>NC_064005.1:0-9983008 GCF_932276165.1 Plutella xylostella
ACCCTACCCACCTAACCTAACCCTACCCACCCTACCCACCTAACCTCCCACCCTCACCAGCCCTACCCTCACCCACCTACCAACCTACCTAACCTAACCTAACCTACCTACCCCTACCCTAACCTAACCTAACCTAACCCACCCTAACCTCACCTAACCTAACCTAACCTAACCTACCCTAACCTAACCTAACCTAACCTAACCTACCCTAACCTACCCTAACCTAACCCTAACCTAACCTAACTAACCTAACCTAACCTACCCTAACCTAACCTACCTAACCTAACCTAACCTAACCTAACCTAACCTAACCTACCTAACCTAACCTAACCTAACCTAACCTACCCTAACCTAACCTAACCTAACCTAACCTAACCTAACCTAACCTAACCTAACCTAACCTAACCTAACCTAACCTAACCTAACCTAACCTAACCTAACCTAACCTAACCTAACCTAACCTAACCTAACCTAACCTAACCTAACCTAACCTAACCTAACCTAACCTAACCTAACCTAACCTAACCTAACCTAACCTAACCTAACCTAACCTAACCTAACCTAACCTAACCTAACCTAACCTAACCTAACCTAACCTAACCTAACCTAACCTAACCTAACCTAACCTAACCTAACCTAACCTAACCTAACCTAACCTAACCTAACCTAACCTAACCTAACCTAACCTAACCTAACCTAACCTAACCTAACCTAACCTAACCTAACCTAACCTAACCTAACCTAACCTAACCTAACCTAACCTAACCTAACCTAACCTAACCTAACCTAACCTAACCTAACCTAACCTAACCTAACCTAACCTAACCTAACCTAACCTAACCTAACCTAACCTAACCTAACCTAACCTAACCTAACCTAACCTAACCTAACCTAACCTAACCTAACCTAACCTAACCTAACCTAACCTAACCTAACCTAACCTAACCTAACCTAACCTAACCTAACCTAACCTAACCTAACCTAACCTAACCTAACCTAACCTAACCTAACCTAACCTAACCTAACCTAACCTAACCTAACCTAACCTAACCTAACCTAACCTAACCTAACCTAACCTAACCTAACCTAACCTAACCTAACCTAACCTAACCTAACCTAACCTAACCTAACCTAACCTAACCTAACCTAACCTAACCTAACCTAACCTAACCTAACCTAACCTAACCTAACCTAACCTAACCTAACCTAACCTAACCTAACCTAACCTAAACCTAACCTAACCTAACCTAACCTAACCTAACCTAACCTAACCTAACCTAACCTAACCTAACCTAACCTAACCTAACCTAACCTAACCTAACCTAACCTAACCTAACCTAACCTAACCTAACCTAACCTAACCTAACCTAACCTAACCTAACCTAACCTAACCTAACCTAACCTAACCTAACCTAACCTAACCTAACCTAACCTACTATCCAGGACTATCCAGGACTAGGCCGAGGTAGCGCATATGCCGTCCTATGGCGATACGAGCATCACCAACTTGCACCGCTAGGTCAGGTGGTTCCCTGCTCCTAGGCAGTTTATGGAACCACAGCGCCTCGGTCTTGTGGGGCGCTGTTTTGAGACCCAGCTGGTGGATCTTGCCAATCACTCTGGCCACAGCATCTTCCGCCCTTGGTATAGCCTCCTCGAAGGAGGCCCCGCTAGCAACTACCAGTGTGTCGTCGGCGTAACACACTGTGCTAACACCATCTGGGAGCTCAACTCGCAGGACCGCATCGTATGCCAAGTTCCACAGAAGAGGGCCCAACACCGACCCCTGTGGAACTCCGCAACTGACATCCCTCCTTGAAAACATACCCTCTCTGCCCGGGTACTTGATATACCTGTTCGACAGGTATGACCCGACTATTTGCTGCAGGTAGGAAGGCAATTGGTGGTACACAAGAGCCTCCCTAATGGTTCCCCAAGGGATGGAGTTGAACGCATTAACTATGTCTAGGCTAATAGCCAGCGCAACTCCCCCTTGGTTCACAGCCTGCTCCGACAGTGAGCGAACGCGAAGTATCGCATCCACCATCCCGTCTCAGGTGTGCCTGGATGCGATCGGCGATGACTCGCTCAAAGAGCTTGCCAGCCTCGTCCAGCAGACAGATGGGTCGATACGCAGAGGGAGAGTCTGCGGGCCTGCCTTCCTTCTTCAGTAGCACCAGCGTGGCCTCCTTCCAGTCGGTGGGGAACTCGCCGTCACTCAGGCAGCGGTTCAGCAGACAGATGAACTGTCTGAATAAACCAGCCCTGAGCGCCAGCACCCACACACGTCCTGGTATGCCATCGGGGCCGGGAGCGGTGTTCCGCGCTCCGAGACGCCTGACTGCTCGTTCCAGCTCCGGATCCTTCACTCTTAACTCGTCAGACCACGTGGTCGGGTCTAACGGGAGAGGGTCTTGTTGACCTTCCTGGCCCCTGGGAAACAGTGTGCTGACCACCGTCTCTACCAGAGCGGGTTCCAGGGTTTCGGTCAACGGAGGGACCCACGGACGCAGCCTGCCCAGTACTGATTTGTACGGTCGGCCCCATGGATCCCTGTTGAGACCCTCCAGGAGCTCCTTCCAGGACCGAGCCTTCGCGTCTGCAATCGCGAAACGAAGCGCGCTTTTGGCCTCCCGATAGGCGTCATAGGCGGTACTCTTTTCGGCCTCCGTTGCCTGGCGTCTTCTCCGTGCTCGGGTGTACTGGCGTCGACTGCGGAGACAAACCGCGTGCAGCTGCGCAATTTCCTCTGACCACCAGTACGCCCCTCTGCGCGTGGATGGCTTGGCCCGAGGCATCGATGCGTCACAGATGGACGTCATCGTTTCCCGGAACCAATTGGCCTCCTCTTCTACGCTGACTCCTTCGGCCGGTCTTCCCGCCCATGACGCTACCGTTGCAGCAGCAACTAGGCTATCCCGGTCCAGCGATTTTAATGCCCAGCGGCGTTGTGCAGTGTCCGTGCGGATGGTATGGCCAGCTGGCCGGAGGTTCACCTCAAACACGACGTGTCGATGGTCCGACAGGGTTACCATCTCCTCAGCCACCCTCCATCCAGACACAAGACGTGCAGCAGGAGGAGTTGCCCATGAAAGATCCACGATCGACTCCCCCTGCCACCGCACGCACGTGGGCACGGACCCCCGGTTCAAGAGCCGTAGGTCGAGCCCAGCAGCCCATTCCAGCACTGAGTCTCCCTTAGCGTCGTCTGCCTCCCCGCCCCAGGCTCTAGAGTGGGCGATGAAATCGCCCAGGACAAGCACGGGGCGAGGCAGGCATCTACGAACACACAGCGCTACCGCATCCAGATGAGACTCATACTCTGCACGGGGACTGTTGGGGGACAGGTAACAGCCCACTACCGCCATAGGGCCCAGCTGAACCGCCACAAAGCGCAAGCCCCGCTCGAGGAGAGTGCACGGGGGGTCACCCGATCCACCGCACCAATAAACGGCGACGAATCCTCCGGTATCGCCGAACCATCGGGGGTGATTTGGCACCCGGTAAGGATCCGACGCGACTGCCATGGCATCCGAACGCTCCGCCAGAGTATGCAGGAACAAGTCCTGTGACTCTCGGCAGTGATTCAGGTTGCCTTGCAACAAGTTTATGGCTGCGAATGGGAATGCCATTGCCTCCCTCGGGCCCGTGTTGCCCGTTGGAACCGGCAAGCTGGCTGGGACCGGTTCATCGGCTCGGGGATTGGCAGGCAAGGCCTGTGGCTTCTTTTTACGGCCCTTTGGAGGAGTGCACCTCTTGCTGCCCAGTCGGTGGTCTGATGGCCTACCGAGGTCGGCACATAGAGGGCATTTCGGCCTATCCGCCCTGCACTGGTTTGCGCGATGACCGTTCTCCCCACAAGTGTAGCACCTGTCGCTTCTGTCAACAGAGTTGGGGCACTGGCGGCGGACGTGGCCAGTCTCGAGGCAGCGGTAGCACTGCATTGGTCTGGCCGCCAGAACCTCAACTCTTGCCGATGCCCACCCGACGCAGATGCGCTTCGCTGCTGCCAGTTTGCGCACCGCCGCTAGCGGACACCGGACCCACGCCGAATTCAGACCCGACCGTGCTCTACGGATCTCACCCACTTTGATATCGGCAGCTTGGCATTCTCCCGCATTCGCGATCGCCGCGGCCAACTGAACACTTGAGATTGCCTCGTCCAGGTCCATGATGCGCACCTCCCCAGTCTTGAAGGGGCGCGCAACATGGACTGGCATGTCGGCTAGGGCCTCCCTCATTTTTGCGGCAAGATCGTCCGCATGCTTCGAGCATTCTGCGCCAGAAACCTCGAGAACGAGGCCCCCAGTCACGGCTCGCTTCATGCGGACGGTGCTTATACCGCAGTCGCTCAGGCGGACGCGCTCCTTCGCCGCTGCCATGACGACAGCGTATGTTGCATCTCCGCCTTCCCGGATCGTGACGGTAATAGCTGCCGTTGAGGGAGGCTTTGCCGGAATCACCCTCTTCTGTTGTGTCGGCCTCTGCGGTGCGGTGACTGCCGCCTTCTGTTTCGGGGCTTTCCTGTTCACTACGGTGGCCCAGGTGCTTCCACTCGCTACCGGAGTAGCAGAAAGCACAGTTTGTGTTCGAGCCACCAGAGCCGGGGTCTCCACAACCCCCTTCTTCCTCTTCCTTTTCTTCTTCTTTTTAGCCTTAGGCCTGGGCTGTGTCGTCGGAACCTCCCCTTGTTTTGTTTTCAAAAATTCTTTATTGGATAATTGATAAATAACAATATTAAAGTAAAGTAACTTATTCAATTACACTTTTATCTTAAAATTAAGCATACAATACCAGGTAATTACACCTTTAAAAGTTAGTGACATCAAACGTTTTATTCAAGTACATTATATTTCTATTTTACATTAAGTACAATAAGTTAAATAACCACGAGATATGAGTTCCTAAGTATAGAAGTTCATTTATGACAAATACCTAAGTATTATGAAGTACGGAAGTAGACAGTTACAAAGAGTAGGCTACCTAAGAAAAAAAAAAAAATACCTAATATTAACAACTTATTAAAAAATAAGTGTATAGCAGGTACTTACTTACATAATTATTAGTAAGTAATAATGTTAGTCGAGGGCAGCATGACGCGGTCGCAATAGGCAGCAAAGGCAGCTAGCGAGACTACCCGCGTTAAGTAAAGGTACCGTGTACCGCGAGCGAGGGATAATGTACAGCGCAGCGCTGGACTTATGGCTGCATATCGAGTGCCGCGTCGCGCCGACCACGAGCGACATACCGGTCAGGCGGGCGTCACACACACAGCGCGTGAGTTGCGTGACGTCAGTCCGGACAGAACAAGTAGTGATGGGGTAATCTGTATGTACCGTATGTGTCGATGAATTTGTCGATACGTGTTTGACCAATCATTGCCACTAATTTGTTAGAATGTGATGGATTATTATCAAAGAATTTGCGTGTTTGTCTCATTACAAAATCACGAAGCAACGGTAGGTTTATTGAAGTATGCAATTCGTGTAAGTTTGTCCGGTAAGGTGTATTGTACGATATTTTAAGTGCTTTGTTTTGAATTACCTGAAGAAATCTATAGTTTGTATCACAGGTGCTATTCCATACAGGCGCCGCGTATGTGATACATGGTCGTACCAAGGTGGTATAAATTCTGAGCTTAGTGTGTGAGCTTAAGTTGCTATGTCGGTTTAGTATCGGATTAAGAGAGTTAAGAGCTACTATACCTTTACGGCGAATATTGGATATATGTTTAGACCAGTTTAATTTTTTGTCCAGTGTAACACCGAGATACCGCACAGACCTGGCCCACGGTATTGTATGGCCACCGATTTTAAGTTTGGATTTGGGTTCATTCCTATGGCGGGAGAATAATATGGCTTCTGTTTTACCTTCATTCAATTTTAACTTCCATTTGGTAAAATAAGAATGGAGGTTTTCCAGTGACAATTGTAGGCGGCTAACTATGAGATCGACGTCATTTGATGATGTAAACGAAGCGGTGTCGTCGGCGAAACAGGCTAGGCTTGTTCGGGGTTGTACTGGAATGTCGTTGACATAGAGTAAAAACAAGTAAGGCCCAAGAATTGAGCCTTGTGGCACACCGGCGGGCATAGAGCGAAGCCTTGACTTGGCTCGATCGCCAATATGGACTGAAAAATTACGATTTTTGAGGTAAGATCCAATAAGTTTCACTAAATTTATTGGAACTTGACATTTTAATAGTTTATAGATTAGGCCATCGTGCCAGACCGTGTCGAAGGCCTTTTCAATGTCAACCAATATCATACCAGTCGACTCTTTCAGGTTTAAACGGTGGGAGATATGTTCCGCTACTCTAGCAAGTTGCTGTGTTGTTGAATGTGAATCTCTAAAACCAAATTGTTCCGACTTCAACAGATGTTTAGTGGATTTCTTTAGGCGAGTGTATATAATTGACTCGAACAATTTTCCGAGGGCAGGTAAAAGGCTAATGGGCCGGTAGCTACTAGGGATAGATTCATCTTTACCGGACTTCTTTATGGCAATGACTTTTGCAAACTTCCAGATTTTGGGAAAGTAGTTTAGAAAAATACAGCCATTAATTATTTTAGTAAGATATACTACTGCTTTCTGAGATAGGTTCTTGAGGAGAGTATTGTGAATATTGTCTTCACCTGGAGATTTGCGACATTTGAGCTTTCTCAGTGAACGCCATATTTCCCTAGGTCTGGTCGGGTTTTCTAGCTTGTTAGACACTGTTGTTGTATCAAGAGTAGTTAGGGCTGATTGGATATCGGCTAGCATCTCATCGTCGTTCCATTTGTTTGTGAGGCACATGTTGCTGTGAAAAGCGTCAGCTAGAGCTTCCGATTGGTCATCAGGGCTAGTAACGACAGCACCTGTTTGGGGAACCTTAAGTGGAGCGATACCGGTAGACTTATTTCTAAGCGATTTGGCAAGACGCCAGATGTCCGAGCTTGGGTTATCAACCTGGGCTAATTTTTGATTCCAGATTTTATCCAGATGGGATTGGATTTCGTTTTGGATGACAGTTTGAAATTGGTTAATGTTGTTACGGATGCTTCGTTTTTCAATAGGATTTACTGAGTTTTGCTCGATACGTCTAAGGAAGTTTCTATGCTTGATTATTCTTTTGATTTTACGTGGCAGTTTAACTTGTTGAAGCTGCTTAGTCCCCGTTGGCACAAAACGATCTCTGGCCTCTAAGATGTATTTATGGAGGATTGCTACCGCATCATCAATTTCAGATGGTTTGTTGAATACACGGGAGGATAGGGAGATGTTTTCATCAAGAAAAGATCGATATCCTTTCCAATCAGCACGATCATATTTGAAGAAGCGAACCGGGGGATTACGGGTCGGGCGCCCACAAACGGTGAAAAATAAGGGAAGGTGGTTAGATGAGAGGGCTGGTATGGTCTTTACTTCACTAATGTGATCCACACCGAGAGATAATACCAAGTCAGGGTTCGTAGCATTATGATCGCCGCGGTAATGGATAAGTGACGGTGTTTTAGACGCATGGATTATAAAGTCGCGGTCAAGCATGTGGTGAAAAAGCCGTCTGCCATGTATGTTGCCTAAACCTTTGTGCCAGTGTTCGTGGTTCGCATTAAAGTCGCCCATTAAAAGTACACGAGGACCAAGACTGAGTAATAAATCGATGTCATTGACCAGCAAAGGTAGGTTCGGGGATTGGTAAACTGATATAATAATAAATTCTATACCGGAGATTTCGGTTTTTATACCAACTGCTTCAATGTGTTCGGTGTGTGGTAAGCAAAGCAAAGAGTGTTCTATGTTGTTTTTGACGAGGATGGCAACTCCTTGACCCCTATCGTTATTATGTTTGTCTTGCCTATGGCAAGTAAACCCTGGGAATATAATCTGGACATTTGGCGATAGTTTGGTTTCACAAAGAGCAACTACATCGACACATAGGGTACTTACAGCTAAATGGTACAAGTCGTGTTGTTTTCTACGCACTCCATCGGCGTTCCATGAGAGAAACCTGAGTTGGGATTGGTCAGACATACTGTCCGAGATGAGTCAGAATTAACATGACTTTTTCCAACATGCTTCCACATTTCGTAAATTCCGTTTTAAGGCTTTTAATAGTCTGAAGAATGTGCAGTATTTCCATAGTTTCAGCGTCTTGGCAGAACTGAGTGATTGGTTCGTTCAATTTTAGTGTGGGCTTCTCTTGCACGGTGCTTGGTGTTTTGCCCAATACAACTTCTGACCATTTTCTATTCATGTCTATTGGGTTGCTAGTCCGAGCAAACGCCGCTTTGACTCTCTGTTGCTGTTGTTCACGCTTGTCACGGATTTGTTGTATATATTTGAGACGTACCGTACATTTAGAGTAGCTTGCAGGGTGGTCCTCATTACAATTGACGCAGTGAGCAGGCTCGCTTCGATTTGTTTTAGGGCATTGGCCCAGTGGATGTGAATCTACACACTTGACACAACGAGGTGGCATGTTGCAATTTCTCGAGGAATGCCCGAATCCTTGGCACCTATAGCACTGCGTGCACATGGAACGATTTTGTTTATATTTACTCATGGTGACTACGCATTTGAATAAATATTTAATCTGGCGAAATTTCAGTACGTCAGTTCCCACAGGGAGGTTGACAAGAAAGGGCGGGCAAGGAGCGTCTGGGTTTCGCGTAGAAATTAGTTTTGAGACTTTGACATCATCAAATCCTAGTGAGGCTAGCTCCGAAGGGAGGTCGTTCTCCACATATGCAGGTAATCCACGAATCACGACTTTTGGTGTCTTTTCATCTTTGCGGGTGTAGGTGATAAAAGATGCTTCTTCTTTGCGGAGACCGTCTTTGACTAGCTGATGGGCCTCAGCGGTGTAACAAATTATGGCTAATTTGTTATTACCCCGGTACTGAATGTGATAGTTCTGAGTAAAAGATGATATGAGACTTCTTACCGTTTCATGGGTCCAGCTTGGGTTGATGTCTAGCACGATGGGTGGTATGTGTTTGGACTTCTTAAGGCTTGTGGATGCCTCACGATAAGACTTGATTTCTGGATCTGTGTTTTCATCAGTAGGCAGATTCGTAAATCTATTCTTGGAGGTGAAGACATCATTAATGCGTGGCTGCTGGGCTGGGCGGGCTACGGCTGAGCGCTTCGGGATTCGCCATTTGTCCGCTTGATCTTCAGCTGGTCTCTTAGAGGCAGTAGCATTTGAGGTTGAAACGCCTTTTTGCAGGACGTTATCATCCATGTGGAGTCGATGAAGAAATTATCGATATCGATAAACTCTGCTGGCAAGTGGTGTCGCATCACTAGAGGCGAGACTAGTTGGACGAGTGATAGATATGAACGAAACGAACGTGTGCTCGCGCTGGGCTGTTGCATCTCCGCCTTCCCGGATCGTGACGGTAATAGCTGCCGTTGAGGGAGGCTTTGCCGGAATCACCCTCTTCTGTTGTGTCGGCCTCTGCGGTGCGGTGACTGCCGCCTTCTGTTTCGGGGCTTTCCTGTTCACTACGGTGGCCCAGGTGCTTCCACTCGCTACCGGAGTAGCAGAAAGCACAGTTTGTGTTCGAGCCACCAGAGCCGGGGTCTCCACAACCCCCTTCTTCCTCTTCCTTTTCTTCTTCTTTTTAGCCTTAGGCCTGGGCTGTGTCGTCGGAACCTCCCCTGCTGTTGGCCTATTCTGCCCGGCTGATGGCGTCGAGCCGGCTCGAGGTGATGTCTTTGGAGCGGGAGCGATGGACGCAACTGCCGCCAGTTTCTTGTCCATCAAGCCCCCAATGCGCTCCATCAGGCGCCGCTCCCATTCTCCCGAAGGTTCGGGGGAAGGCCTGGTAGGCGATACCGGCGCCGCGATATGGTCCGGAGTCTGCCGGAGTGTTGCCACCTCCTTGGCCAGGTCTTCCAGCCTCGAACTGAGGGCGGCTACCTGAGAGCGCAGCTCTGCGTTCTCCCGCTCCAGCCTCTCCTCGTTCCGGCCCGACACCGTGCGTTGCACCAGCTCTGTGGTGGCGGCCTGCACCAGTCTCGCGGCAAGGCGAAGGCTGTGGACGAAGGTGCCCTTCAAATTTCTCGACCTGTCGGCAACCCCTTCGACAGTGGACAGCTGAGCTGCAATAAAAGTATTCAGATCAGCTGTCGGTCGTCCCTGCATTTCTGCCAACAGGTCATCCACCTTTGGTAGTGCGGCCTTCGCCCTGGTGTTGGAGGGGGTGAGAGATTGGCCAAGAATCTCATCGTCCTCCCCACTTCCATCCCTAACCGAGCCCCTCAGCACTCGGCGTTTTGAACCCGGCGGGCTGTTATTGGCTCCCGGGTTCCCCCTTTTCCTGGGCCGTTTAGACACGACGTCCGATGATGTCATAGAGATAAATGACACCACCGACGACGTGTCCGACCCGACACTGTCTCTGCGCTGAGACGAGCGCTCAAATGGGCGCGCAAATTCATTATCATAAATTGACTCACGGTCACAAGTTTTTTTTCCTAAATCACAAAGGTGCAAATTGCCCCCCCCAGAATACGAGGGGCAGCCCGAGCCAATTGGCTCGGGGAGGGATTCTCCAGTTACGGGACCCTCCTGGGGTACAATATCATCTATTTTTTGTACCTCCATGATTTAGGACTCCTCCACCTTGGTGTTTGGTCCGCGAGAGTTAAACTCGACCTCGGCTCACTGCGACTAGTACGAGCGTAGTAGTAGCAGAGAGCCGAGGCTCCCTATCCGCCACCTGGGACGTGCCACGTAGGGGTTCACCTCCCCTCCCACTTAGACAACTAAGCAGGTCCGTGGAACCTAACCTAACCTAACCTAACCTAACCTAACCTAACCTAACCTAACCGAAAATGAAAACGAAAACGAAAACGAAAACGAAAACGAAAACGAAAACGAAAACGAAAACGAAAACGAAAACGAAAACGAAAACGAAAACGAAAACGAAAACGAAAACGAAAACGAAAACGAAAACGAAAACGAAAACGAAAACGAAAACGAAAACGAAAACGAAAACGAAAACGAAAACGAAAACGAAAACGAAAACGAAAACGAAAACGAAAACGAAAACGAAAACGAAAACGAAAACGAAAACGAAAACGAAAACGAAAACGAAAACGAAAACGAAAACGAAAACGAAAACGAAAACGAAAACGAAAACGAAAACGAAAACGAAAACGAAAACGAAAACGAAAACGAAAACGAAAACGAAAACGAAAACGAAAACGAAAACGAAAACGAAAACGAAAACGAAAACGAAAACGAAAACGAAAACGAAAACGAAAATGAAAAAAAAAAATGTTATGACGACAAATGCGTATAAGTTGTCCATTTTGAAATATATTCGTCGGACAGTTAGGGCGTAATACACGTAAACACGTATTATTAAAATGGGAGAAATTACTTTTAACTGGTTTTACTTACTGAGATAATAAACAAATATAATATTATAATGAAAGATGATCATTTTGTTATAAAAAATAAAAATGAATGTGAAAAAATAACAAAAACATTAAAATTACAGAAATAAAATATAAAAACTTTCAAGGTACGATTATTCTCATTGGACAGTAAATCAGGACTAGCGCTTCAGTTATTCATATTCTGCAAAAAAATACAAAAAACCTCATTTTTAACATTGACTCACTCACGTATAGATCAAAACTCTTATGGTACTATTACTATCATAATATGCGAAAACTATGAAATGTTTTTGAGATGCATTTGCATAATTTTAATGTTAACTAGTCTAAGATAGCTGTTAATAGAATGGAATGGAATGGGATCGGATCAAATCGGATCGGATCGTATTGGATGGAATCGGATATGTACGGATCGGATGGGGACGGATCGCATCGGATGGGATTGGATCAAATCGGATCGGATCGGAATAGATCGAATGTGCTCAAATTGGATTGGATCGGATCGGTTCCGATGAGATTGGATGGGTACGGATCATATCGGATGGGATCGCATCAAATCGGAGCGGATAGTACGGATCTGATCAAATTGGATCGAATCGGATTAGACAGATCGGACAAATCGGACAGATCGGATCGGGTTAGATCAGATCGGTTCCGATGGGTACGGATCGTGATCGGATTGGACGAATCGGCTCAAATCGGATCTGATGGGATCCGATTGGATCAAAGCGGATCGGATTTGATAAAATTGGATAGGATAAAATAACACTGACAAGAAAATTATAAGTAGGTACCCCGTAAACGTAGGAAAATACAGTAATAATATTGAATATATGATATGTAGGTTGACTGAATAATTTTCCTTTTTAAAAGTCTAGGGACTTTAAAGTTTTTTTTACGCATTTTTAAATTTGTCTTTTTAAAAGGACCTACGGCGTTACGAGGATAATATATTATTAGGTATGTACTTACCAACAAAAAGTAATGATATCCAATCAAAAACATAAATGTGAAATGAGAGCCAAGTTCAATATTATTATACTTACCTAAACCGCGTTGGATTGTTTATCGCCCACTTCAGGATATAAATATAACACAATTTAACTCGGATCTGAATAGCATTGACTGGGAGAATATCAAAACACTTGGCAATCTGAATTCTATGATTGACACATTTAATGATTATGTTATTAGACTCTTTGACTTACATGCACCGGAGAAACGCATTCTTATAAAACATAACAGTCACCCATGGATAACAGAGACTGTAAAACTTATGATGGAACGTAAAATCGCTGGACCGGGATAGCCTAGTTGCTGCTGCAACGGTAGCGTCATGGGCGGGAAGACCGGCCGAAGGCGTCAGCGTAGAAGAGGAGGCCAATTGGTTCCGGAAAACGATGACGTCCATCTGTGACGCGTCGATGCCCCGGGCCAAGCCATCCACGCGCAGAGGGGCGTACTGGTGGTCAGAGGAAATTGCGCAGCTGCACGCGGTTTGTCTCCGTAGTCGACGCCAGTACACCCGAGCACGGAGAAGACGCCAGGCAACGGAGGCCGAAAAGAGTACCGCCTATGACGCCTATCGGGAGGCCAAAAACGTGCTTCGTTTCGCGATTGCAGACGCGAAGGCTCGGTCCTGGAAGGAGCTCCTGGAGGGTCTCAACAGGGATCCATGGGGCCGACCGTACAAATCAGTACTGGGCAGGCTGCGTCCGTGGGTCCCTCCGTTGACCGAAACCCTGGAACCCGCTCTGGTAGAGACGGTGGTCAGCACACTTTTTCCCAGGGCCCAGGAAGGTCACCAAGACCCTCTCCCTTTAGACCCGACCACGTGGTCTGACGAGTTAGGAGTGAAGGATCTGGAGCTGGAACGAGCAGTCAGGCGTCTCGGAGCGCGGAACACCGCTCCCGGCCCCAATGGCATACCAGGACGTGTGTGGGTGCTGGCGCTCAGGGCTGGTTTATTCAGACAGTTCATCTGTCTGCTGAACCGCTGCCTGAGTGACGGCGAGTTCCCCACCGACTGGAAGGAGGCCACGCTGGTGCTCCTGAAGAAGGAAGGCAGGCCCGCAGACTCTCCCTCTGCGTACCGACCCATCTGTCTGCTGGACGAGGCTGGCAAGCTCTTTGAGCGAGTCATCGCCGATCGCATCCAGACACACCTGAGACGGGATGGTCCCGACCTTTCGGATAGTCATTACGGCTTCCGGATTGCGCGATCGACAGTGGATGCGATACTTCGCGTTCGCTCACTGTCGGAGCAGGCTGTGAACCAAGGGTGAGTTGCGCTGGCTATTAGCCTAGACATAGTTAATGCGTTCAACTCCATTCCTTGGGGAACCATTAGGGAGGCTCTTGTGTACCACCAATTGCCTTCCTACCTGCAGCGAATAGTCGGGTCATACCTGTCGAACAGGTATATCAAGTACCCGGGCAGAGAGGGTATGTTTTCGCGAAGGGATGTCAGTTGCGGAGTTCCAAAGGGGTCGGTGTTGGGCCCTCTTCTGTGGAACTTGGCATACGATGCTGTTCTGCGAGTTGAGCTCCCAGATGGTGTTAGCACAGTGTGTTACGCCGACGACACGCTGGTAGTTGCTAACGGGGCCTCCTTAGAGGAGGCTATACCAAGGGCGGAAGATGCTGTGGCCAGAGTGATTGGCAAGATCCACCAGCTGGGTCTCAAAACAGCGCCCCACAAGACCGAGGCGCTGTGGTTCCACAAACTGCCTAGGAGCAGGGAACCACCTGACCTAGCGGTGCAAGTTGGTGATGCTCGTATCGCCATAGGACGGCATATGCGCTACCTCGGCCTAGTCCTGGATAGTCGCTGGTCATTCGAGGAACACTTCAAAAGGTTAGCCCCCCGGATACAAAAAGTATGTAGCTGGTGCTTTGCACGGGCTGCTTCCGAATCTGGGGGGTCCTCGCGAAGGAGTCCGCCGCCTCTATACGGGAGTCGTGCGATCCATGGCCCTCTACGGAGCACCTGGCTGGTCGAAGAGACTGACGGGTGTCCGACTAACCGACGGAGCTAAGAGACACTGCACACAAGAAGTACCGTATTTCTAAATCAGACACTCACAGACAGTGCTACTTGGATCTGAAAAAACTGGTGAATTGTGCAATTTTTAACAAGAAGCGAGCCTATTTTGAGCAAAATATTAATAAAAACATTAAAAACGCTGCCACCCTCTGGAAAAACTTAAAAAATACCGCGCTCCGCAGTCACACAGAACCATGCCTTCCTAACCATCTACAGAATCCGGATAAAATCAACCAGCATTTTTGGATCTTCCTGGAAATAGCTCGGTCAGTAAAACCGATATCGAATACTATGAGTCGCATAAATTTGACACATCATTGTCCAAACGCAAAACCTCATATAGGTACCTAGCTATACATTACTATTACAGTCCACTAAAATATCGAATAGGGTAAAAGCAATTTTTAGTCTAAATAAAATCATTACAAGGTTCGCACGTCTTTCAATCAAAAGATCCTCCACGCAAAATTCAACCTTACGGCCTTAACATTATGGTCCTTCGAGCCGGATGCGTGTGAGCCACCGACCGGTCGCGAGTGAGCCGAGAACAAAAGCCGTGAGATAAGGAGTGAATAGACGAACATTTTATTGCAAAAATAAGTGTTATAAATTATTGGACATTCAAATTAACTTTGTGAAACACATGTTGTTAACTTTATTAAAACAGTTACAGTGAACTATATACGCATAAACACCTATAACTGAGTGAGAATTTAGTGTACCTAAACGGATTGCAGTGTTTTAATGAATAAACTGAGCGAGTCATCGTGGTTTAACGGCTATTAAATCACTACACACATTATAACCTGCGTGCCCTGCGACGCTATTACAATACGGTGTTTACCTACAATACCTACAAAGTGTTTTGCGTTATATAAGTTATATTTAAAGCAAGTTAACAATGGAGGATCTACTTATATGTCAGCACGAGCTTCTGGAGACCTTAAAAAGAGCTGAAACTAATTACAAAAAGACGCCTAAGGAGAGGATTAAGAGAAGTTACATAGAAACGAGGTTAGAAACATTAGAACAGCTGTGGAAAGACTTTAAAGACGGTCATAAGAGTATTATTGTGAAAATTACTAAACAAGAAGACAGAGAAGATTCATATTTCGAAGAAAATACATATGAAACCTTTGAAGAGTTGTACACACAATACAAGGCCACCTTAAAGGAGCACCTTCAGCCGTTCTTGGAGCCATCTACTCCTTCTTCACCACCTCCTCACACTTCTACACCGATGGGTAATGTACAGAAATCATTAGATGACGAAGTTAAGTTGCCTATGATCGAAATACCTAAGTTCAGTGGCAAGTATGAAGAATGGCAGACGTTCTACGACTTATTTTCTTCACTCATACACAACCACAAGCGCTTATCACCTGTACAAAAGTTACATTACTTAAAGGGTAACTTAGTTGGAGAACCAGAAGCAATGTTACGCAATTTTACTACAACAAATGCAAACTATACTGAGGCGTGGAACCTATTAGTGAAGCGATACAACAACAAGAGATTTAATTGCAATGCATTATTGAAGTTATTATTTACACATAAATCAATCAACACGGAGTCGGCGAGTTTAATTAAACAATTAGTAGACACCTTTTCTACCTGTTTGAAAGCTTTGGAAAATATGGGAGTGCAAACTGATACCTGGGACTTGTTGATTGTCTACTTGGTCGTATCAAAGTTGGATACTGAGTCTATGAGACAGTGGGAACAGCATCTAAGCGGAAGCAGCATTGAATTGCCTACCTGGTCGGAACTGCGAGACTTTCTAGAAGCTAGATTCAGATCATTAGAGATGATAGACAATAATAAGATCACTACGCAGAGGACAAGTCAACCTAAACCTATTGTGAAACCTAAGACCTTCCATACAAACATGAACAGAGACGTGAAAACACACGACATCAAGTGTGCAATGTGCAGCGGAGAGCACTACATCTACAATTGCAAGAAATTCGGAGAGATGCCTACTAACGAGAGACAGAACTTCGTGCAGTCCAACAAGCTATGCTTCAACTGCCTCGCGCCGTCCCACTCGGTGCTGAGGTGCCGGCAGGCGGCGTGCTGCAGGCGCTGCGGGCGTCGCCACCACTCACTCCTGCACTTCGAGCGAGAGCAGAACACGGAGAAGCCCACTGAGAGTCAAACTACGAGTACATCTACAGGTATTTCGAGCGAGTCGTCGTCGAGAGGTAAGCCTTTGTCTAATGATACACACATTGTAACCAATTTTTCTAGTGAGCAAATGAAACCTAACTGTGTACTTTTAGCTACTGCTAATGTGATAGTTGAGAGCAAAAATGGTTGCAAATATATGATTAGAGCTTTATTAGACCAAGGGTCACAGGCATCATTTGTCACAGAGGCCACCGTTCAATTACTTAATCTTAAACGAGAATCAGTAAGTGGTTGGGTGTCAAGCTTGGGAGACGGGCAAACGAGAATTAAACACATGGTCTCACTTTGCGTGAAATCACGCCACAATCCCAAAGCATCAGTTCGAGTAGAAGCGTACGTACTACGTTCACTTACAACACTTTTACCCACTACTAAACTTAGCACACCTGACGGGTTAAACTTCGAGAATTTAGAGTTAGCTGACCCAGGGTATGCCACACCAGGGAGAATCGACATTCTACTTGGAGCGGAGATCTACAGCGACGTTCTACTGGACGGCGTCATCAAACATCCAAAAGGTAACTTACTGGCACAGAATACTATTCTAGGTTGGGTGTTATCTGGAAGGATATCTCGAGAACCAATCACCGCGCAGAGAAATATCACAAGCTTGCATGTTCATGTTAAAGAAGATGAGATGCTGAAGCTATTTTGGGAGTTAGAAAACGAGCCTAATAATATAGAAAAGAGATTGTCAAGAGAAGAAGAAAATTGTGAAGAGTTCTACAATGCTACAACAGTTAGGGACGAGGAAGGAAGGTATGTAGTAAAACTTCCATTTAAAAGCGAGAACCCAGAGTGTCAAAATGGTCGATTGAGAGAAGTAGCTGCCAAGAGATTCGAGTACTTAGAGAGAAAGCTGACTGAAAACACTAAACTTCGCGAAGAATATCATAAGGTAATGGATGAATATATAAAATTAGAGCATATGGTTCCAGTGCAAGCAGCTGATATCGAAAATCCTAAAGCAGTGTATCTTCCTCATCATGCTGTACTGAGGGATGATAAAGACACAACAAAAGTTCGAGTTGTTTTCGACGCATCGTGTAAAGGTGTGAATAACAAGTCGCTCAATGATGATCTCCTAGTAGGTCCTAAATTACAACAAGACTTACGACACATCTTGATGCGTTGGAGAACACACAGAATCAGTATAACAGCAGATATTGTCAAAATGTATCGAATGGTACGCGTAGCTGATGAAGATACTCACTTCCAGAGAATATTGTGGAGAGATGCACCAGACAAGCCGATTGAACACTACAGACTTTTGAGGCTAACATTCGGGACTGCTTGTGCACCTTATCTTGCTGTGAAATCTTTACAAAGGCTAGCAGACGATGAGAAACATAAATATCCACTCGCTGCAGAGATAACAAAGACGGATTTCTACATCGATGACCTTTTGACAGGATGCGATACTGAAGAAGAAGCACTAACAATCTACAATGAGATGAATGACTTAATGAGAGCAGGTGGGTTCGACCTTCAAAAATGGAGTAGCAACAATGAGAGAAGTTACCATGAGATCACAGTATGCTAATACTCTGTGTTTACCGATGGCAAAAAAGGCACTTGTCAGAAAAAGCATAGTATATATGGGACCAAAAGTATATAATAAAATTCCCAATGACATACAAATTCTCAATCTTCAAATGTTCAAAAATAGACTACATAAACTGTTAATAGAAAAATGCTATTATTCAATTAATGATTATTTAAATGATGAACTTTGACATAAAACTTATTTAACCTATGACCTATATGTACTTATCGACCTTTTCTTTATATCTTGTTGCCTGTTATATTTTTATTTTATTCTCACTTACAATTGAATGCATGTGCATGTGCTAATTAATTATGTACTTATTTGTATGTCCCACTCTAGTTGGACAGAACATAGCGTTCACAAGAATTGTCTAAAACATCTATTATATTATATCATGTTCTATGAATGTATGTATAATGTCTACCTGTGTTCACAAATAAATATATTTGAATTTGAATTTGAATTTGAGAACGTGATGAAATACATAAGTGAGAACAAGCGAGCTGATCAAGAAGTTCCCCTCAAGGTCAACAGTTTGGTGAAAATACTAGGAGTGTGTTGGAATCGGGATACAGATAGTTTTGAATACACATTGAATATGTTAGAGCCGAGACACCCGATTACCAAACGTCATATACTTTCTGAGGTAGCCCAACTGTACGACCCTGAAGGATGGATTGCGCCTGTCGTCGTTGTGGCAAAAATGATCATACAGAAGTTATGGAAGACAGGCCTAGACTGGGATGATTCTGTAGAAGGTGAGCTACTTGAAGAGTGGTTAACTTACAGGCAAGATTTGAGCAACATTAAACACATCACGATACCAAGGTGGTCACACAACTCCACTACGTCGAAGACGGAGTTACATGTGTTCGCAGACGCTTCCCAGGCAGCTTATGGAGCAGCGGTTTATATCCGAGTCATTGAAAACGAAAACGTTTATGTGAGCCTCATTACTGCCAAAACCAAAGTTGCACCTGTGGAAAAGCAAATTTCTATTCCTCGTCTAGAGTTATGCGGCGCAGCTATGGCAGCTGCACTAATCTCAGAAGTATCTCAGGTATTGAACATCAACAAGGAAAATCTGCACGCGTGGACAGACTCAACCATCGTCTTGGCATGGTTGAAAGGTGGAGCAAGTAGATGGAGCACATTCGTGAGCAACCGAGTGTCCACTATACTCAACATATTAGACTACGATCAGTGGGGTCATGTTGCTACAGACATGAACCCAGCAGACTATGCCTCAAGAGGATTACCGGCTTCACAATTATCGAGTCAGTCATTATGGTGGAGCGGTCCCGCTTGGCTATCTGAAAACGACATCAATGTCAGCACACCAGACATTGAAGATACTCATGAAGAAGAGAAAGTGAAGACTTTAACCGCTTTGATAAACACAGAAGATGAGCTAATTTGGACAAAATTTTCTAACTTACAGAGAATGTTGAGAGTTATTTCTTATTGCAGAAGATGGCTGAACTTAAAAGAAGCTAAAGAGAAACGCGAGAAACATACACAATTTATAACAGCAGAAGAAATAAAACAAACGTTGGAAAGTTGTATAAAACAAGCACAAGAGATAGAATTCAAAGACGAGATAAAGCAGTTAAAGTCTGAAGGAAGTGTCCCCAAAAAGAGTAAACTCCGTAATCTTTGCCCCCTTCTTGATGAAAGTGGCATATTAAGAGTCGGCGGTCGTATCCAACAATCGCATACGGACTATGACACACAGCATCCTATAATATTACCTGCTACGAGTCATCTTAGCAGACTAATTATTGTAGATGCCCACCAGAAGACAATGCACGGAGGACCCCAACTAATGCTGAATTATTTGAGGTCTAAATTCTGGATCATGCGAGCGAGGGACCTATGCAAGAAGAGTTATCGAGAGTGTGTAACGTGCATCCGATATTCTGTCAAGAATACAACTCAAATTATGGGACAGTTACCAGAAGTGAGACTGAAACCCAACAGACCCTTCAAGTCAGCAGGTGTCGATTACGCAGGACCCATCAACATTAGGTTTTCACCCGGTAGAGGTTCGAAATCCTACAAGGGATACATATGTTTATTTGTGTGTATGGTGACCCGCGCCATCCACCTTGAAGCTGTCACGGACCTGACTTCAAAGGGCTTTATCGCAGCATTTAGGCGATTCACTGGAAGAAGAGGCCATTGTTATGACCTCTATAGCGACAATGGCACCAACTTTATCGGCGCAGACAAGCAGTTGAGAGAGATGTTCAACAGCGCCAAATCTACATT
Source organism: Plutella xylostella (assembly GCF_932276165.1). Taxonomy (NCBI): domain Eukaryota; kingdom Metazoa; phylum Arthropoda; class Insecta; order Lepidoptera; family Plutellidae; genus Plutella; species Plutella xylostella. Next base: position 20,454 of record NC_064005.1, read on the forward strand.
TCCAGGTGAGTTAGCAGAGTTACTTAGTTTAGAACGCACCACATGGCATTTCATCCCCCCCCGGGCCCCGAACTTTGGCGGAATTTGGGAGAGTGGAGTGCGCAGTACCAAGACGCATCTAAAAAAGGTAATCTCAGACACTACACTTACGTACGAGGAACTAGCTACGGTCTTATCCCAAGTGGAGGCTTGTTTAAATTCGCGGCCAATAACTGTGCTGAGTGACAACCCGAATGACCCCCTCCCCTTGACACCGGGCCACTTTCTGATAGGTGAACCTTTATTAAACTTGAGCGATGAGAACTATACACTATGTAATTCAAATCACCTAGAAAGATGGAGATTAGTTCAAAAAATGGTCACCGATTTCTGGAACAGATGGTATAAAGAATATTTGGTAACGTTAAATCAAAGATATAAGTGGAACACAAAAAATGCTGAGCCAGAAATCGATGATGTAGTTATATTAAAGGAAGACAATATTCCACCTAGCAAGTGGATTTTAGGCAAAATTTTACAAAAACATGTCGGTCCTGATAATATTACACGCGTTGTATCCGTCAAGTGTAAAAACGGCATCTTTAAACGACCTGTGAGTAAAATATGTGTCTTACCTGTAAATAAACTTAGCACCTAATTACTATAATTAGTTATCCGAGTAAATTTAAATGATAAAGTTATAAAAATAACTACTTAAACTATCTTTGCCTACCTAAGTATTATGTATTCTACGTTCCTATAGCTACTTATAAACTAGATTATAATACTTACCTTTGAACTTATAAAAATAATTAATGTAGGTACTTACCTTCATACTTACCTTAGATGAGTAATACTTACCTGTTGCTTATATGCTACATTAACTAATGTGTATACCTACAAAATAAGATTAATCTTAGTTACATACTTACCTGTGTCATATTAAACTCATAAGTTCATAAACCTGAGTTGTTATTGTTAAAGATAAATATCAATTGTTATTTTTGTGTTAGTATATAGTATGGTGGGCGGTTAAATAAGAAATTCATATTTAAACTTAGCCATGTATTTACATAAGAATGTCAGTCACTAGTTCTTTAAATTGAGTACCTATGTATAAGTACATCTGTTGTTTTAAAATACATACACCATACTTGCTTAATAATTAAGTCATAAAACACATTGTGTTATTATTCCTTGAGTTAGGTATCTTATATTGTACTTAAATATTTCAAATTTCGTTGCATATTTTGTGTTTACTTAGTGATTTTGTATTTAAATTGTTTAAAGAACTGCGTCCTTTGGTGGGCGGAATGTCCAAACGCAAAACCTCATATAGGTACCTAGCTATACATTACTATTACAGTCCACTAAAATATCGAATAGGGTAAAAGCAATTTTTAGTCTAAATAAAATCATTACAAGGTTCGCACGTCTTTCAATCAAAAGATCCTCCACGCAAAATTCAACCTTACGGCCTTAACATCATGTTCTTTTAACCTTTTTACCATCCATGAGGAAACAGTGGTCAAAATCATAAATGGCCTTAATTCAAACGCTCGAGGTGTCGATAATATCGTTTTAAATATGATAGTGTTGACTTTACCGCGCACGTTAGAAATAATCATTTTCATGGTCAATTATTCCATCAAAACTAGTTGTTTTCCAGATCTATGGAAGATTGCTCTAATTATTAGGCCTATTCCAAAAAGTGTAAATCCAGTATCCGAAAAAGAACTAAGACCGATCAGTTTACTGACATGTTTTTCTAAAATACTTGAAAAAGCTGTTAGCAACCAACTAACACAGTACTTAGAAATAAATAAAATCCTTCCTACGGTTCAGTCCGGATTTAGAAAAGGAAGGAGCACGGCAACGGCATTACTTAACGTAGTGGATGACATAATTTCCTCCCAGGATAAGGGCAAGGGCACACTGCTGACGCTGCTTGATTTCTCCCGCGCTTTCGACACCATAAATATTGCCCTGTTATTAGCGAAATTATCCTACTATGGATTTGAAAAATCTACAGTTAGCTGGTTCAGGAGTTACCTCTCAGATCGGACGCAAAGGGTAATGTTTACAGGCACTGACGGGAAAACTCTTTCCTCGTCATTACTACCTGTGACTAGAGGAGTCCCTCAAGGCTCAATCCTTGGACCTATCTTGTTTATCTTATATTCTTCCGATATTACCAATTGTATCAAGCACTGTAACTTCCACATTTATGCTGATGACCTTCAATTATATCTTGCCTGTTTGCCAGGGGACTCGGTGCCAACGGTGAACAAAATTTATGAGGACTTGGAGCGGATAGTAGATTGGTCCAATAAAAACTGCTTGCTTCTTAATCCGACTAAATCTAAATTTATGATATTAGGCTCAAAAAAACAAATACTGGGAATAAAAAATTACGATCCTAACATAAAAGTTAACGGCACAAGTGTTGAAGAAGTTACTGAGGCCCGTAATCTTGGCGTACTCTTTGATCAAAACCTTCGCTTTGAGAAACACATTCTTAACGTTGTTAGAAGCTGTTTTTACAAACTCAAAGTGCTTTACAAAATAAGACCGTACATAAGTGAAAAGCTGCGTATTCAGCTGCGTGAAGCACTAGTTTTATTAAAGTTAAACTATGCAGACACTGTCTACGGACCCTGTCTGTATGGGTGACTCGCTTCATATTAATCATATTGCAACTCGATTACTGTTTGAACAAAGAGACAACTCGGGTCAAACTGATTTGCGGCCCTTACCTACCGATCAAGGAGTACCTACCATAAATTACGAGCAATAGCGCCTTTCATTTAGTAAATTATGTTCATTTAAATTATGTTCATTTAGTAAATTATGTTCAGGGTCTATTTATTTAAATTTAAATAGTTTTTCATTATAAGTTAACTCACAATTAGTTGAACTTCCGTCCTGAATGACTTAATTATTTCAACAATCAAGACGGCTAAGCAACAACGCCGCTCGCAACACGATCAAATCGTGCGTCAACGGACTTGACTAGACTTTTCTTGCTTGCTTAAACGAGTAGTTACAAACCGTTTTGTTTTCTGTATGATTCTTACATTAATCAATGTCATTTTTAAAAATTATAATAATTGAAAATTTCTCTTCTACCAAGCTAAGGATAAAGTAAAAAAACAGTAATAATTAGAAGCAATTTATTGCATCAATTTCTTTCTTAAAATGTACAACCATTTTTTTACATTTCTTTAGAAACTTCATAGAAAATATATAAAATACTTACACTCAATTTCAAATCATCAACATTATTTACAGTCTTTTAGGTACAATATTTACAAACGAACTACCTAGTCTTACATCTACAGACGGTGAGTGCAATAAATTAACTGGAGACGGACCGAGGGCCGCACCGTAAGTACACGGTCTCTACTCTAGCTTACATTAGTATCACACGTGAGATCCTCCTCACACCAGCACGGTGAGGCGCTCGGGCGGCTGCAGCGGCGGGCGCGGCGCGGGCGCGGGGGCGGGCGCGGCGGGCGCGGGGGTGGGGGCGTCGGGCGGCGGCAGCGCGCGCTTGGCGAAGTCCTTGTCGGGCGCGCGCGGCGGCGTGTTGTTGCGCGCGTCCGCGTTGTGCGCCTTGTAGAGCGCGAGCGCGCGGGGGTGCGGCGCGGCGGCGGGGGGCGCGGGCGCGGGCGCGTGCAGCGGGTTGGCGTAGCGCCGCAGGTTCTCCTCGTTCTGCAGGTTGTTGGACTTCTCCTCGTCGCAGCGGCGCGCGCGCTCGGCGGCGGCGCGGCGGCGCTGTAGCAGCAGCAGCGCCAGCCCGGCCAGCAGCAGCGCGGCGGCGGCGGCCAGCGCGGCGGCCAGCGCGGGCGCGGCGCCGGCGGGGGGCGGCGCGGGGGGCGCGGGGGCGGTACGCAGGCGCAGGGCGGCCCCCAGCAGCGCGTGCGGCGCGAGGCGGCGGCGCGCCAGCAGCTCGTCCAGCGCGCGCAGGGCCGCGTCCAGCGTCGCTGCGCCTGCCGGCCCTTCCTCTTCACCGACCCACTGCAACAAAAATACATTGAATGAGTGCTGCTAGAGCATAGACTAATACACTAATTAGGTAAGGGAAATCCCACCAATAACATAAAATGTAAAAAAATTACAAGTCTCTTGATGCAGTCTTTCCATAAGTTATGATTTCTCATGGAAGCCAAGTCCTATTCAAATTATGTTGTACAACAACAACATTTAGTAATTTTATCTATAGTTTTCTTTATATTATAATTACAGTGACTCGGCAATGAGCACAAACTAAATGCTGCTTACATAACATTATTTTCTATTCTATGTATGTATTCATCCAATTGAATACCTAAACAACGAACAAGTTAACAATGCAGTCGAAATTCATACACAATGTTCTTGCCTAACCGGACGTATAAAATAGTTTTCTATGGTATACTAGCTGTTCCCGGGAGCTTCGCTTCGCCTAAAAAAGTTTTCCCGTGGGAATTCTGGGATCAAAAGTAGCCTATGTTCTTTATAAGGGTCTTTGTCATTGTATAAATTTTAGAAGTGTGTGCGTACCAGAGCGAGGTCGAGCGCGTCGTCGTCGTTGGGCGCGAGGTCGCACAGCAGCGCGAGCGGCGTGAGGCGCGGCGCCAGCGCGGCCGCCAGCGCGCGCCGCAGCCACCAGCACGCGCGCTCCACGTGCGCGCCGCGCGCCAGCCGCTCGCGCGCCAGCTCCAGCAGCACGCGCGCGCAGCCGGGCGGGGGCGGGGCGGGCGCGCCGGGCCAGCACGCGGGGGGCGCGGGCAGCGCGGGGGCGGCCACGGCGCGCGCCACCACGCGGCGGCACTCGCCCGGCGCGGCGCAGGGCGCGCGCAGGCACAGCGCGGGCGCGGCCGGCACGCACACCTCGTCCGCGCGGCACGCGGCGCCCGCGCGCAGGCAGTCCGCCAGCCCGCACCACAGCCGCGTGCACTGCGCGCCCCCCCCCCCCGCGCCTCCGCTCCCGCCCCCGCACCAGCACACGTTGCAGCCCCACCACCAGGAGCCGTTCCCCGCGCCGCACTCCCCCCCGCTCCACTCGTCCGTCGCCGCGTCGTAACTCAGGGACGTGTCTTCCGTCATATCACTCTTCTCGTCTAGTCCAGCCAGTACTGGAAATAATAAAATGAATAGTCAACGATAAAAAAAAGTACTGGTACACTTATTCTACTTTTTTTTATTAATTTGTTATTTTTTAGCCAAAAATCAAACATGTTTCATGCTACAATTACTGTGTCTTTATCTTTGATGTAGTAGTTGAGTAGTACAAATATGTATTACGATATATATAACTCACATTCCAGGCATCGCCTCGCGCCACGCGCCGGGGGCGCCGGGCACTGGCAGCGGTAGGAGTCCCCCGCGCTGACGCAGGCGGCGGCGGGGGGGCAGGCGGCGCAGGGCGCGGGGGCGGGGGGCGGCACCGCCACGTCGCACGCCGCGCCCGCCCAGCCCGGGCCGCACTCGCACGCCCACCAGCCCGCGCCGCCCACGCAGCGCGCGCCGTGCTGGCACGGGCCGGACGCGCAGCCGTCCGCCGCCAGCTCGCAGCGCGCCCCCCCGCGCCCCCCCGCGCACGCGCACCGCCAGCCCTCCGTGCCGCGCACGCACGCGCCCCCGTGCAGGCACGCGCCCGCGCACCACGCGCCCCCCGCGCCCCCCGCCGAGCAGCGCGCGCCGCCCCACCCCGCCGCGCACACGCAGCGCGCCGCGCCGCCGCTCTCCACACACGTGCCGTTGTTCAGGCAAGGGTTAGGGTTACATGCGTTCAGTCCTGAAATAGAAAAATATATTATCAGTCTAGAAATAAGCAAGAATTCTGCTATAGGGCTTTTAGGTGTATATTTTGTTGGCAATAATGGAAAGATGATCATTTAGCTTATCATTTAATTTTGGTCGTTGATTTTATCGAATATCATACAGAATATTTGCCTGTTGTGTGATGCCAAGTCTTATGATAAAAACACGTACAGACGGAACACATCGGAAATGTTTATTATGAATTGATATTACACACACATACCACAGTATCTCAAGATACTGTGGTTTCATAAAAACGCTTTGCGACGTATTTCCAGGAACACAATTTCCTCGGAGTATGTGTAGTAGAGTGACGTACCCATGACACAGTCGGGTCCGAGCGCGCCGGGCGGGCAGGCGGCGGGCGCGGCGGACGCGAGGGCGGGCGCGGCGGGGGCGGGGGCGGGCGCGGCGGGGGCGGGCTCGGTGCAGTTCTTGCCGCTCCAGCCGGGCGCGCAGTGGCAGTAGTAGTCTCCCTGCGCGGTGTAGCACGGCGCGCCGTTGCCGCACGGCGCCTCCAGGCAGTGGTCGCGGTCGTCCTGACACACACACACACACACACACGAGACATTAACATCTAGCGACATTACTACATAACTATCTTTACATCACTAAATCATCATCTCAGCCATCGGGTCATCATCATCTCGTCCCATGCTGAACATAGGCCTCGTCTAATATTTCCCACCTTGTACGATCGGAGGCGTCCCGCATCCAGCGTGTCCCCGCAGACTAGGCTTAATTATGAAATAATATAATACTAAAATAATAAGCTCGTGGCTTAAAGCTGAAGTCTGGGGGTGTAGTAACTATTTCAGAGTAAAGAGAGAGTTACAATTCATCATAATAGGTACAGTACCTACCTAGTTATTTCATAAAAAGAAAAATACATTCACATAAAAATAAAATCACTCACCAAACAATAGCGTCCATAGCAGGAAGTCAGCTAAGAAAAGCAGAGACGTTAGTTTGTTAGTGCTAATGGTCCGCAACCTGCATAGATCGATAGAGACAGAGAGAGATAAATAAAGGAAAAAATATGTTAGTTTAGTTAAAAGTAGGAGAACAAAGAAACTTAAGGCTTAACTGAAAATGATAGGAAGATTTATAGATGAGAGAGAAGTCGGTCTCGGGGGGTCTTGGGACGTCGCTCACCTCGCAGTCCTTGCCGGCGAAGCCCACGGGGCAGATGCAGCGGTAGTCGTCCAGCAGGTCCACGCACTCGCCGCCGTGCCGGCACGGACGCGGCGCGCACTCGTCCACGTCGCGCGCGCACGTGCGGCCCGCGTAGCCCGCCGCGCACGCGCAGTGGAAGTCGTCCACCAGGTCGATGCACGTGGCGCCGTGCAGGCACGGGGCGGACGCGCAGTCGTCCACGTTGTGCGCGCAGTCGCGGCCCGTCCAGCCCGCCAGGCACGCGCACGAGTAGCCGCCCGGCGCGTTGCTGCACGCCGCCGCGTTCACGCACGGGCCCGCGCCGCCCGCGCACTCGTCCACGTCCTGCGCGCAGTCCGGCCCGGCCCAGCCCGGCGCGCAGCGGCACTCGTAGCCCGCCAGCAGGTCGCGGCACGCGCCGTGCACGCAGGGCGACGAGGCGCAGTCGTCCTCGTCCTGGTCGCAGGCGGCGCCCGCCCAGCCCGGCTCGCAGGCGCAGCTGTAGCCGGGCGGCGCGGCGGCCACGCTGCAGGCGCCGTGGCGGCACGGGCCCGGCGCGCACGGGTTGTCCACGCGCTCGCAGTCCGTGCCGCTGAACCCGTCGGCGCAGGTGCACAGGTACTGGTCGGGCGCCGTGTTCTCGCAGGTGCCCCCGTGGCGGCACGGCTCGTGCGTCCCGCAGTAGTTGAGGTCCTGGTCGCACAGGATGCCGCCCCAGTTGGTGTCGCACGTGCAGTCCCACGAGGAGCCGTTGCAGTAGCCGTGCTTGCAGCCGGGGTACGGCGTGCACTGCGCGCACAGCTCGCCGCGCCAGCCCGGCCGGCAGCTAACAACCACAACAACACATATTACATAATTATATGAACAGGGTGTTGAGAAGAGACGATGTCGTCACTTGTGTGCTTCTCTGTTTATAGTGGGAGTTATACATAAATATTAGAGAGATTATTCCTTATTTGCCCACCGCAATAGATAATTAAATATACACTTACTCGCAATCACCAGGTTTATCGCAGTGTCCGTGGGTTGGATGGCAGCCTTCCTTGCAAACAGCTGTAACAAATAACAACAAACTTCAAATATAGGTATATCTTAAAATGTAATAGAGTAGTGGCAACATTAAGCTTTTACCCCTAGTTATAGATCCTTCGAAGAGATACCGAAAGGTAAAATAATTATGTAAGTTGTACATTGCAGTATTGAAGCATTGCAGAAAGCCGCAATAAGTACAAACAGTCACAGCCGTGGAGCAGTGGCCCTCTCAGCTTGGTCCTAGAATCCCTTGCTATCGCTCCCCGTTAGTGGTGACCCCGACGTGATGTGGTGGCGGTGTGTGTGTGTTTGTGTGTGTGACTCACGTATGTCGCAGTTGTCGCCGCGCCAGCCGGGCAGGCAGCGCTTGTCGCCGCGCGCGGAGCACGAGTAGTGGCCGAACTGGTCGTCGCGCGGGCGGCAGAAACTGGTGCAGGTGGTGTTGTAGTAGTTGGGCTGGCACGACACGCGCACGCGGTAGGCAAGCGAGGCGGCGCCGGCGTGGCGCAGCGCGTGCCACGCCGCGCCCGGCTCCACGATGCCGGACCACCACGCCTCCTCGATCAGCCCGCTCTCCTCGCCGTCGCTGTAGTCGAAGTCGTCGTACGCTTGCAGGATCAGGGTGAACGACCTCTGCAACATAAACAATTGTTAATTTAGACGTAGTCAAATTGCTACATTTTACTGTGGTGTGCCAGCTGTAACTTTATTAGGTATGAGGTAAATACGTTATGCAGTGGTAGTTACCGTCCAGCGGAAGGTGAAGGGCAGCGCGAGCGTGTAGAGCGGCTCGGCGAGCGTGAAGGAGTCGGTGCCGAGCACGGGCGAGGCGGCGCGGCCGAACGAGCAGCCCGCGCCGCCGCCGCCCGCCGCCGCCTGGTACTCCTTCAGGCACAGCGAGAAGCGCGTGCGGCACGGCGCCGTGCAGGCCGCCCCCGCGCCCCCCGCGACCCCCGCGACCCCCGCGCCCCCGGCCCCCGCGCCGCCGCAGCACGCGCCCGACGCCAGCCGCAGCCGGTAGTTAGAAAACTCTAGAATCTGTAGCTCGAACACGCCCGCTGCCCACGTGTACTGCGGAAGAGACAAACAAAATGAGCGGGCCTTAGCAGACACATCAGATTGCATCAGACTTAAGTGCTAATGGACGGTAAAACGTATTAAAACTGTAGCTAGTTTTTTATGACACGGAACAGGTACAGCTTACGGTGGCACAGAATGTTGATCGGTGATGAGGATAAGCACAATTAACAGTAAAAATATTGTCGTGTTTATATTTTATCAGTAGAAAGATGATATCCTTCACTATACTAGAGGTGGTAGAGTCTAAACTCCAAACACATCTAGTCAGTAGCACTAATGGCATTATTTATAAATTTGTACCTAAATTAGAATTAGAATTTGGAAATTATAACTTTCGAGCCGATAACGTTTCAGGGTCTATTATGCAGACTAGCGTCTGTCGTGCCGGCGGCGGCGGGTGACGGGCACTGAGTTGCCATCGATGACGATCCAAAAGATCGATACAAGCTAGAAAAGGGCATCCCTACATTCAGCTCCTACTGTCAGCAAGCCAACGCTTTAAATAAGAGACGCTTATTATCACGTGTTGTTCAATGTTAGAAGTTAAAGCTCCATTTGCATTTAGAACGTCGCGTTTTATGGAGCGTTTTTCCTGCCAAAGCGTTACTGAGAGTAAGTAGCTAATTATTTAAGTATCAGGTAAAAGCTTGAAAAAAACTCTATAAAATATAGGAACAGCCATTGGCTTATATATTATTATTGCTATCCTTTTGAAATAATTGGGAACAGCCCAAAATCATCACTTAGTTGAGCCTCCTCCAACACGTGATTGTAATTGCCATCATCTCCACGCTTGTCAGGTGGCTTGGAGATATCAAACTTAACAAATATTACACACCTAAGGCCCAGGTACAAGTAATATCTGTCTGTAAACAAATATCTGCCCTGGTGGGGGAATAGACCTTCGGCGAAGCAGTAGGGTCCTTATTTAACTATTAGTACACCATCCGGTCGTCAACAGGTTTATGATAAGATACTTAAATATGTTTATTAATCAATTAAGTTTATTTCATAGTTTACTAAAGTGTGTGTGTGTAATTTATTTTACAATGATTTTTTGTTTTCATATAACAGCATTTGTTTGTTTTTTGATAAGCAGCGGCTTGCAAACAGAACAGGGGGCCGAGCGTTGAAGTAACAACCCATAACAGTAACAGTTGCACAGTGGGGACTGTGGGCACAGCGAGGCGTGCCGCCGCCGCCGCCGCCGCCGCTAGACGTGGTCTAGATACCGCTCTCCGACCACTCCCCGCCCCGCCCCGCCCCGCCCCCCGCACACGCCCACTGCTGCCCTCACCGGCACCCGCACTCTACTCTAGTAACTAACACACTCTATCGGTTTCAAAACTATATGGATGGATAACAAATACGTACGTTTAAAGTATGAAAATTTAAATGATGCGAATACAGAAGAAACAAACTCAATATAGGTATTAATACTATTAATAGTCCGACTAACTCTCACGGTAGCCCTGCATGATATGAGTGTATGTTTGTTACTTTTTCACGTGAAAAACTAATGAACGCTGTCTACCTGGATTAAAACGTATGTAGACAGACTCATTTTTACAAAAAAAGGCGTAAAAGAAATTGTAAATCAAATAAAATATAATTGAGTATACATGTCTATTACTTTTTTCACAAAAGAGAAACTAAAGAACTTGGTCTCTATATAGCTTACATAGATTTAGATTAAAATTGACAGAAATAGTGCGTGTGCTTCGGAATAACACGGCTGTTGCAAGAGTGATGTAGCAATCCAGAAGGGGGAAAGTACTTACATATTATCTTAATCCTATGGATAGCTTATTTTGATGAATGAAAACAATAAAAAAAATACAAACACTCACACCTTGTACTAATGTACTCCCTTGCGGGGTATGCAGAAGTGCATTGCTGCACCCACTTTTCGCCAGAGTGTTATGTTAGTCCCAATGTAATAGGGGGCGAGCATATTGACATTTTACGGGCACATCCAAGACCCAAGAACAAAATTAATATCTGTGTTTAAACAAATATCTGCCCCAGCCGGGAATCGAACCCGGGACCTTCGGCTCAGTAGTCAGGGTCACTAACCACTACGCTATTCGGTCGTCTATGAAAACAATCCTTTATTTTTAAAGAAACCAAACTGCAACCCAAGTACTTATTAACTTGCTTGCCTTGTCAGGAACTAGAACATACTAAATTAACTATTTTTTTATAGCTACTTAAGTAAAGCAACACAAGTTATAGTCACGTATTGCAATTAAGCTTTTTGGTAACTTCCAGAAGGGCTAGTACGGGGCGCATTTAAGACGTGACAAGAGTTTTGCATCGCACTCACTCACATCGCGCAGCCTCAAGAGAGAGCGCGACGGCGAACTTTTGTCATGTCTTAATAGAGCCCCGTGCTACAGGGCCAGTAGCGAACCATGCGCCCCCGGTTAACTTATACACTTGAGAAATGTAATTTGTTTAATTATGAGTAGTAATTATTTAGAAAATAGTTTGGCCTCAAGTGATTACTGCGTTCGTTATTTAGCCCCATATCTCGTAGTCAGTGTAGTCACCCACGTAACTTCAACAAACAATCAACACGCTAATTGATAGAATCATTATTCAGGATGAAATGTCTCTTGCAGATATTACTTTTAGGGCCGATTTTTCAATGGTCAGATAAATGTTATCTGAGGAATAAAACTGTCGCTGTCACTGTCTAATACAAAGATGTGACAGCATCAGAAATATTCCTCAAATAACATTTATCTGACCATTGAAAAATCAGCCCTTAGCAAAATAAGCGCTCTACAGGATTGAAGGTACTTCCCCTCCAGGCCCCTTATCGCAAAGTTGTTTTGACAGTGATTATTAAAATGTATTGAATTTGACACTAATTACTTCGTAAATGTTACTTCGTTTACACACAGTGATACTCAGGGCCCATTCGTTTTTCCACCTGTATCGTAAACCTCATGTTGGTGCGGTGACAAAGTAATCTGAAGAAATATGGCACCAACTTCAAAAAAGAACAATTCCTGCTTAGGTATATTTGTACTGTCACATATAATTTGTGTAAACCTTAAATTATTTCTTACATTTTAGTGGTTTTTTGAAGTCGGTTTTTAATTTTTTTAAATTATTATTTTATTTTATAGTTTTTAGTTTATTTATATTTATTTGCAATAATTTTTAATCAAAAGTAAGATGCAAATGAAACCAAAAAGTCCTACTGATCAATACGTATCATTCAAGCCTAAACACGAGGTAGTTGCTATATACGAGTATATACCATTGATAACGTGACCATTTATTTTTTATGTCAAAGCGGGACACCTGCGGAATTTCATATCCCTCAAAGATACATATAATATTATCTTTCTTTCTTATCTCCATATCTTTTCGCTCAGTTTGCTCAGTGCATCAATTGAAAGTTCAATCCCTACGAAGAAAGAGTGAAATGTGAAAGAGATGCATGAATGGTGAATGATCATTTTTTTATATTTATCTAATAATCTTCTAAAGTTGGTATATTTTTTAGGATACCTAAGTACTTACTATTTTTTTATAAATATACCAGACGGGTACACTACATAAATCCGAATTACTTTTTTAAGAATATTATGAATTTCATAGTTCTTGTAAATTTTTAGTTTCCGAATAACGAAAATTACGAAAAGTTGATAAACGAAATTTCAAACAACAGATTTATTAAAATGAGCAAAGTAAATTTTTCAAATGTTATAATTTCGATGTTTTTAATGTACGATTTTTTATTATATCGAATTGTTTAAATAACGAATCGCGAAGTATTAATATTCCGAAAACACAAATCCCCGAATGTAACTTAGTTAAAAATTTAATATTTTTTTTCGACATCTATGTGCACCCAAACGCTCCTCCTCGCTTTGCTCGTCGTCGTACCTATCTTTAGGTTTAGGTCCTAAGGTTTTTAACGTTAAACACCGTATAAATCCGAGCAATTGTTTTGCTTTTTTGTGTAACATAACAACAAATACTACAAATAGTTTTCTATTTAACAATATTTTTACTCTATATTTGAAACGCTCCGCTTAGTTTTTCGATAATAATATCTATGTGCACCTAACACGCTCCTCCTCGCTTTGATCGTCGTCGCACCTATCTTTAAGTTTTGGTTCTAAAGTTTTTAAAACGTTAATTTTATTTTTGACAAAATTAAGAATTATATTATTTTCGGACCAGATTTCATATTTTCGTCATTATAATAAATCTGTATTTTATTTTTCGTATACTAAAGTATAAATCGTATTTTTTAACGTCCGTGTATTTAACAATCGTAATAACAAACCTTCGTGATTATTATATATTCGATTTTTATAAATCGATATTTAACAAATCGTTATTGCAATACATATTGCGTTCTTATCAATAGTGCATCTTATCTTATTTTCACATTCATAAAAGTTAAACAGATAACTTTTTTGGAAAACATGTATTTTTTCTTTGTTAGGAATTGGTAGGTGAGCGAGATAAATTTATATACACGATAGAGCAAGAGCGAGTCAATGATCGTCACTGAACGAAGTTACTCGCGGAGTCTCGGTGGAACTTGGACTCATATTACTCCCTATGTCTATGTGAGTAAGTGATAAGAAGATAAATATTTGTCTCAAGTGATTAAAAGAAAGAAAAGAAATATGGTAGGTATGAAGTTACAAAATGTAGGTAATTTAAATTATCGTTTGGTCTGTTTAAGAAAGCGGGACATTTTTGCCCTCGCGGGGGACAGCGGGACGCACAGCTTGAAAGCGGGACTGTCCCGCCCAAAGCGGGACGTATGGTCACCTTAACCATTGAGGAGTTCCCTTGACTTCTTCCGTTTCCATCATCAGATCAGCTCAAGGTCACCACCATATTTTTTTGTTATACGAGTAAGAACTATATTTACGTTCTTAATTTCATTAGAATCGGTTAATATGTGTCCAAAATGGAAATTCATACCCTATATTACAGGTTCTATCTATACAATATATTATTACATTTGGAATTTACGTAAATGAAAATATGATATCCTTAGTGATTTAGCATTCTTGATTTAAAAACTGTTCACAATACAAATCGATATTGCTTATTATTATTATAGATCAAAAGTCTTCTATATTGAACCTAAGGATACTTAGAAATTCTGAAAATCTAGATTTTTACATATTGTATAAAGTCAAATAAAATTAGCAAGAGGGGTCAATCCTAACTAATATTATAAATGCGAAAGTAACGGTGTCTGTCTGTCTGTTACTCTTTCACGCCAAAACTACTGAACGAATTTGAATAAAATTTGCTATACATAATATATGGTCTAGATCTAGACCCTGAGAAAGAACATAGGCTACTTTTTATCCCGGAATTCCCACGGGAAAACTTTTAAAGGGGAAACGAAGCTCGCGGGAACGCTAGTCTTAAATTGTACAGAAATCGTTGAGGGGTCATGGATTGATAGGATTTACTTTATTTCATTTTGAGTTTGATGGTAAAAAATAAGTTAAAAATATATGGTAACTTACGAAAAAATCTAGTTTATTTCGATGAAGTTCTGGGAAGTTAATAATAAATAAAATTAAATTAAATTACTGGCAAAATTAAAACATTCTTTAAAATTCTATAAATCTTGTGTCTAATTAAGTCCATGTAAGCTCTATCAACATAGACTAAAGATTTGCGTCAGTTAACTACGTAATATTTTTGTGCCTAACACACGCTTTTTGGATTAATCTCTAGAAAAGTTCATGTCATATATTGTTAATGTATGTTAAGCTGTTGTTTAAACCTTAAAATAAAGAAAAAATCCTAACTAATATTATAAATGCGAAAGTAACTATGTCTGTCTGTTTGTCTGTCTGTCTGTCTGTTACTCTTTCACGCCAAACGTACTGAACGGATTTGAATGAAATTTGGTATACATATGGTCTAGACCCTGAGAAAGAACATAGGCTACTTTTTATCCCGGAATTCCCACGGGAAAACTTTTTAAGGCGAAGCGAAGCTCACGGGAACAGCTAGTATACAATAAATAAAAGATAATAAAAAGCCAATTTAGATATAAGCTTATTGAATACATATTTATAGTATCTGTGTATGAATTAAACTGTGACAAAGGGTATTCTGAATACAAAATAGTTAACTTTAGCAACCAGAAAGCTTAATTACACCAGAACCAACAAAAAATTTAAACATGATGTTCCTATTATATGTTTTAGAATTAGGGCTATTTAGTGTTGGAATTTTCTAAGTGCAACTGTTTCTTAGTTCGTGTGTGTACGTAGTCATTCATCCGATGCTGCTGATTGCGCTGTAGTGGGTTAAAGTTGGTTGAATAGAAGGGTTGTTTATTTATTATATACCTACATATAATCTCCCCCATTTAGTCATTTAGCTTCCAAAAAAGATATATAAAATGAAAAAAAAAAAAAACACTGGATATCGACTACGACCTCACTTAGTACTTTGTGTGTCCAATCCACATTAGCGCACAGTGAATATAAGAAGTCCATAAACCTAAATTAAAAACTTTGATGATGTATTTACTTTGTACTTACCATATAATATTATTTCAATCCATTATGATACTTTTATATAGGTTTTCTTTGTAAGTGTTCAATAATTTATATGAACCGAATAAAATGAAAATAATTGTTTTCATTTAAGAGTAACTTACCTCTAATAAATTGTTAGTTCATTTCGGAAAAGTGGTTTTGGAGCTTTTGGGTCTGTTTTCTCTACAAATAATGCCAAAAATAAAATGCCGTACAAATAAGAATGCTTATACTTTTTTGCGATTTTCGTCAAAATATCAAATAATTTATAGGTATACTTAATTACCTACGTTTTTGAGATTACACATTCTATATTTTTGAGTGCATATATAATGAATTAATAAGAGTGCTATACCTTTAAGGTTCAATACTATATTATTTATTATAGTTATAGCCAAGTTCGAATGGTTTCGTACGGAAAAATACCTAGTCATTTTATTCATCACATATTTGTCAAGATATGCGACTTTATATATTATGTTATAGTGGGAAGTGGAAATGGTGGTGAAACATTCACATGAGAGCGTCGAAATTGGCGTTTTTCGGTGCTGTTTATATTTAAAGTTTATATAGAGGATTGATTTTTACACAGCTTAAAGGGACACTCAATATAAATACAATCAATGTAAATGTAGAGACTTTTGTACTTTAATTTAATTAACAGAGAATAACATAAGCACTATGTACATAACATTAAACTATATATAAAAAGTTCTGGAATTTATAAAGTTTTGAAATATATATTTTTATAGGTACATAAACCATTATTAAATTATTAAAATTGCTGAAAAATATAAATTGAAAATAAATTACACTGCCGGGCAATGAAAAAGTTCCACTCACAAAATGCCGACACTAAACGACCCCAATTTTTTCAAAGATTTCATTTAAAATTGGAACAAAATAATTCCGTTTTTAGTTGGTAATATCCTGATGCTCTGATAAATGTACTTCAATGTTGCAGAAGTCATCATTAAGCTAGCCTTTTCCGTTTAGAAGTAATTTGGTGCTTTTCTCAGTGGATCCTTTTCATTGCCCGTGAGTGTATTTTATATTCGATAACCCAGTTTGCTACCTATATAATCTACTATTCGAACGAAGTCTTTATTTATTTGTTCAAATTATTGGTCATTAATTATTGTATTATTTTAGATTTGTGTGGATATGAGCCGTGGCAGCTCAGCCGGGTAAGCAGTAGTGAGCACCCGCTTCTCGCAAGAGATGCGGGTTCGAATCTGCTGACATGTAGGTACCAACGAGTTCTTTGGAAGTTAAGTAGGTACAATGCATACCATCGCTCTTACGGTGATGAATAACATCGTGAGGAAACCTGCACATCTAGATTCTAGCACATCTAGATATGTGAACCCACCAACCCGCAGTGGACCAGCGTGGTGGGAAATGGTCCAAGCTTAGGAAGGCAGTTTAGACCTTGGGGACATGCACAAAGGTTCCACTCGAGAGAGCCAGGTGGAGGTACTTACACCCCCACAGAGAATAGAATAGAATAAATTCTAGATGAGCAGGTACCTGCCCTAAGTATTTTATATTGTATACATTGAAATACGGCTGGCGACCTTTCACGTGAGTACAAAAATAAACAGCGAAAAGGGGTGATTCGCTTGCGGGTCACCTCTGACTACTGAATACCCCTTCGGGGATTACAATCGTGAGCAAAATGTCAGTTTATGGACATTAATTTGATGACTCATATCAAGAGACATGTTTCAATAATGTTTTGATAAAAATAAACTAATAATTTGATTAGTTTGCTGAACATGCAAACATATTGCTGCTTACGTTGATGTCGTCATGTCGTTGATGGAAAAATATAGGTATATACCTTTTGTAATTATGTATGTGATTTTATACTACACTACTATAACAATAATAGTTAGGTTTATATATTCCATTCAAAATTTTCTTTCTTGCTAGACAAGTGATATGAACCATACAATACTCATAATTATAACTCAGGCCTAATTAGACTCTTATAAGCATCCATTTAAGGTATTAGCATTAGGTAAAAAAGTAATATCTTTCTTGTACTAACCTAGGTGTTTAAATTACATTACCTACCGCTAATAAAAAACAGGTAGGTTTAGTGGAAATAGAAAATCTCAAAAGTACCTACAAAATAAACTTTGCCAACAAAAAATATAATTATGTAAGTATTTTAATTAAAAATAAGTTTATCAGGTTATACTGATCACTTACGTGTTGTTCTTTAAATGATTATAAACACTGAATACATAATTGTCAGCCACTTCTTAATAATATATAATGCAGGTTACTTTACGTCAAATCGACTATTCAACCAACTGTGCTCCTCAGAATATGCAAATCGTAAGCTGTAGATGTATCTGCACCGGGTGAATACGTTTTACCAGTCCACTAGCAAGCCATCCACGACATAGCCGTGTATAGAGGAGTGGCGATGTGTAGCGGCGCTGGACGTACTTGCAGCAGCAGGGGCAGCAGCAGGGCGGCGGCCCGCGGTCCCGGCGCCCCGCGCGGTCCCGGCGCGCGCCGCATCCGTCACTGCCGCGTCATGCCGCGGCGAGCACTCACTGCACTCGCGAACACACTCAACTGCACAGGCGCTCTGGGGGCGCACACACATCTGTCTCCCGCGGGGCTCGGCTCGCGACTGCCGGCGGCGCCCGCCTTCCCCGGCCCCGGCCCCCGCCCCCGGCCCCCGCGGCCCCGCGCCCCCCGTGCACAGATTCATCCTGCGCGGTGCGTTCACCCGCCGCCGCCGCCGCCGCCGCCGCTGCACCGATTGTAAAAACCTGCATTACATTATCTCGATCACCTGTCCGACGTTAAATGGTTTATTTGACGTTGATTTTATAATGTTATGTATCGCTTCCATTCGGGACGCTTATCGAGAATATTTTAATTATTATGCGCTTAATTAGATTCGGGACCGAATGTGTTTTGAATTTTGAGTGCTCAGTTTTTGCAAATCATCTTAATGCTGGCCGGCACACATCTTTAACTTGATTTTGTGTTCATTTACGTTTGGTGAATACATAATAAGTAGTATGATTTACTTGGTAAAGACATGATCATAGAATGTAGGAGCAGTGATCATACGCCGCGGCGGCAGGCTGGTGCGGCGTCGCCTCAGCTCGCTCATACAAAAGACATCAACGCGGGAGCGCGCTTACATTTTCGCAAGTGATTACACTTTTAGACTACTGTACTTGTTATGGTATCTGGTGGTTATATGATGTACTTCTCCACTTTTTCATAAGATACTTATTTTAAGCAAATAATATATTTGCTTCATTTTTTCCTTTGGTAAAAATATTTACAAAGAACACCTAAGTAATCGGTTTTATATCTAGAAAGTAATTACACAAATTATTAATCTGATAAAGTAATGTAAAAGGAATAAAGTTGAACACAGCAAGCGGCGAGCAGATACCGTGTGGAATTTATTGCGAGCTCCAGAACTTAACCCTATTTTTTTATACGTGTACATTATATACTCTGATAAGCATCTGATTGATAAAACAGGATTATTTTTTTAAAATCTTAACAATTTGTCTGTATTTTATGTATAATTATATTTTTTACATGTTGTATCGAAAGTAGGACTATAGATTGGTCAAGTTCAAGCCTAGTGTACCTCTACCTTTTCTCGATCGAATTAAATTTATTATTATGTTGTACATACATATACATTATGTATTTATACACGTTGTATGAGTCCGATGAGAGGATGGTCGCGCTCGTAAACTATATCACATCGAGACAACTTCACAAATTGTCGCCCCATGAGGCCACCACACCATGCCACGCCAATTTGAACTTTAATACGTTAACGATTGTGTTCATATTTTGCTAAATGAGTGAAGCTTTGATGTGACACCATACGGCATGAATAAGGTAGTTACTGTTCGGCGCGGGACGTCATCTCTACTAGTAATGTGGTGTCAGGACCGGTGTTCATATCATAACCGGAGGGAGGACTAGCTGCAGTACTGGCAAGGTGTATTTTATCATGTAGAGTGTAGCTCTTTTATGTTCTCACTGTGATATAACCACAGAAAAGATAAATCATAAAATACAGTATCTAAAACGTTGCAATGCACTTTCAGTATATAGTCAATTAGTCATGCTGCTATAATTATTGTACACAGTTCACAGAAAATATAGATGTTTAAAATGCATTTTTTTGTATAAGCTTGTCAGTTTATTTGTTAGTGGGTGAGGTGATTTGACTACCCGGGTGCGCTAGACGTATAACATAAAGTAAACTTGATTAGTAACTCGGGAAGGATTATTTGTTGTGCCGCGGTGAACCTGCTACAGATAGTATTCGCGTGTCCCTCGCACTCCCCCCTCCCTCCCCCCGCCGCTTGCCGCGGGGAACAGGTTCCGAGACTCAAACATTTTATTATTTAATGAATCCCTGATTGTACGGTGGTGCTGCGCTTGTTATGGCCGACTGGTTCGTGGGCCGACTCTTAACTCCGGGATTGGAAATTAAACTGAATGAAAGGTAAAACACCATCACAGGTGGAAACAACTTACAAGTTTATCCAAAATTAATAGATATGTGGCTACGTGATGTATATTTTAATTTGATGTATGTACAATTGTACATAATCATGTCCATTAGGAATTAAAAACAGGATTTAAAAAACTCTATATTCTGGTCATTGACCCTTAGGCCTTCCAAACTTGCTAAAATTTTGTGTTTGTTTGCTTGTTCCTCCTCAGCCACGCCGGCCGCCACCGTGGCCCACCTGGCCCACCCCCCGCGGCCCCCGCACACCCGCGGCCCCCGCACCCCGCCCCCGCTGCACTTGCTGACCCACAGCCCCGGGCGCGGCGCTCGGCGGGCGATGCACTGCATCTGTTATTATGCACTACTTCGTGCACATCTGCATTCTTAGCTTCTTCGCTATTTAGTATTGGAAAAGATAAGTTCATGTGATCTCTTTATGTAGCTATGTAAGCTACACGCAGAAGTATACATAGCTTGAATTGTTCGGAATTTTCTTCACCGATGTTTTAACCATTGAAGGCACAAATGAATAGGTACTTAATGACTATGTTTTTTGGCCCATTCACGACCTGAGATAAACTTGGGATCGACAACCAGCCTAATTACGTAAGGAGTCTCCCCATAATAGCCCCATCATTAAATATCAGTTTATGTATGTATTTCTTAGTACTTATCGCTTTAGTATTCTGTAAGTTCAAGAATACCGCATGAATAAGCTTCCCATTCTCATACAATCTGACGGTTGTAAGTTTAAAAATAAAAACAATATAATTTCATTGAGACAAAGAGCTGCGTCCTCACGCATGCGCGGTGGCACGGCGGCGGAATACCAACTCCCGCCGCGTCCATCGCTGCGCCCCGCCCGCCGCCGCCGCCGCCGCCGCTAGCCGGCCCGCTAGCCAACCAGCGAGACCGGTGCAGCGAGCATATGATTCGATACTATTTTCGAATCTACACGAAGAGTCACTTTTACCAAACTCTAAACGTAATTAAATCAAATTTTAAATACATTTTGTACTAACTGACAGACGTATGACAGGCTACTAAATACGTTTAGCGTTTGGTGAAATTCCACCTAACATATGGAAAAAACAAATGTCACTTTTGGAACTAACTTTGCCTTACATTTTGACAGTGACAGTTGACGATACGCAACGTTAACGGAGGATCGAAACTTATGCTCACGACTCTGGAATCGTGTCTCGTCAAAGTCTCGTCAATGGTCTTACGATCCGTCACGTCATTGTATCCATAAACATAAATTTGTAGTTAGTATAGCTTTTTAAAGGAATCCTCAATAACTTTTAATTATTTAAGTATAATATTCTTGTAATTCAATAAGGATCATCCATAAACAAATTGTCATTGTAATTCTTATTTACGGACAGAAAACTTCGAGATAATTAGATTCTAAACGGTAATTTTTGATAATGGTCTAGAACTGCATATGTAGAGTGCCCACTAGAGTTCACTCAATCATGCCTCAGTCGTAGTCCACTTTGCTGTCATTATGCCACACACATCAGTTGCAAGGGTTTGTCTAGTAGTAGTGTGATGGGTACCAGGAGCTCAGAGGGCCGCGGCGGTGCGACGTATCTCTGTACTCACAATGCGGCGCGGCGGTGTTGCGCAGATATCATTTATGAATTGTGTAATTTATTGAAGCTCGCCTGAATGGGTATCATCGAGCGATACATTGCTGCTCACAATAGCAGCCGCCGCTTCACTATTCATAACTCACGAGCAATAGACGTGTGTCATGGGGGACATAAATAAATAGTGGTGTCTTCTTGCATTTACATTATTTTATGCGTATACATATACAACTACCGTATCAGGTAATTCATACACTAATTATTCTCAGTCCATCCATGCGTATAAAAACTGATTATATACTTAATAAATTTCACAATCAGTTGTGATGTGAGGTACTTAATTGAATCAACCAGCAAATTATACCGATGCTTGCTTCTCAAGAAGCTGATGTAAGAAAAAACTAAACCCCAAATTTCCATAAACGTTTAGTTGGTAAATGTACGGATGAAGCTTAAAGTGTGGCCGCAGGCGGCACGGCGGCCCCGGCGGGGGCCACGCGGGGGACTGACCGCAACATGAGCAGCAGACCTTGTGCTCTAAACTGATCTTTCTATTAATGTGATTTTTTGCTTGATTATAATTCGAAAAACCAATAGATACAATATATAATATGCGGTACCTATATAAATATAAGTACATAACTTGAAGGTTCCCACAGCGCCCCCCGCGCCGCCGCCGCCGCCGCCGCCGCGCTGCGGTCGGGCGCTCCTCGGGGACAAAAACTGCACCCCACAGCCGCGCACCGCACCACACACTTTCAATATCTATAAAATTTTATGAGAGGCTCTCAAAAAATCATCGTAATTTTTATGGTGAGCCCAAGAACATAACGTGCATAAAGCAGCTGAAGTTTTTTTGAGCTTTCTCATTTGCATAGAGATTTAAATCGCATAGAACTTTAGGGCTATCTGTGGGATCTTAAAAGCGTTTTCGTGATTACTGACTTTATCATTCCAAACATGTTCCATTATTTAAAATGTGATGTGATCGATGAGTAGTGTAATGCGGCTGAGAGAGTGTGGCCTCGTTGTGCCGGTGACGAGCGGTCACTGCGAGCCACTTGATAGGCGAACCACGCGAGCGACCGCGGCGCGGCGGCGGCGACGGCGGCCCATCACACATTCACAGATTCCTATTCCCAATTCTACAGATTTTTGTTTCAATAGATTCTCATTTGAAGATGTTTCGATATCTATCATTAGTATAGTAAGTACAATTTGATGTAAATTAGTTTGTAGGTATATAATATAATAGGGTAGTGTCGAAAAAATCGATGTAAGCACTAGGTAACTTCTGTTTTTGTTTGTGTACTTACCTATTAATTATCTTCTTCTTCTGGTGCCGTCTCCTATCGAAGGTTGGCAATCATCCTGCTGATTTCCGTCTTGGAGGCCGCCGCACGGAACAATTCTCCAGTACTCAGCTGGAACCACTGGCGTAGATTTTGCAGCCATGATGTCATTGGCCGTATATTATATATAATTATTCATTATATTCTATCTAATTATCTATATTTCCGTGCTCCTGCTGCTCCGGTGCTTGTCCACCCAATGCTGGCGCCCACGCAGCGGAGATAGCAGCATTAGCTAATGTGAGCTTCGACACACATCCGACACACGCCCGACACACGGCAGTGACGAAACGCCTCCGTTGCATCGAACGTCCTTTGTTGTAGACACGACTGTACTTATTTAGAACGCTCGATAGCGGATCGCGATCGACATCAGATTTCCTCGAGTTGTCTGTTCAATATATTTGTTTCCCAACACCCGCGCGGCCCCGCGTCGTCGGATAGATCGGTCGGTCGATATCGACTTATCGATTAACTGCGTGTGATTTCAAATAATACTTTCAGTGAGTCAGCCTCTCAGTTTACGAGCCATCGGATATAACTACCGAATTATACACGGTAACGTCGTGTTGGATAGTTCGGTGGCGCGGCTACCTCAGTAGTGGTGGAGGGAGGAATGCCATGTAGCTGTGTAGAGACGGCGGCGGCGGCGGCGGCGTGGTCACCCGGTTCCGGGAACGCGGCGGCTCGCTGCGGCCGCTGAAGTGCGTTTTTGCCACACAAACAATGACACATTACATGCTGCAACTTATGATCGACGAGCCAGCCGCACTCGACCTCCGTACCTTCAGGATAAACGCGCAACTCTCTCAAACCATATCATCTTTGTTATGGAACCGATGTCCCTGCGTAGACGGCAGCGCCGCTCGCGGCGGCGGCGGCACTCGGCCACGCTCGACGCAAAAACGCCGCGACGGCCGAGGAGCCGGCGGTTTATGACGACTGGGATTCTCAACGACGACTCGCAAAAACTGAGCATTCTTTAGTTGTAGTTGTAACTAGCCTGCTCGTAACTCACGCCCCGCGCCGCGAGCAGCGCGCAGGCGACCTGGCGGGTCTACTCCGGGCGGGGCCTGGCGGGCCTACTCCGGGCGGGGCCGGGGACTGGCGGGGCTACTCCGGGCGGGCTGGCGCGAGCTGCAATCAGCAGTAACGGAGCCTGTACTCGACGGTGGGGTGGGAGACAAGACGGATGCCGCAAGGAGGAAACTATTGCCCGGATTAATTCAATTATCATCTGTTACAATTAGCGCGGACTGTGATTATGACCTCGCCTATGTTATTACACGACGGTCGAGATTGCCGTCAGCGAATATTTCTGTAACATAAATAATTATGCTTGGTGCTTGCTGGTTTAATTATAAATGCATCATTCATGCGAAGGACCGATCTAATTGTTGCGCGGTGGACCGACGACCGTAGACGAAAGTAGTTGGATGAGGAAGACAAAGTAACAGTATTGAGGTACTTCTGGCCAGAGTCCCACGTCCTACAGGAGATGATTGTTGGCAAAAGATATACATCTTCTTTCAAATAAAATTAATTATGAGTAGTTTGATTAATGAGAACATATAATAATTATTTTAAGCATCATGTTCAGCAACATTGAGTGAGATAGTCGCGGGGGCGGCCACTATCGCACTTCCGCAGACTTGCTCAACTATGCGCGGACACTGATTTCACTACTATTGTCCCATATTCATAATTGTAGTTCTTATCCTACTGTACACAAGGCTGCATGTGGCAAGTGCTCGAGGTGTAGTACGTATATGGAGTTATGGAGCATGGCGGGATTACCAGTTGAATAATTCGTCGCCATATTTACATAATGAAGTCATTTTCGGTAAATATGATAATTCACAACGAAACGAGGAGAATTTGCAAAAATTAAGGTTCATTATCATTTTATAATGTCGGTTAAAATATGGTGTTGATACATTTAAGCAAGATAAATGAGAATTTCAATTTGAGAAAAAGTATTAAAATGTAAATAATTTGTCCGACGGAGAGGAGCGGGTGTTCATTACAGGCATAAGTCTCAAGTACATGGAGGAGCCTACAGCATAAACACTCCACTCATAGATCGATACATATTTTATCTGATTTATTAACATAATAAGCAGAGCTGTTCACACCGCCCCGCGAGCGCGCCGTGTGATCGCCGCGCCGTGGTGGTGCGACTGTGACATCGCGCGGCACTCGGCAAATATTACATGATATTACTAAAACTGGACCATGAATTACAAATAAGTACACATTAAAGGCAGCGACTCTTCTAAGTGTTTGTAGAAATGTAAATGCGTACATCAAGATCATCATAATTCATCATCAGACACATGCTGGCATGCATTGCTGGCAGCAATACACCACATCTACACACGATACATTTATTCTTCACGATCTGTTGAATATGGTGGTGATTTCCATGATAGTTGTAAGTTTAGCTTGCAGTTACATTATGGTACCGAGGGAAACATGAGGGCATTGCAAGTTGATGGTCACCGTTACACACTCTCACTACAAATGTGTGTCAGTATGAATATGAGTGTGTGTGTGTGTGTGGAGCGGCGATGAGCCGGGAGATGGTCGTCCAATTACCCGGCGGTCGCGGCAATCTCCTATTATCTCAGGTTGCAGTTAGTGACCTCGTGTTTCCGATGCGAGGAGCCCGAGTCCTAGGCATGTGCGGAGCTATACACTTATCAAACTCCAGTTTAAAATATTCAAATATGGTATGTAAGTACCTATTGCATAAGTGTTTTCAGCATTACGTATGTGTTTAGTGTTTTACCCGTTTATCGTTGATAGTTAGGCCACACTGTATACAAACGTATACAACAATAAAATGTTAGTGAACTTATTCGATAAAGAATTAATCGTGTTGGTATAGGCTGGATGTAATTGCATAATATGAAATATCATATTAAACATGGTGATAAATTTTGTACATCCGGTAGTAATCATAGTTATCTTGTTTTTTGTTTAAATTATTCAATGACTTCGGGTTATGTAATGAGTATCGTTATACCATCTGCAGAAGCAATGTTGCCATACTCTGTTGGATTGACTTTGGGGAGTCCCGGAGACCACCAGGCATCATGCTGGTTCCCCTGGAGACGGCTGGTGCCGGCCACGGTGCACTAGTGGTGGAGACGCGGGCACTGCGCCGCGACTAGTTCCAGATTCACTTCAAATATTAATTTAACCTGAGATTTACGACTTCCTCCGCCCAGTTATTGATGTGTTCCACTTCCCTGCGGAGAGACGCAGAACTGCTTCGTTTAATTTGTATCTAGCTTTTTCTACAAATGGAATGCTTCTGAGACAAGCTGCCCGAGGCCAAACTTTATTTATTGATATTTTATGTTGTGTTTTAGTTTTATTTGATCAGCGAGTAGTTGATTAATGTGAGAGTTTGGGGAGACTTTTAATTAATTGATTGGATCTATTATATTTTCTACTAGATAACACTATTTAATTTCCTTTGTCGGTTATTTATATTATGATAATAATGTTTTCTCATAGATGCACTCGGTAACTCGCGTCCGTCGTTGCACTTATAGCCGATGTTTTGCGTTTGAATGATTTGACCATATTCATTTTATAACAGGAAATAAGAACTAATTAATTAACTAACTTTTGTGTATTAGAGATTGTGACGATGTTGTAGAGATGTAGCTCGGAGCGGAGCGGCGGCGGATGGAGTGGAGAGATAAGCCGCCGCCGCCGCCGCCGCCGCAAGGACGAGCGTTTATTTAAAATAAATACCTAAAATGTTTAACAACATACATCTACAGTTATAGGATAAATGAATTGCTTTTTACTTGCGTATCTCCCTCTTAATGAATGCTTTTCACAAATCTTGTAAATATCATTGTCGTTATCGAGGTGATCCGACCCGCGGCGGAGTGATCGAACACGCGGCCTCATGGTCGCTCGCCACAAGATGTTCATTTCGCGCAACTCCGCAGGAACTTGGAGAGATCTCGCTCAGTAATGTATGTACACGTGTGTGTGAGTCGCCCGTGAGTCACGCGGTTGTGGAGTGTGGTTGTGTTGTAGCTGTGAGATGAGGTCGGAGCGGTCTCCGATTTGTCAAATAAATATGAGGATTAGGCCGCCGGACCCGCCAATTCGAAATGCACAATTCTCTTCATCTTTGAATTATGAATTTTGCGCGCACGCAGACTAAGTAAAAATTCGTTTGAAGCAGTGCGAGGTAAGGATATGCAAGTGGTTTGTCAGATATAATATTAATTTGGGTATTGCAGCTCCCCGCGGCGCTGCAGCTCGCTCCCACGGGGGCGCGGGGGGCGCGGGGGGCGCGCGGGGCGCGGGGGCCGGGGGCTGGGGTCGCCGGTCTCCTCTGTAATTGACTCAAGTTCGACACTCGGATTAAATGCAACGGCTCGGCACTGCGATTTGGCGCAGATTGCGGAGAAATTTGTGTCCTCGTTTCTTTTAATGAATAAAAATCTCAGAGCACTGCACCCTGGAGTTTAGTGTTATTGGAAACAAGATGGCCGATGCTAACGGGTGCATTGGATAATATACATTCAATAAACCAAAATTGCAGATAACGTAATAATGATATTGACCTCAGTAAAATCTCCTCCTTATGCCTAAACTATGTTGAACTTATGTTGCCTAAATTGTTATGCTAGAAGCTGCTTGTCGGTAGCAGCGGCGGTGGTTACCTCACAGAGATCTCATGGGGACCACTACCCTACAGCGGCATAATGTAAACAAGTTAATTTTAATTGGCGTCACGGAGGCCGATGCTATCTGCCGTATCGACACAACACATCCGGGGTTTGTGGCCGTGTCACCGCGTACAGCTCAGATTTATAGCCGATACTACGGCGAGACGCAGGATGTGTCCACGCGAACCTATTTGTACATGCAACTAGATGGGATTCTAATTGAATGTGTTTAGGAAGGAAATGAATTATTTTATTCACATTACAGTTATGTAGTTGATGCAAGATTAATTCCTAGTGATTATTTATTTTATGTCCATGCGCTAGGTGTACTAGAGGGGCCGTCGTCCGGGGCCAATTAGAACAGGTTATCCATGAACAAGATATATTTGGTGTCAATTTTATTACATTTCCTCATGAAAAATATCAAATGAATTTCCTCGAATTTTGGCCCCCAGTCAAATTAGGTCGGCCATTAGTGAATAGTAGTGAATATTACTACCACCATACCAGTCGGTCGTCAAATATTATTTATACGTACTTAGGTGGTCTGAAAAGTTTCCGACCTCAACGTGAAGATGGTAGCACACATCAATTAAAGTCAGGGAATGTAATGGCGCATCTTTTGACAGCAACACTTCAAAGTTTCAGCCATTTTTGACGCGCGGTTTTTATTTTACAGTCGTTTGAGTGAGTCGATCTGAGCATTTCTGTGAAAATGGAAAAAATCGAGTACGGAGGTGTCTTAAAATATTCGTTTTTGAAAGGGAATGCTCCTACGCAAATCAAAGATGAGTTAGATTCTGTGTACGGGGACTCTTCACCGTCATTTACCACAGTAAAATTTTGGGCAACCGAATTTAAACGTGGCTGTAAGAGCTTCGGAGATGATGAACGTTCGGGACGTCCAAAAAATGCAACTACTGACGATAACATCGCTAAAGTTCACCAAATGGTGTTAGACGACCGCCGAATTAAAGTGAGAGAGATAGCAGAGGCAATGTAAATGTCCAGAAAACGTGTTTGTCACATATTAAATCAAGATTTAGGCATGAGAAGGCTGTCCGCGCGTTGGCTGCCGCGTTTGCTAACGTCAGACCAACGACGTGTTCGAATGAACATTTCCAATGCTCTGTTGGCGCAGTTTAGGCGCAATAAATCCGAGTTTTGGCGCCGCCTAATTACTATATGAGAGACTATGTAGAAGAATAAAAATAAATTTTAAGAAAAAAAATCTTGTATCTATGTTAGGTCGGAAACTTTTCAGACCACCCACGTAGTTGTTGCGGTGTTATTATTCGGTAAAACCACCACTTAATCGTGATATTGTCAAAAGTAACGAATGTTTGAAGTAGGTAACAGTATCTAAAAACATGATACCAACACAATGATCTAAGCTGACAAGCATGTAACTATTAGTTGCACTCACAGACAAATGATCTCCATTTGTCGAAACACTACTTCAACGTTATCAGGACAGAACCAAATCTTATCTTACTGCAGGAGGAGAGACAGATCAATAGAGCATTGTGCGGTTTGTGCATTGTGTGTCGGGCGGGCCATGTGGGACGCGGGGCATGTGGGACGTGTGGGGCACTGCTTTTAGTAGTTGGTATGTATGTAACGAACAGTTAAAGTTTTTCTTTGTGTTTTACTACGGTTCCCATGCTATCTGGATTTTTATAAAAAGTGGGAGCTCGATAAACGATATGGTTTAAAGAGGATAGTTTATAATATTACAGTGAATGGCTGTAATGTGGGCGCTCCGCAAACCGCGACAAGCGCCGCGACCGCAGCCGCCGACTTCTCCCAACTTGGAATTAAACTTAAAAAGTGATTTCTCGAGGACAAGCGGCGGCGGTGCAGGTTCCTGCGCCGGGATTCCTCCGAATTAACGGAGATAAGCTGTACCCCCTCCCCTCCCCCGCGCCGCAGCCCCCGCGCCGCCCGCAAACACGCGCTTAATTAAAACGTCCAACGTGAAGATGCGTTGTATCGGCCGGTGCAGCGCGACCACTGCGCGCCCGGGCCCGCCCCGCGCGCCGCCTGCGTCCCCGCCAGGGCGCAGCGCCGGCCGCGACGCCACTCGCGCGGTCGAGCAGCCTCTACCTGCCTCCGTCGTCGCGGTTTATTTGTGTCTCCTCGTGATTATCTTCCGTGCATTCTCGATTCACTTCTCGGGGCTGCGTCGTTTTTGTTTTTTCTCGATAAGCTCATTTGTATTTGTGGCCCACATCCCGCTGCAGCGCGCTGCCGGACCACCCCGCGCTGCACTAAATCTCTCGGCGCGCTAATGGAAACACAATTCGTCATATCCCGTACTTTATGCCTTCACATCTCATTACGGCTGTCACAGCGCCGGCGGAGATATTGATGGCCCGGGATTGCTGCCATTGATTCTGGCATTGAGAGTTATAATACAATGTGTATGCTGCTGCCCCCTGCCCAGTGGGCCTGCTGCCAACGCAGCACATATAAATTCAAATTCAATTTCAAATTCAAATTATAGATATATACCTAATAATTAGGTACTTACCTATTTTTACCCGACTGCCGAAGGAGGACGTAATGTTTTTATATATTATGAGAACTCATAGAAATAAGATGAATATACATATAAACATCAAGTACCTACCAAGTAAATGAATTTTATAGGTTAACACTGTTAACATTATGATTACATTTGGCTACCTTTTAACGTTCTCATACATATTGAACTGTTCAATAGAGCTCAGACATGAGTTAACTGTTGTTTATTATCTCCCGAGAGATGTTTATCTCTCTTTTGTTCTGGTCGCGTCGACAGTTAGTTATTAATTTACATAAATGAAGAGATGTTGTGTGGAGCTCGCGTGAAGAATGTGTTTAATTGTGCTCGACGGAGACAGACAGGCAGGAGATTACTCTACAATGACGTAAAACTCACGAATGAGAGCTTTCGTGGAATCGGCACGATTTCTACAACGAGATAGAGTCGTGGCTCGCACCGGAACGCTCCGAAACCTCGTTTTTCGTCTAATAGAGTGACCCCCAGACACGCCGCATTATGTAGTGCCGCGGGGATTAGTGCCGGTCAGCCGAGCCGCGGCTGTCAGCCCGCGCCTGACACGTCGTGTGAGCTGTTGACATCTTCAGCTTTAAGCAGGGTGGCATCCCAAGGTATCCTTTTGTAAACTCAGCCTATATCATTAAGGTACTTAGATAAATCCAAATGCCTTTTGACAGGACATGTATGTCATCTAACTATTATTTTACTTATCGAGATATACAATAATTAAATGTGAGTCGGTGGAGTTACTACAATTGAGGCTGCGAGCCGGACGAGGCTGGTTGTAGTGGAGTGCACATGCCGGACACACACGCTATTAGCCCGCGCCGCCCACGCGTGTTGACGAAGCATGCACCAACAACCGAGTTTACTCTAATCGGCGCGAGGTTATTCCGCTTCACCAAACCATCCCAGCGCGACCCTGACACCGCCGGTAGCCGCGGCGAGGCGCGCCCGGCGGCTCCGCTGCCCGGAATAGGGCTCCCGGCACAGGTGTGTGTGCTCGGGATCCATACAAATATTATCGGACGATGATACGCCATTTGTGATGTTTTCGAATTCCGTGAAGCTGTGCGTTTAGGTGGTATGGACTGAGGATCAATTTGGTAGTGGGAATTTGTATTTGTACTTGGAAAAAAATATTACTTTGGTGTAGGAAGATAATAACTTTAGCTCTAGTTGAAAAAATAAATGCCTGTTCTATTCTATTAAATTAGATTAGGAATGTCTTCAATTTTAATTTCGAAATAGCGAAGTTACAGTTACAGTAAAATTATTTCCATGTCCAGTAATGCGGCAGTGAGAAAGTTGCGATTGCTGTCGGTAATGGACGGACATGTGCGAGTAACGGGCCGCGCGCGGCGTCAATGAGTGGCCGCGACCAATCCGGCATTCCGTGGTCCCTCGTGTCCGTGTCGTCACGTGCCCGCCGTGTGTCGCCGCGGGCCGCCGGGACACACGCGCGCGGTACTGTTACGGTTAGCTGGTGATCGGCGCTGGGTAGCGGCTCACACGGACCGTCATTGCTACGTGTATGACACGACACCCGCCGAGTGTACAGTTGTGTCTCTACATGAGGACTGTGTGTAGTGGGTGCAGTTTACATCATGTCAAGAATGATGCGAAACATATAGCATAGCTAACACCGTACAGAAATGCGCCGCAATGCGTCCGACGACAGGAAATAAGCAGACAAATCGGAATGTCATTGTCAGATACCAGAGCTGTCAGGCGAGACTTTTTAATCGATATTTTTCTAGGAAATAATAAATCAATAGGAAACAGGAGCGGGTTTTTAAGCTCATACAATGTGATATCAGTTCTCACATCGGTTGTGCAATAAACAAGTTGTCACATGCAGTAATTGCTGTAACAGTCGCTCGCGGCAAAAACACGAGCGTCCATCCTGCGCGCGCAGCTGAACGCAGCCTCTGACAGTGCAGTGTGCATGAGATACACACACTCTGTATTACAACAAAAGTTATTCATAATAAAGAGCTCTGTGGCCTACTTTCGGGTGTGCACCTACGAAAGACTCACCCTGTATATACCTACCTTAAAAACAGTGCATTCTAGGAACTAATTATCCCTTCAACAGAAGCACTCCACAATCTCATGACGAGCCAGGCCACGCCAGCCGCCGCCGCTCCCACTGCACTTGACTCCGAGAGATAACGCGACCAGAGCCGGCGCATTATAACTGTAACATTCAATTTTATCGTAATTGGACTAATTTACTGCAAGTCGTTTGGTTCTACGGAGCTAAGCACTGTCACGAGGATGCTCCGGCAATGAACCAGGCACAACGGAGCCAGAGGCTGAGAGTGATTTTCGTTACTACCAACTCAATAATATTTAGGAGAGTACATACTATATCTATTGTGTATACTGTATACCACATACATATCTTACATATTGATAAAATGTCCGTAAAACCTAATAAGACATAATTATATCGTGATGTCATTACAAATGAATAGGTAGTGAAAGCTACTCCAGATATTCTCCGCTCCGCTCCGCCCCGCTACGCTCCGCCGCCTGGTGCAACCGCGCACCGACCACCGACAACCTGAGTTACCGAGTCCACGTAATATTTACGATTTATTGACCATCGCTAAAGCGAATTTAAGACGCCGTATGTAATAATAAAACGCACTGGTTCAGCCACTTTCATAACTGAAGTTGTGATTATTTTTGCCATTCGACAAGGCACCGGATAGTTTATGATACGATCCCGTGATTGGCCCACATCGGCGATGCAAACGAGCGTGGAGTCGATGATGTATGCGCGGGCGCAGCGGCGGTGGGTCCGCGGGACCGCGACAAGTCAATCACAGCCGGGGGAGGGGCGCGGGGGGAACGCTAATGACCTGACAACCACTGTGCATCGATAACCTACGTTAGTCCGTGGAGATAGAGATCAGCTCGCGGGCTGCAGCCGGCAGATGTATGCGCGGATGTGATGTGATGGGACCCGGCGGCGGCGGCGGCGCGGCTGCGGGCGCATCTTGCCAGAACTGCTAGTTTAGTGACTCATTTAATTAGCCCATTACATAATGCCATCCAATATGTAAGTTGTTAATTTTAATAGAGAAGCTAATGTTGCCTGTAATGCGGAAAGGTAAAGAGAAAAATGATTAAGTTTAATTTCTTCAATTACCTACTGTAAAATATGAAATCGCGCCCATCAACTTGATGTGCCTTTACTTCCACAAATCAAGCCATAAAGAGCTAATAGAGCAGGATACATATTACCTATAAAGCTAATTCCTTTTGTAGTCTCGAGCTCAAGTGGTTGTTAATCAAAGTAATTAAGAGCAGATAAATAGATCGTGAAGCCATTACTGCACGTTTCAATCGGAGAGGGTTCATGCCATTATTGCTGTAATTACAAAGTGACTGCTACAGCTGGATGTGGTCGGCCATTGCTGGAGTCATCGCCGATGCTCTGTGCGTGAAAACAGCAGTACCTATCTAATAGACCGACCGAGATAAGATGTATTACACTTCGTGACGCATAACTTTGCTAAGGAAAATGAGATATCAATCTCCGTATATCGTGCACCGAGATAGGAACATGGGCTTCAGACATCAGCTGTCAAACAAGCAGCAATCAATACGTCTCGGGGGTCAACTCCGGGCGGCCGCCGCAGATGTCACGACGCCGCCCCGCCCGCCCCGCGTGCCGCCGCCGCCCCGCGCCGCCCCGCGCCGCCCCGCACCGCCCCGCTGCCGCGTGCTGCAATAAATATCTATGAAGATTTGTGTCCGCTCGCAGCCCCCTGCCGCACGTAAAGGTCGGGATATAGATCAGCGGCGGCTCCATGACTCACCGCGACCTTTGCAGATCATGCAGGAACCGCGGCTAATGAGAACTAGAGCCATCCACTCACATTGCATAATGTGTTCATTGCAAATGAGTTCACAATATACCAGTATATTTTACTGGAATTAGAAATACTAAACAACAATGTACCTAAGTACAAATAACATTAACTGCGAATGACTTATGTACCTACAATATAACTAATATTTTAGAAGTTTTATTTTAATTCCCCAAAGCGCATAAGGGATATAAATTGATAAGTGTCCAAATGTAGTCCCCCGTTCCCACACAATAGGAGAATGTTAGCAAATGGGCAAGTGCCATCGTGTTATTACAATGCTATTGTGATAGTCATGATATGAATTGCGCATATTCTCCGCAGAAGGGTTCGCGGCGGGACCGTGTGTGCGAGACATTGTCGAGTGTGAAATGTGTTATTATTGATTCTGTTAATAATACAATTGAATTAAAAGACACAGTTTAATATAAATTTAAGTAATTTAATCTGCCAATTATACACAAATTGTGAAAATTAAAATGTTTTTATGATTGTGTAGGTAGTTATGTATTTTACACTTAAAGGTAAATTAAAATTAATCTAAATTCATTCGATAAGTACTTAAATGTCATTAATGTGTAGCTAAAAAGCACACTAACCAACCCAATACGGAATATCACGGAGAAAAATATTAACTAATCACTATTATTCTCCATAAACATGAAATCAGCCACACATTAATCATCCAACAATTAAGTAATCAAGAAGTACTGTATATGACAATTGCGTGTATGATATGAGTGAGTGTGTGACACATGGCGCGGTATGCGACAGATGGACAGCGCTCGTTAGATGGTGGCCAGAGTACGCCCGCTAGCGACAATACGCACAGTAGTAGTGAGTTAGCGAGAGAGCAATTTGGTGGTATTGTTGCCGGCGCCGCTACTACCAGATCTGACACCAAGTCATTTTCATAAGTTATGGGAGGGCTCGGAAGTAGTAACATTATCATTACTATGATGTCATTGTATTAAATTAACGATACACTTACAGTTTGTCCCGTCAATAGTGGACCAACGGAAAACTGGAGAAGATTTACGTGAAGAGAAACTGCTATGCGGACAAATGTTTGATGAAATCTTCACACAAATTGTATGTATGTGTATAAATGTTCCTTAATTAGCAATGAGCCAGGCCTTGCCCTTGCGGGTGCCGCTGGTGGCTGGTCGACATCGACACAAACAGTCCATATTTCGTCTCCTCGGCAGTGAGCGCGGGTGCGAGCCGCCTCGTTAGCGCACTTCACTGTCCATTGAACGCTCGCCTGGCGGCCGCGGGGGGACGGAGCTTGTCACGCACTCATGTATCGTCAATTCAATGCCTGCTACATACTTTAAATTGTAGGGCGAGAAAAATATTTGACTGCCCGATGTTTGCGAGCCTTGTGAAATGTTGAGGGTGTACGGATAATTTATTTTAAATACTTAAATATTATTGCTGTATTCAACAAAAATAATAATAATTACTTACTGAATATTAAAATTGAAATGGACAAATAATAAAGTATACTTCTACCCTGTTTTTGAGATCCCTTCTGATATGTGTGAAGTAGATTCTGATGTTGTAAACTTGGGTTGATCTCAGTAGAAAGAGGAATCAATAGACTCTATAACTATATTTAATGTTCACACGAGTAGGTAATACATAAGTAAAATTGAGTAGGTATTTCGTGAAAACAAAATAGTGATGATTTGAGTAACATGCATAAGATGATAATTATTATGTACAGTGTAAACGTCGCGGGCCGCCGCCGCCGCCGCCGCGTGTCCCACGACAATGAGCTCGCAGTAAATTACAATTCACTCGGATCAATTGCCCGTGAGCCGAGCCCGCCAGTTTTTGTCAACATTCATTACGAAATGAGCCGAGCTAAGCCCGGATTAGTGCTTCGGGCGTCACGTCTGAAGTCTAGACTTAAGATAAGACCTGTCACAATATTTGAGACTGTGATCTGGGTGTGGGTGAGCTGTTACATCATAATCCTATGGAAAGGTACTCGTATTTTTGCAGCTGAAATTAAAGTTATTATGACTGGGTGGGAATTACAATCTTTTGCTAACAGTTTCCCGCCGGCCAATTTCTTCATACTCTGTGGCTTGTAGCCAGTCTACAATATCAGTCACATTAACAAAAGCTCATGTTATGTACTCTCTAATAAAAGCTCATTTCTTACGTCCTTACTATTATTTATACTTCGAGATGGGAACTGTATCGTTTTTCGAGTTTGCATCCCTTTCTCATCCTGTCTGTGTAGCATGTGAGGCTTGTATGAGTACGGAAAACTTCTTCAGTGACATGAGGGTGAGTTACGGGTGAGTCGTGGGTGAACGCTCGGTGGAGCTCATCTCCAGTTGACTCCAATTAAGCGCAGTACCGGCGGCGGTGACGGCGGCGGCGGCGGCGACACATCGCATAATTAAGATTAATCGCCGACAGTCTGTCCGCGTGTCCGTCAGGCCGATCTAGATTCTAGACTATTA
Organism: Plutella xylostella; assembly: GCF_932276165.1. Classification (NCBI taxonomy): domain Eukaryota; kingdom Metazoa; phylum Arthropoda; class Insecta; order Lepidoptera; family Plutellidae; genus Plutella; species Plutella xylostella. The sequence continues at coordinate 57,140 of NC_064005.1, forward strand.
ATTACCCGTCGATCAGGACCTAAGCCTGTGCCTGTCACACGGTCGGAGCTCAATGTATTTAATTTAATTTATCTGACTTCCCAGGTCCTTTCACATGGTTCAGTCTAAGCTCGGTTCGAGACTAATGCGATTAAGATCTAGATAATAATGAGAATAATTAATGAGGTGACGGAATTAATGTAGCGCTGCCACCGCGCGGCGAGCACTCGGCCAGCGCGAGCGGCCCCGGGCAACGAGAGAATGTCGCACTCACATTCCATTCATCATAAAAGACAAATAGATTAGTCGGTTCAAATAAATGTTAACTAATAGTCTACAGCATCAAATGTGAAATGATCCATTAAATCTCGGATCAGCGGCCATTCTTTGTTCTTGTGGAGCGATCCGGTGATCAAACAGTACATTTAGAAACAAACAATTAAAGGTGGAGCGATCACGATGATGGATGACGCGGCGGAGTGTTGCCGTCTCTGTCGCTCCCGCGGCGGCGGCGGCGGCGGTCTCGCTCGGAGCTGAGGTTGGGGCAAATCGAGTGGAAAACTGCGCCGCCACAGATATTGCTGCGGTGCATTCCCGACCCCCGGGCGCAGACCACTCCGCGTACAGAGGATGCATCTGCGAGCTTCAGCACACAGGCCCTGCCAGGTGTCGTAGCTGCCGAAGACCCATTAACCGCTGAGATAAAGGAAATATTTTGTGAAAACCTTCCAAGCCAGTGGTTGGATGTTGGATAAGGAAGGCTGCCGACAGAGTTCTATGCAGCAGGCGATGATTTTGATAGTAATTCTAGCTAATCTTTTAATTGCCACCTATACCTCGTCATCCCGGATGCCTGTAGATCTCACTGCCCGTGGTTGGTCTGTGCGCGCGACAGTGACGGATGGGCGCGTGCAGGCGCGTCAGTCGCTGACGTCATTAATATCATCGACGCGGCGAGTCCACGCGGCCCGCTGCTGCCAGCGCGCTGCGCCCCGCTGCTGCCAGTGTTCTGAAACCCCGCTGCAGGACTTAGCTTCATGAAACGATGGGTACCTATATCGGAGAGCTGCCATGCAATCGGTACTACGGACGCAACACGTTAGGGCGGTGGTTGGCACAGCAACCTCAGCTTATCCATTACTTTTTATCTTTATACCTCCTGCAGGTTGATTGGCAGAAAATGCTTGTAGCATTAAGTCCACCTGATTGTACATTATTACTATTGTAAATTGTGCAATAAAGTATAAATAAATAAATATCCATAAAACCAGAGTCAATCCAGCGGGACCACAGTTACATTCACACGTCGCACGTCCTCATACGAGTAACATCATCAGATTGCCCCGTTATTGATAGATTGGAGTTTAGATAGTTACACATGTATAAAAGTAGCGTTCCATGTGATGGCTCAACAAGATAACGTGTCTGCTGTAGCCAGCAGGTTAGTGTAGAGAGCTCCGATTATCCGCTGTGGTTCAGCAACTGCTGCGGTAGTCATTATGGGCACTTGTGTCGGTGAACAGAATTCACACACTGGCTATTACCGGGAATGTGACCGTAGCAAATGAAGTAACGTTTCTGTGGTCCGCGCGTCCCGCCGCCGCCGCCGCCGCCGCCGCCGCCGCCGGTGTCAGGGCTATTACACTCTCGGCAATTACAGATGGCACGAATACTCGGTTCAAGCATTTATAGCTAAATCCTCATTTCATCCGAAACGTTTCTTTGCACAAAGTAGCGAGCGAGCGGGAGCTGGCGAGTGCACCTCATTTAAATAATGCGGGGCTATTTTCGCAGTTAATTGGCTGCGTTCTGAGGAATCCCAGGGGTCACTGACCCCGGGGAATATTGCAGCATTTCAAAATACAACGATATGAGGTGCGGCGGCGGCGGCGGCGGCGGGGCGGCGAGCTACTTCGCGAGGAAATTGGTACAATTACTCAACTAGTACCTCCCGCATACCTTCCTTCCACGAGGAATTACACCGACTGTAAATCTAAGATTAGTCTGTTTACTCCATCTCAGATTTACATTGTGAATGTGTGTGTAAATACGTTACAGGTACTTAAGTATCCAATTCAAATTCCCGTTTGAAATCTAAGATATAATCCATGTTATGCATGAGCCATTTTTTTAACGTTACGTTCTCAATGTGTCATCCGGTATTCACAGAAGCTGTGAGCCAGTTGGTGTGGTATGCCCGTGGCCGGGGGCTGCGGGCCCCAGCTGGCCGCGGTCGGGGCCCCAGCCGCCGCCGCCGCCGCCGCCGCGCCGTGACGCCCGCGGGGGCTCGTCTGCGGAGTGCAGACGCCGTGAATGAAAATCCCCAGCAGTAGTACCCAGGTAATCAGTATAAGTATTACAATTTACAATACCATTGATGGAATCAAAAAAATATTGAATTATAAGCAGCCTCGGTTGTATTTGCTTAGTATTTACTTAGGTACGTATTTACCATAAAGGCTCTAATTTGGAAAAAGAACAACCGAGGCTGCTTATAATGAAGGTACAGATTGGATATAAATTTACCAATAATCTCATAAAGACCTAACTTTCTCGTAATTCATTCCGCGTACGGCAGCAGTTGTGAGCGCACGTATACAAAATTATTACATTTTTACCAGTCATTACCAGTGTTTCCCAAACTGTTAAAATGGTGGTTCAATGCAAAAAGTGTTCAGAAGCTGTAACCTTTGGAGCGGCATGCTGTGCATGCAAAAATGAATACCATTTCCAATGTGTGGGTGTTACCGAACAAGGGTTCCGTAAGCTTGGAGACCGAAAACTGACTTGGAGGTGCCCCAACTGCAAGGCAGACCCGCAATCAGTAAGATCCCCTATTACTCAATCTCAATCTGTACCATCAACACCTGGTTGCACCTTGGAGAATATCATGGCTGAAATTAGTAAAATCAACTTAAAGCTGACCCCTCTCATTAACTTGGCTGAAGATGTGAAATCCATAAAAAATGATCTGCAAGACTTAAAAAACCAATCAAGTGACATTTCGAACCAAATGTCGGTCATGGAAGCTCGTGTGCAGGCAATTGAAGTCAATCAGACCATCTTAACTGAGTATACAGAGAGAATCACTGAACTTGAGGCTCAAATCAACGATAATGATCAATGGCTGCGTTCCAATAACGTCGAAATTAAAGGAGTTCCCATGAAAGCCAATGAAAATCTTTTCGATTTGGTGAGCAAGATTGGTTCTGTAATCAACTATAACGTAACTAAAACCCAACTGAACTATGTAACAAGAGTACCATCGCGCAACTCGGGTCTACCAAAACCAATCATCGTCTCTTTCTTAAACCGCTACGCGAAAGAGGATTTTATTGCGGCTAGTCGAATCTCGAAAGGACTGACAGCTGCTAACATTGGATTTGGAGATTCAAGCAGGATATACATAAACGACCACCTTACAATGGCTAACAAGCAGCTTCTTACAAAAGCAAAGCAGTCAGCGAAAAATTGTGACTTTCAATTCATTTGGGTCAAGCACTCGAAGATTATGGCTCGCAAAAATGCTACTTCTAAGGTATTTCAAATTCGTTCTGATCTGGATATTTCTAAAATTAACTAAATTATCTTGCTATTCCGTAAAACCCGCCACTTCTGAATATGTACTAAATCCCTTTATGTTAATAACTCATAAATGTTTGAGAGCCTTTGGTTATCTATTCACTTCAAACGGCACAAAAAACCTTTTGTATTCGCGCATTTGTGAGCTTGAACGACGATTACTGATAACGCTGTTTACCTGTCTTAACTTAATTGCTTCAATTTTGCACCATAATATTATGAGCTTAAGTGTTTTACCTTTGCTTACTGTTATTACTGTTTGTCATAAAAGCAACTTAACTAAAATATTGAACTATTTGAAGTGCGCACGTTTAACTGTGAACCTTATTTCTATGTATTTACAGTCTTGGATATTTTATCCTACCTTGGGACTGCTTTTGCTTTTTGTTAACTACTTGATTGCTTTTGGTAGCGTAATTTTGTACCCGCTTAGAATAAATGTAAAATGCAGTGATCTCTTATAAGATATACTACCAAAATGTAAGAGGTTTGCGTACCAAGACGGAGCTGTTTTCTCGTAATGTGGCATTAAATAATTACGACATTATTACTTTAACGGAAACATGGCTTTTGGACAGTATATTTGATCACGAACTATTCGACAGTAGATACTTTATCTGTCGTCGTGACCGTGACTATGTGAAGACAAAGCAAACCCGCGGTGGCGGCGTTCTGATTGCAATTAAAAAGGAACTACTATTCGAACCTTGCCCCCACTGGCACTCAAGCGCGGAAGATATTTGGCTAACCATTAAAATAAAAACTCATAGTCCAAATAAATATATAAAACTACATTTATGCTGCATTTACATCTGTGCAGAGAATGAGGGAAATTCCTTTAAATTGCAAATACATAACTTTACAAATAAATTACAAAATATTATGACTAATAATTCTACAGACCATTTCTTGATAGCAGGGGATTTTAACATGAGTTACATTACGTGGACTAAATCTGACGTAGGTGTGACTCCTTCTTACATAAATAGCGAGCCAGCTACAGATCTTATTGATACGCTATCGCTGTGCAATCTTACTCAGTTTAACTTAATAACAAATAAAGATAATAGAATTCTCGACCTAATTTTATCAAATACCACTTTAGAGGTTACCCAATGTTATGACCCGTTAATTCCGGAGGATCCTTATCACAAAGCACTCATCATTGAATATATTTTAACTGATTCATTGCCTCTTTCCTATTCTAAACAAACAAAATATATTTTTAACAAAGGCGATTATGCTAAAATCAACACAGAAATTGAAAATAAACCATGGAATCTTTTGTTTTCTTCTTTATCAGTTAATGAGGCGGTAACTTTATTTTATGACATAATTTATGAGCTTCGTGATAGGTATATTCCTACTCAGTCTCGTTCCAAATTTAATTATCCCGTGTGGTATAGCACAGCGTTAATTAAAATTCTAAAAGAAAAAAATAAATATTTAAAAAAGTTTAAGACGTACGGAAATTTATCAGATAAATGTTCGTTTGATCTTTTACGATTAAGAGCTAAAAAAGTAGAACGTGACTGTTATGAATCATATTTAACACTAGTCGAAAACTCGCTAATTGATAACCCGAAAGTATTTTGGAATTTTATTAAAAATAAACGTGGTGATTCCGGTTTCCCATCGACAATGACTTACTCTAATACATCATGCGACACTGGTCAAGGAATCGCCAACTTATTCAGTTCTTATTTTAGTTCTACTTTTTCAAGTTCATCGAACTGCACGGTTAACATAAATAACACGGACAATTCAGAAAACTCTGCTGGTGATCTCCACATAATTACTGTTGAAGATGATACTGTAGAGAAGCTTCTTTGTAACCTGGATATCAATAAATCCGCGGGTCCAGATGGGTTACCAGCATCTTTCCTTCGATACTGTGCTAGCTCTTTAAAGGTTCCTATAGGCATTCTTTTTAGAAAATGTTTCTCAGAGGGTAGCGTACCTATTATTTGGAAATCCGCGTTTATAAGTCCAATTCATAAAAAAGGACCAAAAAAGCTTGTTGATAATTATCGACCTATTTCTAAGCTCTGTCTTATTGCCAAAATTATGGAAAAAATTGTCTACGATCAGATGTATTCGGCTTTAAAACCAATATTTTCACCGCAACAGCATGGTTTCCTTAAGGGAAGATCAACTGTCTCAAATCTAGCTTTACTGAATGACTGTATTACTGAACGTATGGATAGGGGAGACCAAGTTGACGTAATCTATACCGACTTCAGTAAAGCTTTTGATCGAATTGACCACGCGCTTCTTTTGAATAAACTTCTAAGACTGGGTATAAGGGGTAACCTCTTTAGGTGGTTTTGCTCATATGTCGATAACAGATCGCAAGCTGTTGTACTCAACGGTTTTATGTCTCCTTGGTCTGGCATTCCTTCTGGCGTTCCGCAAGGGTCCCTTTTAGGGCCCTTACTGTTTATAATTTTTGTTAATGACATAGACTCCTGTTTTCAGCATTCTATGTGTCTATTATTTGCTGATGATTTAAAATTATTTCGCACAGTCAATAACATTGAGCAACAAAATCTTTTACAGGAGGACCTTATCAGATTTGACCACTATTGTCATACTAATAAATTAGATCTAAACATTTCAAAATGCTACACAGTATCTTACACTAGAAAAATCCATATTTACCTATCTAATTACACTCTCAGAGGTTTACACATCCAGAGAAGTAATAACATTCGTGATTTAGGAGTTATACATGACTCGAAATTGGTTTTTGATCAACATATAGATGCTATAACTACAAAAGCTTTAAAATCCCTAGGTTTCATCATGAGAGTCTCTAAATCTTTTCGGTCATTGAAATCTCTGAAGGTTCTCTACTGTGCGTACGTAAGAAGTAGTCTGGAATATGCCTCCCAAATTTGGAACCCTCGGTACAAAGATTACGTCTCTAGATTGGAAAAAATTCAGAAAAAATTCATACGGTTTTTAAGATTTAAATTCCACTTGCCAAAGGAATCATATGAAATGTCTTGCAAACGCCTACACTTACTTCCACTTTATATAAGAAGAGAAGCTGCCGATATTTCGTATTTAATCAATATAATTAATGGTAAGACTGATTGCTCAGATCTAGTCGCAAAGCTTAAATTTTATGTCCCTAGTCGCCTACCCCGTCACCATTCCATAATGCAAATTCCACTTGTAAAAACTAATTATAGACAGAATTCATTTTTTATACGTGCGAGTAATTCACTTAATAAAATTTATAGCGATTCAGAGTTTGATCCATTCAGTAAGAAACATAGTAATGTTAATAGATACCTAACAGTTGCTTTTGTGAACAAAATAATTTAAGTCAGTCTAAGCTTAAGACAGTCTACCTAATTATCTTATCTAGTTTTAGTTAACTTAGTTGTTTTTATTAAGTAAAGATATTAGTGTTTCGGTATTAGTGTGTGTTACAGCTGGTGTCGTGTAACGCCTAGATATAATAACTAAGGATTGAGTTCTGGAACCGGTCTCAGCGCTGAATAGCGAAGAGATGGGTTCTTGAATTCAATCCTTACCATTGGAACCATATGTGGGAACTTGTAATTGGCTAGTAGCTGTTTACCTGATATGTTCATATTGTGTTGTAGCTGTAAGTTCTCCAAATATTATAAAATAAAATAAAAATAAAATAAAAATAAAGTAATAAAATTCTTGTTCATGCAATTGAGTCAATTTACTATAAGTATTAAAAAGGTATTGACGACCGAATGGCGTAGTGGTTAGTGACCCTGACTACTGAGCCGATGGTCCCGGGTTCGATTCCCGGCCGGGGCAGATATTTGTTTAAACACAGATATTTGTTCTCGGGTCTTGGATGTGCCCGTAAAATGGCAATAGGCCCGCCCCCTATTACATTGGGACTAACATACACTCTGGCGAAAAGTGGGTGCAGCAATGCACCTCTGCCTACCCCGCAAGGGAGTACATTAGTACAAGGCGTGAGTGCGTGTTTTTTTTTTTTTTTTTTTTATTAAAAAGGTGCTTCACTAACATTGACGACATGGTATCTATTAATCCGTGTAAAACATAAAAGATACAAAGTGCCTCATGTGGCTTTCAATTACCGCATCGTTTAACAAGCGGGGGCTGAATTATCGGCTCTACAATTACAATTAAGTAACGATCTTAACTCCATATAAAATGGGCTATTTGGTTCAGCTTCCTGAGATTTACTCTTAGCTCGGGGCTAATCGATGTGTGCAGTGTGGAGCACCCCGGGTGCTGGTGCCGGGGGCGGGGGGCGCGGGGGACGCGGGGGCGGGGGGTGGCGGGGTCGATGACCCGTGGCGGCGCTCACTTAATTAGAAAATAGCGGGAGAGCGGGATCTCGCCCGGCCGGGGTAGCCAGCCGAAAGGAGGCTGTCGCTATAAGGAAAAAGTGATCTAAAAAAAATATTCTTTCAGTTTACATAATAATAAATCCTCGTTGTTAGAATGACTTCAGTCTGTATAACGCTTCAGCTGAATAATTTTAATTAGCGAAATATTTTTCATATTAAAAACTATTTTGCTTAGGGTGCTTTATACCTACGAGTAATTATACGATTTGTGTACATAAACATGTTTTTACCTAATACACTATTGGTTTACATCTGAAGGAACATATATTATTATAAATGCACACAGCTAACAAAAATATTTTCTTTAAATATTGAGTGGAGGAGTGGAGGAGTGTGGTGCCTCGGCTGGCCTCCCCGCGGACAGGTTGCGGGGCAGGTGCGGCCCGGGAGCGAGGCCCCTCGCCAGACCCTGCTCCAGGGCAATACACACCCTAGCACCAAGCCCTAAGGTCTTCCTGACTCGTCGACAAAGAGACAACGCCATGTGAACACACGGAGCAATCTCGGCTTCTCTACAATTTTGAAAAGATCAACTTTGTTGCGAACTGATGCCGTGCGGGTCGACTGGCGTTTTGTTTACGAAGACGATTTCGCTTCTACCGAATTAACGTAACTGTTCTTAGTTGTGAGCTGTTTGAAAGATAAAAAGAACACAAGGCTTCGTATCTTTGTTGCAGCTATTGAGAACGGTATTTAAGCAGATGCTGCGTGTACTCTTGAAATGTTTCGGAAAGAATCGTGCCACATTTCGGAGTCGTTTCCACATTAGCATTTTAGTCACAGCTTGAGTCCGGCGAACCAGTTCTGATTCTCACCGAGTGAAGTTCTCAAATGAAACAATTACACAGTGGTCGCCGCGGCTTATTACTCATGCGCGGAGATTATAGGTGCTGGTGCTGCCTGCGCCGTGCATCTAATTACACCTCGCCCGGGCGCGGCCGGTCACGCCGCACTCCGCTCATCACACTCTACACACTGCGCACTCTGCACACTCCGCAGACATCCACTGTATCCACATCTGCACTTGCATGCGAGGCAGCTATTAAGATTGTTCAGTAAATGTGCATAAGTCTCGCGGAGTGCGGCGCGGGACATCATGCGCCGCCGCTGCGAGAAAACAAGATTGTGATTCCATTCTGAAAGTTTAGTATCGGACGCAGTTTATAGCGAACACAGCTGGTCAGCGTTATATTGCGTTATTCATAACATAAAGTATAATACTTATCTCTATATTCCTAGGCATTGCACTAATATTGTATAGTTTCATTAGAAAATAAAACACATTCAAATAATAAATAAAGGAAAGCTTCTTCAATACCCAACACAGAAGCCTCTCCTCTATCCAATCTTTTTTTCAACCTGTAGAATGCAAGGGTTAAAATTTAACGAATAATCTAATTTATAGTTGTTTGGTGTGTCGTCCCCCGCGCCCCCCGCAACCCCCGGCGGCGCCCGCGGGGGGGCATTGTCGGATAAATTAGATTCCCCGCGCCGCGCACGTCCGCGGACAGAAAAACTAGCCCCATTGTAGCGCGTAATGTGACGTGAATAGTCAGAATCCGAGGTGGCAGCCTGTTGCTAGCCACAGCACAACGCCAGCAGGGGCACTCCAAACTCAAAATAGTTCAAACTTTATAAAAGAGGAACCGAGTTAATTATCTAGGCGTGTTCTGTGTCCAAATTGCTGCGTAATGCAAGTTAACTGCGTGGAAGCGAGAACATAATCAACCAAATTGAATAACACGGCGTTTGTGAGTCGCGACAAAAACTCGACAAAGAGTGTGAGACCGGCGCGGCGCGGCTCAGCGCATTCTTCACAAATAATTTAATTAAAGATTACCAACCGACCTGCAGCCTGCCGGCCCCACCTCATGGTTTATATACTCCCCATAATATGTACTATTTATACTAAATATACATAGGAGTCCTATTCCTTCTAACATGTGTCACACAACTCACGTAGGTCAATTTCATAGCTGAAATAATGTAAGTACTCCATCGGATGCGATCAGCGGCACGACGCGCGAACATCGCGGGTCCATCAGATGCATGCAGCACCGTCACGCAGCACGCGGCGGCGGCGGCGGCGGCGGCGGCGCGCGGGCACCAAGCAGCCCGGTGAAATGGCAGAGCGGATAAAAATAGCATAACGATTGAACCCATAGCGTGCCGCGAGGTTAAAACACTTGCAGCTACAAACAAAACAAAAGAAAGCCGAGCTGAGGAGCGAGAGGGACGGAGCTAGCGGCTCCTGCCCCCCGCGCCCCCGTCGTCCCCTGCCGGGGCCCGCTACCAGTGCGGTACAGAATGCAGCTTGTTTTCATATTTCCAATAAGCAGCGGCTGACCCGCCCCGAGCTCGTCGTTTTTGATATTGTGCTTAATAACCGAGAGCGCATTGTTTACCTCGACCGCGCGGCCCGGTGCGTCTTTCACTGAGGAATTTATTAATATGTTAATACATAAACCGTTTACGGAAAATATTAATCAGGGTTGGCGCTTTTTAAAAAGTGGATTGCATTTAGTACGATCCGTTAGTATCTATTATATTATACATATACCTAATATCTTATATACGCATGTAAGATATGGGACTCCGTTTACCACTCCGTTTACCCAGCAGCAGCACCACTAACTCCACCAGCTCTAGGAACACTAGGTGTAGCCATGAAGACGCACAAATAACAACAATAAACTTACCTAACAGTTGTAAGCAGTTATTGAACAACAGTAGTGGATCTCCGGATGACATCACGCGACCCACCGGATCGTCACTAACCGAGTTAGTCGAGTCGAATCGAACGGAATCGATTCCGTCACTCGATTCACGAGAACGCCACAATTATTCGATTCGAAACGGTCGCGACACTTTTTCTTTTTGCAGCGGCGGAGGTTTATCGCCTGCCGCCCGCTGGAATCCGCTGGGAACCCGGGCTCTGTGCTGCTCCTCACTTCACTATATATATTACTACTGATCTTATATACTTACCTACAGTTATTCTATAGCTTCTTATGTAAGTAGTTTAAACGCCGATATGCATGTACATATTATACAAATCCAACACTTGTATATTGCACCTTGACAATACTAGATGCATTACCATAAAGAGCTCTAGGTTGTAGACTATCGCTGGAATTAATTACTAGCCTATTTTCTTACACATAATTCAGATACTAACTATTCTGTCTCGAGACCAGCGCCTGGCCTATTGCCACGTAGCCTTTTAGACAACTATTTATTGTGGAATAAATAAACGGAATAAGGGTGTAAGCAGACTATATTAATTATTCGTGAGACATGATAGAGATCCCTCTCTTGATCAGCTACTGCATCTACGACCGCTCTAAAGCTACCAGCTAGTACTCGTAGCCACCCAAACACTAATGAAACACTATGATAGTACTATATATTTGTTATTTCATATAATAGTGTATGAATTAGAACTGGGAATATACAAATACTTTAAATCCTTTAGTAACAGCTAGTTGTAAATCGACGTCAGGACGAACGCCGGGACGCGAGCTATCTGTGAAGTGATCTTATTACTCACGTGAGAGTACATTTTATAGTCCGATTTTTTTTGTAAATCCTTCGAAATATCTCATTGGCTTAGAGCTTAAAGTTATTCATATTCAAAACTATCTATCTATTATATATGTCTAGGGACCAACAGGCAGTCTGTCTTTAGTACCGAGTTTATGACTAAATAGAGAAAATGAAATTATTTATTACATCCAATAAAGCTGATGAACTGGCCTCGCGTATAGAACTGCATTCCGGTACTATAAATAACTTGAACGCATGCGCGATGCATATATTAATATCTGCTATAAAAACACTTGTGAAAACAAGCTTTAGCGGGATTGTCACACTCGCGCCCTGTGCGGCGGGGGCGGGGGCGGGGGCGGGAGCGGGGGCGGGGGCGGGGGGCGCTGCGGCACTCGCAAGAAAAAAAGAAAATGCTCTTTTTCCCCGCGATTATGTAGATGAGGCAGGTGCGGCGCAATCAATTATGCAAAGAAAAAACCCTGCGATTTGTTGGACAATTTGCGGCGACAATGTTATTATGAGCTCGCCGTAATGAAGATGTTCTTGTTTATGACAAACAAACAATTATTACATGGCAAGGACTGCAATTTTATCTTTATGTTAGGTCTTGTGCTGCATACTTAAACATTGAACAAATTTTATAAATGGTTTGTGATGAACGAGAAGTGAATTAACAGCATACTATTATGGGCTTATAATAATAAACAAGCAGACAATTTTAAAAATAGACTTTAAGTACCTAAACGCCAATTTCGTACAGAATTATCTCTTCCAAGAGCCAATAGAGCAACTAGTGTCGCGTGCCCCCCGTGACGTCACCGGTTGGGGTGCGGGAGCGAGGTGGGGGCGGGGGCGGAGGCAGGGCGGGCGCCGCGGGCTGCACTTGTCACCTGCATAATGAGTATAAAGACAGTGCTCTCGATAATCATACACATGTGGTGGCCGCGCTCAGCCGCTCATTGCTTTCGATTTGAAACATTTAATTTGAGTGTCGAGCGCCGAGTGGTTTTTATCCGCGGGCGGAGGCGGTCATTAGGCCGTGATTACTGTTGATGCTCCGATTTACTTTTATTTCTTGTCCCACTTACATGACTGTTTGCGGTGATTACTCCGCTGGAGGTAGAGCGGCGCACTCGCAGATAAGTCTCAAATAGTTTCATTAACATACTCCACCTTATACATAAATAAAAGCATTTCAGGTGGAGGAGTTTTAATTGGCTAGCGAGCGCACAGACAGACACGGCGGGGCTGCGGCCTGCACTTTTATATTGTTTGCATTTTTTGAATAACAATCCGTCGCCGCAGGAATCGGCACAATACATACAGCGCTCCGGGATTTAATTAGTTGTTTCTCACGAGCCGCGGTCCGGGCCGGTCCGGGCCGCGCGGCCGGGACGGCACGGGACCGGGCCGGCGGATTCGGCGGTGGTATTTTAATGAGGTCTTCCTCTGTTCTTGTGACGTGGACAATTGATGGCGGTGCGGCCACCGACCGACTCGTCGTAATTACGTCGCCTCACGACCGATTTAATTAATTGGGCGACGTAAACGGATCATTTATTACGAATATTTAATTAAATTTTAGCATTAAACGTTTCTGCGGAGCCCCGAGGGTGGTTGACTGCGGAACGAGTTGTGTTGTTACTGGGTTAGGCCCGGGTCTCCTATTTACCTCGTAGGTCACGTCCAGCGTCACGCCGTAGGCCGCGTCACGATGCTCACTATAGAAATGTACTGATGCGGTCTCCCTCACACGCCGAACGTTGGCGCGTAGACGTAGTGAGCATTGTGACGCGGCCTACAGCGAGACGCTGGACGCGATCTACGGCGTAAATAGGGGACCCGGGCCTTAGTAACTAGACCTGGCTGCTGCTCTAAGCTCCGGTGAGATTGCGGATATGCTCACATCCCATACACATATTTTTTGTCCCTTTAGCTTCATAAAACTTTTGGGATGCACGAAAAGAGCCAACCCGAGTGACGTATCAACTGTACCTTAGTTGTACATGGACCCTGGCAGTCAGCGACTAACAACTGATGAGACTCTTCTACGTGAAAGCTCGTTTACTCGTATTTGCAATTTTGCACAAGTCCGATGGACTTGATATTTGAAAAAAAACGAATGTGAAAACATGTCGAGTGTCGATTAATATTAGATTGAGATTTCGCCTGGAATGTATCGGCGAGGATATTTTACGATCAGTTTCAAATTGAGTTTGTAATATTATTATTTTACCGCTTTTTCTTATTTCATTCGTGTTTTTTGGCACTAACCATTTTTAATATACAGTCATTACCTGTCAGCGATACCATAAATATGAATTATTTTATTAAAACCTGCGCCTTATGAACAAAACTCTCCCCGCTTTTCACAACATGCACGCATACTAATCTGCACAATGAAAAATATTACTATGTAGCTCTACATACCACACATTTGTACATGCATTACAAGACATACGCATTACGCACGTATTCATCAAAAGTAAAAACATCAAGTGCCTGTTCACAAGTGGGTATTATTTACAATAAAACGGTGCGGTGGCGGCAACATTGTAGACATTGAAAGCTGCAGGAGGCGGGAAATCTATAAAAGTGACAAAAAGCAGCGCCATTGTCCCTGCGAGGCAGCACACAGGAGAGTTCCACCGCGGGCCCAGTCACACAGAAACATTTTAAAGAAGTGAAAATGAAAATGAAAAAATGAAAAAATCTTTATTAAAATTTAAAAGTTTAACTTAAATCACAACACACTGTGATCCTCACACTAGGTAACACCTGTATCGTGAGAGATCAGGTTCGAACTTACACAAAAACAAGCCGTAAAACACAGTTTGTCACGCAGGACGCAAAATAAAGATTTGTAGTATTAAAATTATTTAGGCATGCATATAAAAATAAAAATAAAAGTAATTACGTAGTAGAAGTATATAAATTGAGCAATAGTAAGTAGTATCGCTGGCTGTGGTGTGCTAAGGTCCTGGGTTCGACGGGCGTCGTCGTGTGACGTCACGCGGGACATGGGAGACTGCGCGGCGACTCCTCTACGACTCGTAAAAATGAAATATGATTTGTTTTAATCGTTAGTGTTTAACGATCCTCGAAATTTTGGTAAATCATAATATTTACGTAATAAGAATAAGAACTTCATCAAATAATATTTCAAATAATGCATGATTATTTCTTAATGATCTAGATTGTTAATAATTTAAGTAATTTAAGTGTTAAACGAAAACTGCTCAATGAATATAAAATAAACAATACAAAATTTTCATTTCGGCAGGTATTATCCGAGGTATTTTGTGTAGCATGATCTGTCCTCCATATAAAAGACATCAACGCGTAGCGCAAGTTCCGTGCGATATAAAAGATTTTGTTTGGATGTCACTAAATTAAGAACGGTTGTAAATTTTATTATAATCTTGTAACTTGGAGACATGATTTTAACAATCCTCTCAGTGAATTTAAATTACAAATTTTACGGTATATCATTCTTATTATGATTTTATTTTAATTGTATAAAAGTTTTTCCTAAAAGCGATCTACATAAGAGTGAGCTATTTTGATTGTAATCAGTATACATTCTCAATGCGATGGTGACGTGAGATGTGTGAGGCCGGTCGCCGGTTCGACTCCCGGGTGGGTCTATAAACCTGTCGCCGGCAACAATGCCACATATTCTCGCTATTTGGAGGCTTTTGGTGAGACCTAAAGATAGAATCAAATATTTCCGATTTTAATTATTCAAAATGGCCAAAAATACAAATTAAAAGTCAATAAATGGGTGATAAAAGGTAGGAAGCACGTCGTAAAGTGCACAAAGAGTGCGGGAGATGCTATCGACACAGGTATCTGGACCACGACTGTAATTAATGATTAGCGGCGGCGGCGGCGGCGGCGGTGATGGAGGAATATTTCGGCACCTGATGCTATAAATTATTACGCTAACTAGGAGTATATACCTGTGAATGCTCGACCAGGTTTTCCTCATTTGCATAGTCACGAATTCTGTACGGAATCGGTCAGTACCATTGACTTATATATCACTAGCGTTGAAATCATTGGTCAGTACTGACAGATGTTACCAAACAGAATTATGACAATTTTCCATTTTATAATATTAAAAAAAAACATTTGTGAGTACTCTTGAAATGCTAAGGTCTATTTCGATGCCAGTTTTTGGTATGAAAAAAAATAACAATACACTTTATAATGATGTAATAATGTTCAAACTCGCATGTGCACTAGTTAAATGTAAGCAACAAGTTGCAAATTAATATGATTATGGCAAAATTATACACTTCTCGGCCGCCGTAGTTTGTAATTTAACCCCAGATACAATTTAGAGTAAGTATCAATTTTAATTAAAATATTGATTGGCAGTAAATTGGTCGCGATCCCAATAATTTTAATTTACCAATATTGTAATATTGGCAAAGCTTTCTCCGCCGCTCCACTTTCCACTAAACTTGCTGGAGCCGCTCGTAACTACACATGTTATAATAACACGTATAACCTATGACGGCATTTCAAATTTATCGTTTGGTCTTTACTGTGAAACTGTGATTGGGCGAGACTAGCTACACAAATTATAGAAGTGGCAAGATTTTAATGTAATAGGTACTAAATTGCAAATGTGCATCATTTAAAGCTGTCTAAACCCGCGAACCAAAATTAGTAATAATATTTGTACTAGTTTCTTCTTCTTCTTCTTCCTTTCCTTATCCTTCTCTCTGTCATATCCTCATTCACTCCACACTCTCTCATATTTTCTTTCACACAATCAAGCCACGTCTTTCTTGGTCTTCCTCTATTACGCCTTACTTCTGTTCTCATTTCCAACACTTTCTTTGTAACATAATCATCTTCTCTTCTCATGTATTATTTGTACTAGTTTGTAAGGGGTTATTGCGGGCGAGCGGGGGTGCGGTGCGGAGCGGGGGAGGGGGGGGGGGGGGGAGGAACAGGACAAATTAATTGTTGATAACAACACACATATACAACCTGCGGACGAGGGTCACTCCCGTGTGGTGTACTACCTGCGCAGTCGTCAAACATACTTCATTATTAAAAACGTGCTTCAGTAGTTACAATGCTTCGTAGTAATTTTATTTAACTTGAAACAGTATTACTTGACTGTATTGCAATATATAATTTTAAGTCATAGTTATAATAATCTTTATTTATTACAAATTATGTATGTATAACTTTCGTAAATTTTATGGAGTTCAGCGTCATTTGGTCAAATCAATAAAATAATAATTAAAAAAATTAAAAAACCGACTTCAAAAAACCACTAAGATGTAAGAAATAATTTAAGGTTTACACAAATTCTACTCGTATGAGACAGTACAAATATACCTAAGCAGGAACTGTTCTATTTTGATGTTGGTGCAGTGACAAAGTAATCTGAAGAAATATGGCACCAACTTCAAAAAAGAACAGTTCCTGCTTAGGTATATTTGTACTGTCTCATACGAGTAGAATTTGTGTAAACCTTAAATTATTTCTTACATCTTAGTGGTTTTTTGAAGTCGGTTTTTTAATTTTTTTAATTATTATTTTATTTAATAGTTTTTAGTTTATTTGTAATAATTTTCAATCAAAAGTAAGGTGCAAATGATACCAAAAAGTCCTACTAATCAATACGAATCATTCAAGCCTAAACACGAAGTAGTTGCTATGCTATATACCGTTGATGAGTTCCCCTGACTGCCTTCCGTTTCCATCATCAGATCAGCTCAAGGTCACCATCATATTTTTTTGTTATAAGAACTATATTTACGTTCTTAATTTCATTAGAATCGGTTAATATGTGCCCAAAATGGAAATTCATACCCTGTTTTTACCCCTTTACCCACCCTTGGGAGTGAGATAAAATTCTGAAAAAAAAATGGGACCACCTGGGAGCTCAACCCAATACAACAAAAAAAGAATTTTCAAAATCGGTTCATAAACGGCGGAGTAATCGGTGAACATACATAAAAAAAAATATAAAAAAAAAAAAAAAGATCCCGACATTGAGAACCTCCTCCTTTTTTTGAAGTCGGTTAAAAATAAAAATGCTTTTAGCATTGAGTCCGTTCTGATTTTACATAATTACTTTTATAAACACTGTGCAATAAATGTATACATAAAAATAAAATGTAGAGCAAGTAACAAAGCATGCTTCACGGCATCATCACTGCAGTGACAAGTTGGCCATTACATTTAGCTATCAGTGTCCGGTGTGCGTGGTGGCTGGTGGTGCACCGCAGGGGAACCCGCCGCGGCCGGGAACAGGTTCACTCTCTGCTCCTCCGAGCCTGCACGCGCGTGTGTGTGTGTGCGTGAGTGTGTGTGCGTGTGTGTGCGTGTATCCTCCGCGATGCTATTTCAGATTGGTCGCTGAGAGAATTCCGGGACACAAAGAAAGGTCTGCTTTAGACGTCGACTACAGAACTGCACCTGTGCAGGGTTGAGACAAACGCTCCACTTTGTCATTTATATACAATGTTATAAAATTATACATATGTATAGAATAGATGTAGGGTCAATTTTGTTATTTATAATAGGTATTTTACTATAAGAATTTATTAAATGTTACATTAATAGCACGAGAGTTTTTTCAACAATAACCTAACAGGTTACCGTCATAAATTTTGCGCGTCCACTCACAGGTGCAATCATATTCGGCGTAGTTCAGCGATGGTGGTGCGAGGTGTTATTATTGAACTGCCTCATGTAACGGTGTTCCCGCGAGCCGCTCTGTCCGCGGCCGTGCAGATACATCACTGAGATGTGTGGACAATGTCTAGAGGGTTCATACAATACAATACAATCCTCTTTATTTGCACCAAAAAAAACAGAAATAATACAAAATAAAACTTAAATATAAGAACAGTACAAAAAGGAAGGTTTAAGTACTGAACAAAAAGTAGTACTGTAAGTAGTCCTAATTTAGACTCTTTTTCTCTTTTCCCTCATATACCTCCCCAATTTTTATTTCTTAGTATGAAGCTTTAATAAAGAACCTTGAAGATCAACCCTCAAATTCATAGACCGTATTTTAAATTTACATCAAAGTTAAAATTGTCTTTAAAACACACGAGTTTCGTCTCTTTACGTCAGACAGAAAGTTGGATTTCGTATATCACAACGTTGATTTTAAACCAATTGTAAAATGTCCAAAAGCTCTATGAGGGTAAGCTTTTAGATGCTTTATAATACAAACTGTTTGAAAGAGTAATAAGTAAATATTGAAAACATGTGAAAAGTAACATTTTTTATTATTTTGGGATTTAAAAGAAGATTTAACTGTACGAGTTAGCATAACAGCCAGACAGTCCTCCTGACCCCTGATATTAAATCCTTTATTGCGTCTGAACCAGCGAACCGGAGACCGCAATGGCGGATGCTACATTTTCTAGTATTTCAATCGTAATCTTTGAATTAACTAGTTTTAGTATCTATAATGACTATTCGATATAACTTACAATTTGTGAGGTCACAGCAATCAAGTGAGCCATTTATAAGCGAACTCAAATAATATCGTGAGTGGAGTCGGCCTGACGAGCTCACGACAAGTCAATACAAATGTTTTCATCGAACGACAGTTTTATGTCACTTTATAGTACCGTATATGGACGTGGGATGACGCGGATATAAATATTATCATTATTAACTTACATAAATAGACAGTATTAACACTTTGAAATTGACCATTTTATGTCAGTCCACAACCTTATAAGAGCAAGGTTTAAGTATAAAGTTTATAATTTATTGTTAAATCAGGTATATTAAATACAATTAAATTTAGCAAGTAAGTATTTTTGGAACAGTTTTAATAGCGTTCGCCTCCACCCACACCGGTCGTAGCGATAAATCAACTTCACCGCTGCTTGCGAGAACATTCTATACCATTACTTGAACCCATTAAATTACTTTAAATAATCGAATTCAACCATCGACTATCTACGTCAATTAATTTCGGAATCAATTCCTAACAGATCACCGGTTTGTCCCGACGGATCACGCAGTCACTGCACTAAGTGCCCGGCGATCATCTTACTCCTCAATCATCATTTACGTTTGTGATTGATGATCTGTAAAAATATAGCTCTTAGAATTTATGGCTTTTATTGTACATAGTTAGCTAGTGACCAGTGTAGGCATTGATCGTCGCATAGTTAATAGTTAAGTATGCCTGCCTGGCGACTAAATGAAGAAATGTTTATTTCTAACATGATTATGCTGTCGCATCATGAGCAACTAGCGAAGCCTCCGCGAGCCGCGTGGTCTCGAGCAGCTCCATGAGGCGTGCGAGTGACACTAGTGTTGTATGTATGTGCGGTAGGTACATAGATAATCACTTTATTGGACATACGTTTATACATAGAAATTAAAAACAGGAGATACTAAAACATGATGGTGAATTTAGTAGCCTCATTACTAAAAGTAATAGGTAACTATATTCCCGACTACCACAACGACGGAGAGAAGTTATATGTATGAATAGCTGTTCCCGCGAGCTTCGCTTCGCCTTAAAAAGTTTTCCCGTGGGAATTCCGGGATAAAAAGTAGCCTATGTTCTTTCCCAGGATCTACACCATATGTGTACCAAATTTCATTCAAATCCGTTCAGTAGTTTTGGCGTGAAAGAGTAACAGACAGACAGACAGACAGACACAGTTACTTTCGCATTTATAATATTAGTTAGGATTAGGATTAGGATTTAAATGATGCAAGTGATGACGAAAGTGGTAGGTCTATACTTATATTGGAGTTACAGCATGTATTGTATACGTGAACAGAGCAATGCTACGTCGTTATACCACCATCTGGAGCTCAGTAATTAAAGGACAAAAATAAACAGATAACAATAACATATATATGTATTTTTTTCAGTCCAGTGTAGTCGATGTGGTGACTGCCGGCGCCGATGAAGGTGACTCCGGGCGGACCCGCTCCTCGTTTGACATTCATTTAATTAAGGTTGATACTTATTTAATTAATTCTGCGACTTATACCACCAACGTTATCTGTCCAGTATCAATGACTTCATCCTTCAGAGCGGTCCGCGGCAGGTATACGATGAATATGTCGGTGGACATGACTAATATTCTAAAAATGTAAAGGACTTGTTGAAAATCCCCAAAAAGCGAGATAGCGATCTAGGCCCTCCGCCGCCGCCGCCGCCGCTGTCTGCGCGACGCCATTGCTTAGATTCCTCAGGTTTCACTAATGAGGCTGGTTCGCAGCCCCCCGCCGCCCCCCGCGCCCCCGCGCACCCCCCGCGGTTCCCGGACACATTCTCACGACCAATTAACCGACACACACACATCAGTCCTCATTAATAAACCCGAATAAAGCAATAATCCGCGCGCGAATGTCGGCTCTAATTCGTCACCATAAAGGTCAGTGGCTGCTCATTGACTCATGCCTTACTCACGAGACAGTTCAACTATGTCGTTAAAATTAAGACGAATCTAAGAGATGACCGAAAATAATTGAAGTGCTCCTCGAATAGCGAGCTGTGTTTACTTGTGCCGAATCTCCGGCGACAAATTAGCGTCAATTTATGGAAGCGACGGCCGATCGGTTGATAAGCTTACTTAATTATAGTTCGATATCGAATAGAATTAATTTCGCATAAATTGCATACACTTACGGCGATGGACGCGGCCGCAGCGGGGTATGCTAATCAGCTGGGAAATGATCCGATTTATAATATACCTACTGAGATAGTGCGGACTGTAGCCGCAGTTTCCATACGAATGGCCGGCGATGAGCCGCCGCCGCCGCCGCCTGCCCGTGGTCAGCAGCCGCCAACTGCTGACAATATGTTAATTGAGGTTAATTTTTATATTTATTAGTGGCGGCGACCGCGGAGAGTGTTTAAAAACCCACTAGTTTATCATAATGGCGCAAGCTGTAACTGTAGTGTGTTTATGGTCAGCTGATGAAGGCAATATTTACGGATGATAACGAACATTCGAGAACATCATTCTGGAGACAAACGACTCGAAAATGAGGCATAAATAAACGTAATGATTTCATTTCGATGTAATGTGGCGCGGAGCGGTATACAGTTAGGAGCTTATACTTATCTTATTATTTATTTTTGAAAAATAAAGTATTAATAACGCTTAATTTTTAATGCGTATTTTATACTTGTTGAAACCGAGAAATACAAAACTTAACGACAGCTTAAATATGTAGGTAATTTATGTTATATTTCATAGGTAAGTACATTTAGGAATAATAAACAAAAACCCGGCTCCTGCTGAATTGCGTTCAAAACGAGGATAATAGCCGCCGTGGTCATAACATACATCGGTGCTGTGAGTGCTGTCACAAATTCCTCGTACAAAAAAACAATGTAAGTTATTAGTCGTATCTCTGATACTCGTGTACATGCTCGTGAGTGTTGCCGCGGCACTCCGCGCCCATCCATCAATCAAGCTCCACCAATCGCATCATTTATCTAACTTTGATTTCTTCACTCTGATCTAAAACATCATCTTTTCCATTTATACTAATTAATAATGGCTGTTTATAAGATAAATATTGTGTGGAAATATTCTCACAATGATTAGTATTAAATTGCCGTTGTGGATTATAAGATAACATAGTGTAATATTATGTAAAGATATGTGTTGATCCGTTGTGTCGGTGGCGTGGCGAGTGCGTGGCCGCCGCGGCTCGCGTTGTGCCGGCGTCGTGACGAATGGGGGGTTTAATCACGGTGAATGTGAATACACACATAATGATTATGTTATTTTATTGTAAGTAATGGTCGCCGGTGGCTGCGATTTGTCGCCACCTATTTATATGATCGCCTGTATCGATGTCGCACTTGTCTTGCTGTTTGACTTGTACGAGTAATATTACCCATTTTCTGTACGATAAAAAATAATACAAATACTCATATATTGTAATAACAAAACTAACTAAGCAGCTACATTATAAATATTATCCGTTAATACCTAACCGTATTATTCCATATGCTTAAATTAGCTAAGGATAAAAGTTTAAAAAACATGCAAATGACCACCCGTGGAATTGTCTTATAATATGTGAAACCTATGTATGTATGTGTTCGTAAGAGATTAATATTAACAAACAAAAAGCGTTCGTGGCACACGGACGATTAGTTGTTACTACTGGGGGTTACTCTAGGTTGAAAACAATATAGAACTATTATGCAATCGGTACGTTTAATACCACGAAATAGAGTGACCAGCGCAAGCTGCAGTGACCCTCCTGTCGTCGCGGCGCGGAGACATCTACCGGCCGACATCATAATTATGATTAATGCGCGGAGAGCCAACAACAAACATACACGTGTTACCGCTTGTTACCTCTCTAATGCCGGCGACACTCCCAAACGGTATTACGACTTAACCAGACAACTTACACTTTATCATACTTTTTAGGAAATAAGATGATTAATAACGTCTTTAACCCGCCAGTGGTGACGTACATGTCTGTGAGACCGGGTGGTTCGAAAAAGTCGAATAACTTTCTTAATAGCCATCGATTTTTGTTGTGATTTCGGGTAGCTGCCTCATTTCCCATCCCCCATCGTCTGTCCACCCCGCGACGGTGACTCGTGCGCAGGTTTCGGAGTTTTGGCGCCAACCCGGTGCGTGAGACCGGGCCACCCACTATGTAAGTCAAATTTAAAGATATTTTTTTAATTTTTCATTCAATTTTTTATTTTTCTTTACTTTATTTTTGTTTTGTGATTGAATATTTAATGATTTGACTATTTTAATAGATATTTGTAGGTATTTATACAAATATAAGTACTTTATAGATTTCAACAAGTTTTTACAGTAATATCAGCTAGTTTCAGCATGTCCTTTAAAATTAAGATGGAGACAGCTGGACCTTCAAGAAATGGTCAATGTTATGAATGTGGATGGCGAAATAAACAAAATAACAAAATACATTTGTCACAAAATGTCAGAAATATTTGTGTCACGAACATTTATAGTGCCGTCTTGCAGAGACTGTTTGGCTGTGGAGGAACAATGTCTTTTAGTGTATTTTTTTGTTAGAAGTATAATTTTTTTTGTTATTCCTAATGAAGTTCGTAGTGTTATAAAACTATAAAAGGCAGATTTAGTAATAAAAAATTACATCATTGTTGTATTTTTATTTTTTTAAGATGATAGGTGAAAATTTATGTAAATATTAAGTGTTCTAAGTACCGTCCTGAAAGGACTAATAAACGAGCCGTGATTTATGATAATGCTTTGTTTTATTGTTAAACAAATACTTGTCTTTAAAATTAAACTAATTTTAAGTAGCATGTGTAGTTAATTATGTAAAAAAAAATAGTTTGTAAATCCCGGTGCGTGAGACCGGCGTCACCAACGATGTAAGTCAAATCGACGTCACCACTGGCGGGTTAATAATAATCGTTTTAACTTTCGACATCAATAAAGGTTTCCTCATTACAGAAATTGTGACAATATCTCAAGAGTTCGTTTAAAGCGTGGATAGTTCACGGTCCCTGCAGTAGAACATTTAGCGGGAACACGTGAACCCGGGACCTCTCCGCTGTAATTAAGGGCTTCCACAGACGTGCGACATAAATCGCTCGGTATCGCGACAGATCGCCGCTCGATCGGGAGCTATCAATGCATCGATGCGACCTTTTCGGGAATATAGCGCCATTTCACGTCCCGCCTAATGGATGTAAACAGCGGCCGCCGCGGATTTATGTGTCGTTCCCGGGCCGAGGCAGCGCGAGAGACAAGCGGCCCGCAAGCCGTTAGCTTTGTTACACAACATTAATACATATGTATACCTATATTTTTTTGCAATACATAACTGGATTAATTTAGGGCTAAATTGGTTTTATTCTTATTTTATCCAACATTTCTAGATTCTGATTTGATATCTGTGTACATTAGCATACCCGAGCGTCTAAGACACAGCTAGTTACAGCTGACATAAATCTGAATGCATCGGTATCGTATCATGCATATCGTTAGATCGCCACGAGCGGCCGGATGCGGCGGCGCTCATTAGCGACTGTTTATTGACGAGCGGCCGCCGCCGGTGTGCCGCGGCCCTTAGCGGCTGTATATGACTGTAAGGACGCGGACACATTGCACGGAAATTGCATCGCGCGTAGGAATGCCAATACCATGTTAAATTATATAAATGAGTCACACTACGCGTCATTTCACTTGGCGACCGTCTAATAAGGCAGATTTACTGGAACTGACATTCGGTGCAATTTCCGTGTAATGTGCACGCAGCCTCATGGATAGTACTGCACACTGTTAACAACATGCACATATTCCGCGAACACAGTCACACCATCCTCGCAGCCACTCGCGGGCAGCTGCGGAGGTGACGATGAGGAAGCACTCAACTTTTACGATTGAATTTGATTAAAACATAAATTGGGATATTTTATTCCCCATATCGTTCCTTATTGACGTAGCTTACCTACTCAATAAATTTATCAATATTCATCGTCAAGGTTTTTATGTTACACGTCATAAATTTATTCTATACCCTCATATAACGTGCGTAGATACGGCCGCATTCAATCATTGATTTATCTGGGTGCGAAATACCTAGTACAGTCAGCCACGCAGACATCTGGGCCCTCCACCACGATACAATGTTGTATAGGAGTGGGGTCAGATATCTCCGCAGCAGCCGGTACCCAACCCACACTAGCTACTTCTCACAAAGCACTGGCCGGTCCGAGACTCATTCATTAGTGTAATTAAGTGAACGCTCCGCACGACCCGCCCGGCTCCCCATATTCACTCATAGGTACATAATATGTTAAACAGAAAAAATCCAGCTAAGCAGTTATTACACGAACATTGGCACCATGTGAAATGAAAATAATTGTTTCCTCACAACCTATTATCATTTAGACTCAAGCCTCAATAGCCTCATGAACCATTTAGCTATCCGATCAATAACACTTAAGTAGTTTTACCCCATCGTACAGCGGGTGTATTTGAGACGATATACGCCGTGAGGACGAAGATGAGCAGAGAAGGACGATGAGATATTTTAATGAACATAGTGTCCTGTGGCTCGTAGCCGGGACCAGCCGGGGCAACCGGGCGGCCGGGCAGCCAGGCAGGCAGCGGCAGACAATCAGAGGAATGTCTCGCTTCATTAACATTGTGGCCTCGCTAGAACACCGTTGCTTTTTTCACTTTTTCCCCAAAATTAATTTGCTTGCGAAATAAGATTTTTTTGTGCATGCAGTTTGATACCTATATCTTAGACTTTGATGATAATATATATATTTACCTGTTTCAAGTTACTGTAACTTGAGTTTTTAGTGAGTTGAAACAACGCTGCCCGCATCCCTACTCCGAGCCCGCGTCCATCCTGATTGCAGCTGGTAATTGCAGAACTAATAATTTTCAACAAAAACAAAATAAAGCCCCGGCTTTCTCATTCTGCCAACATTCTCGGATCACGATCTATGCAATTAATATAAGTAGTAATTATCCGGTGCTAGCGCGAGAGCGGGACGCGGCGCGGCGCGCGAGCGGGACGGACGCTGCGGATGAAATTGGCGAGATACCGCCGCCGCCGCCGCCGCCGCTCGCCCTCTCGATTACACGATTTAATCACTGATTAAACCCCTAACAATATTATTAATACTAGAAAGATATTAATAGTTTCGTTACCCCACGAGGTGAGCTACGATTAACAAAAATCTTCATTCCGCAATGCGCTAGTTCTAAGTGTATGCCTCATAGAATACAGGACCTATCCCTGTATAATTGGTAAAGAGATAATATAAATAAAGTACTTACTTGAAAGAATGTTATACCTCAAATGATGTTTCAAGGTCCTGTTTTATCCCTACGACGGACAGTAATCCGTGGCAGATAATCCCGAGATGGCGCACCGACCGCGACCCACACACGCCCCGAGACACGGACAGGCTCAGCGTTGTCTTCATTACCTCCATCAATTGGCCGGACACTGATTAATTGACGACGGCACTCGCACTCGCGGCCAGAAATTCCAGAATCCTTGTTTCCCAAAGAATTCGAAGATAATTCGGTAGATTATCAGCGGGCAGTGGAGGCGTTATCTGTTGTAGCCTCGCGTGGACCAATTAACTGTGTGGAGGTGCGAGATGCGAGATATCTGCCTCGGGAGGAGCTGCCAGCTATCGAGAGATATCAATGTTTCATGGACAAATTTAATTGATCGATACTAATCATAATTTAGGTAACTTATCAGGGAAGAATAACAATAAGAAAAGTGCTGGATGATGCAAGACCAATGCAGCAGCAATAAAACAGCCTGTCATACCAAACAAACCTCTTAATTTCCTAAAAACAATTTCAATACAATACTAGTTATATACAATGGACTAATTGTTGGTATTTTGGAACATGTGTCACTCTCACAATATCAGATACGACGTGGTACGTGCTCGTGCATCACACGCCATTACTCTCCCGTTATTGATTGCTGCGCGCGTCCACACTCATGTATGTATGTACGTAGGTATGTACAGTGTACAGTGTAGTGATAACATCGGATGTGGCGTGATCAAGAGTTTATGTTCATGGTAAGTTCCATTTATTAAGTTATTTTGAATATTTATTAAACAAGCAGACCGATTACACGGAGTGCCTTTATAAGGGACAGTCAGAAGCTAGTAGATAACATTTACATATGTATTTATGTATGGATACATGAAGTACCAAAATCACGTAAAAATCATTACTCAATAACTATTAATTAATCTATAAGTAAGTATTTTTTGTTCTTATGGAGAAAAAGTGCTCTAACACTTACAATAAGTATATTTAAATTAGAACGCTATCAAAGATATCGCCAACAATAATAACAACTATATCAATATCCCCCTCGATGAGACGTGACAATGGGACTGTCCCCCGCATCAGTCGAACTGTTGATGCAGGGGTCAGCCGCGACCCCGCGCGTGCGGGGCGGGGGGCGCGGGCAAGTGTCCGTCTGTCTGTAATTAATACTGCTTTGTTACTCGCAGCTGCTAATGTGTGCACTATACAGGATGTTTTTTTTTTTTCATTTTTAACCGACTTCAAAAAAAGGAGGAGGTTCTCAATTCGTCGGGATAATTTTTTTTTTTTATATTTTTTTTATGTATGTTCACCGATAACTCCGCCGTTTATGAACCGATTTTGAAAATTCTTTTTTTGTTGTATTGGGTTGAGCTTCCAGGTGGTCCCATTTTTTTTTCAGAATTTTATCTCACCCCTAAGGGTGGGTAAAGGGGTAAAAACAGGGTATGAATTTCCATTTTGGACACATATTAACCGATTCTAATGAAATTAAGAACGTAAATATAGTTCTTATAACAATAAAATATGATGGTGACCTTGAGCTGATCTGATGATGGAAACGGAAGGCAGTCAAGGGAACTCCTCAACGGTATATAGCAACTACCTCGTGTTTAGGCTTGAATGATTCGTATTGATTAGTAGGACTTTTTGGTATCATTTGCATCTTACTTTTGATTAAAAATTATTGCAAATAAACTAAAAACTATAAAATAAAATAATAATTTAAAAAAATAAAAAACCGACTTCAAAAAACCACTAAAATGTAAGTAATAATTTAAGGTTTACACAAATTATATGTGACAGTACAAATATACCTAAGCAGGAACTGTTCTTTTTTGAAGTTGGTGCCATATTTCTTCAGATTACTTTGTCACTGCACCAACATCAAAAAAGAACAGTTCCTGCTTAGGTATATTTGTACTGTCACATATAATTTGTGTAAACCTTAAATTATTACTTACATTTTAGTGGTTTTTTGAAGTCGGTTTTTTATTTTTTTAAATTATACAATTACTTACTTATTCACAGAGATACTATAATGTATGATGTTATTTCTATTCCATGACCTGAGGGCTTCCTGAAGGCTATTGCCATAATCTATACGCTGGGTAGACGGGTTGGAGCTATCTTAAAGTACCGGCTCAGGATCAAGCCCAATATCCTCGGCGAATGTAAGATTATAACAATTATTATGAAGAGTTAGCTTAGTGCATTTACACGATAGAAGAAGAATTATGAAGAGTCTAAATTTCTAATTATGTAATGATCACCCTGTGTAAATTGTAGGGCTAAGCATTACTTAATACAGGCTGATGTTAATTTGTGTAATTGTGTCGACTACAATGAGTCTTTAGACAGTTACTCACAGCAAAAAAACAATGAAATAAGGGTTGGGGCGGACCTCTGTACTGTGGATATCAAAGTAAGCACTCATTAATTGGATTTGCATTTATAATTTTGTGGACGTCTATAAAAAGAGTGTAAATAAAGCGGTCAGCGGCCCATGAAAAATAAAAATAATTGTAGAAACAAACTATAGCATCTCGTCAATAGCAACTATCCACGCGAATGTGGTGTGAATGTATGGAGAGTAGAGGTACTTATTGTAAAATTGTATGAATTACCTTGCTATGAATGTAATGATTAATTAAATAGCTAAGTAAGAAGTTTTACTATCCTGAATGTTGAACTTAATAACTGCTGGTGTTCCTGGCCTTTTGTACTTTTAAATAGCTTTTTATTTAAAATGCCGGAATATAATTCCGGTATTCTAGATGTGCTCCCCGTAATTAATTATTAACTTTACCACCCAAGTGTCGGTGCAAAATATTCATTTTAATTATGGTTTGCACACTACAATTAAGTATGACATGACACCAAAGTCAGCAATTTCAATAATTGCAAAGGTGTTGGTAATTAAAACGAGTACTTACGTAGTATTATTGTAAAGGCGACGCGCGCCCCGGATGTCCGGAGTCGTGAACTTTTCTTGCAATTCAAAATGTCTTACTATTTCCCCCTTGGTTGTTAAAAGCAAATAAAACTAGGCATTTACTAAATAGAGCAACAGCTTAGAATTTCATTGCGTTAATTTCCTTGACCTTTCAAACCACGCAATTATGTTGTATATTATTCAGTATTTATTACAGCAGTTTACTTTAATTTGAATGTCAGTTGAAGTATAGATACCTATTTAACGTTCTTTTCTCATAGCTGGATTGATTTATTCACCTAAGGGCCGATTTTTCAATGCCAGGATAAAAGGTCAAATAACTATCTAACGAATAATTTTATTTGGCTGTTTATCGGCCTGGTAGTTAGATAACTATCTTACCGATTTTTCTATTTGAACTCAGGAGATATGAAACAAGTATATATGCAGACACTAGTGCTAAAGCAGGACAGACTACTATTTCAATTGTCAGTGTCAACTATCACTGTCAAGCAAAGAGCAATCAAGCTGATCAATCACTGACTGTTTGGTTTGGTTGTTTTGATTTTGGTATTTAAATTTGTTATTTTTGAATCACAATGGTTTCACAAAAAAGAGAGCGTTTAGCGAATTTTAATAATGCTGAAGTTACTGTGTAGTGAGTTTGGTAGATAAATTCAAACATGTCATAGAAAATAAAAAGACCGATGCTGCAACAAATAAAGACAAGGAGACTGCATGGAAGAAAATTGAGTTTTCTTTTAACTCCAGTGGTATAACCACAAGTGTCCGCTCATGTAAAACCCTTAAGTTAAAGTACGAGGGCATAAAAAAAACAATGAAGAAGAAGTCTTCCCTGCAAAGGCAGGAGATGTACAAAACTGGAGGTGGGCCCTCAAATGCACCTCCATTTATCGATGAAGAAGAAAAGGTGTTAGGCATTTGCTCCAACATTACCATTCAACATATCCTTAATTTAGAATTTACAAATAAAAACTGAAAGAAATAATTATAACACCTATGTTTTATTATCAAGTACTGGATGGTTTCTCTCTTTTCTCCTCAGCCTATAGCAATCCAATACTGGACATCGGAGATCATCCCGCCAAGCCGGAGGGATGTCTTAGATACTTATATATAGCATAGGTTACCTACTTATCGTAAAATGAAAAACTCTATGTAGCTTAATATTTTTTTATGAAGGAAGTGCTGTTACATTCCTGTTTTATAAAATTAATGATTGAAAATAAATCAACATAGTGTTTCTATCTGGTGCCTTTCAAATTCTTCCTTTAATCGAAAATATCCATTGAAAATGACGATTATTCTCTGGGCTCGGTAGTTTAGAATTGGTATAAATGCAAAAAAGAACTTACAATAACCTCAAATGTCAAATTATCAATCGAATAAGCCCTATCTGGCGGCCCAAGCAGCAGATAGATTTATTCTCTAGTTAACTGAGTTATTGGACGAATAAGTTCTATCTGACATTTGAAAAATGTAATATTTCGCTATCTGTCGAATAAACGCTATCTATCTGTCTATCTGAGCATTGAAAAATCGGCCCTTAATCGATCATTGTACCTTGAGGATAAGCACACTCGTATTGATTGTAGGTATATTATTCGAACATATTATGGAAAATAACTTAATCAAAGTATCAATGAAATCACATCGAAGCCCCACGCGTCACCAGATAGAATGTCCGTCGCCGCCGCCGCCGCTGCCGCCGCCGCCCACTCGCGCTACAAAAAGCCCCTCAATGGGCCGGCCGAATGCCTTCACCATCGATTGTTGAGGAATGGCCGAGCGGGCTCGCGCCTAATTGCTGCCATCACGGTAATGAGCGGAGTCAGCGGAGCAGCAGCCGCGGGTATGCGCGGCGCTTCCTGCGGACATCGGCACACACGGACACCAGCTCCGACCAGCAATACCAATACTGCAGACATTAGATATCGTCATCTTCGTACACTCAAGAGCAATTAAAAAGTTCCACCTGCCATTGCCGTTTCATATGTCTGGAGCTTTTATATTCTCGTGACTCTCGTGAGTGATAACATAGATTGGGTAGTGTAACCAACCAGCAGGAAACTAAAATAAATTAAACTAGGTATAAAAGCATTTCATTAGCTTTACCCTGAATTAACTTAGTTATATCAGGACATTAGACTTTTTAACTGTTAACATTTGAATCTTTTATGACATCGCTTAACCACTAACTTGTCGGAACGGTCCGCGGTTCTGTAATGTGAGGTTGAGCACTAGCCCCGGATAGGTGAGAGCTGTAGCGCGGTCGCTGAGCGCAGGTCGGCTGGGGTTCAACTCTTTTGTCAGTGAACGCTATCCAGAACGTTAGTCTAGATAAATCTGGAGACATAAAGATTATACATAAGTACATAAATTCAAATACAAAATTAAGAAGTTAATGGTGCTTAATGTTCGTAAAATTAAAGCATCCAAATTAAGGAATATCGGTTTCGTACAAGTAGTAAAGTAACAATGAAAACCAAAATGAAGAGTGCGGTGCAGTAGGTGCGTTCCTGCGGCCCGATGAGGCGCGAGGCGTGAGGGCGCAATTAGCAGCGAGCGAGGAACAAAGAACTCGCCGTTTAGTGGACACACACTCGATACACGCGAGCCACCGTCACTACCACTACCTACATATCGAAGTAAAGAAGTATTTTGTAGGTATAAATTTACATTAAACCTTTATTTATTTATATTACTACTAAAAGCAATCTCAAGTCCTTTATTAAATAACAGCTTAGAAAAAGAACGATTTATTAACATGGCGTTTCCCCATTTCAATAATAATGATTGCCGCGGTGTTACAGTTAGCCGCCGGCGCGACCACAACAAAACTCTTTAAACCCGAGCGCTTGCAAACGACCGATGCGGGGCACAGATCACTTAACAATACATCCTCCTTGCCACCGCAAATTCCCTTTAAAACCTCCAACGTTCAGTTTAAAGTCCCGTGCATTGAGTTCAGGTGAGATAGAGGGATGCCGCAGCGAGGCCGGGTCGCCGGGTGACCCGCGGGATGGAGATAACCGAGCACCCTGTA
Source organism: Plutella xylostella (assembly GCF_932276165.1). Lineage (NCBI taxonomy): Eukaryota > Metazoa > Arthropoda > Insecta > Lepidoptera > Plutellidae > Plutella > Plutella xylostella. The sequence goes on from NC_064005.1 coordinate 89,444, forward strand.
TGTGAACAACCTGTCTATAGCATCCTGTATATGAACAACCAGTGACTTGTCGCACGGAACCAGCAGTAGAGATATCCGCGCTGACAGCAACGACTTGTAACAAAGAACACTAACTAAATATTACATACTCTCTAACAACATTCAGCATGAGGCCCATAAAGTGTAAATCAAAATGTACGTTAGGAAATTTAAAAATAATCTTTAAGTGATTCCAACCTTCGTACGGCTATTACATTATATCATGTAGTACTAAAAAATTTTTTAATTTAAAAACTCTGTACTGGACCTAGCTCGAGGGATGTTGTTGTCTAGACCAAGCTAGTGGTTAGAAATCATTACACAATGGTATTATGTGTCGATAAATTAACTGTATGTCTCTAAGTAAATAAATACATAACTTATTCGTTTATTAGAATTAAATTATAATAACAATAACAAAGAGGTGCGTACGTGCGGGCTTACATTAGTCCTGGGCGGGTGCAAGTTGGGTGCCATTTTGAAAGCTTCATATTTCAGCGTGACGCGTCACAGCCGGCGGCGCGTGCGGCGTGCACCCAGGACCCGCCAATCACGGCGACGCAGCTTGACGAGACCCCCAATGACGTGGCCACCGGTGCATCGTGATTGGCGGATGTCGTCAGCAAAGGTAAGTAATCAATTTGTTGGTCAATTTGTTCCGTAGCGATATGTCGCAGTGATTGCGTCGGTCCTTAATTGCCGCATTCCGCAGAACAATGGCGGCTGTTGTCTGCGATCTACAACTAAATAGCGACCCGCTACCGCAGCGCGGGACATGCAGCTACTTACTTACAAACAATATACAGCTGAAAATTTACTGTGCAGCTTTTAGTGCAGTGATTAGAGCACCAATGTAATAGTCTCGAGTTCTATTCCTAGAAGAAGCATGTCAGATACACCCGATGAAGCTCCCCGTGAGTATGTGCTGGTGGTGGAGGTGTGAAGTGGGTCCCGAGTGGCGCGTCGTGACTGCGAGTGGCAGCTCACGAAGTGCCAGCGAACCGTCATACTATTATTGTAATATATTCTAATGCTTCCTTGACTCCTATTAACCGCAAACCCCGACCATACTACTCTAACTCATTTCGTTATTTTCCTTAGATTTATGTTGTCACCAGACATAAGGCTTCGAAGGTTTGAGATCATGTTTGCAATAGGTATGTATATACCCTTATTACATCATACATAACAGTAACACATAAAATAAACTATAGGCACAACTTAAACACGATAACATCGTGAAAATAAGCTTCCTCATCCGTGTATTCAGAAGTGGTAACATAAAGTAGAGCCGGCGAGCGACTCGCCCCAGCACTCGCCCGCGCGCTGGCGCGAGCACTGTCCGCGCCACTTGCCGATACTTTATGTGTCCATACACAGTGTTCGCTTGCTTAATGCCGGCTGTTCACGCCAACCGGGACCTCTTCTACTCTTCAACTGTAAACGGCTTAAGTTTAAATTCAATGTTACCTACATAGATTTCCATTAAATTTTATGAAAGAGAATGATATTATGTATTTAAGTATAATTAATGATCTCTCACGCACGCCTTGAGGAGGGAATGTCAATACAAATATACCTAGGTACATACCTAATAAAATAATGATGAAATTATATAATGCACATTTTATTTAGCATCAAATATCACGACTGTCATTGTCTGAAAAAGTTGTCTTCTGAGTGAACCCGATCATTGTTTCGCGTAAACAGTAGAATGGACACTCGGTAGTGTACTGATGGAACAGCGAGAGAAATATATGTTGTAACGAATGTTGGTTCTGTTTCGAACTACTTATCTTTGTTTATTTCTGTTTAAAATGATTCTTTCTATAAGGTTCTATATTGGGTAGGGGCTAGAGCTAAATTGCACCGCCACGACTTTATGTAGCAATGGTTTAGAGCAGCTTAATGTATTTTTGTTATTGAATAATTTATTTATGTACATATTTATTTAGGAGATACCTAACTAATAGCATTTTCCTGTACCCGTGAAAATCCAGGGCGAGTCACTTGTATCGTTCCTGTAAATATTTTGGCCTTAAATCGTTCACTCCTGAACATACTATTAGGTATAGACCTCTCTTTATTGTGTCATGGAACAATTTAAATCTTTGAAAACCCCCATCTACATACAATACATACATACATCTAATACAATAATTCATTTTGTACATTGTACTTAATTAACGGCGGGCGGTTAGACCTCTCATAGTTCACAGCATCGCATGTCTTCGCGAACATTCCCACCTCGGTCTGTGCTGCGCCCGCGCCGCCGCCGCCGCCGCACACCCCGGGTTACTCTACAATACGAACTAAATAGTTTCGAAGTGCCAATGGGCTAACCACGACTCTATACTATAAAACGTATAATGTACGATTGCACCACAGGTCGTTCCTTGGTATTTTGTGAAGCTAGAGAAACCTTCCCTCCGCCATCCAACTTCGATCCAACTGGCCAGCATAAAACAGTAGTTAGCGTAGTCCAGATAATTTGGCGCAGGTACTTACAAGATATAACAAGGTACCTACTTACTTACAAACGTAGTGCAAATTATACAACACACACCTATTAATGAGAATTATAAATGTGTTGCACGCAGTAAAATTAAGCTCTAAGATACTCATTAGCGCTACATTCTTGAATTCAAAGAGTAATAATTTGAAAGTTTCGCGAGTATTTGAAACTTTCAAGAGTAAATTCCTAGTTCGGATGCTAAACGGCCCTACTGTTAAATCGAGGTACTGAATTCACGGGGTAACTATTAGCTTCCTCATTCTTCAGCCTCATAATTCTTGGTCTAGAATTTATTAAAAGTTTTCTAAAGCGAGGTTGCGTCTCCAATAATTATTATGTGAAATGCCACCAAGTAGCTGAGATAGTAAGGTATCTGGCCAGTGTTAACAATTTTCTAGTTTTGCACTCACTCTATGAAGTTTGCCTTCTGGGAACTACATATTGAGTGAGTCGGTGGGTGGTCGGCAGTCGCTGTATGTCCACTGATTCGGTTTGTCTCAGTTATTCAAATGTAATGTGGTCGCGCCGGAATATCACAATAACTTAGTGACGCGAGAGCCGAGACATTACCGGTTCTCTTACGAAGTACACTTGGAGCGGTGTTGTGCACTCATTGACTCATTACCAGGAAGGGAACACGATTAACATATTGGACTACATTGGTTGTGGGGATTATAGATTCAATAGGAATAAGGTATTGATGAAAACGTCGGGTTTATTGTAATTCGGGTCTTATGATTTATTTCTAACAGTACCTAACATTATGTATAGTAATGTAAGGGGTAGTTTCAGGTCAGCGTCTGCACTCTGCACTACTTCATCTATTTGTAAACAGTACTTAGTTAGTATTTAGTTCGCTAGTTAATTACGATAACTGGACGCCGAAGAGGGTTTTTAAAAACTCAAATTGATTTTTGAGATATTTAATTAATTAATAAATGATTACATAGAAGTGATTAAAACTAATTATAACTATCTGATCTCGATGATCAGAGGATTGACCTTCGGCTACCGCGATTGGAGCACAAAGACACCTTTTACACTAAAAACTGTCCCACGGAACTTTTGGAATTTACTTGTCAGCACTAAATGAATAATGAAGCAATCACAATACAGTTCCTTTGAATATGGGTATGACGAAATATGTGTAGAGAGGGCTTGCACTCGTAACACCTCCCCTCCTAGACGAGTGACTATTTGCTGACGTGTACAGCAAATGTCGCGGCTTTCCTTTCCTCCAGGGACGTCATGGACTCATTCGTAGAAGAGGGCAGCTTCGTCTCAGCATTCGACTGCAGCTTTGGATTCCATTTTATGTTTCTCCGACGGCGTTGAATCAGTATAATAATTGTCAGTACAGATGCACCGGATAGTATGATGATGTACACTGGTATAGTGGTGTGATACAGTGAACTCACATCAGCAGTATCGAGTTTCGCTGGCGATTCTGTCATAATTTGTTGTTGGATATTGTGTAATTTATTCAAGTCGATTGTTGTAAAGTTATAGCGAACTCGTGATTTTGATGACTCCGGCAATTTCTGGGAAGCGGTGATTTCAACGGCATATCCAAGAACTTTATTTTCGATGTTGTAAGCTGTGAATTCTGGGGATTTTATATAGCAATTATGTGGAATTGTAGCTAGGAAACTGCCTTCTAATAGTCGATGTTCTTCTTGACCGCATTCGAGTTGCACCTTAGTTGGTTTCGGGAATGACATGATATAGTGTTGACTATCTAGCTCCAGTAGAGCTTCCTTGTACAGAGAGATAGGCGTGGGGTGGCACGTTCCTTCTATCTCCTGTTGGTAGATGAGGTCATAGACGCAATCTCGATGTTCCTTGTTCTGGATCCGCGCTTTATGATTGCAGATGTACCACGTAGCGACTTTCTGGCATTCAGCCTCCATGTAGACAAATTCCTTGGAATTAGTTGCCATAAAAGGGAGTGTGGGTAGGATAATTTGGGAATATTTGTTAGGTACGGGACAGAGTCTATAGAGGTCATACGTGGGCAGTAAAACTAAAGGAAACTTTAATACTATAACTATTTTTTTCTCTATGAAATAGTATCCTAAGCTAATTAAATCATAGAAATACCTAATGTCTAAACTTAAAATATTATCTGAAGTATATAACTGTTTTAATTTTTTCAACATTCCTTTCAGATCTTTGTTAGATAGTAAAGAATGATGAATGGATTTAGTGCGGCTAAATGCTAATATATTTTCTATTCTAGTAATTTCGTCGGAAAGATTTTGAATATTATAGCTTAATATCGTGAACAGTTGCGACAGCTGCATATATTTTATTGAAAGGTCCTTATCAGTACTAGTGACATTAACTATGTAACTGATAGCCTTTTCTAATGTTCGCTGATTACTACTTATGTTATTCAATACCTGACTTTGCTGTAAGGATAGTTCCTTATATAGACTAATGTGCTGGGACAAACTTTCAGACAGTAAATTTTCATTATTCTGCAGAATTTTGAGTGCATTTTCGAATCTCAGAGCGTCATTGTTATCTAGGTTTCCGGATATACTTTTTATAAAGGTGCCTAACGGGTTAAATAGGCCGCGTTTAACTCGAATAGGTTCAAAAGTGCTGATTTTAGTTGAAATTTCGTTTAGTCTATTAGTTAGGTGAAAGATAATGTATTTAAAAGATAGGAAATGCTGATTTGGAATCCTGTTAGCTAAGTCAGTAAGTTGAAGTTTTATTAGATCTATTTGTTGGTCTATTTTTTCAAGGTCTATCTCTTCAAGGAATGTGTGGTAGTGGGAAATAATTTTAGTGGGGCCAAGTCTGAAGGGTAGTAGTCCAGGGCTGTCAGCTAAACTGTCAAGTCGGATGTTGGTTGCTTGTGGACGGTCGGCTTGTGCTTGGACCACCATTAGGGTCATTATCGGTATTAACAGATGATTCTGCATAGCGCCTGGGCTCATCGAGGTTCGGATGAAGACGCGGGTGGGTCCTCTGTCGGCGACACTTGTAGGTTCGTAGAGATAGTCAACGCGGCGGCGATGCTGCTATCAGTAGATCGAAGTTGGATACACTGACTCGACTACCTCTCCGTCGACTGCGCCAATTACGATAACTGGACGCCGAAGAGGGTTTTTAAAAACTCAAATTGATTTTTGAGATATTTAATTAATTAATAAATGATTACATAGAAGTGATTAAAACTAATTATAACTATCTGATCTCGATGATCAGAGGATTGACCTTCGGCTACCGCGATTGGAGCACAAAGACACCTTTTACACTAAAAACTGTCCCACGGAACTTTTGGAATTTACTTGTCAGCACTAAATGAATAATGAAGCAATCACAATACAGTTCCTTTGAATATGGGTATGACGAAATATGTGTAGAGAGGGCTTGCACTCGTAACAAGTTCTACAGTCGCGTACGATCGCCGATGACGTCGAATGTTGCACAACGAGCTTTACTTCACTGCTCCGAAGTGTTGTTTCCACTGTAAGTGCTTGTAATGGGGACATTATTTTATAGAGAAAACTCATTTACATGAAAAGTAGGTACTTAACTGTAAAGTATCGTGTTACAGTCAATAATGGTAATTCAGATATTATGTTAACTACCAATAGGTACGCGAAGTAAACCGGCGTTTGTGGAATCTTTGGACGGTTAAATTGAAATCCGCAATGTATTTTATATCTGCAGGCTTTTTTTACCAGATGAAACTTAGTTGCCTTGTTACAGAGTGGCGTAGCGTGTAGTCCAGTACAGTCAGGGCGGGTACAGTGGGGGCCGTGTCCTGCACTCGGATCTCAGTAGAGAGCATTTAAATGAGGAGTGGCGAGTGTCGCGGCTCTCATTAGCAGAGATGTACCGGGTGAGGCCGCAGCGGCGGCGTGGCGCAAATACCACTTAGCTATCTTATTTTTATTTTGCTCTTTTTGTAACCACACTAGAGTTCAAGCAAACTAAGTCACAGGAATTTGACTTTGTCAAGTTATTTGAATAAATATTATATTCATATCTATTCTCATCTGAGGATAAGAGCTTTCCAGAGTGAGTTAATTTATATACGTCCAGCGCACCCTGGGTAGTCACTAGTCAGACTGAGGCTATTCCACTCCACCGCAGTGACAAACCCTAGACCAGCTCTAGTATTTGTCATCGCGCACTAAGAAGCAGTGTACCTTGTGTTAGTCCACCGCCTCCGCCTGTGCCCCGGGCCCTGCCTCCCCTCCCCTCCCCTCCCTCCCGCGCGTCGTGTCCGCGGGACGCTCGTTAGCGGCGTGACGACGCGCGTCGCGTGTCGCGTGTCGCCATTACCGCACCTAATTGTCACGACCGACACACACCGACACCAGCGACACTATCGCGTCTCCGGCTTACAGAAACTACAGCGGGGAGTTCAATAATATATTACAATTAAAAAAGCAGGTAGGTACATACGAGAAATTACTTCAATGTTTTTCTTAATCTTCGTCAAGTTCGTAGGGTATCCCGGCCCTGTCTGAGTATAGTGGTGGGTAGTAGCGGCGGTAGCAGGCGGCGGCGAGCGCCAGGCCCAGCGCCGCGCCGGCCGCCACGTCGCCCGCGTGGTGGTGGTGGTCCACCCAGCGGCTCGCCCCCAGCGCCGCCGCCAGCGCCAGCGGCCCCGCGCCCGCCGCCAGCCGCGCCCCGCGCCCCGCGCCCGCCCCGCGCGCGCCCAGCCGCCCGCACACGTACAGGCTCACGAACCCGAGCGAGCAGAACGAGAAGCTGCTGTGTCCGCTCGGGAAGGACTTGCGCCCCTCGGCCTCGGCGCGCGCGCGGCCCGGGGGCACGTGCGCCGCCGGCCGGCCGTCCGGGAAGCAGCGGTAGAGGAAGTCGGGCCGCGTCCGTCCCACGGACAGCTTCAGCGCCTCCGTGGCGACGGCGTTGGCGGACATGGCGAGCGTCCAGGCGAGCAGCGCGGGCGTGACGTCGCCGCGCGCGCCCAGGGCGGGCGGCAGCAGCACCACGGCCAGCGGCGGTAGCAGCAGCAGCGGCAGCAGCAGCGCGGGCGGCACGAGCGAGTGGCGGCGCGGCCGGCTGCAGGCGCCGCCCCGCAGCGCCGCCGCCACGTCGCGCCGCGCCGGCTGCACGCACGTGTTCAGGAACAGGAACAGCGCCACCAGCAGCAGCCGCAGCGCCGCCTCCGCCAGCATACGGCGCCGCGCGGGGGACAGCGGGGGGCGCGGGGGCCGCGGGGGCATGGCGCGCCCCGCCGGGCCGCACTCACCACGGTATACAACAACATTTTGGTGGTAAACAATTTGTAAACATTGTGGAAATAGGTTATAAGTAGCTTGGTCTATGGCGCAACGACATCTGATTCTGTCATCATGTCATGTCAAACATTTCTTGACAGCATATTATTAGAAGAATGATTTAGTTATTGTATATTTCACGTACTTATTTCACAAAATAAATCTTGAGCGTCTTAAGTCTTTAATCTAATAAATAATAACTGTACTACTGCTACAAAAAACTTTAAACACTGTTTAGCAAGTGTTTTAAATGAAATTTGACAGATTTTGTAGGCGTTTGACAGAGCTGAACACCTGTAAGGCCCTGTCAAACGCCTACAAAAATCTGTCAAATTTCGTTTTAAAAGTTTTTTGTGGTAGCACAGTAAGTTTTTAATCTCAGATACTAAATTGTCAGATTCTGAACGGTTCATCAACAGTCGATTGCCCCGCCAATATAACGATTTGTCTTAAGACATACATAAGCATAATTTTAAATGATGCCTGTCTGCATAAAATAAGAGTTTCATGAGAGAATAATGACAAAATGTTGATGAGACGAAGCAACGACGCGACGACGACGGGCAGGAGGCCACTCCGCGCGCTCCACTGATAGTTTAATTACTCCACAACTGGACTAGGACATAAAAACTGTACCGAAATTAATGAAACTCGCTGTTTATTAATACCACCACTACCAAGCACTAAGGTTTTTATGTGTTTCCCCGAGTGAATGTGCCGCCATGTTATGATCGTATAATAAATTATTGGATAGTTTTTTGTTTTATTACATGTTCAATAAATGCCGGTGTTGAGTCAGTATAAATAACTTACGACTTTGTAAGCAACTCCGAGAGGCAAGAAATTGTAACATTTTTATTTCCCAGTAGCAGTTATTGCAGAGACTGATCATAAATTACCAGTTATATTATGTTGTAGAGATTGTAAATAGGAATTCAAACATATAGTTTTCTGAGAATAAGGAAAAAAACTTACACGTGCACAGCTAACATCCAGTGTTGAACACTACACAGTCTAAAAAGAGCATTTTCAACACTCCAAGCATCAAGTTGTTCAATACCAACATCTGAATTACAGCAATAGACAGCAGTCGAGTTTTCTGCGACTTTCGGCGAAAATAAGAATTGAGTTGAAGGTTTGTATTCATTGTAACTTACAGCAACAGCAGATGAACAGAACTTGTTTACCTTGTTATATACGATATTCTGAGCAGAGTCTAACTCAACCGCCATGCATTGACCAGGCATAGTGAGCTAATGAAATGTAAGATATTGCATGAAGTTATCTAAACAATAATTTATGTGTTTCCACATGTTGGCAGCAGGATATAGAGTCATTTACATACCGAGCGAATGTCAGGGACGATCCCGCGATACACAACACACACATACATGCGTACACTGCGCGGCATAGACTCATAGCGATGCTGACTGTGGGAACTATTTTACAATAATATAATACTTATATATGTGATAAAATATAATGTAGTTACATACATTTCTACTTTCCTTTCCTATTATACCACTACTTGTACTAGCAAACCTTTAACCTTGTTCAAACAAGAAGAGCAGTCCAGGCGTTCAGCAATCACGCCACGCGCTCCGACCCAACTTAATTTACCATTATTAAGGCTTGAAACAAAATGAGGAAAAAACCGCAGTAGGTTGCCCGACTGGTTGCCCAACCGGTCCGCGTGACGGACGCACAGACAGACACAAACAATGATAAACATTAGTGGGCCTTTTAACAGATACCGATCTCGGCCCGCTCACAAAAAGTACTCTAACCATGGGGGCTATTGTGCAGCTGATGCGGCTGTCGAAATAATCCGCTCGGATGTGATAGCAGTTGCGTGCCGAGCTTTTACTTGTGGAGCGTCTTGCTCGCCTCAACGATCAACAATTTACAAATATGTACATACATACATCTTCAAGAACGGCAATCAGACCATGGCAATTAATTACTCTAGAATTCTAGGTAGACTATTTATAAATTGAAGCCAATTCTTATAATCTGGGCGCCCCCCGGATCAATGCAACGGTGTGATGCATTACAATTGTCTCAGAAGACTCAAGAATGCTTTAATATACCTACATACTTAATTACATTTTATATAAGTATTGAAATACAAATCTTAACAAGAAGACCGGGAAAAGGACGACTTGGACAGGCTATCGATAACCTTTGCTTCAGTAAAATCTGTTTTGGATTGCATGTGTACAGGTACCTGTGCGGTGGCTTGGTGTATGAAGCGGGTGGAACGGCCCGGGCGGCGCGTGATCCAGTTTAACAGGTTATGTTGTGTTTTTGGGAGTCGGGAGCACCCGGTAATGATAAACGGAACTTCTTGTTCAACTTTCCAGTTTGTATTTTATGCCATCGGATATTAACTAAGGATTGGATGAATTGTTAAATTTGAACAAGGCGTATGTAGATTGAAGAAGCGAAATAGCATTGTCAGAGGTGTGTGAAGTTAGCAGCCTAAAGTTAGCAGCCTTTGAATAGCCGACCAAATTAAAATGGTCACTTCAGTCATTGCATACTTTATCAATTAAAACACGTAACAAGCCCCAAAAACATTGGAATAACAATGCTAGGTATTCATATAAACACTATAATATGTTATAAAATAAATAAATAGTAAAAAATACGACGTTTACTTACTGACGCCCTTGTTGGTTAATGGATATTTTGTATGGGGGCACCAAGATGCCATAGACCATTATTATGTGTGTTGACTCATTAGAAAACACTGACAGAAGTTTCATCAACATTGAAACGGTATAGCAGGTGTCCAGGAGCCACTTTCTGACAGATTTTGGGTAAAAAATCGCAATATTTCACGAATAATCAAGTTTGCAGGTTGAACCTGAATCACCTGTGGAAATCAGCTGCAAATGACAGTTCATATGAAAGGTATTATTAATACCTAGAAACGGTTTTCAGCAATTTCAGATTAAATGACTTTTGGTGAATATTCAAGGGGAAGATCAGAAAATAAAAGTTAGCAGCCCAAGATTATCATTTTGTATGGGGGCACCAAGATGCCATAGACCTGCCAGCATCTCACCTGGTTTATTATGTGTGTTGACTCATTATTAAACACTGACAGAACTTTCATCAACATTGAAACGGTATAGCAGGTGTCCAGGAGCCACTTTCTGACAGATTTTGGGTAAAAATTCACAATATTTCACGAATAATCAAGTTTGCAGGTGGAACCTGAAGGAAATCAGCTGCAAATGATAGTTCATATGAAAGGTATTATTAATACCTAGAAACGGTTTTCAGCAATTTCAGATTGAATGACTTTTGGTGAATATTCAAGGGGAAGATCAGAAAATAAAAGTTAGCAGCCCAAGATTACCATTTTGTATGGGGGCACCAAGATGCCATAGACCTGCCAGCATCTCACCTGGATTTTTATGTGTGTTGACTCATTATAAAACACTGACAGAAGTTTCATCAACATTGAAACGGTATAGCAGGTGTCCAGGAGCCACTTTCTGACAGATTTTGGGTAAAAATTCACAATATTTCACGAATAATCAAGTTTGCAGGTGGAACCTGAAGGAAATCAGCTGCAAATGATAGTTCATATGAAAGGTATTATTAATACCTAGAAACAGTTTTCGGCAATTTCAGAGTAAATGACTTTTGGTGAATATTCAAGGGGAAGATCAGAAAATAAAAGTTAGCAGCCCAAGATTAACATTTTGTATGGGGGCACCAAGATGCCATAAACCTGCCAGCATCTCACCTGGTTAATAATGTGTGTTGACTCATTATAAAACACTGACATAAGTTTCATCAACATTGAAACGGTATAGCGGGTGTCCAGGAGCCACTTTCTGACAGATTTTGGGTAAAAATTCACAATATTTCACGAATAATCAAGTTTGCAGGTGGAACCTGAAGGAAATCAGCTGCAAATGATAGTTCATATGAAAGGTATTATTAATACCTAGAAAAATTTTTCGGCAATTTCGGATTAAATGACTTTTGGTGAATATTCAAGGGGAAGATCAGAAAATAAAAGTTAGCAGCCCAAGATTAACATTTTGTATGGGGGCACCAAGATGCCATAAACCTGCCAGCATCTCACCTGGTTATTAATGTGTGTTGACTCATTAGAAAACACTGACAGAAGTTTCATCAACATTGAAACGGTATAGCGGGTGTCCAGGAGCCACTTTCTGACAGATTTTGGGTAAAAATTCACAATATTTCACGAATAATCAAGTTTGCAGGTGGAACCTGAAGGAAATCAGCTGCAAATGATAGTTCATATGAAAGGTATTATTAATACCTAGAAACGGTTTTCAGCAATTTCAGATTAAAAGACTTTTGGTGAATATTCAAGGGGAAGATCAGAAAATAAAAGTTAGCAGCCCAAGATTACCATTTTGTATGGGAGCACCAAGATGCCATAGACCTGCCAGCATCTCACCTAGTTTTTTATGTATTTTGACTCATTATTAAACACTGACAGAAGTTTCATCAACATTGAAACGGTATAGCAGGTGTCCAGGAGCCACTTTCTGACAGATTTTGGGTAAAAAATCGCAATATTTCACGAATAATCAAGTTTGCAGGTGGAACCTGAAGGAAATCAGCTGCAAATGATAGTTCATATGAAAGGTATTATTAATACCTAGAAACGGTTTTCAGCAATTTCAGATTAAATGACTTTTGGTGAATATTCAAGGGGAAGATCAGAAAATAAAAGTTAGCAGCCCAAGATTAACATTTTGTATGGGGGCACCAAGATGCCATAGACCTGCCAGCATCTCACCTGGTTTTTTATGTGTGTTGACTCATTATAAAACACTGACATAAGTTTCATCAACATTGAAACGGTATAGCAGGTGTCCAGGAGCCACTTTCTGACAGATTTTGGGTAAAAATTCACAATATTTCACGAATAATCAAGTTTGCAGGTGGAACCTGAAGGAAATCAGCTGCAAATGATAGTTCATATGAAAGGTATTATTAATACCTAGAAATGGTTTTCGGCAATTTCAGATTAAATGACTTTTGGTGAATATTCAAAGGGAAGATCAGAAAATAAAAGTTAGCAGCCCAAGATTAACATTTTGTATGGGGGCACCAAGATGCCATAAACCTGCCAGCATCTCACCTGAATAATAATGTGTGTTGACTCATTAGAAAACACTGACAGAAGTTTCATCAACATTGAAACGGTATAGCGGGTGTCCAGGAGCCACTTTCTGACAGATTTTGGGTAAAAATTCACAATATTTCATGAATAATCAAGTTTGCAGGTGGAACCTGAAGGAAATCAGCTGCAAATGATAGTTCATATGAAAGGTATTATTAATACCTAGAAACGGTTTTCGGCAATTTCAGATTAAATGACTTTTGGTGAATATTCAAGGGGAAGATCAGAAAATAAAAGTTAGCAGCCCAAGATTAACATTTTGTATGGGGGCACCAAGATGACATAAACCTGCCAGCATCTCACCTGATTAATAATGTGTGTTGACTCATTATAAAACACTGACATAAGTTTCATCAACATTGAAACGGTATAGCAGGTGTCCAGGAGCCACTTTCTGACAGATTTTGGGTAAAAATTCACAATATTTCACGAATAATCAAGTTTGCAGGTGGAACCTGAAGGAAATCAGCTGCAAATGATAGTTCATATGAAAGGTATTATTAATACCTAGAAATGGTTTTCAGCAATTTCAGATTAAAAGACTTTTGTTGAATATTCAAGGGGAAGATCAGAAAATAAAAGTTAGCAGCCCAAGATTACCATTTTGTATGGGGGCACCAAGATGACATAAACCTGCCAGCATCTCACCTGATTAATAATGTGTGTTGACTCATTATAAAACACTGACATAAGTTTCATCAACATTGAAACGGTATAGCAGGTGTCCAGGAGCCACTTTCTGACAGATTTTGGGTAAAAATTCACAATATTTCACGAATAATCAAGTTTGCAGGTGGAACCTGAAGGAAATCAGCTGCAAATGATAGTTCATATGAAAGGTATTATTAATACCTAGAAATGGTTTTCAGCAATTTCAGATTAAAAGACTTTTGTTGAATATTCAAGGGGAAGATCAGAAAATAAAAGTTAGCAGCCCAAGATTACCATTTTGTATGGGGGCACCAAGATGCCATAGACCTGCCAGCATCTCACCTAGTTTTTTTATGTATGTTGACTCATTATTAAACACTGACAGAAGTTTCATCAACATTGAAACGGTATAGCAGGTGTCCAGGAGCCACTTTCTGACAGATTTTGGGTAAAAAATCGCAATATTTCACGAATAATCAAGTTTGCAGGTGGAACCTGAAGGAAATCAGCTGCAAATGATAGTTCATATGAAAGGTATTATTAATACCTAGAAACCGTTTTCAGCAATTTCAGATTAAATGACTTTTGGTGAATATTCAAGGGGAAGATCAGAAAATAAAAGTTAGCAGCCCAAGATTACCATTTTGTATGGGGGCACCAAGATGCCATAGACCTGCCAGCATCTCACCTGGTTTTTTATGTGTGTTGACTCATTAGAAAACACTGACAGAAGTTTCATCAACATTGAAACGGTATAGCAGGTGTCCAGGAGCCACTTTCTGACAGATTTTGGGTAAAAATTCACAATATTTCACGAATAATCAAGTTTGCAGGTGGAACCTGAAGGAAATCAGCTGCAAATGATAGTTCATATGAAAGGTATTATTAATACCTAGAAACGGTTTTCAGCAATTTCAGATTGAATGACTTTTGGTGAATATTCAAGGGGAAGATCAGAAAATAAAAGTTAGCAGCCCAAGATTAACATTTTGTATGGGGGCACCAAGATGCCATAGACCTGCCAGCATTTCACCTGGTTAATAATGTGTGTTGACTCATTAGAAAACACTGACAGAAGTTTCATCAACATTGAAACGGTATAAAGGGTGTCCAGGAGCCACTTTCTGACAGATTTTGGGTAAAAATTCACAATATTTCACGAATAATCAAGTTTGCAGGTGGAACCTGAAGGAAATCAGCTGCAAATGATAGTTCATATGAAAGGTATTATTAATACCTAGAAACAGTTTTCAGCAATTACAGATTGAATGACTTTTGGTGAATATTCAAGGGGAAGATCAGAAAATAAAAGTTAGCAGCCCAAGATTACCATTTTGTATGGGGGCACCAAGATGCCATAGACCTGCCAGCATCTCACCTGGTTTTTTATGTGTGTTGATTCATTAGAAAACACTGACATAAGTTTCATCAACATTGAAACGGTATAGCAGGTGTCCAGGAGCCACTTTCTGACAGATTTTGGGTAAAAATTCACAATATTTCACGAATAATCAAGTTTGCAGGTGGAACCTGAAGGAAATCAGCTGCAAATGATAGTTCATATGAAAGATATTATTAATACCTAGAAACAGTTTTCAGCAATTTCAGATTGAATGACTTTTGGTGAATATTCAAGGGGAAGATCAGAAAATAAAAGTTAGCAGCCCAAGATTAACATTTTGTATGGGGGCACCAAGATGCCATACACCAGCCAGCATTTCACCTGGTTAATAATGTGTGTTGACTCATTAGAAAACACTGACAGAAGTTTCATCAACATTGAAACGGTATAAAGGGTGTCCAGGAGCCACTTTCTGACAGATTTTGGGTAAAAATTCACAATATTTCACGAATAATCAAGTTTGCAGGTGGAACCTGAAGGAAATCAGCTGCAAATGATAGTTCATATGAAAGGTATTATTAATACCTAGAAACAGTTTTCAGCAATTTCAGATTGAATGACTTTTGGTGAATATTCAAGGGGAAGATCAGAAAATAAAAGTTAGCAGCCCAAGATTACCATTTTGTATGGGGGCACCAAGATGCCATAGACCTGCCAGCATCTCACCTGGTTTTTTATGTGTGTTGATTCATTAGAAAACACTGACATAAGTTTCATCAACATTGAAACGGTATAGCAGGTGTCCAGGAGCCACTTTCTGACAGATTTTGGGTAAAAATTCACAATATTTCACGAATAATCAAGTTTGCAGGTGGAACCTGAAGGAAATCAGCTGCAAATGATAGTTCATATGAAAGGTATTATTAATACCTAGAAACAGTTTTCAGCAATTTCAGATTGAATGACTTTTGGTGAATATTCAAGGGGAAGATCAGAAAATAAAAGTTAGCAGCCCAAGATTAACATTTTGTATGGGGGCACCAAGATGCCATAGACCTGCCAGCATTTCACCTGGTTAATAATGTGTGTTGACTCATTAGAAAACACTGACAGAAGTTTCATCAACATTGAAACGGTATAAAGGGTGTCCAGGAGCCACTTTCTGACAGATTTTGGGTAAAAATTCACAATATTTCACGAATAATCAAGTTTGCAGGTGGAACCTGAAGGAAATCAGCTGCAAATGATAGTTCATATGAAAGGTATTATTAATACCTAGAAACAGTTTTCAGCAATTTCAGATTGAATGACTTTTGGTGAATATTCAAGGGGAAGATCAGAAAATAAAAGTTAGCAGCCCAAGATTACCATTTTGTATGGGGGCACCAAGATGCCATAGACCTGCCAGCATCTCACCTGGTTTTTTATGTGTGTTGATTCATTAGAAAACACTGACATAAGTTTCATCAACATTGAAACGGTATAGCAGGTGTCCAGGAGCCACTTTCTGACAGATTTTGGGTAAAAATTCACAATATTTCACGAATAATCAAGTTTGCAGGTGGAACCTGAAGGAAATCAGCTGCAAATGATAGTTCATATGAAAGGTATTATTAATACCTAGAAACGGTTTTCAGCAATTTCAGATTAAAAGACTTTTGGTGAATATTCAAGGGGAAGATCAGAAAATAAAAGTTAGCAGCCCAAGATTACCATTTTGTATGGGGGCACCAAGATGCCATAGACCTGCCAGCATCTCACCTGGTTTTTTATGTGTGTTGATTCATTAGAAAACACTGACATAAGTTTCATCAACATTGAAACGGTATAGCAGGTGTCCAGGAGCCACTTTCTGACAGATTTTGGGTAAAAAATCGCAATATTTCACGAATAATCAAGTTTGCAGGTGGAACCTGAAGGAAATCAGCTGCAAATGATAGTTCATATGAAAGCTATTATTAATACCTAGAAACGGTTTTCAGCTATTTTAGATTAAATAGCAAATAGAGACAATAGCATTATTTTGCCAGGTGCACGTCTTGTCATTTAAAACTTTTGCAAGTCGGCTTATGATCAAAGGTAAAAAAAAATTCTGTATACAAACGCACAAAAAATAACCATATTCAATTCTTTAGGTTCGCAACAGGTAATAAGTTAGGACATTCTATTGTTGTGGTGTGATGAACTCTTTGTTTTAGGCAGGTAGGTAAATGGGTTCCCAACTATAAAATAACACTAGTCGGCATGCCATCAAAGGCTCACACCTGCGTCATGCGTCATGCGTATTGTATGGCGGAAAGAGTAAGAATGAAAAGATGACCTTTTGTGATACTGATAAGAGTATTGTCCTTTTCTATAAGTACAGTTTTTTTGTCGTAAGTACAAAAAACTGATGATAACTGATGTCAGAAAGTGGCTCTTGGACACCTGCTATACCGTTTCAATGTTGATGGAACTTCTGTGAGTGTTTTATAATGAGTCAACACACATAATGAACCAGGTGAGATGCTGGCAGGTCTATGGCATCTTGGTGCCCCCATACAAAATGGTAATCTTGGGCTGCTAACTTTTATTTTCTGGTCTTCCCCTTGAATATTCACCAAAAGTCATTTACTCTGAAATTGCCGAAAACCGTTTCTAGGTATTAATAATACCTTTCATATGAACTATCATTTGCAGCTGATTTCCTTCAGGTTCCACCGGCAAACTTGATTATTCGTGAAATATTGTGAATTTTTACCCAAAATCTGTCAGAAAGTGGCTCCTGGACACCCGCTATACCGTTTCAATGTTGATGAAACTTCTGTCAGTGTTTTCTAATGAGTCAACACACATTAATAACCAGGTGAGATGCTGGCAGGTTTATGGCATCTTGGTGCCCCCATACAAAATGTTAATCTTGGGCTGCTAACTTTTATTTTCTGATCTTCCCCTTGAATATTCTCCAAAAGTCATTTAATCCGAAATTGCCGAAAACCGTTTCTAGGTATTAATAATACCTTTCATATGAACTATCATTTGCAGCTGATTTCCTTCAGGTTCCACCGGCAAACTTGATTATTCGTGAAATATTGTGAATTTTTACCCAAAATCTGTCAGAAAGTGGCTCCTGGACACCCGCTATACCGTTTCAATGTTGATGAAACTTCTGTCAGTGTTTTCTAATGAGTCAACACACATTAATAACCAGGTGAGATGCTGGCAGGTTTATGGCATCTTGGTGCCCCCATACAAAATGTTAATCTTGGGCTGCTAACTTTTATTTTCTGATCTTCCCCTTGAATATTCACCAAAAGTCATTTAATCCGAAATTGCCGAAAACCGTTTCTAGGTATTAATAATACCTTTCATATGAACTATCATTTGCAGCTTATTTCCTTCAGGTTCCACCTGCAAACTTGATTATTCGTGAAATATTGTGAATTTTTACCCAAAATCTGTCAGAAAGTGGCTCCTGGACACCCGCTATACCGTTTCAATGTTGATGAAACTTCTGTCAGTGTTTTCTAATGAGTCAACACACATTAATAACCAGGTGAGATGCTGGCAGGTTTATGGCATCTTGGTGCCCCCATACAAAATGTTAATCTTGGGCTGCTAACTTTTATTTTCTGATCTTCCCCTTGAATATTCACCAAAAGTCATTTAATCCGAAATTGCCGAAAACTGTTTCTGAGTATTAATAATACCTTTCATATGAACTATCATTTGCAGCTTATTTCCTTCAGGTTCCACCTGCAAACTTGATTATTCGTGAAATATTGTGAATTTTTACCCAAAATCTGTCAGAAAGTGGCTCCTGGACACCCGCTATACCGTTTCAATGTTGATGAAACTTCTGTCAGTGTTTTCTAATGAGTCAACACACATTAATAACCAGGTGAGATGCTGGCAGGTTTATGGCATCTTGGTGCCCCCATACAAAATGTTAATCTTGGGCTGCTAACTTTTATTTTCTGATCTTCCCCTTGAATATTCACCAAAAGTCATTTAATCTGAAATTGCCGAAAACCGTTTCTAGGTATTAATAATACCTTTCATATGAACTATCATTTGCAGCTGATTTCCTTCAGGTTCCACCTGCAAACTTGATTATTCGTGAAATATTGTGAATTTTTACCCAAAATCTGTCAGAAAGTGGCTCCTGGACACCCGCTATACCGTTTCAATGTTGATGAAACTTCTGTCAGTGTTTTCTAATGAGTCAACACACATTAATAACCAGGTGAGATGCTGGCAGGTTTATGGCATCTTGGTGCCCCCATACAAAATGTTAATCTTGGGCTGCTAACTTTTATTTTCTGATCTTCCCCTTGAATATTCACCAAAAGTCATTTAATCCGAAATTGCCGAAAACCGTTTCTAGGTATTAATAATACCTTTCATATGAACTATCATTTGCAGCTGATTTCCTTCAGGTTCCACCTGCAAACTTGATTATTCGTGAAATATTGTGAATTTTTACCCAAAATCTGTCAGAAAGTGGCTCCTGGACACCTGCTATACCGTTTCAATGTTGATGAAACTTATGTCAGTGTTTTCTAATGAGTCAACACACATAAAAAACCAGGTGAGATGCTGGCAGGTCTATGGCATCTTGGTGCCCCCATACAAAATGGTAATCTTGGGCTGCTAACTTTTATTTTCTGATCTTCCCCTTGAATATTCACCAAAAGTCTTTTAATCTGAAATTGCTGAAAACCATTTCTAGGTATTAATAATACCTTTCATATGAACTATCATTTGCAGCTTATTTCCTTCAGGTTCCACCTGCAAACTTGATTATTCGTGAAATATTGTGAATTTTTACCCAAAATCTGTCAGAAAGTGGCTCCTGGACACCCGCTATACCGTTTCAATGTTGATGAAACTTCTGTCAGTGTTTTCTAATGAGTCAACACACATTAATAACCAGGTGAGATGCTGGCAGGTTTATGGCATCTTGGTGCCCCCATACAAAATGTTAATCTTGGGCTGCTAACTTTTATTTTCTGATCTTCCCCTTGAATATTCACCAAAAGTCATTTAATCCGAAATTGCCGAAAACCGTTTCTAGGTATTAATAATACCTTTCATATGAACTATCATTTGCAGCTGATTTCCTTCAGGTTCCACCTGCAAACTTGATTATTCGTGAAATATTGTGAATTTTTACCCAAAATCTGTCAGAAAGTGGCTCCTGGACACCTGCTATACCGTTTCAATGTTGATGAAACTTATGTCAGTGTTTTATAATGAGTCAACACACATAAAAAACCAGGTGAGATGCTGGCAGGTCTATGGCATCTTGGTGCCCCCATACAAAATGGTAATCTTGGGCTGCTAACTTTTATTTTCTGATCTTCCCCTTGAATATTCACCAAAAGTCATTTAATCTGAAATTGCTGAAAACCGTTTCTAGGTATTAATAATACCTTACATATGAACTATCATTTGCAGCTGGTTTCCTTCAGGTTCCACCTGCAAACTTGATTATTCATGAAATATTGTGAATTTTTACCCAAAATCTGTCAGAAAGTGGCTCCTGGACACCTGCTATACCGTTTCAATGTTGATGAAACTTCTGTCAGTGTTTTCTAATGAGTCAACACACATAATAAACCAGGTGAGATGCTGGCAGGTCTATGGCATCTTGGTGCCCCCATACAAAATATCCATTAACCAACAAGGGCGTCAGTAAGTAAACGTCGTATTTTTTTGTATTTATTTATTTTAGAACATATTATAGTGTTTATATGAATACCTAGTATTGTTATTCCAATGTTTTAGGGGCTTTTTACGTGTTCTAATTGATAAAGTATGCAATGACTGAAGTGACCATCTTAATTTGGTCGGCTATTCAAAGGCTGCTAACTTTAGGCTGCTAACTTCACGCAAGTCATTGTCAGATAGATATTATGATTCACCTAGGAAAGTTAAGTATATACTTAATTATATAATATCTGCCTTCTCCACTGATCCTGAGGCCTGAGGTGGATGGGTTGTGTCAACTATGTTATTCTTTTGTTACTTTTTATATAAACTACAGTGAAACCTGGATAAGTGAGATTCCAATGGACCAACATTTTTGTCCCAGTTATAGAGGTATTCCACTAAGACAGTGTCTCAGATATCCAGGTTTTAATAATATAAATTTCATTTACAGAGGGTCTCATACTAGGTACGATTACACAAACAGGAGTATTACATGTAATCCCAGTTATAGAGGTTATGAATGTATGTATCTCAGTTACAGAGGTAAATTTATTTAAAGTTTGATTTCAATAATTAACAAGAGTTAATTAAAACATAGTTATGGTCTCAGCTATAGAGGTAAATACATTAGTTTTCTCAGTTATAGAGGTAACATTACCATTCAAATATATCATATGAATCCCATTTAAAGAGGTTTGCTTTGTCTCACTAACAGAGGTAATCAAGTGCTAAAGTGCTGGGACCTCAGCACGAAACCCAGATATGGAGGTTTCCCACTTATCCAGGTCCCAATTATCCAGGTTTCACTGTATATATTTTGAGGGCAAAACACATGCATAGATAAGGCATAATATACTTACAACATTATGTGACTACCTAGTACATTGTACGGTATAAAATACCAACAAAACTCTTTGTTATTGTATGTACATAGAATAGAATAGAATAGAATACTACCTTATTGACTTAAAAACAATTTACACAAATAACAATTTACAATACAACGCAATAGGCGGCCTTATCGCTAAAAGCGATCTCTTCCAGGCAACCTTTGGGTGGAGGAGAGACTTAAAGATTAAATGAGGAAGGTGTACAAAAGGATGTAGTAAACATTCATGTTTAATAATAAATACTTAAATACATACATGCATAATATAATCAAAGGTAGGGGAAACAGTTATATAGATTAATATAATATAGGTACTATTGCAAGATGGAGGAAATATAATGTTCTTTTACCTGTTTTTTGAAAGCTAAAGCTGTCTTCGCAAAACGGATATTTACAGGTAGTGCATTCCACAGTCTTATAGCAGTCACAGTAAATGAGTTAATGTAAAACTCAGTAGTATGCGATTGGAAATCTAATAAACGCATCAATGATAATGATAACCAGCAAGTATTTAATATAGAAATGTTGAAACCTCTCAAACTTCCTTATTTATCAATCTCCACATTATTTTTCGATGCATAGCCTTAGATTGAGATCGATTTAAATTGATTATTTCTCTGATGTGATAATTTCTTTAGTAACACTTTAATGATCAGAAATCAGATAGTGCCGCCCACGCGCCGCCACCGCCGCCGCCGCCGCCGCCGCCGCCGCCGCCGCCGCCGCGGGCGAGTAGAGGCGACGACTGCTGAAGAGCAAACTGTGAACAACACTCGTATGGACTGTTTTCCCTTGAGCCAAATGTTGATCATACCTCCCCCGAACTACCGTACACTTGTACAACAAATAAAGGAATGTGGACCATACAGACTGAACACCTGTCTCTCAAGAGTCTTCAGCAGAAGTGCTCCAAACAACTCTATCATCAAGTTGGAATGAGTTTGTGGAAATATTCAACACAAACAGAATCAAAATAATCATTGTTAGTTCAACACGAGGCTCGAGCTTTCACTGCATCACCGCGGGCGTAGGCACTCGTGTCCATGTGAGAATGTTATTATTGGATCGAATCATTTATATAGTGTAGGTTTATTGAACAGTATTATGAATAATTCATGTGAAAACAGTTTGGTAAAATGGTTGATTGATAAACTTTTGCTAAATTAATACACCTATTGTTGTAGACGCATATAAGTAAGTATGTACTCATTTGTAAATACCTACATCTTCTTTCAATCAAATAAACTCAAGCCCACGACTCTATCAAACAAAAAATACTGAATAGATGGCTAGTTAACGAGTCGAATGAATCCTTTATTCTAATAATTGAAATAAACCATTCGATCGTAGTGAGAAGTGACTGGAGATTGAATGAAAGAATTAATTTCATTAGTAAACACCATTTATTCTGGACATTACCTTGTTTAGAACATCAGGTCGGTTCTAACTGGGACCTGGGATATTTATAATTAAAAATAACTGATTAAGGCTCGTAATTCTTAAATCGTATTTTACAAAGCAAGCGGCTGTTATGGTAATTTTAAGTATATTCTATCGATAGCTCTTCTTGAGGCTTACACCACCGCATATAGTATCTTCGGATCGGAACATGTGGCTGTTGGTTGACCTGTACAAGACTCACCCTGCGTCTAGCAACGTACAACCCAGTAGTGGATGCTGCAGACTGTGACCCAGCATTGAACAGTGGGTCCTGGGGTTCACCCTCAGACTGTGGGACAGTGTGCCCTGCAGTGAGCCACCCGGCCAGCAGTGTGCCAGCAGTGTGCCTGCAGTGTGCCTTCAGTGTGCCAGCAGTGTGCCAACAGTGGGCCCTACAGTGGGCCCCGCACTGGGCCCGGGCTGCACGTCCCAGTCGGTCCGCCGCCTGCTCGTCACCTCGTCATTAATCACCGCGATGGCCAAGCAACTACGTCACACTCACACCTTAACTCTATTTGTGTTCAGTGCAAGTGCAGTGGAATTTAAGAACTGCCTTCTAGCCCGGTTCTTAAAATTTAATCTCCCAGTTACTAAGTCTAAACACAAGTAAAACTAAAGTTAAAGTTAAGACTCTGATATTGCAATTGTAACAAACAAACCACATTTAGAATACCAAAAGGTAAGAGTACCGTACAATATTTGATCACAGGCAAGTGCAATAACTTTAATAACGTACGTGCTTAATAATCTGAATAGGAACAAATTCTGCACAAAAAGTACCGTCCGGTCCGCGCGGGGCGGTGCGGGGCGGTGCGGGGAGGTGCGGGGCGGTGCGGGGAGGGGAGGGCTAATGACTCGTCTGTTTGTCCGTCATCGTGTCCAGTACTGTTAGTTCACTGTGTACCCGCTAACTAAGCGACGACAAACATCTACTTGAACTTGCGAGATTTACTATTTACACAACAAACGACTAGTTATGGCTTTATATCGGCAATCAACTTTCACCATTATGTTTTCATGCTCCCGCTTCAATAAAAATATTGATAGATGAAATGGTACCGCTTAAAAATAAAAATTAAAAAACCGACTTCAAAAAACCACTAAAATGTAAGAAATAATTTAAGGTTTACACAAATTCTACTCGTATGTGACAGTACAAATATACCTAAGCAGGAACTGTTCTCTTTTGATGTTGGTGCGGTGACAAAGTAATCTGAAGAAATATGGCACCAACTTCAAAAAAGAACAGTTCCTGCTTAGGTATATTTGTACTGTCACATACGAGTAGAATTTGTGTAAACCTTAAATTATTTCTTACATTTTAGTGGTTTTTTGAAGTCGGTTTTTTAATTTTTATTTTATTTTATAGTTTTTAGTTTATTTGCAATATTTTTCAATCAAAAGTAAGGTGCAAATGATACCAAAAAGTCCTACTAATCAATACGAATCATTCAAGCCTAAACACGAAGTAGTTGCTATATACCGTTGAGGAGTTCCCCTGACTGCCTTCCGTTTCCATCATCAGATCAGCTCAAGGTCACCATCATATTTTTTTGTTATAAGAACTATATTTACATTCTTAATTTCATTAGAATCGGTTAATATGTGCCCAAAATGGAAATTCATACCCTGTTTTTACCCCTTTACCCACCCTTGGGGGTGAGATAAAATTCTGAAAAAAAATGGGACCACCTGGGAGCTCAACCCAATACAACAAAAAAAGAATTTTCAAAATCGGTCCATAAACGGCGGAGTAATCGGTGAACATACATTAAAAAAAAAATAAAAAAAAAAAAAAGATCCCGACGAATTGAGAACCTCCTCCTTTTTTTGAAGTCGGTTAAAAACGACATGCAATCCGTGACGTTATGATAATAATTGGATGCCACAGCAGTTGAATGCCCCTAAGCCTTGAGTTGTAAGTCTACAGTTCCTCTCTATAAATAAAGCATGGCATTGAAGTAGCACAAACAATAACGAGGTGAAAAAATCAGTTCCTCCGATTCCAAGACGGAGCGATGTGCTCAAATCAAAAGTGCAATAAATGTAATTCTGAATGGACGATGTCACGATGCGGCGGCTCGCTCCCGCTTCCTCACATATTATATTTTGATAGCGCTACTTTTGAAATCTATTCATTCATTGATTTTTAAGACCGAACTAAAACTACATTATAAGAAAGTAGATAGGTACCTACCTACATAATAAAATCATTTCATTAATAAAATATGCGTGTCAAACATCCTTTAGACAGCATTTAACTGTTTTTGCCAAGAACAGGTTTCATTGATGCCTCGTCCTCTTTCCACGCACTTGTAATAAGTGCCATCATTAGTACCTAGTTACTATTTTTTATTTGTAAGTATACTGTATCTTTTCAGCACAGCTTTCATCGAAGCCATGTGGACCGTCCAAGTTTGAAATTGGTTTCAGTGGTAGTGTCTCCTGCTGTCATTTACAAACAATACAGCGTTTTTGCGGACTGATGACAACTGATGAGCGACAGATCGTGCGGGATAGCGCGCCGCCGCCGCCGCCGCCCCGCGCCGCCGCCGCCGCCGCGCGTTGCCGCCGCCGCCGCCTGCAGCCGCGCTGCTCACGCCACCGCGTCGCGCCGCGTCGCCGGGTGTGTAGCCGACCGCCGTCACTCATCAGCCGCAGATAAATTCATAATGTTTTATGATTATGATCTCGATCGTGCTCAGTCCCTTAAAGTACGTATATGGATTGCATTGCCAATAGAGCAATTGAATTCTAAAAAGTTCATATCTTTTATGAGTTCACGATCTGTGCGCTGTGCGACATCTGAAACGAAATTAACCAGTAAATATCCTGGTAGGAAGCGTTGTAATAATAGTTTGTATAAAATTATAGCTGCGAGCTTCTTGAATGTTTGTATCACAATATCTGGGGCAGAGTGGAGCTAATTCGTGAGCTCGGGACGGTCACGTGAGGTCACTGAATAGTTTACCCATTAATTGGCTGCGTTCATAACAGAAGCCCCGGCATTATGTTGTCAGCTCGCGGCCGCGGGGACCCATCATCGGCGAGCCGCACACGCGGCCAGTGCGGGGTCTTCACTGTGGACGCTGCAAGTTCTTATAAAAAGACGGCTCAAGAGTCAACTGCCTCTGTTTCTTTCCAAAGACAAAGAGCCTTTTTACGAACGGAGAGTAGGTAATTTATAAAAAAAGTAGTTATTCAGAAAATTTTAGTTTGTCTTCGACTTCGAGCTTTTACTATGAAATACAATTTTTCTTGCCGCTTCCTTACTTTCATTCTCAGATCGAAGCAAATCTTGTTATTTCTGCTTATAGATTTTACTCAGATACGTTCTATTTTTGCCAAAAAATAGTATTATGACAAGCTCCGGCACTGCCCCGCGGGACGCGCGTGCCCGCGAGGCAATAGGCGAACATGCGCAGTAACGGGCCGCTCATTCAGAATCATTTATGTATCGGAAAAAAACCATGCTCTGGACCCCTCTCTAGCGCATAAGACAACAAGTTGTGCAGATTAGCAAAAATGTAACCAAAACTTTATAAGCTGATTACTTACCTATGGTTTTGACCGCGAGCGAGCTTAATTTTAAAAGCTTTTTTAGTCATTAGCATTTTAAACAGACGGTACTCTGTGTTCTATGTATGTATTATTTACATCATAATTTTAGTCAGGTAAGAATTACTGCGAAGGAAATTTCTAACAGTAACTGCGTTGACGTATACGGTTACAAACATTCACTAACTTGAATGAAAACATTTAATTTTTATTTTACTTTTTTCTGAGATAGATTACAATTTAATGAGGTACTATGTACAATTATACATGCGCGTGAAATCTGGCCGATATTCAGTTAACACTCTTAAATTTTATTTCATGCCTCCGTGGCATCATCACAGTACCAACTGTTCAAAATACTGTCTTTGTCGTAACAAGCTGAAGCAGACATAATCCCTGACCTAACATCATATAAGAAAAGAAAAGCTTAATCTTAGACAAATTCTAGTGCAGAACAAAGGCAGCTATTCCCCGGCTAAGCTAGGTCTCGCCGGAGCTCGGAATAATGAACCGTCGTCGTATCGCCTCGCGGATCGCCTCATACATAAACGCTCGTGTGCGCGCGCCCTTATCTCGTCATTCATAAACAGCGTTTGTTTGCAAACTGCACTTGTTACGAATACACTTATAAGTAAATAGCAATGCCCCCAAGCTGAGTTTTCATTCAGAATTTACTTCGTTTTAAAATCGATGCTAATACAGCTCTAACCTCACTAGCTATCTACTTACAAATCAATATTTAACACATCAGTCAGTCGGTCAGACTCGGTACGGCAGTGAAAAAAATCTATATAAAAGTCATTTGTTTCGATTACGTATTGTCCTTGTTTTTTGTCATTTCTCTTCTATATCGTTTATGTAACCTATTCCATCATATACCTCCCAAATCTGCATGACACCACGACCCTCACCCCGCGCTTATGCAGGGATGCCACTGCACTACCTATTCCTCAGAACACGGAGTCGGTACGGTCGGCAGCGGCGGCGCTCACCGCATTATGTTAAACCGCTCGGATACGCGACAACCTATTGTGATAACAAACAACACACAAATACTTAATATGCTATACTTATTGCGAGTAATCAACACCTTTCTGACCCGATTTTACTTAATTTTATTTCCAAATCAATGAAAAGTTATAGTTACGTACTGACTTACACGGGTTCCTAAAAAATAATAAATTAATATGTGAGGATGAGATATATTATACATTAGACATATTATACACACGGCTATCCGACTCCAAACTAGGCAGAGCGTCTAATACAGGTATAGGACAGTTGATGTCAACACAAATAGATATACATAGATATTTACATATTTTATTACTTTATTTTATTTGTATGCAAGCATCGTATAATACTATCTGTCTATTTTCTATATCGCATCGTAGCCTATGCCTCCTAGTCGCGGGATACCGAGCAGCACAGACTACACTGAGTAGCGGGTACAGGCGGGCACAAGTGCGCGTTATCTGCGACGCATGTATAATGCATGCGCGCGCGCCGGTCGCCGCGCCGCCGCCGCCGGTCGGTGTCCAATCATAAACTGCCTAATCGTTCGTTTTGAAATCATTTCTACTTTATTATACAGCCGCGGCGACAACAGGCGAGCTCACCCACTTTGCACTCCGCGACATACGCTTAGCCGGGGTCGCCGCATACATGAATATTGCGTATTGCCTTTATTTCTACAGGTAAGTAGTATAAAGGTACTCAATATGGTGCATATTGAGTACCTTTTTACTACCCCATCCATAATATTTTTCCGTGTAAAAAAAAAACTTAGTCCTGGAGAGTGAGAATTAACTTATCATCATTAATAAAAATCACAAAAGATCTTTCAGGTTCTGAAAGGCGAAGGGGTACTATGTAATGTAATGTACACTTGTACATAGTTGCTCGTCCATTTTCATACCTACCAATTGCGAGGTACTCGTGTCTTTTTATACTTCAGATGCAATCTAGGATGAATGGAGAGAGTAGATCCACCACACAAGAAAGTATAAATTACTTGAGTATTTCTAAATCGATTAGGTAAATGCATGCTAATTTTTATACCTAAATATACTAAGAGATAATGTTTGCATATTTTAAGATTTGCTAACTCACGAGATTGTAGACCACCTAGGTATCTAGGCTGCCTACATGACTAGGACTACATCACTAACAGCCGCCGAGTGTGGCATCAGGCAGGTGCCGAGTAACAAATGCGCCTACAAATTATCTCTAAATCACGGCTAGTTTTTCCACTTCCGCAGAAACAAGCTTGGCCATTTGTTAACTGCCGGAGAAGAGATGGGTATTTAATATCAGTATTTATTTATGTATGCGTCTTGCGAGCTGCATGATCAATTATTTATCATCTTCAACTCGAGCGTAAAGAAATAAAGCGGTACGATGCTGAGGTTCTAAGAAACAAGTTTAGTTTTCTTTGCGCGTTTTGTCGTGTCCATGTTGTTTATGATATTATGAGCATTGCTGGGTGCGAAAATTAGCTTTCAGTTTAATAAACTGATCCGTAAATTTTACAAAAATACTTTACTTAATTTTTCACTACATAATATTTGAGTAGGTACCTAATTTGGAAAGGGTACCGCATCGTAAGCAAACATAACCGTAACACAAACCGTAAGTAAGTACCTACCTACTCTAAATTTTCCATAATACTAAAACTTTTACGCTAGTTTCGCACGTAAGCTTAGCGTGTAACCTTCCATAATTGAAGCAAACGCCGAGTTCTGCGCCGCCCGCTCTACACTCTACACTAAGCTTTATTAACGACTTGTTTTCATGAAAATATTCACGCACTTTGAAAGGAAATCTAAATATTATTTAAATTTAATCCATAAGGTCAAATACGAGCCGCGATATTGTATTGTAAAATATAAATCTTGATTTCTATCTGATACTTCGCTATGTGGAAACTTACGGAGCTTATTAAAATCCTTCTCACCGGGCAAATTAAATAGACACAAAAAACATCTCTGGTGCCTCCTGTTGATGAATTAAGTGCAGCTGGTGGGTTAATTTAAAGGCGCTGTTGCATGTTTGA
This sequence comes from Plutella xylostella, assembly GCF_932276165.1. NCBI lineage: Eukaryota > Metazoa > Arthropoda > Insecta > Lepidoptera > Plutellidae > Plutella > Plutella xylostella. The sequence goes on from NC_064005.1 coordinate 119,055, forward strand.
GATACCACCACGCTATGTAATGTGATTTTATCAATGATTTCGGCTTCATTCCTCCTATCGCTAAGTCTAAATAATAGTAACAGTAAGCACGGAATGGCCAAGGAGTAACAAGTCGTTTATTTACGTACGCCTTTGCATTACTACCCAGTAAGTGGCGCGGTTTGTCACTTCCACCTGCACTTAAGCCGCACTTAACCTCTCGCGCGCCCTAACTCAAATTAATAGTTAGCGGCGGCGGCGGCGGCGGGCGACAGCAAACTCGAAGAAAAATTGCTACTGAGAACAGCTAATGTAATGACGTCAGAGAACCTCGTCGATTGCTATCTAAGATCTCTACGAGGATATCCGTTGGTTATCTGTGTGATAAACAGTCACATACAGGCTGGTAGAGCGACCCGCATGGGCGGAGCCATTCAACTGTACCAAGTAAGCTGCACTTTACAATGAAAGGAAAGGTTCCGGCCCTAGTCATAGTCAGAGCCGAGTGAGAAGGTAAGTAAATCGAGCTTATTTTATGTGATATTTATCTGTAACTTATTGCTACACTGTAAAGTATTTTCGAAAAATAATTTATACAGCCGTACACATTTTATTATTTTCTTTAATCAACTATACTAACTTATTCATATAACTCACATTATGTCATGAGATAATATTATCTAACAGGTTGAACTCTATGATTAATGCTAATCTTCTCCATCCCTGCAAAAACATGGTGTTATCCAATTTGTAACTTTCACGGGCAGACAGAGACAAACTCCAGCGGCTGAACAATTCATTAATAACAATGGTACCTCCCTAGTATTGTTATTCCTAAAGCTAAAAGCTTCGCGTAAGCATGTTTATCAATTACATCATTTAAAGGTCAGCATTGCAATTTATATGCATTTTCGCAATATTCATTTAATAATTTCAACAACACATTCAATTTTGAAGATTCATTTTGATTTAGGTACTATACTGTATTTTTATTTATTTAATTAAGGTCTTTCAAGCGATACACTCGAGCTTATGAGGCAGAGACGCGAATTTCCGTCGGCAGGTGACACTTCGTCAGAACTACGGGTACTCAACAAGCGTATAAAGAAGCTGATACGAAGAGATCTCCGTCGCTCCAACACACGCGCCATAGAAGCAGCAATTGAGCAAAATCGGGGGTCAAAAGTCTTCGTTCAGCAACTTGGGAGAAGCCACTTGACGAAGTTGAAGTCTGCAGATGGTAATATCGTTGCCTCTAAGCCGGAGGTTCTTGCCGAAATCGAAGGTTTTTACGGATAACTTTATGCTTCACACGCGCAGAAGTCTGTGGCTCAGCTCACCGATTCCAGAGCGCCACTAATACGCCACTACACTGACGACATCCCTGACGTCGACACAGGCGAGATTAGGATAGCCCTTGAGCAGCTTAAAAACAACAAGGCTCCGGGTGAAGACGGAATTGCTACAGAGCTTCTGAAAGCTGGAGGTATTGCAATCCTCGAACAGCTCCAGAGGCTCTTCAATTCGGTTGTTCACAATGGCATTACACCGGAGGCATGGTCTGAGAGCGTCGTGGTATTGTTCTTTAAGAAGGGTGACAAAACCCTTCTGAAGAACTATAGACTGATCTCGCTTTTAAGCCATGTATACAAGCTGTTCTCAAGGGTTATCACGAACCGACTTGCCCAAAAGTTAGACGAGTTCCAGCCCCCAGAGCAGGCTGGGTTTCGAAAAGGCTTTAGTACAATAGACCACATCCACACAGTAGGGCAGATTATACAGAAGACCGAAGAGTATAATCAGCCTCTGTGTCTAGCCTTTGTTGACTATGAAAAAGCCTTCGACTCCATCGAGACCTGGGCAGTTTTGGAATCCTTGCAGAGATGCCAAATCGATTGGCGCTATATCGAGGTGTTGAGATGTCTGTACAATGCCGCTACTATGACTGTCCAAGTACAGGACCACAAGACAAGACCTATCCAACTGCAACGTGGAGTGAGACAGGGGGATGTGATATCTCCGAAACTGTTCACCAATGCATTGGAAGATGTCTTTAAGACGTTGGACTGGAAAGGACATGGCATATGTATAAATGGCGAGTACATGTCACACCTCCACTTCGCGGATGACATCGTTATTATGGCAGAATCTCTGCAGGAACTCAGCTGGATGCTAAGTGGCCTAAATGCTGCTTCCCGACGTGTTGGCCTCGGTATGAACTTGGACAAGACGAAAGTCATGTACAATGCTCACATCAAACCGGAGCCGGTCGCCGTTGGTGAGGCAACAATCGAAGTTGTGCAAGAATATGTCTACCTCGGGCAGACTATTCGGCTAGGCAAAAGCATCTTCGACAAGGAGGCTGCAAGGCGCATCCAACTGGGTTGGGCTGCATTCGGGAAACTTCGTCACATATTCTCCTCGGCCATTCCTCAGAGCCTGAAGACAAAAGTCTTCAACCAGTGCGTCCTGCCAGTGATGACGTATGGTGCAGAGACGTGGACACTGACGGTAGGACTGGTCCACCGATTTAAAGTCGCTCAGCGTGCTATGGAGAGAGCTATGCTTGGGGTTTCTCTGATGGATCGTATCAGAAATGAGGTTATCCGTCAGAGGACTAAGGTTACCGACATAGCTGTCAAAATATGCAAGCTGAAGTGGCAGTGGGCTGGTCATATCTGCCGAAGAACCGATAACCGTTGGGGTAGACGAGTTCTCGAGTGGAGACCACGAACAGGCAAACGCAGCGTGGGACGCCCTCCTGCCCGCTGGACTGACGACCTTAGGCGGGTGGCGGGTAGTGGTTGGATGAGGAAGGCCGAGGACCGAGTGTTGTGGCGCTCCTTGGGAGAGGCCTATGTCCAGCAGTGGATGATTATTGGCTGATGATGATGATGATGATGATGATGAATTAAGGTTTTGTTCTCTCTCTATTGCATTCCCGAAATTAATTCCAGGGAAACATTATATAGACATAGAAAGATCGAACCCAATAGCTAGCCGCCACGCCATCGCCACGTAAGTAAATCTATCAGGCAGATCTGTCGGGCAGATCCGTGCGTATATGGCTAGCTACACAGTATGGAACGGAGTGTCCACCAACCAACTATGGCATCAATGACGCCTGTTACAATAACAGTAATAAACAATATGTCTGCTCACACTAGCAAGTTTTAACAAGACAAGTGTATGTCTACTAGTACCACCTACACTTCACTCGAGCTCCACATACACAGGCCTCGCTGTTTGTGTGAACACTCGAGTATACTTCTCGAGATTGAGAGAGTGATCTTCAGACGACGTACATTTGGTTAACTTTGAGTAGAAGCAACGAATTGTATTTTAAATACCATTTTATGCTTGCATTATCTGCCCATACCACGCAAGGAGTTTCTTAAAACGTTTGGCCGATATTTTATCTAGTAGACAAAGTTGCTTTAGCGAATCAGGAAGAGACGAAAATATTCTAATGCCTTCACAAAGTAGAGGTGCAATGTGGTGCACGCGACGCTCCTACAGGAAGCGTTCCGGCGCGCTGCACCACATTCCTAAATACATTCTCACAATGAGCAAGGCTTTGCGTTATGCTACTGAAGCTTCGTGATTAGATTTCGATACAAAAGTAGTTCGCTTTCAGAGTCGTAACAATTATACTCGTTCAAACACTATAATTTTCCTGATAAAATATCATACTTTCATGATCATCAGCCTACATTTTTTCCACTGGTAAAGATAAGGGTCTGTTCAGTGCGACGCGGATGACCTACGCGGACGTATGCGAAAAGTATAGTTCGTTCTTTATATTATTGAGTAGTCTAGTATACCTCCATAAGTACATAATATTGTATTGAACGAACAAAACATCCACATAATGCATCCTCCAGAGTGCCTCCTCCGCAGCTCAGCATCCGCTGGCGCCCAGGCCGCATTCCCCGGGACGCCGCCGCCGCCGCCGCCGCCGCCGAGGCGCTCCGGGCAGGAAGCGCAGAAAAACTACCAGGATGAATACTCTATCTATATGACCGCTGGAGCTTCGGGATGCTGCTGCGTGAGCCACGACTATCTCTCGTTGTGTTGAACGCGCCGATTGCACGACCGCTCTCTACTAACTAAAGTTTTTCGTTAGTATATAGAGTAACCCTCCAGCACCGCGCAAGCGCAGCCAAGCGGAAAAACGAGCGAGTGTTGACTGTGGATCAAGATTTTATTAGCTATTGCTTGCGTTAGGATGTACAACTTGCGCAACTTACAAATACCTACAAAGTTATTTCAAATAAAATGATCTATTTCCTATCAAATTACATATCTACAAGAAAACTTTCGGTAGAGGGGTGGTCTGAGATGAGAAACGCGGTATACCGTATACCTAGCACTATAGAATGTGGGAAGGCTGTATTCTTCTTTGTCATTAATCAATAATTCTTTGAAGCGTTACGCATTTTACTAGGTCATTTATTTACATTAATATTATTTTAGTTAAGTATACAAAAAATATCAATCTAACTGATGATGTAGTTAATACTCTCCTTGTCACATGTACTTAAGCGATGAATAGGCTGTTAAAATGTTAAAGCGTATCAACGTACCAGGGTGTTATGAAACAAAGGCGGTGTTCTACTGGAGACAATTTACATAAACCGTCCCTCGATGTGGCGTGTTTTGAAACTATACAAGGCCAGAACGCACCCATAGTGTACTAGCACTGTATAGTTTAAAGTGAAAAAAATAAATATTTTACTTGAAAATACACAAGATTTGTGCGTACTAATCGCGTATACTTTCAAGTTGGGATTTACTGAATCGTACTTGAAAATATACATTGCTATTACGCATATTGCTTGATTGGCATACTTGTCGCATATAATTTATACCTACATTCTGATTCTAATTTACCTACTTAACTATTTCGGTAAATGTAAATGACTACAATTGACTTGTTCTGCCTATCATACCTATAAAATGATAATAAATGAAGATGAACAAGCTCTAATTTGATTGATTAATTGATATTTATAGCAATCATACTTGCAAGTAAGCATACCTGGCTAGAAAAACATTTCCTCCTATAGTACAGGCTAGACCTAGTTTAGGTGGAATTAAAAATGTAAATAACACATTCCTAGATTACCTAAGTACCTATATTGAGCACTGTTAAAACACCAATAACTTACCTAAGTTTTGCATGCTAACCTAATAATAGTTTAAGTAACTTCTTAATGTACTTCTTAATGTACCTACTAATATCTTATTATTTAAATGAATTAAGAGTAATACCTACTACACTCCTGAACGGATAAGACTAGCTTAATGAGGCCGTCGGCGATATTAAAGTGCATTTAACAGCGCATCAAAATATTATTATAATCAACTAAAATAGTAAATTTTAATCAAATTTTAAATTTAATGGTTTAAAAAAATTTGGGTCATTGGTGTTGGCTTTTTGCTACTTGGACTTATTCATTGCTCGTGAGTGTAGTAGGTATGTAGGTAGGTAGGACACACACACGCACACATACACACACACGCGCGCACATACACCCACACACTGGTTATAAAATTAATTTAAATAATTATTTGATTTTGTGTTCTATTTTTGTTTATTTACCAGTAAGGCCCTTATCTGGAAGAGAACTGTCTTCTGAAATACAGATTTATATCTAGTTCGGAAAACAGTGCTCAATATACTTTGTACGTATGTTTTTGGTGAAATAAATAAATCTTTAAATCTTTTTTTTTAATCTTTTTTTAAATAGACATATTTTTCATCAAGTTTTGAATTCACCGTAATTGTCTTTTATTAATTGTTCTACACCCTCTTATGAGATAATTTTTACTATTAACAACAGTTCTACAGTTTAATATCAATTTACTTTTTAACTTACGGTGTAAACAAAAAACAATGATGATGCAATGTTTAGAAAGCAATAGACTTATTACTATTTCGCATGAAAGAAAGAGAGAGCAACAATTCAAAAGGGCTACCTGGTAACTAATCACGTATAGTTTCAAGTGCTCGCATTGCCGCTTGGCACTTGAAAATATACACGATTAGTACGCAGTGGTAACTGCTGCAGTATATTTTCAAGCCATAATTTTGGCAAAACTTACTTGAAAATATACGCGATTAGTGCGTAATGGCCTTGTATACTTTCAAGTAAATCATGGCACCATTTTAATTTGAAAATATACGCGAGCAGTCCCAACCTCTGCGTTCTGGCCTTGTATATTTTCAAAACACGCCTCGATGTGGGCTAACTGCCGCTATAAATGCAGGTACTTAGTCCCAAATGTTGCAACACCGCAGTAGCTGTTTAGTGACAATTAGCCACTTAGCGCTTGTTATCTTACTCGTATCAAATGGTTACAACAAACATACAATGTTTATTCTAGTTCATAGACAAATCATATTTCATAACTCACAACGCAGGTATGTAAAGACATTTTCATAAATACCTACCTATAAAATTTTATGCATTTCACTTTATATAGATAACTGTTATGTTTAGGGTCCTGCCATGATTAAGTGGGTAATTAAAATGACCATGATACCGTAACATTGGGCACATTAAGTTCGCTCCATAAGCCATGAATCTCTGCTCGCCTGGTACCCGGTCGTGACCGCGCGCCGCAACATGAGAATTCTAATTTGCCGCAGTAATATCTGACCATCTATTAATTACTGGAACATTCCCAGCGCTGATAATAACTTATCTATTGCGGCTCCATTAGCCATAAACCATCTTCTGCATGTTGCCTGTCTGCGCCGACGCTGAAATACATCTGAACCCTGGACCAGCCCACGTAGACCCCACACTCCTCCCTGTAGGCGAGGAGAGTGCGGGCGCGCGGGGGATAGGAGCCGGTAATTGAAAGATCAGGGAGTGCTGGTGGTGCTCGGTCTAATATCGGCATCTATTATACCAACACTGTCGCAGGTGTCGCGGCGTGAAGCGGCGGCGGCGGCGGCGGCGCTGCCGGGCTTCAAGTGCCACTCTATTTGTTATGAAGACCGTTTTAAAAACAAGATAATGATTTTATTCTGATTGTTGCCTGGTGTCAAACATATGCAAAACTAAACTTGAGAAAATGTGTGCTTGTGTGTGTGCCAATGCGTGATATATATTTAATAATAGATGGCTTGGCTTTCTCTAATCCTATAATGCTGATCCTTTACCATGAAATGGAAGTGTTGTTCCCAGGGTCTCTTTCTGTTTTGATGTAGTCGCGGATAGCGAGTATATCAGCGACTCAATTAAGCTCTAGAAAGTTTCATTCCGTATCTGATCTCCATCCATTCCACTATCGACGCCAACTCACTGCCTTGGACCATATTATAGTATTATACATACTAAAATACATAAGTACCAACATGTACCAATTAGGTCGAACAACTTATTATCAGTATCCCTTATACTGATAAAAAGTTGTTCATTCTAAACTAAAATAAAAAGCTCTAATCTAATATTTATTATTTTCAAGTTTATCAATAGCTACTGCAGTATCCTCCTTTAGAATTATACAGTTATTTAGTGATTGGATTATTTTGAATACTTGGATATTTACATTTGCATCATATTTCCCAGCCCTCGTGATAAGGGCTTCGTACAGAAATACATATATCCTGAGCATAATTAATAAATAAATCAGCGGAGTTGTTCCAACTAGCGGACAGCGGCGTATGAATGTTAATGGCGCATGATCACGGCGACACGAGATCTGCGCCCGCGCAGCCGCAGTGGACAACTAGATTATATGTGTTACTATAATTATAATATGTACGGTGAGCGGCTCGTGATGGATTGCGCCTCGGGTGCGGCCGGCGGGGTCCGTTGTTCCTCCACACAACTTCTAAATCATAAGCGCAATTAGCACGGCGCGGCGGAATCAAGTTTCCCCAATGTACGTTGTACGTCCTCCGCCAACGAATAAACAACGCAGGTGTCCGCATTGGTTACAAAATATGACGGAGATACTCCCTCGCTCACAGTTCAGATAGCCTGATAGCTCTATTAGCAATATTTACGACGAAGCCTCATTATTATTATTATTAAATTCTTTATTGCACATAAATTTATTTGTACATAGGCGAACTTAATGCTAAAAGCATTCTCTTCCAGTTAACCTTGGGCGTTGTGGAGAAAATGATAGATAGTGCGAAAGACAATGAGAACAGTTTAATTCTGTTTAATATCTATTGTTTAACACTAGAATATATACTTACTTATACATAATATCATAAAATAAACGTAAAAAATATACTTATAAATACATAATATATATATACCTACATACATAATTTAAATATATAGTTACTATAACAAAAAATAATAATATCATCGTCACACTTACAAACTACAACAAAACAGATAAACTATATATTAGATCTGCTGCTGATTGTCGCTGGAAGATGTCTCGTCGCCGGACGCAGGTCCACAAGTTCCTACAGAATGCAAAATTTCTAAGAAATATCACGATGGCATCATCATTGCTCACCCCACATACCTCAACGAAGCTAATCAATAAAAACTTAATTAAGTGAAAATATAATTCGAGTCGGACTTGATTATAATGATTAAGCCGCTGCTCTAGATACGCTGCCTGCTCCTCGTGATGCAACGGATAATAATAGGAGCCATAAACGATTATATTTGAGGAGTTATAAAAGTGAAAGGTTCAGTGAGCGGCAATTAATTGGAGGATAATGGCGGTCTACGGCGTCACGCCGCCGCCCTAATTGCGGGCCTACTGTGGGATCGGTCCAACTAGTTCATCCTCAAATGAAACCTTCAAGTCTATCACCGTTGCAAGTTGTAAATCAGTAGGGAAGTAGGTACAATCATAAATGATATTATTATCAGAAGATTAATTCATTCTTTCATTTAAAAAAAAAGGAAAAGGCAAAGGACCCAACATCCCTCCCTGCGGTACCCCACACACTTTAGTATAAACCGCACGCAATGATTTCGCAGTGTTTGGCGTTTGATTTAATACTTATGAATTATGAGTAGCCGGTGGCCGGTCTCCTTGGAAAAGGCTCACAAAGAGACGCAGCTCACCGAGCTACGCAGTAAAACTCTACAAAAAATGTAGATTGAATGCTATTAGAACTAGTATCTTTGAAGCAATCATTAATTTACAAACCTGTACCCATTTTATTACTCCAGAATTTCAAGGTGGTGGGTACATTCCAAAATTTGTACATCAATTATAATTGATACTGGTGTAATTAAAAATATTCTAGTTAGATTTTTTGTGCCAAATTGTTTGAACGGTATTTATTTATTGTCAATGTTTTATAAGCCGTCGACGTATAGTGTTATTTATGTCGGACATTAAGTGCTAACGGTTAAATCGATTTCCTATGCATCGATCGTTTTATCGTAATCGATATCGACTCTAACTCGCTTATCTCTCAACAATAGACAGCGCTTGATTTGTCACGATGTTTGTGTAATGGAGTGCGCGTCACGTGACGGTGTGACACAAAGTCAATTAGTTGTGTCGTGACGTGACGCGCTACGTGCGCTGCGGGTGACGAGGGGGGCGCGGGGGGCGCGGGAGGGGCGGGCGTGCGCTTTGATCGCATTAGTTGCGGGACACTACATATTACCACACCGCGTCACTCCGCTGTCAAACGACATTATTTAATATGCATCCATTCAAACATACGAGCTACCGATATCAAATGGAGCACATTTATCGAGCTTATGATTGATGACGGAGATCTCGCTCGTGACTCGGCAGATATCGTAAACAAAAACTGCCAGAAAAAGGAGTCACCCGCGGCCGCGGGGCGGAGACCTGCCACCGATAATAATGATGCAGATAATAATCATTAAAACAGATTCGTACGTTTAATTACGCGCCTTAAATTTATATTTGGAGATTAAGGATTGTAAATAACTAATGGAGGAGAAAAGTAAGTGTAATGCTCGAGCAACAATAAAATTCCCTTCGATGTCGAAAGACTGGTTAAGACTCTTTGTACAAAACAACAGTGAAATGATGGGATAGAGTTAAGGCGATTAGTGGAGGAGTTTGGGCGATCAGACGCGTCCAGCGGAGGTGTCGCCGCGTCATTACGGCGCGTGACTTGCGCGCCGCGTGGGACCCGGTCAGCCCCCCCGCGCCCCCCACGACCCCCGCCCGGGACCCCCGCCTCATTACCGACTCCCACTAGACTCCAGCCGGGAGCTCGGGGACCACAATTACAGCTGATGACGAGACAAAACACATGCTCATCCGAAATAATTCGTAAACTGCTGACGCTAAAGGATTGAATTATACGGAGCTCGTGATGACTAATCAGATAACCGACTTGTTCAATTGATCAATGACATAAGCTTTTGGTTCTGGGTAGTCTCAAATTATACCTAAATTATTCAAAGTTTACATGTAAACGATGTAACACAAGTAACTCAAAGAATGTAAATTCGGCCGGTCCACCCACCGGCACTGGCGGGCAACACAAGAGTTATTTGTCGAACAACACGTGTTGTGTAAACACGAGATTGTTTTAGAACAAAACAGAAATTCCAACCCGAATGTGTAATAGTTTAATGGCCAATTAATTAACAATGTATGACACGGGCTTGCTCCGTGCGGGTCACGGGACGTGTTTATAGACGACAAGCCACATTAACAAAACGGTTCATGTTTCTGCCGGATTCTACCACAGCTATGGAAAGGTAATTTTGAAATAATAAGACATAAGACACAGTCACATTCTGTCGAGTGGAGACTAGGGAAGAGTAGCGCGGGACGGCCTCCGCTCCGCTGGACCAGATACAGGTAGCCAGTAGTAGCTGGATGAGGAGGACCGAGGACAGTGTGGTGCTCCTAGGGAAACGCCTAATGTCCGAAAAAAAAACGGCTTGATTGACAAGGTATTTATTACAAGATAGTGTAAGTTATCCACTGCACGACATACATTTTGAAACAAGACCTTTAGAAAAACCTGCATGGTGCAAGGTGGTTTATTGGTTATTAGAGATTTATAGCAAAAACCAGCTTAAATCTACAATGTACATCGTCCGTGATGCTGCCTCCTGCAGCCGCGGTCGCCGCGCGCCCAGTAACCCGATATCATTGGAAGCAATGAGCTCTAATTGATCCATTCAAAATTTTAAAGCTGATTTATGTGCCTCAGGACAATTAGTCCGAAATTTGTGAAACTTAAGAACGTGCATTTCCTCGTTGTTAATTTGTTATTTAGGTCACATTATAATTTAAGCGTATGAAGAATTTGCACGGCAAGTGGCCCGTCGATACGTGTGGAGTAATTTCAAGCAATCAGGCAGCATTCCCGGCTGCTCGGAGTAGGGCGCCGCGGCTCCCAGCAGATCGCATCGCGGCCCGGCCGGGCCCGCGCTCGTGCATATTAATCCATTCACAATCAGATACGATACCAGTATTGCCTCGTTTAAGAGATTTAGGGAGTCTTGTGGATCACAGATACAGCCGCTCGCCGGTCACGCCTCCGCCGCTCCTAGGGTGTTAATTACATGTTCTGCCGAGAGCTGCTCGGTGAAAAGAGCTTAATGGTATAATCGTGAATAATTAAGTTGGTTAGTGTTTTTGCTACCATTTTAACGTTACACAATTTGATTTGATTGGTTAGATAACGAGCTGTATCGATTACAGTAATATATAGTTGCTTATTTTTGGTTCACTGAGGGCCCTCCGGCTCGCTAGCGACGGCGTTGACGCGGTGAAATAGACATAGAACAGTTTCGAGTTACTATCGTTGATCACTTTATTTCCAGCAGTAGAAGTAGTACAACTGATATTTTCAATATGTTGGCTTATGCATGATATTATCCATCAGATTTTGATAAGTTTGGGCACTGAGGTTGTTGTCTTCTGACCCTGGACCTTATTTGACAAAACTGTAGCTACGATACTGTGGGTAGGTTGAATGATCTGTTCTATCTGGCTCGTTGTGGCGTGTTGCAGTAATGCTGTATAATAGCTGTACAGCAGTGGGTCCGTCATTACGCGGCCGACGCCGGCACTACTCTCATTACGAGGGTTGCGGGTTGCACCGAGCTCAGGAACAACGGTTCTAACCTTTCTGTGATCTAGATTCTTACACTTGTTTAAAAAAAAATGACCTTAACAACAAAACTGAAGAGATCAGGGCAATCACTGAGAGGAATATGTCGGCTCAAGCTTTAGTGAAACGAGAAGAGAGAACATTTGTTTTTTGGAAAGACCATCACAACATTAATATAAGCTAACATAAAATTAATGTTCGCAGCCTATTTTTACAGCATATAAAGAAATCGTAAGTCTTGCCTACATTAGAGAGTGGTAGAGCATTTTATGCACAACAAATGAAATACGTATATCGTACTTTAGTAAATAGATTGCATGTTGCAAGCCAGATCACTTCCAGTCGAGATCAGTAAACTTCGCTGTACCATAACCAGAGTGTCCAACAACGTCATATTCATAACAATCTGTGGCATTGCGACATGACGCTGGCGGCAACTGCGGCATGGGTTGTGTGTGGCACTATTAGCTCCGCATACTTACATACCACGTACCCAGATCTATATGGAATAACTACCTACTGATTAGTGATAATCTTACCCCGGGCTTGTCAGTGATGCCGAATGATCTATCTATACTATAGTTATAATAAATACCTACTAGGGATCTTTTAGAGCGATTATACCAGTCTTTAAACCAATATTTGGGAGCATAACTGCTTAATGGCGCGGTCTATGGACACTTGTACACTTGTACAGTGGTTGACAAATTGGCTGATGATGATTAATCCCAACTGGCCCTAGACAGATGAACTATTTACATTCACAGTACTGTATAGACTGTATAGTCCAACCATCATCGCCATCGCTAGACTAATGTAACTAAACTATCGAGTGGTTACACTGTGTACGTAATAGTGTTGGTCACTATAAGTCACTACACATGGCGTCACGCGCTCACTCGGCACGTCACAATATTGGGACTCGGCCGCCGCCGCCGCCGCCGCCGCCGCAACGTAATACGTCCAACTGATTTGCGATCACGCGCACTTTGCGACCTAGATCCATTAGAACGTGGCTGTTGACCTTTTCAATAGTTTAATGTCTTTATAAAGGTTGGAGTATATTTTATCATTTCAATGGTATTAGAGTTAATATTAAGAGGAGATGTACATTTGGGAAGTAATGAAATAAAATTGTCAGTTTTAAATGCTTACCATTTCAATACTTACATATTTCGTTTATTTATGTCCAAGTCAGACTTCATTTAGGTACCATTACATACCATACACTAATTTATTATCCACTGTCTGGACTGGGTCCACTGCTGGAGTGCAGCGGGCCGCTCGCCGGGTCACGGCTGCAGTAAGACAAAGAGCGCTCGCCAGGGCCGCGGCCGGTCGTGCCGCGATCACTTTCGTCCACATCTAATTATCTCCTGAGAGATCGCCGGGCGCAACCTCAAGGTCTAACGGGGAACAATGCAATCAAACGTGAACTTTTATAATAAGCTGGTTTAAAAGTAGGCTACTCTTGTAGTGCTTTGTTGCTGGTTGTATCTGCGTGGTTATCTCGGCACTGTTGGGGCGGCGGCGGCGGCGGCTTGCTGGTCGAGCACTGACTTAGCTGGTTGCGGGGTCGAATAGTTCCTGATTTATCATAAGCTTTTGAAAATCAGATTAAGTACATGATCCTGAAAGCGCCCAATCCTCCATCAATCTTGTATGTGTGAAGATATGAAAACAAAAAATCAGGGTTTGTTTATATATAGTGTGAACCTTGTCCACCTGTTCAAGCATGTTCTGTTCCCGGGTCTCCTGTCAATTAGCATGTCCCGGCGCCTGCGCAGTCCCAGGGAATGTCCCTCATCATTGCCAGTTTAACTGCATTATTATAAGTTCCGCAAATTGGTCGTAGGTAATCACTGTTTATAAAATTACCAGTGTCATTTTAAACAGTTTAGACTCATTATAATAATGAATAATTTACTCATACGCATCAGCCACATTTTATGTGATATACAAGTTCATTGAGGAGCTAAAACTGCCTTTTAATATAATGCATGAAAGCCGTCGTAAAACCGCAAGCAGCGCAGCGCGCACGCCTTAGATTAACGATTTACGAACAAGATGGTGTGACACTTACAAAAACAAAGCAAAAAAACTGTCTAATTGTTTAATCGTTTAAGTTCAACCGAATGAAAACCATTGTAACAATAATTAATAAAGTTCTTCAATCAATAAAACTTCTGACCGAACTAATTCAAAATATAACTCAGTTGTAAAAGAGAGGTTTATTTGTCGAGAATTTTCTTTGGAATTGACACTCCATCTAGTTCGTATTAAAATATATTTGGCGCACGCACATAAAAATAAGTTGTAACAATTAAACATACATTTTATAGGCGACGAAGTAGTTCGAGAGGGCCTTGTTAATGGACTTTTAGTGAAGTTTCGGGGACATTCGAGGAACAACGGTATAACGCGGAGGTAATATTGAGAGACTTTTACAACGGTATTTTGTATTAAACTAATTGGATACATCATACAACAGGTGTTACAGGTGGAACGACACACAGATTTTGTTTCTTTATGGAGTCAGAAACGGTAAATAACATAATATTACAACCATGTGCCTGTTTAATATTAGGTAGTATGAGGTAGTGTAGGTTTGATTACAGTACGATGTATATCCCTATACAATCCATATTTCATAATAGGTATCCATGGTTCACTTTTTACTATTTATCTTTCGCCCCAGTAGGTATCTAGGTATTCCTAGGATAAATTTACTTAATTTAGCAGGTTCGGTCGCATTCCCACACAACAGTTTGATATATTTGTGCCGAAAATTCATAACGGAGTGTGATTCGAACCGTACCCCCATGATGCGGGTTTTATGCCTCAGTCATAACATTGTGAACGAAATAATCGATAATAATTGACTGGTTTCATAGTTACTTGCACGGGCGCCGGCAGCGAATCCGTATTGAGGAGTCATTCTCTCTATGGTGCAGCACAACGGCCGGAGTCCCGCAAGGTGGCGTGTTGTCCCCTCTTCTCTTTGCCATATTTATTAACAGTATTTCTAATCACTTATCTTCTTCCTACCACCTTTATGCAGATGATCTACAAATATACAGCCATGCGCCTTTATCAGATCTCTCCGTTGCAATCAACAGAACAAATACTGACCTGGAACATATTTTGACGTGGAGCAGTGACTTCGGCCTAAGAGTCAATCCGACTAAAACCCAGGTGATCATTCTTGGCAGCCCTAGATTTATTTCCATGATTGACTTCGATACCCTTCCACCAGTTATTTTTGATGGTGTTCATATAGAGTGGAGTAAAGAAGTTAAAAACTTGGGGGTGTATCTGGACAGATCCATGACATGGAAAAAGCAGCTGGAAGTAGTTAGTAGAAAGATGTTTGCTTCAGCAGGGTCACTTCGCAGATTGCGGAATTTCTTGCCCACTTCCACCGAAATTGAGCTTTCTCAGTCTTTACTTCTACCTATTTTAGGTTATGCCGATTCTTGCTATCCAGATTTAACTGAGGAGCAGTTAAATAAGCTTGATCGAATCCAAAATATTTCTATACGGTTTATATTTGGCTTACGCAAAAATGACCATGTTTCCGACTTTCGCGCGAAACTCAAGTGGCTCCCTATTCGTCTTCGTCGCAATGCCCACATTCTTTCACTTTTATATTCCATACTCTTTAACCCAACATACCCCGCTTACTTAAAAGAACGCTTTCAGCTTCGTTGTGAATCTCACAACCTGACACTGCGCTCTACCCACAATCTCCGCCTTAATATCCCTCCTAATACCACTAAATTCTTCAGTGCCTCTTACACAGTACGCGCTATCACTTTGTGGAATGATCTCCCTTCAAAAATCCGACAAGCACCAACTCTGGAAACCTTTAAGAGAATGGTGAAGGAACACTACCTTAAATCAACTGTTTAGCTGTTATCAGATCATTAAATATGTATTATAAAATCATGTATGTAGGTATAATATGTATGTGTATGTATATGATGTATGTATGTATATGTTTATATGTGTTTGTATATATTTATATATGTATTATATTGTGTATTATAATACATGTGGTGGGCGTATGTACTTGTGTGTATTTTTTATTTATTTTTTGCTTAAATTTAGTGTGTAGTTAGATAATAATAACTTAAATTATACTATATTCCTTGAGTAAGTACACTGTACCCCTTTTATATCTCTAGTCCATCCATCCAAAGGTTGCCTGGAAGAGATCGCTATAAGCGATAAGACCGCCTTTTGTACCCTAGTTAAGTGTCTATGTAAAATTGTTAATCATTTCTTGGTGTACAAATAAAGAGTACTCTATCTATAATCGCCATAATGCTCAATCTTCAGCTGGTTATAATGAAGTTTGCGCCTACGCTTGTCCGTGACTCGGTCTGCAATAATTAATAGTGCAGCGGCCTGTGTGGTCCCGAGATTAATAACAATAATTGGACCAAGAAACTTGCGCTAAAACAACAACACATTATAACGAAAACCTTCCGATATTACAAAGTACTCAAAAATAAACCTTAAACGGTTTTGCATAAAGTTAATAGTGAGGTAAAGTCCGTGATATACCACCGTGCTCAGTCGTTAATAAGTTAACGGTGCAGTTTAAACAGCGAGTTCCCGGGTTCGACTCCCGCCGTAAAGTAACTGAATTAATTACTGAAGCGTACGGCTTCGTATGGTAATTACTTTATGTCCTGAAGAATGAAATGTGACTGGATATTTCCGAGATACTTAAAGGTCCCAAATGGTGGTCATTTCATTTTAAGAGGCTCATACCCAATGTTTGCTTAAACATTAACGGAATCTGACGCTATGATTTACAATGGTAATTGTGTTTATGGCAATTAATAATTATCTTTCTTTGATATCAGTAAGTTATTATTATTATACAGGACCTTTTGCTTGCATCTGTTATAGTAAGTATAAAATGGCGCAGAACTTCATCTGCTCGCTCTCTGCTGCGGAGACGACTGGAGTACGGGGCTCATGCAGACACAGAGGCTCATTATTTTATTTTCAGCCTCAAACAAAGATTAACAGAATACGGTCGGGACCGCTTTACATCATCGTAACATGCCTAAACATTCACTACACACTAGAGCGCGTCTAGGGTTTGGCACCATGGTGAAATGATTAGCCATTCAGAATAGGGTCTGCCGCTAACTGTCCAGGGTGCACCCTCCCTCCAGATTTATATATAAAGCACGTTGATACTTCAGTGTCTTCAGTCAGGTATAATATGAACTGCAAGTTCAACTGCCATTACAAATCTCAGTTGAAACCCTGCAGTGGCCGAGCCTCGACCCGCCTCACCGCGGCAGAGAATTTTAATTTTTGCAATAAATCTCGCATTCCGGACACGTCCATTCCGTACTTGATACTGCGATTTATTGCCTTTATAGTCTAGAATTTTTATTTGTTGCTGCTGTTATTACAATTTAATAGTAAATCGCTAAATATTACGATAATTTATCGAGAAATATATGTACACATTTGTATTAAGGCATATGGAGTTAAAAACACTATTTAAACGTTTTGTAAGTCTAGCCGTATTTCGGAAATCATATTGCTGTTATCGCTACACACGACGGCAGCGGCACCCGTATAAGCATACTACTACGACAGAATGATAGCATTATAGACACCTGTAGGAAATTGTTGCTCAAAATGAATGTGAAACCATAAATTTCCGGAAACGCGGGCACCGCCATTCCAAATAGAGCCGCCGCGCCGCAGCTAGCAAACAAATAAATCTTCGTCAATTATAACCTGCACTTTATATCTTAATTGCAGTTTTAATTTATCGTCGTGTGGCATTGTCTTCATTAAGCCGTCCTCTGCGGAATGGTGGCGTCCCTTTGTGTGCGCGGTCTGTCCGTCCGTCTGTCTGTCTGTCTGTCTCCCGGTGATGGATGGCCGCGGGGGTCGCGGGGGCCGGGGGGGCGTCATTAGGAGCCTTGACTCACTTACACCGACGTTATTGCTGGAAATAAACGTTATTTCTCTAAGTTCCACGGAATGGGTAAACGTAATGCCTTGATTTATCTGTTGGTTATTTTATAATTGTATCAATTGAATTTCCACTGTTTTCTTGGCCATAATATACTTATCCATTAATCATTTCAAACTACATCAAGAACAACACCTTCTCTTTTCTTAGATTCAGTAGGTAAGTATTGAAGTGTTGGTCTATCACTCTATTTATCTATACGAGGCTAGGCCTGCCCCTATCTACTGTTCTGACAAGTATTATTGTGCAGCGAGCGTTGCGGGGCGCGGCGCATATATCGCGGTGTCGGAGCACATCGCTTCGGTGCATAAGTCCGACGCGTGCTCGGAACTTCACGAGTAAATCAGGTGCGCGTGAACTAAACGTATTTATTCAAATTGTTTCTTACCATCTCACGCGCCAGCTGCCCGTCGGTTATAAACCTTATCTGCACGTTGCAGTATTCAATATATCTCGTCAGTGAGGCTGGCTATTGAACTGGAATGGTCGAAACTACTCCGAATGCTGTGCCCTTCATGTAAGGTTTGAAATGTAATGGCTGGACCCGTATTTACGCCCCAAATGATATATTTAGTGGTCGGCAGCAGTGATGTAGTGGCGGCCTGGCGATGGCGGGCTCGCATTCCCCGCGATTTAGAGCCGATTCCTGAAGCAGCGTGCGGGGCGCGGGGCGCGGGCGGGTGCAGGGCAACCAATGCAGTAGATCTGATCAGAAATATAAGCCGATATTTTTTATGAATACGTACTCCTAGTAAATTTTGGTCACCGAAACGCTAAGCTAACGCTACGATTTAAACATTATTTTTACGCCAATATATAGTATGGACGGTGTGTATCAGAGAGTGCGTGGTTGATGATGCGATATTGGGTTGTGCACTTCCCCCGCGGCCGCTGTTCGGTCTCCCGACAGTTGCACACTCATCTCAATGGCTGAGATAGCTCTGTGAGTAAGTACCGACATCTTATAGGGACGGTAGGTTGTTTCCACCAAGCTTTGAGGTGTAACGAAGTTATACAATTATTCTGTTGCATCCACTTTATTCTATATTTCATTAACAACATTAATTTTATATTTATTAATTCAATTAACAAATCAATACTTCACCTAAATAACGAAATAAAATAAACTATTCAGTGAATCCAGTCTATCATATTCCAATGATTGGGTCGTGGTAATTACAGCAGATTGGTATTCACAGCAGCCGCCGTCCACGAACCTGTAACACTAACAATTCTAACACATTCATTAACATTCGGATCACACTCGTGGCATGAGACGGAGCAAAAAATTATCACCTTCGCCTATTAATATGTAGCGAGATATGTAGTACAGTGTACTATGTACTATTGATACTACACACTAGTGGTGTTGGCATGTCTGCGACCGGCTAGTGATTCTGTGTCACCACCACTTCACACCCGCAGGGGTTCAATTATCCCCAGTGTATGAATACAATTATGCAAACGGTTATCATGGTGAAAATGTTAACCTGTTTGATAGCAAGATAATGTAATTTTTGCTTAAACACCTAATATATTATAGATTTATCAACCCTCTAATTACTGATATTACTTACTTATCTCATTTTATGAAGGTATAATTAATTGCTACCGATATGCTGACCTGACCTTTTTTTCCTTTTAAGTTTAGTATTTTGCATACAATAATAGTTCTAAAAGATATATTATTATTATTATTATTTAGATAAATTGCCTGTATGTTATAAAAAGTAATTTTTATCTTAGGTAAATAATTTTTTTTAAAATCAATAATTGTTACTTACTGTGTACAACAGTTACAGTATATCCAAATGTCAGTTTATAAAATATACAATAAAAGTATGAAAAAAATATACAAATCAGGAGGGTTGTTGTGGCTGTATAACGTTTCTCCTTCAGTGTAAGTTTCCTCTATAATTACTCGTACCTATGGACGGCTGATATCTCACATCCTGCATTATTACACACTTCCTAATTAAGTAAATCTTACAGCAGCTCGTTCTTAATAATTATTTTACTTTATAATTAATATCGCGTAAACTTGACTGCAAGTAATTATACCAGAAAATCAAAATTACGTATAAAATAAGTACCTAAAGTATATACGGCATATACTTACTCCAGTCAAGCATAAATTATATGTGCTGTTTTTTAATTATTTTTAATATGTATTGTTGGCAAATGCAATTAAACTTGTATTGTTTGGAGATGTAGATTACTACACTCACGCGCAATGAAAAAGTTCCACCTGCCATTGACGATTCATATGTCAGTGGAATTTCCTTTGCTCGTGAGTGTATACTATTGTACACATGGTTATCTTGCCATTATAGTAACGGTGTTCCACAGTTCGAACCGTCTGAGACGTACCGAAGTAATTTCCAGGATCCTCCTTATTCAAGACGAGGCCCTAAAGTGTGAGTATTCTGAGACGATAGGCGTTATTCATATCCCGGTAAAATTATACACAAATATCGCTTCAATAACGTTACTGGTTTCATTGACGGTTTCCGTGTGGTGTTTAAGTACACGCATGTAAAATTTTACAAAAAAAATGATTTTTAGTACTAAAAATGGTATTGTTTAAATCGTCGATCTAAGTATGTACGTGTTTGTGTATAAGCTCTTAATTTCTCAGAATAAGGCTCCTCTCAGTTGGACGAAGATGTTAATTACAGATAGCGAGCGCCGACACAATAGCTTCTTAGAACGATTTAGAGAAAATATTTATTATTACGATCGTTGCCCGGTTTCGCAATACTTAAAATAATATACCTTTTTATTTTAGGTTGATAGCTGTGTTTTATGATACCGCTATTCTAGTGTTAAAATAAGCATGCCGACTTTAACCGGTTTTATAAATAGTATTATTAGTTTCTCTAATATTTAAACATCTGTTTAAAGTAGTTTAAACTCATCATCATTATCATAAAAGTGCAATTGTTTTAGAAAATTCAATAAACGTAACATTTCCTGCGCGCATTATCAAGAAATTCATTTTGCAGTACAAAAGAGTTCAACGCGTACACAAACTTTCATTTGAAAATAACTTTGGTGTTACAAATTTTTGGAGCCTTGCATCGCCTTTAAATCTTGTAATTTCAGGAGTTACCGACGTCCAATACATTCGAGGTTTATTTATTTATTATATATTATAATTTATTTTATCGTTTTCATAAAGCTACATTGATTCTGACCCGAAAGCGAAGCGAATCCCTCAAGTACGTGCGGAGGTTAGAAACACGAGTCCGAGATATTTCACACCTCCTCGCGGCGCGGCGCTCCTGGTAGCCGCGAGGCTGTGACGAACGCACAATGTCCCGGGTTCCACTCCCGGCACGTACGACACGGCTCGCCGGCCCACCGCTGGACAATCTGTTCAATTTGTACAATTTCACGGCTCGCGGGCGGCAGCGGAGTCACCGTGAAGTTGCGATGGATTGGGTTCAGTTTAACAGCTTGTTCTATGACTAATAGGACTGTGGTGGTGCCGGTTCTCGGCTTGTAATTTAGTTTATACATAGGTATATGTGTATTGTGAAAACTTTTTTGTCACAACTCCTTAATAAATAGCTATTTGTTGCAGGACAAGGCCGATCAATTATGCACAAATAAGTATTTTCGTACTAATAAGTACAATCTCGTACAGTGGGGTTATAATTTGCTGGAGTCTGCGCGACACGCGAGGCGGGTAGCTGGTGTAGGTACATGCAGGCGCAAATGTCAAGAACGAGCCGCGAAGAAGGAAGGGCCAGAGTCGGTGACATTAGCATAATTTCGTGTAAGTAGCCAGTTTATGAATATGTTATGATTTTTTAGCGACCGCCCAAGGCTTTCCCACAGAAATCGATAAATTTTCTTAATTACGGAGTTTGTTGAAGTGTAAGGGAAACTACTTGCTTGACACATTAATAACTTAATTTATATTAACTTTCCCTGCACTTCCTTAGAAAAATCTCAATTTAAGCTTTCTTATAGAAAATATACCTACGAAGAAAGCCTTCCCCACTCGATCGTGCCGAGTGTCTTGGTCTCGGTCGCGTCCTGTACGTCTAGTATAGGTTGTTGATAGTTGACACAACGTTTATAGTTTCAGTTTTCTTCCATACATTTACAAGCAGCGCCTCTAGCGGAAACTATCATAAACTAAAATTGGTAGTATGAGTTATTTCAAATCGTAGTTTTAAAAAACGAAATAAGTTTACGTGTAAATTATAGCTTTTTGGTAGTACGAGTTACATGTTTGACAGATCTTAGGTAGTCAGCTTCAACGAATTCGAAAACTTTCATAGTTGTTGCTCTCACTGAAAATTTGTAGGTGAGAAGCGTTTTTGTTGTTGGTTAGGATCTAGTTAGAATTTAATTTGTGACTATCAGCGATCATATTTTGCGTGGCGAATGGCTGCAGAGGCAGAGGAAACCCTATTAACCACTAGGAACTAACACAAACTTAAGAATGCGGAGTAATGATGGCAGGAATAGTGCTTGTTATTAGAGATAGTTTATATTGGTTCAGTGACTGGACCCAGTAGAGTACTATGTTGGTACTGATCCCGCTTGGACGCTATTTTCAACCAAGTCCAATGCGACTGTGCCGTGAAATCTGCCTTACTGCGTCCAGGCACTGAACCAATGTATATCACCATTAGGGTGCTTACATAGAGATACTGGTTACCTGTATCTACCCGTACCGGTAACCTGCTGTTTATCTTTCAGCGAGTGCGCTAGAGCATTTCACGGTTTTAAATTTCTCAGTGAGCGATACCTAATCAAGTTACCGGTACGGGTAGATACAGGGAACCCGATTCTTTACGTAAGCACCCTTAGAAATGAAAAATAAATGTTTAAAAATAATCATTTATTACTTATAAATAAATAAATAAATAAATATATTTATTTTCAGACCTCATAGTCCATAGTAAGTGTTAGTAACAATGAATCTTAATACTAGGTTAGGCTAAATACAAACACAAACACATTAATAAATTTATTTACACACCCTATTTTGAAACACTGAGTAAAAGTGGCAGTTATATAGTTATCCATTACATAAATGGCCTAAATCCCCACGAGAGGACGATAGCGTCGCGGCGTTGACTGCCTCGGACGAATCACGCGTCGACGGGTTGTCCTAGGACTCTGCCTTGGTCTCAGTGGGGCAACAAGTATTGGGCTTCTTCCGACGACAGGGCATCTTGGGCTTCGTCCAACGACAGAGCGTCTTGGGCTCCCCACATGTGCAGAATAGGTCGTAGGAGATTCTACACCATGTACGGACATTTATTTATGGCAGTTAACCTGCCGTGGGGTCCATCGGCAGGCTTGTTTAGGTCCCCATTACTGTAAATAGTACGAATAGATTAGGTCTTGTAAAATATTATTTATTCCTACAATTTTGCCTTAAGTTATCGTAAACATAATAAGTATATAGGTAGGTAGGTACTTACCTTTCCATAAAATCTACAATTAGGTACTTCGAATTGCGATGCACTTGTGAGGATCATTCTTAATTTTATAATTTTTATAAATAAAAGCTTGTAAACCAAATTTCAGTTTGTTTTTGTTAGAGTCATTGACATTGATTGACATATATATTTTGGTTAGAGTCATTGACATATAATATACGAAAATCAAGACGCCAAAATGACATGTGTGTTTGCCCTTTCTTTTTACAAGCGCTAGAAAGAGGTAAAGTATCTAGAGTGAAGTTCGCACAATCGAGTTGTAGCATAAACTATATCGCATGAACTATAATCAAAAAATGTAACTCATACTACCGATTAACTTGGAAACTAATAGTTTGGCGTGCTTACGATTTCTATCAACGTTGACATATATTGCAAGCCCGTACTAGACGCTCTGTACAGAGCGGCCGCCGCGTCATTATCACTTATTATCGATTCACTGGAAGCCGCGCGTCGTCGTGCCCAGTAATCCCAGTCTTGCAAACAGTCGAGTTTTTTACTTGACATTAGAGGTATAATTTGGTTTCATTCAAAATTTCCTGTTTAACTTTTAAAGAGTTTTCGATTCAGGTCTTCGAATGATTTCATTACTTTACCAGAAATTATAGTGATCGAATACTTCCATTGGTTTATATCTCTGAAGATAAAGTTATGATTATATATTTTACTATAAGTAGGTATTCATGTCTATTATCTACTTAAGTAGGTACTATGTATAGTGATGGATCAAAAATTAATTACAAGATATTATACTGCCGACTTCACCCTACTGTAGAACCTTATGTGATCAGGATCACTGATTAACGACTATCGAGAACGCATCTTCACAAAGTTAAAGCAAAAAACACCTTACATCGTAAACTATAAAGTGCAGATCTGTTAGTCTGAGGGTATCGACTGAAATTTGTGAAAGAACTTACTGGTAATGCTCTCTGGTAATAAGCGATTAAAGATTGCGTTGGAAGTGAGTCAGCCACTGTATGGTTTTGGAAATTACATGCAGCTTTTAAGTAGCCTTGTTGACTAAAATGGGTACAGTTTAAAAGATTCGGTAAGTATCTGGTCGGAAATTAATGTAATGAGCACTAATAAGCGCGTGGCTCGTGATTGGCTGTGGCTGATGAAAGAATACATGAGTTTATGTCTTGTACATTATGAGGAGCACACGTCTTATACATTAATGTCACCGGTGGGGTTACCGTGATGTCCATCATCCAATATTACCAATATCGCTCGCTTTGTCAAATCTGATAAACATGTTAGTAATAATGTATGTGTGTAGTGGGTGGTGATACGGAATAGTTGATATGAATATTATATTTAAATAGGCAACAAAATTTGCATTGACGTATATTAAATTATCATTATCATTATCACTTATTATGTAACATAATAATAACTAAATTTATATGAAACTTAACATCACAAATGAAATGGTCCTGACCTGCGCCACTCGTCACAAATGGAGGTAGGAAGGGAAGGTTCCTCTATAGTATAGGTATGTATTGTATATGTATATAATTACCAAGTAGGTACATAACGACACGCGTGGACCAATCGCGACCCTCGGAGCCGCCGGATAATAGCCGCCCTGAGAGTGGTGGTTTCTGCTAAATAAACAGCCAGTGTTGCTGTGCCGATAGCATGACAGGAAAACCTATCTGAGCGTTATTGTAGATTTCGTCTCATAGAATACCATAACTTCAAATTATGTTCTATGGATTGTATCAGTCTTTGTAACGATAAAACTAGATACGCATCTGTAAACAACACCAACACCAACCCAGTTTCTAAATGAGACATCAACGCAGGTAATTGTTATTCTAATCAATCGGTAGTTATTATATATTTAACTGCATATTACTCTACTACTCGGCAATTCATTTTCCGCATATTGTTGGCGCAAATTCAGTAGAATATGTTGTAGTGACAGCTTCAAGCCGCGCGCCCCGTGCCCGCCCGCGCCTCCGCCGCCGCCGCTACAGTCGATACAATTAATTGCCCAAAATTACACATAAATGTATAAAAACCGGTGAAACACGAGCGTAATGGATACGTCGGACCCGCGGATTAATTACAATACGCTACTTGTGGAGGCGGATTTATAATTGTTGGCTTCCTTTCATTCTGCCGACTGTACCTACTCACATGTACTTGCCGTTGTGACGTCACGACAGCGACGTGACGGCGACTGAAACGTTAATTTTCGGTAAAATAATTTAATAATTATGCATCCTTGTAATACGGAGAGAAAGTCCACAAAGATTACTCTCCGAATTCGGTGGTTTGGTAGTGTGTTGTGTTTGTTGTAGAACATTATTGCAGGCGAAAGAGAATACCTACAGAAATTTTATCTTTGACACGAATATACATAATTATTTATTCGTGAAGGTTAACTATATCGGTAGCGATAGCTAAAATACTTCTCATTATTGTATTGGATAGCGCCTGAGATATGCCCCCGCCGGCAGCAGTGTGGGATGTAGATACATTTGTCGTAAACCTAAAAGAAAGCCGAATGGAATTAAAAATACAAATTAGAAAGAAGTATTTTTATGTATTTTTTATCTACTACCTCTAAGTTACGAGACATTTTAATGCGATTTATTGTTTAATAAAGTATCTTTAAATAGAATTACATAAAGTATAAATGGTGCAGTTTCAAAATGGCGAGCGTACAGTCAGGTCCAACAATCCTACACAGATTTCTAAACTTCGAGCAAATCGATCATAATAAAATATCTGCACGAGTTGCACCATCCGTCCCTCGTTCACACGCTCGTGGCGACACGGCCGCCGCCGCGGGCGATACGGCTCGCACCCCGCCATTAGCGACCACACTCGCTTACAGCCGTAACCTGCTTGTGCAATACAAGAGATTTACCGCCGACTCGACAACAACGAAATTGTTTCTGCATCTCTCAATATTGCCGAGGCAAAATGTTTACTAACATTACTTTTCCTTGAGAACTAGAGGGAAAACCAAACATTATTTATGATGACACGTGCTGCTTATAGCTCACTATCTCTCTTACACTATGTAGTATGTTATCCAGCGACGTAGATTACAGTAATTATTATTTATAAATTTTATTATAAATATACCTAGCTGTCGTCTTACTTAATCAGTTGAGTGATTGCTATGTGGTATCGCGTTTTATTAGTATGTGCGGCGGCGAGCGCGGCGGCAGCGCGGCCCGAGGCTGAGACCAGCGCCCCGGTGGCCACCAGCACCGCGGGCCGCGGGGCGGTGCCTACTGCAGCCGCCACCACGCAGCCGCCGCCGGACGAGCGGGCCGTGCTGGCGGAGTTCCCCTCGGCGGTGCTGTTCGGGCGCACGTGCGGCGGCTCCGTGCTGGGCGCGCGCTGGGTGCTCACGGCGGCGCACTGCTCGCTGTTCGGCGCGGGCTCCACGGTGCTGGCCGGCGCCGCGCACTCGCAGCGCGGGGGCACGCTGCGCCGCGTCAAGCGCCTCGTCATCCACCCCAACTTCTCCGTGGGCCCGTACTGGCTCAGCCCGCAGGCGTTCGGCATCCAGCAGGTGGCGGCGCACTACGACTTCCTGCTGGCCGAGCTGGAGGACCCGTTGCCCATAGACAACAAGACCATCGCGGCCGTGCGGCTGGACGAGGAGCTGACGCACGAGGCGGGGGTGGAGGCGGGGTTCGCGGGGTGGGGCGCGGCGCGGCACGGGGGGACCATGCGGCACGCGCTGCACGCGGCGCGGCTGTGGCTGGTGGCGGACGCGGAGTGCGGCGCCGCGCTGCCGCAGTACGAAGCGGGCGACATGCTGTGCGCGCGCGGGCGGGCGGCGGCGGGGGCGGGCGCGGGGGCGGGCGGGGACACGGCGTGCAGCGGGGACAGCGGCAGCGGGCTGCTGGCGGGCGGGCGGCTGCTGGGCGTGGCCTCGTGGGTGGAGCGCGACGCCACAGAGTGCTTCCCGGGCGCGCTGGTGGTGTTCTCGCGCGTGGCCCGCGTGCGCGGCTGGATCCGGGACGTCACCGGCATCTAGCACTCGGAGGATGCATATTGCTTATAGACTCTTTGATATTTTATTATGCAATGATGTATGGTGGTTGTAAGATTAGTGACGTGTGGTCTTGCAGAGGTAGAAGTGAGTGAGTTCATTCTACTTGCACCTTATGAAATAGTAATCCGTTCAATGATCTACGTGTGGGGTTCCTATACTTCCTATACCTCTAGCCTCTATGCCTCTGGCGTAATCTGATGTTTATGTACTTACTGGTATTTTTTTTATGTTTTGTAAAATATGTTTAAATTATAAGTACCTACTTAAATAAGTGTAAAATTTTACTAAGTATACATAAGTACAATTACGAGCAATGAAAAAGTTCCAGTGACAATATCACAAAATTACTCCTAGACGTAAAAGACTTGCTTGATAACGCCGTCTGCAATATAGCAGAACGCTAAATGTTGTATAAAAAAGTGGCAGCGTATCGGAATATTACCAACTAAAAGCGTAAATATTATAATGCGATCTGTTCTGTTTTAAAAAATTGGGGTCATTTGGTGTTAACATTTAAGTGATAAGATTGAGATGGAGTGTGTAATAATGATTTTGTTATGATTAGTTACAGTTAAGCTTCCTCGTGGAGGTTAAAGATAAATGGAGCAAAAGTCAATGTTGTTGTGATAATAAACCAGAGTGTGTTTATATTTCCTTGTTTAAATTTGAATAACGTAAACAAATTACTTCCTTTCGGCCTTGGTGGTACAGGAAAACAATTGAAAGCAATAGAAAGTTATGTAAAATACCAAAAAAAAAACACGCAACACGTAAGAGTCGAGAGAGAGAGAAACCTTAAGACTGCATGGTTATGGAGTCAACTGTACTACTACTTCAGTAACTGTTATTATGATAATGCACAAAGTGCACACCGGGTGGACCGCTGCGCCCGCGGGTACCAGGGCGGCAGGCGGCGGCGGAGGCTCATTCAACCCGCGTGCAGTCCCGAGGCGAGGTCACCCGCCCGGCCTGCGCACCGCGGCCCATAGCCCGCAGACAACTAGGGACCCCTCGCCAGAACCCGGCCCGCCTTACAAGGAGTCTTCAATGAAAGAGAGAAGAATGGGGCAGCCGTGTGAACGTCACGAGCTACGGGACTTTATGTAGGTATTTGGAGAAGGTCTCGAGGCACAGATTACTTAGGGATGTTTATTTGAGGATTTCTGGTTATTGGCCACTTAATAAATGAGAAAGGACCTTCATGAGTACGAATTGTAAGTTGTAAGGCATACAGGTTTAATAAAAACAAAACCCGCTTATTTTGCTCCATCCAATGACACCAATAAACAAATTAATACGACGTCTGTCCCCATGATTACAGTCGTCAATAAAATCAGACCAGAACCTTTTATGCGTTCAATTTTGTCCCCAAAGTATACAGGTGAATGCAAATTATGTTCCAAAGTGGTCCATTACTTGTGCGACCGAGGACGGATAATGAGGGTTCATTAGCGAACGCCTCGAGGTGACACCTCGGCGAGTCACCGGAGGCGCCGGGTGTCGCGCGGTGCTAGCCCGGGGGACTTGGGGAAACCCCACCCGCAACACCAGGGTATTATGAATGGACTGGTTATTATGTTAACTTACTTAACTGTCACATTATGTAGAAAACGAAGAAATCTCCATTCTTTTTTATTTGTTTTTTATGTAGACTATCTTTTGGCTTTTATTGTTACTTTTCTTGAAAAAGTGGTAATTTTGCTGTTTAAAGTATGCCCTGCCTCAATTCTCATACAACATATTATACCTATGTAGCATCTAGTACCCAACGTATAAAGAAGTAAGAAAGTTTTTATCATTCGAAGTATTGGAGTCAAGCTATCCCAGATGCTATCCGCGTCGCGGCGGCGGCGGCGGCGGGGCTATCGCGCTCATCTCACTGGTTCATAATAATACTCGTTTATAACTTTATTACAGACTAAGCAACTTCACACTCTGATTTAAATCTTATCACAACATGTAGGTTTCTAATGACATTATGTAGTAACTGCCGTAGTAATTCCATGACCCCAACCACTTCCACCACATCCGTCAGATACCTATGTCTGAAATTGCACCACTGCACCGTTTTTATCGTCAATAAATAAGTATAGCAGAAATCCGACAAGACGACAATAATTCATGAGTTTACAATTGCCTCCCCGCGGCAGTGCAGGAGCGGCAGTCTCATTGCGGCTCATTAGGGCTCCACGCGGCCGGGGCTGCGGTCCCCGCCTCCCCACGTGGACCGGAGCCCCGGGCGCAGCACTACCCACCACGGAGCGTGAACACTTTATTACTGCCGCATCTGGTGGGTACTTCAGGAGTTGGATTTAAAAGATATGACAGAAATGGTTTTTAAGTAGTGTTTTGTGGTAAGAATTAGTAAGCAATAAGTAATAATTTGGTAAAATTTATAATAGTGAATTAATACATAGATCAGAAGCTTATCATCCTGATAACCGGGCTTCAGGGCCGGGCGGGTGCTGCTCGGCGCGCCCGCGGCTGCGGCCGCCATCTCCACCGCCGCGCGACTCACCGCTCCTAGTGTTACGGTATACCGATATATAGCAACGATAATGATCTTAATTGAATATTGATCGTTGGTTTTAAGTTACTTGCGGTGAGACAAAATTTCGTATTGGGGTCAATATGAATTACTCTATGGCGTAAGCCATAGGGCGCCAGTATCAACTTGGATTTTTTGGTTATGATTTTAATCAAAAACACATCGACTATTAGTGGCTAATTTCAAATAAGTAATTAGATTTCTTTACCAACTTTAATAGCCAACTATAATTCATTAGTCATTACTGTATTAACGAACATCGGAGTTCATAAGTAATTTGAAATGCTACGACTACAAACCAAGTCAATCAGTGAGAGGAAATTGCGAACACACCTCCCATGCAATACACACAGCGTTACACGTGCAATCTAGCGCACAGGAAGCAATATCTCGAGTCGTGGCTCCGGCTGCATCACTGCTGCCAGCGGTACCGAGCCACTCACGAGGTGCCCAAATATTGCTTAAGCGGGGTTGCGTTGAGTTTATGAAACTCTTCCATGACGTTCTCCAGACTCAGCCCCTTGGCAGAAGCGCGAGCAGTAGACGCCGCGGGTGCTGCAGATGGTCCGGCCGCGTCGTTCTTGCACGTGATGCAGACCCATGTAGCCTTGTTGCGTTCACTCAGTTTGGAGTAGCTTTTCTCAGTCACTCCGCTGCATTGGTAGTGGTAGTCCATCATGCACTTACTGCACAGGGCACCAAACGTAACATCTTCACTGCATTTACCATAGTTGCAGAAGGGTTGGGAACCACACAGAACTGGATCATGTTCTATTTTCACACGTGTGGCTAGGACCGAGCATATACTCTTATCGTGTAAACGCCACTTTGCTACGAGTTACGAGCAGGTACCTACGTAGACTACAATGTTGCTACATACATGTTGTTTCGCCTGCAGCTTGCTCGTAAGTGGGATTTACCGTACGTTGATACTTGATAGTTTTCACAGATACTTGACCCATTGCAGCCTATATGACAGTAATCTGTGCCCATTGGTTGATTTACATAGGCGTATTCTCTCGTCTGCGTCACGTATGCGTATAAATCACACCTTGTGAAGTACATATTACTATATTACTGTACAGTATGAAAAGAGGTATCACTTTTAATTTATTTCCTACTATTGTGCATATTTATTAAGTTGCCACAACAAATTTTTTTGACAAGATCTTTTAAAAAAAAAACAGTTGTTTTCGTCAGCAATTTCTGCAAGAGCCACAGCCTACTCCAGTCATTTCCTACAAGTAGAACGACGACTGACCACTATTCATCTCATTTGAATGTCGAGATGGTTCGTATGTGGAGTGCGTCTGTCTGTCATCCTCCTGACCCTTTTCTACTTTACCAAATAACACCCATTTTTTATCATTCATTTAAAAAACAAAATATCACTTTTTTTAGTTGGTTATATTCTAGGGCGTTGCTAAAATTTGTTATGTACTTCAATAGTGCAGATGGCATTCAGTTAGCCTTTTCGGTTTAGGAGTATTTTGGTGCTATTGTCTGCCATGTCTCACTTTTTCATTGCTCGTGACTCGTGAGTATGCTTACAACCAGTCTCAGGGATCAAGGTAGGCTATATCTAATAACATATTAGGAAAGCAGGGATATAATATGTAATTATTAACCCTTGCTAATAAAACAGCTGGTTTAAGAATAATGATGTACTTAATTGAATGAAGCCTTACTTACATAATGATAAATAAATAACCTATACCTTATCTGAAAGATAAGCAAATTAATGTTCATAAAGAAGTATAACCAAGGTAAACCCACGTCAATAAACTATAGTAAATAAGCGAGACAAGTCCAATATAGTGAATGCACGTTATAATTTGTAGTCGGTCCTCAAGAGGTCCTTGCAACACGTAATTGCACCCTCGTGGTGACCACTGACAGGCAATATGGCGATGCGAGCACGAAATGCCAAACCGATTAAATTATGTACTTATTTAGGAATTTAACTGTGTGTTGTGTTAAAGACAAAAACGGTCAACAAGAGTCCAAACTGATTATAGTGAGAGTCGGGTACTGTAGCGCCACTGCATCGTCGCTCCATCTCGTGCTGGAACAAAATTCGAAACTGTTTTTACAAGGAAACTTCTAGCAGGTCTCTAATTAATTTTCCCTCTTACAATTATAATAATTTTATTTCTATGTAAAGCTTATGGTGGGTTTGTGACGTCTATCACTAATAAATATCACATTAAATAAAAAGCTCGCAAAGTTAATTAAAAGCCCGCGCAGTTGCAACACTCAACAACGAACACTTTTATAATATTTTTTTCACTGTTTAGTTCTTTGAAGTCAAACGCACCGACCGAGATAATCCTCTTATAATTCGACGATTTAACTCAACTTCTTAACAACACACCTGGTCTCACAGCATAAACACCTCTAACCAAGTGTAAATACAGTCGGTTATAGCGGAGGTGTGTTGGCTGGTGTGTATCTATCGGTCGTTGCCCTGGAGTGGTTTTGGGCATTCACTGAATTGGAGTTAATGGGTTAATTTTTACGATTCAATTCTCGGAGCTACTGAGCTGTTTGTAATTACAGAGTGTTACGACCTGACGATGGCGTTACATTCTCGCTGGGAACTTTGTCTGGAATATTCAGACGCTTAAGTTTAGGGAATTTAGTATTTTTATTATTTATACATATGGAGGACGACTCGTTGAAAATTCAAATTGTTGAAGTGCTATAGTTTTACAAAAATAAAAGCTTGAGGCACAAAGCCCTATCTCTGTCCGCACTCAGCGAGTTATGCACTAATGAGTGCGCCGGTGGTCGGGTGGTGGAGGCGCGTCGTCCCGCGAGTGACAGCGCGGACCGCGTGACCCGGCCGGGACGACGGTTGCATGCAAACTAGCCCAAATGAAGACGGAACTGGATCTAGACATCTAGGCCAAGCCGAGATCTCACTGAGAACTAACTAGATATGCTTGATAAACTAAATGAAGACGTAGAACATAGAATCAGACGCTGTGTCCCAATTATGGTGATTTCAAAGCTTCGCATAGATTTGTTCGCAAGAAAATACTCGTAATTGAGTGAAATGAGCATGTTGATCCGTTCCACGCTACGCAATACTGGTCGGTTCTGCTTTTCCCAATTGGTCGAGCTCCGTGGAGCCGCGGGCAGGCGCGTAATGTGAGGTGTGAAGCGTCCGCGACTCCTCGCCAGCCCT
Source organism: Plutella xylostella (assembly GCF_932276165.1). Classification (NCBI taxonomy): domain Eukaryota; kingdom Metazoa; phylum Arthropoda; class Insecta; order Lepidoptera; family Plutellidae; genus Plutella; species Plutella xylostella. The sequence goes on from NC_064005.1 coordinate 152,335, forward strand.
GACAGCCGGGTAATGCGCCCGCTGACATGTGCCGGGTGAAGGCAGTTTCACACCAGCTTTTAATCAGTTCGTGTCTGCACGGCCAATTATCGATTTTTTATGAAATATGTTTCCAGTAAAGTATAAATACACTTTACAGAATACCAAGAACTTAAACGTATTAAGTACATTGTAATAAGAACATACCGCAACATGCTGAGCTATTCCATCTAGCTCCGGGGCACTGCCTTCCGCACTTTATTATCTAATTAATCCCTCTATTCAATGGATCCTTTCATAATATAATTAGCATACGAGTATACAGTACACACAGGTCTCCACTAATCCTCCCGGGTGTATACAACGGGCGCCCCCTGGTGGTGTTGTGCATAAATCAGCAGCTCTGGCCCGCGGCCTACAGGCTGATGATCTTTGCATCTAGAGATGTGCTCTTACAATCATTTACTCACTTCGATATTACTTAATTATTTACCATGAAATTAACATAGGCGATAATTTCATAGACAAAGTGCTTGTTCGCATTCGGTTCATTCAACCATCCCATGCCCGCGAATTCCAACTTTTATGAACTAAACTACCAATTCACATCCCTAGAGCCTGCTACTATACCACCTAGCACTCGTTATTCTATGCTACTACTAAACGCAATCTTTTCATTTGTGCTTAGCACCAGCAGCGAGCAATACGCGTAGCCGCAGCACAAGGGGCCACCCTATTTACTAAAACGCTCTATATTGTTGTATTGAAAGTATACAGCAAGACAGTATCCGTTCGTACCTTTTTTGTTATGCTAGAGTAACCCTCGCGCGAGGTGCAAACAAAGTGCTAAGCGCTAAACCTGCAGTAAATCTCCCGCACTTCCCACACGACACTCAGTAACTATTTCCCTAAACCATGACTTACGTTCCACACATTAACATATAAATGGCGGCTGCAAACACCTCCGGCGCAGGCGCAAGTATTAGAAACATGATTTATTTGCAGCATTAATTGAACTTGTAATGATATTCAACAGATTGCATTTACAGCGCCGGGATTAGCATGGTAATGGTGAATTGAGATGTTACATGAAATAGAGCGACGGCTTTCCTGTTTCAGGAGGGTATATTTTATATAATACTAGCTGTGCCCGCGAGCTTCGCTTCGCCTTAAAAAGTTTTCCCATGGGAATTCCGGGATAAAAAGTAACCTATTTTCTTTCTCAGGGTCTAGACCATATGTATACCAAATTTCATTCAAATCGAAGTGTAACAGACAGATTGACAGACAGACAGACAGACACAGTTACTTTCGCATTTATAATATTAGTTAGGATTATAATAAAACAGAATGTACTCATAAATATTATAAATAACGATTAATGATTCAGATAGTGAGATGGACGGACGGCACGTTTCTACGGTGACCATCCCGTAAACAAACAGCTCTACTGTTTGTCACAGACACGCCATGATTAAACGAGAACGTCTTATAAAAAAAACCCTATATTTTCATGACATTAAGCGAAAACGATCTTGCCTCCTAAATGCCAATAGCAACAATAGGCTAGAACAATAGTGGCTTCTGCTTACAATAACAAATCATAGCGAGAGTGCCGGTGCCGAGTGGGACGCGGGGCCTATCTCCACACGCAGGCGCTATCGAGATCTATACTTATGCTTACTCTTGACGCCTATGTCCATCTCGATGGCAATTTTAAATGCTCCGGACTCATCAAAACTAACTATCAGAAACGATTGCGTTAGAGCAGGACTCTTTTCATCATTATAATGTTATGGCTACTACACTCGCGAGCAATGACAATGTTAAAGTGACATAGCACATGTCAATGGCAGGAGGAACTCTTTTCATTTCTCGGGAGTGTACTATACTTTGAGCTATCTTTGATAAGTAGATAATAGAGGTATAGGTACTTGTGTACGTATATTTAAAGAGTGTACTTACTTACACATTGAATCAGGCAAATTTAAACATTGTTCAGGCAGGACCAATGTCATTGAAAAGTGTTGAATGTCCTTCTCTAAGTGAGTTCACGAGTGCCCTGCGTGTGCGCATTTACCTAATGTCGCGCTGTTATGGCATAATATTACAGGCCAGCGGAGATCCGCCACCAGATTCGATCAGAATACTTAGCGGACGCAAACGCAGTTACATAAAGCCCCATGCCGCTTCATCCACATAATAATAGTTTCAGATAAACGCAAACATATTGAAAATCGTTGCAAAAAGCACAAGCTTTTACATTCGAATATAAATATAACCTATATCGACTGCACCGATCAATAAGACGTATGGCCACTATCACCAATTATAAGAACACAATCTAGAAAGCAGTCGGTCGCCGACAAGGCTCATAACAGCACCGCCTGCAAACAAGCGGTGTTATTAGTGACGTAACAAATGTGTGTCTGTCCGTAGTGTCCGTGTGCTGCGCGCGCGCAATCAGCGACTCAGCGGGGGTCGAACCCGGGACCGCCACGACATCCGTGATTAGTATTTTGAAGTTTATGGTCCGAATGTTGTGGGCTGATGGGTAAATAAAGCGTGTTTGTACTTATACCGAAGTCGGGTCTAAAGGTGTATAATAAGTATACAAAAGTGTTCATATACGTATATTTGCTCTGAGTATGGCTAGTAGGATAGACAGTGTAGACAGTGTAGGATATTCGTCTTGTCTCTACCGATGTAGGGAACTACTACGCGATTTCTACCATCCCTGAACTTAATCAAATAATTAATGCCTCCCGAGTCTCCATTAACAACATTATTTATAGACTCGTGAATTATGAGTTATGTTTATGATAGAAGTACTTAGAAGATCATAATTTGTGTAATAAAGTTCCCCAGCCCCTCGTATCCTCGTGTCAGTGTGCGGATATTGACGGCGCGGAGTAAACCTGTCCTTGCGGCATCCTGCGCGGAGACATGGTGCTTGATGCAGCAATTAGCGTCGCACAGTCCCGCCTCGTATGATTCTACTGCTATAATAGCTACCCTGCTGTCATGAGCCTTGCAAATGCCTACGACACAACATCATTTGCATTGCTCACGATTCGACTGTCGTCTTTTCAAAATTTGACTTAATTATCAGAATGCGTATGCTTATGTCGAGCAGTGGCTGATGATGCTGATAATATTTGTTTGAGATCGCTTTACTGTGCGTAGTTCTAATCGTGGCATTTCAAGACAAAGACCAAATTATGTGATAGAGAAAATAAAATACCGTCTAATATCTCTTGTAATCGAATTAGAAAATGCAGTTACCTACTTACAATGTTTTTGTCACGTCACTCCCTGAAGAAAACGGTTGCATGAGCCAATGCACCTCACATTTTATCGCTCTCCCTTTTGTTCAACACAACTTTACAATTAGTGCCACGCCTTTACGTACTATGTTAATACATAGTTTGGCCAAACTCAACATTTTATGCAATATATTCCAGTAGAGTGGGACAAGAGTTGAGCAAGGAATATACTTACTAGCAATATTTTGTATTGTACTCCTTACGAACGGAATGTAGAATAGGAACTAAGATTACTGACCGCTAATGTAGTACAACTTACATATTATATACGCATTAGGTCAGTCATATCTGCTGCAGAACCTATAACCATTGGAGTCGTGGTCGAGTGAAGTTGGACACAAAGCGTGGGCGTTAAGAGTTTTTGAATGATGAGGAAGGACCATAACCGATTGTTGTGGCCTAATTTAGGACAGTCGTATGTCCTGCATTAATTATTTATTAACTGATGATGACAAAATTCTATTTGTAGGCCTCAACTCGACATCCAGAATATACCTGAGCTCCTTCCCTTGCTTGTTCATGTTCATGGTAACAGTCTATTGTAGTCCGGTGTTGGTGTCAGTGTCTGTAGCCACTTTTACTTTTCCCTCCAAACGACTAGTACATAGCTAAGCGTGAGGGCGTCAAGTCAGGTGATTCGAAGTAAATACCTAAGTTGCAAAACTTAGAAATTTCACATGAAATAACTTGGATGCGGTAAACACTCCAACCATCTAACTCTACTAAATCTAGGAAGACAGTCCCAAGAACATAATAAGGCTAATAAGTTAAGTATCAATAGCGGTGGCGTGCTCAGCCCAAATATACCACATCTATCTACACCGTATATCTGCGATAGCCATCGCGCTCACACCCCGCAGAAAGCCACTGGGCCAATTTAATGAAACCTATTACATTTCACCGGCCATTTAACTACAGATTAACTGTGCCGATAAACGAAAACACCAGTTATCTGGTGCCATTTTGCCATAACAGGGTGTTGGATACATCCCGCGACTCCGGCACATAAATAAACCTCCGCGAGCGGAGCCGCGCCATAAAACTATGTCAGCGACCGATACACTTAGCATTGTATCACTGCGGCACAGCAGGCCAGCTAGATAGCGCAGCTCTTAAGCTTTATCAAGCTTTGAATTGGAAAACGGTTGAAGTGGGTTGCCTGCTAAGGGCACCTGTGCTGGTATTCCGGACAAAGGTAGCGATTCCGTAGTGACAAGTGATCGCGGCGGACCGCTATTTACTTGCGCAGGATTTACTAGTAAATGTAGTAAATTTACTGCGATCGATACGAACAAACTAACGAAGTGCCAAATACGGGCGTGAGCCGGCGCCCGCCCGCCCCGCGCGATGGGCCCGCCGCTAACAGATAAATAGGTTACTTATTACTTTATTAAACCTAATGTTATGTAATAAACCTCACAGCTATTAATGATTACGGCATAAAGATGATGAGTAGATCGGCCAGATGGGGTGACGACTTGCGAAAGGTGGCTGTTAATGATTGGATGCGGAAAGCTATACATCGCATCCAGTGGCGTGCTTTGGGAGAGGCCTACGTCCAGTAGTGGACTGATACAGGCTGATGTAGATGATGATGACTAATTCTATTGAGGATTTAGTATGAAATAACTCACTAACTAACGAGATAATCTCAAGGAGCACAACGAATACAACCCTCTGGTCCAACGGGGCCGGGCCCGCGTCCACACCTAGATCTCAGAATACTAAATAACCTCAACTCACGTTCACAGAGTCATTGTGGTCTGTGCGCGCGTATATTGTCGATGGTCGATTTGTAGCCGTCCGCGCGCGGGTGAGGCGCGGGGGTGAGGCGCGGGGGTGAGGTGTCGGAGTGCGAGGGGCAGGGGTGAGGCAGGGTGTCGGGGTGACTGGGAGAATGCTGGAGCAAAATGAAGAGGCTCTTATGGATCTTCAAACTTCATTTGTTATTTTATTTTCCGTGGCTTTGAACATCTCCTAGTGAAACACTCTTTGCTCGTATTTGATGAGAACATAACCGTGTGTAAAACTTCCTTCATTGGAAAGAGACCCGAGCCCCAACAATGGGGACGTGATGGGTCGATGATAACCGTATAGACACTAATGAAATGATTAAATTACCACCTTACTTAAAAAGTAATCTGACAGCTTAGACTGACATATAGGCTTTAACCATAGAACAACGCGGACTCGGGTATGGCTATAACGTATATTATTTTTATCCAGGAATATCGCTTTTAAGGCGAAGCGAAGCTTGCAAGAAAAACTACTCATAAACTCAGTCATAGATAATTTAAGCAGTTTAGATTATTTTTTAATTAGATAGATTCAGTTACAGTGAAACCCTTAGTCTATTTGAACTATCATCGCTGCATTTCATCTCACACACAACGCACCGGAGCCTCCACACTAGTCCACACTCTGCACTCCGCTCACGTCCGCAAGCCCGCGACACCTTGTTAACAATTAAAAAACTAACAAGAACCCACAATGAAGACATACCGTTTTGTCACCAGATAATTAAATGTCACGGCTGCGGAACAATACGAGCGATGAAGCTGAAAGATCATAATTAAGGGCCATAACGTGGGTTCGACGGGGCCGCGGCCGCGGTTGCGGGTCCAGTGTGGACGTGCCGGTATGGAGCCGCCGATCACGTGCGAAACTTTATTGATTTTAAAGCAAATTATCGATCTCTTATAGACTTATAGTTCGGGAGGATACTTCCTTGTTCTTAGAAGATTTCTAAGGTAAAAGTGCAAAATATCTACTACCCACGACGACAAGTTTATGAATGATCAAGTGAAAGGTGAGGATAAGATAATTATGTAGGTTAATTTATTACTGATACTCTTTAAAATAATATAAGTAATTAAATGATTCAATTATTAAAATTAAAATCATCACAAGGACGTAAGTTGATGCACATTTTGTACCCTGTGGGGCTGCAGGTACAAATCTATACAGTAATGAAGAAAATGTTTTTTTTTTTCCATTTACTTTCAATTCTTCTACTAATATTGTTTGAATTGTAAAAGTTCAATAGAAGTAACACCCGCAGTCTCCCGGACTACACCGAGGTGCGTGTTCTCACGTGCACATCGCCACTGATATCGTTCAGTTCTCGCCGCCTCCCCCCTCCCTCCCCCCATCACCCGCCGCCGCCTGCGACAAACGAACCGATTCTAGACTAATTAGTCAGCTATTAATTACCATCCAGCTTTGAAAGCCGGCACTTTATAAGGAGAGAGCTAAATGATAGATAAGTAGCGACGTTAACTTTTTATACCCACACACCAGATGGCACTGTGTGAATGAATGAAAGACTGTAGCGAGCATGTTCATTCATTTGTTTTTTGGTCTAGAATAGCTGATGGAAAATTGGTTTGAATAGCAACATAAATAATAATGGGCCATCTATTTGTCTGTTTCTATTTTGAAATAAGGAGTCGTACTAGGTACTGAGTACGAACATGGAATTAGTACAGGCTATTGAAATTCCAGCGGCGGCGAAGAAAATCTGAACGACACATTAGCCCGACACGGATTACTTCTACTGATAAATCACTGCGATAGCCAGTTACATTAAATGTTCACATACCTACTCATTTAAGTTTAATTAATTGCCTCGCTGGAAAGCAATTGCTTTAATAAGTTTTCAGATTACATTCCGAGAAGCGTGAAATTTTACAGAAGCTTTGCAAGTAGCCTTTCTTTTGTTTGGGGTTACATTGTAGTCACATGTAGCCTGCAGTATCTCACGCAGCACGCATGTCGCTATCGATCGCACAAGGATCATCGATGCTATCTGCGCAGTTCCGCGCGCCGCCGCTAGATGGCGATCTGTGCGCTCCCACAAGTGCATGAATAATGAACCACCGTATGAATAATGTCCTGGCTTTCTTTTGAAAGGGATTCAATGAATGGATTTTGTTTATATTCAGACTAGCTTTTCCTGCTAGCTTCGCATCCAAGGTGTTAAGCTTTCCGTGGGAATTCCGGGATAAAAAGAAGCTTATGAGCTATTGTATATCGTTCTCAAAATCGGTTCAGCAGAGTAGTAAATCTACTAAATTGTGTTAGTGTTTGTTAAGTTGTTGCCATTAAAATATAATAATAATAATTTACTATAAATAATCGTAATTGCCTTGAATTAGTTGCTATAATAAAATATTACGCATTAATTGTGTTCTCATTAAAAACCAGACGCATAAAAACTTCCATAATGTCATAAAAATTGAGGCGAACATTAAACATCGAATTATCGATCAATTTAGCGGATTCGCCGGCGCATGCTGCCGTCCAGCGCAATTACCGCGTGATTACCGCGACACGTCCCGGCCATTACCGGCACTGGCCACAAGCGCGCCCGACTACAACACACAAACATTTCATTATATTCAAAAGACCCGCCCTGACGTGTCGATATGTTTTTGTCGTGAAATAATCGATTTCGCAATAAATCAATAATAATTAAATAAAGGTCAGGTGAGATTGTCGCTTAAGTGGACGCTTCAGATAGTTATGAGGCATTAAGGAGGTTGCAGATGATAACTGCTGGGAACAAACTGACGAGCGAAGGCCACGGGGTACCTGAAGGAGCATCGACGTCGTGGTTGTATTACGGGAAAGGGTTAATTATGAAACAACATTTAGGGAACGAGAGTTTGACAGAGGAAGGATAGAGAAAAGTGGTGTGATATGCACGGCGCGTTGCACGGCGCACAAAGCCGAGATAAACTTTATTATACAGGGTGGAAAAAGCGAATGGGCCAGTTTTGTTTGGAATTTTGCCAGTCAGCAAAATATGCCATATAAAGGGTTTGAGGTAAACCAGGGCTCATTCGTATTTTCTACCCTGTATATTACTGCTAAGGAGTTTTTTTTGAAATTTTACGTGATTGTTCTTTGATTTGAAAAGGTCTTTATTTTGATATAATGTTAGTTAGAGCTTCATTACCTTCTAGTGTTATTTTCAAGTACATATAGGTATGTATACTATTGTATACATGTATAAGATGTTAAGTTATGTGGGTCATAATTTTATGTCCGCATAACAAAGAACACGTGAAGAGTGAATCGTTAATTGTTTAGACTGTTTCATACAACATACAGTACTCTCTCCACGCTCGCCATGCAGGCTTCAGACCAAGTGCCGAGGTTTTGTCGCGGCCCACGATCGCTCATAATAACACATTCAAATCTTTATGGCATCTTTTCAACGCCATATTTATTGCTTATTTAAACCACACAAAGATTACCAAAACAAACATGAAAAGATTTCTAAATAAACGGAGCACATTCTGTAGTCTTTCATCTGCCTACGCGCGGCCCGGCTCGGCTCGACCCACTACAGTAAGAAGTGTTTAGTGCGACAAATGCGCGCTGAGTAATGTATTACTATTCTTGTGAGGAGGTAAAGTTTTTCGTCGCGAGATTAATCTGTGGAGATTATGCCTTTCACAGAGTATAATCCTATTAGGATTTGTTTGTATTTAGTGCGCGTGCGGCGGCGGCGGCGGCGGGAGTTGCCACAGACAATGGTAAGAATAATATCCCACAGAGTGAGTCAACTAACTAAATAAAAACACAACAGTCGTTACCAACTCACAGGATTCTAAATATTATTTGTCTTTGTGTAAATCAGGACGTGACCATGTAAAACTGGAAGAACCACCAGACTTTCAATTCGTTTGGAGAAACATATAAATATGGCCTAAACGTCTATCGACCTAACTTTGTGCACCTCCTAATTATCTTTACAGTCCGTACGCCCATTCATTTTTCTTCCACTAGTTACCTGCCCCTGGCCCGTGTACCTGGCAGCCCCGGCGGAGTCAGCGAAGTCAAGCAGGCGCTCAGTATGCCGCGCACGTGACTCGCCGGCGACTCACTGATCGACATCTACGACTAATGATACCTACAGCCGCTGTACCGGAGGCACTCACCATTGCAGAAGCATGGAATTTTTATTTGGAGTCACGGTATAACGGTCCACATCATTATAATGGCACGAAAACGCTTGCTGAATACCTCGTTTTCTAATTCGTTGAATATGATATCGCTCCCTTAGGGGTTGCCTGTAACTAATTGCTTGGTAAAAACGCAGACGTCAACACTGTGTGCATATTTGTTATCTGAAGATTTTTTACGATACAAAATTTAGGCATCGTGTAGAAGCCACATAACAATAACAAGTGATTTTTTGCAAAAACAGCAGGATGCGGATTAGAATCAACGGATCGATCGATCGACGCCGGAAATTATAAACTCCCGGAGCAGCCTCCGCGCAGGACTGATAGCGACGTCACGTGACGTCACGTCCGCCGCGGACACACGTCACGTCGCGGACATCCTGTTCTCTGAACGGACGAGTAACGTCGCGGGATTTGCGATTCAGATGAGCCGAGATTTGTGGCCGCCCCGGCTCATACGAGCGATTTATGCTTTAGACAGAAGCGATAGGTTTCGTAGATAACAGTGAATATTGTTCATGGTATTGGATTCACCAATAACTTGTTTAAGTATGTATTCTTAAATTTATGGACACTGAATTGCATAGGTACGGACGAAACATGTATTCAACTATGTAGCATACCTAGCTACCTTGTCAGGAAATACACGCAAGATATATTAAACATGCTTAACATAGCAATGTAATATTCCTCTATAATAACATGTTTAAAGTGCAAAGTACGTAGAGGCGCACAAACATTGATCCGACCCTTCGATCCCAGATTAAAGCTATCTGACTTCACGGCGAGAACAACTGCGCAGATAACACCGGCGTGTACCGCGATCGCGCCCAATCAATCTTGTTCGCACCTTCCCCTGCCCCGCACCCCCGCAGCTAGCCCCCTCACCCCCGCAGCCCCCGGCCGTGGAGGTGATATCACTAAATCTCCACATGGGTAGATACCGCGCGGCACAGACGCTGCTGTCGATAGTGGATGGATCTGTGCAGGCTCACGATTGTGAGAAGTCGAGAGACCGAGATATAGGGTTAATATAAGTAAATACTATATTTATTTATAGCATATCATAATTTGAGATACTTCAGGTAACTAATTCCTATCTCGTTTTCTAACAAATAAGATTTACGTGAATGAGTTATTTACCAAGGTTTTGACACTTTTCATACAAAAGACATCAACGCGTTGCTTAAAAAAAGAAAGTTCTATGTATTTTACATGGAGTTCACCACTCAATGTCTGCAAATACTTATTTATATTGTTATGAGCAAATTTTCAACAGAACCCCAACTGCTGAAAATTTCAATACTTACTGAATAGATTAAACAAATACCGATACATTTTTTGTCATTAATTTCCCCAGGTGACTACTTAGTAGGCAATTCAGCAACACCGTTTTGTCGAAAATTCATATGACACCTTTTCAAAACATTTTACCAGCTTATCGCATTATGGGGAAACACTAAAATCCAAAATCTTCTTTAACAAGCTAATAAATTTCCAGACTATCTCTCTGGCCACGACCATTGCTCAAATGCTACTTCCACTTTAACTTACATCTCTATAAATTGTCGTATCGACGTTTTCCACATAATTTTAAGGGTTCCATCGGCACATAAGTAACCCTTCTCTAAACTTTTCTGGTTATTTTCACTGAAACTTCATCTTATGTATCTTATGAAATGCGGTGTGTAGTTGAAAATTTGTGAGTGATATATTAATACATACCTACCTTCAATTTACAGGTACAACCGCCGATATTGGTCGGACAGTTAACCCTTGACCCATTCCCATTACAACCACGGTGACTGCCCACAACGCTTTAAAGCATAGTATATAAATTATGATGGAACTGGATATGGACTATTGATTGTAATTAATTTAATAAGTCTGAAATAAAATTTTATTTATTTATTTATTTATTTATTTATTTATTTATGATAGATATTCTATTTAAAAAAAATGCGGAGCTTACAACAACAACAAAAAATAAGCTATATATCTACTGCGGAACCACTAATCTCAGAGCGAAAAGAACACACTCTTATCAATTCAATATAAAAATAATTATAAAATTTGTCCGTTGGTGTATGTTCGGTGACAGATGGCCGCGAGGCGACTCGGCGAGCGGAGGCACCAGCTATCGGCCGCTAATTATTTATATGTTTTCGTTTAGACAAGACTCTTACCGGCGCGTGCGCAGCTGGGGAATTTACTGCCTTGTTGTTGTCCGCACTTACAATGAAAAATTACAGGAGAAATTGATTTACGGACTTTTACTTTAAAGACATCTTCTTAGCGTAAACAACTAGACTTGGGATTTCAAACAGTGGTGAGAGGATTTTCCAATCGTATTTGTCTCAGTTTCCGACTACCTAGGGTACGCCAGATACGTAGTATAATCAACAGGTACATCCACCACTCCAAGAGGTTCCTTTAGTACACTCCGAAATTAAAGGGATATAGGAACATATAGTATAATGTTATACAAATGTGGATTTCGAAGTTGTATAGGCAGGTAGAGTTTAAAACGAAAATGGCGATGCATTATACGGTTAATTATTTAACGGTAATGGTTGTAGATCGCAGCCGCGGCCACGTCGCGTCCGCCCGAGCCCGCTGTGTCCAGCGCCCGCGATAATATCTTTTAATTGAACATCATCCTGTACACTATGTATCTACTAGCCGGTCGGATGTTGTGCGTAGCGGATTTCTGCGTCTCGACCGAAAACTACGGTTGTTATAAGGTTGCTGTGTGTGTGCCAAAGAGTACCTCCAAAACGAATATCAATTTGATTGTGATTTTGTTTGGATGGTTTGTAATGTATCATACATAGATAAACACACACACACGCACATACACTTTCATTTAATACATAGTAAAAAATAATTTACGTATAGGGTGGCACACAATTTGCTTTGTGGGGTGGCACGATGTTGGGGAGAGGAGTCACGATACATCATCATCATCATCACGACCCATTACGTCCCCACTGCTGGGGCACGGGTCTCCTTCCAGTGAAGGAAGGGTTTAGGCCTAGTCCACCACGCTGGCCAAGTGCGGGTTGGTGGACCCCAACACAAGCAAGCTTGTGCTGAGAGAGTTGTCGGGTAAGTGGGCAACCCGACTGTCAGATGTTTTCAAGCCGCCCGAAGGCCTCTGACTAGGCTTAACGACTGCTGCCGAAGCAGCAACCGGGACCCACGGCTTAACGTGCCGTCCGAAGCACGGAAGCGTCCAGAAAAGCACCACTTGAAATTGGTCACCCATCCAATGGCTGACCGTGTCAGTTGTTGCTTAACCTCAGCGATCAGTTACGATCACTGAGGCCCGCTCGACTACGGACGCTTCACGATACAATTATAACTAATTTATAACACAGACGTGTTAGTAACTGCTGCAGGCCTCTGATACACAATTAAATGCTTTGATTTATTGTAATGAGCTGTACTGACCCGCACTCTCTACATTGTTTCAGATAGGCAATTTGCAAGCGTAACCGTTCCGATCCTTGTATTTCGATTCTTATCTTACTAAATAACAATTATGATAAATATTAATAATTAAGGTAACTGAGTGTATAGCTTTTAGCAGAAAAGTCGTGCGATCTCCAGTCGGACACCGGGTAGTGACGGATGCGCGTCCTGATGCCGTGAGCCAGCCCGCGGCGCCCCCACGGAGCTCCCGCCCCCCGCAGCCTCCGCGGCGCCCCCGCCCCCCCTGCAACTCCCGCGGAGTACACAGAACTGAGCATCGCGGCGATCTGTCAAACCCAGCAGCTTAAGGAACAGCGGCCGTGATAGCGCTTAATGCTGGGTTTAGCGAGGTCTGACAAAGACTAAACATCCTGACCTGAGATATGCTTCACCGTACCACGATGGGTATAGTCAGCTACGATTTTGGGAGATTCTATAATTTTAATAGTTGAACAGATAATGTCATTCAAACTAAACTGAGAATACTGAGCCCTCTAATAACAAAAAAATAATAAATACCATTATATAATAAATTGATATTTGTTTCAGAGCATTTTTGTTTTAACGGTAAATGAGTTTGAACTGCTCAATAATTAGTCGAAGCTAGTCCACTATAAAAAAGATGCCAGGGTCTACTCGTGGTGATGGATCGCGGTGTCGGCCGCGGCGTGGACCCGCCCGCCCGGGACCTCTGGAGCACCTCCGACTGCATTCTGCTATACACAGTATAGTGTAAGTAATTGTATATATTTAGTGTAGTATATAATGCAACTACACAATTTTAAAATACAACAAGTAATAGATACGTAACTAACAGCCAACCAATATGAATTAAACATCAGCATCGTGCACATCCATAAAAAATATCTCACTAAAAAGTATAAAAGATAGGAGAGGATAGGGTAGAGTTCACACGATTTTTATCTGTGTTCAATAATAAAGGTAATTGGATAAAAAAATCTAGTAGATAAGTTATATTTTTATTTTCACCTTCCGATAGTAAAATTGTATTTAACTGAATTATAACGACATACCACTGAGCATCATTTGGTAGCAGAATGAGGCATCTGCCATCAATCCTGCCTTCATTGTGAGTGGATCGTGACAAGGGGAGATGGATCGCCCCGCGGCCTAGGACTGAAGGAATTCATTAACAAATTACATTCCATTTAATGAGGCTTCTGAATTTAATTGTTATTGGATCAAGCTTTTTCTGGCGATACTTAGTAGTATTTTTATGTCATGTATGTTCCTAGAATGTCGGAGGTGAGCAGTGACCCGGATACGTGAAGTGAAAGCGCCCCTACCGAGTAAGTAGTTGATTCAAATGTCGGCCCGGCAACGGAATAAAAATTAAAAGTCTGACCTAATATTTGTTCCATAGTTACAACTGTTACAGTTGTTCTTCCTCAAGCTCAAATTTTTTCTCTAATCTTCACGGTTCGCAGGTTGTTTGGAATTATTTTTATTTCGTGGAGTCGTAGTTTGTAATTTTTAGCACAATGTTATCCAGTTTTATGTTGTTATCATCAAATTATCAGCTCTAAAAGGTAAATTTAAACTTAAATAAAAAAGAAAGCCACATAGGTTATGGTATGGCATAAGAGTAAAAAAACTTGTGTAGGTAATATAAAAGGAAGATATTAAGTAGTTGCAGTTTATTTAGTCGGGAGACTCGGGAGTCGGGACCTGTGAGCTTCAAAAGCTTGTTGACAGAAAGAGATTTGGCTAAATTCTCTACGAAAATGATGTATCCAAATAATGAAAGTAGGTATATTTGGCCTCAGCATCAGCAACGAGGGCACGTTGGTTGGCAAATTGCCGAAAGTCCCGGGGCCGGCGAGAGCGCCCCCCGCCGGGCGCCGCGGAGCCCCGAGCGATCGTATCTGACGCAGGAGGCCTCGGACACGGGCATAGGAGCAGCGGTATACCTGATTACACCTACCGAGTAGAATGGCCGAGATAGTATCCTCGGCCGAGCACTCGTTCAATTGCTAGCCGTTCATTGACCAAGGCTCAATCAGGGTAATTGAGAGGTATCCCGCTCATAGTAGGCAGGGGTAACTACAGTTTTTTTTTTGCAATTTAAATACTTACCAAGTTTTATGCGGCTTTCAATTCGACGTCTTAATTTTAACATCTCGTGTTTATACCTAACTATTAAGTCAGTCATTATTAATCAAATTATTCTAAATTTAATTAAAAGATACGTATAAGTGTACTCAATACTAATAATTAAGCATCTAATCCACTATCACCTATAACCATAACAGCATCCCAACAATGAAAACTGATGAGTGGACTAGGCAATGTTGTGACTGACCTCGCGTTGTAGCCACGGCCGGCCGCCATCTTGAGCAGATTGACGCGAGATAGCGCCGAGAATTAAAGAAAAAGAAACTCTTGTCTATGGACGCTTTGTTTCACCTCCACGGCCGATTAGGCAAGCTATCCAGTGACTCGGGAAATGTTAATCAAGTTTGACCATATACGTCCGTTAATGGCAATGGAGTGGATAAGGTGTCGAGCTTTACGGTTTATGTTCAATGGCTTAACAAATAGCCCAATCATCTCCGCGCCCTCAGAACAACACCATTCCCTATTTGCTATAGCAATTTTACAAAATTGGAAGACTCTACAATGTGTTTCGACAGTTACGCTCCCGTAGAGGATAATAGATAGTTAGGTGTAAGTATCTTGAAGCGTTTTAAATTTAACGGCATATTTATAAAGCGAAAAGATACTTTTACATCACTATTACCACTAGAAACAATTGAAGTACTTCCCGACAAGGCGTCGGTCGCATTACGAGCAGTATTACGGCATTACACAGCCAATAAAATTATTCACACAACCACATCGGGCCTTCTAGAGAGATCGCCGCGTCTCTTTAAGGATATAACTAATATATCGATAACTGAACCGATACTATTGAGACGTTATCCTGTAACTATAGCAAGACCATAATAGGGATGGCTTTAGTTGATGTTGAAGTTACGTTTTTGTGCATCATTATGATAATAACTAGTGTCACAGCATGTAATAAGGACATGTGCCAACAATAAAATACGTAACATATAAGTTAAAGTGTACGAGAAACAAGAAAAGTCTAAAATGCCTATTTCGGTATGATTTATGATGGTTGCTCTGCACGAATGCTGAAATGTTTGTTTAACCGTACAGTGGTACTGAAGTTAAACAAACTTTTAAGTTGCTGCAATATAATAGATGAATCATTCTTTGTAAATCAATTTCATTTGTCTCAATGTGTATAGATTTAACCAGATTCTCTATAACAACATGCTAGTGAAACACTATTTAGTTATGGAATCAAGCCTTGAACATTTATACCTATAAATATAAACAAGGATAACTAATTCTAGTACATTTAGACTAGAGCCATTGTTGGCCACAATCAGCGATTGAATCGGGCGCGTCCCTAGCCCACTTACTGCTTCAATCGTCCAATAATAACATAACATTATAATAGCCGGGACACGACTCTCCAATCCCGCCCTAATGTGTTTAATCAGTCCCGCGCGGCTCTGTCTCCATTTGGACATTATTGTTGTTTTAAACTATACTGTGTGCGTGTCACGATCACTCATACCCAGGGATTCACTAAACAGCTTTAGAAGTCTTTATGTACTTACATATTATAAAAAAAATATGGATCACTGGACAAACTTAAATTTAATTACTGACAAATACCTATAAAAATACATGGTCATGGTCACCGAGAGTTTAGGTCTACATGTATAAAAAGTACCAT
Organism: Plutella xylostella; assembly: GCF_932276165.1. Lineage (NCBI taxonomy): Eukaryota > Metazoa > Arthropoda > Insecta > Lepidoptera > Plutellidae > Plutella > Plutella xylostella. The sequence goes on from NC_064005.1 coordinate 168,861, forward strand.
TCCTTAATATCTTTTACTTCTGATTCCTCTGCAGTGGCTGTCACAGGTCCTGCGGACGCGCCGCGGCCACGGGGGCTCCGCGGTGGTCGCGGCTAATTCTGGTATTTGTTTAGGCGACATCACCCCGAGTGTTGTTGTTGTGGCCGGCCGGTCGCCGTGTTTGTCCGCGGCATCCGGTTTGTACTGGTTTGTTTATTAGAGGCTCTATTGATGATCATCATGCAATCGGATATTGCGGTGGTCTGGGTGTTGACTGCTGGCCGATGAGTGAGGTCGGTATTGTACATGTTCATTCACATTTGGATAAATTTATCTTTCTGTTTCTCAAATCATAAACAAACATGTAGGTTCATCTGTAGGTCCTCATTTAACTATTCACCTAATGCACAAATAGATCGCATTATTAATACATTTTATTTCTGATAAATGATAGCAGACTATATGTATAAGTATACACCAACTAGACTTGGAACTTGAAAAAACTTTCAGACAACGCGTTGATGTCTTTTGTATGGCACATTTCAAGTATTTCAACTCGTTAGCAAAGTAATTCCAATAACTCATTTTTGGTGTCGAACTTTATAATAAATGCAATAAAATCTTTAATTTCTTCAAACACGTTGCTTCCTAACGTTTAAATAAGTGTCTTTCGATATCAAATAACCAATATAGAGCCAGTTTATAAATATAAAATTCGATACGACTTTTAGTCAAATGAGTATTATGATTAGCAAATTGCAATAACATATCATTGACAAATTGTCTTATTAATTTCAATAATATTTGATAAGAAACTTCCCATTTAATGTGAGTAGATCAAGAACCGCTATTTGAAACCAGATGTCTGAAGAATCCCCAGAGATGCGGAGTCGTAATACAAAAACCAAAACTTAGCGACTTATTTAGTTTTATGAAGATTTTATCATAATTTGTATCTACCGCCGTTGTAAATGAATATGAGCGTTTATATATCTAGATAAAATTACCTAAGTATATAAAACAGGTGAATCATTAATTAAATATAGGATTTACCAATTAAATAATATTCTTATTTAATTATATTATTAAAATAAAAAGACTACTGAACCTTCAAGGGCAAATAAAATTGTAATGTGATATCGATTCACAAATCAAGTATTGGCGCCCCGCAACCCACGCCCCGCACCCCGCGCCCCGCTACCCGCGTGACAACACTCGATCAAACCAAACATTTCTATAAAAGCCACTTCCCAGCCATAAGTGGACAATTCTAATAGATTTATAGCCATTTTTATCTCACATATTATGAAGCTGATGGCTTTTAGAGCGTCAAAAGTTAAATTTACTATCAGCTGGGTGACCCCTCGGGGTCGCTGCAGAGAGTCAGGGCCAGGAAATGTCTCCAAACATTCAGTGATGAAGTCATATCGCATAGGTATTGACTTTTTAAGTAAATAGCCGGATAAGAGCGCTTTCTGGGAGCTTTTAAGAAGCTCGTAAATATCTACTTTTAATTCGTTGAAGCTTGTGTTGAAGGCTTTTTACTATTTGTCCGATAAGCAGAAATACATTAAGTATCCAGTTTATTGCTGATCGGAAGCGGGTACTAATGGGTTTATTTGTCTGCATTTATCTCGACGTCTTCATTCTAGTTCGAAAACGACAAGGGAGTAACTTCCGGCGGGATGTCAAAGCTGATAAGTTTTCAGCTCATTAAATATGTAAAATATGATTGACAATTTTGTACGTGTGTATCTGTTTCTTTAGGGCACAGGACACCTATCAGTTTGACATTCGTAAATCCAAATTAAATAAAAATCGATAAACTGCTAAAGTAATACGGATTTCACAGTTATAACTTAACTTGAGTAATAAGAACGGTCATAATTACAAGGGTTTTTCTGCGGCTTTGTTTTACATGGTTTTACATTATAATATTTCAACAATAGTAATTAGCGTAATAGCCGTCAGTTGTCAGTTACATGTCAAATAAAGCATAGAGCAGCTAGAGAGAGCTGTCAGAGAGCGGCGGGCGAGGGGGTCACTCTCTACATCCATAAACGAACGAACGAGAATTATCGCGCAATCGGCACGCTTAGTACGGTCAGGTGCAGAGAAACCTGACCCCCCTCACATACTAACAATGCTTCTGAGGGGGGTCAGGTTTATCTGCCCCTTACTGTACAACGAGATAGATTCGTGGTTAGCGCTGCAGATTTTTTCCGAAGCTTTGGCGGGCTATGCTCTGTATCGGTAAATTAAGCGTGCTGATTGTTTGAAAATATTTGCATGTTCGTTCATCGATTTATAGAGTGACCCCCTGGCACGGGGTGACGGATAGATCCTGCCACTGACATTTAGACTCACTGACTTGTGCAACGTCCTGGCTGTGAGCAAACGTTTAGAACAAATTATTAGTTATTCCTATTTTGAATTTGTAACTAAAGACTACTAACGGCATTGAATTTTGGGTAATAAAACATATCCTTATGGTAAACGTCCGGTGCACCCTGGGAAATCAATGCCAACTTCTATTAGATTTGACATCACGTTACGTCTTGACGAAACGGCGGTGACTTTTTTTGTTAAAAGCTCAATGTGTATAACATTATGTAGTAGAGCTACTCTGCATGAAGAGATACATATTTTTGTCTTGGATTTCACACAGAAACTGACTCTTTAAGAGTCAGGCTACGGAAGACCCCAGAGAAAAGCCGTGCAGGTAAATAAAAACGACAACCACTTTAAATCTTCAGCCGGAAATGCAGTCAATTTAACGCTTTTTCTCAACGGAGCTGCTCCAGCGAATACCTGCAGCCGCGGCATGCGCCCACATCCGCGTCCTGGCGGGTCACTCTATACTGGCGAAAAACGAACGAACGAGAGCTGTCGTGCAATCGACATGTTTAATACAACGAGATAGAGTCGTGGCTTGCACAGCAGCGTTCTGAAACTTAGTTCTTCGTCATTTAGAGTGATCCCTCTGCCCATTAGCCCCTAGCCCAGCTCCAGCTCAGTCCTATTTATGACCCGCGCCTGACCCGCGCGTCGCGACCGATTCCAGTCAATTAGCGAATACACCCGAGTCGTGCTCGATAACCGCATCGATACTTATCCGATGCAATTAAATCGATTCGATCGTATAGCACAGATTGCGGTAATTTAGGCGTCCACTTACAGGTGGAGCTGCATGCTAATCAGCTGGAACGAGGATAAATTAATTGTAATGATCCTGGTTTATGTCCGTACGTGGTAAACTTGTAATGATTACCGTTAATAGAAAGTTATGGGTTTGATCAAAGATCGCAAGATTGCAATAAAAGCAGAGATAAGCTGTGCAATGAGGTTAAAAATTTCAGTCCAAAATATTCATTTTCATAAATGCTATTTTGTTCAATGGTTGAACTTAAAACGATTATGTTTGATCAAAGTAGACAACAGACAAGTAAAGTATCATTGGCCAGCACATCACCATATCGACATCTACCTATTTGAGAGGCCCGAACAGCAAATATGCGTAGACAGAAACAATACCGACTCGACTACGTGGCTCGCTCCAACACCATTGATCTGCAGAAGGTGTCCCATTACCGGTCGCCGGCGGCCGCGGGATGTTCCCACATGATCCATCACCAGCGCGCGCCATCCGTACCCCGCGCACGTCCTTAATTGTACCCGCACCGCCGCCGCCGCCCGCCCCGCCGCCCGCCCCGCGCCGCCCGCCCCGCGCCGCGCCGCGCGTGACCTGATGTGGAGCAGAGGACGATAAAGTATGCTTGCAGAAGATCAGACTTTAAAAATGTGCTACATTCCACGGAGATTTTTAACGTTCAATGTTCCTTGAAGAGGATTAATAGAGAGGCAAATTATGCTTAAATATTTGCGTTACGTTTGCATTTGCTAAAAGCCTCCACCTGCTATAAATATTAATTTGTTCGAATACCTAAATCTAATTCTCACGGCGAGACAGAGCAAGGTCCTCTTTATAGCCACGAGTATTACAATCTCAGCAGAAAACCTGTTAATTTATACAATTACTATACTAGTATTGCCACTAATATAATACCTAGAAAAGGTGTGGCTTGTAACCGCACGGTGCCGGCTGACATAGGATGCCTAGCCGCAATCTAGCTCAACTAGCCGGCCCTAGCTCTGTGGTTCCTAACATCGTTAACTTTGATTAGTGCAGTTTAGCTATTAAGAATACTTACGTATAAATTTAAAGTGTATATATACCCGCGAGTATTCAGTCTTATTCGTGTGGTATCGCGTATCATAGAGAGAAAACTAAACACCAACATAAATAATGCAGATTTATAAAGGTCGCAGTAACAGGTATAATTTCAGTTTCCCTGAAGTGAATTGCTATTAGTCACAGTCATAAACAAGGAAGTAATCCAGTATTTAATAAAGCATTTAATTTAAAGCATTAATCATTTAATTATCTCTGGGTCCAGTGCATCACTCGGCTGATATTTACGTCCCTAGACGTTTGTTCGTGAGAGCTGCGACGGCGCCGCGACAAGTGAGAAGTTATGATGATGGGCCGAGCGCCTGCATGGGGCATTGCAGCTTTAGTATCGTGAAAAATGGCTCTGTTACACTTTAAAACTGTCTTTATTTTCAGTAAAAAATATAGGTTTATTGGACTACGAATAGGTAGGTCTAGGATGTGCAAAATCGCTTTCCTTCATGAAAGCTCTTCCCGGGTAACCTAATATTTTAAAAGGTCTCTTTTAAATTCCAATTCTTCCTTATCTAGCTTCCTTCCTAGCTGTACGGAGAATTTCAGTTTATCCTTTCAAAGAAAAATGTTTCAGTTGAAAGTTTGATGCGGGAATCCTTGATCTGCCTTCACCACAGATAGCCCAGCCTCGCGAGAAATACGTGTAGGTACCGTCAATTTAAATAATAACCACCGCACTAAAACGTAAGCGATCAGCTGAATATGATCCAAGCATGCCGGCAATGTCTTCCATCAGCTTTGTATTGTTTCCTTCAGACCACAAACCGCAGGCGGGTCATTCCCCGGCGGCGGGGGCGGGGGTGCGGGGGCGCGGGGGCGGCGGAGAAAGGCTCGTAAGTTAAGCGCGGCTACTTAACCCGCTCGGGTTCGAACCCCGACCATAACCAATAAGTAATAGCCGGTGCCCACCGCAACCATTTAGGCACAGTTATGGACTGTGTAGAGACGATACCGTATACCAGGTCTGCACGAACAACTCTACATTCAGATCTTTTAGTTGATGAGTGTTTGGGGCAGGCAATGATAGTATGTAATTCGAATAATGTGTTGTTAGTTATTAGTATGTTGAAGATAGTCATAAAAGTATTCTTATTCGAAATTGCAACAGGTGCTAATAAATATAAGAGTTTATTGCGATTCGATTCCTATTACATACAGTCATTATACTGTACCTACCTAAATGGTACTAATAAGTTAGAGAACTATGGATGGTATTCTAGCATGGTATCCTGTAGATGATTAAATTTATCTCCTGTACAATCTACTTAATAGTAGAAGCTTTTTAAACAATAGCACCGGTCACAATGTAGTTTCTCCACTACACACGAATATGTCTGTGTCGTGCATCTGAAGCGGATCTTTCGAGGCAATATCTGGAGCTCACTGCAGTGGAAGTACCTACAGTAAGGTACTGTGGCGGGCTTATTGCTAAGCGTGTGACCACACGGCCACCGCTACCACAACCGCCGCTGGCTACACTTTCAATAACATCAAAGTACTTTTTTGTCACAATGGAATGTTTATGAAAATTGTAGCATCTGACATGTTAAGTTAATATTGGCTTCAGTAAAACCAGTGATTACCAACATTAAAGTAAGAAAAAACTTTATTATTTTGCTGTAATAAAAGTTAAGCTCTGGTGTGGTGTGTTACGGTCTGGATGTTTTGCTTATCGTGTCTGATTATGAGAATAAAATTGTTCCTAACTTTGTCCTCTAATACCTACATAATTTTAAAAATAAACTGCCATAATCGCAACATAAATGTAGGAATGGAACATTATCATTTATTATTATTTGGATGAACAGAGTGTGTGAAGAAAGGAAGAAAGCATTGATTGTCTATGGAAGGAAGTTGGACGGGATGAATGGAGGATTTGCAAAATGTAGTTGTGCTCAAACATAAATTATTTTATAAAAGATGTTGTAACTAAAATAAACGAGATTCAGTGATTAAATCAAATTGGTTCTCATTTCCACCGCCTGGTCCCACAATTTTGGGGGCTCGTCCGGGATCGAGCGTGGAAATGAGAAAAAACGACGCGTGATGAGCACACAGGACGACGACGGCCATTAAAGACGAAGACGAAAATACGACGAAATAAATTGGAAAAAGTGATTGGTGACAAAGTTGGTCGCTAGTCACTAAATATTTGAAGACGAAGACGAAAAATGACGACGCAAACAAGAAACGACGGAAGAAGTAACGCGATGCTTGGTAGCATGGTGTCCAACGACAAATTCTGCGGAATTACAAAATTCAGTGGAGAAGATAAGACGTATTCTTCGGCGAAGTGGGCCGCCGATATTGAAGATAATGCCAAGATATTCGGATGGAGTGCCCGGCAGAAACTCATTGTCGCTCGACAATCGCTCGTTGGTACGGCTCAGTTGTGGCTGAGATCGGAGGAGACGTACAAAACATTTGAAGAACTAAATGCCGCCTTACAAAACGAATTTCCTGATGAATTAAATTTAAATAGCAAGGAAATGCACGAGCATAGATACCCAGAAGAAGAAAATGACAGCCATAGACACAATTCATGTGAAGAAGAACCAGAAGAACAGAGTGACAGCCAAGAAATATCAATGTCAAACAGCTTTGAAGACGATGTAAACAAACAAAGTTTGCATAATGAAAAGGAGAAACTGATGAACATTTGCAAAAAATCTGTAAATATGTTGATAGATAACGGAAATGACGTTAACCTTATTGTAGACGATGTATATATTGTAAAAAGCGACGATGAAATGAAGACAATGAGACCTGAACCAATCGATATGAAGGCCAATCTCAAAGATGATATCCCTGTAGCACAGCGGTTGACGCGTTTATCATCGATGGAACAGAAGTTAGCGGAGGAGGAAGTAGTAGAATGGTTGAGGGAGAGTATAATTGAAGAGTGTTACTCAGCACATTCTAGTCCTCTGGTGTTGGTGACAAGAAGAATGACAAGGAAGATGATAAAGTTTATAAATCAAGTGATACCGAGGCGAAGAAGGATAAGAAGGCGAGTGACACGTGTGAGAAGAAAGATAAGAAGAGAAGCGAAATTCGAGATAAAAAAGATGAAAAGAAAGAAGGAAAAGAAGATGAAAAGAAAGAAGACAAGAATGAAGAAAAGAAAGGAAGTGATATTGGGGGAAAGAAAGATAAAAGTGATGATGAACGAATGATGACGAATGTGTGTGTTTTAAGTTGTAATGCCGTATTTGTTTATTATTATTAGTTAAGGTGTTAATTTATGTTGTTATTTATTTGAGATTGTTGTTTGTTTATTTAAGTTGTTTTAAAGGCACATGCTGAGGGCAGCATGTAAGCAGGATGGCCGAGTTGTAGGAATGGAACATTATCATTTATTATTATTTGGATGAACAGAGTGTGTGAAGAAAGGAAGAAAGCATTGATTGTCTATGGAAGGAAGTTGGACGGGATGAATGGAGGATTTGCAAAATGTAGTTGTGCTCAAACATAAATTATTTTATAAAAGATGTTGTAACTAAAATAAACGAGATTCAGTGATTAAATCAAATTGGTTCTCATTTCCACCGCCTGGTCCCACATAAATTGTATGCATAATAATACATATAGTTTAGGTAAGCACTTCTTTTTTGCCTGTGGCCACTATAAGTGGCAAGACTTGCGCAAAAACCTTAATGTGTCCGAGTCCTTAGTTGCGCAAGCTGATATCCGTAACGAGCGAGATTGAGCAACTAGGGCACTAACTAATAAAGAGCAGGGGTCACGTTTCTCTATTGTTTACATTTGCGGCGGCGACCAATCACGACGCGCCGCCCCCGCCCCGCCCACCGCGCCGCCCCGCCCACCGCACGAGCTACCAGCAGTTAGAAAGCTGAGACCTTAGATGTGATAGCTATAGCAGGAGCCATGGAGCCACCGCCGCGGCAGCCGGCGGGAAGCGAGCCTTCACGAGCCTTTGTTTGCTGCGTGCATTTTCAAAAAGGTCACTTTAGGTTTCGCAAATTCAAATTTATCGTTTTTAAAGCTGGGTACCGAAGCTTTGGTCCTGTTACAGTATACTTATGGAAATAATTCAAGTATGAAGCAATGCAAGATACAATCCTAAGCATTATTAAAGTAGAATGAGCTTGGTCGCTATCAACGAATTAACTTCCTAACATGAAGCTAAATCGTGTCGAACAGTTAAATAATCTATCTACTTGTATCGAGAGAGTAACAATCGCCAGTTATCTTAATGTGTCTCGAAGCTATTACAATAAATATGTCGATACAGTTACTCCGACGGACACGGACACCGACACTATTTTGGCTAAACGAGTGGCTCTACCACGAGTTATTGAAAAGACTACTTTGGGGAAATTTAGTTTAAACAAGATCCTTTATGCATATTGAAAAATCGATGTCTGAAGTTTTATGAATATTTGAAGATAAATTTTCTCACAATAAAAATAAAAAAGGGTAGGTATTCGTGGAGGTACATAATATTTTCAATCAATATCTACCATAGCCAATATACAACTCACAAAATATATCAATTTCTGGGTGGTACTAAAAACCAACAACGTATATTTTGGTAGATCCTGTGATAGTATATATGCTACAGTATCGATTACTAACTTTCAAATAACTGATCCAACATCATAAAACCTCACAGTTATGTTTCGCTCGGACCGGTTAGAGCGATCTATCAATGGCCGCCAGATGGATATCAATGACATATTCATTTAGGTATTTCCATTCAGACCTTATTAATGCTCAGATAAGATATTGCTCTTCTGTACAGAGAGGAACTTGCGTGTGAGCTCGACGACTAGAGAGGAAGCTGTGCTATTGGACAAGCTTATATAAAACAAATATGTTAGGTAAGTACCTACCTAAATCTACCTTTTATGTCAAGACAGTAAACGAGGCATTTTACTGAAATAAAACAGATTTCCTGTAGGTAATATTATTATACAATACATACGTCTCCGGTGACTTATCTACCTTAAAGATATACATAATGCACATGTTTGTTCATATAGAGGTGAAGGTCATCGTATTCAGAAACTTCCAAAAACTTTATTTACACCATTCTACCATCTTCTCCGTTACCTTGAGTTCGCGTCACTAACTAAAACAATACACACACATACCTACACAACATACTAACATTACATAATACACCTAACATACTCAGTGTATCTGCTCTGTAGCTCCGGGAGAGTTATTGATCGTGTTATCTCCACAAAGATTTAATTTGTCGGACAATCTGTGAGAGTGAATAATAAATCTGAAACTACTTACTTTATTGCCGGTGATCGCTGATAACACACGAGAACTCATTATGAACTTATTGCTTCTTGATTATGATTATTGATATATTATGTACAATACTTAGACAGCACAATACTGATCTACTTTAACAAATTTAGGTACTTATGACATTTCCAATCCCATTTGGAGTAAAAAAATACGTCGCTTTCATAAGAAAGCAACGTATTTTTACTCCAAATTTTGTTGTTATCAACATAAAGTTTATTAGGTACCTAAATCCCTCGCGAGTTTTGCTTCGCCTATTTTTTCCCCTTGAATGAAATTCTCGCGGCCCAAAGATATTTTTTCTGACTATGATATCGATAGTCTATTACATAACCCGTAAGCAATAAAGATTAAGTTCATTTTAATTTAAAAAGTTTGTATATGAAAAAGTAAAGGGGTAATTTTTTGAGTTTGCCCAGAAATTATAATTTTCAGGAATCCTCATACTAGCAATTCACAAAGTATGTACCTTTGTTAGGCACACCCATTCCACAACATTTAGCAGCCACAAATAGTACCTACGTATCTAAGTATACAGATACGTTCCAACATCATCTACAGAAACTGTTGACCTTTTGTTTCCGCTACTTAGCCCCTCGATCTCTCGCGGGTCCGTGCCGGTCCGTGCGCGGCGTCACGACGCGTCGCGTGTCGGCCCACTCGGCCCTGATGACGGATCTCACGTGTTCCACTCCGCGGCCTTATCTACCGAGCATCGGTGGTGGCGATGGAATACTAAAACAGCACTTAGATCTACGTTTCCGTTGTCAGGAAAATAAATAGGTAGAAAAATATGAAGCTGTAACGGTAACGCTTCCTGCCTCTGCTGCCAAGTCATTTCATGTCCATCATATTTATATTCAAAGCATTGTCTTTTAGAAAGTACCCGAATAAGTTTTATAGCTACGAACTTTGCATGGTCAACTCCAAACTACAGCTTTTAAAATATCGAATCCAGATAATAGCGAAACACTCAATCATGGGACGCTCTGACGGATCGTCTAGACCAGTGTTTTTCAACCTGTGGGTCGCGACCCCCTGGGGGGTCGCGAAGCTTCTGTAGAGGGGTCGCCAGAGGCCGAAAAAACTGGGTACTTTAGTGAAAAAAACATAAAGATAATTAATATTTCTTTATTAGATAGATCAATGATCATAAGCATTTTACTCCATCCATGCGAGCATGGATTTTTATAAACTAACTATAAACAAACTACTACTAAATCTGGCCTTAATCTGTAGTTTTCATGAGAAATCTTTTGTTGATACCTACACACAGAAGAAGAGTACAATTAGCTTGAGTCTATTCTTACTTCATCTTGCCTCCCACCGTAAATTATTAAATTGGAATAGGTTTTTTGATTGATTCAAGTCATGTTTGCTTCCAATGAGAGCAGAAAATAATAATAAATAATATTTAAGTACTTTATTAAAATATAAAGGTTTTCAAAATAACATCTAAATTAACAACTCTTTTCAGATTTTTCAAATTGAAGAGTTAAGAATTGAATTATACAGAGTGTTTTAAAAAGGGTATTTATTTTCATGAGATTTGAAATTCTCATTTCATTTTCGGGCTTAGATAAACCATGATGCACATGTAGGTTTCGGCTCAGTATACTGTTTTTGCTACAACATAACTAATAAGAAAGTTTGACTATATTTAGGACCTTTTAAATGGTAGCCAATAAAACAAAACCCCAAAAAAAATTGGCCCCTTTTTACATACCTACATGTTAAAAAAACCGCAGGGTCAAGGGGGTCGCGAAAAATTTTTGAATACCAGGGGGGTCGCGTCATGAAAAAGGTTGAAAAACACTGGTCTAGACCCTAGACTCTAGGCAAGTAAGTACGCCTAACTACCGTCCCGCTATATCGCTGGGCCTCGTCCCCCGCTCCCCCCCGCCCGCCCCCCGGGCCCCGCAGATCGTGGTGGATGCGCGGCGTCGTGCCGGTAACTCTCGGCTGACAAACGACGCCGGGGCACGCCACGCCGCCGCCCCGCGCCGCCCGCCGGAATGTCGGCAGCGGACACTGGACCGGGAGCTGACCACTGAAATCATGGACGGAAAAAGAAGTACTTATAGCACTGAAACTCCTGAAGGACTGACTTTCCATCCAACACCTCACACTAACGTGCCAGAAAGTACTTATAGAAATACAATCGGTCAATAAGAGATTAGATTAGAAGGGTGCTGAATTTACAACCAATTTCACGTCTATATAAAGTTATTTATGCCTATATGAACGGCTATAAATTCCATCGAGAATGAATAGGCGGAATTTCACGATGTGCCTATTACATATTTGAAGACGCCTCCAAATAAAGAACTCTAAAACGTAAAAATGACAACAAATCTCTCTGAGACGAGGAGCCCCACTGTGTTGTGAATGTTGTGATTGTGATTAAATTTATAACTCCAAGTGACGAAAATATCCATCGAAGTGTGATTTACTCGCGTTTGAATCGTTTGATAGATCCGGTTTCGTTAAAATTAACATTTATTTAACGGATTTACAGGTTAAATGCCTATATTTAGTATTGTTATTTGATACTTCGATATCGATACATATTATAGGATTAACAATTTGAAAGGAAGGTTGTAACGTGTATTTATGAAGTCCTTTGTCATTGTCAAGCTATGAATCATTGCTGATAGGTGGTCTAATCAGAGAGTTGGCTATTATATTCAGTCCTAGACAGCCATAATACGTTCGACTCGAGAGCAATGTAAAAGTTCCAGTGACAAAAGCACCAATTACTCCTGAACAGAAAACCAAAAACGTAATTTTGGATGGAACTTTTTAATAACTTGCGAGTTTAATACGATGTATCGTAAGCTCTTCATAACGTTTATCATTAAAATACATATTTTACAGGCTGTAGCCCCGTGTGCCTGGTCCAGCCCGGGTAGCCGGCTCCCGGGCCGCGCTAGCGCCGTGCGGCGGCGGCCCGGATCGCCGTCACGCGCGTCCCGGCGGCCGCTGAATTATGACCGAACCCACTTTTTCATTTTGCCGAGCGAGCGTGTACCGATAGCTTGCCTAATCGAGCCCTCATTATTTTCCGCGCAGTTGCCGGATAACGTAAGATAATAAATTTTGATGTACGGTGCTAGTTGGCACGGTTAGAAAGCTAAAGGCTACGAGGAGAGAACATATTAGGCTGGCTGCTTTAGTTCATACGAGGGCTAGTGCAGAAATAAAGAGTCGCGTGTGTGTGTAGACATTATGATACCATGGATCTAGTAATGTTGAGCTTTAAAAATACCTTTCTACCGGCTCGGCTACCGGGTGCATATTAATATAGGTAGGCTAAGATACTTACCTATTAGATTAAATTTTAAGAATTGCCTTTTGATGTCATCGATATTTTCTCTTGAACTACATTTTGATCTTTAATATGTGCAAACGGGTTGCAGACTTGCAGTTGCTATCCGTACGGCCCCGCTGTGCTCCCGCCATCTACAATTATGTTGGGAGATGCTGCCATTTCATTATTACAGGCAATACCGATGAGAATCTGCCAGTTGGTTCTTGCACTCAGGGCTGCCGTTTCAGAGATAAAAGATATATTTCTAGGAGCTCACCCCTCAATATTAACCTGCCTGATCATTAGATAAAAGTCAGTTGATTATTCCCCATGTTCCCTGTCTACTACATATCTATCTCTAAACAGAAATACAAATCACTAAACTAAGGTAGGTTATTCCAAGAAAGTTTTCTAAACCAGTTGCAGATAACGTAAACTTTACTGATCAAATATCCATAACAAACGATTGTAGGAGCAATAGCGGCGTTCTCCACAATCCGACACGTCTTCCCGATCGCTGACAACAACGTGTGATACAGGTTTATGAATTGGTCGTACCTATAGTGTTTCGACACAGCGAATAAGATATCCGACAAATAGTGCGCTAAACGAAAGCCGGCGACTATCGGGGCATGTACCCGGCCGGGTCACGCTCGGGACCGCTCATTGTGCATCAGAAAGCTTTACTGCCGCGCGTGGGCGCTTCTCCACTAGATTTGTCCAATAAATACCGACTCGAGATACCTAAAACATAAATTACCATATTAATACCTACGGCCCAAAGTTCAAACCGCGTTTTTCCACTGTTTATGTAAATGTAATGCGCCGTATCTCTTACTAAGAGTTTCAATTACACGGGCAGGCCGCTATATATTCTTAATTAGGCTCTATGGGGCACTTAAGTACGTCGATGGGCAGGCTTGATTGCTGCGCTCGTTACGGGACAGCCGGCGATTGAGGGGTTTAATTGAAAATGTATGCGACGAGATATCGGCTCATTGACGATCATCGCTGCTCGCGGGCAATCATCGCCGGGTTATAGGTAACTACATAATTACACGTGTAAACTGTGGTATACCACGGAGTGACAGTCGCTAGTCGCCTCGGCCATGTGAGAACGGCGCGCGACGTGGCAACAGTGGTCCCCCGGGACTAGAGCACGCACCGACTATAACAGCAGGTTCACTATTTGCAACAGATTGCATGGGGAGCGACTATTTTATTATCTTCCCATATCTTTATCAACATTTGTTTATCGAATTAACGCAACACGGCGCTGCCCACTTGTTGCCACAAAACTATTAAAATAATCCACAAACAAGAGCGTGCATTGTGCCGGCGCAGGGCGAGGGCGAGGGCGAGGGCGAGGGCGAGGGGGAGGGCGAGGGGCGGCGCACGATCCGTCATTGCAAACAAAATAGTTTTTTATCGTGTCAGCTGCACAAGTGGAGCGGCTATTGTCTAAGGATCGCTGCAAAATGGGATTAAATGGCTCCCCTCGCGAAATGTATCAGTTTTTATGGCGTTTTATTCATTAGAGGGATTATTGTAGTCGAGTGCGTGAAATCGAACGGCCGGGCGCTCGTGGGGAACGGCTTTTCGGCGTTTATTCATGTTATTAAACGATTTTGATCGCTACCGCAGCCGCGTGATCTCACCGATACAGTAATGCTATTGAGATATCCGTGGCGGATTGGGGATATTCAACATTAATAAAATAGCTACTGAATTAAATAGAGCTACCGTTGAACCGTTAGTAATTTATTTAAACAAAAATATGCGGGGTAACTATAATTTTAACGTTGAACTCCAATAAAATTGTAAAGATTGGCCACTATTGCAGTGGCTATTTGCTACTTTTATATACCATTGAGCTTAATCATTATTATTACGCATATTATTATAAAATATATAATACTTATACAAAAATTGTATGGTTCATTTCTGTTAGGTAGGTATACTTATTTAAAACTATATGGACGAGAGTATATAGGAATCGGTAGCAAGGGCTCTCACATTCACTAAGTAAGGATAATAAATTAGACTAGGACCCCCATTCTAGAATTGAATTCATGTGTCGAATTTAGAACAAATTTTACTGAAATATTTTCAATAGACGTAGGTATAAATCAGTCTAATTTTGGTGAGACTACTAAACTAGGTAGGTAGCAGCAACATTGAGTTAGGAAGCTGTTTTGATTTACTAAAATTCTCTTTATTTGGTTTTAACATTAATTTACAGTTTACTTACATAATTATATTAGTATACATTACACAAGAATATCTTAGTAACTTCTATTTAACAATTTTTGTTTTGATTTTGATTCTGATTTTTGTGTTAAGTACCTACCTATACTACCTAGGTACAGTTCAGTTTGTGCCTAAGGTTTTTTATTTTTTCTGCGTCGTGCCCCCATACGTGCCCCACACCGCGCGACAAATGAAGTGAAGAATAACAATCGCGGTGCGTGGAATCAAAAAGTCAAATGTGCCCGTTTTCCTTCGTAACGAGTCGTCGTGACTAGACACACAGGGCTCTTGTTAGCAGGCCTTCCATTCATATTACATTGCGATATTTTTTACCATTTTTATTTATCCGAACAGACCTACCTAGTACCTACCTACTTATACTTAAGTAGACCCAGAGTGCAGACCTATTTTATATCGTTCCATTATAAACCATACTTAAGAACTTTCTCGTTAGGCATATTCCAATAGAGGATGGTTACCTTAGAAGAGTAGACATCTATTACCCGAGTTAGATGGTCTCACCTCTAATATAAACTGCGTTGATTTTTCCCGAATCTTGCCTACCTAGGACTGTGTACGGCTACGGTCCAACCACACATAAAGCTAACACATCTAGATCTAGAGCACGCAGGCCAAGTGCTAATTTCCCCACGAGCCCCGCTTCGCCCCGTGTAGTGCGGTGTTAATGAGCGCGGCTGGCGGCGGCGGCGGCGTGCTGCTCGCATGTCACGTGACCCGCGACCCGGGACGCAGCGTGTCGCATGGACCAACACTGCAGCTCTAATGGGGTATAAGTAGTTAGTTTAGTTTCTACTGCTTAGTTAAGGCTAAGGCTCAGTTTCTCACGCGAGTAAATTTATCTAAGCATGAAGTTAAAAGTCTTTCTTGACAATTGCATTTCACTGACTCGATTTACTCAAGTGTGTACCTATGTACTTACCTATACATGCATGTAATCTGTTCAGCATGCATGATTACGCTGATGACTATTATCACCCAAGAATGTGATCCTGAAAGATGACTCGCAAGTAGAGATGCCACGAATATTCGGCAACTATTCGGTATTCGGCCTATTCGGCCAGTTTTTTCAGTATTCGGTATTCGGCCGAATAGTGCGTACTATTCGGGCCGAATACCGAATAGTAAATCATGTATAAATGACTTGTTATTTTAATCAAAATTGTGTATTTATTTCCAAATCACAACATTTAAGTACTTAAAATTAATCAGTAGTAAGTTGTGCAAACGAGCATTTCAGCATTTTTTGGCAGCCCACGATTGCGCTTTTCATTGTACCCATCCTCAGAAAATAACCTCTCACTATAGACGCTACTTCCAGGTGAAGAAAGATAAGATAAGTTTTTGCAAATTTCAAAAGGTTCGGGTATTGTTTTTTGTTTGCTGACCACCACTTGTAAGGATCGGCCATCCGATCTAGGCGAACTATTATCAAATAAAAATTCAACTCGTTTGCCACAGCATCTGCCTCCTAATAATTAGCATTTCTCATATATAATCTGTAGCGACTTCTTCAAAGCAGTTCCAAGAACAAAAAAAAACAGGTTGTAGCGCCGAATATTCGGCGGCCGAATGTTCGGCGCTTCGGCCGGCAGCGTCGCCGAATATTCGGTATTCGGTATTCGGCCAATTCACTATTCGTGGCAACACTACTCGCAAGCGAAACACTCGTGATAAGTGGCGAGCATGGAAGTAGAAGTGGCGAGCTGTATCGCCGTTTCGGACTTAGCGTAGGTACCTGCCGAGTAAATAAAGTTAAAAGTATTAAGGTAATAAAGGTATATGTATAAAGCAGTGGAGGATTACGGGCTGATGATGATGTCAATGGGCAATAGAAATGAAAGGAAGTAAATTGTACTCACCATATTTCATTTCCTATAGAGGAACATCGCACAAAACCATCCCTGCGTAAGTAAAGTTGGTGCTTATATTTCCTCTAAGACGGTAGGCATATATAATAGAGGTAGGTATAAAATATCCGCTTCCAAATACCAATCGGGAATCGGCACCTAGGCCTTACGTAGGTACTACCTACTAAGGCCTAGTCTCAGGCATAATGTTTTAACCTAGATGCAATAAAATCCTTCGTAATTTAAATAACTAATCTTCCTTTGCACCAACTTTACAATCTAATTCCCATGGCCACAAATAATAAAACAAACTAAAAACAATAGACAATCAGCGCCGCAGCCGCAGCCGCGCGAAAACAAATTGCATTCTGAATTAGTTCGCGCCAAAAACGGAATCTCAACTTAGTGTAATGTATCTGGGAGCCATATCGGGCGCGGTATGGGCAGGCTTTGTGTTGAATAGTAATACACGGCGACCTGCGACCCCGCATTGTTAGATAGCTTCATTAGTCCGGAATCTGTCGCTGTGTGAACAAAAATGGAGGCAGTGCAGGTAACTGCTCGTGTTATCTGTAATGGCGCAGTCGATAGGAGGTAGGATATAAGTCGTTATACGTGGTTTTACTATACATAAGTACAAAGTTATTATGTCGATATCAAAAATCATAAAACGCTTGAGTTTTACGGGTTTTCTATTGGTTTATGGTAGTTTTATAGACTTTCACGCTGTTATTGCACCGTTACGCCTGTACATCCCGAGTTACATCGCGACTACGATGTTTAGAGGTTGTTTTATTACTCAAAGTGAGGATAGCTTTATGAATGTGTAATGCTTGATTGTTAGTCGTTACGGACCTCGTTTATGTTATTCATATCGTACGTTTTATAGCGACAAGATCGTTACTGGCCACCGACATAGTGTAGCTTATACACTTTCACGACATAAGGTTAACATCCGTGAACCTACTTTTTTCGCGCTTAAAATGAAACGCTAAAGGTATACTCTATTTTCATCGATTTAATAGACATGTAGGATTACATATACATATTTTATTCCACCATAAAACTATATTATAATGCGTTAATTTACTCAGCTAAGTGTGTCTAATTGTGATTGGTGAACAAACAACAAATAACCGAGTGCAGGGGCGCGGCGGCGGCGGCGGCGGCGACACTCTCTGCACGCCGAACAGTAATCCAATGGTCTGGTCTCATTGAATCCGGCGCACAGACCCCGCCGCGCCTCTCACTCCACATATATATCTCATTTACTCAACTGTTAAATCACTAAATACAAAACACGGGTCGCCGACGTGGGACGATCATGCTCCGACTGCGAGGCACTGGCTCTGTATCGGTAACCATTTTAAAGCATTTATATAAATTAAAAGTTGATAGCCACATCATGATCCCACGTACAACACTCAGTTTCTGTAGACATTGTAAGTACATTGTGTGTTCTGTCAGCTAACAATTGGCAAGATGATATAAAACTAAACTCATAGGGGGGCTTATAGCCATTTGTACATTGCATATTTCTAGTGTTAAATAATCCTTTCTTTGGCTTAAACGATGTATCGGAAGCGTAAAAGTATACTTCAAAAGCATTAAAAATATATGTAGTACTTATCTAAAAACTAAACATAACATGTAAGTATGTGCTATGTTTTACACAGGACATTTTTATATGACATTCACTGGGGTAAATGTTATCTTTAAATTTTATTATAAAATATTCAATAATCCAACAGAATACAGAATATAGCGTGATATGTTCCGTTACTGGTAGCGTGATTGTTAGTTTAATTTAAAATGGCGTCAAGTTTACATTTCGTTATGTTTTGGACAGCATTGTAGCGATTGCCAGCAATCGTATTTTGACAAAAATTCTTAACTTTATCTAGGTTTTGTCGACGAACACAGTGCCGCTAGCATGTTGGTACTATAGAAAGCACTTTTCATGCTAGTTTATTTTTAACTTAATGCCAAAGACATTGATTTTTCCCATTCGCATCATCAAAATTAACATGGTCAAGGAATAAAATATTTTACATCGTTTCGGACTGAATATCGTTAGCCATTTGTGTGATAAAAATGTGATGATGTATCAAACTTTTAAACGCGTGCGGAAGCTTTGATAAAAATATAAAACGTAGCGGCGTCACTGTCGGCCTCACGGATTGATTAAATAAATGATGTTGGATGTTTATAAAGATTAAATAAACTTGACTATGTTCTGATCACAGCGGGGAAGGCGCGGGGTGCGGGGCAGCGGGAGTTTCACATCCACCAATGAGAATTTTGGATCCTCAAAAATGTCACTGTGAGGCCTCGATGACGGCCGGATTCACACAACGGCTGACGGGCCGAGACGCAGTGTTCAATAGGTGTGTACGGTGTTGGTTAATGCGACGGGCCTGCGCCGGTGTGCCCGTGCGACAAAACTCCATCACGTTAACATCCACCTACAGAAACTATTCAACACTACGTATAGGCCGTCACGTTGCCCGTCTTTATAAATCCTTGACCGTTAACAAGCGCCCTCAGCCGATATCAAACGTCCTTCACTGCGCAACCCTGCTCATCTCCGGTGGGAAATAAACTTTAGTCAAGTTCGAGCCCTCATTAAATCTCCATAGACCTCCAATGTAATTAATTATATACATTTTTATATAAATAATGCCGTAAACCTGGCAGTGAGGCCGCTCCTCGTCCGTTCTATTTCAGTATATTTGGCACAATCGGTGACAGAATTACATTCAACTACAAGCGTATAATTAATCCTTAAAACAAAACCTATTGGGACAATCATTACTCTGCCTGGGTGATACTAATAACATGAAAGAGTACAAATGTAAAATGGAGACTTTAGACCCCGTGTTGTTCTTAGCGTGTCTGTGACAAACACTAGAGCTGGACTAGGGTCTGTCACCGTGAATGCATATGAAATAAAAAGAGCCATTTGGATTGCATTTGCATCGCACGGCGATGGTTAAGGTCAGTTATACATTTGACATGGATCAAATGGGTCAGTGACCATCGACTGATATCTGATTGATACCCGGTACACTCACCTGCCTTCCAATGACACGGCATGCGGTGTGAGTGATTGTACACCGTCCAAGCAGTGTAAAGTAAACGATAATCGCGCGTCAGCCGTGCGCATAGAAATTCACGTTTACTTTTCACTGCATAAAACTCGAACTCCGCATGCTGTATCTAATTCGAAGGCAATTCAATGTACCGGGTATACATTTAATTACCGTAAAACCGTATTATAAATAAGCCCAGTAGAATTAAGTGCAATAGAATTGAAGGCAGAGTTTCTTACAAATCCAATTTCATCTGATAGAGTCAAAGTCTCCATTCAACCGTTCCCCAGTTTCTGAAACGGCATTTAACTTACACATATTTCAACAAGCACCAGCTTATACTATACTTGTTCTCGTCTGCCAATCAGAAACTGGGGAACAGGAACAACAATTAAATATATAATAATGAATCACAGAGGCTATGGTCTGGTTACCGTCATATTTCATTATAATCTTCAAGTAGAAATAACATTCTCATATAGGTAATCTATTTTATTTAGCGTGCGCTTAATTTCTCTATATATATCTCCATATATAATATTTCAATAGCTCTATATATGTTGTGCTCGGTTTGTACAGCAATGCTACGATCAAAATTGTACTACTCTTCAATTTATTTATTATCTATTAACAATAAAAAGTCCTCGTACCTACATAATGTAAAATCATCGAAAAAACGAGAAAATAAAAACATTTTCCAAAAATTCATAATAGAAATTAATATAAATTCAATTTGCAAATACAACTGTGGTAAAGTATACATTTACATCTCACATTCAACAGGATCAAATCACAGCTAACAACGAAACCGCTACTCGTAGACGTATGTACTGTACCGTTCAACATCCAACCTTATTACCTAAGCATAAGAAATGTTGTTTTTACAAATTGTGTAGAGAAGGAACAGCCGTGCGTCTACGAATAACACAAACTAACTTAATTAAGTACGGAGTGGAGTTACTGAACATCTACTATAACGCCTACGTCTTTGGTTAGTCACGTTCATCTGAAGCAGACTAGACCATTCCAACCGACTGCATTAGTACAGAATACAATATATATTTTTCTATATAGTTCACGAGAAGAAATTAAGTGATATCAGTGAAGTAGGCCAATTTGGGATAAAAAAGGGTTTACGTCAAAATGCGAATCGTCCATTTAGAACAGCCTAGTCCGGGAACGTCGCTATTGAAACAAAACGCACACACGCATATATACGGTAAGTCACGCCACACGACACACACTAACTATTACTAGAATGTCAATAAATAATATTACTGGCCCGAGACTTGATGTGCCATCCGCCACGCCGTCTCAACATCCCCGGGGTCACTCTTAAATAAATCGACGAACGATCGAGAATTGTCTGGCAATCGGCAAGTCTCGTTCGCGCGGTTCTGTCTGTTTAGAGAGTGACCCCCAGAGCCTTTGCAAGAGTGTATGAGAGACAGACATACTTCTAGTGGCGGCATGGCGCACAGTTGAAGCCTGCAGAAATAGGGACCTAAGATAGGATAGAAAGAAACGTCGCGATTGTACAGATATTGATTTGTTTCTTAGTAAATAGTTTGTACACGTCTCCTCATACAAATGCTACGTATGTAGGTAGATCCCCGAGGCCCAGTGTCCCGTCCACTACTCACTATACTTGTTTAGTATGATCCACATCAAAAATAAATTTGCACATACATTTAACTTACAATCTATTAGTACATAACAAGGAGACGTTTAAAGACATATATGTATATTTATTATATATATAAGTAACTATTCTTTATTTAGAAGCCGTTTTAACTCTGACGTTAAATAAAATCGGTTCAGAGTTAAAATGGTTCTGCTTTTTTCATATTTTTTTATATACTTATAGTATTGTGTTTGAGTTCAAGCGCAGATGTCACATTGAACGACAGATGCCGCGTTCATTCAGTGAATGTCATCACGTGGTGACTCCTGCGGTTGAAGCCAAGCACCGGACGAACCACCAAGCTATGTCTACCACGAGTTAACATAGAACACAGAGACGAAGTGCCAACGACTCAGCAATATGTACACGCACCCAACTATTTCCAAAAAACAACTGGAAAAACGACGAAAAACTTAATACTTCATATACGGATTTGTTAGGTAAACAACTTCAATACAAAATATATAAATGGTGTCAGAACGTAACAGTATAATATTAATAGTCGGAACACGTAAAATATTGTTTGTATATAATGTTATATATAAATATATATTATTTTACACTAACATCTACATAAGTAAAGCATTACATTTGTGCAATGATGGCCGCGCCAGGTATGTTCAACGCAATTGAAACAATACATTTTACACTACGTTTGCTAAAATTAACTAAATATATTTAATTTAAAATATGTTAACAGACACCTTTGGTACGTTTTACGAATGTACATCTAAAAATAAGTTTAATAATACTAAATAAACAAATACTGTGCTCCATCACAGGATGCAGCGTGCGCAGATCAACATAATCTCAATACGTCCGTACTCTCAGTACAGGAGAACAAAACGCGGCGAAACCCTCGATAAATCGATTCGTAAATAATAATATTATGAGTATTGCAGGAAAATGCTTTACAAAAGTATTACACAACGAGGGACTAGAAGCGGGATTAATTATTATTACATTCCAAATAATTAAATTATTCCAAATAGAAAAAACATACTCTTACAAACTTAAAACTTGGAAGAACCGTGTTCAAAAATTCAAATATAACGTTCAAAAAACAACTTTCAAATGTAAAGACAATATAAATTCAAATTGATTGATTGCTTTGCCCCGACGCGCACAAATCACTCACACACACACACACAAACACACTCTCAGCGACATTATTATAATAAATTTGCTCGTACCACTATCGCGACTGCGCCATGGCTGGCGTCTGGGGTTTACTTGCGGCGGGCGCCCGCTGCCGGCGCCTCGCCCAATCACCGATCAACATTCACTAAAGGTACTCTCTTTCAATATTTTTTCTTCAATATTTACAACAATCGTTAACTGCTATAAACTCTTTTTTTATAGTTTAATAAATTTGTTTTTTAGTGGAAAATACACTAATTCTCGCGACGACATACGTTGCTCGTATGTTTCGACACCGGCGGCCGCGTGCAAGCCCACTAGAGTGATTTTCATCAAACATTTAAACGTTTTTAAATCTATTGCTGTCTTGCTCTGCCACTATACTGTCAAAGCAAGCGACCAATAGATTTAAATACCCTAGAGCCTTGAAGTCGCATGAGACGCTAAAGCTGGGCTCACACGGGCCGCCCGTCGACTCAAACAATCAGTGCTCGATAAAATACATCTGGCTTGTGATAAAAATCATGGACAGAATCTCATAAGAAATTAACAATTCATACGTTTTTTTCGTGGAAATTAACCCTCAAATCTAATATTTGGCAACATGCTTCATCTATGAGAACCTATGGGTGTGTTGAGGTATTCCTTACATTAGCTAAAACCGCTACGATATAATAAACTCACAGTAGACCTCGCAACTTGCATCCGACATTACTTTCACCGGACGAGTGAATGCTTCTATAACTAAAACGTCTATGCGCCGTCAAACACCTTTCAGATCAATAAAAAAAAAATAAGAAAATATAAAATAAAAAAGCGAAATGACTAAACGGGAGATTGTCGCTCCGCTCGCGCTAGAGGTCGCCACTAGACGCAAACACGTATGAAACAAAACATGATAAAAAATAATACTTTGATCAACATTAATACTTAACTGCTCAAGATCTAGAACAGTGCGGCCCGACCGCACACTTTAACTTCGTGTTGACTAGACAAGTGTTGGCATTGCACTTACAGGCTATCAGAAGTGGTACACCATTCGTCCAATATGTTATGACCAATGTTTGATCAAATACAGCCGATATTTTCCTTACTGCCGTTGATATTGACGTCATCTTGCAATATATTTGGCCAAGTACATTGCGGATGGCGCACCACTCGTAGCGAAATAAAGAACGACATGGCACTGAACAAGCCTACGTTTGGAGGGCGACGCGCGGCAATGTAGACCTTATGCGTTGGTGATAAGGTCTCAGGCGACCGGCGTCTTGTCGAATGAGGCCACGGGGTTGAAGTCCTTGTTGACGAACGAGAAGCCGCGGAATTCCTCCTGCAAATAGATAATGAACAGTTATTCAGTGAACGAAGCAATTTACGTATCTTGAACAATGCGCAGTAGCCTTTATAAATGAAGAATTTAATGATTTTATGTCAATAGATTTGCGCAGATGGCTGCCGTTTTCCATACCATACGTGATTTGACGGCAAACGTGTGGTGTGGTTCGGCCCACTGGTGAACAGGCAGCCAAGAGTGGCTGGATGACAAACTAGGAGCTGATATCAGTTTTGTGATCCTTAGGAGTTAGGAAAGTCCATAAGTTGTTGTATGTATAAAATTGTTAGTGGCTATTGTTCCAAGTGTACCTATCGGTAAGGATTGAACCATTGCTTCACAGAGTGAGCTACAGAATGAATAAGTGAATGAAAGTGGTCTAGCACGGACCTGGTTGATGGCGCGCACCACGTCGGCCGGCAGGGGGGTCAGCACGGGCTCCTCCTTCGTGAACTCCGCGTCGAAGTTCACCGCCTCCTTCTTGCTCTTCTGAAACATACAATGTCATTATTAGACTTGTATTAGGTACTATTGTAAACTTGATGCAAAAGGCCAGAAACCAAAGTGGCTGACTGCAAAAATAATGTTAGATATGAAAGTCATCTATTTAGTTGGTAGTGTGTGTTAGTATGACACCTACTATCACACACTACCAAAGTGAATGAATGCTACAGGCCACATTGCACCCTCCCATTCAGTCCACTATATTTAACGACCCTGTAGCTCAGTTCGCTGTTTCGTATTCCGGCCAAACATAGTGCGAGACCCGTATGACAGACTCTGCCTAGTTTTGGGCCTGATGGCCGTGTATGAGATGTCCCGTATGACTCACTGAGCGGGGGCGGAAGAAGCACTATAGGGACCAGTATACACTAGGACTCACTGAGCGGGGGCGGAAGCACTATAGGGACTAGTATACACTAGGACTCACTGAGCGGGGGCGGAAGCACTATAGGGACTAGTATACACTAGGACTCACTGAGCGGGGGCGGAAGAAGCACTATAGGGACCAGTATACACTAGGACTCACTGAGCGGGGGCGGAAGCACTATAGGGACTAGTATACACTAGGACTCACTGAGCGGGGGCGGAAGAAGCACTATAGGGACCAGTATACACTAGGACTCACTGAGCGGGGGCGGAAGCACTATAGGGACTAGTATACACTAGGACTCACTGAGCGGGGGCGGAAGCACTATAGGGACTAGTATACACTAGGACTCACTGAGCGGGGGCGGAAGCACTATAGGGACTAGTATACACTAGGACTCACTGAGCGGGGGCGGAAGCACTATAGGGACCAGTATACACTAGGACTCACTGAGCGGGGGCGGAAGGGCGGGCGCAGGCGGCGCTCGTGCAGGGCGTCCCAGTCCATGTCGCGGAAGAAGGGGTGCTGCCGGATGGAGCCGCCGCCGCCGAGCACGCCCAGACGCCGCGCCGGGTTCTTCGTCATGAAGCCTGGAGAAAAAAATAATGTTTATTACACACACACTCACGTCACGCCTTGTACTAATTTACTCCCTTGCGGGGTAGGCAGAGATGCATCCACCCACTTTTCTCCAGAGTATTTATTACATTCATAAGTATACACTTTGTTATTTTACTGTAAATTGGTATAGATGACTTTGATATAGCTATTTACTCACGGAGTCACGGGTTCTTGTTTCAGTGAATATTTGGTCCTGCGAGCCGGATCTATAGCAGATGATCCCTGTGTTGCTCACTGTTATTTTCTAATGTAATGTACTTAACATAGTAGTTTATTTGGTTGTTATCAAGGACCCTTCTTCAATAAGCATCCAGCTTCATCAGCTGAACCAAACCATACCGCGATCTACACGACCACCCTACTACGCCATCTATGAGCGGACTTAGCTACTATAAAACTCAAAACTCACCCTTGAGTATGTTGACGGGGCGTGATAGATTAGTTTGATACAGCTATTTAGTCAAGACTTTTGTTTCGGCGAACAGGTGGTCCTTCGAGCCGGATCTTTGTTCCCTACCCTTGAGTATGTTACCCTTATCGAACTGTAAATCGGTAAAGACTAGTTTGATACAGCTATCTAGTCATGGGTTTTTGTTCCGGCGAACATTTGGTCCTTCGAGCCGGATCTATAGCACACTCAACACTCACCCTTGAGTATGTTGACGGCGTGATAGATTACTTTGATATAGCTATTTTTTACGGGTTTTGGTACGTTGCATATTTAGTCCTTCGAGCCGGATCTAAAGCACACTCAACACTCACCCTTGAGTATGTTGACGACGTGATAAAGTAGTTTGATACAGCTATTTAACCACAGAATTTTGTTTCTGCGAATATTTGCTCCTTCGAGCCGGATCTATAGCACACTCAACACTCACCCTTGAGTATGTTAACAGCGTGATAGATTAGTTTGATATATTATATATTTTGCTTAGCTTATATATATTGCTTTTTTTTACGAGTTTTTGTACGTTGCACATTTGGTCCTTCGAGCCGGACCACTCTCCTTACCGTTGAGTATGTTAACAGCGTGATAGATTAGTTTGATATAGCTTTTTTTTTACGAGTTTTTGTACGTTGCACATTTGGTCCTTCGAGCCGGACCACTCTCCTTACCCTTGAGTATGTTAACAGCGTGATAGATTAGTTTGATATAGCTTTTTTTTACGAGTTTTTGTACGTTGCACATTTGGTCCTTCGAGCCGGACCACTCTCCTTACCCTTGAGTATGTTGACGGCGTGGTTGCTGAGCCACACGGGGTACAACACATCGTCGTGCAGGATGGACTCGAACAGCTCGTCCTCGTTGTCGGCCTCGAAGGGCGGCTGCCCCGCCAGCATCTCGTACAGAAGGACGCCTAGAGCCCACCAGTCCACTGAGGGACCGTATTCCAGCTCTTGCAGGATCTGGGGATGATAGATAGGTGATTAATTAGATTATACGGCAGTATTTCAAATTGAAGTTGAGCAAAGTATATGGAATGATGGATAGGAATATGTTAGGATTTTTTTTAATCCACCTGAACTAGGTCCTATAGGATGTTCAGGTTACAAGTATTGTTTACAGTAATTACTTCAGTAATCACTTGTTTGTAATATAATTATTATGATAGATTGGGGGAAGGGAGTTTAGTTATTGATATCGATTCTGAAGGCGGAAATTTTAAATTTAGAGACGTCAAAACCTTAATTTCTTTGTTTAAAATTCGACTCTATGATTGTTTCCGTAAATGTCATTTTTGACTAGCAATTTTTTTAGTTTGACAGCGTTAAAATTAGAATTTCTGCCTTCAGAATCAACATCATTGACTGGTTGTAAGAATTGCAATGATGATTAACAACCCAACTGACGCGCTGTTTCGTGCGACGGTCTCCGAGTTAAAAAGCGTAGAATTCCACGTCGAATAAAAAAATATAAAAAGCGATAAGACGGCAATGGTAACCTTTCGTTTTGTAAATCCATGTGCGAACCCTGTATATTATTATGGTTATTTAAACTATTGCTATCCCGACTAAAGCAACTTTAAAACTCACCTCAGGCGCGATATAATCCGGAGTTCCACAGAACGTAGTGGTCGTGGCGCCATCTTGGAACATAAAGCAAGTACATATTTATGGCAAAATACTATACATAACAATATTTTAAAGTACACAATAACATTTAATATGTCCTCAGATCTCATAATCTTGGCTGTCACAGGCCACTCTGTTGCACAACGGATCACAACGCGTTGTCATACAGCTTCCTCTAGAGCGCTTTTCTCGTCATTGGACATCATCATCACTAGCCTACGACCTTGCTACACTTGGACAAGGGCCTCCCCAAGGAGAGCCATTAAATATTTTCAATCCATCGAAAACCAGTTTGAGTGCGGTTGTCAATGTTGTCATACTATGGCAAATGTTTCCTCTGACAAAGTTAAAGTTACAAAACTTGGTACTTGGCATTTCAAATTCCCTGGCAGGTACCGAATGCTTTACGAAGCAAGCCGACATTCTTTAACCCTGGACGTAACATGACCTATAACGACTGAGGGGCCGAGCCATTGCCAGGTGTGTACTAAGTTCTCCGAAGACAGCTGGCATTGGCCCTGTCCTTGTTAAGTTTGTTGCCATTACTAATGTAAGTGTGACTCTGAAAACCATTAATTTAAAAAAAAAAGGAAAAAAAAAAGAAAAAAAAAAAAAAATATTCTTGTATAATGAGATACACGGCTGGGGGTTTTTAGTCGGTTAACGCCCGACACTACCTGGGTCCTCTTCCCAGGTGTCCATGTGGATTTTCCCCCAGCAGTGGAAAAAAAAAGGGAAAAGAGAAAAAGAAAAAAAAAAAGAACAATATATATATAAAAGATAGAATATATATACCTATATATAAATGAAACTTCCTTATCGAGTAGAAAGTAGATAAAAGAATTAAAAACTATCTCATAAAAATTACCACTCTTCAAAAGGCACGGACATAAAGTCTGTGGAGTGATAACAATTTCTTAAAAAAAAAAAAAAAAAAAACCCTGGACGTAAAAAGACAGGTTTTATAAGTTAAAAGTGTGTGTATCTGTGTGTGATGTCTATGGTAGCGTAGCTCCCAAACGGCTGAACCGATTTTCATTTTATTTTTTTAGGTCGATAGGTAATATCTTCACTCCTAAGCCTCCTAGGACTCACCGATGATGCCCTCCTTGCACATGCCGAAGTCGGCCAGCTTGCAGTGGCCCTCGCTGTCCAGCAGAATGTTGTCCAGCTTCAGGTCGCGGTAGATCACGCCGTGCGAGTGCAGGAACTGCAGCGCGAGGGTCACTTCCGCTGAGTAGAATCTGCGGGGGTAGGTGCTGGTTAGACAGATGTGTGGGTGTTACTGACCGCCACATTAGTAAAATGAACGGAAAGGCTAGATTTATGACATAACGAAGAAACCTTTTTAATGCGAATAATCACAACAAATAAATGGTAATGTCAGTCGTCACTTTGGTCCGAATGTCCCCCTATAGCCACACGTACTATTAGCAAAAGCAACATTTTTGTACTCAAGATATAGGTAGCACGCTAATATAGCGCTAGGTTTGAAATTTTAAATTAAGAAAATGCACACTGGATACACATGTAGAATATTATGTAATAACCGCTGCTCTGTTCTCCGTAAGAGTTCTACATTAACTGTTCTGCCGTCACTCCTCCCACACTCACCTGGCTCTCGGCTCGTCGAACTTCCTGGCCCGCTGTATCTGGAACATGAGGTCTCCTCCGTCCACGTACTCCATGACAAAGAACAGCCGCTCCCGGGTCTGGAAGGCGCTGTGCAAGGCGGTCAGGAAGGGGTGCCGGGCGGCGAGGGCTAGTACCCGCCGCTCGGTCAGTGTGCATTCCACGTCGTCGTCCTGGATTATCGCGTCCTTCTTGAGGACTTTTACTGCGTACACCTGTAGGGAAATTGATATATAGCATCTGAAGAAGACTTCAATATTAAAACCCAGAGTTAAGAGTTGAGCGTGGGTTTGATAGTGTCGAAACTGCACAATGCCATTGATGCACGGTAAGCCGCGGCCTTATAGTCTACGTGCTCCTCCTATCTTTTCATCTATTGGTAAATGCAACATGCTCTGATGGTTTTTTATGCTATCGTATGGAAAGTCAAGTCTTCTCTGATAGGAAATGCATCAGACGAGAAGGTAATCGACAAATATTTATGTCTTTGAGTTGAGCCAAAGTCACAGAAAGTGGCTACGCTTAATTTTATTTACCCTCTCCCCTTTGTTCTTCAGCGGAGAAATACCCACACTATTCCCCACTAGATGATCCCCTCACCTCATCCGTGCCCTTCTTCTCCGCCAGCATGACCTTGCCGAAGCTGCCCTTGCCCAGCACCTTGATGAAGTGGAAGTCGTCCAGCGACACCGCCGCCGCGCCGCTGCCGCCACCGCTCTCTGTCGGATTAGTACATATACGTTAATAAATAATACACATAAATAAATAAACCAGACTCCGAAGGCCTGGCCCTGTAGCACGGCACGCCATTAAGACGTGACAAAAGTTCTTCGTCGCGCTCGCTCTTGAGGCTGCGCAATGTGAGTGAGCGCGATGCAAAACTCTTGTCACGTCTTAAATGCGCCCCGTACTAGCCCTTCTGTAACATGGAGAGGTGGACGATAGATTCAGGGAATTTTAGCGTAGTCACAGACACAATAATCTAATAATAATCATAAATTATTACACTAGCAAGCGATGCGTGGTAAGTACTTCAATTAGGTACTTTGTCTTATTTTGGATTTTCTACATTAGATTGGTCGGTCGGTCCAACAAAATTCGATGCAAATAAACTTGTGAAATATCAGAACAAAGAATCCAGATTCACACATGACGAATGATAGCTACACATGTAGGTGCTGATGCTGAGTACTGACCTTTGTCCTGCTGCTGGTCCGGCCCCTCCTTGTCGCCGGCGGCCGCGTCGCCCGCGCCCTCCAGCGCCGTGTTCAAGTACTACAACACACACAAAGTCATGTTAGCCACATAATTTAAAACAGGAGGGTTATAAGAAAACGTAATATCCATGAAATGCAGAGAGTCACAGACAGATCATCAAAAAATATATATTTATACGATGAATAAAACTTTCCCGGTTATGCCAAGTGCACACACTGCACACTCCTACGCTTATACTATGAGCATCATCTACGATTTAGTCCTATTTTTTAACCTTCATTTTTTTTATTGTGCCATCCAGTCTCACTTTGGCAAGGCTATATGACCCACAAAATTCAAATTTAAAACTACATAATGTACAAAAATAAATATATAGTTGTAGGGTACCTTGCTGGGCCGGGGCCTTGGGTTCTTGTCGGGCGAGATGCCCATCTCGCTGAGGATCTCGGCCATCATCTTGGTGTTGATGCCGCAGTTGTTGGCCACGTTCTTCTGGCAGCGCTTGTGCACGTTCATCGAACACACTGCGGGGAACACACAAGCTAGTAAGTACTCTTCTAGCAACCATTGCAGTGTTGAAATTTTGTAGAAGTAAATTTTACAAACGCAATAATGAGTTTCTGGCGGAAATGAAATTCACTTATAGATTCGAGGTAATAGGAGGTAGGTTTTAATAACCTAACCTGTTAAAAACACCCGACGGTTTGTTTTGAAGGCTAAGCCGATTTTGATAAATATGGCTAAGAACACTCAGGTTAACATTTCCCATGACAGATACACACAGACACGTTATACTTAAACCAGAAATTAAAACGCATACCTGACCTACCTCCAAAAAAAATTGTTGGTCCATGTGCATACTGAACACCCAGTATATTATACAGCACAAGTCATACCTTCGCACTGCAGGCCCTGCTTGATGAGTCCGTAGAGCAGCGAGCCGCAGTGGTCGCAGAAGGTGAACCGCTTGTAGGAGTGCACCACGAAGCGGTGCGGCACGTTCACGTTGAAGCGCTGCCCGCCCGACACGCCCACGCCGCTTTGTTGCTGCGGGGGGAGGGGGGAGGGGATGAGTGTGTGGAGGAGTAATCACGGCCCCGCGCTTTACACGGGCAGGTGAGGCCTTGTGAAATGTACCTATGCCAGGTTTGACAGATAGTCATAGCTGTTGAAGAATATCTGGTTGTTAAATTTAGGATGGTGTTCGATGGCAGGTATATTTTTGGCAGGTATATTTAATAATGGCGAATTTCAGTCCCCCTACTAGGCAAAACCCTCATTACTGTTGTTGCTAATAATATTCAGCAAGAAAAAAAATGTCATTTCATCCCTTCATGGGTCTGAGAAGATAAGGTTTGTCAGCGTGATGAATGGATTAGCCAGCCTGAGCACCCTCAATCGCTGATCGCCAGGGGTGCGCTGGACTATAAAATACAGTTGATATGTCACACGGGGACGTTCCTTTTGTTCACCCCATATAAGAGTAAATAATAGATCCATTGTTGACTCACCCGTACTTCCTCTTTCATGCCGGGACACTTGGTGACGACGGACGAGTGGCAGCGCTTGTGCACCACGCACGTGCACACTGCAAACAAAAATTTGTGTTATTCATGTCTTGTTCATAGAAGCGTCGCTTCTACCATCAACCTTATAATGCAGCATGGCTTCTTTATTAGAAGTAGTAGCAACAAAACATTGTTCTTTCATGTCTTGTTCATAGCGGCATTGCTTCTACCATCAATGTTATAATGGAGCATGGTTCTAACGCTTCTTTATAAGAAGGAGAAGCGTAAATGAATGATGACAACTCACCTTGGCATTGGTAGCCCTGCTTGCCGAGACCCCTGAAACAAATACAAGTTCGTTAGTAATGAGAGCACATATAATCTTATATGATGAGTACTCCACTCGAAACCTACTAAATTCGTGGCAAATAGAGACATAATGATATGCTATGTAGTATCACTTAGCTACGATTTTTATTTAATTTCAGTGGACTTTTGCGTCAGCTGCAGCGTAATCATGGAGCAATTTTGATGACTTAATTTTTCTTCAATGGTGGTTTGACCCAACAAGGCTTGACTTGGCTCAGATTGATTACTTCGGATACTCCAGAGCAGTACATTTATGAAGACCCATCATAAATGACAATCTATGTATAATAGTATTTTTTTGTTACTGGGGGACTTCTTATGTGAAACAAGGCACGTCATATCTAGAGGAGGCTCTACACTCACCATATGAACTCGCGGCAGTGCGAGCAGAAGGTGGGCTGGCGCAGGAAGGTGGCCATGAACTTGTGTCCGTTGACCTGGTGCACGCGGCGGCGCATGGCCCCGCGGCGCCGCGCGAAGCCCGCGCCCTCCTTGAACTCGCGCCCGCGCGCCGCCGCGCCCGCCGTGGACCGGGGCTCGGCCGCCGCTAAGGGGGAGGGGAGGTGAATTGTGATTATTTATTTTACCTATGTAACAGGACTGTATATAATCTATTTTTGTTGTGTTTCCAGCAAAATTGCTAGTATAAAAGCAAAAGGGGGACTTTTAACATCATCATCAGTCAATACTCGTCCACTGCTGGTCATGACCATGACTAAGGAATGTGAAACTACTTTACTCCTACTTTACTGTCCCCGCCTTTTGTGTCTCTGATTTTATTCTAATTATTAGTCTGGGATTTTATTGTACAAGCTAGAAAATATTTGCACAGTAAATCCAGCCTAATAACTTAATGACAAATTGTTAATAATAA
Organism: Plutella xylostella; assembly: GCF_932276165.1. Lineage (NCBI taxonomy): Eukaryota > Metazoa > Arthropoda > Insecta > Lepidoptera > Plutellidae > Plutella > Plutella xylostella. The sequence continues at coordinate 202,212 of NC_064005.1, forward strand.
AGTTCCTACAACTACACTAAACTATTATGTAGATTTCAAATATGAATTAAAAAAACATAAATAAAAATAAAGTTAAAATAAAATTACAGATGGCTACAAATTTAATAATCAAATTTGTGAAAATGATGTAATTTATTTAATTTTATTAAGTACCTTGTGTGGCGCTCCATTTCAGATCTATGCGGAGGTGCAGCTTGCCCTGCGGCTCCAGGTCCACCTGAAGAACATCACATTATTAGTTTTCTGAAATATTGCTAAGTACATTAGGGACAGTGGATGTTGGGCGACCCACTTCCAGCGGCCGAGTATGTGGGTCACTGCAATGTTTCCCCAATTAGGCCCAACCTGTGGCATGCACTTTAGTTTACAAGCCATTATTGGATTTGTGTATGAAATTGGTATACTTTTCAATTATACTAATATGCAAATAAGTACCCATGTAAGTATGTGAAAATTGTTTTGTGTAATAAGTGTAAAAATAAATAAACATTTACATTTAATCTGCAAATAATAGTGGCTTGTTAGCACACAGGTTGCAAGCATATTCTGAGGTGACTTGCAATCTTATGTGGTATTTCACAGACATCATGAATGTATACCTGTGATTAATACTTTAATTTGAAAGTGTACTTTTACAGTGTGTCACTACCAGTATGAGTCATAAATCTCATCATCAAGACATACATCACACAAATGGATCCCTTTGAGGAAAATGTGTTGTGCACCCAAAATAAACTTTCAGTAGGAAGCCCCTGATTCATCACAGTAATGTGTGGTGATTGTAGTGAGTAGAATGAATTGTTCAATATCAAAGTTTGAAATAACAAACATTGCACACAGCATCAAATATAAAGTAATGTCAATAATAATATCTTATAATTAATTTGATTGCATATCAATTTCAGTTTTATAGATTTTATAGTATAATTTCAAAAACAAAGACACTTAAAACATAGAATTAGTGAGTTTGTTATTTTTGCTTTGTTTGTTTAACAAATGTATGTAGGTACCTCATCTTCCTCACATAATGATTCATAACCTTCATTTATTTCCTCAAAATACAGTCGGCCAGATTTCCAGCACTTCATATTGGCACCACTCACATTGACTTGTGACCCACTTGCTGCTGCGAGACACTATTAGACACTGATGCACACCACTTATCTTCTAAACAAACATCTATTTATGTTTCAGATAGCATTCACTTCTATCACTACTATCAAGAGATTACATGGTATTAAGATAAGATGTGAGTAAAACCCCAGTCGGCCGCTAGTTCCCACAGTCAGCTGATAGGCGGCATCAACAACACAACAACACTCACCCAAAAGTCTGAAGCATCTTTATCTCTGTGTATCAAGTCTTCAAAAGGAATAGTACAGTTTGCAACAAAATCATCAGGCGGAATGGCAGCATCATGGAACACTGTGATGCCCAAGCTGGAAAAAAAACAAGTTTTAACAACAATGTGAATTGTGAACAGAGAAATAGATTCCAATAAGAAAGTATGTAAGTGACAGCAACCTGGTGACATTATGCACTTCGTGTATGAAGGTCTCGTTCCACACGGGGTCGAAGGTCTTGGGCTTGGTGGTGGAGCGGTCCAGGTGGTGCTCGTCGGCGTCGATGGAGACGTACGGGTCTATCGGCTGGTCGTCTGCAACACAACCAGTATTTACATATATTACCAACACCCATTTTGGTAAACATGCTACGCCTAGTTTACGCGCCCATTTTTTTGTGCAACCAACGAAAATTTCACTAAATCTTTATATTGCCAGTGGCGCAAGGATCTCGAGATTGTGTTTAGACGAAGCTCCGGGACGTACCTGGTTTCCCGAAGGTCATGTTATGCCTTTTCTGGAAGTCAGTCGGCCTAAGGCCCGTCGCCTCGCACACCTTGACCCGCACAGTCCCGCTGAACATGGTGGCGACCAACGAGCCCTATCACCGAGACCGCGCCGCCTCACGATCACTTCCACACGATAAACCCACTTAAAATCATTGAAGGAGCTTCATAATTGAAATAGAAATTAAAAAGACTTGACAGCGACGAGATCGGCCATGGATGGATTGTTGTCTATGGATTTGGAATTTGGATTAAAAAAACACTTTAGCCTACTTTCTGTATAAGGCTAGCCGCAACATAAATACAATGTTCCATTTCCAGCTTCCACAAAATTCACAAAAGGGACATACAAAAATCCTTCGTAAGGTAGTAATGCGAATCGTACACAAACAACAAAAATTGAATGGCTACATTTTCAAAGGACCTGCTACGTAGCAGCAACTGCTTGCTATTAGAGTAGAAGAGCACACAGTGATTGAGTATGATTGAGTAGTGGTAGGGTCAATAGGCTCTGGAGCAAACAGTGAAAAATCCTCCAATCATTTGGATACCTATCGTGTTGTGAGGTCGTTATCATTCTGAAGTATTAGGATTAGGGCCACAAACACAGACTACATTTTACTTTGATTGACATTTCAGTGACTGTCAAGATTACATGATTCTGCATGACATTGCCATTGTTATTTGAATGGTGGCCGATCGGTGTAAATTCGTTTAATTTATTTGTAAACATTTCGATTTTCGCTCTATATTTTACCTATTTCAAAGTGAACTACAAACTCCAACAAAATGGGATTCCTAACTATGCTGAAAAAACTTCGCCAGAAGGAGAAAGAAATGCGAATTCTCATGCTGTATCCTTTTAAAATTACTCACAACTTTTACTTTCATCTTTCAAGCCATAATTTCCGCTACATAGCGTTCCAGAGGTCTAGATAACGCGGGCAAGACGACGATCCTGAAGCGCTTCAACGGCGAGCCCATCGACACGATCTCGCCGACGCTCGGCTTCAACATCAAGACGCTGGAGCACAAGGGCTACAAGCTCAACATCTGGGACGTCGGCGGACAAAAGTCGCTCCGGTACACCGTTATAACTATTGATAAAGCGTTTAGTTTAACTGCAGACTGAAAAAGAGCCATATGAAATAGGTATCTGGATGTGAACATTGTTTTCTATGTTGTTTTTTGTTTAAAAAGCAACTTGGTTATAGTGATGATTCATCATCATCAAAATTTGGTCTACTGTTCAAAAGTAGGTAATAAATTATGAGTTTTCAATTTTTTGACGGCTGAATGGTGTAGTGGTTAGTGACCCTGACTGCTATGTTGAAGGTGCCGGGTTAGATTCCCGGCTGGAGCAGATATTTGTTTAAAGAAAGATATTTGTATGGGTGTCATTTAAACGATCGCCAATTAAATCCGTTTTGAATTTGCTAAATAATAGGTTTGAAGGCAAAATAGTAGATTTGCCAGCAAATTTTTGCCCCCAAACAATTTTAAATCAATTCAACAATTAATCACTTAAAATTGCCGGGATTTATGATCAAGTGGCAAGTTAACATTTATGTATATATTTTAATAGGTATGTCCACATAACTCGATGTTATGTTTAATATTTAAATGAAACAAAAAATTAAGTTTAAATCATCAATATTCTTAATTAAAAACAACATAAACAACCTTCTTCTAATTATAACTTAAACCTTAATCTTCTTCTAATCAAAAGCAATCTTATTGTAATTAAAACTTAAACTTCCTCTTTTCATCATCATCATCATCAGCCAATAATCATCCACTGGTGGAGATAGATCCGCTCCCAAGGAGTGCCACAACATTCGGTCCTCTGCCTTCCTCATCCAACCACTATCGGCTATCCGCCTAAGATCGTCAGTCCAGCGGGCAGGAGGGCGTCCCACGCTCCGTTTGCCTGTTTGTGGTCTCGACTCGAGAACTCGTCTACCCCAACGGTTATCTGTTCTTCGGCAGATATGACCAGCCCACTGCCTCTTCAGCTTGCATATTTTGACAGCTAAGTATGACGGTAACCTTGGTCCTCTGACGGATAATCTCATTTCTGATACGATCCATCAGAGAAACTCCAAGCATAGCTCTCTCCATAGCACCGTCTCCGCTAATTTGTAAACTCATGTATTAAATTGCTAACGAATTATAATGTTTTAATAACTGGACCAATCATAATGTAACTACTGCAATGCTGATAAAATATGAATTAAAAAGAAATCGCAACATGCGACCTAGAGTCAATATATTTGCTGGCAAATCTACTATTCTGCGGGCGCAGTTATTATTTGAGGAGCAAAAATAATATTCTGCATACAAAGTTTTTATTTATGTAATGAACTCAAATTTTTTGGCAATCCATCTATTATTTTAGATTTTTGTATTGATATTATTTGCTGATTCATACCAGAGGACACTTTTTATTTATTTGAGGACAAAAATATATTGTTGCGGTTGATCTATTAATTTGCTGATACAAGTTGATGACAAAAATAAACTTTGCTGGCAAGAAATATAGTTCCCTATTTGTATTAGGGTCTTGGGTGTTGATATTTATATTTAGTATGTATCTATCTATGTTTTTGTGTAGATATATCAGCTGTCCAACACCCATAACACAGGTTCTGCCTAGCTTGGGATCAGATGGCCGTGTGTGAGATGTCCCCACATATGCCACTGAGTGCTGCTGAGTGTTAAAAATGAGCTTCTACCACTGTGCAACAAACAATGTTATAGTTTTTGGAATAATAGTAGGTACCTATCATCACTTCATGATAAAAACTTTACATGTTACTTGATGAACTTAAATTTGGTTTTGAATGATAAAAGCAGAGCTGCTAACAATTAAACTCATTGATGAACCATAACAATGACTTAATCTTACAATCATAACATTTGCCAGATCCTACTGGAAGAACTACTTCGAGAGCACGGACGGCGTGGCGTGGGTGGTGGACAGCGCGGACGCGCGGCGGCTGGCGGCGTGCGCGCACGAGCTGCACGCGCTGCTGCGCGAGGAGCGGCTCGCCTCCGCCACGCTGCTCGTGTTCGCCAACAAGAGTGATCTGCCGGGAGCGCTTACTCTGCAGGAGATTAGAGAGGTATGCCTAATGTGTCTAGATATTTTTAGCCAGGAAGGCCCTCTAGCTTTAAGAAAACTTATGGCTCATCATGACACATGGAATGGTAGCTCTTTTTATATGTAGAGCCTATTCCCTGTGGTGCATGACCAGAATTACATGTCAGCTTAGGTGTATTAACTATTCCACTCTCTCAAACACTGTTCTCTAGCATACACATATTATAACATTCCAGGTTCCTCTCTCCACTCTCCCCATGCTAGATATTAACTTTATTCCTTTCTCCCAAACACTAAAGTTCTTGTTCTTACCCCTAACATACACATAATTCTATCATTCCAGGCGCTGGACCTGGACAGCATTAAGAGCCACCACTGGCGCGTGGTGCGCTGCTCCGCCGTGACCGGGGAGAACCTGCTGGAGGGCATGGACTGGATGCTCGATGACATCGCCTCAAGGATATTCGCTCTTGACTGAAGACTAAAATACAGATGTCAAGGGAAATTGCACAATTTTTAATATGAGCGGAAAACGGGAGAGCTAATATTATAGTTGTAAAATAAAACCAGTGAATTACATTTAGATAATACAGTGGGTTGCTACAACTTTGTATCTCTCGTAACATAAATGCTTGATGAAATAATCACTGATGTATAAAAGTTACACTGTAACTGCTAACAGCCCTTTAACCAGCTATGCTTATTCCATGATAATATGAGAACTGTGATCTCTATTTTATGTATAGAATATAAAAACTAAATTATTAAGTTACGTATTAAACAATTTTCATAAACGTAGTATTTTATTCAGGACTTATAAAATCAAACAGATATGGTAATTTCACGAAAACAATTTTTATTGTCTTGTTTTCACTTACTTTTCACTCTCAAAATGGAATAGTTAATGACTTAAACACCACAGTAATCTAAAGAACTTAATTACACTATTATTTTCTCTTCATAGTCATCTGTAGAACATTATCAATCAGCTATAAAGAAGGGCAGCTAAATCATAACCACTATTATCTGTAGGAGTAACATTCTGATGGTATAAACTTTACACTATAAAGTAGTAGAAAGAAGGTCACTAGCAGGTGCGGTCAGAGGGCCTTGTGGGAGATTTTATTACCGTTCGTGCAATGAAAAGTAAACGCGATGTCATTCATGTCATGGTCATGATGGTACTGAATTATGCTTTGTAAAATATACCATGAGCCCTATAACAGCTTTCAAATCCATACATTTACATTTTATTGGTAATTTTTCGTTTTTAAGGGAAAGCCAACTTTATTTACCTGGCATAAGGATCTGTCAATCAAACGTCATGCTCATGCTATATTTATTTTACCAAGTATAGTGCAGCAACTTTCCCGCAACCCGCAACATACTGCGTTTACTTTTCACTGCTCCAATGGCGTAAAATCTCTCACACCGCAGTCAGTGGGCCGGTGGTTAGGGCTGGTCTGGGGAGTGGTCCCGGTCCGCCTCCTGGTCGAGGGCCGTGGTGTCCAGCAGTGCACTTGTCTCCATGGTGACGTCACACTCCACGCTGTCTTGTGTCGTCTCTGCTGCAGGTGGGTCGTCTGAAGTTTCTTTCACTTCTTGTTCTTGTTCTGAAATAAAGAGAAAGACAATTTATGTATCTATTAATGGCTCTGCAGTAGTAGTTGTACGGTCCCAGACAATACAACAATACTAATGGTACAAGAGGAAAGGATATTGTGGCGTATCAAAATGGTGGCTTGTTGCTATTAGAGCTATTCAAACCAGGCCTTAGGCCCATCATCCAATCTTTCATTTTGGTACCTATTTACCTTTAACAGGGCTGTCATGGGGCTGCACGGCATCTGCAACCTTCTCCTGTTCATCCACATCACTGTCCTCCTTATCCTTGTCGTCTGCATCAGTCGCGAACTTGTCTCTCTTGCTGCTGCTGTCATCATGTTCCGCAGTGCCGTCATGCTCCATGGTGGAGTCTTTCCGTTCTCTAGTGTTCTTCGTGTCCATGTTGTCGTGATTGTGGTCGGGGTCATTCTCCTTGGCCGCGGGACCCTTCACTCGCAGGCAGCGCTGCTCTATTCTCTGTAGTTCCTCTTGAAGCTCTTCTCGTTTCTTTTCCAGGCATTCTGTGCAAGATTTAGGTGATTTAGAGGGGATGGATTAATTATTTTCATCCATTTTAATTTAGTTTTACCACTAATGAGGTATATTACAATAAATTTGTAAAAGATAAATAGGTTTTGTTAAACTTGAGTTTTGAGAAATCAATAGGTTATGCTATCATATTAGAGGAAGATTAATAATAGATTACAATGATAGTATGGATGTAAGTTTATTGTAGAAAAAGGTTGAGAACAGAATGATGAAGAACCCCTTGAATAATACAACAGACCAACTCACTGGCAAATCTATGGCTTTTCAGCCATTCTGTGAAAATATTAGAACAACATTTAAATACTGTTAAATTATGTACGTTATAGACAGAAATTATCCAAAACCCACTTACTTTCATGATACTTTCTACTGGACTCCAGTAGCTCTGTTGCCTTTTCTGTCATTTTCTTTGGGATCCAGTAGATGTAGGGCTTGGCTTTAGTGTAGATGAAGTTGCTGAGGTGTTTCTGTGAGGCCTCCCACTGCTCAAACTCCTGCACTCGGTTCATTTTGGCTTCAAGAGCCTTGATGGTGGCCTTCTTGTGGTCTCTCTCGGCAAACAAGGTTTTCCTCTCTTTCTGTTCCTTCTCCTTCTGCTGACGAGCCTGCTCCTCTATTTTTCTCTCAACCTGGGCCTTTTTTTCTTCCTGAAATGTATAAATGAAACTTAGAACAAAATTTTATGCTTGACAAAGAAAACTTGAATAAAAAAGAAATTCTAATCAATTTCTTTTGGCAACTTCATCTAATCCTTATAAATAATAAACACACACCTTAGTCTGCAATCCAATCTCCTCCTGTTTGAACTTCTGCAGTGTCCCGAGCAGTGAGCCGAAGATGCGTCTGTTCCTGGTGCGGGCCTGCTCGTCGCCGGACTGCGCGCGCAGCACGGCGGCGCGCGTGGGCAGCTCGCGCGACACCGCCGACGACATGCGCGCGCGCTTGCCGCCCGGAGACTCCTCCTCCTCGTTGTCACTGTCGTTGCGAGCTGAGAGCCTGAAAGAAATAACATTATACTGTAGATTATGGTTAAATACAACAAGTTCATGTCGTGTTTACCAAGAATCTGGTGTCGGGAGATGTTTGTTAACCAAATAAAGGTCTAGTGTACAACGTTACCTGCTAAATACGGTTTTGGTTTCATGTTTCCTCTTGCCGAAAAGCTCATCGTTTTTGTTGTAGTTGTTTGATTCCGGGTAAGAATTACGGCCGGGGCGGGCTCCTCCTCTCATATATTCACCAGATTGATTGTTAAACCTGAAACCGCAAAGATAATGGGTGAGAAAATTGAGAAAAACTAAGTAGGTATGTGAAATTACTGCATTAGCGGAAAATCATTGACTAACCTATCGGAATACCGTCCCGTTGTTTGCACGATTTTCTTGATATTTTCGTCAATTTTATATAAACTGCTCTTTTCATTTTCTAGTTGGGTACGTAATGTACTAAACGATAATGCCACTTCGGTGCCCATACTGCCTAATATTGAAATAAATGTAAATTTGTTTCAAGTCCACCACTAAAATTGTTTTATTTAGTAAAATGTCAAATTTGTTCAAGTTATTGTCTGTGGCTGAACGAAACAAACACAGAACACATTTTTATGGAATGAAAGTATCATTATATTTCATTCTTCTCAATCATAGTCTGTGAAATGTGTGATGTGAATTTAATTAGTTCAGCTACTCACCGCTAGATGGCAAACAATACTAAAATATTAATACTAAAACGGTTAGGAATTAGAAAAAAACATATGAGTTACAATTTTTAGATAATTTTAAGAGCTCCATTTTATTAGTTTATAACATTACTCTCCGATGCACCGTTTTTGAGATATAAGCAAAAAACCAAAAATTCGTAGCTTTATCCCCCCCTCCTCCCCCCGCTCATCACCTAGGAGTCAGGACTTTTGGTATGTTAACAACCTAAGCCCCCTGAACAAGTTTCTGAAAGAATCGCTTAGTTACCTGCTCACGCACTCTACACCTCATTCCTTGACTGGACTATAATATAAACTTTGAATAATCCATTACAGTGCGACAAACTTATCTGTTCCGGTGAGAGCGAACTAAATTGATCTATATCTAATTACTTACTAATGAATTGTATATTGTAAAAGATTAGATGGGTTTATTAATACCGTAAGAGCGAATTAACAATACGAGCAAACTTAAAATCTTATAGAATTAAGAAATATTACACATTTATGTGCGCTGTCACCGGAACAGATAAGTTTGTGGCACTATACGTGATTACTTGATTAGTACTTTTAGGTACTTCAATGGAATAATCTATCGCTATCACTATTTTTGTTGCACTCGTGTCTCTGAGTGGCGTCCACCCACAGTGACAGTACATAACTCTACAATATACTCAGCCCTATTGTTGTGGCACTATACTCTAGAAACTCTAGATAAAGTATAGCGAAATAAATAAACTTTTACAGGTTTTGTATGATTTTTGTATTTCTTGCAATAATCACACCGTTGGTTTAACAAAAATGAATACATAGTCATCATAAAATATTTTTAACATAAAATTATTTACATAATTTATATAATTTACATTTTAACAATATTTATTAAATAAATAATATATTATTGATACTTATTCGAATATCAGTTAAATATTGTGCTGAACTAAACATCGATCAAAATGTGCTTATTGAGTGCCTTTACAAACAAAACACTATAGGTGCTATCAGACACTATAACAAATGGGTCTTACTACCATTACCACCAATTAAAAGCAATACGATGGCATGATGCGTTATTACTAAGTTTACCTTACTAGACATTCGGTACGTATAATGGGCAATTGAAGAGTTGGTTTTCATTTAAGGCACATAATTTAGGATTATATTACTTATTCATAGGAGTATAATAATAGGTATGCTTACAAAGAGTTATGTTGCAATACATGACATACCTAAATAAGTGATACATTAATGTATATTTCAGTTTACTTTTACCAAGTTCATATTACGAGTAAGGCACATTAGATAGTACTTAGTACTTACCAAATTTTAGTGGTAGGTTAGGTACAATATTTGAGTTGGTTTTACATAAAGGCGGACACTTGACGTATCAATTACGCGTAGGTATAAAAATAAATAAGTTATCGACATCAAATAAAATATCTGTTGATCAGATCTTTGATTATAAATTGCCAGTAAAGGGCCTTAGAATTTTGTGCACACACATTAAATATAAATTCTAGTTCTAGGTACACAAGGTGTAATATAATATTGTGCAGCTACTGCTGTGTTCTGTGGACGGGAGCGGTCGGTGACTAGGAGAAGCGCTTGTAGGACTTCAGCAGAGAGAGGCTCGGCATGTTCACGTTGAACGAACTCTGCGTCTGGAAATAGTATATCGTTAGGAGGCATGGCTGGGTACAATCATCCGTACAGAATATTCAGGTTAGTGGATCCGATAGTTGACTGCTATTATTCGGCTTGATTGTGCATTACAAATAAGACAGAAAATATGACGTTAGCTATATTTTATGGATTTAAAAAAAAATGAGGTTTGAATGTTAGTTATGTAATTTATGAACGAAAACTTGAAATACTCACATTGACTTCCTCTTTTATTCCTGGACAATTTGTTGCGACATTAAGATGGCATCGTTTATGAACCACGTACATACAAACTGGAAAAAGTATACTTCGTTATAGAAATTGTGTCAAACAGTACAAAATCAACCATTCAAATATGTACCAGGACTCACCTTGGCACTGATAGCCTTGTTTGCCGAAACCCCTGAAATCATAATTTAAAATTAGCAAATACCTAACAAATAGCAGTACGAAATCTATTTTAAAGATTCTAATAAAGACTAAAAAACAGTTATCACTAAACTTCTCACCAAATAAAATCGGTGCAATGTGAGCAGAAGGTGGGTCTCTGCAGACAGGTGGCCATGAACTTGTGTCCGTTGACCTGGTGCACGCGGTGTCTAGTGCCGCGGCGCACCGGGAACTGACCCTCCAGGGACGCTGAACCATTCTGAGAGCCTGTAACATTCACAAAAAGCTTTAGTGATTAACTATTGATACAAATGAAAAATCTATATAAAAATAACAGCAATATAATTAGGCACATAGATCTAGAATCCCAAATAATACCATATATAACGTAAGTACTAACCTTCACTAGCATTATTTGTGAGATCTATTTTCAGATGCAGTTTACCTTGGGGTTCTAAATCCACCTGAAATAGAAGTGAATGGTCAAATTTTATTGTAAGTAAGAAATTCCTATAAATAAGGAATACTTATTTATTTTTATTTATTTATTTAAAGGAAAACTTACAGCTAGAGATATCAGTAAAAATAGCAAAGTATGAGACAGACAGCCAATTACAAGTTTCCACATGTAAGAAACAAAATATTGCCATTATGCCTAATAAGTTCTACTTATTTCAGTGAATAGTAATAAATAAAAGTAAAAAACATTAAAATAGCCTTAAATAATAACTTTACGTAACTATAAGTGAGATTACAAATAAATGAAGTGAATGTGCCTATTACACAAAATATCTATATAAATATCTACCTACTTAACAAATTTTGAGCTAAATTTGTCGGTCAGACAGAAGTATGCCATTTTAGGGTTACTAACAAATAAGTCAAGACCTGGGTATTCTCTGGTCAGGGAGTTAAATGATCGTGAGGCTCTTAAAAGAAATGAGTTCTGTCGGTAGTTTGTGTGAACTACTGGTACATGCAAAATAGTCTTTTGTCTCATTTGACGATCGGGGGCTAATATGTTAATTTTACCTAATAAATCCGGACAGTCAATTTTATTTTGAGCGATCTTTAAAATAAATGCGATGTCTGCTGCATCACGCCGTATATAGAGGGGCAATAAATGAAGTTTGTTACACATAAATTCGTATTGACCTTTAGGGATTCTGAATTTATAACCTAAGTATTTAATAAATTTTCTTTGAATTGATTCGATCTGTGATATATAAACATTATATAGTGGATTCCAAACCTGACTCGCGTATTCTAAATTACTCCTGACAAGGGAGCAGTATAGAATTTTTATGGACTTCATCATTTTGAAATTTTTACAGGAGCGAATAAGAAAGCCCAATGCTTTGTAGGATTTTTTTACTATAGTTTGAACATGTGTATCAAAGATAAGCTTGGAATCCATTGTTACTCCTAGGTCTCTTATTTCGGAACAATTGGAAATTGATTGGTGGTTCAGCTTGTAACTATTTAAATATATATTTCTTTTCCGACTAAATGTAATAGAAAAGCATTTAGATACGTTGATGTCTAATTTGTTATGGCGACAGTATTGTTCCACTCTATCAAGGTCATCCTGAAGCAAAGAGCAATCTAGAGAGTCATTAACTACTCTAAATACTTTCATATCGTCCGCAAAGAGGAGAAAGTCGGAGTAACGGAAGCAAGTATCTATGTCATTTATGAAAATAACGAACAATAAAGGTCCCAACAATGATCCTTGAGGAACTCCTGACGGAATATCTGTCCATAAAGATTTATAGCCATTTAGTACTACTGCCTGAGTTCTGTTACAAATGTATGAAGAAAACCAACGATACAGATCACCTCGAATGCCAGCCATAAGTAACTTTTTTAGTAACATTTTGTGATCGATGCGGTCAAACGCCTTACTGTAATCAGTATAGATTGCATCAACGTTATTGTTACTTTCCATTTCCTTGCTAATAAACTCATTTAACAGTACCAGGTTAGAAACGGTGGAGCGATGCCTTAAAAATCCATGTTGCTGGTGATTAAAAGTAAGTTTAAGTGAAACGTAGACTTCATTATAGACTATTCGTTCAAATACTTTTGCTACTAAACATAATTTTGAAATAGGTCGATAGTTGTCTACCTGATTTTTAGGACCCTTTTTATGAATAGGACTGATAAAAGCCGATTTCCAGATCAAAGGAACTACGCCTTCAGCTAAGGATCTTCTGAATAGAGTGGCTATGGGGACTGATAGCGACTTTGAGCATTTGATGAGGAATATCGCTGGTAGATCATCTGGTCCTGCTGATTTATTGGGATCAATTGAACTCAATAGCTTGTGGACAACGTCTTCGGTTATTTCTATAGAGCTTACGTCCGCAATATTAGGAGTCGCATCATCCACAGTACCACCATCCGCATTTTGATCAGGCTCCGGTTGAAGAAATGTCGAATGAAAGTAGGAGGAAAATAAATTGCTTATTTCATCTCCAGAAGAAGATGAGTTTCCTAGATAGTTCATAGTGGATGGGAACGAGGACCCTTTACGTTTGTTCTTTATAAAAGACCAGAAAGCCTTCGGGTTGGTGTGAAGTGAATTTTCGATGCGACTCATGTAACTATCGTAGCACTGTTTTTCAAGACGTTTAACTCTTTCTCTTAGTAACTCGAAAGTTGCCTTGTCACAGAGATTCCCATATTTTTTATATTTCTTGTGAAATTTGAATTTTTCTTTGATTGCTTTAGAAAGAGCTCTACTATACCATGGCGGATATTGGCCAGTATAACCAGTACGTTGAGCAATATGATTATCACGAATTTTATAAATAACATCGTAGAACTTAATTACAGCCTCTTCAACGGATCCACAACTTAGGATTGATAGCCAATCTATATTACAGATTTCATCATTAATAACAGTATAGTCCGCGCGATTGTAGCTATATACTAAGCGAGTTAGTGGACGAAGTGGTTTGAGGTCTATAATTGTAAAAGTGATAGAGAGCGCTTTATGGTGCGGGTCTTCAGGTACAAAAGGGTCAGAGCATGCATCAACAAGCACTTGCTCATTTTCGTTGCAGATGGCCAAATCCAAAATACGGTTAAATTCATTTTTGATATTGTTAAATTGCTGAAGACCACAAAATTGAAGGGTTTCTAAAAAGTTATTTATGTATTCACAAGAGTTTGGTGCTGCTTCGAGATGGTCGTTAATTGTAGTCCAAACAATGTCGCTCATATTAAAGTCACCTAAAATTAAGAATTTATGGGACGCGTTCGACGTAGTAGCTAGTTCTAAACTATCACAAAAAGCCGATAATTGGTCCACAAACGATAAACCTAGGTTTTCGGCACATAGATATAGCGTACAAATACTAAGGATATAATGAGATTTGGATGTCGGACACCGTAGAGTCACCGTGATCCAAAGATCCTCGGCAGATGAACGCCAATTGGGTTGTTCATGTGCGATAAGTTGCTTCTTAATCGCGATTAAAACCCCTCCCCCGCGCTCTTGTTTTGTGCGGGCGTAATCGCGATCGCGCCTCCAGACACAATAACGGTCGTCAAATAATTCCGTATCGAAAAAACCGTCGTTTAACCAGGTTTCTGTTAAAGTTATTATGTCGTAATTATTGATTCTTACGTTTCTAGAGAAAATATCTGTTTTGGTGCGTAGGCCCCTGACATTTTGATGATATATTTTTAAGTTAGGCATTGTAATAAGTAACTAAGTTGAAAACTAACTTGATTAACAAAATTATAAGATAGCAATCCGGAACAGAACTCATTTCATCATGGAACTCCACTTCAAATATAACAGTCAAAACAATGTTGAAAATATAAACGTGACCAACTATAATTATAACGACACTAAAGTATAAATTGGGTAGATTGATTTTAATACAGGTAGAGACACCCAAAAAATAGATAGCAAGGCACACAACATAAATAGCTAATAAAAACAAATACATAAGAGACTTAGAATATACAGTACAACAGACCAACACTGACAAATAATTATTTTTCGGCACAATCAAACTTAATCTTAACTGCCAAAAGAACCTGATTAGTTGAGTTTGTTTAAATCTTCGATGGATCTGATTGTTAAAACTGGTGCAGAGTCATTTTTCCGAATATGGATCTTGGCATGTTTTACCCAGACATAGAGGTAATTCTTATCGCGCGCAAGTTGCTTGGTTCTACTTAGCAGCTTCTTGTTATTGGGTGATAAGTGGTCGTTTATGTAAATTCGTTGGTCGCAGTTAGCAAAGCCGATATCACAAGCTTTAGTAGTTTTCCTAGCTCTTGCTGCGGCCACGAAGTCCTCCTTTACGTATCTATTTACGAAGCCAAGTAGAATTGATTTTTCCTTTGTATTAAAAACAGGCACACGAGAAACAAAGTTAATGTTGGCCTTAGAAATGGGTACGTTTAAGTGCTCGCTAAGGGTCTCGACTATCTTGAAGAGATTTTCATTATTCTTGAGTGGCACTCCTTTAATCTCGACGTTGTTCAGCCTTGACCATTGGTCTTTTTCATTGAAATCCTGCTGAACCAACCCCATGGTAGATTGTGTACTTGTTAGAGCTTCCTTCACGACCTCCAATGACGTAACCCTGTCCGTGAGCACAACGAGTTTCGACTCGAAATCGTCTATTTTCTGGCCCGCGAACTCACAACTTTTAACTACTTCCATCATGTTAGACTTTAGCTCGTTTACATCGGAAATAAGCTTAGGCAGCACATCCAATTTTTTTGTTAGAATATCTAGGCGACTGATAATTTCATCAAGGGAAGCTTCTTTATGTTTTATTGGACTTTGAACTCTCGGAGATGAAATTCTGCATCTTGGACACTTCCATCCAGCTCTGCGCTCAGCCCCTAAGTTGCGGTAACCTCGCTCAGTAATATTAGCGCAACCAAAACACAATTCTTTTTTACACCCGGAACAGGTGACCCCATCGCCACATGAGACGTTGCAATCAAGACACAACATAACTGACTGGTCAAAATGAAGCAAAAGCTCAAGCCAAGCCCCTAGTACAAGCAGCACAATCAGTAGCACAGGCGTGCGTAAGTCGAATTTACTGCTTCGACGACGTCGCTCACTCCGTAGCAATATCTCGTAGCACGTAGATCAAAGCTCTTAGACAGAATCCGTACGCTAATTTTAGCGGGCGCGCTACGGTTCCGATAGCCAAGCGGTTAAGGCGTCAGGAACTAAGTTCACTCACCGGAGAGGCACGGGTTCGATCCTCGGCAAAGCGTCTTCCACTTTTCTAATTTTCTTAATTAGACTACGTCCACTCAACACGCAGCTAAGGCAAATGTAGCTGTCTCACTTCAGACACGCCCAGTAGGAGGAGCTTGCCGTAAGTTATCCACAAGATAGAGCAGGAAACGGCCGCAAGGGTCTTCGACCAATCACGATTTAAATAAATACAATTTAAAACTATTAAGAACACAGAGAAGTACGTGTACTCGTAAGGCTGGCCAAAAGAGAACTGTAGAAGAATACTAAGACAGTAATGTTTCATAGGTGTAATGACTAAACCGGTCTTTATGCTAATTATTATCATGATCATTCACAAATTATTAATTAGCCAAGAATTTCATTAGCATAACTACTATTTACATAGATATTATATGTTCATAACATAAAGGTATACCTAGTTCAAATTCATTACATATTGGATCAAAGTTCACAAAGATCTCCCCAATGGTGGCAGAGCATTGAAATTCATACGATTTTTGTGTATAAAGTGTAGGTACAGTATCTTAGTTTATTTATTTAAATCATGTACCTATTGTAAGTTTATCAAAAACTTACCCAAAAATCTGATGATTCTTTATCCATCAAATCATCAAAACAAATTTTACATTTTGCAACAAACTTGTCCAATGCCAGTGAAGCATCGTGGAATACTGAGATGGTTAAACTGAAACATAATTACAAATAAAACTTTGTTTGATATGGGTAGTGGGTACTTAATTAGCATGCAGATCAATAAGTGTTGGCTGCTCACTTGCTGGCATCGTGAACCTCATGTACAAAAGTTTCATTCCACACCGGATCCAGGGTCTTGGGTCTTGTGGTAGAGCGATCAATGTGCTCATCATCAGCATCAATGGTCACATATGCATCAATCAGTTGATCTGAAATGGATCAAAAATCTAACATGAGTACATTGACTTATATATTACTAGCGTAAGGACAGGTCCAACTGCTCTAGAAAATGACAGTATCACGTTGGCCCTAAAATCTCATAAATCTGTCATAATTTGTATGAATTAGGGCCAGCGCGCGGGTGCCATTTTCATTTGACAAAGCGTTCTGACGGGCGTATCCTTCCTTTATAAATCATTGCATGAGTACAATTTCCTACATAAAAATATATTGAGAACTGTTACTACAGCGAAATTTACTTACCAGATGATCCTAAGATAGTATTATTTCGTTTCGAGGAATCTGGAGATTTAAGTCCAGTTGCCTCGCATACTTGCATTCGCAAGGTCCCAGTGAACATGTTGACGAGGCTTTAAGAATTTATATCCGTGGCAGTAACTACGATTAACCCACTTATAACTGTGGCTGAGCTTAATTGAAATACAAAGGCACAGCTGCTTGGTGCGGGTGATGTGACCTTGATGGGGCAAGACTTGCACACACTCAGAAGACTATTTTAAATTATATTCTAATGTTATTGTTTGTTTTTTGACTGAATCAGAATCGGACGGACGGTAATTTTGTGCATGATTTTGATTCCCAGGGCAACACAAGTCAAATCAAAACAACACAACGTCGCAGCTGTCAAATCTGCCAATGTCATGTCCGTCACATTTTTGATCACACACACGCGTCACAAGTAAATAAGAGTGAATGAGTGAATGAATCACAGATAAAACAGCCGGATAAAACATGTTAGCTACTCACCGCTAGATGGATTTAAATCAGTTTTGTGCTTTTAAAAGGTAGATGTCGCTAGCTTACTTTTTATATGCTTTTATTTAAGGCTAGTGGTTGGCCTCTTTGTTCTTAGCTACCTCCCTACCAATTTTCAGCCTTTATTCAGCCGCTCTTGAGTTGTAAATAGTGTAACTAACAAGACTTTATTTTACACCTATTATACAGGATTTCGCAAAAAGTTATTACCGAAAGGGGGTGACTCAGGAGGTCTACCTATTCTATTTTTCTATTCTATTCTCTGTGGGGGTGTCAGTACCTGCACCTGGCTCTCTCGAATGAAGCTCTCTTTGTGCATATCCCCTAGGTCTAAACTGCCTTTTAAAGCTTGGACCATTTCCCACCACGCTGGTCCACTGCGGGTTGGTGCGTTCACATTATGTAGATGTGCTAAATCTAGATAATGTGCAGGTTTCCACGTGATGTTTTCCTTCACCGTAAGAGCGATGGTATAAATTGTACTTACTTAAATTCTAAGAACTCATTGGTACATGTCAGCGCCGGGATTCAAACGCGCATCTCTGGCGTGAGAAGCGGGCGCTTAAGCTTACCCGACTGACCTACCACGGCTCTCGACTCAGGAGGTCATTATTTGTTCTTCGGCTATTGGAAAGACGCGAAAAAAACCCTGTTCCGTAATAAAAAAGTCACGTGACCATCTAAGTTTCTAGTAAGTAAGTAAGTATACCCTTTTTGCAACAACCTGTGTGAATATAGATTTAATGCTCATTCATTTTTTTACAAACTATAGTTTTCAGAATAATAAGTAATTATAGGTAACAAACGGAAAGTGCGGAATCAAAATGCATGCGGATAATCCTAATTACACTAATATGCGGGTGTGACAATATGGCAGCTAGGCGAACACATATGAGACAGATTATGAGGCGTGATGTGGTTATAAGAAGTATAAGCTATAACTTTATGCCCTCAACACATAAGCGGCGGCAGCCTAACCGGGACATACTGGTGGTCCTCAAATAATTTACACAAACCACTCAGACGCCGCCTATTTACTAAACGTATTATGTTCTCAATGGTTTTAACGTTTGTATATTGTAGGAAACGCGATACGGATCTTGCTTATGGGACAGAATCTCCCTTATTTGCCTTAATTTTCCGGCTTCAGTGATGTATGTCCGACGGAAGTACCTACCTATACGACTATCAGGTAAGTAGTTACCTACTCAGTATGGTGTTTGCAGTAGGGATCTTGACCTAATTTCCACACTCTTAGCACTAAGTAGGTACCTACTATTTTCCTATGAAGATGAGCCTGCCAAGTGCCAATCATCACAAGATAGAAGACAAGTTTAATTTCACAGTAGCCTGAGCATGGGATAAACCTATACGACCATTTTGTGATATTTTTTAGCCAGCAATATCTATGTTATAATTATCCAGAAATATCTCCCCAGTACCGCGGTTGATATGTTGGAGATATCTTTGTAAACGTGGAAAATTTTGCCCTTTCACCATCTTGATTTAAAAACCATTGCACTCATGTGCTTATTGCTATTATTGCGACAGCGTTTCTTGATTTTATTTGGATTTGTACCTATTTGTAGTAGGTATGTATTTAGGATTTTGTGTCGATTCAAAGCTTCACAATCACTTATCTTCTAGCCTAGTACCTTTTATAGGGATTAAATTGCCTGTCTAATGCATGTAGGTAGGAACAAATAACATAGAAAAGCGCGGTACCCACTCATCCAACACAACATAAACTTTTTACTCAATATCTTACATACGCGCGTAAATCTGTTTTCGGCTCGCGTTTCATTGTGAAAAAAACCAATTAACTGAAACGCGGCGCTTTTAAACTTACTCTACCTGTTTAATAATAAGCTTTATTACCTGGTACGTAAGGATGAGTGTGTTTGTCGGTGGATGAGCTAAAAGCGAGCGGCGGCGGAGCGTTCAGGCGTGCGAGCGGCGGCGGCGGCGGCGCGCTTCAGAATTAACTTACTGTTTACTCGCTTACGATTAGTCTTCATCTTTCCGTTACAGTTTTGTTTAGCATTTATTTTTGAACGGATACAGATCGTTTTTGTTAAGTATTTTCATCACTGTAGTTGCAATTCAGTAAGTCAGAGCCCAGAGGTAGGTAGGCCTACGGACGAGTAACAATTAGGTATTCGATTATAAATTATAATCGATCAGCTGTCTGAACCAGGAACAAATACCAGACTGTTATTGGAATGGATTTGAGGCTGGGCGTATGATCGCATGATTCAAAAGTGACTTACCTCTTGCGACCAATGCAATGCTACGCGGGAAAATTGTTTCATCTCGCAACGCAACAGACAACGTTACGATGTCTATCTGACCGATAACACTGCCTATCTGTGTTGTCATCAACATACGACTAAAATAGGAAGGTATTGAATTATGAAATTCAATTCATAACTTTCACATTCTTAATACCTTTTAGTTTTTTTTTAGTCTCACTTACGCGAAGAGACAAAGTCGTCGTCTATAAAATAGTCTAACTACATGACAGTGTAGTCGGTGAATAATGCGCATAATATTTACTTCTATGATATCCGCATGAGTACCTGCGCGAGTACGTCGACACAGTGTGAGTATAATTAGCGCGTCGGACCGCGGTGGGCTGCGTCGGACCGCGGCGGCTCGAGGCGGGGCGAGGCGAGGCGAGGCAAGGAGAGGCGGGCTGTGGCGGGCTGCGGCGGGCTGTGGCGGGGCTCGGCGGGCTGCGGCCAGGCGCGGCCGTGCGGGCAAACTAGCTGGCGTATGCGCATGAGTAGCAACTTGGAACGATATATAACTCATTAGGCTTAAGTATCTAGTATTCAGTAGTATATAGGTTCCTCGAGTGTTCTTCTAAGTTTTGATCGTTTACGACAATACTTACCTAGGTGAACTAGGTACACTGCAGCATTTCTAGTGTTATAAATTATAAGTAAACCAGAGCTAGCAAATTTTAATTTGACCCGCTTGCGAGTTGCGAGTCACCGCTGACTACCCCATCGGCGATTACAGTCGTTAGCATATTAATTTAAGTATGTAGAAGATACTTATATGGGAAAATGGTTTTCCTCACCACAACCACACTGTGTGTGGTCAATTGCATAATTATAACATCTGCGCTAGTTATGAGCGCCAGCCAGCCAGCCCCGTGTTATCGGCTAGTCGACGGTTATTTACGAGCCTACATTGTACACGAACATTATATACTCAGGAAGTATAATTAATGTGTCAAGCGTGTTTGGCGATTACCAAATTACGTGTAGATTTACAATATACGAACAAGTTGACATACAAATAAAAAGCCCCAACTGTCCGCAATTTGTTTACGGTGTCAAACCGTTTTAGTTCAACCTAATGACAACCATTGTAACAATCATACTAAGGCCCTGTTCCACAATGTCTGGTTAGCGGCTACCTGTAAGATAAAATATATGCTGTCACTCTCTGTTATTATTTTTTTGACAGTGACAGCATGTATTTTATCCCACAAGTAGCCACTAACCAGACATTGTGGAACAAGCCCTAAGTCTATGGTAACAATGAATTAAGTCAGAAATTATCTGAACGAACGAATTCAAAATAGGATCTGTGGTAGACGTGGGGTGTTATTTGTGAAGACATTTCTTTTTCACTGACACTCCATCTCCTTCTTATTAAAAAATATGGTTGAAATTACGTACATAATGCGTAGCGTCGTTTGGCGGCTGGTTGGCCGCGGTCGACGGGGCTTGGCTGAGTGAACTGAATGGAAAAATACGTGGCCGGCGTATGACGATGATGAAAGCGTCTGGCGCAGGAATGTGCAGGACGATCGCCAATCACTGATAGAACATAGTTAATGCTGCTACTGCTTATTCTGGTTCACAACCAAGGACCAAACGGCTCGTGACTCTGTTATCACATGAGTAATTAATGCACGTATTACAGTGCAGATTTTTTTATAAGTACAATGGAAAGTAATCACTAAATACTTTAACCGTGGGCATGCTGTTACAAAGCTCAGTGATTGAGTGAGTGACCATTTCATTTAACCGCACCTATTTTGTGCAAACCTAAGAAGTTACTGAGTCTGTTACTCTTTCACACAACTCTAGAATAATAATATCTAATAAATCTTGTTATGCAGTAATTCGGAAAACTTAGTGGCGGCGGCGGCGGCGGCGGCGCAGTTCCCGGAACCCTTTCATGTGCGTCCCTTGATCCTCGCCCCAGCGGCGCCACCTGCCGCCGGGAACTCAAACCAAAACAAGACGGATGAGGCGAGCCTTTCATTTAGCTAGATAACTTCAAACTGTTTGCGTCCCATAAAGTAGTAATGGTTACGTAATCTACTGTAATGGGATTGTTATAAATCTCAGAAGTTTTGAATTAGAATAAATATATAAGTACATCGTAAAGCTGTTAGATAGCTCTGTTGTAACGGCAAAATAAACTAAATATTTGGAAAAAGTTCAAATCTCCTAAAAGTTTGCTACGATGTCGTAGGCGCCTACGACGCGCTACGCGGGTCTACGAAACCAATCAAGCGTAGCGACGCGTAGCACGCTCGTAGCACTCGTAGCAGTGTCGTAGCAGTCAAGCGGAACTTTTCTGTCTAACATGTTTTAATATGAGCTTTTTCACTATTTGCTTAATTTTCCCACGATTTAACCAATTTATGATCCGCTAAAGCAGGGTTTCAACATAGTTAGCTTCTAAATTGGCCACAAATATGATCATCTAGGCCGACATAGCTGCGTTGCTTCCTAGTTGGTACGCGCAGTGTAATTACGTGTACAGATGGGATCGTTGAACTGTCCCCTTGATTAGAGCTGCAGACGCGTGCATCCGAGCCGCGCGCGCAATGGGCCGCGCCGACCCCGGCTTGTTAGTTGATGGCTGTGGACTGCTAGGAGGTTACTCTATACTGACGAACGAGAGCTGTGGTGCAATCGCCACGTCAAGATAGAGTCGTGGCTCGTCATGTAGAATGACCCCCTGTGACGTGTGGTGTGTGGACTGCAGACTCGAGTAGCGGCGGCAGCAGGCCGTGGCGCACCAACCAGCCATGTAAGTGGGTGGTCGGAGACCTGCAGGTAATTGATAAAAGTATGTAAATTTATGTAGGTGTGTTTTTGTTGCTAACTATTGTGCTAGGTATTTGTGTCGCACGGTGTTGCTGTAGCTGAAGACATAAATATTATAAGCAGACTTATTTGTTATTATTTGAAACCATTAAATGACATTTAACGAGAGCTTGTTCTAAAATTATGCGTAGTCAAATGCTTTATGAGTGCTTGATAGTGTTATTGAATAGTTGAACATGGTTTTAATATTATTAAAGCAATGCTATTTAATAAGCATCTAAAATGACACTTCAAGCTTTTAAAATTACATCAAAACAGAAAAAAAACAATTGACTAACAGATCGGCGGTCAGATTTAGCCGCCAACCTTCTTATTTCCGAGTTCTAAAAGCCCGCAGCTTCTAAAGGCATTAGCAAACAAACCGTGAACGACAACAGTTATTTCTATTCCATTGGAGACGTAATTAATCAGAATAAACGTTTTATTGGCTCGCCGGTTCCGCTAGATATCTCGTCGCGAGTGACAGCGCGCAAACAGTAAAACAAAATGGCGGCGGGTCTTTTGGCGGGAAATGGCGCTGGCGTGGCGCGCGGCCGCTGTCCGCACGGATTGATGGATGCGAAAATGAGGCGGGCGACACCAAGATTTCTTGATAATTGTTTTAATACACTCAGGAAATACTCAGTAAGATTATCTGTATTGCTAACTACCTAGACATATTACCTGTTATGTAAGTGGTTAGTCACTATCTTAAATTCTGGAAAATCCTTAGTAACGCGTCTTGAAAAGCTTTGCTATAATTAGGAATGTCGATAATACTAAATCTGATGTTGTTTGTTTGGAAACTATTAATAGAGCTAATGAAAAACAAGTAGGTAACATGATCTCCGTCTCTTATTCTCTGCCCGGCGCCTTCCCCCAGTCAACTAATACACTGCATCTGTTACTAAACAGTTATAAACAGTTATATTAGCCTATACAATACACCCAGTAGTGGTTCGCCTGACAGCTTGTCACCTCGCTGCGAGGCTGGGAACGACGGCGGCCTCTTTGATATTGATACTCCTTGCCGCGACCTCTTTTACTGAAAAAAAAACTAAAATGTCAAAAGATGTTCGAGAAGTTTGTCAAGTTACAGTTTTCGGAAGGAGGTTAATGCTAGCTTAGTTCGGTAAATGTAGGTAATGACGTTGCGTTGTTTTTATTAACTTTCCTTAGCATTTTGTTAGCCACCTTTATGACAGTGTCGTAAAAAGCGATTAAAAAAGAAGGGTATCAACTTAGTATACTGATGGTTTCAGCTTGGGTAGAAAAATGACATTGTAAATATTGTTATCCTATCAGTACTGCAGTCGGCAACTTTACCTAGACTGAAGTATGTAGGAAGCAATGTAATTATCAGATAATGGGTTATCTTTGTCAGATTTCGGAAGAAAATTAAAAAATGGTACCTTAGGAAGTCTAGTTTTACAAGGGTATTTTAAAACATACCTCATTAAACGTATGCAGAATGAGAGAGGGCATCAAATATAGACTGCCTATCGCACTTAATCCCTGTTAGCTTCAAGATAATTTAGCATCTAGTTGAATTAATAAAATAATGTGCATCATTAATCAACCAGAGCTACTTGCACACTGGAACAGCCGGAGCCGAGTCTTGCCTGAAGCGGTCCTGAAGTATTCGTGAAACCAAGAGAACAACGCACTTCCTCACAACATCGAGAGGCAAAACACTATTAATGATCTAATTATCGCGTCGAATAACTCGAATTTCTTAATTAAACCGACTAATTAAAGAGTGGTTCGATAGCATCGCCGCGCGCTTCCGTTGTCTTGTCTCCGTGTGTCGCCGCGCACGCCAATACACACTCTAAACTTTCAGCACACAACTGAAAATCGACCATCCACCCCTTTTAACTCAACATTATTCCCTAGTACAAGTAAAAATAAACCAAATGCGTGTTGACATAGGGTTGATGTTATCGTGTGGTGTGGTGGCGGTGTAGTAGGGTAGGCGTTACTATTACCGGGCGTAGTGGCGCGTGACGCCCGCCGCAGAGATCACAGGCGCGGGGGCGGCGCGGGGGGCGGGGGACGCAGGGGAGAGCGGGGGGCGCGGGGGGTGCGGGGACGGGGAGGAGTATTTATAGAGGAGCTTCCCCGATGAAAGGAAACGCGCGCGGCCAAAATTGAACTGCATATTTTGTAGATGGATTTTTTATAAGTACAACCTTAGTTTTTGTTGGAAGTTACATCCGTTTTGTGTTGTACAGTCAGGTGCAGGAAAACCTGACCCCCTGCATTTCAAATAGAAATTCAAACTACGCAAAGCCAATTTGTCGGTGTGACGTATGTTGCGGTAGTGCTCGTGTCTATAGACAGATATAGAACTATTTAACTATTCTCCTATTTATATCCATCATTTAGATAATATCCATCATTTACATAAACTAACAAATTCATAGAACAATAATATTATGAAATACCTACAAAATTTAAATTCTTTTTGCTTTTAATCTGGGCTCGAACCCGCGGCCGCGCCTCAACTATCCGCAAACCAACCATTTGCCCGCTACGCCACGAAGCTTGTTAAACTCGTTTGCAAAATAGTGAATATGTTGCGGTTCATTAGCAAAAGTATAGTCTATGTGGTGATAATTGTTTACAATATGAAATATTATAAGCGCAGAGGGTATTTTGAATTTATTTCTCAATTGAAATTGTAGACTTGAAGAGAATGTTTTGTTGCATTGAGATGGGTTTTGTTAATTCCATCTGATTTATATTTACCTATAATACACATTATTAATTTGTTATCAACATTATTAATTTGTAACGATGACGAACGAATTTATTAACAAGGTTATTGTTATTTGAGTTAAGTGCCAGGACAACATTGGGTTCGTATTTTCTCTTTATAATTTTATTGGTTACTTTATATAAGTATTATTGGTTTTCATTTATTTTACTTATAGATTATTATAATATACTTTTTACGCTATAGTAATAATGTCACAATTATTATATTCATTAAGGCATGATCAAATTATTGTTTTTAAAGGTTACCGAAGATGGATGTCCTTAATGGGCCCTGAAGAGCTGTTATAAAATAGCTAAACGCATGACAAGAATCAATTTGAGAATTTTAAAGATGATGTTATGGTTGCTGTTTGCATTGAGTGAGAAATATCTTCTACACGATAACAGCACAACTCGCATTGAAGAAATGGAACATTATAACTATGTTATTATACGTTTAGTAGGTATTTAACGGGTCCCCAGTTTAAGTATGAGTAAAATTTATTTAGTAACTAGTAAGATAATTGTTCATACTGTTAAGATCATTGATTACATATTTATAAGTAATTAGTAATAAAAATGTTGCTTATTTATAATTTAATTGTAGAACAACAAGAGATGTAAATTGTGAAATTTAGTAACATGTTGGTTCTCTTTGTTGTAATTCTACAATTTTTGAATTTGTTTACTTTTATTCATAATTATTCTGCATACAGACTAATAATATTTACTTGTTTAGTGAAATAAAGCTTTTTTTTCTTATATATTATGTTTTTATTTTATTTTCTGTTCATATTGATAAAGATAGTCTAAAATAACCCATCTATAATGATTAACAAAGAAAAACATAAAAATAAATTTTAAAAGTCACTCCTCCCAGAGATTTGAACTCTGGACCACCATATTGGAAGCCGAATACCTTAACGATTAGACCACACCGTCAAGTAATTAAACTGGTGAAAAATGCAATCACTTCGTATCACACTGAGCTGGCTTGCAATAGTTAAAAGTGAAGAACACAGGTTTTAACATTCTGGCATGAACTTTATGAAGCTAGTTCTAATATTTGATTTAAGATGGCGCTTATGTTAATAAAATTCGATATTTAGCGCCATCTTTTAATACACACACAGAAGTCTTAGTAACGAAACAAGGTTTTTGTAGTTCAAGGTTATTTTATATAGGTGGCGCCTAAGTGGGAGGGTTGTAGTTATAGCTATATAGGGGAGTCAGGAGATCTTGACCTTCACTGTACCTACACATCATGATCAGCCTGTAATCGACCAAAACTGGAGAGACTTACCTATACAATCCACATCAAGTCAAAGAATATGACATTGTACAGTACGTACTGTACTCCGTTAGTTCATAAGGTCGTGCGTGGCCTCTCGAATCTGCGTTGTACTATGCACTATCAAGCTACAGCTACAGCACCGCTACAAACAAACCGCTACTTTATTGGAGAGTTTGGAGACTATCCCTGGCCTATTCTACCTATCATGTGGTCCGTTAATTATTACGTAGATAGTTAGCAATCGGTGAAAAATTTACCCAAAAATCGAACTACTTATATAAAATCGATTTCCCTACTTCAGTCTCTACGCTATATAAATATGTCTGTTTGAGCAAGATGCGACATGCGACGGGCGGGCGCGGCCGGCTGCGCCTCGCTGCTCCGCTGGTCGCGGCAACAGCAGCAGGAATCTATCAGGCATGGGGGGTCACTTAGATATATGACGAAAAACTACAGACTCTATCTAGTGTTAAACGTGCCGATAAAATGGCGATACGGCTCGCGACCTATCACATGAGTACAAATGTTCAGCGAAAAACGAATGATTTGCTTGATTGTCACCTCTGACTGCCCCTTCGGGGAGCATAGTATAGTAATACCCTCCTGTCCAGAGCAACACTGAGGATAATATACCTGGACTCTGGACCATCAAATAGACATGAATAGTTCGACTAAGTACTCGTGGAAAGAATGCTCATGAACTTCCATTGTCAAACAGGACGTAAAACCATAAAATAACTTTATATAGGGAGCAAGGTTCGGCCGAAGAATTAACCGCTACACTACCTTACACACACTATCTTCGTCTCACTGCTGTTTGGACATTTTTGATCTAGAAACAAATGAAAGTCAAACCGAATACTGGCTGAAAAATACACTCACGGGAAATGAAAAAGTCCCAGTGAAAAAAGCGACAAATTACTCAAACGAAAAAGTGTAAATGACGTCCATTCTTGTGAGTATATTACCTACCTTTTTATGAGTCTGGCAAATTCATTGCTTGGACCACTCCAAAGTACTTCAAGATAATACTGAAACGGCAGCCGTTTAGAAATATCTCGTTACACATTTTTAGCAATATAACATAAAGTAATGTAAGTAGTTCCTCATAACAATAGGTTTATTGAATAATACATCCCGCCCGCCCTCGCCCGCGCCCCGGGGGCGGCCATGCGCGCAGACAATCGCGCATAAACCACGCTGCGCGCGCGCACGCCTTTATAGCTTATTTATTGTCCTGTGCGGCGCACTGGAGGCGCAGGGCCACAGCTCGGATCTGGGACGAGGTAGGGATTGTCCAGTGAGCGGTACTGGGGTGGTGGAGGGATTGTCCAGTGAAATTGAGAGGATACAGCGTTTTCAACAATGTTGTTCAAAAGCTGTTTAGTGTGTGGAGTAGCACCATTCATGACCATTCCCTGTATGAAACATTCTGTACATACCTATCTACGTTCCTACCTTAACAATAATATATAAGTGAGTATTTTTGTTAATGATTCCACCACGAAAAGTTAATGATATCTGCAAAATTTATAAAGATATCAGAATAATATTGGCGAAATTTAGCTGATTCTGAAACTAATTCTTGGAAGGCTTCTAGTAGGTATATGAAAAAGACACGTAGTACCTAACATTGACATTTATCGATGAGTGAGCGTAATAACAGGATCACCAGCAGCAGAGTTCAGCAATACGCCGCCGGTTTCGATGCGAAGTTAAAGCATTGTTTCGCAAAATAATTTCAACAAACTACCCTGTTATTGATATTTTTATGTCGATTGTACTTTAAAATTGTGGGAAATATGATTTGGAGCTCAAAGTGATACTCATGTATGCTACTATACACGGCTTGAATAGGGCTTGGTAGCCTTAGTTGTCCGGGATCGTCGGTAATGGAAGCAATTTTCAAAAAGCAAGTTTATTTGTAAGGAAGAAAGGATTGACAAAACCGAAAGTATCTTAATATTTACGGCTTAATACGGCTCAGTCTTTCAATACATATTTACAACTGAACACCGCTATATAAAAACGGTTTCGATAGGTAAACATTCTTAGATTTTGCTGGTAAACAAAACAGCTGAAAAAGTTTCAGTGGCACGACGCCATTTGTCACGGCGGCGGCGGCGGCGGCGGCGGCGCTTTGAGTGCAGTTTTTACGCAGCAAAATGACATATTCGAGGCTAATTAACAGAAATCCAACGGCGGCCCCGTTTACGACGTTTTTGTTACAATTTGGTTCTAATTATCTATTTACGTCGCTACCGTCTTTCATGTCTGATGTCATAAAAACTGTTCAGAGGCATTTAAAAGATGTGGCTCGAGAATGTGCAATAACATTTCAATATTCTCTTAAGATTTAACGTCCTTCAGCTCAACGAGTGTTTTGGTATTGCACTGTGCAATATTAAAACCTGAAATTATTATTTTATGTCCGATAACAAACGGAATTCATATCAGAAATTAAATTATAGTGGAAAAAAAACATAGAACATGGAAAGCGGTTGGTGTTGCATAACAAAACGTTTTCACTTAAACGGCGCTCGTAAAATACCTATCAATTACCGAGCGAGCAGATCTAGCTCACAACAAGCGCACATGGGTGCGTACATAACAACCACTCCCCGCGTGACGTCACGCCCCCCCGCCCCGCGCGCCCCCCGCGCCCCCCGCGGCGCCTCTCCTCGCTCCGCGGCCGAGCGCAGCGGACCGAACGAGAAAACAGACATTTACCCCCCTCGAGCTGAAACAAGAAAGCGATCTAAACGACGCGGCACAGGATCTAAAACGGCGCGGTGGCCTGCGCGGACGCATCGGTGCGCTTCAAGTGGTGAGCGTCACGGCAAAAGGAGAGCGTGTTATACGGCGTGCTGTGATTGGCGGGCGCGGCCCCGCCCCCCGGCGCGAGGCTGCGCGCGCGCCGCGGAACCGCAGTCGAGCTCGGGTCGGCGCGACGCGCGGTGCGCTGAAAGATAACTGTGAAACTGTAACTGAAAGGTGCTGAAGTGGCGATGTTGGCGAACATGGACGGCAAGGAGTACGGCGCGCTGCATGCGGCGGCCGCGGCCGCGGGCTACGCCATGGACACTGGTGAG
Organism: Plutella xylostella; assembly: GCF_932276165.1. Taxonomy (NCBI): domain Eukaryota; kingdom Metazoa; phylum Arthropoda; class Insecta; order Lepidoptera; family Plutellidae; genus Plutella; species Plutella xylostella. The sequence goes on from NC_064005.1 coordinate 232,266, forward strand.
CTACAGTGTATTTATTTAAAATATTTTCTATCTGAATAGTTCCTGAAAAACTAAACTGAACAGTTCCAAAATTTCGTATAAAATGTGTGTGAAAATACTTGGAGAAGGAAAATGATGTGTGTTAACTGCCTATGTGCATGTAGGTTAAGATAGCTTCTACTTTCTTCATCGGTACCTACTTATGAAGTTTTCAGCAATACAGCTGTTATCCGACCTAGCTATAAAAAAATATTTTAAAAGTTAGTAAACAACATCTACACATTCTTGCAAATTATTGAAACATAAGTTCCAACCGCGTTGAATAATTGTTAGGGTCACTTAATCAAAGAAAATAATTAAAATTACCTGTGTCACTACACTACTATCCAAATTTCCTATGAGTATATATTTATAGGTACTTACCAATAGATGATAATATTTATACACAATCAAAAATCTTTGATAATGTCAATAATTATGCAGAACTTAAAATGAAAGGCTGTTGTAGTTGTGTGTTGTGATAGGCTGAATTGTAATTTAGCTGGATAAAACATACATTTTCAGAATGAGAATTATTGTAAGTACCTATGTAGTTAGCTAAACGCACCGCACCGCCCGCCGGCCGTTGCCAAACCACAGAATAGTAACTAGTAACAGGTCGAACTGAGGTCTGAAACTGAAGGAGGTACCAAGTTTGTACTTGCCTACCTAGGTACATCGAGTCCGCGTTGTTTTATGCTTACCTATGATTTTTATTAAGCCAAAACTTGAATATCGGATTAAAACAAAGGTTTGCCTATCTTTTGAAGAAAAAACGATTGTCACAAACACGCACACACAGAAACTACACAAATATATGATGTTATTTAAAAAAATATCTAAGAAAGCAATTAAAATAGTGCATGACCATTGCATCCCAGTTGTAAAACGGGTTCTATTGAATTCTACTCTAGCTCGGCTTGATGTTATGGTAGGCCATAGCGCTGGTTTTCAGCTAGCGGCGGCGGCGGCGGTAGGTAACACAAAAAAGCCTTAGCCATAATTTTATTCCACTGAAAAACTTTATCCATAGCTGAAATCTACGGAAAATGGGTTTCAATTTAATTTATTAGAATTGTTGGCACGGGCGGCGGCTGATAACACGGGTCATCGACGACTATCGATAATTCTAAGTACTTAAACCTATGGGCATTTATATTTTATATCATCATTTTTGTTAATAAAGTTTGCTCAAAACCTTTTCTTATGGGCTGTATACATTTTTCATCACCATAAAATGTAGTGGATTCAAAAATTTTGATAAAAATAAAGTAAAGTAAAGTAAAGTATTGTTTATTTGCATGAATATAGGTGTTACATAAGATGTTACATTAAAATGTCAATAAATTAAAAATAAATCACTATATTCTACCATGCAGGCATGCAAATATTATTATCTAATTACAATTATGTCACTATCAGTATAAAATTAAGATCATCAAATATTATTTATTATATATTATATTATTTCTAGTCAAAATTGTCGTCTAGGAACTCTTGCAAACTATAGTAGCATTTGCCTATTAGTAATTTCCTTAATGTTAGTTTGTACAAATGTGTATTATCTATATTTCTAATAAGTAAGTAAAGAAACAAAACTGCAGTTACTTTTTAAAATATCATATTTCATAATTATCAAAATAACGTCAGTGCCATTTGTATGATTTTGCATGCATTATTTACTCTAGTTATTGATAAATACTATATTTTTTTTTCATAAATACAGTTTAGAATTCATGATTATAGCTTGAAAACTAGGTATATGTTGTTTTACACGCTAAATCATACACACACCGGTGAAATAAAGAGGGCTTTCAGTTTTAGATTTCCATAATATAATGTCAACGACTTTCATCGTTCACTCACAAGCAATGGAAAAGTTCCAGTAACATAGGGATTTTCAATGCGCGGTGGAACTATACAATATTTTAGGCAACAATGTTAGTCATATTATTAAAATACACACAAAGGTACGTTTTCAAACAATACAAAATAACTAAAACAAAACTAATTTACATTCAAAGCATTATTAGCAGCCTCTCGCTTTTACAGTCTGTTCCTCCTCCATGTACCGAAACAATGTAAGTATTATTATGAACAGAATACGGAACACTATCCCGATACATGCAGTATACCTACAGTCTATAGGATTTGCATTCGTCTTATTCTGCACATGAAACAAGTGTTGCGTTTAAATACTTCAGATGTGCCCCTTTTACGAGTGTGCTCGACGTGGCACCACCCGCCCCCTGCAGTTAAATAGGACCACACCGTAGCACGCGTACGAGAGGGCTTCAAGGTGTTCTCCCCTCCCGAGATATTAAAATTTCCTTTTATATCTTAACTACACCCAATCTTAAAAAGGTTGTCTGGCAGATCGCTTTTAGTGATAGGCGCCCTTTATAGGTACCCTAGTGAAGTTGCAATTTGTTAATCTTATTATTATTTGTTGGTGTACAAATAAAGTGTATTCTAAAAGTAAAGTACCTGATGTTATATAGCTTTTAATGAAAGTCCCTCACTTTTATTTACCTCACTACTTTACTTTTATTGACATTGATCAACATACATCTTATTTTAGATGCAAGAAAGCCATTTTCCTCATTTTCATGAAAAGAGCTATTTTCACAGTAAACAGGTAATTCCTACTATACTTTCAGAGCATGAGTGATGCAAATTACTTATATTTATTTTAATAATATGTACAGGTTCTGATTACAAACAAACACAAAAAAAATATGGACGTGAAGACACAAAAATTAGATTGACTTTCACATGAGGTAACTGCACGCACGGCAGCAAGGCTTACCAACTAAGTACATACATTAAAAGTTATGTTACTTGTTAGATGTCCCTTGCAATGCTAGGTGTTCGTAGCAATGATAAATGTTGCCAAGTTCCTGTACGAGTCTCAGCTGCTACAGAAGGCCTAGCACAGGGCTCAAGACGCGCACGCCAAGACGTGACAAAAGTTTTGCGTTGCCCTCACTCACATTGCGCGGCTTAGAGAGCGAGTGCGAAGGAAAACTTTTGTCACGTCTTGATGTTCGCTTCTTGCGCCCCGTGCTAGGCCTTCAGGATTAGTGACGTGAATCAGTCGATAAGTCACGGGTTAACTGATATCGATGATCTTGCTCCGGGTCAGCGCGTTGCATCACTAGGCATCACGCCATTCAGATATATTTATAGATTAGTTTAAATCACTGCATCTACATATTTATACCTAACTACTCACGTGCAAACATAATTCATATTTACCTTGGTTTCGCGTAAATATTGTACAGCCCTTTAGGATTCCATTAGTTAATTAGTAGGATGATTGAAATATAAATACATAGTACTATGTAAACAATACAAAATACAAGATATATTTTATAAGTACAGTAGGTATACCTACATAGTCGGATTAAAATATTTGGTAATTTTCTATTCTTCTTAGGGATAATAATGTGCACGTTTATTCTACCGATTGCAAAACCTAAAGTTTTCTAATAAATATTGTTTTAATAACTAGAGTTTTAGGTTTTTTAAATTCTTTTTATGATAGATAATATAATAATAATATGTGGGGACATCTCACACACGGCCATCCGACCCCAAGCTAGGCAGAGCCTGTGTTATGGGTATCGGACAGCTGATATATCTACACAAATACATAGATAGATACATATTAAATATAAATATTAACACCCAAGACCCGAGTACAAATATTTGTCTTTAAACAAATATCTGCCCCAGCCGGAAATCGAACCCGGGACCTTCGGCTCAGTAGTCAGGGTCACTAACCACTACGCCATTCGACCGTCCTTATATCATATATGTATATCTATATTGATTGATATCTATATTGGACAACGAAGTTTACTATAAAACGCGTATGTCCTAATCTGAATAAACTTGTGAAGGTCTAAACCACGCACTCTAAATCCGTTTATCGAGCGATTCGAGCGTGCTATCGTCCGGGTCACCGCCGCCGCCGCCCGGGTCAACAGGATCGAGGGTTATCCACACTCGATACCGAATTACGTGCTTCACTTTACTACGAACGATGACTATACAATGTAGTACTCACTTACCTATATCATTTTTACTCAACATAGGCATAAAGGTACCAATGTTGGCTGATGAAAGTTTTTGTTTCATTGCTGTTTTTATGTATTCAGGCTTATTTCTGCAAGTGGAAGTGGACCCGCATTACTTAAGTATATATCAAAAAAGCTGTTCTGACACCAGACTCAGATAGCCGGCAGTGGCTGGATGAGGAAGGCCGAGGATAGAATATTGTGGCGCTGCTTTAGACAGGCCTGTGACCAGGAGTAAACATTTACGGCTGATGATGGCAGTATCCTGGATTTGTATAGGCCTGACAAGAGTCCACCAGAACTGAATAGATCCAAATCTCAGTTATGTATTATGTGCTTACAGTCGGTAGGTAGCTCTAAGATGTTTACATAATCCCGGTGTGATCTTTATTAATGACGCAAATTAAAATGTGTAAGGTTATCATGAGACGCAGATATCTAATAAATTCTCTTAGTTGTATTAATTGTGATAAATCTATCTACATTCTACATAATATTATACTCCTAACCTATATCAGGATTGGTGTGTGAAATCACGTCAACTATAACTGATAAGAAAAAGATTATGCTTCAAAAGAAAGAAACATTTATTTGACACACTGAAACAGAACAATAAATACCCATGTCTCTACGTAGGAATAGCAACACACTGCTTGTTGAAATAACTGTCTTTAGTCTATATACCTGAGAATTATTATTAAAGACTTCATTTATTTCACTATACTTATCGTCATAATATTACCTAAGGTATCAATATTGGTGCTTACAAAATTAAATCTATTCAATAATGTTTGATGTACTTATTTATCTCAGGACAGGCTGGCGGCGCCAATCCTAAGTACAAGCTCAAACATCGAGTTATGTTTCAATTTCCGTACAATTAGCCCTATTTGCTGGCCCAATGTTTGAACAAACAGCTTACATTTACCCACCAGAAGCAGACAAATGAAAATAAACGTTACACAGTCGTAATAAAGCACAAGGATTGCTAAAGGGCTTTTGTTGGATTAGGCAAGCAGACTGTTTGTTTCAGTAAGTTGGAGCTAACTCATGAGCAAACATGGCCGACGCCTATTTGTAACCGTTTGTCTGATTATAAAAAAAATATTCACCTGCATTATGTTACTTCTATAATAAAATAATAAAAACCTACTTAGTACGTACAAACGTTAGAAGAAAGAACCTTTTTATATCTGAGCAGCAAGCAGACATTTTGTCAGTCAGCACCGTCAGCCCGAACTAGTTAATATTTTAGAAACCTACTTTCTTATAAATCATAAAAGATGAAAAAGATCAGCAATATGCTTTGCACTGCGTGGTCCCGTTCGTAATAAGGATATATGTTAATCCCGTTTTGAGTGATGTGCAAGACAATTATCGCATTAACATTTGTCGCATATCGATACTTACCTGATTCCCGTTTACTCCGCGCCCACTCACTGCGTTGTCGTCATGTTTGGTCGCCGTGGAGTTTGTTTGACGGCGCAGCGCGGCAGCGGCGACGGCGGCGGCGGCGGTGCGGTGGCGGCTACCGAAATAAACGAAGCCGAGTGGAAAGCGAAACCCCCGTGTTTGCTCAACAGAGTGCCGCTCAAGTGCCGAGCGAGATTTGTACTAGCCCATGAGAAAGTCGGTCGACTTGCGATCGCTGTACATTTTGTAAATCTGTTTTCTCTCATCAATGCTCATAGAGTTTAATGCCAAGAAAACCAGTTTTTAAAATTCACCTTTGTTAAAAAAACTGCTAACCTAGCTCGAACATTGTTAATATTCTTCAGAGCAGTCTGCACCTAATACATATTTGTTATAGTGGTAGACTGGCTGCGGCTGATCAAAGTTACCTCTGGCATCTTCTTTCTCCTGCCCTCTGCCCGGTTCAGCCGGGGTCAGGCCTCCTCGTACTTCGGCGCAGGGCTATTCTATCCCGGGTTGTCGTTGTATTGAATGAGTACCTAGCTGATGTGGTCAGGTTTTGGGCTTTCATCCCCTTCTCGATATTGGTGTACCATGTTGATGGTGATCGTCCTCTACCTGTAGATTGACATCAAAGTCACCTCTGAAATTAAAAAAAAAAAACATTTGTTTTATCTTAGCGACCATCTTTTAGATTTTTTGTGGATTTGTCAAAATATCAACGTTGAAATAGTTAAGTAAGTATATGGATTTAAAATTATGATTACAAATAAGCCTCAATCAAACATGTAGAGATAAGCACACTATATTATTATGTTATGTACTGATAGTATCTCTATGAAATCAAATTAATCAACAATCGGATAAGTGATTCTAGCCAGAACTTTGATCACCGACAATACATCGCACCATCGAAAAAATACAAAAGGATTCAACGAGAGGCGGAAAAGCATAATATTGATAACAAAACACCAAAACACTCACACAAGTGAAGTCGAAAAAAAACAATTGGTTCTGTGCTGTCAGCTCCTGTTTGCGCACGCATTAGCCGCGGCTGTGTCCGCCACCGGACGGTCAACACGGCGTAATGGCGGCAAACACCCCCCGCGCCCCGCGCCCGCGCCCGCCCCGCCCGCGACCTGCGCGCGCGACGATCGAACTATCGATACATGGAAAACCCGCCCCTATTATGCTATTGTAAACCTCTATTCTGTTTTTGATGTGCAAGGTTTTTATTTTTGGAAATTGAATGGCTGGAGAAAGTAAAAAACCTTGAATTAATAACAGGCATTATTAAATAGACTATAGGCGTACTTTATAAGAAGTAAGTATTCCAGTGTTTTGATCGACCGTCCATTCAAAGTTTTCGTCACACACCAAGAAAAGGCGCCAAAAGCCAAACTTGATTCTTAAAACTATAAGCACATTCTCTATGGTCCGTGGCTCTTGAAGCTAGCCGTGGAGAAGTGCGGACCACACACGGTGACAAAGCGACCGCCGCTCAAACAGCCACCGGCCGCCGGGCACGTAGCGAGACACTCCAGTAGCTCGCACTAGAAGCGGGTCTCCTTTGAACCAATCCCGCTGGTTATTTATTTATTTATTTATTTATTTATTTAGGAAAAATAACAGAAATAGATCACAGAGAGTAATATGCAGACGGATATAAAATAAATGCTTAAATCTACTTCCTTGAACATTTTTCTCAGGGATATAATATTATAATACTTTATTTGGTGACATTTTAGAATTAATTTAGTAGATATAAAAATATTTATGACTAAAATTAAGCATGCAATTTATTAAAAGGGAAAATAAATCATGCATCCTAATTATTATACATTATAAAATTATTTTCTAATTAAATTAAATTAAATTGAAAATTGAAAATTCTACATTATTATATATAATTTTGAAAATCTATATCTATAGTATTTTTAGTAAGTACCTACTATATTATTTACTAGGCTTCGCATTTTGACACAGGGTTCTACGATAGCTACAGGCAGGGAAGGCGATGAGCTTAAGGGATAGTGGTCCGTGAAGGCTATTCTACTAGATGAATCTAGTAGATGAGGAAGCGAAATCTAATACCTACTGACTGTGAAGAGGCGAATTAGCAATGTAAGGTATTGTTGGTTGTTGGTAATACCTGCTACCATACCATAGATATGTATACGAATACGTACCTGTTACACAGTTTTTATGAGTACTTATAGCTCATCGTACGCTTTGTCACCATGAGTGCTCAAAAGATAAGCCAGTCAGGTTAGTTGTCAGGCGCTGATTGCCCAGGGTGCGTGTTTTTATAGTTACTCAATTTTTATAAATACAATACGAATAGATACAGAATCAAGTTTTCATATCTGGCATCATTTAATTCTGACACCTAAGAATGTGTTGAGAAAACTAATGTTTCTAATATTTATAAATAGACGACAATGATTAGCGGGAGAATGCCGCCGCACACAAACACACGCCCGAATATTTAGTAACAATCATTAGATTTGGGAGTATATTTCTGTCAGCTGAAGTCTCCACATCATTTGGCCTTCAGGTGGCCCTTATTAACCTCTGTACGCAGTGTCAAACTATTCGACGATCATAACTCAAAGTCTAACCAATTATCGACAAGCGTGGTCCTGGCACGTGCCCACAGCGCATAGCTAAATTTACGCCCCAACGAAATGCCAAGAGGTTAAGCAGCACCCACGGCGGCGGCCCACCAATTTGTTTGTCTGTGGCAGTTCGCAAGCTGATATTTGATTTAGGAGCTACTATATTTAGATTTCCGTGTTTCTGTTGTTCTTCTAATTAGTAAGGTCGCAGCTGGACTCATCCTTGAGGTACTTGCGTGACTAATGACACTCTTAGATCAGCTTCAGTTGAATTGTAAGCCTAGCTTGATGCAATATTTCATAAATGTCCATATTGTCACGTAATCACAGAGCAGTGTTTGCTAACGAGGCCAGAAGATTGCTCGGCAAATAAACAGCGGCCCCGGCGACGGCGGCGGTGGCGGCGGTGGCGCCTCCATCATGGATTCAATCACGACAAAGGTTGTCCACCTCTGGACCTCTGGACTGGCTGGTGTGCGACAGTGTATAATGGGGGTAAAGGGGCTAAGGGGTACCTTTCTATAAGTATACTACTTACCGCAACCTTTGGAGCATACAATGCCCTATATTTACTTACTTTAGTTACTAAATTTGACGAAATAGTTCAGAAATCTTCATAAAGTACTTTTCGTTTCAGACGTACATACTCATACTGACTGATTCAAATATTACCCTGTTGCTAAAAAAATATATTATTATTAGACTTACAGTGGTTTTAGCCTCTGATATGAAAGTATTTTGGATTGTTCAATAACTTACGGTGTAACAGTCTAGGTTAACGAAAGAAGTCTTTTACTTTCGTTCAGATAAACGATATGGAACACTATACTTAATAAACTTATCTGCTTTCTAGCACGCTTTTTAGAATTTTTGCGCTGGACCCAAACGAGCTTCCAAAGTTTTTGTAACACATTTTACAGTCCTCGAAATATTATAAGAGGCCCGTTTGGACAGCTCCAAAATGTATGGGATAACAGCTGGTGTCAAATCTAAATCAGAAAAAATGTAAACAATAAGTACCTAACTTTTGGTGCTTTAAAAGTTATTTTTTCTTTCGGCCGTTAAATAATAAGTCAGATTTTGTGTCTTTTTATAAATAAATGTATTTCATCAAGTAAATCAAGAGTAATAGCAAATTTGTGTAGCTGTCCAAAACGGGCCTATTATATTTCGACGACTGTAAGTACTCGAAGCAAATAGCCCTTGTGATTTTCCTAATACCCATAACTATTATGGAGGTTTACACAGAAATTGGGTATACTTTATCCAGTATACCTGGTAAATTCGTGAAAATGGCTTAAAGATTTCCATTTTCCAATAGTTGAAAAGCCTTAATCAAACTTCAAACATTTATTTTAGTAATGATAGTTAGCACTTTTTTAATAAGTACTTACTTAACTATAGATATAGATATGTATTGAATTTTTATAATACAGTGTGTTCTAGGGCATGCAATACCGCAATACCGGTATCCGTAATACCGGTATTAGGGACAAAATTCACGTTTTTTTCAATACCGGTATTGAAAGTTAATACCGGTATTGAAGTAATACCGGAATCGGACTTTTTTAGGCCATAATAAAGCGATTAAGATATAGTATTCCTAAGTACTGTGAAAGCGCACTTGTTTCCAACCGTTTGATGCAGTTTTCGGCCGTTTGATATCTACTGTTGACCATACGTAAACGGACACTGGATGTAAAACTAATAATTTAAAAAAAAATTAAACTCTAATACACAATTCTCGTAAAAATCTATTACAAAAAACTGAATTTCATTGCTTTTTCTTGTTTTATTTTGACGTATACGACCTTTAATCACAATATATGCCATTTATTACAAGGAAATCTAATACCGGTATTAATACCGGGATCCCGGTATTGAGTTGCAATACCGGAACTCAATACCGGTATTGAAAATAGTTCCGGTATTGCATGCCCTAGTGTGTTCTATATTGCCCGTTGAAATATGTATTCGTTTCAAATAGAAAAACCTTCATAATTGAGTTAAAAATACGTTCATCAAAGAAAATCAAACGGCATTATGACAAAGCCAAATTTCCGACGGATTCCGCCCGCGCCGCCGCCGCCGCAGTTCTAAATAACCACAACAAACACCAACACGACACAAAGATCACGCAAACGACACCGATTATTATATTTAGTATGTCCACAAACTTTAGCCGAATTTTAACGAACCATTACACCCTTTGTTCTAAGCGAAACACAAGTAGTAGGGCCGCACGAGCAATATATCTCGACCGGCATTAAACTGACGTTTCGAATTAATGAACGTGTTAAATTCGCCGAAAACACTAGTAACTGTCAACAGTAAAACGTCAAAGGAGGTCGATAAATTATCCGCGCAAAGAAAGATACTTCCCGCCTTTCGGACTTGCTTTCTCCCTCGGGGCTGTGCTCGTGGCATAGTTCTCTCTCTCTCTAGGACCAATTAGTGGAGTGAGGAGATCAGAAGGGCCGATGTGGAGATACGTCAGCTGAGCGGAGCTGTTGTCGATGCAGACATTATCTCTGATGTTTCAAACTCTTTATAGCGTTAATTTGATTTCATCCTTGATGTCTTGCTTAATTTGTTTAGAGGCTGTTGGAAAACGGTCACAGTTTGATAGCTACAAAGAACGAAGCAAGATTAAAAGCATCGGCATAAGTAGTTACAAACTTAAAATTCTAAAACTATTACGCAACTGTGGTAAAACGCCATTATCCTAATGTCTGACTAGGTAATCTAGGTATAGAAAGTGACTGATTTGGCATGAACGCACAGCCAAACGGCTCAAGCTACAATCATGAAACTTGGCACGTAGGTTTCATAGGTAGTGTAAGTGAGCACTAAGAAAGGATTCATAAACCCACCCCTACAGAGGTAAAATAGGGGATGAAATTTTGTATGAAAGTCCTTCAGTTTATCGCTAAATTCCCACGGGAGAATTTATTAACACGAAGCGAAGCTCGCGGGACCAGCAATTATACTGTATATTTTATTTATTATTATGTGTCATTGTTATTTTCGCTCAAACACACACCTAATAAATTATCTAATGGAGCATTTTATATTATTTTATCTGTCAGTCTTTAATATTGTGTTTTCACAATTTAATATTTGACTGAAAATATGTTCACTGTTCATACTATGTTTTACCACAGTTGCGTAATAGTTTTAGAATTTTAAGTTTGTAACTACTTATGCCGATGCTTTTAATCTTGCTTGCATATAAATAACTAACGTTTTCGTAATAATGTAGCGGTAAAACAAAAAAAAACTGATGTTTTGAGTTTTTGTAATCAAAGATTTGGTTCATTTGGTTGATTCTGGGCTTTAACTCTAACATAAAACCCCAAACCACTTATTTTACAAGTTTGCTCTTATAATATTACTTACTACGGGAGTGGAGTAATATGTATACGTTTAATGTAACTAAACTGGGTAAATTACATAGCTTAAGTGTAGTTGTACAGAATTAGTTTCAGTCACGGTCCCCCAATCAGGACGTGGCTGAGAACTCAGATCACTGATTACAAATGAGCTACTTACAACTGAGAAACAGGCTTAGACTTAAAGTATGATAAGGAATATGAGTTACCAACCTACTTCATAAGGGTTAAATCAATCAAGTATTCAAATATAACGATATTGGTACAAATTCACCCGTAGTTATAGTTAGAAGATATCTCTTTACCCCATAAATACAAACGGACGGATATACCAAACCTATAAAATAATTATTTTTCCCGGATTACTTAAAAAAAAACATAAATAAAAATAAACTCATCTTATAATATTACAGAAAACAGAAGTGACCCTTTAAGGCGCTACAATGTAACAAAGGGAGCTTTCAGTCCACTGAAAAGATTAATTAGGTAATTCTTACAACCATTCGTTGCGCAGGCGTCTCGTTTGATGAGGGAGCGAGACGGGAGACGCCTGCACGTTTGGTGCGAGAGCGGGACGGCTGCTCCCTTCTCTGAATCGCTGGAACTGAAGAACACGTGTGCAGCGGCGGCGGCGGCGGGCTATTGTTCTTTGGATCATAGTTGGTTATTGCGAATTCACAATGTTAGTTTAATTTCTTAAAGTCGTAGTCAAGGGTAATATTGTCAACACAACACTGCGTTGCGACGTCGCATCGCAAAAATCTGCGACAGTAAATCAAGCATTTGTACGGGAAGACTTCCAAAATAGTCGCAGAATTTTGCGATGCCAGGTCGCAACGCAGTGTTGTGGCCTGGTCCTTATTCTCTACATATCGCGTCATCGCAAAATTACCCCTTGACCCCTAAACAATAACCTATATAAGCATCTATTATATTCTATTCAGAATTGTAAATATTCTACATAAGCTCTTCTACATTACTCCAAATTATTCTTCAATAAACGTATGCAAGAGACTGTCACTGAAATAAAACTGTTGTTTTGTTGGCGAATAACACACGGGCCCGTCGAGAGTCATGCGTCTTGCTATATCAGTCGGCACTCCCCGCCAATTAGCACGAGGCACAGCCGGACACGGACAGACGGACCGACAGACAACGAGGCACAGTCGGACAGACAGACGGACCGACAGACACACTGAACATACATACGTATAGGGTGTTGCTCAGACAATACCGTCTACCATTACTAACTGAAAAATACGGTGTTAAAATTTTTCGTTGTCGTTTCACATTCGAAATGGCAAATCGTTATCTCTTAAAGTCGACAAAATAAATGAGTACTTACTTCTATTTTCTACTCTATGTACAAGTTCAGCAGCAGTAGCGTCAAATTAGTCATACTTTTCGTGCAAAACAGCTTCACCAAAAGTTTTCCTCAATTTCATGTTTAAGTTACATATTGTAAAAGTATTATACTATACGTAGGTACCTAAGTGTAAAAATAAAGGTCCCTTCACTCAAGTCAAAGTACATCCTCCGCCATCAAGTTGGAATAAAGCAAACAGACCGAAACAGACAGGTACAAATTTAACCTAATGATTTAAAAGATGTGTGGACTCGCACATTTGTCGCGCGCGCCTGACAAATGGCAACTGTAAGAATGTGAGTGCCGCCGGCCACAATTATTGTGTTGCAGCTTCATTGTTACTTGTGTATGTTTAGATTAGAGTGATTAATTAAATACTTATTCAATATCTTCTTCATCACTTCGCGCACAAGCTATGTAAGTGAGTACAAACCATCGTTTACCCTTTAAATTTTAAATTACTTAAGGTTTTGAAAGAAAGAAAGAAAACATGATAGACGAATGACGAAAGAAAGTAAAAACTACTCCCCATTCGGAAAGAAAAAAGAAAAAAAAACTTAATCAGTTAACAGTTTCCCCTTACTTAAGCTTAGTTATGATTATGATAAATGATACCACAGCCAAACTTATATTTGACAACATTTAAGAAGGTTGCCCTCCTGTCACCTGAAACGACGAATGACTCGACTGCAGAGAGTGACAGCGACTGACACATGTCAAAATAACCCCTGACGTTTATTAGTCGGATTCGGAAGCAACATGATGCTCCATTCCATGTAAAGTATCTCCGTTTAGGAGAGAAGTTTCTAGGTACTGTGAAATACGTAGACGGTATAGTTCATGAGCATTAATATACTTCTAATGTTTTTAATATGCATTTCACATAAGCTTAGGTAAGTCCTTCTAACGCTATGAGCTTTGCCTACTGAAACTGAACTGAACTATACATACTTACAATATAAATTATAGTTGTTGCTGTATCAAGTGATTAGTATCCAGTTTAAAAACTTCTACATCTACTTAGAGTACCTAAGTATCTAATTTATTTTTAGGTACTGAAACCTAAACTACCTATGTAATATGTATAATAATAATAAGCTATTTACAAAAATTAAACAAAATCTTGTTTCATTTGTTGCGAACAAAAGTATAATGATCTAATTTTAAGAAAATCGGTCTGGCTTCTATGGTCGAACAAAAAGACACAAACAGCGGAGTCGGCCCCAAATGTTGTCGTCGGGAATCGAACCCGGTGTCGACTTCAAAGCGAGGTCGGCTGTAACCGGACACCGCTGCCGCCGCCGGCGCAGGCGCAGCCCGCGTGACGTCACCAGTCAATTCAGACTATTCCATATTGCACATGTGGGAAACTTGTAGACAACACAAAAGTCAACTCTTTAAATTAGGTGTAAGATCCGTCTCGACTTGAAAAGTTTTACAGGGTGCCATCCAAATTGGATCAGCCATTTTCACGTGAAAGATTAATTACAGACCTAGAATATTAGCGCTGCTGACTGCCAATTGTATTGGCTTCGCGTAAACTGTGCATTAAAGACACAGATATACTCGACGCGACGTAGACGTTTACGTTACAATACAACTTTAACAACGCCTGTACACACTAACCATGGTCCAGATGTCCCGAACTTTCAGCTTACTATACTACTTTAACAACTCAGTGTATACTCCTCAACCATCACCACAATACTAACCCATGCCCCGCTTGTCCTCAGACCCCAACAGCGCGGCGCTGTCGGGCGGCGCGCAGCAGTACGGCGAGGTGAACCAGCTGGGCGGCGTGTTCGTCAACGGACGCCCGCTGCCCAACGCTGTCAGGTTGCGGATTGTGGAGCTAGCTCAGCTTGGGATCAGGTATGTGCATAGAAGTAAATAAACTAAGTTGTTGCTGGTCCTTTGTTTCACGCTGCTGGCAGGAAGCTGATATCCAGGATTAATACAAATGCTACTTTATATCCCGAAGTTACCATGGCAAATTATTTTAAGGCGAAGCGGAGTTTTCTAGCATCAGCTAGATTCACCTAGGAAGTGCCCTGATAGGATCAAACTTTACTGTTTAACGAGGCCAGATGCCCAAGGCCATGCAGCGCAAGCTCTCCGAAGAGCCCAGAGCTCGAGCTCGGGATCACCAATTCCGTTTAAATACAAATTAGGTACAATTACTTCCCCATCAAGCACTATTCACCCTTGGCTATTGCTAACCTCTCGCAACTTCCTAACTCCCTCCACCTCCGCAGGCCGTGCGACATCAGCCGGCAGCTGCGCGTGTCCCACGGCTGCGTGTCCAAGATCCTGGCGCGCTACCACGAGACCGGCTCCATCCTGCCCGGCGCCATCGGCGGCTCCAAGCCGCGCGTCACCACGCCCAAGGTCAGTAGTAGCGGGGGACTGTAGCAACCACATCAAGGTCAGTAGTAGCGGGGGACTGTAGCAACCACATCAAGGTCAGTAGGAGCGGGGGACTGTAGCAACCACATCAAGGTCAGTAGTAGCGGGGGACTGTAGCAACCACATCAAGATCCTGGCGCGCTACCACGAGACCGGCTCTATCACGGCGCAGGTTGCGAGCATGCATGTTAGGCCTTGGTCTCCTATTTACGCCGTAGGTCGAGTCCAGCGTCACGCCGTAGGCCGCGTCACGATGCTCACTATAGAAATGTACTGATGCGGTCTCCCTCACACGCCGACGTTTGGCGCGTAGATGTAGTGAGCATCGTGACGCGGCCTACGGCGTGATGCTGGACGCGACCTACGGCGTAAATAGGAGACCCGGGCCTTATACAATTAACGCTACACGCGATGTGTACGACATCTTTGCGTTCTATCTATCTATATTCTTCAATCCAGTGTATTTATTTACTTTATTTATCTCCATATAACTTATCAGGCCGGACATTTCCTCGACATTCATTGATAAAATTAGCAAATTACCTAATATAGTATCTATCGTTTATCTTGTAGTTTTTGGAATGGAATGACTTATCAGGATCATAAATCTCTTTATTATTTGCGCTACTAAATAAGTATACACAGGTGCTATAACATTTTCTTTGCTACGGCGACTTAGAAAGTTCCTATGTGATATTAATCGCATGATAGTTTGTGCGATTTTATCTAGACAGTTACAAAATGGAATAAAAGACTGTTAGTTGTTTCTGTTGTTTATTAGTCCCAACTCCGTTATTGCCATAGTTTTTTTAATTCCAATGTTTCCACACATGTAACTCACACCTTTATCTTAATATATCGCCCTCAGGTGGTATCCTACATCAAGCAGCTCAAAGCCAAGGACCCGGGCATCTTCGCGTGGGAGATCCGCGACCGGCTGCTCTCCGACGGCGTGTGCGACAAGTACAACGTGCCATCCGTGTCCTCCATCAGTCGCATCCTACGCAACAAGCTCGGGGCAGCGTTCCCGCCGCCGCTGTACGCGCCGCCGCAGCGCTGCTGGCCGCTGCACCAGCCGTATGACTACTATGTGTATTTACAGGTTGGTTCAGGTGTTAATTGAGTGTGTTGTGTGATATTTCCTACCCGCTTGCTAAGGTCCCTACAGACGGAATGGCGTGGAGTTATGGCAATAACCCTCAAGTCTTGGAGGAGACTCATGTCCTGAGTAGTTCATTATTTTTGTGTTTTGGTGTTTGATTTTGCTTCTACACTTTCATTGATTTGTAGAGTCCATGAGATAATTTTATCTAGCTTTGATGTAGTATATTCACGTGGAAATGAAGGTATAAGAAAGCCAAACCACGTAATTTTTAACCAACTTCAAAAAAAGGAGGAGGTTCTCAATTCGTCGGGATATTTTTTTTTATATTTTTTTTATGTATATTCACCGATAACTCCGCCGTTTATGAACCGATTTTGAAAATTCTTTTTTTGTTGTATTGGGTTGAGCTTCCAGGTGGTCCCATTTTTTTTTCAGAATTTTATCTCACCCCTAAGGGTGGGTAAAGGGGTAAAAACAGGGTATGAATTTCCATTTTGGACACATATTAACCGATTCTAATGAAATTAAGAACGTAAATATAGTTCTTATAACAATAAAATATGATGGTGACCTTGAGCTGATCTGATGATGGAAACGGAAGGCAGTCAAGGGAACTCCTCAACGGTATATAGCAACTACCTCGTGTTTAGGCTTGAATGATTCGTATTGATTAGTAGGACTTTTTGGTATCATTTGCATCTTACTTTTGATTAAAAATTATTGCAAATAAACTAAAAACTATAAAATAAAATAATAATTTAAAAAAATAAAAAACCGACTTCAAAAAACCATTAAAATGTAAGTAATAATTTAAGGTTTACACAAATTATATGTGACAGTACAAATATACCTAAGCAGGAACTGTTCTTTTTTGAAGTTGGTGCCATATTTCTTCAGATTACTTTGTCACTGCACCAACATCAAAAAAGAACAGTTCCTGCTTAGGTATATTTGTACTGTCACATATAATTTGTGTAAAACTTAAATTATTACTTACATTTTAGTGGTTTTTTGAAGTCGGTTTTGCTACTTACATACCTTGTACTCCGTTGGAAGGACCTCAAGCTACCCTTGTCGCTTTCTATGTATCTATTGTACTTTGTCTGTGGTCACGTAGCCCTAAGCTGGATACACCGATGTGAAAACTTAATCGATAGCGTCCTTAGTCACAAACCTTCAGCAGTTCTAAGTTATGACCACTCCTGGTCATGATAGTCGGGGATCAAATATGCTTAAAAGATAAAACCCTAATTCTGATAAATAATGTCCTATATCTCTTCCCAATCTAACGGGTCCCTCCCCGCAGGGCCGGCAGCACGCAGCACCACACGGGCTGCCGCACCCGCACCAGCAGCCGCCGCACCACACGCACGCGCATGCGCTATGACGTCAGAGTGGTGGCCCGTGACGTCATCACGGCAGCACGCACCACACGCATGCGCTATGACGTCACTAGAGCCTCGGCTCGTGACGTCATCATGCCCGCGCCACGCTGTGACGTCAGCACCTGAGTTGCCCAGTGTTTGCCGACTGTGAAGCCACATGAAGGCTGGTGGACAGGAGAATGGTAACTATAGTGACAGTGGTAACGATATAGTGACGTTACAAGTGTTTAGTGTACCAGTGTTAGAATTTAAGGATAAGTTATTGTGCGGGTTTAGGTACCTAAGAGTAATTTCAGTTTTAATTGCAAATATTTTCATTTAAAATAGCAGAAGGTGCTTAAATAGAGTTCGGATTGATTGCATAGTTCGGTACTTACAGTGGTTTAAGGAATGAAATATTTCAGATGAAATTTCTATCCATCGATCGATTCAAACTGAATGTAAATAAAAATAAATACTTACATGAGACACTTATCAATGATTGCCAATAATCTAGGAGTTATTCTTTTCCTTATCATTAATTTCATTACCTACAGATTAAAAAGACTTTGAATGCTAACGCATAGATTAAGTTTGCCTTTCGACAACTGGACATAACAACGGCCGGTACCTGTGTAGAATAATAGGTGTTTACAACGCATAAACCCGATATTAGTCTACTGTTACATAAGTATAATGATGTGTAGGTATTATAATGACCTGCCCAGGAACCGTGATAAATAATGTGCCTTTTTCTCCTTCGCTTTTTTCTATAAATTTAACTCACCAATTTTTAACTTTTACATTTTAGTAAGTCGGCACATTGTGTAAAGACTTTTTAGTACTTATATAGCTTGGGTATTAAATAGGTGGAATTTAATTTATAAGTGTTCCAACCGAAGGCAGTTCTTTATTTGTGCAAGGAACGATGACGGATCTACCAAACAACTGACTCTATATACTTATAGTTTTGTTTTTAAGCGTTGGTGTCAAGGGTCTTATTTCATAAGTCTAGATTATAAACTTAAACAAAGTATTATTTAACTTACTTGTGTAAATAAAAACTATTTTTATTCGAAGTGTAAGATAACAATTGTATGTGTAAGTTGTATAACCTTAATTATCTTAATTTAAGTTAGGATAACGAGAGACGAATATTTAATTAAATGTAATGGGTGCAATGATGTAAATATCACTAAGCTATAAGTATTTAATAAACTGTGAGAGCACTTACCTTTTCACCATGGCCATGGTCACAGCTCAAGACTGTTTCTTCTTCATTAGTATTTTTGATGTCTACATAAATTTATAAATATAAAATGTTTATAGGCAGAGTTTTATACAAACAATATTTTAATGATTATCTCCTGCAACATAATAATTATGAAATAAACTTATCATTAATGGAGCACGATCTGTAAAAATAAAATGGTTTGTTCATATATTTTTGTTATTTTACTCAATACCTTTGCCCTTAGTGTTTTCAATGGCTAGTCTACAATGCGACGGATATGATATGGTCAGGTTTCACGAGTAAATTCAGTAAAATTCAGGGCACAAATTTATTTCCCGAGCTGGCACAATAGAGCGGGTCCCTGCCTCGGAATCGCCTTTACAACCGATTCAACCGAAAACAATAAACGGATACGGCGTCGAACCACCGCCCGCCGGACACGAAGCACCAATTAAACCCTCGCTTTGTTTCGAATTTAATACTACCTAATCCGATTTTTACTGTATTAATAACAAATTTTATGACCACTGCGGAAAAAGCGCGGGAGCAAAAAACAATATGGCCAGTACGAGTATGGCGAATGCGGGCGCCCTTAAAATGACATTCGACGCCTGCGACCGGCCGACGGCCGAGGCCGAAGGACCATAATTAAAAATGAAAGGGTCCGTTCTGCGGTGGCTTTGTCGCAGCGACTACGCGCAAATAATGCTGAGTCCGTGAAATCTGCCTCCTCTCAGGACGTCGTCGCCGGACCAAGGACGAAACCTCTATAAAATTGAAACTTCTAGGTCTATAGTAAAAAAATTGTGAGCTGGATTACTCTGGAGATTTACCTGGATACATATCACAAGTTCCAAAAGTCAATATGACTGTAAAAACTGCAACCTTCTATTACGTACACTTACGGGCAATGAAAAGGTTCCACTGAGAAAAACACCAAATTACTCCTAAACGGAAAAGGTTAGCTTTATGACGCCTTCTGCAACATTGAAGTATATTTAGTAGAGCACCAGGATATTACCAACTAAAAACAATAATATTTTGTTCAAATTTTAAATTAAATGTTGGAAAAAATTGGGGTCGTTTTGTGTCGACTTTTTGTGAGTGGAACTATTTCATTGCCCGTGAGTGTATATTTCGTACTACCACAGCACGGATCTTCAATTATTTCTAATCACCTAATCAGCAGCTTATATCTAACGCTGAGTTGAGGAAAGGGTCTAAGCTAAGGGTGCTTACATAGAGAGACTGGGTAACCTATACCTACCCGTACCGGTAACCTGCTGTTTATCTTTCTGCGAGCGCGCTAGAGCATTTGCCGGTTTTAAATCTCTCAGTTCGCATAGGTAATCAAGTTACCGGTACGGGTAGATACAGGGAACTCGATTCTTTATGTAAGAACCCTCATGTCTAGCTGCCTTGCTTTGACAGAATATGGATAGAGATACTTATTACTTACTTAGACATAGATTTAATGTCGACATTAGCTTAATATTCCTTCCTGCAAATCAGCGTTACTGTAGTTTTCTACCAAGGTACATTTCCTCTGATGCCAGATGACCCTTGGGCCGAGGGCGGGGGCGGGGGCGGGGCGTGCCGCCGCGGTCGCTGAGCTGACGCCGCCACACGTGCTCTATGACCTTAGATTAACAATATGCGAACAAGATGGTGTGTCACATATAAAAACAAAGCAAAGATTCTGTCCGCATTTTGTTTGCTGTTCAATCTAATGACAACCATTGTACAAATGAATGATGTCACAATTCAATCTTCTAACAGTCAGCTCTGTGGTAGAAGTGGGGTGTTACACGACCCAAGACACTCCATCTAGTTTGTATTAAAATATCTTTGTATAATATGACGGATCGTCTCGGGTCGCCGACTGCCGGCAAAAACTCGATGACACCGACACCCACTTCTACCGAGTGACCTCTTCGTAGTAACAAGGACTTCTGTGATCCTTGCCGCTTGATGGTTATTAAACAGTATACCTAAGTATGTTTAATTATGGGGTTTTCTGAAGTTCACGGTACCGAATTACTACTAAAAGATATGAATAACAGATCTAGAAGGTAGGCACGCTGTTTTGTAAGGAAAGGTTAGCTAGCTACTTACCTGAAAGCTGAAAACACTTTCATGAGTATGAGTATGGTATAAATTATGGTTAGGCCATAGCATCTACTGATCACCTGCATGAATGCATGACTGAAACAGTTCGTCCTGAAACTAATTCTCTCCTATCATTGTAAAAATAATTATGATTTGGGGGTGTAGTTATGTAATTAAATTATGAAAGTCATGATCGAAAATCGGCCAGCAGTAAGTATGTGTTTTTATTATTATTTTATAAAGTCGGCATGACCTAGGAAGTTTTTCTGTTTAAACTAGACAGGCGCCAAATAATCCTGTCTCAGTGATGCCGCTGGCTTTGAACCGGCGACCCGGGGCGGGGCAGCACGTGTGTTAACTGCTGCGCCTAACGACCCGTGCGGGGGGACCGCGCCATTTCATGGTGGGCGGCTTCTGTCAAATGCTGTTTACCACAAAAGGGAAAAACTAACCCTTTTTATAAAACTAACCTCAGTTTGTTTTTTATGCATATTGCTTATATATAATTATAAATTACCTAATAACTTATCAATAAATAAATATTAATAGATCAATATACAAAATCATACATTCAGTCTTTACTTATAAGGATTTTATTTCTTCGGGAATTCTGGTGTAGTTGGCTATATGATAGAAATTGTCTTTGCACACATTCGATACCTATTATTAAAAAGTATGAATAAGAGAATTGGTCCAAACAAGAAAGTTACTTACAGTGCCACAAACTTTCCGGTGTGAGCTCACGTAAATGTCTAATATGTCTTCATTTTATAAGATTTTACGTTTGCCTGTAGTGTAAATTCGCGCTTGCAGTTTTAATAAACCCATCTAATCAATATGGATCAGTTTAGTTCGCTGTCACCGGAACAGATAAGTTTGTCGCACTATACTTACTTATTCCCAATCTCCGCTGGGGAGCAAAGGCCCGAAGTGAAGCGCCGCCATTCTTTACGATCTTGGGCCAGCTCAGAGACATCCGCCCAAGACATCCCCGCCTGGCCCATTTCCTTTTTCACAGAGCGCTGCCATGTCTCTCGTGGTCTGCCGAGTCTTCGTTTACCGCCCTCGGGGTGCCATATCAGCGCTTCCTTTGGGACGTCTTCAGTACGCCTTAGAACGTGTCCTATGCATCTCCATTTGCGTTCTTTTACGGTTTCTGCTACAGGTTTTTGATGTGTTCTGCGCCAAAGTTCCTCGTTGGAGACAAAGTCAAACCAACGGATCCCTAGGATATTGCGTAAGCATCTGTTTACGAAAACCTGTAGCTTGTTCGTGGTTTGAACCGTTTTCTTCCGAGTTTCGCAACCGTAGAGGAGAACGGTCTTTACGCACGCGCTGAACAGGCGGATCTTGGTTTGGAGACGGAATGCGGAAGACCTCCACACTGGGCTTAACATGACAAAAGCTCCACGGGCTTGTTGATGCGGTTGCCGATATCCTCGTCAGTTCCACCATTTGGTGTGATTTTGCTTCCCAGGTAAGTGAAGGTGTCAACATCTTCAATTGATTGGGCGTTGATTTTAAATGGAGTACGGTCCGCAGTCATTACTCGCATTGACTTTGTCTTTTCTCTGTTGACATGCATGCCCACACGGTTACCCAAATGGACGAGGTCATTGAGTTTCCTTTGCATATCAGCGCTATTTTCGGAGAAAAGACAAAGATCGTCCGCAAAAGCGAGATACTCCAGAGATGTTCCATCGGACCAATCCAAACCTCCTTTGCCATTCTGCTCCATCATATCCAAAATTACTTCGGTAATCATGATGAAGAGTAGTGGGGATAACATGCAGCCCTGCTTGACGCCAATATTGGGGCTTATTGGTTCGCTCAGCTTCCCTTCGTGGATTACTTGGCAAGTGTAGCCATTGTAGGCTTCCTTAATAAGGTTTCGCATTTTATTCGGAACGTGAAAATATTTCAGCGTATCCCATATCGCTGACTGGTGTACCCTATCAAAGGCCTTCTCAAAATCCACAAATGTCAGGAAAAGGGCCTTTTGCCACTCTGTTGATGCTTCCAGAATTATGCGGAGTGTGTTGATTTGGTCCGTGCAATTTCTTCCCCTGCGGAATCCTGCCTGTTCACTCCTAAGATGTTCATCTACCCGGTTTTGGATTCTGTAGAGGATGATGGCATTCAGTATCTTGGACACTATAGGCAGTAATGTGATCCCTCGCCAGTTTCTGCAGTCACTTAGGTCACCCTTCTTTGGGAGTTTAACGATTGCCCCCTTCTTCCACTCCTCGGGTATCTTCTCTGTCTCCCAAATCTTTTCGAGGACTGGTTTTAGAATGCCTACTGTTGCTGAAACAAGAAAGTTATAAGAAATAAAATGAGCGCCAATTAGCAATTTTCTTTTAAATTATCGTTTAAAAACACATAGGTGTGTTAATTTATTGTGATTTATGTGAGGATCTGCAGTGAAGTATAATTGAGCCTATCCGGCAGTGTTACAGCAAAGATACAAAACACGCAGAAAGAAAACTTTTGCCGCCATAACTTCGAAAAGATATTTATGATTGTTTATTGCTTTTCAACTTAATATAAGGTAAACGATGCTATTAACTTAGAAAATCGAAAACAAGGATACATTCTGTAGTTGTCTGCGTTAGAGAGGTGAGCTTACAAGTAGGTACATATCCCTAGAAGTGAGTCACTAATACCTACAATAACAATAAATATTAAATGATTTGCTATCACAGTCTAACACAATGCTATTATAATCGTACATTAAGAATATAAATAATCAAAATATAATTTTAAATAAATCTACCTTCAAAATCCTATAAATTTAAAAAACAATATTATTCAAATGTATTTTAACCGTGTCGTGAATGTACTGGTGCTGCCACCTAGTGATACGAAGATTATACAAAAACTCTGAAAATGTTCAATCTGCTACTCGGCACCAGATGTCGTTAGTGCAATATCTAAGTTTATTTTAGCATAGTGTTTTAGTAGGTAGTATACATACTATACACAGGTACATTAATTAGTATTTGTTTTAATTAATTCATTCTGCTTTGTGTCAACCTGAAGCCAAAAAGTACGCACTGCAGTACTCGTGAATAACAATGACGTAAACATTTTTTTTAATCCAAAATGTAATCAATAATAAAGTAAATTTATTTGTAAGACTAATCGGTTTCTAGGCGGGTTTCCAGCTCGGCTGGTATCTGGCGAGTGTTTGTTATCACAGTAATTGTCGAAGTGAACAATAAGATATGAAAGTTTGAAAGCCTTCGTTTTGCACGCGGCACGAATAATGGTGCCGTGCGGAAAAAATAAGGCGAAGCACTTTTTTCAGCAAGTTTTCAGGAATGTGTGTTGAACTACATGTTTATCTACTTTATAATAACTCGATGTATTAAACTGGGGATTGATAAGACTAGGGAAATTATTCATTTAAGTAAGTAAAGTATAGTTAACTGAACAAATACTTACCCGATAATGGGGAAAAAACACAATGTTCCTATCAACGTTTTAATTTTCTCACTAAATTTTAAGACTTAGGTACTTAAGTACTATAAGATTAGCTGCGGAATGGAGAGCGTTGGGAGTCCTTTCAGGCGCTTTGTGCATAAAGCATGATAGAACTTAATTACTTTCATATTTAAAAAAAATTTAAGTATTGACTTTCCCTATAACTCTGTAAGAACCCAACTAAGTACATCGGTAAGATATCTAGAGTTGTAGAGGCATAAGTCAGAGAGGACAGCATCTCATAGTTAGGTTTATCTTTAATTTCACTTGTACTTACCTCAAACTTACAGAAGCTTTCAGTACAACACTAAAAAGCAGCTACCATTTAAACGTTCCGCCTGACCGGCAACAAGTCCCTTAAGCTGTTAGCCTTTTTGCGCACGGCCCCAGCTCCGCGTTATCATCGATCGAATTTATCAATCATTCATTATTAGGTGTATCTGCGATAGTTGTCGCAGAGGTCGCCTGCGCGCGCGCACGTCGCGCCGGGCCCGTCCGACCCACGGCAGTGGACCCGTGCTATACATACAGTTATAACATATTTACCTGTCTTGAATATAGGTTTCTTTACATATGAATGAGTAAAATCTTAAGTATGGATGGATCATTAATTTAAGAGTATAGAATACAAAAATTGTTCAATATATATTTTAGGCGGAATAGCATGGTCCGAATAGGGAGTAATTAAATCGAAATAAAGAGTTGATTAATAAAATATACAATGATAAGTCACGCATTCCTAATAGGTGGCATCGAACTTAAGGTTAATTAACCTTAGGTAGAGACACTGTACATAACTACATACATACGAAGTCAAAGTGAATGGTATATATTTAATACATACTTATGCGTTACTAGGCAAAATAAATTTGATTATGTATATCTACTATTATATTTTGAAAGACGTAGATATCATATTTGATCGGGTTGTAGTCGTGTCGGTTCTTTAGATATAATTCTATGAATCTCTTGGTACCTAGGTACTTCGGTATGTGTGGCACAGTACCTATCCGACTAATAGGAGCAATGAACACCAGGGTTTGGTGCTGTAGCCCTCGTCGTGAACCTTCGTGGACTCTCCTTGTCATTCAGCACAGTGTGAGGTCCATATTGAAGTGCGATGATCCTCGATGCTTGATGCGCTTAACCGGTGTAGAAGATTGGTAGAGAAATATGGGGCACTGACGAGTGGCCTGTTCCGCCGATACTCCGCTCACCAGCTTGCTATTGACCGTTCTATTTTAGATTGCTAAAGAGTTGTTGGAGGAACAGTTTTCTTCTTAGTGTGTTAGTGATTGATAAACACTACTAGACTAGGCTAGACTAGGGTTTGTCACTGCGGTGGAAATATTCAAGCAAAGCACTGACATCCCAGGGTTTACCCGACGTAAGAATATTTAAAAAGTCACTACGGCGATACGGCCCGCGACCTATCACGTGAGTACTAAATGTACAGCGAAAAGCGGGTGGGTCGCTTGCGAGTCACCTCTGACTACCCCTTCGGGGACTACAGTCGAGTCGTGAGCATGTGTGTGCATGTATAAAGTCACTTGGAAAGGCTCCTTGCGTAGATTATTCAGAGCTGCAACAATGTAATGTATGAAGCCGTGGTTTTTGCACACGTCAGGTTGCGCACGCTCCGCTCGCCTGCCGTCTACCGCCGCCGCCGCCGCCGCCGGCAGACACCGCCGCGGACTGGCGCGGGGATTACCAGCTGGGAGTCCCGTGTTCGAATATCATGTGATTAATCTTAGTGAAAACCCTAAAGTGTATTTTCAATGTGTAAACGACTGACAAATAAAGAGTTGTGAAAATGTTTTTGTGGCTGTGTTGAATATTGTGTGCAGTGTAAAATGCTTAAAATCCAATGTTAATACCTAATTGTGAAGTACTTATTGACATGATGCTAAAGATAACCTTGCCCGTCAAGTTGGGATTTGGGATGTCAGCAGACGTGTACGTGTATTACGAGTAAATAGAAAAGGTAAATTGTTATCTCTACTATACCTATATGATATCTTAATTGGGTAGTTACAGATTACTGATTCCTAAAGAATCAGTCTCAGCATAAAATAATAACTAATTAGGCATAAATAAATAAACATACGAATAAAGATTGAACTTTGGTAGGTACGAGGAGGTACAGAAAATCAGTTAATGACGATGACGACTTACCTCTGAATCTGATCTGTCTGATCTATGGGCCATAAATTAATAAATATAATAATTTATTGTAAGTAGGTACAATAACTTAGATTTATATGAAATGATTTATAATAAAGTTTTCAATGAAGTAAAACGAAAGCCTTGTGTTTGGTTCTGCACATTATTGCCCTGACTCCATGACTGTAAATTAATTGATACTCAAATAAATTATAATCAGTATACAATAATACAAAGATGCTTGATGTATTATTGAAACATTTAAAATAATCTGTTGAGGTTTTAGATATTAAATTATTAATGATGTACTTTATCAATTAATTGTAAAAATACCAAGAGAACGTGATAGAGTTTATCCCTGACCAGAGTATTGTTTTACTGTAAGATTTTCATATTCAATATAATTTGTTTCGAAAAATTCTTTATTGTAATCCAATATTTAATCGTCAGGAAATCTGTAAAACTATTTAGATTCTAGAATTTTAAGTGCATGTACCTACTCATTACAAACTGCTCCCTGGCGAATCATCCCTGACTACCCCTGTACTATTCTCAAAAACCTTTCATGACATGTCAGAGCACTTATCGATTTTCATGAAACAAAGCCAAAGTTTTTAAAGTTCTTATATAATGTTACACAGATGGACAAACCCTCATGCATGATACCTTCCTTTTTCGGAGGAGGGTTATCGTTTCAGATTTCAGCATTTGTGTATAAACGTCTCTTGACTCTACAAAAGGCTAATTACAACTGATTCACGTACACAATCGATTATTATTTATAAGATTAATTTTATCGTACCAATAATCATAGGATATTACTCTTATACGTCTCATTAATTGATAATCGATCGCATTGATCCGTGAAACTTCGCTGAAGCTATATCTTCGGCTGAAGTATCGGCCACTCATTCAGTAGCGAGCAGTGCGTGGATATATCAGCGTGGGACGCCCTCCGACAACTCACAGGTATTTATAAAAGCACTTTTATATCAACAGATTCAGAACACTGTTATTTATGATAACTGGATAAGATTATTATTTAGATTGAAGATGCTGATATTGTAGTTTTGGATAGCAACAATGTTTTCAACGACGTTCAGTTTTCGTGGCTAGATAAGAATACGGTGTATATTTCTTTGAGTTAAGCGCACCGTGGCACGATTGTCTGTGGTCGCTAGGGCTCAGTTAGAGACCTCAAACCCTTCTAGGCTAGGCAGTTAATGTCTCATCCCTAGCCCAGAAACTGAAAAACCTTCTGAATCATGTTCAAATCAAATTAGTTCAGCGTTTAACGTTACGCGCTCCTTTGTCATAATAATATCATAAATTCATAACATAGAAGTCGGGGTTTTGAACTTCGCTTAGGTTTCATTAATTTAATTTATTAATTTGAATTGCGGCACAGCCAAAATATGTAATGGGGATTGATTTGATTAGATACTTACTTACATAATACATAAGTACTTCCTCATTGACCCGAGCCGAGGCGAGTGGAATACTAAACACACATCACATCCATTACATTCACACTCTATGTTCACAACCTGCGATTCTGAGGATCTACTTATGTCGAACGTCAAGAGGCGTGATGTTACATGTGATGGCATAATTTAATTTGTGCGTTAACATTTGTTACGCGACGCGTACTAAATTAATATCTTCATTTTAACTAGTACATTTGTGCCATAAATAAGCAAAAATTGCTTAGTCATGTTTGAAACTGAAACGCCTAGCTAGTGCCAGGAATTAATGGCATCTTCAGATATAGTCTATGTAAGGGTTCATCTGAAATACTGTAAACTGAATTTCCGTTCATATCTGCTGAAGAACCGACAATCGCTGTGGTTAAGCACATCTTATAAAAACTCTACAAACAACGGACATGTTCCAAGTTAATATCATGAGAGGTTTATCAAGATGTCTAAGTAGAAACATAACAAGTAGGTAAATGACATGGTTGAACAACACAGTGAGCATTTGACTAAACCGCAGTTAGAGATAATAAGCCACAATGTTTCGTCGGCGCAGTGTGTCGTAATCAGCAAATTGAATGTTGTAGTGGTTTCAAAACGCACTCGAGTGTCGGCCGCTGCGCGCGCACGTCGTTCCCGCGCTGCCCGCCTGACGTTTCACAACGCATTTACGAAGTTTATTACGTGCGCGATTGTTGAAATCATTTGTTTACAAAACAAACAAAAGACAGAAAATCTTCAACATTATTAACATAATCGGTGGTTTTCTTTTTGTTTTCAAAATTGTGTGCTGTGTACCTGTTCCTTTGCTGTGATATTTTTGAATAATTCGGTAAGTCTTGTCTTTTAGAACCGGCCGACCTTGATGATTGTTTTTGAATGGAGTCGGCAACTTGGTAGTGTTTATTTTAGTTATTAAGAATTTAATGGGAGGAGTTTAATCCTCCTATGGGAGGAGGTTGAGGTACGCAGTACTCACACGCAGTCTTGTTTGGTTGCAATAAATAAGCGTCTAGTTACAAAAAAGTTTTTAGCCACCTAAGTAAATATTTATGCACGTTTAGGATTTCCTCTGTTAGAATCGATCGCGTGACAATACCTAAGTATCTAGATATCCTAGCCCTAGCGCGTCGGACAATTACTTGTAGCTGTCGGACCGGTTAAATGGCATTGTTATAGCCACGAGCCGGGAAAACAGGGTCTTCTGCTTAGCAGTGTCGTAACCGCACTGATTTGGTGAAAAACAATGAGGGCCTTACCATCATTACATGATAGAACTACAACCATACTAAACACTCTCAAAATAGCTGTCAAAAGCCTTATAAATATGTCAAAATCTGATCTAAACTCCTGTTAAATTAAATGAATCGGTAGTAAGTACCTACCTATGAGTTTGAGAAGGTACAAAAGTGTAACAGCTACTTATGAAGCTGACTGTACCACTCAAAGTCACATAATGAGAAAACAAAAATAAATTACCTTTTTATGATGCATTTGTAGTAAGTACTGTAGTAGGTACATGTACAGGCAACTGTCAACTTATTTGTAAGTATACATACATATTTGCTCATGAAAATACAGACGCTAATCCGAGTAAAATCAAATAAAACTTGACTAATTTGGCTGTAGGCCTATAATCTGTAATAATGCGCGTGTACCTAATCTAATTAAGAAATTATCTACTTAAATAAGGAAGGATATAGGTATATAATAACATTAACAGTAGTGTGTGAGTCAACTATCTCCAACAGTTGAATATCAAAAGGTCTCATCGTAAAAAAACATTAATATTACCTTTTACATAAATACTTTTTATAGTTTAAAGTAAAACAAGATAACGCATATATTGGCAGTGTAATTCTATGAAAGTGCTTGCATCTTTTTAGTACCCTAAAATGTGCGTCTTATTTGATTGAACTTGAATTAATGACAATCCGGCCAATCACAGTCGGCTCTGAGTTATTTCATTTAAATACTTACCCAGAAAGTTAACTTCAATGAAACCCTTGCCATACGGATTCTATATAAGTAGGTAACTCAAGAAAAAAATATTTAAAAAAAAATATAATTGTATTGAAAATAATTTATTTAGTAGGTAATGTGTAAATTTTAGTCTCAAATTAAAATAAATAGGTGTAAGTAACTATTTTATTAAAGTAAGCAGTAACAAGTAACCTACTTGTAGTATTTTGACGAAGGTTGATGTTGATAGTTATGAAATCTCAGCAAGTCGACAATATTGCGAAATAGAACCTTCGATTTGATCGACTGCTGATATCACACTTTCTACATATAAAAACCTCAAAGGTAAAAACTACTACTTAAGTGTTTAAAATATTTCAATTCCTAGGCTTGCTTTGTATTGAAACTAAATATCATGAACTACATATTTTTATGAGCTTCAATCCGAAACTTTCCATGTTTAGATTTCAAAATATCGTAGGGACTTTATTATAAGTTGAAAATTTAGTTGATATCAAGTGCCTTCACCGCGTTCCCCAATAAAATGTCCCACCCTGTATAGCTGCGGTTACGCGACAACACAAACTAGGTATCTAAATATTTGCTTTTCAGCATCCGTGTGAATAAACGTGTTTACGTGTTTTGACAACTGTGCACCCTGCGCTGGTGCAGGTTCCTGCTCGCACGGCAACAGTTTACCAACAAACCACGAGGCTTCATACAACCTCACAATACATACACTTGAAGGATGTTTTAACTCGGGTCTACCTAGGTACCTACATTGTGTCTGCGGCATTAATCCAAAATTACATAAGTACTGTAATTTTGTTATGATCGAACCGTGCTGAACTGACCTACGCCACGTTAGGATAAGTTAATTTAAATTGATTGATAGAGTTTATCTGTATGTCGGTAAACTGGTACCTAAACATCATCATCATCATCAGCCAATAATCATCCACTGCTGGACATAGGCCTCTCCCAAGGAGCGCCACAACACTCGGTCCTCGGCCTTCCTCATCCAACCACACATATTCTAGGAAACGAAAATAATATACTTCATCGTGAAATCACGAAGTTCCTATATACACTATCGTTCGCTATTTTGTGACGTGTCAGTGTAGATGCAGCATCAATTTTGCAAAAACAATCCTAAATGGTCAATTTGAGTGATCGCGTCGAGCCAAGTGCTCCCTTCCGTCGATCACCCGCTCGCGAGGGGGATATTGTTCTAGTACATTCGACACCGGTGCAGAGTCGTATATTATATTACTTAACAAGTCCCTGTTGTTACTAGAGCTGCCTACTGATAGCAATTTTCTTGTCAGTGCTAGTAAATAATTGTATCCCGACTGCAATTATTAGGTAAGTCAGCTGAAAAGTTTTCCGTGTGTGATTAGTTTTATATAAATTGTATAAATCATCTCCATCTGCAGACCAAAATAAATTCGTCCGTCCTTTTTTAATCATTAGGAAATTTTTGCTATAGTCATCGGGGGTAGCTAAGGTCCGTAATTGAGATGTAGCGCTACCTGAGCCCAAATTATTAACATTTATGTAGAGGTATGTTTGTGTCTGCATTTGCTATGCTAACTCGTTCCACTTTGAAAGTTATCTTACATCGCTTATGGTGATAAGATCACCAATTGCGAAGGACTATAGAGCAATCAAAGGATGCTTGTTGGCTGCTAAATAAAAATGTATTACATAATATACATTTTTATTTAGTAGCCAACAAGCATCCTTACACACTTCATGTGCACTATTATAATCTGCGAACGAGTAGTCAGACTCAGACTCACAAATGCCCTCTTTTAAAGCCAAAATTCGAAGGTAGACGGAGGCCGTACCTATTGGCAGTGTTCTATGATAGTTCACATTGACTAAAGACAGAAAGCTACAAGTGATCTAATAGTTCAACAGCCTCTCCGAAGCAAATATAACTACTTACGTGAGGTAATAATGAATCTAGACTTCCCAGAGAAAGTGAGATATACACAATCTGTGATTACTTACTGATATCTTTTCCCTGTTAGACTGCAGCAGGCATAGATTACTATGTATAAATGGCAGCTGGACGTGATCCAGTCGACGGAAAGTTAATGAGAACATTCTGTTATTTCCGAGAGCAAGTAATGATTAGTAATGTTTAACTATATAAAATAATGAGAATGGTAGAGATTACTATAAGCAATAAGGCCGCCTTTTAACTGTTTTTATTTTTAAGTTTTATTTTTGTATGTTTTTGGTATTGTATAATATAGGTACTTATACCTAATCATACGTCGAACAATGAATAAATAATGCACTAAGTACCTACGATGAATAAACTGATGTGGATAACAAATTGTGCACCTGTTCAAAGTCACATTCAAGTATTTTTTATTTTATTGCAATAATTTATTGAGAATAAGCTTTTGCTCGCGGGCTCAGGTTCTCTTTAAAAGATCCTGATATTTCAGGCTGAAACCACACAGCAACTTTTCTTCCCGAACATCTATACAAAAATAATACAATGCGTTACTCCATTGTGAATACTTGCGATGTATGAAAGACAAACAAACATACTTAAACGTTATAAGTTTATGTAAGCATTGATATAGGCACTTACTCGTTGAGTCGTGACCGGACTTCGGGACTCGCATACATTATAATCATTGTTGTCCTTTAATACATAATATATGATTGTTATGTTTAACTTGTTGTGGTGTTTCCGGTGACTTGCATATGTAATTCAGATAAGCAAATAACTTTATTTTTTGTGTTCTCCTCTGCTATTCATTCGCAATTTTAATGAGTACTATATTTAGAAACGTAAAGGTTTTTTGACACATACTTACCATTACCTACATACTACATACTACATACCTACCTGCATAACTTGCATTCATACCGCGTCCCATAAAGAGGATTGATGGCACTTAACATGCATTTACCTAAGTATATATAGGCAGTAGATACATAATATATTTATTAGCTTACCATACAATTCATCTGTCTGGATGAGGTATAGGCCTCACCTCACCTCTTGGGCCTATGGACGATTAATGGCTGAACTTGATGATACATAACTACGTCATACAATATAAGGATATTGTGGCTGTGAAGCTAACATTACATTATTACTTACATAAGCACAGTGAGACGTCGTGACGGCGGTATGCAACAGGATCCACGACCTCACGAGACGAGGTGGGCTCCTTATCTCATCCTTTTATTAGACAATTAATTTCATAAAGATGTCTAATTGCCGAGGCAATGAGGACGTCGATTTTATTGGTGATCTAATTTTTGACATACGTTTGGTAGAATCCACTGAAACTAAATATAATTATCTACATACCTACATAGATAAGTGCACGGGACTTCCCACCAAAGGATTTAAGTAGGTACTTGCATAAGTCTCAAGTCAAGCAAACTAATCCACCTCATTTTTATAGCTGTGACTTGTAACTATAATTACGATGCAAGATGCATACCATCATTTCAGACAATCCGTGATTAATAAACTTATAAGTAGTTATACAAATAGCAAGGTTACTTATATTTTATTCTTAAATAATAATAAAAAAAATAAAAAAACCGACTTCAAAAAACCACTAACTAACCACTGCTTAGGTATATTTGTTTTGTACTGTCATATACGAGTAGAATTTGTGTAAACCTTAAATTATTTCTTACATTTTAGTGGTTTTTTGAAGTCGGTTTTTTTATTTTTTTAATTATTATTTTATTTTATAGTTTTTAGTTTATTTGCAATAATTTTCAATCAAAAGTAAGGTGCAAATGATACCAAAAAGTCCTACTAATCAATACGAATCATTCAAGCCTAAACACGAAGTAGTTGCTATATACCGTTGAGGAGTTCCCCTGACTGCCTTCCGTTTCCATCATCAGATCAGCTCGAGGTCACCATCATATTTTTTTGTTCTAAGAACTATATTTACGTTCTTAATTTCATTAGAATCGGTTAACATGTGCCCAAAATGGAAATTCATACCCTGTTTTTACCCCTTTACCCACCCATGGGGGTGAGATAAAATTCTGAAAAAAAATGGGACCACCTGGGAGCTCAACCCAATACAACAAAAAAAGAATTTTCAAAATCGGTTCATAAACGGCGGAGTAATCGGCGAACATACATAAAAAAAAACAAATATCCCGACGAATTGAGAACCTCCTCCTTTTTTTGAAGTCGGTTAAAAAATAGATTTCATGAAGTTATGTTCGTCAGTATTGTATTCAATAGTGTAATAGTACTTAATTAATTATATTATTATTAATTAGACTGTCTCTTGTTTCAATATAGTCGAAATTTTAATTATGAAGGTAGGGTACCAAACCCAATTCTTGTATTTACCAAGGTAAACTAGAGGTACTTAGTTTAGATTGATTATGTACTATTGTATTCGTACCCAGCTACCCACCAGTGCGGATCTGCTTCATCAGATTATATTGTATAAGTAAACCACGATTTATTGTTTTAATAAGTTTGATTTGGGGCATTTGCATAATCATAATCAAATACAAATATTTTATTTTATTCCTTACTAATCAAAAATTAAAACGGCGCTACTGGTGAGATTTTTTTTTACAAATTTAATGTAGGTTCTTACAGCGAAACCTTTTCGCCGAAAAGCGGGTGGCTCGCTTGCTTTTAATTTAAAGCAATAAAATACTTACCTTAATTTGTCACCTAGGTCATGAATATTTAGCCTCGAAAGATGTTGGTGGTTGCGACTAAATCTGCCAAAATGTACTTAAGTATACTTAACAATGCACACAAAAGCAAATTATCTAACAAGTTTATTAGAACCGCGACCTTGGCCATTCGTGGGCGATTACACCGCGCATCGGGCCATGTAATGTGTGTGTGTTTGTGTGGGCATGTTGTAGTTAGTGCAACTAGATTACTAGCTATTGTACTTATCAGTAGCTATGTACCTACTTACTACTGGGTACTACGAGAACGTAATCATTAATAACCATATAACCATTGTTTAGTACGACCGAATGGCGTAGTGGTTAGTGACCTGACTACTGAGCCGATGGTCCCGGGTTCGATTCCCGGCTGGGGCAGATATTTGTTTAAAGACAGATATTTGTACTCGGGTCTTGGATGTTGATATTTATATTTAGTATCTATCTATCTATGTATTTGTGTAGATATATCAGCTGTCCGACACCCATAACACAGGTTCTGCCTAGCTTGGGGTCGGATGGCCGTGTGTGAGATGTCCCCACATATTTATTTATATTTATTTATTTATTTATAGTAGTACGAAGCAACACCCGGGGGATTGCGGCTATAGAGTCTATAGCTTTGCGTAAAAACCAAGGATATTACATTACAATCTAGATGGAGTGTCAGTGCAAAAGAAACGTCTCGCCAAATAACATCTCACTTTCTAGTGAGCTGTTATTTTGAACTAAGTATACTTATACAATTTTTTGGTTATGCTTATAAATATACTACTGAAACATAAATGATAATAAGTAAATAAGTAGGTAGGTACTTACTCTGTTAATTAGATATGTAATGTACCTAGTTGTAGAATATTGTAGATATTATACCTGCATTCCTATAATATTATACTTACTACTGTTTTTCATAAATATTAATATCTTGATTGTAGGTACAGTTTTTTTATGACGGAGAACGTATTTTCCCGGTACAAAACGAAGTACTTAAATAGGTTAGATTGAGGAAAATGGAAAATGAATAGGTACCTAGTTGCAACGAAGTTGCGGCAGTCACCATTTTCATATTTTTCATAATTATTTTCTTACAACAAGAATGAAGAACATCAAAACCAAAATACCTACGTAAATACTAAACATATTATGGATTCGGCAGAATATTTTTTAACCCCCGTCGGTAAAAGAGAGGTGTAATAAGCTTAACGTGTCAGTGTATCTGTCTGTTGTAACGTAGCTTCCAAACAGTTGAACCGATAGCCTTAATTTATTACTAGCTTCGCTTCGCCTTAAAAAGTTTTTTTCCGTGGGAATTCCGGGATAAAAAGTAGCCTATGTTCATTGACAGAGTCTAGGTCGTATGTATACCAAATTTCATTCAAACCGTTCAGTAGTTTTGGCGTGAAAGAGTAACAGACAGACAGACACAGTTACTTTCGCATTTATAATATTAGTTAGGATTAGGATA
This sequence comes from Plutella xylostella, assembly GCF_932276165.1. Taxonomy (NCBI): domain Eukaryota; kingdom Metazoa; phylum Arthropoda; class Insecta; order Lepidoptera; family Plutellidae; genus Plutella; species Plutella xylostella. Next base: position 268,625 of record NC_064005.1, read on the forward strand.
ATAGTCGTTCAAAAGCTGCCAAATGAATCCCATACAAATATATAACCAATTAGTGACAAGAAGTCGTCGACCGCCATCAGTTAGCACCTTAAGTTTGAAGAGACGATCTTGTTCCTCGCCTCACCGGCTATGTTATGTAATGAGGTGATAAGGCGAGCCGCTGTGTGGGTCATTGGTCCGGTGTCGCGGCGATTACTTGCCAATTTAGCCGCCAGGTGCACTGGCGAGCCTAGGAATTCCTGCTAGGTTGCCAAGTTAAGTTCCTTCTGAAGCATTACTATTTGGTTGGTGTAAATCGATCGCAATGTAACACAAACTTGCATTTTACATCAAGGGACCGGAAAAGTGTTATACATAGCTTATCGGAACTAGTAACTGTCTATTACAACTACTCATGGCCAGTATCAATGACGATAGTAACTACGAGTACCTTAACTGTCTAATAGAGGATAGTTACTTTTTTCATACGTTTTTGTCAAATTTCCACATTGAACTATCAAAATGCAAAGCGTCCTTAGAGCATGCAATTATGCATCATATTCATTGTAGAGTACGGAAAACTTTTAGAACATTATTCCATATATAAAATTTTAATAATAATATTATGAACGGCCCATTGTAATGTCTGCGGTGGCACGTGGCGTCTACATTCATATTTATAAATAATATTGTTCCGCCCGACACTTGCTGTGGCCAATGTTCAACATACCTAACATTCCTTCGCCTTATTAAATTTGTATCACTTATACCTGGTAACTAAACCCTCTATCACAAATAATTATCACTTATAAGTGATCTATGCTATTAGTCGTTGACTATAGACATAGAAACTAGGACAGGAAGCCGCCATCATCATCATCAGCCCGTACTCATTCTGTTACTATCGCCTACGTATCTATCTAAGTTGCTGCTGCTTAATGGATTCAAAAGGAGGATGACTTCGTAGACGTATTTAATTTATCTTCGACACGTGTAAGACATTGAGAGAAAAGTGCAAACGCACAGAAATACGATAGCTTATCACCATTTTGTGTTACTTATCACTTAATGTTACGATCATGTGATATAGTGTGATGTGTGAATCTTCACACTCATTTTAGTAAGCTAGCAATGTTCTTTACTATGACAGCTTTGATCTATTTGATCCAATGAGGTGTTAGGCAGATATTTTATCTGACAAGAGTTAAGATTATTTTAGTTTATTAGGTATGTCCATGGCAACTACTAAATTTCGTCTCGCTACTGAATCGTAATACCGATTTTATACTTTTTACCTTAATTTCCTTGCGCTGTTTATCCAAAAATTCTCACCGAAAACCCTTTAAGGGCCCGTACAGGGTGACGTGCCGCGCCAATTTTGGGTTTTCAATGCTCTTCACACAGCACAGGCAGTGACACGCACACATGTAAGTTTGCACAGTGGGTCGATAAACTTTTACTCGCCAACTTTATTGACAATTATGTTCAAGTACATTTTGGGTGATTTTAGGGTAAGTAAGTATAATTCTTACTTACACTGGTAGGCACCAGGAAAGAGTAGAAATTAATAGGGGTGCCACTTTAATCTATACTCGGAACCCGATTAGCTTTCTCAAACAAATGTGGTATTTACTTGTAGAAAGGTAACTACAAGTATTAAAGTGTAGATAATAAGTTTCGGGCATCCTCCAGCCAACTGAACCCCGACGACAAAGCAAAGTAAATACATAGTGTCGCAAAAGGGCTATACTAAGCCAAAAGGGGATGACTCAAGGGGTCATTCTGAACAACTTTTGTTCTACGAGATTTGCAAATTCGCGAAAAAAAATATTCGTTTTCCATGGTAAAAAGTCACATGTCCAACAAAGTTTCTATGAAAAAGGTTTTTTTTTGTTAATTTCCAAAACTCGTAGAGCAAAAGTTCAGAATGACCCCCTGTCTTACTCCTTTTTACCCGACTGCCGAAGGAGGAGGGTAATGTTTTTTGATTGTATGTATGTATGTTTGTCTGTTTCTTTGTTCCCTCCTGTAGCCTAAACGGCTTGATAGATTTTGATGTATGAGGTATTGTTAGAAGCGTATTGATGGCGCGATGGCTATAGGCTATGTGACGTTCCATTAAAATGTACATAGCGCCCTCTTGAGGACATAACGTGATGATCGAAAAAATAATAATTCAACTTTGCCGTGTAAGGTATCAAATGAAAGGACTTGATTTTCACATTACAAAAAGGGTAGCAATAAAACGAGTGACTGTAAATTACAGTTCTAAGTGTCAAAATTAATTAATTTGGGTTATAGAATTACTAAGTGAGCGACTGACTGCGAGTGACGAGAAATCAACAGAACAGCAACTTATAAAAACATAATTTGAGTTACTTAAAATACAAAATGAGCAGCTTCATAATATTTGGCAAATGTATTTTTTATACTGAGCGGCATTTTATCTTAAATGAAGTGTTTCGAATACAAAAACCACTTTGAAAAATACACTAATGAGCAGAGTATAATGAGCTCACATTTAAAAAATAAAAATAATATGAAATAACTATTTGAAGAAACACTATTATTAGTTGAGAAATTTTATTATTGAAGTATAAGGGTAATTAAATAAAACAATGTTTAAAATAAGACGCTTCAGTCAACTAAAAAAAAACTTCTTATTAATACTAAGAAACATTGATAGGTATGAGGAGCCCATCGTCACTGGTAAATAAGTGCGGGCTTGGACTTATTGGGCCGGCCTCGTTTTCTTTTTTGTCCAATGGGTATCATTTTTGCTTCCAGTGGTGGTGTTGTTAGTTTGACAAAAAGTGTTTGCATATATATTATCTATTGAAAAATTCGGGACAGTCGCACGATCCTTTTTGCCAGTGCATTTAAAATACTGTAGTTTTCATTAAAAAGCGTATCAAAATAAAAAACATAAGCCCTCAAATAGAATATCAGTAACCAATAATCATTAATAAAGCAGCATACAAAAATTTGCTCAAAGTGAACTTTTTAGTAGTTTGCATAGTATAACCTCACTTAGAAAAATCGAATATATCTTAATATTGAAGTTGCCCTCTTTGTATTTCCAGTCGCTCACTTAGTAATTAAGTCGCTCGGATAAAATTTTAATATCTGAAATGGATTTATCACAGTCCACTTTTTGTAAGCTCGTTCTGGATTTTATTATAAATCAATATTCGTCGGCAGTTTAGTTAATTTTTCGCTTACTCAAATTCATGCCGCTCAAGTTATTAAAACAGTATGTCATCATCAGTCGCAAAGTTTTTTTTTGTTCGCTCGTTTTATAATTCCCCTTACAAAAATATGCATATTGAAGGTATTTAAATAACAACACCAAAATTATTGAAATAAAAAATGATCATGAACTACCTACCGACGTAAAATTTCATAAAATAAAAACAACTAAAAAGTTACAAATAGAAAAATACAATTATAAAAAACTAAAAACCTGACTGTACGCTAAAAACATGAAAACGAGTCCCAATGTTAATGAAAAGTATCGCAGGCGGGGACCAACTTGACCGCCACTCAAGGCCGTTTTCTAAGTAACATTCAGCTAAATGGTGAACCCTCTGCTGGTATAATTTGTTTATATACCGCTTTTTCAATACCTGTAAGTACATTTTTTGGCAGCATAATATTTTTACTTAATTTTAGGGTTTCGAACGTCAAAAGAAAAAAAAGCAACCGTTATAGGATCTCTTTGTTGTCCGTCTGTCTGACCGACTGTCTGTCACCGCCCTTTTTCTCAGAAACGGGTAAAGATATCAAGCTTATATTTCGCATAGATGGGGAGTACCCCAAAAAATATATTATGGTACTCCCTGTCCCACACAAGTAAATTGGGGCTTATATTTTTTCCAGTTATTTTGATGTGTATCCTTTTTTTTTCTTTGTTGTTTTGTATAAGTATGTGTTTCTTTTCTTTAAATCTGTATTTTTTTGTTGTTGCTGTCTATGTGTCGAAAAAATGTATCTTTATCTTCAAATCACGCCATCTATCGTTTGTTTTTTTTGTGGCTACTGTCTATAGAAGAAATTCCGTCATTGACAATTTTACGTTACGAATTTATTTTTATTTATTTTATTTTTATTTTTACATTTTCGTGGAGAATCAACAGCATTTTGTTAATAAATAATTATTACTTATGAACACATAACAACTTGATGCCATTAACAGAATGAACTTAGTAAACCCAGTTAACCTAACACATCCAGAGGAAAAACAAAATCTCTTTCTCTCTCTCTGAAAAACATACTTAATAGCCCAAACTCGATGCTTTTAGCTATTAACATCTTTGAAATAAAATTGAGCCACCACCGTGTTACTGCCCTCATCAGATCCTCACGAGACCATACCTCAACCAGCACCAAGAGACTGTATTTTTGATCCCTAACCTAATGTTCGTGCGTATTGTCATCACTTAGATCCATTCGCTATATTCCTGCTCCTCATCAGACCTTTACGAGACTGTAATATCACGAGAATATTGCACACTATCTAATTTAATTTAATGTATTGAATATACTGGAAGAATTATGCTTCCTCAATTTCAAATCAAATTATGTTGGTGTCATAAAAGTTGAAAAAGTGCAATGACAACCAATGTGCAGTGATTTTGTATCTGTACACGATAAGATCGCGAGCTGTCAGTGCTGCCTAAACCGACGTGACCCTTCTTTGGAGGCCAGCGGCCAACTGAGTCAAACGTCACTTGTGTTTATGATTTTATAACACAGAAAGCCGCCATAGATATTTGTATGAAGATTTGGGGGAAAAAAATTGCTCAAGTTTGGGATTAATTTACACAAAATAAGTGTGTGTTTATTAAAAAACAAGGTATTTAGCGCCTAGTCCAAGCCTTTAACTTTATAATATGATAAAAATCATATGAAAATTCTTAATAATTACGACACAGTTGTTACAATACGGGAGTGTGATTGACTGGTTTTTCTTGATATTCTGAAATTAATTTACAGTTATCCATAATCATTTACTTAAATTCGAATGATTCAGCACCTAGCTAGACTCTTCAACTACCTATGTGATTTTTTTCAAGGCTGTAGAGCATCATTTACTACATAATTCTATGACAATGCCAACCCTCGATTCCCTATTGCAGACCCTTAAAGGTAAAACTGGAACGGAAAAGCTAGTAAATCATAGAAAGAAGTTTTATTATAAACATTTCATTACATAAGTTACATTATTATACTTACTAGGTCATTGCACTGCTGCACCGATTCGATTGATTAGATTACGTGACTCACTCTTATCTCAACTTACTCTACCGACCTACTCCTACTGTGCATTTAGTTTTACTTGCTTTATTTGTATGCACAGTGTGGAGCACAATAAAATAACCGTTTGTTCTTATAATATTCCTACAACCCTGTACATAATAATATTGTAACATCCTGTGGTTTTATGCATTATACATTCTTAAAAATTTCACAAATTTGTTAGTCGGACTCGCCCATAAAGGGATCTAGGCTAGTCCTAGCCTGATATCTATATATCCTGATCTATAGTTCCTGAACTAGTAGTAAGTAAGTATTATTGAAAATTGTATTTCTCCATAGTTTATCCAACTGACAGTTGTTTATTTTCTTTCCAGATAACTAACAATCAGAGATGGAAGCCCACCACGACCACGGTAGCCACCACCCGCCCGCGGCTGACGGCGAGTGCGCGCCCGGGCACCTCATGACGGTCAGTACTTCATCATCATCATCATCATCATCATCATCATCATCATCATCATCATTATCATCATCATCAACATGAGACATGAGCTTGAGTTGAGAGGAGCCTCGCGTGGGGTGACGTATCAACTAACTGTACCTCTAGGTACGGCGCCTCTACCTCTCCCCAGTCGTGTCGGTCAATCCGTCCCATTGGGTTACGATTACGAGAGTGATGGAACAGAGAGTGCTCCTGTGTACTGCGCACACACTTGGGCACTATAATCTACTCCTGCGTAGATGGCTGATCTCAAATGAGATTGGCCGCCGTGGTCGAAATTCGGCTAGGAGGACATTATTATTATTACCTCTTCGGCGGCGCATCAAGGGCTAGTACGGGGTGCATTAAATTTAAGACGCGGGAAAACTTTTGTCACGTATTTTAGCGCCCTGTGCTACTGTTGCCTTTTTAGGCCCTGCACAGTTAGTGACTGATAACTTATCTGACTGCCTATCCTAATGATTTATCCATGGTGGCAAACTCTAGTCTAGCTCTTAATTATGTTTGTCACCGAAACTGACACTATACACGCCAAGAGGATCATCACCTTCATCAACATGTTTTAGGGCGAAGTAGAGAGAGGCAGATATTTTATAAAGATAACATAGTTAAAAGTATCTACCTTAAACCTACCCCTTACCTTACCCCCGGCGGTACCTTTCCCGCGACCCATCATTCCTACCGTTTTATTATTTATCACTATAAATAAAATTCAGATAACATTTTCAAATAAAAGATGGGTTCAGTACCGACCGATACATTGTTCCATAAAGTCAATTTAATTATAATTAAAGCAATCACGCATATCATGTACAAGTAGGTATACAACAATCAATGCCTAGTTTGCCTAGCTATATTTATAACATTTTGCAATTTATATGTACTTAAATACAAGTTGACCTTCAATGAATAATAAGTTTATTAGGTCAAGTGGTCACATATATACAATCTGGGGTTTTTCAACCTTGTAAAACCTCAATCAATCAATAGGAAGATAACAGCTGAAAACCCCAATGACAAAGAACTTTTATTTTCAAATCGGTGGATAGGTTTTTATTAATTTTCATATCTTAACTACGACCACCGACAGTCCAATTTGTAATATTTAGAACCATATAAGAACCTTAAGTTCTTCTTAAAAAACAGAACTAGAATTACATAGGAATTTGTGGTTAGCATCTATCATATCCAAATCCAACTGTGATAAAATACCACGTTGTCAGTAATTACAATAAACGTTCATTGGAGTTGGTATAGGTACTTGATTCAGTTGCAAATTTGTCGGTTTCTATGTCTGTGCTGCAGCTATCAAGCCAGGCTGTCTATACCACAGTCGCGGTTGGCAGTTGATATTTTATAAACAGGAAACAGGTTTTCCCACACTACAACGTACCTACGAAAGCAAAACCACTTCATCAATATCCGCATCATAATTTGATGTTTCAGGGTAGTCAATTGAATAGAATACATAATTTAAGAAACCAAAACATAGATGTATCAAAAACCTGAACAATTAGCACGATCACCTGATTCTGTTTCTGGAGCATCTCGATGCATCAATATTCGCGTATCCGTTAAATTCCTAACTTCAGTCAGTGTGTCAATGTGATTCAGATACTGTCGAGACCACAACCCACATTTGCGGTTAATCCGTTATATGTCTTGTAACATAGCGGACGAAATACCGCCTTAAATACTACCAATGATGTGTCCAAGACAGTACCAGCTGTCAAGAGTTGGCTCTTGAATGTGGATTATGATTTGTATGCGCATCCTGCGCTGAAACCACGCTTTCTACCTTAACAACGTCATGTTACTCTACATCTTTACAAAACGCGAAAAAAACTGTAAGTAATCCTTACTCGTCCTCCACTTTTTCAATTCATTTTCACCTTTTTACTGATCAGTTTTAATTCGTCTGAGCTGTAAGCGCAAGATTACATTACAGCGTCATACTTAGTACCGCCACCGTCGCCATTAATAACCCCATGTCTACTTCAACTACAAATCTCTTACTTGTTTCACCTTAGCATCAAACAGACCAACACCAGAGCCAATAACCAGCGTTTGTCTTAAGTTTTTGAGTTACTGAACCTGAATTTGAATTTGATGGTCACCCAGTGTTTGGCGCCCATAAATTTATATACCGTGGCCATTTATCAATAGCCCACTAACGTCCCCGTTCTCCCGCTTCCAGTTCCACCTGGGCGTGTGCCAGGAGATCCTGTTCTCGGGCTGGGTGACCACCAACGCCATGCAGCTGTTCGGCTCGGCCGTGGCGCTGTTCGTGGCCGGCTTCCTGTACGAGGGGCTGAAGTACTACCGGCAGGCGGCGCAGCACGGCGCCAGCAGCAGCAACAAGGACAGCCAGGTCAACATTACCAAGACCGAGTGTGGGGGTGCCGACGGGCCGCGCTGCCACAGCCAAGTCAAGTGAGTTGGGGTTTTAGCAGGCCTTGGGCACACTTTGGAATAAGATAGATATACATAGTAAAATTCGTTTATTTGCCTTGTTCCTCAAAGTAGGATTCACTGACCTATGACAACTAGGACCTGACCTTAGAATTGGTTTGTCCATAAAACTATAATTCTGTAAATTTTTGGTTGCCTATTATAGGTATGGTGAAAGTTAAAATATTTATACCTGCTGGAGCCAGTAGGTAGATAAGTATACAATCGTTATTGTTAAAGTCAAGTCACGTTACTAATCAATTACAACATTTTATAGGTACGACTATAAAAAATACTCGTAAAATGGCCATAAAATCAAATATTATTAACAACGCTACAGCCATAGCGAAACTGAAGTTTACTTGTTGCATGTAGTAGGTAGATAAACTTAATGAATAATTAACTTTCTTTGTTAAGTATGTTTTCATTATCTTACAACAAACATATGTAGCTGTTTTTATTATACAATAACACATGTTTAAGAATCATGTATTTACCTAATACATACGTTCAAATATCTCCGATAAGTACTTAAAACCACGTACTTAATTTAATATATTACAATCTATGTCGAATAAACATGTAGGTTTCATAACATCATTAATTAATTAATGTCAGTAGGAAATTAATATAATAAGTTGCATATTCACGATCAACGATGATAAAGCATAATATCGGTAGGTAAAATGTACTAAAATTATCATATTTTAAACTGTGACATTGAGCTGTAGATAGATAGGACCCACCATGTATGTGGTAAGTTACAAAACTAACAACAGTTTGCGGTACCGGGTACACCGCTACAATGCTTGATAGTAACTTTCATTGATAACAACCATGTAAATTGTAAAGGGTATAGATCTAATAGGGACCTAAATTAATAGCTGTATTTACAAGAATCTATGGAAACGACCGTTTAATTACTTATACCATAGGATAACGCGGACTCGGGAGTAATAGGTAAGGCTAAGTAAGTATAGGCATTTCTTTATAGACAATAATGAATCTCAACAAGTACAAATAATACGTATAACGTATAAGTAGAGCTATTAACGTAAACGATGTGTCATTTCATTTCCAACGGTTAAATTGTTTAATTATATTCTTTTGTTTTCAATGCAACCCTGGCAGTGACCGACGATGTTGAATTGTTAAATTTCAAAGTGGATTATCCTCGCCACGCTACGTATTACTGTTAACGTACTATAATCTCGACGATTACCGCTTATCAGTGTCACTACCTGGATACCTAGTACTATTTTTGGAAACAGTCGGTTTTGTGAACTCGTGTATCTCAACGATTAATGGTTTTCAGTTTATGAGACTAACCCACTGCCACTTTGCCTTACGAATGTTAACATTTCATGTGGTCAAAATTTTGCCGCCCACCGGATGGAGCAGTGGTTAGTAGCTCTGACCGCTCCCGGGTTCGATCCCCTTCCGGAACAGATATTTGATTAAACCCAGACATTTGTATGATTCAATTAAGTTTATGTGCAGACTCAAATCTCAAACCCACTGGAGACGTCCCGCCAATACTTTTACCTTCGATAAGTATATGGCTTGTATTTAAACCTCCACCAGAAATTATATGATACTGCCGCCAATAAATTCGAAATCTCCGCCAAAACGGATAAATCATCACCAAATCATGCTTCCCAAAATATTTTTGAAATGAACCAAATTATTTTTTACTGCATACTGTAAAACTATATTGACACCATTAAAATTTATTTCAAACCAAATAAAGTATATCATCGCTATATAGATGTAACCAATATATTCTTTTATCAGCATCATTTTAATAATCCTTTCTAACCAAAAAAAGTAAAAGTAAATATTAAAAATTAAGTTTATACCAAATAATAAATAGCTTATCACAAAACAAAGTCACTTGTTAAATTGCTTTATGAATTAATTAAATCATTAGTATGTGCCTAGTAAAATCTATCCGTTACGCCATCTCGACTCCCATTCGTGTGGCCGAGGGTTTGAATTTTGCCATGTACCAATAAATTCTATAGAAATAAGGAATTGAAAGAATATAGAATAAAGGACTAGGCCTAAACCCTTCCTTCATTGGAAGGAGACCCGTGCCCCAGCAGTGGGGACGTAATGGGTCGTGATGATGAAGGAATTGAAATACAATTTATTATAGTTAAGTGCTTGGTGCTTGGGGTTTCTCTGATGGATCGTATCAGAAATGAGGTTATCTGTCAGAGGACTAAGGTTATTGACATAGCTGTCAAAATATGCAAGCTGAAATGGCAGTGGGCTGGTCATATCTGCCGAAGAACCGATAACTGTTGGGGTAGACGAGTTCTCGAGTGGAGACCTCGAACAGGCAAACGCAGCGTGGGACGCCCTCCTGCCCGCTGGACTGACGACCTTAGGCAGGTTGTGGTTGGATGAGGAAGGCCGAGGACCGAGTGTTGTGGCGCTCCTTGGGAGAGGCCTATGTCCAGCAGTGGATGATTATTGGCTGATGATCATGATGATGATAGGTAAATGTATGTATATGAGGGCGGGCGCGGGGGGATGGCGCCGCTCAAATTTGACCTTGTCCAGAAGGGGTGAATTTGCCGCGATGTATTGAGGTCGATGTACTAGACATCAACATTGCGTCCACAAGCATCGCGCAAATTCAAAATTATATCATATTAAAATTAACAGGTAAATCGATTACCTTTATACTATATTTTATTTATATTGTTTTTGGGTAGGATAGTTTGGTGATATAAAAAAAAATGGAATACTTAGTATTGGTGTCAATGTTTATATTTTAGTATAGCATAATTTGGTGATGATTTATCCGTTTTGGCGACGAAAAACATTTTCTATTGTAAACTTGCAATTATTTGGAGGCGTGTTTATTTATTTTGGAACGTAAACGTTTTTTTTTGGGGTTTCGATTTTGGAGTTGATTTAATTAATTTGGTTATAATTATTTTTTTTGGTGCAATGTATTAGCGTACAATTATTTTTTTTGGTGATGATTTAAATTGTACCCTAAGTATATTAGGTTGTACTCGGTTGATGCTTAATTTGTGTTGTTATTGTTTTCAGATACGGGATGTTCTCATCTCCTCACGTGGTGCAGACGCTGCTGCACATGATACAGACTACTATCTCATACATTCTTATGTTGGTAAGTACCATCATGTTTATATTAATTTACCTACCATATACTTTCTGAATTTATGAAACGAGGTCTAAATAATCCTAACTAATATTATAAATGCGAAAGTAACTGTGTCTGTCTGTCTGTCTGTCTGTCTGTCTGTCTGTTACTCTTTCACGCCAAAACTACTGAACGGATTTGAATGAAATTTGGTATACATACGGTCTAGGCCCTGGGAAAGAACATAGGCTACTTTTTATCCCGGAATTCCCACGGGAAAACTTTTTAAGGCGAAGCGAAGCGCTGTTTGTCTGTTACTCTTTCACGCCAAAACTACTGAACGGATTTGAATGAAATTTGGTATACATACGGTCTAGACCCTGGGAAAGAACATAGGCTACTTTTTATCCCGGAATTCCCACGGGAAAACTTTTTAAGGCGAAGCGAAGCGCTGTCTGTCTGTTACTCTTTCACGCCAAAACTACTGAACGGATTTGAATGAAATTTGGTATACACATATGTTGTAGACCCTGAGAAAGAAGATAGGCTACTTTTTATCCCGGAATTCCCACGGGAAAACTTTTTAAGGCGAAGCGAAGCTCGCGGGAACAGCTAGTATTCCATAAAATCAATACCGCAATAGGACCTCACTCAAACTTTCAAACCTGCTACAACCATGGCCACATTAGTAATCACATTCAAGAATAGCGCTGCTGATGATAATCATCGAGCATCTGTCAGAATCATTATTGAAAGTTACATCGGATTTATCGTTTGCGAATGTTCCATGGCAGTATACATATAGTCACAGTATATAGGCCAGCAGCTGTAGTCAAAATCCGTCGTCCGTATTCACACCCCTCCTCCCATCTCATTCAGTATCTAACCACCGTCTCTCCACCAGGTGTTCATGACCTACAACGTGTGGCTGTGCCTGGCGCTGGTGCTGGGCATGGGTCTCGGCTACTTCGTGTTCGGCTGGCGGCGCGCCGGCGGCGGAGACACCAACGACTGCTGCTCGTAGACCGATAACGCTCCTGCCACCTCAGCGCTCCTGGTACCTGGTGCATCTTCTGAAGACTTCTTCTCAAACTTCAACTTCCATTCAAAATTGTATATATTATTATTAATCATGATATTAACTGGTACTTGGTGTTCGTCCAGCCGTTGCTCGTACCTTGATCGATGACGAGGACCTAATTGTGAAGAAACTTCGATTCAAAATTGTAGACCCGGACGCTCCTGCTACCTCTGTGCGCCTGGTATATGAATACAGAGCTCTTATAGCGAAGTAACTCAGATTCTAAATTGTATAACTAGCGTGGGTATTAAATAGTCAAAACCAGATTAAGCTGTCTCCTCCCCTCCATTCAGTTGTGAGCTAGTGACAGAGACAGTTTAATTCAGATAACAGCCACCTCATTTTCATCTTCTTTTTTATCGCACTTCAGTAAAGCCCAAAGGGCTGTATTGTAAGTACATACGGGGTTGAGAATGGATGTACCTACCTATTTGATACAATTTTACGAATTTGTGTTTGCAAAAGCATTGCTTTGTACAGAGTATGACTTCTTAAATATTGTTTACATTATTACAATATATGTACCTACCTATAAGTAATATAATCAACTGTTTGTATTAACTAGAGTAAGTACCTAAGTAGGTACTAGACATAATTTCACCTTTTATAAAAAATACTTATAAATGTTTTATGTTCCATTTGCAATCCAGATTTTTTATTTGAGGCCTTTCAAACTCACCTAGGTTTTGATTGTTAGGTTTTTATAGATCAGTAAGTATATGGAGTTTATAGTATTCGTTCCATGTACATAAGTATTTTTAAATTTTGTTGGTAGGATTAATTGAAAAAGCGACACTTAGACCGCCCATTTTATGGGCTTAATGATAAAACCATCGATACTATTAAGAAACACGCAGGTATATTCTAATATCTTTTAGACGTTGAATCGGAAAGTACTCGTACGTACTTGTTAACTAGATAGAAATCATTAGGTTTTAATTCAAATAAAATCATCAAACTGCCATGACAAAATCTCCAGTAAAATTGTAAACATAAGTATATATAAAAAAGTAAAATTGTATAAATATGTCATTATCAAAATATACCTATTTATAAAAAGGCTACAATGAATCGGCTACATAATTAAATAAAACCATGTAGAATTATGTAGTACATATCTTTAAAAATATGACTGTAAACAAATTTTCAATATAATTTAAATTTTCAATTAATATAAAATATGTCATTGTGATATTTTTTATGAATTAAATTAAGGTTAAGTAGTTAGGTAGTTAGTTAAGTATAATATTTATGTACACTTTAAATACGAAATATGCATGCCTTTCCCACATTCCTTATAAATTTTATAAAAAGTAGACTATTTTATAAACAATAAATTTGTATTATTTCGTAGGCTACTTTATAAATCTTTCCGTAGGTGGACATTAATTTTGAATAATATTTCATACACATTTATTAGATAACTAACTGTTTGATGTATTATTTATACATACATAATATTCGATAGTGCGAAAACTGCCAAATTACTAAAACAAATCTAGAAAAAATATATATTTACATACAGCCTAGCAAATAAGAGTAGAAAGCAAAACATTACTTTCAACTTTGCAATGATCGTCTGATATTGTCTGAAATAATTGTTGATAATAACGAAAGTAAATAATTATTGAATGGGTATCCATTCCCGTTTTCTGCACCTTTTTGCAAGCTAAAGCTACGTCGGTATTACCTGAGTTATTTTATATGAGATACTTTTATATATATGACGGAAATATACCTTCTTATAATAACATATTATTTTGTAAATGACTTTATAACTACTTAAATTAAATACGTTTCTGTATAATGTTTGTATTTATTTGAATCTACTCTCAGGCATCTATAGATTACCTACAACGTAATAAGTACTTAAGTTATTTAAAAAACCTATTACCAAACTCCTCACCAATAAAATATAATAGATTAGCGCTAGGTAGGTATTTAAGAACCACCTTTTTAAACTAGTTAAATTTTCACATCAAACCGGAGCCGGTCATCGTTGGTGAGGCAACAATAGACGTTGTGCAAGAAATGTCTACCTCGGGCAGACTATTCGGCTAGTCAGAAGCAACTTCGACAAGGAGGCTGCAAAGCGCGTCCAACTGGGTTGGACTACATTCGGGAAACTTCGTCACATATTCTCCTCGGCCATTCCTCAGAGCCTGAAGACAAAAGTCTTCAACCAGTGCGTCCTGCCAGTGATGACGTATGGTGCAGAGACGTGGACACTGACGGTAGGACTGGTCCACCGATTTAAAGTAGCTCAGCGTGCTTGCAGTCGAGAGCTATGCTTGGGTTTCTCTGATGGATCGTATCAGAAATGAGGTTATCCGTCAGAGGACTAAGGTTACCGACATAGCTGTCAAAATATGCAAGCTGAAGTGGCAGTGGGCTGGTCATATATCTGCCGAAGAACCGATAACCGATGATGATGAAACTAGTTTTCGGATATTGACAAGCTTGAAAATTTCACTAGAGGAGATAACGTTCCTTAGACTATACTTTGGGGCCGTCCATTAATCACGTGAGGCTCAAAAGGGGGGGGAGGGGGTACGGAAAACCTCACGAAATATCACGTGGGGGGAGGGGGGGTCTTGTTAGATATCACGTGTATTATTTTTTTGCCAAAAAGGGCTAGGTACAATTTTGAACGGCGCAAAAATTTTAACGATTTCTAGTTACCTTGATTGACTCGCCCGCCGTTGCGTTTCAATTCAAAACGCAATTTTCGTTATATTTTTTCTAGTCAAAAATAGCCGTTACATATTATAGACTCCCAAAAAATACACGTGATCCAAGGGTTGGTCCCAAACCTCACCAAATATCACCAGGGGGGAGGGGGGGTCAAAAAATGAGAAAAACTACCTCACGTGATTAATGGACAGCCCCTTTGCTAAATAGCCGGCGCATTACTAAAAAGTTCTACCTACTCCACAAATTAAATAATTCTATTTCTATTTGCTGCCAGTAACGCCATCTACGACAAAAAAATCAACCTTCTGTTGTGTGGCAGAAATAAGTAACGGGAACTATATTTCTTGCCAGCAAAGTTTATTTTTGTCATCAACTTGTATCAGCAAATTAATAGATCCACCGTAACTAAATATTTTTATCCTCAAATAAATAAAAAGTGTCCTCTGGTATGAATTAGCAAATAATATCAATACAAAAATCTAAAATAATAGATCGATTGCCAAAAAATTTGAGTTCATTACATAAATAAAAACTTCATTTGCAGAATATTATTTTTGCTCAATAAATAATAACTGCGCCCGCAGAATAGTAGATTTGCCAGCAAATATATTGACTCTAGGTCGCATATTGCGATTTCTTTTTACTTAATTCATATTTTGTCAGCATTGCAGTAGTTACATTTTAATAGGTTCAGTTATTAAAATATTATAATTTGTTAACAATTTAATATATGAGTTTACAAATTTAATGAAAAAATGTTCAAAGGGGCGGAGCCAAATTGGCGCGCGACGAAAATTAACCAAATTCATGCTGGTTCAGCAAATGGCAAGTGGATCTACCGCACAATGACTAGATGCAAGGGAAATGCAACTGCCCTGCATTTTACAAAAATTATATGTGCAAACATATAATGGGGCTAGCCATACGCTTAAAGCTCGCGAACCCCCCACCAGAAGCAAAGAATGTGCCTATCGGCCAAAAAAGGAAGAGAGGGCGCCCTTCCAAATCAAGACCAGCGCTGGTAATACAATGATTTTGATAAGAGAAAGATTATGTTTTAATTAGAAGATGATTGCTTTTTATGAGAAGAAGTTTAAGGTTTAAGTTTTAATTAGAAGAAGGTTATTTTTGTTGTTTTTAATAAATAATATTGATTATTTAAACTGTTTTTTTTTGTTTCATTTAAAGATTAAACATACCATCGAGTTATGAGGACATACCTATTAAAATATATACATAAATGTTAATTTGCCACTTGATCATAAATCCCGGCGATTTTAAGTGATAAATTGTTGAATTGATTTAAAATTGTTTGGGGGCAAAAATTTGCTGGCAAATCTACTATTTTGCCTTCAAACCTATTATTTAGCAAATTCAAAACTGATTTAATTGGCGATCGTTTAAATGACACCCATAAGTAACTAGGTACTACTGTAGGTCAAATTAGGTATTGATCAGTGTCACGGAACTTTAAGCATTTTTTCTCGTTTTTTTCGTATATTTTTCTCGGTACTCGGTTAAAGATTTTAATATGGTAGGTAGTAAAACCTTATAAATTACCAAGTTTTCTAAAATGACATAATTAATACTGCTACTTCCCGCTAGGTGGCATTACTAAGAATATTTGTAAACCCTTTATATTAGTTTTAATTTGCTGTGCCCGACAGGGTCCATAAAGTTCTTAATTTAATGTATTTATCACCTGTAAATTTACTTATGGATGCAATAAAAGATTGATTATTGAGTATTGAAAAACCCTATTGAAGGCGTTTTGAAGTTATCATAAATGCCTTATTTGGTGCTACATTCAATTTGGATGCATGTGATTGCTTTAACAATTAATAATATGTACAAATGTATAATAAAAAAGTTTTTTTTACAATAACTCAATCAAATCTCAAATTATACATAAATAAAATTTTTTTTAAATGTTTAAATAATTGTAGTTTTTGCTTTTGAACAGACCTATCAGCATCCACTTGTGTTGTGTCAAATCGAAATGTCACATTGACAATTCGTGAAATGTGACGGCGAGTCTCAGTCAGGCTGTGGTGGATGTGTTAAAGATTCGTGTTAGAACTTTTGTATTTTACTTGTTGATTACAGTGTATAGTTTTGATGATATATAAGTGAAGTGCTGTGATACGAAGCTGGTGTGGATTATGACTAGCTGGTAGTGACTGCTGAGACTCAGCGCCGGTTCCCGCCTCGCAACCTAATCATCAGGTAACGGTATATTATTTTTTGACTACGTCGATATTTTCGTAGGATGATCTTCACTTGAACTTAGCAATCGAGCACATTAAATTTTCTTATTTACGCCTAAACGCTTGGTCTTAATCTGTAGTTTATAGCTAAAACGTTACAAAGTTAGTTGTTGTGATAGTTTGTTTGGTGTGATTGTGTCAATGTGCGACCAGTCGCTCGGGCAAGGCGGATCTCCCGTCGGGGGCTATCTGGAGCACGCCGCGGTTATCTACTCCAAACATCGTTGTTGTAAATTATTGTTTGTAGTAAACAAAACAAGTGAGAAACTTTCATATAAGAATCAATCTGATGGTCAAATTAAGTTACATCTAAGTATTTGTAGCATAAAAACATTAAAAATGAACTATTCTATTATCTTGTTCATACTTTAGTATGGATAAAGTAAGTTTCATAAATTATGTGCTTTATTCATTTATAATTTCAAATTGTTCTGCCACTCCTTCGGACAAACTTTCTCTTGGTGCCATTGTACTTTTAATAGATCAAAGCTATTAGCTATTGGAATTTCCAAGTGCTTAGATATTATTATGTTGATACATAAACTCTTGCATGTTTTTGCAGTTATAATTCAGTAACTTTTTCCTAAACTTCATCTTATCCATTGGAATCCTGTGTCAAAACTATACCTAGAAACTTTCATATTCATAATACTATAAAAACTTAAAAAAATAAGGGTTAGTCTTTTCATATACAAACAACTTTGCTTTTGCAAACAACTATGTTTTTCCTGCATCATCAGCAAGTGAGATGTGTTTCTTGTAAAAGACCCTGTAGATTTTTTCCCAAAACTCGAGCTTGGCATACGGAGTTTGCAGTGAGAGCTTCATGTTGGCATCAACCACCAGGGACTGGGTGGCGGCGATCACCTTCGAGCCATCAATGTCCATGGACACTTGCACAGGCTGCCATATTAGTGGCACTGTTGACGATAGAAGAGGTGTTGGGTCCCTGTTAAAAGAAAAATATTAGTTATTTATTAAACTATTAAACAAAATTTTAGTATAGTACTTATTTATAGAAAATGTCCCCGTAGGGCAAAATTTATTTAGCTATAGGCTATAGTAGTATGATAGCTGTTAATGAAGTTTATTTATCAGTTTTCTAACATCTAGTTTAATGCATTACAGTGAGAGGTGATTAGTAATTACCCAAATTTTATAAAGTTTATCCATAAATAGACAAGTTGGTTTGCCACAGTTTCATCATTAACATTAGGAAGATTTTCTCTTGAAAAAACATAATTCATGATGTCTCCATGGCTGGCTCCCGGTAGCGGCTCACTCTTGTGGTTGCTCAGGTTGCCCTCGTAGCTGAACTGCATGAGGTACACAAGGTGCGAGCTGCGGGCTGCGTGCAGCAGTGCTGACTTCACTAGAGGGTACACTATGTATGTGTCACTGTACAAGTTAACATACTGCTGCACATATCTCGAGTCAGGCTTCTTTGTAAAATATACCTGAATTGCAGTCTCTAGTACTTTGTACAAAGTGTCTTCATTCTCTATCTCCAAGTTGCCGGGAAGCAGCTCATTAACGTAGGGGTCTGGTTTCTCAAACCACTCCTGAGGCACCTCGTGGACCAGCGACAGCACCTCCTGGTTGGTGTGGAGGAACAGCACAGGAACATCTACTATGGGACTGCTCAGCAAGGCTTCTCTAGGATCATTTTCAATTAAGCTGTACAAGTATAGGGAGTCCTCTATGCAGGGTCGGAAACTCTTGGAATAATTCAAGAGCTCCCTGTACGGAATGGACTGGTAGAACTCTACTAATTCCGTCATGCTCTTCCCGCCTTCGAAGCCCAACGATGCGGCCACCTCCACTGCTGTAGCTACGGGGTTGTAGACCAGCGAGAGGGGTGAGAGCGCGGACCCTGACTCCAGGATGGCCTTGTGGTAGAGAGCGGCGGTGGCGGGCGCCAGCAGCAGCAGCTGCGCGGCGGCGGCGCCGGCCCCCGTGCCGTGCAGCGTGACGTCATCCGGGTTGCCGCGGAACAGCAGGATGTTCCTCTGCAGCCAGTACAGCGCCGCCACCTGGTCCTTGAGCCCCGCGTTGCCCGCCCCCGCGCCCGCGCCCGCCCCCGCCGCGCCCACGCACAGGAAGCCCAGCGCGCCCAGTCGGTAGTTGAGCGTCACCACCACCACGCCCTGCCGCAGCAGCCGCGCCGGCGCCTCCAGCGAGCCCCATCTGACCAATGTGGTACATGTTTAATTGTAGAAAAGCAAACATCGATGATGTCATGACTACTCACTCGCAAGATTCAATATTATTAAACATGTTTATCTATTTTAAGAACTGTGTTAAAGATCATGAGAATGATTGACAATATCTGAGTTCATAAATAGATTTTCCTCCAAATTATTTATTTATTTATTAATTATGCGGTACGAAGGCATTTGTTGTTTTCTTAAGCACCGAAACGACTCTATTTCATTAAATAGCATTCTACTAGTCTGAAAGGGCTGTACCAAACCGCTCACCCGCTAGTGAAGCCCCCGTCGTGGAGATGCACCACGACGGGCAGCGTGCCCTCGAGGTCCGGGGCGAAGATGTTGAGCACGAGGCAGTTCTCGTCGACCCGCGGCGCCGACCGGTCGCGCGACTGGTCGGGCGACACGTCCTGCGGGCACGCCACGCGGTGAGTCGCCTCGAAGATGCCGTCCCATGAGGGAGGCGGCTGCGGCGACTGAAGATTAGGTATAGGTTAAGAAAGAAGTCGATTCTGTTGGGTGAGCAGCCTACCTACGTTGTCCCAAAATATTCGTATCGTTAGTAGGCAAATAGTTTTGATCGATTGCGTTATAGTTATTTATATACTTTACTATGGATACATATAAAGGGGAAGTTAGAAAAACATGCATCACTTTCCATTTATCAATTTTCTAATAATAAAGGAAAAGTGGGACACAGGTAATGTGGAGAGGATGCGACAATATCCCGGATTTCCTTTCATTCTGCAGTTGCGAGCGGAAGCCGCTGAAGTGTCGCGGTGAGAGCCGGCGCAGGAAGCCCCCGGTATATCCTCCATCGTTACTGAACAAGTTCCAGGAAATCATTTCAAAGGTCACGATCATACACAAGGCCTCGCACGTCACGGGGCAGGCGGCGTGTTAAACAAAACAAACACCGCATAGTGTGCCGTGTGCGACCTATAAACAACGCAGTGATAGAAATACGCGATAAAATCAGAATGACAGCAGATTGCCATCGAATGCGCCCATGAGATTATGTTTCTATCGCTGGCATGGCAAGACAAGGCAGTGAATAGAAATGGCCTCGATTGTTGGTATGCCCTAAGGCAAATAATATTAGTTTTAACCGTATTAATTTCGACAAAGACCACGACTACGACTATTTAGTTTTTTCTATTACGTTTTCTATTAACGTTACTCCTAGCATTCCTATTATGCTTTGTCCACACGTTCCTTTCCAATTAGTGGTGAAGCTCGATAAAGATCAGACGAGCGCCGCGCGGCGGGTGGCGGCGGCGGGCGGCGGCCTTGGGCGCCACATGGGACGCCCGGAGCCGCCCAAACTACATTACATGATTATAACTTGTCCGCTACACAAAGTTACCGAGCCACCCTGTTAATCGAGTTAAGTACGCCGTTAACATGGAAAGTGAGGGCTGGTTCGTACTATAAAATGTTAATCACTTACTGGTGAAGCAGATTGAAAATGAAAGCATCACAGGGCACGATGTCATGATCCAATATACGATAATTCGATTTTGCTACACATAGCACAGTCTATGGCGCCTCGTTGAATGTAGATTCCTGCACGCACCTTGAATCGGTCCTCTCCTGTGGGCGGCGCCGCGTAGGGGATCCCGAGGTACTGGTAGTGCGGCGGGTCCGGGTGCCGGTACCCGCGCACCAGCCCCTGCGTGGTGCTGACGTCACGGGACCGCCTGCGCACCCCCGCCCCGCGCGCCGCCCCCGCCAGCGCTACACCCGTCACCAGCACGCACAAGGCAAGGATCATGCCCTGCGACGTACGGGGCTCCATGTGACTAATCGCCGGCGCAACAGCGTCGGCAGTCAATATCCGTGTTGTGCAAACATTCCGGATTTTCATAACATGAGCGTGTCGGCTAACTATGTCAACAACACACGGATTGTGTTGGTTAGTCTGTCTCATCTGCCATTGACTTTAGTTCAGAACAAGTCAATCAAACAACCAAACATATATGTAGGAAAATATACAGTGCAGTGATAAATAGTATTTATTCAGAGATAAAACAAATACAATACAGCATTTACAATTTCATTATAATCCATAGCCTGTTGTTACCAAATTAGCATTGAAAGTAAGTGAATCTATGCTAATGATCCAATCATTAAATTAGCGCGTCAGGGCGACGTCACAGCGTGACCGTTACGAACAGGAAAACGAGAAATTACTTGTCGCGGAAACAATAGAAGTAGTTTGTTGAAAGATGTAGCAGGACGAACACGGCTGCGAGCAACAGACGCTGGTCGCCGCTGAGGCCCAGCGCGCGGTTCCTCTCGATGAAGTGCTGGCTGTAGAGGCGCGTCCACAGCGCCAGGCGGTCCTCGTGGATGCCGGTCTGGTTGCTGACCGTGTCGCCGATCGACAGGAACGGCTCCCTGGCGCTGTCCGCCGTCATCACGTGCCACGCGGTCGACTCCAGCGTTGGCGTTCTAAACATATAAAAAACAATGTATAAAATCCATAAACGACTCACAAAACACACAATGAGATATGATGGTGCACAGCTTACCCGGTATTCATGAATGAAACCCATAGTTCCGTCATCTCCGTGACCACTTGCTCATCCTTGGAGCCAGCCTCTGGCAGCGCGCCGCCGCGACTGAACAAGTAGCTGGCCACGTCGCCGCGCACGGCGCCCGCCGAGTCCGCGTACTCTTGACTCAGCTTGCCAAGAAATAGAAACTCGTAAAAGTACACCTTCGCCCCGGCCTGGACCAGAGACCTGGCCGTCCTGAGTGAGGGCCCAAGATACAGTATGTCAGTGAAGTATAAAGAAAGTTTACTGGTGTCTTCTAGTGATATGGTTTCGGTATTGAAGTAAAGCTCCTTAACATTCGCTGCAGCCTCATCTCTGTCAGTTTTGGAATCAAACCAAAGGTCATCGGGAAGTAACTTTGAGTTGTTTTCATTAATTTCTGTAATTGTTTCTTCTGTTACCGCTTCAGCATCGTAATAACCCGCCATTTTAGTTGCGCCCATCACGAAGCTCGTGTTGTATTTGTGATCCTGCAGCATCTGCCACGGCGTCGTGTTCATGAATGAGCCAGCATGTGCGTGCTCCACGCACGGTCTGAACTGGATATCCTTGGAATATAAAATTAAATCGCTCAATGAATTTTCTAGAATTACAGTCAATGGGTCTGGAATAGTAGTATCTTTTGGATTTTTGGTTGCTAACACTCCAGCTAGCTTTTTAACAGTTGACATAGGATCTCTATCTAAAGCTACATTAGATAGTACAGCTCCGCTCTCAGTTATTGCTTTGGCAACATATCGGGATGATAGCGGTGACAGTGCGAGATGCCCAACGAGCACCCCGGCCAGACCATCCCCGCTCACAACGATATTTTCAGGATCACCTCCGAATTTGTCAATATTCTCGTATGTCCATTTCAATGCTAGCGTAAGATCTTTTAATCCGGCATTTCCTGGTATGCTGTCATTTTTTCCGCACAGGAAACCTGGTGCTCCCAATCTGTAGTTGGGAAGAACCAGGATAACGCCTTTCGGTGCCAAGTGTCGGGGTCCGTATACATATGGATCTCCACTGCCCGACTGTAAGTCTTCACCGTGAATATAAAACAAGACGCTCGCCTTAGCTCCAGCGTCTTCGCGGGCAGCTGTTGTGGCTTTCAAGAATATACTGAGGGTTAAACAGTTTAGGTCAGACATTATTTCGCTGTTATGCATTTGTGGACACATGGCTTCATGTTTGGTCTTGGCATGGGCAGTTTCCCATGCATCTGGCTCTGATGGTTCCTGCAAACAAATTTTACAATTATTTTAAATTAGTTGTGAGTTTGAGAGGATTTCTTAGGGCAACTAAACAACACATGGATACACACCTGAAATATGTTTTCAATTTTCCCGTACGGTATGTCATAGTATCCGGTGACGCTGGTGGCAGCATCAACAGTGCCGGTGACTGGACCATACCGTGTCTCGATGGTCAGCTCTGCTACCTCCGTTTCTGAACCTGCATCGCCAGCTCTTGCACTGATTGCTCCAATATCTCTTCTTGCCATAGTCACCGTATTTTCCACGGTTGTGTTATTCACAGTGTCGTTAGATAGTTCAGCGATTATTGTATTGGTTGTCACTGGATTTTCCTCCAAGTACTGGCTAGTAGTATGGTTTTCATTCAGAGTAGTTTGTTTGTCATCATGTCTCTCGGAGGGCGTGGTCTGCGCCGATGCCGCAGACAGTGCAGCTAGAAGCACTAAGCTGAACCACATTTTTATTCAATATTTTTTATCATTCCTGAAATTAAAAAAAATAAAAACTATTAATTATCACTTCAGATTTAATAAATATGACAAATCACTGTCCGATCCAATAAAACAATACACGTAATACCTGTTTTCAGACGGGAAGGCTATAACACTGACGCCTGTACTGTTGTACAAACCCATCGATAGGCAATCCCCTTCACGGGGACAGTCGGCCACAAAACTGTTTATTATTTATTCTATATAAATTAATTAATTATCGAAAAACTAGTGTAGAGTTACTTTAAAAAAATAGACGTCAATATCAACGTTTTTGACTGAAAAATAAATATTTAATATTAATGGTCTTCCGGTTGATTTGAGGCCTGGGTCTCCTGTTTTATGCTATATGCGGCGTCCGACTTTGGCGTAAACGTTTCGATCAACGTCTGGACGCAAGGAACAACGTCAGCGGTCAATCATAAACAATACGCGAATGTCGACGTCCTATTCACAATAGTAGAAGTCAAACAGTGCTTGTGTGTGGTGCAGTGCATTTTGTAATGACGCCAAACTGACGTTCACGCTCGAATGCTTCGAAATGACTAGAGACGCGGCGTAAGGCGTATGGACGCAGCCTACGGCGTCTACGCGCCAACATCAGCGTGTGAGGGAGACCGCATCTGTACATTTCTATAGTGAGCATCGTGACGCGGCATACGGCGTGACGCTGGACGCGACCTACGGCGTAAATAGGAGACCCAGGCCTTAAACTTCGGGTACATCAATCAGTGAGGAAACCGCAGAGTAGTGTGTAATTTATATTACCCGATGTGTGCACATCTGCGCGGAGCCTGCACGAGCACTCTCCCTGATGTTATTAATGGATAATGGAGATGCAATCATCGCGACCTCTTCCGCATCAGCATTATAATTCCTATTAGCGTTTCAGTGACAAACACTAGAGTTGGACTAGGAGATTCTATTCTTGGAAAATCAAGATTCTTCTTCACCCTCACCTTCATATGCATCTTTCAAAGCACAAATTTTCAGATGCATTTGAAACATACCTAATATTTATTTGCTGAAATCCTGATTTGTGATATTGAAAGCTCACGTGTGCGTGAGTGTACCTGCCGTTATCACGAGGGGCACACTCAGAGCTTCGTTATCGCGCTATCGGCGCTACTCAGCCGGCCGTATCTGCGCCAGCTTTTATTTACCTATCTGCGAAGCTTTTTTGCACTACAGAGGTAGGTTTTAGGAATTTTACTTTTATCTTACAATTTACATTACTGATGTTCTTGAAACTACTTCGGTACCACCACTAAGTTTCATAATCTATAGGAATAAATTTAACATCGTTTCAGGTTTTCAGAATTACTTAATCACATCCAAGCATGTTATTGTCATTGATGTAATTTTTACTTACATATCTTAGTAATTAGCAAGTACATAAGGTACATGTAATGAAGAAAGTTCTTATCACAAAAACTAATAAACATACTTACTTATACTGTCAAATACCTTATGTATCTGTAAAATACCTATATCATGTGGTTGTCTTATTGCAGTGGATCTTTTTCTTGATGTTCATTCTGTAAAATATGACACGTATTTATCGTGATATTCCTACTGATATCTCAATCACCATCACTAATGTAAAATCCTTTACAATATGTTTTTGTTTTATTACAGGTAAGCAGTTCCAGACTTAAATTCACAATATAAGGAACTACATAGTAAGTACTTTACCACATACTTTATTCAAGTAAATATTTAATCTAAAACTCCAAGCTCTTTTGTCTCCGGAAGTAGTACTTGTCATATATATCCTCCCACATGGCCATGGCGCTGGAGTAGGGGAAGTCCGCCATGTGCAGGTCCAGGCCGATGTCGAGCACCCGGGGGCGGTCCGGGCGCAGCGGCTCCCACTTGCCCGCGTCTGCGGTGGGGGTAGGGTTTCTGGAATAAAAAATAAAAAATAAAATCTTTATTTACCAACATACAGGGTTACATAATATAATTGAGCAACTAGCTCCTAGAGTAGTTAAAAAACTGTGTTCCAGAAACCAGTTTCTCCCATAGGGTACAGGCAGTTTATAAATATGGTGGCATTGGCGCAGTAAGTATCTTAACTAAATAAATTTATTATAATATTTAAAAACATGCATTAATCTAGGGTGTGTGTGTGTGTATGTGTGTGTGTGTGTGTGTGTGTGTGTGTGTGTTGTGTGTTTGTGTGTGTGTGAGTGTGTATGTAAGTATTTTATTCATTTTCAAATTATGGGGGTGAGCAAATTTTCAGTTTCAGTAGCTGTCAAATTCAAAAGCCACTCAGTAATAGATAATTTACAATTTCGCAACTGAAGGGGATATATGTTAATTTCTTTGTTAATCTTATTATAAAGACGTGCACTTATTACTTTAAAGTGACGTTGTGCTAAGGCTGTTTTATGTGAGGGAACTTTGCAGACAAGGTCATATCTACGTTTTAGTTTTATATGGTTTAGGTCATATATAATGGAAGTATGCTGTCTTAAAACTATCTGAAGAATAAAGAGCTGTCTGACGGTCAGAACTCGACTTTCCTGGTATAGTTTGGTTGTTGGGTATATAAAAGGTTTATTTGATAATACCTTCAACACAGCTCTTTGTGCCCTTTCAAGGCTAAGAAATGATGTAATACCGGCACCACCCCAGGCAGAAATCCCATAAGATAAGATTGATTGAGCAAGCGCATGGTAAACCATAAAAATTGTATTTGTAGGAGCAGAAGATCGAAGTTTCTTAAATACATAGATCAGCTTTCTGACACGAGGTTTAAGATACTCAATGTGCTGCTTCCAGCTTAGTGTATTGTCTATCATAACACCCAAATACTTGACGCATGAGGAGCGTTCCAGCTTTAAGCAGTTGCAATCTTCTTCTACTTTAGTACATGTGGAGTTATGTGCTTTAAGATGATAAGATTCTAATGGGGGTTGATTATAGGCTCTGGCGCTGAAGGTAATAAATTGAGATTTGTCAATATTAAGTGTAAGAAGATTAGCAGAAAACCAGGACATTACTGTTTTAATAGCATTTTCGGCATTTTGATGTGCTTTTTCCCATGTCTTCCCTCTGATTAGAAGCGCTGTGTCATCAGCATACGCTATGATCTTACAGTAAGGAATTTGCAGATTGCAGAGGTTGTTTATATAATATAATAATAATATAATAATATAATAATAAATTCTTTATTTCAGGATATTTCCCATATAGTTTACAAATTGAAATATACATTAAAAATTAAAATATAAATTAGTATCACATAATACAGTCAAATAATATAAAAAATAAAAATAACTTATAATTATTGCATTTAGGTACACATAATACCTACGTACTATTTACGGTTAGCGTCCTGCTGCACAGAGCGCCAGTGCGATTGAATAGGACTCGTCACATCATCGCAAATGTTTTTGAGGATTGCGTTACCAGTATTGCGTAGCCGCATCCAGAATGAGGCCACACGAGCCCGAATTATAGCGAAGAAGTCGGGCACCCGCGCCTCAGCGAACATGCTCGACGCGCTACAAAAACGCGGATGTTTGAGGAGGATACGGAACGCGTCATTGTACTGTATCCTCAGCGCACTGTAAGATCTCCTGGTGTAGTTGGTCCACAGGTGACAGGTGTAAAGATTTTGACAGTACGCCCGAAAGAGGGTTATCTTAACGTCTGGCGTGCACCTGTGGAACCGGCGTGCGAGCATGTTGCACCGAGCCGCGAGCGCCCTCCTCTCACGTTCGAGGTCTTCCTCATCTCTGAGGTCCTCCGTAAGCCAGTGGCCAAGGTATTTAAAGCGCTGCACCCTACGCACTGGGGAACCATCCAACCTAACCTCAGGTACCCTCGCCGGACCTCCCAACGCCTTGAAAACCATCATTTCAGTCTTTTTTACATTGTACATCAGTCCATGTTCAACAGCATATTGCTCACAGACTGATACCAACTTTCTGAGGCCATTGATTGACGGGCTGAGAAGCACCATATCGTCTGCATAACTGAGATTATTAACACAAACCCCAGCCACGTGACATCCTATCTTGGTGCTCCTCAGCTCCCCGATCAGATCATTAATATAGACGTTGAAGAGGTCCGGCGAGGTTAACCCCCCTTGACGCACTCCGCATTCTAGTCTGTAGTCACTAGATGTCGAGTCGCCCCACCGTACCGCGTTTGTTTGGTCACCGTACCAATATCTCAACAGACTCACTATCTCCTTCGGGACATCTGAGCTCAGCAATTTGGTCCAGAGAATTTCATAATTAACTAAATCAAACGCCTTGCTCAGGTCCAGGAAGCAGGCGTAAACAGATGTATCCCTTTTTACATAGTAGTTAACTGTGTGCTTTAGACCTAGTATAGCTGAGTCCGTTGAGACACCGGGACGGAAACCAAACTGAGCATCGTCAATCTTTATGTTCCCGGACAGTGCAGGTTGCAGCAAGCGCTCCAATAACTTCCCCACCACAGTACCCAGAGATATGGGTCGATAGTTGCCGGCCGACCCGAGATCACCAGTTTTGTTTTTCGGTACTGGAACAACTATGGTCTTCGTCATTGCAGCTGGTAGGTAGCTATACCGCATACACATATTAAATAATACACACAGCTTTTTCGAAAGCTCCGATCCCGCACAGACTAGATGCTCCACACCTAGGCCGTCGTGCCCCGGAGACTTACCTCTCTTCATACGTGCTATCGCCTTCGCGACATCAGATGGCGTATATTGCATACATTGTTCTACCGGAACACGCGCCTCAACCCCCTTGTGGCAGCTAGCCTGCACGGGACGCGGGTCTACCTTGAACCGGCCAGCAAACATAGACGCAACATCCCCAGGATTCTGCAGCCCCTCCACTGAAACTGGCAAGGAATTTTGATACTGTAGCTTTTTAGTGGCGTTCCAGAATTTTGAGAAGTTTTTCTCATTGCGGTGTGTAGCTAGGATATCCATTTTTATTCTGTCTTCATTATTCTGGCACCATTTTAGCTTGTTTTTAAAATTAGCCCGACTAGAACGCATGTCGCTAAATAGAACACCGCCTGAAGGTTTGCCAGCCGCCACCCAACACTGGTAACGCAACCTAGCCTCCCGATGACTATCCTTGACGTGACGATTCCAGCCTAAGATCTGTTTTTTCTTTCTATGTGCAACAGGATTGAGACGCTTACTTACAATAGAAGCAGTTTGCATAATATTTATAATTTTTCCATACATTTTGTCAATTAAATCTAAGTGCATATTTATATTCTTGCAACAATCATTCACACAATCTTTGCAAATTTCATCTAACACACACATTTTGGTCAAGTTCTCCTTACAGTAATTATAATACATATTGGCTTCATTAGAATCACGATTGCCCCAAACAACATCATTACTTCGACAGAATCCATTGCTCATCTCCGCCGATAGATAACAAATATCACAGATAACGCATAACGGTAGATGGTCGGACCACATGACGTCATACATAACATACGCAGACGTCACAGATTTCCAGGCAGCCTTGGTTGTAATACAGTGATCAAGCCACCGGCGGGATCCGTTTGCCTCACTTATAAAAGTGTAGGTATCGGACTCTTTACCCAGGATGTTCATATCTACACATTCCCAGTGTTGTTCCGTGCTGAAACTAGATAGCTCTGCGCCAAAACTCGCACTAGGGTGTGCATTATAGTCACCCATAACATAAGCACTTGCAATACCCGAATCCTCTATTATAGCATTAATCTTGCCTAAGCAATCTGTGAAGTCTTGCCTATTTTCCACGCTGTCAGTGGGCATATATACCGAAAATACGAGAAAGGAACGGAAACCATCACTTATGCTGATAGCTGCAATCCTGTCACTAGCGCAGTCCACAACAGAAACCTTAGGGAATTTTGACTTACGCCACAGTAAGGCCAATCCACCATACGGCCGTCCTCGCAGTATACCTAACGACGTGTCCACAGATGATTTCGCTGTACAGCTAAAATCATTGTCAATTTCATTCACGAAATTAAGTTCGTGAGGTAACAACCACGTTTCTTGCAACGCTATTATGTCAAAATTACGGCATAGGTCTCTCACATGGTGGACTGACCTTTTGACAGACTTACAGTTAAATGTAACCATAGTAATTTTAGTTTTAGATGTACTATCCATTATAGTTAAGATTTAACAACATTCATGATTCGCTCACGGAACCGTCTGTATTTAATACCAGGCGGCCAAAAGTCACTGGCTAAAAATGTGTCTAATTTATCCTGTAAAATGGTTACCTTGAATGAGTTAAAGTTGGACTCATGATTTTGTTTGAGTAATTCTACATTAATACAATGTTCATTCATGTCAGAAATATGCTCCTTTATATCTTCCGTAGTCGTTATTTTCTTCAGTCGGGATATGTAAATAGCAGCGGTTGTTTCAATAACTTGAAGTTTGCTAGGTTTTATCGCCGATCCGGTCATGTTGTTGATGCGCCTACGTTTTTTCCTCTGAACAATAGTAAAACTATCATCAAGCTTTACGGCACTCGACTGAGGGTTGATTTTCGCTAATTGTTGAGTCGCTGACGCTTGAGATAGCGACGTCACTGCAATGTCTCGATACGATAGTCTCCGAACCGGTTCTGAACTAGACCGGCCGCTGTGCACAGGCGAGCTCCCGTTACCGCTTTGCATGTTATCAATCTTATCAGCGATTTTCGTTACGTTAACTTTATTTAGGCATGCTTGTGATGTACAGCTTTTCGTTTCTAGTTTAGAAACTGACTGACTGAGACGAGTTAAGTCTGTGTTCATCTTAGCCTCGAACCCAATAAATTCAGATTTCGATACAGTCTCATTACGAATATTTTGCAAGTCGTTTTTCATACAGATAAGGTCCTTCATGAAACGGGTGACATCTATGTGGTCAAAGGTGACAGGCGGAAGCTTGTTCAGGTCTTGGGCCACATAAATCGGTTGTAGTTCTGGGGCGATTTCTCTGAAGATCTTGATAACATCTTTTATGTTTTTCTTCCGTTTATCGTCACCTTTCCGTAGGATACATCTGCCACAGTTAGGCAAACTCTCGTACAATTGGTTTTTGCTGTCCTCCACCACACTGTCGGTAAAGTGAGTTGCGCAAATTTGTACTAAACTTACATCGTCAAGCACGTCAACTTTGTTTTGCACAAAGGTCAAAAATTCGTTGATTATAATACTTCTACCAGCCATTATAAGCACTCAAAAGCTTTATTCATTAATTGACGACATTTGTGTCACGTTTACTATTATTTATTACGCACGAAACGCGGTGCAAACGTCTTGCCGATGCGGGGGCAAGCGGAGACTGTATAAATCAAGAAGAGGGTCGGGCCCAGGACACTCCCCTGTGGAACTCCAAAAGATAGGTTTTTATCTTCACTAGTTAATTTATCAATGGTGACACACTGCGAACGGTTAGTCAGATAGTCTCTAAAAATATCAAGTGCCATTCCTCTTATTCCTATGTGGTATAGTCGTTCTAACAGTATGGGGATAGATACTGTGTCGAATGCCTTTGATAAATCAAGAAAAATCCCTATAGTTTTAACTCGCTCATCTACGCATTCAATCACAGTATTTGTGAGATCAAGTAAAGCATCTTCCGCAGATTTTCCTGCCTGAAAACCGTACTGATTTTTGGATATAATATTGTATTTGGTCATAAAATTTACGAGTCTTGAATTTAATACCTTTTCCAGGACTTTGGATAAGGTAGTCAGGACTGATATCGGTCTATAATTGTTAACTGTTTCCCTGTCTCCTGACTTGAAGACAGGGTGTACTATGGCTTTTTTAAAGACAGAAGGGAATACTCCAGAGTTGATGCATAGGTTACAGATATGGGTCAGGAGTGGTACAATGTACTGTCGCGATGCCTTAATGACAGAAGATGATATACCATCCCAACCAACCGCACAATCACTGCGCAAACTTAGGATGATCCTATTAATTTCGTCGTCAGATGTTTCGATTATAGCCATAGAATCACAGTTCGGCTCAGCACAGTTTATATTTCTGTCCTTTTTGGTGGCTGGCGTAAATTTTTCCGCTAGATTTTTCCCAACATTAACAAAGAAATCATTAACAGCATTAATAGATGCTGCTGGGTCAGCTTTTATTTTTAAAAGTTCCACAGGAGGAGAGCGGGGACGTTCTAAGTTTGATACTTTTTTAATTACTTCCCATGTCGCTTTAGGGTTGTTTTTTGCTTTGTCGAACTCGTTCTGCTCATAAGCTCGTTTTATTCTCTTTAAAAGATTGTTACAGAAGTTACGGTATCTTGTGAAGGTGACATGTAAGGTCATATTTTCTGGATATTTTTTTGAGTTTTTGTGAAGTTTATCACGGTTTCTGATACATTTTAGTAGACCCGGTGTTATCCACGGTTTTATTGTTCTTTTCCGTCTGGCTAATCTAATAATTTGAGTATTCTCCTGAATAATTGAAGAAATGGTTGCAACCAACAACTCAGCTGCATGATTTGGATCAGTAGATTTCATGACAGGCGAGAAATCAGTGTTTTTTATATCATTGATAATCGCTGGTCTATCTATTTTAGTAATTGATTCATTTGTCTTTGTAGTTTTTGTCTGAATATCAGTACCAAAAAAGATAGGGGCATGGTCAAGGGGAGAGCTAATATCAAGTACAAGGGTGGTGGAGTCTGATTTAGTTCTTAACATGACGTGGTCGATGCAGGTTTTCTCGCGAGTTGGGAATTGATGTGCGGGGAGAAGCCCGAAGGCCGCTAGCGGTTCTAGGTAGTCGTCAGCATCTATACGATTTGACGGGTCAGGAATTATATTAATGTTCATATCTCCTATTAAGGCTAGTGATCTAAATTGGGATAGAGTCGGTAGCAACCCATTTAGACTTTTCATGAAGTTACCTATATTGTTTGTCTGGGGTGATCGGTATATTGCTATCAACGCCACCTCACTTTTATATTTTAGAATAAGACAGTTTGCATCTGATAAGGTATAATTACAAACGCAGTAGTCAAGTTTTTTCCTAACGTATAACACCACACCATCATTTTGATTGTTAGAATTGGAACAATAACAACAAAAACCGTCCAACACAGGAAGCGTCAAATTTTTACTCAGCCAACATTCAGTAAGTATGATGACGTCGCATGAGATATCTATTCTACTAAGTAAAACTATTAACTCATTGAAATTATGTCCAATGCTACGAATATTCCAATGTACAACGTTTAGGTAACAACGTTTTTTATTTAAATACGAGGAGCATTGTTCAGGTGTGCATATGAACGCATTTGATCCCGACATACTGTCCAGATCCGCGGCTATTTTAATTATATTATTGTTTAAAGACATACTATGTTGGGGTTTCCAACTGATAATGAGGATGATAATTGATAAGATGATGTTTAAAGAAGAGAAATATTTATTTACCGAAAGACTATGCTAATGATAGATTATAGCTAAATGATAATGAGTACGCGTCAACCGTGATTCCGATACAAACGTGAACTAAAGTAAATTATAATAATAAGTAAGTTGACGCGCGAACTGATGATGTTGCAGAAATAATTAGATAGGTATTTACTTAACCATGTACGGTGTTCCGTACATACTCCCGCACTGAATGAGGAAACTAACAGATTTTTGATAAAAACTCAATTAAACGAGAATGATGAGATGATACTAAACTACTAACAAGATGATAAACAATATTCTTAAATGCTACGAATGTATGATGATATCGTTAAAATTAAACCGCGTTTTGTTACGTCCGTTAGCACTTTGCTTTCCACTTGCGCCTGACGGCTCAATTATATTAAATTTCGAATATTGCCCTTCACTCCCGCACTGATTATCACTACCACTGATACACTGCGAGCTCGAGGCTCTATCATGTTCATAACACACATTCACTCTACACTCTGACGTGGCCCCGGCACCTGCCAGGTGCACGGGGGTGCGCGCCGGGGGCGCGGGCGCGGGCGCGGGGGCCCGGGGCGCGAGGCGCGCCGTGTGTCGTCCTCGCCGCCAGCGCCGCCACGCGAAGGCTGCTCCTGCCGCCACGCAACAGCTCACTACCATGTAGATTGATATGTAATGGTGGACGTCGTGGTATGACATCTCGGCTACTGATGATCCTGCTGCTTTTAACTGCTGTATTTGCTCTCCGATGCGTTTCAGGGATGTATTGTCAGCTTCAAAATCGTCCTCTAATTTGTTTACGGGAATGGTCAAATTTATGATATTATTCATAGACGGAATCGTTTTTGTAACCAAGTCTGCTTGAACGTGAATTTTGCTGACGGGCTCTTTGTGGGAATGGACAATGAACTCATCGCCCTTGATGACGCAGCCATGGGACAGCTTGATAATGCCGGCCTTGACGGCACGCTCTACGGTAACTTGATAATCGCACATGAACTTGAAACTACAGCTGTTGCAGCAAAAATACATGTAAGCATTTAGTTCATTCAACTTTTGCCATCTGTTTGTACATCCTTCTCTTTCGTAATAACATTGATTAGATTTGATATCCTTGACACATAAGTTAGAGTCCATTTTCTTCTGATAAATAGGAGTTTTTGGTTCGCACAATCTAACATTGTAGTCATATTCGATGCACTGCTGTAAGTCATTCATTGACATGGGTAGGTAGGTATCTCTATGAATATTCACCGCTAGATGGTCTGCTATGGGAGTTACGCTGATCATGCTTTTTCCGATTTGTTGAGGTATGCTTATCATTTGATATATGAAGTAGTCGTCTCTGCTTACAAGTGGAATGATTATTTCAAATATTAAGTAGTCTTTTGTTACCCGTCCTTTAACTCTTAAAAGGTGATAGATTTTAGGTAATTCTGTTTGAAGATTAGTAATAGGTAGTGTCAATTCCTTTGATAACTGGCTTGATACAGTGCTCAGTTCTTCCCTTAATTGATTAGGTGTTATCAGATGAATATCAAACTTGCCATGGTAGGCATCGGTTACAGTGTCGATCAAACTGTTCTGTATGTTTTTCAAGTTATGTAGGAGATTATTTGCAATTATAGATGATATTGTAAACTCATTAAGGTTCATTTCTCTTTGTAGTCCCTTCTGTAAAGTGTTAGACGTTTGCTCGTATTGTATGAGATGTTGATTAAATGTTTTATATTGTTTCTCCATGGACACTTCTACTCGCTTTAGTAGGTTGTATTCTGCTTCCACAACTGACGTCTGATTTCGCCAAAGTGCTCCAAGGTGATCTTGATTTTCTCTTAATAGCTGAATGTCCTTTCTATATTGTTGAGCGAACTGATCATCTAAGACTCCAAATAGGCTATTGGCGATGGAGCCCACGCCGTTGATGAGTCCTCTCCGCGGCCGTGGTCTCGCCTGGGACACAAACTGCTCTCCAAGCATCATATTATGGTAGTATTCCAATTCAGTGTAGCTGTGATGTAGCTGTAAAATGACTACTTCACACTGTTTGTTTCCTTTCATTGATGAGCAAAGGTTTTCTAAATGATTGATATATTTCTTACATAACATGGTGCTTTGATAATATGGTTCTAGGTTGTAGTATACGATAAGTTTCCAGTTATCTTGAATTAAACGCATACTTGATAATGGGTCGAAATAAATACTTTTATTTGTATCAAATCTTGATATATTGTATAAGTTGCTATTGTTGCAATGCGCACTTGGTACCATCATGGCGAGAAACGTCAGAGCCAGGGTAATGAAGTTTACCGAGCCAACTTTTCTAGTTTTTCTTCTTTCTGATGTTTTGGCTGTCTGTTCCTCGGTCGGGAGTTCGTCTTGCTTGGTAGACGATGCTGTCTCCGATGGATAAGAGGTTGGCAGAAGTGATATTTTACTGATCGGTCTTTTCAGTATACCATTCTTTGTTTTTAAGCTGACGACTCGGACAAATCCATCTGTACCAGGATGAATGTCGATGACTTTACCTAAAGCCCATTTTCCTGCTGGTAGATTGGCGTCATGAATTAATACTATGTCATTCAACTTAAAGTTGGGCTGTGCTTTATGCCATTTGCTTCTAGTTGACAGTTCAGTTAGGTATTCTGACTTCCATCTCTTCCATATGTCCTGGAAGATCTTTTGGCTCAGTTGCCACCTTGTGCGTTGATCTCGCTCTGTTTCAATGATGGTAGCTACCGATCCACTTGATAAGAAATGCGACGGTGTTAGGTAGTCGAGGTCGTCTGGACTTTCAGTTAGTGTGCAGAGGGGTCGGGTGTTTAGACAGGCTTCTAATTGTGCTGTAATTGTGGATAACTCTTCATACGTAAATTTTTGTTCGCCTATGACTCGTTTCATATGATACTTGAGTCGCTTTACAGCTCCCTCCCATAATCCTCCGGCACTAGGCCATGACGGGGCGTTAAAATGCCACTTGATATCCATCATACTGATCTCTGATTGAAATTCGGGCTGATTGATAATTAGATTAATCATCTCCCTTTCCAGTATATTGTTGCTTCCACAAAAATTACTTCCGCAGTCGCTGTACAGATTTGTTGGGACACCTCGTCTCGCGGAGAAGCGGCGAATTGCGGCTATGGTTGCTGATGACGTCAGATCTGATACGACCTCAAAATGATACGCTTTTGTGACCATGCACACAAATACAGCAACGTATCCTTTGGACGTTTTGATACCTCTTCCCTTGTTAGCCTTTATCTCAATAAATCCCGTATAGTCGACTCCGGTGTGATAGAAAGGACGGGTTGGGTTAACTCTTGATTCCGGTAGGTTGCCCATTATTTGTGTGTGTTTTGATGGATTGTGTCTCCTACAATTGACGCACATGCGTAATCTCTTCTTCACTGATCTATTTCCTCCTATGATCCAATATTCCTTACGTATCCAGGCAAGGGTCAAACGTGGTCCGCCATGAAACGTCATTTTGTGTGTGTGATCAATGATGAGATCCTCTAAATGATGATCATGAGGGATGATAATCGGATATATTGTATCTTGATTGATATTTGCATTTTTGAGTCTGCTGTTGACTCGTAGCAACCCATTTTCGTCTAGAAAAGGGTTTAATGATAATAGTCTACTCCCTTTATCTAGTGGTTTTTTCTGTCTTAATTTACTGATATCTTTTTCGAACACTAACCCTTGAATATGCTTGATAATCATGTGTTTAGCTCTTCGCAACTCTCCGACCGTAAGGAAAGTTTGTTTACCTTTCAAACCAGGCGCCATTCTCATTACCCATGCTAGTACTCGAACTGCTCGTGTCCAATTACTGTTTTGATTCAGAATGGCACTGATTATGTCGCCACTCTGTCTGGGCGTCGCATTGCTGACTGTCGCTGCGCTGACGTTTGATGCTTCGGTAATCTGAGACCTTTTAACCTCTTGGTCGGTAACGAAGACTGTTTGTGTTTTATTAATAGATTTTTCATCAAATGTTTTTAAAAACGACGGTCCTGTCCACCAAAGGGGGTGCTGTATTAATGCTTCGGCTGATATGCCTCGGCTTGCACAGTCTGCTGGATTTTCGCCTGATTTGACGTAATGCCAGCTTTCTGCGGGGATGATTTCTGTGGTTTTTAATACCCGATTGGCGACAAACGCCTTCCATCTTTTAGGATCTCCTTGCAGCCATCCTAAAACTGCTGTTGAGTCACACCACGCGAATACTGTAACCTTTAGAGGGAGAAGGCATGCTAATACTCTTTGGGTCAGTAGGGCGAGTAAGTAAGCGCCGCTTAATTCCAATCGTGGTAACGATAAATCTTTTGCCGGTGACGCTAATCGTGACTTTGCTGCTACGAGGACAATTGAGGTCCCTCCGTCTGCTTTTTCATCGCTGATTCTGCAATATATGACGCTCGCATAAGCCTTTGTCGATGCATCACAGAATCCATGTAGTTGGATTTCTTTGGACTGATTTGTCCCTAGCCATCGGGGGATACGTGTATTGTTTATGTACTCTATATCCTTTTTGATATCGATGAACTCCTTCTCAATTTCTTGCGGTAACTGATCGTCCCAATTTAGCTTTTCTAACAGACACGTCTTCTGAAATAATAGTTTTAATTTAGTTGACACGGGGGTTGTATACCCTTGTGGGTCAAATAATTTGGATATGCTGGATAGTAATTGACGTTTGGTTGATTCAGTTTTT
Source organism: Plutella xylostella (assembly GCF_932276165.1). NCBI lineage: Eukaryota > Metazoa > Arthropoda > Insecta > Lepidoptera > Plutellidae > Plutella > Plutella xylostella. The sequence goes on from NC_064005.1 coordinate 306,621, forward strand.
GTCTGCTCGATGTTGAACTTGAATCCAAAATTATCAGTGGCTGGAAACCACCGTAATCCCAATGTTTTTGTGGACTCTTGATGTTTAAAGTCGAAAGTCTGTTGCTGATTACCGACTGTCGACATTCCTTCCAGGAGCTCTGGTTTGTTTGATGACCACTTCCTTAAATTCATACCGGCTGATTTTAACATTGATATGACCTCTGATTGCAATTTTCTAGCTGATTCAATGCTATCGCTTCCACTTAAGTAATCGTCCATATAGAAGCATTCCATGACGTCCTTTACAGCATTCGTGGAATAATTCGACGACTCCTCGTTTGCTAAATGTTGTAGCGTCATCATTGCTATGAACGGGCTGCTGCAGCAGCCATATGTCACTGTTCCTAGTTGGTACTCCTGTAGTGGCTGGTTAGGTGAATCTCGCCAGATGATCATTTGATACTGTTGATCATCAGGATGAACTAATATCTGCCTGTACATCTTCTCGATGTCTGCTGTAAATGCAAATTGATGTATTCGCCATTTCAGAATCAGGTCAAATAAATCCTTTTGTAGATTAGGACCGGTATACATGACGTCATTTAAGCTGTGTCCTGATGAGGAACGTGATGATCCGTTGAAAACTACCCGTAAAGAAGTCGTGGTGGATTCAGCTCGTTTTACACAGTGATGAGGAAAGAAGAATCTTGATGACTGCATGCTTGATGACTCTGCTGATACGAGATGCATGTGGCCTAATTCTTCGTATTCCTTTAGAAAGGCTTGATAATCTCGCGCTAATTCCGGTTGCTGGTGGAACTTGCGTTCTAGCTGTCTAAATTGAGCTACAGCTTTGCTTCTGGAGTCGCCTAATAATTCATTTGCGTCACTTTTTAGTGGTAGTCGGACCACGTATCTGCCGTCTTCTCGTCGAGTGGTAGTCTCTTTATAGAACTGTACGCAGTCGTAGTCCTCCTTGCTCATGCTTGGCTCTTCACCAATATCCTCTGTTGTCCAAAATCTCTTGATCTCATCCAGATTGTTGATAACGACGTTACAATGGTATGATTTTACACGTCCACACAAAATCCATCCTAAGCGAGTTTGTTGGGCGATGGGAAGTGATTGGTTTTCCCTGATAATGCCGTTCATGATAATTGACGAATACACGTCAGCGCCTAGGAGTAGGTCTACCGGACGACTGCTATTGAAGTCTGGGTCTGATAATTGTATATTTTCCAGGAATGACCAAGATGGTTTCGGGAAGGACTGATTCGGTAGTTTATTAATGAGGCTTCTCATAATAAAAACATCTGTAGTGAATTGATAATCACTATGATTCGACAGACATGTTATATTAATCATTCCTTTGCATGCGTTTTCCTTAACACCGACGCCGAAGATGACTCCATTACAACGCTGGCGGTTTATTCCCAACTGTTGTGCCGCGTTTTCAGTAATGAGGGATGTCTGCGACCCTTGATCTATTAGGGCGCGCATCTGCTGATAAGATCCATTTGCCGCTTGAACCTTGATAAGGGCTGTAGCCAGCAGGACCTCGACCACGTCTCGCTCATTATTCATAGCTACGTTGCTTGATTGATTTCTGTTATTTTGCTCTGACCTACTAAATGCCTCGTGCAACCACGTATTATGAAATCCGCCACACTGGCGACAACGCGATTCTGATACGCAAGCATTTCCATGGTGGTCATATAAACAATTTACACAATAGTTGAATTTTTGCACTACATTCAATTTTTCCTTGCTTTGCAGTTTTAGAAATTGGTTGCATTGAATTAATAAATGTTTTTTATTGCATAGTCTGCATCCTGTTCTATTTTCGAAATTGCTGTTTTTGTTTGAATTTAATGGTTTTTTACTGCTGCTGAATGATTTGTAATAGTTATTATTTTTGGAATTTTTTGGCACTTCATGTTGTTGAGATGATTTTGGTGTCTCTAACTTACGCCTCGATGATTCCAATGATGTAAATTTATTTTCCAAAAACTGTAGGAACTCTTTCAGTGATGGTATGGCTCGCGGATCTGATACTGATTCCACGTAATCCTGTAGCGTCTCGGCGTCCAGTTTTTGGGAAACAATGTGGACTATCAGCGGGTCCCAGGTCGATGTATCGATACCTAGGTTATTGATAGCATACAGACTCTCCTTGGTAGTGTCATGAATTTTCTTAATTTGAGTTGCTGACTGCTGCTGCACGCCTGATAAATTCATAAGTGTACTTGCGTGATTGGAGAATATTAATTTGATATTGTGATACCTATGGGTTAATATTTCCCAACAGGTGTCATAATTGGCTGCACTGATATTAAGATGCTGGACCAACTTTTCTGCTTCACCTCTGAGTTTGCTTTTAAGAAATTGCATTTTCTGTGCATCTGATAACGACCTATTGTTATGAATCGCCTCGACGAACAAATCCTTAAAAGATATCCAGCTCCGATAATCACCACTGAAGAACGGAATGTCCATTTGCGGTGTTGATTTATCTCTGTGAGAGACGGACCACATTTTTGTATTAAGGGCCTTTTTGATAGTTTGATACCTATGCTCATACTTTATAAATGACTCTTCATATTCAGCATTTCTTTCTAGCGATTCGCTATCGATCTCCCAATGTAAAGAATCGATAGTCGACCATCTAGCTTGTAAGTTTTTTAGTATATCGTCAAACTCCCATTTTTCCGAGATTGCGTCAAGATTAATAGTTGATAAAGTGTGGGCGAAAGCCTTAAAGTTACTACGCTGTTTACGAAGTAAATACTCCAGGTTCCCGGATGTCGATTGCTGATTCGACGGGGTCTTCGGTATGGCACCCATTTCAGTTGATACAGGTACTTGGGGCCATTGAAACTTAGGTTTTTGTAGGGGGGATGATGGTTTAGTATAATTAGCTCTGATAAAAGACTGAATATACTCCTTGACATCGTTATACATCTTCTCCGCGTTATTTAAATAATCTTGCGCAAAATACTCGTGCTCACCTATTTCATATTGCCTTAACTTCTGATCATTGTTTTGGAACTCTATCCAGTATTTTTCCAACGTTTCTAACCGTCTCTGACACGAATCAAGAGACTTCCGATCTATCGTGTCTTTCTTAAAATTTCTCAATTGATTTTTAATAGCCTCTAAAATCTGAACTTGATTTTCGAAAAGCGCCTCTACCTGCTCCATGATGCTCGGAGTTGATAGTGAATAAGATAATGGAAAGATCTTACTTTGATCTGCTGCTGCTGCGGTGGTAGGTTCGCTCGGCTGCTGCTGCCGTTAATCGTTGATACTTGCTCTACGCTTTGCTGATAAGCGTGAAGCGCTGCTGTTCGCTCCTGCTCGCGGCTGATATGCCAGGAGGTGCCCGACTGATATGGCAGGAGGTGCCCGACTGATATGCCAGGGGATGCTCGACTGATGTACCCGGAGATGCCCGGCTGCTATGCCAGGCAGGGTCCGACTGATATGCCAGACCACTGTTGATTCACCAGGAACTCACTGTAGCTGTTATGCTACTCCAGTCACTACTTTAGCTGATTTGCTACACTGATAAGTACGGAGAGTGGATGCTTTCCACTACGGTTACCGGACCACTTTTACGACCCAGTCACAGTTTTTTAATGATTATCTGTTTAACACTCGCGAAGTGATCCCGCCAATTCCGAAGGCTCGAAGGACCATAAGATGTTGGGGTTTCCAACTGATAATGAGGATGATAATTGATAAGATGATGTTTAAAGAAGAGAAATATTTATTTACCGAAAGACTATGCTAATGATAGATTATAGCTAAATGATAATGAGTACGCGTCAACCGTGATTCCGATACAAACGTGAACTAAAGTAAATTATAATAATAAGTAAGTTGACGCGCGAACTGATGATGTTGCAGAAATAATTAGATAGGTATTTACTTAACCATGTACGGTGTTCCGTACATACTATAATAATAAAATAATATAATATTTATGTCTCAGTTTGTGTATAAGTTAGGTAGGTATATGTACATAAGTATGTGTAGACATAGGTATGGAGAATACGTATTCAGGTTTCTTGTTACAGCTTTAAAGGTAAAATACATATTGAGAAAGTAAGTTACTATTGTCCCAGAATAATAAGTAGTACTTATTGTGCAGTTTTCATAGTGTTTAGGTATGTGTGTAGTGTATGTGTACGTGTGTGTGTGTAGGTTTACATGATCAGTATTTAATTGATAACAATTTATGAATGTAATACTTAGTTTCAAAAGGTAAATTGAAAAGATTCTGTTTACAAAGCAAAGTAGCTTTAAATAGTTAGTTTTAAGAACTTTATAAATATTATTTAACAAATGTAATAGTCATTTTTGCTGTTCCTTTAGCTTATTGAGGTCAGTTTCCCCTATGATACGTATAGCAGGGGCACCTTCCTTCTTCCGGAGGTAGACACATCCACGCGAGGTCCAACAATAGGAATAGTCATAGGTTTTCATAAAGTCTCGGGCTAGAAAATGAATTCTTTTCATTTTCGGGGTCAACCATTCCGAAATAAATACTGGCGTTTCAGGACCGGTTATTCGCAGCTGGGCAGTGGTGAGTTTCTTACCTCTGTGGTCTCTGTTGTGCTTTTTAACGGAAGTAAGTATTTCATCTTTTTTTATATTAGTTGTAAACTCGACAACAATGGGCTTAGTGGTTCCAGGTTTGGAGTACGCTCGGTACACGTCCTTGATTTCTGCTGGTGAAATATTGGCATTCAGGGCTTTACCTGCGTTTATAATGATGTTACATAAGTCGCTCTTTGTTTCAGGATTTTTCACAGGAATATTTCTTACTTCTATGGATGTCGATCTGGAGCTGCGTTCAAGTCCCTCCATCTTATCTTCCAAGGTCTGTATGTATGATAAGTGAGCTTTGCGTTCCTGTTCAAGCTTATTAAGTCTGTCCTCCAGTTCTTTATTTTGAGCTGCTAGAAAATTTACAGAGTCAGCTATTGAGTCATTTTGCTCTTTTATCTCCTTTACGGTTACTTGAAGATCTTTGAACCTTCTATCCTGTTTTTCCTCCCATTTATCGAACATGGTTTGTAGTTGTTCCAGAAAACTTGTTTGTTCCGATATATTTCCATCATCATTGCGAAGGCGCTTGTTGCGATAAGGAATATTTACATTTTCTAATGCTTCCGTTGCAGTTAGGTTGGGGGCAGAGCCTGAAAAACTGCTTGCAGGAGTAGATAATACCTTTAATGTGGAGGGCGAGTCCTGGATCTTCTGGTTTTTTAAAAATTTGTCCATCTTGATAATGTTTCCGATACGAGACTTTGCAAAACTTTTACGACAGGCACTTAGGTGCACGTATCACTTGAAGTATTTTGTGTAGGTAGGTGTCACAAAAACTTGTATGGGTTTTTAAGTGTTTTTACTTGATTCCCTCAGGATTTTCACTTTCTAACACTTAAAGCGTATGCACGTTTCACTGACTAATACGTATTATTAACTTTTAATCGTAAACAACTGTTTTAAATCACTCAAAATATTTTTTAAGTTCGGGAGTAAACAAATTACGTCAACACCGGTTAAGGGGCGGGGAGGGAGAGAATAGATGATGGATAATCGAACTATAGGTTTGCCAATATAATAATTAAGTAGGATATGTATTGTAACATCGGGGTGTAGTGACGGGCCCAAGTGACCATAAGATAGTACTTAGATGATTTTTCAAGAAGAATGCGTAGCGTATGAAACATACACACTTCAGCGAACTTAAACTATCCGATATTCAATGTTATCACCCTATTTAATCATAAATTGAATGCTAAAAGTGTCACACTAACAGAAACTTAACAAAATTGGTCCAAAGCATGACAAGCTTGCTCTGTATGACCGAGTCCTCTCCCTGCAAGGGCGTCCCACGCTCGGGGAACAGATAGGCGAGTTCGTCTCCGTGCGCGGCGCCGCGCTTCCCTGCCGCAGGGTCCTCGGCTACCCCCCGCGCCCCGCCGTGGGAGAACTGGTACAGGTATACGGGATGCTCATTGGCCCGCTCGTGGAGGACCGCGCTGCTATACACGTGCTGGACGAAGTATACGTCTCTGTAATGGGAATAAGGATGGTTTAACATGAAAGGATACGGCTAGTTAAAGATGGAATAGTGACCAAAGAAAACCTAGAATTATAATAATTAATGAACCTTTGACGGTCTGAATGGACACGTTTGTTAACACTCCTCTGTTTCAATCGAAGATTAAGAAGCAATATTACAGTTTTGGATCATATGCAGAAATAAGTCACAAACCTGTGATAGTCCAGCAAAGCTTGCAAGCTGAAGTTGTTCTTGAAGTAGTGGTCTTTAATCTGCCTGGTGACCTGGTCCACCTCCTGCTCGCTGGCGAACAGGAGCTCTTCCGGCAGCAGGAAGGACAGGTCCCGCAGCATCTTCCGAGCGGCCCGCGCTTCTTGCAGGTTGGAGTGGAAGATGTACGCCTCGTCCGTGTTGTAGCCCATTATCGTTGGCACTTCTACTATCTTCTTACTTGTCAAAAGTTCCTTCGGTGCGTCTGACAAAAGACGGTCGTCGTAACCCGTATGAAACATACTTTCAACACACATCCCAAACGGAAAGTACGGTAAATCCAGTTTGCGTGTAAAGTCGTTCAGTTCTATTGCGTCTGCGTTGAGAAGGCTTTTAACCATTTCGGTTTCGTCTTGGCTGTCTGTGAACATGCTGGCTAAAAATCTGGCTCTGGCTCCTGCGTCGTAGTTGAAAGCCCAGGGGCTGAGGATGGACCCGCTCTGCAGTATAACGCCGTGGATGAGGTCGTCGTCCATGGGGGACATCATGACGGCCTCGACGATGGCGGCCCCGAAGCCCTGGCCCGCCACCACCACTTTAGCTGAGGATCCCTTAAAAGCCGCGATGTTGTCTTTGACCCAGCGCAGCGCCAGCACCAGGTCCTTAGCACCAGCGTTGCCTGGGATCCTCTCGTTGCCAAAGCACAGAAAGCCAAATGCGCCTTTCCTGCAAGACAAATTAGATTTTCAGTTACCGACCTTCATGTAATGTAGAACTCTAGGGTAATGACCATCAGGTATTGCCCTAGTTGGATAATCAATTATTCCGCGTATGTCCTCACCTGATGTTGACCATGACGACGATAATGTCCTCCCGGACCAGCATCCCCGGGTGGTACTCGCCGCCGCCGCTCTGCACCCACACCAGCACCGGCCAGAAGTCCCTGTTCACATCAAGTCCAATTTCATAATTAAAGACTAACCCCCTTATTCATATAAAAGTTATAGAACGTTTAACTGTCTTCGACCAATTTTGTTCTTTGACAGAGAGGGTAAAACAGTTCATTAGGTAAAACGTTCTACAGGGTGTTGCAAAAAGGGTATACTAAGCCGACACCAGCATGTGCAGCATGGTATATCTAAGCCCAAAACTGAAATCAGAATTTCAAAATTCGCGAATAAAAATATTTATTTTTCATAGAAACTTTGTTGGTCACGTGACTTTCTACTATGGAAAATGATTTTTTTTTCGCGAATTTCCAAATTCTGATTTCGGTTTCGGGCTTAGATATACCATGCTGCACATGTAGGTTTCGGCTTAGTATACCAATTTTGCAACACCCTGTATAACTTTTCTATGTATAAAGGGGTAAGTGTTGACCTAGCATAACATAACCTTTCACGCCTTGTTATTTACTAGGCATACTCGTAAAGCAGCCATTACCACACCTATTGTGAGCGGTGTTTATTTAAGACGCAATGCACTTAGAGGCGGATCTATTGCCACTTTTCAGCGCATATCTAGACTTATAAAGAAACATCTTTCTTTAAACACAGAACAGTGCTCTGAGCATTCAATCCTCCGCCTTTGACACAACATTTATCTAAATATCCATTCTACATGGTGGCAAACCCTAGTTAAGCTCCAGTATTTGTAACCGATACGCAAAGAAAAAGAAGACCGTTTTGCCGTCTTTTGACATTCATAAATGCCAGGAGACTAGATGCGCTTACCACTCGTCGGGGCGCGGCGTGTTGGGCGCGGGCACGTGCACGTCGAGGCGCAGACAGTCCTCCACGGCGGCCGCCGAGCACGCCGCCCGCGACGCTGGCGCCTCGCGCGCTCCCGTCCAGTGCGGCGCCAGACCCGCCTTCTGGAAGGAATAGAAGGAAAGACGTTTCTAGAAGTTGTTATTTTGGGGCGCTAATCTCTGCCTTTCTGAACGTTTTGGCTTGTTCTGGGGGCTGATTTAGTTAAGCAGAGCAGTTTTATTGAGCTGGAGTTTATGTCTGTGCATTAAACGTATCTACTACGAAGCTTGCTCTTTTGGTAATTCCTTTTTAGGTAAGCAAGAGTACCCTTATGAAGCTTCGGGGTTGTGCCTTCAAATTCAGATGTGAAAATCCATACCATAATCTCTATTTAACTACCAATGAGTTATTTTCAAACGTGCTAAAAGAGCGAAACGTGCGAAAATATCGGTTTACTGGATATTTGTCCACAATAACCGTTAAATGGTACCAATTTGTGAAATATTGTTATCAATATCTGTAATTGACGTCTTGTCACCCCCTACGGCGCCCGGGGCGGAGCGGGGGCGGCGGGGAGGGGGGCTCTCTACACTGAGTTGTTTGTCTAGTGGAGCGGGAAAGCAACAAACTATCTGGGTCAATAGCAATAAACTAATTATGATTTACGTTATGATACGACGTGACGGAAGAACTACGATTGCCTTTGAAGTTATCGATATCGTCGTAAGAAGTGGATGACTTGCAAATTCACGAAATACTTACTTAGTTTTTCCATGACTAGTGGTTCTCGAAGTGAAATATAAATATTGATGTGTTTAATTTATTAAATTGATTTATCCTAAGCACGACTTTACTACCAAACATTCCACTGCAAACCACCGTGCGTAGTAGCATATCCACTAACATTTACGCAGCTATTATACACTCACAGGCAATGAAGGTTCCACTGAGAAAAACACCAAATTACCTACTTGGAAACACAAACTAAAAACGGTAATATTTTGTTCTAATTTTAAATTAAATGTTAAAAAAATTGGGGTCGTTTGGTGTCGGCATTTTGTGAGTGGAACTTTGTCATTGCCCGTGAGTGTGAAATACTTGGCAAACTTGTACCTTGAACCGCTCGTGGCTCCCGTTCATGCTGGCGTACGGGATGCCCAGGTAGGACACGAAGCCATCGTGCCCCTCCCCGCGCACCTCGCCCTGGGCCAGTATCACCAGGTTCTGACCACTGCAGCCGCCCAGCATCAGACCTGCTAGGAGCAGCACTACTGGTAGTGGCTGCTTCATCATTCGGTGCGCGTAGAATTTATCCGAGATTGTGATCGAAGTAGGGGGGTTTTCGGGAGCAGGAGAATTTGGTTGTAAGTGTCTGAATAAGCTGTTCTGGAAGTTATTGTTAATTTGGCCCTCTGGTAGTTTTCTTTTAGGGTCCAGGTATCTTCTCTCTTTTATTAAGAAAAGGGTCCTTTAGGTTGCAAATAATGCACTTATTGCAGAGGTCGGGAATGTACTGTCCGGTATAGCGGGTGTCACGTTAATGACGAATATGTATAGAATCAATTTGCGAGTATGGTCGTCACGGAGTGATGCGTGTGGACTGGTGGTGCAACAATGTACCCGTTGTGGTTAATTGTGGTGTTGCTTGTTGTGATGTGCGTGTCTGTCGCGGGTACTGTCGGCACATAAATAATGGTACAGCACAATGCTCTCAAGAAAAAACAAAAATCTCTACAAAAAGGTGGTCTTATTAATCAATAAGCAGACCAAACAAACTTTGCATGGTAGTGAATATACTTAGTCTTAAAAGTCTACCGGTAGCTGTGGTGCATGGGTATTTATTAGTAACTAGATGTTCCCGCGAGCTTCGCTTCGCCTTAAAAAGTTTTCCCGTGGAAATTCCGGGATAAAAAGTATGCCTATTCTATTCTATTCTATTCTATTCTCTGTGGGGGTGTAAGTACCTGCACCTGGCTCTCTCGAGTGGAACCTTTGTGCATATCCCCAAGGTCTAAACTGCCTTCCTAAGCTTGGACCATTTCCCACCACGCTGGTCCACTGCGGGTTGGTGGGTTCACATATCTAGATGTGCTAGATCTAGATATGCAGGTTTCCTCACGATGTTTTCCTTCACCGTAAGAGTGATGGTATACATTGTACTTAAGTTAAAAGAACTCATTGGTACATGTCAGCGCCGGGATTCGAACCCGCATCTCTTGATTGAGAAGCGGGCGCTCACCCGACTGAGCTACCACCGCTCTTAAAGTATGCCTATTTTTTTTCTCGATGACTTCACCAACCTCACCAGCAGCGCTACTGCATATTTAAATAATTGTAGTTTTTAGTGACCTGTATAAATTATTATTTTATGTAACCAGTAAAGCCATACGATAAATAAATTCTCAAGGTCTAGGCCATATCTGTACCAAATTTCATTCAAATCTGTTAAGTAGTTTTGGCGTGAAAGAATAACAGATAGACACAGTTACTTTCGCATTTATAATATTAGTTAGGATAGGTTTACGAGAGAGTTCCGGCTGGCTTAGAGGCCGTTACCGGATGCTCAGTGGTATTTGAGTCAAATTAGCGTCAGTCACTTCCACGGATGCACCGCAAAATATACTTAGTGGATTTAAATTATGACTTAATTAGAATTTAATGCTTGATGTTGATCTATCATTCTTATGGATATTTAAAATGTATGTTAGTAGTTCATCCTATATAGTGCTATCTGTACTGTGGAAAAATCGTGCATGTTTTTGAAATGTCACAAGGTAATAAAATATATCTAGGATCTTGGTAATTACTATTTGGGTACTATAATAATTTATATAAGTAATCAGAATCAATTAAAATATGACTCATTTATATAAAAATTAGTTTGTTCTCTAAATAATTTGATGGGAACATTAGATAAGCTACCGACAAAGTGCATACAATAACAGAACACCTAACTTTCGCAAACTTTCTTTAAGAAGCAAAAAAAACTATATTTTTAGTTCGGGATCAATTCTGACTCTCCAATACTAATAATAGTCTTATATCACAGTAAATCCTCTCAATGTCTAGCCATGAATACGTTGGGTCAGAAAAAATATTTCGCTGGCCGCTGAAAGTCGGAATCCTGTCAGTTGTGCCAGTGCTATTATATCTAAATCCTCACAGTATTTAAACACATTCGCTTTTAATATTGTCATGTATTCATGATCCACTCAAAACATTAATTTACCATTAGACTTTCGGGGATTTATTGCACCTATATTTAGAAAAAAAAACATGACCCAAAATTCATTTTAATAAAACGTAGCGTAGTAAAGTAAGGATTAAGCGTAGGAGTAAAAATAAAACAAAACGTACGTTTATGCAAAACAGCGCAACGGTGGGTTTATAACACAACAGTATTAATACAGTATGTATACGGTATAAGGGTAATCACTTAGGGGAAGTAAATCCATTCACTGATACGGAATTAATACAAAAAATATTCAAAAAGCTTATGTTACGAGTATTACACAAGAATGACCCATTTTACAAAAATGATTTGTCTCTATTTTAATTGAGTTTCATCCTATCAAAATATATTGGCAACGCACAAGTTATTAAGTTTATAAACAAGGCATTAGCAAACCAGCTGGCGCAAGAGTCATTGTTACGAATAGTATTGCAACATGTGACACACTTGTGTTTTGAATGTAACTGAACTGCCAGGCGCTTGCCGATGCCGAACACTCATTTTTGGACGTATGAGACATGAAAAATACCTACTATCTGATAAAGTATTAAAATAACTTCAGTAAAATATTAGTAAATTAGCATAGCAAACATTTTTCATAATTACATCATTTTGTGCCTGTGTATGTTGCGTAGGTACTATCCAGATTTTTAATACTTAAATACTCATTTCCACTGGTTATCTCATTAAAAATACACTTAAAATTTTGCACACCACCGCTGACCAAAATAAACAACTAACTATTTATTAAACCAAATGCGTACATTTGAATCTATCTTATAAAAATACTTCTTAATTTATTCCACACATTCAAACCACACTTTAAACACGAACACAAATTCTTATCACTACAAATTCCACACCACCGTGGGTGTTGTACCCGTTTTCAATCGGTCCATAAGAACTCCCGCAAGCTATACAGTCCTGGTACTCTAGCGCTCAGCTGTTGCTGTAGAGGTTCTCGTAGAACTGCACCATCTCGCGCTGCGCCGCCGTGAGGTTCAGCATGCGCAGCTCGGGCGCCCTGATGTCCTGGTACCTGAAGTCTCCCGCGCGCACCGGCGGCCACGCGTCGGCGCTGCGGTCCGCGCCCACTGGGCTTCTGAAAACGGATAAAATGTATGTTTTCACTGATGTTCACAAAAATGAGACTAGACTAGCCTGAATGTATTGTTAAAATTTATGACTTTAATGCAGCTCTATCAACAAAGTGATTATCAACACCTAGTTATATATCTATAGGAGACAGCTTTCCAGAATTGAGTGCAAATTTTAATTAAGAGTTAGAGACTTCAGTAAATATGTACATACCCGGTGCGCATAAAATCTGTGAAGAGCATCGTCATCCAATGCTGCATTTTGCTGTCCGTGCTGTCCTGGAGCTTCTCGTCCGGTATCTGCGCCTTGGAGTTGACCTTGAAGACGTAGAGCACGTCCTCGAGGTGCACGGCGCCGCCGTACTGGAAGCCCTGGTTCTCGATGGCGCGGTGCTCGCCGCGGTAGCTGAACTGGTAGAGGAAGGCGGGCGCGCCGCCCAGCGCCAGCCGCCGCTGCGCCGTGAACAGCGCCGGGTACTGGAAGTACGACTCCGTCAGCAGCTGCCCGAACTCGTCCAGCGTCGTCTCATTATTTGGGAAGTATCGCGCCTTCACCAGGTCGAGTTTGCTCTTCAAGTCCTTAGGATCCGACTTGTACAGCACGCCGGGAGGCAGCAGGACCTCTTCCTTCATTTGGAGAATGTCCACGATGCTGATCTCGACGAACCTGGGCCGGAACGACTCCCACTCGTTCTCCGTGAAGCCGATCATGAGCGGGATGTCGCTGCCGCGGCCCTTGGACACGAGCGCCTCGGGGTCGTCGTCGAGCACGGGCTCCACGCCGGCGTGCGGCGCCTCCACCACCGGGTAGAACACGCTGAGGCCGAACAGGTCCTGCAGCAGCGCGGCCACGTCGTGCAGGCGCTCGGCGGGCGCGGCCTGCAGCTCGCGCCGCGCCTGCTCGGGGTCGGAGCCGTTCACGCCCAGCATCTGCAGGAAGGTCTCCGCCGCGAAGGCCGCGTACACGGGCGACGAGGCCACGAAGCCGCGCGCCGCCGCGCCGCTCATCAGCACCGCTCTGAAAGTGCAGGGAAAGTATTCAGGTTAACACTCAATTGGCGACTGACCTGGATACTCAATTGTGATTTTAAGTCTGCGTCATTCGCTCATTGAAAAATATTGACCGGAACTGCACTTTACGCTTTATTTATTTTCACATTCACACTCGGTCATTGTTGACACGAACAATTGCAGACTTGGGTCGGGTGTTACTATGTCACGCACGCGTGTGTATCTTTCCTACATAACCCCAATCCCACCAACTGGGCTGGCTTCACCAGACAACTAAACCAACCAGCACTTACTTATGGAACAGCTCCATGCCCTGTGTGGCCGGCGCCAGGGTGAGCAGATGGGCGGCGGCGGCGCCGGCGCTGTGCCCCGCCAGCGTGACCTGGCTCACGTCGCCGCCGAAGCGCGCGCCGTTGCGCCGCACCCAGCGCAGCGCCGCCAGCATGTCGCGCAGCCCCGCGTTGCCCGGCACCGCCGACGTGTTGAGCGACAGGAAGCCCAGCGCGCCCAGTCTGGAAGATACGATCATGATGGATTAGAAACATATAGTTGGAAGTCCCTTTTGGTTCCGCATGTGTCTTGGTTTATCGATTACCATCTATGTCAGACTTCTGATATCTAAAATCTGTAATATCCTTATGTTGTTATGGACAAAAATAGCTTAATTTGTCTCAACTAAACCTAATGTTATGTGAGTAGGTGTCACAAAAAAAATATGCGGAAATACGAGATCTTATCTTTTGATACATTCCGATGTAGTATTCAAACCACGTGTTGCGAATTTACTACAGACTCGTCCACATTATTTTACATTTCAGCGTGTTTGTGGATCTAATCAAATTAAAATCAAGCCACATGATAAACACACTCATTATCGGTGCAGTATCTGAGTGCATAACAAGTGCATAAGTGTGCGTCTCAAATGAGGCGTATCAGCCGTGACGTCACGTGACCGATGCCCTCGTTACTTAACTGCACTTATTCTTAGCGAATTGCGCGGGCTGATACAAAATAAGGACTTAAACCATAGAATGGGTCGAACGGCGGCTCTGAGGGAAGCCAGAGCTCTGGACAAGACAACAGACAGTCGAGTGCTATAAGAGTGTGGCTGGCGGTGTCTTGTTTCCACGATGACATAAATAAATAAATAAAAATAAATATGTGGGGACATCTCACACACGGCCATCCGACCCCAAGCTAGGCAGAACCTGTGTTATGGGTGTCGGACAGCTGATATATCTACACAAATACATAGATAGATAGATACTAACTATAAATATCAACACCCAAGACCCGGGTACAAATATCTGTGTTTAAACAAATATCTGCCCCAGCCGGGAATCGAACCCGGGACCTTCGGCTCAGTAGTCAGGATCACTAACCACTACGCCATTCGGTCGTCAAACATGGTCACCGTGGCGTGCACACTGCACACGTGGTCCCCATGTGGACGCGGGCACACGTGTCCACCGCCGTCCACCAGCGTGCATGTGACTACATCGCTATCTGATGGCACCAGATAATCCCGCTTTCAGAGATTTGTAAGAATTCGCCATAACTTTTTTTATTTTTCGAGTTCGTGAATGTCAAGATGGAAAAAAACTGTCGTTTAAAACATATTTCCGATCGCGACAGTGTTTCTGTGTCATTAAGAATAGGGACGTGGATTAACGATAAAGATAATAGAGGTTAGCACTGTAGTATAATGGTTATCGTGTATTTTTTGCCGTTTTGCAACCAGACGAACGGACGAACCAGAAATAATATGGTGATAATGCCTAATTTAAGATTAATTACATCGCCATTAACGACGCGGTTCAAGTCTGATTAGGCTTAATTTGACATTTGATCTGCATATTTGTATAAGATTTTAAATCCCGAAAGCCAAGGTTCGTCAAGGCCGGTCAGATAATTTTATAGGTCAATCTTCTCTCTCACACGCACAAGGTAGATAAGAACTCAAAATGTGTTATGTGTGGAGTGATCTCCAACTCACCTTTAGAACAATTGTTTACAATAAGGAAATGTTTTGCATAATAATGTGTGAGAGGAGCTGATAGCCGCTGCAGTGGAACGTAAACACCGAGTGGAGACATTGTTGCCGCGGAGATAAGGGACCCTGTGCAGCGAGACGAGCCAAGAAACGTACCACTGTACTAGATGTACATGTTAATATCTACAACTCAGACGAACGCATTTTATAATGGCAAAAGTATTTAGTGCATCTTAGAGGTTAAGGGCTTCTGGACTAGGTTCTACAGGGCAGGCGTAAGCGTCGCCACCCAAAACAGAAATGGCACTAATTAATTGGTACAAAGATGTTGGAAGCAGTGGAATCGATGCATAATTGTCGTGTCTGGCTGAATGAAATGAGTGAATGAGACCTTCGTTAAGAAAAATGAAGTAAATAAAGAAATAGGTCGCGAGAATGACTTTTGGAAACTAGTGCAGTTGCAAAAATTGTAATAGAGCCCACATCGACCCACACGCAACATCTGAAGCAACCTGGTTATCTTATGTAACAAGAAGCTCTGGCCATTGACATCGGACAATTTTTAGTGCCCAAAACGATCCACGTGTCAGAAAGTGACCTTGTACCGGCACCAGGCAGATCCATAAACAAATGAAGTAACAACAAGACTTACAACACACCAGCCTTCGAAACCACTCGATTTTTCTATAACTTTTCGGGCCGAACGGGTTTTGGCATACTATTATGAGCATCAATGCGACACTGTCTCTGATCGGAAATCGCTTGAGACTTCCAATGTATGTATCAAAATCGTTTCAAGAACCAAAATTCGATGTTCGTTTTTGTTTGCAGTACAAATTCGATACTGTATTGGGGACACCTTTGTCATGAATACCTATGAGTTATTGGTATGGCTTTGTTATGTGTAGATATTGAACCAATCTGAAGAAGTCTGGGGGCCTGCAGGGTTCTGTGAAGGGGTGGTGGCATTGAGGTTCGTATTACGTTTATTTTTCAAAGTTTATGTTGAATAAGTGGCCTTAGCCTGGTTTTGGATAGTGAATATGGTATTTTTGGTAATTGATTTGAACTTTGAACTTATCCTAAACAATGCTCTTTAGCCGCGCTTCACACTTTGAACGGAAAATAATTCCATCACCTTCCATTATCAGTGCAATACAGTAATTATCTATGACCCGGCACAATAACAACCATTTTCTATTTTGGCTAACATTGCAGTACTCGTAATTAACCTTAGTGTTATTGTGCCAGATAAGGTCGCTTTCATGCTCAATTGAAAACACACCATATCTCGAACAGACAGATCAGGTTTTCGTATCTATGTTCTAACGCTGAAGCTGAGCAACAAACTTAATTAGCCGTAGAGCCAGCGCGGAGACACGTGTGCGGGAGACGTGAGGAATAACAGATTAATTAAATATTGATCACCTCTTGATAATCTTTGTTAGTTGCATGCACTCGCGTCAGTAACGGGGTCGCCATGCATGCAATGCGCGAATATAGTCCAACTGGACGTTGGCTGTACCTATAGCACCGAACATGTTAATCGCATTTTTACGTCACCGGATCGAATCTATTTAGATTGCGAATTTTTAAATATTTTACCTTCGTATAATACCGAACTGCAAACAAACACCAACTCACCTATAATTGAAAGTGACGACCATCACGCCCTTAGCGACCAGATACTCCGGTCCATACACGTCCGAGTCTCCGGACCCGAAGCCGAACCCTCCCCCGTGTATCCACACGACGATGGGCACGCCGGTGAAGTTGCGGCGCACCTCGCCGGCGCGGTACGGCGGCACCAGGTCCACCTCGGGCGGCGCCGCGTCCTGCACCTCAATAAAGGCGTCCATTGGAGTGTGCACGTTGATGGTGAGGCAGTCCTCGTCCATGCCGCGCGGCTCCATGAGTGGACCGTAGAAGATGGTCTGTTGAGGGCAGATGGGACCCTCGACTGTCGCGTTCAGGTAGTCCTTCCATGGCTCCACGGGCTGCGGCGCCTGGGGGTGAGGGGTTTGGATGAATGGTTGTGTGGTGATGATGCATACGATGTCATGATTGCAATGAGTGTGGACTTCTGAGAATTAGTTTGAATATGCACCTATGAGAAAGAAATGGTTAAGGATGGCTTCTGGTATTGACACCCTGACCATCTTCATCTCTTACTCAAACACCTTCATCTATTAGAAACTCTTCTTACCTGAAACCTGAGTTCGTTGAGCGGCGGCTTGGCGTAGGGGATGCCGCGGAAGCTGGCGTAGAGGCTGTACTGGTGCGCGCGGCGCCGCCCGCAGACCAGCCCGGCGTCGGTGCGCGCCGCCACGTCGCCGCAGCTGTCCGAGAACGAGCGGGCAGCCGCCAGCGATGACGTCACTGGAACAAGAAAGTGGTGGTGAGACCTCCGCGGTGAAGAATGTTTGAAGAATAGGTTGACAAGATGACCCCATTTGCGAGGCTATATAGGCGGTAAAGCTGTGCCTCTCGTTGTGTCTGGTTGAAAGAGTAGGTTGTTGTGTTAATGTTGTAGCTGAAGTGCATAGTTATGATCTTGTTATGTTTTCAAACAGTTTCATTGTGGTGATAATAGAATTCGCTCGATCCAGAGATTCCAGAGTCATCAAGGTTATGGCTAGTTGTAGAAGATAGATTTTGTTTATGTTTTGTTGCAATTTGACTATTATTTGCTATCTTCCACACAAGGCCGCACCATTCTGGCCAAGACCATAGGGTAACAGTACCGGTTATCGGCCACTTAAGCGACTTGTTGACTTCAGAGTTAATTTCTATCAGAATGCTGTGTGTCAAGATTTTCCAAAAAAATATAATTTGATCTTTCAATAGTCTAGTTTTATAAAACCTAAAGTTTATAGACGTAGCAGTGATATATAATTTTAAAAAAAATATCTTTTGTAAAAATAGCAAATATACCGCTTATCGGCCATTTTAACCAGTTATCGTCCACCAGTGCACTGGTTATCGGCCACCTAATTCACAGTAGAAAAACGAGTCTTATTCAGTAGTTCATAGGGTTTTTGAAATTACAAATTAAAATCTAAAGTCAAATTAGCTACTCTTGGCATTAGCATCGATAAACATTATCGGCCGTTTTATAATGTAATGGCCGGAATCAGGTTTAACTTTACCTATTTTCGGCCGCCTGCTATTTTAAACGGCCGGAATCAGGTGTAATTTTTACCTATTCTCGGCCGCTTATTTCGACGGCCGGAAACAGGTTTGGTTTAAACTGGTTATCGGCCGCTAAACATTCGTTATTTTTTATGGTCATATCTTTGAAACTATGAGGTATTCTAACGGCCGGAATCTAGTTGCCAATTCACAAAATTCTAGCTGTTCACTAATATAATGGAATCTATGGTCGTGCATTTAAGGTTTCCGCAATATAGACAAAATTTAATTACTACAATATACCGGTTTCCGACCACCCGGCCGGAAACTAGATTTTGAAATAAATCGATAACCTATTGTCCGACCACTGAAAATAATACAAATTATGAAAAGGTTTGTTAGTTTAGGCAATTGAATATTGAAATTAAACATACTTTAATACACACAAACCAATTCAATCACTAATAAAACAGTAGGAACACTTAAAAACGTACCTCTGAAAATCAATCCACCTGCTATTTTTTCTGCTAAATTTGCCACGCATCCACACACCAAATTTTGAAATGGTGACTGAGGGCTCAGTTCGCAAATTTCGAGGTCATGCCGTTGGATTATTAACCGTGATGTTCTTTCGGGTCGAATGGCGCGAAATTAGAAAGGAGATGTCTCAATACTATCCTATTATTCAAAATAATGTGCGAAGTGGCCGGAAAGGGGTAGTGGCCGGCTAACCGGTACGTTTACCCTACCATGCCATTATGGTGTTAGTAATTTAGTAATCCGACTCTGACGCATTGAAGTTTTCAAAGATTCACTATAATTTTATACTTTTTCTGAGGTTGTTGCGGTTCAATAAGTATTGTACATTGTATGAGTAACCATGACCTTATTTTTAATGTTAGAGTTCTTTAACCTCTGCGTTGTAAGTTAAAACTCTAAAAATAATCTCCTGTTAATTATGTAATTTACATAACATACTTATTATTGTATATTAATGTGTCCGTCATAGGCAAAGGTAGTCACAGTAACATGAACCTAAATATAGATTATTTATTATAGGAAACTATCCTAATAGGCACCTTTAATGATACCTTGGCAAATTTAGACCATGGCGGCAAGCCTCACTAAGGTATAAGGCAGAAGTGAGAAGTATGTAAGTACTACACTTTTATTTATTTATTTTATTTTAGGAAAACTTACAGCACAATTTGAAAGTATAACAATAGAATGAGCAGTAAAAGGCCTTTTACAAGTTTCCACTGATAGAAATAACTTAATAATATTTACGCTAATACACAAGATCATATCACTATTTACAAGAGAGATGGACCACTTGATGTCCTGATAGCAAGATGGTCCATGAAGTCAGGGGTATGTAAAGCAGACATGAGTGGGTTCCTGGTATCTCCTATATATCTTATATGCCTTAATCAAAATTCGGAAAGTGATCTGGACATCTACATTTTGAGTTGAAGCGAAGTTTAGGGGCAGAGGCAATTCTTTCATAAATTATAGCAAAAAGTGTGCTTATACATATATTATTTAAACTTTTTTTTTGGAAACACACTCATTTTTTTTGTATTTGGTTATAATAATGATGAAATTAATATCTTGGGTTCGAGAACATATATTTTAACTTAAGTGATCTGATATGCTTACTAAGTACGGATACCGCGTAATAATTAATTAGTTAACTATTTTAAAAAAGAACTATTGTTATTTTGTTAGATAATTGTTTTCCCTGGTTATTGTTGCTTGTAATCATGGAAACTCGCACACAATAGTCCCCGATCTTGTCTTCTATTTGAATACGAGCCTCTAGCCTAGCGCAATACAAGTACTGTGTGATCAATCACTGCATTCCTTGCGAACTTAGAAAATAAATTTCGCAAGATATTTTGTCCAACTTTACCATGAAACCGTACTTTGTTGCATTATTAATTCTTGAGTTTAATGGTGGCTGATTTCCCTTTAACAACAATAAAAACACCTGGTTTAACCGCGAAAACCAGCCCACGAGCGGTCGGAAGTCGTCTACCTAAAAAATACAGTAAAAGTTTACACGTGTAGGCCCCGGGAGGCCGCGCCCGCGCTGCGTCCGCGCGCCCTTGCAGAACCACCAAAGAAAAAAAAACTATAAGTCGGCTCCCATTGTCTCGAGGCTTAATGAAGGAGGGCAATGTTTTTGTCAGTGTCTAGCTGTGTCTGGTGTCTGCTGCATGCAGTTTTATTTTGTCTGCAGTCGCGTCGCTGCACGGTCGGTGGTTTGTCCTTTATTATTAACTTAATGAGTATGTACCAGAACCAAATATATATCGTAGTCTTTTGTTTTAGTACAAAAATACGGTCAAAGGCTATAGGCTTGCAGCCTTGCTATTATGTATGTAAAGTTTTATGGCACCTGGTTCTATAATTTGAGATTAAATCAAATATTCCATTTATAACTAACTTGATACGAGTGATAACATCAGACCTTTAAAACCAGTTTTGAATATCTGATGGGTAATATTTATGAATTGAACTCTCGACATCTGATTCTGTAGTAATGTATAATTAGTAGTGGGTGTAGTGGGGGCCGTGAGCCTGAGGTAGGTCCTGAGGTTGGACGGTTTAATACTTTTTAAATGATCCGTGCTTCAGAAGGAAAAAAAGCCCTTATGACTATGTTGTTGTCTGTCATTGTCACTCGTTGTTCATGTATCACTAACGCGTGTAGTTTATTAAGGAAGGTAGAGCTTCATCATCATCATCATCATCAGCCAATAATCATCCACTGCTGGACATAGGCCTCTCCCAAGGAGCGCCACAACACTCGGTCCTCGGCCTTCCTCATCCAACCACTACCCGCCACCCGCCTAAGGTCGTCAGTCCAGCGGGCAGGAGGGCGTCCCACGCTGCGTTTGCCTGTTCGTTGATGCTTGGGGTTTCTCTGATGGATCGTATCAGAAATGAGGTTATCCGTCAGAGGACTAAGGTTACCGACATAGCTGTCAAAATATGCAAGCTGAAGTGGCAGTGGGCTGGTCATATCTGCCGAAGAACCGATAACCGTTGGGGTAGACGAGTTCTCGAGTGGAGACCACGAACAGGTAGAGCTTATATCTTATTAAATGTTCTTCTTACTACCCGCTCATATAAAAATAAGGCAATACAGAAATGTAAATAATTTCGTTTTATACTATTTTACTGCTTCAATTTTTTTTACATAGGTATAAATTATTTGGCATGCAATAATGTACTTCTTATAAAATCATCATACTAACTGCATATCATAGTACATAGCATGAAATAATTTTAATCGTTTTGTAATGCTCCTAAGTGAGATTCCAATTCTATGATTGCACTTAGCGCACTGATTATTCATAACGCTTTTTCTTACTTCGTTGCTAAGCCAACCTTCAAAAGTTAGGTCCCTATAAAGTTTTTAATCTTTATGTTAAAATCAGTATTTAACATGCATGACATAGGGCAGAACTGGCTGACTGACTTATTCGGGAAGGTACTCTTCACACGATAAGCCTATGTCATTTACTTGCACAAAGATATATTATATTTCATCGTTCTAACGTGACATGAAAGAAAAACAAAATTAAATAAATATTACTTTTACTATTCTGAATATTCTGATCCTGAAATCCCGCACTCTTCCTACTCTCGTAGCTCATAGCGCTACGCCGCCGTAGCACTGTCGCTACGAACAGTGTTTTCACTTATTGTTTATTTTTTATTTATGTTATGCCCATAATAAGTATTTAACCCACTTGATAAGTGCAATTTATTATCATTTTTATTGACACCTCCGTGTTGCGTGACTTAATTGACATAATTATTAATGATTGATCTGAAATCTTAATCAATAAAGATTCATTACATAAAGTTGCAGCTACTATAAATATTCTTAAAGTTAACAGTAATCAATGAAATCGAATACTAAAATAATGCATGCAAAGGATGTTATAAATATAAACAAAAAAAAATGCAATTTGTGAATAAATGCACATTTCATATTGATAGCAAAAATATAACTTGAAATTGACACTTAATTTAACCACACATAACACTCGAAAGTAATGCTCAGAAAACACAACAAATATTATTTCTTTTAAAAACTTACCGCCAGCCAGCACGATCGCGACGGCGGCGAGGGAAGCGAAACTTCGCGCCATTATTAAAAAGTAAAATTTCAAATAAAGAACAGTCGTCGGGCGCCGGGGGCGGAGCGCGCGGCACTGCGGCCGGCCCGCGCGCCCGCCGCTTATAACACCTCCACCAGGCATGTACCACATAGGTACTTGTGTATCTACAGGGTGCAGATGCTGGCTTACAATAGCCTGACATCTAAAATCTGGCAACAGAAGATTCCAATGGCCGTGCTGGAACCAACAAGGTTCCATTTAGGTACCTACCTATTTTCTTGCATCATCCATCAGCAAATACGAGTCCACTGCTGGACATAAAAGCGTCCTAATTATCCGTCTTCGGCCTTCCTCAACTAGCAATTTAATATTCCTTTCTAACATTTCAGACTTCATGAAAAAAAGTCATGCCAGCCAGTTTAACGGAATCCCGCTTCTGGAGTAATTTGAGTAACGGCCACAAGCTGGCTTTATAGACAGAAACTAGGGACACTTGCTGAAAAGATTAGCCAGTTAGAGACAGTCGCTGACTGTCCACTGTCCAGTGTGCCCCTCTTGTCTAGACCTAATGTAGTGTTTACACAGGTTTAGTAGGTTATGCTAGATGATTTTATTTATAGTATTATTTATGGACATCAATGCAACTGTCTCTGCTAACGACTGTTTGTGTGACTCGTTACAGAGTGGACAAGAACCGAGTCGCTAAATATTATTTTATATTCGGAGCTGCTATAACTTTTAACTTTAACGCACTGGTAAATAACATAACATAAAGTTCTGTTTGAGCTCGTGGTTAGAGCTATCAAACATCTATACTTGTTACAAGTTGTTAGTTGTGAAAAATATACAATGAGAGTAACTAAGGTTCTGCGTTTCGCGAGTGGTGTTCCTCTTCAAACATTATTTAGTTCTCTTGTTTCCTAGTGCTGCTGCTGGCTGCTGACAAATAATTATACGTTATTTAAGAAAGGCCTGCGTGCTACTTGGCCAAAGTGATCCTATAAGTTTCCGTTTAAAGTTACAAAACCCAAAAAATACTAAAATATTTTTTTTACATAAAATCGGTGAAAGCAAAAGCTTGCATATATTTTTTGTTGAATGATAACGAATTCATGTACCGTGAAGTCCGCATAGTTACCGATAAACAATTATTAATAACATGAAGTTATGTAAATATTGCACTATTATCTCATTTCCCCGAGGTCAAGTGCAACTCTTGCTGGGCGGTGCGCGGTGCGTGGCGCGGGAAGACGACTCTCAACCACTCGCCTGTCGCGTCTAGTGTTAGAATTAGCTGCTGGGACTAAGCCGATAGAGGGTCATTCTGATCAACTTTTGTTCTATGAGTTTTAAATTGAAAACAAGCTTTTTCATAGTGTGACCCACCATATGCTACGGGAGCATGATCTCAATTCACACAAGCTGCCCCCGACGCCCAAGACGACGTTCTAAGGTTGCGATGCTCTACGTGGCAAGCATAGTGGGAGAGTTATGAGTGGGACTTATAGTTACATAATTTTCGTAAAATTTATAAATCTCCGCAAAATACTGCAATCTTCATAGTTCTCCTGAATAACCTTGTACCGGACCAGCCCAGCGACGCGGCTGAAGGTTGCAGGATGCGTTGTTGAAGGATGCGGTCAAATTAGTTAAAGTCACAGGACCACAAAAATTTATAAAATAAAAAGTTCGTGAATTATCAAAAGTCGTAGAATAAAATTTGTTTACAGTGATCATCTGTAACAATGACCTTCTGACCTGATTCACCCCCTTTATGCTTAGGTACTATACTATACCCTTTTCTCAACACCCTGTATAAGGTGTTATGAATGACAGGAGACTTTAAAGACAGGTGGTCAAATTGCCTCACGGTGACCGGCGCGTCCCAAATACTGACCTTCTGAGGTGTTTATTACTTACACGTGTACCGGCGTACCGGGCAAACACCGCGACGACTTATCCGTAATAATGCGACTCATATAAAACAACAATAAACTTTATTGACACAAATAAAAAATTGATCTAATACAATAAAATAGTGTTTCGATCTATTACAGTTTTACTGTATTAGTACGTGATTATCAGCCTGTATCGTCCATTGTTGGAAGTATGCCTCTACCAAGGTGCACCACAACACTCTTTGATCGGCCTTCTTCATCCAACCTCTTCCTGACTAAGGTCGTAGATCAATCAATACGAAGGGAGTCCCACGCTACGCCTGCCTCAAGAAAGCTTACCCCACCGCTCATCGATTCATCGGCAAACATGGCCGATCCACTGCCTAAGAGGCTAAATGCTGAAAATCAGCTCGCCACGACACTCTCTCTAATTGTGTTTTTGACAGTAAACAGCATGTGTTTTATCCCACAGGTAGCCATTATCCAGACATTGTGAAAGCAATGCACCACATATATCTGTCGTGGCGAGCTGATTTTCGCATTTAGCCTCTATGGGGTGACTAGCTATTAAGCCTTTGCAATGTAAACAAGTCATGGGAGGCTGGTTCATCTTTCTCTGAGCTACTTTTACAAAAAGAGTGCCGGAGATTTTCATGCGATAAAGATATTAATTTAACCGGCAGTGGCTGGTTATGGTACTTATCACGGCGCGTAAGTTTCCAGTGCACCAAATGTCCCTTCCGCGGCGGAGGTCAGCAGTAGTCAGCTCACTCGTGCACCAGCCTCGCGCCTCGCGAAGGACGCCGCCGACCCGTGGAAATCCTACAAAATAGGCCACATGCCTCTAAACAATAATATTTATTAGATTCCCACTCGTGCGGTCGCGGCACGTGGCCCGCTTAAGTACATTCGTATTGTTATTAAAACACGAACCACTTATAATTGTGATACTTTATTGTTAGGAAATGTCACAGTTATTATCATCACTTGGAGTTCAATCAGTACTTAGGTACTTGGTTGTGATGCCGAAGCCCAAGGCAAAGCCTCAGGAATTTGCTTTTAAATCTAACAACTTCTAAGGTCTACGCCCTTATGGCGCGATCTGATAAATTGGAATTTTCATTTTTTTTTAAACTTATTGAAAGGAATGTTTGAAACAATAATAGTTCAACACATCAAAACGCACGATCACAAGAACAAAACATAACCCTTGACATTATAAAATTATAATAATGATTACAAGTTATTTGTTAATGTGCTTAAAATATAGGATACACGCGCCCGCGGTGACCCGTGAACCAAAACAAGCGGGAAATTTAGGCGCATCTGTACTAGCTGTACTCTGTACTGGCTATCATAGATACTCGCAGTACTGGCACCCTACTTCCCTTTATCTCACATCGTCATCAGCCCGCAACCGTCCAGCACTTATGGACGTATTGCTCTTTTAAGGAGCGCCACAACACTCATCCCTCGGCCTTTTAAATCAGCCACTGCCGGTCACCTGTCTAAGCTAGTCTGCCACTGTTCTCATGAGGACTGATGGAGCTGTCAATGTAGAAAAGATTGACTTTAAAGCCAGCACTAACACGAATGACTAGAAAGAAATCTCATCGTGGAAAATCAAACACATCTTATCGATAAACATGGCAAAGCTCAATGATAACAAAATTGAATTACTATTGCCAAAGTTGCCGTCGCAAGGAACATGCGATGCAGTAATCGCGCTCCCAGACGTCTCCACGTAAACAGACACACACACACACACACACCCAACACATGCATGGATGGCAACAGATTTTTCAGCAAAACCTGATCGATGTAGGAAATTCAGTCTTGTTGGAAAAGTTACAAGACCTGAAATGCTTTAGAATACATACTTAAACTATAGCCTTGTGCATTGAATGTTACACATGGCTACATGTGTTTGATGATCGTCTTCGACTGTGGTGTTAAATAGTGCAGTGTCAATAGTTCCGTACAGTACACGTGTTCGCGAGGACATCACAACAAATGTCCACAACTCCACACATAACGAACATTTTAATTATAGCCCTTAAAGCACAGACTTAAGAGCTTCCAAAAGTTATGAAATGAAGACTTGCGTCAGTACCACAGCAGCATAACTTGACGTAAGCACATCGGTTTCCATACGCCACGATGTTGTGATGATCACAATGGGACAACTTGCCGAATCAGCACAACGTATGATCGTAGTATACGGAACCTTCTTATTCTGAAGAGGTTAGATAGAACGATTCTATTACACTCGCAATTTATAATCTAATTCACCGAAAAGTTGGCTCTAATCGTCCCCCTGCTTTCTTATATACTAGGTACCGTTCCGCTACCCACACATTAGCAAAATATATAATCCTTAAGCAGCGTCGCTCGCCTATTACACATCTGTTGGATCCTTACAAGTTACGTCAGATTTAACAGGCGATCGATGCTGCTTATGGATTGTTAATTGCTGATGATCGGTGGCGGTAACCCCATAGGCCAGTGGTGTCAGTGCAGGGTGAACTACCTGCTGCTGTTATCGGCCACGAGGTAGTACGTAAGATTAAGGGACTGTTTCAAAACGTCAAGGCATTGGCAACCTGTGGGAATCCATTATCCAGACACAGACACAGGCCCTGTGAAACAGGCCCTAAATATTGTTCTGATACATCCGGCGGCAGATTAAGCTGCTACGGTAGAGAGCTGGTTAATTGGTATATTTTCAGTTAATTTTAGCTTGAATTTGTGAACTTTGTGAGGCCCTAATTATGTACTAATGACATATTTGCAAGTTCGTTAAAAATAATGATAGGTACTTATATGTTTAATTTGCGGTGTCCTTCGCCTTTATATTCAAGTCACTGTAATTTCCGTTGTGTATCATATTTGCGCCTCCCCTTTAATAAATCCCTATGAAAATAACACTGATTTGGGAGTAAATTAGGACAACACGTGACGCGTTAACTACTTATTATGTTATATAATGAAATCAGGCAAATTACACAATTAAAACCAAACGCATGATAATTTTTCCGTAACCTCGCGAAAGGGGGATACTGCAAAGAAATTGTCACAGCTAACGCCATATCCAGTAGAGCGGTGAAATGTCTATTCAAACACGATGTCGCGCGACTGGACAGAATATAACCAATGGATTTATCATGATTGGTGGTTGTCATCAATTTATCATGCTATCTCACTTTTTATCATTATAAAGAAGTCCACATGTACAGGAAGATATTTTATTTTTACATATAATCCGAAAAGGGGTGGGCTACGACTACGACTTTTGAATATTCGCGAAGCATTTATTGATTCTGTATAGTAGATTTGTTGATCAGCAAATTTTATTTCGCATTTTTTTATATTAACAATTTATTTATTATTTTTTTAATAAATAAACACTATTTATAGCAATATAAGTGGTTGTTGATAATATTGCAACAGCGCCAGGGCTACACAATGACGTCAAAGAATCACTACGAGAGATAACGCGAAAATACTCCCATTGATAATATTTGGTCTTATTTACTTGTACTTTTATTGCACAATTTACAAAATTATTATTTATTTACTAGTATTGGAACGTGCGGGCCGTCGTGCCCTCGAAATAAAAAATAAAACTCAGCTCAAAACAAGTTCGCACAATAGACGAACATACACGACATACGCGAACTTATAAGACCCCTCCTGTTCCAGTTAAATACATGGTCTGGTGGTAGACTGGCCCGGTGCACGTCGAGTAGGTCGGGGTTATCAGCATAGCCTCCACGTGTGGAGGGATCGCACGGAGTATCCTCGATATTGGAGGAGGTATGAATCATGCATGAGTGGTGCAAGACGTAAACAAGCGTATAACTTTTATTTGTTGTTATCTTTTCTATTGGTAATAGTGGAAAGAAACCACGAGGGTTACTGTATACTGACGAAAAAGAGACATCCGCACGTTTTATATAACTATAATACACTGCCGGGCAATGTAAAAGTTCCACTCACAAAATGCCAACAACAAACGACCCCAATTTTTTCAAAGATTTAATTTAAAATTGGACCAAAATATAACCGATTTTAGTTGGTAATATCCTGATGCTCTGTTAAATGTACTTCAATGTTGCAGAAGACGGCATTAAGATAGGCTTTTCCGTTTAGAAGTAATTTGGTGCTTTTCTTAGTGGAACCTTTTCATTGCCCGTGAGTGTATATGGAGTCGTGGTTCGCACAGCAGCGTCAGAATCGTAGTTTTTCGTCAAATTATTATGTCAATTCTTGGATATAAAGTAGACTGCACTCTTTTATTTATCGTTTCGGACGGTTTCAAGCCTAGTAAATACAAAAAAAAAACAATCAAATCGTTCCTCTTTTTAATATCAGAGTCTAATAATTTGATACGAAAGAAAATGCAAATGTTTTTCCTTAATCTTTATTTATTATCTGCCAAATTGATTACTAAAACATTGAATTATTAATCAGTCAAACAGATTACAAAAAAATACCACTTTACTAGTCATTGAATTTCCTTATACGCTATTAGGTTGAAATCTGTATTCGTTGAGTATTCTTGGACACCGCCGACCATTCTAGAACTTCTAGAAGTCTCCGTACTCTGCATAGAGAGCGTCGTAGAACTCCTCTAGTTCCCTCAGCTCCTGGTTGCTCTCGACGGACGCGACCTGGTAGCTGGCGGCGCTGATCTCCTGGTAGCGGAACAGGAACCGAGTCACTGCTGGCCAGGACACGTAGGAGCCAGCGGGGTCACTGGGGAAGGAATGTCAGGTTAAGAATAACGCAACGCAATACTGATATCTGTCGTGGCGGGCTGTTGAGAAGACGTGAAGATTTAACAAAATAAACTAGAAATAATTTAGGCCAATTAACTGATACCATCATCAAATATATTTACCTCTTGGTGATGTAGTTGGTGAAGAGATCGAGCATCCAGTTCTGAATCACCCGGTCTTGGCTGCCGTCCAGCTGGTCCTCGGGCACGGCCGCGTCGCTGTTCTGCTTGAACAGGTACGTGAGGTCCTCGAAGTGCGCCGTCTCGTTGACGCGAGTGATGGCGTCCAGCACGCGGTGCTCCCCGCGGTAGGCAAACTGGTAGAGGAAGGACTCCGCCCCGCCCAGCGCCGCACGCCTCCGGGCCACGTAGATGGAAGGATACACGATGTTCACTTCGGACAGCAGCCGCGCGAATTCATCAGCTGTTCCGTTCTCGGCGAAGTACCGGTTCTGCATGATCGGGATAATTTCACTCACTCGCGGAGAGAACGCTAGAAGTGGTGGCACAACTACGGATGGCATGGCGGTTAGTGTCGCAGTTATGTTCAGGTCCTCGAGTCTCGGCTTCAGGATCGAGAACTCGTACTCGGCGAAACCGATCAGCATTGGTATTTTCTCGCCGCGACCGATCTCTATCTGCCTTTCCGGGTCCATGTCTATGACTCTCTTGACTCCTTCGTGGACGGACTCTATGACGGGGTAGAAGGTGGGCAGTATGTTCTGGTCCTGCAGGACTCGACTGGCCTCGATGTACTGGCTGATGGGTGCAGCTACGAGCTCCTGGTGGATCTGCTCGGGGTCTGTGGCGTTGATGCCCATGGTCGTGAGGAAGGCCTGCGCCGCCGTCGCCGCATACTCAGGGTTGTAGTTGAAGAAGCCGCGTACACCGACGCTGCTCATCGTTACAATCCTAAAAAATATACATTGAAACAATAAGTACTTTCAATGGTAAAATACAGACCAAAACGAATACGTAAATTTAGACACATGCAAAGATGGTGGCAATAACTGAAATACTAACTTGTTAAACAAGCCCTTATCCTGCGTGAGTGGCGACAAGGCCAGCAGATGCGCGATGCTCCCGCCAGAACTATGTCCAAGCAGCGTGACGTCACGCGTGTCTCCGCCGAAGTATTCCCCGTTGTCCTGCACCCACTCCAGCAAGGTGAGCACGTCGCGCAGCCCCGCGTTGCCCGGGACCGACGTGGAGTTGAGCGACAGGAAGCCGAGGGCACCTAGCCTGAGAATATAATTCAAATCTGTGATACTTCAAGGCTTCAAGGGTATATTAGGTATAACTATCAAAAATCAACTTAATCAAGGATGCTCCTTCCGTCCACCCGACTCCGATTATTTTAATGAGTACGCCACAAAACCGAACGCAATCATCAGCTGATACAAACAGGGAGCCAAATAGTTCTCGTTCTTACCTGTAGTTGAAGGTGATGACAATCACGCTTCTCGTCATAAAATACTCCGGTCCCAGGATATCCGGGTCCCCGGATCCAATGCCGAACACGCCGCCGTGGACCACCACCACTATCGGCATCTTCCCGTAGATCCTCCCACTCCTGTGCGCCAGAGGAATGTGCACATTGGCTGTGATGCAATCCTCGTCAATCCCTCGAGGGTTCATGAGCGGGTTGAGCACGATGGTGTGCTGCGGGCAGATGGGACCCTCCGTGGTGGCGTCCAGGAATCCCTCCCATTTCTCGGCAGGCTCAAGTTCCTGAAAGGGTTTAAATGGTTATGAAAGTGCGCTTTATCGTACTTTTTCCTAATACGTAACTACATAATTAAGATTGGAAAGCGTGGTTAATCACGTTTTATGGTACCGTATACACATTGACATTAGCCACATACCTTAAACCTGAGTTCTCCCAGCGGCGGCTTAGCATACGGCACGCCTCGGAAGCTGGCGAAGATGGTGTCCTTATACGTGTTCCTCTCCCCGCACAGCCAGCCAGAGGTCGACCCCCCGGCTTGCCCCTCGCACGTCTCCTGCAGTCGCCCGCCGTACTGCAGGGTTGACACTCCTGGAGGTTATAGGAAGGATGGAGTAGCTTTTAGAAATATGTATTTGTATGGCTTCATTGTTGAATTACTTTTGCCCGCAAACATACATCTCTTCAGTTCTATGTACGTAGACGTATCCTAACTTCCTAAATGCGAAAGTAACTGTGTCTGTCTGTCTGTCTGTCTGTCTGTCTGTCTGTCTGTCTGTCTGTCTGTCTGTTACTCTTTCACGCCAAAACTACTGAACGGATTTGAATGAAATTTGGTATACATACGGTCTAGACCCTGGGAAAGAACATAGCCTACTTTTTATCCCGGAATTCCCACGGGAAAACTTTTTATGGCGAAGCGAAGCGCGCGGGAACAGCTAGTATAAAATAAATTGAAAAAGTAAGAGCCGCTACCAGTGACTAGCGGTGCAGTATTGGCTGCCTAATTCTATTGTTTAGCTACTTTATAAGTTCGCCGACATGATGCTACAAAGAAGACGATAAACTAACAGAGTTTTTACCTGCAACGAGGAGTGCGAAGCTGGCCAAAAGTCCCAGTGTAGCCGCCATGTCTGTGGTCGCTCGTGGCGACACTACGGCCAGTACGAATCCTAGGATATTTATAAACTCTTATCGTCATGTTAATCTATTTTAATTATCGGTAAGGATTATTAATATGGATAAATCACTCGCGTGAACATTATCTAATAGGTAAAATTCTTTAACTATTGAATTCTAATTTAGATTTTAGAAACGATAGGCTTGATTAGGTTTCGGTATTTTTTTCAGCAAGCATCAGATTATTTATAAAGATAATTTGAATGGTTCTTTACCTATGCTAACTATTGTAAATAATGACGAATCGATGTTCCATCAGTTGATTGATGCTAAGACTACGAACACTAGGTATAATGTAATGAAATTTGGATATTATTTCGCATCCACAATTGTGTTTACTTCTCCACACATTATTTATAACAACTTTATTCACTGTAAATGCTGTGGTTTCTGTATCTACCAAGAGGTACTTGAAGAAGCAACTATTTTCAACAAATGAATTTGCACTGACCATTTGGATCATCTGTATACCTTCTTAATCTCCATGAGACAAACATTACTGCATAACTATCGTTTCTAATCACTTTGAAATTATCAACATTATTCGTCGACTGCCGAGACTGCTTTAGACTTTATTACTATCATAGATTAGTGGAGGTTAATATAACATATAGCTAAAAAACATAGCAAGTGATTTGCTCGCAACGAATAGCATTCGCTTTATGAACGCGCAAATGCTGCTATAATTATAACGCGACGCGCCCTCGCGATCTTAGCTCGCAAAATTGGACAGCGTCTGCCCGCGGCCGTTGCCACGATGCTACTGCTAGAAATAGCGGAGCGGCTCCGCTATTTCTCGCAGCCGCGAGACGTGGCGCGCGATAACCGCGCAGGCGATATTCACTTGCTTTGTAGCGTCTCGCTCTCTCAACGGTGCAACGTCGCGCGACTCGCGTGTGAGAGAGCGAGACGCTGCGAAGCTGCAAGCCTCACTACGCAATAGCGCTCCGCTATCTGCTGAAATTAGCTCCGCAGTCGCGATTTGGCAACGGCCACGGGTGGCCGCTATGCTAATTGTGCCTCGCGCAACGTTACGAATTACGATCGCGTTGTTTGTTTTGTTGCATTTGCGTGCTGTAAATAAATATTTGTAAATATACATAATAATAAATAGTTTAAATAGTAACGTATTAAAATAGGTACCTATAGTGTTTATTTAGGTTTAGTGTAAAATTGAAAATAAATAGTGTTTGTGTAAGTGTAAATACAATACAATACAATACAATCCTCTTTATTTGCACCAAAAAAAAAAACAGAATCAATACAAAATAAAACTTAAAAATAACAACAGTACAAAAAGGCGGCCTTATTGCTTATAGCAATCTCTACCAGACAACCTTTGGATGGAAGAGAGTTATATAAATTAAAAAATAGGATTAGAGGTAGTTGTGGTGCAAGAGTATAATACACTACATATACTAAATAAACAAATAAAGCAACAAAATAAATACAATATATATATATATATACCCATATAATACTATATACATATACCTACACAGAATGATACATGATATACAGCAATAATATATTCAACTAAGGCAGAGACTTTAGGTAGTGCCTTTTGACCCCTTCTTTGAAGGAAGCCACAGAAGGTGCACGTCTTATTTCCTCAGGAAGAGCATTCCAGAGCAGTACGGCCGTCACTGTGAAGGAATCGCCGTAAAAGTCAGTTTTGTGCAGCGGAACTTGCAGACGCAAGTTCTGTGCAGAGCGAAGTGTACGGTCATGCGAACAGTGCCGAAACTTGAAACGCTCTTTTAAGTAGGGAGGAGATGCTGGGTTAAACAGTATGTTGTAAAGTAGTGATAGTATATGCGTATTCCGTCGAAGGCGAATAGGAAGCCACTTGAGTTTAGAGCGAAATTCGGAGACATGGTCATATTTACGTAAACCGAATATAAACCGTATGCAGAAGTTTTGAAGTCTCTCAAGCTTGTTAAGTTGCTCCTGGGTGAGATCGAGATAGCTGGCGTCGGCATAGTCAAGAATTGGTAATAATAGAGATTGCGAAAGCGCAATCTTAGTGGATGTTGGAAGGAAATTACGCAATCTCCTAAGTGAAGCAGCAGAGCCAAACACTTTTCGGCTGACTGATTCTAGTTGAGGTCCCCAAGACAAGTATTTATCAATGAAGACTCCCAGGTTCTTTACTGTACTTGCATATGGAATCTTAATATTTTCAAAAAGTACTGAAGGAAGGTTCGGAAAATCCACATTGCACAACAGTCTAGAGCTGCCTATTATGATAACCTGTGTTTTAGACGGATTAACCCTAAGTCCAAATCGTTTACTCCAGTCTGATATGTTATTGAGATCAATGTTCGTCTCTGAAATTGCCTGAGGTAAGTCGGAAGGAACTGCATGTGTATAGATTTGGAGATCATCAGCGTAAAGGTGGTAGGAAGAAGATAGATTATCAGAGATACTATTGATAAAGATAGCAAATAGGAGAGGGGACAACACGCCACCTTGCGGTACACCAGCTGAGGTACTGCACCATTTAGAGTATGAATCCTCTATACGGATGCGTTGCTGGCGCCCATGCAAGTAACTATGAAACCAGTCAATTACCGTTGGAGATATGTTGAGAGAACGAAGAATTCCAAGCAAGATGTCGAAATTGACAGTATTAAAAGCATTGCTGAAATCAAGAAGGGATAGGATAGTCAGTTTTCCATTTTCCATACCCTGGCGAATGTCATCAGTGATTTTCACAAGAGCAGTGACCGTGCTGTGGCCAGGGCGGAAGCCGGACTGAAAGGGATTCATAAGGTTGTTTCGAATAAGAAAACCAGTTAATTGGTGATGGACAAGACGTTCAAGGACTTTGGAGAGGAAAGGAAGGATGGAGATAGGTCGATAGTCCGAGAAAGATGAAGGATTATGTTTTTTAGGAAGGGGGATAATTTGGGCTTCTTTCCAAAGGGAGGGAAAAGTGCTAGAGTGAATAGAGGAGTTCAGGATATGCGTGATGATGGGAAGGATAATATCAAGTATAGGGACTATCATATTTCGACTCAAGCTGTCACTCCCAACAGCGTTGGAAGTAATAGAAAGAATATTCTTCTCAACATCACAATCGGAGAATTGACGAATATTAAATGACGGGAAGTCAGGTGTTGGTAAAGAAGAAAGATGATTAAGAGTATTGATTTTAGTAGCGGAGTCTAAATCAGAGGTAGAGGAGAAATGAGAATTCATAGATTCTAGATCAAGGTCTTTCGGGACAACGTTGTTACGGGCCTTGCCAACACCTAATGACTTCAGAAAATTCCAAACTTTGGCTGGATCGCCATTTTCTACAGACTTATGGATATGGCGTCGTTGTGCATCCCTACACACCTTATTGCAGTGATTCCTCAGAGCTATAAATTTTAGTTTATTTCCTTCATTAGGCTGAGATTTGTATTTGGACTTGGCGGCATTTTTCCGAAAAATAATGTCCTTAATATCATCAGTCAGCCATGGTGCCGGCAAGTGCTTCACTTTGATTGCCCTGACCGGAGCATGCACGTCATAAAGATTGGTTAAAAGCGAGTTGAACAGAGACACTTGTTCGTCGACGCTGTCTGCATCTAGAACAACATTCCAATCAATATTCCGTGCATCCCTTCTCAGCTTATCCAGATCCATTCCACCAAAATTGCGCTGAAGAAGAATTCTTGGCTTAGCCTTGGGGGGACGAATTTTATAAGAAAGGAAGATGAGGTCGTGATAAGAAAAACCATCAGCCCCACATTGACCGTGCTTAGCAACATGATTAGTGGACGATACTATGATGAGATCAAGAAGAGAGGGAGTAGAGTTAGGAAAGTGATGGGTAGAACCTAGAGGAAGAATATTCATGTTGCTAGCTTTAACAATAGATTGAAGGCATGAAGATCGGGAATCATTTTTCAAAAGACACGTATTGAAGTCACCCATTATGATACTATGTTTATAACTAGGCGTAAGGTCCGCAACAAGTTTTTCAAAGGAGTTAAAGAAATTGACATTAGATGAATGACTATAATACACACCAAGCAAGACCTTGGTGTGGGAGAGAGTGATTTCTATGAAAAGATGTTCACCTGCATCAGATGGGGGTGGTTGAGGTGAGGAATTTACAACAGAATACGGAATGTGGGAGCGGAGATAAATGGCTACTCCCCCGCCCCGAGAACCGGTGCGGTCGTTGCGAATAAGATTAAACCCAGGCAATGAATAAGAAGAAGTGGGGAGACATGGCTTAAGCCATGACTCCGAAACTAAAATTGCATGTAGGTTTTTGTTGTGAAATGAAGCCAGCATATCTGAGAAATGAGACGGGATACTTTGAGCATTTATGTGCACAACATTGAAATTTTTCGGGACATCATGGAAGTGACTGTCCAAAACTTCAGGTAAAGAAGGCAAACTAATAAAACTACTACAACTACTACTGTTTAAATCATCCGATGAGGAACAAGAGTCAAATCCTGCACTATCTGAATCGCAACCATCACTGTTGTTGAACATACTAAATGCGTATAAATACTATAATATAAATAAAAAATATATAATAATTTATCTAAAAAATAATAATAAATTAATACTAATTAATTACTCAGTTAAAAATAAAACATAAAATTAAATTCCATCTGCCAGCAGTAAGGTCAAGAGATAAAGAAAAAAAAAATATTATACTACTCTTATGCAACAGGGCCCTGATAAAAACAAAAGTTAGAATGAACGAATGAACGAAACGCAATCGAGACAACTGTTACAGAGTTAATCTGTGAAACATTTACATTGACACTGACAACTGACACATTGACATTAAGAGACAACATTACAACAATAAAAATGAATTAATAAAACGGTAGAAATAAAACAAGTAAAATAGAACTACACCCAAATTAAGCTACTTCCTAACTGTACCAGCTCTTTTTGGCCTCGCCAAGGAAGCTGGCTTATCAGCGACGACGGCCTTCGAATCACGGATGACGGGCGGAGTTGGGGATGTACGAGCGGTTGGACTCGCCGGCGCGGGGCACACTTTGTCGAGCTCGCCCAACGTAGTAACCCGATGCTGTTTGCCGTCAGGGCTCTGCACAACAACGGATCCATTCCGCGTCCAGCACCTGGAGACACCGACGCGCTGTCTTGCAGCCATGAAGGCATCGTGCCGGGGTTTGGTCAAAAACTCTGACAAGACCATGCCGCTGCTCTTCAAACCAGTCTTGGCAAACCAAATCTGGTCCCGTGTGGCGACATCCTTGAACTTTATGAGGATACTCCTGGGCTTGTCACCTCCCAAGCGGCCCTTGCGGTGACACCGAGATATGTCACAGGCGCTAAAGGATCCTGAGTCCTTGAAGTGATCACTTATGATCTTCACCACCGCTGCAGCTGTGTCCTCCTTCTTCTCTTCCTTCACGCCATGGAGCAGGAGCATTTTACGGCGACTTTGCATCTCCTGCCGGTCCATTTGCTGCGCCATCAACAACACCTGCTGCTGCAGACTCTCGAGGGCAGTCATGATGAATGCCCTGAACGTCGCGAACTCGGCAGCAAGCCTCTCCGTGGATGGGGTAGCCTGGGAATTCTGCAGGCCCTCTTGAAATGCTGCCATGCTCGTGCTGAAGTGATTGCTCAGGTCGGCCAATGATTGCTTCAGTGTGTCCATTGTGTCAAAGTAGGGTTATGTCAAAGAAGTGTGTCAAATTGGAGTTATCTTGAAGACTCAGCAGAGAAAATAATAGCTGGCAGGTAGAATTTACTACACTTTCATAATATTAAATAATTAAATTTATTCTTTGTTTTATTTATTATTATTTAGTTAAAATTGTAGAGCTAGTTATAGAGTCTAACAACTCAATAGGTACTTTCTAACGGACAATTTGGTTCTGAGGACAATTTCGTATTTTAAATGTTTTGTGATTGTGTGTGATTGAACTTTGACTGGACAATTTACCTATCTTTACTTTACGTGTGTTTTCGTAAGTGGATGAAACATTGAAAGTATATTACTTTGTGGTTTTAAAGTGTTTTGTGTAAATAGTTATTGCAATTAAAGAACGTTTGACAATAATTCATAAAAATGAAGAGAAACAGTGATGTGCCATTATGGAAACAGTGATGTGCCATTATAGACAGTCCTAAGCCTGTAAAGTATAAAGGAAAGTTCATTGGTTTTTTCATCAATTTTTTTTTTCACCATTTTTTTTTTTTTTTGCTCTTCAATATCGTTATAATGTAGCGGATTAAATAACCTGCTATAAATGTGTAACATAGCGTCTGTAGCGTGTTATCAAAATGTAGCCGTTTTTCCCACCACTATCATAGATAGCAGCAGATTATTCCTCCTCTAAGAAGAAGGAGTATAGGGGCTCCACAGTTATTTTCCAGACGTTTCTGTCCTGGGTTCTTTCCTTGACTTCATCCAAGGAAATCATCACTGTCTACTGTCTACCTCTATGTGTCATCCTAATAACCCCTGCCCCCCTCTCCCCCCCAGCCCCAGCCACGTCGGAGGAGGTGACGTACCTTCTTAATTTAGCAGTATAATAACTTCCCCCTCTCTCCCCCGCAGCGCCGCGATGGAGGACGAGGTGACGTTCCTGTTCCATATAGCAGTACAATAAATAACCCTCATCCCTCTCTCCTGCAGCCCCCACGATGGTACCTGCGTGACGTACCTTTTTAATTTATCAGTACAATGATGTTGATTCTGAAGGCAGAAATTCTAATTTTAACGCTGTCAAACTAAAAAATTTGCTAGCATAAAATGACATTTACGGAAACAATCATAGAGTCGAATTTTATACAAAGAAATTAAGGTTTTGACATCGCTAAATTTAAAATTTCTGCCTTCAGAATCGATATCAATAACTAACCCCCGCCCCCCTCTCCCCCGCAGCGCCCCGCGATGGAGGACGAGGTGACGTTCCTGTTCCAGCTGGGCGTGCAGCGCGACGCGGCCGCCGCGCCCGCGCACCTGCTCACGCTCGCCTACCTCAAGGAGCTCGCCGTCAAGTTCGTGCACGAGAAGGTACACTTCAGTTGCTTATCCAGGAGGGTTTACTCTAGCACCACTCTAGTCTACGGACACCAGTTTTCAGAACTATGATGTGAACAGTGCTCATTTACTCGCAATGTTTTTAGGTATATTAAAAATGATATTGTTCGCACAAGCCACAAGAGACGAGTCATGACTCTTGAAGCGGTAAAACTATA
Organism: Plutella xylostella; assembly: GCF_932276165.1. Classification (NCBI taxonomy): domain Eukaryota; kingdom Metazoa; phylum Arthropoda; class Insecta; order Lepidoptera; family Plutellidae; genus Plutella; species Plutella xylostella. The sequence continues at coordinate 345,744 of NC_064005.1, forward strand.
TCATCATTTCGTCGGAGCGCTGCTGCGACTACTTCTTTTGACATGTAACGTACCAATGAAAAGAGTGGTCACTGGTCAGGCAAGATTCTGTGCAAGCTACCTAAACATTTCCTAAAAATGTTTATAAACTACCACAGGGATACTTTTATCCAGTAATACGTTCTCCCCAAAGATTGATTGACCCACCAGTCTTGCCATGACCTCCCTCCTCCCCCCCAGATCCCGGACAACGGCCTGAACCGGCTGGGCGACCGGCTGCTGCTGTTCCGGCACGACTACTCGTCCAGCAACGTGCTGCAGCTCATCAACTCCGCCAGCGACGTCACCGACGAGACGCTCGTCGAGATCGTGCTCACCGCCAACCGTGAGTACACGTTCACGTTACAACTTCATAATAAGCCTTTTTTGTTCGGGAATCTGTGAAACTATAACTGGCAAACTATATGTTTAATGCGGCCCCCAAATAAAGCATTGTGTCGACCGGATAGTGTAGTAGTTAGTGATCCTGAATGCTATGCTGAAGGTCCCGGGTTAGATTCCCGTCCAGGGCAGATATTTGTTTATCGTCGGATATTTATGCTCGGGTCTTGGGTGTTAAATGTTTGTGTTTTGTGATATTTCCAACCCGCCTGCAAAAGTGGAGATTATGGTCTTAAACCAGTAGGGAGGAGAGGAGGTTTAACTCCTGCAGTGAATGGCTACGGAATTTGCATTTTGAAGACGAGTGGTCTCGCCAACTCACACCGAGTGGCTTTGACAGCTGGGCTTCGGCTCCTGAACATGGCTAAAACTTCTAATGCTAAAATTACATGCAAACCTATAATAATCTCCGGATGATATTGAAATCTTAGAAATTGAACCATTAGCACTATCTCAATATTCTGCTGCTCTATCTTTACATAATTTTTACCCCTATCACTTTTAAACAAGTATATTATTTCTTATCTTTCAGCGGTACTATGTTCGGGCGGCGAGGCGGCGGCGGCGGCGGCGCGGCCGCACGCGCTGGCGGTGCACTCGTACAAGGCGCCCACCTTCTGCGACTTCTGCGGGGAGATGCTGTTCGGACTCGTGCGACAGGGACTCAAGTGTGAAGGTGAGGAGAGACGAATAGATAAGTACTACTGCTGCCACTACACAGGTTACGTCACTATATCGCAATTCGCCATAAATATGTATAGCGCTTTCCACAGCGCAGTAGTCAAACAGCTGGCACCTTCATGAATAATTTTCCACCACATAGGTGTAACGCGCTAAGGGTGCTTTTGCACCAGAGATGCTACGTTGCTATGGATGCGTTTGATATCCAACAGTCATATTCATTGGTTCCCTTGCATAGCACTGGTGGAAACGAATTTCTTTCACACCATCGCAGCATAGTTGCAACCTCTGCAAAGCAAATCTAAGGCATTTTAATCTTCATACAATGTAAAGATAAGATAAGATAGCCATTTATTTAACTCGTTTTTACAATTTACATGCATATACATTAACAGAAATCATAATATAATAATTTATACATTTTTTCCATTTCATTACAAATTACTAATTAAATTATATCATAAAAATTATATTAATAGCATTCAAATTAATAGATTAAAAATAATATCAATTTAATTTCTATTAATTAATTTTAATTTTACATAAAAAATAAAAAATTCACATGTAAATTAATAGGTACATAATAACTCTCATAAGTTTAAAAAACAATAATAATCTTGAAATAATATAAAAATTGACAGATTATCTGTTCTTAGTCCTTCCAGAGGACAGTGGCCTCTCGCTCACAGGCTGCGAGCAAGGATAGTCATGATCACCCTCGCTGACCAGGCTTCTCTGGGTGATATAGGCACTTAATGCCGGATCTAATTTTCCCTTTCTACAGTTTGTTGAGTAGCAAATTCCGATCCCATCTTTCTCCAAACATTTCTATTGGAGGCTTCGCGCCACCACACAGGATGGAAAGCTTTTAGTTCGTCGGACCATCTTATTCGTGGCCTGCCCACGCTGCGTTTTCCATCTCGCGGTATCCACTCTGTTGTTAGCCTCGTCCATCTGTTATCTTCACATCTCATTATATGTCCGGCCCATTGCCATTTCATTCGTCTTGTGGTGGTAATTATGTCGTCTATTTTTGTGGTTTTTCTAATCTTTTCGTTTGTAATTCTGTCAGCTCTTTTTATCCCTAGCATACTCCGTTCCATTGCTCGCTGGTTGACTGCGAGTTTTTGTTTTTGTTTCACGGTGGCGGCCCATGTTTGAGCACCGTATGTCATAGCCGGTAGGATGCAAGTATTGAAAACTTTCGATTTTATAGATTGGTGCAATTTGGATTTGAAGATATGTTTCAGTGACCAGTATTTCTTCCAACCGATATTAATTCTTCTCGTGATTTCTTTATCCATTTTTTCTTTAAATGATATATTCTGTCCAAGATAGATATAGTCTTCAACATATTCCAGATCGATATTATTTATGTTTATAGGTGTTTGGGTAGTGTTTGTCATCAATTTGGTTTTAGTTTCATTTATCTGTAGTCCAGATGAAGCTAGAGCATACAATGTATCTATCTCTAATTGCACCTACTTATTACTAACCATATCCCCATGTGTAATCCTCAGGTTGCGGGCTCAACTACCACAAGCGCTGCGCAGTAAAAGTCCCGTCGAACTGCGAGTCGCCGCGCCCCCCCGCGCCCCCCGCGGCCCCCGCGACCCCCGCCGAGGACGACGACTCGCTCGTGCGGAGGCTCAAGGACCTCGTCACCATAGACAAGGGGAACTCGCTGGTGAACCTCTTTAACTAGATGATGCGGCTCAATCACTGACATATAATACTAGATTCCACAAATGCACTTATTTCTATGAGAACCGGCCGTGCCGAAATTTGTACAGGAATTATTATTTTTGACACTGATAATGAGAGCTGGAACCAAAAGTTTATCATATGATCAACCTTTTGAAACGCGCAGTACGTACACTTGGGGAATCTAGTGTCATACATGTCTGTGGGGTCACTCTATCTTGACAAAAAACGAAAGATCGGGAGCAATCTGCATGTTGATTAGTGGGGTTGAAAGTCGTAATTAGCGTAGCAGCTCACAGAGACTTCGTATTTTGTAAAGCAAATGTAGTCTGATGGTAGACGAGCGTTTTAGAGCAGAGTACTTTAATAACTTCCATTGTAATTTATAACTAATCAACAGTACGATGTACAACACTTCCACGGTACGATGTTCAATATTGAATTATTAATGTATCTTATTGATTTAATTGAAACATTATTGTGATAACGTTGAATCTCTTTGTATTTAAAATCCGTCCATTTTATAGTTTTTAAATTAATATATTTTTAAGATCTTGTATTTACTAACCAATCACAGAACTGGGTGGTGGGTTGCTTACAGCACACAAATTAATATAAAAATATAACATTCTTGACAATAAATATTTTAAAATTGTAAATATATTTTGTTTTATTTCAACCCACCACCCAGGGAAACCCGTTATAATTTGATCGTTGGTAAATACAAGTATCTAAGGAAAGTTTTACGTAAATAAATTACGAGTATCTATTACAGATTTTATACTAATTTATAGTTTTCATAAACTGTGTAAATTTATATCTTCGAACATTACATTCACTATTACCTCCACCGTAATAAGTGGAGGAGATATTTTTCTAACCGAAAGTAGGGGGTTTGTAAAGATAATAAAAAGGATTTTTATCCCTGTACCTGTAAAAAGGAGTTTTATGCCTGTGTGACTGTCGGGGTGAGTTTGTAATTATCGGTGTATAACGTCGAATGCAAACGAAAGATTGTAAAATCTGGTTATCATTGATTGCTATGAGGCTGCATCCACAGTTTCAACTATAACTATAGTTCACTAGTTTAGTTCAGTACATAAATTATTAATGGGCAAACAGTTTGCACACTGCCTAAGCGACTAAAAACTTATCCGACTGGCTAATCCTCTGACCACTATATTCGCGGTATATTCCAGAGCGCGAGCGGCAAGCGCAGCGCGTCCCCGTCGCGCGCGTCTACGCTGAGCGCCGGCACCACCGCCACCAACTGCTCGCTGTCGCAGGTAATTCAACATCTACCACCGAAACCATCTCGAACTAGTTTGCATAGCTGAGACAGTTTTTAATACATGTGCGTCCCCCGCAAACTATGCACTATCTATTAGAGTCAAAAAAAAAAAAAAGTCAAAAGTCAAAATTTTTTATTCATCGTACAAATATAAAATTTTCTGATGAACGTCAATTTTTACAAATTACTCTCCGTTCGGATAAGGGGGGGCTCTTTCTGTCTAAGGAGAAGAACGGAGGCAAGAAACTCCTGAGCCATCTTTTCAAAAAAAGACTTAAAACTAGTTGGTATACAATAGGTACATATAAGCTTAATTATTATTATTATAATAATATGAGCAGAGCTAACTACTTATCACAGCCATGCATTAACGTCCTCTAAGTAATCATCAATTCTATAATAAGCTTTTTTACTGAGTTTCTCTTTAATGTAGAGACACAAAACTATGCGAACTTACTTTCTAGCTCGCAGTGGACGCTCGGCTTTAAGAAATACATAAAATAAAACATCGACAACGTCATTATTTTTATCCCTAATTAGGAACGTAGGGATCGCCATAAGGCACATCTTTTTGCTAAAATTATAATGATACACGAATTCTTTTTCTGCCTTCCATATAATATTATCTGACCCTCATTTTAGTTTCCATCACTCACGTACTGAAAGTAGAATGGCCTGAAAAGATGCATTTAAACCTATAACTTGAATCCCCCTCACCCCACAGAGCTCAGTAGGCATCCCGCACACATTCGAAGTGCATTCCTACACTCGGCTCACCGTGTGTCGTCACTGCAAGAAGCTGCTCCGAGGGCTGTTCAAGCAGGGCCTGCGCTGCCGCGACTGCCACTACAACGCGCACCGGAAGTGCCTGCCCTATGTCCCGAAGGACTGCGGCGCTGAGCTCGGGCCCGCGCAGGACTCGCATGGTATGAGTGTGAAATGTGATGATTTGGAATTTGCTTTTTAATGTTTTGTTTTACAATTATTACACTTGACCGGTCAGTTCAATTTAGAATGGAATAGAATAAAATACTACTTTATAGACTAAACAGGACACAAATAACAATTTATAATAGGCGGCCTTATCGCTAAAAGCGATCTCTTCCAGGCAACCTTTGGGTGGAGGAGATACTTTAAGAATAAATTTCATTAGAAATATGCATTGTTTATGTCTGATATTCGGCTGATCTCCCGTTTGTTATGAAAATTCTACCATCAACTAACATTAGCTTCTAAAGATTGAATCTGAGATTTTGATATTAGAGCTAATCCTGCTTGAATGTATCTACTCTTCCAGGCGAGTACCTGGAGAGCAGCGGCGGCTCGGAGGTGTCGGAGTCGCGAGCAGCCGACGACGAGTCCGACCCCGAGGCAGAGGACACCAGCCGCGCCGGCGAGCGCGCCTCGCGACCCAGCAGGTAAAAAGGAGCGCCTTTTTAGGCCTAGTCCACCACGCTGGCCCAGTGCGGGTTGGTGGACCCCAACACAAGCAAGCCTGTGCTGAGAGAGTTGTCGGGTAAATGGGCAACCCGACTGTCAGATGTTTTGAAGCCGCCCGAAGGCCTCTGACTAGGCTTAACGACTGCTGCCGAAGCAACCGTGACCCACGGCTTAACGTGCCGTCCGAAGCACGGAAGCGTCCAGAAAATAACCAATTGAAATCGGTCACCCATCCAACGTGTATCTAAAGTAAAGCAAAGTAAACTGTACCTAACCTCTGGCCTAGGCCTCTCTGGCCACAGCACACGCTGAGCTGGTGCCTTTTTGACGCTCTGGACAGCAACCTTGTTTGTTTGTATTGTATTATTTTCTGCTTTTTATATAAATTTTTTGTAGTATTCTTTTTCTTTTTTGTTTCTGTTTTTAATGTTCAGTGTGTCAAATAAATCTTTCTTTCTTTCTAACCTCCTAATATCAAATTTCCCCCAGTTCGTCGTCGTCCCCGAGCGCCAACATCCCGCTGATGCGCATCGTGCAGTCCGTGAAGCACACCAAGAACAAGGACGGACACCACTGGCTCAAGCACGGCTGGATGGTGCACTTCACCAACAACGACAAGACGGTATGACAAAGTTAAGAGGAGAGTATAGCTTCGCGATTCTAGCGAAATAGGTATTTAGGAAAAGTATTGCTGTCGCTCGTGCACTCGCCCGCGCCGGGCACCGCACACACACATGCAAGTAGCGTCACGCACACATCGATGGACGCTGCCGCGCCGCCACCGCCGCCACCGCGCCGCCGCGCCGGTTGGCGAGAAATTGCGACCAAACACGGAGTGTCTTCGTCCTACCTTCATATTATTATTTCTGTGTTGTGATTGTTAGTTGTGACTTGTGAGCGAAACTTGAAATTATTGAAGATAAATAGAAAGAAGTATAAGTAATTAGTGATAATTTCATGTGATGTGAGTAAGTATTTTATTATGTAGGTAACAGTAAGTATTTTATTATGTAGGTAGGTTACCTACCTAGTAACGAGTTAGTAGGTAAGTACATAAAATGGATTTTTGATGATTGGAAAATAGACCTTTTGCCGGTACTTGGACTATCATTTTGTATGTAAGGTTATTTAGATCTATAGATTTAGTTTGTAGGGACGTATAATGTAATAACTAAATCATTATTTTAATTTTTCCTTTAGAATTCTTTAGTACACTTGATTGACCCCTCTATAAACAAAATATCCTTCCACCCTAAGGTTGTCTTGAAAAAATCGCTTTAAGCGATAAGACCGCCTTCTTTGTACATATTTGTTAGTATTTAAGTTTTGTAAGTTTATTTTATGTGTGTGTGTACAAATAAAGAATATTCTATCTATCTATCTATCTAGATCTATATATGCAGTGAATCTAAAAAACATTATGATAGTTTTGTAAAAATATAAGTTTATAAGTACTATTAAGTACCTACTAACAAAGTTTCGGGGCTGTTTATAAATGTTGAGTTGTCTTAGTATTTATTTCTTTTAGCATGAGAAGCAAAAGCAAGGAGTCTTCAAACTTTCAAGCGAGACACTCGAGCTTATGAGGCAGAGACGCGAATTTCCGTCGGCAGGTGACACTTCGTCAGAACTACGGGTACTCAACAAGCGTATAAAGAAGCTGATACGAAGAGATCTCCGTCGCTCCAACACACGCGCCATAGAAGCAGCAATTGAGCAAAATCGGGGGTCAAAAGTCTTCGTTCAGCAACTTGGGAGAGGCCACTTGACGAAATTGAGGTCTGCAGATGGTAATATCGTTGCCTCTAAGCCGGAGGTTCTTGCAGAAATCGAAGGTTTTTACGGACAACTTTATGACTACACTGACGACATCCCTGACGTTGACATAGGCGAGATTAGGATAGCCCTTGAGCAGCTTAAAAACAACAAGGCTCCGGGTGAAGACAGAATTACTACAGATCTTCTGAAAGCTGGAGGTATTGCAATCCTCGAACAGCTCCAGAGGCTCCTCAATTCGGTTCTTCACAATGGCATTACACCGGAGGCATGGTCTGAGAGCGTCGTGGTATTGTTCTTTAAGAAGGGTGACAAAACCCTTCTGAAGAACTATAGACCGATCTCGCTTTTAAGTCATGTATACAAGCTGTTCTCAAGGGTTATCACGAACCGTCTTGCCCAAAAGTTATCCGAGTTTCAGCCCCCAGAGCAGGCCGGGTTTCGAAAAGGCTTTAGTACAATGTGGTCTATTGTACTACACAGTAAGGCAGATTATACAGAAGACCGAAGAGTATAATCAGCCTCTGTGTCTAGCCTTTGTGGACTATGAAAAAGCCTTCAACTCCATCGAGACCTGGGCAGTTTTGGAATCCTTGCAGAGATGCCAAATCGATTGGCGCTATATCGAGGTGTTGAGATGTCTGTACAATGCCGCTACTATGACTGTCCAAGTACAGGACCACAAGACAAGACCTATCCAACTGCAACGTGGAGTGAGACAGGGGGATGTGATATCTCCGAAACTGTTCACCAATGCATTGGAAGATGTCTTTAAGACGTTGGACTGGAAAGGACATGGCATATGCATAAATGGCGAGTACATGTCACACCTCCGCTTCGCGGACGACATCGTTATTATGGCAGAATCTCTGCAGGAACTCAGCTGGATGCTAAGTGGCCTAAATGCTGCTTCCCGACGTGTAGGCCTCGGTATGAACTTGGACAAGACGAAAGTCATGTACAATGCTCACATCAAACCGGAGCCGGTCGCCGTTGGTGAGGCAACAATCAAAGTTGTGTAAGAATATGTCTACCTCGGGCAGACTATTCGACTAGGCAGAAGCAACTTCAACAAGGAGGCTGCAAGGCGCATCCAACTGGGTTGGGCTGCATTCGGGAAACTTCGTCACATATTCTCCTCGGCCATTCCTCAGAGCCTGAAGACAAAAGTCTTCAACCAGTGCGTCCTGCCAGTGATGACGTATGGTGCAGAGACGTGGACACTGACGGTAGGACTGGTCCACCGATTTAAAGTCGCTCAGCGAGCTATGGAGAGAGCTATGCTTGGGGTTTCTCTGATGGATCGTATCAGAAATGAGGTTATCCGTCAGAGGACTAAGGTTACCGACATAGCTGTCAAAATATGCAAGCTGAAGTGGCAGTGGGCTGGTCATATCTGCCTAAGAACCGATAACCGTTGGGGTAGACGAGTTCTCGAGTGGAGACCACGATCAGGCAAACGCAGCGTGGGACGCCCTCCTGCCCACTGGACTGACGACCTTAGGCGGGTGGCGGGTAGTGGTTGGATGAAGAAGGCCGAGGACCGAGTGTTGTGGCGCTCCTTGGGAGAGGCCTATGTCCAGCAGTGGATGATTATTGGCTGATGATGTCTTAGTATACTTACATAAGTAATTATATCATAGAATACATTTTATTATTCGCTTTTGTGGCCTCAAGTCAATTATAGTAAGTAAGTAAGTATTATATTTTTATGTCAGTAACTATGTTAGTTTAGATGTAAGTAAATAAAATTTCCTAAGTAACCTAATCCATGTTGAGTGAGGATTAAATATAATATAGTCACTAGTATTTTTTTTGCTTGAAAACCTACCTACTAGTACTTTAAACTTTTCCTATTCACATCTTTTTATATACAGGGTGTCCCAAATTAAAGTGCACATCCAAATTATAGTGACTTAATTTTAAAAACAACTTTTATTTTTCGACTTTTGTAAATTCGTGAAAAAGAATCTACTGTCTATATAGTAAAAAATCTCATAGCCAACAAAGTTTCTATGAATTAGCAAAAATAAAATTCGCAAACAATCAAAAGTCTTAAAACAAAAGATGTTTAGAATGACGAGTTGTGTCACTATGATTCGGATGTGCAATTTAACATGGGATATCCTGTATATTGTATATATCTATAGATATCGATAACGCAGGCGGGATCCCATCTCTACTATCGACTTCACTATGGACATCCCTATCGTACGTGTGCTTTGCTTCCCCCCCCGACCCTCAATCGTGCGATAGAGAGCACTGCAGCTCGGGACTGACAATAGGTACTTTTCTTGATGAAATTCTGGTTTTGGGAGAAAACGTTTTACACTAACTAAATATCAACCAATCTCTTTGATTTTAGTGTCAATCGCTTCAGCTTAATATATTCTAGGTTTATAGGTTTCGCTTTTTTTAAAAAAATACGTTGTTATTGATCCACAAACGGCTTAATTCAACAAAGTCGCAATCACAAAAAAAAACATTATTTGAGGTGCCTATAAGTTTGAATCTATAGAAAATTTTGAAAAAAGGAAAACCTATAAACCTAGTTATTCCTTGTGTCAATAACATATTAAAAAATCATGGAGATTGGATAATATTTAGGGGTAGTAAAACGTTTTCTCTTTTTGTATGGACAAGCAAGTGCTATACTCTACTCTTAAGAACCATAGCACGCGAGGTGTATACGCCTCCAAGTAGTTATGGACCCTACCTTGTAATTTGCACACGTGGCGTCCGAAATACGACTCTACTATATACTCTACTATATAGACTATACAGTGATATAGACTCTAGACTCCCTGTAGTCACTTGTAGCTTTTGCAGAACTCCTCTTCCAGTTCTCACCTGTAAAACGGATAAAATCTGAATTACATTTTATTTTGACAAATATTACACTCGTATTTTAGAATTTACGTTGTCCACAAAACACGAATAAAATTTCAAATTTATATCGACAGATTTTACACTCACATCTCACTTCTCTCCCCTACAGCTGCGGCGTCATTACTGAGCATCATACTGCCTTCGTGTCACAGTGACACTTCTAAATTATTTTATGTTTCTCAATAAAACCCATATTAAAATGAAACCAAAATTGATATCGACACATTTTACACTCACCCCTCTTCTGTTCCCACAGCTGCAGCGCCACTACTGGACAGCCAGAGAATAACGCTCTGTTCGTGTTACACTCACACTTCTATAATTAATTTACGGTTCTCCCATAAAACCCGAATGAAAATATAAAAAAATATATCAACCCATATTACACTCACACCCCACATATGTCCTCACAGTTGCGGCGCCACTACTGGCGGCTGGACAGCCAGAGCATCACGCTGTTCGTGTCACACTCACACTTATCATTATTTTATGTTTTTCTATAAATTCTGAATCCAAATTGATATCGACACATTTTACACTCACCCCACTTCTTTCCCCACAGTTGCGGCGCCACTACTGGCGGCTCGACAGCCAGAGCATCACGCTGTTCGTGTCGGACACCGGCTCCAAGTACTACAAGGAGATCCCGCTCAACGAGATACTCACTATAGATACGGCACGCACGCCGCACGGAGGTCAGAATAAATATTATTAATAAATATTTAAACTGTTTTTCCTATGTGTATTTTATAAGTCTGCTTTATGGACAAGCAAAAAGCAATTTTAATGTAAAAATTGGGCTTTAAAAAGAAGGTTTCCACCACATCAATGATGAAAGGGCAGTGACGGGAGCAGACGCAAATCTAAAAGTAGAAAAATATAGCCTTTGTTGATCATTGAGTAGGAACCTTTTCGACATGCTTAGGTTAATTTTTAGCCTGTTTTAAAAACTAAAAATAAAATAAACAATTGAACCAAGAAGTAGAAAATCTTTACTTAACCCGTCCGTTAATGTGTCAATCCCGTTCCAGACGTGATGCACTGCTTCGAGCTCCGAACCGCCAACGTGGACTACATGGTGGGACTGGACCCGCTGGCTCCCCTCCCGCCGCCCGCGCCCCCCGCGCCCCCCGCGGCCCTCCCCCCGCCCGAGTCGGGGGTCGGGGCCTACCTCGCGCGCTCGTGGGAGACGGCTATAAGACATGCTGCGCTGCCGCACACGCCGGCGCATCGGGATCAGCCGGGGGATAGTGCTGGTAAGGAAACTACCTAACTTAGAAATGGTTAAGTTTTGGATAATGCACTATAGGGTCTAATAAACTGGAAATGCCTTCCTCTATCACCTCCTGAAAGGATCAGGTCTACTTACCAATAACCCTGTATATGTGTAACTGGCGGAATGGTCGGAAATTACAAATAATACTTATTGAAACTTGTATTTGTATATTTTATGGAGAGAAATCTATTCTGTGCGCAACTCTTCGTTCGAGAGTATGTGCTTGAAGTCAACTCGCGGACAGGTTTCAAGAGGTTCTACGCTTTAGAGCAGGCCACAAGGGATGCAGAGAAACATTCACTTTGCATGTAAAAGTGTGTACCCACCCCTAAAGCAGCGTTTACAAATTCTCCATTATAATGTTTTGTATGTGTCGTACAGTGGACAAGGACGGGGCGGCGGCGGCGGCGGGCGAGAGCGAGGAGGCGCAGGAGGAGCGGGCCACCGACATGGCGCACGTCTACCAGATACATCCCGACGAGGTATACTATAACACATACAGATTATGCTTGTATAAACATACATAAAATACCTACATAAATGTAGCGCATAGCTTGCGACCAACATAAAACTGCTTATGTTTAGACTCCTATGGACTTTATACCTATCTATTTTTTGTATTGGTTTAGTACTTGAATAAGCAACAGTGTTTTAACATATCTTGGAGTTTCTACTACCACCGATCGTCAACAACATAGGAGGATACACCCGAGTACGCGTTGTTCTATGACATAACATAACAACATCTAATGTAAAGGTGATCTAATACATCTCCTTACAAAGCTCACGACTGTAATCTACAAAAGGGTATTCAGACATGACTCTATACCAACTATTTTGCCTCCCGTCGGATTATATTTAAAGAGATAATTTATTTATATGTGAGAGAGTAACACCACGGGCAAAACGCGAAAAATCGGTCGCATTTTCCATCGCAAGACAAACTTCTACAGCTTGTGTTATATGATTACTGTTTGAAATTTAATCCAGCGAACAGCACACTAATGCATTGTCCGTGCAGGTGCTGGGCTCCGGGCAGTTCGGCATCGTGTACGGCGGCCTGCACCGCCGCACCAACCGCCCCGTCGCCATCAAGGTATTTCGCAATAATTATACTTAAACTCAGAAAAACAGATAAATGTATGCCACCCCAGCGCAAACAGTTTGATAGTAAGACTCATGGGTAGTAACACACTAGATTCGATTCGTTTCTTTACATCAGTCAAAATGTTAAAATTCGTATATGACGTCATATTTTAACCTATTTTAAAGTATCGGTTGTAAAATTAAAGTGTTTGCGCTGGTGTAGCTCATACAACTTTTGCTGACTGTACAAGAGTCGGAGGAATTCTAAACATTAGATACGGGAAAAGCTAGTATTTTATATATTCTTTGCATAATTCCTATATCTCTAATAAATGATGTTGCCTCAGCGGCAAGGTAGATGGCGTTGCACGCGGCTCCTACATCGCGGTATGGTTTGGTTCGTTTCTATTTTATTTTAGTTAGTTTCTTACATACGGGCCTTAGAGCGGGCATCAACGTGGTTAGAATTTTTGAAAAGTGCTGATTATAATATATCATAGTATAATTATGCATTTCTTAAATTAAATTTATAATGCGCATAGAAATCTTTGACAGATCGGTTGTTTTCGATTATGTGACACATGATATTGACTCCTATTTCTTTCGAACAAGGTGCAAAATGCAAGTGTTATTTTTAAGGCTCTTACGATTTAATGATTCGCATGTGAAGATCTGCATGTGCATTATTAATTTTGGACAAGTGTACATTTGATTTACTAGAATTTTTAAATACTATTAACCGAGTGTGATTTTATTTTAATTCGAGATTGGTCTCTTTTGGAAGTCGGTTATAAAAAAATACACTCACGAGTAATAAATAAGTTCCACTTGCTACATATGCCACTGGAACTTTTTCATTGCTCGTGAGTCGTAAGCACGTAGTATTTAATATGTGATCGTACAAAAATCCTTCGAGCGCGAATCCGATTCGCACTTTTTTCTCAATACAAATTATTAAATCAAAGCTTAACCAATTATAGGTTTATTTGCCTGTAATAAATTTTGATTCTGATTTTGTTTAGGTATAATGAACACGGGCCTAAGTCAAGTTTGATACATGGGGTGTTTTTGGGTCGGTTTGCATAAATTTACGCACTATTCGGGAGGTATTGAGGACTGTAGATTTTTGGAGGAATTTCTACATATTATCTACTAACCTTAAGTACCTACCTACTGGTTTAGTTATAAGAAAATGTTTCTATGCCCTGCAGGGAGCTATGTTAAGGATACATAAATGTACATAGATTTGATAACAGTGTAACACCAACATAGTTGCAATGATTAAATGAATATGAATATGAACCTTCCCGTGTTATAATTTCCTGTAAGTATAAGTTATGTTTGTAATTTTTTTGCACTTTCCCCTTTTCTTATGTATAATTTCTCTCCTCCGAGGTAGTCTGGAAGAAATTACTCTTAGTAATAAGGCCGCCAATTGTACCATCTATGTTGTGTATTTCCTCGTGTAATTTCTGTGTTTGTGTGCAATAAAGAATTATCTATCTATCTATCTATCTTCCCCAGGTGATAGACAAGCTCCGCTTCCCGACCAAGCAAGAAGCTCAACTGAAGAACGAGGTGGCGATCCTGCAGAACCTGTCGCACCCCGGCGTGGTGAACCTCGAGCGCATGTTCGAGACGCCCGAGAGGATCTTCGTGGTCATGGAGAAGCTGAAGGGCGACATGCTCGAGATGATCCTGTCGCACGAGAAGGGGCGGCTGACGGAGAGGATTACGAAGTATTTGGTGGCGCAGGTGAGTGATAAATCAAATTTATACAGGGTGTTGCAAAAGGGTAAACTAAGCCGAAACCTAGGTGTGCAACATGTTATATATATCTACATATATATCTAAGCCCGAAAATTACATCAGAATTTCAAAATTCGCGAAAAAAATAATTCATTCTCCATAGTAAAATATCATGACCAACAAAGTTTCTATGGAAAATGATATTTTTTTCCGCAAATTTTGACATTCTGATTTTATTTTAAGATGCTGCTGACACGTATGTTTCGGCAACACCATGTATAGGTACGTACATAAAATTCGAGCTGAAAATTTAATGAGAGTAAAAACTGTGGTTCATATGACCAACTATACTTGCGTTGTAAAATATTGCACAAGTATGTATAATGACTGGCGTCAGTACAAGAGTTCCACAAGAACGAACTTTAATCTCTGTTCCTTCTCCCCCTAGATCCTGGTGGCGCTGAAGCACCTGCATGGGTCCAACATCGTGCACTGCGACCTGAAGCCCGAGAACGTGCTGCTGTCCTCGGCCGGACACTTCCCGCAGGTCAAGCTCTGCGACTTCGGCTTCGCCAGGATCATTGGAGAGAAGTCTTTTAGACGGTCTGTGGTCGGGACGCCGGCTTATCTGGGTGAGTGTAGTTGTAGATAGGTTTTATTGGGTCCACAGTCTCGAGTGAACCCCTTATTTTGTCTCTCCGGCCATTAGCGCTCTCGCTACACTCAGGCGCCAAACTCCGCTTGGGCACTATATAAGTAGCTTTGGCGTGACAGTGTCTAATACTGCTAGAAAAGGGTTTGGCAAAGAAGTTTAATGATTGTCTAGTAAGATTGTGCATGTACGTATGTATGAAATGGCTAGCTGAAGCCCGAGAACGTGCTGCTGTCCTCGGCCGGGCACTTCCCACAGGTGAAGCTGTGTGACTTCGGCTTCGCCAGGATCATCGGGGAGAAGTCGTTTAGACGGTCTGTGGTCGGGACACCCGCTTATCTGGGTGAGTTGTGTACAGCTTAGATGCCGCAAACGCATGCACTTTATGTACCACTTCGCGGCCACACATTAAATGCAAGTAGATAATATACAATAACTTAGCAATGAGTGTGAACAAGACGATGACGGAGACACAAACCATTTATGATAAGGTCAACCGGGGCCATTGCGCCACAATACTTTTACTTTCATATTCATTTGATCATAACAAACAGACTTTACGCCCTATTAAGCTATAACTTGTGATACATATTAGGAAATTTTATCTAGTTTCATATTTTGATGAAATTTTGTAGAATTTTAAATATCTTCTACGTGAAAACGACGTTTCAACAAAAAATGGGATTTTTAGGCGCAATCGCCTCTAGTGGGGCTAATGCCTCTTTCACTATTTTTGTGTACTTAGATGAGCTTTTTACAAGTTTAAGTACATATAATTTATAGAATGACTATTAACGTAGCTAATTATTACGTTGTAAACTAAATACTGCGCTTAGTTAAGGAGAATTAGTTGATCAAAAACTTTTGGGGCTATGGCGCCTACACACCCTAATTTCTTGTAGTGGCATTTACCCCATCCAAGATTCCAGGGGTGCTCAACATTTTATTTATGAATACTTTATTGGACTTAAAAAAGTATAAATACTTACATGGCAAATTAAAATACAGTATAAAAGCATACAAGGGCATATTTTATCTAATTTGCATACCATTTTTAGAGTCTGACGGAATTTTGCTATTACAAGGATGATCATTACAAAACTATTTAGAGTTTTAAAAACAAGTGGAATCATTCTGTTTATATGACTATTTTATTTATTTATTATATGATTAATTTCTATATACCGTGTTAACAACATTATAATGTCGACAACAAATGACGCCAATTTTTTACTATATATTATTGTTTAATATATATTCAAATTATTTACGTTTTAGTTGGATTACCAATCTAAGAATGTTAATTCTGATACGCTGTTAAATATTCTTCAACATTGCAGAAGGCGTCATTAACCTAGTATTTTTCGTTTAGGAGTAATTTGGTGCTAATGTCACTGGAACTTTTTCATTGCTCGTGAGTGTATAAAATACATTTATCATATCATAAAATGTTTAGAACCTCTGAAAATGGGGCTATTGCGCCGCAATAGAGGCAATAACCCCATCAGCCCAGAGGCATTTACCCCAAAAAAAAAGCTAAACCTACAAATTTGTAATTGCGTATTGTGTCCGAATCTTAAGTTATTTCAATAAAATAATCAAAACAATATGTAGAGCAACAAAACAATAACAGTATTTACAGTTCGGAAACATAGATTCTTTTAAACAAACACACATTTGGAACGATTCAAAAAAAACGTGTCAGGAAACCTGAGATGGCCAAAAGAGGTGAAAAAATTAAAATGACGGATTATTTAAGAAAATTTTCCCGGATACGACATCTATTGGTCAGTGGTAAAAGTTTGAGTTCCAAAGATAGATAGCAGATGACTCCAGTAGTTCTAAAGTATGTGGTTCGAAAGATAAATGGATTCGAGGCATTAGCCCCGTAGGCGACTTGGCCCCGGTTGACCTTAATGATAAAGAAGAAGAAGAAGAAGAAGAAAAAGAGAAAGAAAAATCATTTCCTGTACATCATGGCGTGTACAGTTATAGATTTGTTTTGTGGTTATAGAAAAAAGAATAATAAAATGTCATTTCCCCCCCAGCGCCGGAAGTCCTCCGCAACAAGGGCTACAACCGCTCGCTGGACATGTGGTCGGTGGGCGTCATAGTGTACGTGTCGCTGTCCGGCACGTTCCCGTTCAACGAGGACGAGGACATCGGCGAGCAGATCCAGAACGCCGCCTTCATGTACCCGCCCGCGCCCTGGCGGGAGATCTCCGCTGAGGGTGAGGCACCTTAATCTTACTTTATTTAAATAGTTTTTATTTATTAACCGTAAATCGGTCGAAACTGGAGACCTTGAATGTTGGAACCTCTTGAAGTGGACAGACCTGTTCACTACAAAGACACGCTGATATTATTTTGAAATCATGGCTACTTACATGGTTTTCCCCAATGGTACAGTTAATTACTCGTACCCATTGATGGGCGCAGTAAGAACTTAAGAGCCCTTTGGAGGTGTAGAGTTTTAGCAAAGATGGATCGTCGCTATTGGTGCCCGCTATGCCGCTCGGCCACCATTTGTCTATTCCTCTCTTATCATACCTACATTCATAAATATGCTTTATGCGCAAATTCCATAAATTTCTCTCTTATCATACCTACATTCATAAATATGCTTTATGCGCAAATTCCATACATTTTACTCAAACTACGTATTTACATTAGGCTGCCCTTCGACGTCGTGTAACGGTGGTGAACTGAAGTTCAATTTATCACAAACCAACCTCTCCTCCCCAGCCATCGACCTGATCAACAACTTACTCCAAGTGAAGCAACGCAAGCGGCTCTCCGTGGACAAGTCGCTGGCTCACGCGTGGCTTCAGACCCAGGAGGCGTGGAGCGACCTCCGGGCACTGGAGAGGAGGGTGGGGCGGCGCTACCTCACGCACGGGAGTGATGATGCGCGGTGGGAGGGGGGCGACGCCGCCGCCGCCGACCCGGATACCTGATTGACGTGAGTAGAAAAATATAAATGCGTAAAAAGTACCAGGGCTTGTGAGAACCAAGGAAGATCAACCGGCCAACTGCACAGAAACCTAAAAAGTAAGCAAAGAAGAGTTGAAGAGAAGTTGAAGAGAACCTAAGATGGTCGCAAACGTATCTATAAAATCGGCGATAGATTCACAAGTGACCAGTACAAAAGTACCAGGGTCCCTGAACGTCGTGGGAGGCTAGAACAGGTGAGCTTCAGGACAACTTAAATATTCTGTAAAAGTACCAGGGTTGATGAGAATCAAGGAGGATCGGAAACATACCCATGAAAACGGTAATGGGCACCTAAATTCTGGAGTAAACTTTGCAAAAGTACCAGGGTCGCTGGAATCTGTAGGAAGCTAGAACTTCATAGATGGTAGGAGGATTGATAGATCTCCAAATAAATACCATTCTCTCCCCCGCAGACAGCCCTGCAAGGAGCCTCCGGACAAGGGCGCCCCCTCCCCGCGCCCCGCGCGCCCGCCCCCGCGCCCCGCGCAGCGCTGGCGCCGTCTGCTCGTCAAGGTCAAGTAGACTACACTCTAGATCATAAGGTATATTACAAGTCTTCAGAAAGTATAGGTTTCCTCCTTCATGTATCGGTATCATATTCAGGTATTGGGCATATTATGCGAGTACATCACAAAATTGAAAACAGGTTTTTCTTTTACCTTTGTTTTCAGTTATGGTTAGGTGTCTCCGACACTCTGCCAATCACTGTCATCAAGAAACAAAAGCACAGAAGGCACATTTTTTGTATTGTCAAAACTTTAATTTCCAATAGAAAAAAATATTTACACCACCAAGCATACAACTCATTAGTGAATAATTAAAGAATTCCTTCTCTGAGATTGCCTAATGATGATTGGTGCCTTCAGAATCCTCTAAAATATGCGCCTAAATAGAAAGTAATGTTGTAATAATATGGATATGCTCTCATATTAAGAACCACTCGCTTCCTAACTCTACACTGCTACTCTATGCCCAGCCTAATAATAGTTAAATGATACCGATTGTACTTGACACAGAAACATGCGATGCTGCGATGTCTAATGTTTAGTTTATGACAAACATAGCTGTGAGTTTGGGAACAAATTAGGCTTACAGTAATTTTAACAGAGCCTATAGGTCACGTTACAGTTAAAAAATACTTACTGTCATTTCAGCAAAATATATTATTTGTACCTAATAGGAATTTAAAATATGAATATTAAAGTTTTCCTTAGGTTGTACAATGTTTACATTCCTAATAATAGTTTCAGTGATTTCGTTCGAGGGTAGGAGAATATTATTTATTTTTATTACATTTTGTAATTTATTTTCCATTAAGTTTTCGAATTTATATTGTAAGGGCGAGACGTCTATAATCGTTACAACCTCATATAAGTGTATTAAATTAGCCTACAGATTTTATGTCTAATTAAGTTAAAGAATAACAAATCTTATGATTCGTTTAATAACAAATGGAGTGGGTATTTAAATCAATGCAGTTTTATTCTAAGTTTATTTTTTACTAATATGTAGTACCGAGTATGCTTGTGAAATGATGTTTGAGTAATCTTCCTGTACTAGGTTCATAATCCCTTAGCTTTAAAAGCATTTTTGAAAAGCATCGCAGTGCTTGTAACCGTGGGACAAAATGTGCACAAAATTAGGTATAAAACAAGTTCTAGTACGTAGGTATGTATGTCATTATTTAAACATTAATGTTCGATGTTATATTTAAGCTAATCTTATACTAACCAAACAAATTCTAACATCACAGTGCAAAATACATAAGAATTAAGAATTTAAACCATTCCTTTGAAACTTTTTGAGAGACAAGTGGTCGCTAGTTACTGATATGCTTTTACAAATCAACTAGATTCTAGATCATTCCAACGTAGCCTTTTCTACTAGTCTCTTTAGATTGTTAAAGCTCCCACTAGTTAGAATAACATCTATTATTTATTTTCGCACTGGCAAAAAAATGTTTTATGTTTAAGTAAAAACGTTATTTTAAAATGTAATCGTCACAATTAATATTTATTTATATTACATGCTTACAAAGATTTTTAATTATTAAAATTAATTATCTAGATTTTTTTATAAGTAGATATTTTTTGCCAACTAATTTAAAACTGAATGTTTTGTAGGACCTACAGGTAGGTACCTATCGGGTCTATGTAGTAAATTAGGTAAAAGAAATAGTTTTTTATGAGCTACGTACTTTTACGTCATATTAAACAATTTTTTATTGAAATCAGTGCTTACAGACAAATAATACATGATATTATAGAACAGACACCTAGCGTATTCTTGAATATATGTATGTATGTATATGAAATGGCGATAAAATGAGCTACGTATCGGCCTAAAGCAACTCTAGTAGATAGACACAATATAATATATTTCAATCAGACTGACAAATAAAATAACTTGCTATTTTACCGATATTAGTAAAGCTTTTATTGTATGCATACAAAAATCACAAACTTTAACTTATTAACCTCTTCATAAAATAGATTTAATTATTATGATTTCCTGAAGTAACACGCTGACAAACTCTTCGTGCCAACATATTGTACCGATTTTGAACTATTTTCCATGATAACTTATTATTATAGATTTTTTATTAATTTAACTGCTAATCATATACATTTTACATAATTATAAACTGTGATGTCTATTGGGTTTACTGTTAATATTAAAACTTACAATGCAAGCTTCCATTTTCTGTGATCTTTTATATGTTTTCTATACTTTATTTTTTATCTTTAAGTTTTTTTCTTTCTACTAGATTATTATTTTTACAATTATTTTATAAAATACATACTCAATAGAAAGTTAAGTCACATTTTATTATTCCTACAAGTACGTTTATATTTAATACCGTTTTAGAGATTTTTAACCCTTTCATCTACAAAGCTTTATAACCTATTACATAATATTATAGTATTATTTCACATTTATATCGTCCGTTATACGAGCCGTTCTATCCTATCTTCCTTGCTAAATGTTTCCGAGCTTCCTAAGCGAAGTGCACATGACAATATGAGAACCTTGTACAATGGACGAAGCATTTAGCTAAGTATTCGGCGTGCAAGCGAGACGGACCAACCTCCAACACAAACTTACTGCTAGATAAATAACACTTAAGAACGCCAATCCTGTATAAACATGTGTCAAATCAATGCGAAAGTTTTATTAACAGTTATTGTAAGAGAAAAATCCATTATACACATACATATTATTAATGTTAGAAATATAAGTTTTTGTTGTTGAATTGTTCCCGAGACGCCTGCACCGCACCGCCCGCCTGCAAGGTTACTCCATACTGACGAAAAACAAACGAACGAGAGCTGTCATGCAATCGGCATCGGCACGGTCGTGGCTCGCGCAGCAACGCGCCGAAACTTCACTTTTCGTCAATAGAGTGACCCCCAGCCGCGGTCAAACAACGACCCTATATTGGCGCCCACCATGGGGCCTATTCTGATGATTCCGGGAATAATTAAGGTCGAGATTTTGAATATTCTTCTGACCATGAATAATAATATAATTAAAAAAACTGACGGCTGCGTGCAGGCGTCTCTATTGTTGGTGTTAAAGGTATACGTAAATGGTTGATGTAACAAGAGTGATATACAGTTAATGTTAAATATTTAAAGTCAATAAACAGCCGTTTTGAATAACATTTGCATTTTATTTTATAACTTTATGATAACCTGTTTAGACGTCTAAAATAAGCGACCCTTACAGAACTTGTATTTTAAGAGTGACCATTGGTCAATGTTAGAAACGTATTTAGTAGCCTTTCAAACGTCTTTCAGTTAGTACGAAATGTTTTTAAAATTTTATTTAATTAGGAAAGTAGAATTTTAAATACGTTTAGCGTTTGGTAAAAGTGACCCTTAGTGCCAATTTCTCCATTTTCGGTTATCTGACCGACAGGCAGGTTAGCTGTAAGTTTTCCTATGAATAAATAAATAAATAAATAAACGTCATCTCCATATAAAATTCATGACAGATGTGTCAAAAGTTAACCACTACTCCCTGGTTATGCTCTAACCGAGAATGGTGAAATTGGCACTTAGGGTATTTTTATCAAATTTTAAATGCGTCTTGTACTAACTGACAGACGTTTGACAGGCCACTAAATACGTTTAGCGTTTGGTGAAATTCCACCTAAGATGTTGATTAATCAATGACAAGCGCAAGATGCTCGCTAAGTCGAGCTAACTACTCCGTGACATTGTAGTAGACAGTTATGTGTCGCGGCGCAGGCGCAGTTACGTCGTTAGCGGACGCGGCCCGTGACGGAACATGCGGGGACTAGAAGGCAGGGGTCCCGCACTCACGGTACACTTCATAATGTTTTCGTAACGTAGGTAGGTAGGTGTATTATGAGATAATAAAAGGAGATAATTCTAAATTGTAACATTCCTATTTCACGTTTGTAAAATGTGTAGTTTGAAAATTGAGAATTCATCTGTAACTATACTTAGTTACTATTCTTGCGTTTGCATAGGTACTTTAAAAAACTTGTTGGCAACCCCTGACATAACTGTGAGCTTACTCTCAAGCCCAATATTGGGCACCCAATGTGCAGACGCATCACTCTGAACGGTGCCGTCCAGAGAAATGTTCGTTCAACTGTTATTCTTCTTCGCTTTAATGTGGACCCTCGAAGCTGAGTGGGTGGAGATCCCGCAGCAAAATTACGTGAAGCCAGCTCGTTCCCCAGACACCCCCGGCCACGCTGCGATAAAACAAGAAACCCTCCAGACCAGTACAACTCGGAACAAAAACATCAATCCAACCAGTAGACATAGAACCACAACAACGGAGAGAATCCATGAAACTAGTGCTAAAAGAGTATCTTCCAATACCTCTGCAAACCCACACCGTGTTAAAGCTAATGTGCTGAAAGTGCCAGCGACTATTGCCAGGGTGGAACATGTCCAGAAACCTGCAAAAGACAATAAACATTCAAGCGCTTCAAACAGTGTTGTACTAAAATCACATAGCGGTGAAGAAAGTGCATCAAGTCTTTTAACAAATAAAAAAAATACATTTAATTCCAAGGAGCATGATTCTGAGCTCGGTTTAGAGATTTTTGAATTAACATTGCCGAAAGAAAAGACTGAAACAACTACAAGAACTGTTGTTGCCAGGAAGCCACTAGTAAATAAAGGTTCCAATAGAATTTATCTCTACAGTACACCTGAGCCAAATAAACACATTAAGGCTACTACGGAAAAAGTAAAGATAGTATCGCAAACAACAGATAAAGCATCAAAACCAAATAAAATTCGTGGAGGCCACCAAAACACAGACAAACGAAATAACATTAAATCAATCAATGAGACACTGAAATCTGTAAACTCTATCGAAGATATTTCTGCCGGCAGTAGGACACCGTCAGGGATAAATCCATTTTTAAACAAGAATTCAAATCGAAGAATATACATTCATGGATCTTCTGAAGAAAATATACATAGCATGACAGCAAAAACTAGGCCTCCTACAGAAAAAGGTAATCACAATAATGGAGCAAAAGTAAGCTCGAAGGGATCCAAACCGAAGAATCGCACACGAGGCCACCCTCGAACCACAACAGAATCACCTGGACACTATACAACTGTAAAAAATGTTAGACCGCATGTACCTAATAGAATATACATAAACCAAATCGTTAAATCTCAAGATGTCAAACACAGTTCAACTACAAATGTTCCCGCTGTGTTTCGACCGCATCGCGACAAACATAAGTCGACCACAGAGTCAACTGAGGTTCATTCAATCAAGGAAAGTAATATTCCCACCAAAGATTTGTCAACTGAGCAGAGTGATGAGTCACATAAATCACAAAGTGAAGAAGTAAAAACAAATCCTCCAGTAATAAAGAAGAATGATTTTGAAATGAAAAATGTTAAACGTGTAGAGAAACTTCCAACTAATCGGCACAAAGATGATATTAAAGTGGTTTCTGTCGAATCAGAAGATTCAGACATTGTTGACCAAATACATTTAGATACTCCAATCAGAAGAATTGACATTTCATCAATAACCAGTCCCGATGATCCGGAATTCATAACGAAACAAGAGTTTGTCGATGAAGATGACGCGAAGCACATGTATAAAGATTACGAAGAAGCTCAGCCAATACCAGTTATTGATAAAGTCGGTTATGGTTCCAGTAGCGCACAAGATGATGAAGTAAGCGTAGAACATTATGAAGATGTTATAATTGATCCACCTAAACTTACACATTTTTATGATACATATGAGCAACATACTGAAAAAAATAAAGATGATCCTGAAAATATACCAAAAACAATCACAAATCCAAAGGATAACATTGCTAATAACGACAAACATACAGTTCCGAGTGAAGAAAAGCAACCAAGACCTATCGAAAACGTAATAAAATTTATGAAAGTAGTCTCAGATACGATTTCAAAGAATACTCACAGAAGTATTAAAAGCAAAATGCGATATCTGGAGGATTTACGAGACACTTTGCTGATGAATATCGGTAAGTACCTTCTTTTATAGAAACTATAATATAACTAACTACATATAATTATTGAACCTAAAGTTTTGGACAGGATATAAACGTACGACTAGGTATACCTATTTATAAAGCCCTCATTGCGTAAAATGCCCTCAAAAGCATTTCAAGTGCCAAGTAGTCTTATCTCCTCCTGGAATCGAACCCAAAATCTTCGTATTGATGCAGATATAAACCTTTCTTACTTAAAAGAACCACAATGATATCCTATTTTTTCCTTCTTCGTATTTACAGTCAGAATGCATAGGTATCTGTACACTTTTGCACCTTGTCAAACATTAACGGTTTGTTATGTAGGTAGTTAGGTAGTTTGACAAGGTACAAAAGTGTATAGCTACATAATATGCAGCTGACCGTACCTACAGTATTAGTAGTAATGCACTGACAACCAAAACGAGACTTCATGACTGTGTATAAAATGTAGTAAAACCTTTTAAGTACTCACCCTTAACCTCCATGTGTCCCTGGTCCTCCAGAGCACCGCATCGACTCGGCGTGGCCGGACGACGCGGGGGCGGCGGGGGCGGAGGGGGCGCGGGGGCGTCGCTCGGCGCGCGGGCACGTGGAGTTCCCCTCCTCCGAGGGCGCGCTCATGTCCATCTCCTTCCTCACCTTCGCCGTCTTCCTCATCAAGCTTGTGCTGGTACGTGGACGAAAAATCTGTGATTATGTGATTTATGGCAATAAATTGTAAGGATAGCGAGCGTGCTAAGCTGTAATCCTGAAGCCGTAGGCAAAATTTAATTAGATTGTGTTGTAACCTATGTTGTGGACTGTGGTTAAGGACATGCTCCGATAGGAAGTTGAGACATCAGTTTTAGAGGAGAAAAGATCAAGGATGTCTGTCTTATGAAGGTGTTGATGGTAGTTGCACATTCTACGATGACTAACTTTTAGTCCAATTTAACATGGATGATTGTGCCTAAACCTAACTCGTGAATGTGTTGTGTTCCAGCAAGTGATCCACACGTACAAGAACAAGGCCATGATGATGACGCCGGCCGTGGTGGCCATCAGCCGCACCGCAGCCGCCTTCAGGAAACCGTAGAACCTTGATTTAATTAATAAACTTACTTATAACTACTACTTACCTACTCGATTTTCATTAAAATAGTTTACCCAATGTTTATATTTCAGTCATTCTTAATATTATTGGAGGAAAAAGAGTGATTTATTTTAGAAAATCCAACTAAAGTAAGTTTAGTAAGTACTTACTTTTATGTAATGTAAGCACAGAATAATAACTAGTACCAGGTACAGAAGCCCATCTTCGCAATGGGCTGCAAAGAAATATGACTCCATCCCATAAGCAATAAGATCTAATTTAGATCGCGTTCCAGCCGCACACGTTTTTATTTACTTACCTACCAATTAATTTTTGAGGGAATATGCGCCTTATTTCACTGGACTACGGTGCATAATAAGTTATACGTGGTTATACGCATTGAAAAAGAAGCCACCTTAGGGTTGCCTCAGCACCACAGACTACAACGTTTACTAAGCAACGGACTATCTTTGTAAAAAGAATGTCATGTTTTAAAACAAAATTAATTTGAATTTAGAATACAGAGCTATTCCAAACTTTTTTTTCTATTGGAAATAACCAGTAAAAACAATAACAATTTCATAGTTAAGATATTTTGAAGTACATAAAATATATATGAATCTAAGTACCTAAAACATTTAATTTTGTGAAAACATGTTTTTTTTTCGTTATAATTTATATTATGGATATAATTTATATTATGATACAGAACGTGTTAGTTTCGTTAAGCACTAATCCCACTCAGCGCACATTTTATAATCGATTCATTAATGCATTTTGAAGGTAGTTGTGTCTGTAAATTTAATACTTTAACGAAAACAAAATTGGAATAGACTTTGTTCAACGTGGAGAAAAAAAAGGGTTTGTAGTTCGGATTAATTTCATTTCAAATAAGGAACGTAGAAGAAATCAATAAAATAGTTAGATTAGTTTTACCTGTCAGCATCTTTTGGTAATCTAAAAAAAAATAAATTTGGATCACGATCCGTATTTAAGCAATTAAATACGGCACAGTATTTTTTTGCTACTTTTTTTCTTTTTATGTCCATTTTTCTATTCATAAATTTTAATAAATACCTAAATACGACATTTATAAACTAGTACAAAATAGGAACAAATAGCGCGCGCGTGTATCGTCTTCCGCTTGCGGCAGCCGACTAGATTTGCCCCCTCGAGGCGGCAGGCGCCAGGCTGGCGCCTGCGCCGCCCATGCGCGGAGTGACACAGGCCTGATGTAAGTAAGTACCTACCTTTGCAAGATATAGTTAACTACTTAATAGCCGTGGTGGCTTTTAACTTTTAAACTCCTCTTCTTCAATTTAAAGGCAACCACAGTAAAGTACAAGAAATTCGTTTTTAAATACGATAATAATTGGTAATTAGAACGAATTAGCAGTATTGGATGGAGCCTAATTTATTAAGTAGTACTTAACTATATTCAAAAATACTTACATCCGCAGTTTCCCACTTTCACAGATTTATTTTGTTTTTGCTTTGGTATATAGTTATTACATAAAATTTATATAATAATGATTTTATACAAAATAGCTATCGTTAGAATATTAATTACCTAGTTAGGTATATAGTCTCGACCTAAGAGTTTTGTCAAAGAATTATTTCCCCTGAAATATTATGTTAATTTAGGTTTTTCAGTGCAGTCACAAAACGCAACGCTCAACACAGACGTTCAGAAACGTACTAAGTATAACGTTTTTATAAAAACAAATTAAGAATTTGCGTGAAAAACTTATAAATATAACAGATAAAACATTTTTATTGATATTATTATGTTGTATTTTATAAACCAATACAGAGTTCGATAAAGTACTAAAGAAATATTTTATTCAGATTTTTTATAATATTATTTTTATTTGCCCTCATTTCTAAACGAATTGTAAGGTCGCTCGCTGCAAATGGAGCGTCTCGTTTATTTATTTGCTTAAAAATTGTATAAACCTAGAATAATCATGAATACTGAAACTGAACAAATATTTATTTTAAATCCCTCGGACTCACAAGGATTTATCGAAAGTCAAAAGTCTTCAGAAACCACAACAGTTAACCTAGAAAGTGAGTGAAAAGTCGTTGGTCCCTCACATCTGTTCCTCTATTGTTATTTTTTATGCACCGTATTGTTAAATTTGCAATTATTTCCAGATGCTATGTTCTCAAATATCTGCCGCACTTGTGCGACGGTTACGGAGTTTATTATACCAATATTTCATGGCGAGGGCTTGCAGAATAACCTGGCAGACAAAATACACAAACATTTACCCATACAGGTAAGTAATACTCTAGTAAACATACATTGAAACAAGCATATCGAGGATTAATCTATCCTATATTTATAGTCGACCTTCGATAGGAGATGGTACCCAAAGAAGAAGATAATTATAGTTTTACTAGGAGCACATAGTATATTAATCCTAAAAGAACAAGCACAACATCTTAAAGCAATAATAACATTTTAACTCCAAACAATCCTATTGGCAGGTGACGGAGTCGGACGAGCTGCCGCAGGTGGTGTGCTACCAGTGCGCGAGCACGCTGCTGGCGTGGCACGAGCTGGTGGCGTGCTGCGTGCAGGCCGACGCCGCGCTGCGCACGCGCCTGGCCGCCGACGCTGCGTTGCGGGGCACGCTCGCTGTTGATGTACAGGTATAAAAAAGTTATAGTAGTCGAAATATAACAGGCCCATTTGGACAGCTACACAAATTTGCTATACATACTCTTGATTTACTTGATGAAATACATAAAAAGACACATAATCTGGATTATTATTTAACGGCCGAACGAGAAAATAACTTTTATAGCACCAAAAGTTACTTATTGTTAGGATTTTTCATGATTTAGGTTTGACATCAGCTGTCATCCCATATATTTTGGCCCATTTGTGCCTATTATATTTCGATGACTTTAATTTATTAAGCCCCTGATTCACAATGTCTGGTTAGTCGCTACCTGTCGGATAAAATACATGCTGTCACTGTCTAAAAAATAATAACAGAGAGTGACAGCACGTATTTTATCCGTCAGGTAGCCACTAACCAGACATTGTGAAACAGACCCTAAATTCTTTCTTTCAGTTACGATATTTAATCAATTATACTACTTTTACTTATTTAGTACATTCATGAACAGAAAGTAAGAGATAAATTGACATTGTACAATGAACATACAGGATGTGAAATATTTGTCCCAAAATACAAAAGTGTGCTGAAATACTTTTATCTAATGCATTTGAAAATTTGCAGGTTGATTCGAAGCCTGGAACTAGCACTGATGCATGTGAAGTGACTCCACAAGACAGCCATGACAAAGATGCAGAATCACCCTCCAAGTAAGTTACAGTTTATATGTATACAAATACATAGGTATCTAGAATTTACCACTGAACCACCCCACACACATGGTTTATCTCCTATTTCAGGTATAAAAAACTAGCCAAGTTGTATAAAGTAATCAAGAAAGTGCTAGTTGATAACTTTGACATGTTTAAAGGCAGCAGTGATGCTGTAAGTTACAATTTTGTGTGCCAAAAATGTGGCGGGGCTGTTTTTACGACCATGCGGGATCTGGCCTCTCACCTGCTTGGCCACCACAGTGAGATCCGCAGCAGCCAGAGTGTCACCAATTTCATTGAAAACCACATGATATTCCAAACTGATATTTTAGACAACTCAGATGATAATAATGAAGCTGTTTATGAATCCAATGACCAGTTGAATGAAGCAGATAACATAGTGAATGAGGGAGTAAACCAACAATCTTATTCATCACAAACAGTGGAAGACAATGAAAGTGGTGATGAGTTGGAGCTGGTAACAGAATGGGATGATGAAAACTTTGTGACTCCGGCAGCTGAACAAGACATAACACAGAAACCTACTTTAGTCAACTTCCACTGTCCATTCTGCAGCAGTATATTTTCTTCTAACACTCGTCTGATCTGCCATCTCAACAGCCACGTGGACGTGTGCACAAAAGATGAATTCATCTGCAGGATCTGTTCTAGCAGCTTCTCGAACAAGAAGTTGTTTGTTCAGCACTTGCAGGAGCAACACGTAGAGAAGCCCCCGGATGACGGCGACAGTGAAGCGACGTGTCGCGCGTGCGGGCTGCGGGCGCGCGACCCCGCGGCGCTGCGGGCGCACGTCGCCGCCGCACACATGGAGCCACCAGAGGAGGCTAAAAGAACCAACACAAAGAATACCAATAAAGCTAATAATAAAAAATACATACCCATAAAGTGTCCAGAGTGCAAGAAGACGTTCTCCAACAAATACAACATGGCGAACCACCTGAAGAAGCACTACTACACGGCGCGACACCCGTGCGCGCAGTGCGGGCGAGTGTACAGCACGGCGGGGTCGCTGCACGCGCACGCACGCGCGGTGCACGCGGGAGCGCTCCCGCACGCGTGCGCGCGCTGCGGGGAGGGGTTCCCCACGCGGCGCGCGCGCGACGTGCACGCGCGGCTCCACTCGGGCGCGCGCCCGCACGCGTGCCGCCTGTGCGCCAGCGCCTTCCGCGCGCCGGACTCGCTGCGCCGGCACTACGACATGCACTACGACGTGCGCAACTACGCCTGCACGCTGTGTGAGAAGAGGTTCCGGCGCCGCGGACACCTCGACTACCACCTGCGCACGCACGCGGGGGCCGGCGCGGGGAGCGGGGGCGGGTCACTGGCCGGTACTGAGCGCGCGTTGTTTGTTGCAGGGAGCAGCCGCGCCGCGCCTCCTTCGCCTCCTACCGGCGCGCGCTCCGCCCCCCCCTCGCCGCCACCAGTCTCCAATACACCCATGATGGTTCCTATCAGAGTGATCACGAGTACGCAGACGTGACAGAGACAGGGGCGAGCGACTCCGACGTAGAAGACAATGAGCCCCTCGCCAATATCAAGACCCAAAAGTTAAAAACGTCAATTTACAAAAAGTTCTACAGCGCCCTGCTGGATTTCCGGAACCATTACGTGTCGTCGCACGACGCGCCGCCTGCGTACCCCGACCTCACGGAGCCCAGCGACTGCGAGCAGCCCGCGCCCCCCGCGCCCGCCGCCGGCCCGCTGGACGCGGACCGCTTCGACGACCTGACGCCGCGCAACATGCGGCGCGCCCGCCTGGACCCGGCGCGGCGGCGCGAGCTGGCGGCGGCGCGGGGCGCGGGGGGCGGGGCGGGGTACACGTGCGCGCGCTGCGGGCGGCGGCTCGGCTCGGCCGCCACGTTCCTGCTGCACCTGCGCACGCACTCGGGCGAGCGGCCGTGCGTGTGCCACGTGTGCGGCGCGCGCTTCACGGCGCCGGGCGGGCTGGCGCGCCACGTGGCGGAGACGCACGAGCGCCGCCGCCGCCGCGCCTGCCCGCTGTGTGCCGCCACCTTCGCCAACTCGCAGAACCTCAAGCAGCACATGCGCACGCACACGGGCGAGCGGCCGCACGCCTGCGCGCGCTGCGGCAAGCGGTTCGCGCAGAGCGGCTCGCTGCACGCGCACCTGCGCACGCACTCCGACGTGTTCCCCTTCGCGTGCGCGCAGTGCGGGGCGCGCTTCCGCGTGCGCGCGGGGCTGGCGCGCCACGTGCTGCGGCACACGGGCGAGCGCGCGCACAGCTGCGCCGGCTGCGGCAGGAGCTTCAAGCACAAGCACGAGCTCCGCGCGCACGCGCACGCGCACGGCGCCGCGCGCCCGCACGCCTGCGCGCTGTGCGGCGCCGCCTTCCGACAGAAGAGGACCCTCACCCAGCACTGCAGGAAGATGCACGAGCCCGCCCCCGCCCCCGCCGCCGCCGCGGCTCCTCACACGCTCATCTATAGCAATGTTGGACATTATTAATTAGTTGTTAGACATTGTTTACTGCCTCAAAGATAGACTATACCAAATAAATGTATAATTTATATCATATGGATTTTTACTCATGAAGTAGGTTAGGTTTAGGGAAACAACCGTTCAATTCAGTTCATCGTTTATTACTGACTCACTCATACAGATACAGCGTAATAGAGAGTAACATATCAGATTATAATATAGGTAGTATAAAGATACACTTCACCTCCGGGGGTGATTAAAAAAAAAAAAAGAATTTATAAAACTTCTTTTTTTTTTTAAATATAGTTGGTTAAACATTGGTTACTATATGGTTAAACATTGGTTAATATAATATGTATTCACGCATACATAGTTAAACATTGGTTAATATATTTATCTTATTCTATTGATTATAATATGGTTTGGTCCTATCTTTGTGAATAATATCTATTTTATCATCTTTAACAATTTTGACGTTACTGCCTAAATCATCTATCACTACATATGGGCCTTTATATATAGGTTCTAACTTATTACCTACTTCGCTTTTAACTAAAATTTTATCATTTTCTTGGTATTTAATGGGATTAACATGTTTATCATAATTATACTTTCTCTGTTCTTTACTCATGAGTAGATTATTACGTGCGTCACCTAAAGCTACTTGTAATCTATATTTAATATCATTACAATAGTTATTGGGATTAAATATGGGTTCTATATATCCACTACTTATTCTACTTGGAATTGAAGTTACTCTACCAAATACAAGTTCGAAAGGCTGATACTTGGTTTCTGTATGGACAGTGCTGTTATAACTGAAACACCAAAATGGTATCCAGTGGCTCCAAGTATCTTGATTTTCACTGCATTGTATTCTCAGAAATGATTATAGGTGTTTATGATTATTTTCCAATGAACCTATCGATTGGTGGTGATAAGCAGTAGAACTTAACTTTTCTATTTCTAACAATTTGCACACTTCTTCCATGGTAGTCGAAATAAACTCCTTACCTCTGTCTGAAGCAATAATTCTCGGAATCCCGAACCTAAGGATAAAATTATTAACAAGCGCCTTGGCAACACTTACCGTATCCTTGTTCGCTAGTGGGTACGCTTCAATAAACTTGGACAGCTCGCATTGAATAGTGAGAACGTACTTATTGCCATCGTAATCCATAGGTAAGGGACCTACAATATCCATAAATATCTTCTCAAATGCATATGTAGCAGTGGAAGTTATACTCATCGGTTGTTTTGTGTATCTAGAGTGCTTCATCTTTTGGCACTTTGGACATTTTTTCACGTAATCTAAAACATCTTTATCTATCCCTGACCAGTAAAAATGTCTTTTAATATTATTTATCATTCTACGCGTACCAGCATGAGCACTGGTGGGTAGTAAATGAAAATCATTAAGGATGTGACATTTCACATCTTCATCAACTACTCTTTTTACTCCTCTTATCACAATTAATCGTGGTCCGTTCCACTCATTATCTTTATTTATTTCATCACATAATACTTTTATAAAATCTTTATTCATTTCATTTTTAACAATACATAATTCTTCAATTTTTAACTTTTCACAATATTCTCTTAATTTTTCCACAAATTCGGCTCGCGAGAAATGGGACTGGTAATTAAGATTTATATTTAAAATATTATTTTTTCTCTGCATTGAGAAACATTCAGTCTCATTTGATAGTTGTTTTAACTGTCTCAATTTATCTAGTTCTTTCCCTTCTATCATTAATAGTTCTATACTATTATTAGGTTTCCTCAATAATTCTACAACATCCGGTTGATCATTCTGAGGTTGAATAGGTTTGTTAGGAATAATCTGTATCTCACTATCTTTATTTTTATCCTCTAATTTTCTTGTTTGAGCTCTTGTTAACACCATAGCTACTTCTTGTGTTAAGTTTTTTAATTCGTCTACTGTAATACGTATTCTAGATAACGCGTCAGCTCCAACATTGTCTTTCCCCTTAATATATGTGATTTCGAAGTCATATTCTTCTAATGAAAGTCTAAACTTTAGCAACCTGCTAGAAGGATCTTTAATGCTGAACAAGTATATTAACGGTTTATGGTCTGTCTCAATGATGAAGCGTCTTCCATATAAGTATGGACGAAAATACTTTACCGCCCACACAATAGCCACTAACTCTTTCTGTATTTTTGGATAATTTCTTTCTGATTTGTTTAACGGTCTGCTAGCATATGCAACAGGTTTTTTATTTCCATTGCATAAAACTGCGCCTACCGCTGTCCCTGAAGCATCTGTCTGAAGGATAAAAGTATTGTTTTTTGAAAAATCTGGAAATTGCAAAATTGGAGTATTCATCATTGCTGTTCTTAAATAATAATCGAATGAATTTTGACATTCTTCGGTCCAATTGAATGGTTCATTTTTTCTACAAAGGTTATTTAATGGCAATGTGATTTGTGCAAAATTTATGATAAATTTACGATAGTAATTACAGAACGCTACAAAGCGCTTAACGTCATCAGGGTTTTGTGGAATTGGATAATTTTGTAATACAGACGTCTTTTCAGGATCAGGCTGTACACCCTCTGCTGAAACAACATGTCCTAGATATAAAAGCTGTTTTTTAAGAAATTCGCATTTTGTGGGGTTTAGTTTCAAGTTAACTTTTCTCAATCTTTCAAATACATCTACTAATTTTTTGTTATGAGTCTGTAGGTTTCTGCCAAAGACAATCAAATCGTCCAAGTAAATGAAACATTTCTCAAAATTAAGGCCGGACATCGCTACAGACATTACCCGGCTAAAAGCACTTGGGCTAACTTTAAGTCCCATGGGTAGACGTTTCATCTGGAACTGGCCAGTGCTGGTACAGAATGAAGTATACTTCCTGCTTGAAGGTTCTAAACTAACCTGGTAATATCCAGAATACAAATCCAGATGGGAAAAATATATTGAACCGGAAAGTGAGTCTAAAATTTCAACAATACTTGGCAAGGGAAATTTATCATCTTGAATAATTTCGTTTAATTTTCGGTAATCAATTACTAACCTCCACTTGCCTGTTTCCTTTTTAGGTACCAATAGAATTGGACTAGACCATTCACTTTTTGTCTCTTCTATGATGTCATTTTCTAATAAATGTTTTACTTGATTATTCAGTTCTAATTTTAATGATTGAGGCAACCTGTATGGTTTTACGTAAACAGGACTTGAATTCGGTTTAAGAGTAATTGTTTGTTCGTAGATATTTGTAGTTGTCAGTTTGTCACCATCTAAATAAAATAAATCCGAATATTTTTTACATATAGTTTCTATGGATTGCTTTTCTTCTTCATTTAAATGTTCTAAGTTTAAAAGTTGCAATACTTTTCCCGCACGCATAGCTGTTGAAGTCGTTTGACCAAATTCAAAAACATCATAATTATTTAGCAAATGTATTTCCGGTTTATACTTTGGTAACTTAACTTCCTTTTCGCTAACATTCAAAATTTTTATCGGTATTTTTCCATTTTTTACTGTAGCTAAACTTCCAGCCAAAAATAAATTTTCCGCTAATTCTTTTGTACAAATTACCACATCTACACCTGAATGCAAATCCGTTTCAATGTAGTGAATTGATTCACTCCTTGAGGGAATAATTAAATATTCCTTATTATACCAAGTAACATCCTGTAAAGGAATATATTTTTTCATTAAGATTTAATGTTAAATTGTCCGTTCATAAATCAATGTTTGATTTGTATTTGGTTAAAAAATCTAAACCTATTATTCCATCCGTCTTTAAGGGTAAGTTGTTGAATACTTGGAATTTATGCTGAAACGGTACACCATTCTGTGAATAAAGTGTTAAATAAACATGTCCTATAGAAGAAATTTGACCACCTATGCCGTGAACCAACATATTGTCTCCATAAATGTTGACATTTCGTGGTACGGCAGCTTGTTTTATTACAGATATGGAAGCTCCAGTGTCTAATAACAGACGACATGACGCGTTGTTTAATGTTAATGTAACGTATTTAGTATTGTTATTGCAGGACAATATCAACTTCTTAGTCACGAAAAAACTGAGTAGGTTGATTGTTATTTTCAGGTGACGGGGTCAATTCTGCATCGCAGTTTTCCTGAGCTGAGTAAACATTATGGTTTTGGTTTCTATACACTCTTGTAGAATAACCTCGATTATAACTTCCTCTGTTACCACGCCTATTACTGTACTGGGCGTCACGGTTGAAATATTCCTGTTGATCACCATAGTGGTGATAGCCTCCTCGCGAAAAATTGGCGTTTTGATAATTTCCCCGTCCATAGTTGTCATATGGTCTCCCTCGTTGGAACCTGTGGCTGAAATTACTATTTCTAGACCTACCTCCTCAAAATTGACCTCTCGGTGAAGCTTCCACGGCGTTGGCCTCCGCTAATGTCGAAACAGACGACACCTCCTCATCTTTGGCACCTTGTATCGCGTCTTTGAGAGAGCTGTAATTTCTAGAAGCAATAATGGTGCTTAATCGCGCATCACGAATACCTTCAGAAAATCTCTTAAGCGCAATTTTCTCATTAATTGGCTTTAACACTGAATATTTAGTAGAATCGCCCTCCGCTTGCGAAATTGTAAGTTCAGTCATTAATTTTTCAATATCGGTGCCAAATTGGTCAATAGTTTTCCAACCTTGAGAGATGTTCTGAAGTTTCGTTTGTATGGCTGTGAACGACTTCTTTGGAAGAAGATGTAATTTTAGATCTTTTATAAGATCAGTTACCGAATGGTAATTATCAGATAAGCGTAATTTGGCATTCTCAGAAAGCCTACTTTTAAGTACGAATTTAATCAATAATGGTATGTTTTTTTCTTCGAGCATATCTGCATACATTTCAATAGCATCAATAATTCGTTTAGTATTTTTACCACTATCGTCCATAACATGAATCAAGTCATACGCTGCTTTTAAATCAAACTCCATTTTTTTGGATGATTCTTGCGAAGTAGTCGTAATCGGTGGCTTACTTAAAATAGTTATTTGTGAAAATAATTCTCTTATATTCTCATAAATCTGGACACACTTAGCAAACAATTTTTTTTCGTCTGTGGGAATATCATCAATTATTTTTTCACAAAATTGTACTATTTGTTTACTTTCCACTAATTTATTTTCAGTGGTTTTACAAGTATACCTAGCTTTGCCTTTCTTCACTAAATACTGTTTAATTATTAACAATTCATTGTAATATTTTATTAATTGATCACTTTTATCAGGCATAATACTGGTAAATTATATTATTAATTAGCATTTCTTAATCGGGACACGTAAAAGCCATTGAGTTAATTAGATAATAAAATATTACTTTAATTAATCATGCTTCAACTTAAGTTGGTTAAAGTTTTACTTTACTAGAATAGTACTCCAACTAAATTGTTCGGACGCCGTCTATAAGGCAGTGGAATGCAGCGCTATTCCTTTTACGTTACGAGATATCAAGTTCATAGTGGACAAGTAGCGATAATTAGAACACATAATAAGGTACTTACAGTCTTTTAAATTTACAATAAGCACATAAACATTTCCGATTTTTACTACCGTAATATGCCGACACTGTAATTAAGATACGCCACCGGTGCGTAACAAACACTTTTATTTTTCGCGGCACTATTTAATTAATCGAACTTCGATTTCTGATTACACACTGGAATGATTGCCGAAGTCGGGAGTCGGCTTCTCCTGCTGAAGTTGGCGTCTATAGAACGCTCTCCTTGTGGCGCCCTGCTCGAACTCCTCCTGGATCCACCTTCTATGACATTTCCGATACATACGGAATGCTACGTAGAGTAGACCGATGCCCATGAACGCGACGAGGACTGTCATGAGGACGCTGATGCTCGACAAGTGATACCGCAGTTCCGAGACAGAAGCAGTATTTCCACCTCCTGATGCGTTTTGCACAATCACGGTCTCTTCTTTAGATAGAGTCTTGCCCATCTTGTACTAAATCATTTTCTCGTACTATCACGAACACAGTTGCAGGCGCAATAACATCGAACCGAACTTTATACAGCTCCATATTAATATTTTTTAAATTCACTCCTTATTTGGAACAGTATGACGTGCATCACTGAGGCGGGCCTGGCTGGTCGCCATGAAGTAGGTTAGGTTTAGGGAAACAACCGTTCAATTCAGTTCATCGTTTATTACTGACTCACTCATACAGATACAGCGTAATAGAGAGTAACATATCAGATTATAATATAGGTAGTATAAAGATACACTTCACTCAAGTATCGAATAAATACCAAATAATTATGTATAGGCACTAAAATTAGCTGTAGGTAGGAGAAGTTTAGCAGGCCATGACCAATAAAATTCCCCGCACTCTTACAGAAAACCGAAAAAAGGCGAAACTAAACCTTCAAGACAATGCAGCACGGACGTTGAACCGCAGTCGATTACCGTAGACGGCAAGAAGTACATAGTGTGTGACGTGTGCGCGGCGAGCGTGTCGGCCAAGTGCTGGCGGCGGCACGCGCGGGGGCACGCGGCGGGGGCGGGGGGCGCGGCGGGGGGGGGGGGGGCGCGGTGCGAGCGCTGCGGGCGCTGGTTCAGCGACGCGGGCAACCTGCGGCGGCACGCGCGCGCCGTGCACGCGGGCGCGCGGCCCCACGCGTGCGCCGCGTGCGGGCGCGCCTTCTCCCGCGCGTGCCACCTGCGCGAGCACGTTCTGTCCCACGGCGGCGGCACGGCGCTGGTGTGCGACCGCTGCGGCCGGCGCTTCGCCACGGGCGCGGGGCTGCGCGCGCACCGCCGCGTGCACGACCCGCGCCGCCCCTTCCCCTGCGCGACCTGCGGCGCCGCCTTCCGCCGCCGCGGGGCGTTGCGCGCGCACAGCAGCGTGCACTCCGGCGAGCGCGCGCACGCCTGCCCCCGCTGCCCGCGCGCCTTCCGCCTGCGAGCCCAGCTCAACCGGCACACGCGCACGCAACACGCTGCCGACACGTCTACATGAGAAGACTCTGTATTGAAGTGTGCACAGAACTTCATGTGGTGTGGTGCCAGACCGCTTCGAAAAGTGCGACAATGTTTTACGATACAGTGGTTAATCTCGTAATGTCTTATTAGAATGCAGGATAGCTATTTACTAGCGAAGGTGAATCTGAAGGTGAAAATTTACTTTAGCACACCGAAAATCATGAAAATTGGAAAAAAAGGCGTTGAAGGTAACAGGCGGGGTGTTGTTGCAGGTCGGGCTGCGGCTACTGCGCGGCGGCGCTGGCGGGCGCGGCGCTGCGGCGGCACGTGGAGGCGGCGCACGCGCACCAGGTGTTCCTGTGCGAGCACTGCCAGCAGTACGTGGACCGCCGCCGCCTCGTCGCGCACATGAGCGCGCACGCGCAGGGCCACCGCCACGCCGGGGACGTCAGCGACACCGGCCAGCTGACGGAGCTGCCGCCGCCGCGGAGCGAGTTCTCCGACCAGTCCGACGCGGAGGAGGGCGGCTTCGGCCCGCTGCCCGAGTCCGTGTTCGAGGCCATCGAGGACTCGCAGGACAGCCTGCCCCCCGCGCCCGCCCCCGCCCCCGCGCCCGCCCCAGACAACACGGCCAAGAAGAAGGACAAGACCCGCACGTGCCCGATCTGCTTCAAGGTGTACACGGCCTCCTCCAGCTACTTCTACCACATGAAGTACTTCCACAAGGGCTCCAAGGAGCACGAGTGCAATGTGTGCCAACGTAAATTCGCTACCAGAGGGAGCCTCGCCCAGCACGTACTGACGCACGGGGACGAGCTCAAGTTCGAGTGTAAAACGTGCGGGAAAAGATTCAGGACTAAGGCGAGTTTATACATTCACAATTTGACTCACACGGGCAAGAAGCAGTGGTCGTGTGGGGAATGCGGGCGCTCGTTCCAGTGGCGGCAGCTGCTGGCGCGACACGCGGCGCGGCACGAGGGCGGGCGGCGGCACCGCTGCGCCCACTGCGGCCGCGGGTTCAGCATCAAGTGCGACCTCACGCGCCACGCCGCCACGCACGCCGCCGGCCGCCACGCCTGCGTCAAGTGCGGCGCCACCTTCGCGCAGCCGCGGTACCTGAAGGTGCACATGGACAAGAAGCACACGGCCGCCCCCGCTACCCCCGCCACCGTCGTTGCTGACGTCACGCAGGCCTAGTATTGTGTGTCGGCTAGGTATAATTTGCGACAAAACAGATTACCGCTCTGTAGCAAGGTAGAAACGGCTGTGGAACGTGGTTGGGTAACGAGAAGGTTCATAGTGAAACCAGCTTATCTGGTGCGGTGATAGCTATGGTTTTTATGTCGTTTTTGAAATTCAGAAATGTGTTTAGAGCTTCATGATGTTTGGCGCAAATTATAACACTAACTTATTTAATAATTCCATTTGAGTTATGTCCGGAGTAGGCCAGCTAGTTCGGTTACTTTGCCTCGGGCGCCCTATTCTCTAAGTATAAGTAGCTAGTGTATGTGATAGCAAGACTGATGTATGTATAATAACGACGTGCCACGAAACCACAAACGCTTCAATAGCTTGTAATTTACCCCGGAGGTATGTGTGTGAAATGTGTAGTTGTAGTTGAGCCAAAGAACTATCTCTGTTTGTATCATTTCTAAGTGGAATGATACCTTTTTACAAAATGTTTGTAACTCTGTTTGGAGCTGTGTGTGTGTGAAAGGGGTCGACCCATGATGAAGCGTTTTTTTTTATTATTTCCATTCTGTGAATTAAAAAGTGACTCAAAAGGCCCTTAAACATTCAGAGAACCACAAATATTACAGTAACATTGGTTGCTCAATGCGTGTCCAATCATAGCTTGTGTAATATCAGTAGGATAAGCTCCGTTAGAAGTCGCAGAGTTTAATGAATCTTTGCAGGCACTTATGTAGTACATAATGTACAGTCGTGTTCATGTGTTGTAATAGTTATTATCTTTTGAGTTAGAATGAACTTTTAAGTACGGTCGACATCAATAATTTTTTTACCCGACTGCCGAAGGAGGAGGGTAATGTTTTTGTCACTTTCGGTCCGTATCCTTTTTTATTCCTTAGTGCGTAAATTTT
Organism: Plutella xylostella; assembly: GCF_932276165.1. NCBI lineage: Eukaryota > Metazoa > Arthropoda > Insecta > Lepidoptera > Plutellidae > Plutella > Plutella xylostella. The sequence goes on from NC_064005.1 coordinate 386,153, forward strand.
TTCGCCATTTATACATAATTAATCGAACAAAATGGCGGAAATGGCGGCTCCGCTCCGCTCAGCTCAGCTCGTAAACGCAGACTGCACAATATGTATTCATAACCTGGTACATTGTGATGCAACAAATTAGATACAATTTAGTGCCTAATTCTTAACATAAGATTCTCAATATGTATGAATATCTAATAGCGTAATGACACCTTTTTTGTTTTTCTTAATTTATAATAATTTAGTTTTAGTTTTTTTTTTACAAAATTTGAATCAATTTTGAAAAGAAACTTGTTATTGATACGTGTTTGCGTTTTTTACCTTTTTTTATTAAATAAACAATCTTTTTTCCTAGTAAATATTTTTTATTTCAAATCTTAGAAATATTTTAAGAATAAATACTTACATAAATCAACGTATTGCATAAAAATACGTTGAATTAAATTATGGAATCAAAATATCAGCTATTGTGATGAAACAAAAATATACTTACAGACTTCAAAACCCAAAATTAATTATTATTTCATGTAGAGATTTCATACCAACTTTAAAAATCAAAAATTACATAGGTACCTATTTTTATCTTATCCGAAACAATTATTCAACTGATAATAATATATTTAAATATTAATTGCTTATTTAAAACAAGTAGTAATACAAACATATACAAATAATTATAACTAGGTACATTATATCACATTTGGCTTTGTATGCTTCTTAAAAGCATTATTTCCCTAGTAAAAAATAACAGGCTTAAAATTTTGTGAAACATATTCAATAATTTTCAAAAAATCATAAGGTAAACAAATTAAAATATAAAAGAGCTTCATAATAACGCTGTAAGAGTTAGAAACACGTAATCATATTTTAAATAAACATTATTTTTTCCTTAAAAATAGATATTACATAGCAGCTAGAGTAAAGTTGTTGTAATTAGTTTAAAATGAATAGTGAAATGAGTTATAAATAAATACTTTTAACAAATCAAGATATAAACATTATACTTCCTATTTCCTGTTCAAACATAACTATTGCGTACTAGCGATTTTCAACATACCGTAGCACCCACCTCAAGATGCTACAGTAGTCCTCTACATTAGTAATTAGCGCAATATAGGGTAAAACTGCCAGTTATTGGCCAACTAAGCGGATTGGCCACTTCAAAGCTGAATTATTTCATACAGATTAAACCAAAATTGACAGATGGTGTATGAATGTAATCTAGAAAAGCTACTTTTGCCTTGCAGTAAATCAATAATTTATTTAGAAAACTATAACCGATAAAAAAATATATGTTATTGCAAACCTGTGTAAAATTGCAGTTATTGGCCAAAAAAATCACTTACTGGCCATCCATAGGCTGGTTATTGGCCACAGGAAATAATTTTATAAAAAAGCTTTAAACCTCTAAAAAATTGAAATTAATGTTGTCTCTTTAATAAAAACTTCATTAAAATCAGTTGCAGAATAATATTAACCACGGCTAAACTTCAAAAACAAAAAAAAAAACAATCAACTTTCTAAGAATATAACATTTACAATTGCATGTTTTTTGTATATACATAATTATATTATTACTTAATAAACACCGTTCCTGCGTACTTTACATACAACCAATCAAGCAAAGCAAGATCTACCGACGCTGTATTGGCTGATGATGATTCTATGACGATGAATAAAATACGCACGTTTTATTCATCGTCATAGAATCATCATCAGCCAATACTCATCCACTGCTGGACATAGGCCTCTCCCAAACATAACACTCGGTCCTCGTCCTCGGCCTTCCTCATCCAGCCACTACCAGCTACCCGCCTAAGATAGTCGGTCCAGCGGGCAGGAGGGCGTCTCACGTTGCTTTTGCCTGTTCGTGGTCTCTATACGAGAGCTCGTCTAACCCAACGGTTATCGGTTCTTCGGCAGAATCGGGAGATATGACTGCCATTTTATCTAAGCACATTTTGACAGCTATATGTCGGTAACCTTAGTTCTTTGACAGATAATCCTATTTCTGATACGATCTATCAGAGCAACCCCAAGCATATAGCTCTCTCCATAGCATGTGCACTTTAAATCGGTGCACCAGTCTGCACCATACGTCATCACTGTGCAGGATGCAGTGGTTAACTATACTTTTGTCTTCAGGCTTTGAGGGATGCCTACAGGTTGGGAAGCAGCATTTAGGCCACTTAGCATCCAGCTGAGTTCCGGCAGACATTCTGCCATATTGACGATGTCGTCTGCGCAGCGGAGGTGTGACATGTGTCCGTTCCAGTCCAACGTCTTAAAGACATCGTCTATTGCATCGGTCTTCAGTTTCTGAGATATTACTTCTCCCTGTCTCACTCCTCGTTGCCTTTGGATAGGTCTTTTCTTGTGGTCCTGTACTTGGACAGTCATAGTAGCAGCATTGTATAGACACCTTAACACCCCGATATAGCGACGGTCAGTCAATTTAGCATCTCTCCAAGGAGTCCAAAACTGCCCGTCTCGATGGAGACGAAGGCTTTCTCATAGTCCTCAAAGGCTAGACACAGAGGCTGATTATACTCTTCGGTCTTCTGTATAATCTGCCTTACTGTGTAGATCTATTGTACTAAAGTCTTTTCGAAACCCAGCTTGCTCTGGGGGTTGAAACTCGTCGAGATTTTGGGCAAGACGGTTCGTCGATCGATATCCTTCAATAAAATATTGTTGAATTTCTGAAAACTATTTTCTATTGTCTTATGTCTTTTATGAATTTGAAGGCTTTATTTAAGTCATCTGAAGAATACTGTCTTGCTTTAGGTGGCATCCCGTTGCAGATGGTTTGCGCACTGTAATAAAATACATCGGTCGGATATTGGCCACTTCACCACTAAATACTGGCCACCTATGCCAGTAACTGAATTTAATTGATAAAAGTGCGTGATATTTTGCCACACTATACTACAACTTATAAATATTGTGAAAACAGTCGATTTTCATCTAAATTGAGTACTTGCATTTTTATTTAGTTATTGGCATAGGCGGCCAGTAACAGAAAATTTGCAATATATTGATTCAATTATTGGCCACCTCCATAAACTCACCTTCCCAGAGGTAATTGCATGAAACTATAATTTATTAATAAAACTTACCATTAACACCATATAAATATGCTAAAGAAATCACTTAAATTGCGTTCAGTCACCAATAATGTCAATTTTGAAGAAATGTGTTTCGTTAAGAAATACGTTACTCTGGAGCGTACACGCAGAAGTCCAACCGCCAACTGTCAGAAAAAGGCGGCATAGTATGGCGCTTTTTTTCATAGTGGCAAAAAATTGTACTAAAATCAAAGTCAGTTAGATAACAAATTTCTATTAAAAAACACAGATGGCAGGTGATGCCTCATTCCTTATTTTATGAGTTTTAAGTTTATAGTGGCCAGTAACTAACGATGGCTAATAACTGGCAGTTTTACCCTAATATTTTTTTATATAAATGTTGACACTTCTTTAAGGTCTCACCTAGCTGCCTACAGCTGTGGCCTATATCACCATAGTTCTAATTTGTGAATCTAAAATAAACAAATATAACTCGAATGTAGTCAAAAAATCGAATTTGTTAAACTGCTGCACGTAATCATCTACCAGTGATCGGTAATCCTAATGAAACTTGAACCTAGTTAGAGATGGAGCCACTAGCTATCTCATCTAAAAATCTTGTGAATTCTACGATTGGCCAATAAACTGTTTTGCGATACTAAAACCATCTAGTAGAGTTTCCCCTTAATCACCTTTCAATCCAATAGCCCTACCAATCAGTTGATCATGTTCATGCGACGATCTCACCAACGCCATCTATTGCATCACATCGGCCCCACTAGCGCCATCTACCGAAAATACTACAGATTATCCGCGACGGGCGGCGTGGAGCACGCTCGCTCGGCCGTGGGGGAGCCACTGTCGTTGACGAGGCGCTGGCGCTCGCGGAACATGGACACTCGGATGTTCTCCAACTGGTGGTAGCGGCACAGCTTGAGGACTGAGAAGACGGCTAGTCCCACCCATGTGGCGAACGCGCCCCAGGCGCCGAACTGTGGGTGAAATGTGCTGTGAGTATGTTTTGAAATTGGTCAGTATGGTATTTGTGGGTAGGGAGATTAGATACATTCTACAGAGTTAACAACACTGAAACAAACTAAATGAAAAAAATTAGGAAGTCTCTGTGTATATGTAGTTTATGGTTCCACACCATTTGCAACTATTGCAACTAATACGTAACTTTGGCTAGGCATATTTGAAGAGGTATGTACGTTTAAGGTATTGATAGTCAGTATGTCGAGATACCTGCGCCGTCCCCATCTCCATGTAGAAGCCGCTTGTGTTGATGTTGTCCTTGTGGTCTATGTCCTGGCCCGCCGCCACTTCACAGCTGAAAAATATCAAAAGTTCAACATGATTACATAGTAATTTCTTTTATGTGATTGAGGTTATAAAATTGTTATAGTTTATAGCATTGAGACGTCCTTTAGTCCACATTTATGCAATAAACACCCATCAACACATCCTATACGCTGTCAATCGCCCTATAAATATGTCAATAACCACTGTTACATTTTCATGGTAATACCTCGACGCCTTAAAACTTTTGATAGAAAAATGCAGAATCCAGAATTTGTTTTCTCATAATTGTTGACTATAAAACGCGTAAGACTCCTGCCAAGTACGCGGCATACCTGGGGAAGCGCTCCACGATGTTGGCGCACCAAGTCACCAGCCCGAGGGTCACCAGCGCGGCCGCGGACACCGCCAGCGCGCACAGCAGCGCGCAGCCCGCCGCCTCCAGGAACGCGGAGAAGAACGAGCTGTCCGCGCCGCGGTACAGTAGCATTGATAGTCTAGGGGGAGGAAGGTTATAAGGGCTTTGTCATATTGTAAGTATATTTACATAGATTTTTAGGTCCCTGGCAAATGTGAGAATTTGCATGTAAAATGAGTTATATCTGGACAAGGCTTAGGCAATATACCTGTTTACTCCTTAAACATTCATCTTTTAAGCAGAATTTTTACAGGAAGCTTTTTATACCATAAGTGTTTATTTAGTGGTGCACATGGTATACTTTTATGTGTGTAAGCTCCATAGGCCACAGGCGAATATTTATGAAAAAATTGGTCCTGTAGAACAGACCACTGTGTGAAAGAAACATAGCTATTATTTTAACAAATTCTTTAAAATATTATTAACAGAATTATACAAATACAACAACAAATATACCTGTAAATCTGCACACAGCTGACAATGAACATGAGCACCCCGACCACGATGACATAGTCGCAGTACGCGCGCGAGGCCCACGAGACCAGCAGCTGTCCATCCTGCTCCTGCCATGTGCCTTCGGAGAACAGCAGGCAGTGACCACTGCAATGGGGATGTGAACATTTTAGTGAATTTATTGAAACATTGTGAGCAAACCTACATATCTAAATTTAGCACATTTAGATATGAGAACCCACCAGCCAGCATTGGACCATTGTGGTGGGAAATGGCAGTTTAGACCTATTCTATTCTATTCTATTCTCATAGGGGGTGAAGTTCCTGTACGTGGCTCTCTCGAGTGGAACCTTTGTACATATCCCCTTGATTTCAGCTCAGCCAGCCTAGCTCCCGAGTAAACTGGAGTAGCAGGCCTGGGTGTTGTAATAGCTGAGGTAGGCGCTCTGTTGGTCCAAGAATAGATAATCTTGTTTCTGTAGTAGGTGGACAAGCTAACAGAATATGTTCAACCGTCTCATCTACTTCCTTACATGTCCTACATAAGGGACTAGTTGAGTTACCTATGGTATATAAGTGTTTATTCACGCAACAATGTCCTGTTATTAATCCTACCATTAATGATATATTACTACGGGACAGGTTGAGTAAGTAGCGTGTAAGTTTATGGTTGTGTGATACAATAAACGCTTTAGTTTGTCTGCAATCTACACGATTTTTCCACTCCTGATTGTGTTCAGATAGTGTTTTATCGGTGAGACCAGTTTAGACCTAGAGGATATGCACAAAAGTTCCATTCAAGAGAGTGAGGTGCAGGTACTTACACCCCCACAGAGAATAGAATAGAATAGTGTGAATTATTGTTTCTATGGTGTAAAAACTCACTCTTGAGGTGCTACAGCTAAGTCAATGCTCTAGCAATGCAGTGCAATGAACTATGTAGCAATGACACCAGCTGTAGCTGCTATACATTGGTTCTGTGCCTTAATATAAGGTAAGTATTGCATTGTTAATGTAAAACGGGGCTATTGAATCACAGTACAAACTTGTCAAAATTGTCCATGAGTCAAATAATATCAGTTTGATAAAAAACATACAAATAGAGATAAAATTTATTAATAAGTGCAGTGAGTCAGTCAATGTCTAAATAACAAATTGATTATAGGCGCCCCACAGTATACAGTTTGGAGAACAGTTTGCACATCATGTCCATTGCATGACTTTGGTAAAACCCATCGTAGCATTTGAGGTAATCTATCTATAAAAGCTCAGCTAAACAAGAAATACTAATGGGGAATAAATCAGGGTTCCCTTTATGCTTCAACGCTTGTGGAAGTGAAGAAGCTTTAGCATCAGACAGGACGAGTGGAAATAGCACTAGAATAAAAATATAAGGAATGTACCTGAATTCATGCTGATGCATACTCATAGGCACAATTATGCACAAAGACAAGATAAGGCTGATAATATACCCAGCTATTTGACTCAATAACAACACATTGGTTAACGCCATTGTAATTTATCAGTAAATATCGGTAAACAATAAAATATTATTTTATCACTTTGCTGAAAACACAAAATGCACGATTTGTTGACAAATTTTGACTGTTTTGAAAACTGACTGACTGAAGTGTCAAGTCATCAATATGTCAATTTGTTAGTCTATGATTGTATTAAATTGTCTGTGTTGGCGTCATAAACTGTCATGACCATTTGACAACAAATTCTATTTAACTGTCAAAATCTGTAAATTAAATTATTAGATTGGCTGGGTTGATGATGTGTTTCGATCAACGAAATCCCTAATTAAATAGTTTATCTAGCATGTAAATAACTTCCTAGCAGTCCCTGCACCGTACCAATAATGAATTTCAACGCGTCAAGGAACGGTGAGTGTTGCATCAGCGGTGAAATGTCGACACATGTTTCTGGGTTGTGATGGTTTGGTATGTTCCAGTGGGTTCGTCGGGAGGGCTGCGGAAGGCGAAGCGCGTGAGCGACGTGGCGGCGATGGGCGCGCCGTCACCCACGCCGGGGTTCAGCCCGGGCCCGGCGCCCGCCTACAGCGCGGGGCTCGGCGCGGGGCCCGCCGGCGCGCCGCCGCCGTACTCAGAGGGCATCCCGCTGGACCACAGCCAGGGCTTCGGACCCGCCGCGCCCGGAGGAGGTACATAAACAACACTTCTGTTTACTAACACATGTTATTTGTATTGTAAAATTGATATAAACATACTTTTAGGTTCCACAATATTTCTGATAGGTATTACAATCCTCCTTCTATTCTTTTATGAACCACAAATGTTAAACCAAATCTGTAACTTTTCATAATCCAAATCCCACCATAAGTTTGACCTATAATTTGAAGTAATTAAGGAAATTGTCCTATGCATTGCAGACTTTGGGTTTGTGCCCGGGTTCCCACAGTCACCAATGGCTGCGGCTCAGATCGGCTCCATGTTGCAGCAACCCGTTGTGCAGGTACATGTCACAAACCTCTCTATACTATGTACTATGTTATTGCTTCCTCTAAATATAAACTAACTCTACTTCCTATGCCCTACAGAGATAAGATGTCAAATGAGCATGCAATATTGACCAATAAAGATTAATTAAAACCAATGAGATGGTATTTACCATTAAAATTAATGCTTATCTATCTAGTTCACTGCTGTTTCAATTGGGATAATATCTCATCACAGCAGGTAGCTAGAGTCACAGAATAATAACCAGTTCCAGTACTAGTGTAAAGTCTAGTTTATTAATTTATATTTGCACAATCACCAGGACATGGCCTTCCAATACGGCAACCAGCTGGCGCAGCAGGGCAAGGAGGCGGTGAAGCGCGAGCTGGACCGCTACGTGCCCGTGTCCCGCCTGCGGTACTACTTCGCAGTCGACACCAGATATGTGCTGAAGAAACTGCTGCTTATCATCTTCCCTTTCACTCATAAGGTTTGTTGGGTATTTTCAGGCATAACTGAGACATTATATTTTAGCACATAAGGTCTGAACTATTTCATATTAGAATCTACTAAATGCAATAGAATTCCACATAAGTACATACATGATACTGTGTTGTTGTTGTTAATAATGTTCCCCACACAATGAAATCCAAGTTGGTTTACACAATAGATGTAAACAAGTTCCAATGCAAATGAAGAAGTTGAACACGTAACATAAATATGCTGTTAAACTCTACTTTGAATCCACAATTTCGGTCTTGAATCTGCTGCATAGCAGGAGGTTTGGGTCCTCAATCCAAACTTTTTCACTCAATCCAAATCACCACTTTTACTCACTGCCTCCATACATTTAATTTAACCAAGCATCACATTACATGAGAAGGATGGAAGCGCGTGGTGTCAGCCCCAAACTTCTCAGAGGAGTAGCGGGAATGAAAAACAAGAAGAAGCATCTCATGCATATTAAATTTTCAGGAGTGGATGGTGAAGTACGACCAGGACAGCCCGGTGCAGCCGCGCTACGACCTGAACGCGCCCGACCTGTACCTGCCCTGCATGGGCTACGTCACCTACGTGCTGCTGGCCGGGTTCATGCTGGGTGAGCACACACACACACACACACACACACACACACACACACACACACAAACACACACACACACACACACCTGTACCTGCCCTGCATGGGCTAGGAATGAACGAACTCTAAAGCGCCTTACACACTGAGTCTGCTGGGCCGCCAACCTATGTCGGCGGCTATACTTATTGTTAATCGGATCATTGGACGGCTTCAGATGAGAAAATTATTTTATCTATTTTTCAGTGTTTCAGGCCCTGTAGCACAGGGCGCTATTAAGACGTGACAAGAGTTCTTCGTCTCGCTCGCTCTTGAGGCTGTGCGATATGAGTGAGCGCGATGCATAACTCTTGTCACGTCTTAAATGCGCCCCGTACTAGCCCTTAAGCTCAGTGTGTACATGTCGCAGGCATCTGGTTTAATAGATACATTTTACCTGAAAATAAAATGTTTATTAAACATACTTACCTTATGCAAAGCCTAAATATATGAGAGAGTAGCGTTTGTTTCCGTTTCCGTACCAATTTACGTTCATTTCGGCCCAGTATCATGACATCCGTCGTCGGTCTCAAATAATACTGTCAACTTCCGTCTGGTTTTTTAGCATTTCCGGTTACCGCCACCACCGAAGGCAGTTGAGTTTTGAGGCTCAATATTTTAATCATTAGGCTCTGATTTTTCACCAGGCAGGTTATAAAAATGTTAGGCTTTGCATAAGGTAAGTATGTTTAATAAACATTTTATTTTCAGGTAAAATGTATCTATTAAACAGTACGTTACCGTTATGCAAAGCCTAAATATATGAGAGACGTGTTTATTATCGCCTGGTGGTGGCGGACAGCATTATGAGACATAATCAGGAAAACACATAGGTCAGGCAATATGACTATATGGTAAGGGAAAATAGAAAATATAGTGTATTTTGTAATCAAAACTATTTATTGTGATATTAGTGTCTTCTTACAAAACATTTATGTATCAGGCATACAAATAATTGTGTAATTAAAAATTATAATAAATTTTAACAAAATCAATTTGTTATTCATTAATTGGCGTAAATAATGAAGAGATAGAACTCGTATTGTTAGAAGGCGCACTAATTTCGCGCCTGTAGAATTTCTGGAATGTCTTCGCTGACTTCCAATTACCTCTAGCCAGGATGTCATCCATTTGATAATTCTCTATCCAATTTTTGGATGCCACAGCTGACCGAAAGCTGCCAGGTGTAGCATCAATGTTAGCTTCCTCAAGAAGCTTTTTTAACCAGCCTCCAATGATTGTACGTGATGCTGGTTTCGGAACGCCGACAGTAGTTATAAATAAATTATCAGATTTGGCAAGTTCTCTTCTTGGTTGTGATACCTGGATTAGGTGTTTTATCCAGTGGACGGGACACAATTGTTTATTGTTCTTATTATGCAGTAACCTCCAACCGGATTGACGATAGTCAGAGGTGTCCGTTTTAGATCCAAAAGCTGGCCAAAGTGTAATATGGTCATCAGATATAATGCAGTGTTTAGAGTTTATTTTGAGTAAGGTAATGTACTCTTCGACTTGAACAAAGCAGTAAAATAGCTGCAGTGTGACGAGCAACTCCGAAAAGCTTTGATGAGTCAATTGCGCTTTTAGTCATGTGTTGTATCAAGACTTCGACATCCCATATGGGTGGTTTTAATGGTTTTGATTTAGCTAATGAAATAGCCTTTACGATCTGTTTAACTAATAAGTGTGAGCTTAGTTTATCGCGGTCACTAGGGTTACAGAATGTTGCCACGGCAGATTTATGAACCATTATTGTGCTAAGCGCCAGGTTATCCTTTTGAAAAAGATCAGTTAAGTATCTGGCTAGGTCTGACCCGGTAGGTTCTTCAGCATTTACATGATTTTCTGAAGTCCATGATACCCACTTCTTCCATGCAGATTTATAGGTCTTAAGCGTTGACTCGCGCCAGCTTGCTGAAAGCAGAGTCTTTTGTTCAGGTGTCCAATTGGTTAAGTGTTTGTTCCAGCCCCACATCTCCACACTTCCAGGATCATTTCTGTCACGTTGGGTGGTGGTAGACCGGTTGTTACGTCTACCAGAACTTGTGGTAGGTTCCTGATCGTGAAAGGTGCAGCTGTTGCTCGGCTCTTCAGGTCTGGTCGCCAGAACGCTCGCTCCCACCGAGGCGCCACTATTAGGTACAGTCCCCTTGCTTTGTTCAGGTGTGACAGAACTTTCGGTATTAGGTGCGGTGGAGGAAACACCCATGCCAGTGAATAATCCCAAGTTACTCCTAGTGCGTCGTAGCATGCAGCTCCCATGTCCTGTCTGTCGAGAGTGCAATAAGTGGGTACTACGTGAGCGCGATGAGATGCGAATAGATCGATTCGTGGCTCTCCCCATTTCTTGAAAATTATGCGAGTTATTTGAGGTAACAGATGCCATTCTGGTCGCAGTTTTAGTCGAGAAAGGTGATCTGCATGGCAATTGTATATACCTGGTATGTGATAAATGCTCATGTGTATTTTGTGTTGGTCCAAAATGAGAAAGATCTTCATTGCCAGTTCTGTGAGTTTGTATGATTTTGTCCCTCCTTCGTTTCGAAGATAAGAGACAACAGTTTTGTTGTCGGACTGGACTAGGACACTTTTGCACGCCAGGAGCTGAGCGTGGCCTCGCAGGACGTTGAATATCGCAATCATTTCCTTTTGATTGGAATGTAAATTTTGTTGTGAATTTGTCCACGTTCCAAGGATGCTCTGATCGTCTAGCTTGGCTCCCCATCCCACGTCGCTGGCATCTGTTGTCAAGTAGTGATTTGGTATTGGCTCGTGCAACTGGGAGTAGTTTGTGCAGTTCTTGTGCCACCAGTTCAATTCTCTCATCGCCTTCACCGTTAGTGATACAGATTTCGTCGGTTCGGACCTCATAAGAGAGTTTAGTTGACGTTGCAGGAAACGATAGTGGAGTCTGCCTCTTGGGACTGTGAAGCTTGCAAAATTCATGACGCCAATAATCCGTTGCAGCTCTTTTAGTGTGACTTTGCTGGATTTGAGCATGGCTGATGTTTGAGAGAGTACTTTCGATGTTATTCGCTCTGGTAGATACTTCCTGTTTTTCCAGGGATCCCATACTACGCCGAGAAATTCGAGGCATCGCTGTGGTGTTGATATCGACTTCTCTGTGTTTATTGTCCAGCCCAGGTATGTTAGTGTTTCTATTACTATATTTATCTGGTGTTTTAGCGTGGCTGGGTTTTGGTGAACCAATAGGAAGTCGTCCAAATATATTAATATACGTATTCCTTGGTCTCTCAGTATTTGGGCCACCCAGTTGGTCAATGTGGCGAAAGTTTTTGGTGCAGAACTCAGCCCGAAGGGTAAGCAAGTCATTTGTAGCAACTGGCCTTTGTAAATGAGGCGAAGAAAGCGTCTGTGACTCACCGAAAAATTTAGATGAAAATATGCCTGGTGGATATCGATTTTGGCCATCCAGTCCTGAGATTGCAGGAAGTCTGGAACTCGTTGGATGTTCACCAATCTGAATTTTCCCACTTCGACAAATTTGTTTAGTGCCTTGAGGTTGAAGATTGGTCGCCACGTGCCGTCTGGTTTTGGACGGAGAAAGTCGCGATTTCATTTAACTATTTATATGAGTAAACGCGAATATCTGAACTGTTAATAATTAATAACCGTGATTAGTACAAACATACTAATCACGGTGATGAACTGAATATGGGATATATCATAAACAAATTAGTTACTTAGTATCACGCACACGTGATGACCGATCAGTCTAATAACCTGATCGTCTGAATGTCAAGGATAATCCTGATGTTCTTAGGGGTTTCACCCCAGTGGCCTCCAACCTCCCCTATAGCCACCCCGTGCCTCGCTAGCAGGGTTGTTCCCTGGGACTGATCACATGGGATTGTTTCCCTAGCTTCTTACACTGATCACATGGGATTGTTTCCCTAGCTTCTTACACTGATCACATGGGATTGTTTCCCTAGCTTCTTACACTGATCACATGGGATTGTTTCCCTAGCGCACTGAATATCTAATCTATCTATTATCACACGGTACGGGTACGGTATGTACTCGTACCTCCTTTAAACCTTACATTATTAGCTCCTTAGTTTCCTTATACTCATTATAAACACAATTGGTACATCAAGAAATCAAGTGTAGGTATAACCTATCAATCATAAACGAGATATAAAAGGTAAGTAGAAAGGTCACTTAGCTGCGCACTTGCAGTAACTGGCTGTTGTCTGAACCGGGCCATCACGCCCGCCTCGGCTCCCCGAGCCTGGGCGCCTCGGCTCCGCTCCGCGGGGTCCTCTCGCACCCACGACACTGATCTCCCTCACTCTCCGTCTGCTCACCGCGGCTGCTCACCAAAAGTGAAAAGCGCTCCCGCGCTGCTCGTTTACGTGGATAAATTAGTCTACCCTCAACTCGCCGATATTAATATTAAGGCTCGTCTACACTCAGAATAATTATCTTGATTATTCTGTGAGTCGAAATCGGTACAACTCCCGATAATTCGGGACACTCCCGCCGAGAGAAAAGTTTCTATGAGTGAGACGCTTTTACCTATTCTAATATAGGTCATAAGTATATGTATAGATCAGCCACCGACAAATTAGACCCTTCTAAAATTTTTCGTGTTTTGATTTTACGTCTATATTAATGCCTGTTTCATTAATAAGCTATAAAGCATACATCGGTAGCAATCTCTAGTTTTGGCTCCTTTGCTACAAGTTCCTCAATTGCACTTCTCCTTTCGTACCATAACAACATTCCAGTAATTCAAGCAATTTTCTATTGCAAGTTCTATTTGATACTTCTACTATGTGGCTTCTATTACAAATAATAGTTCATCCTATTTTTCTATTATCTTTTATTCTTACTACACCTCTTCTTTTCTTACTACACCTCTTCTTGCATTTACATTTATTACTGATATCTGTCACATAATACACACGACTGTACTGCAATTTTCTGCTTTTAGCTATTTGTCCTGTTGACTTCAGCATGTAGACACTTGAACACTCTAAATCTTAATACTCAATCAACGATAATCTTAAATCAAATAAGAATTAGCAAACAAACTATTGTGACAGTTTACTCGGGAGCTGTGGCTGGCCTAGCCGAAACCAAGGGGAAATGCACAAAGGTTCCACTCGAGAGAGCCACGCACAGAAACATCGCCCCCTCTCTGCACAGAATAGAATAGAATACATCTATTTCAACACACAATAATGTATTCGGTGTCGACACGTCCCCCATATAGCTAAATTAACGCTTCAGACTAAACAATATAATCATGTCATATTCTTATCATTTATCTTTATTAATATTGTATTTATTGTTTGCTATTCTAAGGATATAAATATTAGTAGGTATCCCAAATGAATGTTCAATGTACAACAACTATATTAATCTCTTCATCTATAACCATACTGTAACTCAATTTTATTATTCTATATGTATTTATGTTTTGGTATAAGTGGAGTGTTAGCTACTACAAGCTATTATCTTGAACTACGTTCGAAGACCCTCCCCGGCACAGAAAAACTTTTAATTTGAACATCTAAGCCTTAGCTTTTATTATAACAAGCATTAGAGTAAATTTCTGTGTATTGTAATATTTTACATTCTGTTACCTCCATCATTATTGTTATGCTTTCATATTGCCTTTGACAGTTAAAATGTTGAACCAGCACCATGGTTCAAGGGCAAATATAGGAAGTTAACAGCAGTTCAAAGTTAACAATTGTGATTTGGTATTCGACTTTTTACGTCGTTGCCCTATGGCAAGTTTGTTATCCATACGACTATTCGTATACAGTGCTAGTTATTATAGATTGGTAATGATAATAAATGCTAGCAAAACAACAAAATCCATTTTGTTACTGAAATACCTAGTGAAAGCAGGTATACTTATGTCTTTCTGTCTGCCATAAAACATAAGCTTAGTAGTCATCAGCCTCTTATTGTATGCCTGAACTTTAGGAGTGCTATTCTGTCTTTTCATCCCTTCATATTAGAATACCATTAAAGAATCTGTCTCTTTATCATTAACAGATTATGATATAAGTTCGGAAACATTAATTGCAACAAGTATTTGTAATAGGACTAAGTTGCTAGGAATATTATGTGATAGTAAACCCACATCCAAGTCAAGAGAAGTCCTGATCATGAATAAGATACTTTAGTATACCTAAACTGAGGCTAACTCTCTCTTGGTCTGACACTGGACTTGGTTATTATACAGAGTTTGATGACACGGTTAGTGATACACCGATACTGATGGTGATACTGGTACTGATACTGATATGCAATTATATGTTCTGTCTATAGTTCTGTTCAACGTTCTATGAAAGTTCAGATGTATGGGTAGGTTCATTACTTATAAATTAGCTCAACCTTTCCAATTACAACGGGCACTGACTTTGCCACTGGCTCTGACTGTGACTCTGACTGACTGTGACTCTGACTGTGACTCTGACTGTGACTGACTGTGACTCTGACTGTGACTGACTGTGACTCTGACTGTGACTGACTGTGACTCTGACTGTGACTCTGACTGTGACTCTGACTGTGACTCTGACTGTGACTCTGACTGTGACTCTGACTGTGACTCTGACTGAGACTCTGACTCAGACTCTGACTCTGACTCTGACTCTTAGTAGTACCCATTCACTATAAAATGCACACAGCTCATCATTTGCATATCTGTTTATCGGGCATGCAACACCGCAATACCGGGATCCCGTAATACTGGGATCTCGGACAAACTTTACGCTTTGAAGTAACACCGGAATAGGACTCTTTTAGGCTATAAATAAAGCGATTAAGATATAGTTAGCCTTGTGTTCCTATATACCATGAAAGCCCTCTTGTTTCCAACAGTTTAATGCAGTTTTCGGATGTTGGAAATCTACTGTTGTCCATGCGTAAACTAAAATCAATGTTAAAAATATATATTATAAAATATAAACTATAATACTCAATTGTTAACTAAATTTTATTGCTTTTCTTGTTTAATTTGGTCCTATACGACCATTAAACACAATATATGCCATTTATTACAATGAAGTCTAATACCGGCACTAATACCGGAATCCCGCTATTGAGTTGTAAACCGGAACTCAATACCTACCAGCATTGAAAATTTATCCGGTATTGGATGCCCCAATCTGCATACCTTGCACTAAGGTCTTCTTATCTTATCTTATAATTACATAATATTTCAGTTACATCCCCATTGGGCCTCAAATATTCATTTCATTTATTCACACCATAACACAGAAAATAGCAACAAATGAATATGTACCTCATGTACCTACATATTCTATCTATCCTTCTTCAAGCCTAATACATAGTACGTAAGCACCAGTTTGCACATCCGTTCTCTAGTTAGGTAAGTAGGTACTCAATATTCAACATGAACATTGTTAATCTTTAATTTTAATTGAGACTTAGGTACCCTTTTGCTTCAACACTCACACTACTTAAACTTCTGACTTATACAATGTTCTTCTGATATAACATCTTTATGTTATGGAAACATAAAGAGGATTACCGTCTATCTGTCTATTGAATTCTTCTTCCATTGGTGACGTACGTACGTACCCATGTATATCTACATATAATTCTGTTCTTACGTAGGTACTTTGCTTTATGAGTACCAATACCACATGCTAGTTAAGGTCATGTGCATTATATGTATACAATTATACATTGTATACCACACATACTTGGATTCTAAAAATGATACAAAATCTAAAAATATTGCAGATCTCAATAATAGGGATGTGTTTATATACTATTTGGTTATCCATACTATTTACCTATGGCAAACTTGTTTTTATAACTATTTTGGATTCAAAATAACGTGAATCTGAATTTCATCTTTGATGACTGATTTAAGTCTGTGGTGGTCTATGTCTTATTTCGAAAAGTAAAACTCTAAATTTAATAATCGATCTACTGTACCAACATGATATGTATCAATAAGATTATGATAGTTACTTTGTAGGTATTCCACATTGTCAATGAGTACTAGATTGACTTCTTAACTAGATCTGAATTCTTATTTCTTAATAGCTATGCTTTTGCTGCAACTGGGCTTTTTTACATGCTATTACTAGAATGTTATAACATTAATCATAGCAGAACTTTCGTAAGAATGGTCAATTTTACGACAGATTTGAATATTAGCTAAATAACTCATTTTAAAAATATGGTGAATACCACATACCACTATGCAACGTTCTGATTGACTGACTTAACTTGGTCTCTCTGAATAGGCAACTTACTGTTACTGATAGGTCATAACATGCGACCATGCAAGTGTTGTCGCGCTACTTTATTTACTTGTGTTATAATTCTTACAGCTATAATGACACTAATCAACTTTATCTCACATACAACTGTTTCAACTTTGATGAAACTGAAACTACTACTTTCCTCATTGACTAAAACTTCTGAGATCACTCGTGATCCTTTAAATTCTATGATTACTATAAACCTTCTATAAAGTATATCTTATTTACGTTGGCACGTAATTGTGTGTCCCAACTTGATACTTTTATGCAAAGAAAAAGAATAGTCTTAGTTAACCCAGTATACATATATCTAATTTCAACTGAGTATATCAATTTTACAGTTTGTTTTCCTTTATCTTCAGAAACTTTAGGTTGAAGGTACTGTAGGTACTTAAGCAACTATACAGACTTATGTTACGTCTGGTTCTTCTTGAGAAGAAAATCGCAAGAAATTATCTGAAATTTTACAACGCTAAGATATATTATGTAAGTATACGTAAGTATACTCAGTAAGAGTACCTACGAGTTTCAATACAATGACAATTCAAACATTCTTAACAGTATTGGGCACAATGTGAATCATATTCATTTTTAAGAGGAGATTTATTCTCCGATATTGTCCACCCTGCTTGGGTATTAATAACCAAAAACGTTCTTTGATTTATAAGCTAAGTACTTTAAATTCAGATCCTTTTCTGAGTGGCTCCTTGGTTAAGGCCATTGTGCACTTGTAACTAAAGTTTAACGCTTACTGAAATCTAAACATTTTAAAGTTCACATTGAACTAAAGTAAGATATAATATTTAACTTCTTAATAACTTGAAGCTTTATATATAGTATAACTTCAGAGAACAGTATATACATGGGTGTATAATCTTCGTTAGCTGACAACTTCACTATTCATATTCGGTACTATTTTTGGAATTGAATTGCTTGACTCCATGTCAAGAGATTATATTATTAATCTTGACCGTCTAAGAAGTTCAGTGGAACTCCTGTAAGTATGTGCGTGCAACGCGGACTGCGCCGTGGCGGCCGAGCTCAGACTACTGATATAGGTACTAAGTATAAGTTCTACCAACTTTCACGATATCTAATTCTAACATCCTCGAATTATCAATCCGAAGAGAACTACAAAATGTTTGGTAATAGGCAAACTGTTTTCGAACATCTGGTAAAGGTATATTCTTTAGCTCATAGCTTTTCAACTGGTTATTCTAAATTTAAAGGGGTAGGTACCCACAAGCAAGAGCATCACCTGAGTCTGTACTACTTATCATCAAATCAAAATATATTTTCTGGGAAATCCTTCATTAAACTGAACCATATTCAATAGGCAATAAAAAACAAATTTCTTTGCAAATTATTTAGACCGCAACAATGTAACATAACAAGGAAACGGGCGGTGGCGCCAGTGCGGGCGCCTGTTGTCTACTCGTCTCGTACAGTTAGCTTACTGTGACTTGCTCCTTTACAAGTTTCATTTCACTATAAAATTGTAGAATTTGTGCTTCATTTATCAAGAATATCATTAACTATGTAACATCTATGCAGTCCAATAACTTGTAAGCAACCACTTGATTGTCCCGATGGCGTCTAATTCAATCACTAAATATCTGAATCTGAACCATAATAAGTGCCAAGAGTAAATTACTCACACACACTATGATAAATTACTCAAAAATTCACTAAATATATCTATATTAATCAGGGAAAAATATATGCTGAGTGAACAGATTGTAGTCTACAATACTCATTATCTAAAAGTCACATTTTGGTGAACGGACTGTACTATCACATTATTTCAGTATCATAACTAATAAATTCAAATCTGACTTCGCTCATTTGCAGGTCTAAATTTGATCAATTGCTAACTGCAAATTGACATACTGCAAAATTCCAATCATAATCCTCTCAAATATCGTATGCCATCCACTACTGGAAGGATCTTGTCACTATAATGTTACGCTACTCTAAAAGCGACTCTAATGCATGTATCATTTAAACTCTCAAAGGTTTACTTCAATTTATAGGTACTTGTAATTTCATCAAATACTCAATAAGTAATGCTTAGATCAGTCAAATACTATTGACTACTAATATAAGAGTTACACCAAACTAATTTACTTGTATTTTAATCTTTATGTGTATATTTTCATTAAAACCTTTCACGAGTCTCAAGAATAGTCCCCAATTTCTCTCAAACAACTAAAGTATTCACTGGTGAACGTTTATCATGATATTTCAAAATAACTTTTCTTGTATTTTGCAAAACCCTTTTTTTGCAGGGAAAAATAAATTACACGTAAGTCAAACAAAGCTGTAACACTGCACTCAGATCCCAGCATCTCCACCATGTCGCGATTTCATTTAACTATTTATATGAGTAAACGCGAATATCTGAACTGTTAATAATTAATAACCGTGATTAGTACAAACATACTAATCACGGTGATGAACTGAATATGGGATATATCATAAACAAATTAGTTACTTAGTATCACGCACACGTGATGACCGATCAGTCTAATAACCTGATCGTCTGAATGTCAAGGATAATCCTGATGTTCTTAGGGGTTTCACCCCAGTGGCCTCCAACCTCCCCTATAGCCACCCCGTGCCTCGCTAGCAGGGTTGTTCCCTGGGACTGATCACATGGGATTGTTTCCCTAGCTTCTTACACTGATCACATGGGATTGTTTCCCTAGCTTCTTACACTGATCACATGGGATTGTTTCCCTAGCTTCTTACACTGATCACATGGGATTGTTTCCCTAGCGCACTGAATATCTAATCTATCTATTGTCACACGGTACGGGTACGGTATGTACTCGTACCTCCTTTAAACCTTACATTATTAGCTCCTTAGTTTCCTTATACTCATTATAAACACAATTGGTACATCAAGAAATCAAGTGTAGGTATAACTTATCAATCATAAACGAGATATAAAAGGTAAGTAGAAAGGTCACTTAGCTGCGCACTTGCAGTAACTGGCTGTTGTCTGAACCGGGCCATCACGCCCGCCTCGGCTCCCCGAGCCTGGGCGCCTCGGCTCCGCTCCGCGGGGTCCTCTCGCACCCACGACACTGATCTCCCTCACTCTCCGTCTGCTCACCGCGGCTGCTCACCAAAAGTGAAAAGCGCTCCCGCGCTGCTCGTTTACGTGGATAAATTAGTCTACCCTCAACTCGCCGATATTAATATTAAGGCTCGTCTACACTCAGAATAATTATCTTGATTATTCTGTGAGTCGAAATCGGTACAACTCCCGATAATTCGGGACAGAAACATAGTGGAAATGAAGCTTGGAGAAAGTGATGCTTTTTCGAGTATTTTCTGCTTCAGCATTTTGTTTATGATATGATCCATCTCTTCTGTGTGTGCGGTTTCCTGAGAATTGATGTTTGGTAAGAACAGGATTGGCCTTTTCTTGAACGGTATTCGATAACCGGTGATCATTTTTAGTATATGGGGTGGGGCCCCCAGGTTGACCCAGTGGTCGTAGAACCGACTGAGTTTCCCTGCACTGAAGTTGCTGGTCAAGTCAATATTTGCGCCGGGTTTGTCCTCTCCTGTCCCGGTGGGACGAGGGAGAGCGCCGGTCTGCCGTGTTCCGGTATGAAACTTCTCGTGTTGGTGGTCTTCTCTTGGTGCCTCTACCACGAAAATTCGAATTCACATTATTTTTAGGGCCAGATCGGAGATCTTTGTAGCCAGACTTACCCGTATTTTTATTTTGTATTTGTACTGGGTTTTTTTTATCGTTCTGCGGTGCAGGATAGCGATCTTTTTCATTGCACCAGAATACTTTTTTGACTCCACCAGATTTTTCTAGAACAGCGCTGAATTTATCTGCATCAAAGAGATGGCTGCAAGATGGCGGTATTTTCCTTAAAGCGCTTTTGTGGTAAGGGTCTTTTACAGCTGCCAGAATAGCTTCTCTTCTATGTTGCACTAATTCAGATCTGTGACCACATACCAACTGTAATGCATCAGCAGTTGTTTTGCAATAATTTCCATCTGAAAAGATACCTGAAATCTTCGCATGCAAGTCTTTGTACTCTAAGGGTTGGTTTTGGTGAGCATAATTCAAAAGTTCCTGCATATCCTTCTGTAGCGCGTCGCGCTGTTTCAGTAAGGCAAATGTTATGGATGCGAAAGCCTTTTCCATATTAGCTGTATTTTTTGAAACATCTAATCGTCGCACTTCATCATTTGCTTCAAGATTTACAAAACCAGGCGATTGACTGTACAGTTTTTGAATGTCAGCGTAGCGGACATTAACCCACTCAGGATTATCAAATCTTTGTAAATCTTTCAAAAGTTGCAGCATTTCGGGTGATGTTGGTGGAACAGATGGTTCTTTAGTTTTAGTGCTCATTGTAAAATTTAATTCTGCGGGTTCGTTACAATGTTCTGATAGAGATTCGTTTTCGAACAACTCGCCACTAACGTCTAAATCAATATGATCTCGAGATCCAGTGGTATTCGTGCATGCCATTTGATTTTTCAGAAAGCTAACCTCCTTAATCAATTTGTTCAATAACTTACGGCTGCGCTTCTTGCTTCGTTTGCGTTTCTTACTACGCTTGCGATTATCACTGGATGACGAGCTTGACTCCGAGGATGAGCTCGACGTCGAATCCGAGCTGGAAGACTCTCTCCTTCTCTTCCTCCTTGTATCCTTGTCTGGTTCCTGACATTCCACTATGCTCGCTGTACTTGTAGATGGGCCGGGATTATCCATAACTCCTGAAATTGATATCTAACGGCAGTTGATTACCGTTAGAAAATATTTAAAATATTTGCTTCGATATAAACAAATAATAACTTACGAACGGTAACACCGTTTATCCATTAAACATTATTAATACTTATACCTGTCGTTTTTTCTGTTTTCTATTCTAGAAAAGCTTTAAATGTTTTTGTACTATGCGATTAACATAGGGCAATGATTTGAAAAGAAATAGGTAGTATTTTTGACTAATAAACGAAGTATACTTACAGTTTTTGTCGTGGAAAAATAATCACTTTTCGAAAAAACTTACTTTTACCCTCAGGTATAAAACTGAAAACGATAGGTATATTTACTTCTTGGTACTATTGAGACAGTGCTCGTGCATAGGCTGCAGCCACAACCGTCTCGGTTGAAATCCAAACGCCTAATGATTAAAATATTGAGCCTCAAAACTCAACTGCCTTCGGTGGTGGCGGTAACCGGAAATGCTAAAAAACCAGACGGAAGTTGACAGTATTATTTGAGACCGACGACGGATGTCATGATACTGGGCCGAAATGAACGTAAATTGGTACGGAAACGGAAACAAACGCTACTCTCTCATATATTTAGGCTTTGCATAACGGTAACGTACTGTTTAATATCCTGTTTGATTGAACCGCTAGCCCGTTCATTGGATGACGCTACTCAGTTGAATGACTAAAGAACAACTCGTCAAGTGGTTGACTGTAACGTCCAACGTCTTGACTGAACGTTATTCAGCGAAGTCGTTAAATGGGATATAGTATAACAACTTTGTAATGTCTGGTTAGGATGAACATGACCAGACAAGAGTCAACAAAAAGACTATGTTACAAAGCTCTCATCTCACAAATTAACTAAACAATAACAATAAACGTACCTTGATATTGTTGTTCATAATTATCCAGTTTCAGCACAATTTTTTCTTTGAAACTATCCGCCGGCGGTGTAATAATAGGTAAATTAATGTTGTCACACTATTTTAACATAACCCAACAAACAATCTACTCTTATAAAATTATATGTATAAGGTCTAATCTCTTATAGTTGTTTTAAAATAGCTTTCATTATAACAATGTTCCTTATAATCGCATGACATAAGAAGATTTGGCTAATATTACCTTTATTCTTATAATTTGGTTGGGTTAACCATAACAAGTCCAAATTACATGGTTACAATAAGGATTGAAAATGTGTTATACTTGTAAGAGCATTTACAATGCTTTTAAGCCATATAATATTCAAAAGCCATATAAAAGCTTTTTATTTGGCTAATTGTTCTTATAATAGTAATGCATAAGGTAACTATGATACTTTTAACCTCATAGGAGCATTTTATATAATGTCTACCCAACAAACAATTCACAGCATTTTATATGATCTTTATAAGAATGAAAGCAATCCATATTCACTTACATAGCTATTAAAAATGTATTATTCTCTAGATGGTCATATTAAAAGATACCCACCACTTCTACTGCTACGAGTATAATGCCACAAAATTACCAAGCTGATACCAACAAATCACTAGATGGTCCCGTAAATGATTTTATGGAACATGACTATGTCTAATCAGTGAGGAAGATTATAACAGTACTTAGCGGTAGTGAACTAGATATTATACATTTATGTAGGTGAATGAGATGGATTTGGATATTCATGGGGATATCAACTTTGGCCAATTCTGTCTGAAATTAAAAATGTATCGAAATATTTATGAACTCAACGTGGTGGGAATCTATGAAGGAAAATCAAATAAAACAAATATTTGAGAATCACGTTTTTTTTTAGTCACCATATTGGTGATTATCAGTAGAAGCATTAATCAATACGAGGGCTGATCCAATGTTTACAAAAGGGTGCTTTAAGGGCCCTCTGATGATGATTGTGTGGTCTCCGATTTCCCAATTGCTTGGAACTGCAGATAGTTTTGTAATAAAGTAAAGTATAATTTATTTCTGACGACCATTGCAATACTACCTGAAAAGTAATAAGTATAGCTAATAATTATTAATATAGCTACGGTCGGCATAATACTTGCGTCAAAGGAACCCTAACGATAGATAAAATGGCGATAGCTTATGAAACAAGTGTTGCCATTACAGAGCTTATAATCTTATAGATTTCTTATAGACGATGTGCGACTGTTATTACCCTTGTAAAAGCGTTATAAAGAAACATGACTCAATAATTATTCACATTTTTACCGTAAAACTACTCAAATTCAAGGGCCCGTTGATATAATTACACTTTTTGTACCTCATTTTACCATACGTTTGAATTCCCACACAGTTTTCACATAAATGAGCAGAATATATACACTCTAAAAAATAAATTACATTAATTATAAGTACTTGGTTCTTGTCATCTGTCTTTATAATACTTGTTGACGCTGTCAAACTGTCAAAAATCACTCAGGAAAACACTTACTGTAGAATCTCATACACTGATTAGCTATCTAATAGAATTTATCTTACCGCTATAAGTTTTACTCCCTTGTTGCTCGCCATAATAAAACACGTATAAGGTTGGTTGGCTTTATTAACGCTTTTCAACATGTCTCTTACAAGTTTATTGGCTTTCTATAAGCAATGCTTTTGCTTTTATTAGTTTGACTCTCTTGTTGCTTGCTATAATAAAGCACGTATAAGAAAAATAAGCTAACAATAAAACAATTATAAGAGGGCTTTGAGGTTATTGTCCTTGTAATTTGTGCCCAAACGCACGCTTATTAGCAATAATACGGCTTTTATAAGTAAAATATTTTTGGCATTATAAGCCACTATGAGAGTATTTTTTGTTTGTTGGGAAATAACGAACTTTAAAGCTAATTTATTTGCAAAAAATAACAATACAAGTGCTTTTTGTGTCAGCTGTTCGCTGTTAGACGCCATATTTGTTTTATTAACCACCTGACTGATTTTAAGTCCGCTAACTAGTTGGACGTTTTGTGACGCTTGTACAATCAACGTTCAGCCTAGTCATACAACTGAATAGCGTCATCCAATGAACGGGCTAGCGGTTCAATCAAACAGGAGATTAAACCAGATGCCTGCGACATACATACTATGTTATGTAGTGAACTTAAACATTATTTTTGTGTCTATGTGAAAAGTGCCGTTATAGTTCTAACACCCTACCCTCCCCACAGGCGTACAACACCGGTTCTCGCCCGAGCAGATCGGCATGCAGGCGTCCAGCGCGCTCGCCTACATCATCTTCGAGATGATCCTGTACCTCGTGACCCTCTACATCACCAACACCAGCACCAGCCTCAAGACCCTGGACCTGCTGGCCTACTCCGGCTACAAGTACACCACGATGATTGGGAGCCTCATAGCCGGGCTGTTTGTGGGCAAGACGGGGTATTATTGCGCGCTGGTGTATACGAGTCTGGCGTTGAGCTACTTCTTGGTGAGTTGGGGATTTGTGAAAGCGGGTATAGCTTTTTGAAAGATGTAAGGCAAGGAGTAAAAGGGGCTAGACGAAAAATAAGGAGGGACTAAAAACTTCAATGACTTTGAAAAAAGAAAAATCTTGTATTTTTTTGCAGCTTCTTTCATAAGAAGTTACTGTAAAAGTTTATGCCTAATAATCGATTAATCTTTCCGAAAGCTGTACAAATACATATTAGACAATAAAACCTCACTCAAAGACAACATTCATCTCGATGTTGTTAATACCTATAAGTTTTCATAGATAAAAAAAAAAAAAACACGCACTCACGCCTTGTACTAATGTACTCCCTTGCGGGGTAGGCAGAGGTGCATTGCTGCACCCACTTTTCGCCAGAGTGTTATGTTAGTCCCAATGTAATAGGGGGCGGGCCTATTGCCATTTTACGGGCATATCCAAGTCGTCGTCGTTCATAGATATATACTTAAAATGCAATTATTAACATCATTCATCATCTCAGGTAAAGACGCTCCGCGTGCAAGTCCTAGCCGGCTCTGCGCCCGCGCAGCCCGCGGAGCCGGCGCCCTACGGCGGCTACGGCGCGGGCTACGGCTCGCCCAACCCCTACGCGGACCAGTGGCGCCCCCCCGGCGGCGGCGGCGGCGGCACCAAGCGCCGCGTCTACTTCCTGCTGTTCGTGGCCCTCACGCAGCCGCTGCTGTCCTGGTGGCTCACCTACCACCTGGTACCTTCAGCTGCGGCCTCGCTCGAGCTGCCGATAGCCACGCGATAGCGCGCGCCCAAACAAACGTCAAAGTGACAGCGGCGGGACTGTGTGTGTGTTATACAATTTTACAGATTCCTTTTCCTCAGCCGGTCGGTGGTGTGGAAGTGATTCGGTTTCCAGATCAGAGTTTTTTATTGTAAATATTTACTTAATACTTACCTACTTAAATAAAGTGTATGTATGCAGTGGTCGAAATTGCAAATTTTATATGTTGTTGTAAAGCGTTTATTGAATAAATGATATTTCATTGTACTCGTCTTGGCTTTTTTTACTGAGGTGAGGACTAGTATCTTCATTTTTCTGGTAAAACCCTTGCAGACAAAGAAAATAATTGAAAATGGCGATTGTTCCATAAAAGTGAGTAGCAAACAGTATTAACAGAGATACGATTATAGCGAGATAGCATGAGTCCATCCGCCATTTTTATATTTTTTATTTATCCCTTAGGCGCCCCCAAGACGATCAATTAGACCTAATTATAATACCTGTATATTGTGCAATATAATATTCATCGTCTAGGGTTAATATTGAACATTGCGCAAATGTCATTTGGATTCAAAACGCAATTCAATCATATTGCACAATATTATTGTAGGTCTAGGGTCCGCCTTACATTAGATCAGACGACTTATTTATTTAGCATAGAAGCAATAACACTTTAGTAAGAAACAGTGTTAACCGAACCGGAAGTACCTACGAATAGCGTAAACCGGAAGTAAAGTTCAAGCCAGATAGTAATGAACTAATATCAGAGGTGATCTGACAGAAGTCCTCCGTTTAACTAGTTTAGTTAGAATCCTAGATGGCCTGTAAGTGACCTAATAATCTAGTAACACAGTCGCCCACAGAGCTTGGCCGGGCTGAATGAACACTGCGCTCAAACCCACCTTGACCCACATCGCCGCTGACGCCTAGTTACCTCATCGCAACACGCAGTGAGGAGGCCTGCAGAACTAGTGGGAGGGAGGGAGTGAATATGGCTTAGACAAAGGAAACTAGATTTTAAGTTCTATCCAATGTTTGTTGAACGGAGCTAATTGATAGCCCTATAAATTAAAAACTCGACCCAACAAGTAGATAATACAGCCACAAAAACTTGATAATAATATAAATTTAAATAGTTACAAAACTTATAAATTATTGCAAAATCAAAAATATCCGCGTATTTTCATTGAAATGAAGTTAGCGCTAAATTGTGATTGGCTTACTTCTGCTCAGCTGTGATTGGTCGGTATTCTTAAGTTGCCGTCTTGTTTGTCATTATGTAGTAGTGATGTTTTTAAATCGGACAGCGAAATCGAATGTTCGATTCAGTTGCTAAATGCTGAGAATCCCGATTCCCGACTAATCTGGATTGTTGACATTTTGATTCTTAGATACTGTTCCACGCTATGTTTGCCCTGCTCATCCAGAGTGGAAATAAACCAGTGACCTTCCCATTGGTAGTCCAATACTAAGTATCATTCGATTGTACATAATATAAATATACATACCTAACTACATGTACATGACCCGTAATATTATATTGCATCTGCTGCTATTTGCATTGCAGCTCTACTGAACTTATATATTATTTACAAATTTCGCTATCCATACATCATTGTCACAAGTCAATAATGATCATTATTGCTTGCGGTATCGCGCTTAAAGTTTGTCTTGAATGATTGCCGTCATCGATGTAAGTTATTGCTGGTCATTATTGCGTGTCAATGACAGCCTCGATTGTATAATATACCAAGTACCGATTATTTTTTATGATTCCGTAGTACATCACTAAAACAAAGAATCAGCTGGTTGCTGTCAACTTGCATTGGTACCAACACAGGCAAATGACAAGCGGATAATTTCAGGGTGGTTTCGCGCCATACACAGGCACACGGCCATTATCGACAAACGTTCATGAAACGTGTAGACGTAATATAATCATAGTGTCACTCCTCTTATTTTAGTAACTATTCCATTTGAAACAGAAATCCCCTTGTTTTAGTTGTTTAAGTGTTAAGTGTATCTAAAGATGTTTATTTAGAATAGTGCTGCATTGCAGACAATTCTACGGCAATTACGTAATGGGAATTATGCTAGAGAAGTTAAAAGTTTTGCCCTGAAATCCAAGATGGCCGCTGACACAGGAATGGACACTTGCCCTAGTCCGGAAATCACGGACTCCAGGAAACGACCCCTGGATGTAGACTCTGAAAATGGAGATGTCAAACGTTCACACTTTAGTTCGGGTGAGTTCACTGTATTTTCTTCTTGTAGTTGTTAATTAGGCTCTACCTAGGTGGTACGTTTACAATTTGTTTTACTTCATTGCGTCTTTGGCAATTAGATCTGCAACAGCATTGACATAAACTTGAAGCCAGACCAATTCCATTAGCATTGGATTCTTATCAGATTCAAATACAAGCGTTAACTATTGTGATTTTAACAAAATATCATCAAGTTTTAAGTAATAAACACCTGTCTAATAAAGTTTATAAAACTTTGTTTAAAAAAAGTTTTAAAGTTTTTACAGTTTAATTTTGATTCATGTTAACGAATTATAATGACCTAATATGGAGTATTTATTACAGCAATAAAAACTTAACGCTTCCAACATTTTGATAAGTGCTATTACAAAAATGAGGTTTTAGTTTATCAAAAGCAATTTGACATATTGTTGATAAGACTTATATGTAACACAATACCTACAATAGTTAGTGGTGTACTCATTAATTCCTGAGAGCTAGTTTACTGCTTAGTGTGTGTTAAGATGTTAAATGAGAGTAATTATTTTTTAGTGCAAGACTTGGTGACGGCCTTGCCTCTGGCCAACGGCCATGGCAATATTACGTCTCATTTTGGTGAGTCGTCAGTCTGTACATCCATCTCGCTGCTCATGGGCTTGTGGTTGTTGTGGCGCATGGCTGACCGCGTCCGCTGGTGCTGGCTGCCCCTCCCCAGCCGCCATCAGCAGATGTGCCGGTCAGCGTAGGTGTTAGCGTACTGATCTCCATCGTGCACCGTAAACATTACTCGATGTTGTGAGCCATGTTGTACTTAGCCTCGCATCGTCCACTCACCGGCTTAGTCGTGGCATCCTGGATGTGATCACCTCCGTGTACTGATCTCTACCATCTCTATTTGGTTCACTCGCAATTCTTCTTCAACTTTTGTTTCACATCTGATCAGCTTTGTATTTTTCGCTTTATTTATTTGTTGGTCATCCCCATACAGTTATTACTATCGCTGGACTAACAATGATTGGAAACAATTAACATTTAATTTATTTGCTTCTAATCATTATCATTAAATAATGTATTACATAGTAATTTTCATAAAATAGATTGGCACATTCATACCATAAATGCAAAATTTAAATAGTTGTTGTTAGTAAACATAAGTGAATTGTAATGTAAGTCAGCAATAGTATTTAATTACAAAGTTATGAGTGCGCTAGGAAGGCGGTGGGGCTCCATGAGTGGAGCCTGATGACTCGGCAAGGTCATGATCGGCGGTGGCGTGTGTTTATCAATTGCTAGTTGGATGTGGACTTTGTTCACCTTTTATAAGGCTCATTATTTAGGTATACTGTGTTTGTTGAAGGCTTTTGTTGAGTGCTAGTTTGACAAATGGTGTAACACAGATTGAAGGTTGTTTTTTTTGCGTCATGTGTAACGTGTAACAATAGTTCCTTGTGTAGGTTTTTAACTGTTCGTGGGCAGAAAGTGAGAGTTTGGGTAGCTGCGAGCCGCGGCAGAGATTGTCACTTCCTCATTATCTGTACCAACACACATTGTATTTAAGCTTGTAAAATATTGGATACGAGGCACATATTCAGTCCTGCTAGACCTGTACAAATACCATGTCTGTTTGGAAATTATTCTACTTTCATGGCATTTTACGTAATGGGAGCATTACGTAAAGTTTGACATCCGGTGTTCATGTATAATAGAACAATGCAGTAATCCCTGTAAGATTGACCTCACAAGGACAAATTCGTCATTAACTTTAACTAATAGCGTCGCACTGTCGCGTCGTAATCCGGATTAACTAAAACTAATAGGTTTTCCAGACGAATGTAGAGCATGATCCGCAAACACACCATTATTCGCAGTCCCTAAATATTTGCCCACCAAGATAAGAATTCTTATCTAACTCGAAATAATTGCTTTATATTTATCGTTCTTTAGTTGGTAGTAAAAGTTTAAAATGGGTTACCCGACATTACGGGGTTCCGCGAAGGTGGATAACATGAATTTCTAGACGGTTAAACTTTGAACAAAGATTTAGTTCGTAACTAGGGGGTAACTCTACATATGTGACGAAAAATCTAAGTTTCAGAGCGCTGCCGCGCGAGCCACGCCTTAATATCGTTGTATTAAACGTGCCGATTGCACGAAAGTTTATTAGTTTTTCGTCAGTAGGTAGAGTAACCCTCCTGGAGTCGGGAGTAAGTTGGCTACATGTGTCCTGGTGCGCCTGGTGACCCAGATCCGCCCGGCACCTCGCGGCGGGTGGCGGAGCCGCCGCTTTGTCTTGTAGCTTACTTACCGCTGGCATTTCGTATTTTCCCACTAGCTATGTGGACTGCCATTAGTTTCCCTGTTCATATTGTCTTCCTAGTTCTTACCTACCGTTTTCTTGAGAAGCTAGATACTGCCTTAAATGCAGGGCTGTTCATTAAATTCTTTCTGAAATGTGTCTGAGTTGTCTTAGTAAGATACTTTTTGTCAATTTACTAAATGCACGATCAATCATGATGGCTAATGCCCAACGATTGTTGTAAGGTGTCAAAACTCAAGGAACATAATATATAGAGGACTAAAAAAATTGTCATTTTGCGTAGATTAAAATGATTAATCTCAGTAAAGTGTATTTGTACTGGCGCCGAGGCCTTGTTTAGCATGAATTTCACATTTATGCAAGAATTTTGCATTCCGCAGTACATTTTCATAAATCGGTTGGATTAGCATATCTTAACATTCCAAGGTAATCAATAGCTTCACCAGAAATTCAAAACATACCTACACATAATATGTGAAATTGGAAACCTTTTCATTGTCTATTGTGGAGATAATTGAGGTTTTTTAAAGTTCTTGTTAATTGAATATCTTCAGCCTGAAATCTGGTAAAAATAGAAGTAGACTTCGTTGTCCTGAAAAATAATTGAAGAGTATAATCGTGCTATAAAATTTGCCGCCTTATCGTAATATCTTGTTATCAGCACCTATTAAAGCGGTATTGAAGACAGTAATATACCTATAACTTTTCACTTAACTGATAATATATAGAGCCACTTCCACGATAACATTATTGTCAACTTACCGGGTTTACGTTGTAAACGACACTTCGTCTATGTATAGTAATTTGTTTACAAGGAAAATAATACAAATGGATAGTGTAATTAATGGAAGACATCTTTTTAAACCTTGACTGTGCTAGACACGAACATATTCAAGTCCAAGAATTTATATACAAACTTGAATGAGAATATTAAAAACCATTATTGTACAGCATATTTTTCATTCGTTCCAGTTGCTTTTATAAATGGAACCGAGAACAGCGTAGTCATCTTTGCAGAGCCCAGCCGTGTTATTAGGAAACGAATATTCCTCACGTTACAAACTTGCAAAATAGTATTTGATGTCAAAGAAGAGTTCTGAAATACAAAGCACGGTCTAAATTAGAGACATCGCTCAGCGAAGGGTCGTGAAAAGGAAGTTCAAATGACAGTTTGGTCACCTCGGTCAGACCTTTTGCTTGTCCGCTTTACAAAATAAATGTGTAAAGGAGAATGGCCATTTCTCTATGGCGCCATGACCCAGAGCGGCCATTGATGAAACATACACTGATGTGTAGTCCGTGACTACAGCATATACTGGTATTAATTTTATTATTATGAGGCATGGGAGAACGAAGATATAGGTGATGAAAGATCAAGTCTTTCTACTGTACTAGATGTTACCCTCGAGCTAAAAATTGATTTTAAAAGTGTTCCCGTGGGAATTCCTGGATAAAAAGTATTTTATAATACTTCGGAATAACGGGAACTTGAACAGAATAAAATAATTTTTGAAATTGGTCTCTTTATAAAAATAGGTTTCTGAGTGTGAAATGTGCAAAAATAATTATAATATTATTTGCATAAATAAAATCATGTAATACATTTTGTGATGCGCTATGTATTGGGAATCCCATGATTTAGATTATAAAACTTATTTGTGCGTGTACCATTCATCAAAATCTTATTTAACGAAAAAAAATATATTTAATTAATTTACTTTTCAACCCTAATATCTCAAGAACCCCATGGTTTAGATTTTTTTAAATATTTTTCCCTGATAATAGACATTTTTATCAATAACTTAAAATAGGTTTGGTTAGTGGCTGCTAACTTATGCAAAGCGGGTCAGGTTTCGCCATTCTTCTTTACTTTTTTACTTAACAATTCAAATCAACGCTATATTCGTTGTTTCTTGCTAGACTTCGATAAAACTGATCGAATTCCATCTCATTCTATCTGTTATTAGATTTTTTGTTTATTAGCTACTCAATTAGAATCTAGTTCTATCCAATTTCTGTGAATTCCCTGTAGTAGCAGCCAAGTATTAAGTAGTATTAAGTCTATTAAATCGATACGGGGTTTTAATAGGTTCCCATTATGTATGGAAACGTAACAATAGATCGTGTCGCGCAATCGCATTAAGTATAAGAATAACAATTAGTTTAGATGTTGCTTTATATTTGTGATGAAGTAGTGGAAACCCATCTCTTCGCCACATAAGTATAGAGTTGATACTTTTATAGCTAAGTGACAAGCTGAGTACGTTTTGGTGTAAGTCGTAACGTTCGTAAGCCACGTACTATAATCTCATTGATATTCAGTTCGCGTAAAAAGCTATTTTGTCGAGTTAACATACTTTCGTTGCTAAAAGAATTTGCGTGTTAGTGCTTTCAGTTTCTTTACTTTTAGGTACTTATATAATAAAATATTTATAAATTATGAAACCATAAGTTACTCCCTGCGAGCTTAATTTTGTCTAATACACAATGAAACCATTACTTTGTAATTGATTTCATAATATTATAACAATCTCACGGTACGATCTTTCACCTCATTAAATTATTTTAAAAACAGGCTTCTGTTGTTATTGGTAATTAATTGTAAAATCAATCCAATAATAGGAAGTATCGGTGTACCGGTCTGTCGGCTGGTTGCGGTCAGACATCACTTCAGCCGGATTATTAGCTCTACCCACGCAGGAATCATTTTGGCTTTATTATTATGGATACTGGAACTCTATAAAATGATTTGAAAAACCAGCTTATCTTTTACTCTCATAGAAGTCGCCGATATAAAAATAAATGTGGCACAAAGTAGGTCATAGACATGTGTTCAATTATCACAGTTCATCGTGTGGCAACAGCCGATGCCGAGAGGAACACACTCCTATTATCGTGCGTCGGTGGACGCTCCGGGCTCCTGGCCCGCCCATATTCCGCCGATAAACTAATAATACTTTAATGTAGATAAATAGTCACGGCAAATGGGTCGAGCAATTAAGCGTGTGCGTCACGATGCCAAATATTTTTTTTATACGAAACTGTGTCTCATATTCCGACGGTTGAACCGCGCGGCGGCGGCGATAGGTAGTAGTCACGCGAAAAGTCCTCAAATCTGTCTGCAAACATCTGCAGTGGAGCGCCGCAGTGCCCGCAGCTGTACAAACACCCCATAACGATACTTCTTGTTGGAAGTTTGTGTGTACAATAGAGACTGGCTTTTATCGACATCCAGCGGAGTACGGCGGTGTCCCAGAGTCAGGCTAATGTCGGGGCCTCGACCCACAAACGTCGGAAACATTTTTGGAGCTATTAATTTAAAAATATTTTTTTCCGCGCTCCATTTAGACACTTTAGTACGACTTTAGCACGCCAGAAGTACAATATTTTGGAGATTCTTTAATGTTTTACAAATTGTAACAACAAAATGCTGAAGAGTTAAAATGCTTTGATCAGCTTCAAATTAGGAACTTGTCTTTTATCAAAAATATTAGCATTATCTTAACGAAGTGTAAACATGATGGCATTGACAAGTAACATTTTATCGGAGGCGTTCGAGCATAGGTGCCAAATGCTGGTGTTAATGTCGTGGCCCGTGGGTGATAAACCAAGCCGTGAAGTGTCCGTATTCTCGGTATGTGACAGACAGTAAAGTCCTCACTGTAAAGAAAAACTTATCGTAAATACTTACCTGTAGTTTGCGACTGCAGCTGCATTACGAACAATTAATAACTACAAATGAAAATTATGCTAATACGAGTACATATTTGCCTTGGCATCCATTGTGAAGTGTCACAATTAATTGCATTAAATCATTACTATCCACTAATGTGCTCGTTGATAATGGTTTATTTACACATAAGTTCAACTATACCATAGGTACAACTATGAATTTTAGCTGCAAATCCACAAGTTTATAGCGATTGAATCTAAAGTATTGTCTCCTTGCAAAGAGAGTTTTCTTATAGCATTTAGATTGCCGAGATTTTACTATAACATTTTTATGTGTCTATATCTCACGAGATCTCATTGTCGCTGCGGTGAATCGCCTCAGCCTAGTTGTCACAGACACAAACTTATTTGTGCAAATGGCGCTCTGCCCGGCGCTTATCTATCGCTGGGGCATTTTTTCGATAGCCGATAACCCCGGGCTCGGCCGCGCCGTGTCGAACCATCGCTGCGAGCATGATTTATTATAGGACGCTGAACGCCGCTGAAAGATTATCAAGCCCCACGCAGACAGTTTGATTTAGGGCGAGCAGAAATTTGGAAACGAGGACAGATCGCTGTAATATTGTTATTGCACGGAGGGCGGTGTTTGTTGTCACTCTGCGTCCTGCTGGGGCTTCGCTGCTCTCTGACGTGTTCATCGTATAACTTGTTCAATTATGCTGGCAACTAATGCGAACATGTGATGTTGTTTTCCTCTTAGTGTGATTAAACAATCGCGTACTCGTAATAAGTACAATGTTGTATAAAAAGTTGTTCTATTGTAGTCGGCCGGCGAAGACAGTTTGTAAAAGAAAAGTTTCATTAACGGAGTCGCCACTCCGCCGCAGCCGAGCTGACGCGATCGCCAGGCGGGATCTTTTGATTCCATTTCATTTTTTATGACAAAAGAGAAGCTCACAATGAAGAATACTTCATTTCCCTCCAACAGGCGTTCGATTGGCAGCGCTCCACCACTTTAACGAGAGCTGTAGTGTTAACTAGCCGGCCTTCTTGTGAAGGCCTCAATAGAGCAGTTGGTTCGCTGACGACCTATTTCTAATGAGGTCAAATGAGACGCGAGTATCAAGCGGCGGTAGGAGCTGCACTGATAGTTGTAATTGAAACACATTGTCCTGTGGCCACTGGGTCGTTGTATATTGTCTCTTTTTAACTCACTTTTCATTGCGTTTTGATTAGACCTCATCATTATGTTCTCGTCCTTTGTAATCTCTTTTGCTCTTGTCCTCTCTTGGTCTATGTATAGAGAACATTATTTTTATATTTTCAAACTCTCTACATACAGAAGGTTATCAAATCACACATACTCTTGCACAATTACAACGATTGCATGCAACAGCGCTACGACTACGATACTGCATCTAATCCGTAATAAATAATTTAGATACGCTATACCAACAATCATACTATTACATTTTATAGCGGAGTTTGTTTCCACTCGTAAAACGTTAGTTCTCGTATATACTAGCAATTTAATAAAGTGAATTCTAGTAGAATATTAAATTAATCTTGTGAATATAAAGTATAATGTTATCCTCTTATTACATAAGTCTGACATCAGTGCACAGGTTTAAGGTGTGGTGTAGACAAACAAAACATCACAGTCTGTACAATGTACATACATAGTACATACATGCATACATAAACATTACATAACATAGTACTTCTTACATCCATGATGCACAATTCACAAAGATTCATACATTACTTTCCAAAATCCTCTAAATAAAATCTTCTCTAGCCACTTTGACGGATGGGTTTTGCTGCAAAAGAATAAAGTAAATATTGCAGTAAAATAAATGATATTGAATAAAGCAAAATCTATGTATGATATATACTTAATTAGTGATGGAAACAAATGCTACAATATTTACAAAACAATTTGAAATGTAGATAAACTTTGCTCGCTGATAGCGATAAAGAGTGAAGCGTATGTTCTTGTGGAGCGAATCCATCCCGTCGACGCGGCTGAGTGTTTCAAACGCTGTGTTGTTTACCAAGTATTCCCAAAAGCCATAAAAACTAAGTTTAAGATTTATAATGTTCCAAAGTTGCTAAATACTTTGTAATGAATTTAATCCAGAAATGCGAAGCCAATTATGAGAACACTTCGTGAGATTGTTTGCTCCGCGATCTCCCCCTTTTGTTGATCACTTAAGAATTGGTTATAATGTAACTTTTATTACTCGAACTTAATTACTGTTTACTAGCTTTAATGTGATGCTATTAAAAAGAGAATTGAAACTACGGTATTTTTGAAAGTCTGTCTGCGGCCGGGCGCGGCGCATCGCTAAATATTCGGTGTTCCCTACCGGGCTCGTGAACAAAAGTTTTTCAATTTCCTCAAACACTTCACACGCCTGACCAAAAAGACTGCGTCAAAGTTTAGGTCTTGGATTGGAAAATTGAATAGATTTTCCATGCCTATAAAATAATTTTTCAAAGGAATTCCTTTTTGGTGTAAAGAAAAATCTTACGTATATTTTTATCCTTATTCAATAATTGTCAAAGGTATATTTCTAGCGAGAAGAAATGGACGTTAAAATATTTATCTCAAAATTATCACGGAAGACCCTTAGAGATATATAACAAGAAAGAAAAAAGATAACGTCCTCATTGTTCGTTTTGTAATAACCACGATGAGATAGAGCCGCAAACTTTATTCATTACTTCTGGCATGTTTAATATTCTCTGCCATATCCTCGTTATTCTGAAACGAAAGTTTTTTATTTTTATGCCGTGCCATTATGTGGAATTCAGAAATTCTTGACAAAACCCTGAAAGCTCTACCTCCGCACAGACTAAACATCTGCTGGAGCTGTAAATTCTTTCACGACAAAGCATTTCTATAAATTTCCAACACACGATCCTTAACGGACATTCTTTCAAATTCAGTTACAAAGAAATGCGGTAAAGAGCTGCGGCTCGGACGCTCGGTGGAATTCCCTTTCATCAGGATTGAAATAACTTGGAAAACAACACAGCCACTTCTACTTCTAAACAATTTACACCATTGCCGGAGGAGTAAACTTGTGTGTAACTCTCCATATATCCCATATATCTCATATATCTCCATATATATCCATATCTGGATGACATAGTCATATATTACAAGTTTCCTTCGGTGGTGGTATTGTCTATGACGATTCTAATGTAAATGTTGACGGCAGCAGTGGAGCCGACGTACCACTTCAAGGTGCTGGTGCCGTCCATGGTGGCCGGCGCCATCATCGGCAAGGGCGGCGAGACCATCGCCCAGCTGCAGAAGGACACCGGAGCGAGGGTCAAGATGTCCAAGAGCCACGACTTCTATCCTGGTAAGTTGTTTTTTGCTGTACCTACGCTTAGTTTTATATCCAGCGGCGATGACAAATCTATTCAGAACTATGTCGAAAATGGATATGCAAAGTTATTGTATGTATATGTATACATTACACTTGTTGGTCTTTAGCACCAACAAGCAAATTAGATTCTGCTTAGTTTCCGAGATCCAGACAAATGTCCGCATTGAATTCGACAGATTGCTTAGTACAAGTGTGATAGTTGTTCCTAACTTTTAAGGGCTACTGGATATTGAATAACATAGTTTGGTCCGTTTTGGAGAGCTATCGTCAAATTTGCTGTTTTGATCCCAAATACCAACTTATAACTTTGCCATAAGTTGCTCGAAGTCTGCGCCAAACATTAGTAAGTTTCAAAGGGATATTGAAAAGACCTGTTTCCCTACGGAATAAACCACTAACATGTTCAAGAAAAAGCTTATACATACCTACATCTTTCGTTACTTACCTTCAAGTTTTATTCAAGGTTACGTTCCTCATTTGAAAACATTTACTCGACTTCTAACCTCACTTGTAAATTCTAATAAACACATTAACGAAGCGCTTTTGAACAGCAAAAAAATTACGCACCATTCAATTTTATTGAACCTATTTCAAGAACTTATAAAGCTCGCGTTCCAACGCTCGTCTGCTTTTGTCACATTCGAGACATGAAGCATATTTTATCCATAAAAAGTATATTTGTTCAACAAACCGTACACTTTGGAAGGTATTATCCTTTGTTATCCTGTCTTGTTGATAAATTGTTGGGATATACAAGCTGTTAGTAAAATTGATATGTTTAGACAAGGAAGGTTAGGTGGGTAGAGAAGAGACAAGTGTTGCCACTTTAGTAATATCAAAATCAAAATTGTTGACTAAAAAAAGGTTCTATATTATTACAACCCAGGGTAGTTTACGCATACAGTATTTTTTATCGAGTAGAATGTATCATAGATACCAACTACAATAGAATATTTTGTGTGTATTAATAAAAATCGCATCTTAAGGTCTAACCTAGCATTGTACACCACACGCACGATTAAAGATAATTTATTCATAAAATGCGGTCTGGAAACCATAAAATTACGTCATATAGCAACACGCACATGTGGGTGAGCTGGGAAAGCAAAGTCAGCTGTATTTGTGACGACGTGACGGGTCATAATGGCATGTACGTTGCCCGGCCCCATGGGCTTGCTTGGTTATACGAATATACGTGGCGTTTCGAATACATCGCAGGAAGGTAAATCTCAGAGCTTGAATCAATCAGTAAAAGGAAATTCCATCTGGCTTCAGTCATATGAGCATGCCCGATATTTTGAACGGGTTTCGCGAATTTCCACAAAAAAATTACAGAATAACAAGTAAAGCGTTGTGGAGTTTCAAGGGAGACTTGTTTCATCCCATGTTTGAAAAAAATATCAATTATGGGAAACATTATAAAATATGATCTATGCAGTACTACCCGTCCTTTTAGATATTTGATGGATTCTCCAGAACAAATAAAAGATCTGCTAAATTAATTCAACTGAAACTATTTTAAACACTTGCTATATTATTATTATAAATTACAATTTACTATTAGCATAAGTGACGAAGTCGTGGCTTGTCACTAGAAATCATAATTATAAAGCCACACAAGTGAAGATTGTAACATTGACATAGAAACTCAAGTGGGCTTGATGTATCGAAGCAATCGATACCTTTGTGATAAAAATAAATGGACAAGTTTCCTTCATCGTTCACTGGCTATTATGCGAAGATATATCGTCTAGGTACTAGGCAGGCATAGTAGATACGTGTACGTGGAGTTCGTATTCACGTGAGGAAATAACGTGAGTGATGTTGAATTTCATATGAAACTGTGTTACTTAGCAACAACAGTCGTAGTCAAGGCTTTTGCGTGGCTTCTGAACTATGGATTTAACTAAGCGGATATCGAGTATGCTTTAAGTGAGTTAGCCTGCTTAAATAAACATCATTTAACCTAAATAAAGATAACTTAAGTGCTATTATACTTTGCTATATGCATATTTTAAAGATTAAAGTATTTAAAAGTTTTCAGTAAGTGGATGCAAGTGAAGACACGAGTTTGTACTCAAGCGCGGGTTCATTAAGGCAGGTCACGTACTCGGTACCTGATCGCAATTTCTACGCCACATTATTTCTTGCTAAGTCTGCAGTTTCCAAATTATATTACTCAGCTCTTACGCCGTCTGCATGGGCTGGGCTTGTTAAATTCATTACGAGAATGAGGATTTTATTTAATATTCCCATATTCTTCCGTAACAATGTTCGCTATATTTTTCTTTCACTTGAATTCGTAGCTACGATTCTTTATGCAGATACCTTATAAATATTTTTAAGTCAATCTAGCGTGTATTCGACCCACTTCTAATTCTCAGAAAAGCATCGCCAAATTTTCGATTTCAACTTAAAAACTATGACCTTTACCAATTCGCCGCGAGCGCAAGTAAAACTTGCAACATCAGCAACAGTCTTTGATTTGTAATTGCATTCATCTGTGGCTTGTTCAAGGCTCGTTACATCATCGTCAGCATTTGAAAAACTAGCAGCATGATGTCAGCAAACGAAAATAAAAGCGGATTGCTATTGCTATTGTTGGGTTCATTTGAATATCATTTTGGAGGGACCGCTATTGGTCTGTATGGATGACTTCCTTTTTAGACCGCCCAGATGTTCTCTTACCGTTGGCTACTTTCTATATTCCAAAATTGATACATATTAGTTATACATTGATATCGATTCTGAAGGCAGAAATTTTAAATTTAGCGATGTCAAAACCATAATTTCTTTGTTTAAAATTCGACTCTATGATTGTTTCCGTAAATGTCCTTTTATGCTAGC
Organism: Plutella xylostella; assembly: GCF_932276165.1. Lineage (NCBI taxonomy): Eukaryota > Metazoa > Arthropoda > Insecta > Lepidoptera > Plutellidae > Plutella > Plutella xylostella. The sequence goes on from NC_064005.1 coordinate 426,650, forward strand.
AATTTTTTTAGTTTGACAGCGTTAAAATTAGAATTTCTGCCTTCAGAATCAACATCATTGTTTCAATAAACAACAATACTGTCTAGTTTGCTTATTCTTTCTACTTCTATGTTTCGTGTTTAGTTTAATTATGATAAATCAGTTTTATACCTATCTAGTAAGAAGGTGTTCCAATCAAGTTATATAAATTTAAATATTTGGTTTACGTTTTAGCGAATGGCATAAACTTTACTGCGGGTCCTCGTTTTGTCTGCAAACAGCGGTGCAGAGTGCTGTAGCAGAATGTACTAACTGTTCGTTGTTTTGTGTGTCTGTCAGTGAACAAACACTCGGTCGCTGCGACCTGTAGTCCGCCGTGCTCTGTGCAAACCTGCCGGCGACATCTCTCAGTGTTCCCGAGTGTATTGTTTGTCTGCTAAATAACACAATAATCTTGTCTCCTTCCCCTCTCGCAATTGTTACGACCTTCTCTATCAGTTTTATATGCTTTGTGTGTGAAATACATGAGCTAACTTTAATTGTTGGTGTGTCGTAAACTTTATTAATATCTCTCAAATGTTCAATTATACCATGACAAGATAGGACCAGTAAAATATAAAACCACTAATACGATAATCTCGATCAAGACATTAAAATGATGCAACCGTTTCGAGGCCATGGTGTTAAGGTAAATACGGAAATAAACCTGCCGTTATCGATTTAAAATATCGATCTAGTCAAGCGCCCCACATTACAGATTTAGACGTAGTAATGTACATGTGTGTTGCACAGATAAGTATCCATGTGCGTATATGTTTGTTTATCAGTAGTTAGCGACCGGCCGTGTCGACAGCTACGCAAACAACGCTCCTCGCAGTAATGGAATTGAATGGCTCTCAAGTTATGAAGGCATGTAAAAAGCAGTGGTTTGAAAATTATCATGAATTCACCATTAACCTGTGGTAACTGTCGGTATCCCAATCCCGAGATGCTATCAGGGGTTGTTGTGCCGTTCGGGTGAAGCGTTTTACGACGGAATATTCGCTTATAACACTCACACAAAATGTATATTCACTTGGTTTTCATTAAATTCGTATGACGGTGGCGTAATTAAACCTACACATTTCATTAAGACGGAATTGCTTCGGAGTTAACTCAAACTGTGTGGCTCAAAACTTGAAGAAAGTAATACAATTAGCTCGGTGCATTCGCAGCAGCAGTAAAGGTCATAAGGTTAAGTAAAAGAATAGCTAATGATTGGGAGACGTGACTTAGTATGTAGCGGAGTTGGACGAGGACACCCGCTTTGAAGATGTCTGCTCTGGACAGCAAATAAAACAGTCTCGTAAAAAACATATAAACTGGAGAACTAATAACCAAAAGGGAACACGACAACACAATAAATACATATTTTCCTACAATAATACAAGCCTAATACCCAATGCCTACAATATGTATAAAGATAAATAATAAAAACACAGGGTAGACACATGCTCATAGGAAGTATAAACCAGTCGTATGAGTAACATTGCATGAAGGTCAAAGGATGCATTGCATGAAGAGATAATGATCAATCGCGATAGGTAGTAGGCAGGTTGCTATATAAAGGCGCCTTAGTATAAGCAACGATAGAAAAAACTACGGAAGTTAAAGCCGTATATTCAATTTACGATGGCCTTGAGTTGATAAAAAACGAAGTCTAAACAGATGATTCTATTGGTAGAATCATTTTTGAAATAAAAACACTTAAAACTGAGCGTGGTCGACGAATTGCGTCCATGTCAATAACTTGTAGCCTTGACCTGAATGTATCTTCACGACTCCGCGCCGTGTGACAACCACACAAACATTAAGTAGTTCTAATCTCAAAGTCTTGGAACATAAAATGCAGCCAATACGAAAATATTGCCTTAAAAAATGTTAATGAAAACGTGGATTAATCAGAAAGTGAAACGGATGGGCCGGGCCTCGAGTCTCTTTGTCAAGTGGAGTCACAGATAGATGTATTTTCAACTGTGGACAGAGGAATTCTGGCAGAGATTGGTGTCGCACGGGACGGCCGTAATCGTAAGACACGCGTGACACGAATTTGCATTTATGAATACTCATAAACGTCCAAATGACAAAATCTGCATGATTGCTCGCTAATTCGAGAATGCCGTCAATTATTTCGTACAACGAAGTGTTAACATTATTAATCAACAACTTGATTTAATATCAGTCGTCTTGTTTGCTGAAATGAACCGAGAAGTGTCGAAACTTGTTATTGGGAATTGACAGCTAATTTCCCGGTGGAGAGCGAGCCCTTTGTGTCACAACCGCCGTCCTGCAGATGTCACCAGGCGACTGATATTTCCGTGCAACGACATCTTAGAACAACTTGGGTGATATAATATAAAGTTGTGCTGCAACAGCGGCCCTGGTACCTAATAATTTTGAACAAGAAAAATATTCCAACCCAAACGATCGATATGTAATAAACCCAGATGTTCATGTACCTACAGAGCCAATGTGGATATCAGTTGACAGTTTAATTATAGATAATCTCGTGTTATTGTTGTGTTTGCTTGTGTAACTGGGTCCGCACGGGGAAAATGTTTTCATGCATCGTCATTTTGTTAGCTCTACGAGGCTCGTCCGTTCGATTACGTCTGACAATGGGAGTATTTGGCGTTTGTCGTGATATAATTCAGTGAGCGCGGACTGGCAACAGTGCGCGGCCTGCAGCACGTGTATCGGTGGCGTGTTTCACAATAATAAATAATTAATCGAGATTGTCTTTGCCACATTTGGCTCCTCATGTAATTTATTTTAAAGCAGAGTAATTGCTTCTTTAATCAATTGCATTATCGTATGTTTTTTGTTAATCGTATGTATTATTGATATACGAAATTTCCATTTATTGAAGATCTGAGATACTTACTTTTAATTTACAATTTCAATTACTATTAGTGAATATCGTATAATTTACGACATCAACATTCTGAAAGGACGCCAAACAAAAAAACAAGATAGGAAATATATTTGGCGTCGTCATCGCGTTATTGGAACCTGCTAGGTATATAGTCTCCCTCTATCGAATCTTTCTTCCTTAGCACGGTACGCCGTGGCCGTGACGTAGAAATAAGGCATTTTTATATTTTAACTATTTCTCCAAGAGTAGAAGTCACGTTTATGGAATTGTCTATTGAATCTAGAGTACGAGGAAAATATCAAATGAATGCCGGTCGTAACTCTAGAACTAAATCGTTTATAAAACTAGTGAATTGATATGACCTATTTCAACTAGCGGCAATGGGGTGTATCAGCACGTGCAATCAGCCGTCTTCGCACAATAGCGACATCAGTTATAATTAAACATGATATTTATGATATAGGGTCGGCTATCGGCTAACTACTGGGGCGTGTTAGCCACAATGCCCGTCCAGATAAACCTCTAATCACGCGTCCGACCGCAGTTTACCAAATCCAGGACTTTGCGGCTGTATGAGATGTTACTAAATAACGCAGGAATACCTTTATTTCATAGATTCAATTCCCAATCCCTGCCGGAATGGAGTTGGAGTAAATCCTTGCTATTTTGGGAATACTCCCTATTGGAATTTGTTAGGTATTCACAAATATCTACAGGCGAATTCTGTTGAAAAGTAATCAAGAGCGACGTTCTTCATATTTAAATAATTCAACAACTCATTTCCTTCAAATCCCTGGCTGATTAACTTAGGCCACAAGTCCTTGGAAACTGTTTGGGCTAGAACATAAATCGATGCTGTAATTCATTATTCACGATGACAAATGAACAACAGGTCCTATCTTCGTAACACCAGCCAATTTCCGTTCCTCAGTGGAAGGTCTCACTAGTAATCCAGAGACAATTAATTCCGCCCGGATAACGGGTTGGGCCCGCAGAGTCCTGTGAAATGGCCAGGATTTTAGGAGCTTTTGATAAAGCTAATAGGGGTTTTCCTATCGACATTATTGTCTTACGGTTCTCTGCTCTTACTTACTTTTTATTTTTCTCTTTGTTGTTTGTATTTCCATTCCAGAAGCTGCTGCTGTCTATTTTTTTGATACAAACCTGCAAATGTGGAGATGCATGTTTTTAAAGCCGCGTTGTTTGCGATGTTACTTCATGCCGCGTTTGTAAAAAAAACTCCGCACTTTGTTGCCTAAAACATGTCTGTATGCGGAAAATACACATGATGCAAATTTTTTACCCGCAGTATGTGAGGCCCGCAGCACTCGACGTTGAGTAACAGGCGATCGATGCGGCTTAATGTTCGCCGCGGATCACGGCACGCTCGAGCTTAAACACTGGACCCTCACTGTAGGCTCTGGGTCCCCAGCTCACGGGAGGCACGTCCCAAAGCCATTACACTCGTAACGCTCCTCTTATCGCTCTTAGGTAAAGAGTCGTCATGTCGTAAAAGTTTTGTAACGCCGCCGCTGTTACAACAGTCACCAAATGTTTCGTCAATTGCGAGCGCTCGTAATTCAACAAAGTTCATTATAAAATTCAAACCTTCGCCCCGTGTTTTACAGAGCGTGTTAAATTAAACGTGGCTGGCGAGCCATCAGCGCCGTTCTCGACTATAATTGGATAAAGACCTTTTTTCTTTATGTCACACCTTCGGCCTTGACGCAGCCAAGCGATGTTTAGCCGACCGACTTTAGAAGTCTCCTCCACTAATACCGCACAGCGGCAACGCGGAGCTATTCACCCCGGCCGGCAGGCAGAACATTGGTTATGATAATCTTGCAGTATTTGATCAAACATTGGTATAGCTAACGTGCCTGCATCAGCTGCCGCGTTTGCAACTAGATATAGCATTTTGGCCCGTTGCTCTTAATTAGCTTCACATTGGCCGAGTACCAAGTGTTAATGACCTACAAGGGATAGTGCAGCTTATGCGGCAATGTTACAGGTGATATTAGCGCGGCAGGTGCGACAAGGTCAAGGGGGGATTATACAATATAACCTGTTCGCGGTTGTTGCGTAATGTAACCCGGTTTCTGAAGACGCCGCCACGAGGCGACTCCACTCGACACGCAACTTGCAGCGGACGTCCCATGTGACGTGACTTGTACCGTATCATTTACTTCTTGTCCCATTCCTTATGTAGGTCATTGTATGAGGTACGAGGTAGCCCAGCGTGGATGATGCCCCTCCCCCGAGGAGCCACACAGCTACACGAGCTATATCTGCACAAAACGGTCTCCGGGGCGGGCTCGAGTGTGACAGTTCTGCCGCTGGCTCTTTTGACGTCTGTAGCCGTCCTTTGCTTTGATGCTCGAGATACTTCGCTTTGTGAAGATGTAGAATGTGAAAGGGGATTTGAGTGGGTCCTTACTCGCGCCGGCTCTGCCTGATTCCTGCTATTGTGAGCCTCGAGGAACGTACGTCGCTTGAGAGGATTATAAATGTTTTTCAATTGAGGAATTTGTAGCGATAAAACACGTTTGTACGGTAGAAGACGTTGCAATAGTAGGTATTAGTTTTCTAATCTATTCGTTTTATCGAACAAGAATTCAGGTATTCGAAACAAATATTTTATTCACGGGAAATGCCTAACGCGTTTATGTTAATTTACAACACTGGTCGCGCACAAAAGTAATTGGACCCTACAAATTAACTACTGGCCCGAAACATAATGCCGAGGACAAAATAAATCTGAAAAAAGTCCTCGGCAAACGGGTGACTTAATTAATGAAAAATGGCTGCGCATAATAAATTGTAAATGGAGGGAGAACGAGAGGAGTAAATAAGGAATGATTCCGGAGCGGGGCGGTGGTAGAAGCTAAACGTTCGCCGCAAAGCCTTATCATCTCATTCTAAATGATGCGGTGGAGTGAACGCCACCGCAGAGGCCTTGAATTTCAAACAATTTTATGACTCATTTAGTGTTTTCTTTCAAGAGCTTGGAGCGCTAGGTAGGAGCCATAACAAGGCTCAAAAATATCAAAATCAAATTGTTGTATAGTACCTATGTCACGGTTTATCGTCTAATGAGTAGGTAGTAGAGAGTGAGAGACGATATCGTTACAGAGTATTGTGTAGCTTCCGAGTTTGTTCACTTCATTTTCTCATTAGATTGTGGTTCTTTGTTTTTCTTACGAGCTCCGGCAATATATCTAGGAAATTGTTATTGGATTTCTTAGAACCTGAGATTACTTTCAGTAAGGTTTAAACATTTTGTTAGTTCTTTTTTCGCCTTCGTCAATCTTTATTTAATCTGAACAAAAATATCAAGTAGCTTTTCTTCTAAAATACTATTAAGTATGCAAAATATGATATAGACCCAGATTGACTAACTGATGAATATAATGATAATGGCTACGTAATTTATCAATTATTTTCCCCTCCCCTCTTGCTATGAACATTGGTTATCTGGTAGAATATGCCAACTTCATTTTGAATTTTAAATCACTCAATTGAAGTTAAAAACACTGAAAAACTACCCTAACTGTTATGCTGAAGGTCCCGGATTCGATCTACAGCCGGGGCAAATATTTGTTTATAGACATATTTGTATGTATGTAAGATCTGTGTATCTCTGCCTAGCTTGGAGTCAGATGGCCGTGTGTGAGATATCCCCACATATTATTACCTACATAGCGCTTCTCTGAACGTCCTAACCAAGTTCTCCCCCTGCAGGCACGACGGAGCGCGCGTGCCTGATCACGGGCTCGGTGGAGGGCATCATGGTGGTGCTGGAGTTCATCATGGAGAAGATCAAGGAGAAGCCCGAGCTGGTGAAGCCCTTCCCCGACGCCGCCGACGCCAAGATGCCGCAGGACCGCGACAAGCAGGTCAGTTGTTGTCACAATGGTAGACAAGACAGTAGTCTTTATTCTAAACTAGCTGTTCCCGCGAGCTTCGCTTCGCCTTAAAAAGTTTTCCCGTGAGAATTCCGGGATAAAAAGTAGCCTATGTTCTTTCTCAGGGTCTAGACCATATGTATACCAAATTTCATTCAAATCCGTTCAGTAGTTTTGGCGTTAAAGAGTAACAGACAGACAGACACAGTTACTTTCGCATTTATAATATTAGTTAGGATACTTGGGCAGTTTTCTGTAGTAAACTGGGAATTGCTCTGCCTTTAGTCTCTGCACAAACGGAAAACCGACCACAGCCACTGATGCCCAGCGACCGCGACTTTTCATTTATTTTCATGCTGTACCGATGGTCCTCCTCCGGCTACATATTATGATGTGCGCATGTATACAAAATGTGTGAAAAAGTGTGTTTGTCGCAGTCACTGGCCACCAGAGGCTGTGGTCGGTGCCGCTCTGGTCTGTTTGCTCCGGGCCTTATATCCCTATATCATTTTGAATTGATTTGTTTGAGGTAACTCCCAGACATTTTGGAGGTACAGAGTTATTTTTAATACTAACGTGAAACGGATAGATAAGATACATGCGAGACGTAGGGTGAATGGACAAATAAAAGATTAACTATTTAATGTTAGGTAAAGCGGAATGAAAAGATTAATAAGTCATTCAACTGATGTTCTCGGCTGTAAGGTCACACAGTGCGAGCCTGTAGTCATTTAGGCTTTGAGGTCCCGGGCTAACTACCACTAGCCATGCATAACGGCACACCTCAGACGAATGTGAAATGTGTACTATTAAATTAGTAGCAGCTTTTACGACCAACTGTAAATTTTTCACAGCTTAGGTATAATTTGGTGTAAGTAATACATATATATGCACTCACGACTGTAATCCCCGAAGGGGTACTCAGAGGTGGCTCACAAGTGAGCCACCCACTTTTCGCAGCACATTTGTACCTACTCACGTGATAGGTTGCGAACCATATCGCGTAATTTTGGTGTAAGTAATCGAAATATTGTTGTCTTATCAGATCACAGAAAACTCAAAATTGTTAGCAAATCCATGCTAGTCCGATTTAATAACGATATCCCGTGCGCAACTCGTCGTGCGGTAGTATGTGCTTGTACCTTGTAGTGAAAACGCGGGCAGGATTCAAACGGTTTTAAGCTTTCACGACTGTACGAGTACTCTTATATGCCATCAATATGATGAATGTATTTTCTGTCATTATAATTTCTCTATCGTAAGTACCTAAATAAATTATTGATGGACACTGTTCTAGCTATTCCAAAGTTATTTATGCTTCGGGATTCGGATGTTAATAGTGAGTTGTTGTAGTGAGGTCGGGTGGGCCCCCTCGAGCGCGCAGGCCCGGAGAGATGATCGTCCGGACAGAACATTATAGTGCTTCTCATTCTCAGGAGAGTGATAATGAATAAATTACAAATTTAGGCCAAGTTTCGTATAATTATTCATTATTTGACACTCAAAGCAGCAGATATTTGGTACTGGCGTGTTTGCGCGGCGGTCGCGGATTTACATTCATTGAACAAGTGCGAATAAAACAAATAGGTAAGTTCGGAACAGTGCGTGGAGGCGCATATCTTCCGAAATTATTTGTTTTATGAAATCGGCGAACCTTGCAAGAAGTGTGTTATAAAATAATACCTAACATTTTTTTCATCGCTTACGTTGTAATTACAGCATGTTATCAATATATGATAGCTGTTATCAGTTTATCGTTAAAGTGAGGTGATAATGATAAACGTACCATTATCAAAATCTTATTTGCTTACTATTTACTTCGCAGCAGATATTAATAGGCTGTGCTATGATAAAGTTCTTGGCAACTGAAGCGGGGTTTTGATATAGCAATAAAATTAAGCCGACTTGTGCAAGGGTGTAAACAGATGTTTCAATAATATTACTGCAAGTTTTTTATTCTTCAAAATGCTTAAAACATTAAGCAACGTAAATTAATGTTTATTAATGTGCAAATAGATACTAAGTTTTGTTTAAAACAGGATCACACCGTTAAAAACCCCATTTCAGCGTCAATTCCGCTCGACACATTTTCAGCTTGTAAAGAGCCCTCACGTCAGATTATACGTCCCCTTCGGCGGCGGCGGCGGCGGCGGCGGCGCCCGGCCGGGCATCCCCCCGCGGAACCCTAATAACGAGGATCCGGGGCGCCCTAAAAAGGACACTAAATTAACAGTTTCATTGACGATTTCGCTTTGGATTTGGTGCAAAAAGATTTCAGTTATATCTACGTATTTTTGGAGGTTTGCATCGCGTACATTTTCATTTTGAAGAAACGCGCTGTTGATAATTTAGAAACTCTGTATTAGCAATGGATATAATCGAGAGTTACACAAACATCCAATCGACTCAAATTGAAGGAAATTTCAATAAAAATACAAACAGATCAACAAATAAAACAAGTCGCGCCTAAATAAAAACAACAGACCGTCCAATAAAGCTAAGCTAAATAAACAATAGAGTCGATAGAATCAACAGTGAGTTCGCATATTTATTTTGACGCACATTACACTTGTGCGGAGGGCGGTGACCCAGTTCCCGGCGCCGCAGCGACGTCGATACAGCTGAATCTGGGACTCCCGTCTTTCACTTCTTATTTCAAGTGCACAGCTTATGGAATATGACCTGGATCGGTCATTTTTGGAGATGGCCCAATAGAATTTATTTGCGTTAGACGTTTGAGGCGCGAGTTTTCAAGCGTACTTTTTTTGGTTGATGAATTCAAAATCGATTGTTATGTACATTGTACGGAATATAAATTAAGAAGTAGAGATATTTTGTACGGGAATAATATGTTTTATTATTTCCGTACAAAATATCTCTACTTCTTTCCTATCCTGCTAATGTAAATAAGGAAAAGTTTGTGGGGTTGTAGGGATTATCTTTAGAACAATTGAATCGTTTTAATTAATTTACCGTCAGATACCCAAAATATTTATGCTTGTCATCAGATAAGATATTTATAAAGAATAAAGAACCCTATAAATAGACGAGCGGCTTGGGAGGAACGATATTAGGAATCATTTACGAGCTTTATGGCACTTCATTTCAGTCGCAATTGACCATATCAATGTCGGATTCAGTTCGATGATGTTGGAATGATGTAAGATGCGCCAGTGGCCTGCGCACGGCTCCAATTGTTTTCCGATACTAATAGTTAAATGGAAACTGCACAAGCAGCCTGCACATTGTGTTACGCAACCCGAAAACCTCAATTCTTGTCATAAAATACCACTAGGTACCGCCAAGCTCGTTAAATGTAATTAAAACAAATTAAGTTAATTACGTTACATAAAACTGTACTATCTAAACCTTCTGTAAGTACCAAAGCACTGTAATTCCCAGTCGTAGAGTAAGATATCGGGTGTGACCGCAGTGCTTTGTATTCAAAGCATTCTCGCCCTCATAGGTGCTTCTATCAGCATTCTCGCGGCCGGCGGAGTCCCTGACTCGCCAGTCCCGAGACCCTCGCATGAATCACAGACGCCATCACATGGGGGAGCCTGCAGTATAACGCCATATTTACATAGAAATTGTTGTGAGCTAAATTGTATACTTTTATACAATATGATTAGCTGTGCCAAGCAATTTCCGCCGTAGCGCCTCTGTTAATAAACTTCCAATTTCCGCGGCGCGTAATTATGTTGGCGTTATCAGCTGGTCTGTGCAGATAACAATGAAACGGAGCCAATGTTTGGTGCTCGAGGACAATGCGACGCTAGGCATGCATCATTTTAGAATGAACTATCATTATAATATTATAATAATGTTTGGGTTTTGTTTGTTCTGTATGTGATGTATAGGTGATCTAAGCGTAAGGGTAATTAGGTAGTCACTTTATCTACAAATACGATCGTGGACGTGGGGTTCCGTAACGAAAACTCAGTAGTAAAGAGTCTCCCTCGATGTTGTTAGGCGTCCTCTCAATTCTAATTAGGATGCTCGGTTCTACATGAGTATCTTTGAGGACGGTAATTATATGGGTACTTAAATCAAATTAAAATCAACAACAAATAGGGTCGTGGGGTTCCGTAACAAAAGCGTTGCCTTGAGTAAAGATTTCTGTTGTTGCTGAGGCAAATACGTCTTCTATGTATAATCCCTGACCGAACTAAATACATGAGTATCTTTGGGTTTGTCTAGGTAGCTCTTCAAAACTTTTCTTTATCAACTTTTTTTACCTTACTGTACTAAGCACACTTGCAAATGTTAGACACGTCATGTTTTGTGATTAAAATACTGCTTTAAAATTAAAACCTAGGTACGTACCCAATGAATAGTGCACCAGTGTGAGTACTCAAAATGCAAATACCTAAAGCACTACAATAAATATAACGATTGCAGGTGACTCCATGTGGCTCAGATAAGGGGGGCCACTCTATATGAAAAAAAACGAAATCTCGGAGCTCTGCTGCGCGAGCCACGACTCTACCTCATTGTATTAAACGTGCCGATTGCACGACGGCTCTCGTCCGTCGTTTTTCGTCTGCATAGAGTAACCCTCAAGGCTACACGCTAACCGTGCCACAATGTAAATGAGACCTCACCCGGAGTGCATTAGATGCAAACACAAATGCACATTATCTTTAAAAGCTCTTGGAGCTCGCGCGCAGACTACTTACCCATTTGTCTGATAAACATTGTACAATGCACGATGTAAAATGAACGGTATTGGATGGTATGGAGCTCTTGGGGCAGTGGTTTGTGGTTCTGACTGATGTGCCGGGGTCCTGGGTTCGATCTCAGCTGTTTGTTTAGCGGCAATTATTAAATTTACGCGTGACGTTTGGACGTGTAACAATGTGTGTTGTTCACTTGTCTTATCACTTCACATACTTATCAACAATAGCCAGCTACATTGATATACATTATACATGGTATAAAACAGATCAGGGTCCCAACGTTAATTAAAATGACATAACCACAGATTGGACAAGACAAAAGCCATCAAGCCATGATTATGATTGGTTAAACAAACGCACGGGTGCCGCGCATGTAGGCGTTGCAGCTCTTAGATTAAACATATACGAACCAGATGGTGAGTCACATACAAAAACAAAGCATAAAACTGTCCGCATTTTGTGTACTGTCAAACTGTTTTAAGTTCAACCAAATGACAATTATTGTACCAATGAATAAGGTAACAAATCTTCAAACCGAACTACACTCACGGGCAATGAAAAGGCTCCACTCAGAAAAGCACCAAATTACTCCTAAAATTGCTAGCTTAATAACGCCTTCTGCAACTTTAAAGTACATTTACAGAGCATCAGGATATTACCAACTAAAAACTATAATATTTTGTTAAATTAAATCTTGAAAATTTTTGAGTTGTTTGGTGTCGGAGTGGAACTTTTTCATTGCCCGTGAGTGTATTTAAACATGAGATCGGTGGTAGAAGTGGGGGTGTTATTTGTCGAGACGTTTCTTTTGCACTGACACTCCATCTTGTCCGTATATTGTTGATCTGCGTTGCACCTCGCAATCACTCGCCACAGATGACAATGCAAGGTCAAGTTGACTGCATCACTGCAGGCGCATCGCTGCCCTCACGTGCCTTTGTTTACAGCAAACACTATAGTTGCGGCGTGTCCAGATGTCACGACTGGTGTTGTGCTTGTCGAGGCGTTGTGGAATGTGTGCATTCTTGATTGTGGATTAAATAGAGGCAATATAGATACCTATTAGTCTATTGATATTTATTATCATGTATGTCGTATTGTTGTAGGTACTTAAACAATTGAGTGAAAAGGGTATTCTTATACCCTTTCATACATAATAATTCAGAATGTATAATGCCATAATATTTCTCGAAATCTATTGAACTGTTTACCAACATTTATGTATAATCATTCACATTATGAAGATACTCGTGTAAATATGTCTAAGCCTTAAGCCTTAGCCTTTCACACGGAATGGTAGTCAAAGCTCGCCCTTTTGATGGTCGTGAATAGGCCCGAATAGAGGTTTCCACGCGACTAACTTTGAGCACAAGCAAGCAATCACCATTGTTTGTTAAACGATTTCTGCTGTATTACCAGAAAAAAACTGCTTGTCATCCTTATCACTTTATTTCGTGTGTTCAAGGATACACGTGTAGAGACCTCTAGGTATATTGTTTTTTTGAGAAAATACTGACTGTTTGTTGGGTAACTGTTGGTAGAAAATTTGGTCAGAATATGAAATTACCCTTCGATTAGTGGCGTTAATTATAATTATCTAGTTTACACTGCTGAGACCTTGACACCATACCTCGCGAATCGCAATCAACAAAGCGATAAGAAACTAAACTATCAGTACAGTACAGTGGCTCCATCTGCCCGTGCAGAAGGCTACACTTTGTGATTAGCAATAAGTGTATTTCACAAGGAAGTAACTTTGCCTGTCTGTGAGTGTCGGTATGTGTGTGTGACACAATGTCAATGTGAACACGAGTCATTTTGTGAACGACACGTATTGTGGAGTTTTCTTAGATTGTTGCAGGAAATAATTAATAACGAGATCTCCCATTACAATCAAGAATGACCTCTAATTGAAACATAATTGAAATGAGGTTTCTCATTCCTCGCGGTTTATTTTACATTCTTCTCAGATATACTTATACATACTTAGTCCTTTAAAGAATTACTAAACGTTCGTAAATAAAACAATTAGAATCCTGGATTAATGCTGGAAAATTATGACTTCCATATCCTCAAACCCAAAAGTTTTTGGACATAGGTAGAAGAAATAAACTCTAATAATAACCTCCCCTATCAAGGAAAAAAATACAAAAATGTCGGTACATGTGCCGAACAATATACTTACCTCTAATAATCATCATCATCAGCCTATAGCAGTCCACTGCTGGACGTAGGCCTTTCCCAAGGCACGCCATTGGATGCCATCTATAGCTTTCCGATGCCTAATCGATGCTAATTTCTTGTTGTTCCCTCCCCAGGTGAAGATCCTGGTGCCCAACTCGACGGCGGGCATGATCATCGGCAAGGGCGGCAACTACATCAAGCAGATCAAGGAGCAGAGCGGCTCGTACGTGCAGATCTCGCAGAAGGCCAAGGAGCTCAGTCTGCAGGAGCGCTGCATCACCGTCGTGGGTCAGTAGAGATGATGATGATGATGAGGGTGACAAGAAACAACGTGCTAGCACGATTGCTGATTATAAACTGTATTATTGGTAGCTACCAAGAAGAAGAGTCTCGCGGTACACAACACCCACCATGTTAGGCGTTGGACGTCATCCATAAGGTTTACGCTATGTTGACTCAGGCATTAGACATTAATTTGAATAATTTGTAATGCTAGTACTTCGTTTGGACGCATTGTCAGTGGCGGGCTTTAGAGGCAGAGGAAGTTCAACCCTAACATTCTTAGCCCCACTTTGCTATCTGAAATGTTAAGTAAGAACACGACGAGTTCTGTTTCATGTTAAAACCTACTTGATAGAGCCCTATATACTATTATTATTGGCCTCCTCACACCACCAACTAACCTCTAACCCGTGCCTCATTAATTCCAGGCGAGAAGGAGAACAACAAGAAGGCGTGCGTGATGATCCTGCAGAAGGTGGTGGACGACCCGCAGTCGGGCTCGTGCCCCAACGTGTCGTACGCGGACGTGGCCGGCCCCGTCGCCAACTACAACCCCACCGGCTCGCCCTACGCCGTGCCCAGCGGTGACGTCACTGAGGTACGTGCACTCACTGCCCGCAGTCATCGTCATCCGATGCGACCTCAGGGGCTTGTAGGACTTCTGCGGCGGTGGGCGCGGATGTGACTCGCGGAACCCAGCTTCGTGGCAAAGGTCCGGTTACAAGGATTGCAGAATAGTTCGCCACGGCCGTTGTAGGTGTAGTTGTACTCGGGCTAGTTGTAGTTGGCTTCGGGCATTTACTCTGGAGTGGACAATGTCGTACGCGGACGTGCCGGTAAGTCCTCCCGGAATACCGGAATTGGCGTTGGTATTGGGAGCCCTGAAGTTACAAAAACAATTACAAATCTTAACTGCTTTCTTAAAACCTCTGCGTTTTTTGCTCTGTCTGTTTTTGCAAAATAAAATAAATTCACAATACCCGATTTAAACACTTGTGTTCGGATTTTAAACAAAAGATGAACTCATTTAATTACTTGCAAATTAACTAAATTATCGGGTAAAATAACCGTCGGAATTTATATGTATTGTACCTATGTGCTCCTCAACAATAATGGTAGCATCTGCGCAAATATCTTTGTAGAATATAACAATACACGTGCCTCCAGCTACAATCCTCCAAAATTTAAACTCAATAGAAACTATTTCTGATGATGCCAAAAAATAGTCGTGAAATAGTCATAAATAGTCGTGTTTTCCAAAAAAATAGTCGTATCATACTTTCGGAGTTAAAGCTATACTTTATGGAGGATTATAGCTGGAGGTCTCCAGCTATAATCCTCCAGCCTCTGCAGAACAAACGGTAAGGCCTATCAACTTGGTTAAGGTCTCAAAAAATTGTCGTGAAATAGTCGTAATGACATGCCAAATTTCAGAAATAGGCGTCAAAAGATAGCAGAGATATAAAGGTACTTTGCTGCAGCCCTGGTGGAGGATTATAGCTGGAGGTTTTGAAAATATCGAATATCTTTGGAACTACTATGACTATCGGTTTGAATTATATCTAAAAAAATAGTCGTGAAATAGTCGCTTCTATTTATTATAATTTTAAGATTGATAAAAGCTGTTAAATAATTATATCAAATTCTTCATACAAATCAAAGTGGACGAGAATGCAAAAGCGAGCCAGTACACAAAAATAATAGCACCGTAGCATTGAAGTACAGATGTCGAATGTATCTATAAATCATTTATTTCGTCATACTATGCATCAATAGTATCTAACTAAACGAATCTTTGGTATGACATTTTATTGCTTTTGCTCTTAGCCTTTACCTTACTGTGTACAGAGAAAACGTATGCCTATACACGCACACATTTATCTCTGTTATCTTGACAAACGATAAAGATGACGACTACCGCGATGTAGTACCTAGGTCAGTTATTGGCATCCCTTACTATCCCGTAATCAGACAAATATTGCTATCCTTGTCTCCTTTCTAACTGGCATGCATCGCACGCATAGAACGCGTGAGCGAACGTGTCACCGGTTGCATCTTGACAAGCGATAGCAAAGCGGTATTTATTACGTCCCTTACTATCCCGGGATCACACAAATAGTGCTGTTCTTGTTTTTTTATTAGCGTTGATGTGGCCGCCACCTCCGCCGGTGAAATTGGGATTAGTTTTATTGAAGACGCAGTACAGGGTAGCACTCAAGCGATAAGAATATAATACGGTTTTGAACTATAACTATAACTATAACTCATTTAATTACAATCTCAGGCTGAAAGTACTTTTATTTATACTTAAGTTATTCATTAAACAATCTTTAGGTAGATTAGGTTTCATACAATTATCTCAGTATTATTTGACTATTACCTATAAACATATTTAGTTTAATTTAAAATAATCACAGTTGGTTTATTGCTAAGTAATAATATAATATTGACGTAGTTCAATAAAAAAAACATGGTATGAACTTAAATATGTAGTTATTTCACTATTAAAAAATAATTATTTTCTAGCCCTATATCATAATAAGCTATAAAGTAATCACAGATTGTTCATAAGTAGGTTTAGGTTAGTATAATCACGGTTATTGTCATAATGAAATATAACTCATTTAATTACAATCACATATACTCACTACTCATTTAATTACAATATTTATACTTAAGTTATTCATTAAACAATCTTTAGATAGACAGACGGCCGAATGGCGTAGTGGTTAGTGACCCTGACTACTGAGCCGATGGTCCCGGGTTCGATTCCCGGCTGGGGCAGATATTTGTTTAAAACACAGATATTTGTTCTCGGGTCTTGGATGTGCCCGTAAAATGGCAATAGGCCCGCCCCCTATTACATTGGGACTAACATACACTCTGGCGAAAAGTGGGTGCAGCAATGCACCTCTGCCTACCCCGCAAGGGAGTACATTAGTACAAGGCGTGAGTGCGTGTGTGTTTTTTTTAGATAGATTAGGATTTAATTATTTTTATTCTCCATAGTAAAAAAGTCACGTGACCAACTAAGTTTCTATGAAAAATTATATATTTTTTTCGCGAATTTTTAAATTCTGATTTCAGTTTCGGGCTTAGATATACCATGCTGCACATGTAGCTTTCGGCTTAGTATACCCTTTTTGCAACACCTTGTAAAATGGTTTTAATAAATATACCTAAATAACTTCGTAGGTGATAATAGGGTATCTATAATGCCCCGATAACTGAATCCTGTAGGTGTAGAACTTGCAAAAATTATGAACAGCCACGGTAGCTTGCGACGTTATTGAAGAACACACGTAAGCTGCGCTGGAAAAAAAATAAGGCAAATTAACGTCTTATTAATAATTTTTTTTGTTTTTTTCTTAATATTATATACATATTTATATGATATACGAGTAGGTAGATACGAGTAGTAATAACGTTATTTCACCTAGACTATTTGTTTGGTAATTTATTGTCATTTGGACACCACAGCAAACAGTGGAGTAAAATTTCTTATCAGTAACTTATTGCAACAATAACTTGAATTTTTGAACTTTTGTGCGAAAATGGTAGAGTAGAAATACTGTTCATTAATGTATTCGCTTTTTTCAATATATATTATGTCCGATAACCGACCTCTATTGTTTTTGAGCGAAAGAGATAGCTGAGAAACCAATTTGGCTTTTGTCCAAAACCGGTTTGGTTGGACGGTGCGTTTGAAACTTGTATGAAATTTCACAGGGTGTGAATTACTTACATAGGTATTTAGTTCAGAAACACGTTTTTGTCGCTTGTAACTGATAGGTACAAATGAGTTTTGACAAGTAAATTGGCTGTTATAACTTTATCAACCTCAGCACCACAACACTGTATAGGCCTAGAATAAGCACAATACCATATGAAAATAGTGATAAATTCTTACCCAGGATTTGTTATCTGGTAATCATGTATTCGGAGCCATTGCAGTTTTTTACCGCATTACATCAATGCAGTCATGATAGTTTATAGGCGCATTACATCGATAGGCTGTGTTTTCAACTGAAATAATAATGGGTTGGCTTATAGGTAGGTTACACATATTTTATTTTATAGGTACATACTTTTATTTGCCTTGTTTCATTCAGAAATACAAACAATAACGCCTTTTTTGCTATTGAGGGATAAATATCCGCATTTAACCAGGTCTACCATATGTAGGTAATCGATGATACCCACATATTTTCGTATCTACTAACTATATGTACATGAATGCCTTGATTGCATGTATGCACAATTTACTCGCTCATAGTGTAAAATTGCTAATTGAATAACAATCCCCATACATATTAAGCATAGATATTAAAAAATAATTTGGCTACGTTACTTCAATAAAAAATCATGTTAATAAATAAGCTGAGCATAACAAAATGGGATGGCTTGCTTTGATATTGAGTATTAAAAAGGATACTTACTTGCAATATTCAAACATAGCACTCACTAAACACTCTTATCTGCATCCACTAATATCTTTTAGAATATAACATCTTGAATATTCATTTGCGTATAGAGCACTCACAATATTTTAACAACCAACAATTACACCGATCGTGACCATAGTTTGAACTAAACTGTAAACAAATTATCAAACAAAACATGCAAAATACTAACCGATAGTAAGGGATGACAATAACTGACCTAGGTACTACATCGCCGTAGTCGTCATCGCTATCGTTTGTCAAGATAACAGAGATAAATGTGTGCGTGTATAGGTGTTTTCTCTGTACACAGTAAGGTAAAGGCTAAGAGCAAAAGCAATAAAATGTCATACCAAAGATTCGTTTAGATACTATTGATGCAAAGTATGACGAAATAAATGATTTATAGATAAATTCGACATGAGTACTTCAATGCTACGGTGCTATTATTTTTGTGTGCTGGCTCGCTTTGGCATTCTCGTCCACTTTGATTTGTATGAAGAATTTGATATCATTATTTAACAGCTTTTATCAAGCTTAAAATTATAATAAATAGAAGCGACTATTTCACGACTATTTTTTGAGATATAATTCAAACCGATAGTCATAGTATGTAGTTCCAAAGATATTCGATATTTTCAAAACCTCCAGCTATAATCCTCCACCAGGGCTGCAGCAAAGTACCTTTATATCTCTGCTATCTTTTGACGCCTATTTCTGAAATTTGGCATGTCATTACGACTATTTCACGACTATTTTTTGAGACCTTAACCAAGTCGATAGGCCTTACCGTTTGTTCTGCAGAGGCTGGAGGATTATAGCTGGAGACCTCCAGCTATAATCCTCCATAATGTATAGCTCTAACTCCGAAAGTATGATACGACTATTTTTTTGGTAAACACGACTATTTATGACTATTTCACGACTATTTTTTGGCATCATCAGAAATAGTTTCTATTGAGTTTAAATTTTGGAGGATTATAGCTGGAGGCACGTAACAATACATGCCACCCTGCAGTTCTAAATTACCTCTTACGACGCACGAATTAAGAGCGGGTCAAAGTATTGTTCCTCACTCTACCTTTTAGCAAATCATGTAACACAAACAAAGAGAACTGAGTAATACATAAATGAAATTATGTCCATTTAAATGGCTGGCCCCGTTTCCAGCGCGAGCATCTCAATTTATTTAAATTTCAAATCCGAGGGTTCGTTTGTGTTTCTGGATAAATCAATAGACGTTTGATTGCTTCTAGCGTTGTCGGGAACTTTCTTACAAGTGTTTATGTAAAGGATCGGGCCGCATCTTCCATTGAATTACTTGGAAATTGATTAAATTAAATTATTTTATTGTAATGTTAATTTGAAAACGTTTGCAATTTTGACGGTAGGTATATTATTATGTATTTCTGAAGCATCGTCGAAGAAACATCGTCGTGTAAAAATTTAAGTTAATATCGTCTGTACATAAAACTAAATGACTTATTACTCTTTCCAAGCTGACTAGTTTTATGAGTAAGAATATTCAGTAAATATCCACAGAGACATTCAAATGGAGAACCAAATACCTAACGGAGTGTTAATACGAGTAATAGAATAACATTATGCATCGCGTAAACATTATAATTTATCCTTCACAATGTTGCCTTGAAAAGGTGTTTGTTTGATTAAATTAATATTTAAATGACATTTTATAACATTTTGCACTACAATATTGCTCTTCACACACATGCACAGAACTTTATTTATAAATAAATTATCTGCTTTAAATAAACACATTTGCATATTATGTTTGATGATTTTTGATCTTTATGGAGATAAGCTGCTCTTTATTGGTGTTTAAAAAGCTAATCTATCACGTTTAATTGGCTGATACTATGTTCTTTCAACCCATTCATCAGATATCACGTTTATCCATACAAATATTTTGTTATTATGGCCAAGCAGTCCACTTATAAAAGTAAGGTCGTTTGCGAACACCGTCTTTAGTTCTACTTCTAGATCTTCTTAAACTTACACATTTTCATCCATACTATACATATGCCCTGTTTGGAATGGCGTTCAATAATAAGCCGCCCAATTGTTTTTCCTACAAATATTTTAGAGTTTCGGTAATTTTAACTCGCCCAATATCTGTAATATAACCGATGTTCTCGTTCAATCATCTGTAACACACATCACGGTCATCCAATCTCGCCTCTTGCCTCATACAAATAAAGTACATTCTTCTAAAACACCAAAATTCCGTATAACTATCACATCACATATCACGGTCATGGAATTTCGCCTGTAGCCACATACAAAATTAAATAAAGTACATTCTTCTACCTCGCCTTAAATCCATGTAACCACATATCACGGTCATCGAATCTCGCAATTTTTCTAAAGCCAGTATAATCATCACATCACATATCACGGTCATGGCACCTCGCCCCAGCCGCATACGAATAAAGTATATTTGTCTGCAGCGACTAGGACGCCAGCTGTCGCTGCTGCAGTGCGGCGGGGAGCGGCGCGCCGCTGTGGTCAGTGGCCAGTTGTTGGATGTCGATGCTAGGATCATTTCAGTTTAATCCCACTTCTGTAGGGAGATAATTATGTACATACAAGTTTCGGATTGATTTGGCTGTAAAGTTGATTTTTGCTTTTTTATTTAAAAAAAAACTGTGCCACTGGTCACCAACCTGTCCTAGTGAGATGCTAAAGTACATAGAAGTAAATTTTGGAGGATCTATATTTGAATAAATGTATATCCAGACCGGAACCGCCCGCCGTTACTAAAATATTCAGTAAATGCGTGCAGCATAAAAAAAAAAAACTTTTATCCATGCATCAGTAATTAAATATTAATGTAGTAATTTGCAAAAGCTACGTCTAGATTCGTCGTTTCTAAACTATCCAGTTACTGAGTGAAGTAAAAACTAAAATAAACTTTCATTAATTGATGATTACTGCATCAATTTGAAACATAGAAACGAAACTTAACTAACCACATTTCACACGTAGACAAACAAACCATCATGTAACAAATATCACACGTCACACATACTGCAAGCACATCAAATTGATAGTGTAACATGTGCGGATAAAGAAACAATCAGTAAATGCCACTTGTGCTATTTCGCCGCCATTTTGATATTGTTTCTTTAACCGCACGGATTATGTATAATATTTTGCCTCAGAAGCTTTCTAATTTCATTCCTTCACCAATCCGCCAAAGGCACCAATACTCTAACCTCTTCTACATTCCTATTGCCATTACTTCATACCACTTTACGCCCGCCAAGCATCTAACCTCCACCCCCATTGTTACAGAACCACGGGCTCGGCACATCAGTGTCCTCAGTCCTGGTGAACGGAGCGGCGGGTATCGGCGCGCTGTCTCTGACGCTGGCGCTCGGGCCGCCCGGGAGTGCCGCCCCCACGCCCATCACGCAGCACACGCTTGATCACATCAAGGTACTCGCATCATGTCGGGGTCACCACTCTAGTGATAGGAACCTTCTGAAATTAACATGTGGAAAATCCATGCTGGCCCTCTTTCAAAACTATATCGTTGTGGTAGTGTCTGTAGTGAACACGCTGGCAAGTTTCTAAGAGATTCGGCTGGTGTTAAGCTGGTGAGCTCCGACCTTTATATCTATCATTCTCTGCAATGATGGCTAATCTCAAATGATATTGGCCGCTGTTTTCGTATTTCGACTTGCAGGACATTATTACTCTGCAATGGCATGGAGACCCTAAGTGTTAACGATTTACCGTTTTTGGTAGATAAATTATGTGAGATAGTACTGTTTGCTGATGATACTTCACTTATATTTAAGTTGAAGCGACAAGAAGTCAATTTTGACAATGCAAACAGTACTCTTTCCATAGTTGCTAATTGGTTCACTGTAAATAATTTAGCTCTTAACTCCAAGAAAACAAAATGTATTAAATTCACTTTGCCTAATGTAAGACAAGTAGAGACATATTTGACATTGAATAACGATAAGCTAGAGTTAGTAAATGAAACGGTATTCCTGGGTATTACAATTGACTCAAAGTTGCAATGGGGACCCCATATTGAGAGGATAGCCGGTAGATTGAGTTCTGCAGCTTATGCGGTTAGAACCATTAGACAGTTAACAGATGTAGATACAGCCAGGCTTGTGTATTTTAGTTATTTTCATAGTGTTATGTCTTACGGAATTCTATTGTGGGGACGAGCGGCTGACATTAATCAAATCTTTGTTCTGCAAAAACGAGCAATTCGAGCCATATATGTATTAGGGTCTAGAATTTCATTAAGAGATACGTTTAAGGATATAGGTATACTAACTGTTCCATGCCAATATATTTATGAAAATATTATGTATGTTCGTAAAAACTTAAATTCATTTAGTAAAGTAGGAGCCACTCACGGTATTGAGACCAGAAACAAAAATAAGTTGCTTTTCCCCACACTCAGACTTTCGAAAACAAACACATCATTCATGGGGAACTGTATACGCTTTTATAATAAATTATCAAATGAAGCAATAAACCTTACTGAGCAAAAATTTAAGAATTATGTTAAAGCTACATTATGTAGTAAAGCTTACTATAGTATAAATGATTATTTAAACGACAAAAACGCGTGGTCTTGTCCACCTCAGCTAAGGCTATTGAAAAAATGAAATGGATATAGGTAGGTACTTAAGTAAAATTGTAGGTACTAGATATAAGTAAAAATTGTAATAGATTATAAGGAAAAAGTTGAAAAGATGCTCGAGGAGTTTCTTTCGCCATTTCTTTCCTTCTCAATGACGGGGCCTTTGTGAAATGGTGGTAGATGACTATCGACAAATAATTGTAAAATTTTACGTCGATTAAACCATTTGAATTTGAATTTAAGGGCAAGAAAACCAGATTTTTTGGTCAAACATGTTAAATTGGAATCTTGTGTTTTTTTTATTTTATTTTATTTGGAAGATATACAGCACAATAAATGAATGTAAATGTAACTTATATAGATAACTTTAAGCCGATTACAAATCTGCACTTCTTAATTACTAACATACAATTTACTAAGATCGTTGACATAACGGGTATAGAAAAAATAATAATATTTTAATTTACTTTGGTTGCCTCGATTTACACTAACACTAATATTATGTTACTTAATTAATAAAAACCTATAAAGTATGTATATATACTATATATATATATATATACCTACCTATATAAAAATAACAATGAAACCTACAACTATAAGTGCCTATTACCACCAAAACGACTGTTAACTAAACAACGCAAACCCCACCAGCTAATCACCACAAACGCCCTTACCAGGTGGCGCTCCGCCAGTCCGGCTACTCCGACGCCGGCATCTCCGAGATCAGCGCGGCACTAGCCCTGCTCGTCAAACACGGCGTCCTCGGGCTGTCGCTGCCGCAGCCCATGCCGGCCGCGCCGCTCTCCGCCGCCTACTTCCCGCTGCCGACGCAGGAGCCCGGCGTGTTCGGACCCATCGGACAAGTCGGACTCGGTGAGTGGATGACCTCCTTGGAGCTGGGGTTCACACTGGCTGGCTGGAAAAAATAGGATTTTGAAATTGGAACGGATTTGATGCAAGCGTTGAGGAATATGCTGGCTGGTCAGACGAAAAATATAAAAAATAAGTTTTAGAAGTAGATTTAATACTGGCCGGTTTGAAAGCTTTGGGTCTCAGCTCTTGTTTCAAATTTAGTTTGTAGTGACTGGCTGCGATTGGTCGAACTAGATCTTGGGCTATTATTGAACTATCCGATCTCAGCCAGTTATTTAATGATCAAGGAATGATAATACCATAAGGTCGAGATAAGATATGATTTGTTTATTTATTAAATACTTAAAATAATATCTCACCTTGATCATAACGCTATGTACTTCATTAGCTAAAAGTCATCACGTTTTATGGAATTCTATGATTTTTAGCTGGTGAAATTCAATTACGAGTAACTTGAATATTACCAATATTATGATTCTTTGTTATATGGGGATTTCCTTTACAAACAGAAAGCAACAGAAATATCTATGGTTCTAGAAGCATAGACATTTTGCGGCGGCCTCTTATTAGAACAACTGCTCTGCTTTCTACATTCTCCTCCATGTTCTAAACTATTCTAAATTCAAAATTGCATCGCACCGCTTCACATCACCTATTTGGGATAATCTTATTGGCTTTGGAACTTTTTCTTTCAAAATTCTGAATGAAATCAGTGACTTGATTTACTAACAAATGAAAATTCTAATCTCATTTGTGAAATCTTCAAATGGGACGATTACCTACACTTATCAGTAGAAATGGATAATTTTGATCTTATGTTTTTTTACTCGTAAATATAATCTACGCTTATTTTTTTTACATTATTATGTAATCAGACACAGAGCATGCTTTTAAAGTAATATAAAAATTTGCCTGATTTCGGTTATATTTCACTTAGTGCCATTTCAGGCTTATTATTATTTGCATTTATTTTTTAATTGAAACTCAATGTATTGCTGAAGGTTTTCTACAAATGACCCTGCGTTTGTATTTGGCTTCGAAATTGTTTTTCTTACTAATTTTAGACCATCGCTTATTCATTATTCCATTCTTTTCGGCAATACACTTTCTTTGCACTTTTATTGGTTATACTTGGATTTTAATGTCATAAGCTTCCTTAAATTTTAATAATCACTTTTAATTGGTCAGTTTATGGTATTTTACATACTTATTCTTTGAATTAAAAAATGAAATTAATGTTTTTATGAAACATGTACCAGTGAGCTAATGAGCCGAACGTTTCCATATTAAAATCCAAGCATAATCAATCTCATTTCCAACAACTTTTATTCATGGAGCCATATTGTGAAAATAGCTTAATAAATGTACCGCAATTTGAACTATAAATAAAAACTTTATACAAAAGAGCTATTTTCACAATAAATCCCAAATAAAAGTTCTTCTCACCAAATCTTCTTCTTCTGTCGCATCACAGCGCCGCTCTGAAAATGATAGTTGGCAGATGTCGCCACAGTCGGTATTGCAAGGTTATGCTAGTACACGCATCTAGTGGCCAGACTATTCCGTTTTATTTGCATGTACTTATGTATCAGTATGTATTTCAGCCATCATTGCATTTACATCTCGCATTTTAACTCAAACTTTTTATCACTACAGTATACAGTACAATTTAAAAAAGTATTTTAGTTTCGAATTCACTTTTCTGTAGAGTAATTTTGATTTGCTGATATTTTAATATCACAATATTTTCTGACTCAAGCATAGTTTTTCAATTATTAAAGTAACACTATTAAATATTTATTCTCTCTAGCGATCTTACATAACTTTGGTATTCAAGTATGTATTTGTATTCGTTTGTACCTTCTCCTACATGGTAAATATATGTATTTATACAGGATGTCCATATAAACAGTACCTCCCTACACTCAACGCGCTAACATTTTCAGAGCTACGTGTAGCACAAGTCATTGCATCACACCACTTATCTACTTCTATTTATAATGTATAATGTATTTCTTACACGGAACATATGTTAGTACCCGCGGTCTGTGCACTAGCATCACCTGAATATCGATTTGAACGCAACGGCTAAAGGTTGAATTCAGTTTGACAATGTGCCACCAGAAGACGGAGATTGGTCCCAGGGTTGTCCCTCCTCACATTTGTACCTAAGTCTCGCGCATCGCTAACACATTAAGGGCGCATTTCTTTTCTAGACTCGACCGAAACGGAAAGACTCCTCCAATATTACGGCCTCAACGCCCGCTCGTACTATGTCAACTGAAACGCCTTTAGTCCCCCCTGCGGTCGCTAACACGTGTTCCTGGCAACTGCGCGAAACGTTCTCAAATAAGGGGCCGACAGGGTTACCAACTCTAAATTGTTGCTATGTATAATTATTCCTATAGATGTCTTTTTATTAATGTTTTGTTTCCCTCTAACTCCTCTTAATCTTGCCTTTCGGTTTAGACCTAATGTTAAAATTTGTTAGTTATTAAATTTGATTATATTTAAAATTCAATTGGATATGGAATGAAGACTGACTGACTGCATTAGACTGGTCATTTTGGCGTTAAAAGACAATAAATAATCTAAAATCCCATCCCCAAAGTCCCAAAATTCTCACTTTAAATGGCAAAGCCTTTGACCCTTGTAACTTTTGAATCCCCGTCTTATACCACAACCTTCTTACTATATATATAACCCCCTAAGAACTCTTACTAAAAAGGCCAAGCCTTGTGACACCCCTAAATACCTCCGAAAACCATTCGGCCACCCCCCTTAAAACTCCAAAACTCGTCCGCATTCGGCTAAGTTGGTAGCTTTGTTAGGCGGCACGCGGGGCGGCTCGCTGGAGCGTTTCGCGGAGGTTGCAATGGAGCTTCGGCCCGCAGCGGCGGTGGCGCCCATCTCGCTGGGCGGCGGGTTCGCGGCGCCGCTGCTGCCGCTCAGCAAGAGCCCCACGCCCGCCGAGCAGGGCAAGGACACCAAGAACGTGGAGATCGCGGAGGTCATCGTCGGAGCTATACTCGGTCAGTGATGATATATTTAAACCATGTATTCTATAGTTATTTACAGTTCGATTGTAGCATACCACCACCATCAGCCAATAATCATCCACTGCTGGACATAGGCCCCTCCCAAGGAGCGCAACAACACTCAGTCCTCGGCCGTCCTCATCAAGCCACTACCGTAGCATACAGTTATCAATAAATGCTCAATAGTTAAAGCATAAAATTAGGGCTGTGATAGAATATTTAATTGTTCTACAAATCATATATCTGGCGGCTATCTGCGCCAGTTTCGCATCGATGCAAGAATTATAAGAGAAGATACGGGACGCGTACTTGCTGCAGTAGACCAATAGCAAACGATATTCTGTTAGAGCAAAATAATTTTATTCCTGACATTATAATAATGTAACATTACGGCGCTTGCAGGTCCCGGCGGGCGCTCGCTGGTGGAGATCCAGCAGATGTCGGGCGCCAACATCCAGATCTCGAAGAAGGGCACGTTCGCGCCGGGCACGCGCAACCGCATCGTCACCATCAGCGGCGCGCCCACCGCCATCGCCAGCGCCACCTTCCTCATCGAGCAGAAGATCCAGGAGGAGGAGCTCAAGCGCACGCGCCACAACCAGCTCTCGCTCATGCAGTAGCCCCTGACACCTGTCACTGTGACGTCTGTCACACCGGCAGCTGTCACGCAGCCAGCTGTCAGCGCGAGCCAGGTGAAGGTTAGGTTAAAGTTTTCAAGGCAATCGCTGTTATAGGACGTAGGAGCCGCACCGCCCCGCGTCGCAGACGCTGCAATAATAAGCATAAGTACAAGTGTCGCGCCGGGTGGCTCGTACTAAGTACATTTTGTTGTAGTGTAAACCCTAGTTATTCTAGTCAGAACACTGTTTAATCACAGGATCGTTTCCATAGTCGCGGGGTCACTCGGCACCATTATAATAATTATTATATAGAGAAAAAAAACTAAACAAGGGGGTTTGGAATAAGTACACGGATTTTTAAGTTACATATTTTAGAAGAGGAGTGGCGCGAGTTACCTGAGTGTAGTTAAGGGTATATTACGTTGTTTTATTGTTTAATAATAACTGAGAGAGCTCGATAGCGGGCGCAAGTGACGTCACGACACCTCGCCCTCTATCGACAAATATTACCTATTTACAATTAAATATATTATTATTATTGCCTATATTGATTTTATGCATGCATACTATAAATAGATAGTTTGATTATTATATACTTATGTTTTCATCGTGATGACAAGTAATTATTTCAAATCTGCCTAGCAGAGGTTTATTGTTGTTTAAGGTAATGTTAATGAAAGTACGATTGTGATAACTCCTATCACGGAAATTCCTGTTCCATACACATTTTTATTTTTGTATAATATCACCCAATTATTTACACCGTTGATTTCATTGTACATGTTACCATAGATAAGTTATTGTTTTTATTCCGAGGGACCGTCAAGGAGGTTTCACTGCCCGGGGCAGGCCTCCTCGCTGATCCCTCGGGGTGTAGTTTACACATTATATGTATATCTGTTATCCATGTTCCCATTCACATCATAAATGATAGTGAGATGTTGCTCATTCACCATTGACGCTTTAATATCTAAAATTCATTATTAAGCATAACTGTGAGAGCCAAAAAGTGTCCTAACCAAAGTTGGTATGTTACGTTACTGAGTTAACTGAGTACAATGTACGTGTTGGTCTTTCAAAGATTTGTTTTTAATTATTGACGCATCCGGTGAACTAGAATCTGGTCAGTAGACGACGGGGCGCGGGCGACGTGTGTCCTGCACTATGACGTCACGTCATGACACTGTGTCGGTCGTCG
This sequence comes from Plutella xylostella, assembly GCF_932276165.1. Lineage (NCBI taxonomy): Eukaryota > Metazoa > Arthropoda > Insecta > Lepidoptera > Plutellidae > Plutella > Plutella xylostella. Next base: position 455,400 of record NC_064005.1, read on the forward strand.
CCCGTCGCCTTCTGTTTGTTGTCATTCCTAATTTTATTGTCTCTCGGTGAAGATCTTTATTTTTTATACGTTTTTAAAAAAGATTCGTTTATTTTATTTTGTTAGTTTTCTGTTCGCGGTCTAAATTACACGTTACGCTGTAAGTACAATATGAAGGAATGTCCATACGAGTTAGTAAAAATAATATATTTTGAATTTAGAGAGCAGATTTCTATATATTATTCAAGAATATGACAATATGATAATAGATTCTTATTTACAGTTATATTAAAGTTTATTTTTGAAATGTTCGCCATTGTTTAGACGCGGTAGTTAATTTGTCACTGTAGAGGTAATGTTTTAACTGTGATTGTTTTGACTTTGTCAAGGTACTTCGTGTCAGTTCCGCCCGCGCCGCCGCCCGTGTACTGTCGCGCACATGTGGCCCACAGTACCGCTCGACTATGTACAGTCGCGCACACGGGCCCGGGCGGCGGCGCGGGCGGGGGGCCGCCCTCAGGCGAGTCCTCGCTTAAACATAGTTTAAGTTGTGTTTGTTTACCTCAGAAGTGCCATGGTTATGAGGGATATAACTAGTAACCATCCTCAGTAGTCCGACCCGTGCTGGGCGCCAAATAACTAATAATAAATATTCACCAATAAACGACCCAAGCGCATGCTTGTCGATGAAATGGAATGAAGTACAAAACAATGAAATGATAAATAAAAACACTAATAATAATATTATAATCAATTTCGGCTTAAAAGAGTTACGTACGATAGTTATATTATACTAGGATTTGGAATTGAGATATTTCTCGAGACCTCCGTAATGTTAAATATAAATAGTTAACAAAAGAATGGTTTGTGAGTCCGCCGCGCCCCCTGGCGAGGCCGGCGTTGTTGTAGCGACGTAGTCACTCGTACATTGTAGTTCGCATTCTCGTAGCTATATTCAATCTTTATCGTAACTTAGGGTATTGTTCATTCTGGTGTTTCTCTCGGTCTTAGTAACTTGTGCATGGCGGTGTCGATATCAGAAGTGTCAATTAGCGGTGGGCTGAATGTCGATTACACTCGCTCAATTCGTCGATCTATACTCGTTAGTGAACGTAGGTAAGTATGTCAATTATCGATCCGTTCGGACTTCGGGCCGTCTCCGGGTTACGATCCTTTGCTCGTTCTGTCTTTCTCTTGCCTCTATTGTTAGTGGGAGTGCCTCGACGCCCCCTACCTCATAGTTATCGGTGAAAAATAGTTATTAACATTATTAACACTATATGACTACGAAATAGATAATTTAATGAAAAAAAAAACACCGCAAATAAAATGTTAATGTTGTTATATACCTGAAGTTGTTACAAATATTTGAGAGTATATTGTCGCGAATACAAAAATAATATTACATATTACAAACATAGTGCGGTGGCGTGTGCCGGGTCGAGTAGGAGTAGGGGCTCTGTGATAGCGGGAGTGCGCCCCCGCGGCCTCCGCCTGCAGTCCAAGCGATGAACTCCAACACGAGTGCTGCTGTCAATCCGTAAGTGACGGTTTTGTCCAGAAAAAGAAAGTTTTGTGTACAGTCAAGCGTATTTTAGCTAAGAGAGACGCGTCGGTATCCAACAGTCGAAGGAAAAATTGGGATTTGGAAATTTGTAGGTGCGTTGCGCCATCTATCGGAAAGAAATGAAGTTAGGTTCCGTGTGAAGTTAGGATATTATTGGATTAGGATGGGTAAGGGATGGTTGAGGTCGGCGAGTGGAGACGGAGCCGGCACGCGGGCGCCGCCGCCGCCGCTCCACACTCTGCCGTAGTGTAGCGCCGTTACAGATAAGGAATTTCAATGTTGTTAGGCTAAGTTAGCTAGTAATTAATCATTCTTCATTCTACAGAGTTACGGTGGGAAGGTTACGGTAAGACGGGTGAGGCGTCTCATCCTCCCTTTAATTTAATAGCTAAATGTTGTTGACTTTGTTGATAGAGTGGTTTATTGTAATGAGTATAGTTTAGAAGGGGAGCCGCGCGGGAGGGGGGGCCGGGGGGAGCCGCACTGTCTGTATATACTTGCATGTTACATTCGTTTCATTACGTTCTTCTCCTTGCTCATTGTCATCAATCGATTAAAGACTGAGGAATCAACTTGCGCATATTGACATCGTCACGAACGCGTCCCAAACGGTAGGGAAATTGTAATATAAATAATTGTTTATCGTCATTAAATTGTTCACCGGGCTCCCCGTTGTTGTCCACCCGCCCCGGCCGCCGCCCGCCCGCGCTGGGCGCCGCCCCCGCCTGGGCGCCGCCCTCGCCTGGGCGCCCCCGCGGCCCGGGCGGCGCCGCACGCGCTGCAGTCGTTGTCTCATCAACTATACACATGTTGAGATTGATATGTTATTGTAATTCTATTGAATTATATCTTGTTGCGTATAATAAGTACGTATAGTGGGGACACGCCTCCGTACGGTATCATAATATGTTGAACGTTTTGTTTCTGTAAAAATTCAGTGATGGTTTTTTATTTCATATTTTTTTGTTAACTTGGTTTACGATAAACGGGTCTGCAATGTTATGTACGAGAAATAATAATTATTAAGTTTTGAATTAAAATTGGAATTAGTCAATGTTTAAATATTATTTAGTCGTAATTATCAGATTGATTTTAAAATGAAATGTTATTTTGCAATGTTGTAAATGATAAGAGGTTCATGTGAACGGATACAATGTCTAAGTGTGTTTCAAAAGCTCTGAAATCCAATTAAAAGGTACCTTGAACATTGTCTATATTATATTAACATTAAATAAATGCAAAACGATTACATTACTTGTTTTATCTACCCTATACATACCTACTACTCCTACTAGGATAAAAGACCTAGGTAGGTCTAGGATGGTCTGAAGAACTTTCCTATGCTTGAAGATTTTATAATTTCTTAAGGCTAGGTAGACGTGGAATTTCCTACTTACCTCGAGACTGCAAGTTAGAAACGTGGCGCGGTAAGGCCTCTTATGGATCCTCTGTAGATTTAAACAGTTATATTTGGCCACGGCAGATGGCGCTTCCTCAACAGTGCTTCCGTAGCTTATATTCATCTATTGGCGTTATTCTGGATGCTCCGATGATCATTGGATGAAGAAGAAATTAACTTTATACTTACTTATTACTTTCATGGAGAAACGTGACTTATTCTGACATTTACCAATCGCTACCAAATTATGATGTAGAGATATCACGGGTATGTAGTTGGGTTTGTAAAATATGGTAAGTACTACATATCAGTAGGTAGGTACCTCTATATAATTTGTCGTCTGTATTCTCATCCATTTCTGGACCAAGGCCTCCTAAGGAGCGCGCCACAACTGTTACTAGACCCATAGATTTTCATTTGATCATAGAAGTAAATAAACTAATGCTACTTTAGCATTGAATAGTCAAGAACCAGGAAATTATTGTTGTGTGCGTATTCTCTGCATTTCACAGATCGCAACAGACAATGCAAATCTGAGTAGGTACTTAACTATGTGCTGGCGACTAGATGACTCATGCTTGCAAACTGCATTCACTACAAAAGCAAGGTTGACTCTGACATTCCTCCATCGATAGAATCGAACTATTATACTATATCTATAGCTGTTTAATGGATGACGAAATAAAAGAAAAAAATGATAAAATTAATTAAAAAACCTATATTTTCGAATTTTATAAATTAAATAAAGTACTTACAGAAATGAGATTTTATAAAATACCTACATAGGTATTTACCATGGACGGATGGAATGTTACATATTATGTTCAGATCATTTTTGTTTAAATAATATAATTAAGTAGCTAACTTATAAATAAAAAATAATACATCAAGATTTAAAAAACATTGAAATAAGCATGTTTAACTAAATTTTCATAAAGGTATCTTATTAACTTATTATAAACAATTAAAACACTACAAAAACACATTGCCATAAAATACATAGGCACGAGAGCTTTACAGAGTCCTGACCTAAGAGTTATAATCCCCCCACTCCAGAAGAGGGGCTTTTATTTTATAAAAATAATTTAATATGACAATACATTGTACTTTTTGATTTAAGCAATCCACTGTATTGTATTTTATTGTCAATATACATTCATTTCATAAATTTATAAAAGTGGTTAGTATGATTTTGATTTCAAATATAAAAAGAATAAGTAAATAATGATGTTACAATACAATAATTCATAAAAAATCGATGGCTACTGCTATATAAAAACAAAAGGATTGATACTGGTTATTTGATTGTATAGGTACCAGACCTATTAATTTGAACATTTTGTTTTTAAGTTGGCGCCTTGTACCGGAAGAGTGTCACGAGACTCGTGGGCTCCTCGTTAGAGAAGTAAGTACTTATGTTCCTCTCCTCTCTTTGCTCAGTGCATCAATTGAAAGTTCAATCCCTACGATGAAAGCGTGAAATGTGAAAGAGATGAATGAATGGTGAATGACCATTTTTTATATTTATCTAATAATCTTGTAAAGTTGGAATATTTATGATACCTAAGTACTTAATATGTTTTTATAAATGTACCAGACGGGTACACTACATAAATCCGAATCACTTTTTCACGAATATAAAAATAAAGATTTTTTTAAACAACAGATTTATAAAAATTACCAAAGAAAAAAATTCGAATGTTATAATTTCGATGTTTTAAATGTAGGATTTTTATATCGAATGGTTTAAATTTAAATAACGAATCCCGAAGTTTTAATATTCCGAAAACACAAATCCCCGAATGTAACTTATATAACAATTTTTTTTTGCTTCGCTCCGCTTTTCTGCGCTCCGCTTTGTTTTTCGACATCTATGTGCACCTAAACGCTCCTGCTCGCTTTGCTCATCGTCGCACCTATCTTTAGGTTTAGGTCCTAAGGTTTTTAAGGTTAAACACCGTTAAAATCCGAGCAATTGTTTTGCTTTGTTGTGTAACTTAACAACAAATAGTTTTCTATTTAACAATATTTTTACTCTATATTTGAAACGCTCCGCATTGTTTTTCGATATCTACGTGCACTTAACACGCTCATCCTCGCTTTGGTCGTCGTCGCACCTATCTTTAGGTTTTGGTTTTAAAGTTTTTAATTATTATACCTATTGAATTTTTATAAAACGTTATTGCAATATTTTGTAAATTAGGTACATATTCGGTGTTTCAAATTCGGAAAAAAGTTTTTCGAAATTTTTGGGTGTTCTCATACCAGACCCTACAAAATTCTTAAACATCATACTTTGATTTTTTTAATCATTTGAGTAGTTTAATTTAAAGTTCTTATCAATAGTGCATCTTATGTTATTTTCACATTCATAAAAGGTAATACAGATTACTTTTTTGAAAAAATGTACTCCCACGATTTTCTTCTTTGTTAGGAGTCGGTAGGTGAGCGAGATAAATGTATATACACGATAGAGCAAGAGCGAGTCAATGTCAATTATCGTCACTGAACAAAGTTACTCGCGGAGTCTCGGTGAAACTCGGACTCATATTACTCCCTATAGTCTATGTGAGTAAGTGATAAGAAGGTAAATAGTTGTCTCAAGTGAAGAAAGAAAGGAAATATGGGATGAAGTTTCAAAATGTAGGTAATTTAAATTATCGTTTGGCCTGTTTATGAAAGCGGGACATTTTTGCCCTCGCGGGGGACAGCGGGACGCACAGCTTGAAAGCGGGACTGTCCCGCCCAAAGCGGGACGTATGGTCACGTTAGCCATAGCGCAAAAATGCCTTTGTCTTATACATATTAATAATATAATCATTTTTAAGTAATATTATACATATAAGAGGTAAGAACGGTAAGAAACGCAATTTTTTCCCATTGGGTCTGACAAGGAAATAGGATACGTATAGATAAAACACATGTACCACATAAAAATACAATCTCTTGGTTAAATTATGTTGCATGTAAGCTACTCAGGTATGTTACTTATTTTGCATTTAGCTTTTTCCTCGGTCGGAGCCTTTACATTACACAATAAGTTCTAAACGTAAAGGTAACATGCTCTTAAGAATAATAATGGCCAAGAAAATATGATTAGTATGAGTCTTTATGAGTATACCTAATTCTATGTCATGAACACAAGTGTAAATTATAAAACTTCTTAAGTAATAAAATACATTAGTACCTTACTTAATAATATAATGTTAGTAAAAGTAAGGTGTCAGTCCCTGAAAAGAGCACACTTACACTTATTGTTATACATTACTCTACAGTTTACAACTTATGGTCTACTTCATTAACGAATTACGTCAAGGCCTTTATCTTTGGTTACTTATCGTAACTTATAAGTATGCTTGTGCTCATAAAATGAGATTCTAAAATAGTTTCATAAACTGTTACTTAGATACTAGTAGAAATTATAAAAAAAACCTATTCCATATCACGTTTGGAAGGAGGCTACGAGACAATTTCGTACTCTGGCACGTAAGGTTCGAACTCGAAGCCGCTGTAGTGCGTGAAGCTGAGGCAGGCGGCGCCGGGCGCGGCGGCCAGCGCGGCCAGGTCGCGGCGCAGCGCGGGCGCGGCGGGGCGCTCCGCCGGGTCCACCTGCCAGCACTGCAGCGCCACCTGGAACAGCTCGTCAGCCACGTAGCTGGGCTGCGGCGGGCGCACGCCGCGCAGCACGCGCCCCGCCACGTCCGCGCCCGCCGAGTGCGCGTAGGGCGTGGCGCCCACCGCCAGCGCCTCCCACAGCAGCACGCCCAGCGACCACACGTCGGCGCCCGCGTGGAAGCGCGACTGCCGCAGCATCTCGTGCGCCGTCCAGCGCGTGTAGTCCGGCGTCTCGTGCAGCGGCCGCGCGTGCGCCAGCCCGAACCCGGACACCTTGGCCGCGCCGCCCTCCGTCAGACTTATGTTACGACAGCACAACCTCTTGTGGAAAATCTTCTTGCTGTGCAAGTACTCCAGGCCTCGTGCTACATCACAGCATATCTGAAGCAATCTGCTCTCAGGCACAAGGCAGAATTTGTTGTTCTGAAGGTCCCTGTGCCTGCTCTGTATGAGCATCTCTTTCAGGGTCTGCCGGCAGTCCTGCAGCACCACAAACAGGGTGGTGTTGGTCTCACAGATACCAATGAGGGAGATGACATTCTCATGCTCGCTGGTCTTGATGAGCAGGTCCAGCTCCTGCAGCATCAGCCTCTTGTCCTGTTTCTCCATCTCTCTGTCATTGATGACCTGAACCAGCCCGGGAGTGAGGCCACCATGTTGTTGTACTTTGCACTTAGTGAATTTTCCATAGCTGCCAAGCCCAACTACACATGATATGTCAATGTCTATCAAGTTCCTGGGTATGTTCCATAAGTTCCTCTTGATGTTTCCGTAGTAGTCCACTCGTTCATCTTCTTCTTGCAGGAACCCTGCATTCTCTATCTCCACGCACGGCTCACTGAGGCTCAGTGGCATGGACTGGGAGCCGCGCTGTATTCTAGTCAGATGAATCCTTTTCCTCAGTATTATGAGGAGTCCAATACCAATCAACAAGAGAACTACTCCTATAGCTATCCCGGCGCCCAGCGCCACCACCATGGGGGAGACTTCCTCAGGCTCATTTATGTTCAGAATAATTTTCTTACATGATTCAGAATATCTTATTTTCTTCACATGGTTCTTCTCACTGACTATACCTAGGAAGACTCCAATCTCATTGGTCAATAGAAGAGGAGCATTGTAGAACCCATTATATGTGCTTTTATCTCCAATAATGAAGTCATTTTTTATGTCATCTGGGTCAAGTTCAGCCGTGATGTAGTATGGCAGCCCCAGCTCCTGTGCGCGTGAGTAGTTGCCAAGGTTCTCTACTAGGTAGCACTGCTGGTCCAGCTCGATGGACACCACAATCCTGTACATGGACACGGGACCATTCACATTCTTAGCTTCAGGGATGTGTACTCTCATTTCATTTCCTCGCCTTTCCCTAATCACAACATCAGGGGGGCTAGGATCTGGGGTTCCTATTTCAGTTTCCACCTTAATGGTGATGTTGGGGCCCTCCTCATCTTCATTCACAGCAGCCACACTAATGTTATACACCGACCCGGGCTGCAGGTTGGGTAGCTCGGACTTGAGTGTGGTGTTGGGCACGCTCCACTGCAGCGGCATGGGGGTGTAGTCGGCGTAGGTGGACAGCACGACGGCCTGCAGCAGGTAGGCGGAGATCTGCGAGTGCGCCTGCGGGGCGGTCCAGGCGACGCGCGCGGTGGTCTCCGTGGCGGCCAGCAGGCGCAGCGCGCGCGGCGGGCCCGGCGCCGCCACCGCCGTGTCGTACACGCTGGCCGCGCCGCCGCCGCCGCCGCCGCATCGCTGCGTCGCGTTCTTGGGGCAGGCGGTGTCGCACGCGTCCGCCGCCAGCCGGAACTGCCCCGGCACGTTGCCGCAGAAGCACGTGGACTCGTTGCCGATGACCGCGTACTTGTAGTAGTGTCCCTCGCACGCGGACAGGCACTCGTCCACGGCCTGGCCGGTGTGCGGGTTCAGCAGCTCGTCTAGCCGCGCCCGGTAGCACCCGATATAGTCGCCGCGGTCGCCGCTAGTCAACTTCATTACTAAAACTAACAACACTATGTAGCTGGAACACTTCACCCACTGTTTTCCCATTGTTTTTTTGTTCACTGACTCACAACCTGGACATAACAAACAAGGAACAAGTTGACGCAAAGTTTGAGAGAAATGCTAGCGCCAGAGCATTATCTTTCCAAAGATGAACTGTATGTAGTGTTCATTTGAACATACATAAATGTAAATACAACTGCAGGAGTAACAAAAGATTTAACACTGTAATTCTATTCTAGTTTACAATTCAATTCAATTCAATTTTTGTTTTTGTGGCTCTCTGACTGTGTGTGACTAACACTGTCAATTCCGCCAATAACATGTGTTGGAGATTGCATGGTATTTTATTTTATTTAGCCTTGTTTACGGATTGATGTATTTCAGTCAGAGAATGAATATTCTGAAACAAGACAACACAAACAAAAGTTAGTAGATTAATGTTAGTATAACGATCACATGTATTTACATTATTAATTTCGGAGGGGAGGACTGTTAGAGTGTTATGTTGTTAGTTTTAAGAAAAGTTGATAAAATATTTACAAATGAGGAATGGACATAGGTTAGTAGACACTTTACATTAACAGGACGAGGGATTGAAGGAGGTAGGGAGTCGTATATCGAGGATTGGAGTTTTGGACAACTGAAGAGTAGGTGTTCTACTGTGCCTTCGTCCGTCCCGCAGTCGCAAATTGAGCTATCACGGACCCGGATCTTAGCCAAATGGACTGGGCTACACACGTGGCCCAATCGCAGCCGACAGATTGTAGATGTGGTGCGTTTGTCAATATGCTTAGACTTAAAAAACCATGGTCTATTGGGTATTGTTGGTTGTATATCAGCATAATGCTTTCCCTTTATTGATTTTGAAAGATCCCAGGATTTTTGCCAAGATTTTTCAAGTCTTGGCTTGGCAAGTGAGGCAAGATCATGGGCAAAATTTTTATAATGAGTCGGCAAACCAGTTTGGACCGCATTCTTGGCATATGAGTCTACGCGCTCATTACCGACAATACCGCTATGGCCTGGGATCCAAGCCACAGCTACATTGATGCCACGGGTAACGCAGCGGTGTAAACACTCTCGAATTTGAAATATAATAGGGAATTTGGATTTACTTCGAAAAGGGAATGAAATTATGGCGTGTAAGCAGCTCAATGAATCAGAAAAGATAATGGAATTTTGAAGATTATGAGACTCTACATAAAGCAGGGCCTCATAGATTGCTGTAGCTTCACCTGTGAAGACAGAAGACTCGGGAGGGCGTTTGAAACTAAGGATAATCTTGAATTTGGGGATCCATACTGCCAGGCCAGTGTCGCTAGTGTCTGACGGTTTGGATGCATCTGTGTATATGCATAACCAATCTGAAAACATTTTACTTACCAAACAGTTGAAGGTTTGGTCAGCGTCAGGAGAATCTTTTTCCACACCAAAATCGGTGATAATATTTGGTTGAAAGGTAAGGGCGTCATAAGAGGTGCTAAACATAGGGTTAGAGAGAAACGTCACTGTCGTGTTGGGAAGTCTAGAGAATCTGATGAAGCTTCTCAGCAGAAGTGGGACTGTTAATGGGGATTGATTGATCTGAGCGGTAGATAGATGTTGAAGGGTACCTAATTTGTAAAGGAGAGGGTGAGAGGTAAATTGACAGATCTTGTAAAAGAATCTGTCACATAGAAATTGTCTACGGAGAGAGAGGGGAGGTTCCACACATTCCACTTGTAGAGCGTTGGTCGGGGAAGACTTCATGGCACCAGTTATAATGCGCAGACATTTATATTGGAGTTTATTTAATTTTTCTGAAGCAGCCTTATTGCAAGGGTCTAAGATAAAACTCGCATAGTCTAAATGGCTGCGCACCACAGCGTTATATACTAGTTTTTGAGTATAGGGGTGAGCACCCCACCAAACTCCAGACAGGGATCTTAGGACGTTAACGCCTTTTTCACATTTCTGAGCGACGTAATTTAAATGCGGAACACCTGTTAGGCGTGTGTCGAGAATAACACCTAGAAATTTTACCTTGTTGTCAACAGGGATTACATCGTCACCTACAACGATTTCAATATCTGGTACATACCGTTTCTTGGTGAATACCACGCTGGAGCACTTGGCAACAGATAATGAAAGGCCATGCTCGTGCAACCAGTCAGTTAGATATCTCATGGCTAGGTTCAGAGAAACATTAGCTTCGCTTATTGATGGGCTAGCAAAGTATAACGCTATGTCATCGGCATACTGCAAAATTTCGCAAAAACAGTTTACAGACTGTTCCAGGTCATGAGTGTATATGTTATACAGGAGTGGACTTAATACTGAACCTTGGGGAAGTCCTTTCCATACAAGTTTAGGATTGTCAATGGATGAATTTGGGCACTTAATATAAATAAGTCTCTCCGCGAGGAGGTTGCATATTAAACGGGTCAGCCTCTCAGGGATACTCAGATGTTGCAGTTTCTGCCTGAGTATTGGAAGGAGAACGTTATCATACGCAGAAGCCACGTCGAGGAAAACACCTACCAGATATTCTTTCCTTTTGAATGCAGTCTGGATATCTGTGACCAGAATACCCAGACTGTCTAGTGTACCCATACCCTTTCTGAATCCGTATTGAGACTTAGCTATGAGGTTTCTATTTTCGACCAACCATTCCAGTCTAGTTTTGATCATATGTTCCGTTATCTTAGATAAAACAGACGATAAGGCTATTGGTCGTCTAGAATTGGGATCATTTGGATCTTTGCCGGGTTTTAAAATAGGCAATACTATCTGTTTTTTCCATGAATCAGGGAGAGCCCCATATTCAAAGAAATAATTTGTTAACTCTAAATAGAAATGCTTGACTCTGGAGCTCGACTTAGAGATAAAGGAATATGGAATGCCATCAATGCCCGGAGACGAGTCTCTCAAACCATGGATAGCAGATTCCAATTCCTCAATTGAGAATGGGGAGTCTAAACTATGTGAGGATGGGAGAACAGAAGGAGGCAGAGGAAGATAATCAAAGTTTGGAACAAATGGTGGAGCCAGTCTGTCAGAGAAATCATCCAGCCAAACCGCAGGATCGTTGGACAACACATTCTGTACATTTAAGGACCCACGAAATATTCTTATTTGTCTCCAAATGATGGAAGCAGGAGTCATAGGAGAGAGGTTTTCGCAGAATCTGATCCAACCTTGCTTTTTTTTCTTTAATAATAGCCTTCTAGTACGGGCTGCACAACGCTTATATTCAACAAAATTTTCTGGGCTCATTGCAACCGAATAAGCATCTTCTGCATCATTTCGCTGTTTAATTGCTTCTGTGCATTCAGAGTCCCACCAAGGAGGGGAGACCCTTGAGCGTCTTTTTGATTTTGTTGGCTTAGAAGAAGATGTTAGTGCGTTTTCAAACTCAGAATAGTTGTTCATAAAGTTATCTGGAGAACAAGGGGGGATCAGATTGACTTTATTTTCGACAGACTCAACAAAACTCTGCCACGCTTTTTGGCTCACCTTGTATCTTGGAAATGGGTTAAAATTTGGAGTAAAAGATGGTCTATTGGATATAGTGATGTCGATTGGGAAATGGTCGCTACCATAGGTATTCGGGAGGGCCCGCCAAGACATTAATGTAGCCAGGGAAGGAGAACAGATGGAAAGATCGACAGCACTCTTAGGATTCTGAGAGGGGAGAACGCGACGAGTAGGAGATCCGTCATTTAGTATACAGAGGTCAAGGGAATCAAGCATTTCTATTATTTCAATTCCAAAACTGTCACTGTGATAGGAGCCCCATGATACATGGTGTGCATTAAAGTCACCCATGATCAAGAATGGCCCCGGTAGAGAGGAAATAATATTAAAAAAGGGAGGGAGAAGGGAAGGATGGGGATCTGGGAAATACACGGATACAAATGTAATGTTTAGAGCTCTAAGAGCCACCACATTAAATCCATACCCGTGTGCAGGGATGGGGAGAGAGGAGTAGACAATGGAGCGCTTCACAAACAAAGCGCAGCCTGCATACCCGTCGTCTCTGTCGTCCCGCAAACAGGAGTACCCTGGCACCCGGAATCGGGAACCCGGCAAGAACCATGTCTCCGAGACGGCAGCGACGACAGGTTGAAGTTTATCAATCAAGAGTAAAAGTTCAGATTTTTTACGATTCAGACTCTGGGCATTCCACTGAAGGATTGGTGTCAGAGCCATTTGTGAAATGGTAGAGAAGTTTGAGTTTATTGGCAACGTTGGGCGGTAGGGTTGTATCATTGAATTTTGATACGATGCATATAATTGAGGAAATCAATACCTCTAGAAGGTTATCATTAGGAGTTATTGGGAGTGTAGATGTTGAAATAGAGGAAGAGGGAGAGTTATTATTGAGGGCGCAGCCATTAGGAAGAGAAGATGAAACATCAGCAATTAGGCTGTTGTGAGCTTGCTTATCATAGCTCTTACCAAGGGGGGCATGGGGACGCCTTTGGGTGAATACCGTTTTCCTGTATGAGGTGGTCTGTGATGGGGGAGAGGCTGATGGTAAATTTTGTGTAGAAGATGGAGATTTGGCAACTTCTGCGTATGGTTTCCTACTGCTAGGGACCTTGGCGTTTGCTTCGGAGAAGGAAATATTGTCTTGAGACATAATCAATTTTACAAATTTTTGCCTAGACTGCTCAGGGCAGTTTAGGTTTGTTGAGAAATGCCTGCCGGAGCAGTGTAGGCATGAAGCATTTTCTTGGGATATGGTGCAATTTTCACCATCATGTGGTTGAGCACAACGGTAACATCTGGGCTTGGAACGGCATTGTGCCTTCACGTGACCAAAACGGCAGCAAGCTCTGCATTGGATGGTGGGGAATTTATAAGGCTCTACAATGACTGTCGCTTTGTACGAGTAAATCTTTTCTGGTAAGACTTGACCTCTGAAAGTGATGACTACTGTTTGAGTTGGAATCCAGGAAACCTTTCCATCACTGTCTTTATTCTTCCTACTGAATCTCCTTGCTCTTAGCACATGACCACAACCTTGGGGAAGATCAAGTGAGTTCACAAATTCATCCATTGACAAGTCCCGTGGAACATCTTTACATACACCCATCCTGGTGATGCTGTATGTTGGGATGCCTACCTTGTATCCATTTTCATTGAGCAGTGGATCTTGCATAAATTTGTTTGCGTCAGCTGCAGTGCAGAATTCGACAGCTACTCTGTTTCGACCGACTACTTTAACTCCGTCACGGGTAATATTGGCAATTTTGTTTTTATGTAGAAACTGGCCGAATTTGATAGCTTTTAGGGAAGTACCTTGAGAGGGGGATGACTCTAGTCTCGAAACGTGGACAATAAATGGTCCTACATCTTGCAATTCGTACCTTTTGTTGTTTTCGTTGAGGCTAGGGTGCGTATACATCGACTGGATGGATGCAGACGCAATTTCTGGGTCCGTGATAACTCTTTTTCCTGAGTCAGTAATTGGCTCCTCATGGGGGCGCTTACGGCTTGATTCCTGAGGGGTTTCAGGGAAGAGTGGTGGAGAAGGAGGAATAGGAGCAGGGCCGGGGTCCGGCGGCGGGTCCGGGGGGCGGTCTACGTCGTGCTCCATCTGGAATTATCCAGATGGAGCAGAAATAGGTAATAACTACTACTTACCCAGACACAGGACACACAAACCAACACCAGAACAACACAATCTCGGTCGGAAAACACTAATAATGGCTGTAATTTGAAAAAATCCAAAACCACGTGCAGTCAACAACAACACGAAAGCGAGAATCAAGTTTACAAGTTTGATCAATTTGCTTTTCGTTCCGTTTGTCGTCAAATCTAATCTAACCAAATTCATAGACAAACTAAAACGTCATTTAACTTTTTAATTTATATTTTTTTATGTAGGCCACAGACTCTTCCAAAGACAATTTAAATGGACTCTTCTTCGCGAAGTTTGGATACAAAGGAGCGAAGCGACAGCGATGCCGATATTATTTCGAGGTTTGCGGGGTAAGTAGGCATTAGCAGTGAAATCTTTAACCTTACCTTTACCAGCCCCCGTATTGTGTAACTCCGAGTGGGGTTGGTTGGTATAAAATGGCTGACAACTTAGAACATTATTAATTAATGACTTTTTACTGACTTATCTGATTTCACAGACGTTTATGTTGAATGTAAGGATATATTGGTAGGCTTCTTGCATATTTCTTTCACTAAGATTTTTCGTGTTTTCGGTTAATAAGTCTCTAAGTTGATACCAATTATCACCGGTTGCTAACTCTCAAAAAGTTACAAAATACGGGGGCAGTTAACCTTTCTCTTCAAATAATAATTAACTAACAAACTACCGGCAGTCCTGAGTCCTCTGAAGTACTGTCCGACTCCAACTGCCTAAAATGCTTCTTCTGAGTGGTAGAAGAAGTTATTCTATTTCTCCATGATCAAAACGTCATTGTTGCGTCAGTGACGTCAGTCACTCAACCGTCAAAGTTTGTTTTGGAAATTTGAAAAATAACGTGTTTACTGAACTGAAATTGTAATTCATGATACTTTAATAAAATAAAGGCTTAAAAAGTTTGGCTGCTGTGGCTCATTTTTCTACTAACATGTCTACAAGATCGGGAAAACGTGAGTATTCATATCTGTGACTTAGTACCGATTTCACCAGTTATTCAATTCAACTCCAAACATGTTTTGTAATATTTCAGGAATACACAAGTCCTTTCACGAAAACATACTTAATGGGGACGGAAATGCAGATAATAAAATCGAAAGAGCGACCAGGAGCCGTCGTTTGAAGGAAAACTGCGATGCTTTAAACATCAGCTTACCTAAAGTTAAAAAGAATTATGTGAGCTACCCATCCGAGGATGCTGAAGCGACGGCTGCGGCGCCCGCGGCCGATGCGGACCACGGCGCCTCGCGGACAGCAAGGAAGAACGCGCTAAAAGAGCAAGATGCCAATGTAACAACAAATACCTCTGACAGTGAATCTAAGAAGAATACAGTTGTGAGGAAAACTCGTCGCACCCGGCGGTTCAACGACCCCGCTGAGGACGCCCACTCGGACTCCACTGTCCCTGACGCCGGCGTCATCGAAGTGCCCACGAAAAAAACCAAGAAAGGTAAGAAGAATAAGCAAAAAGTGAACATTGAGGAAGTTGTCGACAAAGAAAAAGAAAATGAGGTGGAACCGGCGCAGGCGCAGCCAAAACAAAAGAAGAGTAAGAAGAAGAAGAAGGGAGCAAGGAACTCCACCTCCATGACTATTGAAGAAGTTGTCCCACAGGAACCCAGCGGGAAACTGAAATCCCTCAACAACACAAATACTTCCATTGAGTCATTCCACAGTGCTGCTGGCAGCCCCATCAATGGTGTGACTGACAATCAGTCTACAAAACTTAATGGCACATTTGAAAAAACTACAACAGAAAATAAAGTTTCCAAAAATCTGGATTCAACATTTGAAAAAGCCTCTGAAACTCTGTTGACTAGTATTCAAGGTAAAAAAATTAAATCCACAGAGAAATCATCTAAGAGGAAAAGAAATTCCAGTGCTGTGAGGGCTTCTGAAGCTGAAGTAGAACAAGACAAGCTGTCTGTAAGCGATGACCAGCCAGGACCGGAACTCAACTCCTCCAAGAGGAAGAGAAAGTCAAGTGTTGTAAACAACAAAAATGCTACTTTTGATAAAAGCTCAGAGGCTGACATTGCTGGCGATGTCCCGGTGCTGCTGAACACCACCTTTGATAAAGACTTAGCAGCAACACATGAACCAGTTGTAAACACAACATTTGATAAAGATGAACCAACAACGGAAGCTGTGGCTAATACAACATTTGAGAAGGAAGGCAAGAGTCAACGCAAATCTCTCCGCATTTCTAATGTTTCTGAGAAGCTCTCTACAAGTGTCACGGTCCAGAACAGCACATTTGATAAATCAGACACTACAAAGAAAACAGAAAAATCAATTGACACAACATTTGACAAATCATCAGACAACAAAACCTTGGACACCAAACTGAACTCTACTTTTGACAAAACTGAAACTACTAACAAACTGTCTTCTGTCTCCAAATCCTCCATCATCAGCTCAGACAACTCACATGAAATTGTTAACTCCACATTTGACAAAACAAATGAAAACATATCCCGAATCAGCATCACAGACGATGACTCCACCACAGAGAACATCCTGAATGCCACCCCGGTGCTTATTGAGAGCTCCATGGAGACTTCAGACTTGTCTGAAGACACCCCACAGCCATCTAAACCAGTGTCCCCACCAGCTCTGCAGCGAGAAGGAACATTTACCAAAGACGGACCTGACCCAATCATCATTGACACGAAAAGTCCTAGGGCATCCACTGGACCTGTGAGAACTCCCATAAAAAGAAAGATGTCTCTGCCGTCTCCTGGTTGCACGCCATTCCACTCCAACACTAAAGCATCCAGTAAAGAGAAGAGTGTGTTGCTGAACGTGACGCGGTCCATAGAGAAGGCGCGTCGGTCGTCGCTGGCGGACCCGACGTCGCTGGCGGGCCCGGCGCGCGCGCGCGTGGCGTTCTGCAGCCCCGTGGACCACCCCGCGCTCGACACGCACCGCAAGAGCAAGGTCATCAAGTCCAGCATGAAGGGATCTAATAAGAGCTTCTTGTTTGAAGATGGTAAGACTGTTTTTGTATATTTTTCTTTTATAAATACTATTTTTGGTAATTTTTGCACCTTCGCAGGTGCTCACATAAACATTCCTAATTTATTTACACACAGTCTGGAGTGCCTTACTATGGTTTTACCAAAATATCTAATTAGTGAGTTACTCCACTAGCCCTTCATCTGTTGGCACCAACAATACGACCATTGTCTTGTTCTATCATAACTTACATCCTGAGTCCTCACCTAATGCCTACCCCCTCTCCAGGCCCGGCGCCGCGCCCGGCCGGCCGCAAGCGCTCGTTCACGCACGGCGACGCGGACGAGCGCTGCGTGAAGCGCACCCGCCTCGAGCAGTCCGTGGAGCGCCTGTCCCGCCCGCGCGCTGCCCCGCCAGGTATGTCACGTCACTAGTAGACAACAGAAGGGCTAGCACGGGGCGCTATTAAGATGTGATAAAAGTTATCTATCGCGATCGCTCTTGAGGCTGCGCAATGTGATTGAGCGCGATGGAAAACTTTTGTCACGTCTTATATGCGCCCCGTGCTACCCCTTCAGCTGTGTGCAGCTGGACGACGCAATGGTGTAGTAGTTAGTGACCCTGACTGCTATGCCGAAGGTCCCGGGTTCAATCCCGGCTGGGCAGATATTTTTACTCGGGTCTTGGGTGGTCATATTGTATACAATATAACTGTATTTATCAATGTAGGTTTGTAGGTATCTGTGTAGATAATTACATCAGCTGTCCGAAACCCATATTACAGGCTCTGCCTAGTTTGGGGTCCGATTCTGGTGTGTGAGATATATATTATTTTCAAATAGGATTGTCCCAAAGAGTGCCACATCATTCTCTCCCTCCATGGACGGCTTCATATAACCACTCTTTTCTCATGTTACTATAATTATAGTACCTATTTCTGTAACGTTTAACAGCTAACTAATAGAGCAATAGAAAATTTTACAATATTATTTGTTGAATAAGGAACTAATCATTAGATATAAATATGTAGGTTGATGACACGTAGCGGATATCTTTAAATTATAAATGATGCCGAAATCGATAATCAGCTCTATAAAACTCAAAAGATACAGACTATACAGAGTGGTATAACGATAAACAGGCAAATGATAACTGATAACACTATTCGGTTCTGGCTCTTTATAACAATAGCCAGACTCTTAGTTACCTACTTTATCGACTATTGTTAAACTAAAACCATGGTTGTTTTATCGAGTTTTTCACCATGGTGAAAACATTCAAATGATTATCCAGTCAGCAAGTATATGTATGAAACTTGCTGACTGCCTAGGGCCCAGGGTGAGCTTGAGACTCCTTTCTTGCGTCATTGTTGGGCAGGAATACAATGTACCTATTGCAAAGTCTATCCTAAGACTACCGTCCACCATGCAACATTCTCCGCCCAGCGCGCATCCTGCCGCAATTAGCTCCTCGTATCATTACAGCGCGCGGCCGCCGTGGCTAATACCGCCACACGTGACCACGCAGGGTAGGCGGCTACACGGCAAATCTATTTGATATAATGCTTCAAGTGTCCTGTACTATATGGAATCAGACTCAACGGGGTTATACCTCCGAGTATTTCGGGGCAAAATAAAAAATCTATATGACTATTACGGCCGCGGCCGTACTCATGCTGCCGCCTTATTCGTGAGCGAAATTTTCATATTATTTATCAGCGTGTACCTAGGACGTTTTTGTTAGTATCCTGATATTGAAATCCCAGCCAGCCCCACTCATTAGATACGGCCGAAACGGTCATCCATGGTGCAGCCAAAACTGGTCTCTAATTGGTTCACTGAAGCGCAATATTGCCTTTGTATTGTTTTGATTGGCTATCCGTGTGCGCTCGGTACCTCTAACAAAGCCTAACAATGATATTGTGAAATCCCCTCTCAAATATTGTGGAAGTTAGCTAGATAGATAGGTATAGGTATACCTAAAGAGAGAATTCGTTTGGCGAGTCATAGTGTGACGCATTTAGATGACACTCCAATGAGACATTCCGGTTTGGCTATTTTTCCAGTCATTTATTTCTTATAAGAATTCACGCATGATCAGCCATGATATTAAAATTACCAGCATATTAGATCAATCTTTTACTGTCTAAAGTCGTAAGTCTCCGAAACTTCCAAAAGCAAGCAAATTATCTGTTTTATTTGTGCCAACCTGATTCTGCCTGATGTTTGCTGCATGAATGATGATGATAGGTACAAGATTGGTTTGCAGAGTAGACTCTGAATGATTCGTTACACCGCTACACAATGATAATGATAAGGTGTCGGTCACATCGCGAGCCCTCGACTCCGAGACGAGTGTTGTTGTTATGAGGCTGATAGATAACATTGTCATGACTCAGTTAGATTTTAGATTACTATGATTTGATATGTAATCAAATTCATTTGAATTTTAATGGGTGGAATAGTAGGAATTACGAGAATGTGGTTTGTCCAATTGTCCTTTTCCGAATCGTGTCGCTGTCAAACACTTCAGCTGATCTAGGGTTTGTCACCTTGGTGAAAAGATTAGCCGCTCAGAATAACGCACAAAAATTACAATTTATACGTCAGATGGGTTTGGTGTACCCATGACTTAGTAAATTTTCTCTCTCTCTCTGCTTATACTTTCCTAAAAACAATTATTTTTCTCTACAGCAGCGACGGCCGCCCCGCAGACAACACCCTCGAAGGCGCGCCCGCCCACGCCCAAGGCCAAGTCTGAGACCAAGGCGCGCAAGCTGCCCAACTTCGCCGCCCTGCACCAGCGCCAGTTCCACAAGATGGAGTCGCTGGACGAGTGCCAGGAGCGGAAGCGGAAACGCGCGCGGCAGCTGCTCGTGCCCACGGGCAAGCTGACCGTGCTGGACCGGAGCCCCAGAGGTAGGCTGAAGGGTTATTGGACTTATTGGGCGCTTCTTTGTCATGGGCATAAACTATCTTAGCTTCGAATGGCCTGAAGCTAACAAACCAACAAATCCGTTGCACGCGGGTTTTACATCAGGCCACATGTACGGTAAGCTGTATAAGTAGCTAGTAGTACACTTCTGTACCTTGTCAATGAATTGGATGAAATTGATAGGCTGTTTCAGATCGACAAGGTACAAAAGTGTATAGCTACTTATGTAGCTGACTGTACCTATTTCCCAATGGCATCGGGAGCAGACACAAGGCCTCAAACACGCACAGCTATCAGCTACTTACTAATTGTATGATATTGTCCCATGAGAATTTGGAGCGTAATCAACAACTCTACCGGGACAATTCCTAGTAAATTAACTATATAAAAAAAAACACGCACTCACGCCTTGTACTAATGTACTCCCTTGCGGGGTAGGCAGAAGTGCATTGCTGCACCCACTTTTCGCCAGAGTGTTATGTTAGTCCCAATGTAATAGGGGGCGGGCCTATTGCCATTTTACGGGCACATCCAAGACCCGAGAACAAATATCTGTGTTTAAACAAATATCTGCCCCAGCCGGGAATCGAACCCGGGACCATCGGCTCAGTAGTCAGGTCACTAACCACTACACCATTCGGTCGTCTAACTAAAATAAACTATATGTATAGTTATTATTCTGTGATATTGTTGTGATAGATAACAGTAATTTTCCATAGTTTCGGCAGAGCGCTTCCGGTTGACAGACATTAAATTGTTATGGTATTACGTAAACATACATAAAATAATTAATTACTGCTGTTTTACTATGTTTACGACGAACCAAACAACCGGTGCAGTGTGAGTGACTCATACGAGCTGCATAACCAATTAAACTTACACGACTAGTTACCTACGAACCTAGGCTAATGCATTATACTAATTACATAGTTTTTTGTAGTAAACTTGTAGTAGGTGTAAGTTTATTTATTAATTGTTCTACTGGAGTGAGATATCAGCGTTATACCTACTTATAGGTGCTTCTGTACTTCTAAGTATTTATACATTTATTATAGATTTTTCGCATTGCTAATCAACCTTGTATACTTACCAAAAACTGAATTTTCCTGATCATAATATACTTATTATACATGTTTGAAACCTCAATACACATTAGCAAGCTGTATATCTATCACGAAAATGATTATGAAAATAAATATTTAGATTATAATGGAGTATGCAAGAAATCTACTATTATCTAGAATGCAATAAACACTAATATTTATTTCCGATAATGTTTGAAATTCACAGAATGTATTATCACGATAATCCAATAAGCACGTGTTGATACCTTCGAATGATTGATGATTTTAGTTTCCACATAAATTTAATATTTTTGACATCTTCACCGAAAATATCGTAACTATGAAAGGTTGAACCGATTTTAAAGAAGCGTAGCAGTGTTATTATATGGGCTAAGAATGCTCGATATCTTTATAAATTAATATTTTGAACGGGCACATTCGTTTGCGCAGGTATTAATTTGACCTGATCCTTTAATAAGGTGATAGAGGAAGGCAGTCGATTGAACCCTATAATGCATTATCCGAAGCTTACCATTTCTAAGATATTTATAAGTAATATTTAAGTTTTTTTTAGTTCTTACCAAAATTTTATTTTCTTAAATCGAGATTAGACACTTTGGTGCCGTTCACCCTAGGTGACTAACCAAAGCTTTCGCTGAAGCAATATATAACATAATTATAAATATATATTTTTTTAATATACCTTACTTAACTACCCACACTACATTATAAAGATCATCTGCAACCCCATCGATTGCTAACAATGTGAGCACGAAATGCGAACACCTTTATGCACAAGGGAACAAGTGCCACAATCCCACGACGCAATCTACAATGTATTTCATGACCTCCACATGACAGGTGTTGCGTTTTCGTTTTATATGCCCTCTTTATGTACCTTTATATTGGTGAGACTTATGGAAATAGCTCTGTTATTTATGGAATAAAAGAAGGGTCATAAAAAGTATGTTTCGCTAGGAAACCTTTGTGACATAAAGTATCTATTGAATACGATTTGACTACATGCCTTGTCACAAGTTTTATCTTATGTTATTGAATTTAAATAATACTTGTCTTCCGCAGTGGCCGCCGCAGACCCGACGAGCGCGCTCAAAGACAAACCCGCAGACACCAAGAAAACACAGACCCCCACCAAAACCAAACCGGAGCCCGCCAAGTCTTACACGAGGTTCGGATTCAAACTGAACCTGGACGTCAACCCCTTCAGCATCCCCAGCAAAAACCCTCCCAAGGAAACCGCGCCTAATGGTGTGAAAAACCCGGCTAAAGATAACCCACCTAATGGTATCAAGAACCAGCCTAAGGATAATCCTTCTAACGGCATCAAGCGGCCAGCGACCCTGCCCAGTCTCACAGGAGCGGTGGTGCGGAAGGAGGCGGCCAAGCAGGTGATCATGCGGGAGAAGTCTGTGACGACGCTGCGGGAGCGCCGCGGCGCCGCGAGGTGCGACACGCGGACCGTCATCAAGGGGGTGCGGACCAACCGCCGCTTCGAGCTGCAGATGCAGTCACGGAATATACATGGTTGAAGTGTGTTGGTGGTCAACGATAAAAGGAAGGACTCAGGGGTGTCTAATAACAAAGTGAAGCTACTTAGGTAAGCCTATTGCCTTGTTTGTAGAGGGTTTGTGGTATACACACACAGCTACCGCTACACGGGTTATCGACGTCGATAAATGATACAATATCGCTAGTCGCCATAAATACGGCACTATGATTGGTGGAACGTTAATTAAACGAGTTTATCTACGTCGATATGGAACTTGTGTAGCGGCCACAGGTAGGCTGGTCGGTCGCGAGTCTATGCTTTCTAGAAGATAGACGACATGAACCACATTAAAAGAATAAAAAATTGGCTTCACTTGATGTTAGACAGCGCGGAGTCGTTTTGTTTTGTAAGTCATTGATAGAGGTCTACTGTAGCTGACCCCTCCACCGGTGTAGTTCGTTGAGCGACCACGGGGCGGCGCTGTTACGGAGGTGTTGTTTTAAATTATGGTTATGAAATGTTTTTGTTGCTAATAGATGTAGAAATTATCAAGATGGTGAAAATGTGCATTTATCCGTAGATGTAGTGTGATACGTCTATATCACTAACAATTTAATTATGAATGTACCTACATGGCATATTTAAAGTACCTAAGTGGGGAACAGTTTTGGTTAATGAGTTTTTAATTATACTAATACAACGACAGATTTTATTATACTTAAGACTAATTGATGTCAGTTACAATAGCGGCACAGAACCGCAAAAATTGCGTACACAGGAGGAGCCCAACGAATTGGGCGATAGAGGGCTGATGATAATGATGATCAAAACTAACATAACTTACAAAAAAATATTGAACCCCTAGGAATATACGAATTACTCATTTACAATACTAAATTACTTATCATAAGTATCTTCCTCTGTTTCTGTCCTGTTTTTTTTTTGCTTTAGCTATATTTTCAGTAAATCACGATTTTCTTCTTCAGTACTCTATGGGTAATTTGTATAAACCTCACTACTGAGGGGTTACTACGAATACTTACTCCCACTAGCAACTATTCGTGGGTTGGAATATGTCACCATTTTACTAATATCTCGGTTATTTTTTACTCTTATTTTTATTACTTTGTAAAGTGACCTTAGGGATGAAGCAACTTTAACATTTTTAAGAGAGCTATTTTAATATTCGTTAGCTTTAGAATAGATTTACACAATCGTGCAACATTTGTAAATATTAACATTAGTTCGTAGCAGTATTATTTTTAACTATTTTCTAGGGCATTGACAATGTTTCAAGTGCCATATTTTGTACCTAATCATGTGTATACGCAGTTAACCAGTTTGGAAATGGAATAAAACTGACTTTTGTAGTCAACTGGGGTTTTAATTTTATATTTAGTTCCGCACTCGCTATAAAACTAACCACAGTTCTTTAAGTAACTTGAACCGCAAGTGTCAGGAAAGTTTTATAAATTTGTATAATCCCAAACATATTTTTCGGATAAATACCGAACGAAGCTATGTTTCATTCAGGTAAGTAAGTACTACTACTTCTTTAAAAAAAATTGAAATCAATAAGAAAGTCTTTACACAAAAAAATATATCGATCAGTAGAAAAGCCCACTTATTTCCATGCAGCGCGGGGGGCGCGGGTAGCCGTTGAACCCGCAAGGTCGCGCCGCCGCCGCCGTCCGCAGCCGCGATCGATCTGATGCGTTTTTCTACTCGTCACACTCAATTACTTTTGGATCACCTACTTTATGCCTAATTAATAGGTAAGAAGGTACACATTTATTTCTATTATTTAATTAATTATTATGGCCGGTACCTAAGGTTTTTGTACTTATGTAAGTTTGTCAGACAGTGCCATGTTTTCTCGCTATTTTGTGGTTACAGAGCGGAGGCCATAAGCAAAACTTCATGGTCGCAGCGCTTTAGTGAACAATCGCTGGTTGTCAGAAGGTTGAATTATAACGTTTTCCTTAACTGAGTGACTAATGCGGCATATAGAATCATGTGTTTCCTCCAACGATGAAAGGAGGCTGGCATAATCTCCAATCTTGTCTCCGGGATTCGAACCTGGGACTAGCACATCAACCCACAGTCACTATATCGAACGTAAATTTTGCTATCGATGCTGATAAAGGGAAATTCTGTTCTGATAAGCATTGGATATAAAATGACGTAAGCGCCGATTACTCACTTTTTGTAATACCTGTAACAATGGATTCGATCGGGCTTCGTTCACTTGATGATATTTATTATTTTATCTCCGATTATTATTTTAGTTTCGATATTCTGAAAACACTCAGCTAAACTAATAGGGAAAAGTCACACAGTAAGTAGGTCAATATTTAAGTTAAAGTATTGTAGTAAAATATGCAATTTATTCGATCCTTCCTCGTACTTATATACTTATAATACAGAAGGGAAAACGAAGGTGTCTAGCTCGGTATGCATCAGCAGGCCATTGTGTGGAAGTGTCATGAAAGCTGTGACGTCACGGCGCGCTTATCAGGCGTTGTATTGTCCGCGCGCACCACGGCCGCTCGCCTCGCTGTCGCAATACGAGATACAACTACTTATCTATAGGTAGGTAGGACTAGCACTGTTGAAATTTCATTAGTAATTGAGACGACGAACCCGATATAATAAACAGTCTGACTTTAACACGTGCAGGTAAATTGAAATAGTGACCAGTGGTAGCGACCGTAGGAGGACCGAAGAGTATGGCGCTGCTTAGAAGATCTAAGTACATATTTGAATGTAGTGGACGAAACTACTGTCTGATGATGATAATTATGTATCATAATATTTGTTTCTTATCATGTATAATATACATTAAAATTAAATTTGCACTGCCTTCTACGCTACCTGACACATATTTACCATTGTACCTTGCGTTTTTATTTACATACAATAATACAAGGTTGCCTTTAAAAAATCGCTATCAGTAATAAAATACATTACATTAGACATTAGGAAAAGGTCTAACTTTGCCCTGTTTGTGTAAACAAATACTAAGTGGTCATTTGAAAATTTAATTTTATAGATTTATTTGATTTGACGCTTAATAACTGTAAAAGATTAATAAGCAAAACTAAATTTGTAAGTGCCAAAGTTTATTGTATTAAAATAATGTCTACATAATGTTGCTAAGTACATGATTATACAAATGCAGTTACATTCTCAGGCACCTAAATAAACATTGAAATCTTAGATCAAAACAAGAAATAAATAATGTAGTTAAGTAGGTATAAATACTTAAGGCAGGTACTTATAATCTTTTGGTTCATTAGAGATAAAAAGTATGAAGCTCATTCTGTGAATATTATTAAATTATGTAAGTATGTAGTTAATAGTTATCTTTGATTTGATCTAAGATTTATTTAATTAGGAAAGTCTGCTATATTTTACAAGTAATTACAAAACAATATATTTCATCCAATAGGTATATTTTTTCCTATAGATGGCGCCCCGAAACGTTTTTTTTAAACAGGTCACAGTTTAGTCTTCCTCCTTTAGTATGAAATTTTGCTTGTTTGCTCCTAAATTTCAAATGTATATTACAGTAACGCCATAGACCTATGTAGGTAGCCATTTATCCTGCTATCGAACCTATTTACTTATTGTAAGTAGTAGAAAAGTAAATATAGCCTACTTTCCCTTTATTTGAAAATCTTAGTTCTCTAACTAGGTAGTTTAGCACAAGAATTAATTTAAAATAAGTCATGTTGATCCGTCCCTGCATTTAAATAAATATTTTTATTAGGACAATGGTATTAGTTACGTATAAAAAAATAACTTTATTGCATTGTACCTACCTACCTACCTAATCACATTAAATTATTTTTATTGCGATAAGTGAGATACTTTAAGATAATTCAAACTGAAACTGAAGGTAGGTAGGTAGTAGATACGTAATGTAATGCCTGACCGGACCAACAATTAAAATCATACTCTCTACTCACACCTCCTATCGTCACACATGTTGGCTCCATTCAACAAAATTAAAATATAGTAAATATTTCAACACTTAAACCCAAGGAAAACTTGATTATTTATAATATCTTACAATTTATTTACACGGAAATTATACAGAAACACTAGTTATATAAAGGCAAAGGTATTTGTCGTAGAAAATCGTTTAGGAAGTGGCAAAATAGAACAGGAAATTCCGGTACCTACCTACTTACCCATACTACTCTCAAAATAGTATTTATTTAAAAAATCACAAAAGATACTAATAGGTACTTACCCTACTTTAGGTTGACCACTATTATACTTATGTATAAGCTTTTAATTTGTTATTAGCATCGTTAATCATTATTTTATTAGATAGGTACATTTTACATCCAAATTAATGGGTATATAGGTAGGTACCAATATTTCAACGAAACTAAGTATTATACATAATGCATACTTACATATGATGGCAAATTTTAATAAATCAGCAAACTAAAATTCGGTAAGTATAGGTACACTTAAATATAATAAAAATCACAACATACCTATTGGAATACAGGCACCAATAATACATTTGGTTAAACACGAAAGTCAGGCACATCGAGCAGTAATAAAAGAAGCAATTATTTTGATTGGATCATATCGGTATGGTATCGGTGGATACAACGACGCTCTGTGTGGTTATTGATTTAAATAACGTCTGCTTGCTGTGAATATTATTCCAACATCTGGCAAGTCATTTTCTAAGTGGGTATAGATACCCAATATAAAATATATATAGGTACCTATATACCTACCGAGTCGTAAATTTAATGAGATTTTGATGGAGCTATTTATTGGTTTGCTGCAACCATTAGGTAGTAGGTATGACAATAAATGTGTCCTAACTGTACTTATGTTCACTTGCCTATCTACTTTAAAAGTTATACAATTTATGTCAGTAGGAAAGAATTCACACAAAACATCATTTCATCATAGATGGCGCCACAACACTTTGTCTCTCTTCCTCTACCAGCCACCACTTACCGAAATAGGTCGTCATTAGCGATCGCACATGTCGTATTTAAAATTTCTTGCTGCTAACAATTTATACTAAAAACGCTTGTAGGTGTGTTTATTTACAGAACCACTGACCTTGCCTGGCCTCCCCTGAGTTGCTCTAATAAGTCACCGAACGATAGATAAACTGTCTGTCTTCGTTTTAACTTACCAACTTAGTAACGTTATAATTACCAAAATATATTTATAAAGTTATGTTCACGGTAAAGATTAAAAATGACGACAAATTACAGACAATGGCCCAAGAGAATTTGAAGAGCAGTTATACCTATCAGTTAAGCATGAACTTTAGTCTTGCTTAACCATCAGAACGCAACATTTTTAGACTGTACGTAACGCCATTCTCAAGTGGGAAACTGGGCATAAAAGAACATAATTATTGGTTAATCCGTTTCATTGCTACGAACGAGTCCATCGGTTGATAGACACACACGTTAAATTTGTATAATAGCATCATTATCAGCAGAGACTGGGGTTAAAAAGCTACCTTCTACTCACTGAGCACGTTAAATCTAACGTATTGAATGTCACAGTGGCTGGCTATAGCAATAGCAAGCGACGACATTGACATTGAGTTTATGTATCTTTGAACTGGTTTTAACTTTATGATGGCGAGGTTAAGTTAATCTTGCTTGATTGTGCTGTGTTGATATATCTTCTTCGAACAAGACCGGTAGCATTTTCCTCGATACCTACCTATGTAGAAGGTATTTATTTAGTAAGTATACATGTTATTATGATAAGAGTTTATGTGCCGTTCACAAACGTCAAAAAGGATAACTTGAGTTTGCAATGACGCCAACTTTAACCTCACCTGGTCATCCATAGCCTGGTCTATCCACAACATCTTGCCATGATTCAAAAAATTCATTCATGTCTTAGAATTAGCGAATATGCAAAAAATCCAGTAACATATTAAAACAAAATATACTTGGTAAGTAAAATGCCATAAGAGATGCCTTCATTCATATTGCTCTGGCATATTGGAATAGTGACGTCAACCCTAGCGAGTGGGCTGCTTCGCTTCTATTATAATTGCCATTCAGAGCACTTAGTAAACAACGCTAGTAAAATATCATAGTCAATGGTAACTCATGGCCCGCATGGCTCAATCAATACAGTTATAAAAATATTATTTTCAGCAATTAATCCTACACACCAGTATTAGTAGGTATGCCTCTGTACGGTTGATTAAACTTCTTTCAGTGCTATTTGTGTTCCAATGTTTACACTATGTAGGCATATGTATGTACGTTTTATTTTATGTAAATAGTGTGAAGATATAAGCGTCATAAATTAATCGCGTGAGCAAGGTTTTCATGAAACCATGACTTTCAGACACAGAACTGGCTCGAAATATAAAATAAGTTACTTATATTTATTACTATTATTATTGAGTTCCCTTCCTAAAGATTATGAGAACATCAAGTTAAACTTGACTTAACTACGTTAAGTACCTATGCTACGTTGCGCTGTGTCATGAACTGATATAGGTACTAATGAGAAACTAGGCCTTAGACCCCGTTGCGCTAAGTCCTACTCGTAGACAATCCGGCCAATCACAGTACTCCATCCCGTACTTTAGTCACCGAGCGTCCAGCTGATAGGAGGATAGCTGATAAATGTGACTCGACTAAACTCGACTTGGCGATAAAAAGACGCAATACTGAATAACCTAGGTAGGTATTTAGGTAAAATATTTGTATTGCATGGAACTAAAAGCCTCCTGCCTTCGGTGAGCAGTACACTAGACTAGAGGGTATCGCAATTCGCTAGGCTCAGGAAGTTACCATCAAGCGTAACGCACAAATTAAGAACGGTACAAGTCACAGTCGGTCCCAAACAACTTGATAGTTCCTGATGAACACTTTTGTGCTTTGTCAAACTAACCAACTGTCAGTCTATGAAAGAATTCCCCATAGCTTCCATGCAGTAGGTACCTAGTTATATCTAGAGATGGTATCCTAATTTATTATTGATACATCGGCAAATCTTACTTTCGCAGGTTCCCTGTTAACAATGTTCAACAAGTACCTACCTATAACTATGGTTTAACACACAGAGGCGTGGGCTATACATTAATTATCTAAATAGGACACCACACTACGCGTAGGTAAGTGCGATACATTTAAATGTGTCATAGTTAATTAATACATGTTGGTTGTAGGGTGGCTGAACTGAACGACAGCTGAATATAAACAACAGCATAATTTCACTACATATAATATACCTGATATGAGCCATGGTGGTGATGACCTAGCGGATAAGGACTCGTCGTCTCATTTGAGAGGACTCGTCGTCTCATTTGAGAGGACTTGGGTTCAAATCATGAATTCTTTAAAATTAAGGATTTTACCTTCGTTTGTATGTATTATTATTTTATTTAATATACCAAGTCCACGTATTACAGTGAAGGAAAACATAGTGAAACCTACCTATGTCTAGATGGGTTAACCCACCAACCCGCTGTGGACCAGCGTGGTGGCAAATGGTCCAAGCTTAGGAAGGGAGTTTAGGCCTCAGGGAAAAGTATACAAAGATTCCATTCGAGTGAGCCAGTTGCAGGTGATGATAACACACCTACTTTATCATATTACCACTTTATCACTTTAAATAAAAGGTACCTAAAATGTTCTAACTTAGTTTTCTCAATGTTGTGTTTATGCATGGTTTATGCTGATGTAACCGACTGATCTTGAAATGTGAAGTCAGACTTGTAGAATGCCGAGCGGCCGGAATGGCGGCAGTCATGACATTGGTACCAGTTTCATGTTATAATAATTAATGAGATGAGGTAACTATGAAGATATAAATATTTTTGGAATAAATTAAAAGAACTGGTATGTTTCTGCCACATAGTATTTGCAGACGGCTTTTATTTTTGTTAAAAATATAGTTCACAGCTTCATGTCGCCTGACTTTCGTATTTCTAACTTTTAAATCTATTTTATATTTATAGTGGTTTGCAATGGAAACCAGCAATCATGTAAACAAACCAAATTGTCACGATTACTCCGTAATCACATACATTTTCGATCAATTTATGAACATAGTCTGATTTCAACGAACACACCATTGTTTTCACATTATCTTCAACACGATTTAACTTGTATTTATAAGTTAAATTTGTTAAAACATTTGCAACGTAAAAATTTCGAAGTATTTGACAAGCTGTCATCTTAGTTTTTTACTCATCGAACTCTATAAGTCATTGAAAAGTTAGTGTTGTTCGTAATCTGAAGTTATCTTTTATTTTTAATTTAATAAATTATTTTAATTTAATATTATTTGAATACAATTTAAAAAAAAATCAAGAGCTTAATATAATTAATCAAAACGAAAAAAGGAAGAGGAAGAAATGAAAAAGCTCGACGGCATTTTAGACATGGCAAGCGATGACATAGTGGTTCCATTTATAATTACGGTCACCGGCGACACTTCTGATAGTGATGATGACGAAGACGAAGATTTAAATTTGTTTTAATAAACACTTTTTTTTATATATAATCAGTTTTATTTTATAGTCTATGGCTTATATATTTAATCCATATTTAATCTAATTAGAACACTATGACATCACTATGGGCATAAACAATACGCTGTCAATGTCAGTCCGCCATATTTGTTTACATGATTGTTGGTTTCTATTGCAAACGACTGTAGACAGTTTGGGCAGATATTAATTAATTTATTAAATAACCTAAATGTAACAACACAATTTATATTATTTACCGCACCTGAGATCTTTGTAGCTTGAACTTATGATTCAAAACATTGCTACTCATCCAAAAAACCTTTAATAATAAACTATTAATTGTTAATTAAACACAATTATGGAAATTGACACAGTTATGGCTTCTAGAAATACCTTCTATAAGTGTGTAGACTGTAGATGGATACTTCTCAAAGTTTTAGAGCTTTTTTTGGATGAGTAGAGTGCTAAAATTCTTTCTGTGCTAGCGCACATCACTCGTCAGTGCACACTGGCACAGATATCAAAAATCTCATTTTGGGAAACTATCCATCACAGACCTGCATTATTTAGTAAATTGTCTAATTTTCTCAATTTCCTTTTTGGTTGGAATACTGTCCAGTTAACCTAGAGTTCGTTGACCTAGGGCTTGTTTCACAATAACAAGGGTTCTTATTTGATTTAACACTTACAATTATATATTTGCTAGAAGTAGCTTTTTTGATGTAACTAGATTTTGGGCACTGTGGAACAAGCCTTAACAAGAAATATAAATACAATAATTTAAAACTATATTATTATGATTATCTTTGATGAATAAATGCCATGAAACCATTAAGGGTGACTAAGTAGTGATGGTCTCATCGAGGATCACATGATAGTTGTGCAGAAAGCCCAATTCATGCAAGATGCAGGATGATCGGCTCACTTCAGTGTGATGCGGTGATCAGCTCACTCTCGTCTCCATGACTCTAAGCGTGGGACTCAAGCAACATCAATTGCTTTAAAATTCATTCAATTATTATATTACAATTTGTACATATCATACAGTTTCAGCGTATCGCTTACTTAAACATGAAGTGAGGGTTTGAACATGGAGCTCAGATGATGGCTCGGCTCCGTGGATTGCACCCTCAGTAGTCAATTATAAAAACAGGTATAAAGCTTATTTTAAAAGAAATATCTGATCAAGGCAAACATGTGAGGAATGTGGCCCATGAAAAGCAGCTGATTGAGATCACTCAGTTCATTCACTGTTAGTTGTACCTGTCCCGGAGTCACACGCTGTGCGCGCGCGGCGGGCGCGGGGCGGCGGCGGCGGCGGCGGGGGCGGCCGGGGCGGGGGCAGGCGGCTAGAGCGCGGCCGACTCGGGCGCCATGAGCGGCGACAGCGGGCCGGCCACGCGGCGCCCGCGCTCCACCTCGAAGTGCAGGTCGGCGGGCGAGGCGCGGCGGCCCAGCGGCGCGCTTTCCTCGGGCAGGAAGGCGGCCACCAGCAGCGCGCAGATCACCAGCAGCGCGCCCAGCA
This sequence comes from Plutella xylostella, assembly GCF_932276165.1. Lineage (NCBI taxonomy): Eukaryota > Metazoa > Arthropoda > Insecta > Lepidoptera > Plutellidae > Plutella > Plutella xylostella. The sequence continues at coordinate 488,096 of NC_064005.1, forward strand.
CGAAGGGCGGGCCGGGCACGAGCCGCGAGTACTGCGCCTGCGCGTGCGCGCCCGCCTGCACGTGCTCCTCGTTCAGGTCCACATGGAACAGGTAGAAGATCACGCCGAACATGGCGGGCCCGAGCCCGTTGCACAGGCCGCGCACGCCCGTCACCATGCCCTGCACGGCGCCCTGCCGGTCCGCGCGGCTGTTCACCGACACGTAGGCGCTGATGGCCGGGTACGTGATGGAGCCCAGCGCCGCCAGCACGCCCGCCGCCCACATCATCCACGTGCGGCTGCCGAACCCGTACCACATGAGCTGCAGCATCTCGAACAGCAGCCCCACCATGATGGTGTGCTTGGCGCCCAGCGAGCGCATGAGGAAGCCCAGCACCACCTGCACGCCGATGCTCAGCACGCCCACGATGGCGATGAAGATGGCCACTTGCACTGTGCCGAACCCCATCACGAGCTTCAGGTACACAAAGATGCATGAGTACTGCCCCGCCTCGGGCAGGTAGGACAGGAACACGGCCACGCACAGCATGAGCACCGTGCGGTCCGCGCCCACCTTGCGCAGCGCGGCGAACGGGTCCGCCTGCTCCCAGCTGATGGCGGGCCCCCAGCCGGCCGGCCGCACCTTCTCCGGCAGGCTCTCGGGCACGGCCACCATGATGAAGAACACGTCCAGCACGGCCACGGCGGTGGCGCCCGCCACCACCAGCGCCTCGCCGTAGCGGTCCATGAGGTAGGCGCCCAGCGCGGGCGAGATCACCATGCTGGCGGCGAAGGTGGCCGACACCAGCCCGTAGGCGCGCGAGCGCTCCGCCTCCGTCGTCACATCGGCCACGTACGCGAACACGATGGAGAACGTGACCGCGAAGACGCCGCTGATGCTGATCATGGCGAAGAACCACCAGGTGTTGATGGTCATGAGCGGGATGGGCGCGCACGTGAAGAACACCGTCACCAGCAGGAAGAACTTGCGCCCCCACACGTCGGACAGCGCGCCGATCAGCGGCGCCGACAGGAACGACAGGATGCCCTTGATGCCCATGATCAGCCCGTTCATGAGGAACGTGTGGTCCGGGAACGTGGCGTTCAGCACCGAGATGATGGGCATGGTGAGCAGCCCCCACGCGAAGAACTCCAGGAATATCACCACTAACGCGTGGAACACTGAGGGCTCGCCGATGCCCGACATTGTCATTATCCCGTCTTTCATAACAGTTTTTCTATTTCTTATCACCATTTCTACTTCAGTTTTTGTGGTCTTCGTGGGCGTCATTTACGAATTAATTGGTTTATCCTAAGAAACTACTTATTTTAGAGACATTTTAGAAAACTACTAAGCACTACATTGAGAAAAACGTTGTTGAAAAAAGATCAAGAAAGAACCAACAATCAAACGACGTCAAAATTCCACTGAAAATGTTTTTTTTTTCTAAAAGAAAACAACTCGATAATCAGTGTTGCCAGAAATAAATATATAAAGGTTCACAGACACTGAGACGTAAAATGGCCAGCGCTAGTGCCAGTACAGTAGGTAATCAATAATCGACAACCGTCCTTATTCTATGGGAAGAAATAAAATCTATAAGAATGTTTTGGATCTTGTCTGTGGTCTTAAAAAAACATTTACCATTTCCGGTGCGCGCCTAAAAACAAAAGACGAGTTAAATAATTTTCTTTTCCATAAATTTCGTAATATTAGTGAAATACTTTGCAACATGGATATTGGAGATATTAGCAAAGTTGCGAACCGAAAACGTATTAATGCGGATGCTGAAAAACTTCGAGAAAAAGTTTCTCGTGAAACTGCAAAAATAATCAAGTTGAAGGTAGGTAAACTTTTGTGGTAACTAGGTAAATGGTTTTTCAGTTCCGCAAATGAATCTATTATAATTTATGTTTATAATTCAAACAATCCCTTGAATTGAAAATAAGCCTAGGGATGATCACCGAAATAAAAGAATTCACCAGTCAGAACAGCATCAGTTGCCGACTGCCCAGGGCAACTAACTCATACTTCACCACCCTCCTCAGGTAGCGCAAGACACCGCCTACTGGGACCTGAAGGAGAAGCTGCACCAGCTGGAGAACAACCATGAGCGCCTGCAGCAGAACATGGTGGACGTGCAGATGCAGCACGAGAGCATCTCCGGCCAGTACCAGGACGAGCTCCGACTGCGCCCCGAGACTATTAACAAGTATACATGTCGCAGGCAACTGGTTTAATCTTCTGTTTGATTGAACCACTAGTCCGTTCATTGGATGGCGCTATTCAGTTGTATGACTAAAGGACAACTCGTCAAGTCGTTGATTGTAACGTTCGACGTCTTGACTGAACGTCATTCAGCGAAGTCATTGAATGGGATATAGTATAGCAACTTTGTAATGTCTGGTTAGGGTGAACATCACCAGACAAGAGTCAACAAAAAGACTATGTTACAACGCTCTTATCTCACAAATTAACTAAACAATAACAATAAACGTACCTTCATATTGTTGTTCATAATTATCCAGTTTCGCCACTTTTTTTCTTTAAAACTATCCGCCCGCGGCGTAATAATAGGTAAATCCATGTTGTCACACTACTTTAACACAAATAACGCACTTTAAAGCTAATTTATTTGCAAAAAACTAACAATATAGGTACTTTTTGTGTCAGCTGTTAGCTGTTAGACGCCATATTTCATATTTGTTTTATTCACCACCTGACTGATTTTAAGTCAGCTAACTAGTTGGACGTTTTGTGACGCTTGTACAATCAACGTTCAGCCTAGTCATACAACTGAACAGCGCCATCCAATGAACGGGCTAGTGGTTCAATCAAACAGGAGATTAAACCAGTTGCCTGCGACATACATACTTTTTCTTTTAGTATAGCTTATACTTACTTAGATACGTTCATTGTCAGCACGGAATTTTCCATTGCTGGACATTAGGCGTTTCGAAATAAGCGCAATAATGCTGTGTCATGGAGTCACAGTTTTTCTCATCCAGCCACTACCAGCTCTGGCTACCGGTCTGTGGTCATCTTTGCAGTAGTTGGCTGGAGGGCGTCCCACCCTATGCTTGCCTTGCTGTGCGTGGTCTCCACTTGAGAACTCGTTTACACACCGGTGGCCGGTTCTTTGTACCCTGGCCAAAAGTAGGCAGTTGTAAGTTTGGCGTGTGTTGTGTAATGTAATGTTGTATGTGTCAGTCACCTTTTAACTGCGAAACGCATTTTAAATGCTATTTTGTTATCCCAGTCCCTCTGAGTATACAATACGTACTGAGACAGCCGCCATTTTGTAGTCATCTTACGCACCTCAACCTACTCCAATTTTATCCTCCACATCTTCAGGTTATCCAGCACCCGTGAGATCTGCGACGTGCTCGAGGAGTATTCCTCCCGCCTCAAGGACACGGTGTCCCGCTGCAAGGCGGACCAGGCGGCGCTGGCCGATGCCTACACGCGGTCGGGGCAGTTCGTGAAGGAGGTCAACTTGAAGCACGCCCAGAGCGATGAGAGGCACCGGGTCACTGTCGCTAACTTGCAGGATAAGTGTGAGTGTCTATACACACCTATAAGTAAAGAAGGCAGGCAGCCACCGACCTATATCTATAGACAGGTCCTCGACTTCTATAACCACCCGCGGTAATGGAGGTCCAGGATAGTGTTGTGGCGTAAGAAGCCCCTATCCATGATGATGACATAAAGCTGATTTATCGGAGTTGGGTGAGAGGAATGTTTGGAAAATAACTGTGGTTGTCCAAAATGTCTCATACTTAATGTTTTATGCTGCCTGCATTTCAGGTATATTTTATGTGCTAAATATTTCTACTTTAGTGAACTACCTACCTAGCTACTAAATTCTCCATGCATTCTTCTGTAGCCTTTCCGACTGTCTAACTTTCCCGTAATTTATTTTTAAAAACTCAATTCTACAGTAAAGCTAACCACGGAACACCAAGCGCAACTAGTCACCCTCTTCACCACGACCCAGTCGCAACTGGAGAGCGAGGCGCGGTCCCAGCGCGCGCGCGGCGACGCGGCGCTGCAGCAGCGCGACGAGCTGGCGGCCGCTGTGGGCAAGGCCACACGGGAGCTGGACCTCATGAAGAAGGAGCTGGAGACTGTGAGTTGGGGTTCTGCGTTTTATTGCTCAGTTTTGAACCGGTAAGGTCTGCCGGAGGTTCAGCGAGCTGAAAGTAAGCAGGGTATTAAAAAAAAAGGAACATGAGCAACTTTATGAAACCTGCTTACAAGCATCTAGCCTAAATCGAAATTATAAACTAGCCTAAATGGTCTAGTCATAGCTGGAGAGCGATGCGCGGACGCAGCGCGACGAGCTGGCGTCGGCTGTGAGCAAGGCGACACGGGAGTTGGAACTGAAGAAGAAGGAGCTGGAGACTGTGAGTTGGGGTTGAGGGCTTCGATGGTATTTCTTTGCACAATTTTCTAACGGTCTATCTGCTGGAGTTTCAGGTTCAGATTATAATTTTGGTGGGGGTTGCAGGCAGGGGGGTTACTTATTATACCTACTATACAGTAATAAGCCTATCTAGAATAGAAGCTGCATGAATGTAAAACTAGGGTCATGTTAAAGTGTTCCAATCTAGAAAGACATAGTTATAGAAATAACCGAGAATTAAATATATAAGGAAGTACCTACATGGTGTTAGTATTCGTTATAACCACGCCGAAGCTATTAATGCATAATGCCTATGATGCGGTAACCCCTGCATAAGTTTACAGTAGATGCTCATTACTAACTATTGTCTGGAATATACCTATTTAGCTAGTCACATTTCCCCTACTAACACAATCCTCCTTTCTCCTACAGAAAGAGGGTGCGATCTCGACGCTGCAGGGCGACATGCAGCGGCTGCTGCGCGAGGCCACGCTGCGCTGCGCCGAGCTGCAGGACAAGCTCGACAAGAAAGAGCAGGAGTAAGAATTAACCTATGCACTTGTTACATTAACGTTCGAAATCTTCATAGTAAGAATAAGTACCTACCTAAAATTCCATAGACTGTTGTCTTGCGATAGAAGGTATTTATGTCAGGCAGGACTAATTAAATAAGTGTCCTGAAGGGGTTGTAGTATATTTATGGTTTGCCCCGTCCAACTAAAACGGTAACACTATATATTGTACGAGTAGGAGGAATCTGACTACCGTCATCATCAACATCATGAGTCCGTAATCACCCACTATGCAACGCCACCTCTCCTAAGAAGCGACACAACTCTCGGCCTTCTTCATCCAGCCTCTTAACCTGTCTACACATTACAACATTCACCAATCATCACTAACTTATTCCAGACTCAAAGAGTCCACGTCCTCCGCCGAGGCGCTGAAGCAAGCGCTCACCAACCAGGAGCAGTTCTCGGCCTCCCTCGTCGCGCAGAACTCACAGCTACAGGAGCGAGCCGCCGCCGCGGAGGACGAGGCGGGCAGGGCGGCGGGGGAGGTGGCCGCGCTGCAGGGGAAACTAGAGGTATTTTGTTATTATAGTAGACGATAGTTATAGGATAGAGATCTACTGTAGGTATACTTAGGTGGTACGAACACAAGTTGGGCTGCGGTGCTTGAAAGGAGCCTCCCTGAGCTGTGTAAAAACTTACCTACTACGCTATATAAATTTGGCGCTCCCATGGGCGCAATAACAGATCCTTTCTTCGCAAATCCTAATTAGAACTAATGTTTGTTGAAAGGCTAAGAATTATCATATTTATTATCATAGCTCCATCATCAAAATGGTTTGCCTTAGACCTATTATAGTACCTACACCTGATGACTTACTCATTGTTGTTGCAGGACCTCACAGTGACGAGCGACTCGCTGCGCCGCGACGTGGCCGCGCTCGCCGAGACCAAGGAGGGGCTGGAGAAGGAAGCCGCCGAACAGAAACAGGTAATGTGATAGAAGTAGACAGTCATGGTATCAATAAACCATCTGGCATGACCAGACCACCTCGTGAAGTGAGTAATCAGGGGTAGTAAATAGGAATACAAGAAAACCTCAAAACTCAAAACACTCGAACAATTGAAAATTTACTGAAGTATGAAGTGAGGAACAATGTTAAATCTACTTCATTTTTCGCACCATCAGCCTAAACTTGTCCAATTCACCAGTCTTTCATCATGCACATATCCTAATACTTAATTTTCTTCATCCAGCTGTTAACCAACGCAGCCACGCAGATAGAGATCATGACGTCCCAGCTAGACGCCCTGCAGCTGGACAAGTCAGCGGTCGAGCAGCAACTAGCGAGCGCTAGTGAGGAGGTGGAGGCCAAGACTGCCGTGATTGAGGAGTTGAAGAGCGCCGTGCAACGAGCTGAGGAGAAGATTGCTGAGGTGGAGAGGGAGATGGAGGAAATCAGGTTAGAAGATGTGGGATTTGTATGGGATATATTTTTTGGGCTTATATCTCTGAATTTTAAACCGCAAGGTGTCAGATATACTTCATTCATACAAATCATACACACGAACGGCTGGACAAAGACCGCTTCTGAGAAGCGCCGCCATAATAGGTGGTTTTTGGTATTTTCCACCTAACCAGTTGACGGCTAGCTGCTGTGTAAGCTCGTTACGTTACAAAACGTAACTGTTCGTGGTTTCCACTCGAGAGCTGGTTTAAAGTAATAAGTACGAAAGTTGGTAAGGTTTTTTGGCGGACGGAAGACCAGCCAAAATATGTGTATCGTAAAACTACGTAATGTTATAATTAACTAACTATAAAAACCCTCACCCTCACAGAGTCTCCTACGACAACAAGATCCTGGAGCTGACGGCGACGCTCGAGACTAAGCAAGAGGAGAACACGTCCAAGGGCGAGACCATCAACAAGCTCATGAACGACATCAAGATCTGCATGGAGGTACTTGAGTCAGAGCCCATTGCGATTGTTCTTTGTGTCTTAGTGTAGGTAGTTACTCAAAAATTGTTAGTGGCTTAAAAAAAAAGATTTTTAGTTCATCATCACAACCCAGCTGGATGGATGCCGAACGACCTTCGAAGGCGCCCCGGTAGACCTAGGTGGTTGTCCTCACTACTGGGGCAAGGGTCCAATGAAGAAAGGGTTTTAGGCCTAGTCCACCACGCTGGCCTAGTGGGGGTTGGTGGACCCCAATACAAACAAGTGCTGAGAGAGTTGTCGCATTTAAGTGTCAACCCCACTGTCAGATGTTTTCAAGCTGCCCGAAGGCATCTGACTAGGTTTAACGACTGCTGCCGAAACAGCAACCGGGTCCTACAGCTTAATGTGCCCTCCAAAGCACTTTGTTTTAATTACTTATACATATATAACGCCACGACACAGATTCGCCTAGTGTGGAATCATCGGTAAACTATATTTATACTTATTATTTAACTCTAATGTAACTAGGTATTTAATCTTATCGTAATAATTGCATGTTGGTTGGAGTAAAAAGTTTGAATTCGTAGTTAAACAAATGAAATTGAATTATTTCAGGTCCGCAGCCGGCTCGAGTCTAACCTGGACAAGGTCCGCAGAGACACGGACGCGGAGCGGCTGGGCTGGCAGGAGCGGGAGCGCGCGCTGGCCCGCCAGCTAGAGCAGTTGGAGGCGGTTAATAAGGTGAGTTGGGGTAGACGAGTTCTCGAGTGGAGGCTACGAAAAGGCAAACGCAGCGTGGGACGTCCTTAAGCGGGTCGCGGGTAGTGGTTGGATGAGGAAGGCCGAGGACCGAGTGTTGTGGCGCTCCTTGGGAGAGGCCTATATCCAGCAGTGGATGATTATTGGCTGATAATGATGATGATGATGATGATGAATAAGGTTATTGTAGTCACCTACACTGAGGGACCTCCCTTTAGTCATTCTGATCCTATCAATGTTATAAAAATGAAGGCATTTTTTATGCCAGATTTCCCACGGAGTACCGCTAGTGTCATGGATAAAATGTTTAATTCTGTTACAGGACAAAGAGCAAGAGCTGTCGAAGCAGATGTCGATAATACTTGAGATTAGAGGAGAAAAGGTCAGTATTGAATACCAATTTAACGTAACCACAAATTTAAGCAATCGCCACGCAGCATTAGCCAGTCATCTGCTCATGAGCAGAAGTAACTGTTTAGGTCCTCTTGGAGGACTGTGTCACAACGTTATAACCAGCTTTTGGTGCGCGCTATGCTGCCCGTCCGCTATTTGTCTATTGCGGCAATCACGTACCTACCTACTCTAAATCGTCTCACATCATTAGTTCAATACAACATTTACGTACCATCCTTCGCCATTCGGTATTTCCAGGAGAAACTGCAAGAGAAGATCTCCGGCATGCAGAACACGATCGACAACATCCAGAAGGAGCTGACGGGCCGCGCGCCGCCGCCCGCGCGTCTGCCCGCCGAGCAGGACAACGACAACGCCGTCAGCATGACGCCGCTGCAGAAGGTATGATCATGGTATTGATAGGAATGATGTATGAAAGGAGTGAAATGAGAGACGTGTCAACTGTACGTAGGTACTTATGTTATTTAGGCGCACCCTGGGCTGTGAGCGAGGCAAATCTTGTGAATCTTTTTGCCGCTGTGACAAACACTAGTCCAGCTCAAGTTTTTGTCATATACAATTATACAGTTGTCCATAACCAATACGTTGAGAGCGGGAGTCACATCAACAGAAGTACTTAATGAAATAGTATTTCAACCGATGTCCGTCCGTGTGTCCACAGAAGGGCGGCGCGGAGTTCTTGCGGCCGCGCGAGCGCACAGAGAAGCTCGACATCTTCAACATATTCAGCGACAGCAGCATGGACGGAGAGAACATGCTCGACGTGAGTATACAATACTTCTATCGCAAGTCTTCTAGCGAATCATATTATTCTATAAGTCAAAATTAAAATTATTCGCTCGTTTGTAATGCTACAAACTTATCGAGATAGTTCGATGTTCGTGTGTTTAAAATAGCGATTTTTCTATGTTGTGTAGTTCTGATACTAAAAGTGTTACATCCTCAGCCGGTGGAGGTGGACCGTCGCTTCGAGGCGATCAGCCGCGGCGAGCGCGTGCGCTGCATGCCGCTGCTGAAGCGACGCCGCGCGCCCCCGCCCCCCGCCCCGGGGACGGAGGGGGAACAAGACGTGAGTGACGTGGGTGTGGACTTAGGGCAGATGGTGCGATGTGTCGGCTTTGTTAGAATCAGTTAGATAAGTCGTAAGCTGCGTACAGACCGGACAACGAACGCCCAACGATGGATATTTATCATACATTATACAGGGCAGATTGTAGCAACGAATGTCAACGAAACCCGTTCGTTGGCTTTTTTTTTGGCCGGTCTGTCCGCAGCTGTAAAAGAAGTAAAACACAGATAAGTTATGAGTAGTTTCATAAGTAAACTTGGATGGAAGTTAGTTGACTATTATTGTTTCAAAAGTATAATTAACTTTAAGAAAGTTACTTTAGATTCTTTAGAAGTTATGTATCGGAGGTCGTAGTGCACAAGTGTTTCTTATGTATTTATAATACGTTAAGTATTATAAATACATAAGAAACACTTTTATACGTAGCTCAAGAGCAGCTTTGTTCAAGAGAATTGCTAAATTATTTTATCTCATAAAGACGCACTCTTGATTAGTAATATCGTGACCATTGTCATTTCCAGACCCCGATATCCTTGTCTCAAGTGAGAAGCGAAATAAAGAGTAAAGGAAACACATTCTTTAGAAATAAGAGAAATGAGAAAAATCAAAAACGATTCAGGAAAATTGGAGAAGCGGAGGAGAATGAATAAAATGTTTCTTTCTGATTTATTCTTGATTACAATAATTTACTTTTTAATTTTTAATTAAATACCTCGTTAAAGTTACTGTCTGAGTACTAGTTAAAATAGTTTGATTAATGTTAATGTTATTTAATAATACGAATTATAAGTATTAAAACTATTTTATTTATCATATTTAAACCTATTACATTGCCTTAGGTAACTTATATACAGTTTTGAAACCTTAATAATTTTAATACTTTTTATAGTAGTTACAACTTAACAGTAATTAATTCAGCTTCAGCGAGTTACATTTCCCACTACTCGCAGGTTACTAAACTTCAACAGTCAACACTCACTTTTACACAATCCTGTCTCAAGACCGCTATCACCACACAATCCACCAACCGCCAATCCACACTTACTAATGACTCATGTCACAGTCACTCCACTTCAGTCGGCAAACATGCGGTTCCGGAGGTGGTGGCTCAGCAGCATCTTGACAGTGGGCGAGCGCGACTAGCAGCCCCGCAGCAGGTTGATGGTGGACACACACTTGGCCACGGCCTGGTCGGGCGCCAGGCGGCCGCGCGCGCCCAGCTCGAACACGCGCCCCAGCAGCCGCGCCGCGTGCTCCTGCGCGCCGCACACCAGCTCGCCCAGCCGGTCTAGGACTGTCTGCGCGAGTTCGGCTTGTGGAGACTCCAGGCATTCTAGCATGGCGTGCAGCGCTGTGGAGAGGAGGGATTTTGGTGATTAAGTTGCCTTGCGTTATGGGCAATGGCTTCATGAAAGTATTAAAAAAAAATCTCAGCGAAATTCGTATAATAGGCTGACTCATGGCGTTAACAACATATTATTCTTCTTCGTCTCCTAGGTTGGCAATCTCCACGGAAAATTTCTCCAGTGCTTATCAGTTGAAACCGCTGGCGTAGATTTCGCAGACATGATATCATTGGCCGCCCAGGCCTCCTCCTGCCTTGTATTTTCCCCTGTGTTATAAGTGTTATAACTGACATATTCGCATTCCACAAACCTGGCGTAGTATCATCGACAGCGGGCAGCAGCTTGACCAGCAGCGCGGCGGCGGCCTTGCGCGCGCCGGCGTGGGGGGCGGCCAGCAGCGGCGCCGCGGCCGCCAGGATGCTGCGCGCCACCGCCGCGCCGCCCCACGCGCCGCCGCGACGCGTGCCCCATTGGTCGATCTCCTGGAAACCAATTTGCGTGAATTCTTGTCCAGAATGTCCAACGGGATAGTTTAATCAAGGTACAGGCGAAACGACAAACACATATCTCGACATATTATAGGCATATACTTTCGGAACGCACTGTGCTCGGTCGCTATTAAGTACTCTAAAGCCATTAAGACTCTTCTCCCACTGCGCGACTTTCAAGTGACGCGACTGCGACGCAACCCATGATCGCCTATAAAAACAGGTCTTCAACTCGTCAAATGTATGCGACCAGAGGTTGCGTCGCAGTTGCGTTCGCTTGAGCGTCGCGTAGAGGGAGAAAGGGCTAACGTGCTTCAATGGCTATCTAACCGTATCAGTAAATGCGCTGAGGGCTACTATTGAGGCAAACTAGGGTGATCAGTACCTGCAGCGCGGCCTGCAGCTCGTCGTAGGTGTCGCGGCGGCGCTGCAGCGTCAGCAGCGCGTGCGGCGGCGGCGCGGCCGACGACGGCGCCGCGTCGCCGCCCGCCGTCACCAGCCCGCTCAGCGCCGGGATAGAACTGCGGATAGATACACATTTTAAATTAAACCCCAACACCAAACAAATAAAATTTTATGCATAGTGTGATAGTTTAATCATCATTTTAAGTACACGGCCAAAAAAGCTATGACAAAATAAGGCGGTAAACTATGGGTAGCGAGCACAGGATTTACGAATTTGTAATTCCTTTAATGCAAACAAGATCGTAACCCCTGTGTAAGAGTACGTTTAGATGACAAGCGCTCAACGCGCGGTTTTGATAACGCGCGTTTACAACTACTTACATACATATTATTCAGACTGTTCAAATGCTAACGCGCGTCACGCGATATAAAAATTAAATGTATGTAGTTGTAAACGCGCTCGTCATCTGAACCAGGCCTAAATAGACGGCGATTTACTCACGCGACAGTGTGTCTATGCGCCTGCAGTAGCGCGGGCCCCGACCCATGCGCCGCCAGCCGGCGCAGCAGCGCGGCCGCGCGGTGCAGCAGCGCGCCGCCGCTCGTGCTCGCCGCGTACGACATCAGGCACTCCACGATGTCGCTCAGCTCCTTGCTGGAAACAGGACAACAAGTTCTGGTTAAGATGCTTATAAACAATAAACTTACTTATGTTTCGCGCTTATATCACCATGATTAAGTTAACTGTAATTATAACACAATCGAACCTTACCACATCACAAATGAAAACTAAGAGAAAACTAACACAGGTCTTTAAATTGGTACGAAAGTTTAGGCAGTCAGATGGTCACATCTGCCGAAAAACCGATGACTATTGTGTGAGATTTCCCCACACAGGATCCAACCTGTAGTCCCGCTGTCCCCGTAATTCTTGTCCCCGTTAAGCGGGGACAACGGTACTTTCAGAAAATAAATAAAATCAGGCCCGTTGTCCCCGTTGGACGTGAGCTCCTCAACGGGGACAGCGGCACTTAATAAAGAAATAAAAATTCAGACCCGTTGTCCCCGTTCTCAAAATAAACTTAAAAAAACCGGCCAAGTGCGAGTCGGGCTCGCGCACAAAGGGTTCCGTAGCAGCAAATCAAAATTACAGTTAAATCAACCTATCTCAAAAACTATAAGAGATACTTTGATCAAACCAAAAATCGTTGAAAGAGTTAATTAGCATGCATCACCTCTATTTTTTTTAGAATTTTATACCCCGTAGTTATAAAAATAGAGGGGGGGGGACATACTTTTTACGACTTTGAGAGCTGATATCTCAAAAACCGTTCACTTTAAGAAAAATGTTTTTTAGAAAACTTTATATCATTTTAAAAGACCTTTCCATTGATACCCCACACGGGTATGTACATCGAAAAAAAAAATTTCATCCCTCAGTTACATGTATGGGGGGCCCCACCCCCAATTCTTTTTTTTACTATTTAGTGTCATATTTTTGTAGCGGTTCATACAACACATATTCCCATCAAATTTCATCACTGTAGTACTTATAGTTTCCGAGTAAATCGGCTGTGACAGACGGACAGACGGACATGACGAAACTATAAGGGTTCCGTTTTTGCCATTTTGGCTACGGAACCCTAAAAACACAAGTATATTTTTATTTCATGAATTTTATATAGTATCTTCACATCAAATTCATAACTAACCTGGGTGATAATTTGGCAAAATTGATGAACGTGTAAATTTTAAAGGATGCGCTAACGGCACGACGAAATACTGCCGCGAAACAAAAGCACAGATAAGATTGTTGTTTGCAAAACTCTCATTGGCTTATTCCAAATCAGTCAACCAATGAGAGATTCCGTAACTACACTACCCTTTTGAACATTCATACCTGTCACATTTTTTTTTATTGCTCATTGAGACGATGGAATAAGTCCTAAAGTCCGTAGAATCCCCGTTTTGTGAAACTTGAAATGTTTTTTGCTATTTGCAAAAATCTGAGATTTTTTAGGATGATACGGAGGGTTATTCCTATCATCAGAAAAATTATGAGAATTGTCGATTTTTTTCGGACATTGCCCATTACCTAAAGCCGCTCATGTAACATTTTGTTTGATTTTAATTTTGTCCTTTTCGTTCTAATAGATAGGGAAAGGGACAACGACACGTCAAATTTTGACGGCCCGTTGTCCCCGTTCACTATTGCCCGCAAAGGGGACAACGGAACGAAAATATAATGACGTCCCGTTGTCCCCGTAACGGGGACACAGTTACGGGGACAACGGGACTACAGGATATCCCCCCTGTAGTCCCGCTTAAAGGGGTAATTCTTGAGTAGAGGCCAAGAACAGGCAAATGAACTTAGACAGGTAGTTAATAGTGAAGCCAATGATTATAATAAACACAACTTAGATAGAGGAACATTATCTATAAGATGCTTCAATAAATCCCCAGTCCCAGCCGCACTCACGTGTGTTCCTCCGAGAAGAGAGCGTCATCAGGCACCATCTCGAGGGCAGCCAGCAGGTGCGTGAGCGCGGGCGCGCGGGGGGCGGCGCCCCGCAGCAGCGCGGCCACCAGCGGCACGGCGCGGGCGGCGGCGCGCGGGTGCCGCGCCCACAGCGCGCGCACGCCGCCTTCGAGGCGGTACATCCTGCGGGTAAGGGGGAGAGTGATGTAATGATAACCTAATGATATATTTGCGATATGTTGCATTTTTCGGCTAATTATGCTACGAGTATACTTATATCGTATTCCACGGGAAAAGACATCTGATACAAACAAAAACTACCCTTATTCGAATGCATTAGGGTTCTGTCAGATGTCTTTCCCCGTAGAATGGGATATAGTGTTAAAATTAAAAATTGTGCCTTTCTTGAATCAGCTCCAATATCGTATAGATTTCAACATGCTCGCGATATTGTCGCCATTTCCTCACGTCCGCTTGCCTACACAATCCGGGCTTTACAATAATCTGGTGTGATATAAAACCCGTAAAAAAAACACCCGTAGCCTAGCTTCTACTGATGTTGGTATAATTTAAATAAGACCGCAAATAATCTCGCATTTATCCCCTTGCTTACTTATGCGTGTGGTCTTTAGGCGCGTTGTCGGGCGGCGTCTGCGCGCACAGCAGGCAGTGCGACACGGCGTCGGTGGCGCAGATACTAGTGCCATTCAATAGACGTACTTATGCGTGTGGTCTTTAGGCGCGTTGTCGGGCGGCGTCTGCGCGCACAGCAGGCAGTGCGACACGGCGTCGGTGGCGCAGATACTAGTGCCATTCAATAGACGTACTTATGCGTGTGGTCTTTAGGCGCGTTGTCGGGCGGCGTCTGCGCGCACAGCAGGCAGTGCGACACGGCGTCGGTGGCGCAGATACTAGTGCCATTCAATAGACGTACTTATGCGTGTGGTCTTTAGGCGCGTTGTCGGGCGGCGTCTGCGCGCACAGCAGGCAGTGCGACACGGCGTCGGTGGCGCAGACACTAGTGCCATTCAATAGACGTACTTATGCGTGTGGTCTTTAGGCGCGTTGTCGGGCGGCGTCTGCGCGCACAGCAGGCAGTGCGACACGGCGTCGGTGGCGCAGATACTAGTGTCAATCAATTAACGTACTTATGCGTGTGGTCTTTAGGCGCGTTGTCGGGCGGCGTCTGCGCGCACAGCAGGCAGTGCGACACGGCGTCGGTGGCGCAGGGGAAGGCGGCGGCGGCGCGCTGCAGCTCCGCGGGGGGGGACAGAGACACGCGCGTCGGCCGCTCGTGGCAGGAGGAGACCAGCTGCAGGATCTTCGGCACCTGGGGGACGGAGGGGTTAGGGAAAACTTTAGGACAAATATTATTGAAAACAACCAAACTTTTAGTTTATTAGATCCATAGACTGCTGTACCAAATGCTTTGTTATTGTTATTATAAGTGCCAATTTCTCCATAGTCGGTTATCCAAACGACCAGGGATTGGTTCATCAATTTTACGTCATCTCCATATAAAATTCTTGACAGATATGTCCAAAGTCAACCACTAATACCTGGTTATGCTCTAACCGACTATAGAGAAATTGGCACTGAATATGGTGATGTTGATTATTTAAGTATGGTCGATGGTTTTCACCGATAGATACGCAGATCTTCTACTAAAAAAGCAAACTGTTACTGAGCCAAGTGACCAACCAACGCACTAATGTGGTAAGAACTCAGTGTAATTTATTACAAAGACGCAAATAAACTAATAAAATACCACCCTTACCTTCATATACAACAGCAGCAGCAACGCCACACCAGCAGGCGTGGTGGGCGCGGTGGCGGCCGCACACAACAAGGCACTATCTCCCCGGCAGCACTGCAGCAGCAGCGGCAGTCGCGCCGACACGCTGCGGCAGGTCGCCTCGTAGCCGCCGGCGGCAAACGCCGCGTCGCCCTCTTCTAGGATGTAGCGGACTAGGACGCACAGCTGCAAGGAGTGGTGGGGGAAGTAACCAGGCTTGTTGAGGGGTGTGAGGGTACGAGAAGCGTTTAAACTAAGCTTTTTATGTCTGTGTCCCACTGCTGGGGAGGCCCCCATGCTTGTATCTGTTGTCAACAGCTATATATACAAAGCTAAACTTTAAATTAATAATGAATCATCTTCAGCACGTAATCTTCCACAGCAGGATCAGGACCTACAGTCACATAGACCTCTCCCAAGTACCTAGCGCTACAAAACTCTGTCCTAACCTTTTCTCATCCAGCTCATAGCTAAACGATGGTATGATATTTTAATATGAAATGTTATAATATAAATGATGGCCACTGAAAAATATAGGCTACTATTTATCTACCCTCAATCATCATCAGCCCGCATTCGTCTACTGGACATAGGCTTCCCATACCAGGGAAAACTTTAACTCAGGAGACTAAGCTATTATGTATTCGTTTTATTTAATTGTTATTATGTTCTTTACTGACCCACCATCCACCCATGGCCTCCCGACATCAGTCGTAGAGGCCGAATCACGGAAGAGAGCGCGAATGACTACGCTCATTTTCCTACAAATTATTTTTAGTACCATTAGTCCTTAGGAATTAGTTCATACACTTGAAGAAAGTCCATCCGTAGAAAGTGTCACTATCACTGATGAATCCCAATTAAAAGCGTCTCTGTCGCTCAAACTTGTGATGATTGCGTTATTATAAGCGTCAATTGTTTCGCGCACGCACATAACAAATCATTTCGGAGGAAAAGTGTCACTCACTGTTTTTTTTTACGTTTGTCTTATCGTTTCACATTTAATTCTGTTTAAATGGGGAGTCCATTGAACCCCCTAGTTCACCATGCTGATCGTGTGTTGTATAAAAAGCTTCATTACGTCTCTTGAAGGTTCTCCTTCCCGACACCAGGGGTGTAGACACCGCAGAAGTATTGTCACTTTCCTCAGAATCCTTTGATCTTTCGACATAGCTGGCAGGATCACTAGGAGCATTACTCTGTCCTGCAAGTTCTTCACAGAGTCCACTGGACCCTGGCGTAGCATCGATGATGATGGTTACAGGCTCTGAAGATTGCACGGGAGCTGGCAAAGTTAGACCCAGGCTTCTGTTTGGAGTAGAAGATACTACAGGAGTTGAAGGTCCTGCTACTGGATCAAATGCAACATTAGGTCCAGCTCTATTGTCATCACATGGTGGTAGCATATCCCTTCCCGTCCGAGCCATAATTACTTGCACTGGATCAACAATGCTTAAAGCTTCGCAAAGTTTCACTGTGTGCGGATTGATCACCGGTCCTCTCTGAGTGCCTCTGACCTGTCTTCGATTGTATACTGGTACATTTCTGGTGAAAATCTCCTGTATTATTTCCATAACTGGACTGTTCGTGTGATTTCTCATTATGGTTCTTACCTCTTGTTTTTCTTCGTCTGTTGGCGTGAAGTTGAACCTTTCGTTTCCCCCTGGGCCAGGCAGGTAGCAGTTGGTATTGTTGACGCTCAGCAGATGGTTGGTTTGCTTCAAGATCGCGAGCCACTCGACGTCATACTTCAGTCTTTTATCTCCGTCAAACTGCTCAGGTAGGTTTAGTACTTGCAGGTGCAGCCGCCGCGGCAGGCACTTGTCCAACGCCAGAAACCTGGTCGAGGTACCGTCAGCATGAGGCACGACCGCTGCGAACTTCACGTGCAGATGTGCCGAGAACCAGAAGTCTGGCTTAAGCTGATTCAACAGCTCCATTGCTGGGTTGCTGCCCAGTCGGTTGCTCTCGATATCTTGTCTAAAGAACGGCTTCTTTCTTAACAAAGCACTCTTGTTTCCGTAATCAGTGATGCCGTTGGGCCAATCATGCGACAGCATCACATGTACCTTATCCTTGACTTGACTCAGGCGGAATACATCCAGAGATCTCACGTGAAACACGGACCTTATAGAGGCTGGGTTGTAGGGCGGGCACTCGTGCAAGCCGCGGTGGTAGTCGTGGCCCTTGTATATCCCGGACAGGCCTCCGATGCGAAGGTTACCGAAGCGTACTACCCCTGACCTCCCCATATAGTATATCCGGGGCGCCACCCACCCCCCATAAGGTAACTCCTGCATGTGGCTGGACGCTTCATGATTCCCTCCGATGAAGAGAGTCAATACCGGCGCTAGTAGCTCTCCGCTGTAGTACTTATAGAACGTCCGCATGTGTTTATATCTATCAGGGACGGCCATGGCGCTGAGGTCGTCAGTATTGCGGACCGCCTGGAAGTCTCCGCAGCAGATCAGCAGGTCCAGCTGGAAGCCGCGTCTCTTCTGTAGAAGTCGAATGCATCTGTAGATCTTCTCTAGCTCGCCGTGGGCGCAGCCTTCTATTGCGATCTTCATTGTTACTAATGATCCACTACAATCTTGAAAGTCTTAAATTTAGTTTTACACTTATTTTTAATTGTCTATCATCCGATGAAGCAGATACACACACAATTATCGATAAAGACGTCCAACAGTCAACACCTATTGTCTCTCACACTGTCTTATTCTGTTCACAAAAGTCTTCTCCTATTCACCAAATGTCTTATATTGTTCACAAAAGTCTTATATTCTTTACAAATGTCTTAAGATATTGTTCACACTGCCGATCGTGCGGGTAACCCGCCACCGCGGGCCCTTAAAACCCTCTTATACACACAGTTACCGTTGAAAACGTCCAAGAGTCAACACTTATCTTCTCTCAAAGTCTTCTCCTATTCACCAAATGTCTTATATTCACAAAAGTCTTATATTGTTCACAAAAGTCTTCTCCTATTCACCAAATGTCTTATATTGTTCACAAAAGTCTTCTCCTATTCACCAAAAGTCTCACTATTCTTCACGTAGACCTGTAATAAAACTGGTTAGTAGTAGTTACCTGCTGATGGTTGAGCTGCAGCAGCTCGGGCGCGGCGTGGTGGCGGGCGGCGGCCTTGTCGCGGCCCTGCCACACGCGCGGGCTGCGGGCGAGGGTCGACGCGAACTGGAGGACTAGGTGCGGCGCCCAACCGCTGTGGGGGAGAGAAGGTTAGGGATTGAGGATTTGTAAATTGCTTACTTTGTTCGATTACGCTTGCAGATAAAGAGAATGAAAATTGTGGCCGTTAATGTAACGGTGGGTGTGGACGGAGAAGGAGAGAGGGCACTACCGTCAAATTTAAAAGAGAGAATGAAAATGGCGACCGTTACATTTGTGGGTGTGGACGGAGGAGAGAGGGCACCACCGTCAATTTTAAAAGGAAAGCAACAGCGTGGTCTATCAGGTGTGTAGAATTTTACTATCCAGGAGAGGCAGATGAGTGTGTGTTAGCTTGCTGTGTACATATTGTATATGTGACTAGTTACTCTGTGTCCTGCAGCAGCGCGGTGAGGCAGGCGTGCAGCGTGCGCCACGACGCGCGGTGCGCCAGCTGCGTGGCCAGCAGCGGCCGCCACGCCGCGCAGCCCGCGCGGAATATCAGACGCATCTGGGGACAGATATGGTCATCATCATTAAGCACATAATGGTAAACTGTCACTACCTCCACAGAAAGCGCGATACCTTTTAGCCCTTTCTCCCACTACGCCATGAACGCCTATAAAAACGGGTCTTCGACGCGTCGTCGTTGACTCGTCAAATATAATTGTTGATACCAAGGGTTGCGTCGCAGTCGCGTCGCTTGAGAGTCGCGTAGTGGGATTTGGGGTTTAGGCGAAACTTTTATCGCGATTTGCCCCATACGTCTGCTTCCGAGTGTACATCAGCGTAACAAAAGTCTTATTATTTCAAAAGGCTATAATGGAAACTCACTGGGGGGGGGATGTCACTAGTGAGTGAGTACCTGTCGCTCGGGGCGCGCGCCCAGCGTGTCGGCCTGCAGCTGCGCCAGCCAGTCCAGCAGCAGCCCCGTGCCGCGCCCGCCGCGCGACAGCACGTGCGCCGGCGGCGCCACCGAGCCGGGCTCCGCCTTTATCTGTAACATTCATTATTGTTGTATTAGTTTCATTTCATACAAGATTGCGCGTTTACAGAAACACAAACCCCGTAGCGCAACGAACGTTAAGGGGTTTCAACAAACGGGAACGTTTTTGAAGACATGGTATGGCAAAACTACTTTCTGCCACACGCAAGACGATCTGTGGGGCCCCCGATTTGCCGTTTTATGGACGGGCCCTAAGTACGGCGTTATTTGCAAATCATTGGTCAGCCCTCCGTCAGTGGTGCACTTCAGCAATACGTGGCCAAAGTCAGAATCATTATCAGTGGGAAATCCGGCCCTAGCCTTACTGTTTCTTTGCTCTCCGCTAGCCCTTACATTTTTTTTTTAATCTTTAAGGGTTTGGTACACAAAGTGACCATGTCACCCTATTATAAACAGCCCTTACATTTATAAAGTGCTACACTCACCTCGACGTCGTACTGGGCGGCCATGTTGTTCTGCAGCACGGCGCACACGGCGGCCACTACTCGCTGCGTGGGCACGGTGCGGATGATGCGCTCGCCCACGGCTTCTAGCGTGCTCGGCGTGCACGACTCCAGCACTGTGAAAAAGGAAATTGAGGGTTAGCGCGCATTGCGGCATCAACAGCAAATTTTTCTGCAAAAATCCGTGATGTGTGAAGTACAGTGAAGGTACGCGCATTGCGGCTGTTCAAACGCATGCGGATGCAGCTAAAAAATCTAGAGATTACTTACGGTTTCTTTCGCCAAAAGGTTTTTTCGGTTTTAAAACCACAATCGCAACAATAAGACATTCAGGATGCTGTGACAAAGTTGTGTCTGTTTTACGAAGTCGGTTGCACTGGACAAGTCCAGCAATTTGATGTAACATGTTTAGATTAGAGCTGTCATTCGGTGTCACTCTCTGACTGCAGCAACAAACTATTTAATTCGCTAAGATTTTCGCATTAATACCTTTAAACAAAAACATAAGTATTCAAGGGTGAAAGTTATCGGTATTAAGGTCAACTCACGTCGCACTATGGTCTCCGTATCCGCGTCCTTCGACACCACCACGTCGTCCTCCTCGCCCCCCTTCCCCCCCGCGCCCGCCCCCGCAGCCCCCGCCGCCTCCGCCGCCTGCTGCCGCATCTGACGCAGGATGTTGACTAGAGGGCCGATTGCACACTTGTATTGTTTGAGCAGGGTTTCGGAGATCTGTGGGGTTGGATGAGTGGTTAGAGGTAAGTATAGATGAGATAACCTATAGGCCAATAGCATAAACGATTTAATCAGTAAGTCAATAAGCCAATCCGTACACGATGTTTATCGCGGAAGAGGCAAAATAAGTTGCGTAAAGCTGCGTACACACCGGGCCAACGAACGCCCAACGAACGCCAACGGTTATTCCAACGATGAATATTTATCATACATAATACAGGGCAGATTGCAGCAACGAAGGCCAACGAAACCCGTTCGTTGGCCTTCGTTGGCCCGGTGTGTACGCAGCTTCAGACATCATAATCATAAGCCCGTAGACTTCAAATGCTCCTAAAGAAAGCCAGAACATTCTGTTCTCGGCTTTCCTCACCTAACGACTACATAACTCAAATATCTCAAAAAAAAAAACAAAAATATTTATTTAAACACCTATGAATTTAAATGAGTAAGTACAATATTATGAAATTAAATTGGAAGTGTGTGAGTTAGTAAATTTACGAGTTTTGGTGGCTTCCACACTAGGCTCGGCCTGTGTCGTGGATTCCGGTGCACCGGTTATAAAAGGTATAATATTAACAAAGAAGGTAGGTAGCACTTACAGTAAAAACAAATGTAAAATGTCTCCGGCTTGTCTTGTCTAAAGAGCTAGCACGGGACGTATTTAAGACATGACAAAAATTATCTGTCGCGCTCGCTCTTGCGGCTGCGCCTGCGCGATGTGAGTTAGTGCGATGGGAAACTTAGGTCACGTCTTAATTGGGCCCCGTGCTAGTCCTTCTGTTCGATGTAAAGTTGCGTTAAACATACCGGCAGCATGATAGCTCTCGTTACTTAGTGTTCCCTAAAGCCAGAACCACTTTCGGCTCCATTCCAGCTTGCCACTAACCTGCAGCAACTGCGTGGCGTGCGCGTGCGTGTGCGGGAGCAGCGCCCGCAGCAGCAGCGGCGAGGGCTGCGTGTGCCCCGCCGACACGTGCGTGAGTAGCGACTGGATCACTGACGTCGTGTATGGAGTTTCGGGACGGTTCACTTCTGCGCTGATTTTCTGTAAGGGAATTTTGTTTGTATGATTATGGTGTTTGAAATTGGTTCAGGCCCATAGCAGACGGCGTTTTTTATGCGCGCCGACGACGCGCAGATGACGCGCGTATACGCGCTTCATACGAGGTTTGAACGCAACCTTGTAACTCTAAGCACACGGGGCGATCGTTGTTTATTTCTGTTATAAAGCGGTCGGTGTCGAAAGGTTCCATTTTAAACTAATCACACGCGCAGTACACAATAAAACATTTGCAACTGAGGCGAGTGAGGCGCAGGCGCGGGCGGTGCAGTGGTGGTGTGAGCGCCCCTCTGCCCTCTGCCCCTACTCTACTCCGCTCCTTTGTCATGCGCGCGTTTGTATTATCAAAGCAAACGCAAAAATCCTAATACGCGCGTCGTCGGCGCTCATAAAAAACGCCGTCTGCTATGGGCCTAAGAATTTTTTGAGGTTATAATTAAGGATGTGAGAGATGTGTTCAGACAAATCAAGGCTTGTTCCACGGCCGGAGATACAATACAATATTGTCGCCAGTAAATCCTAATTTTGTTTAGGTTTATTGTTCACCGCAAACAATAAAGTAAATTTACTTGCACAACATCTCTTGCATATAATTTCCACAAACATAGTTTTCATAACTGCCGCTTTCTGATGTTTGCTGATGACCTTAAGATCTTCAGAACCGTGACGTGCCAAGATGACTGTGAACTCATCCAACAAGATCTAGACCGCTTTTATGCATACTGTCTCAATAATAAGCTCCATCTTGCACATGAAAAATGTATGCAAATTTCTTTCACGAGAAACAAAAATAAAATTATTTTTCAATACAATATAGGTGGCAAACTGATCAACAGAGTAACTTCTATTAGGGATCTCGGAATATTACTGGACGACAAATTAATTCTGGATCAACATGTGGAAAACATTACCTGTAGAGCATATAAAATGATGGGATTTGTTCTTCGTTCTGCAAAGCCTTTCAAAAATGCTTCAACATATTTACTTTTATATAAAACATTGGTGCGGCCGTGTTTGGAATACGCCTCTGTTATATGGAATCCTCTATACGCGGTTTATATTAAACAAATCGAAATGATTCAAAAGAAATTTCTCCGCGCTCTACACTACAGAATGGCAGGCTGCAGGATGTCCTATGTGAATTTACTAGAACTCTACAATATGCCCACATTAGAGAACCGTCGTATTCTCTCTGACGCTATTTCTTTGTACTGTATTTGCAGGGGAGAATACAACTGTCCTGATCTACTGAGCTCGATTAAATTCAGGGTCCCCTCTATCCGAACTCGTTCTCAGTCGTTGTTCTCAGTCCCTTCTTGCGCATCTAACGCCGGTATTCGCGCGCCTCTGCGACGCATCTGTGACACTTATAACAAACGCCTGCTCTCGGTTGATTTATTCTGTAATTCGCGCAACCAGTTCAAAACAAATGTCCTTAATGTTCTGTCGTCATCTGAGTAATTTTTTATTGATTGTAAAATTTTTATGAATTGTACACATTTTTATTTTTTTATTATTATTATTTTTTTTTTTAAAACCTATAAGTATTAATATTGCCGTGGTGGTATAATAAGATTGTTGTCTATATATTATTATGAATAGTATATTAAATTTGTATTATATACATTTATTTTTGTTTTTGTATACAGTGTTTGCGAGGCTTATAATTTTGTTATAAATGTATCATAGCCTAAGTCCTTGTAAATAACTAGGGATATTTTTATGCATGTTAGTTTAAAATCGTTTTTCTTTATTTAAAAAGTTTTTGTATTATTTTTAAAATGTTATAGAGTTCATGTTTGTAATAGATTTCTTAGTGAGAATGTCCCAGGAGGTAAATTCACCTAGATAATTTTATTTAATTTATAGAAATCTTACTATGTGTTTGCTTCTGTTTGTTCTCCAATAAAGAAAATAAAAAATAAAATAAACCTTCAAGTGCATAGCAATCACCTAGCCTATAATAAAGTATAACTTACAGTGAGCATGTCAGTGAACTGCAGCGGCGACTCCTGCCCGAAGGCGGGCGGGGGCGGGGGCGCGGCGCGGGGCGCGGGGGGGCGCGCCCAGGGGGACGCCGCCTCGGTGGGGACCGGGGGCGACTCGAATAGGGTGTCCTCTGTGGGGGAGAGATGTGGTTAGAAGGGGGGTTGGAAGTTGTAGTTATAGGGCGATGAGATTTTTATGCGTCTTTTCGTCAGCGTCTTGCGTACCGTGTTACATTAAGCTCGATGCATATAGTTTTAGCTTGTTTTTGGCTAAGCCTGTATCATTATAACAGTCTGTACTACCTGCTCTAGCAAAATAAATCTTCTATGTCCAGCGTAACGTTGACAAACTGCTAAGGTTTGTCACTGTAAAAATAATAAAACATAAATGCTTAGCAGTTGGATTGTCTCTACAGTAGCGATATGCGGGTGACTCGCGCGGGACTCACCGGGGATGGGCTCGGCGGGCGCGAGGCGCGCGGCGGCGGCGAAGGCCTGCCCCCCGCGCGCGCCGCGCCCCCGCTGCACGCGCAGTAGTAGCGACATGTAGGCGCGCTCCACGCCGATGCGGGCTACGGAGGAGGCTGGGCACTGGTCGAGCGCTTGGAGGAGGGCTCTGGAATGTAATTTAAAATATATTAAGTTAATCATAACACATAATCCTTATATCAGGATTACCTAAAGGCTAAGAAGAACCAACACAGAAAGTATTTTAAATCCCCAAACAGGGATGCAGAGTCAAAGGCGGAATCTGTCAGATTCCATGTTGGTCTGAATTACGATCAAGCGACGCTATTGCTGCGCAATATTTGCTCTTCTTAGCATGGGTTAGTGTCAATCACGGATCTTCAGTTTGTATGTTTCGTAAATCATTAGTTTCTAAGTTCTTTAGGCCAAGTATTCTTCCCCCTTCCAAGGCCAATACCAGAGTCAACGATCAATACTTTTTCCGTAGGAAAACTTTTATTTTCTTTCTAATACTTCAAACCACAAAACTCACGTAACAGCGGGCACCGGCACCCCAAACGTCTGTATAAACAGTGCCAGCTTCATGGGCGACACGTCACGCAGCCCGAGGGCCAATAGCGTGGGGCGCGCGCACCGCACCAGGTGCAGTCTCAGCCAATCAGGGAGCAGCTCGGGCGGGCCGGCGGCTTCACTCCAGGTTGTTTCTAGCCAATCGTACATGTGCTCTGTGTCCACTGTAGGGAGAATTAATTTGTTGTAATGGGTGAAGCAAGACATGGGAAGACAGAAGGAAGTTTGTTAATACCATTAAACACTAACTGCTGTGTATTAATGTATACTCTGAGGTTTCTGAAAAGAATCGTTGCGTCTTTTTATTAATATTGATAGGACATTTAGACCAGTGCTAGCTCTAGTGTCGATGTCACTACCGATTCAAATGAGTGAAACTTAAGTGAAAAAACATTGCAAATAAGGATCCTTGTATCATCATGTAAAAAAAGTTTTGTTTACTTCCTCATTCTTGTACGGTCAGGTGCAGAGGAACCTGACCCCACTCTCATAGTAACAATGCTTCTAAGGGGGTCAGGTTTCTCTGGCCCTTACTGTACATAAAAACGCTGTTTTATTATGTTGCTCGTTGGAAACCCCCTATATCTACCATTGAAGATAACAAACCAACTCACAATTAGAAGGCCCGTAGCACAGCAGCTTGAGGTGCGCGTGCGCCTGCGTGGTGTGCATGCGCGCGCTCCAGCCGGCCCAGCGCACGGTCAGTGCGTCCGCGCCCTCCGCCGAGTCGGACGATGCGGACGGGTCGGTTGTGTCGCGGACGCGGACCTGGGAGGAAGTGTGGGGGTTAGTTGTGGGGAAAATAACTATGTAATTGGAGTAGTTTGAATATCCGACTCCGGGGGTTGGAAATGAGTTATTTTCGTAGATAATTACGTGAATGCACTTGCGACTTTTTAACTCTGAATGTTTGGGGTGTGTTGAATCTGAATGATGGCTCAGGAGTTTCTTGCCTCCGTTCTTCTCCTTAGACAGAAAGAGCCCCCCTTATCCGAACGGAGAGTAGTTTGTAAAAATTGACGTTCATCAGAAAATTTTATATTTTTACGATGAATAAAAAATTTTAAGTTTGAGAGTTTGAGTTTGTTGGATGGAGGCGCGGGCGGCGCGAGCTGTGACCTCCCCGCGGGGCAGGTGTGTGGAGGTACCTTGTGCAGGTGGTGGTGGAAGATGCTGGTGAGGTGCAGCAGCGCCTGGTGCTGGGCGGGGGCGGGCGGGGCGCCGGGGGCGGGCAGCATGTTGTTCACGATGGTGCCGCGCTCCATTATCAGCTGGCTCATGCCCTGCGGAGGGAACGGTGGGTTAGGCTATGTTCACATTTGCAGGAGTTGAATAGTTTTGTTAATTTGAGAGGGTTCAGGTTTTTTGCCCTAAATTGTACTAAATTGTATACATGTATATGCAGCTCACTGTAGATATACATAAGTTGACAGTTTATGTGATTATTCATAAAATATTTTATTCCTCTCTCACCGATCTCCAATCTGTTTAAGCTCTTGGAGGTTGTGGGTGGTGGCGCACATATCTCTATTGCTTTCTATAAAATGCATACCAGTATCAGCTGATCATGATCTTCCTCAGGCGTGTCCCGCACGTGCCGCGCGAGGCACGCCACGTAGGCGGCCACGGCGCGCGCGCGGCACTCCGCGAGGCACGCCACCAGCACGTGCGAGATGACGGTAGAACGGACTGATTCCCAGTGGGGGAGGGTGTAGAGCGCTTCTATCCATTCCCTGAGGGAGATAGAGAAAAAAATCTTAATTATTTCTGTATAGATTAAGGTTCTGTCAAGATGTGCGCCAGCAGTACGCAACGCTGCCTCTCTTTTTGACGGTATTTTACTATAATAACACATCTTAGCGCCATAGCGTGGCGTCAAGATAGCGCTCTGACGCGTGCTAGTAACGCGTCTTGTTTGATAAACCTTAGGTTTCCTTCACTATGGTCGAGAAGGATTGGAGGCCAACATAAGAATACAAAAATGGTTAGGTTTAAACGCGTAGGCTTATTTCCTAAAATACTTTAGACTTACATGGGGTCGACGTCCTCGTTATAGTCGACTTCGGAGCCGTCCTCCGACGCCTGCGTCAGCACCAGCTTCAGACCCTGGAAAAAAAGATTTATTGTTTTATTCTAAGGCAAATTAATTTCCTCGAGTTATAAGTATTAGGTCAGTTAAAGCATTGCTGCATTAGGATATTCTAAAATGCATTAATTATTTTAAAACGTACATTTCCAAGAGTGGAAAAGCATTTACGTCTATATTGTGTGTATGTAAGAAAGTGGAACAAATAAACGCTTTATCTATCTATCTATGCATATGTAAAGAGAGCGCTGGTCCCTACGGACTGCAACTCCGAAACCGCTAGACCGATTTCCACAAAACTTTCCATCCCACCACAGTACACCCACCCTGTTGGCCTGGGCGCGCGTGGCCCTGT
Organism: Plutella xylostella; assembly: GCF_932276165.1. Lineage (NCBI taxonomy): Eukaryota > Metazoa > Arthropoda > Insecta > Lepidoptera > Plutellidae > Plutella > Plutella xylostella. The sequence goes on from NC_064005.1 coordinate 515,566, forward strand.
GCTGGTGGGCGAGGCGCTGCGTGTAGTACTGCAGCACGGCCAGCGCGCCCGCGCCGCTGTCCGCCACGGTGCGGCGCAGGTGGGCGGCCAGCTGCTCGCCGCGCGCCGCGCCCGCCCACGCGCCGCCGCCGGATAGGAACTCGCAGAGGCATTGCACTGGGAGTACGCTGGGGGAGGGAAAAAATGAGAATGATAAAGTTAATAATATAACAATTATTTGAGTTAAATAATCTGCGAGCAGAAATAGGAACGAAAAAAGTGGGGAGTGTGAAAAAGAGCTGCTTAGAGAAACAAATTTGTAATGGCGTTCCGTAGGTGCTATGTAGTGGAGGTTAATATAACATATAGCTAAAAAACATAGCAAGTGATCTGCACGCAACGAATAGCATTCGCTTTATGAACGCGCAAATGCTGCTATAATTATAACGCGACGCGCCCTCGCGATCTTAGCTCGCAAAATTGGACAGCGTCTGCCCGCGGCCGTTGCCACGACGCTACTGCTATGTAGGGTTCGAACGATACTTTCGATACCGAGTAAGTATCGATACTTTCGTTCGCGATACCCGATACTGAGTACTCGATACTTTTGGGCCGATACTTTTTCGGTATCGATACCCTCGTCTCGATACACAAATCGCTGGTATCGAGTACTTTGTCGTCACATTTTAATATGATAGGCCTTCATAAAAGTTCTTAAAACAAAATCAATCCGTTAAAACCTCAGAGTCTTGCATTTTTTTTGTGTTTATTTGCCAAAACTTTTTTTATAAATGCAATGGAAATGTAGATTTTCATGCTGGTGAAGGTACAAAAATTAACAATTTCGCAAGTACTCGATACTGAGTAGTATCGATACTTTTGGACCGATACTTTTTCGGTATCGATACCCTCGTCTCGATACCACATGAGTACTCGGTATCGATACCGGACGATGATGGGTTCCGCTCATCTGGCATAATCTTTATTGACCAAAACTCATTTCGCATAACTCGTATGGTCTAAACTTTTTTGGCCGAACCATCACTTTGCCAAGACTTATGTGGCATAAGGCTCGTTTCGTCTAAAACTCTTTAGGCACAATCTTTAAACACCTAAGTTTCGTTTGCTCAAATTTATGTTCGTCTATACCTATGTATAATCTTGTTTCTCCTAGTGTTATCTTAATAAATAATATATTAAGTATGTAGTAAATGTACAAATTGTGGTATTTTTCTACATCCCGAAAATCACGATGTTGTATGATCAAAAAATCGAAAGTTAACGACCAATATAATTATTACAAACCCCATGAGATTGAAACCTAAAAATAGGTGCGACGACGAGCAAAGCGAGGAGGAGCGTGTTAGGTGCACATGTTCATCAAAACCAAAGCGGAGCGCAGCGAAGCGGAGCGGAGCGTTTTCCAAACAGCGGAAACAATACAAGGCACCAGTTTGCGCTATGTAGGGAGACGCTCCGTCAAAGTTAAAGCCAAACGAATATTATAACTTTGTATAAACCTATGCCATAGCATTATTAGGCTATTCAAGATTTGGCCATACCATTATTAGGCTAAACAATGTTATGCGAAATAACTTTTTACTAAACGAGATTTATGCCATACGATTTTCGGCGTAACGAGACTTTGACCAAACGTTACTATGCAATACGAGATTAGGCAAATAAATCTTATGCCAAAAAAGGTAGAACCGACGATGATACTTCGAACCCTACTGCTATGTCTGCTATAAAAAGCGGAGCCGCGAGGCCGCGAGACGTGGCGCGCGATAACCGCGCAGGCGATATTCACTTGCTTTGTAGCGTCTCGCTCTCTCAACGGTGCAACGTCGCGCGACTCGCGTGTGAGAGAGCGAGACGCTGCGAAGCTGCAAGCTTCACTACGCAATAGCGCTCCGCTATCTGCTGAAATTAGCTCCGCAGTCGCGATTTGGCAACGGCCACGGGTGGCCGCTATGCTAATTGTGCCTCGCGCAACGTTACGAATTACGATCGCGTTGTTTGTTTTGTTGCATTTGCGTGCTGTAAATAAATATTTGTAAATATACATAATAATAAATAGTTTAAATAGTAACGTATTAAAATAGGTATAGTGTTTATTTAGGTTTAGTGTAAAATTGTAAATAGTGTTTGTGTAAGTGTAAATAGGTACTTTCTAACGGACAATTTGGTTCTGAGGACAATTTCGTATTTTAAATGTTTTGTGATTGTGTGTGATTGATCTTTGACTGGACAATTTACCTATCTTTACGTGTGTTTTCGTAAGTGGATGAAACTTTGAAAGGATATTACTTTGTGTTTTTAAAGTGTTTTGTGTAAATAGTTATTGCAATTAAAGAACGTTTGACAATAATTCATAAAAATGAAGAGAAACAGTGATGTGCCATTATGGAAACAGTGATGTGCCATTATAGACAGTCCTAAGCCTGTAAAGTATGAAGGAAAGTTCCTTTTTTTTTTGCTCTTCAATATTGTTATAACGTAGCGGATTAAATAACCTGCTATAAATGTGTAACATAGCGTCTGTAGCGTGTTATCAAAATGTAGCCGTTTTTCCCACCACTAGTGCTATGTCAGCACGGACAGTCCGCAAAATAGTGCGCGAATAAAAGGAAATAACTGATGGAAACAGATTAGATCATGCGGCTTTCGTGCACTGTGTAGTGGGGAGATTCCAAACTTGGGTGAATAGGAACATTTATAGAGCTTGGCCAGCCAAAGATGTCCAAGACGACATAAAAGTAGGTATCAAGTTTGTGTATAGTCATGTGACCAAAGATTTTTAAATTTTCCGGCGTTTTCTTTGAACATCTTTTGCTGGTCAAACTCTTTTATTAAATTCTTGTTTAATTATTAGTGTAGTGTGGCAACACCTCTACTTAGCATACACTAATAAACCGGTTCTACCTTTTTTGGCATAAGATTTTTTTGCCTAATCTCGTATTGCATAGTAACGTTTGGTCAAAGTCTCGTTACGCCGAAAATCGTATGGCATAAATCTCGTTTAGTAAAAAGTTATTTCGCATAACATTGTTTAGCCTAATAATGGTATGGCCAAATCTTGAATAGCCTAATAATGCTATGGCATAGGTTTATACAAAGTAATAATATTCGTTTTGCTTTAACTTTGACGGAGCGTCTCCCTACATAGCGCAAACTGGCGCCTTGTATTGTTTCCGCTGTTTGGAAAACGCTCCGCTCCGCTTCGCTGCGCTCCGCTTTGGTTTTGATGAACATGTGCACCTAACACGCTCCTCCTCGCTTTGCTCGTCGTCGCACCTATTTTTAGGTTTCGATTTCATGGGGTTTGTAATAATTATATTGGTCGTTAACTTTCGATTTTTTGATCATACAATATCGTGATTTTCGAGATGTAGGAGAAAAATACCACAATTTGTACATTTACTACATACTTAATATATTATTTATTAAGATAACATTAGGAGAAACAAGATTATACATAGGTTATAGCCGAACATAAATTTGAGCAAACGAAACTTAGGTGTTTAAAGATTGTGCCTAAAGAGTTTTAGACGAAACGAGCCTTATGCCACATAAGTCTTGGCAAAGTGATGGTTCGGCCAAAAAAGTTTAGACCATACGAGTTATGCGAAATGAGTTTTGGTCAATAAAGATTATGCCAGATGAGCGGAACCCTAATAAACCATCATTCGCACATCAACCGTCGCCTTTGATTGTTGCGTCCTTACAAAATTACTAACATAAGCTGTCACAATAGGTAATTTCATCAAGCTTCTCATTACGCCACTGACCTGAGCTGCAGCTGATCCTGCTGCAGCAGCTGGTGCAGCCAGGGCATGGCGCGGCGCGTGCCGTGGCGCTGCACCAGCTCCAGCAGCAGCGCGGGCTGCCGGCACAGCAGCGCGCCCAGCCGCAGGGATGAGGCTTGCTGCTGGAAGGCCTCGAGTACGCCGGCCGGGGGTTTGCGGGCGGGACCGAGCGGGTCGAGGGTTGTTAGCTGTTGGGGTGGAGATGGAAGTGGTAAGTTATAAGAAAACAAATAAATTAATGGAGGTAAAAGTGGTAAGTAAGAGAAAACAAAATAATTATACAGAATGATATCGTCATGTTGTTTGTAAAGTAACAGCAAATATTACAGCTAGGCGGGAGTTTATTACCGGCTTTACACCGACATCATTCGGCAACACCGAGTAGGAATATTAAAACTACTATTTACGAGCTACACGGTTGTCATGATGCTGTGATATATCTTCACAATATCTCTCGAAATTCGGCCTGTCGGATATAATGTCGGAAATGTCTATACTGCCACAAAAAGATTTAAACTTTGTTTAACAAGTGCCTAAAACGAAATTAGACAGATTTTGTAGGCGTTTGACAGCACAAAACACCTGTAAAATACCATCTAAGTTTTTGTGGTTAGTCCCCTATCTCTCACAGACAACCTTCCTCTACTACACCCTGACCTGGCTGAGCAGGCGGCAGTTGTGCTCGGTGACGGGCAGCTTGCCGTGGCTGGCGGCCGCCAGGTGCCCCTCCAGCTGCAGGATGCTCCACTCTATGCTCATGTTACACCTACACCCTGACCTGGCTGAGCAGGCGGCAGTTGTGCTCGGTGACGGGCAGCTTGCCGTGGCTGGCGGCCGCCAGGTGCCCCTCCAGCTGCAGGATGCTCCACTCTATGCTCATGTTACACCTACACCCTGACCTGGCTGAGCAGGCGGCAGTTGTGCTCGGTGACGGGCAGCTTGCCGTGGCTGGCGGCCGCCAGGTGCCCCTCCAGCTGCAGGATGCTCCACTCTATGCTCATGTTACACCTACACCCTGACCTGGCTGAGCAGGCGGCAGTTGTGCTCGGTGACGGGCAGCTTGCCGTGGCTGGCGGCCGCCAGGTGCCCCTCCAGCTGCAGGATGCTCCACTCTATGCTCATGTTACACCTACACCCTGACCTGGCTGAGCAGGCGGCAGTTGTGCTCGGTGACGGGCAGCTTGCCGTGGCTGGCGGCCGCCAGGTGCCCCTCCAGCTGCAGGATGGCCGCGCGCTCCGCCTCCGCCTCGGCTGCTGAGGCGCCGCTCCATTCTATGCTGGGTTTGCTGCAGGCGGAAATATAGGGGTTAGAAATGTGGCCATTATAATGATGAAGGGGGAAATAGTAAGGTACAGTGGATTGCAGTAAAAAGGTTGTAAATATTTTATCGGGCTTAGTTTTAAAACGCGCGCCTCCTGCCCGTGGATAGCGATGACGTCATGGGACTGAATCCGCGCGGTAGTGGTCCGTAAGGTCTGAAATCGGACACGGATTCAATCCTATGACGTCACGCGCTCGCGGCTGGTACTGGCAAGCGTTTTTGAACTGCTAAAGTTAAATCGCTGTACCTGCATCATTTCTTGTCCGATTTGGATATTTCATTCACCATAAGTCATGATTTTTTTACTGCCTATGATCTAATACTTAACAAAAATCATGACTGATCCTCATTATATTCTACTGGTCTCACAACGCTCTGTGCGAATAAAGTGCGCATACTCAGTGATGGCGGCGTCGATGAGCGCGCGCAGCGTGGGGTAGCGCTGCGCCGCCGCGTGCGCCACGCCGGGGCTGTGCGCGCACAGCATCACCAGCGCGCACCAGCAGCGCCAGTAGAGGGCGCTGATGGCCAGCGGCGGGACCGTGTAGCTGAAACAACAGAAAAAAACATTAAATTTGCCATTTATGTGAGGGTGCGGGCACAAATCCTATGGCGAAACGGGTGAATAGTTTAGATAGAGTGCATTCTTACGCAGTTCCAAAGTAGGAACCGGCAGTGTTCGGTACCGACGAACACTTTAATAATTGTATGTGGGTAGGTTCTTATATTTGTATGTGGGTAGGTTCTTTTATTTTTGACAGTCTACTCAGTCGTTGGCAGCCTCTCGTCGGGTTATCTGCTCTTGTATTTCGGCGCGGTCTCGATATTCGCAATATTTGTATTTTCGGTTAAATATTACCAGCTGCTATTAGGCATTATATTTGTGTATACGATTATAAGTGGACATGTGATTTTGTGTGTGAGAACCTCAAGATTAAAACGGATTACTTAAGCATCGGGAGGGCCCTCCACGCCGAGCTTTGGACCTTGAACCATCACGTGAGCAAAAACCTATATAATATTTATTTTATTAAATATATTTATCCAACATTTTGGTAGCAGAGCGTGGTTTTAATACGGCTATATTATTAGGTTTTCGTGTTACGTAAGTTTTTGAGGTTAGCTCAGGGCGGCGTTATCAATTCGGTTAGCTTCATTGCATATTGTTTACGTAATAATTTTACTTTCGGAATACAGTTTCTATTGTACTAAGTATAGACTATAGGTATATTTATTTCGGTTCGGTCAATACTTATTTTTGTGTTGGTTTTCGTACGGTAGGTACTACGGTAGCTACGGTAGCTAACTACTTAACTTTACGGCTATAATTTGATTATTATTGTAACTCAGATATTCGGTAGGTACAATTACGTCTCACGTTAGTAATTACCATATTGTCTCAGCTCGCTATGGGCGTTGAATCATTTATCTTTTAAGTTAAACATACTTACCTATTTATTAACTAATCGTGCAGTATTGCTGTGGTGAGATTTGGTCGGTGATTTGGTGATTCGACCTGAGAAAGTACCTAGTTACTTTATGTTGAATAATTTACGGCTGTAATATTGAAGTGTAGTTAATATTATTGTGAATTTAAATGGCGGTTGGTTTAGTCACTTTGTAACTTCGATTTCTTAGTAACTATAGCTTTTTGATAAAAGATAACTGGTTAATTTCATAGTAAATATTATACTTATAATACGGGATAAAGCTTTATTTGAATAAATTTCAGGAGTTAGTAAATATTGAGGTTATAAAGTGAGGTGATATTCATAACCGACCATCGAGTTCGGTATTGTTGCGTTGTTTATTGTTTAAGATTGTAATATGGCTTTGAGAGCATCGTTTTCGGTATTTAAAGTAAAACTTCAATGGCTTATTGACAGTGCTGACTTGCTGGATCGACCTGAACATGTCAACCGTGTCTCTGTTCGACTGTTAACGGTTAATACGGAATTTACGAGTTTAGAAGCTTCATATCAACGAATAATTGAACTCGGGGACCCGGAAAATAATTCGGAAAATCAAATTTTAGAAGCGGCACGTAAGGAGTATGTGAGGGCATTAGAAGCTTTTGACAAATTAATGTATGAAAAATTAAAACAACGCCGGAGCACGAGCGGTTCCACGGACGAGTCGGAGCCGCGGTCAGACGGACACAGGTTCGACTCAGAGGCTTTGGTGTCGAGATTGCCTACCCTGCAGTTACCTATTTTTACGGATGATTTGGATCAATGGGTCGGATTTAATAATTTATTTGACAGCTTGGTAGATAATCGTACGGATTTGTCACCCTCACAGAAACTAGCTTATTTAATGTCATGCATTTCTGGTGAGGCTCGCGGGCTAATTCAACATATTAAAATATCGGATGCTGGTTATAAAACAGCTCGTGACCTTTTGATGCGGAGATACCAAAATTCCCGCCATCTAGCGGACGTTCATGTCGGTCAAATTATGAACTTGCCAATTATTTCGTCAAATTTAATCGGATTGCGATCGCAATTTTTAAATCCATTAATTATGGCAACAAACTCGCTGGAACGTTTGGGATTCCCTGTAGCTGAATGGTCCTTTTTGCTACTGTATATTGCTAGTACTAAATTGCCGCCATCAATTAAAACTCGGTTCGAACAAAAATACGGTACGGAAACAGATGTTATACCAACATTCTCGGAGTTGGTAGAATTTTTAGAAACAGAATGTCGGTTATTGGAGAGTACCAAGAGAGAATTTGTTTCTCATAATAATCGCGAGGACCAGCGCCCTCCACGGCGCCACCAAAATTATGCGGTTGCGGCAGCGCAAGTCCCGTGCTGCGCTTACTGTGGTGAGTCGTCGCACTCGGTGTTGAATAGATGTTTACGGTTCAGGGAACTTACACCCGTAGCTCGGAAGGAATTTGTTACTCGGAAGCGGCTATGTTATTTCTGTTTGGCTAGTCATCACTACCGTGACTGCCGCCAGGTGCCGCAATGCGATGGATGTGGTAGCCAGAAGCACCATCCATTGCTGTGTTTCAATCGGGTAGGCACTGCACAGCCTCGTGTGAATAATGGTACATCGGACAGACGCTCGCCGCCGCGTGCGGGCGGGAGCGCGGAGTTTTATCGTCGCGGCGGCGGCGGGAATCGAACCCGTTCACCTCGGATGTCACCGGCTCGCGCCGCGTCCCCGGAGCGTCGGAGGAACGACCAGTGGAGCCCGCGTCGTGTGGCTCAAGTGGGCGGCAACGGTTATTCTCATCACCCACAGCGTGACGGTGATGGTCGAAGGGATCAGCGGTGCGAACGTGAGGCGCCGCAGCGATCTTGTAATGATCGACAATAGGATACGGCTCCTACCTACCCATTGCAATCACCTGTTCAACATAAAACTATTTTACTTCCTACGGCTATTGTAAGAGTGCATGGTGATAACTTGGATGATTTTGTTGAAATTCGGGCTTTATTAGATGCAGGATCCCAAGGCTCTCTTATAACCTTAAATTTAGCTAGGAAGTTAGGATTAATATTAGAACCTACGGATGAGCTGGTGAGAGGGGTAGGAGGATTAGAACTCGGTAATATTTTCGGTCGGTCTTGTGTTTCATTTTCACCTTCGGGAAAGCGGTTTCCGGTTATTTCCACTCCGGTTACTTGTTTACGGAATCTTGTCGGTAATCAGCCAACATTTAATTTAAATGAATCGGTATTAAATTTATGTGAAGGACTGTTCTTAGCTGATCCAGAGTTTCATAAGTCCAAACCAGTTGAGTTATTACTCGGTTCGGATGTTTACGGTTCACTAGTCGGTGGTGATAAAATTACTTTAGGTACAAACGGTTTAACGGCGTATAATTCGGTATTTGGTTACATTTTATTGGGACCTATTGATCATTCGTTTGACGTAACTTCGGAGCCAGCAGGTGATGTTTTTGCTTTATCACTTTCGGATGCTTTACAAAAGTTTTGGGAGGTTGAGGAGCCTCCATCGGTTTCACAGATCACCCCAGCTGATGAGGAGTGTGAACAGCTTTATAAGCAAAATATACATCGGCTATCAGACGGTCGGTTCTCTACTCGACTTTTATTTGTTTCCTCGCGTCCAGTATTAGGTGAGTCTCGTTACATAGCCGAGAAACAATTTCATGCGGTAGAAAGACGGCTTATGAAAAATTCGGTCTTAAGAAAGGAGTACATCAGTTTTATGCGGGAGTATGAAGAACTGGGACATATGTCGGTTTCAAAATTTAATTACAAATCGGGCGAGGAACACTTTTTTATCCCACATCATGCGGTTTTTAAATATTCGGGTGACGTGCCCAAAATTCGGGTGGTTTTTAATGGCAGTTGCGTCACATCTACGGGCGTATCATTGAATCAGTGTCTTCACACTGGTCCCAAATTACAAAGGGACATAACGGACATTCTATAAAATTTTCGGAGACATAAAATTATTTTCATTTGTGACGTCAAACAAATGTTTCGGCAAACGGTAATAGACGAATCGGATCGGAAGTACCAACTTATATTATGGCGAGAGTCTCCTGATCAGCCTCTCCTCACATATGAGTTGTGTACTAACACTTACGGGTTGCGGTGTAGCCCGTACATTGCTAATCGAACAATCTTGGAGCTCGCCGAGCAAGAGCGTGAAAGCCTTCCTCGTGCGGCAGCGGTTTTAAGAACAGATGTGTACGTAGATGACATAATCACTGGTACGGATTCGGAATCTGATGCGTTGAGCCTTCAGCAAGAACTCATTACTTTAATGAAATCGGGTGGTTATGAGCTCCGTAAATGGATTTCAAATAGCTCAGCAATTCTACAAGGTTTACCTGATGATCATAAACAATTACCTCTCTTATTTGAAAATTCGGAAAATCCCCATACGGTTGCGGTTCTCGGCGTTTTGTATGATCCGGTTCGAGATGTCTTTTCTTATAAACTAAATCTTGGTGCATCGAGTTCGGACACTAAACGATCTATTTTATCTGTAGTTGCCCGGATATTTGACCCTAAGGGTTGGATTTGCCCAGTAGTGTATTGGGTTAAATGTTTACTGCAGCGTTTTTGGCTAAACAAGCTCGATTGGAATGATCCTTTACCTTCGGATTTGTTGCGTGAGTGGCAAGCGTTTCGGGAAGACTTGGTTAACCTTAAAAGGTTGGCTATTCCTCGATGTACTATGACTAAGCCTGCAAGCAGCTACTCATTACATGGGTTCTGTGATGCTTCGGAGTTAGGTTTTGCGGCAGTGGTTTATTTGCGATCTACTTGATCGCAAATAAACCAAGACGGCTCGGTGTCGGTACACTTGCTCATGGCTAAGAGCAAGGTCGCCCCTCTCAGGACACGTCCCACCATTCCTAAATTGGAGTTGTGTGGAGCCGTGCTACTGGTTAAGCTTCTCAATCATGTGAGTCTTTGTCTTCAAAGATCCGTTGAATTTGAGGAGATAGTTGGATGGACCGACAGTATGATTTCTTTGGCATGGATTAATACATCACCTCATACTCTTCAAGTATACGAGGCTAACAGAGTTTCACAAATTCAAAATTCTGCGGTTACTATCACCTGGCGACATGTACCTGGCAATTTGAATCCGGCAGACGTCGCTTCACGCGGGTCAACGGCTTCAACGTTACTTTCTCATCCATTGTGGTGGGAACCTGCCTGGCTTACTCAACATGAGTCCGCCTGGCCCTCTCGCGAGGTGGAGAGGCCTTCGGAACTGCCTGGTATTAGATGTTGTGCAGTTACTAAAACGGAATCGGATTCGGAATTTGAGTGGATTTTAGATAGATATAGTTCACTTGATAAATTAATATCGGCTACAGGTTGGATTCGGAGATTTATTCATAATTGTAAAAATAAAAATAATCGGATTTCAAAGCAATATTTAACGGTGACAGAAAGGAAAGAATCCTTACTTTGTTGGGTCAGTTTGATTCAAAAGAAACATTTCGGTTCGGAAATTGAAGCTCTAGGTAACGGCGAGCAGATCAGAGGCAATTTAAGGAGTCTTACTCCATTCGTAGACTCTCGTGGACTGTTGCGCGTTGGCGGTCGGCTCTAAAATGCGGAGATCGGATTAGAAGCAAAACATCCCTTGCTTCTGCCAAAATCGGGACATTTCGTAAAACTTTTAATTTTGGATTTGCATTTGAAAAATTGTCATGCGGGACCAAATGCTCTTACGGCTATATTACAACGGAATTTTTGGGTACTTTCAGCTAGGAGAGCTGTCAGGAATGTCACTTTTAAGTGCATTCAATGTTACAAATTGAAAGGCCTGACGACTCAGCCATTGATGGGTAATTTGCCTCGTGATCGCGTTACTTCGGCTAGACCTTTTCAAGGTATCGGTACGGATTTTGCTGGACCTTTCCAGGTCAAAACACATAAGTTACGGAATCCGAAAATCACCAAAGCATACTTATGCGTGTTCGTGTGTCTGGCCACAAAATCGGTTCACCTGGAGTTGGTTTCGGAACTATCTACTGAGGCTTTTATTGCCGCCTTGTCTCGGCTTGTGTCAAGGCGCGGCTTGCCCTCCCTTATTCGGTCGGACTGTGGCACTAATTATAAGGGTGCTGATAATTATTTAAGGGAAGTTTATCGTTTTCTGGAACAAAATCAAAATTATATCGGTCATAATATATCCAAGCGCGGTATTACTTGGATTTTTGATCCTCCAGCTTGTCCATCATGGGGTGGTTTGTTTGAGGCTGCGGTTAAATCGGCGAAAACTCATTTAAAACGGTGCATAGGGGAAACAAAATTAACTTTTGAGGAACTTAGCACGGTTTTCTGCAAAATTGAGGCCGTACTGAACTCTAGACCTTTGTGTCCCATCTCCTCAAGCCCTCATGATCTGGAGGTATTGACCCCTGGTCATTTTCTTATCGGTCATCCGCTGGATGCTCTACCGGAGTATCCGTTGCAAGATGTGAAGATGAATAGATTAAGTCGGTTTCAGCTGTTACAGCAAATTTCACAAAGTTTTTGGCATCGGTGGCACTTAGAATATCTTCACACTTTGCAACAGCGGGTCAAATGGACGGACTCCACCTCTCCTCCTAAGGAAGGTGATTTAGTTCTGCTGAAAGAGGACAACGTCCCTCCTCTTCAGTGGAATCGCGGTCGGATAATTAAACTCTACCCAGGATCGGATGGTGTGGTCAGATTAGCGGATATTCGGGTTGCAAATGGAGCAACGCTCAAGCGGGCAATATGTAGGCTATCTAGACTGCCTTTAGACTAATTACAAAAAAAATCGGTTGTACGTATATACTTGTATACTTATTTATTTTTAAGCAGCGGTTACTGCTTAGGCGGGAGAATGTTCGGTACCGACGAACACTTTAATAATTGTATGTGGGTAGGTTCTTATATTTGTATGTGGGTAGGTTCTTTTATTTTTGACAGTCTACTCAGTCGTTGGCAGCCTCTCGTCGGGTTATCTGCTCTTGTATTTCGGCGCGGTCTCGATATTCGCAATATTTGTATTTTCGGTTAAATATTACCAGCTGCTATAAGGCATTATATTTGTGTATACGATTATAAGTGGACATGTGATTTTGTGTGTGAGAACCTCAAGATTAAAACGGATTACTCAAGCATCGGGAGGGCCCTCCACGCTGAGCTTTGGACCTTGAACCATCACGTGAGCAAAAACCTATATAATATTTATTTTATTAAATATATTTATCCAACAGGCAGAATGAGTTGCACTATAGATATAGTCAGACGAAAAATCATCATAGAACTGCCGTTTCAGACATTACATTTGTAACTATACTTAGTAATATCATATCGGGGTTACCAATTTTCCCAAAGTTAACGATCAATAAAGCTCACTAAACATCACACACTGCTACATCACAGTATATCTCACCCTGCCGGTAGCTGCACACTATCAGCAGGCTGGAACTGCGCCAGCTGGAACAGGTAGTCGGGCAGCTGGTCCGGCTGCTCCAGCGTCAGCGGCCGCTGCTCCGTCGGCAGCGCACATAAGCGGCGTACGAGTGTTTCGAAGAGGTCGAGGGCTTCGGCTGGCGAGATCGGGATCTCCTGGGGAGGTAGAGTGAAGTTGTTAAAGGTGAGATAGTGAATGAGTCAGTTTCTGAAGTTGTTATATCTAAGCGCCTCCTCATATGGGTCTTCAACCTGTTGGTTACAGTTAGGGTTACATGGCCCTTATGTAGCCGGTAGTGGTTGCACGAGGAAGACCGACGACAAATTTTTGTAGTGCTCGATGGGAGAGACTTATGTCCAGGAGTGGACGATTCTTGGCTGCTGATGATTGCTCAATAGATAATTGGATTATTAAACTTGGAACATGATAGGTTAGATTATGGATGGCGCTGTAAAATTATACAACATAAAATTGATGTCAAAGTCAAATTATCTCAGGGCTCAGTTGTCCACCTTGCAGCACATACCTTGTGCAGGCCTATGAACACGAGCCGCAGCAGCGTGGCCTGCGGCAGCGGCGCCTCGCTGCACAACCGGTGTGTGAGCACGCGTTCGCTCTCGGGGGGCCAATTGTCCAACTTGCTGTATGTGTCCGCCGGCTCGACGAACAGTATCTGTAGGAGAGGTTAGGAATTTTGGTTGCTTTGAAAATGTTTTTGAATATTTTGTTTTCGTTTCTGGTAATGATGGTGATGATGTGCTGTACTGCTAAGAATAAGGGAGGGTTTGTAGTTTTGGGATTTAAATTACTATTACAAAAATCGGTGTTACTCTCCCTGCACCGAAAGGGCATATTTCGCAGAGCATTTTAATTTTTTCGTCTGTGTCTTTTAGCATCAAACTGTTCAGTATTTGTCTCTTGTTTTTTTGTCTCTACTTATCTCTTTGGGTGTCTATTCATTTATTTATTTAATTCTTTATTGGAAAATTTACTGAATGAGATACTGAAGAATTTACTGAAGGTAATGCTAAAAGCACTAGTTCAAGTCATGAGTGTTTATTTAATGTAATTCCTTACCTTATTGAGCGCGAGCTGGTAGTCGTGTCGCGTCGGCTTGTAGATAGGCAGCGCCACGTCCAGCAGCCAGCCCATCGCCGCCGCCTGGATCTAGAAACAAAATACAACAAAACTTAGTTAAAATCGGTTCAGCAGTTTGTGAGCTACGCTAACACAGATTAATTAAACGGACCAAAAAAGAACACTCCTCTTTTTGGGTCCGTTTATTGGTGATTGACAAGTAAAAACTTTACGTTTGTGATATTAATACTTATGACCATTTAGCTCTATCAAATTCTAAGTTTACTATGATCTATGATATACCCTCATCATTTAGGTAATTGGGTCTAGGATTGACTGTTCAAGTTGCAAAGTCTCTTCATATAGCCCGGGTTCCCACCCGTCAAATAACCTTAAATGTTGTTTTCGGTTCTTAGCCTTGAAGTCCATGTCCAGTAAAAGTCTATTTTAGTTAGGTCATACCTGGCTGATGGTCTGCTTGTAGTCGGGCACGTGCGCGCGGTGCGACGCCACCACGAGGCAGCACAGGCACACCAGGTCCGCGATCGACGAGAACGCGCGCTCACGCACCTGGGGACATACATAATAATCAATTAATTTAGACAAAGCTGGTGCTTTCAAGTAGCCTCATACGTATTTTGTAGTGTTGACCTAATTTAAGCTCTCACTCAAGATAACGTACTTACAAGGCGATTATTACACGCGAGCAAAGTGCGTTGAGAGGGAGAGATTTCCATTGTTCCGAGCTATGCTGCACGCTGCACGGTAGCACGGCTTTACACTCTTGTTATTAAAAGCAAGGACTGCCATTTTGGTCATCTTTCGTGAACCTAAGTACACCTCGGGCGCGGGCTCGGCGGGCGGCGGCTGGCACAGTGCTACACAGTGGCGGGGGTACCTCGGGCGCGGGCTCGGCGGGCGGCGGCTGGCACAGCGCGCGGCACAGCGGCAGCAGCGCGCCCGCGTCCCCCCGCGCCCCGCGCACGCACTCGCGGGTGAGCGCGCGGAGGGGGCGGAGGTACTCGTCCGGACGCATCAGCAGCTCCTGCAAGACATAGCTGGTTGAATATACGGTGGTAAAGAAGAAATACATTAACATAAAACGTTTTTGTACAAAAATATTAACTATTGAATCCGCAGATAGGATGCGATCTATAGCGGCTAAATACCGAGTGCTCAAGCCTCCCTGAGTGACGTATCAACTGTTCTTCATACACGCCTGTGATGTCAGTTGTATCGTCAGAAATGTGCGACTCATAGCTGATCTGACTGGCTAATGCTTTCACTAATTAAAAAAGCATTACAATGTTGATACACATAACAACACGTCGGGGTCACCAATTATCCTACCACTACGTACCAGGTAGGTGTCGCTCATGGCGCGCGGCGCGGCGGCGGGCTGCGCCTGCAGCAGCGCGGCCAGCACGGCCAGGTTGTTGGCGCTGCGCACGTTGGACAGCTCGTTGTAGATCGTGTGAGTCACCACGCCGCGCAGCACCGCGCCGCCGCCCGATACCATCTCTCTGGGAAAAGGAAAGGTCATTTAAATACATGACATATTTTTTTACGCTGCTAAATATGTCAAAAGCTCCATGAGGCACGCGCGACGGTTGAGAGGTCAACACGACCCGTTCTGCGGCCAAAGTCGCGGTTCGGTTATTGTTAGATAGCCGGTAGTGTTCAGGTGAGGTAAGGCAAAGACTTTGTTATTATACCGCCTTATCCTCCTACTACGTGCGCCAGCAGCTCCTGCGTGACTCGCGGGCGACTCACTTGAGGCAGGTGATGTAGGCGGCCTGCAGCGGCTTGGTCTTGAGCCTCATGCGCGCCAGCTGCGCCAGCACCTCGTGGTCGCGAGCGCCCGCGTCCGCGTTCACACACACGTGCGCCAGCAGCTCCTGCGTGACTCGCGTGCGACTCACTTGAGGCAGGTGATGTAGGCGGCCTGCAGCGGCTTGGTCTTGAGCCTCATGCGCGCCAGCTGCGCCAGCACCTCGTGGTCGCGAGCGCCCGCGTCCGCGTTCACACACACGTGCGCCAGCAGCTCCTGCGTGACTCGCGGGCGACTCACTTGAGGCAGGTGATGTAGGCGGCCTGCAGCGGCTTGGTCTTGAGCCTCATGCGCGCCAGCTGCGCCAGCACCTCGTGGTCGCGAGCGCCCGCGTCCGCGTTCACACACACGTGCGCCAGCAGCTCCTGCGCCGCGCGCCACAGCTTGCCCGAGTGCAGCCACGCCTCGAGGCGGGACGCGGATATCATGCGGATCTGAGGGGGAGAACAGTGGGATAAGTGATGTTTGTGGGGACGTTTGACAGAGAGGAATGAAAATTACCAGAAGGGCTAGCACAGGGCACGAAACAAAAAAGTTACGTCACGTCTTAAATGCGCCCCGTGCTACTAGCCCAGTAAACAGTATACATAGAGTGGAATGCCTTGTAGCCCGCTAGGCTGTGGACTGTATGTTGGTAGTAATTTGATAAAGTTGGAAAGCCAAGGACAGCTTATTCCTTTGGAGAATACTAGATGTGGCGCTTTATTCCAAAAGTTATTATCCTAATAGCATTAGACCTGGTTTCTCATGATTCTGTTAGTTACAGTCTCAATAACGGATTTGCTGACGACGCGCTTAAGGATTATTACCCTTGTTAATTGGATGAGTCCCATGACGAAAATCTAATAGACCATTCATAAATCAAGCATTATGTGAATCATTCACTCACACTTCATTCAGTATTCTGTCATATTCATTGAAATTGGTGTCTATGTCTCTTTAATGTCAAACAACCTCAAACAACCAAACTTTTTGGTTTTGAGGTTGCCATGGTAACTTATTTCTATCGAGGTTGTTTTTTGACATCCGTCATTGAAAATAATATCATTACGCCATGCCCTTTGAAAAACAATACAACGAACTAGATGGAGTGTCAGTGCAAAAGAAAGGACTCAACAAATAATAACACCTCAATTTCTAAGTAAGGTCTTATTTTAAAATATTTTGTTAGAAGATTTTTCACATAATTCAATAGTTCTCATTAAGTCATTAGGTTTAACTTCTTATATCTACTTCTGTGCTCTAGTGGTAGAAGCTCAGCTTCATCGCCCAGGGATCCCGGGTTCGATTTCCAGGTAGGGCCATCAATTTGTGTTTTTTATATTGCGGTTCCAAGTTAGGTTAGTACATTTAATTTAAACTTTTATCTCAGTTGACAGTACATAAAACCCAGACAGTATTTCGCTTAATTTTTTTATGTCACACAACATCTAGTTCGTATATTGTTTATCAAAGGCTCTGTTCATTTTTCCATCTTGAATTCTTGACAGATGTGTCAAAAGTCAACAACCCGTTGCCTGGTTACCGGTCTTAACCAAGTCTTAGCGGAACCCCACAGCAGCAATTAAATTTATCACCCGATCAAGGGAGTTAACCCCTTGATTTTGCATGGTGGGACACTCACTAAACTTAACGGTCCATACAGTAGCCAAACCGAGGTATTTTTAACCTAACCGAATGGTGTGAAATTAGGCCTAAGACCTGGTTTCTCATGATTCTGTTAGTTACAGTCACAATAACGGATTTGCTGACGACGCGTTTAAGGATTATTACCCTTGTTAATTGGATGAGTCCCATGACGAAAATCTAATAGACCATTCATAAATCAAGCATTATGTGAATCATTCACTCACACTTCATTCAATATTCTGTCATATTCATTGAAATTGGTGTCTATGTCTCTATAATGTTAAACAACCTCAAACAACCAAACTTTTTGGTTTTGAGGTTGCCATGGTTACTATTTCTATCGAGGTTGTTATTTGACATCCGTCATTGAAAATAATATCATTACGCCATGCCCTTTGAAAAACAATACAACGAACTAGATGGAGTGTCAGTGCAAAAGAAAAGACTCAACAAATAACACCTCAATTTCTAAGTAAGGTCTTATTTTAAAATAGGTATTTTGTTTGAAGATTTTTCACTTAATTCAATAGTTCTCATTAAGTCATTAGGTTTAACTTATATCTAACATCTGTGGTCTAGTGGTAGAAGCTCAGCTCCATCACCCAGGGATCTCGGGTTCGATTTCCAGGTAGGGCCATCAATTTGTGTTTCTATATTGCGGTTCCAAGTTAGGTTAGAACATTAAATTAAAACTTTTATCTCGGTTTGACATTATATAAAACCCAGACAGTATTTCGCTTCATTTTTTATGTCACACAACATCTAGTTCGTATATTGTTTATCAAAGGCTCTGTTCATTTTTCCATCTTGAATCTTGACAGAATGAGTGACAAGTAAACAACCCGTTGCCTGGTTACCGGTCTTAACCAAGTCTTAGCGGAACCCCACAGCAGCAATCAAGTTTATCACCCGATCAAGGGAGTTAACCCCGTGATTTAGCATGGTGGGACACTCACTAACTTTAACGGTCCAAAATGTAACCAAACCGAGGTATTTTTAACCTAACCGAATGGTGTGAAATTAGGCCTTAGACCATTCATTTAACACACAATAATAATCATCATGGGCACATAATCACCTCAGGGAACCCGCAGGTAGCTGCCAGCAGCTTCAAGAACCCCTTCCCGATGGCGTCGGGCGCGGCGCGACGCTGCAGCTGCTCCTTGATGGCCTCCAGCACCAGCCCCTCCACCGTCTCGTACGATGTCGAATATCTGAGGAGATGAGCACAATAGTTTCAAAAGGAAGGATGTGTCCGTCAGAAGGCCTACCACGTTGCGAAATCAAGACGTTACAAAAGTTTTGCGTCACGCAGCCTCAAGCGCGAACGCGACGGAGAACTTTTGTCACGTCTCGTCATAACATTTTGTCTAAAGAAAATGTCACCCACACGCTGGCCCCAATTCAAACAAATTATGATAAATACATGTGATTTTTTAAAGTATGTGTGTTGAAGCAGAGGGCATTAATCAATCTTGAATGTTAGATCTGTGATCTAAGGATCAAATTATATAAATTTTATTTGGAATATTATATGCCTTACCTTGGGAATACGGAGTATTCCAGTTCTGCAATGTCGGTGTCCTCATCGGTGCTGCCCATCAGCGGAGATCCGGAGCCCGATGGCGACATCGTGCCTGAAACAAAATAACAACATTCAACACTCAAGTATACCTATTACCTATCGATTGTCAGTTGGTATGATGCACTTACCTAGAGCGTTGTCAGTGGGTATGATGCATTAACCTAAAGGTTGCCTTGAATTTAAGGTTGAAGAGATCACATTTAGCGATACGCCCACCTATAATGTAATTTGCACAGGTAAATTGTTACCTAGAGCGTTGTCGGTGGGAATGAGGCTGGCGGGCGGCAGCTTGGTGTTGAAGGCGGTGACGATGTTCTCCACGAGGCAGCGGCACCACGCGCACTCTACCCACCAGCGCTCGTTCAGCGCGTCCTCTATGTACACCTGCAGATTTCAGTTTATAAATAGCATTTTCAAATTCATAACTCTTTTTAGATTTAGTTTATAAAAAACAGTAAGTATAGCAAAACCCTCCCTGTATTATCTTACTTACTGAAACTTGTGTAACATAATTTACTTTTTCATGACAAGGAGAAGTGGGATGTTGCATATGAACCATAAAGTTATATAGAATGAGCTCATTATGATATTGTTCACATTTTCATTGACTTCAACTTCTTTTGCATTCTGAGGGCATATTTTGCAACATTACTTTAGAGTGTTATAGTATGAATTTTATTCTTTATCCAGACATATGAAACAGGTTCTGAAATTTAAAGCAGACTTCTAACTTTTATAATAACCAACATACCTTAATAAAAGTATCAGGCCAATTCCTGTTATCCTTGTGTCCAGCGTACAGCATGTTACACGCGAGCACAAACACCAGCGGGTTCCCTTTGCTCTTGAAGCCGGCGCCCTGCTCCCTCTTCAGGAGGCTGCAGAGGCTTTGTGTGACTGTCTCGTGAGCAAACATGTTGGGACGGATCTTCACCAGGTATAACATACTCATGCATAGTATCGGGTCTGGCTTGGAGCGCTGAGACTTGAGGAGACGGATGGATCCGGTTAGGAGACCCAGCTAGAACATGAAAAAATTAAAAGCTGGTCAAAGGCCTCTTTATATTTTGAATTCAGTAACTATTTTTAAATTGCTTAACAGAGTTAAGAACTTAATATAAGGGTCTTTGCACTCTCTTACTGTCTCCTCCACAAACCTCCTGCAGGTTGAGTGGTAGAAAATGATTTTAACATTAAGTTTAGCTAAGTATGTACAATACACATAATTACTATTATATTATACAAGAGGCTCATGGATGGTCCAACGTAAAGATCTTCAGTTCACTGTTTCGTACTAAACCATCTCATAATATATTATGTCAATACACTACAGTTACTTCTACAAATTGTGCAATACTTTTATTACACAATTTACAAAAGATAATGAGTTCAGAGAGTTTTCAACAAAAACATTGATTAAGCAGATCCAGCAGAGAAAAGTTAGGTCAATGTATGTCTGCCCTACTAGTCATAAAATATTAAAGTTATACATTTGCTTCACTACTTAAAGCTAGCTAAGCTTAAATGAATAATGGTATTCATTTACAAACCAAACAAAATACAAACAAACACAACCAAGCAGTACAAACAAACAAAATCAAGCAGTTACAAACCAGTTTATCAGAGTTGTGCGTGTCGAGCGCCTGCAGCACGTGCGGCACCAGGTCCACGGGGTCCACCTCCAGCGAGGTTCCGCTCACGGACTCTGCCGGGGAGCCAATGCGGGACCGCTTGCCAGGGGGCTGGCTGCCAAATGATGTAGTAGCCTCGCGTTTTCTCTCTACTCCTATGTGTTTAAGAATATGAAATTGGGTTAGAGACGTGATGATAAGGAATTCTAACTGTTTCTAATAAGTTAAAACGAGTTTTCATCATGAAACGTACACAAATATTATGGTAAATAAAGTTGGGTTATGTTTGGGATACAAACCGCTAGTTGTGGGTTTGTGTATGTTCCGCTTCTCCGAGTCCCTGGAGACGACGACCGTGGACTTGCTTCCGAGGGCGAAGATGTCTTGAGGATGCTGTGGGGCTTTGCTTTTGCCCCCGCGACCGGTTGAAGACATTTTGCCTCTGTCCATAATTTTACAACACTTTAGAACTACAGCCCCTTTTCTGGCTGTTTACTTGCACATTTTAACACACAAATTGTAGTTTTAAATCACTGTAATATATGAAAAATACACAAAAATACGGTCGATCGGCAGTGATGAGACAACGACAAACAGTTTCGACACAGAGTACAAAAATGAGAGAGATTACTGTCAGTTGTTAGCCGTGTTTCAAAATAGATTTTCTTTCAAGTAAAACAATTCTTCAGAATAATAACGTCGTTCAAAAATGTATCTACTCTTTGCAGGAGTATTGTCCACTTTGATGTAAATGGCCAAAAAAAACTCTTGCCAGGCTGTAGGAGGAAATATTTCCTTTGACGATCAAAACCTTCCCGTGTACAGTCGTGTTATCAAGATGTTCCGTGGGAGAAATACCTTCTAGATTTCTAGATTCACTAGTGAATACAAAAACTACTGTATGTTTAAAATTTTTTTTATTATTGTAAACTTGTATAAAAATCTCATTTCAAAATTAAAGAAAATATCAAGAAATCTTAATTTACAATGATTGAGAAATACTTAACAATACTTTGGTAAATATAAGTACGGAAAATAAATATAATGCATTAGAGCACCACACACTCGTCACCCGCACGCCTGAAGCTTATAGTCCCAGATTACAAAATTAATCCACAAATTACTCTCCATTCATCACCAATCATTGTTTCCCAAGTCCTGAAACATTTTGTCCTTGATTTTCGGTCTAGGGTCTTCAGTGATCTTGGTATCCACAGCTCCTGCTTGACCAAGGATGAACTCCAGTTCTGTAATAAAAGAAACACATAAGTAGAACTTTATTTCTTTTAATCTATAAAGCTAGAAAAAAGGGTTAAAATTGAGATTTTTTTTTAGACAAGTAACAACTTATAAGCCAACATCTAATAACAATCGCACATGTTACCTTCAACAGTGAGTGCTGTGCCTCTCAACTCGTGCGGGCCTACAAACTGCTTCTTCATGTCCCCCTCGAAGTAGACAAACACACTCGGCAGGTTCCTCTCAGGGAAGTTAGGGATGCAGGTCTGTGCTACCGCCTTCAGGAACTTAGTGTATGGGAACTTGGCAGCGAGCTGTCGGAAGTGCTGGTTCAGGAGGGCACACTGCTGGATGCTGGAATGGCAAAATGGATGCATATTTATTTAAAATAAGGGTTTTCACCTGACTGTATGCCTAAAAAGCAATGTAATTGTAATTTAGAGCTGTTTCAATAAAATATTACTGCACCATAAAATTACAATTTTTTTTGATATCAAATGTTTTTAAATTTAGCTTTAAACTATGGAAGATACCAACCCTTGTTTGTATAAGTGAATAACAACCCAGATGTTATCACCAGCCTTGTTCACTTCTTGCACATAGTCCTGCCCAGACACTTCTTTTACATCTCCAAATTTAGGTTTTTCTGATAGGCGCTTGAGTTCCGCTATCCTTTTCTGTCGGTACGCTTCTAGCACCGCCTCGTCCTCGGAGTCCTCCAGTTCATCCAGGCCATCTAGGTCTAATTCTGATAGCTGTTTGTCCTCTGGAAAATATTTTATTTAATTTGATTAAAAAAAACTATTTCAGAAGTAGCTTTTACATCCAAATAGTGTATACCTACCTAATAATTCTGCCCAATAGTAAATTCTAACATGTAAATTACGTTGAAGATGAGTCAGATGTTCCTAACCTAAACATCAACAATACTTACTTTCGTCCTGCTTCTGTTGTATGGTCTGTTCGATCATGTTCACGATGTCGGCCTCGGAGATCTCCTTCTCCTTCTGCGGGATGATCCCCTTCGCCCGCAGCACATCGTTCCACTCAGTATCTTCATTGGGATTCTAAAAATAAATACCATAATTTAGTTCCTGTAATTTTTTTACTGTTACCTGTCCATTAGAGTGAAGATAATATTTAAGCTACCTGCATATTGCGTGTTTTCAATAGTTTTATGTAATAAACTTAATGAATTTTATTAGTAAAATAAATAAATTAAAATTACAAAACTCGAAATCGGACACCCAAGTTCCATAAACAATTATTTCTGACTTTTTTTTTCTTAATTCACAGAATAGTTCGGTGGTTAGCTAGTAAAATAAGCCAGACATACACTGAGCAAGTAGACGTGGGGTGCATTGAGGTGAGATTTTCTTACGTTGTTTTTTCATCTTACAAGACCATTGAACAAGAAATCTGTTATGTATATCGCCTTGATTTTAAAATCATATTCCTTCCTCTACACTTCCCTATCTCACTAATCATCATCGCATCGCATTCACTTGATTATTATACGTCAAGTTTATGCGATTATTAGCGATTCGCTCTCTAATTTTGACAAGTGACACGTCTATTTTCTAAAGTTGTCATCCTGCGTCGAGTTGGAAAATTATTGTTGTCGCTATGTTCATTCACGTCAATTCTCGAAATAAATAAAATTGAATATGGCTGAATTCGACGAACATAAACATCGGGAAACTAATTCCCTCGAGGGAGAAGGTAATTAAGTTAAGATATATTTTTGTGTAGGCCGCGTGAGTTGTTAGTGCGTATCGCGAAAGGCTTCTAAGAGGCGATCGTTCGTCTCGCAAGTCAGCCTCGTGTTACCTTTGTGACATTGAAACTGGGTTCTTTTTATAATTCCTGGCTGGATCGTGGTGCTGGGTGTCGGGGAAGGAAGTGTACTAACCGTTTGACGCCTGTGCCGTTTAAATTTTGACTAAATAGTGGTGAAAATGACGGGAGGCGCGGACAGGAGCCTCGAGCCAGGTAAGAGCTATGTTTTTGTTGTAATCTTTGATTGCTGCCCCGTATGTAGCGCAGGAGGTTAGTTGCGCCGCAATCCGCGGCTGCCTGCCACGCTAGCTGTGCTCCGGGCAAGCTGTTTTGCACTCATTTAGGCCCTAAACAGGCTAATAGTTGTAGATCCTTGTTTGTAGACATGTATCAAAGAAGAGCAACAACAACAAAGTCAGCTGTTGATGGCAATGCACAGTTGCTAGACGACCATGGACATTCACAACACCCATTCATGTAGAAAGCAGTAGTTAGTTACACAATCACAGCATAATTAGTATTACTGGCTAGAACAAACACCCACTTATAGAATACATAATTCATAGTGTTAAAGTCTGGTCCAGTTTCTTGGTAATGAGAAAATTCATAATCTAATACAGTATAGCTGTTAATTTTGAATTGAATGCTATACATAATGTTGGTTATCTTGCTTCATGTCCTTTTGAAACTAAATTTTTACATTACTGGTGAGGTAGATTACAAAGTTCATGCTATAAACTTTTACCTGCAATGCTCTTGACTTTTGCCATGTGGAGGTCAATACTCAGTACACAAGTTTTTCTAACTAAAGATAGATCTTAATGGCAATACATATACATTACATAGGTACATATACATAAATTAACTTAGATGCTTAGTTTGTGGCTTATTATTATTTTTTAAAGTCTGCTGATATTTTGGCTTTTATTACATGTGTTATCTCTCATGATCATTAAATTTATAGGAACCATACCTCTGTCATTAATTTATTTTAAGCATAAATAGCATAATATAATATAAATTTTGAAACAAAGTGTCAATACCAAAAAAAGTTTATTAGGGCAACATCATGATAAAGAAAACCTTAATTTACTTGTTGCAAGCTAGCATTGTCTGACTCTAGATTACAGTAGATAAGTGTTACTTCTTAAATGCAGTAACAAACATAAGTCACACAAACATACTTCTTTTTACTTATCTGCAGAGTTGCAGAGCTAAAGGCTTTACTATGACAATACATTATTATAACAACAATTTTTTCCTTTACATTCTGCAAATAGTGTTGATAAAAATTGTCACATATTTATCATCAATGTGTATAAAATTGTCACATACTTTATGAATGTGTATTTGACTATGATCTGTACCAGAACTGGCGGGAATCCAACCCTGTCAGGTTATTGACATTAATACAAGTTGGACCCTGGCCAGATATGCCTATGGAGTTCCTAATAATTGATTTGACCTAAATTATTTTTTTAATGTATTGCATCTGATACCCAAGATTTCCTTAAAGAAGCCTGTGTATTGTATTGATTATTGATTTGATACATGTAAATCTTCTAATATCTATCTGTAATAGAATAAATTATTAGTTAATTATTATTCCATCATTAATTTATTCTGTCCAACACTTAGTCCAGTGCTTCTTAACTCTCCCAGACACCTACAAAATTAAGTATTAATAGGTGTGAAAGTATCAACACAGGCGTTTTAATGATTGTGAATTTTTCATTCTAACATAAAAATGCCTCTTTTTTCATTTTCACCCGATAGAACACTCATTTATGGGTTTTTCTATGACTGTAACACAATTTGCTCCTATTTTGAGATATGACCTTTTATTATATAGGTGTCCAAAGTATCTTAGGTTCGAAGCGTATTATGTAGCAATGTAGGTAAATATAGACAACACGATGGATCACATAACTCAAACCGATGCGTAATGTAAGTCACGCATAACGCGGCTAATTTATGCGATACTGATTGCCTACAAACAGGTACACGGCGGGGATTTAGCCAGCTATTTTCAAACACTGCCATTTCCACGTGAGATCTGGGCCACATGACTTTCATACGTTGTTGGATATTCACACGTAAAATGTCTACATATCACGGCATTGATACATAGATAGGTAAATAATCCTGCCATACGATAGTGATAACTTTTAACTGCTTAAACGTTTATAAATGTATTTTTTGGGCTATTAACTAATTACTCTCGGTCTCTGCTGCTGCTCTCATGTCCTTTCTGCTCTTCCACCTGCACTTGGGAATATTGACTCCTGGCAAACCAAAATGCTATCAAAATTACTCCATTTGTTTTGGGAAAATTTAGTTACCATTCACAACACTGACACGCAAGTACGAGAAGAACTTATTATAACCTATCATTAAATTATTTCACTACTCATTTACATACAATTCCAATATAGAGGTCAATCAGGATTGTTTCCAGGATAGATTTCCGCTCTATGCATCCTCCGACTTCCCGCAATCACGCGAGTCATCTCCGCTCCAGGCGGGTTTGCCAGCGGTCTCCAATCGAGAACAAATTTATAAGCTATTCTTTCGAAGACATGACCGGCCCGCCGGAATAGGCTATTTAGGAATTATTCCCAATAATAGAAACCCTGTGAACTGTAGCGTTCTTGGAAATTCACCTATCGCCGTGACTTTGCATGTCTATCTGAATAACTGTCGACATAATCTTAAGTTCGTCCCATGATATTTCCAGAGCAGGCCGTGGTAGGGAAGCTAAGCTTGCGATTCCAGGCCAATGACATCGTCATCGAGGATTGTAAGTTCCATGTGAGAGTGACGAGTGATGTGTTCTGTCCCGTTCTCTCGTAGCGTCTTCTTGTGTGTTGGAAGGAGATCGCATGAGTCTTGTGTTTGGTTACATGCGTCTTTGATCGTCCTCATCATAATAATCATATCAGGCATGAAATGTTTCATTATTTGTCAAACTCATCGTTCTGTATTTGTGAAAATGAAGGATGTATTAAAAGGATTTCATTCAGGATATGTTCATCTTAAGTTGTAGTGTTCTGAGTTCTTTAACCTGCAGAATCATATAAGGCAACCGGAGGTCGCAAGTAGGTGATTTTGCCGCGAGACTCGCAGCCTCACAAACTTGTTGCAAATAAGTGGGCGACATAAAAAGTGCGTTAGCAACTTATTGTTCTCGTAATAGAAGGTGTTGCAAAATCTAAATTCAGAACACCGTTGTCTGGCGCTTGTGAATCTGCTTGCGACAACGAATGCGGGTTTGAATCCCGCCCAGGGCAAACTTATGTTTTCATTGTGCATGTTGTTTATGAAAATGTATGTAGGCGCCTCTGCCTATTTGGATACGGAAGTCCGTGGGTGAGATGTCCCTACAATTATTATAAAAACGAATAATAAAAGGTGAATAGGCTATCGACGATAGGGCATTCATTCGTTCTAAGGTGAGACATCTAGTGCCTGCCTACCTATAGCTTTTGAGATAACAACCACCGGGTCGATGTCCACTGTAGCTATAGCAAATAACATTCAATCCACAGGTCATCGCTAATCGAAACCTACCATACTACTTTCTCGCTCTGTACAGTTGTAGCCACATACAGGCTTACGTTATGGGCGTTTCGACACACTTAGGTGCAAAACCAATGCAAAAAAACTTTCAACTTCAACACACACCGGCTGTAGAAACGAGAAACCGGTGAATTTGTCCCAGCCAATAAGACTTTATTCCCTCACATACATAATCCGCTAAAGCAAAGATAAACCGTTTTAGATTTCCCCGGACGAAGCCATACTAGGTGTCTAGGGTAGGCACCGTCAGGGATATTAATAAACACTATATTTGGCTTAGCTATTTCGTGTGCGAATTTAATCAAAGCCACGGGTGTGAAACTAGATTCGGAATTAGCCAAGCGCTGTGTCACTTTTTTTTGTAATATGGATGCGATGGTTGATACGGCAAATTTATACCAACCTGGCAGATGTAGGCTATGCTCCTATAGTCTTACATTTTGGCTTATCTGTTCACCGCCGTGATAAACCTTAGTCTATCTGTAGCTACGCTGTTGTAGCTGCCGTTTACATTACACTTGCAGTGCCGGTTTCTAAGATATACTTCGTGAATACTTGGTATACCGGTGTTCATCCTAGAATAGTTGATCTTGTTTCCGGACTTGCCAGTAACTTCATCAGTTCTGATTAAAAAAACTTTATGACATTATGAATTGGTTGCAATTTGAGCATGAATACAACTAAACTCTTGACACAATCAGCTTCAATACTATTCGGCTATTTTAAAATAAACAGATTAATTTCATCAATTTCGCAGCGTCATCAAATGTAAACACTCATATTTAAATAAACATGTTATCGCATTTTGCATCATACTTGCATTGTTATAAGGTTATTTCTCGTCTGAGTTGTGTTGTGTGTGAGTACTTGTTGAATTTTAGACCTTGATCTTGTAGTCTTGCAGGAACTGTGTATGAAGGTTGTATGAAATTGTAATTATGTTTGTGTGACTGTTTATGTGCTGGCGATTTTTAGCAGGTTTGAAACTTGTAAATTTGTATTTGTTGGACAACAAAGGTTAGTAAGAGTCGCTTACTCTATTCTGACGGTAAAGATGCATGCTGATCACTTCTTCAGATCTATTTCTCGACAAATCCTATATTTTCCTTATTGAATAATTCCCATGTTTCTGTTGGCTGCAGAGCCGCAGCTCTGACGTCACGGCGACAGCGCGTGACGTCAGCAGCCGGACCGGGAGGGCTACTCTATAATGACGAAAAACGAACGAACGAGAGCCGACGTGCAATCGGCACGTTTAATAGAAAGAGTTAGAGTCGTGGCTCGCGCAGCACTGCTCTGAAACTTAGTGTTTCGTCTTATAGAGTGACCCCCCCCCAGTGAGTCAGGCGGGTAGAGGCCAACTTTGAGGATTCCGTTTGAATGTGTTTTCAATATTTGTATTTTTATCTAGAGTTTTATTTTTACTAGGTACATCAGCATTGAGTAATGTCCCAATTTAAAACAAATATTAGAGAACGTAGGTACTTATATTTAAACACAGAAATTTAAGTTTCTTGCATTTGATGAGATGCGTAAAAACCCCATGCCTTATAATATATGAAATTAGCCACTTTGTAACCAATGGAAAAACTAGTTTTTATAAGTTAAGTTATTTGGGTTTTTTGAACTCAAGTCATTATTCATGAACCCTGTTTCTCAAGTTCAATACCTAGGTCATGGCTTATAATAATTAACGAATGTTTTAGTCAAGTGGTTAGATCTTAATATGTTGATAAACTTGGTACAATGAGTCTAAGTACCTATTGCAGGTACATACGTGCAGCCAAGGTTTGATTGTGTTTCCGTATGTAATAAATATATTTGCTTATAGTCTATTGTTTACACGATTAAAATGCAACTGTGGGAATACTTAATCAAATTATTGTAGATTAGCCTAGATATGAAATCTATATAAAGTCCTTATTATGCCAAAAATTGCTTGATTGCCTTGTTTTTACCTTTGTGTAGAAAACTTCTTCTTTTGCCTTGAATCTTTTATTTATTTAGAAAGAAAGAAAGAAAGTAAAACCTTTATTTGACACAGACAGCAATACTGATAAAGTTGACTACTTACATAAATTATATTTATACATAAATTACTTGCAGTCATCGTCAAAAAGGTGTCCACTCAGCTAATGCAGTGCCTTTGGCTAGGTCAAAGGACACTGCGCTGGTATTATTAATGCTATGTAACCGACACATATGAAGTCAGTATCGGGAATAGCTTCATACTCTTTGGGATCTCTGAATGCGCTACTGTTGTAGTGTAAATTAATTAATATATACTTAATATGCTATTGTTTTAAAGGAAGTACCTACACCAGTACCAATGACATGTGTTTTTGTTTATAGTAACAAAATCAGCTCTATTATTTAAGATGTTAAGCTGAGAATTAACTAGCAACAGTTGGAAAATCTTCACCTTTTATCTCTGTCTCACATCATATAGCTTTCTCCTTTTCTCGCGTTTAAAGATGTCTGTGATGCCTGATAGTATTGTGTAGTAAAGTCAGATACCGTGATAGTGAAAAAGTTTCATATAAGATCATATTACAATACTAAAACTCTTTATTTCCTTATTAAATATTATAATTATTATGTAATAAAACAAACAAGATTTATAGGCATTATTACTTATTCTTATTACTCATAACCAAAATTAATGTCTTCCAGACAACATTCATAACTTTTATTACTTGTCTTGAGCACATTTATACATAGGTTTTTATCTAGTAGAATTTGGGGTCACTGATTTGATAAAGTAATCCGAAAAAGTGATGTCCTTATTTTCACTGCAATTTTTTTATCATGTTTATATACAAACGCGCAATAATATTATGATAGCCTACTCTCAGTTAGCACAAAGAATCGGATTTGGCTGTGTCGGATTAAATTAGTTTATTAAGGTAATCGCGATCAATTGCATCTCTTTTCTAATGGATGCTTTTCTTGACACCCGGCCGAATTATATTCTTTCCGCTATCAGAGTGTATACTTTTTTTGAGGAATGCGTTTGGTTTCCTCAGTTGTCGTACGATGTTTGTAAATACATAGTTGATTCACGTGGAGATGCGGCCGGATCCCGTTAGCATCTAATGGGCTTATGTGACGGACATAGGCTCAGTAGTCAACCTTCTATTAATATAAATTATTTATGTAAAAGAGTTTTTTTTGCGATTTGTTGCATATTTACAGAATTTATCTATCAAGCTTGCTTCACAATTTTTATTTAAGTATCGTGCTTGTGCTCGTAGAAGCTACTTATTATAGGATTCATTATTGAATATTATAGTTGAGGGCAGAAAAATCTGACCGCTCTCAGTAGAGTAGTTAGCATTATCACTCTTGAGAGGGGTAAGATTTCTTAGGCCAAAAACTGTACTTATCATTGTCCCGGTTGAAGGCAGGCCAGCGTGTTTTGAAACTATACAAGGCCAGAACGCAGAGGGTGGGACTGCTCGCGTATATTTTCAAATTGAAATGGTGCCATGATTTACTTGAAAGTATACAAGGCCATTACGCACTAATCGCGTATATTTTCAAGTAAGTTAGGCCAAAATTATGGCTTGAAAATATACTGCAGCAGTTACCACTGCGTACTAATCGTGTATATTTTCAAGTGCCAAAGGGCAATACGAGCACTTGAAACTATACGTGATTAGTTACCAGGTAGCCGTTTTGATTTACTTGAATATAAACTGCAAAATAGAACGCTCCCGTCTAATGAAGTCCACGCTCCGTCCTACTCCTGCTCAAATCCAGGATCCCGAAAGCTTTCAGTCTGAGCTTTGCGACCGCCTGATATGTTTAGAGAATTGCGTTACAGTTGACGATTTAAATAATAGGTTTGTGGAAACTGTCCGAGAGGTAGGATCGAAATATTTTTCGTCCCGAACCAACCGAGGACCTCAAAAACTCTCAGATGGGACTCTGAGTCTCATAAGAGAACGGAGAGAAATGAGGTTGCAGTCTTCAGTTGATATGGTCGAATACAGACGTCTAAACAGACAGATCGCCAAAGCAAGACGTTGCGATATGAGACGCTACAATTGCAAGCGCATTCAAGACGCAATAGAGCAAAACAAGGGCTCCAAAGTCTTTGCTAGAGATCGACCTGTTCGGCAGACTCTGTTGACCCAACTGAAGACCGACACTGGCAACACCGTTTCATCAGTGCCCGAAATTCTGGGAGAAATTGAGAGATTCTACGGACAGCTATACACCACAACACAAAACCCTATTACCAGCGGTGCTCACGACAGCCGAGCGCCACTCACCCGACACTATACCGAAGATATTCCGGACGTCAGTCTAGACGAGATTAGTATAGCTCTCAAACAGCTAAAAAACAACAAAGCTCCGGGAGATGATGGAATAACGACAGAACTTCTGAAAGCCGGCGGTAGACCGATTTTAATAGCACTTCGGAGGCTGTTTAATTCCGTCATACTCGAAGGCACAAGCCCGGAGGCATGGAGCAGAAGTGTAGTGACTTTGTTCTTCAAGAAAGGCAACAAAGCCCTATTGAAGAATTATAGACCCATTGCACTTCTGAGCCATGTGTACAAGCTGTTTTCGAGAGTTATTACGAATCGTCTCGAGCAAAGACTCGACGACTTCCAGCCACCCGAACAAGCCGGGTTCCGAAAAGGCTATAGTACCATAGATCATATACACACGCTTCGGCAGGTTATACAGAAGACCGAGGAGTATAATCTACCCTTATGTCTAGCGTTTGTGGACTATGAGAAAGCCTTTGATTCTATTGAGCTCTGGGCGATGCTTCAATCCCTTCAGCGGTGCCATATAGACTATCGCTATATCGAGGTGTTGAGATGTATGTACAATGCTGCCACAATGTCAGTTCGATTACACGAACATAGCACAAAACCGATCCAGTTGCAAAGGGGCGTGAGACAGGGAGATGTTATTTCTCCGAAACTGTTCACCTGTGCACTGGAAGATGTTT
This sequence comes from Plutella xylostella, assembly GCF_932276165.1. Classification (NCBI taxonomy): domain Eukaryota; kingdom Metazoa; phylum Arthropoda; class Insecta; order Lepidoptera; family Plutellidae; genus Plutella; species Plutella xylostella. The sequence goes on from NC_064005.1 coordinate 547,897, forward strand.
TTAAGCTTGTAGAGTGGAAAAGACTGGGCATTAACGTCAATGGCGAATATATCTCTCATCTACGATTTGCTGATGACATAGTTATTATGGCGGAAACGCTGGAGGAGTTAGGCGAAATGCTCACAGACCTCAATGATGCCTCTAAACAAGTTGGGCTGAAAATGAACATGGACAAGACAAAGGTCATGTCGAACGAACATGTTTCATCATCGCCCGTAACTGTAGGAGGTGTCACCATCGAAGTTGTCGATCAGTATCCCTACCTAGGACAAGTGATCCGATTAGGTAAATCCAACTTCGATAAAGAGGTAGCTCGTAGAATCCAACTCGGATGGGCAGCGTTCGGGAAATTACGACACATCTTCACTGAAAACATACCTCAGTGTCTGAAAACAAAAGTTTTCAATCAGTGCGTGTTGCCAGTGATGACTTACGGAGCCGAGACGTGGTGCTTCACCAAAGGGCTTATCCACAAGCTCAGAGTTGCTCAGCGTGCTATGGAAAGGGCTATGTTAGGCGTGTCCCTGCGAGATAGGATTCGTAATGAAGAAATCCGCAGGAGAACTAAAGTTACCGACATAGCCAAAAGGATTAGCACGCTGAAGTGGCAATGGGCTGGCCACGTAGCCCGCAGAGCCGACGACCGCTGGAGTAGAAAGGTTCTGGAGTGGAGACCCCGTGTCGGCAAACGGCGTGTCGGTCGCCCCCCAACCCGTTGGTCTGATGATCTGCGGAAGGTAGCGGGAAGCCGCTGGATGCAGATGGCGGGTGACCGTTTGGGGTGGCGATCGTTAGGAGAGGCCTATGTCCAACAGTGGACTACAGAAGGCTGAGAGAGAGAGAGAGCCGTTTTGAATTGTTGCTCTCTCTTTCTTTCATGCGAAATAGTAATAAGTCTATTGCTTTCTAAACATTGCATCATAATTCCGCACTTGGCATTGTTTTCGTAACGTGTTTTTTGTTTACACCGTACAGGTAAAAAGTAATTTGATATTAAACTGTAGAACTGTTGTTAATATGTAGTAGAAATTATCTCAGAAGAGGGTGTTCATTCATAAAAGACAACTACGGTGAATTCAAAACTTGATGAAAAATATGTCTGTAATAGGTCTATAGAGTAGTAGGTACCTACTACACTTACGAGCAATGAATAAGTCCAAGTAGCAAAAAGTCAACACCAAATGACCCCAATTATATAAACATTTAATTTAGAATTTGATCAAAATTTTCATTTTTAGTTAAAAAAAAAACACGCACTCACGCCTTGTACTAATGTACTCCCTTGCGGGGTAGGCAGAGGTGCATTGCTGCACCCAATTTTCGCCATAGTGTTATGTTAGTCCCAATGTAATAGGGGGCGGGCCTATTGCCATTTTACGGGCACATCCAAGACCCGAGAACAAATATCTGCCCCAGCCGGGAATCGAACCCGGGACTATCGGCTCAGTAGTCAGGGTCACCAACCACTACGCCAATCGGTCGTCATCATTTTTAGTTGGTTATTAGTAATAATATTTTGATGCGCTGTTAAATGCACTTTAATATTGCCGACGGCGTCATTAAGCTAGTCTTTTCCGTGAGTGTAGTAGGTATAACTCTTAATTTATATAAATAATAAGATATTAGTATTCTTACTTGCAAGTATGATTGCTATATATACCAATTTATCAATCAAATTAGAGCTTGTTCATCTTTATTTATTAACATTCTATAGGTATGACAGGCAGAACAAGTGAATTGTAGTCATTTACATTTATCGAAATAGGTAAATTAGAATCAGCATGTAGGTATAAATTATATGCGACAAGTATACGACAATCAAGCAATGTGCGTAATAGCAATGTATATTTTCAAGAACGATTCAGTAAATCCCAACTTGAAAGTATACGCGATTAGTACGCACAAATCGTGTATATTTTCAGGTAAAATATTATTTTTTTTCACTTGAAACTATACAGTGCTAGTACACTATGGGTGCGTTCTGGCCTTGTATAGTTTCAAAACACGCGGCAGGCCAATGCATCTGATTCAGAAACAGGCATATTTTAACTCGCACATAAAGTTAATCAATCGCAAGAATACACGTTGCGAGAGAAAATTGATAGTGGGTTTTAAGTTTGCAACTTATAGTTTATGCTTTCAGTATTCATTGTCCTGCCGTCGGCATGAATATATCTCCCCACAGTTCTATCTCTCTGTACATATCTATTACCATACCATTCAACACCATTCAAAGGCCTATTCAGAGACATGCGACATTCATTTTCGCTGTCGAATATAGTTTATGTTTGAAAAGGCGTGAAAGGTTAGCGTCTGCGTATCGGTATCGTACGTATCAGACCGAATGGATTTTCATAAATTTATGAATAAAACAGCAATGCCGCTGAAGTGGAAGCACTTGTGTGAATTTCTATACAAAGAATACCGAATGCGATGCTTCCACTGCCGTAAGATGCCGATAGACAGACGCTTAGGCTGTTTTTAACAGCATGCGGATTTAATCTCGCACGCGGGATTGCCCTGCACGCATTCATTTCGTGGCGGGAAAAAGGGCGTGCCATCCCGCATGCGTGATGAAATCCGCATGCTGTTAAAACAGCCTTACCTTCTCAAGCCTTCTCACCCAAGTCCTTACCACCCGCCACCTTCCAGTGACAGAGAAGGAGTCTCCGTCGCGGTCGGGCCCGTACGGCGTGCAGATCGTGAACACGGGCCCTGACCACACGTTCGTGCTAGACGAGGACGCCCTGGCTGACCTGCTGTTGAGAGATGATGTGAAGGACCGCGCCGTGGTGGTGATCTCCGTGGTGGGCGCGTTTAGGAAGGGGAAGAGTTTTTTGTTGGACTTCTTCTTGCGGTATATGCAGCACAAGGTGAGTGGCTTTGAAATTGTTTAATAACACTAGAGCTTGACTAGGGAGTCATTCATGGTATGGGGAAAGGATAAGCCACTCAGATTAGCTGCCAATAGGGAATATGCGTAATTTTTTTTAATACTTTTATTGGATAGTTTTACATCACTTTATTATAGTAAAAAAAATTCAACGCCAAAATAAGTAATTTAAGGTATTTTAAAGAAAGTTAAAAAATTACAACCATCACGACCACTTTGAAATTCCCGTCAGGATGGCGGGCTGTCGTGACGTCATAATCGTTTAATTTCACGGCTCAGAATAATGAGTCCCGTCAGTCGGCATAGATTTTTTACCTAATCAAGTAATCACAGAATACTTTTGTATTTTCAACAAACCAATGTTGTCATGGTAACAAACGAAAAAGGAAGTGTATAAAGTGTGATCAGTGGCTGTTTTGTAATGGTAATAAAGTGTAACCAGTGGCTGTTTTGTAATGGGAGCTCGTAAATAGCTGCTAGTAGCTCTTTTGAAATGGGAGCGCGCAAACCAGAGGACCTTTGTACACAATATTACGCTATTATGGCAATATGAATATAAAATAATATTTGTATTGTATGTAAGTACTTACTGTAACTTTGGTTCTCAGTAAGAGAGACTAGGGTTAGTGGGTCATTCTATTCTATTATCTGTGGGGGTGTAAGAATCTGCACCTGGCTCTCTTGAATGGAACCATTGTGCATATCTCAAAGGTCTAAACCCCCTTATCTAAACTATCGAATAAGAGTATAAAAATATATGCATATTCCCTAATATTTGGGCACACGGCTCTCGACTTTTCAATAGTCTTTGCTGTCCTTTTCCGCAGCTGGCCACAGTTTACTCGTTCATACTGCGTCATAAATTTAATGTGTCCAGTTCTTCTGATTACGAGAATTCTTCCATAACTTAATTTAGAAAAAAATAACAACTTTTGAAATATACTAACGACTGCCATTATAACCTAAAAGTAGAAAGAGCAACTTGTGTCATGTTCATGTCATAATACTTACAATACAAATTTAATTTTATTGTGTTGCAATATGGAGCATATTTGAGTGGCTTGTTGACTAGCGAATGGCTGTTTACGCCTCATTACAAAAGAACAACTAGTGGCAGCCCATACACTACCAACAAAAAATATAAAAAGTCCTAAACTTTGCAAACAAACAAGCATATCAAACAAGAAGTGGAGAGGTTATAGGAGGCTAGGATCTACTCGTATTGGAAGAATTTTTATGTGATCCATCGTATCTGATCACAACGAGCATCACAAATACTCGGTGACATTAAAATTTCTTTGTTTACACTAGACATTTATTTAACTATACGCAAAAGCAAAGAAGTTTTTATTCTGAGAATGATATATAAAGAATTATGACGTCACATCCGCCCTAAGAAAATGGGTGACGTTTCTCGGAAGTTAGAATTTACCGAAGTTTTTTTGTACTTTTCAACTTCATTTACTTGCTCAAAAATAAATTATAATCAAAAATAATGATGGAGTCGTAGTTATGAAACAACAAAGTTTATTATAAATAATATTTGACCTTTATTTGAACCACTTGCATATTCCCTATCGCCCAGGTTGCAGGTATGATGAGTATGATGTTATAGTGTACAGTTGATATGCCACTCGGGGAGGCTTCTTTCATGGATCCTTTCACACATCAAGATAGGGACACCATTATAAGAGTTGTCACTACGGGGATATATGAGTAAAACGGTTGCAAGACTAGTGACTACGTATATTGGATAATTCAAGTGTAAAAAAGTTATTTTTTGCTATGAAGCTACCCTTATTTGTATCAGACAAATAAGGGTAGCTTCATAGCAAAAAATAACTTGAAGAAAATAAACCTATAATCTGCCATATTTATTTATGTTTACAGTATGGCTCCGGCGGCGGCGGCGACTGGCTGGGCTCAGAGGACGCGCCGCTGCGCGGGTTCAGCTGGCGCGGCGGCTCCGAGAGAGACACCACCGGCATACTCATGTGGTCCGAGGTCTTCAAGACTACACTTGAGAATGGGGAGAAGGTATGCTTCAAGTTATTGTAGTAGACAGAGGTACAAGGGAGTGAAGTCTTTTCATCCTTCTTCTTAGCGTGCCGGTAGCGGACATCCTAGCTCTTCTAATTCTTCTTGTGAAAGAATTATTTAGTCAGATTAGCATCAATCGGTGCCAGCTCTAGGCACTGTTCTGGGTGCGCCAGATAATAAAATGTTCGTTATTCTATTAGGTAGGTACAGGTGAAGGCATACGGGAAAAGCTCCTATTGAGCAGTCCATCATAAAAATCTAAACCGGCTACTTGGCTGCTAAATACTGTCATACCGATTCCCATCTAATGCAGAGTTCTGTTTTTCTTCTTTACTATTTTTAACACGATCCTCTTTGCCTCCCCAGGTAGCGATAGTGCTGCTGGACACGCAGGGCGCGTTCGACAGCGAGTCCACGGTGCGCGACAACGCGACGGTGTTCGCGCTGAGCACCATGCTGTCCTCCACGCAGATCTACAACCTGTCGCAGAACATACAGGAGGACGACCTGCAGCATCTGCAGGTTTGTGGAATAAGCCTGTCTAGGACATGTTGTACCTACAGTTATACGGACTACGGCCGCCTAGCTCGAATCTAGCGGCACTGTGACCATCCAGTGACTGCAATTCACAGACCACCCTCTCATTGACCCCACTGACAATATATATCTTTATTTGTACAACTCACGCCGAGAAGTCTCGGCGAGAGGTTCATCGAGTTAACGGTTTTCGAGCTGAAAGACCGACACCGATCGTAGAACACCCGAGCGAGAGAACGAGAAGGCGAGAAACTCATCACACTCTCGGGTCTTCTTGGCGTGAGTCTGGATGAGCCATATGGATTTTGACAGGAGTATGATTCGGTGAAACGGTCTAAATATACATCATTCACAGAGTACCTAACAACCTCTCCAACAGTTGTTCACATCACAGAGTATCTAACACGCCTTCAAACAGTAATTCACAGACTACTCTCTCACCAACCCCTCCTCCAGTTGTTCACAGAGTACGGGCGCCTGGCTCTCGAGGCGAGCGGCACGACCCCCTTCCAGCGGCTGCAGTTCCTGGTGCGGGACTGGAGCTTCCCGTACGAGGCGCCGTACGGGGCCGAGGGGGGGAGGGAGATACTGCAGAGGAGGCTCAAGGTATACTAGACGCATGTTAGGGCTATGCTATTGCGTGGAAAGTGATGTTAATTATGATGGTCACCGTTGTAATGGAAAAAAAAATCAGAGCTCTGAGAGAAAACAAACACTATGATTATGGATTGTAGATTTCACTACAATATTCCATTGTATACTGCACCGCCTTGGATATTTGTGTGTGCAGTCACTATCACGAATATACATACGATCGGTAAATTGAGGACACCGCAAATGTTTACTTTTTGACAAAAAATTACGAGGGTAAATGTTTGCGTTGCAGTGCCGCAAGTGCTGCGCAGTGGAAGTGTTGCTGTTACTTCAACCTAGGTTAAATGCTCAAAAATACCGCTTACATTGACAATGAAAATTATTATCTAATAAGCAATCATCATCTTCTGGACATAGGACTCACCCACAAATCACCACCGCATTATGCCCTCGAATGCATTAAATAATCCGTTAACCCCTCAGACGTCAGACAACAAGCACCCGGAGCTGCAGTCGCTGCGGCAGCACATCACGTCGTGCTTCTCCGAGATCGCGTGCTTCCTGATGCCGCACCCGGGGCTCAGGGTCGCCACCAGCCCGGCCTTTGATGGACGCCTGCAGGGTAACAATACTGTTCAATTACTCGGAAATTTGTTGGTCACGCGTGGTCCACTCAATGATCACCCGGGGTATACTGGATCACCTGTCGTTTGCAAGTGGACGGTGATTGCTACTGCCAACTTCTAACGTATGTTTCATCATCCTGCTGATTTCCAAAAGATTTTGAAAATCATTTCTTACTATTTAATTCAACTGGCGCATTTATAGGTATTTCTTATAACCAAAAACGTATAAAAGAAAATCACTATGGTAAGGTTACATACCTACATAACCCGCCGTTGTTTTGTTCATACAATGCGTCTAACAAACACCTCTTCCCCCACAGACATAGAGCCAGAGTTCAAGCGCTCGCTCCAACAGCTGGTCCCCATGCTACTCTCCCCGCAGGCACTAGTGCCGAAGCTCATCAACGGACAGAAGGTGACCTGTCGCGACCTGCTGCAGTACTTCAAGTCCTACATGAATATTTACAAGGGCAATGAGCTGCCGGAGCCCAAGAGTATGTTGGCGGTGAGTTCGTTAATAGATTAATGCCTAGTTTCACCATAGTCTGATCATTAACACCCCTGTTACATTGTAATGTCATCAATTATACGTCATCTCCATATTAAATTCTTGACAGATGTGTCAAAAGTGTACAACTAATGTCTTGTTATGATCTAACATAGTATGGTGAAACAGTTTCATCATGTTTCACTGAAACTGGGGCTAAGTTCCTTCACCTTCTGACAGATAATTAAAAAAAATATGGTATGTAAGTAAGTAACACGTATACAACACTCCAAAAAAAATATTGAAACTCTCCTTTACATTTCCCTATGTTCCTTGATGCGTTCTCTATTCTCACCCAACAACCTAACCTTCCACAGGCGACAGCCGAAGCGAACAACCTGACCGCCGTGGCCGAAGCCAAGGAGGTCTACACGCGTCTCATGGAGGAGATCTGCGGGGGCGCCAAGCCGTACCTGCAGTCCGCGATGCTGGAGGCCGAGCACCATCGCGTGCGCGACAAGGCGTTACACGCGTTCCAGTCTAAGCGGAAGATGGGGGGCGATGTTATTAGTGAGGGGTACTGTAAGCAGCTTACACAGGTTAGTGGTGGTGATTTGGTGTAGTGTTTGGTTTATTTGTGAATTTAGACAAAGTTTCATCATAATCAGGCAATAGTAATTCTCTGCTGCACAAAGACCTTTATCGAAGAGTTTTTTTTTGTCTTTTAACAATCTACTTCCCATTCGTAATGAAATTCTAGATGGAGACGAATGGGGGCAAGAAAGTATTCGAGCAGAATTATTTTTAGGATTCCGTACCCCATAAGTTAAAAACAGATCCCTCTGTTTCGAACGGTTTCTCTGTCCGATAGGCAAGAGCCTTTATCTCTGAAAGGCGTGGAGGTATCATCTTTCAGTTTAAACCATATTATTATATTCAAGTCAATGGATGGCTAAAATCTATTTTGACCCTCACTCACCATTTTAGTTCACAACTACAACCCCTTTTTCCACCTCCCAGTTAATAACCACCAAACCTCTCCTCCACAGGACCTAGAAGAGCAATTCGCCCAGTTCGCAGCGCACAACGAGAGCAAGAACATCTTCAAGGCGGCGCGAACTCCCTCCGTCTACTTCACTATAGCCATGGTGTTCTACGTACTGTCCGGCGCGTGCGCACTGCTGGGGCTGTACGCGCTGGCCAACCTGTGCAACATGGCCATGTTCGTGGCGCTGCTCACGCTCGTGCTGTGGGCTTATATCAGGTAACTTGGTCCAGGGTTCAGTAGCCAATTTGTCAAAAAAAAGTTATTTTTCTCATACATAGTGGCGCCTCTAGCGGCGGCAATCCTGCAACTTTTGACAGAAGGCCGCCATTTGGTTGTAATCACCAACTGCGATTTAAGACTAAGTATAGCCTTACACTGTATCGTATATAGAAATAACGCTTCTTACCAGCAGCGCCGATGGCTTTTTCTGTGGACATTTACAAAGGATTGGAAGTAGTAGGTACCTACAAAACTCGCAGATCGACGCTTTACAAAGCTTCCTCTCTGTATACGGCCCTACGATCCCTAAAGAACATCATCATCATCACCGCTGGATGTAGCCCCACTCAGTCTACTTCACTATCGCCATGGTGTTCTACGTGGTGTCGGGTGCGTGCGCGCTGCTGGGGCTGCACGCGCTGGCCAACCTGTGCAACATGGCCATGTTCGTGGCGCTGCTGACCCTCGTGCTGTGGGCTTATATCAGGTAAGTTGTTGCTGGATTTAATAGACAGGTATATGAGAAATTTTAGGTTTTCTCGCATACAAAGTGGCGCCTCTAGCGGTAAGGTAAGTACCTCAACTTAGATTAGAGAAGATAGAAGAGCGTCATCTTTTCATGGCTAACTTGGCTATGTTCGTGGCGCTGCTCACGCTGGTTCTGTGGGCTTATATCAGGTAACTTGGTCCAGGGTTCAGTAGCCAATTTCTAAAAAAGAGATTTTTCGCATATATAGTGGCGCCTCTAGCGGCGACAATCGTGCAACTTTTGACAGAAGACCACCATTTTGTTGAACTTAGCAACTGCAACTTCAATAATAATGGGTATGTATAACCTTGTACTGTATCGTTAATAGAAAGAGCGCTTCTTAACAGCTGCGCCGATAGCTTTTTCTATAGACATTTTCAAAGCGCTTATCAGTGCTCTGATTCGGAAGTAGTACCTACAAAACTAACAGATCGACGCTTTAAAAAGCGCTCTTTCTGTACACAACCCTACGATCGCTATAAAACATCATCATCATCACCATCATCACTGCTGGACGTAGCCCTCAGTGTACTTCACTATAGCCATGGTGTTGTACGTGGTGTCGGGCGCGTGCGCGCTGCTGGGGCTGCACGCGCTGGCCAACCTGTGCAACATGGCCATGTTCGTGGCGCTGCTCACGCTCGTGCTGTGGGCTTATATCAGGTAAGTTGGTGCTAGCTTCAGCAGCAGCAGGTCACAGGTTCGTTTAGTTTGCAAAAAATATGTTTTTTGTTTTTTTCGTATAAAAAGTGGCGCCTCTAGCGGAAACGATCATGCAACTTTTACTCAGTAGACAGAAAACTGTGCGGATGATAGAAGAAAAGAAAACTATTTCGGGATGGCTGCGCTTTGTATATGCATATTTAACTAGGTAATACACACACTATAGGACGACGGATATCTACCATAGATGGTCTTGTGCCACAGCACTTATGCAATATGAACGATCTTTTATAAACGATCTTACCAATAACATTAAACATTGCCATTTCTCCTTTTTTGCTGACGATTTAAAAATTTATAAAACCGTGAACTCCATGACAGATGTCAAACTTATTCAAGAAGATCTAAATAATATTAAAGACTGGTGTGAGCACAACCATATGTCAATAAACGTTAGTAAATGCTACTTCATCAAATTTACAAAAAAGAAATGTCCTCTTTCATCTTCTTACACTATAGGCAATACTCAACTAACTGAAACAAGTCAAATAAGAGATCTCGGTGTTATCATTGACAGCAAACTCAGTTTCATTTATCATTATGATTATATTGTTAAAAAAGCAGCTCAAATGCTGGGGTTTCTAAAGAGAAATTCGAGGGACTTCCACAATAGCAAAACTAAAATACTTCTATACAACGCGCTAGTTCGCAGTCACCTGGAGTTCGCCAGCGCGGCCTGGAGCCCTCACTATACGGTGCACTCTCAGAGGATTGAAAGTATACAAAGGGCATTCACCAGATACTTGGCATTCACTTCTACTGGGATATCGCACAGGAACACCTACGACCAGCGTCTAAACTTTTTCAACATGCACGCGCTGCGTGACCGCCGCATTCTACAGGATCTAGTATTTCTACACAAAATTATTTCAAACAAAATAAGCTGTATTCATCTTTCCGAAAAAATTCATCTATCAGTGCCATATAATGTTCCTGTCAATAAAATCTTTCATATTAGTGCTTCTAAAACAAATACTGGTCTGCACGCTCCAATTAACAGAATTTGCCAGGAGTACAACGAAATTAGTACTAAGCTTCCGAACATAGATATCTTTAGTGACAGTCTACCGAAGTTCCAAAGTGGAATACTGCAACTATTTTCAGTTTAAGTTAAGTATAAATATAGTATGATATTAACTAGTACCTAATTTAATTTAACGGATTTGCAATATTTGTTATATTTTTTAATTTGAATTTTGTTTTTAAATTAACACTTTAATTTTGTTTGAATTTTTTTAAATTTTATTAATTTTTAAGGTTTGTTGATTAAAATGTTGTATACGCCTGTAACTGGCATATCGTATTAGATGTAAGACCTTCTCTCAATGTATCTTTTAAAACTGTAATAATATGTATGCTGTTGGTGTATCTACCTATAATAAATAAATAAATAAATATGTATTCAGTATTGTCTAAAAAACTGGAGCTTATTTCATCGGCCAAATGTTTACCCCTCGTGAACACACACATAGTTGTAAAGTTTCCCGCCTTGCCTTACACTGTACTTTTCCACTGACGCCGCGTCGCTTGTTGCAGGTACAGCGGCGAGATGCGCGAGCTGGGCGTCACCATCGACGACGCCGCCAACATGCTGTGGGATAATGTGAGTTGTTGGGCTTGAATATAGGGCTTATTATGGTGTAAACTACTCTCGCTAAGCTTGGTACATTTGCCATCACGCTGGTTCAGAGTGGTACTTTTGTATTAGGAGCCACTTAGCACTTCAAAATAGGACCGCACTTCGTTCTAACTTGTATAGTAAATAAAGACATTGCAGGCTTAACTTACTTACCTAAGTGTGCAACAAAAAGTCATGCCTCAGTTACCTTTCTCGCTCGCTCTAAATGCCGCAAAAATTAAGCGTTTTTATATTGTACAGAAACGAAAATGTTCAAATATTCTTAGATACAATGCAGTGCCCCTAGTCTCACTATTATGAATGAAAGATATTTGTACTGTGTAGTGTAGATAAACACAATAAACTAATCGCAACTAACACTAGCCACTCATCTGGGTTAAAATAAAACTTACTTTAACTATCCCCCATCTCCCCACAGGTAATGAAGCCAATGTACCAGGCGTGCCTCGAGAAGTCTCTAGAACACGCGGCGGCGGCGGCGGCGGAGCGCGCGCTCGGCCCCCCCACCGCCAACGGGAAGCACAAGCAGTTGTGATGCACGACGCACGCACACACGCGCGGGCCAACGTATGGGCCCATGCGCGGCGCTAGCGGGTAAGGCGAGGGGTAGTGGGGGGTGTGGAGTGTCTAGAATACGCGGCTGATATGACTACAGTACGCTGATGGTTTGTAAGTGGCTGAGGTCATCGGTTTAAGTAACTTGCTGCTGAGTTGGTGTAAGTTAAGCGTTTCCTCCTCCATTGTAATCGTGAGCGTATAGCGTAGCCATGTTGGATGGATGGTTGGTCTGTGGGTGAATGTTGAAATGTTTTGATCGAGGTGTAGAGAAAAGTGGCACGATTTAAGCCAGCAGTTTTTAATAGACTGACTCGGTCACAATGATTCTAAATTGTAGATAGTGCTATCATGTTGTTATAGGTCAATTCAAATATACCTATAATACCATCTAACCGAATCTTTGCCCTCCCCTACTTTCCTGCTCGTTTCAAGCACCGCTACCATAAGATTAATTAGAAAAGACATGGGTCCTAACATACTACCTTGGGGCACCCCCGAGCACTACGCGTGTAAAGCAATGTCAGGTGTGTCACGCGGTGTAAATAACAAAACTTTTGAATGTTATGTTACTCAAATTGTATAGTGAAATCTGTCCTTCCACCCGAACGATTAACATTGAAGGTGAGAAAATTAGGTTAGAATACTTGTATATTTATGGTCAATGGTAGTTTGACAATATTTGTAAAAACTTATGACTCAAGTCGATATAAGATGCCACAGTGCAATGCTGGGTGAAACTAAATCTTAGGAAAGTTACAGTAAGGGTTCAAATCAAAATTGTCTAGTTGATAGTACTAATGATATTGTTTTTTTTACTTGCAACCGACAAAATATACCTACAAATCGTATATATGTATGTATGTTATAAATATATTATTATCTAAATGAGTTTATGGTAGAGTTAACTAGGGTTTTAACTAAAATCTGTACTATTATGTCTAAAAAATCTGGTAAATAAAATATCTGTGGTTACTCCTGTAGTGAATGGTCTGTGCAGTTCATAATCATATACTAAATTAATTACTTCACACTAAAATGACCCAATACATGTTACTAATAACGCAACAGTTTTGTCTCTGGCTTTACAAGTGTTTTCAAAGGTTGTGTGAAAGAGATAAAACAGTTTTAATATCAATAAATAAATGGGGGTTTTCTAATTATAATCGGGGCAGTGTTGTATCGTTTATCTAGTGTGTTATGTGTTTAGTGGTGACTGTAAAACAATGTATATAATATGTATTTATAAATAAAGACCTAGTAAATTATACTTGTGCTCCCACATATAAAACACTTTACTATAGATATTATATAAAAAGCAAATTGTTATGTAGCACTGAAAAATGTTTAAATTGTGTACTATATTTTTCCTACACCGCGTAAAGTAAAGTAAATCAAAAGTAAACTTCAATCAGAATCATAAATTATTTTGTGTGTGTGTGTGTGTAAAATATGTCTAAATTAACCCCATATCAGGTGAATAGATCCCGTAGATAAATTGTATATACTGTATTTAAATTTGTTACATATCTTGTTTGATATAATACATAATAATTATATAATGTTGGATTGTCCTAAATCGTGCCAAGTGTTCATCTACCTGTGTTATGAAATTTGTCTCTTGTGATCATGATTACTGTAATATACACCGGTTAGTTTTTACCAGTTTCAAATACACATTTAATACTATTTATAACGTTCACCGTACCCACTACCTACGATCATAGTATCTGTCCCAGTTTTAGAAATCATTAGGTAATCAGGGATCAAATATGTTATTGATTGAAGAGTTTATTTTGTTAAATTTGATTTCAAATTCTGGTGTTTGTTTTTGTTATACATCTCACAAAGCCCGGTCTATCTAGTGCCTACTGATGCATGTGCAATGTCTTGCCACACTAATTCAAAACCGTACACCTTATTCATAAAATAATCCTCCAAAAGGCCTTCTCAAGTATAGTATATCATCACTCCCTCAAAATTCCTCCAATGGTTTTTTTATGAATGAGAGGATATTATTGTTGTTGAGTCTATTTTACTCTTCTATTGTATTTTTATATTCGGGCATTACTAAGTGGTTGTGAGAAAATCGGTTTGTTTTAAAGCGTTTTTTTAAATAGAATCTTCAAATATCGATGTTTTACTATTATAATTGTAACAATGTGTAAATAAAAGCCACAAGTGCCTAAAGTATCTTCATTTTAAATTAATTTCGTTGTGTGTAAAAACTGCATGTTTCTCTGTGTGCCAAATCTTTGTACCAAGATTTTTCCTAAAATGTAATACTTGTTAAAAACATCTGGCATTTTATTTCTAAAACTCGAGCGTTAATGCTTCTCTCATTGATGTGTCTATAAATATTTAAACAGACGAATTTAAACTTTTAAATTGTCCATATAAGTGAGCTCGACAACTTACTTCGCAATAAGAGTAATTTTAAGCTAGTCATTGACTGCTACCTGACAATATTCTGTACCTTTTGGCTTTATCTTACTTTTATTTCACTGTATTATTCTATTTCATGGCAATTTCATAATTGACTAAACACATGGGATATCCGTGTAAAAATAAAATATTTAAGTAGTTTAATTTTATTAAAACATATTATTTTATCACTCTTACTTGATAGTTTTAGTTATTTAGTCTATTAGAAAACCTTAGAACATTTATTTTCCTGATGAAATCATGGTCTTGTGTATTTTTGGATGTTTTCTAATATTGTTTTAAGTGTATTCATAGATCTTCTTAATGTTTTCTAACTTTGCCGCCATGTGCGACTCACGCCGCTTATTGGTTAAAAGCTTGGCCGGTTCGACCAATAGCAGCCCAGCATTCAAGCCCGTTTCTTAGCTAATTTCACGCCATATGCTCAATTTTCAATGTAGGATATTGTATTTTTTGTTGAATTTATATAAATAGTTATTTATTGTTGTTTTGTATTAATATAGATATGTGTGTTGTCGCCTGCGTGGCTGGTTGAGGCGTCGCCAGAGTGCTCGTGTGTTTGTTCAAGATCGGGCTACATTTATGCCAAGTTTCCCCTATATTGGTAAAGTGTGGCCCTTATTTTGAAATGATTTAAAAAAGGTATTTTGTTGTCTATGGTCTATGGTACGCTCACTCTGACGACGGCGGTGGGGACGTATAGTTGTCTCGCTCGCACGCATAGGCCACTCCTTTCCCTTCTGCTCATATTATTATTATCAATGTTTATAAAGAGGATTGTTTTAACTTGCGTTATCAGTTTAGTGCCATAAGTCTGCTATTTTCGAACTCCCAGGTCGGACTAATGTTTGGGGAAGGTTTAAAATGTAACGAGTTGGTCCTTTAAATTACGTCCTAAGGTCTTGGGTTATAAACTAAACCATTTTTTTATTAAGAAGATATGGATGGCCTGAGACCTACATATTTTTGTTACGAGCAGCCGCATAGCATTATTTTATTATATCTTACTGTGTCGTTTTGTACATTGGTTTTGGTTTTAGGATATAATTGATAATTGTAATACGATGTAATAATAAAGGTCTTATTTTTATATCGATTTGGTTTGATTTCATTCTGTAAAAATTCAAAGTTAAGACTTTAAGCTTTGAGTAGGTAGTAAGTGGTATCTGGATTATTTTTTTAAGGATTAGGTTGGACCATACCGGATTGGAAGAAAAAGAAATAGTTAACAACTTTTCGTTATTTATTTAAAAAATGGTCATTAGTGTTTCAGTTCAGTATAGAATTAAAAAATATGTTTTATACATAATTATGTACACTTACGTGATTAATATTTTAAAATATCTAGCGAACACTATCTTATTTTCTAAAAATAAGTTAGGCAAAAATATATTATTTTAAAAATAACAACAAACACACTTCATTCTTAGCACCATTCAATCACAAAGAAACATGAAACCTCATATAGGTACAGGGTAAAATTTTATCAGTAGAAGTATACCTACTAATTAAATTCCACATTTAGTACATACATAGGTTTATACTTATTTGCTTTTATTTGAGTCCGTGTTGAGGCCCATACTCGAGGCGACCGCGTTCTGTCCGTACAAATTCCACACTTGGTGAATTGCCTGTAACACATTTAGCAAATTTAAATGGAAGCTGAAAAGGGGTCAATCAACTAGATATTCCGGACAACTTCGATAGCTATTCCTTTTAATTATTGAAATCTATTCAGTATATCTAGCAAGCACAGCTAGCAAGCAATCGTCACAGTCTAAAACATGAGAGTGACAGCATTATTTTTATCTCACATATAACATACATTATTATAACCTTTATCCAGACATTGTTGGCCAGGCTCGTATATTTATGGCACTTACCAGTTCCCTCACGGAGTTGGCGAACTCATCCAGCTGCACGCTGAGCTCCCGCATGCTGCCTGTTGTTCTGTTAGCAAACAAAAAGAAAAGGATTATAACTCTACTCAGTAATATTTATAACCCTACTTGTTATGTGCGCAGATAAAGAAGCAAAACAAAAATGGCGGCTACTCAATGAATGGGAGTATCAAGGAGTGACAGACTTACGAACAGGACGAGACTGCAAAGTTGGTCCGCCTTTTTCATATTGTTTCTTTAGGGCGTTATCATCAGAACAACCAAACAAACATGGCTCTAAAAAATTAGATGCATCCGTTTTCAAATCCTAAACGGTTCTTTTTAGCAAAGATGTCCTATTTCTTCTTCTCTCACCTGGCGTAAACCCAGACGAGCAGCAGCACTAGGGCCGCCACCGCCGCCGCGGCGCCCGTCGAAACCAGGGTCTGGACCCCGAGTGTGGACCCGAGTAGCGACACCAGGTAGCCCAGCACCACCAGGCAGCCGAGCACTGCCGGCGTGCCGATGAATTTGAAGATGTTTTTCGCTTCGTTGCGCTCGAGGTAGGTGGCTAGTTGGTCTTCTAGTTCCTGTTGTATACGGACATTTTACTGTAAGGTGCAGGAAAGGAGCCTCCCGTAGTATATAATAAGTAAGTACTTACTTATAGGTGAGGCGCGTGCTGGGGGCCCGGCATGGGCCCGGGTATAGTCATTAACTGACGCTATTCTGACAGGCCGTCACAGAGCCCCAGAACAGCTCTTGGTAATGTTTACCATCGATATATGTACGCCAAAAACGAGGAAATGGCTCAGCGAAACTTAGCTAGGAAGTGGTATTTTTTCGCACATTTTCAGAAGTATATATGCTCTAGCATGCCGTTGAACCATGAGTGGCATATTTTATGTTTAAAACAACCATATCTGACTTAGGCTATTCATATAGGTATCATTGTATCCCATAGCCAAGCAGGTACCTACATAAAGTCCCCATTTACCAACAAACCTTGGTCAGCTGCTGACAGTAGGTCAGTGACAGCTCGTCGCCGCCCATCTTGCGCGAGCTGTGGAAGCGGTGCAGCGCCTTGTCCAGCGCGCGCGCGTGCTCCTGTCGCACGCGGCTCGGCTCCAGGTATGAGCCTGGGGGTGGAGGGAGACAATTTATTTTACTACAATGTTTATAGATAGATAGAATATGTAGGTACTTACACTTTATTTGTACACCAAAAAATAATAATAAAATTATCAATTTGTAACTTCATTAGGGTACAAAAGGCGGTCTTATCTCTAAAAGCGATCTCTGCCAGACAACATTTGGATGGAGGGAATAAGAGATTAAGATAGGGTGCAGTGTGCCAATGTAGGTAGTTGGCACACTGCATAGCATGGTGAAAAAATCCGGAAAAATTACGTCAAATCTGAGAGGTCTGTGGGGGAGAGAGGGCTAGACTGAGTAGGGTTTAGAAAGCTTGCCAGATTCTGTGTATTCTAGTACCTCTTCCTTCCTATAGGGGCATATAATTAGGGAGCCAAGCCATTGTGGATCGAATAGGACGCGCCCTTGAGCGATTTTAGGTGTCGTAATCTTGGGCATGATACTTGTTTACTTACTTACTCACTTACTCCGCTGGCTCAGCGACCCGAAGTGGATCTTGGCCTCCGACATTAAAGTGCGCCTCTTCTCTTCATCTTCTCTATTCTGTGCCAATTCTGACCAGTCGGACACTTCTAGCTCTTTCAGGTCTTTGGCGACTTCGTCCTTCCAGCGGTATCTCGGCCGCCCCACCGGGCGACGCCCAGAAGGTTGACCAAGATATACTTTGCTTACGGCTCGATCCTCTCCCATCCTCTCCACATGTCCTAGCCAGCGGAGTCGGGAAGATTTTATTTCTCCGATGATGTTGGGCTCGGACACTATATTTTCAATCTCCCGATTGTACCTCTGCCTCCATTCCCCATCTTCTCCTATTGTCGGCCCCAGAATCTTCCGCAATATCTTCCGTTCCGCCACTAGAAGTTTATTTTCCTCCTTTAAAGTTAGCGTCCAAGTTTCGCACCCATACATTAAAACCGGCCTGATGACAGTTATGTAGATCCGGATTTTAGTGCTTCTGCTTAACAACTTGGACACTAACACCTTGTGAAGGGCTGCGGTACTATCTTAGGGCGTTAACTATACGGATGTCGATTTCATCCTCCCTCCGGTTTGTGTCTGTAATGGACAACATTTCATTTTCTTTACCCTATATTTTTATTAGCTATTCGGAAAGGGTATAAAAAATTAGAGGACCCGTATTTTTTTATTTTGTATATACATTAATTTTTGCATGTTATTTTTAACTTTAAAGTTAATTATTTTAAAACCGGAAGTGACATCTCATATTAGGCTCAATTTTTATTTTTGTCTATTGCCTTAGTCTCGAAAAAAAACATAAATGACACTGACAAGTGACATTTAAACTTTGTTTACATGCCAACCAACAAATGGGTAATTTTCAAATGACATTGATATTTCTTATTATTATTATTATTATTATTTATTTAATTTCAAAAGTTTACAATATATTTTTCGCTTAACCTAGTGATACTGAAACTTGTTACAGTTTGTACGACCACTAGTCATTCCTCTAGATTACAATTTTAATAGAAAAAAGTACTTATTATTAGGTAGGTATACAAATCAATCCATAACGACATAAGGTACAGCCAGCTGATTCAGCAGCCATACACTTCCGCACCCTGTAAAAACACCTACTAAACAAAAGGTCAATGTTTGAATGAATGAATAGGCAGTTAGTGAGTTTGACAAGGTTCAAAAATGCACAGCTACTAAAGCAGCCGACAGTAGCTGATTACTAATTTTATTGCATAAGTAAGATAGAACCTAGGAACAGATTTATAGATCTTAGGTAATATTTATTTTACAACGGTCATACTAGCAATTATTATGTGCAAAGTTGTAAATATAAATAATTGATTTTGTGAGGTAGTTGTAAATAATGAGAACAAAAAATATGATACAAGTTATGATTTACAAGTGGCAATAATAGTCCTTATGGACTGTAATTACCACTCATTACGAGTGAAATTTGCAAGGCAAGATAGTTCTTTGATGCTAGTGAGATAGGTGCGTTATACAGAGTGAATTTTATTTTAATGAAGACTTTCCCATAGATTTTTATTTTGTGAAATAATTTGTTTTAATTTAGTTTTTAAATTTTTAATGGTGATTTGTTTTTTTAGATCCAATGGTATGTTATTTATAAGTTTAGGAATGATATATTGTGTAGTTCGTTTCCCATAGAAGGTTGATATTTTAGGTATTTTCAGCATACCCCTTGTTTGTTTTCTTGTTTTGACAGGATGTGATACTTTGTGTTGTAATTCTTCGTTAAAGAAGTTATCTTTAAGTAGTGTGTATTTTACATTGAGATGGACTGGTAAAACACCACAGTATTTGAAAAGGCCATACTGGTCATTTTTGTAGGTCTCTAAAAATTTTTGTGGAATAAGCATTTTTAAAATACGTAGCTGTAATGAATATATTCTATCAAGATAGGTATTAAAAGTTCGGCCGTAGCTAGATAGACCGTACGATATTGTTAGCGTTTAAATTTACCAATGCTATTCTTTACTAATATCAAGCTACTTATTTCATCATAGGTCTGGCCGGATTACTCTAGAAGTTGTTCTTTAGTTCATTTAGTTTCTATATTGTCTGTGATTCGCATTGACTGGCCGGTCACTCGATTCATTCATTCATTCATTCAAGATGGCAGAAAAAACAAGAATAACTTTTAAGGATTTCTGTTTGTTATTAGATTCCTTTTTGAATAGTTTGTGTTTCTTATAAAAGTATTTTACTTCAAACTTCCTCAGTGTCTTATTTTCAGCATCTTCTATAGTACCAAGCTAACATTTCAGAATTGAGATGAGTAAGTCTACGCCCACCGGTAAGTGACTTTATTTCTGTGCTTAGTTATGAAAATTGTTATCTATATAACAATATGCAGTTTCTATGATCACTGAAAATTAATTTACGTATCATTAACCACTATCTTAAGAAATTAATATCACGTAAAGTCCAAATAAGGTTATAAAAGGTAAAAACGCGATCATCACGCTATATTCGGCGAAAATTTTATCATTGTGATTAATTTCAATATCGAAAAGTGCAAAACACAGCTTTATAAGGTAGTTATGTATTAAAATCGTTGTCTTGCAAACAGCAACAGTGAATGCTGCAGTACTTTATTTGAAATATCGCGTGCGTATTAGGCCCAAATGCAAAATGGAGAATTCGCAATTCCTCCCATTATTGTGAATTAGCAGTAGCAACTGTAGCAAGTCAATCAATAATTAATAATCAAAAAGTTTATTTGCGTCTTTGATTCAATTGATCAAGTAATAACTGAATTTTAGTATGAACTGACGAAACCGTCCTTTAGAGTATTGTACTCTATTACTCTATATCATTTAAGCGTGCTCTATAATCTATCTATCTATAACACTAATAGAGTACGCTAAAATACCCTTTTTTTTACACATTTTTACTATTCATATAATTAGGCAAAAACACATAATCAAAACCAAAAAAAAAAAAAAAAAAGTCGTCTATTTACTTTGGATGATCTTGAACGCAGCCACTAATGTCATTACAAACGTCAAATGTCACATGTGACAAGTTATTTTGAGAAGTTTTGAGGTTTGTTTTGTTTTGTTTGTGACTTTGCTTTTGTTTGTTTGGAATACTTTTATCCATTCGTCATGACGTGATTGATAAACATGATAACGCCGATCAAGCATCCTGTACTGATAATAATAACGCAAGCACCCCATCTAAAAATTGAAAAGTTTTGACGAAGAAAAAGGACACAGAAGTACACACAACTTTGGGAAAATGAGTTTTCATGGCTAAGAAAAGACTCAGAAAGTGATACAAATGCAAAATCCATAATCTGTGGCGAAGTTTTCTCTCTATTCCATCAGCTGGAGTTGGACACGTACGTAAGAGCGTTTGATTTTTCTTCTGTATGCTATCTGTTGACGAAAATGTTTTGTGTGCGTGTATGCTTTTATTGGTGCCTTAGTGAAGGTGCATGCATCATCTATTTTAGAACTTCTCAGATATATAATTTTATTTTACCCGCATGCTTACATTATTTTCTGTCATTTGTTTTCTTATTATCGAATACATGATAAAACAAAAAAATACAACATATGAATTAAAACTATACATTGAATGCCTCACCATTGAGACAATAGATAAACAATACTCCAATATACCTATTAGTTATCATACCACCCAGGCCGTTCGACCTGGCTCGCAAACTGTAAAATTTTGTTGAACTTCTTTCTTTAGGAAATACTTTTAAGAGGAAAGATAAGGATGTCCTAATAATATAAGTAATATATATGAAAGTCAAATACAGAGATTAGTCGAGAACATTAAATTACCATTTAGTACCTATTTAATCATGACCTGCAAACCTGTATTGCATTTTAATGTTACATTCATTTATTATTGTAAAGGTTTAGCATTACATTACTAACTTTCTTGCGTCAGAATATTATTGTGGATAGTAAGTACGTACCTGTATTTTAAACAAGTCAGGATATAAACAATGTCCAAAAGGATCAAATAGCACAGTCTATTCTGTGTAATCCATAGATGTTCACGTCGCAACAGGCAGGTCAAATCAGAAGTATTAATTAATACTATTAGTAATATCCGCAAAATCCAAGACGTATAATGTATTTTTTCTTGCTTGGCGCGGATCTTGAGCGGCCTTGGAGTGTCTTTTTACTCGAATTAATTTAAAAACTAATTTATGAAATGAAACATAAATACACATGAAATGCATAGAATGAATGATTTCGTAATTAAACCATTTATTCAATTCTTTATTTGTGAACGTAGGTAATGTATGAATAACAGGTGTTCAGCACAATATTGAGATCTCTCTGTTCTATCTGGTCACAGATGTACAAATCATGCACACATGCTATCTCCATAATTAAAACATTAGGTACAATAAATAATTACTTAATAAATTGTGTTAATACAAGTACAATAATGCCTCAATTAATAAATATCAATGTTGAATAACATTATTAATTTTATAATGTCATAGTGTATCATCAGTCAAATAATATTTATGTATAATAATGAGCATTTTCCTACTAGTAATTCATATAATTCCTTTTGAAACAAATCATAACATAAACTGTGGACTTCCACAGTACCTAATTGGGCATTTTATTGAAACTAATTTTGGACTCATACACAATATGTTTTTTTTCTTCATCAATGCTGTTTTTACGACGGAAAACTTCGTTATTAATATATTGTGAACTACCTTATTAACCTTTTAAGAATCTGGGAGACTTTGACAAACAGATTTGGATTTGTTTTACAAACAATGCAACTTCATATATGTATAAAGGTGGAAAAGTAAGTATTTTGGCTTTAGTTAATTAGTTTAATTGTATTTTTATTAATAAGGACACACAAAGATTGTTTACCTTTTGTGCTGAGTGAGAGTGAATGTACATGCAATCACCCATTTTATGACATATTGTTATCCATATTAGCTTCAATATGGGTCTTTTCCAACACCTTTAAGAAGGCTGGACGTCTCAGACAACTTTTAAATCTGATAACATTATTTCCGTAGTCTAAGAACATTAAGTATAAATACATGTTATTATTCTGTTGGTAAATACCACTAGATGCCTAAGTTTTGAAAACTTTATTCATGATCTGCTAAATAAATATAAATAACCATAGGTATATTACAACTTTAATGTTTATAAAGTGTTATATTTTGTATTTTTAAGTACCTACCGCTTGGTTGAGATTTAAGGAAAAGTTGTTATCTCGTATCGGAGACTATGATAATGGAAATTATATGTACTTACTTAGAATTATAACTAATGTAACACCAACATAGTTGCAATGATAATAATAATATGTGGGGACATCTCACACACGGCCATCCGACCCCAAGCTAGGCAGAACCTGTGTTATGGGTGTCGGACAGCTGATGTATCTGCACGGGTACATGGATGGATGGATACTAAATATAAATATATATATAAAATATAATAATTTATATTATGATTATAAGCAATTTTAGAAAACAATATTTGTATTCCTTGACTTAGCAAAACCCTTCATCTTTATCAGATTAACTTAAACAGGATTATATTCCATGCATTATCATAATACTATCTTACAAATGTCTAACAACAAACAAATTGCGAAACCTGGAATATTCTCTCTCTTCTTTATTGGTTTTTCCATAACTTGGTAATACTAAAATATAAATAAAACTAACTACTGACCAGCTTCCATACATAGCAATGCTCAGTCTCACATTGATTTCAATCTAAAAGTGCTTACATTTTGTGAATTTTAAAACTCAAACTACAGTGTGAAAATTTCAATTATACTCTGTCCATTATATTATTGGTTTTTGGACAGTTGAAATCCTATACATTTTGATGACTACAAAGGAAAACTAACTTTACTTACCAGACATAAGGAAGCGTCATAAAAACAAAAACATAGTGGAAGCTTTATACCTAAGTCTCTACCTTGGTGTGAATCACATAACGTCAACAACACAGATATAAATAAAAACTATACTATAGGTACTATTTATTTAGTTATTAATTTATTTAAATAAGGAACACCACTACTGATTACATATACAGTCTAACTATAGTCATGGAAGTAAAGAGTGCAAATTTGTGAAGACTTTATGTCATTGCCTCTTGAATAGTTACAGTTAATTATATTAGGAATTAAAATAGCAATTGACTATATCTTTTAACGGATTGGTGCTTAGATGAAGGTAATGATCAATTTAATACGGTATTTTACAATTAGTTCAGATCAATTTCCGTTCAGGACATTATAAATAGACTGTAAAGCTCTTGCACAGTCAGTCATCACATCAGTTACTTTAAATATCCCTGTAGGAACTGCCAAGAACCCATCTCATACTATTTGGGCGTGCGCAGAGAGCAGTAATGACAAAATATTTCAAATCTATTTTATTTCCTACATTTCAAATATATAGTTTATTTGTGAGGCCGCTGGCTAGCTGACGTAGAGGTTCAGAATTAATTATACATGATCTTACTTTGCTGGCTTTACCTACAAAAGGAGAAGTCAAACAAAGTGACATTATTCTATATATAATCAAATATTCTATATTCAAAACTCATAATAAGCCCATGTCCTCATAATAAGGCGAGGTTGACATAGTACCTACATACAAATTTCATTCCATTGGGCTTATCATATATAAATGATAACAATTCAATAAAACAAAAATAAATAAAAAATAAACACCCTTTACATAAAAATGTAGAAATGATGTGATGAAACCTACTTTCAAATACAATTAACCTAACAGTCCTCCACTATTCATAACAAGGTGAATGAAATACTCTAGATCAATCTGAAGACAATGACGGAAACAAAAAAAAAAACTATGAAGTACTTATAAAGAAATGTTTTTAGAAGTCTTTATTGTACTTATCTAAAATAAAAATAGTAGGTTAAATTAATGCACTATACTTTCTTTGAATATGCTGACATCGATGAAATTTATAATGAGGTAGGATATTTAATCCATATTTTGCACATATTAAAAAAAAATAGTATACAGTAGCGATAGCGGTCACCAAACTAAGCTTGGTCTGTATCTTGAGGTACCATTGGTATCTAAGTATTTTCTAGCTTTAATTATGCCGACACTGAAAAGGCTGTTAATTAAAGGTAGCTATAAGTACCTACTTGTATTTACCTCTACATATTTTTACCTACTTATATGTGTTTATTTACTTACTGAATGCTTGATTGTAAACTCTTCTCATGGTATGCTAATTATTACCATGCACCATGTAATATGCACAAATATTGTCATGTTATGTAACTACTTACTGAGAACTTCATAGTTAAAACTGATAATTGAAATCTTTATACTGTTGATTTTACAACTCATATGCATACTAACTCTAATTATATTATATTCATTTGATAGAAAATTTAATACTTAAGATTCAGTCAATTTAAAATAATTAATATAAAATTCCACGAAACTTTAACTAATTATAATGTAATCATGTTACAATATAATAGGAATGTCATTACATCAACTAATTTATATATGAATAATTCATAATTAATTCGTGGCCACCGTAACACTTAACTTTTTGTCCGTGTCTCAAGCAATTGAAAACTTGTAATTGGCTAACTATCATTATTTCAAAATATTTGTTAATTTTCCTGTAAATAGATAAAAGTAATAAGAACGATTTATGATAAAAAGTACATAATATAATATTATACCGTACTTAACTAGGTACATTATTAAGCTGTGGATGTAACTCATTACTTGCGACTAATATACAATTTATTTCTCACTTTCCTACTCTAATTCCTGTTCTTGTTTTAGGATAGGAATATTTACATATTGTATGATGAATATGATGATGATAAAGAAAACGATGATTTAAATATGAAGATATAATTGGAATAATCATAAAATGAGAATATGCATATAAAAATCTACATAATGAGAATGGCTGACTGGTCAGTATTGATCTATTAAATCAAGATCGTTAAAACACTTTAATATAATTACAAAGAAAAGGCTGATTTAATATGGAGACACAAGAATATAAGACATAAAATGAAAGGATTGGAATACCTACATTATAAGAATATGGAAAGAAAATACTTACATTTTATACACATAATACAAGAATGTATTGGAATATTAAGAGAATGGCTGTCTAAAGCTCTATTAAATCAAGATGGTTAACACACTTTAATAAAATTACAAAGAAAATGTTGATTCAATATGAAGACACAAGAATATTAGAATTTGAATACATTATGAGAACATGGAAAGAAACTTACATTTTATATACATATATTATGAGAATGGCTGAACAGTATTGTCCTAATAAATCAAAATGTTTAACACACTGTTGTTATTATAATAAATGATGATTTAAATATAAAAATACAAGAATATTATATATATAAAATAGAAGAATTGGAATATATTTTGATACTAAGATACCTGCATTATAAATATATTATGAGAATGGATGACCGAACAGTATTGTTCCGATAAATGAAGTTGAATGATATGCTGAAGTGCAAGCGGTGCTCACACAAGGATGTGATTGGTATGCCGAAGCACAAGCGGTACTCACTGAATGATAATACACACACTTTAATATTGTTATAATAAAAGGTGAATGGTATGCCGAAGTGCAAGCGGTGCTCACACAGGGTTGTGAATGGTATGCCGAAGCACAAGCGGTGCTCACCTAATGATAATTAGTATATAGTGGCTGGTATGCCGAAGTGCAAGCGGTGCTCACACTGGGTTGTGAATGGTATGCCGAAGCACAAGCGGTACCCACTATACTATTTATCTGATAAAGAGTAAGTATGTTGTCCGAGTATATGTGGTTGGTATGCCGATGTGCAAGCGGTACTCACACTGGGTTGTGACTGGTATGCCGAAGCACAAGCGGTGCCCACAATACTAGTGACATTTTATATATAAACTGAGCCTATATTTCTTATAATACTCTTATTAAGTATAATAATACTTTCTTTCACTTTAATGTTACTCAAAATAAATAAAGATTATGTTTAAATTTTAAAATTATATCAGAAACAAAATCATATCAATATTCAAATAATCACTATTTAATGTACCTACTCGTACGAATTAATTTGACTTATTCTGCTCCGAGGCCATTGTCCAGCAGTAGAACACTAATAAGGAGGCCATTGTCCAGCAGTAGAACACTAATAAGAAGGCCATTGTCCAGCAGTAGAACAACAATAAGGAGGCCATTGTCCAGCAGTAGAACACTAATAAGGAGGCCACTGTCCAGCAGTAGAACAATAAACAAAAAAAAAAACAACTATTAATATATAATTTGTGTACCTATTTCAGATTCTGAGGAACAATGAACATACAGTGTAGCCGACCAAAAATTCACCTAGCAACGTTGCCGCGTAGCAGACCAGCGTCAGACCAACATTAAGTACATCAATACGAACAGTCGGAATATGGTTTACTAATTACTTATAGTCTCTTTGAGTTTTGTTTTTAATTATGATTGCTAAGTGCATTTAATATCACCGCATAGATATAATAACTTTATTAATTTTGCTAATTCATTCAGTTTGTTAACATACATTTAGAACTTGTTAGTTAGCGTTCGAATGGCCGACAGGGAATGGGGACATTCCCAATAACAGGACGGCCGACTGTTAGCGTTTAAATTTACCAATGCTATTCTTTACTAATATCAAGCTACTTATTTCATCATAGGTCTGGCCGGATTACTCTAGAAGTTGTTCTTTAGTTCATTTAGTTTCTATATTGTCTGTGATTCGCATTGACTGGCCGGTCACTCGATTCATTCATTCATTCATTCAAGATGGCAGAAAAAACAAGAATAACTTTTAAGGATTTCTGTTTGTTATTAGATTCCTTTTTGAATAGTTTGTGTTTCTTATAAAAGTATTTTACTTCAAACTTCCTCAGTGTCTTATTTTCAGCATCTTCTATAGTACCAAGCTAACAATATAATAGATTCTACAAGTGACTTATACAGGTTAATCCTTATTGTGAACGGGATCCTATGCCTTATCACTCCCAGCTTACCCATCACACATCGTAGTTTATCGCAGACTGAATCTATGTGGTAACGCCAGGTTAGTCGGTCATCAATGACTACACCAAGGTAAGTTTGTCTGTCCTTTTTACCTATCTGTGGACATGTGCAGTAATTGGGTTTTCTATGTAGGCAGTCGTGGCTATGGGCTATAAGTTTAACTTCTACTGCTGGATCCGGGACGTTGTGACTAGAGCGTATATGAAGCAAAACAGTTTTTTCAGCATTAAGCACAAGCCCTGCATCATGAGACCATTCACATATGTTGGTGAAGTCAGCCTGGAGATTTTGTTCTGCGGTTTTAATGTCCTTATGATCGGATATAAGGCAGGTATCGTCGGCAAATTGAAATATGGTGCACTTCTTTACTACATTAGGAGCATCATTTACGTACGTCAGGTAATGAAGAGGTCCAAGTACTGATCCTTGGGCGGTGCCTACAGTTACTTTATGTTTGCTACTGTAAGTATCAGCTATCTTGACATAGTACGCTCTGTCGTGCAGGTATTCCTTACACCAATTCAGTACAGGACCGCGAATACCACAGTTGTCCAGCTTCTTTAGTAAGGTTTCGTGCTTAAGGGTGTCAAAGGCCTTGCTGTAGTCTATGAACACAACCAGTACGTGGCGTTTGTTATCCAGATGTGAGTTTACAAGGTCAGTGAATTGGGAGAGTAAGCTCGACGTGCTTTTATTGGCTAGGAATCAAAACTGTGATTGTGTGATTATATTGTTACAGCTGAAAAAATTATGCATTTCGTCGCTGATAATTCTTTCTACTATTTTGTCAACTGTAGGTAATAGTGTTATGGGTCTATATTTGTCATAATCATTCATCTTTCCTTTTTTATGTACAGGTCTTACTACACCGGTTTTTAGTTGGGGTGGATATACAGATTTCTCAATACATTTGTTTATTAGGTTGGCTATCACCTCCGAAATTTTATCACATACCATTATGATATAAACTAGGTACTTTTCATGTAAAAAAATAAGCAGAAGCATTTTTTCAGCTGTGTAGGCGGTGGCATGCTCTGGGACATATTAAATAGAGGTCATCTCTTAATAAGCACTAACCATTTTATATGATAAATTAAAAAAATAGTCAGAAAGTGTCAGAACAGAATTTATGAAAATGACCCAAATAAACAACAACGACTCGATAAAACGTCAACGTCAATCAAAAATGAAAGTGACAGTTACTTTGTTTTTAAATCTATAGGCTTTGATCATCAAAATGCATCGCACCTGGTGCATGACGTCATCAGCACTTTTTTACTATTTTATGATTTTCTCGAAAATGATACATCCAAAAAATACAAAAACATTTTTTTTGTGGCCTTGAGAGCTAAATCTCGAAATGGTTTTCGATTTATAGCAGCTTTAGTTTTTTGAAATGTTGTCCATTGTGCACCCGAGATATTTGAACTTGTCGACACCCTTGTAAGTTATACCATTCACGTGAAAGTCTTTTCGCTTTGTTGAGCGGTCTTTGTATCGTTTCATGTGAAGGTATTCGGTTTTCTCGTGGCTGATTCTGAGACCCACACCTTTCCCCTCTTCCTCCAGTTTCTCCGTCATTTTGACCACTTCTCGTTCACTTTGCCCAAGGATCGCAAGGTCATCGGCATACCCTACAATTTTGTGCTTTCCGTTCAACTCTACTCCCCCATCAATTAGTAGCACTTTTCGGATGATGTGTTCGAGAGCTAGATTGAACAGAACAGGCGAAAGGGCGTCACCCTGCTTGAGTCCGGTCACGACTTCAAACTCGTCCGTTAGCCCCCCTCCAGCTCAAACCCGCATTCTACACTGCCGGGCAATGAAATAGTTCCACTGATATAACACTAAATTACTCCTAAACGGAAAATGTTAGCTTTATGACGCCTTCTGCAATATTGGAGATTATTTAATTGCGCATCAGAATATTCCCATGTAAAAACTTAAATATTGTAATAAAAAATTTAATTAAATGTTTTTAAAAAAACGGGGCATTTGGCAAACAAAACAAAATCTCTAATTATGCATTTATTAGGTGTAAACGTGGTATTTTGATAACTCAGTACTTGGTATTTCCTCCATGTGCTCTTAATACAGCTTCTATGCGATTGGGCATGCCGAATACCAGATTCTTCAGCATATGCTGAGGAAGTTCTCCCATTCTTTGATGAGCGCGTCTTTCAAGCCACGAAGTGTAATTGGAGGTGGAACTCGGTCTCCCACAGGTCTGTCGAGCTCGTCCCAAGCATGCTCAATGGGATTCAAATCGGGGCTCCTTGCTGGCCACTCCATTTTATGGATTCCTACGTCATGAAGATACTCATTTACAACTTGAGCAGTGTGCGCCCGTGCATTATCGTGCATAAACATGGCATTCTCGCCCATATTGGCCAATAACGGACCGGCATGTTTATAGAGGACCTTATAGACGTATCTCACAGCAGTTAGGTTTCCGTTCTCGATTGGAACTAACGCTGTTCGACCCTCTGCAGAGATACCCGTCCACACGTGAACGCTGCCTCCGCCGTGTGCCACTTTTTCTTCAAAACATACTTGTGAAAAATGTTCTCCTGGTTGTCGGTATACTCTTTTCCTTCCATCATGATGGTTAGCTTAAATTGTGACTCATCTGAGAACATCACTCTGCCCCATTCGTCCTCACCCGATTCTGTATGATCACGAGCGTATCGCAATCGGGCAACTTTATGATGCCGTTCCAGTTTTGGGCCAATTGCTGGCCTGTTAAGCTTAATCTTCTTTCGGCAAGACGTCTCCTGACTGTCCACTCGCTTATTGGCTCCCTTTGAACTTGTAGAAGTTGTTGTTGAACGGCTACTCCCTTTTGATGTCGATTTCTTAACATAATTTCCGCAATGAATCGATCTTTTCGGACTGTTGTGCACCTTGGCTTGCCAGTACCTGGTCTTCTCAGGTTTAATCCAGTCTCCCTAAACCCTTGGATCACTCGTCGTACAGTAGTATGAGTCACACCCATTATTCTGGGTGCATTTCTTTGGCTGGTTCCCATTTTCACCATGGTGATGATTCTCGCACAATCCTCGCGTGATACAGGCATGATTTACGGGTACGAGAGCCGTAAGACTTTACAATTTTATAATTCTTTCACAAAGACAAAAAAAAAGAATGAAATTAAAAGCAAAACTAAAAACGAAGCAAACGTTTTCCTAAATTTTCAAACCCGAAAATTTTCCTTCTTTTCTTTTTTTATCCATGGCTTCGAAAAGAACACTATTAAAAAGAGTTTGCATTTAAAAATGTTTGCATAATAAACTATATTTCATTAAACTTTTTAATTCATGAAGCTAGGTTCTATATCTTAGGAGATATTAAGGTGTTTGTCGGCATTTTGTGGGTGGAACTATTTCATTGCCCGGCAGTGTACTTGTTCCCGTAGCTATCTTAATCATTCTTACTAGCTTCTTCGGTACTTGGTAAGATGTTAGTATGTGGTAGAGGGTCTCTCGGTCGATACTATCATAGGCTTTGGCGAAGTCAACAAAGAGACAGTGGACACTTTGGGCGTATTCCCATCGTTTTTCCATAATTTGTTTCAGGAGAAACATTTGGTCCACTGTGCTGCGGTTTCTGCGGAAGCCACATTGATAGTCGCCGAGTATTTGCTCTGCATATGGTTCTAGGCGGGCGAGGATAATATACGAGAGCACTTTATATGCCGTTGGAAGCAACGCAATCCCTCTGTAATTTCCGCATTTCTTCCTACATCCTTTCTTGTGTATCGGACAAATAATGCCAACATTCCACTCCATAGGTTGTTGCTCTTCCTCCCAGATCCTACGAATTAATTCGTACAATCGAGATTGCATTGCTCCCCCACCATACTTCCAAAGCTCTCCAGCAATATTATCGATACCAGGGGACTTATGATTTTTAAGCCTCATGATGGCTCTCCTAACCTCTTCGAAGTCTGGTGGTTCCTTATGAGGGTCGTGGTCTACTCGACAGTTGGCATGATACAACAGTATAAATTAAATGCCGAGTTAAAGGTCACTTTAAACGCGATTGTATCAGTTTTGTAAACATTCCCTTTGAATGCAAATTTTAGATTTAATTGGCCAAGTTGTTTACCTCCACACTTTTCGTCCATGAGACTGTCGTACACATCTTTAGCCGCCGCCACTGCCGACAAGTTATTCGCTTCAGCTGTTGCCTGAAATCAGACCGATACGCTACTTTATTATCCTAAGCTATATAATGCATATATAGGCTAAGCTGGTAAAGATTCACCTATCTAGATTGATATAATAATATGCACTAGCGCTAGGTAAAGTAGGTTCATAAATATTTGTATTTTTGCTATCAGTTCAAAATGTAAAGCACACTTCTATTGATTCTTTACTTAGGTATACATATTACATATAGGTTAGATCGCATAGCAGTGTATAGGTACTAATGGATATGCACAAAGGTTCCATTCAAGAGAGCCCTGGCTCTGTCCTTGCAGATACCTACACCCCCACAGAGAATAGAATAGAAGAATAGGATAGGTACTAGGTACCTATTGCATTTCTTACCGCCAAAATAGACTTAGGTTCCGGCAGTTCGCTCCCATTAAACACGTTCATGTATGCCTTAAAGTACAGCAGCAGGTTCTTGGCCAGCACGCGCTCGCCTTCGATCCGCTTGGGCACCAGGCTGCCAGGAGATAGCAGGAGCGGGACCAGCTGGCGGAGGTGGCTCTTGAAGTCAGTGTCTATGTCTGGAAGGAAGGTGATGAGGTTGGGAGAACTGGTGGAGGAGATTTAAGCATCCAAGATGACTTTTTCGAAGTAAATATAAGGTCGAGGGTATGCAGATTGTTGTGGCGCCCCTAATTACAAACATATAAGGCATTATGAATGGCTTGAAGTACAGCAGCAGGTTCTTGGCCAGCACGCGCTCGCCCTCGATGCGCTTGGGCACCAGGCTGGCAGGAGACAGGAGGAGCGGGACCAGCTGGCGGAGGTGGCTCTTGAAATCGGTGTCTATGTCTGGAAGGGTTTCAGGGGTAAGGAAGGCTTTTTGTGTTGGTGGAGTAGTTTTAAGCATTCAAGTTGACTTTAGGCTATATGTAGAGTGTTGTGGCGCTCCTAATGAGAGCTGTGGCCAGCACTAGACATTTGACGATAATGGTCACAGAATAATAACTATATAGTACCTGCAGGGTGTAATAACCTTCCTTGTTAGGATCGAAGCCCTTATACTTTGAACATATTAGCCAACTCGAATCTTGTAACCTATAGGTTTACCGCAGTTATCGATGGGAGGACCATACCTCTCTATAGGTATACCAAACCAACTCACCACTAAGTTTTCCAGTGAACTCCGGGTCGGTGGCGACCCTCATGCCGGGGTGCGGCAGCAGGAAGCAGCTCAGCTCCTCGAAGCACGACGCGATGTGCTCCCGCAGCGCCTGCAGCTGCTCGTGCTGCCCGGAGTGCACCTGCGGGTGGACCGTCAGCATCAGAATCGGCAGAAAAATGTGGGATCGGCTAGAGGTATTTTAGTCCTGTTACTCCCATGAGAAGCGTAAGGTTAAAAATCTAATTTACCACGCATTCTAATGTAAGTTATGTGCGTTCTTCATTTCCGCCTACAAGGATCTTCTCAAAGCTCTATACGGTGTATCAGGTCTCCTTTTTCCACCGGACAGCCTCTCGAAAGCGAGGCCTAAGTACCTACTTGATCAGGTATTGCAGCATTAGTTACAAAAAAAACCTTTACCCCCTTATTCATAGAGAAGTACATAACGTTTTAGCTGTTAAACAATTTGTTCTTTGACAGAGTGGAACAAAACAGTTCATTAGCTAAAACGTTGTAGGTATAACTTTTTTATGAATAAGGGGGTGTTATAGTGTTTTCTAGATGCTTGTGGGTATTTGAGACTCTAAATTCGATCGACCCCCTTAAACGGGAAAATTCCCCTCACCTCAAGCCTCTTCTTCAGCAGTTTCTCCCCGCCATCGGCTCCATACGGGTACTCGTAGGGGTAGCTCCAGTCCCGGATCAGGAACTGCAGCTTCTGGAAGGGCTTCCCGCCCTTTGAGCTGTCGGCCGCTAGCCGCCCGTAGTCTGTGAACAACTGGCGAGTTGCGACGGTTAATTTGCTGACATCTTTGTTGTAAAATTTAAACATTAACTATGTCTCCATATTCTGTAGGTAGGTAGGTGTGTGTTGGTAGAGACAGAAATAGGAGTGCTGTTGTGGGAGAATTGGACATATGCTATAGAATGCTTCCTGACTTCTTTGGAGGACAAATGAAGGTCCACCCAAACCTTCTATTCTGTGTCCCTGTGGAATAGCAGGTAGGTATAGTTTAGGTACCTTAACTACCTAGATAGGCAGGTAAACCGATTTGAGTCACTACAACAACCAACGTATTAAGGTAGGCTAGGCGATGATACGAAAACCAGCTGCAGTCGGCATTGCACAAATCAATCGGAAGGTTTTTATTAAATGGTCATATCATCATCAATCTGCCAAGTATAAATTCCTCACCTGTAAATGCTGCAAGTCATCTTCCTCCAGGTTCTGCGACAGGTTGTAGATCTGCGTGGAGGACAGCATGGTGCTGAGCGCGAACACCGTCGCGTTGTCGCGCACCGTGGACTCGCTGTCGAACGTGCCTTGAGTGTCCATCAGCAGGATCACCACCTGGGGATGATAGGGTAATGATGACGTCATCCAACAAAAATCGATCGCACGATATGTCGATATTATACTCGCTCTACCAACTTGCTATTGCTACATTGTCCCCACTAAATCGTCCGCATGGTTTTGATTAGTGTTGCCCAAATGCAAGAACAAGACGAGACTTAGCCAGTCTTGGTCTTGGTCTTG
Source organism: Plutella xylostella (assembly GCF_932276165.1). Taxonomy (NCBI): domain Eukaryota; kingdom Metazoa; phylum Arthropoda; class Insecta; order Lepidoptera; family Plutellidae; genus Plutella; species Plutella xylostella. Next base: position 582,694 of record NC_064005.1, read on the forward strand.
CGCCAATACACCTGGTCTTGGTCTTGGTCTTGGTCTTGCGCCAATACACCTGGTCTTGGTCTTGGTCTTGGTCTTGCGCTCCCAGTCTTGGTCTTGGTCTTGGTCTTGCAGCAAGAGTCTTGCAAGTCTTGCAATTACCTATTAGTCTATTACTATTTATTAAAGTTTACTTTTTGATTTTAATAGATATTTTTTTATTCGCTATGTTTATGGTATTAGTCGTAATGCGCATAGGTCCAGTTTTTCATTTTCTTTGATACAGTTTTTTGCATCTCATAGAATTCCTAAGCGTACTTACCTATACACCGAACTGTTACACCTAACTACTCAGTGAAATAGCGCTCTGCAAGACGCAAGAGTCTTGCAGGCTATGTCTTGTTCTTGCTCAAGTCTTGCACGGTCAGTCTTGGTCTTGGTCTTGCTAAAAATACGCGGTCTTGTTCTTGGTCTTGGTCTTGCAAAAACGCAAGAACAAGACCAAGACTGCAAGACCAAGACTGAATTTGGGCAACACTAGTTTTGATGATGTGATTGATGTCCGATGGACAATTTTTCTGTGCAAAGTATAATGTCCTACGGCTCTGGCGGGTCAGGTCCTAGAGATACCGAGATAGGTAGAGGAGGATACTTATAATGAAATCTAAATCCTAAGTTGTAGGTATCTTGATCCTAGTGTGTGGCAGATGGCATTTCTCTTTGTCTATCCCAAAGTAAGTTTGGAGATGCGAAGGAGCTACTCATAGGCCTTACCTTCTCCCCACTAGGCAGAGTGGCCTTGAACGGCTGCGACCACAGCAGCAGGCCCGTGGTCTCGCGCTCGGACCCGCCGCGCCACGCGAACCCCTGCAGGGGGTCGTCTTCCGACCCTAGCCAGTCGCCGCCGGACTTTCCTAATGTGTACTGAAATATACGTTCATAGGTTAACAAAGATTGATAGATAGAATATTCTTTATTTGTACACAAGAATAGATTATACAAAGCTTAAATACAAACACATAGGTACAAAAAAGGCGGTCTTATCACTAAAAACGATTTTTTCAAGACAACCTTTCAAAGCATTCAGGATAGATGTTTCTTAGGGTGGTAATAACTGTTTTGGAATGAAATAGTTTTGGAAACGTGAGGCAATAATGCGTCAACAGCAATGTAAGTACCTACATGTTCAACAATGCATTAGCCTATATTTACTCGTATTGGAGGGTAGAGGGAGGAGGTTTAAGTACTTTGGTAGCATGTGGAACTTAAAAGACGATGACTTCATTCCCATGACGAAGATGACATTAAAATTACCAAGTTCACCTTGGTAAGCCGATTTAGTTTATAATCTTGCGGTAACTTATAATCCCGACTGATAAGTGAACGGAAACGGAAGACCATGCGCTATATAATGTAGGTTAGTCTAGGTCTGGTCTAGGCAATAGATAACAACGAGATCCCTCACTACACTACCTACCAATAGGTACTTTATTACGAAAGACTCAACTAACCGTATGATGCAGATACCGCAAGAAGAAGTCCAACAAGAAGCTCTTCCCCTTCCTGAAGGCTCCGGCCACGGAGATCACCACCACGGGGCGGTCCCTCACGTCGTCTCGCAGCAGCAGCTCGGCCAGCGCCTCCTCGGCCAGGGTGAAGGAGTGCTCGGGGCCGGGGAGCACCACGCTCACCCCGCGCCCGGCGGAGAGGGAGGGGAGCTCTGGAAAGGGGGGGTGATGGGTTAATAATGTTGGCACCCAGATAGCAATTTAAACTTGTTTCAGCCTTGCATTAAGTTTGAACTGTCAAATGAGAAGACTTGCAACAAGTCTGATGAGGCAATTGAGTAAACTTGTGGCAAATTTAAATCAAACTTTCTAGTTTCCCTTAAACAAACTTGCTGCATTTTTGACACGACAAATTGGCATAATTATCGGGTTAAAAAGACTGCAATGTCCACACGACATATTTGCAGTGGAGAGCATTGTGCAGGGTGCTGCGTCGACCAGGAGAGACTGGCTCTGCTTGCTGACCTGCCGAGGTGTAGTGTGCTGTCCCAGGTGCTGGTGGTCGGTCGAGGGTACACCGGAGTCCGCGTTCTTCTATGGTCGAGGTTGTGACCAGTTATCCAATTAACTTGCTGCCCAACGGTTAGTTTGGGGCTCTGTCCCAACTAACATCGTAGCGTTAAAAAAACTCTCATATAACTTGTATAATGGTTCCATTCGAAAATTAAAGTGTTAAGACATAGCTGTATAAGAGTGTAGGAGAGTGCTCTAACTCACTTATAACCACGAAAGAGGCCCACGATTTTGAGAGTAAAGGCTTTAGAAAGTCTGTAAAACGGTCTCATTGAAGTGTTTAAGTTATAGAAAGCCTGTAGTACGGTGTCATTGAAGTGCTAAAGTTACTATAGAAGAGGGTTTAATCCCTCTCAGCTAGAACTTTTACCGGTATAGTTGTAGTTGTAGAATGGTTATTTGACTCCCTAACTTTTATTTGTTTGGTAAAAAAGTGTTAAGTGAGTATGTTACCGTTTTTCGAATACACTTTTACCATACAAGTTGTATGTCTTTGAAAATAATAGTGTCAACAGCAATCATACGCGACAGTATTGATCATTACTAAATAACAGTAAATATAATATATTTACTTGACTTAACATGTACTTTTTTCTGCGTCGAGTCGTGTTGCGAGTGGACGTGTCGGTCGCTGCCTTAATTTAATTTTCTGATGGTGCACAAGCTGCTTGGAGCACCCTGAACAGAGGATCTTGTCAACGGAGCCAGGGGGCGAAGCACCCTCACTGCTGCGGAGCGCCCAGCCAGGTCACCGCCGCTACCACAATTACCGCAGCCATTGGGTGAGAAAATACCTTACCAAATAAGAAAAGTATTCAGTGTGCGGGAATCGAACCGCCGGCCTTCGGCTTATAAGTCGGTCCCTCACCGATTTGGCCAACGGGTGAGTGCAGCTGGCGACGAAATTCGCATACAATACCGCCCGCCGCATCATACTACCAAGATCACCAATAGAGGGCGCTGTTACGACTTTTTCCAGCCATTATGCCTCGTACTGCTAGATCCCCGCCTAAAGCAGCACCAAAAAAGGTGAGTGCCGATCCAGAAGCCACCAAAAATAAAACCCCGGAGAACATATCACAGGCGGCTAAGCGTCCCCGCGCGGAGTGTTCGCCCGGTAACGAATTCTTGCAACTAAAAGAGGAGATTAAACAAATGTTAGCTGATTGGAAGTTAGAACAAGACTCAGCTCTATCCAAATTAATCTCGGAAATGTCTGATTTAAAAGCTCAGAATTTTAAACTACAAAAATCTTTTCTGGATGTTGAAAAGTCTATGGAATTTATGAGCTCTAAATATGAAGATTTTTCTAATAAAATGAAGGATATTAGTAAAGAACGAGACGAACTAAGAAGCTATGTGCTAAGTCTGGAGTCTAGAATCCAGGACATACAGAGCGTATCCCGTTCATCTTCTGTCGAGATAAGGAATATACCAAATAATGATAAGGAAACGCAACAGGACCTGACTTCGATTGTCTGCGGTATTGGTAAGACTCTGAACGTTGATGTCTCGCCAGGAGAAATACGCGACATCTACAGGGGACCTGGTAAGCCTGAGAAAAATAGAGCACTAGCGGTGGAGTTTCACTCTGTATTAAAAAAAAAACATTTTCTGGCTGCCGTCAGGGAGTTTAACAGGGGAAAACCCATGCCTGAGAAGCTCAATTCCAGCCACTATGGAAGATCGGGCCAATCGATTCCGATCTACATTGATGAACATCTGCCTTACTCAGCTAAGAAACTGTTTTACGAAGCTCGGAACTACGCCAAACAACACAATTTTAAATATTGCTGGACTAATGATGGAAAAATCTTCTTACGGAAAGACAACGGGCAAAAAGCAATAAATATTAAATCCGCAAAATGTCTTCAAAGTTTAGTTCCGTCGTCTCAGTAAGGTCTGTTTAAGTGTGTTCTAGTATCATTATTTATGTAACCAAGATCTTGAAATGGATGCTGTGATAAATACTTATCATAGGATATCTATAAGTAAAAAACATATTTGTAAGAGCATGGCAGTTAGAGTTAAGTACTTATTCAATATTTTGCTATATTTATTGTAAAAGGTTGAGCAAATCATTTCAACTACTTCTATATTTAACAAATAATTTCAACAATATTAGTTTACTTAAATCCTACGGTTTCTGGCCAATGCAATCCCGGGTTTCACCCGCCGTATGTTCACTACTTGATATATCTCAAATTTTCAAATGGCGAATGATAAATTGAGTTTTATAAACGAATTAGATGAATTTAATGTGTCTCAGGCTTTTCTATGCCCTTTAAATCAATGCAACAGTATCATTAGTACAAATAAAAACCCATTCAATATATTACATCTTAATATTCGGAGCATTAATAAAAACTTTGATGAGCTACTTACAATTTTATCGCATTATAACATGGATCACGACATAATTGCCCTTACGGAATGTTGGCTTCTAGCAAAGACCAATGCTAATATTCCGCATATAAACGGATACCAAACCTTTATTTCTCAAGATCTTAAAAATCAAAACGATGGCCTAGTCATTTACATAAAAGATGGCATAGAGTGCTCCCTAACAGAGCCGCATTTTATCGAAGGCACAGCTGTTGTACTTACAATGGGGTTAGACTTGGCAATCATATTCATTTACAGATCTCCTTCCTATAAAAGTACTGAAGGTTTTTTGCTTAGTCTCGATAAAATAATTTGTGAACTAAAAGGATATAAAACTCTCTCAATAATGGGTGACATTAATATTAATATCAAAAATGGTAACAGTGACCCTCTTTGTGATAGTTACCTGGACCTTCTTGCTGCACATGGACTTCTACCTAGCCATTCTTACCCTACCAGAGAGAGCAGCTGTCTAGACCATGTTATGTTACGTACTAATAAATCTGCTAAGACCTTAGTCATAGAGACCAATATTACCGATCATAAACCCGTATTGCTCAGCTTGGAAAACTCAAACTGCAGGGTAACACGTAGCTGCTATAAAACGAATGTCAACTTTGACTCCATTAAAGAAGAAGTATACTCCTGTGATTTTTCCCCCGTGCTTAATTCATCCGATGCCAATGAAGCTGCAGACACATTAATAAATACATTATCATCTATCATAAACAAATGCACAAAAATCACTAAGTTACCAAAGAAACAAAGAACGATAAAACCCTGGATGACGCCGGGCTTGCTGCGCTGTATCGCAAACCGCGATAAAATGCACAAACATGTCAATAAAGATCCAAATAATATAATACTAAAAATTTCTTACAAGCGCTATCGCAATTTCTGTACAAATTTACTTCATAATCTTAAAACTAATTACGAAAAATCTGAGTTACTTCGATCTAAAAACAACCCTAAAGAATTATGGAAAACCATTAAGTCTATTTCAAACACTAAGAAAAATATCTCACCCCCTGACGAACTATTAAAATCCTGCATCAGTCCTAACTTATCAGTTAATCACATAAACCAATTTTTTTCTCAAATTGGAGAAAGTCTCGCCGCCAAAATTATACAGCCATCTTCATCTCCCAACACTGATAATGTACGGACTTCTAAAGAGTCTCTGGTAATCCTTAGCTTGGATTTTATTGAAATAGAAACTGTTATTTTAAATCTTAGAGACAATTGTGCAGTGGGCTGGGATGGCATATCATCAAAAATCTTAAAATCATCCACAGAAGTACTCGTTCCTCCTATCACTCATATATGCAACCTAGCCATCTCTTCAGGAGTGTTCCCACAAGCTTTTAAAAAAGCAATCGTCCATCCGATTCATAAGGCTGGTGATAAGGATAGCGTTGATAACTATCGACCAATTTCAGTCCTCACGGCGTTGTCGAAGGTTTTGGAGAGAATACTTAATAACTGCATTGTAAACTTTATGAACAAATATAATACCATATCTGATAATCAGTTCGGCTTCAGACAAAATATTTCTACTGAGGATGCAGTCACAGCCTTAACTTCATCAGTAGTTAAACATATAGATAGCAAACATAAGTGCATAGCTATCTTCCTAGATCTCTCCAAGGCCTTCGACACAGTCTCTATTCCTTTGCTTGTGAAGAAGCTAGAACAGATAGGCATTAGAGATTTCGATATATTTAAAAATTACCTAATAAATCGCACTCAGTCCACTAAAATAGGAGCTCATGTAAGCTCCGAAGCCACCATCAATTATGGAATTCCACAGGGCAGTATCCTCGGGCCGACTCTATTTCAGATTTATATAAACCAGCTGTGTGAAATGGAGCTCGCAAATTGTGAAATCTACACGTATGCCGACGATACTGCCCTGATAGTTCATGGCTCTGACTGGTCAGCAGTGAAATTATACGCGGAGAGTGCTTTAAGACAAGTGATGCTTTGGCTGTCCTCTAATCTCCTCACGATAAACTTAAAAAAAACCAACTACATAGCTTTCTCCTTAAACAAAAGATACCAGCCCGACTCAAATTTTACAATTATTGCTCATCAATGTACACCACCGAAAATAAACTGCAACTGCAATATAATACCAAGAGTTGCCTCTGCAAGGTATCTAGGCATTTACATCGACGAAAGGCTTGACTGGCATGTCCATCTAGAGGCTCTCACTAATAGAGTAAGGAAAATTATGTCAGTCTTTAAATGCCTTCGCAGAGCTGCTGATCCTGAGACCTTAAAAATGGTATACCTGGCCTTGGTGCAGTCTACTCTCAATTACTGCATCAATGTTTGGGGAGGGGCAGGTAAAACTGCCTTTCTGAAACTTGAAAGAGCCCAACGAGCTGTGTTAAAGGTGATGATGTCGAGACCCTTTCGCTATTCCACTAGGCAACTTTATTTAGATAGTAATTTATTAACAGTCCGGCAGCTTTATGTGCTCAAGGTAGTATTGCGTAGACATTCGTCTCTATCGACAGAAATGGTATCAAGGTATTCTAACTCTAGGACAGGTAAGAATATTATTCCCACAACAAAACATAGAACTTATTTTTCTGGACAAAATTACTTCCATCAAAGCGCTCGTATCTATAATAAAATAAACAAACAACTCGGTATTTACTCCCACAACAAGCACGAGTGTAAAAATATAGTCACCGAATTTCTTTTAAAACTAAGTTACGATGATACTGAAAACTTGCTCAAACCTTGGCTCTAACAGTAACAATTATTGTTTTTTTGCCTATACCTTATTTTATGTAAATTTAGTCATGCTTCAATCCTTCCTTGGATTTTTTTAGTTTTTTTTTAGTTTAAATTTTAGTAGGGGAAAAGGGGTAGTAACTGGCCACTTAAGCACCTTGGCCACTTTACGTGTGTGCTCCGTCTAAATGCATGATCTGATTTAGGTGATTTATATATCTAATGATTCACTAGATCCTGTTGATTGTTTTTATGATCAATTTAATAATCAATAAGAACTATTTATTTAAATATCTTTATTTAAATGAAAACTATCACTTTTGTGTAGTAACTGGCCACAAATTTTAGTAACTGGCACCCTTATTTTGCAGTAACTGGCCACCTAATATAATTAACTAAAATGACAAGTTTTAACCTTATAACTACTGCAAACATTATAAAAAACCTATTATAATTAATGTGTTATGACGTAGTATATGTGTTAACACTTAATAATGAGAAATACCTTATATTTCTTAACAAATAAACAGTTCATCGTCATCATTACGTCCCCACTCCCCACCTGCCGGGGCACGGGTTTCCTTCCAATGAAGGAAGGATTTTCTAACAAAATTTAATATAAAAACAAAAAAACTTCTACAATTCAATACCCTTTACATATTATTATGACAAAAATAAGTTTCTTATCTTTAAATCATCGCAAATCTTTATTAACAATCAAATTGAATTATTTCAAGTTTATATTAAGTCAAATCCTTAAATCTTAGCTTCTTCTTGAACTAATTTTAAGATAGTATAAAATACAACTTGCTACATACAACGCACGGACACTGAGAGAGGACGAGAATATGGTGTAACACGAGGTAGAGCTGGGCAAAAAAATAAGGACATCTTAAAGCTATCGGAGAGCGATGGTAGCTCAGTCGGGTAAGCGCCCGCTTCTCACGCCAGAGATGCGGGTTCGAATCCCGGTGCTGACATGTACTAATTAGTTCTTTTGACTTAAGTACAATGTATACCATCACTCTTACGGTGAAGGAAAACATCGTGAGGAAACCTGCATGTCTAGATTTTGCACATCTAGATATGTGATCCCACCAACCTGCAGTGAAATGTCAGCATGGTGGGAAATGGTCCAAGCTTAGAAAGGCAGTTTAGACCTTGGGGATATGCACAAAGGTTCCATTCGAGGGAGCCAGGTGCAGGCACTGACACCCCCACACAGAATAGAATAGAATAGGGCTATCGGAAATCCTTAGAGAGGGACACGATAACCCTGAAGTCTGACCACATGCTCTACCATCGGGAGGGTAACCAACTGTCCCAAGGTGGCGTAGGATTTCTTGTCAACAAGACCCTTGTCAGCAACGTAGTGGAGATCAGTAGTGTGTCGAATCTGGTAGCGTACCTTGTACTTAAACTAACCGAGAGGGATTCCTTGAAGGTCGTACAGGTATATGCACCAACCTCGACACACTCTGACACAGAAGTCGAAGCAGTATAGTTACGAAGATATCTCTAGGGCTATCAAGTGTACTGCTAAGACCCAATACACCATTGTGATGGGGGACTTCAACGCCAAAGTGGGAGTACAAGAATGCAAAGAATTGAGGGTAGGACCCCATGGTTTTAGTAGCAGAAATCGGAGAGGACAAATTCTTGTTGACTTCCTCGAATGAGACAGACCAGAATGGGCTATACTTGATGAATTCTTTCTATGACAAACATCCCCGGAGGAAGTGAACATGGTCAAGCCCCGATGGTGTAGGACGAAAAATGAAATCGACTTAATTATGACTGACAAGCAGCACATATTCAGAGATGCCTCAGTGATCAATAGATTTTAAACTGGGAGTGATCACCGACTTCTTGGAGGCACTCTGAATATCAACTTCTGGAGAGAAGACGACTGATGAAGCAGGCCCTTCGTCCCACGCTGCACCAAATTGAAGTTGGCATGGCAACACCAGCTTCCAAAGAGAACAACAGAGCCGATTCGAATCGCTGCTAACCACTACGGATATTGACGAGGATACAGTCCAAATAGTGAAGACTGTTTGTGGGCTGGGCCACTATTATCTTGAAGAGATTTTAGCATATATCCTGAAACATAAAATAGTTGTCAGTAACTGGCCATGTAGTAACTGGCCACTAGAATACCTATGCCAGTTACTACTAAATATTGAACGATTTTTACAAAATTTATACCACAGAAAATGCTATTTAAAACCAAGGTAATAAGCTGTATTTTAAGTTAATTTACTTGCAAGTAGCAAATTGGGGTAACTGGCATAGGGGGGCCAGTTACTAAAAATACTATAAAACTGGAACCAGTAACTGGCCAAGTCGAAAAATGCAATAAAAAATCAAATTAAGGATTAAATCAGTACAAATTATGATTGCTTAGCTCAAAATCTATCGTTGTCACTATTTAAAGTCACTCACAGAAGCTGGGGACCAAAAATATCGCCTCTCGAAATAATGTCTTCGCTTAACGTTTTCTTAGCGCACAACCATTTTATCAGATGCACTGTCGCCGACTGTCAGAAAATTGCGGGTATTTTGAAGACCAATCCTTCAAGCGGAATGAGTGTGAACTAAAATGAACGACAACTTACTAATGGTTAGTGTCAAGCTGTAACAGATGGCGTGCTGTCATCGTGTTTCTTATTTTAGGCGAATAAAAAGCTGTGTGGCCAGTTATTGGGGGTGGCCAATTTCACCAATGTTTACCCTACCTACCTATATTTCACATTATTATAATTAGCTCATATTTTGTTAATCTTTTAATAGTAAAACCATTGTATTGGTAATTTTAATAACTCGCACACGAACAGGCAACTAAATAATGTAAGTATCCCTAAGATACAGGCTCTTGCCTAGTTTAGGAGATACTCATGCTATTTTAAGTGTACTTAATGATATAAAACGCCTTTACCTATGAAAATTACCTATGTAAGTGCGCTAATGTACTTATTATTATTAATTTCAATTTTTTAAAATCATATTTCAAATTAAATTAAAAGATTATTGTTATTAATGAATTTTATAGTTAAATGTATTTTAATTTTATAAGTTTTTATAGCCTTTATATTTTTGCTTAAATATTAAATGTATCTTTATAATAAGTTTTTATATGAATAAATTATTATTATTATTATTATATTATTATTAATGAAACATAAGTAAATATAAAATAGACGACTCAATTTTGTATTTTTTTGTATCCTTGCTGTATGTCCATTAGTTTCATAAATCGATTGGCATGACTGGAATGACCAAAATTCACATAAATAAGTAAGTATTTTAAAGCAAAATATTGTTTATCCCAGCAATTTATAGGTTAGGTCGTCAATGCAAATGGCGAACTTACATTTAAGACATAATTATAGACTCACCTAAATCATCTATTACACTTTTTGAAATAGAACACCCTTAGCCAAGGGTATTATGCAGTCTTAGTCGATCCGCACAGTCTTGCTTAACACCGTTACTTTTACAGTCTACTTGCCTAACGCAATAAGCGTAAGTTAAGTTAACCTTAAAGATTAAAACTGCATTGTTGAGTTTTCCAACACTGTAAGAATCTTGTCTTACTGCACTCTTGACAAAATCTCTTTTATAACCAATTCCTGCAGCCTAAATTCAATATGACACCTAAAGATTGATATGGGTATTAAAGGAAACCACTTAACAACCATAAGTGTTAATAGGTGTCAGTGAGCACTCTTATATAGCTTTAGGTTCTAGAAACAGTTTAAACCTATAACATCTTAATTATAATTGCTTTGACTAATACCATTTTAACACTTAAACCTGCTGTTAACACTAATTTAATTTGTTAAATCATCTTTATCGCTTTATGTTAGAACTGAGATAATTATAACACAGTTATACAGGTTAAAGTTATAAAAATAGCTGTAACTGAGGGTAAAATGTTTGTTGGGGTATATATAGCAGCGTAGGTGAAAAACTTCGAATGCGCGATGTAGGATTTCATAGAGAATTGCTTCGTTTCCATACATAATCTGTGTGTTGCGTTCCGAGCGCCATCTGTTGATTGTGTGGCGAGGTGTCCGCCACATGCTTATTTGATAGGAATGATAAAGTTCTCTAAATAAAAATAAGAAAATTACAGCTACCTAAATCTTTAAACAAATATCTGCCCCAGCCGGGAATCGAACCCGGGACCTTCGGCATAGCAGTCAGGGCGACTATATAACCACTACTTTCACAAGCTTACAGCAAATTTGAAATAAACTTGCCATAGCAAACTTACTTTCACAATCTTACAGCAATTTTTTTTAAAACTTGCCATAGGAAATTTGACTTTGCAACTATATATCACACAAAAAATAAACTTGAAGCAAGCTTACTTACATAATGTTATCTGGGTAACTATGTATCATAAAAGCTAGTATTAATATGAGTCGAAGAACGCTAACTTCGCAACCGGTAAAATATGGGAGGAAATTAGCTTTCTCTCATGTTGCCCTAAACCCTAAAAATGCAGATTTTTTTGCTGTTGGCACTTGTTTCTTTTGCCAAGTTAGCGATGTCAGACTGTACCTACATATGTAGGTGCGTGTGCGATCTCTATTGGAAAATGTACTAGATAGGCAGCCACAACACCATCCAGTGGTGGACAATGTTGTTGATAAAAACTTAAATTTAGTTAAGTAGTTAGACGGATAAATTCCATTGTATCTCAGATCGACCAGAAAACTACCAACTAACTCCAAAAATACAATACCAAAAAACAGCTATATATCTCGGAAACATAACTCTCCGAACAATGGCCTAATTCCGCACAGCCAACGTGCGTGTCGATTATTAAAGATCGTTAAATTAAATCATCGAAAAAACACTTCAATGACCGGAGCTAACGTAGCGCCTGCACGTTCAGGCTATCGGCTAGCAGCTAGAGGAAGAGGATAGAAATATGATACAGTAGAATTGAGCGACCGTTAGGTTTGTATTTTCGTACCTAGGCCGATACATGGGTCTGTTAAATTGATTAAGGCACCTAAATTAACTATAGGGCATGACATAATGTCATATGATCGACTCAAAAGGTTGGGCATCTTGAGCTACACCATAAATTCAGGGACTTAAAGAGTGCGTAGACTGCTGATTAGGTACCTGTAATGGGTGTTTATGTTTAGCTGCGCTGTTTACATGCGACATAATATTTTATATTAAGTATATGTTATTAGTACTTATACTATAGCGTTCGGTGTTTAGTTCATAATCTAATATTTACAAATTATGAACTAACTACTAATCTCTAGACATAAAGGTAGGTACTTACTTTCACATCAACCTAATTAACCTTTACCGTTAGCATAGCACCTACTACCTACAAGTAGGTAGCTCTAACTAAACTAGTTTACCTTATTACCGTGTTTACATACCGTCTCGCACATATTGAATCACCGGCTGACTTAACTATCTAAAATTAGCTATTCCCCCCCAAAACAACATTGAACTCATAAACAACAGCACCATCAACATCAACGGAATAAGTACTTACTCGCCATATCTTTTTTAACCACACTCGACACTGAAAATCACTAAAACTTCACTTCACTGCAATAAGTACACTTGTTTTATAAAAAAACTTATGATATGAATAACATTGATGCGTCCACTTCGGTTGGCTGCGTGGTTGCATGTGTTGAGACGTAATAAAGCTAAGGTCGCCTTGCATGATGTCACACTATCTACTGGCCACATGACGTCACGTTTATAATGTTTCTTGTCTGATGCCTGTTGCATGGTCAGTGACTAAACTTGGACATTTTGGTAAGAACTTGGTAGGTTGATCTTGACCGTGATTACAGTGTGACAAGGTTTCAAGTCCTGAAGTCAACGGCACAAAAGGCGCTCGTTGCCCAAGAAATGTTCTCTGTATCTGTAACCCATTCAATCTGAATTTAAAGAACGTTAATATTCCCCTATCTATATAAATTGCCAGTGTAGAGTTCAATGAATGGCAGGGGAGAGCGTAATATATGGCTTCCCGCATTGTTTATTATTTAATAAGAATAGGTCTTGGAGTAGGTGAGGGCAGTGATGGTGGTAGCCACGCCAAACGCATTCTTACGTCAATGAATTAAGAACCGATTATCTCACAGCGATAACTATATGGTCCAGTGGCCACTGGGTCTCTCTCATAAATTTTTAGTAGTGCGATCTATTTATGGCACGGTGCCGGTGGTTTGGGGTGAAGGCACAGACTGTGGCTGAATATAAGTAATTACTCTACGGGCTGAATGATATTTTCGGTGACAAACAGTAGAGCTGGACTAGGGCTTGTCCCCACCACCACCCTAGTCAGATTACTCGTCACTGGTCAGTCGCCTATTGACATCCAGATCTTCTCTTGGTGATGGAATATTAGATTCATGTCATACTGTACCTACCTAAATAGATTAGGTAAGTGTAGGTAGGTACTTAGTGATTATAGGCAAGGAGTCTTTAAGTCCATGCATTCATTAAATATTCAGTTTTACCTATTAGACTCTGTCAATCTGATATGGCTTTTAATACCTGACTATAAGAGTTATTTCAAGGAACTGAGAAATACACTATGTGCGCCTTATTACCTACTATTATATTATGAGGGTGAGCTTCAGTAATAATCTGCTACTTACCTAAGAACATCGATTTAGGACCAAAAGCAGCCCCTGAGTTCACAAACCACTAGACCTAGTATTGTTACAAATATTCAATAGGATGATAGAAAAATATTTATACTGTGATATTAGAACTTTTTAATTTGTCTCCGCAAATATAAAAATATACCTACATACATACTTTTGTAGGGAATGTATCTAGTAATACTTAGTAAAAGTATGTATTTTGAATTTACTAAACACTAAAGATGAGAATATTTTTTATGTGTGTTTATGTTTACATTATTTATCTACCTATAATATTGCCAGTGCCAGTATTAATTATATGTAACAGTATTTATATCTACAAATATTTAAAGTTTTTCCAAAAATTCAACAGGCTAGGATAGTCTCTCTACAAAAGACAAACAAAAAATTTATCCAGAATCCATAATAGAATGGCAACTTCTATTGAATGCCAATACCTCTCTGCAACAATCTTATTTAAGTATCTGTAATAAATCAATATACATCTGTTGTTTTTATACAATCTCATACATTTCTTTTTTCAAAAACCATGAATTTAACTCATACAATACCCCTCAATTCTTTAGACAAACATTTTCTTCATAACATTAGCATATTTCGTTTTAATCTCATCCACTTTTGGTTTGAGTAAGCTAGCCTTCTGCTGGGCGGCTCGGTCACTGGGATCTAATTTCAACACATGTTGGATGTCATTCCACGCCTCCTCGTACAGATTGAGGCCCTGGTACGAGACACATCTCCGGTAGTATGTCTTGATGTTGTCTGGGTCATATTTCAAGGCACGGTTGCACAGGTCTAGTGCTGCTTCAAACTCATTGTACTGAATTTGACAGTGAGCTAAATTGTTCAGAAGTTTCACCTGTAAAATAAGAAGATTTATTAATTTAATCATTCATGCTATGAATATAATTATGCCATGCCATGTGCAAGCCCAGAATATCCTAATTTCGCAATGGCAGAAAATCTTACAAGATTTAATTATTTTACATCTAAAGCTACAAATAACATGAAAGGCAAACCTTGAGTTCTTTCATTTCCTTAACACTCTCCTCAGGTATTTCTTCCAAATCTATTGGCTCAATTGCTATTAACATCTTCAGGGCTTTGGAGAACCTCCTAAATGCATCAGCCATTCTCTTCTGCTTCACCAGCTCCACTCCTCGCTCTTTGTGGTGTGTGGCCGCTTCATACAGCCGCATCCACCCCCAGTCACTGACTAGCTGCTCCACCGTTGTCTCCTTCAGCTCTAAAGTGAACTTATACTCTGCGGCCAGCTTCCCCTCGCAGTCTCGATACGTCATCGTGGCCTCGCACACCTCTCCATTGCACATTTGCTGCAGAATCAGCTCGAAATCTTTATCTATGAAGCTGTCCAAGTCTCCTATGAGGACTATTCCATTGAACTGTGCACTGAAGACTTGGCTTTCTGGGTCGACTGCACAGTCGCCGCTTTCATTAGTACATTTTAAGTTAGTGATTGTGACTTTACAGCGGGAGTCTTCGTACGGGACAACGTTGTAGTCGCCGGGTGTTATGATTTTTTTCTTCAGCTCTCGGTCTGGTCTAGAGCTGACTGTAGTTTCTTCAGGCATGATTGTGGTCTAGGTGGATGTTAGAAGTTCGAGTAAATAAGAGCAAGTTTAATTAATTAATTCGCAAAACTGCTCACAAAAACCATTGTTTACAAAAAACAAAACAAGCGAGAAATCCGAAAAATATCAGACACTGTCAGCTGTCACTTAGATACATGTCAAAATTTACGCATGCCATCAATGTGTGTAACTCTGAATAATAACAGCCTAAAATTCTCACACTGTCGGAAATAATCTGTGTCACTTTTTTGACGTTTAAGTTTCAGAGGCGGAAATTTTAAACTTTTCTCGCTTTTCCCCATTTTCCCCTAGAATTTCTGATTTAAATTTAGGCTTAATTAATTACATTGATTAAATAAACTCAAGTTTCTATTTTGATTTATTTCGTGACTTCTTTAATTACATTGGAAATGTATATTCAGTTACAAGTTTTGAGCATTTTGTTTTGATCATTTTGAGAGTTTACATCAAGGAGCACAAGTACATGTTGACCTTTAAAGAAGTGGA
Source organism: Plutella xylostella (assembly GCF_932276165.1). NCBI lineage: Eukaryota > Metazoa > Arthropoda > Insecta > Lepidoptera > Plutellidae > Plutella > Plutella xylostella. The sequence goes on from NC_064005.1 coordinate 598,645, forward strand.
TATCTTTATAAAAATACATAGTTAAAGGTATTTATATTGATTATTTAAAGAAACACTGGTAAACCGCTGTCCTAAAATAGTTGTTTACATAACAAAATTTTAGGTTATGTTTTCATTCTTTTCTCATAGGTTATCATCTGTTTAAGGGTTTCCGCAACAGGGTGATTGTGTGATCTTCCTATAACTAACTTTACTGAGGCACAGAATAATAACTGAGAGCTCATGAATTTTTATAACCATTGTCACCTCCAGCTAATAATCGTCCAGTCCACTTTAGACTTTGGTCTTTTAAAATGTTATCATTCAATATTTCTATGAAGGCTATGAAGTATTTTGTGTCCCTGTATGTTTCAGTGGCAATGTCGCAGCTGTTGCAGGGGGCGTGGCGGAGTGTGCTGCGGAGCACCTCCGTCAGTGTCCGGAGTCTTTCAGCCGGTAGTGAGTGTCTTTTAAACTGTGAAGTATTCTATTCTTATACATTGCAGGTAGACTTTAGTTTGTGACATTGGGACACTAAAAATAAAGATTATCATAAGAACACAAACACACATTTAAGCAATTCTAGTAGGCAATAGAACTTCACAGAACTAAAATCTGTACTGCGTACACCCCGGGCCTGGATTCAGAACTGACCTTTGTAATCATGTATCTGTATAATCTAAAATTTTTGGGGGATATTAGACCATAATTTGTTTTGTATTATTCAATAAATTCATTTTAGCTACTTACACCCAATCAAAAAAACACTTCCTTCACAATCACTCCCTCACAGTAGAAATGAAATGAAATAATGTTTATTCAACATAGAATTTAACAATTACTTGTCTATAGTCATAATTAACTCTACCACCATTTCACAGTAGACCTTTCCCAACCTCCGAAGCCCACTGACGCAGTCATGACGACCCTCAAGACAGCTCCGTCCCCGGCGGCGGTGCTGGCGGCCGTGCAGCGACACCTGCCCGCCCTGGACCAGACGCACATGCTGCAGGCGCTAAGGACGCTCTTCGAACTTAGTCGACATAGCAGGTACAGTTTGGTTCACGCAAGTTGACTCTCTATTGAGAATATTATGTCACCACTTCCGTTCTTCTTTCGAGAATTCTATGTATGATACAGTGTCAGTAGTTATAATAATAATATAATAATATGTTTAGAGTACCTATATATCAGAAAGAAGTGCACTTTATAAATATGAACTCACACTGTACCTATATTCGCTGTATATACTTATAGCGCCATCTAGTGGCCATTAAAGAAAATAATCTAACTTTTCTCCATCCCCAGATCCAAAGAGTCGATAGACAGCCTCACCAAAGACCCGGCGTTCAGCACGCTCTGCCAGAACTTCAGGAAACACGCACGTTCCCTCGACGTCAACGAAGCAATAGAAGCAACCAAAGTCCTCATCTTCCTACAACTACCAGTCGACTCCTTAATCCTACAGACACTTCTACAAATCATCAGATGCAACATCAACTACATAAACCTCAGACAAGTTATCTTCTTAGACTTCCTTCTATCCAGATACGATTCTAAGAACCATCTAGTTGATGCGTTAAAACTGGCACTACCGCTAGTCTTCCAAATCCACTTGCCTCTAGAATTGGACCACGAAGACCTTCCGTTGCTCAAGGATATGCTCGCTTACTGCACCAGGCACGACTTGCCAGATAGGTGTATAAACAACATAGTCACTGGTTTGCTCTTACACGACCAGACCATAGACGCAAAGACTGCTAAACTCATCGTCTGGTCGCTATGTGAGGTGAACTGCACAGAAGAGAGGTTTCCGACCAGAGTCCAGTTACTCCACATCTGCTATGACATTCTAGCGCAGTCGATAGACCAGTTGACGTACGACGAGGTGTTGAAGACGGCGGCGAAGATCAAAGGCAGGATTCTGGAGAAGCACAGCGAGTACTATCACGCCGGGGTGATGGATGCGTTCGCTAGTTACGTGGTGAGCCAGGACGTGGAGTTTGAGAAGGGCATGCTGATAGCAAGGATCTTGTCCAGGATTGTGAGTATGAATTTTTATTTATGTTACCCCTGTAGCTTAAGATAGTTATAAAGTAGGAAGGAGTATTTATAGATATACGAATAGAGCGAGATAGCATGAGTGCAACCGCCATTTTTATATTGTTTCTGTGTGTGCCAGCATTGTACCACAAAAAATCCGTCAAATTCATAATCAGCCGATACTCATCACTCGTCCGCTCCTGAACATAGGCCTTTCCCAAGGACACTGCGTCCTTGGCCTTCCTCATGCATCCACTATGCAGCCTAGTGGTTTTCGGAAACTATTAATTTACACATTTTATATAACACCTACAAATGGCTTATCGACCCTCTCTCAAGCTATAAACAGCCTCTAATACAGACCAAGAGTTAAAAACAATGCTTTTACTTTTCCCTCAGGCGCACACAAACTTAACCCTACTAGAGTACCTCTGCACAATAGCAGCCATGAATCCAGCCTGCCTCGCGCGCGCTCAACCAAATATCCTGTTCGGCTTCATCAACTGCCTATCCAACTCCAACTACACCCCAGAACCTTCCATCTGGACCGAGCTGCGGGACCAGATCTCCAAAAACCCCGTCTTAGAGGGCAAAAACCCCGCATTACCTTGGACGAAGGTCTGTTTGGAAATGGCGTCGTTAGGGCTGTATGAAGACAGGTTGTTGAAGAGAGTGTTGTCGCAAGAGTTTCTGGACGAATACTTGGGGAGGGAGAACAATCAGCTGGATTATTTGCAGCTGTTGATGTTGCATGAGGCGGTCAAAGCGTTCCATGATAAGAGGTGAGCATTTCAATGTTACATACCTAACACTGAGTTGCACAAAGGAACTCTAAACTAACGTCGGCATTAAATCTATTGCTGCCTTGCTTTGACAGTTTACGGATGGAAAGAGATAGATATAGACTTAATGCCGACATTAGCTTAATATTCCTTTCTGCAACACGGCATAATTATGTGTCTATGATAAATTTTCTATCTGAAAGTAACGTAATTTTATCTCAGAATTATAAGTGCGAGGTTTTCTCACCGTCCAAGTAGCGAAAAGTAAACAGAATAGACTGTGTATGTTGATATCAGTGCCTCGTACGTGTGTATAAGCCTTGCTGCTTTCAAGGCAACGATAACGTAATTTGGACCGATTGAAGTTGCGGGACTTCTACCGCATGAGGGCTTATTCGCGCGCCACCTAGCGGTGCAAATTTGCGTTAACTTTGTCTATCTAACCCCTCTCCCCCGCAGCTACTCCCTCCCCGCGCCCATCCTGCAAGCAGCTCGCGCCCGCTACCCGCTGCACCCGCTGACGTCACAGCTAGCGGCGGCGCTGGCGGCCGCGCTGGGCCCGAGCAGCGTGGCCAGCTGCGTCGCGCTGCCCAGCGGTGTTGTTGCTGGTGAGTTAGTTTATACACTCACGGGCAAAGAAACAGTTCCACTTACAAAATACAGACATGAAATAACTTCAATTTTTTTAAACATTTCATTGGATATTTGAACAAAATGTTTACGTTTTTAGTTGCTTATATTCTGATGCACTATTAAATGTACTTAAATATTGCAGAAGGCGTCATTTAGTTAGTTTTTTTCCGTATAGGAGTAATTTGCTGATTTTCTGAATGGAACTTTTTCATTGCCCGGGAGTGTATATCCGGCTCGAAGGACCATGGGGCGTAGCGGACTATATAATGGTATTGCATCGAAGTAGAAAAAAGGCGGAAAGAATCTCGCTAACTAAAAAATAAGGCATAATAATGGCCGTGAAATGAGAGTGTGACATAAGATGCGATGTAGTTAGGTTAGTTAGCATTAGCGGGTAATCGTGCTCGCCGTGGCCAGCTGCGTCGCGCTGCCCAGCGGAATTGTTGCTAGTGAGTTAGTATGTCCGGCTCGAAGGACCATGGAGCGTTGTGGCCTTAGGTCCGATCGTTAGTAACGAAAGGCTGAGTTTCAAGTTGTCCTAGTGGCTAATTTTGGAACTATATTATTTACCCGAAATGAAGACTGTTAATATTATTCTCCAGATGTGGTCACGTGCCTGAAGGCCGGGAGACCGGTGGAGTTGCCTCAGAACTTGGAAGACAGGACGCCGATAGAGAAACTCAACCTACCTGAGGACAGTCTCATGTGAGTCTTTCTAGTCCCTAAAGTTATCTTTAAATTTCCCCCCTGTGAAAAGAATATCTTTATCTTTCTTCGTTCCTATCATGTCGCCGACAAACAAACGCAAAATAATACGTTCCTGGAATCGCATGGTCACGTGATCCTTTCACGTACAGCGGCCGCTATACGGATTCGTTATCTACCTTGTAAAATTTAACCATATCGCGATTCGCCATAAATATTTTGTTAACCAGTTTATCGAGGTTGATAATGAACCGACCCGTAGCATCAAACACCAAAGAGGTGCCAACCTTCACCAACCAACCTCCTTCCATTCCAGCGTCTGCATAATGAACTTCAACCAGGGCTGCTACTCGGTCAACAGCCGCCGCCTGCGAGGGTCCTTCCGCCTGGTCCTAGACATCCTGGAGGCACAAGGATATGCGGCTATAGGCCTCAATGTGAACGACTGGCTGGCTGCCCCTGAGCACGAGAGGACGCCATACTTGCTGCGAGAAGTTAGCTACAAGTGTGGGGAAAGGGGGGTGAAGTTGTGTGCCACTTGAGAGGGGGGAGGGAAGTTTTGGTGAATTGATCTCGTGGTTTGAGCGGAGTGGAGAGGATGGAAATGTTGTATTGGAGTGCAATGTTGTGTAAATAAATTATGTTAATAATTGTTTGTTGTTGTTTGAGATGTAGGTAATAGTAGCGTAGCGGAAGCGCAAAGAAATCAAAGTTTAAACGAATTCAATTTAAAATCCTTATTCCAAAGACGTCTATAGACATCTGTGCCCTGTGCTTTATTACAAGGATCTGCAAGGATCTCATTTTCCGGGGATAATGATAAGGACCTCGTTTTATAACCCTGACAGGACGAATTATTTATTATATTCTAGCAACCCCGTGCTAAACTTCAAAACTCGCTTCTCGTGCTATTATTTATTTATCTTGTCGAACCTGAAAATCTAATTTAATAACTATGAAAAGAATATAAATCTTATGCGAGCAGCTTGCCCATACGCTTCCATCGCCAACTGATGGCTACATGTCCTCACATACTGCTAGCAATACTCTGTTTGTTGGGAACATTGACTGTATGTAGGGGGGGTATTTGGGCCTATGTGAAGTGGGACGCGGGGGGGCCACAGGTGGGGCTGGCGGATATTGAGGAGGAAATACCGGATGAAGCGGTCGCTTCCGGCTACTATAGCAACGAGATTAATAGTACTGGGTAAGTCTGTTGTGTTTGTATGATGTTGACTTATAAATGATTATAGCAGCTTTAAGTTTAACCGTTTCTAAGGTAATCTCATTTTAGCTACTGTTTTAAGTATAGGTAATTATAATTAATATCTCAAGCGTGATTTTGCTATGAAAAAACCTTCACTTTTTCACAAGATCGTTGATAACACCAACGTTGTATTTTGCACCAAAAAATCTTCGCCCCCACTAATAATATTCCAACGTTGGAGTCAACATTTCCCTTATTCCACCTGCACTGTTAACCTCCTTGGTCCAACCTCATTGCTCCCGCCTACGCTACTAACCTCCTTGCTCCCACCCACACTACCAACCTCCTCACCCCCAGCTGGGCATACCTGGAGGTGAAAACGTCAGCATCAGCCCCGGACGAGCGACAGGCGTACTCCGCGGGCGTGGTCGAGGGGTACCTCAGCCGGGACCTCATCTGGTACCACTGGATGAACTTGCTGCAGGAGTATGTATGCCTTACAATTATGTGGCTTAAATGTTTGGTGTAAATAGACCACTGAAAAACATGCTGAACTTAAAAAACTCCTTGTAGACCGTGGGGTTTAGCCAACCCCTAAAAATTACATGGCTATTTCTATATTTATTGAAAAATGAGATTCATATTTTTTTCGTTTCACAAGTCTGTCTATAATGTGGCCTCGTTCGACGCTCAGTAAATAATATAATACCTATTGTATCAAAGCTGTCCCGAGTACTCCCGAGTTCTAAGATAAGTACCTAATTACTTAGGTACTTTAAATTTCTAATGATACCTACCTTTTTAAGCAATATTTTCACAGCTACTGCATTAACAAGTCGAGCGTGTGTGACATGGTGGAGAAATTCATAGACGACAACGAGGATTTCGTCGGTAGGAACCTCGAGAGGAATCCCGAGGATCCCTACTGGTACCAGGTAAGTAAATAGGTATAGTACCTAGTTCATGTAGACGCCACTAGATGGCATTAGTTGCAAACACTGTCCAACAGTTGAATAGTTGCATTTTATTGAAGGTCTTATCAATTTAAGTATCAAAAAATTATAATTTTTCAGGTGAAGCTGTTCTACATTCAGCTGGAGGGGCTGGCTTACGGCTACAACGGCGCCACTAAAAACCCCGATGAGAAGCTGTCTTTGCGAGATGTTTTGTAAGCTCCTCTGTCATCATTACTAACATATATATAGGTATATATATATATAACATGATGTTTGTTACCTATTAGAAAGTCAGTAATTCGGATGACATTAGAATCTGCAAGCTGAATAAGTGGCTGTGACCCGGTCATATCTGAATAGTACGGTCAGGTGCAGAGAAACCTGACACCCCTCCCATAGTAACAATGCTTTTGAGGGGGGTCAGGTTTTTCTTACCTTCACCTACTTTAATCCAACTCAAACTTAACTCCCCCCTCCCCCCACAGCTGGTTGAACCTCCTAGGCGACCTGGACGAGCTAGCCTACGCACTGGTGGTCCGACACAACGGCTCGGCGCCGGCGCCCGACGCGGACGAGCGCTGCACGGGGCTGGTGAAGCTGCTGCCCGACCACAGCGACCTCTATGTGGCGCATGTTACTTGGAACAGGTGGGAGTTCTAGGAGTGGGCGGTAGATGGCGCTGTTTGTGTGTTTTGTCGAGTTGGTTCTGAAAGTTAGTCATAGATGGCGCTGTTAATGCGTTTTCGCTGTGTTTGTTATAGATTGGCAAGTTTCTTGGCGACCCTCCTTGCGGGGTGAAAGACGCGGAGGGGACGAGGTACCCAAGACGACAGCGGGTAGCGGGAGGGGCAGTGGTGAAGGGCAAAGCGTGCACTGCATGTCATTGTTACGGCAGTCTCGGCCGCGCAGCCGAGGCGGCCACATGTCTTATATAGTCTGTCATAATTTGAGTGCGACCCACATGAGATCATTGATCCTGAGACCATTAGTCTTAGGATGAGTGTTGAGGCCTTTTTAATATTATCATTATATTATTATTAGGTATCTATAATTCGTCAACAAAATAACGTTAAAAACAACAAATCGTATAATGTCTCAATATAGGGGCTTCTTGTAGAACAGCGTACCGGATCAGTCATGCTACGCGGCTAAAGGTTGGTACTGCGCAGTCAGATACGAAAAAGTAAACAACAAAGACGAAGGGTCCATATGACAGTGCGTCAGTTGTCAGTTCTTGTAACTAGGAAAGCAACCAAAATTTATGTGATTTAATGAAAGTAATTAATGAGCAAAACACAGAGAAAAATAACAAAATTTATGAAATTTTGAAAGAAAATGGTCATATCGTGCTTCGCCTACCCCCATACCACCCGGAATTAAATCCTATTGAACTTGTGTGGGGGTACGTGAAAGGCGAGCTCGCAAGAACGTCGATTGACTCTAACTTAGATAAAGAGAGAAAAGACTTTGAGTTGTTTTTCTCTAATTATTCGCCTGAAAAGTGGAGAAATTGTGACGACCATGTCATAAAAAATTAATATATTATAAATCTGATAGAGTATTTGACGATGTATTGGACAGGTATGTTATTGTTTATTTATAATTTAATGTAAATTAAACATAAAATATTATAGGTGTACACTGAACTAATATGACTGGCGTACTCTAGTACATTATACTTTCAAGTAGGTATAATGTTTTTTGGTTTTGTCTTAGATTTATAATTGAAGTTAATGAAAACGATGATGAAGATGAGGATGACGATGACGATGAACAAGTTCAAACAGAGAGTGAACATGAAAGTGACATGGAAATTGATTTATAAAATAAAACACTTTTACAAAAATAAATTCAAATTGGTAGATATTCTGAAGGTAAACATCCAAATTTTAATGCTGTCAAACTATAAATTTTAAGCTAAATATGACATTTACGGGAACACTCGTAGAATAAAATTTTACTTACGTCAGAAATAGTTACAAGCTATCACGAGATTAATCCGGGCACACTTTTCTACGTGTGTAGCATGTCGTGCTACCTCGCCCCCGCCACTTCTTTCACCCCGCAAGGAGGGTCGCCAAGTAACTTGCCACATTATAGTTATGTGTGTTTTATATACAAACGGATTTACTTAAATTACACGAACTTTCGTATACCTATTCACGCTAGATGAAGACAGTTTGTGAATGATGGCGCTTTAAATGCGTTTTTGGAGTCAAGCGTTTGGACCAGCTATACTCAAACTGCGGCCCGCGGGCTGCAAGTGGCCCGCCGGGCCTTTATCAGTGGCCCGCGTGCCATGAGAGAACATTCTATGTAAAAAGTGTCGAGATTATATCCATATAAAAAACAAAAAAATATTGTTATTCATCCAAATTTATTTCATCACCTTCTAAGTTTGCTCCTTAAGAAACGATACCCATACGCCAACGAATTATCCAATCATCACAACATTTTTTTAAACGCTGTTTTCAGAGTTGTGTTTAGTACTCGCGGCGATTTTTCCTTATTGTCTTCTATCGATTGAAAACAGTGCCTCGAAGTGGTATTTTGTGTTTAGGAAAAAAAAGAAGCTATAGCCGTGAGCTGCAGCCATATCTGGTTAATATGGTGGATGCTCGATGGTATTTGTTGAAAAATTAATTCACAATTGTGCGAAAGGTGCGATATCGTGGTGCAAAATCTTTTTGGTTTTTTTCCACAAATCTGGCCTTCTTCGTCGAATTTGCTGTATTCAATTTTACATAACCCGCAAATAATACTATGTTATTTATTTATTAGAACTTTATTTTATCATAATAAACACGAAAAATACACAAATATTCCGCCAAACTGTTAAAACAGTTTATCGGCAGACATGCTCTCATTATAAACTACTTACTTAATCTTAATCTATTTACTGGTAATATCTATTCACTACTAAAGTTACTTGCTAAAATAAATTAAAATATGGTACATCGCAACAGTAGTACAAAGCGGCCAAGCCGCACCGGTATCTGCGGGTAGACATAAAATCAGTTCACAAAAATAATTGTGTGTGCGTCGCGCTGGCAGTGCCATGTATAATTACTATTAGTTAGGTGTATAATTATTTTTGTAAGTTAGTATATTTTTTAATGTGTTTTTATTATTGTATTTCTTTATTATTATTTAGATGTATAGGTACGCTGTTTTAGGTGTATAATTGGTATTTATAAATTTTAATAAAATCTATAGATTTGAAAGTTCCGTATCGTTTAGAAAGAATTGTTTTAGTTTATTTTTTATCATATTTTTTGTTCCTTTAATATCTTTAATCTTATCTGGGATTGAGTTAAATAACTTTGGAATTAGCCAGTCTTTAGTCCGTCTACCATACAAATTAATTACTTTTGGCACTACAAGTTTACGTTGGGTTTTTGAACGCGTATTATAGTTACTTTTTATTTTATTTTTATATTCGTCATTCCAAAATTCGTCGAGTGTTAATAAAAGAAAACATTTTTTGCGTGCTGTAAGAACTTTGCATTTTTGGAATAATAATTCATAGTTTTCTGCATACTGCTTTTTAGTCTTCTGACCCACAATTACCTTCAGAAATCTAATCTGTAAATCTTTTATTTTATTAGTCTGGGTTTTGAAAGTAAGTCCGAAGCACTCTATCCCATACGATAAAACTGAATCCACTAAAGCGTGGTACAACATATATAAAGTTGATCTGGGGGTACAATAGCTGAGGCTTTTAAATTTACTTAGCAATACTCGAAGTTTATCACTTACCTCGTTTATTTGATATTTCCAACAAAAACGGTTGTCTACTGTTAGGCCTAGATATTTATATTTAATTACGCTTTCGATGGTTAAACATTTACAGTTTTTGAAGTCGAGATGTAAACAGTCGTACGAGTGTCCCTTTAACTCAATTTGTTGGATATCTATTTTGCGATAGCTGGAAGAGATGTTCATTATTTTAGTTTTTTGATTATTTAAAATAATTCCGTTATCGTGTGCCCACATCATAATATTATTCAGGTCACTCTGCATATTGTTCTGAATAATGACGGGATCATGTCCAGCGTACATTAAACAGGTGTCGTCTGCAAACATGTACTTCTGACATTTTTTAATTATAGATACCATGCTGTTCACGTGAACTATGTAACATACGGGACCAGACACAGAGCCCTGAGCAACGCCATATTTAACCATTTTTCTTGAGCTGTATTCGTCTGAAATTTTTACCGTTAGAGTACGGTTCTTTAGGTAATTAGCAAACCAACCCTGAAGTGACCCGCGTATCCCGCTTTCATCCAGAGCAGTTAATAGTGTGCTATGATCAAGTGTATCGAAAGCCTTTTTGAAATCAATGAAAAGTACAGCTACTTGTTTTTTACTATTTAATGAAGTGTTTATTTCATTTGCAAATTTTGATAATAATTTTGTTGTGTTTTTACCTTTTTGAAATCCGTACTGATATTCCGTGATTATATTATTTATATTTAAATAAGATGATACTTGGTTTACGATGGCTTTCTCTACTATTTTGTTTAAGGTAGGCAAAACTGCTATAGGCCTGTAATCACCAGGATTGCTGTGATTCTCTCTCTCTCTCTCTCTCAGCCTTCCGTAGTCCACTGTTGGACATAGGCCTCTCCTAACGATCGCCACCCCAAACGGTCACCCGCCATCTGCATCCAGCGGCTTCTTGCTGTGATTACCACCCTTGAACAAAGGTCTTATTATAGAAACTTTAAGTTCATCCGGATACAGCTGCTTGTGTATACACAAATTAATAAAGTGGGCGATAATTGGACTGACTTCTTCTTTGATTAGTTTAATATCACACAATCGTATTTTGTCTATTCCTGGTGATTTGTTGACATTTAAATTATTTAGTATTTTAATTACTGAAGCTGTTGTAACTTTTTGGAATCTCATAGATTTGTTTTGATAAATTGTATAGCTGTTCCGGTCTAAAAACTGTTTATCACATTTATGTTTTATTGAATCTATCTCATTACTAAAAGTATTTGAAAACTTTTCACAAATTGTTTTAATTTCATCGTTTTTACCCATATGTCTTACTATTATTTCATCCACCGACTTTTTTTCTTTGCCCAACCACTTGTTAATGTAATCCCAGATTTTTTTAATATTAGTTCCAGCTTCCAAGATTAATGTTTTTTTGTGATTGTTTTTAGCTCTGTTTATTTCTTTATTTGCTTTATTTCGCCATTTATTATACTCCCTGCGATAAACTTGGTTAGCTGGATTATTTTTCCATTTTTTGAAGAGGTTATCTTTATGTGAAATCATATTTTGAATATCTTTTGTTATCCAGGGACAGGTTCTACGCAGAGAAAAATCATTGGTAGTTATTTCTTTAGTATTATCATTGTAAATGTCGTTAAATGTTTTATTTATTCTATTGTAAAGCACCAAAGGACATGATTCATTTAGGTAATCTTTCCAATTTACTTTCTTTAGTTCTTGTAGTATTTTATGATTATTAAGTACTTTAATTAATTGACGTGGTTGTTGATATTTTTCTCTTTCAATAGTGACACAAATAAAGTAATGATCCGCTAATTTCGTTTCTATAACCGCAGAAATAGTATTAGTTGACACTTTTACAAATATATGGTCCAAACAAGATTTACATAGGTGGTCTTTTCTAAATTCCTCTCTTGTTATACCATGGATTTTCTTATCGTAGCCATAATTACTAAACATATTTTCGTACTGTATAACATTTGTATTTTCTCTTTCTAAAAGGTTAATATTCATGTCTCCAACAATTATAACCTCATCTTTAGGAAGAAACGATTTTAACATAGTATTAATTTCAGTTATAAATAATGTAGTAGTATCTTTCTTGTAAATTTTTGGAGGTCGATACAAAACAATTAAATGTATTTGGTGATTACCGTGATAAAAAGTACTTAATACACCCTCAGCTGATTTTAAGTTTACATTCTTATTACAAAATACAAACTGCTTTTTGTACAATATGAGTATACCTCCACCGGATCTTCCTTGTCGACATTTATGGTAAGCGTCGTAGCCATCTAATTGAAATGCAGATATTTCATTTTCTGTCACATTAATTTCTGTAAGTGCAATTATGTCTATATCTTTACTACATGTACTTAACGCTACTTCTAATTGTGCAAAATTTTTCTTCAGTGATCGTAGGTTAATATGAATAACAGTAAAGAAATATTGGCTTTTAATTGATTCTACATACTTTTCTAACGTTAGATATCTTTCTGTTTCATTGGTTTGAATGATGTCGTCAATATCAGCCATTTTTCTTCATTATAATATAATATTAATACACCTTACTTTTTAATTTTGTTCTTTGATGAGTGTACATTGTTCTCCTGTTCTAGTAGAAGAGATCAGCTTTTCAATGTCCATGGTACTGTAAAGAGGTATTACCCGGCTGTTTTCATCTTTTCTGCAAAGAACGCGTCCGTACTTTACCCATATGAACTTGAAGGTTGCCTTAAGTTTCTGCTTTGCATTCCATAGAAGCTCCTTGTTATGGTTTGTTAGATTCTCGTTAATGTAGACCGGAGTACTGGAACCATCAGAGAACACATCTGAGTTTTTACGAATTCGGTTTCGTCTGTTGTACCATTCCTCTTTCGCAGTCGTAGTACGAAATCTAATTATAAGAGGAGGACACTTATTATTTTCGGATGTTTTTTTCCCTTTGTTATGGCGCCAGGCACGTTCTACATTGTCTAAGTCCCCTGGGCTTACTTCTAGTTTAGAGGCAATGGTGTTCACGAGAACTGGTATACTTTCGTTGGGCCTATTTTCAAGACCCGTAATCTCTAGATTTCTATTCTTATCTTCTTGTTCTATTGCGTGAACTCTCATTTCCAGAGCAGAATTCACAGTTTCCAGGTGTTGACATCTATTTTGCAAATCATTTATTTTTTTAGCTTGAGTTTTTATCAAATCGTTGGTTTCTTTTTGCAACTTAACCATTTCATCATAACTTTCAGCGTAAAAATCTGTATTTGATTTTATTTCGAATACCACCGCCATTTTCGAATTAAGTTCAGCCAGAAGCGCTTCTATAGTAACGCTACTAGGGTCCAAACTCAAAAACGGTTCCTGTCGGACTGTTTCGGTTGGTGTTTTCTGCTGACCTGAGGCTTTTGTAGACATGGGAGTACCCTTCTTAGTCTTCTTTTCGAGGCAATCGTCACACAAGCCCGTGCTGATACATTTGGTGTAGCTTTTGAGGCATTTCTTATTTTTGTGATAAGTATCACCACATTCGCCACTGCATTTGAAGGTGTCCTCTGGTTTAGCAGAAGACATAAATTGCTTACATTTTTTGCACTGAGGTGGCATGGCCAACCAAACGCACACAGATTATGAGTCACAAAAGTAATACTGGTTAGCGTCAACACTCGTCGAGAGCGAACGAGGGAATGAATGTTCCTACCGTTTGACTTTCTGGCAAGAATTCCGAGTGCACAACACCACAATAGTCAAAGAAAATAGTCAACATGACTTTAAATAACAATCGATAGAAAACAAAAAGGAAAATTCGCCGCGAGTACTAAACACAACTCCGCAAAAAGCGTTTAAAAATGTTGTGATGATTGGATAATTCATTGGCGTATGTCGTATGTATCGTTCCTGAAGGAGCATACATTGAAGGTGATAGATAATATAAATTTGGATGAATAACAAAAAAAAATTGTTTTATTGGTCGAATAGTATATGCATGTGTTTTTATATTAGTATACATCGCTTTATAATAGTTCAAAAAAATTGCTTGCGGCCCGCGAAAGCATGACTTGAATGTGTTTGTGGCCCTTATATAAAAAAGGTTGAGTACCAATGGTTTGGACCAACGCGCGGGGGTGAATAATGTGTACATGCGTTTTCTGTATTTTGGACTGTGCGTGTTTCTATACAAACGGAGTAACTTAAATTAATAATGGCTTCAGGATGCTGATGGGGCTGCCCCGCTTCTGCAGTGCATCGGGCATGTTCGCCGAGGCGCGCACTGATGACTTTTATGCCATTATGCGAAAGAGGGCGGCCTCATTGCTCTGCAGGGTGCGGGCCAGCTCCAACTCCATCCTGAGGACAATAGGCGGGAGGTGCGACTCGCCCATCATGTGCCATCTGGCTGGGGTATTGGTCAAACACAGATAGTCATTTACCAATACCCTGGTTGTAGTTGTAATTTTTATAAATTGTTTATATTATAAGTTGTACCTGTAAATGTGTGTAGAATTAGGATACTAACATAGAATAAGAACATTGTTACTAACACATTGGGCCTAAGTTGTCAATTTAAATAAATAAATTATTAAATTACTAGCAACGTTCGGATACGTATTCACGCAAATGCAGGTAGTTTGTGAATAGCCTTTCTATGCTAAGTACTACCGTCGCAACGGCTTAAATTGGGCGGGTTCAAATAGGCATAGATGGCACTGTCTATGTGTTACATTGACGCCAAACGGTCCTGTGCATGACTTTACCACTTTATTTTTCTCTTAAATACATAACTATATTACATTTTCCTCCAAAAACCCTTAGCTACCAGTCCATGCTGCGCGTGCAGAAGATGTACGACCTGCAGTATGGGGCGACGCCGTCGTGCCGGGAGAAGCTGCCCGGCCGCCGCATGACCATGTCTTCCTACCCGGGTTTTGTACAGGTAATATACGAAAAAAACTGAAAATATTGAATTGAATATACTGAAAATCATGCACTTTTCTGACATGTACCGAAACTACAGTTATAGTTACCATGGACAACTTTCCGCTCGAAATCATTTGGCCTATAAATGGTTCCCGTAGGAATTCCTCAATAGTATTTAGCACTCAGGGACAATATCTGTTAAGCTTTACAATAGTGAAAAAGCTTCGAAAGTTTCGGAGGCTATTCGAGATAATTTTCTTCCGATATGTAGGTTCCTCTTGTTGACATGTGCTGCCATCTAGCGTACATAACTTATCATTACGCAACTTCATCCTTAGACGCCATAATAATATCGAATTGTTTTCCATCTCGCATAGCTTATATTAGAACGAACTTATCATTCACATTATGCTTAGAAGCCATAATTACAATCAATTATTTTCCAGTCGTCAGATGACTTCTACGTCGTCTCATCTGGCCTAGTGGTAGCAGAGACAACCATCGGCAACACAAACGCCTCTCTCTTCCTAGAGGTGCAGCCCGAGGACTCTCTCTTCGAGTTTGTCCGAGCGATGGTCGCGAGCCGCCTGGCTACCAGCGGGGAGCAGTGGGCCTGGTTTTTCAAGCGGTACAACAGCGGCACTTATAACAATCAGTGGTGAGTTTGTGGTGGTTGTGTGGGGAAATGTCAGGGTCGAAGGATGGGTTAGTGGGTAAGTATATTCGGGAAGCGGGAGCTTAGACTCTTGAAATATTCGCTCTTTGCGCTATGAAATAACAATATGGGAGAAAAACTAAAAGCTAATTACAGATGGCGCCATAGGCGACTGTGCCTAATTCCCGAGTTCTTATAGGTTGGTTCAATCGCCATTTTTTATCATTGTCAAAAATGTCATTGGTCACTTGGTTTACTTCCCCATTCTTAAGAAAACTAAGGTATCTACTTGAGTAGACGAATATATAGGTACAATCTCGCAGGTACATAGTGGACTACACCCGCTTCAGCCCCGCCGCGGGCAGGGCGCCGGCGCGGCTGCGGCGCGGCCTGCTGTGGCTGCTGGAGCAGGCGCCGGGCTACACCGCCTCTGCTGACATGTGAGCACACCGTATATTTCACAAATCGCTTATTATCATCGCGTATTTGCAACTCAAAGTTAGGCCGGATGCACGGCATTGAAACAAGTAAATAGCACAACACGACTGCTGAAAGTGCCTACGTTATTCTACCGACAGCGATCTCACCATGTCGCACTTAAATCTGTTGGTTTCAGCGCATGGTTATGTATAATATTATGTAATGATTTATATATATTAAATAAACAAAGTTAAAAAAAAAAAAACTACTGTACTCGCTAGCTTTCTACAAGTTGAGCCAAAATAGTGCCGGTAGGTACTCTCGAATAGATATGAGAATTAACCGATAGATGGCATTGTGCAATTTAGTCAATCCCTACATCGCGCATTCGAAATATCTTCAGAACTGCTTTAGACGCCTATCTTCACATATATTTTAACTTCCATAAAGCACCCAGGGCGTAAATACAGTGCTTTAGAGAAGTTAATCCTTCCTTTACTCCCCCAGAACGGAACAGCTAACAAAGGAGTCCTACTTCGGTTCGTACAACATCCCTTACTTCAAGAAGATGTTCGACCTGACCGGCGGCATGGAGCGCGTGCGCAGCTTCGGCGCCTGGTTCGGGTACGACACCAACCCGCGTGCGCTTATCATACGGGAGCAACAGGTATGTAGGTACTTATAGACATCCAAAACATCCAAGGGTATAACTACTAGTTACTCTGGCTTAGGTATACTCCGACTACAAGCAGGGACCAGCTGGCGGATAGCCACGTCTGCCATCGGCTATATCAATCTAAGGGTGTTTTTAATAGCATGCGGATTTGATCAAGCATTAGGGATTGCCCCGCACGCGTGACAAGCTCAAAGTGTTCTTTTCATACAAGTATTCATTATATCGCGTGTATTTTGCACGCGGGACACAGGAAAATGACGTGGGTTAGGTTAGAGTGTTTTATATCGAATATTCACGACATGTACCTTGTACTTAATCTAATAAAACCGCCTTGTCGATCTAACCCTTTTGTCCTCCGCACAGAGTACAATATCATCCCTGCGCGATATGTACCGCGTGGCGCGCTACAACGACTATAAACACGACGCGCTGTCGCGCTGCCCCGAGTGCCGCCCGCCGTACAGCGCCTGCAACGCGATAGCTGCCAGGAACGATCTCAATCCCGCTGATGGTGAGATGCCTGCTTGATATTTGAATAATTAAAAGATAGGTACAGTTCTCCCATATTAATAATGCGCATGCAAATCTTCGCAAACTGTCGTATTCCCGGAAACACCCGAATCATTGAATCGTAAGAGCACTTGCATTTTGATCCTTGTTCGAAAGAAATAGTAGTCAATATCATGTGACACATAATCGAAAACAATTTGGGCGGTCGGTGGCTGTCACCGATCAGTCAAGGGTCTCAAGGTCAAGATCAATCTGATCAATATTACTTTTGTGGAATGGACAACATTTCATTTTCTTTACCCTATATTTTTATTAACTATTCGGAAAATTTATAAAAAATTAGAGGACCCGTATTTTTTTATTTTGTATATACATTAATTTTTGCATGTTATTTTTAACTTTAAAGTTAATTATTTTAAAACCGGAAGTGACATCACATATTAGGCTCAATTTTTATTTTTGTCTATTGCCTTAGTCTCGAAAAAAAACATAAATGACACTGACAAGTGACATTTAAACTTTGTTTACATGCCAACCAACAAATGGGTCATTTTCAAAGGACATTGATATTTCTGATCGATACAAAGTACTTATCATGTAAAAAATAAGCAGAAGCATTTTTCAGAAGCATTTTTTCAGCTATGTAGGCGGTGGCATGCGCTGGGACATATTATATAGAGGTCATCTCTTTATACGTACTAACCATTTAATTTTTTTTTTTTTTTTTTCTTAACCTCTATTGTCCCACTGCTGGGCAAAGGTCTCTCCCTGAACCATGACATATGATAAATAAAAAAAATAGTAAGAAAGTGTCAGAACAGAATTTATGAAAATAACCCAAATAAACAACAACGTCACGATAAAACGTCAACGTCAATCAAAAATGAAAGTGACAGTTACTTTGTTTTTAAATCTATAGGCTTTGATCATCAAAATGCATCGCACCTGATGCATGACGTCATCAGCCCTTTTTTACTATTTTATGATTTTCTCAAAAATGATACATCCAAAAAATACAAAAACATTTTTTTTGTGGCCTTTTGAGCTAAATCTCGAAATGGTTTTCGATTTATAGCAGCTTTAGTTTTTTGAAATGTTGTCCATTATACTCGTAAAGAGCTGCAATTACACATCGTTCTTGTTATTTTTTTCAAATGTGAATTTAATTTCAACTTTAATTATTTTTGACAATGCCATATTATGAGGCACATTTAAGAATAAAATATACGTCACATTGATAGACTTCACTTTGCCAATAAAGCCACACCCAAAAGACCAAGTTTGTGATTGTAATATTATTGTGAATGATCAGCGCTGTAAATACTTTTGAACTGAGATTTAAATTTTTTAATATTAACCTGTGTTTGAAATCCATTTCTCCTTATAATATAAACCTTGTGTTATTCAAACCTTCTTTCATCCATCTTTACATCAGCTTCAGTAAGACACTTGAAAAGTACCTACTGTAACATTTTCGAAGTAAATTTTAATATTATGGAATATTATGAATTATTGAATCAAATTTCGTTACTGATTACATAAAACTACTAAAATGACAATGGGCAGATTGGGACCACCCTCCAATAGCATTAAGACTAACATCGTTGGATAGGTCTGGTCAAGAGGAATAACTTTTACTATGACAGCTTTGTTGTCACAGTTGTCCGTTCAGAGATATTTGACTTATAAGTTCCGATACTCGTCAGTTCATCTTACTGCTATTGGAGGCTGGACAACCCTCCAATAGCAGTAAGACTAATGTCATTGAATAGGTCTTGTCAATAGGAATAACTTTTGCTTTGACAGCTTTGTTGTCACAGTTGTCCGTTCAGAGATATTTGACTTATAAGTTCCGATACTCGTCAGTTCATCTTACTGCTATTGGAGGCTGGACCACCCTCCAATAGCATTAAGACTAACATCGTTGGATAGGTCTTGTCAATAGGAATAACTTTTGCTTTGACAGCTTTGTTGTCACAGTTGTCCGTTCAGAGATATTTGACTTATAAGTTCCGATACTCGTCAGTTCATCTTACTGCTATTGGAGGCTGGACCACCCTCCAATAGCAGTAAGACTAATGTCGTTGGATAGGTCTTGTCAATAGGAATAACTTTTGCTTTGACAGCTTTGTTGTCACAGTTGTCCGTTCAGAGATATTTGACTTATAAGTTCCGATACTCGTCAGTTCATCTTACTGCTATTGGAGGCTGGACCACCCTCCAATAGCAGTACGACTAATGTCGTTGGATAGGTCTTGTCAATAGGAATAACATTTGTTTTGACAGCTTTGTTGTCACAGTTTTCCGTTCAGAGATATTTGACTTATAAGTTCCGATACTCGTCAGTTCATCTTACTGCTATTGGAGGCTGGACCACCCTCCAATAGCTGATTTATTTATTGAATATTTATTTGATAGATGAACTGATGAGTATCGGAACTTATAAGTCAAATATCTCTGAACGGACAACTGTGACAACAAAGCTGTCAAAGCAAAAGTTATTCCTATTGACAAGACCTATACAAAGACATTAGTCTTACTGCTATTGGAGGGTGGTCCAGCCTCCAATAGCAGTAAGATGAACTGACGAGTATCGGAACTTATAAGTCAAATATCTCTGAACGGACAACTGTGACAACAAAGCTGTCAAAGCAAATGTTATTCCTATTGACAAGACCTATCCAACGACATTAGTCTTACTGCTATTGGAGGGCGGTTCAGCCTCCAATAGCAGTAAGATGAACTGACGAGTATCGGAACTTATAAGTCAAATATCTCTGAACGGACAACTGTGACAACAAAGCTGTCAAAGCAAAAGTTATTCCTATTGACAAGACCTATCCAACGATGTTAGTCTTATTGCTATTGGAGGGTGGTCCCAGCTCCCATATATTTTTGCCCATCCTCTTTTCATGAAGAAAATGCACTTAACCACTCTAAATACATAATAGTTTTCTAACGCTCGGGAATACGACCGTTGCCGAACAATGACGAAGATTTCTATGTGCATTATCAATTTTGGGGAACTGTACTTATAGATCGGGGCCAATAAAGTAATGACATGTTTCGGAGTGAAAATGCTAGTGAGAGGTCAGGTTTCTCTGCCATCCACCACACCGTCATCAAAGTGTGACTTGATAGGTAGTACCAATCTGACTGGATTATCCTTTCACAACAACGATACCAGCTCTCAGCTCCAGCTTTTGCCACCACCACGCCACGCTGACATTGTCATCGTCCACTTCTCACTTTAGCTCCTCACCCAACAAATTATCCATCCCATCATCATCATCATCACGACCCATCACATCCCCATTGCCGAGGCACGGGTCTCCTTTCAATGAAGGAAGGGTTTTAAGCCTAGTGGACCACGCTGGCCTAGTGCGGGTAGGTGGACTTGGTATCCATCCCAATATTATTATGATCATAAATAATTCCCCTCTTCTTCACCCCAGGTTGGTACCCCTTCCGCGCGCTCGGGCACCGCAGCCACGGCGCCACCGACGCCAAGATCACGAGCTACAAGCTGCACAAGCAGTTGAAGTTCATCGCCGTCTCGTCGCCGCCGCACAACACTAGCCGCGGCCTGCCGCCCTTCCGGTTAGTGTAGCTGTTGGGTTGTAGATGGCGCTGTTAGGTAGTTTGATGTGGTGGTCGATAGATGGCGCTACTAATAAATCGTCAGTCTCAGAGAATGTAGGTACTAAATCAATGCTGGATACAGACAAGAAGAATATTAATAAAATAGCAGTCCTATTTTATTAATATTCTTAATATTAATATGAATTTTCTTGCCTATTGTTTTTGATGGCTCTGATACACGTTTTTTTCTGCAGATGGTCCAAATTTGACCTGAAAGTACCGCACATGGGCCACCCTGACTTGTGGACCTTTCCGCCGGTGGTTCACTCGTGGAACCACGGCGGTGACGGTACCACCAATGATGATGATTGACTGAGGACTCTTTACTATTGTCTGGTGTATTGTGCTGGAAGAAAAATATTTCCTGAACAGGCTGAATAGAACCTAAATAGAAATATTGAGAGTAATTTGGATAGATTATCGGTGTATCTTGCACTGATATTTATTATGAATGTGACCTAGCAGACTGTGATAAAATGGTAAAAAACGATTATAGTTTAGTAATTGAATCAATCATTCGTAAGGTAATTATTTTAAATTGAAAATTTTAATTTATTGTGTTTAGAATATTTTATTTCTTAATAAGTATATGTAAACTAAACAATAATAATATAATGACATTCATTTACATACTAACAGCAAGTATATTTTAATGTGATTCTTACAATAATAAGTTTTATATACAAGATGTCTATATTTGAAACAGTTCATGGAATGAAAATGAGTATTTCCCTACTTACTAGGTAATTTATTTGTATAAACAAAGCAATTTAGTAAATAAATATTTTATTCAACTATATTTATGAGATTTTTCAACCACCGCCATCAGTTACTCCTGCTAACCATTTTGTGTATTTTTAACAATATACCATGACTTTAAGGTTGAAGAACAATACAATCACTTGACGTAATGACCAGTGCTACTATAACTTCTACTTCTATAATAAATAGCAAGCTTCTTTTTAACACTTACTTTACATTAATCATTGGTGACAAAAGAAACAAATCAGCTATCCAACATCTTAAACTTTGCTAAGCATCATCACTCTTGTATCAATAAATCTTGCTTCAGGAAATTTCTCAAACAATCAACTCAATCTAGTTCCATTATAAATTTTACAAACACCACATTACGTTGCTACTCACAAGAGAGTAAAAATATACAATAACTTGCCCAACATATAACCATCGAGCGGAGATACCAAACCGATAATTTCAGATAGAACTGTGCATTACTCTAGAGAGTTGAGCATGAGCAGTTGCTTCAGCACCTTGGTCTGTGACGTCTCCCGGATCTCCCCCGCCAGGAACATCTCATCTACCACTGTGTACACCTGCAATAGAGCAAAAATTTGTTATAACCACATGAGCACTGTTGTGCTGGAGGCAACTGCCCTCGGTGTGAGCTGGCACAATGTCAAAGGTATGGTGTAGGACTGGACATGCAGTGGAAATTGACTCTGCAAGCCTGATTAGAGATCCCAGAACCTGATGTTAACAATTTAGAAATGGAGGCAAATAAAACCTTAAAATGTTCATAAATCAGAAGAGAAAGAGTAGCTCACTTGGGAACAGGCCACATTGTATAATATAGTATGATAGTGTGGTATGGTTTGCCATCTTTCATGTGACCACAATGTAAATACTGTGCTGGAAACATTCATAAATATACCTTGTAGAAGTTGAAGACTAGGTCGAGCTCACACACATTGTGGAAGTACTCATTTAGCACCTCCACAAAGTTGTGGATGGCCTCGAGGTAGCACAGGTTGTTGTCGTTCACATCCACACAGATGCAGAAGTACAGGCCCGCATAGCGCCGGTACACTATCTTAAAGTTTCTGAACTGAAAATACACAACAGAGAGTTAAGTACAAATTAAGTAAGGAAATCATTTTTTTTTGTACCTAGTAGATACATAAGTAAGTATGGAGATGTAGGTATTTTTCAGAATTGAAAGCGAGAATTGTAAGATAAACCAATACGATTTGCAGATATCACTCAAGGCAACTTTCCGTAAGTAAAATCTTATGAGAATTCATTACAATTCGTTAAATGACGTGGATAAACCAGTCACATTTAAACAGTTGAGGGTACATTATAGAGCTACTCACTTCTACGAAGTTGGTGTGCTTGGCGTCGCGCACGGTGACCACGGCGTGCACCTCCTCGATCAGCTTCTGCTTCTCATCATCGTCGAAGTTCATGTACCACTTCGCCAGCCGAGTCTTACCCGCACGGTTTTGTATCAAAATAAAGCGAATCTGAAAGGTAGGAAAAGTGGAAGTTGAAGGGATTATGCGTTATATTATTGTAGTGGTGGTAGTTAAAGTAAATAAGTGTAATTACCATTTTTATAGGGGTTTATTTGCAAAATATCTGAAAATTCGAACGACGCCTCCCACTTCAGCAATTTTACACTAAAACTTGACAGTTGACACATGTCAAGTTAAATGTCCAAGAAGCTTCACAGACCACTTTGATCAAACGCATCAAACTCTGCTGAACTCCAAAACGACTTAATACGCAATCTCAGAGTACACCTTCGCATTTTACAGCTGACATGACAATCAATTTGTTTATTTCAGCTGGCAACACTTTTAGTTAAGTGTCAAAAAAGTCGAAGAAGTTCAATATTCTAAAGGTGCTTATTTATCTATAAATCTTCAATTTAACAAGCTAATTGCAACAAAATTCAGTAAAGTAAATACTAAATGATCAGTAATTCGCTATTGCCTTAAAATTTTCGGTGAAAATCTAGTGTTATGTAACTGTGTGTTGAGGTTATCTTCTGTATTTTTCAGATGCTCACCTCTTCCCTTGTCGCTGGCCTGCGGGCGGCCCGTAGCTCCGTGGTGTTCAGCCGCAACCTGGCGGCCGCGCCCACCGCCTCCGACCCCATCCAGCAGCTGTTCTTGGACAAAATCAGGGAATACAAGCAGAAGAGCGCGTTAGTACTGTTTCACCTTTTAAACCTCAGTTTTCATCCGATCCTCATATATTAAATGAATATCAAGAATGATCACCAAATGAAAAACCTAATTCATTTCAACAACTATCATTTATTTAAAAAAACTATAAGTTGTATAAAAGAATTTTCAGTATCACTTAAAAACTTGTGTTTATCTTTTGTATTTTCAGTGGTGGCAAGCTGGTAGACCCTTCACCCGAGATTGAGAAGGAGCTTAAAGCTGAGCGTGAGAAGCTCGAGAAGCAGTTTGGAGGCGGCAGCGGTGTGGACATGACTGCCTTCCCCACATTCAAGTTTGAAGAGCCCAAGCTGGACCCCATCGACGAACAGGCCGCCAAGAAGTGAAGAACTTTAGATTTACAAATTAATTTAATGTCAAAAGTACTTTCCAACAAGAAATCAGCATCTAGAATGTAAAATAAACTGTCACAGTGCAATCAGTGTGAATAAAGTTTTGTTAGGATATTTTGCTATTTTATTTGCATGTCTTGTTTGGTACAGTTGTAATTTGAGTTATTTTTTAATTAATTTAACAATAGGTGTCTAGATATACAATACTCACATACGTTGGATGAGGGTTTCGTTTTTCCCGACCTTTTTCTGTTCCCGGGAAACGGGAAATTTTTTCAAGATTTCCCGGGAATTCCCGGGAAACGGGAATTTATTTTAAATGCTAGTTTTTGCTATTTTCGGGTATTAAAACACTAACAATTAAATCAAATATACTTTTATAACTCTTACTTTTATTACTCGTATAGGTAGAAAAAGCAACAGTCAGATAAATTAACAACCAAAATTATAATGATTTGTTTTACATGCAAAATTATTTGTTTTTCTTAATTTTAAAATAAACCAAAGGTATTATGATTAACAGTTTGATAATAATATTATTCAAAATTAATTACACTTGAGGCAATGTTTTTGAAAAATTCATTCATTCAGCGATTTATCGCTCAACCTACTTCTTATTTAAGTTTTTTCTCTGCGTTAGTAATTTTATGAAAATAAACGCGGACACAAAACCGGGACATAAAAAAAATATAATTATAAACAAACAAAAACCCGACTGCACGCTAAAAAGGTGAAAACAAGTCCCAATGTTAATGGAAAGTATCGTGGGCGGGGACCACCAG
Organism: Plutella xylostella; assembly: GCF_932276165.1. NCBI lineage: Eukaryota > Metazoa > Arthropoda > Insecta > Lepidoptera > Plutellidae > Plutella > Plutella xylostella. The sequence continues at coordinate 623,618 of NC_064005.1, forward strand.
AGGTTTCACCATTTAGCTGAATGTTACTTAGAAAACGGCTTAGTGTGGCGGTCAAGTTGGTCCCCGGAGTCCCCGCCTGCGATACTTTCCATTAACATTGGGACTTGTTTTCACCTTTTTAGCGTGCAGTCGGGTTTTTTGTTTGTTTATAATTATATTTTTTTATTTGTAACTTTTTAGTTGTTTTTATTTTATGAATTTTTACGTCAGTAGTCGGGTTTTAGTTCATGAACATTTTTAATTTCAATAATTTTGGTGTTGTTATTTTAAATACCTACAATATGCATATTTTTGAATGTGCAAATCAAGCCCATTCATTTGATACCCCACACGGCATAGTTGCAAAAATATTATTTTTTCGATCATCACGTTATGTCCTCTAGAAGGCATTTTAATGAAACGTCATCGCGTCATCAATACGCTTCTAACGATACCTCATACATCAAAATCTATCAAGCCCTTTAGGCTACAGGAGGGAACAAAGAAACAGACCAACATACATACATACAATCGAAAAACATTACCCTCCTCCTTTGGCAGTCGGGTAAAAAATATGACAGGCGTCACACTACCGTTAGCTTTTACATACTCTTTGGTCACATATGTAAAAGCTTATATTTTCTTTGGTTTTAGGTAGGAGAAACAGATAAATAAAGATGAAAATATAGCATAGAATCAATTAAAAATAATACCCGGGAATTCCCGGGAATGATATTTTTTTTCCCGGTTTCGGGAATGATATAATTCCCGGGAATTCCCGGGAACACGGGAACGAAACCCTACGTTGGATGGACGTTGGATACTCGTCCTCACAAGAGTTGAGGCAGTATTTGTATTTAGTAATAAGTTATAATAGCGCCATCTATGAAATGGTTAGTTTTCACTTTTATTTTCATGAAAGTTTTCTAGATGTCGCAAGTTGTATATAAATGCAGCAATTTTATTACTTTAGTTTAAAATACGAGAGTAATTTGATGCTGATCCACTATAAAATTTCCAATACAATCACTCTTCTAACCTCGACATATTAGGTTGGCCTTATACGAGTTGGTTTGGTAGTAGCAATACCTATCTACACTCTACAACATAACTTATGTAGCTAGAGCTACCTACTACTATTGGTTTGGCTACGTAATTATATTATAGGTAGGTACATTACTGTCTAGACTAGCTTACTGAGGCTAACCTAATATGATGCGGGTTCTTAAATTGCTTAAACACGTTACGCTGTACACGTACGATGTGGGTACTTTAGGTGACTAACTGATAATAATTATAATTTACCTTCTTACCTCAGTAAGAATAGGTAGAAAGATTGAAAAGAGCTTCCAAGTGCCGTCAATTTATTAACCGGTACCTTATAAATATCCTAATTCCGGCTCACTGCCCTCACTGGGCAGCCAGCAGTGATTCAAAACTAACTAATCTGACTTGACTCTGAATCTTGTGACTAACGGTGACAAACGCTAGTCTACCTCGTTTTTGTCACTGTCACGCGAGGAAGAGTAGGAATAGTAAGTAGGTAAATACATAAACATTTTTAAAATTTGTCTTATTGTAATGATTACAGGCTTACAGCACGGAAGTTTTCTACGTAACGCATGGAGCTACCGCAGTAAGATTAATGAGAGAATATGAAAGGTCTAGGACTCTAGGGTCCCTAAGGTAGGTTACCTAGGTAAGTATAGAAAGTTCAGTAAGGTAGGTACTTAGCTATAAACCTGCGAAGTTAACTATCAACAGTAGCAAACTACCTATAGTTATAGTTAGATCCTTATTTAAATAACTCCAAAAACAATCGAACATCGCGATAAACAAATCATAAACGGCACCGAAAACTGTCAAACATCACGGATAGATTGTGAAGATAAGATAAACAGGCGTGAATCCAGTGAGGTCCGTGAGAGTTGCGTGTTCGACGGCAGTCGGCCGCGAGGTGTGGGCCGCGCGTGACCTCCTTGCTCTCAGCCAGAGAGGATATAAACACAACATGGCTGCCGGCTTCGTCGGCTCCACCAAGAGCTTCCCGTTCTCCTTCGACACCGATGTGGAGGAAGAGGCGGGTCGCAGCACGCCGCGCCTCAATACGAGGACAGGTCAGTTCTGTTTTTATTGTTTACGGCTGAAACGCATGCAGTCTTTACGAGTTAGGAATTTAGAAAAAAAAAATCCTCGGAAAATTCGGAAAAATTCAAAATGTCGCTGTGCCATTATTCTGTTGTTTTCGTTTGGTGTTTCGCGAAATATCAACAAACACTCCTTGTTTAGTTAGTGTAATCCTGCCAGCAGGAAGGTACCTCGTAGTAAGTTGTTTGCAGTAAATACGGCAGTGTACTCAATTTGTCAGGGTTGCCACGCGATCGATACCGCTCGCACCTATCAGCTGTTGGTCGTGTGGCCAGTCATTCTGCGACCAATGCGACATGCATGCGACATTAGTAAGTTATGGCTTGACCTGCTAAAACTGTGAAACTGTGAAATAAAACATGGCTAGTTGTTAGGTGCATTTCACAGTGTGTCACATACTTAACTAACACATTAGTCATTTCATTACACCATGTAGGTAAATCTGCATTTCAAAGCAAAATGGCAAATACATATCCTAACTAATCCTAACTAATATTATAAATGCGTAAGTAACTGTGTCTGTCTGTCTGTCTGTCTGTATGTCTGTTACGCTTTCACGCAAAAACTACTGAACGGATTTGAATGAAATTTGGTATACATACGGTCTAGACCCTGGGAAAGAACATAGGCTACTTTTTATCCCGGAATTCCCACGGGAAAACTTTTTAAGGCGAAGCGAAGCGCGCGGGAACAGCTAGTAATATATAATATAATAAACATAAAAAAACCTATGATTAGTTTATTGTTATGTAGGTATAATGTATAATGTATTTAGTACCTACGTAGTTATATACAAATATCAGTTTTAGTTTTCAATAATGAACTTTGCCGGCAATCGAACTCCGCACCTTTCAGCTTAAGCTTTCAGTATCCACGGCATTCAAAATTCAAAACCTTTTCTCTGCTCGTTAGTCACAGTTTGTTGGTAGGGTATCCAATCCATGAATGTATGGATCTTACTAACGTAGGTACCGTGTTAGACGGTATTATTTTCAGTAAATTATAATGTATTAAGTATATTCCTATTAAGTATACCTATTATCGAAGAAGTAAGTAATCTTTAGGCTTTCCGATATTTTTACTCCGGTTTCCGACACCGGATGCAACAGCAATGAATGGACTAGTAAGTACCTAATGGCCCTTACAATGGCATATGTCTGAAATTTGACTAACACCACTGCACTGTCCTCATTAAAATATCAATGACCGAGGACACAATCAGTGCATCCGGCCGGTACTGACGTATGGTGCAGAAAATATGTAGACCCTGGCGGTTGGACTAGTCCACCAATTTACCTAAAGTCATTCGGCGGGCAATGGAAAGAGCTATGCTCGCGTTGCATTAGACGCCCTCCAGCATTGGACCGACGAACTTAGACAAGAGACCTGTAGACGCTGGATGAGGAAGGCCGAGGATAGAATGCTGTCGCTGCTTGGGAGATGCCTATGTCCAGCAGTGGTTCATGATGATGATGATAATTTAAGGTATATACTTAACTACAAGACACAATTATACTTAGGTGTCGGTATCCTTAAAGTAAACCGTTTGAATCGGTAGCTCCTTCAGATGAGCCTGAAAGAGTTGTGAAGTCTCTCTCCAAATCATGATAATTATGTAGTTATAATATGTGCATAATGATACCAAATTAGTAGATATGGCCAAATAAAATAAAATTACTTACTGAATGGATGATTTTGGAATGTTACCCCCTTATTCATAAAAAAGTTACTGAACGGATTAACTATTGAACTGTTTTGTCCCTCTCTGTCAAAGAACAAATTGTTCTCTGTCAGAGAGGGACAGAACAGTTCAATAGTTAATCCGTTCAGTAACTTTTTTATGAATAAGGGGGTATGATTATAGAATAGATAGCTAAAGGAATATAATCATAATCTTGGTGATAAGCTGATAAGTTGGTAGTAAACCATGCCACAGCTTAGATAATAGTTACTGACTGACCACAACCATACACTCAAAAGCCTGATATGTATGCTGATTGCTGTCATGCGATAATGATATAAATTCAGGAAATACCTACCTAACTATATTTTTGAAATTAATTTCTATTAAAATTTAAGGACATTCATATACCTAAGTAAGCAATTACCTAACTTAGTACTTACAGGTAAGTAGGTGGTTACATCTAAGTTGATGTTATGTATTTATTACATTACCCATATACACCATACATTGGTATTCCTGAGCAATTATCATCATTATTAGTCTACTTACCACAATCTTGAACAAACAATGTCGGTAAGCCGGCACTTAGAAAACAAGAGCATATATAAAGTGTCCTCAAAAGTATGACATCAGCAGCGTTACAGCTCGATGAAGTTTCCTTAGATGCGACTGAAAAACTGAACTCAGCCTTACAGGCCACGCACTACACGGATGCAAGCGCCGCCGCTAGTCTATTAATAAATGAGTTGTAGTACAAAATTGTGCTAAACACAAAACCATGTCATGTCATTGTGCCGGTGCCAGCCCGCGCCGTGCTCAGTGCTGCTCTAAACTTTACACAAAAACCTTGTCTCCGCAGGCTGTTCAGCCCCGAAAATCTGTGCAAAAAATTGTGATTAAAAACCAACATTTTAACTGCTAATTTGGTTTTGGCGCGCGTTTTGACAGCTGATGTGAGTTACCGCGGAATCGTTCTGGAATTTTCCACAGATTAATGTTAAAACAGGTGCAGTGTATGTAGTGTGGCTGTAAGGGCCGCGTTTCCGAGTGATGGTGACGGTTGTAGTGAGTCGGATAACTATTCTAAACTATTCCTTATGTTCACAAGACTACGATTGATGGGTAAACTATAGGTACCTAGGCGTAGGCAGGCTAAATTGTGCATCATTTTCAGTAAGCAGGTATATAGGTAAATATGTAAGTAGGTAGGTTGACACGTTAAAATGTTGTAAAGTGAAAAACAGAGTTATAGCTACATTACATAATATCTAAATTATTAAAGCTTAATATAGGTTTATAGGATACCTAGGTTAGTATTTATATGACCATGCAAGAACCACTGGTAAAAACGTACCTTAACCTTGGTTCTTATCGCACATTAAAGAGCCCACTGCCTAGGTACTCTCTTACTTTACCTACTTATTCTATTTTCAAACACAGTAATCTTAAATTTCACGAAAATAAATGTCAATTACTTAGATAAGATATTAATGACATGTACCGTACCCATGTATAGTGGTTTGCAATGGAAACCAGCAATCATGTAAACAAACCAAATTGTCACGATTACTCCGTAATCACATACATTTTCGATCAATTTATGAACATAGTCTGATTTCAACGAACACACCATTGTTTTCACATTATCTTCAACACGATTTAACTTGTATTTATAAGTTAAATTTGTTAAAACATTTGCAACGTAAAAATTTCGAAGTATTTGACAAGCTGTCATCTTAGTTTTTTACTCATCGAACTCTATAAGTCATTGAAAAGTTAGTGTTGTTCGTAATCTGAAGTTATCTTTTATTTTTAATTTAATAAATTATTTTAATTTAATATTATTTGAATACAATTTAAAAAAAAATCAAGAGCTTAATATAATTAATCAAAACGAAAAAAGGAAGAGGAAGAAATGAAAAAGCTCGACGGCATTTTAGACATGGCAAGCGATGACATAGTGGTTCCATTTATAATTACGGTCACCGGCGACACTTCTGATAGTGATGATGACGAAGACGAAGATTTAAATTTGTTTTAATAAACACTTTTTTTTATATATAATCAGTTTTATTTTATAGTCTATGGCTTATATATTTAATCCATATTTAATCTAATTAGAACACTATGACATCACTATGGGCATAAACAATACGCTGTCAATGTCAGTCCGCCATATTTGTTTACATGATTGTTGGTTTCTATTGCAAACGACTGTACCCATCTAATCTAATTTAGATTGACATGTTGATAGATTAAATACAACGTGTTTAAATTGTTGGTAGCCAACATTTTATTTGCCAGCGATGAGTGAATTTAATACACAATAAATTTAATTAGAGATTATTTCCCTGAAACGGTGTGGCTAAACTCTATAAGATTCATCATCAGTCTTCTATCGCCCACCACTATTGGGTGTAGGCCTCCTTTTTTTCCTTTGGTCCTGTGCCGCTCTGGTCCACTGGTTCCCTGCAACCTTGCAGATGTCATCGCACCATCTAGCAGGTGGTCTGCCAAACAGCTCATCGTCCGTCTCTAGCCCACCATTCTCTAACCACCTTCCATCCTCACCACGACCAAAGAATTGGTCCAAAGTGTCCCTGATTAAAATTTCCTATTTCTTTTCTCATTGCATTTTGCTTGCATCGTTTTCTTCCTTCCATTGCCCTATATTTTCTAACAAAGAAAACTTGTTGGATTCAATGACTCGTTTCAAAAACGGAACGGGTCTTTGACTTGTTTGCGTGCGTGCTGAAATTGGGTGGGCGTCTGGCGTGGTTCCCGCGCAAAATGTGACGAGAATAGACTCACTCACTGAATATTAGAGAAATTACTTCCGTGAGATTCGTGAATCAAGTTGTGTAGAATTCATTTCTTTCCATTGAGGATGTGTTTTTCTATGTTTCCTAGAAGCCTCATTGGAAATAGAAGTTAGTATTTTTTGCAGGATTAACCGGAGGTTCGTAAATATTAAATCCCGCATCCGAGATATTTATATCTCCGTTTAAAATCTAATTTAAAATTACCGCTTTAAATCTGCAATATAGGGTCACAGTACATATAAGCGTAACGTTAAGAAACATCTTTTCAACCTTTCATCTCGAAACCAGATAGGTACTTAACTAATATAATTTTTCCAATCTCGCACGAGATGGCCGAGTTAAATGTAATCTTTGCCAAATCTCGGCATTGGAAATGAGCACCGTAATTTGGAAATCGGTTCTCTGCTTTGTTTACCACCGCTGTAGGTATTTCATAAACAAATTATTTCAGTTTGTTTATCGACCTTTTTCAAGGTGCTTCGGTAATGGGGTCATGATCCGAAAAGTTCGTTGTTTCACCGGCCGCGGCCACTGATCTTGAAATTGAAAAAATATACTTTGATGAGGTATACCTATGTACCTACTACCTACCGAGTTAGTTGTACTGTACGGATCTACCACGGTAAGTAGAAGTAAGGAAGCTACTAACAGCCTGTATTCTGATTGTACCTACTTCAGTTCAGAGTTCAGACCATGGCTGTCGTTAAATGAAAATTTTAGTTTATTTGCGTTTGCTTTGGATTTTTGTAAGGCAAACGCCAACATCACTTATTTTTTTGTCTAGCTTTAGGCCGCAGTATCTTAGGTAATAGAGGGTAAGGATAGGGTGACTACATGACTAGAGGTTTCCACCCAGACGGCGATAGGCGCCATCCTGGCACCAGAATAGTGACTCACTGTATTGAACTTTTTGCTCTGCCAAGTCTGCCAACTAAGATCATCTAGGCAAGAGAATTTACAAGATTTTCTAATTAGGTACTAATTAGACAATGATGTCTATTCTGAAGGCGGAAATTCTAATTTTAATGCTGTCAAAACCTTAAATTATTTGTTTAAAATTCGACTCTATGACTGTTTATTGAAATCTCATTTGATACTAGTTATTTTTTTTGTTTGACAGCGTTAAAATTAGAATTTCTGCCTTCAGAATCGACATCAATATACCTACATAGTTAATTTATTGGCATATTTACCTGATACATATTCTATGCCAATATGTCAATAATTTGGCTGAGTTGGGCTGAGTATTATACTAGTCTAGTTACGGTTTATTATTCTGTGGTATTAGGTACTAGGTAGGTAGGTCTATGGTAACTTTCATCAGCTGCTTAATCCGAGCTTTTACCGAGTCCGAATAATTCCTAAAAGTATTTATTTTAAATTAGATTCCTAGCTACTTATAACAATATCTGTAACTGTGTAACAAAAAAGCGATACAACGCAAATAGCCGTCTATTTGGCGTTGTTTTAATTCCTTATCGCTTTTAGTGCATAGAATGTTAAAGTGACATACTTTTTGAGTGCTATACTATACCGAGTACCAACTAAACAAGTGTTGAGCTGGTGTTTTGGTGATGAAGGATGTCGTCTAGAGGGGTGCAAGACGGGGGGAAGTCGCCCCGCATCTTGAACGACTCGTTCTTCGATGAGGGTGAGTTCAGAGTGTTTAGTTAATGTTTTTGTACCTGTAATTTGTAGTATTGTATCAGCTACTAACGTGTTTATTGAATTGATGCGTGTACGAGTTTTAGTACAACCTAACTGAATCAATGAATGAAGCAATCAATTTATTAAGACAATTGTTCCTTACTACAAACATAAATAAAAAATAGCATAATCTCAAATAAAAAAATACTAAAATCAATGAAAAATAAAATAAAAGAGAAATTCCTTCGAGCCGGATTTGAACCAGCGACCTATGGATATCCGTAATCTTAACCTCTACAGTCCACCGCTCTACCAACTGAGCTATCGAAGGCATGTAGGTTAAAGCGAAATCATAAAACGTGTTCTATGTGTGTAGAAACTGTATGTTTTGATGACGTTTGTGATAAGTAGGGTGACGATGCGATGGCGTAACATACCATTTTGTTGGAACTTTCTTTGTGTGGGAGTGAATTGTTTTAAATGCATGCTTTTTTTGTTTTTCTATCGTCTGGTATTATTACTATCCGTGTTTTGTTTTACATAAATATTTACCTAAATTACCTACCTACGAGTAGTAACGACTTTTATTTCGCACGTTGGTTGTAATAATTTAAATTTCTTGGTTAAGACTAAATCTTACAAGAAATCATAAAATCTAATCGAAGTATTGTTATTTTTTACATATTTTTTAGTTAATTAAGTAGAAAAAAGTTGTCGAGATCGCAAAAGTGCGTTTTTTTACTGGAAATACCTAAGTTCCTTGTTTAGGCAATGAAACTATGTGAAACTGATTGTCTAAATCAGAAATTTTAAAGTACTTACCTAAGTATTTTAAATTAGGCTTTTATGTTTACTGCTCAAAATAACTGTATCGATTCTAAATTAAGCAGCAATCTGCTGTTTATATTAACCGGTCAAATGAAGCAGACACGTGGAGATCATTCGTTGAATTTTAGAAACGTCATTACGAAATAAGACCAGTCAAACAGACTGTTTTTTTCCAGATTTTATTTTGTGACACATATACTTTTTATTTTTGTTGAATCTACTCTAACTGCGTCAGAATATTGATCTGCGGTTTTAAGTTTACTGCTCAAATTAGGCTTTTATGTTTACTGCTCAAAATAACTGTATCGATTCTAAATTAAGCAGCAATCTGCTGTTTATATTAACCGGTCAAATGAAGCAGACACGTGGAGATCATTCGTTGAATTTTAGAAACGTCATTACGAAATAAGACCAGTCAAACAGACTGTTTTTTTCCAGATTTTATTTTGTGACACATATACTTTTTATTTTTGTTGAATCTACTCTAACTGCGTCAGAATATTGATCTGCGGTTTTACTACTTTAAAATGTAGGCCACAGAGCCCACAGGCCACAGGCAATGACTACACTGCAGTATTTCTTGTTTTAATAACTCGAGCAGCAGCTGCCAATCTCTAAGCAATGAGCACACTTTCAGCTTTCACAGCTGCGTCATCGATTTAATTAAATTCCAGCTTGCTCATTTGTTACCAAGGAGCCTTACAGCGTGAAAAACGCGATAAGCTAAACAAGTTGGAGCTGTAAGTTAATTCAGGCTGCATTGCGCCTATCACATGCCTACAAATTAACTGTAAGTAGGTATTAACGCAAAAAAACTTTAAACTTTGTTTAAACGAAATTTGACACATTTATAAGGTCTTTGATAGCGCTAAATATCTGTTAAACACTGTCTAAGTATTTGTGGTAAGGCCCTTACCACCGATGTGGGAAGCGCAGAAACGAATCCAAAATCTTGTTTTAAACGGACCCCTTTTTATAAATCCGTACGTGCACATATCTGTGGGTCGCTTGGTGATAGCTTGTGCTTATGCGGTTGTGGACTGACCTGCCAGTTTACAGTCGGCGGGTATCGAGGGCACAAGCCTCGGCCGCGTAGTGCCGTGCTACTGCGCCGCAAGTGACAATCTAACTGGAATTATAAAAAATATTTGGAATTTAATTATTGCATTTGTGAGACTTGGGTTTGTTTTCATTAAGATTTTAGTCGTTATAACAGTATCGTTATGTTTATTTGAAAGGGTTTAATATTTTTTTACTTATAACTTTAATATATGATTTTTTTTAAGGTACGAGTAGGTATTATGTAGGTATACGGCAGCTTTCATTTTATTAGTAAAACAGTTTGCTGTAATGAAACTTTGCGTGTTAATATTACTTTGCGTGTTTTATGTCGTTAAGAAAGTGTCCCATTCTCCCTAAGTGGATGGGTATCGTGTAGTCGTGTACTACATGTACCTACCTTTTAGTAGCTTAATTTTGTTGGAATCATACAATAATAAATGGCTACTGTTTCATAAAATAAAACAAAAAATACAGTTATAGGTATTATGAGTACCTACATTACAACATGTGAAAACTTTGTTAATTAGGTGGCTTTGCATGATGCAATGATTTAAGAAATGTTATTATAGTAACAAAACAAATATATTATTCCTTTCATTTAACTTTACTGTGCTATCGTGAATTTGGTGACCCCGCGATAAGGATAAATGCTTACATAATAATTTAAGCTTATCATTATGTTACATGTTTAACTTTGTAAATACATTTAAAGTTAAGAATTAAAATTATCTTGGCATTAAATTACATTTACAAAATATATAAGATATTAAGAACACTATAAAGCTTAAAAAAGATGACTTTAAAATAATAGTTACTTAAACAGAATAGTACTGAGTAATTTTAGTGTTACGAAATTATTTAAATCTGAATCCTTATTGGATTACATTACCTATAAGATCGCTATCAGAAACAGGAAGTATGAATGAAGTTCTTAATTTCCCATTGTTATATTTTAATATGGCATGGTCTGTAGTGCTAAGCACTCGAAGCAGCTGTCAAGAGTTGTCCTATTTTTGCAGCTCATGAATAATATTCTATTCAATTATTCATTCATTCAGACCCATTCTGGGTCAAGCTTTGGACAAGCTGTCATTTCCATGTTGTCCAGTAAATTATAGACTTTCATAATTATTGAATGGATTAAGTGAGAATAGTGCATTTTGATACGAGGGCGGAAAGTTGGTCATTACTAATCATTACAGTGGAGTTCTCTAATACAGCCAGAACTACCTGAGTTACAATTACTTCAACAAAACAAACCCAAAGCTTGCGACTAATAAATTTATACAAAATTATACTTATATACCTAGTTAAAATAAGGAAAGATATGAAGCAGTACGTGGGAGTGGAATGTTCTTTCATTACAAGTGAATAATTGTGCCTAGCGCAGTGAAGATGTTCAGTTTCGACAAGGACTTATGGCACGTCGGTCGCACCATGCAGGAGCCGCGGCAAGAGACCCCCCCGACACCTCATACCAACCGTAAATATACTTCCCTAATGTATCCAATACCTAAATAATAATTATAGTTACATAGTATAATATTTATTACCCCTTTGTAAGTCAAAACCCTAAAATATGCTCGAGATGTTGAGTGTAGGTTTAACTTCATAAGTTTTCTTTGTTCATACCCGTAAAATTTGACTGTAGGTTCCTCCTTACCTATTTGACACATAAATGTTTATGTGTGATACAAGTGTGATAAAATTCTAATATAATTGTGCTTAGGTATAGAACAAAGAATTAGTATGCAATTCAAGTGCAATTCAAGTGACCTCGTCGCGTGGATGTAAATGTAAACAATACTTGCACAAGCCGGCTGAATATTGTGCTGCTTAATTTAAAAACAAAGATTGTTTCTACGCCGGATATTATGGGTGCTGCAGTGCACTTGAGTGCACTATGTATATGTATTTACCTACTACCATGCACGCCCCTGTTGAAGGTCTTATTGACTAGTTATTTGTTAAAATTATATCTAGCCTAGCATCTTTTTATGGTGAAAAAAAATCATCGTAATTAAATTGAATGTTTCTAGATTCAGCACAATATGTAGTACTCACCAACCCGTAGTTTACAAGCTAAGAGAAGGGAGATACTTACTAAAATGCGTCGTAGAATATTATAAAATGCATATACATGTCTTAGATATTATTATTTTATATAGTTACCTACATTATTATTTTTTATTGTAAAATAACTAAGTATGTTTACTCCTTTAGGTACCTAGGTACTAGGTACATTTAGACAGTCATATTTCAAATTATACATAGAGTATTATTTCCTACCTCTAAGTATATAAGTAATTTGCGCACAAATAGTTTGTTTACAATTTATAAATAGATATTGTGCGTCACTTTAGTATTGATTGGGACAGATTTCAGCGTCGCGTCGACGTTGCGTCGCTTGTAAGTAGGTACGTTTATTAGATGAATGTAATATTTTTTGTCAAGGGCTATTTTTTAGTATTTAGTAGGTGATTATAAAAACCTACTAAAATGGATTCGTAGTTAGTATGTACTATAAATTGTATGTTTTACTAATTTAATTATTATTTTAAGTAAAAAATCCTACTTTACACCTGAAAACATTAGAAATTTCAGCATAATTATGAATCCCATCCCGATGGTGTACGATGAGTCACCACAGTCGAATGATTTCCACGGCAAGGAAAATTCCATAATTACGCAACGCATGGTCACCTGAAACAAATCAATGAGTTTTTCATCTTTGCGTCTTGTTAGCGTAGTAACCAAAACAATAATTAGATGGCGCTTATTCCATTTTATCAGGTATGTACGATAAATCAAAATTATGCACAAATAATGTTAGTACACTTCTTGTCCAAAACTAATAATGCACATGCAGATCTTCACACCCGAATCATTAAGGGGATTACGAAACCTAAAATGCTAATGTCGGTTTGATATACTTGATTAGATTGGAAAAACGGTAGCTTCTATCACTTTGAGAAAAATATATATTGTAGCAGAGGGTATACTCAACATGTTAGTTGCTTAGAAATAGGTGCAGGATTATAATAAGTATGTTAAAAAAAAATGCAAACAGACCATGTCTTTTGCCATTTTTCGACTTATTATGAAAAAACCCTCGAAATCAGAGGGCCCATTTTCATGGAATCTTATATGTATGTGTAGGTAATTAAATTCTTAACAAAGTTACCTTAAAGAGTTGGATTTAATGGACCAGAAGTCAACTTTTTTTGCAAAAAACTAATAAATTCCGGTTTAAAAATGATGACGCCGTGACAGATTTCAGATTTCTTCAGTCGTCGCCCTGGTGGCGGCCTGTTAGGAGCGATACCCACGCCATTTTATTTTTAATCAAATATTTCACAAAAACTGATTAAATCAACAAATGATGACTGCAAATATTATAATACATATGCATTTGCTATGAAAAGTTAATTTTCTAAACATTTTAGATGGAGAAAAGCCGAAAATTCTTAGAAAACATTTCGCCTTTTCGATTTGTTTACATTTTTTACTATAGAGTTACAGATGCATAGATAAAGGTAAACATTATACATAATGACACTTATTAGATTCTCCGAATAAGAACTATGTACGGTCAATACAGTATGCCAAAGCGCGAGCCTGTTTATATTCTGAGGGGTAATAATTTAACTTTATTTTATTTTAACGGTTGTGTATGCTAGGTAAGCTACACAATATACAGGGTGTTGAAAATTAAGTTCTCAATTTGTATTATTTGAAACCAAAAAACGTAATTTTTTATAATATATATTTTAAGATGTGGTAGTCTGTACACTAAAGGGTGTTCAAAAGTATAAGTACTTTTTAAAATTGAAGAACTAAAATGTACATATTTTTTTAAATCTATGAAGGTATTTAACAAGCTTTGCAAAAAAAGCGGTTAAGTGCGACTTTATCTACATATATACACACATACATACACTCTCACGCCTTGTACTAATGTACTCCCTTGCGGGGTAGGCAGAGGTGCATTGCTGCACCCACTTTTCGCCAGTGTTGTTTAAATCCCAATGTAATAGGGGGCGGGCCTATTGCCATTTTACGGGCACATCCAAGACCCGAGAACAAATATCTGTGTTTAAACAAAGATCTGGTCCAGCCGGGAATCGAATCCGGGAACTTCGGCTCAGTAGTCAGGGTCAATAACTACTACGCAATACGGTCGTCTAGTATTAAAAAAAACTCATAAAAAATATGTATTTAACACAGCTTTTGAACTCCTGAAGGAAATAGAGGGGTGTTATAAGTTTAAAGGAAGGGCTGAACCAGTTTTTTTTATTAGGGTTATAGGTAATGTACCTATATTTTTTATTATTTTTTCAAATATGTAAATGTCATACCATTATTGAATTGCCATAAAATTACATATAGTTATAGTTATAGAAATGGGCAGGGAAACCAGTGCCCATTCGCCACTGCAACCTAAAAGATCTATTGTGACTCCCCTTGCCAGGTCAAATCTCACTCTACAGGTCCAGGTAAACCTGATATTACCTATATAGGATGTTGCAAAAAGATTATACTATGCCAACAGGCGGTGACTCAGGGAGTTATTCTGAACAACTTTTGTTCTACTAGTTTTGGAAATTCTCGAAAAATAAATTCAGTCTTTATAGTAAAAAGTCACGTGATCGAATAAGTTTCTTTGTAAAAGGTTTTATTTTGTGAATTTTCAAAATTGTTGAAGAAAAGTGGATCATACTGACCCCTAAATCCACTTTTGGCTTAGCTTTATACCCATTTTGCAACACCTTGTATATCGTCAGCGTCACCTCAGATTGTAATCATCGTAACTCCTCGTGACCAACTTTAAGAGGAGACACATATACTGTTTTATTTGTAGTTCTAGTTAACATACTACCTACCTAAAGTTTTTTTTTTAACTAGCCTAAAAAGGATTTGTTTAGACAGTCTATCTTCCTGTTCAACCGCAGCCTGAGTGCCAGTGAGTTTCTCAATGACTGAAAGGAGGCCACATTAGTGCTCCTAAATAAATAAAGCAGGCCTGTAGATTATCTTTCCGTTGACCGACACATCTAACTGCTGTAAGAGCCTGACAAGCTCTTCGAACGAGTCATACCTCTGTAGTACGTGGTGGTACGGTCTCGACCTTTCGGACAGTCAGTTTGGCATCCGAAATGCGTGATCGATAGTGGGTACAATACTTTGCGTTCGTTCACTGTCGGAGCAGGATGAGAACTAGCTCTTAGCTTAAAAATAGTAACCGCGTTCCTAGAGGGCTGACATCCCAAGGATTCATTACGAAAAGCTGGAGCTGTGCTCGCCATGCAGTGCATGGGCTACTTAGGAATCTGGGAGGCTGTTGCAAAGGAGTCCGTTGCCTCTATACGGTACGGGTGCCGTGCGATTTATGGCCCTTCCAGGAGCACCTGTTTTGTCAAGTCGAAGAGAATGGCTCGTATTCGACGCAACCTGCAGTACTGGTGGGATTGGTTGGAGGTCTGGACAGCACGTAGCTGCAGCAGCCGTCATGCCGTCAAAAAAAAGAAATTCATGTTAATAATTAGATTTTAATTTTACAGTATTGCAAAAAAAAAATATTAACATTGTTGAGTATGTTATTTTATTTTAGTAAAGTAGTAATAAAAACAAAGGCTTATTGCATAGTTTTCGTTCACGCTCGCCTACATCGCACGTTGTATATGAGAATAAAGGGAATTACTAAATTTTCTTGTTTAAAAATCACGGTTTCTGGTTTAGAGGAAAACAAATTGTAAAATGCGGAATACAGTTTTTTTTTCGAATAAAGAGTATAACAAAACATATAAATTAAAAAAACGTTTCTGTTAATAATGATAATGAGAAATTAAAGATTTTATGCACATTTTAAACTTTATATTATTGATTAAAGTTACAGTCGTATTTTTGAGTAGTTAGGCAGGTAATTAAGTACGCGTCTTGCTTGCGCGGTGGCTACGATCGGTTCTGCCGGTGCTTGCGTGTGAGTGGCGGGGCGCGGGCGCAGGGCCCTCCCCGCGCTCCGCTGCCGCACCTCTGGTCAGCTACAGGATCTTGCCGTCGGCGTTAACAGTTTCTATTGACACTAGGGCATACAATACCGCAATACCGGGAACCCGGAAAAAAAATAAGTATTTTTCAATACCAGTATTGAAAGTTAATACCGGTATTGAAGTAATACCGGAATCGGACTTTTTAGGCTATAAATAAAGCGATTAAGGTATAGTTAGCCTTGTGTTCTTATATACTATGAAAGCGCACTTGTTTCCAATAGTTTAATGTAGTTTTTGGCCGTTGGAAATCTACTGTTGCCCATGCGTAAACCGACACCAATTTTTTTTTTTCAAATCTATCATTTTAACTCTAATACTCAATTGTCGTAGAAATCTATATCTATAATAACAGAATTTGATTGCCTTTTCTTGTTTAATTTTGGCCTATAGTCCTTTAAACACAATATTTGCCATTTATAACAACAAGAAAGTCTAATACCGGTATTAGTACCGGAATCCCGAAGTAGTAATACCGAAACTCAATACCGGTATTGAAAATTATTCCGGTATTGCATGCCCTAATTGACACCAACTGACACTAATTGACTTTTCGCCGAGAAAAGTGGAGTTACAATGTTTGCGATCTAAAGTGATTATAGAATAATTAGAACTATCTATTTTTTTCAGTTCACCTGGTGTTGACTGAAATTGTAATTAGGTACTGACTCCTTGACTTGAAAATAACTTTTTTTATAATCGTTATTACAAAACCGCATTTTTTTTAATACAGCAATATTTGTAGGTACTTACAGTGAGCAAAAGAGCGCAACAAGGCTTTATTTTTTTTTGGTTTTAAGAAACAAAAATATTATTTCTATCATATCCAAAATACACATACTTAAGTACATATTATACCTCACCCAGACCACCCCATATCACCACCTTTGCCAGCTACGTAACCTTTTGGGACACCCTGTATATGCAGAGTTCTGCAAACTACTGTTCTGCTTTTAAAACACCAAAATAAAACAGGTCGTCTAACTAAAAGGTCACGTGACCAAAAAAAAATATATGGAGAAGCGTTTTTTTTTTCACGAATATAAAAAAATACGTAGGATAAAAGTTATTCAGAGTAACGCCCTTTCGGCTAACTATACTTTTTTTAATACAACACCCTGTAGTCCCTCTTATATTAAAATAATAATTAAAAAAATTAAAAAACCGACTTCAAAAAACCACTAAAATGTAAGAAATAATTTAAGGTTTACACAAATTCTACTCGTATGAGACAGTACAAATATACCTAAGCAGGAACTGTTCTTTTTTGATGTTGGTGCGCTGCGGTGACAAAGTAATCTGAAGAAATATGGCACCAACTTCAAAAAAGAACAGTTCCTGCTTAGGTATATTTGTACTGTCTCATACGAGTAGAATTTGTGTAAACCTTAAATTATTTCTTACATTTTAGTGGTTTTTTGAAGTCGGTTTTTTAATTTTTTTAATTATTATTTTATTTAATAGTTTTTAGTTTATTTGTAATTATTTTCAATCAAAAGTAAGGTGCAAATGATACCAAAATGTCCTACTAATCAATACGAATCATTCAAGCCTAAACACGAAGTAGTTGCTATATATATACCGTTGAGGAGTTCCCCTGACTGCCTTCCGTTTCCATCATCAGATCAGCTCAAGGTCACCATCATATTTTTTTGTTATAAGAACTATATTTACGTTCTTAATTTCATTAGAATCGGTTGCCCAAACCATATGTGCCCAAAATTGAAATTCATACCCTGTTTTTACCCCTTTACCCACCCTTGGGGGTGAGATAAAATTCTGAAAAAAAAATGGGACCACCTGGAAGCTCAACCTAATACAACAAAAAAAGAATTTTCAAAATCGGTTCATAAACGGCGGAGTAATCGGTGAACATACATAAAAAAAAATATAAAAAAAAAAAAAAAAGATCCCGACGAATTGAGAACCTCCTCCTTTTTTTGAAGTCGGTTAAAAATCTGCCCCCAAGTGAGGCTATACTTAATTCGCGAAAAAAAAAAACGCGAATTTTTACATTCTGATTTCATTTCCAGGGTTTTAGACATAACATCAATAACATGCTGCACACGTAGGTTTCGGCTTAGTTTAGTATACCCTTTTTGCAACAACCTGTATAAATATCGGCACGGGCACGACTTTTTATAATTAATGATTAAATATTAAAAATACTTTCAAATAAAAATAAATATTTTCGTATCACTTACAAAACAATATTACTTACTTAGTATATGTTTAACAAAGTGGCATGTCTTCACTTTAATGTTTTCGAGTACTATGTTAAAATTTCATGTCATTGTCCGGAGAACGCCCCGCATACCTCAACCCCCCTCACTAGATTTGACAGATTCTGATTTTCTTCTAGCTTTAGTGACAGCCTTAAATCGAAAGAGCCTTAAAAAAACACTAGCATTTTGCACCTTGTTCGAAAGAAATAGGAGTCAATATCATGTGTCACATAATAGAAAACAACCGATCTGTCAAAGATGGGTTCCGCTCATCTGGCATAATCTTTATTGACCAAAACTCATTTCGCATAACTCGTATGGTCTAAACTTTTTTGGCCGAACCATCACTTTGCCAAGACTTATGTGGCATAAGGCTCGTTTCGTCTAAAACTCTTTAGGCACAATCTTTAAGCACCCAAGTTTCGTTTGCTCAAATTTATGTTCGTCTATACCTATGTATAATCTTGTTTCTCCTAATGTTATCTTAATAAATAATATATTAAGTATGTAGTAAATGTACAAATTGTGGTATTTTTCTCCTACATCCCGAAAATCACGATATTGTATGATCAAAAAATCGAAAGTTAACGACCAATATAATTATTACAAACCCCATGAGATCGAAACCTAAAAATAGGTGCGACGACGAGCAAAGCGAGGAGGAGCGTGTTAGGTGCACATGTTCATCAAAATCAAAGCGGAGCGCAGCGAAGCGGAGCGGAGCGTTTTCCAAACAGCGGAAACAATACAAGGCACCAGTTTGCGCTATGTAGGGAGACGCTCCGTCAAAGTTAAAGCCAAACGAATATTATTACTTTGTATAAACCTAATAAACCTATGCCATAGCATTATTAGGCTATTCAAGATTTGGCCATACCATTATTAGGCTAAACAATGTTATGCGAAATAACTTTTTACTAAACGAGATTTATGCCATACGATTTTCGGCGTAACGAGACTTTGACCAAACGTTACTATGCAATACGAGATTAGGCAAAAAAAACTTATGCCAAAAAAGGTAGAACCGTCAAAGATTTCTATGCGCATTATCAATTTTGGAGCACTGTAAACTGTAAGTACCTACATATCGGGTTAGGAATTTGGAAAAGCTACTGATGACTGAAGATCTTTAGGTACATCGATTCCTAGGATTCCTAAGTTATTAGCAATAAAAGTATGCTAAAAATTCACTTTTATCCCGTACCCCTATAGCCTTATAAAAAAAGGAATAGCCTATTAGCTAGGCTACAACTTATTTGTAAACTGTGTCTAATAGGGCGTAATCACAATTGCTTTGTGAGCGTAATCAATAACGATAATAATAATAATCTTTTTTGTCTCCAGGCAGTGAGAGTCCCACGAGCGCGGTGGGCGCGGACGTGCCCCGGGAGCTCCCCAACGAGCTGTCGGCGCCCTACGAGGTGCCGCAGTTCCCCATCGAGCAGATCGAGAAGAAACTCCTTATTCAGAGGCAGCTCAACGTCAAGTGAGTTGATATGCAAACTTTTTACCTAACCTCCACCTAAAGCCACCCGCCTTGACATGCCAAATTCCTCCCTCCTAATCCCTGGTGCCTGGAATGTAGAAGATGAAGAAGATAAGACCGTTTCTGGCGGTATCTTGTTAGTTTTTGGAAAAGGCCGTCCATTAATCACGTGAGGCCCAAAGGGGGGGGGGGAGGGCATATGGAAAACCTCACGAAACATCACGAGGGGGGAGGGGGGGTCTCGTTAGACATCACGTGTATTAATTTTTTGTCAAGAACCGCTAGGTATTTCTGAACCGAAATTTTGAACGCCGCAAAAATTTGAATGATTTTTAGATTTTTTAGTATGACCTTGATTGACTCGCCCGCCGTTGCTAAGCAACGACTCTCCGCGCGCCGCGAAAGACCGCCCCGAGTCGTTGCAATTTTCTTTATATTTTTTCTAGTCAAAAATAGCCTTTACATAGACTTCAAAAAAATACACGTGATCCATGGGGGGGGAGGGGGGTTAGTACCAAACCTCACCAAATATCACCAAGGGGGAGGGGGGGGTCAAAAAATGAGAAAAACGACCTCACGTGATTAATGGACGGCCCCAAAGACGCTTTCAAACGGAAGTTATGATTTTTTATCGACTGGCAGCGCTAGTGCTACGTATAATAGCGCCTTAAATCAACATTTGTAATTTTTATATTTTTCCACATTGAAGCAAAGGCCAAGTTATTTTGGTATTTTTATTAAATTAACAAAATAAGATTCAGTGTGTTGCCGACACGAGGTGGCTCTATAAGCTAGACGAGTTACAGGCGATAGATATTATTAGTAGCCAGTAATTGGATCAACCTTGGTGCGACACTAACCCTTACTGCCCAGGGGTTAGTTTAGGCCGGCTGTTCATTCGGTTCAGGAGTGCATTTCGGAACGCATGTCCAGTGGCCTGTTACCACAGACTATATTTAGTGATGAGTATTTAAAAAAAAACTAAGTTTTGGCGGTCTAATTAAAATGGAAATGGAAGTTTTAATTGGAAAGTAAAGTAACTTTCCGTGGTGGTGGAGTGTAAATAATGTTTGGAAGTAAAATTGAGTGTCAGAGGTGGACATCAACTCGGAATGCTGGGTAATAAATAATATACTTACTTAACTATTAGTTTAAAAAAAGTTAATATTTAAAACTCCAGGGTCAAAATAGGTACCTACATGTACCTACTTATGTAATATCAGGGATATTGTCTGTAATAAATAAATAGTAGTAAGTACTTAAATCAAATCACAAATGTAAGTTTATGTAGGTACTTACTGCTTACTTACCTTAATAAATAACAGTCATGTATAGGATAGGCGACAGCTCAGATAGCAGATTAACATGCCTAGCGGCTTCTACGAATGAGTTCTATCTGTTATATCGGTATGACACACGTGTTGGAAATCTATAGCATACTTATTATTATTATTTATAAAGGATGTTGAATGAAATTTTTTATTTAAGTATGTTTTAATAGGTACACCCATGGACTTAGCTCCTCTAAAACATAATCCAAAGACAATACAGTGAAAGGGCGCCCAATCCTTGCACGAAGTGAAAGAAGTTGAAAGAACCTAGGTGTCTACCTAGGAAATAAAATAACTAGGTGACAATCCACGAGATTATAATTTATATCGTATCTGAGTAGGACTGGGTATACCTATATACCCACTAGTATCCATCCATCTACAGATGACATGCATGATAATATTGATAGCTATGTAGGTACGATACTGATAAGATTGCTGATTGGTATTCTAGTCTATCTTAAAACTTACGATAGGATTAGCCGTGTCAAAGGTTTGATTTATTATTCACCACATCAAAGGAGTATTCATAGGCACATAAGTAAGTAAGTAGATAAGTTTTTAGAGGTAAGTAAGTAAGCTAAGTGCTTATTAATTCATTCATATTATAATTCATAGTGTATCCTGGATGGATGAAATACCGGGTGGGTAACCCATACCATAGTGATTGATTGAAACAAGCCAACTTCGAAACACTTCAAAAGCGACCCACAAATATACAATAAACAATAGATACTAATCCGTTAGGAACTTACTGGGAAACTATTTGGACAATAACAATAATACTAAACAATGATAGTTACTTAAATGACTGGGTAAATAGTTGGTTTATGGCCTCCGTAAAGCAATTAAATTACTTACAACTAACCAACTAAATAGTGCTCTAATTGTCTTCTTAATTAATTTATTATTACGAGGGAACCATTTAATAAACTATACTGGGTATAATGCTAACAACGCATCTTATAGGGTAGTTTGGTATGTCCACCTGGCATCAACAGTTACTTACTCACATACCTACAACTTGAACAGTTAGCACCAGAAGTAGTGCTAAAAACTATTGGCCAATGTAAATCTGCAGTCTAGGTGATGCGATGCCGACGGTGCGTGCAGTCGCTGACTGCTATTCCAAAAGGTCTCTGGTTCGAAGTGTTCGAACCCCGGCCAAGGCAGATACACTGATATTTGCTTGTATTGTGTGAGTGCCTGAAAAGGGTAGATAGATAATGGCAATAGCACTTAAATCTTGGAGAAGGCTCATAATGTCATGCAATGGATTATTAGCTACTTACGGTATTTTTATATTGTGTAGAGAAACCCACCTCTACGTATGGCATATAATTTTAACCCGGTAGTCTTGGAGGAGGATCATGTCCTGCAGTAGATATTTACTAGTCCTGTAGCCCCCACCCTCTCTCCACCCCCAGGGCGGCAGAATGCGGGCAGTCAGTCCGTTCGTTCGGCGGCAGCGAGGCGGGCGCCATGACGTTCGAGGAGGCGGTGCGGCTGCGCGGGGAGGAGGACGAGCCCGAGGTGGTGCTGCCGCACTTCCAGCGGGTGTCGATCAGTGGAGAGGACACGTCTGGGGTGAGTGTGAGTGGCATGGCTTGTTGTTGCGGTTTTGTTCTCTAGCAGGATGTCCTGTTGTGCAGAGGGTGCCACGTCGTGCGTCCTTCGGATCATCTACATCTTGGCATGGTTTCGCAGATAAAAATGTTTGAGCTCATATGGAAGGCATGCAGCAACTAAGGAAGACTAAGAAGTGTTTGGTGATTATCACCTCCATCATTATCGGCACCAGTCCACTGTTGAACATGTATGACTGTACGACAGACCAAGGTCACTTGGTAGCAGCAGCAGTAGGTGAGATCCACCAATGGAAATGATATAAGTACTTTTAGAAGGACTGTGAGTGTGCTTCAATATCATAACTATCAGCCCGTACAGGTCTGCATTAATATAAGTCCCTTAATAGCCACGTCTACGTGTCAACACTGGAAACGATCTCAGTAGACACGATTGCACTGAGGTGATAACGTCCTCTCACTTCATTAATCCATTTCAAAACAGCTATGCAAGCCAAACAAGACCCCTCAAATCCTAACACAATCCTCAACCCCGCTGGTCCCTACAAATCCTAACCCACCCCTCACCCCGCAGGTCCCGCTAGAAGACCTGCAGCTGGCGTCCTCCTACCTGGTGCAGGCGCTGGAGATCCGCAAGCGCTACATGGCCATGTCCAACCAGAGCTTCGAGAACATCACCGACCGCTTCCTCCGCTCCATGGACGCCGAGGCCATGGCCAACCACACGCCGCACAGAGTACCCAAGACTAATATTGCTGGTGAGATTTTCTCTTTTGAGGCTTTCCAGAAGACCTAGGCGCAAGACGTGGCAAAAGTTTTGCGTCGCGCTCACTCACATCGCGCGGCCTCGAGAGCGATTGCGGCCGAAAGCTTTTGTCACGTCTTGAAGTACGCGTCTTGCGCCCCGTGCTAGGCTAGCAGGCAAGGTCTCGTTTTGAATGACTGTTGTTCTACGACTTTGAATAATCCTCCTAGAAACTTAGCTGTGTTTATTTTTTATAATTTATATGTATGTCGGCTGGGAGTCCTTATGTGCTCGAGACCGCATTGTTTTATGCTTATATTATTTATAAATGTTCGATGAATGTAAGTAGAATAAAATCCAATTTGTAATAGATACGAAGAAAATGATTCATAGATCAAAGTTAATTTCCTTTTGACTTTGCCAAAAATAAGAGCTCCATTTTTCACGGTGTCTAGCAAGGCCTTGTAACTGACCTATTTCTAAGAATCTTGCCAAAAAATCTGAACACGACTCAGTGGTGAGTTAAACTAGAATGAATTTCTCTTTGGAGTGCTTCCAAGTACTATGTACATACTTTTTCCTAATTTGTAAGCGTAAAACAAGACATTACTTCACACTAGACAATATGGTTTGGTTACGGTCTAAATACACGTCTTGCTAGAGTGTCTGTGTCTGTGACAAACACTTAATAAGCTGGTCAATAGCGTTATCCACCGTCGGCGTCGTGACAAGCCAGTGGGATACCCATGAATACCCATCATGCATATTCTAAGCATACCCCCTCAACCACTTCTTACACTAACCCCCCTTCTCCAGACCACGACGTGCACCCTCCCTACACGAAGGACCGCGACCCCTGGGAGTGCCCGATGCCGGCGCCCAAGGGCTGGACCATCAAGCCGGACAAGGGGGTCTTCAACTGCTACACCACGGTGGACGGCAAGGAGACCCGGGTCCCCTTCCAGTACGTCACCCTGGCAGAGTACATACAGGACAAATACACCATGTGCAATATGATTGCCGATGGGCCGCTGTGAGTATTGCTTTATACATAATACGAAGTTGACGAATGTCAATACATATTTTCGCTCTTGACCTACTTATAAACCGCAACCCTGAGTCTTTATATCTCTATTCGACCCGGAACGTTATGCACGGTGATCTTTTATCAGCAGTATCGCGCTCCTTTTTGGTCAATATAAGGCCTTGAAGTACTCCGAGATATTGGAAGTAGTAGCTTCTGGAACCTTCCTGGAATGTTTAGAAACGCACTAAGTACGCAATGCAGGTATTTGCGGCCCATGCTACTATCTCCCCATAATGTCTCCTTGGTACCTCCACTGACTGACCAGCCTCCCATCCCTCATCCTGATATTTCTCCCCACAGGAAGTCGTTCTGCTACCGGCGGCTCAGCTACCTGTCGTCCAAGTTCCAGCTGCACGTGCTGCTCAACGAGCTGCGCGAGCTGGCCTCGCAGAAGGCAGTGCCGCATCGGGACTTCTACAATATTCGGTGAGCATTTACAACCTTATCCAACAATCATGTACTGGTAGATGTTTGTTTCTATTTATTAAAAAATATGGAGTATTGTTGGATCCAAAGAGGGGTCACATATTCTTCACATGATGATGTGTCTAACTACCATAATTTGTTATCAGGTTTTAAATAGGGTTCTTATCTCAACTTGAATTTTCTCTTTATAGTAAAGTAGACACCCACATCCACGCGGCGTCGTGCATGAACCAGAAGCATCTGCTGCGGTTCATCAAGAAGACGTTGAAGACTCACGCTGATGAGGTAAGCACATCAACATTCCGTAGCTGTGATCTGTTGGGACATCAGCATGCTATATCTTCCACGTTTAGGAGACGAGTTGGTATCTGTGCTTACGAGTATTTAGGGCCTTTTTTTCTATTTTCTCCAAGTTGGATTCTGATGAAATGGTGGTGGTACATATTTTTATGCAATTACAATTAATTTGGCTGCTAGTGAAGCTCGACGACACGCCATGTGCATCCTCGTGTCTACTTAAATCTAATCATGCAGCTCAACCTCAGCTTTACTTTCCATGCATAACGGTTCCTTGAAGTAAAAGCGACAAGAGGAGAAAGTGTATTAACCAATGATTACCATCTCCTCAGGTGGTGACACTGCACAAGGGGTCCCCGATGACGCTGAAGGCGGTGTTCCAGTCCATGAACCTCAGCACCTACGACCTCACCGTGGACATGCTGGATGTACACGCGGTTAGTTGCACGAACGGATGCCAAAATGGCGACCTTATCTGCATCATAAGTGTAGCCATCTAGACCTTGGGATATGTACAAAGGTCTAGTCGAGAGAGACAGGTGCAAGAAGGTTAGGTACTCTACTCTGACAAAAGGGCTGTCGTGCAATAGATACTACAGCACTACAACGAGATAGAGTCGATCGTGGCTTGCGCAGGCAGCGCTCTGAAACTTGGATTTTCGTCATATAGTGACCCCCGAGGTACCCACACAGAAAAAAAATAGAATAGAATGTAGCCATTCGGTGCTTACTGCTTACTGTACGGAAGGTACTCCCTATGCAGTTTAGATATATGTACCACGTTAACCAAGTAGCATATCCTGTACCAATGGCGTCGCTCGCTCTTGACGCATTTAATTGAATTACCCTCACCCCGCGCAAAAGAACCTTAAAATGAATGTGACCAATAATGTACTAAACAAATCAAATTCTTAAGTCGTACCAAAAGAAACCTGTATAATTTCCCTTTTTTATATAGGCTATTTTGTGTCCCACTGCTGGGCGAAGGCCTCCTTATGTTTTGTCCAACGATCGCGATCCCCCGCAACCTCGGACCACTCAGGCAGGAACTTGTCCAAGTCGTCCCTTATCTAAAGAAAATTTAAATCATATTATCGTCTTCAATTTTAGTTGTAAATAAGAAGATGTCTAATAAAAGCCCTTTCCAACCTAGGACCGCAACACATTCCACCGCTTCGATAAGTTCAACGCCAAGTACAACCCCATCGGCGAGAGCCGCCTGCGCGAGGTGTTCCTCAAGACCGACAACTACATGAACGGGAAGTACTTCGCCAGGATCATCAACGTGAGTTGTATATTCTTCATCTTTATCCTTAGCATCATTGTTATCTGCCTTAGTATAATTATTATCTGCCTTAGCATCATTATTATCTACCCTAGCATAATGATTATCTGCCAAATTATCTCTCACTGCTAGACTATAGTTATAAGCTTCTTCCAAGCGCCACAGCAGTCATCGTTGCACCCTTCCTCCATTTAACATCTTCCAATGATAGTCCACTGTATACCTAAGCACCTTTCAAGCGCAATAACAGTCATTGCTGCCACCCTCGACATCCAACCAATAGGTAGCGATGGTTTCCCTATTTGTGTCACGGTGGTCTTCGTGGCATAGTGTGCGACAATTTTTTTGTCGGTTATCGATAATCTTCTACGTCCTAGCTTCCTTTCATTCAAATCAGCACAATGTATAGGTACTTATGTCCAGTCTTGACATCTAACATCTAACGCATTCCTTTGACTTGAAACAAAAAAAAATGTAATTACCAAGTAATACTACATCAACCAAGCCTGTTTTTTCCTCCCTACAGGAAGTGGCAGCAGACCTCGAGGAGTCCAAGTACCAGAACGCGGAGCTGCGGCTGTCCATCTACGGCAAGAGCCCGGGCGAGTGGGCCAAGCTCGCCAAGTGGGCCATCCAGTACGACGTGCACTCCGACAACGTGCGCTGGCTTATACAGATACCGAGGCTTTAGTGAGTTTATTGTGTTTTTTTGTCTACTTATTTTACATGCGTCGAGTTACAGGAGTAGTTTTTTAAGGGTTTGAGGGATTGGATTGAGATGGTCAGTCTATAATTAGTTCATCAGTCATCTTGTCATTTTATTCAGTGACTGATTAGTGCTGTAGGTTTTTTGGGATTGAGGTGGTCTACCGTCTATCAATCAGTTATCAAATTAGGTACATATTATGATCCGATGGTCGAACACGATGATTTCCCATGTACATGGCTCCTATCTAACCCTAAAGGCTATACCTACTTACCTATATGTATGTAAATTGCTTTATTCCAGCGATATCTTCAAGTCCAACAAGATAATGAACAACTTCCAAGAGTTCCTGAGCAACATCTTCACGCCGCTGTTCGAGGTCACCAACGACCCCAACAGCAACATCGAACTGCACAAATTCCTCACTGTGAGTATTGTTAATTAATTAAATTTGATTAGTGGAGGATAAGCACTCAACCCTGTCATTTACTTACAAATTAATTGATGTATTAACAAAAATATAACTAAGTAATATGTTGGTGCTAAGCTAAGTAGTAATCTCATACCTACCATTAACTCTGCTGCTTGGTATATTGTCTCTACTCATATGGCTATCTCCAAATTTCAACCGACTTTTAATTTCTCAGAGATGGTCCTGTGAATTTTTACCAAATGAACAGATTTTTCTCATGAATTTCCAAAAGACGTAGCCCAAGAGTTATTCAGTATGATAATCCAAGTATCCAATTCTTACCACGTTTCCAGCAAAGTATAATAAATTACATACATTTATTTCCCCCCAGCACGTGGTAGGCTTCGACAGCGTGGACGACGAGAGCAAGCCGGAGAACCCGATGTTAGATCCCGACGTGAAGAGCCCCGAGGAGTGGGACGACGAGGACAACCCGCCCTACGCCTACTACCTGTACTACATGTACGCCAACATGACCGTGCTCAACCACGCGCGCAAGTGAGTAGTCTGCACTGTGTTTATGTACCTACGAGCTGTGTTTATGTACCTCGTATCTAGCTTTAAGTTTAGGCGCAAGTGCCAGGTGAATGTGGCAGACTGCGTTTAAGGTAGACAGCGATGAAAATATCACGTCGGGGTCACCACTTTGGAGATATTGAGTAGTAGGTAGGTTTATGAGAAATCTTAATTTTAACAGCAGATTTTGAGTTATTTTGCACAAAAAAGATAGTAAGTAGATGATAAAGCAAGCTGCAGAACCCGATGCTGGACCCCGACGTGAAGAGCCCCGAGGAGTGGGACGACGAGGACAACCCGCCCTACGCCTACTACCTGTACTACATGTACGCCAACATGACCGTGCTCAACCACGCGCGCAAGTGAGTAATCCACACTGTGTTTATCATGTCGGGGTCACCAATTTGGAACTATTGAATTGACAAACAGCTTTATATGGGTGGTATGACGAGAAGATAAAAAAATCCGAGTCGACTGTGTTACAGCCTTAGGTTGTTGGACTTATCGAGTAAAACCCCAGTAAATAAATAAACGTACTTTCGTTTCGTGTCTTTAGGCGTTAAAATAAAATAAAGTAGCCTACTACAATACAATTTGGGCATAGGTAGCTATTTTTTAGTACTTCCAATATATGTGGTTAGTTTTTATTGAACTCTTTCAGAATCCGGAAAACTTTCACGTATAATAAATAATAATCTCTCACCTTGTTTTTATTTCAGAGAGCAAGGTCTGAACACGTTCGTGCTGCGCCCTCACTGCGGCGAGGCGGGCCCCGTGCAGCACCTCGTGTGCGGGTTCATGCTGGCTGAGAACATCTCGCACGGACTGCTGCTTAGAAAAGTGAGTATAATATGCGTCTGGGTTAATATTGATGATTGCGCAAACGTCATTTGGATACAATACGCCACTCAATCTGATTGCACCATAGAACAACGCGGACTCGGGTGTATCATCGGGAAGCGTCATAGCGATCTTTCTTGATACAAAAAAGTCTGCCAATTTTTGCGGGGGGAAATTTTACCGTTTACCATGATTATGTCTCATGGGCCATATCATTATGAGTTTTAATTCCCAGCAATAAGGGTTACGTAAAGTGACATTTAATAATGAACACAGTGTCTTCATTTTTCTTGCCAATGGATGTAACAATTATCGAAAAGTGTTATCGATGAATTCGAGAACATGGGTTAGAAATACTAATTTCAAATTAATTAGGTATGTATAGTTAAATTTAATTAGGAATGATTAATAAACGAAGTCACCCGCTTTTCGCTGTACATTTATACTCACGTGATAGGTCGCGCGCCGTATCGCCGTTTTGAATGCGTTGAATGAGTACAATGTCCTGTGTTGTCCGCCCCTTCGGGCGGCCTCCGACTAGGCTTAACGACTGCTGCCGAAGCAGCAACCGGGACCCACGGCTTAACGTCCCGTCCAAAGCACGGAAGCGTCCAGAAAAGAACCATTTGAAATCGGTAACTCATGCTGTACCTACCAATGGCTGACCGTGTCAGTTGTTGCTTAACCTCAGTGATTAGTTACGATTACTGAAGCCAATTCGATGGACGCTTCCCAACGGACAACATTTCATTTTTTTTACCCTATATTTTTATTAGCTATTCGGAAAATTTATTAAAAATTAGGGGACCCGTATTTTTTTATTTTTTTTTTCCTTTTATTTTTGCATGTTATTTTTAACTTTAAACTTAATTATTTAGTAACCGGAAGTGACGTGAAGTGACGTCACATATTTGGCTCAATTTTGGTTTTAGCCTTTTTGACTTAGTTATGAAAAAAAACATAAATTACACTGACAAGTGACATAAACTTTGTTTACTTACTTCAGGTTATCTTGTCGTTTCAAGTAATTTTGGTGTTGTGTTTTTTCGAAATATTGATGATAATATCGACTACCTGGCTTGATTTATGGACTTTGATTGTGTATCTACAACTTACTTTGTTTGGCTCTTTTATTGGACTTGGATTTCGCCCTTTGAATTTGGACTCTGTTTACCTATATAGGTAATAATGAAGACCAGTGACGGATATGTTCAAGCTGATAGTCGCAATCTTCCCAAAGCATATCTTCCAATGCTGCTGGAGTACATGCACCGGAAAGACGTGTACAATGCGGAGGAAATTAGAGGAGCTAAAGTCCTCATGTCTTCCCGTGACTCATATGTTGAAGCTGCCATAGGTTATGTGGAAGTCAAAAGGGAAAACGGGACATGCACGATTAAAGCGCGAGTTACGCCAGAGCATAGGGTTCATTCTAAAATGTTCTGTTTTTATAGAGCTAGACGAAATTGCAGAAAGCATTATAAATGTTCACTGTGAAGATTGTGCTGCATCAGCAGGGGGTTGTAAGCATGGAATTTGTTTCATCCATTGGTTGATTAAGAGGACAGAGGAACCGTCAGTCACTGACATCACATGCTATTGGAAGAAACCAAAACTTAGCGAAGCAGTCTCTTCTGAAACTCCGTTGCCGGCTGCTGAGTTAGGAAAAAGAAAAACATTTGCAAAAATACAAAGTAGCATTACTTTACAAAGTGTTTTAGAAGAATGTAAGAAAAGGAAAGTCACAAAATCACTTCTCTATAACTATTCAAAGTTCAAAGAAGATGACCTGAAAGATTACAGTGTGTTTAATCTAGTTTTAAACTGTTATAACACAAATGCTGCTATGGATTTTGACATGGTGAAAAAGTTTGGTGAGGACAAACTAACCTCTGATATCACAAAAGAAATTGAGCAAGCTACCCGTAACCAAGTGAACGATACTTTGTGGCATATCCTTAGACAAGGTAGAGTAACAGCATCAACTATATTTGATGCCACAAGATGTACAACCGAAAATGGGGCATTAGTAAACAGCATAATGGGTGGATACAAAGTACCAGAAACCAATGCAATTAGGCGAGGAAAGTGTTTGGAGAAAACCATATTGGAACAGCTGCAGACTGATCTAAATGTTCAAATAAATAAGTGTGGCTTTGTACTGGTTTCTCTATTTATTGGGGCCTCACCTGATGGGATCACTGAGGATTATGTGGTGGAAATTAAATGTCCCTACAAAGAATCAACGATAAAAAACTACCTCACACAAAATGACTGTATAAAAGACAAATATAAAAGCCAAATATAAAAGCCAAATTATGATGCAAATGCATGCTACGGGCAAGAAAAAAGGCCTATTTTGTGTAGCTGACCCAAACTTTGAACGAAATAAATTAGTTAAAAAGATTTGGGTTGACTATGATCAATTGTATGTCAGCGAGTTGTTGAAGAATTCAGAAAAATTCTGGAAACAATATATCTTTAATAATATTTTAGATAGTATTAAATAAAAAATAAATTGTAGAGAAAAATAAAACATATTTTATATTTACAAGTTGTTTTTATTATGGTCAAATTAACCAACCAACCAACCATGTAGGTACCTACCGAAAGGCACATACACACATATACACAAGAATAACATTAGATAATGTTACATACATAGTTGTTAAACACAGTATAGGTAACTATAGTAAAATGTTAAATAAAAACATAGGTATCTAACTGATAGAATTTAACTTAACTTATTGTATACCATCTGATCTCTGTACAAGGAGTCTAGTATCATAGAAATCTACAAAGGAACATACAAAATATGAGATTACTATTCACTGCTTAATAGGTGAAAAATACACGCACTAGCCATACTGATCAAATAAAACTTTTCAGGAATTCACTAAGGAGATTGAAAATTTATTAATCCACAAGCTACGACCACAGCATCATCTACACAACTAACCAGTTTATTATTTATTGTAGAGTGAGGTTTTAAAAATTTAAACATTCTCACCCTACGTATCACCCTCTCTATATGTATTCGGAGGCTTGCAATTACTTTGGCTTCAATCGCTTCAGATTTTGTCAGTTTAACATTAGCATACACTGATGGTGGACGAAGTAACTTGACAAATTTCCTTTGCAGGACTGAGTCTAGGTGTTTAAAGCCTCTATCAGCCAATACTATAGAATTTGGTTTAACCACATCTAAAAAACCACTTATTTCTACCAATTTCATGTCTGATATGCGCCCACCATATCCTTTTGAAATAAAGTTTATGAAACCATCAGGAGTGGCACTAATTAGAAACTTAATTGTATTGCAGTTTTTGTACTGTGACCAAGTTGATGATTGCTCTATTGGTTTATTAGGCTTCTCGATTTCAATTTCGAAACAATCTATTATGCTTTGAGTGTTTGCAAAATCTTTTTTTGTTTTGAAAGACATTGGCAAGTTCCGTTTATATCTGAAGCTGGATGCCAGTATATAAATTTTGAAAATATTGACGCCAACATATCCAACGTCTTTGGAAAAGTTCTCCAAAGTGTGGTCAGTGATATATTAAAAAGGTCGCTGATTTTATAAAATGGATCACCATGCCGCAGTTTGTATAAAACTATAATTAAATGAAGTTTAGGTACTTTACTGTCATTGCTTATAAAGTTTAATAGCCAGAAAAAGTTTTCGGGTACACCTAAGTACTGATATGTTTTGTTTTCTAATATTGGCAGAAAGTTCACTTGCGACATATTATGGCATTGATCTTCGTTTGCTGTGTCAGTACATTCATATTCGGATACTTCGGTTGTACTGCCCATAACAGATGGTATTGATTCGGCTAGTGAGCAAATATCTTCCTGTAGCATCACTTTGTAACTTCTCTTCCGTCCAGTAGTATTTACTCCACAATCAATCATTTTAACACTTACTTGCACACCTTCAGAAATATTATTTTGTGTTAATAATTTTACTTGAGTGTGTGAATGCTCAATATTATTTTGTAGAAAACGGTGTTCATTATCTGGCTGTTTAGAAGCACTAGCTTGAGGAAAGTTCAGTGCAAGCAACTTGGCTGGAACTCTAGTCTTTAACTTTGGGCGGCACGAGACATATTTCCACTTTAGGTAGTTCTCCATATCATCTTCCAGCTGAAAAGAAATTAATAAGATTTTAGTGATTTAATTTTAATGTTCAAAAACCTATGTTGGCCTTACATAGCTTGCTTGCAAGCACTGACTCATATTAATAAAGGCAAAAACAAAACTTAGAATAGTAAACTTACTTGGAGGTGGTCTTCACATACAGATATACTCGACGTTGGTACATCAGAGCGGCCCATTGCTTGACACCATGCTTTTCTGTTAGTAAAGGGGACCTTGAAAAATCTTTTTGATTTTCCCTTCGTCGTGGTGTTTTTGCAAGTGGGAACAAAACAATAAGTGAATTTCATAGGAGTCCAGTCCTCCCACTGACTTCGCGAGTCGTCGTCACCTTCACTTTCCATCCTTAGAACTAACAAACGGATTATTTATCAGGACGAAGAATCCGGCTAGGGACTGATTATATTTTACAAACTTTACTACTATTACCACTTTAGACTAATAAATGAGATTGAAATTTCGTAAACAATGAATTTAATTTAGCCAACTGACAAACAAACAACAACATGTCACGATACGTCAACGTCAATAAAAAATGAAAGTGACAGTTACTTTTACTTTTAATCTATACGCTTTGATCTACAAAGTGCATCGCACCTAAAACGTGACGTCATCAGCACTTTTTTACTATTTTACGAATTTCTCGAAAATGGTACATCAAAAAAATACAAAAATATTTTTTTTGTGGCCTTTAGAGCTAAATCTCGAAATGGTTTTCGATTTATAGCAGCTTTAGTTTTTTGCAATGTTGTCCACTATGACCTTTTTTGTCGATTAATACATATCTACATACCGGTATATCACTATTGCATTTTTTTGACATTGGTTGCTAGGAAACAGCTAATAACAATAAACCATGACCAAATCTGTGATCAAATCTGGAATCCGAATATTCTATGAATTGAAGCTGTCATTTTAGTATGTAAACAAATCATTTTCTATTAAACGAACGCTTTGCCAACTAGATTGAGTCTAGTGAAAATTGTGACTGCAACTAGTTTTTATAAATCGGTGGGCCTTTCTGGCCTACCACCCCGCCAGAGGGGAACGTCTGCCTATTTCGTCTCCAGACCATTCATACTCAATGGATTGCACAATCAAAACATTGCACAATATGATTGTAGGACTAGAGTCCGCCTTTAGATATAAACTAGAGGTCGCGTTGTGGCGTATAGTTATAAAAAATAAAATCGTTAGTAGTATAACGATTTCGCAGTGGCTTCTTACCACCCTCTTTAGCGAGGTTGTTAGACGACCGAATGGCGTAGTGGTTAGTGACCCTGACTACTGAGCCGATGGTCCTGGGTTCGATTCCCGGCTGGGGCAGATATTTGTTTAAACACAGATATTTGTTCTCGGGTCTTGGATGTGCCCGTAAAATGGCAATAGGCCGGCCCCCTATTACATTGGGACTAACATAACACTCTGGCGAAAAGTGGGTGCAGCAATGCACCTCTGCCTACTCCGCAAGGGAGTACATTAGTACAAAGCGTGAGTGCGTGTTTTTTTTTAAAATTTAAAACTAAATCATTTTTTTCCCACTTCACAGGTGCCAGTGCTCCAATACCTGTACTACCTGGCTCAGATCGCGATCGCCATGTCGCCTCTGTCCAACAACTCTCTGTTCCTGAACTACCACCGCAACCCGTGCCCGGAGTTCCTGGCGCGCGGGCTCTGCGTCACGCTCAGTACTGACGACCCACTGCAGTTCCACTTTACTAAGGTTTGTATTCATTATCATCAGCATGACTTGTTTGGCTACTACTGTCTCTGTTGGTAGACAAACATTATGCTTCACAATATCAGAGACATAAATGCATCGGCTATTACATGTAATTTATACTCATGAAAACACCGATATGTAAGGAAAAATATGAATATTTGTCCACATTTCAGGAACCTCTGATGGAGGAGTACAGTATCGCGGCTCAGGTGTGGAAGCTGAGCTCATGCGACATGTGCGAGCTGGCCAGAAACTCTGTGCTCATGTCTGGATTCCCACACGAGGTAAATAAATAACATAATATCTTATTGCACCACATTTAACTTCTCCACAACCGGTTAGAGCAGTACTACGTAACTTTGAATGTTATGCCGAAGGTCGCGGGTCCGATCTCCTGCGGGGAACAGATTTCTTATTTGGTGGCCATAGTATCGCCCCCTATTACATTGGGTCTAAATCATATGCTGGTGAAAAATTAGGTGGGTATGGGTAGGTAGAATAGTTAAGTGTGAATTGAAACCTAAAAATCTTCAAAAGACGCTTTATCTAAATAAAGATTATATCATCAAAATAAGCGAACTAATTGGACAAAATCGAATTGAGTCAATTGAAGAGAATCTGTGGCATGGTAGATCAAGTATGAATGAAACCCCATAAGCCATATTTCTTGACCACTCGTTTAGATTTATTGATAGAGTATCTAGAATTCATAATAATGTATTCAAAAATTTCAATCTGATAATATCCATTCACCAAATCTGTGTATTTCTTAGATGAAGCAGTACTGGCTTGGTCCCAACTACACCAAGGAGGGAGTAGCCGGCAACGATATCACCAGGACCAATGTACCCGACATTCGCATCTCGTTCCGTTACGAGACGCTGTTGGACGAACTCACCAATATATTCAAGGTATGGCCGGCTTAGTTTATTGTTTCTGTGGCTTTTGGTAAAATAACTATTTAAGGCTTGCAAGGGTAACGCTTTATACTAACGATAATAAACTAATTTGGGGGCTTGGTATAGATCAATGGATACTCAAATCAGTCATGTTATTCGAGTAATTAGTCTTATTTTAATTAAAATAATAAATTGTGTCATGCTGCTACTTTAGTTACTTGCTGGAATAAATTGTGCATGGTTAGGTATTTTGAATTATTTATGATACCTGCATTAAAAATTTAAGTCCCCTTTCATTTTATGTTATTAATTATGTGTTTTTTGTGATTAACTCTATTAAAATGGCACCAGAAAAGAAATTGAAAGCACAAAAGTGATTGATTTAAAAAATAACCAAGTCGTGAAAATTTCAGGAGGGCATGTCGGCACAAAGATGAATTACGTGAAATAGAAGAGTTTCTTTAAAATAATTATACTATATAATATTAATTATTTGTTTTTGTTACTAAATGTAGATTGAAATCTTTTATTTACTGTTTTGAAGACTACTAAAAGTTCTTGATACTTATCCTTCAAATTACTGTCCCATTTCATCGTTTTAAAACTATCATGGCTTGTTACATTATACCCCTGTGTATTTTTTTGTTATAACTATACGATAATGTAGGACGGTATATACAAATTTGTCCCAATTAAACTTATAGATTTAGATTAAGAAAATAAATTACCCCAAATTGTGATATTTAAGTGAAAATGGCTGCAAATGCCATGGAAAGAAAACAAAGTGCTATTGTGATGTTCATAAACATTATTAAGGTACCAATTGGTAAGAAAAAGAATAAAGTAGACATTTCCTATTAAACTATATTCAATTAAATGTTGGTATATTTCTTTGGTATTTTCAAACATGCCATTGTTTATGGATGGAAATTAAACTATCTAGTCTAGCGTTCTCTTGACTCTCTTGACTTCTAAGATTTGTCTTTCTCTTAAACCCCATTGACAATACATTTATATACATTTCATAATTCTTACTAAATTATTCATCAAAAAATATATGTGACACTCAAAGAGAGACTGCTGTGTGAATTGTCCATAAGCAAAGTTACGATCGGGAGGGTTAACCTACATCGGCATCTGAAATTTTTAACATACATAACTAAATTGTGTAAACTTAACTTCAAAGTGCTTAACATATTCTTAGTTTGTGTCTATTTTAATGCTTTTTGTGATGTTTTAATAAATGTATCCAAATTGTGTTTAACAAATAATCCTTTAACATTGTAATGGTATTGTTCTTGAAGTTACTGTTAGTTAAATGTTTCTAGAATAGCCTTCTTATTTGTTATAAGTGTACTCCCTTAAGATAATTGCAATTTTGCATAATTTGTACTTATTTTAATAAGTTGAATTCCATACTTAAGTGCTTCAAAGTAGATTTAAAAAAATAAAATCGTATAAAATTATGATTTTAAAAAATATACTTATATATAGCAATGTACTTATTTTAAAGAATTCAACTTAAACTTTTTAGAATCTTAATGACACCCTTGATCCTATACAAACATTTTTGTATATTCATTTGTAAAAGAAAAGTTTGTTATCATGTTGTTGAAATAAATTAATCATCCAAAATTATCTTTCTTTCCTGCCTTCTCCTTAAATGTTTCCATAGTTTGGAATAGAATTGAAATATATTTATTTTATAGATTTCGTGTGGAGCCACCTTTTGTTACTTCTGATTTAGTGAGGTATTTAGTAAAACGCATGAAAAAATAAAATATATTTCTTGACTGATTTTAGTGTGAGACGAAATTAACAGATCATTTCAAGCGGTTAACTACATTATTGATAAATAAGTATTGTTAACCACCTACTCACCTCCTTAGTTAAAATCTGTTGTTGGGCAGTTCTTCTTTTTAACCTACATAATGGATAAAAAATTATCCCGAATTTGAAAAAAATAACTTTAGCTTTTTGGTGAACTCTTATAATTTTTATGATAGCTACATTTCTATTCTATCGAAAAAGGTGGTTGGCCGCGAAGTTTAAGTATTTTTTCAAGATTTTCAGAACATAATACGTGGATAAGGCAAAGAAAATTACACCTTCGTCACAGAATCTTTTATTTTATTTTAACGAAATAGTCTTCGTCGATTAAAATGAAACTTTTTTGATACGTTAATAAACAAAATACCATTTTAGAAAACATATGAAAGAATGGATTTTTAGTTATAACAAAATATTTATTAAGTAGTTATTACCACTCTGTCACAATTTCAGCTAAAATGAAGCTTGTTTTTGCTATAAATATTTTTTCGCTACTAATTACAGTAAAAAATTAACAGCATAGACGTTAACATCAATGACTAAATTTAATATGATTTTTCCAAAGTTGCACTATTTATAACATAACATATAAACGACCAAAAATAAGTTGACTACCAGGAGACACCAATCGTTACAGAGTGGTAAACGATGTGACATAGTTGTTATTCTATTAAATATGCGGCAGCGTTTTGGAATAAAACAGTTTTATTTAAAAATAATAATTTAGTAACTTACATATAAATCATTATGGTTTCAAGTTAGTCAAAAAAATTACTGGAGATATCTTTTTATTATTAGTATAACTAATGAAATCACACTTGAGAACCTCTGGAGAGTGAAATATCCGTATTTCAGGAACTTAAAGGACAAATTTGTTCCAACTACATAAAATAATGTTTATCTGCACAATTAATATTTTCGGCAACCTAAAATTTAAGTAACATAATGAAAATTACGTAATTTGTTAAAGTTTTAATCAGCCATATTTCGAAAATACAGCAGTGGCTCTTAGAACTTGAAAAAAATACTCTTTCCTTTTTTAATTACCTTAGAAGCTGGAAGGACTTTAATGTTATCATCAAACATCCGATAAATCATTCTCCACCATATTAAACAGTCTACCACATTCATCGTCTGTTCTTGAGAACAATAGCACGAAATTAGCTTTTTCACTAACGAAACTTTTTATTAATGAAGCGCAAGTGTATTGGACGTTCCTTTCGCTTCGTACTTTAACCAAAACGTGTAGTTTCTCTTCAATTTTTCTTTGATGAATATTCTCAGGTTGGAGTGTTTGGTAAGAATGTGACAGATTTGTCGTGTGACAGAGGGGTAAAATGTGTTGCAAAGTCGATTAGCATTTAAACAGTAACATAAAGTGTAATATTCACATGTTGATTTCAAAGTAATTGTTATTACCAATGAGTAAATAACAAAATAATAATTTCATTGTATTTTATTTTAACAATTACCTACGTGACGAAGCTGTCGCCGAATAAACACACGCACCTCCTGTCACACTTTGCGGGTGGCCGATACGCGGTGTCTGGATCTCAAAGGGGAAATCTTACCAAGGGGAAAACGAGACCTTAAACTCAGATCGATGGCAATAAGGACGAGTGGCTCAAACAAATATTTTAAATGGCAACCTACGTGACAGAATGTTACTACTAAAACATTAGGTAGTAAGAGACAAATTTTCAACAATTTTTTTAAATATTTCAGAAATCATTTAAAAATATATATTTTGTTTTACTAAATAGGTAATATCTTCTGGAGTTTAAATAATTTTTTATATTTTATGTTGTCATATATATTTTTTGTAACATTATCGAATATGCGCACGATGAAGTGGCGGGAGACAGCCAAGATTCGTATGAAATACTCTTCTGTCACGCGGATTTACCACTCTGTAACGTAATTTTAAATACAAAAATATAAATTTATATTTTTGTAAACGTGCACAGCCGTTGTGTTTTTTGTACAATGCACGCTGAAATATAAATAAATAAATAAATATTTGTAAAACTCATGATTTTTTCTTCACAACTGATGGAGACTAAGTTATGTAGGTTAAAAAGAAGAACTGCCCTGTTATCTAATTGTTTACCAACTTGTTAATAATAAAATGTTTTTTCGCATTGACTAACTAACTAAAGATCAAAACCAACAGTCTTACGAAACATTTTACCTAAACTATTTAGGTATAATAATCCTTTAACAATTTCGAAATCCTAACTCCTTTCTAAGTACCATAAATTAACAGTTTAAAAGTAAGTAAGTACCTATCCCATCTCTACAATATTTTATAATAGTTTGCATTCAATATCACTACGATTTTACCCGAAATTCGGTAAAGATCGCAGAAACAACTTGCTCTCTTACCTATAATAGATAAAGCATGATGATTAAAAATTAAGTACTTACCGTATGTCTATTAAAATACTCTAATGCTACCCTAAGATAGTAACTACTGTACCTGACACCATTTGTTCTGAATATTCCAGGCCGGGCACCCCCCCAGCGTGGACTGGTCGGGGCTGATGCCGCCGCCCTCGCCCGCCGCCTCCCGCCTGCTCATCGTCAAGCGACCATCGCTCATAGACGGCTAACAAGGTCCAAAAGGGACACTATATTTGCCAATAGTTCATTGAAAAAAGCATAGATGGCGTTAGTAATGTAAACGCATTATGAACGCCATCTATATCGACGACCGAATGGCGTAGTGGTTAGTGACCTGACTACTGAGCCGATGGTCCCGGGTTGGATTCCCGGCTGGGGCAGATATTTGTTTAAAGACAGATATTTGTACTTGGGTCTTGGGTGTTGATATTTATATTTAGTATCTATCTATCTATGTATTTGTGTAGATATATCAGCTATCCGACACCCATAACACAGGTTCTGCCTAGCTTGGGGTCGGATGGCCGTGTGTGAGATGTCCCCACATATTTAATTTAAATTTAATAAGTATCTTTTGCAATGACTTATCAGAAAGTTGGACTGGGAATTTTATAACTTTTAGTATAAAAGCTAGTTTTGTAATCAGGAATGCTACTTACTGAAATTATTAAACGTCTTCCTTCCGTCTTTTCATCTATGAATGGACTCAACTTTTACAAACCAAGGACAGGAACAAATTAGAAACTATTATGAAACTAAGTAGAAATAGTGACTGTTTATTATTCTGTAAAAACATTGACACCTCTGATTAACTTAGCATCTCAGTTTATCATTTTCGTGAAAGCATTTTTCTTATTTTGTATGTACAGGAATAAGTCTCCATGTTCTGTAGATAGGAGGTACCTAGTTATTGTACTTATGTAATAATACGCCAACTGGGAAAGAGTTCGTGATTATAAGAATAGGTCATATAAAATGGGTGTAGTTTTGAACATATTTCATAAATAAGTAGTTTGACTGGACTGCTGCAAATATTGTGTGATATTGAAATAATGACGAATAAATCAAGTATTAAATTGTTTTCTTGAAGTTCACTGATAAATTTTGATCCGGTGTATAATATAATACATATCTAAAGCCTAAATTATACTAACCATGATTCATTAAATTTAAGATAATTATCCAGAATGCTTTATTAAAAATGTTATCAATAAAATACCTACATTATATGGTTTGCATTTTGATTTTACAAATGACCAAATTTATTGCGTAAAAATTTAGCGGAGGTTGCTCAGTCAGTCAAGCGCCCGCATCTCACGCAAGAGATGCGGGTTCGAAATCCGGCGCTGACAAGTAGGCACCAATGAGTTCTTTGAATTTAAACCATCGCTCTTACGGTGAAGGAAAACATCGTGAGGAAACATGCACATTTAGGTTCTAGATTTCTTTGAGTTCTTTGAATGGATTTGGAGGCAGTGCCTTCAAACTAACCCTAGCCTATAGTTTGTTATCCAACTTCGCCAATAGTCAATCGATAATGGGGTCCGAAAACGAACACGCAAGATATAATATTATATTGTGATCCGTCAGTATAAACTGTCGGTAAAACGTAGTGTTCTTTTCTCTATGATGCTGTCGGATCACGTGTTGACATCTTGTGATCTGATTACTGGATCGTGACATTTTTCTTGCATGTAGTGTTGTGCGTCAATATTTATCGCATCAATATTTTCCTCTGTCTGCTTCATACGAGCGATCTGTATCAATCGTGTAGGGTGTGCTGTGATCCGGACTTGATTAAATATCAGGATAATTATCACAATATTAATTTATTGACGTGTGTATCCTATGCCATAGAGGTAGTACTTTTCCCGACTATTCCCATTTTTCCGCATTTTGTCGTCTATGGTTTCTACTGACAATCAAATCAAGTCAAAAGAAACCGCCAATGCATAACACAAAACCAAAACCCAATCAAATGGGTTTATCGGATATTCTTAGCTTGTAAGAAGAATAAATACAACAAAAAACATGTTTGGAACACACAACGATTACAAAAAGTGGACGAATTCTCGATTGTAAGTACCTACTAACCTCATCGTCATTCAATTCAAATGTTCACTGCTATGGTTGGCCACTCGGATCGCTGATAGTTTGATACCTACATATAACCACTACATAGGCCAATAGGCGTATATACTGTTTGAAAACGATTTGAGAGCCACTATGCAATGGTACAGAAAATCTCTTAGGTAAGTATACTAAGTATACTTATCATTAAGGAAACCTCACATTTTCGTCTCCAAAACTTTCCCAAAGCATTAGCAGTGGTGGCAGAAACGTGTTACTACCACCGAAACACGATCATTGCATTCTCACCGCAGTAGCTAATTTCGCACCACGAGCACCGTCCGATCGAATCGATCACTTTTCTAACACGTATTCCACTGTGTCACTTAAACCGTCATGCTCGTTTTTAACCCTTCCAGCGACGATGAGACAGTCACCACGTCTGGCACCAAGACGTACGTGCGCGGCCCCGGGGACAGCCGCGCCCGGGACCCGGAGGAGGTGCCCTTCCAGAGGGTCTCCGTCGCGGGGATCCACGCCACCGGGGTGAGGATTAGGTACCATGATTGAGTAGGAGTAGAAATGTGTGAGTAAGTCCTGAGTTGAAGGGCTTGGAGGGATGCGATATGACCACATCAGAGGCAAAATGGAACGGCTACGATAAATAGATGGAAGAATATAGTTGGATGTATAGATTAGGTAGGTATTAGGTATACCTACTGATATTGCCGTTGTCACACTGGGAGTGTTATAGGAGTGTTATCATAATAATTATAGGAGTAGTTAAGGTGTGTTTGAAGATATAATAGTTAATGAAAGATAAAATAGCTCACCTTGTTTAAAAATAGCGGCGACGCTAGCAGAATAATAGACGATAATATAACGAACACACACTACCTACCCACGTAGGATCCCCAGCTCTTAAAGTATTCTGCTGCTCAGGTACCTTTCGATGAGCTGGTGCAGTCTTCAGCCCTGCTGGCGGAGGCGCTGAAGATGCGTCAGAAATACATGGAGGCCTCCATGCAGTCGTTCCCGGTGTCTCTGGCCAATTACTTGAAGAACCATGAAGAACGGCCAATGGTACCTAGAACGATCAAGTCGGAGATGCTTCCAACAGCCGAATTTGGCGGACAGTATAAGGCACCTATTGATAGTAAGAAGATTTATGTTTTGGTGGATTTAGAAATGTAGGCAGTTGAGGGTACTTTGGTATGAGTTTAACCCGTGAGACCAGAAGAATCTATCCAAGATAACAAAATGTTCGTACATACAACCGTATTATACACAAGTTTTGCTCTCTGTCGGTAAGTAGGTACCTAACATAACATGTCATCCTAACTAGAGGTACAGGTAGATGGTACAGGTACCTAAGTAGGTTAGGTCTACTTAGGTATCCTATTGTCCGAAGCTAAGGCCAGAAAATATGTATGTAGATAAGAGACTTCTCTCTTATCTACCTACATATTGTAGAAAAATACCTTTGTTAAGTAAATAAGTTTTACCCCGGAATCCAATGAGTTGGTTCAAATGATTGCATCGTCCTTCCAGGCAAAGATTTGGCTGGAAGATATCTACAGTTGGATGGGAATAGATCATCGGAAGAGGATATGGCCGCTTTCTATGACCCAAGTTTCCTCAATGTTTCTGAGAAAAGTAGGTTTTCCTTACTTATATCCTAACTATCCTAACTATAATAATATTATAAATGCGAAAGTAACTGTGTCTGTTACTTTTTCGCGCCAACACTACTGAACAGATTTGAATGAAATTTGGTAAAGATATGGTTTTAGACCCTGAGAAAGAACATAGGCTACTTTTTACTCCGGAATTCCCACGGGAAAACTTTTTAAGACGAAGCGAAGCTCGCGGGTACAGCTAGTATTTAATAAATACATAAATATTTTGTTGTACCATATATTCGGTATTTATCTAAGTAGATTATTATAGGTACTTTACACCTTAATACTGCCATTGCGAACCCTCTTGTTTGTATACAGGGTTATTGGTAAGTAGACCTGATCCTTTCAGGAGGTGATAGAGGAAGGCATTTCCAGTCGATAATACCCTATAATGCAATATCCGAAACTTAACCATTTCTAAGATATTTACCTAATATTTAAAGATTTTTGAATTTTTGCCAAAATTTCATGTTTAAAACCGAAAATAAAAAAAATTAGCCATATTTCAATACTTTTTTTCTTTTTAAAAATGTTTATCTATTTTGAGGTATTGTGTCTAATTTAAGTCGAATAATGCACATTTGATTATTTTAATAAGTTTATTAAGATGTTA
Organism: Plutella xylostella; assembly: GCF_932276165.1. Lineage (NCBI taxonomy): Eukaryota > Metazoa > Arthropoda > Insecta > Lepidoptera > Plutellidae > Plutella > Plutella xylostella. The sequence goes on from NC_064005.1 coordinate 668,215, forward strand.
CTAATTCAAAACAAACAAAAAAAGTATTGAAATATGGCTAGTTTTTTTTATTTTCGGTTTTAAACATGAAATTTTGGCAAAAATTCAAAAAACCTTTAAATATTAAATATCTTAGAAATGGTTAAGTTTCGCATAATGCATTATAGGGTATTATCGACTGGAAATGCCTTCCTCTATCACCTCCTGAAAGGATCAGGTCTACTTACCAATAACCCTGTATAGGGCGTGCATTAAAAATAGTTGACCAACGGAAGGGAGTGACTCTGGCTCTGGGGGTCTGAACAACTTTCGTTCTGTAATTTGGTCCACTGTTTACGGGACACTCTGCTGTATACCAATAGACATGAGCAAGGGCTATGTCTGAAGAGTGCTGCGGACTATTGATGATGATGACTGTTATGAACATAAATGTTATGTTGATGTACTTTTATCCCATATTTGTGCCAAACTTACGTAAGTATTCTATCTCATGTTGCCAGATCCATACAAATCCCAGCAGACGGTGCGGAATTCCATAGAGTCCCAAGAAGGGGAGACGCTTGCTGCAGGTAAACCCAAACTTTAGATACAAGGTAACTATAACCATAGAATAACGAGTACTAGTAACTTGTTATTCTATGATATAACTAAGTAAAAGTAAGTACTATTTGTTTAAAAACCAAATTCAAGAATGCATTGGCGGGCTATTAGTACCAGAAGTAGTACCTATTCCGGGTGGCCCAAAGAGTGACGTCCAAAGGAAAAAAAAATGATTCCTTAGATCAAGGGGTAGCCGCTAGTGATGTAACGAATATTCGCATTCGCATTCGCATTCGCGAATATTCGCATATTTTTGGATATTCGCATTCGCATTCGCATTCGCAAAATTTTATGCGAATGTTTTGCGAATATCAGTACTTATTAGAAAAAAGTATTTGAAAATAATGGTAGGTTAACAAAATCAAAATCCATTCGTCTATAACCTTTTATTACAATATATTAATCTCATTACCTTTATCATTTGGTATTTATTTAATTATTTTTTTGGGCAATGAAACTTTAGAAATAGTTAATACAAGGTGGGTACTCTCATTTGTACAAATGGACAATTTCAAATTTGTTTTGATATTGGTGGACTAGACAAATGCAGAATACAAGTTCAGAGGCCATGGAGTGATATACTCCTCAAGATCGCAGAATAATTTTGTATTCTGTTTTCGGGGCGCCTTTTATTTCGTTTTATCTGTCATTTTTCCCGGCAAAATCGCCCGATTTTGCCGTTTGAAACGGTTTTGAGGGGTTTTTTGAAGACCCGTGCTTATGTGAATAAGCCCGTGTCTCTGGAAGCCCTTAAGGCGAGTGCGAGAAGTGATGAGAAATGCCATAAAAGGAGCACGTATGGCAATCAATTGTGACGGCGCCCATTTTGCCGATATCATTTTCTAGACTTTACCAATAAAATTGTAAAGGTTCAAATAAACATAAGTAATCAAAAAAGAGAATGCACGTTTTTCATTAAAAAAAATGAGAACCAAACAACATCGGATGACTTCTATTGGTCCACCTTGTAGCTTCATAAGACCTAAACATACATTCACGTGCAAAGAAATAGTTCCACTTATAAAATATAGACACCAAATTAATAGCCCCTATTTTTTTAATCATTTAAGAGAAAATTTTAATAAAATATTGACGTTTTTAGTTGGTAATATTCTGATTCGTCGTTAAATGAACTTAAAAATTGCAGAAGTCGTCATTAAGTATTTTTTTGCGCTCAGGAGTAATTTGGTGTTTTTCTTAATGGATCATTTTCATTGCCCGTGAGTGTAAATAAACAAACAAAAAGCGTATTTTCACAGTATAGTGTCAGAGCAAGATAGCCATACATTTAAATACGTCTAAATGTTTCGTGTAAAACGTCCTCAGAAACTGCACACAGTCGCAATGTGTCGTAAGTGTTACGGAGCTAAATAAAGTATTTTAAAAAATTGCGTCTAGTATTGTTCAGTCTGATTCGGAATGCGCCTAGACCGGAACGTACCTCGTTCAGTACGAGACTACCACCAAACCATACAACTAACGCCAAATTTGAACACAAACTGAATATTCGCATTCGCATTCGCGAATGTCGATTTCAGATATTCGCATTCGCATTCGCATTCGCGAATGTCCAAAAACACACATTCGTTACATCACTAGTAGCCGCCTGTATATAGGTAGTTTAATAGAATTCAAAGTCAATGTCAATTTTTTTTATTCATCGTACAAATGTTAAATTTCCTGATGAACGTCATTTTTTACAAACTACTCTCCGTTCGGATAAGGGGGGCTCTTTCTGTCTAAGGAGAAGAACGGAGGCAAGAAACTCCTGAGCCATCTTTTCAAAAAAAGACTTAAATCTAGTTAGTATACAATACTTATAAGCTTAATAATAATAATTATAATAATATGAGCAGTGCCAACTATTTATCACAGCCATGCATTAACGTCCTCTAAGTAATCATCAATTCTATAATAAGCTTTTTTACAGAGTTTCTCTTTAATGTAACACTTAAACTGATTCTCTGGCATTTGAGTAACTTCTGTTGGAAGCCTATTATAAAATCTAATACAGTACCCTAAAAACGATTTATTAACTTTCGCTAGACGCATCGCTGGAAAAGCCAGCTTATGCTTGTTCCTAGTATTAATGTCATGATTACTGCCAATTGTATCAAAAGTTGAAATATTCTTTTGTACATACATTAAATTGGAAAAAATGAACTGACATGGAACTGTAAGGATGTTGTTTAATATCTTTAAATCGTTCTCTCAATGAATCCCTGGAACCAAGTTTGTATATAGAGCGGATGGCTCTTTTCTGTAATACAAATATATGTAGTTTCAATATCAGCGGCTCTACCCCAAAGCAAAATGCTATACGACAATAAGCTGTGGAAATAACTAAAGTAAACTAATCTGGCGGTTTCAACGTCGGTCAGTTGTCTAATTTTCCGTACAGCAAAAGCTGCGGAGCTCAACCTTCCAGCCAATTTTTCAATGTGAGGTCCCCACTGTAACTTTGAATCTATAGTCATCCCAAGAAAGACAGTATCATTAACTAGGTCCAATTTATTCCCATCTAGAATAATGTTAGTATCGCATTGTCTAACATTCGGCAGTGTAAATTTAATACATTTCGTTTTCTTAGAATTTAATAGAAGATTATTAACGGTAAACCAATCGTGTATGTCAGATAGAATAGAATTAATTTCAAAATTATTTTCACTTCTTTTAACTTTAAAAAGCAAAGAAGTATCGTCAGCAAATAAAACTATATTAGTCATTTTTTCAACCATAAAAGGCAAGTCATTAATATAAATGAGGAATAAAAATGGTCCTAGAATAGATCCTTGAGGAACGCCTATTTTTACATGAACCCCTGTGATTTAGTATTGTTAATATCGACCCTTTGTTGTCTCTTGTCTAAATATGAAGCTATCAAATCTAAAGCCTTTCCTCCTATGCCATAGGGAGACCGGGGACAAAAGTAACAGCGGGTCGAAAGTAACAAAGACTCTGTAGACTTCCCCAATAGCCGAAACGTCGCTCGCGACCGCTGGTTGTCAGCTTGCACTGCCCCCCGCGTATGCTATCATTTTCCGCGCCCGTGCCGCGGTGCAGGTTTGTGTTAGTGAGCATTTCGTGATTTTACACACCAAAAGTAAGTTTTTTGGTGTTTATTCATTTAGTGTTTACGTAGAATTAAGATGGCAATAACCATATGACTATTTGCTCATCGATTCATTATAAGATTGTCTGTAGCATGTTATAAATTGTTTTCGAATAACACGTGCTGTTTTAAAGTTATGTCGCCTGATATTTCAAAAAGGGGGATGGGTACAAAAGTAACAGCTCGCGGCAGGACAAAAGTAACGTGTTACTTTAGTAACTTTGCCATGTCACATTGTAAATTTTATTTTTTGTTGTTTTGATTAGATATTTGTGCCATAATATTGTATATTATAGCACAAATAAAACAACTTCTTATCAGTTATACAGTTTAAATGATGGATCTCATTTACAGTTTATCTTAAAAAGTTATTTTTAGTTTTGTCAATAAGTTATAAGTTTTTTTTATTATTTGATAGTTTTTTAAGAAGTTTTCTTAACTAAATAATTTGATTGATTTTTTTGTTCTTTATTTTGAATCGTATTCATAACATTGGGCAGAATTTATGGGTTGTTACTTTCGACCCATGCCTTGTTACTTTCGCCCTGACCATGGGGTCGAAAGTAACGATTTCCCTTTTTTTTTGAGGCTTTCAAATTGCTAAAATTCGGGATGCATTAAGTAAATTAATAAAGGATATTTGTAGACTATAGACGAAAGTTTTATGTGACTATATTTATTTTATCGTAAATGTTATTAATAACGAGAAATCAGACAGAAACTACAAACTGTTACTTTTGTCCCCGGTCTCCCCTATCTAAGTTTCGAAATTAATTCGTAGTAGTCCTAGGGAAACGTGAACATCAATGATTCCGCTGATTTCGATTTCAGATTTGCCAGCCAAATAATCTGACTTTCCTGGTTAATCATTCACGGGTGACACACCACCCCAGCTCTATTGTTTGCTAGCGACACGCTAAGAATCTACCTCTCCCTTCCGTCTCCCAGTATACTCGGACCCCTGGGCGCACCCGACGCCTCCGGACCACCACTACCTGTTCGCGTGGCGGCGCGGCGTGGTGCGCGTGTTCCGGACCAGGGCTGCCCTGGAGGCCGGCGACCCCATGTACCAGGGGCCCAGCTACAGCACCTACGTGCAGGACCTCACCAGGCTGCTGGACATGATCTGCGATGGGCCGCTGTGAGTTTACAAGGGTTTCTTTTCGGGGCAACTCAAGGGTAGTAAAAGTTGCGCAGGTGACAATTGCAGAAATAAATAAGTAAAGTACTTACATAAGAAGAATTTTCTACAATGCGCATCATTATAGCGGCCTTGTTCCTCATCCACATAGTTGGCATGACTCATAGGTAATGTGAGAATTAAGTAAGATTTAAAGTGAACCTATACTTACCTATCATTGTTTTTAGACATAGGTACTTAAGTTATATTTTTTTATACAAGACTCTTTGTCTTAAGCCTCAGCCCAAAAATAATCGGTACATCTTATCATGTAGGGTAACGTAACGTACCTAGGGACATTTTCGACTACCCCAACTTTGAATGAAGCTATCGCAGCGTACAAATAAGATATTAATGTGAAATTTTCTTTATTCGGTAGGATATATAATCTATTATCACTAGTATTTGTGTACTAAGCTTTAGTGTGGCCAGATTTTATTAAATTAAGATAAAAGTAAAAATGCTTGTTTTGACCCATGGTACGTTACACGTTTGTACCTTGGGACACTGTTTCCTATAGCTTTGTACTATGGAAAATGCAAACTTCTAAATAACGCCTTATATCTCTGTTCTTATTGATTTACTGCATCTCTCTTCTGTCTAGTTTCACTCTGGCACTAATAAGAACAGAGATATAAGGCGTTATTTAGATGTTTGCATTTTCCATAGTACAAATCCATAGGAAACAGTGTCCCAAGGTACAAATTTAATCGTGTCCCAAGGTACAAAAAAGCAATATTTAACCAAAATTTAAATATCTTTATTTTTAATTAATAGGAATCTTTCAGATAATTGCCATGTCATAAAATTAAATAACTGAAAAGTTATACGTGACATCCATGTCTTTATTTTGAGCATGCCTCAATGAGATAAAGCAACACAAAAAACTAAACAAAAGCTACTTTTGACTCCAAAAAACTTCATATTGTCTTCACCACACACTCGATGCTGGTATGATCACGAGACTCACTAGTTTTGCCAAGCGAGTAAAATACTATGCCTAGGGTAGAATTTTAATGTGTTTATTTAGCCAGTTTTTAAAATATAATCCATGTCCCGAGGTACAAGCGTCCTAAGGTACGTTACGTTACCCTACCGATTATTTTTGGGCTTTTTGGGTTGATCTAGAACCTCTCATAAAGCGTAGCACTGCCCAATGTTTCCAGCAAGTCCTACTCGTTCCGGCGGCTCAGCTACCTGTCGTCCAAGTTCCGGCTGCACGTGCTGCTCAACGAGCTGCACGAGCTCGCGCTGCAGAAGGCAGTTCCTCACCGGGACTTCTACAATGTCAAGTTAGTGACCCTTCCAGACCAATGTGAAGACCTTAAACGGGTAGTCAGTAGTATTTGCTTGAGGTGAGGAAGGCTGATTGCTTATCTTATGCCCAGCATGGAACGATTGTTGGCTGATGATGTTGCGGTTCATTATTTGCCGATTAATAACCACTGCTGGATGTAGGTGACACTCTAGCTGTCTTCGGCTTATTTCATCCATCCAAATATCAATTCAAAGCCAAAGGTCATGGGTGCGGTAGTAGAGAGAACTTTTCATCAATTCCTAATACGTAATACATGACATTTAGCATCAATTTAGCATTCATTCTACCCGTAATATCGACCAACAGTCAAAGCAATAACGCTAACACTAATCACTTGCAATAGGAAAGTGGACACGCACATCCACGCGGCGTCTTGCATGAACCAGAAGCACCTGCTCCGCTTCATCAAGCGGACCCTGCGCCAGCGCCCCGACGAGGTGGTGGCCATAGACAAGGGCATGCCGATGACTCTGAAGGCCGTCTTCGAAGAAATGAAACTCGACGCGTACGACCTGAATGTGGATATCTTGGATGTGCATGCGGTAAGTGAAACGGACTACTTGTACTGATACTAGATATGTAAGTCAATTTGTAAATAAGATAAAAAAAAATCTACCTATAGCTCGACAACTTCGTGCGCGACCGTCCTTGCGGGGTGACAGACGCGGCGGGGACGAGGTAACCAAGACGACAGCGGGTAGCGGGTGGTGTATCGGGGAAGGGCAACGCGTGCACTGCACGTCATTATTACGGCAGTCTCGGCCGCGCAGTCGAGGCGGCCACACGTCTAATATAATCTGTCATAATTTGAGTGCGACCCACATGAGATCATTGATCCTGTGACCATTAGACCATTAGTCTCAGGATGAGTGTTGAGACCAGAACCTCCACAATCATAGGAAAATTTTATTTTTTATAATCATATTATTATTATCTATGATTCGTCACAAAATAACTTTACAAACCACAAATATAATTTCGTAAATAGATTATATAGCATTATAAAACTATATAATCTTCGGGGGTTTTCTGTAGAACGGTGTGCCAAATCAGCCATGCTACGCGGCTAAAGGTTGGTGCGGCCATAATGAGTAAGCCTATTTACACGATAGACTAAATGAAAAAGGTGATGATGACGATGACAATGAAAAAGTTCAAACAGAGAGTGAACATGAAAGAGACATGGATAAAATAAAATACTTTAACATATAAATAAATACAAATACCTACTCTGCCTGTTAGTCTGTCCTAAACTGTCAACAATACTTTATATGAATAAATAATGAAACTAGTTTTAAGAATCTTTTTTTAATCAACATAATTTACTCCTACATTACGTCACAAATACTGACACGTTATCGCGAGATTTATCCGGGAACACTTATCTCTGTGTGTACTCGTCTTCTGAAATTTCGTGCTACCTCGCCCCCGCCACTTCTTTCACCCCGCAAGGAGGGTCGCGCACGAAGTTGTCAAGCTATAGAACTACTCGTCTCTCTCGACTCGTTTACTACATAACTTAGTGATGGTCAGCTTTTAGCTGGGTGGCATGCTCTGATTGCATCCGGAGACGTATCTCACGATAGTACTTATCACGATAGACCAGCAGTGGTTTAAATTGGCTGATGACGATAAACATAAAGGGGATTAGGTAAAATTCATACTGTTTATGTTTACAGGACCGCAACACATTCCACCGCTTCGACAAGTTCAATGCAAAATACAATCCGGTAGGAGAAAGCAGATTAAGGGAAGTGTTTCTTAAAACGGACAATCTCATGAATGGCAAATATTTTGCCGATATAATAAAGGTTTGATCTCATATCTCAACAATAAAAAAATAATCCTAATAATCATATACATTTCATATACTTACTACTCATATACCTACAGAGCGAAACAAAGGTACTTAACTACTTAAAAACATGTTTCCTAGGAGGTGATAGCAGATCTCGAAGAGAACAAGTATACTTTCGTCGAGCCTCGCCTGTCGATCTACTGCAAGAGCAAGAATGAATGGGCGAAACTGGCCAGCTGGGCCGTGAAGAACGATGTGCATTCCAACCACGTCCGCTGGCTCATCCAGGTCCCTAGACTGTAGTGAGTGATAATTCTAATGAAAGTAATACTATAAATTTTGCGAGCGAAAAATTTGATCCACGGAAACACTGATAGAGTCGAATTTTAACAAAGAATTTAGGGATTTAACACCATTAAAATTAGAACTTGTGTTAAAATCAGAATCGATATCAATATTGGCCTATTACATCAGTGTTTTATTGTTGAAATTAACATACTTACCCATGATAGCAATGATAATTAATACAACCTGCACAATAATAATATAAAAATGTTTCTTTACAGTGATATTTATCGCATCAAAAACATATTGAAAAACTTCCAAGAGTTTCTGAGTAATTTGTTTGATCCGCTTTTCCAAGTGTCTATTGATCCCAGCTCGAATACAGAGCTGCACAAATTCTTGACGGCAAGTTTTACCATATTTCTTTTATAAAGGATCCATAAATTAATTAAGCGTAAATTTAGTAAGTAAGTATTTAAATAATCTTTTTAGCATGTGATCGGCTTTGACAGCGTAGACGATGAGTCCAAACCTGAAAATTCTAACTTGAACGATCACATGAAGACTCCAGAGGAATGGAACCATGAGGAAAATCCGCCGTATGGCTACTATTTGTACTATATGTACGCAAACATGGTAATTCTAAACCAGCTGAGAAAGTGAGTACTTCCAGATACTTTAAATAGAAACTGCTTTCAGGAGGAAAGAAATGAAATAAGCTAGCTGAGCAGGTATCAATTAAATTGTTTTTATTTAACCAGGGAACAAGGTTTGAACACATTTGTGTTGAGACCACATTGTGGTGAAGCAGGACCACCAGCACACCTTAGTGTTGCATTCCTATTGGCCGAGAATATATCGCATGGTCTAACTCTAAAAAAGGTAACCAGATATTGTTCATGTACCTAATTATTGTGTCTGAGGCCAAGATCCACTTCGGGTCGCTGAGCCAGCGGAGTAAGTAATTATGATGATATCATCTAGGAACATACGAACGGCTGATCTACATTTCATCCGACTAAGGTAATATCAATACCTGAATCATTGTACCTCAAAATGAACATGTTCAAATATCTAATTAAGTCTATGTAACTCATTTCAATAAGCTTAAAGTTCTCATTTATTTTAATAAATTAAGTGTGACTACTTGGCGAAAGCCACAGTCCACATCTAATGTAAAAATACATAAAGCTTTTGTTAATTTTTCAGGCGCCGGTCCTACAGTACCTCTATTACCTGGCACAGATCCACATAGCGATGTCGCCTCTGAGCAATAACTCTCTGTTCCTGCGCTACCACAGGAATCCTCTCCCTGAGTTCTTCGCTAGAGGGTTGCCGGTCACGTTGAGCACTGATGACCCACTGCAGTTCCATTACACCAAAGTAAGAAGATGTATTTACATAAGTCTACTTTGGGTTACTAAATATCACGTCTAATGAATAGTAGGTATTGAGGTTCAGGCTTCATGTTTTGTTGTGAAGATAGTTTTTCCTACTGATTGATCATTTTCAAGATGTAAAAACGATCAAAGACTACCAAACATGAAGTCTGCACATTATGCCTCCTAAGTTATCACCAGCTTTAGTTGCATACTATAATATGTACCTATAAACAATCATTTTTTTTTAGGAACCCTTAATGGAAGAGTACAGTATTGCTGCGCAAGCGTGGAAGCTGAGTTCATGTGACATGTGTGAGCTGGCCCGCAATTCTGTGATCATGTCTGGCTTCCCACATGAGGTGAGGTTCAAATTACGTTTCGTCTTATGGATGTCTAGACCTTGTTTCATCTAAGATCATTACTGTGACAGTTATCAAATACTACTTATTGCGAAATCTGTGTGATTTGTCATTTCAATGGATAAGAATAAGAATCATACAATAAGTCGATAGACAAAATATTTCTATAACGTCACGGGAATCTTAGGTGAAATGAGCCTGCTACTCCAGTTTACTCGGGAGCTAGGCTGGCTGAGCTGAAATCAAGGGGATATGTACAAAGGTTCCACTCGAGAGAGCCACGTACAGGAACTTCACCCCCTATGAAAATAGAATAGAATAGAATAGTTGAAATAAGTTATAGAAGTGGACGTTAACGAATCGATGATGAATAATTGAATTATTTCTCTTCGAATATTAATATTCAAAATTAATTAAAATATATATATATATATTAATGCAGGTGTTTTAAATAATACCCAAAATTTACTTACGCTAATGATTTATTACTAATTTTAAGCTATCTTATGAATGAACTTATTAATAAGTTTGATCTCAATTTTTTGTCAGGTTAAAGATTATATAATAAAGCATGTACATCTAAGCTATTAAGATTATACCTATTTTTTTTTGTTTTTTATTTTTATTATTTTCTCTTTGATTTTATTTTTTGCATTTTTTTTTGTTTACCTTTGTTTTATTATCTACTTAGGCTTAAATATTAGTTTGATGCTAAAACTTTATTAGAACTTTAAATATAGAGTGAATCCTAAATTACATAACTACCTTACTCTAAATCCTTTTTAGACGGGCAATTACAAGTTCTTAGTCCCAGAAGTTGACTAAAAGTCAATTGGTTTCTTCCTTGATGATATTCACTCCAGTATGTAACCAGCTTCCAAAAAATGCAATTTTATTGCACTCTCACGTTAGGTTTTCACACGGTTGTTCTGTGTGTTACACCCTCAGGTCATCGTGGCTTCTCGTGCAGAGTTCCGACCGTACAATAAACACAACACTTTTTGGAACACCTCACTGATAGTCCCAGTGTGACGCTCGGTGTCCGGATGGGGGGTCCAGCGGTACGAGGTAATGGCCCGCCGACCGTACATATACAGTCCTCTTGGTACCTGAAGAACAAAAAAATCTGTTATTTATTTTATATTAGGATGATGAAAAAATGGGAGGGTTGAAATAAACAACCAAAACATTCGGTGCAAATATCGTACGTAGAATTCAAAGTAATATATCATCGAGGTAGTTTTAGATCTATCTATCCTACATTCTCTATCGGAGGGTTTTACTAAATAAAAGAAAAAGCAGAAAAAACTATATCGTACCACGGTAAATGTACGATCTAGCATAGGAGAACTCGATGAGCTTGCCCTGACGCAGCAGCCAGCAGCCGCCGTCGCCGTAGATCCCACTACCATAGATCCCACTGTGACAGATCCACCTGCCAGAGACCTCACTGCCTGCGACACCAACTGTAACTGACAAACAGGGCACGCGGCAGAAATACGCTCAATAGAATAGGCTCTTTACAGAAAAAAAGCTGGAAACTTATAAACGCTTACTTTGCCGACCCAGCGTTGGTAAGCGCAGGAAAATATCCTTAGTAAATTAAACGTTTGTAAGTTTCGAGTTATTTTTCCAGTATACGGCCATATCATGCTATACTACTCACAATTACATGCACATTTACTTACTATACCACAACATCGATAACACCAACAACCACATTAAGATCACCGAAAATAATCGTGTGTAACTTTATAATCAAGGGATGTTTTTATCAGTAAAAGCTTGCTTGCTGGTCCTAATAAATTTAGTTTTAGGTGATCGTCGTTATCCCACAGCAGTTTGTATATATCTGACATAAGTTGCTTCACCCAATGTACTCACACACATTACACAACATAATTCTTTAACCCAAAGTCGCATGCACACGTGACTCTCATATTCCATGAAGACTCCTTGCTTATCTAAGACTCATTGTCGTTGTCAGATGAAGCAGTACTGGCTGGGAGTGGACTACCGGGTCGAGGGTCCGGCCGGGAACGACATCACATTCACCAACGTGCCTGACGTCCGCATCTCCTTCCGATACGAGACACTCATCGATGAACTCCAGAATATATTCCGGGTAACCATATTTGGTACAATTATTTGGAGTCGTTTGTTGGAATATCAGAACTGTCCTTGTGGATATTTCTCTTCTCGATGGAAGAAAAGGATGTAAGTGAACAGGACACGCGAACTTCATAAGCTCATGTGTCATGTTAACTTACACCCTACTAGATATTTTCTGGTATCTTCCATCTACCAAGTCTTGGGTCTTCTGGATTTGCGCCCTGGGATGGATGCATTTAATACTGGTAAGGAGCAGTAACAGTGACTGCGCTAACTTGATTAATTTAGCCGCTTGCGTCGTAGTTGTGGTTCCATATCTACAATTCGAATTTCAGATCTTGCATGTCGAATTCTTGCATGATGGCTTCCAGCTTAGGACCGGTTTCACAATGTTTGGATAATGGCTACCTGTCGGATCAAAGACATGCTGTCACTTTTATCCCACAGTTGGGCATTATCCAGACATTGTGAAACATTAATATTATTAATCCGCCGTTTATCTTTTCAGGGAGATGCTCGCGTTGCGGAACATCAGAAATCTTTGAGGGTATCTCCGTCCAGGACTCAGTCCACGGCGAGACACGACGACTCCAGCACGATGGTGAAACTGGAAACGAACCTGTCTGCTGCAGGTGACTCGATATTCTAGATTCAACCCTTTAAATATTCGCCTTTGACACTCCTGTGTGCATTCTTGGCCATATTTTGTAGCGTAAAATTATGTTTTCTTCTTCTACTAAACCTATTTTGTGTGTTTCATCATGGCGACTTGTTCCAAGATCACAAAATATCGCGTATTTTTTCAGAAGTATTTCCTGGGCAATCGTCTACCTTTTAAAATATCAACACAAATATATTGAAGCACTTTCACCAGGTATTGAATCAATTTTGTACTATGATCAACACAAATTATGTTATAAAATAAATAAAGTAAAATATTACATTTATGTTCGTTTTTATGCATCCAAATGTAGAAAGTTATTCCAGGCAAATTATAAAGACTTTGTAAAGCAAAAGTTGTGAGAGTATGATCAAATAATATAATCTACAACACATGCTACATCAAAATAACATGCACGACGTTACTTGAAGGGTAAAAATGAAGGAAGTTGATTGAAGACAACAAAGTAGGATTCCTTAAATATTTATTATTTACATCAATATAAATTACATTAAAACAATTACAATGATATTTCATTGAGTTTCGGCCGCGATCAAAATAATCTATTCAGGTCAAGCTAGACCTAAATATTGTTTTCAAACTGAATTTACAAAACTCTTATTTGTGTATTTTTTACTTGGAGAAATATTGTTTGACCACTAAGAACTGATATTCTTCAAACTGCTGCGCATGGGCCTTGGTCAGTGTTGTGTGAAGGTCTTTGAGGGTTCCTTGGTTAGGTATAGGCCTCACGGGACTTCACACCACTCTGCCCTCGGCCTTTCTCTTCCTGGCACTGCACTGTCTGTCCTGGTCTTCACTCGCGAAAACGTTCCACAGTTAATAATTTTTTGGCAGATACAAAATACACACCTTTTTCCAATTTTTATCACCTCATTTCTGATAGGCTCCATCAGAGAAATCCTCAACTGTACTGTGTAACATAGGTTTCCTTCTTCACGAGAGAAATTAACCTCCGAACGCAACCATTACCTTTACTACACAATTCAAGATACACACAAGCTGGTTTCCCCTTAGAAGCCAGTGACAGCTTTGATAGCCTTCTCTTCGTCGTAAGGCGTCATTTGTCTGTTGGAGTGGAACTCCATGGTGAAGGAGGCGAGCCCCGAGCTCAGGGACCGCAGCGCCGACGAGTAGCCCAGCAGCTCTGATAGCGGTGCTAAGCACTCTATCACCTGGTGGAATTACACTCGGGTTATGAGACTATTTATCATGGAGATCAAACTGCAAATAGGCCCTCCTGATGAGTGCCAAAACAATGTATTAAGGCCTTCATCTTTACCACTAACGGCATCCTGTCTATAAGGTCTTATATTTAGCTGTTCAGAATCTTCAGAACAAATTTTAAAACTACCTATATTCCATTGAATCCTGTACCATTATCTCATATCAGCAGTTCAGAGCTCTAATGTGGCGCTACCACAGTTCATGATCGTATCAGATCTTTTATTATGCCATATTTCAGAGCGATCTTTATATTATGCCATATTTGACAGCATCGCTCGCTCAGGCTGGTTTTTGCTAGAATGCTACTAGAATCCAACCTGAAAATATGAGCAGCTTCCACGCCGGCTGGTGTTTTACTTGGCCTGGAAACATGAGAAGCTGGTACCACTTATGCAGTTGATACCTTGGCCTGAAAACATGAGGTCATAGAACGTCTTCTGGTGGTCATACCTTGTCTCCTCTCCGCACGTGCACCTGCTGTAGGTCGGCGCGGCGCCGCGTGAGGTCGGCCAGCACGCGCGCCGAGTGCGACTCCGGCACCACCACTTCGAGAGACATCACCGGCTCCAGGAGTATGGACTCGGCCTCTGCGAATACCTGGTGTTGGAGGGAGTAAGCGTAAGGAGGGTTTTTTTCAGTTTAATTTTGAGACGATAATAGATTTTGTTTTATTCATTAAAATTGGTTAAGCCGTTTTGCATAAAAGAGTAACATATTCTATCTTACGACTTTTCACATAAGTGGGTTAAAAATTAGAAATATTATTAAATTACAAAAGACGCATCTGCACTTGGGGTTGTGACCAACGCAGGAATCTTGAAATTTACAGTCACACCCACAAAGCAAGTCACACCCATATTTTATCGTCCTATTAAACCAGTAGGCACCTTGTTTCTACTCTTCAGGCACATTACACACAACAAACACATAATTATCATCCCTGAAAAGTATACAATGGTGACGTACCTTTCGAAGACATTGCACGACGGCGGCAGAGACAACAGAGTCTGAAGTCCCGCGTCCAACTTCCAGCCAGTGAAGAGTCACCTGCACATCCACCATCTGCAACAGAATATCCATTAGAACTCAGCACCTAGCAGTATTTTCATCATCCAGCACAAATCCACTTTTGGACATAGGCCTCCTAAGAACCGCCACAACGCTGCTTTCACGGCTTCGCCCATTTTGGCACCACAGGGTAGGCCCATCTTAGTGAGGAGTTGCAGAAGACAGCGTTGGTTTGCTTGTTATTGGACGCCCTAATTGAAATAAAGGGTTATCTCTGTGATTTTGAAAGAAAGAATAAGTACAAACGTACAATGAAAAACCTATTATAAAGACTATAAGACAGGTCTGAGCAGTTACCTTGCAGCCTAGTTTGGGTCCGTGCAGCAGGGCCGTGGAGACGCCTTGCTTTACGGCTGTCATGTGTCGCGTCCATACATGCGCGAGATTTGCCGCACTCTCCGGTGATTTGTTCAACCTTGTCGGAAAGATAAGTTTGTTTCAGAGAAGATTGTAGTTAGATTTTAAAAGACACATCACATCACTTTATGGACTTATGAATGAAATAAATATTATTCTTAACATTTTATAGAAATATATATCTGAAAAACGTCGGGCCGCTAAACTCGGCCAGCAACAAGGCATATGTGTCTCTATGTAGAATTGTAGATAAACTCCACTGGGAAGAATCTCCACACCATTGGGGAGTCCTATAAAACAGGAACAACAACATCATCCAAAAAAACAACCCTAAAACTCTCACCTCAAAACCTTATCCGCCGGTACTCCTTTAACCGTTTTGGCTGACATGGTGACATTGACCATCTGCTTCTGGCTGCCGATCTTCCGCTCCAGCACGAAGTTCCTCTGGGCGGCGCCCAGCAGCGTCTCCCGGTACGCTATCTGGAGAGGACCCAGCTCCACGTCGATCTTGTACTCTCTGATTATACGCTCTTTGATTATCTCTAGGTGCAGCTCGCCCATACCTAAAATATTGCAGACTTGCTGTAGTATTACCATAAGTTTAAAGTATGTGTAAATTAAGTTGAATACGGTTTTTAAAAGAGGTACAGTATGAGGTATTTGACAGCCCTAAACATGAAATTGTATTGCAAACGTTTAAAGAGAACGATTTGTAAGAAATCTGAGGTTAAATTCATGCATTCCAAGAAATATTCAATTATTTCTTTTTCATCTTCACCTACAACCCCACAGCACAATCTGTCCGGACTCGCCGTCGCCAACCCTGAGGCCGGGGTCCTCTCGACTTAGCTCGGCCAGGGCTGCCCCCAGCGGGGTCTGGAACGCCACGCTCGGCGTGTCTATGGTGCAGGGAAA
Source organism: Plutella xylostella (assembly GCF_932276165.1). NCBI lineage: Eukaryota > Metazoa > Arthropoda > Insecta > Lepidoptera > Plutellidae > Plutella > Plutella xylostella. The sequence continues at coordinate 684,592 of NC_064005.1, forward strand.
CATCTTCAACCTCTATAACTCACCAGCTAGTACGATCTGTCCAGACTCGTCATCGTTGACAACCCTGAGGCTGGGGTCCTCTCGACTCAGCTCGGCCAGGGCTGTCTCCAGCGGGGTCTGGAACGCCACGCTCGGGGGCTCGATGGTGCACAGGAACACGGGCTCCGGGACGCGCGCGCCTGCGGAGAGGAATCTGGTTAGGAGAGGGGAATAGATGTGTGGGTATGTAGACTGGAAGGAAGAACATGTTTTTAAATAAGAGCACCCTGCATACTTAAATTACACATAAATGATTAAATACAATAATATGATGTACGCAGTAAGGATTAACACTCAATCTATATATACTTAGTTTGCTATACACTGATAAAATCGTTCATAGAAAGTAAATACATAGAAAAAATGGTTAGACACAATACACAATAGGAAACCAATATAAGAGAAAAATATAAACATGAAAATTACATGACAGTATAATAAATCCAGTAAAGTTTAGTATACACGGTCAATAGGCATTGAACCCTAGTATCGCGGAGGTAATCCTGGGAGTTCTTCATACGCCTGATGGATAAAGCAAGTAGCGAGGATGTCAATCGTTGGGGGTTTCCTCTCAAAGATTGACATCCGCGACACCCACTCTGGAGGAGCTTCAGTCTTCTTTATTTTCTATAGCCAACGGTCGCCCACTGCCACGGTCAGATCAAATATAGGTGTTGCTTGTAGACACTGGTTCTTCAACAGCCTCTTTGAATTCCTATTGCCCAATGTTCGGGGACTACTGACACGCCCGACACGACAATATTCATTACGATTTCAGCCAGGTGTAACACTTGTATAATTTAAGCGGGTACCCACCCTGCCCTATGCCTACCACTATAGGGGCGGGTGAGCGTCCACTTAAAGTATTCTAAAACCTAACCCTGAACCCGGGACTTCTCTCTTCATTAGCTGCATGACAGTGCATGCCCCGAGCAGCGGATACTATAAACACATTGGTGCAAATGGAACTGTCCAATGAGCACAAAATCCGGTTCGGGGTCACCCATACTTCCACGACGCTGAAGACTCCTCATTTGTCTTCTACAGGAGATCAGCTACCTTACCACCACGACACATTAGCAGTGAAAAATCCTTGGAATGAATGCTTCATTTCTAGGATTGTTAACTGGTAATGTGTCGTGGTTCTTTTTCTGTAAAATCTATGGATCTGAAAAGTGTTTAACAGATTTATAAGCAATCGGTGGTGGCGGTACTGGTAGCAAAAGGGCGGAGTCGTGTCCATATCAACGTGAGATTGAATGAGATCTAGAGTGATGCTGCTGAATTTCGTAGTTGAAATTCTATGAATTTCAGGAGCATCACTAAAGAACTATTTTTTCGTAGGTCTGTGTTGTATTTAATTGTTCTGCTAAAAAATGGCGGACACATAAAATTTCATTTATTTAATCAATAAAAATACACAAACCTCTGTCCATCTTATTAATGGTTTTTTAACGTTCGCTTATGTCTGGTAAGTAAAATTGGTTTTCGTTTGCAGTCATCAAATATGTATGGGATTTCGAATGTCTAAAAACCATTAATAAGATGCACAGAGTATAACATGGTATAACCTTACAATAGTAATTAGTTTATTCAAAGGGCATTTGATCTTTTTTGATTTTTGCCTGACATACGGTGTACGGTCAGGTGCAAAGAAACCTGCCCCCCCCCCTCATACTAACAATGCTTCTGAGGGGGGTCAGGTTTATCTGCACCTTACTGTACCTGCACACGAGACTTGGCGGAGAGCCTGGATCTTGCTGGAGTGGTGAGTACCTCGAGGTCGGATACTGTGTTTATTGGTGCCAGTGGGACGGACCAAGCAACACAGGGCCCGCCACGGAGCACCCACTGTTTCTTCTTCTGCCGTTTCTGTGTTCATCTCAGCGACCAGCTTCTGAACAGCGATGGAAAAAGTAGAAGAAGAATACCTACCTATTCCTCTTCTACTTTTACTATTGCATATTACTCCCATGTGGAGCTCAGGGCTACATAAGTTCTTCTCCAAGCTCCTGTATCCTGCGTAGTCAGCAGTGTAGCAGCTTGTAGTATTGTTCTCCACGCTTCTGTATCTTGCGTAGCCAGTGTAGTAGCTTGTAGTAGATAATACCAGTGCAGGTCTCGGGGTTCGAGACCTGCACTGGTGTTACCTACTTACAAAATACACTGGCACTTAACATTCTGTCATTCTAGGAGAAATACAAAATTAACACACTGTGAGGTCTAGTCATAATAAATAAGGAGTCAGCTTCTTCCAAACGGTTCTGTAGATTGGAGATTGCTTCGCTGTTTATTGTCATCCTTGTCGTTGTCAACCGATGAGAGTGCAACGGGAGAGTTGATTCATGAAATCCTCTCTAAGAGAATGTTTAAAGAGCTCCTCATGAACTCCTCTCTAAGAAAGGGTTTCAAAAGTTTCTCTCTTAAAAGAGAGAGGGTGACATGAATCGAACGTCTCCCGTCGCTTGCTAACGATGGAAAACTGCCGATCCTGTCTATACCTAGAGGAACACCTTGGAAGGATGTAGGTAATATATTATAAATAGGGTGTTAAACGGTGACAAAAACTATCTACATAGTATTCACAGACCCGCTAGATCCAGCCCATTGATGAGGAGCCACGGCCCAGAGCACGAGGCCAGAGTCAGATTGCCGTTTTTCCGGTGGACATGAAATCTGGTTCTAACCTGAGCTGTAGGCCGGGCCGGCTGTAGCTATCGTGGTAGAGGGGAAAAAAAATGTTGTTAATGCTCTTTCACGTGAGTTTACAGTCAGATTACATTTTACAAGTGAGTTTTTTTTATTACCCTGAGACTCTGATGGGAACTCTAGCTCACGAAAAACGAAGTTACGGAGCGCTGTTGGCTGCGCTTACCACGACTCTGTCTTGTTGCAATTAAATGAACCGATTACGTAATAACAGCTCTCGTTACTTCGTTTTTTGTAGAGCCACAGTAACCCTGTTTCTTCTTCTTGTTAATTCTTGCTGGGTCGAGCGGTGAATGCCTCGAGGTCGGATACTGTGTTTATTGGTGCCAGTGGGACGGACCAAGCAACACAGGGCCCGCCCCGAAGCACTCATGGGTTCCTCTTCTGACTTCGGTGTGAGCTGTGGCTTCTTGCTATGTATCTGTGGGATAAAGAATCTCCAAGTTAGTTCAATACAAATCGACCGAACGAACAAATTGATTGGTGTCAACCTCAATATTTTACTATGAAGAAGAACACAGTCTCAATCGTTCGTTCGTTCGTCTAAATGAGTTCACGGTACAATTCCCGAATACTTTTTAAAACAATGAACAGACACTTTTGAATGAATTTAACACACAACAGACAAAACAATTATCGGTATAGAGTTATCTTGAGATTTGCATTGTCATGTGCGAATACGGTCTTCATATGCTGTGCGTTATCTTCAGACGGAGTTGACGTGTAGATCTGTAATCAAGTGCCACAAGGAGGAGTCGCTGCTGTGGTGACGACACCAACCACGGCCCGACCAGCCTTGAGGTCACTCAGACTACCACTATAAGCATGTCTGTCTCGCTCGTGTCCAGGAATTTGGGTTATGATAGGAAAAAGAGCTGCAAAATACACGATTATCCGAATAAATACTAGCATAAAATAAACACAAAAAACATGTCAATTATTGTAGCAGTACGAAATATTATGAGTTCTGAAATGTATATTTTTTCAAATTACCACCATAGCATAACAATAATATCCATTACATCATAGTACCTAAATAAATATTAAGTAGTAAAAACATGTTTAAATGTATGTCAGCCACATAGTTTCTTGGGGAAACTAAATACATACTATCTTAATACCTGAAATACACATTAAAGTTTAAACCCGAGGTTCAATCCTAGTAAGTAGTTAGTGATATTATTACTCAAATAGAGAATATAGAGAAAGAAAGATATAAAGTGGGTTAAATAACAGCGTATGGTTACATAATATAAATATAGCAAGGACGCTAAAAGTCGATGATTTGTCGGTAAACCCCAAGAAGCTGTTGATATCAACAATGAAGCTTGCGCAGCTAACATCAAATACAATACAAGTAATTTGAAATATGTATAAGTATAACAAAGGACTATATATATATTATCTTTGTTGTTGACATCTGTAGGTTTCTCTTATTGCCACCCCTAAGGGCCGAATCACATCGGAATAGCAGAGGCTGGCAGCAAAACGCGAGGAGGACAACATCTGTTATTCCGGTGTGATTCGGCCGTAAGGAAGAAATGCAAGTATTGTGACTGTAATTTTCTGTCTCTTTCCTTCTCTTGAATGGTGTCACTTGTTAGTGAGGTTACATTTTCTTTCCTTACTTTAAAAACCTGCAGGCGCTATAATTATGTATAATTGTATAGTGTACAGGCAAACAGGGGCATATTTTATTAGATCTATAACATTCATTAGATCTCAGGGCGGAACGGATGTAAGATTTTCCTTGCTCCCTAGTGTTGTGTATGCCGCCATGAGAATTGGCTCCATTGATAACCTAGGTGGCTGATCTATGGAGTAAATTTTCATGGACGTCGGTTCACCGGGACTATTGCTTACACTCTGGTAGGTTCACGGTAGGCTTGTGTGTATAGAACAGCTGAAATTGCTCCAAATGCCATGACGTGACATATGGAGCAACAACAGTAGATTTGTCCATCATTTGTAAACATGTTGTAGCCTACAGCTTCTTTACATTGGCACTTTTGTCATCTTCAAGTATGTCGAGTGGAGAATGCCTCAAGGTCGGATACTGTGTTTATTGGTGCCAGTGGGACGGACCAAGGAACACAGGGTCCGCCACGAGGTACTCATTGGTTCTTCTTCTGCCTTCGGTATCTTCTTTAGAATCATGAGAATGTAAGATGTCTGAATTATCAAATCCCGTGACAAGATTTTCGAGTGACAATAAGTCGTCCGTACTAACCGTGGGAGGTATAAGGCTATTAAGAATAATGCTTGATAAACAAAAAAGTGCAGAAAATTTACTTACCAATTCCGAGGAGTATATCAGCCTTCTCACTGTCGTCTGGCTGCTCGTCCAAAGCGTTCAGTCTTTGTCTGGCACTCGGCAGGATCAGACGTTCCAAGTCTTCCTGTTTGCTCAGCCGGGCGGTGAGTCTGGTCTTAGCCTTGTTGGCAGCAGTCTGATTAGAAGTGACTAAGTCCCTTGTCATTGTTACCTGATAACAGATAACATAAATGTTACCGATGCCGCTAGGAGTCGTAAAAATAGTGAAAATCATTGGAAACTGGAATAATGCTACTGGCAGCGGTATGGAAAAAATGGGTAACAAATGTAACAATTACCTTGAGTCCACTAACAACCGCAATGTTACCGGCAGTCACCTTCTCGACCGGCTTGTACTCATCAGCTAAAGCTACGTACAATATACCCGTCTGCAAAAAAGGTCAGTTATAACCTATTAGCCAAATCGAAATCTAACTTAAGTATTAATTTTATGTTTCTGTTGATGTGTTCGAAATAATACCTGTTCACTTTGATCTTGGACGAGGTTATAAATTTTTTGCCCTTTACTTATTTCGCCACTGTAAAGTCTTAGGAAAGTCAACACGCCTCTTTGGTCGTCGTGTTGGACTTTGAACGCTCTGGCTGATAGATCTTTGTCAAAACACCTGTAAAGCTCATTGCATTGATCTGGCGAAGGAAGGTAGTCTACGACAGCGTCCATAAGAGTTTGTACACCAATATTTTTGTAAGATGACCCGCACACGATCGGGAAACCTTTCATATCGATAGTGCAGCGGCGTATAGCTGCAGTTATGTCTTTACTTTGTATATTGTCTAAGGATTCCTCCTGTATGATGATGTCTGCCAGATTATCGTCTATACTTGAAAGTGTGTCCACAAGGTGTCTGTGTCCAGTCATAGTGTTTTCCCAGACATGGCCATCTTCCTTCTCTGTAAGTTTTCGTCGCGTATATTTTTGACCCCGCCCCTGCGTCCAGATTATTTCCTCCAAGTTCAACAAGTCAAGTAGACCTAAAAATATACATTCATTCTAGAGATCTGTTAAGCATTATAGATAGATAGATATAGTAAAGTTTCTTGCAATTTTGGTGTTACAAACTTACCTATTAACTTTCCTTCATGTCTAACAGGTGTATGTAGAAGCAATGGTGTTGCGTCCAGTTTTTCTTCTATTGATTTGACACAAGCTACTTCGTCTGCATCAGATCGGTCCATTTTGTTCAGGTACAACAGACGAGGCACTCTGTATCCGGCTGCCTGTCGCCAGACTGTCAGTGTTTGAGCTTCAACACCTACACGAAGGGACATAGACAATAGACATACATAGTTGTAAACAAGCAAGAATGTGATTTGTATCCTATCCTATGTTGTTACAAAATACTTCAAAGTTTCACCATGGCTTACAGCAGAATGAGCAGAAGAATCCGTTTCTATTGCCGAAACTGCTTATGCTAGTAAGAAGCATATTATTATGTCCAGTAACAAACACTGATTTGCCGATGGTGATGAATACATCATCGAAGTAAACTTACCAGCCGAAGCATCAAGCACCACGACCGCACCATCTAGCACGGCGAGGCTCTGCTCCACCTCCATGGTGAAGTCGATGTGGCCGGGCGTGTCCACCAGGTTGATCTGACTGCTGCCCCACGGGAAGGACACCGCCGCCGCTGAAACAAACGGGTTGTTCAGTGAATGTAGAATGGAATTGAAAAGAAAGTCAGGTGATGTGAAGTTTTGAAACAATTTGCGTTAAAGTTTAGGAGAAAAGTTATTTGACAGGACAGGAAAGGGTGCAAGGAATCTTTGAAAAGGGCACTGCCATCTAGCAAGCGTTAGGGCAATTGCAAAGCTAAAAATTATATATAATTATATATATTAATTATATATTCGTAAGAAATATCGTCGTTATCAAAACCCAAGAGATAAATTTGAATACAACATTTTAAGGGAAAGGAGTCACAAATTATTAGATAGTGACTACAATAGATATAAAACGCAAATAGAGAAAGCTATTTCCTACAATCCTAAAACTTTTTGGAAGTTTATAAAAGACAAACGTAAAAATAAATCAACGCTCCCCTCTGAAATGAAAATGAACAACATCTCTGCCAACACGGGACCTGAAATCGCTAACTTATTTGCCGATCAATTTTCATCTATCTATAGAACCAGTAGTGCCAAAGATCAAAGTCCTCTCAACTATATATCACCAAACCCTGATAATAACTCAATATGCTTCAACCGCATCAGTTTTAGAGAGTCTGATTTATGTAAAAAAATCAAAATGCTTAATATTTATAAAGGCGCGGGTCCTGATGGTATACCACCTATTTTTATTAAACGTGGTGGATATTTGCTTGCCTTACCACTGGTCCTAATTATAAACCGCTCTCTTCTGGATGGAAAATTTCCAGATGAGTGGAAGAATGCAAGAATTGTTCCAATTTTTAAAAGCGGTAATGACGTAGAAGTTAAGAACTATCGCCCTATTTCTATTTTATCTTGTTTCTCTAAGCTCTTTGAATCCCTATTACTAGATGTTTTCTCTCCTCAGTTAAATAAAATATTGTCCGATTATCAGCATGGATTTATAAAAGGCCGCTCTGTACAAACTAATCTTGTTAACTTTATTACAGATGTATCATATGAAATTGATAAAGGCAAGGAGGTGGACGCCATCTATACTGACTTTTCCAAGGCCTTTGACATGGTAGACCACACATTACTAATTCATAAGTTAAAATCTGTCGGCTTTAGTGGAAATATACTGAGGTGGTTTGAGTCCTACCTATCAAACAGACCACAAATAGTGTCAGTGAACGGCTTCGACTCTAAACCTTATCATGCTAAAACGGGGGTTCCTCAAGGATCGCACTTAGGCCCTCTTTTATTCCTAATATTTATAAACGATCTTACCAATAACATTAAACATTGCCATTTCTCCTTTTTTGCTGACGATTTAAAAATTTATAAAACCGTGAACTCCATGACAGATGTCAAACTTATTCAAGAAGATCTAAATAATATTAAAGACTGGTGTGAGCACAACCATATGTCAATAAACGTTAGTAAATGCTACTTCATCAAATTTACAAAAAAGAAATGTCCTCTTTCATCTTCTTACACTATAGGCAATACTCAACTAACTGAAACAAGTCAAATAAGAGATCTCGGTGTTATCATTGACAGCAAACTCAGTTTCATTTATCATTATGATAATATTGTTAAAAAAGCAGCTCAAATGCTGGGGTTTCTAAAGAGAAATTCGAGGGACTTCCACAATAGCAAAACTAAAATACTTCTATACAACGCGCTAGTTCGCAGTCACCTGGAGTTCGCCAGCGCGGCGTGGAGCCCTCACTATACGGTGCACTCTCAGAGGATTGAAAGTATACAAAGGGCTTTCACCAGATACTTGGCATTCACTTCTACTGGGATAACGCACAGGAACACCTACGACCAGCGTCTAAACTTTTTCAACATGCACGCGCTGCGTGACCGCCGCATTCTACAGGATCTAGTATTTCTACACAAAATTATTTCAAACCAAATAAGCTGTATTCATCTTTCCGAAAAAATTCATCTATCAGTGCCATATAATCTTCCTAGAAAACCAATAAATAAAATCTTTCATATTAGTGCTTCTAAAACAAATACTGGTCTGCACGCTCCAATTAACAGAATTTGCCAGGAGTACAACGAAATTAGTACTAAGCTTCAGAACATAGATATCTTTAGTGACAGTCTACCGAAGTTCCAAAGTGGAATACTGCAACTATTTTCAGTTTAAGTTAAGTATAAATATAGTATGATATTAACTAGTACCTAATTTAATTTAACGGATTTGCAATATTTGTTATTTCTTTTAATTTGAATTTTTGTTTTTAAATTAACACTTTAATGTTGTTTTAATTTTTTTTAATTTTATTAATTTTTAAGGTTTGTTGATTAAAATGTTGTATACGCCTGTAACTGGCATATCGTATTAGATGTAAGACCTTCTTTCAATGTATCTTTTAAAACTGTAATAATATGTATGCTGTTGGTGTATCTACCTATAATAAATAAATAAATAAAAAAATAAACAGTTGTATTGATTTGCATGTTTGAGCATACGCTATGTGAAAATAGATTGGATTTTTTCATACATGACTTTTTAACAATCACTCTATTAAGAATATCACACTTGTAGCTATGAGAGAAAGGGGCGTCACAAAAGTAGGGCTGAATCCATTTCGCATCGGCTCTTGAGGCATCATTAACCAACCCAAACGGCATAATGTAAAGCAAATATATACAGTAGACCTTATAAGAAGATCAAAGTTGATAACTAGTTTACTCTAAGTTATCAAGTTGATCCTCCTTTAAGGTTCAAATCAGCTTTGATCACTGTAGCTCTTCCATGGTTCTTCTGTATGATGGATTGGCACTTATCACCAAAGACGCTGTTTCTTGGCGTTTCCCCTCAGGCACTGTGGAATACCATCAGATAAGCTCACTCATGGCACTCCGCAGCGCCAGACGGTATGTCCTCAAGTCTTCCATCCAAGGCATCAGAAGTGATCGAAGGGCATTATGTATAATATAAGTAACAGTCCAGTGTCCATTATAAAAAATTGTAGATTATTTATCTTATCTTATATTGCACAAAAGTAAAATAACAATTTAGGGATAAAAACAAGACAATTGGTTACTTAGCGCGATATGGCAAAAGGCATCTTGACAATTAGCAGTATTGTAAATGACCGTTGAGGCCGAGTTAACGAAGTCATTTCATACGCAACCTCTTTCTGCGCTATCACCTTAACCGGCCTAAAAAGGTTACCGAACAAGATAGCCCTTAAAGGAAGATCGATGTGGTAGCTCAGTATCCAAACGAAAAAGCAGAATAATTTTCACTGTACACGAGGTTGCCGTTATGTCAATACCAAATTCTGCAATGTTCTTCATCCGTAGCTCTTGCTTCTTGCTGTGCTCGACGTATTTATTCCTTCCAGCACTGCTGGATACCATGCGTGATCCCACAGACGATCTATTAGACGTCTGTGAGTGATCAAGATACCGCATGGTACCCAGCAGCGTCAGAGGATGTCTTCGTGTCTTCAAGTACTCTTCCATCCGATAGCACCAGAATAGTGATCAACAATCAGGTGCAAATACAAGACAGAAGATACGAGTGAAAGGCCAGAGTTTGCATAATAACACGGACTGAAGGGTGCAGCTATGCAACTCTGCTTCTTCTTACACCAACATGTACTCTCTCTGGATGTGTGTGAGTCTAATGTGCGTTGAAAAGTAAACTGTATTGATGAAGGATGAACATATATTATTTATGATTTAAATTTTATTTAAAATTTTATATTTAGATTAAATTTTAAAGACATGGTCTCGGTGGGCGGATTTTCTGTTAAAATCAAACGGAGAAAGACATTGACATATTATTATATATTACTGCGTAAGGACAGGCCAATCCACTCAAGAAAATGGCACCCGCGCGTTGGCCCTAAAATAGACATTTTAGGGCAAACGGTGCTCAGTCGACAGTTGTCTGTGACGGAGAGATGAGTCTTTGTTTCTTAAATAATATGCCTATTTTTGTTGTGAAAGGCTAAAAAACTATGATACGAAGGTCAAAAAAGAATATGGAATATCGTATCATCCTTAATTAATAAATAAACACATTTTAAAGCGATAATTTATTTTACTACCAAAGTCTACAATGGCCGCACGATGTAACCTTGTACGGACGTCCGCATGCAACTCACTCATATTATTATGTACCTACTATCCGGTGACGGTAAAATATGAACGCACGTACAAGGTTGCGTCGTCAGGATAAGTAGCTCGGCGCGGACATAGTTCCAACAAATTATGACAGATGGCAGTTATTTTGCTTGTATGAAGAAGGTTTGAGTAAAATGTTCTGAAGGGTGTATCCTTCCTTTTGAAATCATTGGAGAAAGATGGAAAATTGTGTCTTGAAAGTAGAAGGGGCAGTAAATCAGTTTGAACAAAGGCAAAAGTAAGCTATATCGATTTTATATTTACCGAGAGTCTATTGTCTTACATAGATTCCTGATTTATTGAAAATATCACTAGTAAAACCCGTACACAAAAAAGAAGACCAAACTATACTTAACCATTACAGACCCATAGCTATGTTACCTACCTTTTCAAAAGTTTATGAAAAAGCCATGTCAAATAGACTCTATCAATTTATAGAAAAATACCAAATCTTAGATGATTGCCAAAATGGCTTCAGACAATGTAGATCTACCACACTTGCAGTTTATAAATATATACAAAAAGCACTAACATACATAAACGATAAAAAATATGCTCTTGGAATACTACTGGACATGACAAAAGCATACGATAGAGTTTCATACAAAATCCTTCTGGAAAAACTCTATGACTCAGGTATTCGCGGCCCAACATATAAATGGTTTCAATCATATTTAGAAAACAGGAAACAAATTGTACAAATAGAACATTTCAACAAAACTACAAACGAAATTAAAGTAATAAAATCTCAGGAGATACAGCTTACACGTTCCATTCCACAAGGCAGCGTACTTGGTTGCGTATTGTTCCTCATTTACATCAACGATCTTCCCAAATGTTTAAATAGTCAGTCAGCAACATCTGTCCTATTCGCCGATGATGTATCTATCCTTATTGAATGTGATGAAAATGATCATCACGAAAACAAATTAAAAGCTTGTTTCGAGACAGTGGAGCATTGGTTAGAGGACCACAATTTAAACGTAAATTATAATAAAACTAAAATTATCCAATTTCGATCACACCAAAAACACCCATTAGATATTAAACTCCAAATAAAAAATAGTAACATAGAAGAAACAAATACATTTTGCTTACTCGGAATAAATATTGACACTCACCTAAACTGGAAAAACCACATCGAAAAAGTAAAATCTAAATTATCACAGTTTCTTTATGCTTTTTATGTAATAGAACGTACAACAGACACCCCTACGGCACTGTCGGCGTACTATGCGTACGCATACTCCTGCCTTAGATATGGAATCATGCTTTGGGGAAACAGCGTAGACGCAGACCAAGTTTTTATCATGCAGAAAAAAATTATCCGAATACTAGCTCACATAAAAAACCAGGAAAGCTGCAAACCATACTTCATAAAAATGAAAATTCTTACACTTCCTTGTCTATATATATATGATATTAGTATTTTTGTATTTAAGAACAAAGAAAAATTTCTCCAAACTAAAGACACACACAGCATAAACACCAGAAATAAAAATAAACTTTACCTTCCACCATCTAGAATAAAGATGTTAAATGAAAGTCCACATTACATGGCAGTAAAAATATTTAATAATCTACCTACAAATATAACATCAGAAACGAATATAAAAGTCTTTTGCAAAAGTCTCAAACATTATTTATTGGATAAATGCTTTTATTCCATTAAAGAATTTATGAACCTAAAAATTGCTCAGAAATATGATGTTCTGATCTAAATAAATACTTTGTTATTGTTAGGTTAGTTAATTATAAGCTTAATATTATTGATTTAAGAGTTATGAATAAGAACCTAGTATTATTGTGAAATTGGTTCCTACTAGCTTTAAGGGAATTTGCAGTGCCCACTATGGGTATCAAGTTGTAAGTACTATATTATTTTAAGATCATTAATGTACACTTGATGGCAATAAAATATTTGATTTGATTTGATTTGATAGAAAGAAAGTAATGTAAAGGGTAATAATGTAAATAATAATAATTTTTTTTTATTTAGATTTGTATTTGTAAAAATTAACCGAAACGAAAGCAATCAATCACACCAAAAATAATCGCGGTAAATCGTATAGGTTTTTTTTTTCGATAAAAACGAATAAACTGGTTAAATATCCGTAACGACACAAATTACACATTTATTTTATGAACTTTTGCAACAACTTTTTAGTCATGTGAAAAATGATACAGTCCAACTATAAAAAGTTATGACAAAAAGAGTGCGATTTTGCTAAGACTTTTTAACAGTATCAGTTATTTACTTATTATTTTAAAATAAAATACCGTTTGGGTATAGCTTTTTACAGGAATTTGTCCTTAAAAAAATAATACATGGATTAAATACGGCCTGTAACAATTAGATAGAATCCACTTCCGTTTTCAGGACTTTATAGTTTTACTGTAGATTAGATTGTAACAAAACGCGAGGAAAACCACCTGAAACTACACAGAGTAACCGGGTTGCATTCAGAAATAAATACGTTGGTACAGTACCTCAGAATAATAAACTATTATAATAATATAACTTATAAGAATAAGGGCGAATTCGTCCAAACATCATCTTACACGAGAATAACTATACCGGAATAAAATTTATACGCGAGTAAATATCTAGGATAAGTACATTTGCATTCTACCAAGTTATACCATGATTAATTGAATGAACGAAGAACGAAACTGTAATGCAACTAAAATAAAAATAGTTGCGTTTCAAAGCATGCAATAGAAATGACATGCCAACTTAGTTTGTATGGATTATAATAGTATGAAATTGTTTATGTTTTAATATTTTATTCGCTGTTGTTATTCTGAGAATTTGCCTATAAACTTACTTTTGTTTATGTTTTGACAGATGTGTTTATATGTCATTATGACGGTTTTCTAATCAGCTGATGTGCCGCCGCCATTACAAAATTACTCTCGGATAAGCTCGTTACACGGTCAATTTTGGCGGTATAACATTTTATTCTTGGGATAAGCTACTTATCTTGGTTTCGGGTTTGATAGAATGCAAAATCGGCTTACTCGCGAGTAACTGGTAGTTTACTCGTGAGTAAAAAGTTACTCGACGTTGGTCGAATCCACCCTAAAAATAAGAATAATATTTATTCAGAAAACTATAGGTAGTATTTTAAAAATAGGTCAAATCTTAATGCTAAAGGTAGGTGAAATACTGCTCTGAACTAGGAAATAACAGAGTTTTTCCTGTGTTTCAGATTATATAAAATATGTATAAAAGACAGGTTTATTTGGCCGAGTCAAAATTCGGGACAAGCCACCGCTCCGGGCTCGTCCCGAATTCTGACTGCCGCGCCAGAGACAAGAACGAACACAGGAGGAAAAGGGCGTCATGAGAGTAGAGGGGATAATGGGTAGGGGGGATGCGACGCATGCGCTCTGCGACGATTGGGTATGTGTGTGTACGCGAGAAAGAGAGATGGAGAGGAAAATGGCGTCATGAAATAGAAGCGATGATGGTTTCGAATATGAAGATGGCATTTGACGTAGTGCGCATGTCCAATATGGCGTATTAGCGTGAAAAATACAGAAAAAAAGGATAGAATTAATTCATAGTCATATTACATTAAACAAACATAGTAACGTAGGAATTTCGTCTGGTATTATGAACATAGAATACAAAATAGCTTGTTTGAGAAAAAATAATAAAGAATAGGTACATTCACTTATTATAATTTAAAAAAACAGACATAAAGAAATAAAATCGAAAGTAACATTAAATAAATAAAACAGCCAGACGTAAGAAACAAATCTGTAGCAAACAACGCCAAAGAACACAATAATTTATAATGACTTTTTTGTATGACTGAAATTTTAATAAATTGTTTCATATTCCAGAAAATATTTAAGAGCCTTTAATAAAAACCAACTGAAAATTATAGCGATCAATCACGCAAATAAAAATACATGCGGTAAAGCCGTATGTAACAAACAGCTCAAAAGTGACAGGCAAAAAGTTTTTTTATTTGTACGAACGTGGTACGCACAAAAAAAAAAATATCCTTGACATAAATAAGCCAATGGATGAACGTAAATATTTCACGAAAAGTTATTTTTTTTTATTCATATTTATTTCGGATGAAATCAAAATCAAATAAATGATGAATGTTAAAAAATTATAAACTACACTACCTAACGTAGTGTACGTACGTAGAACCTAGTCTACGTTCTGGTTTTCATTTGGCAGAGTCAAAATTCGGGACAAGCCACCGCTCCGGGCTTGTCCCGAATTCTGACTGCCGCAAGAACGAACACAAGAGGAAAAGGGCGTCATGAGAGTAGAGGGGGTAATGGGTAGGGGGGGGACGCGACGCATGCGCTCTGCGACGATTGGGTATGTGTGTGTACGCGAGAAAAAGAGGTGGAGAGGAAAATGGCGTCATGAAATAGAAGCGATGACGGTTGCGAATATGAAGATGGCATTTGTCGTACTGCGCATGTCCAATATGGCGTGTTCGTGTGTTAAATACAGAAAATTCTTCGGTGCTAATGGTTATCTGGATTCGGTCTTCCAAACCATACAAGAATATCGGCGGAGGTTTGGAGGGTTGTTTGGGTTTCATACCAACCAAATTTGGGACAGATTTAGCAGGTTGATTCACTTGTTGTGCATTTATAATTGAAATATATAAGGAACCATCAAAACAATATGTAGAAATTTAAAGTTGGGCAAAAAAAAGTATTGGAGCGTATTTTTTCGAAGTATGAAGAGTTTTTAGGTAAAACTTTTTTCACTTATTTGGTGTAATTTCACTGTGATTTTCAAAAATAACACTTTCTCAGGTGCCACTGGTGTTAATTTACACTTCACAATAGATTTTAGCCTCAAATTCACAATGTTTTGCATGAAACTAAAATTATTTCCTAGAGCATAGTTTATTCATAATTAGTCAATTATTTTTATTTCGGATTAAATCAAAATGAAATAGGTGATGAATTTAAAACAAATACAAATTACGCTACGTTACGTAGTGTACATACGTAGAACCTAGTCTACGTTCAGTTCAGGTTTTCATTTGGCCGAGTCAAAATTCGGGACAAGCCACCGCTCCGGGCTTGTCCCGAATTCTGACTGCCACGCCGGAGGCAAGAACGAACACAAGAGGAAAAGGGCGTCATGAGAGTAGAGGGGGTAATGGGTAGGGGGGACGCGAAGCATGCGCTGTGCGACAGTTGGGTATGTGTGTGTACGCGAGAAAGAGACGTGGAGAGGAAAATGGCGTCATGGAAATAGAAGCGGTGATGGTTGCAAATATGAAAGATGACGCGAAAAAAAAAACATTCTCCATAGTAAAAAGTCACGTGACCAACAAAGTTTCTATGGAAAATGTTTTTTTTTCGCGAATTTTGAAATTCTGATTTCAGTTTTGGGCTTAGATATACCATGCTGCACATGTAGGTTTCGGCTTAGTATACCCTTTTTGCAGCACACTGTATATGTATTGGAAGAAAGACAAATATTTTTATTTATCTCAATAACACACACGAAAATGTAAATAAACAAAAACTAATAACACTTGGTGACAAAAAGGGGCTGCACCTACAGCTGCAGGGCAGCAACGCAACGCTGTTTTTCAGCCTGTCCCTGTGCATGAACTTACATTAAACATAATTATTAATAAGCTATTTATTCCTGTTATTAAAGTTCATAAAACATAATTCACATTCTAAATCCAACATCAATTATCAAATTATATAAAGTAAATATATTGCATCAATTAATTCAAATATTTGACGACCGAATGGCGTAATGGTTAGTGACCCTGACTACTGAGCCGATGGTCCCGGGTTCGATTCCCGGCTGGGCAGATATTTGTTTAAACACAGATATTTGTTCTCGGGTCTTGGATGTGCCCGTAAAATGGCAATAGGCCCGCCCCCTATTACATTGGGACTAACATACACTCTGGCGAAAAGTGGGTGCAGCAATGCACCTCTGCCTTCTCTGAAAGGGAGTACAAGGCGTGAGTGTGTATGTGTGTGTTTTTTTATTAAAGTTTATAAAACTTCATTCACATCCTAAAACCAACATCAATTATCAAATTATATAAAACACAGTATATATTGAAAATAGTGAGTAAATATGTAGCATCAATTAATTAAAATAATAAATTCATAAATGAACTAAAGTTCATATTCTAAAACAAACATCTATAAAAAACTATATTTGTATATATCGTGTATTTGTACTGTTATTTTAACACTAACATAGCATAAGCAAACTAACAAAATATGGATCTTGGTGTGAAATAAATGATTTAATAATAATAAAAAATATATATAAATAGCATCAATTTAATAATTAAATATATTTTTTTTAAAACTATAAAAACGAACTAAAAATTACAACGATCAATCACGCAAATAAATACGTGCCCGAAAGCCGTATGTAGGTAACAAACAGCTCAATAGACAAAGTCAAAAAGTTTTTTTTACAAAGAAGTTACGAACAAAAAAAATTAACCTACAAATATTTAAGTTCATGGATGAACGTAAATATTTTACAAAAAGACAAAGTCAAAAAGTTCTATTCATCTATTCTATTCTTTTCTCTGTGGGGGTGTAGGTACCTGCACCTGGCTCTTTCGAGTGGAACCTTTGTGCATATCCCCAAGGTCTATACTGCCTTCCTAAACTTAGCCCATTTCCCACCACGCTGACTACTGCGGGTTGGTGGGTTGAACTTAAATAGTTTTATCCATAATTATTTTTATTTCGGATGAAATCAAAATGAAATAGTTGATGAATGTAAAAAAATACAAACTTCACTACGTAACGTAGTGTACGTACGTAGAACCTAGTCTACGTTCTGTTTTCATTTTTGGCCGAGTCAAAATTCGGGACAAGCCACCGCTCCGGGCTTGTCCCGAATTCTGACTGCCGCGCCAGAGACAAGAACGTACGCAAGAGGAAAAGGGCGTCATGAGAGTAGAGGGGGTAATGGGTAGGGGGGACTCAACGCATGCGCTCTGCGGCGGTTGGCTATTTGTGTGTACGCGAGAAAAAGAGGTGGAGAGGAAAATGGCGTCATGAAATAGAAGCGATGACGGTTGCGAATATGAAGATAGCATTCGTCGTAGTGCGCATGTCCAATATGGCTTATTGGTGTAAAAATTCAGAAAAAGCGATATAATAAATGTATTACTATTACATTAAAACAGACATAAAGATACACAAGCGAAAGAACACTAAATAAATAAAATAGCCAGGCGTAAGCAAAAAAAAAACTCTAGCAATCAAAGAAAAATAAAAAATTCATTTATAATGACTTTATTTCAGCACTGAAGTTTTTGTGAATTGTTTAATGTTTTATTTTTAAACATTAATAAAACATAACCAAAAACTTAAGCGATCAAACAAGCAAATTAATACATGCGGAAAACCCGTAAGTAACAAACAGGTCATAACTCAAAGTCAAAAGGTACATCCAACGAAAAAGAATGATCTACGTAAATATTTTAAGAAAAGTCAAATCAAAAAGTTGTTTTTAACATTATTCATTTATATATTTTTTACCTATTTCAGATGAAATATCCATAGCAAGTTTAAGATGAATGTAAAAAAATACAAACTGCACTACGTAACTTAGTGTACGTACGTACGTAGAACCTAGTCTACTTTCTGGTTTTGATTTGGCAGAGTCAAAATTCGGGACAAGCCACCGCTCCGGGCTTGTCCCGAATTCTGACTGCCGCGCCAGAGACAAAAACGAACACAAGAGGAAAAGGGAGTCAAGAGAGTAGAGGGGGTAATGGGTAGGGGGGATGCGACGCATGCGCTCTGCGGCGATTGGGTATGTGTGTGTACGCGAGAGAGAGAGCGGTGGAGAGGAAAATGGCGTCATGAAAATAGAAGCGGTGATGGTTGCGAATATGAAGGATGACCTCAGTCGTACTGCGCATTTTCAATATGGCGTGTTTTGAATACAGAAAAAATATATAAATTCAGTCACATTATACTTACAAGCAAAAAGAACCAAAGTGATCAAATAAATAAAACAGCCGGGCATAAGCAATACAATACAGAGATGTAATAAAGTAACACAATCGAAAGTAAAAACAAATAAATCATTCAACGACAAAGAACAAAATAATTTATAATTACTTTATTGTATGATTTACGTGTCTGAAACTTAAATAAAGTGTTTCATATTCCAAAAAATATTTAAAAGTCTTTAATAAAAACCAACTGAAAATTATAGAGATCAATCACGCAAATAAATACATGCGGTAAAGCCGTATGTAACAAACATCTCAAACGTAAAAGTCAAAAAGTTTTAAGTTTTAAAAAAAATATGAATCTTTGCAATAAATAAGTCAATGGATGAACGTTAATATTTTAGGAAAAGTATATAAAAGTTTTATTCATAATTGTTCAATTATTTTTATTTCGGATGAAATCAAAATGAAAAACATGATGAATGTAAAAAAATTACAAACTACACTACGTAACGTAGTGTACGTACGTAGAACCTAGTCTACGTTCTGGTTTTCATTTGGCCGAGTCAAAATTCGGGACAAGCCACCGCTCCGGGCTTGTCCCGAATTCTGACTGCCGCGCCAGAGACAAGAACGAACACAAGAGGATAAGGGCGTCATGAGAGTAGAGGGGGTAATGGGTAGAGGGGATGCGACGCATGCGCTCTGCGACGGTTGGATATATGTGTGTACGCGAGAAAGAGAGGTGGAGAGGAAAATGGCGTTATGAAATAGAAGCGATGATGGTTGCGAATATGAAGAATATGAAGATGGCATTTGACGTAGTGCGTAGGGCATGCAATACCGCAATACCGGTATTGAGTAATACCGGGATCCCGGACAAAATCCACGCTTTTTCAATACCGGTATTGAAAGTTAATACCGGTATTGAAGTAATACCGGAATCGAACATTTTTTAGGCTATAAATCAAGCGATTAAGATATAGTTAGCCTTGTGCTCCTATATACTATGAAAGTGCACCTGTTTTCAACCGTTACATGCGGTTTTTGGCCTTTGGAAACCTATTTGTTGTCCATGCGTCCTAAAATTTTATCTCTAATAATCAATTCTCGTAAAAAACATTACATAATAGAGAATTTGATTGCTTTTTCTTGTTGTATTTTGCCCTATACGACCTTTAAACAAAATATATGCCATTTATAACAAGGAAGTCTAATACCGGTATTAATACCGGGATCCCGGTATTGAGTTCTAATACCGGAACTCAATACCGGTATTGAAAATATTACCGGTATTGCATGCCTTACTAGTGCGCATGTCAAGTATGGCGTATTAGTGTGAAAAATAGAATAAATATTTTGGATTTGTGTGTGTATTCGAGATACGAATATAAAGATGGCATCCGTAGCACTGCGCAGTTTTAGTGAAAAATACAGTTTTTTTAAGAATACATCCAGTTATTATCATTAAAACAGACATAAAAAAACACAATCGTAACGAATCAAAGGAAGGTATCAAATTAATGAAACAGCCAGACGTAAGAAATAAATCTAAAGAGGGGGTAAGTAATACGAGGTATAAAAACGAATGGTATAACATTCACAAGGTATACGCCCATATTATATAAATTTATTAAGTATAACGATCACTGTGCATAACAAACGAAAGACATAATTACTAAATACATAATTTCGTAAAGAATAACGTTCAAAAAGTATAATTTCAATTGATATAACGATTAAAATGCATAACGTTCATAATATATAACGTTTATAACATATAATCTACAAAGGATATAATTACCATAATGTATATGCACAAAAAGTTGTTTTTTTTATTCCCCATTCTATACTAGATTAATTAGATTGTCGTATCGTATTTTCATTATTATTGAGGTTATGTGGGGAGACGCTCCGCTCCGCTTCGCTGCGCTCCGCTTTGGTTTCGACGAACATGTGCACCTAACACGCTCTTCCTCGCTTTGCTCGTCGTCGCACCTATCTTTAGGTTTTGGTAGTAAGGGTTTTGACATCATTATTATTATTGCCGCTATGTGGGGAGACGCTCCGCTCCGCTTCGCTGCGCTCCGCTTTGGTTTCGACGAACATGTGCACCTAACACGCTCCTCCTCGCTTTGCTCGTCGTCGCACCTATCTTTAGGTTTTGGTACTAGGGGTTTTGACATTATTATTGCCGCTATGTGGGGAGACGCTCCGCTCCGCTTCGCTGCGCTCCGCTTTGGTTTCGACGAACATGTGCACCTAACACGCTCCTCCTCGCTTTGCTCGTCGTCGCACCTATGTTTAGGTTTTGGTAGTAAGGGTTTTGACATTATTATTATTATTGCCGCTATGTGGGGAGACGCTCCGCTCCGCTTCGCTGCGCTCCGCTTTGGTTTCGACGAACATGTGCACCTAACACGCTCCTCCTCGCTTTGCTCGTCGTCGCACCTATCTTTAGGTTTTGGTGCTAGGGGGTTTGACGGTGTTGGATAATTTAACACAGATTATATTATATGTTAGTTTTTTTTTATGAACTTTATACTAAATGATAGTATATATTTTAAAAGATATACGTAATGTATGTTATACGAATTGATATTAGTCCTCGTGAGTGTTAGTTATTTTGTTATTATATCAAATGTACGTTATACCAATTGAATCTTATACCTTATGAAAATATAGATTTTGTTGTTATACGTAACGTTCATTATATGTTGTGAACGTTATTAATGTGAAATTATACATTTCGTTTTTATACGTCGCAATACGCACCCCTAAAGAGGGCATCACTGCGCCGGTTCAAAATGGCTAGATTGTGTGAAAAATACAGAAAAAAATAAAGAATACATTCGGTTATTAACATTAAACCAGACATAAAGAAACACAATCGAAAGTAACATCAAATAAATAAAACAGCCAGATGTAAGAAATAAAAATAAATCTGTAGCAATCAAGGACAAAGAACAAAATAATTTATAATATGTCTGAAACTTTGATAAATTGTTTAATATTCCAGAAAAGCGCGGTGGTAACGTAATGGATAAGGCCTCGTCCTCTCAATCCAGAGGCCGTGGGTACAAATTCTGGCCAGTACCAATGAATTCTTTCAATTGTGTTTTCAATTAAGGAGTTTAAGTACAATAATACCACGTGCTCTTACGGTGATGGAAAACATCGTGAGGAAACCTGCACATATAGATTCTAGATGTGTATCCTAAGTGGATTGTACTTATTCCAAAACGGCGATATGGTTCGCAACCTATCACGTGAGTACAAATGTGCTGCGAAAAGTGGGTGGCTCGCTTGTTAGCCATCTCCGACTACCCCTTCGGAGATTACAGTCGTGAGTGCATATGTATATATGTATTCCAGGAAATATTAAAAAATCTTTAATAAAAACCAGATGAAAATTATAGCGATCAATCACGCAAATACACTCACGGGCAATGAAAAATGTTCCACTTATAAAATGCCGACACCAAACGACCCCAATTATTTCAAACGTTTAATTTAAAATTTGAACAAAATATTACCGTTTTTAGTTGATAATATCCTGATGTTCTGTTTAATGTACTTTAATGTTGCAGAAGGCGTTATTAAGCTGGCCTTTTCCGTTTAGTAGTATTTTGGTTCTTTTCTCAGTTGAACCATTTCATTGGCCGTGAGTGTAAATACATGCGGTAAAGCCGTTTGTAACAAACAGCTCAAAAGTCAAAGTCAAAAGGTTTTTTGTTTGTACGAACGTGGTACGAACAAACACAAAAAAACATGAACCTTGAAAAAAATAAGATAATTGAGTTCATCCAAGGTCTCTCTGGTCTCATCTGGCTCAGTAAATATTTTACGAAAAGTAAAAAAATATTCATCATTATTCAATCATTTTAATTTCGGATGAAATATCCATAACAAGTATAAGATGAATAAAAAAAAATATAACGTAGTGTACGTACGTATGTAGAACCCCTAGTCTACATTCAGGTTTACATTTGGCAGAGTCAAAATTCGGGACAAGCGACCGCTCCGGGCTTGTCCCGAATTCTGACTGCCGCGCCAGAGACAAAAACGAACACAAGAGGAAAAGGGAGTCATGAGAGTAGAGGGGGTAATGGGTAGGGGGGATGCGACGCATGCGCTCTGCGGCGATTGGGTATGTGTGTGTACGCGAGAGAGAGAGGTGGAGAGGAAAATGGCGTCATGAAAATAGAAGCGGTGATGGTTGCGAATATGAAGGAAGACCTCAGTCGTACTGCGCATTTTCAATATGGCGTGTTCGTGGCGTTTTTTCTGTATTCAAAATACAAAAAAAATATATAAATTCAGTCATATTATACTTACAATCAAAAAGAACCAAAGTGATCAAATAAATAAAATAGCCGGGCATAAGCAATACAATACATAAGAGATGTAATAAAGAAACACAATCGAAAGTAAAAACAAATAAATCAGTAGCATTCAACGACAAAGAACAAAATAATTTATAATTACTTTATTGTATGATTTGTATGTCTGAAACTTTAATAAAGTGTTTCATATATATCCAACAAATATTTAAAAGTCTTTAATAAAAACCAACTGAAAATTATAGAGATCAATCACGCAAATAAATACATGCGGTAAAGCCGTATGTAACAAACAGCTCAAAAGTAAAAGCCAAAAAGTTTTAAGTTTCAAAAAAATATGAAATAAATAAGTCAATGAGTGAACGTTAATATTTTAGGAAAAGTATATAAAAGTTTTATTCATAATTGTTCAATTATTTTCATTTCGGATGAAATCAAAATGAAAAACATGATGAATGTAAAAAAATTACAAACTACACTACGTAACGTAGTGTACGTACGTAGAACCTAGTCTACGTTCTGGTTTTCATTTGGCCGAGTCAAAATTCGGGACAAGCCACCGCTCCGGGCTTGTCCCGAATTCTGACTGCCGCGCCAGAGACAAGAACGAACACAAGAGGATAAGGGCGTCATGAGAGTAGAGGGGGTAATGGGTAGAGGGGATGCGACGCATGCGCTCTGCGACGGTTGGATATATGTGTGTACGCGAGAAAGAGATGTGGAGAGGAAAATGGCGTTATGAAATAGAAGCGATGATGGTTGCGAATATGAAGAATATGAAGATGGCATTTGACGTAGTGCGCATGTCAAGTATGGCGTATTAGTGTGAAAAATAGAATAAATATTTTGGATTTGTGTGTGTATTCGAGATACGAATATAAAGATGGCATCCGTAGCACTGCGCAGTTTTAGTGAAAAATACAGTTTTTTTAAGAATACATCCAGTTATTATCATTAAAACAGACATAAAAAAACACAATCGTAACGAATCAAAGGAAGGTATCAAATTAATGAAACAGCCAGACGTAAGAAATAAATCTAAAGAGGGCATCACTGCGCCGGTTCAAAATGGCTAGATTGTGTGAAAAATACAGAAAAAAATAAAGAATACATTCGGTTATTAACATTAAACCAGACATAAAGAAACACAATCGAAAGTAACATCAAATAAATAAAACAGCCAGATGTAAGAAATAAAAATAAATCTGTAGCAATCAAGGACAAAGAACAAAATAATTTATAATATGTCTGAAACTTTGATAAATTGTTTAATATTCCAGAAAAGCGCGGTGGTAACGTAATGGATAAGGCCTCGTCCTCTCAATCCAGAGGCCGTGGGTACAAATTCTGGCCAGTACCAATGAATTCTTTCAATTATGTTTTCAATTAAGGAGTTTAAGTACAATAATACCACGTGCTCTTACGGTGATGGAAAACATCGTGAGGAAACCTGCACATATAGATTCTAGATGTGTATCCTAAGTGGATTGTACTTATTCCAAAACGGCGATATGGTTCGCAACCTATCACGTGAGTACAAATGTGCTGCGAAAAGTGGGTGGCTCGCTTGTTAGCCATCTCCGACTACCCCTTCGGAGATTACAGTCGTGAGTGCATATGTATATATGTATTCCAGGAAATATTAAAAAATCTTTAATAAAAACCAGATGAAAATTATAGCGATCAATCACGCAAATACACTCACGGGCAATGAAAAAGTTCCACTTGTAAAATGCCGACACTAAACGACCCCAATTTTTTCAAACGTTTAATTTAAAATTTGAACAAAATATTACCGTTTTTAGTTGATTATATCCTGATGTTCTGTTTAATGTACTGCAATGTTGCAGAAGGCGTTATTAAGCTGGCCTTTTCCGTTAAGTAGTATTTTGGTTCTTTTCTCAGTTGAACCATTTCATTGGCCGTGAGTGTAAATACATGCGGTAAAGCCGTTTGTAACAAACAGCTCAAAAGTCGAAGTCAAAAGGTTTTTTGTTTGTACGAACGTGGTACGAAAAAACACAAAAAAACATGAACCTTGAAATAAATAAGATAATTGAGTTCATCCAAGGTCACTCTGGTCTCATCTGGCTCAGTAAATATTTTACGAAAAGTAAAAAAAAAAAAAAAAATATTCATCATTATTCAATCATTTTAATTTCGGATGAAATATCCATAACAAGTATAAGATGAATGAAAAAAAATATATAACGTAGTTTACGTACGTATGTAGAACCCCTAGTCTACATTCAGGTTTACATTTGGCAGAGTCAAAATTCGGGACAAGCGACCGCTCCGGGCTTGTCCCGAATTCTGACTGCCGCGCCAGAGACAAGAACGA
The DNA here is from genome assembly GCF_932276165.1 of Plutella xylostella. Classification (NCBI taxonomy): domain Eukaryota; kingdom Metazoa; phylum Arthropoda; class Insecta; order Lepidoptera; family Plutellidae; genus Plutella; species Plutella xylostella. The sequence goes on from NC_064005.1 coordinate 710,059, forward strand.
ACACAAGAGGATAAGGGCGTCATGAGAGTAGAGGGGGTAATGGGTAGGGGGGGACGCGACGCATGCGCTCTGCGACGGTTGGGTATGTGTGTGTACGCGAGAAAGAAAGGTGGAGAGGAAAATGCCGTCATGAAATAGTAGCGATGATGGTTGCAAACATGAAGATGGCATTCGACGTCGTGCGCATGTCCAATATGGCGTATTAGTGTGAAAATACAGAAAAAATAATAGAATAAATTCAGTCATATTACATTAAACAAACAAAGAAACGTAGGAATTTCGTCTGGAATTTAGAACATTGAATACAAAATAGATTGTTTGAGTCAAAAAAAAAAACAGTTATTATAATTAAAAAAACAGACATAAAGAAACAAAACCGAATGTAACATTAAAATAATAAAACGGCCAGACGTGAGAAATAAAATTGTAGCAATCAACAACAAAGAACAAAATAATATATAATGACTTTTTTGTATGATAGTAACTTTAATAAATTAATTCATATTCCAGAAAATATTTTAAAGTCTTTCATGAAAACCAACTGAAAATTATAGCGATCAATCACGCAAATAAATACATGCGGTGAAGCTGTATGTAACAAACAGCTCAAAAGTGAAAGTCAAAAAGTGTTTAGTTTGTACGAACGTGGTACGAACTAACTCAAAAAATATGACCTTGAAATAAATAAGTCCATGGATGAACGTTGAACGTAAATATTTTACGTAAAAACAAAGTTGAAAGTATTTATTTTCATCATTAATCAATTCATTTTTTTTATTTCGGTTGAAATATCCATAGCTAGTATAAGAAGAATGTAAAAAAATACAAACTACACTACGCAACGTAGTGTATGAACCTAGTCTACGTTCTGGTTTTCATTTGGCCGAGTCAAAATTCGGGACAAGCCACCGCTCCGGGCTCGTCCCGAATTCTGACTGCCGCGCCAGAGACAAGAACGAACACAAGAGGAAAAGGGCGTCATGAGAGTAGAGGGGGTAATGGGTAGGGGGGGACGCGACGCATGCGCTGTGCGACGATTGGGCATGTGTGTGTACGCGAGAAAGAGAGAGAGAGAGATGGAATGGAAAATGGCGTCATGAAAATAGAAACAATGATGCGAATATGAAGACGGCATCCGTCGAACTGCGCATGTTCAATATGGCGTAAAGTTTCAGAAACAAATTCAAAAAATGGCGTCACGAAAGAAGATGCCATGATGGATGCATCCTTTACAATGTTCCATGAGGAATATCTTAAATGAATAGTAGATACCATTGAAGGATTTAATAAAAAGAATCAATCTTGTCTGAGTGTGTTAATAAGAGAAATAATTATGCAATACTTTATTTGCACCAAGAACAAAAATTACATAAAAAACAAAACTTAAAAATAAAACAGTACAAAGAGGCGGCCTTATTGCTTATAGCAATCTAATTATAGTTAAGGAAAATGGCGGCATGAAGGAGGGATGAGTGGTGCAACGCATGCGCGATTGCGTATTGAGTATTAATCGGTATCGATCAGAATCCTGTATAAAGAGTGCAAGGTAAAGGAAAATGACGTCATGAACTCATGAAAGTAGAAGGGGTGTAAAATTATGGACATGTTACAATGCTGTTCAGTAAATTGACACATTCAAAACCGACAAATTATTATGCAAAAAAGAGTTTATTAAAAAATCTGTTTATAAATGTGTCACTTTATTTGTATGAATGTAACTAAATTAAACACCAACTTTGTTGTGAAGGGTCTAATTTGCGTGCGCAGATTTGCATTGATTTATTGAATTCCAACATGGCGGAAATTATAGTGCCGCCATTTTGAATTTAGATTTTACATTCTGGTACATAAAATATGGTGTCTTACAACCGTACCGTCTTGGCATGAAGTTTGCGGGATAATTTATGAGAAAACGCAACAGGTAGGATTCAACAAGTACTCGGCACTGAATCTAACAGGTAGCGGCACATACGCTTCAAGTTCAAGAAAACATGTAGGTACCAAATTTAATACTTCTCGTATTTTGATCTGTAAGTCGCTTTGGAAATTTACTAAAATCTTTTGGTAAAAAAGAAAGAGCGATTAGCACGAGCTTAACAAAAGAAACCAACATAGTTGCAATGAATAAATTATTATGATTAGGTACAATGATTATGATTATGAAATGAAATGCGGCGCTTCGGATTAACAATTAAATAAGCATGGCATTACAAGATTCATTCGCTTGCTTTACAGGAAATAAAAATTATTAAGTGACCAAAAGATAAATAATGAATGTGAAAATTTTAACATAACATTTTAATAGGTGGTTATCATTATGTAATGTAGGTTAAAGGGGAATAGAGGGGGGGAGGGGGGTATATGCGTGCGCATTTATAATTATATGAAAATCATAGAGACGCCAAGAAGCAGCCATTGATTTATTGACCGACGTCATCAAAATGGCGGACGAAATTCTGGGAAACAAAATGGCGGCAGGGCAAAACGTAGAAAAGTATTGCGTTACGCGAGTATTTGAAGGAAAACCGATTGACACACAGAAAAAAAAGTTAAATAAGTACCAACTCATAAATCGTATCAAAATGTAGTAATGAAAACACAAGAAAATAATTATTTAGGTACGAGTCGATATATCCTAGTTAAATCTAATAAGTACATAATTTGATACACAATTTGAACGCGCCCTTAATTAGGTATCAACAAAGAAAATTACACAAAGAACTTACCAACAAATCAGCATTCCCGCCACAAACCGTCGATCGCGTCCGCGGCCCAACCGTAAAACATTCAAAAATACCAAAACTCCGACCACTCTATTAACCCTGTCTATTAGCACGTACATTATGGCGCTCAAGTACTGAGATTTATTCAGATTTATGGGCAATTCGCGGCTGCGTTCATCCGAGGGGAGACACAAGCACTATGTGGCCGGGGGAGGCTAGCAGCTAGATTTATAGCCTGAGGGGGGTGCGGGGGGGATGCATCACCTGGGCATGCTCCGTTGCAGTATTCTAGCTGCATCGATCGCATCTGGGCCCGGGGATCAAATTTGCGTGGGCTGTTTATTGACGCACATAGGATGCTGTTCGGTTTCTTTGTTCGCTAATTTTGAAATTATACATGAAATGATTGGCGTATTTAATATTTTTTTTTGGTTTTGGGAGTAAAACTTAGCTAGTTTAACACGGTTTAAAAATTATTGAAGCTCAATTTGTTTTTTTTTTATAAGTACTGCACTTAATCTCAATATTTTACTAAATCCACCCAAAGATTGTCTGAATAGTTTTCTGAAAAGTTAAGGATAAGACCGTTCTTTAATTATTTTTTAAATATTTATCAATTATTTTTAAAAAATAACGTCTAACACTCTACAGGTAGATCGGAAAATTCCCGGGGCAGGTATGTGCCACCGGGAGTTTCTGAAGAAACTGAGCCTAATTGTAACAAGAAAAGAACATGGAGAAATCAAGTAGGTATAGGTTTCCACTTGCTTCCCCCTCGACGCCTACAGACAGTTACAGTTGTTAGGGTTCCGTAAATCCTTTTAAGAAGATTATTTCTTATTTCTTCCCCATGACAAAAGAAATAATTTTTCAACGGATTCCCCTTAAGTACCTACATATTTTTCTTTTGACAGTAGTGAAGCGGTGAAGGTCTTGTAGGTATTCAAATTAATTTTTATCTCTATATAAATCACCAAGTTTGCAAGAACAAATTACAGTGCCACAAACTTATCTGTTCCGGTGACAGCTCACATAAATGTCTATTATTTCTTAATACCATAAGATTTCACGTTTGCTCGTATTGTTAATTCGCTCTTGCGGTGTTAATAAACCCATCTAATCTTTTACAATATGTACAATTCATTAGTAAGTAATGAGATATGGATCAATTTAGTTCGCTCTCACCGGAACAGATAAGTTTGTCGCACTGTACCCGAATGTCGCACATTTTTTTTTAAATTAACAAGTATGAATTTAAATGAAATATAAAATAAATTAAGTAAATGTTAACATAAAATCATGCATTCCATACAATAAAATAAAGTACTTAATAAAAACCAGCATTATCTGTGGGAATGTTAGTAGTTACCTACCTACCTGCCCCAAAGTAGTACAAAACTTCCTTCCTAAGCTTGGACCATTTCGCTGGTCCACTGCGGGTTGGTGGTTGGTTGGATTGGATGTGCTAAATCTTGATGTGCAAGTTTCCTCACGATGTTTTCCTTCACCGCAAGAGCACGACGTATTATGATAGAACCTAATTAAATTCCTTATTAAAAAATAATAACATCGAAAACATGCCATCGGGTTTTGAACCCACGGCTTCTCAATAAGAGGACGAAACGTTATTAGCTATGCCAAAACGGCTAATTATGCATGGCATGACAACAAACTCATTTAAAATCTTGGGCGACCTCTTGAGGTTCCTACGGAATCCTCCTCATATATGATGCCGACTCACACTTGGCTCTTCTATTGTTTGTTTAGATTAATTACCATGACAACCGGGGCTGGAGGCTCCCAGGGTGGCTGCTTCAAATAGATCGAAGCCTACAGAACGTATTGATCTGTACAAAGCCTATTGCTTTTATGAACGATAGGTTTTCCCGTTTCGCTCCGACTGAAATGGTTTTCCCGTAGGAATTTATTGTTGTTACAAAAAATAATAACCTTGTCTGTCTTTTAAGCCTTGTTCGCATTACGTTATAATCATATAAAGGTTGTCTGGAAGATCGGTATGAGCGATAAGACCGCCTTTTGTACCTTAGTTGTTATGTAAAATTGTTAATTATTTATTAGTGTACAAATAAAGAGTAACCTAAGTACTCTATCTAAATCTCCAATTTAGTCGAGTGGACAGTAATTTAGACATGAACATTAATTTATTTACCTACTCACAAAATACACACAATACTCGTACAAGCACGAGCAATGAAAAATTTCCAGTGACACGGAACGGCAATGGCAGGTGGAGTAATTAGAACTAAAAGAATTAACTTGAATAACGATTTGGTAAATTACTGGGCACAATTTTCGTTGTTCAGTCAGACACGTTTAGATCATCATCATCATCATCATCAGCCAATAATCATCCACAGCTGGACATAGGCCTCTCCCAAGGAGCGCCACAACACTCGGTCCTCGGCCTTCCTCATCCAACCACCACCCGCCACCCGCCTAAGGTCGTCAGTCCAGCGGGCAGGAGGGCGTCCCACGCTGCGTTTGCCTGTTTGTGGTCTCCACTCGAGAACCCGTCTACCCCAACGGTTATCGGTTCTTCGGCAGAGATGACCAGCCTACTGCCACTTCAGCTTGCATATTTTGATAGCTATGTCGGTAACCTTAGTCCTCAGACGGATAACCTAATTTATAATACGATCCATCAGGAAAACCCCAAGCATAGCTCTCTCCATAGCACGCTGAGCGACTTGAAATCGGTGGACCAGTCCTACCGTCAGTGTCCACGTCTCTGCACCATACGTCATCACTGGCAGGACGCACTGGTTGAACACTTTTGTCTTCAGGCTCTGAGGAATGGCCGAGGAGAATATGTGACGAACTTTCCCGAATGCAGCCCAACCCAGTTGGATGCGCCTTGCAGCCTCCTTGTCGACGTTGCTTCTGCCTAGCCGAATAGTATGCCCGAGGTAGACATATTCTTGCACAACTTCGATTGTTGCCTCACCAACGGCGACCGGCTCCGGTTTGATGTGAGCATTGTACATGACTTTCGTCTTGTCCAAGTTCATACCGAGGCCTACACGTCGGGAAGCAGCATTTAGGCCACTTAGCATCTAGCTGAGTTCCTGCAGAGATTCTGCCATAATAACGATGTCGTCCGCGAAGCGGAGGTGTGACATGTAATCGCCATTTATACATATGCCATGTCCTTTCCAGCCCAACGTCTTAAAGACATCTTCCAATGCATTGGTGAACAGTTTCGGAGATATCACATCCCCCTGTCTCACTCCACGTTGCAGTTGGATAGGTCTTGTCTTGTGGTCCTGTACTTGGACAGTCATAGTAGCGGCATTGTAGAGACATTTCAACACCTCGATATAGCGCCATTCGATTTGGCATCCCTGCAAGGATTCCAAAACTGCCCAGGTCTCGATGGAGTCGAAGGCTTTTTCATAGTCCACAAAAAACACACACGTTTAGTTATAGTGCGAAAAAGGTCTACGGAAACTAGGCCTTTACCGTTGTTGCAGCAGCAGGGAAGCGGAAGTAGACTGAAGAGAGAGACTATCAATAATGTCAGCAAGAATATTTATAAAGTAAATGTAAAAAAAAACGTTTATGAACAAATTTGTTTACATTTTGTGATGTGGCTGCAAATTCCACACTAGCCGAACCTGAATCTTTCTTAACATTGTTTTGATGTCAAATAACGCTATTTCATTACTATAAGCAGATGATAGGGGGATGGAAAACCAATTGCGGAGGATTAGGTATGAGGAAACTCAGAAAACATTTATATTAACAATGTCTTGGGACAAAATTTAAGTTGTTTTTGTTTATATGGTTTCAGTTGCCCCAACTTTGCTGCCCTTTTATAATCTAAACGAGGTTTAAATCACCATAGCCCGTAGGTAAACAATTGAGTTCGTAACTGTTGCTCCAACTCGTACCAAACACGTTTTAGAGTTTTCTCACGTGTCATTGCTCAACGCTCACCCTACCTAATAATGATGGATGGTGCATGAGGGTTACTCTTACACTATACTATAGTTAAAGAAAAACGAACGAACGAGAGCTGTCGTGCAAACGGCACGTTTAAAACAAGGACATAAGAGTCGTGGCGCGCGCAGCAGCGCTCCGAAACTTACTTTTTCGTCATAGAAAGTGACCCCCAGAGACGTGGACACTGGCAGTTGGATTTGTAGGTAAACTATCAGTCTGTCAAGGTACCAAAATTAGCGTGAGTCACCCCTATACCGAAACCCACAGGCAAGTAGTGGGTACAGGTTGGATGAGGAAGGCCGAGGATAGAGTGGCAGAGGACAGTCAGACACAACTTATATGTTTCACAACTGTGGTGGCGCTGATTTTACATACTAATTTTTTTGACCAAGCGCCATTTTCTTTCGCGAATTTACATAATAAAATTTTGTTTGAGAAATTAAAATGTGAAATTTCGCGAAAAAAATACATTTTCCATAATAAAAAGTCACGTTACCAACAAAGTTTATAAGTAAGTATGGGAAATGTATATTTTTTTTCGCGAATTTTGACATTCTGATCTCATTTCCGGGCTTAGATAATATAAGTACCATGCTGCACACGTAGGTTTTGGCTTAGTATTCTCTTTTTTGCAACACCCTGTATATTTTGTTAAATGTAGCATGAGTCTTACTTATGACGTTTGATTCTGAAACCTCGTAAATTTAGTAGGGGAGACCGGGGACAAAAGTAACAGTTTGTAGATTCTGTCTGATTTCTCGTAATTAATAACATTTACGATAAAATTAATATAGTCACATAAAACTTTCGTATATAGTCTACAAATGTCCATTATTACTTTACTTAATACATCTCGAATTTTAGCATTTCTAAAGCCTCAAAAAAAAGGGAAATCGTTACTTTCGACCCCATGGTCAGGACGAAAGTAACAAGGCATGGGTCGAAAGTAACAACCCATAAATTCTGCCCAATGTTATAAATACGATTCAAAAGAAAGAACAAAAAAAACAAGCAAATTATTTAGTTAAGAAAACTTCTTAAAAAACTATCGAAACTAAAAAAAACTTATGACTTATTGACAAAACTAAAAAAAACTTCTTAATATAAACTGTAAATGAGATCCATCATTTAACCTGACTATTTGATAAGAAGTGGTTTTATTTGTGCCATAATATACAATATTATGACACAAATATCTAATCAAAACAACAAAAAATAAAAAATTATAATGTGACATGGCAAACTTACGTAAGTAATTCGTTACTTTTGTCCTGCCGCGAGCTGTTAATTTTGTACCCATCCCCATTTTTGAAATATCAGGCGACATAACTTTAAAGCAGAACGTGTTATTCGAAAACAATTTATGACATGCTACAGACAATCTTATAATGAATCAATGAACAAATAGTCATATGGTTCTTGGCATCTTAATTCTACGTAAACACTAAATGAATAAACACCAAAAAACTTACTTTGGGTGTGTAAAATCACGAAATGCTCACTAAAACAACCTTGCACCGCGGCACGGGCGCGGAAAATGATATCATGCGTGGGGGGCATCGCATGCTGACTACCAGCTGTCGCTTGGGACGTTAAGGCTATTGGGGAAGTCCACAGAGTCTTTGTTACTTTCTACCCGCTGTTACTTTTGTCCCCGGTCTCCCCTATTTTTTTCTTTGAAAACCAACAAATGACAGGTAAAATGTATGGATGTGACAGCAGCTGTCATAGGGTTCATGCTACACTAATTGACCAAGTATAATCGAAAGACCCGCGTTTCTTCGTGATCGCAGTACAGAAGTAGCTCCAAGACTTGGGCCCAGACCAGCCACCATATTGAACATACACCTACGTCCTGCGCATAAGTAGACAAATAGCTTTCCGATCAGAGGGTAAAATAATAAACACAGACAGACAGGTTTCCGAACTCTAATCCCCGTGACCATGGCAACGCCGCGCGTCACCATGGCAACCAGACAGACCCGCCGGGGGGCTGGGGGGGTAATACGTGACCACTGGTGGCGACAGCGGCATGGTATTCTGAGGAAACGATTCTATCCTATTACATTATATGTGTGTGTCAAGCATACCCAACAGTGGGCGATAGAAGGCTGATGATGATTATGATGGCATTCTCTGTGGGATTGTAATATAAGTTCTTGCACTTGGCACCTTCAGCCCCAGTCTCCACACCTCAGAGGGGACCTAAGAAGTGTCTTCCGCGCATTGTTCAAGTTAAGTGATTTATACTGCACTCTACCCACACTAGCTTTACTTTTTCCAGTTGATTACTTGTATTTCTTAAATCTGTGGTCCGAGACAAAGTTTAGCAACTTCTATTGAGAACTTATTGGAATGATAATTTACTGATTGTATAGAAGATAACATCTACCGATACAGCGTTAACGAATTTGCATGTATCTGAATAGGACTTTTGAATATGATATTATTATGCTTCTATCTACAGGGAGGTACAGACTGGGGTTGATCTCACCCCACGGCAGACGGCAACATCAAAGCAAAGGATTACATGCCAACATCAGTGTATGCCTACATTGATTCTAGGTATTTCACTGGTATTAATCAATATGATTGAACTTAGATTAACAATGTACAAGATGGTGTGTCACAATATAAAAATTAAGCAAAATCTGTACGCGTTTCGTTTACTGACAAACTGTCTTAAACCTGTACGTCTAGTACAGGTTTGATAGTTTATCTAAAACTATAATAGTTTACGTTTTCTCGCATACAAAGTGGCGCCTCTAGCGGAAACAATCATAAAATTTTGACAAATGATGTATGCAGATGACAAAGGGAAACTAAAAAAAAAATTCAAACCCGTACTAGACGCTCTGATGACAATCATTGTACCAACAAATAAGGTCACAAATCTGCTTACCGAACTATTTCTAAATAAGAGCTCAGTGATAGAAGAGGAGTGTTATTTGTCGAGACGTTTCTTTTGCACTGATACTCCATCTTGTTCGTATATTGATTGTCTAAGCACGCCTACGTGTGTGTTCATACACTGATTCTAGGTATATCACTGGTATTAATCAATGCGATTGAAGGATTACATTATGACGGGGAGCAGGGGAAAAGTCGCTACTTCTGTGTTATGCTCAGTTTAATTTGTGTTACTCTATGAGTTTATACAGTGCGTTGTTTTTCGGAACCGATAAACTTTAAGGGTAAATTCTACGAGTATACCTAATTTCATCGAGAAAAAACCCCAATATGTGGGAGTCTAAGTAACTAAAATTAGATTTTCTTCTTCTTTTAGAAAATCATATCTCGAGATTTAAACGCCTTACAGACATGAAATAAAATGCTTTTATCCGCAAAAAGTCATCTCTATCGATTAAAAATATCCACAACTGCTTAAAAGTTACATAAAAAAAGTTCAAAGCAACTTTAGAATGGCCTCAATTTCTAGAATATTGAGATTTGACCCTACATATGGGGGTTTTTTCTGGATTAAATTACTCGTAGAATCCACCCTTAACGTTTGTCGGGTCCGAAAAACAACACACTGTATAATGTCCTCCTAGCCGAATTTCGACCACGGCGGCCAATCTCAACTAAGATCAGCCATCTACGCAGGAGTAGATTATAGTGCCCAAGTGTGTGCGCAGTACACAGGAGCACTCTCTGTTCCATCACTCTCATAGCCCAATGGGACGGATTGACCGACACGACTGGAGAGAGCTAGGCGCAGGACTGACTGCTTTACATGCCCATCCGACAGCATGGATCGTTTCACTGTTTCGGACATCAGGTGATAAGCCTTCTATGTTCTAACCAAACTTAGAACCACAATTTAGAAACACAAATTGATGGTCCCACCCGGGAATCGAACCCGGGTCCTCTGGGTCATGAAGCGAAGCTTCTACCACTAGACCACAGAGGCAGTTAACACACTGTATATTAGAGTAACGGATAAGGTCTCGGCTCTTATTCGTGAGGTCGTGGGTTCGTACCTTACCATGTACTTATGAATGAATTGATTAGAAATAATGAATTTTAGAAGAATTATACCACCTTATGCTTTAGTATTTTAGAACGAACTGAAGCATGTATGAGGCATGGATATCTAATGAAGATGCTGAAGATTAAATTTTAGCAATAGTTACGAAACCATAAGTTTTTCCACTGAAAAATTAGTCTTAAGATAACATTCATAGAGTAGGTTTTTATAATTTAGTATTTTAAAACATTATTTAGCCAGAACTAGACCAGGAAATATGTTATGTTATTACACCATTAGTGAAAAAAAAATCTACGAACTTTCTTGATCACTTGACTTTTTACAGTGACATTTGACCAATTTTTTTTCCAGGAAATAAGATTCATAAAAAACACTTTATTGAACCAAAAATCATTGTTGCAAAGTCACCAAAACTCCATTGTAATTAGACCAGCAAAACCAAAAATCTAGAAGGAAAGTCTTAGAACACAATATTTTTCTTCATAAGTATTGTTTGGACTAGTCAAAAGTTGTCACGCTGTTAGCCCTTGGGAAGAGTGGGGTGGTTTAAAGGTCCCTTTTTTATTATATCTCAGAAACCTTCCTTTTTTACGCTTAATTTCTTTATGTAAATAAAGGTAAGTATACTATCGTAGTACTCACAAGTGATGGTGATGCCGCGCTGGCGCTCCTGCTCCATGTAGTCGGTGACGGTGTTGCCGTGGTGCACCTCGCCCATGGACCGGATGGTGCCCGAGTAGAACAGCATTCGCTCCGTGGTTGTTGTCTTGCCTGCAACAGAATGTGGAGTTGCATAATGTCTTAGGGATATTCACTAAATAATAATTCTATAGCACTTTAAAACATTCTATAAATAAAACAGGTACCTAAAACAATATTTTGTAATTCTATTAATAAAATTAACCTAATATTAAAGCATAATTTTATGGGGTTAAAATTTGAATTATTCTACATGCTGTTAGATTACGCACCTATAGTTGGTTCTAAAGACTTTATGATAATAACTTGCTTATTGTTAACCCTGTGTTATTAAAAACCAGAAAAACACTATGAATTTTGTACTTATATTTTTTCTTACATAACTTCATCTAAAAATAATTTCTTCGATTGTGTGTCATGGTAACAGACCGACAACACAACTCAGGAACCCTAGTATTTTATTTATTGATCTAGATAATTAGAAAGGTAAATAGTGAAACTGCATATTGGTTTAGCCTAGTATGAATCATACAGGTGAATGAAATTAGGAATGTAAAAGAATTTATCGTCTACAAACAGTAAGTTAGACTAGAGATTAATGAGAAGACCAATAATTTAAGTAATTATCAGTTAAAATAACATCTGAAATTCAGGAACTAACCTGCATCTATGTGTGCAAGGATTCCTATGTTTCGTATATTGTCGCTGTTATATTTCTCTCCAAGGTTTGATGTAGCGCTGAACCTACGCAATTGTGCATTCCTAACGAGTTTTCTGTAATGGTTTAGGGAACAGATAGCTTTCATTATTAAATTTTTAGATTTGTTTTTCCCGAATAAAATGAAAATTTTGAGCCGCACAGCTGACTATGACATATAGATTGACACATTGACAGTGACAGTGACATCTGACACTAACAGTATACCACAGTCAAAAAAAGATTAAAAAAACAGAAGCGGGGGCTGTTATTATTCTGAGGGCAACTCACCATTAGGATGAATAATGCTATTTACATGACCAAATTATAATATCCTGCAAGTACCTACCCTCAAGTTTATTTACCTGACCTCTCGGAACCGTCCTACGACCCGCGGACGCAGCAGTGCTACTTGTGCTAGTGCACTACGAGTGCGCCGAGTGTTTACCTAGTGTGCGACCCGCGGCTGATCAAAGACTCGTGCCGTGACCCCCCACCTTCGTTACCACGAAGTGTTAGTGTGCGGCCCGCGGCCCTGAAGGAAGTGTCCTTCAAGCCTAACTACCACATTATAATCTTGAAGAACATTACAACGTTGCAGAATGTAGCTTAAGTTTTTACCTTTTTACTATGAGCCAACTAAAGTTTGTACAATTTATGACTCCTCTAATTATAGTGCCACAATCTTATCTGTTCCGGTGGTCAAAATGTGTACTAACGAGACGTCATTGTCAAACGTAATTTCATACTCTGTGGCACTCTGTGCGTTATTTGAATTGTCAATTTCTGCGAAGAGGCTGACGCTACGTTATTTAATTTGTTTTGTGATTTTCTGGGTGTAATAATGCCAAAAGCGCTGAAAAGTGATGCAAGAAAAGTAATACTAGATATATTGGCTTTTAATGCAAGAAGAATAACGTATTCAGGCGCCTTTAATTCCGTTTGAAAAATTGGAAGAACGAGTTGCAGCGGCTACAGGTTAGTGTTGCCAAATATGACGAATAATTTTACCCATATACTCACATGTAATTTTATTAATATTTTCCCGAGAGACCCGTACCCCAGCAGTTGGGACGGAATGGGTCGTGATGAAAGTATATAATCTTTATTTTTCTTTGATTACAGGTGTGAGTGAAGCTGCGAACCTTAGGCAGTATACCAAGAAGAATTTCTCGCACCTGCAGTGATTTTAGACGAAATAATGATGATTAATGACATCTTCTTCTTCCACTACGAGTATCAAGGGTTGGCTGGAAGAAATGGATTTTTGGCTATCAGCCTTTGTACATTGTCTGAATTTCTTTTAATTTTATGCTCTTGTTTCTTGTTAGGTACTTTAGAAAATGAAAATAATAAAGTGTTCATAAATAAATAAATAATAATTAAGTACTTAATAGTTTTTTTTTTTAAGTCTATCTATCTCGTTATTCCCACGACCCACAGATATTACCTATATCATTGTAAAATCTAGATTTAATGTCTTAAGTATATCAGAACATAATCAGAACTAAATTTGTTTCTGTTCGCCGTCGACAAATTTTTTATACAACAAATGTCGTTTGATATTCTATTCTATTCTCATAGGGGGTGAAGTTCCTGAACGTGGCTCTCTCGAGTGGAACCTTTGTACATATCCCCTTGATTTCAGCTCAGCCAGCCTAGCTACCGAGTAAACTGGAGTAGCAGGCCTGGGTGTTGTAATAGCTGAGGTCGTTTGATATATTATATCCTCTTACTTATGAATGTACCTAATTATAAAAATAGGTAATAGCGGAAATGCATTGTCGTTTAAACCAGAAATAGGCAAAATTTAATCGATGGCATCACTGGATTCGATCACAGCGATGTCGCCACCGGAACAGATAAGATTGTGGCACTATAGTAATTTATACCAATGCCATAGATTTTTTATCAAAGCTAGAAATAAACATGACAGATAGTGTCTGCAAAGCAGTCTGCCCACATTGCCCCGGTTCGACTAAGCTTTATGTAGTTCCACGTGGCTTAAACGTACATATCAGTCGCCTACATAAGAGCTTATTAACACAGTCACAACAAACTCCCCTCAACGATTCCCCTTCTCTCATACATTTACGTATTCTAAAAGAAAATGTCAGAGTGCTGAAACATGTTCCTAAGGGTGCTAGAAGTCTCGCAGCAGGTAAATTATCGCATATAATCGAGAGATGCATTCAAAATAATGATACCGAGGACTGGTATCAGCTTCTTACATTTTCCTACTCATCTCTTAAAATCCCTTCGTCCGAAGACCGAAACCGTTCACTTACCTCTAAAGTAAAGGAAAACATCTCAAACGGAGAAACGGACACGTCGCCTTCCCCTAGCGCAACATACAGGCCGCGAATTAGCGACCAGCGTCCATTTTACAAGGCTGTAGAATCCAAAGTGCACGATGGTGATCTTAGCGGTGCGGTTCGTATCCTGTTCTCGGACGGCTCTCTGGCCCCAAACAACGATGACATCTTATCGGCTCTGCGACTGAAACACCCATCTCCAAGTCGAGGGTTGGACTTCCCCCCGAGCCAAACCAAACCAACGAACACCTGATGGTGGATGTTCCTGACGTAGCACAGGCCATTGCAACGTTCCACAACGGCTCAGCCGCTGGGTTGGATGGTCTTAGGCCGGAGCACCTAAAAGAGTTGACATCCGGTGGTGCTGGTGATGGTGGAGTCAGGCTTCTGCGCTCCCTTACCAAATTGGCCAACTTTATGCTCAAGGGCGTAGTGAACAGGGAGGTATGCCCATACCTTTACGGTGCATCACTTTGCGCACTGCTAAAGAAAGATGGAGGTATCCGCCCCATTGCCATTGGTAGTGTTCTTCGACGTTTGGTGGCTAAACTTTGTTGCCGGTCAGTCAGGGATGACATGTCTGCCTTGTTACAGCCGAAGCAACTGGGTTTTGGAGTGCCAATGGGTTGTGAGGCGGCAATCCACGCCACCAGATGTTTTGCAATGACAAATCGTAACCCGGACAATATTATAGTCAAAGTTGACTTATGCAATGCATTTAACATGGTCGAGAGGGACACCATCCTGACTAAGGTCAGAGATAGAGCCCCATCTCTGTACCCATTTCTCCACCAGTGCTATTGGAAGCCATCCAATTTATTCTTCGGTGACAATCTGTTGGAGTCTCAAGTGGGCGCACAGCAAGGCGATCCCCTGGGTCCATTAATCTTTAGCTTGGCCATACAGGATGTTGTAGCCTCCCTGAGCTCTCCGCTCAATGTCTGGTATCTCGATGATGGCACTATTGGGGGCAGTCCGGAAATGGTTACTGAGGACCTCAAAAAATTAATAGATGGTCTGAGGGAGATGGGCCTTCAGGTCAACTCTAATAAATGCGAGTTGTTTTTCTGTTCAGAACAACCTTCACAAGCAGTTTTGGACGAGCTTTGTATCATGCTACCGGGCATCAGGGTACTAAGCAAGTCCAATTTCAGGCTTTTAGGCGCACCAATTTTTCCCGAAGGTATTCCGGAAATGTTATCGGAAAAAGTCAAATCACTTTTGACAGCTAAACAGCACCTTATAGTGCCACAAACTTATCTGTTCCGGTGAGAGCGAACTAAATTGGTCCATACCTCATTACTTACTAAATGAATTTCATATTGACATAGATTATATGGACCAATTTAGTTCGCTCTCACCGGAACAGATAAGTTTGTGGCACTTTAAGAACTTGTCAGCACATGTTTCTCTGACAATCCTCCGCAGCTGCCTATCTATACCAAAACTCACTTATACTCTGCGCACTGCCCCAGTTTGGCTTTACAAGGACGATTCACTTCTCTATGATAATGCTTTGAGAGAAATATTACAGGAAATATTGAATATAGAAATGTCTTGGCCACAGTGGTGCCAGGCTGCGTTACCCATTAGACTTGGTGGTTTAGGCATTCGTCGCTTGCAGGACACCGAGCTTCCCGCATTCCTGGCCTCATCGCATGGGGCATCGGAACTCGTCACTAATATTCTTAACATTGATGGTGATGGGTTTCGTATCCCTTTCGTTGATGAGGCTTTGGATTCGTGGCGGGCTCGGTACCCTGGGAGTGACCTACCTGAAAAGCCAATGTTCCAGCGAAGCTGGGACGATGTGGCATCTAGAGCAAGTCTGGACCGGCTTATGGACGAGAGCAACGGCGCAGAGCTGGCACGCTTGCGAGCGGTCTCCAAGCCTGAGGCGGGTATTTGGCTACATGCTATGCCCTCTCCACAACTGGGAACCCTCTTAGATAACGATTCTTTGCGTGTGGCTGTCGGTCTGAGGCTAGGCTGCAAAATCTGCGAGGCCCATATATGTCGGTGTGGCGCACAGGTCGATGCACAAGGACGACACGGTCTCCATTGCGTCCGGAGTGCGGGAAGGCTGTCGCGGCATCACGCCATCAATGATATCATCCGGAGAGCCTTAGTTTCGGCAAATATCCCGTCCATATTAGAGCCCCCGGGGCTTAGCAGAAACGACGGGAAAAGGCCAGATGGCCTCACATTGATCCCTTGGGAGAAGGGGCGCTGCTTGCTGTGGGATGCTACATGTGTTTGCACTTTTGCACCTTCACATGTAGCATCCACCATTGCAACTCCTGGGGCCGCAGCAGAACTAGCAGCCAAACAGAAAATAGCCAAATATAGCGGCCTCATGGAAAATTATATCTTTGTGCCCGTGGCTCTGGAAACTACGGGAATCTGGGGTCATGACGGCAAAACATTTATCAAAAGCCTAGGCCGTCGCATGAGGGACTGCGGGCTAGACATCCGCTCTGGAGCGTTTCTGATGCAGAGGATCTCTCTGGCTGTACAGCGAGGCAACGCTGCCAGCGCCTTAGGGACCTTTGCGTCGGATGCGTTCCGGAGCGAAGACACATAGTTTTATTTATTTTTTAACCGACTTCGAAAAAGGAGGAGGTTCTCAATTCGTCTGTATGTATGTTTTTTTTTTTTTTTTATGTATGTTCATCGATTACTCAGCCATTTATGGACCGATTTTGAAAATTCTTTTTTTGATGTATTGGGTTGAGCTCAGGGGTGGTCCCATTTTTTTTTCAGAATTTTATTCCACCCCCAAGGGTGGGTAAAGGGGTAAAAACAGGGGTATAAATTTCCATTTTGGGCACTTATCAACCGATTCTTATGAAATTTATAACGTAAATATTGTTATTATAACAAAAAGATATGATGGTGACCTTGAGCTGATCTGATGATGGAAACGGAAGGCAGTCAAGGGAACTCCTCAACGGTATATAGCAACTACCTCGTGTTTGGGCTCGAATGATTCGTATTAACGAGTAGGACATATTGGTATCATTTGCATCTTACTTTTGATTGATAATTATTGCAAATAAACTAAAAATAACAAAATAAAATAATAATTTTAAAAAAATTAAAAACCGACTTCAAAAAACCACTAAAACGTAAGAAATAATTTAAGGTTTAGACCAATCCTAGGTCACAGTATAAATATACCTAAGCAGGTACTGTTCTTTTTTGAAGTTGGTGCCATATTTCTTCAGATTAACTACTTTGTCACTGCACCAACATCAAAAAAGAACAGTACCTGCTTAGGTATATTTATACTGTGACCTAGGATTGGTCTAAACCTTAAATTATTTCTTACGTTTTAGTGGTTTTTTGAAGTCGGTTTTTAATTTTTTTATTATTTATTTTATTATTTTTTTTCTTCTTTTTTTTGTTTATAGTTAGGCTAGGTACCTTTAGTCATAATTTTTCTTAAGTCTAGAATAAGTTATTTAGATTGTATTGTGTACATAGATATTTACAGTTTGATTAGATGTTGTCTTGACGTGAATAAAACAAAATTTTGAACGCACCGTGTTTGCCAGCGTGCTGTCTCGCTTACTCAAATAGTGCACGATATCTTCTCTCTCTTTCTTAAATCATTTTCACAATGGCACCCGCGTCGATTTGTTTGTGTTGAATACGTGACATCAAATTTAATTCAATTTGTGCATCTAAACTGCTAAAACTATTGACTACTCAAAACTCTCACAATGGGAGTACCAGCCTTCTTTCGTTGGCTCAGCCGAAAATATCCAAGCGTCATTGTAGAATGTATTGAACAGAGGGTCAGTTTATAACCTACAAGTTTTGCTTGAAACCTATTAGAAGCCTATATTTTCCTAAAATTCAGCATTTTCGCACCTTCTGAATCATTTTTCATTTCAGCCAGTCGACGTGGATGGCCAGCAGGTGCCCGTGGATTCCTCTTTACCGAATCCAAATGGGGTAGAATTTGATAATTTATATTTGGACATGAATGGTATTATCCACCCCTGCACGCATCCTGAGGACAAGCCGGCTCCCAAGGATGAGGACGAGATGATGATTGCCATCTTCGAGTGCATCGACCGCCTGTTCAGGATCGTGAGGCCGAGGAAACTGCTCTACATGGCCATTGATGGAGTGGTAATGGATTTTTTGTCAAGAAGAATGAATAATATACTTTTTGAATACATCACCTCGAAAGTAGTATTAAACCATAGATAATTTGCATAAGAGGTCAAGATGTTCACAGCCACATTAAGTATTTGAAATGCGACTTTCAATTATGAACTAACACTAAAGTTTGCATACATTTCTAGGCACCGAGGGCAAAGATGAACCAGCAGCGCTCCCGTCGTTTCCGTGCCTCCAAGGAGACCCAGGAGAAGATTGACGAGATTGCCCGCATCAGGTCCGAGCTGCAGGCCAAGGGTGCCTACCTGCCCCCCGAGAAGCCTAAAGAGGCTCACTTCGACTCCAACTGCATTACTCCCGGGACTCCGTTCATGGACCGACTTAGCAAATGCTTGCATTACTATATTCATGATAGGTATGAAGACTCTTTATTAATTACTAGTTTCCCGCCCATTGTTAAGTAAGAGGATTCAACAACATTTATTGATGATTGACATAGTTTACTATCCACTGCTGAACATAGACCATACACAAGGAGTACAAAAAGGGAAAACCTAGTTGGTAGGATCACAATTCACAACTGGCTACATTTCCTAAGGTCTTTAGTCCAGCAGGCTAAAGAATTAAAACACCACCTATGCAATTAATACCTTAATAGACAAATAAAGAGCACAATAAAATAAACAATTGTATTCCCAAATAAAAATCCTAACCTATGAAATTACAGACTCAACAATGACCCTGGCTGGAAGGGTGTGAAGGTGATCCTATCGGACGCCAACGTGCCCGGCGAGGGCGAGCACAAGATCATGGATTATATCCGCAGGCAGAGAGGTAATACTCTAACTGGTTCATGATTACTTTGTAGGGGGTACATGCTCCAATGATATCCAATCTAAATTATGTATGGGACAATATAGGGAAAATAAAATCACTATATCCACCAGACAGATGTTCTTATTTGATAATATTTTGTACTTTAAGAGTTCTTTGTAATCTATGTAAATTGAGAGAGCCACGTAGGTACAGGAACTTCGCCTCCTCTCAGAATAAAATAGAATCTATGGAAATAGCTTTGATCTCAGCTTTTTAGATATGCACAAAGATTATATTCAAATGAACCAGAATAAAACTAACAAAAGAATAAAGGTACCGAAGTGTGTACATATTCATAGCTATGACTATACTTACCTAAAGCAGGTTTCCCTCAGGGCTCAGTCTTAGTTCCACTTCTTTTCTTCATCTACATCTTTTGTTTTTTTCTCGCCAGCGCAACCGGACCACGACCCGAACACGCAGCACGTGCTGTGCGGCGCCGACGCGGACCTCATCATGCTGGGGCTGGCGACCCACGAGCCCAACTTCACCATCATTAGGGAGGAGTTTAAGCCGAACAAGCCAAGGCCTTGCGATGTTTGTGGGCAACTGGGTAAGTTATTTTATATTATTATGCGATAAAAATCGGCTATTGGTGGATACAGGGATATCTTCCCTCCGTCCGGGAGGGATCCGTCTTCGGTCTTCCTCATCCACCCAGTACTGGCTACCTACTTATATCTTTTACATGTGCGCCAAGCATCGCCACAACATTTCATCGATCTTGCTCATATACCTAACGATTATTGGCCTCTTACTTACATCTTTTGATTTTTTTAAATGTTTCTTTTATTCATAAAGTATGGAAAATGCCATGAAGACAAAATGAGCTTGCCCCATATTTTTCGTCACCATTTAAATCAAAATCCCCTCGATCCACAGGCCATGAGATGAAGGAATGCACCGGCACAACCCCTGAAGACAACATGGCCAAAGACCCCAACATGGCCTTCGGAAACCAAGACAGCTTTATCTTCGTTCGCCTGAGCGTCCTCAGAGAATACCTTGAGAGGGAACTACAGATGCCCAACTTACCTTTCCCCTATGACTTCGAGAGGGCGCTGGACGACTGGGTGTTCATGTGTTTCTTCGTCGGCAATGACTTCCTGCCGCATCTGCCCAGTCTGGAGATCAGGGAGGGAGCCGTGGATCGATTGGTCAATCTGTATAAGAAGTGCGTTTATAAGACGCGGGTGAGTTTTTGTATTATAGCTTTTCTTTTCAATTGTATTTTTTATATTGCATATATCCTTCTCATTATGGTTTATTTGTCAACCAGTCATTCGTTCATTAGGCCAGTTGATCGTAGTGAACTATATTTCTTACTTAACTCTGCCGATTTATCTATTTCGATTCAATCGATTTCTGTAACTTACTATAGTTAGTAGATTGCATAATGATTGCATAGGTTAAAACAGGATTACAGTCAATCACGCTAGGCGTCCCTACTATATTCAGTTATTTATTAATTGCAGAGCAGCATGCTTATTGCTTCCTGTCCAATTTTCCTTCTCTCTGTATCTTTATAATGGCATCTAGCACTCTGTAATTTTCTATGTAACCTCTTGATGATGTAACTTTGTTCCCCTTAGGGCTGGCTTACGGACTCTGGTGATGTGAACCTGGAGCGCGTGCAGGTGATCATGTCGGAGCTGGGGCTGGCTGAGGACGAGATCTTCAAGCGGAGGCAGCAGAACGAGATCAACTTTAAGGTAGCTTTGGGGTTGCGACTGGTGTCGACTTTTACTGACACACAAAAAACAAACAATAACAAAAACTGATCATCAAATTTTTGAACGGGTTGCATACTTTGTATGGTTTTATCATTTTTTGGGAGGTGGCTTGGATTCGTTCATATTTGTAACTGTTAGAAATTGACAATATTTTTTCTTTCGCCGACTAACTTAAAATTCTATCTTTTGGTAATTAATTGTTAATAGTTTATTCAAATATATTTTCAGAACCGCGAGAAAGCTAAGAAGCGGCGGGAACAGCAGCAGCGGCCCAACTTCAACCTTCTAGAGAGGACGCAGTTCGCCCCCACGGTGAGATTATACAAATATTTCTTAAAAAGTTTTCCCGTGGGAATTCCGGGATAAAGTAGCCTATGTTCTTTCCCAGGGTCTAGACCGTATGTATACCAAATTTCATTCAAATCCGTTCAGTAGTTTTGGCGTGAAAGAGTAACAGACAGACAGACAGACACAGTTACTTTCGCATTTATAATATTAGTTAGGATAAGTATTTAAACAATTAGCAAAAACCACCGTATATTTGTCAGCGATGAGCTATCAACTTGACTGAGCAACGATTCTATTTTATTCTGCGGAATTCGAACTCGCATCTGTGGCGTCAGAAGAGGGCGCTCACCCGATAGACCTACCACCGCTCCTTATTCCTACTAGGATAAATGTAAAAAGGCATCGCCCAGACCGATATATTTAGTTACTTTCGCTCTCCCAGCGCCGCATCAGCATGTCTGTACAACCTACCTAAAATGATTTTCCTAGCTTGTGTACCTACATAATCTTCAAGGTGTAGTAGGTATTTCATTTGCTACATTATTTTCTCTGTATTTCCAGCCGATCGGCCAGGGTCCGCAAACAGTGCAGAACGCCCGGCAAGAAGCCGCCAACATTCGTCTAGCTGGCATGAACAGAGACTCGGCGCCGGTAAGTTGCTTTCTTCTTCAAAGGGAAGTTAGAGTAACTTTTCTGTCCCACAATAGACAAAACAAGGGGAAAAGGCTTGTAGAGATTAAATTTTATGAGATTGTAAGATAGCCAATATCAGCAGCAAAATATTATACCTCAAGTCAATTTGAAGAATATAGTTTCACTCATTGAGCAATATGTAAAGACGGACAGAAGGAAATTTCAAAATCAGATGGCGCTGATGCTTGCATGCAAATGCAAATGACGGCCAACTACCACCAGTAACATTTGATGGGGTTTCTTTGAGTTACTGTAACAATGTTAAAAACCTGGGTCTTCACATTCAGAATAACCTGTCATGGGAATTGCAAGTTTCAGAAGTTAGTCGCAAGATCTATGCTTCGATGCATGGACTAAAACGACTGCAGAATTTCTTGCCGTACTCGACCAAAGTTACGCTAGTCAACTCCTTGTTGCTCCCTATTATTGACTACGCAGATGTGTGCTACCCTGATCTCACCGAAGAGCTACTTGATAAACTCGACCGTCTACTCAACTTATGCATTCTCTATATTTTTGGCCTGCGTAAGTATGATCACGTCTCCACATTTCGGAATCAACTCAAGTGGCTCAATATCCGTCATCGAAGGAATGCTCATATTGTTTCCCTAGTCTATGGTATAGTGTATAATCCTAATGCCCCTTCTTACTTAACAGAACGCTTCTCATTCTTCGACTTTACTGACCGTCCTCAACGGTCAAGTAGAAATATGCTCTTTCGAACCCCAGAGCATAATGCGGCAGGGTATTCGGATTCTTTCACCGTGTCAGCGGTTCGCTTGTGGAACCAGTTACCATTGCATATAAGGCAATCGCAGTCCATTGAAACTTTTAAGTCTAAGGTTCGTCTGTACTACCTCCAGAAACAGAACAATCAGCTTAACTGATATAATACACATGTTTTGTTGTAAGTAGTATGTAAGTGTGACGATGATATTATTATATATATAAAATATCATTTTAGTTAAGTATAGTATGTATTGTATACGTATGTAACTTATAGGTATATATTTATTATACATGTATTATATACAAGTAAGTATATTCCCCTTCGGCCGCGTTCGATACCAGAGGTTCGTAACCAGTTGCGATTAAAAACTTATTTGTACTTGTACGAAACCAGTTACGAATAAATACTTTTTTGTACTCATTCGAAACCGCGATTGTCCTTTCGTAACTGGTGACGAGCAAAGAATTTGTATGCCTCGTACGATACTAGTTTCAAACAAGGGATCATTTTATAAGATATTATTTCACCGTAACGAGAATACTACTTAAATAAATAAAAAAATGATGACGACCGAATGGCGTAGTGGTTAGTGACCCTGACTACTGAGCCGATGGTCCCGGGTTCGATTCCCGGCTGGGGCAGAAATTTGTTTAAACACAGATATTTGTTCTCGGGTCTTGGATGTGCCCGTAAAATGCCAATAGGCCCGCCCCCTATTACATTGGGACTAACATAACACTCTGGCGAAAAGTGGGTGCAGCAATGCACCTCTGCCTACCCCGCAAGGGAGTACATTAGTACAAGGCGTGAGTGCGTGTGTGTGTGTAAATAAAAAAATATAATTATAAACAAACAAAAAACCCGACTGCACGCTAAAAAGATAAAACAAGCCCTAATGTTAATGGAAAGTATCGCAGGCGGGGACCAGCAGAGGGTTCACCATTTAGCTGAATGTTACTTACATAGGTACATACATTGTGTGGCGGTCAAGTTGGTCCCCGCCTGCGATACTTTCCATTAACATTAGGGCTTATAGGTATTTTAACAAAATTATCTTTCCTCTCAGTCTTTCGCACTACCTATAACTTTCTCCACAACAGCCAAGGTTAGCTGGAAGAGAATGCTATTAGCATTAAGTTCGCCTATGTACATAAATTTACTATTGTGCAATAAAGTATTTAATAATATAATAATAATAATAATGTTTTAGTTCAAGCTGATAGATGGCACTAAAATTATTTTCTTTTCTAACCACTCTTTAGCACTTGAATTCATTTTGGTTCATATAATGATTATGCTTTTTACATTTGCAAAGGTTCGGAAATGTTTTTTTTTTATCTTATTTACTAGACCACTAGGCTAGCGTGGTGGACTAATCCCTTCCTTCATTGGAAGAAGACCCGTGCCCCAGCAGTAGGGATGTGATGGGTTGTCATCATATCTTATTCCAACCATTATACTTTCCCAGGACAACTCCAACAACCGCAAGCGCTCGGCCGGGGCGGCCGGGCTGGACGAAGAAGAAGATGAGCAGAAGCACGACGAGGTGCGGCTGTGGGAGGACGGCTTCAAGGAGAGATACTACGAGAGCAAGTTCGAGGTGTCCCAGGATAACCTCGAGTTCAGGTATATTTAGTAAAAAAGATAAATATTTACACATAGTGTAAAAATAGTTTGATCCATACATTCTGCGGATGTCGCTTCAGCGCCATCTGTTGATTAAAATCGGTACTACGCCCATGGTTGCAAGCGCTTGGAGTGTAAGTTGCGGAAGACTACCGACAGATGGCAGTAAATCGAAAAATTCACAAATTTTCGCAAGCGGAGACGTTCTGTCATCTACCGTCTGTCAGTAGTTTGACTCATCGCCCGCTAGAGGCACGGGTGTGCATAGACGGTAGTAGAGCCTGGATAAAGAAGAAGACGAGCAGAAGCACGACGAGGTGCGCCTGTGGGAGGACGGCTTCAAGGAGAGATACTACGAGAGCAAGTTCGAGGTGTCACAGGACAACCTCGAGTTCAGGTATATTTAGAAAAAAATATTAATATTCAACCATAGTTTAATTTGCTGAGTTTTTCACTTCAGCTCCATCTGTTGATTAAAATCGGTACTTCGTGGCTAGGATATAGGACGCCACATGTATACAGTAATAAAGCCCATGCTTACAAGCACTTGGAGTGCAAGTTACCGAAGACTACCGACAGATAGCACTAAATCGAAGAATGATAGATTCACAAATTTTCGGAAACTGATATATTATGTTTGTATATTAATCTGGAACATGTTGAGCTGGTGCCGTTTTGACACTCGGGCCAGCAACCTTTGTTTGTTCTGGATTTTATTATATTTTCTGTATTTTATGTTGTGTCTTTTCTGTTTCAGTGTGTCAAATAAATGTTTCTTTCTATATTTTATCTAACCTCCCAGATACCGAGTAGCCCTCCAATACGTGCGCGGGCTGTGCTGGGTGCTGCGCTACTACTACCAGGGCTGCGCCAGCTGGAAGTGGTACTTCCCGTACCCCCCGCACCCCCGGGGCTCCCCCGAGTGTCTTATACTTTGTCCTCGGCCTTCCTCATCCATCTTATAATCGGCCTTCGTTGTCTATATAGCCACTACTGGCTATCTGACGTCGTTGGTCTAGCAAAGCTCGCTACGTATGTCTGTTTTGGTTTCTGTAGTTATCGACACTTCGGCAGTTGTGGGCGCTTTTAATTCTGGTTGCATATTTTAAGAACTATACCTTAGATCTCTGACGAATTTCCTCTTGCGATTCTATACTTAGAGCTCTATCTAACATAGTTCTTTTTTAAGCAGCGTTGTATTTTGTGTTATGATTTTTTGTATCGCTCTGCTATTTGGCCAGTTTTCCGGGTCGAATTTTTCAGTGCAAACATGCAGAAATATCCTGAGCATAGCGCTTTCCTTAGCACACAGAGTGTGCATCTTCTTCGGATATTTTAGTATTAGCGTCTTTAATTAGCTGGTATATCCTTCCTAATCATCCCCCTTCTCCCCCCAGGTACCGAGTGGCCCTGCAGTACGTGCGCGGGCTGTGCTGGGTGCTGCGCTACTACTACCAGGGCTGCGCCAGCTGGAAGTGGTACTTCCCGTACCACTACGCGCCGTTCGCGTCCGACTTTGTGAATATTGGCGGTTTAGCTACGGCCTTCGAGACTGGGACTGAGCCTGTGAGTGCTATTTTTTATAATTATATAGTTCTGTTATTATAATGAATAAATAAAGTAGATGTTTGTAGTAACCCAAGTCTAGGAAAAAACTACTGCTCTGAAGTCTTTAAAATGACTGTGTGTAATCTTAGTTAGTATTAGTTTACGTCCGGCATCCGTGCTCACGTTGACGACGGAATGGCGTAGTGGTTAGTGACCCTGACTACTGAGCCGAAGGTCCCGGGTTCGATTCCCGGCTGGGGCAGATATTTGTTTAAACACAGATCTTTCTCAGTTCTCGGGTCTTGGGTGTTCATATTTATATTTAGTATCTATCTATCTATGTATTTGTGTAGATATATCAGCTGTCCGACACCCATAACACAGGTTCTGCCTAGCTTGGGGTCGGATGGCCGTGTGTGAGATGTCCCCACATATTTATTTATTATTTATTTATTTACGTTATGTTAAGAGTCAGGCAAATAACACCGCTTTTCTCTGTCGACATTACAAACGTAAAGGCGGTGCTGTAATTATACATATTTATTTTACAATAATGTATTTGGACTTTTTATTTGGGCACGTTGCGTCTGTCTGACCGAAGCAACGACGCCGAGTTTGCATCCTCCACGAATACATTCCATAGTTCACCAACACAAAAACAGATGGTGCTGTCGCTTACGCCCGTACCCGCTTTCAAACTTCAAACAGACACAATATACATTTGGTAGTTCAGAAAACCCCCCGAGAGATGGCGTTAAAACGTATTTTTTCAGTTGAATTATTCTAACGCCCGGTACGGCTTTCTAACTACGAACGCAGCGTACATTTGGTTGTCCGAACAATCCGATAGATGGCGCTAAAACGCATTTTTTCACTTGAATTATTTTTATTCGTATATTGTAAGTTTTTGTTAGTGAATTAAGTCTGAAATGTGTGTGTTTGTTTCAGTTCCGTCCGCTGGAGCAGCTGATGGGCGTGTTCCCGGCCGCCAGCTCCACGCACGTGCCCAAGCCCTGGGCCAAGCTCATGAGCGATCCCGTAAGTTCCATATTATATTATTGTAACGCGCGCCTTTCCCTTAAAATAATAACGCCGGTCAAACCACAGAATACACGCGTGACAGCTACACATTCCCGGCCGCTTTATGAAGGTCTATGGTTTTTTTTCACTTATTATGTCACCTCGAACCTAATTTTTGCCTGATTTTTGTAAAACCTTTGCTGTGAACTAAAAACTGTTTAAGTTATTAAAAGATTGTGTGTAAATGTTATACCGTTTTAGTTTCAACAGTCTTTTAATCAATTGAAGTTCACAGCGATACAAGTTTCACATACAACAATAAGACAACGAGATTGAGTGAAAAAAACCAGAGAGATTATAGAGCGGGTAGAAAAGTCGAGTTGTCAAAAATATTAAAATTAGCGTCTGTGGTTGTCGCGGCACAGAGCGCGGCGGGTTATTGTTCTGAGGGAAAGGCGCGCTTTACATTATTTATTAGTTTTTCCACTATATACAAGATTTTATGTAACATCTATCTTAGCGATAAGGCCACCTATTGGGCATTTTTCTAGTCTTTAAGTATGTTTTTGTATGTCTGATTTATGTGGTGTCCAATTAAGTAATACTCTATTGTATTTTATTATTATTATCCTTAGTTCTCGCCGATCATCGACTTCTACCCCACGGACTTCAAGATCGACCTGAACGGCAAGAAGTTCGCGTGGCAGGGGGTGGCGCTGCTGCCGTTTGTCGAGGAAAATAGGCTGTTTAAGGCTCTCGAGCCGTATTATGGCGAGCTGACTGCTGCTGAGAGTGAGTTTTATTCTAGTACCTATAGTTGTAAACGTGAAAGTTTGTTTGTTACTCTTTCAAAAAACTACTGCAGGAAGCTGATAACCTGGATATTTAAGTTATTTTATATTATATAAACTTCTTAGGCAAAGCGGAGCTCGTGGGCCACAACTAGTTTATGTAACGATACAAACTTCAGAATGATGCGAAAATGATGAATAGTTAGTTATGAAAGCATGATTACTCATGATGTCTCGCCCTGTCATATGCTATTCATACACATGTCAATTCACCTTCCTAAACTATAGTTCGGCTGCCATTTTCACATTCTTTCTGTAACGCGCTGTACCTACCAACGTTATTAATGGCATAAACGTTCCTAAAAATGGCTAAATTACTACCACGACAGTACTTGCTTCAAAGGTAGATTTTTAGTACCTACAACTTCAGTTTTTGACCGAATTTTCTCCCCCAGGACAACGCAACATCCGCGGCAACGACCGTCTCTACGTCGACCCTTCCAACCCGGCGTACCAGTTCCTACTAGGCCTGTACTCGGGGGCGGGCGGCGAGCTGCGGGGGCGGGCGGGCGGCGAGCAGCAGTACCCGCTGCGGAGCGAGGGCGTGCGCGGGCAGCTCATGCTGGCCAGCGAGAATGTACCTGTCAATGGGTAAGATGGGTATTGAGAGGTTGAATGTGAAATAAGATTGAGTGAAAATGCGTATGCTCACTAATTCTGCTAGCCTAAGATGTGCATGTCAAGACGTGGCAAAAGTTCGCCATCGCATAGCAAGCCCGAGGCCGCACGATGCAAAACTTGTGTCACGTCTTGCGCCCGTGCTAGCACTTCTGGAATGGATAGTCCAGCTCACCGTTGTACTCACGTGATAGGTTGCAAGCCGTACATATTTCCGTTTTGAAATAAGTAGGTACTAAAGTTGGGTTTCCTTTATTGTGTAGTTACAATTTTATCAAAATCTCAATTTAAATTACATCATCAACAGAATTAGTTCAGCAATCCTAAACTGTAATTTTATTAACGCTAACCCCTCTTCCCACAGACAACTCAACTCCCCAGTCGTCGGGCTGCCCCCAGTGCTCGGCAACCAAGTTGTCTGCGTGCGCTTCGTGGATCCCGAGTACCCTGAGGACTTCATCTTCCCGGCGCGGCGGCTGCCCGGGGCTACGGAGCCACTGCGAGTGTTGAAGCCAGGGGATCTGAGCCAGCAGGGGAACAGGAACTGGAGGCCGCAGATTGGTAAGTTAAGTTAGGAATAGCATTATGAGCCCATACACTAAACTGCGAGAAAGCGAGAAATGCAGGACGTTACGCTCTCTCCTATGGAGCATATGATAGTAGCTGGGAAAACTGGATGCAGTAAGGCGCATTTGTTATGAGGTAATTAGTCAGAAACCTAGAGTTAATGACGTGGCTCCGTAAATCTGCAACGTTTATAGCGTGCGTTCTTATAGCGTGCAGTGGTCATTTGGTAGATGAGTGGTCGACTGATCCACTGATCATGAACAGTAAAGTAGCGTGCATCCAGTAGAACGAAGACCTTATTTAACTGGTAGTGATTGGTCTGGAGTACCCTGAGGATTTCATCTTCCCGGGCGGCGCGGAGATTGCCCGGGGCTACGGAACCACTCCGCGTGTTGAAGCCAGGTGATCTCAGCCAGCAGGGGAACAGGAACTGGAGGCCGCAAATTGGTGAGTTACCATGATCATTGTGGTCCCAAAACTCCGAGTCGGGGCGGATAAACTGACTTCATGCTCTTTCTTATGGAGCATATGATAGTGGCTGGATAAACTGGACGCAGGAAGGCTAAAGGATCGCACTAGTAAAGAGGCAATTTGTCAGAAACCTAGGGTTACTTAAGTAGGTCCTTAAACCTGCAACGTTTATAGCAGTGCGCTGGTCATTTCTGGAAAAAGTCAAACAAACAAGCGGCAAACGTAGCATCCATTAGATCGAGGACCTTAGACAGCTGGTAGTGGCTGATCCGGAGTACCCTAAGGACTTCATCTTCCCGGCGCGGCGGCTGCCCGGGGCTACCGAGCCACTACGTGTGTTGAAGCCGGGGGATTTGAGTCAGCAGGGGAACAGGCACTGGAGACCGCAGATTGGTGAGTTACCGTGATGGGCAATAGTCGTCCACTGCCGGACGTGTGCCTGTTAGAATGCCCTTACATCCTCGGTCTTCCTCATCCAACCATAATTGGCAACTTGTCTACTATCTTCAGTCCAGTCACACTATTGCCGGCCTCCATCTGTATATGAGCGTTCTCTTGATTTAACTGTTTACGAAAGGTGATTTAAACCGGGACGAACGCAGTAGGTGATTAGTTTGATTACGTCACGTATGCATGTGTGTATTAATGTATCTGCTTTAAGCTGAAAGAAAAAAACCGATCACAGCACAGGTAGATTACAAAAAAGATATGTCAAAGAAAAAAATAGTCTACGAATAAAACTCTACGGTTTTTTGGCGCTTAGAATACTAACCAATCCCCATCTCCCACAGGCATGGTTCCCTCCAACACGCTGGCGTCTCTAGAAGCGGCTGGACATCGCATGCTGGGCCACCATCTGCCTCGCGACCGCTCCTACTCGCACGTGCCGCCGCCGCAGCAGCACCAGAACCAACATAGTAAGTACCCTTTTCTACTATCAGCTGAGGATATACTGATATCCATAGGTAAACGTGTCAGGTAATGATACGATATGAAAATAGCTTCCGTTAAAGAAGGGTGCGCTCTATGTTCCGTATGTCATCGTCTGAAAGCAGCATAGTAAGTATCCTTTATAGTCTTTATACTATCAGTGGAACATATCAGAAGCCAGAGAAAGTGTCTTGCCAAGGCTTGTTGAAGAAGAGACATAGGACAATGTATTGAGACAATGCGAAAATGGCGGCCGTTAAAAAAGAATACGTATGTCATCGTCTGTATCACAAAAGTACACTTCTATGGCTTTCTATATAAATTGTAGATACTACGGTCCGTTTTTTACGATGCGTGCGATACTTATGGTGCTGAAAAAGGTTTCAATGGATAGACTAGGTTAAGATTAGAGCGCGAGCGTGAGTCTGTCGGCCGCTATCATATTGTTCCACTGAGGCTGGTGGCCTGGAGCCTCCAACACCCTGGCGTCTCTAGAGGCGGCGGGGCACCGCATGCTGGGCCACCAGCTGCCTCGCGACCGCTCCTACTCACACGTGCCGCCGCCGCAGCAGCACCAGAACCAACATAGTAAGTATTCTTTATTTATACTATCAGCTGAGGATATACTGATATCCATAGGTAAACGTGTCAGGTAATGACAGGTTATGAAAATAGCTTCCGTTAAAGAAGAGTGCGCTCTATGTTCCGTATGTTATCGTCTGTAACACAAAAGTACACTTCTATGGCTTTCTATAATAAATAACAGATACTACGGTCCGGTTTATACTATGCGTGCGATACTTACGGTGCTGAAAAAGGTTTCAATGGATAGACTGCGCTAAGATGAGAGCGTGAGTCCGTCGGCCGTTGTCATATTTGCTCTCTGAGACTGTTGGCATGGTGCCGTCTTATACCCTGACAGCACCAGCATAGTGAGTACATACAGTCGTATGATGACGTAGATGTATTACAGTCTAGTTGGAATGCGCTCTGCATTCCGTATGTCATCGGCATCGTCTGTAATTGCAAAAAATCGGACGAATTGTATGACTTTTTTTGCAATAAATAATACTGTAATCCAATCACGATGTCGTAAAGAGTTAGTAGACTGATATATTAGACCGAGAGTGCATGACACTCTACTGACTGAGTCCGGTGATGTGTATTCCAGAGGTAAAAAAGGTTAAATACACTTTAGATCAGGATACCTTTTGCTCAGCGTCTGGGTAACACCACTTAGGTAAGTATATCAAAATAGATATAAGTACTACATCTATGAAATAAGTGCCCTTCGAATCAGCAAATATTTAATAATTATTTTAAAATTGACGTCTGTCGACAAAATCGCTGCGAAGAAATAAAAATATGCAATGGAAAAATAGGGGCCGTGGCAGTCACGTGACTCCATGGCTAACGACGCAGCCTACAGTCATGTGTCACTGATTATGATGTGAAAATAAACAAATTACTGCACTATGGGGTGATTTTAGCCCTGTTTGACCTGGGAATTCGTATGTGATCTGAAGGAATATGGTATTGATACATAAAAAATAATAATTAAAAAAAATAAAAAACCGACTTCAAATATTACTAAAAAGTAAGAAATAATTAATAATAGCAGGAACTATTCTTTTAATTATTATTTTATTTTATTGTTTTTAGTTTATTTGCAATTATAAATTGTCACTCAAAAGTAATATGAAAATGATACCATTACGTCCTACTAGTCAATTCGAATCATTCAAGCCTAAGAACGAGGTAGTTGCTATATACCGTTGAAGAGTTCCCTTGACTGTCTTCCGTTTCCATCATCAGATAAGGTCAAGGTCACCATCATATTTTTTAGTTATAAGAACTATATTTACGTTCTAAATTTCATTAGAATCGGTTAATAGGTACCCAAAATCGAAATTCATACAGTGTTTTACCCCTTTACCCACCCTTGGGGGTGAAACAAAATTCTGAAAAAAAAATGGGACCACCTGGGAGCTCAACCCAATACATCAAAAAAATAATTTTCAAAATCGGTCCATAAACAGCGGAGTAATCGGTGAACATACATAAAAAAAAAGATCCCGACGAATTGAGTACCTCCTCCTTTTTTTGAAGTCGGTTAAAAAGAAGCACAATGTATTGATAAAGTCCCTTCCATTAATTGAAACTCAAAGTATTGATAAAGACCCGTCCATTAATTGAAACCTGTCCGTTGATTCAAATACACTTTTTATTCTTCAGTAGCCGGACATGGGCAAGGCAGAACAGTTTCTGTAATCGGTATTGGACAATCCAACAAAGATATCCTTAATTCGCTCGCTAAATACCATGTTTACACAAAACAACGTAATTACATGCTTTCAAAACTCAAAGCGATAGCCGATAAATTAAAAAAAAACACTGGCTGAACAGACGACAATCTAAGCCATTTAGCCCAAAGAAAACAAATTTAGACACGGATGCCAATAGACACGGTGAAAGAAACCCATTATTCCGTTCGGAATTCAAATTGGCCTCCAGACATTGACGTGTAATAGCGCGCGAAAGCAAACAGGAAGCGCGGGGGGCGCCATTGTCCGGGCAGTGTTGCCAACTACGAAAATAATAATTATCGAAGGGTGTACGGGACAATGGACAGGGATTGTTTAGAGATCCTTCGGTGAATGCGGAGTAAGTTGGAGAGGATTGACTTAACGTCTTATTAAAGAGTTGCTGAATTGGTTTGCTGATGATTAAGAACCAGTGATTCATATATATTTTTCTGTATATTATATTCATTGTGTTTTTATTCCAAATGTTACCTTACCTGTTTTTCCCCCGAAAGCCTAATTTTAGAGTCTTCTTTTATGACATTACGAGTCAGTACTATCCGTACAAATCTCTTATCTTCTACATAACATGTAACAGGAAAACTTCGCCAAAATTTTACGGAACCCCACCTAAACACCAAAAATGTGTCCCCTCATTTTTTTCAACCGATCGACTCGAGCACTTCCCATTATCCGCCGGAGAGGATTAAAAGATACTGTCTTTATCGATTTTTTCTCACTTTTTTTTTCACCCTTTATGGCCAGGTGGCCGTCGAGGTGTTTTAATACGTATTTACGCAACATTTTTACTGCAAATCCGATCAAGATCAAATCTTATCTGGAGTTATCTTCTTAAATCTGCGCGCAAAAAAGGTTAAATACACTTTTGGGTTACTATACTTTTTGCTGAGCGTCTGTCTTCTTCGGCTGGGTACTTCCGGGTTTCGAAGTTATTCTTGTGATGGCCGCGGGTTCAAGTGCATAATATAAGCCTCTGTATAGAATCTGAGTGCACATTTTTTAGGTAAAAAAATTATTTGAAAGACTATTTTTATTTTTATAGTGCGTATAAAATTATAACTATAGTTTTGACCCAGGCAGATTCAACTACTAATATCGCGTATTATTAAATAAGAAAAACGATCAAATAAATATAAAGTTAAACAACTCAAAACAAATCTATTTCTTTCAACATAAAAATCACGACATCCCGAGCAATCAAACATTTCCTCCACCAGTCACCAGTTAATTGCTCTATAATTAAATAAACAATGCGGTACCTGTCACCGTTATTCCCTTCCGCTTAAAGTTCATAGTGCACTGGCAATCAGTTGCAAGTTGACTTGACAAATCCGCCAGGGGTCGCCACGTGCCGGTATTAGGCAAATTATATTTTCAACTAGTAAAAACCCGGGGTTTTAATTGAACCACGCTCGCACGCATTGATTGGCGTGTGCGGGGCGCGGAGTGCGCCGACAGAATTAATAACGATTGTTTTAGAACACAGAGCACTAGGGTCATTAGAAACCAATTTATTTTGACGAGTCTCTTTTCTAAATACCTGATGAAAGTCAATTTCCAGAACGAAAGAATCAAGTTTTATACTACACAAGATACTATTTGAGATAGATTAAACCTTTAGGTACTTCATTTCATCATTTACTTTCAATTAAAATTAAAAACCTAACGCATTTAAAAATAATTTGAAAAGATATTATTTCACGACCTTAGGTTGGTAGAAATTTATAGGTAGGTAGTTAGTATTTATTTATTTTAGTATATCTATTTATAATATATATTATTAATTGTGTAAATATATATTTATTATATATAATATGTATATATGATTCTAAAATATGTACCTACTTTATGTGTAAATATTAGAAAATAGGTTTTGTTAGATACTTTTGTATACAACAATAAATTTAGTTATTAAGAGTTTAGCCACTTGTGTCCTTACCTCCAGGGTTGACTGGAAGAGATCGCGTTGAGGCGATAAGTCCGCCCTTGTATACTAGTCTAGTTTAATTCTCTCCATTTTTTTTACTGTTATACCTATGTATATTGTATACAATAAAGTGTTTAAATAAATAAATAAATAAAATTAAACATTACTTATTCATTGTTGTTCCATAAAATATGGTCGTCTTAATCAATGATTGAATTTGCTCCCAGTACAACACATACTATTATTATCACATCACGCGTCATCAAAATTCGGCAGCGCTGCACGATGTGCTTAAGCATTAATTAGCCAAAAAAGGAAATAAGTAAAGCCGTGAAATGTGTATAAAAGTCAGGTCTCCCAGCGGAGCCTCGCCGCCACTTGGGCACGCGCCGCGTCTAATTATTGTACGGATGGAAACTGCTTTTTGTCACAAGACTACCTTTGTCTTTGCCGTGCCACAGTGTTGCGCGGTGGCGACGATGCGTGACGATTTGTAACATTAGATTCAAATGAAAAATTTGTTTAAGTATTAAAACTCATGCAATACATTTTACAAATATAATTGTGTTTACATTAATTCACCTTTTACTGGTATACTACTGATTGAATTAGTGTTATAGCTTGTAGGACTGAAAAAGAGGGCGATCCTACTCATACAATATTGTAGTCTTTGAACCTTCCGTGTTCATTCGAGCACATTCCATATCTATGTAAATTTTGGAATGAAATATATTTATTTCTTGTCTTATTTAAAGAATATAGTGAGATCTGCATATTATTTGGTAAATTGGTAGTTTCTTAACACAATACCATGACTGAATAATAGCTACACCCCCATAAGCCATGACTTGAATATAGCATATTTTCTGATTACATTAATGCTGTGTCAGTCTAGTCTAATCTCACGGTATATTGTTGCGAAATAATGACAGTTGAGCTCAAGATGGCGGTTGGAGTAATTATTTTTGGCGCCCAACGTGGGGCTTGTAAAAAATGCTGAGAAATCAAGGGGACGAAACAAATTAAAGAGCGTTGTGATTAATTTCATTGTCTGTGGAAAATTCTGTCCACAAGATATGTGTACTTAGGTAATTAATAAGCAGTCATAAAAAATACCTACGCAATGAAAAATTCAAACATCTTCCATAAAATATGATTCCGTTTTTTTATGTTTTTGCACGTACATAATTTTATTAAGTATACGTAACATTTACATCGAAACACCGAGCTTATTCCGCGAACTTGTATAGGTATATTAGGCGGGGCCGTAATTTTGGCGCCCACCGTGGAGCGCGCCTCTCAAACTCTTTCAGTTGCTTTCAGCCGATGAATGTCTCGTTGGCGCCCATTATGTCTGTAGTTTGAACTTCAACACCTTACCCTTCTTGTTTTCACCGCTCCGGTTAAAGCGTTATTTATGTGTGGAGTTATGGAGTCTTTATTATGTGGGTGTTTATTTATATTTTAATATACGTTACAGTTTTATTTTTGTAGTAATTGTTTTATAAATATAAATTGTTCATCTCAATTCTTAACGCATATCAGTTCATCTCATTAGTTATACCCTTGTTATTTACACACACGTTACATACGTGTTCGTATCAATTTTAAAGGGATTATTAACAACTATATTATATTTTTTTATACATGTTCTCTGCACAATCGCAATAAACTGCACATGCAAAGCTTCATTCAGGGCATCGAAAATTACAACGGGAGGCGTCAAGTAGGTAACGACTCGTCGCCATTAGCAGGCATTGTGCGAGGAATGGCGCCCAGCGTGGGGCTGACGCTTAGCGTGTTGTGTGTAGGTGTTTCACAAAACGTCAAAAAATCTTTAATTAAGTGGTTTATCTCATTGACAAAAAATAATGAGGTGGCTGCTATCGCCTTCAAGCTTATCGTGAGTAGGTTTGTATTAAATAATACGAAAGCTACCAAAAATTATATTATAAAAAAATCATATAAAAATGAACAGGATATTTTTAGACCACCTTTAAAAGCTTTCTGGCGTCTTTGTTATATTCAATCTGTAAGCGTCGGCGTCGCGCCCGGCGATGTGGCCGGAAACTCCAAAGAGGACAGAAAGAGAAATCTTAATATCCACCAAGAATTAATATCACTTTAAATTTCGCACTTTATGCGAATTAGGTACAAGTTATACCTAGAATTCTCATTATTCTTGTCTCATTCTCACTTATCTTATTTACCAAGTGTGATATTTGATATATTTACCTACCAACTTAAGTGACGAAAAAAGCCCTCAATTAGAACTGGCACTTAAATCACCACACCCTCTAAGCTAGGATCAAAATATCCATTTACATATCGACTTATAACCTCCAAATGGAAGTGGATATCAATGAGCGAGAGTTTGGAAATCCTTTCGTGTACACACTGGTGAGTGCTTGCGACTGTGGCGCCCTCTGGATTATAGACCTATAGACGCAAAGAGAACGATTAAACACTTGTGCGAAACCTTTCATATTGTATCGCGAGAGTTAAAGAGAAACTTGAAAGAGAGAAATGGCAAATGGGATAGAAATCCCCGTACTTTATTCGCTAAGTCTGCGGCGATTCAGCTTTGACTCAGTACAATAAATAGCTTATGCTGTTAGGGCAACATAAAGTCATGTATTCATCTAGCATTAACAATATGAAACGTCAAAAAACTACTCTACTAAGTCGAATCGCAACATCGTTGCTGTCGAAATTGTATTTGACGAATCACACGACAGAAACTCTACCTCTATATCTACAGAAGATCAGATCAAAGCCAAAGTTAATGCGCAATGAGACGCAGAAAGCGTATGACAAGTGTGGATGCCAGGTTTTATTGCGGACCCCTAAAAGGAATTCTTCTTTCGCGTAAACTCTCTGCAACGCTACATAGCGTTATAAGCGGAGCGCGGATTTACACAGGTTTTAGACGTTCAAGTGTCGCAATATGCTTGCCTGTCTGTGTTTTAAGTGCTCCTGTACCTACTAGGTTTCTATGTGTTTATCGTTAAACATACTCGTATGGTCAATGTATACGTATATAGGTACAGATAGGAACAACAAATTCGTTCCTTTAAAACATAAACTGTACTACCACTTAAAAAAACTTTAAACACGTGTTTAAAACGAAATTTGACAGATTTTGTAGGCGTTTGACAGCGCTAAACACCTGTTAAATACTGTCTAAGTTGTTGTGGTAACTCCCTAAGTACCCATTATCGGCTCATTAGGTCAAATAAGTATAAGTATATCTCACACAAGCATACAATATCAATAATTAATGGATGATCATTTATGATGATGAATATTGACGACCGAATGGCGTAGTGGTTAGTGGCCCTGACTGCTATGCCGAAGGTTCCGGGTTCGATTCCCGGCTGGGGCAGATATTTGTTTAAAGACAGATATTTGTACTCGGGTCTTGGGTGTTGATATTTATATTTAGTATCTATCTATCTATGTATTTGTGTAGATATATCAGCTGTCCGACACCCATAACACAGGTTCTGCCTAGCTTGGGGTCGGATGGCCGTGTGTGAGATGTCCCCACATATTTATTTATTTATTAAAAAAAAAAAAAAAAATAATATTGTACTTATACTCTTTTGGGGTTGACTACCTCATCGTCATTATCACTAAATATTAAATTAATATAGCGCGTTTGCCAAATTGTAAACCTATTGTTGTGCGATCTTATTAAACTACGGTCATTTTAATACACTCACGGGCAAAGAAACAGTTCCACTTACAAAATTCCGACACTAAATGGCCTTTATTTTTTAATACATTTAATAGGAAATTCGAACAAATTTTTTACGTTTTTAACCGACTTCGAAAAAGGAGGAGGTTCTCAATTCGTCTGTATGTATGTTTTTTTTTTTTTTTTATGTATGTTCATCGATTACTCAGCCATTTATGGACCGATTTTGAAAATTCTTTTTTTGATGTATTGGGTTGAGCTCAGGGGTGGTCCCATTTTTTTTTCAGAATTTTATTCCACCCCCAAGGGTGGGTAAAGGGGTAAAAACAGGGGTATAAATTTCCATTTTGGGCACTTATCAACCGATTCTTATGAAATTTATAACGTAAATATTGTTATTATAACAAAAAGATATGATGGTGACCTTGAGCTGATCTGATGATGGAAACGGAAGGCAGTCAAGGGAACTCCTCAACGGTATATAGCAACTACCTCGTGTTTGGGCTCGAATGATTCGTATTAACGAGTAGGACATATTGGTATCATTTGCATCTTACTTTTGATTGATAATTATTGCAAATAAACTAAAAATAACAAAATAAAATAATAATTTTAAAAAAATTAAAAACCGACTTCAAAAAACCACTAAAACGTAAGAAATAATTTAAGGTTTA
The DNA here is from genome assembly GCF_932276165.1 of Plutella xylostella. NCBI lineage: Eukaryota > Metazoa > Arthropoda > Insecta > Lepidoptera > Plutellidae > Plutella > Plutella xylostella. The sequence goes on from NC_064005.1 coordinate 749,154, forward strand.
GACCAATCCTAGGTCACAGTATAAATATACCTAAGCAGGTACTGTTCTTTTTTGAAGTTGGTGCCATATTTCTTCAGATTAACTACTTTGTCACTGCACCAACATCAAAAAAGAACAGTACCTGCTTAGGTATATTTATACTGTGACCTAGGATTGGTCTAAACCTTAAATTATTTCTTACGTTTTAGTGGTTTTTTGAAGTCGGTTTTTAATTTTTTTAAAATTATTATTTTATTTTTTAGTTGGTAATATTCTGCTCAGCTATTAAATGTACTTCAATATTGCAGACGGCGTTATTAAGCTAGCCTTTTCCGTTTAGGAATAACTTGATGATTTTCTGATTGGAACTTTTTCATTGCCCGTGAGTGTATAAAAGTGCTGCTAGCAATTTACTCTAACCGGCCACAATTGTTGCAGATCGCGATCGGTCTCAAAGCTACGGACCCCAGCGAAGCGGGTACGTCCCCTACCAGAACCAGAGGCATCAAGGTGACCAGGGCTACAACCAAGGCAACCAAGGATACAACCAAGGCAACCAAGGATACAACCAAGGCCGCCAAGGCTACAACCAGGGAGGTCAAAGCTATAACCAAGGGGGTCACGGCTATAATCAAGGAGGTCAAAGTTATAACCGAGGTGGCCAAGACAACAGAGGTAGCCAAGACAACAGAGGGTCAAGGCATAACCAGGGAGGCTTCAGACACCAGTCTCCTAACGACAGGAACCAAGGATACAGGAATAACCAAGGATACAGCAGCAACGGTAGCCACGGGTATAGCAGTCAGGGTGGCAGCAGGTGGCGTTGATATGTTTGTAAATAGAATGGCAGATGAAGAAATTTGTGTAAATTTTGAAGCAAGAATGTTTTGCAGCAAGAATGGAATGAGAGAAGTATGCAATTACATGAACGTGACAATGATTTAATGACGATTCGTCTGTGGCAGTTCTAAGATGATCAAATATGGTAGGATAAATAATTTTTAGATAATTATAATTGGAACGTCTTGTACCTGGTTGGCAAACAATTGACGGTATTCTCACGTTTGATAACATGATGCTTTGTAAAAACGTAGATCCTTCTGTCTGGTGAGTAAAGTTGATTTTCCCTTGAAAACCAACAAATGACAAAGAAAATGTATGGATTTGTCAGCTGTCATGGGATTTATACTATATTTTAAAAATATACTTTCTCATTGGTCATAGTTTGTATATCAGGTATAACTTATAAAAACAAATAAATTTCTGAATATAAATACTTACCAGAGTCCATGGGATGAAATATAAACAAATGTTTAATTGTAAGTTTAAAGTCTAATGTATTAAAAAGTACATTGTATTAATGTCAATTAAAATGACGTAAAAATAATATACCATTGACCATGATTTTTGTTTAATTTAAACCCCCTTTTTACTTATTGTAATGCTCTATATTGCCTTTTTGCAAACTGTATGTTAGATTCAGCAGAGCAGTTTTTTTAAAACTTTTAATTAAGTTTATAGGGGTAATTATAATACAAAGAAGTTTGGGCAAGAATTCTTTCTAGGTACTACCTATTAGTTCACGATGTGACCGATGCTTCTACCTAACACGAGGGTTTTCATGCAGCACTTAACATGGTAGGTATAAAAACCTATCTTTCCGCGTTAGCTAACACAGAACTTATTAAAAATGCAATAAATAAATCACAAAAGTTTCAATTTTTTACCGCCAAAAGCGCCCGGCTGTCAAAACGTTTTCCAATATGGCGGCACAAAGCGCGTCTGAAGTGGCTCGCGTTTGTTCCCGATCAATAGTTTTTTTATTTCTTTTTTTACAAATTGTTGGGCATAAAAGAAAATTAGGGGCCCTATGCACTGGGAGGCCACTCCAACTTCAATGATGCTGAGTTAACGGTGATTCTCAAGTGGAAGGTAGTTGTGTTGAGGGAAGGAACTTAATGAGCTAGTAATAATTTATTGATGTTACTACTGCGCTAAGCAGCTGATGCCGAGAGGAAATAATAAGGAATTAAACAAAGCCAGAATTTCGGTTAAGATTCTTTTAATATAACTGCCGTTATTCGTACTGGGGGTTGCCATAGCAAGGCTATGACTAAAATCTTGTTCCCTTCACTGCAAAATTCATGATGTTGGAAAACTCGAGGCACACTTTTCCAAATAAAAGTGATGCTGACAGCCTTTTTAAATACTGCTTCGTGCGGATAATCAATGAAGGGCCCTCCACTGCGACGAATAATTAATTTTCAATCAAATTTACAAAAAACCTCCCTTTCACTGTTACAAAACTTACAACGAGCATAATTTGCACATTTTAATAATAAAATCATTAATGTTTTAAATTAATTATGTCAAGAAGTGTTTAGTTCCTAACCTTAGAGGTGCTTTTATATATTTTATTATGTGTTATACTAGTTTGTGCCTATAGGTAAAATACTTCGTTATCGTAGGGTACGCTTATTTTCGGGTATCATCTGACCTACAGCCACATAAAATATATTGAAACTCTTTTATTAATAGATAGGTAACATACCTACTAAAATTTAATAATATTGGAAAATGCCGGTCGATTTCAGTAACTCTACTTGAACTTTACTTTCTCTGATGTGTAACTAGGTAGATGTTGTTAGTATAAATCTCACCACCACCGGTAAGAAGAAGTCCCTATTTTGAATTCAGTTAGACTTCTTATAAATTATAACCAATCAAGTTAAGATGGATAAGTATTCAATTCCACTGAAACTTGACCTGAGGATCGATCCCAAAACATAAATATGTGAAATTCCGCCGATAAAATCCTTAGCCCCGAAAATCTATCGCTTTGACATTCATAAACAAGTTTTATAAAACAACAATTAACGAATCAAGATTCAATTAGATTCGAATCACAATACCGCATGATGCGGGCGCGCCTAGGGCGGCGCGGTGTGGAGACCTGCGGAATATTGTTAGTAATCTGCGCGTAGGGCTCCGGTGGCAGGGGTGACGGTCCCACGCGACGCGGCCAAGCGTTGCCCAGGGCTACTGGCGTTGGCTTGATCGTAGGTACATAGGTATAGTTAGGTACACTCACGAGCAATGAAAAAGTTTCTCTTAAAAAAGATGTTGACCCGATTTTTTTAAACATTTATTTTTGAATTTGAACAAAATACTTACGTTTTTGAATTTGCTGCTTACTTCATTATTGTAGACGGCGTGCTTATTCGTGTGGGAGTAATTTGGTGCTATTGTTTGGATTTTTTCATTGTTCGTTTATACTAAGTGCCTACTTACCTATCAATTTAGACCATTGTGGCTACTCTGAAGATTACATTTTAAAGAAGACATAGCACCTAGACCTTGGTGGATGTCCATTCGTAAGGAAGTCACTTAACCCCATCCAGAGAGGCTTACCTACCACAGGTATTCTATGAAGCCCTTCGTCTCTCGAAAGAATAGGTCTAGATCGCCTAAACTTAGGAATCAAATGAATCAAAAGGTAAGTGTAGTCTTCCCACAAATCTAATTTTGCTGTAGGTAAGCTTAGGGTTAATCATTTAAGAATGACTTCCACACTCCCCTATCGCAATCGTTCTCTACATCGAATTCTTTATTATTTCGCATCACAAATTAATGTGAACTTCCCATAAGTAAAAGTGACACCTGAGTGAGTCCGCCAATTTCCCCGGTCAGCCCGCCATTGCGGCGCACGGAGCGTGAACGTCAAAAAGTCAAAATGGCGCGAACGCGATCCGTGCTCACTTCCCATACACGATCTCAAGATCTAGAATGTTCATTTCAGCATAAACTAATGTGTCAAAGGTTTGTCTTTTGTAGTGCAGCGGTGATTTCTTTCACTAATGATTGGGAGCGGCGGGAGGGCGGCGGCGCGCTGGGCCCGCGTGACTGTCAATGACGTCACGCGGTGGAGTTGCGTGGCGATGAATGACGTCACGCGGCGCGCGCGCAGCATGCTGTCGTTCCGAATTCAAATTCCGTTTGACAGATGGAGGTGACGTTTCCTTGCGTTCTTGAGAATCGGAGGTGACTGGGAAGTGGCGTTTGACTGGAGCTGGTGGAGTGTGAATGAGCAATTGGCTGCGTGATGGGAAACTGCTTCGCGAATGCGACGGCCCTGGGAAACGCCTGCTAATCAAAGAAGCACGACTTTGGTAAGTAACTTGTAACTGATTTTATGATTACATTTCAATTCATTTAACTACCTTCACTATATACTAACCTATGTATTTAACTACACACTAGGAACTCTTGTAAATAATATTTTGGACTTCTTGTCTGCCTTTCCGATATTCTGAAAGACATACATCATCATAGGTCATTGGTGAGCGGTGAGACACACACTAGGTAGGTAGGTATATAGCTACACGGAGGAATTTCATCAGAGCACTTCCCGTGGGCAGGTCAGCGTAATCCCAAATAACTACCGCTAGGTATTAACTTTATCTGAGCTATTAACTTTATAGTAACAAAAAACTATTAAATTGCGAAAGAATACAGATTATCCATTCATTTTCGACGAGTAGGTACTTACCTACCCTACATAGGCACCTTACAAATCTAAATAACTCTATAGTTATGTAAGTATATCTAGGTATACATCCGAAACTTTGCTAATGATTTACTCGCACGTAAACACACACGAAAATCCCCTCACTCATGCACGCTTCATTTCCACACCGAACTAGCCCCAACTCGGCCACTTGAAACAAACAAAAAGTAACAAATTGTTCTAGTTTGCCCCCAAATTTTGCATTTAGCTCACGTAGCACGCGCCGCTCTTATTGGTTCGGCCAGCCGTGCGCTCATTGGCTGACAATTTGACAGTAATGGCGTTAACTCTACCTTGTCAATGAACGAAGAACTGAAAAGTTAAACCCCGGTATAAGAATTTCGATCTTATTGCACTTGCAGTAAAGAACTGTTTAAAATGGAACGAAATGTTCGTTAAAACGTTGTGTAGGGAACATTTCCCCCCGGTTCTGACAGATGTTGCTACATTTTGTAACAAATTCGCCCACAACTCGTTTTAAAAAAGCTATTGTGTTTCCTTTTTTTGTTTAGATAAATCTTTTGTCCTGCGGTTGGTTAGATTTTTATCGAGCATGCCGAATTAAGTATTTAAGAGCGTTTTGTTTAACGCGTACTGGTTTTAAAAAGTATACTTAGTTGCATTTAATATTTATTAAGTAAGTAACTATATTGTATCATACGAATTCAATAAAATATCTAATACCAAGGTATGTTTATGATGTTATGTTTCAACAGGGTTTTTAAATAGGATACCACCCACAGTAAATTTACTTATGCTTACATACGATAAAATATAAGTTACTTTATTCATAAAACAATGCAACATTTATTACGCGGCCTTATCGCTAAATATGATATCTTCCAGACAACCTTTGGCTGAATGAAAGACTTATGCAATATAGGATTCCTACACGTATTGCATATATCATTCCTGCTAGACTAGACATAGGCCTGGTTCCTTGTAAATCTATCTAATCATGAACTTGCGTCCTACTCAACGACAATTTGATTTAGCCAATCACATCGCCGATTTCCATGCTTAGCTTGACGTTTTCAGGTGTGAAACCAGATAGAGTCCCCCATGAACGCTACAATACTTTTCACCTTTCGGTGAAATATCATCTAATTCTATGCCTCTACAGACTGACACTGAAATCTTCAGAAGCTAAATAGTTCTGTATCCGCTTATCCCGGGCATACAAGCGAGTATACTTATCTATATTAACATAAAATTATGTACTTACCTACTTTACTTAGGATCCATAGGTATATGTAGGAGTTATTTTCCTTCCTCTTTCTCTCACATCAAAGTTAGCAACATTCCCGCACCGGGTGACCACCCTTAAAAATTATTATATTTTTTATTCTTTATACTTTTTAATAATTTGCGCGGCAGCCGGCAGCCGCCACTTGAGCACGAAGCCACAAAAAATCTCGAAAAATAAAAATCATCCATGTGTCGCAGCAATTCAGGTGAACTAATGAGGGTTCCTGCTTTTCTCGGTTTTTATTTATATTATAGCGCTACTTGACAGTTATGTAGACTGAATAGTTATTAGGTATATACGATTAGGGTAACTAGATAAAACTGAAGGTATTATTCTAAATGTGACACTAATTAAGCTCAGCATTAAGAAAGGAACTTACTTTTACTTTTAATTATCTTTTGAAAATGAATGTTTTCTTTGAGTACATTTTTCTATCTACATTAAAAGTTCTTCCCTGGAACATATTCTAGGTACTGCTGCCTACTGGCATTTTATAGAGTCAGTCCAACATGACTATTCGGACAATTTCTTTCGTTAGTTATAATGTTTACCTATTGCCTACTAACACAAAATAGTTAGGTCACTCATTGCCCAGAGAACCCTAAGCTGCGTCACAAAACCACGCCATTTGACACGACGCGTATTATTATGTATTTTGGAAAATCTATTGTTTTGTAATCTCCCTACAGCCCTCTACAGCTTCAAGCACCACTCTAGAACGCTGCGAAATTCCCTATACGGATTGCGTTCAACAATTATGAAGTAAAGTACATGCATGCGACAGAATTGTGAAAAGAGGTGACATTATGTAATGAGGCTGAACGGAACGCTCCCTTGCCTGGTGTACTTTTTTTATTATTACTTTTTTAATGAAAAGGTCACGCAGCTACGGAATTATTTCATTCTGCCTTTTTCCTTTTATTTACATGTTTCGCATTTTGAAATTTTGTGTGTTGGTAAGATATTCAGTAATTTTGTATTTTACCTGAGTACTTACACTTATATAGGTATACATACCTATTTGTATGCAGATAAATTTAAGATAAGAAATATCAGATGTAAGTAAGTATACCTAACGTATAACTGAAATAAAAGTTAAACTTAACAGGTTCGTATAGGTACTAACATTAGCATCAAACGGAAATCGCGTCTTTGTGGTATGAACTTATATTTCCTTTGTTCGCCGTAATGCACCATTAGCAGGCTACAAAATGTTCCTTTTGACAGTTCTTTGCGCGCCGAAGCCCTTTTGACAGATCTCCCGCCATTTTCGCATTTTCAAGAGCATAATGTTACCATGCGCTGAAATAGGTAAAGTTCAGTTGAGTAATTACGTTACCGCACTTCATGTTTCAAATACGAATTTATTTCATAATCCCGTGAAAATTATACCAGATGCCAATCATTAAAGCCAACGTACCTAGCTGAAGTACTTAGTTACAGTAGGTACATAAGCCAGGGTAGGTACAGTATGTGGGTACTCTATCTTACGGATTAATTCAGGACAATGCTGACCTTCACCATTCTTGAAAATGTTTTAATTGGCAGAACAAGTTAAAATTTGTTATCTAGATGATCTATGATGTGACTTTCTAACGAAATCATAGCAGTAGGCATCTAGGTAGGTAGGTATACCTATTAGTATTCAGTTATGCCTGGTTATACGTTTATTCCTTCTGGAAAACCGAAATCTCTAGATATTTAATTCTAGAAAATATTAAAAACCGGTTTTCTCACACAAACCAACCAGTAATGAGCGCAAGATATTTGTGCCACCTGTCACGGAGGTGAGCACTTGTCAAAATAACACTCGTCCATTCAACAATAGGCTGAAATAACAGGCAGTTAGTAGAGAGGCGTTGATCTGTCGAGTCATTCCACCGTGATTAGAGTCCACTATGGGCCTGTTGGCCTGTTGAAAAACAAACTTGGCTGGTTGATGATGAGATGACTTAAATCTTGCCTCTTTATGAAACATTAGATCTAGAATTGGAGACATCGGATCGGAGCCTCGGGGAGGTCATACTAAATATCCATTTATACATTAAAGTGCGAGAAACATGTATGTTGGAAAGTTGAATATGCTGAAAAGGATAATTATGATGAACCAATAATAACCTTATTAGAAGCACATCTACCTAAGTAATAAAACAATTTGAACAACTTATAACTGCCATGGTACATGGCTACGATCACACAACGACACTTAACCAGTGTTAGCAACGGCAACCCTAGCCACTAGCAAAGCAGCCTATCTCCAAAATCTCAACGGAGGAGAGCCGAATAAAACAGCAAGTGAGGTTTAACAAATTCATTACAAAACGCGCTTGGAGCGGCGGCGGCGTGCCCTATCGATTGTGGCCTCTTGGCGCGGACGTGCCACAGACAATCGACGCCGCTCCTCCACGCAGATTGACGCGGGAAACATCACAATATAACAACACCCATCCAGCGAAATTCAACCTCCTTCCGTACGCCGTAAACACCCAATTTCAACAAAAAAATTCACTACCATTGTGACGTTCTGAAAATCACATTTTCAAAAGGAATGCCGTTTCGGCCAACGCGAAAATGAAACTTAACGGTCGGAAACACAGTAGAATATAGAGGCTGGGGAAAATGAGGCTTTAGGACTTTTTAAAAGTAAAAAAGTCAGTCCTTTGTCTCTGCCTCACTGTCAAGTATACTTATGTTTTCCCGCGTTTTTTGTTCTAATTAGTCGCCCCTCAGCTCGGGATGGTTAGTTCTCATTTTTTTAATATCATCGTTTTTAAACTTATTTATCTAGGTATCTATGCTATCTCTCTTTTACCCTTTTCACACATTTAAGTACCTACTTACGAATTTAATTTTAAGCAGGTACCTAGGTAGCACTAAATAGTACCTACCTATTCTAGTCCAACTCAAGTTTTCGTTTTAAATGCACTGTTTATGCAGGTATGTTAGTCCAAATCATATTTTAATTTAGGTATTGGGTTTAATTTAGGGACGCGAATCGAAGTAGGTAAGCTGCTTAAAATAAGGGAAAAAATATTATACGGTTGGTCGGTTTGACATACCTACACCTACCTAGTAGTTAAGTAAACGTCATTTTTACACACCCTTTGCAGCTTATTTTTAAGTTAATTTGTTGTCATGTTCAAACCACACATTTTCATAATTTTTTATTTATCTTCTATCATATAAGTTTTTTTTTTAAATTCTATTACTTAACAACATAAATAATTAAGTATATTAACCAAATGATACTGCATAGAAATCGTCTTTTTGGATAAGAAATATACCTATTTAAGTATAACTAATTCAATCATGATTATCATGAATAACTTCGCCGTAGGACTTATTTCCAAATCATGAAAATCATTAATTGTTACTCCTTCAACTCCAACAAACATTCCGAACACCTTAATTATTCATCGTGCATTTAACATTTCTCCCATGTAGGTACAAGTCACAACAGCCATTACGCGATTTCCATACAACCCCTTTCGTTTAAAATGCAAGACGTTGCTCTTAGTCTTACGAAACGGGACCCTCCCAACCCTTCAGGGTTTCACGATAAATTCATGGCCCCACAATAGGCAAGTAAATATAAATATTTTAAAATTGTTTACCGATTGAGTGCTGTGCTGGGGAGTATGTAAAACTGTTTGTAATGCTTTATTCTGGAGCACGAATCATTTGTGTGGAAACCAGGTGTGATTTATGTTTTATTCCTACTTCAGGTTTTATTAGGTTTAGGTACTTCGCTAACCTTGGATTCTACAACACCCTTTTAGTACCTATACACTTAGTTTTTCTACTTCTTCTTGACATTGTGTGTGACATTCAGCAGAGGTGGAAAATAGTTTGTGAACCATGGAAATAATAAGTACTTACGTTGTGACCATAGAAAAACGCGGAGTCTGGCCTACTCTGTCACCGATTATGAAAGATTTATCAGTCGCTGACTGGCCAGTTGTACTTGTACGTTAGGAGTCCTAACTTAGGACTTATAAGAACGCTATAAGGTTAGGTACAGTTGATAAGTCTCTCTCTGATAATTTTATTCTTTCATGCACTCTACATTACATAATTTTCCCCCTATAACTCTTCAATATTGTAGTTCGTCTCTCTAACCAATAACAGAATGATAGAATTTTTCAATTACATTGGATCCTTGCTAAAAAAAAACTTGTATAATTTTAAGAACCGAATACTTATTAGGCTTATCAGAAGACAGTATTCTCTTTTAACAGATACATAGCGAAAGCGGATCAACCGAAACCCGCATGATTAAAAATGCATTTTATGATTCATCACAATCCCAGCGAAATAAAATGCACCGGTTATCCAAATCTAAGATGTAGGATAACTGAGTACCAAACTCACACGTGTCCTATCAGTCGATCGATAGAGCCGCCTCACAATACCCGCCCGCCATGTTGGATGACGCCACAATGCCGCCACTTCCGGTCTTTTGTCTAATTAGCGTTTCCGGTGAGGCGGAGTCTATCTTTCTACATGTCGGCGGAAAATATCAACTTCTATTGTTTCATTAATTGGATGCGTTTTGCTCTCAACTTAGAAACAAAAGTGGTTATCTGAGGACGCACTTACTTACCTACCTACATATACAAAATACAAATAACCAAGCTTAAATTCTTATACTTTTTTAAGTAAAGAGGTTTATTCTGTAATATTTGACGAATCTGCGAGCAAGTTTTTATGCTAGTGCAGTGACCTCATCTCTTTGGCGATACCCCAAAACAAGAGTCATAAGAACCGTGTAACATCAATTTGCAACAAAATGAAACGCTTCCGAAAGTAGAAAGGATATTATTTTGTGAAGAGGCCAATAGTTTTCAATTTCACCCTCACCTGTACCGGCTAATCCTCAGTTATATTAGTCAAGCGGGGGCAATACTCAGCACGTGCGCTCTTCGGCTTTGTTCTATCAAGCTGCCGCTCGGAACCAAAATATCTTAACTACAATCCTGTTTCATGTTAAACTATAGCTTATCTACTGATGTTTAAAGCACGGTTTTATTCGCCGAAATTATCAGAAATATATCGTTACGGAGGCCCGGCAGCCATGTTATTATTTCATTTTGGCGGCCGTGACTGACGTTTAACAAGTCGGGGCTGCCAGGCGGAATAAACTGTTGTGTGTTATGAGAGATTACCCTCTAATCTGGGAATATTGAAGACAATAAAATGAGCTTACAAGGTTGAGAGACAGGGGAGCGAAGATAAATATTCCCTGATTCATTTAGGAATGTCAGCTTTTTAAGGTTGCTTGAAATAAAGAACAGTATTAAAACTCGTTAATTTTTATTAATTTATAAATTGAAATTCATTACACTTCATTTCTCCGTATAATTACAAATTCCTTCTTTATTGTTATTAACTATTTATAATTATAACTTCTCCTAAGCCTACGTAATTACATCGATCTAATCTCGAACATATTAATTAATTTATTACATTTTCCATTTTGTTACAACTGGTGTATTACTTAAACTAGTGTTGTACCAATAAAATGGGACTTATTGCAAATTTAATTTTCAAAGAAAAAGTGTGTTTTTGCTATTGCTTGTTAAAATTGCTATGTTCAACGATTTTATTTACAAGTTCCTTTAGAGGTGTAAAAAAGACGGCTACTTTCTAGTTTAAAATTAAGTACAAATCACCTGCAAAGTAAAACAATGCTGAAATATTCAATTCCAAGTATCAATCTTGTCTGTTTTCTGGGATTCATCTAAAACACTGCAGCTGAAATAGCTGTTTGCCTTTACAGTTGGGAAAACCTTCAGAAGGGATAAACTACCTGCCATCTCTTGTAGCATTACAAAGTTGATTAAATTTTAGCTTTAATATGGCATAATGACAATAAAAAAACATACAGTTAGAGAGTTTTTAATGTAGAGATGGATGTATAGAGAAGCCAGCAAATGAAAATGATCCAGAAACGTGGGAAAATTCGTTGTTTTACTCTTATCCCTTAAAATAACAGGTTGAAATCGTAAGGTTCTCTCTAAATGCAAAGTGGACGTTTTGTTATATAGGTACATTCTACTTTTAATATTAAATGGAATGCATAGTGTGGATACTAAAAAAACACTTTTTAAAACTATTTTAAAGTGCCCGTCTCTGTTGTAAAATTACTTCAAATATAGACTGCCACTTTAAAATTTTCCTAATATAAGCATTACATGGGCATCAGGATTTCTTTGAAATCTAGCTGAATGTGAGTACATACGCACTTATTACAGAGAGTGAAATCATTGTAAATTGTCGAAATATTTGTATTTTCACTAATTTGTATAAGTTTTTTTTATTTAAGAACACCGTTCTGTTATGTACAAAGACTCTATCTACAACACACACTGACTTAGGTAATACTAATTTCAATTATTACTATTCACACAACAATAATTTTCTATAAATACTATCAGTTATTTACAAAAAAGGTACATACAGATGTTTGTTTTGGAAATACTGATGTGTGCAATGTCTGCAATGATTGCCATCAAATTTTCGATTGAGCGTATGATGACCATAATTCCTCAATTTATGCAATCAATATGAATCTGATCTATTTAATGTAAAGACAATGAGTTAGGTGTTTTTAACTTCGTTTAAATACGCTCTCCATCTTGTCAGACTGTAATAAATAAAATAAAGTCTTGAAACAAGTCTAAAATATCACAAAATTAAAATCCTCAAATCCTTAATTGCTCTTAATACTATTTACAATTTATTACCCTCCTCCCGAAAACACTGAAAATCTATTTTAAACAAGGTCACTGTGGTCCATTGTTCCATTCACATTGTCACTATTAATCAACGCCACGTATACACGCACTGGGATTTCACTACAAAGTTTTATATTTTGGGACCTGGCAGGCGTCACCGCTTTACCCAAGGCAATGTTCTTAGAGGAATTACAAAACGTTTCAAATAAACGAAAACCTTAAAAATTCACCTAAAATTTACTTTTCTAGGGAAACCAAAAAACTGGCAACACCAGACTAAACCAGACCATAGACGAAACAAACGCAACGACAAACAGCCAAACAGCTAATCGCTCAGAATAACAACCTAATCGAAATACATTTCCTCCTTGAACATTGCCTCGTGATAAAGCTGTGGGAACTTCTACCAGGCCCGGCCCTGTAGCGGGAGATACCCGGAGCACTGCTGCTGGTAGGCGGTGGGCTGGCGGTATGACGTCACGAGGGGGTTGCTGCAGGCGGCCTGGCTGGGCTGCGGCTGGTAGCCCGAGGTGGGCGTGGCGCAGTGGCTGTGCGCTGGTGATGAGGACTCCCCGGAGCCGCAGGGCTTGCCGTCCTTCACCAACACTGGTACTGCCACCCGCCGCGGGGAGGATGATGACTGCGGGAGAAGAGGTTTGGTTAGTCTCTTTTAGAGATAAAATTAGCTCATTAATTAATCTGATCATAGGTCAACCATGATTTTGATAAGTGTAAGTGGTTGTTCCGGCATGTAAGGCCTACCCTGCTACTACCATACTACTATTGAAGTAAATTTGTTACCCAAGAGGTGAAAGCCGTTTATTTAGTACCTGAGGCGGGGTTTGGCGCCTGAGAGTAGCAAGGATGCTAGCTAACGAAAAAATGCTTCCCTCATATCCATTACAAGGTGAATATCATTATTCAAGAAGTTCTTGGTTTAAAAACGCTTTTCAATATTTCAAATTTATCATCATTCATCGCATTTTAGATGCACCTCTCGAAAGCGATGTTCCCCGGGCATCAGAATAGTTCTTTTCAGGTAAAACACACCTAACTACTTTCAGAGCATGTGTGATGAAAAATACATAATAGGTATATATGTACCTACGTGAAAGTATGTGCGTTAAATTTCACTATTAAAACATATACATATAATTCAATTATTAAAATATTCGCTTTCAAATGAATGGGAAAAAACAAACTGAGTCCCTACGCGTCAAAATGACGGTAACATCACTAACGAGCATCAAAACGAATTATAATATCAAAATGAAAATGATTATGTTTATTCGTCAATAACCTACAATTTAGTTCAGCCCCTCGCATGGTGGCTGCATTGTGAAGCGACGCTCGACCGTAAACATACCCCTGCTTTTAGGGTTGCACTTTTAGATACGAATTTTTACTAGGTAAGTACTTACCTACGCCAAAAATATCGTTAGTTTTATTGTTATAAAAACCAAGTAAGTATAGGTAAGGTATATATAAGAATTTTAGGCTATTATCCAGTATATTCACTGGATAATAGCCTAAAATTCTTACCTTAATAATCATTAAGGTAAGCGTCCACCTATTGGTAACGTACGTGTAGCACCAAAGTGATTGTCATAAAATAATGACAATGAAATGATTGTCATAAAATAATGCAATGCCGATGAAGAGGACGCACTTACATCTGAATTTCTATAGAAGAAATGGTGGATGTAGAGGCTTTTGCATTGTTGTGTCACTGATTTCTTCTTATACAATGATCTATTTCTATACCTACACTTATCGTTTTCATGCAGCTCCCGCCGAAGTCTAGTCGGAATTTTAGGAGGAATTTTACATCCACTGAATGAACACCTAACTACCTATTGTAGCATTATTAAAGGACAAACAAATTCTATAGATCCAAAGCACATCACTAGTGATTATTCCGTCACCGGTCGGCGGCGCTAACAATCAGAAAGTCGGGGCCGCCCCGCGCCGCCCCAGCCGCCCGCCCTGGGCCGCCCCCGAACTCGGCAAATTGGGCCAATTGCAGGAACACACGCACCGTGCGAGGGCGAGGGGTCCCTGGCCGAAACAGAACCCGGGACTCTGGGCTTTCGCATAGAGACATAACTACGTAGTAACTAGTGAGTGAGATTCTCAAGGTAAAAATGATAATTTCAATACTGTCAAAACTTTAATTTGGAATGTGAGTTTGGAATATAGATAATTTGAACTCGTGCATCGAATCATGAAGTCGAATTTCTTATTTCAAATGCGGTGCTGTGCTACCTATATCTACCTAATCGATACAAAGTTAACGTACCTGGTTGTGTTGGTTTTGTTCAGCCATCGCCTTTTCTTTCGCTTGCCGTTTGCACTTGTAACGATGATTTTGAAACCATATTTTGACCTGTAACAAAAATATTTATTCAGTTTGTTTTCCACTATGCATACCTATGTAGTTAAATATTTTTATGTCCTTTGTCCCATGTTTACCGTAGATTAATTAATATACAGTGTGTTGTTTTTCGGACCCGAGAAACTTTAAGGGTAGATTCTACGAGTAATGTCATCGAGAAATAAACCCCATATGTGGGGGTCTAAGTGACTTAAATTAGATTTTCTTTTTCTTTATAGAAAATGATATCTCTCGCATTCCGCAGCCCGAAGTAGAGCGCCTTGAGCTGAGGGAGAGGAAGCTGAGCTACAAGGTGGGCACAATACACGTCAAAGTGTCACAGGGCGGCGGTCAGGCAGCTGAAACAGCTGACGTGCTTGCGACCGCAGCCCCAAGTGCCCCCCCCGGGGACACGTGTGACGCGGTGACGGCGGTGGCGGACAAGCCGGAGTCCGGTCGCGAGCGCAAGTCTTCGGGGTCGAGTGCGGGCGAATGGTTGGGCCTCGGGGCCCTTGGCATTCGGTCGCCCTCGACTCTGAGCTTGTCCTCGGCCACCGATGAATATATGTTGGGGCGGGACGACGACCGGGCGACCACACCAACATAAACTTTATTAAATATGTACACACTTACACATATAATATTAAATATATTTATAATATATAATATTACATCTATAAAAAAAAAAAAAAAACAATAAAACACAAATGACGTCGATTAAAGTGATACAAGCGAATATTCAACATTCGTACACTGGGGCCGCGGCTCTGCGACGTAAACTAGAAGAAAACCCGACCACCATTGCGCTGGTCACGGAGCCTTTACTTAGGAGGGGTAAGCCGCTCGAACTTCATCAAGGTAATACTTTTTATTGTAACTCTTTCTCCACTGTAGATTGTAGTAAAATAAGAAGTCTAATACTTATACCTAAATGTTACACTGCTAATAAAATTACAAATCTTTGCACTCCGGACTTAACCGTGGTGGGACTCACATTGGACGAGTCGCACGCGAGGCGGGTGTTGTATATCGCCTCGGCATACCTACCTGGGGACGGGTCAATGCCCCCGCCCGAGCTTATCTCTCTGGTCACGGAATGTAAGATAAACAATATCCCACTCATTATAGGTTGCGATGCAAATGCGCATAGCAGTCTATGGGGCTGTAGGGAAACTAATAAAAGGGGTAGGGATTTACTCGAGTTCCTATTATCTAATAATCTAAGTGTTCTGAATAGAGGGTCCGAGCCTACGTTTGTCACGGCTCGTGCTCAAACAATTCCAGATGTCACTATTACTAACAGTCAGGCGAGGGACATGGTGGTAGGCTGGAGGGTGCTTCCAGACGTGTCCTGTGCGGATCACAGATGGATATCTTTTAAGCTAACCTCAATAACACCCAAACCTAGGCAATATAGAAATCCGAGGAAAACAAAAAGAGTCGAGTTTCACGATCGTTTACTTAAGGGACTGAGCGACACTCAGCCGTACGATAACTTAAACACCTATAAGTTGATAGACGAAGCTGTTGACGAATTTACTAACATTATCGTTAAAAGCTACGAAGAATCATGTCCTTTAGTGACCGTGAGTGCGTCACCTCGCAAGTGGTGGTGCAATTCACTGGAGAAAATGAGAACAAATGTAAGAAAACTTTTCAATCGCGCCAAAAATACGAAAAAAGTGGAAGATTGGAAAGCGTTTCAATTAGCAAGAAATAAATTCAAAAAAGAGACTAGAGCAAAAACTAGGGAATCCTGTAGGAATTTTTGCGGGTCAATTCAAAGTGAAACTAAAGCTGCGAGGGTAAAAAAATGCATGTCAAATGACTCTCAAAATCAGCTAGATTCATTAAAAAAACCAGATGGTACCTACACAAAAAACGAAACCGAAAGGAACAGCCTCCTGTTGCTCACGCACTTCCCTGGCTGTGAAATGCTAGCAGAAGATTCGTGTGATCAAGATCAGCTGTCACCAATAATTAATTCTTCTAGTTACGCTGAATCTATTGCGGCCGCCGTAATAAATGAAGAAAAAGTAAGATGGGCTATCACCTCTTTCCTTCCCTTCAAATCGCCGGGAGCAGACGGTATAGTGCCGGCTCTCCTACAGTGGGAGGTAGATATTATCTCACCACGGATAGTAGGTATCTTCAGAGCCTGTATAGCCCTCGGGTATATACCTAAGGGATGGAGGGAGGTGAAAGTAGTATTTTTGCCTAAAGCGGGTAAAGATGACTACACCTCTCCGAAAGCCTATAGACCCATTAGTCTGTCATCATTTCTTCTAAAAACTTTAGAACGACTGTGTGACAGATATATACGTGACGGTGCACTTTCCGTGAAACCTGTCCATCCTAACCAACATGCATACCAACCGGGTAAGTCAACAGAGTCGGCCTTACACGCAGTGGTAAGCAAAATTGAAAATTCAATATTGTTACAACAATCCTGCCTTGCAGTTTTTATCGATATTGAAGGAGCTTTTGATAAAACTATGTTCAATAGCATAAGTAATAATCTTAAAAATCATGATGTAGACCCGGTCATCAGTGCCTGGATAACAAATATGCTTAAATCAAGAACAGTATCTTTTACTTCAACAAATACAATAAGATGCAAAGTAGCAAAGGGATGTCCGCAGGGTGGAGTGTTATCTCCATTGCTGTGGGTTTTAGTTGTGAATGATCTACTTTGCGATCTAAATAATAAAGGTTTTACAACAATAGCCTACGCCGATGACGTTACAATTCTCATTGGCGGTCTGTTTGTAAATACCTTATGTGAAAGGATGCAACTTGCACTGAACATCATAGAGGAATGGTGTCACAAACATGAATTGTCAGTGAACCCAACCAAAACGGAAATGGTTCTATTTACCAAAAAGACTAAGATAGGTAATTTAAAGCTACCTAAACTTTTTAATACAACCTTAAAGTTAACAAATGAGGTAAAGTATCTCGGCATATGGCTAGACCACCGCCTAAGCTGGTCTAAACATGTGGAGAAAACCCTAAGTAAAGCAACAATATCCCTATACCAAACTAGGAAACTTGTTGGATCCAAATGGGACTCAAGCCAAAGCTGTGTAAATGGTTGTACACAGCGGTGGTCAGACCTATAATAACATATGGAGCAGTGGTTTGGTGGCAAAGATCGAACCTCATTACTGTGAAAAACAAACTACGACAGTTTCAAAGGCTTGCATGCGTTTCAATCACCGGATGTATGAAGTCAACCCCAACAGCCGCCCTAGAAATAATTCTAGGACTTCCACCACTCGATATTATCATCAAGCAGGAAGCTAAAGCGGCGGCGATAAGGCTAAGTAACGTGGGACTATGGTCAACGAATACTACTGCACAGGGACACAGTCGCATACTTGACATTGCCAAGTTGTCGGCTCCCGGGTCCACTGAATGCAGCGACACTACTATAAAGACGTTTATCTTCAACAGAAGCTACACTATCCAGCGAGATCAGTGTGGCACATCAGACGAAAATAATTACGACATCAATATCTACATTGACGGAGCCAAGAACAAGAAGGGCAGCGGTGGAGGTGTCTTCTGCCCGGAACTTAATTTACAATACTCTGTCAGCTTCGGGAACAAAGCAACTATTTTTCAGGCAGAAGCTGCCAGCCTACTTGACGGAGCTACACAAATAAAAGACACAAAAAATAGCAATATCTGCTTCTACACAGACAGTATGGCTATTTTAGGTGCCTTAGGCAGAACTGTAACAAAATCTAAATTAATTTTAGAATGTCACAGAACACTGGAAAACCTAAGCATTTCAAATAATGTAACAGTACAGTGGATTAAAAGTCATAACGACAACATAGAAAATTGCGAGGCTGACCGACTAGCAAGAATGGGATCAAATACCCTACCAATAGGGCCAGAACCATTTATTAGTCTGTCATCAAAGGCAATAAGGCAATGTCTCACCGATAAAACACTATCTGAACACAATCAGGAGTGGAAAAATCGTGTAGATTGCAGACAAACTAAAGCGTTTATTGTATCACACAACCACAAACTTACACGCTACTTACTCAACCTGTCCCGTAGTAATATATCATTAATGGTAGGACTAATAACAGGACATTGTTGCGTGAATAAACACTTATATACCATAGGTAACTCAACTAGTCCCTTATGTAGGACATGTAAGGAAGTAGATGAGACGGTTGAACATATTCTGTTAGCTTGTCCACCTACTACAGAAACAAGATTATCTATTCTTGGACCAACAGAGCGCCTACCTCAGCTATTACAACACCCAGGCCTGCTACTCCAGTTTACCCGGGAGCTAGGCTGGCTGAGCTGAAACCAAGGGGATATGTACAAAGGTTCCACTCGAGAGAGCCACGTACAGGAACTTCACCCCCTATGAGAATAGAATAGAATAGAATAGATATCTCGAGATTTAAACGCCTTACGGACATGAAGTAAAATGCCTTTATCCGCAAAAAGTCATCTCTATCCAATAAAAATATCCACAACTGTTTAACAGTTACATAAAAAAAGTTCAAAGAAACTTTAAAATGGCCGCCATTTCTAGAATATTGAGATTTGACCTCATATGGGGCTTTTTTCTCGATGAAATTACTCGTAGAATACACCCTTAAAGTTTGTCGGGTCCGAAAAACAACACACTGTAGTATAGTACCGTATCTATACCTATATCGGACGGTACATACCGGAACTAAAACCGGCAGTAAAGTAACCATAGACTAAGGCCCTAATCGACACGCCCTTACACTGTAACCAAGGAGACTCCTATAGAGGTTCGTTCATAAGGCTGCCCACTCACTGCGAGTAGCTTCTATCTACACCTTCTCCTCTTCATCAGGCTCTGTTCAGCCTTGCTGTGAGGCGCGCAGGACGTCGGCACATTAATGTTGCAGCATGTTTGCAATCCAGGGAGGTCGCTCTACGAAAAACTAATTTTCGGAGCGCTGCGCTAGCCGCAACTCTACATCTCGTACAGAGCTAAGATGATGACGGTTCACAGTTTTCAGAATGGGGAGTAACGCGTGTGAATTTGCCGCTAGGGGCGCTGGTGTCGACTGAGGTTAAGTGACATTTTACTTTTCATATAATTTGTTTGGCGGGCTTCGTGATAAATTATATTTTCGTTCATTTCCCTGTTGAAAAGTGATCTCTTTCGCGAAATTATCGCAAATATGGATTATTTATCGATGAATGTGCACGCTTTGAAAGCTGAATTAAGGAAAAGAGGCGCATAAATAAGCGGTCTCAAAGAGCAGCTAATTCAGAGGTTAGTTTGTTTACTGTTTACAAACTTATTTTTTACGAAATGTATGCTTGTTTGCCTAAGCAAACAAGCATACATACTTATGCTAGCTACTACTTATACTTATGCTTAGCTGTTACCTAAGTAACAGCTATGTTTTTGCTTTTTACAGACACCAAGACTATGACCGTAACAGTAACTTGGTTGTTAACGTAGAGGACAGCATCATACAACAAAATGATTCAGTGTATACTGTTGAGTGGCCTTAAGAAACTTTGTATAGCAGTGTAAACACTAAAAATGAAACTCCAGATCTAGATATTGTCACCAATGAGTAACTACTTTGGAATTTATGTACATACCATCGCTCTTACGGTGAATGAAAACATCGTGATAAAACCTGCATATCTAGATTTTCGAACCCACCAACCTGCAGAGGACCAGTGTGGTAGGAAATGGTCCAAGCTTAGGAGTGGAGTTTAGACCTTAAGGCGGACATGGACAAAGGCTCCATTCGAGTGAGCCAGGTGCAGGTACTGACACCCCCACAAATAATAGAATACTTAGTATACTATACTACCATTATTAAGTTTCAACTAACAACTCAACCAGCATTCATTGTGTGGATTACTAATGTGTTATATTTTTTGTATAGCAGTGTGTTTAAACGGAGAGGATAAATAAAAGTTAAATCAGTGTGTAATTCTTTTATTTTTAGTGTATTTATTAAATGCCTAATCCTTATTTACATTATGTTCTTTCTGAAATTTTCACAAACACGAGATTATCGGATAATAATTATTTCACAAGCCACTGTTTTAGAACAGTTTTATCACTTGGTAACATATGTCCTCCTTTTCTTTCCCAATATAACGGATCTGAACAACATTGCGGCATAGTAACTCGATATGATGATAGTTATTTTATAATTAATAAGCTTATAAGATTCAAGATTTAAAAACTTTATTTGGCGCCAATTTGATAAAGTCGCCTTTGATAAATTTGACAGCTATGGTACCTCTTTACCTCAGTCGACAGTGGCGCCAACTGGTGAGCAAAAAAACGGTAGTCCCCATTAGTTACCTGCCTATGGAAAATACTATTGCGAAATTAGTGTCAATAAATTGATTTTCATTGGATACAATAAGTCGATACACAAAATCTACACCTATAGAATTTCATAACGGGATAACTCTAAGGGTGGGTTGCACCATTTAACTTTAACTATTACAAACGTCAAATCCCTTGACGAGAGAGATCAATCTTCAAGAGATTTGACGTTTGTAATAGTTAAAGTTAAATGGTGCAACCCACCCTAAAACCGCAAAACCCAAAACGTTCACATAACGTCACAGCGTGTTTTGAAACTATACAAGGCCAGAACGCAGAGGCTGGGACTGCTCGCGTATATTTTCAAATTAAAATGGTGCCATGATTTACTTGAAAGTATACAAGGCCATTACGCACTAATCGCGTATATTTTCAAATAAGTTGGGCCAAAATTATGGCTTGAAAATATACTGCAGCAGTTACCGCTGCGTACTAATCGTGTATATTTTCAAGTGCCAAGCGGCAATGCGAGCACTTGAAACTATACATGATTAGTTACCGGGTAGCCCTTTTGAATTGTTGCTCTCTCTTTCTTTCATGCGAAATGGTAATTAGTCTATTGCTTTCTAAACATTGCATCATCATTCCGTACTTGGCATTGTTTTCGTAACGTGTTTTTTGTTTACATCGTACAGTTAAAAAGTAAATTGATTTAAATTAAACTGTAGAACTGTTGTAAATACTAAAAGAGAAGAGGGTGTAGAACAATTATAAAAGATAATTACGGTGAATTCAAAACTTGATAATTATAGGTCTGTAATAGGGTAATACCTACTACAATCACGAGCAATAAAAAAGTCCAAGTAGCAAAAAGTCCCCAATTTTTTAAAACATTTAATTTAGAATTTGATCAAAATCAACGTTTTTAGTTGGTTATAATAATATTTTGATGCGCTCTTAAATGTACTTTAATATCGCCGACGGCTTCATTAAGCTAGTCTTTTCCGTTCAGGAGCTATCGTCACTGGAACTTTTTCATTGCTCGTAAGTACTCGTATTACTATTAATACATAGAAATAATAAGATATAAGTATTCTTACTTGCAAGTATGATTGCTATAAATATCAATTTATCAATCAAATTAGAGCTTGTTCATCTTTATTTATTAATATTCTATATTGTATTGTATTGTATTTATTCAGTAACAATTTACATTGTATTTGAAATTTAATATTAAATCTAAATCTTAAAATTAAACATTCTATAACAAATCAATTACATATTCATATATCAAATAAAAACATAATTAACTATTACTTAGTTATTACTTACTTATAAGTATGACAGGCAGAACAAGTAAATTGTAGTCATGTACATTTACCGAAATAGTTAAGTAAATCAGAATCAGCATGTAGGTACAAATTATATGCGACAAGTACGCGAATCAAGCAATGTGCGTAATAGCAATGTATATTTTCAAGAACGATTCAGTAATTCCCAACTTGAAAGTATACGCGATTAGTACGCACAAATCGTGTATATTTTCAAGTCAAATAATATTTTTTTTTCACTTGAAACTATACAGTGCTAGTACACTATGGGTGCGTTCTGGCCTTGTATAGTTTCAAAACACGCAACGTCACAGGCAGGAATAATTTTAGAACTCTTGTTCGTATTTTGTTAATCTAGAATAGCCCTCCTGCCTGACGCCTCGCCGCCATCTTTGCTCCACTTGTCTATGGTGTGTTTGTTTTTAAGGACATTGCTGTGCCTCTGTTGGCGCGTTTAAGATTGTTGAATATTTTGTTTGGCATGTTTAGAGTGTTATTTTGGTGGCCCTCATTTGGTATGTATGTAACTATATGTTACCTAGAATGCAGGTACCTAGGTATACTAGGCCGTTTGTTGCAGTATCATGTTGATTTAACTGATCATAGTCCAACTGGTTAACATAATTAACTGGGTATTTTAAAATACTTAGGTAGGTTACTTAGGTGCATGACAAAAAATGTTGAAACTTAAGACAAAATTTACGCAAAAGTATCCGAAAAACGTAACTTAGTTAAGTATAGGTAAAAACATCAACTCTTTCGTGCAAGTCGCAGGAAGTTTGCGGGTTGATAGCCTCTTGGCAGGTACCCACTAGAGAAGTGTTCTTCACGTATTCGGTTGTATAGTTGCAACAGTAACCGTTAACAAAACACTTATTGCAAAGCTACTGCCTATCTTATTTCAAGAGTCCACTTATGGAACCATTGTTTGTATACTTTTGCATGTACGTTCGTCGTGTTGGCTGCACTGCCATCTATAGTCTATGGCTCTGTCGCGCGCTGCATACGGCTTCGTTCACGTTCTCTTTAAGTTATTTACGAAGGAGGTGAGAGTTAATGAACGGGCCTCGTTGCAGCGCGTCGCTTATTGCTCTCGGACTCTACACTTCATGAGAGTGCTTTCTTTTCAATGCAGCAGTGCATAATGCTCGTAGGGGCCCTCGCACGCACTCTTAAGCGCCGTACACATATTTGTTTTACTTTAAACGACTGTTGTCTCTCGTTCTTAAGAGATGCGACATTTCGGATGAGTCGAAGGCCCTTATGGCTTATTTAGCGTTTAAATTTAACACCCACTTCGAACATGAGTGTCATGTTTTTTCTTATCACTTGGCTACTGACTGTTGGTTTAAGCTTTTGGGACTTCTTAGTGTAGAGATTGAACTGTAGCATTCCTACAACTAGGAAATTTCTAAGAAATAAATTTACTTAGTCTAAAATTTTAAAGTTCGTTATATACCTGTTGTTGTAAGTAGTATGTAAGTGTGACGATGATGATATTATTATATATATATAAAATATTATTTTAGTTAAGTATAGTATGTATTGTATATGTATGTAACTTATAGGTATATATTTATTATACATGTATTATATACAAGTAAGTGTATTCTAGTGTTTGTAGGTATTTTTACAAAATTATCTTTCCTCTCAGTCTTTCGCACTACCTATAACTTTCTCCACAACACCCAAGGTTAGCTGGAAGAGAATGCTGTTAGCATTAAGTTCGCCTATGTACATAATTTTATTATTGTGCAATAAAGTATTTAATAATAATAATAATAATACCTAAATCACTGAAGTCAAGAAAGGAGGAATATCAGCTATACATTTGATATATCACATTGCACCCACAAAATCAACTCAAAAAAGTGAGTTTTTTAATTACCTAATAAAAAATTGCATGTGTGTTGCTTCCCGTTGCTGAAACAAGTTTCAGCTCAGCTAGATACTGTGGTAGGCCATAGCGCTAGTTTTCAGCTAGAACCCAACTGGGCCCAAAGAATAACTATGTATTTTAACAGCGCTCATTAAAAAAGAATGTTTGGCCACCGGCAGAGCTGTCAAAATGACAATACAAGTCAATTTTGGCGCCAACATCGCTGTCAGCGCGTAGGTGTTCCGTTCCCGAGAACCGTGACTTGCCAGTTTCAACCCACAATTACTATAAATAAATATAGCTCTCATATTTGTTTAACACTTCATTTGGTGCAGTGATTTTGTCTGATGATGACTTGAGGGTTTAAGTTTTTAGTATACTCACAAAGCGTTTAGTAATTATATTGACAGATGTCATATAAATAATGAGATGGAGTCGAATTAAAATGCAGGTAGGTTGCATGTACGGTACACAGTGGGTAGTCTAAATAATGTGTTTGTTAGGTACGTTTGTAACAGCAACATTTAGTGCGAAGATATAATAATAATAATAATAAAGCCTTTATTCAATAATAAGTTTTACAAACATATGCATTGACTTTAGTTTAAGAAGATATAAGGTAGATATTTAAGGCCGATTTTTCAATAGTCAGATAACAGTTATCTGAGGAATAATTCTGATGATGTCGCGACTCGCGACTGAATGTTTGTATTAGACAGTGACAGCTACAATTATATTCCTCAGATAACACTGACATCTGACTATTGAAAAATCAGCCCTTAATTTAGTTTTTACGCTAACGCGATATAATTTGTACGTAATCCCTCATACAGAGTGAGTACAGACTGTATTCCATCTATAGTTGTATCAACAACCGACCCGCCATGACAGGCGATCAATACGCTTCATTTATTTAGGTAACGTTAAAAAAACATGAAGCTGTGACAAAGGAAACAAAAAATATGAACGCGATGTTATAATTGAATGCTGGCAACTGACAAATAGATTTATTTAATTGTATTCGAATTTCGAATTTAAAATTTATTTTTTCAGGTGATCAGGAGCTATATTTTTTGCTGATTCATACTAGTATAATTTATTTACCTACTACTTAATAGTTACAAAGGTATTTTGAAAATAAAACGATAACTATGATTACTGAAATTAAGTACAGTACTTGGCAGTAGGAAGGTATACCTAATATAAAAATTGCTTACTCTTCCAGCCAAGCTCACTAGCGTTTAATAAGGGGATATTAAATAAATATTAATTTTGTGAATTGCTAAGTAAATATTTAACATCGGCTTAATAACTCACGGTCCAAGGGCAGGGGCGTTTGATACAAAGTTAAAAGTGTGGGCACAGGGGTAGATGTAGCCACTAGGTAGGTATATACATATACATGTACTTACCGTACAGTACGCATACCCATTTAAACGAAAACAAACAAAATCAATTATAATCATTTTGGTCGGTACGTAGATTGATGATTATTATATTTGCCTACCTACCTACTTTTCAAAAAGATATAAGCTTCTGAATTTGACTCTACTCCTACTTTATTTCGTTAAGCTATTTCCAAAATAGTGAAGTACTATATTCTGTTCTGTGTTATTAAAAAATTACCCTCACCTGAATAATTCAATTCAGTTATATATAAAGCAAAAAGCCATCGCGGTCCTACGCAAACACCGCAACCGCTGTAAATGCACTTAGAATTACAAATTTAGAATTTGCAAAAGAAGATGGATCCCAAACCTTTCGCACAAAAGGCCCGTGTCAGGTGCTTCATCCGATAGAAACTAATCCTCCCACACAATGAACCACAACAAAAACGAGCCCATTCACCAGATATTATAATCTCCGACGTATAGCTCCGATGAAATAAATCGTGAAATTAGCCGAAAACCCCAATAATATCGGTAATATTTTCGCGCTTATTAAACCACCGTGCGGCAAATCAACGTATTTTTTTAGAATTTATTTTGACATGCTGGCTGCACTCAAAGGCTGCGTTCACATTTAGCATTCGCGGACAATGATACCGAAAACATTTTTACTTTTTTATTTCACCAAGGCACATAATTTCTTTTCGGCCAGCCTTTGACAGGAAGCGTATTGAAATCCCACGCGGATTAGAAAAAAGTGAAGTGGAATTATTGGAAAATTATAGGCCCTTTGAAACGGATGAGCCGACGCTACAGCATAATAGTGGCTATTTGCAGTGTGGACATTTTTAATACCCTAGCTCTTATTTTTATACAGTAAGTACGTCAGTGCCTAAATAATAAGGTACCTAAGTTAATTTCATTTTGCGCAATTTCTGGCGTAAGTGTTGTGATGTAATCATGTAAAAGTTGCTAAGTAGGTACCTATAGTTATTTTATTAATATGTATAATTAGAATAACTGTTCCAATTAAGCTCCCTTTGACCAACAGTCGTAGGTATGGTTAAATCCATTTAGCAAGACATCCTCCTACTTAAGTAGCAAATCAGGCAACCAGCAACCAACAATTTGACATGACTTCATTGTTTCATTCAGGAATGGCGTTCCATTATCTTATTGCTCTCATTACGCACGCCCGCATGCGCGCATCCGGCGACCACAGACTACAGCTGGCCATAGACGTGATCATAGACAATTGGGCGGGAAGGGATTGTTGCGTTTTTCTTTTGTTTTTTTCGGCAGTTCTCACAGAGGTTGTTAACCTTTTTGCTCAAGTGTGGCCGAGAGCGGGATTCGTTATTGTGTGTATTTACTGGCTTGTTGATCGATTAAAGCACACGTGCATTGATCTAAGTAAAAAAGTACCTAAATATGTGTTTTTATTTTTTTTATATTTTACTCATTCGGCCAGTACCCCGCCGAGACAGCTCATTAAAAAGAAATCAAAACGGAAGTGGGCAAACGTCAAATCGCATTTGAAAATGGAAGGCCCGGGAGAGCAGCCCGTGGATCAACAGAGTCGCATCGCGAACATCGAAATTTACTTAAGTTAAATAACGAAACGCGAGCCCTCTGTTTGCCCGAACGGCAAATACTGCGGAATATTGCGGCCGGGCCGTTCCTGATGCGGATTTTAACTTCAATCTGGCCACAAAAATTTGCTAAAGCTATATTTAAAATTACTACGGTTAATCTCTTGAGGTTATTAATCGATTAAAACAATAACTTACCTATTATTTTATTTTGTTATAAAAGTTATTCTTGTAAGTAAGTAGGTAATGATAGGTTTATACCAAGTTGCATAAAGCAACTTTAAGCTTATTGACATTAAATATATGTTGCCTCTTTCTCTGTGTATACTGTTAAAGCAAGACAACATTACATTTAAGTTCGACATCAGCTTAAAGTGCTTTTGTGCAACTCAGCGTTTGTTAATCTTTTTCCAGTGACCAAATTGAAGTTTTCAGTGTAGACCGGTACCATTTAATTTACAGATGATCCGATTGCATTTTTTGTTAAAGTTAAGCATGTTTGGCTTAGGTCACTTTTTCAGTAACCAGTTTTCCTATTTTTTTGGAGCAGCCCCGGAGAGTTACTCTATCTTAACAAAAAAATGACGAACGAGATCTTTTATGCAATCGGCACATTTAACGCTATGAGATAGAGTTGTGTTTGGCACTGTAGCGTTGTGAGGCTTAACCCCCGACATAAAAGAGGGGTGTTATAAGTTTAACATGTCTGTGATGTAGCGATGGCTCCTAAACGCCGATACTCGAACCGATATTCGATTTTGTTTTTTGGGTCATAGGTAGTTAATGTTATCTCGAGAGCCATTAGCTTAGCCATTAGTTATGCGACTTTTAGTGTTGAAAATGTGGAGTTTTTAACGTTAGGTTTAATAACCCTAAGTGCCAATTACTCCATTGTCGGTTATCTAACCGACAGGGATTGATTTATAAATTAAACGTCATCTCCATATAAAATTCATGACAAATGTGTCAAAAGTTAACCACTAGACCACTGCTCCCTGGTTATGCTCTAACCGAGTATGGAGAAATTGGCACTAAGTAAGGTAAAGTGACCCTCCCGTCGCGAACCACGCAGAAGTTGGGTCTTTATTGCAGCTAAAAGCGGCTCTATTTAATCTTCGCTTCAACTACGAATATGCACGGAACGGAATGCGTTTAGCTTGTCTGTGGTACAGCTCTATTTGAGCTCAGTGGTCGGCTGTGCGTTACGGGTGAAAATTTACCAGTGATACAGCTGAGAGCTGTACGCAAAACCAATTAAAATCCTGTAAAAAATACCTTCATAGTAACAAATAAGTTCACACACTTACCTAGGCACTGCCATAACGATATCTAGGTACAGAATACAGACCTATATAATATCTACCTAATTACATTAAGTACCTACATCCTATTCTTAATGCAATATATTCCCACATAAATCCATCAATTCCATGTACTTATAGTGAGTATACCTAGGTATGCTATGTAATTGCAACGAAATATCCTACATAAATCAGCATCAAATGTTATGTAATAGGATAGTCCGTCTTCCGTATAGTAATAACCTACAGAGGGATTTCAAATTGAGGGTGTTAAAAAAGATTATGTATAGGTACCTAGGTACCTACTAGAGGTTTCCTGAGATCCATAAAAAACAGAGAAGGATCAGATTTTTTTGAAACATTAACTTACTTTTTTTTAAGTAGGTAGGTAGGTACATCTAGTTATTATCATTATTTAGGATAATGCCTTATTCAAAGCACTTTATTAAATGCCTAAATTAAGAACCTCTTTACCCGTATTATTTATAAAATCTGCTTTTTGCTTTATCAAAGTTACCTACAATCGAACACTTCGCCGACGGCCGCAGACTCTTTTCGCCTCATATTCATTCAACCACTTAGCAAAGCAAATAGCTATAAAGCTAGTATTGTGGTAGTAATTCAATAGGTGGCAACGGGCGCTCAGATAATGCCCGGCGTGGAAGTGTCAGGCACGCGTCTGGTGCCAGTGACAGGGGTCACGCGGGGGCGGGGGCGGGGGCGGGGAGTGACCAGGACAATGATGAGACATTCTGAAGGTTTGCAGTTAGGCGGCAAAATAAGGCGGTTAAATTTGTAGCTAAGGTAGTTTTAACGCTTATGCAGTGTTTTCCAAAAAGTTATACTAATCCGAAACCTATCTAAGCCCGGAAATGAATGGGTTTCGGCTTAGTACCTTTTTCGCAACACTCTATAACTTTGCGAGTTAAAGTAAAGGTTACAAACTAGTAAAAAAGACCTAGGTATAATGGTCTCAACTGAGTCTTATATGCTACTCTTTATTTAACCATTTTAAATGTTATAAATGCTACATAATACCTATATATTTTTTAACAATGGCCAGTAATAGCTCTTTTGCATCTCCTATTTTTGTTATGACGTGACTAACATGACAAAAAACAAAAAGCGTCAAACACGATTTATCCTAATTGTTGCGGTTCTATTCCGGCAGCTCACACATATCACTGAGCTAATGTGTCGGGGGCGGCGCCGCCCGCGGCTGTAGCGAACAGACAACATAAATCACGTTATAATCGGTTTCATACCACCGCCCCCGGCTATGACCTCGCATCAACCCCAACATTCAATTATCGAACACAAAACGCCCCCGCCCGGGGCGCCAAACCCCGCGTGTCCTACAACTTCCGTTTGTTATTTTTACAACTGGCAACACATCGCCGGAAGATACGTTTTGATAGGGTCGGTTTTCTTTTTTGTAGTCTGTTAGCTCGTTAGAGTACGCATCTTGTTTCACGCGCCGCCGAGCGAAGGGCCGCAGGTTCTCGCTTTGATTCTCGAGTGCAGACGATGTTTCCCTTGTAGTTGAGGTTTTCAAAAAATCGTCTTGCCTACTGTGATTTTTCGAGTGCTATCTTCACATTCGAGGAATTTTGTTTGTACCTAGGTATCTACACTACGTTTCGTTATAGAAAAAGTAATTGGCAGTATTCTCGGTGCGACGCGACGCCACATTTAATACGTCTGTCAGACACACGCGCCCGTTTTTCCCACATTCATAACAAAGCGTCAATAATCTGGGCCGTGTCAATATAAATTTCATAAACTCTCGCGCTAACCCCAACAATGGGCCGCAAACATCTATGAATAATCTCTATTTTGAGGGTGTCAACACCGTTTACAGCGCGCGTTTGAATTCGCGCCAAAACAAACGTCAAGCGGGGGCGCCACAATGGCGGCTGTCACCGAGGCACGTGCTAATTTGCCGATTATAATGCGCCGTATTATTGTGATATTAATTGCTTCGTGTGTTCGGCCTGTTTAGATGGTTGAACTGTTTTGGGGCAAGACAATTTGTGTAAACAGGGCGTAGTTCACTCTTGTAGGTAACTGGATCAGAAAGTCAGTGAGTTCTTGCAAGCTGTGCTTGGTGTTATTTGGTCACGCAAACTGACACGAAGATACATAGCTAACAAATACTTTTTTGTCTGGAACATTGCTTTACCTTTAAACTTTGCACCGAGAGGTCCAAGAGCAGCGGAAGTAACATTCTACTGTAGCTGCGGCTAGCTGCGGCCACTACACAGGTTCACAATCATCAATCACAGCGCCGTACTTATGGCGAATTCGATATAGATACATAGTTTTAACTACGATGATACCGAACCCGTGTAGCGGCAGATGGTGTTGTACTGTATTTTGACTGACTAGTGTGGGCGTGAGGTGTATAGCTACTGACGTGTGTGGGCGTGAGCTGTATAGCAACTAGCTTATGTGGCCGTGAGCTGTATAGTGACTAATCTGTGTGGTAGTGAGGGGTATAATAACTGTTTTATGTGGGTGTGAGGTGTATATCTACTGACCTGCGTGGGCGTGAGGTGTATGAGCGAGGCGAGGTGCTCCCGCTCGGGGGCCGACAGGTACTTCTGCTGCTTGAACCTCCGCTCCAGCTCGTACACCTGCGGACAGACGAGGCGTTACAACTGGGCTGCGTGAAGGATACCTCTCAGAGTTTCGTATGAAGGTGGGCTAGTAACACGGGGCATTTAAGACGTGACAATAGTTCTCCGTCGCGATCGCTGTTGAGGCTGCGCGATGATAGTGTGCGCGATACAAAACATTTGTCACGTCTTAATTGCGCCCCGTGCTAGCCCTTCTTTTATTGGTAAATAATACAAACATAGATATTTTGTTAAAATTCTCAACAAAATGTTTAAAGAATTGAGGTCGATAGGTATTTTGTAAGTTTGTGTAACTTTTTCATTCTCTGTGAGTAACTAAAATATCGAATACGAAGTTGGAATTGAAAGAGAAAAACCGAAGGCAATTATATCATAAATATCATAATAGTGGTATAGGTACCTAAGCGTAAATAGGGTCTAATCAGGAGTATAGAAGGTACTTTCTAATTTCCACCACAAACGAAAATCCACCGAGCAAATGCCATCATTTCATCACCACATCTCAAACAAACCACAGTCATCCGCCGTTCCCTTTAGAACAGAGACAGTACGAAAAGGTTCTTCCCCAAATTAATTACATTAAAGTTAATATAGCTAGACACAAGTTGCTTCCCCCAGAGCGGGGTAGGCGGTACTCACGGGTAGAACCCGCCTACTCACCCCCGCAAGATAATACCCTGTAGGTATTATACTGTAATGTTATTTAGAATTTCAACATTTTGACGTTGGCAACACTGATTGCGTGATTAGTTCTTGTTGCGTGGGGGCGGGTGTAGGTATTTGGTAGATATTTGCGGACTTTGCGTTTAAAGGTTATCGCGTGGGTATGGAAGTCTTATGTCTATATTCACGGTAGTGGAATCGTCCCACGTTTCAACTGACTGCAAGTTTACAAGAAGCCAACGTAATACATGAATTGAAACTTTTTGACTGATACCAAGGTGGTTCATGCCGATTTATGAAGCTCTTAAAGAACTTATCAAACCCATTGTAAGTTTCGTGAATACGATAAGTAGTAAGTTTAATTACCTGCATATGGAAATTTCTCATTTCATCTGAATTTTATTAAGGTTTAAGTACCTAGCAGCGTTTAGACGGTTCTCACACTGATTCGCACGTTACGCGAATGCGTGTTCGAACGTTGCTTGTAAGTATATCTGTTTTTATTGAAGCCACACACAGTCCAAGACATGGAAAACGCATCTTCGTGCGTTCGTATAATTCGCGTTCGAATTCGAAGCGGGGCAGTGAGAACCGCCTTACGTTTAGTTTCAGATAGAGACTTTATGCCAACTTTGACCTTAAATGCATAGCTTTTATAGTATACGGACAAAAGAGACACATAATTATATTTAATGCCGATTTTACAATTCAGCGCTAAACCCAGTTCTAAAATGATTTTATTCCTTGTATAATAAAGGTACATACCAACATATAATAACCCTCACAAACTAAAATACCTGACGGTAGACAACAAACACGTTATAACCCCACTAACCCCGCCCCACCCCGCTGAGGCTAGCAACCCCCCTTTAGGGTAGAGGTAGTTAGGAGGAAGGATCCAATAGGGGCGAGTGAAAGTTCTAGAAACAAAGTGGTGGGTTACGTTAAGGTTTCTCCGTAATATAATCAGTTAGTTAGGGAATTAATTCTAGTAAAATCTGTGAGGGTGCTATTATTACTTTAAAACATACTAAAATGTGATGATAAATAAAAAATAAATGTATTTTAACTACTTAAATAATTAGATTTTGTCTTTGCATGTGCCGTTGCAGATACATGAATTCTCACATCCGATCTCTCATCATGAATCTTATTAAACCACTAAATGACTTGCCAGAATCGTGTTTTAAAATCTTAAATCTAGATTCTAGAATTTTGGTGCAAGTAGTAGTTGTAGTGTTTATTCTACCTAGATTGATATTAAAATGATTTTCCCGTGGATACGAATAATCGCAGGTAGACTCTCCCTACTATTTATTTGTAAAATGATCGACAAATAATATATTTCCCCGTCATCCCTCGTCCCTGTCTGTCTGTTACCAACTACCCTCGCGGATTGAACCCTAGAATGGGTATATTTTTAATTCAAATTCAATTCATTTATTCACACTACTCACAACATACACGACATAATTAAATTAGTTAATAATTCAATGCAATGAAAGTTTTTCTGGGTCATATTATAATTATAGAAAAATCTTGCAGCCATATTCAAGAAAACTTAAAGGGTGCCTATATTTATACCTAAATGACCAGAGATTAAAATCATCAAAATCGAAATTATGCTCCGGAATTTTAATACTTATCACAATTTAATTTATAAAACTTTTCAAAACTATGTTCTTTTTTATATGTTATATTAATAATATTTGATTTTATAACCCAAACCGGTCAAATGCAAAACAACCCCTCCCTATGAGGGTCGGAGGGTAAATAAGAAACGCTGAATGCAATGAAATGATCAAAAAAGTGTATTAAAAGAAAAATCAGTCATATTATTTGAATTTCTAGAAAACATGCCTACGACGATTCGTAGCAAGTCGTAGCCAGGCTACGGCGTAGCGGCTACGAGATCGTAGGCTTTCCTATTCTAGTGCAAAAAACATCAACGCGGTGCTAGAACTTTCAAAATGAGAATTCCAAAATATCTGTAAATAAATGGTTCGGCGTACAGACCATTATTCATACATTTAAATCGTATAAAATATATGGATAGTTTTATGGGGGTTTTATACGGGTTAAAGATTATCATCCCATTGCCACATCGAACCCGGGACCTTCAGCATAGTCCCCGAGAGGTACAAATTATACAATTTTAGGCCTAGTCTCAGCATACTCTGTTTGATCATTAACACCCATGTTACTTTATAACAAGGGATTAGTCGTTGACTTTTGACCCATTAGTCAAGAATTCAATATGTTTTTTTTTTTATTTGACACAATGTAACAGAGGTGTTAATGATCCAACAGACTATGGTGAATCTAGGCCTTATAATGATTAAGTATCCACATAATATATGTAATTTGACGGCACCGTAGCATAGGCGGTAGTGAAGCTGCTTCCGAAGCTTGGGGCCGCGGGGTCGAATCCCGCCCAGGGCAAACATTCGTGTGATGAGCACTTGTGTTTGCCTTGTGTCTGGTTGTCATTTATCTATTTAATATGTATATATGTATCTGTATAGATATATCAGCTGTTTGACACCCATACCACAGGTTCCTAGTTGCCTAGCTTGATGTCGGAAGGCCGTGTGTGAGATGACATGTATATACATATTTATTTATTAATCCGCCAGCACATACCTGAGCTTGCGTGAACAGCACCCGGCGCTTCCTCCGCTGAGCCAGGGGGAACTGCATGGGCTTGGAGTCGGGCCCCGAGCACGCGCCCAGCCCGCCCATCTGGTTGACGTGGCCCATGCCGCCGCCTGTAGACGTCATCAGCCTGGAAACTGGAGCGGACGTTAGTAGGGGGTCAGTGAGTAAGGGTCTCGGTATAAGCATAACGTAAAGGGATCGTCATTTTTCTTCTGTAAACCAGGTGTTCGCGAGCTCGCGTTCTACTGGTTGACAGAAGGAAACCAGGCGATCCCTTTATGTGCGGTGACCTTAGGTAAGGGGGGGGGGATGGTTCGAAGTTTGATGCTGGTTTCGGGAGTTATTGGTTGAAATAGAGACATAGAATCTTGACTTTCGATATATTTTTAAGGTAAGCGTCCACTTATCAGTATCGTATCGTGTGAATTTCTATACAAATGCGATGCGTCCATTGCGTACGAAAGGCGGACGCTTACCTTTACTGACACTGTAAATTGTATCTTAAGTATAACGGGTGTGTCTCTGTGGAAGCACGAGTATTGTGCCTTGCCATTATAATATTTATAATCGCGGTAAGTTCCTTCATAATTCATTAAATTAGTTATATTTAAGTATATTATTTATATTTTTTATCCATCTAAGGAAATTTCTATATGAATTAATATCAATATAACCACAAATCTGACACCAGCTTACCCAAAATCAGACATAACTAACCAAACAAATCAATCCAAAACTTCACCTCAACACCAACCCCTCCTCAATCTTAAATGCAATCTATTAATATTATAATCCGTGACATTCGCTCTGGACACGCCGGCCCGTGGATTTACATGACAAAGCGGCCGGACCTCGAGTGTCCCCCGCAGACTTGGCACTACAAGGATGCCATCTTGTGTTGTGCTTATCATAGTATTACTTCTCAATTATCTTTACTCGAAAGCTTGGTTTCGCCTTTAAAGTTATCTTGTTTGAATTCTGGTTTAAAAGATGTGTTAATTCAGTCTGTTGACTTCCTAGATACATTTATTTCGATTTTTTCCATGCTTAGGTAAACACACTCAAACATACAGCTATTTAGCTCGTTTCTTCTAATGATGCAATCATATTTTTTAACCGTATGTTATGTAATCTAGGCTAAGCTTTAAACGAAATAAACGTTATTTATTATTATTATTATATTTAAGTGACTTTTCCAAAAAGTTCTTATTCATACTTACCTAACTTAATGTAGGTAATATATACATTTACAGCACAATCTTCGAGGTTCATTTAAATTCTGCATAGCCAAGTAGATATAGGGTGTTTTCTAAAACGGCTGCCAACAATAAAATCTGCTCTGTTTGCCAAAGTCTAAATTCGCATTTCTGCACGGCGGCAGTTTCCTAGAACTCGACAGTAATATTCCACACATTATATCCGCCAAATTCACCTCTCATACTATTTACACAACACTCGAACTTCGAAAAGGGTCTTTCAATAAAATATAACTCCCCATTCTTTCTTACTTACGGCATTGTGTGGCTGTTCGCTGGTATCGTTGCCTCGGATCGTTAAAAAAACAAAACTAGTCTCTATGGTTGTGCGTTCGACCTCCTTTGTAGATGTCAATGGACGTTATCGTTGGATCTTCGTTCTTTTTTTAAATGAACTCTCTATCATCGCTATTTAATGCTCGTTTTGTGAATGAAAGTTTAAGGGTATTCCGATCGATATTAAGTGGGGTAATACAGCAACAGCACAGATGTTTTCAAGTATTAGACCTACACAAATTTGTGTAATTTGAATTTTGAAACGCAACGAAAGTCTTTATCAGTCTCAAACAGTTTAATTTATTGTTTAAATATAATTATGAAATATGAAATAATTATATTAAAGAAATCCATTGTACAGCCAAAATTAAAACCTCATTTGTAAGTATCTATTGTTAAATGGGTGCCTGCTTGCCTTTACTTTAAAATAAATATTATTAGTCCTTTTTATTATAATTAATCTCTCAGTTGCCCAACTTTATTGCCCCGCTTTTATAAGTAGTGCATGTGACTTGGAGGTTGGAGGCGACGGGCGTAAAATTGACTGTCCACAGTATGAAGTGGGGACCTACGTAAGTACTTAGCCCGTTATGGCCCAGTGAAAGTGTCGTAAGTACCAACTGCAGTAATTTCTATATTTTGTCACAATCTATATGGATGGTGAAAGTGGCTTTAAGGTAGGTATTGTTCGTATATGTATGTACTATAATAGATGATAAATAATTTAGTTCACGTATCTGCAGGATTTCCTGAAACATTGTATTTCGTTTGATGCATATCTTCAGGGACTAAAAGGCCTTTTTCGATGGAAGAGTTCTTTGTAAAAAAAAATAATAAAATCATTTTTGACGGACACACTGTTGTTAAATAATCACCTATTCGAAGATGATGATTTTTATAAGCTTCTAATTCGGAGGTTAAAGTAGTTTTTTAAAATTTTCGGCGTCATTTTATTATAAGTCATTTCTCTACGCAAAGGTTGCCAAGAGGAGATCGCAGCGATATAAATGTACTTAATATTTTCCACTGTATAAAATTGAACTTCTTGTGACTTTAAATTGTTACAGTAATGTTTTACTCAGATTAAGAGTTAAATTTATGTATAACACGTAGGTAAGTAGGATATTTTTCAAAATGTTGATAATACTTTCGTAATCAGTTTCCAAACAGACAGTAAACACTAAACAGATTACCAGACAATCACCAAGCAAACAATCTTCAATTAAAAAACTAGCGGTAATCTGTCAATGCTCACATTTTTTACATGCATTAATTGTTTTCCATTCACACCGTGACGAGTATAACTTAGCCACTGGTTTTGTATGAATACCTTAGATTTAAAATATACGAAAAAGATGGAGTGTCAGAGCAAAAGAAAAGTCTGTGCTTTTTGTGCAATATTTTGAATTAGTTCGGTTAGAACTTTAGAAGTTTTGTGACTTTATTCTTTGATAGAATGGTTGTCAATAGTGCCAATTTCTCCACTGTCGGTTTTATCTAACCGACAGGGATTGATTTATAAATTAAACGTCATCTCCATATAAAATTCATGACAGATGTGTCAAAAGTTAACCACTACTCCCTGGTTATGTTCTAACCGAGAATGGATAAATAGGCACTAAACTTAAAAAAGGTTTGACAGTAAGTTGCTTAATTGTTGTATGTGACACACTATCTTCTTCGTGTATTGTTAATCTAAGATGGATCCATACATTTGAGTGTAAAGATTGGTTGTCTTAAACAAACATTTGCTTACAACTAATGGATTTTGCGAATGCGTGTCGACTGCCAGCTGTCTGGCTGTCTGTCGATTTTGTGAGATTTTAAATCGAATCATACTGAGTAAAGTTTTATAAACTGTTCGGTTGAGTCAAATAAAATAGAGGTAGGTAATAGATAAATGCAGGATTAATGTAAGTAAATCCAAATAAAGCACGTAAAGTACCTATGTTACAAGGGTTGTCTCGGAGAGATTGCTATAAGCATAGACTAATATACTAAATTAGTCTATGCTATAACTATAAGCAGTAATACCGCATCTTTATTCAGTTTTTTTTAAGTCCTTGTTTTGTTTTTTTTTTGTTTTTGGTGCAAGTAAAGTGTATTGACACAAAGAGGTAAATAAAGCCTACGTTTTATAAGTATGCATATTGCACAAATGCACAATTTCCTCTTTATTTATTTATTTATTTATTTATTTATAAGATTCGCCAACAAAGATTACATTACATTCATGCTTAATAAAGAAATCACAGTTTGATGATAAATGCATCTTCAATAACAGGCGAATACAGCATGCATTATAAGTAATAATTAAATTAAATTGTTAAAATTAAAGCACTAATAATTTACAATTAAGTTATAACAAAGTATAATTCATTGAAACAATTATATTAGAATAGCATTAAATTGGCAATTAATAATTGAATTTACATTGAAATTAACAGATTGATTAAAAATAATTATTGATTAAATAAAATAAATATAGGTATATGATCATTTAAAATAATATGGAGCTTTGAACCTGAGACTGCAACAACCGCATCAGTTCCTTTTTGAAAACTGGAAGCCTCTGAGATATGCAAATATCCGTTCCTTTGGCAATTGAATTAAAAGATCTACACATCCTGTTTAGTGGAGAAAATTGCCCTAAATTTGTGTTGCTTTTTTTAATATGGAAAAGCAGGTATTTATTTTTTCTCGGTAAACGTACAGGTATTGCTATTTGTAATTTGGCTAGTAGTGTCGGTGCATCTATCAATCCGTTTACCAACTTGTGCAAGAAAATAATATCTGCCACCTTTCTACGTAAAGATAAAGATTGCATGTGAAAATATTCTAGTCTCTCTTTGTAGCTTTGAAGTTTCTTTGCAAGGCCATAACGGTAACTTAAGTGCCACAGAAACCTTTTTTGTACACTCTCAATTCTTTTTTCATACACAGCGTAGTGTGGATTCCACACTGGACTGCAGTATTCCAAACAACTACGTACTAAAGAATTAAAGAGAACTAGCCTAGCTGAAACACTTTTGAAGTCCTTTGTATTTCTGATTATGAAGCCCAACATTTTAAAGCCGCGATTCACTATACACTCTACATGTTTGTTAAATTGTAGCTTACTATCCAGTGCCATACCTAGATCCCTGATTTCAACCACATTTTTCAAAGGGGAGTCTTTTATGTAGTATGTATGAGGTATGCAATTTTGCCTACATCGCGAAAACATCATGTGATAACATTTAGATGTGTTTAAGGGCATGCCATTTACATCACACCACTCAACCAGACGACTTAAATCACTCTGAAGTTCATCATTGCTTTCCAACGACAATATGGGCTTCACTATTTTCAGGTCATCGGCAAAAAGGTAGAAAGTTGTGTGTTGAAAACAAAGGGGAAGATCGTTTATGAAAACATTGAAAAGTAATGGGCCTAGGTGTGATCCTTGCGGAACCCCAGATACGGCTTCAAATGAATACGATGAATAACCATTTATTACCACTTTAGAATTTCGACCATGGAGATAAGATCCTAGCCAGGACAGCAAACTACCCCCTACACCCAGGCTTTCGAGTTTTCCTAACAGAATAGAATAGTTCACCCGATCGAAAGCTTTGCTAAAATCCGTGTAAATAGCACTAGTACTTATTCGAGAGTCAACAGCCTGCGAAACTTCATCCACAAAGTCCACCATATTAGTACAGGTAGATCTCGCCTTCATGAAGCCATGTTGACTATTTGATAGAAGAGGCCTAACATGATAAAACAAAATTTTGTGTATAAGTTTTTCAAAAACTTTGGCAACTACTGATAATATTGATATAGGACGGTAATCTGTAACTGAACTTTTATCACCGGCTTTAAAAAGCGGGATTACTCTAGCTTCCTTCCAAACCGTAGGGAATACTCCAGACTGTAAAGACGCGTTGTATATTAATTGAAGGGGATAACTAAGCGCCCGAGCACAATTCTTAACAAAAATTGCCGGTAAGCCATCCGCTCCAGCACCCTTGGCGTGGTCCAATCTTTTTAAAGCCAAAAAGACTTCTGAATAATTAAATGATGCAGTGGTTATACAGTTATTGCTTGAATGCTGGTTTATTGAATCATCTCTACTTTGGGGATTGAAGCGACTGTAGGCCTTAGAAAAATTATCAGCAAATAAATTACATATATCATCGCCAGTTTTAGCTACTTTGGTACCCATTTTCATTTCTGCAGGGTATGTACTTTTATTTTGCCTTTTTTGTTTTATGTATGACCAAAACAACTTAGAGTTAGATATTACTGATTCTTCAATTTTAGATATATAATTATTAAAGTTTTCTTTGCGTAGTTTATCACATCGAGCCCTAAGCAACTCAAACGATAATTTTTAACTTTATTGACATTTATTGAATTTTCAAACAACCAAATGAACTAAAGTAGATTACCTTACAATCTACATAATCCACATTAGAAAGATACAGTAACTTTATTATGAATAGCTTTAAATTTGACATGCCCACTCATCATCAGCCGTTCCCGCCTCCCTACATTTTTAAATTCTTTTTTCGAACGTGGCAATGGTTTCGTCTATTCAGCCTCCCCAAGAAACTGCAATGTTGCCAGTGCTAAATAAACGCGTCTGCCAGCAAATTGTGCGTGGATAAACACGAGGCATAATAGCCGTATTGTGTTCCGATCGCTCCCCTCCGGGTGTCTATAAAAATAACAATGTGCGAACCGTATCACATCTACGCAGTTGATCGGAAAATGAGGTCCCATTTCGAGTTCTAATTTCAACTCGTTTGAGGTCGAATGTACAGCTATTATTGTGCGGCTGATTTAATTTTTAAGTTTTAAATATGTCGCATTTTAATTT
This sequence comes from Plutella xylostella, assembly GCF_932276165.1. Taxonomy (NCBI): domain Eukaryota; kingdom Metazoa; phylum Arthropoda; class Insecta; order Lepidoptera; family Plutellidae; genus Plutella; species Plutella xylostella. The sequence continues at coordinate 790,220 of NC_064005.1, forward strand.
AAATTGAATGTTTATTGGGTATACCTCTCATATAATAACAATTGTTTTTATCTTCCCCAACCCACAAGCAAGCCCGTCTTTATGTAGGTACCGTCTTACATTCTGTTGTTTTTTAAACCTTTGACTTTTTAATGTTTATTTATGTAAGTAGGTAGTAATAAAGTCTTTATATTATTTAGTTATTACATAAAAATACATAATTTTGTATCAAAAAAAATCTTTAAATAACGATGGCATGTTGTAGGAGCGGTGGTAGCTCAGTCGGGTAAGCGCCCGCTTCTCACGCAAGAGATGCGGGTTCGAATCCCGGCGCTGACATGTACCAGTGAGTTCTTTTAACTTATCGCTCTTACGGTGAAGGAAAACATCGTGAGGAAACCTGCATATCTAGATTTAGCAAATCTAGATATGTGAACCCACCAACCCGCAGTGGACCAGCGTGGTGGGAAATGGTCCAAGCTTAGGAAGGCAGTTTAGACCTTGGGGATATGCACAAAGGTTCCACTCGAGAGAGCCAGGTGCAGTTACTAACACCCCCACAGAGAATAGAATAGAATAGAATAGATGGTATGTTTCTTAGGGAAAATTGTTTATATTAATTACTTATTAGATCATTATTTATTGTGAGTAGTTACTTAAGTACGAAATTCTCAAACTTCTAAACACAATGGTACAAACGATCTGCACCGGAAAAGAACAAAGTCTCCATAAAAAAATATGTCATTATCAAGTACTGTACCTATGTACCTGCATATTTTATGCAATAAGTCAATAACCATTCCAAATTATTAGAATACTAATTTTGGAATAAATTACTTACTAAAAAGTTTAGCTCGGTGCTCTCGAAACGCGAAACGAAATAGAAAAGCAAATATCATCCACTGTGTCCGTTCCCTCGCTGTTGGTGTTGCCACACTAAAGCAAGATAAACTGCGCTCGTCTGCGGCTGACGCGGCCACTCGGCCCGCATTAGGCGCGCCTACACGGAAACTAAGTGTGTCACACACTTATTTTTTCCCCGCGGCAGTTTTAATTTCAGTTAGCTGACCGTGCGCCTGGAGTGTTTGTGACGTAACGCTTTTTGATGTATGGCAACACTTGAAAAACTGAAACTGCCATTCGAGTGTTTCACCTTTGCGTAATGTCAATTTGAGTTTGTAAAAATATGTCGTCAACGTAAACATGAGGTTGCGTAAAAGAAGCTCTTCTGCCGTCATTAATACTACAAAAAATTTGGTCATCGTCACAAGGAAAACACTGTAGCGATCGAATTCGAGTGGCTAGTTGGCATCTGAGAATTTGTTTGTCCATAAGGGGGGTTCGGTTGTACCTCGTACGGCCTGCGACTGCGTCGACCTCGCTGTTTGCGGACGTGAGGCCTGCTGTTTGCTTAAGCCGAGGCTTCTAGTGGTGGACAAATATAGGACCGATCGAACGGAATTGCTTATTTTGTCTCTGCCTACACAGACTTCTCTAGACAGGTACGGGAGTCGGGTGTACCGCAGGGCAGCATTCTTAGCCCTTTATTTTTTATCATTCGAGTACATGTTTTTATGTCCGAACAGCACTTAGTTACGGGTACCGTTTTAATCCGTTTTGAAGATGCTTATCTCAAGCGGAAGCTGCCTCTTCTTGTGGTGTTTAACCGTTTAATCACTTGAAAATTTGTAAATGCCGGCATTTGTTTGTTGTGAATATTTTTGGTAGCATCCAGCTGATCGGAAACAAAGAAGTATTGTTCAAATAAATAACTGTAACAGAGGAAATTGGATAAGTCTCCTATTCAGTGCGGATTATGGCTCATTGCTCAATGGTTAACTATAATGACTAAACTGTAAAGAAAACTTATACAATATCCAAATGTCAATGCTTACATTTATCAAATAAGTTCTTATCCATAGAAAAAATATCATAATACTTATCATTACACATACTTAGGTATCTTACATTAAAAAAATACTATTAATCGGCATATTTCTCGTCAACTTGACTTTTCAAATTACAAATTAGGCAGTTCAACTTAACTTTAAACCAACACTTATTACTGTCATGGTTAAACACCTACTCAATTACAAAATTTGCGGTATTTTTATTTTGTACCTACTGTTTAACCACTTGATAGTCATTAATTAATAAGTTGGTACTTAAGTGAGTAAGTTGTTTAACTGAGTTGTAAGTAAGTATTTCGTTTGTTCTGAGTTATTTTGGCTTTCTCTCGGACAAATAAAGTATAGTTCAACTACTGAATAGGAAGCATGCGTGCTTTCTGATCAAGTTCCAGTTTTAATTGTCTTTTTTTATGACTCCTTACTTTTAAAGTGCTATCGTGTGTCACAGGGAGTCCGCTAAAACTACTTTTAACTTAACAGGCGTTATACATATATTGTGTTTTACTTTCGGTACACTAGTACAGAAAGTAAAATACACGCAAGTAACTATTTTACATACTTATAGGACTTTAAGATACAATTAGATCAATTTTATTTCATTTAAGTAAGACATGATAGATAATAATTGAGCGTCGAGAAATGTATCAAATGATATCTTCATTCAACGTTCGAAAGTAGGACTATATAGCTATTGTATTTAGGATAGTAGGTATTTCCACTTTTCATTCAGCATACTTAATATACTTAAATATAAATAAATCAATCCTACGGACCCCACAATAAGTAGGTACTGTCACTTAGCTATTATCGTTGCCACAAAATATAAGAAAAAAAATCATTTTATTTTTAATCCTCCGAGGCACTGATTGAACGTGCGTGCAGCCTACACGGGCTCCTTAGTAATCTGAGACGCACAGGAGTCAGACTTGTGTATATTCAGGTGCTTTTGAGTAAGTTTTTTTTTTTTCGTAAATCGATTGAAATACTGGCAGGTTGATGTTTTTTTTTAACTGTCGATTGAGAAAAGAATGTAGGTCAGCGCTATTGAAAGGAGGTCTTAGATCTATAAGCCCTGACTGGCACTGTTTTTTTTTTTTTTTAATTCGGTAATGGCTTTTTAACGGATTTGTACTTAAGTAAATATAATAAATCGAATTTAATACATTTTTATCAACTAGTTCCAAGATTTCCGAGGATCCACTTCCGTTTTCAGGACTTTATAGTAGGACTGTAAGCATCTAAGCATGTGCTTACGACAACGACGCGACGGCAGAGGATCGAAGCGTCACAAATTGCCCTATCGTATAGGCCGGCCGCTCCATTATGTTCACATGATCTCCGTAGTAGGCTTAGTAAAGTTATGGTTTGGTACTCAGGGCGACTTGTACAAACATAATGGGCCTTACCACAAAAATTAAGACAGTATTTAAGCGCTTTCAAACGCCTACAAAATCTGCCTAAAACACTTGTTAAACAGTGTTTATAGTTTTTTTGTGGTTTTAAATCTCGATTTAGGTAAGCCATAAACTTGGATGGATTGACGTTTCTTAAATAGAGAATTGACACTAAATCTAGATTTAATATGTTTGTGCAAGTGGCCCTTAGTGCCAATTTTTAAATTCATGCACCTATACACCGTTGACTGATGGATTTTGTTTTTTTTTTAATACGGTGTAGTAAATGTATTAAGTATCTATATACAAGTAGTTTTTCTGAGACTAGCCAGTGACCCTCCCCTGTGTTCTTGTGTGTAATTGAGACGGACATGGCGGCAATTTTATACTTATCTACACGCTCCGTGACTACCCGGACCAATAGCAGTATCGGGTTACGGGGGGCGCAGGCGCGGGCCGTTGAAGCCTCTAGAGTCCGATAACGCTAACTTTGCAACAGATACTGAGAGAGCTAACATAAAAAAGTGTCTTTAGGATAAGTAACAATTAATGAAATTCACGATTCGCGATACGCCATAGTCGTTAATTTAGGGATTTAATATAGGCGTTAAATTTTAAGAAATAATAATCTGTCATAATTTAATTCCCTGTTGGAAAGCTAGTGTTGGCGTCGAAGGAATGAGGTCCAAAGGAGAAAATTATCATAGCGCTATATACCTAGTAGTATTGCAAATCATATTTCGCTTTCATCTAAGGCCAAATTTATACTGCATGACCCAAAACCTACCTCAACCATCACGTGAGAATAAAGCCTCTATAAATAAACGAGATTAAAAAAAAAAAGCCCACATACAATATATATATATTATTCTCATGAAAAACTCACTAGCAAACCTAGGGTCTTTGCAACCTACATAAATTTTAAATCCCCTCAAAAAACACATAAATTCTCATGAAAAACTCACTGGCAAACCTGGGGTCGTTGCTGGCGGGGTACCACCCGGCGCCGCGCATGTCTCCATAATGCGGGAGCTCCGCCGGCCCGCAGCCGTAGCCCTGGACCGGAGCCCCCCCGTACAGCGGCACCGCGTACGGGTTGCCCGCCATGCCGCACGAGCCTGGCCCGAGCGGCGAGTTGATGCTGCTGCCTGATGAGTTGGACCTGACGGGAGAAAGGTTAGGTTAAGGGGAGAAAGGTTAGGTTAAATTAAATTTAAAAATATTATATGCAGAAGATGTGTGTACAATAAACCAAAAATAGGTACTAGCGTTAGTGTACAGTTAAATTTGAATAACATGGATCCATCAGTGGTGTACTGAATAGGTTTTTTAAAAAGCTCTAGTAATGACTACCGGTACAATAAAAATTGGTTATGTCGTGAGATTTTTGGGCTTTAGAATAGTCGTCTGAAAGTTATAACAGGTCGTTGTAGGTAGAAAGCACAAAATAACAAGTAGCAAGAGATAGAACTGCTAAATAGCTAAGTTATGTTGTAAAAACTTCATCATCATCATCACAACTATTCACAACCAATCATTGCCATACAGGTGGAGCACGGGTATTCTTGCAATGAAGGAAGGGGTTAGTTTAGTTAGTCTAGGTTTAGGCCTAGTCCACCATGCGGGCCCAGTGCGGATTGGCGGTCCTCTACACTAGTATCTAAGCTTGTGCCAGAATACAACCACAATAAAACTATCGGAATTATAATTCAGAAACCTCTGACGCAAACACATTTTTAAAGGTTGTCTGGTACAGATTGCTTCAAGCAATAAGACCGCCTTTTGTAATATTTTATACCTATATAAGTTGTGATATTGTAATGTTTTTTTTAATGGTGCAAAATAAATTCTATTCTATTTCAAACAAAGGAAAGGTTACAAAATATATATATCAGTCTTTATCATTTCCGTCACGTCACAAAATCCTCTCTTCCGTCACGTCACCGCCACACACGGAGCGACGGCGCCAGCCCATCACCACTCGTCACCTACAGACAATGGCGGGCTTATCTGCCTAATCCCTATTTACACAATTTAATCCGGAGCCAACACCCTCGGAGTGATCAGTTTAAAAAGCGGGAGCCACCATTACGATGTTTGACTTGACAAATTGAGTTTTGACAGGGCGGGAGCATTTGCACTGATGCGGTAGGTAGGTTATCTTATGTTATCTCAATCTTGTCATGTGTAAAGGAAAGGAAAACATCTGCAGGAAAACTGAAATACTCGAATCAATTGATTCTCTTGATTATTGATTAATAGGTGGTAAAAAGATTTTAAATAGGTATGTACATATATTTTGTACTACCTAACACAGACGTTTGAGAGGCGACTAAATACGTTTAAAAACATTTGGTGAAAGAACACCTAAATGTCTTACCTACCTAACGTCAAACATGTAAAAAAAATACCAATTTTAATTTAAATTAATGCTATTTCATGTGTTTTCATTTAATTTTAGGTCTGTTTTCATCCGGTCTATTAACTTCGTTAGACAGTGTTGGTTTTACAGCCGTCGCGTTTCTGTACTCTGTTAAATCTAATTAACCTAGGTGGGGAAAGGGGGTTAATTAATTAAGTTAGGGGGGAGCCCCTTGGCATGTTGGTGAATAGCTCCTGATGCTGCAGTTAGTCAATTCGAATTTTCCTTACGTACAAAGTGAATTTTTAATCTTAGTGAGTGACACCTAACGTAAAATAAATAGCTTCAGTTATCAACTGCCTTAGTTTTATCCATGGATTACTTTATGTAAGTATGTTGTTTTCCAACATTTTTAAAGAACATTATTATGAACATTATTTAAAGAAATTATTTATAATACTATAATAAGCTTCACTACATGAGCTTTACGGCATACGAACATAATAATATAAGTTACTCTATGTACGGACATCAACAATTTTTTCTTTACTTTTATTTCTTCATGTTTAAGGTTGCCAGTAAGAGATCGCTCTTAGCGATAAGGCCGCCTATTGTTCATTGTTCCTAGTTTATAAGCTCTCTTTGTATGTTATAATTTGTGCTGTCCAATAAAGATAGGTATATTCTTTTCTATTCTATTCTATCAACTAGTGAACGCATTAGTTCTATTACCTAGTTACCTATAAGGTATTTTAACGGATCTTCAAACCTCCCGTAATATTGAGGTGTAAATGAAAAATGTTAGAATATGTTTGTACCTTATTAGGAAGATATCTGATTTTTGAACTGAAGCTCCACTTGTAAATAATAACAATCTCGATGCTCTTCAAACAACAACTGATTTAAAGCAATCGATAAAGTATAAAACTATCTCTAAATATATCCCTTTTGTAGCTAGGTACAATGCAACCATAATTATTGAGATAGGTATCTTAAAATAGCATATAACCCTCAATATAATAATTATAGAGTAACTATTAGGCCTCTGTAAGTAAGTATTTGTAGTAAGTACTCACTTCATGTACCTACCTACAACTACATAAATATAAATAGTAGGTACCTACCTACAAATAAATTATTCAAAAATACAGAAGCTGCTGATGTGAATCACATTTTCGTGCCTAAAACCAACACTTGACTCTCGACATCAATTCATGTTATTGAGTTTAGCAAGCAATTCTATACGATTACGTCATAGATGGACAAATACACGTAGATATAGCATTTATATTAAGTAGATACATAAAGGAACCTACACCTGACGGGTGGACCTATAAAATTTATGAAATAATAAAAATAATTCTACAATAAAAATACATATGGTAGGCACTTTTTAGCCCGTATTTCCAACGGCAAACTTTTTAACGCAATGCGATGCTCACGGGAAAAACTAGTAAGTAGATAGGTAGGTAGTATAATTTAACTATTTCATTTAGGCCTCAACGAACTACATATTAATTTATGTGGGTCCGTTAAAAACGTTTAACTAATTTCGGTTCACAAGTCTTCGATTTTAATATTTTTTTTAGATCACAAAGAATCAAACTTTGTAAATTGTTTTTAGTTTATAAATCAGCTTAGTCGGGAGTTCTCCAAATTTTCATAGATGCATTGCTTTATCATTATAAGGATGTTAGAACTTAACATTTTTGTGTTGTTGTGTATAGTTAACTACCTACCTACTAAACTATTTTTATTTTTAAAAGTATACTTTAGGATGAGGACCTATAACAATATCATATTTTATAAAGAAGAAGGCCTATGGTGCCATGACCCGCCAGAGCAGCCATTGATGAAACATACCTATACCTACTGATGTGTAGCCCATGACTACAGTATATCCTGCAGTAAACTTTATTATTATGAGACATGGGAGAACGAAGATATATAACTAGGTGCTAAAAGATCAAGTCTTTGTACTGTTACTAGATGTCTCCCTCAAGCTAAGTTTTTTTTTAAGTTGTTAAGATTTTTAAATATTTTCATTTAGAACACTTTTATCACTGAATAAAAATAGGTTTGGTTAATGACTGCAAAGCGGGTCAGATTTGGCCATGGCCATTCTCTTTTAAATAGTTCAAATGCTACAAAAACAATTCAAATAAAAAAATAGATGCAATAACAAAAGCATAAAAAAATATTATCCCTAAAAAGTCTTAGGCCAATGACTGACTACTTACTTAGGTAAGTATACCTTATATATATAAGTAATATGCTTGATGCTAGTTAGTATACATAAATGTATAAGTTCTAATACAGTGGATGACTGGTAGAAACCTAACTATAATTCAAATTGGAAACTTATGTTCATAGAAATGTGTTGATTGTTAATTATCATGCTATGGTTCATTCTAATGAATACACTGATTCTGAGTAGGTTTAATGTTTAATAGGTAGGGTAAATAAATATCTGCACCCTTTAACTAATTTGGAATAAATAGAATATCAACTCCAGGCGTATCAAGCCAAGAAACTGAAAGCAATTTAGAAACTATTTGTAATCTGTGCTGAAAGTTATTTAAAGTTTGAAAATTAAAATATAGAGGCTGTTGATTTAAACTGGTAACTTTAGGCCTAATCTGCAAAAAGTAATAATTAGGTATACTTACCTACCTATGCAGGTAGGTACAGGTAGGTAGATGCATAGCTGCACATGCCTACATAGAGTGGCATGTATGTAGAGTAGGCAGGCAAGGTAGTAAAAGAACAGGTACCTACCTATATCCTAGGTACAAAGGGTTCTCACTAAAAGTCATCACTGCATACGGAAAGTCCCGATTGTTAAACTCGCGTGAACCGAACCGAAATAAAATGAGCGAAAACCGAACCGCGAACCGCAAAAGTGGTGAGACCCTTCATCGCTGACGATCGCTTCGAGAGCCGCGTCATCCACTTGCACTTGACCGCCACATACCTGCAGCCCGCGCCAACTATATCCTCAGACGACCAACTACGCCGGCTAGAGCTCAAGTACTCTTCGGCCACTCGAAAAATCGGGCCCCTCGCGGCGCGCGCGGGGCGGGGAGGGGGGCATCGATCCACGCACCTGTACGGCGACGGCGGGTTGTTGGCCAGCTCCAGCTTGCGGTACTCCTCGATGGGCGACAGGATGTCCGTCACGGAGAAGGGCGTGGAGTGCTGCAGCTGCAGCTGCGACAGGTTCTGCTGCAGCAAGGCCGACTTGGGCGACAGGCTCATCGCCAGCTCGGCGGCGCTCAGCTCGGGCAGAGCCTCCGCCGCACACGGCGAGTAGCCGCCCTCCGCGGACATCCGAAGCGACACTCGAGCCCACTCGACTGCTCAGCCTCTAGTGGCTCTCGGGGCGAGAGTGGCGCGGCCGGCCGGGCGCCGCCGCGGCGCGGGCCCGCCCCCGGCCCGGCCAATGGGCGGCGAGGTGCGCTCTGATTGGCCGGCCCCCACCCCGGGCGGCCCCGGCCCGGCCCCGGCCCGCATTCCTCGCCGGCTCTGTAATTAAGTCCGAGGTGGGGCGCGCTGGTAACTGTTGCATTGTGTTGTGGTTAGTTTTTTGTAAAGGATATTTTTTTGGTAATTGGTTCTCCGGACGCGGACAGTGGCTGCTCCGTATCGCTTTGTTTTATGGTGTTGTTGGGTGGGACGGATCGAAATTTGTGGTGATTTTATTAGGCACGGTTATACTTGGGACTACTTCCGAGTTTTCTTTGGTATCAATATTATAGTTAATTAACTAGATACTTATTTACTATTGATGTCGAGGCTCAAAATTTAATTTGTGAAACTATAAAAATTATAGTTACTATTACTAATTACCAGTCCTTTTCCAATGTGAAAAGACTTCGAATTTTAATGAACCAATTTAAGATTTTGACAGCAATAAAAAATTGATTTTATGCCTTCAGAATAGTTCAGAATTGACATTTGAATGTGTTAATTTTTTCATGGGACCTATACTCAGCTATAACTTATACTTAGGGATATACCTTCCAGCCGCTACTAAGTGTCTAATTAAGCTACTACCAACATACCTACTTATAATGACCTAAAAAGTTGTTATTTTGTAACGAGTAGGTATTTATCAAGTCAATCATTTCAATTGTGTTGTCAAAAGTAGGTACTTAAATACCTACCTACTTACTTATGGCTGAAACCGTGATCTATCACACTGATATCCACGCAGGTTGTAAAGAAGACGACGTGCCGTCGGTCGGCTTTTACGCTATTCGAAGCTCATTAGGTAGATTTTTTTACAACTATGTATGATATAAGTAAACTTAAATATTTATTATTACTTATATGTATAGCTATCGATAGACGTTAAAATGATTGCTTTAATACAGCTCTGTGAGCTCTGTCACTTAAAAGCGTTCCCGAGATGAAGGGTTTTAGGTGCTAGCGGTAGGACTTACTTTATACCTATGCCTAGGTACTAATAATAGGCATAGGCTCAGTTTCACATTTGAGTAAATCTACCTAAGCATGAACTTAGGACCGACTCAACGATAATTCAGCCAATCACAGAGCTGCATTCCATACTCAAACTCTACTTATCTTGACGTTCTCAACTGTGAAACTGACAGATAGGTACCTACGCTTAGGGTGGCAAAGAATGTTGGTACCTACCTAAATCTGCCACTGGAAAATCTAGAAATGGAAACAGCTGTTTCTTAATCGCGATTTCCAAGTTGGTGCCACAATTACGAGTACTTAACAATTTAGAAAGATAAAAGTACTTACCAAATTAATTAACTTCAGTTATATACTTGTAATTTTACTTTACTTTGTAGGTAAAGTTTATGAAATGAGTCTTATATGAAGGATGACCCTGGTTTCTCATAGGGCTTGTAAGTTGTAAGTACACAAAACTGAGTTGCGAACTTGCGACGTCACATCGCAAAAATCTGCGACAGTTTTTAGAGTTTTTCAGGACAAATGCTTGATTATTGTCGCCTGCGATGCGATTTCACAAGGCAGTTTTGTGTACAAGCCCATAAGTAGATAAACTTTCAGCTTACTTTTGACGATCCTTTCACTATGGTGACATAAATGACAAACCCTAACCCCTAGGTATACAGTATACTTAAGTAGATTAGGTATTTGTCATCAACATCGACACGACCATTAATTTAAGTATTAAGTATAAGTACTCTGTAGGTAAAGTAGGTATACCTAGTAATAATTAGGTACCTAGGTACTTATGGTTGAAGACGTTGGGAGATGGATCACGAATCTGAAGTGGAGATGGGCTGGGCATCTATTCTGGCAAGGTGCATGGGAAGACGGCAGATGGACCAAGGCAGTGTCGGAGTGGTGGCCAAGGGAGGGACGGCCATCAGGACCAAATTGGATGGGTGTTAGCACAGGACCGTGGGACTTCGCATAACATGGAGGAGGTCTACCCTGCAGTGGGTTGACATAAGGCTGATGATGATGATTTATTATTTATTTATTGAGATTATTAAGTATCAGAGATTTTTTCGACACGATTTTCCGCACCTAATATTTTTTTTATTATTATCTAACTAAGTATAAAGTATTCGATTTTGTATTGTGTATTTTCTATACAATTTTAATTCTAACTTAGGTATATACCTAGGTATACTTATGTATACATATAAGTACTTACCTACTTACTTATGTATATGTACCTATACCTATAGTTAGTTACTTAGTTAGTAGGTACCTATTGTTAGTTGTTAGTTATGTGTTGGAAATCTTGTATTGACAAAAATATATGTAGGTACTTACTACTTAAATGAATAATTACCTAACTAAGTACCTATTTATTATTATAATCAACCTGGCTCGCTACTAGCTTGGGGTCGGATGGCCGTGTGTGAGATGTCCTCAACTCCGCAGTCCCCACATATTTTATTACATAACTGTATTATACATTCATTATCAGCCGAAAATCATCGTGCAGCAGCGTCCGAAGATTTAATATTTCGTCAAGCAAGAGTAGGTACCTAGTCCTCGTGGACCAGGTCTACGAACGAACGAACGAACAGGAGGACGAACGAACGAGTGTAGTTATAGGTTTTATTAGAAACGGTGTAAAAACTCGCACTCCGCATGCTGAACTAATTAGTTAACTGGATAAGTGACCGTGCAGTGAAGGACCTATAGATACGATAAGACGGCGAATGGTGTAGTGGTTAGTGACCCTGACTGCTATGCCGAAGGTCCCGGGCTCGATTACCGGCTGGGGCATATATTTGTAACTACTCGGGTCTTGGGTTTTGATATTTTTATTTAGTATGTTTCTATCTATGTAATTTGTGTACATAACTATATTATATCAGCTGTCCGACACCCATAACACAGGTTCTGCCTAGCTTTAAAACAATGAAACTTGTCTACACTCTCTCGAGCATGAAAAACATCCAAACTAGGTACAGTAAGGGGCAGAGAAACTGACCCCCGTCAGAAGCATTGTTACTATGAGAGGGGGGTCAAGTTTCTCTGCACCTGACCGTACTACTAAACAGAAAAATCTAGACAATAACCATACATACTTACCTATTAACTATATACATTTTTAATTAAGTAAAAGTTTGTAAACTTCTGGCCATTTTGGTGTCGGCATTTTGTAAGTGGAACTTTTACTAAATTAAGTAAATAAGTAAAGCAAAAACCAAAAATACTTTTTACTTAACTTAATTTTGAACATAGTGTACTTATGTAGGTACTTAAATACCTACTTTACTTAACTACTTGTCTTATACTTGTAGTTTTACTTATTATCATGGGCGTACCCAGGTAGGGGCAGGGGGGGGCAGCTGCCCCCCCCTAGCCCTCTCGAACCTGAGTTTTTTTTCTATCATACCTATGTTAAAAATAAACAATTTGTTGTTTTTCGAACCCGTAAAACTAAGGGTGTATTCTACGAGTGATTTCATCGAGAAAACACCCCGGGGTCAAATCTCAATAATCTAGAAATAGCAGCCATTTGAAAGTTTTAGATACTTAGTTTTCATAAAAAATCATATGTAGAGATTTAAACGCCTCACGAACATAAAATAAAATTATTTTAACCGCAAAAAGTCATCTCTATCCAATAAAAATATGCAAAATTGCTAAAAAGTTACATAAAATAGGTTACAAGCAACTAATCTAGTTGTTTTGACAAAAAAAACAGCAAAAATTTACATTTACTTCAATAACTTTGAAAATAGCCCCCATTTGATGGTATTTTTATGAAAAATATTGAAAGTTCAAAAACACGCCTAAGGGCGAGGCCACAACACCGCGTTGCGATGTCGCATAGCAAAAATCTGCGACTGTTTTGGTAGTTTTCCCATACTAAATACTTGATTACTGTCGCAGATTTTTGCGATGCGCCGTCGCAACGCAGTGTTGTGGCCTGGCCCTAACGGAGCGCCGCAGCTCGGGTAGCAATCCATTAAGTGAAAGAGTTCTGATTGTAAATGAAATCAACTTACATGAGCCCCGTTAGGTGTGTTTTGAACTTCAATAATTCTTGACTGTCTCGACGTACAGATACGGTTTTGGTATCATTTTTTAGCTTATTTCAAATACTTTTATTAAATACATGAAATACCATCAAAGGGGGGCTATTTTCAAAGTTATTCAAGTAAATGTAAATTTTTGCTGTTTTCGTGAATTTTCAAAACTCGTAGAACAAAAGTTGTTCGGGATGGCCCCCTGGGTCACCCCCTTTCGGCTTAGTATACTCTTTTTGCAACACGCTGTATATGTATAGGGATCTTGACCAATAACTCGATTATCCTGAGAGCTGTAGAATACCTCTCCATCCATAGTATCTCATGACATGTTGCCCCCTTACTGCTACGTTTACTTGTATAATCTAAGCAGGGAATATATATGGCTGTTGGTGTCACATTTAATATACTTAAATTTAATTCGGCCCTATGAACGCCTTTCACGTGTTTGGGACCCTGGCTGTTGGTTCATGGTACAAGAAGTACAATTATTATGATAAAATACTACCTAATGCAATTTTGTGCGGTTGTACGTTTTGAACCTGAACTGCACATTTGTGCGTAGCTGTTTTGTCGAACAAATATTATCATAGAATCATTGTGTTTTGCAAACATTACTATGCTTACAACAAATAAGAATGTAATAGGTATAATATTGTAGCAAAAAAAATATGTAAAGATAAATAACTTCAACTGCAAAATAACATTAATTTCTTAACTCGCCCGGTGTCAGGATCAATGTACGCCGGCACTTTCGTCGCCTGTCACCGGCAAACTGACTTCAAATATCAACCACAATTTTTTTAGGCATTAAAAACAATATGGATAAACGATGCGTTTCGGTTCAAAGGGGCGAAATAAGTGTAACGCTAAAAAAAAAATACAAAATCAACCGTACATTCGTATCACTCAGGTTCGAAAGGGCTAGAAGATAAAATAAACGTAAATTTTCCTGCCAAGTGGGAATTAAAACGTGTTACCTACTCTGCGCAAAATGAAACAGGTATGAGCTGCCCCTCCCTAGCTGAAATCCTGGGTACGCCCTTGCTTATTATGTAGGTACTTAGATATAACTAGTTGATAAATTTCCTATTTAAATAAAATAAAATAACCACTTATTGCTGTTTGTTTCGCTAATAAATAAAATATGCGTAATTTAGTTATGTTTTTAATTAAACAACTTAACCCAGAGTGACGAGTACCTAATGTAAGAAGATGAGTACTTAAGTCTTAGGTAAGTACTTACTTATAGATAGTAGTTATAATGCTGACTGACAAAATTCTAGTATTCTAAATGCATAAAGTAGGGTAGGAATCTTTCAGAGAGAGATGTTTCTGCGAAAAAATCGTTGGCAGCATGTCAACACGAACTGCTCAATATTTTTTTCATGGCTTGCGATGAAAAATTTTTTTAGCACGTTGTGACACCACACTACTGCAGAGTCAGCGCTCTCGGGAACATCTCGGCTGTCCCATTTTAAAACACAGTAACAGCCATGAGACAAAATGTTCAGGAGAGCCAAAAAACATTTTTGTCCCTTCATTTCAATGCCCTGGTAAAACTATGACAGATATCTGAACAAATGTAAGCTTAAAAGAAGCGGCAGAACCTAGGCTTTACATACAATACTATTTCATTTAAATATAACTAAAATTGTTGCTGTAATGCACAAAAGAAAACACTTACTAGGTTTTATATGGTTTTCTCACCCTAAAACCGCCCTCACTGACCATTTCAAAACCTAGTAAGAGCCATTATTGTGTAATTTAAGACAAGTTAAGTATATTGAAATTGCAATAATTGCGTAATAATTTCATTTTTTATATGTTTGGGATCCTTCACATATTATAAATCCAATTTTGCAGCACTTTTACACGACGGCACTATAAGTAATAGCTGAAATAAGGGTATATTTTTATGTTTTTTTTTTTGTTTTATGTAAATGAATTAAATAGCCATATTAAGAAGGCTCTAACATGAAAATTATTTATGGCTGCCTTCAATTAGACAATATTTCCTAAATTTATATCTAAAAATCAGTTTTCTCTTATTTATAACTTGTTTTTTTTTGGTTTATGCAAAATAGGGCTAGTAGAAAGGTTCTGACGAGAAAGGTCTCTATGGCTTTTATAAAGAAGACAAAATTTACTTATGTTCTACTTTTAATTCAACTCTCTAGGTCTCATTGGTGCAAAGATACAGGTTCTGATATGTCTGATATTTTGTTCGAAAAAAGTGTTAGTAATAATGTATGCCATTTGTGACTTACTAAAATTAACGGACGAAAATTGTCCTTTGCTGACCATTTCAAAACCTAGTAAGCGCCATTGACCATTTTAAAACCTAGTAAGTCATTTTCACTTACTGTGTTTTAAAATGGTTGGTGGCTCTTACTATGTTTTGAAATGGTTTTCGTGGCATTTTTGATTTCGCAGGGTGGAGTTACTAGGTTTTTAGAAATTTTATTTTCGTTTCTAAGCGGTTTTTTGATATTCTGACAATGCAGTTTTGTGCGGAATCGCCTAAAATAATATATAAATCAAAGACCCGTTTTTTTTTAAAGTTGGCGTTTACTGTGTTTTGAAATGGGACAGCCGATCTCTGGGCAATGGAAAAGGAATTTCAAATAAAAGCTTAGTTCATTATTAAATTGTTTATTAATACTGTAGGCACTTTCGCAACTTTTTATTAAGTATATAAAATAAAGGATCCTTCCAGGACTAGGTAACAAACTAACTGTTAAAAATCATCTTACAATGTACACAATGTAGGGGAACCCGGGGTAAGACGGGGTCGCGGGGTAAGACGGACCCCCCCACATATATGCAAAACTATACATCTTAGGAATCTGAGTAATGAGCCAATAGATAGGCTTAAAATCTTAAATGATTTACCTTTAGTGCGCCAGTGACAACAGGCGTGAGCGCGTGCGTTTTTTGTGTTAGCGCAATTGTTTGTTTTTGCGTAGTGTCCATGTTATTTTTGACCGGTAGGAACAACGTCACAACACATTTAAGTAAAACAGTGGAATTTTTGGTAATTGTGTGTTTTTATTTAAGGTTTGGTACGCTTTGTTTAGATATGTGCAAAATCACTTTAACATTGAAAGTTTTTTTTAATGAATTATTTTTATAAAAAATATAACGTGGGGCAAGACGGGGTAATTTTGGAGGGGCAAGATGGTGTATGGATCAAGCTTGGTGAAGTTTTTTTTTTCTCCTACCCGATATTTGACATTGAAGAAGGGCTCTAAAAGGGCTATAGGGAAGTTGGCTAATAACACAAAGCAGATACTGCCTACAAAGAAGAATAACAACGAAGATGTTTGTGTCTACCTCTGCTGTGAGGATATCAACTGTTCTACTTTAAATCTAAGGAAAACTGGGTTGGTTGTCAAAGGTGCAGGCGTTGGGCTCACACTGCAGGTGCTGGTGTTGACGATAAAAACACAGAAAAAGTGTTGTTTGTAAGGTTTGTGCCCCACATAGTATACTTACCCCATCTTACCCCGTACACGGGCAAGATGGTTTATTTCCCATTTTTTACATTTCTTAAAATAAGTCAATAGTAAGGATTACTTTTTTAGAAAAAGCTGTGCCAAAGTGTTCTTCATTAAGTTCCTAATGAGCCATAAATAATTGATAACGTTGTGGTTATAAATACCTATTGTTTTTTTCATTTTCCCTTAGCGACCCCGTCTTACCCCGGGTTCCCCTACCTACTTACTTACATGTATACTTGTATAGGTACAGTTTGCTTCATTGGTACGATACCTGCAGAAAGTGCATGTATTGTATATGTGTTTACCTATACCTACCGTTAAACGGTTTAAATCTTTGTATTAGAATTAACAACAAAACATAACTTATTGACTATTCAAAATCACAGTCACAGGGATATTAACTTTCTTACTAGAATTCTTTTTTTACTTACTTATTAGAATTATATAATACTACAACATATCCTCCAAATAATCAGGTCTTGTGCAAGTCTGAGAGGGAACCAACTCAAAAACATCTTTATATGCTATGTAGCCTGCTTTATACCAACCACTTAAAACAACGTTCAGACATGGTCTGTCATATTTCATCTTTAATTTGTTGATGTATGCTAATAATTTTGATCCATCAGAATCAGAATCTATTAAACTTAAATACAAGCTGTACATATTGTAGCATTCCCTGACGAGCAGATTCCAATCATCATCAGCAGCTACATAAATACCAATAAGTTGGACAACTTCTAGTCTATTGCATTTGGCTAATTCTTTTATAAGGTTTACATTTTCCTGTCTTTGATACACATAAGATCGGTTCACAACTACCAATCTTATGTGTCTCAGAGATGCACAACACTGTATTGACTCAAGAGAGCAGAGTTGGTCGGCCATCTCCATATTTAATGTTTCTAATTTAGTTGCATTCTCAAATAGAACTTTCACAAAATCACTATCTACCCGCACATCTGGCCCGGTCAAATTGAGAAAAGTAATTTTCCTTAAAGTATCACTTGTAGGAGACACAGACAGTGGGGATTTCAAGAGTTTACAATACACTGTCAGTTTCAGACTGTTTTTGTTCTTCAGTTGTGGGTCTAAGGTGGGAATGTCAGGCATTTTCTCTTCACTAGGTTTTATCTTCTTTGCTTGTTGAGCTGTTTTTGGTTTTGGTAGTTTTTTATTACCATCAACATATACCATATTCCAGCTTGTGGTGTCAATTTCCTGTAGTTCCTTGTATGCGGGGCTGTCATGATAGTGAGGTAGAAATTCTTCTATTTGTTTCAGGATTTTGGTATTGAAGGCTTCATTAAAAACTGTCTTTGTTTTATCAAAAAACAGCATCAATGAGTGTCGACTTATTTCAATTGAGCTACTCAGCAAATATTTTTGTCTCTGTGGATCATTGTCTAGAATGGCCACTCTGATTGACTTGAAGTTGTAGAAGCAACAGTCTCTTATTTCCACATACTCATTGGGATACAAAGTAACAAAGTACTTAGTTATTAATTCTTTGAATGCATTTCATGCGTAGATGCTACCAAATTGTTTGTTTCTCTTCATGATGATGAACTCTGTTTCCTGAATGCTCATCAGTTTGTAAAGGTTTGTCTCATGGAGTGCATAAATATATGAACTTCTGTAGGTATAGTTTTCAAATCCCAACCAATCTCTAACATTCACTGTAATAATACTGGGGCTCTGCAAGCTCTTGCAACTGACTTCTGCATCATACAGCGCAGGATCGCTCATAGGCACTGCTGCCAGATTCAGCTCCTTCAGTGATTCAGAATTCTCCACCAGATATAATGGAATGTCACTATATAATATATTGCGTGGAGATCCAACAAAGGTCACTTTCTCAAAATGTTTGAAGGCATCTCTGCATTTTGAAAGTACTTTCTTGTTAATCATTGATTTTCTTTTTTGTTTTTTCAGATATTTTTCATCGAAAACAAGTGATATCTTTACATTCTTGATGGTTGGACATATGGAATGAATTTTTCTCATATCAGGAATAGTGATGTCGGTGTAGGAGACGTCTAATGTCTTCAGTTGTTTGAGGTTGGTCAATGCAGGCAGCAAAAAAGCCTTACTGAGGTCAGGGACGGCATACAAGTTAAGTTCATGCAAGTTTTTGGCCACATGATGAAAGAACAGCAAGTTGAATGATTCAATGGTAGCTAACTTGCTTCGGGAGAAATCGCACTCTCGCATAACGCCTTTGTAACACACAATCCTCTGCAAAGGCAAACATGTTTGCATCAAGTTGTATTGGGCTCGAAAATCAAGCTTTTTAACTATTATCAATAGCACATCGTCGGGTAGCTCCACGATATTCATAATAATTCGTAAACTTGACACTAGTTTATAAATATTCTCATACTAAATGTACCTTTTACTAGGCTTTTACTTAGGGCTTGAATTAAATTAAAATTAAATTCTATCACGAAACTTGAAAACTACTTATTATTTATTTCTGACATGACATTTGAAATCGCGCGGTTTTTTATTATTCGTTCTACTCTGTTGTCTACCCCGCCATTATTAGTCTGTGGCCGAAAAGTGGCCTCCTTGTGGCATTCAATCGTAAAGTTAGAGTGACCCCTCCGCAGTGCTGCCTCACTAGATTATACTGTTGACAATATTGACGTTTATTTTTATTAATCTGTGTGTGAGTTTTGTTGCAGCTGGCCACATTTTGCTGTCTCCCGATTCAGCAAGTATGTAAATGTCATTTTTAAAAGTAATTTTCAATTTTTAAGTTGCTGTGTGTAAAATTTGTTGTTTTTAACAATAAACCCGGGCCGTTCCATAACTGTCGCAACGCCCGACTCCGCGATGTCGCGCCTAGACGATCATAACCTACCGGGGATTTACATCACGTAACCAACCTTCAACCTTCTAAATGGTGAAGAAAACACCGGACACGGCGATGGTTCTGAGCACAGAGTGGGCGCAGGTGGAATACGTCGAGCTTACGAACGATGGCAACGGGCTGGGGTTCAACCTTGTGGGCGGGCGCAGCACGGGGGTGGTGATCAAGTACATCGTGCCGGGCGGCGCGGCGGAGCGCGACGGGCGGCTGCAGAGCGGCGACCACGTGCTGCAGGTGGGCGCCGTGAGCCTGCGCGGGTTCACGTCGGAGCAGGTGGCGTCCGTGCTGCGCGGCGCGGGCCCGGCCGTGCGCCTGCTGGTGGCGCGCCCCGCCGACCCCGGCGCCGCGCTGCAGCCCGCGCTGCCCGGCACCGTCGTCGTGCCCACCAAGATCCTCACTGACTCCGACCAGCTCGACCGACACCTCATCGAGGCAGGCTACGCCTCAGTCTACGTCCCTGAATGCTATGAGGACTACATCAATGGGGCTAATGGCGAAATAGATCCTAACATCTTGGCAGCGGTCAGCATCGTCTGTGAGAACCCTCAGGTGTTGCCGGAGCCGACAGTGGCTCCCCCGGTGTCCCCCACCATTACTATTACAGTTCCTGTAGAGATACCAGACTTGCCTGAAGTAGAGATTATTCATGTAGATTTAAACAAAAATGTGTATGGTCTGGGCATCACTGTCGCTGGCTATGTGTGCGAGAAGGAAGAGTTGTCTGGTATTTTTGTGAAAAGTATCATTGATGGCAGCAGTGCTGAGCAGAGTAAGAAGATTAAAGTGAATGATAGAATTATTGAGGTAGATGGTGTGTCACTAGCAGACAAGAGCAACCCACAAGCTGTAGAGCTGTTAAGAAACACTGGAATATCTGTACATTTAGTATTAGAGAGGTATCTGCGAGGACCTAAGTATGAGCATCTGCAGCTAGCAATATTTAGTGAGGATCGACCCGCATCACCAACCCCATCTGCTGCCACCCTCTCCTGGTTCCCCGTGCCCTCGCAGGCAGACAACAGCACCAGTGAGATTGAACCCGAACTGGATTCCAACACTACTATTGACTCCGGCATCCCTGAAGTAGGAGACCAGGAACCAGAACCAAGCCAAGAAGAATTAGACAAGAGACTTGATGAGATCCTGTCTGCTGACAAGTCCGAAATAAAGAAGAAGTGGCAAGAAGAGATAGGAGCAGAGAAGGAGGTGATTGTAGCTGAAGTGCACCGCTTGTCAGGTCTCGGCATCAGTCTTGAGGGCACCGTGGATGTAGAAGGTGGACAGGAACTGAGGCCACACCACTACATCAGATCTGTCTTGCCGGAGGGACCCATTGGCCAGCAGGGGTCCCTGGCAGCTGGTGACGAGCTGTTGGAGGTCAATGAACACCGGCTTCACGGATTGACCCACACTGAGGTTGTGAACATACTGAAGCAACTCCCCAACCGAGTGAGGATAGTGTGTGCGAGAAGCTCTACCGAGAGTGGTCCCCGACCAGTCATCAACCTTGCACCAGATAGGGAAGGGTTTGAAGCTAGGAAAATAATATCTGGGAGTCTCAACAACTTGACACTTGTGAAGGCACAGTCTGACTCGTCCATCAACACCTCCAGCACAGCTACATTGACAAATCAGTCTGGAAACTCAAAGAAATCCCGGTCCTTGGAGTGTGTGTCCAGTCTAGCCATGTGGCAGAGCAGAGAGGACATGGTGGAGCTAAACAAAGGTGACCAAGGCCTGGGCTTCTCAATCCTTGACTACCAGGACCCTGTTGATCCAGAGGGGACCGTTATCGTGGTCCGCAGTCTCGTGCCCGGCGGAGTGGCAGAGAAGAGTGGCAACATAGCTCCTGGTGACCGGGTGATGTCTGTTAATGGCGTCAGCATTAAGAACGCAACATTAGATCAAGCCGTTCAAGCGCTGAAAGGGGCCCCGCGAGGCAGGGTCCGGGTGGGCATCGCGCGCCCGCTGCCGCCCAGTGACGCCACCTGTAGGTCTAAAAGCACAACCACTCTGAACACGGGCAAGCCTAGTTAATCTTCACCTTAAACCAAAACTCTACTAGTCAATGTTTAAGTCATATCAATCTTTAAAATCAAATTGTAGGCTTCATTTTCCACAAAGCAATGGAAGCATCATGTGACACGAAGTTAAGAGTAATAGCAGATTTGTAATATAAACGAATTACTTAACTGGTAACGAGACCGCTTTAAAAGCATTAAAGTCATTTTGTGTTTTAGTACTACCTAAAAGCAAATGCTGGCTAAGTAATTCATTACAATTATAAAACAACAAAATGGGTGTTTGAAGCTCAAAATCTGTAAAACAATAACTAATCTACGCTTTACTAGAATAATGTAATAGGTATGGATGAGACACAGCTAATTTTGTATCTCACTTGCAGTTGAAGTAACCATTTTCCTACTGTTTGTCAATGTGAAGAAAACAATAACACCTATTTGTAACTAAACTATTAATACTTTGTACTATCGTAATTTTGATATAATTTTTGACAATGAATTTTATTTCCTTTTATGTGATTGATATTAATACCTCTTGTTTTCTTCACATTGAGTCGTGTCATAGACAATACGGTTAGAGGTGGCCGCAATATCGATGTTACTCCGGATTCTACCATCATAAGAGTGTATCGCTAGTGGCGCCTTCTATGGATAGAATCACGCACTTCCCTACTGTGACGGTGGTTAGAATTCACAAACCTTTGTAGGTACCTATGGGAGCAATTTAAAACGTAACATTTATGTAAAATAACAAAATAATTATTAGGACATGAATCTCTACCGATAACTAATGGATTTGAATGGGATTTGATTTCTTGCCAATTTTGTCGACTTTGTTTTAAGTAATATAAATTATATACTGAATTATAAATTTTATATGTGTGATCTTAATGTTCTCTATTTAGTTCTATAAAATTTAAGTGTGTATATTATTGAAATGTTGTGGAAAGAGTAAATAGTTAAAATAACACCATTATGTATTCCTAACAACTACACATTTTAACTACAATTACGTATTTTTACATTAATTTCCAAAATACTATTTACAAAAGTGAATATTTGAATTCATTTATAGCTTTCCCATTACCTATAGTAAAAATCGTCTTTGTAGTAGGTATAGCATTTAATAACGAGAAGGCAGTAGGGTGGCCATGATTTAGGCCTTTGGGAACATTATAAGTACTTAGACACATGAACAGAATGCACAAAGATATAGATAACCGCCATTTTCGAATCCTATTTTTAAATAGTTAAATATGTATGTTAGTGAAAAATGTAAGTCCGACTTTATTTTAAGGCAACTTATCTTACCAACTTGTCAAAAAATGTCACAGGCTGTCACAAGTTCTTTGCGCATTCTGTAAAGTGTTGAATAGGCTGTGGCTAGTAGTATGTCTAGGATCGCGCACGTATCCTCGATCACGCAAATAGCACGTGTTCAATAAGATAGAAGTTGAAAGATTTATAGATCTACCATAACTTTGTTTTACAAATTTTAAAACTATAGTTTTTGCGAGTTAGTAAAAAAGGTTCTCTAGTCAGAAAAAAACTGTCACAAATGATAAATAATGCAACTTATTGCCTTAAAATAAGTACCTATTAATTATATCAATATTTAAGTATGATAGTTTATTATGTTTTAATCAGTATTTTCTATTATTATGATCGTATTTTAACCTTTCTACATACTTTTATTCTTATTTGTAGTTTTGGTCTTGACTTGACTAAGTATTATTTATGTGTTAAAATTTACTAATAAATAATATAGACAAATAAAATTAATAAGCTCAGAAAGAAACCTTGCTAACCTCTATAGTAATTTTTAAAAGCTTCAAGTATTGTATGGTCCAGTGATCATAAAAGTTTTGCACATAGATCTTTTTACCTAGGTTAAAATAGGTTTTAGTTAATAAATCATATTTGGCACAATTTTAGAACCCCTTTGGCCTTGTAGTTCGTAAAATAATTAATAACTGTAACAAAAAAAAACCTTTATACTTACATAAAATTAATATACTCTAAAATCTATTCGTCACATATTGCATTTCTGTAAAAAACGTTTTATGTTCTACTTTATTATTAGTTGTGTTAATTAACGCTTGTATATATGTACTTATGTATATTTATGAATAAAAAATCATATTAAATCATAGTATATTGCAGCAACAGAGCCCATCCATTTTCAGTATAAATAATTCAATAAGTTCGATAGCTAAGCTTAAAATCAGATTCAAAATAATTTTTGGAAAACTTTTCTTCCTTCCTCTACTTTGCTCTGTACCTAAAGACGACTGATGGATTTTCTGATGAATTTGTTGTATGGAAATATTTATTCTAGATATTTTAAAAATACAATTTCTTATATTAAAGTTAGCTGCACACCACCCCTGTACAATCAAGTTTGCATTTATTATAAATAAGAACACACCTCCTTAGCCTTACACTAATAAAAATGTAAAAAAGAGAAAATAAACTCAAATATTGATAATATTTTGACCGTTTCATTTAACCTTCTTCTGCAAGCGTTGAATATCTCAGGCCCAGGTCAGTATTTATAACAAGCTCAAGATAATTTATCCACTCGTACAATTCGGTCCAAATAACTCGAATGTTCCTGGACATTAATTGTGCTTTGTAAAACTAACCAACAGTCAATATTTGAAAGAATGAATAGGCGGTGTGTTAGTTTGATAGGGCATAAAGGTGTAATCACACCCAACTTCAGAAACATACAAGTTGTTTGGACCGAACTTTACTTGTATACCTATGTATATTTTTTATTAGTAACTACTTAATAAAGGCTCTTGTATATTTCCCAGGCATGTGGGTGCCGAACCTGCCCACGGCCATCATCAGCGCCGTCACCGCCACCGCCGGAGGCCTCTGCATCTACAAGTGAGTTTCACTCGCACCGAAGAAGGAAAGTGATATCAATTTTGAAGGCACTGATTCTAAATAAATTGTGAAAAATTAGATTTACGGAAACACTCAAGATTCGAATTTTAAACAAAGAATTTTATGTTTTTGGCAGAAATTAAAATAAGAATTTGTGCCTTCAGTATCAACATCATTAACTGAGGAAAAAATGACTAATTGTTTACCCGTGATAACAGTAACAAACATCCATCCAAATCCTAAGTTTAAATTTTTCATGTTTTTTTAATGTTATACCCGTAATCTTACCTGTTCTAACAGTAATTTTGTAATATTCCAGAGACATCCACAGCGGTCCTCCATACGACAAGGAGGTGCGCGCAGAGGATAAGACCGTCATTGTGACGGGCGCTAGTTCCGGCATCGGCCGCGAGGCGGCGCTGGAGTTCGCCAACCGAGGGGCCAAGGTAAAAACAGCCCCTGTATTCTGTAACTGTTGGAGAAACCTGTGATAATTGGAATCAACTTAGTGACTTATTAATGAAAAACACAACAAATCTCAATGAGAATATGATTACATTCAATACAAACGTTTTTGAAATGAGATAAGTCAGTAAAAAGTTATTATTAATCTTATTATCTGACTGTCAAATTATAATAACCAATGCCACTCGAAGAAAATGCGGTAGTTACAAGGTTACATTACTAACCCTCATTACCCAATACCTACTGGTTGATTACAACCAGGGTGACAATGAGGTAGGTATACTGGAGAAGAATTGACAGGTCTACGTTTAGAGTAAGAGCCATAAACACGAACCTAACAGTCAAACGTGACTCGCAAGCGAGCCACCTGCTTTTCACTGCACTTTTTTTTGTATCCGCGCGTGGTAGGTCGCAAGCCGTATTGTTGTTTTGGAATGAATAAAACGCAATTAGGGTTACCTACATCATAATACAGATGTGCAGGTTTTCTCACGAAGTTTTACATCACCGTAGGAGTGCTTACCTGTATGTGCGAATGTCTTCTTGAGGTTATGTATACATGTATGACTAAAGTCAAAGTCAAAATCAAATGTTTTTATTCATCGTATAAATATAAAAAAATCTGATGAACGTAAATTTTTACAAACTACTCTACGTTCTACTACTACGCTTCTACTACTAGTACTAAAGCTTCCCTTCTACCTGCAGGTGTTCATGGCATGTCGCGACATGTCCCGCTGCGAGGCGGCGCGGCGCGACATCGTGCTGCAGACGGAGAACAAGTTCGTGTATTGCCGGCGCTGCGACCTCGCCAGCACCAGCTCCATACGGGACTTCGTGCAACGGTTAGTACACTGCGGTTCACGCTACTTGACCAGAAATGGTGACGCGGTATTGCCAGACGGCTGTCTACTACCTACCTACTGCCTTGATTAACGATAGCAGATACATGTTATTTAGGAGCCATTTTCCAAAAGTAGTTGTCGTGCACATGTCACTGTTGCCACAAACAGTTGCCGCTACACGGGGTTGTTAACGACGTAGATAAACGTCATATATTACGATTAAACGAGTTTATCGACGTTGATAACGATGTCATGTAGCGGCCGCAGGGCAGTTTAGGGTGATCCAGTTTAAATTCCACCAAATCGAAAGATATTTTGCGACGCTAGCGCAGCAGACGATGGAACTACTCACTGAATACCAATAACTTTCACTTTTCGCTGTTATCTTAGATTCAAAAAGATCCCGACGAATTGAGAACCTCCTCCTTTTTAGGGTTCCGTAGCCAAAATGGCAAAAACGGAACCCTTATAGTTTCGTCATGTCCGTCTGTCCGTCTGTCACAGCCGATTTACTCGGAAACTATAAGTACTACAGTGATGAAATTTGATGGGAATATGTGTTGTATGAACCGCTACAAAAATATGACACTAAATAGTAAAAAAAAGAATTGGGGGTGAGGCCCCCCATACATGTAACTGAGGGATGAAATTTTTTTTTTCGATGTACATACCCGTGTGGGGTATCAATGGAAAGGTCTTTTAAAATGATATAAAGTTTTCTAAAAATCATTTTTCTTAAAGTGAACGGTTTTTGAGATATCAGCTCTCAAAGTCGTAAAAAGTATGTCCCCCCCCCTCTATTTTTATAACTACGGGGTATAAAATTCTAAAAAAAATAGAGGTGATGCATGCTAATTAACTCTTTCAACGATTTTTGGTTTGATCAAAGTATCTCTTATAGTTTTTGAGATAGGTTGATTTAACTACGGAACCCTTTGTGCGCGAGCCCGACTCGCACTTGGCCGGTTTTTTGAAGTCGGTTAAAAAGCATTTTCATTTTCACACATTTCACACTCAATTCTTTCATCACATTTCACACTCGTCCCCAGATTCAAGTTGGAGGAGCAGCAGCTGCACGTGCTGATTATTTGAAGTACTGCAGTTAAATCGCTATATCTTCATAATTTCTGATAATTTTTCATAATAACTCATGTTTTTTTAGTATCATCGATCTACATACTTACTACACATTTCACACTCATCTATTTCCCTAGGTTCAATTAGAATTTAATGCAACGCAATTTTATCTCGTCACATATCACACTCGTCTATCTCCCCCAGGTTCAAGTCGGAGGAGCCGGCGCTGCACGTGCTGATTATGGATCTTCATATTTTTCTGTCTTTACACATTTCGCACTCATCTGTTTCCCTAGGTTCAACTGAATTTAATGCAACTCAATTTCATTCCATCACATTTCACACTCGTCCCCAGGTTCAAGTCAGAGGAGCCGGCGCTGCACGTGCTGGTGAACAACGCGGGCGTGATGCAGGCGGCGCGGCGCGTGACTAGGGACGGCTTCGAGGAGGACCTCGGTGTCAACCACATGGGACACTTTCTGCTGACTAACCTACTGTTGGATACTTTGAAGGTTGTGTTTTATTTAGTTGCAAAAACAGATTGTTATTAACACATTCGTATAAATTTACGACCGAATGGCGTAGTGGTTAGTAACCCTGACTACTGAGCCGATGGTCCCGGGTTCGATTCCCGGCTGGGGCAGATATTTGTTTAAACACAGATATTTGTTCTCGGGTCTTGGATGTGCCCGTAAAATGGCAATAGGCCCGCCCCCTATTACATTGGGACTAACATAACACTCTGGCGAAAAGTGGGTGCAGCAATGCACCTCTGCCTACCCCGCAAGGGAGTACATTAGTACAAGGCGTGAGTGCGTGTGTGCGTGTCGTATAAATTCATGTTTGTCGATCTTAATGTCAATCAAACAGTTCAGAAACTTAACTTTTGCTTTATTTCATATATTATCTTTCTTTGATATGTATAGGTTGTTTTTAGCTACGTTTCATATACTTAAAATGGAAAATTTACAAAATTTCAACACAAAAAAAATATGTTTTGTAACTGCATCACAACAACTCACAACATACATTCTGTAATTGAAATGTTGTTTATTCAACGTAAAAAGTGCACCAATTTGATTATTTATTTAAACTGGACCATCATCAGCTTAACACAGCATTTGTCCACAGAAGTCCGAGCCGAGTCGCATAGTGATAGTCTCCAGCAAGTCGCACACGAAGGGCAAGATCCACACTGAAGACCTGAACCTCGAGACGGGGAAGTACGACGCGCGCGCCGCCTACGACCAGAGCAAGCTGGCCAATGTGCTGTTTGCGCAGGAGCTGGGGCGGAAACTGCTCAGTAAGTGTATACTGCATTCATTCTTACTTGGCACAAAAGGTAGACAATCTTAGTGTGACATCTGCGTCTTGTCTACGAGTAGTTAAAACAGAATCTAGCGTGCTGCTCAAAAACACTTTCATAAAAACCACTGCCACACACAACTCGGAATTATAACCCAGTACGTTGTAGTTACAAGCTCGTTACTAGAGGCACCACTGTTGTGTACCCTGCTTATGTACCTACTTTTAGAAAATTTTGAATTTTATTGGGACTTTGTGTTTTAAGAAAATTTTTAAAATGTATGTAAAAGATTTACGAAGTCGGAAGGTCAGTCTATAAGTGAAGTCATTATCATTGGTCAAATGACCACTGCATCTTGACAGATGATGAATCCATCGTTTCACATTTTACACTTGTCATTAATCAATCTTAAAAATAACTTTTTCTCCTAGCAACACAAGTGTCAGTGGCAGTAGTGGACCCCGGGCTGACAGACACGGACATCACGCGCCACCTGCCCATGAGCAAAAGTATAACCCGGTTCATCATCTACCCGCTGTTCTGGCCGACCATGAAGATTCCTCGCAAGGGAGCCCAGGTCATCGTGCACGCCGCACTCGACCCGAGTGTGAAAAGTGCTAAAGGAGATTATTATGTGTGAGTATTGTTTGAGTGTTTTGTGTGGAGTGTGGATTGTGTGCTTTAAAGGCAGTGCTAAGTATTGATATTTTAGAGATTTTTATACTTATTCTCTTTATAATAAAAATATATATATGTGTGTAGGCGGATCACTAACCGTCCTAGATATCAATAGGGCCCTCATAGCTAATTTGGTATGGTGATCAATACTACAATATCAATATCAGAGGTAGTCAGATAGTAGAGTAGCTTCTGTGAATAATCTGTATAGAATTATGCCGTTGTGAAGCTTTTTATTTCAATAAATCAAAGTTTGTGGTGTAATTTTTGTGACCTAGTCGGATATGAATGTAAAATATGTAAACATGAAACACCTTACGGCATTGAATTTCTCCTACGAAAAAAGCCGTAAACGATAAATTTATTTCGATCTTATTTGTACTTATAATTATAATTTTGTAATTTTCAGGGACATGGAACGAAAGGAGCTGTGCGCAGAAGCGCAAGACTTTGAGATGGCGCAATGGCTCTGGAAGGTCAGCGAAAAATGGACCAAATTACAAGAGCATAAGAACGCTATTGCCGAATCAATGGTGGCCTCAAAAGCTACTTAGTCATAATGTGTTGTGCTTTAATTGTTTTAAGTCAAAGCATTTATTATGTTTTATTGTTAGTTATGTAATAGTTATTTATAGAAAATAAAAACAAAAGTGGACTACTAGAACACTTCTTTATATTATTCCTAAATTCGTTATAAACCGGAATGGCATAATATTTATTAGTTATCCTATAATTCGACCTATTAAACTAAAACTATTTCACTTTGAAAATTATAAACAAAATCTAGCTAATTCATTGACTACTTATCACTTATCACTATAATTGGTCATTGCTCACAGCGTTCGGCTTTCGTCTGAAAAAAGGGCATTTTTTATTCGGAAGTTAGAAAAAAAACTGACTTAAAACCACAGACATATTTTATACAAGATACCACAAATGCTCCCATTTTTATATGAAAACCACTTGATAATTGTATAGGAATTATTATTTTCGACACTGATTATGGCAGCTAAAATAAATGTGTGAGAACGAAGAGTTGATAATTTGCTCAACCTTTTGATACGCACAGTACATAGACTTGGGGAATCTAGTATAATAGACGTCTGTGCTTAAAACCACAAAGCGCTAGTTAACAGCCATCTATCGGGCGACTTTGGAACTACATTATTCTTAATGAGCTGTCCTAACCTCTCATTGTTATCTGCTCTCCTGGTACTAAGCGCTATTGCGCACAGGTTGTTGGCGGGCGCCTCCACCAGCAGCCACAGCGCGGCCGCCAGCACCAGGCTCAGGCACAGCGCGCCTAGGTAGGTCACCACCTGTGGGGTAAGAGAGAGGTTGAGGTATAGGTAGAATATAATAGAATTTTACTTCAGACCAGGTGTCCATAAACACACACAAAAATATGTGTATTATTATTAGGTATTATTACTGACACCCATACACACAATAAGAGAGATTCTAATAATAAACCTCTCCACCTGCCAAGAGGTGGATGGAAGAAATCACTTGTGTCGGTGAAAAGATTATAGCCGTTTAGAATAAATAGCGTATAACTCTATCCAGGAAAAGCTCCATTTCTAAATACCCCCCAATTATAAGTATTGTACCTAATTAGATACCTACTCTAGATGGGATCCTACCACACGCATAATTTCCTGTCAATTTCCACAAATAAGGTAATAACTCACGGTCTCCACGACGCCGACGCGGCTCGGGCCCGTAGCCGTCATGTACACGTGGAAGAACACCCCGCAGTGGGTCAGGTACAGCCCGTACGCGAGCCGGCTGAGCGGACGGAACCCGCGCCAGCCGAGACACTGGCTCACTAGGGCTGGAAGGAAATTAGTGAGGGATCAGAACCAAATCATATACATATTCAAAGTATTTACAGTGAACTTTTTTTCGGGTACCATACCTACATACCTGTCATATTATTATATTGGTGGTTAGCCCATAGTTATACCAGCTATGG
The DNA here is from genome assembly GCF_932276165.1 of Plutella xylostella. Lineage (NCBI taxonomy): Eukaryota > Metazoa > Arthropoda > Insecta > Lepidoptera > Plutellidae > Plutella > Plutella xylostella. Next base: position 821,004 of record NC_064005.1, read on the forward strand.
GCTAACCACACTTAATGCCACAGCACACGCCTTAGACTGCAGCCTTAAGTAAATTTATATTTAAAGTATTAAAACGTAAATACTTCTTGAGTACCTAAGGTGATAGAGTAGTCATGGCTATAAATAACATAAGTAACTTAACTATAATTCACCGTACTATTAATTTTTTTGGCTCCTAAAAGAAAATTTAAAACTTCAAACATTGCATTTAAGGTTGACTACAATTTATTATGTGCACGTTTTGACCTCTAGACGATCAAGATTGCGTTGCATGTTGGTTAGCATGAAATCTTTAATCGTCATGTTTATAAATGTCGACCTAAATCACCCAATTAGGCAAAACTTCTTCTGTTTTTTTTGGCATGGAATCCACGTCGGTCGCAAGATCCATTTGCAGTAGTAGGTATATTATAACTATATCCAGGGTTTTATAGATCCTATTGTATCTTCCATAAATCGAATAACTACTCAAATGCTTAAGTAACTAACGAGTACATAGGTGCATACTTTTATATCATACTTACCTATTTGCACAGATATTCTCCAAAACTCTCATGTTCTTTTGAAAACAATTGCCTCAGTTATAACTCTGTCTAGTCTTGGCGTGCGCCCAAGTAGCTTTACCATAGACTGAGTACCTGAGTATTAGGGCTGCCAGCCCAAAATACCTAGTTCCGTTTCTACATTTAACTGCCAGGCTCTGCCGGTAGGTATACACAGCATGTAGTTACTCACGCACAGTCCCTCTCACGCAGCTCGCAGTAACCCCGCACACGGCCAGCGCCCACGCGGGGCGGCTGAGCGCGGCGCACAGCGCGGCCGCCGCGCGAGGCACGGGTAGGGAGTAGAGACTCGCGCCGCCGTAGAGGAGAGCCAGGACTACCACTACTTATGATATACTTTTGTACCTACCTGTGTACTTACTAAAAGCTAACCTACAAACTGGCAAGAAAGAATAGAAATTAATAGTAACGCCACTTTCTTTATAAGTAATAACAACATGGCCAACTCCCAAGTAGCTGTCTCATAGGCTGAGTACCTATTAGTTAGAAAGAGTAGTAACGAAACGGGCGCCGCTTTCTTTATAAGTAGTAGGTAATACATAGCTAGCACCAAAGTAGCTGTCTCATAGGCTGAATATTAAGCCGAGCGTCCAATGCGAGCTAAACTAAGTTAGTTTTGTCAGTTTTTCATACATAGTACCTACATAGTTTGCGGTGGACGCACATGTATAAATAACTGTCTCAACTATGCAAACTGTCTTAGTAGCTCGCTGTGGACGCTCGGCTTTAGGGTTGCCAGCCTAAAATAGTTCCGTTTCTACTCTAAATCACAAGGCTGTGCGGGGTAGATATAAGTAAACTGCTCTATGTACTCACGCACAGTCCCCCGCACACAGCTCCCTATAAGCGCACACACCGCCAGCGCCCACATCGGGCGGTTGAGCGCGGCGTACAACGCGGCCGCCGCGCGAGGCACCTGTACGGAGTAGAGACTCGCGCCGCCGTAGAGTAGGGATAAGACGAGGAGACCGGAGGAGAGGCAGGCTAGTAGGGCGTAGCGCTGGAATAAGGGGGGAATGTTGTAAGGGTAGGTAGGTAGGTTTGGTACTGTAAGCATTATAAAGGGTAGGTAACTACGCAGCTCCTAAATCTGAACAACTTTTCTTCTTTCATAATTAACATATTTTTTCCAACTTTCTACTTGTTTTCCTGCACCACCTGTAGGTTGGCTGGTAGAAAATGTAAGGTATGCTTTTAGCATAAGTCCACCTTTTGTACACTCATGATATATTCTTGGCGCGCGCGGCGACAAACGCGCGGTAGCCCTGTTGGCCACTGCTGCATAGCAAATCTATTGTCGAAAGACTCTCTTAACCCTAAAGGTTAAGGGTTGTTGAAATGCTTATTTTGTGGTAGACAGGTACCTAACATAGAAGTTATTAATCTCACCTGCTTGATCCTCCCCCCCTCTCCCCTCCCGACAAGGTACCCCCCCGCCATGCCCACGAGGTAGGGGCTGAGCCGGTAGTGCGTCGGGATGTATCGCTGAAGGAAGTACTCGTCGTGAAACAGGTCTTTCACTCGTCTGGAATAGGTAGGGTTGTTTGGGTTATTATGTGAAATTTCACAAGTTTTAGGGTGTTAAAAAGGGTAAGTAACGGTAGAAAGCCGAAAGGAGGTGACTAAAGGGGTCATTCTAAAAATACCTTAAAAATGGCCTCCTGAATCCTAATCCCTTTCGAGTTTGACCAATTTTGCAACACCTTTTTTTTTCTAAATGAAAACTATTTGCTGAAGTCGGCCATGTGTATGCTGTCATAGGCAGCGTTCCCACTACGCCGGACCGGCAGATCTGCCGAAAACCGGACACCGGACAGAGTGTTCACATTACATCGGATCCCGGAAGAAATTCAGACAGTCCTCAGTTGAATTTGGACCTGCGCGCACAATGGACGACGCTTTTCATTTACATCCAGGGGCGAGGGGAGCACGAGCGGGGCGAGCGGGGGACAGATACCGGCACAAACTCGTTCACATTACTCCGGGCCCGGTCGTTCTACCGGCAATTCGTAGTGACAAAACGTTCGGTAGAAATGCCGGGCTCGGCAAAAATGCCGGACCCGGGATAATGTGAATAGCTTCATATAAATTGTTCAGCCACTAGCTCTTCCGGCAGATTTACCGGCGCGGCAGATCTGCCGGTCCGGCGTAGTGGGAACGCTGCCTTAGTGTATAGGTACCTATATTAAAGATGTAGTCTAGATGAGGAATGGGCTCATCCAATATTCGTCGACAAGACATGGACAGTGGCCCCTCCGAGAAACGTAGCCCACTATACATAGATACCAAAATACCTACTTAGAAAAAGCAATTAATCAACACACTAGCAGACTAATTAACAACAAGCACTCACTCAAACCCAAAAGGCAACATTACAGGCGGGAACCCATTCACATCAGTCACTATAGCCGGGGTGGCCAACGCCGCCGCCGCCGCCGCCGCGAACACCGCCAGCCCGCCCGCTCGCGAGCGCCGGTACACCCACACGATGCAGCAACCGAGCAGGAAGAAGTGGAACTCGCATTGGACGCTCCAGGAGGGGAGGTAGCACTGCGGAGAAACGTAGATAAGGAGGTATAAGGATATGAGCGCGCTCCACTGTCGACAAAACTACACGAAACGCTGCAAATAAGTACGAGAGGTTCATAATATTTGGCAGAGCTCGCCAGAAGTTTTAAAAATGAATAGTTTTTTTGAGTCTCGTAGAGAGTATGGAGCGGGCTTTATCCTATTAATTAATACAATCAACAAATAAAATTGCATCAAAACTCCGCTCATGAAATTTCATTCAACGTTTATCGCTACCCCGCTCCGGTCCGCTGAAACTCACGCGTAAAAGCTATAAGTCATAAATGATAACCATCGAAAGAATAGAATATAAACTATATTCTCAACAGCACTCACCATCTCCTCAGCCCGCACATAGTTCCCCAGCATCAGCGCCGCGAGCCACCAGGTGCGGCGGCAGGGCGCCACCATCAGCCCCGCCTCGCGCGCCCACAGCGGCCCCGCGCCCGCGTGGAGGAAGGCTGAAGATAGCGCCCAGACCACGGCCACCATGGCCGGCGCTAGTCTGTGGTTTTATAGGTTAGGTTAGTCTGTTGTTTTATAGGTTAGGTCGAAACCACAGTTACTTATAAATAACTCATATAACTAACGAAACATAGAAATATGTGCGGCTAAATATCGAGTGGATTGAGGCTGAGGATAGCGCCCACATCACACCACCGCGAGCATGGCTGACGCTAGTCTGGAGGGGAGTAAGGTCAATACAAATAAATACAATACTGCTTACTTCCACCAAAAAGAAATAGGTAACTAATACAAAAAAGCTACCAGACAACCTTTGGATGGAAGAGATATTCTGGACACCATTTATTTTTTGTTAGACCGTTCCTCAGCATCAGGGCCGCTAGCCACCAGGTGCGGCGGCAGGGCGCCACCATCAGCCCCGCCTCGCGCGCCCACAGCGGCCCCGAGCCCGCGTGGAGGAAGGCTGAAGATAGCGCCCAGACCACGGCCAGCATGGCCGGCGCTAGTCTGTGGTTTTGTAGGTTAGGTTAGTCTGTTGTTTTATAGGTTAGGTAGAAAACACAGAGTATATAGTTACTTATAAGTTAAAAAGTTACTGACGAAACAAAAGAATATGCGCGGGAATAGCGCCTCTTTATTTGCACCAAAAGGAACAAACAAACAACTAGTTACCAGACAACCTTTGGATGGAAGAGATATTCTAAAGATATTTTGAGGTGTCTTGATAGCGCCCAGACGACCGCCAGCATGGCTGGGGCTAGTCTGTGGTTTTATAGGTTAGTTTAGTCTGTTGTTTTATAGGTTAGGTTAATCTGTTGTTTTATAGGTTAGGTTAGGTCGAAACCACAGAGTAATTACGTACATCATGATATTATAGTCTCAAAAGAAATGTGCGGGAGAAATATCGAGTGGTAGTGTTTGGTGCAAGTCTATGGTAATGGTCAATGATGAAGGAGCCCGTTAGACAGTTCCCCAGCATGAGCTCCGCGAGCCACCAGGTGCGGCGGCAGGGCGCCACCATGAGCCCCGCCTCGCGCGGCCACAGCGGCCCCGCGCCCGCGTGGAGGAAGGCTGAAGATAGCGCCCAGACCACGGCCAGCATGGCTGGGGCTAGTCTGTGGTTATGTGTTAATAGGTTAGGTCGAAACCATAGACTATCCAAACAAAAAATATCAAGTGGATCATGGTCTAACAAAACATGAAGTGGATGAAGGCCGAGGACTGCCCAGACTCCCAGAGCACCGCGAGCGTGGCTGGTGCTAGTCTGAAGGTGGATGATGAAGGAGGACGGAAGATAATGGGGAGTTATCCAAAATAGTAACGTGTTTAGCGGAGCGGCAGCAGCTGCGGATAAATAGGTAACTACCTACAAATTTTAATGTTCGTCTATAATAATTATGTATAAGATTAGCTCCGCCAGCTGACGTCGTGCACGCGGCCTTATAGGTCGAAACACAAAATATGTAGGTAGGTACCTACAGGCAAAATATATACACCCTTATTCATAGAAAAGTTACAATACGTTTTAACTAATAAACTGTTTTGTCCCTCTCTGTCAAAGAACAAATTGTTCTTTGTCGGAGAGGGACAAAACAGTTTATTAGTTAAAACGTTCTGTAACTTCTCTATGAATAAGGGGGATAGAATATAAGTATTATACTTAAGTACTTTTAATTAACTTATTAATTTGTTGAAGTACCTATACAGCAGCTAAATTGAGCAGTTTCCAAAGTCAGTAAGTCGGTTCATCTTTAAATGGAAAGGTAGTTACAGATTAAGCAAAAAAAAACTAGTTTACGCAGCTGAACAACGACTAAAATATTTATTCAAATGCCTACAAATCTAGATAAATATTTAAATTTAGGCAAATAGGATGTAGGTATTAAATTAAGTATGGAAAATAACAAACAAGTTTTATCGAAAATGAATTCAAGTACTTACATATTTTAAAAAATTATGTGTATAATTTGTAAATCACGCTCAATAAAATAAAACAGCAAGTGGAGTGACCATCAACATATTGTTTTATTTGCGTGAGTAACCTTGCTGCATGCGGTTATGGTAAGATTCAGGACCCAGTTTCAACCAGTTTCGGTCATCGACCAACATTACGTCAGTATTACGCCCTTTTCCGTATGGAGAGAAGGTTATTTTTGAGAATTAAGTAAGTACTTAATGGTAGGTACGTATTGCCATTTACAACGATGAATGAAGATTTTTGAATGGAATATTTATAAAGGAGATTGTGGCATATATGTAGTACTTACCCAAGCTGTAAATACCTATACTAATGCCATATTTATAAAAGCTTACACGTTTAACCGAGCTTTTAATTAAGTACTTAGGTAACCTAGGTAAGTACTTAACCATAACAAAAAAAAAACACTTTAAGTACTAACAAAGTTCCTATGAAGAAGTAAAATATTTTTTTGGCGAATTATCGAATGTCTTTCTTGTTTGTTTTAAATGTATTTCTGTATCTCCTCACCTGCAGTACCTCCTGACGACCTGCCTCCACAGCCCGCCGCGGTCAGGCCGGGCCAGCGCCGACCGCACTAGCAGGAACCCCGACATGGTGAAGAATGTCTCCACCAGGAGGTCTGTCTGCAGTAGCCACCACAGCAGCGGGTTGTCTATCATCTGGAAATGTCGGGTTGTTGTCGAGTCGATGGTTGAACTATCAGTTTATGGTGCTGGTATAAGTTAAGCAAATAAGTTAGTTAAGTAGTTCATAATATTTTTTATAAATTTATACCTACGGTTTTCTTTGGGAGACAAAATCAGAGCATATAAGTTGTACAAGAAAATTTATGTAATTCGAATCTAGATACCAAAATAACTAGTTTGGAGACACGATCAAATCCTCATTTAAATAATTGCCAAAGACAGGCGCAGGCCCAAAAATAGCCTTTAAAAAATTCACAATTCGTTATAATTCGTAACAAAGATAAGACCACAAACCTGTTCCACCTCCACGCCATTGCTGATGGCCCTCCTCAGCATCAGGCTGTGCAGCATGACGACGCCGGCTGACGTCACGAACCGGATGCCGTTCAACTCCGGGATCTCGTCCGGGTGAGCCTCGAACAGTAACCGGTAGTTATCCGGGACAGAGAAACATCTGGCTAGCTGGAGGAAGGAGGATTTGGGGTCCGAGGAGGTGGCGACGTATTGTGTGTACACGGTGCATAGAGCTACGAAGATGATTAGAGCTGCAGCGGCGATTCTGTAACAAAACAAAAGGCTATTTAAGTAGGTACCACTAGAATAGAATGTGAACAGTTAAACCCTTTCTGATACTCAATTAGGTACCTACGTTCAAGTTATTTAACTAGTTATTAACAAATGCGTTCTGAGCATTTACCATCTAAATTTAGGGTACACACGAGTGATCATTTGATTAAGCTAGGACCAACGGCACCGCCACTTCATGAAGATTTCCTCATCATCTTCCGCCAAAATTAAAGCAATATGGCGGGGTTACCTCCTACTCACACAAACAAATAAAAATCCATCGTAAACTCCGTCCCCCCGCCCGCCACCTCGCACGACTCCACCTCGAGCTGGAGTTCCACCGCGCCGTACGGCCCGTGCGCCAGCAGCGCGCCCAGGAACAGTCTCGCGAAGGCGCGGGAGCAGGACGCGGGGAGGCACACCCCGTAGTCTTGCTTGTAGAGATGGCGGCCGTATTTTGTGGGTTTCTGTGGTGATGGTAGTTGTTTAGGTGAGTTGATGTAACATGTATTTGTAGACATGCGTGGATCCGTGCTAGGGGAACTACTCTTGATTTAAGTGTATGCGTTGGTAATACCTACTTACATGGATCCATGCAAGGGAAGCTATGTTTGATTTATGAAATAAGAAGTTTAGGAGAGCTATCAGTTATGCAATTGGTACGTTCAGTAAGGTACAAGAGATAGAGTAGTTGTAACCGAAGTAGCGGCAGCGCTTTGAAACGTCGTAACTATGTATAGTTATCCTCTTCAGCAATCTTATCACCCAGACAAAATTGCATTTCATACTGTCTCAGGTGACGCTTAGCCCCTTCTCCCAAAACGCGACTCTGAAGCGACGCCAACGACTAAAGGTTGCGTCGCTTGGGAGTCACGTAATGGGAGAAGGGGCGTACTCTTACCAGATGCTCTCCTATACTCACATGCAAGTACTCCTCAGCCGACGCATCCAGTCCCCCCTCCCCCCCCGGCGCGGCCCTCCCCCCCGCGCGCACGCGCACGAGGCAGTAGGCGGCGCGCGGCGCCAGCGCGCACTGCGCCCAGCCGCCCAGCTGCTGCTGAGAGCCAGAGAGAGAGCCCACCGGCGACAGCGCCGACGACTCCCACACTGGGGGAATATTATGGGAGGTTTTAGGGGATGATAGTGAAAAAAATCCCAATAAGTAGGTAATATTATCCGCTCCTTCTGATAAAAAGTTAAGTTTATCATGACACCTAACATGACGAAACACAATCACAGTAGGACCTCGATAATCCGTACCCAGGCTTATACGAACGCCGCTGTAATCCCAACTGGGATTGGCTGATGAAAACGACTTGTTCTTACCCAAAAAGATTATGTGTAATTTGAGGGACAAACTTTTTTTAAATTAATAAATAGAAATGACTTAATTAATAACTAACTTGTGTATTTATGAAGGTAGGTAGGTACCTACCTATAAAACCTGTCTTTTGTTTCGTGCGTTAAAAATAAACTCATTGAATGAACCATGACGAATGCAAGATCACTTTCATAAACCAGCATTGAAGTTAATCGTCGGAGATCTTGACCTCTGCATGCAAAGAATGCATTTTTGGGACTGCATTTTTTATGCATAGTAGGTTGTAGTTGGGTAGATTTACGCAATTAAGAAATTAACCTTGATGGCAGGCATTTTTAGGTAATAAGTTCAATACTTAAAAAACTACCTAGTTGTGTATTTTTAGAGAGATTGGACTAATATAATACTTAAGTAGCTACATAAAACCGACTACAGCTACATATAACCAATGGGGTGGGGGTGTATATCCTTCTTATGTACCTACACGACAAATGATCAGTTGATACACCTGTAATTTATTAAGTTTATGCAGTTAGGTAACCTAGAAGTTATTATGCAATAATTGATTCTATTGTTTCTTTTTCTCTTCAGGAAAAACCCTATCGCAAATTATGTAAAACCTACACAATATTCCTATTACCTATGTAGGTAATAGAATAAAAAACTGCGATCATATTATACGAGTAACAATTAGGTACTTACAGTAGCCTGCACAGAAACCTGACCCCACTTAGAGAGAAATTGCTACGGAGTGTCTGATCAGGTGTCATTGCAGCTATTGTACTCGTACCTACATATTGGCATGGTTACGTTACTTGGGTCAAAAGAAAGCAAAAGGTCTAGTTACCTGAAAATGTATGGAGGCTGGTCCAAGGACCACTAACATACAATAATACTCACTCCACGTAGCCCATAGGGTGAAGTTCTGCACTCCCTCCAACATGGCCAGCGTGGTCTCCCGGCAGGCCGCGTCACCGGGGGGCACCTCTCGTGCTATGAGGTCCTGGTACACGGCCGCGGCCAGCGCATCCCGCGCGGCCGCCGGGACCCCGCAGTGGACTGGAAGGAATGGTCACCGTGGAACACGAGAGCTGGGGTGCAGTGGGGACCCTCTTTAAATCGACGAACGAACGAACGAGAATTATCACGCAATCAGCACGCTTACAACAAGACAGTAGTCGTGGTTTGCTCTGTAGTTTTGCAGTTTTTTTTTTTGGAAGCTTCGCTTCGGAGCTCTACGCGAACCATGACTTTATCACGTGCGTGTAAATTTTTGTTCGTTCGTTCTTTTTTTAGAGAGTGACCCCCCTGGCAGGTACCTAGGTATATGCGCTGAAGCAACAGCTGCTTTAGCTATAGTTCCATGAACCCATTAGCAATTAACAGCCCCACCACAATAGCTAGGTACAGTTCTCCCATATTAATAATGCGCATGCAAATCTTCGCAAACTGTCGTATTCCCGGAAACACCCGAATCATTTCTTAAACAAAGCACTTGCATTTTGATCCTTGTTCGAAAGAAATAGTAGTCAATATCATGTGACACATAATCGAAAACAATTTGGGCGGTTGGTGGCTGTCACCGATCAGTCAAGGGTCTCAAGGTCAAGATCAATATTACTTTTGTGAAATTATAAAGAGCTGCAATTACACATCGTTCTTGTAATTTTTTTCAAATGTGAATTTAATTTCAACTTTAATTATTTTTGACGATGCCATATTATGAGGCACATTTAAGAATAAAATATACGTCACATTGATAGACTTCACTTTGCCAATAAAGCCACACCCAAAAGACCAAGTTTGTAATTGTAATATTATTGTGAATGATCAGCGCTGTAAATACTTTTGAACTGAGATTTTAATGTGAACATTTTTATTAATGTGAAATAATCAGTGCTGTAAATACTTTTGAACTGAGATTTAAAAATTTTAATATAAACCTGTGTTTGAAATCCATTTCTCCTTATAATATAAACCTTGTGTTATTCAAACCTTCTTTCATCCATCTTTACATCAGCTTCAGTAAGACACTTGAAAAGTACCTACTGTAACATTTTCGAAGTAAATTTTAATATTATAGAATATTATGAATTATCGAATCAAATTTCGTTACTGATAAATCAATTATCTCTTTTAGCACCAATTACATAATTCTACCAAAATTTCATGAAGAAAATGCACTTAACCATTCTAAATACATAATAGTTTTACGCTCGGGAATACGACCGTTGCCGAACAATGACGAAGATTTCTATGTGCATTATCAATTTTGGGGAACTGTATATCATCTTTCAAAGTCTCGTGTGTCGTAGATTAGGATAACGAGTTGTGTCACTGTCTTTCGGATGTGCACACTGACACTGCAATGACGAAATCTTTCGTCATTGGCACACTGTATATTGAAAATATCGTTAAAACTCCCCAACATTCAACACTGAAAGTTATGTGTGTCTAAGAACACTTGGGGACAAATCAAAAATCGGTTGAGCCGTTTGGGAGGTACGTTGCCACAGAAGGATACACTGTGTACCTATGTGTATCATACACACGCAAGACACGTTACCCCTCTTTTTCGTCGGGGGTTAAACACAAGACAAAAAACGCACGAAAAATACTTACCACATAGAAACAAAACCGCACATAATTTGTAAAAACTGCACATAATTATCTAATGTCACACGAAAATCACCACATATTTTTTTTTTTTTATTTAGCTATGCACTGTTTATTTATGCCCTATCTGAGTACCTACTGCGTGTTTCTAGGGCAGTAGGTATAGCTTTGAAACAGCCGTGTTGGTTTGTCCGCGTCGCGCAACTGGCGGCGAGGCCGATGAAGCGAATATTTTGGCGAAACAAGTTTTGAAAATATTTTGAGGTTGAGGTCTTAAATGAAAAGATACAAAGATAAAACCAAAAACAGCGATTCATCAAAAACCGGACAACGTGCGCGCATGAACGGTTTCGTACTAAGTACACTGACGGGCAATGAAAAGGTTCCACTGAGAAAAACACACATTTACTCCTAAACGGAAAAAGCTAGCTTTATGAAGGCAACATTGAAATTCATTTAACGGAGCATGTTAGCATGTTATGTTCAAATTTTAAATTAAATGTCGGAAAAAATTTTGGTCGTTTGGTGTCGGCTTTTTGTGAGTGGAACTATTTCATTGCCCGGGAGTGTATTATCAATAAATTATTAAAGTAAGTAGGTACCTATACCTACATATTATTAGACCTTTTTCAGTTCATTGTATTATTTACCTACTACCTATTTACTTATCTATGTTATACCTAAACTTGTGCTGTAAGTTTTCCTAACTAAAATAAATACTTATTTATACATATATATGTAGATACTTTAGTCAATTTAGTTTCCCACTGATATGGGATATATTACTATTAGGTAGTTAAATTAAATAATTTTGCCAGCAAAAGTAACTTTGTTTTCATAGGTACGTTATGTTTGCTTTATAGTTTTCACAGGAAAAGTTTATAAAACGAATACCTAGGTACCTACTAATCACGTGGACAATAGCAGTTGCAACCATAACACCCCATTGTTCCATGACTGTATAATAGGTAAGTACCTACATAACGGGCCATTTATATGTACGTATAAAGTCGGATAAAACCTCTTGAAAAATTCTTTCAGATTAGCAACAAAACTTACTAAGTACCTTAACGATAAATCTGAATTTTGCAGGTAGGAGAAGGGCAAAAATATGTAGGTATCCTGGATATAATAAAAATAGTTTAGTAAGTAAACATAATAATAATATGCTAATAGGTATTAGTTAGTTTCCATGATTTATTAATATTCTGTGTTTTTGTAAAAAAAAAGTAAGAGTTTTCTATTAAGTACTTAACAAATTTCCTCATTAAAAAAATGAAGTTATTTTGAATAACGTGATAGTATATTACATTACATAAAACAACGCGGACTCGGTCGTACCCAAATAGAATAAACGCATTTTACTATGTATTTCTACTTTAATAGTTTACTGTTGAAATTGCTGTAACGGCTTTCGCGCATTTTTTATGGATATTAAATCGACTGGACCAACATTTTGTAGGTATAAAATGTATGGTATATTATGGCGACCATGAGGATATGAAAATGTTGTCCAGTTTGTTTGGGTGTTCACATTGAGCAGCCGGCCTTGGGACCGGTCACATTTAAATTTCAAATTTTATAGCCAAATATTGATGTTAGCGAGTTTTAATGCGCCTTTTTTCCAGGTTATTTTTTCTTTTCTAGAGCCTTTTTGAGACACTAACCAAAAATACTATTAATTAGATAATTACCTAGACGTGTGATGGGGTAGCAGGTGAGATATCGGCTTGGAGGTTTAAATTCTAACCTGGACCAATTAATTCTTCAAAAATAAAGAATTTAAACGGTACCATACCACGTGCTCTTACGTTGGTCATAGGAACACATCGTAAGGAAACCAGCACATGTTGATTCTAGGATATACCTATACCCTAATTAGTGTATTGTACTCAATCAAAAACGTCTTTATACTTACGTTTACTGCTCGTAACCTATCACGTTAGTAGGTACAACGAACAACAGGGGACTCACTTACGAATCATTTCGAAATTTTACGACCAGGGCAAATAGGGATCAATACATCTACAGTGACAAATGAAACATTGTAAATTCTTTCTTTCTTTCTATGTTTATTCCCAGATGGTGCTATGGTACTCGGGTCGGTCGAACAGCAGCGGCGCGGCGGGCGGCGCCTCCGCGCGCGCGTGCGAATGTAGCAGACGGAGCACCCCCGTGCCTGGGGGAGAAAGGAAAGTGTTAGAGAGCCCGCAGACTGCAGACTTTTAGTCGGCCGATAGTTTGGTCGGGTTGGCATGCTAGCGCGTTGCCACTAGACGACACTGTCGGGCCGATTTTTTATCGTTTGTCAAAGTGGCAGAACATTTTATATGGAGCTGTTCACACTTGTTCGTCTCGGATTAACATATAAAATGCACATTTGATAAAATATCGGCCCGACAATGACGTCTAGGGGGAACGGGGGATTAGAGTTGAGTGTATTTATACACGCATAATAGGACACTCACGCTTTATAATATTATAGTATATTGTGATACGAGTGCGAAAAGCGGATCATAAGTATGTAAGATTAGCATAGTGACCTTCCGCTCTAGTATCACGCGACATAATTTTTCAATAACTAATAAATTATACCGATCAAATTTTGGTATTCTGAGATTGTTTCTGCAATTTACCTTTTTATACTATCGGTGCGGATAATTTTTAATGCATCGTATATTTATATATCGGATATTATTAATCTATTAAAGAACTTAATCCAACAAGAAATTGGTTTTTTTATCAATTTTAACATATAATTTTACACAAAACTGACGAGTGTGAAAAGTGTTATTTTCGATACAGTCAGTGAATTACTCCAACATTTCGTATTGAAAGTGAAGTTACCTATACCAGCGTCCACGCCCAGGATGATGGACTCGGAGACATTCAAATAATGAAATACAAAAATGACGAGTGTGAAAAGTGTTATTTTCGGTACAGCCAGTGAAGTTTTCCAACATAAATCGCATAGAAAGTCCAGTATATATCCAATGAAGTTTTCGATTATAATGTATTGAAAGTCCAGTTTACCTATAGCAGCGGGCACGCCCAGGATGATGGACTCGGAGACGCCCTCGATGCGGTCGCACTGCCCGTAGTACGCCGCGTCGAACAGGTGGTCCGCCGTCTTCTCGAACTGGTGGACGGAATTAAGAGGATGTTAGATTTGGGAAGGGTGTATGGATGAATAAGGGAGGGAGTCGATACGAGCGAGGATTAAGATATTTTGTACTATTTCTTAGGTTCATTATTGTTGATAAAATTGCACGGAAATATTAGCTTTTCCACGACTTCTAATAACCAAACTTATGGTTAATAAGCACCATGTTGTAAATGTTCCCTGTAATGAGTAATCTAAAATATTTATTTTTTTAATTTAAATCATCAGATTTTACACTTATCCCAAGCGCTTACGCTAGCAAGATAGAGAACGGAGTGCGAGACCGGGATACCATACACCTCTGTTGAAGAATCCATCGAAAAAAATATTCATGTAATTTATATGCAAATCTGTCACGAATTCATATTTATATATACATACTTCACACTCAAAGCCATTCATGCTTGTGTTTTGGTCCACCTAAAACCCCTTTCTTCATTAGAAGGAGACCGTGCCCCAGCAGTGAGGACGTGATGGGTCGTGATGATGACTCACACTAGCCAAATTAAGCACTTCATCCTTCATCTTAGCCAGCCCGTACCTGGTGCTCTCTACACATTTAACACTCACACTAGCAAGATTAAGCACGGAGTCCTTCATCTTAGCCAGGCCGTATCTGGTGATCCCCAGCACCTCCCCGCGCGCGGTCATCTGCCCCGCCAGCAGCTGCACGTGGCGCCGGTCCACGCTCATGCCGTGGCCCTCCATCACCGCCTGAATCTCGCTGATGATGGTCGATTTGGCGGCTTCGATGCCCAGGGTTTGGTACACCTGCGGGGAGGAAAGGTGGTCAGGCAGGTAGTTAGTAATAGGTATTTTGCTTCTGAATCATCCCTATCTTGGATTGTTTTCTATTCAGAGGTCTTAGTAAGACCTTTATTGCCGTCGGACAGTGACAATTAAACACGAATTCATCTGGCACTGAGGTAGCGTAGTGTGTGTACCGTTAGGTGGCTATATACTCGCCCGCGCCATAAATAAATAAATTTAATGTTTTACAATAAATAATAATAAATAAGTACTATTAATGCAAAGGATTTACTAAGGAGTGTAGGTACATAATTTTAGGTTTAGATAACACGATATAATAGAGGTTTATGTTATGTGTATTTGAGCTTACTTCTAAGATGTTATTAGACGTAGTTTTGTTTCCGTTGACGCCGTAGGTCGCCATCACGTCTCTGAGCCCGTCGCCTTCCACGCACAGCTTGTATCTGAAACACAAATATAACCTGTAATAGACATACGTTTACATGACTACGACATGACAAGTTCTATCAACAGTTCTAACATCAGCCTTACTAGCATATTCCATCTTCAGATCACATCAAAGACAAAGAAGTTGAGACCAAATATCGTTTCCAATTTTTAAGTGCGATAAATGATTTTTGAAATATAGTTGAATCTTACGTCATTTGAGAAGGCTTATTTCTTGCACACCTACCTAGTAACTTTAGCGCTCTTTTCGAATAGTGAGTAGGTAGAGAAACAGCGCTTTTGGTATTTGACGAAGAAAGGGATGGTGCACGGTGAGACTAGTGTACGCGAGCTGGCTTCAGCTTACAAGATTAATGTCTTAAGTCACTTCAGGGACTAGTTTTGGAAAGATGGCTCTGAAATGACTCACCGGTTCTTATGAGTAAATTAAAAGCGCTCTTTCCGAATGCCATGTGTGTAGGCGGCTATGACCGCCCTGGGCACCTTAGCGAGCCCCTGCAGCAGCACGGGGGGCAGCTGGCGCGCCGTCTGCTGCAGCCACAGGTTGAGCCACGCGCCGCCGCCGGGGGCTCCATACGATGACACTAATATTGGAAAGATGGCTCTGGATTTTCTTACCCCGGTTCTTTCTCGTAGATTAAAAGCGCTCTTTCCGAATTCCGAAAGTTGTTTAGTGCGCGTTCCACCAATCACAGCGTCGTATTTATAGCTATTCACGACAAAAACGGCGCCGTAATAGTTTCTTTTGAGTAATTAAAAGCGCTTTTTCCGAATGTCGAGTAGGTTATTTGACGTCATATAGTGAAGTTTATCTACGTCTATAAAGATCCCGTGCGGGATCTCGAATTTCCTGCTCCTTTTCTTCTCTGAAGACCATAATCTCCTATTCTCTAGTACCTAAAAACATGTCAATTAACTTTTTTCCTTTCTTTCGCTCTATCTCACCTAGTGACAGCGCCATGTGTGTCGGCAGCTATGACAGCCCGGGGCACCTTGGCGAGCCCCTTCAGCAGCACGGAGGGCAGCTGGCGCGCCGTCTGCTGCAGCCACAGGTTGAGCCACGCGCCGCGCGCCGCCGGCGTCACCTTTTTAAATGAATAAATAATTAATAAATATACTTATTTCACAAATAAACGTATGCTGAGTTGCTGAAAGGACTCAGCTTTAAGCTAATGTCAACGTTAAATGTATTGCTTACTCACGGTATACGGACAAAATGGGACAGACATAGTTCTAATGCCGACATTGCTTAAAGTTCTTTTCTGCACCGCAGCTTTAGATTGATATATTATTGTTAGTCGATGTTATATAGCTAAGGATAGCAATTCATTAACAAAAAAAACATTACAGTGAACTATTACCTTGATGCAGGACGATGAGACGATGTGCACGTTTGCGGGTTTCAGTTTGAGTTTGGATGTGCATATTCTGAGGGCAAAGGGTTGGGGATATCATTATTTATGTCATCGAACTGTCCTATAAAATAATAGTAGAAAATAAACTGTATATTACACACAGGTTTCCATAATTTTCAGCCAGCTATCGAACACTGCCAAAGATCAACACCGTTCTGTTTACGGCCCTCCTGATTCAGGTATACTATTACACATAGGCCACTGCCAAGTGACAAGCTTTCAACCATCTTCACAAACCATTTTGTTAGTTTTTACATCTATGACGTAGAACCAACAATACTCATGAATACACAATGAACCTGATGTTGACCTCTAGCGATCAACAGACAGCACTCAAGCCACTATTGGATATAGGTATAGGCCACTGACAAGCTACACTTCATAAATCCAGTTTGTCATTTTTTACATCTATCCTTAGTACAATAGAAGCACAATACTCACGAGTAAACTATAGACTCGACGTTGACCTCCAGTGACAGTAGCCGGATGCGTTCAGTGTCCAGTCGGATGAGCAGGCAACACTCATTCGGGAGGTACACTTCCTCTATGTAGGTTGTCACCTGACGGACAAAATAATAGGAGAATAAGGACAGCACGTAGAGAGACAATATAAAGTTCAGTTCGCCATTTGTCGAGGGTGTTGAAGAAAGTAGTGGGAGAAAAAATAAGTATAAGCAGACATACAAACAGAGAAAGCCAGCATGAGATCAGCCGCCATTGTTTTTATTTATTATTATATTTTATAATAAGTATCAAAACATGTGATAAGAACGCAATATGTGTTGATATAAATTTATGTAAATATCCATGTCTCTACAATGCTAAACTAAAAACGTAACATATGTCGACATAAATTCACACCACCCTTACCTCACCCAGCGTGGTCCTCTCGATCCTGGCCTTGACCTTCCTGGCGAACTCCTGGCTCTCGGGCTGCTGCAGCTCGGCCGTGATGATGGGCGTGGAGATGTTGCGCGACGCGTTGATGATCTCCTTCACCCGTGGGACGCCCTGCGTGATGTTCATGGAGGCTACTCCCGCGAAGTGGAAGGTTTTTAGGGTCATTTGGGTACCGGGCTCGCCGATACTCTGTAAATAAATATATAAAATAAATATGTGGGGACATCTCACACACGGCCATTCAACCCCAAGCTAGGCAGAGCCCATGGTATTGCAGCTGATATATTGACACAGATACATATATGGATACATGTTAAAAAGGTGTAAATTAAAACTTTTCAGCGAGTTATACAGTTAAATTCAGGGATAAAAAGTCACTGGTATTACTCGTAAGGTTACTGTTGAATGCATAATCTGTAAAGTTCACCTAGTTATTAGTTAGTTTTTACAGTCAACACAAGACGTATAGTTTGCATATTTTAAGGGGGGATTTGAGTGAGTGCGTTAAAAGCGTCGAGTGGTTTTGAATTACGCACCTAACCGCAACGCCAAGGGGATTTTAATATGCCGGTTAACTTATTGGTCTATTGCGACATTATACTGCAGTGGAAGTTATGACGTGAGCGTGAGGCGCGCTAGTTGCGACGCTAAGGACCGATATTGAGGACCAAGCGACGCTATTGGTGTATGATGCTGGGTCCCTATTGGTCTATTGTGGTATGAAAGCTTTCCGCTTGCTCTCCTATCATAATGCAGTGGCTGTTTAGTTACTTTTAGCACCTGCTAAGATTCTACCTACTCTCTTATCATAGCTTTAGCTGTATGTATTTGGCTACCTGTGGCACCAGATATTGTATCAAGACGAAGTGACGCCATTAGTGCGCTTTAGGCCGAATCCGACTGCTCTGTTATCATTCGTTCGCAAGTATAGTAGTGGAAGTTACCTGAGCAGCCAGCGCGCCCACAGCGGTCCCCGGCTCGATCACGCCTCGCTGGTACTTGTCGTGAGCGGCTCGCAAGAACCTCACGAGTTGCGTGAGCGTGAGGCGCGCCAGTTGAGAGGCTATGGGCCCGCAGTGAGCGTAGCGGGCGCGCAGGCGGCGGACGCGGGACGCTTCGGTGGATAGGAAGTCTCTGGGAAGAAAGGGGGGGTATATTTTAGTGTCTTTAGATATCTAGGCTATTGCCCGTATTTATTTATTTATTTATTTATTTATTTATTTATTTATAAAATTATCCCCTATCTTAACGGCTATGTTGTATAGATGTGAAGCTAAGATAATCAAAAATGACGTAACTTTATATGTATTTATTCAGTGAGAACGAGCACATAATATATGTCATTACTCCTTACGGGATCTCTGATTGAAGACATAATTTTTGCATTATGTCATCATACTTTGAGAAGTGTTTGACCAAAATATGAAAAGCATCCCGCATATAACATATAATATGTCTTGCAGCCTTCCTGATTGTGGTAGCTTCTGCCTAGTCAAGCTAGTAGTACTGTCCAGTGCAAATAAACCTGACCACTACGGTTAATGGTATAAATAGAAAGGAGGAGAGGTAACTTTTCAGTGAGTGAAACTGCTTTAAACAAGCACAAAACTGCACTCACAGTATTTCCTTCTTGAACTCATCAGTGCAGGCCTTGAAGTCGTCGAGTGCGAGCGTCTCCTCCGCGGCCGCCATCATGGCGTCGCCGTCCAGCGCCTCCTCGTCTCTGGAATGTCATTGTTACTGTTAATAGTCGTAGTGGCAGTGGGCTGGTCATAACTGCCGAAGAACCGATAACCGTTGGGGTAGACGAGTTCTCGAGTGGAGACCACTGACAGGCAAAAGCAGCGTGGGACGCCCTCCTGCCCGCTGGACTGACGACCTTGAGCGGGTTGCGGGTAGTGGCTGGATGAGGAAGGCCAAGGATCGAGTGCGAGTGGCGTTCCAATGAGCACTTCCAATGAAGGAAGGGTTTTAGGCCTAGTCCACCTCGCTGGCCTAGTGCGGGTTTGTGGACCTCAACACAAGCAAGCTTTTGCTGAGAGAGTTGCCGGGTAAGTTGGAACCCGACTGTCAGATGTTAGCTGCCCCAAGGCTTCTGACTAGACTTAACGACTGCTGCCGAAGCAGCAACCGGGGCCCACGGCTTAACGTGCCGTCCGAAGTACGGAAGCGTCCAGAAAATAACAACTTGAAATCGGTCACCCATCCAATGGCTGACCATGCCATGTATTGCTTACCTGACGTTGCAGCGGGCGCGGATGTCCTGCAGCACGCGCGCCAGGTCCACGGGCCGGTCCTTGCCCTCCATGTACGTCGGGTCCAGCCCGTCGCTGCCGTACTTGAACTCTACCACCTGGAATTTAGGTAAGTTGTTGGTTGTCAGTAGGAAGTGGGCAGGTTTCTGTGCCCCAGACTGTACGAAAGGAACGTCCCCGGGAGACATATCATCAGTATTATACAGCCACCAAACAACAACCACACATTATGTTATTCTGACCGCTCATGAGCTGGTCCATCAGCTCTTCAAGGCATAAAGTTGACGCAATCTGGACCGTTAATCGACGAATCGGACATTTTATATAAAAAGTACTAATTACCTCTCCAGTGGCATTCCGCACTGTCATGTCGTAATGGAGAACCAAATCCTCCAGCGACTGAAACAATTGTAACATTATTAGCGACAGAACAGATACATACCATTTTATACTGGGTGTTTGGCAAGAAAATAGCTGCCTATAGTTATATAATAGGACGGTTGAAAGAATCGCCATCATACCTTCACCAGCCCCTTTTGGTGGTAGCTTATATCAGCAATCTAAACCATATACATACTTAAATCTAGATGAATAACCAGAAACATACACTTCTGTTGAAAGGACATTCCACTCGCTCCCTCAATGCATCCTAAAATACTCTTATAATATGTAGAAAGAGACAGCTATACTGCTGAAGTGCGAGCGAGACAGCCATACCTTGACGAGCCTCCGCTGCAGGTAGCCGGTCTCGGCGGTCTTGACAGCCGTGTCCACGAGCCCCTCGCGGCCCCCCATCGTGTGGAAGAAGAACTCCGTGGGAGTCAGACCCGTGTAGAAACTGTTTTCGACGAACCCTCGGGCTGCGGGGATCTTGGCTGAGGGAAGGAAAAATTATTATGTTTACTCCGGGCCGGTATTAAAAATGATGTATTGAGACAAGTTTATTCTAAAAAGTGTATATTGGTAAGGAAATGTTTAGTCTTCGGAGAGCTGTAAAGGGACTAAAATAACTGTATAGTAGTTATATTGCTGAGAATATTTATCTGTCGACGTACTGAAAGCATATTCGTTTACGAGTACAGGGCACAAACGGCATACGATATAGATAATAAGTTAGGCGGTAAAAACTGTACAAAAGAGCGTTGTGGCATTTTTTAAAGTGCATGTCCAGAGTAGCCGTGTGTTGACTGATGATGATAGCCAACCAGAATGCTACCATAACAATCAAGAACTAAATTTAAAAAATCAGCAATCATATTCACAGACACTCAAAAAGAAAAATACAGAAGTAAACTCACAATGCCTCTCGAAGTGCGGCAGAGATCTGTCCTCGAACCCGTTCGGCACTCGCTTCCCGTTCAACGCCTGTTGGCCGACGCATGCGATCATCTGGGATATGTTGATGTTGGAACCTGCAATTAAGGATATTATTAGTATTTATTTGGCCCTGAAATTAAGGATATTATTAACATTAATCAAGCGTAACCATTAATTTATCATTTATCAAGTCAGGATTGCGCCAGTTTGCCATGACAAGAGAAAAGTCGGAGCGAAGACATTTAGGTACATTGGAAATCTAAATGGCATTTATGAACGAATGATAAGAGAGGATTAGATCACGTCCTTGCCTAGCGTCACGCGCTTTTGACACATTTCACCGGCCTCACTCCGCACCTCCAAAGGGACCTAATCCATGACTTCTTTGTCTGTGAGAGGCATTTGCCCAGCAGTGGTCGTAGACAAAGCTGATGATGATGAAAAGAGTCCTGTTAGGTTAACCTTTAGATCCGCTCTGCGCCATGATCCGAGGCGCGTTGGTTTCGTGCAGCTCACGGAAACACGCCTTGGCCGCCAGCTCTCTGGAACCACATAATAATATGTTCAATGTTGGTATAATACTTTAAGTATTACAAGTTATTTGGTATGTATAGCTAGTCCGCGTGAAAAAGCGGCGGTTTGTTTAAAATCTTTGAAGAAAGTAAGGTAAATGCAAATAGTCTTCTTCTTATTGTGTCGGTAACCATTCCATGTATTATAATTCCATGTACTTATATTTGTGATAGAGTTCTTGGCCAACAGTAGCTAGCTCTAATGATGTTACCTGATGCTGGACAGCTCGCTCAGCATGACCGCCTCCAGGGTCTCCTCCTGCGTGCAGCCCGGCTGGCTCTGCTGATGATGATGATGATGATGTTACCTGATGCTGGACAGCTCGCTCAGCATGACCGCCTCCAGGGTCTCCTCCTGCGTGCAGCCCGGCTGGCTCTGCTGATGATGATGATGATGATGTTACCTGATGCTGGACAGCTCGCTCAGCATGACCGCCTCCAGGGTCTCCTCCTGCGTGCAGCCCGGCTGGCTCTGCTGATGATGATGATGATGATGTTACCTGATGCTGGACAGCTCGCTCAGCATGACCGCCTCCAGGGTCTCCTCCTGCGTGCAGCCCGGCTGGCTCTGCTGATGATGATGATGATGATGTTACCTGATGCTGGACAGCTCGCTCAGCATGACCGCCTCCAGGGTCTCCTCCTGCGTGCAGCCCGGCTGGCTCTGCTGATGATGATGATGATGATGTTACCTGATGCTGGACAGCTCGCTCAGCATGACCGCCTCCAGGGTCTCCTCCTGCGTGCAGCCCGGCTGGCTCTGCTGATGATGATGATGATGTTACCTGATGCTGGACAGCTCGCTCAGCATGACCGCCTCCAGGGTCTCCTCCTGCGTGCAGCCCGGCTGGCTCTGCTGATGATGATGATGATGATGTTACCTGATGCTGGACAGCTCGCTCAGCATGACCGCCTCCAGGGTCTCCTCCTGCGTGCAGCCCGGCTGGCTCTGCTGATGATGATGATGATGATGTTACCTGATGCTGGACAGCTCGCTCAGCATGACCGCCTCCAGGGTCTCCTCCTGCGTGCAGCCCGGCTGGCTCTGCTGATGATGATGATGATGATGTTAACTGATGCTGGACAGCTCGCTCAGCATGACCGCCTCCAGGGTCTCCTCCTGCGTGCAGCCCGGCTGGCTCTGCTGATGATGATGATGATGATGTTACCTGATGCTGGACAGCTCGCTCAGCATGACCGCCTCCAGGGTCTCCTCCTGCGTGCAGCCCGGCTGGCTCTGCTGATGATGATGATGATGATGTTACCTGATGCTGGACAGCTCGCTCAGCATGACCGCCTCCAGGGTCTCCTCCTGCGTGCAGCCCGGCTGGCTCTGCTGATGATGATGATGATGATGTTACCTGATGCTGGACAGCTCGCTCAGCATGACCGCCTCTAGGGTCTCCTCCTGCGTGCAGCCCGGCTGGCTCTGCAGGGTGCCCTTCTGCATTTCGAGGATGTACTCGTCACATTTTGAGTATCTGCCGGGAAAAGCGAAATCAGTATTGTCGTCTTCTTGCGTGTCAGTGTCGTGAAAGGTAGATAAATATTTCCAGACCAAAAAGTACAGTATTGTGCAAATTAATGTGAACACGAGTGAAAATTTGAAAAAAATACATTTATTGGCTCTAAAATAAAAAAACTGATTTATATTAATACAATTTAAGTTATTTTAATAGAAAATGTGTCCTCCCTGGCTTTTATAACTTCTTCAACACGTTTTGGCATAGAATCGATATGATTTTAACAGTTTTCTGATATTTACTGGTCTAAAAAACTTGTATGGATTACAGCCTCAATCATTTTAGTTTTTCTTGTGCAATCCGTTTTACGAAGTCTAACTTTGACGATGGCCCACTTATTTTCAATGGGATTAAGTGCCGGTGAGTTCTCTGGCCATCCAAATGCATGATATCTTGTTGTCCTTGAAATATTTAAGCATAATCTTGGACACGCGGAATGGAGGCGAATTTTGTTGAAAAACTTATTGACCGTTATCATCAAATTTTCTTAGTTCAACTTCTAATCTCCGTTCTTGCAAGTCACTGTATTTTAGCGAGTCCATCATCTCTTCGACGGGCACAAGTCATCAGGTACCTATATAAGAAAATCAACCCCAAACTAAGAAAAGTTGATGCTAACGGTCAATAAGTTTTTCAACAAAATTCGCCTCCATTCCGCGTGTCCAAGATTATGCTTAAATATTTCAAGGACAACAAGATATCATGCCTTTGGATGGCCAGAGAACTCACCGGCACTTAATCCCATTGAAAATAAGTGGGCCATCGTCAAAGTTAGACTTCGTAAAACGGATTGCACAAGAAAAACTAAAATGATTGAGGCTGTAATCCATACAAGTTTTTTAGACCAGTAAATATCAGAAAACTGTTAAAATCATGTCGATTCTATGCCAAAACGTGTTGAAGAAGTTATAAAAGCCAGGGAGGACACATTTTCTATTAAAATAACTTAAATTGTATTAATATAAATCAGTTTTTTTATTTTAGAGCCAATAAATGTATTTTTTTCAAATTTTCACTCGTGTTCACATTAATTTGCACAATACTAGCATTTGTGATAGCATTTTAAATGGTCTGAATTAATGGGACATCTCTCATCAAATGGACCATGGTCTAGGGTGTGGTTCAGTCAGCTTCATAAGTAGCTATACAATTGTGTACCTTGTCAAACTAATAAATCAGTGTTCGACAAATCATTGTTAAATCTATATCTGTTTCATTCTATCCGTATACTGTCAAAGCAAGGCACAAATAGCTTTTATGCCAACATTAGCTTAAAATTCCTTTCTGCAAGTCAACGTAAGACTGCATGACAACTCACCCAGACTCCATCAACTTGTTCTTGGCATCTATGAGCGCCTTCCCCGG
Organism: Plutella xylostella; assembly: GCF_932276165.1. Taxonomy (NCBI): domain Eukaryota; kingdom Metazoa; phylum Arthropoda; class Insecta; order Lepidoptera; family Plutellidae; genus Plutella; species Plutella xylostella. The sequence continues at coordinate 845,499 of NC_064005.1, forward strand.
CGTCACGTCGATGATGCCGAAGCTGAACCCGCGGTTCATCATGTACAGCGACGCCATGCGCGCTAGCCTGCAGAGAAAAAACATTATACAGATGTTCTGAAAAATGTATAGTAACCCTCTAATGGAACTCTCATGACTTGGTCTGTGGAACGTTTGCAGAGTCAGAAAATGACGGATGATTTTTTTAAATTAATTTGAACTTCTTTCTGTAAAACGCCATCTAGCGGCACAGGTCACTACCGCTAGATGGCGTTGTCACTATGTTTGTTAGCAACAGTATCTCCACATGGCGCGCACGGCGTGCTCCTCGCCCCAGTCCCGCAGCAGGATGTAGAAGATGCTGGTCTTGTGTACCCACATTGTGTCAGCTCTGTAGAGCCGGACTGTACCTCCACATATACCAAACACGAGTGCTCCGGATGGAGTACGGGAAGTGAGCGTGCTCAACAGCTGATCAGCAGCTCCGGCGTCTGTCAGGATATCAGGGAGGGGTCTCACCACCCCGAGGCGACTCTCCTAGTGAGTACTGTGGCTATACCAAGTATTAATTATATCAAGTAGTTTAGAAAACGGGTAACATGAACTCCTATCGATTCAGTTTTGCCTATTGTTCTGTAAAACGCCATCTAGCGGCACCAGCAGCAACATTGTTTGATTGGGTTCAGGTCACTGCCGCTAGATGGCGCTTTCACTAAGTTCGTCAACACCAGTACAGTAAGGGGCAGAGAAACCTGACCCCCCTCAGAAACATTGTTAGTATGAGAGGGGAGTCAGGTTTCTTTGCAGCTGACCGTACCTCTACATGGCGCCCCAGTCCCGCAGCAGGATGTAGAAGATGCTGGTCTTGTGTACGTTTACAATGTCAGAGAATGACGGATGATTTTTTTAAATTAATTTGGACTTCTTTCGATCCAGGTTTGCCTATTGTTCTGTAAAACGCCATCTAGCAGCACCAGCCGCAACATTGTTGGATTGGGTTCAGGCCACTGCCGCTAGATGGCGTTTTCACTATCTTTTCACTATCACCTCCACATGGCGCGCACGGCGTGCTCCTCGCCCCAGTCCCGCAGCAGGATGTAGAAGATGCTGGTCTTGGTGCCGGAGCCGAGCGTGCTCTTGTCCATGGAGCCGCAGATGAGGGACGAGTTGCGGATTATCACGTCTGGGGAACAAAGTGAGAATGAAAACATTTTTATTCGTCGTAAAATGAATGCCTTCTTGGCCAAAGTTAACAAAAAAAATCTCCCTATTCGGAAATAAAAGTTAGTTAAGAGGGTTAGAACAGCTATGCGATTCAGTAAAAAAATCCTCCTTGGACAGAAGATGAAAGCGAAAGATGGTGTTGTATGAGGTCGGAGTTGCGGATTATAACGTCTGCAAAACAGGGGTTATACGCTCTACGCATCAAACCTCATACAATTTAAAATTCATGCAGTAGAGTTAAGAAACATATTTTAATTGGCATAGAATTGGCATGTTTTTCATTCGCCACTTTTCGGGCTTAGATATAACGATATAACATGCTGCACACGTAGGTTTCGGCTTAGTATACCCTTTTTGCAACACTCTGTATAATATATGTACCACTCTAGCCATACCTTGTATAGTTTATCTATGTCTGCATTATACGAATTATTGTGAGATTATGAGACTTACATCCGTCCTGCACGCACATGTCTTTATTCCCGGTGTAGTTCTTTCCCTTTGTTTCTAGATTTGCTTTCACCTCGCACTTGTTGTTCGGTTTCATTATTAGACTGCAACAAACATTAAAAATATTATGTTACGGTTAGTGTACTCTTAGGTGTGAAGATAAACGTAAGATTAACCATTAGCGCCAGTAAACTGATTGTGACAGCTCATCATTCGGAGCTCATTAGACGGACTCATTGAATGATGTAGCGCTAACGCAATGCACACACAACGCCTACTGATGTACAGATTCCTTCTCCGCCTCGTCTATCAATCTTTGCGTTGCGTTTCTGTCCGTGCCAACGTTCCAATGAAAACAAGACTACTTCTTCCTATATCCCACCACATCTTCTAAGCTACACCGCTCACCTAAAGATCTGTTTCCCGGTCCACAGCAGCCTGGGCTTGCGGAGGGCGGGCGGCGGCAGCTGCACGCGCAGGGCGGCGTCGGGCGGCGCCAGCAGGCAGCACGCCAGCTGCTCCGCCTGGCTCCGAGTGAGGAACGTGTCTCGCGACGTGAGCAGGTAGCCGCCGGTGATGAAGTCTTGGGTGGCGGCTATTAGGAGCTCGCCGTTGCGAGGGGTTACTAGGTTGGATTTGTTCTGGAAGGTTGGAAGGGTTTGGTCTGTAGGTAAAAACATGGGCATGTATTATTTAGCGACTTTGACGGTTTTTCGTCGACACGATAAGGTGAATACAGGTCTTGAAACTGACTTTTTTGGACACTAATGGGACTTAAAATGGAGTTGTACAAAGAAGGTTTGTAGGAAAAATAAAACACAATCCTACTAAAATTGTGTGTGTATGTTAAATCTTCACGTCAAAACGGCTGTATCGATTTAAACGAAATTTGGTATGGAGTTAGCTGAGACCCTGGATTAACACATAGGCTACTTTTTATCGCGGAATTCCCACGGGAAAACTTTCAAGGTGACGCGAAGCTCGCGGGAAGAGCTAATAAGTGATATATTCATGTAAATGGTGATACCACGGAGCAGTTTCAGTAGCTGTGCATATGATATACATTTATACCTACAGGGTGTCATGTTGACTTACCCCCATCAGTATGAGTGCTTCGGCGCGCGCCTCTTCTGTCTGCGGCAAATGCAGGTTCATTTCGTCTCCATCGAAGTCGGCGTTGTACGGCGTGCACACACACTCGTTGAATCTAGAAAAGAGTTGTTGACAATTAATTGTAACTCTGATGAGGGAATATTGCAGGATCGAGCTGGTTACCACGTAGGTATTTCTACATATTATGTAAAGAAATTCCAAGTAGGTACCGTTGTTGTGGTCGATTTTCCACTCAAGTATCACCCGTGTGGATAGTAGGTATTTTAAAACAATTAAAAAAATGGCATCACCACGGAAAAAAGTTAAGTTTAGCAGTGGGACACAATGGTATTTTTAAATTATGAATATCCCTGAATGAGGTATACCTGAAGGTCCGCTGCGGCTGCACGCGCGCGCGGTGGCTCATGATGCTCAGCTTGTGCAGCGAGGGCTGCCGGTTGAACAGCACCACGTCACCGTCCACTAGGTGGCGCTCCACTATGTCACCGCACTGGAATATGCATTATAAGTATATAATTGAAAGAAAATGGCGGCCTTTACACAAATGGGAGCAGGCTTAAGCACGGGGCGCAAGACCACAGGTCAAAAGCGCTCTCTCACATCGCGCGGCCACGAGAGCGAAAACTTTTGTCACGTCTTGCGCCTCGTGCTAGGTATGCAGGAAGGAGTATTGACAGACCTACAATGACAGCCAAACAGCACGATTCCGTCTTTTTCGCTATAACATGGTTTACCTCTATAACATGTTTTTTTTTTCACATCTCTGCACATCATATAAATAGGCATGTGTGGCATTATCTTATATTTAAATATTGTGGGAAGTAGATTCACACTCTGTGGTTTTCTAATACTTTTACCACGGAAGTCAAGCGAACCAATTTTAATTCACAAATAAAACAACCACCCCTTACCTTAAGATCATTGGCCAGTTTATCCCTATTCCCGTACTTCAGAAACCTCTTATGCTCGGCGCCCTTCTGCTGCACATAGTTAGCCCCGGGGTGCTGGTCGGGTCCGTTCCTCACCAGGGTCCGCAGCCAGGCCAGGTTGGCGGGGAACACCCGCTCGGGGTACGTCAGGATCTTGGCCACGTGGACTGGGACGCCTACCTGGGAAGATATGGGGGAGATTTGAGGAGGTTACTGAAGGTCAGCTTTTTTACCCGACTGCCGAAGGAGGAGGGTAATGTTTTTATATCTAACTTTTGCTCGAGCACACATGAAAATCTTCTTCTAGGTTAATGTAGATGCTAAGAAACGCAACACTAGCATATTGTTTTTTATAATTTTTTGTTTTGTTTTGCAGCTATTTGGCAGGTTGTTATTTCTCGGTAATTTATAACAATAAGCCCCAGTGACTAGTTGACTTTTGCACATCTATCAATAATTAAATATGAAGTGAATATGACGTAAAATTTATGAACTAATCTCTTGTTATAATCTAACCGAGTATGATGCAACTGGGGCTTAAGGTTTTAATTTTCGTATTTAATTCAATTTATGCATACATTGTTTTCTTTAATTGTTATTACGTTCATGAAAAGAAACGACCGCTGTGGGATAACTCCTATAAAAGATTAGAATTTATATTTTCACTCATTTAAAAATTAACCTCACCTCCTGTATGTGCAGGTTAGGGTCGGGCGAGATGACAGTCCGGCTGGAGAAGTCCACCCTCTTCCCGGACAGGTTGCCGCGGAAGCGCCCCTGCTTGCCCTTGAGGCGCTGCACAAGCCCGCGGCCTGGTTTCTTGGGCTGAAAAGATTTTTTTTTATCATTATCACGATCACCATGAATGTATTACCCTGCGACGAAAAGAAAAGGCTTTTAATAGATAGTCAGTAAAATAAGCGCATAAAATGAAAAACATTAATCGATTTTCATGAATCATGGCTCAGAATACTCTCGATGAGATACCCTAACAAACAAAAACAACTGCATTAAAATCTGTCAATCCATTTTACCACTACATTCCCTCAAACACAGATACTTCACACATACTGGCTTAGTACCACAACTAACTACTCCAACTCTTGACACATCTCACTGGCGACCCACCTGCATGGCCAGCGGTATGCCGGCCATGTCGCTGTGCACGTACAGCGCCACGTGCAGCTGGAGGTAGTCCCAGTCCTCCTGCACTAGCGAGATCTTGCCGCCGTTGGCGATGTGCGTCGCGATCACGCCGTTTATGAGCAGGATCTCGGACTGCTTCATGGTGAGGTCGTCTTCTGTTCTGTAAGGGGAGTGGACAAAAGGCTGTATTCGTTTATTTTAGTATATTTAACACACAACTTTCGCATTAATAATTGAAAGGTTTCCCGTGGGAATTACGGGGTGAAAAGTAGCTAGTAAGTTTGTTATAGTTGATTATTTACATATATTCTTACAAACCAGACTTTCCTCTGTATAATATTTACTCTGGCTAATAATGTCCTTATAGGCTATCAGTGTTATTTTATTTTATATTTTTTTGTGGTACAGCACAGTGGGCTTACTGCCTATAGCAATGTGTATATACACACTCACGTGCCAGCCTTGATGTCGGACACGACGCTGGGCCGCACACACACCGGCGGGACGGGCAGTCTGGTCAGGATGAGATGCTCCGGACGGGATCGCGCTGCGCACATGCCGAGAAGCGGGATGTCCGCGTCCGGGATCCGCCGGAATAGGGTTAGCACCTGGAAGAAGTGTTACTTATAGTTGACAATTCGGTAACTGAGGACTCTTTTGATAAGAAAGATGGGAATGAGGGTTAAGAGCTCGCTGCATCAGCGGGTCAGTTGACCACGGTATCTAACTTGAGATTAAAAACCTCCGAAATAGATGACAAATGAGCGCGTAACTTTTGAATAACTGAACCGATTTTTATGAAACGTAGCTCATAAGAATTGCAATAAAATTATCTTTCGAACACAAAAACCCTCATTTAAATAGACCCATCCATGTACTCACTACATAGCTTCAAACACAAAGATGCTTCACTTTTCGGCTACGGAGCTGTGACAACTAACCAAGGACTTATTATGCAACTAACATCTAAAGACAAAGACGCTTCACTTTTCAGCCCAGGAGCTGCACTAACTAACCTCCAAAGGACTAAGCTCCGTGATGAGTCCACTGTTGATCATGGTCTGCAACTCCTTGTTGCTAGCTTTCGCCTCGTGGAAGGCGCTGAGGGCTCGCATCACCAGCGGGTCCGTGGGCTTCTTGCCGCGGTACCGCTCGTGGACTATCTTGAGGATGCCCGCTGGAGACTTCTTTACTACACCTGGTGAGTGGAAAGGGACTGTTAGAATGTTGAAGGTAATGTTAGTGCAGAAATCACAATCAATACGCAGATAAATAAATAGTAGTAGTAAAGAAAAAAAAAACATTCGGTCTTAGAAGTAGAGCTTATTACAATAGGTGGTCTTATCGCGAAATGGTGCATGGATGCTATCTCGCCTTGTCGTGTGCTATTTTTAGGCTGGTCAATACGCCATACTACTTGTAGAATGGTCGCCATCTTTACATTGTTTCTTTATCTGCTAGCTTTATACAATTTCAGACATTTGAAACAACATTTGTGTGCGTATTTATAACTGGCTCAACTATGCAAACTAACTTTGTTTAGCCGGCAGTGGACGCTCAGCTTTAGGACTTCAACTGTAGAATAAGCATAAGTATAAGCAATTAACTAACCATTAAGTGATTCACAGTGCGGACACTTGTTGCAAGTCTTGGCCTTCTTGAAGACGGCGGCGCGGAGCGTCTTCTTGTGCAGGTAGGTGAGCTCGGGGTTCTGGAACTTGCGCCGGTAGGTCTTCTTCAGCGCGTCCGGGAGCATCACTTGAGCGCATTCCTGGACAGGTCATGGTATGGTCAATTATTGTCAGTGTTGTTAGGCGTGATAGCTTCAAAGAGGGATGACTCAAAGACATAGAAGTAAAAAGACAAAGACATTTATTTGCATCAAATGTGGTTCATACATATGATGTTACATTTTATAATCAGTTCAGCACATTTCACCTTACTTAAAGTATAAAATTTTTGTTGTATTTAGTTTCGTTTGCTATTTAGGTATCAGTGGTATAACATAATAATTATTGATGATGTCCAGAAGGACTGCCTAAGTCAACCTTATTCGGAAATAATTTTTATAGCTCACCTTTCTGAGTTCCTCAATATTTTTATGTTGTTAAAGTGAATACCACAATCCTGAACATCTTGGCTTTTTAATATCAATATATTTATTGCTACCATTATCTCTCTTTTATTTAAAAAAAACTCCCTTTGTTTACCTTGCAAATAGTCTGCAGTATAGTGATGACAGAGCGGAAGTAGCCCACATGGAACACGGGCAGGGCGAGTTCAATGAACCCAAAGTGCCCAACGCACTCCGCAAGCCCCAGTCCACAGGTCTCACAGTTTGCATCCTTCTGGTTGGTGCCCTGGAAACAGGAATTATCATTGTTATCAGTGACTGCTAGACATAAAAATAAATCAATGATTAAATGAGAATTGAATAAATGATGATAAAAGGTGGCCTTGTGCCATTGTGTGTGTTGCATGCATTCCATGTTAGTATTCTAGAAACCCATCAAAGTGCCCTCACCTCATTGGCAATGCCCCACTATGTTTGGAAAGCCTGTTATGTGTGTGGCCCTTCGGAAGATATGCCAAAAGTGTGACTTATTAGAGAACTATTTAATTTACTATATTAATATAAATATTGATATGAAAAAGCTAATTTAGATGTTCTGAGAATATACTGGACCAATAGGTGATTAGTTTTAACCCTACTAAAATTATAAACATAAAAGTTTTTAAATATGGACAGCGGGATCTTTGGTACTGTTTTATGGAAAAATGGTTAGATCAATTTTTATTAAATTTTGTATGTATGAAGCTGACAGCCTGCATTAACATATGGGCAATTTTTTATCCCGGGATTCCCACGGGAAAACGAAGATCACAGGAAAAGCTATAAGTATAGATATAGAAAGTATTTTATTAACTCACCATACGTCGATCAAGGACACCATGAGTGGCTGGTTTCCTCTGCACATCTTGAGCATACAGGTTTTTTGTAATGACCTGAAGATGAGCTGCCTTCTGAATTTCAGAGGGACTATCCACACTAAAGGTTACATGGGAACTGAAAATAAAATATTACGGAAAGATTAGTTTTAAAAAAGCAGGTTCGATAAATGAAACATTTCTAACGTGAGCCGGTGAGGTTATAATTGTAATTATGTATATTAAATCAAGTCAAATGGGAGAAATGCGAGTTGATAGCGAAGGAAATGGATGTAAACATAACCTCACTTACATTTTCTTCCCGACCTCTGATTCGCGGTACTGTTCCTTGGGCATTTTGTCTGGTAAAATTAAACGTATCACTAAAGTTTTTTCCCTAATCTACACGGTATTTAATTAACTTTTCTCACATTTCTAAATAATAACAACATGTAGAATCGGAAGCACTGACAGCTGTTATTGAAGCATTCGTAATTATTATTTTTATATTTCATCACTTTGACAAATATTTCACAACATTGGGGAAGTTAAAATTTTGAACGAAGCTATAAATAATGTTGCCACAAATTTTCAATCACGATTATTACCAAAAAGGTAGATAGGTATCAAATGTAGAAATAAAACCTCATGGGCAATGTAAAAATAATATAACTTGTGTTAAAAGCGCGGGAAACGTCGAATTGAGCGGGTGTCTTTTTTTCTAACAATTTTTGTAAACTAATTATAAACAGGATCAGGCTTGTTTTAACTTGTAAATATCGTTACATTTGTGTGTATATACTTTAATTTGTAAATATATATAGTTTGCTGTCACATAGGTAAGTAAAAAAGTTATTTATAGTTTGGCCCGTTATGGAGCCCCCTGACCCGGGGGGCACGGCCTCTCCAGAGGTCGGGCAATACGTAACTATAGAGAGCAGTATGGATACGGATGCCTCAGTATCCTCTATCAAAACCAGTAGGAAAAGAATTAGGCCATCTCGCATGTGCAAACATTGCAATAAAAAAAGGAGAAAACATGGAAAGATCAACAAGGAACATGATTGTGCCTGCTCTCAAGCAGATGCAATTGTGGAACCCTCAACTCAATCTGCACCACAAACTGTCCCTACACCACCACAGCAAACTGATACTTCAAAAACACCCTACACCTACAACCCAGTTGGAAGGTCCACTTATAATAAAACAGATGCTGCACCTTTTATTGTGCATATTCAGAAATTCACAGAATCTGATTCATCCAATTCGATACTACACCCTGTGTCATTTGGACGCGTGTTAAAGCAAAATAACGTTAAAAATATTATAAATGGAAGTCTTAAGAAAATTGGCCGGATCAAAGTTTCAGTGAGCTTTTCTGAATTTGAAGACGCAAATTTATTTATGGAGAACTTGGCTTTAAAAGAAAAATATAAAGTTTTTATCCCCACTTTTAATGTCACCCGCATGGGTGTCATTAAAGGAGTCCCACTTGATTGGACAGAGGAGGACATAATTAAAGATATGTCCACTCCAATAGGCTGTGGAAAAATAATAAAAGTAAGAAGAATGAAACGTAAAGTTTTTAATGATGGAAAGGCATCCCATATTAACACAGGTACAGTCGTAGCAACATTTGATGGCCAAGTTCTTCCTAAAAGAATCTTCATGTGTTACTCTTCCCTCTCCGTAGAACTTTATATCTTCCCCACTGTTCAGTGCTTCAACTGTTGTCGGTTTGGGCATGTTAAGGATCAGTGCAGATCTTTACCTCGGTGCTTCAAGTGTGGCGGCAAACACTCGGGATCTACATGTTCAGCAGAGGAAGGCGACTTCCAATGCTGCTCATGTGGTGGCTCGCACTTTGCAACCAACAAGAAGTGTCCAGAATTTGAAAGACAAAGGGCGATTAAATTGTCCATGGCGCAGAGCTGCATCTCTTATGCTGAGGCCAGCAAAATTCATCCTCAAGTCACCCGATTGTTTTCTGAAGTGGTTTCATCTAAACCGATCTCCACTCCATTCATGGCTACTAATAATGATTTATCATTTGTAAATAATCCTTCATCTTCAACTTCATATAAAAAAACTGTTTATCTGAAACCGAAATCGCCTCCTACCATAGCCAAGGGTTATGATAGAAAGGCTCATAATGAAATAATTCAGGAACATGTCGAATCATCTCCGAATGGGGGTGTTATTAAACATCGTGAAAATATAACTATTTCAGAACAATCAACAGCCTCTACGATTGAGGAGTTAATTAAAATGTTAACTACATATTTAACTCAATGTAAATATAAAAACACACCGTCCAACGATGACCATACTAACATGCATAAACCTTCTACTAACAATGGCTCACCACAATCAGCAACAAATGATTCAGTGGAATTGCCAAAGTATAAGAAATAAAAAATCTGATTTAATTCATTTAATTAATAAGTACCAACCATTTATATTATCATTTCAAGAGACCTGGCTTAAGCCAGGCTCTATCTTTAAAATCCCAGGCTACTCTAGTCTGAGAGAGGACAGATCTGATGGATATGGTGGTACAGCCTTATTCATCAGGCGTCCGTGTAATTATGTACATATTCCCATTCCATCCCATAGTAGTAATTTCTCCATTATTGCCGTAAAGGTTAATAACATTACCTTTGTTTCTTTGTATATACCCCTTGCTTCTTCTGATATCATCAATGAGATTGATGGTATCCTATCTTCTATTCCTAAACCTCTTTTAATTTTAGGTGATCTTAACTGCCAACACTCCTCTTGGGGTAGCACTATTGCTTCTACTCCAACACCCTGTTCTGTAAATATTTTAGAATTAGTTGATAAGTATAACCTAGTTATATTAAATAATGGCTCAGCTACTCGTAGGACTGCTCCTGGCCAAGGCATAAGTGCCCCCGACCTATCTATCTGTTCACCCAAATTAGCAGCTGAACTACTCTGGACACCCCTTCCCTCCACTTTTGGTAGTGACCACTTTCCTATTTTAATTAAATTCCCTTCAAAATTTTCATCCACACCACCCTGTAAAATCAACCCTCGTTTTAAATTTAATCTGGAAAAGGCTAATTGGAGTAATTTTCAACAGAAAGTTGACAGTAAAATAAGCGCTTTACCTAGTGTTTCATGTGGTAATGAAAACTTATGCGCTGAAGCCTTAACAAAAATCATCATAGAATCTGCTGAAGAAGTTTTCCCTCTTAAAAAATCTAAAAAGGTGCAGTGTCCTTCTCCACCCTGGTGGGATAGTGACTGCACTTTAGCAATCAAAGATAGGAAATTGGCTGAACTAAATTACTCTAACTGTACTACTGATGAAAATTTTAGTATACTCACAGAAACTATCACTAAAACTAAACAGTTATTTAAACAGAAAAAGTTTGCTAGTTGGCGATCTTTTTGTCTTTCCATATCCCCCCAAGTAAATCCTTCCGAAGTGTGGGCAAATATAAGAAGATTTAAATCTGCTTTCAAGGAATCCACAATTAACGCTTTTCCCCCTTCTCTGACTGAACAGTTTCTTGACAGGTTAGCTCCTCCTTCAGTCCCCCCAGAATCTTTATGTTGTAAATATTCCATTCCCCCTTCAATAGTTGACAACCAAGTAGGATTAAACTCTCCTTTTAACTTAAATGAATTGAAAGGTATTATTAAATATTGTAAAGATTCCGCACCAGGGTGTGATGGTATTCCTTATTCTTTCTTTGCTCATTTGTCTGATAATACACTATTATACTACTTGGAGATTATCAACCATGTGTTGATTTCTGGTAATGTACCTCATTTATGGAAAGTACAGACTATTATTCCTCTGCTTAAACCTCTCCAAAATCCCTCAGATCATTCAGGCTTCAGACCAATAGCTCTTTCGTTAGTAATACTTAAGATTGCAGAGCACTTAATTAAAAATAGGCTTGAATGGTTTATCGAAAGTAATAGTTTATTGCCTCAAAGTCAATATGGTTTCAGGAAAGGCAAGAGCACCATGGACTGTATTTCCCTATTAGTGACAGATATTCGTCTGTCATTTTCTGCCAATGCATCCGTTTTGGCTGCGTTCTTGGATATTACTTCCGCCTATGATAATGTTAACTTGAGTATACTACGTCGTAAACTTTTAGCTTTGAATGTACCGTTTTTATTATCCAACTTTATTTTGAATATATTAACCAATAGAACTATTTTACTCGAAAATGGTCAATCTACAAGCAGTAGAATTATATGTAAAGGTCTCCCTCAGGGATCTGTGCTTAGTCCATTGTTATTTAATATCTACTCGTATGATTTAGAATCATCAATTAGTAATGTAAATATTATTCAATATGCTGATGATTTAGTTTTTTATTGCAGTAATAGGTCAATAGATGAGACGGTGACCATTTTATCGGGTGACTTGGGGAAGTTACAGATATGGTTGGATGCCAATCATTTACAGCTTTCACCTTATAAAAGCGAAATAGTATTATTTACAAGAAAGAGAATGCCTCCTCCCATAACAGTTTCATATGATAATGTCATAATTCCTGTTAAGAGTCACACTAAGTTTCTTGGGGTGATTCTTGACCGTAAATTGTCGGGTTTACCTCACATTGATTACATAGTAATGAAATGTGAGAAAGTGTTAAATATGTTGCGATGTCTTTCTGGTGTATGGTGGGGTGCCCACCCCTTTTCAATGAAATTAATTTATAATGCTATGATAAGGAGTGTTATCGATTATGGGTCTATAGTATTTGACCTTAGTAATGTCACTGGACTTAAACGTATAGATGTCATACAATCTAAGGCCCTAAGATTGGTAACGGGTGCTATGCGCTCTTCCCCTATCAGCGCCTTGCAAGTGGAGTGTTCCGAACCTCCCTTTGCCCTACGTCGGCAATACCTCTCTGATAAATTCTTATTTAGAATCCTACAATTTTCTCATCATCCCCTTATTTCCAAACTTCAATATCTTAATGAACATGTTCAGTCCTCTTCTTACTGGAGATATAAACCTATCCCATGTTTAGTAAATAGTTTCCGAAAATATAAATCTTTGTGTGCGCCCATCAATCGGTCAACTCATCTTCCAATTTTCGAATGTGATTATGAGGCCTTAGTTTCAAACTTAAATGTTATTTTAAACACTGGAGTGGGAAGTGGTGATTTTACTAACAATCATTTCTTACAAGTTCTTGAGATTGAATGGCAGGGTTATCATTATATCTACACAGATGCTTCGAAACATTCCTCTTCAGGAATAGTAGGTGTAGGAGTTTACCACTCCCAATATAACATAGTACAGAAAATCAAACTTCCTCCAGAGACATCTGTCTTTACAGGTGAATTATTTGGTATTTCGAAAGCTTTAGAGTATATTCTTATATGTAAACTTCAAAAGACAGTCATATTTACGGATTCATTAAGCTCTCTTCAGACATTAGACAGATTTCCATTTAAACTTAAATATAACTTTCCTTTAATTTTTAATATTAGAGCAGACATTCAAAAATGTTATAATCTAGGTATCTCGGTTTCATTTGCTTGGGTACCTAGTCATTGTGGCATTAGAGGGAATGAAATGGCTGATAGGTTGGCCAATGAGGCGGTTTCTTGTGGTGACACCTTTCCTTATAAAATATTCTCTCATGACTTAGATTCTTTACCAAAAACTTTTTTACAGTCTACATGGAAGGAAAAGTGGAATGCTTACACGAAAGGAGCTCACTATAAAACAATTCAAGTAGATATTCCAATTAAACCTTGGTTTCATAAGATATGTTATTCTAAAAACAAAACCTCTTCTCTTGTACGAATGAGACTGGGGCACGTTTGTACTCCAGCTCATTTATACAAGATGAATATTGTGACAACTCCTGAGTGTGAATGTGGTGCAGATTGGGCAGATTTGAACCATTTGTTCTTTTCATGTCCTCTTTTTGATCATTCTGATTTTTATAATTCTTTGATTGCCTTAAAAATTCCTCTCCCATCTTCCATTCATAGTTTATTACATATATGTAAAGTAAAGGTTTATAATATTTTAGTTGATTTTCTCAGTCAAAATAATATTGAGTTGTAAATATGTACTTATTTTTTTCGCCTTTTTTAATGTTTTATATTAAATGTATTTCTTTATACCTGAACTTTCCTGATCCTATGTCCTTTCCTTTTTCCCTAACATTTCCGTGTTTCGTTTCCTTACCTTTTATTTTGTAAAAAAAAACATATAGCTGTTAGTGGCAAATGCGCTAGTCGCGCGAGTCCAAAAGAAAAAAAAAAAAAAAAAAAACTTGTGTTATTAAATGTTATGATATGGCTGCGTAAATAGAAGATGTACTACTGAGTACCTACTATAATACTAATTCTATGCATCTGAGGCTATGTGGTATTTGTAGGTATGCGTCTATGTTCTTCTAAACTCATCCAAACTTGGTTTCATAATTTGATGGACCAACCATTGTATCCTTTTCAGGGAGCCTAGGTAGGTACCTATTATAGTAACTAACCCCTTATTCATAAAAAAGTTACTGAACGATTTAGTTAATGAACTGTTTTGTCACTCTCTAACAGAAATCAATTTGTGTCCAATATTTTTTTTTTAATAAGGGGGTAAATAATTATGTCAGTACCTACCTACCTCTTATATTTTATTCAGTGGCCTAGCCTAGATACAAAATATTTCAAACTACCAACTATTCTCTATTTATATAATGTTGAATCGAACAGATTTAGTTACCTACTCAATCAAAATGTTTCAAGTAGTAGTGAAACCGACTCAATGTGTCTGAAAAAGTCACTGGTACTGATAAAATTTCACCCTGATTTATAGTATGTAGGTACTTTGCGCATTTTTTAAGTTTGACTCTTTTCGAAGAATATGACAGATGGTTTCATAACGGTTTTCTGTAATGTCATTTTATTTCTACCAATAGGTCATCCAGTTTAGTATGAGTTTAGTAGAATGTGCCTCTTTCCTACGGTAACCCAGTTCATATGTTTGGCGTAAAAAGAAGCGCACCTCGCGCCGTTTTTTGGCTTGTCAACCGAAACCACGCAACATTTCACGGCTTATTTCTTGGGAAAATCTACTGATTTCCTGATGGTTTGTGCAAAACATCGTAACACTAGATGTGCCACAAGAAGTTAAGTGCATTTGCAGTCCGGTGCCCGAGTGTATCGCGCTAGAAACCGTTTTCCCACCGAGGCGAGCGGCGAACCCTCAACATGCCTCTCTTGAAGAGAAAAGCTAAGCTCGAGAAATCGACGGCGTCGGAGTACCTCCGGGACGACGACGAGGTGTTCCACTGCGAGGTCACCGACGAGATATTCAAAGACTATGAGTGAGTATCAACAATAACATTATTCTTCGCGCAATTTTCACTTATTTTGTCGGTAACACCGCACTTATCTATTAGAAAGACCGTTGTCATTGTGTCCGCGCGGCGGGCGGCGAGGTGCGCGAGCGTGACACCATCTTGCCGAAATGCGCGCCTCTTTCACTCACAATCTCTCAAATTAACATATGTTTTTGTTTATTTTCCTTCAGAGAGTACTGTGAGAGGATTATTTTGGTCAACTCCATGGTGTGGTCATGTGAGATGACAGGGAAGAACAACTTGACTTATGCAGAGGCTCTAGACAGTGAGAAGGCAGCTAGGAGGTCCTTGAAAGACTTTCCCATGGAGTTGAGGATCCCTATCCTGTACCTGGCAGCGAAGACCAAGCGGTGCTCATTTGCTGAGATGGCTGAAGATGTGTTCAACTATGTGAGGGAGAGGTACTTCGTGGGGGAGTCAGTGGAGGCATGCCTGGAGGGGGAGAACTGGAGGGAGTCACATGTGCTCTCCGTGACCGCCCCTAAACAGCAGCCTGGCAGGTCAGTGAACTGTGGATTATCTAAGTAGTGCATTTCAAGTCATAGTTAAAATATTGTGAGTTATTTTTCATGAATATAACTATTTAAATTTAGATGATACTATTCTAACATCATGTTAATCTTGTACATAACAACAAAACTGCAAAAAACACAAATCCATAAAATCTAAAAAAATAGGCTACTTAGAATTAATGTTCCTATAAGATCTACCATCAATATCTATCTACATACAGAAATCCACTATTAGGTAGGTACATAAATTAGATAAAAAAGGTACTCTTCAAAGCTATGAAATCTATTTTATTAATAATAATGCATACTAAAATAGTAATAAGTAGTAATTACCCATTTATGACATTGATTGATGATTCAAGTTGAAAACCATTCTATTCAACTCCAATTCTCATACAAAACTAAAACAAGTAACACAAACAACTCCCCACTCTTGCAGCAAAGTGACCCTGCCAGCATCCGCCTACTGCTACGAGGTGGAGCAGTTTGAGTCCTCATCCTCTGGCCAGGTGGTGGTGGCGGCCCACGACCGCGTCCGCAGACGCAAGGGAGTCTTCTCCCGGGACAAGTGCCGCCTGTTCCTGAAGCAGTTTGTTGAGATGGAGAACACTGTTATTGTCATTAAGGTAAGACAAATATCATCAGTAACAGTTTTATTCAAAAATTCATAGGTGCAAGATAAGTTATTGTATTAATACAAACAAGCTCTATTGATTAAGTATATCTTATATCGCTTATCGCTAGTCAGTGTAGCTTATAATTGAATAGTTTGGTCTAGGTCTAGGAAGACATTAATAATAAAAAATTGCAGACTGTACTTAATGTGTAGTTATTACATATATTTTGGCATAGTTCATAAAACATTCAGTCTTTCATCATACAGTTACCGAACTTGGGATATGATTGTTACAAAATTAATTAACCTATCTCAATATAAAACTGAAAGATATGCAGAAGATAGTCAAATACTACTTTGTTGCAGCACTTGAAACATTCTTAAAGATAAAGCAAATGAATAGTCTAAATACTTGAAATACAAAATAGTGAAGCATTGGAGCCGACAATCCAAAGACAGTGTAATAATTAAATAAGTTACTACATAATACATGCATATAAAAAGATATTGTAAGTGTTTGATCAAAAAAACTAGTAGGCAGGTAGGTACAGTCATAGACATAGCACAAAAAAATGGCCTTCAAACGTGAACATTTAAATTATCAGATGAGATAACAATAATAAGGCCACTGACCGCTCGCGTTCTATAGAGATTAGATTGAGGAAACTTCTTTTTACCATAAGTATAAATAAATTGAAACAGTGTAATGATCAATAAACTTTCCCAAGGCAGTTAAGCTAACGTCACCTTGAATTATTGGGCCAACTCTGAAATTGCAATCAGCTGTTTCTAAAGTTAAACGTTTTTATGGATTCACAATTGTATTGATCTTATTGATAAAAAATCACGTATTTAACCTTTTTGAAGCCTGTACTGGTACAGTCAGATTCATAAGTACCTGTACCTTGGTCATACTCAAAGTCAAAGTCAAATTCAAATATTTTTATTCGTCTTATAAATATAAAATTTTCAGATGAACGTCAATTTTTACAAACTACTCAAACCGCCTATTCATTCATTAAAACATTGTCAGTTTGTTCGTTTACGAGTACAGCTTCTTTATGAAGCTGAAGACACCGGTCTAAACCCTAAACTCAAACCTAACCAACACATAACATAAATTACAGAAAGCAGCCCTAGAAAAGTACAACATCGGCAAAGTGAACTTCGAGCAGATCTTCACTGGGAGCCCCCCCGACTTCCCGTCGTCCAAGAGGCTGATGAAGACCAGCATCTCCCCAGCCAAGGGCCAGCCCAAGCCCGGCTCGGCCAGCAAGGCCAAGCCCGCCAAGAAGCCGAGCCCAGAGAAGAAGGGGCAACAGTCCATGGACAAGTTTGTCAAGAAGAGCGATAAGGCTGATGGTGAGTTGAGATTTTTGTTGTTGTTTTATTTAGTTCTCAAATTCTATTTGCGTTTTTACACAAAAAATATATTTTCAATTGTGATTCTAATTAGAATCTAGTTTCCTATAGGTACTTGTCGAAATAGTATAATAAGCCCGTTTGGACAGCTACACAAATTAGCTATTTATTCTTGATTTACTTGATGAAATACATAAAAAGACACAAATTTTGGTGTATTATTTAACGGCCGCAAGATAAAAGAACTTTTAAAGCACCAAAAGTTACTTATTGTTTAGATTTTTTATGATTTAGATTTGACACTAGCTGTCATCCCATACATTTTGGAGCTGTCTAAACGGGCCTCTTATATTACCTCTTATACAAGTATAGTAGACAAATAAGCGCTCTAGAAAATACTATTATACTAAGCTGTAGTACGAGTATAGAGGGATCCAAAAAGCCAGGTATCGAATCATATTTGAAAAAAATTGCGTTGGTAATTTATTTTCAAATGAATATATTATATTAAAAAGCCCAAATTTAATAAATTCAAAACACAATACACCAGCCAAATACCTGGAAACCCTTAACACATATACCAACAATAACACTACATTTTCCCATCATCAATAATCATCTTCATTTCCGAATCTCCAGCGCCAAAACCGAAGCCAGACCCGGCAGCCAAAAAGAGCGGTCAAGACCTCGCAGACAAGATGCGTCGTGCAGAAGAACAGATGAAGCAGAGGAGAGAAGACGAGAAGGCGAAGAAGAAGGAGAAGAACGCGCGCCTGCAGGCCTACCTCAAGGAGTGGCAGAAGGTCAAGGATGATCTGCTGCTTGAGGATCATAAGGTGAGGAGATCAGGTCATCGGATTGGCTATGAAAAGTTTGTGAATGATGTTACCACACATGACAAATGTAGACAAAAACAGTTGTTAGCCCTGTAAAATTACTTATGAACGTGCCAATACCGTGTTAAACACCATTTAAACATTTTCGTTGATACAGTTACAACTTTATTCATACATTCATATTGATACTAATGCATCAGATATATTTTCTAAGCCTAAGATTTAGTAATTAATTTCTGCTGAGATGACAGCTTTCTATCGCATAAATAAATCCAACAACAAAAAAATACCTAACGTAAAAGAGAGCTTTCGCCAGCACAGACACGCATCTTCCATACAACTTTTAACGTTAACCTAACCTATTTATAGGAAAAGAAATTATACGTAACCTTACCTTATTTTTCCAGATAATACCAAAAGGCACGCCAGTGGTCATCGAAGGCATAGACAGCAAACACATCGGGGATTTCCTATCAGTGCTCGAGTTCGTTCACCTCTACGCTGAAACTCTGAAAACTAAGGAATTCTTCCACAACGGTCTGGACATTGAAACCTTCAGGAAAGCGCTGACGGCCAAGGAGTATGCTAGCTGCTTTAGCGACCTGATACAGGTGTGTTTGTGTTATTTAACATAGGTAATATTTGTATACACGCTGTTGCAAATGTAGTAGGTAGTGATGTAACGAATATTCGCATTCGCATTCGCGAATATTCGCACTTTTTTGGATATTCGCATTCGCAAAATTTTGTGCGAATTTTTTGCGAATGTCAGTATTAGTTAGAAAAAAACTATTTGAAAATAATGTTAACAAAATCAAAATCCATTCGTTTATAAACCTTTCATTACAAGTCACCTTCTTAATCACATTATCAGTCTTTACTTCATCATTTGGTATTATATTTAGGGCTGATTTTTCAATGGTCGGATGAACGCTGTCTGACGAATGAAATTGTAGCTGTCACTGTCTAATACAAACAGTCAGACGCGACAGCATCATAATTATTCCCCAGATAGCCCTTATCTGACCATTGAAAAATCAGCCCTTATAATGATAAATCCCGCGGATGAGATTCGT
This sequence comes from Plutella xylostella, assembly GCF_932276165.1. Taxonomy (NCBI): domain Eukaryota; kingdom Metazoa; phylum Arthropoda; class Insecta; order Lepidoptera; family Plutellidae; genus Plutella; species Plutella xylostella. The sequence continues at coordinate 865,046 of NC_064005.1, forward strand.
ATCCACTCAGAAAATCTCGGAACAAAATTGAGACTGCGTTCCGATACGCACTGAAATCTATTAAATCACCTGTAGGTAATCGTGTTCAGTGTCACTGTCAACCTTATTATCCGTATCGCTCACAGTCGCAATATGTTGTAACAGTTACGGGGCTAAATAAAGTGTCATCATCATCATCATCACGACCCATCATATATCCACTACTGGGGCACGGGTCTCCTTCCAATGAAGGAAGGGGTTTAGGCCTAGTCCACCACTCTGGCCTACTAGTGCGGGTTGGTGGAGAAAGTTGCCGGGTAGGTAAGTGGATAACCCGATTGTCAGATGTTTTCAAGCCGCCCCTAAGGCCTCTGACTAGGCTTAACGACTGTTGCCGAAGAAGCAACCAGGACCAACGGCTTAAGGTGCCATCCGAAGCACGGAAGCGTCCAGAAAAAAAAACCACATGAAATCGGTCACCCATCCAATCACTGACCGTGCCATGTGTTGCTTAACCTCAGTGATCAGTTACGATCACTGAAGCTAGGTCAACTACGGACGCTTCAAAAAGTATAACTTCTTTAAAAAAAACTGCGTCTAGTATTGGCTAGTCTGATTCGGAATGCGCCTAGAACAGCAAACCATACAAATGGCGCCAAATTTTAACACAAACTGAATATTCGCATTCGCATTCGCGAATATCGATATCAGATATTCGCATTCGCATTCGCGAATGTTCAAAAACACACATTCGTTACATCACTAAAATGTAGTAGTAGTAAGGGAGTAACTTAGCTCGTCAGTCCGAAAATATATAGTTCCACAATTTTTGAAAGTTTATATGTAAAACTACGGTTCGGATAAAGAAACATACATCGACTCATGGTATCTGATGACCAGACTGTTGTGCCAAGGGCTCAAGGTTCTATCCAAGCTAGAAATGTTGTTGAAACAAAGAGATTTATTCTCAGCTCACCCATTTTTGCATTACACAACAATGACACAAATTGGTTGTAGCCATGCACTTTCGTCCCCCCGTCCACCCTGCAAGTGCTCCAAGGGCACCATAGTACAAGGGTGTGTTTTTGTTGTTATTAAAATAAGTTTCTAAAAAATATTGTATATGCTATAGATGATGCTGCAGACGATATTCTCGCTGCAAGAGGACGAGGCGGAGGAGTACAACGAGGGCGGCAGCATCGACGTGTCCAACGGACTCGGTAAGTACACACACTGAGTGAAACATATAACGTCCCTTTTCTTAATCTGCGTACAGACCGGCCAAACGAACGCCAACGAACGGGCTTCGTTGACCTTCGTAGCTGCAATCTGCCCTGTATTATGTATGATAAATATCAATCGTTGGGCGTTCATTCCGAGTTCGTTGGGCCGGTCTGTACGCAGCTTTACTGACTGTCAGACCGCGTTTACAGTTCGTGCACGTGGGAGGTAGAATTACCATAATGAGTGAAATCTAAAGGTGGCTGCAGATATTATAAAACCCATCAATATATTTTTAAGTGTGTGAACTAAGCATTAGCTGCTGAGCCCATGTAAACGTTACATTATACCTAAATGGTTTTAGAATATATATTCTGAGTAACACAAGTGTAGAATTCGTTTGAAGGGTACAGGAAAAGAAGGGGCAAATTGATGTCTACTCTGAAGGTCCTAATTTCAATTTTAGTGCTGGCAAAGTAACAAAATTGCCAGACAAAAATAAGATTTACGTTGACACACAAAAGTCGAACTTTAAACAAATAATTTTAGATTTTAAGAACGGATATCAATGAGCCCATTTTTTTTTGTACCCTTCATTTGTTTTATTTTATTTTTTATTTTATTTATTAAAACACAAAACGGATTACAATTAATACATCACAATAATATGATTACGTACTATAAATTTAGATCTGAATTGAAATCCAAAATATGTGTTTACAGCATAATTAATTTAAACAAATCGTGCTTATGCTTAACCTATAGTATAACTAAGCAACTAAAAGACTAACACTAAATAACAAAAATGGTTGAACGAAACCAGAAATGGAGAAAAAAAAAAGAAGAAAATAATAATAAAATTAAAGGTATTTGTATCTATTTAGTCTATGCGTCTGAGCGCATCTGCCAAGGATCCCTTAAATTTAACATAGTTCGCAACATAAATATCTATATTAGAGTCTATTGACACAATGCTGTTGTAGAGTCTGCACATTCGCACAATAGGGTTGTAAAACGAGGTGTTGTTAATATAGGACCTAAGGGCAAACGGTTTAAAAGCTCGAGTTCTATTATTTGTGTTGAAAGACAGTAGTGACAAAAGATAGCTGGAGTCAATACCATTGTGTATGATTTTATAAAGATATAGTAAGTCACTTTGATTACGACGATATTTTAATGACACCATGTTAAACTTTTCTAACCTTTCCTCATAACTACTTCTTGACCGACCAGCTTTACACTTATAACTTAAGAATCTTGTGAATTTGCGCTGTATTCGCTCAATATTATCTATATGTACCACATAGTATGGCGACCATATCACAGATCCATTGATATCTATAGAGTTATGTATCTATAGAGTTAGCTTATGTTAAGCTAGGATTTGTGTAAAAACAGAAAGCATAATAAGCCATGGTTTAAACTCAATATACAAAGTGCTTTATTAATTTGTTTTTGTTTAACAAATTTAGCACATAAATAATTTAGGAAAAATGTTGGCCATTTCGTGTTTCACTAGGGAAATCACTAGGTGTCGCTAGCGGCGCAGTTTCTACATGGCGGTATGGTTTCGTTGCAGCTGAAATACGTATTCACGTCCTGAATTATTCAGCTACATAAAATTCCAGTTTATTGAAAATATCAGTCTTTCAAGTTCCACATTTTTTGGACGTTACCCATTGCCGCATGGGTGGCGGTTTTTACAGTTCACACTAAGACTCACTAAGTACATAGAGAGTTACGAGGGTGGAAATTGTAGAGATATTAGATACAGAGATTGTTAAGTCAGGGAAAGTTAAATGTGACCTTGCCTTACTAAATTGCCGTTAAGTTCTATAAATAATAACTCAGTTCATATGGACCAAATCTTAGAAAAGAGTAGATATTTATAAAGTATAGAATAGATTATAAAGTTGGAAATAGAAACTTGAGTTATTGCAACATTAGGGTTAACATGTGCAGTTAGTCAATCTAGGTCCTATTGAAATAATAAACTGCATACCGCTCCGTCAGTGTTTACTTTGTAAATATTGCGTAACTAATTTCATTAAAAATATATTATGTTTATTATTGGAGATTAATCATTGCATATCCCATGAACGAAGGTTCCATTGAGTGTGCCCGGTACTTATACCCTATAAAATCCTACTAATATTATAAATACGAAAGTTGTCAAAACGGCTGAACCGATTTTAACGAACACGAACACTGACACCCTGGATTAACACATAGGCTACTTTTTATCCCGGTATTCCCATGGGAAATCTTTTTAAGGCGAAGCGAGGCGGGAAACCTAGTATTTAACTAAAACGAGCACTTCTCCCACAGACGAGGAGGCGCCATCTGCCGAGCTGGACATGAACAGAGCCGTGGAGCTCGCGACCAAGGCCAGCAAGTGGCCGCAGACCTACCTGGGGACGCCGCTCAGCAAGCTGCCCATGGACCCCACCACCGTCAGCGAGGTGCTCAGGTAAACTGGACATTGCCATGAGCATAGGGGTGCTTGGAAGGAGTGGAACTATTGATGTATCTACTTATATACTTCAGATGAACCCTGAAAAGTCAGCAACTGACAGGCTAATCGTCTCACCACGGTTACAAACTTTTCACTGACACGCTAAAAAGAAAAACATGGCAATCATCAGCTCGTAATAATAATCCGCTGGCCTCTCCCAAGTATCACCACAACAATCTGGCCCGGATATCTCTGTCTTGGCCGTCGATCCAGCATCACATGTCGGTTTTATAAGACTCTCATTTGTCTGCCTCGTGTTATACAGAAAGAGCCCCTTATCCGAACGGAGAGTACTTTGTAAAAATTTACGTTCTTCAGAAATAAATATATTTATATGATGAATAAAAACATTTGACTTTGACTATAACACCATGTATACGTATACCCCGCAGACTGCACCTGCTATCCTCGGGAGCAGCAGCCGGCAGCCGCTGCGCGGCGTGGCGCTACCAGCAGCGCGGCGGCTACTCGGCGCGCGACGAGCCCGCGCTGCAGCTGCGTCGGCACAACCCGCGCCCGCTGCTCGCGCTGCGCGCTGCCCACGTCACCGCCTTGCCTCTAGGTGCGTGTGTCTACTGCAGTGAGAGCTATAGTGGCGTGGCACAACCCGCGCTGCCCACGTCACCGCCTTGCCTCTAGGTGCGTGTGTCTACTGCAGTGAGAGCTATAGTGGCGTGGCACAACCCGCGCTGCCCACGTCACCGCCTTGCCTCTAGGTGCGTGTGTCTACTGCAGTGAGAGCTATAGTGGCGTGGCACAACCCGCGCTGCCCACGTCACCGCCTTGCCTCTAGGTGCGTGTGTCTACTGCAGTGAGAGCTATAGTGGCGTGGCGCTGCCGGCAGCGTTATAGAAGCTGTGGCAGCGAGGAAAGGTGTAAGGAGTGCATCAGGCTGGTTTTATTGCAGCGTAGACAGAAACTGTCTTCTACTAGCATTGTGAGCTTCTCATGTAATTATTGCCTTTCCTCTAGGTAAGTTACACACTGTCTAAGAACCCTAGGCTCTGGGCTCTCTGGCATTTGATAGAGCTCAAGTTTTCAAATACAGCACATTGGATCAGAAGTAGAACATTCGAAGTGTATCAACATTCATTCTTAGCACAGATGAAATCTCTAAACGTGTGTTGAAAACAATTTATTGTTCCATTTCCAGAGGACAAGTTCACGATCCTGCAGTGCCTACAGAACCAGATCCTGTCGTACGCGACCGTGCGCGACATCGTGGAGGAGAAGCTCGAGAACTACAAGGCCATGAAGCACGAGCTCCGGATGTCCCATGTAAGTGTATATAAACTTTGTTTACGTCATGGAAAAATATCCGGCTCGAAGGGCCACAATGTGCGGGTCGGTAACTCTACTTTGATGTGATTGATAAAATGATAGCCTGGTAAAAATAATTACTTTGGTATATTGTGTAATAAAATAATAAAATAAATAAATAAAAGTTTAACACTATATTTATTTTTACCGAAAATACTTTGCTATGATAATTCTAATGATTTTATGTGAATAGAGTCGATTTATGAAGCTCTTTATGAACGTATTTAATCCCTTTGTAAATTCCATATATACGGAGATACAACTATAATTTACACATAAGGATAGCTATTCTCGTCACAGATAGTTTTTTAGCAGTCACAGACATTATCTTTTGGTAACATGGTGGGTTAGCCAAGGTTAGCTGTCGTCGCTACGGTGTCATTTGAACTGTTTACGACAGAAATATTGCATTTACCTTACGCTTAATTAAATTAAATCATCATCCAGATACAAGAGCGCAAACGCGAAGCCGAACTCCTAGTAGCCAAGGCCAAGCTCAAGAAGGAGGCCGCAGCCAAGAAGGAGGAACAGAAGCTCACGGGAGACAAGGCGAAGGCGGTGGACCTCGAGCTCACGAGGGCGATAGAGAAGTTGACCAAAGAAGGCGAAGACAAGAAGGCGCAGTACGTGAAAAAGAGCAATCAACTGCAGAAGGACTGCTTCGAGTATGTCTCGTATCTTGGTTAGTATTTTTCTTCTTATATTTCTTATTTTGAGTATGTATTGGTTTCTCTCACTGAGGCGCGAGCATAGGATTCTATACTATTTTCGAATCTACACGAAGGGTCACTTTTACCAAACGCTAAACGTATTTAAATCAAATTTTAAATACATTTTGTACTAACTGACAGACGTACGACAGGCTACTAAATACGTTTAGCGTTTGGTGAAATTCCACCTAACATGGAAAAAACAAATGCCACTTTTGGAACCAACAAATTTTCCTTACATTTTGACAGTGACATTTGACGATACGCAACCAATACGCAACGTAAACGGAGGTTTCGAATCCTGTGCTCGGGCAACTGATTTGTTCAACATCGTTAGGAATAAATGAAGAGGTCTATCTATTTCCAATCGTGATTTTCTAATGCAAGATAAATATTCCTTTGGCCTTACTCATTTACCTGCTACCTCATTTCTGATGAACCTTCAGATAAACCTCAATTTACCTTTTTCGCGCCGTAGTCACGATATCGCGGCAAAAAACAATACATTTGTCTCGAGTTTCATTTCACGGTATTCAACCGGTTAATCATACACTTCCCTCACATAACCTGCCAACCTTTGCCACCGCAGGCTCAGGCCGCGCCTACCGTCGCTACTGGCTGAACCAGTGCGTGGCTAGACTATCCGTCGAATAATACAGCCTCTAACATCTAAAAAGCAATCATATAAAGATGTAAAAAATGGCTCTGGAGTTTATTGCCAAATTTCTTCCCCAGATATATATATAAGATATAGATAAGAGTCCTTTTTCCGAATGGGGAGTAGTTTACTTGACTTTCATTAAGGTTTTAATTTTACAATGAAATTTAATATAAAATTTTCATGTACCAGGCTCAGACCGCGCCTACCGCCGCTACTGGCTGAACCAGTGTGTGGCTGGTCTCTTCGTCGAAGCGGGGGCCGAGCCGCGTGGGCCCTGTCTCGACAAGCCAGTGTTACCTGCCCCGCCAGATGAGGACACGTTGACCTATGTGACCAAGCTGTTTGAGAGCGATAAGGAGAGAGGTATGTTGTCTCACTGTTACATAGATATATGTAGATATGTGGTGCTGCTTCCCGTAGGGTATGTCTAGACAAACCTGCGCTACTGGCTGAACCAGTGCGTGGCTGGTCTCTTCGTCGAAGCGGGGGCCGAGCCGCGTGGGCCCTGTCTCGACAAGCCAGTGCTGCCGGCGCCACCTGATGAGGATACGTTGACTTATGTGACTAAGCTGTTCGAGAGCGATAAGGAGAGAGGTATGCTGTCTTGCTCTTAGATAGACGTAAACATAGATAGATAGTGCTGATACCCTTGACAAGTCAAAGTTACCCACCCCCTGATGCTGACGTATCTTACTAACCTATTTGTTTTTTCATGTTACTTTAGATCGCTATAAGCGATAAAGCCGCCTTTTGTACCCTAGTTAAGTGTCTATGTAAAATTGTTAATTATTTCTTGGTGTACAAATAAAGAGTACTCTATCTATCTATATATATTACTATACTATAAATTAGTAAATGAAATCTACCATCAAACTTTAGATTGCGGTATTCCTCAAAATTCCCCCTAATCAAACACCACTAAAACCTCATCCCATCCGCAGGCGGAAGCGACAAAGAGAACGACTCGGGCGCCAACTCGCGCGGCAACTCGCCCAAGAAGCCGCTCGCCCACCTCAACGGACTCACGCAGAAGCTCAGCGGGCTCGAGAGTAACTTGCAGCACATGAAGGAGCTGCTCATGTGTACTGGTGAGTTGGTTTATTGTTTGAATTTTTATTACCGATAAAAGAACGTTGAGTATTGATCTATCATCACATCATAATAGTGCAGCTATTCAATGTTCCCAAGTGCTAAAAGAAGATTAAATTTTTACGAGTTTATCTGTAGGTTCTATGTCTGTCTTATAACCATGAAACCATAGTAAGTGGTGATTTTTTAAGAGTATTTTTACTCTCATTACACGAAAACGGTCCAGCTAAATTTATTTATTACCTATCTATAGATTAATATTTTTTTAACTATGTTGCGGTGTGTTGATGGAACTTGGAGACACTATACAAGAGTCTAGGAGAGCATCAATCCTATGGGCCTTATCATCAAACACTGAGGCTAAACGATGTCAATCGCCGTTTAAATGTGTACAAATTAGATTTAAACATCCATTAAAGAAGGTTTTATTTTTTGATATATACTCAGTATATGTTTTTTAACCCCCCTTTCCCCTCAGGCGACATATCAACCTGCTACCCTCACGGCAGCGCCTCCCGCCCGCAGTGGTGGGTGCTCCACAGCCCCGAGCAAGTGTCGGCCCTTATGACGTCACTGAACAAGCGCGGCGCGCGCGAGGCCGAGCTGCGGCACTCGCTGGAGGTGGACCTGCCGCGCTTGCTGCACTATGTGAAGGATGCTCCGCTGTCGGCGCTGAATCCTAGTGTTGCACCGGTTAGTTGACTTGCCTACCCTTTTAGGGACGCCGGAAAAGCGACACCGTTCTAGGAGATTTCATGAAAAAAACATGGTTTTTGCCTACCGCGCCAGATAACTAGGAAGTCGACTTTGCCTACCCTTCTAGGAGCGTCAATGGTTTCTGCCGACCGTGAAAGGTAATTCATCAATTGCCTACCGTACTAGGTTCGAGGATTTCATTAAAAATCCATGGTTTCTGCCTACCGCACCAGGTAACTAGGAAGTCGACTCTTACTACCCTTCTAGGAGACTTATGAAGATCAATAGTTTCTACCTACCGCACTAAGGAATCCCCTCTGCCTACGGCGTCAGGTAACCAATAAATGTCATTCGGACCGTTAGCCTACCGTCCCAGCTACAAACAGCATCCTCAGTCACTGCCACCCCCGAGCAGGTGTCGGCTCTGATGACGTCACTGAACAAGCGCGGCGCGCGCGAGGCCGAGCTGCGGCACTCGCTGGAGGTGGACCTGCCGCGCTTGCTGCACTATGTGAAGGATGCTCCGCTGTCGGCGTTGAATCCCAGTGTTGCACCGGTTAGTTGGCTTTTTTTTAGCTTTGCCTACCCGTTTAGGGACGCCGCTGAAGCTTTACTGTTTAAGGAGATTCCTTGAAAAAAATGTGGTTTCTGCCTACCGCACCAGGTAACTAGTAAGTCGCCTCTGCCTACCCTTCTAGGAGCGCGTCAATAGTTTCTGCCTACCGTGACGGGTGATTCATCAATTGCCTGCCGTGCTAGGTTCGAGGATCCCATTAAAAATCCATGGTTTCTGACTACCGCACCAGGCAACTAGTAAGTCGACTCTGCCTACCCTTCTAGGAGACTAATGAAGATCAATAGTTTCTGCCTACCGCACAAAGAAACTAGTCAGGTAACCCACAAATGACATTCAGACCGTTAGCCTACCGTCCCAGCTACAAACAGCATCATCAGTCAACACCACCACCGAGCAGGTGGCGGCTCTGATGACGTCACTGAACAAGCGCGGCGCGCGCGAGGCCGAGCTGCGGCACTCGCTGGAGGTGGACCTGCCGCGCTTGCTGCACTATGTGAAGGACGCTCCGCTGTCGGCGCTGAATCCTAGTGTGGCACCGGTTAGTAGGTGTTTTTGGCTTTGCCTACCCTTTTAGTGACGCTGCAAAAGCTTAATGTTTAAGGAGATTCCTTGAAAAATTTGTGGTTTCTGCCTACCGCACCAGATAACTAGGAAGTTGACTCTGCCTACCTTTCTAGGAGCGTCCATAGTTTCTGCCTACCGTGCCAGGTAATTCATCCATTTACTCTACCTACCGGGTTAGGAGTGACGCCGTAAAAGCTTACCGTTCTAGGAGATTACATGAAAAATCCATGGTTTCTGCCTACCCCACCAGAGAACCAGTAAATGGGCTCTGCCTACCGCACCAGGAAACCCATAAATGGGCTCTGCCTACCCTTCGAGGACTAATAATCAGCAGTTTCTGCCTACCGCACAAAGGAACTAGTAAATCGCCTCTGCCTACCGCAACAGGTAACCATTAAATATCCTTCATTCAGTCCGCTAGCCTACCTTCCCAGCTACAAACAGCATCCTCAGTCACTGCCACCCCCGAGCAGGTGTCGGCCCTTATGACGTCACTGAACAAGCGCGGCGCGCGCGAGGCCGAGCTGCGGCACTCGCTGGAGGTGGACCTGCCGCGCTTGCTGCACTATGTGAAGGATGCTCCGCTGTCGGCGCTCAATCCTAGTGTCGCACCGGTTAGTGGGTCGCTTTGGCTTTGCCTACCCTTTTAGGGAAAAGCTTACCGTTCTAGAAGATTCCATGAAGAATCTCTGGTTTTTGCCTACCGCACCAGGGAGACACTAAATCGAGTCTGCCTACCCTTCTAGGAGCGCGTCAATAGTTTCTGCCTACCCTTCTAGGAGTGCCAATAGTTTCTGCCTACCGTGACAGGTAATTCATCAATTGACTCTGCCTACCGTGACAGGTAATTCATCAATTGACTCTACCTACCGTGCTAGGAGTCCTAGAAGCAATAGTTTCAGCCTACCGTCCCAGCTACATCTGGCATCCTCAGTCAACACCACCCCCGAGCAGGTGGCGGCTCTGATGACGTCACTGAACAAGCGCGGCGCGCGCGAGGCCGAGCTGCGGCACTCGCTGGAGGTGGACCTGCCGCGCTTGCTGCACTATGTGAAGGATGCTCCGCTGTCGGCGCTGAATCCTAGTGTCGCACCGGTTAGTATGCAATTTTAGGTTTGCCTACCCTTCTAGTGATTCCGTAATGGCTTACCAAACTGGGAGATTCCATGAAAAATCCATGGTTTCTGCCTACCGCACTAAGGAAACACTAAATCGACTCTGCCTACCGTTCTAGGAGCGCCAATACCTCCTGCTCTTAGGAGCTGAGAGCAATAGTATCCGCCTACCGCACCAGGTAACTAGTATGTCGACTCTGCCTACCCTTCTAGGAGACTAATGAAGAACAGTAGATTCTGCCTACCGCACAAAGAAACAATTAAATCGTCTCGGCCTACGGCGTCAGGTAACCAACAAATGTCATTCAGAGCGTTAGCCTACCGTCCCAGCTACAAACAGCATCCTCAGTCAATGCCACCCCCGAGCAGGTGGCGGCTCTGATGACGTCACTGAACAAGCGCGGCGCGCGCGAGGCCGAGCTGCGGCACTCGCTGGAGGTGGACCTGCCGCGCTTGCTGCACTATGTGAAGGATGCGCCGCTGTCGGCGCTGAATGCTAGTGTCGCACCGGTTAGTATGCAATTTTAGCTTCGCCTACCTTTCTAAGGACGCCGCAGAAATTTACCGTTTAAGGAGATTCCGTGAAAAATCCATGGTTTCTGCCTACCGCACCAGGGACCTAGTAAGTCGACCCTGCCTACCCTTCTAGGAGCGCGTCAATAGTTTCTGCCTACCCTTCTAGGAGCGCCAATAGTTTCTGCCTACCGTGCCAGGTAACTAGGAAGTCGACTCTGCCTACCCTTCAAGGAGCATCTATAGTTTCTGCCTACCGCACCAGGTAACTATTATGTCGACTCTGCCTACCCTTCTAGGAGTCTAATGGAAGATCAATAGTTTCTGCCTACCGCACAAAGAAACTAGTCAGGTAACCCACAAATGACATTCAGACCGTTAGCCTACCATCACAGCTACAAACAGCATCCTCAGTCATACCTCCACCGAGCAGGTGGCGGCTCTGATGACGTCACTGAACAAGAGGCCGAGCTGCGGCACTCGCTGGAGGTGGACCTGCCGCGCTTGCTGCACTATGTGAAGGATGCTCCGCTGTCGGCGCTGAATCCTACTGTTGCACCGGTTAGTAGGGTTTCTTACCCTTTTAGGGACGCCGCTGAAGCTTACCGTTCTAGGAGATTACATGAAAAATCCATGGAATCTGCCTACCGCACCAGGTAACTAATAAGATGACTCTGCCTACCCTACTGGGAGACTATGAAGATCAATAGTTTCTGCCTACCGGACCAAGGAACTAGTAAATCGACGTTGCCTACCCTTCTAGGAAACTCATGAAGATTGCCTACCGCACCAGGTATCTAGTAAGTGGACTCTGCCTACTCTTCTAGGAGCGTCAATAGTTTCAGCTTACCGTGATAGGTAAGTCATCAATACTGTACCTACCGTGTCAGGAATCCTAGGGGCAATAGTTTCTGCCTACCGTCCCACCTACCAATAGCATCCTCAGTCAATGCCACCCCCGAGCAAGTGGCGGCTCTGATGACGTCACTGAACAAGCGCGGCGCGCGCGAGGCCGAGCTGCGGCACTCGCTGGAGGTGGACCTGCCGCGCTTGCTGCACTATGTGAAGGATGCGCCGCTGTCGGCGCTGAATTCTACTGTTGCACCGGTTAGTATGCAATTTTAGTTTTGCCTACCCTTCTAGGGATACAGAAAATGATAACCGTTCCGGGAGATTCCATGAAAAGTCTATGGTTTCTGCCTACCGCATCAGGGAAACAATAAATCGACTCTGCCTACCCTTGTAGGAGCGTCAATAGGTTCTGCCTACCGTGACAGGTAATTCATCAATTTGACCATGGCTACCATGTTTTGGAGTCCTAGCAACTGAGAGCAATAGTTTCTGTGCTCGGTGCGCTAGACACGTCACTTTTGTAGTTGAGTCCATCTTTTGTACAATCTGCCACGAATATTTTTGTTTTATTTATATTTTTACCTTAATTTATCTGTTCCAGCCGCCACCAGTAGCCCCTACACGGCGCAACAAGTTCCAACCCTCCCTCGTAGTCCCTCCCGACTGCTCCGTGCGCGAGGCGCTGGAGCTGTCCCTCAGGGACTACATACTGGAGCTGGAGGAGAAGATCTTCCACGGCTGTCTGGGCGCCGTGCAGGTCAAGGTGAGGCATCAGCAGGTCAAGATGACATATAGAGCTCATTTGTGGAATAGAATGCAAGATGGACAGCGGTTGATCCATTTGGTAACTTCAAAATTTCGACAGATAGAAACTCGATAGATAGAAACTCGGAATAAAAAAGGGTCTTGACAGACAGACAGACAGACAGACGGACGGACAACAAAATGATTCTCAGGGTTCGTAAGCTTGCGAAAAATGGCGGATTCCTTATTCCAAACTTGGCAACACTAAACTCGTATAGACACGCGACACTAGCGCCCCCTCGTGGTCCCGACTGCTCCGTGCGGGAGGCGCTGGAGCTGTCCCTCAGGGACTACATCCTGGAGCTGGAGGAGAAGATCTTCCACGGCTGTCTGGGCGCCGTGCAGGTCAAGGTGAGGAATCAGCAGTAGACGGAGACATATAATATGTAGAGCAAACGTAGGGAATAGAATGCAAGAAGGCAGCGGTTAATAATCCATTTGGCAAATTCATTCCGAAATTTTGACAGCTATCGTTCGACAAGTATAAAAAAGGGTCTTGACGAACAGACTGACAGACAGACGGACAGCAAAATGATCCTTAGTGTTCGTAAGCAGCAACACGTATATAATTTATAGATTCATAAAGAATGCCTCCATGGATGGATAATCAAGCAATAAATCTAACACATTTAACTAACACCCGAATCCCCTCCCCAGGATCGCGAGGCGTGGCGCGGCACAATAATGCTGCGCGGCTACGACAAGCAGGCCAACTACCTCAGCTGGGGCCCGCGCAAGCAGTTCCGCGACGACTGCCACCTGCCTAATGGAGTCTTCAAGATGCCCGCTGAAGGTAACCCATCATCAGACAAGGGTGTGTGGAGTAGTTGGCCAGAGAGTCACACAGCTATTTAATCTGGACATGAAAGAAGAATCTAATGAAGGAAATCTTGCATTTATGAACTGATGAACAATAGACCAATAGCTGACCATGGGTGTCGACCGGTTTGGACACATTTTACACGCGATTCAATCCAATGACAATTAAATAATGCGCATTGTTCAGGCTACAAATCCAACCGAAACGCTACGAATTTAACCATCATCTAGCTAACATTACAACTCATTGCAAAACCAATCAACTCCTTTCTCTCCCCAGTGGACCCGTCCAACCCGATCCCAGAGAACAAGTACCGAGACCCGGGCCACTACTTATCAGACCGGGTGAACGGGGTCAAGTTGGAACCGGACACAGTGAAGACCGAGGCGCCGGCGGGCGGCGTGGTGCGCGGGCTGGCCAGCGCACTTCTGCAGGTCGAACAGGGGATCCATCATAAGTACCTGAAGAGGCCGTTGGGTACGTAGACCAATAATATGTATTTTTTTTTTCTGTAAAACCGGGACCGGGATTCGAACTCGGGACCTTTAGCTCTTAAGCCAACGCTCTGACCAACACCGCTGCCGGGTCGTAGTATTGTGAAGAGGCTTGATAGATATACGTAAAATATGGCATGAGTGAGAAATATGGATTTGACAGCTGCCATAGAGCTATGAAATCCATACATTTTATCTGATATTTGTTCGTTTTCAATGGAAATATAACTATTCACAAGTGTAGGTAAGTATTGGGTCGCTGTAACGAGAGTTGGTTTTCAAGGGAGAACCAACTTTATTTACCAGCTATAGGGCTTATGCTATATTTCTCAAAGTGTTGGTTGACATACTGATCAAACATCCCTACCCATCGTTTTGTTTTACCTGCCGTGTACACATATAAAGATGATGTTCCTCTTCCAGGTCTGGATGACAAGGAGCGCAAGGAGCGGGAGGCGAAGGGCAAGTCACTAGATATGGAGGCGCTCGAGCGCTGGGAGGTGTCGCTCATGGAGTGCCAGAGCTTCGCACAGGTACACTATAGTTTATATAGACTACACTTTATTTGAAAAAGCATTAGACAAAATGAAGTATGTATACCTAGTATTTTTTGTCGATCTATATTTGTTTATTGAAATAAAGACAGAGACAATAACGTTGACGTTGGGCATATCGTCGGAGTCACCAATTTGTCACACAGCAAATAAATATTTGTATACTGAGTTTAGGAGTCTTATGTGACATACTATCACTTAGCAATACAGTTAACATTAAGTCTGTAACCACAATATCCATGAAAAAACTCTCATTCCTTCCAGATCTGCCTACACCTCTTCACCCTAGACTCGAGCGTCTCTTGGTCCGCCAGCATCCTGAACGCGAGCTGCAAGATCTGCCGGCGCAAGACCGACCCGGACAACATGCTGCTCTGCGACCATTGTAATAAGGGCCACCATCTGTACTGTCTGAAGCCTAAACTCACCGTAAGTTGATGGAATATTAGGTGGTTACTACAAGAATCAGGAATAACATTTTACAATCTAGATCCAGATGATATAATAATATGCTGTTGTGTACTGGCTATAGTTCCGGGTATGGCGGTATGCAACAGATAAAACTCTGCTAAATATCCATGTACTTATAGTAATAATAATTTGTGAGAACATCACAGCCTCAAGCATAGCCTGTAATATAGGTATCAGAGATCTGATATAATCTACACAGATACATAGATAGATATACATTATGTGACCTTTATTATTATTATTATGTTGTGTCGTTACCGTCTCATTTGGAAGGCGTGCATGGGGCCGAAGCCAACATGTAGAGGCCCGTTTGACAACATTAATCTATATGAAATGTGACACCAACCGACGATTTTCCCTGTGCAGACTATAGAAGTAAACCCAAGGAAAATCCCCGGTTAGTGCAGGACTATTGTAGGATATGGAGAAAACTAATACAGGGTTATGGAAGGGGGTGCTAAATGGACTGGGTAACTGGGACTATGGAAGGACTATGGCCCCTGCCTGGACCTATATGTTTCACACACGGATAAAAAGGCAGGGGGTGACTCGCACACACAGTAAATGGGCCCCCCAAAACAGTCGCTAGCACATAACAGTGACGTAGCAACAAGGGGGCAACATGGCATGAGGTGCTAAGGATGGAGAGGTATTCCACGGCTCTCAGGACAATCACGTTATCGGTCAAGATCCCTACAAGCACCTTACTGGGTAATACATCCTTCCTCGAGCATTGCTGCTCTAGCGGTACACCACTCAAGCCAGCCAATGAAGGCAAGCAAGAGGTGGGAGATCCTGTTCCTCGTCAGTGTTCACTCTGGACAACCAATAAAGGCAAGCCAGAGATGAGGAACAGGGGTTCTCCCCGGCATCGGGTGGGTGGGGTCGCTAATGCCCAACAGCTCGCCACAAGCTACCCTGCCGCTTTATTATTATTATTATTATTTAATCCTTTATTGCACAAATATAAAAATAAGTGTACAAAGGGTGGACTTAATGCTACAAGCATTTTCTACCAGTCAACCCACAGGAGGTGCAAGAAAATTTTATTATAAGGTGTGCAAAAAGAAAACAACACTATTACTACAAAATTAAAACAAGTCACTTAATAATAATTACCAAATATAATATAATAATACCATTTATAGCTATTTAACAGTTATGTAATATGGATATAGCCACTGAAGTAAATTATATGCATGATTACTCAAAATTCACCTCCATTATTATATTTTGCACGCACACAGTCACGATCGCAGGCGAGGGTATGTGTCACAGTTTGTCTATCATACACTTTATGGTTTTTCAGTACTGCGAGCCAAAAATAATATTCGAACTTTTCTATAGGTTATTCTATGTAAATGACCAAATACCGTCTATCGAATAACCTATCGACAAGTGGCGAAACTATTCTGGTTCGCAGTCATCGTTTCGTATTCTTGGTTGGTGAAGTTTATGACGAAAGATGTTCACTAAATCCATTCACTAAACATCACACTCGTATGTTTTCTTGTAGAAAGTGCCAGAAGGTGACTGGTTCTGCGCGCAGTGCAAGCCGAAGGAACAGAAGACGCCGAGAAAGAGACGGAAGATATTCTCCGACGAGGAGCTAGAAGAAGCTATGCATGAAGAGTGAGTGTCTGTTCCCATAATCTAAAGTTACACATTTTACACACGTATACATTGGTGTTAGTCTGAAGTTGGATTCTACTAGTCATGTGTACTGAAACTTTATGTATGTTTACATACAATCCAGTGCCTCTACCGTTCACTACAAAAGAACAAATTTAATGTTTGAAAGTGTTTGCGAATGAAAGATGAAGACACTGAAACCTCTGTTTGTTACTATAGATCATACGTAAAACGCAAATAAGGGCCTTAGAGACCTTTCAAAGGAAATCAAAGTTCGCGTTTCTTTAGTTTAGTGTTGTACAGTCAGCTACATAGGTAGCTGTACACTTTTGTACCTTGTCAAACTCACAAACTGCCTATTGAAACATTGTTTTTTTTATTTGATTGGTTTGTTATGTAGTCAGCTTGACAAGGTAAAAAAGTGTATAAGTAGCTACTTATGCAGCTGACAATACAAACCTTTGGAACGCCGACTAACATTAACACACCCATTCCAGCAGCGACTCAGAATCCGAATCCCCCGCTGTCTGCGGCACGTGCGGCTCCGGCGGCGAGCTGGCGGCCGCGTGCAGCTCGTGCCGCGCCCCCCACCACGCCGAGTGCCTGCCCCCCCGCGCCTCCCGCCGCGCGTTATGCAAGCAATGTACTCCTGCGAGAGGTGAGTAGTTAGATGTTTAGTAGACATGAAGATGAAACAGCGCCATCTATTAGCAGTAACTGGTAGTTACGTGAAGGTGTAGCAGCGCCATCTAGTGGCAGTTGCACCTTGTGCCAGCTGTTTACCACCGCTAGAGGTCAGTAGTGCGCAGAGATTTAGCGGATTTGTCATTGAATTTGCAGATTATAAAGGCAGTTTTATGGGCTAAAAGTTAAGTATTACTAATTCTACTTCAAATAGACAACAAAAGCAGTGGATTGGGATGAATAGACAATCCTATAGTAACGTAAAAATTATCTAGCTAATAATATGAAGAGTAAAATCTTGTACAAAACAAGGTACACCCCCGAAATAAATACCAAAACAAATAAGTAAATAAAATAGCTATAATTTTAAGCCAATGTCAATGACACCTGGTTCTATTTCCCTCCAAAGAGCGGCGACGGTGCGCGGAGACGGCCATCACGAATATCCACGAGTACACGCGCGCTCTGAACGCGCCGCGCCATGACACCTCCGGTGCGTCACTTCCGGTCCAATCAATCACCCCTTCCGCTCTGTACAGCTTCGTTCATTTTTCTTTTGGCTGCGTTCCAATTTTTTGGTTTTGATTTTTGTTGGCATGTTGATGCGTTCATTTTGGTAATTTTCATTGTATGTGTTGTGTTTAATTTAGTTTGCATTAATGCTGTCCATTGTTATGATTTCAACTATCATTTAAACTTGTATCTCAATTAATTTGTATTTTGTTGTGATCCACTTCAACTTCACCACAAACCCCCATTTAATTGATCATTTAGATTTAGGAAGTTAGAAAGAGAAAGTAATAATTGGAACGCAGTTTCTATCTAGCTCGCTCTTGAGTCCCTTCGCTTGGCATGCTCCCCTGGGTTCTGTTCATCGTCTGCTCCATAGCATAAAATAACATCTTCTATGCTGACTTTGTTAAGGGTCCAAAGAAAATATAAATATTTGTATAGAATTTAAATTCTCTAAATTCTATTGGGTTCGAGTCGAGTCAAGTACAGTTTGCTTTGCTACGTAACTAAAAAAATCTGTTCTGTTTTATGTTAGTTTCCGTTAGATGCGCCAGTGTTTTAAAACAGAGCTTTTGTAAACTTTCAAATCATAACGCGATCCTAATTTATGTTTATAAATCACAAATATTACTAATCAAATCTCTCTCTCTAATATATCTTGAATCAAATATGTGTATCGGTTAGTTTTAAAAGTTCCATGTAGTATTTTCGTACCCTAAATATTTCTAACAATAGTTGAGGTCGATTCGATGCAAGCTTTTTATTTCTGTTTCAGGTTTCTTTTACTAACTTTGGTCAAAACTTTATTTACTAAACGAACAACCACCAACTAACTTTCTGCAATTTTGAATTCATACCACTTGAATCTAATGTACATTTGCTTATTTACCCTTAACCGCAGTATCATAAAATTCATAGTACACTTGTCCAAAATTAATAATGCACATGCAGATCTTCACACCCAAATCATTAAATCGTAAGAGCCTTAAAAAAAACACTTGCATTTTGCACCTTGTTCGAAAGAAATAGGAGTCAATATCATGTGTCACATAATTGAAAACAACCGAACTGTCAAAGATTTCTATGCGCATTATCAATTTTGGAGCACTGTACTAGTTTTTCACTCCTGTGTTGGTAATAAGTATAGTGAAACATACTTAGCTGGCCCTGTGATAACCTAATAAAATGTATGCATTATTTTATTTTAAATGTATATGCTGAATTTCCGCAAAAACACGTTCAACGGTTGCCAAAAATGGTATTTGACACACTCATGATACGGCTTTTGACATTATCTTTTGAACATTGTGTCTCAGTTTTTGTGGCGACCTGAAGATATTTTTCATAATATTCGATGGTTTTCCAGATAAGTTTGTTTCACTATATATCAACTCAAACAAATTACACAAGTCTAATTGAGATATTAATTGCAGAGTCAGACGACAGTGAAGACAACACGGCCCTCGTCAGGCTAAAGACGACGAGGAAGTCTAGAAATAGCAAAGAACCATCGCCAATGGTGAACGGACATTCCACTACTAAGAAATCTAGGAAGTAAGTTTTTTAATTACAGTCATAGAGAAAATAACACTACGTTTTAATTACAATATTATGCAAATGGGTCTTGCAAAAGTAGTCTAGCCTCCTGACCCCGAGAGGTATAAATGTATGCACTGTTCTTAAATTTAAAAAAAAAATATATTTTAACTACTGAACTGTTTTGTCACTTTGTCAAAGAACAAATTGATTAAGGGATAGGTACTTTATAAAACTTTAAAGGAATAACAGGGATACTCCATAAAACTTTTTATATAGGTATTTTTAAACTATATATTATATTTTTTTTCAATGTCCTACTCATAGCACGCCAGGTGTCAGGAGGCTAGGAAGCCGAAAGCTCGTAATCTTAAAAAAAACTTTTGAATATTAATGAATAAAGAAACCACACCCCAATAAAAAGGTTATAACGTTTTTATGGTGAAGCATATTTTTAAAAAATAATATTATTATCACTTTTTGGCGTACTGGTCCTTACATCTAACTTTTTTAATTAAGTAACTACCTCTAGAGTGCATGCAAAAAGATACACTTCATTAACATCGAAGTAATAGAATCAACTGTTTTGTTACAGATCAAAAGAAGAAACGAATACGAGCAGTAGAAAGTCCCGCACTTCGGGTGCCACCACGCCCGTCATGAACGGACATCATGGTCAGTGACCCCTACATATTGATATACAGGGTGCCCCCCACACTACGTTATACAGGGTGTCCCCACACATTATTATACATCTGCACATCTGTGGTTTGGACATATTATCGGCATCACGGAACAAGGAAAAGCTCCAGATAATAATAAGTCGCATGATCAATAAACTGGTATAACAGGGTTGTTTTCATCTAAATGCGGTCGTCAAAAACAGCTTCATACAAATCTATGATCAAGACCCGTAGGGGACGTGGCCTAAAAGCTCTACATAAGTTCTCACAGAAAAGCTATCACGCATGATCATACCAATAAAAACCCTATTCCATAAACTTTATGGAATAGGGTTGTTATTGGTAACCTTTATGGCATAAAGGTTGTCTGGAAGAAATCGGTTTTAAGCGATAAGACCGCCATTTGTACAGATGAGCTAGATTATTTTTTTTTGTAATTTTGATTTTATTTTTTGCGTACAAATAAAGAATATCTTATCTTCCCTCCTACAGAAGAGCGCAAGTCCAGCCGTCGCAGCAGCAAGGGGGCAGCGAGCCAGCCCGCGCTGCACGCCCCCGCGCTGCAGCAGCTGCTGAAGGAGCTGCTCAAGCACAAGGACAGCTGGCCCTTCGCCGAGCCCGTGGACGTGGAGGAGGTGAGCTGTCTCTGTGTTGCTATTGGGACAACCCACGCGAGTTAACTTGACACATGGTCGACGAGAACCAGAGGTCATGTCGGGTACCCCTGAGATAGTAAACATGTCACCTGGATCTTGTCGGTCAGGGGCCACGTTTACTCGCGCAAGTTGTAATTGAAACAGGTACATGGTAAGAAGCTAGTATATAACAACCATTGGCAAACTTTCCACCTGAGGCTTTTTTCCGTACTCGTGACGTGACGTGACGTCGTGACTCGTATCGCGTTTATGTGTAAGAGCCCTAACCCATAAATCTCGGCAAAACTAATCACACTTACCTAACCCCTCAGGTGCCAGACTACCTGTCCATCATCTCGACCCCGATGGACCTGTCGACCATGCAGGGCAAGCTGGCGTCAGGCGGCTACGAGAGCGACGCGCAGTTCGTCGCCGACGCCGCGCTCGTGTTCCGCAACTGCTACACGTACAACCGCGACACGCACCCCGTCGCCAGGTGAGTGTCGCCACATGTAGCCACCCCGTGGAGCTGCCACGACGTAGGGCAAGCTGGCGGCGCGCAGATTTTGACGTTTAAGTCGGGGTTTTGGTCTTTTTGCTAATATTATTCTGCTTATAGGCTGTTTTAACAGCATGCGGATTTGATCACGCACACGGGATTGCCCCGGACGCGTTCTTAAAAGTATGTATTGTAACGCATGGAATATGCTCCCAAGACGCGGGAAGGCATGCCATCCCGCGTGCGTGATGAAATCCGCATGCTGTTAAAAACAGCCTTACATTGCGGATGGTTGTAGCGTTTTCCTGTAACCTTATAGGTGTATGTCGGCGTTTAAAAGATAGGAGGATGGATCTAGACCGCTCGTACGCAAATAGAGAAGTTCCCGCTGCACGGGTTCGTTGTGGACGTAGATAAATGACACTTTATCGCGATGTGCTCGCAGATTATCTCCAATTGGCCTGATTCCCCGATGCTACATAATTAACATATTAATAACCCCAAACCCTTACAGGTCAGCGGTGCGCCTAGAGAAGTACTTCAACAAGCGCGCGGCCGAGCTCGAGCTGCCGACGCTACCGGAAATGAACTTCGACGAAGAAGCGGAAGCGGAAGTGGAGGCCGGAAGCAAGCGCTCCTCCTCCGAGGAGCCGCCGACGGCCAAGCGAGTGAAGACCAAGTGATATCCGCTTCCGCCGCCGAAGCTCACAGACTATGTGTGTTATTGAGGAGTGAGGGTGTGAGGTTTGAGTTCGTCTTTGGAAAATTAGGAGTATTTGGAAGGTGTTATGGGGGTTTAATGGCGTTGGGAAATGGAAACTATTCCGTTGATTCACAGATGGTCCTAAATTATCTGTTTTCTTATATTACTGTATTTAGCAATTACTATAAACTAAATGATAAAAGATAGGCATGTGTATTTATCACATATTTTACGTTCATGTAACTTACGTGCTGGACACGCAAAAACAGTCTCAGCTAAGGCCACGTCGCCATTACCCTCTCTAAACATAATAAACTCTGAAAATACAATGTCAGTCTTGTGAAAATTCAAGGAAACTCAAACTAGTACATTTATTGTAATAAAATAATTTAACAAGGACGAACTTGAACTCGACGCTCGAATACAAATCGAATTGTGATATTCCAAAACTTAGTGAAAAGTAAATTATGTAAGTGCTTTTATGTAAAATCGTGTCAGAAACGTGCCCAGTGCAGTGTTTGCCGACTCTCGCGACCAACGGTAAGCATTGTCTAGCTCATGTTTATAAAACTATTCCGAGTATTATCTACTCATTGCTTCGTACGGTTTCATTCAAGGAATACTGTCACAATAAACCTGAGGTTTGGGGTCTCCTATCAATGAAGAATTTTAGAATTATTGTTGATTTTCGTACTGTATATCATAAAAATTCCAGGGCTCTGTTTTTGGGTTGTGCCCATATGTTACTAAGGGAGCGTTGTGTCTGTTCCGTTTAAAATTGCAAAATGATTGCGAAGGAAAACATTGATTAATGTCTAGGGTTGATAATTATAAATTGTTGTAACTTATTATTTCTAAGATTGTTTCGATAAGCCACACGCAGCTTTATTATATTTCGAAATTAATTAAAACTCAAGTAACAAGAGCACGAACAAAGAAATTATGATTGTTTATAATGATGGTGTCTGCAATATGGGTAATTGTGTTCCCGGGTCAACCGGCCAGGTACAGTCAGTTTCATTAGTAGATGTAGTGCTGACACTTAAGTACCTTGTCAAACTCGCAAGCCGCCTATTCATTCATTCAAACATGAAGGTTTGTGACTTTATACACTCACGAGGAATGAAAAAGTTACAATTACAAAATGTCGACACCAACTAAACCCAATTTTTAAACATTTAATTTAGAATTTGATCTAAATATTTACTGTTTTAGTTGGTAATATTCTGATGCGCTGTTAAATGTACTTCAATATTGGAGACGGTGTCATTAAATTAGTTGTTTTCCCGTTTAGGAGTAATTTGGTACAATCGTCACTGGAACTTTTTCATAGCTCGCGAGTGTAGCTACTAATCAGTGTATACCTATCTACTATTGAAGCGTACATAGTACATACATATACAATCCACAAGAATCCTAAAATAAAACAACAGTATGTAACTATGCAGCCGAGTCTACAAGGATGTACTAACAACAAACAGATCGCAGGCTTTAGTGTTTACGTTAGTGTAGCGTTAAATTATTATTTTTGTTTCTTGTTAGTTTTTAATGTTGTAAATATATATTTTTTGATGCACCAAGCCGATATGTACACAGAGTAAAGAAGCTCTTACGCAGAGGGCGCCACTGCGACTTGATTCTGAAGCTCTCTTGTGATTAGTCCATTCAAAACCTTTTCGCCAGTGATGATAGTTTCCATTGCTTATATTTTTGTCTCTTAAAGAATATTCTTTTTACATTATGGTGATTTTATCAGATTAATCAGGAAATGATGAGCATTACCCAATCCATTGTGCGAATAGTAGTATAGCGTAATCGTAATTATGAATCACCTTCAATAGACGCCAACATTTGCCTAGTTCATACATAGCCGCGTTGTCGCAATTTACACTTATATTTGATTGAGTTTGTTGACACTCAAAATGTTTAACTACTTATTGCTGGACAAATAAGTACAATTTAAAGGCACAGTAACAAGTAACTAGTGAGTTCCTAGCCTGAAACTAACGGAGCACTGCTGCGTTAAACACAACTCTATCTCGTTGCAATAAGCGTACTGGTTGCATGACACATCTCGTTCTTTCGTGTTTTTGTTAAGCTAAAGTAACCCACCAGGTTAATTCAGATTTATTTTCTGCCGCTGGCTATACAAATGAAACGGGTAAACACAGTTAATACAAATTAGCATTTCATAGTTATACTCTTTTATTTTAGTGCTGTTTTTAAGTGATTGTGAACTTTATCAATGGCGCATTATTTCCATATTTACAGAAGAAATGCAGAATTTATAGATGGGATAAATACCAAATTTTAATTCATTCAACTGATTACGTCTCCCGAAGAACAATTCTATTGTTTATGTGACTTATTTTAACCAGTTAATTTACATGTATGCTCGGGCGTTCTCCGAATATTTTATGAGCAAATATTTTTCATCATTATTTAAATTAGTTAAACTAATTCTGATTGTATTATGGTATGTTTGACTGTATTATATAAGCCTCAGATGGTTTTATAAATTCGAATAGTGATGAAAAATTGTGAATCTTTTTGAACTAAGGTTCCAAATAAACTCTGTATACTTAATGAATAATTTTGTCTTGCTATTTATTTATTGATGTAATTTATAAGTTTTTATAATAATTTACTTCTTAGTTAATAAAGACACTTCTGGTTTATACGTAGCTGTTTTTATTATAATTCTTTATAATACTATGTTAGGAATTTAACAAAACATAAATTCTTGTAATAATTCCTCCATTAGGTGTTTTATGTGCATAAGACGTAGGGCAACCATGAGGCAGCAAATAATTTTTTATGTAATATTTTTTAATAATCCTTTAGAGCCTTACCACAAAAACTTGGACAGTGTTTAACAGGTGTTTAGCGCTGTCAAACGCCTATAAAATCTCAAATTTCGTTTTAAACACTTGTTAAACAGTGTTTAAATTTTTTTGTGGTAATACAGTTAGTGTCTTCTACGTTATACTCTATTGAATAACAACAGTCATAAATATAGTGAGCTTAAGAAAACGTAAGCTTAACTTATAGGTACCTCTTATAAAACACAGTCTTCACGTTATGGTTTAGAACCGGCTTTAGTCTACTGATATAAATAAATAAATATGTGGGCACATCTCACACACGGCCATCCGATCCCAAGCTAGGCAGAGCCTGTGTTATGGGTATCGGACAACTTATATATCTACACAAATACATAGATACATATTAAATAAAATATCAACACCCAAGACCCGATTACAAATATCTGTCTTTAAATAAATATCTGCCCCAGCCGGGAATCGAACCCGGGACCTTCGGCATAGCAGTCAGGGCCACTAACCACTACGCCATTCGACCGTCAAATATATAGGTATAAGGCCTTTGGACTAAAACTGGTGCTATGAGTAAACTAATAATAATAATAATAATAATAATACGGGAACGTTTTATTCTCATGGTAGCCGCTGTGACCGCCGTCCTTCGCCTTATTCGCTCATTTCTTTCACAAACATTTGTTTTGCATAAACCGTGGCGTGTTTATGTATATCTTTTCAATTACTTATTTGTAAATAGGGAAACTCGTCACTTAAATTATTATGTACTTATACATCCGGAAAGATGAATTGAATGTGCCATTTCCCCGTATCAGATCTCTCCTGGGCATGTATCATGATCGTTTAATGTAATGTCTGTGGACACAAATTAATGTGGGCCCATTTTATTCAGTCCTTGTAGTGTTTACTATCAGGTTCCTGTTTACTAGCATACTTTTTAACTCTTCTTTGCTTCTCTTGTAAATTCCACACATATGGATCCATTAGGTAAACTTATTCTACCCAAATTTTATAAATACCTACTGACATATTTTTAAGGTTAAAATGACTGGCGAGGTGACCCACCCTCTCACCTGCGTCTCCATTCTCAAAGCAAACCTTGAGACCATATTTTTTAATATACCTACTTGATGATGACCGTGAATTTTGACCCAGTTAAAAATAATTATTACCCTCATTTGGGATGCCATAAACTCTAAATATTGTAGCTACGAAAGAGACTTCTTATTCTCTAGCTTAGCTAGACTAGTTTGTAACCGTGGTCAAAGAATTGTTCAGTCTGATTAGCGACATTAGCTCGCGCTCGCTGCCTAGACGTAGGTAACTTTTACAGTTTATAAGACAGATGATTCGTTATGTAGCCTCTTCATGTTTCACACGCATGGGTTGAGATCAGTTTGAGGGTCTTCAACTCCTCAGCAACAACATTAACGTCATCGTCATTAAGTATGTATAAAAATATAAGTACCTAATACATAAACCAGTTGGTTTACTAACAATCAAGTTAAATTTTATTGCAGAATGTAAAATCTACTTGTAAAGCTCATGGGTAAATTAATAAAAATAACTAAAAAACATGAAAGAGTTCAAGTTTAAAACAGCAAATCCTGGTTCTTGGGAATGTAAGTACTTACTTAAATAACTTTAAACAACAGCTGTAAAAGGTTACCTTGTGTTAATTATAGTAATAATTCTAACATAGAATTATTACTATAATTTATAAGTGTAGCTACCTACACACTTATGTTTTAGAGTAATACCCGACATATACCGTACCTAACTCTTCTTTTTTCTCCGCCGGAGTCAGTCGGGTGAAACCCATGAAATTGTTTTCTCAGTATCACACGACATGGTCCTCTTCCTACATAATATTTACCTTATGATGCATTCATCTTTCAGTGGGTGACTGTCCTTAGCATAAACAAGTAACAAGCATCGCGTAATACCCATTGTGAGGGCACAGACGTACCACACTGGTAGCTCTGAGATAATCGGAATATAAATTAAATTATTGATACTAAATCATTTAATCAAACTGTAAATATCTATGTACACAATACAATCTAAATAACTTATTCTAAACTTAAGAAAAATTATGACTAAAGGTACCTAGCCTAACTATAAACAAAAAAAGAAGAAAAAAAATAAAAAATAGATAAAACTATGTGTCTTCGCTCCGGAACGCATCCGACGCAAAGGTCCCTAAGGTCCTAAATTAAATTACATATGATTAAACAACTTTGAGAAATTTCAGTTGAATACCAACATTTGGGAAAACACATTTTAAAAATATGACAGTGTTAATCATCTATTTGCTGTGCTTTTCCTATGCGTGTAAGTGCATTATACTTAACCATAACTTAAGCATTTCATTTTTGATCTCAACACGAAATATTATTTGCGTATAACATGTTGTGTTTTAGTGCAAATGTGTGCGACTGAGGTGAAGGGATCTAACACCGAGCTAGTGGATGCGCTGATGCGGGACCTGCGCTCGTGGGACCTCCCTGTCCAGGAGTCTAGGTGCAGGGAGGATGTCCTGGATATGATGGAGGGTGTTAAAAACTTCACAGTGTGGGCTACTTGGAGTAAGTCATTTTATTACTACCTACTTACCTATTTTATATTATCTGAGGTGTTTCGGTGTAGGTATTAGTTCCTGCAAATGGCTCTCTAGAAATAAGCTTTTCCGTTTCCCATACCATGCAGGTTGGTTTATACATTATAAGTACATGTAGATGTGCAGGTTTCCTCATAATCAGACTTCCAACTTCCAGGCAGGATGAAACTATTCCTTGATTTGAATTTGATATCGACATCGGCAGATAATATCGCGTTTGAATAAGTCTTGAAATACCTACCTACAGGTTATTTTAATATTAATTATTACATTAAATTACCTATATTTGTTTCGTAACTTCCGCCCGCCTTAACCGACGACGCATTTTTGTACTTAGGTATCAAAAAGTTACCAATCAACTTTATTTTAATAAATAAAACTTATATTTTTTACTTTTATACTTAGAGGACCGGTTAGCGCAGTGACGATGACGTACAGGACGATTTTGTCGTTTATGGTAATAATAATGCGCCTCTGCCTATCCTATTAGCCTCTGCCTAACCCATACCGGCGACTTGTAGGTACACAACAACGTTTGCCTTTGAAAGAAAGAAAGATATGCGTAAATTTCTCATCATATAACATCCGAACGGTCTCTCGATCCGTGCGTACCCTTGCCCCATATTCAAAGACACCACCTCTCATTTCCACCCTTCCCCCGCAGTGTGGGAGTCGTCGGCGCTGTCGCCGGTGGGCTCTCTCTCTGGCTCGCAGCAGCAGCTGGGCGGCTGGGCGCAGTGCGCGCTGGCGCCGCGCGCCGCCTACTGCCTCGTGCGCGTGCGCACCGCGGGGGGGAGGGCGCAGGGGGGGGAGGTGGGGCTGTATGCGTCGGCTGAGGAGTTGTTGCGGGTGAGTGACTGTGTTTGAAGGGAATGCAGACGTGAGGGCTTTTTGAGGATACAACTCAGAAGTATCAAGCCCTCAGCTAAGCAAGGCGACTCAGTCCCCAAAACTCGGCTCCCGCAGCCACGATATCCCACCCATGATGTGGTAACTACGCAAAGATATCTATCTCGTAGTGTGACACTATGGTGAATGATGTAGAGATCGTGACTGTGGTGGCTTGTATAAGCCTCTCAGATAAAGAAACAGAATAATAATGGCGGACGCAAACATGCTATCTCCCTATCGCATGCTATTCGTAAGCCTGAATCTACCCCATCTCCTTCCACAGACCCCCATAAAGTACAACCTGGACCGCGGCCGCCTCGACTGGGGAGTGTGCCTGCCCTCCTCCTGTCCCCCCCGCTTCTCCGAGCCCTATGTCCTGATGCTGCTGAGGCACTCCCACTACGCCGCGGTGAAAGACCTTAGCGCCAAGGTGGATTCCTGCCAGATCAGTGGGGAGCCGTTGAGGCCGGTCACTGTGGACTTTTATTTGTTTTTGTAAGTACTTATTCAAGGTGTTGGGTATAAATAAAACAAGATAGCTATGTATAATATCCATGAATTTTACAATGGATGTATTGCTTTTTCATTCAGAAGGGTTACTCTTAGGTTAGCTTCACAAAAAAACAAAAGAAAAGATACCTATCGTGTAGTTAAGGACGTTTAATTCTACGAGATAGAGTCGTGTTTACCGCAGCAGCACTCTGAAAATTCGTTTACCATAAGCTAGAATGTTTTACTTGCTAAGCTTTTAAGCTCTTTGGATTAGATAGAACTTTCGTTTAATCATTTCACTCTCTTTTCAGTGCACTCGCAGCATCATTAATCCTGATCACTCTAACGAGCTCTCTCTACATCAAATACTACTCGAATCCTAAACTCAAGCCGTCTACCCTTACCAACATCATGCAATGTTTCTCAATAGAAGACAACTTCCATGCTCTAACCAAGGACTGTCCGAATGATATTCTAGAGATGCACGGGATAAGGTTTCTGACTTCTGTTGGTATTGTGACGCTGCATTCAGTGATTTATAGACGGAGCGCCAGTAATGGATTGTATATGGTAGAGGTAAGTGATGTTAAATGGCTATTAAAATGTTTATTGGTTGGTACTTATAGTTAGCTAAATAAGCTAAATGATTTAGTGTTCGCTTCTACCGTAAAAGTTTGATGATCTACCTAAGTGTAAAGGTTAAACAAACAAACCTGAACAATGTTCTTTGAAATTAATAAAAAAATACGCATCAATTGCGAAATACTAAAGCCAGGTTTGGTTTTTAGGTAGGGGCAGATATTATTTAAACACATCATACCTGGATAGATATGTCTATTCGTTCTGCGCAAGGGAGTACATGACTGTCTATAAAAAATATGTCACATACCTAACTTTTTTCTGTGCAGCTTATAAATCGATGAGAGAGTCTTGCTCACTAATAAAACCCCTCCCCGTACACTCCAGTTCACAGACTCCATCCGCAACTCGTGGATGCACCGCTGCGACCTGTTCGTGGACACATTCTTCATGATGTCGGGGCTGCTGTTCGCGCGGGCCGCCCTGGCGAGCCTGGGGAGGGAGCACCAGCCGTGGCGGCAGCTTGTGAGACGGTATTTTAGGTGAGGCTGTTTGGTTATTTGATCGAATTACTACGTAGTAGATGCACTTTATTACAAAAAAGTAATATAATGTGGTCAAGCTTTTTTGCAAATTTTATCCATAAACAGATTATTAGAAGCAACTTACCTACAAATAATTTATTTCTTTAGCTTTATATTTTACATTGTTTTATGTTCTAACGCATAAATCGCATGATTTAATACCTATATTGTGAGTTTATACTGTAAACTTTATAGGTACTTACTTACATATTTTTTACAATAAAATTAAATTGGTAATACATCAACATTATACTTCGTTGACCTTTAGCTAGGTCTATACTCATACCTTAGATACGTTAGGTATATTATGTATACCATAATCTACTGTTTTGATGAAACATAACTAAGAAGAATAATACTAACCATACTAGTTCAGTATGGTTAGTATTATTCGACCGCAGACGCGGTCGCCCCGTGCACACATGGCGGCGCACAGTGGACGGCGAGCTGCGAGCGCAAGGCCTGAGCTGGACGGAAGCCAGAGCGGTTGCTGAGGACAGAACGGCGTGGCGCACGCTTGTAAAGGCCCTCTGTACCACCGGGGTACCATAGGACAGCAACAAATACTAGTTCAGTCCAAATCGCTTCATCCATATGCTACTGTGGATAAAATAAAGAAACAATCTGGTGGATATTAATCGCATCTCATTCTAGCTGGCCAAGTCTTTCCACCTTTCCTAAGCCTACACACTAAGCAAAATGCCACTAAAACTCCTATCACACCTCCCTAGGCTAACCCCAGTGCTAGCAGTACTGATGTTCTTCACATCCTCGGTCCTGTGGCACTGCGGCGGCGGACCGCTATGGCCACGGGAGATGAGCGTGGAGGTGGACTCTTGCAGGAAGAACTGGTGGCTGAACCTGCTGATGGTGGCCAACTATGTCGATGTGCAGAATATGGTAAGTATGTTACTCCTCGTTCTGGTCAACAAAAAAAGGGGTCACGCTGGGTACCTACTTAAGCCAAAGCTAGTTAGGTAATATGACATATGGTTTTTGTGAGTCAGGTCGGACCAATCATCATCGTCATCATCTGTGCGATGACGATGATGATTGGTCCGACCGATTTCGGCCATGGCGACCACTTCGACCCCTAGTTCTGTTGGTGCACAGTTAACGAAACGTGTAGTAGTAAGAACTGACGACTGGTAGGATATTGATCGAGTGACCACTTGTGTGATTGGCTAATCTTTTCATCATGTTGCTGTGCAAACTTAGACCATCAGCTCTAAGGTAGAACTGACGGATTCATCACCGAGACCTTCTATCCTAAATAGCTCAAAATACTAGACAGCTAGATTGTAAAAATCATACCTACTTAGTTTTGAATAAAAGTTAAGTGTGATATGTGATGAAATAACCTGACGAACAGGCAAGCATAGCGTGCCCTGCTGAACGGACGACCTAAGACAGGGAGCCTGTAGTGGCTGGATGAGGAAAGCCGAGGACAGAGTGTTGTGCGAGACCTATGTCCGTCAGTGGACTACTTAAGGCTGATGGTGATGATATTGATGTGTTGAAATGAATAATAAGTAAAGCGTCATCTAATTTGCTAAACAATTTCCTCCTATGTAGGTATACTTTCCTAACTTCTACGTAGACATATATACCTATTCAACCTATTTCCACCCACAGTGCTACGTAGTCTCCTGGAGCGTCCAATGCGACTTCCACTTCTTCGTCCTGGGCACGCTGGTGCTGCTGGTCTACCGCCGCCGCCGCGCGGCCGGGGCGGCGCTGTTTGTGGCGCTGGTAATAGCGTCGCTGGTGTCGACGGCCGTGGTCACCTATGTGAATGACTTCCCGCCACTGTTTATGTATGATATAGAGTGAGTATTATTACCTATGAATTTTGTAAGTTTTAAGTAGTGGTGGTGACGTTTCTTCTAGGATCCATATTCGAGAATGTTGTCAATTGAAGAAATAGTTTCATCACCCTTCTCAGCTTTTAATCGTCTTCTGCTGGACATAGGACCTCTAGTTACAAAGCCTTGCCTTCCACTTGATAATGCAAATGTAGCGTGGGCCGCTGGAACGACAAGACAGGACTTTAGACAGCTGTAGTAGCTATAGTAGTGGCTGGATGAGAAAGGCCGACGTAGGCAGACTGTTGTGGCTTTCTTTTGCAAACTCACTAATCTAGGATTCCAATAGTAGACAAATTTTCGCCTAATGCTAACTAAGTTGCTATTACCCCAGGGCCATCAACACCCTGCGTACCTACGCGGTCCTGCGCGGGCGCTACGTGCTGACTCACGCGCGCTTCGGGCCCTACCTGGTGGGGATGGGGGTGGGGTATGTGCTGGATAAATGGAAGGGGGGTAAAGCTGCCAGGGGCGCTAAGGTTGGAATGGTAACTCAGATCTTTTAGTGACCAAAGTTTCTAAGTAAGCTGAATTTTAATGTACAGAAATATCAATTCATAAAACATCGCAAGTGCTCGGAAAAATGACTATAATATGACCGATTCGTCTTCTTAACTCAAAGGAAGTTCAGAACGATGTAACTAGGATCCATAATATTTTTTCCCAATTAAAGGTTAATAAACGGAGGCTGATAATAAAAACCATTGTCCTTCCAGTGGCGCAGCAGCTTGGCGGCGCTGGGCTGCATCAGCTGCGTGCTGGTGCTGCTGTACTCCGGCTCCTGGTGGTACGGACCCGCGCAGCACCCGCAGTGGCAGGTGAGACATCTCGTATTACCTAGCTACAATATTGCTGTTTGAGTCAAATTAAGTTTTTCTTTCTTTACAATCATGTCAATCATCATCTTGACCCCGTACCTAACATAGTAAGCCTCTTCCAACGAGCGTCACCACACTTTGTTCTCGACCTTACTCATACAGCCACTGCTAAGGTTATCGATCCAGTGGATCAGAGGGCACTCCACTAGGTAGTCTAGGTACCTCTATATCTACAATATCTACCAATTAAAATGTCTAGATCACATTGAAGAAAGGACATATAAGGATACGTAAGGAGAAGTACAAGTAGAAGACAATTTTTTTTGTCATAATATTTTTTTTTAGTTACCTAGTATAACTTTGAAAGTATGTTATAGCTAAGTACCTCTGGTCTGGTTCCAGGTGCTAACCTACGCGACGCTGGCGCGGCCGCTGTGGGCGCTGGCCGTGGGCGGGCTGCTCGTATGCTGCGTGCGCGCACCCATACGTGAGTACCTATCACGATTACAGAGATGTGTTTTGTATGTAATAAGTTTGGATTTGAAGCAATTCAAAATTATTATGGTATCCCATGTTGGGCGCCAAAACTTATCTTTAACTTTCTAGAGAGTCCCATGTTGGGCGCCAAATTAATGTTTATGAACATTTTAAAACATATAAATGTGTGTACTGTGTACCTGTGGCCATAAGCACATCTACATAATTGTGCTCCTCAACGAAAGGTCTTGCTCGGACAAATCGGCTAAATTATTGATTTGAACTAAGTTAAAACTCCCCACCCTCAGCCCTCCTAACCCCGGTGCTCCGCTGGCGCCCGCTGCGGCCGCTGTCGCGGCTCACGTACGGCGTGTACCTCGCGCACACGCTGCTCTACTTCCGCGCCAACTACGCGCAGCAGAACCCCGTGCAGGTCGACCTGGTGCTGATTGTAAGTGCCTTTATCTAAGTCCTGAAGGGCTAGTACGGGCGCATTTAAGAAGTGACATTTTTTTTGCATCGCGCTGCCATAATAGCGAGCGCGACGGAGTGCTTTTGCCACGTCTTAAATGCGCCCCGTGCTAGCCCTTCAGCCTTTTGATGATAACAAGTGAGGGGGCGGGGGGTGGATCTAAGCATTGAGAAACGCCATTGGTGCGGGGTATGCTGCTCGGTCGCTATTCGCAACTGTAAGCCGTTTCTAAACGAACATGCAAATCTCCTAGCTATCGTCAGCTTTCAACGCTATCGACGGATCGATAGTGTCGACTTGATATTCGTGATAGCAAAGTTGATTTACTGTGAGTAATTGTGATTTATATTTCCCACCGGTCCACTGGGCAAAAATTATAACCGAGTGGGTGCCGAGCGACGGACGCAGGCGCCCAGGTAGACCTAGGCGGAGATGGCGGGACGACCTGGACAATTTTTTGCTGGATTGGCGTCAGGTGGTCGACAACAGAGACGTGTGGAATAAACATAGGGAGGCCTTTGCCCATCAGTGGGACACAAATATGGCTACATAAAAACAAACGTATATTTCCAACACCAACAGCCGCCATTTAAATTAATTAAATGATCTCTCATGCGCAAAAGTTAGTACAGTTAGTACATACTTACTTAGTTACTTCATTAACAGATAGTGTTTTTTTCACATCTGTTTCCAGATGAACCAGATCCTGGGCACGCTAGTCATGTCGAACGCGTGCGCGCTGGCGCTGTGGCTGCTGGTGGAGGCGCCCGCCAACCGGCTATGCGCGCTCGCGCTTCGGAACAACAAGTAAATATCACCTACAGTTGTACTTAGTGGAGCATACACCGGAAATAGTCCTTCGATCATCATCTCAGTCATAGGACGTCCACTGCTGAACATTCATCATCACGACCCATCACGTCCCCACATCTAGGGCACGGGTCTCCTTCCTATGAAGAAATAGTTTTATGCCTTAGCCCACCAGACTGGTCTAGTGCGGGTTGGTGGTGTGTGCAACCCAACTGTATAGTTGTACTGAGTGGAGCATAAACAGAAAATTCTCATTAGATACTGTACAGCTATATGGCGGATGAAGATATACTATAAATACAATTTGAAAATGGCTAAAGTTGAAATATGAATAGGAGCTTTGACAGACCAACGAATAGGGGGATATCAATATCATAGACTTAGTATATACTAGCGTATAGACGAACTGACAGCTCGATAAAACGTGACCAATTTTGATTTTTCAGTGTGTGCATTAGCTAGTGATGTACATTTCTTTACTTTGGAGGACCATCGATAAGTTATTGAAGTTCGATGTTCGACCCTTAGAGAGAGTTGTTCCACAGACTGTTGTTGTCCAGATTATAATTTTGACATAGTGTAAAAAAATGCATAAATAAAAATAAAAACACTTTTGTCTTATTATAGTATCTATAGAGGGAACCTGTTGGACAAATTATAGAAAATAATTAGTTTATGTATTTGTTAAAAGATGTACCTTGCCCTGACAAAATGGTTCAGATACGAGACGGTAAACGCAAGCTAGCATTTATTTTCATAGGTAACATTCAAGATAAAATATCGATAATGATACTCGTATCGATTAATTTGAGTCAATCCCTAGCGTACATGTAAAATAAATTGATGAAAAATATATCCACTTAAATCATGAAAATTATTAACAAATGGACTTCCACATACACAAAATATGAAAGTAAACAACAGCATTGGCATTATTTTATATTTAATACAGGATAAAAGACAAATTTTAACCAAAAATAAACGCCTCGTGGCAGTGATGACGATTTTGGTATTTACCAGTGAAATGTGCAATTTTCAGCATTATTTCTATGATTAACGCCACAATCACTCGCAGAAGATGTTACCATTGTTGAATACAATTACATTTACTGAAAATAAACCACGATGTACGCAAAAAATCCAAAATACTAAGGTATTGATTTTCCGCGTGCCGATTTGTGACGCCCTGTCATTCAAAACCAGTCAGATTTTCATTGGATTCGCTATCCTTTTCTATCTTGCCAAATTTCCGTAAGGAATTTTCTTCTCCCTCGCTCGCTTTGTTCGTCTATACGCTAGTTACTAAGTCTATGATCAATATGACTCCGGACGCAGTCTTCATAGAGAAAGGAGGAATATATAATAATAATACATAACTGTTTATTTTTAGGAACATGAGTCCCATAAAAAATATACAGTTTAAAGTTATAAATATACCTATTACATACTGAATACTATGTTTCTTTTCCTTGTCTGATAAAATACAGCCTGAGCTGACTGACCACTCATTACCTAGCTAGTATAAAATATATTACATGCCGTCAAGATAAGAAAGAAACCAGTTTAGTGGATTAGGTACTTAGATATCCTTTTAACTAAAACATTGTTTTTTCAGGAGTAAATCTTCAGCGATCAAACCTAAAGAAGAGACTACGAATAACATCCCTGTTGCTACCGTTTTGACGTCTTTATAGCATGAGCAGAAAAATCATAGGCACAAAAAAAGATTAGATGAAATATGCAGATGGCGGCTTACATAAGTGGAAATAGGATAGAAAAACCTAATAATTGGTTGAGATAGCAAGAGTTATAGTATTTTTTTTATTGTTTCTTAATGTATTTAGGCTTGTATCTGTAGTCAGTGTGAGATGTACAATGTGATAATATTGGGTCCTATAGTAGTTATGAATTTACTAATAAGTATTTAGTGTTTACTAAGTGATAATGAAATCAAGGGGTGTATTATTTACATAAGCAGCCATAATTATTTGTATTATATATTTTGTAGCTATAACTTTACTTGTTGATTATAAATAGTATTGTACTTATTAAAAATTTACTGTTAAAAAAAACTTTTCTTTCTTGGAAAACCAAATACTTATTCAATTCTACTAATAAGTAGAGGTTAATAATAAAATGCATTTTTTGTTACTAACACATGATTTTATTACCTTACAATTAAATCTTTACACAACTTGGTTCAAGTTCAAACCTATTGATGATAAGTTCTAGGAGTTCAGTGGTGCGAGGCTTCCTCCTTCCTCTTGTTCTCGGCCCAGATCTTCACATTCTCAGGAGAGTTCGCTGCAAACATACAATTTTTTTTAGAATTTTGTACTTTGATAGTTATTGGTGTCTAGGTTGACCATGGGGTGAGTGTTGTGGTGCTACTTGGGAAAGACCTTTTTCCAGTAATAAACTTGGCTGATTGCTGATAATCGAGATTAAAAACTTTTTTAATCAAAATGCCATTGATAAATAAGTACTTTGATATAGCTTTGTAGACACAAATATAGCATCTGTCTGCTTAACCCCAGCTATGGTTTTGCTGAGATAAAAGAAAAGTACGTAATTAGATACAGGCTGATGCAGAGCCACTTCAACAGGAAAAGTCAAAATAAAGCTATGAATTCAAGGAAGTACCTATGTTCACAACATTTAGATACAGTTCATACTCAGTTACAGGATATAAGATCAAGCAGTAGTTTTATGTATTTTTGTCAATATAAAGACAACAAACACTTCCCTATGTTGTTCACTGCACACAATCATATCACAAAATATACAGCAAATTCAGCTTCTGAGTGAATTAACATCACCTCAACTAAACCTCCTTCCACAATACCAAACATTGACGATGTTTGGTGCAGTAGAAGCAGTTTCAATCCTAAAACTGGCAGTTAAATGCTGTGTTGCAGAAAGTCTGTCTCTTTCTGTTTGTATAGTGCCAAAGCCAGGCAGCAATACATAAGCTTTAAGTTCCTTTCTGCAACTCAGCGAATAGTTAATAAAAATACAGAATATGAGTGCCACTCACCGAGCTTGTGGATCTTGTAGAAGATGGGCGCGCTGACGAGGATACCAGCCATCCAGTAGCGCCAGATCCACTGGTTCTGCACGTAGTACTTCATGGGGAACTGCGCGATCTTCGCGCTGATGGTGTACGGGTACTTCATGGGGCGGGCGGGCGCGTCGGACATCCTGGCGGCTGAGGCAAAACAGTGGACAATATTATGTAATGAGCTTCCGAAGTTGAGGGTGGGATGTTTTGGACAGGGTCGTGTTGTTGTTGGTGGTAAGTGGTTAGGGAGTGCAGAGGGGGCAGTGTGATTATAATTACCGTATGGATTAGCTGAATAAATTTATGAAAATAATGGAATAATGTAAAAATTCTAACCTTCAATCGACAGGGCTGATAAGAAACGAATGGAATGACAGCTGACTGACAGACACACTGACAGCTCTGCTGAATGTTGCCAGACTAAAAATATGAGGCACAGCTGCTAATGCTAAGTCTAAAATCGTAAAGTCGGAGTACGACGCCCACTTAATTTGTAATGTTGCAACACATTTTCATTGACGGAAAAACAAATATGTCAAAAATGACAAGATTATGGTTTGGGATGTCGTATTTGTGTGATTTGTGATAATAAATTAAATAAAATTTAACAATTGACAATATAATGTGTGAAAATGGCTTCGGTAAAAGTTGCTGTAAGGGTTCGCCCATTCAATCAAAGGTATGACAGAGTTACACCAACCATTCCCTTAAAAAAAAACTGTTATGTTTGCATCGACTAATTTATCTGCAACAAAGCTGTGTTTTGCAGAATCATGTCTTGTTTATTCTATAATAAGTTAATTGCTTATAGCACAGTGCAGCTGATACATATTGACCCCCTTTGACACAGAAATCTCGTTATTCAGTATAATAAAACTAAATTATACTTCCAAAAAAGTATACAAAAAAACCCCTGTGTGATGTCACTCCAGTGACAATGACTTTCACGGTTCAGCAGCATTTAGATCAGCAACTGTACCTTCGGTTCATGGTTCCGTATGAAAGTAAATTGGAGCAACATTTCTTGATGCTTGCCTCACATTCTACTTAACATTTTGTATGGAAAATTTTGTTATAAGCCCAATTTTGTAGCAGAAAAGATGTGTGCAAATTATAGCAATTATATTATTTATGAAAATATAATTGAGACTGGATATAGTTGAACATAGAATGGATGAGGATAATAACTATGTTACCTAACTTTTCTAGCAGAGAAACTACTTTCATGCACAAATAAATCATTAAAATTGAGATCAAATCAAAAATAACTTTTTTTAAACATGTACTTTTATGGTTAACATCATACCTAAATAAAAGATAAATAAAATACCATTCTAATTTTAATTCTGCCTTCCCAGCAAACAAACAGTTGAACTACAAATATTATTGTGTCTATTGTTAGTGTTAAATAATTTAGATACTGTTTAGACCGTAAGTGGGTGATGAGCCTAATGAGCACCAAATCTCTCAGCAACAATCCTTATAATGTATGTTTTATTAATGGTAAATATATTTTGAATTTAATCATCATTTTCAGGGAGAAGGACATGAATGCAAAACTAATTGTCCAAATGGAGGGAAAGAAGACAAGATTATTAGTAAGTATAAATATCATTTTATGTTATATGCATAATTTTATCTTATACTGTAGAACTTCTTTAACTTATAATAATACAGTTTTCAACAGAAACATGTAGGTTTTTCATTGATGAAGGAAGCAGTCTTAGAATAGCAGTTGTTAAGATTTTCAAATGATTGAGGTTTAACTTAATAATAGAAGTATTATGTTATGAATTAAAAGTATTGTATACAGTATATGACAGAATAAACAGCCCACATTATTCAGACATTAGTGGAGAATTTGACATAGCAACAATATTCAGTTGCTATCTTTATTTGCACAAGTACTCATTAAATTATACAGATAACATTTAAATGGGTATTTTTATGAGGTTGTTGCCCTGATCCCATTGGCATATTTTGTATAATACATCTTGATGTAAGAAATAAGTTCCCACACTATTTGATTGTTATTCTTCTATGAAACTGTAGAAGATGCTAATGTTTTTACTGCATTTATATTATAAACAGTTTTATGTTGCTTATTTCGAAAAACATATTTTTTATTATTATTTTAGTATCTACCACTGAGTCAATTTTCTAATCATAGCTTCAGATTTTTTCTACCACTTATGTA
Organism: Plutella xylostella; assembly: GCF_932276165.1. Lineage (NCBI taxonomy): Eukaryota > Metazoa > Arthropoda > Insecta > Lepidoptera > Plutellidae > Plutella > Plutella xylostella. Next base: position 904,589 of record NC_064005.1, read on the forward strand.
GCTTTAAGCAACCCTGAGTCAGAGTCAACAGTCCAGCTCCCTTATTCATTAGTTTTGCCATGAAAGTTATGCTATACTCTCACTGGAATTTAAACTTAATAGGGAATATGCAAGCGATTCAAACAATGGTCAAATATTATTTTTAATAAACTTGGTTCTTTCAAATGTTTTTTTTTTAATAATTGTTGAAAAGTACAAAACAACCTTCGTAAATTCAAATCTTTGAAACATGATGCATTTTCATAGAGAGAATGTGACGTAAACAATGTTGATATGTAAATCTCATAGAACTGAGCATCTGCACGACTGGAGAAACTCATTACTCTACGTCACACAAGTTTTGTGTGTTTTATGTGGTTGTGTCAGTTATAATTTTTTTACTTTCTTTAAAATACTTTAAATTACTTTTTTGGCCTTGAATTTATTTAACTCTAATAAAGCAATGAACATCTACCGAATCAGAATATTAAAAAAATTAATGCATATTCTCTAGTTCTAATTGAAATACACTTGCATTTATTAATGAGATTAATGTAATTAATAACAGGCATTCAGTTTTCCAGTCCAGTGGCTTTCGCTTGTTGTGACTTCAATGTAAATAGCTTTTACTTATGAATGAACCATAGCGTATGCTGAGTTTTGCATTAATATGCATATAATTATACCGTCTAGGCACAGGAGTGCAGAAGGACTAGCATGGGGCGCATATAAGACGTGATAAGAGTTTTGCATCGCGCTCATTCACATCGCGCTGCCTCCAGAGCGAGCGCAAACTCTTGTCACGTCTTAAATGCGCCCCATACTAGCCCTTCAGATATGACAATCATTCCTGTGTTATCAATCATTGAGTGATTCCTTCCTGTTTAGCTATTAAGTAACAGTGAAATATTCTAAAGGTATTGTTGCGGACTTGTCAAGCATAATACATAGGACTATTATTCGTTAGCCGAAAAGGCACCGATTGTTACGTTTTTTTGTGGCCCAAATAGTCCTCTTTGACTATTTCCGAAACATACTTTGTGCATTGATGTATAGTAGAACTATGTGCACTACAATATGTATATTTGTATAGTACACAAGACGCATATATAAATCATTATTAAGATTACGAACCGTGTATGATTGCATTATTTATTTAGTTCCATTGACCAACTCAACTTCATTTTTATTTTAATGCTCTCTCCATTAGTGCAGCTGTAATACCAAAGTACTTGCACAATATTATTGCACTGACGAAATTTATAGTTAGGTAGTTAGGTTCATACTTGCTCTTTTTGGTACTTATACTTTTATTTCAGCATCTAGGTATTCCTATTCTCTGTGGGGGTGCTAGTCTACATGCAGCTGGCTCACTCGAACGGCAACGTTGTTTTTTTATTGATCTAATTAAGTACATAGTCTACAGACAGTAAAAAAGTTGGTACAGTTAAATATTTACAGGAATTTCCCTGGGAATACTCAATTTATATTTACAAGAGCATACATTGCACAGGTTTGTCGCACAGATGAGCTTCATACTTGCGAACGGAATATATAGTTTATTAATATTATATAACGTTGTTTGTCCACCTGTGTAAATAAACCACGAACTGATGTGGTAAACAACGTAATTTGCGACGACATTTAAATTTTATAATGTAACTATGCCACTGTGACATGTTACATAATTAATTACATTAGGTTTTGATCGTGTTTACAATGTTACTAAGACGACCAAATGGCGTAGTGGTTAGTGACCCTGACTACTGAGCCGAAGGTCCCGGGTTCGATTCCCGGCTGGGGCAGATATTTGTTTAAACACAGATATTTGTTCTGGGGTCTTGGATGTGCCCGTAAAATGGCAAAAGGCCCGCCCCCTATTACATTGGGACTAACATAACACTCTGGCGAAAAGTGGGTGCAGCAATGCACCTCTGCCTACCCCGCAAGGGAGTACATTAGTACAAGGCGTGAGTGTGTGTGTATACAATGTTACTTTTTATGTGGGTACCTAGTTACCTACTTATTTTTTCCTTTTAATAATACAGGATAATTTGTGAAACAGGTGTTGTAAAACTGGTATAGTAAGCCGAAGGGGGGTGATTCAGGGGGTCAGTCTGAACCACTTTTATTGTACTTCTATAGAATTTCGTGACAAGTCGTATGATGATGATGATGATGATGAAATCCTCCCTGTCCCTCATCAGGGACATAGGGCTCGAAGAAAGGATTTCCACTTCTCCCGATCCTGCGCGGCAAGTCGTATACTACATCCAATGTTATACATTAATATGCAGAAACTTAATTTATTTTCAAAAGTTGTAGAGCAATAGTAGCTTAGAATGTCTTCCTGAGTCACTCCCTTTCGCTGTACATTTTCTTTAACCTTCCTGTATACTCCCTGTATATTCCACCTAACACCATAATCACACAGTCACTTCCTTCGTCCACAGAATAGCAAAGAGCACAATGACGGCAGCCGAGAGAAGTCCAAGGACTTCACGTTCGACTACTCGTACTGGTCGTTCGACGGCGCCGACCCGCAGTATGCCTCGCAGGACCAGGTTCGTGCGCTGGGAGGGACATAAGGGTTCCGTATATAGACCCGAATGACGTAGTCAACTGTACATAGATAGATAGATATTATTCACATCTGAATAGTATTAATTCCTAGTCGTCGGAACACAGGGGTTCCATGCGTCCCCGAGTGACGTGGTTAACTGTACATAGATAGATAGATATTCTTTACTTCTGAATAATATTAATTCCTAGTCGTCGGAACACAGGGGTTCCATGACAGCATCCCTGAGTGACATTCACCCTGTAGATAGATAGATGGATATACAAGCGCACCCTTTGCGGGTTTGTGGATGAAATGATTCTAAATCGCACGACTCCATTGGCACGCTCTTATGTCCTGATATTGCGGATGCGGCCCAAATCAAGAGAGGTTTCAGAAACATCCACAAGTTCGACAGCGCCAACTTTACAACGGGTAAAAGATGGCCTATTTTTTCCCTGTACTTATTGTATATTCATAAATCTATAAAGAACAGTACGGCTGTCCCATTTTAAAACACAGTAACAGCCATGAGACAAAATGTTCAGGAGAGCCAAAAAACGTTTTTGTACCTTCATTTCAATGCCCTGGTAAAACTATGATAGATATCTGAACAAATGTAAGCTTAAAAGAAGCGGCAGAACCTAGGCTTTATATACAATACTATTTCATTTAAATATGACTAAAATTGTTGCTGTAATGCACAAAAGAAAACACTTACTAGGTTTTATATGGTTTTCTCACCCTAAAACCGCCCTCACTGACCATTTCATAACCTAGTAAGGGCCATTATTGTGTCATTTAAGACAAGTTAAGTATATTGAAATTGCAATAATTGCGTAATAATTTCATTTTTTATATGTTTGGGATCCTTCACATATTATAAATCCAATTTTGCAGCACTTTTACACGACGGCACTATAAGTAATAGCTGAAATACGGGCATATTTTTATGTTTGTTTTTTTGTTTTATGTAAATGAATTAAATAGCCATATTCAGAAGGCTCTAACATGAAAATTATTTATGGCTGCCTTCAATTAGACAATATTTCCTAAATTTCTATCTAAAAATCAGTTTTATAACTTGTTTTTTTTTTTGTTTATGCAAAATAGGGCTAGTAGAAAGGTTCTAACGAGAAAGGTCTCTATAGCTTTTATAAAGAAGACAAAATTTACTTATGTTCTACTTTTAATTCAACTCTCTAGGTTTCATTGGTGCAAAGATACAGGTTCTGAAATGTCTGATATTTTGTTCGAAAAAAGTGTTAGTAATAATGTATGCCATTTGTGACTTACTAAAATTAACGGACGAAAATTGTCCTTTGCTGACCATTTCAAAACCTAGTAAGCGCCATTGACCATTTTAAAACCTAGTAAGTCATTTTCACTTACTGTGTTTTAAAATGGTTGGTGGCTCTTACTATGTTTTGAAATGGTTTTCGTGGCATTTTTGATTTCGCAGGGTGGAGTTACTAGGTTTTTAGAAATTTTATTTTCGTTTCTAAGCGGTTTTTTGATATTCTGACAATGCAGTTTTGTGCGGAATCGCCTAAAATAATGTATAAATCAAAGACCCGTTTTTTTTAAAGTTGGCGGTTACTGTGTTTTGAAATGGGACAGCCGAGTAATACCTGACACGTCAGAAAACAAAAAATACAAGAAGTAATTGTTGTACCATTTATAAACTGTCGGACTCTAGATAAAACATACTCGCTGCGATAAATGCATAGGTAGGTAAGTGTTAAACCGCATCGTTAGTGGGCGTTTTATTATACCTAGACTGACTAACACTGAAATTTCAAAGCCATTCTAACTTTATATAAAGTGTATTTATCCTTGAACTTTAGCTTATGCAAGGTTGCAAAACATTTGGAAACCTAAATCTGTTGACTGAAATCTATCTACCTCATGCAGCTCACCTCTATTTATTTTAGGACGTGAAACGAGGGGTACGAAAGATTTTAGGACATTTTAAAGCTACTCGCTAGGTGACTCTGAAGGCTCTAGGCGCTAAGCAAACCGCCTGTGCGGATTTCGTCTAAGCTATTGTCTGTCGCTGACTCACTCCTTCATGTTTTTCATCTCCTGTTTGTATTTTCTATGAGTGTAATAGTTATCTATCTATCCCTGTCTCCCGCAGGTATTCGCGGACCTCGGCGTGGACGTCATCGACTCGGCGTTCGAGGGGTACAACGCGTGCGTGTTCGCGTACGGACAGACCGGCAGCGGCAAGACCTTCACCATGATGGGCTCGCCCGTGAGTATAGCCGCCAATAGACACAACTGACCCCCACAGTGGAAGATAGAGGGGTACAACGCGTGTATGCGTGTATGCTGCCAAAAGAGATAACTGACCTCCAAAGGGTTAGACATACTGACAGTTGAACAGAAGGAGCCCTCACGAGTGACGTATCAAGTAACAGGGATGATGCTAACCTAAGGCATTATTATGCTTTCACCACGGCGATAAACCTAATTTTACTAGCATAGAGATAAATTTAATATATTATTATTTATTAAATACTCACGAATTCTATGTTATTATAATGAATGAGACATAATAATATGTAAAGATTCCAAATACAATTTAATGATCCTATTAAAACATATTGGGTTAAACCTGTTTTATTAAGTATCGGGTTTTTAAGATAATACCGTTTTATGTTTCCAACGGCATTTTTCATTCATAATCTTCACTAAATTAGCAATGTGTGTTGTTTAAAAATGATATCACTATATGAATCATCTTCATTAAGATACCCTTATTAGCAGATCGCTTATGCCCACACAAATGCAAATAGCTTTTACACTAATGTATATTTTCACTGGAAGTATATTATTATTTTTAGATCCAAATCAATGTAGAATTTTGAACGTTCGCAATGAATGAAATGCCTGCAAATATGAAAATAACAAACAAATATGTACACCTCTCAATATAGCTGACATCTATTGTAACAAACATTATTGTAAATACTTATATTCAAACAAATTAATATAGATATAGGTATTCTTTACACACAAGAAAATAAGTTAACACGTAGTACATAAATTACGGTCTTATCACTAAAAGCAATTTTTATCAAGACAACCTTTGGGTGGAAGGATATTTGTGATAAAATAGGGTCAAGTGTACTTAAAAATTTAGGAATAACATCAGATTAATAAATAAAATATCTTTATCCATCCGCAGGACAACCAAGGCCTGATCCCGCGCATCTGCCGCCAGCTCTTCTCCCGCATCGCGTCAGGCAAGGAGTCTGGGGCCTCCTACCGCACAGAAGTCTCCTACCTAGAGATCTACAACGAACGAGTGGCAGACCTGCTGGCGGGGGGTGCGGGGGGCGCGGGGGCGCACGCGCTGAGGGTCAGGGAGCATCCGAAGTTGGGGCCGTATGTGCAGGATCTGTCGCGGCATCGGGTGGATGATTTGGATCAGATTCAGGTTGGTGACGTTAGGTTACGTGTGCTTTATGTATTTTTTATGAGATTCGTTTTTGAAGCGCCAGTTTTAAAAGGTAGCGAGTGACGTAGCGCCAGTTTGCCGCCAAGTGTTTAATATGAGTCGAAATAAAGCCTTCTAATGTCGAATTATAAATATGACAACGCGGGGTAACACGCTGGCCTAGCGTCGCCGCCGCCGCCGCCGTCCCGTTGACGCATAGTTATTGAAGGTCTTATTGATTATTGTGCCGCTCTCTCGCTCACTCCCATTGCACATCAAAAAGAATGAAAGGAGACGTTTTGACGACGCGACTTCGTATCTTGTTTATGCGTAGGCGCCCTAATATTTCACCACGAGAGTTTTCATTAGTATCACTACTATGTGAGAGTTTTCATCACCAACCACCTTGCAATATACCTCTCTCTTTCACCCCCAGGAGTGCATGCACCGCGGCAACTTACAACGCACCACCGCGTCGACGCAAATGAACGACACGTCGTCTCGCTCGCACGCCATCTTCACACTCACCTTCGTGCAAGCGAGTTATTTGAGGCACAACAACATGCCCAGTGAGACTGTCGCTAAGGTGCATCTGGTGGATTTAGCGGGAAGGTACGTAAACTGTGACAAAATAAGTCAGTAGGATCGGTTAATGTTATTTACCTGTAGTATGTTTCCCATCCGTTGCAGAAACTGCAGTTATTGATATAGTGTAGTTCGTTATATGGTCCTTCGAGCCGGATAAAAGTGCAATCGTTCGGAATCGTTACTAAGATATTGCAAATTCAGCACCCTTTCTGCTTCATCTCCTATTTTAATACCACCAAAATAAAAAATCCCACTCTAGAACAGAGCTTCACAGCTACCAATTAATCCCGTAATATAAAATACGACAGTGATGATGGCCTTTTCCCTCCTTATAATCGTCACATCTATCCCTCCCAACTCCAACGGGGGGCTCGCTTGGTTTCTCGTAATATTTCTTTGTATTCTGATGTATCACAGCCAGGCTGCCAAGCGCTTATTCTAGAGGTATAATAATATCTTCTATTCTCTACCCCACAGCGAGCGCGCAGACGCGACAGGCGCCACCGGGGCCCGTCTAGTGGAGGGAGCACACATCAACAAGTCGCTGGTGACGCTCGGCTCCGTCATCTCCGCGCTGGCAGACTGCAGCCAACAGGCGCCGAGCGACGGTAATGTGCACCTTATTGTCAGCGTCATAGGGCTCACACCGGGGCTGGTGACGCTGGTGACGTCATCTCCGCACTGGCAGACTGCAGCCAGCAGGCGCCCGACGGTATGTGGACCTTATTGTCAGCGTCATAGGGCACACCGGGGCTGGTGACGCTGGTGACGTCATCTCCGCGCTGGCAGACTGCAGCCAGCAGGCGCCCGACGGTATGTGGACCTTATTGTCAGCGTCATAGGGCACACCGGGGCTGGTGACGCTGGTGACGTCATCTCCGCACTGGCAGACTGCAGCCAGCAGGCGCCCGACGGTATGTGGACCTTATTGTCAGCGTCATAGGGCACACCGGGGCTGGTGACGCTGGTGACGTCATCTCCGCGCTGGCAGACTGCAGCCAGCAGGCGCCCGACGGTATGTGGACCTTATTGTCAGCGTCATAGGGCACACCGGGGCTGGTGACGCTGGTGACGTCATCTCCGCGCTGGCAGACTGCAGCCAGCAGGCGCCCGACGGTATGTGGACCTTATTGTCAGCGTCATAGGGCACACATCAACAAGTCGCTGGTGACGCTCGGCTCCGTCATCTCCGCGCTGGCAGACTGTAGCCAGCAGGCGCCGCCCGACGGTAATGTGCACCTTATTGTCAGCGTCATAGGGCACACATCAACAAGTCGCTGGTGACACTGGTGACGTCATCTCCGCGCTGGCAGACTGTAGCCAGCAGCCCGACGGTATGTGGACCTTATTGTCAGCGTCATAGGGCTCACACCGGGGCTGGTGACGCTGGTGACGTCATCTCCGCGCTGGCAGACTGCAGCCAGCAGGCGCCGCCCGACGGTAATGTGGACCTCATATAATGCAAAAATCACCCCTTGATATAGGTCTCGTTCTAGGGCTCTTTTTAACAGCATGCGGATTTGGCCAAGCACGCGGGATTGCCCCGCACGCGTTCATACAAGTATTCATTGTAACGCGTGGAATTTGCACGCAAGACGCGAGAAAATGACGTGCCATCCCGCGTGCGTGATGAAATCCGTATCTGATCCGGCCGTTGATTGAAGCCACACACCAAAGCAGCTAGAATCACTAACCAGTGCAGCGATTATGAAGATTTTCGAACCTCCGTATCCTCCGTAGTATCGAATTGCCACGTTAGCCCGTTATAGGCCCTCAGTTCTGATGATTAAATGAAACAATTTTACAATCTTCCCCGCAGGCCGCACCCCCAAAGGCAGCAAGAAGGTGTTCATCCCGTACCGCGACTCGGTGCTCACGTGGCTGCTCAAGGACTCGCTCGGCGGCAACTCCAAGACCATCATGATCGCTGCCGTGAGTGCTTTATACAGGGTGTTGCAAGAAATACCAACTATACATCATCATCAACTTATGCCTACGTCAACCAGGGTATATGCCTCCTCCATGTAGTGGCAAGTTCCACGATCCTGAGTCCCACTCACCCCGTTTGTTCTCATATCTAATATCCTATTACTACCCTTAGGGCTGTTTCTTTCAATAGTCAAAATGGTGTTCTACTATTAATTAAAGAATTAAAACAATTGAACTGTTTATTCTAATGGAAATTATATTTTTCAAATCAATCAATCACACTCAATTACTGGCAAAATGTAACCTTTCCAACATTAACGTCTGTCATATCTCATATTTCATTCTCACAAACCTCACTCCCTTGAAGATATCCCCAGCCGACTGCAACTACGGAGAGACCCTGTCCACTCTCCGCTACGCCAACCGAGCCAAGAACATCATCAACAAGCCGACGATCAACGAGGACCCCAACGTCAAGCTCATCAGGGAACTCAGGGAGGAGATCGAGAAGCTACGGAAGCAGATTACATTGACTACGGTATGTTAGAGAGAGATAGATACATTCTATTCTATTCTATTCTCTGTGGGGGTGTAAGTACCTGCACCTGGCTCTCTCGAGTGGAACCTTTGTGCATATCCCCAAGGTCTAAACTGCCTTCCTAAGCATGGACCATCTCCCACCACGCTGGCCCACTGCGGGTTGGTAGGTCCACATATCTAGATTTGCTAAATCTAGATATGCAGGTTTCCTCACGATGTTTTCCTTCACCGTAAGAGCGATGGTATACATTATACTTAAATTCAAAGAACTCATTGGTACATGTCAGCGCCGGGATTCGAACCCGCATCTCTTGCGTGAGAAGCGGGCGCTTACCCGACTGAGCTACCACCGCTCCCTTACCCGACTGAGCTACCACCGCTCCATAGCTAGATACATAGCCTTCTTCTTAATCCAGGTATGTATTTCTGGCGCCGTAACCTTCCATAGCAGATGGAACGATCCGCTCCGCTTTATATTCCACAGCACAAAATGACTATTTGGGTCAAAGCGGTATCCATTTTTCAGCGTTCGACCTCTATTAGCGTGTAGCTGGTTCGCGGCTTTAGTGTGTTGTTGATGGGAACTAGAGCTAGACTATCATTTGCCACTATGGTGACCAGATTAGTCGCTGACTGCATATTAGTATAGATATCACGACTAAGGCTCTGTCCACACTATGCTGACTTTATATAAATATGCAGTTGTTACGTCTCTCGGCGGGGCACCTTTTGTGTGCCCATGTATTTTTGACAATATTTTAAAGACTGATCCTAATATCATTATATTTTCCTCATTCCCCAGGACCCCATAGACACAGAATCAAGCGTGCTGGCGACGCTGCAGCGCAAGGAGGCGCAGGAGAAGGTGCTGACGGAGAAGTGGACGGAGAAGTGGCGGGAGACGCAGCAGATTCTACAGGTATGTGTTTTGAGGGGTGGTTCAAGAAGATACTAATTGCTTTTCTTTGTAACAACGAAAGTACCAAATGGTTGTTTGTGAAAACTTAACTGGCCTATGTATTATTCATTTGATAAATAACATTATGTACTAAGCATGCTGTTTGTTTTCCAAGAAATAAATAAATAAAGATCCTCTTTTTACTATTGGCCTTTAAAGACCCAAATATGTCAAATCAATATGTATTTACTGACAAGTAGTTAAATTATATATTACTTTGACAATTATATGTTTTCTCGTAGAAGGGGCCTAATGCTTGATTGTTGAAAAAAATATTTTATTCTATTGGGGTAATCCCCAAGGATTTAGGGGCACTTGCTTGATTCATGAATCACGATGTTATTACGTTTTGTACATGCACTCACACTTTAATACCCAAATGAGTACAATGCACATATACATAGAAATCTAGATGTGCAGGGTGAGGACACTATGTTTCCCTTCAACACAGGAGCACGTGATATAATTGTACTTAAATTGGTTAATTAAAAACAATTAATTGGTACTGTCAAGATTAGAACACTTGGCCTTTTGAACGAGAGGACGCGGTCCCTTCGGCTACCACCGTTACACTAATGTCCTCCTTCTTTCTCCAGGAACAAAAAGCCCTAGGGCTCCGCAAGAGCGGCCTCGGCGTGGTGCTGGACTCGGACATGCCGCACCTCGTGGGCATCGACGACAACCTGCTGTCCACCGGCGTCACGCTCTACCATCTCAAGGTAACTGTGAGGTTCCTACCCTGGGGGATATCCTCTAAATAAAACCAGGGAACTGATGTTCCCCGAGCGCACTTTATTTTCAGAATGACCATAACATATGCTACCCTCAATCAATATTAATAACTAACTATGCATATCCTACAGTAACTACATGGCCTTACCAGAGGATAGTCTGCACCAGCAGAAGACTTCTCTGGTATACCTTGATAACGGACCAATACCGTCAAATTCTTTTGACGCTTTAGGATCTCACAGAGCGCCTATTATTGACTTGTTTGACTGAGATTCCACCTCTCCCATTAAACCTAACATTACACTCAAATCTCCTTTCTAACCCTACCATCCTTTCCCCCAACAGGAAGGCGAGACCCTAATCGGCAGCGACCCCTCATCAGACATCCTGGTGTCGGGCGCGGACGTGCTGCCCTCACACTGCCGCATCACGCTCCGGGGGGGGGCCGCCACGCTGCTGCCGCGCGGCGTGTGCTGGCTCAACACCGTGCTGCTGGACCAGCCCACGAGGCTCAGCCAGGGTATGTGGTACTGGTGACATGACTCCTAAGAAGGCGGTACCCTAATAGGCATCCGTCTTCCGAGCGTCAAAAATTTAGCATGAGCTGCATTGCTTTGGTTTAGCTCCGTAACTTAGTGCTAATTTCTCCATTCTCGGTTAGAGCATAACCAGGGAGTAGTGGTTAACTTTTGACACATCTGTCATGAATTTTAAATGGAGATGACGTTTAATTATGGAGAAATTGGCACTAAGACCTGGTTTCTCATGATTCTGTTAGTTACAGTCTCAATAGCGGATTTGCTGACGACGCGTTTAAGGATTAATACCCTTGTTTGGTTAAATAAATTGGATGAGTCCCATGACGAAAATCTAACAGACCATTCATAAATCAAGCATTATGTGAATCATTCACTCACACTTCATTCAATATTCTGTCATATTCATTGAAATTGGTGTCTATGTCTCTATAATGTCAAACAACCTCAAACAACCAAACTTTTTGGTTTTGAGGTTGCCATGGTTACTATTTCTATCGAGGTTGTTTTTTGACATCCGTCATTGAAAATAATATCATTACGCCATGCCCTTTGAAAAACAATACAACGAACTAGATGGAGTGTCAGTGCAAAAGAAAGGACTCAACAAATAACACCTCAATTTCTAAGTAAGGTCTTATTTTAAAATAGTTTGTTAGAAGATTTTTCACTTAATTCAATAGTTCTCATTAAGTCATTAGGTTTAACTTCTTATATCTACCTCTGTGGTCTAGTGGTAGAAGCTCAGCTTCATCACCCAGGGATCCCGGGTTCGATTTCCAGGTAGGGCCATTAATTTGTGTTTCTATATTGCGGTTCCAAGTTAGGTTAGGACATTAAATTAAAACTTTTATCTCGGTTTGACATTATATAAAACCCAGACAGTATTTCGCTTCATTTTTTATGTCACACAACATCTAGTTCGTATATTGTTTATCAAAGGCTCTGTTCATTTTTCCATCTTGAATCTTGACAGAATGAGTGACAAGTAAACAACCCGTTGCCTGGTTACCGGTCTTAACCAAGTCTTAGCGGAACCCCACAGCAGCAATCAAGTTTATCACCCGATCAAGGGAGTTAACCCCGTGATTTAGCATGGTGGGACACTCACTAACTTTAACGGTCCAACATGTAACCAAACCGAGGTATTTTTAACCTAACCGAATGGTGTGAAATTAGGCCTTAATGTGTTATCATTCAGTTACGATTAGGGATTGCAATCCGGTAATCCGCTTGATTTTGGTGCTTACCGGATCCGGTAATACGTTGAATACTAAAAATACCAATTCGGCGAGATCTAATCGGATCGGATCGGGGCTATTTAAGACGTGACAAGAGTTTTGCATCGCGCTCACTCACATCGCGCAGCCTCAAGAGCGAGCGCGACGGACAACTCTTGTCACGTCTTAATAGCGCCCTGTGCTAGACAGCTGGTAGGGCCAGATTGCAATCCCTAGTCACGATTCACGATTTAACACATAATCATAACCACTGAATTAACACTCACCCATTCAATTCCCCCGCAGGCTGCATCCTCCTCCTCGGGCGCACCAACATGTTCCGCTACAACGACCCGGCGGAAGCGGCCAAACTGCGACAAGAGGGCGCCGTGCTGAACCTGTCGCGCCTGTCGCTGCTGTCCTGGTCCACCACCGACCTCACCCAGCCCCCGTGAGTGTGTGTGTGTGTGTGTGTGTGTGTCGCGCCTGTCGCTGTGTGTTAGTCTTTCGCGGGAAAACGTCTCAGGCAATATTGAAAAAAAGTTTGTACTTGGCACAGTGTAAAAGCTGCAAGTATAAATTTGTGCCACGAGTGAAAACTTTAGTGTAAAAAGCGCAGTCAAAAATTATACATGCTCTTGCTATATTTCCTGAACACTCGGCGCTTGACGAGGGAGCGAGGGCCAAATCTGTCTTGCTTACGGAATCGATTCCAGCATTCACTAGCCTAGTATTCGACACCTATACTATAGCAGCAACTAACTCATTTCTCTCCCACAGTGACCCAGACTCCGACACCCAACTATCAGCTCAACGCCAGCAGCTGGAGCTGGAGCGCCAGCAGTTCCTGCAGCAGCAGAGGACCCGCCAGGAGAGCTGGCAGGCGGAGAGGAAACAGCTGCTGCAGGCACAGAAGAAGCTGCATGAGGTCAGTACGGTTGAGGAATGTAGATGATGAGGCAGTGGCTCTAAGTTCTAGCCTCCTGTGCAGCGATCACAGTATTCGATACTATTTTTGAAACTACACAAACATATGGAAAAAGAACAGTATCGTCAACTGTCACTGTCAAAATGTAAGGCAAATTTGTTTGTTCCAAAAGGGTCATTTTTTGTTTCCATATGTTTGTGTAGTTTCAAAAATACTATCGAATCCTGTGATCGCTGCACTGTATGCATTGTTCTTTTCGATATATTTAGGAATTTTATATTTACAAAATAAACAGCTCCCTTACATTCCTTACTAGGGCTTATTCGATTTCCCTATCCTCAGGAGCGTTCAGCAATGGAGCGCGAATACTCCCTGGCCTGCCGCCGCCTCTCCGGCGACTGGAGCACACTGGAACGCGGCTGGAGCGCCCGGCGCCGCGCGCTGCGGGTGCGAGCGAGGCAGCTGCGCGACAGACAGAGACGGCACCAGGCTACGAGCGAGCGGCACGCGCGGGCGGTGAGTGCGAGTGAGAGAGCTATAGCAGTGGCAGAGTGCTGCGGGTGCGAGCGAGGCAGCTGCGGGACAGACAGAGACGGCACCAAGCTACCAGCGAGCGGCACGCGCGGGCGGTGAGTGCGAGTGAAAGAGCTATAGCAGTGGCAGAGTGCTGCGGGTGCGAGCGAGGCAGCTGCGGGACAGACAGAGACTGCACCAAGCTACCAGCGAGCGGCACGCGCGGGCGGTGAGTGCGAGTGAGAGAGCTATAGCAGTGGCAGAGTGCTGCGGGTGCGAGCGAGGCAGCTGCGGGACAGACAGAGACGGCACCAAGCTACCAGCGAGCGGCACGCGCGGGCGGTGAGTGCGAGTGAGAGAGCTATAGCAGTGGCAGAGTGCTGCGGGTGCGAGCGAGGCAGCTGCGGGACAGACAGAGACGGCACCAAGCTACCAGCGAGCGGCACGCGCGGGCGGTGAGTGCGAGTGAAAGAGCTATAGCAGTGGCAGAGTGCTGCGGGTGCGAGCGAGGCAGCTGCGGGACAGACAGAGACTGCACCAAGCTACCAGCGAGCGGCACGCGCGGGCGGTGAGTGCGAGTGAGAGAGCTATAGCAGTGGCAGAGTGCTGCGGGTGCGAGCGAGGCAGCTGCGGGACAGACAGAGACGGCACCAAGCTACCAGCGAGCGGCACGCGCGGGCGGTGAGTGCGAGTGAGAGAGCTATAGCAGTGGCAGAGTGCTGCGGGTGCGAGCGAGGCAGCTGCGGGACAGACAGAGACGGCACCAAGCTACCAGCGAGCGGCACGCGCGGGCGGTGAGTGCGAGTGAAAGAGCTATAGCAGTGGCAGAGTGCTGCGGGTGCGAGCGAGGCAGCTGCGAGACAGACAGAGACGGCACCAGGCTACCAGCGAGCGGCACGCGCGTGTGGTGATTGCGAGTGAGAGAGCTATAGCAGTGGCCTTGTGTGTAGGTGCGAGCGAGACAGACAGAGACGGCACCAGGCTACCAGCGAGCGGCATGCGCGCGCGGTGAGTGCGATCTAGAGAGCTATTGCTCTCATTGAGAGGTCATCACAGTAGGAAATGACTAGATGAGAAGAGTTGGTGAATGAGCTGGTTCTAGAAGGGCTGGCATGAGGAGCAAGAAGTAAGTAAGTGTAAACGATAGGTTCATACACTAGATACCATACAACTTTAAACATATACATTTACGATTTACGGTTCATACAAGTAGATAAGTTTGAAAAACCACCCAAATCTATCTATAATATTTGCATGCACAGACTCTCGTGTGTGATATTTTCTTTAAATAACCGATTATTACATATCAAAAAACAAACAAACAAACGTAATTTATGCGTAAATTAACCCATTACAGGCGTATCACATCGTTACGCTTTCACTCTAGTCATCAATCTATTTATTGTGACAATCCTTTTTATTTATTGTACTTTTTATTTGTTCAATGAACTTCAACTACGGATATAATAATGTAGTTGTAGAACATAATAAATTAATAAAATATATATTTTTAAACGTTTTTAGAGTAGGTACAGATTCTAACTAGCAAAGATAATCTTTATGATTTCAAGATAGCAAAAAAAACATTCGAGCAACCTGTAGATAAAATCATAAAATTCAATATGTAATACCTAACTGTGGCATAATACTATTACATAGTATATACCTAGTGCTTACTTTTATAGTATTTGCTCCCATTCATAAGAATCGGCGAACCCATTGTTTCAATAATTTCTTTCCCATCTCTTACGTACACCTTATGCAGCAGGCAATAGCGGTGATATTGCCGTGTATGCTAGCAATAATGCACTTTCGTTTTCATGCATTCGCTCTAGTTAAATATATTATTGTTGTGTCGGGTTGCCGGTTGACTGGTTGTGTGTAGTGAGTTTAATTGCTGAAACATAAATAAAACATTATCTTTCTCAATGCATTGCCGGTGTAAAATGTATTCTAGGATGTGATAATTGCGGTTTTTTGTAACACAGACACACCCGTCTTGTGCTCGTGCGAGGTAGGCATAGGTGGATTGATGTACTCGGTTCACTTGTTATTAAGTATCTGTGGTATCGTAAAATAGGTGGGTAGCCAACCTTATGAAGAGGGTTGCGAAAAACGTTGTGAGTTTGTGGCTGCCCTAAAGCTGTAGTTTGTGCTGTTGATGATGATGTTCGAAATATTCGATGATGAAGTTACTGAATTGAGTCATGAATTTATCATCTCGACAAGGTCAGCTGATAAAACGGTAAGTTCAGCTAAAAAGTGAATTAAATCAGTAGTTTTAATTATAAATAGTATTTTAGTGAGTACTTTTAGTATTTGGCATGCTATTATTTCATGCTATTTACCTCATTGAATCTTAGTGATAATATGGGTGTTAAAATTATATTATGTGGATGCAGGAATGTATCTCTGCCTACCGCGTAATGGGTCAAAAGCGTGAGCTTGAAGATTGAAACAGCGGTGCATTTCTGCATCCACTTTATGCATTCAATTTATAAATAATAATTAGTCACCCAAATTTAATGGGTCAGAGGTAGCTATTCTGAAGGCAGAAATTATAATTTTAACGCTGTCAAACTATAAATTTTGCTAGCTTAAAATGACATTTGCGGAAACACTCATAGAGTTGAATTTTAATTAAAGAAATTAAGGTTTTGACAGCTCTAAAATTATAATTTCTGCCTTCAGAATCAACATCAGAGACTAATCTATTTACTTTTTTAACACCCATATCCGATAATGACCTCCCATAATAATTTTGCATGATCATGTCTCGTAGCTGTAGATTACAAGTCAGTTCCAAAAAAAACTCGTGAACAGTACCTAGCTATGTAATCTTTTACCAACAACTCAACTCACTCAATCAACTCTTTACAACTTTGATCCTAAAACATATCCGTATTTGCAACCCCATTCACTCAATAACTTCAGAACATTTCAATTTCCAACCCATAAAAAACAATCCCTACCTCTCCAACTTTCCCCAAGTCCACCATATATTTTTTTGGAGCTGACGACCCCACGTTTATTTTCCGTTGCCGTCCCCTTCCCCCCTCTAGGCGGAGACTGAAGCCGAGCACGCGGCGGCCCTGCGCCGGCTGATCGACGGGAAGGCGGCTGACCTGGATGGATACATCAGGAGTACGGTGAAGGAGCTGGTGGCGCAGGGGTATACTGTTGATGAGGTATGTGTAGTGGGGTGGTAGGGTGTCCCGGCCATGTATGAAAATGATAAATGTCCGTGTATGTATGTATGTAAAAATTGTGAAGCTTCCAAAGTGCAGTCGGGCCGTCAAAATTACACAATATCTGGACTTTTTCAATATTTTTTGAGTTAGTAGTTTTTTAACGTCACGCAAGTTTTGATACCTCTGGTGATGGTTTAGCTTCAAATTTTATCTATTTCATACATGGTTGAGTCGAGACATCCTAACAAATTTGTATAGTAATGCTTATTGTACATAGCATTCTGTCTCATACAGTCTGGAACAAATAAACGTGACCCCACTCAGGCAGCATTGTTACATTGTGGGGGTTAGTTTTCTTTGCTCCAGATTGTACATACATGCCTTGTTCCATATAAGAAGTCATAGTCACGGCCTGTGCTTTAATGAATTTAAAAATTCACAATCGCTTCATACCTATGGGGCGGGTTTTTATAAATGGAATAAGGTGTAGAAAAATGATAAAATCGCTAGCATGCTTTAGTTTTTTTTTTTTGTTAAGTGTTTATCATCTTAGGTTTAGCATAGATGTAGTGTTTACATATTGTTTGTAGTTAGATATCTAATGTAAATAAATAGTTCCGTAAATTTTTATACACAGTTATCAAAAATCCTGCTTACAGAAACCAAACAATTCAATCAACAAAACAAACAAAAAAATTATGTTGTCCAAATAAAACATTAATTAATGATGACTTCGAACTCAATTCTATTCTTTACCTAGCAGCAGTTAATAACTGAAAGCTAGTCTAGCTCACGCGATGTTTTGTGAACTCGGGTCTTATTGTAAATTTTTCCTGCTATCGCTTTGAATCTGACAGGAGTTATCATTTGTAGCAATTGTGTAAACGAGTCTTCTAGTAGAGACCACGAACAGATAAATGGCCTAAGTCAGGTTGTGGCTGCATGAAGAAGGTCGAGGGCAGTGTTAGGGTGAGGCCACACGAGCGTAATTTTGTGAGTTGTGAGTCGCGTATTCCGGCAGAAAAATGTGCACAGGGACGAGGGGAGCGAGTAACTTCCCCGCCCCACTCGTCCCCGCGCAGCAGATTACGCGACTCACGACTCACAACTCACAAAATTACGCTCGTGTGGCCTCACCCTTATGGCACTCCTTGGGATATGCATATGTCCAGCAGTGGACGATTACGGGATGTTGATGACATATAGCTATTCAAAGCGATAGTGATAGCAGAAAATAAATTTCAATGTAGCCTCAGATTGTAATGAAAAATACGTTGAATTCTCCACCGATCAAAAAAGTCAGTAATGTAGGTTTTTTCGGGTTAAGTTGTTAGAATGCGTTTTGTTTTAATTAACTTGGATATCAATCAAGTGTCGGATTATTCGGGTATGTTATCGTGAAAAGTATTTGAGAAATTTGTTGGTGTTACTTTTTTCCTTAAGATATTTTGTTAATACGGCGTTACAAATATTTGCTGAAAGAAAAAGCTAATACCTATTATTTATATTTAAAAATGACCTATTTTAAGCAACCTTTAAATTATGACGGTATTTTATTTTCAAAAATTGTAATGATCTGACTAATATGCACGTTTTATTTATTTATTTATTCAAAAAGAAACACCAGCAGCTTTTATTTTAAACTTACGAATTTTATATCATTGGAAATAACTACTAACATTATTGACAATAATAACTACCTATAGCTTCGAAATGGTTTAACCCTTGGGTATGGTAGTTATACTTATTTCGATTGGGTCTTTGCTCTTAACTCAATGGCTTACAGATCAAAATAATGTGATATCTAAATGCCCATAGTCCATCTAACTCAACTACCCTGTCCAATATCATCCCTTACAATCGTGCCATTTAATTCCAGAGCTTAACGCCGAGTCCAGACAGTCCCAATTCCGACGTGTCGTCCGAGTCCCTGATGCGAATCCTGGAACAATGCGACCCTGACACCGCCACCAGCATCAAAGATACTGTGGAGAGACATGTAAGTGGAATATTGATTCTTGTTACTGTGTCGGTTATAAACACTAGACAAGAACTTATACTATACTAGAGCGGGCATTGCTGACTGCTCAGGGTGCGCCTGACGTATGCATATCAGGTGCAATGGATACGTTACTGGTGGATATAAGCTTTATTGTATGTCATAGATGTGAGAATTAATATCATATTATAGTCGCCGAATGGTGCAGCCACTTCTTTCAAATACTAACTGAAGTGTCCAAACCATAGGTTCTATTTCTCGGCAGATATTTGGTCTGTTATCTCAGAAATTCCTGAAAGAAACTAGTGAAATTTATGCTCCTATGCATGTTCCTACTAAATTAATTAACAGTTCCTAAGAACTAATTACGTTATGTAAATATTTAAAAACATACCTGCAGAAACAAGAGATATCCGAGTTGGAGAGCGAGCTGGACATCCGCACCGCGTCCGTAGCGTCCCACCGAGCCAAGGTGGAGCGACTGCAGGCGGAGCTGGCCTTACTGGCGGCGCAGGAGGAGGGGCTACGGCGAGCCCTGGCCAGCGACGACGCCGCCTCACCCGGTGAGTCACCTACATCTCACTCAGAGCAAGGTGGGGCGACTGCAGGCAGAGCTGGCACTCATTGGCCATATGGTCCGAGTAGAGACTTTCGGATATTGACTGTGCGAATTCTGGGATAAAAAGTGTGTATGTGTTAATCCAGGGAGTCAGCTTACTACATCGCAATTTTCATAACTATTGGTCCAGTCGTTTTCCCCTGAAAGAGAAATCAAACATATATACAATCTTTCACGTTTACAATACATCTTAGAGGTTAATTATTTTACTACTATTGCACCTTACGAGTAATACGCCATTTCCCACCATCTAAATCTAACCTAACCCCCCCTCCATTCCAGAGCCGTCCCCCCTAGAAGGCGTGAAGCGCAGCAAGTCGGAGCTGGTGCTGCGGCCCTCGCGCGACGACGATGATGTACTGGACCCGCTGTCTGCTGACGAGAGAGAGGAGTTTAGGAGTCGGAAGAACAGGTGAACAGGCTTCTTCAACATTAGATTCTGAAGCTGGACATAGGTTAACGAGGCGCTTACCAAGATTCTGTTCTCGATTTACGTAATTATAATCTATTATATTCTCTGCAATGTTGTCATTAGTTCAAAATGATAGCAATATCGTTGATGTTGCAAAACTGATGACCTGATGAAAAAGTGGCGTATCTTTTGCAGATACAATTAAAAATCTCCAAAATATACGCCACTTTTTCGTTGACAGCTTCATTTGTAAAGTGTTACTTTCGTGCTATGTAATTAATCTAATCTATGACTGCTATGTCTATCCTCACAGCCTAACCCTTCCCTTGGACCCTCTCGGCTCGCCAGAGTCCTACCACACAGCATCACCCACCTCGGCCACGCCCACCGCCGACACGACCACGCCTACCGCCGATGCAGCCCCCTCATTAGTCAACTCGTGGCCCACCACGGACGCTGCGTCTTCATTGGTCAGCAGTTCCAGGCAAACTGCAGACTCTGAGCACTCATTGGTCGGCAGCTCCAGGCAAACTGCAGACTCTGAGCAGTCATTGGCCAGCTCGCGGCCGGAGTTTTTTATCGACGGGCGCTGCGATGAAGACGGGTCCAGTAATGATGAGTGTAGCACTGTGAGTATAACTGTACTTGTAGCGTAATTTATTTATACTAATAATAATTTATTGGCAATTCTGACCCAATTTAAAAACAATATTCCATGCGCATCTCGTTGTGCGTGTGTGTGCTTTGCAGCGAACATACCGTGGGCAGGCTTCAAGCGGTTTCTCTGTCTGATCAGGGAAACGGCCGGTGGACTATCTTGATCTTAGCCTCTTCTCCCACTACGCGACTCTCAAGCGACGCGTTCGCGACGCTAACCTTGTGCGCATATTTTTGAGGAGTCAACGACGCGTCGAAGGCTCGTTTTAAAAGGCGATCAAGGGTTGCGTCGCGGACACCTTTGAACCAGTCCGCTGGTTCACTACAGACCAGGTTGCACAACGGGTTGCGCATAAGATTTTGCTTTAGAATATCACAATAGTTTATCAGTCAGCTGAGTACATTGAGATTATATCTATATTTCTCCCCTTGTTTAGTTCCAGTCCCGCGTGGCTGACGGCCAATCCTCGAGTTCGCTCGACCGCTCGCCCGACGAGCGCCACCAGCGGGCCAAGTACAGGAGACGACTCGGTACGTACCTGCACATACCACTTTGCTTATACAGGGTGGAATTTTTGAGTGTACAATGGACAACATTTCAAAAAACTAAAGCTGCTGTAAATCGAAAACCATTTCGAGATTTAGCTCTAAAGGCCACAAAAAAAATGTTTTTGTATTTTTTGGATGTATCATTTTCGAGAAAATCATAAAATAGTAAAAAAGTGCTGATGACGTCATGCATCAGGTGCGATGCATTTTGATGATCAAAGCCTATAGATTTAGAAACAAAGTAACTGTCACTTTCATTTTTGATTGACGTTGACGTTTTATCGTGACATTGTTGTTTATTTGGGTCATTTTCATTAATTCTGTTCTGACACTTTCTGACTATTTTTTTTATTTATTATTAAGAGATGACCTCTATATAATATGTCCCAGAGCATGCCACTGCCTACACAGCTGAAAAAATGCTTCTGCTTATTTTTTTACATGATAAGTACCTACTTTCCATCATCAGAAATATCAAGGTCATTTGAAAATGACCCATTTGTTGGTTGGCATGTAAACAAAGTTTAAATGTAACTTGTCAGTGTCATTTATGTTTTTTTTCGAGACTCAGGCAATAGACAAAAATAAAAATTTAGCCTAATATGTGACGTCACTTCCGGTTTTAAAATAATTAACTTTAAAGTTAAAATTAACATGCAAAAATTTATGTATATACAAAATAAAAAAATACGGGTCCACTAATTTTCTATAAACTTTCCGAATAACTAATAAAAATATAGGGTAAAGAAAATGAAATGTTGTCCATAGTAATTTTTCGTTTAAAATACTAACACTGAGTTGCACAAAGGAACTTTTACCTAATGTCGAAATTAAAATGTATTGCTGCCTTGCTTTGTAAGTATACGGACGGAAAGAGACAGAAATAGATTTAATGCTGACATTAGCTAATATTCCTATCAGCAACTTGGCATAAATATTACCTGAAATAACTAAAAACCAATTTATCGATCAATCTCTTCCTATTAAAACATACTAGTTGTATTTATCTCGCAAATCGTATTTCACACTCAGAAAAAAACGTTACTATCCCTACTTAACAACCCCCCTTTCCCCCCAGGAGACGGCAAGCCGCGCCGCCAAGTCACCGAAGCTGAAGCCCTGCGCGCCATGCAGCGGCTGTGCCAGCGCATCGCGGCGCAGAAGATGCTGGTCATCTCCTCGCTGGAGAACGACTGCTCCAAGGAGGACCTCAACCGGCAGATCGCGGTCAGTACTGTGACGTCACTGGGTTAACAAAATGGCGGAGGTCTAGGAGAGGATTTAGATCGCGTCTTTGACAAATAGCGGCCGAAATTGCGGTCAGTATTGTGAAAAAAGAATTATCGAAATCGGTCCATAAATGGCAGAGTAATCGGTGAACGTACATAAAAAGGCGGCCATCTTTGTTGCCGCAATAGATGAATAGTGGCTTAGTGGCGTAGCGTGCATTAAAGGCGAAGCTGTTTTGACAGATTGTAGGTTAAAAATGCATTAGAAAGCGACCTCTACAGGAAGATTGCGGTCAGTACTTAGGTAGATAGGCGACGATGGCGCCACAATAGGTGCCTAGACCACGAAAAAAGGGTGGTTTTTAGAGCGTACCAATGCTGCTATAGACCGGCAGATCGCGGACAGTATTGTGAAAAAAGAATTATCGAAATCGGTCCATAAATGGCAGAGTAATCGGTGCACATACATAAAAAATTGCGGTCATATTGGATGCCGCAATAGACAGATAGAGGCATTAAAGCCAAAGCTGTTTTGACATATTCCACCTAAATCTTCTACGTATTAGTGCGAGCTCCACCGGCAGATTGCGGTCATTAAGTACTTAGGTAGATAGGCGACAGTGGCGCCACTAATATGTAGACTACAAAAAACGCTGGTATTGCTCGTTTTTGCGCCCTATAACTCGCAAAATAATTCAACGAGCAGATTGCGGTCAGGTTAATGACGTAACGTAAAAATGGTGGCCATCTAGGAAAATATTAGGAACGCGGCAATATCGCAATAGACCAACAGCAGTCGAGCGGCCTAGCGCACCTACGCCGAAGCTGTTTTCACAGATTCCACCAATTTTAACTGCGCTTTGGTCGAGTATCAAGTTACGTGGTTCCAAGAGTATCACCAAATAACGGTGGTGCCACTGTCTTCTTCTTACCTCTCTTTCCCACCCCGCAGGTGCTACAAGAGCTGCAGAAGAAGTACGTCCGTCTAGAGATGGCGCTTCAGTATTCATTCTTCGAGCCGCGAGCACAGGAGCCGCCCCCCCGCGCGCCGCGCCCCGCCCCCCTCCCCCTCGCGCCCCTCTCTCCCGTCGTCAGTGAGATACAGGTAAACATGATACAATATAATTATAATCCTGTTTGAGAGCAAGAGCTTTGAGGCAGTTGTGGTGAGGTCATTTGGTTCTTAGGAGATATAATCGGCCCACTGCTACAAGTTTGATTTAGTTGAAATCGACTCGAAGATAAATAAACCGGAAGCATCATGGGCCTTGTACGTCTATGACAGAGGATTTAATTATTGTCTGGAACAAGATTTTTCGTGCTATAATTATAAGCCGATACGGCTATGTAAATCCTATTTTATGACAATAAAGCAAAGTATTTTTTTGTATTTTTCAGGTGCCAGACTCCACGGGGCGGGTCACAGATGTTAACGAAAATAGCTTTGAAGATCCACTGATGAGTCGGTGAGTCAAACTTTAGTGTCAATTTCTAAAGTGACAAGTTGAGTCTTCCATTTTTGAAATCCTTCCAGATGAAAACAATTTTTTTCACCTTCTTAGCACCTCGGTAACAAACATTAGAGCTGGTTTATAGTTGGTCACCATGGTGTGAGGATTATTATAATTATAAAGTAGTGTACAACGAGTGACCTACGCATCGTACACTAAACGTCATTTTTTGAAATTAAACCTTGAACATATGACACAGGGTTTAAATTTCAATGTCTAGCATAGTCGAGTCGCCGGTGAGTTGTTTAATGTGCGAAGACCATTAATGGGAGACGCTCCTTCCATGGACAGCAAAAATAGTTAAAAATAAAATGGTCGTTAGAAACTGTCAGTTTTACAGTTGAGAACGTCAAGACAAGTAGAGTTTGAGTATGGAAAGCAGCACTGTGATTGGCTGAACTGTTATTGAGAAGGTCTTAAGTTCATGCTTAAGTAGTTTTACTCAAATGTGGAACTGAGCTAAAATCTATAACATGATTGTGTATGTTGTATTGCAGGCTGAAAGAGTGCGAGCTCGAGGCGTCAGACAACGTGTCCACGTCCAACGACGAGCTGCACTCGGACCGGGACTGGAGCGACCGCGAGGAGCGGCGCCTGCGCAGGGCACACACCGACACACTGGTGCGACTTTATGTGTTATAATAGGACATCTCACACACGGTCATCCGACACCAAGCTGGGCAGAGCCTGTTATATGGGTATTAACACCCAAGACCCGAGTAACAATATCTGTCTGTAAACAAATATCTGCCCCGGCCGGGAATTGAACACAGGACTTTCAGCATAGCAGCCAGGGTCACTAACTAGTATACCATTCGGTCATCATAGTTACTGTGATGAATGGTGGACCATACTTCGACCGTGAAGTGACCTGTGGTGTTACAGTATTTTATGGATCAAAAATAATGTAAATTTATAAAACGTTTTCTTATCGCAATTTTATGATTTTATTTTAATTGTTTCAGCCCCCAACGATATCGGACGGGCTAACACATCCAATCGATTTCGGTGAGTTATTGATTTTTGAAATAATTCCACATTAACGTCAAAAAATATTGACGTTTTCTGTCACATGCGTAGTTGCATATGTCGCAGTCATCTGGTTTAATCTCCTGTTTGATTGAACCGCTAGCCCGTTCATTGGATGACGCTACTCAGTTGAATGACTAAAGAACAACTCGTCAAGTGGTTGACTGTAACGTCCAACGTCTTGACTGAACGTTAGTCAGCGAAGTCGTTAAATGGGATATAGTATAGCAACTTTGTAATGTCTGGTTAGGATGAACATGACCAGACAAGAGTCAACAAAAAGACTATGTTACAAAGCTCTCATCTCACAAATTAACTAAACAATAACAATAAACGTACCTTGATATTGTTGTTCATAATTATCCAGTTTCAGCACATTTTTTTCTTTGAAACTATCCGCCGGCGTTGAAATAATAGGTAAATCCATGTTGTCACACTATTTTAACATAAATAACGCACTTTAAAGCTAATTTATTTGCAAAAAATAACAATACAAGTGCTTTTTGTGTCAGCTGTTCGCTGTTAGACGCCATATTTGTTTTATTCACCACCTGACTGATTTTAAGTCCGCTAACTAGTTGCACGTTTTGTGACGCTTGTACAATCAACGTTCGGCCTAGTCATACAACTGAATAGCGTCATCCAATGAACGGGCTAGCGGTTCAATCAAACAGGAGATTAAACCAGTTGCCTGCGACACATACATTATATATCAAAAGTTCCCATGAGAGGCACCACTTTGTCAGTAAAATTATAGTTTTCGGCAAAATATCAGAACTGTACTAGACGTACAGAAATAAAAAAGGGTAAAACTCTGTCTTTAAGAGATTGTCTCATTCTATAACCCCCATTCTCCCCCCAGACCAAGTGATAGTGATCCCCGGCTGGGTGACGCGCGGCGCGGGCGCGTCCACGCACCACGAGTACGAGGTGCGGGTGACACTCGGCCGCGAGCGCTACACGCTGCTGCGGCGCTACCGGCGCTTCCGGCAGCTGCAGCTACACGCCAACAAGATCTATGGACAGAAGGTGACTCCTTGACCCTATTTTATATGGGTGGTTCAATGTTGCCATTCACAAAGTAACTAGCTGTTACCAGCCAGCTTCGCTTTGCCTCAAAGGTTTTCCCGTGCGGATTCCGGGATAAAAATTTGCCAAGTTAATCCTATAGTCTTGATATTACGTGCAAAATTTCATAAAGTTGGCCACCCCATAATCCCGTGAATGAGTAACAAACATGGTCACAAACTTTCACAATTATTAGAAAGATTATAGTAATTGTCGACGAGTGTGAGATTTATAGTATTAAAACAGCACCAATAAACACTTCACACATCAAGCTCACCTAACCCCCTTCCCCGCAGGTGGCGTCCATCCCCTTCCCCCCGCGCACGCTCTGGCCGGGCGCGGGCGTGGCGCGGGCCCGCCGCCCCGCTTTAGAGGCCTTCGTGAGGCGCCTCCTAGCGGTCTGCGCCACCGACCCACAGTGCCCCTTCCACCGAGCGCCGCTTAATGGAGACACTTTGAGGGCATTCTCGCCGTTTTTTAGAAAGGTAAGTCATTGATACAAGTGTTTTGGAGGTTGTGTGTAATATGCGATGAGATAGATTATCGTTACCTCAGCCTCTGTCAAAAGCAGACAAATTATGTCATTTTTGACAGATACTCAAAGCTCATTCAGGATTGTTCATTGCGAAAGTGTCAGTGGTGGTAAGGCAGCTGGTTGCATTAAGGGGTTAATCGACCCATGGCTATGAAAGTTCACTATATTGGACGGCACACGTCCCGCGCTAAGTCTTCGTGCAGCGCCCTCTAGCGGTGTGTGCTACTGATTCAGTGCCCCTTCCACCGCGCGCCGCTTAATGGAGATAAAGAAAGAAAGAAAGAAAGAAAATACATTTATTTAGTGCTACAAAAGTGCTCCACACACACAAAAATTCAATTAAACTAACAAACAAAGGAAAAAACCGCTGTGATAACGCTGAGGCTGACGCTGAGGAACTGGACAGGGTTTGTGTGTAAAATGTGATGAGATAGATTATTAATAACTGGTCAACGGGTATGAAATTTAATCCATTGGGTGAAAGGTAAGAAAATGTTGCATGTAAAATGTGATGATATAGATTACCCTTTGACATTAATACACCTATTTTACCAACTTTTTGGGGGTTAAGGTGAAGTGGTGTTGTACTGTGTGAAATGTGATGGCATAGATTTTAATTTTTAGGGACAATTGACACTAACTGAAGAACCGATTCAGAGAAAAACATTTATTTATCTGCAGAGCCCTAATCTGGCGTTTTCTAATTACGTACCATAAATTGAATTATGTTACAGCCATAATCACCTCACTTCCCAACCTGCGTAAAAATTGATTTAAAACCTAATAAATATATTTTAAGCCGGAAACATTACCAATTACCACAATCGGATACGCATCGGAAAATCGTTTATAAACTCGGAAAACCGATCAAGTTGCAAGACACTAGACAGTTTACCAAGATGGTGTCTTCTCCAATTTTCTCCATCGTTATTTGCCTGCTGCTGGCTTTTACATCAGCAGCCGAGTTTCTACCCTCGCCCCGTCCTCTCCGTAATGGGCTAGGGAGTCAAAAGTTGCCTCAAGAAATAAGTCCGGCTGGAGGCGTTGAAGACCGTTGTTGGCCTGTTGAAAACTGTCCGTAGCCGTACTAAGAGAAATAACTTAAAGAAAAACCCTCGAATTCATTAAAATTTTATTAAAAGAAAACATATCTTTATTTTTCTCTTCGCTTTACCCTAAAAGGTTTTTGCGTGCCAACTCTGGGATAAAAAGTAGGTACACATAAACCTGCCTCTTAACTCACTCTATCCATTAAAAACAACCGCATAAAAATCTGTTGTGTCTGTAGCTTTTGAAGATCTAAAAGCATACATACGTGATACTAGATTCCAAAGCGACTTTTCTTTATACTATGTAGTGCCGTAACCTATAGCGGGCGAGCGTGATCCAGCGGCACATGCCACTCTGGTAGCAGGTTTTCTTTGTTTTCTGTAACATCTTTGTGTACCTACGTTCATGCAAATAAATGATTTTGAATTTTGAACTATTAGCTGTTCAACCAGCGGCAGCGGGCGAAGCATTTCTGTGAGTTATCGAGTGGTCAATACCGGGACACAAAGCGGTACGGGTCTCCTTCCAATGAGTTATGAGTTTTAGGCCTAGTCCACCACGCGGGTCCATTGTGTTTTGGTGGACCCCAACACAAGCAAGCTTGTTCTGAGAGAGTTAGCGGGTATGTAAGTGGTCAACCCGACTTTTTCAAGCTGTTCTAAGTCCTTTGACTAGGCTTAACGACTGCTGCTAAAAATCGGGATCCACGGTTTTACGTGCCGTCCGAAGCACGGAAGCGCCCAGAAAACAACCACTTGAAATAAAAAAAATATTTCATCTACCTATCTCTTTTTTGTGCATATGTAACCACTTAAAAACATAGTCAACTTCATCACGACCCCATCACGTCCCCACAGCTGGGGCACAGTGTCCTTCCAATGAAGAAAGGGTTGTAGGCCTAGTCTACCACACTGGCCTAGTGCGGGTTGGTGGACCCCAACACAAGCAAGCTTGATTTGAGATAGTTAAGTGGATCAGATGTTTTTAAGCTGCCCAAAGGCCTCTGACTAGGCTTAACGACTGCTTCCGAAGCAGCAATCGGGCCCCACAGCTTAACGTGCCGTCCGAAGCACGGAAGCGTCCAGAAAAGCACCACTTGAAATCGTGCCATGTGTTGCTTAACCTTAGTGATCAGTAACGATCACTGAAGCTAACTCGACTACGGATGCTTCCAACTTACCTATAAGCTTTAAAATAAGATATAGTGTTGCCCAAATTCAGTCTTGGTCTTGCAGTCTTGGTCTTGTTCTTGCGTTTTTGCAAGACCAAGACCAAGAACAAGACCGCGTATTTTTAGCAAGACCAAGACCAAGACTGACCGTGCAAGACTTGAGCAAGAACAAGACATAGCCTGCAAGACTCTTGCGTCTTGCAGAGCGCTATTTCACTGAGTAGTTAGGTGTAACAGTTCGGTGTATAGGTAAGTACGCTTAGGAATTCTATGAGATGCAAAAAACTGTATCAAAGAAAATGAAAAACTGGACCTATTATTATATTATATTACGACTAATACCATAAACATAGCGAATAAAAAAATATCTATTAAAATCAAAAAGTAAACTTTAATAAATAGTAATAGACTAATAGGTAATTGCAAGACTTGCAAGACTCTTGCTGCAAGACCAAGACCAAGACCAAGACTGGGAGCGCAAGACCAAGACCAAGACCAAGACCAGGTGTATTGGCGCAAGACCAAGACCAAGACCAAGACCAGGTGTATTGGCGCAAGACCAAGACCAAGACTGGCTAAGTCTCGTCTTGTTCTTGCATTTGGGCAACACTAATAAGATATAAATATATGAAATGACAAAGATATCGCCAAACAACCAGAATAAGCAGACATAACTCACGGTTAGCCGAAATCACTTTTTGGTGATGATTGGTTCTACAAAATCCTTCGGGAGGATCTTTTTCCTACTTCGTCTGTTTTCCCACTTTGTCTACGCTTCCACAATTACACGGTTCTCCCAATCGCTAATTGCCATTTATCGAATAACATGTCCAACCATAATCACTTCATAACCCAACAACCCAACTAATATTCTATTTGAAATTTGATTTGAAACATTATCACAAAAAATTATAAATAAATTATTTTTAAATTACATAAATTTACCACGCCTACCGACGACCATTTATAAACTCCGTCCACCGACCGAAGGAGCTACATTCACCTGACAGTCCCCTCAAGATGGCGTCCTGTCGAGTTATCACCATTGCCGCGTGTCTGCTGGCGGCGCTCGCGTCAGTGGAGTGCGTGGACCATGTCATGTATCACGATCCGCTTCATCACCAGCTAATGGGATACCCGATTCCGGCTGGCGCTCCGGTGTTGGTCGAATACCGAGGAGGGTATGAAGTTCCCCGTGGTTGGGTTGCCCTTGGCCGCCACTGGGAGCCGAGGGTGGTCCGGAAATATCTGGACCCCGACCCCGACGTCGTAATCAACAACAACATCGGGTGAAGACATCGAGCGTGAAGCCTTATATCTGTAACCGTCCCAAAATTTTCTAATAAAGTGCTTTAGATAAAATTATTGATCCTATTTGATCCGTCTGTACAATTCCGCACCTTGTTTAATACATTTTTTGACGAATACGAAGTTGTTTGTATGTAACATGTAGCTTTCTATTCCCGACCATGGTGTCCTAGTGTGGACTACTACACGTTGTACAATTTGCTACGATCCCGCTGACTGAACTAGTTCCCGCGCAACATTTCACGTATGACCCACCTTAGGTATCTATTATATACAGAACCAGCTAAAGCGGTATCAGTCAGGAGCGTCATACTTCATTACGGTTCCTACCTGCCTACCCTTCCCTTAGGCCCCTATCTAGGTATCCTTTCACTACCTACCCTAACATTGTTGTTGTTTAAACTTAATCGTAAGTAACTCACTATACCGACGACCACGACGACCGAATGGCGTAGTGGTTAGTGACCCTGACTACTGAGTCGATGGTCCCGGGTTCGATTCCCGGCTGGGGCAGATATTTGTTTAAACACAGATATTTGTTCTCGGGTCTTGGATGTGCCCGTAAAATGGCAATAGGCCCGCCCCCTATTACATTGGGACTAACATAACACTCTGGCGAAAAGTGGGTGCAGCAATGCACCTCTGCCTACCCCGCAAGGGAGTACATTAGTACAAGGCGTGAGTGCGTGTTTTTTTTTTAACTCACTATAAACAATTTGTAAAACCTACCTACTTAACTGATTGCTATAAACAAGTTATACTTACTTGTGTAATGTAGGTACCTAGTTGCTAACTTAAGAATATATATTTTTCTAAAATATTAACTTATTATGTAATTTATGAATTTTAAATAGTTCCTAACTACGTAATAATACATTTTACTTTGTTGTCACCTAAGTATACGAAGGATGCCTGGCTACCCATAGCACAGGGTATCTTAGTTTGGGAGCCAGGAACCCATTTCTAAACCAAATAGGCAAATAAATGTTTTCATTTAATTTTCCATCTATCTAAAAAAAATACCCGAAGACCATTCACCTATAAACGCTATAACAAAGTGGGTTCCATCTGGCGAGCGAAACAGGGGACGGCCAGGAACCCCATGGCGTCGCACTGTCGTGCTGGGGGCAGCCGCCACCGGCGTGAGCTGGCACGAAGTCGAAGGCGTGGCACAGGACCGGATCCCTGATACCAGATCCTGACTATAATAATAAAAATGCAAAATGTATTATACCTATCCTCCTAACTGAAATGTGACCACAGCGGCACTCATTCAGCCAGCCGTTTGCTCGGGAGTACATTATACTTCTCAAGTGTACAGTACAGAAAATCACTCTCTGCTCAACCACTCTCATATCATAACCCATTGGGACCTACTACTTTTCATGCCCATCGGACAGCACAGCATGGATCATTCTCTTTTTTGAGACATTATCAGCTGTCTATGTGCTTTTTATTTAATCCTATGGCGATTATATCACCAGCTGCCAACTTCACCTGTCTATGTCCTATCTGAACTACAATTTAGAAAAAAACAATTGATTGTCCCATCCAGGTAGACCTCTTTTTGTAAGCAGAGCTTTTACCACTAGACCACAGAATCTAGGCAAGGATATGTATATTCGTAATACAGGATGTACACGCTTGCCGCCGCCGCCGGATCGCCAACCAGGTGTAAACGGGGGGATTGCGGTGGGTCGCGTAGGTGGGATGGGCTTTGAATACAGAAGAAACTACGGGTATTTTTGAGAGTGTGGAAGGTGCTGGCTGGTTCATGTCGTGCAGGATCGCCTTGGTTCGGCCAGCATATAATCTGCACACAAGCCATTACGAGCCACATCAAAATTTTACCGAGGTAAAATTGGCACCCGGCACTATAATTTTATTTAGAAAAATAAGTACTTTCCTTTAATGATTACCATTTATCGAAACAGTCATGTCAGCCCATAATCACTTCGCAACCCATCTAATACCTGCATGAAATTAAATTTCATAATATAATTAATCAATTCATCACGAATAATGTTTTCAAATTACCACAAATGGATTCGCACCGCACAGCCATTTATAAACTCCGCCAGCGGTCTACTAACTCTACAATACATCCGACAGTCCCCTCAAGATGGCGTCTTGTCAAGTTATCACCATTGCCGCGTGTCTGCTGGCGGCGCTCGCATCAGTGGAGTGCGTGGACCATGTCACCTATCACGATCCGCTTTACCATCAGCAAATGGGATACCCGATTCCGACTGAGGAACCGGTGTGGGAGCCTCGCTTTGGCAGATACAACTTGAAAACTTGGCATGGAGTTGCCCCTGGTGGGGATGAACGTGCCCGCCACTGGACAGAGACGGCAGTTTTTTCAGTGGAGAGGGATAGCCAGGGCCACGTGGTCAGCTTGCAACAGAAGAAGCTAATCCGCCAACCGCGACAGAACCCCATCAAAGGCTAGAAAGCTGTGCCGTATCTGTACTATCTGTAGTCAGTGATATTTCCCGGAATTTATTGTTGAACGTATTCGAAATTCGAAAATGTGGTGATTCCTGTCCCTGGTTTAATAAATTTCCTGATGAATATGAAGTTGATTGTTTTTGTTTAAGTAGCTTTATATTCCCGATGTCCAGTGTGGACCACCCGGCGTCTCATACTAATGATTCACCCCCTTATAAGTTACTGGACACTTTAGCTATTGAACTGTTTTGTCACTCTCTGACAGAGAACAATTTGTTCTTTGACAGAGAGTGACAAAACAGTTCAATAGCTAAAGCGTCCATTAAGTTTTTTTATGAATATGGGGGTCAGACTCAAATAGCTAATTCAAAACATCTCACGTAGGTACTCGTATAATACTCACCTCAGATTCTAAATAAGGAACCAGCCTAGGCGTACAAGTTGAAGGCGTGGCACAGGACCGGACTCACGCCGGTGGCGGCTGCCTCCAGGACAACAGTGCGACGCCATGTGCTTCCTGGCCGTCCCCTGTTTCGCTTGCCAGATGGAACCCACTTTGTTATAGCGTTTTTAGGTGAATGGTCTTCGGGTAATTTTTTTTAGGTTGATGGAAAATGAAATGAAAACATTTATTTGCCTATTTGGTTTAGAAATGGGTTCCTGGCCCCCAAACAAGGATACCCTGTGTGGGTAGCCAGGTATCCTTCGTATACTTAGGTGACAACAAAGTAAAATGTAATATTACGTAGTTAGGAACTATTTAAAATTTTAAAATTTATAAGTTACATAATAAGTTAATATTTTAGAAAAAAAAAATTCTTAAGGTAGCAAGTAGGTACCTACATTACACAAGTATGTAAGTATAACTTGTTTATAGCAATCAGTTAACTAGATAGGTTTTACAAATTGTTTATAGTGACATAGTGAGTTACTTACGATTAAGTTTAAACAACAACAACAATGTTAGGGTAGGTAGAGAAAATATACCTAGATAGGGGCCCAAGGGAAGGGTAGGCAGGTAGGAACCGTAATGAAGTATGACGCTCCTGACTGATACCGCTTTAGCTGGTTCCGTATATAATAGATCCCTAAGGTTGGTCATACGTGAAATGTTGCGCGGGAACTAGTTCAGTCAGCGGGATCGTAGCAAATTGTACAACGTGTAGTAGTCCACACTAGGACACCATGGTCGGGGATAGAAAGCTATTTACATGTTACATACAAACAACTTCGTATTCGTCAAAAACTTTATTAAACATGGTGCAGGAATTGCACAGACGGATCAAAAAGGATCAATAATTTTATCTAAAGCACTTTATCAGAAAATTTTGGGACGGTTACAGATATTAGGCTTCACGCTCGATGTCTTCACCCGATGTTGGTGGTGGTGACTACGACGTCGCCGGGTCTCAGATATTTCCAGACCACCCTCGGCTCCCATTGGTTGCCAACGGCACCCCAACCACGGGGAACTTCATACCCTCCTCGGTATTTTGTATTCAAGTTGTATCTGCTAAAGCGGGGGACCAACACCGGAGCGCCAGCCGGAATCGGGTATCCCGTTAGCTGGTGATGAAGCGGATCGTGATAGATGACATGGTCCACGCACTCCACTGATGCGAGCGCCGCCAGCAGACACGCGGCAATGGTGATAACTCGACAGGACGCCATCTTGAGGGGACTGTCGGATGTATTGTAGAGTTAGTAGTCCGCTGGCGGAGTTTATAAATGGCGGTGCAGTGCGAATCCAATTGTGGTGATTTGAAAGCATTATTCGTGATTAATATAACTAGTAATATACTACGGGTATTTTTGAGAGTGTGGAAGGTGCTGGCTGGGTCATGTCGTGCTGGATCGCCTTGGTTCGGCCAGCATATAATCTGCACACAAGCCATTGCAAGCCACATCAAAATTTGTATAGGTAATAGGTAAAATTGGCCGTGGAAGCGAAGATCGGCCTGCATGTAACGGGTTTACACTATAATTGTATATAGAAAAATAGGTACTTTCCTTTAATGATTACCATTTATCGATACATGTCAGGCCATAATCACTTCGCAACCCATCTAATACCTGCGTGAAATTCAATTTCATAATATAATAATCAATTCATCACGAATATGTTTCAAATTACCACAATCAGATTCGCACCGCGAAGCCATTTATAAACTCTGCCAGCGGACTACAACTCCACAATACACCTGACAGTCCCCTCAAGATGGCGTCCTGTCGAGTTATCACCATTGCCGCGTGTCTGCTGGCGGCGCTCGCATCAGTGGAGTGCGTGGACCATGTCATGTATCACGATCCGCTTCATCACCAGCTAATGGGATACCCGATTCCGGCTGGCGCTCCGGTGTTGAACCCTCGCTTTAGCAGATTGAATAGAGAATACCGAGGAGGGGATGGAGTTCCCCGTGGTGGGGATGGACGTGCTCGAGAGACGGCGATTTTTTCAGTGGAGAGGGATAGCCGGGGCCGCGTGGTCAGCATGCGACAGGAGAAGCCAATTCCACGCCCGCTAGTGGAGAGGCCAATTCTTCGCCCGCTAGTGGAGAGGCCAATTCGTCGCCCGCTACTGCAGAGGCCAATTCATCGCCAGCTACTGGAGAAGCCAATTTATAGCCCGCTTATCTGTGGTCAGTGATATTTTCCGGAAATCCCGGAATTCATTGTTTAATAAATTTCCTGAATATGAAGTTGTTTTTAATGTAGCTTTCTATTCCCGACTTTTCATACTAATGATACAGACTCAACTAGCTAAAGCGAAACATCGCGTAGCACAGGACCGGTCACAGTGGTAACCTACACTCCGAGCCCTATGTCCCTGATTCGAGGACCTGACTATGATAATAAAAATGCAAAATGTATTATAACCTCTTAGCTGAAATATGATCACGGCGGCTCTCATCCCAGCCTACACCAGTGTAAACGGGGAGTTTGCGGTGGGTCGTGTTGGTCGGCCGGGCTTTGAACACAGATAATAGGCTGGTATTTGCGCGGCGTTTAAGGTGTCACAAATTAGCAGATACGACAAGATGACTATGATCTTAGAATCTACCATTGACGAAAGAAAAAGAGAGGACCCGGCATTAACATCCTTACTTAAAAATATACCGTCGTCCCTTTTTAACTTATTAGTGTTATCGTACGTAAAAAAGGACAAAAACGATTCTTAAAAAAGATTCTGCCTAAAATGACACCATTGCGGCCGGTCGCCATGTTTAGTGGCAGCAAACCAACCAATGACGAAAGAAACGTCATTGCAACCAACCAACCAACAAGCATTTCAGTTATCAAAGCGACATGCTTGTTCCAATTTTTCTAGAAAACGCCACGCCAGAACCTAGGTGATTGGCAGCCATTTCTGTTGGCAGCTGAGTTTAGGTATGCACGTTTTTTCGTGGGTATGTCAAGTCCTCTTTTCTTTCGCCATTGGAATCTACAGTGCGACAAACTTATCTGTTGCGGTGAGGTGGTTCCGAACTAAATTGATACATATCTCATTATTTACTAATGAATTATATGTATATTGATATAGATTAGAGGACGAGAGGACGACCGAATGGCGTAGTGGTTAGTGACCTGACTACTGAGCCGATGGCCCCGGGTTCGATTCCCGGCTGGGGCAGATATTTGTTTAAACACAGATATTTGTTCTCGGGTCTTGGATGTGCCCGTAAAATGGCAATAGGCTCGCCCCCTATTACATTGGGACTAACATAACACTCTGGCGAAAAGTGGGTGCAGCAATGCACCTCTGCCTACCCCGCAAGGGAGTACATTAGTACAAGGCGTGAGTGCGTGTGTTGTGATATAGATTAGATGGGTTTATTGAAACCACAAGAGCGAATTACCACTACTGGCAAACTTAAAATCTTATAGAATGAAGAAATATTAGACATTTACGTGAGCTGTCACCGGAACAGATAAGTTTGTGGCACTGTACTGCAGGGCGATCACGAAAAATATAGAATCGAATGCGAGTGCGACTAGTGTCAACTTGACAGCACTTTCGAACACTTTTTACCTACAGTACCCGTATCATGAAAATTCGAGCTAACGAATAGAATCGAATGCGAGTGCGACTATTGTCAACTTGACAGCACTTTCGAACACTTTTTACCTTTCGAATGAGTTTCGAAAAGAATGACCACAGAGTACATGATATTATTCTGACAATGACCTATGGAATGATAGCTGTCAAACTTTCGCAAATCTGTACACCGCAATACACCGCCATTTTGTTGTTGACAGGTTGACAGCACTTTCGAATAGACTATCGAATAGAATATGCTGCGGTTTTTCATGATACGGGTACTGAATTGACAGTTGTCGCACTCGCATTCTATTATATACGTTAGCTCTGTTTTTCGTGATCGCCCTGCAGATGTTTCTTTTTTTCTAAATGTCAGTGCCAACAGATTCTGTAAAGCTGCGTACAGACCGGCCCAATGAACGCCCAACTATATCCATCGATATTTATCATACATAACACAGGGCAGATTGCAGCATCGAAGGTCAACGAAATCCGATCGTTGGCGTTCGTTTGGCCGGTCTGTACGCAGCTTGTGGTAAAACATATATTATCTGCGTCTGTGTGTTACTTCATAGTAATTGTAAAAGAAAAGAAGTGAAGCGTCCGTAGTCGAGCTCGCTTCAGTGATCTTAACTGATCATTGAGGTTAAGCAACACCTCGCACGGTCAGCCATGGGATGGATGACCGATTTCAAGTGGTTCTTTTCTGGACGCTTCCGTGCTTCGGACGGCACGTTAAGCCGTGGGTCCCGGTTGGTGCTTCGGCAGCAGTCGTTAAACCTAGTCAGAGGCCTTCGGGCAGCTTGAAAAGAAAATAAGAAGAAAGAAAGAAAAATTATTTATTTCTAACACACACAGAAACAACACATACATTTACAAGAAAAGGTTATAAAGTAAATAAAAAAATAAGTAGGTAATTAAAAGCATGAATGTTGCTTCTCGGTGCTGAAATGGGTTTTAGTTCAGCTTGATGCTATGGCAGGTATATTAAACCACACCATAGCGCTGGTTTTCAACTAGAACCCTTGGGTGAAGTCACGGACTGACATGACACAAAAAAAAACATAAAAATAACAAACAGAATAAAAAACAGTAACATATACTTATATGCTTAAACAAAGCGTCTCGGTCGTGGCGTCGAGACCATAAAACTTAAAATTAGGTCAAAGGGGGACGGGCGGGGGAAGGGAGGGCAAGCGCGCCTCTGCCTCGCGGCGCGTTGAGCCTTTTTCAGTAAACATCTGACAGTCGGGTTGACCACTTAGGTACCCAACAACTCTCTCAGCACAAGCTTGCTTGTGTTGGGGTCCACCAACCCGCACTAGGCCAGCGTGGTGGACTAGGCCGAAACCTTTCCTACATTGGAAGGAGACCCGTGCCCTAGCAGTGGGGACATGATGGGTTGTGATGAATTGTATAGAAGGTGATGTTGTCAGAAATAAGCAGCAGATTCAGTTATCTTACATCTACATCACATACCTAGTTACGCACAGTCCTTTAGTAATTACTATTTATCGAGACATGTCAGGCCATAATCGCTTCGGAACCCATCTAATACCGGCGTGAAATTTAATTTCATATAAGTATTATATATAATCAATTAATCTCGAATAATGCTTTCAATTTACTACAATTGGATTCGCACCACACCGACATTTATAAACTCTGCCAGCGGACTACAACTCCACAATACACCTGACAGTCCCCTCAAGATGGCGTCCTGTCAAGTTATCACATTTGCCGCGTGTCTGCTGGCGGCGCTCGCATCAGTGGAGTGCGTGGACCATGTCATCTATCACGATCGGCTTTACCACCAGCTAATGGGATACCCGATTCCGGCTGGCGCAGCGGTATTGAACCCTCGCTTTTTTGGAGGGAATGAAGTTACCCGTGGTGGGGATGAACATGCCCGCCGCTGGCCAGAAGGAAAGTTTTCATTGGAGACGGATAGCCGGGGCCGCATGTTCTTCGTGCGACAGGAGAAACCAATCAGCCGCCCGCGACTGGAGACGCCAATTCCACGCCAGCGACCGCTACTGACGAGGCCAATTCGTGGCCCGCGACTGGTGAGGCCAAGTCGTCCGCGACTGCAGAGGCCAATTCGTGGCCCGCGACTGGTGAGGCCAAGTCGTCCGCTACTGCAGAGGCCAATTCCACGCCCGCGACCGAAGAGGCCATTTCGTCTCCCGCGACTGCAGACGCCAATCGGCTACTAGGCTAGAAAGCTGTGCCGTATCTGTAGTCAGTGATATTTCCCGGAAATCCCGGAATTCATTCTTGAACGTATTCGAAATTCGAAAAAGTGGTGATTCCTGTCCCTGGTTTAATAAATTTCCTGATGAATATGAAGTTGTTTGTTTATGTAGCTTTCTATTAAACCATACTAATAATTCAGACTCAACTAGCTAAAGCGAAACATCTCACGTACAGCCTACACGTATAATACTCACTTCAGATTCTAAATATGGAACCAGCCTTCTAGGCGTAGGTATCAGTCATGAGTAGGAGTATAGTACATACATGCATCGTACAAAATAAATACTTAAGGTACCTTAGGTAGGTATTTATTTTGAACTCTTATTGAGGTCAATAAATATCTCTCATGACTCAAAACATGCTCTAATGTATTTCTTCAAAGGGTCAAAATGCACCAAGTACAGTCAGGTGCAGAAAAACCTGACCCCCTGCATTTCAAATAGAAATTCAAACTACGCAAAGCCAATTTGTCGGTGTGACGTATGTTGCGGTAGTGCTCGTGTCTATAGACAGACACAGAACTATTTTACTATTCTCCTATTTATATCCATCATTTAGATTTTAGATAATATCCATCATTTACACAAACTAACGAATTCATAGAACAATAATATTATGAAATACAAAATTTAAATTATTTTTGTTTTTCATCTGGGCTCGAACCCGCGGCCCAATTATTCGCAAACCAACCATTTGCCCGCTACGCCACGAAGCTTATTGAACTCGTTTGCAAAATAGTGAATATGTTGCGGTTCATTAGCAAAAGTATAGTCTATGTAGTGAATAGTGATAATTGTTTACAATATGAAATATTATAAGCGCAGAGGGTATTTTGAATTTATTTCTCATTTGAAATTGTAGACTTGAAGAGAATGTTTTGTTGCATTGAGATGGGTTTTGTTAATTCCATTTGATTGATCTGATTTATATTTATACCTATAATATAATCAAAATTATTGATTTGTAACGATGACAAACGAATTTATTAACAAGGTCATCATTATTAATTGAGTTAAGTGCCAGGACAACATTGGGTTCGTATTTTCTCTTTATAATTTTATTGGTTACTTTATATATTATTGGCTTTCATTTATTTTACTTATAGATTATCATAATATACTTTTTACGCTATAGTAATAATGTCACAATTATTATATTCATTGAGGCATGATCAAATTATTGTTTTTAAAGGTTACCGAAGATGGATGTCCTATAATGGGCCCTGAAGAACTGTTATAAAATAGCTAACGCATGACAAGATTTAATTTGAGAATTTTAAGGATGATATTATGGTTGCTGTTTGCATTGCGTGAGAAATATCTTCTACACGATAACAGCACAACTCGCAAAGAAGAAATGGAACATTATAACTATGTTATTATACGTTTAGTAGGTATTTAACGGGTCCCCAGTTTAAAAATGAGTAAAATTTATTTAGTAGTAAGATAATTATTTGTTCATACTGTTAAGATAATTGATTACATATTTATAAGTAA
Organism: Plutella xylostella; assembly: GCF_932276165.1. Classification (NCBI taxonomy): domain Eukaryota; kingdom Metazoa; phylum Arthropoda; class Insecta; order Lepidoptera; family Plutellidae; genus Plutella; species Plutella xylostella. The sequence continues at coordinate 945,087 of NC_064005.1, forward strand.
CTACTTAGTAATAAAATTGTTGCTTATTTATAATTTAATTGTAGAAAACAACAAGAGATGTAAATTGTGAAATTTAGTAACATGTTGGTTCTCATTGTTGTAATTCTACAATTTTTGAATTTGTTTACTTTTGTTCATAATTATTCTGCATACAGACTAATAATATTTACTTGTTTAGTGAAATAAAGTTCTTTTTCTTATATATTATGTTTTTATTTTATTTCCTGTTCATATTGATAAAGATAGTCTAAAATAACCTATCTATAATGATTAACAAAGTAAAACATAAAAATAAATTTTAAAAGTCACACCTCCCAGAGATTTGAACTCTGAACCTCCATATTGAAAGCCGAATACCTTAACGATTACACCACACCGTCAAGTAGTTAAACTGGTGAAAAATGCAATCACTTCGTATCACACTGAGCTGGCTTGCAATAGTTAAAAGTGAACAACACAGGTTTTAACATTCTGGCATGAACTTTATGAAGCTAGTTCCAATATTTGATTTAAGATGGCGCTTAAATTAATAAAAGTCGATATTTAGCGCCATATTTTAACACACATACAGAAGTCTTAGAAACGAAACAAGGTGTATGTAGTTCAAGGTTATTTTACATAGGTGGCGCCTATGTGGGAGGGTTGTAGTTATAGCTATATAGGGGATCAGGATTAATTGCACTTGACTGTACATACTTTGAATCATCAGACCTTTTTACTTCCCCTCTTTACATCCGTTTATTTATTTCATGCGCATGCGCAGACACGTAGAGGCGCAGATGGCCGCCATTTTGTTATTCTTTCACACAGTACTACTCGTGCGAATTAACTGTGCACCTGGCCATCAAGAAGAAGTCACGCCGGGTACGCCAAAGCTAGTTTAAGATAAGATAAGATAATTTTATTAAAATTCCACAAAATCATATAAGGTATAACTATTCTAAATATGTTTTAAAGAACTTAAAATAATATAATCAAACCTGAACTAAGGTACGCTATGTACTTTGTATTTCAGGTAAGCTTAAAGAGCACATCATGAAACTTAAAAAATCCAAAAGAATACAGTAAAATTTAGTCAACTAATCCGAGCTATATAAAACTAATAAACGGTGTAAGAGTTTAAATTTAATGAGGGACATACATAGATATAAAACTAGGTTATTAGGTGAATTGGCATAATGAGGTAAACAAAACAAAATTATTACAAGACTATTTTAGACTTGTCAGCAAGGTTTAAACCTCTAGTTTTTGTCAAGCTGCGTACAGACCGGCCAAACGAACGCCAACGAACGGGTTTCGTTGACCTTCGTTGCTGCAATCTGCCCTGTATTATGTATGATAAATATCCAACATTGGGCGTTCGTTGCGCCGGTCTACGCAGTATAAACGAGTTACATGCATGGTGTTTATTCTGACATGTTCTTTTCCCCACAGGGCGTGTTCGAGAGCGGCAAGTGCGGCACGGGATGACGGTCGCGCGCGCTGCGCCTGCGCTGTCGGGTCGCGGCGCGCGCGCTGCTGGCGCTGCTGGCTGCGGCCGCCGCGCTGCTGCACCAGGCGCTGCTGCTGCTGCTGCTGCTGCTGCGGCTGCTGCTCGAGCCGAGGAGGTAGCCGGGCGGCGGTGGGGCGGAGGAAACATTCACTCATAGGTACTCGTTCCAGAAAAGGTTATCATCATAGACTGGGGTAGGTAGGTAGCGGGGGTGATGGCTATAGAACATTGATTGACCTTATTGAACGACCAGACGAGCACTAAAGGGACACTCGCTTATGCCCGGGATACACGAGGCTAGTTTTCCAAGCTAGGATAGCAAGCTAGTGTAAAGGCCTCTACACACCAAAGCCGCTGACCCGGCGGCATAGCCCGGCGGCCTAGTGCCGTCGGGTTAACATAGTACAAAATGAGGCCGGCGGGTTGAGCCGGCGGCCTGAGCCGCCGGGTCAGCGGCTTTGGTGTGTAGAGGCCTTTAGGAAGCTATAGCAATGGCTTTGTGTAGAAAAAACTATTTTCATATGTTCTATGTACTAGCTTGTTACTATATCCCATTCCACGGAGAAATCTGATACAAACAAAAAATAACCTTATTCGAAAGTAATAAGGGTTCTGTCAGGTGTCTTTCCCCGTGGAATGAGATATAGGTAGATGTAGATATGATATCTAGTTATCCCTGTCAAACGTGTTTAAGTATGCAGAATTAAAGTGAGTGAAGGAATTGAGAGGCTGCGACGCGCGCGATATTACAAAAAAATACCTATATACTCTTAAATAATTATTGTTATTAACACTAATCTGAACTTAAACCCCGTTTTGGAAACATTGTCCATAGCCTAATTACAATATGCATTTGAAATTATATAGGGAATTTAATTTAGTGTAACGGCTATATTGTAGATAGGTATTTAAAACCGAATTACGTAAATACCTTAGGTTATTCAAATAAAAATGATAACAATTATATTTTCGGAGGATATGGTAGAATTTTACATGGAATTCGCAGGCTATTAGTAGAAACATCTGACTTGAATTAAATCACATGTACCTAAGTAATTTACTACAAAAGAAAGAGTGAAGTTAAACCATATGGATTGGATTGACTGATGATGGCCTCCTCGTCGTATCCGACGACAGCGACCCTGTCTATCTTCTCGCATGTGCTCTGATTGCTGCAGGATTCCAGTACAGAATTTAAACCTTAGGTGCCTTCACGTAAAACCTATATTGAATTTAAGTTTCATTCCACTATTGTATACATGTAGGTCTATCTAATAGTGGTTGGTGCAAATTAAATAGTTAAACATTTCGGCAGCTACATATTTAAATACCTATAAGATTTCTGTATATTTTGTAAGTTTAATTAGAATATGTTGCGTCTTCCTATTAAAAAAAAATTGCTGGTTTTTTATTTCCATTTACGATATTAAATTTGAGGTTTAAAATCAAACCTGAGTACCTAAATATGGCTAGATTATTCCATATTGAAATCGCTTATCCATAAAAAACATGTATAAATTCATAATATTATCTCATAAGATAAGATAAAAAATTTGCTGAAAATCAATTTTTATTTACTTTTAAGACGTCGGTATTATTGACCTACCTTTGAGAGAGACACTGATAATTTTCAGCCCTGTAGCTAATGTGAAAAAGCGAATTCTAGCATCGTAAAGATTATATTTTTGTACCTCCCTTTACCCTGGCGGAATAAATGAATTTTAATAATTATTATATTCGTTGTCTCTCTGGTAAAGCTGATAAATATTAGGTCCTTACATATGAAATTGGCGTTTTCTATAGGAGGAACATAAAAGCGTTTTTTTTTTTAAATGAAATATATTAAATTAATCAAAGTATGTACCATTGCTATGTATGCACTTTTGCCATCTCATAGGTAGTTCATTGATCCCCTTACTAAAAAAACCATTCGGGCGGGAATCAATAAAATCTTTGAAGGCGGTTTGGACTGCCCCATCGGAGTTGAATTTTTTTCCTTGCAAGTAGTTATCCAAATTGCGAAAAAAATGGTAATCTGTTGGAGCAAGGTCCGGAGAGTACGGTGGATGTCTAAGAAGACAGATGTTTATTGAAGCTCCTCTAATTTGGTAGCCGTCTGTTGTGCAGTGTGTGGTCTAGCGTTGTCCTGAAGCAGCAGTGGCCTAGAGCGATTGACCAGCCTCGGTTGTTTAGCAGCTAGCTTTTCCATCATGGTTTGCAGTTGCTGACAATAGATATCTGCCGTAATCGTCTGGCCAGATTTAAGAAAGCTGTAGTGAACGACACCGGCACTAGTCCACCAAACACTTACAAGCAACTTTTTTTTAGTCAATTTTCGCTTAGGGCAGGATTTGGCTGGTTCGCCAGGGTTCAGCCATTGCGATGAGCGCTTCCGATTATCGTAGAGGATCCACTTTTCATCACAGGTAATGATTCGATTTAAAATTCCTTCATTATTGTGCCGGTTGAGTAACGTAACGCAGCAGTCGACGCGCGTTTGTCGGTTTGCTTCACTCAATTCATGAGGTACCTACCCACCTTTCAAGCTTTTTCACCTTCCCAATTTGCTTCAAGTGGATTAGAATAGTTTTATCACTAACACCGGAGCCTGCAGCTAACTCGGACGTGGTTTGCGATGGATCCGCTTCCACAATAGCCTTCAATTCTTCATTATCAACTTTGGTCTCCGGCCGTCCACGAGGCTTGTTCTGCAGGTCGAAATTTCCAGAACGAAAACGTTGGAACAAAAAACGCACTGTGTTTTCTTTTGCGACACCGTCACCATACACATCATTAATCCTTCGAGCCGTTTCTGCAGCACTGGTGCCACGGTGAAACTCATACTCGTAAATAACGCGATATTTCAAGTTTTCCATTTTGTAAACAGAGTGACACAAAGAAAAAAACAAAAGAAGAAAAAACAAATGAATTAGGGGGTTTGAAACACAAATGCATGAGTAAATAGCTGTATGAATTTGAATTTGGAATTCCTAACCATAAAGGTAATATTTGAGATCAAAGTGGCCAGTACGACAAAACGCCAATTTCATATGTAAGGACCTAATATTATAGAAAAGATAAAATAATAAGTTATACTTAGTATAATGGGAAGAGGTAGGTACCCTAGTTTAGTCGTAGAGTAAGGGCGTCTTGCACAACAAAGTTAAATAAATTTAAATCTATGACCTCTTGCTCTGACATTATACTGTCAGAGCAAGAGACAAACTATTTAATTTTGATTAACTTTGTTGTGCAAGACTCCCTAAATATAAATTACTTAAATGTGTTTTGGCAACTTTCAATCTAAACCCATATGAATTGATTTATAAAGCATTATAAAATGGTTTAATATTCATAACACATATCTAAATATATGACCAATAAATGAAATTACTACTTTTGACTAGTTCCAAACAGCTATTTTTGTAGTTAAGTAATATGTAATTAATCGCATTTTTCTATTATTAATATCGGTGCCTATCTATCGAATATTCCTGCAATTTCGCAATATTAATTAATGTTCTGTTTATTAATTACTTTGTAGAGCATATCCTTATGTTAACATTTCTATTTTATCTTTTTATGTTTTAGATTGTAAGTGTTGGCTCTAGGCTAGTTTTATTATTGTAGACAATAAGGACCTCTATTCCCGACTCTTCCTTAAGATAAAGTGTCTGATGTGAAGCACTTTTGACTCATTTCATTGAAGTTTATACATGTAGGTATTACAATAACATAAATAATATGATCATTACCTAAAATATATAAACACAAACAAATAATTTAAATGAGTATTTGTATCAATAAAAATATAGTTACCTATTTGTTCAAAGTAAATTAAATATAACATTTTTTTTATATAAAATTGCCTGAACAGCAACTTTATTAGAAAAAAAAAGTGATCCTGCTTCATACTTTATTTAAAAAAGTCGTTTAGTTGTATTTCTGCTTATGGTTGTGATATCATATTATTATTTGTTTGTAGCACGTGTTGTTAGCACAAGTATCGATATTATAATAATTTTATTTTGTATTTAAGTAAGTATATATTTTTGTTTTTTTTTTCACTTCTTGCTGGTAGATGTCTGAATATTTTGTAACAATGTACTGTATACTCTGTTTTAATGAATAATTATTGGAAACTAGTAGTAAACTTCCATACAAGTTCAATAAATTAAAAGTTTAAAATGTAGCAGAAGTGTATGAAAGTAACTATCTTACTAGTTATTTGTAAATATAATTTATTCAAACTAGACATTAAATATATCAAGATACAGTATCGATCCAGTTACAGATCCATGGTTCTATTGTGACATAGTTCTATTGACGCTGAATGCACTTTCAGACCATATGAAAGGCATAAAACAGACTCCTAAATCATCGCAATGGAACCCATATTTAAGCCGAAGGTCCAACGCTCCGGCTAAACTAAGTTAGTTTAGCTTAGCTCGCATACCTAGCTCACTCGCTAGATGGCGTTGTGGCCTGGCCTCACTGCCAAAACAACTGCCAGAATATTTTCATAATAAACTATTCTCCATATCTGCTGTTCTATTTAAATGTGTACATATATGTAGTTTATTCACTTTCAATTAACGTCAGACAATACACTTCGCTAGGCTTACAATACAACCCCATAGTATAAAAACAACGCCTTGTAGATAGTTCACAGATTATAGAATATTATAGATTAATATTTAAATATTAAAGTTTATTAAAGATGTGACTATTCGATCGGTATCGAATGTATTTACCTAATGGTAATGGAATATTAGAAAATGACTAGGGTATTTTTCTCGTAGTATCATTAAATATTCATCTTTGAGATTTATTTTAGTACAAATTTATATTTATATAATATATTCACCATTATTATAATTATTCTATGATAAATAAATGAAATGTTAAAGAACTCGAAAAGGTAGCGTGTTTTTAAATTACAAAATCCATTATTATTATTGTACAGGTATGTAGATGGATAAGTAATTGATTAGTTATTATTGTTTTTTTTAATCCATCCATGAAATTGATTTTATAATTTAATGTTCCCTATTATTTGTTACTTTTAATGTTGTTTCTACGTACCAAAATATATGTATTTTAATATTTCATCATTGTTTAAACTTAAATTGATTATTTATTTTAGTTCGTAATAGGGAAAACTTATCAATTTATTACTACTGTATGTAAAATTCAATTATATTCCAGAGAAAAACCCATTAAAACTTAGCAATAGATTCGTTTCCAATATGAATGTTGATAAGAATATAAAATTAATTCTAATTCGTTATCCAACAATGTTTTCATCAAAGCATTTAAGTACCATTTTCTAACGTATTAAGATAGATACGGCGGGTGTAATGAAAGATTACATTACAAAAAAATAAAAATTCCGTATACCTATACTTAGAAAAATAAATTTACGTATTCGGGGAATTTACGAAAATATCCTTCTCCATACAGATTATTTAAAAAATGGACTTCGAAGCGAATTTTCGAAATATTTTAATTAAAACTCATACATTGCATGCAAAATGACTCGTAAATTTCCCGACGGTGTTGCAAATAATTCTGAATATTTATGAATGTGATGGAAAATAGCAAAATGTCCTGTCAAACGGATATTACAGTTAAAAATGTTAACCAGCATAATTGTATTCTATAAGTTTGTTAAGTAAGGAGAACAATAAAAACTTGAATGTTTTACAAAATTAATGTTTTATTTACATACCTCCTTATCGTATTTCATACATAAACTTATTCTTATACATTGTACAAAATAAACAACCTATTTTATACAGTTCACAAAACGCAAAACTGCCAATCAGCCCAAACTCCTCAATCGATAAATTATTAAATGCTTATTATTATACTTTATTTTGCAAGTAAATTCTTATCAACAAAGTCGTCATCATCACCTCAACACTCCATCCAAATCAAAGTTAGCGTAGCAACTAAATTCATTAGCCAAATTATTCCTATGATGCGGTTGAAACTCACACAGTTTCAAATCCAACAGTCCTTCGACCTTTTCCCTCATGATCGCTCCCGTGCACACAACTATCTTGTCTTTGGCCATCAGTTTTATTGTCTGTGACGTTTTTGTGATGCATTCTTCAGAGAGGAAGGGCGGGTCGGCCACCACCAGGTCGCAGCTCTGTGGCAGGTCTCCGGGCAGCTTGTCGGGGTGGTTATAGTCGTAGAAGACAAAGTTTGGTGCGTGCACCTCGAACCTTCTGTCGTATTCTAGTAGCGTTACTGGAAATGGGAGAGGAAATTAATTAGCTATATGTCGTTGGAGAAACATGTCATTATAGATTGGCAAGTTGCTTGGCGACCCTCCTTGCGGGGTGAAAGACGCGGAGGGGACGAGGTACCCAAGACGACAGCGGGTAGCGGGAGGGGCAGCGGTGAAGGGCAACGCGTGCACTGCATGTCATTGTTACGGCAGTCTCGGCCGCGCAGCCGAGGCGGCCACATGTCTTATATAGTCTGTCATAATTTGAGTGCGACCCACATGAGATCATTGATCCTGAGACCATTAGTCTTAGGATGAGTGTTGAGGCCTTTTTAATATTATCATTATATTATTATTAGGTATCTATAATTCGTCAACAAAATAACGTTAAAAACAACAAATCGTATAATGTCTCAATATAGGGGCTTCTTGTAGAACAGCGTACCGGATCAGTCATGCTACGCGGCTAAAGGTTGGTACTGCGCAGTCAGATACGAAAAAGTAAACAACAACGACGAAGAGTCCATATGACAGTGCGTCAGTTGTCAGTTCTTGTAACTAGGAAAGCAACCAAAATTTATGTGATTTAATGAAAGTAATTAATGAGCAAAACACAGAGAAAAATTACAAAATTGATGAAATTTTGAAAGAAAATGGTCATATCGTGCTTCGCCTACCCCCATACCACCCGGAATTAAATCCTATTGAACTTGTGTGGCGGTACGTGAAAGGCGAGCTCGCAAGAACGTCGATTGACTCTAACTTAGATAAAGAGATAAAAGACTTAGAGTTGCTTTTCTCTAATTATTCACCTGAAAAGTGGAAAAATTGTGACGACCATGTCATAAAAGATTAAGACGAATATTATAAATCTGATAGAGTATTTGACGATGTATTGGACAGGTATGTTATTGTTTATTTATAATTTAATGTAAATTAAACATAAAATATTATAGGTGTACACTGAACTAATATGACTGGCGTACTCTAGTACATTATACTTCAAAGTAGGTATAATGTTTTTTGGTTTTTGTCTTAGATTTATAATTGAAGTTAATGAAAACGATGATGAAGATGAGGATGACGACGACGATGAACAAGTTCAAACAGAGAGTGAACATGAAAGTGACATTGAAATTGATTTATAAAATAAAACACTTTTACATAAATAAATTCAAATTGGTAGATATTCTGAAGGTAAACATCCAAATTTTAATGCTGTCAAACTATAAATTTTAAGCTAAATATGACATTTATGGGAACACTCATAGAATAAAATTTTACTTACGTCAGAAATAGTTACAAGCTATCGCGAGATTAATCCGGGCACACTTTTCTACGTGTGTAGCATGTCGTGCTACCTCGCCCCCGCCACTTCTTTCACCCCGCAAGGAGGGTCGCCAAGTAACTTGCCACATTATAGGTATCAGTATGTGTGGCCTTCATTTTATAGGTTAAATATAATATGTTATGTAGTTAAATATATTCTAGATGTTAGTGATGAATATAATATGCAATCCTATCTGATAGATTGTTGGGGAAGATTAAGTGGCAGTGGCCTAGTCACAATTGCCAAAAAGTTAAGGCAGACGAATTCTCAGTTAAGACCAGGTAGTGGTTGGGTGAGGTAGGCCTAGGAAAGAGTACCTATTGCGGTACTAGTTTCTAGGGAAAGCCCTATTTTCAGCAGTGTATAATTTATTAGAATGAATGCTGATGAACTTTTTACAGTTACCAATAAAGTTAAATTCGATTCTGCTTACCAGTAGCCCGGTCGCCAACCTGTCTCTTGACAGGCACAAACAGAGTGGGACATGAAATGAGCGCCACCCGGCCTCTGTCCGGGACCGTCTTGTCTATGACTGACACTAGTGACTGCACCGTCGCCTCGTCATACCAGAACTGACTTAGTTGCTGAAAGAATAAGGTTATGTTGTTTATTTTTTTAAATTAGATATCTAAGAAAAGGATTTTATTTAAAACTGATTGTTGTTAGGTATTTATTTTATCTACTCTTTAAACACAAGGTGAACTTTATGTCTGAAGAAATATAGCCATTACATGGTGGATATCAATTAATTTGCTATAGTTGGGTTTCAAATCAATACTTCAAATTCAATTAACAGTTGACCAAAAGCTCATATTTTCTTACCCAATTCTCATCAAACAGGACATTTTCCTTCAGCTGGTCATCAGCCTCGAGCTTGGTGAAGATCTCTTGTCTCTTCTGCTGCTCCGTGTAGAACTCCTGGAGGGCGGCGAAGGTTTCCGCCGAGAGTGCAGGGACATCATCATCGTCTTCCATTGTGCTAGTTGAGAAGGCAGTATGATTACTTGTTAATAATCAAATCAATGAAATAGCATAACGATTGGGGCATTATTGTAAAACAAGTAGGTATAGCTTGATTTTTACAGTTGTAATTTCTGAAGGATGGTTCATGCTTATAAACCATGCATTTTTCAGGTTCCGCAGATAATTATTTAATTATTCTGAAGCCAGATCGTTAATATAAGCCTGAAAAAGCTACAATACACGTGAAACGATAGTACTAAAAATCATAAACAAATAAAAGCATTAAATACAAAAGAATGAAGTTGGTATTTTACAACTTTCGCTTTCATATGATTTAAAGATGAGCCCATTATCTCGAGTAATCGCACATTACGGCCAGATTACGCAAAAAAATGCAACTTGAGCGGCGATTTGTATTTACGTGACAGTTAAAAATAGGTTAGTTTCGCTCCACCGTGTGATCATGAGGGACTTCGTGCGGGGAAAATTCACGTTTTAAAAATGTAAATACCTTATTTTAGTATTGGAGATGTCCGACAAGAAACACCAGAAGATTTTTCTGCAGTGAGTAAATAGAATTATTGTTGTTTTTTCATGAAATTGCTGAAAAATGCAAATTATAAACTCGAAATACACTTTTCATTTGACAATTTTGACGTTTGGAATGTTACCAGAAAATTTAAAATAATTCTACCTTTACCTTTAAAACATTTCACTTGGTAGAAAATATTACTTATGCGAGATATTTGTTTCAGAAATGGATTTACGTAATTTAGAAGTACTGGCTATCCACAAATACCCTGAGCACATGGAAGAATGCTGCAAATTGATAAACGACGAGTGGCCTCGCAGTGAAACCGCCAGAATGATGATGCTACAAGCATCTTGCGACACTCTACCCACAAGCCTTATATTGATAAGAGATAGAACTTTAGTTTTGGGCCACTGCAAACTAACTCGTATCCCAAATATACCTGAGAGTTGTTTTTTAGAAACAGTTGTCATAAGCAAAAAATTTAGAGGACAAAAGTTAGGCTCTTTTCTAATGACTAAAGTAGAAGAATACTGTAAAAATGAATTGAAACTAACCATGGTTCACCTATCAACAAAGGGCCAAGAGAACTTTTATAGTAAACTTGGCTACTCCGTGTGTGCTCCAGTCTCTATTTATGGTTATTCTCAGCAGCCATTACAGTCAATAAATAAAAATTATAGCAATGAGAATATTGTTGCAAAACCTGTGCCAAAAGAAAATACAAGTGTACGTGTGAATATACCTCCTCCCCCTCCACCCCCACCGATTAACAATGGTATTATACCGATAAGCACTTTAAAATCAAGCAAAACTTATATGTCGAAAGTATTATAGTCATGTTTATTTATATCAATAATAATGTACAAAATGTTATTTAAAGTATAGACCGATTTATACCTAGTTTTTTAATAAAACAAAACTAATGATTTAACAATTTGTCTGTTCATTTATTAATTTAAAACTTCGCCTTCTCAATAAACTCCATGGCCTTCTGTCGCACGCTCTCGATCTGCTTCTCGTCCCCGAGCTTCTCTTCGACTTCGATCCACTTCTTGAACAACACTTTCATCTTTCGCGCCGGCAGTTTCAGTGACGTCATCCGTTCCAGGACTTGCCTGTGGGAAAAAATACATAGGTTTGTAAAATTGGTAGAAAATTAAACACATATCAACTCGGAAAGGAATCTTCACCGTATCGCTTATCACCTCGCCGTAAACCAGGCATCAACCTTACGTAAGCACATCAATTCGGCTACGGATAGGTATGGGTCGATACTTGTGCTTGTGAACTTTAAGAAACATCACCGGTGTTGCCAGCTAACCACTCATATTTGCCATTCCACCTCACCTGCACTGCTCCAGCTCCTTGGCCTTCACCATCATGTCCACGTACGTGCAGCACACGTCCACGCGTTGCGGGTAGGCACCGAGAAGCTGTTCGAACAGAGCCTCGGCGCGCTCGCGGGACCCGCTCGAAGCTTCTAGAAGCGCGAACTGGACTAGCACGTTCACGTCTGTGGGGGAGAGTGGGTGTTGGTTAACAAGAAATCTAAAAATGACGTGTCTTTAAAAAAAAATCTGCCCCGTTCGGAGATTGAGGGTCGATCAGTTCGGCATATATTTTACTGCCAGTTTCTATAAATATATCTACCGATTACTGGAAGTTACTTTCATACAATTTTGACACATTAAAAGTTAGTTAACCAGTCATCGGTTGATAGAGTTATTGAAACTGGCAGTTAGTGTTACTAACCACTAAACTACCAGTCGCCAATCATAAATAGGTCTACCTACTCTAGTTCTAAAAGTCACTCAAAATCCGCGAAGATTTCCGCGTTTAGCAATCGAAAAATTATAAATCACATTGGAAAATTATGATTGTGTTTCTTTTCCATCACCATCTCAAGGGAATATACTAACGCTCTCGCTTATCCAGCACTTTGATCGCGTGTTGCATGGCGCGCCTGGCCGCGTCCACGAGCCCGGCGCGGTACGCCGCGGCGCCGCAGCGGCTGAAGCAGCCGCCCGACTTGTAGCGACGAGTTATCAGCTCCGTGAGGGTGCATGCGGGGTCGAACCCGAGACCTTTCCACTCACTAGCCACTAATGCATCAACCAAGTGAAAGTAACTGTGTCTGTCTGTTACTCTTTCACGCCAAAACTACTGAACGGATTTGAATGAAATTTGGTATACATACGGTCTAGACCCTGGGAAAGAACATAGGCTACTTTTTATCCCGGAATTCCCACGGGAAAACTTTTTAAAGCGAAGCGAAGCGCGCGGGAACAGCTAGTATTCTATATGTCTGCTAATTTATTTAAACCTGCACAGCGGTTTTTTTTTTTTCCAATCGCGGCTATTTCTATCGCGGAATTCGCACTTTTTTAAGGCGAACCGAAGATTGCAGGAACAGCTAGTAGCTAACAAACAAAACACATAAAACTGCATATACTAACGCTCCCGCTTGTCCAGCACTTTGATCGCGTGTTGCATGGCGCGCCTGGCCGCGTCCACGAGCCCGGCGCGGTACGCCGCGGCGCCGCAGCGGGTGAAGCAGCCGGCTGTCTTGTAGCGACGCGTCATCAGGTCGATGAGGGTGGATAGCTCCTGGGGAGAAGAAGAATAATGTAGAACGGTAGAAGGAAACAAAAATATTGAGCGACTGATAATCCAGGGAATAAGGGTTGACTTACAAATAGTGATTCTATTTCTTTATAAATTATGTTGTCAGTCCAGGAAGGCGCTCGAGTTTGCGGCACGTCATAAAGGGAAAGGCATTAAGAAAAGTCAAAAGATGGTATTACGTTTATTAAGATGCTTTGCAGCCGGGACTAGGTGATAAATCATTATTCCCCTTCCCTGCCACATACATGTGTTGCATTAAAATTACAGCACCATCTCCTTTTGACTTACAACAAGCGAGATCGATTGGCTGTCGGCAATTTTCATCTCACTATGTCGTCGCTTTAGCGATAGACGTTTACTGTGTGCCACCGTTACAGTTACAGCGCTAGACCAACCCTAGTATTTGTCACCAATACAAAGATGAGGTGAGCCGGATGGCGTCCCACCCTACATTTTCCAGTCTGTGGTCTACTTCCTATAGTTAACATTACAACATGGACCCACCTGTACTTTAGCAGTGTCGGCGTAGATGTCGAGCAGTTTCGAGTGCACCTCGTACGTGTCGTTCATCTGTAGGGCCTCCTCCAGGGTCTTCTGCATCGTTTCCTAGACAACAAACATTGCACTTTTAATGAATGAATTGTACAAGAATGATTCAAAGAGTTATGGAAAGCCGAAAGGGGGTGACTGAGGGGTTCAACCTTAACAACTATTGTAAGTGTGGAATAGCTTTTTAAGTTTCTATGGAAAAAGAAAAAATTCAAAGTAGAAATCTGACACCATGGATTAACGTATAGACTACTCTTGTATTGCCCACCGGAAATACTGTTTAAGGCAAATAAATTTAAGGCAAAGGTCTACTTCCCATGAAGGAACGGGTTAGCCCTAGTCCACCACGCTGGTCTTGAGGTATAGCAGAATGTATGGTACAATTCTATATCATCACACTTCACACTCGTCCGTACCTTGGTGCCGAACCTGTTCTCCAAGTTGAGCAGCGCGAGCCACACGTTCAGCTTCTCCTGCTCCTCCCTGAACGATATGGAGGAGAGAGCGCGCCGCGCCACCGCGCGCGCCTTCTCGATCTCTGTCGCCTGGAAGATGATCACAATGCAATAGATGAATAACGTTTAAAAAAACATATATATACATATTAATTTTTAAAGTTAGAATAGCCACAATCGCTGCCTTATCGCTAAATGCGATGTCTTACAGGCAATCTTTGTTTGAATGACAGAGTCATGGAATAAATGAGGAAGGCGTACACGTATTGTATTTGCGTAAGTATGACACATTCATGTTTATGTTACTGTAAAAGCCCGAACAACGGTAAATCCTAAGATTTACGCGTAAAACCTAAGATTTACCAACTCTTAATGGTAAAAGCCCGAAAGATTTTGCGATTCGCACTTTTACCACTATTCACTTGGTAAATCTTAGGATTTACTAATGTAAATCCTAAGATTTACCTTAGTAAAGCACAGGCACGGTAAATGTTGAAAAAGCCAGGTTATAACTTATAACCTCCGTAGTCGAACAAAGCGTCCGTAGTCGAGCGGGCTTCAGTGATCGTAACTGATCACTGAGGTTTAGCAACAACCAGCATGGTGCATGGTCAGCCATTGGATGGGTGACCGATTTCAAGTGGTTCTTTTCTGGATGCTTTCGTGCTTCAGACGGCACGTTAAGCCGTGGGTCCCGGTTGCTGCTTCGGTAGCAGTCGTTAAGCCTAGTCAGAGGCCTTCGGGCGGCTTGAAAACGTCTGACAGTCGGGTTGCCCACTTACCCGACCACTCGCTCAGCACAAGCTTGCTTGTGTTGGGGTCCACCAACCCGCACTAGGCCAGTGTGGTGGACTAGATCGAAACCCTTCCTTCATTGGAAGGAGACCCGTGCCTCAGCAGTGGGGACGTAATGAGTCGTCATGATGATGATAACTTTAAACTATAAGTACTATACTATAACTAAAAAATGTAACTGTCTCAAAAAATGCTCGTCGAAGAAATGCACTTGCAAGTCATCAGGATTACTTTGTAATTCAAAATGCCATAACAGCACTCCGTGTTGTAACAAGTAATTTTTTTTAACCTAGCTACCTATCTTTAATAATAGGTAGGTAATTATCTTTTGTTTTTTTCTCAATTTATTTGTTAAGTTACAAGCTAATTTGTTTTCAACAAGTATATTTCTGTACCTTCTAATAAATGCCAATAATTAACAAAAAAAATATATAATATCGATTCTGTTATGTTTTTGAGAAGACATTTTAATAGTTTTAATTTTAACTATTTAGGAAATAATTTAGAGGTGGATAATAATTACAAAATGAAAAAATATATGATTATTACACATTGTTAAAATAATTATGTTGATTTAAAGGTTTTAAAATTACTGTTCATAAAAAATAATATAAATTCTGAAAGAAAATAATTTTAGTTTTTGATTGAAATAAATGAATAGGTAATAATTAATCTTTGTTTAATTCCCAAAACCAACTTTTACTAGGTGTCAGTGGTAAAACCTAGCATTTACCAAATTATAATGGTAAAAGCCCGAAAAAAATGACCCATTTTCACAAATCCTTACATTTACCAACTCATGTTGGTAAATCCTAAGATTTACTGGTAAATCCTAGGATTTACCGTTGTTGGGGCTTTTACAGTAACATTTACATTGTTCTCAACAGTAGGCACAAGTCCGAAAAACTTAATCTGACCTACTGAAATGGTATACCCGTTTTTATGTAAAAATAATTTACAGAATTGAAAGTCAGAACACAGACTTACAAGCTGCAATGTTACCAAAATACTAATGATGCCTAAGTCTAAGAATACAAACCTGTAAATGCAGCGCCATATAACTAATCCACAGCCTGCTGTCATCAGGACTAGCGAGCAGCGCGCGCTCGTAGCCCTCCACGGAGGCGGGCGCGGCTTCGCGGGCCAGCTCCAGGGCTCGGACCCTCTCATCTTCAGCTCGAGCCTTGGCTAGCTTCTCGGAGACGGTGAGCTTCTTGCGCTTCTTCTTGGGCTGTGTTGTGTCCTGGTGGGGGTAGATTGAAAGAAGTAATTGTGTAATTAGAAAAATGAGATTTAAGCAGCCTAAGATTTTACGTTTTAACTCTGCTAAGTTTTTATTTATTTAATATTTTATTGCACAAATATGAGATATAAATGTACAACATTTTAATTTATGTTATCAAAATCTCTACCTATCATTGTCTGGAAGAAGTAGCCGAAGGTAGGTATGTAAAAGAATAAATCATAAATTCGTGATATGATGACAAACATTGTTTTTGCTATTAGTGAAAAAAACCTCGGATGGACATGGCCAATAATATCAAAAATAAAATCATTTGCTTACTGGTAAATGGAAATAACACTTACTTCCTCGTCACTGCTGCTGCTAGATTCAACTTCTTTCTGCGCATTCTGGTTCAGAGTGTCCACATCCATTGTCCAGAAGTCTTTAGCACTCGGCACATCTAACTCTGTGACCACTGCCGCCTCGGCTTTAGACTTTTTGCCCTCTTTCTCTTTCGCTTTTTCTTTCCTCTTTGATTCTTTTGTACTGACTTTATCAACTTTACCTTCATCGTTGAGTTCAGTTTTATTATCCTCAACTGATTCCTTCACTTCTGCTATTTCTTTCTTCTTCTTATCTTTTTTCTTCCATTCTGTAGACTCCTCTGTTTCAGGGAACTCCTTAAGTTTGTCCTGAGCCTTCTTTAATGTTTTCGCTAAGATCTTTATTCGTTCTTGCACTATATTTTTTTCCGCGTGCATGGCAGTGTGGTATTTCTTGTTTTTTCCATGTAGTCCCCTCTCTTCTATGTCAGTTATCTTTCCGTCTATAACATCTATGCGTCTCGCTCTAGCTTCAATAGACCTTATTAGTGAAACGACTCGTTTCTTGCATTTCTTTGCTGTGTCGCAATCTGACAGGTCTACAAGTTGCATGTCTATTGGAGTTAGAACTTCGTCACTTTCTGGTATGTCTGTGTCTATGTGGTCGCTTTCTGATGAAGCTTTGTTATCTTCTAGATCTTGCGCAATTTCCTCTGTAACTTTTTTACTCTTTTTCTTCTTTTTTGTCTCGACTTCTTCAGTTATATCTTCTGCTTCTTCTATGTGTTTATTTTTGTCCTTTTTCTTTTTAGGTTTTGTTTTTTGTTCAGTTTCATCTATTTCCATGTCTGATTCGATTTTATCATCTTCAGGTACTTCTTTTATTATTTCTTTACTTTTACTTTTGCTTTTCTTTTTCTTAGGTGATTCTTCTGTTGTCTCTTCAGTTTCCGATTCTTGCTTCGATTTTTTATCTTTTTTCTTCTTACCTTCTTTGGGTTTTTCTGTTTCATCTTCACTATTTACTTTTTGTTTCTTTTTAGGTACTTCAGATTCATCTTTCTTTTTTCTTTTCTCTGTCACTTCACGCTTTTTCTGTAAAAATATTTTTACATTTACATAAATAGTCTTATATATTGTCTTGGAATTAATAAAACACAACTCATATTATTAATTTACTCACCGCTGGCCAAAACGGCGCTGTAGTGAGGCTGCCAGTCATTTTTTTGTTTTCAGGATCCACTTTCAATATTGTACATTTAACCTGAAAACAATACATTAGTTACTAACGAAAAACTAAACCACTTTAGCAACAACCAGTATTATTAAGTTTCCTTATTTTTTTTTGCATGTTTTGTGTTGCCAATTTCTATCCATAAAAAGTAAGAGACTAAAGAGGCTGGTGTAAGTCCGGATATTTGGAAAGGCTCCTTTCGTGCAAGCCACGTGTGCCAGTTCATCAGTAGCAATCTAGCAATACACTTTTATACCTTGTCAACCGTCAATGTTAAAAATAGGCGTTATTTAGTTTCAAAAGGTATAACAGTATCTAGCTACTAATGAAGATGAGTGTACTCTGTACTCATGTGTGTGAGTAGTCTGTACTCATGTGTGTGAGTGCTCTGTACTCACGATCTGCCCCTGGTGGAAGGCGGCGCGCAGGCTGGCGGCGTCGCGGGTCACGTACTGGCGAGGTATGAAGCAGGCCACGTGTGTGTGAGTACTCTGTACTCATGTGTGTGAGTGCTCTGTACTCACGATCTGTCCCTGGTGGAAGGCCGTGCGCAGGCTGGCGGGCTCGCGGGTCACGTACTGGCGAGGTATGTGTGAGTAGTCTGTACTCATGTGTGTGAGTGCTCTGTACTCACGATCTGCCCCTGGTGGAAGGCGGCGCGCAGGCTGGCGGCGTCGCGGGTCACGTACTGGCGCGGTATGAAGCAGCTGAAGCAGGCCACGTGTGTGTGAGTAGTCTGTACTCAAGTGTGTGAGTACTCTGTACTCATGTGTGTGAGTAGTCTGTACTCACGATCTGCCCCTGGTGGAAGGCGGCGCGCAGGCTGGCGGCGTCGCGCGTCACGTACTGGCGCGGTATGAAGCAGGACACGCCGCTGAAGAACGAGACTAGCACGTAGTCTTCCGCCGCGTGCTGAGGGAACGGAAACATTAACATTAGTAGTATTATTATTATGAGAACTAATTAATAGTACAGCTACCGTACCACCTCCGACACATAAGCAATTAACAATCCATAAGCCAGCGTCTCTCGCCTGTCAGATAAACTTTACGTCAGATTTAACAAGCGAGCGACACTGCTAAGAATTGTTAATTGCTTATGTACAGTGGTGTGAGAAGCACAGCAATTCCACGTTTCCAAATGAAATGAAAATTAAGAAGTCTTGACTCAGGATTTACAAACGATATCTCCATAATTCATGTCATCTCATTTCACGCACTTATATGACACACGGCCAGTAAACACGAGGGCTTCGAATAGTTTGAGGGAGTCAGCTATCAAACTTTGAAATAAAACCCTATAACCCTAGTAACCTATCTAAAATAAAAAAACCTTCAAAATCCATAGCATCACATTTCACATACCTTAATCACTCCAGTATACGCCTTCCCCACTTCAGCCTGGTGGTAGCTGCTCAGAGCCTCTACCTCCGGGTCCAGGAGTGAGGGCTTCAGCGTGAGGATCAGGGAGTTGGAGTCCAGGTCCAGGGCTAGCACACGAGCTTTGATGGGGTGGCCCGGCTGTAGGGGAAAGGGGGTGTTATGTTATTGTATTCTACGAATTAACTTAGCCGTAAAAACTTTCGATGAGATCGTAGTTAGTGACTTGAGATGTAGAAATGAAAGGGTTCTTAGTATAGGTACGCATTAAGGGTATCAGATGTGGGCCTTTTTTTGTAAATTTTGGTAAGAGCAATGTTTTACAATACCCCAATCACCAGTGCTGTTGACTCAAGTTATGACATATTGGTCAGCGCCCCGTCGATAACGCTAGAAACTAATAAATCGCATACAAATTCCAGAAGATTTCCTATCGAATTCGTATCGACTTAAGTCGACAACAGTGGTGATCGGCCCACAGGTAGCTTTTTATTTATAGTTTATTTTACCAAGTGCTTAACTTACTTTGTGCTTGAACTTGGGTCCAGCGGTTGGTTTTTTCGGGTCGATGTAGACTCCTGCGTCAGTGAGATGAGTCATTGGGACGAAGCCTGTGAACGTAAGAACATTAAATTTCATATACTAACTCATAAACGTCTAAATTTACATTATACAATAGAAATAATGCAAATGGGTAAGTGGCAAAAATCACTTCGAATATATTCACACTATAGTGCCACAATCTTATCTGTTCCGGTGGTCGACTGTGGAACTAACAACGTCATTGTGAAAAACAAGAGAAAATCCATTTGATTTGTCAATTTCTGCAAAGAGGCTGACGCTACATAATTTAATTTATTTTGTGGTTTTCTGGTTCAAATAATGCCAAAAGCGCTGAAAAGTGATGCAAGAAAAGTTATATTAGATGTATACGCTTTTATGCAAGAAGAAAAACGTAATAAGGCGCCTTTAATTCCGTTTGAAAAATTGGAAGAACGAGTTGCAGCGGCTACAGGTTAGTGTTGCCAAATATGACGAATAATTTTACCCATATCCCATATCCCATATACTTACTCACATGGAATTTTATCAATATATCCCTAGAGACCCGTGCCTCGGCAGTGGGGACGGGATGGGTCGTGATGAAAAGTATATTATAATCTTTATTTTTATTTGATTACAGGTGTGAGTGACAGATTGGTTAGAAAAATAGTTAAAGAAATGAAACATGCTGAGGAGACAGGTGAAAATATTTCTACTCCCGGGAAGAAAAGAAACAGAACAAAAGGAAGGATTGAATTGTTTTTGTTACTTTATAAAGTGTTCATAAATAAATAAATAATAAATTTAAACTTGATCGTTTTTTTTAAGTCTATCTATCTCGTTATTCCCAAGACCCACAGACATAGTACGTACACCATTGTAATTTCGATGTAATCTCCTATTCATCAGAACTAATTCTATTTTTGTTCGCTTTGGACAAATTTTGCTTAGAAAACGCCCAATGTCCTTTGATATTTATATATCCTCTTTTGATATATACTCTTTCATTTACGATCGCCCCTTTATTTTTATTTATCTATACTTATGAATGTACCAAATTATAACAATAGGTAATAGCAGAAATGCATTGTCTTTTAAACCACAAATAGGCAAAATTTAATCGACGGCCACACTGGATTCGAATACAGCGATGCTGTCACCGGAACAGAAAAGATTGTGGCACTATACATGGATATTAAATAAGTCAACTTCTACTAAGGTGTAACATCTGACAAAATTAAATTAGAATTATTTCAACATCTCATGTAATTGACAACATTTCAAATAAAATGCTCACCGATTTTATTTTATTTTCGACGAGATATCACAAATTTAGATGACCCGTATTTTTTTATTTCTTAATATTTCTATGTTTTAATATATTTTTTGAATTTCAAAGTTCAAAATATTTATAATATGAGTGACGTCACGTCGAGGCTTGGGATAAAAAATTTTTCGTTGCCTGCCTAACCTAAAAAAAAAAGTTGGATGACATTAACTTGACGTGAACAAGGACCAATCAACTTCAACGTCAACTTTATTTTGTGGCAAGAACCAATCACGAACTTTCGTCATTGACAAGGACACATAAAAGTGACAGACATTTGAGTGATGTTTGTCATTGTCATTGTCAAAGTGACAAAACATGTTTTTTTGTTGTTCATGTTTTAGAAGTAAAAGCGCGTTTAATTATTATGCCACATCGTGATATCACGAATGATAATTTAGATTTTTATGTTTTTCTCTGAAATAAATCAATAGAAAAATGGGAAACATTTTTTTTTGTGAATATTAGAGCCATATCTCTAAATGGTTTTCGAATTTCAACTGTATAAAATTTTGAAATGTTGTCAATTATGTCAACATCGCTTGTTGTATGACTATACTATTTACCCGCAATGCACTGGATTATTCTAAACACTTATAATGATGCAACACTTACCAGTCAACTTGCCGACTTTCAGCGTGACCCCTCCATTTGTCTTCGCACTCTCGGTCGCCTCCACTATATCACCGACACTCAGTTGTCTCAACGTGAAGTACTTCTCATTGAGCGTTTTAGGGTCGTCGCTCACTGAGTAACGGTAGTCTGATAAGTTGTAGCAGAGCACGCGGACTCGGTGAGTGCTGCCTGGAAGAGAGATGGGAGAGTTAGTTGGTGGAGGTAGGTTGTTCCTGATTGTTCAGGCGCAATATTTGAAACTATGTACCACATTAATTTAGGAGAGATAGAAAGTGAGGTATTTTCTGGTAAGTAATTGTTGGGGGATGATTCTCACCATCCCACTTACCTATTGCGAAATATATTTGATTATGTCTTCAGCTTCTACGGCATGGCATTACTATCGCCATAGAAACAAACACTATATCGTGATTCAAGTTAAATACAGCGATGCGATTGGTTGGACGCGCATTAAACGACCTTATCTCCGTCAACAAAGAAGTCATGCTGCGGGGGCTGCATGGTTATTTACCCTTTGATAGCATTTGGCATTTATCTAGTCCGTGATCAGCTTTTAAAGTGTTATAGTCCTCACCAATAGGGTAGCTCTTGGCAATGATCTCCTCGTCGCTCAGGTCGTCCACGGCTCGCACTCGCTTCACGCTCATAGTGCCCACCCCGTGTGTGCCTAGTTTGAACACTATCGAGCGACTCGTTATCTTTATCACCTGTGTGGGGATAGAGTTTTGTTAGTATTTTTGGGGAGTTTGCATGCTGTAAGGTTGAAATAACGGGTATTTTCTGAGCTGTTTTGTTCTTTGGTAGGTCGGTGACAAACACTAGAGCTAGATTATGAAATTGAAGAGGCATTGATGAAGAACAAAATAAGTTTATCATATAAATTGCTACTTATGCACGATATTATTTGATTATTTATTACTTAGGACTCATTATGATTTTCATTTGCAAATATTTAAATTCGACGTTAAAAACTGGAGTATTTCTCAAGCTCCACAAAAGAACGAGAGCTGTCATTACATCAGTACGTTTAATACAACGAGTCGTGGATATCTGGGCTCCGAATTACTTCGTGTTCCCTAAGTTATAGCTAAGCTGTAGTAACCATCCTCTACTAGACTATATACATACCAGTGCATCCTCCACCATATCTCCCTCCTTCAAGGTCTGCTCTTCCTCCAACGTGGTCGTTGTCTCGAAGATAGGCCGCAGCGTGAGGTAGGGCGCCTTGCGGGTAGGCATCTCGTATAGCAGGTGGGCTCGGACCTTCTGGCCTGAAAGGAGAGGTTAAGATAATAACTGCCATTGTTGTTTCAGGGTGTTAATACATACATTATTATAAATGTTGCAGTTAGAGAATGGTAACTTTGCAATGGATAAAAAAATATTTCAGTACTAGTGCTATACGTAAATTAATGAAGAAGCAATTAATAAGCCATAAAATTTTAGAGTCAGGAATTACTAGGAATAATATTGTTACCCTAACGTCCCTAACAAACTTTGCTAGGTGTTGGCACTTTGTTTCGATTGTAAACTTAGCTATTTCGGACTCTAAGTTGGTGGTAAACGACTATATTATCGTCGTCGATAACGAACCCATGTAGCGGCCGCAGCATGTGCCATATCATCTCTTGTCTCTGTCATTATTGTCTGTTATTTGCACATTGTTATTTTCTACATATATGCTGCAACTATCATCTGTTAAGATGCTGTGGCCACTGATGATGAACATAAGTAAGTAGTCGATGGTTGTGTTTACCTAGCGTGGGCTTCTTCCCCTTGCCGCGGTCGGCGTGCTGGCGCTGCACGTACGACGTGATGCCGTCGAAGATGTGGCCTTCGATGCCGTTCTCTAGCGCCTAAGGGAAATAAAATAATTAGATCAGGATCACAATGTCACATAGGTAGGTATATTGTCGTTTTTGTAGAAGTCGTCTAAAAGCAAAAGATAGTAAAAAATTGTGTCGTTTCACTTGGAACAGGAACGTTATGCAGGCGGCTGAGAAAGGCCACTGCTTTACATAATTGACGTTAAAAAATATTCTTCAGTGTTTAATCATAATTCTTAACGAAAATCTAGAAATAAACTACTATGTGCCTATTCCTAGGAGCCCTGAAAAACTCAGCCTTCCTCATCCACCCACTTCGAGCTATTTATGTAATCTCGTTGACCAAGATTTCCTACCTTATCAACAGTAAACTCTAAGCTAGCTCCTGGCGTGACCGCCGCCACCCCGCGCGCCGGCTTCCTGCGCAGCGGCGGCGCCAGCGCGGCGCCCTGGCTGCTGAGAGTCACCACCGTGTGTTCCGAGCCGGGGGTGACGGACTTGACTACACACCAGGTGAGGTAGCCAACGTCTGTAGAAGAAGTTGTAGGTTAGGAGGTTGTGCTGAAATTGTCAATTTCTTGGCAACGGGTACGTAGCAAGGCAATTCTGTTATTGATATGTATTTTTGTCTGTGTGAAATATTAGGAGTTTTTTTTAGCTTGAATTCTGATTTACAGGATACACCACTTTTGCACTCAATGCCTCACGGTAGGTACTCTTTATTTATGCACCAAATTACACCTCCATATGGCGCGATACCACTAATTATTGATTAAGTCTGGTTCATCAACGGTCCATTATACCGGAAATAGGACGGTTCCGAATCCGAATCTGTCAATTTAGTATCTGAGATTAAAAAACAGGGCCTGGATTCTCAACCACTCGCCTTTCGAGTCTGTTACAATTCATTGCAAAATGGTTACTATTTATAAGGCGTTACGTCGCGCAACTGTCAGGCGACTTTAAAGACGGGTGGTCGAGCATTGCACTTTAGACTTAAAAAAAAATAACCCCTTACCAAGTTCGACATCCTCGCTGGCGTTCTTCTTAGGCAGGAAGGCCTTGGTGTTGGGCACGCCGAGGTCCAGCACGTAGCCGTGATCCTCCACCGAGGTTACTGCTGCTTGGAATATTGTGCCTGGAGGGGGGAGGATGGTAAGTAAAGTACATAATCTTGGCAACAAGCCACCTGTTCTCAAATGTTACATTCGTCCTACTGGTTACTCACGGCACAGGCTAGTGTGAGAACCACATCTACCATAGTTTTTAATCTGGTCCAAATAATTTATATCCACAACATTAATACTTGTGTGTAAATTTTGGTTAAATAATCATTTTTTCATTTTTCATTCAAGTATGTTAGCTGTTTTTGTTATTTTTATCTGACTTTTGTAATGCAAGGGTATCCCTGTTGTTTTAACAGAGTTACCCCTAAAGTTACTTGAAAAAAACTTATACACAAATAAAGTATTTTAACAAAGGGGCCATCCATTAATCACGTGAGGCTCAAAGGGGGGGGAGGGGGTACTGAAAACCTCACGAAACATCACGAGGGGGGAGGGGGGGTTCTCGTTAGACATCACGTGTATTAATTTTTTGTCAAAAATTAGGTATTTCTGAACCGATATTTTGGACGGCGCAAAAATTTTTACGATTTGTAGTATGACCTATATTTTTTCTAGTCAAAAATTGCCTTTACATAGACTTCCAAAAAAATACACGTGATCCAGGGGGGGGAGGGGGGGTTGATCCCAAACCTCACCAAATATCACCAGGGGGGAGGGGGGGGTCAAAAAATGACAAAAACGACCTCACGTGATTAATGGACGGCCCCAAAGGATAACCTGCTACCTTTCTCAATCTCTGTATGCACCTTCCCCTGGTTCACATGCTGCGGCATGAGGCTCAGCATGAGGTTAGCGCGGTCCACCTCAAGCACGCGCACCGCCACATACTGCCCGGGACGGAACATGTGCCGGAGCTCCTTGATGCTGTCCACCTGGGATAAGGAAGGGAGAGGATTTCACTTAAGTAAAAGGGGAAGTAATAAAAGCAAAAATACTAAAACAGTAATCTATCCTAACCAAAATTTCATCATATGTAGATGCAAAGTGTCATCATCAACCCATCAGGGTTGTTATAGCTATAGGTGGTTCATCATCAAAACCTATAGTCTGACTATGGGTATTAGCCACACTTTTGGCTAATTCTGCCACTGACAGAGTCAGTTGTATCTGATAAGTTAATCCTTTCCCCAAGGTGAAACACACTAAAGCAGCTCTACTGATTATCACCAACTGAAGATGATGAGAAAACAAATACAAGGAAGTTCTAAGTCAGTAATACATACCTGATCACCAACATAGGCCTCAAGCTGTTTGTTGTATGCATCACTGATGTGGCACGCCATGACGGTGCCCTGCATGCGGCACGGCAGCGACACCTGCAGCCGCATCTCCAGCACCTGGCTCACGCGGCCCAGGATCTGGAGGCCTTCCTTCACTATCTGTGGAGGCGGTACATGTGTTATGTGTAGGTAATTTGGGTAAAAGTATTTTTAATGAAAAATATATGCTTTATGTTTTTAGTTCCTTATAAAATTTTGGAATCAATTTCGGAGCAGTTTTGCTGATTTTCATAGGTTGGATTGATTTTCATTTAATTAAATAAAATATTACTCAATGGAAAAGTATAAACTACTCCTGAACAACAATATGGATCTGAATCTCAGAATAAATCTGACTTACATGCAGTTCTGATAAGTGGTAATTTAAATTAGGTAAATGTAATAAGTATCTTGTTCAATGTTAAAAATATTCTGGTTTTTACCTGATAGCTGAGTCCAACTGCACAGTTTTTTGTGGAAACATCAAACTCTGAGATTTCATCTGATAAATAGCCGTCATCTCCTTCAGACTTCTTTTTCAACTTCTTCTTCTTCTTCTCTGTCCTTTCTAGAGTTCCTAGAAACTGAAAAGTTCATATTATTAGAAGATACAACTTAAAAGACATGCATTAAAGTTTTGAAATGTAAAACTTACATTGCTGGTCTGTTTAAACTCCTTGAAAACTGGCTTTTTTCCACCACGCGGAAAGTATTCTTCAGTATCTGCCATTATGGGCTTATCTTGAAACAGCAAACGAGAGTATCACCTTAATACTTGAAATAAATGAATTTACAAACTTATATTTTGTTGTGATTGATTTGAACATGCATGACTTTTTAGGTTATAAAACGTTTTGTTTCTGCTTCACGTCTTGTGACAGCTGACGTTTATGATCTACAGTAGGTAAGTACCTACGCTACACTGCATAAGTAAAATGAACAGTGAGTGTGTAGCACAACGATTATTTTTCATATCACGGTAGTGTGGCCTCAGCATGAGACTACTAGAACTCGAATACTCAGACACAGGACACCGTGGCCGCCATCGGCCCGGCTGCACAGCGTTCTTGCTTTGTTCTTGTCCATCCCATACACCTCTCGATCAATACATTGTTCTTTCCACTACTCACTGAATGATGTACCTATACCTACCATCGTCTTTAGATTTCTTACCTAGACTGCCTAGACTAAGTTGGTATTGATGAGACTGACACTTATCTCATTAATGCACCGATATTGCAGTCTACCACCACCCCTTTTAGATCAATCACAAACAAAATCTACCAAAATGGTATTTTTTCTTTTAGTGGTCGATACTATTATGCTACCAAGTTATACAGTATTTTATGTGACAGTAGATTCTAGCAGCTGATAATTATTATGAACTTTAAAACACGGATAATAAGGTTGAAACTAAGAAACCAATAGCAATATTAAACAGACTGATGATTGTATCATTATTTGGTCGTACAGTTATTACATGTTATCAGCGAAATCGAAAGTGCCGGCCGCTCATTTATCATACGTAAATTGATAAAACTGATCACGTTTGCAAGATTATTGATATCCGGTGAGTGCATTCACATTATCACACACACTTCTTCCTATACCACTCAACGTGTGTTAAAGTTCAAGCTTTTGCAACTGTCTCGACACAGGTGAGGTCTTTTCTACTTCGATTGAATAACAAGTGCATTTATAAACCAAGCGATCCATTAAAACTGTAGCAGTTCTTGTGAAGTTGTTCTACCGGTTAAACCTGTAATTTGGTTTAGTGCTGCATCATTGACCGCGGTTTTCCTTGAAGACGATATTGCACAGAATCTACTTTTATTTACTTACTGTTAATTATTTTTTAAAGTGTTGAGCTGTTAATTGAGCCAGTGTTTGTTTGTGCAGCAATGAAGAAGGTCGTGATTTTCGGTTCCACGGGCATGACGGGGGTGTGCGCGCTCGACGCGGCCGTCAAAAAAGGTAACTCATCATACCTACCTACCTGCTAATGTGTTGTTGTTTTTTAGTTTAAACTTTTCCATCAGTACTTTTCCATTTCCTGTTTTTTATTTTTTGTTCAATAGATTCTTGTATGAATCATATGAGAATTAAGACTGTTTTAAATATACGGAAATTTGTAATAGAGTAAAGGCTATATTATCTAAAATTGGATGTAGGCCTATAGTAAAATAATATTTCACTCTATTTTTTATCAGGTTTAGAAGTGCGAGCATTCGTGCGAGACCCAGCAAAGGTGCCAGAGCACTTGAAAGACAAAGTAGAGATCTTCCAGGGCAATGTCCTGGAACCTGACTCCGTCATGGAGGCGGTTGAGGGGGTAAACGGAGTTGTCATTCTCCTCGGAACAAGGAACTCTCTGGAGCCTACGTCAGACATGTCCGAGGGTACAAAGAACATCATTGAGGCTATGAGGGCCAAGAATGTGAAGACTGTCTCTGCATGCATGTCTACGTTCCTCCTGTTTGAGCCGAGCAAGCTGCCGGAGAGGTTCAAGAATGTCAATGATGACCACAAGAGGATGCACGATGCTCTGAAGGAGTGCGGCCTGAACTGGATTGCTGTGCTGCCTCCTCACATCGCTGGTAAGTCTATAATTAATAAATTCTCTAAGTACTACATTCCTAAAATTATATTTAATTGATTCAGTCTAAGTCCACTACTATTTATTAGTAATTATCAAGTCCTCCAGGAGTGGTGGTTCAATGGTCCATGAGTAATTAATTTAGGTAAACTATTTATAATACATACATTGTAGGTACCATCGGCCCTTATTGTATGTAAATAAATTTGGTAATTCATTATCTTTTTTATAAACAAAATAATTGATATAATTTATGTAAAATACTCTTGCCAATAATTAATTATAATTAGAGTAACCTAAAAAAACCGGCCAAGTGCGAGTCGGGCTCGCGCACAAAGGGTTCCGTAGCAGCAAAATTACAGTTAAATCAACCTATCTCAAAAACTATAAGAGATACTTTGATCAAACCAAAAATCGTTGAAAGAGTTAATTAGCATGCATCACCTCTATTTTTTTTAGAATTTTATACCCCGTAGTTATAAAAATAGAGGGGGGGGGACATACTTTTTACGACTTTGAGAGCTGATATCTCAAAAACCGTTCACTTTAAGAAAAATGTTTTTTAGAAAACTTTATATCATTTTAAAAGACCTTTCCATTGATACCCCACACGGGTATGTACATCGAAAAAAAAAATTTCATCCCTCAGTTACATGTATGGGGGGCCCCAACCCCAATTCTTTTTTTTACTATTTAGTGTCATATTTTTGTAGCGGTTCATACAACACATATTCCCATCAAATTTCATCACTGTAGTACTTATAGTTTCCGAGTAAATCCGCTGTGACAGACGGACAGACGGACAGACGGACATGACGAAACTATAAGGGTTCCGTTTTTGCCATTTTGGCTACGGAACCCTAAAAAATACTTTTTGTTTACAAAGTACTTACCTACCTACATTTAGTTGTCAGCTGCAGTAATCGCATCCTAACTAATATTATAAATGCGAAAGTAACTGTGTCTGTCTGTCTGTCTGTTACTCTTTCACGCCAAAACTACTGAACGGATTTGAATGAAATTTGGTATACATATTGTCTAGCTAGACCCTGGGAAAGAACATAGGCTACTTTTTATACCGGATTTCCCACGGGAAAACTTTTTAATGCGAAGCGAAGGGCGCGGGAACAGCTAGTATCCTAACTAATATTATAAATGCGAAAGTAACTGTGTCTGTCTGTCTGTCTGTTACTCTTTCACGCCAAAACTACTGAACGGATTTGAATGAAATTTGGTATACATATGGTATAGACCCTGGGAAAGAACATAGGCTACTTTTTATCCCGGAATACCCACGGGAAAACTTTTTAAGGCGAAGCGAAGCTCGCGGGAACAGCTAGTCCTATATAAATATACAAATACCTATGTAAGATATATATTTCCTTTCTGAGAAAACGCTTTTGGCGAAAGTTTTAGGTGATATCTTGTCTATATCTGAGTCCAGGATTACGTTATCAGACCTTAGAAACATCGATGTTATCAATGAAATGACTATATCGCGCTTAAATGCCGACCAAGGAACATAATTTTTCTTAATCTACTCCTAAGGAATTCTGCCTCACGGTAACTTATGCCTAGTTTCACCATAGTCTGTTAGATCAATAACACCCCTGTTACAATATAATATACGTCATTTCCATCCTAAATTCTTGACAGATGTGTCAAAAGCCAACAAGTAATCTCTTCTTACGATCTAACAGAGTATGGTGAAACTAGGCCTTAGCAATGCAAACCAACCACCCAACCTTTATTTCCAGACGAGCCGAGCGCCGAGATCACAGTGGTCGTCAACCCGGACAAGGGTCCCGGACGGTCCATCTCCAAGCTCGACCTGGCCTCCTTCATGATCGATTGTCTCAGCGAGCCCAAGTACTACAAGAACACTGTCGCGCTGTGCAATGTGGGGAAGTAGAACCTTTGCACAGTAAGTAAAAGCTCCCACACATAAAGTCGATACGGCGTCGTACAACTCTCTCGCTCTCTCCCATTGAACACCAGCGAGAGGAAACAAGACATGTTTATGTGTGGAAGCCCTAAGTGCTGTTTCACCATCACACTGGCATAATTTAACCCTCAATCTGCCTTATATGGAACCCTTGTTTTGAACTGAGTTAAGGGCGAAAACATAGTCGTGTGCAGCCATAGCTATGGCCGATTAAGGGTTTAGTACCTATGGCATGATCAACTGTTATAGGTAGTTAAGGTAGCAAATTGATTCCGCTTGAGGTGTCATTGGGTAGGAATGTAAACTACCTATATTTGTTGTATAATTTGATATCAAAAACCATCGCCAGAACAACCAATGAGGAATATAACGATAAAAAAATATTATAAGGGTTGAGATTAACTATGCTGTGGGGTAGATGTAGCTAAAAGTTACAATTAGGCTATACCTTTTTATATTTTATCTCCAACAAAATCAAATGACTTTAATATAAATGTGTTAAGTGTGTGATGGTGGAATCGCTCATATGTTAAATTAGTTTAAGTACGTATGTGCTGTGTAGTATTTAATGAAAGCTGTGACCTCTGTGTAATTGGAAGCAACCGTACTTTAAAATATGAATTCTTGACTGAATGCTTAAGTTCCATTTTATGTAGGAATTTGTCACTTGCGAATTGCCCAACTAATTATTCATTCAATGTATTTTAGGTATACAAACACTTACCTAGTTTTACCAAAGTAGGTCAGTGCCGGGATACCTAAGTACATTATATATGCAGATATGTAAATTTCTGACCGAGATAGGTATAAATTAATTCAAATCAAATTGTATTCTGGTCAAGTACAGGTCAAAATTTAGTTAAGTATTTCGTTACATACTGGGATTTGTCTGATGTCCTAGTGGTTTTGATTTATTGATTATTGATCTAGGTACAGTGGCCTGCACATAAACCTAACCCCTGTTAGAGTTTCACTGATAGGGAGTCAGATTTATTTGCAGACCACTGTACAATATAATACACGTTTTTTTTTAAAATTATTTTTAAGATTTTTAACTGTGAGGTAATCTAGAAGGCTAAAGCAATATTTTTATTGTATTACAAGTGGTTATCTCAGTTATTTTATCTTGAAATGTCGCATTTCCTTGACATTTAAAAGTACCCGGTTGCAAAAATAAACTGCCTGTTATTACTATTACGCACAGCATTTTATATAGCATTTAGTCATAAGAGAATACTTATACCTACTTTACATAAAGTGTAATATAATATATTATTTTATGTTGATGCTGTTTAAGTATAACTACGTTTTTCATTATTAAATTCCTGAATTTATAAGAGAACAACATAAATTTTCAATAAAACTGCATCGTTATATTATGAACTGTTACTTATTGTGTTTTAATTAACTAATTTATTGGTAGATTGCAGATTTGAAACACGTGTGCAATTAATGTAATTTAAGATGCTAGGTAGTATTAAATACTCCGTAAATTCATGGGCGATTTTGAAACAGGTCCCAATATATTATAAACATTCCAACACTTCGACACATGGTCGCTTTTTTAGTATCTACTTTGAGTTGGTAAATAGGTAGGTATGTACGGTAAATACCTATGACTTATCAAATAACACCTAATCTGCTAGTCAAAAAAAGCGGTATTGGCTCCTGATATAATATTTTAAATTGTGGCGTGTATTTTAGCCATCATCAAGACAGGGTAACAATCGGCAGCTATCTCCAGAAGCCACCTGTATTCCTGTAACATGTTTAGATATCCTTCTGGCTCCATGTTATACAAGCTTCATGTCATTGTTTTTTCCTTCAGTTATTGCATCGTTTTGATAACTTCCTGTAATTTGTGTGCAGTTATGCCATTTGGAGTTCCGGCGCTTTATTTCATCATGTTTTGAAATTTTAAAATTCTAAAAACTTATCATCACTGTCTCGTATTTATGTGTATTTATGCCATCATTTGAACAAACAGTCCATAGAGAAAATAGCACTATAAAACAGTCAAACATAGACAGACGTGACCATAACTTTTGTTAACATGAAGTGAGAGGCCGTTATTATTCTGGGGCTGATCAGTCTTTTTATCTCCTCAGCATCCAGTACTCTGTGTCAGCATCTCAGGCCCGGGGTCTGGCACCATATGCTGAAGCATCTACTACTCATACAAATTATCCTACCCTAATAAAGGTTCACGTAAAAAATCTACTGAACATATTTTGATGAAATGATGATGAGGGTGTGCAGAAAGCTGATAACCCCTCTTAAAATTATCCCGGCTTTCCTACGGGGAAACTTAAGACAAAGAGAAGCATGCGGGAACAGCTAGCCTATTATTAAAAGAAACCAACCTCAGTAAAATTCTCATCCATCTATTAATCTCATAAACCTAAAACTTAACAACGTTACAAACTAAGCTATATTTACAAGTCAACTATCCTAATTTTCCAACTCCAACATTATCCTTGGACGCTCTCTTTGGCCCTATCCTTGAACCGGAGCAGGTCTATATCCAGGAGCGCCCGGCCGAGCTCGCCGGTCCGGAAGGCGCGGATCATGGTCCGGGCCGACTCCAGGAAGTCCGGCACGTCCCGGACCGTCCCGTCGTAGTCCCGGACGCGACGGATGCGGTTGAACTTGCGCGCGCCCGCTATTAGTACCTGGAAGAATTTCATTTTAAATAAGATTACAAAGTAAGAGTACCTAGGCGCACAAAAAAGCACAATAGGCGCCCTCATCGCTATGTCTTCCAGGCTACCTTTAAGTGAAGGAAAGAGAGCCTATTTAGGCAGTTTTAAAATTCGAGTCTTATCATAAATGAATGACATCGATTTCGTTCCGAAATAATAACGAACTTGCCAATTTAATATAGACAGTACGACATGCTTAATTTTCCATTTTACATCGCTCTGGTAGGTACTTATAGTAATACACGCTGACCCTTGACCAACCCAACTGTATAAAAACCCTAGTACGCAGTATATTTACATAAATTCAATAAATTACGTGGGTGTTGCGTACTTAATAGAGCACTTGGCACAGATCTGAGTGGTCGCTGTGACCTTTGGACGAAGCGTCGTAGGTATAATTGTAATAAATATGCACCTTTGCGTATCTGAAAACCACTGCGGGTTGAGCAGTGGTTTTCATGATAACTGTGTCCTAATAGCTACCCTGATTATACCAACAGAGTAGAGTGACGAGACAGTATCCTCGGCCAATGAACGGCTAGAAATTGAAGGAGTGCTCGGCCGAGGATACTGTCTCGCCATTCTACTCGGTAGGTGTAATCTATTCTGAGAGGGGGTGAAGTTCCTGGACGTCGCTTCTCCGAGTGGAACATTTGTACATATCCCCTTAATTTCAGGTCAGCCGGTAGGTGTAATCAGGTTATAACATACCCATGCAATATGTAACATGAGCTATAGTTAGTAGCATAGAACAACGCGGACTCGGGTGTACCCTCGGGAAGCGTCATAGCGATCTTTCTTGATACAAAAAAGTCTGCCAATTTTTGCGGGGGGAAATTTTGCCGTTTACCATGATTATGTCCCATTTGACATGTCATTATGAGTTTTAATTCCCAGCAATAAGGGTTATGTGAAGTGACATTTAATAATGAACACAGTGTCGTCATTTTTATTTCCAATGGATGTAACAATTATCGATAAGTGTTATCGATGAATTCGAGATCATGGGTTGGAAATACTAATTATAAATTATTTAAATTATGAATTAAACGAAGCATTTATTAATAATTATAATAATTTATGTATTAATTATATTATGTCCCCACTGCTGGGGCACGGGTCTCCTTCCAATGAAGGAAGGATTCATGCCTAGTCCACCACGCTGGCCAAGTGGGGGTTGGTGGACCCCAACACAAGCAAGCTTGTGCTGAGAGAGTTGTCGGGTAAGTGGGCAACCCGACTGGCAGATGTTTTCAAGCCGCCCGAAGGCCTCTGGCTAGGCTTAACGACTGCTGCCGAAGCAGCAACCGGGACCCACGGCTTAATGTGCCGTCCGAAGCACGGAAGCGTCCAGAATAGAACCACTTGAAATCAGTCACCCATCCAATGGCTGACCGTGCCAGTTGTTGCTTAAACTCAGTGATCAGTTACGATCACTGAAGCCCGCTCGACTACGTTGCAATAAATTGTGAGATCCTTTAACTATCACCTTTTTTTTCGATCAATACATAATATCTACTTACTGGTACATCACTATTGCATTTTTTTGACATTGGTTGCTAGGCAACTGCTAATAACAATAAACCATGACCAAATCTATGATCAAATCCGGAATCCGGATATTCTATGAATTGAAGCTGTCATTTTAGTATGTAAACAAATCATTTTCTATGAAACGAACGCTTTGCCAACTAGATTGAGTCTAGTGAAAATTGAGACTGCAACTAGTTTTTATAAATCGGTGGGCCTTTCTGGCCTACCACCCCGCCAGAGGGGAACGTCTGCCTATTTCGTCTCCAGACCATTCATACTCAATGGTTAGTAGGTAAGTAGTTTGCGATGTAGAATACAAGTAGTATAAAAATACGTAAAACCTAGCGTGAAGCCTGCCAAGCTGCATTAGAACTCTTTTCTATAAATAAAATAAATATCTGCAATTTACTTGATCACCTTGAAAGTAACTAACAATTTAGTACTCATGTGTCGTATTTAGCCAGTACATATTACACCATCATAGTATGAATTTTATTATATTGAATGCATTTCTATTTTCTATGGCAATTATATTTTAAACAGAGTTCTTTTGTATTTAAGTGTATGTAGAATTTCATTTCCAAAACATTTATTTAACTTCACCATACGTTTTTCTTTTTTTAACTTCAGGATAGCATAAATATTAAATCTAATGCTGTGGTCACTAAAACTATTTTTCAATAACTTTAACTCTAAAGATACTCAACCTACCTCATTAATATCATCAGTGGGCTCCTCCAACCCCATGTAGACGACATATTTGAACTTCCCGTGCTTGTTGAGCCAGTACAGCAGGTAGTCGGCGATGGCCTCCTCGCCCACGAGGTGGTCCTGCAGCGAGGCACACAGCGCCAGCTTCAGCCCCATCTCCATGTCCGAGACTGTCGGTTCGAGGATGCCTGGGGAGGTGAGAGGTTTGTTGGTTAGGATGTGGGGTAAGTAAGATGTGTAGTAATAATATGAGGTAGGTATTGGTTTTTTGGCCTAAGATGTCCATTTTGGGTTCAATTTGAAATATATGGATGCTAGGTTGTAGTCATAAGCAAAACAAAGATAAGATTAGTTTTATGCAAGGAAGAGTAGACTATATCATGTGATAACCAGCATTTTAGGCTATTCCTTCCTATCATATTTGGTTTTGGGAATGCAGTAGTTAGGTACCTACAAGGAAATGCAAGTAAGGCAGAGCAAGAAAATGTATGTACGTAAAGCCATATTTACCTGGAGTATCAAACATAAAGATCTTGGGGTCATGATTGATCTTCATCTTCATGTGCATGCTGCGCGTGACGCCAGCCACAGCACCCGTCTGTAGCGAGTGCGCCCCGCGCATGTTGGTTGACCGCAGCATGTTGATCAGAGACGATTTACCCACGTTCGGCACCCCAATGATCATCACATTGAAGTCATCCTCCTCGCTTCTGTTGAACCTGTTGGAGCTCTTTATCAAGTCTATCATTATGGGTTTTATAGACTTAATGCCTCTGCAGTGCTGGTCTTTGCAGTTGGTGTATATGACGTTTTGTAAGTTGTGTTCTTCGCGTAGCTGGTCCTTGATTTTTGGGATGAGGGAGGGGATGGTGAGGTCCTTCTTGTTGAGGACGAGGATGTGCGGCTTGGCGCTGGTCACGCTGCTGCTGAAGACAGGATTCCTTCCCGTGAAGGGGATCCGCGCGTCGTGTACCTCAATCACACAGTCTACAGACTTCAGCGTGCGGTCTATCTGCTTCAGACCCTTGTTCATGTGCCCCGGGAACCAGCGGAGAAGGTTCTTGCTGATGTAAGGACATTTCTTGCGGAAGTTGTAAGCTGCCGCATCGAATTTTGTCGCCATTTCGGTGAAATTAAGTGTTTGTTTTGGTCGACTTTGAGGTTATGTTTGGGAAGAAGTAATGTTTTTTTCAAGAAAAGTTGAGATGAAATTTAGTTTATTTACATTTTATCAACAATATATGAAACATTACAAGTTTTAGCACTGCCTCTCATCTATATTTCCTAGAAGGAATGAAAGAATAAACACAAAATACGAACGAACAAAGTGGAAAAAGGACAAGGATAAATAAAACAGCTGACTGTCAATGTCATAAACGACACAGACAACACTTTTCCTGTGCTGGTCTGACTTTCTGGCCTCAGGCTGGTCAATATAACTGAAGCTGAGCCCTAGGCCATCTTCGCGTGGCTGTTGTGTGGAGGCCTGAGGCCAAGAACATACCCTATGTCCAATTGTCAACTTATGACGAAATGTGTTGTAACTATGAAAGGGCCGCGTGAGAAAATGTACTTATCATTTATTTATGAACTACTAGGTGAATGTGGACTCCCGTCTAAACACTGAGTAACCGCCCCGCCTCCGCTGGACTACAATCCACTGCCCCGCACACTTGCTCAATGAATGTCCGTTTAGCTTCTTGATGGATCTGTCACTAGTATTCTGTGTGTCGATAATCTGACAGCAGACTTTTGACAACGCACTAGTTGGTGGTGTGTTGTGTTTAGATTTTCATCAATTTACTAAACAAATTTAGAAGCCCCTCTGCCCCTGTGCTGGTCTGACTTTCTGGCCTCAGGCTGGTCAATATAACTGAAGCTGAGCCCTAGGCCATCTTCGCGTGGCTGTTGTGTGGAGGCCTGAGGCCAAGAACATACCCTATGTCCAATTGTCAACTTATGACGAAATGTGTTGTAACTATGAAAGGGCCGCGTGAGAAAATGTACTTATCATTTATTTATGAACTACTAGGTGAATGTGGACTCCCGTCTAAACACTGAGTAACCGCCCCGCCTCCGCTGGACTACAATCCACTGCCCCGCACACTTGCTCAATGAATGTCCGTTTAGCTTCTTGATGGATCTGTCACTAGTATTCTGTGTGTCGATAATCTGACAGCAGACTTTTGACAACGCACTAGTTGGTGGTGTGTTGTGTTTAGATTTTCATCAATTTACTAAACAAATTTAGAAGCAGAGGGACATCAATGCTGATAAAATGAAGAACCGATTCAATACCTACGATATAGTATGCATGGTGACGGAGTTGCAGAGGTAAATTATGATGAAATTCCAACCCAAATTACGACCTCTATTTACTTCGTGAGCGCTTTCCAAATTGCTGTAAAACTATATTGTCTAGCCTTTTATTACTTTCAATTTCATTTCCTCGTAAAAGCAACTACCAAATAGCTTGAACCAAACCAATCAGCTTTACGCAGTTGCGTTATTAAGTACACCTAAATCTTAATGAAAATCCCAACAAATTTTCAGGTTGGTTGGCATGAGAGTGAACCAAGTGTACGACATAGACAACAAGTCGTACCTGATCCGGCTGCAGCGCTCGGAGGAGAAGGCCGTGCTGCTGCTGGAGTCCGGCAGCCGCTTCCATACCACACAGTTTGAGTGGCCCAAGAATGTTGCTCCCTCTGGGTTTACTATGAAGGTGAAGAGTGTATAAAATGTTGATTAAATGTAAAAAAACTAGGAGGACTGAAGCTAGAAGATTCAAGGAAGATTCTATTAAGATCATCCAGGCAGATACCATAGACCAGCAGTCGGATGATCACAATACATCATTTACAAAAAAAAGTCTAGTAGTTGGTAGTAGAAAGTCATCATAAGTACAGTCTGCCATGCATACTGCTGACCCCCCTCACACGGTATCCCTACCATGCTGACTCTGCCCTTATAGTTTACTTTTATGAGGCTCAATATTATCATCTTCTACACACTAGTACACACTTGACCCTAAAATTTTCTTTTGATGATAAGATTACCATTTTTGTAAATATGTGTTTCTTTGTATAAGCTTTGTAACTTTTTTTCTTGTGAGTACACAAATAAAGAATATTCTATCTATCTTATATACATAAATTATGATATTATGTATAATTTTACTAATTTGTCTATCACACATTACACAGCTCCGCAAACATCTCAAGAACAAGCGTCTAGAGAAGCTAGTCCAGCTAGGCGTGGACCGCGTAGTGGACCTGCAGTTTGGCAGCGGCGAGGCGGCCTACCACGTCATACTGGAGCTGTATGATAGGGGCAACATTGTGCTCACTGATCACGAGCTTACCATATTGAATGTGCTAAGGCCGCATGTGGAAGGGGATAAAGTTAGGTGAGACTGTTATCAGAATATCATATGAAAGCTTGGTTATTAATTACTATTCCCACTGCAATTTTTGTTATAATTATAATATTGGTCTGTAAATGTCACAAAATTATCTATATTATTTCCTAACGATATGCTTACTTATATATCTGCGAAACCTACACCAAGGCTAATCCTATTGTAAGAAAAAAACATTAGTATCCAATAAACTAACAGAGTATTTGAAGTATTTGCGGGTTAGCCGCAGCTGAGTCGCGCACCGCCTCGCGGCACACCGCCTGCTCCCTCCACGCACAGCGAGGGCCTCGGCCTCTGCTGCATACCGCCTGCTGTTGATGACTGCAGAACTTTCCTTCTTAGTGATTCAGCGGCCTGGCGCGCCTGTCGCACTCGCCGCCTGCTGTTCCACATCCGAAGTCTAGGGAAAGAATGTTGGCCGATTGCTCTTCGGGTATCTTCGCCGGTAGCTGATCGCGCGCCGGTCTCGTGCCTGTCGCTCGGTCCCGCCGCGCCTGCCCCGGCCGTCCTCGAAGTTGCAGCGAACCGCGAGCCTATCGACTCGCATCTCTCGCTCACTGCTCCGCTTGCCATTTGAGACTTGCCCACATACTGTATTAATTATTTCGCCCCCCGCCAAATAAACTTATTCACCTTTCACCCGTGGTGCGTAAATTTTATCCCATCCTCGTCGCCATTGAAGTATTTGCGGGTTAGCTAAGACAATAATAAATAATAGAAATACGTATTTGCTTGTTAGCCGCCATTTTATTAGTAGTCTGACAAGAGATGACCATAGACTACATAGAGGATGACCATAAACACATCAGTATTGCTCTAGGTTTGCAGTAACTTTAACATTCAATAAACTAACAGAATATTTTTGCAACATATTTAATTAAATACAATAAATATTGTTGTAGGTTTGCAGTAAAAGAAAAGTACCCGCTAGACCGCGCCAAGACGAGCTGCGAGCCGCCGCTCGGGGACGCGCTGCGGCAGATTCTGGCCGGCAGCAAGCCTGGAGACAACCTGAAGAAGATACTCAACCCTAATGTTGGTAAGAATACAGTTATATTTTATTCTTCTACTAACCATGTCAGTGACAAAAACTACAGCTGGAATAAGCTTTTCAAAAAGAATTTTATTGTTAGCACAATATTTATAAAATTTAATCAAATATAAATAAAAATAAATATAAACTTTTAAACGATAGAAGAAGAAGAATATAAATTAAATATCCTCTTCACATCATATAAGGTCAGAAAAGTATTTTAATTTATTAAAATCTAATAGACAGATTTTGATGAAACTTTCTCCTTGAATCCTTACATACGTCCATGAATGGCATGAATGTAGTATTTATCTACAGCTATTAAAGCTTATAACTAATTTACCGACATCAGGTTACAAGATGAAACCAAAAAATATATATAAATATAAACAAACAAAAAACCCGACTGCACGCTAAAAAGATGAAAACAAGCCCCAATGTTAATGGAAAGTATCGCAGGCGGGGACCAGCAGAGGGTTCACCATTTAGCTGAATGTTACTTAGATAGGTTTTACTTAAATACCTTGTGTGGCGGTGATGTTGGTCCCCGCGTGCGATACTTTCCATTAACATTGGGGCTTGTTTTCTTCTTTTTAGCGTGCAGTCGGGTTTTTTGTTTGTTTATAATTATATTTTTTTATTTGTAACTTTTTAGTTGTTTTTATATTTTGAAATTTTATGTCAGTACTCGGGTTTTAGTTTATGTTATTGTTATTAAATTTTTTATTTCAATAATTTTGGTGTTGTGATTCAAATACCTACAATATGCATATTTTTGTAATGTGCTAATCAAATCCTTTCATTTGATACCCCACACAGCATAGTTGGAAAAATATTATTTTTTCGACCATCACTTTGTGTCCTGTAGAGGGCGCTACATACATTTTAATGTAACGTCACATAGCCTATAACCATCGCGCAATCAATACCCTTCTAACGATACCTCATACATCAAAATCTATCAAGCCGTTTAGGCTACAGGAGGGAACAAAGAAACAGACCAACATACATACAAACATACATCGAAAAACATTACCCTCCTCCTTCGGCAGTCGGGTAAAAAAAATGCTATTTTAAAATCTTCATAATAACTATTTCCACCTACCCCCCAGAATACGGCCCAGCGATCATAGACCACGTGCTCCTAGAGCAAGGCCTGGCCGGGAACCTCAAACTGGCCAGAGACAACAAGCCAGGGCTTCAGCTGGAGGATACTCTGCCTCGTCTAGAGGAGGCGCTGAGGCAAGCGCAGCTGCTGATTGATAGAGCCAGGAGTGAGGTCCATAAG
The DNA here is from genome assembly GCF_932276165.1 of Plutella xylostella. NCBI lineage: Eukaryota > Metazoa > Arthropoda > Insecta > Lepidoptera > Plutellidae > Plutella > Plutella xylostella. Next base: position 986,177 of record NC_064005.1, read on the forward strand.
GTAAAAAACCTGTGCCTTTCTAATAATAGTCTAAAGAAATAAAAATGTTGATCTAGGGTTTTTCCTGCTTCGCTTCTATAAAGTATTTAGAATTAATCATGTGCTACTGGCCGAATTTTGACCCATCTGTATGCACGTAGGACTGTCACGACAAGAGAAAGATAGGCGCAGGACCGCCTACTTTCATTAATTTAATTCACTTTTCGGGTATAGAACGGGCGTCCTCTGACCATAGAACAAGGTTTAGTAACTAACCTGAAGCTGTCCAGAGGCAATAAACCGGGGTCACGGACATTAACTCAAAATCACACTTTAACTCATGACCTATTCAATGTTACCAGGGCTACATAACCCAGAAGAAGGAGGAGCGACCAAGCCCCGACGGCGAGGCACCCAGCTACCTGCTCACCAACCAGGAGTTCCATCCAAAGTTGTTCAGCCAACACAAGGACCTGCCGATAGTTGAGTTCGACAGCTTCGATAGAGCTGTGGATGAATTCTTCTCGGCTTTGGAGGGACAGAAAATTGATATTAAGGTTTGCGGTTTATTTTTTATACTAGAAAATCATGTTATGAAAATAGCCTAACCACGGTCCTATAGGGGACCTAAAAAGTGTCTTCTAGCATTCTGGCTTCTGGTAATTGTGGTATTTCTGTACCAGTATCGGTTAATAATCATGATACATTTTAGACGTGTATATAGACATATCCAGGTTTAACAGCTTTTCGATCCTTTTTTGGACGCATAAGGTATTTTACAGAGCTAAACATAACTTCTACACTTTATTTCTCTTACCGTTATCCTTTCATCCCCACAGACAATCCAACTAGAACGCGAAGCCATGAAGAAGCTAACCAACGTGCGACAGGACCACGTCAAAAGAGTCTCCGAGCTAGAAAGCACCCAACTGAAAGACAAACAACGCGCTGAGCTCATAGCCAGGAACGAAGCGTTGGTGGAACACGCCAGGAGGGCCGTGCAGACCGCGCTAGCTGACCAGGTAGGTGGTTGCCGCTAGATGGCGCTGTTTAGTAGTTTGGGTTTTTGTTCGCTAGATGGCAGTAATCAAAAAAGATAGAAGTAGGATTGCGAGAACTATACTTTGTAAAATAAGGCATGGGCCCTATGTTATTTGATTGTCAATGTTGGTGTCCCTGTTTGGCTTATCATTTGTTTACCTAGTCACGTGTGCCATTTTATTATAAAAGAACAGATACTTAAATTTTCAGGCACTAGATGGCGCTAAATTCCTTTACTTATAATAAAATGTTCAGGCACTAGATGGCGCTAAATTCCATTACTTCTAATTTAATAACGATTTCCCCATTACACAGATGTCCTGGGACGACATCCAACTGCTAGTTAAAACGGCCCAAGAGAACCAGGACCCCATAGCATCGTGCATCACCAAGTTGAAGCTGGACATCAACCACATCAGTCTGTCTCTGTCTGACCCGTACGACGACGGCGAGGGGGAGGGAGAGAGCTTGCCGCCCATGACTGTTGATATTGATCTGTCGTTGACTGCGTTCGCTAATGCTAGGAGGTGAGGCATTCTTAGTTCATAGAATAGTTTAATAATATAAAATGCGATTAAATTAGGTTTTAAACTATGCGTTTGTACCTAAAAAATAAATCTACGGAACCCTTATAGGTTCATTTTCTTGTCCGTCTGTCTGTCTATCTATCAGGACCCTTTACGTGGTGTTGTGAACGTGAATCAATTTAAACACATTACGGGGCAAACGCTTATTTGGCGCTCTCAATTAAATCTTATTTATACAGTTCTTATAAAAAACGCTATTGTTCCCCAGATACTACGACCAAAAGCGTTCAGCGGCGAAAAAGCAGCAGAAAACCCTGGAGTCCCAGAACAAAGCGCTCAAGTCGGCAGAACGGAAGACCAAACAGACCCTCAAGGAGGCCCAGACCATCAGCAACATCAGTAAAGCACGCAAGACTTACTGGTTCGAGAAGTTCTACTGGTTTATCTCTTCGGATAATTACTTGGTGAGTTTTTGAGTGAGCCTCTTGTGTGTTTATGAGGTCCTGATATTTTTGGTCTCTGTTTTCGGGTTGATTTTGAATGACAAGGCCTCAGCCAGAGTGATGAGAGTGAGAGTCTTATAGATAGAGGTTTATGCGGCGGTAGATGTGTACGGCTGATGATCGATTATAATTATATTTATTTTGCTCTTTCGATCGATTAACATCCTGAATTTATGCCTACACATCATGCCTTACATTCACTAATTCTGTTTACAATAGATCTAACCTTCCCCCAGATAATAGCGGGTCGCGACCAGCAGCAGAACGAGCTGCTAGTGAAGCGCTACATGCGAGCTGGAGACATCTACGTCCACGCTGATGTCAGTGGAGCCTCTTCTGTCCTGGTGAAGCGAGCCGGGCTTTCCCCTCCACCTAGAGCCCTGCTTGAAGCGGGCCACGCGGCTGTTGCATACAGGTTAGCTCTTGGGTATTTCAGGGCGCCTTTTATACGGAGGCGATGAATGAATTCATGGATTTTGGCTGGTTCGAGTGTTTTCAAATGGAGCTCCTTGATGCTTCTGTATTCCTGGTACTTTTGTTTCTATGCGTAGATTTTTTTTTAATTCTTTTATATCTAGTATCTACTAATCCTCAATGAAACCGCAGCCCAATAATTCCCTTCACATTATTATTCTTACATTTCACTCCATCCTGCTCTCACCCCACAGTGTAGCGTGGGAAGCCAAGGTCCTAACCTCAGCGTGGTGGGTGCACGCTCACCAAGTGTCCAAGTCAGCGCCGACTGGAGAGTACCTCGCGACAGGATCCTTCATGATCCGAGGGAAGAAGAACTTTTTACTGCCTCAACATCTGCAGCTAGGCTTCGGGTTTATGTTTAGGGTGAGTTAAAATGAAATACTTACCTACTTAGGTAATGTTATGTACCTACTTATTTCTTGTACGAAACGTATATTCATTTTAACAGTTTACCCTAAGTACACGAAAGATGCCTGGCTACCCATAGCACAGGGTATCCTAGTTTGGGAGCCAGGAATCAAAATGTAAACCTACTTATGGCAAATAAACGTTTTTCATTTTCATTTCATTTTCAGTTGTTTATCTTAAGGTTGTTTGTGGCTTATGGGCTCCTGGTAGATAGTCGGATAAAGTTTATGGCGGAAATATGGCAAGCTTTGCAGTCAGCGATTGATAACAAATCTAACTGCCTAATCCTTATCCTGCCTTAACTGCACTCTATATAAATAAACGGTGACAAAAGCTAGTCCAGCTCTAGTATTTGCAATCTACACACTAAGAAGAAGAACCTAATACCCAGCCCATTTCACCATGAACAAAGCTAAACAATACAGAAGGGATAGCACGGGCCCATAAGACTTGAGAAAAGTTTTGAATCGCTCACATCACCACATCACGCAGCCTCAAGAGCGAGCGCGACGAAGAACTATGTCACGTCATAACCCTTCAGGCTGTTTCAAAAGTCACCCCCCTCCTTCTCTTCTCACCCTCTACAACCCCCCTACACCCCCCACAGCTAGAAGACAGCTGCATCGACCGGCACCGCGGGGAGCGGCGCGCCCCCGACGCCGCCAGTGACGCCATCAGTGACGTCACGTCCATGCAGGATGTGGATGAAGAGATCCTCGTGTCTGATGATGGTGAGCATAGCCTGTACTGTATGAAGAACACGAGAGTTGACTAAATGTACTGTATGTGTGGCTGTGTACACACACATGAATGAATGATAAGAGGGCATCGTCAATGCTGCATTATCTAGCACTAAGACCGCCTTTTGTGCCCAAATTAAGTTTTAAAGTAAAATTGATATTTATTTCTTGGTGTAACATTGTACAAATAATGAGAACTCTATCTAAGTATCGAGGATCTATGGACCGAGCGTTTTAGTATACCTTACTACCTACCTGTTCTACCTTGATGAATTACACATGACTTCGCTTAGGGATTTCTTTCTATCTATGTTCCATTAACACTATTACCTACCACTGACTAATTAATTACATTTACAGATGAGCCCTCAGAAAAAGACGACACAAAACCGCAGCCTCTTGAAGACAAACTGACATCAATAGCAGAAGAAACAACAAGGATTGAAATAAAAGATGAAAAGAGTGAACAAGAGAGAGAAACAGAGATAGAGTCACAGAAACAGGAGGGAGAGAACGAGAAAGAAGATAAGTCTGAGTCGGACAGTGATAGCTCTTCTGAGGATGGCTTCCCTGATACGCATATTAAGGTATTAACAAAATTAGTCCTAATTCTAATAAATTCATAAAAATATACTTATAGATTAGATCTGAATATTAAAAATATATTAATAGATTTATGCTGTAAGAGATTGAAAATACCTTTAATTTTGTTTGCAGGTTGACCACGGCACAGGAAAAGTTATAATGCAATCAAAGGCTAGAACAATATCTGAAGTATCTGACAGAAGTGAAAGCACCGTTCATTTAGGTAAGGAGACCAATTTACCTACTAAAGTATCACTCACTACGCTACTTCATAGATAGATTCTTAAAAATATGTGATTGGGAAAATAAATTATGTTCAAATGTTTAATAATTATATTATCTTTTCAAAATGTTTCTATCTTGGTAATGACAAATCCAAAAGTTACCATAATGATATCGAAGACAATATTAAGATAAATATTAGCGGTAAACTAACTGTGAATGTAAACTTTTTTTTCCACAGAAGACGAAAAACCACTGACCTTCCCAGCGCTTCCATCAAAGAAGGGAGGCAAGAAACAGAATGAGAAAGGCGGTAGACAGAAGGAACAAGAACGAAAACAGAAGGAACTAGAACAGAAACAGAAAGAAACGTCCAAGAGAGGACAGAAGGGAAAGCTGAAGAAGATAAAGGAGAAATACAGGAACCAGGATGAAGATGAGAGGGCTATGAGGTTGGAGATGTTACAGGTAATGTACATGTAATACTATAGGGAGTTTTATAAAAGGTTATATGTACCTACTAAACCGAAACGGGGTGATTCGGGGGTAATTCTGAACAATATTTCTCCTAAGACTATTGAAAATTCGTAAAAGATTTTTTTCTAATTTTGGTAATCATGTGCCTTTAGTATAAAAAATACATTAATTTCTAAAAGTCGTTGATCCAAAGGTAATGATCATTATGACCATGTGTCATCCCGTTTCAGATTACTATACTTTTTTTCCAACACCCTCAACGGATCATGTGATAATCTCAAACGGGTTCATATTACTATACCATTTTTACAACCCCCTATATACCTACTATTGTGATTGTGGAAGCCAATTTCAAACATCACCTCATCACCCCTAAACCCCTCCAATTCCGTCCACAGTCAGCCAACTCAGCCAAAGAGCCCAAGAAGGCGCTCAAGAAGGGCGCCCCCGGGGGCGGCAAGTCGCGCGCCAAGGCGGCCAAGATCCCGCAGCCGGCGCCCGTGCTGCTCGAGGCAGAGTCTGATGCTGAGGAGCCGGAGGTGGAACTAGAGGTAACTCGATAAGAAGAATTTTGGGATAGTGTAGTAGTGGGATTTCTCACTTTGGAATATTGTACAGAGATAAGTATGGAAGCAAAAGCGTTCATAAAAAAACATTTGATTGAAATTTTATGAATGTATTCACCTTTTCAAAGTATCTGTATATTTATTCGGGTACCGTAGAATGCTACAACTTTGCCTGGATTTTGAGGTTTTTTGTTCATGTAAACAAACCTATTTATTATTATAGATTACAATTACAATTAGTACTATCTTACGATTACGACACATAATAACGTCCACAAATATGTGTCCTCCGTTCCATCACACCTCTATACCTTATGTATAGGTATGAGTAATATGTCACCGAGTATATATCGAAAGTCTTCATCTTCTTATAAAATAAAAACTACCCCCTCATCACACTAACCCCCCTACCTTACAGGCGGACTCCCAGGCCACAGACGCGGACACGGAGCTCCTGTCCCAGCTGACGGGCTGCCCGCTCGCGGACGACGAGCTGCTGTTCGCGGTGCCCGTCGTCGCGCCCTACTCCACGCTGACGAATTATAAGTGGGTTTGTTTTTGGGACCTCCTGTAGATCCAGAATGAGCTCTGAGGCATCGTATCGTGACGCGACTTACTTTATGTAGAAGGTGGCAGGCATGCCTCCGAAATGTTGATTACTTTTCATGAGTTTCCAAAGGCCGTAGAACAAAAGTGTTTCAGAATGGAGAGCTGAGTCACCAGCTTTCGGCTTAAGCTGCGTACAGACCGGCCCAACGAACGCCAACGAACGGGTTTCGTTGACCTTCGTTGCTGCAATCTGCCCGTTGGGCGTTTGTTGGGCCGGTCTGTACGCATCTTTACGATACTTACCACTATTACAACACCGTTTAGAATAACAGGAACAGGCATTTGCAACATCCTATAGAATAACTAGAAGAGGCTTCAATGAAAAGTTTGCCAGATAGTGTGCTCAAAATATGTTAATTCTTCTCAACATTATTTTACTGAACATCTGTAGTATACTAATTTATTCCATATTCGTCCCCAGATTCAAAGTGAAGCTGACGCCCGGTACAAGCAAGCGAGGTAAAGCGGCTAAAACAGCCATCCAAGTGTTTCTCAAGGACCCCAGCTGTTCAGCGCGAGAGAAAGACCTACTGAAGGCAGTCAAAGAAGAAGATATAGCAAGAAACTTCCCTGGAAAAGTCAAACTTTCCGCGCCAAATCTGCATAAGAATAAGAAGTAAATACTCTTTGGTTGATGTGAACGTTGGACCAACGTTGCTTGGGTTTGTAAGATGGTGCCGTGTCGTTTTTCAACGTTATGATATTTTATTATATTTGTTTGTAAGTTGATTTTTAAATTAGCTCTCATTTTAGCATTTGAGATTTTGAGTTGTTGTCGCCCGTCCTATCTATTTAGGAAATCTGTAAGTGTAAATTTAATCAAATCGATTTTGTAATCAAAGTGGACGTTCATTTGTTAATATTTTATTTGAAGACTCATGTGATATTAATAATTTAATAAGTACAATAGCACTTTTCTTTGTTGCGTTGATGAAATAAATAAGGTGTATAAATACTATTTACATAAATTTCTTACTAATAGAATTATCTATACTAATTAATAATCTTACAATAAAAATAATTCACTTGCTGATGTTAGACAAGTGGAAGTAGACTATTGAGACATACGAATAGGGCGAGAAAGCACACATCCGTCCGCCATTTTCAAATTGTTTCTTTATCTGTGAGCGTCATACTATAGACCCTCAACTCTATTACATATACAGCTCATCGTAGAAAGTAATCATGACTTCCTCAGGTGTGAGTGGCTTCTACAACGGCTGTACCCTCTAGTACATGGTATAACAGCTTCAGATGATACCAAATACCTACAGAATTTTATGGATGCTGTATTTTTCGCTTTGCAATTTTCGTATCAAAATATGTATTATCTAAATATAAAGCTCATCGTAGAAAGTAATTATGGCTTCTTCATGTAGTGTGAGTGAACATAGGTACTCCCCTCTAGTCCATGATAAACACCCCCTTCAGATAATTTTATGGGTGCTTTATTTTTCGCCCATATTTCTATTTCATGCCAAAACTAGCATAAACACCTTATCTTTAGTACATTACATATACAGCTCATCGTAGAACGTAATCATGGCTTCCTCCCGCTCCGTCAGCGACTGCATGCGGTACCTCGGCTCCGTCACGTGCTGGTACCTGACCGAGTCCTGTGTCAGCGGCGGCCAGTGGCCCGGGTTCGGTGTCGGCCGGCTGCAAGGAAATGGGTTGTGGGTTTTTAAGGGACAATTGAAGAGCCAAGATTAGGTGGGGAGTTAAGAGCTAGGTCTGTTCAGATAGAAGCGTTTGCGTGCGATATTGAGCCTGTATGACTTATGTACTTGCTGCTGAGCATAATAGAGCTTATGTCTTATTAAAAGGGAACCGAGTTACATAATATGTCTAGTACCTTCCTACAATAAATTATTTCAGGGTAATTCTTTGCACTACATAGGTAGCTAAACTTAAATGTACTAGACGTCTAAACTAAATGTACTAAAACTTACCCATCCTTAATGAAATGCGCGAAGAAATTGAGCATCCACTCCCTCATCCTCTTATCTTGAGGCGCCCACGGCACGGTGGCCTTGGAGTTGGGTTTAAACACGTATAGCAAGTCCTCCCCATGTCCAACCCCATTCAGCGGAAACCCGGGACGCTCCAGCGGTCTGGTGGAACCCTCGTACTCAAACTTGTACACATACGTGTCAGCTGCATTCATCTCAGCGCGTCTCAAAGCCGTGTAAAGCGCTGGGTAGCTGTAAAGCGATTCTGAACACAACTGGATGAGACCTAGCAGCCGTGGCTTGTCCAGCATGTATTTCTTTACCAAAGTATCGTTCTTCTTAAAGATCTCAGATGGACTGCTCATGAATAATGCACAAATAGGCACGGTCAGGATTAGAGTATCGGGGACTTTGTAGACGATGTCGCTTTCGATGAAGTTGGGCTTGAAAGTCTCGCATTCTGCCGCTGTAAACCCAATCAGCATAGGAAGGTCTTTGCCTCTGCCTTTCCCGAGTAGCACATCAGGGTCTTTATCAACCAGTCTGGTGACTCCTTCGATCTTCTTCTCAACAATGGGGTAGAAAGACCCGAGTAACGTCATTTCCTGGAGTATTTTAGTGACGGCTAGTGACCGGCTGACTGAGGCCGCGGTGATGTCTCGCTGGATGACCTCGGGGTCCTCGGTCCGGATGCCGAGCAGGGAGAGGTAGGAGTAGGCCAGCACGTCGGAGTAGACCCTCGAGGTCGTGAAGAAGGCGGGGTACGCTACACCGCTCATTAGGATCACTCTGGAATGTTTAAGAGGTTTTGAGACGTATTAAAAAGAAGTCTATGAGCACGCATATACTAGAAAGTAGGTAGGTTAGTAGATTGCAAGTAAGTAGGTTGTGTATTATGCATTTGTCGTCCTTTTGATTGTTCTTTATATCTGCTTTGTAAATATGATGCTATGACTGGAAGGCCGAAGGCGTTAATCTTAACTAATTCCATTCCTTTCATGTCAACAGACGTTTACCCAACAACCCTAAACGACCCTTCTCACCTATGAAACAGCCCGTCAGTCTGCTTAGCCATCGACAGCAGGTGGGCAGCCGACGCCCCCGCGCCGTGCCCTCCCAGGGTCACATTCGTGTTGTCTCCACCGAAGTGAGCCGCGTTGCGCCGCACCCAGCGCAGCAGAGTCACCATGTCTCGGAGACCGGCGTTGCCTGGAGCCTGGCTCGTGTTCAGCGCCAGGAAGCCTAGGGGACCCAGTCTGGGGGGAATAGTTGGGTGTTTTAAGTGATAGTTTCACATAAATAGGTGTTAATATTAGACAGGATAGCAAAACTCTCTTTCGAAACTAAAGCATGCTTGAATTTTAAATACCAACTCACCTATAATTAAACGTGACAACCATAATCCCTTTAGTTATCAAATACTCCGGACCATGCACATCAGAGTCTCCAGAACCAAACGAGAATCCTCCTCCATGGATGAACACAAATACCGGGACCAGCTTCCCAGCCTCCCTTCTCCTCCTAGTCTGGTACTCAAAATCTTGCTCACTACCGGACAGTATCGGGAGGGCTTCTATGGGCGTGTGGACGTTGACGGTGATGCAGTCTTCGTCCATGCCCAGTGGCCTCATGATGGAGCCGTAGAAGGTGTCGTGTTGAGGGCAGACGGGGCCCTCGTGCCGCGCGTCCAGGTAGCCCTCCCACGGCTGTGGGGGCTCCAATTCCTGAGAAAAAGGGAGACACTTAAACCTTGACGGGCAGTCTTCAGAATGAAATTGGCTTATAATGGGGGTAGAGGAGTTAATGTCATGGGCTTTGGCTGTAGCCGGCTTGTTTGTCTACGGCTTATTGTTTGGAGACATATATGATCTCCGGGGTCTCGCAGAATAGAACCTAGGTGAACTATGGCATTTGGCGAGAGCTTCTAGCTTCTTTAAAAGATTTCACACAACGGCTCGCATTCATGTTATATGCGGATACCAATTCCACTACAACGATGATGTCCTCCACGCCAATACAACAACGGCCAGATAAATGTTACCTTGTACTGTCGCTCCTCTGTTCTGCTAACTGCTAGGACGTGATGGTACTATGCTCAGAATTCCCTAGCATTTGGCGAAAAGCGGAAACAGATACCGATGTTAGCTCATAGCTGATCTAATAACCTTAAACCGTCTTGCCCCCACCGGCGCAAGACTCGTGGGCCCGGCGCCGCCCGCACAGCCGCCCCGCCTCCGTGCGCGCCGCCAGCTCGTGGCACGACAGCGCTAGATCCTTCTGATTATGCTGGCAGGACTTCTAGTTAGATGAATCAAACGTTTGACGTGCTATATTTGGCTTATTAAAACTCCCGTCTCCTCTGTTCTATATGGGACTGCAGAATTCCCGGCATCCTCAGGTCCTTCCGAAGTGATACCTTGGCCACCCATTCGCATTCTGGCTAGATGCCCTACCTACAATACTACACCCTTAATGGCCCATCTGAAAGGATACCGATGCTAGCTGATCTAATAGCCTACCCTAAACCGTTGCTCCCCCACTGACGATGACGTGATGATACTATGCGCAGAATTCCTAGCAACTTCGGTGTTTTATCGTGACGATAGCTTGGCATTGGCATTCTGGCTTGATGTCCTCTTAGAGGATAAACTCTACTAGAGGAAAAAAGCGGAAACAGATACCGATGTTAGCTGATCTACTATCCCACCTTAAACCGGCGCTCCCCCACCGGCGGCGCGCCATACGGGACGCCGCGGAAGCTGCCGTACCCGCGCCCCTCGTGGGCCCGGCGCCGCCCGCACAGCCGCCCCGCCTCCGTGCGCGCCGCCAGCTCGTGGCACGACAGCGCTAGGTCCTTCTCCGCTGATGCTGTCAGGACTGGGGGGAAATTAGGATATTAGGAGTTTTAGATGAGCTTCATTAATTAGTAAGTATGTACCTAAAACTGCGGTTGCTGAGGACAGGACTGCGTGGCGCACTCTCGTGAAGGCCCTCTGTACCACAGGGGTACCTTTTAGGACAACAACAACAACCGAAAACTTTGTCTACGTAGATTATGCAAAGGTTATTGTGGGGCTGTGATTAGAATAGGGCATAGGCTAAGCATGATACAAATCTACTTACACCTATCCTCTATTAACATGCAATTTATTATGTTGCGTTCAATGTAGGTAGTAGGTTGAAAAAACTTACCAACAAGAATAATGGTTATTGACGCCACCAGCACGTAATAAGTAGAAATTCCTCTCATGATGAATCTCTGCCTATCTCTCCCGTAAAACTGATATTCCACTGGAGTCATCTTACTTATAATTTCAGCTCAAAAATCAAACAAGGTCATGAAAGTGAAACATTTATTCATTGTTTAAAAATATTCAAGTAACATGAGACTTGCTCTAATGTTGATCAATCGAACGTAAAACGTGCGACATTTCATAAGAAACAGTCGAAAGATAACTTCTAAAACGTCCTGACTACTGAACGTACTTACTGACTGCTTGCGGAGTAGCAGGTCACTAAACTTAACTATTGACTATCAGTGACAGCCTTCATCTAGGAACTCTAAGAGCAAACTTCTCCAGAATCTAACCTGGCACCGTCGTCGTATCATAATCAAAATTATTCATATTCTGGTAAGTAGTTATATAGGTACTTTTAAAAAAAACTGCATGGTACTAATCAAGTATTTGCCTTGAAAAACTGTCAAAACAGTCGCAGATTTTTGCGAAGCCCAAATTAACTAGTGTGTTTGGTATCATCATAAATAATAATAAGACCGCAACCTACTTCAACTGTACACTATTTCAAGTCTACTCCTCATCTTCATCTTCGTCTTCTTCTTCTTCCTCCGTGAGAACCTCCTCCTCCATCATCTCCTGCGCCGGCTCCGGGGGCAGGTGTAGGATGCGGTACGCCTGCGAGTAGACAGGTTGTTGCAAAAGTGATAAGTATGAGCCGAGACTGATTAGCAGTTTGCCTACTGGGAATGCAGTTTGGAGTTTTATCAATAGTAATCAATAAATACCTACCTATTATTATCTATAACACAAGTATCGATGCTGTGGCGTCAGCTGGCGGTCCACTACTGCGGCCGCTACACGGCTTCGTTATCGACGTCAATAATCTCCAATCACAGCACCGTATTCCAAATAGCGCTATAGTGACGTTTGTCTACGTCGATAACGGAGCCGTGTAGCGGAAGCTGATGGGCCCCGTAAGTTTAATGGCCTAGGCACATGGAGACAGCATGGCATCGACACGGCAAGAAAAAGAAGCATATAGGTATTATTGATTTTGTGACGTGACGGTTACCTCCTCATCAGCGGCGGTGGGGTCGGCCATCTCCATGATCTCGGGGCCGAGCGGGTACTCGTCCTGGACCTTCGGCAGCTGCATGGGAGAGAAGTTCGGAGGCAGGAACTTGAGCGCCCAGCCCACGTACATGCACTCCGATTTTCTGATTTAAAAAAATCATAATGAAGTGTGTAAGGTTTATGACACTAGATGTTTCCGCGAGCCTCGCTTCGCCTTAAAAAGTTATCCCGTGAGAATTCCGAGATAAAAAGTAGCCTATGTGTTAATCCAGGGTAACTCCATACCAAATTACTTACATTAAAATATGTTCAACCGTTTTGAAGTAAAGAAGTAACAAACATACACACACATTCTCACAAACTTTCGTATTTATAATATGTATTAGTAGAATAAAGTAGGAAGTAGAATATAAAAATAAAATGCAAAAAGTGTTTCCCGTACCGGGAATCGAACCCGAGCCTCCTGGGTGAAAGCCAGGTATCCTAGCCACTAGACCATACGGGAGATAAGTAAATGGGCGAAATTCGTGATAATCTGGTGTATTTATGATTCAGGTTTCTGTGACTCAGGTAAAAAACGTAATAAATAATGATACCCTTGAGATAACTTTCAAAAATAATCTATCAATGTTTTTTTTTAAGTTATTGCATTGTTGAACTGAGATTCAACAAATATTGAGAGTATACAATAAGACGCTCGGTGTCCAGTAGGTATTTGGTACTTTAGTAGAGTAGTATAAATAAGTACCTACCTAAAAGTACCTATATCCGAAAGAACAGCTGATCAAATAATATCGAATAGATAGATTTCGTTTTGTTTGTCATATCTAAATAGTTACAAGTGGTACAACACCACCCACGATTCCAACTGGTGGCAAATGGACCTACACACAGATACACACAAACTTAAAGTAACACCCCGTTTTTTCAACTGGCTTTATAGAGAGCCCAACATTAGTGCCTAAGTAGGTTGGTATAGGGTTAATGAAGGCTAACGAGTAGTTACAACGATGACGAAACATCGGATGGACATATACCTACCTACCTATCGCTCAGTGTATTAAGATCGCCGGTTGATTGTCCTATCGTGCATCGCATTATCTCCGCTAAATGCTGGCTAGCGGGTCTGGCTGATCTGTCAGTTTTATACTTTTACTGAACCGGCGGCTGCTACACGGGTTCGTTATCAACCAGCCCCGCTTGCCAGCATTCTCTACCACCCTATCCTATGGGTACATACTTGCCGCTGGTGGCGTAAGCCACGGCGCCGGGCCAGCGGGTGCTGCGCAGTGTCACCAGCGCGCGCTCTGTCACCAGCCGGGTGCTGCTTCTGAGGACGTCAAGGCATCAGCTACAGACTTGCGCTACTCGCGCAAATTTACTGTGAAGTTGTGCACCTGGCCAGCAAAAACCACGGGTCACGCCGGATACGCCAAAAGGTGTTTAATATGACCTCTGGTTTTTATCAGTCAGGTTCGCACGAATAGTTCATACGTTTATGTTATTTGGTAGGTATCTACGCATTATAAACACTCTGCCTTGTAGGCCTTCAAAGTTATAGATAGCATCCAGTGGCGTGCTTTGGGAGGCCTCCGTCCGGCAGTGGATTGCTATAGGCTGATGATGATCATCATCTGTGCCGGCAAAACTAATCAGACTGGCAAGGTAATAATAAAAAATTCTAGTTGTGTACGTACATAAGTACTGAGTTGCATCATAATACCGGACGAATTTCGAGGTTATTGCCAGAATTCATTGCAAAATGGTCACTAGTTCCTAGTAACTAGCTCATTGACTACCTGGCAGTCCAGGCGGGGAACTGCTCAATCCTGGCGTCCTCAGACAGTGACGTCATGAGGGGGGGACCCGACTCCGGCTGCTGCTGGGGGAAGGCATCTTCGTCTTCCTCTTCTGCTATGGCTTCGTCCTGCGGTTGGGATGGGTGGAGATTGGTTTAGGGATGTGGTTGTTAGTTGGTAGGGAGGGACATATGAGAAGGTTATGGAGACCCTGGGCAGTTAATGGGCATGCATGTCTGAAAAGAGTTCTTTTTTCAGGGATATCGAGTCATAATTTTTGAAAAAACGTCCTGCCAAGCTGTGAAATTCATACAACTTTACAAAGCTCCCGTAACTAGTCGCGTTTAACAAAGACTGCATCAGGCAAATCCCGTTAAAATTGCAATGTGTATAACCATGCCAGCATCCTGGTTCCACCAGATGGTCCTTCCCTGCTTGAGGATGTGGCGCTCGTGGTGCACCCAGTACGAGGGGTCCAGCAGGTCCTTGATGGAGTGCCCTTCGTAGTACGGGTTCGGGCTCAAATCCATGTCACCTGGTGATAGGAGGTCTTGATGTACTTACCGGATTGTTAAGCTGGTTTGATAAGAATCATATTTACCTATTTATACTTATGCAAACTTATTGTAACGAGAGGATTTTTCGCATTTATCCTCAGAGGTGTACAATAAAAGCAGTGGGCGATAAAAGGTACCTAACTCTTGCTCTTCTTGCTTGTTTCTGCACCACACGATAAGTCACGATATATAAGCTAACCATCTACCCAGAAAACCGTCAGAGTTAGCCATAAGCTTCATAGCTATGATCAAACTAAGCATCCATAAACGGAATTCCAAAAGCAATTTCAACAACATTCCTGCAGCCAATCATGCTCCTAACATATCTGCCTCCATACCTCCATCTTCCACGTCCACATCCTCCTCCTCCTCGCCTGAGCCGAAGGTATAGAACCCCTGTGGAGACACGGCGGTGGCGGCGGCGAGGCGCGCGAGCTGCGCGCGCAGGTAGTTTTTCTCTACACCGTCGAATGGAGGGAACAGGATCACCTGGGAAGGGAAATTTGGAGACAATCCAGTTTTTGGGCCACTATAATTTGGATAGTAGGTTGGAGGTACCCTACAGTAAAGCTGTAAAGCTTTGAATAGCTGAAGATAGGTTGAAGATTTAAAGATAGACAACTATCTAGCTATGTCGAAAGAAAATAATTTGAGAGCGCAGGTATCAACGAATCAAAGCTCAGCAATGAAGCATCTAGCATGGCAGTTGGTACAGAAACAGTAGGCTTGACTAAAAAGCGGCAGCATCTCAAGAGAAGCATCAAGAACAAATAAACTTCTGGAACTCTCTAGAATATTTAGCACACACCACATACCTCAGCCTCAAGGTCGCCTGTAAGCGCGTGGACAGTGAGCCTGGCGACGCGGATCTGGTCCGGGGTCACGTCGGGCAGGCTCACCCACTGCTCCCCGGGGCAGTGGCACACCCAGTATACCTGGACAATGGAGGGGGTTCTAAGATATATAATCATTAGTTTCTGATCCATAAATATGAAGGAAGGCCAAGGTAAAAGCGATGCCACATGGGTGTAGTGTTTTAAGGTACATTAGCGCATCAATCAATGCGGCAACGCATGAATCAGGGCTTGAATTTGAATTTGAATTTGGTATTTTACGTATTTTAAGTAGTTAAGAAACTATAGCTTCTTGGAGAGGACACATGAGAATCCCACCTTCCTATTGACTCCTTCCCCTGGTCTCTCAGGTGGTATCGGCGGCGGCGGCTGCCAGGTTGACACGGGGATCGGGGGTAGCTTCGGAGGCACCGGTCCAGAGGGCTTCTCCGCTATTTCCTCACCTACTACTTCCTCTGGTACTGTAGTTGACGGAAACGAGAAGCTTAAGAAGCTGAATATGGTCGTATTATTTGACCAAACCTAGTAAAACCTCAGGAGTAACTACTGAAGTTAAATTGTCCACAATCTAGTTTTCTAAAGCATATAAGTAAAGATTTTGAAAGCAAGATTGGAATAGCGATAAATATGTACATATAATATTATTATGACATGGAAAATCTAGTTTTACATGCCTATGATAACTAGGTATGCCGTATTTCTCATAGGTTCTCACCTTCTTCGGCTTCTGCTTTTTCCTCGTCTTCCACCGGCTTCTCCTCTCCCACATCTTCACCCTCGCCCTCGCCAGCCATGTCTTTCATATCGAAGTCCTGACAGCAAAGAAATTGTGATCAAAGTTGTCTGACTTCTAGAAATATCTACTTCCAAACACAGCGTTTTGGATCTCAGAACGCATTGAATGGTTTTCGTAGGTAAGGGTTAGTTACTGAGTTAAGTTGGTATAGGTACCTAGTTAGGTACCTATATTTCAACAACTACAAACAGAAGTAAATTCAAAACGTACACGTATCCTCTTCTCCATTTCTTCGGCGGTGAGTTCAGTTTCGGCCACGTAGTAGTTTGCCTTCGTCCCAAATATTTTTCCGAAGAATCTGCCGAAACAATATCATTTAATTGGCCTTATAGCCCTTTTCACGGTGACCTTTTAAAGGTTCCTCGACAGACGAGGAGTTATCTATCTATTGGTATATCCGATAGCTATATAGTTACTACTTCCGTAAGTGATTGTACTGACCTGACGCTCGCGACACCCTCCTTAGCAGCCAGCATCTTCAGCGCGATGTAGAGAGGGAAGCACTCACTGTCTGGCAGACCGTAGCCTCCCTGATCGCAAACCAGGAATAAATAGCTTAGTTTAAGTACCGCCAGCAGTAGAGCCTGCATGAGGGTTATTTTGAGGACGGAACAACGGGATATATTAGGTCCTTACATATGAAATTGGCGTTTTCTATAGGAACATAAAGTCGTTTTTTTTTTAAATGAAATATATATTAAATTAATCAAAGTATGTACCATTGCTATGTATGCACTTTTGCCATCTCATAGGTAGTTCATTGATCCCCTTACAAAAAAAACCATTCGGGCGGGAATCAATAAAATCTTTGAAGGCGGTTTGGACTGCCCCATCGAAGTTGAATTTTTTTCCTGTTGGAGCAAGGTCCGGAGAGTACGGTGGATGTCTAAGACATTCTAATTGAAGCTCCTCTAATTTGGTAGCCGTCTGTTGTGCAGTGTGTGGTCTAGCGTTGTCCTGAAGCAGCAGTGGCCTAGAGCGATTGACCAGCCTCGGTTGTTTAGCAGCTAGCTTTTCCATCATGGTTTGCAGTTGCTGACAATAGATATCTGCCGTAATCGTCTGGCCAGATTTAAGAAAGCTGTAGTGAACGACACCGGCACTAGTCCACCAAACACTTACAAGCAACTTTTTTTTAGTCAATTTTCGCTTAGGGCAGGATTTGGCTGGTTCGCCAGGGTTCAGCCATTGCGATGAGCGCTTCCAATTATCGTAGAGGATCCACTTTTCATCACAGGTAATGATTCGATTTAAAATTCCTTCATTATTGTGCCGGTTGAGTAACGTAACGCAGCAGTCGACGCGCGTTTGTCGGTTTGCTTCACTCAATTCATGAGGTACCCACCTTTCAAGCTTTTTCACCTTCCCAATTTGCTTCAAGTGGATTAGAATAGTTTTATCACTAACACCGGAGCCTGCAGCTAACTCGGACGTGGTTTGCGATGGATCCGCTTCCACAATAGCCTTTCAATTCTTCATTATCAACTTTGGTCTCCGGCCGTCCACGAGGCTTGTTCTGCAGGTCGAAATTTCCAGAACGAAAACGTTGGAACCAAAAACGCACTGTGTTTTCTTTTGCGACACCGTCACCATACACATCATTAATCCTTCGAGCCGTTTCTGCAGCACTGGTGCCACGGTGGAACTCATACTCGTAAATAACGCGATATTTCAAGTTTTCCATTTTGTAAACAGAGTGACACAAAGAAAAAAACAAAAGAAGAAAAAACAAATGAATTAGGGGGTTTGAAACACAAATGCATGAGTAAATAGCTGTATGAATTTGAATTTGGAATTCCTAACCATAAAGGTAATATTTGAGATCAAAGTGGCCAGTACGACAAAACGCCAATTTCATATGTAAGGACGTAATATTATAGTTACTGAGAGTTGACAGTAGTTAACAACATCTCTTTCGTAACTACATGGGAGAATGCCTTGTGCACCTACCAAATATAAGTTAAAGAGCTTCCAATATCTCTATCCATAGCATCATCATCATCATCATCATTATCAGCCCGTATCTGCCCACTGCTGGGTATAAGCCTCATCAATAGCATATCACTATCAAACTGTAAACTGTCAGACGTACTTCCTTGAAGTTCTGGTTGTGTTCCAGCAGGTCAGCCACTCTGGGCTTCTGCAGCTCTTCCTCCAGGTCCAGGTCTGGCTCCTCTTCACTCAAATCGTCATCCAGGTTCTCCGCCTTGCTTTCTATCATCTGTAAGGAAGACTTACAGGAACTACAGGGAGTCAGGTAAAAAAGGAGAGGTACGAGTAGGAAGATTATTATAGAGATGACTAAAGGAAAGCGTCCATTTTTCGACAACGTACCGTACACAACGGACGCATCGCATTCAGTATTATTTGTAACTACTTATAGAAATTCATACAATGTTCGTCCACTTTTTGGTGTTGGTGACGCCGTTTCTCCATACATTTAGTTATGACAATCCATCACGGAAGATTCTACCGGCGGAGGATAACAGCAGCTCACTCAGAAATATCGAGGGGACACCCGAAACGCCCGCGATATTGTTTTTTATAGTGCCTGCATCGTGAGTAGCATGCAACAGATGACGGCTAAGTCTTACAAAAGCCTCACCAGAAACATCTCCTCAGTCCGCCTCACAGCGACGAGCTGTGGCGGCGCGAGGAACACTTCGTTCAGGAGGTCGAAGTTGGGCCGGAACTTCTCTCTCTTGACGTCCCAGGAGAGCCTCTCGAAGTGATCCACCGCGTCTGGCGGCTTGTGCGTCAGGAGATTGTGCACCATGTCTACTAGATGGTCGTATCTGAGGAGAATTACGGAAAATACGTACAGAACAATTGAATGATTAGGGCCAAATCCCTGAATATGTACCTAAGTACCTACTTATTTCAGTTGTATTTAAAAATGTAGGTAGGTTAAATTACATACAAAGAGTCACCAGACGCTGCGCTTTGGGTCTTCAAGTAGTTTTTCGCCAGCACCAAGTCCGTGTTAAGCTCCGGCAGTACATTTTCTGCTGCAGCTATTATATCTGGTTCTAATAGAAATGTTTGCGACATTTTTTGTCGAATCAACCTAAACTAAAATGAAATGAATTTAATCTTATTGATTGGTTTTTTTTGTCCACTTGTTGACCTTTGATTTTATTATTGGTGTCATTCGTGAATGAAGATTAAACTAAAATCATCATGATTTAATTCTCGGAATAATTACTTTATGGTATGATTTCCGAACGAAGCTTACATCAGACAGATGTCAGTGACAGTCTGACTGACAGTAAACAAACGTCATTTTCACATGTTTTACTCGAAGTCCAATCCAAACATTTGTTTTTAATTTAAAGAAAATATCCTTTTAAATCTGTATTAACCTATTATATTTTAAAATGGTTACTGAAGGAACGAAATCTACTGAATTCAAGCTCCGAACTATGAAATGCGAAATGAATTTCTTGAGTAAATCCGATGGTTCGGCTATTTTGTCTCAAGGTAAGATTAATTCTGTTTTTTTAAGGATTCTACCTTTAAACTATTTTAAAATACACTGTATTTGAAGTACTAATTTGATTTTCGATTTATCTTTATTTTATTTTCAGTTATAAAGCCATTTTAACAATAAAAGTATAAGATAAGTTTGGTTATGTTTTCAGGGGAAACTGTTGCTTTGGTCAGTGTAAACGGGCCTTTGGATATTAAAATGGGAAGCCAAAGTATAGAAAAGTCAACTCTTGAAGTGCTCTTCAGCAGTAAAAGTGGGAAACCCTCTGTACAGGACAGGTAAGAAGTTATCAAAGAGTTTTTGTTCGAGCTATAATATATTATAGAGTTAGCTGTAGTAGGTATGTAAGTATTATAACATTTAATCAACTTTGAATTGAAAACTAAAATATTACTTAATTATATTTCCATGGATTTGGTTCATAATTGCTTCCACCACCAATCAAAAAGGAAAAATATCATTGACATAACCTTATCCTGCCAGGTAGCACACTAGTATAGCAGGGAAGCATGGTACCCTTTAGGCTGTAGTGTTTATTATTTAATTTATGCTTTGTTAAGTATACTATACTATCTAGCAATATTAACTATATTATTGAATACCTAAAAACTACTTTATTATACTCAAGTAATATAATCAATTATTTTTTCAGATATAAAGAGAATGTGATAAGGCAGACCTGTGAGACTGCAATACTGGGTTGTCTGTACCCACGCACCGGGATCACAGTCACCATACAAGAGCTTGAAGATTATGGAGGGGTAAATCACCAATCTTTCTACATACATACTACCATAGAAAACTATTTTAACTATAATTTGTTTTAATGGGGCTAGTGGTAATATGATTTTTGTAGATAGGATGGAGCTCAAATTATGGGTATCAGCAACTCAGCCTACGTCTGATTGAAGGCTTGTTTAACAACCACAGAATGTGTAATAATTATGTTAAACATGTTAGCTAAGCAATATTAGTACTTAGTCTCTTTCCAATAATAGATTAGTAGTTTGATGCCATTAATATCACAAGACATAAATCAAACTTATTACTCCTTTTTAGGAGTAAAATTATAGCTAAAACAATCCATCCTAATTAACCCAAGTTCTTCATTTCCAGCTTCTCGCAACCTGCATTAACTGCACCTGCCTAGCATTGCTGAACTCTGGTGTAGCCATGAAGTATGTCTATGCGGCGGTCACCTGTGGTGTCAGTGAGGATGGCAATATCATCCTGGACCCCACTCCTGTGCAGAGGGAGAAGTGCCTGGCAGATATGACCTTTGTGTTTGATAGCAGAGAGAAGAAATTGATTACCAGTAAGTTGTGTGTGTTTATGGTTGGATTAAAAAATATATAAGGCTAGATTATACAATTTCTTAGATAGTTAAGAGCTTTAACTGTTCACTCTGAACAACTTTTGAAGTGCAGGTTGAAAATTCGGTGATGTCTATAGAACTGTATCAAAGCAAATTTTACGCTCGTCAACATAGCTGTGAAATTTTAAGCAGGCGCTATACCGTTACGATGACGCGACGCACTGTCGCCATCAAATCCTCCATAGGTTTTACAATACAATACAATCCTCTTTATTTGCACCAAAACAGAAAAAAATAAAAACTTAAGACAATACAAAAAGGCGTGATTATTTCTTATAGCAATCTCTACCAGTACCAGACAACATTTTCGGTATGATGTTGCCGCGTTTCACCAAAACCCTTTCAGGAAAACGTTTTTTCTCTGTTTTTACCAGCCAGAATGATTGCTATGTCAGCCGTCATCTAATGATGTTCCTCTCTGCAGGCTTCACATCGGGCACGTTCTCGGAGGCCGCCCACCAGGAGGCGCTGGCGCGGAGCCGCGCCGCCAGCGACCTGCTGTTCGCCTTCTACAGAGACATGCTACGGAACTACTCACATGTTATACAGTAGTAATATGTATATGTAATTATATTGGTTAAGTTATACAGTAATGAGCGTGTTTTATTTTGCCATGTTCTTGGTAGGTGTTTGTGGCACATCAATGGCGTGACTTAATAAAACCTTGCTATCAATATCCTATTATCATTCGTCCTCACAAAGGTAGCCAGAAATAGATCACTGTTAGCTATAAGTACTTTGTTTATTCCTACGGTATAAAATTAAATTGCGTGTAGTGGTCTTCCAAGAAAAAATGGTGTTAGTGAACGGTTGTTGGCAATAATCATTATTTCGTTAGACAAAAGTGAAAGAAGCCAGGTGACCTGCCAAAATAATTAAAGCCTGCGACCTAAATCCAATTATTGGGACAGATTTGATAGTCATCACTCGGTACCAAAGTCAAAGTAGCCGCTAAATAAATAATTCAGCTTCTTTGCGTCGCGCCCGCGAACAAAACAAACGAAGAGAACGCCGAGACTTAGGGCTGCGGCACACTGGGTCACTGGCTGACACACTGAGGATGCTAGAGTTTGGGTCACGTAACTTTATAATTTTACCCGTGTCATAGAGAATATTCTTTATTTTGCACCATTAAAGAAAACATTACAATATGATATCTTATAAATAAAATAGTAGGTGCAAAAAGGCGGTCTTATTGCTTAAAGCTTAATTATTTCTATCAGACAACCTTTGGATGGAAGAGAAAATTTTAACATAATTTCTACTCTTATCATGTAGATAAGGTGCCGCTAAGCTATAATTGGCTTATTTCTTTCAGAGATCAGCAGATACGTCCATAAATCCAACTTGGACGGAAACACCTCTATCCACGTTATATGCCATTTTTTGCCATCTTTCGTGTATTGTAGGTGCTACCTATTAGGTGCGGTCATTTATTAAGTATATGGTACTTATGTGAAATGGATGCCCCGATTTTGTTTTTAGACTGGTCTAAATTACAGTGTCCCAATATCCAATACCTATGTAAAACAGTCATAAAATTTTATTTAGCAGTCCAGTGTGCACAGCCCCTTAGACGGAATGGCGGGAAAAAAACCAAGATGGCGATCGACGCGATCTCGGATGCAAATGGCGGGTGCACAACTTTAGCAAAAGAGCCGACGGCGATTTAAATGTCGTGCCATGATGGCGATTCCTCTATACGAATGATTTTTGCTCTATTTACCGGCTTTTCGTTGAATGGAACTCTTTAAATAGTGCTACTGTTTTGCATGGAAGGTCCTTGCCTTGTTTTCGGTCGTTGCTTTTCTTGTGACAAGCGGGGTGTTGTCTTTTTTGTGTTCACGGAATACAATGTATGGGTCTTGGCAGCTCTGTTTGATGGATTTGCATGAGTTAGATAAAGGAAACGGTTATTAAGATATTGATTACAAATATACGAAAGTTAGCTTAACATCATGGCAGGCATGGCAGCACATTGTACCTAAGTACGTGTTGAGTACCTACTTACATAAACACAAACAAAAGTATATTGCTTCTTACCTAACTACCTAAATAATGAGATTAAAGCAATAATCAAAAGCAAACCCAACCCACCTATGAAACCTAATATTATTTGTACCTAAATAAAAGTTGAGGCACCTTAGTTTGTCTTCGAAGAATTTCGAATCAGAATTGAGATAGCAACAGAT
This sequence comes from Plutella xylostella, assembly GCF_932276165.1. Classification (NCBI taxonomy): domain Eukaryota; kingdom Metazoa; phylum Arthropoda; class Insecta; order Lepidoptera; family Plutellidae; genus Plutella; species Plutella xylostella. The sequence continues at coordinate 1,009,639 of NC_064005.1, forward strand.
CGTGAGAACTCTACAATCGGATCAGTACAAATACTGCAATGTATCTACAAATGCTAAAATATGTAAATTGGCGGGAAAGGATGAATGTCTTCGCGGCGGCCATATTTTATTCTTTGGCTACGTTCAGAATGCGCGAATAGATTATGTCGCATTCACTTTTGATTAAATTAGAATGGATTTTGTTTGATGGATTGCGGTCTGCAAGACTGCAAGTTGACCCAGGATTAAAAATTATTGTGCGTCGATATGAACATACTTATTGGTTATTTCCAACATTCAACTGAGGAAGTAAGTTTTTGAGTACTTAGTCCTTATTCAATAATTTCACTTCCTTCTGCATCATCATTAACCATTAGCGTATGACGTCGGCTTGCTAAATTCACCCACTATACTTACATAATAATAAACTCTAGTTACCTAGTTAATATAAACTCATTAAACGCCCCTAGTACTTTAGGTAAGTAGGTATTCCTTAGGACCCTAGAATAACGCGGACTCGGGTGTTAGGAGTTCCCCCCAGGAGTTAACCCCTAGCCCCCTAGGTCATGTAGTGTGGTGCCGTGTGGCTGTCTAGGATATGTAACTAGCTGTGGTTAGGTTAGTACTTACAAGGTTGATATTCTGCAGCGTTTGGGTTACTCCTGAAGGTGCAAGTCGGCAGTAAACGACAAAATAAGGTTGCCGCGGACGAGACGTGTACCAGACTCGCAGCAACGATGCTACTGGTTTCTATTGTAGGTAGGTACCTAGTTAAGAATTGTCATGACTGTACCTATATTATGAAATTTAATTTGATTGGCAACGCAACGATTAACGATACGCCACCTCCATTTGTTGCGTTTTGGTTGCAATTTTACTAAGTACCTAGGTGTCTACTTATAGGTTGAAGAGGTGGTTATCACTGGATGCTAAAAGTACCCACCTACATTGCTTGATGTTAAATTTTGTACATGGAAAGTTGGCGTGTTCGGTAGTAAAAAGTCGCCATGTGAAAATACGCTCCTATTGGTAGCCAGGACCGATAGTGAGCGTGACGTCACACATGTTCGCCAATGGCGGCCCAGCCAGCACTGTTTTCCATAATTACAGCTCAAACTAAGGGTGTAGTTTTTTACTAAAACACTAAATAATCGGTTTCCAAAACACGCATTCAAGAACAGGCCTTACGGCATTGTGAATAGGAAGAGAGCCTCAAAATGTCGCTTGGTAAGTACTAAGAAGCCATTTTCTTTTTTTTAAGTCGCGTAATCGATCAAAACTGCAATAAGCCGGTGTAAAATGCACGTGCATTGTTGAAGAACGAGTTTCTTGAAGAAGGCAGGTAGTGGTAGTGTAGGGAGGTACTAATTAATAATGGCGTCCACGCATCTGCCTTTCAAAGTGATGAATATTTTATTTGTTTTAAAAAATACATTTTGCAAGTGATAGTTGTCTTTATCAAGATATGAAATAATTGCGTCGATAAATTAAAATGTTGTGTTAAATAACACAAAAGTATTATTTATGGTGTTGGTAACGTGATCGATGTCTTTTTGTTTTTATTGCCCTTCAAAACGATGCTTTGTTCTTTTTCTTTTCGGCCAGCTAGAATGTTTTGTTTTTTTAGATGGAACATAGTCGTTTAGTTTTAAAAACGCGGGTTCGATAATGGCCGGGGCGTGGCTCCTACCGGCCTCCGCGGTCGTAAATCGAACGTTTTCTTTCCATTTTTAAATTATCATCATCGTAAAAGGTTGTAAATAATGGGGCAACTCTTTGCTGTAAGAATATTATGTATGTGCTTATCGTTGTACATAATAATAACCCTTACTTAGTAAGCGACTACTATAACGATGATCATGATGATGGGTATGACAGAGGATAGGGTAAAATGTCGTGACTAGACTCACAAAGCCGACCCTGAAAAGGCTAGGAAGAAGATGAAGAAATAATTATAGTGAATCACAACACATTCTGAAGACATTGCAAGGCAAGGCAATCCCATGAAAACGTCTGGATTGCTGCTTCCCAAGTTCATAGTAATATTCGTACATTTAATACCAGACATAAACTGTTCAGTGAGTCAGTCGCCCCATGAGGTCGTGTGGCGGTCCAGTGTCGTCATCGTCACGACCCATTACGTCCCCACTGCTGGGGCACGGGTCTCCTTCCAATGAAGGAAGGGTTTAGGCCTAGTCCACCACGCTGGCCAAGTGCGGGTTGGTGGACCCCAACACAAGCAAGCTTGTGCTGAGAGAGTTGTCGGGTAAGTGGGCAACCCGACTGTCAGATGTTTTCAAGCCGCCCGAAGGCCTCTGACTAGGCTTAACGACTGCTGCCGAAGCAGCAACCGGGACCCACGGCTTAACGTGCCGTCCGAAGCACGGAAGCGTCCAGAAAAGCACCACTTGAAATTGGTCACCCATCCAATGGCTGACCGTGTCAGTTGTTGCTTAACCTCAGCGATCAGTTACGATCACTGAGGCCCGCTCGACTACGGACGCTTCACGACTACGACGCAGTCCAGTGTAGTTGGACTTTATAGTTGGACTGTAGTTACTACTCCTATATGTGCTCCTCAAAGTGATCAGAACTCAACATAGGTATACTTATGTAGGTAGGTAGGTACTTACCTAAAAATATAATTTTACTCTTTTTTCATCGCTTAAAAAATTAACAACTGCTACAATAATTATAGCAACGAACACAACACAATCCTTTTCTTCGTTTTTTAGTCAAACGCATTGCCTATTCGTATTGTAATTATAAAAAAGGTCAACGATTAAAATCCGAGTTAATAACAGCATGTGCTTTTTTAATTGCACCTACTGAGGTGTTTTTTAAAGTAAAAATATACTTAGATATGTCGCAGGCAACTGGTTTAATCTCCTGTTTGATTGAACCGCTAGCCCGTTCATTGGATGACGCTATTCAGTTGTATGACTAGGCCGAACGTTGAATGTACAAGCGTCACAAAACGTCCAACTAGTTAGCGGACTTAAAATCAGTCAGGTGGTGAATAAAACAAATATGGCGTCTAACAGCGAACAGCTGACACAAAAAGCACTTGTATTGTTATTTTTTGCAAATAAATTAGCTTTAAAGTGCGTTATTTATGTTAAAATTGTGTGACAACATGGATTTATCTATTATTACACCGTCGGCGGATAGTTTCAAGGAAAAAATGTGCTGAAAATGGATCATTATGAACAACAATATCAAGGTACACTTGTCCAAAATTAATAATGCACATGCAGATCTTCACAACCGAATCATTAAATCGTAAGAGCCTTAAAAAAAACACTTGCATTTTGCACCTTGTTCGAAAGAAATAGAAGTGAATATCATATGTCACATAATCGAAAACAACCGATCTGTCAAAGATTTCTATGCGCATTATCAATTTTGGAGCACTGTACGTTTATTGTTATTGTTTAGTTAATTTGTGAGATGAGAGCTTTGTAAAATAGTCTTTTTGTTGACTCTTGTCTGGTCATGTTCATCCTAACCAGTCATTACAAAGTTGCTATACTATATCCCATTTAACGACTTCGCTGAATAACGTTCAGTCAAGACGTTGGACGTTACAGTCAACCACTTGACGAGTTGTTCTTTAGTCATTCAACTGAGTAGCGTCATCCAATGAACGGGCTAGCGGTTCAATCAAACAGGAGATTAAACCAGTTGCATGCGACAGATATACCTACCTCACACCTTGGACTTTCTTAAACTGTAACTGGGGGGCGCTCTACAGCTCGCTAAACCGAGAATAGGTACCTACAGTTCTGTGGGTGAATGACGAATTTCAGAGTGTAAAATAATATTAATTAATAAATAAACATGCAAATTACAAACTACTTAACCTAATCAAAAATACCTTTTATCGACCTGGCTCAAAGGTTCCAATAATGCTGGCTGCACCTCGCTGCATAGCCAGAGATATTCTTTGAGCCAGAATTCGATTTCAGACTGGTTAATCCTTTCTCCTTTCGCTACCTTCGTCCTATAGCATGTGTAGGTGTCACTCAATCTGCACTGCTGCGTCCGCGTGGTGGACTAGGCCTAAGTACCCTTCCAGGAAGCAGACTTGTGCCCCATTATTAGTGGGGAGTTGGGGACGTGATGGGTTGTGATGAATCGTTTACCGTATGGTGAAATAAACCCTAAACCAGCACTAGTGTTTGTCACCGACACGCTAAATTTAAATAAACATTTTTTAAATTAAATTTTTAATTAATTTAATAAAACGAATTTACCTATCTTACTTGCGTTACTTATAACATTTACCTACAACAAATTAGTTTAAAAGATAAGAAAGGAAGGAATTCTCAATTTCTCAGGTTAAAACGATCATTTTTGCACTTGTAAGTTCTCATTAAATTGTTTTTATTGCAAAAATACATGACCTCTCCGAAACTTTGAAACCCAAGATGCATTAAGATAATGGCGAGCATAAGTTCGTTTTAATATTCAAGTTATAATAAGATGCCATATTAATAATAAAATGGGATATAAAAATCAATAAATTACGTGTTAATATTACTGAGATATTTTAGTATTGAGGACCATCCCCTCTCGAACTCGAATTCAACTATTTCTTCAGTCGATAGTCGGTATAGCCCAGTCAAGGAATGAGGTGTAGAGTGCGTGAGCAGGTAACTAAGCGATTCCTTCAGAAACTTGTTCAGGGGGCTTAGGTTGTTAACATACCAAAAGTCCTGACTCCTAGGTGATGAGCGGGGGGAAGGAGGGGGGGTAAAGGTACGAATTTTTGGTTTTTATCTTATATCTCGAAAACGGTGCATCGGAAAGAAATATTTTCAGCTAATGAAATGGAGCTCTTAAAATTATCTAAAACTTTTATATCATATGTTTTTTTCAAATTCCTAACCGTTTTCGAGCTATTACCCTCGGAAAAAGTTTAAATTTACAAGAAAAAATCATTCATGTCAAAACATTCATAAACATTGCATCATATTGTCTAAACCTATTCATTAACGAATAAAATGAAGAGGAAAGAAGTTGTAGATTTTGAATTCCCTTTTAGAATATATATGCATATGCTGGTCAATGTCCAACCCGCCTAAAGTTACAGCTATTTTAAACTTGAATTTTGCTAAATTCACTGACATAACTCACCGAGTTAGTAAGCTTAAGTGTAAGTAAAATAGCTGTAACTTTAGGTGGGTTGGACATTAACCAGCATATCTATATATATTCTAAAAGGGAATTCAAAATCTACAACTTCTTTCCTCTTCATTTTATTCTATTATGAATAGGTTTAGACACTATGATGCAATGTTTATGAATGTTTTGACATTAATCAATTTTTCTTGTAAATCTCAACTTTTTCCGAGGGTAATAGCTCGAAAACGGTTAGGAATTTGAAAAAAACATATGATATAAAAGTTTTAGACAATTTTAAGAGCTCCATTTCATTAGTAGAAAATATTTCTTTCCGATGCACCGTTTTCGAGATATAAGCTAAAAACCAAAAATTCGTACCTTTATCCCCCCCTCCTTCCCCCCGCTCATCACCTAGGAGTCAGGACTTTTGGTATGTTAACAACCTAAGCCCCCTGAACAAGTTTCTGAAGGAATCGCTTAGTTACCTGCTCACGCACTCTACACCTAATTTTGAGTCATTCATTGACTGGACTAGTAGGTCATTTTGTTTTGAGGTTTGCGTTTGCTTTTTAGTGGTCCGGTTTTTCTCTGTAATTCATGAAATTGAGTTTTCGAACCTTACCGAGAGGATGTAGAGCACAGAGTACATTCTGAATGTAGAGTACTACCGACTATGCCGGTCAATGCCGGTCTTCAGTTTCTTTCTGAATTTCAGAGGGAGTTTGAATTCTGTCAGTCAAATCAAGTCAAATTGACACTCCAATATTCAGCGAAACCATAGCAATGTTTATAAAATCAATATTATCTGCTCACCTATATAAAACTATGTACAAAACAAATCGAGTAGTGCTAAACAGCGGCCTGAAATGCTTCAAAAACACTTGTTTCCAGTTAAGTTTTTCAGCGTACAATGGTTTCAGATGGTATTCGAAGGACGGCTTGGAGTTAGGCCGCAGAGAGCAGTTGGACTGGCGAAATGTGGTCTCCGAGGCAGAACAGATAGTCGGCTATCCTACCTCGTTCTTAAACCTGCGCTGGCTCTTTAATGATGAGATTGCTAACACCGCTATACATTTGAGGAAGTTGGTAGGTCTGCTTACATAATTATCCAGTACATTACTCATCAACAAAATTTAAACGAGTGATGTGGTAGACTGAACATACCTATCTATCTATCTATCTATAAGACAGAGTGTTCCCCAGAGGAACCCTCTGATCACCCTCTATTACTTGACGATTCCATCTTTTCACAAATCCACCCCGAAAATCATGTAACAGAAGATATTCCTGAACCACCGTTTCAGGTAGGCACGAACCACCCGCTGCTGAAATCCGCGAAGAATCTCCTGATTGGTTCGAAGAGCTCCCTCCAGTCGGTGGGACTGATCATCCTGCTGGTCTCCAGAGCTGCTGGAGTGGACCCTGACGAGGCCACGAGGGCGGAGTGTGACTCGGGGGTGCTGCATGCTCAACGGTGAGGGTTTGGGTGCCTTGGCATAATTGATGATAACGAAATTAACCTTGCTTTATTGATGAGAACATTGACAATGTGTAAACATGAGCCATCCAGTTAGGATGGCCTAGTGGTCATGGTCAGGTTGAAAATGCCGTTTATTTTATACTTGCTTTTCTCACGAGATTCGCTGTGTCCTAAATGTATTCCGGAGGGAATTCAGTCACGTATAGCAACACCCCATTTGGATTAATCCATTTGGAGCCTTCTTGTCAGTGAACGGATCTATATCCTCTTTCAACAGTGCTCTAGCCGAGATCGTGGAGATGAAGAGAACGGGCCACATGGTGCACAAGACCATGGTCAACCTCGCGGGCCAGGAGAAGCACGGGAAGAAGTACGACGACCTTCTGTACGGGAACAAGATCGTTCTGCTGACCGGTACCCTGCCATGTTTATGATATTCTATTACAGTCTAGGGAAAAGAAACCTGTCTTCTCTCAGAATGACAATGCTGCCTGAGACGGGCCAGCTTTCATTGCACCTAATACTAGCCGAGTGGTGCTCAGTAGTAGAAGGTCCTGGCAGGCTACAAAACTGGCAGTAGGTACTTCAATTCTAGCCATCTCATTCTTGTAGTTACCTAACTTCCCTCGTATCCGCAGGGGACTACCTCCTGGCGACCTGCTTCAAGCAGCTCGGGGACCTCCACAACCACGAGGTCGTCCAGCTCATCTCCTCGGGGCTGCGGGACCTCACTGAGGGAGACTTCTTCGGAGAAAGAGATGAGGAACACAACCCATTCCCCAGCCAGCCCAAAGCAACCAACATCAACCTCACTTACGATTGGGAAAACGAGAATAATCTGGAAAAACTAGGGTCTAATGACTTCTTAGGGCGTGGAAGACAGGAATGGGTGTTAAGGACCATGCTTAATTCCGGCAGCATTCTGGGAAAAGGTTGCCAAGCGGCAATGAAGCTGGCGAATAGGGGAGCTGAGGCGGAGAAGAATGCTTATCTGCTAGGAGGACACTTGGCATTGATGTGGCAGTTGTCTTTGGATATCAAAGACTTTTTCATTCATCCATATTCGTACTCTTTAGTTGGGGCACCTTTGACGGTTGCTTTGTGGGAGTATCCGACTATTTATGGGCACATCATGGAGTGTAAATTGGAGAAGAAGCCGGTACAGCACAAGCAGTTGTATTACGCTGTGCGCGGGACGCGAGCCATGGAGTATATTACACTGATGCTGGATGAGGAATTGGCGGCCATTTTGAAATACAGTGACAAGTTTCTGGTGGAGGATGCCAAGTGTTCACTGCAGAAGATGGCGATGACCATACACGCTGAAACTCTGGATTATATGGAGACGTGATTTTGGGATGAAATAAAGTGATTATATTCATAATAAAACCATTTTTGTTCTATTACCGCGAGGACGTCAAATAATCAAAAACAAATGTAACACCTCCATAGACCTAGCACAGGGCGCAAGACGCGCACGCCAAGACGTTACAAAAGTTTTACGTCGCGCTCACTCACATCACGCAACGGAAATCTTTTGTCACGTCTTGACGTGTGAGTCTTGCGCCCTGTGCAAGGCCTCCAGGGCTCGGCATAGGGTTAGGTATAACTATAAAATCTTGTCTCTTCTTCTTCAGGCGACATACCAATTAGACACATTGGGACCATAAGCAGGAGACGGTGGTTTTATTCGGGTCTGAAGCTTTCAGGAGCAGAGATCTCTTAGCAGCAACAACAAATTGAGTGTTGCATTCTCAGGGTTCCTGATGTAGCCACTTATCAGCCTAGTATATGAAATATACATGAAGAAAATAAAACAGTGTCAACAATTTAACAACAACATAAATGTATTTATCACAATTTAACTTATCATAGTTGTGTAGGTAATTTTACATTTAAGTAAAATAACGTATAATTTAGGATCAGGTTTTTGTTTGTGCTGCTGACTGACTACACAATGTTTTATACATAAGTATGTTTTTTTTCAAAGCACATTTACATGATAGTAGATAGATCGATATCTAAATCACAATATATACGCTTATAAAAACTTTTTGTACTTTGTAAACTCGGTAAACAAAAACAATTTCGGCTATACATTAAATTATTACTCTCACTAAACTAATAACAACTTCATTTAAAAAGTGTTTATTAATTTTCGCACTGTATCAATTGATTTATTGTCACCAAACTCTTTGATATAATTTTCAGCTTTGCTAGCATTCTCCTCATACAGAGATTTAGTCCGTTCTACCGCATCTGTGGCCAGCACTTCACACTTCAACCTCTCATAATCAACTTGAGACACATCTTCCTTATTTTTCACTATAAAATGATATAAATCTGGATTCTTATTCAGAGCAAACAGAACTGGTGCACTTACCAAAGAAAATTGGTTATTCGATGTAAGCTTCTGTAACTCACTGCCGGCTTGCCACGCTAGGTTCAAATGACAACCAAAAAGATATGCCATTTCTTGTTCTTCTAATGTTTGCCCTGCCAGCAGCAGGGCACCCTGGCACCCTCTCCCAAATAAACTACCACCACTGAATAACGTCCGAACCGTCCACTCTCTGACTGGGTGCCCTAACGTATCCTTCACCACTAGCGGTAATGAGTCACTGGTTATGTGGTACTCATCAGTGCCCTTCCCTGTGAGCGGTGCACCGGGCAGTGGCATGTTCTGCTTGTCTCGTTCACCAAAGAACTCTCCTTCACTCATATCTCTCAATGCAGTAGAAATGAGATATGACAAATCCTGGTTCTTTAGCCTTGCAAGCATCCCATTGGCTGTTACGAGTAAGTAGTCACCAATGAGTAGTGCTATTTTGTTTCCGAACATGGCTGTGTCTGTGACATTTCCTCGTTCCTCTACAGGTGTGTTTAGAAGGCCTCTGTGTACGTAGTGGCCTGTTCGTATCATTTCTGTCAGCTCAGCCAGTATTCTCTGGTTCTCTGCGAGGTTGCCGGCCTGCAGAGCTTGTGTGGTGGGAGTGACTGCGTTGGACAGGAGCAGGATGACGAGGCCCCACGGCTGCAGGTTGTTCTGTTCGTTGTAGAGGACTGTTTTGGCTGTTTGCAGTATTGGGTGATTGCTGCCAACCTGAGGACAAATAAATTGACAAACATAAGTTGTGGTCTCCTGAACGTATTCCTATTCCCATTGAGGTCAATAAATTAACAAGTTGAGTCCAAGTTTATGAACAGCACTCTTTATTCCATAACTTTTATAATAATTCAAAGTGATGAAAGAGCCACACAACTGGACTCAAACTCGGATTTTGGAGTGACATCATTATTATAATTTTTTATTAGGTTTAAATTTTGTGTTGGCTTGAATATGTTCTTCTATGTCTGTTAATGAGATTGAATGATGATTTAATTGAAAATCTAATCTAATAAAATACAACTTCGGCTATCCATACTATCTTTCCTCTTAGCTATCAGTTAAATTATTTAATTACAGTTCATCTTCTAAGTGCAACTCATAATCACTTAAATATTTAAAGAAATTTCAAGTTAATCAACTTTATTGTTTACCAAAACTGAGAAACAGGAAGTTGTTCATACAGCCTTGCTTATTAACCTTGGCCTCAAGATCACCAATTATATAAGACTTAACACTGACCTGCATGCAAGGATTTGCACATAAGCATTCATAATCCAAGGTCACCTTAACTACACAAGGGTCGGGGACCACAATATTTGCCCTCTATTGGAATAAAATCAAAACATAACCAAAAAATGTACTCACAAGTTTTCTCAAATAAGAGGCCATATTCGCAAACTCATCACTTAAAAGCCATCGTAGGTTCATGAAGGAGGTCGGATAGCCCACAATTTTCTCCGCATCTCGGATCACTTTGCTCCAGTGAGTCACAGGAGGACGGAAAACTAACTCTTCCTGGGTGAGGTTCGTCATAGTTGATTCCACACGAATTAGTTGGGAAAACAGCGACGTTTGTCGTAACCGACGCACTAAAACGTAAGACATTGTTGCGCGATTTACTCAGACTGTTACATAAATAATAGTTACATTTATTTTATTGAAAATTTTTAATAAAATTCACAAAAACAAGCGCTCTGCCTGGCTCTTGCGTAACTTTTATTATGATTTTGACAGTGACAGTGACAGATACAAGACGGAGCAATGACATAACAGGGTGCGTTCGGAAACACAGAAGATAAGCTAAAGCAGTAAAGAAGTTCAGAAACTAAATAAAATATTCCAATGTCTTTCAGAATAGTGTTTTATGAAGTATAAATGAAACAGTTTTTTGAAAATATATTATAACAGAATCGTCCTGACGAGCTAGCTTCCATCATCGTAACGTAACTGATCATTGACTTCAGTGCTTTGGGTGGCACGTTAAGCCGTGGGTCCCGTTTGCTTTTTCGGCAGCAGTCGTGAAGTCGTGAAGCTTAGTTAGAGAGGGTGTCGCATAAATTTTCATCGTGAACGTGAAGTAAAATTACTCGAGCTAGCTTCCAAGCTTACAAGACTTACAAGGCAAATGTGATGAGCTGGAGATTGTACTGAGATCAAACACAGAGTGTCAGGATTTACATGAAGCTGCCTTGACAAAGATCTGCAGCCTGGAGAATCAACTGGCTGAAGCACACACAGAAATCCAGCAAATAAATGAAGCACATGCAAGCGAAGAAACAAATAAGACAATGGCATTGTACGATGAATTAGTCACCCTACATCACACCCCTATGCCAACAATAGACCTCACTACTCCAAGAAAATCAATCAATATCAAAGGTGCAAACAGGCTTAAAAAATATATTAAAATAAATAAATATATTAGGAAGTCTGAGCGAGCATTGAAAAAGCATAAGACGCACCTTCCATTGAAAAAGGATAGAGTGAGACTACAACTACTGGTGAATAAATATGAAGAAGAGATGTCGGACTACAACCAGAAACTTGCAGACAACAACCAAGAGTGCGAGTTCAACATTGCCATGCTACAGTCTAGGCTGGCCACATTGAAGTCTGCCCTAGACCAGAGAACTGTGGAGTATGAAAACCAGCTGCTGGTGCTGAGAAGTGTGGGCTTAGTTCGGGTTGGGATGCTGCCGGAGAAGTCTTCATCTGCTGAAGCCTCTACCGCATCTCCGGAAGCCACCACCACCACCTCGGAGGCCACAAATAGCATCCCGTTGGCCACCACTGAACTCACCACTGGTCTCTCGAGGGCCACCACCAGACTCCTGGCGGCCACCACCAGCATCCCGTTGGCCACCACTGGACTCACCACTGGTCTCTCGAGGACCACCACCGGACTCTCGGGGACCACCACCATCCTCCCGAGGGCCACCACCAGACTCCTGGCGGCCACCACCATCCTCCCGACGGCCGCGCCATCCTCAGGGGTCATCCAGAGCGCATCGGCGGCTGCAGATGTTTTTCAGGCCTCCACTAAGAAATTACATAGGAAACCCACCTATGCTCAGGCAGCAAGTAGAATAGTAGGCAATAAGCAGTTACCTAAGATGGCACCCACTTCCTTGACAAGGCTTACTACAAGTAGTAGCAGTTCAAGCGAGGATTACAGCACAGTTGTATATTCCGATAGGCTTGGCAAGGATTTCGGGCACATGTTGGGTAATCATGTAAATGGAAAAGTTGTTAATTATTGTTACCCAGAACTTACATTCGGACAAATAGTTAAATTGATTTCAGAGAGGTCACACACTGACAAAACAAAAACTATATTTATTATGGTGGGAAATAGTTTAGGGGTGTCAAAGTCTGACATACATAGAAGTTTTGCTATATTAGAAGGCCTTCCTGCTAAACATGTATTTGTTTGTGCATTTCCTTACTCATGCACACTGCCCGACAAATGCAATTATATGACATGTAGCCTAAATAAAATAATGTACAATGCATGTTATAAATCCGACTGTATCAATTTCTTTGATACTAATTTGTACGTAGATAATTTTAAATTGACTTGGGCGAGTTTATTTTTGTCCTCAAATCAGAAACGACGTCTAGCTACAGAAGTAGCTCATCTTATTAACTCAGTTATAAGCATTATAACGAAGAAAACTTGTGTCCCTATTGACACCGTCAGTAGTAATACTGATAATAGTAATAGTACAGTAGATTTAAATTAGATTCCCAGACAACGGGAGAGCATCATAGCGTTGATATAAAGATTGATTCAGTTCACTGCTCTCTCGGCTCAAAAATATTAAAGGACAAGACATTTAAGAATGAATTTAAATTGGTACATCAGAATATTCAGAGTCTTTCTTCTAAATTGTTAGAAATAGAACTATTTTCGGAAAAATTTAACATTGATTGTTTATGTATCACAGAACATTGGTTAGACGAGAATCAAATGATGTTCCAATTGAAAAATTACAAACTTATAAGCTGTTTTAACAGAAAGTGCAACGAGCATGGCGGGTCACTTATATTTCTTAAAGAAAATTGTAAATGTAAAGAACGAAAGGACATAGTTGCTCTTTCTGTTAAACACCATATAGAAATTTCATGTGCAGAGCTAAACAAGTATATAATAGTATGTACCTACAGGCCACCTACTGGTGATTTCATTACCTTTGAGACTGTCATGGAGGATGTTCTAAGGTTAGCTTCCAATAGTAAAAAGGAAGTAATAGTGTGTGGTGACTTTAATGTTGACCTATTAAGTGACTCTCCTAATGGGTCGAAATTACTGTTACTTTTTAAATCATTTAATCTTTTTAATGTCTTTCTGGAACCAACTAGAATTACATCCACGTCTGCCACTTGTCTAGATAACATATTCTGTAACTGTGAGTTTAAAGACAGTAGTGTGATAAATTGTCTGAGGTCAGACCACAGTGGGCAGACCATTACCTTAGTAAACACTGACAAGACAAATAAAACTAAGGTGAGATGCAGACCGATTACTACAAAGAAAATTGACAATTACTTGAAGAAACTAGACGAAAAACTTCCGAAGGTTAAAGTAGATTGCAATTCTAATGAGATGTATACTAACTTATTTAAGATAATAGCTGATGAGTTTGAGAGTAATTTTAAAACGAAGGAAGTTTTGATAGACAATAAAATTAAATTTTGTGACTGGGCTACAGATGGTATTCGCAAAAGCAGGGCGACATTATATGATCTGTATGAGATGAAAACATTCATACTCCGCCCTGACTTTCAATCTTATGTGAAGAAATATAGCAAAATGTACAAATGTGTCTGTCACTGTGCGAAGACAATTTTTATTAATAACAAGATTAAAGACTCGGCTAACAAATCTAAGGCCATTTGGAATATAATTAATAACGAAACGGGGAGGAATCGAACACGCGAGACTAATTTATCTTTAAAGGTAGGCAATGACATAATAACATCAAATGACGAGGTGGCGAGAGTCTTTGAAGAGTTTTTTACGAACATTCCTTTAGAGACTACTTGCAACCTAGATTCTTCAGCTACATTAGCTGAAACCCTGGCGAAGGAGAACGCACCTTCAACCGATAAGGAATTTAAATTCAGATATATTAATACATTAACTATTATAAAAACATTTCAGTCCTTAAATATGAAGAAAACTGAAGACTTGTGGGGAATGTCAGTTAAATTTGTTCTTTCTATTATTAATAAAATCGCCCCAATTTTGGCTAACATTTTTAATAAATGTATCGCTGAAGGTGTGTTCCCAGATCTTATGAAATTGAGTAAAATTATACCTCTGTTCAAGAGTGGGGATATGGAGGACCCTGCAAATTTCAGGCCTGTCTCGGTTCTTCCAGTTTTGAGTAAAATATTTGAGAGGGTCATACTCAATCAGATGCTTTTGCATTTCAATGAAGCTCGATTGTTTCATAGCCAACAGTATGGTTTTACAAAAGGCAAATCAACAACCGATGCCGGTACTGCGTTAATTAAGCACATGTTTGACGCCTGGGAAGACCATCACGATGCTATTGGAGTCTTCTGTGATCTGTCGAAGGCGTTTGATTGTGTAGACCATCAGACTTTAATTTCGAAACTGAGATACTATGGAATAGGAGGAAAGGCTTTAGATTTGATAGCTTCATATTTAGACAAGAGGCAACAAAGGGTCGATATTAACAATACTAAATCACAGGGGGCTCATGTAAAGATAGGCGTCCCTCAAGGATCTATTCTAGGACCATTTTTATTCCTCATTTATATTAATGACTTGCCTTTTATGGTTGAAAAATTGACTAATATAGTTTTATTTGCTGATGATACTTCTTTGCTTTTTAAAGTTAAAAGAAGTGAAAATAATTTTAATGAAATTAATTATATTCTATCTGACATACACGATTGGTTTACCGTTAATAATCTTCTATTGAATTCTAAGAAAACGAAATGTATTAAATTTACACTGCCGAATGTTAGACAATGCGATACTAACATTATTCTAGATGGGAATAAATTGGACCTAGTTAATGATACTGTCTTTCTTGGGATGACTATAGATTCAAAGTTACAGTGGGGACCTCACATTGAAAAATTGGCTGGAAGGTTGAGCTCCGCAGCTTTTGCTGTACGGAAAATTAGACAACTGACCGACGTTGAAACCGCCAGATTAGTTTACTTTAGTTATTTCCACAGCTTATTGTCGTATGGCATTTTGCTTTGGGGTAGAGCCGCTGATATTGAAACTATATTTGTATTACAGAAAAGAGCCATCCGCTCTATATACAAACTAGGTTCCAGGGATTCATTGAGAGAACTATTTAAAGAAATTAACATCCTTACAGTTCCATGTCAGTTCATTTTTTCCAATTTAATGTATGTACGAAAGAATATTTCAACTTTTGATACAATTGGCAGTAATCATGACATTAATACTAGGAACAAGCATAAGCTGGCTTTTCCAGCGATGCGTCTGGCGAAAGTTAATAAATCGTTTTTAGGGTACTGTATTAGATTTTATAATAAGCTTCCAACAGAAGTTGCTCAAATGCCAGAGAATAAGTTTAAGTGTTACATTAAAGAGAAACTCTGTAAAAAAGCTTATTATAAAATTGATGATTACTTAGAGGACGTTAATGCATGGCTGTGATAAGTAGTTAGCTCTGCTCATATTATTATAATAATCATTATTAAGCTTATAAGTACCTATTGTATACCAACTAGTTTTAAGTCTTTTTTTTGAAAAGATGGCTCAGGAGTTTCTTGCCTCCGTTCTTCTCCTTAGATAGAAAGAGCCCCCCCTTATCCGAACGGAGAGTAATTTGTAAAAATTGACGTTCATCAGAAAATTTTATATTTGTACGATGAATAAAAAATTTTGACTTTGACTTTGACTTTGACTTTCGATGAATTTTGTAGGATAATTTTAGTTCTACCAGTTCTGCTACCGACCGCTAGGGGCGCTGTTCATATTTTCATACAAAATTACTCGACGATTTTTACTTCACGTACACGATGAAAATGTATTAGGCCACTAGGCCATCGTGGTGGACTAGGCCTGAAACCCTTCCTTGTAAGGAAACCCGTGCCCCAGCAGTGGGCACTGGGCACCTGATGGGTTGTGAATCACAACTTGGGTTGAGGGGTGATACCTACCTACAGAGTGTTGAAAAAGTACCCAGCCAAAAGGGGGCGACTTTCTGGAGGGATTCATTCTGAACAACTTTTGTTCTTGGTCATGATTTTTTTCCATTATGTTTTTGCAACCACCTAACTAACTATACTACCCGCCTACTAGGTATTTCGTTCAAACCATTTTTAATTGAAAATGTGTAACTCAGCTAACTTCTAACCATAGGATTCCTTCCCATAGTAGGTACTTAACTAAACTTATCAGTATAACTTGAGTAACCCCCAGGATGTCCCAAATATGCACGTAAGTTATGTGTACTTACCTACTTATTACGCCCTATTAGAATTTTTGGACCTTTGATAAACAATGCGAAACATTAAAATAAAATTAGTAACTTATCTATGTATTTTCATTAAATTTAAGGCGGTTAGAAGAGCTTATTATTGTAACTAGGTATAGCGATAACTTCCCTTCAAAAGCGTTTTTCCGAAAATTTATACGACCCCATTTTTTTGAGTGTTTCTTTGAGAGTGCCACTCCAGGTCTAGGGTCCATTATTTAAAAGATTATGGTTAGGTAAGGGTAGGGTTATTATAACTAGAAAACAGTTGAATCTGCCTACCACGTAGGGTGTGTTACTTACGATGTGCCGTAAGTAGCAGTTAGCACATACAAAGTTATTATTTTACTTTATTCTTCCTCGAGACGATTACACTGACAGCCTAACAGCAATTATTTCATTACATTCGATTTTATCGCTACCTTCCCCCATTTCATGGGCCACTAATAACTATAAAATATACACCGTAGAAAGGAACGTGGGTTTGCCAGCCAATCACGTGCCTGCGCGCCATAATTCAAAAATAGAAGGGTCATGAGCCTCCTGGCTGCAAGACGGTGGCTCCGCAGTCTGTAGCAATTAAAAATAAAAGCGTATAATTTGTTTGGAGTTTATGGTTGCCTGGTAGGTATGGGCCGCAAAACGAGCAAAACGCACGCTTTGCATTTTGATCGGTGCATTTCTGATTGAGTGAGGGACCACAGCTATTCACTTATATATTTATTTTGAATTCATTTGCTTGAATGAGCTCATAAGTCTGGTGTTTTTTTGTAAATGCCTCGCGTTTCGTTTATTTTCTCATGCTATGCCTGATTTTGATAATATTTTAACTGAAGCTCGACTCTGTTTGGAATATCCATGTTCTAGACGGGTAGGTTTTCAATCGTAGCAACTGATCCTTCCTATACGACCGTTAGTTTTGCATTGCATGGAAAACTTTTCACCCCTATAGACCTAAGAAGGTATATAGGTTGTAGAATCAAGATTAAGTAGTCGAAATACAAAGCTACGGAGCGCGCTATATGAAAGAGAGAACTCCGAACTTCGCATTTCGAAGGAAGAGCAGCCCGCGTGGTCAGCGGTTGCTGTGATTATCAGGAAGTAAGTATACTTCCTTCACTGAAAACATACCTCAGTGTCTGAAAACAAAAGTTTTCAATCAGTGCGTGTTGCCAGTGATGACTTACGGAGCCGAGACGTGGTGCTTCACCAAAGGGCTTATCCACAAGCTCAGAGTTGCTCAGCGTGCTATGGAAAGGGCTATGTTAGGCGTGTCCCTGCGAGATAGGATTCGTAATGAAGAAATCCGCAGTAGAACTAAAGTTACCGACATAGCCAAAAGGATTAGCACGCTGAAGTGGCAATGGGCTGGCCACGTAGCCCGCAGAGCCGACGACCGCTGGAGTAGAAAGGTTCTGGAGTGGAGACCCCGTGTCGGCAAACGGCGTGTCGGTCGCCCCCCAACCCGTTGGTCTGATGATCTGCGGAAGGTAGCGGGAAGCCGCTGGATGCAGATGGCGGGTGACCGTTTGGGGTGGCGATCGTTAGGAGAGGCCTATGTCCAACAGTGGACTACAGAAGGCTGAGAGAGAGAGAGAGAAGTATACTTACTTCGTTCCAACTAAGATGATTCCTGTGACGTTATGGAGACGTTTTGAGTTTTGCGGTATAAATATATTATCCATTATGTTCCTAATTAATAGACACAAATTTCGTAATCGTAACTATTTGTACGTAATTCTGAAAATTGAGAACTGTTACAGGAATTATATTACCTGAAACGAGGTATAATAACCTCAACACCTCCACACGGCGATGTGAGTCGGCGCGATCAAAGCGTGCGCGTGCGCAACACTCGCTGCCTCCTGCGCATTGTGCTCTCATGACGCGGCCAACACTGAGGTATAGCATATCAGCGTGCCTATTGTAATTGTGTCCATTGAGCTTAGGGACAGATTTTTAAACGATAGTTAACTTTAACCATTGGTCAAATCACGTGTCAAGCGTGAATGCTGCATAAAATTTGGTTGGTTTCGATTTTTGAGCAATGGTTACGTTAACTACGGATCAAAAAGCTGGTGCTTAGTGTAGGTTTTTCATTGAGTACAGATGAAAGTTAGAAGTCATTTTTAATAGTACAGTAAATACCTATTACTAAATACTTAAGTAGGTACATTGTAAACTATCTTTTAACAACAATGAACATGCACCAGCTCTGCTATAGCATAGCTGCTATATATAGGTAGCTATTTACAAGATTTCCTTTCCCTTTTTGATATAGGAATAGCTGTCTTTATAAAAACTTGTTTACTCGCTACAATAAAACGTTACTTAATTGGTTTAAAATGAATAGGATTGGCGGTGGCATGGAATAATTACGGAACAAGCAATTTTAACTTCGATAGGAGGAGCCATTCTCATCAAATTCACCCTATGCATATTTATAACTCTTTTACAAGTGTCTTTTTGGTGGCTATAATTAAGTCCTTCCACATATTGAACGTGTGACAAGCTAAATATCAGAAATAATTTGAAAAGGGCGGGGATGGTGGACTATATCGCGTTATAATTGCAGTGTCTCCAAAATGGCGTCCGGATAATGTTTATTTATAAGTATTGTCCATCCATCAGGCGTGTACCTCAGCTGCTAGTAATAGGTGCTCAATGAAAGAAGCCTCTTTGAGTCACGTATCAACTCTAGGTACCTTGTAAACCTACGTCCGGTCTGGATACCTATAGCTGGCATAAATAGGTACCTACCTAGAATCTCTCTAATCTCTCAACTACGCCCACCATCCAAAGCTTGTCTGGTATAGATCGTTTTAAGTGATAAGACCGCCTTTTGTACTCTAATTAATTAACAACTTGTAAATTATTTTGGTGTGCAAATAAAATGTAATCTAGGTACACTCACGGGCAATGAAAAAGTTCCACTGAGAAAAGAACCCAATAACTACTTCTAAACGGAAAAGGCTAATTTAATGACGACTTCTGCAACATTGAAGTTCATTTATCAGAGCTTCAGGATATAACCAACTAAAAACGGTACCTACTTAATATTTTATTCCAATTTTAAATTAAGTCTCTGAAAAAATTGGGGTCTTTTGGAATATAAATTTTGTGAGTGAAACTTTTTCATTACCCGGGAGTGTATTATATCTATTGAACTAATAATGTTAGTACATTATACTTCAATGATTATATCTATCTATCTGCCCTGGCCCCCTACTTTTGAAAGGCAATGTATTGCGTCTGTCTTGCGTTGTCAACATTAAAAAAATCATAACTTCTCTTCATAGTTCATAATCGATTTTACAAAAAATAAAAATACATAAATGTTCATCAAGATAACGCCTTTTTTTAGAACCTAAGACTAAGAATAAACTACCCAGAATGAAGAATTTATTTTAGATTTTGGCCGAAAAGTAATTTATTGGCGTTTTTGTTTCTCAAAATAGGCATTACCTAGCTGATTATATTGGTAATTTTACTTTTGGGAAAACCCCTCTGAAGAGAAGTTATGATTTTTTAAATGTTGGGAACGCAAGACAGACGCAATACAAAAAAAAAACACGCACTCACGCCTTGTACTAATGTACTCCCTTGCGGGGTAGGCAGAGGTGCATTGCTGCACCCACTTTTCGCCAGAGTGTTATGTTAGTCCCAATGTAATAGGGGGCGGGCCAATTGCCATTTTACGGGCACATCCAAGACCCGAGAACAAATATCTGTGTTTAAACAAATATCTGCCCCAGCCGGGAATTGAACCCGGGACCATCGGCTCAGTAGTCAGGGTCACTAACCACTACGCCATTCGGTCGTCTTGAGACGCAATACATTGCCTTTCAAGAGTAGGGGGGCTGGACAGTCAGCATGAGCTATTCTCTAACTAATCCAACTGGTTACAACCTATCACTGCGGTGACAAATACTAGAGCTAGACTAGTGTTTGTCATCATCATCATCATCATCATCAGCCCGTAGTCGTCTACTGCTGGACAAAGAAGCAGCGCCACAACACTCTGTCCTCGACCTTCCTCATCCAGCCACTACCGGCCGCCTGCCAAAGGTCCAGCGGGCCGGAGGGCCGTCCCATGCTTTTGCTTGCTGTTCGTGGTCTCCATTCGAGAATTCGTTTGCCCCACCGGTCATCGGTTCAGCTTGCGACTTTAAGCTATGTCGGTTGGGTACTCTGGTTCTCTAGTGTTTGTAACCACAGTGAATGGATGTACCCAGTTAGATTAGTGAAGAAGTATCAACTGACGGGCAAGGTACTTTGGAAAGCAGGGATATGGTATACCTTCCATGTTAGAATCATATAATGCTTGTCATAGCTAAAGTCTTACTTCTGGCTGCTTTATCAACACTGAAATTCTTACAATATTTTCACACGTAAGTAAATTATTTCACAGAAATGTCTAAAAATAAACAAAATCTCTAGTAGAGAGTGATAGCGGGAAACTCTCTACATTAACCAACAGTAAACAGTTTCGCTACTCTCCAACAGATGGCGTTACTTGTATCGTTTGGTCACGTTTTCACCCGAAATAAAAAATATTAATAACTAGCTGTTCCCGCGCGCTTCGCTTCGCCTTATAAAGTTTTCCCGTGGGAATCCCGGGATAAAAAGTAGCCTATGTTCTTTCCCAGGGTCAAGACCGTATGTATACCAAATTTCATTCAAATCCGTTCAGTAATTTTGGCGTGAAAGAGTAACAGACAGACAGACAGACACAGTTACTTTCACATTTATAATATTATTATATAGTTAGGATTAGGATATAGTTAGGATTATACTGGCTATGCTTATCGGGTAGCTTTGTTGGTATATCGCAGTACTTACACACACACACACACGCACTCACGCCTTGTAGTTAATGTTCTCCCTTGCGGGGTAGGCAGAGGTGCATTGCTGCACGTCCACTTTTCGCCAGAGTGTTATGTTAGTCCCAATGTAATAGGGGGCGGGCCTATTGCCATTTTACGGGCACATCCCTGAGAACAAATATCTGTGTTTAAACAAATATCTGCCCCAGCCGGGAATCGAACCCGGGACCATCGGCTCAGTAGTCAGGGTCACTAACCACCACCGCAGCCATAGAATATTAGATTTAGCAATTATAGCATTCATACCTCGCACTTTAAGATCGGCTTTGCCTTCACATATCCATTGATAGTCATTGCAGATAGCACCTTCTACCAAAGGGCTTCTTACAGTTACCTAGGTGCCAGGCCATGTTCCTTGGTCGAGAGAGCCTGATGTCTGAGGCCACTAGGCCACTGAGGCCATATTACACTACGCTTGCTGACTCTTGACTTAGACCTCTCTATAAACTATTTGTCTTGTAAATGTCCTTCAGAAAGTTGCAAGCAATTAATTATTGTTCACCAGTTCTTATGATAGGTACTTATAAAAAATGATAAGTTTAAGGTAAGCGTCCACCTTAAGGCATCGTACCCAACGGACGCATCGCATTCAGTATTCTTTGTATAGAAATCCACACAAGTGCGTCCACTTCATCGGCATTGCCGACGCCGAAGTCGTTTCTTCGCGCATTTATGGCAATACGTTTGGTCAATGATTTCAAAAGGAAGGATACGCCCTTTAGAACATTTCACTCAAACCTTCTTCATACAAGCAAAATAACTGTCATCTGTCATAATTTGTTTGAACTATGTCAGTGCCTAGCAACTATCTTGACGACACGTAACCTTGTACGTGCGTTAATAATTTACCATCCCGGACATTGTTTTATTATTTGACGGCGCCATATCAATAATTTAAGACAAATCCAACTACTAAAATTAAAGCTGTTTTGGGCTGTAGACCTGTAGAGCGTCCCGTACAAATGGACTAAAAATCACGCTCCAAAACGTAAGTGTGTGCAACAAGAAAATGTTCTCGGAGGATAGTCAACAAAAAATGACGTCCGCACAACGTTACAGCGCGCGGCCATTGTAGACTTAGGTAGTAAAATAATTATCACTTTATAATGTGTTTATTACTTAATTTAATGGTAATTACCGATGATACGATATTCGATGTTTCTTATTGACCTTCGTATAATGGTTTTTGCAGCCTTTCACAACACAACTACATATTTATCACAAGATTCACAAGACCATCTCTCGGCCACAGACAACTGTCGACTGAGGAGCGTTGGCCCTAAAATTACGATTTTAGGGCCAACGCGCGGGTGCCATTTTTTTGAGTGGCAGGCCCTGTCCTTACGCTAGTAATATATATGTCAATGTGTTTGGTGCGATACGTACGATACCGA
This sequence comes from Plutella xylostella, assembly GCF_932276165.1. Classification (NCBI taxonomy): domain Eukaryota; kingdom Metazoa; phylum Arthropoda; class Insecta; order Lepidoptera; family Plutellidae; genus Plutella; species Plutella xylostella. The sequence continues at coordinate 1,032,387 of NC_064005.1, forward strand.
ATAATACCGATAGGTGGAAGCTTACCTTCAAGTAATTTGCAAATATTTTATCAATAATGTGGGTAGTTAGGGGCCGTCCACGTTAATCACGTGAGGTCGTTTTTCTCATTTTTTAATGAATTTAATTTTACACGATCCCTGAGGCCTACTATAGGCTAATTTTCAAGGGAAAATCCTTTAAACACGAAAGTTAGCAAGGGAAAACTAGTTCTTAATATTTTACATGTTGTATTTTGATACTTAACTCATTGGAAGGATTACTGGTTACGTTCAATACACATAAAAAGTTACGGTCTGTCTAAATTGTACGAAAATGAACTGCCGATATATCTCGATAAATATAATTGTTAAAACATAGTTACAGTCAAGCTATTAAACCAGTCGGCATGCCTCTAGTTACCAGGATCGCATAGCAGGCCAGCAGCGCAAGTCTCGACAGCGCGATGGGTTTAAGTACATTTCCTTCATTTCGAAATTCCCACTTACAATCATTGTAGCAATTTTCCGGCAGTCCGACGCGAGCGCCGCGCGCCGGGAGCTGGCTGCCGGAATGACGAGCTTTGAGGAAAACGTACTGAAATAAGAATATAATTATAAGATACCATTGCATCAGTATTGCACAACTATACATATAATACGACCGAATGGCGTAGTGGTTAGTGACCCTGACTACTGAGCCGAAGGTGCCGGGTTCGATTCCCGGCTGGGGCAGATATTTGTTTAAACACAGATATTTGTTCTCGGGTCTTGGATGTGCCCGTAAAATGGCAATAGGCCCGCCCCCTATTACATTGGGACTAACAGAACACTCTGGCGAAAAGTGGGTGCAGCAATGCACCTCTGCCTACCCCGCAAGGGTAAGGGTGTGTGTACATATAATAGATCAACCATGTAAGTAATAAGTACTACATGAGATGAACTACCTAACTGAAATAATTGACTGCTACTTAACTATAAACTCATTAGCTCGCGTTGCCCTTGCTACCGTTCGGGAGTCACACCGTGTCACAGAACAAAATAAATCCCTTGGTAAGTCCCTTAAGTAAAATTGGATAACTATTTACTATTGTTGATGTTAATCAGCCGACTCTCTATATATCTACGATTTCTTCAAAAGCAACCCTGCTTCTGGATTCTGCCAGCTCTTTGATTAGACAACGCCAATCTATAATTTATCCATGCACCCGCTCCTAGCCTATACCAGGGGGGCAGAATTCAGTAGGAGGCAGCGGCAGCGGGGCCGCCGCTTCAACGCGCGAAAATTACATTCCTCGCGCGCCTCGCATATCTATCACTAGCAAATTTAACTTTAGTTTCTGAACGTTTCGCTATTCTGCGCGTGTGTGAGTGCGACTGTGTGATAGAAACCTTTTTTTTTATTCACACGTCACGTGACGTTAGAATGAATGTCAGTTGAAATTAGAATGAGCGGGAGGGGGCAGATTTTTTCGTTGTTATATTCCTAGTAAAATAATAAAGTTTGAAAGAGGAATGGATGGATAGATGTTAGTTAATATTTCAGAGGAATACGGCTGACGAATTTGTTAGATATAAAATTTGTAATACAGTTATCTGATATCGTCTATTAACACATACGTAGGCTACTTTCACTGAATTCCCACGGTTAAACCATTTAAGGCGAAGCGAAGCTCGCAGGTCTATGTTATGATAATAAAATATCCCATCTTAAGAAAATTCCACATCAGTATTACGGTTTAGATCAATGTACCTACCTACTTAGATACATAATTATGGATTTATGTGGGTACATTGAATTTCAATCTACAATTAGCGTAAAAAATAATAGAGGATTTAAATAGCAGCCAACTTTAGACAAACAACCCTAAATTGCGGCCACAACAATCTGTCATACAGCAACGAAGCAAGCCCATCTAGCAAAACCTAGAGCTACTTAGGCTAAACACTCCGTACCTAGCGTACCTAGACGCCTAGGTACCCTAAAGTGCCTGGGTGGGGGCAGTGCCTCGGCGACATAATGCGTTTCTGATTGCTAGACACTTTATATTTCCATCTACCCCCATTTCCCCCTTAGGTGACTTAACTACCCACGTAAGTGTTCAGTTTTCGAACTTAAAACGTTACGGGCGGTATATTGAGTTTTTTAACGGAAGTGGGTGTGCACCGGAAGTGGGTTGCATGTAAGGTCGTATTTACATAAACAGTATAAGTCGCAGAAATACAGCTATTTTAATATGGATATTTTTAGCAAAAATATATTTTATGAATGAAATCCGATTTTATTGAAGTTGGAAAACGCAATACACTTGCATCAAAAAACACCAGGAACCCATAAATCAAAGGTCAATCCAATCGAAGCGGTCCATACTTACTTCATACCATATCCGAAGACCACATTTTATATTATTACGAAACAGAAGCGTCAATTTCTATGAGCGGTCACGTAAAGAAAAACAGGGACAACCATAACTCACTTTAATGAGATAGAAAGAGATCAATCTAATCTCAGTGTTGCCGCTGCGTTTAGAAAAAGGAATGCGTTTTCTTTCTTTTATTCGGGAAAAGCAAATTAAGAGGACAAGGAAACTACTTTTATACCAATATTTCACCTTATTTCTGAACTGACCGTTCTGAAATCAGAAGACTTCTTTGTGACCATTGTCTTGTATGAAACCTTCTTGTCTTACTTTTTAAATATGGAACAGCATCTTTCCATTTGTCGGCAGTTTGCGGCCCTCAGAATAATAACGGCCTTGCGCTTCGCTTGCGCCTTCATCCTCATTCGTGAACCCTTATAAAGATGGCGACTGTATATTCGGAATTCGAACAGGCTAATAAAGAAATTGCGATTCCTTTTACGGTAAACATTTAATAGTGATGTGGCCACTAATGAAGTGCTTTAATTGAATAATCTCTCTAAGTGGATGCCGGCTGACATTGTTTTTACTGGAATAACTCCGTTTGTGGGTATTGTATTAATGTTGTTTATTGAAGTAACTATGTGGGTCTTGTGGGTAGGTCTGTAAAACTGTGCACTTAACTACTTAGATATCGACAACGCTATCATTGAAGCGGATTGTTTAAAATATTTTCCTTTGAAACGTTAGTCGGACTCTGTGTAGAATTTTCATTCGATGTCACAAGTCGAATATTCGGAGGACCGAGCAGTTAAACCGATTCAATAAGTCATTGAATATTTTTTTAAATGCGGTTATGTGGGTATCTTGTTACTATTAATCTAATTTTTGTACCGTAGTTTTTTCTCGCGGATTGTGGTGTTCTTTCGCGATCGGATTCTTTGATAATATAATACTTATATACAATACAGTCCAACTATACGGTCGTGAAAACGGAAGTGGATCCTAACTAATTGTTTAAGATCGTATTTAATCGATCTGTTATATTTATTAAAGGACAAATCCGTTAAAAATCCATAATCGAATGGTATTTTATTTTTAAATAACTGATGATCATAAAAAGTCTTAGCAAAATCGCACTCTTTGATGTCAGGACTTTATAGTTTGACTGTACACTTAAACATGTGGGTGTTGTGATTTAGGTAACATCGCTATTTTTGTGCATATGTTATTATTGCATTATGTATTTGAAGAACTACAAGTGTGTGTGATCGGATCATCAATTTTTGTCGGATTTGTCCCACGTTACCTTCGTGCCAGCCTGAATAACTCAAGGTTCTCATTCATATTTATCTATTAACATTTGTTTCTTAGTATTTTAACAAATACAAATCTCGCATCCGCTAAGCTCCAGTGGAAATAGCTAAGCAGAGATGTGTCATATTTGTATGGTGTCAACAATATTTGAGTACGAACAACAATAAATAAGTTCGGTTAGAAGATTTGTGACCTTATTCATTGGCACAATGGTTGTCATCAGGTTGAACTTAAAGCGGTTTGACAGGACTTTCTTTTTTGGCGGGAAAGAGAAAGGGCGCCTATTTTAAATTTTATTTTCAAAAATTTAAATTTTATTATATATATTGTAAATTAAGTGTGAATAAATGTATATAAAATGGATGGAAATGAAGGGGACCCGAGTAGTGCCAGTGTAAATAAAAAAAAGAGACCTGCGGAGAGTAGCGGCGGCGGTGAGGATGTAGACAATAATTCGTACAGTCCATTTTTAAAACAAAACTATGTAAGACTATATCCAGACAATTCTACAAACGTTGAGTTCAAAGTGTTTGTTGAAAGTGCGGATAAAAAGGACAAATTGGGAAACAAAAGTCCCATATATTTGAACCATATATTCACGACGGACATTAAGGGGGTAATTGGCATTCACCGAGTTAACGCTAACAAAATTGCGGCTGTTTTCAAACAATCCAACAATGCGAATAACTTTATTACCAACGCTACATTCCTGGCTAAACACCAATTAAGGGCCTATATACCAGCGGCTCAGATTGAGAAAACTGGAATAATTCGGTTTGTACCAACGAACATTTCCAACAAAGAGCTGTACAACAAGCTCTCAAGCACTAGTGAGATCATAGCAATAAGACGATTCACGAAAAAAGTAGGGCAAGAAAGGGTCCCACTGCAAACAGTCAGTTTGACCTTTCTATCAAACTCCCTACCAGACCATGTCCAATATGACCTATTTTCTTATAGGGTATTTGACTACATACCACCACTACAGCAATGTTTTAGGTGCTTTAAGTTCAATCATTCGGCAAAGGTGTGCAATGGCAAGCAGCGCTGCAGCTGCTGTGCTGGTGAGCACCATTACAAAGAATGCAGCACACCGGATGAGGTTCGCTGCTGTAATTGCAGCGGGCCTCATTTGGCTATTTCAAAGTCATGCCCAATTAAATTAAAAAAGATTATGGAAAAAAAGAGCAAAATCACATATGCTAGCGCTGCGGCCAGTAAACAACTAGAACTTGAAGTAAACTTCCCACCTTTACCAGCTGTAAATAAAACTCAAAATGTAAATAGTAATAAGTTTAATAATAAGAATGTAAACAAGTCTGTACAAAGTGTATCTAACAATGTAAATAAAAATAAACAAAAAGGTAACGAACCTGTCTCACAAGACTTTTCGCCTAAGGCTGTTGACTTAAAGACGCAGCTAATCAACAATGATGACCTAGTTAACGTCATAGTGAGCACCCTAATACAACTGGGTAATAAGAGTGACGATAATCCTATAACTACGTCATTTATCAAAGAATTATTATTTAAAAACCTAACCTAATATGGATAATAACTTGAACATAACACAACTCAAAATAGCTCAATTTAATATTCAAAGTTTAAATAACAAAAAGCCGTTACTTATAAAATTTCTACAGGAAAAAAATCTTGATATTTGCCTTTTAAATGAAACATGGTTTAAGGAGAACCAACATATTTCTATACCCGGTTACAATATTCACTTTAAAAATGCAAAAAATGAGCATGGTGGTGTTGCCATCTTAATTCGTCCTTATTTCAAATACAAATTAATTAACACTGTCTTTTATGAAGATATTCAAACAATAGCTATATCAATTTCTACAGGATGTGGAGAACTAACTCTATTATGTGTATATTGTCCACCTACAAGTAGTCATATTAGAATTAGTAAATTACATAATTTAATTAGATATCTGGGCAGTTCTTCTTTTTAACCTACATAACTTAGTCTCCATCAGTTATGAAGAAAAAATCATGAGTTTTTCAAATATTTATTTATTTATTTATATTTCAGCGTGCATTGTACTAAAAACACAACGGCTGTGCACGTTTACAAAAATATAAATTTATATTTTTGTATTTAAAATTACGTTACAGAGTGGTAAATCCGCGTGACAGAGGTGTATTTCATACGAATCTTGGCTGTCTCCCGCAACTTCATCCTGCGCATATTCGATAATGTTACAAAAAATATATATGACGACATAAAATATAAAAATTTATTTAAACTCCAGAAGATATTACCTATTTAATAAAACAAAATATATATTTTTAAATGATTTCAGAAATATTTTAAAAAAATGTTGAAAATTTGTCTCTTACTACCTAATGTTTTAGTAGTTACATTCTGTCACGTAGGTTGCCATTTAAAATATTTGTTTGAGCCACTCGTCCTTATTGCCATCGATCAGAGTTTAGGTCTCCTTTTCCCCTTGGTAAGATTTCCCCTTTGAGATCCAGACACCGCGTATCGGCCACCCGCAAAGTGTGACAGGAGGTGCGTGTGTTTATTCGGCGACAGCTTCGTCACGTAGGTAATTGTTAAAATAAAATACAATTAAATTATTATTTTGCTATTTACTCATTGGTAATAACAATTACTTTGCAATCAACATGTGAATATTACACTTTATGTTACTGTTTAAATGCTAATCGACTTTGCAACACATTTTACCCCTCTGTCACACGACAAATCTGTCACATTCTTACGAAACACTCCAACCTGAGGAAATTCACCAAAGAAAAATTGAAGAGAAACTACACGTTTTGGTTAAAGTAAGAAGCGGAAGGAACGTCCAATACACTTGCGCTGCATTAATAAAAAGTTTCGTTTGTGAAAAAGGTAATTTCGTGCTATTGTTCTCAAGAACAGACGATGAATGTGGTAGACTGTTTAATATGGTGGAGAATGATTTATCGGATGTTTGATGATAACATTAAAGTCCTTCCAGCTTCTAAGGCAATTAAAAAAGGAAAGAGTATTTTTTTCAAGTTCTAAGAGCCACTGCTGTATTTTCGAAATATGGCTAGTTAAAACTTTAACAAATTACGTAATTTTCCATTAAGTTACTTAAATTTTAGGTTGCCGAAAATATTATTTGTGCAGATAAACACTATTTTATGTAGTTGGAACAAATTTGTCCTTTAAGTTCCTGAAATACGGATATTTCACTCTCCAGAGGTTCTCAAGTGTGATTTCATTAGTTATACTAACAATAAAGATATATCCAGTAATTTTTTTGACTAACTTGAAACCATAATGATTTATAAGTAAGTTACTAAATTATTATTTTTAAATAAAACTGTTTTATTCCAAAACGCTGCCGCATATTTAATAGAATAACAACTATGTCACATCGTTTACCACTCTGTAACGATTGGTGTCTCCTGGTAGTCAACTTATTTTTGGTCGTTTATATGTTCTGTTATAAATAGTGCAACTTTGGAAAAATCATATTAAATTTAGTCATTGATGTTAACGTCTATGCTGTTAATTTTTGACTGTAATTAGTAGCGAAAAAATATTTATAGCAAAAACAAGCTTCATTTTAGCTGAAATTGTGACAGAGTGGTAAAAACTACTTAATAAATATTTTGTTATTACTAAAAATCCATTCCTTCATATGTTTTCTAAAATGGTATTTTGTTTATTAACGTATCAAAAAAGTTTCATTTTAATCGACGAAGACTATTTCGATAAAAAAAAATAAAAGATTCTGTGACGAAGGTGTAATTTTCTTTGCCTTATCCACGTATTATGTTCTGAAAATCTTGAAAAAATACTTAAGCTTCGCGGCCAACCACCTTTTTCGATAGAATAGAAATGTAGCTATCATAAAAATTATTAGAGTTCACCAAAAAGCTAAAGTAATTTTTTTCAAATTCGGGATAATTTTTTATCCATTATGTAGGTTAAAAAGAAGAACTGCCCATCTGCCTAAACCTATTTTAGTATCAGGTGATTTTAATGCTCACCATATTGCTTTTGGGTGCTTATCCACTAAAGGACGAGGACACCAATTATACAATGTTATAGATGAATTGGACCTATGTATCCTTAACGATGGTAATTTTACTACTATTAATTATCCTAATCGAAACCCATCGGCTATAGATGTCGCTTTTACCAGCTCAGCCATTGCACCCTTGTGTGATTGGACTGTTCACGATGACAATATGGGTAGCTACCACTTTCCTGTGATCATTACTATTGCACTTTCAATTGATAGATATCAAATAAATCCTCCAATAGATAAATTTATGTACAGTAAAGCAAACTGGCAAAAATACCACGAACTTTCTAAGTCCTTTTTTACAAATTTTACCATTAATAGTGATAATCCTTTAGAAACTTATCAATATTTTTGTAACAAGTTAAACTCTCTTAAAGAAGAATGCGTTAGGAAATTTACAAAACCTAGCTCATACAAAAGTAAACTACCAGCTCCTTGGTGGAACGATAGATGTGAAAAAAGTGTTATAGACTCTTATGAAGCTTTAAAATATTATAGAAGTAATCCTACAATAGGAAATTTTATAAAATATCAAAGATTAAATGCTATTAAAAAAAGAACAATATCAGAAGAAAAGAAAAATGGATGGAGTAGACTATGTAACAGTTTTAATAGAACTACACCGATAAGTAAAATATGGAATTACATTAAAATGTTTAAACATAGAAAAGCTTCCAATAAATCTTATTCAGACGAATTCATTGATGGATTTTTTGATAAGTTAACAGAAACCGGCTTACACATTCATGAATTAAATACCTATTTTGATCTTCATAATTCAGACATTAAATCAAGTTTTCTTATACAAAAATTTACTTTCCACGAATTTGAAAATAGTTTGAACTCGCGAAAGAATACAACACCTGGATTAGATGATTTTCCTTATATTCTTATAAAAAAATTAGATACTTCAGTGCAGAAATTATTTTTAAATATACTTAATAGTCTTTGGGTGAATCAAATAATCCCACAATCTTGGAAGACTCAATGTGTTATTCCTGTTTTAAAACAAGATAAGCCTCCAGAAGATCCAAATTCATATAGACCCATTTCTCTCTCTTCATGTTTAGGTAAAATATTTGAAAATATGATTAAAACTCGTCTTGATTGGTTTGTTGAGTCAAATGGCTTGATTCCCAATGTTCAATATGGCTTCAGAAAAGGTAGAAGTTGTGCTGACAGTTTCGCCTCCCTTATCTCAGATCTGGAAAATGCAAAACATAATAAAGTTAGTGCTGTGTGTGCTTTCCTAGATGTACAAGGTGCATTTGACAATGTCCAACCAAGTATACTTGTAAAAGTGTTATCAGGGCTGGGTATTCCCGGTATCCTATGTAAATGGATTTATAATTTTTTGATTGATAGAGTTTTATATGTAAAGCATAATAATAACTTATATGGACCAAAAACTGCCTCTAAAGGCACAATGCAAGGTGCAACTTTATCGCCATTGTTGTATAATTTATACACAAGTGAGATATGTAAATATGTAAATAATAAGTTTGTAAATATACTGCAATTTGCGGATGATCTTGTATTATACAGTATGAATGTTAATGTGGATGTAGCAATACATAATTTAAATAGTGCCTTAACACAATTACATAATTACTATAGCGGTAGATTGAAACTTAAAATAAATCCTAATAAAAGTAAAGTAGTAATATTTAGTAAGGACTCCAACAATGATGCAGTTATGTACAATGATGTAGAGATCTCAACAGCTAGCTGTCACAAGTTTTTAGGTGTTATCATAGATAATAAGTTGACATTCAAACAACACATTATGTATATAATTCAAAATGCCCTTAAAAGCTTAAATATTCTTAGATGTTTAGCTGGTGTATCTTGGGGTGCAGACCCAAAGACACTGACCGTACTATATAAAGCTATAGTCAGAAGTCATTTTGATTACAGCTGCTTTGCTTATATGAATAGTACTCATGTAAATAAGTTAGATATTATTCAGAACAGAGCTTTGAGAATTATTTTAGGTGCTATGTGCTCAACTCCTATTCGTGCAATGGAAATTGAAGCCATGGTAATGCCTCTTAATATACGAAGGCTTTTATTAGCTGAAAGATTTTCATTAAAACTTGTATCATCCAATAATCAACAGATAATTAAAAAAATCTTACCTAATTCAATTGTCCATCAAACACCTATGACCTCAGGTAATGATTTGTTATGGAACAGAAGTCCCAATTTGTCTCAGATTCTCCTGGAAATTAAAAGTAAATACTCAAATATATGTATTAGGCCTTTATGGCCAATGTATTTAAATACCTATAGCAATCTTCTATTCAAAATTAAAATAATAGATGTCACAGTGAATAATAATACAGAACTTCTACAATTTCTAGATCTTAATAGAGAATATTATAAACTTTATACTGATGGAAGTAAAACAAGCTCTCATGTGCGTAGTGCTGTATATGATCCACAATTGAACTTTTCTCAGAGCTTTGTTCTCAATAATTACTGTAGCATTTTCACTGCAGAGGCTTTTGCAGTGTTAGAAGCCCTGAAGCGTATAAACTCTGTACATAATCACAAGTGTTTCATAATATTAACAGACTCATTAAGTTTGGTGGAAAGTTTGAGGAACCCAAAATGTCATTTTAAAACTAATTATATTTTATTTTTAATTATAAATAATGTACAAAAATATGAATTGATGGGTATAAACATATTATTTATGTGGATTCCTTCTCATAGAGGGATCACAGGTAATGAAATAGCAGATAGAATAGCCTATGAAGGTATAAACTCTTTAGATGTAAGTACAGTTGTAAATATACCATTTACTGATTGTTATAATAGCATTAGTAATGACATGTACAGTTTATGGAAAGATTTTTGGAAAAAAGACCAAGAAATAAATGGAAAAGGAAAATGGTATGGAAGTATACAAGAAGACTTACCTTCTAAGCCCTGGTACAATGAATTGAAAATAGCCAGTCGAGATTTTATCACAACAATGAATAGACTGAGATTTGGTCACACAAAAGCACCATCGCATTTAAAAAGATTTAACATAATAGAAGATAGCACATGTTTATCATGTCAAAATGCTGTTGGAACGCTAGAACATATGTTTTTTGAATGCCCTACCCACAACATGGAACGTTTAGTTTTTGCAAGTGAAGTGAGTGAATTTATAACAAATGAAGATAATCCCTCCCGCCGCCTCATTATGCTACTAAAACTAAAAGTGTGCTTTAATGCTATATACTATTATATTAAAAATACCTTCAATAAAATATAGTGAAGAAGTGAAAGTGCAACTGTGCTGTGAAATGTGAAAATAAAGACATGGCTTAAAGGCCCAGTGGCCAAGCCAAAACCCTTATAAAAAAAAAAAAAAAAGCGGTTTGACAGTAAACAAAATGCGGATAGTTTTTTGTTTTGTTTTTGTATTCATGACCATCTTGTTCGCATGTTTAATCTAAGTTCACAATACAGTGTGCTAAAAAATATAGTTGTGCTATTTCGTTAAACCGACAACCAACAGCCAAGCAGCTTGTACCTTCTTGTAGTGTAGACTTGTAGACTTGTAGAGCACCAAGCTCTTAAATTTAATTACTCTCAGGTTGGTACCGTGGACAAGTATAAATGTATTGTTTATGGTTTACAAGAGGCAGGTTGTTCGACATTAGATGTGCAGGCAGTAGCTGAGAGTTGCGACCAATCTTAATGAATCATTATTGTACAACGGGCCGTATTGTTTGCTTTTTATACAGGGTGTAGCCAGAAAGTTAAGCTAATGTTTTTAAACAAAATAGTAGATTTTCAGTATTTAAAATATTAATTCTTAATGTTTACTTATTATTTATTTTGAGTCATGTAACTAAAAATAAATCTTTCACCAGTAAAACTATTTTAATTTTTATCACCGCTGCCGGCAGTAACTTGTAAAACCGATTAACGAACGAAGCTACCGCAAAATAAAATGATCTTAAATCAAAGCTACCTTAATGAACAGCCTGTACATATGTTGGAGCAAACTTATGTAACATTGTAGGTACAAGGATCGAACCTAGGAGCGGTGGTTCAAAGCCAGCCCCCCGCTGCGCCGGCGCTGGCCTACCAGGCGGGCAGAGAACGCAACGCGGCGCAGCGTGAGCCGGCCTTTAAACGTCTGATACGATAATAAATCCTGTTTTAAAACCTCTTCCCGCCCCTGCGCCCCTGGTCCCGCGCTGCAACTATTTCATGTTTAATGGACCAAATAACTGCTTTGATAGCAATGGACTTTGTCCAGAACAGTTTTTAAAGATGTTCCTTGTTAAGAAATTATTTTTATTGCCAATGCGGAAACCGTGTGTTACTAGGTGATTTAGAACGGCGAAGCCACGGAAAATACTGGCCACTTACAAAAATTACGAAGCTGCGTTTGAATTTCGAAATGAAGAAATGAAAATTCAAAATAGGAGCGTGCACATTGGCGACGGCGCATAAATCGGGCGGGCCGGTCCACATTTCAATTGTCGGTGTAAATATCTGGCGGTGTTCGCGACCGAAAACGCCGTTTTACTAAATAGCTGGAGCGTTTCGCGGCGCGTAGATTAGTGAGCGTTCGTCTACGCGCTGTGAAAAACCAGCGGTCGCCGCGCCGAGGTACCGACAGCAATCTTTAATATATCTTTATCTTTAATATCTTTATTAAGTAAAACACATTACACAGTTACTAATAACTAAACTATACTAAGGCTAAAGTAGATGTCTCATAAAAGTTATTGTTTAGCCTCCACTGCCGAACTAGGTAAAAACCTGTATTTCAGCAAGTAGCGCCTCACCCGCCAAAAATGACAAAATAGCCATAGACAAAGGCAAAACTAGACTCGCTAAGTCTGTTTATGTAACTTAAAAAAGTATATTACAGTTACTTATAACTAACATAAAAAAGTAAGAAATTACAGAATTTATTAAATTATAATAAAAAATACTTTAAAGAATTTTGAGAGTTTTGAGAATGTGCTTTCTTGTCTTAGTTGTGTTATAAATTCACAGAAAATGAGAGTAAGATTAATGTAATATATATTTTGATTATTACTACCGACAGCAATAGCATACTGGAAGCGTGAGAGCTAGCATATATACTAATAGCTACTTACTATACTTACGAGGGCACACACTAATAACCACTTATTATACTTACTAGAATAAAAACGCTGAAATTATCCTCAGCTATCATGACTATAATAATATAATACAATAATAATACAATAAAGATATTACTATAGGTATAATATTCATAAGCTACTTTAATTAGTGCACCTTGCATTGTTACAACTTAAGGGTGCGCGAAAGGAGCCTCCCGAGTGACGTTTCGATTGTACTTTTTGGATTATGGCTGGACATAAACCTGTACAAAAGGAGCACTAACACTAACACCCCATCCGCTCTGTCGAAAATATACTAAGCCATTCCCCTATCTACCCTAGATACCCTAAACATTTATTCCTATTACATCAAACAAATTGTCAAGCGTAGGATTGGACGCCCTCCGGCCACCCTCGACAAGAGACCAAAGCCGATGGTGGCTGGATGAGGAAGGCCGAGGACGCACTCATCCGCTGCTTGAGGAAAGGCAGTCCAGCAATCCACGATGACCATAACCAACATACCTAAAATATCCATCGCAAATAGTCGGTTATTTTGCCGACGGTCCACAGCGGTGCGTTGTGATCGTCCGTACTCTTTCCGCGCCGTCGAGCGTCTGAAAAATGCCCCGCGACCGCGATACTTCTATTCGGGCCCACTGTGCTGTGCCGTAGTCTATAGACTGCGCTTTATGTTTTTACTGGCTATAGACATTGGCATTATTCTTTATTTCTATGTGCTTTTTCATTTTGTACTGCTGGTTTTGTTTCTGCCGTTCATCAAAATCGGTCTTGGAACAATCTGCTTAATAAATTACATTCGCGAGCAATTTCACTCACAAAATACCCCTTTTTTAGAGTAATCTTGAGACTGAAAGACCCAGGTGCAGGTACTTACACCCCCACAGAGAATAATAGAATAGAATAAAATAGAGTACATACCTAATCTTTATTTCACTATGGAATAATAACAAATTTACATATAAACTTAATTAGGGTACAAAAGACGGGCTTATAGCGATCTCTTCCAGACCACCTTCGGATGGAATCTACTTTAATTATGCCGCTCAGTGTTTCGTAACTTTCCTTGAGTTTTTAATGCATGTATTTCAAACTAATTGCTTGTATAAAAATACTTTATAAATTATGATTACGCATAAGCCTTTTTTAATAAATTACTATACCAAAAAATCACCTAACCTCTAAATACACTTCATTCATAATATTATCAGTCCATTGGTTTGGTTTTCATAAAACTAATCAGTATACTTGTACTTACGTACTAATTACGTTATTCCTGAAGGAATATTTCAGCTGAAAGTGAGCGCCCGCGGCCAGGTGATCGGGCTCGGCACAAATAAATTGTAAACTCCGCTTATTGTTTCGGCAACTGGGCCGAAACGTAGCGATAGCAACGAAATAACCTCACCAACGTTAAAACTACGACATTCAACACTAAAACTCGACACGTATTGAACGGATGAACCGATTGTCATGAAACATGGCTCATTGCCTGAAACACTCAGGGTATCATTACCTATGAGCCTATGACCCTACCACAGACAGATACACGTACTCAGATACACAGACACGTTAAACTTATAACACCCCTTTCAGTTTCTCTATACAAAAAACACAAAAAAAAACACGCACTCACGCCTTGTACTAATGTACTCCCTTGCGGGGTAGGCAGAGGTGCATTGCTGCACCCACTTTTCGCCAGAGTGTTATGTTAGTCACATCCAAGACCCGAGAACAAATATCTGTGTTTAAACAAATATCTGCCCCAGCCGGGAATCGAACCCGGGACCATCGGCTCAGTAGTCACGTCACTAACCACTCTCTATACATTTATAAAAATTACTTCGATCAGATACTTACGATACCGATAGGTGAGGTGGACGCTTACCTATCATGTAATGCTATTGATTTTACTGTCACGCAGATTTTCATACAATCACACTCACGGGCAATGAAATAGTTCCACTCACAAAATGCCGACACGAAACGACCCCAATTTTTTCAAACGTTTCATTTAAAATTCGAACGTAATACTACCGTTTTTACTTGGTAATATCATGATGCTTTGTTTAATGTACTTCAATGTTGCAGAAGCAGCCATTAAGCTAGACTTTTCTGCTTAGGCGTAATTTAGTGCTTTTTTCAGTGGAACCTTTTCATAACAGTTATATGTCTATGTTATATATTTTGACGTTTTTATTGAAATTTAGTATGTATTAATTTGTTTGCACACCGTACTGTGCGGACTAGCTGTTTGTTTCCGCGTAAAACTTTAATTAACCAATAAACTTGTCTGCGAGGACCGTCTTAAATTGTGAACGAACGAAAATTGCACCGCACCGGAGCCTAACGCCAACTTTAATACGATCTTCTCTAAACTCCGTGATTATAATAATATACAGGGTGTTGCAAAAAGGTATACTAAGCCGAAACCTTCATGTGCAGCATGGTATATCGAAGCCCGAAAATGAAATCAGAATTTCAAAATTCGCGAAAAAAGAACTCATTCTCCATAGTAAAAAGTCACGTGACCAACTAAATTTCTATATCTATTCGCGAATTTTTAAATTCTGATTTCAGTTTCGTGCTTAGATATACCTACCATGCTGCACATGTAGGTTTCGGCTTAGTATACTCTTTTTGCAACACCCTGTATACTCTTTGACTCTGTGATCTTCTGTTAGGGCTTAAAGACACCACTATGATTAAAGTTTTAGCGTATTTACGGGCCTAGGCCTATGTGTTTATAACACCTTTGATAGGTTCGTGCGGGCAGGTAAGCAGAGTTTTCAATTTGCAATTTATAAACGCTATTCAGTCTATAATAATTATAGTAAGAACATTAAATTGTATATAATGGTTTAATGAGTTGGTTTGGATCCTTGGTTTTCCTCTTGTAGCTGTTGGGCGATGCAAAACTTTTATCACGGCTTGATGTGCGCGTCTTGTGCACCGTGCTAGCCCTTCAGGTTCGTGGCTATTTTTATAAAATTTAATGTCCTTTATTTACCTTTTGATCATAATTTTATTATTCGACTGTCGTTCATTCATCACTTGCTACGAGCTACGCGGCTACGAGCTACGGCTACGGTGCTACGAATCGCTACGCACTCGCTATTTCTGCTATTATCCTAGTCATATTTTTTAATTAACTATCATTCTTAGAACAATTATTTATTCCAAAAATATTCTAAACATTAGTTGCAGCTTGAGCCCTTTATGATTGATAATTATTCTGAGTGTGAGCTATTTCCACGATTGCTTAGGAAAGTTCTAACACCATACCGCGTACCCTCTTAGTACCGTTTCGTGTAATCTCTCAGTACCGTTGTCAATAGGTATTAGACGACCGAATGGTATAGTATTTTATGATCCTAACTGCTATGCCGAAGGTCCCGGGTTTTTCCCCGGCCGGGGCAGATATTTAAAGACATATATTTGTATACATATTTGTGTAGATATATCAGCTCGCCGACAACCATATTATAGGCTCTGCCTAGCTCTTGGGGTAGGATGGCCGTGTGTGAGATGCCACCATCAGAACTTCAGATCTGTTCTAACTACTTACTGCTGGTTCATATAAGTGTATCTATAGATGACTGGCAGACTTCTTAGGGTATGGGCGACAAACACTAGAGCTGGACTAGGATTTGACATGTTTGTAAAATATACTATGTATAATATACTTCGGGTTGACTGGCAGAAAATGCTTTTAGCGTTAAGTCCACCCTTTGTACTTTTATTTGTAATATCTGTACAATAAAGAGTTAAATAAAATAAAATAAATAAAATATAACCCCTAACCAGACCCATAGGCCCCTTAGCCCCTTAGCCCCCATAGATATCTGGTATCTCCCTCCCGGTAAGATCATTAGGTTTATAAAAGACCTGGGCCTGGAGAGTGAGATTTGACTCGGCAAGGGGAGTCACAATTGATCTTTTAGGTCGCAGTGGCGAATGGGCACTGGTTGCCCCCCGTTTTCTATAACTATATACCTACTTACCCCTAACCACAAGGCCAAAGAACTAAAACGAAATCTTCAATTTTATTTTATCGTCTCAATCCATTCGATTTTCAAAGTGCGTCATAAGTTTTTCATAAACCGTAAGTAATACAAACTTGTTTACACTGCCCAAGAAGGTTTTATCCAAAGAGGAATAAATTCAAAAAGTTCCCGCAAACACTTCGGCAACTACGCGGGAAAATATCACCTCCTTTTTACTTATTGCGTGCGCTCTTCTTAAATTATTCTGGGTCTATTTCTACTGAATGTTGGTAAACCTGATACTTTATTCAGTTTTTTTAAATATTGGAAAAAGTTTTAAGCTCGTTTTATGATGAATTGCCACAAAATAACGGGGTCCATCCACGACTGTCAACTGGCGTCCAGCATGCAGGGTAGTGTTGCCAGTTTAGTCACTGTTCACACTTTTGCATTATTCCACTGTAATATCTGTAACCTCTAAAGGTTAGGTTTGGAACAACCATTATTGTACAGTAATGTATCCTACAAGTTAGACGGACAATTAATTTAGTGGACTTCATTAGTTTCGTCTTGAAAATGAAACAAAGCATATTTTTTTATAGTTTTAATATTTTTTACACAATTCTTGCATTCATAATGCCGACAGTTCCTTGGGTGTTTTCTCAGGGCTATTGTAGTTGATCTAACGTATTCAAACCTGCCATTACATCGAGATATATGTACTGGATAAAGTGTACAATACAAATATATAGTTAATTTCCGTACCAATCGAATAATTGATAATTTTGACTGCTTTGCTCACTGAGAATCGGATCTTCACTATATGTACACATCGCGTCTCACCTTCAAATCAATATATGTATAATAAATATACATACAAATGTAAAGAGAAAAAGAAAATAGAATTCTCAATTAATACATTAATATACCTAACAACTACTATTTAAGATTTTCCTTCTTAATAAAATATTTTACACGCAAATAATATAACAATAATAATAATAAAGGGTAAAATATCAACAAAGTTTGCAGCTGCGTTTTACATGTGATTTTTTTTTCATCATTTTAATACTGAAAAATTATACGGCTTTATACAAAGAAATAGGGCATGATTCATGAAATATTTACACAAACAAAATACTATTATTAATATTAGCTGCGATGTATGAAAATGCTATTAACACAAGACAATATGGCGATATTACACTAGATTTAAGATCGAAGTAAGAAATATTTACAAAATGGACATCAGAAAATAACGGCGTAACTCAGATTTTCACAAAAAAATACGCAAGTGAAGATTTTGTTCTGTGAACAGGTGAATTATTCTAACAATACAAAATTGATTAGTAGAATGAAGATTTGAGATTTTTCAAAACTTTTGTGATGTCCATTTTAAAACGATATAGGTACTTCGATAAATTGGTAAAGCTTTCCGGTTAACTAAGTCCTACACGTTGTTCCGTTAGCTTATAGACCGATTTGTCAATATTTTTTTTAATATAAGTTATTTTATTCCGTTCGTATACATGTCATAAGGCTGTAATGCGCCGCATTACTTAAATTTTTATGTACTTTGTTACATTCATTCAACGTTTTCCAATCTCTGATCTGTATTTTGTTGCGTACTGTGGTTCCGTGAATATTTTTATATTTTTAACAAGTTGCAACTTCTAGTCTATTAACAGTAAGTTTCTAACTATGTATATCGTATAACGTGTTATTTTTCTGCGTATACTTTTTAAGTTTCTGGGTTTACCTTTGATTGCAAGCGAACAGTTTAAAAGGTTGTAAAGAAAGTTTTTTTATTATCTATTGAACTTTGAAATTTTCGAACCGGATATTTGAGACGGAATACTGGTCGCTTGCAGCCAAAAAACAATTTAAAACCAATATCTACTTCAAGAAGTACATAAGTAGAATTGAACTGAACTTATATTCCATAACTCTACATCAATTTAATCGTTAGTAAAACTCATATTTCAATTCAAGATTCACGGAACATAATAATGAAAATAATAATACACAATTAAATCTAGAAAAGCTCAGAGTTTCTCAGTCATTTTCGAATCTTAACTGTATTTTTTCATTCACAATTATGCACCGTTTCTAAATAATGTTACTTGTTTGAGGTTTCCTTACGACTGATCCAAATTCAGAAAATACATCATACAAAAAATCAGTGACTTTTCTTAACTTTGACCATTTGATTACATCCGAAGGTCTCCTAATGTCCGAAACAGTGAAACGATCCATGCTGTCGGATGGGCATGTAAAGCAGTCGGTCCTGCGCCTAGCTCTCTCCAGTCGTGTCGGTTAATCCGTCCCATTGGGCTATGAGAGTGATGGAACAGAGAGTGCTCCTGTGTACTGCGCACACACTTGGGCACTATAATCTACTCCTGCGTAGATGGCTGATCTCAAATGAGATTGGCCGCCGTGGTCGAAATTCGGCTAGGAGGACATTATTATTACATCCGAAGGAGTTCTTCTTACATTTGGATTAGTCTCAGGCGAACACTCTTACAAGATAATGATTATGTACTTGAACAAAATGATCCTGATAATAGTATGTAGTCGAAGGCTTTAAGGTAAGGTAAGGTAGATCTAAAATCTCTTTTCAACATTGTAAAATATAATATTTAATCGTCGTATACGTCGGTTACAAATTGTGCTTTAATCGGCTGAACACCAAGGCAACGTGAAATTATATTTAAATTTACAAATATCATTACAATAAGAATAATATATATTTTTTAAAGATATGTATTTTAATTTCTCCTGTAAAGAAATAGTTACAAAGCTACTTGTTTGTTAGTATACATTTTCAGCGTTTAAACTTCGAATAAAAATTGACATTTACCTAGAAGTACATCTTGAGCTTCGAGAGGTGGCGTGGGGAATAAATAATATTTATTGTGATTTGAGGCAACACTACAAAACAATTTTTACATAAAATTACACGGTTTATTCTGTGCAAGTTGTGAAAATTCATTTAACTGTACAAGTAACGAACATGTGAGGGTAACCCCGCATTTGATGGACAGCCTGGCAACACTGGCCAGCGCCGCCGTACAAAATGTGTTGCCGCCGATAAAAAATATAATTACATAATACACAACGCGTTACAAAAGTCCATTTCTAGTTCCGGCTTCGTCTGCTACCCTAGTACTTCCACAGATAGTTTACATTACATCTTACGACTTTTTTATTTATATTTATAATAATTACGTTAACAATACACAATTAGCTATAAATATTTATACGATTACTATCAAACCTTTTTATTGTTTAACCTTGCTCCAGACAACTGTAGGGCCTGCCCCACGGCGTGAGTGTGAGGGTTATCTGAAAGATTCGGCAACATCAACAGAATTACCACGGCTGCTAAAGACTACCACCGCCATGTCGTTGTTGCTTTATCCTTCAGATAAACTTTACATGGAAGCGGTGAAGCAGGCCCTTAGCATTTATAAATAGAGGCTGATTGTTCCGAGCATCGAATATATCTTACAGCTTAGTCCATGTTTCACTTCACTCATTTACAAGTTAATCCCTTTTAACATTAGAGTTGACTTTTATATCTTAATTTAGGAGATCGTATACTGTTTCAAATATTACAAAATGTATGCGTTTTTTATATATATACAATCGTCTCCTTTGTTCGTATCACGGTTGAACACGGTGTGTCTGTGTGTCTGCACATCACAGACGTCTCTACATGGTGCCGAGCGACCACTCGCATGCGATACTCTTTGCTTTATTATCTGTAAAAGAAGAAAAAAGTATTAGTTCCCGTTATTCGTAACATTTAATTAATTATCGTGACAGAATTATATTTGACTATGGCAACTCTGAAAGCGGTCGGCCATTTTGTGTGCCGAGTAACCGACAACACTTGCTGTAGAAGCTAGGAAAAATTGCAGTAAAACAATCGCAACTCAATATGTAAACGTTAACATGACTCCTTGCGCCATTGCATCTTTTTCTATTTTTTATTTGAATTTATCCATGCTACCAAAAAAAAGATTATTGCCAACATAACAAAAAACATTCCATTTTCAAACTCAAAAAACCTTGATACTCACATACACAACGTTCAGCATTAAAGATGGTGGCCGTAGTACTCCGCCGGCGGGTAGTGGTATCCCTGGTGGAAGGCGGGGTCGGCCGGGGGCCTGTGCATCATCTGCTGGCCGTCCATCATGTAGCCCATGGTGGCTTCGGGGCTGTAGGCGCCGCTGGGGCCCGCGTGGGGGAACACTGCCGGGTAGAACACTGGGGGTTAATCAAGCTGCCTGACTCAGGTTGCGGGGGGTTAAATGGGAGATGTTGTGAGCCTAAAATTAGGGGTCTTGGCGTGGGAGATGTGTTGAGGGTTGTGGAGGGAGATCCGTAGTGGTGTTTAATGATTCATAGTTAATGGTGAATATGGTGATAATGAGTTACGGAGGACTGTTACTAGGGATAGCAATCCAGCGGCGTTTTCAATCCAGCTGGATTCTTGCTTAATGGATTTTAAACACCTAATATTTTAATTATTTAGATTTCAAGACAATTTTCAAAACATAGTTACGTATTAAGTATATACAGTGAGGTTATAGTTTAAATATTTTTTAAGTAACCTTAGTAATATATTTCCAGTGGCTTTCGTAGAGAAAGTTTTTGTGTTCTAGCTGAGATACATAAAAGCCATGTTAATCCATGCTTTGATAGCTGATTTCAGCGAATAACTCAATACCGATTTTTCCTTAACAAAAGATCTAGGCCCGTCGGGAAACCGAGGAACGGTAAATCACGGCCGCCAAACAATACCCTTAGAATTCGAACGCACCAATAAAAAGCTCCAGTTCAATTGTTTATTTCTCTCAGCAATGCGCTCAATTTTACCACAAAACTGTTATGACTTCCGAACGCAATATTTCTATTTGGATTATCAATCGAAAGGTAATGTTTAGTAGTTGCAAGACTGCTACCAGTCGGTGGCGCTAGTGTCTTCGCGGGGTGGTTCGTTTTGTTCTGTTTCGTGCAAGTTTTCTTTTCCCGTCGTGTTTTTTTGCTGGTCGATGTCTAATGGGGTTCGGCCATTATGGGAGCCGATTTCCGTTCGCTGGCGGGGGTTTTATGGTGACACGGTCCATTGGCTCACGAGAGAACTGCGACAAACAGAGGGATCAATCCGCGGGGTCGAGTTGGAATACGCTATTTGCGATTTGCAAGCCAGTTTCCGATCACTGTATTTTTTTGTGATGAAAATTATGAGCTAATGAAAACTGAATAAAATATTATTAACTGCGAGGATTTTGTTATTGCATTATTTTTTAAGTTCAAAAGGTTTTGAAAAACTGTATTATAAAGTTTATAGCTAGAATTACATTCAACAGATCAAACTATATAATTAAATTTGATTCATTTGTTTTCGTATCACATTAGAAAAACGATCCGTTTCTGTCATTAAAATATACTTTTCGCAAGTATTTCCCATTTGATGCTTGCAAAATAAAACTCTCCAACTCAAACTGGGGTCAGTGGAGCGTGAATCCTGCACCAGGACAACAGCAAGACTCAGGAAGTAATAACGGGGCTCCTGGTACGGCGCCCGGGAGAGCCCCTAACTACCAGGAAACTATGATTTAGTGAGGGACAACTTTCAGGAGGCGCCTTGTAATCTATATTGTGCGCCGCATTGACGTGATCCCGTCAATTACGATTGTAATGCGAGTTTACGGACGTCTTTAGCGATAACATCTAAGTGTAATGTTTATAGATACTCGTAGTAAGTCATGCAAAACTTGGACCCGGCTAACCTACTTAACATTTTGGACGGTGGCGCCCAAAACGGGGATGACCATTTTGTCTGCAGAATTAATTTGTAATGTAACGATGCAATTCACTAAAGTAGTGGAACATCAGAATTCCGGCGGCGTTGGCACACTTGAGGCAGCGAGTCGACAACATAAAACAGCGGCGAATTCTAAATTTCCCCCGAGCAGCCAGCGCGGCGGACGCCACGCCAACTCCGCACACGACGGAAAATGGAAAAACCAGAGGGTGGAAGGATAGATGGAAAATTGTTTTGGCAATGGACTAAAGAAAATGGCCACCGCATTTCCTGTGGTCAAGCCAAAAAGCGCTTTTCCAATCGCTATATTAGTTTCCTTCTGCGTTTACGTATTCGCCGCGCGTGCGATCCCCCCACTTCGTGTGCCGCTACTTTTTCTTGGACGACTCAATCGCGCCGGCCACTGTTTTTTGTCCCAATTTATTTGACGTTTAACGTCAACACGTGCCAGTTTTAAAAATCGAACGTATAGAGCCATGAATGTTTATTAATGGATGGACATATCTGCGTTTGTCACGGCGATGGCGGTCGCTGGTCGCACGGCGTCGCGCGCTGCTAATGAATTTATTATAAGGGTATAAATTGGTCTCTGATGCGACGCCATTATAGCGGCAGACTGTAAATTACGGTTCGCTTCGGCTTTCGGCCATAGTGCGCTATTTCCGCTCGATCATTTATTGAGCTCTTTGCGAGGATTAAATCGTGTCATACACTCCGCTCCGGTGATAAAAGGTTTTATGTGTCGTAACTCCATCATCGTGAGGGTTTCAAAGATAGTTTCGCATTTCTGGACGAGCTCGTGAGCTTTTTAAATAGAGCGTGTATTTTAGATGACAGTGTCTTCTTGCGAGCGTGGACACTTTCCAGTGCACGAAACAGATATAAATAACATCAATCAGAAAATGTTTCAGAGCTTAAGGTAATCTGCAGTCCATGGTATTCGTAACATCGGGGAGAGAATATCGTAGATAGATATCACTCACGAAATTACAGACAGACAAAAAGGGAAAGATGTAGTGGAGTAGTTGGTAGGTCCGGGGCGGCGGCGGCGGCGGCGGGGGCCGTGATGGATCGCCCGGGACGGGTCAACGAATTCGAACATTATTCTTTTTTACCCTTCTTGCGTTCCCGCCGTTCGCACAAGTAAGCCCTTTTTCTGCGACGTCCTTTTTTCTCTCCCTGCCCCGGAATTTTTGCGCGGGAAACGTTTTATGGACTTGTGTGCTACAATTACAAAGTAAAAATAGATCGCGTATTTCTCTAAATGGATCAGGTTCGACGTCAGCTTTTACCGAATTGGTCGAGTGAATTTTATGTCGTGTATAATTTATGGTTTAGTTTAAAAAGTGGCCGTATAAATTTGTCTCTATCGTCATTATTCAGGAGCGCAGCTGGCCGGATGGTACTAGGAGCACATAACTCGCTGAAAGGCTGGCCGACGTTAAAAGCGGGAGAAAGACGAGGTCTCTCGGGACGCTCGTTACTGGCTGCGGCATGCGACCACCTGCATACTGGATGAAGCCGGACCGGCCGCAGAGCGGTCAGAAAACTCAATTTCCGACTTCAAAGCGGTAAGACAAATTTACGTTTCGAATTTCAGCCGCCTAAAGGGTGTGCGAGCGTGGACCGGCCCCGCATTCCAAATGCGGAACCCAATTTCGAAATGTCATTGTCGTTTTCATTTACAAATTACAGATGTAAAAGAAAAATGTTACCTGCTCTATTTGACTGGTCTATCATTGGCTGCACTATCCTACGTCTCGCGTTGATGAACCTGAAACAACAAAAAATACATCCTTAGTAATGTAAGCAAAAATATTCAGGAGGAGGAAAAAACAACAATTAATAATTGAGAGCACATGGGACTCATAAGTGTACAGCAAGACGGTTTATATTTGAAGCAATTACTCGAGCAATATGTTACACGTCTGTTGAATAAGTAATAACTGTAGCGAGCGCTGGGGCCCTGGTAGCGGCGCCGAGAATGCATTTCCAAATTAACTGTCAGATAAATTTTGCACGATTTCGTGATATTCTCGGATTGTTTCGCGATTCGATTAGTTTTTGTGCAGTAATTGTTTGGATAATTTCGACGTTTTTCGGGTTGAGCTAATTAAAAATTGTTTATGACATGTGCAGAGTTACGAGCCGGAGTGGAGGCAATCGTGTGGGTAATAGAATAACAGCACATGTTTGTAAACTAGTCGCAGAGTTGATTGGCTTTCCCAATACTGGTTCTGTGACGGCTTCCTGGGATAAATATTCCGTCACATATTTTACTGAGCTTCAGAGCTCTAATGCAGCAATAAAGTAGCAATTTGGAGTCAACAGTCGTCGCCCGTAGTCTGAGGAGGCCGGGCTACAATAATAACTGTTAACCCTTTGAACGGACTGTAGTAATTACTCGAACAGGGCGTCCGATGTGTCTAATGTAATGTTAATATCGAGATTAGTTCATTAACTCGTCATCCGGAGGGTTGAGGCACCGGGGACCCCGTTTAGCCGACTCCGCGGGGGAAAAAGGGGTAAATTTTACGACGTTGTAAAGAGATTCCGTTAAATTGTCTTCTGTATTAATTTGCGAGAGAGCTCTTTGTGACGCGGTAGTTATGCGGTGTTTTCTGTAATTTCGGAGATGATTGTCGAGTTTTATGGCCGATTCACTTTTATGCGTCACTGCGAAATAATTTGGAAAGAGTGTTCACGGATGGGCTTTTTAGTGCCCTTTTTACACGGTACACCGGTCAGGTTGCGCTTGTGAATACTGAACAAAAGTAAACGCTACAAGCTAATGCAATAATTCTAAACAAACGCACCGAAAGTCCCGATTGTTATTATGAATATAATTCCTGCCGGCATGAATGCGCGTCCCCTGATAACAGGCGCTCGTAAATCATAACATGCTCTAATCTGGATTTGTTAATATTGTCGCAGGGAAGGGTTGACACAAAGCCGCCGTCAAATGGTCACCGAAAACATGACTGCACATGCACACTGATATATCACTTCTCTATGCAAATGCGACTAATTGTAATAACATTTAAGTGTCAAATTATAATGGCGCATCTGTATTCTTAGCGCGCCGTATGCGACTTAATGGATGCGGGGGGATAAAGGACAAATTCGTTACGATAATAGTATGGAGACTACTCGAGGCCGGTGCCAATATCTATTATTATCATTGTGTGATTTTCCTGCGTTCCCTAAAACAGGAAAAGTTAAAAAGGCCATTTGGCCGCCGCGACACGTCCGCGGGCGATCCCCACCGGCGGGGCAATCTTAGCGGCCCCGGCGAGAATACGTAATGTCACTTCCCGAACGGAGATTAGAATGAGTATAAAATTTAATTTCGTCCCGAAGTTTTTGGATTTTAATTACCTGAGTACAAATTAAATAACGAGGGTTGCGCCGGCATTCCTGAACGGGTGATATTAGGAATTCTTAGCTCAGTCGAAAAGTTGGGCGTTAATTGTGAAATTATTTATTGGGAAACCTGGCTGTGATGGGGGTAATTGGGAGAAATGATTCAAGGGGATATATTCTCGCACAAACAATTACCACAACAAACCGCAAGTTGCTCATAAATAGTGTCATTACTGTCCCAATTTACAATGAGATATTAGACAGTGTTTATGTATGATAGTTTAAGTCTGAGTAGCGTTTTAAAAGACAAATGCCTGTTTCCCACCTGTAATTTTTGTCCCATGACCCGTCCATTCGCAAGAGCTAGGTACCTTTACCCGGGAGCCTCCAATCAATACCGCACCCCTGAAGACTCCGGATTCCCGGGGCAGGTGGGCCGACGCTGCTTGAAGCAATAAATTCCGTTTTTCCCTAATTAAGGTTTAATTCCGACTATCGCGGGCACAGGCGAGAGCTCTGAAATTCTATTT
Organism: Plutella xylostella; assembly: GCF_932276165.1. NCBI lineage: Eukaryota > Metazoa > Arthropoda > Insecta > Lepidoptera > Plutellidae > Plutella > Plutella xylostella. The sequence continues at coordinate 1,058,927 of NC_064005.1, forward strand.
GTTTTGCGCCAACATTTTAAAACAGAATTTCAAGGGGTAAATTATTGTAAAAGCTTTAATATATATAAGTTTTTTTAACAAAATACATAACGTTCAGTGCATAAAGAAAATTATCAAACTTTTACCTGAATAACACCAGGAGTTCATAGATTGCGAGAATCGAATATCAGTGGCAATTTATCAGTAGACGTACGCATCCCCACAGCCTATCTGTAAGGGAGAGTGACCGCGGGCTATCGGGGGGCCGGCTTTATGAAAACTAATGCCTTCATTTGACCGGTCCCCGTCCACCGGCGATAAGCTATGTCGTCCTGGTATGCCAGGATTACTAACAGGGATTTGGACGACGCAGACCCACTGATAAAACTCGGCCGGAACTTCGGAGCTTTGGACCTTCCCGGAGTTTGTTCAATTAATGTTTGGTTTGATATCGAAGCGGTTTAGGGTTGCACCCTTTGCGTAATTTAATACCGCAAATATATAAAAGAAAACGTAAAGGTGAAACCTAAAATATATTTTAGACTTACTGGAAAATTCCTAATAACACCGGTTTCAATACAAACAATAAGATTTTCCGAAGTCTTGAAGATTTGAAGATTTGCCGGCTAAAGCAACATGATCCCAACACCATGTCCAGTGTTTGCAGGGATCAGGGAATCGTCAAAAGGGTGAATAATTCGCTTGTTTCCCGACACAAAGCCGCAAAGCCACAACCGACTGATTCCGGAGACTGCGGATGAATAGTGACTTGATACTGCTATCTCTGTATGAGATCCTGGTGATTGATTACAAAGGAATAGCAATACAGATGTCGGTCAGATTGTGGTCGCTAGTCAATATAAGAAAAATATATGTAGGTAATAAAGGAACACTTCATTATCCTTATCATGATGTTGTCTATAATCAAATCCAACAACAACATCGCAAAATAAAGCGCGATTAGGTCACGTACATATTCTTCTAATTCCCAGGGCCTTAAGCTTCGGCCTCAATAAGTCCGGGACACTATAAATATGACCCGTAGAAATCCAGCGGTGTCCACACCGCATAGAAACGGCCCTAAAATAGGCAATTGTAGGTGCTGCCCAGTAAATAATAACCAGGAGATCAAGAGTTAGGGAGGCCATGCCTTATTGTCCGGCTGGTGTTGGCGGATGATTGGATGTTGTTTCTTGATGCCGTTTTATCGACGTCCGAAAATAACAAGGGGAAAACTGAGCACAAATATGAAAACGAAAAGATATTAAAGATAATAAGGCTGTATCGTATTATATTTATCTATATCTTATATACTAGAAAGGGACGAAAGTTCTATACATAAATCAGTTGCTCGACAATTAATCTTTCAAAAGATCGGTGCGCAAAATTCGCAGCAATAAATTACGCGTGGACGAAAATGCTTCATTTTAAGGAAAGTGGCTCCTTAGTCCGCTGCTGCCCTGGTGGCCGGTGGTTCTAATTACTGTACGCAATATATCGCCGGTTCGACCCCCGGCCTGGGCTCGTCACGTCAAATGCCAGGCAGGCGAGTGCCATGGACAAAGCGATTTCCTTGTAGTTTAAGTATAAAATCTTTATATTCAGACGTAATTCCCTAAATTTGTTTGCCCGCTTTTAGCGCAGGTTTCTGCCTTTGGGCAAGTATACTAAACAACGAAGCTCCAATTAGCTCAAGGCTTCAGATTGCTTCCGCTCCCGCTCCCAGCCAGTGTCCCTGCCCTCCGCGCCGACACATGTCGCCAGCGTTAATAGTGAGGGTAGAAAATAGAGATTTTGACGACTGCTCCTCATTTGGAGGGGATTGCGCTATTACCGACCAGCAATCAATCAAGACCGGGAGCTGGGAAACCTACGGGGATTGTAAGCAAATGTAATTGGATAGTGCAAAGTCTACTGCCACTGTTTGCAGACATCTAGGAAGTGATGCTCATTTTAAGAGATTGCGTTTTATATAAACTGTAATTTATATTAAAGAGAATCCAACGGACAGAACACCGAGAAATAATTAGTAATTCAGTACGCAATTAGAATACTTATCTAGTTTTCATTTGAAATTGTTTCAGTCCTGAAATCCTGCAACACTTCCTTGACAATTTCGGGAGCGCGATCGTATTTTTCGTCCGGAATGCCGCCCGAAAATTAATTAACACCAGCAGTTTAGTGTCTCAAAAGTAATTACAGATACTAGGGTAGCATAAATCGGCAGTAAATATTTCGCGCCATCTGGTGTCAAAACACGTTATTGATACATGGGGTCGTAGGGTCGAAGGAATGGGCGACCCTGGCAGCATGTTGCCGTGATTGCCACTTGACAGGGGCGGTAAGGTGTTGCCAGATTATCACGATTTTTGGCATTGCAATTTTGTAGGGTCAGTCGCATGCGACGCTGTATTATGTACCGATAAAGGGTTAAATCGGCGCGTTGCGTTTCGAAAACATCTCTATTTTAAGCTACCAATGAACAATAATGTATTCTCATAAGTGATTTGTCTAATAAGAGCCAAAAATTGGATCAAGCAAAAATTACTACCTAATAAACAGTCGCAAAATCGCGTTGCTTATAACTCCAACCGCCATAAACTCTGAGAAAAGGGTTGAAGGTGTGAAGTTAGTATTGTAGCAGAAATTTATGGACAGTGGCAATTGTTTGCTATCCCTGACCGCACCTGACAGCAAGGCTTGTTTGGAAACCGGCGCGCTTCGGATCAGGGGTAAAAAACATTTGGTGACCAAAGTTACCAAGTTTGGGTTTGATTTATAATGACTGCGGCAAAGACAGTTTTTGCATCCCATAGATAAAGATATTCTAAAGTAAGTTAGATCATGCTTGCCTACCTCTACTTCAGTAAATAATTATCTTATTATCTTTAATGGTAGGTAGAGCTTTATCTTGAGTCGATGGATATTTTTCATTTCGGTGGACTTTTCATGAGGTGCAGTAAATCGGAAGCATTTTTTTAATAAGTTCTGTCAAGTCCTAAGATTCCTTATTAAACAGTATGTAGAGTGTGTAGGCCCTCTTTGATTGTATTTATACATATAATTTCCCGGTAGGCTAATACCTACATACCTATAAGATATGTTACAGATTTTTATTTATGAATGATAAAGCCAATAATTCCAAGCCATATGTATGGAGCGCGAGCCACGCAGCGCAAGCTGTTAAGCAGCCGTCATCAGACCATCCATCATTGGAGAGAAATTAGTTCGCGTTTCCGCCGCACGCCGCGCCGGCGCTAGCGGCGCTCATTAGCGGTCGCGTATGACTGAAACTGTACGATAATTTGTTGCAGAGCTTCATCTGTTCGCCTCTAATGTTGCCGATTCACGATGAAAGGTAATTTAAAAATAGAACATGAAAATTGCGGTAAACTTTATACAGAGAATCGAGATACACGATAAAATCACCATTAATATAGCACATAACGATCTAAATAATAAATACGTATTTAAACATGTTTTACGTCTACGTATGGTCATCAAAATTGAAGCACGATTTAATAAGATCGTTAAAAATCGTTTCGGAACATCACTATAAATCTTGGACTCATTTGAAAAGCTAATTGCAACATGATTTACGCCGGCGACAGCCATCCTCGTGTGCTATCACTGCATCTCAACTCCAGCCGGGTGTAAAATGGTCATTAGCTTCACTTCAACTAGCGACAAACTAAATTTTTCATTTAAATAGGATGACATTTGTAATTACATTAATAGACAGCCTGTGTGTTTATAGGCTGCAAGACAGATGTTCCTTTGCCGCACCGGTTAGAAAAAATGCAATTAATAATATCGCAATGTTGGTATTAAAATGTTGCCACATTGATAAATTGTCCCCGTTCAGGTGGCGCGTAAGTAATGACACTATCAATACAATATCCATTAAAATAATGTTTCTCGAAGTGCCGGGCGGCATGGAGAGATATCGGATATGTACTGCAACGGGTCAAGAGCGTCTTCGATCAACAACTGTTTATCTAAAACATTCCAATGCGACATAATAAATTACGGATATCAGTGTTGCCAACCGAAATCCAAATTAATGTTTTGGCGCTCGTAATATGAAACTTTTCTATCGGTAGGTACATACAATGACGATTGCATGCGCAGTATAGTTCCACAACTCGTACACTAGAAAGGCAAATGCATAATCAAAACCCTTATCTCTGTCAAGAAAAAAAAGTTAAAACTCGTTTCAGACGTTCAGAAATTCAGATTGCGACACGGCGATTACGCTATGTACTAATTCGTGTGTGCTTACTTTACACGCGAGGACGCCATTAACAATGGAAAGGAGGTTTTAGAGAATAGAGAGATGTCTGTTTGAGTTAAAATTTCAGCTTTTGCCTTTCCATATTGGATTAAAAGTTTTAGTTTTTCGTTGGTCTCTGTCAGTGGCCGTCAGGTGGCGTAGCGGAGCGGGTATAAAATTCGGCGTCCCGTAGTCATTAATTTGACAAATGACCGCAGGGCGGCGGGTAGTGCCCCAGACCGCGCGGCTGCCGCGGGGGCGCTGACACCGCCGATGGTTCAGAAACTCACTTTAATTTGTCTACCTACGTTCCGAAACAACAAAAAACACTTTTAATACCTATTATTTTCAATTACAATCAAAATTTCGTAGTTGCTTCTAGCTAAGCGTTCGAAAATGTATTTTTAAGCATTGGAGATTATAAGTAGTCTCTGTGTGTGAAGGATTTATATCGGGTTGTTAGGGTAGCGCTGCGTTACGCTCACTTCCGTGTGTGTTTTGCTTTACCCGGCACATTCCTTCGCCAATTTATTTGGATTTAGAACGAGATTGTGATGCCAGTTTGTTTTTGTATTAATCCTGCAACCGCCATTCCAATTACGACAAGGAACGCGCGGAATTTTTATGTGTTTTCATTTTCATAATTTCCATTCTACCTCTATTATTATGTTTTTGGAAGCGAATAATCTAAGCTCACCAATATAAATCGTTTGTACGGCTACCTAAAAACACAGTTTTATTATTTTATCAAACACGCTCAAAATTGAAATATCTTAAATCAACGGCTATCAATTATGTGGAATCGCGATGAATCCCCGCACAGCTGAAAACAACTCGCCCACAAAATCATAACGAATAGATGCCCACTCTCGATAGCTGTATCGCGAGACAAAAACCACAATAAATAAAAGCACGGTTAAAATTTTAAGGGCCGGTGCAGGGGAGGCCATTAGAGGCCCTTAGCGATGTAACGAATGTGTCTCCGAGAGATGCGAGCGAAGATCGCCCAATTGTTACCGGCCAGCGTGAAATCGCGCCGATGCATAAACGAAACAATACTTGGCTCCAATTTCAAACGTATGAATGGCTCCGTTCAATCGCATATCGAAAACCGTGTTCCATTTTCAAAGATCGCATCTTCGTATTCGCATTTCGAACTGCAGCCACCGCGTCGGCTGCAACTTCGTTTCCTTTCTTACTAATACTTTCGTAATGTTTGTTTAGATTGATGTAATGTCCCTCATTTTGAATCGAAATTTTCTGTTTATGTTAAAAAGCAGCCGGATTATGACCACATTATGACGCTTTTACCGTCGAGTATTTAATTAAATGTTCAACCTGACACTTATTAATTGTTATACCGCTCAGGAATGTCTTATAAAGCGAAAAACATTCTTAGTAGTTTCGATTACATCGATGACCAACCAGTTCCTTGTCACTTTACGGCATTCGTATTAATCGATTCGAATAAATCACTCATGATTTTGTACAAACATGAGAGAATACGTTTTTTAAATTATAATTTTCGATGTTACCAGTGGAAAATAAAGCATAGAGCCATATAATGCGATCGCATGCTGTAACGGAGCGAGGCGGATGTGACCGCCGCGTCTTCCTGTCACAATTAATTTCCGGGAGCGCTGAAATTGGCGCGAAAACTGTCGCGAGCGAGAGCAGCGCCACCGCGGCGGGAATTTTAATTACGCACTCGTATTTCGAATACCAATGTCGTCTTGTTTAAATTAAATATAAATTATTCTCTTCTAGGCCCGCTGCGAGCCTGGTGTTATTGTGAAAATTGCGTCGACTTCAATTACCAGTTGCCCTTTAATTACACAGGAATTTCTAATTTCTAAACTCTTAATAGGAAAGGTCCACGGAAAAAAATCCGTCACAGATAAGAAGATAAGCGAACACGACAGAACGGAGGAAAAGAAAAAGCGCTCCAAATGTAATTAGAGGGCAAATGAAAACTTTACAAGCCAGACGGGTGCACCTCTAAAAGCATTCAGCAAACTTTGATAAAGAGATTAAAGTATGACAGTTTGAAATATAGCCACGGTAGTTGGAGAGAAAAAATACAGTGCAAAAGTTTCTCAGGCGGGTTCAGTCTCCATTGTTGGCAACTACGGCGAGTTAATTTTGTAGAAAAGAAACAGAGGCGAGGCGGGCGCAGGTGCCGCCGCGCGCTGTATTAATTTGAGCGGCGCAACCCCGCCTAATGCTACGTATGATTGTGCCACACAGCGCTAAATTTATACGCAAAGTTATAAACGGAACGTGGCCGGATCCCGTGCATGGGTGGCTTTACAATAAATCCGAACGCGACGGATTATGACGTAGCGCAGTGACATCCAGCGAGTATCCTGAACGCAGCCGACTCCTTCCCGCCGAGAAAACTCTCAATTACGAACGCGGCTTTAATTGTAAATTATGGGTTGAGACGAGCGCGTTTAACCGACGCAGCTATTAACATAATTGTTTCAAAAGAAATGTTCTTGGTAAACGACAACTCGAGATCTTAGTAGAGATATTTTAGTAATTAAGAGGCATATTTGCATAGTGATGCGGCCGCCGCACTGACATTTCGTATTTCTTTCCAGTGTAATGTCGCGATTGCCATTTTGGGCCGTTGAGCTTATCTTTTTATTATTTCTTATCATTTTCTTAGAATTTATAGCAAAATATGAGCCGGCTTTGTCCCGATGATCTCGACTCGTCGCCACATCTTGTCAGTCCGGTTGTGGCGCCATCAACATGAGTTATCCAAATGTGCATTTTTAATTATAACGTTTTAGATGTTATATTTTCTTTATTGCTGGTATTACGTGTTGTTTTGCAATAAAAGTCGTTTTTAATTACTTTGTTATAATACTTATAATTGCAAGTATTATTTTCATTGGCAGTGCCGTGACAATTTTATTGATTGTAAAACCGTTTGTAAGTATTAATTGGACTGGAATGTTGTTTCTGGAGATTACAAGTTGACGTGTACGGTCTGCTGCAGACGAACATGGGGGGTCACTCTATATGAAGAAAAACTAAGTTTTGGAACGCTTCTGCGAGCCACGACTCTATCTAATTGTTTTAAAGGTGCCTTGCACGTTTGTTGCACGACGGTTCTTGTTCGTTCGTTGTTCGTCAGTATAGAGTAACCCCCCTGAGCCTCGGCCGGGAACGGGATTACGAGTACGGCTGCGTTCCGAGAAAGGGGATTTAAATAAATTCACATGTGACAACACTCGAGGGTGACGGATTGCTATATTTGGAGTTACAGGCTGTTAAATAAGTTAGGAGACTACACAAACTAACACTTAGAATAAGCACGGTTCTTAAGAAAGAAATGTGATGATCTTTATTTATTTATACATAGAAAAATACCTGTGAATCGTCGCGTAGTGCAGCTTTTCCATAGGCATTACTTAATGAAATATCAAAATAAAGCCAGGTATCTATCCCCTTTAAAGCACATCAACTAGTGTTGCCCAAATGCAAGAACAAGACGAGACTTAGCCAGTCTTGGTCTTGGTCTTGCGCCAATACACCTGGTCTTGGTCTTGGTCTTGGTCTTGCGCCAATACACCTGGTCTTGGTCTTGGTCTTGGTCTTGCGCTCCCAGTCTTGGTCTTGGTCTTGGTCTTGCAGCAAGAGTCTTGCAAGTCTTGCAATTACCTATTAGTCTATTACTATTTATTAAAGTTTACTTTTTGATTTTAATAGATATTTTTTTATTCGCTATGTTTATGGTATTAGTCGTAATGCGCATAGGTCCAGTTTTTCATTTTCTTTGATACAGTTTTTTGCATCTCATAGAATTCCTAAGCGTACTTACCTATACACCGAACTGTTACACCTAACTACTCAGTGAAATAGCGCTCTGCAAGACGCAAGAGTCTTGCAGGCTATGTCTTGTTCTTGCTCAAGTCTTGCACGGTCAGTCTTGGTCTTGGTCTTGCTAAAAATACGCGGTCTTGTTCTTGGTCTTGGTCTTGCAAAAACGCAAGAACAAGACCAAGACTGCAAGACCAAGACTGAATTTGGGCAACACTAACATCAACTAATTAGAAACTCGACGAAACAACAAAGTCCGGTAAACAGGCGAAATCTAAACAACCGTCCGCCATAACTCACACCCGCGCCTGAAGATAAGGCTTTCATTACGCGAATTCTGAATTTAAAACCGAGTTTAATCAACAAGCGGGCTAACGGGAAACCCGGCCTGTTTAATACCTCACCTGTACGCAAACGCAATTTTCAAGCCAAATGTTTGTTTTCGATCGATGTACTGATGGAAATCGAGGGTTAAGCAGATTCTGTTTAAAGAATTTTCAAACTGCTACTTTAGGTTATGTGCTTAGAATATAATTAAGCAGATATGTAGGTACAAGGTTTTAGAAGGAAAGATTAATGCGATTGACAGACAGACTATCTGCGCATGAAAATAGACTTTTGGTTTCGGAAAACGTCCCGACAGACGGCGGCTAGCTTGATTTATTGGGACACGGAGAGAACTTGATCCGCCATCTTGATAACGTGAGTGGCGCAGCTGAAGCGTCGCTAGGTATTCCTGCTCTCCTGGTGGCTCGTAAGTTTATCCCTATGTTTGTTTGTTGTTTCTGTCGTTAACTAAGCCATTTTATGTATCAGTCGCGGAGGTAGGACTGAGAGCAGACTCCGGGAGCCCTAACCCCTTCGCCGTTTGATAAATGGCCAATTACGGAGCGCCCGCGTCCCTTCTGTTAGCTTGTTGCCTATTTTGAATTGCTTTTGCTTTTTCGTTTAGATTAATATCTAAATAGGATAGATACGGATCCCGTTTAGGTATTTCCCCGTTGTTTTTAACGTAAATTTTCGGCGAGGAAAAGCCTTTTGTCTTGCCCGCCATTGTTCTAGCGCAGATATACCAGCTCAAGGCTGCCTGTGCCCGTTTAGATTAGTTCCGTGTTGTTTCTCTTTGTATTTTTTCTCCGGGCTCAGGTGTGAAATGGCCGCATTCTTAATTCGCGTCATCGGCGCTGATGAGGGTGCGGTCCCCAGCCCTCGACCCTCCGTGTTTATTTTTCAGTATTTAAAGTGGTATAATTGCGCCCCGCCTTAAGCCTGTCCAAATGGTATCCAACAAATACGGTTATCCGACATAATCGCGGCCCGCAGAAGCGTACACACATTTTTAGATAGAAACAAAAACAATGGGCGTATCGAAACGTAATAACGCTCCAGCACGCTCCTTGATCACAATAGGCTTTCGTGCGAGAATCACGTCCCAAATAACGGTCATTATCCGCCGCTGTACTTATTATTGTGATTGTAACAAACGCCATTAGAGCTACATAATAATATCATTTTCAATTGGTGAGCGGAACCGATGCGATTACGGCGAAGGCGCGGCCACGGAGCCGCCGGACGGAACGGGAACAGCGTACAACGGAACGCCAAGCAAATGGCGCGAAACGACTATTCGAAATTCGAATTTGACAGCGCACAAGATGGCGTGCGTCGGGATAACATTTTTGTGTAAATTTAATTGTTGCCGCGTACGCTCATGAAAGCAATTTATGTCCGTGATTGATGGTGCGGTGTTTATTAGAAAAAAGTTAATAACGGCTCGGACACGGAAATAGTCATTAACAGCGGGCCGAGTTGTTTTCTTCTGATTCGTGTCACGTTGGAGCTGCGGGTCACATCATCATGGACAGCGGTGATTAGATGAATCAAAGGGCACGAAGTACACCAACATAATTAAATAAACCGTGTGAAGTCTATGATTCCAAATTGTTCCGTATGTAGCGGAAATGTACGAGATGAACGTGATTTATAAGAATAAAAGTGGTTACACCGATGTGGGCTAGAGTCAACGACCGCCGCCTTCGCTCCGCTTCGCCCGATATCGACAAGATTGATGACGCCGGCTCAACAACAGTTCACGTGTTGGGATGTAACCACGTTAATTACTATACAAATTAATATTCGATAGCTTTTACATCAACTTAAATAGAATTGAATCTTCCACTTTAAAAAACTTATCCCTAAATCTCGTAGCTTTTACAACCACGTCCTTACGTCACTCAAACAAAAGATACCAACCTAGTTCGTCGCCAGAAACCAAAAGAAAAGAAACGTCATTTTTATTTTTTAAATTTAATTGAAGTATTAGCTGAACACAGATAAAGCCGGAGGCACCGAGTTTTTTCGAAAGTTTTATCTGATGGCTTACCATTTGAATGTTTAAAGGTGCAAGTAGCTACAAAGTTTTAATAGACTGTCTCAGGGCAATCAGATTGAATTCCAAAGAAAAATACGAGTGAAACGATAAAAATCTTTGTTTTTAAAAAAAGGTGGATATTACATTCATCGGAGGCCAATGACAAATGAAATGGCGGGAAAAAAGGAAAACACAAAATTGGTCAGTATGACCACGCCATAAATTCGGGGCTGGCTGAATGGCTCTAATTCCTTTGTTTGCGAAAACTGAAACGGGCGCGGACATAGCGGGAACTAGCAATACCATATTTCACTCACTCGCACTTGACGGATTCCTCTGTGTTGGAAAGTGATAGACGTAGAAGGTTAAGTTATTGGTCGTTCCGATGTGTAGTTATGTCGTCTTAGTGGATTTATTCCATCGTGGGTAGATATTTGGAGGCTGTTTCGTTTTTAACTGTTCCTATTTATGAGCCAGTAGAGTGACGGCGGTGTTACTCGATGTAATAAAATTGTTATTTATAATTATTAATTGTTAGAAATGAATAATATTAGAGCTATTCGTACTTAGGTTAAACAGATGACTTCGGAAATCCATAGGACTGTGTAGGAAATGCGACACTTTATTTCTATCCCTTTACGTGTAACTTGTAACGTTGACGTCATGAGACTTTACTGAAATAATATAGCACATTTCAGGATAATTTACAATTTAAAGCATTTAACAGTACAGATTAGTTTCAAAGTAAGCAGCGATCTCGCAACTGGGTTATGTCATTTCGTCAAGCAGCCTGGAGTCGCGCCAGATCGCTTCTGTTGAGAGCTCAGAAGAAACGGTTTAAGTATTGATACAATTTACGACCGCTTTTTGTTACCTATACCTAATGCTCTGAAAGACAAAGAAGTGTCAACAGTTAGTAAAATTATCGTATAAAAACAGCGGACTTTACATTAAAAACAAACTTTATAATGAATTTTCTCGAATTAGTACATCTGGGGCCCAATATAAAAAAATATTGTACCTATCTATGTCCTAAATAAATATTAAATAATAAATGTCAAGTATTTATTTCAAACATTCACGATTTTTATATTTATATGGTCACAGATACTTTGGGTTTCCCTTAAGTAGAGACTGAATAATTCAAACATTTGCATTACAAAAAAAATACAATTAAATATCTCTTACCACCTACGACGCGACGTGGTGCGTTCGGAAATCAAAACAAAAGACACACGATTCGTCTGGAAACGCGCGCGTCACCCGATACAGGCTTGCGTATGATTAAAATCGTCTCGTTCAGAAACGTTCAAAAACCTCTGATACGTATAAATAAATGGTGATAATATCTCGAGTTGATCCCTGCATTAGCTGTGGCCGTACCACCTTGGTTTTACGTTACGTTTCGCTTTCTTGTGTCAGCTTGTTCCTTGCTTTTAAATATATATGCCCTTGTCAATGCATTTTTATGTTGGTCTGTGAAATAGATTTAAATTACAGGATTCCGCAACAAGCTATGTGTGTAAAAAACAGCGAAAATCGTTAACTTTAAGGTACGCAGGTTGAGCATTTTGTTGCTATTGAAACCAAAAAGGTGCAAGTGGAAGACAGTCGAACCGAACTTGCATTAACTCGCCATGTCGCAGCTTATAATAAGACAAGATAAACAATTGTGAGTATGTACTTATTTATTTTGAAAAATTGCAATAATGTCCATATCGAAATTAATTTACATGGAATATATTAATCTCTCCAAAGAAAGATTGGTAAATATTTAGGCAGTATTGTTATTAAAATATTTTTTTGCCGGTATTATAAAAGCCAGCATTATTTAATTTTGCAGTTTGACATCGTATCGTCGGTTCTAGTGTGTTCGTATTGAGGTCATAATTATTTTATTACACACTTACCTATAAATAGAGTGTAAGATACCTGTCCATGGCGACCCCATACGGTCTAAGCTCATTCGTTCAATGACACAGTCATGATGCCTTTGATTCTTGTATTTACGCGGCCGCGCCTGACCCCATCGTTTTTTACTTTTTAATTTTGTTTCTTTTTTTTCGAGCGAAGCGTTGATTTTTTTCTTCGTGCCAGTTTCTTTGAGGCTTAAATTTCTGATGTGATCTCTCGGACGTCGCATTCTCGACATATTTGATTTTATTCCGATTTGTTGCTTTTTTCTTTCTTTTTCGCCTGCCTCAACGTCGAAATAAAGATGGCTACAGGCAAGTTTATGTCCGCGGGTGTTTGTAGTGAAGACATTTGAGATATTTCTCAGGAGAAGATAAGTATCGTCATAATTAGCCAAGCAGTTGGAAGTAAAGTTTTGTGTCCTGAGACTTGTTTAGCAAGAAGTAGTACACAGTCTCAGATAAATCATTTTCTGCATATTACTTTGTTGTTGTCGTGTTTTAGTGGAACTAATTAAACAGGAAATTATCTAAGCGGACCTTAAACCAGTGCTATTAAGTACACAAGCACTTGACAAGCGCCATGCGTCAAGACATGACAGTGGTACATCCCTCGTGTACCAGGGCGGCAGCGGGGCCGTCGCGTCGGCGTCCAGGCGCGAGGGAGCACACACAATACAGATCCTGCGTTATTGTCCAACAATGCGTGAAATGCCCTGACAAACGATGACAGCGGGCCGCGCGCCGCCAGCCTGCTCGACCTACCAGCAATTTATGATATCCTATTACGAGATTTAATGACACTAAACGTCGGGTCACTCTGTTTACGCCGTAAGTCACGCATTTGACCCGAAAACTCTACGCTCCAACTTTGCAGTCGAGACCTTGGATCTTGACAGCAGAGTGCCAAACTCCAAGATTTATCTGGCGAATTAAAGTCAGTTTAGATAATATTGGTAGTTAAACAAACAGCGCTATTGTAAAGAGGGGCTGTCGTGAACAGAATACACTTAGAAGCGAGAAGGAGGGAAACTGAAAAATTACCATATCCCGACTGTGTAAACACATCCCGCAATCTTCCCGTTGTCAGCCGACGGAGCGTCCGAACTTGCCGCGCCAAATATTTGCCAGAGTCTCATAAATTCAACGCGGGGTACCAGGATAACACACATAATGCACAGCGCCACGGATCGGTAAACATATTGTAATGGGAAACGCCGTCATTGTTTGCATTTTATGATGTCCTGGTGTAAACTGACGCCTGACATGAGCCTAAAAGGCAAATCTCCATTCCTGCTGTGGCTCTCTTCCTTGCGCGCAAATTATTGTACAGTGTACGAAGATGTCTCATAATAAACTCCACTAAATTATCAGCAGGGTCTTATTAAAGGCAAATGCGGGGTAAGACGCTAAACTCGATATACAACCTCCACGTAGCACCTAACTCTACGTAATGCCCTTAAATATTCGAAATCCGTCAAGAACGTAAATCGCGCGCTTTTGTATGTGGGTCGGGGAAGTCCTATTTACGAGACGCGGAGAGGTTCAGATAGCCCGCACCCGAATTAAACTTGAATTTAAAACCATTTTATATTAGCTAAGCTAGCTTAGATCGGTGCTGCGGCGCCGCAAGAGATAAGAGAATTGGCCTGTCAGGCTCCGGATGATATATTTGACCAACATTTCCATACCGCCGCCCCCGCCCGCGCCCCCAGCCCGCACCCTCCCTATTTTCATTTTGTACGTGTCTGGGATCTCTCGTATCCATAATATATCCTTTCTGTTTAGGAGTTTCATTGAAAAAAAAAGCCTGGAAACGCGGCTGTAGCGTAAAATTTTTATAGACGTCAAATCGTGACAGGCGAGTGTGTTTTTTCGAGTTTTATATGCTATTTTAGTAACGGAGTGATACAGCGTAGTTGAGCAAGTATTATTCATAGCTATTTCCTCGCTGTGCTCATTTGAATAATTAAAAATTTGGCAGCGCGAGGCGGGCGCACGAGAATGTCTGGGAAAAGCTTACGGATGGATAATCAGCCGGTTTTTACTGCACTGCGCCGAAATTATTATTAAAACACTTAGTTATTGTGAAATGAGGATCCTATAGGCAATTATATAATATGTATATACCATGAATATATGAAGATACTTAGGTAATATTTCCCGTACTCGGTCGATGTTTTCCAATAACAACTTGACCCGTAATTGTCTTAACTCTTACCACTAACCTGTGATTTAACCTTATTACCAGCTTTCGATAAACGGAATATAATACCGCGGTACTCGGAATAGCGGCAACTTACCTGTAATAAAAGAAAAATCACACATTAGTTATTACAACTCGCAATTAATTAGAGCTATAAAACGGAAACATGTTTATCTATTCGCACGATTTGGAATTTTATATTCGTTCACTAATGCGCTAAAGAGGCGATAATTCTAAAATTATATGTCGCGGGCAATCATTTTAGTCAAAACAGTAATTTGCTTAGTTTGACAGATGGCGCGATTCCCGCCTTTATTACGAGCTGCTTGTCTATGACTCAACTTTTAGGTTATGTCATGTTTTAGGTTATGATTGCTGATTCGATTATTTAAAGTTAAAATCTTTTACTGTATCAAATTAATAATTGACGAAATGAAATTACTTCAAATTACGTAAATTTAACATTGTTGGTTTCCGTGTACACCACGGCTGTCAGTCAATCTGTCTGTCCTATGATGTTTAAATTGGCCAGAACACTTTAATTGTATAATTCAATAATTATGCAATTTTATACGAGTTCGTTCACAATTTCATGGATACGCAGATTTTCCTATTGTGTTGTAATTCTTGTGCCACGGAAATGAGGGTAAATTGTTATATTTCCTAAACACAATGATTATTTGTTGCAGGGCTAGTCATAATCACAATGTATTCAGCTGCATATTAATGGGTAATTTTCCATTTACAACACCCACAGGCTATTTGTTACATGTATAGTAAAAAAAGATATAGACTTTTGAATGGTTTCAAAATAATTTGACTCAGGTGCCAAAATAATGTGAAAGCCTCTATAAGTATATTGAGTACAAACAACAAGTTTGAAAAGTTGGTTCTCGAACAAGTTGTAAGATTACGCAGAAACCCCAAAAGATGCCCAAAAACGGAAATTTGATTGGATTCTAAGTAACTTTAAACAAGTACCTATGAGTGTAGTGGAAGGTACAGGGTACATGAGGTACATCGAACACGCAGTCGAGCCCGAGCAGGTGTCCGGCACGAGTTGAACGCGCAGTGAACACAGCCTGAGCGACTAATTAAGCATAACTCTAAGTAATTCTTCCCACTTTTATTTTGCTAAGATTTCAGACCGCCTTAAATTGTGAAAAGTGCCTTCTCCCCCCCCCCCTCCGACCCCCCGCTGCCCTCCCCCCCGCACCTGCCTGCACTTGCAGCGACACCGACCACTGGTTTTTATTTCCTTTTCGCTCTTTTGTGTCGGTGGATGTCGATCTCTCGCTTCGGTACGCTCCGCCCATTTGTAACATCGACTCGCGTCGCGCCGCACCTGTCCCTCTCTGCCCGCCTGATTTATGTGGGAGTGAAAGAGTTTGATCGATGCATTGTTTTCCTCTCTTCAACTGTCCGCTAGGGCACGGAAAACGCCGAGGAAAGCCGGCTGACCCGCAGATTGCAGATATCGGATGGGAGGCGTTATTACCGCGCTCTCGCACTCTGTGTAAATTCGAGATAATGTGGCGATTACACTCGCGGATGCCTCGACTCGGCTCGGGTGTCTCGCGGTGGGAAACTGCGATCGTCTTCGTTTTTGTTCACCGCAGCGCTGGTAGGCTGCGTTCCGTTTTGTAAAACTATATTTACGATAATGTTATCGTGCGCGCGGCCGTATTACATTACCTACCTACACGGCGGACAACGCCCGTGATTAATGAGTACTCGGCCGAGGCGGAACGTCTGCTGGAAAAAAATCAATTCTATAAAGGAGAGGCCGATAGAAGTCCACCGCAAATGCAATGCGTTGCACAGACTTACAGCAATGTTTCTGTCGTCGACATAATGAAGTCATTTAGCGCGGCCCGCCATCGATCTCCGTTCGATCCTCCAATCATATTGTCAATCGGCCGGTCTCAACTGCTCTATAAATCGGCAGTTGTTTATGCTTTTCCGAAAAAAGCGATTCTGATTCTGAATAAAGATTTTAAGTCGCAACGGTGCGGCGGCAAAAAGCGCGCGCCGCTGACAAGTTGAGAAATGTCATGGCGGACTGGCCGTTTTTTTGCAGTATTTTGGCGGGATCGCCATTCTAATCAAAATTGTTTACGCGTCGGGCGAGCCGGGGTTAGCAGACGTGTTCGATATTTGAATTCGTTTTATTCTGCGACCGGCCAGCCTGCGTGGGAAAGCGTCATCTTTTCAATGACAACGACCGTTTCGATTCACTTTTTTTCTTTTTTAATTCGAAGATCGGGGATTTGATATTTAAATTCTCATTAGTTATTAGATTTTTAATTCGGAACTACCTACTCAATTGGTGAATTATCAGGTATTGTCTAATAACATGGTAATATGTAGATAAATGACGTTAATTCAACTCAGGATTTATCAAAGTGAACACACTATTGTTTGAGGCAAGTACCTACATAAAATCTCGTCCGATAGCACGTAAAGGCATCTTTCCCCGAGGGGGCGCAATAAATCAAAACAAAACAAATAAAAAGCGCGCGGCGACAGAAAGCGTTATTATCTTTATAATTGCACGTCAAGAAACAAGGAAACGTTTTCCCGCTCCTTTTACTTTTTTATTTCTTCCTCGAGGCACAGGCTTATGATATATTATGCCATGAATACAAGATGCCGCGCGACACCTGCCCTGTTCCTATGAATCCGAAATTGCGATCTTCATATCATTACGTTAGTTTAAATTGGACGCAAAATTGGAATTGATGGCGTCTCTAAAAAGAAAATAGCTTCATTTATTAACATGTAAGAAACACAGGTCGTCGACCCCAAGGAGGTTATACAACCGTTATCAGAGAAACAATAAGAGCATGATAACAAACAGAACACAATAGAGAACACACAAGTAAAACCAACAATAAAAGGCCACAAATATGCGATAAGCGCCCCGCCTAAATTGTAACGAGCCGTCTCACTATCGATGTCTCTGTCAAAAACTGTCAAAAACTTGACAGACGCCGTGTCAGGCTAACGAGCCGAGCGGGGCGCCGACTCAGCGTGACTCAGCAGAATTCGGAGCGTAGTAAAAGTTGCGTTCAGCGCCATCTATGTCTGAGTAGCTGCATTAAATGTTGGACCAAGGAGTTAACAATACTCCTATTACTCTGAACGAAATAAACGTTTCAGTACGACTTTTAAACTATCTTTAATGAACTGTGCGTATTTTAATTTCGGGTTTAAAATTAGTACCGCATTATTAAAAGCATGATCTCGAAGCGATACTACATAAAGATGCAAATAAGGCTGTACCCTGCGGCCGCGCCTCGAATTTATAGTGGCGCGAGCACCTCATTATGGCTAACAAGCATTCGAACTCTTTTACCCCATAAATATTATATTTTACACCTGCGCTAAAAGCCTTTCATTTTTAGTGATAACTCGTTCGGAATCGCCCCTGTCAGGCTAAATGTTCACCTGTTTTTACACACCTTTCATAGTTCTTAATTCTTTCTAATTATAATACCGAATTAGTTCCGGATTTACGTAATAGATGGCAGTAAATCCGCATGTAAATAATAAAAATATAAAAAGACAAGTTGGAATGCAATATCGATAATATAATAATTACGAAACCATTAATGTACCTAATGATGATAATATTGATAATAGATAAGACTTTATGACGTAAAATAAAAATGCCAAACAAATGTTTAAAGCAAAATGCCAATATTCTTTAGTGATGTTCTCAGAATTACGATTGATCTTTAAAATAACTGAAGACCACCGACATGTTTTGAATGAGCTGTTTGAATTTGTTTTATTATTCTCATGAATTCTTTGTCTTTTTCATTACGTTTTTGGAATTTTTAAGATAAATATCGATGTTTAATTCCAATTAAAATTAATTATGTAGGTAGGCAGATAGTTACTTTTAATAATCACCATTCTTTAGTATCAAGATTGCAATATAAATACGACACTGATCGAGTGGTTCAAGCTATTGAAATATACAGGCCATTTACTTTGAATTTAAAGTTTGGTTTAAACGTGAAAACTTATAGATTCTAATAGCTTTGAGTTAAGACATTATATGCATTTAATTTCCTTGGCCACACCAACGTGTGGCCTCATTTCTTTGGGTTTTGGTGTGCTGTGGGATTGAAAGCAGGGAGCTTTTGATGTGGCATTTAGTTTTCTTTACTTCCATGAAAGTTCGCGTGCTGTGCCTACACCCAGTGGCTCATTTTAACTATAATTACATTACATGCGACCGTAAACGTTGCTCGGTTTGACGTAAAACAATGGACATATGTTCCGATCCGACGCCAAATAGAAAATAACTCACGCTACCGAAATTAACTCTACACAAGTTCTTTCAAAATACAAGAAGCCACAAATTCCGATAAAATCCCAAACAGGAAACAACGACATTTCATATCGCCAATTGATACCGGAAAATCCCCCGAGGGACGCCGAGAAAAAAATAATACTCCACTATATCGCCCGCCTATACATATTTAATAGAGATCGCGACCACAATATGTAGCAAGGTACCAGGAGTACAGAAATTGGGAAGATAGTATCGGAATCTAGGCCGGTCTCCGAGGAAATCATTGGGAAGGCATCCGGAAAATTTACCGCGCATTCCGGCTTATGTGGCGGAACACCTGCCGCTTGCTTATGTGCGCCTGGTACGTGAGCTATTTACTCGCCTATCGAATACCTTTTTCTAAGGGGTGAAAGAAGAATCGATTCACTGCTCTGATTATTTACATTTACATAGTTAGTTAGGGAAAAGCTATTAGTGAAATCAATAGATCGGATTCCTAAATATTCATAAACGTGGGGTTATTATACTGAAGGATGTCTAGCAATTTCAGCCGCCCGCCATAATGGGAAGTCTTGTTAATTATTCAAAATGTCGACACTATAATGGGAAGTTAGTTTATAAATATTCAATAGACCGAACCGTAGCCCGCAGAGCCGACGACCGCTGGAGTAGAAAGGTTCTGGAGTGGAGACCCCGTGTCGGCAAACGGCGTGTCGGTCGCCCCCCAACCCGTTGGTCTGATGATCTGCGGAAGGTAGCGGGAAGCCGCTGGATGCAGATGGCGGGTGACCGTTTGGGGTGGCGATCGTTAGGAGAGGCCTATGTCCAACAGTGGACTACAGAAGGCTGAGAGAGAGACCGAACCGTTCGATACAACACTCGTATCGGAGTGGCAAACGTATATAAATTAATCAATCCCAATAATTTTCGGAGCATCGTATCGAATTAAAACGCCGGCCGGTAATAATGTTCATGTTTAAAAATAAAAAATAATAAAGACCGGATATTCAATTAGAACAGATTGTCAAATCAGAATTCAAAATTGGAATGATTTCGATTTAAAACAATTTTGCGGCCAGCACGCGCCCCTCTAATTTAAAAATTCAACAACTTGACATTTGGCTGCGCGCTGCACATTCGGACAATAACCGTTGCGGTCGACGTGGAGGTCAAAATAGACCAATTTGCGGTTTGGCTGAATGACTTGAAAACATCGTGACATTAGCGCAGGATCTGCGCTCAGCGCTCCGCTGATTGGCCAAATTGTTTTTGATTGCGCCCGCTTTATTTTATACGGTTTAAGAATAAGAACAAGAGTGTAATTGGACGTAATTTCGCTATATCGAGCATTGTGTACAGATTTGCTGGGAACAATGGGAAAAGTTTTTATTCTTGTATAAGTGGTACCTACGAGGAGATTAATACCTACCTACCTGGTTCTAAGCAATTTACTATCTACCTTCTAACATAATAGTCGAAGAAAAAAACTTGTACGTACAAAGTCGTTAAGCTGTAAGAATGTAACTGATGCTGAATATTCCAGTGACATGACAAGACAAAACATGGCCTTTTAAATAATTTTATAAACTGAACATTCACAGATTCCGTGAAACATGGTAATCAGGGGACAAACACACAGTGATGTGAAAATTGCCACGTAAGTATGTAAATGATCGTGATTATAGTAAATTTGCGTCCGGGGTTATTTTCGACATGGGAATCCTTGTAGGTATGCGATTCGTAAGAGTAATTTTAGTAATTGTTGAACACTGCGTTTGCTTTACGCATTCTATTACATACAGGGTGTCCCGTTACTCGAAGTCAAGTCGGTGGGATGCATTTTTTTTATTCTTGCCTATTTCGTTGTGTTCTGTACACCACTACAAAAAACTTTTATGAAGCTGAGTGTCACCCATGTCTCCAGCACTAACAATATTTGCGATATTTAAAATCAGTGACAGTCTTCTTTATAAATTCCAGCATACTGCATAAATAATAATAAAAACCGGCTATTTTAAATAACAAATTACGGTGAGATTTGTCGAATTTCCCACGGCACCAATCAGTCAAAACTCAAAACTAGATCTCGATAATCTACATTCATTAACACCACAAGCCAATAACAGAAATTAAAAGCTATTTCATAAAAAAAACAACTTCATAAACCAAATTCGACCACGATGCCGTGGCTAAATCCCGATTTAATTTATGATACATTCATATTAATTCATAAGGCAGCATGCGCTTCGCCTAATGTTATGATAATTATATGTAAATTCGATCGGGTGTACTCAGGAATGAGTCTATGCGTGTAGGGACCATACTGCGTCTAGTCTGGTGCCACCTTAAAAGGGCCTGCGTCGGCCGGCTTGCAAATTGTGGACAACTCATTGTTTTCCAAATATATCCTGCGACCGGCGTACCAGGCGAGCATAGAACACAGATAGTCATCTAGCCATTCAAACGTTATCAAGATCGAACCCGGTTCAAATTAGTCACTCAATTTTAAAACGATTTCGCGAACTTTGACAGTAATTGTGGCAAATGGGCCGTTAGAGGCGAAAACGATCGGTTCTGTCACAGCACATGGGCTTTGTGTCAAAATTATACATATTTTTGAATAAATTAATTGAAATGGGGAATATAAATGTCAAAGACAGTGTCCGTTATCAAATTTCAAATGTCTCAAGACCGGTAGTAGGTACCTATAAATAAAAAATATTTTCACATCTAAATCTGTCCAGCAGTGGATCAATCAATTACTTGTTGCTTCAGCAGCATTAAAAAGAAATTTTAACGTATTTTTTAGTTCCCCATAAATCAATGGAACTAAGTAAACAACTAGTCCTTTGTAACAGAATAGGCTATTAAATTTGGAAACGTAAAAATGTCGGCCATATTTATTTTGAGAAATAAAACGGCGGCTTCGGTGACGACGTTTGGCGCCATGGCTTGAGATTCAAAAATGGAATCAAGCGTTTAGGATGAGTTATTTGACGTTTGATTGTTTTTGGAATAACATTTTCGTCTATTTGAGGGACGTAGACGTATCGAGTTTTAGGATGAAGTAGATGCAACTGGCGCTAAAGATGTCACTATAGTATTTTGTCTGGGGACTGTCCTGTTACTATGATTGATAGTTGAAGGGAACGTAGTATCATGTTTTTTGCCTATTAAAAATAACAAGCATTAAAAACTTCTGCTTTTAGATTTCAGCTTTCAGATTATTATACCTACAAGTACTTTAGCCATCAAGTTTTCATAGCCGCAAATGAAGCGTCCAAAAAGTTGGCTAGCAATCGCCCGCTGATTGCCTAGTACTAAAGTGGCTAGCAGACCAGGCGCGCCATTAGGCGAGTTCACCAAGATCAAACGTAAATCACCCTCGGTACCAGGAGAGCATACCTGCGCCGCAGTTCATTCCCGCAGGCCGCATTAGCCGCGGGAACAGTCATTAGACAACGATATTACCTGTTATTAGCTATTAACCCGCAGTGGGACGCGTTACTCACACTGCATAGTTTAAAGACTCTGAAATTTTCCTCGAAAGCCTTTTAAAGCTTGTGAGAAATAAAAGTAAGCAATAGATATATTGATATCGTAGTGAAAATCATACCCTCAGAATAATAACGGCCGCACGCTTTGCTCTTTAATCGTATCCAATTCCTCCGAACAAGGACTCGATGCCCTGAAAGTTTTTAAAACTGGAGCACAAACTTTTTTATGGTTCGGTGTCGGCCTACACGCATGACAGAAGTCCACAGACAATATTGTAGCGATGAACTCAACAAGTGCAAGGAGGTTGGTTTACGACTCACAAGCTATAAAACCTTCGTGGAAGTGACGTCTCACTAATACCGCCTAATATGTCATAAAATAGAACTGTTGGGGCGAATCTGTAATGCGGGTTTAGGGAAACAATTTCATTCAAGCAACCTCTTGGTCTTATTATGTATTTTAGGATTCGAATACTTTTTTTTATTTTCCACCACAAACTTCAAACTAAACCC
Organism: Plutella xylostella; assembly: GCF_932276165.1. Classification (NCBI taxonomy): domain Eukaryota; kingdom Metazoa; phylum Arthropoda; class Insecta; order Lepidoptera; family Plutellidae; genus Plutella; species Plutella xylostella. The sequence goes on from NC_064005.1 coordinate 1,081,816, forward strand.
CATAACTCATTTCCGAACTGCAAAAAAAAACTTTTCGGCACTGAAACCCATCCGACCTCCGCATTGTGCCTATATCTAGCTGTATTGTTACAGAGTTCTAATGAAACAGAAGTGTACGGTTTCGCTGCTTTCTACGACAAAGGCGAGGGGCGCGCGGGGGGATGATTAATTGTCCTGCGCGGGGGGAGGGGTGTAGTGCGACCGACGAGTCTTGATACTGGGTAAGCGTTTTAGGGAATAATACTGTTTATTTAAGTTCACTGTGTACTGGGAATGACTGGGATAATTAAACTGCTTAAACCTTATGTGAATATTAAGCTATAGGTTTAGGTATAGGTTTTATTTAATAATATACCCAATTACCCATGTCTCCCAATACACATACAAATACAAATACAAATACAAATACAAATATCTTTATTGATAGCCAAAACATTGATACAGTCTTATTATATCCCTAACCCCTACACTAGGATTCCCTGTGTCGTAGGGATTAGTCTCTTTCGTCTTATGCTATACAATAAAAAACAACATTGTATGTTGTATCGGATATAAAATATTACTTATGTAACAATGTCAAAAAAGGTTGGTGTGCAATTGCAAAATATGTGAATTTAGAACCTAAGTAGGTTTAAATTGTAATGCATTTAATTTTATTGTGTAGTACCTAAAATAAGTGCGTTACTTATTAAATGGACAATAATTCAAGTACAAATCTGTGTAACCGTTATTGACAAAAATAAAACTTTATCAAAAAGTATCAAGACAGCACGAGTTCCGTAGAAGCGTTTCCCATCACAGTCCCCTGTTTTTCTCTTATCTAGAGAGCGGAACAATCCGCCCCCCCCCCTCCCCTCTCCCCTTGCTTCGGGCTAAGAAGCTGCGAGCTAAAGCTGAGGTATTTTCGAAAACTACTTACATCTTCTATCGAAGTATTTCTTGTATGAAAAAGGTATAAATAATCTGCAATATGAAAATCCTTTATAGATTTATTTATTTGCCGAAGTACCGATGAGGTAAACGAGTTCTCCAGCGAAAGCTGCGTAGTGTGGGACACCCTCAAACCCGCGGCACCATCAGTAGACTGGCTCGTAGTGGCCCTCTTTGGAAGACCATCTAAGCCCAGCAGTCGACTAAAGCGTGCTTCAAAAAAGCTTCAAAAGCTCCACTGTCCAGAAGACAACCCTGATTTTTTATTCCACAAAAGGACCTTATTCTAATACCGCTTAAACGCACCTGTATTGTTTAAAAGCCCTTTTAAATTACAAACAAAAATAAAAGGCCACATTCAAATTTGGAACGCAGCAAAAACCGGAAACGGCGAGTCCGCCCGAACGCATCCGAAAGCTTCCGAAAATCCCCGCGAGGGGGCGCCACCGGAAGATGTAATGATGTTTGTCAAATGGAAAATGAGATAGGGAAATGTACGGACCGGGGTACCAAATGCTTTTGCTGACGTCACACCAGCCCCCGCGACCCCTCCGCTTCCAAATTCAAACTTTGCAGCGTGTTCGTTCGTTTTATTTTATAAAATTGAAAAGTTGCGTCATTAGGTCTTAAACGGTCACAATAATGAGTTAAGTTTCGAACTGGCTTTAAAAATAAGTTCAATTTCATTGAGGTGCAATTAAATATACGGAGGTTTTTCTTTGAAAAAACCATGTCCCGTTCTTTGATTAAATATTAGTGAGATTATTTCAATAGTTAGGAACTTAATAAGTGGCGCCCTTTTAGCATTGGTATGCTGACATTTAATTAAAGTCTAGCCAACCAACTGATAACTATTAAATATTTGAAATTGTACTATTTTACACAGACCTACCGCGAGGATTGACCTTTTAAATATAAATAACTTTGTACAAAAATTATTCGCCTACAAATTAAGCACCTAGTTAATTAATTCATTATTGAATCATTCGGTTGTGTTTTAATGAGAAATATTAAAAGTATTATTATAAAACCTTTTTAAAGCAGTTTTCTCAGATGTGAAACCGGCAGTTCAGCTTATTTTTTGGAAACAAACTTAACATCGATGGAAGGGAAATGAAATGTGCAGCCAACTAAATTCAAATTTAGAGACCGGAGGGAAACAAAAGAAAAAGTAAGCATTTGAAAAAAGAACACGTTTGAATTTGGCATGTTCTAAGTTCAAACTCCATTCGGATTCTAGCTCAATGGGTTCAGCCATAAATCTCTGCGTCTCTCAGCAGCTGATGTTGGAAATTCGAAACAGAGGCGCTAGCTGCGCTGTTGTCCCCATTGTACTTATTGTTTGGGCGTAAATGCATTCCAATAATCGGCCTATTATCATACTCCTTGGAGATAATAATTATAAGATACGTCTTTGAATAACATTAAGGATACAGATTTTTACAACGAAAGCATGTTCATGTGCATTCTGCTATGCTGTAAATAAATATTATTTAACATAATATATTATAATTTACTAAAATTGATTAAGTATAACTAACACAATATACCTACGTATGGAATCTATTTTCCACAGGTCCAATCGCACAGTTGAGTGGGAAAAGCATCCAGCCTTGGACAAAGGAACAGAGGGCGCGAGTGTGCGCTCAGATAAAATAAATGGAGAACGGGTGAAAAATGATGACGCGGCGGCGGCGCGGAAAGACATCGCTCTCTGACAGGGGTCGGGCTTTCCACTGGGTCAAATGGGCTGCAGTCCGCGTTTTGTATTTTTTGAATTTAGAATTTGCGTTCTTCGCCTCGACAATGCTCGGATTCTTTATTCAAAAAGTCAAAATGGCCAATCCGATCTCTTCAATTGTTTTTTTTTCTACAAACATCCATCCAGCCAGGCTTAAGTTTCCCTAAAGCAATCTGTGTGCATTTTTACCGCCATTTTCCGGTTTATACGCGAAGTTCTCATGGGGTGTTGGCTACAATGTTACTAGCATCGTAAAACCCCGTAGAGGTCGCTTAATACGCAGTTAAGTGCCCGGATGGAAGTGCGCACACACCTTGAGTGTCGGCAAATGGACCACTGTGAGAGATGCCATCAGATTTAAAAGAACCTTCATGCCTACGACCTAATAACATAAACTACAAAACGGCTAGAAAGTAAAAATTCTTTATATTTATAATTTACTTACCGATCCCCCAAATAATTCGAATCTCAAGAAAACAGCAAAACACACTTACCTGAAACGGGAGAGAAAGAAAAATTTAATTAACATTCCGAGACGGAAGGGCTCTAATTTTGACTTATTAATACAACGCCACTTCAAATTAAAAATAATATTCGTTAGAGATCGCGGAAGAAACTGGCTGGAATTTCGCATTTTGGAAAAAGAAAAGAGACTGTCAAATTTTGCAAAAAGAAAGGAAGATAGCAGTATTTGTAAGGTCTTAAACGACGCAAGGCGCGAAGGCAGAGCCGTAAAAGGGGCTAAGCGTAAGGGCCTTTAAGGGAGTCCCCAAGTTATCTCGGTGTAGTAGCGCCGTAAAATAAAGGTTTACTAGGGCGTAAAGAAAATTAAAATGAATTATTTTGACGAGAGTACGAGCCTTTTTTGAGTAAAACGGCGTCTTTACGGCCCGCCCGGAGTTGGATTGTTATGTTGGTAATAAGGGGTAATTGTTTTTCGTCTTTGTTTTTAATACTGCGCTCTCGGTCGGGGGTTGTAATTATTCTGTTGGCTAACCTGTTATTGCACGTTTGGGGATGCCGTAAACTGTTTCTCGGCTCGTTCAATTAACTTTACGGACCCGTAAATTCTCATTTGAGTTTAAGACGGATAATGAATTAACGACTGCTTTGTTTTAGATTAAATATACATCTGGACTTTATGACGAGCACGGCTATTTGAGCTCGCTGATTTATATAGCTAATACCTTCTTTTATGTTAGATTTTAAAACCACAAGCGTCTGAATATCAGCTGAAAAAAACCTTAAGCTTTAACAGCCTTCACAAGCCCTTAAAAGATACGGTCGGCCATAATAGTGCTAACAATTTTCGCTGTAACTTCAGGAAGCCCCGACAAAGTCTCCGAAGGCAGTAAAACCTCATTCAAAAATCTCAAATTGTCCATCAAGAATCACTCGCCCACTGCTTGGGACAAGAGCAGACAGGGTCCGACTGATATCGACAAATAATATTCAACAGAATATCATGTAATTACTAATACTTACACATAATATAAATAGAAAAAAATATTATTGTACTTACTTAATTATTTTTTTTGTTAATTTTAATTCTGAAAATGTTTAAATACTGGTAATGGTTATACATAGTTTCAAAATAAGATCTTTAAAGATTCATTGTCATATGAGCTAAGTACCAATTTACAATTCTAACAATGAGCAATCACAGATTACTCAAAAGTTTTTAAGTAACATGTTACAGTGCTCCAAAATTGATAATGCGCATAGAAATCTTTGACAGTTCGGTTGTTTTCGATTATGTGACACATGATATTGACTCCTATTTCTTTCGAACAAGATGCAAAATGCAAGTGTTTTTTTTAAGGCTCATACGATTTAATGATCCGGGTGTGAAGATCTGCATGTGCATTATTAATTTTGGACAAGTGTACATAATTCTGCCGAGTCAGTCTGCAACCGCACTGAGTATCAAGAGAGGGTCCAAACTTTACGGTCCGCGTAAAATAACCTGCGAATGACACTTGAGTGTGATGCCGCGGGATTTTTGCCGTTTAAAATAAATAAGGGCCCAACTCCATGGTACAATTTAAATATTTACCTACTTTTCTTTTTTATTTATATGGACCTGTTTATTTTTGACATTTATTGTAATAAAATTGTGAATTCTTCTTATGAATATTAGTTAACAGCACTGACAGTAAATGTTAACTTTAATTGAAAGAAAATCCCCTAACAAAACAAGAGAATGTCGTTTTTATATTCTCACTTAAATCCAGCACAAAGTCTTTTTACATACGCCATCTCACAAAACACGAGTAAAACTCGGAATCTATAGCAAAACCCCACCCGTATAAACCATGGGAGAGGCCTAAAAACCCCCGGAATAGCTGGAGGGTTACTCTATACTGACGAAAAACGGACGAACGAGAGCTGTCATGCAAACGGCTCGTTTAATAAAAGGAGATAGAGTCGTGGTTCGCGCAGCAGCGGTCTGAAACTTTGTTTTTCGTTATACAGGGTGTTGCAAAAAGGGTATAGTAAGCCGAAACCTACATGTGCAGCATGGTATATCTAAGCCCGAAACTGAAATCAGAATTTCAAAATTCGCGAAAAAAAACATTTTCCATAGTAAAAAGTCACGTGACCAACAAAGTTTCTATGGTTTTTTTTTCGCGAATTTTGAAATTCTGATTTCAGTTTTGGGCTTAGATATAGGTACCATGCACATGTAGGTTTCGGCTTACTATACCCTTTTTGCAACACCCTGTATAGAGTGACCCCCGGGTGCGGCCGTAAAAACGTTTCAAAGTCGTCATCCGATCGTCCCGCCGCGATACGCATCGGACTTAAAATTCAGGAGCCGATTACAGTTGGGAAATCGCTGTTTTATCACTGCCGAGGGTGCGGACCCGCGGTACTGCGAGCTTGGGTACGAGAAAGATAAGCTAAATAAAATTAAAATCTGTAAATACTAAACGCTAATAATACAAATGTATTTAAAATTTGATTTAAACACATTTTGTACTGACAGACGTTTGACAGGCTACTAAATACATTTAGCGTTTGGTGAAATTCCACCTAAATCCGGACAACAAGTTATATTCTGTGTCGCATTTTTCAGGCTATGCTACGAGTATGTTATTATTATTAAATAAAGTTCTTCCAATTTTGTATAACTTTGAACAACTAAAAAGAAAATTCACAAAGTGCTTTAAAAAAATGCTACGAGCTTTGCTACGCCGTAGGCTTTCGTAGCATTTTCTATTAAATTAAAAAATATATTTTTTAAGGCCCACGTAGATAGTCTAGTGGGTTTCAAACTGTTTTATCACCGAAAGAATGTGCCCATTGGCGGTTCTAAGATGAGTCGGGCCGTACCTTGTGGGGGAAAAGCGGGTAAGTGTTTGTTTTTCTACACTTTGTATTCTACTTTTATAAGTTTATTTTTATAGGTAGGTGATACGTACTTCGACAGCAGATAGTTTAGAAAGTTGCAATTCAGCTACAGGTTAATAATTACTATTAGTTATAAATTATAAAGGGATTAATTACCTCGCATTTGGTTATATATTTTATAGTTTTTTTTGTGTCTTCAGTACGTTGTTATTTAATTTTATTAAGTACTAGCTGTTCCCGCGCGCTTCGCTTCGCCACAAAAAGTTTTCCCGTGGGAATTCCGGGATAAAAAGTAGCCTATGTTCTTTTCCAGGGTCTAGACCGTATGTATACCAAATTTCATTCAAATCCGTTAAGTAGTTTTGGCGTGAAAGAGTAACAGACAGACAGACAGACAGACAGACAGACAGACACAGTTACTTTCGCATTTATAATATTAGTTAGGATTTACTTTAAAGATAAGTTCTAACTGTACTTTACATTATTTATTTCACATAAGAAACCATTACATTTCGTGCAACAAAAAAATGTTTCCCAAAGGCGAAATAACACATCAAATCGGGTTTCCAAATTACTTACAGCCTGAGAACCATGAAAATTTAACTGAAAAACCCCTTTAGTTTCCCGAGCGTTTTACATCCGCGATACCAGGAGCCCATACGAGCAACAGAGGTGTACTAAAACTGGATGTAATGCGAAATAGTGTGTTTTTCCTTAACACTATGGAGATTTTAGGACAGCTTCGGGAGGGGAGATTTCCTTGTGATTTGATCATTGTTATATCGTTGCGGAATTAATTCTTACTACTAAACTGCTTTAGTTTACTTAATTAAAATTCCGATATATTTTTTTCTAAGTAAACTAAGTACTTAAACGTGTTCTTTCCCAGCAAGAAGAGGAAGTTTAATAAAGGCTTTTCCGTCAAAATATGTCATTTTACCGTCACGCAGCTACCAGGCAATCAGGATAGCTCATAACGCGCCGTATGCTCCCTCATTTCGGAAAATAACAATTTGCTCAACGTTCAAATGAAGAGCAGACTTGTCGCGGCCCTCTGTGCTCCTGGTATCAGTCATAACAGTAAACTGGTGCGTTAACTAGAGACGGTGCCCTGCAGGGCTGGCAAGAGGTAGGAAAGAGATAGAAGGTGCTTGCTTTCATTATTCATAGTAGTAAGGTTGAATAAGTGAGGAATTTACGAATGATAGTCAGTCCTATTGGATAGATTGCCCGGCAATTCCGTATGATATAATATAAATTCATTATAAGGTAATTTTGGTATTGGATTAAACCCAAGTTTCCGACGCAGCTTCAATACAGCATAACGTTTCATATTTATTTTTGACCGAACTTCAGAAGACTAAACTCGAGGTTTTCCAGCAAGCGATGGAGCGCATAATTCTTGATAAACACTATGACAGGCGCATAAAAAAATTCAGTAATAATAATGTAACAAAAGTTGACATTATATCAACTTCTATTTTATGTCTTAGGGATCGAGGCCATGACAAGTCTTAGGGATCGAGGCCATGACAAGCGCTCTGGGGCGTACTTGATGCAGAGGATCTCCCTCGCAGTGCAGCGTGGCAATGCTGCCAGCGTCATGGGAACCTTTGGGTCGGGTGCGTCCTGGGGAGGGCTATTTTAATTATTTAACTTGACGAAGGATGTTTGCTGACTTCTTTATTTTGTAAATGGACGAAGCATGTCGCGGATGAAATTATGTAATTTTATATTTTAATGACGAAACCTGTGGTGGATTTTTTTATATGGAATTGTTAATTTTAATTTGGTCTTGCATGAATAAATATATAATACATTTTATGAAGCGTCCACATCGCGGTTCGTAGACGTGCCTCCAGCTATAATCCTCCAAAATTTAAACTCAATAGAAACTATTTCTGATGATGCCAAAAATTAGTCGTGAAATAGTCATAAATAGTCGTGTTTTCCACAAAAATAGTCGTATCATACTTTCGAAGTTAGAGCTATACTTTATGGAGGATTATAGCTGGAGGTCTCCAGCTATAATCCTCCAGCCTCTGCAGAACAAACGGTAAGGCCTATCGACTTGGTTAAGGTCTCAAAAAATAGTCGTGAAATAGTCGTAATGACATGCCAAATTTCAGAAATAGTCGTCCAAAGATAGCAGAGATATAAAGGTACTTTGCTGCAGCCCTGGTGGAGGATTATAGCTGGAGGTTTTGAAAATATCGAATATCTTTGGAACTACTATGACTATCGGTTTGAATTATGTCTCAAAAAATAGTCGTGAAATAGTCGCTTCTATTTATTATAATTTTAAGCTTGATACAAGCTGTTAAATAATGATATCAAATTCTTCATACAAATCAAAGTGGACGAGAATGCCAAAGCGAGCCAGTACACAAAAATAATAGCACCGTAGCATTGAAGTATTCATGTCGAATTTATCTATAAATCATTAATTTCGTCATACTTTGCATCAATAGTATCTAAACGAATCTTTGGTATGACATTTTATTGCTTTTGCTCTTAGCATTTACCTTACTGTGTACAGAGAAAACGTATGCCAATACACGCACACATTTATCTCTGTTATCTTGACAAACGATAGCGACGATGACGACTACGGCGATGTAGTACCTAGGTCAGTTATTGTCATCCCTTACTATCCCGTGATCAGACAAATATTGCTATCCTTGTCTCCTTTCTAACCGGCATGCATCGCACGCATAGAACGCGTGAGCGACTGCGTCACCGGTAACATCTTGACAAGCTATAGCAAACCGGTATTTATTACGTCCCTTATGTGACTTATGTGACTTATGTTTATAGTTTAGTGCAAACTATGGTCACGATCGGTGTTATTGTTGGTTGTTAAAATATTGTGAGTGCTCTATATGCAAATGAATATTCAAGATGTTATATTCTAAAAGATATTAGTGGATGCAGATAAGAGTGTTTAGTGAGTGCTATGTTTGAATATTTGCAAGTAAGTATCCTTTTTAATACTCAATATCAAAGCAAGCCATCCCATTTTGTTATGATCAGCTTATTTATTAACATGATTTTTTATTGAAGTATCGTAGCCAAATTATTTTTTAATATACTTAATATGTATGGGGATTGTTATTCAATTAGCAATTTTACACTATGAGCTAGTAAATTGTGCATACATGCAATCAAGGCATTCATGTACATATCTTAGTAGATACTAAATGTGGATATTTACCCCTCAATAGCAAAAAAAGCCGTTATTGTATTTCTGAATGAAACTAGGCAAATAAATATATGTATTAAAAAAAATTATGTGTACCTATAAGCCTACCCATTATTATTTCAGGTGAAAACACAGCCTATCGATGTAATGCGCCGATAAACTATCATGACTGCATTGATGTAATGCGCTAAAAAACTGCAATGGCTCCGAATACATGATTACCAGATAACAAATCCTAGGTAAGAATTTATCACTATTTTCATATGGTATTGTGCTTATGCTAGGATACAGTGTTGTGGTGCTGAAGTTGATAAAGTTATAACAGCCAATTTACTAGTCAAAACTCATTTGTACCTATCAGTTACAAGCGACAAAAACGTGTTTCTGAACTAAATACCTATGTAAGTAATTCACACCCTGTGAAATTTCATACAAGTTTCAAACGCACCGTCCGACCAAACCGGTTTTGGACAAAAGCCAAATTGTTTTCTCAGCTATCTCTTTCGCTCAAAAACAATAGAGGTCGGTTATGGGACATAGGTATATATTGAAAAAAGCGAATACACTAATGAACAGTATTTCTACTCTACCCTTTTCGCACAAAAGTTCGCAGTTTCAAGTTATTGTTGCAATAAGTTACTGATAAGAAATTTTACTCCACTGTTTGCTGTGGTCTCCAAATGACAATAAATTACCAAACAAATAGTCTAGGTGAAATAACGTTATTACTACTCGTATCTACCTACTCATATTTTCGTTTTTAAATATTATATACATATATATGTATATAATATTTAAAAAAAAAAACAAATATTTTTATTAATAAGACGTTAATTTGCCTTATTTTTTTTCAGCGCAGCTTACGTGTGTTCTTCAATAACGTCGCAAGCTACAGTGGCTGTTCGTAATTTTTGCAAGTTCTACATCTACAGGATTCAGTTATCTGGGCATTATAGATACGCTATTATCACCTACGTAGTAATTTAGGTATATTTATTAAAACAATTATATAAGGTGTTGCAAAAAGGGTATACTAAGCCGAATGCTACATGTGCAGCATGGTATATCTAAGCCTGAAAGTGAAAACAGAATTTAAATATTCGCGAAAAAAATATATCATTTTTCATAGAAACTTAGTTGGTCACGTGACTTTTTACTATGGAGAATAAAAATAATTAAATCCTAATCTACCTAAAGATGAATGAAGGAATGAATAACTTAAGTATAAATAAAAGTACTTTCGGCCTGTGATGGTAATTAAATGAGTTATATTTCATTATGACAATAACCGTGATTATACTTACCTAAACCTACTAATGAACAATCTGTGATTACTTTAACTTAAGCTTATTATGATTTAGGGCTAGAAAATAATTATTTTTAAATAGTGAAATAACTACATATTTAAGTTCATACCATGTTTTTTTTTATTGAACTACGTCAATATTATATTATTACTTAGCAATAAACCAACTGTGATTATTTTAAATTAAACTAAATATGTTTATAGGTAATAGTCAAATAATACTGAGATAATTGTATTAAACCTAATCTACCTAAAGATTGTTTAATGAATAACTTAAGTATAAATAAAAGTACTTTCGGCCTGTGATTTTAATTAAATGAGTATATTTCAAACACCGTATTTTATTCTTATCGCTTGAGTGCTACCCTGTACTGCGTCTTCAATAAAACTAATCCCAATTTCACCGGCGGAGGTGGCGGCCACATCAACGCTAATAAAAAAACAAGAACAGCACTATTTGTGTGATCCCGGGATAGTAAGGGACGTAATAAATACCGGTTTGCTATAGCTTGTCAAGATGTTACCGGTGACACGTTCGCTCACGCGTTCTATGCGTGCGATGCATGCCGGTTAGAAAGGAGACAAGGATAGCAATATTTGTCTGATTACGGGATAGTAAGGGATGACAATAACTGACCTAGGTACTACATCGCCGTAGTCGTCATCGCTATCGTTTGTCAAGATAACAGAGATAAATATGTGCGTGTATAGGCATACGTTTTCTCTGTACACAGTAAGGTAAAGGCAAAAGCAATAAAATGTCATACCAAAGATTAGTTTAGATACTATTGATGCAAAGTATGACGAAATAAATGATTTATAGATAAATTCGACATGAGTAATTCAATGCTACGGTGCTATTATTTTTGTGTACTGGCTCGCTTTGGCATTCTCGTCCACTTTGATTTGTATGAAGAATTTGATATCATTATTTAACAGCTTGTATCAAGCTAAAAATTATAATAAATAGAAGCGACTATTTCACGACTATTTTTTGAGACATAATTCAAACCGATAGTCATAGTAGTTCCAAAGATATTCGATATTTTCAAAACCTCCAGCTATAATCCTCCACCAGGGCTGCAGCAAAGTACCTTTATATCTTTGCTATCTTTGGACGACTATTTCTGAAATTTGGCATGTCATTACGACTATTTCACGACTATTTTTTGAGACCTTAACCAAGTCGATAGGCCTTACCGTTTGTTCTGCAGAGGCTGGAGGATTATAGCTGGAGACCTCCAGCTATAATCCTCCATAAAGTATAGCTCTAACTCCGAAAGTACGATACGACTATTTTTTTGGAAAACACGACTATTTATGACTATTTCAAATGTATCAGAAACCGTGATAAACTTCACAAAAACTCAAAAAAATATCCAGAAAATATGACCTTACATGTCACCTTCACAAGATACCGTAACTTCTGTAACAATCTTTTAAAGAGAGTAAAACGAGCCTATGAGCAGAACGAGTTCGACAAAGCAAAAAACAACCCTAAAGCGACATGGGAAGTAATTAAAAAAGTATCAAATTTAGAACGACCCCGCTCTCCTCCTGTGGAACTTTTAAAAATAAAAGCTGACCCAGCAGCATCTATTAATGCTGTTAATGATTTCTTTGTTAATGTTGGGAAAAATCTAGCGGAAAAATTTACGCCAGCCACCAAAAAGGACAGAAATATAAACTGTGCTGAGCCGAACTGTGATTCTATGGCTATAATCGAAACATCTGACGACGAAATTAACAGGATCATCCTAAGTTTGCGCAGTGATTGTGCGGTTGGTTGGGATGGTATATCATCTTCTGTCATTAAGGCATCGCGACAGTACATTGTACCACTCCTGACCCATATCTGTAACCTATGCATCAACTCTGGAGTATTCCCTTCTGTCTTTAAAAAAGCCATAGTACACCCTGTCTTCAAGTCAGGAGACAGGGAAACAGTTAACAATTATAGGCCGATATCAGTCCTGACTACCTTATCCAAAGTCCTGGAAAAGGTATTAAATTCAAGACTCGTAAATTTTATGACCAAATACAATATTATATCCAAAAATCAGTACGGTTTTCAGGCAGGAAAATCTGCGGAAGATGCTTTACTTGATCTCACAAATACTGTGATTGAATGCGTAGATGAGCGAGTTAAAACTATAGGGATCTTTCTTGATTTATCAAAGGCATTCGACACAGTATCTATCCCCATACTGTTAGAACGACTATACCACATAGGAATAAGAGGAATGGCACTTGATATTTTTAGAGACTATCTGACTAACCGTTCGCAGTGTGTCACCATTGATAAATTAACTAGTGAAGATAAAAACCTATCTTTTGGAGTTCCACAGGGGAGTGTCCTGGGCCCGACCCTCTTCTTGATTTATATAAACAACCTCTGCAAACTGCAAATTCCTTACTGTAAGATCATAGCGTATGCTGATGACACAGCGCTCCTAATCAGAGGGAAGACATGGGAAAAAGCACATCAAAATGCCGAAAATGCTATTAAAACAGTAATGTCCTGGTTTTCTGCTAATCTTCTTACACTTAATATTGACAAATCTCAATTTATTACCTTCAGCGCCAGAGCCTATAATCAACCCCCATTAGAATCTTATCATCTTAAAGCACATAACTCCACATGTACTAAAGTAGAACAAGATTGCAACTGCTTAAAGCTGGAACGCTCCTCATGCGTCAAGTATTTGGGTGTTATGATAGACAATACACTAAGCTGGAAGCAGCACATTGAGTATCTTAAACCTCGTGTCAGAAAGCTGATTTATGTATTTAAGAAACTTCGATCTTCTGCTCCTACAAATACAATTTTTATGGTTTACCATGCGCTTGCTCAATCAATCTTATCTTATGGGATTTCTGCCTGGGGTGGTGCCGGTATTACATCATTTCTTAGTCTTGAAAGGGCACAAAGAGCTGTGTTGAAGGTATTATCAAATAAACCTTTTATATACCCAACAACCAAACTATACCAGGAAAGTCGAGTTCTGACCGTCAGACAGCTCTTTATTCTTCAGATAGTTCTAAGACAGCATACTTCCATTATATATGACCTAAACCATATAAAACTAAAACGTAGATATGACCTTGTCTGCAAAGTTCCCTCACATAAAACAGCCTTAGCACAACGTCACTTTAAAGTAATAAGTGCACGTCTTTATAATAAGATTAACAAAGAAATTAACATATATCCCCTTCAGTTGCGAAATTGTAAAAAATCTATTACTGAGTGGCTTTTAAATTTGACAGCTACTGAAACTGAAAATTTGCTCACCCCCATAATTTGAAAATGAATAAAATACTTACATACACACACACACACACACACACAACACACACACACACACACACACACACACACGCACACACACACACACACCCTAGATTAATGCATGCTTTTAAATATTATAATAAATTTATTTAGTTAAGATACTTACTGCGCCAGTGCCACCATATTTATAAACTGCCTGTACCCTATGGGAGAAACTGGTTTCTGGAACACAGTTTTTTAACTACTCTAGGAGCTAGTTGCTCAATTATATTATGTAACCCTGTATGTTGGTAAATAAAGATTTTTATTATTTTTATTATTATTTCACGACTATTTTTTGGCATCATCAGAAATAGTTTCTATTGAGTTTAAATTTTGGAGGATTATAGCTCGAGGGACGTGTTCGTAGCTCAACGCCTGAAATTCACTCTGACAGCGAGGAGGCAATAACGCCGCCGTTATTTCGGCAATTACATGTAACATTTCACCTGTGACGGCCCGAAATGAAATACCAGGGTCGCAGCGCGGGGGCGGAGGGACGTTGACCGTGGATCTTCTTCCGTCCTATGCTGTCCTAGTACCATAGTGTCAATAACTATATAAGTTTTTTAGGTTTTATTTTATGTCTCTAAAATTTATTATGAAAACTACCGATAGAGTAAATTGACTAAAATTATATTGACACCAGGTTATTATGAAAAATGCGTGGCCATTTTATTTTGAATAATCAGATTATAATTATAGTTAAGCGTATGGTAAACCTTTTTTTATGTTCCATCATTGTAATTTGAAATGATTGCATGCAAAATGCACAGAACTAATAGAAACCCAGTCTAACTAACTCCTACATTCTCGGGAGACTCACTAACGGTGCCTAAGTTTCTAGACATCACCTAAGTGGTTAAGAGCTGAGACATAACATAAGACCTACTTCTCAGTGTCACCTGCGCACAGATGCTAGGGACCAGAGAATATAGCGGAGCGATGGAGACCTAGGTCTGTGATCATGGTGAAAGTCGGACTTGCTTTCAGCTATGAAACGTACAGGAAAATAGAAAAAAAACGTGTACACGACTACACCGCGCTGAACTAACCTGAGAGACGTATACGTGCGTTTCCGTTTTAAGTCTAGATTCTAGAAAGACTAATGACCTAACTAATAAAATAAGAAGTTCAAATAACTTCTGATTTTATTTCTTAGGTTATCCGTATCATTGATAGTGGTACCATTTCAGACAGCAGATTACATTAAAACCGGTTAATCCATTTCATGGCTGCCACAGACCAACCATCAACACTTTTAATATTCTCAGGGGCTCAAAATGATGATAAATTCTAACTCTATTTGGTAAATGTTACAAATTGTCTCTTTAGTAACCAAACTTAAGTCCGTAGCACTCGGAAAACGTGAGTTTACTCCATCGCATATGCACGTATGCAACTGTATGTTCATGTATAATGCGCATGTGTGTGCGTGAGCATATCTAGTTAGTGAGTCGTCTTGCAGAATCCTTCCCTTGTACATTGTACCTACATATACTAGTATAGGGTAGGTACAGTACCACTAGTAAATAGTAAAGTGAGTTTAGTACAGGATCTAACTAAGTTTAATATCCTTTTTTGGTATACAAAGTGGTGCCTAACCCTTTCCATCCTCTTCTATGTTTTCGTCACAATATTACTGTTTATTTGTGGGCCTGGCTTTTTGAAGCAAAGTTTGAATTAAAACTACTAAGAAATACAACGGCCAAGACCAATTCCGTTACATGAAACTGAATTTCCATCGTAAAGTGTTATTAATCTGCTAACCAATACATAAACTGTCAGAACACTTTATTGAAAATAACCATCAAAACATCCCGCCCTGCCTTCAGTATTGAGCCGGCCAACCAATCACTGCTAATCTAACTGTAAGCTTACTAATCTAGCCGCTACCTAGACATCCTAGCCCTACCTAGGTCTATGTGTTTGTATTGTGGCGCGTCCAATTTCGAAGCACCTCACACAGGCTTTGTCTGCCGGTGTATGGGCAGTATCAGATTGTGGATAAATTAGTAATACCCGGTCTTTGAGGGGGCGCTGTGAGAGGTATTGTGATGAAGATGTAGCAAGATATGCGCTCCTGGTAGCTGTATCGAGTTGTGCTCGGTATGGTATGAAAATTACATGACCTTTCTACATAATTTTCGTCATCTCCGAAGGGGTACACGAAAACAACAGGCCGTTATCATTCTGATGGTACATGTGACTCGCCAATTTCGTATTGCGGCAATTAAAAGATGAAACGTATTAAAAATTCATCGCTCGTGTTTGCTCCGGCCGCCGCCGCAGCCTCGCACTTGAAGTACTAAACCGATTATAAAGGGTTCCCCCTGCAGGTGCACCCCTGATTGCTCCAGCCATCAGCGATCCTCCGGGGGGCAGTTTCAAGTGTAAATATTTTATTAGTGTGCGTGCCTGCCCACGATTTACCGTCCATATTTGCATGATAACCAATTAAAGAGACGTAATTACGCGTTTTGGGCTCAGATTACCCGCTGATTGGCCGGGTATAGAGATGAGATAATTTTAGTACCGATTCCCGACACCGCCTTGGCGCGGCGCTCGCGACGACAGACGCGTTTGACAGACGTCGTTAATTGCACATTTTATGCCAGTTGTTGTAGGAGACTCCTTTTTTGGTGCGACATTATACTTTATTTTGTACACAAATTATTCGTTAAGTAGGTACATTATAAACAAATAGAGGCTACTCATTATCCCTTCGCTGTATAGACCATCAGCTATTTAGTTTTTTTTATAAACTACGGGCTTCTGGTCCTCTTGTTGTAAGGGTCTCAGAAATCGTATAGTATTTCAGTAAGTATGTTCACGTTCAGGATTCACTACAAATGTACTGAAGATATTATTATCACAGAAAATTAACATAGCTGGTATTCGTTACAGTGTAAATAGGTACCTATTACTAATAAGGAAGATGAACATAATTGCGCGAGATTGAAGTCCGAGGCCGCACGAACGCGGATTCAATCCCCATTTGATTTTTACATCAGCATTACATGCTAATTTTCAATAATTACACCACCAATTTAATTAAAGTGGCGTTGTAATGTAGTCGTGAGTACCAGGCGAGCAGACCGCGCGAGAGGTCCCACCGCGGCCGCTAGACAATGGCAGCTCGCGGTGACCTCTGAACCTGTCAGTCAAACCATCGAGACCGCTTATTTCCATAGCATTATGATGCCTTAGTACCTACGTGGGATGAATAACTCTAGAAGAATCTATTGAAGAAAAGAGATTGATTGTAACGAAGAATGGCAGCCAAATAACTTTCGCAATATCCTATTGGTATTGCCACCCACTTAATGACAGAAGTAATCTCATCATGGGTAATACTTAATAACATAATGATTCGCTTATAAGACTCGTGAACTCTCTTAAACGTAATTATTTTTCTAAACGGCATTTACTATACAATCATGGCCATTGAGTCAACAATACACATTTTCTCATAAGAAACATGATGAGTTGGTTCACGCAGCATCTATTTTGAAGATCCTAACAAAAAAAAACCTGTTATGCCCTCGTCGGCCATGTTAATTTAGTAAAATATCCGCCGTAAGGCACCATCCACTAACTCATTAAAATATAAATGAATTTTCGATATGAGTTTCAGTAAAGGTCTGGACACACAGGCGGTGTAAAAAAAGATATATTTGACAAATTTAATTACTTTTAAATTAGAATATCACGTTAATTTTTGTGACGACCATAAGCTCTGTGTAATAAAATCTAAGAACAATAAATTATTTAGCAAAAAAAAACAACTGCATTTTAATAGGCATTCCATTTTCTCATATTTTTAAGGGTTGCCCTTAGTCCAGATTTTTATTTTAAATCTATCATTATTGCGTTAGCATTAAACATTATACTTTTACCAGACTGTGCTGTGACCTAAGGGCCTAACATAACAATTTATAGTCCAGAAATCCAACAATATCCTCTTCATTAGCGTGGTTCATAACACCACGCCTCTATACTGCAGTTAAAAATATTTATGCCACAGAAAATCGTTCATAGCCACTCGGGATAACTATTGACTCTAAAATACCCGACACTCAAGCCTCATCGACTATTGAAATGAATACGCGTATTGAAGCACGGCAATGTTATTTAAACTCCGAATAAATAATTCTTCTAAAATACGTCATTATTAACCTCGTAGTCAAATCAAGCGCTTTGTGAAAGAGTTTGTAAGGGTGCGGCCACACTAAACTACTAGTTATAGCATACGGATTTCCTGATAGAATATTATAATTATATTATACGTTATACTTTTTTGCGTTGCCACTGTTATTTGTTGCATTTTATATCTAGTATCACTTACCCTACAATGACAAACGCACGCTCGCTCTAAGCTATGTTACAATAATGTACACACAGGCCGAATCCTATTAATAATTCGCGAAGCCACGCGCCGCCTGAACTTTACGCAGCGAATCTGTCCACAATCCATTCAGCATTTTATAGGGCCTAGAGCTTACACCCACGGCCTAGTGCATATCCTAACAACACTGAACATCTCATTAGAATGCGTACTTAATGCCGCGACAGCCAGGACCGAACGTCGTAAACTTGACATCTTTATATGCGCGCGCGCAGTGTGATAGCGCATGTTTTCATACACGTCTCATCTAAGGATTTTACGATAATCATTTGCGCGAATTGAGGCTAAGATTTGCTGGTGGGATGTTTAATTAACCTGCTTTAGGTTTCGTGTGCAATGTGATGAAAGTTTGGTTTGGATATTTTGACACGCAGCTAGACTTTATGTCAGTTTCGATTGGATTTATAATAGGTATTCATTATGCGTATGACATATAGCAACTTTCTGAAATAAGTTTATTTAGAATATATCTTTATTGGTCACTTTGATAAACGTCTAAAATGTATGTCCCTCCAGATAATGTATGTCTTCCCTGATTCAGATGTAGAAATGTGTATGGTCAAACTCGTTTTTTTTTTACAATAGTGTGCACGCAGCTTTACCCGATGTATGCAGATTGTGCCCCCGTGGGCGGAAGACGCTAAAACAGCACGATTCGGCTCAAGATGGAACTAAATTGAAATAAATGTAAAACGCCATGTTGCTTATATTCACGTAATTACAAAAAGTACCTGGACATGACTTCCAAAGAGTGTCACAACTCTCAGTCTTCGGTCTTCTGCATTTAGCCACCTACCAGAGTACCTACTCACAGTCTTTTTAAAACATCGTTTTTTTACAACCATGAAAACTGATTTCCACGTTTCGGCAAAATGAAAATACATAAAGTAAGAGAATGAAAAGTTACTTACCAATTATTGACTTGTAGTATCGTTAACCCTGTATCCTGTGCTAATTGTTTCTTCTGATCTTCCGAGGGGTACGGATGCTGCAACAAACAGACAAAAACAACATTAGACACCTAAATAAATCAGATTTGTAAACCGACTCGATTTGCTTGAATCGGAACAAAAACGTAGCTACACGTTCCGAATTGCCCTAATTAAATTCAACTTGGCCTCCCTTTTCTATTGTTGGTATGTTAATAAAATGGAGATTCGAAATAGACAGTCGCTACTGAATTAGCTTACGGCGAAAATGCGAAGCGGTGTAATTTTCAACAATTGTTTTAGTAGGTTAGACCTATTTGAATAATTGTTTCGAATATTTGACCCATTTTCCAGTTTTGAATATTTGAATTGGGAATAGAATACCGCAGGAAAAGAATTCAGCACCTTTGTAACAGGGCGCCTGGAACACATAGAGGTCTAATGATATTGCTTTCCCAACTCGAAGGAAACTCTCGTCCCCAGAGACCGTCTCTATTTTATCCTACCCTGGTAACCTCGGGCGCAGGTAACGGGACGTGTTGGTAAATTATTAACTAGGAGCACGCCTGTTCGATTCCCGGCGGGATCGACTGGGAAATTTTCAGCAGAAAACATCATTTAATGTAAAGTACTAATGTCTGAATATGGAGAATCATTGAAACATTTTGTGGATTCATTTATACCTAACGTTGGCAACATTGACTTTCATTTTTGTTATTTTCTTAAACAACAAATCTGGAAACAAAATACGGTGGTTTCCGTATTCAAGATTGAAAAGAGGAATAAGAAAAGGATCGCGATAACAATCAGAAGTGTAATTGATACGTCATACGTTAGTCGTGCATGCATTCAAACATATTCCTCATTTTGTTTCTTTTGACTGGCAAGATTAAAAAGAAAAAGCGATCCTATGCCAATTTCTTATTACAAAAATACGGCTCACACAGCTTTGTAGCAGAAATTGCATTGTCTCTGACACCCATTTACGTTTACATAAAAATACGAAGGTGGATATCATAAAAACAAAACGAGGCATTATGGCGCGTCGGGGCACATGCGTTTTATTCACAAATAAATAATATATTCAACATCAACATGAAGAAGCTTTCCTCCTCTGATGGAGAATTAGGGATTTAGTGCCAATAAAACGGTTCGTAATATTTGTGGCCATAGAATGTTTACTGTCATTGTAAAAGCAGAAAGTGGGGACCTATCTACGCGATAAAAAATCTAAAAGAATTCATTATTGATGAAAGCAATTTTGATGACCCAATTTTTTCTGCCACTCTAGATCACCAAAGTCTGGTCTTGCGTTGTTATAATGTGATTGTAATCCAAAAATCGAAGAGTATGATTCTTTATGAGCGTGTAGCCGGAGCGAGGCGACGAGGGTGCTATTTACATATCCTCATCCGCACCCCATAGATTTAGGTGCAAGCAAATGGATTGTTCCTCGCCTATCCCATCCGACATAGCGAAATAAAATTTATAGTCCACTGAATTTCGGTTTTCTCGCACGCACGGCTCTCTTTTTTCCCCAATAGTCGATTTATTGCTAACTTATGCCCGGTATAATCTCGATTTTAATGTTTACCCGAGATTTACAACGCCAAGGAGAGCGGGACGCGATTGCTTTCTGAAACTTGATATCTCAATACCGATGTAGGTACATTTATGACGCCCTGGTGCACGGAGGAATAACTCATCGATTGCTTTTGCAAATCTCATGTGATTTCTAAATAAAAATGGCTGCCGAGATTCATTTGTCATTGTCATTTTCGAATTTCGAAAATGCATCCATACATCCATAGAGTGCGTCATCTTATCGCGGGGCACAGAGGACGCAAAAGGAAGGCACGCGTTACCAATTGGATTTTAAATTTTAATTCCGCGCGGCGGCCAGTGGGAATGCCTCGTGCAAAATCAAAAATAATTGCCGGTCTTTGTGCCGACGACAAAAAGCTGTATAAATTTGACAAATACCGTTATCTGACCGGAGGATTCGCTGTGAGTTTATCATATTTCGGTTTTGTAGTCGCCTTAATAGGCTTCATAAATTTTTGATATCGTTTTTCTGTTTCTCTGTTCGGCGGCGCGGCGCGTCAAAAAACTGAGCGCGCCGAAAAAACATTTATTATTCCACTGCAATGGAGGAGACTAAACGCCCGAGTTTTTTCAGTCAATTGATGCATCGTTATAAGTTATTAATAAATTCTTTAGACAAAAAATAAGTAGTTAAAATAAAAAAATGATTTTATAAGCGGCTTCCTTCTGTTTGTCTGACTTTGTTGGTGCTGTCCAAACAAACACAAGTTAAAAATATAATTCATCTCGGCAGGCACCGTCTTACCAATACAAATCGTATATTGCAGGAGCATTAATGCAATCTATCAGCGGAGAACAAATATTATTAGTTCAATTTGTTGAGCAAACAAACGGTACGCACGGTAAGACAGACCACCCCTGCACTGCAATTCGTTTACATTCAAAATGGATTCCTGTATTGTTATTGTATTTATAACCTATAAATAATTAACTAAAACACTACAGATATATCGTTTTCACTAAACTCTACCGTGAGATACTTCCGCTAGTGGATTACACTCATAAAGATAAACGCAGATACCAACATTTCGATGTTCATAAAACAAACATCAAAAGAAGACGTAAGGCGTACTAAAGCGAGCCCCTTTCATAAAACCGCGAATTCCCAAATGATATGCGTCTAGAAACAAAATTCCCGCGCTATGAGCGACTGTACGGCGTATTTTACAATTTTCTCAACGTTCGGTGTTGCCATAACAATAATAATATATTCACGAGCCCCGGTGATTTCCGGACGTGTCGTAAAAATCATGCAGTCTCGGAGGAGCGCGTTGTCTTCACAGAGGGCGAGAAAAATTGTATTTCCGAACGGGCTTAGGTGAGTTCCGAAAGTGAGAGCAAAGGAAAATACTATGTTATCTGATGGATTAAATTCTTCTGTACAGTGACGTGACATGTTCCGTATTTGGAGTAATTCAGGTATCCAAGTTTTCCGGAAAATTCAAAGTTTAATCGTGAACGCATGAAGTTAACATAAACAATTTTAGTTATTTACAAGCAGCCAGCTACCGTAGTCGTTACAGGGACCGCATGACCACAAATAGATGTCAAAAAACTAGGGGTCCCACGCATGGCGGCTTTACGTTCCACCAGGGACACATAAAGGTGCGGAGGTGGTCCTAACCCTATCGAAGTAATGTCCAACTGATGGATGGCGCTTTCTCAACCCTTCGCGGGCCTTCCCGGCACCAGAGCGTCTCGTTGCTTTATTTATTTAATGTCTTTGTTTATGCGCCGAAATACTCGTTGTATCCCCGTTTTTTATCGTGTGAATTTCTTTTTGTTTCAGTATTTTTTATATTTGAAGCAGATTATGTTCTCCAGTTTTTTATAACATTAATTTCGGATTGAAAATAGTAGGATGTCATGAAATCTGTGCAGTGTTAAGCTGGTATAGATCTATATTTACTCACGAAATTACAGCGCTGAAAGACACCTGCCAATTTCCGTTCAGAAACTACATTTTTACCAGAATTCAATAGGTTATAAAGAATTCACGCGTCCAATACGGGAGCGGTTACGTCGACAGGATCGGTTTAAATTATGCAGATCTGTAATGGACGGCGAAAAGCCCATGCATTTTTGTTGGGAATGGAAATAGTTTTAGAAGTTTAAACATTTTCAATGGGTTCAGGGAGCACTTTTATTCCATCAGTACATTTTACGTTGACATTTTTGTTTTAGATTTTCGTCACGTCATACCCATTTTTAGCTATTTGGAACGCAGCATCGCGTTCAAAAATGCAAAATCTGAAACACGACAAGCCATTCTATTCCGTGTACTCGAATTTGAATTTCGAAGCGAACCAGCACGTGAACTATCAATGGCCGCGGAAACAATGGCCTAACGAAGCTAAACAGAGACGGTAAATAGCATTCGATACTAATCTCTCGGAGCCGGAAGAGGCCGCGCTGACGGCCGCTCGGAACTACAACTGGGCTAGGAAATGAGATAGGTGTGCGTTCAGAAACTAAACGTTGATTTGTAAGGCCTTTGATGGAATTGGGCCGGCGACGTGTGCAACCGCGTTTCTGGACTTGAATTAACCGTTTGCCTTTGGCCTTTAATAATTTGTCTCCCTCCTCGTTACTCGAGGGTCAATCCGAGCCCTTTGATCAACAAAACTGATCCACCGCTGCCGTATCAATGATGCTATTAACATAAACGCTGGGTATTTTACGTCCCCCGCATTAAACAAAGCGACTGTCTAAAAAGCCTTCACGTCTGAGCCGCAGCAGAAGACAAACTTCGCCATTCATCCATACTTTTAAGGAATAACATATCATTAGCCAAATCCGTTGAAAAAAGTGGGATTGTTTTTAAGGAGGCTAGTGCGCGGCGAGATCAAAGAGCCGTCGCTCCGCGGTGCGTCTGCGCAACAGTTGCAAATCAAATAATAAAAAGCATATTCATGAGGACACCGAGACGCGGCTGCAGGGCTGGCTCCTCCGAATGTCACATTAATGTAGTTGCATTATGTCACTCGTATTATGTAGACTGTAGAGACTAATAAGACGTAATAAGAGTATTGGTAAAAGTATTGAAATGAATATGGAAGTGGCGGTGACAGTATGATTAGTTAATTCGTAATTATAATAATTGTAATCTCTTTTCTCTATATGCACTTACATTATGTCTTATGTCTCTTTCACCAAAAGGTTGGAAGATATCGCTATAAGCGTTAAAACCGCCTTTTGTATCCTAATTAATGCCATGTTCAATTATTATTTATTTCTTAGTGTGAAATGAAATTTCTGTAAAATCAAGAAAGAAATACATCAGAATTTCAGAAGCACTTTTAAAAGCGCATCCCTGTTCGACGACATCAAAATAGTCCCGTTTTGCATACAGCCCCGCGCACATAAATAAGGCCGGTGTGTTCAAAGCGGTACGTCTCGCGATTGGGCCCATTGTCCCGCGACTGTCACTGCCTTCCGATCTTCGATTTAGATATCCGGGACCAAAAGAAGGACGCTTTTCACATAATAGGTAGCTTCTTTCAAACTTGACTTTTTAAAACGGATAAATCTTGATGGACTTTGTTCGTTTTACTCAAGTGTAACAAAAACAATGCACGCTAAACTGCAAAACCGAGGGCTATTAAAAACTTTAGCCAACACACATAATGAAAACACAAAATTCCATCCGCGAAAGTTCAAAACCGCACGCCAGCATAAATTTAAACTACCGCGATATTGATTAGTGCTGCCAGCGGCTAAAACAGTAAATTATAGAGTACTCGATTCTGGAATCGGATGAATCGAATAAACAGTAACCGTGTATTGTGCTTATACGGTTGACAGGGGAGATAAAAGCAATGTGCTTGCATAGAATCATACATTATCTGCAGTAATACATGAACAGATAGCGCGGGAACACGCCACGTCAAAGCTAGAGGATAATAAAATGTTTCACAGTCTAAATGACGGATTGTGCCAATAGTACTTAAAATGTATCTAAACGACAAAAAAATGTATTTTTTTGCAAAACTATTTATATATCTTTTATACCTACGTCAAATCAAGAAAGAACTTATCCTGATTTAATTGGTTAGATAACATTCACAAGTTTTGTAGAAGTATTCAATTATCTTTGATCTCATTTTTATTACCATCGCTCATCCGTTGCCATCTAAAACGTTAAGTTAAATCGAATGATTTCGAGATTGGATTCAGATGCTACTCGATTCTAGACTCCGGCCGATGCTATCTCTCCAGTAAAATGTCGCAGATGGAATGAATAGGAAGATAAGACATTATAAAGACGTGAAATTATAAGCGAGTGCCTAGATCGAGCGATCCAAATGTTCATACAGTTTCTAGAAACTGGTTCTGCTACTTTTGATATACGTATTATAATCTCAAGTGATTTCAAATAGCAATATAAACGTCACATTAATTTTATTCCCGACTGCTCCATTATAATTTTACTTTCTACCTCATAACATTTAAATTAAAACAACAAATCACTCAATGATAAAAATCACAAAGACGCGAATGTTCGCACATATTTTCGAATCCATCGTCGCTTCGATCGAAAACGCATTCACCCGCTGATCGGACGCAACTAGGCATAAACAGCGAGGCCGCGGCTGACAAATTTCATATCTAACAGATATCGATTCGCCGTAAATCATCGGGCGATTCGCGGCCCGCGGTCTGCGCCTGCCTTTATGTCGCGCCCGCGTGAGTTATCGGTGTGAACGCAGCTTTATTTTATGGCCAGCCTCATGCATGATGGGTGAAGGATGTAGTGTAAGGCTCTGTGCACATGTGGGACTGGGCTGCGGACTGTCAGCGGTTGTGTTGTATTCGAGCGGTGTGATTTTGAATTGTTGGTGTTGGATTTGTCAGGTTCAAAGGTCAATATGGATCAGGATTTAACCCGTTAGGATCAACGTCTCAGCTTTTTAAAACATGACAGTATAATTTCTATTTAAATCATCTTGACCTTCTGTCTAAAAAAATAGCAAAAAAGGTGCAAGTTCATGACATTTGACCTCATTAGTGCGTTCTTTCAGATAGACACAGAGAGAACATCGATCGGAACACTTCATGACAAATGGCCGGGCCGGGGGCTCCGCCAGGGCCGTGTCGTCAGCGGAGCCCGAGGGCGGGGGCGGAGCGCGCGACCCGCCACGTGCCAGCACAGACCTAGCAGTGACGTTATTATAGAAAACTTTAGTTTTATTTAGATGATGTAGTTGGTTTCATCTTGTATTTCAAATTGAACCTAAATATTACAGTTGAAACACCATAAACGCCTTATTTTACAAAAATTATATAATACTTCATGATTAATTTAAATATAAATATTACTTTATATTACCAGTTATAGGTTAAAGTACATACAACCGATCCAAGGTGCACTAGTCGATGAAAGAATCTAATACTTACCTCCAATCGCGATAATCTTTAACATTAAGCTATACGCTGGTACAAGTGGGTAGGTGGGTAGTACAAAGTCGTGTTTTCAGCCGTTACAGCGGCCGTCGGGCGTCAAGACAAAGTCCCTTCATCGGCAGTGGCCACAGACCTATACATGCCATTATAACACCTAATCCCAACAACTACGACTTCTATTCCAATGAATATCAGATTTCAACTACCACATCCCAAAAAGTCTTATTCTAAAGCGTTAAAGCTCAATTTGGGCTGAACTAGACGCAAGTTGGTGTAGGTACTGCAGATGTAAGTGACTATTTGAGCATTAGATAAATTATTCGGCCACTATCCCTTGACAAGAACAGGATCGACAGGTCGAGACAAGGTTTAGGTTAATCCTAATTATACGGGACGGAAAGGGCTTTTGACTCAATATTATAATTCTCAACAATGAAAATAAAGCAAGCAGGATGTGCAATTCAAAACCTTTGAAACTCTATTTTCAAATTCCAAATTTAAAATTCTACTGCGTGTGGTGAGCTTCCATTTACGGAAGAAAAATTCGAATTTTGAACTCTGCGTAGCATTTTCTCCATTAAACCAGCCAGCTCCATTTCATCTTCCAAAAAACAAACTGTCTATCTATCTAGTTCTTGACGTACGGATATTGGAACTGGCCGAAAATGAGAAGAAAAAGAAACGGTGATTTTTGACATTTCAATATGCACTCATCAGCCGCAGCCGCGATCCCGGCGAAGTTAATTAACGGACATGATTGTTGCCAACGAAGATATTTCTGTACATCGGTACGGATTGTCAGTCTCAAAATTGAAAATCATCTATTTGAGAATTTTTAAGTATCTTTTCGACAGAAAAAATATAATATTCCATTTATTCTGACAGGATACCGTTAGCTTTTTTGGCATGATGGTACGAAAGAGCGAATTGGGTACCCATAACCACATGCCTACACAGAGAAAGATGTTTTACACCTATAAAAAAACAACAAACGCTGCCTTGACTCATGGTTTACGAACGTCAATCAGAGCTGTCAGAAATGACAGTTGTCTGCGTTCCCGCCTCCTATCTAATAGAGGCTAAGGATTTGGAAAAAACACGTTCGAAGTTCGAAACTCCGATTTGGCGATTAGCAGTATTTTTGAAAATGGAATCGCTCGCTTCAGGCACGTCCCGCCCACAAAATGGCTGACACACAATACTAATCACCCGCGAAGGGTGAATGATATACAATTTTATTGAAGAGATTTGTTATTATGTGATTATTATTGTTTAAACCTATCATTAAATGAGAGCTTTGCGCGTGGGAAGGGATTAGAAAAAGGTTTTTCTAATTTAAATGGCTCGTGCTCGGTGGATAATTGGCCGTGTTTTGAATCTCGCGCATTGATTCCTAAAGTCAAAGGTATAATTTTAATAATTTATTTTGTAGGGTTGTTTGTTACATTACTATTATTACCATTTACCGTCTAATCATGTGAATATGTTTAGATTTCGCCGATAAAGCTTAAAAGAAGAGCGTACATTCTCACAAACGAAGCCGTAAAGAAGCAAAAAGGCAAGCAGAGAATATTGAAAAGGCAGGTTGGCGGCCACTAAGGAGTATAAAGGCGCGTGTACATAGCGCCGCGACAATGCCACCCCGTATTTATTCGCGATAACCTTGTCATCTCGGTGACAGAGTGGCGTGGTTATCGCCGCCATTGTTGCACTGTATTGTTCGCATCGACAACTTTACAACATTGTTTCACCCGCGCTGCGATCGCCGACGCCCCGAAAGTGAGATTTTGAAATGCACCTCTTTCAGTGTTTCTGAACTTATCTGATATTTTCAGTTAAAAAATGTTTTTTTTACCTAATCATAAACAATGTTGCCTCCGCGAGAAAGAGACAATGGGCCAAACATTGCGAGCTCCTTTGATATAACCATGAAGTCAGGTACCAGGAGATCAAAGAAACTAGGAACAAAGTGAAAACTGTACCCGTTTCATTAGGCACAATGTTAACATGTCTAGCCGCAGGGCCCACTTTGTTGCGTTGCTGAACGTCACTCGCAATTCGGAGCTTTGAATCTTTGATATTCCTGAACGTAGCTCTTGTCGATGTCTGTCGGCGAATCACAAAAGAGGTACCTACTTAGCTCCTTTCTGTACGTTGTAAGTACCTTTTAAATATGTAGATACTTACTGACTTTATGAAAATACGTGATCGAGAGCCACACACAAAACAACAAAACCAATATAAACTAGCTCACTATTTCTACAAGAACAATAATCTGCAGAAGCTAAATCACATAAATTAGTGCAGTTGGAAAAAATTAAAAAATTAAAAAAAAATTTCATAAGAATATTCCGGAACACTGTCGATATTACGAAATAATCTGGATCTAGCGGACATGCAGTGACTAATCATAGTGGACGGTCTAGCCAGAAATAAAAATACCGAATAGAATAGGAAGAAGTGACAGCCCTGTCAATGTTCTATCAAGGTGCGCCTGACGCCGGTGTAAAAAAATAACAAAAATATCCACAAAAACTCTTATAACGGAACGCTAGCTGGCTAAATTCGCACTATTCGAAAAAAGAACAATATGGCGGAAATTTGAAAACGGCGGTGGCGGTGGACACAACGATGGAAAAAAGTATAATGTAGGTACTCGTAGAAAATCATGGGACAATATATTTTTAAAAGGATGTGCGTGTTTTAACAAGAATAGGTGTAGCTGTTAGTAATTTTGGTCCACATTACAGACCGTCATTAAGTAAACTCTAAATTAACAGGCACTCCCACAAGTCAAGCACCACGTAACCATACCTCCAAAAGATCCCAATAAACAAAACACACTCTCATAACGGCCCAATTACCCTGACCCTCACTAAAAGCATGTGTAATTTACACCTTAAAGCGGCCGCTGTAATGCGCGATCAAAATTATAATATCAATTACCGATGCATCAACAATTCATATCAGGCGGCAGACGTAGCAGAAACTTGGAATCTCATATACGCTAATGCGGTTAGAGGGGGGTGCGGGGGGCAAGGCGAACGTCGGGAGCTGTCAAAATGTCAAATTTCAGGACATGGCGGGGCGCAGTCGAGTCAAACGTGCCCCCTCTGTGTTGGCATGCACTACCAGGGTAGCAGTCTCTGTAGGAGCACTCTGAACGGTGTGGACCACAGGGTTGGACCTGAATTTGTAGATGAATATATATTATGCAATGTAAGCAATATTAATAATTTAACAATCAATTAAATGCTGTGATTATAATTCTTTTGACCAAATATTACTTAACGTAAATAAAAACGTTTAAATATAGCAATAACTCCACCTATAGATTTTAAATAAATACTTCTCAGTGAAGCACCATCTCCCAAACATCTATCGAAAAGACACAAAAAACAATGGAAAACTAACTAGAGGGTCCATGTTTGCAGCAGAACGGGCCTTTCACTGCACGTTTAATATTCATGCATCCTCATTGGTTGGTTCCAGGAACACACAGCCATTTTCCAAGAATCTCGCATCATGCTTGAATATGAATGGATCATTTTCGTTCAGCCTTAGTTCTCAGTTGGTAACTTTGAAAATGGAACGCGACTATTTTAACAAGACCGTTTTACCTAATTCAAATTTAATTTTCCAATCAATCAGAATTGGCAATATGATAAGTTTTTTTTAAACTGCTTCTTTTTCACAAGTAATGATGTTAGCCAATAGTCTGATATAAATTCTGTAATCATATTTAAATATTCGTTCAGCGGAAAACCTACTGTTCAACCCTTAGGCATCTGTCCTCTGATTGGCTGACGGCAGACACCGTCAGCTGTCTAGAATATGATTGGCCTGTGAAGATTCACTGAGGAGACGAGTGTGTACTAACTTTTCCTGCTTTCCTTTTATTTGCTCGTTGTCTATTGTTCATTGAGCATTTTGAATTACTCTTCTTTTTAGTTTTATTGCGTTTAGTTATTGTTCTAGAACTGTAAAGCATTGTATAGTTAAGTCAAAGATTTCAAGTAGTTTTTATTGTTATTATATTTCAAAATATAAGTTTATTCAATAAGTTAAGTTATATTTAATTTGCAGTTACAGAATGGTTTTCAAAACGCATTTAAGTATTGTTGTTTCCTTAAAGCTGCAAAGGTATGCAAATACAACGCCAGGATTCATGTTGTGTTCCAGTCGCGATATGATCTGCAATTGAGTCGTCTCGTCGGCAGAACCGTTTTTGCAGCATTTCGTGTTGAACGGAACACGCCCAGCGCTTTCGGAATGTATGGTCGCCGGCCGGCTGGGAACTGCCTATTCCAAATTTGAATTTGAATTTTCGTGCGGCCAATTATTTTGAAATTCGAATATTTCTACATAGAGTATAGCATGTAAGTATCAGTAATATGCCGAATTCTAAGCAGCCAGTCTTATCAAAAGAGTTTAAAGTTAGTTAATAAAAAAATATTTAATATGCTCTCAAGTTATTTGAACTTAGAAGTCTGGACACTCGGCAATCGTAAAGTTGGCTGAAATTACTATTATTGCGCAGCAGCCATTGCATTAACCATTTAATTCCGTATTCTGAGCTTGTCCGAGCACAACTTTGTATAATAAGCTTTTCTTAACTGAACGGGTTTAAGAGAATATTCTTGATACAGTGGACACATCTAACTTAGAAATTCATTCATAACCAAACGTTATTTTTATAAGATGCTATTATTTCTATTCAATTTGTAGTAAAGCCGATAAGATGATCACTGATAAACATTTACACTTTTATGGCATATACGCAGGTCACTATACATTCTAAGTATCTACAGCCAGGAATTCCATCTTGCGATTATTTAAAGTGTGAACTTAAAACATAATTCCAGCCAGTGTTACCGTGCAGTCACGCGAACACGCCCTTATTCCCGGGCAATAAGTTTCAGAGTAACAGCAAGATATAGTTTGCCAGTAAGTGGCGGTGCATTATGGAAATGGCCCCCCCTCCCCCCCCCTGAACTTTGCCTTCCCAAGACGAGAGCGGAAGCCTGTCTGCTTCCATAGAGACACATTTTGAAAATTTAATTCCAGTTTTCATCTAGTTTATCATCAAGTTTCACCAAAATACCAATTTAAAAAGCGACGAAAAACGAAACAATAATCGAATACAAAATGGCAGACAATAATAGACACTGGCTGGCTGTATGAGCAAAGGAAAAAATCATCCAACTAATTTTCCTCTCCATTTTCGGAGACGCGCATTTCCGAATACGGCCCGCAATATTTCCGCCAGCTCCTCTCATGTCACCCTGGTACATCCGAGCTGACGTGTCTGCTGAAGCGACCAATTCCGCTAATGGCTGCTCGCCTGGTCCCGCGAAATTACGAGCGCTTTAAAAGTGCAACTTGCCTTGTTTGTTTTGTCATAAAATTTCGCCAGAGCAGCTAATATTTGTGAAAATATTACGAGTAATGCGTCTGTTATTATTATTAGTGTGTTATGTTCGCAAGCCAGTTTTAAATCTTTCGTCTCTTATGTAGTACGTTTTTTTTCAGCTGCGTTTTAAATTAAAGTTACCTAGGTGCTGTCAGTTTAGTGCTCAACCTAAAACGGATGAAACAAGTTCCTGCTTTAAATATATAAACCAAGTTAAATTTTAATGTCTCCTTGTGACCTACACTTCTAGCGAGCCGCCGCACAATCAACTAAAACGCTAATCCAATATTTCAACATTAAGTACGGGAATAAAGTTGAAATAGTGAGATATCATCTGAGGTTACGACCGCGCCTCATCCCGTGGTTTATGCGTCGTTAAGGTGTATCCTGCCATCAATTAATGAGATATTTATCTTGGCTTTGACGACCGTCACATTCTACGGTAGATTCTTAGCGAGTTTTTCCGAACTTTAATAACATTACGTTTTATGAGGATTAACTAGTTAATTATTTTAGTGCACGTACGAAAAACATTCTGGTTCCCCTGTGATAAAGCATTATGATACCCGGCTTGCATAGCTCCCTGAGCGGTCAGTCTGCCTAATCGCGCGTCTCGCATTATCGCGCGGCCAGCCCCGAAGTTAATCGGCCAGCCTTGATTAGCTAAGCTCCTAGTTCCTCTGGGGCCCTGGTGCCGCTTATGCAGGCATGAGTAAGCTCCCGCTTGACCCTCCTAGGGAAATTGGATGCAAATACGAGATTAGCTGGCAGTGGATGGTCAGTGCGAGGAAAAACCACTATCTGTGAAAGTTTCAGGCTAAATAACCACTCCTCTTGCACCCTCTGTCCTCGACAACTTCTGATTACACATTGGAAACTAGGAGCACGTGAGATAAAGGTGAAACCCACTTATCAAAGTCCGGCAGGGCCGGATTTGTCAACAAAACAAAGTCCCACCTGTCTGCGCTATAATTCATCGGCACGGACCAAAATGCAAATGCGAATTATCAGCTCCATACACCCGCGGTACGTTTGATTATGCAAATTATTGTATATTAAAATTAAATAAATACGCCCCTGCCTGCTAACGGCCTTTTCCCGAATTTAAATCATTTTGTTTTTCGGGAGTTGCTAGTTGGTGGCGGGAATCTGTATTGATGCGCTTTTCCGAATTTGAACTGAACAGTGAGCGATTAATTTATGGCTTTATTGTTCAGTATGTCTACAACTGTTTTTTTCTATTCTATAAGGCATTTTATATTAAGTAAGTACTATTTTTTTATATAATACTTTTGCATTTACTTTTGATAATAAATCTTGGAATTTCACATTTAACTGTTTTTCTAGCAACAAAAAACCAACTGGGAAACAGTTTTCCGTGCCCCAACGAAGCTGCCTCACAATCTAGATATATGGTCGAGTTAAGATGTGCATCTAAATAGCCTCTGCCTCCCTGGTAGCTAAGTTTAGATTACTTGCACCAACTTTGCCGGGTTTCAGGGAAATGTAACTTTTCCTTGGGAAAAATTCCCCCGTGTAACCCGTTTGCTTGACTTGAATTTACTGCTCAACTTTGATGCTCTCCTGGTCATGCGAAACATAATCCAGTTAGGTAAATCATCCATTATCATCATTAAGTTATCCTAATACGTACTTTCCAAGTATACGTACATAATTATAATGTAACGTATGACGCCTACAATCTGACTTTAAAACGCAGCAAATTTTACTACGCACGTAATGTCCACCCTAAAAGCACCCTTTTTAGTCGATATATTTCCACGTCACCATAAGTTGAAGGGTTCATTCGTTCATTAAAGATTCACATACAAAAACACTTGGACCGTCCGTCTATTAAGCCTGGCCTCAGGGGAAGTGTACATTTTTAAAACCAATACACCCTTGAGGGGAGTAAATTGTTGCGTGAGATACACATTTGGTCAATTCCTGAACGCAATGTGAAACAAACTACTCTGTGTATAAGGTACAAAGACTATTGAGACAGTAACGAGTAAAACTGGCCTTCCTGTGCAACAAACAAACACGTTTCTAAGGTGAAAACCTCGCAGTGAAATATTTCTACGCAAACTTTGTACTCAACTAAATAAATGACTTCACGTACATAATGGACTCGTCACCTTTGCGGAACTTTTTGCATGCTTCCTCCATGCAGCTGCATATTCAACTTTTTGCTCTGGAGGTCTGGACTCCTTTCTCTGTGTTTGATTTATATTACACCAAGACTTTGTACTTTGTAGTTCTTTTTTTATACAAAAGTTTTGGGTTAACCTAGCTCATCTAACTACATTTACCTAGCTGTAGGGTACACTGTGTAAAAATAAATATAAACAGTGCGGGCGGGCGCCGAAATTCTAGTGAGATATCACACCTAATACCAGGGCACCATAAGTTAGAGACAGCAATATCCAGGCGACGGGCTCGCCCGAAAAATCCTCACGGAACTGGGTTCCCTCGTTTGATTAATGTATTCTAGTGTCACACTGTTATTGCCAGAAAACCCGTATTCTGAGCGCCGAAAGCTCCTATCTCAACTGTGCTACTGCAAATCTAGGGTATATTAAAAAGGGCGGAATATTCCTATTTATGTGAGTGCGATGTACACCTGTGTCTCTAATGTATGGCGGATTTTTACGTCTTCCGAAAAGAGGTAATATAAGTTTATTGCGTGAGAAATGTAATAAAGGTCGGCGTACGTCAAATATCTGTCTGGAAACATACTACCGCTGTATTTAAATATGGCTCTTTTCCCCTTAGGTATCTGAAAAAGTTATACTTCGTAAAAATTTATAATTCAACAAAAATATAGTAATAGTTTTGCCCCAGGTGGGCTTCGAACCCGCGGCTTGCTCCGAAAGCAATTTCAGTACCGCCTAAGGTATGGTCCTCCCAATGACCACTCACCACCACTCTGCCCAATGAATTAGATGCAATATCAAAGTTTCCTTTATTAACAAGGGTCTGTGTGTATAGAGTAGCCAACAATTTATGAACATGAAGTTTGTACTACAAAACTCATAAACGGCTGAGCTGGCGCCATTCTCATTTAACTTGACCGAAACTGGCCTATCTACTGCGCATATCGAACCCACCCCCTGGACTTCGCTGGACTCCTAGTACACAACGATTCTCAAACTTGCTTGTGGGATAGAAGAGAAGATTTTGGTAATCTTGTCTAAAACATTGAAGGGATAAAGGCATACTAGATTTCTATCGCTATGATCTTCATTGAGATTGTTTTCCTTTTCTTTAACAAATCGAAAGTCAATTATATAACTATTCTTTGGGAACAAGGTGTTTAAACAATAGAAAAGTATTTTACATAAACCAAGAGGTTTAGCAAAATGGCTGCAAATTATTCCGTAACAAGGAATGCATTTATGTAGACAAAATAAATTATTAGTGTTTATATCTCGGTAGTTTGGGAAGCAGATTCCTAGACGGTCCCTCTGTCCAGTGAGCGCGCGAGTCGTTAAGATAACAGTATCTGCAACTGGAAGCAAACCCCTCAGATCCTCCAGCGGATAGTGGCATAACCGGGAAATTGTACTTTTTTAACTAACATAAAAAAAAAATCTGATGTTTTAAAATAATTATTGGAATATTAATTTTAAATATACTTACCAACATAAACGTAAGTTGTGTTCATAGTTAGTAAGAGAAAATTGCTATAATACTGAGCATCTGCGGTAGATAATATTTGTTCAGTATTGTTATTCGATCAGGAATACAATGGATATTATAACAATATCTGTGTATAATACAGAAATCCGATAACCCGAATTATCTGAGGAGTCGAATCCGTAACCCTCCAACACAAACAAAGAACCCTTTTAGTAAACCACTGCCACTATCAAATGACAAGTATTAATTAGCTAAACCTACTGAAGCGCCATTTTCGATTTTTGTTGTTTTTCTTACTATAAAATAATATAATAGAGGAAAATCTTAACTTGTGCTTACTTACTTACCAAGTTAGATAAATAGATAGCCTCTCCTGAAACTCCTAAGTATATTTTTCTGTACCTGCTTATGTATGGGTTGACTGGGAGAAAATGCATTTAGAATTAGGTGCAGTTTAATATTTGAAATTTTCAAGTTTGAAAAGTGTAAAACAGATTTGAAGATGGTCGCCGGAATGATCGGACGTCCCATTCGTTTTGTCTGCGGAGACATAATGCCATCTCATCTCCACACTCTATTTCCGCTAGCAGGGAGCTTCCTGTCCGCCCGCAGCCGCGCAGCATTAAACGACGCTGACTTAAAAATTGGGTAGTTTTAGGACACCGTGCTCTCTGGAGTCCCCGGTTGAGCGGAAATGATTTCTGTTGTCCTCTGGGGGAGTCCCGCGATGGATTTTGGTTTAATACCGGCATGTCAAAGATTTAAAGCTTTCGAAAATATACGAGTAGCAACACAGTTTGTTTTAGTAAAAAAATATTGCGTTGCTAGGAAAACGAAATGCTCCCAAGTAAAAGGGTCCAAGTTTAATTCTTGGCAAATTTGCCGTCACCGGTCCGGCTCCCAATATTAATAAATTTTCATTTCCGAGCTTCGCCTGCAATTTGCGGGTCTCTCCTTCAAGTGAAACTTACGAGTTCTCGCCCTTCCTTAAATAAAGCTGGGACCCAACTTTGTTCAGGAAGATTTTTAACTTAGTACATAGGATGGAAATTGACTCATAACTTCCCACTTCTTTCGCTCGGTTCAAATGAGAAAAAAACACGGACTTTAGTTTGCCTTTTTTCCGTTACAGGGTAAAAATCATATTATGTAAACAACAACAAAGAAGCGATGGCTGCACTAACTTTCTAAGGCGAATAAATGGAGTAGAAATTCCTTAGATGAGAATATTATTCAAGCCGCGGCGATTTTCAAAGGGAACACGATACAGCAGAAACCGAACACTGCACGCTAGAGAATTCCGCGTTTTGAAGTATCCTCCTAACAAGTCATGCTCGCTGCCATCTTTATTAATATTTTACTAAAAATAACTCGTTGTAAAGTCAATAGAAAACGTGCGTGCGTTTTTTGTAGATAATATCCACTCATAAATATAAAGAAGTGTACGGGCATGAAAGCATATGAAGTAGTTGAAAAAAAGAGTTGTTTATTGTATAGAATGGCATAAAACGTTATAAGTTAGGTACTTATTCTCAATTCTACTACATATCCATTAGCGATAAAAAAAACGCTCAAAATTTTAATAAGATCTAATGTCAACTTTTTTCACAATTTCACCCATGTCAGGGCATAAAATTTATCTTTATTATTGTTTATAGTTAGAAGAACAAGGTTTCATAGTGTATTTTACTATTAAAGGACACGCGAAGCGATGCATGAGCAGGTTATAACGACTTTATGTTGTCATAAACTTGAAACAAAGGTCCTACATGGCGGGCGATTTGCATTTTAATTCTGCGTCTTGACAGATTTGTGTGTGACACAAAATTTATAAAAACAAACTATTTTTTTAATAACAGTTAAGTGCATATGGAAAAGTTTAAGTACGGCAAAAAGTTATTGAAACTGTAAGCGACAAGTAGCGCGGGACTGCGACGCGTCGCGACGACGACGGCTTACCAGCGCCTGTCGCGGGATTACTCGAGACTTATAATTATTTTTAGCCCCAGCAGAAGGGCTTAAGGTCGGAAGGTGGGATTTGGCCTAAGACGGCGACATTATTCAATATTATTTCTTGGGAAATTTTCGTTTGGGGGAAACCTGCGACACGTCTGAAACTGTATGAAAGTATTAAGTGAGATTTGCCGCGTTCCGGTTACAGCCAATCGCTTAATTAATGTTTATGATTGATGATGATATTTAATTACTGCCGCTGTTGTACCCGACGTATCTGTAAACGCACAATGTACCAGCAACAAAGATTTAAAAGGACAGTGCCTCGTAGAAATGTTGCATCTTTATGCATGAACCGGTTTGTAATCCAGAACTGGAATTAATTCAAGCGATTCATTCAATCTCGAACAAACGCGGCGCACCGGCCATAATCCAAGATGAAACGGCTGCGTTCCATATTCAAAGACCTTTGTGGCCAAGAATTTGAATGTTGAACATAACATTGATGATGGTTGACGCCAGCGCCAATTGAAACTACGGTGAACCAATCAGCGGCGATTCAGAATCCGCTGTGTGGCGGGAACAGGTGGCGCGCTGTCACCGGGCGGCGTTCCATTTCCCGCAACGCGTAATCGAATGAATATTACAAACGTCACGCTGACAGCTATGCAGTTTCATGCCCGATATGTGGGTCGGATGCTCTTTTTGACGCCAATTTGAAGCATTGTCAATGTCCAACCGCATTTCGATACGCTCATCTCACCGGCTTACAAAACAATTTGGATGGAATTTGAATAGAATAGCAATTGATGTCCTGAAAATGGATTAGGGGATACAGCGATGTACGGTAACAAAAGTTTGAAGCGCAGACTGTTTTACAGGGTACTTGTAATGAAAGCACTTAGCGCTAAGCGAAGCAATTATTAGTAATTTGGAGAGCAGTAATGGGCGCGGACAGCGATGCGCAAAAACGCGCCAAACGGAACGCGCTAAAAGCTCTCTAACTCGATTTCGTCGGTTACTTTTTTAAACTTTGAAAAGCACACCGAAATAAATCCTTCGATTCAGTGCGGAACTATTGCGATATTTGTACAATCCGGTGAGACTTAAAAGCTTCCGCGTTTTTCGTAATTAAAACTGGTATAACTCAAAGGAGTTGGAAATTCACGGAATTCATAGCCATAAAGAAAGTGGGATTCGTAGTCGAGCGAGGCGAATGAAACACAAATACCAGGCTTTCAGGAGTCGAGAGGAGATTTGGAGAGCGTCACCTGAGCGCTGAGCGGCGCGCGCCTTCTTCGGTCCTGGTGATTTATGGGCGCGGATCCGGACCGGTAATGAAATTGCACCCCCCCACCCCCCGCCGGCCCGCTCTCCCCCCGCGAAGCTATTCTGAAATTACTACGCAACACTTGAGCCGAGCACTAAGAGAGACTATCCCAGTCTTATGTTAATGTTTGAATTTTTTGCCGTTGAATTTCGTCTTTGTCCCCATTAATCATTGTGAGCCGCTGTGTGTTTCGTTTCAGTTGGTACAGTCGAAGAGCTGCCGCGGGGTGAACGGGGCATTAGACGCGATCGCTCTAACTGTACGTTTTTCTCCTGGTAGATAGCCAGTTGGCCAGTCCGTCGCCATTATTCACGGGTAAATCTAGTGCTAATAGCGGTACCATTCATTGTTTGACTCAGATAAATCTAATTAATGACCTACAGGTTTGACATTGATCACTTTACGGCGACATCATTCATTTGACAGCGGGAAATTTAAGGAGTCAGCTGCTGTTGTTAAAAGCTTCAATGTATCGTGTTGGAGTAAAGTAAAGTAAGCTCTTGCTTTAATAAATGTATACCTACCACTACGTATTCATATAGGTCGGGATCATTAATTCAGCGCTCATTGAAAAGTTTCGGAAGGACATCGCGCCACAATGAAATATTTATTGCTTTTGTGAACAATTTTAATTGAAAACCGCCTGAATTCGCCTAAACAGAACCGCAGTCATAGAAAAGTTCGGGTAGAAGTTTTTTCATACCCTTTTATGTTATGACCGTAGAGTTAAAATACGTGTGTTTCCAGGCGTATGGTACCTATATATAAAATTATAAAGATTAATAATAATACAAAATGACTTACCGTTAGGTGCTGAAAGAGCCATGCTCTTAGTATATTAGTGGCTACTTTGGGGAAGATGCCCCTCTTCTTCTGGTTCTTCTTGCCATTGGACTCGTCGTCCTCCTCGCCCGTGCCCTCGCCCGACCCGATACTCGCGTTGCTGGCGTCTCCTGAGGACCAAACACCGGGTTTAATGAGTATTGGGCCAAAAAAAAACTAAAGTTAAAAAGGACGACAAAAAAATAATTTGTTTCATTTTTGCTTGTTTGAAAAAAGTGAGCATTTGAGGTTAGGACCTCATTTCTTATGATCCTTTACGCAGGTCTTAGGGACAGTGTTAATTTCTTTGGCAGAGTATTTTTTATAAGTATCTACTTTATTTTTTAGTAGCTCTTAGGAGTATTATTTTTGTTATACTATAATTATAATTAAACCGCGGAATAGGCAGACAGACAGTAGTAACTGTATTCGCTAGGCGAAGACCTCAGTCACTATCACTGCGTCTGGCATATTAATTAGGCACAACTTCTATGTATTTAATCACCTGTCTCTGATTCGTATCTCGTAGTAAAATTTAATTAATTCCACCAGTAACGTCTTACATGTTATGCTACCCTGGTATCTCCATGCAGTATTTCAGTTAAGTAGAGATTTATAATTGTGAATTTAGTGATGGGACGACAATGTTTTTTTATCGATATTTCTGTAAATATTTTTTCCTTTAAATTTCCAAAATATGTATATGAAATAATTTTAAACCAAAATAATGCAACCCCTCTCCCTCATTCTAGCCCGATAGCGCAGTGAACCTCGTGCACGATGACATAGGGGTCCCAAGTTCGGTGTCCGGTTGCTCTCAAGCGGCTTAGAACCGGCACCGAATCGTGTGGATTACTCTATATTAGTACTAATGACTGTTGCAATCCGTTGCTTTGTGTGAAAAGGGGATTAGACAGTATGGTTCTCTTATTTATATTTTGTTTGCTGAAATTCAGAGTTTTTCTCTATTCCTGTACGATTTAAAACTGCTTGGTAGACTGTGTATGTGATGGAGGTTTTTTTTTTACTTTTGACGGAGTTGCAACGGTCAGGACAAGATAATTCGTAAGAATTGTTAAGATAAGTGTAACCATACAGTAACTACAAGCTTCTAATATTCGATTTTAAACTCCCAAACCCACATAATACAACCCATCCGTCTAGCAGGGCCAAAACACAATCACTATTATCATCAAATTCATCAATGCTCTTGACTCTCGCACGCAACTGTTTGCCTACACGCATTACGACGGGTCCCAGTGTGTGTGAGATGAATTAGGGGATTACCCTGCTATGCGAATGCACTCTGATTTTCTACGCCGATATTGTATACAGGGTGACCTATTGGTATGTTTTGGATAGCAGTTGGTTTACTGTTTGTGTTTGACGCGGTTATAACGTGTTAAAGTGCCAAAGGAGATAATAAAGGGAAGGAAGAAGATCATTTGAATGACACTAATAATTGTTAAAAGCCCGAGGTAACATCTATAAAAATGCAACAAATTATATCCGTTAGTACCTAAAAACAACGGCATAAATCTTGCACGATCGCATAAAACAATTACATAGACGATAAACTAGTTGTTTTCGTCAAATTCTGGCTGATTTTATTGTGTCGTCTACACCCTATATAAGGGCGACATTGCAACATCGGGGGGCGAGATGTAATGGCGTAAAAGTAATTTTATTACTTTGCCCCCATTACCATTACAATGTGGCCCCGCCGCCACCGGCATGAGATGTGCACATCGGATTCTTTGCCATTACGCGATGGCGTCAAATTACTATCGATAGATTTTGCGATAAGCATTTCCACCGGGCTACAATTCCACACAGCAAACTTTTTGAGGCTATCTATTAATAAGATAATTATTATAGAAGATATTGTGATGAGGACGTGCCACTGACGTGCGACTTTAAAACGTGTGGCTGTGATTGGGTTTCTTGGCCTTTTCTTTGTGTCTGGTTTCTCTCTTTATTACTAAATTTTGCAAAAGAAAAAACAACAAAAAACGTATTTGCATATCGAAATAAACATATTTTGCATCTCACTGAGTAAGCAACATTTTGAGGTCAAAAATTAAAAATTTACATTCTTACTTATAGAGAGAGAGAGCGGGTAAAAAGAATAAAAAATACAAACGAAACATCAGATAAATTCGCTGGCGTTTATTATTTACAGCTCGGAGGTACACGGATCGCAGAAATAAGACGGAGGCCGATCCCCGCTGGTACTGATTCGATTTGTTCCTGTACAGATGAATATTTGATTCGGCTCAGTGCACGCTAATTTGTTTATCGTGTTCCTCCTACACTGCGCTGCGAGCCTGGTAACTTGAAACTCGGAGTGTCTTTGAATAATTAAGTTACAACTAGGAGAAACCAAAAAGTTCGTTAGTCAACGAAGGACGAGGCGAATTGTGCCGCATTTACATTTAAAGTTTCCCTCGGAACTGCAATTTATAGCGTTAACTGCATTTCAGAGCATTTTTACTGAAAAATTCCTTTTTTCAGTTCTTGCACTTGTAGAACAAATTATACTATTTTCATATGAGAAATGGGTATAAAGTATCTAATTATTGCTACCGCCACAGTTTCGTTAGCCGAATCCTAACCACAAGGGCTCGGTTAGATTGGAACTATTTCGAGGCACATCTCAAATTCTGTCATTGACACCGAGCAAGGAGAGTCTATGAGATTTATCGCTCCTTCCGCCATTAGAGGGGGGAGGGGGTGCAAATGAGTGCAGCGCGGGGGGAGGTATCGAGTTACGCCAATCAACTGAAAGGACGCACTCCGCTAGTGCGGGATCGCTTGTCGATAGATTGCGGGCAAAGAGGTTTGAAGAGCTTCGATTAATTATGATGGTATGAAGCTTTGTCAACATCATCTCATTTATGCACTTACAATGTGTAAGCCAACATGTAGCGTCAAGATTATCACAAATTAAGTTACTTCGACTTAAAAATACTTAATTCAGGAAAATATAAGAATTTAGGCAAGTAGTTACTTAATAATCTTTTTTCAAATTAATGCAATCATCATATTTACATGTTTTTTATACAAATTCTAACCCGGCTGTTCAACAGTTGTTTCAGTAAGT
Organism: Plutella xylostella; assembly: GCF_932276165.1. Classification (NCBI taxonomy): domain Eukaryota; kingdom Metazoa; phylum Arthropoda; class Insecta; order Lepidoptera; family Plutellidae; genus Plutella; species Plutella xylostella. The sequence goes on from NC_064005.1 coordinate 1,124,285, forward strand.
TTCAAATTACTAACCCAATTCAAAATTCAACATATTTAATTTTTTACAAAAAAAAGTCGATAATTCCACCGGCCCCATCACTACAGAACAACAAGCGTGGTGTCGTAATGCGCTAAGCGATTTGATGGATTGGCTTCTTTGCAATCCCCTGTATTTGCAAATAGCCCTTATCTAGGCGAGGCAGGGGCGAGGGCGGGGAAAGAGGGGCACCCGGAGGGGCTAATTAAAATTGGCGCCAAAACGCAAACCCTGTCGATATAAAACTCCAAGCTTAGCGTTGCCGCTACAGGCATCTCTATTTCATGTAACCATAGAGTGCAAGTTTGTTTTTTTTTTAATTTCAAAAGGCGAAGGTGTAAGTTGCATCAAACTTATTGTACAGAGTAATGGCATTAGTTCGGTGAAAAGAATGCATTAAATTGAGCCCTCTTTCAGCACACAAAGGTTTGGAATGTAAATAAACTTCTTTTGTCAACGGTGTTGAGGTTCTATTATAATAAGTAATTCTGTTAGAATAGTTATTAAGTTAACTAGTAGCTAAGGTAAAATGTAAGGAGTTACGTTTAGGTACTTTTGACTTTAGTTTACAGAAGCATTTAAGCATATTCTGTTAAAACTACGATTGTCTTTCAGTGAATGGTTCATAACCATTATGATGTTGAATAAAGCTAAAAGCCAATAATATTAAAAGAACGAACAACAAATACGGCGCAACTCCATCTTGTTTACACCACATCCTAACTAATATTATAAATGCGAAAGTAACTGTGTCTGTCTGTTACTCTTTCACGCCAAAACTACTGAACGGATTTGAATGAAATTTGGTGGTCTAGACCTTGAGAAAGAACATAGGCTACTTTTTATCCCGGAATTCCCACGGGATTTTTTTTTAAGGCGAAGCGAAGCTCGCGGGAACAGCTATATAGCTAAAATATGTCTATGAGTCGAGCCATCACACTCCACTCGGCTATTCGACAGTCGTGTACGCGACGTCCTCAAAGTCTCCTCATTTAATGGACTATAAAGGCACCCCATAACTCGCTATCAGTCGGATCATGGCAGTGTTATACCCCTTAATTGGCCGTTCCGACGCGGAATCGTCAATTTGAGATATTAAACTAATTTTCAATGCGTATAATCGCGACATCCGTATTCTGAGATCCGCCCGAGGTGTTCGGCCTCCTATGATTGGCTGTTTGGTGCGACAATCTTTGCTATTAATGCTGGCTGCTTACACTTTTTAAAACAACACTGTGAAATGTATTGTCTGTATTTTTATTTATAAATAGACATAGATCGAAGACGTTATTATTCTAATTATTCGTCGGATTTTTAACACAAAGTACATTTACAGGTTCAATAAACGTGTAAAGACAATAATAATTAGTTAAATAATAGCGAAATAAGCAGGGAACGGCACATGAATAAGAAATGTCGAGTCACGGGGGCGGCGCTACGTCACGTTTCGTTTCTGCACAGTAATTAAGCGAACGCTGCGTTTTGATACTGCTTGCGTTTCGTTTATTAGGTGCTTTATTAAAAGTAGGTAGGTATACAATACCTATAAATGTACATTAAGCATCATCATCATTAGCCTATAGCAGTCCACTGCTTGACGTAGGCCTCTCCCATAGCATGCCACTGGATGCGATCTTTAGCTTGCACAACATCGTAATTTAAGTAAACACTTAAAGAAATCTTTTGTTGTCTTCTTTACATTTTGCTGACTCTACATCAAGCAACCAACCACCATACATTCATAATAGATCTTAAATTTTACGTATGTTTTGATATAAAATTAAGTGTCATTCCAGCATTTTAATGTCCACTTAATTTTTGCTTTAATGATTGATTATAACTTAAGACTTATTGCCTACGCCACCATTACTTTCACGTTTCCCATAAGCATCGCTTAACATTCTTTGTGTAATTTTCATAAAAATCTTTGTTTTATGTGGAATAGACACTTGAGGCATTTTATCACTAGACTTAAGGAAATACAAAGGCTTCTAAAACATTTAAAGATAGTACCTCCCTACACTATAAAATTAAACAAGCTCTCTGGAATAAATGCTCTTTTTTATTGGCAAAATTTATTTACAAGTTCCTCTCAGCACAGGTGCCTAGTTAGACAGATAATAATGTTAATACAGACCAACACACAAATACGGCACCCTCCGCGGACTCTTATTCGCGCATTGATTTCAATTTGAATTTTAACACTGCAATATTATACAAAATTACATTGCTTAATATTCACCCTGTGCGCTGATTTTTGCATATTTTTAAATTTAACCCTTCGCCGGCGCGGCGGGTTGACTGATAAAAATCGTATATTAAATAAGGAGGCAAAATTTTGTTCAGATGACTTTCATTAAGCAAGATACTTGCACCAGGAATACAGGACTACCAGGAGGTAGATTTCTACATTATTTTAATATCTTTTTCATGAGTCTGAACTGTTATGAGTCTGAACTATTAAGAACCTATGGGACAAGTCTAAAATAACGAGTATTTGTGACGTGGCGAAAATCAATTAAGTACCTAACAGGTATAAGTATTATAAATGTACAACAGTTAGAAAGACTGTTTTTTTGTACATCTGATATTGTAAAATCATATTTTTTTCCAGTAATCATCGTTCCCCGGTCCAGCAGCATATTAAATGGGGTTAAATTGTCAAAATGGGGGCGTAGTGGCGTTTATGACAACGCGACGCGACGACGAGGTCTTGACGTGATTCGATTTTGATTTGAACGTCATTAAAATGCAAATGGCGGCCGCGCGTTTTTAAATGATGTCAAACTAAACCGATGTTTAATTATATTTGGGGTCTGTTGCTGGTAGCAAAAAATATTGTAAATTTATTTATGACAGCATGAAATTTGTTATTTAAAGATCAAAGTTACACGTAATAATACACCTAAATCGTGATCCTATTACAGACATAATTGTTTCGAGAACCAGCTAATGAAGTAATTCTTTGCATATTTTTGCAATGTCCCGTGTAAATCAGAGCTGGCTTTTATTACCAATAACGCCATTGATAGGTAGATCGGATTGGCCCGCGGGGGGGCTAATCGTTCTCAGTGGGTCGTCTGGGCCCTGCGACTTATTATCGTAAAAATATTTCACTCGCGCACACAAGGGTTAATAACATCGGCTCATTGTGGGAAGTTACGTTTTTGTTTTACTTTTAAGATGTAGGTGTGTTTGTTGTACATAATATTATAAATCTGTTAGCAAACTGAACAAGACTCTACCAAAGGTCTAGGCAGACACATGTAACTTTAGCCCAGATCAATGATTCAATTAAGAAAAAAATAGTCATAACCTATAAACAGACACAGAAATAAAGCACAAAGCTGAAAAGTGTAAACGTTATTGCCGCCGTACAAGCTCAGAATAAGGTTCCGGCTTAAGGCGATAACTTAAAACGCTGGGAGAATACAAACGGCCATGTATGTGCTTAGCTACTACTAATTATTACTCGAATGCAGACGAGATGCTACTCATAAGTGACTTGGCAACCAACAAAGGCGGGATAAAAAAAAACAGATCATAATTTGCTCTTAAATGCAGTTGAAGAATTTGGCGCGAAGTTTCAAGTAGTGATGCACTAAAGAGAAGTTTTTTTTAAAATTATTTGAGTATACTTATAGTGATTAGGACTGGCAAGTGAAAGATTGAAATTAGGTAGAATAGTTTCGAACATATTGACACTACCTTAGCAGGATAGGAAAAAAATTAAGTACTTTCTGTTTTGTAAACCGTTCTAAATGTGAACTTTGATACTTAAGGGCCCATACAGGGTGACGTGCCGCGCCAATTTTGGGTTTTCAATGCTCTTCACACAGCACACGCAGTGACACGCACACATGTAAGTTTGCACAGTGGGTCGATAAACTTTTACTCGCCAACTTTATTGACAATTATGTTCAAGTCCATTTTGGGTGATTTTAGGGTAAGTAAGTATAATTCTTACTTACACTGGTAGGCACCAGGAAAGAGTAGAAATTAATAGGGGTGCCACTTTACTCTATACTCGGAACCCGATTAGCTTTCTCAAACAAATGTGGTATTTACTTGTAGAAACTACAAGTATTAAAGTGTAGATAATAAGTTTCGGGCATCCTCCAGCCAACTGAACCCCGACGACAAAGCAAAGTAAATACATAGTGTCGCAAAAGGGCTATACTAAGCCAAAAGGGGATGACTCAAGGGCTCATTCTGAACAACTTTTGTTCTACGAGATTTGCAAATTCGCGAAAAAAAATATTCGTTTTCCATGGTAAAAAGTCACATGTCCAACAAAGTTTCTATGAAAAAGGTTTTTTTTTGTTAATTTCCAAAACTCGTAGAGCAAAAGTTCAGAATGACCCCCTGTCTTACTCCTTTTTACCAGACTGCCGAAGGAGGAGGGTAATGTTTTTTGATTGTATGTATGTATGTTTGTCTGTTTCTTTGTTCCCTCCTGTAGCCTAAACGGCTTGATAGATTTTGATGTATGAGGTATTGTTAGAAGCTTATTGATGGCGCAATGGTTATAGGCTATGTGACGTTCCATTAAAATGTACATAGCGCCCTCTAGAGGACATAACGTGATGATCGAAAAAATAATAATTCAACTTTGCCGTGTAAGGTATCAAATGAAAAGGCTTGATTTTCACATTACAAAAATATGCATATTGAAGGTATTTAAATAACAACACCAAAATTATTGAAATAAAAAATGATCATGAACTACTGACGTAAAATTTCATAAAATAAAAACAACTAAAAAGTTACAAATAAAAAAACTTGACCGCCACTCAAGGCCGTTTTCTAAGTAACATTCAGCTAAATGGTGAACCCTCTGCTGGTCCCCGCCTACGATACTTTCCATTAACATTGGGACTTGTTTTCATCTTTTTAGCGTGCAGTCGGGTTTTTTGTTTGTTTATAATTTGTTTAGTACTACCTATATACCGCTTTTTCAATACCTGTAAGTACATTTTTTGGTAGCAGCATAATATTTTTACTTAATTTTAGGGTTTCGAACGTCAAAAGAAAAAAAGCAACCGTTATAGGATCTCTTTGTTGTCCGTCTGTCTGACTGACTGTCTGTCACCGCCCTTTTTCTCAGAAACGGGTAAAGATATCAAGCTGATATTTCGCATAGATGGGGAGTACCCCAAAAAAATATATTATGGTACTCCCTGTCCTACACAAGTAAATTGGGGCTTATATTTATTCCAGTTATTTTGATGTGTACCTATCCTTTTTTTTCTTTGTTGTTTTGTATAAGTATGTGTTTCTTTTCTTTAAATCTGTATTTTTTTGTTGTTGCTGTCTATGTGTCGAATAAATGTATCTTTATCTTCAAATCACGCCATCTATCGTTTGTTTTTTTTGTATAGAAGAAATTCCGTCACTGACAATTTTACGTTACGAATTTATTTTTATTTATTTTATTTTTATTTTTACATTTTTGTGGAGAACCAACAGCATTTTGTTAATAAATAATTATTACTTATGAACACATAACAACTTGATGCCATTAACAGAATGAACTTAGTAAACCCAGTAAACCTAACACATCCAGAGGAAAAATAAAATCTCTTTCTCTCTCTCTGAAAAACATACTTAATATGCCAAACTCGATGCTTTTAGCTATTAACATCTTTGAAATAAAATTGAGCCACCACCGTGTTACTGCCCTCATCAGATCCTCACGAGACCATACCTCAACCAGCACCAAGAGACTGTAACTATTTTTGATGCCTAACCTAATGTTCGTGCGTATTGTCATCACTTAGATCCATTCGCTATATTCCTGCTCCTCATCAGACCTTTACGAGACTGTAATGTCACGAGAATATTGCACACTATCTAATTTAATTTAATGTATTGAATATACTGGAAGAATTATGCTTCCTCAATTTCAAATCAAATTATGTTGGTGTCATAAAAGTTGAAAAAGTGCAATGACAACCAATGTGCAGTGATTTTGTATCTGTACACGATAAGATCGCGAGCTGTCAGTGCTGCCTAAACCGACGTGACCCTTCTTTGGAGGCCAGCGGCCAACTGAGTCAAACGTCACTTGTGTTTATGATTTTATAACACAGAAAGCCGCCATAGATATTTGTATGAAGATTTGAGGGAAAAAAATTGCTCAAGTTTGGGATTAATTTACACAAAATAAGTGTGTGTTTATTAAAAAACAAGGTATTTAGCGCCTAGTCCAAGCCTTTACCTTTATAATATGATAAAAATCATATGAAAATTCTTAATAATTACGAAACAGTTGTTACAATACGGGAGTGTGATTTTCTGGTTTTTCGTCATATTCTGAATTTTATTTACAGTTATCCATAACAATTTACTTAAATTCGAATCATTCAGCACCTAGCTAGACTCTTCGACTACCTGTGTGATTTTTTTCAAGGTTGTAGAGCATCGTTTACTACATAATTCTATGACAATGCCAACCCTCGATTACCCCTTGCTGACCCTTAATGTATACTGTGTTACTCTTATCTAATACAAAGTTTTCAATCTATTTTACAAATACTAAATGTCATTTTTAATTACATACTTAATAATATTTACACACTGTGTAATGTTGCTGCTTTGTAACTTTTCATCTTCTAATATTAATTCCTAAATCTTATCGATAGACGGATACACATTTTTTAAGGCTCATCCAGCACTTAAAGAAAGCTGCCAAAAATGTCTCGAGTTGGCAACACCGTAGATAATGCTTAATGGTGAAGTGTTGGCGCGGCGCGTCTACCCTGGCAACACAGAGGCATCTGTCACCGCCAGAAAATAACCGTCAATGCTGGCCACCTCAGCTTTCAAATTTCGAATCTGGAATGACATAGCTTGGTCCGACGCTTTAGGCTTACATAGAGAATCGGGTTACCTGTATCTACCTGTACCGGTAACCTGACTATGCGAAAGCGCTCACTCACGGAACATTTCCTGCATTTTTTTATGTCATGAGCGCTTTCACATAATCAGGTTACCGGCTTACGATAGAGAAAATTAGGAATGTATTCACTACAGTATAGGTACAAAATAAATCAGGTACAACACTAACATAGCTGTCAGACTGCGTCATAAACGGAGGTATTCGCGATCATTTATTTCGACTAAAATAACGCAAAATGGCGTCCAGACTCTGCATCGTTAAATGCAGTTTTGCTCATTTCGCAAATAATCCTGGATTAACTCGCGATGGATGTCGGCGTTTCGGTCCTTCTTGTGATCAACGTAAATAAGTGCATATATTTAGCGCTTAAGCGCTGTCGCCGGCCAAATTGCATTAGCATTGTTATGTGATCTGCTGCTTTGTAGGTATACTTGTGTTTAAACATTGCTCTATGGTTTAAACCTAATCTATAATCTATAATACGTTACTTAGCCTATACTTCATTATCAATAGTACAGTAAGGTGCAGATAAACCTGACCCCCCTCAGAAGCATTGTTACTATGAGAGGGGGGTCAGGTTTCTCTGCACCTGACCGTACCTATAAATAAATAGTAACTAAGAATGGGATATAGGTACCTAGTACAGAAACCAATACCTAGTATAGAACTGTCTTGAGGTAACTGTAACTCCAAATAATAATAAAGCAGTTGCAGATACGTAGAACGAGAATGAGGATACAATCTCAAATAAATGTTTCTTTCGCATGACACGCGTAATGGCGCGTGGGCGTAGTTAGTAATCGGAGAGGTACAAATATTTTCCGCCACCTACAGAAATGACGGTAGGACAAAAAGTAAAGCCAAAACAAACATTGCCTCGCCGGGCATCGAACGGCCGCCCACCTCGTTACCGCTGTAACGTATGGAGGGACGCGAATTAAATATAGACCGCACTTGTGCAACCAGGAGCGCATGTAGACACAGCAAGCTGACAGGTGCCCGGTTATAAACTTCACGGAGGTTCGATAGGCAATATTTGTTTCTTAAAGATCAGAACCTCCTCGAAGCACAGGTGGAGTCAAACTCACTTTTTTTTTTAAATATAACAAAGGTGCAGTGTGGACGGCTAGGCAAATAAAGATTATGACGTTAATGGGCGTGGCCGAAACGACAATAAATTACAGTAAGTAATCCGAAAAGATTCCAAATCACCAGACAGGGTGATCAATCAATTCATTATGGTGCTCTAATGAATTGTAGCGTGGCCGGCAGAGGCGGGCCGGTGACGTCACCACGCGACAACAGCAATAACCTCTGACGCAAACGGCGCGAAATGCAACAACATTTTAAATATGGAATCCGAATGCCGTTCAGAAATGCTTGATGAAACTAATCCTGTTTAAAAAGAAGAAAAGTGAAGCGGCCAGTATCAAGTCACGTGGAAAACTAGCCCGTGCTTCGAAATGTAAACAAGCTCGCCACGCCCGTTTCATTTTAATTACTGTAACAGATAGCGTTTCCGAACGTTGCACGCTTCTGTTCGGTGTTGGTCTCGTCTTTTAGTTTCGGAAAGTTATTAAACGTCAGTGAGTGACAAGTTTAGTGGGTAAAGTACGGAATATTGAGTTTACGGACGACTAAAAGTATACGAAGAAAAAGCGGTCTATTTTTAAAACGCTTCAGTTTTTACGATATCAGTTTCAGGCACTATTATACCTTAATGTTAGGATACAAAAACGTAATCGTCAATATTCGGGCCTCTTTTATTGATTGAAAGTTTTATATAAAATAAAGAAAATTTCATTATAGTGTCGCGCTTGTCATCAGTTAAAATGTAAATTTATGCGAAATGAGGGGAGATTTATGAGTTTCGGTCAATGATGTATAGGGTTCTCGGAATAGACCAGGTTATCTCGAATAGTTCTTCAATGACAGAGTTTCTGATGTGATTAGATTAGAATTTAATGGTCTCGGGTGTATTTTTAATATTCAACCCGCCTATTATATCAAAATCCGTTTACATTGATCGTAGCATAGGCCGAATTTAGTCATACTTACGTTTTTTGTTTACAGTTACAACTGCAAACTGCTCTCAAACAAAAGGCATCTATCAGATTAAAGATACAATAACATAAAATAACTAATATTGCTTCTGTTATTAACGCCATCTACCGTCGGATAGCGGAACTTCAGTGAAACAATCAATACTCCACCACCCATAAATACTTTATACAAAGTAATTTCAATAACCGCCCTGCGGCGTTGTAATTTAAATAAAGAACGAGCGAGTCATTAAGCGAATGAGCTTTTCTGGGGCTAGTGGTATTTTTCGCTTCGGCAACAGAACGCGTTTTGGTTCTAGCACACGCTTGCGGTCAGACGCAACTTGTCTCTCTAAGTGTACCTCGTTATCCTATCCTTGCAGTCCTTACGCCCTGGTACATCTGACTAGCACATGTTTTATTTACGTTTTTGAGGTTTTATACTCAATCAGACAGAGTGCGGTCAAAACGACATCGCGCTCGGTTTAACATACACCTGAACCTTCCTATATTATACCTAGCTATTGATTTAATGGCTACACAACGAACACGCAGCATAATCTCTGCGTGATTATTTCAAATCACCAACCCATTACACTAGAGGTAATCTTCTGTAATGGCTGCAACAACCACACGTCATGTGCGCCGTGCGCTCTGCCTTGTCTATAGTTGACATTTAAGTGTTGCTAGTTTAAAATATTCCCCTGAAACAGCGGAAATTTGGTGTAGGCATTCGTCAAAACTCATGTAACTGTTTACCGTGACGGGCATAATAGACAAGACTTTCATTCTTTATTTACAAGAGTCTACATCAAATAAAACCGTCAGCATCACTAACATCAAACAAAAAGAGTCAAACATAAAAGAATATCAATGAAATCCGTGCGAAGATTCCTCCTGTTCACAACATTATGCAATTATTTACACGATCTCTCGCCTTTTTATCATCAAAGGAGTTACGGTCACGTCAGAAACGGGATGGATATTGACAGCGAGGCGGGAAAGCGAAGGCGGCCATGACACTTTTTTGTTTTTAATTCGAAGTGTCACTGCGGACGGTAAAGCGCGCTTTATGCCGGTGTCGATGCTTTGTTTTTTATTCTCATACACTCGAATTACTGCTGCAAGAGCATAGTGCACGCAATTAAATAGTTGCTTCTTTTTTATTCACGCTTGGCGCTCAGTGCGAAAGGCATTTCATGAGATTATAACCTTTATTGAACTTTGTAGTTTCTTTCTTATTTTTCCGTCGGCTGAACGGATCAGCGACTGGATTACGTTATTTAAGTATCTGTCCTGAGTAATTTCATCTAAAATGAAGGCGATACAGAGGCACCGTAACGAAGGAGCAATAAGTTGCAACACAATAATTTGAATCTTGTCAAATCCCAGATTTTATTGCATACAGTCCGGTGGAGGAAGGTAGAGACCATTTTAGTTTTCAGAATTTATTTAGCAAAGATTTCTCGCTATAAGAAATCATATTAAAGTCGTTGAACGAGGGTTGAGGCCTGATATAAATTTGCGATTTTTATATCCGACTCATTATTATTTTGAAACGCTTGAAATGGCCGCTTATGAATAAAAAGTCCTCTTATTTTAATGCAAAAATATTGCAAGCTGACTCAAGTTATCGGAAAGGGGCCTTTGTGTAGGTGCCGGACCTGTATGACTATATGGACAAGTCTGATTTAATGTATATAAGATTCATTCAGGTAATATTATTTTAAAAACATAAATATTATGCTATTACTTAATGTACCTATTAGCTACCATTTTTCAAACTTTTTCCACTCGATTAGCTAGATATAGTCAAGACTTCTAATAATTTCTTCTTCTATAGAACTTTAATAATAATAACAGCTGACGTTGAATGAACGTCACTTATGAAATTATTAATGTAGATCTGGAATGTCAAGTTACTAGGTAATCAATTTAATAGGAGGTTAACAGCCATTGTTACAATACTATCTTGCATGTATTTTACATCCTACCTTCCACATAAAGATTGCTACTGTTGATTAAAAAATTCTTGGACGTTCAGTCATCCTCTCATTCAAGCCTACTACCACATTCCCGGCATACTATCCGTTATGAAAATGCATCTTTTCCATCAAATTTTTTGTAACTAAATTTTAAAACATGGTATTTTGTCAAATTACTATAATTTTGGTCAAACAAAACTACGACCTGTCAAAATTGAGCTCTTTAAATCATCTGCTTGACCCTTTTTTGTGGCTTTAATAGTTTCGTTAAGGCGTTTTTAAACGAGTCTCGGGCATATTTAGAATAGCTGCCGGTACGCTATGGCTCGACCCTGTACGGAATGTAAATGGGCCAATTTTAAAATTAGATTAAGTAGAAATAAATTGAGAAATACCATGAGATTATTTGAAATATGTAGCATCTGTAGATCACGTGCAGGATATTGGTCTCGATGTTGATGATTGTAAATGCTAACATGAAACCTACATTGTGTTGTGCGTGTGAAATATAATTTTATAAGCCGTAAAGATAACCTAACTGAAGTCCTCATAACTTTTGAACTACTTAACCGATTTTGATTTATTATATTAAGCTAAGGACAATTTACATTATGCCACCTGTCGATAAAAAACGTAGATACGATGCTACTAACAGACTTACATATATACACTTATACACACATATTTTATTTTATTTTTAACAGCCCATTTGTTTTTCCACTGCTGGTCAAAAGCCAAACAATCTTCATATAAAAAATAGTACTTAACTGAAAATGTTTTTTGATACAGTTTAATAATAAGTCTATAGAAATAAGAAACTGTCAGAGTTCGATTCCCGGCCGGCACCTCCGCCGTCGCGTCTAGCGCAGGCAAGATTTATACAAGAGCGTCATTATTCATATCCTAACAAAGCGGGACATAAATTACTTGGCCCGAAAATATCTAAATCCTAATCCATTCGGCGCGCTTGTCCCCGACTGAATCCGATTTTAAAATATTTATGAAAAGGCAAAAAAGGTATCAAAAAAACAAGTCCGAGAGACGAATTAAAAATAACAAAAAAAAGCCTCGAGAGCGAACGTTGGAAAAAAGTTAAAATGACTGTTGTGGGGCATCTCTGTATTCTTTTTTTCATATCGTTCGTTTCATTAGATTCGTTTCCATTCCGGCCCGGATTAGAGAGGTCCCCGTCCGACGGACAAATGCACACGTTGATTTATAACGGCCTCCTTATTTTAAGACGACGATTAGATGTAATTAATCGACATTCGTATCGAAGCAACTTCAAAATAAACAACTACTCTATAGTAAATGTACCTACATTCAAGTTATACACAAGGAACTCCGTACGGACCAAAACAAGCTCCATAAAAATACTGCGAACTTTTAATTTGTTTTGGTTGCCCTTAATAAAAGTGAATTGATAAACGCGAACGATTTCAATCAGTCAATTGTGTCGTGTGCTCACTCCTCAAAGCTGCGTCTCCGCGTCCGCGTGCATTGTTCAGTGACCTAAAGCTGCGTGCACACTCGCGCCGTCCGCAAACACTGTCCGCGGCTCCACGTGCGCCGCACGCCGGCGCTGCGCCTGACAGCTACCAAAATTAGTCACGTGGCCGCTAATAGCCCTATGTGAGGGTGGCTTTACCGTTTTTTTCGCCCCACGCGCTTTTCCTACGGTTGTTGTTTACAACAGTTGGTGGCTATCGATCCGACCTCCCGGATATAGACGTAAATACGACGTTATTCATCGAATGAGCGCCGGCCTCTGTTTGCTCGCCACCCCGGGTTTTGTTGTCTCGGCTGTTTTTCATTGATTTTTCGACCGGACGCAACGTCCCAATTCTATAGCCGTTACATAGGTAGCTATAGGTACGCGTATACATGACGGCCGGTCGCTCGGAGCGGGGTATTATGTATTATCTCCGAAAAGGCTCTCGATGCGCTTTTACGTGTAATCGGGGCCCGGGGTCGGCGCGCGGGTATCGGCGGGGCCTCATCTCCGCTGCCCGAAGGCTGGCGCGGCGTGCATGTGTGCGTGCGGCTCTCGGGGCGCATTGCTCGATTAGCGAGGCCGGCACCGCCACGCCGCCTGATTGGGCCATCCATCACCGCCGCGCCGCCCGCGCCCCGCGCCGCCGCCCTCCGGCCCTCCGCGGTGAGGACTGCCGCGCCGCTGACCGGGGATTATAACCTCTCCGCGCCTCGGCTCAGGAACCACATTGCCGTACGTCCGAAGCTCGAAGCTCCGACTCTACAACGGCGCGTTAATGCCGCGACGCTCACAACAGAGATCGAGGCGTATTTTTAAGACGGATACTTAGTGCGTTACATTATTATACTTTTGTAGTTTTTTTTGTCTCGGGCGTGTAACCCATACGGTGGTGTTTTCATACGGCAGGTCGACGCACCGCTCTGGTTATGATACCGAATGCCTTTGGATTTTTGATTGAGGTTTTATTTTATTTGCAGCGACGTTCGTCCCGATTACGATTCTCGTATTCGTTTACCGCTCAGCCGGTTTTTGTTTCGACGCGTTTTATTGTTCGTTACGAGATCGATTTTAACGATAAGTCTCGGTTTTAATGAAGACGTGGGTGTGCCCATTTTAGTGCCGCGATAGTGACTTTGCTTTTTGCGCTGTCCACTAGCTAAATTGCAAGCTGCCATTTCCTCCAGCACTGTGATCTTGATCCGTAATGGCCTAACCTACATGAGGTTTCAAAATCGTAAAAATTCCGCCCCCGTTATCGTAAAACCGAGGAAATGCGTGTCTGTACGACAGTTACGTAACAATAAACAAAGCAATATAAGTTTGAATTAGCATATAATCGAAGCTCGCGAGGCATCGCGGGTTACAGGTCACGGCAGCCGCATGCACTGTCACGGACAAATTGTTCTCTCACGCAACACGGCGCGGCCACACAGTGTGCACCCACATCTACATTAACGACAAATAAAGATAATACGACAAATTTACGGACACTGACTAATATATGCGATTGACACCAATTAATCGCTGTCTCCTTGTTCGAAATAAATCGTCAAGTGTTTAAACGCTTAAAAATCTCAAGTTACGTGGCATTGTGTTGTGGAGATAGAAAGTTTATTGTTAAAAGGTCGACATATAAAACAGTTTTGTATTTGGAACTTTCGTAATAAACTTGAGGAGAAGTCTTTCATATCCATTATGTTTTCTTAAATAAAGTATAAAACTATTTTATTAGGCAATAAAGATAATGTAGCTGCAACTTTTAAAAGTCGATGTGAACAATGCGACTAGGTGTCCTCCTGCCCTGATCAGCTGTGTAAAGAGCGCCATCTCTTATTCCGCCTACTCATTCGGCGTTGTCGAGGCGGGCGTTTATTGAATAGCGTCTTTTACAGCGTTTTTACGATCGTAAGACATTCGTACACTTCCGTAAAAGGCTGTAAGGGATCGCTTGATTCTGTTAGTGGAGTGTGAGTCAGCTTTATGGCGGGGTAAACGCGCATAGTTGAATAAAGTACGTACCCTCTAAACGGTGGGTGAATTGTTGATGGCACTGTTCGAGGTATTCCTGTCGTAAATTCGTAATCCTTTCGGTTCAGAACACGCATGACGAGGTTTCATGACTGGATAATATGCTGTGTGTGATATGCGATTATTTCTGGGAAGAAAGTTGGGCTTATATTTTACTAGCAGTCCCCGCGCGCTTCGCTTCGCCTTAAAAAGTTTTCCCGTGGGAATTCCGGGATAAAAAGTAGCCTATGTTCTTTCCCAGGGTCTAGACCATATGTATACCAAATTTCATTCAAATCCGTTCAGTAGTTTTGGCGTGAAAGAGTAACAGACAGACAGACAGACAGACAGACAGACACAGTTACTTTCGCATTTATAATATTAGTTAGGATGATATTGGCAACATTATTTTTTTATGCTTCCTCAATAGTCATAATCACCCTTTATTTAATTCTAGTCAACTACACTCGCGAGCAACCAAATCGACTCAAGCCTTGACGGCGCAAACATACATTAATACAAGTAAAATTATGAATAGAAATAATAAAAATGATATGTCATTTAAAAGCTTAAGATGTCAGCTTTAATTTGATATCATTATTATTGAAATCCATTCATCATTTTTGAAATAAATGATGTCTGAACGCAATTGTAGGAAAAACGGGAATTTAGGAAAAAAGGGTATGGGTATCGTATTATACAAATTAAACAAAAAATGTTAAGATAAAAATTTATTTATTTAAATCAATACTTTGTATTGCCCCCTCTTGCCCTAATTACAGCCTGCAGCCTGTTTCTCATAGACCTTATCAACTTTTTGACAGTTTCCTGAGGAATGCCGTCCCACTCCTCTAATAAAGCTGTCTTCAGCTCGTCCACGCTTGCAGGGACTGGATTCCTGGCCCGAACTCTTCTTTTGAGCTCGTCCCATAAGTGTTCGATGGGATTCAGGTCAGGACTGAGCGCAGGCCAGTCCATCGTGCGCAATTCCTTCTCTCTCAGAAACTGCCGACTGACTCGTGCCGTGTGGCAGCGGGCATTGTCGTGCATTAGCACGAAGTCTTCACCGACAAATTCTGCATAGGGCACAACATGACCGAGTAGAATGTCGGTGATGTACCGATCAGCTGTTAACCCGCCTCCTCGGCCGCCTCCAGGCACGAAAACAAGTGCGGTTTTTCCCTCTAGAGAAATACCAGCCCACATCATGCAGGAACCGCCGCCATATGCTACTGTTTCAGCGAAACAACATTGGGCAAATCGTTCCCCCGGACGCCGGTAGACCCGGCCTCTCCTGTCACTGCCATGCAGACACACTCTGCACTCATCAGTAAACAGGACCGACCGCCATTGCGCAATGCTCCAATCGAGATGCTCTCGAGCAAACTGAAGACGCGCTTGTCGGTGGCCTGCAGTCAATTTGGGGCCTGATGCAGGTCTTTTTGGTGTCAAGTTGGCTTCCTTCAAGCGTCTTCTCACTGTCCACTCGCTGACAGCCACTTGTCGTACACGTCTCAGTTCTTGCTGCACATCAACGCCCGTAAGGTGTCGATTGCGCAGCGAGGTTGAGACAATGAAGCGGTCGTCTCTCTCTGAAGTGCAGCGGTGGCGGCCCGTTCTTGGTCTTCGATTGAAGGCACCAGTCTCTTGGAACCGTCTGTATACTCGGGATACAGCAGACTGGCTCAAGTGGAGCTGGGCAGCGACTGCTCGCTGACTTAACCCTTGTTGCAGCAAGGCAACAACTTGAGCAGCTTCTTCTGGTGTGGTATCCATGGGTTTGCGAAAACAAGGAATACAATGCAACGAGATGTGTACCGGTCAACTTGCAACAAGCGACTGATAAGGTACACCGGATGTGGAAAGGTTTTATAGCGGGATCAGGTAGCGCAAGGCGTGGATTCCTAATGAGGTAATTAACACTGACGGGCAATTAAAATGCGTCATTAAATCTGCGCTTAGTTTTTTTTTATGGTATTGATCTTAATTGAAAGCCTAATTCTTCAGCTTTCGAATGACATATCACTTTTATATTTACCATTTATCGTTTTAGGAAAATCAATGTATATGTGCGCCGTGAAGGCTTGAGTCGATTTGGTTGCTCGCGAGTGTATAACTTTGTTTAACAATAAACCGTATGCGTTGGATGACTATTAATTTGAATATCAAAGTAAATAAACAACGAGTCTGGTAGTCAAATAGAGTGGACGGTCGCGCGATACGGATCTCCAACTGCGCCTCGCCGGCAATCGATACCGGCCATACAAAGTAACGTTTTAACGCTCATTTAGACGCCAGAACGAATCACGGGCTGTTATTTAAATTGCTCAAGACTTGACTGTAATTTAACCCGAGAAAAACGGGTTTTTGAAGCGAATTTCGCGCTATCTCATCTAAAATCCGCAATAGAATATACAACTCCGACTTGATAGCGCAATTCTCAAACGCTATAAAGTAAATATGTATGTGGCGGATGATATAAGCACTCGGTCATTGTGCGGCGGTGTAATGAAGCCACGAATGCAATTTTCGAGCTGACCTCGGAGTGCTAAATCGACAATGCGGCGAAGAACCTTTAAAATCTCCAAGCGAAATGAGCACTTCGAGGCAGCCGGTAATGTAACTAAAATGCATTTCAGGGCCCGAGCGGTGAGCTTTGTGTTGCACGAAACGAGATTAAGATTACAAGTTACAAGAAACTATGGGAGCAGTACCGCTGTAATACAAACGAAGGTTGCATTGCGTCGTGGAGGCGCTTGCGACGTTGTGCGCCGCGCCGAGCGCTAACGAACACCGATTCTCGCTCTAATTTGCGGACATGGCGAGCGATCGATCTCATTGGATTTTTTGAAAAAGGAACCGAAAGCACCTTATGAGCCGCGGTACTAATTGAGCAATTTACTGCTGGCCCGCTCGCGCTCACGTATCGCCCGCTCGTCATCTCTGTCGGCCTCTAATTCGCATTCCGCATTCGAAATTAGAATATTTAAAAATTAGTTCGTTTTTCATGTTTAGGCGTAAGCCTATGGTAATTATTATGCTCGAGGGCTCGACTTGATAAATGAGTTCACGGACCGAATCGGAGGAGGTAGGTACACAAAAAATCGCCTTGGAGACAAAATAGATATGACTACCCACGCGGCGATAAACAATGTTATTTTTATTCAAATCTGTCTGATATAAAAATGGAATTCTAATCTCTAATGCATATTTACAGTCATTAGATTAATGCGCCGTATGATTAATATCAGTAGATGTGCACAACAATTATAAAATGAACGTTAAATTAGCAATTTGGGGTAAAGCGTCTGTGCGCGGGCAACCCCGGCACATTCCGCGTTGCCATGGCGACGGCGGCGCGCGGTCCCGCCGCCATTCACCCTCACTCCACAAACGAAATACGACCTTATTTTTTGCAGCCCAAGGAGCTAATTACGAATGCCACTTAATGAAGTTATAACATTCCGTAACGACACCCAGAATCGTCAATAAGCAATGAAACTGCGACCTTAATGTCTGCCAGTAAAGTGCCGTTTCGAATGTGCAAATGACTTAAGAATAGCAACATAAGGAATTGTTTTATCTCTTTCGCACCTCGTAAAGAAGTTGTGTGTCGTACTCTTTCGTCGCGGCTGAGTCCTTTCTTATTGAGGGCGGGATTGATTCCGTCTGTATCATCTCTTTCCGTCGCCGCTGCGTTCCGACCAGGTTCCGACGGTGATCCGTCTTCGGCAGCATTCATTCGGGACGTTAGATAAAAATCGCAATTGTAACGAAGCCCCTTCGAATAAATTGACTTTGCTTCCGATTCCATTTTCGATTTTACTTACTTCAAATTCTTTATTACTTTTATTTTTGTACTTAAATTATTAATACTGCGTAACAATATTTTGTGTGCCCGTACTCGTAACACTTTAGCACAGAGTCCAAGTATTCTAGGTCTAGATTTTACGAAGTCTCTACTAAACAGCTAAAGCCCGGTAATTGATATAGTGTGTAATGGAAACGGGTAATGTAGCTGACGTGTTGAAACAAGAGCGAGATAGATGCACGCAAATCACACTGGCAAGAGTGAAATGGCTATTGTTTTCCTGTTATCCCGAATAACGGCTGAAGTGCATTACGCTGTCTGAGTAATTTGTAACTGTATTCCTATAGATATGAGGACTAATTTGGATTGATGGGGTCAATGTGGTCTGTGGGACGCGTCGATAGATGGCGCTGGGGTATTGATTCGAATTTTGAAAACTGGTCGGAGATGAGTTAGTTGCAGAAAGGATTTCGCTGTAGGTATTTAGTTTAGCAGTTACAGACGTCTGTGAGCCTAGTACAAATGTACGGTTATTAACAAGATTGATTGTTATTTTGGCAGCGATTGTTCTGAGGATTTTGTTTCTGTCGTCAATGCGTCATCTTCTGCGATATGATAAATTAGTTTACACTCGTAACTAGTGCTTGCATTTTCTACTCGTCGTCTTTTGTTCATTCATGGCATCGCATCTTTTCTTTTCTACGAAAAAGTGTCATAGGTTCGTTGACGTTGCTGACAGAAGCGACCTTGTCCGCCCGCCGAGATGTCAGCGCCGATCTCCCGATAGCGGCTTGATCGATGACCTGTCATTCGGGGACTCCTATCGAATCTTACGTCGATGTGTTTAGAAAAAATACACTAAAACCAGCAACGCATACGTATCTTGATTATTGGCAAAGTTATAATATTATTAATACGGTTATAATATTATGAACTATTGTATTGTGAAAAACATTATTGAAACTTAGAAGTCGTGCCACGACGGAAAACGAATTTAGATAACTTTTATTTTTAGAACCGAATGTATTAAATGAGCATGATTTTCTTTTGTTATGGTAAATAAATTACTTAAATTTAGTAGGTTACAAATTCCTTGCATCTTCTAATCTAGATAACACAGAATCCAACAAAGAATTATCATCATAAGAAAACACAAACAAGACTTTATCTAACCTACATGGGGTTTGGCGCCAAAACTGCTGTCCCTATGACCTTGCGAAGATTGGAGCGCAAACAACCTCCTTGATGGATGGGCCGCCATATCTCTGAGTGACGTCACAAGGTGAGTTGGAAAATCGAAAATGGCGGCGGCGGTTGACAGATGTCATGTTTAGGGCACATGGGCACATGCAGTTGTTGTCAATTTTAAGAATTATAACTCTGCGCACTTTTTAACAGTAACATTGAAAATCAGCCAAGCCTAAGACCTAGTTTAACCATACTTTGTAAGATCATTTACACCCTGTTATATCATAACAAGGGATAAGTTGTATATTTTTGACATAGGTATCTGTCAAGAATTCAATATGAAATTTTTATTTTAGATGACACTTACAATGTAACAGGGGGTTAATGATCTAACAGGCTATGGTGAAACTAGGCACGCTGGTACCATTGCTTCCCTGACATGACAGAGTCGGCCAACCTCCGCCTCCGCTCTGCAGCCCTAGTATATTTACCTGGGTACTCACCGGGGCTGCCGAGGAACACGGAGGAGTATACCCTCCGCGCCACGTCGGGGGGGGAGGACCATTCCCGCCGCGACGGACACCATTTGCCTGTGAAAAAAAAGAAACGTTAGTCTTTGGTAAGCGACGCCATTTAAATTTTATAATGGTGTATAGAACCAGCGCTGTGGTCTTATTCTCTACAGCACATGCTGAGCTGGCGCCTTTTTAATGCTCTGTTTAGCAACCTGTTGTGTTATTGTTTGTTTTGTATTGTATTATTTTCTGAATTGTTGGTGTTGTTTACAGAGTGTCAAATAAATGTTTCTTTATCTTAATAACACCGTTAGGTTCCTAAGGGTGCCTTACTTTAACCACTGATGTGTTTGGTATCACAAATTATTTCAAATCAAGAAGAATTATATTATTATGAGCATAGTCTTCAATCTCATACAAAAATATTAGTATCTTCTGGGAAAGAAGCACTGCACTCACTGTTTAGAACATAAAAACAAATAACATTTCGTATATACCATTTCATTCAAAAATAGAACCCTCTACGTTAGTACAGATAGAAAAAGCCATTACAATTCTCTCTAATGGCCTCCAGCTACTACACATGCGACATCTTTTTTCAGCCCACTGTCGATTCGAGACGAAAAAATACTACATTAAGCTCTTCCCGCCTATCTAATGGATTCGACCAACTCTCACAGGACCTAAGCGTCATTCATTACGTGGAAAAAAAACATAAAAAAGAAAAAAAAGTCTCGACTCGAAAACACACCTCTTGGGAGCGCAAAGATGTTACCACCCCAGTTCTTACCCCAATGAGGGGCGCAATATCATACACCATTAGCGATTTTGCTTACTTTTTTAACGGTGTCACACCGTATACATTACTTTTTGGTGATAATGGAAACGCCGCGTTATGCCACACAAGCATTTTTATGGAGACGCGTATATTTGATGAAATATGACCATCATAATATTATTGAGTTCACTTAACATTTTTGATCATATCTTTATATCAAAATCATTGCTATTAATGTCGTATAAGTTAAAATAAAATGTGCAATTATATGAAAAGGCATTCCGGGAAATTATATTGGCTTGCTCCTTTTGCGATTCTTTTAATTGAAGAATAATAACGAGTTCTCCTATAATCGGTCCGCAGCGGGCAACACCGTAGGGGGTATTCCGAATTTGAAATTTGAAAAGAACACAAGCGCCGTAAGTTCGGTTGGTATCGTGTTCTTTTTTTGAATTCGAAATTTGGAATGAGAGCGTTGCACGGAGCGCAATGGTGCATGTATGATTGATCGCGCCGCGGTGACGCGCTATGCTAGCAAAAATGAACATTCAATTTCAGAAAAGTCCTTGACCTCTCTGTAACAACTGTTCCCCACTCGTAGCTCACATAAATCGTTTAAAAATACACCAACTTCAACAACCCCTGATGAGGAACAGCACATAAAAGTAAAATTGCATTGTCACAACAGCAAATGAGACCATCAACGAGCCGGTAAGAAAGTTGACGCCATAAAACGAATACGGGGAATCTTGTAACCGAAATAAGGAAGGCACTCTAAGTAGGAATTAAAGTAAAATTGTCGAGGTGTGACTCCCTCGATGGGATATAACGATGTAACGTTCCCAGCTATATTCATAAGGCGAAAAATTGTAATAACCTGTGCGAGTTTCAAAAAAAGGGCGCGAAGCGAAGGTGGCAATAGTATATTATTTATATGAGGGCGGCCGCGACCCCGGCGGGGGATTTGTCCGGGAAATTGTCTAAATATGCCGTTATTTTCATACATGTGCATTAAAAAAAATACAGAAAATTGAGGCAAAGGAAACAATACGACTCCGAGCAGCGATCAAAAGATAGCAATTAGACATTCATCGTTGTTTTGTTTCTGGACGGAAAATTAAAACAATTACTCGGAATATTACACCTTCGCAACGGTTTCGTTGATTCGTATCGTTTCTGAACGAGTGTTGCTGTGTTTCTGAGCTTAATAACAGATATTAAAACATTGTATGAGAAACAGAATTAGATCTTCCGAAAGTAATAATTTTCACGCAACCTACAATTAGTTTTATTCGATAATTGCTGAGCCAGAATATTTGGACCTGTGAAGAGGTAACTTTAGTACGGCCTCCTGTGCGTCTGTTATTTAGCCGTGGGTCAGGTGGTTTTGGCCGAAATATAGGTTTAATTACTGTTATCGGATCGTTTCTTCCATTGTAAGGGTTTTGGGTTAAATATCTATTCTGAGAATGGGATTTTTCTTTTTTTTATTGAATTTGAATGCTTGTATTACAATTATTTCATTGTTTTAATTTAAAAATAGACGGATCTTTCCTTTAATACACAATATAGGCTAACGTTTACAGAGCCTGAGTTTAATTGACTACCGTAGAAGTCAAACCATACACCTTTTTTTTAAAACATGGCGATATTATATCATTTGGAAAAAAAACAAAATCATAGAGTCGATAGAGTTTACTTAAAAAATTACTCGACGACGCTTGACAAACGGGCAGAGACAATTATAACAATTTTTCAATAAACTCGCCGTCGGCAGTCCGTTTCACTTATAATTGTGGCAAAAACTTCTCAAAAAGGGCCGCTGGATGCTTATGAAATTGCCATCGGCAGCGCTAAGACGTCGCCTGCCATCCACCATCCTCCTAAATTACATCCCTTTATAATATAAGTGTAGAAAAAGGTGGACTTAATGCTAAAAGCATTTGCTACCAGCCAACCTACCTACTTATATAAAGTGTTTATGACCCTAACTCCTATTGCTATCGAGTTTTTATAAACATTTTATTTAAGTATAGGTAGGTTGGCTGGTAGCTAATGCTTTTAGCATTGAGTCCACCTATTTATTCTACACTTATCTTATAGGTATGTCATAATCATTTTCTATTTAAGTGGTTATTATTGACCCTATGTTGAAGGTCCCGGATTCGATTCCCAGCCGGGTTAGATATTAAAATCTGGGTATAATATATGGTCAAAATGTTCTTTTAAATGAATTTGATTTTTGAAATAATTTAATCACTCCACAGACTGTCTTTTTATGTCCGTGCTTTTTGAAGAGCGGTAAGTAATATTATGTAATAAATAATATATTATGTTAAAAAAACGCCGTCTTCAATGTTGAAGTACATTTACAGCGCATTAGAATATTACCAAATAAAAACGTAAGTAAATTTTGATATGAATTGATAAATGAAATGTTATAAAAAATTTGGCCATTTGACGTGTAAGTGAAACTTTTTCATTGCTCGGGTGTATTATTATTAGAGAAAAACATTCGGTTTACAATTTTTAACTAACGGCACACACAGTAGCTTTTATAGAACCAACTTGACGCACAAAAGCGCCATTTTAACCCTCCAATGGCCACATACCAAATTAACACCTTGACTGCAATTATCTGCCAAAAAACTATCATGAATTATGGCCGACCGGGGAAGCAGCACGAACGCTTTATTTCTTATTTATTTTACTCATTTGGACTCCTCAATGAAAAGGGTTATCGTTTTGTTGTGTTAGCTTTAACGACCAAAGTTATTCCAATTGGGATTGTGACGAGAATGATGGGATGATTTTGTATGATTGACGATGGGTTTTTACTGAAGATTTTCTGTTAGGAAAGGGAAAAATTATACTGCTATGGCTGCGCTTGCTATTAAGAAAAACATGAAATGAATATTGGAAGAAAAAAGTGCAGGAAATCCTCAATTCCATCACGATACCTCCTCAAAAATGCACTAATTGCGCCGCCCGCCCAACCGGCTGGGCGGATCAGGCGGCCGACACCGACCACCCTATTTTCACACCCATAAAACCCATTTTGCAACAAACGAATCCGATGCGTCTTTTACTGTCTTATTCAAGTTGAAGACTTCACTTTCTTTGCAGACTTTGTAAGGTCTTAAGCTCCGTACGGCTTGTCGTTCGATAGTAAGCTCTGCAGGGGTGTTAATGGGGGGTATATTCGTCCGGCACTCGGTCAGGTCGTCGACATTTTCCGGAGGAGGGTACAGACCTGCGTACGGCACCTGACAGGGAGTGTAAGTCATCCATAGGCACCGCCGGCCGATCGATAGGACTCGCCTATTGGGGTATAATTGACGTTCCGTAGCGCGGTTGAGGGTTAATTTTCGAATTTCGAACGCCCGTTTCGGCCTTTGTTCTTTGTTTGCAATGGATATTGTTATGTTTTTATAACGTCTACATGGGAAGGAGGTTGGATGAAATCGATAGATAACGGACCTCAGAACAAGTACTATACATACCTACTGTGTAGCCAGACCTAAAGCTAAAAGCAATAATTGCTAGTATTATAAACATTGATCCCTTTCCAACTTTAATACACGTATTGGCAGCGACACAGTATCGAAGTAAAACATTTAAAGTGTCAGCGCACCACAAGTGGCCATCCATTAGACGGGCGACAGTTCCGGGCTTTTTTGCCGCCGTTTTGACATCTGTCAAAGTGACAGCTAGTGTCAAGGCCACCGCTAGTCGATCATTTGTGGCTATTGACGTACTGTAGTACCCTGGATGTTTCGCGTATACTTACTTCATGCTACGAGTAACTAGTGGCATACTACCCTTTATGCATTAAAAGCAAAATATTTGCTTGTATCCGTAGATAGATCGGCCTATTCAGGACCAATTTAAAACTTATTAATAATGTTTTAGTATCGACACCTTGCATCTATAGATGAAAGAACAGGCAACAGGTGACCTGCCGTGCAGTTTGACAGTTTGACTATTGATGACGTATGTGGCAGTAACTTAAACACTTTATTAGGACTTAAGCATTAGGATACCTAAGTTGCTCTAAGCAAGTAAAGTTGTCTAAGCATTCTTTAATGTTTATTATACAGGATGTCCCAAAAGTCTTGAGGGCTGCTCAGAGCGACCAGAATATCGCAAGATGACCTTCTGAGACATCATGGAGACAAAAATACAAAGCTTTTACAACCAACATTTAAAGAACAACTTTACGGCCGACTTAATAAACGCAACACCCACAAAATCATAACATCTCACCGTGCACGTCCATAAAATAAAAGCACGTGGTTGGAAATGGTGCAGTCCGAAACTCCAAACTAGCAATTTTGGGTACCACGCCCCGCCGCCCCCGCCGCCCCCCGCCCGCCCCGCGGCCAGTCGCCATTAACACGCGAATAAAATTAAAACTCATTTCGAACGAACCGCGGAAACTATTTTGAATGAAGAACGCGTAATAATTGTGAAATTAACCGAAGAAAAGTGATTTTGGGGACAAGATGTCCTTATACTTTTGACGATAAGTGTATAAGAAAATGATCATCAACATGTTTCTCAAGTGCAAGAAGCGACTTCAAAAACCACTAAAACGTAAAAAATAGATACTTACCAATTCTATGTAAAAGTACAAACAATAATAGGTTAGGTAAATCATAAGCAGGTACCTAAATAATATTTTTGACGTTGGTGCCATTGCCTGTAGGTTCGAATATTAACATCTGCAATCGAATCGGTCATCGATCATCGTTTTTGAACAAATTCCTAACACCCTCACTAGACTTCGGGTTAAAAATGTTGCCAAATATAGTTGCCAGTCTCGCAACAAAATAAAAAGGAAGGTTCACATATTTTTTACCAAAATAAAATCCATTTCAATCAAGCAAGGGCAGTGACCTAGAAAGCAGAATTGCCAACCCTACAGATTACCTTAGCACGCACACAGGCGTAGCACAAGAAACCCCGTGTCATGGTTGTGTATATTTTTTTCAAAGTTGGCATGAATAATCACATTTTTCTATACGATCCGCATTTTATTCGAACCCGGTTCGGTTTAGTCTCGATATAGCCTAAATCACTGGGCTCACGAGGGAATAGCAGCTCTATCGTGAAAGTGAAAGAGTGTGTTTTAGGTTGAAGACGGTTGGGGTTGTGAAATTTATGAAAATGGAACTGTATGTTTCTAATGGTGGTATGAGTTCCGAATGCGGTGACTCGCTCGTTTTTGTATTTTGTATCAGAGTGCTCGATTTTTTATGTATTTTATTGCAAGGACTACGTACTCCTTGTGTAAAGCCTTTTCAGTACAGTCTAAACTTTTTATTTAGGATCCTTTTCAGGTTTTTTCCCGTTTTATGAACCGCTTGCAAATCTAAGCTGCTTAACATTTTACCTACTACTATTAATATTTGCTGTAAAATACATACTCGCTTTCCAAAAAACCCTAAAGAAACAAGCAACTACCGAATAGGAGAAAAACTGCGAGTGTGTTTCACAAACCCCATAAACCCCTATAGTTCACGGGGGTCACTCTCGCAACTCACTGTCCCCAATTACAAATGCTAGTCACTTCTTTAGTGACTGCCCCCGCCCCGCACAGTCACCATCAAACTATCATTAGACCACCCTATTGTTTTTTTAACATCCATTCATTCATTTCATGGGAATAGAGTATGAATATTTTTGACGCCAAATGCTGACGTGAATTTTGTGCTGGAGGGGTTTTTGGGATACTTAGTAAATGTTATGAAATAAATACATTCATTTTCTTGTAGCCCCCTGCAGGTTGGCTGGTAGAAAATGCTTTTAGCATTAAGTCCACCTTTTGTAAACTTATATTATATAGCTGTTCCCGCGCGCTTCGCTTCGCCTTAAAAAGGTTTTTTCCCGTGGGAATTCCGGGATAAAAAGTAGCCTATGTTCTTTCCCAGGGTCTAGACCGTATGTATACCAAATTTCATTCAAATCCGTTCAGTAGTTTTGGCGTGAAAGAGTAACAGACAGACAGACAGACAGACACAGTTACTTTCGCATTTATAATATTAATAATATAGTTAGGATTTGTGCAATAAAGTATTAAATAAATAAGAGAAAAGTATGCATAGCTGACCTCCAGTAATGGAGAGGCACTAGAAGAAGAAGAGAAGGCTGATATAACACACTTTGACAGAAAAATAGATCCAGCAGAGGTCAAGAATAGTTCTTGTAAAAGTTGTAAACCGTTTGGTAGGTAGGTATGACTGGTATGACCATTTATACCCTAATGTAGAGTTTTGAAGTCCGACCATAGAGAGAATAACCATACAAAATCTTTGGACCTTGCTGAAGTATTCCTCCTTGTTATAAAACGAAGACTAAAGGTAGTTCAGGTTTAAATCCAGCTTTAGACTACTGATTTATATATATATATATATATATATATATGCTGATTTGTACGGAATTACTGATTTGTACTGATTCGTATGGACATTTTATTTGTACGGAATTACTGAATGTACTGATTTGTATGGAAACACTGGACTAAACCAGAACTATCTTTAGTCTACGTTTTAAAATAACAGCGGTAGACTCCAGTAAGCAGCTACTCCACAGACACACTCAAGCCAACTTATAACTCTATCACTTGGAAAATCCTAAACACTAGAGGAACTTGTAACGTTTGAGTAGTGGGTGCAAGATGGCGACGGCGGGGGTGCGGGCGGGGTAGTGGGAGGGGGGGCGACCCTCGGTAACTAAATTTTGAACTGTCACGTAGATTAATGATGCCAGCCAGTGCGATACGCGCTAATGTTAGATGGACTAGTGTGGATGCGACGCGTGGCCAAATTAGGAATGATACGATTTATGAGTTCTACCTAATCATTCTAATAATGTCATTGGTACAATATTGGATAGTTATAAGCGACTTCCAATTATGAGATTGAGGTAAGTGTATTTCGCACTGCTATGCAATTTTTTCTGTGACATAGCTAAGGACACTCTCCTCAAATGCCACATCGTAAAGAAAGTTGCATTGGACTCAGTCCATCCGTTTCGAAGCAACGTATACACAGGCACACCTACACAGATACACGACATGTGTAACTGTTTTAAAAGGCTGAACCAATTTTTATGAAATATGGCTAAGAACACTCGGGGTAGCATTACCTACGACCCTAAAAAACAAAACGACAATCATTTCAGCGGTTTGGGAGCTACGCTGCCACAGACAGACAGATACATGCACGTTAAACTTATAACACCCCTCTTTTTCCGTAGGGGTTAACATGCAGTGTACGGCCGTATCCACGTTACTCTGTCGTCGTCAGCAGCTACCACGAGGGTACAGAATGGATTTCGGAAATCGATTGCCTCCAAAAATATTTACCAAGACCACGTGCGTTCCGCTCCCCGCCGCGAACATGTGGTATACATGTTCGATTCCCGGCCGCGTCTTGTGAGTACCTACTTGGTTTACTCGGAATTTGGGTAAGTACTGGAAGGTTGAATAAATGTTGACGAAGTAAGGAATACTATGAAAGGACGAAATGAACGATACAGTCAGTGTCTAATAATTTGGTATTATTTAGTTGCTGTAACCAAATTCCTAATTAAACTGTCCTCAAAGCTATTAGATGTTGGAAACAGCTGTAAATACAGCCACTATTTCACCACCTAAGTTATAGCCATCAGAAATGTGACCACTATTTGGAACGGGAACAAAAATAATCCATAAAACACACTTTCCCACTGCAAAATGTCGGTTGTTTACCAACAAGCGATGCGAACAACCACCAACCGCTAAATAATGGCAATAAATCTCGAACCGCGACGGCCGCCATCATTAAAAGACAAATATTACAAAATATTCAACATTATAAATAATCTAAACCATGACCTAGCCAACGCGACCTGCGCATAAAAAAAACAAACTGTGTAATATAAATTATTTTCATAAGCATTACGCACTAGCACACTGGCCGTAAACGTCACACCGATCAGCTGATCAAATATATTGCTACTATAAAAAGTGAAAACTCGAACGCAGCCCCCTATCACTGTCTCCCTCCCGCCGGCACGCACCGGGCGCGAGCGACAGAAACAGCAACAACTTGTAAGGCAGTCGGTGTAAAATGATATATTAATGTCAGCCAAGTTTAGGACCTCGCGAGTCTACAAAATAATAGATGGTCACAAATAAATTACTCTGCGAGTGCAGTTTCTGAACGAAATTCGGTCGGTCGTCGACCTCGGCCGTGGCGGGTAAATCACGATTGATATATTATTGTTCGCTGGCCGCCATCTTGCGTCCAAATTTGAAATTGGGTTTTAGGGCCGACGGGGTTTTTGTGCTCGTCCTGTTGCTCTTTTTGAGAATATGACATTGCTGCAATCCGAGTAAAAAAAGGTCTAAATTTTGAAGGCGTGAAATCATAATTACACTGATACTGACACCTGTCATTCTCGTGCACATCTTGACAGTTACGTGTGTCTTACAGAGGATGTGACGATTAAAGTGGACAATCAGGCCGCGGTCATTAAAACAGTGTTCCGATGAAAGATTATAATCATACGTTAGACAACAAAGAGTTGTAATTTGTAGAATTAGCAGTAATTGTTGCGATTTGTCGCTAACGTCATTGTGTTGAAAGGGTTTATAAAATCTGTAAGTATGTAAAGTAATAAGGTAACTGTGGAATATACATAGTTATATATATAAGTATATAATAAGTTCCACAGGTATCTGCGGAACTTAACATCGCCTTTTTAAAACTGATATTGGCTGCTTCTGCAAGTTATTAAAGGCATCATTTTACAAAATATAAATTATAATACATATTATGAATTTAAAAATAAGTAATAATAAAAAAAAATGACCCTTCAGAAATTTTAGTGCATTTTGAAACTATACCTATAACTATAACCTTTGTGGAGGGAAAACAAAGTAAGGCTGACTAGAAAAAAAGTAAGTAGGTTGGTTGAATGATCCTGTGAGCCTGGTCAGCGCAACAATCGGAAACCAGTTTGAGAACAAAATAATAATATAAATGATAAAGTTTAATTCGTTTTGTAATTAACTAACAAATGTTGTTTAGCAGTTGGACGATTATCGGCTACGTCTGTCTCGGGTCTGTTAATGATATTGAGGCAGAGAACTATTAATCTTATTCTGGGTTCCATACGTAAGGTCTTTTTAATTCTGATTTTCAAATCGTCGAAAGAGTTCGTTCGGTATTTGATATTACCTCCGAGCCGATTGTAAAATGGACACGACAAACAATGTTTTGGCGTACTTACAACCCGATAACAAAACATAAGTACTTTATTTATAATAATACTTCTTTAAAATTAAGTACCTAAATCTCTCCTTTTTACAAACGGTCAGGTTAACCTACCTAATCACCACTCAAATCATAAATTCTCAATTTGAATTTCGAAACATATCCAAATTTTCTATCAATTCTTAATTTTTGTGAATGAAATTAACTATCCGTTGATTTGCGATCACTAGTCGATTTTCAAAGAGAACTTTTGTATTGTAATTTAAAAATGATTGAATTTGTTTCCCTATTGAATGAAATATATGAATGGTAACCGCTTAAAATTTTGAATGTCTTGTTCTTCCTATAGTTAACAAATCTGCACGTTGCATTAATTGTAGTAAAGGTGGTTTTCGATCGCGGGCTGCGATATCCATTTTAAAACGTCGTAAACGCCGTAAAATATAAATGAACGTTAATAGAAGAGTTTTACGAGGTATTTTTGTGTGTTTATGGCAAATGAGAGAGGTCGGGAGGCTAATAAATTAACATGCTTTAATGACCCAATCAAAGTTTATGACGCGCGTCGAATCCCGCGAGACTTCTAGTGTTGGCGATTGACTTATTTTTGCGTAAAAAAATGGCGGGAGACCATAATAATTTCGAGTTTTATGGAGATTGGAATTTTTGTTAACATGTTTTTTTTTCGCGCCATGATTTATGCCGCTTCCTGTGCTGCCAGTACTCACCCATGGCATCTGAAACAAAAAGAGATAGGTCGTTAAATATTGTCCTTCTTTCAGTAAATTTTACGATTACTTGCTTACACGGAGAATGGAGTGGCACAGTAAAATACAACTCTTCATCTAAAATTGTATTTCTAGGTGGGAATTATTTAAATAAGTAACAAGAAAACTCTTGGTTATTTTTTGATATAACCACATCCGGGTAAAAATTGATTAAAAAGATAGAGATGCTATTTTGTAATAAAGAAAATCAATAACATTATAGGTAGTTTAGAAAATTTATAAGTCAGTACAAAGATTTAGTCGAGCTATATTTTTATTCTCTTATCAAATAAAATAAGAAGATTACCGAATAATCAATGGTTATCGAACATTTTAACTGTTTTATCACCACCTTATCGGTAAAAACCGGATTGCGTATCGTAAATATTTGACATATTGACAACATTATCTACAAGAAAACTTGAATCTTGACAGGAGACTGACAGGAATAATTTGAGAGTAGGTAAAATGAAATGCGTTATAGGCATAATATAGGTTAATGTATTTCAAGCATTACTAATACTCTGTTTTCATTATAAGGTAAGTTATGAAATAGCCGAACCAATATTTAAAAAACCCAGACATTACCAATAAGTATAGCTAACACTCGGAATAACAATTATACCTAAGATACAAAAAAAAACGGTTCAGCTATTTGGGAGCTACGCTACCACAGACAAAGACACAGACATAGTAAACTTATAACAGTTATAACCCATAACCCCTCTTTCTTTTCGTCGGCGGTAAAAATAAAAGTGTACGTTCAGTTTTGAAATAGTTGTCTGTTTCCCTAGTAGGTAAACCCGCCAGTACTACTGACTTAGTTTCCTAAGCTAAGTATAGCCACGGTACCAGGAGTCCATGTGTGTATAGGAATACGTATTATTATAAATGCATTGCTTATTAAGACCCGACTCCCACTTGGCCGGCCGGCACGCAAGCCCCTAGAGCAGGGCTTACATGCGACCGCATAGAGAAAAGAAAGCTGGTATGATTCATAAAACCTTTACATTATTCTTTATTATAAAATAGTTTTTTTTTATTAGAAATAATATATATCAGTGAACTTACTGAAGGCGTAAGACGAACCCAGCAACATAGAGCAATCAAATTGAAAGTTTAAAAAATCTGTGTCGTATATTTTATTTCAGGTATCTTTAGAATGATAGATGAGCAAACTTTTACCTTGTCTTAATCTGAAGTAATCTGAACTACCTACTTACTACTTACTAACTTTTAAACTGTCTTGTTGAGTTTATATCAATTTTATAACAATTGTAGTATTTTTTAAATACATATACTTAAATAAAAAAGTAGACCGTTGCAACACAAGCGTTCGGGCTCCATGTAAACGGAGCACATAATAAGTGGAAATGTACGTACGTTTCCAAGTAGTGGGCACGTCACCGGGAGGCCGCTGCCACCACACCCGGCTGGCGAAACTCCGGTTTAAACTTTAAACCCAGTTAACTGAGATGTTTATTATTGAGTCTGATTAACTTATAGAGTACAGATTTAAAATTGTAAAACCGTACCTACATTATGTTATGGTTTCTATTGCTTAGTGTAAAATTCCATTAATTTCATTGAACACATTTTTTTATATACCAGGTACATAGAAAATGCTTGCAGAATTATTCAAGTGCACATATTGAAGATTCACATTTATCGTTATGACTATAATTCTGATAGACTCAACTAGGTGTTTTAGTGTAAACCAACAACCGAACCTATACGAAAACCTGAGTTTAAAATCCTTTACTCCAGTTTAGCACGAAATGCAGCCGAGCGAGTGGCATCGGGCCGATCGTGAGGCTGATCGTTCGGAAATGGAATGCAAACAAAATTAACCGTCGGCTAACTGTTCAGGAACTGCACGCATGGGCCGGGACCAGAGAAACGTGGATTTATAAACGATATTGCTCATTTGTTTCCGAACTTTTGTGTTTGCCAAAGACTCTGCCATAGACTTGGGGGCTTTCACTAAGCATAATTTTATACTTTGGATTGAATTACTCTATCATATTCGATGTTCGTTTGTTTGGTAGAGTTTGTTGTTTAATTTTCGATCTGCCCTTAAACTGAATGAAATTGTCGTAGTTATTTGTTGAAAGTTTTCAACGGAATGCGGCCCGTAAAGAGTCATCAATTCAGGACAATTACTTTGTATACGTAATGGCGGCACGCGCTTCAGTTATTCAGCCTAGATTTCTGTTATCTGTGAAAAAAGTGTTGACTAGTCCAACACGCGACGTTCCATTTTTAATTACATTTTCTTGTTTTTATTCCACTATCTTCACATGGCTATTTGAACAGTCCATTCCGTGATTGACCTACCTATATGAATATACTTATGTATGAAAAATATTCTTCTCAAGTAAAGTGAAAGAAAAACAACACAATTCTTTTTAAAGAAATCTCTCTCCGGTACCAGGCGAACATGGGTGCGGAGGTGTCCTATAATTTATCGACGCGACAACGCTAATGCAGCGGAGGACGCTTGATAGATAGCGCTGCAGCGGCTGATATGATACGAGTGACGCCGCCACGGCCACTAAGTGCAATCACTTGTTCCCTGATAGTGCCATGGGATTCGCCCGCCTTCGGATGATGTACGGTACGCCTAGGGTCTCTGCCCGCCTGGTATAATGGTTTATGTACTTGGGGGCTTGCTTTGTTTGTTGCTTTTTGCGACGTTACGTATGGAGCCAAATAAAATGTTGATGTCATTTTGGAATAAAAATAAAGAATATTACTTTCGTATGTTCATTTTTGATTGTCCTAAAAATAATGTATTTATGCATATACTTAAATACCTACTTCAGACTTAATGCTAAAATCATTTTCTACCAGCTACGAGTAAAACCTAAAAGATATGATTGTGTGGATTTTTCGTATGCGTTCGTGAGGTCCCCTACGACATAACTCAAGCGAAAATAACTAACAATTTAAAAGTAGATCCGCCCGAAGAAAACCTATTCGGAGACGCAAGACGTACCCTCGCGCACGTATCTTTTATCATTTCGTACAGCTCCCGATCCGGGGTAAATCCGGGTATCCGGGTTCCGATACGGATCCGGTAATCCCGGTTAATAACGCCCGCCTGAGCCTCATGTAACCGCGCAGCCGCTCGCGATTATCGTACGTAGGTATTAGTTGGATATAATTGCTTGATTATTATTTTGGCGACTGTTGAATGTCTCTTTCTAAATACCTATGTGGAATTTCACTAATGGATTTCCAGTGTTCACTAGCTTTTCACCTTATTAGTCAATTATTCAGGTGAGCAGCCTTAAGCCACATTATATTTTATACTAACGAGCAATGCAAAGGTTACATACATATAAAACGGCAACGGCAGGTGGAACTTTTTCAATGCTCGAGAGTGTGCATGGTTTTTCCATGTATTTTTTTCTTTACTTGCTAGTAATAATGCTTGTTGATTTCCTCAGAACAAACAAGCTTCCCCTAACACGACCGGGGCGCGTGAAAATCCCGGAAAATTCGGCAATAGTGCCTCGCAGAGACCAGGGCTCCATGCCGTGTAGGGGATCACCGGCTAATGATTCCCGCACTGAAATCCCCGCGATATGGAGTGCGCAAAATACCTGGAAAATGCGATGTTTTCCTTACGAGGGCAGAAATTTATGGTGTACGAGGAAATAACAAATACATAGGATGGAGATAGGGATGAAGAAAGGCTTTTTTTTCTTAAAGCCACACCTACTATACCATTAACCTATATTTACAAAATCGGTGAACATTAAAGTAGCAAACCGAAGCTTCTATTAAATTCCAAACATTTCTTTTCAGTTAAAATCTCCTGGAAAAAGTTACATTACAGAGTTGTTACCAGTAATCCACATTAACGTTTTTTATCACCGCAAACCCTTTTGATGTCGACCCATCTGTCGGGATTTCGCCGTAAGGACTGGCCACACGCAGCTCGTTTACACTACGTAACAGTTTTACGAGTCTGACAAACAAACAGCGGTTCCAGGCACCGCGTATTCACTGCTGAATCAAAGCGCACCGAATCTCTGCGTTCCTAGTCGTTCTTGTCGTTTGAAATCAACTTTTCATTAGACTTCCTACTTAATTACCTCCTTGCCTTTTCAACAAAGGAGAATAAAAGAAAGATGCATCTCCTGAGCCCTCACAAAAGCCCAGTAATTTACATTAAAATACAAATTATAATAAAAACGCGCGGCCATTTTGAGTGGCGGTTAGACATGAAATTTTCTATTCGCTCGAACAAAAGGCACAATTAACGACGCCATTGTTCGCTCCTCCAGCGCCCGATTAGTTCATTATTATTTAATTTTATGTGAACAGTTGTCTGTCTCTCATGCTCTCCTGCCAAAGAGCAAAATGTTCAATACACATTATATTAGGCAACTACTTTCGTTAAAGCGACACGTATTCACTGACCAACCAAAATTCGCTTCTAGTTTAGGTCTTCATGTGTCTTCAGTCTATCATAAAGCGGAACAATGAAACAAATTGTTTGAAGTAAAAAGACAACAACTCCTAAAATTCTAAACACCTTATTAACAACAATTAGTTGTTACTGTAACACGTGCTGCAATCGGAACACGACAAAGGCGCATCGTTCCTGGAATCATTCCGTATCCAGTACGCCAGCCTCACCACATCCCTTTGATATCTCGCTACACTAATAAATACACCTCCTCTATTCTTCTTCCGCCCTGGTACACGGATTCTTTGAAACAAACGCAATCGTAATGAAGGAAGCTTTTTCTGTACGGAAGTTACAAGATGAGAAGAAGGGAACGTGACACTGTTGGAATAATTATAGAAAAGGTTGGCAATCACATTATAATTAAACCCAATTAAGATCATACAATAAGCCAGACCATCGAACCCGAATCCGTACTAATCCTAAACTAAGCAACACTTCCAGTAAACGACAATAAAAGTAAATATTACCGGCCGCGACTAGACATTGCGCCATTTTGATATTTTCCCGCCATTTCACAACCGCCATGTTAATTACTTTAGTGGGAATTCACGAATGTTTGCCTGATTATTAACTGTTTCAAGATTAGATTAGCCAGTGGCACACGATGATAAAAGATTCCGCATCTCGGGAGTTTTGTTAGTAATTTTACATGGTTATTTGTATAGATTAACATATTTTGGAAGGTTTATTTTCCTCATAAGTTAGGTATACAAAGACCATAGAGGCTTATTTCTGAAGCTCACACTCCTTATTCTAAGGTCCGTATAACCTCCAAGCTGGTTGTGGCATCGCGTGTGGAGGCACAGTTAGGACCCGCCCCGGACTGCTAATAAAGCTAATTAATCAACATCGCCTCTTACCAATGTGACGTCACACGTATACGGGAATATCACTTGGCAATATTAATTCATTAAGGAGAAGCGAGGACAGGAAAATGGCAAGCAAATAGACAAGCCACGGTACACGGTACAAAGTACTATTCAGTGAATCAATGCCGATCTGGAAGGACTTACTAGCTGAATGGAATAGTACATCATAAATAAAGATTGAATTAAAAATGAGAGACTGAAAAATGTGGAAAGCATCTAATATACTTGGCTAGAAGACTTAAGTGGACACTGGTCATGTGGTACCTGCACATAAGGGTAAGTAATTAAGATAATGATAAAAGTCAAACCCTCTCTAAATCTACTTCTAAGAATCTTCATAATCACCAAAGCATTTAAAGCTACAGGTACATCCACTAAATAAATCTAGACCTTCCCTCTAATGCCTGCAAACCACGCCTTTCGACCTAAGACCTATCTTGATGACTTAATTACAATATTGCAACGAGGAAAACGCAAAGTGCACTTTATAAGACTTCTGTAAGGCGCCTTTTAAAGATTTTGGTAATTTTTGGTTACTTAAAAATAAAAAGAATGTATTCTTAAATTAAAGAAGCAGACTTTTCTAAATGTACAAACAAAACACGGTTTCAGTAAGAGTAGGCTGTATGTTTACAACCTTTGCCTTTTTTGAGACAAAAAGTTCTCTATGGAACTAAAAGTTTTGTTCAGTGCCTGGATTGCAAAATTATACTGCCTTTGCACAGTTTGCTAACACTTACTACTGTATAGTATTCATCTTGTACTGACTATAAGAACAAAACACGTTTTCAAAAAAGTTGTGAATTTTAGTACTTTGCAGACACTTTGGCTTCGCATTTGTATGTAGTACTTGTTAAGATGCTATCTACAGTCTAAGTTGGACGTAACCTATTATCGGGCGACTTTGTAGCATCATAAAAAGCTAAAAGCGTTGCACGGCTACCCTCAAGTTGAAGACTGAAAGCCGCGGGGCGTGGTGGCTACGCCCAGTGTTTTAGCTAGGACATGCGATGCGCGAGCCTCTCTATTACCGGTGCAACTTACTGCCGAGTTATGCTCTACTGGTACTTTTGAAGGTTGCCGGTTTTAAACAGATACAAAATCAACAAAGCATTAAACGAAAAGATATAAATTGCAGCTATAACTATAATTATTTATGCGATTACCAGCAGAATTCATAGAAAACACAGTAAAAGAACCACTCAAATCGCCACCCAGGCAGATCGAGGGTCCGATCCATGATAAATTATCGCATGAGTGGAGTTAATAGAAGAATAATGAAACAATTACGACAAACAGGGTTTGCGTGTCCGTCCGTAGGTGAGAGAAGATCTCACGGCACCCCACGCTACCAGGGGCGCAGGGACCCCAGCAACAAAAAAAAATGATAGACACTTCGCGTGTGATCAGCAATTTAAGCTGCACTGTCCTACGCGCATATTGGACGCGTCGTCAAATTATTTTCGAATAAATCGATGGTCACACCTTGTTTTTTGGGGTCATTATAATTCGTTTATTTGGTTTTTTGACAGCCTAATTCCTAGGGGACCAGATGGTTACACTGAATAGTAGCATATGGGACCAGTGGCCATTTCACGAATAATTTTAACACCTTCAATAGATAATTTATCGAGTAGTGGCAAGAATGTTATGGCCACATTCAGGTTTTTTTATCGTATGTGTATTTTATAAAATGTGGTATGTAAATGCACCATTGGTCCATCCTACCTACACTAAGTTGTCGCAACTCTTAGACTAGGTAGAGTTATCCAAATAAGCGCACCCAATGACGGAGTGTATGAACGAATTTCTT
The DNA here is from genome assembly GCF_932276165.1 of Plutella xylostella. Classification (NCBI taxonomy): domain Eukaryota; kingdom Metazoa; phylum Arthropoda; class Insecta; order Lepidoptera; family Plutellidae; genus Plutella; species Plutella xylostella. The sequence goes on from NC_064005.1 coordinate 1,162,220, forward strand.
CATCTTTTATCAGCCCGGTAGCGCTGAGCACACAGCTGCTTCATCCGCCTCTATCTAATCTACGGTCAGTGTTTGTTCTGGGGAATTTACTAAATTCACTCCCGATAACGAATGCCGGTGATTTTTATCAAATGAGAGATATACGACGAAGAATCATATGGTGCTCTCGGAAAAATAGAATTAAAAGATTTGGGTAACTATTAATAGAAAAAGATAAAAAAATAAGGGTATCTGGCCCTGTAGCACAGGGCGCTAATAAGACGTGACAAAAGTTCTCCGTCGCGCTCATTCTTGAGGCTGCGCGATGTGACTGAGGGCGATGCAAAACTTTTGTCACGCATTAAATGCGCCCCGTGCTAGCCCTTCTGATTATTGTTTTGGTTTTGGATCTAGGTCTCAAAGAAGAAAATAATTCCTATCTCTATCACAAAAAAAATGTTGGATCATGTGCCCAGCCTGTATACTAAATCCAAAATAATTAAATATTCGATCATGAAATCAAATATAAATCATCAAACAAGCAAAATGTTATTCCATTTGTGTTACACCAATTATGCATCTGGATGTAAACTGTAGTGTGTACCAGGCGGACAGGGCTGTCAACACTCTAATATTTTTATAATATTGATATTGACAGACACGCGTATTGTCACTAACGATCCTACTGCAGTAGAACGGCGTAGTTTGTCAGTCACCGGGCCTCAAGTGCTTCTAAACAAACATCATTGAGTCGAGAAGGGAAGCAGTGAGCAAGAAAGTAAATAACTTTGTGTTTGTTAACAAAAACTTAATCTTCTCAAGTATTTTTATCGTGAGTCTCTATCCGGCAAGCATAACTCTTTAAAACCCAAACATTTGCTCAACAAATAACTAGAATTATGCTTGCAATTCCCACGGTAATTTGTCCATTTAACTATCTTATAATCTCCTCAGAAGAAGGTAGAAAAATAAAAGGAAACATTCTCAAACTACGAATTATTTCCGCCCAATTTTTCCCCAGAAAATTCGTGCCCCATATTTCATGCCGCAACCCAGATTTACCCTCAAAACAAGCCTGAAATCTCCATAGAAATCGTCTGTGGGCAAATATCAGTCGTTCAGTTTTATCATACGAATGGACGGGCCTAAATAATAGACCCTTATTACCATATATATTTTGGGCAAAACTACATTCCGCGGCCGGTACCACCCCGCGACGGGCACTCTTCAACCAATGTCTTTGGGACACGAAAAAAAGGCTTCTGGGCTGATATTTAATTTGGCTATAAGACGATATTCCATGTCTGTTTCGACACTTCCTTCCTAGCTCTGTTATTTTTCCGTCTCCACTTTATGTTATTGACTGATATTAGTCTTACTAGTCTCTGGAATCTCTGGACTGAGTTATTATTAAATAATTATATAAAACTTAATTAAAACCACCTTGTAATGTGTTATACATATAATTACTCGTTACCAACACAAACTGGACATAACTCTGCCATGTCTAGGGTTCCATGGGTGGATCCCAAAAACCACAAGACAGTCCCGAAATTCATTACAGCGCGAACATCCTCGGAATTCACAATATTGAAATCGTTGGCTCCCTCGGAGTTCTTCGTCCCTGGTACCCCCTTGTTGAGATATTACAAAACCTCAATGGCCTTATTGCAAACAAACATGAGAAACTAAGGGATAGTATTTGAGGGACGTGGAACTATAACATTGTTTCCATTGTAAATGGTACTTTACGTACGTTTCCTCTTTTTGTTTATTCTATAAAAAATATCAACAACGCCAACGGTTGGAGCAGAAAGTAGTTACTAAACTATAAAGACGACTACTGTAAAATCAAAGCTAATATCAAAACAATTACCAAGCTCGTAAATTGTGGCCACTAAATACGCCGAATCAGTGTTAAATCATAAAAGCGCCACTTGGCTAAGTAATAAATGTAATAACTTTTACAACGGCGCTCGATGGGATCCTAAAGTGAAATTAAACTTCTCATAATCCGCTGAATGTTGATACATTGATAAAGTGGGAATTTAGTTACTACAACTATGTTATGGTACCCTGGTATTGGGGTAACCTTATTCTGTACGGTACCAGGCGCTAGGCTGTCCTGAAATCCCAGTACTTTTCATAGATTTATCAACATTTAATGTTACTTAATGATAATTCTTATTAATAATGTTACGTCTGTAAATAAATTATTTTAATACTTTTGATGTATGTTTGGTTTGCAGGTGTTTTTCACTTTTTCCGAGTCACTTCATGCAGAAGTTTCATTGGGTGCTTGACGGATCACTGTAGCAGATGATGGGCCATCATTTCGCCCGAGCCCAATCGTAAATAGCGCAGCTTCACCCGCTACGTACCAGGCAAACATGTGTCGTAAAGAGACCTCTTCGCCTAACAATTTCCTGATGGTCTGTAAATAGTAAGTTTATTGTCTTTTTATGAGGTACTCGGACCGTAAAAAGGAAATAAAAGAGCACCGCCGATGGTGATAATAAAAAAAAAAAATTTCGACTCATCCTCGTGATTATCTCTTTCGGGTTTATGGGCTTCCCTTGAGAGGGAGGGAGACGGCGATGGTTTTATGGTTGTCGTGGCGGTGTGACCCTTTCGTATCGATGGGGGTAAAGGTCGTAAAGAGAGCATAAGGATAATGTTTTGGGAGCAGTATACTTGGTTCATTCATGATTTCGTTTTAGTGCATTCGGTAGACATGTAAATCGGATCAGTGCTATTTGACATCACCTCATCTTATTGTTGGCTATTAGTGCTATGTTTCTTTACTAACTTTATGTTTGTTACTTTCTTTATCTAACCACTACATTTAAAACGTTCTTTTTCTTTTTCTACAAAGAGCTGCGCGGTCTGTCACAAGCCATTTCTCAAAATCGTTGTTACTAAATTCAATCATCATCTCAGATACCGGCCAAAAATCATTAGAACTTACTTTTTCTTTTCCGCTCAACTCAAATTCAAATTAGGAACACGGTAAGTGCGCTATTAATTGTTAAGGGATGCGCCTCGACTATTCGAAGTCGGAAGTTTGTCGGTTCGGTTCCGTCACTCCATTTGTTCCTCTTGGCTGAGCCTGAAGCGACTGGGTCGCATCCTAATTCTTAAAGGGCCATCACCAGACCTTTATACGTTAATAAAGTTGCGATATAAAAAGAATGAAGGCGTCCGAGGGTGGAAAAGGGTATGGCTTAAGTACTCGTTTAAGGAGATTGCAGGGGCGTGTGAATTTGTCGCCACGATTCAATTGTCCGATGATTAAATAAAGACAAGAGATCTCTTGTCCGACTGTTGTTTGGTTTCCGAACGATTCCCCTTTGTCTTCTCTAGCCTTTGTTTAAGCGCGCAGGGCATTCCCAAATAAACTTAAATCTGCCTAATTAATTGAAATGTCTCCAAAGCCTCAATAATTGTTTTTTCCCTCATTTAAAGTTACTGTAGCATGCAACTAATGGCCACGCAACATTCATAACTTTACTAACTTTCTTTATAAATGTATCTTCGAGTATTATGATGACGTCCCTAACAACACCATAGACAAGCAGTATTGTTTCTTAAACGTCCATGGCTATGGCTGCCGTTTCAAACAGCCAACATTTTCCAGGCGCCAACATGAAAAGTATCTAGCAAATTCATGATCCAACCCCTCTAGAGAATGTTGCATAAACACGGGGATAATCTCAATCTTGATGGTCCGTGGGCCCTAAACAAAGAAGAGTGGCTGTAAAGGAAGCGAGTGTTTTATTACTCGTTCGGGGTTTATTTTACGTGCTCTCATCTTATACAGATTTTATACATCCGTTAGGTTGGCGCTACTGATGTCAAGTAAAATGGCCGCTCTGGCGGGAAGTGTCAAGACCTCTGTTACGTTTAGTTGGATTAATGAGGAGTATAAATTCAATTTACAGGTATACTTTTTTTAAATTCGATATAAAAAAATACTTTTATAAATGTTTTAAGTGAGAATTGAATCCTTGACTAATCCAAATGATTCATCAATACTCTATAAGACTTTAATTTCGAATAGTTATCAAATCAGAATAAAGAAACTACAAAAAATGTGCATATGGCAATAAAAAGAAAATAATAGTACCTAAGTATTCAAAAAAGAACCACAACCCAAGTGACTCTTACGCATTGTAATCGTCACTAAATCGAATGATCGGGCACTCGAGCAAATAAAGTTAACTTATCCACAATGGACCCCGCCGGTAATCGAATCTGGGACCGCCACTTGAGGACACTCCACTGTTACTTTGTTAGCCGATTTTTGAAGGGAACTTGTGGCAGCCCCGAGGGCGAATTATGCAAAAACTGCAGGAGAAAATTGTATGGAGTTTTCTGTTTCAGTTTTATTGAATTGTAAGTTTGTATGAACCGTTAGGTTAGGTTTGAGACCTTAGGTTTGTAGGTTAGATTTGTAGTAATATTTATTTATTATAAGTTCCTATTTATTGTAATTTGTCTATATTATTTCTTTAAGGGCGTCTTGCACAACAAAGTTAAATAAAATTAAATCTATGACCTCTTGCTCTGACATTATACTGTCAGAGCAAGAGACAAACTATTTAATTTTATTTAACTTTGTTGTGCAAGACGCCCTAAGTATACTTACTTAAGTAAGTATCTCTATATTTATTGTATTAAGTAATTCATCAAACTCGAGTCATTGTATAATATGCAACTTCACACATGTACAACATACAGAAGTGCCCATTTCATATTCCAGTCATAAATCAGATCGACGCAAACGAGCTAAAAATTACACAGACAATGCATTCGCACAATGTCAAAAACGATAGGCTGTAATCGATTCCAAATCGATACTACACAATCCAATTGTAAAACCTGCGAACTCGCATCGAATCTAGTTACGATCACATTCCGTATTCCGAGGACGCGCCGCAGACAGATTTGAATATTTGACGTGAGCTACGAATGCTAACAACAGCTTAGCAAATTGTCACTTAATATCCAATAGTTGCCACTTTTATGTATTATTTATGCCCGTCTACAAATTTAACGTGTGCCGATACGGTCGAGTACATTGTGAAATGCAAAATCTCGGTTCGGAAACTGATGTGAGACCAATTATTCTGCATTACCGACTCGTGACGGGCATGAAACGCCGCGGATCTGTAATCAATGCATTGATTCTGAATTTCCGAACGCTCCGTTCGAAATTTAAAACTTTTTTATATCCGGAAAGCGTGCACTCCTGTTGTTTTAAAGTTGATGAACGACGGTTAAAGTGTTATTTGACACTTGAAATAACCATTTAATTTCGTACATAGCTACGTAGCCTATTCACACGCTCATTTTTGTTTTGATGAAAGTGACTTTCAGCGTCGCGGCTCGCACGTCACTTTGGAAATTAATGAACTTGTAGCACAGACATGAGTTCTGGCCTCAAGACTCAAAACTTCGTGTATCGGAAATAGAACGAATGAATAATTACAAAATATCTAATGAACATTCGTGTGAAAGTGTCACAAGATGTTCATTAATGTTTTAAAAGAGCCTTTTAACCTCAACGGTGTCACATATTTTGTAACGTAGTAATGAGACAAGACATTGAAAATTTGTGTCACATGTAACTATTACATAATAATCACGTATAATTTTAAGAAATTCGGTACTCTGGAAACATAAAGATAGATAGATAGAATATTATATATTTGCACACAACAAGAAAAGACGTAGCAATACTTATAAACTTTCACATTGTTACAAAAATTGCTGTCTTTTTTCTAGATATTCTTAAAAGGATATCTATGATCAAATACTTTCAAGTGTACTTAATAATTCTACCTAATTCTAAAGGACATTGTAGTTGTGGAGCCCTTTGCCATTTCCTAGTTTTATCTTAATAAAAATATAAAAATTCTTGTTACAAATCGATAGCTGTCATAACTTATTGTACCAGGGCAGCATGGCACATTAGTAATGCAAAGGAGAAGTTTTTGAACTTTTTTACCGCATCTCGGTCTGTGCCGTGTGTGCTTGATTACGAGTTTACGAGAGGCCGCGGTCGCCCCGAGGCTGGACTATTCTAATTAAAATCGCCCCGTAAATGCTCTTTCTGCGGTGTTCATTTTCATCCTTCTAAATGCGCTTTTTGTTATTACTGTTTAGGTCGGTTGGGTTACCTTATTGTTATTGGTTGTAAGTAATTTACATGTTAATTAGCGTTTGTTTATTAGGGCGCCCTTTTGTTAGTTGGAAATGGAGAAACAGATTTTGAGTGCTGCTTCAGGACTTATACGTCTGGAATTGATCAAATGAGTCAAACTTTATGTTGCCCTCTTGGAAAAAAACATTATAACCAAAAGACAAAAAGAAAAAAGAATAGTACCTGATTTCCATTTAGTAATTGTTTGTACCAGGGCTACCAGGCGCACATGGGCAGGTGGAGGCATTAGCATACGTAATGGCCAGCACAAAGCCTTCCTTACTTTATGTTAATACATATTTTACTCATACATTTTTAAATAATTCCCAGCTTTTACAGACATAGCGGCGAGCGGTTAGGTTTTTTTTTTCAATTTTCATAATTATGTTCCATTATCCATTTATCTAGCAGATTTGACTTCAATTTAACTACAATAAATTGTGTGCATACCTCATCTACTTGAATAGTAGATAGAGATAAATACATACCTTAAAGGTATCAACAAGAATTTAACTAAGTAGGTGGAATGATAGAAAAAATATTGCGACTCTGCATAGAAAGATACGACACCTCACGTCCAGACGAAAATCGCTTGACGAAAACAACAACGAAGGCCTCACGGCGTTTGAATCTAACCAGATTGTTTCAAGCTATTATGATTCTTATGCGATCTAACTATTCAAAGATACACCTCAGTAAGAAATCAACATACAATCGTTTGGGAATGACTGTTTGCAAATCAAGGCGGGAAGCGGTGACAACTGGTGATTAGCCGTGTTTTGTTGTGTTCGAAATTTAAAATTTGATCCATGTTGGTGGTCGATTCTTCCTATCGTTTATGAGATCTTAGTAGAAACATAAAGTATTGATTGATTTTAGCTAATATACTGTATTAAATATACACGACCTATTTAGCTAAGTATTATGATATTTAGTTATGGCTACTGCAAGAGGTGAAACCAGATTAATTTGGCAACTTACATTATACGCAAGCATTTTAATTAAGCTTTAAAATATAAACTCTAAACCAAGTTTAATGGAAAACTCCTGGTACTTACAAGCGTTGAGTAAAATTTAACCAAACGTAAACTCACCGCGGCCTAGCGGATTCCTTCGAAACTTCGGCACAAGATAACAAGTCGCTAGCTTTTAAAGTAAGCAGCTTTACTCTTCTGCGGCTTAACTTCGCAACGCTTACTCCAACTTCGGCGGCCGTCGAGCGTAAAACATCTACTTTACAACTATCGAAAATTTAATAGATTTTATGTAAAAACGAAGATAAAAGTCATGAAACATCCAAAGCAAAAACCTCCGCACATAACCCGCAAACACATTCCCAATTCATAATAATATTTTATTCAAAATATAACGTTCCAATTTCGAATTTAGCCTGCAAAAGCGCTCCCCTAACATAAAAAAATATCAACTTAAATATGCTCCTACCAGGCGAGCAGAAACAAGTGATAAATCACCTTCGGGAAATTAAAACTGTCTTTAAAACAATACTTTTTCTGCATCTGTATGGCACCCCTATTTGCCATCTCTTTCTAACTCGAACTCCATGCCTAAGTCTGTCTCGTTTCACAAAGCACACGGCTGAGCTTAGATAAGGCATTTGTTTCCCAGTTTTTTTTTTCAGGATTTCGTGTTCATTTAATTTTTTGAGAGTGATAGCTGATAAGTAAAAGTAATTTAAGTTTATAAGCTGTGTTGTTTAGTAAGTGTCTATATGCGATTATTTAGTCATCATACCGAAATACTCTTTTTTACTATCTGTACTTCAAGGTTACTGTAAACAGTAACCTCAACGTACCTTACGTACAGTACATAAATGTACTCAGGTAATATATACCATATCGGACACAATCAAGTTGGTCAAAGTCATTTTACACTATAATCTCAATCAGCCATACCGTTTTCTCGTAAAATCAGTTTCCATTACCACACAAAACAAAAGTACCGTATCAAACCTAATTATCTCTAAGAAAAAAATTAATTACTTTTTTGACGTTTACAGAAAGGCGGGAGATAGGTGTTGTCTATGCCTCACTGCTATCAGCGTCTCTGATACTTTCACCCTCATTCAAATACGCTTTTTAGGGTTCCTCGGTTATCTGCTCACTCGAACCCCTAGACAACCACCTATCTCAGAACGCAATTTAAAGATAACTAATGCCAAAAGTCATTAGGCGAACTTCCATTACATAGAAATAAATGCAGAAGAAATGTTCCGAACGGCGCGGCATGTTGGCAACACTGATTTTATAGATTTTTACTTTTTAATGACACGGGCCCATGGCTCATTATCAAACTGCCAAGTCTAAAATAATTTATGACAATTAAAAACTTTATAACCTGGTAATAAAACTATAAAACGGGACACTTTGAAAAAATCGTTCCACTTTTATTACAATAGAAGATCTAATTGGAATCTATGGATGACGTACTAAAGGTGGTAGAGAAATCAGTAAAATTTTTACGACCCAAAAAGCTATAAAGTACCTATACCTATAAGAAATTAAAAAGGTAAGAAACATGACAAAAAAACATCATTTTCGGACATTAAAAATATTTTTAGGAGAATTAATAAAAACGTAATAAAACAATGAGCCCACGAAGTGAAATTTGTGGAATCGTTTCATATTAAAAACAGTGTTTCATAATTAATCGATATTTTTTTTAGAATATTCGGTCTTGGTTTTGATAAAATCTGCCAATTTTCTTAATGTGTAGCCATAGTAAGTTTACAAAATAAACAGTTTAAAAATGACCCGGACCTTTTTTGTTTCATTAAGGATTTGGGAAATATTGTGTCACCGCTTGAAGAATTTAAAAAAGCGGACTTGATTAAATTTAATGTTTTGCAGTTGGCCCTAAGAGAGCAGGGGGGAAACGTGAACAGAATATTTTTACATTTTATTTACAGTATAAAAAAACAGTATTAGTACTTACCTAATAAGTTAGGTTTAAGAATGGTTACATCATGATTTCTAGATACTTTGCTTTCTTACCGTCTTTGCCATCAAAAGTGTGGTTCTGTCAATACATAAGTCTCGAAATATGGGCTTACCTGTGAACAAATAAAAATAAAATTATATAACTATTATAATCTGGAGTGGAAAAATAAAATATTTTCCCTGCAACTACCAGGAGAGCATGGAAAAGCAGGAGGAAAAACTCAAGCAGACAACACAATAGAAGGAGCGCGCAGAACGCCAGCACGCAAATTCCAAAAAAAAAACTGGTAGATTTCTTTGTAACATAACAAATTACTTGTATCTAATGAAAAGTCCTGTCGAGGGTGGACGTGGATAGCCATTTATAAGTTTTCCCTAAGACCGACACAATAGGTAAAAGGCACAACTTTGTTGCTACTCGCATATATTTTTTCTCAAAATGGCCGCGACTTCGGTCACCAGATCTGCCACTAATAATATTATGAACAAGACTATTTTTTGTAGCTTAATGGAATTCAATAAATTTATATTTATTACCTGAATAATAAAGCTTAACAAAACATCCTGGGTTTGTAAGCTTCTGAAAGCTTGATGAGTTTATAGTATTCCATATATTCCAATTAGAAAACAATCGGTTTTCTTTATTTTTTACTTAAATAGCAATACTTTTATCCAGAGTTATTGGTCAGTAGACCTAGTTATTGGTCAGTAGACCTGATCCTTTTACTACCGGTTTCTATAACCTATCTATCTATAACTGGTAGTTACTTTCATACGATTTTGACAGATTGTTACTTTTGATTATGTCAAAATCGTATATGAGATATAGAAACTGACAGTTAGGAGGTGATAGGGGAAGGCATTTCAGTCGATTGATATTACAGATTTTGGATAACAACATTAACTGTAACCAATGTGCTAATTTCACATTTGTCATATGTCAAAAATTATTGCTAATAATAAGGGAAAACGCGATACGATTATAATTGTATGTAGTAAAAAAAGCTTTCGATTCAATGAAGACTGCTATATTTGTTAATATTCATAAACGTCACTTGCAATAATAATCATCGCTCGTCAGTGTGAATGCACCTTTATGATATCTGTCATTCATTCGTAATGCAGGAGGGCGCCAACAAACAAAAAATATTAAGTTGTATAAAGTACTTTTATATGTAATGTTAGTGAAAAATATTAGCCTTGCTTTTTTCCGTCTAATCGTTTGTCAAAGCCTTCCTATGTATATTTCCCTAATTCTAATATTTATTATGTACATTTAGTTGTTATGTAAGTACATTGTAATAATTATTATTATAATTTTAGTTCTTTCTTCTTCATATATATACATTTTTTTGCACCCGGTTTTACTAGTTTACCCTGTAGCTCCTGTAGGTTGGCTGGTAAAAATTGCTTGTAGCATTAAGCCCCCCTTTTGTACATTTATATCTATCCTATCTATATGTATTTGTGCAATAAAGAGTGAAATAAATGAATAGTATGTCAAAAACCAGGTCCATTCGACAGGCACCAGCAGCCACCATCTCCCTTCAAAACCGGCTCGTTTTTTGGGGTCCAGATTTGACCCCATATCACGGGGTCCATTCTCTGGTGGAATAAATTTTTAATCAAAATATTTTCGGTCCCCTGCACGGCAGAATGTTAATTTCCCCATTGTCGAAGTGTTAGTTGTGACTGACAGAAGTTAAGTCTACCTTGGGCGTGGTTTAGGTCGCTATGAATAAATTAAAGCTTTTTTTTTCATGTGCATTAACGAAATTTGGGGATGGTTTGTAAGGGAACTGAAGCTTTTAGGATGTAATTATACTTCTGAAATCAGGGTATGAATTTTATTGTTCTGATATTTAAGGAATTATTGTAGCGATGTGCTTAATACTTACATAATATCTACTCAATTATAAAATAAAATAAAATAATTTTTATTTTATTTATTTATTTTTATTATGCCCGAGATAATTAATGTTACTATTTATGACGCACCGGCGACCATAGACAAACCCGTGTAAGAACAAAGAGTAAAAGACCTCAAATTTAAAGTGAAACTAAAATAACAAAAAACAATGGCTGACAATTAATTCTAGAACACACAACAAAAGGTCTTCGTTATGCCCAAAAGTGCTTCTTAGGTGACAAAGTTGCAAAGCCACCGTGAAACATATGCGCATAAAAATATAACATATTCCGAAGTGTAAGTTATAGCCATAAACAATGGCTTAATTGGCAGTTATTAGATACGGTAAGTATTTTTAATTTTTCAGTGTCTTGGTAGTGTGTCTGGCCAAATGCGAGACGGACTCGCTCAAAAAGGGTTCCATAATATTATGGTCTTCTTATTCTTATCTCTTCGGTTACAAAGAGGTACTAGTGCTAGTCTAGGGGTTGTCACCGTGCTAAGGATTAGCCAGTAAAATTATCATCGGTCGTTGACGACCCAGGCGTCGGACGAATATTTATTTTTTGACATACGGAACCCGAAATTTTTTTGAGGTCTGGTGGAAGTCTGTCGGGTACAAAATTTTAAAGCAACGGCTTTTTCTAGCCACAGAAGGCAAAGGTTGCGGTGACAAACAGCCAACTTGTTCACCACACTTTCCACCTGACAATTTATCTCAAACGACACAATAGCTGGCCGGCTACCGTGCGGGAGGTAACATACCTTGTTTGTTTAAACATAACGTATGCATTGTTCCAGTTAACTAAATGCATGTAAGTTGTTAACATAATTCTATTTAACAAGTGGTTTACGCTTAAAGCCGTTTACACGCTCCATTTTTCGCGGAGACACGTCTGTAATGACCTTTAAGTATTTTTGACGACATCTTCAAATAGATTGGTGTGAACCCGCAGAATATTGACTCATACTTTGGCATTGTCACAGTCATACTGTTCTAGTCCAGACAGCATGTACTAATGTTTAGATCTAGAATCTCTCCGTTGAAATAATGGTTCTTGGGCTTTGCTATCTGTACTACACTCAGGCGTAGGTTGGAGATGTTGTTAAAGACAAACACGTTGCTGGGGTCGCCATGTACCTCCTGTGCAGCCATGCTGGCCTGGTACCTGGTGGGTCCTGGCGCTACATAAGTATGCAACGACTCGCTTTTCCGTTTCAATTCTCTTCCTTTTATGAACAAAGTAAAAACGGTAGTGAGCTACCAAACCAGTTTTTAATGACATGATAAATTACCGACACTTTCGGCCCTTTACTGCAGTTGCAGACAAACAAACACTCCTATTTACATACGCAACTTAAAAAATGCTAATACGACCACCAGCCTATGAGAAACCACGATAGAAAGAACAATCCAAACACTGAGAGATCAAACTAGGATGGCGGCAAGAAAGAATTTCTTTTGTGAATAGCTAGAAGCCAAATCCCGGTAGCTTCAGTTTTGAAATTTGTTAAAGAACGAAAGTTATGTCGTGTTTTGTAATGATGCAGATGATGAACCACCATTTCTGTTTGTATGTGGCCATTAGCATCAGCAATGAGAGCCGAGTGAGACAAGTGTGAGAAAAATACAAAAACAGTTGAAAATGGATAATCAAATTCCTAAATTCAAATCTTTCTAGCACCCCACTGCCATAGACAGATTCCCCAGACAAGCGCACAATGTTATCCTAACAATTACCACGGTTAAGCATTTTAAAAAAACTAGCAAGGGTTGAAGGCACAATACAATCACGCGGTATTATAACTCCTTTGTCCACGTACTCTATGGAATTTAATACTTTTATTCATTCGACGTTCGAAAACTATGTTTCTTTTTCTACGTTTTCTGTAAAGGTGAAGGATTATGTATGTATGGTATCTAGTTTTGACGTGTTATGAGTTTGGAGTTTAATTATATAAGCGGTTCAGTCAGTATAGTTAATTTTACCTCTTTGCCACCTTACTTTTACTGGTACTTTTAGTCTATTTTGCTTCTATTTACTGGCTTCTGTATACTACCACAAAATTAAATATTTCGTCTAAAGGCACACAAATAAAATTATACTCATTCCTTAATAAAATTGCAGCTTCGACGATACGTTCTAAACAAACAAGAAAAAACCTACCAGTAAACAGAAATAAAAGAAGTCATAATTCAAAAGCGCTCTATACATTCATCCCTATGAATCGAAGGGTGAAAATTACAATTGTCGAAACATGGCGTACAAAAAGCTGACACACAGAATGATACAAAATGATCCGTCATACGAGTGACAGCTGCGTTGAAAAAAAAAACTATAGTGCGAATGAAAAGAGCAAATTGACAATTAGAACGATGCAAATACTGGCTGAAATTAAAGCTATTCACGCGAAGTTTTTTGTTTTATTAAAATTAATATTATCTGATCTTTTTGCGTTATTTTTATAATTCACATTCGGAGAATGATCTGGTTTTCGTTTCAGTGTCTATAAAGATTTTGGGTACGTAACGATTTTACATATTCTATCCGTTATTTATGGGCTACTAGCTTTTTCAAAAATCCAATGGTTCATGAATAGAGAGCGCTGCAAAGAGCTGACTGCCAACCTTCAATGATAGAGAAGCACTATAAGAAGAAGAATGGTTCATGGTACTACCTAATAATAAAGCCAATTTCGCATCTTGTTTTCAAATGAAATTCCTAACCTACATTCAGGTTAAAATGTAATTTTGTCATAAAAGAGCTTGGGCTAAGCGAAACACCGTCAAGTTTGCAGAAGTATGCCGATGTAATGTACTAGGAATGCAGAAACTGCAGGCACTATATGACACGGGCGCAGCGCACGCTCGCTGGGTGCCTACAGCCGGCATTACGTTCAGAAATTAGATTCTTCGTATGAGATTAGACTGCGTTTCGGTGTTAACGAGTTGGATGGCCGGGAGAATAGGAAATTCGAAGTTTAAATAACTCGCGGTCTCAACATTATTGCAATCTCTTTCAAGAAACATAATAACAATAATAATTATCATGAATAAAAAACGCAATTTGTAATTTTAGTTTTTTAGAGAAAAAACAAAAATAGGTTAGTCTTGACTTGATACAAAATAGCGATTCAAAAAGTTACAGTTGAAAATAGAACAGTTCGGGATAGTGAAACATAACCCTTGGCTGGGCTTCGTTTCCCGCGATTTGTAAAACAAAACCAGTGGGCCTAGAATTTGTGGTTACGGTTTTGGGTTTTGGTAACCGAATGTATTGTGCCGTTGGGAAAATGCAGAACGGTAAACATAAAACAAAATACCACACCGACTGATCATGTAGAATTATGTATATTTACAAAGGATTTTAGAGTATAAAAGTATTCGTCACCATCATCAGGTCCTAGAAGCCCTAATCAGGGGCTTGGCATATCCCCATATGGCTTAAGCCAATTGAAGAGTAGATTTCAGATTATAACAATATAATAATCTATAGGTTGGTATAATAATAATTTCCGATCGAACCTCGCGTCACCGGGCGGAGACCTGAGCGGAACCACCCAGAGGGAGCGTCGGGAAGGACCAGCCGGTAACTCACTCGCCCCCAACCTAATCTAATATTAAACACATTCGGATATTAGATACAAAGTGAGCATTCACAGAATTTAATAATCCCGCTCCCACACCTAAATATCCGTCCCTCTCTAGAGGTATGCCTCTCTCGCTCCCACTTGAATTATTAACAACAATTTTATGATTACATTTATCGGGCGACGTGCCCCGCAACGCGAACAGCCATTTGAAAAATGCTAGGAAACGTCGGGTTCGGTGCTTTATTGAGTTGGATAGATTTGAGTTATTCGCTCGCGAGGGGTCCGGATAATTTTCAATGTTGCGTCTGAAATATTGATAAGGTCCAACTCGTATCGGGAATTTTTCGACTCTCCAGAGAACGTTTCCGACCGTGGCGCGACTTTAGATTGGTCAAAAGCGGCCATAAATAATTTTGCAGCTATATTTTACGTATTGCTTTTATTTTACGTTTAACTTTAGTACAGCAAATTGTTTTAAAAACAAGAAATAGTTCTGTTGAGATTCAACCTATAGGATGCGCTCAGAACACAAACAACGCGATAAATATTCTCCAATAATTAATTTCAACATTCTCAAGTTACAATGGAAATCTTGCAGTTATCTCATTTGCATCCTCTGCACATGCAAAATATTGCCAGTAAAGAAAACTCATGAACATAAAACATTTGCTAGAGTAAACAGGGACCGACAGCCGGAACAGTCATATTAATCGATTCGAGTTTAGTTTCGTTACATTAATCGGAGAGCCGTGACGATTCCGTAGTGAATAATCGAATTATTTCACTGATTACTGCTCAAAGTGCTTCAATAAATATGCATGAAGAAACCTGACGTTTACGAGACAAGTCATTGTAACCCAATTTCAGAATTAGCTCAGGTTGAAATTAAAACTTGATTTCATTAATTGAATAGGCAAAGCGAATTCGCTTAAATCAAACACGATAGAGTAAAATAAGTACAGCCACTGTCGGTGTTTAAAAATACGGCAAAAACCCCGGATGAGAGGCGTCGAACGCTACAGAAATTCTAAAATTCAAAGCCGTCGACGAATTCAAAGCACATTTCTGACCACTGAGCGGTCATTTGTGTCGTGAGATGAATGTATAATAGTAGGAGTAAGGTGACGGTGACGAGGTGAGGGGAGGATGACGATAATGCAGACAGACGGATCCGGGGGCAGTAATTATATTAAGACCTCGGGCCGCCCCCAAAAAGTGGTCTCGTAACGTAACGCAATAATCGCCATATTTCCAACGCGAATAATGCACCATTTTTTCCACGTTGCTCCACTTAAGCCCCAGATTGTAACGCTATCATGTTACAATTATACCTATATTTCCAAACTGTTCAGCAACATTAAATGCAACATCGCCAGCGTGATCGGACGAAACATTAATATTTTTCATGAATAGTCCGGCACACATCAGTGTCTACATAAAAAACGCATTGCCCAATTAGCAATCGCATCGGCTCTCGTCGGAAATCTATCGTATAATTGTCAGTTAATTGAAAAACGTAATTACAGTCGTCGGCCGCGTGGCGGCGCCACTGCGTGCGTTGATTAAATATTAAATTCGCAAATATTATAATCGAATCGTCCCCCGCTTCCCCTGGGAGGTGGGAGGACTCTATTGAATTATATCGAAATTTTGAATAATTTACCGAGAGAAGTTAGTAGCATGATTTGTTAAAGGGTCTTTATCTGGACGCTCGCCACAATCTGTTAGCAATTGTTGAGCGTGTCACAAAAAGTGCTGATCCTAACACGGCGGTACACATCGGCGCTAAAATTCAATTTGGCAATGACTTTTTGCAACGTTCGCACCGACACCGCGGCCCACAAACCAAACAATTACACAAACGTGCGACGAAAGCATAATTTTTGCCGAAAACTAAAGGAAAATGTGAAAAAATAAATCCACGCGACGCTTTGTTAGTTTACGCGCCAACACTCCCGCCATTTTTGACAGCTGTCAAAAGCGCGGATAGCAAACGTGTCTTTATAAAGTCACACCTTTGTTTATACGACTATTGGAAAAAATACTCCACAAACAAAATGCATTTGCATTTTTAAATGGAAATGTTCTGTATTTTTATTAAGCCTTCTTCTGAGAAGGCTGAACAGGCCGGGCACTTTAAAATCGGAATAACACAATGTAATCCCACACAAATTACCCCGGAATACATGAACGCAGCGATAACTGTCAAGATGTGATGCAGATACACCTCATTTCAATACCTATTGTACAACAAAATCAACATGAAATGTCTTATGTACGAGTCCCGAACGCACCCATCCGTCATTTCGGTACAACAACGCGAGATACGATCGAGATTCAGAACGTCACATGTCTTATTGAAGTGACGAATGATTTCGACGTTTCTGAACGATGACAAACGCGCGTCTGAACTCGGCGTTCCTTTTTCAAAATTTTGAATGGCTTTCGAAGACGAACGATAAGGATGTGACGACGTTTTGTGTCAGTTTCCAATGAGCTAGCGAGAGGTGCTGAGTTGTTTCGACGGATCTAGATCTGTTCGCGGACATGTTAATTGTTGGGCCTGGCCGCGAGTGGGTGTCGCGGTGCGTTTAATGAAAGTTTATTCAACTTTGATATAAAGGATTTGCATAGCTATGTGTCAAGGCTCTACTCAACTGGTTTTTTGTGGTAAACTTAATGAGCAAAAAGAGAACAAAGATGCAAATAAGAATTAATTGCGCCACTCTTCCGGCTATCATACGTTACTCCACAAACGGATGCCCGCTCGATTGCATAGTTACTAGTTACCACACGCTTCGATTATTCCATTTAGCCAACAATGTAAATGTATTTATTTATACATTTATACGTGTGAAAATTTGACGCTTGGGCAACCTAATTACGTCTATATCTATGCTACCCTGGAATTATGTTATTAATTATAATCACTTAATTCATAGGTTTCAATAGTTTTCTGCCCAAAATAATGAGCATCATGTGGAGGATCATCCACGTATCCTGCATCCTTTTCCTTCTGCCTTTAATTTACTGCCATTATCTTTTCTTTTGCTGTCATGTGATCGTGGTAAGCCGTTCTCAGCCCGATGTACATAGGCCTCTGCTTAGCCTTAGAGTGCGAACATAATTATTTACTTTTCATCCAGAATCCAACCATCTGTCGACCGACGACAAGACGATTACATCATCCATATATACTGGCTAGGAAGCCAGTTTAGGCTTAATATATTGATCCTATTGTAGAGTTAGGTGAATGATGTTGCATTCATCATCAACACCATTAGCCAACAAACACACCCCTTATTCATCATCATCACAACCCATCACGTCTACACTGCTGGAGCAGAGGTCTCCTTTCAATGAAGGAAGGGTTTTAGGCCTAGTCCACCACTCTGGCTTATTGGGGGCTGGTGGATCACCCCTCACTGCTAAGATCTGAATAAGTGAATGATGCTGAACATACCTGGATCCGTGGCGTCGAGGGTCTGTGGCGGCGGCTGGCTCAGCGGGCCGGGGGTGCCCCCCGAGCCGGGGGACCGGACGTCGTCGTTCACGGCACCTCCGTACGATAACGACGAAGAGGGCGGCCTCTGTGGAAAGAACGAGACAACAACGTCAGAACAGCAAGGATGAAAAGAAAAAGTTTGCATCATAAATAAGACCTTCTTGGTTGCCGGTCCCAGGTCACTGACCAGAGACAAACTAAATAACACATCGCGTGACCATAACGCACCCGAAACAAGGTGAAAAAAATTGTATTGACAAATAATTACATTGCAACGAAAGGTGTTACAATTCGTTGTACGTTTCGATCGACGATCGTTAACCAAATGTACCCTGACAGATATTTCGCTAACGATACAAAATTACGCCCTTTCCCTTTGAATAAACAAAATTATAACAATAACAACAAGTTATAATGATGAACCCGCGAGCCGAGTAAGTCATTTTCAGCTCGCACATATGGTGTGAACGGGACGCATTAGCGAACACGTTTCCTGTTACAAAAAAACAATCTCTTAAAAACAACACTATTCGTAGTTTGGCGGGAACTAAACCCGAAATTGGGGGGTGTAAAAAGAAAAAGTCAGGAGGCATGTGTTCGATATTCAAATTAGGATAGATCTGAGGAGTGTCAGTTTCGGATTGGTGTAATTGAAAGCGGCGGCGGCGGCGGACATCTGTTCTGAATTTGAATTCAAATTCGCCGTCTGTTCGATTTCTTTAATGATTATTGAAATTGCCAGTTGGACTATCCAGCAGAGTTCTATTTTTGCATTGGCATTTCGTAATGTTACGTTGGACTGAGCTCAATATCTTATTTCTTATAAGAGCACTTCAACGTATGGTGATAAATGTATCTACTTCAGTCCATTCATCAATGCTTCTGTGATATGTATGTAGGTATATTAAATTATATTAATGCATTAACATAACCATATACCTACTAATTTATTGTATTTTTTTATATTTACACATGTTTCATTTTACGCTATATCAACTAGAGTTATATTGCTTAGTCAACTTATCTTTGTATGCAATGACATTTAGATCTATGTCTTTGGTTTATAGCAATAACAGGTATCAATTTTCTCAAGTCTAAATTATAACCCATAACAATGTTTACTGCAACACAACTAAACGTAACCTAAGCGATTTGCATAAAATAATTAAACATGCCCAACCTAAACATGGAGTTAAAATTTTAAAATAGGACACTTGAATGATTGCGCTGGAAACACCTTATTTGGGCGTCCAATCAGGAGCTGTCAGTTTCATTTCAAGTTTAGAATTTAGAATGTAACGATCGAAATGACACTGGCTGGCAAAACCGCTGAATTTATTTTTTATGAACAAATTATTCGAATTTTAATAATAGGATGTCAGCAAATGTGAGCAATTCTTACTTTGAATCTTTATGCTGGGCTGTTAGTAACTAAGTTCTTCCTATAGCTGATGGTGATGATAGAAGTGACGTAAGACTTGTGAAAGCAGGTTCCCCGATGCTTGTCGACAAGGATCATAAGGCAGGTGCCTTCTGGGTGATGAGTGCGAAAGTAGAACTAGGTTGGTCCAAGTTTAAAGAAAATGCGGATGAAGGACTAGAGCTATAATAATAACGCTGATGGCTTAATAAAATCTCATGGGAATCACCGTGAGTTTAAAATGTCCCTTCTATTACGTCCTAACAGTGGACATTGCGACAAACAAAAATTACCTATAAGTAGAAATTAAAACCATATAACTTACCACAAATTATCAATCATTAAAAAAAGTCTAGACCTCCTTGCACACCCAAATAATTTTCCGATAAAAAGACAAATACAAAAAAAGAACGGCGGAAGCGGGTACCGTCATTTTCAGTGTTGGCAACACTGACTTGCGCCAAAGTGTAAATGGCGACTTGGCGTGCGCGCGCCGAATCATTAGCGCCCGAGCACTTCCGAAACATTACGGTAACGGACGAACTCAATGGAACCGGTTAAATTTAAATTTGGAACGCATTGTTCTGGGATCGTGCAGTTCGCTAGCTACATGATCATGAGTTCCTGGTACTTGATCTGGTTAGATCAGGACTAAAAACTCTCGGAAAACTAAATTCGATTGTTTTTTTTTATTGTTAATGTCCAGCTGTTTTCATGTCAAGATAAGATAGATGTTGAGTCTCTCATGTGCTATCTAAGTAATTTTTAATGAGAAATCAACAAATTCAAGGCGGCCTTAACCAGAAATCTAGCATAAGTCCTATTTTTCAGAACATCTTACCAACATACTACTTAAAAATGCATTTCAAAGTCCTCATCACAGCTGCTTCATCTTCCTCCATCATGTACGTATAGATTGCATCCATAGCTCCGTCTTGTTAGACACTTCTCGTCTGGGTGTATTTAAAGCCAAAACAGATTTCTCCCAGTAATCCCGGGTCGGTTCGTTTGCTGCAGCTGTCGCTGCGCCCGCGCAGGCGTCTCGCTACAACGAACACGTTCCAAATACGAATGTTTTTCAAATTAAGGAGGTATACTTAGCTTGGATGTTTTGGGGATTTCGGCTAATTTTATATTTTATTAATTAATGATCACAGTCAATATGATGTTAAATATTTTCATATATTTAGAGCTGATTGTATTTCAAATTATTTTACAAATTTCATTTAATAGTCGCTTTATGCTTGCTTTCTATAACGTCGATCAAAATAATTCAATGTAGCATCTTTACCTATTGGTCAATTTCAACAATAATTTGCCATTCAGCGGTGGTGAAATTAAATCTGAACCGAAATAGGCGGGTTTTCTAACTGAGAATGAATCATTTCTGAACAGACTGTTGGTCCCACGAGGTCCATAGTTCGATTTCGGGAAGAGGCGTGGCGACATTTGTGATTCTTACAAGTGAAAGTTTTTTGCGGTTTCCGAACAGCTCGGCCAATTTTGGCAAAAAATATTTACCGTCGATTTCACACGAGACACTTAACAAAGATGTCCGAGTTATTTTCACGGGAATTTTTACAAGCAAATCATAGTTTTTGCGCGCGAAATACCTTTACGCCGCCATTTTCGAGCTAACGGGATCCGATTGATTATCATCTCGGTTCAATTATTGATTTTTATTCGCAAATCTCCTAAAAAAGATACTTCTTTTACAAAACCCCGCATTTAGGGTGATAACTGATAACCCTACAGTCAAGTATAGAACTTAGTTACTCCACAGTCAAACATGATTGTGTTGATGCTTAGAACAAAAATATTAGCACTAAACATTACACAAATTCATTTGAATCTAAACTGCAGTCTTGAAGCAACAACATTACAACTGCGATGCGAATGTAAAATACACTTCTCAACGCGATGCACCAATTAAGCGAAGCACTAAAAATTATTGTTATAATGCAAAATGGCGAAGCAACCGCATATTAATTTCGATTTACGTGATCAAACTAATAATCTGTGCGGCGATCCTGTGTTTTTCTTCAGGCTATAGAAGAAATTGCAGCCATTATGATTATTATGCGGAGGGAAAGTAGAAATTCACAGATTAAGCGGTAATGTGCCGGTATTGCACATTTACCATCCTGCTGCCATGCTTAGTGCCAATTTCGCCATTGTCGGTTATCTAACCGACAGGGATTGATTTATAAATTAAACGTCATCTCCATATAAAATTCATGACAGATGTGTCAAAAGTTAACCGCTACTCCCTGGTTATGCTCTAACCGAGAATGGAGAAATTGGCACTTAGTTGGCTGAACCTTACGATTAAAGGTAAGCGTCCATCTATCGGTATCGTATATACGCATCATACGATTTTCGAACTTCGTTTAAGTATAATAATAGAATTTTTACAAATTAAAAATTTATAGGTATTGAACAGTAGGAGTGACAAAAATGCAGTCGATGATTTGAAGGAAGTTTACTTAAGGGTAGGCTAGTCAGACTAAGGCCAGATACTAGCAAATACCTTGTAAATATATACCTTTAGGTTCAACTAGAATATGCAGATGTTGTGAAGGCATTTAAAATATATACGCACCGTCCCGCTAAACAGATGGAAGGAGATTATACTAATGATTATAAATTGACTGGCTAGTCTCTGTTCGTTAGCTATTTTAATTTGACCTAACTAACCTTACTACAAAAATGCTGCAACATCGAAAATAAACCGAGAAAAATAACATGAGAAACGAGTTTCGCCAGACCAAAACGTGGACAGAGTCAACAGAGTGAGATGTTTGTTTATCGCAACAGATCTAGCTTTAGATCTAGATGCCGTGCGTCTAGCCGCGGTACCAGGCTGGCAGAGGTATCGAGATGGAGCCGATATCCCGCTAAAGGACGTTTTGATTGAACGCACCGGACAGGGGGAGATAAGACCGGTACGTATTTGCATATTAAACGAGCTAAAATTAATTTTCTTGCGAGATGTTCGAGGCAACCCGTGTACCAGGGCCTCATGTGTGTAGAAGCACTCACATTATGCCCACACAACAGGTGATTGACCCGTCATTGGAAGAAAAGGTTATTTTTTTAGTATTTTTTGTGTTTGCGAAGAATACTGTAAAAGCTTATTTGCGAGGGCGATAAAAATCACAATACAATTTAGTTAGACTTTCAAATCTGGAATATTCCATCTAGGTATGCAAAATTGCAATTTTCTGGACTTCAAGATAACTCTGAAATGATGTCCTCTGGCGCAGCCAACTTTGCTCTTCTAAGTACTTATCTTCATTAAAAAGGATTTCATATGCGTTTACTGAAAAACACGATCAGTGTTAATGTTGATAAATGGGTTTAAGTTTAATTAAAGGTCCATTTAGCAATTAAAATAGTGTTGATTAATGAAGCGTTAAGATGTAACGGTTTACAGTCGCCATCTTTGTATCGAATAAGCAGTTTTTTTATTTTTTTATTGATCCGTTTATCACTTTCTTACAATTATAAATACTATAATGTGGCGCTAACGTAATCTTATCATAGGTAAAAACGGGGACACAAGTTTATAATTTCTTCTATGTTATTACAAACCATTTTTTTTTTCATATTTAAGTAATAGATAACATTATAGCATAAAATATGGAGAGTATGTAAGTAAGACAAAGATAAGCTTATAGGTATTTATGAAAGCACTATTAGTATTCATTTCTTTTTGCTTGATTTAGGCTCAAGATAATAAAAACTAGTATCTGCTTGCTATTTTATAACTTACTAGCTGTTCCCGCGAACTTCGCTTCGCCTTTTAAAGTTTTCCCGTGGTAATTCCGGGATAAAAAGTAGCCTATGTTCTTTCTCAGGGTCTAGACCGTATGTATACTTAATTTCATTCAAATCCGTTCAGTACTTTTGGCGTGAAAGAGTAACAGACAGACAGACACAGTTACTTTCGCATTTATAATATTAGTTAGGATTAGGATTAGGATAGGATATGATGATAACGCAAGTTATTTATCAGTTTGTATATTTAAAATTTCTCATGCGGTCCTTTACCTTTATTCAAATAAAGTTTAAGAACGGTGACCAAGTGACATTGTATGAATCAGAAATGTAGATAATTTTGTGCCAGCCTAATATGAATCCAAACAAATTGTAATAAAATAGCTATTACTGATGAAAGTTAAAACCAAAAAAACAAACAACTCTTATTGCAACGGACTACAGCTTATATCAGCGATTAAACAATGATAGAAGATACGAATAACACTTTATATTTTTTGATGGGACATTAAAATGCTACTCATGAGTTGTAAAAAAATGTTGAACGCATAAATATGGAAAAGTGATTCGAATTAAATCAATTGTCCTTTTGAGGTCTTGATCGAGGTCCGTGGAATATAAATCAGTATATGGCGCCTTTATTAATCTATTGTTAAGTATTGTGTTGCATTAGCCGCCAAAACAAACGTAGGTACTTACAAGAACATATTTAGGTAATTAATTTACTGACAGACAAATTAGAGTTTTATATATTATAGAGATTTTAACATTCAATTTGGACTATAATGATTAGACACTACTAATGCAAAATATACTTGAAAATAATTTTGCTTTTAATTCACGTCAGCATAAACACATTACCCTAAAATCGAAATTAACAGTTGACAAACGAATATACCTCAATTCATTGAGTTCATATTATAATAAAGCTGGGCACATATTTATTATTGTGGAAGCTAAATTGTTTATACAGAAAACAGCGACCCCTGCAGACGTCAAGCGCACAACTCCAATGATGAATTTAAAATTCACAAAAAGAACAATAGCGAAAGGGTTGGACCGTTTGTTCCAAGTTTGAATGATTTCAAATATGGAACGAAACGACGGCGCGTGCGCTCGGTCAAATTTCAAAAGGCCAGGTGGAATCAGGGCTGTACTGTTTTTGATATTTATTTACTTAGGCACTGTACATGTTTTCTTTGGCGGGATAAGGTATGTCGCTATGAGTTACAGATGATAATCGTTTGCACTAAATATAAAGGTAATCTTGGGCAGTAGCCTTGAAAATGTATGTCAGTTTAGACTGTATTTCATAATATTTTGTATACCTACTCTTGAATAAATTGTTCTTAACGATGAGACCGCCATTTGTGTACCGGCTATGTGTTCTAAGTAAGTAGTATATTATAAATTTTGTAAATTCTGTTCTTGTAAATAATATTCTATCTATCTGTGTACATATCTCAGGGTATCTCCTGAGCTGGTCACACGGACTTCAGAAACACAATCCAATTACGCGAAAGCAATTCAGAGGCGAAACACCGACAGTGCAATTCTCTCTTACAAAAATATCAGAACCCTTCGATGTCCAGCGTACACCCCCCGCACCCCCGCGCCTCTGTAGGGGGGTGGAAGGGAACAGTACCGGACTTTTCCATTATCATTAATTTGCTACAATGAGACTTTACTACGGTGTCATCTTCAAGTGAAAGGAAAGGACATACGTCTTAATATTAAAGAAATAGCCGTTTTAACGTAAAATGCTTTTGCTTGTCGACTGCTCCGATGTCTAGCCAATTTATTAAAAATAGTCAAGTGGAGAATTTGGTTGTTTCGCTACAATTATTTATATGTTAAAGTAGAAACTTCAATCAAATAAGTTTACGCTTTATTTAATACGTTTTTTGTAGCTAAGTATTTGCTCTGCTTCATAACACGAATTATGTAAACTTGTGCTAAAACAAAATCGAATCTATCTTAAACCACTCGCTTTAATAAAAGAGGTGGTAGGTACTCTTTACGGAACATTTACACCGCATTTCCATTCGAACTCCATTGACAAACCCCAGCCAATAAATAACCGAAAACCGATCAGCCATTGTCTTACAAGGCGGATTAAAAACCACCCTCTTTTGTTTTATAGGAAACAGAGGCCCGATCGATGGCAGTGCTGGAGCTGCGGATACCAGGGGCCCAGGAATCCGACGCAGTATCGCGTTTCACATGCAAAGAATCGGGAACGGCCTGTTATTGAATCGACTGCTGAAGGGTCGAGGAACTACTAAGTTTAGGACGTGGCTTTTTGCCAGATAGGCAAGTCATGCCTAGATTTTTTAAAATTTTAGATTACGTTCTTAGTTGTTACTACTACAGGTTATGTGTTTAACAGTAAAATCAATATAGATGAAACATACCCAATAGATAGGTAATGGTAAGTTCTATTCATACGTGACATTTAAAAAAATCATCCTGTTACAACATAGCGCTACAAGAGAGAGAATAGTATTCCGAGTCGGTTCCCACATCTTGGCTAAGTGTAAAACAATAGGGTGCCATGAATACAAACGTACACACACCCCCGCCGCTTCCGCTCCACTCGTATGCACAACATGCTGAAATAAATGATTGAGACATACGCTCCCATGTTTACCGAGATTTGCTTAACAGAATCTCCTCCGATCCAGGTGAAATTGCCCCATAAATAATGTTACAGTGGTTACAATAGAATTGTTATTCGTTTAGAAAATAGAGCAAGTTTAAATTACAAAGCCTTCATTAAACGAAAACAAACCTATCGGTACAACCATCGCAGAATCCAATGCATTTATAACAGCTACTTAAAAACCAATATCTGATACGTGTATCACTGGAACGTTGATCGCATCAGCTACGTTAAAGACGGCGGGCCTTGCACGCCGCCCTGCGGGACACCAGTTTATAAAACTCCGTAACAACGCGTAGACTCGGCGCTGTCTAGCTCCTCCGAGGCAGGCATTAATATTAACTAAGTAAATATTCAAATAAACAGAGGAGCACACGGTCAGAAGCTCGGCACACATCATTAGTTATTCAATGTAACGGAACGGAGCACATACATTATTCAGAGATCGTAGGTGAGGACTGTGTCGCCCAGCGCACTACAGCTAACAGACTACTAAGGGCCAGTTTCCTACTCTTCCGGTCCTTTAATTGATTCTTAATTTGAATTTTATTGTGGGACGTGTCGTTATTTAAATTAAATAGTCTCGCCGCGCAGATTTCTTTGCGCTCTCGGCCCCAAACTGCTAATTTGGCAGTTAAGCCTCATCCGACTGCGAGGATCGGGTAATCGCGCGAGGGCGTCCTAGTCGAACGTTAACGTTTTTAAGATTAGCTTTATGTTGGTCTGGGGCACGGTTACTTCAATTTCCTTAATTAATTACTCGTATCCGAATCTTTTATTACGCACATTTGCATATCCACATGAGGGGTGGTGTTAGAACCGCAGCATAAAAAGCTTTCTATCCGCCATCACGTCAACATATTCAAATCCTTTTAGAATGTCAACCGACCGGACAATTCAAATCCGGGCTTAAACAATAATAGTAACTTTATTAAAGTTTGAAAAAATCTGTCAATATGTGAATGAAAGGCAGCATTATGCGGCATTGGGCAGAGTCGCGCGCCTCTCAATAGGCTTTTTCACAGAGAGCCTTCATTGTGGGCAGCTTAAAGGGTTTCATGCGACAATACCGGCTGAGTTTAATTAACCGGAGTTTAAAGCTTAATTGTAAGTGGAGTTAAGCCGAGGAACACGTGTCGGTGTCGCGCAGGGCAGTGTTCTGGGCCCGCGATTGCTCCGCATTGAAATTTTCATAATAACCGCGACTATGAGTTGTAGGCGCAGGCTCCGAGCCTTTGTTTGTCTGCTCGAGGGTGAAATTTGGCGAGGGAAGTGTTCGTGCGTTTGTTTGGCCAAAGTTTGGTGTTGGATTTTAAAATACTTATAATATTTTAAGGTTTGAAATTGAATTGTAAATTCCGATCCGATTATACGAATATTGATGTATTGATTAGAAGTCGAAAACACCCTATTTACATCATTCAAAACAAAATACGCCGCAGCTGAAGTAATTCCGATAATACTATCATTAAACCAGTACAACAATGGCGTTATCGACGCCATCTGAACTCTAAACACAGTATCACAGCCCACCACAACTTTATCAGGCTATTTACTATTTACCAGCGGAGCAATTTACAGGAAAACCAAACAACAATTACGGAACAAAAACAAATAAGAGGAAAAATCATTAGGGGAAGGCCTTGGAGGGTCGATAACAAAGAATAACAGGCAAGAGTGGTACGCCACTCATTATGCCCCGATTGTGCAGAAGTTGTTTGGCCACAAGCGGGGGTTGCAGGTTCGACAATAGACGTCGTGAGATTACAACTGTCGGATGTCGGATGACGAGCCGAGACGGGCCGGGGGTGGGTCTGGATGTTGGTAATTGTCACACTCGCTTTCAGTTTGTTTTGCGGATGGTGAGTTCGGCTCTGCGGTTGTGTGGTCGAGTGGGTTAACATGAGGGGGTTATTTTTCAAATATTATTTTGTATAGGCTAACTTTTATTCTCTTTTTACCCCAAACACCTTCTCAATGAATGTACCACTTTAATAACATAATAAAAAAAGAATCAATTATTAATATTATTAAATTAATATTTACTTAGAAATAAATAAACAAAACATATGCAATAAGGTAACCAGATACCCGCAAACACGAATACAAAGCCAAGTCCCACACCGTCCCTCACTCACAAATGAATATAATCATCATAAAAGGGTGCAAAAATTACGCGAAACCTAATCAGAAGAAGACATCATTAGCCACCTCAAAACAATATCTTGGTCAACCCCATCCCGTGGGCTTTATGGGAACCGATTCCTCTCACTTGTCCCCTAGATTCAAATCAGCAACTGTTGCTTATCGCTCTTATAAGAGCTGAAGAGATGCTATATTTGATTACCATATAGTGGTGTCAAAGTTTGGGGTCCACAGTGAATGGTGTATGGTTTCACGAACAATGCTGATGGAAGAGCGTGGGGCTACGCGAGGGTACTATCTGTTGTTGTTAATACAATTACTATTGATTAGCTCGAGTGCTACTGTCAGGACTGTGACCCATTTTTGATGTAGCTTGTTGTTTCGGATACGGGATGCGTTGTGGAGACTGTTGGGAATATAATCAAATTAATTACCATGAAACAGTACAGCAAGCATTTAATTAATCAATAAATTACCGATAAATTCCCCAACTACTAAATCGATCGAAATCATCCAACTGCGACCCCGCGCTGTTTGCCGAAACATCAAATGTCAGCAAAAAAACGAGCCCTAGAAAAACATTGAGTCACCATACAAACAATTATCATTAGAGGCGTCGGTCTGTAGGCGAAAAATACGCCAATAACAATAATTGCGACTGGTGACGCCGACGCCACGCGTGCCAAGTGTCGGGTGTCGTGGGAACTGCTCCGCATCACGACCCCTCGGTGGAACGGATCGCAACAGTAGGGCCAGACGCCGCGGAGGATCGAATTGGGGTGCCTTCGCCTCTGGTGTTGGATGTAGTGCGAAACTAATAACATGACCTCTGCGTACTCAACAAAATTGTAGAGTGGGAGTCACATATTAACTGGGAATGGTAAAGAAGAACAAGATATCAACAAAGTACACTTCACGAGAAAATACATGCAGTTACTAAAGACCAAAGTCCTAAGTAAAGGAGACAATAAAAACAATAAAACCGAAAAAATATACGCCGACAAAAGTGACAAAAACTTTTCTTTATTTCGCAAAAGAGATGCAAAAACATTGTCAGCGAAAGGGAAGTGTGCGTTTACAGATAAGAAAGAAAAAACTTTCATCCACATCAGGAGAAGGGACAAAAAGATGATTGAAACAAACCTGTGAAAGTTTCCGAACGTCCCTTTGTAAGTGTATTAAACGACGAAACTTCAAAGGAAACAACTGATATAAAATAAATACTTCCAATAATAAAAAAGTTGTCAAGAACGAATCAGGACGCGATAGAGTTTTTTACTCAACATTGTTGCAAAGTAACTGGAGTTATTTATTCTTTGTGCTTTTAGGATATAAATACATAGGATGATTCCTTTCTTTGCTTATTATTTTTACACATATGTACCTATTTATTATTATAATAGTCATAGGCACCCACACGGTTATGATGCCCACCGGTCCCACTTATGTACTAGTAATGTATTAGTAAGATGTCATTGTACTATGTATTAAGTATATCTATATAAAAAAAAAACATGGTACTATCGGAGGATGACTTCAGTTTATCACTACAAACTGTAAGTGATACGACTTAAACTAACCCATATCGGAACCCTAAAACAACAAAGTATGAGTACGGAATGGCCAGGCGAAGTTTTTGTAAACTTGTACAAGGTTGAAGAATAAACCGGGCGAGGCGATGTGGAAAATTCTGAGGAGTATTATGATAAGTATGAAGTTCCCAGTAAGGGGATACAAATAGGAAAGTAGCTCGGGACAACTGCATTGAATATAGAAGCAGGCGACCCAACCCGCGGAGTAAACAAAAGAGTTTATGAGACGAATTTTTCGCTTTAGCAGTTTTGTGGTAAATAAAAGATGATGCGGATAAGAAAACTGGGGGCAAGGGAAATATGGTCACTAGTAAATTCAGGGCTGGAAAACTGGATAAATTATTAACAAATTTCGGTGTGCTGTAAACATATCTGGAAGAATTTCCAGCTGCATTGAATAAGAGCGATAAGAATCAATTATTAAGTAAGTTTAAGCGTCCTGTATGTTTGTCATAGGCATCGACTGGCATGTTCGTGAATAATAAAAATACAAAACCGAAATGTGTTTCCGTCTTCCGCCCCGCTACATCAATAATTTGTCAACTTGGAAGAAGTTTCGAACGACTTTTGTTAATATTAAGCCGTGACAGGTTTTCACAAGATATAAACTTAAACTAGCTTTTTTAATGTACTTTATCGGTCAAACTCGGGTCGATAAGATTAGCTATCACTCCATTCAGTTCCCATGCCACAGTTCGCTATTTAGTGAACTCTACTAAGGAATTTGGTTACTTCAAATATTTATTTAGCGTTTTGAGTAGGTACTTCAATCTTTTCTCGATGTAATGATGACACATTTACAGCTGCTTGTATTAGGCAAGTGGTTGTTGAGTGTGATCTAATTCACATGAGTATTTTGATACAAAAACACGTTACACACAGTTAGGTATGTCACGACAAGAAATAGACGCAATTCCAATATGGAGTACATAAGGGAATGCCGGAACAGTGTGGCTGTGGCATCGCACCCCAACACGGCTGCCGAGCATTCCGCATACATCTCTGGAATTTCTTAATGAATACAGCCGATCTCTTGCAAAGCCAACATTGGCTGCTGCTAATGATACCCACCCTTTAGAGCACCCTTTAAGAAATCGCATCCACTAATAGAAAGACGACATACCATCCATCAATTTCCCCTCAATGTTTTATTTATAGCTTCCCATCCACGGTGTGCTAATCTTACGCTGTCTCAGGAAAATTTTGGGGTATCAAAGATCCCATACGTAGCCAGACACGTACGATTTAAGCACTAATAGCTGAAGAGATAAAACACATAATTGATTGCTTTGTCTTGGAGATTGAGAGTACCGAAATGGTGAATGAATTTTATTGCCTTAGTTTAAGGGTGGTTTCGGCTTGATACGGTGATGTGATAGGGAGACATGTTTGCAAGATTTGTTTACATTAGATCTGAGTGGTGGTAATAGCTTTTTTGTTTGTTTAAAGGAGTTAGCGTTGTAATTTTGTTTAGTGATAATGCTAATACTTTACCTTTCTTAGATACTCAGCATCAGATTACACGCTACTCACTATCTGATCTGGTCACAAATATCGAATAAAATTGTAATCAAGATAAATAATCAATACATCACGTATGTATTTAAACAGCCATAGTAAGTATCGTTACGGCACATACTTTCAGTTTTCACAAAAAATCATTAACTTCCTGATACACAAGATTCAAGTGCTCTTCAATTTCAAGACAAAAAACTGAAAAACCCAATTTGAACTGACGTGTCTGCAGTACGTTCTATAAATACCGGGGCACTTAGAGGCAGATGGAGAAAAAAAACATAAGAAATACTATGCAACAGAGGGACCAGAATAGCTCCCTGAGGGACTCCTTATTCTGAAACGCGAGCGACACTGACTCCGGCATACCCCGGCGGATAACGGGCGATAATATTCTATTTCGTTACATAAAATGAGGTTTTTATCTCATTAACATACCCAGTTCTCAAAGAATGCTGTGGGTGAAGTGATAACCGAGATTTCGGAACATTATAAAGAGTTAATGTATATGCTACTTAAATTAATTTATCTTATTGAAATTACGAAATACTTCGAAGGCTTGCTTATCCGTGTATGACGACAAATACTTACCTCTATAATATGTATATTATGATATTAAGACAAAACCAGCATAACTACATTTCAACAATCATCACTTAAAAACTTCAAATTAAGAGCAGAGAACAAGAGAACAGAAACAAAAAACTACATAATTTAAAAATGCTTTCTTATAATCGAGGTATGTAAATTAAAGTCCGTCTCGGCATCCAACTCATTAACGCGGGTTCATAACGCGAGGCACTAAATCAACCCGAAGCTATTGTCTACCAACAAATATAGAACGGACCTCGCCTCGACTCGATGCGAGCACGATTCTCTCGAGTACTCGATCCAGAATCGATAGCCGACGCCCTAGAATGCGCGGCGACGCTGCCAAATAATTGACAAAGTCGTGGTCAGAAGTCACACGCCAGAAAACATATTTCGCAATTATGCATCTAATTCTAGACCTGACTACTCGAGTTCGGGCTAACTTTGCACTTTCACCGTTTGTTTTTCTCGTATCTCCGGCAAAGGAAATAATGCCTGAACATTGTTGTGTTTTTAATGCTCCATTTACCGTCTCTGGCGCATTTCAGCGCACAACAAAACAGTTGAAAAATTAACTAGCTCCGTGCCCACATAATTAAGCCACTAATGGTCGTCTGTGTCAACAACCCGGGTAATTCGAGTGTTCGAATCGGATAACCAATCGAGGACGCGATATTTAATGACTATCCAATAGCCTATCGCTAGATGCGTCACTGAGTCTACGTTTTTGGTAAATGTATCGTTTTCGGGGAGCCCGCATGCGTTACCGATCAAATTGAGTCCGGTGCCGTTTAAGAAAACAATTGACACAATCTGGTTCGGTTCGGTTCGTTCAACCCGCTCGTGAATCATCGGGCGCGCTCGGCGGTTGGCAGCTCGCCTAATCGGCGCACGTCGAAGTCGCATATATCTCGTGGGCCGTCATCGTGTCCCATTCTTGAGGTGGCTCGGAGAGCTGGCTGAGTGACAGGGTGGTGGTGGCTACGGTTTTGTCTCGGCTGACAAATTGTCGCGTCGGGGCTGATGACAGTGGCGGCTCCGGCGTGCCCAAGGTCAGCTGCTGGGCGAGGGACGACTACTCATGAAGGTCGAGAAAGGTTTTTTCTAGTTTCAAGGCGAATTTTACCTTTGTCAGATTATGAGCATGAGTAAATACGTCTTACTGAGATACTTTCTGATGTAAAAGTTCATTATAAGTGAAGATCTTATATTCAATAGGCCCGTTACGTTACAAAACGAAGCCTCCCATTAAGTAAAATTCACTGAAACTACCAGCGGAACCTCCATAAACATGGGATATCTGAAATTTTCCTTTATGTAACCGAATATCCATCGAACAACATCAAAACTCGGGGCCTTAATTCTAAAACGATCAAATCCTTCGTTTTCTGCGAAGTTGATGGCGCCTTCTCGTTTCCTCGCTTCAGGAGTGAAGAGGACGGAGACAAGATCGATGAGGGAGAGGCTGCAGATGATGATTCATCAGGCCTTCGATGTAGGATAACGATCGGCGGTGTAAATGTCAGGTATAAAGTTACTTCTCGTTAGTACAGAGATCGGACCGCTCTTGTCAGCTTGTTTATTAAATTTTAGCTCGATTTTTGCCGGAACATTCCTGCAGACTATGTAGATCGTGCCGGGGGCAGGTGCACCGCTGTTCAATGCCTCTATGTGGAGCAATGTATACAGTTTTATATAATTTGGTTTGCGCATTCGTTACTCCCGCGGCTCCGCCTTTGTGCCGGTACAACTGCGTTCATATTTTCTCAATTTCACATTCTCTCTCAGCACGTTACAAATCAAACACGGCCCTTGTTAGTTTTCTCAACGCGTTTTTACAATCTCTAACGCCCGAAACAAGCCATAAAATGTCACCCGAGCCTGATACTTCGATAGCTAAAAACAACTAATTAGGGCTCCGAATAATAATTAAAGTCCGGCTAATAATATTCGGCGGCGGCAAAAAGTCCCGGCGGCTGGATCTCGCTCGTCGTATTTTCGAAATCGCCGCGCGGTCATCTTTAAAGCGTCTGCGGAGGATTCTTGAGTGCAACTTTTTAAACTTATTTCTACCGGCCATCCAATCAAAACTGTACCTTAATTTAAACTGTATAGATTTCCAATTTAAAAGTGCTCCGGTATATACAAGTTACCTTATAAAATGGAGGTGGAATGTGTGATTGTATGTCGCGAGACTCAAGCGCATATGCGGTGTCACACGGCTGAATTATTTCAAAGATAGTTCCCGAGATATCCTCGACTCGGCTCGAGAGCAGAACACTTGGGAAACTTGATACTTGTACTAAATTATTTGGTAATTAATTTAGCTTTTGTTGGAACGAGTATTTTTATCTGGCCCGAGGAATATTTTCCGTTTCACAATGGCAGGCAGACGCATTTTCTTTTCAACGAAGAACAATGCTAATGAAGGCATTATAAAACTGTAAGATGGGACCACAAAGATCTGCTGATCTGGGCCATCTCAGGAAAATTTGTGCGTTGTATCATGGCACTACATACATATTACAAAACTCTTAAGACCTTATTATTAGGAGGCATGAAATGATGTCCAAATATCAGTCTTATTCAATTGTTTTCTACTACTCAAAATATGATTTTGATACATATTTTTAATATCTTTTCAAGTTCAATCGAGTCAGGATCGAGGCCCGACAGTACCGCAGCATATATAACCGGTTGTGTGGCAAAAAGAGCGGCATCCCGAGAACAAATTTATTTCTTTATAATATACAAGTGACTGTCTAGGTGTTTGACTTAGCAATCGACTCTTTATATAGACGTCGCTCGTTGGGAAGAGTTTCATTGGATTCATACTTCGAAACCATGACGGGGTTATTGCCATTAAATCTTGGCTCCTTATTAGTGGACTGTAAATTAGAATCAACAGGAAATTCATCCTCAAATAAAATTACTTTACTCCCTAAAGGTTCGTCATCTCTGGAAATAGTTAAAGTCGAATAATTCTCCTCTGAATAAAGCTTGCTAGAAGTTAAAACCTGACTTTTACGATCTAGTTCGTCTGAGGCCAGAGTTTCACAAGGGAAAACTGCATGGCTTTATGATAATAAGATTCTTTGTGTGCATATGCCACGGATAGAGGCAGTGCCCATATTGGGACCCGGCGATTGTGTCATAGCTGAAATCAAAAGTGGATACACTACACCGGCCGGCCGCGTTCCAAATTTGAAATGATAATGCTGGCCGCAACGCAGCAATATTTGAAATTTATAAATGGAACCCGTTCGCGGACGCCACTTATACTTTTTAATTTTTCCGATTATCTCGATCCTCGATTGACCTTCGATACAATGAATACGTCGCCGGGACTTTTGCTCTTTTTGTCGTTTCGACGTTCGATTTTTTCGGCGATATGAAATCGAATAAGAAATTTTATAGATGCATAATGTCATAACGGTATCCGGGGACATCCGTTATTAAATAAATTGACGTTTTAAAATAACATTCTGATCCAGTGCACGTGCCCGTGAACATTCGTATTAAAGTTTCAAAACTTTTTGTCATTATTTATTTAGAGTTTTTGTTGGCAGTTCGTCCAACGTCCATGTCTCTACAACGTATGCCCGCTCTCGCTGACCGCACTTGGCTTTACTACGGCGAGGAAAAACATTTAGTAGCCCTCGTCCAGTTCTCACTATGTATCCGAATTAACCCCATTACTGTTAATTGGGGTCCAGTCGACAGATTGAACCAAACTTGAGTTTTCGACTTGAGGAGAGAAAAAAGATTTTTCAAGTCTAAGTGAACACACGTGCGGACACGAGTTTGCTTCCCGTTTAAAATTAGAACAGTCCCCCCCTCAGTCTGAGGGGTCCGGGGGCGGGGGGGAGGAGGTGTGGGATTAGTAACGAAGGACCTTTTTATAGAAGCTGCGCCGGAGCGCGTCGCCAGCACTTCTTGTAAACATACTTTAGTTAAAGCAGAATTTATAAAGTGATTTTAACGAGGTTTACAATTAACGGTTAGCAGATTAAACACTGCGGTATGAGTGTGAGGCATGAAATTTGAAAATTAAGTACTATAGCAGAAAAGTGCATATTTTGTTTCAAAAAAATACATTCCACGTAAAGTGGCAAACGCGAATCGAAGAAAAAAATGGCGAAAATTAACCTCCTGGGAACCGCCAATCAGGCGGCCGCGTTCAGAATAAAAATGGGCAACTTTACATGATTCCACAGTAAACTGACGACGGCCAGTGTTGCCAACAACGACGGTGAATACAAATTCTATATAAATGCACAATATTTACATTTTGAATTACGCACCGCGGCTTGGCGCCATTTGCTAAAAGAATTTGATAACGCGGACACGATTTGACGGACCAACAAAGAACATTACATGAGGACTAAATCCAGCAGTGCATTTAATCAGAGAGACCTAAGTCCAGCAGTGGGTATAAAGCCGATGATAATGAAGATGATGATGATGAATGATGCAATATAACATACCATATTGATGATGGAATCTTACTTAAAAATAAACTGCAATGGCTTAAGGAACTTCGTAGAGAACCAGCACCAAATCACCAGGATCTCATAACTCGTCGAGCAGCAGACCAGCCAGTAAAAAGCGTCACAATTAAATACAGACACTCCCAAGTGGTCAAAATTGTTTGACATACGCGGCGGGCGCTAGATCCAGTTAGCGATACGTCATTCTGCATGGACGTGACGTGACTAGCTCTGTTGATCTCTGGACTCCTGGTATCTACATCTTCAGCTACTGTTTTTTATTCGTGTTCATGAATATGTTTTTTAGAATTAATCTTCATAGATTGAATAAATACAACTAGGTATATCAAAATTCCACGTATCTTAATATTTTAATCCTAATGAATAACAAGACAGCATTTGACAGACGTGTACCGTAAGGGGCGTCATCCAGGTCCTTGTCGCAATCTATCTGGATCTAGACCGAGATGAATGCGAAGTGTGAAATGTTTGAGTTGGGTTTCAGTTAACGGTGTACTCTGGAGATTTGACAAATTAGGTTCGTTTTAAACGATTCACACAGGTGCTAACGTGGTATACTGAATTTTTTCATACTTGACATAAAAGGTAAATAATCTTAGTGTGTAGTTTTAATCAAAATATTATAATATTAAGTAAGCATATTGTTATTATTTCCTATGTGGTTAGACGGTCCGCTAGTTTGTAAAAGTAAAGTTTGTAAAGAAATAGCTAGATCTCACTTTTAGTCCCACATATCTCCATCTGCCCCAGTTCCAAGTGTAAACAGTCGAATTCCCGGTGTCTCATTAGCTCTAGACCCAGCGGCCGCCGTGTAGCCATCTGTCACGTGTCATCACACCTCCAGTAATGAACTGAGTTTGTTTGACTTCGTGTTTCATTTCATCTGATTCCGATGCTTAGAACACGCACGTTTTTGAGATCAAAGACTTTTTTGATCGGACTCTTTGGTGGCTCAGCGTAGACGTCGTAGATATGTTATCGGAGGTTCTACCTTTTTTGGCATAAGATTTTTTTGCCTAATCTCGTATTGCATAGTAACGTTTGGTCAAAGTCTCGTTACGCCGAAAATCGTATGGCATAAATCTCGTTTAGTAAAAAGTTATTTCGCATAACATTGTTTAGCCTAATAATGGTATGGCCAAATCTTGAATAGCCTAATAATGCTATGGCATAGGTTTATACAAAGTAATAATATTCGTTTGGCTTTAACTTTGACGGAGCGTCACCCTACATAGCGCAAACTGGTGCCTTGTATTGTTTCCGCTGTTTGGGAAACGCTCCGCTCCGCTTCGTTGCGCTCCGCTTTGGTTTTGATGAACATGTGCACCTAACACGCTCCTCCTCGCTTTGCTCGTCGTCGCACCTATTTTTAGGTTTCGATCTAATGGGGTTTGTAATAATTATATTGGTCGTTAACTTTCGATTTTTTGATCATACAATATCGTGATTTTCGGGATTTAGGACAAAAATACCACAATTTAAACATTTACTACATACTTAATATATTATTTATTAAGATAACATTAGGAGAAACAAGATTATACATAGGTATAGACGAACATAAATTTGAGCAAACGAAACTTAGGTGTTTAAAGATTGTGCCTAAAGAGTTTTAGACGAAACGAGCCTTATGCCACATAAGTCTTGGCAAAGTGATGGTTCGGCCAAAAAAGTTTATACCATACGAGTTATGCGAAATGAGTTTTGGTCAATAAAGATTATGCCAGATGAGCGGAACCCGTTATCGGAACTTGGTGGGATTATTTTGATTGAATTTCAGGTTGATGTTGAAGTTTATTTAGTTCAATTTACTAATTTAGTTAATACCTGCAATAAATACCATAATTTGGTATATTATGACACATATTAAAGCTAATCTAGCAAACACTAAACAGCTAAATATGATTTGCATCACCCGATAAAGCGAGAACAGCTGTCACATAAAGATGCTAATCATTCCCCGAAAACAGTGTTAACTTTGGCACAAACAGGCAAAATGTCAGAAATTTAATCACAATATTTTAGGACAAAATTAATGTTACTAAGACGGAAACGAGCAATGACCCCGGCCATACTTCACTACGTAATTTGCGTGAAATGCTCCAAAACTATATAAATAAATAGAGACGTCATCTTCACACCACAGTCCATGATATACTGCGACATCTTGGTGACAACTCGAGAAAAAACGAGACAGAATCATGTCCTGCTAACTGAGAGAGAAAAGGACGACGCATCCCGCACGAGGTATAAAAACTCGCGCCGTTGATTTCATAATTTATTTGTAACATATTTTGTCGTTGCGTGAAGATCGGAGATACATGGCCTTTTTGTAGACACCTAGTGGGAAATACACATCAGATGTGATTTCAAGAGTAATTTATGGTGTTTGTTTAGCGGATGCTACGCATATGTTACTACTAACAACCCCTTTATACGTACTTAAAAGTTATTATTTGTGGTCGAGACGCCGCTTAGCGGTTAAAATGTTAATGTCCCGAAGCCGCACATCTCAAACAGACGAATTGCCGGAAATTCGTTTTATTTCTAAATTCTTATTTTGAATTTGGATCGTAACTAATAAACACACATTCATATTTTTATCAAATTTCGATAGCGCGTCAGCGGCGTCCCACTCAAATTTGAATTTAGAACCATATTTTCGTTCTAAAATCCATCATTCGCGTATTAGCGCGAGTTTTCCCGCCGCGCTGTCGGCCGAGACACGCCGCCATATTTCAGAACACACGTTTGAGATATACGTTCCGTTTTATCAATGCATCGTCGCGATAATTTCAAAGATTTATAACTAATTATTGCCGTTGTTAATCCTCTGTCCACGGTACGTTGCAACGGAACGTCTTCGATGATTCATTTTTGCGATTGTGATGGAGTGCGGACTCTACGTGAAATGTCTGCTCTATCTTTGGATACTGTGGGCTTATTAATTGGTTTAACCATTTTCGTTTTTCAATTATCATCTATAACAATAGTAAATGTAATAAGAACGGGTTTATCATTTGAAACATGTTTAATTTACACGCAGTTTAGATCTGACTTCATTCTTATGCTGTTTTGAAGATTTATCGATAGCCAATCAGCTTTCTGCTGAAATATGATAGACCCCTGAAAACTCTTTGTAGGCACCTATTTTTTGGGTAGATCTTTGATTATATACCTACTTGGAAAACATTGAAAACAGATATGGAAGGGGTCAAGCTTTGGGGATGGTTGGGTTGGGAGGTGGTCCTCAAACAGATTCGTCCAATGACAAGAGACGACTATATAGTTTTACAAACATTCTAGACATTAGTAGGTACCTACCTATTTAGCCAATATCGCAACAGATATAAGTTGTGCTATGTAGATAGTAGATATTAGTTGAAGTCATGTCGTTGTCGGTGACGCTATATTTATAAAATGTAAACAACTATTATTATCTCCAATAAATGTGTGACTTATATCAATTCCCTGCGTTTCTAATAAAAGATCTTAAACGAAACAATACCACGAACTCAGACCCAAGCAGAGCTCTACATCCATGAGAGATATTGTACCGAAAACCGCAGGTTAAATAAATAAAAAAAACTACAAATCTTCTTCAAGTAACGAGACAAAGAAACATGGAGCGTCGCCTCTGTTCCCTTCTTACATTTTATTTATATATAGGGACGGACGGACAGACGACAGCCGTGGCCGCACTATAAATAAATAATGCTCCAACATATTATTATTATCATAGAACGGAACGTTCGCCTCTCGACCGCTTTGACAGTTTTTTTTTTAATTATATTTTGAAGGCAAAGATACCACTTTTACTGTATTCTGCCAATAGGCAACTTACTTTACTACTACTGGTCAGTAATCAGTTTAAATTGTCAAATTTTTAGTAAACATTAAGGCATCAACATAAGGTAACGCACCTTATGGCAAAGTAAAAAACAAAATAGGTACTATGAACCTAGTTTTTTGATGGAAACAAATCTGCCGAAAAAGTATTTGGTTTCAAGGTCATGTTGTGGTATTCTGCCGTCATCTGCCTTTCTTCGTTTGTGCCCAATATTATTGAATTTCGTACCGGATGCTCGTATTCGATTAACCAAAGGTACTGATGAGAAAGTCCAAAATACTTTTTCGTTTCCTTTAAATGAGATTTTATAATTGCTTGGCAGAGATGATGATGATGATAATAATTTTAATTATTATTCTCTTAAGCATTGTGGGAAAAGTAAAAGCAAAGATATCGTATGTTTCGATAAAAAATACCTTCGTAAGTAAACCGACACTGCCAGTACATAAAGAGTTCTTGTTTTTATAAATAAATAGAAAAATAAATCGGGCGAGTACGGAGCACATCTCTAGAACACGTGGGGCAAAATTCTCGACGAACTGGCAGCTTATAACGTCCAGAAATAGACGCCTCGGATCGTACAAAGAGGTAAATTTCGATGTCCAAAGTGATGCGATATGATTCTCAACCGAACTAATGATTCTTACGAGATTCTCGACGATATGTACGCAATAAACATGAGAGACAAAGACGCTTCACATTTGTTTAGCATCAAAGTAAAAAATGGTATTACTATTGTGTTATGTCACGTATATCACCTCACTGATGCGTATCTATAGATTAGTAATGATCACTTTAAAATACAAGGTATAAAATAATAAAATTTAATTGTTGTTTTTCTGATTGAAAGCAATTATGAGCAAGTTTGTGACCGAGAAAGATTGCCAATCAAAAATACATTCCGAAACCGATTCGAATGTGCGTTCAGAAATCGTGCAATTAGTTCTTCTATTTAGAAGCCCGAATGGCGCGATGGTAGTCGCTTCATTGATTATTATTTTAACGGACAATTAAAATTTGATAGCCACTTCTACTTCGTTCATCTTGGACGGACTCGCGGTGTTATATTCACACATTTGGGGACGTACCAAAGTCGTGTTCACGCAGGGTAATTGCTACTTTATGATTGTCACAATAAGGTATCATGTGAAACGAGAAGCCGTCAGTTTGTGTTCTTTGTTGGGAGCAAGTGCTCTGTACGAGTGTTGAGGCTAAGCGTCAATAAAAATGGTCGTTAAAATTGTGAGTCGCGTCGTAAAAGCTGCCCTAACACTTAAATTTTACGGTACATTTTTTAAAAGAGCGTCCCGGCGCTCGTGATATGTGTTAAATAAAAATCATGCGTATTGCACACATTCGTTAAGGATTGACACTTTATAAGTGGGATAATTTTTTTAATTGGTATGACGACATCACTTTATTTAGTGTCATTGTCCAAGTCGCAGACGTGCAGTGTCTGATTAAGATCATTTGCATGATAAACATTAATACTGTTATTAATAACAGCATTTTACTTATAAATCATGTTTATTCTCTCCTTAAATCAATACAAATCTGGCCACTGCAAGTGTCAAATGTTAGTTTGACAGCCCTATCGTCTGGAATGGTTGAATGGTAACCGTTCCGAATTCAAATTTGTAATATAGGAAAGCCGTGATTGGCCCCCGGGCGTGTGACCAATCGCTAATTAGAACGACGTGTTCAAACTCTGTACGGAAGCCGATCGGTTCGATATTTAAATCTTTTTCTTAATTCGAATTTTTGATTTTGAACGCGCCATTTCTATTTCTCGTTCGACTTCTGGAGGCAATTATAGTTGTTTTTCTAAAGGTTTGTATTCTTTAATGGGTTCTCTAAAAATGCGTGGTCGTCAAAAGCATTCATAACGGTGGCTTGAATGAAGTTTTTTCTTTCAAACTAGTCGATGAAATTAACGATACTAAAATGATTAAAGTTAACGGGTTATGGAGAGCACGAATACGTGTTCATATTTTAGTTTTTAAGTGAATAGCCCTGTAATGTGAAATTTCAAACGAACTCTTAAATGCTTTAATTTATAAAAGGATATCTGGATGGATGATGATGATTCTGGCCCAGTGACTGGCAATAATTGTAAGTAATATTTCTACGTTCTTACTCGGATCTCACCTTAAACCGTGACAAATTCGCTCGGTGACAAAACTAAGCTCCAAATTCTCCATAGTCGGTTAGATCGTAACCAGGGAAAGGTTGATCAATTATACGTCATCTCCATGCTAAATTCTTGACAGTTGTGTCGAAAGTCAAGCAATAACCCCTGGTTGTGTTCTAACCCACTATGGAGAAATTGGTAATATAGGGTTTGTCACCGTGGTGAAAGGATTAGCCAGTCAGAATAGCGTCAGTCGCTGACTGTCCAGAGTGCGCCTGACGTATGTAAAGTACCTAAGGCCTGGGTCTCCTATTTTATGCTATATGCGGCGTCCGACTTTGGCGTAAACGTTTGGATCAACGTCCTACGGCCTACCTACGGCGTCTACGCGCCAACGTCGGCGTGTGAGGGAGACCGCATCAGTACATTTATATAGTGAGCATCGTAACGCGGCCTACGGCGGGACGCTGGACGCGACCTACGGCGTAAATAGGAGACCCGGGCCTAAGTACCTACATGAGACGTCAGAGTATTTTTTACCTTTGGCTATTTCCTTAGATAATTATCACCATACTAATAAGACATATACCTATAGGTATTATGTGAAAGCTACGATGATACTGATATACCTGTGTACCTCCCTATGTACCTACAATTACTACTATTGTGTGGTTCTCATAATATAACAACGATGGAATTATAATCATTAAACTGTATCGTATCGCAATAGAATAGAGTGTATGTGGCATTGTAATGCAAAGTCCATGTATTATGATAGTTCAATATAAATTATATTATCAGTCACAAAAAACACTGCACATTTGTGCTACTACTATACCTAGTATTTCTTATAACTAAACACATAGCCATAGACAAAACTCATTACCGAAACCCCCCAACAGGTACCAACAAATAATAACATTTCGCAACAAATGTTGTTCCATTAATAAGGATATAATCAATTTATTTTTCCTCCCGTGGCTCCTCCTTGGATGAAGACATCGGCGCCCCGCGGCTGGGGGCTCCGGGCCGGGGCTCCGCAAATGGCCCGTGCTCCGCTAAAAGAAAAATCCCAGCACGACACCACGGCCCTATTATTTCGAACTGCACTCCGAAAAACTCCACATTTTATTCTGTGTAAACAGATTTCTATTTTATTACTTGTTTCTTTCTAGGCCTAAGGCTGATCGCAAAGATGCCAGCAGGAAATAATTAAGACACGGCAATAAATTAACTGAATTTTACGGTCAATTTAATAATAGAATTTTCGCGAGCCTTAGCCTGTCGTAAATAAAGTAACCCTTTCTCGTCCAATGGTTCGCAATAAAATTGAGCAGAGTCCAGTGATTGGTCAGCGTCCAGCCAATGCAGGGACGTTCGAGATTTGAAAGCTGCGGCGGTTTACGACCGCGGCGCGCCGCCAGCTTCTTTTAGCCGTTTTGGCGGGAAAATTGACATGTTTAAGTCCAACCGTTACTCGGGCTGCATTTAGAAATGTCTACTATTAAGTGCATGTTGAAATGAAATCAATGATTCCTTCGAGAATTTACTGTACAATTGACTATGAAAACGAGTCGATGTTATACGATGGAGGTTAACTAAAATTTACTGTGTAATAAAACAGTCAGACTCATAGACGGACAGACAGTCTGGGGAACTAATGAGAATTCTGGTCGTAACACGACAAATGCCTGGAACGACTGGTCTAGCACACATAAATACAGAGTTCTCGCTAGCCAGCCTGCGTCTGCGCACCTCACTTTAATACATATTAAAATGCGCAATCGTTCGCCTCAGCGAATATTAATCCTAGTCCAGTAATCTAATTGGTATTGACAGGTCGAAGTTACGACTGAATAAAACTAAAAATAGAACCATAGACAAGACATTATTCTATTCATTGGCCTTCCGATTTATGCGTAGGATTATAGTGAATGGATCTAGGACTCCACCGCAATTATTATGGACATCATTGCAGCTCCAAATATTATGCGTCTACTTTCGTATGCATGGACAATTATTTTGAATTTCATTGTCTTCAATAAATTCAATTTCACAACAATGAAAGTTTTGGTGGCAGTTGAAATGTATCTCTGTAGTCAGTGGCGAAGGTTGAATTAGCGGCGATGGCGTCCTCCGACCATAGACAGCGCTCCCGCCGCATGGACCATAGAGAATTGCGAGACGAATTGCCGCGGATCCGACCAAAATCCAGGATTTGTCCCCTATTTTTATTATTTTTATTACTCACATAGTATTGGCTTTTACATTATTCATTTCGTGCTCCGTCGTGTTATTAGATAGATGACAATCCCGTGGATTGCTGATGTCTGTTCGTGGGAGCTCGGATTAACTATGAAATGTAAGGAATGTTTTCCTTGATTGAATACGCACTTCTTATTGGTTACTCTCTTTATTGGATGGCGTGTTGCGTAATCTTTGTGCGTAGGGATTTATGGCTGAATTATATTCTGTCTGGCTTGTGGTTTCTACAGAAGATATCTCTGCATTGTCTGACTTGAGGCTAATAAATTAGCTATCCCAGTTATTGCAAGATGGAAATATCTTGGAAACAACATGAGAGCATGAAAATACTTGTTCCCCAAATATATTTTTCCAGAATTTAAATTTGTATACATTAAC
Organism: Plutella xylostella; assembly: GCF_932276165.1. Taxonomy (NCBI): domain Eukaryota; kingdom Metazoa; phylum Arthropoda; class Insecta; order Lepidoptera; family Plutellidae; genus Plutella; species Plutella xylostella. The sequence goes on from NC_064005.1 coordinate 1,207,209, forward strand.
TTTGTACCTACCTATCAGGCAGCAATTACAAAGACCCCCAATATTTCCTCTGCTAAAGACCCCGAAATCGGAATCCATCAAACATCAATTGCAGACTATAAAAAAACATATCAGATTGTTGCCACAAGACGGAGCGTTTCCTTCTCGGTGTAAGTTTCTGAAGCGGGCACAAAAGATTAACACGCGGGGGGCTATAAAGAAACAATTTTCCAGGTTGCCCCCGCAGGGAGGGGAGGGGAGCCCTCATTGAATACTGCCGACATGATAAAAATACAATATAAGAATAAAGGTTTCCTCCTTTAAAACTTTTTGTGTCGTCTTCTGGCTTTAAGAAAAATCTTTGCCGAACTCTTTGGTGGAATGAAAAGTTTTTTAAAATTAGAAACGAAACGCAATTTTAATTTCAAACAGAACATTTTATTGTTTAATAATCCGTTCAGAAAAATAAAAGATGTAAAATTAATTACATTGACATACAGATGGACGTACACCAAATAGCATTAATATTATACATTTAAGTTAAGTTTAGATTTAAAAAATAAGTTTCCAATATTAACATCATAAGAAACCTACCGATTTGTATACCTAATGCTTGTTGCCTAAACTTAGTCAAGAACCAACTACACAAATCCAAAAAGGATGTAAAAAACTGATATACAGACAAATATAACTTAGGAATATAATAATTATTGATAAAAAATAAGTCCCCAGTAACATGGATGGATAATTTGAACGAACATTTAGGATCAATGAGGATCTCGCCATTCACGAAAGAGGTTGCCTTTACTGTTAACAATGTGGAAAAAAATATACACAACACAAACAAAACAATTCAGTCTCAACGTCCAAAATATTTCTTAAAAAATAACAAAGACTCTGAAATATGTAAGTCGACGTTTATTAGTATACGTTGATGTGGTACCCTAGTCTAGTTATAATTTGAAAACGCAGCAGCTGACGTTGGCATAAAATGACAGTTGCCATAGCTTCAAAAATAAAAATATATGTTAAAATAAAATGGCGGTTCAATCAAAATTTAATGGCTGCTTAGTAATATTGTTTTTTGCATTTTGAATAGAAAAATACTGTAATGAATCGTATTTATTCTCCCTAACATTAAATACTCAATTTTATAGGAAAGAGATATATTGAAACTCTGCAAAGGTCAATGAAACACAGTGATAAAACGCCTAATTTCTGTAGAAGCATCTAGATATCTATTCAATTAACGCGCATACATTTATATTATTCTTCCGACATTATTTAGCAAATTCGCAATTTTGTTATTGATACTTGACATGGTGGATTAGTGCCAACACAACGAAAATTCCAATCACAAAATTGCCAACTGCAAGAAAATATATCGAAAGAGAAATTACACCTAGCGTATACTGAATACGTATTTTTTTTGTTTTTTCTCTAACTAAATTGTATTTTTCTCCTATTCCCTTAGAAACTTAATAATGTATACCGGCGTATAATTTTACTTAGCATGTCTCCATGTTGCATACACTAGCCCAAAACAATAACACTAGAACTACTTTGCAATTACAATAATTTAAAATCTTAAGTAAAACTTATTATCTCACTTAGGCAAGTTAAAAGTTGTATGGTTTTTACGTATACTTTGTTTTCGAATAGTGAAGTTTTAGTATCCTAATTACGTATTTAAGTCTAAGCTCAAATGTTAAGATGGCTACCTTGACTATGAGGAGCGTTTTGAAGATATGCTATAAAATAAAATAAGTTTGACAGGTCTAAGCTGGTCAGCTACAAACATAACCTATGATTTTAGCACAAACTAAGAACTGTCAAACAAATTTTAAAAAAGGAGCACATTTCCAGAACATCTCCCTATATGGCTTTTAAGGTATGTGCACACAGAGTGTGTGGCCTGAGAATTCCGAGACACCTGCCTGTATTTACTCACTAAAGGTTATTAGTATACACATATTACATTCAACGTTATACGTATGTTTTTTTAATCGTATACAAATTTCGGTGCAACACATTTAGTGAACATCGCGTGATGTCCGTCTAGTCAGCGAACTAATGCAGCCGGGGCGAGTCCAGCCGGGATGACCCGGCCGGGGCGAGACCAGGGACTGCCCCGGCTGCGTCTATACAAGAGACGACGCCATGTCGTCACGTCATCGTCACCGTCCACTCGACATAAGTCGCACCCGTTTTACCCCTCCACTGTAACTCTTTCTTATGTAGCAAATTTTGAAAATAATATTCATCTTTAATTCTTTTACTGTTTCAATTCATATGAACTTTACAGTGTAAAGAGGCTGGCCAATTGCAAAAACGAAGATTTTTACTAAGGAACTAAACTAAAACTAGGCGGTCTTCCTTGAGCTCTGACTTTCTTTCATATATATCTACCATCAGAACGGAGCTGGTCATCATGTCAGAGCTGTCAGAAGACCGCTAGGGTTGAAGTTAAACGTACACGTATTCTGTAAATAAAATTTCGAATACAGAAGCATCAAACAACGATCATAATCAAAGATGGCGGCCGCTCGAGCTGTCAGAAACTGGCAAGCCACTTTGACGATGATCGCCGCGAGAATACGGTTGGAAAGGAGGCGGGAGAGGACTTATCATGCGAGCACCCCCTTACATACTTCGTTTTTGCAATGGCCATTCTAAGAGCAGGGGTGCACGAGGTAGCTCGTGGTGGAATTGGGTGCAAGTTGGGGATCGCGCCTCTGTATATGGTGGGGCTTAGTGTAGGGGGTACTCACGACGTCCGGGGTGGAGGCGCCGTCGTGGCTGCTGTCCGGGGCGGAACGAGGCTCGCCGTTGGAGTCCGGCGGCCGGGCCGACTCCCGCTCGTCAATCACCAGGTCTATCGGCATCTTGCCCTTGAGGCAGCTGATGTAGCGGTGGCAGAAGTTATCGCATAGTTCGTGCACCTGCAAGGGAGGGGGGAGTGAGATTGGCTGTTGACTGTGAGTCTATGGTAGCTGGGAATGTCAGAAATATGGGATGTTGGCAGAATGATTTTAATTGAAATTCGTGATGCATATTTTTTCACGATTATTGGTAGGTTAAAAGTATATTTGTTTAATGTCTACGTTAAAACATGTGCCGTTATGAATCCGAAAGCCGAGAGCATGTCTGCTAACCGCGTAGATTCTGATACAAGCGTAGATTAGAAATTGACGAGGCTGATGGATGTGATGCCATAAAAACTAAAGTCACTGACACATTCTTGGCCACAAAAAAAAAACATTTTATGACGCTACTAAGTACGAGATCGTAAACCCGATAATGATTTTGAAACAATCAACATTTTAACTAACGGCACGTGTAACGAATGACATTCAAATCTTACAAAAAAATCACCAGCTCGTTTTTACAATCGGGTCAACGTCTTCGAACGTGATAAACACATTCAAATAAAGAATAAACTCGTCATTGCCAGCATTCTACATGAAGAGAAGAGTTTTGCATCATCATAACATAACTGTTGTCCTGTCATAAACATATGCGACCTTTAAACTTGGATCAGCATACAAAAGCTACGGAAAAAACACATAAACAATAGAATAGAAGGAATACATTTCAAGTCGACTCGCACGCCAACTGTCGCTCGGAATAAAAACGAATCGTAAAAACTGAGCGCAGTCAATTCATATTTTTTTTCTTTTCACTTTTCCCTGTCCAAGACAAATTCGGCCCACAGCGGGCGCATATTAATTTCTTGCCCGAGCCTTATAAATTTTCATAGGCATAATTAGCTTAGAAATTAACATAAGGCAATAAAAATACTAACGAAATTTTTAGATAACATTTACACGGTGAAAAGTAATAAAATACTGGCAGGTGGAGTGGCGGGGGTTCGACCAGAGACAAATGAAAAAAAACACGGAGCAGCTTATAAAAAGGATGGTGTCTTTGCGCAAGTTTTTGAAAATAGAACACGCAACCGGAAACATGGCTACCCGTCGTTGACAGCTAATTATGTTTTCGGGATACAAATCCGAGTTTCCTATTCGCCAACTTTTTATAATTAATAAAACAGCTGTAGGGCGCAGTGTGAATCGATTTGACAATATTGATTAATAAATTATCACTTATACACTATCGATAATTACCTACTTCGTTTTGGATTGATGTGGTTCTTAATTCCTGCCCTTTATACTTAATAAAGTGATTGTAAGAAAAAAAAGTGGTCACGGAATGTAATTTTTAGGCTACAATAAGAATAAATCGTTTTATTGTTAGTTAGTTTATCATTATATTACATTTACAATGTTAGTACAGTATAATGATGGCCATAAAATATCTCGAGGCAAATTAATGAAGAATTAGGCGAATATCAGTGTTTTGTTTTACTCATAAGTATAATATTTTTTTCATATATGGTGTAAAATGTTCCTTAGATAATTTATATCCAACTTTCCAATACAGAGCGTTCTTAATGTTGGTAGGTACTTACGTCCTGATAACTATTATTGTATGAACAACAGCCAAACTTTACGAAAACAAATAAAAAAATAGTGACAACTTGACAAATCTAAAAACTATTTCTACACCAACAAAACAGACCTTCCTACATGTTTTTTTTTCTAAGTCGTTAAGGTTTATAAGTACCAACGTGGTTAAGTGATTTATGAGTTAGGTCAGATTTGTTAGTTTACTGGCTGGTCCTCGAACCTGGGACCCCTCGTTTACGACCTAACAGCAGTTTTATATCTTTTATACAACACAATCTAATTCCTTTTTAAATTATATATTTTACTGTCAAAAAACAAATGATTCTGTTCTTGCCATTATGTAACCAACCAACCAACCATGCCAACCATGAGTTGTTTAATTTAATTTTTAAATTCGAATTTGATTATGTATCTTTTTACACTAACTGGCACTGACATGATACAACCTACTTGAACAAAAATCCAACTAGATCGACCGTGGCATAGATAGTGAGTACTAGTTGCATCGCCCACACGTTGGCAACACTGGCCAGCCAGATAATAAACATTTTAAAACATCAAAATTATACGCATCACTATCCAGTAACACATACCCATTACGTCTATACTATAGCCATGAGCATAGCACATAGAGTCCATATTGTAAACATTCCCCATTTCAACAATAATCAAATTCAAATACGGAATGTCTATAGATCAACAAGACACATTCAAAATAAAAGTCATTCGTTCAGAAACACTCCATCTCTCAACCGTGGCTTATTCCAAATTTAAATTTCTGAAAAGAGTTTGATGTTCGAAAACGATAATCGTCCCAAGACTCTTTGGAATGCCGTAATATCTCATTAAAAGGCAATATGTGTTAATAAATAAAGTCGTATCAAAGGATTAGTTTTGAGCTATAATAACTTTTATGGCATGTACATTGGGCTTAATGTTGTCAAACGAAGATTCGTTTTCGGCTTTTTCCAACTGATTTTACTCGGTTCCAAAATCGTCGAAGAGTTACGATGTCAAATCTTGGGCGCTGTCACTTAAATCGAAAATAGTATCGACATCAACATGTACCTACTTAGACTATGCGGGAAGGGGAGAATTATACGGACTTTGAACTTCTAGGTGTTATGGTTGGAAATCATAAATTTAATCTAGGCATTGAGACTTAGAAGAAGATAATAAAAATAATAATAGACGACCGAATGGCGTAGTGGTTAGTGACCCTGACTACTGAGCAGATGGTCCCGTGTTCGATTCCCGGCTGGGGCAGATATTTGTTTAAACACAGATATTTGTTCTCAGGTCTTGGATGTGCCCGTAAAATGGCAATAGGCCCGCCCCCTATTACATTGGGACTAATATAACACTCTGGCGAAAAGTGGGTGCAGCAATGCACCTCTGCCTACCCCGCAAGGGAGTACATTAGTACAAGGCGTGAGTGCGTGTGAATAAAAATAATCATATAATATCATTTTCCGTTAAAATACTATGTACTATAGTAATTTAGGTACATGTAAAACGTCTTAGGGGCCGTCCATTAATCACGTGAGGCTCAAAGGGGGGGGGAGAGGGTACTGAAAACCTCACGAAACATCACGAGGGGGGAGGGGGGGTTCTCGTTAGACATCACGTGTATAAATTATTAGTCAAAAATTAGGTATTTCTGAACCGATATTTTGGACAGCGCAAAATTTTTAACGATTTGTAGTATGACCTATATTTTTTCTAGTCAAAAATTGCCTTTACATAGACTTCCAAAAAAATACACGTGATCCAGGGGGGGGAGGGGGGGTTGGTCCCAAACCTCACCAAATATCACCAGGGGGGAGGGGGGGGTCAAAAAATGAGAAAAACGACCTCACGTGATTAATGGACGGCCCCTTACGTATACATACTACAGGAACTGATTCCAGGATCCAACCTCATTATGGTTCCAACATACTGGCCATCAATGAAGAAAATAAAAATAAAATCCACCAATCACAGAGAGCCTCTCAAAAGGACTCCATTTTCAAGTTAATGGAGGTGATGCAATCAGCCGGCAGCCATGCTTGAATTATTAGACAAATAAATCAAAAACGTTATTGGATATTTTAATGTAAACATAATTTCGGCATTGAAATAAAAATGTATCTCCGCTATAACGCTGATCTCATGATTGATACGGTTTAAAAAATTATAGAATGTATTGTTTTTTTTAAAGAAGTATCATATAACTTATTGAACATTTTTGAACAATGTTGGATTAATTTTTCCGCCACCATACCCACCTTTCACATTTTTTTTTATTGATAAAGAATTTGATTATTTCATTTAACGAGCTTTTTTTAATGCTTGTTCATAACAAGTTGTCTTTGTACAGAGATCGGGTCGTGTTTTTAGGGTTCCGTAGCCAAAATGGCAAAAACGGAACCCTTATAGTTTCGTCATGTCCGTCTGTCCGTCTGTCCGTCTGTCCGTCTGTCACAGCCGATTTACTCGGAAACTATAAGTACTACAGTGATGAAATTTGATGGGAATATGTGTTGTATGAACCGCTACAAAAATATGACACTAAATAGTAAAAAAAAGAATTGGGGGTGGGGCCCCCCATACATGTAACTGAGGGATGAAATTTTTTTTTTCGATGTACATACCCGTGTGGGGTATCAATGGAAAGGTCTTTTAAAATGATATAAAGTTTTCTAAAAAACATTTTTCTTAAAGTGAACGGTTTTTGAGATATCAGCTCTCAAAGTCGTAAAAAGTATGTCCCCCCCCCCTCTATTTTTATAACTACGGGGTATAAAATTCTAAAAAAAATAGAGGTGATGCATGCTAATTAACTCTTTCAACGATTTTTGGTTTGATCAAAGTATCTCTTATAGTTTTTGAGATAGGTTGATTTAACTGTAATTTTGCTGCTACGGAACCCTTTGTGCGCGAGCCCGACTCGCACTTGGCCGGTTTTTTTTATTTTAATTACAAGTTAAGCCCAAAAAACGGCTTGTGTAGTGAAGCGGAAATGAAATTCAACTAACGGCATTTTTTCAAACTCTTTTTGGACAAAAAGTAAGACGAGATAGAAGTCGACATATTGTAGGATGTGCTCAGATAAAAAAAAAACATTTGAAGAAGCACAGGCAGGTAGACGAAGCGTTATCTTCATTTTATCGATTAAAAATAATATTATTTATGTTTCGATGCGAGTCGTGCATTCAATTATTCCATAGCTTAGATGGAATTAATTCGATTGGCCTTCAGAATCGAGACCGATCGAGCGATTTTCTTTAATCGACTCGCGGCCCTCGGGCTGCGCTATTTTGAATTTCGAAGCTGCATTTTGTTTTTATTTTTTTTAAATGGCCTTTATCCCTCCGGCCAGCCAGTACAGAGGTATCGCATTACGGGTTATGTCGTTACAGCTCTTTTTGTAATAAGAGGATTTTTTACCGAATTTACCGGTTTCTCTCTAACATCAGATCAATGCGGCGGCGGGTATTTATGGTATGAACAGTGGGAGCGACGCGATGCGGTATCTGGTTTCTCGAGATCATTCGTCTTGATATAGACGTTAGCCAAACTAGTTTAGTCGAAACGTGACCATAATATTGCAGTTAGATTAATTCCATGTCCACTCACCGTGTAAAACAGTTTTGAATTCTGCGTCTAATTAATGTTATTACGCGCGAGATTGTTAAGTTAGATTGTCAATAGCAAAAAGCTGAGTCCTGCAGGTACCGTTAGCATGAAACTATAATGGCGACGAGACACACGCAAGAAGCTGGCCGGCCGCGAACGGAACTCCGAATTGGAGACAAAAACAAACAACATTTGAAATTCGAACATCAACGAGTCCCATTCAGCTCGGGGACACCTGACTGGCCATAAACACGAAATAGACTTCAGTGGTCCAAATTTGAAAGTGGAATCGAAGATTCTGTGGTGCGCTCAACCGGTCCTGTCGCAGTGTGCGTGCGCGGTGCGTGTGTCCGAGAATCGATACACGGGTATCGATTCAGTATCGAGCCCTCAGATAATCGAAACGATATTATGTTCGATAACGTCAGGTGATATTTTTCGGAACCGGTTCGGGGCTCCCGGCGGGTCAGCTTGAAATGTATTCCAATCAGTAATTTTAATATGAAAATGTCACTTACTTTTTCTAATTCTAATAGGTGAAACCGTAGGACTTGTATCGCTTGCACCATCTGTGGAGAAAGAAAATACACTTTTAAATAATAGACATGTTAACTTACATACTTTTACTATACGTATACATATACTCGTACATACGTCTATTTAATATTTTATGGCCTCATAACATCAGACAGTCGTCAGTTAATAAGTAGCAATATTAACCATACTCGTATTAAGTATACAAAATACTTAGTGTACTTATATGTAGACCTATTTAAAATATATGAATTTACCTATTTCAAGCATATTATAATTTTCGCAATATTTTAACGATTCCATAACAACTATTCGTTTAATAGACTCCGGTGTCGAGGCAGGGCTTCTCAAGCTGTTCTCAAAGTGAGCAACAATGGACCGGGCTATGAGCATTCGCCGCGGGCCCAGAGACGGTAGGGTTGGGAAACCATGGAGTATATGGTACATGTATCTATAAAGGACATAATTATTTAGATGTAATTCCTTTTAAAGTGGCCAGAAATTTAAGTTAATTTTACTTATCCCAATCATAGGTTTTTTAAAAATTGTAAGTGGATTCAAAACCTTAGTTTAATCAAAGCCCAGAGAGCAAATTTGAAAAAAAAAAACATAGTTCTATTTCCAAATCAGATTTTCTCTCTGACCAGCCCCGCTTACACTTTTTAATGCGTACAAGCGTGCTCCAGGGTTACCAATTAAAATCATATCTCCAGGCACACAAAATATCAGCACCCTCGCTTTATTTATTCTGTTCCGTTGACTCAGGCGCTTGTCCCTGATAAAAATATGTTTGTCTGCGTTTGTACACTTGCCACCGAGCTGAGCTGTTTGCTCGACGCTCAGGGAAGGGGAGTGGGGCCTTTTTGGTACCAAACTCCTTACGGGGAGGAAGGCCTTTGGATTTCATGATTTTGAGACTAGGTAGGCTGTATGGGCCTTATAGTTAGCTAAGGCATTATTGATTCTTTTTTCTTTTGTTTTTTTCGCACAGCTAGGTACTTTCATTTTTCTTTTGCCTTATTATATATCTATGCAATGGTAAAAAATAACATGATGAAAATATTCAAAAAACTGTTATTTTAACTGGCATTTAAAACAAACATAGAAAAGTGAAGGCACCAAATCGACGAACAATGGGAAAAACCTACACATATTATGTGATTCTTGGCCACTTGTGCTAAGCATCTATTAGTCACGGCCCAACATTGTACCAGGATACCAGACTTTCAAGCAGTTGTTTGTGCTTGTCGCATCTGTGTTTGTACTACACACTCTTGAAGGGCTTAGCTCGGTAAACATGGGGTCCAAATTGAGCTTATGGCTTTTAATTTTTTAAATCTAGTCATTAAAGCTACTGTTGTAAACGTTGGGTCGTATAATTTAATCTGCCAACTAACTACTTGACTTTAAAATGTTTTTGGAGAATCTAATTAACTTAAGATTTCTCTTGTTCTTCTACTGTATAGACTATAGATACTTGACCAATAGTCACAGTTCGACATGCAAGACTCCGCCAATCACGCGCCAGCTTTTGTCTATCAACCAATCGGGTGACAACAACCCGTGATAGAAGGTCAGAGTCACAATACCGGCTGCCCAACTCGACACATTGCAAGCGACGGCTCGTTACGAAATTACTTTCAACAATTTCAATTAACAAGAAGAAATGGATCATTGGGAGCCAACGAGCCATATGCCCGGGGACGATGGTGGCCCCCGGCGTTTTAGCAACATGTAGAGAAATTGTTGAGTTCCGCGTGGTTATGTTGCATAAACAAGTTTTTATAATGAATCTATTATCGTATTGGATGATGGCTATGCTAATTTTGTTTCCCTTATTGTGGAGAAATTGTATCTGTATTTGTTTGTTAGTTATAATCGTAATGGGCAGAATATAAGTTTGGATATTTAACCATGTAGAGACTAAACCGCATAAAGAACCAAAAAAATCTATCGATTACACCTACCTATTATACCGTAAAAAACTCAAGAATATTTTAGAATCCAGGACAGAACCACTTTTTAAAACGTTGATGTCCACTTGACGACATCATTACGTCAACGTATTGACATCTGTCAAGCATTGCATGCAGTAATGAGAGCACTGACAAAAGTCCCTGATCAAAAGAGTTAAATTATTTGCCTTGGGGCCGGAAAGGCAAGAATTTAAATATGCTATTTTGCTGTTGCTTTCAAACCCAATTTACTACTTGCAACGTTACTTAATTTTTGCAACTCTACATTGTCAGTTATATTTTGTGCTCATTCATTCGAATGTATTGAATGTTTTAAACAACACTCTTTTGAAATGCAATGGCTTTTTCCATGCAGCCTTCTTCAAAATATTGTGTAAAAAGTTTGACAGTCACCCAGTGGCACACATGCATCACAGACTAGAGTTAGGTACACAGATAAATTTTGACAGAAGTTTGCTCAGCGCCCGGATGTCGTCGTTTGTTTATGCCTTATCTGACGAAGGTTGGTGCTGCCGGAGAGAGCATGAATGGCCTCTTATCACCAGTGTTCAGGTAAACTAGCCAGAGGAACATGGCGTCAACGGCGGAGCTACTGTTTATTGACACTATAAATTCCCCGCGTCAGAAAACACTGATCGCTTGTTTAGTGACGCTCGGATAGATAATACGCCGACATTGCGCCCATATGTAAGCATAATGACCTGATTAGCAGACCTCGTTTGCATCCACGCAAAAACCATTCGGTAACGAAATTTAGATGTGTTTCTGAGCCATATTTGGTGTTAATAATGGATTTTTCGTCGAACAAACTCGGGCTGCGTGCTCGCTGGACGTCAATTCGTAATGGCTTAGATTTTATTTGTTAAAAATCGGTTAAGTATCCGTGTCGAAGCGACGGTGGGTGGCCGCCATCTTGCTTTTATTATTTTACTTTTTTGTCCGCAGCTAGCCGCGGGAGGCGCTGCGTGCGATTCAGCCTTTTTACGAGTGACAATAATATTTTTTTTCATCTTCATTTTCCTATTCCTTCTTCTGAGAATATTTTCTCGTTTACCTGCAGCGGTTAATTTCGGGCTCTTTAACTAATCAAATCGTAAATAATATTGTGTCTCGCGACTCTCCCGCGGGTCATAAAGTTGTGATGTTTTATAGAACGTTAAAATGGCCACAGGAGACCATTCATTCGTGTTGTAAGAGAAAAGCGATGTAATATTACTTACTAATGAGTCAACTTCGGGGTCTGCTATATAATAGGGTTTCTCTTGGCGTATCTGTAACAAACAAAAATGATATTAATTATTAGAAGTTTAAAATATATTTATTACAGAAATCTAAATTGTCACAAGTCCTTTACAAAACAAAACTGTGCAGCTGTCATGGCGCAGCCACCATACAGCTATGAAGTGACCTAATGTTAGGATATTATTTTTATGTGTGCTTTCATAGACGTTTTTTTTTTTTTTATAAACCTGCTTTTGTGTTCATATTATTTACCGGCCAGTATTAATGCTCCTCCACTTTTTACTTTTAATCTCAGCAGTCGTAACGTATTCTCACAAAAAGGTTAGTTTTTACGAAGTAGTTGACCGGAAGCGAGATAGTATCGAGCTCCTCAACCGCGGGTAGTTTCAAAACTTTTTATAAACATGAAGATGAATAAATTCACACATGCCTGCTCAACCGTACATACATTTACATACACAAATACGTAATAAAGATTTGTATGAAACAACTATTTTACTTTTTATTACTCGAATTTGCATAGAATTTAAGGTTGGTAAATTTCTTCATTTACAAAGATAATCAGGGAGATTATCTAGCGGATTATACGAAATACTTCGTTGAGTAAAAATGTTTAGATTTAATTAAATCGACATAAAGTTGTTGCGCGGTACACAGTGGTTCCCAAGCGGGCGCGGCCGGACATACTATTCCACAGAATTATACCAAATCAAAATGGTCGAGCAATTAAACTCGAACGTGAGTAAAAACGACTTTACAACAATACGCATTAACAAAAACAAAACAAACGAAATAAAAATCTACATAATCCAACTATTTCTCTTATCAAAGTGACCGTTTAAAATTAACAGATGCAAGCCATAAATTGTTAATCAAATTAGTACCTTCGTGCCTTTGTGTTAAGACAGCTATTGCTTTGACCTTTTCACGGATATGCGCGCATGCATTAAAATGTATGAACCGATTAAGATCTGTAGTCATAAATGTCAGTGAAGACGTATTGATTATTAGACAAAATTGACGTTTCGAGCCTTCATAAACGTCCTTTTTCCGTTTTTAAACGCAATTCGCTTAATAAAATATTGATTATTAAAGTGATTGCAACATCACTGTATCTTTTATCGATAGCAGGTTCTTAAATTGGTACTAGCAATGCCAATGCAATTTTTATAATCCTTTTTGTGTCGAATTCGTTGGATTGGAAAACGAGTTGCTTGTTAGTTAGTATGTATCTTGGGCTCGGGTCGCCGGTCCGGCTGATTGCTAGGTAATGACGGGGCCGGGTGACGCTCGGCGCCACACCTCCCGTGTAATACCTGTCATTCGCCCGGCAGGTAGGTATATCACGGGGACAAATTGTGTCTTTTGTTGCACGGACAAACGAGCCCAAGAGGTGACAGTACCAATTATGCCCGTATAGTGAACTGGAGACAATCTCAACTCTCTGGTGCTGGTGATAAAGATTATATTGCTTGATTGAACATTGTGCAAGTGGAGTTTAATATAGCTACGTTGCAATATGGTCTCGTACTTGACATGAGATGGTTTCATGCATACGTTTTAGTTCGTTTCGGGAACGTTGTTCTCACGAATATTTGCTAGTCTCAACTTTTTTGTGCACTTTTCGTTAACGACTATAACGACTCAAGAAAAATTCTCTTTAAAAGCCCTCTGGCTTCCATTTCCTGAGCTGACCAATCCGGGGCGGCCTCTCCCTACGTACAAACATGAAAATATAAGAGAAAACACATAAATCGACGTATTAGCCCCTCCCCTCCGCCCGCGGCGAGGAAGTCCCCCATTTTGGGGGCCAGCGACCCGTAAAACCCCCTACTTTGGACTTGGACATCACGAATTAAATGCTAATAAGGTTAGTACGCGATCGCTTGATACGACTCGAGACTGGAAATGTAGGTGTGGTTGAGGTAAACGCCGGGTATATTTTTCGTTGTTTTGAATTCGAAATTATAGGTCTTGATAAAACACCAGTCTCGCCTCTACCTTGACATTCAGTATTATTATTGAAGCAGTCAAACCATAGGTTATTAGTCTGATTATATAACAGATACTAACTTGAGTATTGTTGTTTTACGAAGCAGTTTTCACTTTAGGATAAATTGGTGTCAGCTAATGGAAACCAGTTCCCAAAAATGCCGTCGCTAACAATGACGCCAATGAAATTCATTTTATTAAATATGAAACGCGCAGCGGAATGCCGATATTGCATCGATTATCATCGACACACCGTCATTCGAATAACGAATCGGATGCCACTCAAAAATACGCCGTCGATTTAACATAAAAAATGATATAAAAGGTTTTATTTCCGAGACGTTAGCTGCAGTGTCACCGCACTCCGCCATGACTGTTGACTCGCATCACAAGCTGATGCGTTCCAAAACCTTACTAAGCGTCTGAACGACAATTGTCACTATTATCTTCCTATTCTTCGCAACGTTTACCTGAGTTTTTTCGTTGCCTCTCCTTTGTGCAGTTTCAGTCGACGAGAAATCTTGTATTGTTTGTGTAATTGAATAAATGCCTGCATGTAAGCCTTTTGTTTGTCTGTCGAAGGGAGCAGTCTCGAGGCAGCACGTGTGGCGAAACGCACAATCACACCAGGATCGGTATTGGTGACACTCGATTCTATGAATCTGCTTATTTAGAGCATGTTTAAGAATGCGTGGGAACTTTATAGAGAAGCAAAAGTCAGATTGGGCTGTTGTGATGTCGTCGCTACCTGGAAAATATTTTCAAGTCGGCTCGGTCCTATCGATCGAACGCCGTCGAGGAATTTCTCTACATTAAACGAAGGCCATAGAAAATTAAACTCTGTTTACGGATATTTAGGCCCATAATGAATTAACGGAGCTCCGTCCAGTTATGACCTCAAGTAATGGCCGATCGACGGCATCAAAATCGCTACCAAAAGTGGTACCCTGTAATTTGTAATAAAAAATCTATTTATAAAATAAAACTTCTCGACGCTACCTAAGATTCTCGTTGATCGATCTCGTCAGAGTTTAAATAAATCAACGGTCGCAAGGCATTTTGACGCTTGTCACAAGTAAAGATATGATTTAAAGTCGCTCGCTCATGCTCCGGTCTTTAATGGTAAATTATTCTATAATGCGCAAAGGTCGGCTTTTGTAATTTAGTTAAGTTGCCTCCTTTTAATAACTTTTTATAGCGTCGATAGCGGGCAGGTGATTTTTTTTACATTTTTCCGAAAAAACCATCCGGTGCTTGGCGCTACTGAGGTAGTTCGTATTTTAAAAATTATAGTGTATTAATATGACGCGTTACATTTTGGATCGGAGATTTTATTTATAGTGTGCGCGTGCGCCGGTGACGCGCGTGCGGACAGCGCGGCGGTTGTTCCTGCTCGGCTCGGCCGGGTTTCACGTAATCATCTGTTTTGACAAAACGACGTGCGAATATATTTATTTCGTTCCGTTTACTGCCGGCAGTAAAAGGTAATGAACAAATGTCTTTATGGTAGACTTGTAAACGTCAAATATCAGTCATTTCTCTTAAGGCACACAAAAAATGCCATAAATATTCTTAACAAAATGGTTCCTACTGAATATTGTGCCCATAAACGCAGGTCTATAAAGTGAGGTTACGATATTGTCTTTTTGTTGGGTCCAGTGTTGGAATTAAAAGAACTTAGACATGCAGACTACCTTTTGTTTGGACATGGGCTTTGTTTACGTCTCAGTCCCTAAAACACAAAAGAGAAGACACAAGTCTTCGCTATAAGTAACTATGCAAATATTCTAAAATTATTCATAAGAAGAAATCACAATTGGAGAATCCTTTCTCAAATATTTCTTTCCAAGTCATCTGAGAACTACACATAACTGTGAAAACAATGAATAATTGTCATGCAAATAAAATCGCCCAAAAAGCCATGATGTCATACAGTGAAGTATGAGTTCAGAAATGAGTGTTCTAAGCATCCCTAATGCTGGAGAGAGACAAAAACCGGCGCGAGAGCAGGACGGGTGCAATGAAAGGACCGTTTTTCGTGCATTTTTTGCCCCGAAATCCGTGCGTTCAGAAATTTTATTTTAATACAAGTATTCAAAAGATACGAGCAGGTAGAGGGACGCCTGCAGAGACGGGTATTTGCTTAGTTTATTTTTTTTGCTGCTCAAAGAATTCAACTTGATTTATAGCCGTGGTCTGTGACGATTTGTGACCCGTAATTTTTGTGATGTGAATTTTGTCACTAAAGGATTAGGATGCATGATTTATTAATTTACACCCGGTTCTGGACAGAGGCGTGCATCAGTTTGACAGTTGGACCTGTAACGTATAATTTTGACTGCTCGCAAATGGAAACGTCAAATGATCCGTCTAATGTTCTCGTGTTTGAAATAAATCACTTTGTCGTGTTGTGTATGTTTTACGACATATTGGCTTCGTAATATTGGACTAACAACTAAAAAAAGTAAATTGGTTTTCTGGCCGCACGTGATTTGATAGCCACTTAACGTGTGACATAATATGTGATTTTCTTTTGACAAGTGGGACAAAACCTACAAGACATAGACTTAAATATACATTTATGTCCAGTTATTGGCAGCCGCGGCCCACTGTGCATCGTCTCGCGCAGTAGGTACTTAACGGGTCCCTAGTGGGTGTTTACATGGCGGGGTCAGTTTTTCGGCCATTAGCCGAAAGCCGAAATTAGTGGCCGCAATAAACGGAAGTTTAACGCCACCTGTAATAGGACTCGACGGTGTAGTTGCAGGAGAGATGAATCGCTTGAGCTTTGACTGGTGCGTAAGTTGCCATTGTAAGTACGCTTAACAGGCCTGTCAAGATACAGAAAACTACACTCTACACACACTAGCAATGAAAAAGTTCCAGTAATTGAAGAGCATTGACAGTGCAGTCGTATTTATTACAAATTAAAAATGTAAATATCATGTTAAAATTACTAATTATTTTATGTTTTGAAAAAATTGGGGCATTTGGTGTTGCTATTTCTTACCTGAATGGAACTTTTTTATTGGTTGTGAGTGGGTATTTATTTAACCTAGAACTTAGTTTATGCACTCAATTTACATTGTACTGAGCGCTAGTAATTTAGTTTTAACAGTTTATCGAATAACTTCATCAATCAGATATCATGAGTCTCTGGATCATAAAAATTTACTGCCCAGTTCAATGTCTACACAATTTGAGACGTGGCACACTGTGCTAAAGTGCATTTTTGTTTGAATTAAACCCAAGTAGGTAACTTACCTAGTTGTTTTAGCACACAAGTTAAATGTTAGTTAAGTACAGTAATTAATATTATGTCATTTAGATAGATAGCCTAGATATACTGGTATTGAATATGTATGATAAACCAATTCTCATTTTTTTATATAGGTAAGTTTACATAATGTTTTTATTTATTTCAAATGTAAATGATCATTATTAATTGAACAAACGCCTATAAAAAATATATCTTTAAAAATTATTTCACGAAATACCTTCAATCACTGTTAGCGATACGCCTAACGGTAACAGACGCCTACTACTAGAAAAAGAAACCAATAAAAAAACCACATCAGTAGGTGTTTATGTCCACCTCATCCGGATCAATAGCCGTCAAACTTCAAGTGCCAATATTATGTCAACTTATTAGTGTTAACCCTTCCACGGCTCTGTATCTTGTGAGACCACGGCGGCGGAATAATCGTACCTACAGAAAAATAACAAACACTGCAAGTATTCATAGCTTCGTGTTTATCCAGCGGCCACTCGAGAGCACACTCACACACACGCTCAATTTAAAAATAAACAACACACGCCGAGTCAAAAAGCGTTTTTCAACAAAAACACAATTTTAAACAACGCAAAACTGCTTTAAACAAGAGCGGGCGGCCGTGCGTAACCCCATTTTTGTGCCGGTTTCGACCCCACGGGATAATGGAATAATAGTTTGTATAAACCTTCGCACAAAGACTGGGGAATAGGCAACCCTCTCCTGCATGCATGTGTTTGTCGAGGAATAAACGCGAGCGTTTAGAGTACGTGGCATATAATGAATAACTAAGCATATTTCGGGCCCTTGATTTTGCGTTTTAGGGTTCGGCGACACGAGGTTTATGTTTGTGTCTGCCATCATTCTTGTATTAGCGAGTTAATTTAGATGAATGTCATCTATGAATACCTACGTAGTTTACCTGTGCTATTTGATTTCATACTACAATTTCACGGGAAAATACAACTGGGCAGTACAAGGTAATCTTTTAAAAAATACTAGTAAATTTTCTGTGATTTGATATAACAAATAATTTATTGCCATCTTCATAATACATCTTTAATTTTTTCAAACTCCGGAACCAAAATATATAAGTAAGTACATAATTAGAAAATTAAAGCAGCTTGTTTTTATAATTCTAGCTAACGGCACCCCAACGTAATCCCAGTGGGGTAGAAATTTAAGCGTAATGGTGCAATGTTTAATAACTTATCTGCGGGTTGTCGAATGCTTTGCCTTTTGTGGCTGCAATTTTTAAATTTGCCCTTTAAACACGTCCATTCTTTGACTAGCTTCACGCTGCGTTTCTGTCTCGATAAAAAGGCAGTCCGCGTACCTTTTTTTAAACCAATTTGGATTTTTCAACCTAAATTACACAGCAATAATAATGGCTAAGTAGACATCAGCACAGGTCACCCATCATGCTTTAAAAAAAACATTTTTCCGTGCAAAAAATACGATTGCAGTATAATTACAAACTTTGGCAGAGAATTATAAATTTTCCGTCCATTTTCCGAGCACTCGAGTCTTACATTAGGGGCTCTAATTATCGACACATTGACAGAACAATCACAGGGCGGTTCCACTGCGAGGAAGTAATTCCTGAGGGTTGGGGGTCGCCGAAGGGTTAAAAGCATTACTGGACATAATCTTGATTGATCTTGTACACATCCGTGGCGGATGTGGACGGATACAGCCACGGGATTTGTCCCATTGCATTCACAGAAGCCGTAATAAATAAAAACTTCAATTCTAAAAAGCCAAAATAGTATATGGATCAAGCAGAAAATTTATGTCGTCTAAAATTGCCCAAGTCCAATGGCTATATTTTTATTTATATTGGTTAGCAGTTATTATTTCGGCGTCCAGTCGGCCCAACCCTGTCCTGCGCTATGTCTCTGGTCTCTGTGACGAATTGCTCCAACACCCGGATGTGCCTGCAGGGGTCCGTCAGACCCACCGTCGCCGTCAAAGGGTTGATTGCACTTTTCGAATTCGCGTTTGATGATTTTATTTAACCCTGGCTTTGGTGGTGGGTTTATTTAGTTATTACCTACATTAGGTTCATATACGTATTGGGCTTTTTGTTTCTTGCCAATGGTTGGAAAATAGGACAGACAAATTTTAGGTTATTTTTATGAACGAAAAACCTCAAAATATTAAGGAGGTATTAGTATAAGCCTACTCACGCACATGGACTTTACTAGTAATCCTATTTAAATGCCCATGTAGTACGAGACTACGAGCCTACCGCCTCACTAACCTAAAAATATCTTGAACATTTGTGAGGCTTCACTCCACTGCCTTCCATCCTACCAGGGTAGCAGGGACAAAAGAAACAGCTTAGAACAAAAGAGTAACCCTTTTTAATCAAAAAGTAGCCGTAATAACTGGGTGACAACGCTTGCTTTGTGTCTACCCCCTTGCAGCTTTGTAATACCTGTAATTTATATTTCGACCCCTGTAATACCTAGACACACCCTAGGTTCGAATAAATGACATAGTATTCTAAAAGTGCACTTGATCGCGGCCACAGAATGAAATGTGCGTATGAAATATGCAACTCTATAATGGCGGAGGACAGTAATACGAGTCAAATTATAGGGAATACGTGCAATTACACACTAGAAATATCTATCTCTTTATTTATTGAGGCCTTGTAATTGTCTAGAAAACGTTTCTGAAAACTGCTTTCATATCGTTCAATAAATACGTAAGTCCATGCTATTTTTTATTTATAAATAGCTCACTTTTTTATCAAAGCTCGTCACACTTAGTAAAAATAACAAACAAGAATACGTTTTCCAAAACATTGGCTGCATGAGAGAATTCCTTAATCCTTCAAAATATCCCGAAAAAAAAAACATTGGCAGATGCACCGTTGCAATTTTTTTCCCGCCGACATTTTGTGTTTATAATACTCGCATGTATTAAATTTACCTCCGTATGTATGCATTATGTCGTTGGATTATTATAACCAAATATATTCATGCGAGGGATCAGCATGCAAGATGTTTTTGAAAGTTTTAATCTTGTTTATTTTCGGTAAACGAAACGATATTTTCAAAAGGTATTTTTGTATTGCAGCTTTTGTTGTGAAAATGGCGTCCTGAGGATTATGATTTATTATGTGGGTATTATAAAACCGGCAGGAATTTTATCCGTGGACCTTGATGACTTAGATAGATAGATAGAATATTCTTTATTTGTACATAATTGTTTATTTATCAGCTTTAAAATGTTCTCAAATCGCCAGATTCATAATAAAACGCCACTGAACCCAGACCTAACCCTGCAATTGACTGAGCCCTCCCCTCACCCCCCTAGTCAGCTGTTTCTGTCACCCCCCACGGCCGGATAAAACGTGCCCCGATAAGTAAAATAGCCAGGGATATTTACCATTATTAATTTGAAATTATGCTATTTATTATAAGTAATATACCTGCCTTCTATAAAACCTATTGACACCGACTCTAACAACGCTGTAAGGCATAATCAAAGGTATAGTAATATATCCAATTTCCTCATTACGCATTTTGAATATTCCTATACTTTGTAAAATATAGCATGAGCCCTTTAACAGCTGTCAAAATTATTCATCTGTCATTTGTTGGTTTTCAAGGATAAACTAACTTTTTGCACTCAGCGTCTCATATAGAAACGATTTGTGATCTAGATAAGTTGGTTTTACTCCGACACTGTAATCATATTATATCAAGTTATAGTTCTATGACGTCAAATAGCAAATTACTATTTTTTACCTCAAAAATAGCGACAAAATCCACAAAAAGCGTTAACTACCGGCAAAGCCGACTGCTTACCTATGGGTATGGGTCTTTAAAAGGAGAGGTGTCCACAATAGTCTGTTTACCCCAATTCCGTTGTAAATTGAACTCTAAGGTGTAGGTAATAAGCGTGTGTCGGGTCAAGGTATGTCGGCTGGACATACTTTGACGTGTCGGCAAGAATGCGCGCGCGCTGCCTGTAATTACTCATCCTGTTTATATACAGGCTGTTTCGAGTATTGCAATGCTGGATAGACAGTTCTGATTAAAGATCATAAGTAAATTAAAGAAGTTATATACCTAAGTTTACCAATTATTTAAGGATTTAATATTAATGCTGTATAAGTAAGTTTGATATATTTCTTAAGCAAATATAGTTATTTTTTCATATAAAAGACTTTCATGACTTCTTATTAATAATGAACCTAAAACGCTACCCACTTATACATTTACTAAGACCTAATTTTCACCTACACATCTCTACATGAATGATCACCCTGTGCAGCGCAAGACTGGTGCGTACTGTATTTATGTCATTATTAACCAGTGCGAATTAATACTCATTTGGTGCGCACGTCCAGGCTGCGCGCGCAAAAACCGCCATTCCGCGCCGCGGCCTCTCTGACAAACCTTTTTCCCTCCAAAATGGCCGGACAACAGCACATTCTGCCAAAAGAGGATGCTTAAAATCGCCGGCCACGTGTGAAAATTTGGGTATACGGCCTCCTTGGTGGCAAAACAACTAGAGAACGTGACGACATTTTTATCAGCCAGCTGTAAACACGTTTATTACAGGTAGCCGAAGTAGGCATGGCTTATAAAACGGACCAGCTTTAAAAATAATAGAGGTGAAATAATAGGTTTGGCAACCCCTTAATAAAATGTCAAGAGATGGATTGACCAATCACGTGGCGCCGCGGCCTCATTGGCCTATTCAAATGTCGAACCCTCGGCGATTACGAAAATTTGAATTCTGCCCGCGTCCCGTGCTCACCGCAAAGAGGGATTCGAAATTCAACATTTTAATTTGCAGTCCAGTTGCACCTTGGTAAATTTATGATAACTACCGATTAAATTGCGCATTGGTTTTTAAACTGGCTTTACCGGTCAGCATAATTATATCGGTATATTTATTTACATTGCCTTGACAAAAAAAACAAAGCACTCTGCATCCGATAGGCAGTATTAAAAGAGTCATTTTATTAAATTTTAGGTAGTATGTAATCTTTAGTTCAAAATCTGATGTATTTATTCCCAGACACTTCCAGAGAGCAGGACAAAAACATTGTTTCGAATCACAACAAATACAAAATCAAGACATCAGGAATGTGGTTTCGCGGAATACTGCCGTCACCGAGTGATGAAAGAACGTCACTTCTACCCCACCGTGGAACACTCGGTGTGAGAGAAGTGGAAGAGCATCATCATCAATATTGAAATCTGTATCAAGAATACAGAATGCGATTCAGCGGAATATAAACGATCCAATCGGCAAAGACTTTTCATAAATATTTTCATACAAATACCTTAAATTAAATAATCCCGTCTTATTCAAACTAAATGCCAATTTCTCCATAGTCTGTTAGAGCATAAAAAGAGAGTAGTGATTGACTTTTGACACATCTGTCAAGAATTTTATATGCACTTAGTGCCAATTCCTCCATAGTCGGTTAGATAACAGACCAGGATTGGTTTATCAATTATACGTCATCTCCATATAGAATTCTTGACAGATGTGTCAAAAGTCTACCACTGATACCTGGTTATGCTCTCACCAACAATGGAGAAATTGGCACTAAATCTATTAAACATACTTGCTTTGATTTATTTACTTGTAGTGACTTCTCCACGTCCACTGTGCCAGGTCCAGTATTAATGGTGGACAAAAACGCGAGCCAGCGATGGCGGTCGCTAATTGGTTGACGCACGCCACCGCCGCAAGGTGCTTATGTTAATCTCGGTTTAGTTTAGTTAGGTTTAGACGCACGGTGGAGTCGGCCCGTGCGACTAGGTAACTTCAGATTTGTGATAAATACTGAAAAATATAGAGAAAATATGGCTACTGGTTGATTGACGAAAGCAGAAGATAGTATTTGATCAAATACGCAGTTTGTCCTATAGTATGGCATGGAACAGGCGATTTCCGAGTGAATTAAATACACCTCCCAATTTATTCAAAGATATTATGTAAATGTGCGTAATCAGCTAATCAGCAAAAATATATAAGTAAGTTTATTTTTTTAATAATGATGACGTCATATGTAGAAATAGAAATGCTGATGATTCTGAATATGTAGGTACATCGTATGATTCTGGCGCTGACACACACCGCCTGTAATCATGCGCGGCTGAAACCCATTGATTATGCACAACTGACTGACCCCTATACTAGAATGAGTAAGGAATTTTAATTGCAAATCCACAACTTATAAAGGTACAAACTGGATTTTTCTGTTAGCGGTATTTGCATTTTACACCGATTACACATTTGCATTCAGACGTTTTGTTATTAAACTTTTAAAATACTGGCATCATACATGCATTCCTCTTTTATCGCACAAATGAATAAAACAGACTGGCTGGAATTAATCTGGGCTGGAAAAAAAGAGTTCAAATTTTGAATTCGGAATATCCGCACGGCTCAGCCTCGCCGCCGCGCCACGCACTATTTCTTTTATCGAGTTTTCAAATATAGAACACTGTTACGCGCGTTCAGTAATTAAACACTCGAGCCACGCTTATTACGTAACGGTTTCTATCTCTTTCTAACCTGCTCTGTGTATGCTATCCTTGCTTGAAACAATTTAAAGGCTATCATTGCATCTATTAATTATCAAAGCCTTAATAGATGCGAATATGCCATGAGTTTTCATAATGAGGTTATTACGGAGTTGATAGCATTTTTTCATAATGATAACAAATTTACTAAAGTAGCGCTGTCATGTAATTATTGATGTTAGAATTAAGATTGCAAGTAGGTTTTACGTTTTATTTTATAACATCTAGGAGTGTTCATTAAAATTATATTACGTAGGTACTAGGGCATGCAATACCGGAACAATTTTCAATACCGGTATTGAGTTCCGGTATTACAACTCAATACCGGGATCCCGGTATTAATACCGGTATTAGACTTCCTTGTAATAAATGGCATATACTGTGTTTAAAGGTCGTATACGTCAAAATAAAACAAGAAAATGCAACCATATTCTGTATTTTGTTGTAGATCTTTACGAGAATTAAGTTTTAGAGTTTAAATTGTAGAATAAATTATTTTTTTACATCCGGTGTCGGTTTACGCATGGTCAACATTAGATTTCTAGCAGCCGAAAACTGCATTAAACGGTTGGGAACAAGTGCGCTTTCACAGTATATAGGAACACAAGGCTAACTAAATACAAAACAAATTTTTAAAATCATTAGACTACCGATTAGGTAACTGGTTTCAAGACTACAAAATCTCAGCTGAGCGACACAATATAATTTCCCTTGAAATCAGACGATCTTACTTAGATTCAATTTTCTTATATAAATTAATAAACAACCATGTAGATTCAATTCCATTACTAAACAAAGTAGAATTTAAAGTACCACGAATCGCTTCTCGTACAAAATTTATCTTTTTTTCAAGCTGTTGCAGCACTAATTATGCAAAAAATACTTTTTTTAGACGAACTGCAGATAGTTACAACAAGCACCTCACTGATGTTGACATTTTTGATTTATCCTTAAGCCAATACAAAAAAGAAGTTTTAGAAAGATTTAAAAAAATGTGATAAGTTTCGTTAAACAAAATACCTATATATTATTATAATATAGCTACCTATATTTACTAAATTTATTGTTAACCTTAAACTAAACTAAACTGTATTATTATTCTTTAAGTGTAAACGTAGCTATGTACCTAGTGTGAATTAATGTAATATTAGTGTATCTTTTTATGGAACTCCAGGTCTATTTGCAAAAATGTTTGTTAAATTATTAGTAAGTGACTGTTTGTTTCCTGAATAAAATAAATAAATAAATAAATAAATAAATCTTAATAGCTTTATTTATAGCCTAAAAAAGTCCGATTCCGGTATTACTTCAATACCGGTATTAACTTTCAATACCGGTATTGAAAAAAGTGGGAATTTTGTCCGGGATCCCGGTATTACGGATACCGGTATTGCGGTATTGCATGCCCTAGTAGGTACATACATGGGTTAAAAAATACATTGTATATTCACTCTACATATATCCGCTTAATAAGGGAATATTCCTTATACGGTGCTTGTTTCCACAACGGTTAGCACTTTCCCTGTTCATAGAATAATATTATCGAAGTTGTGTTAAATGAACCTAGAGCCGTCACTCGAACAAAGATCGTAATTTAGATTCTCTATTGTAATTACAATTAATCGACTCCGTATTGATGTAATTTCGCAACCGTTATCGGGAGATAATGTTAATTAAGCACCTATATAAACGGATTTGGCAACTTCAAGTAATTTCGACAAAAACCAACAGCATTTCGGCTCGAAAAAGAATCGTGAGAGATTTTTCTGGAGATCCGAAATTGGTGCAAAGAAACGGTCAGGTTTTTCAGGGATCGCCTCCAAAACAGTGTGGACGGAATTCTTGGGTGACAAAAACTATGCGGGGACGATAAAACGAAATCGCCGATGCGTCGGAAAAAAAACTGCGACGGCTGCGTGCGAGCGAGAGACAAAAAACGAGTATCGTATCGCCGTTCCACTCTAGCGCGCGCGGCTAATGAATAACTGCGCGGCCAGGCCCGAGCCGCCCGAGCGACAGCTGCAGCCCCCAACATTATTTATTTTATTTCGGTGCGAATCGTATCATATTATTGTAAAGTGACAAAGAGGTCAAATTGCGCGTGAACATACATCGAGATGCATTCGAGTTGACATTCTATTGCTGCAGCGACGCGCGGCCAAACAACGCTCTGAATGGGCGACAACGTAGGTGACTTAAGCCTCATTTTATTTTCGTCATTTTATAAATATAGATGAGGTTCGTTGGTAGATAGGACCCTAATAGATAACGAGCCGCAAATAGATCTGCCGGATCATCATAATACAATAGTAAAGATGCGCGCGCGCTCGTCCGTGGATCGACTAGTTTTTTCACTCGGCGCTACTCGCCGCTTGTAATTACAAATGCACGCATCATCTGTGTGAAGAAAACTGCATGCATACTTGCTCTGAGATTCATTTTACATCTTACCACGTCTAAGTTACGAGGCTACAGCTGGAGAAAACTCTTTTTACATTCAAAATTAGTATTCAGAGATAGTGTGAGAAACATACATCACTGGTAATCCTTTACGGCGCAATCAGACGCGAGTTAATGCTTCCACGATGCATCTGAACTAACAATTAGTAGTAAAATTCTCATCAGTGCGATCTAAAAACTGAACACGCAATGGGAATGAAGTATCTTAGCTCCGGATCACACAAAAGGTCGGAGATATCACGTGATATTGTCATCAAGGCGCAACAAAAAAGTGACTTTCATAATAGACCTAAGGAATTATTGCATAACACATTAGCTACTGAATTAACTATAGAAAAAGGTGTCTCACACCATTCTTTAATTAAAGCAGCGATAATGCATCGCATTCCTTTTCGCTCAATTGAGCGGCTGACTCGTTGCGAAACTGAGCCAAATCCAATAAAGTATGCGGCAATATGAGCAAAAAATGCTACCAAATTAATTCAGTCCAATGTCAATGAACGCATTTAAACCCTGTCAATATGACAGCAGTGTCCACAGACTGCCGAGGTGCAGGACAGTCTGTGATCGACTCGCCACAGATCAATCAGACGTCGACAATCTCCGCGCACGCCACTTAAATAAATTTATTACGTATTAAGTACCACGAAAATAAACACGGTTATGATTTATTCCCCAAATGAATTATAGCAAAGACGCGCTGCGGCCGCGCTAGAGCGAGAGGGCGCCATTTTACGTGTCTGAGCAGCTGATAACTTTTATTATAGTAATTAAACTGTTCATTATAGATCCTACATCAGTTTTGTTAATAGAATT
This sequence comes from Plutella xylostella, assembly GCF_932276165.1. NCBI lineage: Eukaryota > Metazoa > Arthropoda > Insecta > Lepidoptera > Plutellidae > Plutella > Plutella xylostella. The sequence continues at coordinate 1,234,129 of NC_064005.1, forward strand.
TGACTTGCGGTAGGCCCAAAATAATTCCGCAAGATTTATCATCGCTTTTGGAATCAATCAATCATCTTGACCATATCGCGTACAAAATTTCAACACAAATAGTATAGACCTGGTCAGTTCCATGACACTAACGGCTGCTTATCACAGCCGGGAGTCAAGAAAGTCATCGCTGTTTACAATATTACGCCTATAAATACAATTTACTTCCATAATTACTATGCAATGAAGTCTTTGACTGATAACGATTCAATAATATTATTAAAAGTGAAATTGAACTGTGCGTCGAGACAACGCCACTTCCGTCGGTTGTATTTCTGACGTTTCGGTGAAGACATGGCGTTCCTTTTCCAATTGTCTGTTACCGCAGTGTGTCAACGCCTATTGTGCCAACTGTAAAAAACGTAAAAGCCACCAAAGAATTGCGGTTTAATAAAGTTATAAATACACTTCCCTGATTGACGGTTTGTGTCGAGATTACCCGTTTTACAATGTCGAATTGGTATACAAAACAACTCCATTTTATTAAGTGCTTTTTTGTTACCTAAATTATAGGTGTTACCTACTGTATGTCAATTCACCTCGTCATGTTATTACAGCAAAACCACATAATGAAATGCCTCGAAGTTTATTGTTGGTCCCTTTCTTTCGCAATTTTTTTGATTGCAATTGTGAGAAGTTAAGTGTTTGGGTAGAGACTTTTTGCCAAAACTTATTGTGTCCATAGACAACATTTTAAGGGTTTTCTGAGAATATCTTTGTTAACATTGATTTTAATTACAAAACGAATATTTATTACCATTGCAGAATCGATTCCACAAACGGCAACGAAGATGCGTTATAGACAAAAAGCGATTATAATTTTAAATGGTCATTTGCGTACAAACAAGAATAAGGAAGCGAAGCGTAGTACTTCGTCGCAACTACCGATAAAGATGCAAGCGAGATGGATCGTCAACGACGAAAACAATCCGACCGATACGAAACAAACTTTACTACGCAAGTAATCCAATGCGAGGAACGATTTACCGTTGCTAATTACACTTTATCGTTTATTATGGCAGAAATTACCGCCTCTGATTTACGAGCAGCCATTTTGAGAGCGACATTTTAATATTCGAATATCGAATGAGTTCGCGCGGGAGGAGTTTTTTTCTTTTTCCCTCCGACTCTGATGGTAATGGAGGCAGGTGCGCGGTACAAAGTTATTTCGCCCGGTATTCTCTGTTCACAGAATAATTTTTGGTACGAGCGCGTTGAATGGGCTCTGTGTTCGGAAATTGGGGAAGTATGGATTTTTATTACGCAGTTCGCGCGCCGAATATTCCGGGGGGTTTTAAAACTTTTTAAAATCAGTTTTTGTCAATCCGTGCGTTGGATTTCATTTTCGGTTACAAGCCGCTTTCTTTTTTAATTGTTTTAGATAGCTTACTAAGTTTTTTGAGCCCGTACCTGATGCTTGTAAAAATTGTATAATGTAATGTTAGATATGCGATTTATGTATAGTTTAACTATTAACTCTTTGGTAGATTCCAGGTCTATCCTGGTCATACGTTACGATGTTGGACCGGACCTTATTATAATATCACATTCACAAGTACTAAATACATTCGGAAGACCGAGAACAGAGTGTTGCAGCGCCAATAACAAACTAAAACCTAACAACAACAAGCTTAAAAAAGAAAAAACCAAAATCAAAGCTCACCTGTTTGCTGAAGACAGCGATATCCTCATTGAAGGACTCGGAGGAGCAGACGTCCCCGCCGGCGACCCCGGGGTCGCGGGGGGTGCAGGTCGCCAGCTCGCACTTCTCGAAGATCAGCGCCAGCAGGGGGAACAGGGGGTGCCTGCAGATAAAGCTGATGGGTCAGAAGGGGATAACGTGCCTACAGATATAGCTGATGGGTTAGAAGGTGGTTGGTCCTGTTATAAATACTTATTTAGGACAAAAACGTTTATAAAAAAATATTTACTTTGTAATATGAGGGAATCCTAAACTCTTGACAGGCCTAAAACCCTTCCTTCATTTTAAGGAGACTCTTGCCTCAGCAGTGTAGACATGATAAGTGTGATAAGTATTCTTTAGGGTGGTAGGTTTGGGCATTGCTGAAGATAAGCATCACCAGTAATAAAATCAGAATTTTAAAAATTAGTCCACAGCATGCAAAGAAATCAAGCATTCATTAACTTTCAATATCAACCCAACACTTCCATCAAAGCCACTTCACACAAACCCTCAAAACAAGTCACATCAAGGAGTTCTATTCACACTACAAGAGCGATCAAAAGTCTTAATTGCGCTTCTTGGATCTGATAAGAGCTCTATGGGGTCTCCAGACAACACGCGGGTCTGGGGGGTTACTTTATAATGACGAAAAACGAACGAACGAGAGCTATCATACAATCGGCACGTTTAATACAATAAGATAGAGTCGTGGCTCACGCAGCAGAGCTCCGAAACTTCGTTTTTCGTCATATAAATTGACCCTCCTGACCTCCGATTGAGATACAGATTAGATGAAGACACTCGTAAGATTTCATCTTCAGTCAGTGAAACTTTAGGATTCTATGGCTACCTCTAATGCAAAACAATGGAGTTGTGGATGGCAAAGTTGTTTTTGGTGAAGATGGGTCTTTAGATTCTAAGGTGAAAGTGTAATTTGGGAGGCGAGTGAGTTACATTTGTGGTAGAGATTCGTTTGTCTGCCCAGTGGTGTATTTACCTAAGGGGCAGTAAAATTTACTATCATTATTACTCTATGTGAGAGTCGAACCAAAACAAAAAGCAATGCCATAAATATTTATGTTGATATAAAGAAGAGATATAATACGTTTTAAAATATATAAAATTAGAAGACTTTGAAAAAGTAACATTAACAGCCTAGATATCAAATGAAAAGGTTAACGATTCTGACGAGTAGCACATCGACAGAAAAAAACGTACGGAAACGTTACCCAAGAAAGAGCACAAATATGACGGCTCCATCAATGCAAATAACTATCATTATTAAACTATTAATAGAAAGTCAGGAAGAAAACAAACCTATAATAACAACGATCAGCTAAACGCAACAATAAATAATCTTATTGAGAAAAAGCAAGCACAGTTCGACTGGACGTGTTGCCGTCATGGTTGGGTTAAATATAAATTACTGTTTTAATTGCTGGCCATAATTCTGCACTAACTACGAAGAGGTTAAGGACAAAAAAGTTTACAAGTATTGTGACCTTTTTGCGCGCATCGTCGTATGTAAATGCGACTCAAAGGGCAAGAGCTGTGAGAAGCTCACAGTTCATGCTGCCTTGGTCTTTGACAAGCTCTTATCTGATATCTTTACTATTCCATCTTGTCTGAGAAGCTACTTTAGATTGTAGGATAACTTTGACATCACAAGTTTATTTATGTCATAATATGCTACTTTGTCTTTAAGTTTCAACTAAACTTGTCGATTCATTTCAATTCCTATCGAATTAACTAAATTAAAAAAGGCTCAATACATACTAAAGTACTGAAACATCTGTGCTGTGAATGTTATTATATTTTTCATATTTGATAGCAGCAGATACAATTTGCGATTAAAGTATTTTGATAGATTACTAATCAATGTCTGCTAATTGTCACACTGTACGTTTCTGATAACCTTTGATAATGATAAATAACTTATTTTTATACCTATAAAAAATATAACATATGAAACTAAATATACTACTTTTATATCATTAGCTTCATAAACGCAAGCCATAAAAGTACTTAAACCAAAGCATAATAGTAAAATATGGAGATCAAAATGGTGATTATAATTATTGCAATTAACATTTCAAGTTTAACAGAAGTAAAATAGATAAGAAACAAGATTAAAAATAAGTAAACACACGGATTATAAAGTTTGCAACATAGTATAAGATAAGATAAATTGCATAGAATGCTCTAATTTAGGACACAATACCATAATAAATCTAATATAGGATAAGTCCTAAGAGTGTCCTGTTGGTTTTCGTACTATTATTATAGCACTAGAGAGTGTAGAGAAAACTTAACTTACATTTAAATGAGTATCTACATGGTCTACCATTTAAAGTCTGCCTTCTAATCATCATCATCAGCCTATAGCAGTCCACTGCTGGACGTAGGCCTCTCCCAAAGCACGCCACTGGATGCGATCTATGCTCTATGCCTCATAAATTTGCAAATTCTTTCATGGAATTTATGGACAACACTAAGTAGAACTTGAGATAAAATCTGATGAAGAATTGAGAATAATCACAAAAGTACCAGGAGCCAAGAAACTAGGAGGAAGTGAAAACAAACGCACGTTACCACCGGACTCACCCGTATATGGCGTCCTTGTCTCTCTTGTGGACGAGCGGCTCGCCGGGCAGCGCGTGCGCGGGCGCCGCGGGCGGGGGGTAGTGCACCGCGGGGAGGTGGGGGTGAGACAGCCGGTGCTCGTGGTACATGGCGGCGCCGCCCTCCATGTAGCCTCCGCCGTGGAGGGTCTCGTCGTACTGGAAACAGAAGAAGGTGATAAGGATACTGGAAACAATGGAGAAGAGGTGGAAATAGAGCAAGGTGTTAAGGATATAGGAGATAATAGAGAAGAAGACATGGAAACAGAAGAAGGTAATAAGGATATTGGAGATAATGGAGAAGAAGAGGTGGAAATTTTACAAGATGATAAGGATATTGGAGACAATGGAGAAGAAGAGATTGAAAAGAGTGATGGAGGACGTCAGGGGGATATAGACGTCAATGGAAGAAAATGTGAGATAGATAGTGAAAGAAAAGTCTTGGTAAACTTAGGATGGTTGATGACGATGGTTGGATGAATGTATGAAGAAATCTAAAGACTCAGATGTTGTGATATTACCGGAAAGGAAAATTAAGATTTATAGGAAAAGCTACACTAAAAATGCATTTCATTTAGCTACAAACATAGATGGTTTAAAACGATAGTATAAGACATCAACTTAAATTAACGTGTAAGATGATGATGTGAAATCTCAATGCGAGTACCTAATGTGCCTTAATGCTTTCAAAAGGGCTTCAAGCCGGTAACAACAATTAAAAGACCTCTAAAAATAAAATAACATCTCTTAGAAAAGGCTGTAAGGGCCTGCTTAAAATATTCATTAAAATAGTCGACTCACTCCACCACTTCGTCTGATTGTTATCTTCGATCAATTAACTTGCTTAAACCTTAAAATGTGTTCAACCTTTTAAAGAAGATTAGTGCCTTGATGAAATAAAAAAAACTCATCCTGTGACAGGCTGCATAAGTGATTTCAATAACTTCTTCGAGAAATTAAAAAAATAATGTAATGATAGTTATTTTGTTGTTAAAACAAAACTATTTTTGCACATTACTACTAAGAAAGCTGGGAAACCCAAAGTTTATGTAAATGTAATACACGTTTAACCTCTTGAACTGATAAACTGATTTAAAATCAAAACAGAAGACAATGGCCTTTGAGAAAAACTCAAATTTTTATTCATAGCCTTAAATGTCTATATCTTGTAACTTGACTTAAAAATAAAGATAGCTCAGGTAATTCTATTTATTAGCATTTTAATGATGATGAAGAATTTCTGTTTGAACAATTTAATTAGTCGCACGTTGTGTAGCCAGTCAGTATAAAATTCGTAGACAATAACAATAGCTTCGTAGACAGGAATTTACATTTTTAATGCATTTACTACTAAAGTCAAGGAACTTTTCATGGAAATTGACAAAACTGCCATTTAAAAGCTACAATCACAAAGTCCTATAACAGTTGAAGCATTATATTGAACAAAAATAATCTTAAACCATGGCTGAAGAACGAAATTAAGAAAAATAAGAGTAGTTTTCGATGACGTCACTCACTGGGCGAATCGATCGCGCAGGCCGATATCAATAACCGGCCTTTTTCAAGAGCAAACACGCCGTACCGCGCGCCATCAATTCGAATGACTCCGCATTTTGTCCGGGCTATCGATCGCTTCGCCTGTCATTATCAGGCCCAGCCAGCAGACGTGCTGTGTACTTAGATACTCTTTTTGGGCGCCTTTTTGCAGTTCAAAAATGGAACAGACGAAATCGATAAATATTGATTTCATGCCTTGAATTTTATATTTATCTAGGTACTTTGTTAGCAATTTTATTGTTATTAATTTTCGTACTCCTACTGCTAACAAATATACGTTATTCATGTGCTTATACTTTTTATAAACAGTTTTTTTTTTAATATACTCGTGTTTACAGTTTTAACCCTAAATCATGTCACCTGTCGTATTCACAATTTCTGAAACTGTACTTAATGCTGGTAAATAAAAAAGTAGCCTAGATACCTGAGTGTAAAAATGAAAATAAATTCTTTAACTGCCAGTTCTAGTTCTTTAGTAATTAGTCATCTATTGTAATAACTAGTTTTATAAGACTAGGTCTTTGTTCCCGGTTTCTCTCACGTTACCTATTGCCTGTAGCGCAGTTTTATTATACCGTGTCGTGTACACTAGGTAAACAATACTAAAGAACATAAACTCACTGCTACTGACAGCAAAATGAGCGGGGAAGGATTTCTTAATCAATATTCATAAGGCAAGGATTCTTAGCTCATTCAGCCAAGTTTATAAACTTTTTGAATTTTTCTATCTTTAAGTTTAGTTAAATATTGATGTCGATTCTGAAGGCAGAAATTAAATTTAGAGCTGTCAAAACCTTAATTTCTTTGTTTAAAATTCGACTCTATGATTGTTTCCGTAAATGTCATTTTATGCTAGCAAATTTTTAAGTTTGACAGCGTTAAAATTAGAATTTCTGCCTTCAGAATCAACATCACTGTCAGTTTCTCACTTGATAACGTCATGTTAAGCAATACTGTGATTTGGAGTAGGACTTACATTCTTGCTTAGTAGAATTACTCAAGTAGCTAAGCTAAGCTAAGCTATCATTTTTACCAACACTCTGAAGAGTATTTATTTACGGACTACACATAATAGTTACATACTCCGATGCACTTTATTAAACGGCATTTTTTTACTTACAAATTTTTATATTTATTTTTAGCTTTTCTTTAATAATACTTTATTTGCTATCCGTACAACAGAAGGCCTACGTTTACGAGGCGAAGCCACGTCACTTTATTAGTATATTGGCATGTTAAATCCATTGTAATTGTTTTTATAGCGTACTGGATCATAATACTTATCTGGGCGGAAATAAAACTGCCACTGGTTCCTGCGTTGACGGTACATAAACATATTTTTAATCCTTCGACGAAAAACATAGGCGTTATACGTTTAAAACGTGCGTGTGTTTGTGTGTGTCAGAAATGGCTGAACCGATTTTCGATTTGTTTTAATTGGATCATAGTAATGTATCATTGTAATTGTTTTTATAGCTTACTGGATCATAATACTACCGAGTGTTCTAATCTATATTTTATCAAAATCGGCGTAACCTTTCAAAAGTTATACAACTTTTAGTTTATTGTTAGTTTAAATGTTAAAATATTTTTAGTTCAGCCGGGCAAAAAGAGCAAATAAAACGATAAATTTTGCAAACACACTTCATTTTCTTTATCATACCCATAGCAGGTTAATATCCGTTTATTAGGCATTGCTGGATTGGGAAACTGGCCCTTAGTGTATTTAAATATTTAATATGTAATTTATACGCAAAATTGTGAATGTCAACAAGGTAAACAGTAAAACGTTTTACATAAGGGTATACACCTATAAGGTTTAATTAAACATAATTAAATTAGCAATCGAATAGATAAATTCAATTATTGAGTCTTGTTGGTGCGCATTTTACTGACTCTATACTTAAAATATGTTTTAAACTAAAGTATAGTCCGATTCACGTCACTTGACCTATTTTCCGGTGTATCTTTTTTGTATTATTACATGAATAAATGCGACGTGGCGTGAATTGCATTGGAATTGACAATTTCTCGTCTCACGAGCTGCTATTGAAAATACTGTGTCACCATTTTTGGTCAAGTTAAGTGAATTGCATTGTACCTGAACAGGATAATATACATAATATTAATTTAATAATTATAATAAACTTGTAAGTTGGTACGGAACCCATTATGGACCACATACTAGGCAGTTTTTATCTTTATCTTACATACTTTACGAGAAATCTTTGTAAGCCTTCTTTTACAACTAGGTAGCTGAGATAAGTACCGTCGGCAAAACAGATATTAAATGTACTTATAGCGAAAATACTTTAATTAAAAGCTTTATTTACAAGGGAAGGGATACGTAGCATGAGAATTGCTTAGTAAATTATTTAACCAAGTCTGTGTGTATGCCTGTACCAATTGCACCATAATCTTTGATTTTGATACAATAATATTTTATAAATCTATACATCTCCACCAATATAGGTAATATAATAGAATATAACTTTATTTAAACCACATAAATAAGTCATACAAAAACAAACTTATAAACTAGAAACAATGCCAATAGGCTTTATCACTGAGAGAGATCTCTTACAGGCAACCTTTGACTTTTTAGGATCAGGCTGTTTCCGCTGGGGGCATATAACTCTATTGTCGACTGTACCTACAAGTCTGTTATCTAAATCGTTTAATATTGTGTATCTGTATATCATAATTATGTTTCAGTATTTTACGACAGTTGCTACCGCACTTTACTATGCTGACTGAATGTAAGATAAAACAGTAAATGGATATGAAGCCTTATTTACTGTGGCTTAGTGTTATATACTTAGCAAACTAGGTATAGTATTAAGATATTTAAATTACGTAGGTATTTTGAAAAATAAATGTTTTAATACGGAGATGTTTAATTCCAGGGAAATAAGAATAAAAGTAGGAAATTATTGGTTTTAAATTATACCTACCTACTTAATAAGAAGGGAATGTTACAAAGGTGAACCTCAACAATTGTTTACAGTCTGTTGTAATCTCAGCCATAAACGTCATACTAAATAATAATTATTTTATTAATCGTAGTAAAAACGAACAAACATTACACTTTGCCTATACAATACATGTGTACTAGTTATTATTCTATGCTACATTACGAAACATGGTTACTCTTGAATCTTGTTATTAACTTTCTCGATAGATTTTTTTTTTAAATTCGATTTTTGGCACTGCTTTTATTTTACTAAATTGAAGTAGAGTGACCATGCGGCTTGAATTTTGCGAGATATTATTAATAATATACCTATTATTTATAGGATGAAATAAAATGTGTTAAAGACTTAACTTGTAAAGTTGTAATATTTACTAAAGATAGTAAAAGAATATTAATGAATGACAGTAATTAAAATTTTCACACAAATTACTCATGGGATTGAGACGTGACAGTCACAATTAGAGGCAATTGACATATCGATGTGGTATAAAAACGACAAGTGCATAGATAATAGACATATAGGCACAAGCAGATGCATAACTCTACGACACCACTTCTTTATTCGTATTCATTCACAAGACGGTAAATTTTCACATTCATGATTAGGTCACAGACAGACAACTGACATTCTATCACGTATCAAGCCAATTATTATTCTAGAATGACACTTCATTGGAACCTTCAAGTTTTCCCACAAAAACATCGCTATTTTTACAAGCCAGAATAGTGTATTAATTGAACTTTAATTATATTTGTCGCCTTGCCTTGCGGGGGTCTTCCACCTTTAATGTAATTCAAAAATAGTATCGTGGCCCACTGGGCAGGCCGGTGCGATCCCGGCCACAAAATATGTAATGACTACCTTTTGACGTCTTGAAAGCCGGTTCCAAAATTAAATGATACGTTTTAAAAATGGAATCGCTCTGTCCCGCCTTTTTTCCTCTGAGAGATAACCTTTAGTCCATTTGGTTTGCCAGCTTAAAAAAAAGCGTTCGAACGTTTTAATTTTTTTAAATGGCATTCTTGTGGTTTTTTCTTACTGAGAATCTTTACGGAGTAATATATTTGTGTGGTGGTTTTTGCTTTATAAGTTTTGTTACTGGATTAAATTTTAGCGGTCACTTACGCTTTGTCGTAGCTTGAGAGACATATGTCATGCCGTCAGGTCCTGATGAGTTTTGACCCTGCCAGCTAATTATAATCCGGACAATATTAATCGCTTCGAATATTTAAATGTTTTCCAAATTACTTGTGGGTGTTATTTTTTTATGACTTGCGGTCTGGGGATTTGTGCGGCTTTAATTCTCGGAAGCGAAGTTTTTACTATTGCCGGAATGAGATTAGCTATATTGGAGGATTAAAAAATGTTCTCACCGTTAGTGGAGCTATGTGGGATTGTAAAAAATCCACAAAGAATAGAAGTAGGTTTCTGAACGCAGTTGGGGAAGACAGACCCGTCACTTACACTCGACGCGGGGTGGGACATGACAAACGCCACCCTCCCTCCCTCTCTGTCTCGCGCCTCAGCCCCGGCAGCTTTCTCTCTCTATTCTGTCATCTGGCATCGCATTCACATGTCTAGGGGGCCACCAGAAGCGATTCGTAACAGTGAATAATGTATTTGAATCGTTCACAAAACGTGACAATACATGAGAGAGCTAGTTGTGTTCGCGACATTATGTAACCGGAGCCGATAATTATTATTAACAAGTCCGGCCGCGAATGCAAATGCATTAATCTACCGCAGTAAAAGATCACATCAAAGTGAAGTAGCATCGTTCAGGTGTTCTTTATGTATTTTTTAAATTGATAGCGTAAATCAAGCATCGTTAGTCGGCCCCACATCGTTGGTATCCAATTTTACTGCCGGCAGTAAAACTTAGAAAAATCTTGACGCAGTGCGAGTGAGACGTACCCGGTGTGAGCTGGTGCTCCGACACCAGACTATCAAATTTAACAGCTTAACTGTATTACGACCTCTTACGGCCGGGAACGATCATAAATTCCTCTTCATTCATAGATCGGAGAGCGTAGTGGAGCAAAAGAATGCGGAGTTTGTTTCTTAAAACCATAAATACTAATAAAACGTTACTCGTTACATATCTCGGGCACACGTCTTCTTAACGACACCTATTAGATTAGGTTAGGGTCTTCTGTCTGGCCGATTGAATAGAAAAATTGTTAGCAGAGAGCAAGAGTTGTATCCGACCGGAGCGCCGGATGCGGGCCCAGACGTCCATTATTCCATTTGCCCATCCGCAGCGGGCCGCCGACTGCGTCAATGAGCCAATCAGGAGCCACCCCGCGCCAGCAGCACCTCGCGCCTCGCTCCTGCCTGGAGCTGGCCACTTCCAGACGAAACAATTACAACTATCTAAACCACACTCTGTTCCCATTTCAAATCCAGGCGTTCGGCGTTCTGTGTTTAAAAATATGACTGTATTCAGATGATAAAAATGGAAGATCACGTTATCATAAGGTTAACGTTCTTAAAATTAATTTAAATGCGACATTAACCTTCGACCTCTGAGATTATTAATTAACAAATTGAATCTAGAGTGGAGATATCGATGCGTGCGAATGTGAGGTTATATCTGTTGCCGAGATGTAAACAGTAGGTTCAATAGCTGGCACATGAACCCTGGCGATAGTGGCGACCCCTTATCGTGTACTGCACTTCAGGGGACTGTCCAGACGATGCCTCAGATTTAAGTACCTACTTACAGTAATACTCAGATTCCATACTTTACGCCGGAATCGCCAGGACATGAATTTTGTAAAAAGATAATAATTTTGATGACGGCAATAAAATTCTACTTAAAACGCTTAAAGCCTGTTACTAAGTTTTAAGTTACTATAGGTGTTGTTTTAAACAGTTTTATAAGTATTTATTCCGCAATAAAATTACTTAAGTTGGTATAATGGAATATATTGTATTTACGTGCATAAAAAAATACCGAAATTACCAGAAAGGATGGTGATCCTAACAAAAATGAACTGCCATTAAGATAACGAAATTTCCTTCGGACGATGTCCAACTCCTTCTTATCAAAATAAGCACTTAAAGTAACTTTTTTAATACAAAAAGTCTATCCTACACTTTTTAAATTCAATTACAAATTAAAAACTTGTTTCTAGAACGATACATATTTTAAATAAATGCATCCAACTTCGTTCCTATTTCAAGAGCTGAAACTCTAGTGTAAACACCACGCCAGTTTTCTTTTTTCTCTAAACGCAAGGCAATGGAAAAAGTCATTCAGCCTTCTCACGATATAACCTCCAGAAAATAAAAAAGTGAAAAGGTCATCATAAATAACGTTGACATAAAGCCGCCCACGCGTGTCTTATTAGCTCGTCTGTCCGTCTGTCCGTTCGTTAACTCTATTGTGGCTGTGAATGCGAGATTAGCCACAGTACGGCATGATTGACTATTTAAGTTCTGGGTTCTTGTGACGCGGTAGGATTTCCGAACGCAGCGCTAGGAATGCCTGATCCCGCGCAGGGCCGCCAACGTTACAATAAATAAATGGATCGAATTTTGACTTGTCATAGAGGCGAGATATTATCCCGTATTGAAAACTTTCTAGGCATTATTCTATCTTGTATTTAGGAATTATATCCTGTATAGATTTGAAAGCGTGACAGATAACCTTCAGGCATTATGAAACCAACTACGTTTTTATGTAATAGAGCCGAAGTAAGTGGAAGACATAATAAACAAAAACATAGGATCTTTAATACTCTACAGTCCTCTACAGCCAAAATTTTAAAAAGTACTCTCGAAAAATTACCGAAAAATAATTGTCAACAAAGATACCGACCGGCCATTGAGATTTTTGCTTAATTGAACTCTTAGATCTTGAGCCAATTATTTTGAAGCACCCAACAGTTAGTAAAAGCATTCCCTAGTGCTGCCAGCCGATGAAACAAACAAGAAATTCCCGTATTAATTTAGTTTAAAAGAGTCCCATCGAGATTTACACAATGCGGGAGCGGGTGATGGGGTTACTCTATACTGACGGAAAACAAACGAACGAGAGCTGTCGTGCAATCGGCACTTTAATAAAAGGACAAAGAGTCGTGGCTCCCGCAGCAGCGCTGAGAAACTTCATTTCTCGTCATATAGAGTGACCCCTCGGGGACGGGACTCGTTCTTGGCAATAATTTGGTCATCGCCCCGCGCTTGTTGTGACCGACTGAACAAAATTGCCGCGACGCCGAAAACGACGCGACCGACCGCCATTTTGTTTAAAACAAAAATAACTCGACAAGAAATAATTCACGACGGGCGCCCAACTTTAATCTAACAGATAAGCTTCACTAATTATCCGGAACGGCTAACTATTCATCTTCCGACGCTTATAATAAGTATAACTCGGAGGATGGACGCTAAATAGGCGACAGTTCCATTTTCAAACCTCGTTATTGAAACCAAAAACTTGGAGGAAAAAAAGCTGAGTTCTTCAAGTTCGGCAAACACCGCTCGATATCCAACCCTTGTATTCAGCATTATAGCTGAATCATGGCGGTTCAATCAATATTAATATTGTTTAATTCGGTATCTGGATCCCGACGGCATTAGCTGAATTACATAGTTTCGGGAGTTGAGGATTTGTCGATGGCCGATAAACAACGCGCACGCGGCGTGTTGTGATCCGTGAAGAAATAACGTGACACGAATATGCCTCGACGAAACAGAGCCGCGAGCACAGGATTCGATACCATTTTCGAATCTACACAAACATATGGAAAAAACAAATGCCACTTTTGGAACTAACAAATTTGCCTTTCGTTTTGACAGTGACATTTGACGATACGCAACGTAAACGGAGGTTTCGAATCCTGTGCTCACGGCTCAGATTCAAAATCTACCGGTAGGCTTACTCTACGCAAGGTTGCGAGCGGAGTATTTCGATAAGGGAGATTAAAATTGATTTCACGTGTAATCCTATTCGCTCTACAAGAATTATTGTCTGCTAATGCACTAAAATTTGTCGTCGCAAAATTTATCGATTGGCTAAAACTCTAAATCACACATCGCGCAAGATTATTACTATTTACTATTCTCATCAGGTACAGTTTTAATAAAAAGGATGTAAGCAGATTAAACTCTGAATTAGCGAGCGAGCGGCATTGCGGTGAATCTAAATTGTCGATTAAACAGAATCGTTTCTGAATCGAGTAACGATACTCGAAGGCTTCGAGTGAGGTATGAAACAATGAGGTTGTATGTACCTGCCGCGGGCCGGCGGTGGAGCCTTCCGACGCATTTGGAACACTGGAGAGAAAACCTTTGAATAACTTTCAAAATACTCTCTTATATTGTATGTGTTTTGTGTCTGTAGGTTGATGCAATGTATTTTATGCCTGCTTATATTATGTATGTTTTGGATATTTTGATTGTTATAAAACACGCAATTTTTTTTGTAAAGACCCTATTAACAAATTATTATAACATCCTTCTAACAGGCAATGCTGTCCTAACCACTTTTTTCTTAAATCATCTTTTTATTATTTATTACTGACAGTTTATTAAATTGTAGAATTTGTGTTGTGTATTTGTATTGTGGTTTCATTTTGAATTAATTATGCTTAAGTGAACTTGAAGTTTTACAAAGTAAAGTATGTACCTATTACACTCAACAATGAATGGGCAACCAAAGAATTTGTTTAATCGCATTTTATTACTTAAAAAAAATCACAATTGATTATTTCATAATATAAAAAGAATACCAGCTAATCTAACAGTTCTACCGATATTTTCTAGCGCTGTATCTTAAAATGGTCGCTTAATCATTATATCGCATTAAAAGCGTAATGTCCCAAACCAGTCCCACCGGTCGTGTGTTTTATTATATTAATATATCATTCCCCGTGTATATATAAATATATAATATATCAAAACTAATTTATCTGGTCACCGCGATGAACCGGTGGCCGCATTAAGTGACGTTTTATCTACAAATGGAATTTCCATTTTTGGAATTAGAAAACGGATAGCGTTCTCTTTGAGATTGTCTGATTGGCTGAGAGGTGGGTTTGGATGTGAATTCTCTTTTTAATTAATTAGGTTCCATTCATTTGAAATGTGTTTTTGCTAACCAGGTACAGTAATTTTACAATGTAATAATTATCTACCCTCAACATGGCGATACGAACACTGTACGTTTACACTTACACAAAGAGCTAGTTAATTTCCACTCTTCATACACATTCATGCCATTCCGACTAACTAGGTGAACCTATTTTAACAACCTCATTAGTTAACACCTAAAAAGCATAAACTGACAACTTCGGCAGTGTTGCCCGCTTTAAAAATTCAAAACTCATCGTTAATACCGCCTCCTTATCATTTCTCGGGACATTACTAATGGCGAAGCATTTTCCAGCACTTAAAACATTAAAATCGACTGGTTTTATCGCGGAAAGTCAACAACAACTACCTATACAATACTGGTATAATCTTAACGGTTGGAAGTAAGTGGCAATAATAAGTTTAATGCCATGTGCGTGGCCGCATCGCCCGCAGATTGGCGCCATCTTAGAAAAATAAACGTCACCACAGTAATGGCGGCAGCAATCATTGTATCGTATTGGAATTGGACTTTATATTTGTCAAAAAGCGTCGATGAGCTTTAATTTTATAGTTAATATATATTTTTTAATTTTCAAAAGAAGTGTTTGATAAATTGAAGAAATAATTAGGTACTTCAGGAGAAGAGAAAAAGATAATTTGCAGATTGATTACAAATAGATTTTCTTTATAGAAAATAGATCTAGAACCCCTCAACTATCCCTCATAATGCTTTCGAAATCCACTTTTATTTCACACCACACTGTAGATTATTCTCACAAATTCTTGTTTAGAGTTAGCTAAACACACATACTAAATTTATCTCCACTTTTATAGGTCACAGTTTGGCTAAACTGGTGGCTATCAGCTGATTACAAATATTACGAAAAACTAGATATTTAGTGGACAAATTGATAGCATATCTCCGTCATAAAACTTTATTATGGCGATCCACTGAATAATAGCCAAACAAGTACTGTGTCAACATAATTTTGCCGTTACAATTTTTGTGATAAAACGTATGCTACTTTAGTTGAAGATACTGACGTTGGTGATGATTACCAGTTATTATCTCTACTATGAATTTGTATCTCAAAAGCCTAAGGAGAAATTTGTTTAACAATAATGTCTGAAACATCTTCTAGATACCTACCGTCGGCAACATTCAAGAGTGGTTCACAGAAATGATTTCAACAACGCTTATTTTGTAGTAAATCTTTGATAGAAAATTTAACATCATTTACTTTTTTGTATATTTAATTTATAAATACGATTGAGTATTTAATGCCGCTGTTTAACATTTATAACCTTATTCGCCGTTTTGTCTATCTTAACGGCGACTTTATTTATAACGTTTTATGTTTCTACAGATTGGTAGGTATTAGATATTACCTTACCATAAGAAAAATAATGGTTTTTAGTGTTGAAACACCTTGAAGTACCCTTTACTATAAAGTTATTACCAGTAGTGGCTTTAACTGTTAGATTAAATACTTTGTTTGCCGGAATGTTAATTTTTATCATTATATTGCATGTCATAAAATTTTATGTACACCTAGGAACATTATAATACGAATTTTTACTATACTTGTTTAATGACTACATTATTTTACGCTATTCACAACGTCCAAGTAAGCAAACTGAGATTTTATTAAAATTTATTCAAAGACAACACAAGTTCAGAGCTTTTTCTGTTTTAAAAAATAATTAACAATTTTACTGACCGCTACATCGTATAATAAAAGATCTTGACTAGGCGTTTGTAATTTAAATCTTTCGGAAACAAAAAAGTGATCTTATCAATTCGGAAGACCGAGAAATTTTAAAACTACCTACTTGTATTTTTTTAAATCCTTCAATTTATAACCAACATCATAAAATACGGCTTCGTATTTTTTACAATATGAAGCACATAGTTAGCAATATATTTTACTTTAGCGAAATGTTATTGTTTAATGTTAGTAATTACTTTTGGAGATAGTGGTTTCTTTATTGTTTCTTCTTTTAAGTTACACATTCACTTTTTCTGTATTAGGTATTTGTTCAAAGTTGTTGGTCCGATTCCCGTCGGATGGTCAAATTCACAAACTGATAACGCAAATGTAACAGGTACAGGTATTTTGTTATCAACGCATGCCTACTCATGTTTTATTAGCTTTGCTCCAATTATTATCGTTTAATACTATTTATCAACAATGAATTTATTGATAATTTATGAGCAGCAACCGTTGGACATGTTTGATAATTCGGTGATCACCGTCGATATTTTTTACGATTATTTTTTTTGTATTGCGTTTCACTTTATGTATATTGTATTAAGTAACATTAACTATAGCGTGATTTTCTTCTTTTCTAACTTTGATTCCTCAACGTAAATTTCAGAAGATTTTTTACATTTTAAATTGTATTGAAGACGCATTGATTTATTATTATAATAAAATCATCAATGTAGTGTAAATGTAGATAGGCATAAATGTTTTCAGAAATGTGTTAATTATTGTCTACCTCCTAATGCAAAACAATAGAGAACCAAACATTTCTGAACAAAAGAGCCAAAGGATTATAATCTTTATAAAATTTACAACCCAAAGACAAAACGGCCAAATAAAAGTCTTTGGAAAGTGTTCTTTTATCAAAATCTGCCGTTAGGTTGGGACTTGGGACACTTTTTGGGGACAGATTTTTTCCTTTGCTACATTGTGAAGTTTATTCATTGTTGTCAATTTCTGGAATCTCCTTTTGTGGGCATGCAGGCGCACTGAGCCGGTTGTAACGCAGTTACAGATTTTACGGTTTGTCCCCATAAGAGCAACGCACACAATGGAGTCCCGCAGGGCGATGTATTTAGCCCATTATTATTCCCGCCGGTTCAAACCAACTTTTTATCCTATCAGGTGTTCATCTCCGCCATCACATTCATGTATTCCGGACCGCTTAGATCACATTCTGTCACTTAACCATTCAGCGCAATTTTTTTACAGACTGAAATGATTTGTTTTACATTCTTATCTAGGCTGAGCGTATTGTTATTGATGTCATCTTTATTTAAATTAACGTCTAGACTATCCACCTACCTATAGCTATCAAGAATGCCTATGTAATAATATCACTGAAAATATTTTGGTCGTTTACCGAGATTATAGACACTATGGTTCAACTCCCATTATTCTCGAAATAGTAGGAAGGCGCTTCTGCATTTTAAAGCCTTATTACGCATTCGGGTCTCGTTTAAGTAGTTAAAGCCAGTTTGTAGTGTTAAATATGTTTGATGTATTATCATATACGATGCTTCTCACTATACTGCTAATGACTTTATTAAGTTTATGTAGCTTTTGGTCTTACACTTCAGTTTGTAAAGAAGTCTTTCAGTTATTTCGTTTGCACTTCACTTTTGCTATCTCTGTTATCATTATCTTCTTAATCATTATCAGTGTCACTTTTCTCGATAGGTACCTACTATCATCAGGGCTTTGTTGATGATGGAAGACTTCAATAAACTGTGGTGGCACACCTAGTCCTACTAGCCTACCTATGTCTGTGTCACTTTGGGGGTGGATGGTCGAGCTAGTGCAAGTGTGTACATACCCTAGGCTGAGCCATGAAAGCTCGGCCCGAGCCCGGGTGCAGAGCTCCGCTGGCCACCACGAACGCTTGTCGTCACGGGCCGAACCTAACACACACACAAGCACCAACACATGTATTGATTGACACCGTCACTGCGGCCCGCTACCTCACTAGTGTCATGCTGCACTCGCGACGTTGCTAAAACTGTACGGTTTGTTGTGGGATATGTTACGCGGCGAGGCCGAGCGTGGCGCGGGGTGTGCGGGGGACCCGGCGCGCTCGGCGGTCAGACCGTGACTGCCGCGGAGCGCGCGCCGCGCCAGCCCGGGGGCGGGGCCGCCCGCCTCGCCGCGGCTCCGCCAATCAGCGCGCGCCCCCCGCCGCCCCGCCGCCGCCGCCACTCCGCGCGCGCGCTCGCCTGCGATGGTCGCGCGCGTTTTTTCTACGCTTTTTGCCGCAATTACAAGCGAGTTTTCCTCGTACGGATTTTCTGTTCTGCTAATCAACATAGCTGGGTTCCTCTCGGTCGGAACGCTCGCGGTGTCTATTGATGATGCGGAGGTCGTTGGCTGTTGGGGAGGTTTTTTTGCTGGTCTTCTTCCGTGTTTCAGTATGTCGGTGGTGAGTGACGCAGCGCGCATGCGCCGGGCTTCAGGCTTCAGGCGGTCGCGTGCCGTCGCTGCGAGCTGCTGAAACAATGCTATTCTTGTAAACTTCATGGAAACCCGTGTTTTCTGTCGGTCGTATTTTGAAGGTATCATTCGATCTGATATCCCTATTCACAAGCTGATACCGTAGCAACAGAACACAATGTTTCGATCACCATACCTAGATTTTATCGAAGGCTAAGCTTGCTAAACCAGGATATTTTATATTAGGTAGGTAAGTAGGAAGGCATATAAATTATGCGATAGGTACACTGGTATATTCCAAGTTAAATTTGTGTGTAAGGAGTACAAATTAAAAAGTAACCTCTTATACCTTACCTACTATTTTATAAAAAAGGTAGGTTAAGTATGTAGTTCAACGAGTATACTATATAATTTTCCATGAATAAACTGGCCTGCAACCCACAATCCTCTACGGCCACCCCTGCAATAACTGCCATCACTAACATATTATCAGCTCCTGAACTACCATCTCATTGAGATAGGTAGGTACAACCAAATTCATACGTCCTGCTTCAGAGGATACTTGAGTCACACAACCTCCAAAATAATAGTAAAGTGAAGAAAACATTTAATTTAAAATTGAACATAACTAACATTTTCTTTTTTAGATGGTACTATTCTGATGTTAAATGTATACTTCAATGTAGCAGACGGAGTCATTAAGCTAGCTTTTTTAGTTAGGAGTAATTTAGTATCATGTCACTGGAACTTTTAATTTCATTGCTTATGATCCAAGGCAGTCTCCTTAGAATGTTGCTGACAAACACTAGAGATATAAGTACTAGAATCTTTCACTAGAATAGAATAGAGGTTGTTGTGAGGGTTGACAGATTAGTGTCAGTCGCTGACTGCCAACTGCCCAGAGTGTGCCGATCGTACCTGTAGGTTATTTAGTACCACTATAACCTTTAACCATAGATGAAGGTTTAATGTAGAGATGAGCTGAGCCACGAGCTATGTTGAGATGATGTCGAGTGAGAGAAAATTGCCCTTCAGACCTATCCATAAATCGAAAGTTGGGGTTCTAGTGTTCCATAACCTAACCAACGTTAAAAACCCCTGACATTTAACACTAAAAGCACCATAAATTTTGAGCGGCTAACTGCCAGTTTCAATAGCTCTATCTACCGATGTCTGGTAGTTAGGTAGTTTCTTTCATAATACATATTTTGACAGGTTTTTCAGGACTTTAAATGTGTCAAAATAAGTACCTATAAAAGTAACTACCACTCATCGGCATCAGTAGTTATTGAAACTTGCAGTAAGCTGATTTCAATAAACAGACAGTGTAGTCAGACATTCACATAGGCATTGCAGACGCCGATTCTCCGTACATTTATGAAAATAAATGTTTGGTCCGATATGTACGATACCGATTGGTAGACGCTTACCGTAACAAATAGTCGTTAGAGGCTGGGCGAGGAGGACAGAAGGGTATCTCATGGCAGAGGGAAGCTTAAGGAATAACCTTGTTGCAAGGAACATCCGCCACCGTCAGTCTAGGTATGAAATCCGAAGAAGTGAAGATTGCAGGCTGGCTGGTATAATTATACTATACAATACGAACAAACAAACACTCACACCTTGTACTCCTTTGCGGGGTAGGCCGAGGTGCATTGCTGCACCCACTTTTCGCCAGTATTATGTTAGTCCCAATGTAATAGGGGGCGGGCCTACATACAATATGAATTAATTGAAATACACATAGCATGAATTACATTATAAAGTAAGAGAAGCACTGTAGGCGGTTTTATCGCTAAAAGCGATCTCTTCCAGGCAACCTTTGGAATAAATGGAGAAGGCGTACACGTATTGCATTCAAATAAAAGTATAAATTATGTGCATACAATATAACGTCTACTGTTTCAATTAAGTAGGTACCTACTCTATCTAGATCTAGCAATGAGTGGTAGCTAATTTTATATGATTTTGTAAATTGTATGAAATACCTACTTAGATAGTAAATGCCAGAGTTATCGATAAATAGAGCATTCTTCTAATCTAATACCTACTAATGGTTGAATTAACCATCATAAAAAACTGGCCCTAAGTTATAGAAACTCGCAGTTAGTTAGGGACGTATACATAGATAGGCACCTAACACTTTGCTGTTCTATTCTGTGATTAATATACTTAATTATTACATTTATTAATGTAGCTAGGCAGTAAGACAGTACAAAGATCTCTCTACATTACAAACAAATATTTACATGCAAACACATATTTAAAAGTTTAAAAAGTTTTTTTCTTTGATCACTTTTAGCCAGCAAAATTGCCCTTTCAATGTTAAGTCAGTTCCTGTAGTACTTAAATGAAATACTCGTTGTTTTAGGGTTGAAGCAGTTACCCTTGCTTGCTGCCTCATCTAGTGAGATTAAGGGCAAGTTTTTTGATTCGTAGTCAACTTTAACCATTAGTCTAGCTAGTCGCTTGTCAAGCTTGACAGCTACATGATCATTTTTTAACCAAAAGGTAGTTGCGATTTTTCAACAATGGTTTTCGTACTAAACTAAGTCAGAGTCAAATATTTTTATTCATCGTAAAAATATAAAATTTTCTGATGAATGTCAATTTTTACAAACTACTCTCCGTTCGGATAAGGGGGGCTCTTTCTACTACGGATGAATAAACTGGCCTTAGGTCAACTAAAAAGGCCAAAACAAAAACCTATCTACGAAAAAATAATCAAATCATTACTTAAGTGCCAGCGTCGGAGGCGCATTCCAAAAAGGTCACGAAGTTTATCCAGCAAAAAGGTTGCATGTCCATCGACAAGTTTAGCAGCCATTTTAATTTTATACAGTTCCTCGCGGCCCCGCCCAACCTTATTTAGTTAGTTGGGAGCTTTTTGCCACTGCACTTAATAGTATTTTCAACCACTTTTTACAGTACCTACTTACCAGCTTGAATAACCAGCGTAACTTGAGCCTCAACCCTGGCCGTCGCTTGCAGAAGTTGTATGCAATAGGGGTGCCGCTATACGCCGTCAAGTGTCAGCATATAGTGGTCGACGGGAAATAAATTTATGTGTTCAGGTTAATGAACTCAAGTAGGTGGTTATGTTTATGTGTTAATGTGTGTTTGTTTTTTTCATACTTACAAACACTTGGTAGGAAACTTAGGTAGGGTAGATGCATTTGGTTTCTTATCACTTACCTACTTATCAGTAGTATGAACTTCAGTAAGTATGAACTTACCTAAAATAGATCTTCAAATAAATTCTTGGTAAAATTTGTATTTATTTCTTGTGTACCTTCAAGATCATATCAAGATGATTCAAGAATCAAATTAGTACATTCAGAATATTTATTTAACATTTCAGTTGTTTTTTTTCTCAGGTTAGGTTAGGTTACTTAGGAATGTACTTAATTTTTTATCAGTATTTATCAGTTTTTACATTGAATCTGAATCGCATTTTCATAAATTCAAAATTAATTGTATCATGTGTTAACCTTTTGACAAGAAACCTCTACTTACAGCCTCACCCCCTTATTCATAGAGAAGTTACTGAACGTTTTAACTAATAAACTGTTTTGTCCTTCTCCGACAAAGAACAATTTGTTCTTTGACAGAGAGGGACAAAACAGTTTATTAGTTAAAACGTATTGTAACTTCTCTATGAATAAGGGGGTCAAACTATAATGCTGAAAATGCCCTCACAAATACTACTAACGCCATCTGTTGCCGAGTAGCGACACTAACGTTCTAAGCCAGCAGCAGAGCGGTTCCAGTAGCTTATTTTCTTAGGTTTATTCACAGATAGTGTATTATGTACATTCTCAAACACTTTTTGAATAATATGGATAACTACACTTAAGAATAAACACAATATGCATAGTAGTAAAGGCGCTTAGTGACTATATACTATGTTAAATTAGTAACAAATTAAAAAGTAAGTTATGATATAAAGCTAGTAAGTTATGTTAATGTTCTTCTCCTTTTTTAAATTGTAACTTTATAATGTACAATAAAGTGTTTATAAATAAATAAAGCTTAAGTACTTTTAAAAATTTTAGATCACTTTACGTGGAGGCCCATTGCATTCACCCTACTAAGGACGCTTTTAGAAGTATTCTAATTAAATGTCTAATTTACAGAATAATATTATTATACTTACCTAAGTCTCTCTAAAGTTTTGACGAAGCTAGGGTGGATTTTATGTTTAATGAATTTTGTATTTTATTTACTCTAAAGTTATGCAAAGGTGACTCAGAACCGTCAGGTTTTTGTTCTCAACATGATCCCAAAATCCACGAACATCTCCATAATTAATTATCGAGTCTTAAGTCAGACGTTTCGGTTAATTAAAAACGAACAATAAGAAATGAACTCATCTCAACATGTGTGTTTAGGTATACAATCATCACTGCAAGAATGCCCATTTTTAACCGACCTCAAAAAAGGTGGAGGTTGTATGATATGACTTGAACAAAAAACAGGTTGATTTGGATTGTTGTTAGTTAGTTGGGGTATGGAGATCTGATTGTCTCCGACTACGTAACTACCTAGGTCGTAGGCTCGTAAGTTTGTACCTACTTATTATTATTATAATTATAGTATTTAATCGAAGTTACACCTCAGATATAGCAGTCATAGTTTTGATTATAATATAGGGGGTGACTCATGTGGCCTGCTTTTTCTACCGCTATGGAAAAGGAAAAAGTCATAAATATAAGGTTTGCTTCTCTATTTTACCTTTATTTATGGAGATTAGACATTTTTTTCGCGAATTTATCTCATATAAGTACTCTCGAGCAATGAAAAAGTTCCAGTGACCAAATTAATCCGAAACGGAAAAGACTAGCTAAATGACGCCCTGTCTCGTCTGCAAGATTGGAGAACATTTAACAGGGCATCAGAATATTTATTTATTTATTTAAACTCTTTATTGCATACACATACAAACATACAAAGTAGGTACAGATCATTACAGGTTGACAGTCTATGTACACAAAGGCGGACTTATCGCCTTAACGCGATTTCTTCCAGTCTACCTTTATGGTGAGAAAATAAAAATATAAATACCTAATATATTTTACAAATTAAAAACGTAAATCAATTTCTAAATTAAAGATTTAAAAAATTTAGGTCATTTAGTGTCGGTCGACATTTTGTATGTGGAACTTTTTCATTGCTCGTGACTGTACTAACTTATTACTATGTTATACCAACTTACTACGTAAATAGATGACAAAATAATTGTCCGGACAACCTCATTACTTCGGGGACAGAAAAAAGCGTCAGACCAAACTAATCTTATTTAAAATCACAATTGAAATGCAAACATCTTTAGAATGAGTATTTCATGCTAGAAATTAGTTACGGATATGATCGCTGAGGATTTGGCCTATTCTCAGAAATTCTCTTGTTTCTAGATGCCGCAACGACACTTGAGGTTCGACCTGTGGTGCTTCAACTGTATTAAAGTTGTTATTATACTATATCCTTTTGTTCGCGATATTAGATAATTCAACAATGTTCTCGTATGTTCTAGTTATAAGTGTGTGTAATAATAGTTATTATATGTATAGCGTATAGTTAGATTAGTTGCTAAAAACAGATAGTTCGATTACCTTCGCGGAGGTTCTGGAACATTCCATCATTTTCTCGAAATTTCCACAACGTTCTAGAAAAGTTTGTATAGTATAGATAGATCCACAATAGTCTAGTAGTTTCTAGAACAATGGGTAGGGAATGTTCCACAACGTCCGCGAACTTTCTAGATGCTAAGTTAGGTACTTATAGTTAGTAGATAAGTATGGATTGTTCTACCTACTTAGTAATAATAATAATAAATAGTGTGACCTCGAGCATCTCTGGAACTTTCGGGAAGATCGCTCGCCGGCCTATATAAAGCGAGGTGTCCGGCGCACATTAAGTTCAGTTCTAATAGAAAGCTCGAACAGTGAACAACTCCAGAGACACTCGAGGTGAATAGTGAAAATTAATACTGGTGTTTTCTTTGAATTCGTACCACCCGGCATTCGTGTTAGTTGTGAGTCGTGTCGAAGGGGCTCACATTTATGGTCCTTCGTGAAACCGGATTGGAAGTTAAGAAGATGCCTGTAACGAGGTCTCAGAAGTCGTACGCAGTGAAGAGGACTACGGACGAGACATCTGCCGTCTCCACGACGAGGTCTGCAGATGCAACGCAGTACGCATCGGCATCGGGTGCAACCACAGGAGGTACACCAGGTCCACAACCGCCGTCAGAGCCGACGACGGAGACGCTGACCCCTCCATTGTTGCCACCCTGCGCTATAGTCGCCGGTGCCACAACTGCCGTTGCCCCCACCGCCGCAGTCAGCACTGAAGTTGATAGTGTCGAGTCAACATCGACGAAACAGGGAAGATTACGTCTTCCAAGTTCATCGCGCTCCACTGCTTCTAGTTCACGGCGAAAAGAATTAGCCCAGGCCCGCTTGGAAGCTCTTGAGAAACGAAAGCGCGCGGCGGAAGCTAACGCTCAGGTGGCTATAATTGCCGCCAAAGCTAAAGCTGAGGCAGCTACATTTGACGCTGACTTGGCTGCAGCCAAGGTCGCCATACTAGAGGAAGACTCGGAAGAGGAGCAGATAGAACCAGATGATGAAACCATAAAAGAAGCGCGCACGTACGAGTGGGTTCGGAAAAGTACACTCGCAGTCACGTCACAAGACGTCGTCTCGTGCGAAGTCCCACCTGAACATGCGGGAAATGTTGTCGCCAGCAGAGTAACGCCTAATTCAGCAGGGAAAGCAGTTGCCTGCCAAGTTCTGCCTGAACCTGCAGTACCAGGATGCCATGCTGAACGAGCAGCCATAACCGAAGACCCAAGAAGCGTACACCATGCGCCAGAGAAGCCCACGAACGTTAGGGCTATCGAACCTGCTATTGTGAAACAGGACTACCAAGATCTTGCAGCTGCCATAGGCTCTGCTGTTGCTCGCTCCATACAGCCTATTAGTACAGTTTCTGCACGAATAGTGGAATTACCGAACTTTAATGGTGCATCATCGGATTGGTTGCCATTTAAAAGAGCCTTTGAAGAATCTGAGTACCAACTAAGTGAACAAGAGAATCTAGCAAGATTGCGTAAAAGTTTGCGTGGCCTTGCTAGAGACGCAGTGCACTGTCTATTTGTTGGGTCGACAACTGCGCGAGAAGTCATGGAGCTTTTAGAAGCCCGATTCGGCCGACCAGAAGCGATTGCCATAGCTGAATTGAATAAGCTGCGCAGCCTGCCGAAACTATCTGCCAACCCGAGTGACATCTGCGTATTCGCGTCGAAAGTTATAAATGTCACGGCCACTATACGGGCACTTGAGAACCCACAACATTTGTGTAACGCCGAAGTCGTGCGAACAGTCGTGGAAAAGATGCCGTCTGCCGTACAGTTCCAGTACTACAAGTTCAACAAAGAGCAACCTAAAGGCCAACCTAACCTCATCACGTTGGCTAACTTCTTTAAACTTATGACCAGTGAAGTTGGTGAATTCGCTCCAGCAGAAATTATTAGTGCTGAAGACCGGCGGGAGCCTCATTCGAGAAAACCACAGCGAAGTTATCACGTCACAGACACATCGACGGCTTCCAACACGCTTACTACGTGTCCGGTCTGCAAACAAGAGCACAGCATCACCGATTGCACCAAGATGAAGAAAGCCAGCGTACAAGAAAGATGGAACTTGGCCAAAACACACAAGCTGTGCTTCCGCTGTCTAAGAGTTCGACGGTTTCGGCACATATGTAAGTTGAAGAGATGTGACATTAATGGGTGCCGATCTTCACATCATCCAATGTTGCATGATGATATTGCAAAGACAACGCACAGTGAAACAACGACCGTCAACGCTGTGACGACAACGAAGACAGTAGAAAAAGTGAACAATGTGTCAGGGCTGCTAAAGATTTTGCCAGTGCAAGTGTCGGGTCCAAAAGGCGTGGTTGACACTTTCGCCTTACTTGACGACGGTTCAACGTGCACCATAATAGAATCAGCAACCGCCGAGAAAATTGGTGCTGAGGGTCCAACAATGCCACTAATAGCTGAAGGAGTCGGTGGTGCACAGATACGAGCATGTGATTCAAGGAGAGTACGTTTTCATATAAGTGGTCGTAACACTGAACGGCGTGAGATTACTGCGAGAACAATGGATAATCTCAATCTGTCACCACAAGCCGTTCCACGACGAGTCATCCAAGATTGTCCTCATTTGCAAGGTTTAGAAAGTCTGCTTCTTCATCAAAATGGGAAGCCAACAATCCTGGTGGGCCAAGATAACTGGGATTTGCTCCTGGCTTATGAACTTCGAAGCGGAGACAAAAGCCAACCGGTAGCCTCACGTACTGAACTAGGATGGGTTCTCCATGGAGTGAGTCAACTTAGAACTGCAGAAGAAGTGCATCGTATCTCTCACATACAGAATCATCAAGACGAAACTATGGAGGTATTGATGAAAGAACACTTTGCACTAGAATCCCTGGGAGTAGAACCTAAACGTTCCTACAACGACACAGATCGGCGTGCACTGCAGCTTCTCGAGGACAATACCAAGAGTCTACCGGCGGGAGGCTATGAAACCAGACTGCTGTGGAAAGATCTCGATTACAAACCACCTAATAACTACGAGTCAGCTTTAAGACGCCTTGAACTTTTAGAGAAAAAACTGGACAAAAATGCTGATTTGAAACGACGGTACAAAGCTCAATACTCAATACTCAATACTCAATCTTTTATTGCATCCATAAGTTTTACAGGTGTTAATAGTCTGCAACAACTGCAGGTATTGATAGACCAAGGCTACGCTGAACGTGCACCTGAAACAAAGCCTGAGAGATTATGGTACTTGCCTCATTTTCCGGTAATCAATCCGCAAAAACCTGAAAAACTACGCATAGTCCACGATGCTGCAGCTAAGACTCGAGGTATCAGTTTAAATGACATGCTCTTGTCTGGACCAGATATGCTCCAATCTCTACCGGGAGTATTGATGCGCTTTCGTCAACGACCCGTAGCCGTAACGGCTGATATTAAAGATATGTTTCTACGGATTCAAGTGGTAGAAAACGATCGTGACATGCAACGATTTCTATGGAGAGATGATCGCAGAGAAGGAATGCCAGATGAATATCGTATGAAAAGTGTTATTTTTGGAGCCACATCTTCACCATGCACAGCCATTTTCGTGAAAAACAACAACGCTAAAGAATTCAAGTCAATATATCCTGAAGCTTCGAGAGCAATCATAAGAAATCATTATGTTGATGATTTTTTGGCCAGTTTTAATGATGAAGACGAAGCAATCAAAACGTCATCACAAGTGGCTCAGATACACACTCAGGCAAATTATTTTTTACAACGCTGGGCATCAAATTCAGTGAAAGTGCTTGAAAAACTCGCACCTGGATGCAGCGGGAAGATAGTACATCTTGATCCTGAGAAAATACTGGGAATGATCTGGAACCCAGAGAAGGACACGCTTTCGTTCAATGTTAATCGGGCTAAGATTGCGGAAGATATCTTGAATGGAAGCCGAATTCCTACGAAGCGAGAGGCCTTAAGGACAGTCATGTCTATATTTGACCCACTTGGCCTTGCAACTCCGATCACAGTACAAGCAAAGCGTATACTTCAAGACACGTGGAGATCCGGGATCAATTGGGATACAGAACTACAGCAAGCAGAAGCAGAGTCATGGCAAAAATGGATGGGACATGTACAATCGTTACCACTGTTGGCAATACCACGGTGTTACAAGCAACTACATAGTGCCGCACATATCGAGTTGCACACGTTCGTCGATGCTAGTTCCACAGCCTACGCAGCTGCAGTCTACTGGCGAGTTATAGATGAAAAAGGAGGAATCCATGTCTCACTGATTAATGGTAAGAGCCGAGTCGCACCGTTGAAGACCGTGTCTATTCCACGACTTGAACTTCAAGCTGCTGTATTGGGATGCCGACTCGCTCAGACATCTATAGACGAACACGACTTCAGTCCTGCACGCCGAGTATACTGGTCCGATTCCCGGACAGTATTGGCATGGATACGCAATGGCCCGCGTGTATACAAACCCTTCGTTGCACATAGAGTAGCTGAAATAGCCGAGTCAACGAAAACCAACGAGTGGCGATGGGTCTCAACCAAGGAAAACGTTGCAGACGATGCTACCAGGGAACCACCGTCTAGTTTCTCGTCACATCACCGCTGGTATCAAGGCCCCGAATTTCTATATCTACCTGAATCGGAATGGCCAAAAGAAGAAGAAGAAACTCCTCCAGCGGAAACAATAGAAGAAGAGCGGGTACACGTCTTAGCGTCAGCAGCTAAACTGAAAGAATCCCTTCCGCTAGAAACTAATTTCTCCAGTTGGTTACGCCTGCAACGAGCAACAGCCCGAGTGTTGCAATTCATAGAGTTACTACGAAAAAAGGAAACATGCGCTGTAGCTCAAAAACGTACGAAGAAAATAGAAAGAGATGACCCAACATGGCAAAACAAAAAAGCTACATCAAAACCACAACCGCCGACTAAGTATAGAATAAGAAATCTGAAATTAATACCGATTCCAGCTGACATTATGAATCGTGCAGAGCAAATATGGGTACGCGCACAGCAAGAAGAGGTTTTCTCCGAAGAAATAGAAATGCTGCGCAAAGAGAAAAACCCATCATCGTCCAGTCGTCTACGCCTGCTAGCCATATTTTTAGATAGTGAAGGTATCATTCGAATACGATCAAGAGTTGCAGTTGCAGAAAATATTACTGCAAATCAGAAGGAGCCAGCAGTCTTAGATGGAAATCATAAGTGGACCCGACTTTACATCAATTGGATTCATAAGCAGCTACATCATGGTGGTTTTGAGATAACAACCAATGAAATTCGACAGCAATACTGGATCTTAAGGCTGCGCCACGCTGTTCGTAGTGAAATTCGAAACTGTCAATACTGCCGCATAAGGGCCGCCAAGCCAGCGTGGCCTTCTACGGGGAATCACCCTCACAATCGTTTGGCTCATCATCAACGACCCTTTACATATACAGGGTTGGATTGTTTTGGACCATTAACCGTAACTGTTGGACGGAGCCATCAGAAGCGCTACGGAGTGCTTTTTACCTGCTTAACTACCAGGGCTGTACACATTGAAGTCGCAGGTGGACTTAGTACAGATTCGGCAATAATGGCGTTACGTCGATTCATAAGCAGAAGGGGATGCCCTACTGAATTGTGGTCAGATCAAGGATCCAACTTTAAAGGCGCCGACATCGAACTACGTAAATCAGCGCAAGAGGCACTTCAAGAGGAGGCATCGGTACGGGCAATCAAGTGGAGGTTTATACCACCGAGCGCACCTTTCATGGGCGGTGCATGGGAGCGGTTAGTGCGGAGCGTGAAAACAGCACTTCATGTAACGCTGAATCAACAAGCCCCCAAAGAGGAAGTCCTGAACACCTTGCTCATCGAGGTCGAGTACACGTTGAACTGCCGACCATTGACACACGTGTCTACATCACCCGAAGATGAAGAAGCTCTAACCCCTAATCACTTTTTACTAGGCGGACCATCACGTGTACCACTGCCTGGTACCTTCATCGAAGGCGATGTATCTGGCAGGAAGATGTGGCGTGTCAGCCAGAAATTAGCGGACAACTTCTGGACACGTTGGTTAAGAGAGTACTTGCCAGAACTTCAATACCGCCGCGACCCTCGAGCAAAAGGAGCTATCCGCCTTAACGATTTAGTTCTGATAGCTGACAATTGTCTGCCAAGGAATGTGTGGCCACGAGGCATTGTCATAGCGGTTTATCCAGGCCCGGACGGGGAAGTACGTGCTGTTGATGTTCAAACAAGTAAAGGAGTCCTGCGACGCCCTACTAAAAAACTGGTAATCTTACCCCGCCACGATGATGTCGACGCGAACACGTAGGATACAGCTACAAGAGCTGCGGCGGGAGTAATGTTCGCGATATTAGATAATTCAACAATGTTCTCGTATGTTCTAGTTATAAGTGTGTGTAATAATAGTTATTATATGTATAGCGTATAGTTAGATTAGTTGCTAAAAACAGATAGTTCGATTACCTTCGCGGAGGTTCTGGAACATTCCATCATTTTCTCGAAATTTCCACAACGTTCTAGAAAAGTTTGTATAGTATAGATAGATCCACAATAGTCTAGTAGTTTCTAGAACAATGGGTAGGGAATGTTCCACAACGTCCGCGAACTTTCTAGATGCTAAGTTAGGTACTTATAGTTAGTAGATAAGTATGGATTGTTCTACCTACTTAGTAATAATAATAATAAATAGTGTGACCTCGAGCATCTCTGGAACTTTCGGGAAGATCGCTCGCCGGCCTATATAAAGCGAGGTGTCCGGCGCACATTAAGTTCAGTTCTAATAGAAAGCTCGAACAGTGAACAACTCCAGAGACACTCGAGGTGAATAGTGAAAATTAATACTGGTGTTTTCTTTGAATTCGTACCACCCGGCATTCGTGTTAGTTGTGAGTCGTGTCGAAGGGGCTCACACCTTTATATTATTGGTTTTTTGAAATTCCAAATTCCATACATATTTGATAACTGCAAAGGAAAACCAACTTTACTTACCAGACACAAGAAAACGTCAAAAATACAATAATATACTTAGTGGAAGCTCTATAAGTGTTGTTATTATTAGTTAAGTATCGCAATAGGATGAACAGTACATTTACCTTACACTTTCTAGAAGAACGTAAGTTTTGCGAAGACTTCCTTATAGGTACTGCTATTCCAAAATATATTTACCGGTAAATGTAACATAATAGTGACATTATGTTATAACTTTACTAGACTTTTTATTCTGAGACCATTTTTTTTAAGTAATTGTATACTGTCTTATAAGGGCTGGTTAGGCTAGGCTTCACCCTGCATCAAACCCAGTTACAATCATGTAGGTAGCTAATTTAGTTTGAGTTTGCGACATTTTGAGGTTGGAAATACCTATTTTGTTTAGTAAATGCCAGTCCCTGTGCAACTTTGGGATTTATTTTATGTACATTCATTGTATATTGGCCAATTTAGCCATTGGCTAATAATGTAAGTACTTAGGTCATTTATGTAAGTTTTCATAGAAAAACTCTCTCTTTGGATGATACATTTGAGTGATGGAACTGAAAGTGCTTGCATTGCACTAGTCACTCAACAAACACATTGAATAATTTCCGCGAAGAAAAACTACCTCTGTAAGTACCTAAGTCTATACCTAACTATTACCTACTCCTACTGTACCTAAGTGTTAATGTTCTATTTGTATGTGCTGTTTTTTTGTGTCAAACATAATATTATTCGTATTTAGGTACCTACATCGTAAAAATAACCAGAGAACAACAAAGTTTGTGAGTCTCTGAGCCCGCACATTTTTTGTCATCCCCTAATCTGGGGAGGAGTGGAAATATTTTGAAAGCAAGTTATTTATGGAGTGCGAGGCTTCGGCGACGACAGATGACCTCCACGATGTTGCAATACTTGTAGTCTATTCTACACATGTTTTAGACTTAACCAACGATAGTTTTTTTCTCAATCCATGAACAAAAAACAATCAATGATATATGAAAATCGGCTTCATATTTTTTGACGGAATTCATTTTACCGAAGTTGTGAGTGAACTGAACTAGGAACGTTGCATTTTGTGTGGTTTAATGGTAGTATACCTTTTCTCCTTTAAGTACCTACCACCTCCCTAATTATCGTGAAAATATAAGTCAATAAATATTTGTCATTACGGTAAATTGTAGATTACTACAAGAAGACAACATAAAAAAGTTTTAAAATGGCTTAGTTATAAACTCGTAACCAAATTGAGTTTTATCAGTTGTATGCATAAAATAAAAAAATAGTTTTGAAATTACCTCATTTGAAATACTAATAAATAAATTAAATATGTGGGGTAAAATATCAACAACCAATACCCGAGTACAAATATCTGTCTTCTGCCCCAGTCGGGAATCGAACCAGGGACCTTCGGCATAGCAGTCAGGGTCACTAACCACTACACCATTCGGTCGTCAAATATACTTACCTGCGACCAAGCAACCGGCTGATTCACCGAAAGTACCTATTAAGTACCTACAGAAAATACATAAAATCGACCCAAAATATCCAATCAAATCACCTCAAAAACGCCAAGCTTCCAAAAAGACAAAAATACCCGAAAAATCTTTATCGTCCATTCCACCTCTAAGCTAACCAATGATTTAGTTCCATATGAAATTAAGTTAAAAAAGCCCGTAATAAAAGTAATAAAGGCTGGCTGGTAATTATGATTATATTGCGTAGCCATGTTGGTTGGGCCACGCCCAGCGGTCGATACAAGTTGATGATTTGACGGACATTTTGGCGGGAATCCGGTAAAAAAGTTTGCGGCATTTTGAGGTTGGACATAATTTTGTTTAGTGATGCCAGCCTCCTTTAGGATTTCTTTTTTTAATGACAGTAAGCAGTAGAGCGATCCGGAAAAAACGCAGCACATTCTATTCGATAGTCTATTCGAAAGTGCTGTCAACCTGTCAACAACAAAATGGCGGTGTATAGATTTGCGAAAGTTTGACAGCTATCATTCCATAGGTCATTGTCAGAATAATATTATGTACTCTGTGGTCATTCTTTTCGAAACTCATTCGAAAGGTAAAAAGTGTTCGAAAGTGCTGTCAAGTTGACAATAGTCGCACTCGCATTCGATTCTATTCGTTAGCTCGAATTTTCATGATACGGGTACAGGAATATTAGCCACATTCTATTTAGTGAGGAAAATATGTTTTTTATAAGTACCTACTGACTTTTTCAATATAAGACGTGACGTGAAGAAAAATATGCTTAGTACAAAGAATAAACTATTTAGGTAAATTAACTTGACTGCATATTGGAAACATTTATAAATTTCCATTACGAGTATTTCACTAGGTGTCTGTAATGCTGCAGTCTAAATGACAGTCACAAAATTAAATTTTAGCGATGTCAAACTATAGATTTTAATGTTTCTTACAGATTCAAATGTAAACAAAGAATTTCAGGTTATGACAGCTCTAAAATTCGAATTTGTGACTCGACATCAATACCTAGGTACTTATAATTAATTACAAATGAAACAGCAAGCACACACATCAAGGCGTTAAACCGCAACTTAACCAGGTATTTGTTACAAAGCTACAATACTGCTTAAAAAAACCACAGACAACTGATCGCTCTATAATTGACATGTCATCCGCCGCCATAGAGCTTCCTTTCTTCTTTTTTTTATCCTCATCCAGGGCACTCATTTTGACCATTGTTACGGGGCTTAGTCAAATAATGCCAGAGGAATTAATATAATAATTTTGGATGTTTTAAAGGTGATTGATTGTGATGATTCAGCAATATCGCGCTTGAAGACGACACTTGGTTGAGCCCGCTGCCACATCACGCGTGGCTTTGAAAAAATAGGTCTACTCATAAAATCTTTGTCTATTGGAGAAGTTTTTTCGCAAGTGATTCGAGTAAATTCGCAATAATGTCCTATGTTTTTGGGAGGCCGGTTGTAAAGTTAGTTAACGTAAGGCTTGGCCAGACTTGAACTGCATAATATGTCATGCAGTTTGTACCTTACCTTAAATCATGTCACCATTTGATTATTACAACTTGTTATTTTGTAGATAGATAGAGACCTAGTAAATCGTGGCATCGGAAGTTTCTAAATAATATCTTTTATGTTTTTTAATGACCAGATTGCTGTCCATGGCTCTATTTCCTGACATTGTCGATGGACTACATGACAAGTGAATCTAGATAACACTGAACAAATCAAAGCGTCCATATTACGAATACTTCACATTCCACTCCCCATACGTGTTATCGAAGATCAAAACGTGTCGAGACGCCATCTTGGAAATGATCTATGGTCTGCGTTATGACGACCGAATCTTGTAGTGGTTAGAGAATCTTGCTTTGCCGAAGTCCCGGGTTCGATTCCTGGTCGGGGCAGATATTTGTTTAAAGACAGATAAATATTATTATGTACTCCGGTATTGATAGTTAATTAATAATGTATACAGGGTGTTGCAAAAAGGGCTTAGTATACACTTTTTGCAACATTCTGTATAATTTGTAAGATATACCAACTGTCCGATACACATATTACAGGCTCTGCCTAGCTTGGGGTCTGATAGCCGTGTGTGAGATCCCCACATCTTCAGTGCATCTAGGCTTTGTCACCGTGGATTTGATTACCCAGTCAGAATAACTTTAGTCGGGGACTGACCAAGGTGTGCTCTGGCAGACGTATTTAAAGTACTTACAGATGATGCGTCTAGGTTCCATTGGTGCACGCCGCTAAATTTCAGAAGCCTCCGTCTTGCGACGGACAACATAGAAAGTCGTTATTCTTAGCATCATCAAACATTTCAACCCCAAAAACAATACTTAATATTGCAAATCGCACACAAAATTGTAGACTACCGTCGCTTTGACCACACCTTCATGATCTGTGGGTCTCTTTAGTTTTTTTTTCGACCATAGACAGGCCATAGACAGCATAGAGCAGTGATGGAGATGGATGGACTTGCTTTTGGCGCGTGTCGGTCGATCAACATGCGTTATCTCTGAATTTGGACTAGGAAATCGTGAGAATGTTTTATTGTATACTTACTTATGTAGTTATAAATGTGAGCTGAATTGTTACTACAAAAAAACTTTAACGGGAGTTTTGACACAGTAGGTATTTGACGGATGCATCAGGTATTTGACGGTCCTCTATCAGCAGTTAAACATCTGTTTTACGTGTACCTAGTTTTAGTCGTTTAAGCATCCACCTATCGGTATCGGATCTTTGTTCTAGACTTTCTAGAGCTAGAGAAAAGGGTGGCTGTCTCACCTTATGTTACGCGATATATTATATCTTTAGGGTCTACCTGTTGATGGGCTCCACTAGAAACCTTACATAGGTACTATACTAGCTAGTCACCTACTAGTAGGTACATCAGCTATTGTGATAACTTATTATAAAGTTATATAAGTAGGTACTTACCTAGTTACAACGTTTGTGATAAATACTCATGATGAATGACTTTTATGATTTTACGTTAGGTTTGAAACAAGTAAACAGTTTAAAATCAATCATTTGATCGTTTACACTACACTCAGGAGAAAATATTATAAGTATTCTGGTGATAAGAAGTTAACAAGATCTTAGTACAGGAGTTTATGTGACGTTTAATCACAAATTACGTCGGAAAATACGGCTAAAGTCTAGGCTCAAAGCAGTATTTTAAACTTTACGACATCAAGGTATTCTGAGAGCCAAGGAAGCGATATAAGCCGATTTCGTAATAACTAAGGGTATAATTTCGCAATAATAATAAGATACTGAGACGAGCGAAAGCTGCGGCCATGACACCGGCCGACGCCGCATGTGGCATTCAAATGAACGAGAAAAAACACCTCCGCACATGACGCTCTGGATGAAGATTCCCTCCAAAACACGACGATCTCACGCTGCGTTCAGAAAAAAAAACTATTTCTCAACCTTCCCGTTCCTTTTTCAAATACCACTTTTTTTCTTGCCCATTGTCAAAAAGCAAAGGTCTAAAACTCTACAGAGGCTTTATTAACAAGATTTTTGAATATTCTATTGTCGCTAACACTTTCTATGTTCGAAATTCAAAGTTTTTTTTCCTTCGCCCAGTTTGGGCATTTCGCTTGAGTTATAGCCGGCCAGTGCAGTGAAGAGGTCGTATTCAGATGTTTTTTTGTTCGGCGCAGTTTTGATGTGGGTGAGCCGGGCGCGTGTATAATTGCTATCAGGTAGTTTGGTTCAGAATCTGTAATATATGGATAATTAAAGGAGGGTTTAAAGTGGAATTTTTGTCAAAGTTTATCGTCGTTTTGATTGAGTTTACGAGTAGGTCGTTGCGTTGATCGGGACGACCGTGAAATGGCATCTGTGGTCGTGGGGCGGTAGCTTTATGTCCACATTTAATATTCAACAGGTATCTAGTTTCATTATCGACCGTATAAGCTCGATTTGTCTTGCTAGATTATAGAATCGTAGAAACGGATCGTTATTATGTGAAGATCGTAAAAGTGAAATAGTAGGTATACCGGTGTATGGGGCATGAGGATCTTTAATACGTTTTTTAAAGGCGCATTAGAATTAGGTGCGATTAAATGGATATTAAAACAGTTGTATATTTGACTGCAAATCGACTTTTGAAGTTTTATTGTAAATTTATCGATTATTAAAAATATCGGAAGTTAAAAATATCACTGTTAGTCATTAATTTGTTGTAGGGTTTTGTGTTTCAGTTTACGATCGTGTGGAGCCTATTGTAATAACATCATGTCGTGTCGTCTATTATGGATGGTTTACAATGTAAAGTCTCATGTAAACTTTACATGAGACTGCTAATGTCCATGATGGTACATTTAGGTAAGCGAGTACCTAGTTGTCTGGTGGACTAGTACGGGTTTGCCAATTTACAAAAACGAAAAACGTTTCCATTTCCTTCCGTCATCGGCGTACAACATCTGTCAAAAGTCGATAGTTTCCGAGATATTCGAGAAATCGTAAACTTTTATAGTTTTCGACTAACTATGAAACCTGCAGGTACTAGACGTACTGAATATGAAAAGTTAGAAGTAACAGTTTACACTTTGTAGTTGGTTAACGAATTAAGCTTATCCCAAACTGTGCAATATCGATAAATATAAATTAATATTCAATACACCCACCTACAAAAAATATTATAATAATATATTATATTACAAAATACATGCCAAATGACAATTCTGTGGTCATTAAACCGGACATTTTGTCGCCGAGGCTGCCCCCTCCTGGGCCGAAGGTATTCTGAATTCTTACAACACAGAACAACGAACTATAGGAGATGTGAATTGTCCTGCCTTTGTTCGCCAATAGTTTTTCTACCCGAGCGCGACCCATGAGCTGCAAATTATTTTTTATTTTTATTTATTTAATTATTTATTGCACAAATATAAGGAATTAATGTACAAAAAGAGGGCATAATGCTTAGAGCATTTTCTATCAGCTAACCTACACGTTATCACTGTGGAAACGCTGAGTTGCCGGTTATACGGTTAATACGGTTATAGGCTCCCTATCGCGAACTTGTTTAGACCATTTTCTAATTCAAATTATATTTAATTTGACGCTAATTAGGTACTTCGTAAAAGTTACTTCGTTTTATCTTCGCGATAGCGGCCCTGGGGGCCTCTAGATAACTTAGAACGATGAATCATTTAATTACGCAGTTATTCCGACTTGTTATTTTTCAAAGTAAGTAAAACGCAAGCATATGAAATGTACACTGAAGAAATTCCATCTCGAATCGTACATGGCGAGGCCATATAAGCTATAAATCGCATTCAAAACATATACATCACTTCTCCTGTAACCGTTGTCCACATGGCGATATCGAAGTTTCAATAACTTCTTCTTTCTGTATTCCTTTTTGTCCAGCAATTTGCTTTTCGCTTAATTATGTTGGGGATTAAAAGGAGGACTGACAAATTCATCTTTAAATTACGCATACCCGAAGTTAATTTAAAAGAAATGGACGTCAAATAACTTTGAAGTTTTAGTACATTTTATATCTTTCGCTGAAATTACTTTTTAATTGTTTTTATGTTTACAACTTTGTGCTCAGAAATGCTGAATTATTCAACTACAAATGTACAACTAAAGTATAGTTAATTCAAGATTTACTAAGTTAGCGATTAATATTTCGAGTATGTAAATAATATCTACTTTTAATAGAAAAATATAATTATTTAACAGATTATTACCATAAAATACCTAAGCATCAAATGTAGGTTGTGCAAACGAATGGCGTATTGTTTAGTGACCATGACTACTGAGCCGAAGGTCCCGGGTTCGATTCCCGGCTGGGGCAGATATTTGTTTAAACACAGATATTTGTTCTCGGGTCTTGGATGTGCCCGTAAAATGGCAATAGGCCCGCCCCCTATTACATTGGGACTAACATAAACACTGGCGAAAAGTGGGTGCAACAATGCACCTCTGCCTACCCCGCAACCGCAAGGGAGTACATTAGTACAAGGTGTGAGTGTTTATATCTTATATGTTTATATGTAGGTACATTACTAGAATATGTACTAGTGTACCTACTTATAAGAATTATGCTTATACTATGGCGTGTTAGTTTTAGAAGTTCATAAGTAATTTGAAAAAAAAACCGTGGAACGGAAAAACCTATTAGAACTCCTGATATGAAATATTTTCATAAACTCACGAGTAATGAAAAACGTGGAAAAAATATGGAACAATGACAGGTGGAAATTTTTCATAAGTAATTATATTTATTTAGGGCTGATTTTTCTATGGTCAGATAAACGTTATCTGAGGAATAACATTATTGCTGTCACTGTCTAATACAAATATTCAGATGTGACAGCATCAGAACTATTCCTCAGATAACGTTTATCTGACCATTGAAAAATCAGCCCTTAGATATTATGATGGTTAACTTTTTACGCAGTTCCGAAATCTATTTCGTTAAAATTAAACAGGTGTGTAAAGCTACCGTTTGGGTGTTAAAAAGTGACTGGCTGGTGCCTGTCAAATTTGATATTCGAATTAGTGTTCAGACGATTTGATGGCCTGCAGGCTACCAACCACGATTAGATTACTGTTGGAATATTTTTGTTACTGAATTAGTTTTTTTCTTCGGTGTCACAACGTAATCGTATGTATTCTATGTATACAAACAAACAACATTCATAAAAAATATTATCCTTAAATAATATAAGTAGCTTTTTACTATGGGGAATAAAGTATTTTTCACTAATTTCCATACTTCTTTCAGTAGTTTTTTTTTTCATTCATTTCCAGACGTCTTTCAGTCGATCAGCTATTCAGGAAGCA
Organism: Plutella xylostella; assembly: GCF_932276165.1. NCBI lineage: Eukaryota > Metazoa > Arthropoda > Insecta > Lepidoptera > Plutellidae > Plutella > Plutella xylostella. Next base: position 1,274,209 of record NC_064005.1, read on the forward strand.
TTATGAGAGCTGAGTCACCCTCTTTGTCGGCTTACTATACCAATTCTACACCACCCTGTAGATATTAAATACTTGAACAAGTTGAATACAGGATGTCTTCATTGAACACAATGCTCACTTAAATCTTAAATCTTCGGAGCAGAAATTAAGTAAGTAATTTGTCTTCTGAAGATGGTCATAACCGTCCACCTTTCGGCATCGTATGCAACGGACGCATCGCATTCAGTATTCTTTGCATAGAAAATTAGAAATTCACTCAAGTTTGGCCTCCACTTGATAGGCGTTGCCTAGATATTTCTGAAACGGTTTGGTCGCTTACCTTTAATTGTCCTATATTTGCGGGGGAATAATACACCTAAGGCAACTGTTTTTTTATGAAAACGGTAGTTTCTGTTTTAATTTTGGCGAATTTATTGAACGCAATTTAAGACACGTACCGAGACGTAGGTACAAAATGCAGACTTGACGTTTATCGACACCTCTATTAGGCGGACCCTGTCTGGGTGAAATAAACGTATCGTCTGATCAACTATATTGCACAATATTGACAATTGTGCAATATAATTCATCGTCTAGGGTTAATATTGAAGATTGCGCAAACGTCATTTGGATTAAAAACTTATTGCACAATAAATATCTTGCACAATATTATTGTAAGTCTAGGGTCCGCCTCACGTACAGAGAGGTAGGAGAGGACGTTTATCGAGACCTCTTTTAGAAGAAGACGTGGTTAAACGGTGGCACTGTCCAACAACAACTAGGTACCTATTGCCGTATACCTACTTTATTCTATAGTTTCTGAAATATCGAGCCCTATATGACAGCTGTCAAATCCATACATTAAATTTGTTCATTTTCAAGAGAAACCAAATCAGACCTTAACTAGATATAAGGATCTGTCAATGAAACGTCTTAAGGCGTATGCTATTTTTATGCCTTACAAAGCACAAAATAAGTACTTACTTCAGTATTCATATATTTTACCAATTGATTTTATTTACTATTTATTTCATAACTTAGTTTTGTGATCTTTGAAGTTAAATGTACTTATATACAAGACAGATTACGAGTTGGTCATCATTTCCCTGCCGCTGCAAGCCTACAGCCTCAGCGGCGGCGGCGGCGGCGCGGCGCGGGCGAGGCGGGGGCGAGGGGCGCTCGCGACGACACACGGCGCACTCGCTATCTCAATCTCCAACTCGCTGTCTCAATGTTGTCTTACATCTTTATCATATCAACCTTTCGTTTTAATAACATACTCTCTGTTTGTCCACTGATCCCCACATCCTCTGTTTGCGCGCGGTCGCTAAACGGTAGCTCAAATATATGACATACGGCTCTATCTTATCTGTGGCCACTTTGTAACATATGCTGCTACACGGCGCCTAATGCATTCAACTCGAAATTGTTAAAAAGGTAAACAGTTTCGCCCTAAAACCGTAATCCATTTGCGCGGACGCCGCGCAAACACAGCGTGCGCTGTTTTCTGCGCTATTTAATTATAAATCTCGGAATAATGATAGCGAACATTAATTAGAGTATAGACAATGAGTTTCAGAACGCTTCCCGGCCGGACAGCTCGCTAATTTCGCGCCCTTTCACCTGTCAATCAGACGTCACGGGCTGCGTAAACGCCGCGCGGAATGGAAATTAGCAGTTGCGAAAACGATTGCAAATTGCCATGCGAATCTGTGGGACTTAACTGCGGAGCCGGGCACAGGGAAAAGGGAAATAAACGCTATGATTTAGTCCGTTGTTGCGCAGTTGAAGAAGATGCTGAAATTACGTTGGTAATTAGCTGTTAAAATGGCGGCTTTGAGAGTTTTGGCGCGGTCATCTGTCACGGTGACAGCGGATGCGCGGGCGTCGCGGTGAGCAGTTTACTGCAACAGTCGTACATCCATCTCACGTCGCATTACTCAGGTGGGATTAATATCGTAAATGATACAATTACGTGGACAATTTGGCTTAATGTCAACTGGAGAGTGGAACGGACTTGGTGAAAAGAGATAAATCCTGAATAGCGACGCATGCGCCTGCGCAGTCCGCGTGCTCGCACGGACGATCGTGTTTTGTATTATTTTGTTACCCGTTGGTAATAATTTTATGCATGGCTTCATGACTTGGGAAACATTTTCATTAAAGAAATCTAGTTTCAGTCTTAGATCAATTTTAAGATGCTTTGACCAACGACTAATATATCTTTCACATAGTCCTTAAATCGAGATCAGACCTAATTTTGTTACCTACATTACCTTAAATAAAATAAAAACTTACTTCGAGTTAATTTCAGGAAATGTATAATACCCATATTTATGTATACTTACATGAAGTCGATTTTTTTTATTATTTCTCTGAAAATATCCAATATGATATTTATCTGAATATCTTCAATGATGGGAAATTTATGCTAAACACGACCGTAACGTGAAAGACATAAACATAGTGAACGGTCAAAGAAGTAAACGGTATCACGAAAAATATATATTTTTCATCACTCATGCTCTGAAAGCAGGTGGCCTGAAAAGATAAATGAAAATAGCTGTTTTTAGGCCCGGGGAAAATTGATTCTTGTATGTAAAATGCCATGAATTTAAAGTAGGTAAACCCTTCTTAAGCCAAGCACCCGATGATATTTACCTTGTAATGGAGGTGAGGGTTTTCACAACATAGACGGTACAATTGGCGGCCTTATTTCTAATAGTTTGCTTACATCAAGTCTAGCTTCTTCTTCTTTCTTTCGACGGGTGAACACACTAATTTTTTATCAGACGACACTTTATATCATATTTGTGACAGTCTAGGGTATAACACATAATTTTAAGCGATATCATAAAAGTAGGACTCTATAAAAAAAGGCAGTTGTTTCATTAACTTAATTCAAAAACTATCTCTCGTCCGGTCCCATAAAACTTCAAACAGATCATGTTATTAACACAAGTTTTACGAGCGACAACTAGATCTGATTTCAAATTAAATTAAATCATTTATAAAATTAAAATTACGAGGACTTTTACTGGGACTATAAAAAGAGTTTTATGTTTTGTCCAATGATAAGACTTGATAAGTAATTTAGTGTAATCACGTTATTAAACTGTTTAATTGGTTCAATTTCATTTTATGGCTTTGTATCCGCAGTGAAGAGATATTAATTCGTATATCATTTGTATATCTACTTTAGGGGGAAAGTCAAAGTCAAAGTCATAAATTTTTATTCATCGTACAAATATAAAATTTTCTGATGAACGTCAATTTTTACAAATTACTCTCCGTTCGGATAAGGGGGGGCTCTTTCTGTCTAAGGAGAAGAACGGAGGCAAGAAACTCCTGAGCCATCTTTTCAAAAAAAGACTTAAAACTAGTTGGTATACAATACATATAAGCTTAATAATAATTATTATAATAATATATGAGCAGAGCTAACTACTTATCACAGCCATGCATTAACGGAGACCGAGGCGATTTTTATTATGTTGTATTATAACATAAGACAGTTGTAACAAATACCTAGCATATTTCTCTGCTCTCCTATCGATTAAATATTCTACAGCATTTTCACTTCGGATACCTATGGAACACAACCCTCGCAAGAGTCGCAAGCTCTATAGAAATATTTACAAATTATTTTGCATTTAAGGCTGCCCATAAAATCATCCTGTACATAAGTATTTACCAATAACATTGCTTTAACACTTGTAATGTCGTCAGCGGTAGCTTCAATGTGTAGCATAATGTCCGACACAGTATCCCGACATACTCCTGATTACTCGATGTGTTCATTGTGACAACATTTAGCACTTTCGGCGCAGGACCGTGTGGTGTGACCTGTCACATACTGATAATGATAACAAGGTTTAGTCGAGTGGCTATTTAGGCAGTAGGTACATAATAAAAATATAGTGTATATTGATATTTACCTTACTTAAAGGCCTTGTTTCACAATGTCTAGTTAGTAGCTACCTGTAGGATAAAATGCTGTCACTGTCAAAAAAATAATAGGTACCTAACCGAGAGTGACAGCATGTATTTTATCCTACAGGTCATCTTTGAATATTTTTTGCATTTGACAACCATGGATCATGGATCTCAGAGTTATCTAAATAAATATTAAGTACTTAATTAGTATAGCAATCTAAAATATTTTTTTAAACTTTTCAGTTCATTGTGCGAATCTGCGTCTTTTAGGTATATTTCAATGATTGTTGAAAACTCACGCTCGGATTGTAATCCCTACATAGTTGCAATATACTTACTTACTTATAGTCCTGTTACTCCCCTGTGGAGCTTAGGGCTACAGACATTCTTCGCCACGCTTCCCTATCTTGAGCCGCCTCCTTCACTTGGGCCCACGATAGACCTGCCCTCTTCATTTCCGCCTCCACGGACCTTCTCCAGCTCTGTACGGGTCTACCTGGTCTCCTTCTTCCACCAGGCTGCCACTCGAAAGCAACTTGAGCATCGATACAGTCGTGTCTTCTCATTGTATGGCCGATCCATCTCCAGCGCCTCATTGCGATTTCTTTCCTCAATGTGGTTTGGTTACATTTTTTCCATAGGTCCACATTAGAAATCGTGTCCGGCCAGTATATGCGGAGAATCGTAGATAGTTGCAATATAGGTTCTCATTACCCGCGCACTGAAAGAAGGTAAGAATTCCCTGAAAAGTGGCTTGAAATCGCCGTTTCGCTAGTTCGCTAGTTTATCGAACAATATATAACTATAAAGCACAGTACAAATCATACACTTACGTACCTATTGGAGTATTATTTACTTGTAAAGTTTTCCCAGGATTTCGTCAACGTCAAAAAGTAACGAAAATACATTAAGACTATGCAAATGCAAAGCGTGTGAAGTGGACTTCTTGTGCGGTTAGGAATGTACCGTGGCAATTATTGGGAATATGCATACATAGGAATTCCAAATTTATGGTCCTGAAGGCATGATAGGTAGGTAATATGTCTGCCTTTCTTCTCATTTCGAAGTACTTACCTATTGTACAGTGAAAAAATATAAACAGGGCAGTACCTACATAAGTATTATGATATTAAATAATAAATTGCAGCTACAAATTCTTAGGACAGTATTTTATATTCTTGTAAATTTTTTAGTAAAAAAAATGAACAAATATTTTTAACTAGGATAAGTCATACCTACAAAGCATGAGTCATTTCTTCTAATTTCCCTGAAACCTGTAGCTGTAAATTTCATAGTAACTACCAAGGCTGCAGTTTCTATATTTCCCACCCAATCCTAACTAATATTATAAATGCGAAAGTAACTGCTGTATGTTACTCTTTCACGCCAAAACTACTGAACTGATTTGAATGAAATCTGGTATACATACGGTCTAGACCCTAGGAAAGAACATAGGCTACTTTTTATCGCGGTATTCCCATGGGGAAACTTTTTAAGGCGAAGTGAAGCTCGCGGGAACAGCTAGTATTGTATAATTTTGTTGATCCAACAAATTACAAAATAAAATTCGTTATAGGTACCACCAACTTAATAAAAAGATCGAGATCGATTTTGTTTTATAATGAATCACTCTAGCTTTTCCCATGAACTTCACTTCGACTTATAAGTTTTTCTTCAACAAGTTTTTCATCTTAGGATATTATTACTTAGTAGGAATATCTAATTGTGAAGTATGATGTTATTAGGTACCTACTTACTTAGATACAATAGTTAGGTATCTCGCCCTACGTATTCTTATTGTAACTTAAACACATTAATAGAATACCAGCATTACCAGCATATTACATTGTTGCAATCAGTCTAGATACTGTTATCAGCAGTTAAATAGACCTAGGCCTAGGTAACTGATAGGCTGGTCTAGGTTTAACTAGCTCTTCAATGTTGCATGCGTCAATATTTAGTTTTCACCAAAGTCCCGTTTCTGCTAAGTAGGAAATTATTATTTAGAACTAGCTGTTCCCGCGAGCTTCGCTTCGCTTTAAAAAGTTTTCCCGTGTGAATTCTGGGATAAAAAGTAGCTTATGTTCTTTCTCAGGGGCTAGACCATATGTAAGTATACCAAATTTCATTCAAATCCGTTCAGTAGTTTTGGCGTGAAAGAGTAACAGTCAGACAGACACAGTTACTTTCGCATTTATAATATGTATTAGTTATGATAGGCTGCATAAATCTCATTTTCCATATTCCAAATTTAACTTTTGACATGGCCAAAAAAAACACATTCACGTTACGTCACGAGCAATGAAAAACTTGCAATCCAGTGATACATACCTAATATAGAAAGGATTAATAGTGTACATAGCTCAGTATCATAGACAAAATATGTACCTATATAAGTACTTATATATGTACATATTTTGGCGTAGTATACCATAATCGATTGACATAAGGAACTTACAGCCGAATTGAAATGCGATCTAAGTAATTGTACGGTCATGTGCAGAGAAACCTGACCCCCCTCTCATAGTAATAATGCCTCTGAGAGGGGTTAGATTTATCTGCCTTATACTGTACTCTTTTTATCCACAATGTTTCCATACTTATTCTGTGGGTTATCAGTTCATGGGTCAATCGAATGATCATCAAACGTTACCGACTCTCTGAAGGTTTCATACTTCGACGGTCGAATGGCGTAGTGGTTAGTGGCCCTGACTGCTATGCCGAAGATCCCGGGTTCGATTCCCGGCTGGGGCAGATATTTGTTTAACGACAGATATTTGTACTCGGGTCTTGGGTGTTGATATTTATATTTCATATGTATCTATCTATGTATTTGTGTAGATATATCAGCTGTCCGATACCCATAACACAGGCTCTGCCTAGCTTGGGGTCGGATGGCCGTGTGTGAGATGTCCCCACATATTTATTTATTTATTTTATTTATTCATACTACGAGCGCCTACCTCAACTTTTACAATAGGCTTGCTGCTCCAATTTACACGGGAGCTAGGCTGGCTGAGTTGAAATAAGGGGGATAAGCACAAAGGTTCCACTCGAGAGAGCCACGTACAGTAGCTTCACCCCCCTCAGAATAGAAAAGAACAGAATATTGTCACAACTTCTGACTGCACTTGCCACATGCGTGGTGTAAGCGGCAGGTTTTTGTTGTAAACTTGTGTATTTTATACTATGTTTTTTTGGAAAATAAACGATATAAATAAATAAATAAATATGCGTGTAGACGTGTCGGTTGCTGTGGCGATGCCGTTGCCGTGTCGAGGCGCTGATATGGATTAGCAGACTTGCCCCCTGTTTGTTTTCAAGGTTTTTTGTTTGCCGCGTTGTCTGTGGTAAAGGAAAACTGTTATCTAGTAAATATGTATGCGATAGCCTAAATACTAGGTATATACGTGCCTACAAGCGTTTGAGAACGTTAAGGTAGTAAGAGTGAATAAACGTCAACTTTTTCGCCATAACCGAGTAATATTATAGAGTCTAAAAATTATGAATGTATGGGTGTTTGTTACTCTTTCACGGGAAAACGGCTGAACCATTTTTTATGAAATTAATTTGGCATGTAATAAGATGACGCCCTGGATTATTAACATATACCTTTGCTACTTCTTATCCTGGTATTCTCATGGGTGAACGAGAGAAGCCGAACCTTTTAGCTCGAGGGAAACTAGTACAATCTATAAGCACTAAGTAAGTTCTTTAATTTCTATCCAAAACTTGTGAAGATTGCCTTATAATGTGAACTCCCTTCCTAAGCTTGGGCCATTCCCATCACGCTGGTCCACTAAAGATTGATTCATCATCATAATTGCATCTACTGTCGGACATGAGCCTCTTGTAGATAGGAAAATTATAAAATTATTCCGTACGAATATAGTCTACGAAGTCATAAAGAGCAGTTACCTGTGTAGGCATAGGTTTCGAGAGCTTGTTTTGACAACGATTTTCGTATTCATAATACACTCACGGGCAATAAAATAGTTCCACTCACAAAATTCCGACACCAAACGACCCCAATTTTATCAAAGATTTAATTTAAAATTTTAACATACTATTCCCGTGTTTAGTTGATAATATCCTGACGCTCTGTTAAATTTACTTGTATGTTACTGAAGGATTCATTAAGCTAGCATTTTCCATTTAGGAGTAATGGTTATTTTCTCAGTGGAACCTTTTCATTGCCCGTGAGTGTAGTATTGAATTTGACTCAAATTTCTTCGTAAATGTTATTTCGTTTTGACTTCGCGATATGGTCCATGAACAACTACGTCGATGCTGTGACGTCAATTTTTTTGTGTATGAAAGTGACTTATTTATTTTCAGGTAAGTACTTACTTCATTTATTTAATCTGACTACTTATTGAAATATATTTCCTTAGACGATAAAATTAAACATTGTATCACATGCCTCATTAAAGATAGCTAACTCTCAAAATAGCGGATAAACATCAGTAGCCCGCCCACATCAACAAAAACATAATTCTTGATTTATAGCCATCTATCCCGACACACCTAATAAATCCATCAAACCTGCACATTAGGACGTGTTAATTTACCATCATAAATCTAACTCAGATTTACGTTATATGCCACGTAAGGCCCGCCATGATGTTAGCCTTCCAAATTCGAAAGTTCGACAAGCAAACGAGGCTGTCAAGTGACACATGTCAGTGTAACTGGCCGGCTAACATCTTTGCCATAAACAAGCCCTGAAAAAACATTCAGCTCTCAAAATAGAATTCGAATTCCCGCGCTTAATTGCACCTCGGCCAATGAGGAGGTAGGGCGAGTGAGCGAGTAATTTGAATTTTAGAACAGGATGGAGCGGCAAGGAGCGTTGGCCACGCCCCTTTAACAACATGGCGTATATTTTGATTGGCGGGCTTTTGTCGGTGGCCGCCTCGCGCGGTGACGTATCGAAGGCGCGGGAAAGCGAAGGGAAATGTCTCCGAGACTGACTATTGGCGGCCAGTGAGAAAAGTGCGGAAACTTCTTGTTATGTTTGTCTTTTTTATGACTATGCTGTTTAATGATTAGGTATTTATTTAAGTAATTGGTTTATATTCTCGTTATTTAGCGGTTATGAATACACGACTGATAAGTAGGTAAGAACTTATTAGAATCTACGTCGAAAATGTTTCAGCGTAAATGCCTGATTACACCCTTGCAAAGAGGTATTAAAGTCCTAAGGTCCATAAAATAAGGTATAACCAATTACTCCAATGACAACATTATATTTTTTCAGTTTTACCTGTAGTCCCGGCCATACATAGGTATAGGTACCTTTTATACAGGGTGTTTCCAAAGTGGTACCTATAGTAAGCCAAAAGGGGATGACTCAGGGTGTCATTCTGTACGACTTATATTCTACATAGGTACAGTGCTCCAAAATTGATAATGCGCATAGAAATCTTTGACAGATCGGTGGTTTTCGATTATGTGACACATGATATTGACTCCTATTTCTTTCGAACAAGGTGCAAAATGCAAGTGTTTTTTTAAGGCTCTTACGATTTAATGATTTGGGTGTGAAGATCTGCATGTGCATTATTAATTTTGGACAAGTGTACCTACGTTGTGCAGTTTTCTCAAAATAAAATATGTAATTTTCTTACTTAGAGTTAGAACCCTACTTAATTTATTGTTAATATCTAAAAAATTAATGATGCAGATAGGCCTTGAAATTACCTACTACAAAACAAGTACCTACTGTACACGGATACAGTCGATGATTTATAATGAATTCAAAATTAATACATTCGAAAACTCTTGAAATAAAATAATTAAGTACTTGATCCTTTTTGCAGGATCCGTACATATTAAAACGGTAAAAGGTTGATTGTAACCTGTGGACCTTCAGCAAAGTACGTAGGTATATTTATCTGCCTAGTAAATCCATGCCGTTAAGAAAAAACGTGCTACCTAAGTAAATTTTTAAAAACAATTATTTCACCAAAATTTATTATTCAATTATTAACTTTAATATTCAGAGAATATTATAAATACGCCTATTTTACGCCGTCCTTCAGGGCTTCAGGAATACTTTTCAACATATAATAATTTATATTCTTTTCTTCTCATCGAGTCTGGTGACAAGTCCAATCCAACCAAACCCTAAATTTATAAGAAGAAGGCTTCCTAGCCTTCTTGCCTTTCTTTCTTCTTTTTTGAAATGAAATTTTCCTTCTATGTGCAAAATACCCACTTGTAGGTAGATAGATATAGAGAAAGGACAAATTTAATGGGTCCACGGAGGGGAACTACGTAGTTCCCCTCCGTGGACCCATTAAATTACTTACTACTGTAAGTACTTATAAATACCTTAAATCTTTACTCAAATGAATAATTACTCCCTGTCTTATATTAACGACTAGCTGTTCCCGCGCGCTTCGCTTCGCCCTAAATAGTTTTCCCGTGGGAATTCCGGGATAAAAGTAGCCCCTGTTCTTTTCCAGGGTCTAGACCGTATGTATACCAAATTTCATTCAAATCGGTTCACTAGTTTTGGCGTGAAAGAGTAACAGACAGACAGACAGACAGACAGACAGACAGACAGACAGACACAGTTACTTTCGCATTTATAATATTATATAGTTAGGAGGATATACAAACGAGATGGTGTGTCACTTACATGTCCGTATTTTGTTTACTGTGAATCTATTTAAAGCTCAACCTAATGGCAACCATTGTACTTACCAATTTATTTATTTCTTGTAATTAATAAAAGTCTTCTGACTTAACTAATTTAAAAATTTAAAATAAGAGCTGTGTTACCTAGAGTGGGGTGTCATTTGACCAAGACGTTTTTTTATGCACTGACATATGACTCTTCAACTTGTTCGTATATTATGTATAGTTAATCTAAGCTTCTGTATACTTAGATTACTTAGTAGGTAGGTATAAAACAAACAGCAGCCTCAGAGCAATGAGCGGTCCTCATGTACTGAGAGTGTGATTTGCTCTTCGTACTTACACAGGCACTGATAGAGGTTCTCAATATTTCTGAAGGCACCAATTTTAAGGAATAGAATAGAATAGAATACTACTTTATTGTCTTAAAAACAATTTACACAAATAACAATTTACAATATAACGCAATAGGCGGCCTTATCGCTAAAAGCGATCTCTTCCAGGCAACCTTTGGGTGGAGGAGGACGACTTGCACAAACATATTAAATATAGATTTAAGCCATAAATGAGAATGGCCTAATCTGACCCGCTTTGCAGCCACTAACCAAACCTATTTCTATTCAATAATAAATGTGTTCTTAATACCTAAGGGTTTTTTTTAGCAAAAACTAAACCACTTTAAAACAAAAAATACTTTGCTTGAGGGAAACATCTAGAACTATGTAGTAGACTTGATCTTTCAGCACCTATCTATATCTTCGTTCTCCCATGCCTCACAATAATAAAATTTACACCAGGATAACTGTAGTCATGGGCTACACATCAATCTATCAAATCATCAATGGCTGCTCTGGCGGGTCCTGGCGCCTTAGAGAAATGGCCATTCTCCAATAACTGTCGAAAGAACTAAGATTTTTGTCTTCAGAATCGCAACACTCTGTTCTCGGGACCACCTCATTCATACACTACAACGGAAAACCTCTCCGTTATCATCCAGTGCGCTAGAGGGCCTCCCACGCTATAATTATGTATTGATACATTAGCCAGTTTGTATATAGCTTCATAGAGCCTTGTCTAGCAGTCTTCCATCAGCTTGTCTTGTGTGTAGGTAGGTATGGCAGCCAACCGTACCGTCATTGTCTACGTATACACAATGGTTTCTGTACTATACATAGGTCTGAAGAACTGACTGTAGGGAACCTAGGCATACTTATTAATAGGGTTTCATATGAGGTGCAAACGCCATTTACTAAGACTTCAATTCACATAATCTTCACAATATTTATTACCCAGACGGCGCAAATTATCTGTCCATTTACATAAAAGTCTATTTGAAATTCATAGCGATTACTTGGAGTATTCGCAATTAGCTAGCTGGTCAGCGGAGTTAATAATTACTAACATATGTACGGAGCCACCTGCTGAGGACCCGTAGGATTGGGATCCACTGGACTGTAAGGTTTGACCCAAGGTATGTCAGGAAATATTACACTTCCCAATCTCTTAAATTGGTAGAAAAAACTTCCGAATCAGCAATTTCATTAAAAACATATTGAGTTAGTATGAAGGTTGCTAGATGGTTAATGTAACTCGGTCCTGAGGGGTGACCCAGATGGTGGCAAGGCAAGTCTATATCGATTCTGAAGGTATAAAAATATAAGTCATTTTAGTAAGGTTATAAACTATAACTTTGGACAGTGGAAAATGAGATTTACGGATTCCCTTCATTGGATTCAAATCGATGATTTTTTCAAGGTTTTGACAGCACTAAAATAAAAAGTTGTGCCTTTATTTAGATTCCGATAAGTATGCCTATTAGAAAATTGTGGCTGAGACTGTCTTTTGTTGTGAACACGGCCTATGAATTATGAATTAAGTAAGTACTTACATTTTATTTTATTCTTAAATGAACTAGGCCCAACCTGCGGTCCAGATGGGCCATCGTATCCCGATGGGGTGTTGGCGATGTGGCAATATATCTCTTTCGTGTCGAACCCCGTAAATGCTCCTGTTTTGACAGTTGCCGCCGCCATTTTGAAACTGCGGGGGGCGGGGTGTGTGTGGTCTGAAAGTCAAAGAAATTGTACTTTTAATTTATTTGTTTTGTAAATTGTTATGATTCAAACAAAGATAACTTATTCAGAAAATATTTTAATCAGAATAATGTTAAACAAATGCAATGGTTGGTAAATAGAACTTGAGTAGATATACTTAAAGATAAAAAAATGTATACTTAACATATATCACACGATTATACCTATAATATTTCAAACACAAAGTTGCAATTCTATAAAACTTTACCAGAGTACGTATCTAGTAGAACTAGAAGGATGAGGACAGAGAGTCACTCCGGGAGGACACAAATCAGCACGCAGATTTGCTATCCCCAAGTTTCGTATTGCTGCACAGCTGCTACAGAATATAATATTTCGATAAGTACTTAGTGCATTTTCATGAGTGTTATATTTATAATTATATTATTCGGTTTAGTTATGCTTGCATTTCAAAGTAATGCACACATCACACAGTTTACTTATGACGTGTTTGTGACAGAATTTATTTTGCATTATTTTTAATTATGCATTAAAATAATCCCTTTTCTTATTTCATTTTAAGTACTTACTTACATTTTATAATAATTAAGTAGGTACCTACCTTAGTATTTAAGTACCTACCTATTATATCAGACAGAATATGTCACATACTTTCTACTTACTTAATCGCACAGAAAACAACAAAGATATTATTACATACAAGTTGCAACCTACAAGTTGAGTTGAATCAAAAATAAAACAGAACACTAGTTTTTAATCATGCCAAAACGGCAACAACTTCATCGAAAATGCATTCACGTACTAAAACAACAACACTACGTCCAACGCTGTATTCTTAACACTTTACTTACCAAAAGCACGAGCAAACCCAGCGATGTACAACGAGCTAACCGGTACAATCACCAACGAGATCGAAAGTAAACGTCTCATAGTAGCGCAGTACTATCACTTGAATGAAAGGTGTAGTATTCTCTGCACTGGTATAAAACAGTTGTGAAGATCAGATTCAACATCAGTCAGCAAGCAGTCGTCAAACCACACAGTGTCAACATGATCGCTTTCGTAAGTTGCAATGCTTGCTATAAATTTATCCCGTTTCCCGCCATCAAAAAAGTTTGCAGATTCCCGCGTATACTCAAAAGTTTTCAGCCTTTTTTGATCAGTATTCTGCAGTCAATACTTTTTTTTCATTTGGGCAAGTGGCCAGTGACTTATAAAATTATGAAAAAAAACTTTGTTGTTATGCTCTGTTTCATTATTTAACATGTGATGTCATTTGGTGCAGTGATGCAAGTTTGGTTTACAAACTTCCGACTTTAGTGGTGCACTGGTGAAGGGCATTGCCACTTTCTGATACTTTTAAAAACACCTACTTACATAAATTGGTTCAATACCGCTCTTTTGCTCTCGAATACCTTTACTTAATAAAAATTATGATCCAGTTAAAGTACCTACCGACTTTTACCTTTCCTTTGCCTTTGCATTTGTGTAAAGTTATTGCAACTCCTAATCCATAACCCTAAAAAAATCCTTTCTTATTCCAAGCCCATGTAAACCATAGACAAAACATCAAAAAAGGTCCACTCTTATTCCGCGCTCCAGCCAAACCGTCATAGACAACTTTTTCTTTTTTTCTCCAGAAGGCAACAACGCTCCTGATGCTGGCAGCCGTCACAGCCGGGGCGCCCTCCGGCGGCGGATGGGAGCCCGAGAACCATTCCCACAGCGAGCACTCCCGCCCGTACCACTACACCGTGGTGAAGCAGATCGGGGTGCCCATCCCGCACCCGGTGGCCGTGTCGGTGCCGCAGTACGTGAAGGTGCCCATCCCGCAGCCGTACCCGGTTCATGTGACGGTGGAGCAGCCGATACATGTGCCCGTTTACAAGGTGAGTTATGAAGATGAAGATTGTAGGCATTCTGCGGATTCGTTATCGTCAATAAAAATCACAGCGCCGTAATTATGTACAATCGCGATATAGTGACGTTTATCTACGTCAAACCCTTGTAGCGACAGCTGAACGCACAATTTTATTTAAGTACTTACAGTCTAATCTTTATTTTTGAATATTATTTAAAATTATATATACGCAGTCGTAAAAACGAATTATGAATTTAAAAATTATAATAATAATACGAGGGGACATCTCCTAGGTACCTATAGTACCTACCTACTTGCTATTTTCATGTTACTGTGGAGGCCGACGTCTTACTACCAGTTTCAATAACTCTATCTACCGATGACTGGTAGTTACTTTCATAGGATTTTGACAGGTTGTAACTTTTAATGTGTCAAAATAGTATGAAAGTAACTACCAGTCATCGGTAGATACTAGATAGAGTTATTGAAACTGGCAGTTATTCTACGTCAAATCGTAAAAGTAATCGTTATCTATTAGCTGTTAGCTTGGGGTCGGAAGGCTGTGTGAAAATAGCTGTATACTGTTCTTATTAAATACTTTAAATTACTTTATCTGTGATGCCTTTAAACCATCTGTCTTCTTTTTCTATCATTGAAAATCTGTTACTTTGTGTTAGTTTCTTTGTTATCCCTTTCAAACTTTTCTTCTGTATTGAACTCTAGTTGTGAAAAACTAGGTTAAAGAAGTAGTAAAGTGCCACAAACTTTTCTGTTCCGGTGACAGCTCACATAAATGTGTAAAATTTCTTAATTCTATAAGATTTTATGTTTGCACGTGTTGTTAATTCGCTCTTGCGGTGTTAATAAACCCATCTAATCTTTTACAATATACAATTCATTAGTAAGTAATGAGATATGGATCAATTTAGTTCACTTTCACCGGAACAGATAAGTTTGTCGCACTATAACAACATGTTTCACAGAGTCTACTCTACAGTAGTAACTATGAATATTCTCGTGCGCAAAAAGCATCAATGTCAATAAAACGCGTGAGAAAATGCAATGGCCACGTGTTTTCCACGATCACAGCACAAACAACCGTGACTGAATGACTCAACGAGTGGAGTAACCAGATCACATTGTCTGTGTGACATAATAATAAATAAAAAAACATAATTGCACCGATATTGACGCAATGCTACTGGCCGCTGAGAAAGTAAAAGTGACAGTCAGTGGAGCGAAAGACGAAGCACCTTTTTACCAACCCATCGTATTTCCCACTTTATTAATTAACTCGCTTTCTCCTAAAGGTTTCAATCAAGGAAACTCCTTCATTTAAAAAAAAACCTTAAATCTAATTTTAAATGTGTTTTGTTGCAGGTCGTACCCCAAATAGTTGAGAAGCCTGTACCGTACACAGTAGAAAAGCCAGTCCCGTATGAGGTAGAGAAGCCCTACCCAGTGGAAGTGGAAAAGAAGGTTGAGGTCCCCATCCCCAAGCCCTACCCAGTCCACGTGCCCGTCTACAAACACATCTACCACCATAAGGGAAAGTACTAAGTAGGTTAATAGGCTTCCAAATTTAAAATTTTAAAAAGAAATGGGGCAGTCAGTGAAAAAGAAATAGCTTATTCTGTAAGCAGCATGCTTTTTCTAGCGACCAGTACTTTTGAATATCGAATAGCCTCGATCGAATGTAAATACAAATTAGGGTTTTAGTATTTTTTGCACCAGTTCTGTGCCGGATGTCAAATAAATGTGATATTTATTGTGTGTTATGCAATAATGTGAATGTGTGTGTCGTTGACTGCGACTGTTGTTGACTATATTTTGTTATTATTGTTGTTGTTGATTGTTGTTTAGGTTTTTAATAAAATATACAATTTTATTGTTTTTCTGTGTCTTTTTCCATCTCACCTCAGTCTCCTCAGACGACTTAAATGATAAAATCATCATGTCATACAATTTATCATTATCAGCATAAGTAATGTAATTTAAATATGTAATGTCAGATATCTGCGTGGCAACGGCAACCCATACCCTTACGTGCAATACCAAAAAATCGAATTACTAAAATGCTTACGCATGACTACGAACCACCGCGCACCGGTTCCTAAGTACTTAACTTGACCATAATGACGGTACTTAGACAAGATCTCTTCCTGTTCTTACAGACATTCACCAGGAAGCAACATCATAGATGCACTCTGGACCGGTGTGGTCACACGTCGTAATCGTGCGACTAATAGGGCCATTATAGTGAAGTAGGATTAGGAAGTATAATGTGAAAATGAAAATAAATACCTGGGTCATTATACAGCATAGGTATAATGAAAATAAATAGGTACCTTGGGTACAATACAGGATGTTGCAAAACTGGCATAGCGAGCCGGAAAATAGTAAGTATATCGGGAGGTCATTCGGAACAACTTTTGATCACCGACTTTTCCAAAATTCACGAATAAAACCTACCTAGGTAGGTATACTTAACCGACCTAATCAACATTTGCTAAGCCCCGACCTAATCAACATTTGCTAAGCCTTGCAACAGGCAGCGGTCAGCTCAGAATCTCAAAGTATGACATTGTCCGCTATTGACATTCATCGTTGACTCACCGACGAACTCCTAACAGAACCACTGAGTCCCTCAACGCTAACTTTGCAACACAAACGCAGAAAAACATTACCAGGGCCAGATTTTTTCTTTGCAATTGCTGACACTGACGTGTTACATACACATCATCATCATTACAGACTATAGCAGTCCACTGCTGGACAATATAGGCATCTCCTAAAGCCAGAGATAATGTCAACCACCTACTTAAAGCACGGCACTGGATGCGATCTATATAGATTTCCGCATCCAATAGAAAGACGTAACACTACGTTCTCGTCTTTCTACGAGTATTTTTCATTCATACATATAGGGCTTCCAGGAAAAAAAACTACTTTTTAACCGACTTCAAAAAAGGAGGAGGTGTTCACCGATCATAACCGTTGCAAATCTAGCGTCAACAGACTCTATCAGCAGTATACTATACAGATACACAGCACACAAGCACTTTCCCGCCACGGGTTCAAACACCGCGGTCGCCGACCTCGCATCTCGAGCTGGTGCGGCGGCGCCATCGCTGTGCACCGCGTGCATTGCTGGCTCACAGTGAAAGGCTACAGGCCAGGTATTCGAACAGCCCGCATTGGATGCAGTGAAATCATTTTGAGTCGCGTTAGTTGCTTTGATTGCAGTTGTAACAGTAACGGTGGACCGCGTGCATTGCTGGCTCACAGTGTAGGCTACACGCCAAGTGTTGAAACAGCCTGCCTTGGATAGCGCAGCTGCAGTTGGATAGGTTTTGAGTCGTTAAGTATTGGAGGTTTTATGAAGGATCGAATTTACAATAAGCTACCGTACCACCACAATGCTGTCTAAAGGATTGTTGATCGCTAATGTTCGGTGGTGGTAACCCCACTAATGATGATGACCATTGTGGCAAACATAAGTTCTTGAGTAGAGACCCCGAACAGGAAAGCGCAACGTGAGACGCCCCCCGGACAGTCCAGTAGTTAGGTACATATCAGACATGTGACCACAGGCTTCGCCACAGAGAAGAAATGAAGTTAACACCTAGGACACTGAATATTGATGGGTACTCTGAGCTCTGTGGTGGCACCTACATTTCAGAATTATCCCCCGCATTGTAACCACACGTAGAAATTGAAATGCAGATCGCATTCGTGGTCTTGTTATCTTGTAATTAGATCCGTTGCGGTAACATTTAGAGAACTTTCAACGAAATGCGAACTTTCATTGAGAAAATACGATAAATTTATCAAATCATCTTGCATTTTATAGCATGGAATTTTATACGTGACCTTCCCGTTGCCAAAAACAGGTAGTAAGTCAATGTCCCTGACATTTATTATTACGAGTCACTTTCATTATGGGACTAATTATACAATCGCAACAATGAAAGGTTATTAACCTGCCTACGGGTTCACTGATAAATTTACACCCTGGATCCTTACTCATAATCCTCATGGGAAACCGATGATATCACACCACACATCACAAGAAAACCAGATCAAAAACTCAAAATAAGAACAAACACAAATAATCATAATTCCATAACCGATCCGATTGGTTCCATCTCAGCGCGCATCTCTCCGGGCGTTCAAATTTTAAACTTTTTGCTACTTTTTTCTTTTATTTTGTTTTTTTTCTCGTATGGCAACACACGCACCTGCCAGCCCCCCGCGGTGACCCGCCAGACCCGAGTCTTTCATGTCGACGGATTAATGCCGGGTTTTCTGACTATTTTTGTTTAAAAAAACTCCGAGGATAAGCCGCGATAATGTGATTTAAAAGCCAGCTCGATATAATTCTTATAATTGCTGTTATAAATTAAGCAGATCGTATACGGTGGGCTTAAATTACTGTGAAATGTAAACGTTACATTACCTTCGATATAATAAGCATGCCTACCTACATAAAAAACTAAGCAAACGTGAACCCTTTCATTATTATTTATTTATTTATTGGCATCACACAACAGGTACATAACACAACATGCTATAAAAATATATAAATTCATATATTATGATTATTATTAGTTTGCTTAATCAATATATTATGATTATCAATCGCTCTACAGGTTGCAAAAGTAGATGTATAGTGAGGTGAAATTCAGCTTTTCATTATGAACCACTTTTATTTTATTTAGTTAATGTGTTTGTAAAGTCTAAATAAAACATTGTAGACACTTTGGACAATAGAAAACGTTTTCTGCTGCTGCAGTTATCCTATATTATACAGTACGAGATTTTGACGTAGATCTTTTTAAAACTAGAGTCACTTAAGACCCAAGAGGAAGCTTGAAAGCATAAATGTAACTTACTTAGGTACATACACTGTAATGAAATGCACTGGACTTATAATAATAATTTTATTACTAATATACTTCCCAACTTACTATTCAATATCTCTACTCTAGTCATAATATTAAAAGCAATTTCTAAACGCAATTTACAACGTTTTAACTGATTTTACGCGGCAAACGAAACGTGCACTGCACAATATTCTGGATTATTTCCCGCGTATTCAAAACAAACATGGACGCTGAAATTACAATCATAATCAACTGAAATGTGTTTTCTGCTGAAGTTTTTAGTGCAATTTTGCAGTAACTCGGGCTAATTACGTCAAACTCTTGTAATGTAAGTATTTAATTATAATTTTTATGACCTAACCTGGATAACCATGCAACAACCTACCTAACCAACATTTTACTGCCTACCGTGTCCTAAGGAAATTGGTACCTGCCTGTCTTATAAAAGTGTTCAATAAATGGTCATAAATACCATGGCTGGTTCAGATGTCATCAACCAGCTCCACATAGGTAACTCAAGAAGGTCTTGCCACAAATAAATAATACGGCTGGGTACAGACAGAAAAAGAGATAAATTCTCGACCCCACCGCAAACAGTTTTATCTGTTTTTAAAGAGTCACCATTATGAAATATTGAATAGATTGGATAGAATTTCAATAATGCCATATCTAACCCGTATCTATCCAACAGTCAGTGTTTATCCAAATAGCTAACAAACACAACACAAAAAGTTTATGTACAAAACACATAGTAGGTACAGGATGTTAAAAAATATATTTCTGTTTCATAGAAAGTACATTATTCGTGTGATTTCTTATTATGAATCATAATTTATTCGAATTTCCAAAATTCTTGTAATTGTAGAATAATGAGCTGAGTTACCCCCTTTTGGCTGACGAAGTAAGCATACAATTTTCAAAAAATCCTATACACACCCACATAAATAAACTAAAAATAATCGAACCCACAAACCATTCGATCCCTCCACAACTCACACACCGGTGTTGCCACATAAATAAGGGAGTAAGTACTCACAGCAATTTTAATTACCCTTACACTAGTCGCGGGGGCGGGGCCTGACGACAGGAGCGCCGACAATTTGCATTTACTACCATTACTCTGTACACCGACAGTATAGTAGCAACCAACCATTGACCCTTGATTTCAGCAGCTGCTGAACAAAACCTGACTTTAAGCCTTTGTTATACAGACGCTTCAGTAGGTCGAAGGTATTGGTTCAAGGGGCCAGGTAAAGTGGATGAGCGGGCAGGCCGCACGCAAGGGTTGAAAAATGGGCCGGATCGCTATCTGCCACCTGTGAGACCAGTATTAATCGGATGTTAGGCGATTAGCCGCGGACGAGAACAAAAACAAAAGGTTTTCCTTCTGGTTTGGTGCCGAAATACGACTGGGAAACAGGGTTATTTATAAGATTGATGTGTTGGTCATTCTGAAATACTTAAGTAAGTAAGTAAGTACTCTTTTCTACGAGAGAAAAAATAAGATTTAACTACCCAATCCATCCATACTAAAAAGTTGCGTGAATTTGCAAAAGTCGTAGAACAAGGTTTTTAGAACAACCCCCTGAGTCACTCCCATTCGGCTTACTATACATTCCATTTTTGTAACATCCTGTACCTATATGTTAAGCTACCTCTTGGACAATTTACCCACCTCTTAAAAACCTTGCACCTTCAAATGGCGCTCTTCGAACGATTTTCTTCAAGTCCGATGTTAAAAACAAGAATAACTGACTGAAAAACAGTCTGAAATCTAAAATGCTAATTTAAGGAAATAATATTATGATCCAAACGTAATTTCTAACGCGAGCCACCCCTCCGCTTAGGTATAAGCTAAACACGTGAAAAGGGGCTGTGGCAGACATTTTGATTAAAGTTATCATTCTAGACAATCTAGCCACGCTCGCCGACGACTAAAAGGTTAAAATCCATTTAAATCAACTCGCTTTTATAATCCGGATTTATGTGCTGAAATTATTGTCATGAACGTATCGCATAAAAATATATATGAATGAATGAATCAAGGTAATATTAAGTTAGGTAGGTATAAAAATAGGGATGCTTTACGTTACACATGTCTCTGTCTGTTCCATCTTAGCTGAATCAAGCGGATGAACCGATTTTGATTAATTTTTATTAATATGTAGTTAATCGTTTAAAAAAATCAATGATAAAATGTCCGCCGAGTATAACAAGTCCCGAAAGCAATGGCTGCGGAGAACATTCCAGAGAGAATATCTCAATCAGTACCCGTCTATTTATCAAGAGGCGGCCATCAGTCGAGGGCGTCCCGCGGCTAGGAATTTCGTGAACTGGCGGTCAAGTGCGAAGTCGCGGGAAATAACTGGTGCTTGCCTTGTTAGGGTTCTATAGCTAATGTAATAGAAAAGTTCTAGGGACTAGAACTAGATAATTGTATATAATTATCGAAGAACTATTACCGAAGTACTTCAGGTCTAACTAGGTAGTTAGACCTGAAGTGATTAGACATTAATACCTATTTAGACCAGATTTTTGTACACTTTGGTGGATTAGAAAAACTTGATTTTTATACATAATATTAGCGTAGACAAAAAAAAAGGTGTCTATTAGATATATTATCTTCATGATTAGCCCGTATTCATCAACTGCTGGACAGAGGACTCTAGAGTCCCAATACTCTATCATCGGCCTTCCTCATCCAGCCGCTTCCTGTAAGTTCGTCGGTCCAACGTTCTGGAGGCCTCCCACGATAATGTTGCCTGTCCATGGTCTCCACTCGTAAACTTGTTTACCCTTTCTCCCTTCAAATGATCAAAAGTGACGGTAAAGCCAGAACTAGACCCAAGAACGATCAAATGCGAACGGAAGAGTCAGACCTAGACACTATTTCATTGAACACTCACATCACAATGCAACATTAATCAACGAAAAATCTAATAAATCCATCACAAGGTTCTAAAACTGTGGTGACAACGCCGCATAGAGCGGCAGACAGCTAAACTACCGAACGCATTCTTCTAAACAAGGGAACATTAGTCAAACTGTCGAATAGCACCGCCAAACCGTCGATGACTCATCTATAATCCTGTCAGACGAATCGGCAGCCGACGAATTAAAAAATTGCTTTAAAAGTGACAGTAAGGGGGATTTTGATGTATTTTGACAGGGTGTCAATAGTGGAGACGTTGATCAACTGTTCCTTGTCAGTTTTGATAATGATGTTGGTGATTTGTTTGTAAATTTATCATTGCGTGAGCTAGCTGGTAATGGAGGGTTGGTTCAGGTGAGATAATACATTGAGATTTAGATGTAAGAAGTAGGTTACTTTAGGTTTATCATCAAGTAATATTGTGTGTTTTAATTGGTAAAATAAACAACGAGGTAGTTATATTTTCATTTCAACATTGTTAATAGATCAAGTAAATACAAAAATTAGCTACCATAGTAAATTAAAATAAAACGCCTAGAGACTTTATAATGATAGGTGACCTAGGTAATAAATTGTGAGGTAGTTTTATATGAAACTTCTCCTAATTCGACCTTTTTAAAATGTCACATTACCATATAACACATTATTAATTACTTCAATAAGGCTGGCCAGTTGTAAGTTTTTATTTTTAACTTTCCGTAAGGTTGTTGCACCTGCAATTTTCAGCGCTCCCTCCATTACTCTTTTTAATTAGCTTGCAATTTTTTTCGCATCAGGCAACCCCGTTGGTTGGATAACCCTTATTTACTTATAGCGCCCATTATTATATTTTTACATACCTAGGTAGGTACTTACAAAACTTCAAAATTACGTCGTTAGGGTTGTGTTAAAATTGTTTGATGTTATAGTGACTAATTTCTTGGAACTTTTGGCCGCCTTTAAAATAATTATTGCTAGGCATGTCCTAGGTATAGATTACGCCCTAGGCTTTGGCCCTCTGGGTCTTAGGGAAATCAGACAGTTAGGTATTTACCCCAGTAACAAAAATAATTTAAATATCGGCCCGCATGTACTAAACTCTTAGGATAACTTCCCCTGACCGTGCCGTCTCTATTCAAAACAAACGATCATTTTGAATGCTCAGCATCTTTTTTCAAAACCGCCCTTTTTTCAAAAACTTTAAATTAGGAACACAGCTTTATCTGCGAGCGACATCTAGCGGGGCTGCAGTAAATTACGTTGAAATCTGGACCGCGTTCCTCATTGTATGCAGATTTGGCGCATCTTTGAAAGAAAGGAGGTTTTGCATACAGTGCAGTCACTGCAAAGAGTCCACATGCTTCGACTCACGAGGATTCATCAAAGTCACGTGACCAACAAAGTTTCTATGGAACATTTCCGGGCTTAGATATAAACATGCTGCACACGTAGATTTCGGCTTAGTATACCCTTTTTGCAACACTCTGTAGATAAAAACTGTTTAAGAAAGAGCTGCTGGACCTGCTGGTTATATGGTGTGGCGACAAGTTACGTGGAATGAGCTGTAGGGTCCTCCCGTCTACATTCATCCTGTGGTATCTGGTTGTCGTAAAGACTTTGGAGACAGTAAATAATAGGAGGATGTGACCCTTCACGATGGAAGGACAGCAGCTCTCGAAATAAAACAGAGAAGGCTCTGAAGTCTGAAATAAGCCCTGAAGGTATTTTGCCTACTATTGTAAAAAAAAAATTATAACAGTTAGTACTTAATTAATTCATCATTTAATCATCAGTATTTAGAAATTTCCTGAAAAAAACTATTACCTTACAAAGTCACGGTGTAACGTTTCTATTCTATTCTCTGTAGGGGTGCACCTGGCTCTCTCGAGTGGAACCTTTGTGCATATCCCCAAGGTCTAAACTGCCTCTAGCTTGGACCATTTCCCCACCACGCTGGTCCACTGCGGGTTGGTGGGTTCACGTACGTACATATCTAGATGTGCTAAATCTAGATATGCAGGTTTCCTCACGATGTTTTCCTTCACCGTAAGAGCGATGGTATATACCTTGTACTTAAATTCAAAGAACTCATTGGTACTTACATGTCAGCGCCGGGATTCGAACCCGCATCTCTGGCGTGCTAAGCGGTCGCTTACCCGACTGAGCTACCACCGCTCTTGTCGTAACGTTTCAAATGTCGTGGAAAATATAACCCCCTTTCGACTTATTAAAATTATGATTTTGTACATATCCTGGTACGTATTGTAACTATATATAATTATTTTTAAAAAGAATATGTAGGTATATTACATGAGCAGTCATATAAAACGTATATACCTAAGTACTTAAATTAAAGGTATCATAATTGTCACCAGAAATATAATAAATCACAAGAATCTCTTTTTATTGTAATCGATTATGAGATCGTTTAATGAGATGCATTAAGTATCAGGTTCGATTCCCGTCCCGGCCCATCTGTCATCATTACGGCCTCAATTATATTAGTATCTACTCGTATTTTATTATTATGCACGGCCACAGAAAAATAATAATATCTTTATGGTGGGTTCCGATGTTTATAAGTACATAATACATAAGTACTTATTGAATTAAAAGCTTTACGATTAGAAGATTTGATAGTTTGCGTGAAATATTTAAAAACGTTTTTAAAGCACCAAATTTAACCTATGAACCACTATTTCTATTCTACACAAATACATAATAACTACACTTAAGTACCCATCTACTACACAAATAATTAGTATAAATTGCACAAATTAAGCTCGTTAAAATATCAAAACAGGCATTATTTATTTACATCGCAACTTACTGAAATTAGGTTGATGTTTTCAACAAGCCTGCCAGTTAGACACCGCGGTAATCTTACTCTTAATTGTAATATTTAAATGAAATAAGTACATAAGTAGGTATATAGCATAGAAGTAATAAACTAACGTTACTTTATGGTATACTTATATAGGTACATTACACAGTCCGACAATATTATAAACGAGATAATTTTAGCTATTTGATACTTACGATATTTTTGTCATTTTTCAATGTTGGTAAGTATCTACTTATGTTATTTTTAAATTAGTGATTAGTGATCTATCTAATACCAGACCCAGTTCTGCTCATGTAGGTACTATTTAGCGACTATGTTATCTGTTAGTTTGTTACTCCCAGAGCCATTTTACAGACCAGAATTTTATAAGACTACAATAAGTAACCTAGACATTTTACAGCCCGCCAAAGCCAGCATTCAGCGAACCTCTTGGATTTCCTTATCGCGAATGCGTAAACGATCGGTCGGCCCGCCAATCCAAAAGAAGAACAAGTGTGAGTGATACTGAAATCACATAAATACTAGCATCTGACTAAACCGGGCCGCATTATGCAGTCTGTCCAAAGACATCCTCTTATTTGTGTCCGAAACGCGTTCGGAAGACCTAAAGCGTCCCCGGTTGATGTATGGGCTCGACACACGCCGACTTTTATATTCAGAACGGCATTCAAATGAGACTTCATTGTCTATGGACGACGGGCTAGCGGGTGCTGCTAACTGGCACGGTTATGAAAGACAAAATCCTGGGCCAGGCATTGCTGACAGGTACATTTTCTGAATATTTCTTAGAATGGAAATCATCCAAGATGGTTCAACCGATCGATCATCTCATAACAGCTCCCGTACCACCACCGCACATTAGCAATCATCCCATAAGCCGCACATTAGATTAACAATCAGCAATCCATAAGCAGCACCTGGTAATATAATTATTATAACTACTTGGGACTGGTTGTCCTAAGCTGAAATTATACCTAATATAAAAAGCCTTCTACCTCCCCTCTAAAGTATAGAGAGTAGAAGTTGAAGAGTGTTGAGTCTACAATCTTGAACGAAGAGCTACTAAGTACCCGGTGTTGTGGTAGTCATAGAATACAGAAAATAATAGAGCAAGCAACTTTAATTACCAACACACTGACTGAAAGCAGTTTAAGATCGGCAGATCTTTGGCAATGCGGCTGAGTCTACAATCTTGAACGAAGAGCTACTAAGTACCCGGTGTTGTGGTAGTCATAGAATACAGAAAATAATAGAGCAAGCAACTTTAATTACCAACACACTGACTGAAAGCAGTTTAAGATCGGCAGATCTTTGGCAATGCGGCTGATAAAGTTAGCTACAGTAAAGATATCTGAGTAATGAGCTGGCCATTGTGATGCCAACAATAGCCAACTGTTGGCCATTGTTTCTGTTATTGAAAATGATAGCTGATAGTGTGGCGTGCTGTCAAATTCATCGCGAGACGGCTTTGAACCGTCTAGTTTCGCGGCTCGGCTGTCGCGTGCGTACAATGTGACAATGGGACACGATTATTATTTCCACTACGGTACGGTAAGTCTACTTAACTGTAGTAAGTATAACATGGTATAAACCACGAGATCGAGTTAATTAGTTGAGCATGTCATAATATTATAGTTACCGTGTTACTTAAATTTTAGAAAATAAAGGATCAAGATTAAGTACCTAATCTAATCTATCGGTAATTGATGGTTTTATTAACTTTTTATTTCTTTGCTGGATTGCGCGTAACTCTGATTCTCAGAAGTCTTAGGGTGGCTTGCACAACAAAGTTAATCAAAATTAAATCTATGACCTCTTGCTCTGACATTATACTGTCAGAGCAAGAGACAAACTATTTACTTTGTTATGCAAGTGACCCTAGGAACAGTGTCGTTTCTCTCATATAGCTAAAATCCTAAACATCGTCCATTATCTTCTGTTTAATTAGAAACAGCAACTGTGAAACATTAGTCCAATTAAATTTCACGGCCAAACGAGGGCCAAACATGAGCATTCCTAATTCGAATTGAGTCATCGTCCGAATCTATTTTATCAATGGACGTAAATAACGGCTGGCCGCCGCCATTTGCATAAACGTTAACGCAAGATGGACGACGTTCCCACAAAAAACAATGTACAATTCTTTTTGTTCGCGCCTGACAAATGTACAACATTAAGCGGCCGAAATTTAATTAACAAGTGATTATTCCGAACCGCTGACCGCTCTGTCGTTCGTTGCAATGATTTTCGGGAGCCAGCGTGAGGTTCCGTCTGTAAATTATTGTTCAAAATGCTTTAGGCAAGTTAGACTTTCAAAAAAAGATAAATACGAGCTTTTTGCACAAGCTTCTAGCCGTTGTCAGGGCATTCCTGAGGAAATTGTTATCTGTTATCTTTCACCCCTATAACGTTAGTTACAGTTTCGTCTGCAAGGGAATATGCACAAGGTTTCGATTCGAACTCAAAGAAGACTGTGATCCCCATCCCGAAAGGGTAGATTCACCTAGTCAGAAATAGCACCACCCACCTTAGGAAAGGAGCCACCACCTGCAGTATATTTGGGTATTGCCGTGGACCAGCAATTAACATTAGCTGTGATATCCACATAACGTTATGGATCTACAAGGCTACATCCATAGAGTTTATGAATTCCTACAAATATATTTTAATACTAACTAAATGGAGTGTCAGTGCAAAATAAACGTCTCGACAAGTAACACCCGTCTTCTACCAGTGAGCTCTTATTTTGAATTAATTCTACTACTAGGTACTACTAAGTACTTACTACTTTGGTTTGTGACTTTATTCATGGTTGTCATAAGGTTGAACTTAAAACGGTGTGGCAGTAAAGAAAATGCGGACAGTTTTTGGCTTTGTTTTTGTATGTGGCTCACCATCTAGTTCGTATATTGTTAATCAAAGTATTCCTACAAGACAGACTGTCGCGGCGCGGCCCCCGCTGCGCTTACAAATGTGGCCGATACATCACGCCGATGATATCTCTTTCAATTTAAATTAAAAAACCAGCACCGCCGGCGAATTAATGAAGCAAAGGTGTAAAAGTACGAGTGGATCGTAGATAAAGCGTGGGGTCATTGCTTATTAGTGGAAGTTGTGTAGTAGGCAAAGTTATGTCAGTAGGTATAGAGTACCTAGATACTTACATGCAATAGTACATAAGTAATAATTGTGTGTATTCGTTTATCAATTATTTTCCCACAACCTTTTATTATCATTACCATCACATCAGTCTGGCTTTATGCTACATTCCTTCTCTGTCTCAGCAGTCCGTCTGTGGAATGATCTCCCTGAGTCTATCAGGAAGGCTCCCAGTCGTGCACTTTTTAAATCCTTAGTTCGGTCTCATTACCTCAACAAGTTATGATATAATTAATTACAGCCTTTTCATGTACCTCTGTTTTAGTGTTTAATATTTATATATATGTGTATGTATAAGTAGTATAAGTATATATAAATGTATTATTATATATTATTAGAATGTTAGGTATAGGTTTATATAATTATTTTTTTTATATATGTAGGTATAATTATGGTAGTTTTTGTGTAGGTTTTTTTTGTGAGATTCATTGATTGATTGTGATTTTTGTTATTTTTTTGCACTTCCCTACTTTTGCTCCTGAACCTCCTGCAGGTTGACTGGTAGAGAATGCTCTTAGCATTAAGTCCACCTCATTGTACATCTACTTTTGTAAATTGTGCAATAAAAGCATAAATAAATAAATAAATAAAAATAGGGTTCGATAGCAGATAAAACATTACAATCCGCAAAATGCATGCAAGTAATTTGCCATAAAATAAAAAAATAAAGTTCCTACTGGAATTTATATTGTTCAAACTTAAAAAATCGGTTCAGCCGTTTGGGAGCTACACTACCGCAAACAGCATATTCTAAAACTTATAACGCCCCTCTGCATCTTGCGGGCCTTAATTCAGCGCCTTTGCTTTACAGAGAGGCAATAAGTTGCGTATTAGCTACCTAAATATATTTACAACATATGGGGCTAAATACTATCATGTAATCGCATCAGTCTAATCAGTAAACCTAATTTCGAAACGCATAATTAATAACAGTAACGATCTTCGACATCTAAAATACACGCCGCCTGTTCTCAGTTTGACTTGACTGACCCGGTCATACTTTGTGACGACAGGCATGGTGTGCACGAAATTTACGACGCCCTGGCGCGGGCACTTGAACATTCGTTGGATATTCCTAGCTGAAGGTGACCTGGAAATTCCTCACCTCATCTCAACCCGCCACTTGTGGCTGCGGCTGAATACCTGCGGGTGTATTGAATCATAACATTTTAAATTTTCCTATGCAACATGCCCTTGCATCATATTATACTGTGGCAACACTCAAATATCTGACACTGACAGTTATAGTGACAGCCCATTTTGGACATCTGTCAAACAAAAGTCAAAGTGTGGCTGGACTGGTGATCGTGCCGTGCAAAACAAAACGGGAATTATTGTAATAAGGCCCCCACCACCAGCTTTCACCATGGTGAGTCGCTTCCAACGTCATTCGTATACCTGGCGGTGTAACACGCACCTGCTTCGTGGGCCGCTTTCAGTTATAACAGTACTTTTTGACAGGGTACCGCGATGTTTGCGAGGGTCTCGTTCTACCCCACTCTCCTGTACAATGTTCTCATGGAGAAGGTCACAGCACGGAGGTGGTATGACCGGATGGATGACACCGTGATCCTGGGAGCCCTCCCGTTCCAGGGCATGACGAGACAGGTCAGTTTGTTTACGTTTTACTGACATACTTTCAGAAGTTTAGTTTTCCTGGTTTCTGAATGAAACTTAAGATGTTCTTGGGCTTTTTGGTTGTAAATTTGATTGGGATTACTGTATGTTTGAGTTGTTGAATGTGTAAGTTCATTTTGATTTGGTAGGATAGTTTTCAGGTTAATATGAATGGCTGAACAATAAATTCCTATATTTTAATATTATTTGATCTTTACCTAATTAAGCTTCAGTAACACAATATTATCTCGGAATGTATGAATGCAATGTTTGGTAATAGATAAATTAATTAGTTTCTAGTAGTCCCCATTAATGTCTCTAATTGTAATCATAATTGTGCTCTTATCACTGTACAGCACATTAAAATCCTAAGTATAACTATTATACAACAGTGCATGAAGCTAATTTGTAATTTATATTATTTTTAAGCAATTACAACTAATACACCACACCACACACCAAAAAAGTTGCCATATAAAAGCCAAGTGGGCAATGGAAGGCTGATGATGATCATGAGGAATTACTTTCTAGGCTATGCAAGGCTGATGTCTTTAGTTCAATAAAAACCCAACTTTTACGGAAGAAACAAGACGATAAAACCACACATTTAATACTAATTAAAACTTATGTAATTATTTCAGCTAATTGAAGAGGAGAACCTAAAAGGAGTGGTGTCAATGAACGAGACGTATGAACTGAAGGTGTTTTCAAATGATGCTGAGGTAAGAATTTTCATTCAGAAAGCACAAGCTCTATGCTTTTAAAAAAAATATATCTTTCCAAAAAGCAGCATTAAGAATCCTCAAAGTTCATTTATAAGATTTTCTTTAAAAGAAAAACATGCAGAAACCTTACTCTCGCGTTTGTAGTAAGAGTGAGATGTCAACCAAAGATATCAAATTATTTGCCCATAAACTAGTTGAAAACCTTGGCAGGAAACCCTAGTATGGAATAATTAAGAAAATTCCACTAGCTTCAAAACATGAGACATTATTTATCGCACAATCAATGGACAGCTATAAATAGAACTAATAACCATATCAATACAGCTCACAATGCTCACACTCAACAAACACTACGATCTGATAACCCAGAGTTATCTGCTGTGCTGTGTCTATGATCTATAGGTGATTGTATTTATTAATATTTAGTGGTAGAACATGTTTTGTTAGACAAACCTTTGTAGTTTTTACATAATGGAACATGACTATATTACTTATTAAACCTGGTTCATATAAGTCCTTTTGCCTTAAAAATATGAATGAATGAAAGGATAGAATAACAAACATTCTAACTATGGTTTACATTATCAATTTATGAGTACCTATCACTGAGTCACTAATTACCTCATTCACAGTCCTTTATTAGAAAGTACATAGAAAGAACAGTGCACTACATTAAGACTATACTTTCAATCTTCCTATGTAGAATTTTTACTAGACAACCTTTGGGTGGATTAGTGCATAAGTAGGGCACATCAATGGTGTCGCGCGGTCGCCTCACCCCACAACTTCGTTGGTACAGTAAGGGGCAGATAAACCTGACCCCCCTCAGAAGCATTGTTAGTATGAGAGGGGGGTCAGGTTTCTCTGCACCTGACCGTACCTAAAAAAGCCTCTTGCGCATTGGCCAAGTTACCAACTTACATGGTTCATAGTGTACAATTAAAGATACCTTTTTTCCACTAAATGTATTATATTTTTGTTGTTCAGAAATGGCGCGAGAACGGCGTGCAGTTCCTGCAGCTGGCCACGACCGACATCTTCGAGGCGCCCGACCAGGACAAGCTGTACGAGGGCGTGCGCTTCATCAACAGGTCAGCTGCTGACACTATGTTAATTTAATAACTTACCAGCTTCTACCCGCGGTTTCTTCTTCAGCCTATGTCTACCCACTGCACGGTGTAGGTAGTCCTCCTATGCTACGCCAATTCCCACGGTTCTCTGCCAGACTCATCCAGTTTGGTCCAGCCACTCAGCTAATGTCATCGGACCAACGGGTCAGTGGTGGCTGACCCACCGCATCGCAAGCGTTAAATACGCTGAAGAAATACAAATAAACTTTCCACAACTTTTGCGTTTATAATAGTAGAATTATTCTAATAGGCCCATTTTGACAGTTATAGAGGAACATAGAATAGAGACAAAGCCGCAACAGTTGTTAACATAACGATTGCCCCTTCTCCTCAGGTTCCTCCCCGCCTCATCCAAGCTGCCTTTACCGGCGGGCGCGGAGGCCCCCGCAGAGGCCGGCTCGGTGTACGTGCACTGCAAGGCAGGACGGACAAGGAGCGCCACGCTCGTCGGATGCTACCTTATGATGGTGAGGCAGATTATGGCATTAGAAACTTTTGACTTAGTCCAAGATTAGGCATCTTGTAATGAGCACCACAAAACGCTTGCTGGAGCTCATCAACATCAGAAAAAACAACACTATCCTGGACCTACCTGGTACTACATGGTAGTCACAAGAGTGTGGTAGCACTCTTCCAAAAAAAGCATTAAAATAAAACTGGATAAGTACTTGTTACTACCTTACGACCATCCATCACAATCAAGAAAGCAACATGGAGACACCCATGGCAATAAAGGGACATGGTGGTGCCAGTGCCAAAATAATTAACCTTCTTAGCGTTTCGTTGACAAACACTTGAGCTAGTCTACGATTTGTCAACATGGTGGTAGGATTATTCAGCTAGAATATCGTTAGTAGCTCATTGCTTGGGGTGCGCTGGACGTATAATTAACAATCTTTCTAGATTGGGACCTTTCCTGCACCGGAGCAATTAAGAAACTACCATGTCTATAAATTCCAGAAAAACGGCTGGTCTCCCAAGGAAGCAGTAGACTACATGCGGTCGCGGAGGCCCCACATCCTGCTGCACACCAAGCAGTGGGAGGCGCTCGCCATCTTCCACCAGAGACATGTGAATAAGTCCTAGTAGACTGTGAGACCCTGGTACTTAGGTAGAGAGTAGGTAATATGGCGTGGTGATACTATGAGTTAGGATAGATTTTTCAATGGTCAATAATCTTCCACTGCAATAAAATTTGCGACGTGGAAATCTGAATTTCAGTCTTGAACAGGCACTAGCGAGCAATGGAAAACTATTTCATTTCTCACGACGTACCTAAATGTATGTGAAATCTGTACACTACTACATCACTTTAGTGTATCAGAACGTTAGCTACCAAATGTTGTAATTAATTTTGATAAATTATTTATTAATATTATAATATGGAGCTATAAAATATAGGTTTAGTAAGTAAGCATTTAAACGAGGTGCTAATACCACTAGCAAACAGATGACTATACTTTTGACCGAGTGGATTTCAAGTTATACTAAGCAAACAAAATCAAGCTGTCTCATTACTATTTCCTACTCCTACTTCTGAAGATATAGTAACTACATTTTCATACACCAACAATACTTAGATATACCCTACTTTTTGTATTAGAATATCATTAAACATGTATTATTCCTATTTCTAATTTCTGTTATTTTCTATTATTTTTGAGTACATATTTACTTTGAGTACTTTCTACTATTTATATTTAGTTGATTGTTATCGTGATCAAGGTCAACAAAGTTTAATGTATAATATTGTTATATTCATTCGAATAATTGCAATTGATTTTAATGACATGTTACCTAATTTAAATATTAAATAACGAACTATGAAAGCAATAAATAGCTACATTTCATTACACACCTTGTTTTATTCGCAGCAAAGTTAAACACATTAATAACTGATTCATCATTTATTAAACTAGAAATAAATAAAATACAGATACATGATTTCGTGTAATTTCATGATGGTAGACTGATGCCAATTAATTAGTAAATAATACTAAAATTTAGGTTTTTTTTCACGACTGATGGCCGTTTTAAGTACCTGTTCAACTTCTCTTAATAATAATTCTATTTCCGATCGATATTAGCAGTAATATTTTATTTGTGCAGTCTGAGCAATACTTATCATTGTTTACATGAAGCTTTCATGTATGTGTAGATTTTACCAAATTCATCAATACATATATTTTATAAAAGTACCTAATAATTTTAATTTGGGCTAATGTACCATAATTCTATTACTGCTAATAAAGACCAAATGCCATAATTTACCCGCCCATCCAATCCATATGACTTAAAAAAACTTGATTATTTTTCAAAATTCATATCTAAAAAAAGAACTCAATAACTCAAGTTTCTCATCACATGAATTGGCTAAAGCGGCAATATTCATCGAGATAGTCTACCAAATATAAGAAATACCTTTAACTTTAGCAACGATTTAATAAACCTTTTAACAAAAGACTAAACCATTACCCAAACCAAGCTATCCCTTACATTTGTTAGACAAGGTTGCACCACTTTACGCTTTCTGCGACTTGACGGCCCACAGTTGAAGGAAGGTGTTAGCGAGGCCGACGTCGTGGCTGATGATGTAGAAGAGCCCTCCCAGGGTCGCGATGGAGATCAGGTAGACCAGAGCGATGGCCACTTTAGGGATGAAAGGACCAAAGATGGCGGCTCGGACGTAGTCCACTGCTATCGCTTCTAGGCCCCTGGAAGATGGGAATTGAGGTTTAATTGTGGGTATTGGTAAGGTGGTTTATAGTAACACATACATACATTAATACACTCACGACTGTAATCCCCGTGGCTCACAAGCGAGCCACCCACTTTTCGCAGCACATTTTGTACTCACGTGATAGGTTGCGAACCATATCGCCGTTTTGGGATAAGTGCTCATAGTACCTATTAAAATTATCGACAGTTCCAGTATCCTTTCTTCCTTGGATTGGCTTTAGAGTGGAAAAACTTTAAAAGTCCAGAAGAGGGCGTTGTCATAGAAGGCAGGATATTGGAAGTAAACGCTCTGTCAGTCAGTAAACTACAAAATGCATAGAAACAACCTACTGAAATTTAATGTTATTAAATCGTTTTGGTACTTAGATGCTTGAACCAGATCCATTTAGCTTTTAACGTAAAACACAAAGCTAACTACAATAAAATACCCTTTGAGAATAAACACATTTTATATTCATAAAGTTAAATACGGAACCCTAAAAACTCTGCAAAACGCACACAAAATCAACAGACGGGAGATTTCTTTTTCTTCTTATCGTCCTCTGAAGTGCCGCCAGCTCCTTCCCCTTCCATCCCTTTCCCATCAGCCCCATCCCCTCCCTTACCCCCTTCATCCACGGGTTCCTTCCTCATATTAGACCAGATCTTCCAGAAAGACGCACTGACGCCTATCCCATTGAAGATCAAGTAGAACAACCCGCCGAGGAGTAAAGCGGTGATTGCGTAGACAAAGACCATGGCCACTTTAGGGACGATGGGCCCGACGACGAGGACTCGTAAATATTCCACCACGCACGCCTGCAGGCCCCTGCGGAGTGGGAGGGGTTAGGGAGGGGATGGGGTAGTGGGTAGGTATATAGGGTAGGGGTTAATTGGGTAAAGGGATATGCAATGCTGGCGGATGGCCGACCAGCTAGTGATGGTGTTCAGGTGAGAATAGGTAAAGTGAGGTGAGGAATAGCTCAATATGACGTGAGGTTAGGGTAGGGATAGGTATTTGTTTGGTGTAAGGACTCCCTTGTAATCCCATGCGCAACTTGTTGTCCAGGCAGGCTACAAGTGGTTTCAGGCTTTAGGGTTAGGCACTGGCCATTCTCCGTAGTACAGCACACTATTGTAGCACTATTTTAGACTAATTTGTTCAGCAGCAGACCTGCAGCTTCCCTGATGATGATTCCATCTATGTATAAAGTTTCTGTACCTATAAACCTGTGAAAGACGCCAACATCACTATACTAACCAGAAGCTATGGGCCGTGATGAGGACAGCTACAATAGCATCAATGATCTTGCTGGGGAAGGCCAGGCCGAGGGGGATGAGTGGCAGCATGGCCACCGTCACCGACTTCTCGATGACCCACAGCTTGGCGTGGTCGGAGCCCTTCTCGGAGAGCCTCGGGGCTGATGTGCGGAATGATCGGACCTGGAATTTACAGATACAAGTATGTATATTATTAATGTGCTGGTCTTATTACTTAATTAGTATTTCAAGTTTTCAAACTAGTGCAGGGCTCTAGCAACCAATATAAAATGCCACTTTAGAACTATAAATAATTTATAATTTATTTAAATGGACAAGTCTGTTGGCTCTGCCATTTCCATGGCTGAATTATTAAACTTCCTCATCCAGCCTACAGTCACTAGTAGATGAAGGTTAAGGACAGGGTGTGCAGCACAGTACTAGTTATGAGAAGTTAGTTTAGCAGTAAACATTTCTTGGCTAATAAAGATGAAATACAGCAAAAAAATATTGCTAAATTATAGCATTACACTTATTGGAAATTAAAAATGAATTAACTTATAGTCCAATTATGTTTAGTAAATAATTAGATCTATCATTGCATAATAATTATTATTATACTGTTGTTAAGTAAATCTTTGGGCACACTTTCCTTGTTGTCTAACTCTTTGATATTTATAATCATTCCTTGTACTCAAATAGGTATATCTAGTTAAACAAACACTTAAAAATGTCTATTATTTAAACATGCCACAGTTACACTTACAGCATCCAGTAGAGGTGTGGTGGTGGTTTGTTTGAAGGCGGGTGCGGCGAGGGCTGTGGAGTTACCGAGGAGCCTCGGGGTCTGCGTGAGGGTCGCCTGCGACGCCATCCGCATCAGCTGCTGTGTGAACACACGGTTTGTGCATGCTGCGGGAAGATAGAAGTTGAGTTGTAGCGGGAAGAAGTTTTATAGTAATGAAAAGTGGAAGTAAGACCCAGTTCTACTATTTAAGTTATAAGACTGGTATTCATATGCTTATGCTTAGATTAACTGCTTAAAATGAGTTAAGTGAAGCACTTAGTAATTATAATAAACATAGAAGTCCTATGGAAATACCTACATAACCTTAATTTGATATTTGCTTATGTTATATATTCAAATTATACATATTTTTTGCATTCATATCTTCAAATATGGTTTGAATTTTCAGATAATTAGTGTATGTAATATATTGGTTCTGAATGGAATCTTTATATAAAAGAAAAATAAAGTATTACATAATATCAATAAAAACATTAAGGTTTTACAGCATACCTGAGTTTCTTAGGAACATGGAAAATGCCATGATTTACCGGCAAAAAATTGTTATCTAAATAAACCGTGTAGATTTAATATTATTCAACAAAACACGCAAAATGCGAGTTTATTCGGGAATATTGCAATTTTTGCAAAATTTACGATAAACGTCAAACACAACAATGACAGATATCATGTCAAGGCACTGTCTGTTTGACGGATCGAGATTTTTGTTGCCATAATAAAAAAATTACATATTTTTTAAGAGCAGGGTAGTATATATTTTTTTCATATGGCATCCCTAAAATTGAATGACAATTCATTTTCGTAAATTGTTTGAGGTTTTGTTTTCAATAAAATACAATACAAGAAAACTAGAGATAAAGCCCAGTGTATTTAAGGCAAAATAGCAAGTTAGAACCATGGCGACCACGCTCGAAGACAAGTCAATCTGGGAGGACGGTGAGGAGGCGCTCAGCGAGGAGGTGCTGCGGATGCCCACCGACGAGATCGTCTCGCGCACCCGGCTGCTCGACAACGAGATCAAGATCATGAAGAGTGAGGTGATGCGCATCTCCCACGAGCTGCAGGCCCAGAACGAGAAAATCAAGGAAAACACCGAGAAAATCAAAGTAAACAAAACCTTACCGTACCTGGTGTCAAACGTCATAGAACTGCTGGATGTAGACCCTCAGGAGGAAGAGGAAGATGGCGCCGTGGTGGACCTGGACTCGCAGCGGAAGGGCAAGTGCGCAGTCATCAAAACCTCCACACGACAGACCTACTTTTTGCCCGTCATTGGGCTGGTTGATGCAGAGAAGCTAAAGCCTGGAGACTTAGTTGGTGTGAACAAGGACTCATACCTGATCCTGGAGACTCTACCGGCGGAGTACGACGCCAGGGTGAAGGCTATGGAGGTGGATGAGAGGCCCACGGAACAGTATTCTGATATTGGAGGGCTGGACAAACAAATTCAGGTCAGTTTTCTATGACAGATCATCATATTGCTTACTATATATATTTTAAGATAATAAATTTGAATGTCTGCATCTCATAATAAGCTTCTTTGTTGTCATCAGGCTAGTTTAGATATCCTATCTATCTACAGGTTACTACAATGGATTTGTTTACAAACACAATAGTTATTCTCTAAGTTCTCTCATTTGCTATTGATCTTCACAAAACCCTTTTACCAATTCCAGGAGCTCATAGAAGCAGTAGTCCTACCAATGACTCACAAGGAGAAGTTTGTGAACCTCGGCATCCACCCACCCAAGGGGGTGCTTCTGTACGGGCCCCCCGGTACGGGCAAGACACTGCTGGCCCGAGCCTGCGCCGCTCAGACCAAGTCCACTTTCCTGAAGCTTGCTGGGCCTCAGCTGGTGCAGATGTTTATTGGTGAGTGTTTGAGTATGGCCTGATTGGTCTCATTAGTAGTTGATCTATGGCAGTTTTGTGTAGTGACAGTTACACTCATCTGTCCAGGGTTATGGAATATAAGCTTATACTTACGCTAGAATTTTTGAGGTAACTTGGCCAATGATCAGCAAAATATCATTTTGTAGATCAAAGAAATTTCATGTTTAAGTTTTGATGGCAATCAGCAGATCAAGTAAGTGGGTGTTACTTCAATAAGATCCACCTTTAAAGTATGTACTAGCATAGCACTCTGTAACCCGTATTCATAAATAGATTGTATGTAGAAACTTAAAAACTGTGTACCAAATAAATAAATGCTGCTTCTTAACTTTACAGGTGACGGTGCCAAGCTGGTCCGAGACGCGTTTGCCCTGGCCAAGGAGAAGGCTCCGGCCATCATCTTCATTGATGAGCTGGACGCCATCGGCACCAAGCGGTTCGACTCGGAGAAGGCCGGAGACAGGGAGGTGCAGAGGACCATGTTGGAGCTGCTCAACCAGCTTGATGGGTTCAGCTCTACTGCTGATATTAAGGTTGGTTGAAAAGCATATTTATTATCTTAATACCAGAAAGAGATAGCTTACAAAGCCTATAGCTGCCATACTTGGAATTAAAAGATAGGTTGCTAGCATTTTTGGATGATGATAAAGATGGTGACTAAAGATGCACGATTATCACTAACCATAATCGAATAATTCGATTATAGACATCATTCAAACTAATCGAATAACCAAGGGCAAGAATTAAACAGTCACGATCATGGGCTAAAAACGCATTTACAGTAATTTGAAATACCTTTACTCAGTACCTATTTCGCATGGTAACATGTTGAGTTGTGTGTTGGTTACTTCCAGCAGAAAGTTCCAATGAAAAATGACAGCTAGTTACTCAAAAACCTCTGTCTCACCCCTGCTTACAATGTATACTTTCAATCAAAAGTTCTAATGAAAAATCTACGCAAGTTACTAAAAGCACTGTCTCTCCCCTGCTCTCATGTCTGCAGGTTACTCAAAAAACTACCTCTTTCTGTCTACTTCCAGGTGATAGCGGCGACGAACCGCGTGGACATCCTGGACCCGGCGCTGCTGCGCTCCGGCCGGCTCGACCGCAAGATCGAGTTCCCGCACCCCAACGAGGAGGCGCGCGCGCGCATCATGCAGATACACTCGCGGTATGGAAGCTGACAGACAACTATTGTTATTACGCTGACAGATAGACTCATCATCACGACCCATCACGTCCCCCACTGCTGGGGAACGGGTCTCCTTCCTTCCAAGGAAGGGTTTTAGGCCTAGTCCACCACGCTGGCCTAGTGCAGGTTGCTTGACTGATTGCTATCAATAATTACCATTATTGAGCCAGATGGAGAAATCTACTCAAGGCCCTTTGTCCCTGCTGAGGGACGTCAGGATGGATGTATGTATGTATGTATGTATTGAGTTGTATTGACAGTCTCGAGGGCGTAAATCGCTTAGCATGTGGACTAAACTTCTGGCACATTAGCAATTTGAGGATGAATGAATCATTATGTAACATCTAGAACATTTATTTTTTATTATATATGTGCTTTCATACTTTGGTCTACAGGCCAGTACATAACTACTACATACATAATTATCTCATAAATTTGTCTGTAAACCGTTTTGTTAGCCAAATAAATAAATAAACATCGTCGTCATCATAGGAACTGTATCATCAACAGGCAACTGTAGCATGGAATGTTGGTTGACTGGATGAGGAAGTCAGATGACAGAGTGTTGTAGTTCTCATAGGGAGATCCGAATGCCCAGAAGTAGAATGCTTAATAGTGATGATAATATTTTTTATCATGAATGTAGAAAAAATTACATAGTTTCTTAAGCGATGTCGATGTCCCCTGCTCAATGCAATACAATCATCACTCTCTGTGCCTGCCTTCATCAAAAACTATGGTATCCTGAGCTTGTTTTCCTTACACGATATTCCTTCACGAGTATACTCAGCCACTCATGATTGATAGGTAACCCATACACTACCTAGCTAATTATGAATCTCCTCCACAGCAAAATGAACGTCAGCCCCGACGTAAACTTCGAAGAACTATCCCGTTCGACAGACGACTTCAACGGCGCGCAGTGCAAGGCGGTGTGCGTGGAGGCGGGCATGATCGCGCTGCGCCGCTCCGCCACCGCCGTCACGCACGAGGACTTCATGGACGCCATCTTGGAGGTGCAGGCCAAGAAGAAGGCCAACCTCTCGTATTATGCTTAGGTTTTGCGCGGCATTTTTGTATATTAACACTATTAAACGTTTATTTTAGGTTTTTTAACGGTGTTTTTTTTAGTTCTATTCTTTGTTGGGTCCTTGCAGTTGCAGACTGTATAGGGTGACATTGTATCAGTGAACTTACCGAGCTTCTATCAATCCGAGATAGATTTTTAATCTCACATATCTACTGAATACCCCAGAATAATAACACCCTCGCTTGTTCTGAGGTTACGAAAGTTATAAAAAAGGATATTGATTTGTCTATGGTAGGTAAAAAAAGGCTGTTAGCTATGGTTTAGCTTACGCAGTTACTCGGAATAATAACAGCATCATATATTTGTAATGAAATTCTCGGAGCGGTCCCGCTCTACACAGACTTCAACGGCGCGCAGAGCAAGGCGGTGTGCGTGGAGGCGGGCATGATCGCGCTGCGCCGCTCCGCCACCGCCGTCACGCACGAGGACTTCATGGACGCCATCCTGGAGGTGCAGGCCAAGAAGAAGGCCAACCTCTCGTATTATGCTTAGGTTTTGCGCGGCATTTTTGTATATTAACACGATTAAACGTTTATTTTTAACCGACTTCGAAAAAAGGAGGAGGTTCTCAATTCGTCGGGATCTTTTTTTTTTTTTTTTTATATATTTTTTTTTTATGTATGTTCACCGATTACTCCACCGTTTATGAACCGATTTTGAAAATTCTTTTTTTGTTGTATTGGGTTGAGCTCCCAGGTGGTCCCATTTTTTTTTCAGAATTTTATCTCACCCCTAAGGGTGGGTAAAGGGGTAAAAACAGGGTATGAATTTCCATTTTGGGCACATATTAACCGATTCTAATGAAATTAAGAACGTAAATATAGTTCTTATAACAAAAAAATATGATGGTGACCTTGAGCTGATCTGATGATGGAAACGGAAGGCAGTCAGGGGAACTCCTCAACGGTATATAGCAACTACTTCGTGTTTAGGCTTGAATGATTCGTATTGATTAGTAGGACTTTTTGGTATCATTTGCACCTTACTTTTGATTGAAAATTATTACAAATAAACTAAAAACTATTAAATAAAATAATAATTAAAAAAATTAAAAAACCGACT
The DNA here is from genome assembly GCF_932276165.1 of Plutella xylostella. Lineage (NCBI taxonomy): Eukaryota > Metazoa > Arthropoda > Insecta > Lepidoptera > Plutellidae > Plutella > Plutella xylostella. Next base: position 1,315,980 of record NC_064005.1, read on the forward strand.
TCAAAAAACCACTAAAATGTAAGAAATTATTTAAGGTTTACACAAATTCTACTCGTATGAGACAGTACAAATATACCTAAGCAGGAACTGTTCTTTTTTGAAGTTGGTGCCATATTTCTTCAGATTACTTTGTCACCGCACCAACATCAAAAAAGAACAGTTCCTGCTTAGGTATATTTGTACTGTCTCATACGAGTAGAATTTGTGTAAACCTTAAATAATTTCTTACATTTTAGTGGTTTTTTGAAGTCGGTTTTTTTAGGTTTTTTATTGGTGTTTTCCTTTGTGTTGACCTTGGTTAGGTGTAATGATGCAGACTATAAATTATAGGATGACATTTTATCAGTGAACTTAGCGAGCTTCAATCAATCCGATATATCTACTGAATTACTCAGAATACTAACAATGTCGTTTATTCTGAGGTTTGCTATGGTTTCGCAATTCCTCAGAATAATAACAAGCTCGCTTATACCAAGGACTTTGTATATATTGCAAATCAATATGTTTTTTGATAACTTTTTTAGTAACCTCAGTGTATAAGGACTTTGTATATATGTCGCAGCCGGATCGTATAATCCGCCGTATTACATTACGGCTGGCCGCATTACAAAACAGGGCCGCTTTGTAATGCGGCGGTTCAACGTTTAGCCGGATTGAATATGGCTGAATGAAAATGCGCCGGATTGTATTCGACATCATACGTCATTCAATATGGCTGGCCGTTATGTAATACGGCGAGAGATAAGCGGCCGCTTTGAAAGATTTTAGTTTCGATTTGTTACACTCGTGGCAACAACAACAATAATGGCGTTGGATGCAGATATTTCATGATGATTAAACCGAAGAAATTGTGTTAAAATATGTTAGTAAGCAATGACGTCAAGAATATTTTTTTCGCGTAATTAAATAATTTCTATTCCTATTCCAATGCGGAACAGTAAAAAACGTACAAAAGTTACAACTCACCTTAAACAGCTAAAGTGACCATGGATTCTGCGGGTCGGCGGAATTCCACACAGTATTACTGGGTCAAAAAATATGACATAATGAATGTGGTTGGTGAAGATTATTTGATCTTAAAGAACAATAATTCGAAAGATCCTACAATCCAAGTTTTCAACAGTATTTTCATACTTTAATGGAAGTCCATAAAATTTATTTACTCTATTATGATTATTATAACCACAATAGAGTAAATCTATCTTATGGACTAGGTGGTAAAACTACCTAAACCACAGAATTCCTTGAGCTGTAATTTAATGCTTAGTATGGTCATGGTCACCCTAAAATTTCGGTAGTAGTACGATGCGGCTAAACGTGGGCCGCCGTATTGAAGAACGCATCGAAATGACAATCCGGCTAAACGTTGAACCGGCGCATTACAAAGCGGCCCTGTGTTGTAATGCGGCCAGCCGTAATGTAATACGGCGGATTCTACGATCCGGCTGCGACATATATACGAGATTGATTTGTCTATTATGGTAGCTAAAAAAATTGTCAGTCTCTAAGAATAATAACGGCATGGCATTTTCTTATGAAGTTCTCGGAGCGGTCCCGCTCTACACAGACTTCAACGGCGCGCAGTGCAAGGCGGTGTGCGTGGAGGCGGGCATGATCGCGCTGCGCCGCTCCGCCACCGCCGTCACGCACGAGGACTTCATGGACGCCATCCTGGAGGTGCAGGCCAAGAAGAAGGCCAACCTCTCGTATTATGCTTAGGTTTTGCGCGGCATTTTTGTATATTAACACGATTAAACGATTATTTTAGGTTTTTTATCGGTGTTTCTTTTAATTAGGTCCTTACTATAGGGATATAGGGTGACATTTTATCAGTGAACTTACCGAGCTACTGAATTACTCAGAATAATATCAACCTCGCTTATTCTGAGGTTATGGTAACTATCTTTTGCAATTCCTCAGAATAATAACGGCACCATAAAGAAAAAAAAACAGTTTGTCTATGCTATTTGCTTTGTCTATGGTAGCTTAAAAAAATGCTGCTTGGCTATGGTTTAGATGCGCAGTTCTTCAGAATAACAACGGCACCATAACCTTTTTTACCCGACTGCCGAAGGAGGAGGGTAATGTTTTTAATGAAGGTTTCGGAGCTGTCCCGCTCTATTTCAACAACAATCTAGGCCTAAGAATTATTATTCTAAGGCCTAGATAGGCTTTGTTTTTTTTCTGTTACAGACCAAATTTGACAATTTCATGTGACACTGACAGACGATGCCACAGAGTACTTTTTACAGAAGGGAGGATCTTTCAAAAATCTCAAAATTCTAGTGGTAAACAAGATCCTAATTTTATATTTTAAATGTGAAATTATTAGTGAATATAACTAACTTAATAAGTTCTGAGAACCTTACACCACGAGGGTATTCCTCCAGTGCTTTAATAGTAAGTATGCTTGATATTTTCTCGAAGGTTAATGTTGTTCGTCTGTCTATCGATTTGTTAATAATTTTAATATACTTACTTAACTGCGGTCCACTGCAGTGTACTATAATTTGGCTTATTGTGAACAAAGTGGCGCATTTAACATGCTATTTTAATTGTAACATTTACTAACATTGGTTGCTCATAACACTTAAAACTCTTACTTTCACGAACTTTTAAAATTTACCCGGCAGTTAAATGTCGTGGTTCTTTACACCTACCTACATAATTTATCACATCTGCAATATGTTTTTTTTATATATGTCACTATATATTACATAGTTAACTGTAAGTTCAAATTTTTATACCTTTTATACAAGGTTAGGTAGACCATTCTATATCTTAATTATTAACCTATATTAAGTATGATGTTAACTATATATTATTACTTATTGTGATAAGCCTGAAGGCCATGGAGGGTGAGGAGAGCTTCCACAGGAAACTAAAGGCTGAAGATATTCCTAAAGTCCATACAAAATGCAACAAAACCCGTCCAAACTCCAGGTAGACCAAGTCTACTAAGTATATTTTATTTAATGTATCTTTAATTATTAATATTTTTACATATTTACACAATATATTTGATATCACTTTTATTTCACTTGTAGATTTTACAAGCTACCTTGCTTACACTTTTTCAGATATATAATTATTGATTGCATTTTATTTCTGCTGTAATTTCATACTAAATCAGCTAATGCAATATCTGGAATTGGTTAGATTTAGGGCTCCTTGCACCAACATATTAAATCTAGATTTAGTGTCAAATGTTGATTTAAGAAACGTCATTCCATAAAAAAATTGACACTAAATCGAGATTTAACACATAATCTAGATTTAATATGTTGGTGCAAGTGGCCCTTAGTGTTTAATCTAAATACACGATTTACAATTAAAGTTCTGTATGCTGGCATTTTTTTACAATCAATTTAGTTTTTTTCATAATGTTCCTTATTTCTAAAGCCTGATTATTAGAATATTTTAAATATCATACTATTATATTTATTACTACACAAACATGGTAAACCTGAACTTTGACCATCAAAAAATATCATTCATTTTGCATATTTATGCACTAGCAGACTAGAATCTCTACAGGTAATTATAATTATTGTACTTGTGCTTATAATATCAATGGCATGGGCTGCATCCACCCACTTCTTCATGTTAATTGAGGTAACATTCAACACTGAGGCAGCTCCACCACAAAGCTTCACTGACAGCATTCTGAGAATGGCACCAAAAACTTAAGTCTAGTTTCAGGATTCTCTGATAGATCATTAACAACCCTGTTACATCATTTAGTTCTTGTCTTGACTCATGTGTCAACATCAACAACTACAATGTAACAGGGGTGTTGATAATCTAACAGATCATGGAAAAACTAGTCCTAGGGACATGTATAGTTAACAACCTGTTTGATACTGCTTTAAAATAAAGTAAAATGAAATAAAACATTTTATAAATCCGGTTAATACAATATTACACAAAATAATACACCCTAGGGTGGATTCTGTGAAAATGATGTCCAAGAATGTATTTTTTTTTTACCTATGGCAGAGTAAGTTAAGTTAAGTTACACCCTTGGTACTTTTATTTGTGATTTTTGTACAATAAAGAGTTAAATAAACTCATGCATAATATTATGTTTCCCAGAACCCAAGCTAGAGTGAATTTTCTTGGATAACAGATAGTTAAACAAAATGTAATACCTAAGTAGTAAAAAGCTTAAATCTGGTTAGTCTTATATCTACATCACAACCAGACCTACCTACATAAGTAAAGCACCAATTTGGAATTTGTCACGATTTCTATAATAAAATTAAAATAAAGAAATTGTGATTGACATTGTATAAAGTAGAACACTTCAAATGTTACCTAATCACTTGACGGTTGGTCTAATCTTCGATGCCCGCGTCAAACTAGTAGAATAGTTTTTATTAACATTATTTTTTCTCAATAATTCAATGGCTAATCATTAAAATCGATTCACCCACTCGATACCTCCTGTCTGCCCTAACTCTGCTAACCTCGTCACGATAAGTGACTCATGCACACCCCAGTACCAGTAGACAGTCGAAATCGATACGTTCCCCGCTCCCCGTCCGATTCGCATCGGATCCGACCCCACGGTCGACGTGCGGTGAATCGGCGCCGGGGGGTCACTCTCATCGACGAACGAACGAACGACTAAAGTCCCGCAATCGGCACGCTTAATACAACGTTTTCCGAAGCTTCGGAGTGTTACACGAACCACGGCTCCGTCTCGTAAAATGTCGTTGTATGTCGCGTGCCGATTACCGTGAAATTTTTTGTCAGTCGTCGAAATATACCTAACAGGCTTGTTTGGACAGCTCCAAAATGTATGGGATGACAGCTGGTGTCAAACCTAAATCATTAAAAATCTAAACAATAAGGGCGTCTTGCACAACAAAGTTAAATAAAATTAAATAGTCATAGATTTAATTTTATTTAACTTTGTTGTGCAAGACGCCTTAAGTAACTTTTGGTGATTCAAAAGTTCTTTTTTCTTTCAGCCGTTAAAAAATAAGCCAGATTATGTGTATTTTTATGTATTTCTACTAGTAAATCAAGAGTAAATATAGCAAATTTGTGTAGCTGTCCAAACTGGCCTATTATATTTCGACGACTGTAGTTCGTAAATTCATAGAGTGACCCGCCCTGGTACAGTCGCGTGCGCGCCGCGGCAGTGCTTACCCGACGCTCGCCCGCTCAACTACTCTGTACACTCGCGTAGAAAGTATTTGCGCGGTTTGTCGATCGTTTCGATGTGAAGTAAAGTTTACTTTATGTGATTAGTTTCCGGAGTTTGTTGGATTGTTTGTCTTAGTTCAATTGAGGAAATTATGGGGGTTTGCGAGTGAGTATTTCTTTCTGAACTGGGTTGTTTGAATTTAACTGTACTTATATTTTTGTTAGATTTTAAAACTCTTGCAAGAAATTTTATAATTAAATGCTTGCACTTACATACCGTGCGGATTTGTTACTTCATTTAATTTAATATGTTAAATAAAATTGATACCTTTATTCACTGAAACAACTAAATAAATATTAAGTATGTAATTTTATAACTTACCTAAATACAATATCGAAAGTGCACTACAACAGCCTTAAAATAGAGTCTACTTTAACACACGCAAAACGTTTAACCAAACGCACCGCAATGCAAAATGCGCCTTATTTCTAAAATATTACGATATCAATTCAACAGGACAACAAATGTCAACAATGAAAGATTTTATGTTTGAGCGAAAATAATGATTCCTCTTCTATTTTGGATCGCCACATGTTAAGTTAAATGCAATTAAATGTCTACTGGTTTGCTCTCGCGAATCTAAAAATAAATAAACTAATCGAACTTACAAGAATCTCCGACAATAGTTGAACCGATTTGGATGATTCACTGTCTAAAAAAAATCAGACGTATTCCAAAAAGTACTATTTGCACAACAAAGTTAATCAAAATTAAATCTATGACCTCTTGTCTTGCTCTGACATTATACTGTCAGAGCAAGAGACAAACTATTTAATTTTGATTAACTTTGTTGTGCAAGCCACCCTAAAGGTAGAGTAGGTGTGTATAGGGTATATAGGAAACGGAAGCATTTAGGTTTCAGGAAAATGTCGTTATATGTAGGACGTTACGAAGCGAAACGTTTTGGTCCTAATGGCATGTCCGGCGCAGATTTTCCCCGAACTCAACTGTTTCAAATAAACGTATGTATACGCGTTTAGGTACTTCTCTATTATAAATACTTTTGACTCTTCAACTTAAAACTAACCTACGAGTATGTACATAGATCAAAAGATAAAATATGTACCTACCTAAAGTCTCTTTTTTAATCTCAGATATTAAATTGACAGATTCTAAACACTTCATCAAAAGTCGATTGTTAATTCATGCACCTCAGAAGAAAATGATCAATATATTCCAGTAACTAAATGCCCATCCTCATAGCAACGCCACTTGTTTTAATCCATCAGGGATCGCCCTAGTATTAGGGCATGCAATACCGGAACTATTTTCAATACCGGTATTGAGTTCCGGTATTGCAACTCAATACCGGGATCCCGGTATTAATACCGGTATTAGATTTCCTTGTAATAAATGGCATATATTGTGATTAAAGGTCGTATACGTCAAAATAAAACGAGAAAAAGCAATGAAATTCAGTTTTTTGTAATAGATTTTTACGAGAATTGAGTATTAGAGTTTAAATTTTACAAAATTTATTATTTTTACATCCAGTGTCCGTTTACGCATGATCAACAGTAGATATCAAACGGCCGAAAACTGCATCAAACGGTTGGAAACAAGTGCGCTTTCACAGTACTTTGGAATACTATATCTTAATCGCTTTATTATAGCCTAAAAAAGTCCGATTCCGGTATTACTTCAATACCGGTATTAACTTTCAATACCGGTATTGAAAAAAGCGTGAATTTTGTGCCTAATACCGGTATTACGAATACCGGTATTGCGGTATTGCATGCCCTACCTAGTATTGACGAGGACACGTTTAATTTTTTTTTTGGGGACTTCTCACACACGGCCATACGACTCCAAGCTAGGCAGAACCTGTGATATGGGTGTCGGACAGCTGATATATCTACACAAATACATAGATAGATACATACTAAATATAAATATCAACACCCAAGACCCGAGTACAAATATCTGTCTTTTAAACAAATATGTGCCCCAGCCGGGAATCGAACCCGGGACCTTCGGCATAGCAGTCAGGGTCACTAACCACTACACTACACCATTCAGCCGCCCAATTTGATGTTCTCGGGATCCGTACTGGCCATATAAAGTCGCGAACTCTATTCTGCGAGTTTTCCAGTCTGGTAGACTCACAGAATAGAGTTCGTGACGGTGGTCAGCCCTTAAACGAGCAGGGTCCAGCAGAAGCGACTGCACAAACAAGCAGGCACCTAATGACAACAGCTCAACTCTTGAGCAAATGCTGGTCATTGAATTTTTTCCTAGACTCATTCATTTTCGGTAAGGTTGCACGGATAGACAGGATAGTAAGACGAAGTGTCTCTCCACACTTTCGTCTTCACCTAACGTAAACTCGGTCAACTTTGCGAATAGTGTAGCTGAAGCTTAACTTAATAATTGTGTTAAAAACCAACAAGTGCCCCACCCCAGTGCCCACAGGGCGTGTCTCGTGCAAAACAGCGCTAATGTATGTAAAATAATGCTAGCGTGACGTGCGTGTGCAACGATAATTAATACCAACTAGATGGAGTGTCAGTGCAAAAGAAACGTCTCGACAAATAACACCGCACTTCTACCACTGAGCTCTTATTTTGAAATAGTTCGGTTAGAATATTTGTGGCCTTATTCATTGGTACAATGGTTGTCATAAAACGGTTTGACAGTAAACCATAAATGCGGTACTTACATTGACAAAAGAATAAAGAGGACTTGGCATAAAAATCGGTACTTAAAAATATATCGTCGTCTCTTTTTAACTTATTGGTGTTATCGTACGTAAAAAAGGACAACAGTAGTTTTGTCTTTGCCTAAAATTACAACATTGCGATCGGTCGCCATGTTGATTGACCAAGATTGACATCCAAACACAAGGTACTTCAGCTGTCAAACAATTTGTTTGTTTACATTTTTCAAGAAAAAAGCCGCCATTTTAATTGACACCAAAGTTTAGGTAAGCGCATTTTTTTCGTTGATATGGCATGTCCTCTCTTTATTCTTTTGTCAATGGGTACTTACAGTTTTGTGCCTTGTTGTTATATTTGACCATCTTGTTCGTATATTGTTACTCTAAGGGACGGCCGCAATCGATAGCTGCATGTCTGATTTGTATACTATCGATGTCATAGTAACGCTGTTGTATTGTTTAGGGCTAATTTGTCGATAAATTTTATCTAACTGTTGAAAAATTTGATCCGTTAGGCTACCGGTTTTTATAACCATATTACGTGAGTCATACATGAGCTGAAGTTAGATTACGCGCGCACTTAGTTAATACTTAATACATAGGCCAAGAGTATACCTCTCGTTCTGTAAAAACTTTGAGAACTTTTTTATTGAGGTAGGTACTTACGTATTTGACTAGTCTTTCATTCCACCATTTAAGGCGAAGTAACTATTGATATATATGTATAACTATTGATTGAAGTTCAATAATGTTAAATGAATGAACAATCTGATGGTCGATCAACATATCCGACACACCTACTTCAACAATCAACTCGACCGCAATGTAAAACTTTGCTTATTTTGTTATGTATTTATATATAGATACATATTATAAAGGTACCTGTTAAAATCCACCACAAAAAAATGTTAGGTACATAAAATTTTAAATTAAACTATTTAAAATTGTTAAAACGTTGCGTCGCCTTAATAACAAAAAAATATATGGATACAACTTAGCACCAGCTAAGCTTAGTAAAATGGTTCAAGTAAGTAGGTACTTAAATCTACTCGTCACTTTTTATGCTCGAGCAGTTTCGTGATCGAATCATAACCCGCGACCAATCAATTTTTTTGTGATACTTTTATAACAAAAAGTGCTCACCGGGCTGGCCTGTTGCCGCCTTGTCAACCAAAATTGTCTACTTGATTGTACGTTCCTACTTACGGTAAGTACATTCCAGAATATCTAAGCAGGAGGCATGTTCAGTCATCAACAGCACCGATAAAAAAATAATCCTAATTTTTGCTTCACCGTAGTCGTAAAAAAATAATGTTAAAAATAATCAGAAATAAACAGTCTACCTACTATAGCAGTCCACTGCTGATCGTTTGCCACTCTCAAAGCACGCCACTGGATGCAATCTACAGCCTTCCGCATCCAATCCAAAAAATATATAAAAACTAGCTGTTCCCGCGCGCTTCGCTTCGCCCTAAATAGTTTTCCCGTGGGAATTCCGGGAAAACAAATTATGTTTATTATAAAACATAAGTAAATGAGAAGTCTTGGGTTCTTCTTGTATAATAGCGTAGTTTAATTAACTTTACACATTTTAGTATCGTTTACATTTTAGTTGCAAACAATCATTAACAATCGAACAATAGTAGCCTATATTTTTTCCCACGGTCTAGACCGTATTTATACCAAATTTCATTCAAATCCGTTCAGTAGTTTTGGCGTGAAAGAGTAACAGACAGACAGACAGACAGACAGACAGACAGACACAGTTACTTTCGCATTTATAATATTAGTAAGGATAGTAAGGATAAGAATTAACTAATAAAAAAACTGCATAACATAACAGCAATGGCGGCACTTCCGGTGTCAACGTCCGTCATGACGGCACAACTCCAAATCTATCATTCCTCATCATTCAGTCCAGAGCGTACTCGCGGACTGCATACTGATTCGCTGCCAAAAACTAATGCGAAGATTGCATTTACAGTAATGGTAAATCTACGGTTGGCTGTAGATTGGCTGAACCGATTTTGATCGGCCATCTCTGAGGATAATAATCTTCGTTAGCCGTACAGGGACCCTATTGCGAAGTCGAAACGAAGCAACATTTGAATTTGAATCCGGAAATCGTTCTCGAAACAAGATCGCAATAGGGGGCAGAAGCTTATAAAATGATATAAGTCCCTAAACTCCCCCAGTTCACTTTCTAAAGTAACTAAATAAAGTTCGATAGCAACAGCCATCAATAAATAACTAAACATGTAGGTAACCTTCTAAGGCTAGTTTAATCGATAGTTTGTCACGGTCATGTTTTACAAATGAACCAACTATGGTCAACTATTGATTGAAATAAATGTCCCAAATATAGAACTTTGGACAGCCAGCCCTCAGTTCCCACACTCGCAAGTGAAAAGGTAATAGCTTACATTTTACACCAAGGTTAATTTGTCTATAGGCCTCACCATAGACTAATTTCTATAGCCTCACTAAGTCTACAACCACTAAAATGTTATGTAAATGTACTTCAATGTTGCAGAAGGCGTCATTCCTAGCCTTTTCTGTTCATGAGTAATTTGGTGACGGCCGAATGGCGTAGTGGTTAGTGACCCTGACTACTGAGCCGAAGGACCCGGGTTCGATTCCCGGCTGGGGCAGATATTTGTTTAAACACAGATATTTGTTCTCGGGTCTTGGATGTGCCCGTAAAATGGCAATAGGCCCGCCCCCTATTACATTGGGACTAACATAACACTCGGGCGAAAACTCTGGAACTTTTTCATTGCTTGTGAGTTTATAAATCGTAGTAGGTTTATTCTTTCCCTGGCAAATGACAGACATTGCCATATTGCCTTCCACTTGACATGCCTTCGAAACTTTGGCTATAAATCTACTGTAAGTAGATCAGGCGATATAAAGCATCCAAGCCTCTTGAGTTTTAAACTACTTTCAGCACGATTTTAACTTATTTTGTGTTTGTATTATACCTAGTACAGTCGGCTTTATTAGTAGCTTTACACTTTTGTAAGTACCTTGTCAAACTATCTAACCGCTTATTCTTTCAAACAATGGTGGTTTGTGAGTTTGGCAAGGTACAAAAGTGCTAATGAAGTTGATCTTAACAGTCAGATTCATAAGTATAAATGCACATTAAATTTGTTGTTGCTGAAATTTTAAATCATCTCGCTTTGTCGATACTATTGATGCCAAAACTATAATATCGGTCGTACTACAATGTAGGTGAATCGCTATTATTTTATATTACATAATACATAAATACCTATATGGAAAGAAAATCCACTTTCCTCAGATCACATAAGCGATGGTAAAAAGCGTGGGTTGCAGCCGCAGTGAACGGGTCTTGTAGAAGAATCTGAGGGGTCACTACAGAAATCGAATGAACGGACGAACGAGAGATGTCATGCAATCGGCACGCTAAATACTTACAACGAGATCGTGGTTAGCGCAGCGCTCTGTACGTCTAGTACAGGTTTGATAATTCGTCGAAAACTATAACAGTTTCAGTTTTCTCACATACAAAGTGGGTTTCTAGCGGAAACTATCAGGTGACAGAAGAAAACCAAAACCTTTTTCGTTTACATAAATTGCAAAACTCGTAGCCTAGGCCCTAAAGTTTAGGACTTTAGGAAATACGAAATCGTTGCGATAACTACGACCCTATCTCGTTGCATTAACCGTGCCGATTGCGTGACAACTCTCGTTCGTTCGTTTTCCGATTTGTGTGGTGATCCTCCTCATCTATCTATATACGGTGGGTGTCCAGTTTAGTATGCGCCATTGACTGACCATATGTCGGCCACTTCATTATTGTTGATCTATAGCCGGTTCAAATCATGATGAAATGTTTAGCTACGGTCAGCTAATAACAAAGCAAAGTTAACAAATTCTCAATGACATTCTTACGATAAATTTTCTAAACAAAAAAAAAACACACACACAAAAAAACGCACTCACGCCTTGTACTAATGTACTCCCTTGTGGGGTAGGCAGAGGTGCATTGCTGCACCCACTTTTCGCCAGAGTGTATGTTAGTCCCAATGTAATAGGGGGCGGGCCTATTGCCATTTTACGGGCACATCCAAGACCCTCTCTCTTTCTCTCTCTCAGCCTTCTCTGTAGTCCACTGTTGGACATAGGCCTCTCCTAACGATCGCCACCCCAAGATCCGAGACCCGAGAACAAATATCTGCCCCAGCCGGGAATCGAACCCGGGACCATCGGCTCAGTAGTCAGGGTCACTAACCACTACGCCATTCGGTCGTCTTTTTCTAAATAATGTTAAACTCGTATTTTCACTTGAAATAAGATATTTCACAGCACTAAACATAATTTTAACGTGTGTCAATTTTAAGTGGTAAGAACGTCACTCGTTCCCATGGAAGTAATAATACAACAGGAATGCGCACTGCACCAAAAAAACGAGCCGACAGAGATAGTCAGCACGGAGCCCTCCATCTCTTTCAATTTTTGGTGACCATAATTTTAGGAAATTCATGAGACATCACTTCTAATCTATCATGTCGCGAATAGGTGTCGATGGTCTCAAAGTCACCTATTATTAGAATAATTCGATTGCAATGTAGGTACGAATGTATTTTGGCGATATGACAATTGAGTATACAAATTGGGTGAAGGTAAAATTTGTATAGATGTGTTGTTGCAGCGTAAACTGCAATGTAATATTGATAGATATTCCCAAGGTTTGAACTAGCAACAACAATCTGTCTTTTTACCAAATTCTACTAAGATGGACTGGTTTTAATTAGAGAGTTAGGATTGACATAAATAATAAGATGAGCGAAATCAAACAACACACATTTTTATAATAAGTAATATAAGTATAATACAATGTATCATTAAACGCAACTATGTACCTAAAACGTGTTTACTCTGTGGGTGTTCCGTTTACATACTCGTAGTCTAGTTGATGAAAATCATAAGATTTAAAAAAAAAATATCTCAACCTAGTTAAGTGCTTCCGCCGGTTTTAAGCTTGATAAATTATCTTATAATACTCATATCTATCACCAAAAAATTCAACAGCTCATAACTCTTTACCAGCCTTATAAGATAACAGCCACAATAATACCTAATGATACTTAGGTATAAAATAAAACAAAAAGTTGAATGAAACAGGTCCTAATTAATGGAAAGTGATTCAAAAGTACGAATGAATGGTCACCCTAACCATAACGTCTCTCACAACAGTATAAACGTCATCCGTCATCTTGACAACTTCGGTCTTGTCGTAAAGTATTTAGAAAAACTACCAATATTTTTTATGAAATTATTATTCTTACAAATACCAAATATTTCATTAAAATTACATGTTTATAATGATTTATTATAAATTTGTTTTTGAAAATGATATGATATACAGTAGTCTATGAGTTAATTTAATATTTTTTTTGCATAGCTCTCTTCGAAAAAATCTACTAAAGTTTACACAACTAAATCCTGGCAATTGTTAGAAAGAGAGGAAGGGCTCTGTGGTAACCCTCTCTATCGGCTCGCGGCCTCTTTCACTTCAAATATAAATCTTAAGGTTAATTCGTTAGGTCTATTTTTGTTTGCATCATTTTGGTGAGTGCGCATTCCTGTTGTATTATTACTTCCATGCTCGTTCCTTCTTAACGTCCAAACCTAAGCTACTCAAACTAATAGGGCACAAATTATTATTTCACTTCAAAATTTGCAATATATTCCACTGTATTTGCCAAGCTGTAGGACTGATGGCATGGCCGTTATGGCTGAAAAAAATGTCGTGTGACACGCCACAGAGCTTTGGAAGCATATAAATAACCTCTTATGGAGTCATGTGCATAAACGTTCTACCGACACTGCTCGCCGATTCCTCCATTCCATTCTCTTCATATTTATTTATAAGCTGTTATACCATTGATTTCGCCTTCGCACGAAGAGAGGTTAGAAAACGTATCAATGGAAACGACTTTGGTATGAATAAATCGCATTTTGATGCACGGTTCGATAACGCTATGCAGCCACACAAATGTTTATCTGAAAGTACCTTACGTATACTTACAATTCTTTTATTTTGTTTAAAAAAAGATTCAGCTGGTAGGGCTGGCTCTGGCAGTCATTCTGACCAACTTTTGGCTAGTCCTGTACCTGTACCTGTATTTTCATAAATCGATTTAACCCGCCAGTGCTCGCGTCAAATTTCGTGACACAAACAGTCGCATGTGGGTCTTTTAGACCCGAAAGTAAATTGATCTATTTTCTCGAAAAAAAAAGAAAATTTAGATATTATTGTACATCAAACGTAAGGTTAGTAATAAATCTATATTCAAATCAAAATTATTTATGAATTTATGGATAAAAAAATATGTTTTGACAGTTTCAAAAGTACTATGCTTCATGTTCTTATTTATCTACATAGGTACATAAATTACAGCTTATTTTTATTAATTTTATATTTATCAATAAAAAAAACTTAGTTTTATCTAAACTAATAACCATTCTTCTCAGTAACAAAAAAATAATTAACTTTTTATATAAAAAAATAATCAACAATCAGCCTTCAAAGTGAACATAAATTTACATACAAAATTACTTCTTCCTTGTATTGACTAAGTATATAATTAGGTATTTTCATCGGTATTTTCACATATTCGGATTACAATTAATGCATAAAAATGCCGTGTGATCTCTACAAAGATCGTCTAAAAGATTACGTGACATTTCTGAAAAGAAAAAATAATAAAATAAAAAAAAAATGAAAAAAATTATACTGACACAAAGCGTCGCTCATGGGTCGAAAAGACCCATACTCACTTTGAATGTCCATCCTGTCCAAGTGCCGCGGGCAATCTGGTCGGGGTGGGGAGTGCGGCTAGCCTATATGGTAACTTAAAGGTACTAGGCACGCCAATTAGTAATATCAAATATTTTAAAAGTTATCGAGGTATAAATAGAGTGCTGGGTCTTTTCGACCCACGCGCGACTATCCGCGGGTTAAAAGAGTTTTTTTTTTTTTTTTTTTTTTTTTTATTTGCTATCTGTACCCAAGCCCAAGGTAGTAAACTATTGCGAAAATAGCGCCACATCGAATGCAACGTTCTTTTGTCACGATCTATGCATCTCTGTCACAATCAGAGTCGATACTTACCAGCATGCTCTAATACACAATGTAAACTATGTTTAGATCTAGACATAGACTAATAATTGGTACATACCTACGATTAGTCTATAGTCTATGCCATAGCCTTACACCCGAATGTCTTTCCTTAGCTATAGCGACCTTTCCCCACATTATAAAAGTAGTTACATAAAAGTCACAGGAGCTTAAAATATACATAAATATTGCGCTGATCATTTTGCCAATAGCAATAGTTCTATGCAATATTCCACCTCAAGCTTTACACGGCTTGACTCCATGTGCCAATGGCGTGATGCGGCGGGTGAAACAAGCTCACTAAAGAGGGATATATACCTACGTCTCTTCAACTCCTCCTATCCAGGGTCTCGTCATCACGATCCTCAAGGAGTGCCACAACATTGCGCTCTGCTTTCCCCATCCAGCAGTCGCTACACGGGTTCATTATCGACGTTGCGTCGATAAAATCTTATAACGTTTTTAACCAATCACAGCGCTGTATTTATGGCGAACCACGATATAGTGACGTAAATCGACGTCGATAACGAACTCGTGTAGCGGCAGCAGCCAGCCACCTCAGCTTTCCACATCAAGCCGACCAAGCCATATGTCCTTCCAACTAACAAGCCCACTAACACATAGCTCCCGTGTTGCAGTCCACATGTATTACCAGACGCGCTGCCCGCGTCGACCTCGGGCGAGCCGGCTGCGGCTGAGGAGCCGGCGAGCATGAGCCATGCTGCGGACGAGCATCCAGGTGAGGTCATCATCAGGCATAGATATAATTCCTCTAAATGGGGCATAAGACTAGAAAATGTGAGCCCAGTCATCAGTCAACAAGGAAAGTATATGTAATATCGCTCATCACCATAACCTAAAATTCGTCTACTGCTGGACATAGCTGCTATGTGCCTAGGCCTCTCCCAAAGAGCGCCACAACAATCTCTCCTCCAAAAAACTCTTCCCTCATAAACCCCCGTCCTCAATTAATTTAATGCAGGACTACAATAACTTCATTCGTGGCTTAAATAAGCACCACAAACATAGTCCGTTAAAGCATAACATCTCCACTCTAACGCGCACTCAACCCCTCACTTAACCATTCATCTTCCCGCAGGCAAAGAAAATGAGGGGTCCATCAGTGACTGGATCACGGGCGGCCCGCTCGGCTCCAAGAATGCCGTCCTGCTGTTCAGAAGCTGCGTCTTGGCCCCCAAAGCCTCCGTGGAATCCGCCACCAAAACCGTAGCCGTCGGCCAGAGCAATGGCACATCCATACTGCTTAACAAAGCAAAGAACATGGCCAAAAGACTGGTTGCTGAACCCCACTCGTTCAACATGAGACCAAAGCATATAATGCACGATGTGATAGAAACGTTTGGGCCGAATAAGTATGCTAATCAGGCGTTTGTGGTGAAGCATGTGAGTGACAGTGACGTGCCTGAGACGGTGTCGGAGAACGAACAGGGCTGTGAGGTGCACAAGAGAGATATAGATGATGTGCTGAGTGATTTGGATAAGGTGACGCTGAAGAATAAGAACCTGAATATAGAGAATACGACGGCGAACATCAAACCGCCCGCTGACCCACCGCCGGCTAAAGGTAAGCAGTTTTTTTTAAATCTTTTATCGTGACCTAATGTATTGTCTAGATCGTTATTATCTGCCAGCACACGTCCATAACTAGACATATGTATGCCTCTTCCAAAGAGCCTTGCAACACTCTTTCATCTGCCTTCCTCATCCAACCGCTACTGGCTAACTGTGTAAAGTTGTCTGTAAGTCGGTTTGCCTGAACGTTTGTTAGATCTACCAAAACAGATCAGTCCACACAAACATGTTCCAACTACACCCACTACAAACTCCCCACTTCTGTTCCCCAGAAGTAACCAAAGAAGACAAGAAGAAGAAGCCCAAGAGCACAAAAAAGGACAAGAAGGCTCGGCCGCGGCCGCCGTCGCCGTCCGCGCAGAGCGACGAGTCCACCAGCCTGCTGCTGCGAAGCGTCGAGAGCATTAAGGTCTGGATAGCTTTGTTTTCATCATCAGCCCGTCATCTGCCTTAGCTGGACATATGCAGAAAGGAACTTTGCGCTTATGTCTGCATTAAATCTATGTCTGTCTCCTACAGTCAAAACAAGGCAACTATACATTTAAGATCGACATTAGATTAAAGTGACTTTCTGCAACTCAGTGATAGACCTCTCCCAAGGAGCGCCAAAGCACTCTGTCTTTGGCCTGTCTTATCCAGACAGTACCGGCCACCTGTCTAAAGTAGTCAATATTTATCGGTTGGTCTAAAATAGCACACGCTTTAGAAGACAGATCAGCTGGTTTAAATTAATATATCTGATGCAGCGTTTCTTCTTCGATTGACAATATAAAACGAAAACAATTTCCCTCCCCAGGTCCTAGAAAGCAGCAACATGCCAGCCCGCATCCTCAAGATGACGTACAAGCTGGTGAACACCGAGACCAAACTCCTGCACCGGCTGCTCCAAGCTCACGGGCTTTCTGAGGCGCCGCCCGACGCTCGAGGGGTTAACCTGCTGTGGTCGGGGCAGCACCCGAAGCCTGACGTGTTGAGGTCGCTGGCTCCGTACCAGAGGGTTAATCACTTTCCTAGGTAATGATGAAGACAGGTATCATTGTGATCAAACATTTTTTATTTACTTATATACACTTTATTGCACACAAAAAAATAAATTATCCGTAGTTGTCCACTGCTGGACAAAGGCCTCTCCCAATGAGCATCACAACAACACTCTGTCCTCGGCCGTCCGCATCCAGCCACTACGGGCTATCTGTCTAAAGTAGCCAGTTCAGCTGGCCGATGGCCCTCCACTCCTGAACTTTTTTATACCACTGGTCATTGGTTCTTCGGCATATGGCCGGCCCACCGCCACTTCTGCTGGCAGATTTTAAGACCTACGTCGGTTACTTTAGTTCCCTTACGAATTACCTCAATCCTAATCCAGAAAACCCCCGAGCATAACTCTTAGCCCCTTCTTCCTCTACGCGACTCTCAAGTGACGCGACTGCGACGCAACCCATGATCGCCTATAAAAACGGGTTTTCAACGCGTCGTTGACCCGTTAAATATATGCGACTAAGGTTTGCGGTTGCGTTGCTTGAGAGTCGCGTAGTGGGAGAAGGGGTCTAGACACACACAGACACACGGCAAACGTACAACCCCTCAGGTCGTACGAGCTGACGCGCAAGGACAAGCTGTTCAAGAACATCGGGCGCATGCAGTACGCGCGCGGCCTCAAGCACTTCGACTTCATCCCGCTCAGCTTCCTCATGCCCACCGAGTACAAGGTACAGTCGGAATTATTATTATTAATACATTTATTTTCAGATAACAAGATCCATAGTACATGCAATGTCAATGAAATTAAAATTATGTAACTGGAAAACCAAAATGGCGGCCATTTGCGCGCGAGTTGCGTGTACAAATACTCAATACTCAATTATTTATTACAACCATAAGTTTTACAGTTTTAAAATTTATTTCGCGTTTGTAATATTGGCGGGAAGAAAGATTGTTCTTTAATATTGTAGTAGTTACTCATTATCTTTTTGAACACTTAGGACCAAAGAACGTATACGCCAAGAAAGCTGGCCACCCTTTATTTATAAAAAAAATACTAACAGTTCAGTGCTATAAGTTTTTACATTAAATAAATAAATAAATAAATATGTGGGGACATCTCACACACGGCCATCCGACCCCAAGCTAGGCAGAACCTGTGTTATGGGTGTCGGACAGCTGATATATCTACACAAATACATAGATAGATAGATACTAAATATAATAAAATACATTGTTATGTTATGTTAAGTAATTTTATTATGTTAAGGCCCTGTTTTACAATGTCTGGTTAGTAGCTACCTGTGAGATAAAATACATGCTTTCACTTTCAGTAATTATTTTAGAGAGTGACATCATGTATTTTATCTCACAGGTTTAGCCACTAACCAAACATTGTGAAACAGGCCCTATGTCTAACTTGAGCATTAAATAACCAAAATATTTGAATTAATTCCAGGACCTACTGACTGCCCACTACCGCACGAAGGGCCCGTGGATCGTGAAGCCGGCCGCCAGCTCGCGCGGCCGCGGCATCTACATCGTGCAGACGGTACTGTACCACCTCATATATCATAACACATCTATTGTAGAGAGATTAAATACGTCTTCTTGTACGTGAGGCCGTGGGTTAACATCCTGGCCAGTACTAATGAATTACAACACTATGTGAATACAATAATTATACATACTTCATTTGCACCGAAAGGAAATAATACAAAAAACAACTTATAAACAAAAAAACAGTACAAAAGGCAGCCTTATTGCTTAAATTAATCTCTACCAGAAACCTTGATTATGTATCTAAATTTGGCACATTGATAATGTGTAAAACTATTAACCAGCAATGGAATTGAGAGGTGCAAAGGATGCCAGCTTGAGTTCTATTCTTCTTTACCCTACCTTATTGTACCAAACAATTATTTCACATTCACCAATCTAACCCCAACCCTTCTATTCCAGCCCGAACAAATACCCAAAGGCGAAAACGTGGTTGTCGCGAAATACATCGACAAACCACTACTCATAGGAGGGCACAAATGTGACCTCCGCCTGTACGTGTGTGTGACCTCTATTGACCCCCTGCTGATATACTTGTATGAAGAGGGCCTGGTCAGGTTCGCTACGGTCAAGTACGACACCAGCAACAAGAACCTATGGAACCCCTGCATGCATCTGTGCAATTACAGCATTAATAAGTACCATTCGGATTATATCAAGTGAGTGTAATTGATGTTGTTATTTAAATAAAATATACATATGGAATAATAAATTTTAACATCTTAATTCTTGACAAAATTTTGAAAAATCGTGATAAACAAAGTTTTGTCACAAAAAAAAATCAAAAGTCGTAGAACAAACATTGTTCACAATACCCCTGAGTCGCATCCTTTCGGCTTCTTATAACACATTTTCCACACCCTCAATAACAAACCATGCCATTTCTATTATCTAATTTGTAACTCCTGATCAAGCTTCTCTTCCATTTTGTCCCAGATGCGACGACCCCAACGCGGGTAACATCGGCCACAAGTGGACGCTGTCCGCGCTGCTGAGACACCTGCGCAAACAAGGTGACTATCGCAAACCTATCCTAACAATCGTCCTCAAACTTCCTCGTCTAGCCTCTATGGGCTATCTGGCCCCCTTTCCGCTTATTATACAATTTTTGTAACACCCTGCGTAATTGACATCTTTCAGTGTTAAATATTACCTATCTATCATCTTTCATTGATAAGAATATAGCCTAAGTCATGAAACAGTTGTTACGTGCAGTTGAAGTGCACGTGACGGCACTGCCTTTCACTATAAAAGACCGGAGCTCAGAGAGTGCGAGCTCATTCTGTCGGCAGCCGCCACAGAGGCAACATCTCTGCTCTGATCTGATAGAATACAATAGAAATATTTATTTGCTGAATATGGGTTTACAATATACACTATATAATTATTAAGTAACATTGATGTCGATTCTGAAGGCAAAAATTCTAATTTTAACGCTGTCAAATTAAAAAAAATGCTAGCATAAAATGTCATTTACGGAAACAATCATAGAGTCGAATTTTAAACAAAGAAATTAAGGTTTTGACAGCACTAAATTTAGAATTTATGCCTTCAGAATCGACATCATTATATACGTAAATTTATCGATCCTACGCAACAGAAGCCTTTTCATGGTCCTTCGAGCCGGACCCAAGTTGTATTTTCTTTTTAACGAGCTATCCCTAAACCTCGTATTCTTGCCCTCAGGTCGCGACACCCGGACTCTAATGGCGGCTATAGAAGAGCTGGTGGTGAAGAGCGTGCTGAGCTCCGCGGAGACCATCGCCGCCGCCGCGCGCCTGTTCCAGCCAAGCCCCGGGAACTGCTTCGGTAAATAGATAGTTATGTAGTACATAGTATTATGTGTTTATGGTGTAATGTTCGTTATACGTTGCTAGAGCTCATTAGCTTCCTCGCTATCACGTCCGGTGCATCGGTAACTAGACTACATCCGGCGTTGATTATATCGATTCGACGCTATAAAAACGCAATTTGGACACTGTAGGCCGCGCCGCGCCGTACCAAAAATGTCGTAGGCCACTGTCTCTCTCGCACACCAGAAGCGTAAAAAAAACTTACCAAATTATCATACGATGGAACGTAGAGTGAACTAATCCATCTAGCATAAAACGCTATAGGATGAATCGTTTACCTAGCTATGGTCCCGGTATTAAACGCTATAGGACAAAGCAAATACCCATCTATGGTCCCGGTATAGAACACTATAGCACTGGGTGGGTACTAGATACGTCTCCGCGGCGCCCCCTGGCGGCAGGTCGCGACACCGGGCGCTAATGGCGGCGGTAGAGGAGCTGGTGGTGAAGAGCGTGCTGAGCTCCGCGGAGACCATCGCCGCCGCCGCGCGCCTGTTCCAGCCGCACCCCGGAAACTGCTTCGGTACACACACTGTTATATAGTACACTAGCTGTTGCCCGTGAGCCTCTTACCCCAATCCCCATCCCCATCCCCATCCCCATCCCCATTTTGTACCCTAATTAAGTTGCAATTTGTTATTCCTATGATTCTTTGTTGGTGTGCATATAACGCGTATTCTATCTATCTAATTTGGATACTTCCGCAGTCTGCACCAAAGCTCCCTGTGCTCACTGAAGCAGAATAAATAAGAATTGATTATTTTGTTACAGAATTGTTCGGCTACGACATTCTAATAGACGAGATGCTGAAGCCGTGGCTGTTGGAAATCAACCTCTCTCCCAGGTAAATTGAAATTATTTATGCAGCTATATTTTATTATTGTGTATGTTTTTTTTTTACACGTCATGATCGAATCTTGGTTCTTCGTTGTGTCCGTTATGCTTAACATTTTTAAATAGCGCTTTCTTTACTAGATTGCGGATGAAAAATTGACTAGCGTGGTCTCTTTTTATTTGCTAAGATTGCTGGCCAAAATTTTTATGTACCCAGATTCTTTATTTTATTTCTGTGCTACCTTAACTCACATAATATCATAATTTCTCACCTGCAGCCTCGCGTGCGAGTCGCCTCTGGACGCGCGGGTGAAGTCGGCGCTGCTGGCGGACACGCTGACCCTGGTGGGGCTGCCGGCCCCCGCCCCCGCCCCCGACGCGCCCCCCCGAGCCACAGCTGTGAGTCACAGTATAACAGATACGGAGTGATATTAGGATGATATACTGTGTAACGTCACGTCTCGCTACAGAATCGAAGAAACTGCAGCATAAAAACGTGCTTGGAATTTTTTCGTTAAAAAAATTAAAGACTAAGGCTACGTCCGTGCAGGCAGAAGGTTTGCCTAGCGAGTCACCAAGTGAATACATAGCTCAGTAAAAGCTCTAGAATCTTCATGAACGGCAGCATTGATAAAATAATCGCTAAGCAAACTTCCTGCCTGCGGACGTAGCCCAATATCAGTATTTAGTACTTACCACAGCTCGAAAAGTGACTAGTCATCACAATACTAATTCTAACCTACTCCCGCAGTGCCGGCGCGCCCATTCCTCCGACACCGACGCCCCCCCGCGCTCCCCGCCCCGCCCCCGCTCGCCCCCGCACCCCGCGCGCCCCCCGCTAACGCGCGACGAGGCTCGAGTGGTGCGCACGGCGAGGGAACAACACGCGAGGAGGGGGGGGTATGTGCGCATATTCCCGAGTCAGACGTCGTGGCAGATGTACTCGCAGTATTTGGGTATGGTTTGAGTAATTTTGATAGCTTTATACAGGGTGTAAAAAAAGGTTATACTAAGCCGAAAGCTACATGTTCAGCATTTTGACATTCTGATTTAATTTTCGGGCTTAAATATAACATGGTAGAAAATGCTTTTAGCATTAAGTCCACCTTTTGTACACTTATATTTCATATTTGTGCAATAAAGTATCAAATAAATAAATACTTAAATAAATATAGCTTTCGGCTTAGAATACCCTTTTTGCAACACCCTGTAGATGATTTACGCCTGCTAGGTAATGTTAATTTTACTTTAACAAGACCTGTAACTAATAAATCCAAGATATTTAAGTTCCTGTTCTGTTCTCTCGATTCAAATTTAAAATAATTCAAATCAAATCAAATATATTTATTTGTAAATATGGGTGGTTACAATTACAACAATCCTTGGCATTAATGTGAAATTTCCGTCTACAAAAGACACTTTTCTTCAATCAACCACTGCTCACTGTCCACCTCTACTCTAACCCAACCTAACCCCAACAGACCCAGTCACCGGCATCCCCGTCTGCTCGACCTCCCCCAGCAATAAACCGGAGTGCGGCCCCCGACACAACTACAACCTGCTGCTGCACGCGCACGCGCTGCCGCCAGCAGCCCGCGCCGCCGAGCACGACAGGTAACTAGCCGTACTGGTGACTAGCCTTAATAGTCACTAGCCTTAATAGTCACTAGCCTTAATCGTAACTAGCCTTAATGGTAACTAGACGTACTGGTAACTAGAAAGAAAGAAAAACTTTATTTGACTAATACAACATGATTATAAACTAAGAAAGAGACTTAAACTTAACTTTAATTTATTTATGGATAGTTGTCTCAAGGATATGAAAGATGACGAAAGAGGTTTGCGAATAGGAGAGTTGCTTCTTAAGTGTTTGCTGTATGCTGACGATCAAGTCATACTTGCATCGTCGGTAGAACAGCTGCAACAACAAGTAACTCTCATGCATGAAAGTTTTAAAAGGAAAGGAATGAAAGTGAATGTTAATAAGACGAAAGTTATGGTGTTTGAAAGAGAGGAAGAGGTAACTGAATGTAAGATCATGATCGAGAACGAAAAAGTGGAGCAAGTGAATGAGTTTGTTTATTTAGGTAGTCTGTTTACGAGGGATGGGAAATGTGAGGGGGATATTGAAAGAAGAGTGAAAGCGGGAAATAAAGTAAATGGGGCCTTGCACTCTTTCATGAGGAGTCAAAACGTGTCTCAAAAGGCTCGTTTGGCTGTGCATGGGGGAGTGTTGGTCCCTACACTAATGTATGGAAGTTAAAGCTGGGTCTGGCAGAAGAAGAATGAAAGTAGGGTAAATGCTGTTGAGATGCGCTCTCTAAGAAGTATGTGTGGACTGAAACTGAATGATAGGATAAGGAATAGTGTTATAAGAGATCGAGTTGGAGTAAAAGAAGACGTAGTGACCAAAATTGAAAAGGGAATGTTGAGATGGTTTGGTCACATTGAAAGGATGGATGAAAGAAGATTGACGAAAGAAATTTATTGTGCGGAGATGTATGGTTGTGTCGGTAGAGGACGTCCTAGGCGAAAGTATGTCGACCAGATAGGCGACATACTCAAGAAGAGCCAAATTAGGAGTTTCCGAAACCGACGTGCGTGTATGAAGAGACTTATGAATGTGGAGGAAGCGAAAGAAGTATGTCAGGATCGTGGCACGTGGAGATCCATAGTCTCTGCCTACCCCTCTGGGAGACAGGCGTGAGCATATGTATGTATGTATGTATGTAAAGAGACTTAAACTTAAGACTTAAATTAACTAACTAACTATGGTAAAAACTACATAGAATAGGTAATATAATAAATTTGCTGTCGTCGCCAAAAAGGATGTCCAATCAGCTAATGCAGCGCCTTTGGCTAGCTCCAAGGACACTGCGCTTGTATTTCTATTGTACTGGTAATTCGCTGTACTGGTAAATAGATGTACTGGTAACTAGATGTACTGGTAACTAGCTGTACCGGTAACTAGCCGTACTGGTAACTAGCTGTACTCGTAATTAGCCTTACTCTGGTAAATAGGCTCATTTCTACTGCACTATCATGAACTCACGAGTTTTCTTTCGTATTTTGTATTTCACACTGAACATGTTGTGTCGATACTTGTTGGTTAAGTTGTTTACGAGGTAGCTATATTCCGTAATT
Organism: Plutella xylostella; assembly: GCF_932276165.1. Lineage (NCBI taxonomy): Eukaryota > Metazoa > Arthropoda > Insecta > Lepidoptera > Plutellidae > Plutella > Plutella xylostella. The sequence goes on from NC_064005.1 coordinate 1,340,966, forward strand.
TATTCATCTATAAACTCCCCAGATTACAACGCTACGAAACCGTCACCATTACATCAACCGCGCCGGCGATATCGCTGGGCTCGCCAACCCACCAGCCCGCGTGCGACCGACGCCGCGCCAAGCAAGTCGTCAAGCAGTGTCTGGAGGACGGGATGACGCTGTCGTGAGTACATAGCATATAGTACATCAAGTATATAGTAGGTTTTTTATTTCTGATTAATATTCTGCTTCACTGCCGCTGTTAGGTACATGTGTGACGACCGACTGGCTTATATGCTGAATGTCCCGAGTCCAATTCCCGGCCGGGCAGATATTTGTTTAAAAGGCAGATATTTCTAATAACCCCTCTTCGGTAGCATTGTCACTTGAGGGGTCAGGTTTCTTTGCTTTGTACTATAGGAGACATAATCGCTAATACCCGGTATTCACGAGGCTAGTCTTTCAAGCTAGGATAGCAACCTAGTGGTAGTAAGCTTGCAAGCTAGTTCGGTCAGCTGAATAAGTAGCTATACACTTTTGTACCTTGTCAAACTGACTACATAACAAACCAATCAATGTTTGAATAGACAGTTTGTGACTTTGACAAAGTACGAAAGTGTACAGCTACTTACAGTTCCCCAAAATTGATAATGCGCATAGAAATCTTCGCCATTGTTCGGCAACGGTCGCATTTCCCGAGCGCCAGAAAACGATATGTATTTAGAGTGGTTAAGTGCACTTTCTTCATGCATTTTTTTTTTAGTTTTATGTGTTTGGGGCTAAAAGAGATATTGATTTATCAGTAACGAAATTTGAGTCGATAATTCATAATATTGTCATAATATTAAAATTTACTTCAAAAATGTTACAGTACTGTTCAAATGTCTTACTCAAGCTGGTGTAAATATGGATGAAATAAAGTTTGAATAACACAAGGTTTATGTTAGAAGAAGAAATATGGATTTCAAACACAGGTTTACATTAAAATCTCAGTTCAAAAGTATCGCTGATCATTCACAATAATAATACAATTACAAACTTGGTCTTTTGGGTGTGGCTTTATTGGCAAAGTGAAGTCTATCAATGTGACGTATATTTTATTCTTAAATGTGCCTCATAATGTGGCGTCGTCAAAAATAATTAAAGTTGAAATTAAATTCACATTTGAAAAAAATAACAAGAACGTTGTGTAATTGCAGCTCTTTATAATTCCACAAAAGTAATATTGATCTTGACCTTGAGACCTTTGACTGATCGGTGACAGCCACCGACCGCCCAAATTGTTTTCGATTATGTGTCACATGATATTGACTACTATTTCTTTCGAACAAGGATCAAAATGCATTTGCTTTGTTTAAGGCTTAATGATTCAATGATTCGGGTGTTTCCGGGAATACGACAGTTTGCGAAGATTTGCATGCGCGTTATTAAGATGGGAGAACTGTATGTAGCTGACTGTACTTCTTCTTAGTACAAATGAAGATTGTTTTGTCTTCATAGGCCATTGCTAGCTTACTGAGGCTACTACACACAATGCCGGCGGCCTTAACACTAGCTAGACAAACTAGCCTCGTGTATCCCGGTGTTAAGAGCCACAGGCAACCTGTCTAACCCCTTATAATTAATTCTCTCCTCCGAGGTAGTCTGGAATAAATTACTCTTAGTAATAAGGCCGCCATTTGTACCATCTATGTTGTGCACTTCCTTTTGCAATTTCTGTTTGTGTGCAATAAAGAAGTATCTTTAACCCCGTGTCTGTCCACAGGCCAGTAGCAACCCGCCGCGCCTTCGGTCTCTTTCTCTCCCATTTGCTGCGGCGGCTGTCGGGCGGCGGCGGCGGCGGCGCGCAACACGCCGCGCTGTTGAGCCGCCTGCTGCGCCGCGCCGCACCACAAGGCTCGGTATGTACTTAGATATACAGAGTGTTGCAAAATTGGTATACGAAGCCAAGGAAACTCACAAAAAAAAATCCATAGTAAAAAGTCATGTGACCAACAAAGTTTCTATGGAAAATGTATTTTTTTTTCGCGAATTTTAAAATTCTGATTTCAGTTTCGGGCTTAGACATAACATGCTGCACATGTAGGTTACGGCTTAGTATACCCTTTTTGCAACACCCTGTAGAGGCTAGAGATGAATATTAGTATGAAATTGTGTAAATCTTCTACTGCATGTTTTACACTCGTAGTAGCGCCACCTCAAAATCCATCGTATGTTTCTATATACCATAGATTTTGAGGTGTTATCTAGGCCTATCGCCTTGGGTCTATTTAGTATCTCAGGGGGCAGAGGTGAGCAACAAAAGATAGGAACAGTTTCGGAAATATTCTACCGCTAGTTTTACACTCGTAGTAGCATCTTGCTTTCGGCCTCTTCCTCTCGCTCCTGCTGCGGCGGGGGCGCGCCACAAGCCGTATGTAGATAATAATATAGAGGCTTAAGAAGATTAGTAAGTGATTGAGGAAATCTTGTCCTGCATGTTTTACACTCGTAGTTGCGTATGTGTGTACGCGTCGCGCCTTCGGTGCGTCTATGCGCGCTGCTAAACCGCGCCGCGCCAGTTGCATCGTATTTAGATGCATAGGTAAAGAGGCCAGAGTTAGACAAAATTAAACAAGTTTTTGTATATTTTGTACTGCAAGTTTTACACTCGTCGTAGCGCTGCACCGAGTTGCACCGTATTTAGCGTACAGTCAAGTGCAATTAATCCTGATCCCCTATATAGCTATAACTACAACCCTCCCACATAGGCGCCACCTATGTAAAATAACCTTGAACTACATACACCTTGTTTCGTTACTAAGACTTCTGTATGTGTGTTAAAATATGGCGCTAAATATCGACTTTTATTAATTTAAGCGCCATCTTAAATCAAATATTGGAACTAGCTTCATAAAGTTCATGCCAGAATGTTAAAACCTGTGTTGTTCACTTTTAACTATTGCAAGCCAGCTCAGTGTGATACGAAGTGATAGCATTTTTCACCAGTTTTACTACTTGACGGTGTGGTGTAATCGTTAAGGTATTCGGCTTTCAATATGGAGGTTCAGAGTTCAAATCTCTGGGAGGTGTGACTTTTAAAATTTATTTTTATGTTTTACTTTGTTAATCATTATAGATAGGTTATTTTAGACTATCTTTATCAATATGAACAGGAAATAAAATAAAAACATAATATATAAGAAAAAGAACTTTATTTCACTAAACAAGTAAATATTATTAGTCTGTATGCAGAATAATTATGAACAAAAGTAAACAAATTCAAAAATTGTAGAATTACAACAATGAGAACCAACATGTTACTAAATTTCACAATTTACATCTCTTGTTGTTTTCTACAATTAAATTATAAATAAGCAACATTTTTATTACTAAGTAGTTACTTATAAATATGTAATCAATTATCTTAACAGTATGAACAAATAATTATCTTACTACTAAATAAATTTTACTCATTTTTAAACTGGGGACCCGTTAAATACCTACTAAACGTATAATAACATAGTTATAATGTTCCATTTCTTCTTTGCGAGTTGTGCTGTTATCGTGTAGAAGATATTTCTCACGCAATGCAAACAGCAACCATAATATCATCCTTAAAATTCTCAAATTAAATCTTGTCATGCGTTAGCTATTTTATAACAGTTCTTCAGGGCCCATTATAGGACATCCATCTTCGGTAACCTTTAAAAACAATAATTTGATCATGCCTTAATGAATATAATAATTGTGACATTATTACTATAGCGTAAAAAGTATATTATGATAATCTATAAGTAAAATAAATGAAAGCCAATAATATATAAAGTAACCAATAAAATTATAAAGAGAAAATACGAACCCAATGTTGTCCTGGCACTTAACTCAATTAATAATGATGACCTTGTTAATAAATTCGTTTGTCATCGTTACAAATCAATAATTTTGATTATATTATAGGTATAAATATAAATCAGATCAATCAGATGGAATTAACAAAACCCATCTCAATGCAACAAAACATTCTCTTCAAGTCTACAATTTCAAATGAGAAATAAATTCAAAATACCCTCTGCGCTTATAATATTTCATATTGTAAACAATTATCACTATTCACTACATAGACTATACTTTTGCTAATGAACCGCAACATATTCACTATTTTGCAAACGAGTTCAATAAGCTTCGTGGCGTAGCGGGCAAATGGTTGGTTTGCGAATAATTGGGCCGCGGGTTCGAGCCCAGATGAAAAACAAAAATAATTTAAATTTTGTATTTCATAATATTATTGTTCTATGAATTCGTTAGTTTGTGTAAATGATGGATATTATCTAAAATCTAAATGATGGATATAAATAGGAGAATAGTAAAATAGTTCTGTGTCTGTCTATAGACACGAGCACTACCGCAACATACGTCACACCGACAAATTGGCTTTGCGTAGTTTTAATTTCTATTTGAAATGCAGGGGGTCAGGTTTTTCTGCACCTGACTGTACATGTAAAAACAGTTAAGAGTTAACGAATTAAATCAGAAAGAGATTTCGAATCTTTTCTGCGAGAAGCACCGCCCCAAAATGCCTCGTATAAGAGTTAAGCTATAGCAAGAGTTCCGAAAAATTCTACGACTAGTTTTACATTCATAATAGCGCCGGGTCCTTGACTCGTCTTGCATTTGCTCTGTTCTTCTCTAGCCTGCTCTAGCAACGACTCTGAAATGCCATACGACAAATAAATTATTAAAAACTTAGCTGCTTACTGTAAAGCTCGCTCCATATTCTCTACAAGAGGTTTTATCTCGGGTCTCGATAAAACCATTTAGTACTAATACTACTGGCGAGCTCTGCTGAAAAGGGCCCTCTACACTCTCGTACTCGCTGCGTATCGTTTAGCTTTTTCGAGAGTCCGGAGTGCGCTTAAAACTGCGTACAGACCGGCCCAACGAACGCCCAATGATGGATATTTATCATACATAATACAGGGCAGATTGCAGCAACGAAGGTCAACGAAACCCATTCGTTGGCGTTCGTTTAGCCGGTCTGTACGCAGCTTAAGCTGAAAAATAACTGACATAACCCATCTCCCTCCCCCCACAGACGCAAGGCCCCACAGACAAGATGTGCGACAAGGACAAGTGCGCGCTCGTAGCGAAACAACTCAACGACTTCCTATACGACTACTACCGGGAGACGGACGGTCTGGTCGACAGCGGGGACCGGCAGGGGCGCGTGCCCGACATGCACGCCGCGCAGTTCCTGTGTGCCGCCAGGTGAGACCATAGACATCACAAATAGACACTTGTGTATTGGCAGCTCGATTCGATGGCAAGCAATCTATAATCTAGCGACATGAAAAAACGATTCCAACCCCTAGCGTCCAGTAGCAACAATAGACGGACACAAGGACGGATACGTGCCCGACATGCACACGGCGCAGGTCTTGTATGCTGCCAGGTGAGATATACGAGTACGATGCGTGATGAGAAACGTGTATTCTGGTTTCAAGGAACGGGCCAGTTAACTAAAGGCTTTGTCAAACAGAGCGTGTTACTAGCGTCAAATATGGTAAAATGCGTACTGCTTGCGCTGGCACTCTATTAAATTCCGCTCATGGGTTAAATTGTTGTTTAGTGGTGAGGTAGCCTTCCTTTCATCACTTCAAATCCACTTCTAACAAACCTTAAATCTTTTCCCCCGCAGCGAAGCGGACCTCGAAGAGATCTTGCTAATGGTCCTTCGGGCCAACGACTACGTGGTCCCGTGGCTGTCAGAGAACCGCCCCCTGGTGGTGGACCTGCCCCCCGCGCGCCTCGCCGCCCCCCCGCGCCGCGCGCTGCTTGCCTACCTCGCGCATCTAGCTCCTGTTGCTGCTAGGAGGTATAGGTTAGTGCAATGTGTATAAACAGTTCCGGAAACTGCCGATAGATGGCAGTGAAGCGAATTTAGAAGAATGTGTATGGAAATTACCGATAGATGGCAGTGAAGCTAAATACGCAGAGTATGTATGGAAGCTTTATTATAGTTACAATGGAGCCCTATATCGCGGTATTAGAAGAAAATACCACCTCGAGCACCTGGCGCCTGCCGCCGCTAGGAGGTACAGGTTAGTAGACCGGAAACTGCCGATAGATGGCAGTAAAGCGAAATACGCAGAATATGTACGAAAACTACCTATAGATGGCATTGAAGCGAATTAAGAAGAATATATACGAAAACTACCGATAGATGTCAGTAAAGCGAAATACGCCGTGTATGTATGGAAGATAGCCCACGTAGTCCAACGTCTGTCTGTCTATCAACAACTATTCCACGACTTACAGGATACCTAAACCTGCAGCCAACTTTAGTTCAATATCCGCGTAGCATCAGGATTCAGGATATACGAAATTATTAGCGTAAGTTTATTACAGCAGAAGGTGAGACGCGAAATCAACGCGCCGCTATCAAGCATACTGGTGCGCGCTAAATGCTCAAGACTCCATATCGCGGCCATCTTGCCATTTTACATTGTTCTCAAACTTAAACGACATCCTTTTCCGTCGTCGTCCTTCATCATCCAAATAACATAATATTTCCTCCTCAGGCCAGTGGCGGAGTCTAAAGAGACATCCATGGAGGACGCCCCCGCGCCCCCCGCAGCCCCCGCGCGCCGCCGCGCCCCCCCGCCGCAACGCCTCTAGCGGTCAGTAGCCGAACTAACACTAGATTTTATTATTGGTAGTATTAGTCCCTTTTGCATCGAAATATCTTTCAGCCCAAAGGTTGGAAGAAATTGCTTTAAACGATAAGTCCGCCATTTGTGCATGTTTTTTAGATTAAGTTTTTTGTAACTGTGTCAGTATTTTTTGTGTACTTACGAACAAAGAATCTCTTATCTTACTTATTACAGGCACATCTGTAAGATAATTTGTTCATTGAGGGCTTTGGGGGCGATGAAGAAGAAACCCATTTTAAACGTGGAGTCGTCTGTGTATTATGCAAGATAAAAAGTTTAAAATGAACATGAGACAGAGTTATAACCAAAACTCTAAACATGAATGATTTTTATTTTATTTTTATTTTATTATTATTAAGGAAACATACAGAGCAGATGGATGCATTAAAGTTAAATACATAAGTAGTACTTTTTCCAATAAAGTTTCCATTAATATTTAAAGACATTTTGGTTTTAAAAATCCACAATACACACTAAAAACTTAACACACACAAAAACATGGTTACACACAGCAATTATACTACAAAATTAACAGAAAAATTACAAAGGTCACAGAGACTATGCAAAATTGAAGATACTACAGGGCTCAATATAATAATCCTTATAAACCTATTCACAAAAGGTATTCATTAGGTATTTTTTAAATATACACATTTTAGTATGGAATGGATCAAGTTTGCAGAAGTTTTTATTAAAAGACGTACATGCACGTGATATAAATTATACATTATCAGCATACTTGGTTCGAGTTGAAGGTACATGGAATAACTTAGGTTTTCGACAAGTTACCCTAGGGCAGGGGTCGGCAACCTTTTGCTGTAGCAGGGCCACTTAAGTTGCCAGAGTTTCAGTGCGGGCCGCACTTATTTTTATATCTATAGGTTCGGGCATGTATTTCAAATAAAACGCATATATCTTCATACAGTCATGTCTATATTAAATTACTATACAGATAATAACTAAAACTAACAAATAATCATAAATTAAACATAAAAATAACAACTAGTGCGATTTTTGCTGCTGCATTTGACTTGCAAGTTTTTTAACATCTGCTTTCATTTTAGTAGTAGAAACGCGCAGTATCGCTTCTAAATGTTCATCCGTTAACCGCGAACAATTCTTATTTTTGCGGTAGTTGAGTACTGAAAAAGTCTGCTCACACAAATATGTACTACCAAACATAGTTATTATCTGCTGAGCAAACTTTTTCATTTCTTTGAAGTTTTCAGAGCTCAAACCTCCATAGAATTGTATCAAGTCTGTGCTTTCTTTAAATGCAGTTTTAAGTTGGCTATTACTTTGCAAATCTACAATATTCATTTGCAAGTAGCTTGGTACCTCACTAACATCAATTCCAAAAGGGTTTTGGAATATTTCCATGTTAAGGGAGCTCTTTTTAAAGTCGGTGAATCGATTTACAAACTCAGTTTGTAGTTGTGCTAACACGTTTCTCATTGTGATATTTTCCCACACAAAGTTATTTCCAGCTTCTTCCACGGCTTTCTTGCAATTGGGAAAATGGTCAAGCTTTATTCATCAATATGCTTGATAAACAGTTTCAGTTTCATCTCAAATGACTTGACATCTGAATACATGTCGCAAATCAATTTATTTTTTCCCTGCAAACGTTTGTTGAGCTGGTTCAGTTCCTTAGTCAAATCAGTTAAAAAACCAAGATCGATAATCCACTGTTTGTTAGTAAGCTCTTCCACTGGCTTTCCTTTCATCTCCATGAAGTTTCCAATTTCTTTTCTCAAATCAAAAAACCGTTCTAAAACGGCACCCCGACTCAGCCACCTCACTTCACAGTAGTAAACCACGTCACCATAATCAGCCTCCAGATCTTCCAAAAACTTTTGGAACTGACGGTGAGTGAGTCCATTTCTTCTTATATAATTAACAGTGGATGTTACAGTATCCATTTTTTCCTTCCAGGATATAACTTTGGAGCACAATGCCTCTTGATGGACAATACAGTGGAAAATCAATGGCACAGTAGATCCAGAATCTTTCACTTTGCTGATGATTCTCCCAACAACACCTTTGTTTTGACCGCTCATGTTCTTGCCTCCATCGGTAGTGACACTTGTTAACTTTTCCCAGCTTAATTGCAATGAGTTCAGAGCTTTTTCCACATGGTGAAATAAATCTTCTCGTGTAGTCGTACCTTTTAAACTGCACATTTTCACAAGCTCTTCGTAAACAGTAAAGTTTTCGTCAATGCCGCGTACAAATATGAGTAGCTGTGCTGTATCCGACACGTCCGTACTTTCATCCATCGCTAAAGAGAAGCAGTCAAAAGACTGCGCCTTGTCCCTGAGTTGTTCACACAAATTAGCACCCAAGTCTTCAGTACGTCGGGTGCAAGTTCTCGCAGAGAAACAAAGATTTTCAAATATTTTTTTTGCTCTGGGCATATTTCTTCTGCGATAGCTAAGGCACACTCTTTTACTAATTCACTATCGGTAAACGGACGTCCACTTTTTGCTAGAATCTCTGCTACCCTGTAACTGGCACGAACATTCGATTCGCTGTTGTCTGCCACAACTTTAAATATGTTTTGTTGACTTTGTAATGACGATTTCAAAGTGGAAATTTTTCTTTTTCGTATTTCTCCTTCAAGACAGTCAAATTTAGCTTTGTGCTCAGTGTCGTAATGTCGTTTCAGGTTATATTCCTTTACTGCAGAAATACTCTTTTGACAAATCAGGCATAACGGTTTTCCTTTAAACTCGATAAAAAAGTATAATTCTGTCCATAATTCGTTAAAAACTCTTTTTTCTTCTTCTATCTTCCTTTTCCTTGAAGCCATGTTTATATAATTATCCTGTAACAATAATGAACAAAATAAAATTCGTTGTAAAATTATATGTTATACTTAGTTAGCACCTGCAAATTCAACTCCATATTCATAACTAATAAAACATGACATACTCGTAACTAACCTCATGTCATGTTAACCGAACAATTACAGATTACAGAAGCAGTAAATAAAATAAAACAAATTCGCGAGTGCATATTATAAAGTACTTACCTCATACGTCGTGCGTGAGATGCTGAAGAATGGTGAAACGAGAAGCTAGCAACCAGATGAGACGTGAGTTTCCGGAGAATTTCCACAACCGAATGAGGCGAGAGCTGCACGCGCGGCTATTATTTCAACTAAAGCCGGTCGCTTTGAATTTTTCGCCGCCGCACACCTGCGTCTAATCAAAGACTGCCGCCGCCTATTGTCTCAAAGAAGCCGCCTGCCTGCCACCGACGGCCACGTGCGGCGGATAAACGCAAAATAATTTTCCAAGAATTGAATAAGTACAGCAAATATATGAAATAAGTAGTTAGGTACATTTTTATATTTTTATTACCCCCAGGTGGGAGCGAGCTTTCAAGAATCTTAACTATATGGCTTAGTATAATATGGCCTTTTGCTTTGGAATTTTTTCTTACGGACCTCAGGCTTGCGGGCCGCACTGAGTTAGTCCACGGGCCGCATGCGGCCCGCGGGCCGCCGGTTGCCGACCCCTGCCCTAGGGCATAAAATAGATAGGTACTTTAGAAAGCAAGTTTGGGGAGTCAATTTTATTATTAAGTAATTTGTTCATAAACATTTGATCAAGATAATTGCGCCTATTTTTAAGTGATACAAGTGAAATGGAGTTATCGGATTTGTGTTTGTTAGTATTTATTCTATAAAATAGGTGTTTAAGAAAAGTTTCTTGTATTTTTTCTAGTTTTCCCACATATACAGCGTACTGCGGGTTCCAAATAGTCGACGCATATTCAAGGAGAAGACGAACAAGACTATTGTAAAGAAGCAGCATGGTATCCGCTTTTTCGAATTCCTTACCAGTTCTTAATATAAATCCAAGCATTCGGAATGCTTTGTTAGTAATATAAGCTATATGTGAATCAAATCTTAGTTTGCTATCAAGGAGAACACCTAAATCTTTTACTTCATAGACTCTAAGAAGGACCTCATTATTAAGTTTATAATTGTAATTTATATGAGTCTTCTTTCTTGTGAAAGATATTATGGCACACTTCTGCGCGTTTAACCCTAGCTTATTATCTGTGCAGTAGGTACAAAGACGGTTTAGGTCTTCTTGTAGCGATATACAATCATCTACAGTCTTTACTATTTTAAATATTTTATTATCATCAGCGTAAAGTAAAAAAGAGCTATTTAAGAAAACGCATGATATGTCATTTATAAAAGCTATGAACAATAAAGGTCCCAAATGAGATCCCTGAGGGACGCCGGAAAACACTGGAACAAAGGATGATGTGAAACCTTTTACGGTGACTGCTTGTGATCGATTTCTAAGATATGAGTCAAGCCAACGCAAGAGGTCGCCGTGCACTCCGAACTCCAGCAGCTTCTGAACAAGTAAATTATGTGATACTCGATCAAACGCCTTGGAGTAATCAGTGTACACGGCGTCCACCTGGTGGCCAGAGTCAAGAGCATTGATCACAATATCAAGAAATTCGTTCAAATTGCTTTCTGTGGATTTTTTTGGCATAAAACCGTGCTGTTCTGGTATAATGTATGGACGGATATGTGGGAAAATTTCATCAAAAACAATTTTTTCAAACAACTTGCCTAACACAGATAATTTTGGTATAGGTCGGTAATCTTTAATATTATGTCTGTCCCCGAAGCGTCCGTAGTCGAGCGGGCCTCAGTGATCGTAACTGATCGCTGAGGTTAAGCAACAACTGACACGGTCAGCCATTGGATGGGTGACCAATTTCAAGTGGTGCTTTTCTGGACGCTTCCGTGCTTCGGACGGCACGTTAAGCCGTGGGTCCCGGTTGCTGCTTCGGTAGCAGTCGTTAAGCCTAGTCAGAGGCCTTCGGGCGGCTTAAAAACATCTGACAGTCGGGTTGCCCACTTACCCGACAACTCTCTCAGCACAAGCTTGCTTGTGTTGGGGTCCACCAACCCGCACTTGGCCAGCGTGGTGGACTAGGCCTAAACCCTTCCTTCATTGGAAGGAGACCCGTGCCCCAGCAGTGGGGACGTAATGGGTCGTGATGATTATGTCTGTCCCCAGATTTAAAGATAGGAACGACCAGGCACTTCTTCCATGAGTGAGGAAAAATGCCCATTTTTAAGGATAAATTAAATATTAAACATAAAGGAATCACAAGTGTCTTGGAACACTTCCTGATGAACACCGGATGAATACCGTCCGGACCATATGTTTATGCTCTTTAGGTAATTAAAAACTTTATGATGACTAAGAGTAATAGTACTTAGATTCAGGGGTGAAGAAATAGGTGGGGATCTGAATGTATGGTTAACTATGGGATCAGGTACAAACACTGATTGGAAATATTTGATGAATGATGATGATGTGACATAACTCACAAATTTCTAAACATGTCAATTTTATATTAAGATCTAACTTCGTTTCTCCAGAATCGACTACTTATTCGCAATAAAATATAAAAATAACTTATAAAATGTATTGTTGTTGCAGAAAGACGGCGAGACTGCGTGCTGATTGATCGACGGTCGCGTTAGCTAATGATCGCCAAAGATGAAGCCTTATCTTAAATTATAGTTATTATTATAGCTTTGCAATGTTTTCGTATTGCCTTTAATAGCAATACTTTCTTACATTCTTTATAGACAAACTGCTTAAATTTTAATCCAAAGACGTTTTATGTCCTATTTACCTCATGGCATTGACTGCCTTTAAATAAGTATAGATAGGTGTATGGCTTTGTCCGGCTGAACACATAGACGTAACGGAAGTATGGATTTGTATCCAAATAATACACAAAAGACCTAGGTATTTTAAATTGGCTAGTACTTAGACTACACGTTACGTTTTTTATCTATTAGTATAATCAGTACCTGTATGCTAAGGGGTGCTATAATTAGAGTTAATAGTAGATATTGCAATATCCCAATAGCTTGATCTGAGACACATGAAGTGCAACAGTTGTTTAACACATTTTAATGTATTTTGACCCATCTGTAACAGATATCAAGCTATATTTTAAATAATTCGAAATTTATGTGTATTTTTCTACTCAATAATTAATTCAAAGCAATAACGGTTTATAAAAAGGGTCTATAATTATCTCCATAGTATGCGGATATATTTTAAATCTATGATTATTATATCTAAGGTCATACATTTTCATGAATTTGATAATGTCCTCCTAGTCGAATTTGACCACGGCGACCAATTTCTTTTGAAAGCAGTCATATGATCATTATATCATAGGTCATAAAGTAATAACCGTAGGGTAGATTGATGACCTAGTCAAAGAGATACATCTCTGAAGTTTTAATAACCTATAAAGTAATACACTTAAACCTATGCCAAAGATGTGATTATCTTTGAGATTTAATGAAATAAGCCTGAACCAAACTCTAGACGAAAGGTTCCGTAATTTATAATTATAAGTTTGATACAGGACGAGCCAGGCAGATATTCCAGTTTAGAGTTTAAATCCGGCAGTGAGACACCATTATGCCTTTATTAATTTTCTCACTATGGAAGCCCCTGATTAAAGCAGTCTATTCTCAGAGGGGGGAAAGGGGAAGGCGCTGTCGAATGGAACATTTGTGACTATCCCTCATCTGTTGCAGTCCTATGGCACCCCAGAGGTGCAGAGGGTCTCCACTAACATCCGCCACTTCCGCCTATCTTCGGCTGTACTTTTGGCCTCGCTCCAGCTTAGTCCGGCGGCTCGCAGCTCGTTTTCGACGCTTCGGCGCCATGTTTGGACAGGGCGTCGACGGGAGCGCTTGCCATTTGGTGGCCTCCAGTCAAAAGCTATAGTTGCGGCATTCGTAGCTCCTCTTCGTAAAGTGTGCCCAATCCATCTCCACTTTCGTTTCGCAATTTCCTTGCCGATGGGAGATTGTCGGCACAGCTTCCATAGATCTTCGTTACGTATTGTCTTCGGCCAGAAAACGCGTAGGATCGACCTGAGGGACTTATTGACGCCCCCGAGATCCCCCAAGGTCTAAAAACTGCCTTATTACAAGGTTACCAATAACTTACCTATATCTTTCTTATTTAAAAAATCATATCTTCAATAAAACGCTTATTAGGTATTTAGGCAATATACGCGATCGGTCCTAACGTGGTGTCTTGAATTGACAGTAAGATAGGTAGATGCGAAATTCAATAAATTTTCATGAATTTGATAAACAAGAAAAATTAAAAGCCGCACATTTGCGCCATCTTATGTGAAATGTACTTAAATTAGCTTAATGCGGTAGTTAAATTATAATATATTATAGTAGGTAATAATAAATTAAGGTGATGCAAGCATGCTAGTCTGCAGGGTAGAACCCGAAAGCGAATGGTGAATATTTTATCAGAAATTCTATTTATTTAACATGTTTTTTTAATAATACACATAAGTAATATATTTTAAGAATGGGTGAATGTTAATGCAGCCTTAATTTAATGAAGCAAATGTCTTTTTCTATGACCATATCGATAAAAGCTAGCGCTGAAGTAAGTATGTATCTGTGTACTTCCTAGCTAGCTACATGCAATAAAACAAATTAGGTACAACGTCATATATATCTGGGTACAACGATTTTAACTTATTACAGTACAGTATTATGGCCGATGGCCTGGTACTTAAATGCACCAGTATTTTTAATTTTACGACTACCGTCCATTGCCAGTGTAACAAATGAATTGTACCTACTTAAATTTCTTGTTCCTTGTTTATTATATGAATTTAGCTTTTTAAATGGGCCGCAAAAGTATTCTTATTTTAGGATTATGTCAAAGGCAACGTAGCGTAGGATCTGATATTCAAGAAATATTTTTCATAGTAACTTTAGCAATGACAATAATTATATCGACACTCACCTTGTCGAAGTTTTATGTACTTACGTAAGATCTCTCCACTTTCAGGTCAGGCGCTGTCTTGAATATGACGATTACCCATGGAAGTAATAAGTACATACTTACGTACAAAAGTACTTATTACTTTCATGCGATTAACTTAGTTTGATTACTGAATTACCTAGATATCCTATAGTGACTCAGTCGCAGACCTGCAGGCCTTCATAGCCAATTATATTATATGCCTATCTATTTAGCACAAACGAGTCGCAGACCTTACCTGGTCTCCCATTGGTAATTAACTAAGCTTAGTTCAATATTTTTGTTACTTTTATTTTTACGATTGTTGAAGTGATCTATAGTCTAAAGTTACTCCTAACTGCCACCTTGTGAAAGCAATTAATTGATTGATTACTATAAATGAATAAGTTATCATTGTGAAATAATTTATTTTTAATACTTAATAAAAAATGGTTGTAAAATGCTTTGCTTGAGTACAAAGTGTATAATTTTATAAATATTCGTGAATCCATTGCAGCTAGACTTGTCTTAAAATGTGAAATAAACTATTTTCAATACTTATGCTGAAATTGGCTTTCTTATTTCTTCTTGCATTTATGCAAACCTGGGTATTACTATTCCAATAAATTATAAATTTAAAATCTACAGTTTGTCAAAGGGAAACCACAAGATAATATCAAACATCAGTGTATTTATTCTTCTTCATCGTGTAACATATTACAAAGCCGACAGGGCGGTAAGTATCTAGAAAAATAGACACATTCACGTTAAGTCTTCCATGAGGTTCCTTCTCTCTTCATCCAGGCAGCCAGTCCCTGCAGAACAAACACACGTTAGTAAACATGGCACAGAGCACGACATGGAGCTCACGATCAAAAGGTTGTTTTAGTGATGGCGAATTAATTTTTGGCGCAAACGATTCCTTGCAACATTAACTTTTATGTTATGATGACGCAAACTGTTACAACGAATGCCAAGTCAATGAGTGCCGTTTCGCAATAGATTGAATTTGATGTAAAAGCGTTTTTTTATATGGCTCCAATAATTTCCGTCCATTGAACGATTGAGAAGCATATCGAGTGCGCTACCGAGCGCGTTCAGTGACGAACGTGTGCCGAGGTGGCCGTACTTACGCTTGCTGCTGCCGTCTTCATGCTGGCGCCTAACTGAGACCGCTCTAGCGACGCGCCGCCGCTAGCCGCGACCTACTGATCTGAAAGGACTACACGCAACGGAGGCGGCACTTTCGCATGAAAGTTGACGCACGTTAGATATGTTATCACAGGGAGCACAGATTACAGAGCCGAGAGCGCCGTAGAGACGTGAGTGAGTGCGTACGAGCTGAGCGGTGGACATCGGGACGCCTACTGGAGGTGTCTACCTCACGCTTCGTCCGTAGCCGCAGTCTTGTGTAATAATCGTCCGCTTTCGCAGTAACCGTCTCTGTACTTTTGCACTTCGAAGTTTGCAATCCGATACGAATATGTTTGATGTCTGAGATTCCAGTCGCAAGCGTTCTTGACCGCAGCTCGTACGCATGTCGCATGGAACCTAGCACTCGTCCACTTGTTAAACACCGCGTGCTCTGTAATCCACGTTGTATTAATAATCTGAATTGGCTGATAGTAATGATCTGAGACGGGGCAGCGCCC
The DNA here is from genome assembly GCF_932276165.1 of Plutella xylostella. Classification (NCBI taxonomy): domain Eukaryota; kingdom Metazoa; phylum Arthropoda; class Insecta; order Lepidoptera; family Plutellidae; genus Plutella; species Plutella xylostella. The sequence goes on from NC_064005.1 coordinate 1,357,142, forward strand.
GCCGGCGCCGGCTGCGGCTCGTGAAAGCAAGTCAGAACATAAATTAAACATGCAAGATAAAGGATAGCAGAGGGAAGAAAAACTAAAATGTATGGAAAGGAATTTAATTCAAAAGAATTAAAATAAATACAGCTTACTCATGATATTTTGTACCTTAACATTATCCTTAAGGAAGGGATATCACAATTTGCATTTAAATTATAATCTTTTAAAACAGTCCAAAAGTTGAATGTGGATGAAAAGAAATTTCAAAGTAATAGAAATAATTCTCATTTAATTAAAATTATCATGTGATTTACAAACTAATATTCACTCGCACGGACTTACATGATCTACAATCATCAGGTCGTGTTTATTGTTTACGCTTAGAGCCCTACAGAGAGAGCCTCCGCTCTGGCGAACGCAACGTGTGTCGAGCCGTGTCGCCGTGTGTGGCGGGCCGTGTCGCCGTCCGGAAGACTATCTGAGTTCTGTTTTGTTCATGTCATGTTACAACTACGTTAACGCTAGGAGCCGCCGAGGAGTCGCTAGTAGCGGCGAGGGCCCATGTCCCGCCCCCCGCGCGCCGCGCCGCCCGCCCCGCTGCCGGACAAACGCACTCTCACCCACCGCCCACCGCAGCATAGCGCACCGGGGTCTACACTCGTCACATCTTTATACACAACCTTGCATCGTGACCAATTAACTCTGTGACGAATGTACAACCCCGCACCGAGTGCCCCCCGCCCCTCCCCTGTGAGCCTCACAACAAACGTGCACAATTTCAGATCAACCGCAACGCACACTTGCAAATTTACATCCGATCAATGCGAGCCTGATGCCGTGTCGACGCTAGTTCACCGCCTCAGGGGGGCACTTCGAATGTTCTATGCTGAAGGTGGGCTGATAATATACACAGTAAAAAGGCACAGAAGATATAATTGAGTGATATCAAGTGAATTTCAGTATTTATTGTATTTTGCTTTCTAACAAGCAAGTTAATCCCACACAAGGCATTGTTTAGGAACTATTGTGTGAATAAAACGTATACTGTGAATGTTACTCTTACGTAATGGAAAACTTGCAGCAAACTGCCTCTTATTAGTCATTGATAGGTGCAGAAAAGTTATATGAGTCATTATTACAGATCATTATCTTGGTACATTGACCTCACGTTTTTGTACAGATTGAATGATTTAATTTATCAACAATATATGTAGATGATTTTAGATATTATAGTCTAATGAAATATTTTATTAGTACTTACAGTAGAAATGCTTTACATTGTGGGAAGAGATTGTCTTAAATAGAAATGATATTCATACATAACCATGTATGAATATCATGTATGTTTGTCATATGAATTAATGTATTTTTCCATTCAAAGACTGACAATGGATAATGGATAATAATCACATTCAATCCTTACAAGAAAGTGACATCAGTGCACTTATGTAACAATCTAACTAAACCCATGATTAAATGTATTGAACACAAGCAACAACTGGCAATCATTATGAGAACTATTGATAAATATGAATCCAATACACAGATTGCCAGTTGCTGTGGTGCATACTATGGACACTCACCGAGGCATGGGCGGGTACTGCTGGGCGTAGGGGTCGCGATCATAGCCGCCTGCTGCTGCTCCTCGCCTGCAAGTTTACAATCAGTTTTGAGCTATTTGTATATTGTGATACTGGCTGGACTTTTGGAAATGAGGTTCTTATGAGGATCCAAATGATGATGAAAAGATGTAGTAGTGAACTTACATGGGTGATCTCCGGCTGAACATGTCTCCGTTGCCCATGGGCGCGGCGCGGGGCGCGCGGTCGTAGCCGGAGGACATGGGCATGGGCGCGGGGCGCAGCGGCGCGCGGCGCTCCATGAGGTCGCGCTCGTCGGGGTACAGCGGCGCGGCGCGGCGGTCGTCGTACATCGGCGGCAGGTCGTCCAGCGGCGCCGCCGCGTAGCCGCGTCGCTCGTCCGCGTACATGGGCGCCGGCGCGCCGTACGGGTCCGCGCGCCCGCCGCGCTCCATCAGCGCGAAGCCGCGCCGGTCCTCGCCTCCGTAGCCGCCGTAGCGCTCGTCGGCGTAGCCGCCCATCTGCCGGTCCATGCCGCGGTCGTAGGGCGCCCCGCCGCCCATGCCGTTGCGCATCCCCATGCCGCCGCCCATGGGCGGGCCGCGCATGTCCCGCATCTGCCCCATGGGGCGCGAGTCCCGCATGTAGGGCGCCTCGCGCGCGCCGGGCGGGCCGCCGCGCATGGGCCCGGGCCCGCGCCGCTCGCCGCCGTTGCGCATGCCCCCGCGCATGCCGCCGCGCCCGCCGCCGCCGCCGCGGCCCCCGCGCTCCTTGATGCGGCCGCGCTCCACCGTGATGACGCCGCCGTTGAACGTGGTGTTGTGCAGAGCGCGGATGGCCGCCGCCGCCTGATCCTCGGTCTGCATGTGCACGAAGCCGCATCTGTTCATGATGTCGCACTCGGTGACGGCTCCGTACCGCTCGAACAGTTTGCGGAGCTCCTCCGGCTTCGAGCCTTGCGGCAGGCTGCCGATGAACACTTTTGTTTGCTGAAAAATAACGGATATCGTAAAATTTTTGCACATTATTTACGCATATTAAGTTAAATAAATAAGAAAGCGCAACTTACCGGAATCATTTTGAGGTTCTATCCAATTATTACACTTTATTACCACACAACCTGACTCAACGCGAAAGACGCTAAACTTTTCCTTCAAAATGGCCGGCGGCGCGGCGCGGCTGCGCAATAAACAAATGTCAAAAAATTCCACAGACTAAAAAAAAATGTTTTACCGGAAGTTTGTGCTGCCATATAGAAATATTATTTTAAGCCGTAGCATTATTTATTATTCTGAGATTTATGTCTTGCTTGTGATAAACCTACATAACAGCCACAGGGGTGGCCAACCAGTTGGTCTTGATCTTGAATGTTTACTGTTACTTATTTTTTCTTCTTCAGTTAGCTGGATTTTATTATACTTTTACAAGGTACAAAAGTATAGCTACAACTTATGAAAGCTAAAAATTAAGCTGACCGCAGGTACAATTCGTAAGGTTCTTGATTTGAACCCAGATTACAGAGATGTAATGACCGCTTCATTATCTGGTAGAGAATAAATATTAAAGGAAAACAAAAAAAGTAGGTACTTATATAATATTTATTCCAATATATTATAACATAAATAGGTATAAAATTATAGTTTAAATTAGGACTCTTTGGTACCTACTCTAAGTTTCCCTATAATAATGAGGTGCAACCTCTAATAGCCAATTTTTTTTAATAACCATTAGATCTCTCATGCAAGTCTTATCACCAGTGGTCTGCACACTTGCAAAGACCACCCATTTGGGTTGCTGTAGAGTGTACAGACAGCTGTCAGTACTGATGTGCAGCGCCGCGCCGCGCATGGACCGGTAGCTGCCGTCGATGGACAGATACGCCGCTTGAGGAAACAACCCCGACAGCACACACTTCATTATCCTCTCACACTTAGCTGTCCCCAAATCAGGGCCCTCAAAATGCTTATTTTCAATTAAAAACTTATTTTTGATCAACTTTTCTAAACTGCTTCTTATTTCGGAAGCCTTTTCCAGCACTCTATGGTTGAGGAACATCTTGCTGCACCAGTCTTTGCAGGCTTTTCTACTTCTTTTCTCATCTTTTATCGAGGATTTGAGCCTCAGATAGGAATCAAAGATGTTTAAATACATCAGTATGTCACCTTCAGCCACTTCAAAGTTATTTCTTCTGCACACTTTTGCTGCCATATTCATTTTGCCATTGTGACCTTTAACAAATACATTGTCAACTTGTAGCATGGATATTATGGTGAGTGCTTCATCTATGCAGCCATACTCCCCGCTGCTGCACAGGATCTTGGCCAGCATGGGCCTCATGGGCAGCTCCGCCATGTGCACGCCAAGCTCTTCAGTCAGACTGCCATCTTTGTCTATAGCATTTAGAGCAATCAAGGTTTCTAACCCGGCCAGCAAGGTCTTGGCTGGAGGTGCAGTGGGGAATGTGAATCTGAGTAAATTGTTTATTCCTAATGCCTTCAATTGTAGAAGAACTGCTGAAAGATCACTTCTGGCAACTTCTGGAGGAACACATGGTGGCAACCGGTCAAACTCCTCTTCAGTGTACAGCCGGTAGCAACTGCCCTTGTTGTTCCGGCCTGCACGGCCAGCTCTCTGGATAGCATTGTTCTTTGACACAGGACAAACAGTCAAACATTCCACTCCAATGGCTGGATCATAATATGGCAACTTGTGGAAGCCACAATCAATAACATAATTAATTCCAGATATAGTCACACTTGTTTCTGCTATGTTTGTAGCTAAAATAACTTTTCTTACATTCTTTTCTGCCATTTGAAAAACTTTTATCTGTCTGTACAAGGGTAAACTGCCGTACATGGGTAAAACAGACATTTCAGCAGCCTTGATTCCGCTTGCATAGGTGTTGCGGTATTTATTCTTTTCCTTATTATCTTCAGCATAAGTTTCCAATATTTCTAAAGCTGTCAGAATTTCTTCCTGTGATGTCAGAAAAGCAAGAATATCTCCAAATGGTTCATTTTCATGTATCTTTATAACTGTGTCAACTGTGGCCTTCACATAATCAGGCACAGGCTCCTCAGAATAAAACACTTCAATTGGATGTGTTCGTCCTTGCATTGACATAATAACTGAGGTGCTCGCTCCATCTTTTCTGCTCTTGTCTTTCAAGTCAAAGAAGTCTTTCAAGAACTCAGCATCCATGGTTGCAGAGGAGATGATAATCTTTAACTTCTTTCTCTTTTTAGCAATTTTCTTAAGTAGTCCCATAAGAACATCTGTCATTTGAGACCTCTCATGCACTTCATCGAGGATGATGCAGGAGTACTGCATGAGGAGCGGGTTGGCGAACATCTCCCGCAGCAGGACTCCTTCCGTCATGAAGACGATGCGTGTGTCGGGGGAGCGCAGCGCGTGCATGGCGGCGCAGCAGCCGACCTGCGCGCCGAGCGGCGTCCCGCGCTCCTGCGCCACGCGCGAGCCCAGCGCCAGCGCGGCGGCGGCGCGCGGCTGCGTCACGCACACGGCGTGCCCCACCTCGCACGCGTACTGCGGCACCTGCGTGGACTTGCCGCACCCCGTCTCCCCGACCAGCACCAGCGTCTGGTATCTCTCCAGCAGGTACAAGATGTGGTTCCTGTGCTGGAACACGGGCAGCCGCTGTCGCTGGGCGTCGAGGGGGAGGTGGTGGTAGCGGTTGTACACGAAGCTTGTCTTGGCGTCGGAGTCGCCGCTCAAAGCGGTGTCGGCGTTGGGGTTCACGAGCGTCTCCACAGCGCCCTCCCGGTTCCTGGCGGGGTACAGGGAGTCTTCTCCGGGTTTCACAAACTTTGGCCGCTCCCCTCCAAACATGGTTTGAATAAATAGTCTACAGACTGTAAAATTAAAAATAACAAACGTTTTATTTATTTATTTGATATTAAGAATTTGAGGTTATGTTATGACTTATGATTTTGAAGTCACTCAGTGACAAACAGCTTTTATGGCGTCCGTCAGACGCAACATACTCTGTTACCCCATTTACACTCTCGCACGAGCGGCGAGGCGAGCGACAAGGCGAGGGGCGAGGCGCGAGTGTGAACAGACGCTCGTGGCTCGCCTCCTCGCTCGCCTCGCCACTCGCGGCGCTCGCGTCCGGAGCGGTTTTTGGGGCACGAGTCAAAGGAGCTCGCGTCGCACGCGAGCGGGTGTTTACACTCTCGCGTCCGCTTCATTCTGGCTTCTACATCGTGCCGCGCAGGTTGTGTTCGTCGTCGTATAATTATAAGACGAAACATTTAATTTCATATTTATAAGTAAATATTTCAATAAAATAATAATAAAAAAAAAACACTAAAACGTAAGAAATAAAAGCAGTACTTACCTACTTAGATATATTAGTACTGTCACATAGAATAGGTCTAAACCTTAAATTATTTCTTACGTTTTAGTGGTTTTTTGAAGTCGTTTTTTTATCATTATTTTATTTTATTACTTATTTATACTTAGTTTATTTGCAATAATTGACAATCAAAATTAAGAAGCAAATGATACCTATAAGTCCTACTAGTCAGTAGTAAACACGAAGTAGTTGCTATATACCTACCGTTGAGGAGTTCCCTTGACTACCTTCCGTTTCCATCATCAGATCAGCTCAAGGTCACCATCATATTTTTTTTAATGTTAAAAATATAGGTAAGTACCTATGTACTTTCTAAATTTCATTAACTACAATCGGTTAATAGGTACCCAAAATGGAAATTCATAGCCTGTTTTTAACCCTTTACCCACCCTTGGAGGTGGAATCAAAATTTGAAAAAAATGGGATCTCAACCCAATACAAAAAAAAAAGAATTTTCAAAATCGGTCCATAAACGGCGAAGTAATCGGTGATCATACATAAATTCTTTATTGTTGCGGCTAAAACTTCGACGTCCTCCATCGTTGCTAGCTCAAAGACAACTGAACTCTGCACGAGAGTGTAAACACCCACTCGCGTCACACGCGAGTGGGTGTTTACATTCGCGCCTCCGCACGAGTGACGAGGCGAGCGAGGAGGCGAGGGCCGAGGCGAGAGTGTAAATGGGGTATGTGAATTTTTAAAAGCCTTATTCTGGAGGAAAAAATTCGCCTAAATGCCTTGCTTCAAACGAAAATCAAAATATCATATTTTAGGGCTAGGCTAGCCCATTGCCATCCTTCCAGAACCAAAACCAGATAAATCTTATATAGATCACTATCCTGCAAACTTGATGGTGGGTAGGTCCATAAATTAACCAACATCAACATCCTGTCCAGACGGCGCACCACCCGCTTGGTTGGTAGTACTTCTCTAACGAAAAAAGATAACACGTAAACATTAAATAACATATTTAATTATTAAAAGTGGTACAAAGACTTAAAGTACAACAAAATAACAATGACAAGGATTCGTGGAAAAGGATTTGTGGATTGGGGCAAAGAAAACCTGACCCTCTCAACTCAAAGTGACAATGCTATAAGTAGCGGTTTCTTTACCTGACTACCAGAGCATGTACACCACTATAATATACAAATAATACCAATGTCCACATTATTCCTGATCCTCACACACAGAACGTCGTTTTTTCTTTTTCTTCCCTTTTTTTCGCGGGCTTCTTTCGGATGACCCATTTTCACGCTCTGACTGTGGTTCTATCTCATTTTGCGACATTGTTCCTGATTCGTTTTCATAGCCTAAAAGCCTATTTATCTTATTTAGTTCCTTTTCACTTGGGGTATGTGCGGCTGAGTCATTTTCAGAGTCATGATGTTTTTTCTTTTTCTTCCCTTTTTTCCGCGGGTTTCTTTCGGGTGACCCATTCTCACACCCCGACTGTGGTTCTATCTCATTTTGCGACATCAGTTCTGGGTGGGATTCGTTTTCATAGCCTAAAAGCCTATCTATCTTACTTCGTTCCATTTTCCTTGGGGTGTGTGCGGCTGAGTCATTTTCAGAATCATGGCGTCTTTTTAGTTTCTTCCTTTTTGTGACTACTTCATTTTCGCGCTCGGATTGTCCTTCTTTATCTTTTTGTGTTATGGTTTCCGGGATGCACGAGTCGAACTCAAACTCCAAAAGCCTCTTATGGTTTTCTTTTTTTCTAACAACAGTTGCACCCGATTCATTTTCAGAGTCAACGCGTTGCTTCGACTTCTTTTTACTAGAACTATGTGTGAGCGACTTATCCTTGGAGTCAGAATAGTCTTCCATGTGATTATTTACTTTTGCAGGAGTATTTGCGGTTGTAGTAGGTTCGTTTTCGGATTCATGACGTCTTTTTGATTTCTTTTTCTTCTGGCTGCTGGCAACTGATTCTTCTTCAGACTTCTTCTGGCTGCTGGTGACTGATTCTTCTTCAGACTTTAAGTTTTCTATCGTTGGTGTGTCAAGTCTGACCATCCACGTTGTCTCATAATCACGAGCAGAAGTACTTTCTATTTCATTTACTTGTTTTTCCCTTGAGGTGTTGTTGATGGTTGGTTCATGCTCACGGTTTGGTGGTGGTTTTAATTTATTTTTTCCTGGGCTACGTGCTGTTGAGTCAATTTCGGTGTCGGAACGCCTTTTCAATTCCTTTTTCGTTGGGCTCCTAGTTACTGCTGACTCATCGTCATTATGTCGCTCCGTATCACGTTTCGGTGGGCTGCTTGCAGATGATTCCTCATCAGTTGAAGCCAAGAACATTTTGAACCTTTCTTCCTCAGAGCTCCGTCTTATCTTTATTTCTTTATAATTTTTCCTTGGGCTGCTAACAGACGTTCTACTTTCACAATCAGAAGCTGGCTCAACATGATTTTTATGTTTCTTTCTAGGACTGTTTACGGCTGATTCTTCATTATAATCAGAATTCTGTTCTACACTATTTTGTCGTGGTCTATCTGTGTCAGACCCGCGTTCTTTCTTATCTTTTTTTCTCGGGCTGAGTTCGGTAGACCCATTCTCACACACAGACCGACGCTTCATCTTTTTCGGCGAATCAGAAATAGGTTCAGATTTAAGTGAATTACCATCATTGTTATCCCCAGCGTTTCCATTTTCCTCATTTTCTTTTCCTTCCTCATCATCATCAGTGTCAGAGACCTCATTATCCTCCTCCTTGTCCCACTTCACTAGCTCATTCTTCTCGTTCAGCGTGAGTCTCCTCAACCTTTGGTCTCTTGTGTGTGTAGGGTCTGTGAGCTTCGCCACCAGCGCTCGGTGGAGATGCAGCTTGTGCAGCTTATGCTTGCGGAAGGTCCTCTCCGCTATCCGGTACAGGAACTCAGCGGTGCAGCCCCGGGGGAACTCTTTCACCAGCTCCTTCCACCGGATGTCTCTCCATGTTTTGTACTCATCTTGTTTCTGCTCCAACCTGCCAAAGGATTTTTATGGTGAGTTTTTTGCACTTAAAAATTTCTGAAGGATGTTATCAATAATAATAGGTTCAATATTCGCGAAATAATATTGCAAGCAGTGGCCGTGATGTTTGCCTTATACTATAATCTATATAATGATTGAAATCACTACTTACTTGTACAACAAATCCTCTCTTATCTGACTTAGTCTTAAACTGTGGTCTACAAATAATTGGACATGGAGTTTTCCATGCCAAAATACTTTTAAATTGGAAATGCCCTGATTCATTTCTTCGTCGATCTTAGCCCATACTTGGTGGTCTATGGTCTTGTCTCGCAATTGTTTGAGACTAAGACCAGAGTATTGAATGAGTTTATTGACTAACATTGTGGCCCTTTCTCGTGTCCATTTTTGTGGTTTCCTCGGCTCCTTTTTACCTGAAATTATATAGATACTTTATTTAGATACTTTATTTTTTTGCCATAGCTTATGGGATGTTTATGTTGGTATCCATACCTATTTCTATTCCTATTACTTGTTACTCAGGTTTTTTATAGATTAACTGGCTATTACACACAGGATTATATACTATATCCTATAGTCAGATATGCACATAAGAGCGAGGCCCCATTGCAGCGGTGCGTCGGCGCGTTGCGTTGTTTTCCATATATTTTTCAGGGTCATTCATCAGGCAGGACCAGAAGAAAGGAACCACTCACCTTTACTGAACTGTTCTATTTTAAGGTAAACAGTCCTGGGGTCCCGGTTCAGTACATAGGATGCAGTAACTGCCGCTGTTCTTGGCTCAAAATTGTAACAGATCATTACCACTTTCTCTTCAAGCTTTGTGTACGGGCCTTTTGATGAATATGCGTGTGTTACAATGAAATACTTGAAGACTTGAAGCAAACATCGCTGCAGGTTTTGTGCAAGGAAGGCGGTTACAAAATGACGGACTTTCTCATGAGGTGAATTGGGACTTTTGCTAGAACCTCTTGAATTTCTCCATTTGGCAAAGGATTTAGGTTGGTCTGGCACATCATACATCTGAAAAAAGATATTACATATTTGTGTAAGTGAAAAAATTTATACAAGCGTAAAAGACAGCTTACTATAATTTTGGCAAAATAGGTGTGTAGAAATGCTCCAATTTCTTGAATAATAAAAATAAAACCTAGATGTTGATTTTATGTGAATTACCTCAACAAACTTCTTCCAATTGTTGTCAATAGCCTCACCCTCAGCGGTGCTGATGATGCCCTTCCGGAACGGTTCTGGACTGCCCTCTTCATCCGGGTCGGCCTTCGGCAAGCGCGTGACACTGCCAGTCTTCTGGTACCATGGCCGTTCCCATGTTATTGTCATGTAGTCCAATTTGCTAATTAGTATCTGAAAAATGTAATATAATGTTTTTTTTTTTATTCAATTTAACAAACTTCACCAATTTCAACCGATACACTTCAATACTTTTACTGTTACTTGTGTTTGCTTTGCTTAAGCCTTAATAAGGCATGACAATAAAAAACACATTGGTTTTCACCCTTAAATCAAACCAAAGTTACTAGAGTTTCAAATAAGGCAGGAACTATTTTTCCCTTGCCCTATTAAAGGTTAAAATGTTTTTTATCTATAAAGACTCCCATCCCAGTACTTTTCCATATTTACTGACCTTTTAAGCCTTTCATAGACTACACCATTTATACATAAATCTATCATGGCTGATGTCCGCAGAACTACAAACACACATAATATTTCTGACTAAATGATGAAACATGCACCTCAATGAAATCCTTGTTGTCCTCTTGTTCCCTCTCCATGGAGGACTTGATCAGCAGCAGACTGTCCGGGTCACTCTCGTCCGCTTCTTCTATCAACTCCTCCAAATCCTTGTTCATTTTGGTTTAGCTGTAAAAAATTATTTAAAGAATATTGTAGCTTACCCAAGGATTCATTCAAGTAATGTTAGTCCCACTCAGGGATGCACGACCTTCTGAGAATAGAAACTGATACGAGGGGATTATTACCACAATATGAATTTATTTTTGTTTTACTGATAGGCAAATTATGTTTATTTTACAGATAAAAGTATTATTTAATGCTACTTGGTACTTGCCTGTTTTAATCCAGTGTAATATTGTACAATATCTAGAATATCGACTGAAATATATCTTAATGTACTTTAACAGTAAATAAGTCTGCTTATTAATATAAATAGAAACTGAAGGCATGAGAAACGTTGGAAAATGGTTGGAAATAACCTAAAAATTTGTAAATTTTTGTTTTGTTGCAATTTTTACTCTGTGAAATTTTGACGTTTGTTTTGTTTGCACAAGCCTCAGCACAAGCCAAGCACAGCACAACTCAGCACAAGCATGTTTCAAGGCGCCGACACATTAGCGGACGCGGCTGTCAGCCTCGACTGATAGTGTGCACGGTCTTTTGGGTCAGTTGGTGCCAGATCGCTCTCGGACGTAAGTCGCGGACGTAACCTTGGACTGACCTTCAGCTTTCAGACGTCCGAAAGTGATCTGGCACGAACTGACCCAAAAAGACCGTGCATACTAAGGCAGCTACAGCCGCTAATGTGTCGGCGCCTTGAAGATAATTTTAAACATTTTTTTTTTATTTCATAATCTGTGTGCCATAGGATGCGGAAGTCATAAGTACTTGCCGGAAATAATACTAAACTAAACTTTCAAAATAAAAACCGCCGCGCCTACAAAAGTGCTATCAAAACGGTAAATGACCTATTTTTTTCATTTAGGTAACTATCTCGATGTTTATGTGAAACAGCGTGTCGCACCAATGCCGTTGGGTGTAGCCTTGTGCGGTGTTGCCTTTAGCCGGCAATCGAACCCAGATCTCTCGGAGAAGTAAGAACCTACTGTTTAGGCACGTAAGGTTCAGTTTTGTTTAACGAGGATTGATGAAATAGAAATACGTCTTATAGGTGTCACTCTTTATTTGCTACTGAATTTGCTTATTACTTGGTACAGTTAAAAAGGTGTTCGACATTCCGCCCACCAAAACGAAATGTTTTCAACAAAATTCCTACGATATTAATGGACTGTAACATTATTTGAATCTAACATACTTAATCACTCTCAACTAAACCAAATTAAATACATGCAAATTACAAAAAATACTTTACATTAGAAAGCATTGAAAAACTACATAGTCCACCGCCCACCATGATCTAACAGTTTTCTGAATTAGGTAACAATATTAATTTAGATAAGGGCCTCTTCACTTCTGTTTGTCCCTTGCATTGTACAGTTACAACTCGAACTAGATTGTCTGCTCCGGGGTGGACATTTTTTATGAATCCTAGAAGCCATTTTGTAGGTGGTAAATCATCTTGTTTTATAACCACAATATCTCCGATTCTAGGCGCCGGTACTCTCTCTTGCCATTTGTATCTTTGCTGCAATGTGTTTAAATATTCATTTTGCCATCGACGCCAGAAATCTTGAGTCATTCTTTGAATTAATTGCCATCTGGTCAATAGGTTGACATTCTTGTCTTCATAGTTCATATCTGGGACAGTGATCATCAGGGGCTCTCCAATAAGAAAATGTCCAGGTGTGAGGGGTGTCAGGGTATCTAGTGTATTGTCCAGCTGACACAGAGGACGCGAATTCAGACATGCCTCTATCTGTGCCAGTAAAGTTGCCATCTCTTCGTAGGTCAACTTTGTATCACCATTCACTCTGGTAAGATGTCTTTTCGCTGACTGGACTCCGGCCTCCCAGAGTCCTCCGTAGTTTGGCATTCTCGGTGGTATGAAATGCCAAGTTGTGCCATCATTAGCCAGTAGTTCAGCGACTTGCGTACTCATGTTAGCCTTGCCCTCTTCGAACAGCACCTTCAACTCTTTAGCACTGCCGACAAAATTGGTCCCGTTGTCGCTCCATAGATGAGCGCAATGTCCTCGCCTCGCCACGAAACGACGGTATGCATTCATGAATCCTTGGGCTGTTAAGTCCGTAACAGCTTCTAGATGTATGGCTCGTGTTGCCATGCATACAAACAAGCATATGTATGCCTTCATGGTTTTCTGACCACGACCCTTTGACATTCTTATATGTACCGGACCAGCATAATCTACGCCACTGTTCAAAAATGCTCTGTGGGGGCGTACTCTTACTGCAGGCAGCTGTCCCATAAGCTGTTTTCTTACTTTAGCCTTGTCAATTATGCAGGTTTTGCAGCTACGTACGTGGTTTCTCACTGCTGCTTTCAAGCCAATAATCCAGTATCTACTGCGGATGTATGTCATCATCAATAGGTTGCCACCATGGAGTGTCTTGGGTCAATTCAGACGTACCACAACCACACGACAACCACAACCACACCACAACCACGCGGTGTGGTCGGGCGTATATTTTGTATTGACAATGAATAATCCAATTCACACGTGCCACATTTTGTCGTTGTTATCGACCACCTGTGTAATACGACCACATCGCAACCACATCGCAACCACAACGCAACCACATCGCAACGGCAACGCCGCCACGCGGCGGCGGCACCGCGGCCACCTCCTCTCCCTATTAAATGCACACGACGACGTGGTTACCACATCGCAATGACAGCGACAACGCAACCACATCGACATTTTGTCGCTGCCACAACGCAACTGCAAAAAGCCGCTGTCACACAATTCACACGTAACCACAGCTTGACCACATTTTGTCGCTGCGACGTGGTGTGGTTGTGGTACGTGTGAATTGACGCTTAATGTGTGATTCTCTCATTATCAGATTTGTAATGTGTACACCTTTGGGGATGATTATTGGGTGTTTAGCCGTTACTGCTATCTCAGCGTTTTGTAAACGTCCTCCAACTTTCATTATGCCATTCTTATCTAAGAACGGTGAAAGTGTGATCAACGAGCTCTTGTAATTCTAACCTTTCCCATCTTCTTTAGGTCTTTTCCATATACTTCATTCTGATAATATCTTATACATGCTTGCAATATATCTTCCATTTCATCTGCTGTTATGTTTACATCTTTGTTTTCCTTTCCCTTTGGCTTCGCAAATCTCTTACATAAAGCGAGCACTCTCTTCATTCTAGTTATATTGGAAAATCTTTCCCAAATTGGACTTTCTTCTTCGTGTGTCTTGTCTTGTCTTGTATAAAATGAACTCTTTTCTTCTAAATCTGTAGCAGGTACTGTATTTGTAACATATTCTATGTCGTTTGACTTTAGCCATTCAGGCCCGTTCCACCAAATTTTGTAATCAGGTAAGTCAGCTGCTCTGATACCACGACTAGCGATGTCTGCTGGATTTTCATTTGTTGTAATATGTCTCCATCTTTCATTGTCTATAATTCTTAGAATCTCTGCGACTCTATTCGCGACAAATGTTTTCCAGCGATTCGGATGAGCTTGGAGCCATGCTAGTACAACCATGGAATCGGTGTATGCAAATATGTTGCCATGTGACACTTCTAATAATTGTGACACATCAGCTATCTGTTCAGACAACATCACAGCAGCACATAGTTCCAATCTTGGAATTGACAGTTGTTTTATAGGAGCCACCTTCGTTCGGGATGCTATCATCGTGACATGTACGACGTCATGTTCATCAACCACTCTGAGGTAAGTTACTGCAGCATATGCTGAGCTGGATGCATCAGCGAACCCGTGGATCTGGACTTCTTTACAGCGAGGAGTTGTTTGCAGCCAACGTGGGATTTCGATCATTCGCAGGTCAGTAAGATCTTCTCTATATTTTAGCCATTCTTCACACAAGTCAACGGACAGTTCATCATCCCAACTGAGATTGCTAAGCCACAATCTTTGTATCATTATCTTGGCTGTGATGACGACTGGTGAAACCCAACCGAATGGATCAAATAGACGAGCAACATCTGAGAGGATGGATCTCTTCGTTATTGGATGGGGTGCATCAGGTAAGTTGACTGTGACATTGAAGTTGTCATTCTTTCTATCCCATGTCAGGCCAAGAATTCTTATAACCTTGTCAAGCTTTATTTCTATGGTATCTTTCGTATCATCTCCTTCTTTTAGAAATTTGAGTAATTCTTCTTCATTACTTGACCACTTCTGCATTATAAATCCTCCCTTGGTCAATATCTCTTTTATATTTTGGCACAACTGTTTTGCTTCTTCGACATCATCATGTCCTGTCATTAGATCATCCATGTAGAAGCAATTCTTTATAGCATTCGTCGCAGCTGTGTATTCTGGATGTTCATGACCTTCATCATCAGCTAGTTGGTTCAATGTACGTACTGCAAGGTATGGGGCTGCAGCCGTACCAAATGTGACTCTCGTGAGTTTGAAGCTTTCTATATCTTCATCAGGGTTGTCTCTCCACACAATGCATTGTAAATTTGTGAAATCATCTGCAGTCTTCACCATTCTGTACATTTTCACTATATCACCCACTACGCAAACCTTGTGTTTTCTCCAACTTATAATGAGGCTGCGCAGGTCAGGTTGTAATACTGGTCCAACCATCATGGTTTCATTCAACGATCGTCCATTGGATCCCTTAGCCGAGGCATCAAATACCACTCGGACCTTGGTTGTATCTTTATCATCTCTGATTACTGCGTGGTGTGGTAAGTATATTAGTTTGTTGTCTTCTTCATTTTCAATCTTTTTCATATGATTCATGTCAATATACTCATCTATCACTTTGTTGTATTGTTCTTTCAGGTTCTTGTTTCTCTCAAGTTTTCTTTCTAATTGTATAAATCTTTTGATTGCTTGTTGTTTTGTGTCTCCTACCGTTTGTATCGTTTCTTCTATTGTTTGTTTTAATGGTAGGTGCACAATGTATCTACCATCTTCATCTCTCTTTGTTGTATTTTTGTATATTGTTTCACACTCTTCTTCTTCTTTTGTCAGGATCTTCTTTTTGTTGTATAAGTCTGTTTCTATTTCCCAAAACTGTCTCAATAAATCATTGTTTTCTCTTACTAATAAACTTGTTATTTTGGGTTGCGTTTCTTGTGTATTGTTTGTTCTTCCTGACAATATCCACCCAAGACACGTCTTTTGTGCTATAAGTCCATCTTGTAATCTGACTAATCCTTCTTCTATGATGCTTGAAAATATGTCAGCACCGAGTAGTATGTCAATTTTACCCGGTACGTGGCATGTAGGATCAGCCAACTTCAGTGATTTCAGTTCAGGCCAGTTTATGTCAACTTTCTTTGCTGGGAGCGTAGATGATATAGTTTTCAGAACGTAGGCATCGACAGGAATGGGCATTTTGGATTCAGATAACACTGACAGACTAACTTTGTGCTTGAGTTCATGTTTTCTTTCTCCCACACCAGATACTGTGCCATTGATTTTTGTTTTCTTAAGTCCCAACAACTCTGAGGCTCGTGCTGTCACAAAGGAAGCCTCTGAACCTTGATCGATGAGCGCACGGAAGACGTGTGACTCTCCAGAACTTGATACCACGTCTATCAGTGCTGTAGCTAACAAAACTGTTCTGTTAGTTGTTTCTTCTCTTGAGTAGTGTGACGTAATGTTGTTATCTGTATCTTCTTGACTTTCAGTTGTCTCTGTTCTACTTGGTGTGTTGTTGTTTTCTATATTTGTTTTATTTTCTTTATGTAGCAGTGAGTGATGTTTTCTTCTACAAATTCTACAAGACGTTCTTTGTTTGCACCGGAACACAGTGTGGTTTGGAATGAGGCAGTTGAAGCACAAGTTACTTTTCTGTACGAATTGATGTCTATCTTCAACTGTCAGTTTAGAGAACTCTTTACAATTGTACAGGTAGTGGGTTCCGTTGCAGAAGGTACATGAAACTTGCGTGTTTGGTTTTATATTGTCGCAGCGAGCGTTACTCTCTTCTTTGTGATTTGTCATAACGTGGAATGATTTGTGTGGGGTCACTCTATCTTTTGTTGTTGTTTGTGACGTAGGAGCAATCATTTCTAATGTTCGGAATTTTGATTGAAGAAACTTTTGTAATTGATTCCATTTGGGGAGCTCATCAGTGTTTTCGTTATAAGCATGCTCCTCCCACTCTTTGTGTGTTTGCATGTCTAACTTCTGAACCACTAGAAATACTATCATCGGGTCCCAGGAGTCTGTTTTTACACTAAGGTTCTCAAGGCTATTTAAACACTCAGTGGTCGTATCCATCAGTGATTTGATATGGGGCGCAGACTGATTAACGATCTTCTTTTGATTAAATAATCGTTTAAGAAGTGATGTTGTTACTAATCTTTTGTTTCCGTAACGATCCTTCAGCATATCCCACGCTTGTTGATAGTTACTCTCGGTTATGTTGATGTGACGTAATAATGCTTCCGCTTCCCCCGATACACTAGTCTTCAAATAATGCAACTTCTGTACGTTAGATAAAGAAGTGCTGTTGTGTACGAGAGATGTAAACAAATCTTCAAAAGTCGGAAATTCATCATATTTGCCCGAGAAACACGGTATTTGTATTCTAGGTAACTTCACACAGGATAATGCTAAGTCCGAGGCGTCCATGGAGGGCTGCTCAGGTTGTCTCTTCAACAAGTCTAACAGGTCCGCCTTGATGCACAGGTAAAGATCTTCATATGTGAAATATTCTTCATTAAGGAAGTACGGTAATATGCCGCGTTGTTCCCGTGGTGTGATCTTCGTTAGACTTTGATTAGTCTCATTGAATGTCTTCTAATAATCTTCAATACATTGTAAACGCGCCTTAATGTATCCCTGAGTAAGTCTCGCCTTAGGACATTTCTTAAGGTTAGTCTGAGTTTTAGTTATCATAGCCGCAACATCCTCCAATGTAGTTAAATAACTCGCTTGTTCCGGAGTTGGAGGCATTTTTACTTATTTAATGCAAACACAACACTTTTAGAATAATATTCAACACGTTATAAACACGTAATGTAAATTGTTTTGATTAAAATAGCACAGTTTTATTCACTTGCAATGTCTCTTATCGCATTGGAATGCGGTCCTTTTGTTCTCGCTCGCCGGCCGTCTATTCAATTCGTCGTAAACAAAATATTAATCCGGTTCGATGTAGGCCATATGTTTAGGCACGTAAGGTTCAGTTTTGTTTAACGAGGATTGATGAAATAGAAATACGTCTTATAGGTGTCACTCTTTATTTGCTACTGAATTTGCTTATTACTTGGTACAGTTAAAAAGGTGTTCGACACCTACCTTGTGGAGAAGTAAGCAGATGATTCATGATTTTAGGTAGGTAAGTAGGTACCTGAAATTTCTAGCTACACCATCCGATGTTGTTCTTAGTTGCAGGACTTGCAGGATGGGAATAAAACTATTGAATCATAATTATTCACATTCATTTATTAATTAGGTAAGTAGGTACTTAAATAGTTATCTAATCTTAGTTACATCTAAACACGCACTCACGCCTTGTACTAATGTACTCCCTTGCGGGGTAGGCAGAGGTGCATTGCTGCACCCACTTTTCGCCAGAGTGTATGTTAGTCCCAATGTAATAGGGGGCGGGCCTATTGCCATTTTACGGGCACATCCAAGACCCGAGAACAAATATATAGTTACATCTAGCCTTATCTTATTGTAATAAATATGCATAGGTGAGTTTCTTCAAATTACTTTATACCTTTTTTATATTGTTATATCCTAACCCTTTATTTAAAAAAAAAACAAGATTTACCGCGGTCATTTACGAAAATGGATGAAAATCCATCCGAAAGGCACAGGACGAATGAAATAAGCTCCATCTAGCGGCGCCTCAGTGCAACAAACGTTATCTCAGCGTTTCTATAAACAGCGATGCATTATGTATAGCCCTAATAAACTTGGCCGCTTCAAAATGCACTAATGTCTTAATAAAATCGTGCACATTATAGTTCTTCATCGTGCCACAGTCGGCGCAGTCGCTGTGGAATATTTCGATGAGTTTTGCGGATATTTTCTCGGGGTTGTTGATGTGGATGGTCTTGGGAGAGATCCTCTTGGCCTTCCTGTAGAGGAGGTCTGTGGCGGTGGTGAGGTTGGAGGTGATCAGGTCGCTGGAGCGCCGCGCCTCCATGCGAGCCATGTTGCCCAACACGTAGCCTGGAAGATAAATTTAACGATTAATCGTCTTGGCACGCCACAGCTCAGCGCTACAGATACTTACACGCGTTTTTAATGGCCGTGTACTGGTAGCAGAAATTAATTTTCTTACTTTTGTCTATAAAATATATTGTTATAAGTACCTACTTGAGTTTGAAGTATCCATCAGTCTGTGATTGTCAGCATAGATCTCTATTTAGGACAGATTCTCTAACGTAAGAGTCTCGTAACTAGTATTTTTTATCAATTATTTTAGAACTAAATTAATCACCGGTTTATCTTTGTTTCAACAAACTCGGTCCAACCTCCAGTCATTTAAAAGTTATGCGCTCATTAGGCATGGTATGTTACAACTTTTATGGAAAATTAACTCACATGATTGACCTATTTATTTTGCTGTCTCTACTTAATTTAATAGTTGTGGGAGTTGTTGTGAATGTTTATTGAAATAATTTTGTTTGTTACTAACTTCTTTTTCAGATTTGTAGATAATTTTTGACAACTTTTTAAAGTAGTTTAAAGGATACGGTATGTATTCTCATCCTATCTAACTTAAATTACTGTATGGGTTAGTTCCAGCTGAAAATTGTAGCCCTTGACTAACAGTCATCATCACTGAGCAAGGTTTTTTAAAGTTTTCATCAACAAAAAACAGCAAATAAACTCACCCAAACTAGTGCAAATGACTCCCACAAACACCACGATAGCCAGACACAGTCGCTTGCTCACATGCGGCGAAGGGACGCTGGACATTCTTCTACCCTCCATCTTGGATTTACACACAAAAACACTGCTAATAACCACTAGTATTTACTAACAACTACAAAGCTTAATGAAACGTCTTTCCGTAGCACAGACGCGGATTTGTTGATGTATTCCGGTGGGAGGAAAACACAAGTGAGGGAAACGTGGGTCGTGTTATTTTTAGATAATAATGTGTCAACCGTCTAGGAATTTTTCGAGAGAATATGTTGTGTGGGCGGACCCTTTTTGTTGGGTTTGTGGCGGTCAGTTGTTTCACTCTTACCCTCAAATGGAGTCAGATGGGTGGCATACGTTTGACATTATAATTTTGATAACTATCTGTAACGCATAAAATATTTAAACGAAAGCCTACTAAACTAAATCAAGAGTTAAAGACTAACCCCGTTATTCATAGAGAAGTTACAAAACGTTTTAACTAATAAACTGTTTTGTCCCTCTCCAACAAAGAACAATTTGTTCTTTGACAGAGAGGGACAAAACAGTTTATTAGTTAAAACGTATTGTAACTTTTCTATGAATAAGGGGGTAAACTTGTATACGAAAACGAATAGAGCGATACTTTGTGGTATGTTCTCTCTTACAAGTTTTAATTTATTGCATTTCTGTGATTCAGCCAAATGTAGGTCAGCGTACCTACAAAGCGCAGTAAACAGGATCTACCAAAAATAAATCTTCATTCGCAAGAAAATTTCCTCTTATAAAAAAAGGTAGTAAGACTGGGTAACTACCACTACAGTGTGATATTAATAAAACAGAGATATTTATAAACTGCTATTTATTAAACATAATATAAAAATACAAATATTTCGTTAATTATTAAAATCTTATTGGGAAAAATATCGTAATAGTAGTATTAAATTCTTCATTTCTAAATTCAATAATTGCATTTGTCACGATTAATTACCTTATTTATTGTTTCATTTTAATAGTTAGGAATCTAAGTTTAAAAATATACAAATTAAATCTACTTGACATGCAATGGAGATCTGGTATCAGAACCGTTGTAAATATTTAATTAATAGATGTATCTATAGTATGATGGTGGGAATTGACCTCGTTTCAAGTCGACCACAAATAAAATTACACCCTAAAATGCTCTCCATTTATCTTAGTTTTTATTTTTTCACTAATGTAAGGCAATTTAAATAGGTCACTTTTGACAGATGTGATTTACGCAAACTTAGGGGAACATGACTGTAGCAAATTCTCAACCAGACACCTTCAGGGTTTCTACACACGTACCACAGCCACACCACGACCACAAACTTATTTCAACCATAAACCATAACTATTCCCCAATTTCAGACTAATTTAAACAAGATTCAAAAGTCGTGCGATGTAGAATCGGAGCCTTCCATTTTACTCTGTCAAATGTGACTTCTTTCACGAGCTCTACTCGACTATACATTTGTACTGTAATCTCTCCAGCTTCAATCTAAGACTAGGCACTAGACTACTAATTTATTAGTGTGCAGAGTCATTTAGTGACTACATCACTTGCTATTGGCTAATTCAGTAACTAACAGTTACAGTGTACTTACAGGTGTGTTAATTATCTAGCAGAGTATGGTGAAACTAGGCGTAAACGTGTCTTTAGCAAATAGCAAGTCACTAAATTACTCTCCACTCGACTAAATGACTAGCCTAGGCATAGTTATTATTCTGTGTCCTAGAGCTTCAACCCTCCAGTGGGTCTCACGCCTGCCCCATATTAAACAGCATCTTCAAGTCTTCAATGCTGAGCTTGCTGGCGCCGTTGTGCCGCGCGCCGGTCAGCACATTCTCGGCCACCTGAAGTTTCATCTCCTGCAGCTTGCGGATGCTCTGCTCGACCGTCTCCACGCACATGAACCTGGGGGTGGAGGGTGTTGTGAATTCATGTTGTAACCCTGAGGCGAAATGTTTATTTGTCTCTGGTGTCTTGTAAAAGTGCAAAAGTGGTATAAGCACACTTAAAGGGAGTCTGCTTAGGACCATTGCTAGAATGGAAACCACGGACAGGAAAACTTTAGGTACCTACCTTAGACGTAGACAACAGCCATACTACTGCCGGCAATAATACCAATAGAGCCAGGGCTCCTTCACGCGATACCTACCGACATGCAGTGTGTCTTCGAAGACAGAAGAGTGATTCAGAGTGGTTCGTTGTACAATATTAGTCATTCGGCTCGGTGTAGTCTACTACTTCAGCAGGTATACCTGTATATGAGCACGTGCTTGCGCTGCCCCACGCGGTATATTCGGTCCTGCGCCTGCTGCTCCAGCTGCGGGTTCCAGTGCGGGTCCAGCAGCAGCAGGTGGTTGGCGCCGCACAGGTTCAGACCGACGCCGCCGGCGCAGAGGGATAGGAGCATCACCTGCGGAGGGGATAGTGTGTAAAATGTTTGGTTGTGCGGGGTGTTCAAGCGATTAATAATCCATAGGTTTTGTGCTGATATTACGTTTATTTACAAAGAAAACTGAATATAATACAATTTATACAGATGCGTATCGTGACGAGTTCAGATTGAGAAGTGAAAATTTTACAGGCCTCTTTCAGAGGATTCTTTCAGTTCTTTTGTTTTAAGTTTCCGCCGACCGCCACCAGGCGGCGCGGCGGTCGCGGCGCTGCAGTCGCGAACATACCGCCGGCCTTGGAAGAACCTACTTCCAACATCTAGGTCGTAATCGTAGGTGAAGCCGTTGATGATGATGAAGAGGGCTCTGGCTGAAGAGGCAGTGGGCAGATCTTCGAGAAGGCGCGGCGTACCACGCCCGTGGCGGTGCGTATGTCTGCCACCCGAGCTACTCCGTCCGTGCCCGGGAACAGCTGCACGATTCTTCCCAGTCGCCATCTCAGCGGTGGAAGGTTGTCCTCTTTTATCAGCACCAGACTGTTCATCGTGAGTGTGTCGTGGTTGATTTTCCACTTGGTTCGTATTTGTAGCTCGGAGACGAATTCTTTTGACCATCGCCGCCAGAAGTGCTGACGAAGTTGTTCGACTCTGTCGTATCTGTTGAGCCGGTTGGTCACGGCTGCTGTCAGGTCCTCGGCTGGTGGGGCGGTCAGGGGGCGCCCGATGAGGAAGTGTCCCGGCGTCAGCGGTGAGAGGTCGTTCGCGTCGGCGGAGAGCGGTGACAGGGGGCGGGAATTTAGGACGGCCTCGATCTGCGCTAACACAGTACTAAATTCCTCAAACGTTAATCGAGCATCACCAACTATTCGCCTCAGGTGACTCTTGCAGGACTTTACTCCCACTTCCCACAAACTTCCAAAATGAGCAGAGTAAGGAAGGATAAAATGAAATTGTATACCCTGATTAGCCGAGTGATCAATGACCTTTCGTTTATTTTTCTCACAGAGTAAGGGAAATTGCGTTTCTACGCCTACAAAGTTTCTTCCGTTATCTGAAGTAATCGAAATTTGTTTACCGCGTTCACTATAGAACCGAATGAGCGCTAGAACATAATCATTTGTTGATAAACCGCTTACTAGCTCCAAATGAATCGCTCGCGTCGAAAGGCAAAAACGTAGCAAGTAGGCAGCTATACGTTGTTTAGTGAAGTCAAATAACTCATCATTAGGCTGCGTACTCACTAAGCTCGTCGTATTATTTGTCGGTTTCATTTCAGGCAGTGACTCGAAATGAACTTGATTCGTCTGACTAGCTGGCTGGCAATCTCCGAGAGATTCAACTGGTTCGTTTACTGGCATTCGTACTGAAAAACTACCACTAGCTTCCCGTATTGTCGTACTAGTAAATAGATCCTCGCATTTTTGTTCGTCTAATGTAAAACTCGGTTTACTGTTAGGTACTTCCTCAAGTTCCCAAAACTTACGTAACTGTGAATCAATCGTTTGAGTGAAGTTGCACTGAACTTGATAATTCATGCGCAAGTCAGTGTTTAGAATCGGCCCTGAAACTAACCATCCTAACTTAGAATCGATTAAGTAGGTACCGCTCGATAATCGTATTTTTCCTGATTCTATCAAATCCCAGAATAAATCAGAACCGATCAGCAACTCGACTTCTGAAGGAACGTGAAAACTAGGATCCGCTAATCGTATATTTTCAGGGATTCGTATATTTTGCACATCTACACGGGTAGATGGCAAGTGTGAGGTAATGCTAGAAAGTACAATACATCTTAAAGGTGTACTGTAATCCTGTACCTTTGATCGCATCGTTATATCGCATAAGTGATTCGTATTGGTGTGCTTGTTGCCTACACCTGTAACGTTTAGAGTGGACTGTATTAATTTCGTATTTAATCGTTTACTTAATTTCTCCGAAATGAAATTGTGTTCGCTGCCATTATCTAATAATGCACGGGCGGTGTGATACTCATTATTATCACCGGCGACTTCGACTAGCACGGTGGACAATAAAACCCGGTTTAACAGCTGATCGTTATACTCCGTATTTGTGTTGCTTGGTTGCGACCCTAGTGTGCTAGACAATGACACCGACTCTTGAACCTTGTCGGGTAACACGCGGGTACTGCTATCGTTTTGATTCGTATGAAGTAGACTGTTGTGTTTCTGTTGACACTGCCTGCATGGCCCGAATAAACAGTCTGCTACAGAGTGACCTGCCCGTAAACAGTTCACACATAATCCGTTTTGTTGCACAATTTTAGTTCTTTCACCTACTGCAATGTTAAGAAAGTACGAACACGTAAACAAAGGATGACTTTTGTTACACATTACGCAGCTCCGTGGTGAACGTTTATCTGTCGACTTATTTTTATTAGTGGAGACGTAACTGTGTACATAATTATTTTGTGAAGATCCTTTCTTTTCGTGAACTACTTTGCTTTCGGTTGTAACTTGTTTAACTGTGCTTTTTGAGTTAGATTGGTTCGCATTAACCATTTCTAAGAAGTCTGCCCTATTGCGAAGAAACGTCATTAAATCGTCTAACTTTAGTTTATTTGACTCCGAATTAGAAAGTAAGGTACCCTTGTGCTGTTCCCACTCTCGCTCTGAGCTCTCATCGAGTTTAGTAACAATCAGATATATTAATAACGTATCCCAATGGCTCGTGGGCTCATGCAAGGTTTGAAGTGCACGTAGGTTCCTTAACACCGTATCTATGAGCTTCCGTAACTGCCCAGGGGACTCCTTACTAACCGTGTGAATGTTAAACAGCGATTTAACATGATTGTGAACAAGTAGCCTATCGTTATGAAATCTCTTTTCGAGTAGCTCCCAAGCGTGCGTGTAATTATCCGCTGTAAACTCTAAAGCACTAATAACTTGAGAAGCGCTACCAGTTAGTGACGATTTTAAGTAGTGAAACTTCTGAATGCAATCTAAATCAGTGCGTTCATGAATCATCGTTACATATGAGTTTCGAAACTCAAGCCAGCGATCATAGCTACCGTCAAAGGAAGGGAGTTTAATGTCAGGCAATTTTATATTAGCGAATGGAGCGCATTTGGCACTAGAACTAGGCGATTCATCGTCAAGCAAGCATTTAGCAATAGCTATGAGATTAAAATATTGTTCTTCAAATGTCTCGCGGTAATCCAACTGCAACATAAGCTCATTCTCATCGGCTAATCCTTCTATATCGCTCTGAATAGCATTAAAACATTTATATGCATCCTCCATCGATTGAATTCTAACGCTAACTTCGGTTTTTTGTAATTTATCTAACGTACTATCTTTAAATTTTGTAACGTACTTTTCGAATATAGTTAATCTGCATTTTAACGTACCTCTCTGTTTCTTAAGGTCGCTAATACGTGGATTACAAGGTGACCTACTCCTACTACTAGTATCCTCTCTGCTCATTTTGTCAGTCTATAGAAGGCAAGAGTACTCACAGTTATCCTGTGCTGCGCGCGCCACGTGAGCCGAACAGCAGGGTCTCGTATACTGAAAATGAGTGCACAAGCTATGTTAACACAGATCTCTGGCAAAGGGCAAAGGAATATGTAGAAGGAATGTCTTGACCGTGTTCTCGACGCCGCGCTGACTGCGTGGAGACCGCCTCGAAGTGGTGGGATTCTCGCTCGCCTCAGTGGGACATCTGCTTCTCTCGTATATTTCTCGTTTCAGGATGCTCGTCCAGCGTATCTGGCGTCTGATCCGATGATTCTGACTCGTCGACTTCGTATTCGCCGCACGTACTACTGGATTCGTCGAAGTAGACGTGGCTCGATGACTTGCATATTGTATTTTCGAATTCTTCAATTTTCTTGTTTTATCCGGCTCCGGAGGTCCAAATTTATGTTCAAGCGATTAATAATCCATAGGTTTTGTGCTGATATTACGTTTATTTACAAAGAAAACTGAATATAATACAATTTATACAGATGCGTATCGTGACGAGTTCAGATTGAGAAGTGCAGGGGGGGGTCAGTGGCTTAATGGCTGAACTTTTAGTAGAAGGTAGTGCCATCTCTTTATATTACTCTTACTACCAAAAAAGATGTAAGATGGCGTTATGAACAAGACCCTAGAACAATAACAAGACACATAGATAAGTAGTATTTGAATGTTAACATTGTCATGATCTATGGCTTTTATGAAGAAATTGCGTGTCAGTGTCAGTTCAGTTGTCTTACAATGTCTCGCAAATAACATTTTTGTAATAAAAGCCTATACTCTCGGTATATCGTTATTTATAAATTTTATATACCTACAAATAAAAATAAACATGGTGTGTCAAGAAAAAGCATCTTTATCCGCAAAAAGTGTTTTTATGAAATTCTTGTGACCCGACAGATTCCATATGGATCCAGGTTCCATGTGGTTCCACGGGAACCGAGCTGAAATGGCGGCACTGGCAAAGTGCGATCGACATCTTCATATCCGCTGAAGATTAAAATACTATGTGTACCAAACTGATAAATGTCGTCAAATATTTGCCTCGCGAGGATAAATGATGCACTATTGGACGAAATGACTTTATCACCACAAGTGACAAGATTTGCTTCTCTTGGGAAACATAAACTAGCAAAACATGAATTGGTTTTCATGGTGAAAAGAATACACACACCCACTCGCATATTATTTTACAAGTGACATGAACAAAACTGAACTGAAACATTGTTATATGCGAGGTAATAAAGAATTATATAATAATTTGTTTTTTATTTATTGTTGCATGTAGGTAGGTACATAAATAGATTGAACTTAAATTTAGCTGATAAATGTAATAACTGTTGTGTGGTGTAACTACGTCAACGCAAATATGTCTTATATCTTTATAGATTGAAGTTAATAGCCGGATCCCCACCAGACGATCCAACGCGATCCGATCGCGCGATCCAAGGAATCTTACATATTAAACTTCTTGGATCGGGCGATCGGATCGCATTGGATCGTTTGGTGGAGATCCGGCTATTAACTTGTGATAACAATATCTATATATACAGGGTGTCCCAACAGGGCACCCTGTATGTATGTACAATGAGGTTGAGCAATATAAAGAGATGGCGTTGTAGGCTCAGTATGACGTATAGAGTATGACAAAAAACTCCTCCAGATGGCACTCTTTACACAATTGTTTATTTTTTCTCTATGGAGAAGTGAAAATTTTACAGGCCTCTTTCAGAGGATTCTTTCAGTTCTTTTGTTTTAAGTTTCCGCCGACCGCCACCAGGCGGCGCGGCGGTCGCGGCGCTGCAGTCGCGAACACGGGGTTTTTATATGCGAAATGGTTGAGGTTCTTTAGTGCTTTTTGCAACGCTAGAAAATTTGCAGAGAATTTGTTAAATAGGCAGCCGCCGGTCAGAGTGGAAATCTACACTTTGAGCCCCTTTTTACGGATCCCAGGACCTGAGGACCTGATAATGATGAAGTTATATATATTATATTTTTTCATAGCTGTTCCCGCGCGCTTCGCTTCGCCTTAAAAAGTTTTCCCGTGGGAATTCCGAGATAAAAAGTAGCCTATGTTCTTTCCCAGGGTCTAGACCGTATGTATACCAAATTTCATTCAAATCCGTTCAGTAGTTTTGGCGTGAAAGAGTAACAGACAGACAGACAGACAGACAGACAGACACAGTTACTTTCGCATTTATAATATTAGTTAGGATTAGTTTTTCTTAATTTTACTACCTTAAAGTTTTTAATGACAAAATTTACATCAATCTCAGAATTTCACATCTATCGTGTTCTTACGAACCACTTCTTGACCTTGGATATATCCTCACCTTGACCTTCGAATTGGGGTCATTGAGCTGCGTGATGAGCGCGGTCCGGGCCGAGACCGGCACGCTGCCGCTCAAGGTCACGCTCTGCACCTGCAGCTTGTCTAGCTCTTGTTCTACGAGACGCAGGACTGACGTCCACTGGGACACCACCACCGCTTTGTCGCCTGTTGGGGGAAGAATAGGTATGTTAAATAGGTTTATTTAGCGAACGAAAACCTAATGGTATAATTCAAAAGCTACCCTTTTTGGGCAGTCAGCCACTGACAATAAGCTGTCTGCACAATACTTTCAATGCCCTCTTGAATAGATCTTAAGTGTGTCACCGACGCTTAGAAGAAGTCGTAGAAGATCTTTATTTCCAAGCGTAGAATTAGTAGTTGAGGAGACGCTTCAAAATGTACTGTCTTGGCACTATATCTCAACTTGAGCGGACATCCGCAGCTTATACCTGTCACCCCGTTTTGTTTTCTTCTGAACCGAGCGTCGGTTTATATGACTTTTATATTCAAAGTGTTTGCTCTGGGTCGGTAGGGGAGCGGGGGGCTAGTTGTAACAATTTTTGGTTTCTTGGCTATGAAAACTTACTTGTTCAGTATTCAGGAAATCTTGCAATACTATTCCAATTAACAACTATGCATCTATCAATTTCAAAGAAAATTTTAATCAAAACTGTCAAGACTTTTTGTAAAAACGTTTTTGAAAAAAAACTGGCGGCTGTTACAACTTACCCCGTGATTGGGGCTAGTTGTAACGAGCTGGGGGCAAATTGTAACATTGGGAATTGAAAACCAGTTTTAGACTTTATAAAGATTAATTTGACATAAAAGACATCAGACACATAACATTTTAAATGTTCAATTTAATTGAAAAATATTACAAATTATCAAATAATATATTATGTTCTTCCTTTACTTAAACTAATTAGAAATTTAAGACTTACAGTCATGTATATCTTGACTAGTAGGACGAGGAATTTTAAACCAATCTGGTCCAGCTGTTTCATTTTCACACCATGAAGGAGGTATGTTTTTCGCTGTAATCATAATAGCACACTGTTGTGCTAACTTTCTGACTTCCAAAAGAAGCAATCCAAAGTAAATGTTAGAGCAAGTACTCAGTTATTTTGGCTTCTTGTTTCTCTTGAAAAACCAATCTGGGTTTGACATAGCCGACTGATAAAGATTTGTTTCTTTTTCCCATATCTATATAACGAAACATGACAAAAATTAAAAGATTTTGCGGCTTTTCAAGACTTTAGCAGATGCCAGTTCGTAAACATCTTGACTTTGGGTATAGCATGTGTAAATTTTCTTTTGTAGTGTCTCTCTAAAATAAAATTAAAGAACTTAAACGAAAAACTATTCAAAATACTAAAGGGGCCGTCCATTAATCACGTGAGGTCGTTTTTCTCATTTTTTGACCCCCCCCTCCCCCCTGGTGATATTTGGTGAGGTTTGGGACCAACCCCCCCTCCCCCCCCTGGATCACGTGTATTTTTTTTAAGTCTATGTAAAGGCAATTTTTGACTAGAAAAAATATAGGTCATACTACAAATCGTTAAAAAATTTGCGTCGTCCAAAATATTGGTTCAGAAATACCTAATTTCTGACAAAAAATTAATACACGTGATGTCTAACGAGAACCCACCCTCCCCCCTCGTGATGTTTCGTGAGGTTTTCAGTACCCCCTCCCCCCCCCCTTTGAGCCTCACGTGATTAATGGACGGCCCCAAAAGAAAAAATTTAAGTACTTACATCCGCGAAATTTCATAACTAATATACAGGGTGTTAACTAGAATGCGTTTGAGCGGGAAATGGGGGTTAGTATTAGTCTAACCAAGCACGTTTCTAAGAAAAAAAACATCAGAATCTCGAATATTTATGTTTAAAGTCTAAAGTAAAGTGGAAAGTTTTACCTTAATCAAAAACATGGTCACCCTACACAAACACATAACCAATGACGACCGAATGGCGTAGTGGTTAGTGGCCCTGACTGCTATGCCGAAGGTCCCGGGTTCGATTCCCGGCTGGGGCAGATATTTGTTTAAAGACAGATATTTGTACTCGGGTCTTGGGTGTTGATATTTATATTTAGTATCTATCTATCTATGTATTTGTGTAGATATATCAGCTGTCCGACACCCATAACACAGGTTCTGCCTAGCTTGGGGTCGGATGGCCGTGTGTGAGATGTCTCCACATATTTATTTATTTATTTATTTAATGAGACATTCGATTGCAAAAGAACACACACTGTAAATTTGTTATCAACTTCACTTTTCATAATTTATTTGATGTAACTATGATTGTAATTAATTACACAGTAGGTAATAACAATTATTAAATAAAATTGAAATTATTCATGGTGATTAATGACATACTAATCAACAATTAAACAGCTGATTGTCATAAAGTTTGATAGATCGTACAGAATATAATTTATGACTTTCTAGGAGCTCAGAACAATAATTAAACCTTTTTACTCAGAATAAGGTGAGCGTTTAGTATTGACCCTTGATACTCACCACATTTTATTTTTCTTTTATTACCTAAAGATGCGTACAGACCGGCCCATCGAACGCCCACCGATGGACATTTATCATACATAATACAGGGGCAGATTGAGCAACGAAGGTCAACAAAACCCGTTCGTTGGCGTTCGTTTGGCCGGTCTGTATGCAGCTAAAGATAAAAGACCACAATGCATAACAGGATGATAACAGGGTCTACTTCAATGACGAATTGGTTTACTTACACTCGCTCATCTCGATTTGTGTTGTGTACTTGCGATTGAGACGTCTTTGATGACGAATAGTACGGAAATCCTCATAATAAGTATGGCCTCACTTTAAATACCAGTAGAATAATAACAATCTCGCGTATCATAACCATCGAGTATTTATGATAGTCATTACCTTCTCTGTGGATCTAGTCTGTCAGTCAGTCATTGTTGTTTACTTGTTTACAATCATTTTTTACAATTATTACCTAAAAGGGAAAAGGTACCTACAATTCTATCTTTTGATTACCAAGCCTTGTTCCTCATCTCGTTTTATGTTGTGCTGTGCTGTGAATACGTGTGACCTATGTTATGAAGCATAAAATGAAACTGTTCTGTATTCATAAAAGATAATTGTGTATCAATAAAGTGATACTTATGGAGTAAAATGAAATGTCTACAATGGATTGGGTACTTTGAGTACCCAAAATCTCGGTAGGTACCTTGACGATGTGGCTCCAAGTGTGGTGCTGATGCACGCATACTTTTTTATTGACCTTGGCTTTGAATTTTTTGGCCTTGATCTTGGCTTTCAAGTTCATGGTCATTCTGTCAAACGTACCTAAACATGAATAGGGTGACTATGATATTTTAAAATGTACTAAATAAAACTGTTTTATGTTGGTCAGCTTAAAGCAAATAAAATACGTTTTTTAATGTCTTATCGTGTTCAGTATCATCAGCTGTATATACCATTTCCCGCTCCAACGCAATCAAGTTAACACCCTGTATACATAATGGGTAAGTTGTAACATATTACAACTAGCCCCGTAAAACTGTTACAACATACCCCATAGGATAGTTTTTTAAAATAATTTTTTTTTTAAAAAAACCGCTCAATTTTTATAAAATTAAAATGAATTATAATGAAACTAAACAAATTCTAAATATATTTTTATTAAACAAAAACTGCTAAGCAATATGAATTTAATGCTAGGCAATTTCGTATAAACAAAAAAAAGTCCGTTACCTGGCTATTTTGGAGCGCCTGCACAACACGGCTTCCTGTGTCGGACGGAGGGATGCTGACCACGCTTAGATGATACATTACGTATAAATAGTACATTGAGATGATAATCAAATGATTATTCTTCTATTAAGTAGGTAAAAAATGCTTGTTACTACTTGCCCCTGTTACAACTAGTGTTGCCACGAATAGTGAATTGGCCGAATACCGAATACCGAATATTCGGCGACGCTGCCGGCCGAAGCGCCGAATATTCGGCCGCCGAATATTCGGCGCTACAACCTGTTTTTTTGTTCCTGGAACTGTTTTGAAGAAGTCGCTACAGATTATATGAGAAATGCTAATTATAAGGAGGCAGAATGCTGTGGCAAACGAGTTGAATTTTTATTTGATAATAGTTCGCCTAGATCGGATGGCCGATCCTTACAAGTGGTGGTCAGCAAACAAAAAACAATACCCAAAACTTTTGAAATTTGCAAAAACTTATCTTTCTTCACCTGGAAGTAGCGTTTATAGTGAGAGGTTATTTTCTGAGGATGGTTACAATAAAAAGCGCAATAGTGGGCTACCAAAAAATGCTGAAATGCTCGTTTTTATCCAGCTCAACTTACTACTGATTAATTTTAAGTACTAAAATGTTGTGATTTGGAAATAAATATACAATTTTGATTAAAATAACAAGTAATTTTTTACATGATTTACTATTCGGTATTCGGCCCGAATAGTACGCACTATTCGGCCGAATACCGAATACTGAAAAAACTGGCCGAATAGGCCGAATACCGAATAGTTGCCGAATATTCGTGGCATCTCTAGTTACAACTAGCCCCCCGCTCCCCTACACTATTATCGGTATATTATATATTATCGGTATATTATATCTTGTTGATTTTACCTTTATTAACGAAGACCTTTTCCTGCAGCGTCTTCATGACGGCCTCTATCTTGGAGCTGCGCCTGGTGAGCTGGAACACGGGGTTGCCTGGAGACAGCACTGAGCGGATCGCCTCGGCCGCGGTTGTGCCCTCCAGATTGAACTCTGGCTCCGTTTCTTCGTCGGGGATCTTGTCCTGTGGGTAAATTGTGGAAAAGAATCAGTGTAGATGATCTGTGATGGTGAAGGTGAAGTTTAATAAGCGAAAAGGACGTCAAATGGACTAATAAAAAGTAAACAAGTTTATAAAACTCTGGTTGTCAACCAATTTTAAGTTTATCAATCATCTGCTGCTCGGCACGGGTTCGTTATCGACGTAGATAAACGACATATATCACGATTCACCATAAATACGGCTCTGTGATTGGTAGAACGCGCATTAAATGAGTTTGCGCCTGCAGAAACATTTATTTCTTTATAAATATTTTTGGTTGGCAGGAAATGTAACCAACTTAGCAAATTCACTCTTCTATAATAACACACACGTTTCAAGTCACGCACTACGCACATTACGCGCTATATTTTATAATCCACTAGCTGTTCCCGCGAGCTTAGCTTCGCCTTAAAAAGTTATCTATAGCCTATGTTCTTTCTCAGGGTCTAGACCGTATGTATACCAAATTTCATCCAAATCCGTTCAGTAGTTTTGGCGTGAAAGAGTAACAGACAGACAGACAGACAGACACAGTTACTTTCGAATTTATAATATTAGTTAGGATAACCCACCTTTTGTTCATCCAGCGTCAGCTTATTCAACTCCTTCAAGAGGTCTACTCCGGTATCTTCAGGGGGTCCCCCGGCGTCCTCCAGGTCCTCCCCGCCCAGCATGGAGGCGATGAGGCCGCAGTGGCAGCACACCTGCCGCAGCCGCAGTAGGAGCACCAGGATCTCGTGGGATTTCACGGGCTTTCCTCCTGGAACACGGTTGAAAGTAGATTAGAGCAGTATGGGATAAGCTTTCAGGGTTAATATAATGAACAGGGGATGCGGGCTCCTCCAAAACCAACTAATTGTGTGTCTCAAAATTAGTTTAATGATCAGCTACACAAATATTTCAATTATTCTGTCACCAGTAGAGCTGTGCACTACCTGAGGTATGCAAGCGGCGGAACGGCTGCTGCGCTCTGTCACTTCTCTATAGCTGTCTCTGTCACGCTCGTGGCGGCCTCGCCCCGCCCCTCGCCGCGCATGCCTCAGGGAGTGCACAGCACTAATGGTCACACTATAATCTTATTGTTACCTTGTAAGGCGACCATCTTCTTGTGCATGCGGTCGTAGGCGGCGTGTCCGAAGCCCCCGTCCGCCTGCTTCTCCGCCCGCTGCTGCAGGAACTGCGCGAACAGAGTCTTGGAGAACACCAGCACCTGGAGACAACACCTGGTTAGAACACGATATCGAGAGGATTGGAGAACTCCAGCACCTGGAGACAACACCTGGTTACAACTAGAACAGCCACATAAGAGCACATAACAGAGTGTATCAAGAGTCGCTGTTGTCGG
The DNA here is from genome assembly GCF_932276165.1 of Plutella xylostella. Classification (NCBI taxonomy): domain Eukaryota; kingdom Metazoa; phylum Arthropoda; class Insecta; order Lepidoptera; family Plutellidae; genus Plutella; species Plutella xylostella. The sequence goes on from NC_064005.1 coordinate 1,391,185, forward strand.
ATACGACGAAGAGGACATCATCCTCAGAACTAGTAGAAACTGTGGAGAGGATGCGAGGTATTTTCATAAAGGCTACAGTTACCGACATGTTCAGAAAGAAATAAACATCTACTTGACACACTGACAACAACAAATAATACAGAAAATAATACAAAACAAGCAATAGCACAATCGGTTGCGGACGCTGCGGTCCAGATCGTCAAAAAAGCACCAGCTCAGCATGTGCTGTGGACAATAAGACCACAGTGCTAGTTTGCAGTGCAGTTACACTATCTGCGCATACTAGCGTTGACTTAACATGCATTATTTTTCACATGTACATACCCTTGCTACACCTACCGAGTAGAGTGGCGAGACAGTATTCTCAGCAGCTCCTCGACAAATGAACGGATCGCAATTGACCGAGTGTTCGGCCGAGGACACTTCTCGGCCACTCTGCTCGGTCGCAACCCGTTTGATCAACTACGTGATATATTTATCGATCATAAACTACAGGCACTATAGCTTCAGCCAGACAACAGTGGGACATCAGGGATTCATGGAGCTAGTCGATGCAGCGAGCGTATAGCCGCAGTACTCTCACGGTAGGTGTCAGGGTAGTATGCTGACCTTCTGGTAGACGTTCATCTCTGGGGGCTGCAGGGTCACCGCCACCTGCACCTCGTCGCGCGCCGGCAGGCACTGCAGCTGGCCCATAGCCTGCAAACAACACACTCAAACTGAAAGGGCTTTACCACAAAACTTTATAAATCTGTCTAATTAATGCCCAGTTTCACCATACTCTGTTAGTTCATTACAAGGGATTAGTTGTTGAATTTTGACACATCTGTCAATAATTTTATATGGAGATGACGTACAATTGATGACATTACAATGTAACAGGGGTGTTATGTTAATGATCTAACAGACTATGGTGTAACATGGGCTTAGTGTTCAACACTTGTTAAACAATGTTTAAAGTTTTTGTGGTAGTACTGAAAGGCTTTTATTCATCGTACTTACATATATTTTTTTCTGATGAACGTATTTTTTTTTTACAAACTAACTGCACTTCGTTAGGAAAAGGGTTATTTGTCTTTGGAGAAGAAGGGTGACATGAAACTCTTGAGACTTCTTTTCAAAATACAAATTAAAAGTAGTACACACAGTAAAAACATACATGACTACATACATCTAGATGTGTATCCTAAGTGCATTGTACTTATTCCAAAACGGCGATATGGTTCGCAACCTATCGCAACAAATGTGCTGCAAAAAGTGGGTGGCTCGCTTGTGAACCACCTCTGACTACCCCTACGGGCATTAAACTCAAACTCAAACTCAAATTTTTTATTCATCGTACAAATATAAAATTTTCTGATGAACGTCAATTTTTACAAATTACTCTACAGTCGTGAGTGCATATATGTGTCGCAGGCATCTGGTTTAATCTCTTTTTTGATTGAACCACTAGCCCGTTCATTGGATGGCGCTATTCAGTCGTATGACTAAATGACAACTCGTCAAGTCAAGTCGTTGATTGTAACGTTCGACGTCTTGACTGAACGCCATTCAGCGAAGTCGTTGAATGTGATATATTATAGCAACTTTGTAATGTCTGGTTACGGTGAACATGACCAGACAAGAGTCAACAAAAATACTATGTTATACCCCATCCACACGCTCGGCGAACAATGGCAAACAGCAAACAGCAAACACTGACGTGTGGATGGGTGTTTGTCGTTGTTTGCCTGTTTGTGTTTGTGTTCGCCAGTGTTCGGCATCGGTGTCGGTTTTTCTTGCCAGATTTAAGGATGTTCGGCAAACAGTTCGCTACGTATCCACACGTCTGGCAGCGGTCAGTATGCGCGCTAGCATTGCGGGAGGCGGACGTATCAACTTGCTACACTTTTTCGTGTAAAGCGTAAAAATGTCTGATTGATCAGCACCTACGATTCTGTAATTTTTGGAGGCTTATCAAAATAAAAATATAAAACCAATTAAAGCCCAAATAAAGCAGTACATTGTACGATTTCTATGTATTTTTAACCGACTTCAAAAAAAGGAGGAGGTTCTTAATTCGTCGGGATTGTTTTTAATGTATGTTCACCGATTACTCCGCCGTTTATGAACCGATTTTGAAAATTCTTTTTTTGTTGTATTGGGTTGAGGTCCCAGGTGGTCCCATTTTTTTTTCAGAATTTTATCTCACCCCTAAGTGTGGGTAAAGGGGTAAAAACAGGGTATGAATTTCCATTTTGGACACATATTAACCGATTCTAATGAAATTAAGAACATAAATATAGTTCTTATAACAAAAAAATATGATGGTGACCTTGAGCTGATCTGATGATGGAAACGGAAGGCAGTCAAGGGAACTCCTCAACGGTATATAGCAACTACCTCGTGTTTAGGCTTGAATGATTCGTATTGATTAGTAGGACTTTTTGGTATCATTTGCATCTTACTTTTGATTAAAAATTATTGCAAATAAACTAAAAACTATAAAATAAAATAATAATTAAAAAGAAGAAGTCAGTATTTAATTTTTTTAATTATTATTATTATCCCACCATCGTCTTTGCTTTCTTCTTATTTTCCTTTTTTCTTTCTCTTGCTTTAATTTATATAATAAAAATATGTCAACCCGAAAGTAATAGCTCGTCGTCCGCCGTGTTTGCCGATTCGGAATGTTATGAGCGTTCGCCGAGCATGTGGATGGCTGTTTGTGTTCGGTGATTTTGGTTGGTGTTTGGGACTTTGTTTGCTGTTTGCCGTGTTTGTGACAAACAGCAAGCGTATGGATGGGGCTTTACAAAGCTCTTATCTCACAAATTAACTAAACAATAACAATAAACGTACCTTCATATTGTTGTTCATAATTATCCAGTTTCGCCACAATTTTTTCTTTGAAACTATCCGCCCGCGGCGTAATAATAGGTAAATCCATGTTGTCACACAATTTTAACACAAATAACGCACTTTAAAGTTAATTTTTTTGCAAACAACTAACAATATAGGTGCTTTTTCTTTCAGCTGCTAGATTAGACGCCATATTTTGTTTTATACACCACCTGACTGATTTTAAGTCAGCTAACTAGTTGGACGTTTTGTGACGCTTGTACAACGTTCGGCCTAGACATACAATTTAGTAGCGCCATCCAATGAACGGGCTACTGGTTCAATCAAAAAGTAGATTAAACCAGATGCCTGCGACATATACATATATAGACATACTTAATGATTTTTTTGTGTTTGTTATGGTGCTCATTTAAAGTAATATTCTAACATACCTGCAGTTGTTGCTTGCAGCGGCGCAGCATGACGCAGCGCATGATGGTGGCGAGCCGCTCCTGCCCGCCCGCGCTCTTGTTGTCGATCCACTTCTTCCACATCTGCAGGGGAAATTATCACGTTATTGCACGCAAACACTCTTGGGCCGGAGTCAATGGCAAGTAAATAGGGATGAAATCGGAGGCATTAAGGAGGTAAAAAACTTTTATAAAATGGAGAATGTCAATTAAAGTTAAATTACAGATGAACGATTAAATACTGTTACTTACGGATTCATAAACGCCGCTTACTGGTGAAGCGGCATTTTTGCGCATCTGAGAATGCCATAAACAAAAATTCGCAACGCAAGACTTCCGGAAGCACCATAGTCTGGTGGAAACCTAAGGAATCCTCACCGGCAACTCTTCAAACGGCGTCAGCTAGAAACTTCAGCAGCGCAAACACATCTAGATCCTTATTCTGCACGAGGGTGCCGGTGAGCGCCCAGCGCCGCGCCCCCCCAGGGTGCACACCGCCACTGACGTCGCCGACTTGTGGCCGCTTATTGAGGGATGCTTTATAATAGCATATATCTACTTTTATAATTATATACGCTACCGACTGTGGCCTTAAAGGCGCATCAAACATTAGATTGACAATCGAATTTATAATTGCCACGATTACCAACTGTTACTTTCGGAATGACAAGCAGCGTCGACTAGGTTTAGCGCATTGTAGAATGCCCTAGGCTAGATTTCGCGAAGCGAAAATAGCAGACACGTCCTAAAACTTGTACAAAACAAAAAATCCTCACCGGCAACTCATCAAAAGGAGTAAGCTTCAGAAACTTCAGCAGCGCAAAGACATCTAAATCCTTATTCTGCCCGGGGGTCCCGGGATGTTACATTACAGATAAACGATTACATACTGTTACTTACGGATTGATAAGCGCCGTTTACTGCAGTAGATTAGTGACGGCTATACCATTTTATTTTATTTTGCGTATCTAAGAATGCTATAACGAAAAATTCGCGAAGCGAAACTAGCGCATAAAAGCCCAAGCCTTATACAAAACACAAAAAATCCTCACCGGTAACTCATCAAACGGCGTCAGCTTCAGGAACTTCAGCAGCGCAAACACATCCAGGTCCTTATTCTGCACGGGGGTGCCGGTGAGCGCCCAGCGCCGCGCCCCCCGCAGGGTGCAGACGGCCACTGACGTCGCCGACTTGTGGTTGCGGACGATGTGCGCCTCGTCGAGGATGACCCGGCGCCAGCGCATGCGCAGTAGCACGCCGTTCTGGCGAGGGTGGGAGCAGGTTTTTTAGTCAGATAGTAAATCTTACTTATACTTGGGAGCGATGAAAATGTTCCATGGACATAGGGCTAAATTACATTTAACATCAGCGCATCAGAATAATACGTACTACTAAAAACGTAATTTTTTTATTAAAATTTTAATTATTATTTGTTTAATTCGTGAAACTTTTTCAAAGCTCGTGAGTGTATTATAATCATTACAACATAATAAATATTTTGAAAGTACAAATCGGTATTTGTTACTGTTTCACAGGAAAACGGCTTTGTATTTATAATTATATATTATATATTTATAATATGGCTATATGAAAACTGGTATGTAGGAAGCTTATAATTATGCTTTCTCTAATAAAATATAGGCTACTTTTTATCCCCAAACTTCCACAGGAAATCTTTTTAACACAAGCTACGCTAATGAAAACAGCTAGTAAACATACAAACATAAGTAACTCAAAACTTCTCACCTTCTCATTATCCTTCTGCAGTATATTATAAGTCGTCACCACCATGTCGAACCCGGCCAGGCGGCTGGGCTGCGTGTGCCTCTGTGCCCCGTGGTGCACGTGCACCGTCAGCGCGTGCGGGGCCACGTGGCGGGCCACCTCGCCCGCCCACTGCTGCAGGAGTGATGCACAGCATACCACGAGAGTGCCTCCATGGACCGCTGCATTCAAATATATACATATTACTAGAAGAGAGGGCCCACCGCTCAAGAAAATAGTACGCTTGCGCTGGCCCTAATTCTAATATATATCTGTGATAATTTGTTTGAATTAGGGCCAGCGCGCGGTACACATTGTCTTTAAGCAAAGCACATTTTGATCTTCCGCGCCGGATAGTTATAGTTCCCTTTCAGTCGGTTTGAATTCGCGCATGTTGGGTTGTAAATTGTACATATTTTTTTTAACAAAACCAAACACCACTCACCTTTACTGCTCCCCTTGCCCTTCCACCGGTCATCGTCTTCCTCGTCCTCGTCATCTTCATCATCATCGTCCAAGGTCTCCTTGTCGGTGAGCACGAGCGCGATCATCGTGATCGTCTTGCCGAGACCCATGTCGTCCGCTGACGGGGGGAAATAGGGGATGGTTAGGAAATATGGTATGATCAGTCGGACTAAGGCCAGATGAATGCATATTGTACTTACATACATGTTTTTATAATAAGTACCATAATAATGAGTAAAATGAAAATTATAACTAAGCTTTTCTGTTGTTTGTAAACTTATTAATGTCCGATACTTAAAATACAGCTACAGTACCACAACTGCCACATTTGCAATTAACTTTCCATAAGCCGCGTCACTCGCTTGATAAACATCTGTCAAATCCGTACAACTTACGTCAGATTTGACAGGCCAGCAACGACGCTGCTAAAGTATTGTTTATTGCTAATTTTTGGTGATGGTTCCAGCCTTTCGATACCTATCATACAGGCTCCGCTAGCTTGGGGTCGGATAGCCGTGTATGAGATGCCACTCACCGAGTATGCCGCCCCGGGGCTTCTGCTGCTCCCGCCACGCGAGCCAGGCCAGCGCGTGCGCCTGGTGCGGCATGAGCGTGGCCCGCAGCGAGGGCGGGGGCGGGCGGGAGGCGCTCTCGGGCGGGCGGGAGTCGAGGGCGGAATGCAGCGCGCGGAGACGGTCAAGGATTAAGTTGCGTTCGGCCATGTGGGTTGACATCGCTGTGGGAGGAGGTTAGGTTAATGTTTGGCTGGGATACGATAGGAATTAACTACCTACTATCCATTTTATTAAAAGAATGAAAATTATTATTTGGCTAAATCGATAAACAGAAAATAAACCAACAATCTGAAGCAAAGTACTCGTAACAACTTAAACCTTAATTAAACTTTGTAATTTCTTCAGGCCTACAGCTGCTAAAATCTGTCGAAAACTTAATTTCGTGTTTGTAAAGATTAGGTATGTTAAAATATTATAGCCAATCTTTATGGTGGCTAGAGAATAACGAGGACTAAGTGATGTGCTCGTTGGGTCTATAATTATTTGTAGTATAGGTAGATTAGGTAGACTATGATGATGAATCTGAAGTGGACCCACCTTGTTTCCCGAACAGTCGTGGCTGCACCTGGTTGCTGGCCTTCTGTATGTCGTCCCACGTGAGCCCCTGCTGCTCGAAGCCATCCTTGGCAATGTCCTGCGCCGTTGGGTTTTCTGCGAATTGTACATTACTTTCATTAGATGTGTAGTGTGAGTACTTACATTTTACCATATTTTAGTTTGCTTAGTTTTAAACCATAATCATAATAATTAAGCTAACCACTTCTTCAATTAGACTATTTCATTGTCTTTAGTTGTTTCTTCTCGTGCTCGGGAGTTTGTTCGAAGCAGCGCGATCGAACAGATCAGCACATTGCAATAACGCAATAACGAAATTACCTAGTTTGTATAAAATAAGTTCAGTGCACTTTATGCATGAAATTGTCTTTCTAGGCCAGTACACGTTTTACCACCGTCGAACTCACACCATTGTACTCATACTTATATCCTCCTTTTAACCCCTTTTTTGTAACCAGTTTTAACTTGTGTAACAGTGACAATATATCTACTTAAGAACCATAATTAAGTATATCATTAAATCTACCCCTTTTAACCATCACCAAAGAAAGTAGCTACGCGACGGGTGCTAACTTTCTTCAGTGGTGTTGTAAATCGATTTAAACGACTAAAGGTGGCAGCCTAGGCACTTCCAAAACTTTGCTGATAACTGGGTCATAAAGATTAATTCTTTCGTTTTGGAAATTAGAGCGATTAAAGGACCTTAAAAAAGTGGGTAAGTAAACGTGTCAACGACTCAATCTAGATCTGTTTCCAGAATCTTGATCTTCACCCCTCCGTCCTCGTGGGATGCAGGTCCAAGCTCTATCACTGACCTGGCTCCAGCACTGACCTGGCTGCAGCACTGACCTGGCTCCAGCACTGACCTGGCTCCAGCACTGACCTGGCTCCAGCACTGACCTGGCTCCAGCACTGACCTGGCTCCAGCACTGACCTGGCTCTAGCACTGACCTGGCTCCAGCACTGACCTGGCTCCAGCACTGACCTGGCTCCAGCACTGACCTGGCTCCAGCACTGACCTGGCTGCAGCACTGACCTGGCTCCAGCACTGACCTGGCTCCAGCACTGACCTGGCTGCAGCACTGACCTGGCTCCAGCACTGACCTGGCTCCAGCACTGCCCTGGCTCCAGCACTGACCTGGCTCCAGCACTGACCTGGCTCCAGCACTGACCTGGCTCCAGCACTGACCTGGCTCCAGCACTGACCTGGCTCCAGCACTGACCTGGCTCTAGCACTGACCTGGCTCCAGCACTGACCTGGCTCCAGCACTGACCTGGCTCCAGCACTGACCTGGCTCCAGCACTGACCTGGCTGCAGCACTGACCTGGCTCCAGCACTGACCTGGCTCCAGCACTGACCTGGCTGCAGCACTGACCTGGCTCCAGCACTGACCTGGCTCCAGCACTGCCCTGGCTCCAGCACTGACCTGGCTCCAGCACTGACCTGGCTCCAGCAGCATGTTGGCCACCTTGTCCCCCTGCCGCCGCGCCGCCTCCTCCAGAGCCGACAGACGCTCGATGATCTTCACCCCGCCGTCCGCGAGCGACTCCAGGTCCATGGTCTCTAGCAGGTACTGTGGAGGAAATGTTGCTGGTTAAAGTTTGGAAAATTTGTGCTGCCTAATGGCCTATTCTGTGTCATGAGTACTCATGAGGCCAGGGCCTGAATTGGAATGCAAGTCGGAGTACTACTCAGAGAAGGTATGTCTTATAAACACAATACATAAAGACCGATATATTTGTGCAAATAATAAAGTGATCCAGATCGCAGTTGAATGGAAGCGTACTTGAATAGGCAAGTTTTTCATCTCGGGTCTTGGATGATGGGCATTACACATTATTATAGCCAAGAGCCTGGCCTATATCATGTAGCTTCGGTCAAAATAGCATAGTACCTAATTCCATCAGTCCACAACAACACTTCAAAATATGTATTAATACCTAGTACGCTAAGTTAATATCCTGCTACTCACCCTAACATTCTTCAAATCCTCCTTCAGCCCATTCAGCTTAGCCAGTTCATTTTCCCGGACGTGTTTCTTGACATACACGACGCCCTGGCCGGGGTAGCTGGCGGGGGTCAGATACTGCCTCAGGGTGTTCTCTTTAGAACCCTTTGACGAACCGGGGTCCTCTGACTTTATACTAGAGATCCTTTTGGTAGATGAAGGCGATTTCTTCTCCGGTTTTGGCTGGAATGCGGAGGGTTGTTGGGTTAGTGATGTTGGAATGATAAATGGGTGACAAGTTATAGGGGTTGTAGACTCGTAGGAGCGGTAAACGAACATACCACGATTGGCAGTAGGGTTGTATGTAACTCATTTTACTAATTATCTTTCCGTATAATTGCTGTGTAAGAACGAATTCAGAACACAGTTTTTTCGATGCGATCGCGTGTGATGAAACTGACGTAACAACAAATAAACGGAAGTAATAAAACTTACGCTGACTTTTTCGAACTTGAGTGTAGCTTTCGGCATTTTTACAATTAAATATCGCACATGAAATCGATAAATATAACAACTATAGACTAAATAAATAAATATGGTCAATAAATTAAAACTCTTGGAAGTGCATTGATAAATAAATTTCTTTACAGTTGACTTTAAATAAAAATATATATTTCTACCCTCCTCTAATATATTATATTACGAAACGTTTCGTTATTGCAAACCAAAAGCATACGTGAATGAATTAGGTAAGTACACATGAGAATATGCTTTGGCTAGTGAAGTAATTAATAATGTTTTTTTTTATTTTAGGGATTTGAACCTTATTATAATAAAGCTACATGTCTGCAAGTAGACACTATGAAGTTATCTAAACACACATACAATGTGTCCCACAGCAATTATAAATATTATAATTAAGATAAATTCCCATATGCCTATTTATATATTTCCATGAGGCGTCGCCGTTGGACACCTTGTAGCATAATTAAATCAAAGATAGGCATAAATAATGGCAATACTAACCTCATCTTCGTCATCACTACTAAGCGCTATGATCTCTGGCTTACTGTCAATGATCGTTACCTCGTCATCATCATCAACTTTCTTCAACACCGCACTCTTTCCCACTCTACCGTAATCATGATCATTGAGCGTCAAATCTATAGATTCATTTTGAACAATAGACTTCTTTACTTTGGCCACAGTGTCTTGGGTCAAGTCAATCTGTTTTGTTTCATCAGCCTCCTTTACAGGACTACCAAAGGTAGAACATGATAGCTTGGAATCATCGAGTTCCTCTGCCTCTTCATCAGGTGGTTTGTTGGTGTTGTGAGGAGTGTGGTGCAGCGAGATGCCGGCATCAGGCAGGGAGTCGAGGCTCTGGATGGACCCGGCTATGCTGTTGCGAGACATGGTCTCCCGGGCCTCGGGGTTGTCTTGCAAGTTCAGACTGGTTGTGGAGCCGTTGATGGTGTCTGCGGATTTTCTGTTGCTCTGAAATAAAGTTTTAATAAGTAGTCATCAAATTATATCTTATTCCATTTTCAAATAGTTTTGATAGTGACTAAAAAATAAATACCTACGGGATATAAAGTGGGGTTGTTGTGATGTGTAACACCCGTTTCTCAAAGATCGCAGGACGCACCCGTGGAATGAATCTTGTCCACAGTAGCACAGGCAGTTGCGGCATACATAATAATGTACAAAAGAAATATTCAATTATGCAACATACTAATACAAACCTCATCAGACACTATGAAGTCGGAGTCAGAGTCATCACTGCCTTCGCGAGGAGCCACTCCCATGATGCTCATCCGCGTCGCTCTTGACATCACCATCTCATCTTCATCAGGACCATCGTCATCATCATCATCTTCATCAGGACCATCATCGTCATCATCATCTTCGTCAGCTTCTCCTGAACTTTCGTCAACTTTGGCTTTAGATTCATCATTGGGACCGTCGTCATCATCATCATCATCTATTTCAGCTTCTGCAGAACTTTCATCATCTTTGGCCTTAGAATCTTCTGATGCTACCGATTCATTGTCACTATCATTGGTTACTTTACTATCATCAGCATCATTCGTTACTTTGCTGTCATCAAGGGACATATTTGACATGTCTACAGGGTTTAAATTCTCCTTTCCATATGGACCAGGGTCAATTTTAGCTGGAGTGTCTTTTAAGCACATCTGTTTGGTATGCTTGTCATTCTCTATGATTATAGAGTTGTCAGTTTCTGAGTCGGTGAGGATCATTCGCTTCTTCACTCTGCGGATCAGTGGGGAGTCTGATGCGGTGCTGTTCAGAGACTTTTGTCTCAGTGGTGGTCTTCGTCTGGGGACTAATTCTGGTGATACTTCTTCTGAAATAAAGTAAATTGCATTATGGTCATGATAAAGGTATTGAGTTTGATTTCTGGTCAAGACAGATCCTACTAGCAACACTAAATTGTCATGCAAATGTATATTTATGGTAACAAGCTGCATGTCTTACCATCTTCATCAGAACTGGAGCTCAGGAGTACTTTGTTGGGAGATGATGGAGACTGTTTCCTAATGCTGCCTCTTTTGCTGGCATCTGGTGACAGAACATTTACTATCTTAAGATGAGCCATACAAAGTATAATTGCACACAATATCTTTTTTCTAATTACCTTTATTCTATGTTTAGCTAAATATCAACAAAAAATAATAAAAGAGCAAAGAAAATATTGTCAAATTACCATCATCACTGCTGCTGACCACATGGTGGCCGGCCGCATTACTCCTGCGAGCCACGGACTTGCTATTATCCATCTCTTGCTCGTCATAACTCTCTGTCTCCTCTAGAACCATAGAAAATAGAGATACATACTTTACATAAGAAATGTAGGGTAACTAGCCAATATTACAAATAAAGCAGCAATACAAGCAGCAGAGAAGTGAGAGGGAACCAGAGGGAAAGGGAGGGAGCAGAAGGAAGGGTTCTTTTGAGTGCAGCAGTAGCTTATTGCAGATACCTAGATGAAATTTATTATTAAAACTTCAATGAAATATTAAAAAGTAACAGTAAAAAAATGTTGTTACCTCCTGAACTAGATTCCTCAGACTCAGCCACGAAAACTGTTTGATTCTTTTTCGCGCTCGGGGGCACACTTTTCAGTATCCTGAAGGATTCGTCAGCTATAACACTGTCGTCGATAACCCCTTCGGAATCGGACCCCACCTTTCCGGTGTCATTACGGTACTCAAAGAAAGAACTCTCCATCTTATCAGATTATTTCACTAGTTTATTAACATTGATTCGTGAAATAAACAAATCGAAGTTTGATAAATGTGACCAAAACAAAACAAATTTCAAATTCTGATTTCGTTTAAACGTTTTGTTTTTGCTTTGCAGTATGATCATGGTATTTTCTTCTATTCTGCCCCCGTATTTTGTAACTTTTTAAGAGTTAGCAACCGGTGATAATTGGTATCAACTTAGAGACTTATTAACCGAAAACACCAAAAATCTTAGTGAAAGAAATATGCAAGAAGCCTACCAATATATCCTTACATTCAACATAAACGTTTGTGAAATCAGATAAGTCAGTAAAAAGTTATTAATTAATAATGCTCTAAGTTGTCAGCCATTTTATACCAACCAACCCCACTCGGAGTTACATAATACGGGGGCTGTGGTGGATTGTGGTGATGATGATAAGGTTGATGGTGATATTTTGATGATTATGTTTATTCAATTAATGATGAAATAACTCTTAAATAAGGAAAAAAACAAAAAATATTATCTGTAAATCACGATTTATAACTTTTGTTAAATTAATTATTTGATTAGACTAACAAAAACAAAACGCAAGAAACTATACTTTAATCTGTGATTTTTCAAAAAGTGACAGTTGTCAGATAGTATGGCCACAGAGTAGAAAACTAGAAACAAAACGCCAAAATGCAAACATAGCATCAACAACATATTTTTATTTGTTGTTTCTATTTATTCCAAAAAAACTAAATAGAGTTTGTGAATAATTTATCACAAAATAACATTGCTTTGTGCTGTAGATTATTTCAGTACTATCAAAATGACGGAAGTTCAGCTACAAGAGTTCAAACTCGATCCCGACTCCGAACTCAGATTTGAAGTCGAATCTAAGAACGAGAAAGTGGTTTTAGAGGTAAGAGGCCCCAGATTCATAATTAAACTTCTATTAAATACTATATTTGTTACCATAACAGCGTATATACTTAATTTTATGAAAGATAAAGGATGTTTTATTTTTATAGGTTAAGAGTGGTTACGCGGAGCTATTCGGCACGGAGCTGGTGAAGGGCAAGGCGTATGAGTTCCACACGGGCGCCAAGGTGGCGGTGTTCACGTGGCACGGCTGCACCGTGGAGCTGCGCGGCCGCACCGAGGTCAGCTACGTGGCCAAAGAGACACCTATGGTAAGAGAAGTCTGCTGCTACTTTTAACGTTAATTAGATTGTTATGAGATAAAGCACGTAATAAAATACTTTCTGTGTCTATACCAGTTTTGCAACGTACGTTTTTAACTAACTAACTCCTTATCTAAACCAAATAGACCCACCATATCTATATTTGATACAACAAATTTTCTATCCTCTCCATTTATGGTTCCAGGTAATATACCTGAATGTCCACGCGGCGCTGGAGCAGCAGCGGGTGGCGGCGGAGCAGGAGGGCACGCGCGGGCCGGTCACCATGGTGGTCGGGCCTGGCGACGTTGGCAAGTCCACGCTCGTGCGGATACTCCTCAACTATGCTGTGAGGATGGGAAGGAGGCCTATATATGTGGACTTGGATGTTGGACAAGGGTCTATTAGTGTTCCTGGGACTATTGGTAAGTGGTTTTGGTGTGTGAAATTAATGTAGTTATGGTTTAGTGTACATTGTATCACAGATATTTGAATAAGGCAAGATTATTTGTAAATATTTCAAGTAATGCGTTGTAACCTTGTTCAAATACTGTTTGCTACAGCTAATAGATTCATCATCCACAATAGGATATCTTACAAAACCTAACATCATAAACCTTTTCAACATACCCCCAGGTGCCCTCTTGGTGGAACGTCCAGCATCAATAGAGGAGGGCTTCAGCCAGCAGGCGCCGCTGGTGTACCACTTCGGACACAAGTCTCCCAATGACAACCTGCAACTCTACAACACCATCGTGTCCAGGCTCGCCGAGGTCATTACAGAGAGGATTGACTCTAATAAGAAAGGTATGGGTAGGAAGGATAAAATAATACATACCGTGTCTTTAAAAGCATGAAATCCAACTTTTTTTGTAACAAGATATCCCGATTTGCCAAAATACTTCACAAGAGGATACCTAATCTGCTTATAGTTCTTGTAATAGATAAATGTCCTCTCATCTATATCACCTCTCCAAAATCGACCAAACCTCTAAGACTGCATAGCTAAAAAAGTGCTGGAATGTTCATTAAAGCTCTGTTCAGCACATTCACATTTTGACACAGTCTGTTACTTATATTTTTCAGCGTCAACATCGGGAGTGATCATCAACACGTGCGGCTGGGTGAAGGGGCCCGGGTACAAGGTGTTGACACACGCAGCACAGGCCTTCGAGGTAAACACAATTCATTATTACCTTTATCATTAATTCCTAACTATTCTATGCTATCTAAAATCTGTGTGCATTCCAAAAAGAGTTTGCAACCTATCTCCAATATACTCATGTGTAGATAATTCTTATCCGGTAATATTACATTATGGCTAGTCGTATTACAAAGAGGCCCGGTTTTGTAATACGGCTAGCCGTATCGTAACAAGAAAAGTGGGTGATTCGCTTGTGGTTCTCCTCTGACAATCCCTTCGGAGATTTCTTATCTTCAAAACATATAACTTTACAAACAGCCCAATTTTGCACTTTTTGAAAGCATCAAAGCACTATCAGCTGATTATAATAATTTATTTGATTTCCAGGTGGACGTGATTCTAGTTCTAGACAACGAAAGATTGTACAACGAATTGAAGCGAGACATGCCCAAGTTTGTCAAAGTGGTCTACTTACCAAAGAGTGGTGGGGTGAGTATGTAATTATTCAAATTCATTCTTCTATGGCTGTTTTTAACAGCATGCGGATTTCATCACGCACGCGGGATTGCACGCCATTTTCCCGCGTCCCGCGTGCATTTCCCACGCGTTACAATGGACACTTGTATGAACGCGTTCGGCGCCATCCCGCGTGCGGGATTAAATCTGCATACTATTAGCCTAGTCACGATTAAAACTCAACGGTCATCGGTCATTGGGCAGGAGGTAGTCCCATCAATTTGCACTATGCGACAGCCACTAGCCACTGAGTAATTTTAATGATACTAGCGAGTAGTAGCGATTTTGTGCTATGGAAACTTAGTATAACAACTACAAAAATAAATATAGAGTCTTATACATTGTAGTATCTGAGTATAACTACGCCTTATGATACATAACACAACCTCGACCCTTATGTAATAATAATACACGCACTCACGCCTTGTACTAATGTACTCCCTTGCGGGGTAGGCAGAGGTGCATTGCTGCACCCACTTTTCGCCAGAGTGTTATGTTAGTCCCAATGTAATAGTGGGCGGGCCTATTGCCATTTTACGGGCACATCCAAGACCCGAGAACAAATATCTGTGTTTAAACAAATATCTGCCCCAGCCGGGAATCGAACCCGGGACCATCGGCTCAGTAGTCAGGATCACTAACCACTACGCCATTCGACCCTTATGTATTTATATACATAAAGCATCTATCTCC
The DNA here is from genome assembly GCF_932276165.1 of Plutella xylostella. Lineage (NCBI taxonomy): Eukaryota > Metazoa > Arthropoda > Insecta > Lepidoptera > Plutellidae > Plutella > Plutella xylostella. Next base: position 1,406,560 of record NC_064005.1, read on the forward strand.
CCTTACTTACGTGTACTGTCGGCGGCAGGTGGTGGAGCGCACGGGCGGGCAGCGCGCGGAGGGCCGCGACGCCCGCGTCCGAGAGTACTTCTACGGCAAGCGCACGCCCTACTACCCGCACTCGTTTGATGTCAAGTTCAGCGATCTCAATATTTATAAGGTGAGTGGATGATGTTGTTATTGTTACTCTGTGTTAGTTTTTGGTAGGCTAGAAATAGAAGAAGTGGAAATATAGGAAGAAAATTAATCCTGTAATCCTCGTGGCCTTGAGATGGAGTTTTGTACATAATTAGGGGCCGTCCATTAATCACGTGAGGCTCAAAGGGGGGGGGGGGGGGGGAGGGGGTACTGAAAACCTCACGAAACATCACGAGGGGGGAGGGGGGGTTCTCGTTAGACATCACGTGTATAAATTTTTTGTCAAAAATTAGGTATTTCTGAACCGATATTTTGGACGGCCCAAAAATTTTAACGATTTGTAGTATGTATGACCTATACTTTTTTCTAGTCAAAAATTCCCTTTACATAGACTTCCAAATAATACACGTGATCCAGGGGGGGGGGAGGGGGGGTTGGTCCCAAACCTCACCAAATATCACCAGGGGGGAGGGGGGGTCAAAAAATGAGAAAAACGACCTCACGTGATTAATGGACGGCCCCTTATGTAAATTTTACCAGTTTATCAGTCTACCTGAAATTATTTTGTTTCTTTTACCAGCGCGTTTACAGCTTGTGTAAACTACTGTTATATGTATCTTTCACCTCCAAAACGTACAACAGAATCTTTGTAACTATAAAAAACCTTGTTTAAGCGTTTAGCATGTGTCTTAAGTTTTAATGGTAAGGGTAATGTTTAAATCATTTTGTGATCACATCTAAGGTGATCAGTGTCTTATATCTCTTTTTTTACATTACCAAGTCGCTAAGCCTAGTCAGAGGCCTTCGGGCAGCTTGAAAACATCTGACAGTCGGGTTGCCCACTTACCCGACAACTCTCTCAGCACAAGCTTGCTTTTGTTGGGGTCCACTAACCCGCACTAGGCCAGCGTGGTGGACTAGGCCTAAACCCTCATTGGAAGGAGACCCGTGCCCCAGCAGTGGGGACGTGATGGGTCGTGATGATGATGATTATTTGTCCCTCCCCAGGTGGGCGCGCCGTCGCTCCCCGACTCGTGCATGCCGCTCGGGATGCGCGCGTCGGACGCGCTGACGCGGCTGGTGGCCGTGTCGCCGTCGCCCGCGCTCGCGCACCGGCTGCTGGCCGTGTCGTTCGCCGCCGGCCCGGAGGACCATGTGCTGCACTCGAACTTAGCCGGGTTCCTTTGTGTGTGAGTAGAGTGTGTATGTTGTTTTTATAAATATGTGGTGACATGTCAGACATGGCCATCCGACCCTAGACTAGACAGAACCTGTGATATGGGTGTCCGACAGATAAAAGGCTAGTACGGGGCGCATTTAAGACGTGACAAAAGTTCTCCGTCGCGCTCGCTCTTCAGGCTGCGATGTGAGTGAGCGCGATGCAAAACTTATGTCACATCTTAAATGCGCCCTGTGCTACTAGCCCTGATATATCTACACAGATACATATTAAACAGATAAACGACAACAAAGCCAACCCAAGTACTCACCTCACGAGTGTTTGCACTTGGAGGGATTAGAACCCGCGGCCCCTAAGCTTCGGAAGCAGCATTACTACCGCCTAAGCTACGGTGCCGTCAAATTACATAATGCACATGACTGACTGTTTGTCTGTTATTTTAACAGACAAACAGTCAGTCAGTAAACCCGAACGGAAAAAGAGAGGTGTTATAAGTTTAACATGTCTGTGTGTGTGTAGTGTTTGTCTATCTGTGTATTTGGTAGCTATTTCTATTTCTTGATATTTAATTTAATTTTACCCCGAGTGTTCTTAGCTATATTTCATAAACATGGGTTGAACCATTTAAATTTTGGGGGTTGTTAACGTTGGTTAAGTTAGGTTATTTGTGTAAGTATAAAGAATATGTTATCTAAGATAACTTACCTTACATTACTCTAAAATACAAACTCGTTAAATAAAGCCTACAATATTGTTACATCACTATGAGAGATTTTCCACCATAGACAAACAACCATAGATTATAGATGAATTCATACTCAACAGCACTGCATTTTTTTTTAGCCGGCATCTAAATTATCTATGGTTGTTTGTCTATGGTTGAAAATCTCCCATTGTAATAACATGTGTGGCTTGTAATATCATTGAAATAAATGATTATTATTCTTATTCTCTGCTCCCCCAGCACGGCGGTGGACATGGAGCGGCAGACCATGACCGTGCTGTCCCCGCAGCCGCGGCCGCTGCCCAACACTGTACTTCTACTGTCAGAGATGCAGTACATGGACAACCACTAGACGTCGAGCACCTCCGCACAGCCGTTAGACCAAGGATTGCCGCTACACGCTGAGTTGCAGAAAGGAACTTTAAGCTAATGTCGGCATTAAATCTATGTCTGTCTCTTTCTGTCCGTATACTGTCAAAGCAAGGCAGGTATACATTTAAGGTCAGCATTAGCTAAAAGTTCCTTTCTGCAACTCAGTGACAGCCATTTAGAACAAGACAATAAGGACCTCTCCGCCTACAGCCGACGTCTGTTGCTCTAAATAAGACGTCCTCCAAGTCTACAGGTTGTTGCGAAAAGGCTCTACCGGGGACGAAAGTAACAGCGGGTAGAAAGTAACAAAGACTCTGTGGACTTCCCCAATAGCCTTAACGTCCCAAGCGACAGCTGGTAGTCAGCATGCGATGCCCCCCACGCATGATATCATTTTCCGTGCCCGTGCCGCGGTGCAAGGTTGTTTTAGTGAGCATTTCGTGATTTTACACACCCAAAGTAAGTTTTTTGGTGTTTATTCATTTAGTGTTTACGTAGAATTAAGATGCCAAGAACCATATGACTATTTGTTCATTGATTCATTATAAGATTGTCTGTAGCATGTCATAAATTGTTTTCGAATAACACGTGCTGTTTTAAAGTTATGTCGCCTGATATTTCAAAAATGGGGATGGGTACAAAAGTAACAGCTCGCGGCAGGACAAAAGTAACGAATAACTTACGTACAGTTCTCCCATATTAATAATGCGCATGCAAATCTTCGTAAACTGTCGTATTCCCGGAAACACCCGAATCAGTGCCTTAAACAAAGCACTTGCATTTTGATCCTTGTTCGAAAGAAATAGTAGTCAATATCATGTGACACATAATCGAAAACAATTTGGGCGGTCGGTGGCTGTCACCGATCAGTCAAGGGTCTCAAGGTCAAGATCAATATTACTTTTGTGGAATTATAAAGAGCTGCAATTACACATCGTTCTTGTTATTTTTTTCAAATGTGAATTTAATTTCAACTTTAATTATTTTTGACGATGCCATATTATGAGGCACATTTAAGAATAAAATATGCGTCACATTGATAGACTTCGCTTTGCCAATAAAGCCACACCCAAAAGACCAAGTTTGTAATTGTAATATTATTGTGAATGATCAGCGCTGTAAATACTTTTGAACTGAGATTTTAATGTAAACATTTTTATTAATGTGAAATAATCAGTGCTGTAAATACTTTTGAACTGAGATTTCAATTTTTTTATATAAACCTGTGTGTTTGAAATCCATTTCTCCTTATAATATAACCTTGTGTTATTCAAACCTTCTTTCATCCATCTTTACATCGCTTCAGTAAGACACTTGAAAAGTACCTACTGTAACATTTTCGAAGTAAATTTTAATATTATGGAATATTATGAATTATCGAATCAAATTTCGTTACTGATAAATCAATTATCTCTTTTAGCACCAATTACATAATTATACTAAAATTTCATGAAGAAAATGCACTTAACCACTCTAAATACATAATAGTTTTCTAACGCTCGGGAATACGACCGTTGCCGAACAATGACGAAGATTTCTATGTGCATTATCAATTTTGGGGAACTGTAAGTTTGCCATGTCACATTATAAATTTTTATTTTCTGTTGTTTTGATTAGATATTTGTGTCATAATATTGTATATTATGGCACAAATAAAACAACTTCTTATCAAATAGTCAGTTTAAATGATGGATCTCATTTACAGTTTATATTAAGAAGTTTTTTTTAGTTTTGTCAATAAGTCATAAGTTTTTTTTAGTTTCGATAGTTTTTTAAGAAGTTTTCTTAACTAAATAATTTTCTTGTTTTTTTGTTCTTTCTTTTGAATCGTATTTATAACATTGGGCAGAATTTATGGGTTGTTACTTTCGACCCATGCCTTGTTACTTTCATCCTGACTATGGGGTCGAAAGTAACGATTTCCCTTTTTTTTGAGGCTTTAGAAATGCTAAAATTCGAGATGTATTAAGTAAAGTAATAATGGATATTTGTAGACTATATACGAAAGTTTTATGTGACTATATTTATTTTATCGTAAATGTTATTAATTACGAGAAATCAGACAGAATCTACAAACTGTTACTTTTGTCCCCGGTCTCCCCTACTAAGCCGAAACCTCCATGTGCAGCATGGTATGTCTAAACCAGAAAATGAAATCAGAATTTCGAAATTCGCGAAAAATAGTCATTCTCCATAGTAAAAAGGCACGTGACCAACATAGTTTCTATGTAAAATGATACATTCATGCTGCACATGTAGGTTTCGGCTTAGTATAGCTTTTTTGCAACACCTGTATAAGGACCTCCGATGAGCAGAATCTGTCTAGGTTGCACCGCATGGTTATCGAAGTAGATAAACGTCACTATATGTAAAGCGATTCTAGATAAACACTGCACTGTGATTAGACGGGTTTGTCTACGTCGGTAATTATGCGGTGCAACCAGGTCTGGAGTGAAACGGTCTCTAATAGGTCTGTTGTCTCCTTATTTCTGATGGCTGGATGTTCTGCTATCAAATGTGAGCTATTTATGTGTTGGCGATTATGGTTTGGTCTTACTATAAAAAGGTAAATTACAGGTTGAATTAAACTGTTGACCCTTGTATGAAATTTTTGTTTTGTGGTAAGCCCAGCCTTCCAGTGCGAGCGTAGTGGACATAATTTATTTCGCTTTCACAGTGGAAGCCATGCATAAATAGTTTTACTCTCTATGTACAACTTAAGTGAGGGTGTAATTATAATTGCACAACAAAACTGATTGTATTGTATAATAGTTTGGGATATGGATGAAGTAGAGTGATTAATTCGTAAGATATTGTACATTTTTAGATTAGGTAGGATATGAAATGAATACAAACCGATTATTTTATGACTCATTCTGTTTTATTGTCTTAACATAATTCCTTGTAAGATTTAACTAAATTACTAAATAACAACTAAAAAAAATAACAGTAAGTATATAAATTTACAAGATATTTTAGTTCAACATATAATTTAATTCCATTTTAACTGTTTTCAGTTGAGTAAAATAAAATAAAATGTAATTGATAAAACCTTAAAAAAATTATTGAACTGAAAACCGTTAATTGCTATAACAGTCGGACTACATTCAAATGCTGCCAGGCAGTTACAGTTTTCGATACATACATTTCGTATATGGTGTAAATATGGTACTAAAAGAATAAATACATAAGTTGCAATAATCAAAGGCTACAATACTTATAAATTTCACGATTATGCATATTTTCTTTTGCTGATACATTGAAAGGGCTATTTTCTAAGTCACTTTAAACTACTGTCAGACTCAGTTAGTGCTGCGAAGTGGCAGTAGACTGGGGGTCACTCTCTAATCGACGAAACGAAACGGTGTGATCAAATTGCAAGGTCAAGGAAATTGGAATATGTGGAAAATTCAAATGACAGTTCTGCTAAAGGGACCTGTACAGGTGTATGGTACTAACAGTAGGAATTTGTGATATAATTAATAGGTTTTTATTTAAAGTAGTGCCTACAACTTCTAGTGCCTACAGAAATAGCGTGATTTGCTTTTAGCATTAAGTCCACCCTTTGTACACTTATTTATATATTTGTGCAATAAAGGATTAAATAAAATAAATAAATAAATAAAATAAATTGTGATCTAGTGCCTTTGTTTACCACATTCGACTTCTTAAGATAACCACTGTATATATGTATATGGTTAAAAAAAACGATTTATATTAGCAAATTAAATTATTCTTCAATGGAAGAAATTATTGGCAGATTTCCTAGCTATGTACAAGGCCAAAAAAATAGCATAGCAATACTAAACTAAGCCAGAAAAAACTTCTTCTCGTCTAGGTTCTTAGGATTATTACGCAGAACAAAATCCATAAAAAAATATTTTCAGGCCTTGTGAACGCACCATTTTCGTATTTGTATATTTATAAAATGTCACAAGATTTTATTTGGATCTATTCGATCGAAGGGTGTTTTTAATAATAACCCAACAGTTTTGCATACCTATAGGAGATTAGCAATTGACGGAGAAATAAAATTCTTTAAATATCAGTGGAAACTGACGGACGTACTACTAATCGACGCGTAAGCGGCTTAGGAATGACCTACAACCCTCGTCTCAACCAGGTAAGAGAATAATAGTAAACCCCGACCTCGCGTCTGCTAGCATACAGACTATTTACACGCACCCGAGTCTCGAAGCCGCCAAGCTGTAAGAATACTCCATGTACGGGACATTGAGCACGTAAGAAAAGAAAGCTCTTCGGGAAGTCCAGCTTAGGGCTATCAAGTTTAGACAGTTCCTGTATAAACAAAAAGTGTCTGGCATCACCAGAGATGGTGTCAAAATGACAGGCCGTAATCGAATTACAGTAGAATTATTTAAGTCTGCAAAGGCAGCCAACGATTTTATCAACCACGCAGCACTGACATCAAACAAATTAGAGGCTATTATCCTAACATACCATATGCTTCCACAGATAAAAATTGTCCTAAACAAACCAGGAAAAAAATTGATAAAAGTCATAATGTCACAGGACAGCATTTGAACAGCTGAGGCTGATGCTAACAGAGGAATTTCTCAAAGGGATATACAGACCTGAATGGCTTCCCACCTCACGAGAGAGTAGTTGGAGTTTGTCCTAAAGAAAGAGAAGGTAAAATTAAAGCGAGAATGTTTGGTTTCCTGACTTTACACAATAGAATGTATGTGGTATTAACCGAGGCACTAATTTCCGAACTCATGCAACCATATTTTCACGAGGTCACAATGACTGATGAGGCTGTGACGCTCACAAAGACGCAGATAAAATTCACCAAGGATTCAAAGAAGAAGGCTAGGAAAGTCTTTGGAAATATCCGTTACTCTAGTTTGGACTTTCAAAAATGGAACTCTAACATGAGGAAGGCTGACACTGAGGGAATTTTCCGGATGATCGACACTCTTTTTGGCTTACACAGTTGTATTTCCAGGACCTATGAGCTGTTTGAGAAGTCCTTCATCTATCTCGCCGATAGTTTTATCTTACCTGAAGTAGTAGGAGATAATTTTGCTAAATCTCCTGAAATTTAGCGAGAACATTTGGGTGGAATTGAAGGATTACGACAAAAAGGGTAGATGCTAACGAGCCAGGGGAAATCTATCGTCGTTGTTATCATCGTTGAGCCGCGACGAGTGTTCCACCACCGCACACACCTGCCGCCGAACAATCCCGCCGGCGGCGCCCCGCCCCCTCCTTACGAGCCGCCCGCCTCCATACACTACGTCGTGACCACCTGCGGCCGCGTAGTGCCCGTCATCGACCTCGGCAACTTGTTCATCTCACAGGCTACATGTCAGATGTGCTTTCTCTATTACTTGCACACTGAACTAGAACAATAAACATTATTCTCCCTAAGATGTGCACAGGTCTTCTTGTGGATGTGGACGTCTTGGTCAGTAAGAAAATACCTGATTAAGTATACATTAAGTATTCTATGGGAAAGACACTTGCTGTATACCGGCGCGTAACTATAAGGCGGCGACATTATTCAGAAATAGGTATACTGAAAACGTTCAAGTACCCTCATGAATATGCCACATCTATTAAGGAATCATTGTGGATTTTATTTGGATCTATTCGATCAAAGGGTGTTTTAATAATAGTTTTGCTATAGGAGATTAGCAATTGACGGAGAAATAAAATTCTTTAAATATCAGTGGAAACTGACGGACGTACTACTAATCGACGCGTAAGAGCCTTAGGAATGAACTACAACCCTCGTCTCAACCAGGTAAGAGAACAATTGTAATCCCCGACCTCGCGTCTGCTAGCATACAGACTATTTACACGCATCCGAGTCTCGACGCCGCCAAGCTGTAAGATAACTCCATGTATAGGACATTGTGCACGCAAGAAAAGAAAGCTCTTCGGGAAGACCAGCTTGGGGCTATCAAGTTTGGACAGTTCCTGTAAAAACAAAAAGTGTCTGGCATCACCAGAGAAGGTTTAAGTCTACAAAGGCAGCCAACGATTTCATCAACCACGAAGCACTGACATCAAACAAATTCAAGGCTATGATCCTAACATACCATATGCTTCCTCAGATAAAACTTGTCCTAAACAAACCGGGAAAAAATCGATCAAAGTCATAATGTCACAGGACAGGTCACACTTGGTCAGTAAGAAAATACCTGATGATACATTAAGTATTCTATGGGAAAGACACTTGCTGTATACCGGCGCGTAACTACAAGGCGGCGACATTATTCAGAAATAGGTATACTGAAAACGTTCAAGTACCCTCATGAATATGCCACATCTATTCAAGGAATCATTGTGGATTTACAGAGGAATCTCCTACATGACAAAGAGCTCTGGAAGTCATGCTTCCACGGATAAAAATTGTCCAGAACAAGCCAGGCAAAAATACCTACCAGTACTAATAACGATAGTTAACCAGTCACTCCTCCCCGCGACAGAGAATGCAACTCCACTAAGGCGCTTTACACGCACCCGAGTCTCAAAGCCGCCAAGCTGTAAGATTACTCCATGAACGGGACATTGTGCAAGTAAGAAAAGATTTATCTTCGGGAAGTCCAGCTTAGGGCTATCAAGTTTGGACAGTTCCTGTATAAACAAAAAGTGTCTGGCATCACCAGAAATGGTGTCAAAATGACAGGCCGTAATCGAATTGCAGTAGAAAACCACGTAACACTGACATGAAACAAATTGAAGGCTATGATCGTAACATACCTATGCTTCTACAGATAAAACTTGTCCTGAACAAACCAGGAAAAAATCGATTAAAGTCATAATGTCACAGGACAGCATTTCAACTGCTGAGGCTGATGCTAACGAGCCAGGGGAAATCCATCAAAGTCATAATGTCACGGGACAGCATTTCAATGACTTCCAAAAAGCAAGAAACTTCATGGCTCTTCTCTAAACAAATCTTACAAAAAGACAGTGTTCACTCCCCCGCTTCCCCGAAATGGCGGACATAATTCAGCAATAGGCATACTGAAGACGTTCAAGCAACCTCATGACTATGTCATACCAAGTCAGGGATTTACAGAAGAACCTCCTACATGAAAAACGGCTCATTCTATCATGAGTGGGTATTGTATGTATATGTATGAGTATTAATGACCAGAAGGTCAGTGAGAAAATCCTGTGAAAAGTGGTAGGTATTTACTATGAAATGGAAAAATGTTTGGAAATGCTGGGTCATAACACTCACCAGTATTATGAAATTGAAAAATGTTTGCATGCGCGCTTGTTTATATATTTAATTCTTTCCTCCATATGACTAATGGCCTATTCATTATATGATCGGAAATTGACTAAGGAAAACGGCTGACACTATTCAGAAATATAATAGGTGTACTACTTATTGAAAGTGTCCTAGTACCCTCATGAATATGCCACACCTATTTTCAGGGAATCGTCAGGGATTTACAGAAGAACCTCCTACATGACAAAGGACTCATTCCATTATGGGGAAATTATTAATGACCAGAAGGTCAGTGAGAAATGGCATATTCTTGTATAAATTTTAACCTCGAACAGCGCTTCACGCAAAAATAATCTATTGTAATCATCAATTAAAGTCAATACACGCACATAAGTGAAGACTAAGCTGTTTTAATTGAACCTGACCAAAGGATCCCGACCAATATAGCCGCCGTTACAGATATAACTTTATTATATTAGACAATTTATTCAACACGCTAAATGCGAGCATGCTGACCTTTTTGCCAAATGGCAAAATTTATACATCCATAAAGCCGATACTACTGTACCATCAATTACAAATTTTATTAAGGCTATAAATATGAATTTTTGTCTGGTAAATATAAATTGGATGCCATGTTGACCAGAAATTTGAATCAGGACCCATTAGAGAATTTGTTCGGGAACATCAGGAGTTATGGGGCTAGAAATGTAGCACCGAACTCAGTTGCATTTGAGAGGGCACATAAAGCACTCATCTTAAACAACTACAGCACGCCGCACTGAAGAGGGGCTAACTGCGATGAAGACGTGAATGAGTGTCTGCAAACCTTAGAATTTTTCATAAAGGAAAAAATAGAAGCCCCTGAATCCCCTGATGTTATCGATCGATTGGAACAAGAAAGAAATTTCAATAAAGAGGGTCTTAAGAAATGTTTAACTAACGTTATAAAAATTTACAACAATGCAGAAAAAATGTATGGGAGAACAGAGCATCCAATGAAAACAATACATTTATAAAAGCAAAATAATACCAAAACAAAAAGTGGCTTTGCTATCGTAATTGACAACATTTCAAATAAAATGCTCACCGATTTTATTTTATTTTCGACGAGATATCACAAATTTAGATGACCCGTATTTTTTTATTTCTTAATATTTCTATGTTTTAATATATTTTTTTGATTTCAAAGTTCAAAATATTTTTAGTATGAGTGACGTCACGTCGAGGCTTGGGATAAAAATATTTTCGTTGCCTGCCTAACCTAAAAAAAAAAAGTTGGATGACATTAACTTGACATGAACAAGGACCAATCAGCTTCGACTTCAACTTTATTTTGTGGCAAGGACCAATCACGTACTTCCGTCATTGACAAGGACACATAAAAGTGACAGACATTTGAGTGATGTTTGTCATTGTCATTGTCAAAGTGACATAACATGTTTTTTTGTTGTTTATGTTTTAGAAGTAAAAGCCCGTTTAATTATTATGCCACATCGTGGTGTCACGAATGATAATTTAGATTTTTATGTTTTTCTCTGAAATAAATCAAAAGAAAAATCGGAAAGATTTTTTTTTGTGAATATTAGAGCCATATCTCTAAATGGTTTTCGAATTTCAACTGTATAAAATTTTGAAATGTTGTCAATTAGGAAATAGAAAAATATTTTGAGGAAATACAAACAATAGCCGTGTCATTCCTAAAGAGCAACATGTCAAAAAAAATATAAAGCATGACATTATTGCGTTTGTTGAGATATTTGTAGACTTGTCTTTTAAATGTACAAAACATAAAAAGAATTACAAAAGGGTTTTTTTTAAACACAACTATAAATGTTTTAATATATAGTTGGTGTAGATCGGTGAATCGTATTTTAAGCGGTAAAATTACATATAATGGTGATGACGAGACAAAACTTGCTGCCCAATCATATTTTAATAAATACCGGCATTACAAGAATAAAAAAAACTGTAGAATATGTTGACTTTATGGGTTTAAGGGTCAGTTTAGTGACTGAGTTAAAAACAGGCTAAATTACTTCAAAATCCATAAATATTTAGGTGCTTCATATACTATAGGTAGGTATGAATATAGCATGCATTAGTTTCTGCCTCTCCGAGCGAGGCACAGCGACCATCCTGCTCGGGCAGGACAGCTGCTGCTCACACACGCATTCAAGTCGGGCGCGCGCAGACAGCCTGTGGCGTCACTCACCACGCTCGGGTGGGAGCCACACGGCGCGTAGTGCCGGCCGCCGGCTGTGCAGCGCGTTCACCACCTCAAAGAAGAGTCCATAGAAGCGATGATGATGGACAACTTCGCACTCGACTCGCTGTGCGTCGAGAAGAATAGGTCTTACACGGAGGCCGAGCGACGCGCGCTTACACAGTTACAAGAAAACACGCGCGCACTACCGGCGGGAGGCTACGAGACATGCCTCCTGTGGAAAGAAGATGACACTCGGCCACCCGACAACTACTGAAGTACATTGAAACGTCTCGAGTTACTCGAAAAGAAGCTCGACAAAAATGAACAAATGAAGACGAGGTACAACGCGCAGATGAAGGTGCTGCTCGACAGCGGCTACGCAGAGGTGGCGCCGCGCGAGAAAAATGAGAAGAAGACCTGGTACCTGCCTCACTTCGCCATCATCAACCCACACATCAAGAAAGCTGAGAATCTTCCACGACGCATTAACTTGTAAAAGATTATGTAAACTCCGCTAACCATGTCTTTGGAGACCACAAAAATTGTGCTTCTTATTATTGTAAGCCTGAGAAATATGTTGGTGATACAAGTTTGGCGCCCGACCGCCAATCTTGTGGAATATAGACAGATATTCAGCAGTATCTTATAATTTTATCATCAAATACCGAAAGTCTTATTTTTGTCCTTACCAATAATACAGTACAGCAATATAATTGCTAAATTTATCGGAGGCAAAAAGTAAATTACATGAGAAGAGGTTCATATCAGGTTACTGGAAGGCATCAATGCATATTTGGCATTTGGGCAGGAGAGAACATACCTTTGAAAGTTAAATATATTCAATAAGATGATGAGTTTTGGAAATTGAAAATAGAGCCCAAATTGATTTTATTTTATGAGAAATGTTTATTGCCTGAAATAATAGATCCACATCACATGCGTGGTATGCCTATAAGAATCATACAACTTTCCGCAGATAACAAAGAAAATATGGTACAGTAAAGAAATTTGCCTTGACCAAAGATACTATGTTTGTGGCTGGGTCCTAAAAAAATGTTTAACTATCGTTACAAAAAATTGTCAACAATGCAGAAAAAAAATATTGGACAACAGAGCATCCAATGAAAAAATACATTTATAAAAGCAAAATAATATATATATGAGACTGTTGCTAATGGCGGCAAAGGAGACACAGAAGTCAGTAGTGCCACCACCTTCCATTGACACATCAACCAATTATGTCATGAGCGTGGATTGGGGTATCAGATGGCTTAACCTAGGTGTTTCCAGTGCACCACGGACCTGCTTAGTTGTCTAAGTGGGAGGGGAGGTGAACCCCTACGTGGCGCGTCCCAGGTGGCGGATAGGGAGCCTCGGCTCTCTGCTACTACTACGCTCGTACTAGTCGCAGTGAGCCGAGGTTGAGTTTAACTCTCGCGGACCAAACACCAAGGAGGAGGAGGTTTTGAATCATGGAGGTACAAAAAATAGATAGTATTGTACCCCAGGAGGGTCCCGTAACTGGAGAATCCCTCCCCGAGCCAAGCGGCTCGGGCTGCCCCTCGTATTCTGGGGGGGGCAATTTGCACCTTCATGATTTGAAACAAAAAACAGCGAACGATAATTATACACGTAACGAAAACGAATTTGCGCGCCCATTGGAGCGCTCGTCTCAGCGCAGAGACAGTGTCGGGTCGGACACGTCGTCGGTGGTGTCATTTATCTCAATGACATCATCGGACGTCGTGTCTAAACGGCCCAGGAAAAGGGGGAACCCGGGAGCCAATAACAGCCCGCCGGGTTCAAAACGCCGAGTGCTAAGGCGCTCGGTTAGGGATGGAAGTGGGGAGGACGATGAGATTCTTGGCCAATCTCTCACCCCCTCCAACACCGCGTGTTTTGAAACTATACAAGGCCAGAACGCACCCATAGTGTACTAGCACTGTATAGTTTCAAGTGAAAAATAATAATATTTCACTTGAAAATATACACGATTTGTGCGTACTAATCGCGTATACTTTCAAGTTGGGATTTACTGAATCGTTCTTGAAAATATACATTGCTATTACGCACATTGCTTGATTGGCGTACTATTGTCGCATATAATTTACACCTACATGCTGATTCTGATTTACTTAACTATTTCGGTAATTGTACATGACTACAATTTACTTGTTCTGCCTGTCATACCTATAGAATGTTAATAAATAACAAGTAAGAATACTAATACCTTATTATTTGTATGAATTAAGAGTAATACCTACTACACTCACGAGCAATGAAAAAGTTCCAGTGACGATAGCTCCTGAACGGAAAAGACTAGCTTAATGGCGCCGTCGGAAATATTAAAGTACATTTAACAGCGTATCAAAATATTATTATAACCAACTAAAAACGTAAATATTGATCAAATCCTAAATTAAATGTTTAAAAAAATTGGGGTCCTTTGGTGTTGACTTTTTGCTATTTGGACTTATTCATTGCTCGTGAGTGTAGTAGGTATTACCCTATAAACCTATTACAGATATATTTTTCATCAAGTTTTGAATTCACCGTAATTGTCTTTTATGAATTGTTCTACACCCTCTTCTGAGATAATTTTTACTATTTAAAACAGTTCTACAGTTTAATTTAAATCAATTTACTTCTTAACTGTACGATGTAATGTAAACAAAAAACACGTTACGAAAACAATGCCAAGTGCGGAATGATAATGCAATGTTTAGAAAGCAATAGACTTAGGTATTACTATTTCGCATGAAAGAAAGAGAGAGCAACAATTCAGAAGGGCAACCTGGTAACTAATCACGTATAGTTTCAAGTGCTCGCATAGCCGCTTGGCACTTGAAAATATACACGATTAGTACGCAGTGGTAACTGCTGCAGTATATTTTCAAGCCATAATTTTGACCCAACTTACTTGAAAATATACGCGATTAGTGCGTAATGGCTTTGTATACTTTCAAGTAAATCATGGCACAATTTTAATTTGAAAATATACGCGAGCAGTCCCACCCTCTGCGTTCTGGCCTTGTATAGTTTCAAAACACGCTCCAACACCAGGGCGAAGGCCTCACTACCAAAGGTGGATGACCTGTTGGCAGAAATGCAGGGACGACCGACAGCTGATCTGAATGCTTTTATTGCAGCTCAGCTGTCCACTGTCGAAGGGGTTGCCGACAGGTCGAGAAATTTGAAGGGCACCTTCGTCCACAGTCTTCGCCTTGCCGCGAGACAGGTGCAGGCCGCCACCACAGAGCTGGTTGAACGCACGGTGTCGGGCCGGAACGAGGAGAGGCTGGAGCGGGAGAACGCAGAGCTGCGCTCTCAGGTAGCCGCCCTCAGTTCGAGGCTGGAGGACTTGGCCAAGGAGGTGGCAACTCTCCGGCAGACTCAGGACCATGTCACAGAGCCGGTTTCGCCTGCCAGGCCTTCCCCCGAACCTTCGGGAGATTGGGAGCGGCGCCTGATGGAGCGCATTGGGAGCTTGATGGACAAGAAACTGGCGGCAGTTGCGTCCATTGCTTCCGCTCCAAAGACCCCACCTCGTGCCGGCTCCACACCGTCAGCCGGGCACAATAGGCCAGCAGTTGGGGCAGTCCCAGGGACACAGCCCAGGCCTGAGGCCAAAAAAAGGAAGAGGAAGAGGAAGAAGGGGGTCGTGGAGACACCAGCTCCGGTGGCTCGGTCACAACCAGTGCCTTCTTCTGCTACTCCGGCAGCGGGAGGAAGCACCTGGGCCACCGTAGTGAGCAGGAAAGCCCAGAAGCCGAAAGTAGCAGTCACTGCATCGCAGCGGCCGGCACAGACGAAGAAGGTGGTTCCGGCGAAGCCTCCCTCAACGGCAGCTATTGCCGTCACAATTCGGGAGGGCGCAGACGTCACATACGCTGCTGTCATGGCAGCAGCGAAGGAGCGTGTGCGCCTGAGTGACTGCGGCATTAGCACCGTCCGCATGAAGCGAGCCGTGACTGGGGGCCTCGTCCTAGAGGTTTCTGGCGCAGAATGCTCCAAGACGGGTGAGGTGCGCGTCATGGATCTGGATGAGGCAATCTCGCCTGTTCAGTTGGCTGCGGCGATTGCGAATGCGGGAGAGTGCCAGGCTGCCGACATCAAGGTGGGCGAGATCCGACAAGCACGGTCGGGTTTGAATTCGGCGTGGGTCCGGTGTCCGCTCTCTGCGGTGCGCAAGCTGGCAGCAGCGAAGCGCATCCGCGTGGGGTGGGCATCGGCAAGAGTTGAGGTCCTGGCGGCCAGACCAATGCAGTGCTACCGCTGCCTCGAGACTGGCCACGTCCGCCGCCAGTGCCCCAACTCTGCTGACAGAAGCGACAGATGCTACACTTGTGGGGAGACCGGTCATCGCGCAAACCAGTGCAGGGCGGATAGGCCGAAATGCCCTCTTTGTGCCGACCTCGGTAGGCCATCAGACCACCGGCTGGGCAGCAAGAGGTGCACTCCTCCAAAGGGCCGTAAAAAGAAGCCGCAGGCTTTGCCTGCCAATCCCCGAGCCGATGAACCGGCCCCAGCCAGCTTGCCGGTTCCAACGGGCAACACGGGCCCGAGGGAGGCAATGGAGGTTTCCCATTCGCAGCCATAAACTTGTTGCAAGGCAACCTGAATCACTGCCGAAAGTCACAGGACTTGTTCCTGCATACTCTGGCGGAGCGTTCGGTTGCCATGGCAGTCGCGTCGGATCCTTACCGAGTGCCAAATCACCCCCGATGGTTCGGCGATACCGGAGGATTCGTCGCCGTTTATTGGTGCGGTGGATCGGGTGACCCCCCGTGCACTCTCCTCGAGCGGGGCTTGCGCTTTGTGGCGGTTCAGCTGGGCCCTATGGCGGTAGTGGGCTGTTACCTGTCCCCCAACAGTCCCCGTGCAGAGTATGAGTCTCACCTGGATGCGGTAGCGCTGTGTGTTCGCAGATGCTTGCCTCGCCCCGTGCTTGTCCTGGGCGATTTCAACGCCCACTCTAAAGCCTGGGGCGGGGAGGCAGACGACGCTAAGGGAGACTCAGTGCTGGAATGGGCTGCTGGGCTCACCTACGGCTCTTGAACCGGGGGTCCGTGCCCACGTGCGTGCGGTGGCAGGGGGAGTCGATCGTGGATCTTTCATGGGCAACTCCTCCTGCTGCACGTCTTGTGTCTGGATGGAGGGTGGCTGAGGAGATGGTAACCCTGTCGGACCATCGACACGTCGTGTTTGAGGTGAACCTCCGGCCAGCTGGCCATACCATCCGCACGGACACTGCACAACGCCGCTGGGCATTAAAATCGCTGGACCGGGATAGCCTAGTTGCTGCTGCAACGGTAGCGTCATGGGCGGGAAGACCGGCCGAAGGCGTCAGCGTAGAAGAGGAGGCCAATTGGTTCCGGGAAACGATGACGTCCATCTGTGACGCGTCGATGCCCCGGGCCAAGCCATCCACGCGCAGAGGGGCGTACTGGTGGTCAGAGGAAATTGCGCAGCTGCACGCGGTTTGTCTCCGCAGTCGACGCCAGTACACCCGAGCACGGAGAAGACGCCAGGCAACGGAGGCCGAAAAGAGTACCGCCTATGACGCCTATCGGGAGGCCAAAAACGCGCTTCGTTTCGCGATTGCAGACGCGAAGGCTCGGTCCTGGAAGGAGCTCCTGGAGGGTCTCAACAGGGATCCATGGGGCCGACCGTACAAATCAGTACTGGGCAGGCTGCGTCCGTGGGTCCCTCCGTTGACCGAAACCCTGGAACCCGCTCTGGTAGAGACGGTGGTCAGCACACTGTTTCCCAGGGGCCAGGAAGGTCAACAAGACCCTCTCCCGTTAGACCCGACCACGTGGTCTGATGAGTTAGGAGTGAAGGATCCGGAGCTGGAACGAGCAGTCAGGCGTCTCGGAGCGCGGAACACCGCTCCCGGCCCCGATGGCATACCAGGACGTGTGTGGGTGCTGGCGCTCAGGGCTGGTTTATTCAGACAGTTCATCTGTCTGCTGAACCGCTGCCTGAGTGACGGCGAGTTCCCCACCGACTGGAAGGAGGCCACGCTGGTGCTCCTGAAGAAAGAAGGCAGGCCCGCAGACTCTCCCTCTGCGTACCGACCCATCTGTCTGCTGGACGAGGCTGGCAAGCTCTTTGAGCGAGTCATCGCCGATCGCATCCAGGCACACCTGAGACGGGATGGTCCCGACCTTTGGGATAGTCAGTACGGCTTCCGGATTGCGCGATCGACAGTGGATGCGATACTTCGCGTTCGCTCACTGTCGGAGCAGGCTGTGAACCAAGGGGGAGTTGCGCTGGCTATTAGCCTAGACATAGTTAATGCGTTCAACTCCATCCCTTGGGGAACCATTAGGGAGGCTCTTGTGTACCACCAACTGCCTTCCTACCTGCAGCGAATAATCGGGTCATACCTGTCGAACAGGTATATCAAGTACCCGGGCAGAGAGGGTATGTTTTCGCGGAGGGATGTCAGTTGCGGAGTTCCACAGGGGTCGGTGTTGGGCCCTCTTCTGTGGAACTTGGCATACGATGCGGTCCTGCGAGTTGAGCTCCCAGATGGTGTTAGCACAGTGTGTTACGCCGACGACACACTGGTAGTTGCTAACGGGGCCTCCTTCGAGGAGGCTATACCAAGGGCGGAAGATGCTGTGGCCAGAGTGATTGGCAAGATCCACCAGCTGGGTCTCAAAACAGCGCCCCACAAGACCGAGGCGCTGTGGTTCCACAAACTGCCTAGGAGCAGGGAACCACCTGACCTAGCGGTGCAAGTTGGTGATGCTCGTATCGCCATAGGACGGCATATGCGCTACCTCGGCCTAGTCCTGGATAGTCGCTGGTCATTCGAGGAACACTTCAAAAGGTTAGCCCCCCGGATACAAAAAGTAGCTAGTGCTTTGCACGGGCTGCTTCCGAATCTGGGGGGTCCTCGCGAAGGAGTCCGCCGCCTCTATACGGGAGTCGTGCGATCCATGGCCCTCTACGGAGCACCTGTCTGGTCGAAGAGACTGACGGGTGTCCGACGCAACCGAGCACTGCTCAACAGCGTCCAACGTAAGATGGCCATCCGCGTTGTTCGCGGATATCGCACGATATCGTACGATGCGGCGACTTTGTTGGGTCGCTTTCCGCCACTCGACATCTTGGCGGAAATGGACGCTCGAGTGTACCAGCGACTACACAATGTGGAAGTTGCCGATGCGGAGCCGGCATCAGCCGTCCGGCGATACGAGCACCAGGTCGCTCTGGAGCACTGGCGGGAGCGGTTGGAGGAGCCGAGAAGTTGCCGGCAGCGAGCTGTCGCAGCCGTACTTCCGTGCTTCGACGCATGGATGCAACGACCGGGCAACCTCACGTATCGTCTGACGCAGGTGCTGACCGGGCACGGTTGCTTCGGTGAGTACCTGCACCGGATAGGGCGTGAGGTTGCACCGTCGTGTCACCACTGTGAAGGCAGCCTGGACTCCGCGCAGCACACACTTGCAGTGTGCCCAGCGTGGGAGTCCGAAAGGCAGATCCTGTCTAACAGGATCGAGCCGGATCTGTCACTGCCCTCAGTGGTGGCAGCCATGACTCGAGGCAAGGAGTGTTGGAAGGCCGTGGTCTCGTTCTGTGAGACCGTCATGGTCCAGAAAGAGGCCGCAGAGCGAGATCGGGAGAGGGCCGATCCAGCTCGGAGGCGACGGCGAAGGGCTCAGGCCAGGTGAGCCCGTCGCGTCCCTGTAGCCCGGGAGTAAGAATAAGGTTACGGTATCTCCTGCCCGTCGTAGAAGGCGACCAAAAGGAGGTTAGGGGCTGTGGGCGGTGAGGACGGGGGTCCGAGCCGCCGCATAATAGCGGCCCCGGGAAGAGCGGCTGTGCATGTGGCCATGTACAGCCGCGCAGGCTGCGAAGAAGTTGGGAGACCTTGAGTCTCCCGGAGAAGAGCTGCGGCACAGTGCGAGGTGACTCCGGTGCGTTCCCCTGGAGATCCCGGAGCACCTACCTGCACTGATGGTGGCCACCGAGGGGGTTTTAGTGGGTAAAAATCCCACATATCCCGCCTTCCTCCCCCGAGGTCGGTGGGAATCTTTCTGAAGATTTCCCCCTCGTAAAAAAAAAAAAAAGGTGTTTCCAGTGCAAGCTTATGGGATGTAGCAAGGACAATAATGGGCTACACACCAGCAATATGGACAACTATAGATAGCTGGATGGGACCTGGAGAGGCAATAACAGTGGCTGCCACGAAATCATCTAAGAAGGAGAAGGAATTTGAAGGGGGAGCTGCAATCTACTCTGACCTTTGGTGGATGGTGGTGGCCTACGAGATATTCTGTAACTGGTGGACCGGCAACATGTTTAGGCTACTTATGGTAACAACCTCTGTGGCACTGACATGGTTCTTGTGGCAGAAGATTGGCAAACGAGAATGGATAGGTAGAGGACATGCCGTAACAATCACGAACACAAGAGCTGGCTTCATGATGGTTTTCGGACAGGGACCCGTAGGCCTGAGGTTGTTGGTGTTGAAGGTTTGCACAGCTGGAGCATGGTTGTGCCTGCTGATAACGCACCAAAATAACTGGACGGCTCTAGCGTGCATGAGTTTGTGTTACTTCATGCAGAGTGAAAGGGCATCAACAGTAATGCTTGGCATTGCTAGCTTCAACCCTCCAATGGTTTTCAGCGGACTTAGGAACACCAGACCGCTTACAGAAAGCCTGGTCCAGTCAATGACTGACGCCTACACACCGGGGACTCGTGAACATGACCCAGGATAACATTATAGCCACATTAGATTAATAGATTAAGTTTAACTTAGTTAGATTAGTTTAAGTAAAAGGGCTGTCGGAGTAGAGGTTAACTGCCTCTGTGGTCTAGTGGTAGAAGCTTAGCTTCATGGCCCAGAGGTCCCGGGTTCGATTCCCGGGTGGGACCATCAATTTGTGTTTCTAAATTGTGGTTCTAAGTTTGGTTAGGACATAGAAGGCTGATCACCTGATGTCCGAAACAGTGAAACGATCCATGCTGTCGGATGGGCATGTAAAGCAGTCGGTCCTGCGCCTAGCTCTCTCCAGTCGTGTCGGTCAATCCGTCCCATTGGGCTATGAGAGTGATGGAACAGAGAGTGCTCCTGTGTACTGCGCACACACTTGGGCACTATAATCTACTCCTGCGTAGATGGCTGATCTCAAATGAGATTGGCCGCCGTAGTCGAAATTCGGCTAGGAGGACATTTTTCATTTTAATAGTTTAAAGGACTCCTTAAGAGACCAGGGCAGACCTGCCACTTCTTTGTGGTACCGACAGTGCCTGGGCAAAGATAACCTTAACATGGTTAGACCTAGTGCACCCACTTCACTTAATTGTGCGGGGGAAAATCACTGGTAGCCTCTCACCAAGGTTCAGATCGAGAGGATTGCGCAGGAAATACCCTGACTTGCGGAATTAGTAGAAGGGTTAAGGCTCCGGGCAATAGGAGCACGAAGAAATGCTAAGATTGATCTATTTTTCTCATTTTCAGATACTTCGCCGCATACTGGCTAGCATACGGAAAAGGGACCACGTCCGCCGAGTGATGACGCTGACGACGAGGGATTGTGATATGCGACCGTCCAACATAAACGCAATACAAAACGGGTTGTACGAATGTTGTCCAGATAATTTTGTTGATGGAAATGAGGTCCAATCCTCAGAGAAAAACGTTGAAGTTGTCCTAACGGCTAAAACTATATTGCCAAAGCAAGTAGGTATGACGAAAATACCATTTATCATTACTCATATTCACCCATTATTCATACCCATCGAATTGAAAATCAAGTCGATGGGTATGAATAAAGCTCACATAACCTTTGGAAACAAGACAGATGCTGAAAATTTATTGGTAGCGAGGTACAGGTACAACTAAAATACAAATGCTAATTCATTGATGATGTTAACTATACATATGGTATTGTGAAAAGTTACGGTCAGAAGCCGACCAAAACCCATGTAATATAATATAAGCGAAATTTTGGTAGTTATGACAATCCACAAATAATTGTAAAATGTTATGTCGAATAAACAACATTTTAATTTAACTTTGTTCCATAAGGAAATTACGAGGAACTCGGAAAATCAAATAGTTATTCTCCATATTATAACTTAGACTATGTATCTACCCTGCGACTTGTGAAAATGGCTGACATTATTCAGAAATAGGTATACTAAAGAAGTACAAGTACCCTCATGAATATCCCATGCCTATTCAGGGGATCGTCAGGGTATTTACAGAAGAACCTCCTACATGACAAAGGGCTCATTCCATTATGGGGGGTTTATTCATAACCAGAAGGTCAGCGAGAAATGCAGTCAATAATGGAACTCCTGAGTGATCTTCCAGTATCTGGACCTAGGGGATGACGATTTATATTATTGTCTGCATTTGTCTCCATATGACCAAGGGCCCACTCCGCTATGGAGAGCCGATATTGAGGGATGCCTCAAGTAGGACCTAATGGAATCAGATCACTTTCGTCGTGTAAAAATTTAAAAAGAGATTGTTTTTTATCCATATAACTCCGGCTACGTTTCGCCTGGGAATTGACTTGTGAAAATGGCTGACATTATTCAGAAATAGGTATACTGAAAACGTTCAAGTACCCTCATGAATATGCCACACCTATAGTCAGGGAATCGTCAGGGATTTACAGAAGAACCTCCTACATGACAAAGGGCTCATTCCATTATGCGGAAGTTATTAATGACCAGAAGGTCAGTGAGAAATCCTGTCAGTTTTTAGTTTTAAATGATGGTCCAAAGATAATGACCAGGAAGCGGAACAAACTTGATAAACAGTCAGTTCATCTCCATATAACTATTTTACCTACAACTTGTTAAAATGGTTGACATTATTCAGAAATAGGTATACTGAAAACGTTCAAGTACCCTCATGAATATGCCACACCTATAGTCAGGGAATCGTCAGGGATTTACAGAAGAACCTCCTACATGACAAAGGGCTCATTCCATTGAGATTGTCGGATGCGGCCGCTACAGTAGGAATCGTAGGGCAAATGTACCAATTTCGTGATAAATCTTCACTGCAGAAACCAGTGGAAGGGTAAAATATGTTTAACATGACAAACTACCGAATGATCAACAGTAGGTATCATCGTCAGAAACGGGAAGGGGAATCATTTTCGACTAAGTACAATCGCGATGAAATTTCGTATAAAAATCGTCGATAAATACGACATGACCTCAGCTGCGACATCTAGTGCTGAGGGGAATATTAGTACCTATATTAATTATTCTCAAAATGGTCGGTATGGGAATGACCAGGGGAATTGGAACTACATCAAATTCGAGCTTAGTTCGAAATGCAAACAAATTGAAAATCGGAACTGGGAATAAATATAAATTCGGTCAGGTGACCTATTAGGACAAAATTCAGAGTCGTATATCAGCAATTGCTTGCTTGTCTTTGAATATTTTTCCATATGACTAAGGGCCCATTCCGTATAGGGATATAAATGGAATTTAATAATTGTTCAAATATGCGTACTTAGAATACATTAAGAAATTGTTACTTAGTAAGTACTTCAAGGAATCGTAAAGACAATTTCGGTTATGAAATGTCCATGTGGGGAATTATGCTGAAATTAATAAATAAAAACTAGTTACCTGTTCAAGGACAAAATAATATCTTGGCCAAAGAGTCAAACTTTTGCCGTAAGTCAGACCAAGCATTGCAATACGAGTGGCAGACGAGCAGACGTAATACCCACAAGAAGATCCGTGTATACTGTATACCTCCCAGAAAGGTTGGTCTTCATATTCCACATTTATTAAAAGGAATCAAAAACAACTTACTAACCAAAAACAAAAAATACAAAATGAATGGAGAGGAAAATGGTGCATTTTTTGCACCGTAAACACAGTAAAGAGCTAAGAAAGGCAGTAACAACACAAAGTACAGCTTCAATCGCGCAAAAAAAACCAAACTGCTTCCCACCACAAAACCAGGAATATTTAGGCATAATTTGGGACATGCATTGCAAACCAACACAAAACCATAGACAGAGTGAAAAAACTACCAATAAGAAATTGTCTTGTTGGAACTAGCATAATTTGTAAACACAGGACTCATCAGTCTTTTGTTTTTCTATGGTTCTGTGGACAACTTTCACTGTCTGTTTTCGTTAAATAAAATTAATCTCAGTATTATACGTCCGACTTTTGAATTACATGCCTGTATTTCATCATGTCTCACTGTGCCTATAGGAAATTGTGCACCGGCAGATATGTCCATTGTCCAGCCCACTACCACTTCTGCATGCTTTGTCGTCTAGATGTGATCCCTTAGTTCATTTTATATATGATTCCATCCATTGGTGATACGATTCGCGACCATCTACTAACCGGGTGAGCCAATTTTTTTTATTAATAAGCGGGTGGCTCGCATTCCATCCATTTACTGAGAGTTAAAAAAAATAGTTTTGAATCTAATTGCAATTTTATGTAAGTATGTATTGTATGTTAAATTAACCATAAAATTCGGTAAATATTCAATTAAAAAATTAAATAAAAGGACTGTAACATGTGCCCGAGATTTATGCGTCACTTTTACACCAGTGTGTTCTACTATGAGCAAATGTTATCTTATTATTATTACCTACCGTCAGTCGGTTGCACCAAGTGTTAACTTAACTGCAGTTGTTTTATTCACAATACATTACGTTATTCGATAGCCATCTGTATTAACTATATCATGTCATGATTACTTCATGTGCACCAACACGCAAATAAAACCTAAAGCTAATCGTTCTGCACTTATAGCGCCATCTTCCGGCCAGTTAAATATATTTATGTAACAGGTGGCCTTAAAATTATATTGAAAACCGAGAGGAGTCACCCCCTTTCTTCAACTAACTTGTGACTAGCTTTTACAAAAGTTGACCTGTTAAATCTTAACAGCACAAATTGTCACCCCATTCCGGCGTAAAATACCGCTTTTGCATCCCTAAGCGTATTACAAAGATCCTGCCTCGCTAGCGCCACCTAGCGCTCAGTAGGTGCGTCGGTCCAGCGCGTTCCCTGCGCATTACGGATGGAGATATATGCTCACAGATATTATACCACTATGTATGTATTACTACATGATCCTGCCTCGCCAGCGCCACCTAGTGGTCAGTAGGTGCGTCGGTCGCCGGCCACTGTGCTGGCGGATGTAGACATAATGCACGTATACATAGGTGCCCATAGAATAACATTGTACCACTATGTATGTATATCAGATGGTCCTGTCTCGTACCACTATGCATGTACATATATTACAAAGATCCTGCCTCGCCAGCGCCACCTAGCGCTCAATTGGTGCGTCGGTCGCCGGCGGTGCGCGCGGGCGTGCGCTCGCCGGGCTCCGTGCGCGTGCTGTGCGCGTGCGCTTGCGCGTAGCGGATGGCGGCGCGCATCGCGTCTTGTACCTGCTGCTCGCAGTGGATCAGGCTCACCTACGGAGAGGGGGGATGTGATGTTAACAGTTTCAATAACTTTATCGATCGATAGCTGACAGTTACTTTCACAATATTTTGACAGAATGCTATTTTTTAAGTGTCAAAATCGTATATGGTAGTAACTATCAGCTATGGAAAGATAGAGTATTGAAACTGGGAGTAAGTTGCTAGTTGCTAATAATAATAAACCTAAATAAGAGAGCGGTGGTAGCTCAGTATTAGAGCGGTGTTAGCTCCGACTACCTATCACTCTAAAAAAGCAAAACAAAAATCGTTTAAACCGTTTGAGACCTACGTTACCACAGACAGATACACACACATTTACTCAGACTTACAGACACGTATAACACCAAAAATTTTAACAGTGGACAAAATAAAAAAGCAGAACTTACCCTTTTGGGCTCCATCTCTGCGTAGGTGTCGGTGTGGTCGCCGGGCCCGGGCGGGCGCAGCCGGGACTCGAACACGGGCAGCACGCAGCTCAACCACTTCGCCGCCGTGAACTGAGGCGTCACCATGCTCTGTGGACAAATTTATATTAGACTTACTTATTTTAATTTTATCTGTGACGTTCATGTCGCTAAGTCAATGTAGCCGACTTACTGAGTAATTTTAATTATGCTTCTAACTCTGAAATCGAGTCATGCCAGTCAGCTACTGATACTAATCTGACTGGCAAACAATTTCACCAGTAGATCTACTAGTCCACAGTGTTTGTTACCGTGGTCTACTACTAGAATAGACTCTAATACCGCCTACCTTTGTAAATTGTGCTCCATGGCGATCTACAACCGACCAGCCAAGCGTAGAAATTTATATCTATAAACGTACTTGATAAACCGTCTTAGAATTTTTAATGTACCTGATGATTCAAGAGCGCTCGCGACACAAGATTAGTCACGCCTTTCGCTCCGTGCTAGGTATTTAGTTTTATATTTTAGGTACCTACCTATCATACCTTAGTGTGCTATGTCCATTTAAGTAATGTCGCTAATGTTATTTATCTTTTTAATATTGTAATTTGCATGTTATACCTAGCTAAACTACATATATTGTTTTATAAGTTACTTCAGGCAGGCATAAATAAATAAAATCATACCTTAGGTACATTAGCAGCAGCGGCCAGGTCCCCGCCGGCGCAGGCGAGCAGCAGCGCGGGGCAGCGCGCGCGCCGCGCCGCCGCCACGGGCCCCGCCGCGCACAGGTACGCGGCCCGTAGGAAGTGCACTATGAACTTGCGCCCTGTGGACGCTAGTTGGGACTCGAGCTCTAGTAGTTCCGCTTCCGCTATGGCGCTGGAAGGAACAAAGAAATATTTTTTTTTTTAACCATGGTACCTATTTGGAGAGGTAGGTGAACTGTATTGAACCATTTGTCTGCAGATTCTGATAAAGACATAGTGTTAACAGACAGGTGGCAAGTAGGAAGTGTACTATGAATGTGTTGTGTACCCACTAGTACCCAGTGGAGGCTAGTTGAGATTCTAGCTCGAGCTTTTGTGTTTTATTTGACAAACGCACTTAAACTATTTAATAAAAGTTATTAATAATTTGAGGATACTAAAATCGAATTTTATTGTATTTATATTATTTATATGTTTATACTATTCCAAATTACCTGTGCTATAGTCCTTGCCGGCTTGAAAAGAAAAATGAGACATGAATATTTTATCACTTTTTCACCTAGTACAGTTGATGCACAATAGCAGATAACCATGTACCTACTTTACCCTAATGTTACTAAATTAAACCGTGTGTACCAACAATCTCTGTGAGTCTTGTTACTTGAATAAATGAATTTATAACCTCAATACTCACCTCTTCATTACCTATCCCTAGTCAGATACCAGTCTTTGTGTAATATAGCACGAGTTGTTTGATTTAGAGATGCTTATGACTGGTAAATTGTGGTTTTTTCCATAGAAAACTAAGGGTGGGTTGCATCAACATCCCGGTTATCGTAATAGTTAAGGTTAAACTTAGCAATGACAGAGTCGTTACAGTTAATATTTTACTGTAACGTGTTGCACCATCAAGTCGTCGGTCATTGTTAATGTTATTAGGGTTGCTATTCGTTTGAGACATAATTATCCCCAAAGTTATTGTGGGAATCGTTTTTATGTAAGGCAATACCAAATCTAGCTGTCGGACTGAAGCCGTCACAGAGTACATTGTAGCCGTCATTCTCTGTCAAAGCACTCAAAGTCAACATGTCATAGGAACTAAGTCTGTTGTTCCTCCAAATATTGACCAAAAGATTATCATCAATAAAACCCGCGACAAAGTAGACTCTAATAAGCCTTTAGTAAGAGCGGTGGTAGCTCAGTCGGGTAAGCGCCCGCTTCTCACGCCAGAGATGCGGGTCCGATCCCGGCGCTGACATGTACCAATGAGTTCTTTTAACATAAGTACAATGTATACCATCGCTCTTACGGTGAGGAAAACAACGTGAGGAAACCTGCATATCTAGATTTAGCACATCTAGATATGTGAACCCACCAACCCGCAGTGTACCAGCGTGGTAGAGAAATGGTCCAAGCTTTGGAAGGCAGTTTAGACCTTGGGGATATGCACAAAGGTTCCATTCGAGAGAGCCAGGTGCAGGTACTTACACCCCCAGAGAATAGAATAGAATAGAAGCCTTTATTATTAATTATCTTATTAATTAATTCTTAACAAGTTGAAATAAAAACTAACGATGTAATCTATTAAAATAATTATTTATTGACATCCTTCGATTATGCTCATCATTCCTGTTAACTGCATAGACAGGTTCCTCTTCATCAGATGATGAATCATCATAAAAAACCTAGCTGGTGGTACAGCACAGGGTCTCTATTTTGTTTACATAATATATTATGCAGCTATGCCGTAGCCACTATAATGGGCGGCACTCTTCTTAGTTCTGTCCTTATTTTCATTGATATATTTCTGTATTTGAGTGATTGCAAAATTTCTGAAAACAAGGTTATTCAATTAAAGAGTTACGTAGGTTACTTTGATATTAGATTGCTGCGCTGGACCGGCAACCGGCAGGTAGCCGGTAGTGGCTGGATAAGGAAGGCCGAGGGCACAGTGTTGTTTCGCTCCTTGGAAGAGCCCATAGCTAGAAGTGGACGCTTATTTGGTGGTGAAGATGATCATTACACCTACAACATAATAATAGGTGCACTTACTTCGTCGTTGGAGGCAGTAAGAAAGGTTCTAGTTTTAAAGCCAACACACGAGCCACATTTTTGAGACCTGGAACCTGCGAATCTATCAGTTCTCTGAAAGTACACCTTTCTCTTCATATTTCGTAAGTTCCGTACTTACTCCACCTCAATCTCAATTTCTGAGGAACTTGTTTCAAGCACTATTTCACGTAGAAGCGACATGATAAGAATTATTGAATATTAATATTTGTACGTAATACTGTTACTTTGAGGTTATACAACGGGTTTGACAGCTACCTGACTTTAACTTTAACAGTAACCGGCCAACATGGGGTGGTTATGGTTATCGTTAAAGTTATGACGTCATTTTAACCATAGTTGAATGGTGCAACCAATTTTTGGCTTAACCGATGCTTTGACAGACGATGTGACGTTTGTAATAGTTAAAGTTAAATGGTGCAACGCACCCTAAATACTATGAATTTGACATCTGTCTTAGAGCCCATGCTATATTTTACAAAGTACTTAGGTATAGTCATATCGTGAATACTCACTCGCTACGGACGCTGTCTATACATATGCGATGCGAAGGTCTATACTATAACATAATTATGCTCTGTCTACATATACTATTGCATATCATACTCACTCGAGCGACACCTCTCCATTATCCTTCGTCTCTCTCTCAAGCCGGTCCAGCGTATCCAGACACGTCCTGTAGCTTGCGTGCGGCGCGCCCGCGGTCCCACACAGGCTGGTCAGCCGCCGCCGGATGCCGTCGGCTTCTTCCTTCATGCGTGTAGGGGAGATCAGCTCGGTCACGTGCCGGATCTTGTCGGCTCGGATGAAGAGCTCGCGCGCCTGAGGGGTTAATGGGATTGATGTTAAAGTTAAGTTAAGTTAGTAAACTATAGCGGTGGCTTTGCACTACTTTGTTTCGTCTGTTAAAGTTTTCTCGTGGGAATTTAGAGATAAATAGATAAAACAGCTTATTAAGTATCTACCTATGTGTAAATGTTAATAAGTGCAGCTACGTTCCAAGATAATATCAGCCAGTTGTTAAAGCACGCTTATGTCGCTCATGTCATGAACGATTAGAGCACGTCCTTGCCGCAATAGACCAATAGCGATCGAGTACCATAGCAGGCACGAATCACATCGCTCAACCTTATCGCATCCTACCATACCCCACACCTCCAAGTAGACCTAAAATGCTTTAAGTATACTGTACAAAACCTTTCTACGTTGAGTGTCTAAAACGTGGCCTGCCAATTTCACGAAACAAAACGTCATAAAATAAACGTTTTGAAAAATTAAAATAATCCTTCTGCAGATAGGTTAAAGATCTAGAATCCAACGGTACCTCCTTAGCAGCGTCGCCGGTGATCGCATGGACGGCTGGCGTGTGGCTGCCGGCGCCCTTCACCAGCGTGATGCAGAACTCCTCAAGAACCCCTGTAGAGGGCAGGTGGGTGCCGCAGCATAATTCCCTAGGGAGGAAATGGACTGTTATTTATTTAAACAATGATTGGATGGTGTAGCGATTAGCACTAGTTAAATCGCAGGAGCTAGTAAGCTCTTGGTAGATAGATATTTTGTTTACAAACATATTTTTTAAACAGATCTTTTTGTGCGAAATACAGAGAGATTATTTGTGTACTGTCTACTGTGAGATTTCCGAGTGCTGAACTGTCAGACCTTATACTGATGCCATTGATGATCATTGGCTAAACTTCTTCTTAGCATGTCCGTGACAAACACCAGAGACAGACTATGATTTTCCACCATCGTGAAGGGATTAGCCAGTCAGATTAGCGTCAGTAGTAAGTATATATGGAACAGTTGATACACCATTTGAAGAGCTTCCATACATTGGCTAATGATGACAGTAACAACCACTGACCTGGACAGCAACCCCGGCCCGCTAGCCTCCAGCACCCGCAGCCCTGCGTCCGGGTACGTCTCCCCGGGCACCGTGGTGACATCTGTCACGTTTATGCTGTCCACTATGGACGTGGTGATGGGCACGTTGCTGGTTATTGTTTGTCTGGAAGGATTGTATGGTTAGTTGTTGTGATGTTGGAACTTAAACAAGTAGCTGAATCACTTTATGAAAATCGCATTTGCAGAGTAGTGATGTAATTCAAAATTGACATGATCCTTTAGGTCATATCTGTTGAGGAACTGACAAACTGCCTATGGGACTTTATGAAGAAATTTTAATCCCGTCTTGTGGGAGAGGCATATGTCCAGCAGACTGCGTTTGGCTAACATCTGCATATGACTTTATGTAAGTACTCACCTAACTAGTTCTTGAGCATCCAAAACAGCCTTTTGCGATAGTTTCTCTCCATAAACCGACAAATTCAATGTGCACCCTTTGTCAGTAACTTTCGATCCTATCGGACACACAACACTATTTGGCAGGGCTTTCCTAATCGCTGCATTCAACAGATGTACACCAGTATGGTTCCTCATTATATTTAGCCTTCTTTCAGTATCTAATACTAATCTCACTTCGCTTTCACAATTAACGGAATTATTTTTACTAGAAGTTAATTGAAAGGTGCCTTTGTGGAAAACAAAGTCTTTGATTTTGAAAACGGCTTCGACATTTAAAACTGTGTTTTCATTGATAAAAATAGTTCCTGTATCAGCTATTTGGCCGCCTTCTTCGCAGTAGAAATTCGTATCCTTTGTTACTAGGTAGTAGTGTTTGTTTTCGCATGGTTCAGTATTATCTATCCAATATCCATCTTCATTCAGAAATGCAACTAAATTGGTCTTCAATGGTTCGATGACAAGTTTTTTGTCTTCAACTGTGTAATCGTATTTGTATTGATCGTTGGTTCTTTCCACGCCATTTTGTTTTATCTTGTCTATGGCTTGTTCGAACATGGCGGCTTTCGAATCAGCTTGTTCTTTGAAAGAAGTTTTATGTCTACTTCTGTGTTGTGCTAGAAGTTGCTTGAATTTCTCTTTGTCAACTTGTAAATTGTTTAATTGGGCTATTCTATCTATGTGGTCTTCTTGGAAACCGTGCGTGTCGTACAATTTAAACACTAATTCCCCTGGTATTACTGTCGAATTCAGCTTGGCTACAGTCTGAAAATTAAATGCGATGTTTATTAAAAGTTATTAGTAGATTTTGATGAGTTTTCTTGCTACATAATTTATGGGAATGACTATACAAGTATACATATGACTGTAGGTAAGAATCATTGGTTTATATTATTAAACATCAAAATCAGCATTTAAAAAACTAACCTCCTTAAATTCCTTATATCCATTA
Organism: Plutella xylostella; assembly: GCF_932276165.1. Lineage (NCBI taxonomy): Eukaryota > Metazoa > Arthropoda > Insecta > Lepidoptera > Plutellidae > Plutella > Plutella xylostella. Next base: position 1,438,296 of record NC_064005.1, read on the forward strand.
GCAAAACCAGTTAGCTCAATATCACTCAAACTCTCCACCTCCGGATAAGCTTTAGCTAAATCCTTCCATTTCTTGGCCAATGTTGACCTCAACTTCTTAAACGATTCCTCCTCATACTGCAGTATCAGATGAGCATCTTTCCTCTTGGAGACCAGCTCTGGGTAGGTGGGCCCGAGGGTTTCAGCTACTACGTCGTATAGACGAGGCAGCATTGATGGGCATTTGAATACGTCGGAGGATATTCGAAGTGACTTGCGCAGGATTTGCTTGAGGTTTAGGCTGGAAATGAATTTTGTGATTAGGTGAAATGTAGGGTAAATGGTTTGGAGGTTAGGGAGTGTTTGTTTCAGTCAACAGTAGATACGTAATGTGATGAATGGCGTGGGCGGAAAGATCAACTGTATTCTTGTGAAGGTCTGCTATAACATTACAGTGCGTAGCATAAAGGCAAAAGATGTTGTGTCAGCTTTACCCAAGAGCTATAATCTAATTTCTATAAAACTTGAAAGTACCTCTCATAAACCTCACAGTGCCTACCTGGTAGCGGGGAAGGCTCCGTCCGCCAGACACACGGCGATCATGCGCGCGTGGTCGGCCAGCCGGCGGTAGGCGGTGCAGAGGGCTGCGTCCGCACCGTACCTACCCGCATAGGGGTCGACGTCTTTTGCGTTCTGTGGGAGAAGAGTAGGTAAACTTTAGAATAAGAAAAAACCGTTTAATATTATTATGCTACTACTAAGTGGTATGAATAGATCGGTGTCACAACCGAATTATTGCATCTGAAAAGTTGCATTAATTCAGTCACCCTGACTAACATTATTCATTGAAAAGAAGGACCTACCTAGTGGGGTCTGAAACTTTGATATCACCATTGACGTTGATGCCAATGTAAGTAGGTGATAAAAGGGCTGATGATGATGATGCCCTGACTAGGAACTGTACAGAATGTTGTAAAAGCTTCTTTTTCAATTATTGCGGGGTTTGTGTCGTGTGTGTCTATGTGTGTGCACTCACCAGCTGCACGGCGGCGACGAGGGGCGCGAGCAGGTCGCTCCGGTAGTTTTGTGTGTGTATGTGTGTGTGTTTGTGTGTATGTGTGTGTGTTTGTGTGTATGTGTGAGTGTGTGTGTGTGCAGTTGTGTGCGTGTGACTCACCAGCTGAACGGCGGCTATGAGCGGCGCGAGCAGGTCGCTCCGGTAGTTGTCGGGCGCCCGCTGCAGCAGCGAGGCCGCGCGCTCCAGCCCCAGCCCCGTGTCCACGTGCCGCGTGCGCAGAGGCCGGAGGCTGCCGTCTGCTTCTCTGCAGGATAGTGAGGTTTATGAAACAAAAACAGCGAGATGGGAAAATATTCCAGCCAGCCAGCCAAAGTCTCTCATCACAACTGCTCATAGTACATATACTGATCGCATGTTTGCAAAATCATAAAAAAAAGGTTCTAGCCAGTATCCTCCTAACTTAAGTCATGGGCTGTCAGCAAACGAGTATAGTCATTTTATCATGTTGATAAATCAGGCAGATTGAAAAAGCAGCTTTAACAGTTGGTTTCTCATTGCAACAATTCTGTACAATTGATTCTGTAGAGACTTGATTGAAAGTAGCCGTAATGTATCAAAATGATGATTCATGCTTTAGCTTATACATGCTAAACAATTAACACAAACCTGTTAAACTGTATGAACACAAGGTTCCATATCTCGGTGAAGGTTCCATCGGTGTTCACATGGTGTATCTCGGTGCAGGGGCCGCAGGGGCCCACTAGACCCATCTCCCAGAAGTTATCCTGAGCTCCTAGTGGCTTCAGGCGGTCTGATTGCACCCTGGGGGGTTACAATTAGTGGTAATTAATCTTATTCTATTCTATTCTATTCTATTCTCTGTGGGGGTGTAAGTACCTGCACCTGGCTCTCTCGAATGGAACCTTTGTGCATATCCCCAAGGTCTAAACTGCCTTCCTAAGCTTGGACCATTTCCCACCACGCTGGTCCAATGCGGGTTGGTGGGTTCACATATCTAGATTGATGTGCTAAATCTAGATATGCAGGTTTCCTCACGATGTTTTCCTTCACCGTAAGAGCGATGGTATACATTGTACTTAAATTCAGAAAAGAACTCATTGGTACATGTCAGCGCCGGGATTCGAACCCGCATCTCTTGATTGAGAAGCGGGCGCTCACCCGACTGAGCTACCACCGCTCTGGTAATTAATCTTATTACATCATAAATAATTTAAAGGTTTACTGCTAAAATTTCAACCACAGCCAATCAGTTATGTCAGGACTTTAAAACAGTCCTCTAAGCCCTAAATAAGCCATGAAATTCTCAGAATGAAGCAACCAGTATAGAAGCTAAACTTACCCAATACCTTTCCAAATGTCCCTGCACTCCTTGTCCTCAGGCAGGCCGAGTGTGGGATCGCCACCAAAGTATGTGACCACCAGGTGTTCTGGCTTCAACCGGTATGGACCCAGGAGCAGGTCCCACGCCATCTGACAAGCTTCTTTCTACAACAAAGGAAATGTTGTAAAGGTCAGGGAAGACGTACAGTGAGTTTCATTTGGTTATGGTTTCTGGTTATGCGTGCAAGATTAGAGACTCCTCAAGTGATGTGTCAGTTAATTTATCAACTGGCTACATAAAAATATAGTCAAAATTTTGTAGGCAGATTAAAGCTGATCTACATAACTAGAAACTTTATTCATCACAACAACAAAACCAGTCAAGTTCTACTGTTTTGCATATTAATAAGAAAATAAGAGATATAAAATGACATACCTTGTAATAGTCACCAAAGGACCAGTTGCCAAGCATTTCAAAGAAGGTGTGATGATGGCCATCAGTGCCGACCACATCCAGGTCATTGTGCTTGCCGCCCACACGGATGCACTTCTGGGAGTTCACTGCCCTGGGGCATGCAGGCTGCACTTGGTCCAGGAATATACCTTTGAACTGGAAATAGTATGGTGGTTGGATTTAATAAGCCAAAGCTGTTAAAAGTAGAGGAGTAGTAGGTGCTAAGTAATAAAAATAATTAAAGGTTTTTATTGAGGTTATAAATTTTACTTGCAATTGACATAACAAGAGAAATTGCAAAAGAAAACCAACCATGCAGTTACAGAATAATAGCAGCCATTGAATAAAGTATTGATTCCTTACTTAATTATGTAAGTCACTACAAATTTTACAAACTTTTTGTTAACAAGCTTACATTGAACTTCAAAGACCCTGTTTTATCCAAAGGACTTCAGGGAACACCCAAGTTCAAGGACAAAGGGACAACAGGTAGCCAATAAAAGGCTGACTTTGGACCAATTTTAAAGTCAAGGGTAACAAATTAGTTTACTTGTCTCACCTGATTCATGCCAGCATTAACAAATGGGACAGTGGGGTCGCAAAGCGGCACGACGGAGCTGGATTTAACGAACTTATGGCCATGACTATCTTTGAAATAATCAATAAAAGTACTACGTATGAAACTACTGGATGTGTAAAGCCGGGTCGAAGCACTGCTGATAGTCTTGCTTCTAACCGGTATTCGGAACATTATGAACAAATTTAAGCTCACTATTCACTGTTTAAGTTGTTGTTGGATATCTGGGATCTATCAGTAAAAAATAAAACTCAAGAAAAGTAGAGAACGGAAAATTAAATGAAATGAAAAAAAACCACGCAGCCGCAACGCGCAACAGTTTTATTGATTTTCAATTTTTTTATGCTACTCTGTGCAAATTCTGACAGGGCAGACAAAGGTTACGGCGCATTTTCCTACGCAACAAGGCTTAGCTCACAGATTGCCGTTCATTTTGACAGTTTTGTATATTGACATTTATTATCAATCACTGTAAATTTTCGAGAAAATATTATTTTCAATTATTTACAGAAAAAGTACACAAAACGCTATCGAAACATCACGAATTAATGAATTGAGTTTGCCTGCAACTTACGTGTATATTTCAGGTTGGTTAAGAGTGTTGGAAAATCTTAACTTGGCTGTTAGTTCAAAATTCTTGCGCAGAAGTGATACACAAATTCGCGTAGGGACACGTAAGTCTTAACGCTACCGGTGCTGAGATACTGACCAAGCTTGTATTCTTTAATAGATTAGTTACGACGGAAATGCGACTGAAATTGTTAGTTTTACTGCTGTGTGTGGCTTTCTCTGTGGCCGAAATACTCGGGCCTGATGCTGCTCAGAGTGAGTCGAAGACTGAGGAAGAAGAAGACGATGACGACCCTCTAGTCACCACGAAGAAGGACATAGACGCCGACGAGTACCTCAAGAACTTGAACAAAGTGGTCTCAGAACAAATTAAACAATTTAATGAGTATGTGGGGACTAGGGAGCCACTTGATAAAGGTAAATTTCATAATAATTAATTAGTGAATTAATCTACTAACAAAATAGCACTAGGAATTTATTACAGGCATTCAATTATAAATAGCATTTTTATGGAGGTTTTATTCTGTAATACAAAAACTAACCATCCTTTATGAAATCTATTGGTCTACTTAACTTTTTTTGGAACAAAAAATATTATATCAGTAATTCCATAGAAAAAAGAACAAAAAACCCATACCAAATCAGTACAAAACTACAAAACCAGCATTTCAACTCAAATTTCATACTTTAGTAACTAATTCAAACATGTAACACAACATTCCAGACTCATTGAGTACGGAGGAGTACCTGGAGAAGTCTGCCAAGATCCTGGAGCAGATGAAGGAGCGCATGGACCAGCAGGCCGGCTGGGTGGACACCATGCTCGACCTCAAGGAACCCAGCCTCAAGGTACAGTGGGAAATGGGTTCTTTGAAAAGTTTATTAGAAAGAGTCTAAAGCTACTCAGAAAGTAGTCCAACACTTAGTTCTTTATACATACATTGCAGATTTTAAAAACTTAACATGTATGACTACTAATGTACTAAGAATAAAAAATCTGTTTAGTACTAATTCCATGTATGACTACTAGAAATGAAGGTACAGGCTAGAAATAGTTCAATTTTTTTATTCATTTTATAAAGGCAACTTTACTATAAGTACCATCAAAGTAATTCAGATTCTTGAATTATTTATTGTAACAATAGTCTCAGATGATACAGAGTTGTTCTCAACAGGGTCTGGACAGCCTGCAGCCAGCTCCCGAGGAGCAGCCAGAGCTTACACCTGAGGAGCAAGAAGGTAATAGTTTCCTTTTAAGTTAGAACTGTAAACAAGACATTTAATATGGTTATGGTTAAGAGTAACTCTATTAACAACTTTTTCATGGTTGAAACACAATTTTTTGTATAATATAAATTAATCAAAACATAGAAGAAGTTGTAATAGCTGAGGAGTGTACTCGAACAACTCTTTATGTTACATCTTTGTAATGAAGGAAAAATTATATTATTGCAGCACTTTAAATAGCATATGTATAGCAATAGTAGCATTGTGTGAGCACACTCCTCAGTTTTTGTATTTTTAATTATAAAACAGTTTTATTTCTCATTAGACCTATATACATGTTCATTTGGCGATCTTGCCTTTATACCCTTTTAAAAGATTTTCGTATCCCCAATGTGAAATGATGGTAGAGTAATATTATTTTTTTCCACAAATAATTGTAAAATTCTTCGAATAAACCATATTTCATTTCATTTCCATCCCCAGCGGCGGCGCTCTACTCAGCGGGCATGTCGCTCCTCAACCGCCGTTCCAGCGACGTCACCGCGGCCATCGCGCTGATCCAGCAAGCGGCGGCGCGCGGCTCCGCCCCCGCCCGCCTCGCCCTGGCCTGGGCGCGCGTGTACGGGGAAGGAGGTGCTGTGGACGTGGAGACCGCGAGGAGAGAGTTTGAGGAGCTGGTGAAGGAGGGGCATGCTGATGCGCATTCTGTGAGTAGCTTTTGTTTAATGCGCTTGAAGTATCTCGCTCGACGCTCTTAAATCTGGAAGCTGATATATATATATTTTTTTTTTTTTGTAATGTTATCTGCAATCAACCCCTTGGTTATAAGCAGATGAGTTGTCCATAAACTCACTGTATTGAAGTAGTCCTTCATCAAGGAAAACTTCATTTGTTTATTAGTGTTAGGGGTGGACTGTATTTGAAAGTCTTCTTCAGTTTTCTTAGTTGTTTATTGTTCCGCTTCTGTTTTCTGAATGACAAATTTTCATACAAATTGGGCCTATATATATAGTCAGAATTAGTCACGCAAGCGATACCTGTCTGAGTGAGATACCTAACTCTAATTTACCTACCAATGAAATCAAAGTATTTACATCTTACAAACTATGATTACGAAACTATTATGTACATGCTATTTCTAAGCTAAACTTAATCTAATCTTCTTAGCCTAGGTATTTTCGTCGTGAACATTCTCCCGCCGTCGCTATCTTGCGATTCTATTGGCAGCACGACGATCCTCTTCGTTGGTCGACGCAGCACGTGCCCGTTGCTCGTAGTGATGTCGACGACTCGCACGATGTTGTCCTTCCCTGGGTAGACAGCTGTGACTCGTCCTCGGGGCCAGGTGTTGCGCGGGTTGTTGGAGTCGCACACGATGACCAGGTCGCCGATCTTCGGTTGGCTGCCTGTGTTGTGTGGCTCCCGCCGGTGTTGGAGTAGCGGTAGGTACTCCTGCATCCACCTCTGCCCCCTGTTGAGCTTGCCTCCAGTGCTGTCGTGCTCTCCTGCTCTCGTGCATTCTTCCACGTGTGTCCGAGCGACACGACGGCGCAGCTCTCCTTTTCCTCGCCGGTCTTGGGTACTGGTTCCTTGTTCTCCGTGGCCCGGGTGTTCTTCAGAATGCCGCAGGAACTCGGGCCCGTTGAACCAGCGGTGTTGCGCGTCGAAGTCGTGCGGCGTGGCTCGAGTTGCGTCGTCGGCGACATTTTCAGCGGTAGGTACCCATCTCCACTCGCTTTTCTTCGTTGACTCTTCTATTTCAGCGAGCCTGTGAGCGACGAAGGTCTTGAATGTGCGTGGCTCAGCACGTATCCACGCCAGCACCGTCCGTGAGTCGCTCCAGAACACTCTTCTCGTGATGTCTTCATAATCGTGTTCTGATCGAGTTGTGTTCGAGATGCGAGTCCCGAGTACCGCAGCCTGTAGTTCCAGCCGCGGTATCGACGTAGGCTTGATTGGTGCCACTCTGCTCTTCGCCATGGCTAGTGTGATCTTCACGCTGCCGTCTGCTCGTTGTATTCTCCAGTAGGCGGCTGCGACATATGCCTCTTCACTTGCATCGACGAATGTGTGTAGTTCTCGCGTAGCAGTCGGCTCGTAGTCGTAGCACCTCGGAATTCGTAGCTTTCGTAGCGCTCGTAGGTTGGACAGCCAGTTGTGCCATCTGCTCTGTAGTTCCTCGGGGATAGGGTCGTCCCAGCTGGTCCCGTAGCGCCATGAGTCTTGCATTATTCTCTTGGCCGGCGTAGTCACGGGCGAGATCCAGCCGAGCGGGTCGTAGAGCGACATGATCACGCTGAGTGCTTCTCTCTTCGACGGCGGACGGTCCCCTCGTAGCACCTCAGCCGGCGTCTTATGAGTGTTAAGACGAAAGCCGAGATTGTCTTCGTGTACGTGCCACATGAGGCCGAGTGTCTTCTCTATTTCGCTCCCGCCGATGTCGATCGTAGCTGTCTCGGCGTCGGTGACGAGATCGCGTAGTACTCGTCGCTCGTTCGATGCCCATCCGCGTAGTTCGAAGCCCGCTTGTCGATGTATCTCGTTGACTGTCTTCGTGACGTGCTGGGCCTCCTCCACCGACGTGAAGCTTTGCAGGTAGTCGTCCATGTAGTGGTTCTTCTCGATTGCTCGGACGGCCTCGGGGTGCGTGTCGGCGAAGTCTCTGGCGTTTCTGTTCTTGATGAAGAGTGCTGTGCACGGTGATGATGATGCGCCGAAGATGACGGACGTCATGCGGTACTCGTCTGGTGTACCCTCCCGCCGGTTGCCGCGCCAGAGGAAGCGCAGCGCGTCTCGGTCGCACTCCTTGATGCGTATCTGCATGAACATCTCTTTGATGTCCGCGCTGACTGCGTAGGGGTGCTGCCTGAACCGCATGACCACCCCAGGGAGTGACTGAAGCAGGTCGGGGCCGGTCAGCAGCATGTCGTTCAAGCTGCGTCCATGTGACTTCGCTGCGGCGTCGTGCACCAGTCGTATCTTCTTCTTCTCGGGGTTGCAGACGGCGAAGTGCGGCAGGTACCACGTTCTGTCTTGCGTCGGGAGTGTGGTGGCGGGCTCGGCGTATCCGGACTTCAGCATATTCTCCATGCGCTCTTCATACTTCTTCTTGAGTTCTGGGTCACGGTCGAGCTTGCGTTCGAGGCTGCAGAGTCGTTTCAGTGCGTCTTGACGGTTGTTAGGTATTTTCTCATTTTCTTGTTTCCATAGCAACCGAGTTTCGAAGCGACCATCGGGCAGCCGGCGACTTTCCTCTTCCAGTTTCCTCGTGGCTTGCTCTTCTGGATCTGTCGTCGGTTTTCTTGCTTCGATGCCCAGGGACTCCAGCTCGAAGTAGTGCTTCATCATTTTCTCCATTGATTCTTCAGCGCTCGTGACGTGTCCGCAGAAGTTGATTGGTTTGCTCTGTGTGGTGCGGCAGCCGTGCAGTACCCAGCCGAGCTGTGTGCGAGATGCCACAGGCTGGTCGCGGCGGCCGTCTCGGACTTCCCTCGAGACAATTAAGTCCCAGTTGTCCTGGCCGATGAGCAGCTTCGGCGATGCCCCCTCGTAGGCGAGTTCTTCTTGGATGTCGCTCAGGTGGCTGCAGTCGTCGACTTCTTCTTTCTTCACCGTCTGAGTGATGAAGTCGAGCTTCTCGACTGTGCGTGCGTCTTCAAGCTTGAACTCTTCTTGTGCGTGCTTGCCCCGTATGGTGAAGTCGACTTTCTTGCTCTTCGAGTGTCGAACTTCTTTGCCGCTGACTCCTTGCACCCACATCGGATCAGTGGGTCCGTCGAGGCCGAGAGTGTTGGCCACGTCTGCGTCGATGATCGTGATGGTGCTTCCCTCGTCGAACAGTGCGTAGGTTTCTATACTGGAGTGAGGGCCAGTAAGTACCACGGGCGCTATTTTCAAGTAAGCGCGGCGGCGCTCGCTCTTGTTCGCTGCGACGGTCGGCTTCTCTGTCGTGGACGCGGTGACTTCTTCGTGCTTCTCTTCTTTCTTCGCGGCTTCATGATGTAGGAGCTTGTGGTGGCGCAGGTTGCAGCCGGAGACACCGCAGGGCTTCGCTTTGCACGTGAAGCGGCGATGTGTGCTACGTAGGCAGCGGAAGCACATCTTGTTCTGCTTCGCTGTTTCCCAGCGCTCGTCAGTCGTCTTCTCGTTGAACTTCGTGCATTCAGGTAACTTGTGAGCCTGTTTGCACATAGGGCAGCCGTCCTCTTCTTCCTTGTGTGTGTTCTCGGCGGCGTAGGTACGTTCCGTCTTCTTTTTCGCAGCTTTCTCCCTCGCACTCACGGGTGTAGGTGCGCTGTTGTTGATCTGCTCGAGCGCGGCGTATGGGCCGCACTTGTCCGCTTCGTGGTTCAGGTAGGTGGACAGCTTCTTCAAGTTCGCTTCTTCTCCATGTTGCGTGAAGTTGTACTCGTACCATTTGTCACGAAGAATCGGTGTGAGCTTCTCTATTGCAGTGCGCTCGATCTCCGGGTTGTAGAGGAAGTGCGGTTTCTTCAGTGCTTCGATCGTAGCTACGATGTTGGCCAGCTTGCTTGCGAAGATGCACAGGTCGCGTGGGCTCTCAGCTAGCTTCGGTAGTTTCTTCACTTTGTCGAGCTCGTTGAGTATGAGTGCTTCTGGCCGCCCGAACCGTCGTTCCAAGCCCTGTATAATGACGACAGGGTTCGGATCGCTGATAAGTAGACAGCTGACGGCGTCGAGGGCGGCCCCACGCAGGCTTTTTCTCAGGCGGGCGACGTTTTCTATCTTCGTGAAGTACTTCTCGGTTTCATGGTAGGCCGCACGAAACGGTAGCCACTCGCTGCTGTTTCCGTTGAACGTAGGTAGATCTTGAATGTACCGTGGCGGCTCTCTGTAGCCGCCACCGCTCAGCACACTCTTGAATAGTGCGGCGAGCTGCGTGACGTCTTCACTCGACGACTTTTCTTGTTGGCGCTCGGGAGGCGCGCGCTCTTCATGCTGCGGCGCCTCGACGACCTGTGGTGGTTCCGTAGGTATCCACGGGGTGGGAGGGGCCTGTGTCTGGCCCCTCACGGGGGACGAGCCTCTTGCATGGCCCGCTGTGAGAGCGAGAGCAGGGGGCGGGGGCTTAGAGGATTGCTCCTGCACCCACTGCTCGATGCGCTCGCTCTTGTCGACGATGTCTTCGTCTTCCTCGTCGGACGAGTCCTCCGCTTGTATCCGCATGAGCTTCACCTTCGCTAGTTCGGCGGCGGCTTGTGCTTCCTTCTGTTGCGCCTCGGCCAACCGCTCCTTAGCCTCCAATTCCGCGAGGAATCTCTTGCGGGAGGCTTTGGAGTGATGTGACCGGGGCCGTAAGGTAGCTGGCTGCGATGTGACTTGACGCACCACAGTGACCACGCTCGTTTCCTGAGGTGGCGGCGTCGCAGGGCGCTCTGATCCGGTAGCGCTTGCGTTCGCTGCCGACGTGGTCGTGGCGGATGTCTCAGTCGCACCGCTTCCCGTAGTCGTAGTCGTCGTCGCGGTGTTGCTTGTGCAGACCGTGCTTGATTCGGCGGTACTGGACTCTTCCTTCCGGCTACTGTGGCTTCTAGTAACCGGCATGGTCGTTCTTTATTCCCGTTTTCGACACTTCGATAGACCAATGTTCAGTAGGTCTGCCAATTTCTTTCTTCTTATCCGGCTTCTCGAAGGTTCGATGTCTTCTGATCCGTCTCGTAGGACCAATGTTAGGGGTGGACTGTATTTGAAAGTCTTCTTCAGTTTTCTTAGTTGTTTATTGTTCCGCTTCTGTTTTCTGAATGACAAATTTTCATACAAATTGGGCCTATATATATAGTCAGAATTAGTCACGCAAGCGATACCTGTCTGAGTGAGATACCTAACTCTAATTTACCTACCAATGAAATCAAAGTATTTACATCTTACAAACTATGATTACGAAACTATTATGTACATGCTATTTCTAAGCTAAACTTAATCTAATCTTCTTAGCCTAGGTATTTTCGTCGTGAACAATTAGGCTACTGCCTTTCTTTTATATTTAATATGCATCGTCGTTTTAGGCGCTTTGTGTAGCTTGGCTGGAGAAGTTGTGTAGCCAGTGGGTTTGGATGGTTCACTAGCCGATCCTTGTATGACTTTTCAAATCTCTTTATTTCCTCTTTCACTGTAGTCATTTGAAGATTATCATGCAGCTCATTTGTAGTCAAAAACCAGGGTGCATTTGACACACTCTTTAGGATAGCATTTTGGGCTCGTTGTATGATGTTGATATTGGATATTGAAGCAGAGCCCCACAGCTGTATCCCATAGGTCCATATCGGCTTGATGATAGTGTTATACACAAGGAGTTTATTATCCAAGGACAGCTTAGAGTTCTTGCCAAGTAGCCAGTATAGGCTTTTAAATTTTTTGTTCACCTCATCCCTTTTGGCTTTTATGTGTTTATTCCATAGTAGCTTACGGTCCAGTTGCATTCCTAGGTATTTAACACTATCTTTGTGAGGAAGTATCTGGTTTCCAAGAGAGACTGGTGGGCAGTTTTCTTTTCGAAGAGTGAAAGTTATGTGAGTGGATTTGGACGCGCTTGCACTAATCCTCCATGTTTTAAGCCACAGGTCAATACTGTCCAGTGCTTCTTGCAGTTTTTCTGATGCAACAATGGGGTCTCGGTCACTCGCTAACAGGGCAGTGTCATCTGCAAATGTTGCTGTAGTGACTCCAGGTGTTTCAGGCAGATCAGCTGTGTAAATTGTGTAGAGCACGGGGCCAAGTACTGATCCTTGGGGAACACCGGCTTTTAGTTCGTAGAATCCTGACGTGCAATCAGACTCTCTAACCTGGAACAATCTATCTGACAGGTAAGATTCCAGGAGGCCAAAAAAGTTATGTGGAAGCATCCCAACAAACAAAAAATACTCTCATAGTGGCTTATAATGCCAAAAATAATTTACTTATAAAAGCCGTATTATCGCTAATAAGCGTGCGTTTGGGCACAAAATACAAGGACAATAACCTCAAAGCCCTCTTATAATTGTTTTATTGTTAGCTTATTTTTCTTATACGTGCTTTATTATAGCAAGCAACAAGAGAGTCAAACTAATAAAAGCAAAAGGATTGCCCATAGAAAGCCAATAAACTTGTAAGAGACATGTTGAAAAGCGTTAATAAAGCCAACCAACCTTATACGTGTTTTATTATGGCGAGCAACAAGGGAGTAAAATTTATAGCGGTAAGATAAATTCTATTAGATAGCTAATCAGTGTATGAGATTCTACAGTAATGTTTTCCTGAGTGATTTTTGACAGTTTGACAGCGTCAACAAGTATTATAAAGACAGATGACAAGAACCAAGTACTTATAATTAATTTAATTTATTTTTTAGAGAGTATTATATTCTGCTCATTTATGTGAAAACTGTTTGGGAATTCAAACGTATGGTAAAATGAGGTACAAAAAGTGTAATTATATCAACGGGCCCTTGAATTTGAGTAGTTTTACGGTAAAAATGTGAATAATTATTGAGTCATGTTTCTTTATAACGCTTTTACAAGGGTAACAGCAGTCGCACATCGTCTATAAGAAATCTATAAGATTATAAGCTCTGTAATGGCAACACTTGTTTCATAAGCTATCGCCATTTTATCTATCGTTAGGGTTCCTTTGACGCAAGTATTATGCCTACCGTAGCTATATTAATAATTATTAGCTATACTTATTACTTTTTAGGTAGTATTGCAATGGTCATCAGAAATACATTATACTTTACTTTATTACTTTTTTTTCAGATTTTTTAATAATGCCGTACAAAATAGTAAAAACATTCGAAAAGGGGAAATCAAAACTATCTGCAGTTCCAAGCAATTGGGAAATCGGAGACCACACAATCATCATCAGAGGGCCCTTAAAACACCCTTTTGTAAACATTGAATCAGCCCTCGTATTGATTAATGCTTCTACTGATAATCACCAACATGGTGACTGAAAAAAAAACGTGATTCTCAAATATTTGTTTTATTTGATTTTCCTTCATAGATTCCCACCACGTTGAGTACATAAATATTTCGATACATTTTTAATTTCTGACAGAATAGGGAATATGCAAGAGGTTCAAATAAAGGTCAAATATTATTTATAATAAACTTTGTTATTTCATAACTACGCCTCCATCAATATTTTTGATTATAATTTATTTTTGAGCAAGTAAATGAAGTTGAAAAGTACAAAAAAACTTCGGTAAATTCTAACTTCAGAGAAACGTCACCCATTTTCTTAGGGCGGATGTGACGTCAAAATTCTTTATATATCAATCTCAGAATAATAACTTCTTTGTGTTTACGGCGGAAGTTAAATAAATGTCAAGTGTAAACAAGGAAATGTTAATGTCACCGAGTGTTTGTGATGCTCGTTGTGATCAGATACGATGGATCATATAAAAATTCTTCCAATAGATCCTAGCCTCCTATAACCTCTCCACTTCTTGTTTGATATGCTTGTTTGTTTGCAAAGTTTAGGACTTTTTATATTTTTTGTTGGTAGTGTATGGGCTGCCACTAGTTGTTCTTTTGTAATGAGGCGTAAACAGCCATTCGCTAGTCAACGAGCCACTCAAATATGCTCCATATTGCAACACAATAAAATTAAATTTGTATTGTAAGTATTATGACATGAACATGACACAAGTTGCTCTTTCTACTTTTAGGTTATAATGGCAGTCGTTAGTATATTTCAAAAGTTGTTATTTTTTTCTAAATTAAGTTATGGAAGAATTCTCGTAATCAGAAGAACTGGACACATTAAATTTATTACGCAGTATGAACGAGTAAACTGTCTGCTGCGGAAAAGTTTTTATTATAAATAAAAGATAATATGTATGTTATACGTTATTATTTTTGTAGAATTAAATTCGGGGATAATCATGTAGCATGTGAAAGAAAACATCGTGAAGAAACCTCAATATTTAGATTAAGCACATTTAGATATGTGAACCCACCAATCCGCAGTGGACCAGCGTGGTGGGAAATGGTCCAAGCTTAGGAAGAGGGTTTAGACCTTTGAGATATGCACAATGGTTCCATTCAAGAGAGCCAGGTGCAGGTTCTTACACCCCCACAGATAATAGAAAAGAATGACCCACTAACCCTAGCCTCTCTTACTGAGAACCAAAGTTACAGTAAGTACTTACATACAATACAAATATTACTTTATATTCATATTGCCATAATAGCGTAATATTGTGTACAAAGGTCCTCTGGTTTGCGCGATCCCATTTCAAAAGAGCTTCTAGTAACTATTTACGAGCTCCCATTACAAAACAGCCACTGGTCACACTTTATTACCATTACAAAACAGCCACTCATCACACTTTATACACTTCCTTTTTCGTTTGTTACCATGACAACATTGGTTTGTTGAAAATACAAAAGTACTCTGTGATTACTTGATTAGGTAAAAAATCTATGCCGACTGACGGGACTCATTATTCTGAGCCGTGAAATTAAAAGATTATGACGTCACACCAGCCCGCCATCCTGACGGGAATTTCAAAGTGGTCGTGATGGTTGTAATTTTTTAACTTTCTTTAAAATACCTTAAATTACTTATTTTGGCGTTGAATTTTTTTTTACTATAATAAAGCGATGTAAAACTATCCAATAAAAGTATTAAAAATTTTTATGCATATTCCCTATTAGCCAAAGTTGATATCCCCATGAATATCCAAATCCATCTCATTCAATAATATCTAGTTCACTACCGCTAAGTACTGTTATAATCTTCCTCACTGATTAGACATAGTCATGTTCCATAAAATCATTTACGGGACCATCTAGTGATTTGTTGGTATCAGCTTGGTAATTTTGTGGCATTATACTCGTAGCAGTAGAAGTGGTGGGTATCTTTTAATATGACCATCTAGAGAATAATACATTTTTAATAGCTATGTAAGTGAATATGGATTGCTTTCATTCTTATAAAGATCATATAAAATGCTGTGAATTGTTTGTTGGGTAGACATTATATAAAATGCTTCTATGAGGTTAAAAGTATCATAGTTACCTTATGCATTACTATTATAAGAACAATTAGCCAAATAAATAGCTTTTATATGGCTTTTGAATATTATATGGCTTAAAAGCATTGTAAATGCTCTTACAAGTATAACACATTTTCAATCCTTATTGTAACCATGTAATTTGGACTTGTTATGGTTAACCCAACCAAATTATAAGAATAAAGGTAATATTAGCCAAATCTTCTTATGTCATGCGATTATAAGGAATATTGTTATAATGAAAGCTATTTTAAAACAACTATAAGAGATTAGACCTTATACATATAATTTTATAAGAGTAGATTGTTTGTTGGGATCATCTTTATTTTGCATAGCAAGCCCTTGTGCCACACTCTATCGAATGCTTGCTGGATATCTAGGAATGCAGACGAACAATATTCCCTTTGCTCTAGTGATTTCCTTATTTTGTCACACACTCGATGCACTTGTTCCACCGTAGAGTGGCGTTGGCGAAAACCAAATTGATGCTCCGGGACAATTTTTCCTTCTAGTATTGGTCTTATTCTAGATAGTATCAGCTTTTCCAGGAGTTTAGACATAATAGGCAGCAGGCTTATAGGTCTGTATGATGCAGCTTGATCTTCTGGTTTTCCATATTTGTGTATCATAATGATTTGAGATACTTTCCAGTGCTTAGGGAAGTATTCCAAATAGAATATTCTGTTGAATAGCACTGTCAAGAATACAATGGCCTTTTTAGGCAGCTCTAGAAGGACTTTTTTGTCAATGAGGTCGTAACCTGGTGCTTTCCCGTTTTCCAGTCTCCGTATTTCTTTCCTTACTTCGGAGGGAGTAGCTGACTTGACTGGTAGCTCGAGTTGGAATTCATGGCTCAGTGTTTCATTTATGATGCGATCGTCATGACTGGGGTCCGGCCGATTTGGTACGAACACTGCAGCGAGGTGTGCAGCGAATGCGTCTGCCTTCTGTTTGGAGGTTCTCGCCCACTGGTTTAGTTCATCCCGTATCGGTGGTTTCACATTATGAGGTTTATTGTAGTTTTTGGTGGCTTTCCATAGAGAATAGTTTGTATCTGCCTTCGCTGTTAATGATTCTAGTTTTGATTGGAATGTTTTGTTTTCTAGTTCTGTAATATGTTCTTTTAGCTCACGACTCATTTTGTTAAAGGCGGTTTTGTCGTCTGGATGTCGGCTGTTATGCCATATTCTGCGAAGACGTCTTTTTTCAAGAATCATATTTTTTATTAACGCCGATAGATTTTTGGACTGTTTGTGTACTCTTTCAGTAAAGTGAGTAAATCGCCAGCATGCATTTTGGATAAGGTTGGTTATGTATCTTGTCGCTACTTCTATTTCATCACTGTTTTTGAGTTTCATTTTGAGATTTATGTTTTCTTCTATGTAGTTTCGAAAACCGTCCCAGTCTGTCTTTTCATTGTATAGTATTTCAGCAAACTTGCGGTTGGTTATGGGTGTGTTTAATGTAAGAATTACTGGCGTGTGATTAGATGAACCATCTAGGCTTGATTCTGGTTGAAGGTGTAACGTGGACAAGCCGCGAATTACAAAAAAATCAATGAGATCTGGTCGCTTATTGGGGTCTGTTGGCCAGTGAGTTGGTTCGTTTGATGACAGTGTAGTTAATTTTAAACTGTCAATAGATTTTTTGAGTTCTCTCCCTCGAGTTGTTATCAGTCTAGATCCCCAGTGAGTGTGTTTCGCGTTCCAGTCACCTCCAGCTATGAAGCGAGGGCCGAGGGTAGTAAGATAATCTTTAAACCTCGATTCATCGATTTTGTGCTTGGGAGGGCAATATACAGAAGATACATTGAGATATCCGCCTCTCTGTTGAATAGCAACAGTACTAGCCTGTATTTGTTCCGTGCAGAATGACGGCAATGGGTAGTGCTTGATGCATGACTTTATTAGGACAGCTGTACCACCATGTGCTGTTCCATCTGGATGGTTTGTATGGTAAACATTAAATCTCGGTATGGAAAAGATAGTATTTTCTTTAAAGTGAGTTTCAGAGATCAGCAATATGTCAATATGGTTAACGTTTATAAATGCCTCCACTTCTGATTTATTTGGTGTGAGGCCATTTATGTTCCATGTGGCAATTTTTAGAGCACTCATTTTGTCATTTGTTGGACGAGCGTGGCTATAAGACCGACTAGGGTACTTATCTGTTGAAGGAGGGCATCAATCTTTTCAGATTGTTTAGCGATGAGTTCATGTAACAGGTTTGATGTTTTGATGTCTTCAGTTTCGACAGGTCTGCCTTTAACACAGTCCGAGTATTTTTTCTTATGGGTGCTGGGTGGTTGGTCTTCAAGTTTTGAGCCTGATTCAGTTGTAGGATGATTGTCTTCATGATATTCGCGTCTATTAGTTGTCATTGCTGGTGGCTTTACAAATTCAGCAAGAGCTGGTTGATTGGGCTTTTTTAGTCTTCTTTTGATAATTTCTTGGTAAACAGAACATCCCTTAAAGTTCGCCGGGTGGTCACCTAAGCATAAGGCGCATGTTGCTGGTGTGTTCCGGTCCTGTTTTGTACACTCTGATGTTTTGTGATTCTGAGCGCACTTGACACAGCGGTATGGCCTAAGACAGTTATTTTTACTATGGCCGTACTGCTGGCAGCGCTTGCACTGAACTACAGTATTTTGTTTTCTTGGTTGTTCTATGGACACTACTGTTCGGGGCCCAGTGCCCTGCTGATGTGGTATCCTAGTATTCCTAGTGTCCTATCGAGGGAGTCCTGGGGTTCCAGTAATGAGAGAGTGGACTGTATTTTTATGATGGTGTATTCTGGTTCACAGTAAGAGCCGCGTTACAATATTTCGGATAAGTAGATGTGTTCTGTATGAGATCCAAAAGGTAAGAGAGCGAATTTTGAATGGTTTTGAGTGAAGTTATACAAAATGAATGAATGTTACAATGCGATACAAATTGAATGAAGTAAATAGTTGAATGAATGATTATTATGAATGATTATGATGACGCGGTGCTCGAACATGCTCCCCGGGTTGAACGCTGTGTTCAAGAAGTTGGCAGCGGGCAGATGTTGTTGTAGGCTCGCTGTATGGTGCCCTTCTTGGTGAGGACGTCGACGACCCTTGTGATGCCATCAGTGCCCCGGTGGACCTTGATGATGCGTCCCAGTGGCCAGAGTAGTGGTGGCATCGTTCTGTCCTTTACTAGGACCAGCGTCCCTTCCATCAACTGCTCTGGAGAAGACCGGTGCCATTTGGTTTTCTGCTGTAGCAAAGACAAGTACTCGTTAGAGAACCGGTTCCAAAAATGTTGTCGTATCTGCTCAACCCGCTGGTATCTTGGCAGCAGCTTTATGTTTGCATCTGTGACCTGCGGATGAGGAACTGACATGAGAGACCGTCCAATGAGGAAGTGAGCGGGGGTAAGGGCTGTGAAGTCATTGGAGGGATCTGAAGGGAGCGGTGTTAGGGGACGAGAGTTTAAAATAGCCTCTATTTGACTTAAGCAAGTTGACATCTCCTCATATGTCAAGTGAGCTAGACCTAGAACTCGTCTCAAGTGGAATTTTACTGATTTGACAGCTGCCTCCCACAATCCTCCGAAATGAGGTGTATATGGTGGGATGAAGTTAAATTTGATACCGTCATCAGCAAGTTGGCCAGAGATATCATCAGAGGTATCTCTTAAAAAGCGTTGTAATTCGTTAGAAGCGCCAACAAAGCTGGTTCCCTGGTCGGAGTTCTAGGTCTAGCTCACTGCTGATGTGGTATGTATTGTATATGTAGCGTATGTCCTTCACACATTTGTTATTTTTGCTGGGCTCTAGGTTTACGAAAAACGTAGAAGTTGGTTTTTTATCTTGGCCTACACGGGCATTGATGACAGGGCCTCGCACCTTGTTCCCAGTTTTTTCAAGTTCTTCCACAATTGCATCATGTGGGGTAGAATGATGAAGATTTTTTATTACTATTCTGAAGCACTTTTCTTCCTTTCTTGTGAATGTATGTCCGATAAGGTTGTTAGCTCGGACCACTGACATGAGGTTTTTGTAGGTTTCGACTGTGTTACAGGTTACTCGCAGCTGGTTCTTAGTGATTGTCTTAAGGTTGAAGTCACTTCTGGATATTACAGATTCTATCAGGTCAGACAATTTTCTGATATCATCTATACCATATAGTATGAGTGGAGGTGGTCGGCTTTCCCTCATTGGGTTAGGTTTTACACCTGCGGCTACTTCCTTAGCATCAACAGGCAAATCAGTAAACCTATTACTTGTAGGTGTTGTTGGTGGTGAAACGGAATGTGAGATTCTCTTTCGCTTTGTTGTTCTCAATGGCGGTACTCTTTGCCATTCAGGTTGCTGAGTGGGTATTTCTTGTACATCATTATCCATATCTTCAGTTGATAGCAGTCCTTGAGAGATTCCTGACATTTGTACTTCCATAGATTTAGCTGCATTGTCTTTAGGCATAGTAGTGGAATCACTCAAGGTTCTGTTTTGTGTATTTTTCAACAAACTTGGATGAAATACTTGTTGCACAAGTTTCCTATGAGAAGGTCTGATAGGGGGGTCCCCATCTGCATCCCCCGGGCCCCCTGCACACGACATTTCATTTTTTTTTTTTATTAGTGAGATTTAATGTTTTGGTAGATTTTTATTTTTCTAGGTTGGCAACATTATTTTATTTTTATTAAAAAATGTAGGGTAGATTGACAGAATTAAATGTGGGTAGAAAATTAATTTGGCACTGTTAGATGTCACTCGCGAAATTATTTCACTGTATTTTTGTCGAAAAACAATGATTCACTCGCGGATAACAATATCAGATGGTTTCCAAATGTTTATTTCCACTTTCACACTATTTACAGATCAAAATATAGCTTTTTGACACAAAAAACTGAAATAAAATGCACGCGCAAGATTGCTTGTGATGACAGTTGACAGACGAATCGAAAATAGCTTTTGTTTAATGCGCTTGAAGTATCTCGCTCGACGCTCTTAAATCTGGAAGCTGATATATGTATGCTGATTTAAGATGATATGTATTTGGACCGAAGGACCAATAATTGGTGGGTAAACTACATTTCTAGAGAAATTAGCGTAACAAAGCGTTGCGTAACGAAACGTAGCGTAACGAAACATACTATAGCAGGGACACCCTCCAGCCCGTCGCAGCTTAAAAACAAACCCGCTACTATGTAGTACATAGGTTCAGACTGACGTCACCGCCCGCTACTATGTAGTACATAGGTGACGGCCGCCATCGCGCTGCTCCAGCAGGCGGCTGGCGCTGGCCTGGGCGCGCGTGCACGGCGAGGGCGGTGCTGTGGACGTGGAGACGGCGAGGAGGGAGTTTGAGGAGCTGGTCAAGGAGGGACATGCTGATGCACACTCAGTTAGTAAGATAGCATTTGTTTTGCTCTTAAAATGCCATCCTGATAAATACCGAAGGACTGATAATTGCTGAGTAAACTAGGTTTATAGAGGAAGTAGCGTATTGAACCGTTGCGTAACACAGCGTAACAAAACGTTGCGTAAGAAAGCTTTCTATAGCACGGGACGCTCTCCAGCCCGCTACACCTTAGACACGCACCCGCTAGTATCTACATAGTTGGTAGGTAAACTAGATTTCTATAGGTAGTAACGTAACAAAGCGTTACGTAACGTATCGTAACAAAACGTTGCGTAATACAGCGTAAGAAAGCATACTATAGCGTGGGATGCTCTCCACCCCACTCCACCTTTGACACGCCCCCGCTAGTACCTACATGGTGTAGTCTGGGCGGCTGGCGCTGGCCTGGGCGCGCGTGTACGGGGAAGGAGGTGCTGTGGACGTGGAGGCGGCGAGGAGGGAGTTTGAGGAGCTGGTGAAGGAGGGACATGCTGATGCACACTCGGTTAGTAGTTTAAAGTATCTCGCTCGACGATCTTAAAATGTGCAGGTTGATATATGCCGAAGGACCGATATTTTGGTGTATCAAACCAGTTTTCTAATGGATACCGTGAGTGCCAAAAGCGTCTACCAGCTGAAGTGGCAGTGAGCTGACCATCACATCCTACTAATATTATAAATGCGAAAGTTTGGGAGTATGTGTTTGTGTTTGTCACTTCTTCACGTCACAACGGCTGAGCCGATTTAAATGAAATTTGGTATGGAGTTAGCTGACATTCTGTATAACACATAGGCCTTCTATCCCGGAATTCCCACGGGAAAACTTTTTAAGCCGAACTGAAGCACGCGGCAACAGTTGGGATGCCATATTTCCTATGACAAATTCCGTTTCAATAATTCTTTCTTTTCCCGCAGGGCCTCGGGTTCATGTACGCCACCGGCACCGGGGTCCCGGTGTCCCAAGCTCGCGCGCTCGTGCACTACACCGCGGGCGCGCTGGCCGGCAGCACCTACTCGCAGGTACACTAGTTGTTGTATCTACAGGGTGTTCATGTACGCCACCGCCACGGTCTATGAAAGATGACCGAAAAATAATGTCTAGAGTAGCAATGTCATATTATTATTACATATTTGACTTATATGGCAAATATAAATTCATTTGTCATGCTTTTGTCTGATACTTATTTAAAGCAAATAAGGTAGCGCCAGAAATTGAAAAAAAAAACACAACTAACTTTTGTTTAAAACCGTTTTTCTTAAAACTGAATGCAGAAATCTATAGCATTCAGAACTTGTTTAAAAAACCGCAAAAAGTGTAGTTCCTATTAGATATGAAATTAATTTCCAGATTTACAGTAATTTCTCTGCTATGTTCTTGCTCCCTTTACCTCCAGATTACTGCCAATGGTGCCGTCACTAAGATCATAGTATACAAACAGTGCACTTATTTCCGATTGTTTCCCGCTAGATGGCGCTGGCGTACCGCTACTGGGCGGGGCACACGCTGCGCGCGAGCTGCCACGACGCGCTCACCCTGTATATGAAGGTCGCCGCTAAAGGTAAACTAAATCCACAGACTAACCCTCTTGTTCATAGAAAAATTACAGGACGTTTTAGTTCTTGAACTGTTTTGTCCCTAAATTGTTCTTTGACAGTTCAAAAGATAAAACGTCCTATAACTTTACTTTTCTATGAATAAGGGGGGTAATGTATAATACCTATTTGAGGCCATTTATATTCCGTGTTGTAAGTTTCATTTGCATTTCTATTTCTTTGCTTTGAACATTTCTGTAAATAGACTCGGTCATAAATTATGTAATCACACCGCGCAAGAGACCTGTCGGTAGATAAAATAATTTCTGAGTCAAAGGCATATCGGAACTCTTGATTACACTTGAATTTTTAAGTGTAACCAGTTTTACAATGGGGAAGAAAACCAAGTGAAACTTTGGCAGTACTATCGAGTGTGTCTTTCAGGTTCTGACCAATTATATTGCTGGGGAGAAAAAATTTCGACTGATCCAACCAATTGGAACTGGGGAATCAGGCACAGTCGCTTAAGGCGCCATCTGTAATTAGCTTTAAGTTTAATTTTGCACTTTTGTTATGAATCTAGTACCTGCTTATAGTTATTGTAATTGGTCTGTCTCCAGTGGCGAGCTCAGTAAGCCTAAGCGGCGGCCCGGCCATCCAGCGAGTTCGACTTCTCGAGGAGGCGGAGGGGGGCGCGGGGGGCACCCTCGACACCGACCTCATCGAGTACTACCAGCTGCTGGCGGAGAAGGGAGACGTGCAGGCGCAGGTATGAGACAACAACACTAGGGGGCACGCGGGGGCACGGGGGGGCACGCTGGACACCGACCTCATCGAGTACTACCAGCTGCTGGCGGAGAAGGGAGACGTGCAGGCGCAGGTATGAGACAACAACACTAGGGGGGCACGCGGGGGCACGGGGGGGCACGCTGGACACCGACCTCATCGAGTACTACCAGCTGCTGGCGGAGAAGGGAGACGTGCAGGCGCAGGTATGAGACAACAACACTAGGGGGGCACGCGGGGGCACGGGGGGGCACGCTGGACACCGACCTCATCGAGTACTACCAGCTGCTGGCGGAGAAGGGAGACGTGCAGGCGCAGGTATGAGACAACAACACTAGGGGGGCACACGGGGGCACGGGGGGGCACGCTGGACACCGACCTCATCGAGTACTACCAGCTGCTGGCGGAGAAGGGAGACGTGCAGGCGCAGGTATGAGACAACAACACTAGAGATGTATGTACAGTCAGCTGCATAAGTAGCTATACACTTTTGTACCGTATCAAAACTACCTACTAAACAAAACGTTAATGTTTGAATGAATGAATAGGCAGTTAGTGAGTTTGACAAGGTTCAAAAGTGTATAGCTACTTATGCAGCTGACTGTACGTATGAGAGAGACAAGAGACAACTGTAGCGTAGTGATGTCACCCTTCAGTATTTTTGCAGTCTTTTCATTTACACAAAAGTCCGTTTTGTGAAGTTATCGTATTAAATTTAAAACATTTTTATTCTTAGCTTTGGATTCCGTATACTGTGTAGCGATTACAAGATTTTCGAACCTCCGTTTACCTTGCTTATCGTTAACTGTCAAAATGTAAGGCAAATTTGTTAGTTCCAAAAGTGACTACGTTGGCGCTTATTTTTCCATATTATTATGTTTGTGTATTATCGAAAATAGTATTGAATTGCCACGTTAGCCCGTGATAGGCCCTCTATAATTTGTCAAGTCATACAACTGGTTCTTTCATCATCATCATCAGCCAACAATCACTCGGTCCTCGGCCTTCCTCATCCAACTACTACCCGCCACCCGCCTAAGGTCGTCAGTCCAGCGGGCAGGAGGGCGTCCCACGCTGCGTTTGCCTGTTCGTGTTCTCCACTCGAGAACTCGTCTACCCCAACGGTTATCGGTTCTTCGGCAGATATGACCAGCCCACTGCCACTTCAGCTTGCATATTTTGACAGCTATGTCGGTAACCTTAGTCCTCTGACGGATAACCTCATTTCTGATACGATCCATCAGGGAAACGCCAAGCACTGGTTCTTTAAATACCTTTATTTCTTGCTCCCCAGGTCGGCCTAGGCCAACTCCACTTCCAAGGCGGGCGCGGGGTCACTCTCGACGCGAGCAAGGCGCTCCACTACTTCCAACACGCGGCCGCCGCCGGCAACGCCGTCGCACACGCCTTCCTCGGCAAGGTACAGTGTCATATTCGAAAGCTATTAAATGGCTGTTAGATGATTAAGTGATAAACACGGGAACACCCAAATATTCCGAAAAACTTTTTTCCGAATTTGATAACCCCGAATATGTAATTTACGAAAAATTGCAATACCGATTTTTTTAAATACCGAATTATAATATTCACGAAAATTATAATTTCGAATATTATAATCACGAATATTGTTATTACGATTGTTAAATATACGAATGTTAAAAAATACGATTACTTTAATATACGAAAAATAAAATACCGATTTATTATTATCACGAAAAAGTCAAATCCCGATCGGAAATATGATAATTCGTGATTTTGACAAAAAAACATAAACTTCTTTAAACATTAGAACCAAAACCAAAAGATAGGTGCGACGACGAGCAAAGCGAGGAGGAGCGTGTTAGGTGCACATAGATATCGAAAAACAAAGCGGAGCGCAGCGAAGCGGAGCGGAGCGTTTCAAATATAGAGCAAAACAATTGCTAGGATTTTTATGGTGTTTAAACTTAAAAACCTTAGGACCTAAACCTAAAGATAGGTGCGACGACGAGCAAAGCGAGGAGGAGCGTGTTAGGTGCACATAGATATCGAAAAACAAAGCGGAGCGCAGCGAAGCGGAGCGGAGCGTTTCAAATTTAGAGCAAAACAATTGCTAGGATTTTTATGGTGTTTAAACTTAAAAACCTTAGGACCTAAACCTAAAGATAGGTGCGACGACGAGCAAAGCGAGGAGGAGCGTGTTAGGTGCACATAGATATCGAAAAACAAAGCGGAGCGCAGCGAA
Source organism: Plutella xylostella (assembly GCF_932276165.1). Lineage (NCBI taxonomy): Eukaryota > Metazoa > Arthropoda > Insecta > Lepidoptera > Plutellidae > Plutella > Plutella xylostella. The sequence continues at coordinate 1,463,390 of NC_064005.1, forward strand.
GCGGAGCGGAGCGTTTCAAATTTAGAGCAAAACAATTGCTAGGATTTTTATGGTGTTTAAACTTAAAAACCTTAGGACCTAAACCTAAAGATAGGTGCGACGACGAGCAAAGCGAGGAGGAGCGTGTTAGGTGCACATAGATATCGAAAAAAAAGCGGAGCGTTTCACATAATATAGCTTAAAAAATATTGTTTTTATACGCATTATGCTGCATTATTCATATAACCATTTCTTGTTAACTAAGAAACATTCGGGAATTTGTATTTTCGGAATATTAAAACTTCGGGATTCGTAATTTTAACAATTCGATATAATAAAAAATCGTACTTTTCAAACATCGTAATAATAATATTCGGAAAATTGACTTTCGTCATTTTAATAAATGTGTTGTTTGAAATTTCGTTTATAAACAATTCGTGATTTTCGTTATTCGGAAACTTAAAATTCGGGATTGTGAATTATTCGGAACTATGAAATTCGAAATTTTAAAAATCGTTATTTTCATATTCGTAAAAAAGTAATTCGGAATAATGTAGTGTACCCGATAAACACGTTAAGATGGAAATAGGTTTTCCAATCCGAATAGAATGAAATAAATATAAAGTATTACCTTGTGGATGGTCTTTTTAACTAAAGTATAATGGAAAACAATCTCAGTCACGTATGCCTAACTCACCATCTTATTCCAGATCTACCTAGAGGGTGGTGACGGCATCAAGGCAGACAACGAGACGGCGCTCAGGTACTTCAAGAAGGCGGCGGAACTCAACAACCCGGTGGGGCAGAGCGGCCTCGGGATCATGTACTTACAGGTACTATACATTAGACATGCCAAGGAACGCTAAATATTCTGTTTTTAGTATAGATACCTAGTTATAACGCTGACGGCTGTAGGCACATAGGTGAAAGCAAAAGATGGCGACGGATGTGGCCTAAAAGCGAAAATTATTGGTATTCAGCGGTTTTTGTTTTGACAGAATAAGAGTACGCACGTCCGAATCACTGTTTCAATGCTCCTCGTTAATTTATAAATGAACTTACTATCACTTCTGCATAGCGATCACGAGTGTTGTCCACTTCGATAGTAATTCGATAGGCAAGTCACTGGAATTTGGATGCGTTCTATTAGTTTCTAACGTTACCGACAGGGGCGCTGATCAAGACGTCATACAAATTATCGACTTGAGTCGCCAGTATTCGTGATCGCTATGCAGGAATCATTCAGTAATTATTATCATATTTTATTTATAAATTCGTGCAGGGTCGCGGAGTACCCAAGGACCCGTCAGCAGCCTTCAAGTACTTCACGATGGCGGCCAATCAGGGCTGGGTGGAGGGGCAGCTGCACCTCGGATTCATGTACTTTGGTGAGAACCCTCATCATCATCAGATATCTTTCTTAAAAATGCCACAACCATGGTCCCGCTGCTTATAGCGGCAGCGTTTATCATGAAGCGGGGGCTTTATCCATTAAGATTCAGAGTTTGAGACCTTCATGTGATATCCCTAACTCATGCTAACTCTTTTTCGGATTACTTCGTTATTTATACGATCCAACTAGCTTACTTACTTAGCTACTAGGAAGCTTTTATAAATCAAGAGTTTCTAGTACTTAATTGTATACTAGAAAATTCTGATTTACAGAAAACTTATCTACGGAGAGAATAAGGTGATATTTAATTATTTATGTACTTATGATTTCCCATCAGGCGGCATCGGAGTCCGGCGCGACTTCAAGCAGGCCAACAAGTACTTCTCCCTCGCATCTCAATCCGGCCACGTGCTGGCGTTCTACCACCTGGCACACATGCACGCGCAGGGGCTGGGCGTGGCGCGCTCCTGCACCACCGCCGTCGAGGTATGGAATGGAAGGGAAAGGAGAATGGCCATTTCTCTATGGCGCCATGACCCAGAGCGGCCATTGATGAAACATACACTGATGTGTAGTCCGTGACTACAGCATATACTGGTATTAATTTTATTATTATGAGACATGGGAGAACGAAGATATAGGTGCTGAAAGATCAAGTCTTTCTACTGTACTAGATGTTACCCTCGAGCTAAAAATTGATTTTAAAAGTGTTTCCGTGGGAATTCCTGGCTAAAAAGTATTTTATGTTACTTCGGGATAACGGGAACTTGAATAGAATGAAATAATTTTTGAAATTGGTCTCTTTATAAAAATAGGTTTCTGAGTGTGAAATGTGCAAAAAAAATTATGATATTATTTGCATAAATAAAATCATGTAATACATTTTGTGATGCGCTATGAATTGGGAATCCCATGATTTAGATTATAAAACTTATTTGTGCGTGTACCATTCAGCAAAATCTTATTTAACGAAAAAAATATATTTAATTAATTTACTTTTGAACCCTAATATCTCAAGAACCCCATGGTTTAGATTTTTTTAAATATTTTTCCCTGATAATAGACATTTTTATCAATAACTTAAAATAGGTTTGGTGAGTGGCTGCTAACTTATGCAAAGCGGGTCAGGTTTCGCCATTCTTCTTTTAATACCAACGGTAAAGAGGGGTGTTATAAGTTCAACGAGGCTGCTTATCTGTCTGTGGTAGAGTAGCTTCCGAACGGATTTTAGTTTTGTTTTTTAGGGTGATTTATAAGTATATTTTATCAAAATCGGCTCATGCGTTCAAAAGTTTTCTCTTTTAGTGTTACCTCTTTTTCTTCAGCCTGTGTAGACTAAATAGAATTTAAATTTTCATACCATGGAAACTAACACTGTCCACCAATCTGTGTTAGACCAGCGTGGTGGTCTGGACCTAAAACCTTTCCTTCATTGGAAAGAGACCCGAGCCCGAGCAAACGAGCCCGACTTTGTTGTGATGATACCATGAAAACTACCCTTTATACTCATATGGATTTTTAGTGTTACCTCTTCTTTTGCAGCCTATTTAAATTAATTCATGTTTCCATTTTCATACCATGGAACTACCCTATTCACTCGTATCACCCCCCACAGTTGTTCAAGAACGTGTGCGAGCGCGGCCAGTGGGGCGCCCGGCTGATGGCGGCGCACGGCGCGTGGCGGGCGCGGGACGCCCTCTCTTCCTTCCACCAGTACCTGGCGCTGGCGGAGCAGGGCTACGAGGCTGCGCAGACTAACGCCGCTTATCTGTTGGATAATGGTATGTTTGTTATTGATGCTGCTATGTATTTAGCTAAGCTAGATAATAATATGTGAACCTGTCAACCCGCTGCGGACCAGCGTGGTGGGAAATAGTCCAAATCCAAGATTAGGGAGAGAGTTTAGCCAGGTGCAGGTGTAAGTACACCCTCACAGAGAATAGAATAGAATTGCTGATATTGATTTAAGATTACCAAGATTGCAGCAGACGACGACGTGTCACAACGCCACTACACTATATTAGTTTCTATGGGCGAAATCCCGTAGAAATACATAAAAATCTATAAACTATCATTGAGGGCCTATGGAAGGCCAATATACAAATTGTTCCATAGTCCATAGTTCATGGTCATGACGATGACGCCAAATGCTTCAATTCAACGTTCAAACCCCGTCACATTTAAATCTAAACCCCCCTCTTCTCTCTTCCAGGCGAAGTGACCCACTTCCCGGAGCCGGAGCGCTGGCGGCGCGCGCTTCAACTGTGGTCCCGCGCGGCGGCGCAGGGCTACTCGCCCGCCAGGGTCAAGCTCGGTGACTACCACTACTACGGACTGGGCACTGTGGCGGATCTGGAGGCCGCCGCGCACCACTACAGGTGTGTCTGTCTGTCTGTCTGTCGCTAGCTGTGTGTGTCTACCACCACTACGGACTGGGCACTGTGGCGGATCTGGAGGCCGCCGCGCACCACTACAGGTGTGTCTGTCTGTCTGTCTGTCACTACAGTCGTCGAAATATAATAGGCCCGTTTGGACAGCTACACAAATACATAAAAAGACACATAGAAGCAAAGTGACTACGGGTGGATGAAAGTAACCCCCTTTCAGCTCACTATACCACTACCGATTTTGCAACACTCCTGTTCAAATAAGTTATTTTACCAAAGCTTTTAGCTGCATTCAGCCGAAGCTATAGCTAGACAAAGTTTCATTTTCCCACATTTTCTTCTTCAAGTTTGCGAATCCGAACTCTGCTTTGTCTATCAGAAGCAACCACATTACTAATTCCTCTGAATTCCCCACCAACAGGATAGCCTCCGAACAACAGCACAACGCGCAAGCGACCTTCAACCTGGGCTACATGCACTCCCTAGGGCTAGGACTCACTCGGGACCTGCATCTCGCCAAGCGGTGCTTTGACCTGGCGGCGGATACTGCCCCGGACGCTCGCCTGCCGTCGGCGCTGGCGTTGGCGGCGTTGGGGACCGCTACTACGCTTTACTCGGCGCATAAGGTGAGTTCGATGTTGAGGGATTTTTAAAGATTAGGGGAGTAAGTAGAGATTTTATTCGAAATAATTGACAACATTTCAAATAAAATGCTCACCGATTTTATTTTATTTTCAACGAGATATCACAAATTTAGATGACCCGTATTTTTTTATTTCTTAATATTTCTATGTTTTAATATATTTTTTTAATTTCAAAGTTCAAAATATTTATAATATGAGTGACGTCACGTCGAGGCTTGGGATAAAAATATTTTCGTTGCCTACCTAACCTAAAAAAAAAAAGTTGGATGACATTAACTTGACATGAACAAGGACCAATCAACTTCAACTTCAACTTTATTTTGTGGCAAGAACCAATCACGAACTTTCGTCATTGACAAGGACACATAAAAGTGACAGACATTTGAGTGATGTTTGTCATTGTCAAAGTGACATAACATGTTTTTTTGTTGTTCATGTTTTAGAAGTAAAAGCGCGTTTAATTATTATGCCACATCGTGATGTCACGAATGATAATTTAGATTTTTATGTTTTTCTCTGAAATAAATCAATAGAAAAATCGGAAACATTTTTTTTTGTGAATATTAGAGCCATATCTCTAAATGGTTTTCGAATTTCAACTGTATAAAATTTTGAAATGTTGTCAATTATGCGATATTTAGTGTAGTAGAGGAGAACAAGTTATTTTATACAGTGGAATCGAATAGAAGGGGACATAGGCTGCTTTTATTTCGCTATTCCGTCGGGAACCACGATAAACGCAACCAGTAAAAGTCTATTGAAAAAAAAAAATCTTTCTACGATTATTTTATACAGTGGAATAGAATCGAATTGACCTTTAACTTTGTCAAAAAATAAAATTTATCATGCTTCCTATATTGTTGTTTCAAGCGCACTAAGTAACTAAGAGCGCGTTGTGCTTAGCTTTAATTAATTTATGGTCATCCTGAAATCTGCATTGTCCTTTTGTCCTGTAGTACCAGTGCAGTAGGCCGATTATCTGGTCCTATACAGGAAAAACAATTAACGTTTTCATAACCAATACACCCATACAAACCTTTCAAAAGACAGCCCACCGTAAGTAATAATCCATCAGAACCTCTTGCAGAGCCCACTCGGAGTGATGTTCCTGTCTGGAGACAGCCTGTTCCTGTCCAACTGGGACCTGTACCTCATCACGGCGCTGCTCGGCGCGCTGGGCGTGGTGGTCTACCTGCGCCGCCCGCAGCCCGCACAGTGAGGGGGGAGGGAAGTTGTTCCAGCATTTGGCCGGCCGCGTAGTTGAAACTGTTGTGGAATGCTTGACGTTTTTTGTTGTGATTATTTATTGTTTCTATAACCATCATGTCACATACTTACATAGTTTATTATGATTCGTAAAAAATGGTATTTGGTTTTATCTATTTTTAAAACATTATGTCAAGCGTTTCATAGTGAGAATTTCATCAGCAAATATTGAAGGAGGTTAGGGTACAGACAATGTTTGTTGGTTATTTTCATCGTTTGTTTTTTGTTACATCGTCTTATTTTTGAAATATTGTACGTCCGACTTTATAGTTTAATTGACTGAATTTAAATTTCTTATATTTTTTGCACATATTTTTTTCTTTCTATTCACTTGTATCTCTAAACTAACTACTGTTTCTAGGAACTACCTATTATTAGTAAGATCATAAAATATTTTTTGGCATGAGTTTAAAAGCATTGTGTGATAATTGATTTCATCGTAATACATAAGTAAGTAAATGGAAGAGATTATACCAAATTTGCAGTTGGTATTAAATTTAAAAGTTTGATATAACTTTTCCACATAATTATATACAAAAGAATAATTTATTATATTTCCTTCTTTTATAACATACAACAAATGATATCAGATCGATTCCTTGTTCTGTATAATATTCAAAAGCATCAAAATGAATGATACGTAGTTTATTTCACATGTAAATAAATGTCGAAAGTTTTTATATATTTATAGAGTAAATGTTAGTTACTGAACGTTGTAAATATACACTTAATAAACGTATTCATTTAAGACACACAAGAGTATTATTTTATAACCCTTCAAAAAACGGGTAAAAGGCTGGGTCACTAGCGTTTCCGTGATGTATATGAAAAAAACTTATTTAATTATTCCTTCATTTATTTTCGTATTCCACTAACGATTACATACCTACTTAGATTAATTCATTTTATTTACAATACAAAAACTTAATGTAGTTAGGTAATTTATACCACAAAGCTCTTTTTCGTTCGCTGTATTTATATGTTTACAACTTTTCAATAGGAAATACCTAATTAATATGAAATCTAGTGGTTCAGCGGTACTCAAATGAAGGACAACTGTGCTTCTGAAGCAAAAAGTATCTTTATCTTTTCATGGTGCAAAGCGGAGTCACTTTATCCTACGAAAAACTAAGTTCCAAACTGGTGCTGCGCTAACCACAACTCTATATCTTTACAATAAAAGTACCGATTACGTGACAGCTCACGTTTGTTCGTTTTTGGTGAAGCTAAAGTGAACCCTCTGCATCTCTCTCTAAACATTTCCCTCTCTCTCCAGCTGCTCTATCTTCCTGTTGATGTCGTCAGCCGTGAACGTGTAGTCGATGGCCGCCTCGTTCTTAATGTCGTCCTGGTACACGTCCCGGCCTCGCCCCTGTGATAATAATAAGCATTGCATTAAAACACACGCCATGTTCTTTACTAGTTGACCATAATAGGGGCTATATTTATGAACGAATGATAAGATAGGTTTTGGAATGCATCCTTGCCGCAATAGGCTAATAGCGACCGAGCATAGCACGAACCAAATGGCGTCGCCGAAAAACTATAAGAATGCTGCGGATCAGGTAACGTGATTCCTATAATTTATACTTAGCCTAATTTGTGGCGAATTGAAGACCTAAGAACTAATGTCTACCAGGACCCCAATTCTCGACCACTAGTCTTTAATGTCTACTGTCAGTGGCGCGACGTAACGCCTTGTAAATAGTAACCATTTTGCAATGAATTCTAACACTAGACATTAAAGACTAGTGGTCGAGAATTGGGGTCCAGGAATCCAACCGGCCCGGTAAAAATGACATGAACAATGACATCATGATCATCTGAAATCCTCAATATCCTTCCAAACGCTAACCGCTCACCCAGAACATGGCGTACTCGGGCGCCAGCGCCTGCAGCGCGGCCAGGCGGTCCTCCAGCTCCTTCAGCCGCCGGTACACGTCCCGGCCCACCGGCGCCAGCTGCAGGCGCCGCTCCAGCGCCAGCACCCGCGGCGCTATGCCGGGGGGGAGGGAGGGGTCGGTGTCTAGTCTGGGTGGGGTGGGGAGGGGCGGCCGGGAGATTTGGGGGCCCCACTCGTTGTGGACTTTGTGGACTGTGGAATAACAAAATATGAATACAGGAAGTCGTCACAATGAAAGAAATAAAAATGGCGTCTGGCGAATGATAAAGCGGAGATTCAGAGCGCGTTCTTGCTGAAAATCGGTCGTGGGTCATAACGCGGTCTTAGGGTTGACACATTAGGTACACCTGGACCTCCAAAGGAACATAAAGAGTGTCAGTTTCTGGTCAAGTTACATGCTGAATGCTAAAGTATGAGAAAACATGTAGGTAAATTCATAAAAGAATAGGTAGGTAGATTTATCTCATACTAATGGCCTACGCACACCACTGGCAGTCAAGTTTCGTGATATAACCATGCAGGACGACATGGCTAGGGATTTTAATTTTTACTAATGGATTTTCAATACTATACTTTAAAAGAAAAAAAAACATTTCCGTTTTTCTGTAACATTACGGTAAAATATCCATTAGAAAAAAATAACATATGCTAGGTAACTACAGTAAGGATCCTACGTTTGAAAACTTCATAGATTCTTACTCTTGAGATGTCCCTTGCAGTCCTTCCGCCGCATCAGCACGGAGCGCACTCTTGCACACCCCTCCTCGGCGGGGTCTCCGGGGGCGGCGGGGGCTGCGGGGGTGGTCCCGGGCACGGGGGCGGGGGTGAAGTCCAGGATGTTGCTGATGTTCACCTGGAGACGGGGGGGTTTGTAGTTAGGTAGAATGTTGAGTAGGTATGTCAAGTTAAAATTGTATAGCGCTTATAGGAGATAGGTGATGATAATAGTCAGACCAAATAGTTTTTCATCGAGAGCTTCCAAAGTTAGAGCTATTGTCTATTTTTTTCAGTAATATATATGTAGGTATACCTAACTACTTCAGCAAATACCGTTAATTAACAGTTTAAAATCCCACAAGTGTCGTATTTCGTAATTTTTTATGCATGACAAAATGATGAAAACACAAGTGTAGGTTGTTAGTTCCACTTCGCTTAACATTCTGATTACATTGCGCCAACACAAATAAGTAAGTTCCTGTAGTGGAGTTGTTGTTTAAATGCCAGCCTTACGTCGCACGAAATAAGGGCGATATACTTACAGTGTTACTATTTAGCCATAGTCACTTCTAACTGTACCAAATAAGTAGTAACTTGCTTATTTTATATCGACACCTGTTTCCGGTATGTAGTAGTAGGTTGTTTAAGTGTGATGTTTGATGAACAAAATTTAGCATAGTAGGTAAGGAATTTGACACTCATCTTTACACTCCTACCTTTGAATAAACCAGTGTGGAAATGGAATCCTATGCTGTGGTAGATAGGCCTGACAATACTCCATCTCATTATACTTACCTAATAGCATGGTTTTTAATAGCGCTGTTTATCATAAACGGGAAAATTACATTTAATTTAGCAGACCATTCAAGCACAAGGGCATTTTTTTTTTGTCAGGAGTAGGATAAGGTTTGATAGGTGACCACTAGAGGCGCATCATTCTATGCAAACTTACACTATACGTGATGGTAGTTTTGGTTTCAGATAATAGGATATCTACACGAAATAGTAGGATAACTATATTTATTTACCTGTTCTCGTTTCCTCTCGATAAAGTTCTGTATCCTTTTCTGTAGCTCCTCATTGGACACGGTGATCTGAATCAGACTCTTGTCTATGGTTTCTTTCTCTATTCTTGGTTCCGCTCTTCCGTCACCAGATGGCTCTGTCTTTATTCGAGCTTGTTTCGGCTTGGATTCTGAGGTGTCACCTACAAGATGGGTTAATGTTTTAGGAATGATACACACGACACGGTGGGTAGCGGTTTTTGTACTATGTCAAATTTAATAGGAACTGACAATGTTTGGATGAATGTATAGGCAGTTTGTGAATTTGACAAGGTACAAAAGTATTTTGCTACTTATACAGCTGACTGTACATTCCTGGCCATGTTTTATAATATTTGCTTCGGTATGGGATCTATCAAACATACCTCTTTTCAATTGTGTAAGGCTCAGCTTTTAAAATACCTACTATCTACAATTCAACAGCCATAAACATATACTGTACTACCACAAAATACTTTAAACACTGTTTAACATAAGTGTATAACAAATGTAGTGTTTGACAAATTCCGTAGGCGTTTGACAGTGAAACATCTGTTAAATACTGTCTAAGTTTTTGTGGTAAGGCCCATAGTAATTATATTATGGAGGACATCGAGATTACTCAGTAGTTTAGTTCAAATTATACTTTTAGGCTAGTCCTCTAATGGCTGAGATATGTGACCTCCGACATGGAATTATTACATCTGATAACGCACTCATTATAAATAGAATAGTTCAAAGGTCGAGTTATGGGTCCTTTACATGAAACTTCGAATGTAATAATTATGCAACATCAGGCATAATATGCTATGGAGCATTTTTGTAGTGTGGGTCTGTACCACGTCTGTACTTAGGTATGCATGTTGGTGTGTATAAAAATAATTTAAATAAAATGTTACACCTAAGTAAATTAGGTTTACACACTTGTTATCATATCATTATCCATGGTATTATACGAGTATATGATAATGATTTTTCCAGTCAATATATTGAGTTTTATATGCATTTTAACATCTGTTTATATACTATGAACACTGTACGGATTTTTTAAAATACATGACAACACATGATTGGGAATGAAAAACTGCAAAACTAGTAATATATCAATTTATTAAAATACGTAATAATGATAACACTATGTATATATCTACTTTACAGTCATATATTTTTACTACCCACAGCCCTAAATCAACATAACATTTAATATTACATTTAATATACTTATTTACTTTTAAAGTATTGATTTATAATATGTTTATATTGCAAATATATGTAACTACATATCAATAAAAACAATATAATGCACAGGCAAGAATATAACAGAAAAATAACTGCTCCAAAAAACTAACTAGTGCAACTTTAGTTACACAAGTACTTTTCTTTTAGTTACCTACAGTATATACCTACCAACACAAACATCAATTTTGCATTTCCCATGTTATTATGCATTGTTTAATAGCATTTGTGATTGAGCTAACTAATTTAAACCCAACAATATATCGTTCAATCTACCTACTTCAACAAATGGTCCAACCTCCGAAACCTTGTCTGAACTTTCCTCCTGACCTTTGTGGATCAAAAGATAGTTACTTTCTCCACACATTTTAAATGCACAGAGTTAAAAACCATACGTATAAAGAAACAATATTAAAATGGCGTCTATTACAAAAATGAAACTAAGTAGGAGTGAGACAGCATGATACGTTCACAATTTTACAGATTATTTCATTATACGTACGAGTTATGTGCTCGAGATTTGCATATGGGACAGATAACTAGGTAATTCTTTAGAAGAATGCGTCCAAACAGCCTCCCCGAAAAAGCGGATCAGTCTAATACTTACCCTGATTATACCTACCGATACTATCTCGCCACTTTACTCGGTAGGCGCAATCAGGGTATTACCTCAAACTCCCAACAACCAAGCATAGACTAGCAGCCATTACTCTTAACATTAGAACTGGCCCACGCACATTCCTTGTTCTCCTTCCACACGGCCGGCTGGTCGGAGTAGACCTCCTTCTTCCAGATGGCCACGGAGGCCTTGAGGGTGTCGATGCAGTGCGCGACCGCCGCCAGCGACTCCTGCCGGTGCGGGCTGCTGATGGCGATGACCACTGACGCCTCCCGCGCGGGAACTATGCCGAGCCTACAATTTGAGGTTAGGTTTAGGGCGTGATGCGTGGGAGAGCAGGTTAAAGTTTGCAGCGGTATTAAAGGTTTTGTAGGAATTGTAGGGTGCCTATGTCGGTCTGAAAGGTCTAATTTATCTGAGTTTATAAATATTGGGAGTGAAAGAAGGACAGCGATACGGCACATGACCTATCACGTGAGAACAAAATGTACTGCGAAAAGTGGGTGACTGAGCATGTATGAAAGAAGGTCAAACAATAATACTAGTATAATGAGCAATTATTAATGATACAAATAGATAAAATTATAAAAATAATGTCATTTAAATACTAATTACTTGTAGGTGGTAAATAAGTTGTCCCACAAGTTGGAAACATCTTATGAAAAGCATTGCCACCATAGGGATTTATAAATGTCAAATAAACTCCCATATCATGAAATAAATACACAAAAATAAAACTTGGAAGCCTGCTAGGCAAAACGGATGTCAGCAATTTTACACTATGCAAGCATAAATTGTACCTACAAGTGTATGTGTATGAGTACTACCTATGTAGTATTATTGTTAACAAGGTCAATGAGAGCTGTAATGTATAATCTGAGTGAATATGTGAGTTAATATCATGTTTGTACATCTACAATCAGATGATGATAATGATAACCCCCCAATATGTATGATATAATGTAGATATCTACTGTACCTATGATATTACTCTTGTTGTATAAAATTTCTAAATATTCTTTATATGTTTAGGTTGAGGACTGTTTCATAGCATTCTAAAATATTCTTTCTAACCACATTAATGGACAAGTCATATCTAACCCTGCAATTTAGAATCTTGAATAAAATACCTGTGATAGATGGCAATGCCATGCACACTGCTCCATTTTCCTCTTATTTCTTCACATATTGATTTCAAAGCCTTCAGTGCCATCGGCTCGTAGGCTTCATATTCCAACTTGGTCACCTGGAAATATAACCATACCATAAAATACTTTTCTATACTTTGCCATGCAGCAAAAACAATACTTAATTTACTAAATTATGTTATCCATCTTCATGATTTTTTGGGCTAAGCTGATTTTTTGATATTATGTATTATTGCATTATATCAACAAACTTCCGTAGTCGTAGGAAGCGTCCGTAGTCGAGCGGGCCTCAGTGATCGTAACTGATCGCTGAGGTTAAGCAACAACTGACACGGTCAGCCATTGGATGGGTGACCAATTTCAAGTGGTGCTTTTCTGGACGCTTCCGTGCTTCGGACGGCACGTTAAGCCGTGGGTCCCGGTTGCTGCTTCGGCAGCAGTCGTTAAGCCTAGTCAGAGGCCTTCGGGCGGCTTGAAAACATCTGACAGTCGGGTTGCCCACTTACCCGACAACTCTCTCAGCACAAGCTTGCTTGTGTTGGGGTACACCAACCCGCACTTGGCCAGCGTGGTGGACTAGGCCTAAAACCCTTCCTTCACTGGAAGGAGACCCGTGCCCCAGCAGTGGGGACGTAATGGGTCGTGATGATGATCAACAAACTTTAAAATATGGGTAAATCTCAGCTTGAAAATCACTCTCTGTCTCAACATTTTGCACAAATACAGTAAATAAGTGTGTGTTCAATTATATCAGTTACTGATAACTCTTATCACAATGTTGTTTCTTTAACAACTCTTAATTTCATTGACAAAGCCCTGACATGATGTAACTTTATTAAAACATACGGACACTTAAATTATATAAGAATTTACAAACAAACCTGTTTCCCTTCAAAGTTGTCTCGAGTGGTGCCAATAAATAATGAAACTGCCCCACAGCTATCATCAATCACTAGGTTACTTATTTCTTCTACGCTTAATTTGTCTACTGTTAACTTCAAGTGGTCCATGTTGACTCTAGTTTTAGATTGAATGATAAATTATTTTATCCTCCACTGAGCGGTGGGATTACAGCTATGCTATCTCTTTCTCTCACTTCTATGTCCTGGGTATCATCACAGATTTCTTCGTTTTTCGCTAATAGAATATTGTTTCTTATTGCTTGTAAGTTAAAGCTCTCAGTAATGATAGTTAGTAGCTGGTTGTAGCTCAGCTTCTCCGGGAGACGCACTGAAGCTTCACGAACTCCTGCTAGGTCTTTAGACTGAGCAAAGAATAAGATCTTTACAGTGACTTCATGCCCAATTTCCATAATTCATTCTGAAAGAAATAAACATTATCTTTTAAAGAACACTGGTTTCAGTTGTAGATAGAAAAATGCAATTCGGCTAGTTAACATTTTTTTAAGAGCGTTTCTATGAAATTTTTTCAATTTATTTATTTTCCAATTACCGGACTGAACGTATGGAAAGATAAAACACCGACGATAATATTCTGTACTTAAGTGTGAAAAAATTGTTTTAGTTAAAGCACGCAAACTTGGAGACCCACGACCAATGCCTACAGCTACCGCGATCAACTGAACTGAGCTGAGACTGCGGCCAAAGGTTATTAGACTGCCATTTATATAGGAAAAAAACAATTCAAAGATGGTATAGGTTATGATAGCCTTGTAAACAACAGAGTTTGTGAGTTGAAAATTACTTTGAATATATAAAACGTAACAAATATATGAAAGTCAGCGTTAAATTTTCATAGATACAGTTATTATTACTCACATTTACCCTTGAAATTAATTAGATTATTTTAGTTTTGTTTATTTAGCATTTATTTTCTTGATCTTAATTGACATTTTATCAAGTGTCAATTTCAACTTACGACGGTGAGAATCAAATTACTTTATCTAACCTGTGGACGGCTATGCTATTGCTACCCCGTTATTATTCTAAGAAACGAATAGTGCGATGGACTGTGTCTTCTCGTTATTACATTACTCTGAGGAGAAGAACTACCATCCCAGTTGTCTATTCGTATTTGAAATATTCGTCAAACGTATTTCCGTATTTGCCTACATGTTTGGTATCTTAAGTACTTAGATCCAATAATAAATACGAATAGCCATAGCGTGCGTAGCCTGCATAAGCTTTTAGCAAGGACTTTGTATGCTTTTACTGTAATATAAAAGAAAACAGAAGCGAAGCTCGCGGGAATATTAAATACTAGCTGTTCCCGCGCACTTCGCTTCGCGCTTCGTGGGAATTCCGGGATAAAAAGTAGCCTATGTTCTTTCCCAGGGTCTAGACCGTATGTATACCAAATTTAATTAAAATCCGTTCAGTAGTTTTGGCGTGAAAGAGTAACAGACAGACAGACACAGTTACTTTCGCATTTATAATATTAGTTAGGATGTACCTATCTATCTATGTATTTGTGTAAATATATCAGCTATCCGATACCCATATTACAGGCTCTGCGGCTCTGCCTAGTTTGGGGTCGGATGTCCGCGTGTGAGGTGTCCCCACATAATAATATTATTGTTATAATGTTTTAAAAAACCTCAGAACAATGAAGCTACACACTGCTACGCAACAGGTCCGTACACAGAACCATTATGGACCCAATAAAGTGACAGACATCAAACTTCAACTTCAAAAAAATTTACCGGACGGATTTCAAACGGTTTCTCCTGCGCCAGAGTGTTTGTATTTCAGTTCAAGTTTCAACTGTTTTTTGGCAAGATTCCCTTGTCTTAGGCGCGCGCGCTTGTAACCATAGAATGAACGTCGCACCGAGTTCAGCACAAATAGGATAAAAATAGACCTTCACAGTGAGTTGCGTGTTCTTTACCGATACCGACATTTTTGATTTGAAATGACATACATACATTAGCGACGCTGCGCTGCGAACGCATTAGAAATCTAAGTGAAACTATAAACTGAAATCGGTTAAGTGTAAACATTGGACTTATTTTTTGTTTGTATCTGTCTTCAGATTGACGTTGATTGAAGATAACAGTGGAACGGAGTCGTCTGCCCTGACTGGATTTATGGCGTGACATGAAACATTAATTAGTGTATTGTGGTGCAGTGTTCTGTGAACTAAACCTGCGCGATGGCTCATCACGCAGAGCCGATGGACATCGACGACGAGGGTGAGTTTGACAACAAGGAGAACAGTTTCCATCACAACAATGTGGCCCGAGCCACCGAGAAGGGATACGAGGAGCTGGACGTCTCCGAACTCAACATGAAACTGAGGTACTCCTTCACTCCAGCTTCTTCTCCTATGTCTAAGAGCTACACGGCCAACTGTTTAGATAATAAAAGTTTAGAATCCGATGATTTGAACAACACCGCAATTGAAAACAACCTGAGCCAGTCATTCAATTCTACCATAACCAAAGGTGACACTTTTGTAAAATCTCCCAAGTCACTCCCTCTTCAGGCACTGCCTTCAGAGCACTTTGCTGATGGCACCAGGAACTCATCCATTCTGAGGCCCTTAGATGGAACAGTGACTGTGGAAAATTATGATAATAATGTAACAGTGACTGTCACCGGTGCACATGACAGTGATGAGAACATCTCACTGCCAAGCACATCATCCTCGCCACCCTGTACTCCTGAAGCTACCACTCCAATCAAAGATGTCCCCAAGCCGGGTGGCTCTCCAATATTGAGGGGCATCAAAAATGTCTTGAATATGTTCCGGCCATCTCAAAGTCCAATACCAAATGACGAATTAGATGGAATTAATGTTGCTCAAGAAATCTTAAGCCCTACTGAAGAGTCTGACACCTCTATGAATGTGAAACCTGAGTCAGTCCTGGCATCTACTCCATTAGCGTCTAATATAAGACAAAAAGAAAAAAGTAGTCCTATGAAGGAAAGTTTAGTTTTTAATGATGATTTAGAGAAAGAGCTGCGATGGAAAGATGAGACAACTATAATATTCAGCAAGGAAAAGATACCAATACACAAGCTGTTCTTTCAAGAAACAAGGCCTTCTACTTCTCCTGATAATAGCAATGCAACTTTTAGCTCAGGGCAAGATTCTATGGCTGCTGAAGTTGATGGCAACATGAATACAAGTGTAGAACCTATGGATATATCACAAAACGATTCTGTTTTGAAAGACAAAACCATGACAGACACACACACTGCTGCAGGCCTACCTCCATCTGTTAATGAACTCAAAGACATTACAATGGGTACTGACAAGGATGAAAGTGTATTTTTAGACTGTGAAACAACATTTTCCATGAGTGAATCTCAACTTTTAAATGCCACTGAAGATAATGTGCCTATTGATAAAATTACCAATACTGAGGAATTAGAAAACTCTAATAGTATAGCTAATGTTAGCAATCTTACAGTAACCAATGTCAAGTTAGATGGAGATTCAACAAAGTTAGAAGATACTATGTCACTTAAGTCAGCACTTGGTGACACTCCAAAGAAACCTTTTACAGTTGCAGAATACATTGTTGCTAATAAGCCTGTAACATCTGAAGATTTGTCTCTTGAAAGCACACAAACAAAATTACTAAGTCTTGAAGATACTCTTCAACATAAATCTTTGATACTTGCAGAAGATGAACGAACAAAGGATAGTGAGCATCAAGATACAAATGCTCAGACTAATATTGTAGATGAAACTGTGAATGTTAAGGAGTTAAGTACTGATAGAATAGTAGGTAATATACCCGATTTGTTAAGCAATACTATTGTCTGTCCCAATGACCTTCCGACTTTACCATCAGATGATGAATTTGATGATGCTCAAGCTAAAATAGATACTAACAATATTCTAGAAAGTTCTAAGTTACAAGTAAACATGACCAACGATAATGATTCTACTCCAATAGTGCCTAATGTATCTGACAAACACCAAAATAATGTGAATTCTGAACATGCTATCGAAAAAATTACACATAGTGATATTATAGTAATAGAAGATCATAGTGCGTCTGTTTGCATGTCTAAGGAAATCAATAAAACTCAGGATGGTTTAGAAAAAGCAGAAGAAATTACCTCTGCTTTGAGTCAAGCTGAAATAAGTTATCAAACCCCTTCAAAAGATAATGGAAATAATGAAGAGTCTTTAAATAGCACAGTAGATGTTATTAGTAATATTTCAGATGTTATTGCTGAAATGTCAGATTCTAAGAAAGATGATTATGATTTCACTACTAGCCAGCACATTAATGATGATGGTAAACCAAAGGATGTAGTAGTTAAAGATGCACTTTCTAGAAATAATGATATTGAAATAATTATGAACTGCGAAGCACTTAATGTGACGACAGAGAGTGAAACACTACTAAATATGCAAAAACAGCAACCAACTGAACATAATATTTTAGAAAACGTGAAAGTCGCAGATCACAATATCAGTAAAATTGTAGAAGACAATGAAAAATGCCATATGAACAATACACAAGTAATAATAGATGATAGTAATCTATGCGCTGATGGGCCAGTAAGTGTAAGTAAAGAAATACTAAATTTGAATGAAGTTAAAGTTACACCAGCAGAAAGTATTAAGCCAGTATCTGAAACAGGACCTGATGTCGAAAATCTAGAGGAAGAATTGATTATATCTGAAACTAATAGTCCTTATGTTTCACTGAGTGCGCAGAACGATACTGTTTCAATGGTAGATAATAAGTTTGAAGACATTACGATTGCGGAAAAAAATGAAAGTCCCTATGGTTCACTCGGTGTTAAAAACGCTACCGTTTCAATGGTAGAAAATAAGTTCGAAGACATTGCTATTTCTGAAAAAATAGAGATGCCTTATGTTTCACTCAGTGCACAGAATGAAACTGACTCCACAGATATTCAAGGGTCCACACATATTAAGATTGAAGATATTACAGTTTCTGAAAAAGAAGAAACATCATCATCACCTCCCATTTGTTCCAAAGGACACAGCATGGATGTTCAAGATAAGCTTCAAGATGCGTTAGAACATAAGCAATTTGAAAATAAATCTATGTTAGATGAGGCTAACAGATCCTCATCGCCTCCTATATGTTCCAAAGGATATAATATAAACTTTGATGAAATAGAAAATCCGTTTGCTTCTAAAACAAAAATTAGGTTGTCTCCGCCGCCTGGCGTAAATCTAGATCAAACTTTCGAGTCCACAAACAAACCAGGTGTTAACACATGTCAACAAAAACTTAATTTTTCTTCTGACGACCCTGAACCTGTAGAAGTGATAAGTACTGTGGAACCTAGCCAAGCAGATATAACTGAATCTGAGGAAAAAATATGCAGTAACATTGTTATGAAAAACATACTGCCTGAAGTTGAGAATAATACAAAAGAACCCGTTATAAATGTTGAGAAGTCTGCTGAAACTGAAGTACAACTTAATTCACAAAAAATAAATGAAAGTACTTCAGACAATGCAGTTGAGCAAGATAACCTGTCTAATAATTTACAAGACGTTAATAGCACTATTTCGATAAGTGATCCAACTACGAGTCACCATACACAAAAAGCTGACACAAATGAGAAAATCGAGGAAGAAGAAACGAATTTTGTCAAAGAAACTGAAAGTTTATCTCTAGCGTCCTCATTGGACCTAGTTGCTAAAAATACGTCTTCATCAGAACAATCTGCATATTACTCTGCTGGTGCTTCCTCTAGTGAAACTACAGAGCAGGCATCTATATACGCCTTACCTGACTTTGATGACAATAACGTGGATCCATTTGTGACTAGTAGCAAAATGAGAAGTTCCCCTATTACCGTATCCGATGACAATCCATTTGTTACAAAAAACAAAATGGCGTCATCACCAGTTACTTCTTATATCCACGAAAATACAGAATCAGCTACTAAAGACTCTACCCATACCGTGGACGTGAAACCGAGCATAGAGTTTAAATCGCCCACTGATGAATTCAACCTGAGTATGCAGAAAGACATAACCCAGAACATGAATAGTTCAGCATGCTCTGAAAGTTCAAAGGCTACTGAAGAAAAAGATACAACAGTTCGAGAAGTACACACTGAAGATGAGGAAACGATGGAGGGACCCTTTATCGAAGCACACCTTGAAAGTGATATCGGCAAAAGTTGTGATATTGAATCTGAGAAAGTAGAACTTAATGACTTTACCGACTTGCCAGTACAGGAATCTGACGAAAACTTTGAGGGTGGAGAAATGTTTATTGACGCCGACGCATTCGATTTCCTCATGAATCAAAATAAAAGTAGCGAGGTGGCTGATAATGGAAAAGAAAGTCTTTTCTTGAAATTTGACCCTCTATTTGCCAAAAGAGTTAATTCAGATGGAATTGTGGATGCATTGAGCAAAATTAAAAGGAGGCAGAGCACGCCTAAGAAAATGCGGCCGCCGCCACCACCTCAAGACTTGATGTATCTCGATAAATCACCAACCCCTGGACCATCAAATGTTGTGTTTGCTGGAGCAGATTTACCATCAGACAGAATAGAAGATTGCAATGTCACTGTCCAAAAGCCAACAATGGCGGTCCCTCCAGCCGTAAACCCAGAGGTGACACCAAGAAAGAAAGCGACCACTCCAACTAGAACTACCAATAGGCTATCCATGAACTTTACGTCACCTGCAATGGCAGTTATTGATAAATTACTATCATTAAGTGGTTCGCATTCTCCTGATAACCGCGACAACGCCTTGCCGCAGATGGCCAGAGAGCACCAAGAATCGGATCGAGCGCTTATGCAGCTGAGGGAACTTTTAGCGGAAAAAGAATTGAATGTTCATCACTTAAGATGCGAGAGCAAGGAGCTGAAAGAAAGACTCGGTGTTCTTGAAACACAGATGACTACTCTGGAGAAAGCTAATGAGAAACGACTTGAAAACATTAAGGATTTGAATGAAAAATTAGCTGAAAAGAACCAAATAAACAAAAACATGTCAGCTGTTGTCGAAGAGTATGAAAAGACCATAGCAGGCTTAATTGCAGGTATTGAGGATGACAAAAAGCGACATGCAGAAGAAAGAATGCTTCTCATTAAAGACAGGGACGAGCAAACCGCGCACCTGGCCAGCATGGAGAACGCTTTCAGTGATCTCCACAGCAAATACGAGAAGTGCAAGCAAATTATTCTGTCTTACAAAGCTAAAGAAGACACTTACAGGAACTCAATCAAGGAATTCGAGGAGAATCTCTTAAAAATGCAGAACAATTACGAATTGTTGAAGCAGCACGCCACTTCGAAATTAAACCACGCCAATACCGAGCTGGAGAAAATAAACAGGAGTCATGAGTCGGAAGTGTTGAAATTGAACGCTATGATCAAACGTAAGGACTTGCACATTAGCTCTCTCGAGGAGACATTGGCTCAGAAAACGAAAGCCAACGAGGAGTTGACCGCCATTTGCGATGAACTAATTAACAAAGTAGGCTGAACTAATTTTAGATTCAATCTTACGTACATACAAACCTACACCTACATTACATTTGTCTGTACCCTGTGATTTAAACTTGAGATAACGGTATTGACATAATATTCGTATTTCAGTGGCTGTTGGCTTTTGCGCGTATTTTGTGATAGGCGGCATTAAGTTTGAGTCACTGGTATCCTCTATTAGCTAACATTAAATCGTGTGTGCCAAACTCATGTTTCATTTTCATACCTATAAAACATGTTTACTACCTACTACAACTAGGGTCCTAGTAAAATTTAAGACTGTTTCAAATTGTGATAATTTTTCCGATAATCATGTAAGATCAGTCGATTTGGTTATTGTGTGATGGAGACTGTAACATTTTTGTTTTTTTCTGTTATGCTGGACATAATAAAAGAAACATGTCAAGCATATTTTTAACATAACTACATCAATAATTTTAGCTGTATGTATATTTTTGCATTCATGTTACATTTGTTTCGAAATATTTAGGTCTCAAAACAGTTAGTAAGACGTGGTAAAAACTCAATATTTACGACTATTTTCTAAAAAAAAATCGGACATACTCATATTTTTATAGATATATTGTTCCTCAGAGTGCCTCAATAAGTCAGTTTTTATATTTAGGAAATTAGCATGACATTAACATTAATGTTTTAGTTGTAACGTTTAAAGATGATGTAGGTTCTAGATTAAGTATTTTAGAATAAAATAAATAGGATTAAACCTATTTTTGTAAATTTTAGTCACTATTTTTTGTGGTTTTTAATTTTATACTATACGTTTGAAACTTCTGGACTAATAATGTGATTATGTTAAAGTATAAGTACGTGACATTATTTCTGTAAACTTATTTTTGTTCTCATTTCATTTTAAAAGTAATTAAATACACACGGGTTGTTAAATCAACTATTTTTGTATCATAATAGTGGCAGATTTATATTTTAGTTAATAAAGTTATTGACATAAAATTCTAATGATGTTTAATTTATTGAAGTCCTCCGTCAGGTTTATTATTGACAACTCCATTCTAGATCATTCGTTTCATCTCGCCTCTCCGGTGGAGACCTTTATCTTTTGTGTAGATTGATTCAAATGAAGATCGATGCACCGCCCAAAGCGAAGCTATCCATACACCTACTATACAATCTACAACTTATACTTTTAGTTTTTACTTATTCTTCACCAACATCGTTCAAGTCGGCGATATCGTAAACCCATTTCTCACACAGTGTCTGAAAGGGTGGCGGGCTGGCAGTGCACATTCAAAAATGCAATCGCAAGCATCGCCAACCCGCCACCTCGCCATGACATAAACTAGCGCGTTGCCATGGCAACCAGCGACAAACACTGCCAGACGCTTTGCGTCAAAAGTGCCAAAACAGACGCGGACACCAACGAATATGCCGCGATGTACGACGCGACCGTCCCGGTGCTGAACGCGAGGGAGGTGGAGAGCCCCCCGGAGTCCGGAGACGAGGTGCTGGTCGCCGCCATGGCCAAGTTCACGCCCCCCGCGCGCCCCGCCGGCCCCGCCAGGCACGACTTCGACTCCGACAGCGAGAGCGACTCCGAACCAGAGAAATTCTTGAACAACGCCACTGACGAAGACTTGGTAAGACGTTGTTATTCTGTGGTAAGACGAGCCGGTGAGAGGCGCCCGTTCAGCCGTGACCAAGTAAAATGAGGGTGCTACTTGTGACTAGAGATGTAGGTACCTATAGTTTCGTCGATATCGAGACGAGTTGCGTAACTGCGCAGTAGCACGGCTGGATGTTTGAACTGTAAATGAATGCGCGCCAGCCGGCAGCTATTAAAAGAACAATGCAATGAATTCTTCCTAATCGGTCGAGCTATCTAAAGCCCGTTTCATCATCGTGATTAGGCATGGCTAAAGGCTGAACTGGTCCATTTAATTTCATTTCACGGACGATTTATTCAGGAAATACCTCTTCCGAAGGGCTTCTAACTTGTTGGATAGCGATGTCTATCGAAATACTCGATGGCAATCAATCAATACTAAATATAACCCCGCATGTGCCAATCTTATTGGCAGTCTGCCTTCTACTTGCACTAGATGCTTCCTATCAGGAGGTATCACCATAAACTAAATTTAGTTGACGGGGAAGATAAACAAACTCTTTAATTCCGTCGGTTTCGGGTAATGACCCTGCGTCTATTTTAGTCACCAGACAGGAAGTCACCGCGGGGTCGGGAGCCCAAAACTGAAATGAGCAGACAAAGCTCGAAGGATGGCGCGAAGAGTCTGTCCAAACAAGCGAGTCAGCAGATGGATTCGTCAGATAATTCTGGTGAGTTCACTCGGTTATTTTTATTGACACATATTTGAGATGAATAGAGTTACTTATAAGTCATTTCCGCAAACTTCATGAAATCAGATTCGTCAGGAATTCTGAAGATAGGCATAGCATTAGATAAGGCCACAGAAAAAAAAGTTCAGTCTTCTCGCAATAAAATACAGTTTGTTGAACTGGCCGCCCGGCGACTAATGTAAAATTGTAAAGATTAAATTACTCGGATGCGTGTGAATATGAAATCACGCGTGCAACATACGGTCTCGCCATTGACCGTTACATTCGAATTGATTCATGAAAGTACCGTGTATTTATATGTATTAGGATGACTTTGCAATAATGGTCACGATACTCTACAGTATGGTAGAAGACTTATCATGTATAGGAGTTAGATGCTTGCAGCGTGCTTGAATCGAACCTATTTCGTACGCCGTAAGATATAATTTAAAACTACAAATTGCGGTCAAATAGTCTCCTTTTTACCTATGTACAGTATGAATAGCCGTAGCAGATATCATTATACCGTCAGTTAATATACCTATAGGTAGCTATTACGAGTACGATATGATCCACTTATGACAGTTAAATGCGTCTTCATCCGAAGCCCACGCCAATTACCTTGACCACGCGCGGTTGAAGATGTTTTATTTTAAGTGCCCTGGATACTGAAATAAATTATTATACTTAGATTATGGCAGGTGGTTGGCAAATCTGGCTCTTCTTGTTTATGTTTTAAAGGATTGTACTAAACTACCTATTAGGTATAGTAGTTATTCCCAATATTCATGTAGGTAGGTATCCCAGCGGTCATTAGCTCTTCATCCAACTGATATCAGCAAGCAGATCTGAAGAGCTATCGTCACCGCTGTGAAATAATTGGCCAGTCGGATTAGCATTAGGATACCTAGGCTTTCTCTTCCTCTCCTCCTCTTTGAAACCCTCAGGACCAATCACGTCCCCACTGCTGGGGCCCGTGTCTTCCAATAAACGAAGGGTTTTAGGCCTAGTCCACCACGCGTGCCTACTGCGTGACTCTGCAACCTTACAAAGACAACAATGCTACCAGCAACCCGCACTAGGCCAGCGTGGTGCACGAGGCCTAAATCCCTTCCTTCATTGGAAGCAGACCCGTGATCCAGCAGTGGGGACGTGATGGGTCCTGAAGGTTTTAAAGAAAAGAGGAAGAGAAGGACCTCAGAGAAAGCCTGGGTACCCTGCTGACTGGGTACCCAGTGTACTCTGCCTAGCCAATTATTTTGCAACGGTGATGATGATGGGTCCCCAAATCTGCTTGATTATCAGTTAGCCAATCATATTGACTGAAGAGTTGATGACCGCTGAGTGGTGATGAATGCTTCCAGACTCCGACGACAACTCGCTGGAGGCTGCGCGCGTGCCGGCGCTGCCGAGCGGGCGGCGGCGCGCGGTGGCCGTGCCGGCGGAGGGGGCCTACGACCCGCAGCAGTACCAGGGGCTGAAGGTGCCTGCTGACATGGAGAATGTGTTCCAGTATATCATGAAGTGAGTTTTTTTTTAGCGCTTTATCGGTGGTGTTATTCTGCCACAGCAGGCACAAAAAGGTAATACAAATACAAATACAAATACAAATACAAATACAAATACAAATACAAATACAAATACAAATACAAATACAAATACAAATACAAATACAAATACAAATACAAATACAAATACAAATACAAATACAAATACAAATACAAATACAAATACAAATACAAATATCTTTATTGATAGCCAAAACATTGAAACAATCTTATAATATCCCTAACCCCTACACTAGGATTCCCTGTGTCGTAGGGATTAGTCTCTTTCGTCTTATGCTATACAATAAAAAAAAATAATTATAAATTAAGAATGAAGGTTAGTAGTAACACAGTATTTATACATTTTTGCGACAAGACAATTCACATCTCTGAGTCCTCTTAGACTCGGTTTCACCATTGAAGAGTAACACAATTCCTAATAGAGAGAGAATAGCCTTATTATTTATTGTAAAAGCGGGCCTTATAATAGTAGTTATAGGTTGAAAAGCCGAGACCAGAATTTTATGGATGTAGAACTCCTTGGAAGATGCATAATATCATGGCCAGCTGTGGATGATTACAGGCCACATACACATATATAAATTAATATTATCAATGGATCTTATCGTTGCTTTATCAAAACTGGCTAAGCCGTTTTTTGTTTGTGTTGTTTTATGCAAGTATAGGTAGATACATATCACTAAAGGCAGATAAACGTTTCTCGAAACAGAAATGGGAAGTGCGTTCTCGAAACGCAAACATCAAAGAATGTGAAGAGGTTTGGAAACATTAAGGATGTCCCTAATACCGAAATAGCCGATGTGACCGAAACAGAGACACTTTCACATGCGAGTAAAGATTAATGGGGAGAGGGTGGGAACCTCATCATGTAATTAATGAATACCTATCTCGCTAATTGGGGAAACCTGGTAGTTCGTATGTGCTAGCTCTTGTTTTATTGTTTCCGGAAAGTTGGTGCTAACAATAGGATCAGTGTGAGTTTTGTAACGATAACTGAAAGTTACCTACTGGCGGGTACTGTCGTAAAACAAATGAAGGAAGGGGGCATATTGCCGTATGCAGGCGATAGTTTTTATAGTTTCCGTAAATGTCTATAAGCAGGTACATGGTACAGTCAATCTATAAAGTAGGAAATGGTTCCTAACTAATTATTTAAGCCGGTATTTAATCGATGTATTGATCTGTTAGAATATAGATTAGCAATCGTTATTCAATTTTAAATACGCAGGTACTCTAAGTAAATTACTGACAATAAATAAAAATCTTTCCAATAAAAAACTTTCATTACCTACTTATTTTGTAATGGACTTCGTAGAATATAGCTGGCGTTATTCTTAAATATCAATGCCTATCTTGTGGTCACTATGATGAAGTCCGCGGTAGACTATTATGTTTCGTTTGTTTTAGTTGCGGCTCACATTTCTGGACCTGTTTCTTATCTTATTGTAATTATCCTGTGGTGTGCGACGAGTGGCATGCCGACACAAGTCGCTGCCCTAATGACCTATAAATATTTACATTAAAGAACTAACTAAGCTATACAAGTTTAGATACCTAGGTTATTGTTAGGAATATATAGGTAGCATTGATTAATCAGGCATTTACCTTACTTGGGCTTATACTTTTTAGATGAGTCAGGGTTATTCGATATCTGAAATCACCATCTGCTAAGAAATCTAGGAATTCCCACGGAGAATAATGCTTGAGACGGAGTTAAGCGGCTGACCCACTCAATCTCCGATAACCTTTTTCACTTGTTTGGCAAATTCTTTAACGATATTTGTGTTGTGTTTCCAGATACACCCCTCAGAAGATCGACATAGAGTTCAAATTGCAACCGTTTGTGCCTGACTACGTGCCGGCGGTCGGGGACCCCGATGCCTTCATAAAGGTATCATCATCATCATCAGCAGACTACAATTATCCACTGTCGAATATAGGCCTGAGCGCCACACCACTCTGTCAACGGTCTTCTCCATCCTTCCACCGGCTACTAATACTGTTGGTCCCACGGGCCTGTTCATGGACACATCTCTTGTATAGTTTCTCTGCTCCGAGGTAGTCTGGAAGAAATTACTCTTAGTAATAAGGCCGCCATTTGTACCGTCTATATTGTACATTTCCTTGTGTAATTTATGTTTGTGTGTGCAATAAAGAATTATCTATCTATCTATCTCTGTACAATATTCACGAAAATATACAAAATGCATACCTAATATTTAATTGTTAGCCATATAAATAAATATTCATTGAATTGTGTCTTCAAATATGTTTTTCTAACTTGCAGGTGACCACGCCGGCGTGCAACGCGCGCGGTAAAGACCTGGCCGAGAACGTGCTAGAACACATCGATAACTTGGGTAAGATTAAGTACTTAAATTATACTCCTGCAACGTTCATTTTGGCCATATAACTCTAACAAAACATATAATTCAACTTATACGAGCGTTGTTGCGCTGCCGGTTCGAACGGCGTAATGTGGCAGGCGTGTAAGCTCGTATGCTGAAACCAGGGGCGTATTTAAAGATTGCGCGCCCTGGGCTCCTGTAGTTTTCCGCCCCATCAAGGAATGAAAGATAACAAAAAGAGCAGACAGTGTAGATTACATACCGACCTACATAATATGTATAAGAAAATTGTGGTGATTTGCATAGATAATGATATCACACACACACACACACACGCACCCACGCCTTGTACTAATGTACCCCCTTGCGGGGTAGGCAGAGGTGCATTGCTGCACCCACTTTTCGCCAGAGTGTTATGTTAGTCCCAATGTAATAGGGGGCGGGCCTATTGCCATTTTACGGGCACATCCAAGACCCGAGAACAAATATCTGTGTTTAAACAAATATCTGCCCCAGCCGGGAATCGAACCCGGGACCATCGGCTCAGTAGTCAGGGTCACTAACCACTACGCCATTCGGTCGTCCGTCGATAATGATATCCTCCGAACAAAAAAAAGATTCTTCTGGATTGTACTCGTCTATCCAGAAAAATCTTTTTAGAATGTTTAGAAATAAACTTGGGCAGGGCAACTGAGTGAGGCAATTTTTTTTTTTAGATTTCCTTAAAAAAATACGGAGGCGGAAAAAAATAGACTATTCCACCGGTTCAGAAAAGAACAATAGCCGGCCTCATACTTAAAAAAATCCAGCACTGCTCGTAACGAAAATACCTCGGAGTGACCCTGGATAGATCCCTCACGTACAAAACCCACTGCCAAAACACCAAGAAGAAAGTCAGCTCCCGAAACAACGGTTTACGTCTACCAGCTGGGCGCCTCACCGCAAGTTCTACGAACAAGCAGCCTAGCACTCTGCTTCTCAGCTGCTGAATTTGCCTGCCCCATATGGGCAAGATTCCCATTCCTCAGAGCCTAAAGACAAGTCTTCAACCAGTGCGTCCTGCCAGTGATGACGTATGGTGCAGAGACGTGGATACTGACGGTAGGACTGGTCCACCGATTTAAAGTCGCTTAGCGTGCTATGAAGAGAGCTATGCTTGGGGTTTCTCTGATGGATGGTCAGAAATGAGGTTATCCGCCGTCAGAGGACTAAGGTTACATACATAGCTGTCAAAATATGCAAGCTGAAGTGGCAGTGGGCTGGTCATATCTGCCGAAGAACCGATAACCGTTGGGGTAGACGAGTTCTCGAGTGAAGACCACGAACAGGCAAACGCAGCGTGGGACGCTCTCCTGCCCGCTGGACTTAGGCGGGTAGAACCGGTAGTGGTTGGATGAGGAAGGCCGAGGACCGAGTGTTGTGGCACTCCTTGGGAGAGGCCTATGTCCAGCAGTGGATGATTATTGGCTGATGATGATGATGATATGGGCAAGATCCGCGCATGCTAGAGAAGTAGATTTTGCTCATAACGACACAGTTCGTATAGTAACGGGATGCCTCAAACCGACACCGCTCTACAAAGTCTACTCTCTGGCTGGAATAGCACCCCCTAGCATACGGCAAAAAGTGGCATGTTCTGTTGAAAAAGCCAAAAAAGAATGCTACTCCAGACATCCATTTTACTCACATACTGCCGCACCTTCCCGCCTTAATTGCCGCAAAGCGTTTCTAAATAGTGAGGTGTCCTTAATGATGAAAACCCACAAAACGAAAAGCTAAGGCCCTGGGAGGAAAAAACAGCCCCAGGATCCTTTCATACGTTTTGAGGAAAAACTTGCTCCCGGTAACAGTCTCCCCTGGCACATTTGGAAGACTCTAAATCGGTTGCGAGCAGAGCTAGGCTGCTGCAAGGACAATCTTTGCAAGTGGGGCTACACCGTTGGTACGCCTATGCGACTGTGGTAACGCCCCCTGGAGCATTTACTCTCCTGTCCCTTGTGACAATCCACCTGCACTCGGGAAGACTTACTCCAGCCCAACCAGAATGCTATCAAAGTTGCTTCTTTTGGTCTGGCTGGAAGCATTTAAAAATTCGCATGTTTTCTGACACAAAAGAAGAAGTCTAGAGTACTTACCGACCTACATAAATGTATAAGAACATTGTGGTGATAGATTTGCATAGATAGATAATGATATCTTCCGAACGAAAAAAAAGATCTTTAGGGATAGACGAGTTTACATGAGAACGTTTAGAAATAAATTTGTGCAGGGCGACTGAGTGAGGCAAGAAAATAATCTTCAAAAGATTTCCTTCAAAAAAATACCGAGGCGGAAAAAAAATTGACTATTCCACCGGTTCAGAAAAGAACAAAGGCCGGCTTTCATACTTTAAATCATATTTCTTAAGACATGAAATCAACATGTGAAAAGATGTCTCAGGACCGTTCTAGGCGTATGTCCTAAAATATTTTTATATACTTTTTTAATCCTCCAACCTGAAGCCCAAGGGCGGCCTGCCGGCCGCCCCTGGGCCGCCCTTCGCCGCCTGCCGCCCCGGGCTGTAGCCCTTTTAGCCCTAGGGTAAATACGCCCCTGGCTGAAACGACCGTATGTTGATGTTGTTGCAGTCCTATGGCACCTAAGACTTGAAGAGGGTCTCCACTATACTACCGAAAAATACGCTATTCTGAAACCACTCTAAACAATAGGGTTTAATTTTAACTAAAAACTGTTTGCTTGCCTATCGCATTGGAGTAGCTGTAATGATAGGTTTTAAGTTATTAAATAAATAAATAAAAATAATCTGTCTATCCCAAGGTCTGTCGCTGGTGGACGAGCCGGCGGCGCGGCAAAGCGACGCGGCGCTGCTGCAGCTGCAGCTGCGCGCGCTGTCCAAGACCTCCAGCGCGAGGCCCGTCACCGTGGTATGTACCATGGGGGGGACGATATATGCCCGGCTCACCCTACACACGGGGACGGCCGACATACACCCGGCTCACCCTACACTGGGCAGTCAGTTGGGAGTATAGACCACTCGCGCCCGGCTGACCTTAAACTGGGTAGCCTGTGGGAAGTATAGATCACACACGCCCGGCTGACCCTAAACTGGGCAGCCTGTGGGTAGTATAGACTATAGACCACATACGCCCGTCTGATTATACACTGGGCCGCTTGTAGGCAGTATAGACCACACATGTCAATGTCAGACCTTAGACTAGGCAACCTACGGGTGTCAGGCAGCTGATACACATGGATATGGACAATCGTGATGATAGTGATCATCAATCAGAGCCCGCAAAGGTCCACTGCTGGAGATAGGCGATATTCTGTGTAGGAGTTATTGTAAATTCATTCGGAGTATGATTGCCAGATAACATGTCGGTTCTTAGTGAAATATACCTCTAGGAACGTAGATAGATACTAACACGCATGGAAATTTTTAAATTTTTTTTTTTTTGTTTACCCAGTTTCCGAGGTGCGTTATCTAGCTACCTAAAATAGCCGGTTTCGCTTTCGCCTACCAGCACATTAGTATAATCAATAATCTATTTACCTTGTTATTATTCAGCCGGGCGCCGCAACAAGCGCGCAGGGAACGCTAGGATCGTGCGATTCCCGCAGCATTTATTAAATACTAATTTAGACACTTCTTGGCAACAACAATAACATTGCTAAGTACAATGTTATATACAATTTACAATGCAGGGGCATGTCTAGATAGATTTTTTAGTGGCTAGATATCAATTTTTAATTTCTTATATTAACAGAATCGACACATCTAATAGTTTTTATAGTTTCGGATATAATAAAAGGGCTAGATTAGGGTTTTGTCAACCTGTTTCTTAACTGGAGATTAAGAAACAGGTAATATGTAATTAAGTATGTGCTCGGGGAGGCTCCTTTCGAGAACTTCAACAATCTTTTACATTTTTTTTGCATTTTCGTTGGGTATTGTGGGCACATCTTGATGTAATATGGGTATAAGACCGCTATTATATCAACGCATTCACATTGGTTTAAGTATGTATGCTTTGTATAGTATAACCATAGACTACCTATACCTATTGTATATTTTATAGGCCTACACTACATCGCAAATCAGCTGTTTCACTTATAATTCACTTGTTTCTCAGATGACGAAGAAGATCGACGACGCGGAGAGGAACCCCAAGGCCATCGACCGGTGGATCCGCGACGTGAGCGAGCTGCACCTCGCCAAGCCCGCGCCCACCGTCACCTACACCGTGTGAGTACACACGCAATCACGGAGGGCCGAAAGTGGTGATTTGTCGATAGCAGCTCGTAGGATATGTAAGAATACAGTGGATGTAGAGGCCCAGAGATGTAGCCCATGTCACATTGCTTTTGTTCATGTATCTGCTGTTGGCTGAAAGAAACAAGCAGATTATACAGAGTATTTAAGTGACACAGTAAAAAATACTAAGTTAACTGGACTCTATCTATTCAATCTTATTATATCTTGTAGAAGATGTATGTACCCTTGTACAGTCCCCTGTGTCAAACCATAAATCTGTCTGGAACTATACTTATACAGTGTTTTTCCTACGGTTCTTCATATTCTGGCCGAAGTTTTATGATAGTTTCCACTGGGGGCGCCACTTTGTATGCACAAAAGTGCACTATTATATTTTTCCAGAACTATCCAAAACTATGCTACAGCTAGATAATATATACCTTCCTCTTAACTTACCTAACCCTCTTATTACTATTCCAGAAAGATGCCCGACATAGACAGCCTGATGCAAGAGTGGCCAGAGACAATGGAGGAAACACTAAACGACGTCGGATTCCCTCCAGCCGACCTCGACTGCTCTCTGTCCCAATACGCCGACCTGGTCTGTGGTCTGCTGGACATCCCGGTGGCTGGAGACACGCTGAACGACAGGATCCAGGCGCTGCATATGCTGTTCAGTCTGTACTCGGCGGTCAAAGCGTCGCAGCTGTACGCTGAGAGGGAGAAAGAGAAGGCGGAGAATTTATAGTTCAGGGAGTTGAAAGGGTTTTGATACACTGAGGGTGGGGAGGTTGGTGGATTTATCGTCGTGGTGCTGTGTGACGTCTCATATCGGTTAGGTGAACAGGCCTTAAGCTATGTAAGATGTAGATTACGCAGAGATCTAGAAGTATAGCTGAAGTTCTGAGGCTGTATTCGGCGCGATTAACGCGGAAAATTATACAGCCTAAGATGTTAGATGGCCATTTAAGTATACTTTTAAGTGAATAATAAAGTGTATGTTTATATTTTCTTTTGTTTTTACTGTTTATGAAGCCTTTGACCAAAATCCTAACTGTCTGTTACTCTTTCACGCCAAAACTACTGAACAGATTTGAATGAAATTTGGTGTGCATATGGTCTAGACCCTGAGAAAGAACATAGGCTACTTTTTATCCCGGAATTCCCATGGGAAAACTTTTTAAGGCAAAGCGAAGCTCGCGGGAACAGCTATATATAATAAACCAACTTTTGTAAGTACCTTTTTCAAATTAAAAACAACGTGAATTACTTTGGCAAATCTTATATTAAACATTAAAATTCATATAGGTCTACACAAAATATACAATTTCAACAAATTTCGTCCCCGTTGCTCAAAATAATACTAGCCTCTTACAGAAACTAACACAGAGTTTCACTAATATACGTTTACCATTTTTATGACTAACAAAAATCGTAATTCAGAACTTTCCCACATATTATTTATCAATACATGTATAACATTGTACAATTTAGGGCTTGTTTCGCAATGTCCTATTAATTTGTTTTCATTTTATTAGGAAATATCCAATAAATGGTATTATATCATTGTGTGTGCCTTAAATGAAAGTTTGTTTTTCAATCAAATACACGCAAAAATCGTCTAGTTGCATAGTCATGAAACTTGTCTTAGGTTTATAAAAACACTGTCATATTTACCTGGACGGCCACATTTTGGGGTTATACCACTCTTTTCTAAATAAATAAACGGTCACAAGAAATGTTTACAGGAAAGAAGACATATTTAGGGCCTGTTCCACAATGTCTGGTTAGTGGCTACCTGTCGGATAAAATACATGCTGTCACTCTCTGTCATTATTTTTTAGACAGTGACAGTATGTATTTTATCCGACAGGTAACCACTAACCAGACATTGTGGAACAGGCCCTCAGTTATGTATTTTAATTTGAAACATCGAAATACATTTTAAAGATCAATTGAATAGAATAGTTAGGTATATCTCCTTTTAAATAGCTATGAAGCCGTTTTTATTTTTCCCAAAGTCAAGTTGAAAGTAAGTAACAGATTGAATGAAGCAGGTAGGGAATAGTTCTACATTTTCACAGGATGAGAATGGTTACAAACGATTATGAGATCTAGAGCATTACAACTAGGGTACTAAATACATTGGAAGACTACTCGGGACAGAAATATATTTACAAAAACCTTAGGGACAAATTATACGGACTCGAGAATTTTAAGGATACTTACCGCCCGATTCTGAAAGACTTTTAAAAAATAGCCTTAGATTTAAAATATTTATAAGGGCCTTACCACAAAAACTTAGGACAGTTTTAACAGATGTTTAGCGCTTTCAAACGCCTAGAAAATTGACAAATTTAGTTTTAAACATTTGTTAATCAATGTTTAATATTTGTGGCAAAAAAATGTTTTAAATCTTAGATTATTTTATAAAATTCTTTCGTTAACTGGCTGTTAGTGGTTGTTAGTATATTTTTATATTATGCAGTTGAGCGCTAATTTTAACTACAATATTTGAAAAGGTTATTGCATAGTAAGTGTCTTTTTATTGTTTATTAATTGAAGTAACTACAGTCTACATTGAGATAAGAAAGTGTCATACACTGTAAGTTATCGTAATATTCATGTACTAAAATCTATATTTACACAAAACACACTCATCATCCATATCACAGTCTATTACCACAATTCACATAATTATGTTTTTGCACCCAAAAAATACATATAGTTATACAAAGGTAAATAAAACATCTAAATAAATAAAACGTTATCGGGATAAGGACCCACAAACATCTGATTCGTCAGTTTGATTATGGAATAACTAAATAAAAATATAAAACCAAAAAGCTAACTATCACATATCACACTCATTTGGTACGATGTGCTAAGGGTCCATTAATTGTTACGAAACATATCTGTGCCAAGCGATGTCCACGTCTGACACAACGTGATAGAGTAGAGTTCGACGTGGCCGAGCTCCAATGTCGTTATAGTGTAGGTTTTTTTCTCACACATACCTTTTTTTTACTTACAAGTTGTTAACGAAGCGACAAATAAAGTTAGCCTCTTTTTAGTGCCTGAGTATTTTAACAGAACACATAATTTTTAAGCATTTGAAATTATATCCATATTTGATTGAGGTAACAAAATATCAAACAGTACACATTTACCGTGATACTAGTTACTCTATCGATTCATAACGCTGCCCAACCTCATAATACAGTGTTCCTGTCGTCACGTCACTTACAACTATTTTTTCTTGGAAGGCTATTCCCTCCACAACACAACCGAATACTAATGTTCACACTACTGTGACTAAGTGCAAAATCCTCTCTTTACCCCACGCAACCCAAAAAGTCTCACTCGAGAAGTCTTTCGAAAACCGAACTTCACTTCCAAACTGAGTCCAAAATCGATTCGAAAATTCACTTCCGCACACATTACACTTGACCCTACCATCCGTCGCTAGCTCCCTCTAGTGGTAGTGGAACAGGTTGAAGAGTCGTCGGTTGAGGAAGGGCGGCTGCTTCAGCTCCGACAGCGGCTCCTCGTCGTTCCTGATGCAGAAGTAGCTGCTGATCATGCTGCGGCAGATCGGGCACTTGTCCAGTTTCGCTGTAACGGGAGATAGATGGCGTTAGTGTCTGTTGTAAAAGATCGATTTTCTTTTTTTTTTAAATAATAGTGGTGCAATAAAATTCAGTGTTCTGTCAAAAGCTTTTGCCTGATAATCGCACTCATTATCAACCTAATTAAACTAACCAATTTTATCAACCTAATGGGTTTTATTTACCTTAACCTTTCAACTCTTGCTTGCATTTTAATTAGAATATTCATATGTCTAACCCAACCTAAAGGTGAGTTACCATAAACCTACCAAGAGATATCAAAACAATAAGATAATCGTTTATTTAGAGGTCACAAACAGATACAATCATGTTATGATCATGGCCCTTAATACGTGACCTAACTTTATATCATTTATCCTGTCCTTATACGCAATGTATACTATGTCACAGATAGTATGGATTTTCCCGTGTAAAAACCTGGCTAAGACCTTTGGCACTCAGCGTGAAGAGTAAAACCTAGATGTGTGAACATACCAACCAGCAGTGGACTAGGGTGGTGAGTAATGGAAGGACTTTCTATTGTATAGAGGTATGCCGGAAGGTTTTTCGTTTGAACCTAGTACATGAATTCCTCACAAAGTTCCAATACCTACAGTTCGATAGCAGCGAGAGAGAGAGCGTAGCTTTTTATGATGTAGGAGTAGGTTTGTTGTATATTTTATTCAAGGTATTGTACACATCTAAAGAGTATTCAACGGACTGAGAGCTTAGATCATAACAAAACTACACTTCCAATATTTACTTGAAATTAATTGAATTTTATGCCTAGTGCTGCAAAAGGTCAGATAGCAAAGTAGATAGATCTTACCATAAAATTATAAACTTATCACGTGATTTGCCTCACGTGTATGATTCAATCTCAGTAACAGTAATGACAAAACTTAAATAAAATAATTGGGGTTAACAGGTGTTATGTCAGACGTAATTGCTGGTTAGTTGTTATCACACTATCTCTGTTACGCTCACTTAAGTGCCATGTTGTTGTCATGTATTTTAATTGTTTAAGGGTTTTCGCAGATTTACAGTACAGTGCACAGTACGTACCAAACCTGCTTTTACTGAAATCGTCACAAAAAATTGTTAATATCTTGGCGTTCCTAACTGTTTAGGTTCAAAAATATTACCTTGTTATCAATCACATCTCCGAAAGGGTTGAGGAAAGGGGAGTTTTTAGGGGATATTTGTGAGAGGGCTATGCCCAAAGTTAATTGATGGGTTTGTGCTCTGCTAGGTAGATGCTTATGCAGCAGTTAGCGTATACATATGAGATAATTACTTTGCAATATATTAACGAAAAAAAACTGTATAAAAGTTCCTTACATACATTGAAGTGTGACTTAAGAGTAGAGTATAGCACTTGCTCGTCCATACAAAAAGAGAAAACGTTTTACTACCCCTAAATATTATCCAATCTCCATGATTTTTTAATATGTTATTGACACAAGGAATAACTAGGTTTATAGGTTTTCCTTTTTTCAAAATTTTCTATAGATTCAAACTTATAGGCACCTCAAATAAAGTTTTTTTTGTCATTGCGACTTTGTTGAATTAAGCCGTTTGTGGATCAATAACAACGTATTTAAAAAAAAAAAGCGAAACCTATAAACCTAGAATATATTAAGCTGAAGCGATTGACACTAAAATCAAAGAGATTGGTTGATATTTAGTTAGTGTAAAACGTTTTCTCCCAAAACCAGAATTTCATCAAGAAAAGTACCTATTGTCAGTCCCGAGCTGCAGTGCTCTCTATCGCACGATTGAGGGTCGGGGGGGGAAGCAAAGCACACGTACGATAGGGATGTCCATAGTGAAGTCGATAGTAGAGATGGGATCCCGCCTGCGTTATCGATATCTATAGATATACAGGATGTCCCATGTTAAATTGCACATCCGAATCATAGTGACACAACTCGTCATTCTAAACATCTTTTGTTTTAAGACTTTTGATTGTTTGCGAATTTTATTTTTGCTAATTCATATAAACTTTGTTGGCTATGAGATTTTTTACTATAGACATAGACAGTAGATTTTTTTTCACGAATTTACAAAAGTCGTAAAACAAAAGTTGTTTAGAATAACAAATTAAGTCACTATAATTTGGATGTGCACTTTAATTTGGGACACCCTGTATATAAAAAGATGTGAATAGGAAAAGTTTAAAGTACTGGTAGGTTTTCAAGCAAAAAAATGACTAGTGACTATATTATATTTAATCCTCACTCAACATGGATAAGGTTACTTAGGAAATTTTATTTACACACATCTAAACTAACATAGTTACTTACATACTATAAATTGACTTGAGGCCACAAAAGCAAATAATAAAATGTATTCTATGATATAATTACTTAGGTAAGTATACTAAGACATCATCAGCCAATAATCATCCACTGCTGGACATAGGCCTCTCCCAAGGAGCGCCACAACACTCGGTCCTCGGCCTTCCTCATCCAACCACTACCCGCCACCCGCCTAAGGTCGTCAGTCCAGCGGGCAGGAGGGCGTCCCACGCTGCGTTTGCCTGTTCGTGGTCTCCACTCGAAAACTCGTCTACCCCAACGGTTATCGGTTCTTCGGCAGATATGACCAGCCCACTGCCACTTCAGCTTGCATATTTTGACAGCTATGTCGGTAACCTTAGTCCTCTGACGGATAACCTCATTTCTGATACGATCCATCAGAGAAACCCCAAGCATAGCTCTCTCCATAGCACGCTGAGCGACTTTAAATCGGTGGACCAGTCCTACCGTCAGTGTCCACGTCTCTGCACCATACGTCATCACTGGCAGGACGCACTGGTTGAAGACTTTGGTCTTAAGGCTCTGAGGAATGGCCGAGGAGAATATGTGACGAAGTTTCCCGAATGCAGCCCAACCCAGTTGGATGCGCCTTGCAGCCTCCTTGTCGAAGTTGCTTCTGCCTAGCCGAATAGTCTGCCTGAGGTAGACATATTCTTGCACAACTTCGATTGTTGCCTCACCAACGGCGACCGGCTCCGGTTTGATGTGAGCATTGTACATGACTTTCGTCTTGTCCAAGTTCATGCCGAGGCCAACACGTCGGGAAGCAGCATTTAGGCCACTTAGCATCCAGCTGAGTTCCTGCAGAGATTCTGCCATAATAACGATGTCGTCCGCGAAGCGGAGGTGTGACATTTACTCGCCATTTATACATATGCCATGTCCTTTCCAGTCCAACGTCTTAAAGACATCTTCCAATGCATTGGTGAACAGTTTCGGAGATATCACATTCCCCTGTCTCACTCCACGTTGCAGTTTGATAGGTCTTGTCTTGTGGTCCTGTACTTGGACAGTCATAGTAGCGGCATTGTACAGACATCTCAACACCTCGATATAGCGCCAATCGATTTGGCATCTCTGCAAGGATTCCAAAACTGCCCAGGTCTCGATGGAGTCGAAGGCTATTTCATAGTCCACAAAGGCTAGACACAGAGGCTGATTATACTCTTCGGTCTTCTGTATAATCTGCCTTACTGTGTGGATGTGGTCTATTGTACTAAAGCCTTTTCGAAACCCAGCCTGCTCTGGGGGCTGAAACTCGTCTAACTTTTGGGCAAGACGGTTCGTGATAACCCTTGAGAACAGCTTGTATACATGGCTTAAAAGCGAGATCGGTCTATAGTTCTTCAGAAGGGTTTTGTCACCCTTCTTAAAGAACAATACCACGACGCTCTCAGACCATGCCTCCGGTGTAATGCCATTGTGAAGAACCGAATTGAAGAGCCTCTGGAGCTGTTCGAGGATTGCAATACCTCCAGCTTTCAGAAGCTCTGTAGTAATTCCGTCTTCACCCGGAGCCTTGTTGTTTTTAAGCTGCTCAAGGACTATCCTAATCTCGCCTATGTCGACGTCAGGGATGTCGTCAGTGTAGTGGCGTATTAGTGGCGCTCTGGAATCGGTGAGCTGAGCCACAGACTTCTGCGCGTGTGAAGCATAAAGTTGTCCGTATAAACGTTCGATTTCGGCAAGAACCTCCGGCTTAGAGACAACGATATTACCATCTGCAGACCTCAACTTCGTCAAGTGGCCTCTCCCAAGTTGCTGAACGAAGACTTTTGACCCCCGATTTTGCTCAATTGCTGCTTCTATGGCGCGTGTGTTGGAGCGACGGAGATCTCTTCGAATCAGCTTCTTTATACGCTTGTTGAGTACCCGTAGTTCTGACGAAGTGTCACCTGCCGACGGAAATTCGCGTCTCTGCCTCATAAGCTCGAGTGTCTCGCTTGAAAGTTTAGACTCCTTGCTTTTGCTTCTCATGCTAAAAGAAATAAATACTAAGACAACTTACTCAACATCTATAAACAGCCCCGAAACTTTGTTAGTAGGTACTTACAGTCTCTACTGCTCCCAATTCTCGACTACGCTGACGTAAGCTATCTTGACCTCACTGAAGAGCTACTCAACAGACTCGAACGTCTCCAGAACTTATGTATCCGATTTATTTTTGGATTACGTAAGTATGATCACATTTCAGAGTATCGTGCTCAATTGAAGTGGCTCCCAATTCGCCTTCGCCGGAAAACCCACATTCTCAACATGTTATTCAATGTTTTGAATAACCCTACTTCCCCCCAATATCTCCGATCTAAGTTTTCATTCCTATGTTCCCACGGCCGAGCGTTGAGATCTACAGAGAACAAGATGTTGAGTGTGCCTGACCGCAACGCTGCTTCTTACAGTGACTCGTTCGCTGTGAAGGCGGCGTGTTTGTGGAACACCTTGCCCGTAGACGTGCGACTTTCACCTTCACTTGCTACCTTTAAAAAGAGCGTAAAGGATCACTATTATAAAACCTTAGGTTGGTAAATAATATGTATTATATTATA
This sequence comes from Plutella xylostella, assembly GCF_932276165.1. Lineage (NCBI taxonomy): Eukaryota > Metazoa > Arthropoda > Insecta > Lepidoptera > Plutellidae > Plutella > Plutella xylostella. The sequence goes on from NC_064005.1 coordinate 1,503,095, forward strand.
TAGTTATATATGTATTTATATAAATATAGCGGATATATATTAAGTCTATTTTGTCATTTAGGTATTATGTGTATTTGTATTATTATTATTTATGTAAGTTAAATAGGTAGTTAGTTTGTATTTTTCGTTTTTATCTTAGATATGTTTTAGTTTAGGTTCTTTCAACATTGTTTTTGTATAGCTTTTTATTGTATTAAAGGAGTTTAAAAACTTTAGTTTTCCACCAAACAAAGGTTGGTTGGAAGAAATTGCTTCTTGGCAATAAGCCCGCCTCTGTATATACTTACTACTTTTAAGTCCATTTTTTTAACTGTTTTTATTATTATACGATAAAGTGTTTATAAATAAATAAATACTTATAAACTTATATTTTTACAAAACTATCATAATGTTTTTTTTAGATTCACTGCATATATAGATCTAAATAACCTTACATACAAAATGATAGTCCAAGTACCGACAAAAGGTCTATTTTCCAATCATCAAAAATCCATTTTATGTACTTACCTACTAACTCGTTACTAGGTTGGTAATTACCTACATAATAAAATACTTACTCACATGAAATTATCACTAATTACTTATACTTCTTTCTATTTATCTTCAATAATTTCAAGTTTTGCTCACAAGGTCACAAGTCACAACTCACAATCACAACACAGAAATAATAATATGAAGGTAAGACGAAGACACTCCGTGTTTGGTCGCAATTTATCGCCAACCGGCGCGGCGGCGCGGTGGCGCGGTGGCGGCGGTGGCGGCGCGGCATCGGCAGTGTCCATCGATGTGTGCGTGACGCTACTTGCATGTGTGTGTGCGGTGCCCGGCGCGGGCGAGTGCACGAGCGACAGCAATACTTTTCCTAAATACCTATTTCGCTAGGATCGCGAAGCTATACTCTCCTCTTAATAGATTGACGTCGTAAATCTTCATAGGTATCATCATCATAAACTGTTGTTTTTTACCAATTAGTATTTCTATTGTAAAAGATTTATGCATATCTTTGACCCGGCCTTGACATTTGTTTTTTTACTAGTACGTTAGTAAAAACATTAAACCATAAAGGGGTTTTTATGCAACGAGGTCAAAAGTGAACAATGACTTTGTTATAATTAAAATTAAACGTCTGTGTACGCAGGCTGTGACAACTATGGTTTAACCAATTGTTAAATACTGCTATTATAAGATAAAAGATATAATTACCTACTAATTATTGATGTTATGATAAGTACCTAGTTTTCATCTTGGAACCATGGGACCTTTGGAAGGAGTAATAGGGCAGAAGCCAGCATGCAAACCTTTGGCAAAATTATCTAAAGTTTACCTTAAATTCTCAAATCAAATCAATAATGTTGTGAAGTCGACGAAAAACTTAACAGTTAATTGTCAATAGACGACCGAATGGCGTAGTGGTTAGTGACTCTGACTACTGAGCCGATGGTCCCGGGTTTGATTCCCGGCTGGGGCAGATATTTGTTTAAACACAGATATTTGTTCTCGGGTCTTGGATGTGCCCGTAAAATGGCAATAGGCCCGCCCCCTATTACATTGGGACTAAAATAACACTCTGGCGAAAAGTGGGTGCAGCAATGCCTAAACACCTCTGCCTACCCCGCAAGGGAGTACATTAGTACAAGGCGTGAGTGCGTGTTTTTTTTTTTAATTTTCAATACTTTGTCATAATATTACTGTACCATCATTACACAAAGGCCCTGTCACTAAGGAGAAGAAATAGCAAAATAAACTCCTTAAGCCCCTTTTAAATATGCACGACAATTCACATGCATCAACGGAAAACTAAGATGATCTCAGCCATAATTTTATTGTAAGGGCGTAGCCTTAATCAAAGCGCTTGGCATTGGTAAAGGTCGCGCTTAAAATTCTGGAAGTGTCCTACACTGCGTATGCGACGCACCTAGCATTGTTATAAGTCTCTTTAGAATCATATAGTACTTGGAACTGAATTTTCTAGATGCTTTTTTGCCAATAATTTGTTTTTATACAGTAAACTGCTACAACTTGTCCTATTGTATACAAAATTTACTATATATTGAACGCTTACAGAAACTTGACCACACTAATTTTGATATATCGTCAAAAACCTAACCAGTTACGATAGTTTATTGTGATAGTTCTTAGTATTAACATTGTCATCACCGTCAGTTAAGCGAGCAAGGATCAACTTATTGACCAGTGTGAAGTTGGCAGCCTAAAGTTAGCAGCCTAAGTGTAGGCGACCAAATTATGAAGGTTACGATTTGTACCACACATATTATTCAAAATTAAGGCTAATTTCATATTACTAATAAATACAAATGTATTAAATAATTAAAATTTAAAACATCGAATGACCAAACCGCAAAATAAAAAGCAAAATATTTTTTTAAAAATCTATTCCCCATAAGTGGATGACGTTTCAACCACGAAGGAGTCGGAAAGCCACGACCAGACCTAGTTTAAATCGAAGGCTGGTTAAGTAACACCACCTGAAAGAAGTTTCATCAACATTGAAAGAGGATTACAGGTGTCAGTAAGAAGAAGAATGCTGAAATCTGGGGAAAAAATACATATTTCACAAAGTTTTTTAAAAATTTCAGCCGAAAATGCTGATAAGAACAATACGTCTGCTGGTTTATATGATCGGCAATGATGATTACTGAAAACCGTTTTCAGGATTTTCAGCTCACATGAGTACCTCTTCAATTATAGGTAAATAGGTATTTAGCGGCCCAAGTCAAAATAATACACTCATACCCTCAGATACCCTAGAAGCAGGTGGAAAGCCACGACCAGACCTAGTTTAAATCGAAGGTTGGTTAAATACCAACAGCTGAAAGAAGTTTCATCAACATTGAAAGAGGATTATAGGTGTCAGTAAGAGGAAGAATGCTGAATTCTGGGGAAAAAATACATATTTCACAAAGTTTCTTAAAATTTTCAGCTGATAACGCGCATAAAACCAATACGTCTGTTGGTTTATATGATCGGCAATGATGATCACTGAAAACCATTTTCAGGATTTTCAGCTCACATGAGTACCTCTTCAGTTATAGGTAAATAGGTATTTAGCGGCCTAAGTCGAAATATTACACTCATACCCTCAGATACCCAAGAAGCAGGTGGAAAGCCACGACCAGACCTAGTTTAAATCGAAGGTTGGTTATGTACCAACAGCTGAAAGAAGTTTCATTAACATTGAAAGAGGATTACAGGTGCCTGTAAGAAGAAGAATGCTGAATTCTGGGGAAAAAATAGACATTTCCCAAAGTTTATTGAGATTTTAGGTGGAAATCCTCATCAATCCCCTAGAAGCAGGTGGAAAGCCACGACTAGACCTAGTTTAAATCGAAGGTTGGTTAATAACCAACAGCTGAAAGAAGTTTCATCAACATTGAAAGAGGATTACAGGTTCCTGTAAGAAGATGAATGCTGAATTCCGGGAAAAAAATACACATTTAATAAAGTTTATTGACATTTTAGATGGAAACCCTCATGGATCCCCTAGAAGTAGTTGGAAAGCCACAACCAGACCTAGTTTAAATCAAAGGCTGGTTAAGTACCAACAGCTGAAAGAAGTTTCATCAACATTGAAAGAGGATTACAGGTGTCAGTAAGAAGAAGAATGCTGAAATCTGGGGAAAAAATGCATATTTCAGAAAGTTTTTTAAAATTTTCAGCTGAAAATGCTGATAAGACCACAACGTCTGCTAGTTTTTATGATCGGCACTGATGATTGCTGAAAACCGTTTTCAGGATTTTCAGCTCACATGAGTACCTCTTCAGTTATAGGTAAATAGGTATTTAGCGGCCTAAGTCGAAATATTACTTTTATACCCTCAGATACCCAAGAAGCAGGTGGAAAGCCACGACCAGACCTAGTCTCAATCGAAGGGTGGTTATGTACAAACAGCTGAAAGAAGTTTCATCAACATTGAAAGAGGATAACAGGTGTCAGTAAGAGGAAGAATGCTGAATTCTGGGGAAAAAATACATATTTCACAAAGTTTTTTAAAATTTTCAGCTGAAAATGCAGATAAAACCAATACGTCTGCTGGTTTATATAATCGGCAATGATGATCACTGAAAACCATTTTCAGGATTTTCAGCTCACATGAGTACCTCTTCAGTTATAGGTAAATAGGTATTTAGCGGCCTAAGTCGAAATATTACACTCATACCCTCAGATACCCAAGAAGCAGGTGGAAAGCCACAACCAGACCTAGTTTAAATCGAAGGTTGGTTATGTACCAACAGCTGAAAGAAGTTTCATTAACATTGAAAGAGGATTACAGGTGCCTGTATGAAGAAGAATGCTGAATTCTGGGGAAAAAATAGACATTTCCCAAAGTTTATTGAGATTTTAGGTGGAAATCCTCATCAATCCCCTAGAAGCAGGTGGAAAGCCACGACTAGACCTAGTTTAAATCGAAGGTTGGTTAATAACCAACAGCTGAAAGAAGTTTCATCAACATTGAAAGAGGATTACAGGTTCCTGTAAGAAGATGAATGCTGAATTCCGGGAAAAAAAATACACATTTAATAAAGTTTATTGACATTTTAGATGGAAACCCTCATGGATTCCCTAGAAGTAGTTGGAAAGCCACAACCAGACCTAGTTTAAATCAAAGGCTGGTTAAGTACCAACAGCTGAAAGAAGTTTCATCAACATTGAAAGAGGATTACAGGTATCAGTATGAAGAAGAATGCTGAAATCTGGGGAAAAAATACATATTTCAGAAAGTTTTTTAAAATTATCACCTGAAAATGCTGATAAGACCACAACGTCTGCTAGTTTTTATGATCGGCACTGATGATTGCTGAAAACTATTTTCAGGATTTTCAGCTCACATGAGTACCTCTTCAGTTATAGGTAAATAGGTATTTAGCGGCCTAAGTCGAAATATTACTTTTATACCCTCAGATACCCAAGAAGCAGGTGGAAAGCCACGACCAGACCTAGTCTCAATCGAAAGTTGGTTATGTACAAACAGCTGAAAGAAGTTTCATCAACATTGAAAGAGGATTACAGGTGTCAGTAAGTGGAAGAATGCTGAATTCTGGGGAAAAAATACATATTTCACAAAGTTTTTTAAAATTTTCAGCTGAAAATGCAGATTAAACCAATACGTCTGCTGGTTTATATGATCGGCAATGATGATCACTGAAAACCATTTTCAGGATTTTCAGCTCACATGAGTACCTCTTCAGTTATAGGTAAATAGGTATTTAGCGGCCTAAGTCAAAATGTTACACTCATACCCTCAGATACCCAAGAAGCAGGTGGAAAGCCACGACCAGACCTAGTTTAAATCGAAGGTTGGTTATGTACCAACAGCTGAAAGAAGTTTCATTAACATTGAAAGAGGATTACAGGTGCCTGTAAGAAGAAGAATGCTGAGTTCTGGGGAAAAAATAGACATTTCCCAAAGTTTATTGAGATTTTAGGTGGAAATCCTCATCAATCCCCTAGATTCAGGTGGAAAGCCACGACTAGACCTAGTTTAAATCGAAGGTTGGTTAATAACCAACAGCTGAAAGAAGTTTCATCAACATTGAAAGAGGATTACAGGTTCCTGTAAGAAGATGAATGCTGAATTCCGGGAAAAAAAATACACATTTAATAAAGTTTATTGACATTTTAGATGGAAACCCTCATGGGTCCCCTAGAAGTTGTTGGAAAGCCACAACCAGACCTAGTTTAAATCAAAGGCAGGTAAAGTACCAACAGCTGAAAGAAGTTTCATCAACATTGAAAGAGGATTACAGGTGTCAGTAAGAAGAAGAATGCTGAAATCTGGGGAAAAAATACATATTTCAGAAAGTTTTTTAAAATTTTCAGCTGAAAATGCTGATAAGACCACAACGTCTGCTAGTTTTTATGATCGGCACTGATGATTGCTGAAAACCATTTTCAGGATTTTCAGCTCACATGAGTACCTCTTCAGTTATAGGTAAATAGGTATTTAGCGGCCTAAGTCGAAATATTACTTTTATACCCTCAGATACCCAAGAAGCAGGTGGAAAGTCACGACCAGACCTAGTCACAATCGAAGGTTGGTTATGTACAAACAGCTGAAAGAAGTTTCATCAACATTGAAAGAGGATTACAGGTGTCAGTAAGTGGAAGAATGCTGAAATCTGGGGAAAAAATACATATTTCACAAAGTTTTTTAAAATTTTCAGCTGAAAATGCAGATAAAACCAAAACGTCTGCTGGTTTTTATGATCGGCACTGATGATTGCTGAAAACCATTTTCAGGATTTTCAGCTCACATGAGTACCTCTTCAGTTATAGGTAAATAGGTATTTAGCGGCCTAAGTCGAAATATTACTTTTATACCCTCAGATACCCAAGAAGCAGGTGGAAAGCCACGACCAGACCTAGTCACAATCGAAGGTTGGTTATGTACAAACAGCTGAAAGAAGTTTCATCAACATTGAAAGAGGATTACAGGTGTCAGTAAGTGGAAGAATGCTGAATTCTGGGGAAAAAATACATATTTCACAAAGTTTTTTAAAATTTTCAGCTGAAAATGCAGATAAAACCAAAACGTCTGCTGGTTTATATGATCGGCAATGATGATCACTGAAAACCATTTTCAGGATTTTCAGCTCACATGAGTACCTCTTCAGTTATAGGTAAATAGGTATTTAGCGGCCTAAGTCGAAATATTACACTCATACCCTCAGATACCCAAGAAGCAGGTGGAAAGCCACGACCAGACCTAGTTTAAATCGAAGGTTGGTTGCGTACCAACAGCTGAAAGAAGTTCCATTAACATTGAAAGAGGATTACAGGTGCCTGTAAGAAGAAGAATGCTGAATTCTGGGGAAAAAATAGACATTTCCCAAAGTTTATTGAGATTTTAGGTGGAAATCCTCATCAATCCCCTAGAAGCAGGTGGAAAGCCACGACTAGACCTAGTTTAAATCGAAGGTTGGTTAATAACCAACAGCTGAAAGAAGTTTCATCAACATTGAAAGAGGATTACAGGTTCCTGTAAGATGATGAATGCTGAATTCCGGGAAAAAAAATACACATTTAATAAAGTTTATTGACATTTTAGATGGAAACCCTCATGGATCCCCTAGAAGTAGTTGGAAAGCCACAACCAGACCTAGTTTAAATCAAAGGCTGGTTAAGTACCAACAGCTGAAAGAAGTTTCATCAACATTGAAAGAGGATTACAGGTGTCAGTAAGAAGAAGAATGCTGAAATCTGGGGAAAAAATACATATTTCAGAAAGTTTTTTAAAATTTTCAGCTGAAAATGCTGATAAGACCACAACGTCTGCTAGTTTTTATGATCGGCACTGATGATTGCTGAAAACCATTTTCAGGATTTTCAGCTCACATGAGTACCTCTTCAGTTATAGGTAAATAGGTATTTAGCGGCCTTAGTCGAAATATTACTTTTATACCCTCAGATACCCAAGAAGCAGGTGGAAAGCCACGACCAGACCTAGTCACAATCGAAGGTTGGTTATGTACAAACAGCTGAAAGAAGTTTCATCAACATTGAAAGAGGATTACAGGTGTCAGTAAGTGGAAGAATGCTGAATTCTGGGGAAAAAATACATATTTCACAAAGTTTTTTAAAATTTTCAGCTGAAAATGCAGATAAAACCAAAACGTCTGCTGGTTTATATGATCGGCAATGATGATCACTGAAAACCATTTTCAGGATTTTCAGCTCACATGAGTACCTCTTCAGTTATAGGTAAATAGGTATTTAGCGGCCTAAGTCGAAATATTACACTCATACCCTCAGATACCCAAGAAGCAGGTGGAAAGCCACGACCAGACCTAGTTTAAATCGAAGGTTGGTTGTGTACCAACAGCTGAAAGAAGTTTCATTAACATTGAAAGAGGATTACAGGTGCCTGTAAGAAGAAGAATGCTGAATTCTGGGGAAAAAATAGACATTTCCCAAAGTTTATTGAGATTTTAGGTGGAAATCCTCATCAATCCCCTAGAAGCAGGTGGAAAGCCACGACTAGACCTAGTTTAAATCGAAGGTTGGTTAATAACCAACAGCTGAAAGAAGTTTCATCAACATTGAAAGAGGATTACAGGTTCCTGTAAGAAGATGAATGCTGAATTCCGGGAAAAAAAATACACATTTAATAAAGTTTATTGACATTTTAGATGGAAACCCTCATGGATCCCCGAGAAGTAGTTGGAAAGCCACAACCAGACCTAGTTTAAATCAAAGGCTGGTTAAGTACCAACAGCTGAAAGAAGTTTCATCAACATTGAAAGAGGATTACAGGTGTCAGTAAGAAGAAGAATGCTGAAATCTGGGGAAAAAATACATATTTCAGAAAGTTTTTTAAAATTTTCAGCTGAAAATGCTGATAAGACCACAACGTCTGCTAGTTTTTATGATCGGCACTGATGATTGCTATAAACCATTTTCAGGATTTTCAGCTCACATGAGTACCTCTTCAGTTATAGGTAAATAGGTATTTAGCGGCCTAAGTCGAAATATTACTTTTATACCCTCAGATACCCAAGAAGCAGGTGGAAAGCCACGACCAGACCTAGTCACAATCGAAGGTTGGTTATGTACAAACAGCTGAAAGAAGTTTCATCAACATTGAAAGAGGATTACAGGTGTCAGTAAGTGGAAGAATGCTGAATTCTGGGGAAAAAATACATATTTCACAAAGTTTTTTAAAATTTTCAGCTGAAAATGCAGATAAAACCAAAACGTCTGCTGGTTTATATGATCGGCAATGATGATCACTGAAAACCATTTTCAGGATTTTCAGCTCACATGAGTACCTCTTCAGTTATAGGTAAATAGGTATTTAGCGGCCTAAGTCAAAATGTTACACTCATACCCTCAGATACCCAAGTAGCAGGTGGAAAGCCACGACCAGACCTAGTTTAAATTGAAGGTTGGTTATGTACCAACAGCTGAAAGAAGTTTCATTAACATTGAAAGAGGATTACAGGTGCCTGTAAGAAGAAGAATGCTGAATTCTGGGGAAAAAATAGACATTTCCCAAAGTTTATTGAGATTTTAGGTGGAAATCCTCATCAATCCCCTAGAAGCAGGTGGAAAGCCACGACTAGACCTAGTTTAAATCGAAGGTTGGTTAATAACCAACAGCTGAAAGAAGTTTCATCAACATTGAAAGAGGATTACAGGTTCCTGTAAGAAGATGAATGCTGAATTCCGGGAAAAAAAATACACATTTAATAAAGTTTATTGACATTTTAGATGGAAACCCTCATGGATCCCCTAGAAGTAGTTGGAAAGCCACAACCAGACCTAGTTTAAATCAAAGGCTGGTTAAGTACCAACAGCTGAAAGAAGTTTCATCAACATTGAAAGAGGATTACAGGTGTCAGTAAGAAGAAGAATGCTGAAATCTGGGGAAAAAATACATATTTCAGAAAGTTTTTTAAAATTTTCAGCTGAAAATGCTGATAAGACCACAACGTCTGCTAGTTTTTATGATCGGCACTGATGATTGCTGAAAACCATTTTCAGGATTTTCAGCTCACATGAGTACCTCTTCAGTTATAGGTAAATAGGTATTTAGCGGCCTAAGTCGAAATATTACTTTTATACCCTCAGATACCCAAGAAGCAGGTGGAAAGCCACGACCAGACCTAGTCACAATCGAAGGTTGGTTATGTACAAACAGCTGAAAGAAGTTTCATCAACATTGAAAGAGGATTACAGGTGTCAGTAAGTGGAAGAATGCTGAATTCTGGGGAAAAAATACATATTTCACAAAGTTTTTTAAAATTTTCAGCTGAAAATGCAGATAAAACCAAAACGTCTGCTGGTTTATATGATCGGCAATGATGATCACTGAAAACCATTTTCAGGATTTTCAGCTCACATGAGTACCTCTTCAGTTATAGGTAAATAGGTATTTAGCGGCCTAAGTCGAAATATTACACTCATACCCTCAGATACCCAAGAAGCAGGTGGAAAGCCACGACCAGACCTAGTTTAAATCGAAGGTTGGTTAATAACCAACAGCTGAAAGAAGTTTCATCAACATTGAAAGAGGATTACAGGTTCCTGTAAGAAGATGAATGCTGAATTCCGGGAAAAAAAATACACATTTAATAAAGTTTATTGACATTTTAGATGGAAACCCTCATGGATCCCCTAGAAGTAGTTGGAAAGCCACAACTAGACCTAGTTTAAATCGAAGGTTGGTTAATAACCAACAGCTGAAAGAAGTTTCATCAACATTGAAAGAGGATTACAGGTTCCTGTAAGAAGATGAATGCTGAATTCCGGGAAAAAAAATACACATTTAATAAAGTTTATTGACATTTTAGATGGAAACCCTCATGGATCCCCTAGAAGTAGTTGGAAAGCCACAACCAGCTGGGTGATTTTCTATCTCGGGTGTCATGGACTCGCGATTTCCAACCGTATAAATCTATGATGGGTTTCTGACCATCTTTTGGCATCGGCTATCTCGGTCATGATCACTAAACGAATAGTGGGTATGAGATTTATCGATACACTAGAGGTTGCAAAATTTTTGTGAAAATATTCTGTGATTTGGTTAGCCGACTAAATGAAAACTTCATTTCACTTCAAACTACGACTACTGTATTTATCAAATCTTTAATTTGCCGCATTATTTAGAAAAATGGCGATACTGGAAGCTATTGTCAAATGATTGTCAAAACAAACTACAAGGAACCATCCAAAACAGAGATTGATTTTGGTGTGTGTTTTTAAATAATTACCTGAATCCTGTGTTTTAATTGTTCATTATATCTAAGGTAAGTACATAATTAACGTATTACTATTAAAATTTTATATTAGTCATACACAGAACGAAATATGGGAAATTTTTACAAAGTCGTGAAAAATGAACATTTATTGTTCTTAATAAAAGCATTGAGATCAATGATTTCTAGTACGATACGCTAGTAATATAAGTCGATGATTGAGATCTAACACTTGGTACTGGGAACTCAGTTATTAAAAGTAGATTGATCACTGAGCCATTAAATAATCTTCACATTTGTGCAGGTTGTGCTTGTTAGTAATATTTTTGTGAGGCATATCATGTGCCAAGAAAAAAGATTGAATAGGACATTAATATTGTATTTTATTTCCAGGATGGCGCCTTTAAGAAAAGTCTCAGATCGACAAATGGACATTTTGTTGGAGTTCGTTGAAAGACATAAAGAGCTTGCTGTTGGCCGGTACCCTCCCGGCCCATTAGGCATACAACCAGCACGTTGGCTATGGGACAGTGCAGCATTACAATTATATGAATTATATTCAATAGGGTCTGGAGTTACAAAAACTGGTCAAAAATTCTGATGGGCATTCACATGTAAAGTGGCAATGTGCAATCATAACTTAAACAAGGTTAAAGTAGAAAAAATATTTTAATAATGATTATAGTAAGACTGGTAGAAGCAAAATGTGATAGGAAGTTATGTGATTTAAAATCAAAAATAAAAGCCATTAATATAAATTGTGTTTTTTATTACTAAATTATACATATACAGCAAAAATCAGCCTATCAGAGTCAGGTTATTTTAGTTCCTTGAAATTCACAGCCTCTGGACAAGGTTGGTCCTCATTCGCCCTGCATCTGCATCAGCAGCACCATAAGCCACGTTACCAATATGCTGCACCCAAATGTTACCAGCAGCAGGTAAGATGTCGTCACTGGTATATTGTGTGCATTTGCTATATTGTGTAGTACACAACAGTCATTTACTGCACACGGTGTGCCAGCAAACATCTCCAGGGTGTTTTAAGGGCCCCAATGCACCGCTCCACAGTATTTCTGACACGGCAGTGTAGATCAGTGTACTGTTCTTCTGGGGATCCTACAGCTGCATTGAGGATAGGTGTTAATATCCATGGCCGTAGAGCATAACCAGAGTCCCCTGAAACCAATTTTAAAACAACAGTTAGGTACCTATACTTACTGAAAAAAAACAAATACCTACTGAAATAATTTCCTTCTAAATAATTACTTACTAATTATGGAAGACCAAAAATTTGCAAGATTCACAAAACAAACATCAAAGAAATATTATTTTGTTCAAGACAGTTCAAGATCATAAGAACAAGAAGACTTCAGCGTCACAATTTAAAAAAAAAACGTTATTTTCTACATTCTATGGTGACTCTATGGTTTAAAAGCTACTATTTACTAGTTGCTCAAGACAAGACGGTTGGCCAACCCAAATTAGTACTTATGATTCCAACTATCCGATACAAAATACCAACCTCGGGTTTCGATAAAATATTCGCATACAAAATTTTAACAAGATGGCGGCCGGTGGGTATTGAAGCCCATACCAACTATGACGTCATTATTCGACCCCAACCGAACATACACAATACGAATAGTGTCAAAATTTGCTTTTTGACAGTAAGATCACGGTGAAGAGAGTTATCAACGAGATAGAAAATAGCCCAGCAGACCTAGTTTAAATCAAAGGCTGGTTAAGTAGCAACAGCTGAAAGAAGTTTCATCAACATTGAAAGAGGATTACAGGTGTCAGTATGAAGAAGAATGCTGAAATCTGGGGAAAAAATACATATTTCAGAAAGTTTTTTCAAATTTTCAGCTGAAAATGCTGATAAGACCACAACGTCTGCTAGTTTTTATGATCGGCACTGATGATTGCTGAAAACTTTGGGAAATGTCTATTTTTTCCCCAGAATTCAGCTTTCATCTTCTTACAGAAACCTGTAATCCTCTTTCAATGTGGATTAAACTTCTTTCAGCTGTTGGTACTTAATCAACCTTCGATTTAAACTAGGTCTGGTCGTGGCTTTCCACCTGCTTCTAGGGTATCTGAGGGTATGAGTGTAATATTTCGACTTAGGCCGCTAAATACCTATTTACCTATAACTGAAGAGGTACTCATGTGAGCTGAAAATCCTGAAAATGGTTTTCAGTGATCATCATTGCCGATCATATAAACCAGCAGACGTATTGGTTTTGTGCGCGTTATCAGCTGAAAATTTTAAAAAACTTTGTGAAATATGTATTTTTTCCCCAGAATTCAGCATTCTTCCTCTTACTGACACCTGTAATCCTCTTTCAATGTTGATGAAACTTCTTTCAGCTGTTTTTACATAACCACCCTTCGATTGAGACTAGGTCTGGTCGTGGCTTTCCACCTGCTTCTAGGGTATCTGAGGGTATAAAAGTAATATTTCGACTTAGGCCGCTAAATACCTATTTACCTATAACTGAAGAGGTACTCATGTGAGCTGAAAATCCTGAAAATGGTTTTCAGCAATCATCAGTGCCGATCATAAAAACTAGCAGACGTTGTGGTCTTATCAGCATTTTCAGCTAAAAATTTTAAAAAACTTTCTGAAATATGCATTTTTTCCCCAGATTTCAGCATTCTTCTTCTTACTGACACTTGTAATCCTCTTTCAATGTTGATGAAACTTCTTTCAGCTGTTGGTACTTAACCAGCCTTTGATTTAAACTAGGTCTGGTTGTGGCTTTCCAATTACTTCTAGGGGATTCATGAGGGTTTCCATCTAAAATGTCAATAAACTTTATTAAATGTGTATTTTTTTTTCCCGGAATTCAGCATTCATCTTCTTACAGGAACCTGTAATCCTCTTTCAATGTTGATGAAACTTCTTTCAGCTGTTGGTTATTAACCAACCTTCGATTTAAACTAGGTCTAGTCGTGGCTTTCCACCTGCTTCTAGGGGATTGATGAGGATTTCCACCTAAAATCTCAATAAACTTTGGGAAATGTCTATTTTTTCCCCAGAATTCAGCATTCTTTTTCTTACAGGCACCTGTAATCCTCTTTCAATGTTAATGAAACTTCTTTCAGCTGTTGGTACATAACCAACCTTCGATTTAAACTAGGTCTGGTCGTGGCTTTCCACCTGCTTCTTGGGTATCTGAGGGTATGAGTGTAATATTTCGACTTAGGCTGCTAAATACCTATTTACCTATAACTGGAAAGGTACTCATGTGAGCTGAAAATCCTGAAAATGGTTTTTAGAAATTATTAGTGCCGATCATATTAACCAGCAGACGTTGTGGTTTTGTGCGCGTTTTCAGCTGAAAATTTTAAAAAACTTTGTGAAATATGTATTTTTTCCCCAGAATTCAGCATTCTTCCTCTTACTGACACCTGTAATCCTCTTTCAATGTTGATGAAACTTCTTTCAGCTGTTGGTACTTAACCAACCTTCGATTTAAACTAGGTCTGGTCGTGGCTTTCCACCTGCTTCTAGGGTATCTGAGGGTATGAGTGTATTATTTTGACTTGGGCCGCTAAATACCTTTTTACCTATAACTGAAGAGGTACTCATGTGAGCTGAAAATCCTGAAAACGGTTTTCAGTAATCATCATTGCCGATCATATAAACCAGCAGACGTATTGTTCTTATCAGCATTTTCGGCTGAAATTTTTAAAAAACTTTGTGAAATATGTATTTTTTCCCCAGATTTCAGCATTCTTCTTCTTACTGACACCTGTAATCCTCTTTCAATGTTGATGAAACTTCTTTCAGGTGGTGTTACTTAACCAGCCTTCGATTTAAACTAGGTCTGGTCGTGGCTTTCCGACTCCTTCGTGGTTGAAACGTCATCCACTTATGGGGAATAGATTTTTAAAAAATTATTTTGCTTTTTATTTTGCGGTTTGGTCATTCGATGTTTTAAATTTTAATTATTTAATACATTTGTATTTATTAGTAATATGAAATTAGCCTTAATTTTGAATAATATGTGTGGTACAAATCGTAACCTTCTTAATTTGGTCGCCTACACTTAGGCTGCTAACTTTAGGCTGCCAACTTCACACTGGTAACTTATTGTAAGGTCATGGGGCTCCATCACATACTCTGTCCTCATCCTTCCTCAGTTAGCCACGGTCTAGCCGGGGGCGTCCCACTACCAAGGCCTAGTAATTTCTACCACATACTACGTAGATATTTATCATGTTGTTTATATTTTAATTTGTGAATTGAGGCTCAAATCAGATTTATTGACGCCATGAATGAGTTTTATCAATGTTTTATTTATACTGCGCAATTATTGCTGCAACTATATATGTATTTGAATTAATAGAACATTATCATGAAACATACTTATAAGGTTATCCGATTAAAATACCTAAACAAAATACAATATGAACTGAAAACTGTTCCTAAATTGTCAATATTTCGTCTCGATCACTGATAACATCTCACCCTGTACCTACAGCTAAAGGTCGAAGTCATTGACTTGTATCTCCACACATTACTATTCACCTAACGCAAGAGTACAAGGTTACTACCGATTAGTATTCGGATCACATCAAAATGCATCGAATCTATAATCGCTCACGATGTTGCATACAAACGAGAGAATAGCTTTGATTGAGTGGTATGTGTTAATTGAATGGGGAATATATTAATAAATGTGTTGATTGTGTTCAACAATATTGCACTCATATGACACATAACCTGTCAAGTGTAATATAAAGGCCATTGCATAATGGTCCATTGCATTCCTTAAGCTTGGATCATTTCCTATCACGCTCGCTGGTCCACTGCGGTTTGGTGGGTTCACATAATACTCATCCAGATGGATGTGTTATATGTTTGTTTCATACATCAGAAGGAATTTTGCATCGCACTCGCTCTCGAAGCCGCGCGGTGTGAATCGCATCGTCCGCAATCTACCCTGATTACCTACCGAGTAGAGTGGCCGAGACAGTTTCCTCGGCCGAGCACTCGGTCAAATTGCTAGGCGTTCATTGGTCGAGGATACTGTCTCGGCCATTCTACTCGGTAGGACTAATCAGGGTATATTGGAGATTCTGTATGCGACAGACACAATCTCTACCAGGCAACAGTCGGACACAACTCACGCAGACAGTCCTCGCAGAGACACGCGTGGCGGCACGGCAGCAGCGCGCGGGACAGCGGCCGCGAGGTGCACACGCAACACACGGCGTCGTCCGACACGCGCGCCGCGTAGCCGTCGCAGCCTTCCCCGGACACGTATAGGCGCTGAAATGTAGATAAAAAGAGATTTATTTTTAATTATTTATTTGGAAAATCAACAGCGTTACAATGGTACAGATACAAGGTAAAACAGTAGGTATAACAAAAGAAAGATATGTTAGAATGAAGTAGGTATTAGGTACTTGATTTTGAGATATACGAAAGGAGCATTCTTGAGTGACGGACGTATGTAACAGCAGTTCCTTCCTAAGTGATGCTAATCTAACTGGCTTGCTTTTATCATGGTGACACTAATGAATACGGATAGAGCTATCTAGGGTTGAGGTGGGATGTCTCTGAAGGAACGCATCATGTTTAGGTAATTTTTCAGTGTACTAACATTACCGACATAATGTACGTTTCAATCTGTAATTTGGAGAGACCCAATGAATTGGGGATTGAAGAGCCGAAGGAAACGGTGGACAGTCGGCCGCTAATATGATGCTATGGATGGTGTGACGATTCTTGCAAGAGTACTATGTCCAGCAATAGAAATTTATCGGCTGATGATGAATGAGGATAATCCATAGGTAATCTAAATTTCTAGACAAGTAAACCATTCTAACATCTTAACAATACCCTGCACGCTTTAACTGTCTCAATAGCCCACATTCCAATATTTACCAATACCTACACATTATAATCCGTTCTCACGTGTTCGACACAAATCATTCCAGACCGATAGCCTTGCGTGACCCCTCCATCTGTGGGGTCACTCTATATGACGAAATACTAAGTTTCAGAACGCTGCTGCGCGAGCCACGACTCTATCTCGTTGTAAAACGGACCGATTGCACAAAATCTCCCCGTTCGTTTGTTTTTCGTCAGTATAAAGTAACCCTCCTGTAGCAACTAGCAACTCACTGCAATAGCACGACTCGTGATCGTCGCTTGAGCAATAATGTGTAACGAATGTGGCTGCTAACTTCGAAACTGTACTATTGATTGATAGATCTGAGATGAGACTGGATGAAGGGAAAGGAAATGATGAGCGAGCATTGTCAGCAGTTTATGACTCAAGAAAATACCATCATCTTAATTATACCTATCTGCTGTATTCTCCGTAGAAAGTCTTAGTTTTGAACACTATAATAACTCTCTCATCCTCCTTGGAGGGTTTTGGAAGGCTCTTGATTATAAGTTGGCTACCTTAGACCTTAGATAGTTTCCAGCTAAATGGTTCTTAGGCCTGGGTCTCCTATTTTATGCTATATGCGGCGTCCGAATTTGACGTAAACGTTTCGATCAACTTCCTACGGCCTACCTACGGCGTCTACGCGCCAACGTCGGCGTGTGAGAGAGACCGCATCAGTACATTTCTATAGTGAGCATCGTGACGCGGCCTACGGCGTGACGCTGGACGCGACCTACGGCGTAAATAGGAGACCCAGGCCTAAATCCTTGCTTGTAGTATTGCTTCTTGATCACTTTTATCACCGACGCAACGTCAAGTACCTATGTAATTATATATCAAAACGTTATCGAGCTGATGAAAGTTGGATAAAGAGACCAGACTTAGAGACAGCCAACCTTCAAATGTAACCGACATTGACCGACATAATATTTAGACACGTTTGATTAGACCGGTTGTTGCCATTCGAACACACACACACTTATGGGAGGAAAGAGGTGAAGTTTAGAAGATAACTGACAGTATCGATCTTGAGTGATGGAGATGACCTTCAAAGTACATGATAGATTCACAGACAGAGTACCTAACAGGTACGTTATTGGCTGATGATGTGGTGGCTATACCTTTCTTCTTAATTCATTTATCCATCATTTACCCGTTGCAAAGTTAGCGTTCTCGGGCTCTAAATATTTCTTTTCATCCTTTAAATATAATGTTCCGTAAATAGGAGAAACAGTTAGGAAATGCAAAGATGCCATTGCAATGCGTCGCGCGGTAACCGGTTCGAATCTGTGTCACTCACGTGAGGACTCGGGCTAACTTTAGAACGTATAATCGTTATTGTTTACCAACGATATTATAATACGAACCAGATGGAGTGTCAGTGCAAAATAAACGCCTCGACTAATAACACCCCACTTCCACCACTGAGCTCTTTTATTTTGAACTAGCTGTTCCCGCGCGCTTCGCTTCGCCTTAAAAAGTTTTCCCGTGGGAATTCCGGGATAAAAAGTAGCCTATGTTCTATCCCAGGGTCTAGACCGTATGTATACCAAATTTCATTCAAATCCGTTCAGTAGTTTTGGCGTGAAAGAGTAACAGACAGACAGACAGACAGACAGACAGACACAGTTACTTTCGCATTTATAATATTAGTTAGGATTAGTTCGGTTAGAAGATATGTGACTTTATTCATTGGTGCCATGGTTGTCATTAGGTTGAACTTAAAACAACAGTAATTAAAATGCGGTCAGTTTTTTGCATGGTTTTTGTACGTGACAAACCATTTCAAGGAGCGGCAAAACGCTCTATCTTCATTCACCGGCTACATGTAAAACCACCTTAACATAATATATACCAACTGACTTACCTACTTATGCTAAAAAGGTGAGCAAGAGTAACACGGTAAATTTGAAAGTTAATAACTTTTTTTTATAAACAAATAGAAACGTCTTTACACTGTTTTTACGGTAAGTACATTAAAATTTGACCTACTGGTCATTGTCATGGATCATTAAACTCCACTCGTAGTACGCACTAGGCCACAGTTTAATGTAAACAAGGTAAAGTGGCTACCGAATCTAATTAACTTTGAATGGACTTGAAAATCTATGTGACTTGATAACGGTATAATACCAGTTAGTAAAATTTTATAAGGGAATGGATTCAGAATAATGGCTAATAGTCACCTTTACTAGGAATAGAGTTGATACTTATAAAAGTTACTGAGAGATCATCGTAACAAATGGCCAAGAAATAGTTTTAAATACTAACCTAGCACCAACAATTTGTATCGACAAAGCTTTTAGAAGCCCAACAAAACATCTCTCTAACTCTCTATTTTCCATCAACGGAAACAATATCTTTTGTTAATAAGAACAAGAGCGGAAATGAGACAAAGGAGCTATTCCCAGTGACACACACACTTACAGACATGTCACATCCGGCGAGAGGAAATGGGACGTATAATACTCACTTTGTCACAAAGCGACAAAGCTTTTTCGACATAGCGTTGTAGTCGAGATAAGGTTTGTAACCTTTGGAGGGCTGATGAAGCACGGAAATAAGGAAGTAAATAAGTTGAAAGGTGACTTGCCGGTGAGTCACTCTCGTGTCCCCTGCGGCTTGCAGTCACGAACTTGTGCTTTATGCACTTAACATAACTTTATTATAGAGGGTGTTACAAAAGTCATATAGCAAGCCTGGGTGATATATTTTGTACAACTTTTGTTTCATCTTGCATTTTCAATTTCTAATGTCGTAGAACAAAATTGATTTCCTGAGTCACTTTATTTCGGTACTTACCTACCATTTTTAAACATCCTGTATAAACGCCCATCCTTTGTCAAAAACAGTCTGCCTCGACCGGGACTTGAACCCGGGACCTTCGGCGTTCTCGCCAGTTTAATAACCTTTGCAGTTGTTACTTGAGAAACAATGGATCTCATTTTTAAAAGTCAAGCGGAACGTGTAAATAAATCATGAAGTGATTTACACATATTATTATAGCCTGCCTCTGTTTAGGCTTTTATTTATTTATTAATTAATTTATTATTATTTACTTTTACGATTGCAGTAAGGAAATGCAGGCCTGCGATTGTTAGATTAAACAACTGAGCTATACTATTTACTATACAAGTATATTGGACTCAAGCAAGAAGATGTAACATAAAACTGGATATAGTTAATCTTATAAGACAAAGGATTCAACAGATTTAACCAGAAGAACAAAGTAACTTAAAAGGTTATATGCAATGAAATATACAGGCTGTTGCCAAAGTATAGTAAGCTGAATTTCCAAAAGTCGTAGAACAAAAGTTGTTCAGCGTGACTCTCTGACTCACCCCTACTGAAGACTGTCATCGCGCTTCTTGGGAGACACCAGCACAGCATATTTATACTGATGATGATGATGATGAAGACTCACCTTCAAACAGGAGAGGTTCCCATTGGCCTGCTTCAGGTACTGCGCGATGACGCCGCTGGGCAGCGAGCACTGCTCGTCCTGGATGTGGATCACGCTCACCAGCGCCACCTGTGGGGGACAATAAATGTTGGTTAAGCTTGAAGATCTCTTTAGTTACTAAAGACTGTACTAAAGTTAAGTAAAATCTGTGACCTGTTTGAGCTTAGTTCAAGACTTTTATCAGTAAGGCCCGGGTCTCCTATTTACGCCGCAGTTCGTCACGCCGTAGGCCGCGTCACGATGCTCACTATAGAAATGTACTGATGCGGTCTCCCTCACACGCCGACGTTGGCGCGTAGATGTAGTGAGCATCGTGACGCGGCCTACGGCGAGACGCTGGACGCGATCTACGGCGCGTAATAGGAGACCCGGGCCTAAATAATTCGAGTCTACGTTGGCTTTTATAGGTACATGAGGATAGAACCTATGTAGTAAAAGTGTGCATGCTGAGTTATACGAATGGTACATGTGTGTAAACTTAGGTCCCCAGCGCAGCGCTAGTAAAATATATGGAAATTCGAAGCTGCCTATATAGTGCGTGGTTGCTATACAACGTTACATGTTTTACTAGCTGCCGCAACCCTGGCTGTGCAACCAGGGTGCCTTAGCTACACTAGTGTACAACTGTGCACACTTAGCTACACCAG
The DNA here is from genome assembly GCF_932276165.1 of Plutella xylostella. NCBI lineage: Eukaryota > Metazoa > Arthropoda > Insecta > Lepidoptera > Plutellidae > Plutella > Plutella xylostella. Next base: position 1,523,833 of record NC_064005.1, read on the forward strand.
TACTAGCTAACTCACCGTATCATCAGGCCGCAGATGGTCATTATCACGCAGGTCCCTCGCCAGGATCACCACCAGCGGGTAGCAGCTCCGGGGCGGGCCGCCCAGCGTCAGCGGAGGGTTGCTGAGGCTCAGCTGCCTCTCCTCGTGAGGGCCGCTTCTGTGGGACACCGGGGGCGGAGTTAGTAAGGAGAGCCTACGGAAAGGAGTCTATTGAAAGTTCTGTTGCACAAGTGGTATGGTATGCCTAAATGGGGTGAACCTGGAGGTCGCTTTGAACAAGTTTTCTCGAGGAGTTTTGGAAATTAGTGAAAGCCATGTATAATTGAAGTAAAAACTTTGAAAGTCGTAATCTTAGGGTTTAGTGGGAGTCTTAATACAGAAAAGTGAATAGGGTAAAAAAAATGTAACTCCTATTAGTCCCCCTGAATGAAGCTAATCTCTGATTTTTAATTGGAAAGAATTCTGACATTTTATAAGTGATGCTACTAAAAAAGTTCTTTACCGAAAAAATGAAAAATTGCGATCCATTTCTGGGCAATAATTTTTTCTTAATATTTTTATACAAAAAGATAAATCTAAATATTTACTTGCTCAAGTAAACTAATACAAAAATAACAAATATTTCAATATATTAGCTGTTCCCGCGAGCTTCGCTTCGCCTTAATAAGTTTTCCTGTGGGAATTCCGCGATAAAAAGTAACATATGTGTTAATCCAGGGTGTCAGCTAACTTCATTCCAAATTTCATTAAAATCGGTTCAGCCGTTTTGACGTGAAGAAATAACAAACATACACACATACATACATACATACATACACATATACACTTACAAACTTTCGCATTTATAATATGAAGTAGGATCACGACTCACGAACCATGTATCGAATTAATTTTAATTGCTTTATTTTATTCTTTAGCATGGCATCACTTCCTACTAAATTCAGGGATAATAAACCTTTTTAATCAATTTCAAAAAAAGATTGCCTATTCGGTAAGTACATATAATATGTTCGGTATGTATGTAAGATTATTGGAACTGCACCATATTGACATATGACAATATACGAGTATTAGGGCTAATAAACAAATATTCAAAATTTTATAAATGTTTATGTACCTATGTACGTTTATATGCTTGTTGGTATGTATGTTTGTCCACGCATATCTCCGAAACGATTGATCCGATTGTCACTATTCTTTTTGAGGGTTCCGTACCTCAAAAGGAAAAAAAGGAACCCTTATAAGATCACACTTTGTTGTCACCACCTTTTTTCTCGGAAACGGGTAAAGATATCAAGCTGATATTTCGTATAGATGTACATAATTATGATGAAATTAAAAGGAAAACTACCTCAGGTAATTAAGTATACTTGTACGGAACACTCACTGCGCGAGTCCAACTGGCTCAGTCGGGTAAGCGCCCGCTTCTCAAGCAAGAGATGCGGGTTCGAATCTCGGCGCTGACATGTAGGTAACAATGAGTTCTTTGAATTTAAGTACAATGTATATTATGTATACCATCGCTCTTACGGAGAAGGAAAACATCTGTGATCATATGTGAACCCACCAACACCGCAGTGGACCAGCGTGGTGGGAAATGGTCCAAGCTTAGGAAGGCAGTATGGAGATGCTGGAGGCGGGTTCCGCTCATCTGGCATAATCTTTATTGACCAAAACTCATTTCGCATAACTCGTATGGTCTAAACTTTTTTGTTCGAACCATCACTTTGCCAAGACTTATGTGGCATAAGGCTCGTTTCGTCTAAAACTCTTTAGACACAATCTTTAAACACCTAAGTTTCGTTTGCTCAAATTTATGTTCGTCTATACCTATGTATAATCTTGTTTCTCCTAATGTTATCTTAATAAATAATATATTAAGTATGTAGTAAATGTACAAATTGTGGTATTTTTCTCCTACATCCCGAAAATCACGATATTGTATGATAAAAAAATCGAAAGTTAACGACCAATATAATTATTACAAACCCCATGAGATCGAAGCCTAAAAATAGGTGCGACGACGAGCAAAGCGAGGAGGAGCGTGTTAGGTGCACATGTTCATCAAAACCAAAGCGGAGCGCAGCGAAGCGGAGCGGAGCGTTTTCCAAACAGCGGAAACAATACAAGGCACCAGTTTGCGCTATGTAGGGAGACGCTCCGTCAAAGTTAAAGCCAAACGAATATTATTACTTTGTATAAACCTATGCCATAGCATTATTAGGCTATTCAAGATTTGGCCATACCATTATTAGGCTAAACAATGTTATGCGAAATAACTTTTTACTAAACGAGATTTATGCCATACGATTTTCGGCGTAACGAGACTTTGACCAAACGTTACTATGCAATACGAGATTAGGCAAAAAAATCTTATGCCAAAAAAGGTAGAATCTCTTTTTTTTTACCTCTATTCAAATACGAACGCAACATCGCCCTGACATCGGCGCGGCTACCGTTTCAAAAATAATTACTAGTTGTTTTTAGATATATTTTCTACGACAGTGATAATTATATAAGATAATTGAGATTATCTTTAATTGTATTTTTCACTGTTTGTAATATATTTAGGTAGGTACGGTAATTATTTCTCACCGTAGGTAAATCCCCTTTTAATTTGGAGCGCCGCACTTAATAAAATGGATACAGGGACTAAAAAAAATATATTATAGTCTCAGATGTCCAGACTCGTATTGAAAAAGTGCCCAGCCCAAAAAGGTTTGTGATCTCTGATTTGTCTAAAATTGATAACTGTCAGAATTCCGTAAGATTACTAATAACAGATAAATGTCAGAAGTAAACTGTTTTTAATCAAAGATGGCTAGGAAAGCACTGGATAAGCCACTTCACAGATATAGATATACCTTCTTTCGAATTTTAGTCCATCCTTCTTGGAGTTTCGTACACGGAAAATTTATTATTAATGGAAAATGGGCGAATACCTAAGTGAAAACGTTTCAAGGTCTCTTAACCTTTTAGGTACCTTGACGACAGAGTTATCCTTAAGAACCGCTGCCAGGAATTATCTTAGGAAAATTTATCGACGATAGTAGTACACTACTTACAGTCTTACCCCCTTATTCATAAAAAAGTTACTGAACGGATTAACTATTGAACTGTTCTGTCCCTCTCTGACAGAGAACAATTTGTTCTTTGACAGAGAGTGACAAAACAGTTCAATAGCTAATTCGTCCAGTAACTTTTTTATGAATAAGGGGGAACATTCTAAATGTACTTAAGTATTTATCGAAAATTTTACTTTAACGTACATATTTGCGTTTTCCTCTGTCATCTGTATACATTTTCTACCACCTTTTTGATTATCTCTTTTTCATATTCTTTTTTTATTTTTTATTTCTATTACATATTTTATATTTTTTATATTCAGATAAACGATAAAACTAACTACTTACTACTAGCAAGTTAGAGTGCTAGCTTTACTAGTAATTTCGTTCAGATCTTGAGCACGCATATGCCACAGATACTGCAGCTCACTCCACCGTACTTACACTACGTATGTCCTTGAAGGTTAGACGTTACGACAACTTAGGTCGGTAAAAGGTACTTAGGACCTGAGTGTTTCATACCTGCCTAAGTCATTGCAAAATGCGTGGCGTTACAACGCTGAGATATACGAGCTTCATTTTGGAATTAATTTATTTAGACACAGTACCTTATTTGGGTAAACTTATCTAAGCATGAACTTAAGTCTTGCTCAACCAGGATTCTGTAAATTACAGAGCATCATACATAACTCAAGTTCCGCTTAAGTTGACATTCTCAACAATCGGCAGTTAGTGCTCTGGTTAAAACTATTGTTATAGGCTATACAAAACTCACAAAACAATATATTTAGACAATAATAAGCCTAGAATAATTCATTAATTATTCATCCAGCCACTACCGGCTACTATTGTTTAAAGTCATAGCTCCAGCGGGTTTGAGGGCGTCGCACTGTTTTCCATTCGTGTCTTGTTTATTTACAAACAAGTTCTGTTATGTTTGCGGATTCAAATTTTCCGGTAGTAAATGTATTCAGTGATACGTAAATTTACGTAATATACTCCTAAAGTATTTACATATACAGGAAGTATAGGAGTATGTAATAGGAACCTGACGTTATTTATTTGTATTGGATTAGCAAATTTAATTGTTTTGTAGCTACTTAGTTAGTTTGTAAATAGGGTAATTTATGTGGTCGTTGTGAATGAATTAGTTTAACGAGTTGGGATGGTTTTCAAAAACAAAAAAAACTATTTTCATCATGTTTTTTAAAAACGTGGCTGGCTATTTAATCTGTCTATATGGGGAAAAAACTTTTCAGCATTGGACGATTATTCGCTAATAATTATTTTTTTGTCAAACCTATCTCCATCAACATAACAACTGCTATAACTTGTATTGTATCGTACGAGCTACAAAGTTTATTTGTACAGGTGTAAAGAACTTTAGTTTTTGCGAGTAAACAAATACAATGCTAACATGAATCACCAGTTTGGACACTTCTTAGTTTTTATTGTAGGTATTCAATACTCAACACATACATGTATTGTACTTATATTCTTATTTACTTTAGTTTACTACCAATCAAGGGTTGGCTGGAAGAAGTTGCTTTTGACCAATAAGTCCGCCTTTGTGTACTTACTATGTTTAACCTTATCCTAATACTAACTAATATTATAAATGCGAAAGTAACTGTATCTGTCTGTCTGTTACTCTTTCACGCCAAAACTACTGAACGGATTTTGATGAAATTTGGTATACATATGGTCTAGACCCTGAGAAAGAACATAGGCTACTTTTTATCCCGGAATTCCCACGGGAAAACTTTTTAAGGCGAAGCGAAGCTCGCGGGAACAGCTAGTTTTATAATAACTGTGTTTGGTATACAGTAAAATGTAAATAAATAAGTAGTAAGTATTGAATACAATACTCGAAATGCCCTCACTAAAAGCACCGTTCCATATTATATTTTAAACAACAATGCCGAAAGTCAAAATCAATGACCCGTGAGCACGATCAATATGAGCACAATGAAATCGGTAATGCATTTATATTAAGGTGTTTCCTCACGGCGAACATTTAAGCTGTACCTACTGGTACTGGAAGAAAAACTACCTTATACCTTGGAAGATTTAAGCTAGCCTCTCCCGAGGGCCCTATCTATCTTTCCACCCTTTAGGTAGCGACAGCTCAATCCATAGCTACCTGAAAAACTGCAGCGTCCTGATATAGAGAAAGAGCCCACCCTTATCCGAACGGAGTGTAGTTTGTAAAAATTGACGGTCATCAGAAAAATTTATATTTATACGATGAATAAAAACATTTGGCTTTGACTTATAATTTCTCCCAAGTTTATTTTGACCACCTACACATTTATTCATAAAATATGTATATATATCGAGGTCAATGGTGATAAGCCTAATGCAAGCCATTGTGTTCGGTTGAGAAATTGTGAAAATTAAATTATTGTATTCAAATGAAGTACTTATATAAAAATTAAGCACGTCATGTTGGGTTTTTATTAAAAGCCACTAGTTTATCAAGATTAGCCTCGATTTAATAGTCGCATATAAATCGATACACAGTGATACACATGAAGTAAGAGATGACGGCCAACACATAGAGTACATGGTATTTTCCTTTTTCTTGACTATGGCTTTTCGTTTACAATTCCAACACTAGGCCTTAAACAAAAATCATATCAATAGGCAAAAGAAAATTAGCACAATTCTAGGCCTCAAACAAAATATCATAACTTATATAGGTATATAAAACTAAAACATAACTTTAACACTGACTAACGGAGTACAAATAAATAATATCACAAAAAAACATATAACTATGAAATCAAGTGAATCAGTTTTAAGTAGTTTAGACACAAACTTATAATGCTTCTCTGAAGTTAATGGCTTCGTTAACACGTCCGCCAACATTTCCTCAGTAGGAAGGTAACTTAAATCAATAACCTTCTTACTTATCAACTCTTTAACATAATGGTGCCTTATATCTATATGTTTGGTACGCGAGTGTGTTACAACATTCTTACAGATTTTCTGTGCTGATTGATTATCGTTAAACAAATCTATTTTGTACACAATACCAGTACATTCTTTAAGAAATGTTTGCAAGAACAGAGCCTCCTTGCAGGAGTCAGAGACCGCCATGTACTCAGCTTCAGTACTAGAAAGCGCTACAGTCCGTTGCTTTCGGCTTTCCCACGAAATAACTGAACTACCAAGACTAAAAACATACCCAGTATATGACCGACGATCCATCTGATCTCCTCCCCAATCAGCATCTGTAAAACCAGTAATTTTCAAATCGTCACCCTTTTGAAATAGTAGACTGTAATGTATTGTTCCTTTTAAATATCTCAGCACCCTTTTCGCTGCTTTCCAGTGAGTTTCACCAAAACAGTTATTGAACTGGCTTAGATAGCTGATGCTATGAGTAATATCCGGCCTGGAACATACTGACAGGTACATTAAACACCCAATAAGGCTCCTATAATCATATTTACATGCCGAATTCTCTTCCTTTTTAAGTTGAATTCCAACTTCCATAGGAGTCTTAGCTGGTTTGCATTCTGCCATATGCAGTTTATCTAAAACTTTCTTTATGTAGCTGGACTGATCCAAAGTATAGCTTCCATCAGGAAATCTGGCAATTTTCATACCTAGAACCTGATGAGCCGGTCCCAAATCATGCATCACGAACTCTTTCATCAGCCCTTCCTTAATAACTTTCTTTTTCTCAGAATTTTCAGAGCTAAAGATCATGATGTCATCCACATACAGCGCTACGATTATTACTTCATCATCAGTATTATGAATATACACCGATTGCTCAGAAGATAGTCTACTAAATTGCAATTTATTGATGAAAACATCATTAATGCGTTCATACCATGCTTTCGCCGCCTGTTTTAAGCCATAAATTGCTTTGTTCAGCTTATATACTTTCCTGACCTTTTCATCTTGACCTCCACCTTGGATGAAACCTTCAGGTTGCTCCATATATACAGTTTCGGTTAGTAACCCGTGCAAAAATGCAGTTTTTACATCTAGGTGCTCTATAACTAAATCATATTGAGCAGCTAATGCTAACAGTATTCTAACTGTTGAGTAGCGAACCACAGGTGCAAATGTTTCATTGTAGTCAATTCCGTATCTTTGTGTATAACCCTTCGCCACCAGACGAGCTTTATACTTTAACAATTTTCCATTTAGGTCTCTCTTTTTGCTGAATATCCATTTACATTTTACTGGTTTTTGCCCTGAAGGCAGATCAACCAGTGTCCAGCATTCATTAACTATGAAAGAGTTATACTCGTCTTGTATAGCTTCCTTCCAATGTTTAGACTCGCAGCCACCCAGAGCCTCTTCTATTGTCTTTGGTATATCTTCGTCTTCTGTAACCGCTGTAAACCCAGCATACCCATCCGTATCAGCATCTTCAAAATCAAGCGAGTCCTCCGAATCCATGCTTGAACATCCTGGAATATATGTAGGGTCCGAAGAGTGGTTATCCGAATTCACAGATTCTACTGATGAATCCAGACTGAACATGGTTTGTCTCCGAGGATTCACTGTGTCATCAGGTAACAACTGATCCATCTCGACGACGTCTGGCTGACATAATGATGTCTCAGAAGCTTCCGTCGACGACTGTGTTGGATCAGGTTGTGTAGTACTATCTAAGTTATCAGATGAATCTATAATTAACAAATCATCATGCTCTTTACTGTTATCATCATTGGACACTACTTTATCCAAAAACGTACTTTCCATGAATGTGACGTGCCTGGCTTTAAAACATTTCTTTGGAAAAGCAGGATCTACCAGTCTATACCCTTTACTATTCTCACAGTACCCTACAAAAATATACCTTTTGCATCTAGGGTCCAATTTCCTTGCTTTCTCATCAATGGCATATGCTACACAACCAAATACACGTAAGTGTGCTACATTCACCTTTTTGGATGTCCATTTTTCTTCAGGTGTTGTTCCCATGACCGCTCTGGTTGGTGTATAGTTCTTGAGTACGGCAGCCGTGTTCGCCGCCTCCGCCCAGTACTGTTTCTCCAACCCAGCCTCCTGGAGCATGCAGCGGGCTTTATCCATTATGGTGCGATTAGCCCGCTCTGCCACACCATTCTGTTGACTACAATGTGGGACAGTAGTTTGATGTTTTATCCCATTGCTCTTCAGATACTCCTGAAATTGATTAGACATGTACTCGCCACCATTGTCACTTCTCAAGGTTTTGATTTTTCTATCTGTTTCATTTTCTACAAGCGCTCTGAATAGTTTAAATTTCTCAAAGACCTCGCTCTTTCTATCCATGAAGTAGATGAATGTTTTCCTCGAGAAATCATCAATGAACGTAACAAAGTACCTTTTCCCACTAAAAGATGGTACCTGCATAGGTCCACATACATCTGTATGTACCAACCCTAGTTTGACATTAGACCTACTATGACTTTTCTTAGGGAATGGAAGTCTGGCCTGTTTACCTTCTATACAAGCTACACATGGATTAAAAGTAGTATTTGGATAATCCATACCTGTGACCAGCCCATTTTTCATTAGCTTCATACTCCTGGCATTCAGGTGCCCAAGTCGCTTATGCCACAACTCGTGATCAATGCCCTGCGCAGACACCAGCGCAGACACCTCCGGAACCTCGCTAGACTCTCCAGTCACCAACTCCTTCTTAATGCCCTGCTCAGAAACTAGTGCAGGCATCTCCAGAACCTCGCTAGACTGTTCAGTCGCCAACCCCTCACATGCTGAGTTCATGGCAATCCCTGACTTAACTACATCAAGCTCATAAACCCCATTAACACCAGTACCAGTGGCAATAACTTCACCTTCATCAATTATTTTACATAAATTCTTATCAAAAACTACACTAAACCCTTTTCTATTTAACTCACTAACAGAAAGTAGATTTGCTGATAGTTTAGGAATATAGTGGACTTCACTTACAGTCTTCAAACCAGTCTTTAATAATACTTTTACTTTGCCGATACCCTCAGTTAGTAACTTCTCTCCATTGGCAACATTTACTTCCAGCTTCTTGCTGCATTGCAGTTCTTGCATAATTTGCTTGTTATTGCACATGTGATGAGTCGCCCCTGAGTCGATGTACCATACGTCGTTCTGAACTTTCACCGACAAAGCCGTCAGTAGCGAGTTTTCTTTTCCACTACTTCGTCTTCCTCCCGCCTTAGGCTCGATGACTTCATCATTGGGGCAGTCCTTCTTCACGTGACCGGGCTTCTTACAACGAAAGCACCTCACTGTCCAAGGTCTCTTTACCGCCAGTGCATTCATTTCACCTTCCTTTACATCGCGCCGATGCTGCTCCTGCAGAAGTTTACTCCTGACTGTCTCGCTTGTCAGCTTCGTATTGGAGTTCTCCAGCGCCATAATTAGTGGGTCGAAGTCCGTAGATAGCCCGCTCAGCATGATTATTGCAAGGAACTCATCCTCTATTGCTGAGCCTATATCCGACAGCTGCTGCCCGAGCTCCGTAATATATGATAGGTAGCTCTGCATACCATCTCTGTCCTGTAACTTCACACCAAACAGCGACCTCAATAGCCCGAGTCTTCTACACAGCCCCTTGTCCTCATATGCACGCTGGAGGTTGCTCCAGGCCTCATAAGGCGTCTTTGCATTGCGTACATGTTGCAACGCAGACGGACCTACTGACAGACATATTTTTGCCATCGCCTTTTGCTTCTTCCTCTCATCCTTACAACTGTCCTCACCTTCGATACAGTCATGAAGATCCTCGTGCATGAGGAGCATTTTCAGCATAAATTTCCACTGGTTGTAGTCTTCCATCCCTTTTAGTTTCTCTACAGGGAGACCAATTGAACTAGAACTCGCCATTATTGCTGTTTGTATTTGTAAAACTGTTTGACAACCGGCCTTTTAATTAAAATTTTTAGTGGTAGTATTTTCCAAAAATATTTATTGTAGGACACGCGCCAAGCTGTCCTGGGCCCATAACCTGTTGGGTTTTTATTAAAAGCCACTAGTTTATCAAGATTAGCCTCGATTTAATAGTCGCATATAAATCGATACACAGTGATACACATGAAGTAAGAGATGACGGCCAACACATAGAGTACATGGTATTTTCCTTTTTCTTGACTATGGCTTTTCGTTTACAATTCCAACACGTCAAGGTTTTTGTTATTTATTTAAAATTTTAAATGAAAGCTACAATAAAAGACAAAACGGATAAGTATATTATTATAAGCAACTTTCATATCATAGGTATCGACTGTCTCTAATTTGTGGTAAAATTTGAGTTTCATGGATATCTATTAACCCTGATCTAACATTACGAGTAAATGGCGAAAGGGGCGGACATTTTAACAATAATACAACACAAACTTGTTAAGAAAGTGCAGCAACAAGGATTTACAAACACTAATTTCTATTCGCCGTCCCTCGCTAACACACGACTCGGGCAGAATTTGCATGATAAATGCGCAGAGAATACAGACGAAAGTGATCCAGCGTCAATAGCCTCAGAACCTCCTCAGAACCTAAAGGAAAGTTGAATGTCAATGCTATTGGAAAACTAAGATGGCCGACGGTTAGCTTTAGAAATGGAAAGTAACGTGTTTAGACGCCGAGCGTAATTGCTTGTGGGCTTTGGGGAGCTGTATTTGGCCCGAGTCTTATTAGGATGAAGATGTAAAACAATCGAAAACATATTCTGTGTACCTACACGATAGTTACGTCATTGCCTCAATTTCTCAAGCTTAGTGAAAATGAAATTTCTAAGAACCACTTGTAAACACAAAGGTCTCTGAAGATTACTGGCAATAAATGTACACGTTGAAATTACTGCTTATTGCAGTCTCTTTTCTCGTAATTTGGAACCAAAAATGTTGCTTCCAGTATACCAGCCTTCTCATATTTTCTTCTTAGTGTGTCGGTGAGAGCTGGTCTAGGGTTTATCAACGTTGTCAGTCATTGACTGCCTGGGTACTTTGGACGTATATACAGTTGAAAGACCTCTCTGGGAGGCTCCATTCATGCAGCTTTCCTTTTTCAGTTCAAATTGCAGCTACCTCCTAACTATGTTTAAACTCTCTCTTCCATCCAAAGGTTGTCTGGAAGAGATTGGTATAAGCAATAGGGCAGCCTTTTGTCTCTGTTTTTCATTTAAGTATAGGTACTTTTCATATTTCTATGTTTCTGGTGCAAATAAAGAGTATTGTATTGTATCACAGAGACCTTCACACGCGCTTCAGCGCACTGTTGACGCCACGCTGCAGTGGACACCTGCAGTATGAGCACACTGACCTGACGAACTGCCTCGAGGCGAGGATGTCGGGCAGCGAGCCCCACAGCGTGGCGTGCAGGTCCCGCGCCGGCGCGCCCCACCACGCCGCGTGCCAGTAGCGCACTGTTGAAGATACGCTGCAGGGGACACCTGCAGTATGAGCACACTGACCTGACGAACTGCCTCGAGGCGAGGATGTCGGGCAGCGAGCCCCACAGCGTGGCGTGCAGGTCCCGCGCCGGCGCGCCCCACCACGCCGCGTGCCAGTAGCGCACTGTTGAAGATACGCTGCAGGGGACACCTGCAGTATGAGCACACTGACCTGACGAACTGCCTCGAGGCGAGGATGTCGGGCAGCGAGCCCCACAGCGTGGCGTGCAGGTCCCGCGCCGGCGCGCCCCACCACGCCGCGTGCCAGTAGCGCACTGTTGAAGATACGCTGCAGTGGACACCTGCAACAAGAGGAGACATGGTTGAAGACCAGGGTATAAGTCTGACATGTCTGTAAAATGAGCGGCCTACTTCTGACACCTGGGACAAGAGGAAACATGGTTGAAGACTGTGGCATGTGTGTATCACGTGAGCGTGAGCGGTCTATTTCTGCCACAAATGTTGAAAAGGATCCCTAAAGCATCTATCAGAAGTGGGATAATGGAGTCGGTACAAGCATGGCAAAAACCGATTACCAGTTAGCAGATACCAGGGTAAAGGAGCTATCAAGTGGAGACCACGAACAGGCAACTCTAGAGTGAGATGCTTTCCGGCCCGCTGGACTGACGACCTTGGATAGGTAGCCGATAGTGGCTGAATAAGGAATACGGACAGTATTGTTCTTGGCATAAGCCCATGTCTAGCAGCGGTCGATTACGGGCTGATGATGATGATCCTGACACCGACTGATGGGTGTGATGTTTACTCCTGCATCTTATATGTCACAAAGATGGTGAACACATTAAGCAAAAATAATAGAACGTGATATCATCGCTGACTGGAATATGAATTAAATTTTACAACTGTGTTGTATTTACGTCCTACTTTTGCAAATGATTTTAATTACAAGATCGTAAATCAAAATGACCATAACGTGTAATAATAGCGTTTTTAAAAGCGGAAAGTCTAGCTGATCAAATTGTGTATTCAAACACAAAATTCTTTGGCTCAGAAATCCCGGGACAATATTTGTGCAAAACAAACGAGTGCAAGAATTTCCTTATTTGTGGACACACAGGGTCCTGCGAGTGTTGGTTCAGTGAATCATTGATTATATTGTGTATTATAAACACAAAAATGTGTTTCTGCCTCTGCAGTGTGACTACGTTGGGCCGAAAGGTAATTGCAATATATTACTGTATTATTTTTGAAGACATGACATGACATGTAAGTGAAAAATCTTTATGGGTCTTTAAAATTCGCTTTAGTTACAGTCTTTAACAAACAATTTATATCGTCACGAAACTAAAGCCAGAAGATGTGCAGTTGCTAATGGAATCGCAACATCTTAGGTAAGGTATTGTCTTTTATTTGACGAGATACATAGAGATAGGTTGTAGATAGAACGGTAGCATCGGCTGCTTCCGTATAACCTTATCAACAAAACGAATCTCGCGGTCAAAAGCTAGTAATTCCACATTTATAATCTGTAATACTCGTAAATGTACATAACTACATACCATTAATGCTTTCAGCAAATAATATGCAGATTTATTTTAATCCCAAGTGGCGATTAATTCCACAAGTCGATTGCTAGTACATATTAATATTTACGTGTGTTTACACTTTTGAGTGTTTACCGCTATCAACTGTGGGTAGCGGAGGGTGTTGACACTGGTGACGGCAATGCTAAGGCCACTCCATACATGGGGGTCACTCCAAATTGCAAAAAAGTAAGTTTTGGAGAGCTGCTGAGCTAATAATTTAGATTAGATTGACAATATACAAACAAGATCAGTGTCAGTGCGAACGATGACAAATAACACCCACTTCTACCAGCTAAAACTGAGCACTAATTTTCAATGAATTCGTTTCGAAGATTTGTGACTTTAGCCATCGGTTGTTATTATGTTGTTATTGGTTGTTTTTGAATGTGCATCTTGTTCGTACATATCGTTAATCTAAGGCTAACAGCGACGCTCTTGTTGTTCTAAATATAAATAAATGTTTTTTTAAACGAGCCGCTTGAAAGCTCTCGTTCGATCGTTTTGTTGTCAAGCTGGAATCGCCCCCCAGTGCGTGCGATTAATTCGCATGTAAAGATTCGTCCGCGAATAAATGTGGGCAGATAAAGATAAGTGTGGGTGTTAATATAAACATTCATGAACATAATACACTCACGGGCAATGAAAAGGTTCCACTTAGAAAAACACAAAATTATGCCTAAACGGAAAAGGCTAGGTTAATGACGCATCCTGCAATATTGAAGAACATTTAATAGAGCATCAGGATATTGCAAACTGAAAACGGTAATATTTTGATCAAATTTTAAATGAAATATTGAAAACGTAGGGTTATTTGGTGTCGATATTTTGTGAGTGGAACTTTTTCATTGCCCGTGAGTGTATTATGTAAATAGAGTGTAGGTAGATGAAAGTCTCTTTCTTAACTTCTGCCAAAACAGCAACCAGGACCCTATTTACAAAATTTTACGACCTAACTTAATAATAATAACATTATGATTCAAACAGTTTTGTCTGTAAGGTGTAGGGAAGGAACCTAACATTTACTGCCCCACGCCACTAGTTTACGACTGATAGTTTTATTTGTAGCAACAACCTATAAAAAACACATAAACTATGATTCTTGTGTCGTTTGTTTACAAAATATCATAACCACAATGTCATAATAACACGGCGAGCCACGTGATTGATAGAGTTTCATTACTCGCGCACTTAGATTAACAATATTCGAATAAGATGGTGAGTCAGATACAAAAACTAAGCAAACTGTCCGCATTGTGGTTACTGTCAAACCGTTTTAAGGTTAACCAATAATCATCGTACCAAAGAATAAAGTTACAAATCTTCATCATATACATATACTCTGTCCATCTTATTTATGGTTTTTTGACGTTTGCTTATGTCTTTTCGTAATTCATAATATGTAAGGGATTTCGAATGTCAAAAAACCAATAATAAAATAGACAGAGTATATAACCGAACTAACCCAAGATAAGAGCTCAGTGGTAGATTAAGTAGGGTGTTGTTTGTCGAGACGTTTCTTTTGAACTGATACTCCATCTAGTTCGTATATTGTTAATCTAAGCTCGCGCGGCATATCATTACCACGCCATGATGCGTGCTTGATCATCAAGTCATCACAAATTCACGGCGGTTGCACATGTTGTACTTGTAACTAATCATTTGATGCTCTGATGTTATAATGATCAACCTTTCGTTAATCAACCCTTATTCCAATACCGTCACTATACAACATTGTAACGGGCCTACCCAGTTCCTCACTTCCACTAGCTTAAGTTGAAAATTACAGATATTAACTACGTCATCCGCTGAAGTATCTTTTAATAAGATTTTTAATGTAATGAGTTTTAATACAAACTTTTATAAATGCTTGAACGCTCAAGTACCCAATATTTTTTTTTACAAGGATACTCAATTTGAAACACCGCTCTAAAACTTTTGCAGAGTGAAGAAATAAATTCAAAAAGTTAGTATCACGATCTATGTTTCCAACCGCCCATGCTAAGCCCGAGAGCATAGCATGACCTAATACCGGCAACTAGTTATAGTAGTTTGCAATAGAAACCAGCAATCATGTAAACAAATATGGCGGACTGACATTGACAGCGTATTGTTTATGCCCATAGTGATGTTATAGTGTTCTAATTAGATTAAATATATAAGCCATAGACTATAAAATAAAACTGATTATATATAAATAAAGTGTTTATGTTTATTAAAACAAATTTAAATCTTCGTCTTCGTCATCATCACTATCAGAAGTCGCCGGTGACCGTAATTATAAATGGAACCACTGTGTCATCGCTTGCCGTGTCTAAAATGCCGTCGAGCTTTTTCATTACTTCCTCTTCCTTTTTTTGTTTTGGTTAATTATATTAAGCTCTTGAAAAATTTTTTTTATTGTATTCAAATAATATTAAATTAAAATAATTTATTGAATTAAAAATAAAAGATAACTTCAGATTACGAACAACACTAAGGGTGGCTGTTACGAACTTCTATTTAAATACTACATAAATTCATTTAGCTAATTTCGTTTAATGCACTAAACAATTTTATCCTAAACATGTTTAGCTTCATAATTCACCATGGTCTTTTGATTACTATTTAGTTAAATGCGTTTATCATCCTGCGATTTGTTATTTACGTTCAGTTCCACATCTTTTAATGAGAGACTTCATATTTTTTATTGAACATTCGAAACGACTCAGCGTAAAACGGAGTCAATCTATCAATTTCAAACATAGAGAAAATAACACTACTTATTTCAAAACAAAACTTATTTCGGCTTTCACCGCGTGGTGGTGTTTGTATTTATTTGTTGTTGTGATTTCAAAGTAAAATGAATAGTCAAGCAACTTCTTCTCGTGTTCGTGCCCCTAATTTTACAAGGGAAGAACAAGATTTATTGTGCAATGTATTGGAACCATACTTGCACATTATAGAGAGCAAAAAAACGTTGTTCCTGAATGGTATCAGGAGATTTAATGTATACTTTATACAATAATGCTATTGCATGAGTAACTCTATGAATGATTCTGCAAGCTGTTGGTTCTTCCACACCTATCACATCTCCACAAGTAATTAACTGACTGCCAGTTGCATAATATCGGAGTGTGCATAACAACTGGTTCATTGGAGTAACTGCATTATTTCTGTAACAATAATTATAGGTATAAATAAAAGTATAAGATAATTATGTAGTCAGATAACTTTATTATTTCAATACCTTAGCTACTTACCGGGTAGAAATAAATTCAAGATGATGTTGAATTTCTTGTAGTAGAAGCGATACAGTTTAGCGAGCGGTGGTAGCTCAGTCGGGTAAGCGCCCGCTTCTCACGCCAGAGATGCGGTTTCAAATCCCGGCGCTGCCATGTACCAATGAGTTCTTTTAACTTAAGTACAATGTATATCATCGCTCTTACGGTGAAGGAAAACATCGTGAGGAAACCTGCATATCTAGATCTAGCACATCTAGATATGTGAACCCACCAACCCGCAGTGGACCAGGGTGGTGGGAAATGGTCCAAGCTTAGGAAGGCAGTTTAGACCTTGGGGATATGCACAAAGGTTCCACTCGAGAGAGCCAGGTGCAGGTACTTACACCCCCACAGAGAATATAATAGAATAGAATAGCGATACAGTTTGTTTTGTCAAACGAAATCTCATAACAATTTTTTTATCCGGTACTGTCTCAAATAAGTTAGTTCTTTCTGCAATATAGCGTAATGAGCGAGGTCTATTCATATAGAGAACTAATTCTTCATCATCATCATCAAACAAAATATCCCACAAATCCATTATTTATTAGATAACCTCAACATAACCTCTGAACAATGACCTCTGAATCTCTCACAGACAACAACTAGACATTACTGAGGAAAAATGCTAGAAATGGAAAAGTTCTCTTGACAGCCGGTCGGTCAGCTGTTCGCCGCGACTGACGCCATGACAAGCGTAAATGTGTTTAGTAAAGTTAAATAGCCATTTGACCGCATTTAGGTTTAACAGATTACTAATCATATTTAAGTCGTGGTAAAAGATGTTTTACGAAATTTTATTTCAAATTGTGTTTAAATAAAAAGTTAAATACATTTATCACTTTGATAAAAGCCACCCTAACTTTTCAATGACTTATAGAGTTCGATGAGTAAAAAACTAAGATGACAGCTTGTCAAATACTTGGAAATTTTTACGTTGCAAATGTTTTAACAAATTTAACTTATAAATACAAGTTAAATCGTGTTGAAGATAATGTGAAAACAATGGTGCGTTCGTTGAAATCAGACTATGTTCATAATTGATCGTCAAATGTATATGATTACGGAGTAATCGTGACAATTTGGTTTGTTTACATGATTGCTGGTTTCTATTGCAAACTACTATACTTTCAGGAAGTGGGAGGAGACTACTTTTTTCAATAAGTCCGCTTGTTTACCGGTTCGTTAGCGAGGCGGATGAAGTTTTTTATGAAGCCGCTTTGTCATACAAATTTGTGTGTATTGTTACTTTTATTTTCGCTATTCCTTTACCGAAGTGTTTTCATTAGTGACCACTTGTTATGTTGATGTGATATGATGAGTAAAATATCTTGGTTTTTTGGTTTGGTAGTTTTTTGGGCTTCCTCAATGGGGCACTGGGATTTCCTCATTAACATTATGTTGTTTTTTAGGTAAACGGGAAATGGCAGGTGTGACTTCCGAAGTTCCGAGTCATGGCTGATCTCATAAATAAGTACCTACCAACATCGTCGTAGTTACATTTTCATTGGTTTAATTTTTTTTTTAATCGAAGCACTTGGAATGCTGTGCTAGCGCATGCAAACACATTTATTATTTATATTTTGAGTTTTATTGCAGTGTAAAAACATTTACAGCTGTTAGTAAATTTCACAGTATGTAACTACATAAAATGCATATAATACTCAATGATATCAAGATTTAATACTAAGCTACCGCTCGCCGCTAGGTGCAAAACAGTTTGGCTTCTTTTAAAATAAATATAACGATGTCGATGTCGGTATTAGCAAAAGCGATAAAAACCACGCGTGCCGAAATTTGTATAGGAATTATTATTTTTGACACTGATATTGAACATAATTGATATAACTAAATATCGAGCAACAGTGCTTTGTAATAGTCCAGCCATGTCAATGTCAGAAATTACAAAACACTGTTGCTGATGATGATGAAGAATAAACTTTTTTTGGTGTTACATATTGTGTTTAATTTGCAAAGTTAGATTTTAATCGGACTCTACCTGTAGGAAAATTTACATTTTTTTATCAGTGTACGCTATTCATGCTATGTAAATATTCCAAATGTTAAAATAATACCATCCCAGTTGTGCGACAGATCTGGAAACATCTGTGGGACGACGACCTTATTTCGAGAATGTCGCACAGTAAACACACACCGAGGAGCGAGGGCTTCCAGTGCACATGCACCGGGATTGTGGTGTACCGAACGCGGTGATAACCCTTCTGAAACGTTGCAACATACAGGGTGTTCTAAAAGTGGTAGGTATACTAAGCCGAAGGGGTTGATTCAGGGGGTCATTCTGAAAAACTATCGTTCCACCTACAAAGTTTGGAAATTCGCGAAAACACTAAAAAAAATGATTTTATTTCTATACAAAGCGAATTTTCAAGTCATAAAACAAGGGTTGTTCATAATAATGATCCCCTGAGACAAACTTTCCGGCTTAGTAAACTTTTTTTAACAGCCTGTAGGTATATTATACAATGATTAACTAAGGTACGCTTTTCGTCCGGGTTCGATAAATAAATCTCGGTTGTTTCACGTGTGGCCCGCACGATAACAAGGCAAGTTGTTGTTCCATTGCTGTGGCCTAATATTTTAAATTGCCAACTGCGACAACGTTTATTAATATAAATTGGGTTTCCTGCTTATTTTTGTTACTGTAAGTATATTTGTAGATGCCACATCTATGTTATCAGACAAATCATACGTTAATGTGTAAAGTAGGAAGGTACATACTTATTACTAATTCAATACCTATAAGTTAAATATGTTTTCACACGCAAACAGTGGCAGGTAAGCTGGACCTGGGGATCTATCGCAAAGTCGAAACGAAGTAATATTATTATTTACGAAATTCGATCGATTCGAATTCAATCCAATTCGAATCCGAAAACCGTTGTCAAAACAATTTCGCGATAGGGGGACTGATTTTGATATTTTTTCAAGATCAAGAGATCGATTGCGCCTTCTAATTTGAGAAAACATAGCAATTTTTATTCCCAGTATTTTCAAACCTTTTGAGGTCAGAGGCAGTCAGAGACCATCTTGAGTAATACAAAAATGCAATTACTTCTTCGTATTAGCTCGTCCCGCTCCCACTGCAATGCGGCAGTGGACTATTAAGCCTCAAGGCTCGCTCCAAATTTTGTATATTATATACTCTCACGAGCAATGAAAAAGTTCCAGTGAGAAAAGCACCAAATTATCAATTTGTAATATTTGTACAATAAAGAATTAAATTAATAAATTAAAATTACTCCTAAACAGAAAGGGATATATGATGCTGTCTGCAATATCAATCAGAATATTACCAACTAAGAAAGTAAATATTTTATATATCAAAAGCAATCATAGCAAGCTCATCTCTGGAGCGGTGGTAGCTCAGTCGGGTAAGCGCCCGCTTCTCACGTCGAATCCCGGCGCTGACATGTACCAATGAGTTATTTTAACTTAAGTACAATGTATACCATCGCTCTTACGGTGAAGGAAAACATCGTGAGGAAACCTGCATATCTAGATCTAGCACATCTAGATATGTGAACCCACCAACCCGCAGTGGACCAGCGTGGTGGGAAATGGTCCAAGCTTAGGAAGGCAGTTTAGACCTTGGGGATATGCACATTGCACAAAGGTTCCATTTGAGAGAGCCAGGTACAGGTACTTACACCCCCACTGAGAATAGAATAGAAGCTTATCTCTGGAAGAAGAGCACCCTCAAAGCACTACTTGTATGACGTTAATGTCCGATCAAGCACCACAGTATATCACTGGGTCACGATAACCGAGTGTTTGCGTGTGCCATTTGTATCCCACTTCAGCCCACGTCTGTGCAAACACCGACCGAATAACCGTTTGAATAAATATGTACTGTTGACACGCGTGTGTTGTTTGCTGAATTATTGCAATTTGTGGGTTTCGATAGATGGACAGTGTGCGAATCACGAATATTGTCGACTCTAGTCGATAGTATTTTGATATGCGGTCCACTGAAGGTTGTATGCGTTTTATTAGTTTCTAAATTTACCGAAAGGGGCGCTCATCAAGATGTCATACAAATTGCTAACGAAAAGAGTCGTCAATATTCGTGATTGGCACACATTTTGAGGATAGCGTCCGCAGGCTATGATCCAACAAGCGTAGAAGGTACTTCGGAGCCCTAAGACCTTACTACTAGGTATTAGGAAGTAGGTTCTAAAAGTTTTAATTATCATGACTATTGCCCTGGCACTTTTTAGAAGAGTGGCTTTTAAACAAGAGATATTATTTTCAAAAAAGCTGCTTTAAGCCTCGCACAGGCATACACAGTAGCGAAAGAAAACACCATTGTATCGCCTCCTTGAAGAAGCCCCAGATCTTAAAAAAGGGAAACCCTATAATATTTTATGGCAAATTCATAGTTTTCCTCATTCACTGCCAACGATCAAGATTACGCACGTAAACACGAAGATACTAATTATCGCACTATTATGTCACTACATCACACTTTTTTTTTCCCAATCATATTTGAAATATTTTCCTTAACATCACTTTGAAAAAACGATTGTGAATTGGGGGTAAATCAGCATACTTACTTATCTTTTACATACCTACTTGAATTTGCACAAAAGTTAACTGGTGTGTAAACAAGAACTCTTTAAAAGAACAGTAACATACATAGGTACTCAAATTACATTCTACAGAAGAAACCAACATTTGGGACAATGAACAATGGCATATCGCAAGACGCTGTCACATTCACACCAGAGTCCCGCGTTCATTACCCGACACGCTGATGAATGGAAACTAGTGGCAACAAAAACGGTTTATCAATTTATAGTAGCATTACAGCCTGAGGTGATACTGATTACAATGTAATTATGAAATGGTTACATTTTCTCTATTTTTATTGGAATTAGGTGACAAGTCCTAGACGAGTTCTAGTTTGTCACCGACACGCTAAGCCGAATGGACTTCGAAAATGAAGATAGATTGACTTGTACGATGTTTGTCCTAGACGTTAACCGATTTTGATGTAGTTTTCAGGTATTTGTTATTAATGAACCAGTGCTAGGGCATGGGCATGAGCTTGCTGTTGCAAATAACGGTTGTACTCGTATTGTGCTCAGAGATCAAAGGTTGACAAATCATCTTGAACTTATGCTTACAATATGGTGCAAATCGAGGAAAATCTTCTTCTTTTTCATAATGGCCGACAAACTGTGTGACCGCTACTGAATGGACATTTTGAGGCTGGAAACAACCAGTGACCCGTCGATTCCCGGACTAATTAATGACAATTGAAATCAATTATGTCCCGGTCGATAACACGATACGGCGACGAGACATTCAAGAAATTGGGAAAATTTCTTCAATTGTATCTATATTACAAGGATTCACCATACTTTAATCTTACATTTGACGTATACCTATTGGATTTGAATCGAACCTTCGAATCAAGTGTAAGGCTGTTTTAACGTGATGAAATCCGCTTGATCTTAAAAACAGCACTCGGCCGTTTTTAATTTAATTGATTGCGATCGCTACACTGCGGGCGCTACACAGGTTCATTATCGACGTCGATGAACTATTTTAATGCGCGTTCCACCAATCACAGCGTTCTATTTATGGCGAATCGCGATCAATCTACGTTTATCTACATCGATAACAAGCCCGTGTAGCGGCAGCTATGTGTTCTTTATTTCCAACGCTTCTTATTTTAACCGACTTCGAAAGAAACGAGGTTCTCTATTCGTCTGTATGTGTACTGTCATAACTCACCGTCATACCCGACGGGCTTGTCCTCCAGCAGCTTGCAGGTGAAGGGGATGTGCACGCGCTGCATCAGCAGGCGCGGCGGCTGCACGCCCCGCGGCCGCGGCGAGCGGGCCCCGAGCCCACGATGCCGGCACCACCGTGTGCTAGCTCTGTACCCTACTGTACCTACACTCGGGCCCTACTGTACCTACCGATTATGTAGATGACAAGGACTCATCATGCGTTTTTGGATTCGAATGACCCTTTGAATTAAGTGCCATATTGTTTGCGATCGCTACCGACATCGATAAACTCGTTCCCTTAACACAATGTCGTAATTGTAGTGAATCGCGATATAGTGACGTTTATCTACGTCGATAACGAAGACCAATTACAGCGCTGTATTTATGGCGAATCGTGATATAGTGACATTTATCTACGTCGATAACGAAGCCGTATAGCGTTCCATCAATCTCAGCGCTGTATTTATGGCGAATATCGATATAGTGACGTTTATCTATGTCGATAAACTCGATAAAGCACGTTCCACAAATCGCAGCGCTGTATTTATGGCGAATCGCGATAAAACTAGATTTATCTGCGTCGATAACGAACGCGTGTAGCGGCAGCTATGTCTTCTTCATTGCCAACGCTTCTCATTTAAACCGACTTCAAAATTAAGGAGGTTCTCAATTCGTCTGCATGTATATTCCGTCTCAACTCACCGTCGTACCCGACGGGCTTGTCCTCGAGCAGCTTGAAGGTGAAGGGGATGTGCACGCGCTGCATCAGCAGACGCGGCGGCTGCACGCCCCGCGGCCACGGCTCCCGGGCTCCCTCACCCACTATGCCGATCACCTCCATGTTCCTGTGGAGAAAGAGGGATAGCATGAGAGATGAATGGGGAGAGAGAGAGATGGGTGGTTGTTGCAGGGTTACGGATGGAGTCTACTATGCCTATCACCTCCATGTTCCTGTGGGAGAGGGATGGCGTGAGAGATGAGCTGAGAGAAAGATAGGAAGAGAGAGAGATGTGTAGTTGTTACAGGGTTACGGGTGGAGAGGAGATTCTGCTGACGGACATCATCATTGTGGAGGGGTTGCAATCCGGTCCGGCCGATTCAGTAATCCGGCGGATCCGGTATGTGTCAGCCGGATTAAAGATTGTACAGAACTACCACCCGTATTCATCATCATCAAAATTCAGCAAAGAGGGTCTTTTTTTTGCACTGCTCCAGCGGTGTTAACATACATGCGGAGTACGAGTGGGCATCGATTCAGCTCTGGAGGGTTACTCTATACTGACGAAAAAGGAACGAACGAGAGCTGTCTTGCAATCAGCACGTTTAATACAACATAAGCTCGCGCAGCATTTTTCAGTCATAAAGAGTGACTCCCAGGATCACTCGTTCTGAGATCACAGTCGTGAGCATATCATGAGCTCAATTGCATTGTATTATGTTTTACTATTAAACAGTGTCGTCATACTGAAAACTACGTTACAGTTACATGAATACACGCACGCAGCTTTACTATCACAGCTGAAAGACAAACACGAGGATGACATTGAAACTCAACTGAAAGCGTAAACAAGTCTATCTAAATACCTTAGGAATTCAATAATTTCAGATTCATCTAGTGTCCATTTTATTAAGATAGAATAAATCCTGCCAATCTTTAGCCAGCAGCGTCTTCCACTGCTGGATATAGTCCTATCCCAAGTCCCGAAAAGCTGGCCTTCCTTATCCAACAACTACCGACCTGCCGTCGTCGTCGGTCGAAGGCGTCCCACGCTAAGCTAACTGGCTAACCTCATCGTCCACGCACAATCTAATAGATCTCAACTAAATATTATTCATAAGCTTCATCATGAAAACAGGTTGTTGATACGATCTAGATCTTCCAGTCATAAATTTAGATCTAAACTCTTTTCCAACATAAATAAGGTGGGTTCATTTTCACCTTGGTTTATTTATCGGAGCTGAAAAGGTCTTGGACGGGGGCCAACGTACCTGCCATCGTCGTCTTAAAGTGACTCATTTAATTGATACAATGACTGAAACCTGTAGAACATTGAACAATACTTGAAACCAACGACACCTGAGTAAAATGTTTTTGTTAGTTGTGATGTTTTTTTATCTTGCTGATTTATATCTTTTTAGCGTATTTCAGCCATAATTTTAGTCAACGATATGTGACTAAAAGTGTAGCTGAAATAGGGTTTGTCACCTTGGCAAAAGGATCACCCAATAATACTGTCAGCTAAATGACCAGGGTGCTATGGACATAGAAAGATGCAGAATTGATACATGAGTTAGGGGACTCCTTTCAAGCACCCCCTGCATAAATAAATATGGGGATTTATTTGTAATATTAAGTAAACTAAAACATATACATATATTAATATTATAGTCTACTATGGACACTCCCAGATCCCAGGCTGGCACCCTTTAAAATGCATGTCCAAAAGATTTGTAGGAAAAATAAATTACACCATACAAAAATACAGTTTTTGACTACCTGTGATTTATTCTCCAATATTGGCAGTGTACTGGCAGGATGAAGAAGGATGTACAAAAAGTGTTATGCTGCTCTTTGACAGAGGCCTATGTCCATCAGTGAATGTAACATAAGGACTGATGATGATGACAATCACACATAGCTGTAAGAAATTACTTACATAGCTACAAAATGCATTAGTAACTCTCACATAGTATAATGCCTACTATAGACAAGTCAAGGGCATATAACGCCAGTAAAGTAATCCATATACATATTTCATAGAATTACACAACTGATATTTAAAATCTCCAATGTCAAGAGTGGTCTTGTGCAACATGTTTTAGTTACTAATAAAAAGCATTTCAATGCTAATTTTATTCAAAAATTCATGTTATTAGCAGTAAATAACTAAATAATACAAAAACAAGAAAAACTGTATGTCAGTTTACTCATAAAATGATATTTTTAGAATTAATTCTTTTAAAATAAATATGAAGGCACTAATGAAATAGACATACTGGATTAAATTGCATTTATTTTTGATACTTACATTAAACTTGATACTGTAAGAATTTATGAATTTAAAATGCTTTACTCATGTAGATTTAGTTTTCAACATAATATTAAAGTTTACAATTTTAATATTATTATTGATTCTATGTTTTTTACATGAGAGACTAATCCAAGTGCACTTTCACTAGTGTTATATTTGTATTTTATAATTGTACTATAATTTATTATAAAACAATAATATGAAATATTTCAGTAGTACAGTACCTACCAATAGATATTTATTTTAACACACATTACACACATAGGTCATTTAGGTCATACAGGCATTTCTCAATCAATACAATTAAAACCCTATTAAGAATGCAATGAGGACTGGTTTTATAACTTGCTTTGATGAATGTGCTCTAATAATAAAACTAGCATTCAGAACAATATTATCATTATTAGGGTTCCATAGACGAATTTCGAAAATAAATAAACCTTTATAGTTTTGGTTATGGCTTTGTGTCTGTCCTTGTGCATGTCACTATAACACTTTATTCCAAATAAGCTAAGCAATATTAAAAAACCCCAACTTTTGAAGCTGATTGTTATTTAAAATATGGCTAAGAACACTTGGGGAAACATTGCCTATGACCCAAATAAACAAATGCTGTTTGGGAGCTATGTTACCACAGACAGATAACCACATACATTCACAATACCTTCAACTTATAACACTCCTATTTTTCTGTAGGGTATCTATTAGGACTAAGTAGTTGAAACGATGTTGACGACGTTGATGGGTAGATATCACCATTATGATGGGTATAATATACAATGTGTGGGGTAGATGTCATCACATCATAACCCATCATGTCCCCACTGCTGGGGCACAGTTCTGCTTCCAATGAAGAAAGGGCTTTAGGCCTAGTCCACCACGCTGGTCACCATGCATCTAGCATTGAAGACTAATTTCAGCACAGGTATGTGTAGCCTATGTGAGCACAGCTTCACTTTTTAATTTAATAGCTGATGAATTTAGCATTTTAGATAAGGTTTAACTAAAGTAACAATTGATATAACATAGCTGTTATTTCAATCATAAAAATAGACTTTATCAGGTATTTTTATTCATTTTATTTACTAGTTAAAAGGTTATGGCAAATTATTCAATAAGAATTTAATAAAAAGTACTGTTTAATATTATATGCATTTGATTAAATAAAAAATCCTTTCAATGCGGTTGTCTGGAAGAGATTACTTTTAGTAATAAGGCCGCCAATTGTACTATTTATTTTCTTTTCTTTGTTTGTGGAACTGTTTCTTTTGTGTGCAATAAAGAGTATTTTATCTATATCTTTAAATATATTATAACAGTGCATAGCAACAGCAGCTTCATCCACCATCAATTAACCCATAAACTAAACTGTAATCAAACTGCGAGCAAAGAATATTAACTCATCCAAGGAATGTTAAAGCTAAAGATTGCATCCAGTGACGTGCCTTGGGAGAGGCCGTATCCAGCCGTGGACTGCTATAGGCTGATGATGATAGTGAAGGAATGTTTGATCAGTCCATAGGTTAATCTTCAGTGGATGAACAGTACATGCCAACATCATGAGAATTTGTAAAGGTTTCACAAGGCAAATTACTGAAATCATCACAAAATTGGTAATAACAATGTGATACTTGTTATCTTAGAGATAAGCTTATCACTTACTCAATAACACTAAATGGACTTGCTAATAATGAAATAATCATTTTATATTGCCTTTATTGCTTATGATCTTTATCATTATGTGCAATAACAGTCCTTAAACATCACAGAACACATCAACAACACTAGCTTTTGGACAGATGATTCCAGAAAATTTCACCCAACATTTTTGGTGCTAGACAGTTCTAGTTGGAATCTATTAGGACATTACCTGAGGAATATGACCAGCACAATGAACAGGGACACGAGGGCCGCTATCATGATGAAGATGTTCGGCAAGTCTGCCAGGGTCACCCCATAGGACCCCATCTTGCACTCACTCACTAATCACTCAACTTAGAAAACAACTCTTGGTGTAAGAGTGTATCTAAATATCAGTTCACATTTCGGACTGTTATCACGACCTTGCAAAGCGATCTATTTTGCAAATCCAAAAGAGATATTTCAACACAAAAAGCCAATTTTGCACGATTGCACCTTCTCACGTCCACAGCTGTGGATATCGGGACGACACTAAAGAATTAATGAAATAATTTATTCAGTGTTTTCATTTTGGGGCGCGTGGCACAATAACAAAAACAGTATCGTCGATTTAGCCGAAATTTAACAAACAAACCGAGCGCACGATAGCGAAGAACCACAACATTCGCTTTTATTTGACAGAATAAATTTTATCACAACAACACAATCGACACGACCGGCCGACATAGTGATGTGCACACAACTGACCATAGACAACAGCTGTCACTTGAGTTGAGTCGAGCTGAGAATCGATACTTGATTCGATCATTCAGTCAGTTATCATTAGAAGACAAGTCAATCCAGTATAATAATAATAATAAATAATAAATAAAATTTATTTTCAAATCAGTGTGTACATACAGTTTTCTAATTATGTTACTTAATTTAGTAGCTACACGTTATTGCACACAAAACAATTATGAGACCCTACTCCCTAATAAAGGGCATAGCCCTGTAGTTTTAGGATAAGTAGTGATTGCTCAACCCTTAACTGGTGACTTAGGTAGCTAAAACAAATTACCTAGTTTAATAAGTTACTTAAATTTAAATTTAACGTAGATTTAAAAAGTAAATCATACAGAAAAAGAAAAAGAAAAACAGACTATATGAATGTGTGTGTGTGCGTGTGTGAGTGTGTGTGTGTGTGTGTGTGTGTGGTGTGTGTGTGTGTGTGTGTGTGTGTGTGGTGTATGTGAGTGTGTGTGTGAGTGTGTGTGTGTGTGTGTGTGTGTATAATGATGCCTGCACCTGCATAGAGTATTGAAAATATACAATGAAATATTTTATATTCTTAGCACACTGGTTTTAAAGACGACTCAATGAAGTCGTAATCCTTCGTTAGTAGCCATATCTTAACCTTATGTTTGCACTCAAAATTGTTTAATTCATACATTTTGAGATGCTTGTTTACATGATTATATATAAAAGGACCGAGAAAGGGGAAGAAACACTCACTGAATTTAGTATTAAACTTTTTTTGATCACATACAATATCAGATCTACGTTTCAGCGTTATATTTTTGTCAAAAGGTGTGATTTCATGTTGAAGCCGAATTGTTTCCAAAAGAAATAGTTTTCTTACTGTCAAAACTTTGAGGGAATCATAAAGGAGTGCGGTAGGAAAACGATAAGGTTTATGATCTATGACTTTCAATAACGCCCTTTGTGAAATTTCCAAATTGAGGAAGAGAGTCTTATGAGTTCCACCCCAGGACGTTATGCAATAAGTAAGCACACTCTCCCCGAGGGCATAATATACTCTTATCAGTGAGTCAATATTCATAATTTGCCTCAAGTTTTTAAAAATATAAATCAGCTTCCTAATTCTTCCGCATAGGTGTTCAATGTGTGACCTGTAAGAGAGATTGTGATCTATAATGACTCCCAGATATTTGATTATAGAACATCTTTCCAAACTAGCACAGGGACATGTACCATTAGTGGAACAATTTGGAGCATGGATAATTAGTTGATGCAGTAACTCCGGTTGTGTAGAGTTTCTTATTGAAAAGGTAATATATTTAGTTTTGCTGGCATTTACGGTAAGGACATTTTTAGATAGCCAGTGCGAAACCTTATTTAACCCTAACTGTGCAGATTCAAAAGTGTCTTGCCATGTATCCCCTGCAAATAATAATGCGGTATCATCTGCGTAAGCAATTAGTCTACCACCCATTTCCAGAGAACATAATTCGTTTAAATAGACGAGAAACAACGTCGGACCAAGAATACTTCCCTGTGGTACTCCATAACAAATCGGTAAATCTCTACTTACATGCTGACCGATCTTGACACACTGGGTTCTACATGAGAGATAATCAGAGAAAAGTTTCAGAGGAATCCCTCGTATACCAGAGTTGTTTAGCTTATCCACAAGTAGTGGCACAGAGACAGTGTCAAATGCCTTGGCAAGATCCAGGAAGATTGCAATCGGTTTTTTATGATCATCTAGTTTCCCAAAGTATTTGTATTAGTATTCAATCAAAGTAGGTATAACTTATATTATAATGTGAGTTTTAGCAATATTTATAATGAGTAACTATGTAGGTACCTATGGTTTTCGGTAAAAGTATTGATATACCATAAATAGGGTTGGGGGGTGTGTGATGGGAGTTTTCAGAGGTACAATACCCATGAGACATGACAAAGAGTTTTTTTATTCAAAACTACTTATACTTATGTTGAGTTTTTTTTAGTTTATAAGTACTTACTAAGTCCGCTCATAGATTTAACGTAGTTGGGCGACCGTGCAGATCGCGGTATTTTATTTATTTATTAAAGTGTAGGTACATATTTTATTTTGGTTTTACAGTTAATTTGATACAAAACTGTTATGGTTTGATCTCAGCTTATGTTCTTATATTTTGTATAAATTTGTAGTAGGGTCGTTGAAAACAACTAAATAAACGATTATTCTTTATAATTATATAACGAGTTTCATTGTAATAATAATTATGGTTCCTATTATGCTAGAAAATAGAGTTAATTAAATTTTTTAGACCTTAAAATGCGAAAAGTGAAAAAATACTTGCCTTGATAATATTTTTAATATCCTTAGCCCTTTCACATACTTATCTTAAATTTTCTGGGCTTGCATAAATGAACAAACTACACTCAATCACATTATTGTTACGAACTACTTACACTGAGGACACTTTTACTGTTCTCGATTAACTTAGAAGGAGCAACACTATACAATACACACATGCTCGACGTAGAATGTGACAGTTAGTACGAAACGTCCCGAGTCTGAGGGAGATATAACAGAGATATAATATATCTAAGTTATTATTCAGAGACCTACGTCCTCAGAATAATAACAGCCTCGCTTCGCTACTTTTTTTAAAAGTGTTTCAGGAATACTTCTACTACATCCCCCAGCGGCGTGGCGGCGGTGGCAGTATAGGTAGGTTAGGTACTTGGCTAGCCCAGAAATCCAAGCATAGTTAGCATAGCCACCAATGCACGCAGTAGACGACTGCTGGGCAGTCCTATTCCCAGGAGCGCCCATGGAAGTAACGTACCTACGTTAGTACTGCTTATGGGTTGTTGGTTGCTAATGAATGACATGACTGTGTCGGTGGTGGTATACCTTTGGTGGCCGTAAGTATATTTATATAACAGAAGAGTCGTAGATACTAAGATAGATACGTTTATCGTTAATAAATATTTTTGATTTTGATCTTTTAAGTAACTATATGTAAGTAGGTACTTAAGTACAAAAATTATTTTATTAAATCTTACATAAGAAAGCTAAAATTACTTATAGGTACTTAAATACTTAAAAGGAGCATAAAAACTCATATTAATAAAAGTCTAGTTACTGCGAAAGGTAGGTACCCAGTTACTAACTTCGATTTTAAATGTTGAAGGCCGAAGGTCATGAAAATTGTTATAGTCCAGGAGCTCGGGGGAAGTTTTCAACACTAACTATTTTATAGCAGTTTAGCTGTCGAGATTAGTCTAATAATGTTAGAAGGTAAGTATCGTACCATTATCATTCGTAAGTATCGTAATTATCCTGTCTAGGTAAGCATTTAAAAAGCTAAGTGGTATTAGGTATTAGCATGTCCAGAAGTGAAAGATTACCTACAGGATCATGTGGCGGGGGCGCCTGAATGATCATTGGTTTTTGCACAAAAATAGGCTGACGACTCTACTAAAATATTAGAAACTAACTACTAGAATATTCACATTCTTTTTTATTTCATGCTAACTAAGGATGGCTTGCACCACGCTCGCACCAAACATTTATTGCTATCTTGCTTTGACAGTATAGCGGTTAATCTAGGTTTCTACAGCTAGGTACTATAAAGTAGTAAGTATTATCTTTTGTCTTAAAAAAATTGATCGAAGTAGGTAGAAAAGCTTAAATGCCACTACACCTAGCTAGGTTACGACTGATAGAAATCAGTGGTAGCCCTCGGTCTACATTTAGCCCTAGCACTGCGGTTGTCATGTACACAGGCCCACAC
Organism: Plutella xylostella; assembly: GCF_932276165.1. Taxonomy (NCBI): domain Eukaryota; kingdom Metazoa; phylum Arthropoda; class Insecta; order Lepidoptera; family Plutellidae; genus Plutella; species Plutella xylostella. The sequence continues at coordinate 1,555,052 of NC_064005.1, forward strand.
AAACTGTAAACAAACCCGCGATCGATACCACCCGTAACTAACAACTAAAAGCATTTCTACTTTCATAGCGAAAACACCGTGTTTTCTGTGCCCGTAGGAAAAAAAAACAATTCGCTCGTAATATTTTAAAAAAATAAAATTAGCGGGAAATGGTTGAGCTAGTGTTGGGAAAAGATCTCGAATGAAGTTGCCCGGTGAATTGGACGTGGAGCCATCGAGTTTTAAAGTGTGGAAGAACGTGGGTTCCTGCATGGAGAAATGGTTCGGTGATAAACGTCTGTGGTTATTTGGCAACAATCTGCCGCTGCTGCCGAGAAGGTGAATCTTATAATATTATAGGTTAAAACTGATAGACTTGCAAAAGACCGGACAAATGCGATTCTACTGACCGAATAAGGTAGTTAAGTATAATACTTAGATCAGGAACATAATTTCATGAGTTTTTACAGATGCAATGTGCCGATTTGAATCCAAAAGCCAAAAGTTAGGTATTTAAAAGTTAGTGGCGCGGAACCAGCATTCCTTTGAGTCTGACAAGCGCTTAGGCAGTTTCTTCATTTTTTTATTTTAAGAAGGCATGTGAGTTATTTATAGTATAGGTAGAGTCGCAAAATCTAGAGCAGGCCAATATTTTAAACTAGGAAATGTTATTTAAGTATAAAAGCTAATTAATTAATTTATATCCTATTCTAGAATGTCTGATTTTTATTTTAATTATTCAGGTTTTTACACGTGTATGTAACTAGTTACCTACATAGTTAATTAGTAAACTAAGTTACCTATAGGTAGATTGCTATTATGTTCTCAGACCTAAGATACTTATTAGACCTAAGGGATTGTTTTTAATGTAGGTATGCAGGTACTATACCTGAGTACTGAATAATAATTGAGGCTACGTGACCTCTCCAACGTTTTGACTCGATTAACAAGCTACATTTTATATGCAATACTTACTTACCTAAATATAGCCTAATTAATTAATAGATCGTTAGCGTTAGTAAACAATTTAACTACTTACTTATAGTTAGATATTTATATAGCATACTATTACATTGCATCGAGGAAAGCATTTATTTATCAATAGCACTATGTACCGACGATGCGCGACGTACCAATCACAGAGAAACAAGACTACGTTGACGTGTACCTACCGATGGATGATGACTACGACAGCGTAGTTAGTGTGGGCAAGCGAGGGGCGCTCAGGAATCAGTCAGAGGATCACGAAGATTTGATAAAAAAATACATTTACCGTCATCCTTCGGTGGACTGGACCGCTATTTCCATCGGCGAAGGAGACACAGTGTATTGAGGTATCCTGAGCATTGTTCCGTCTTATCATAGGGCGAGGCCCCATTGGTGCCTTGCGTCGCAGCGTCGTCTGCACTGCCATCAATATTTTTTGTGAACGTTCCTTTGGAAAGACGCAATGCAACGCAGCTCAACGCACCAATGGGGCCTCAGCCTAGGTAATGCACGGAGAGGTGTACTCAATTTAACATACGGTCGCTACCCGTATCGCCTTCTGCTCTCTACATTGGTCTTCCATTGCCTTTCCTATTCTTATCTGTTATCAGTAAAGCAGTTATGGTCTGCTACGTCATGTCATTCCGAGGAATAATAGGTTATGGTATTAAGTATTTTATAAGAATTTCCTTTTTACAATTTACCTATATGTATTTTTATAATTTTGCTATAAGTATACCCAATAATAACAAAAATTAAGTAATTAGTTATCTACTTACCTAAAATGCATACAAATTAGCAGAAGTTTCGTTATGTCTTTATCAGAACAGATGAATATTTGCCTACTATCCCCGTATGTGGTAACTGCAAGGTGACTCTTATTATCTTACAAATTCACACGATCAAAGCTCAACCAACTTTACACAAGGGTTACTCTATCTATTCTATACTGACGAAAAACGGACGAACGAGAGCTGTCGGTCAATCGGCACGTTTACTGCGTCGTGGTTACGAGTAGAGCAGCTTATCGTGATAGAGAGTTAGTGGGGTCGGATGGCCGTGAGTGAGATGTCCCACATAGCTGATTTCTTCCCTCGATCACCCCAACATATTCTTACATTTATTCACCTACCAGACCGGGTGGTGTGGCCTAGCGGGCAGCTACCCAAAGTTTAGGGTTTTCTATTTATTGCAGTGTAGCTGAAAAATTTCGATACCGCGATGCAGGTTTTCATAGTAATTCTATAGGTACTTCGATTCCATACAAGTCTAATACATGTTTTGTGTATTGCGTTCCGAGCGCCATCTGTTGAACGTTTAGCTTAGGTGTCCGCCACACACAGCTAATTCCTTCCATTAACCCCTCCACCGTCTCCAGGTCGCGAGCCAGCAGCCGCGCCATGGAGCGCTACGAGAAGCTGGCGAAGCTCGGCGAGGGCTCGTACGGCCTGGTGTACAAGTGCCGCAACCGGGACACGGGAGAGATCGTGGCGGTGAAGAAGTTTGTGGAGAATGAAGACGATCCGCTGATCAGGAAGATTGCGTTGAGGGAGATACGGATGCTGAAGGTATGGAGGATTAAGGGTACCCAATTTCTAATGTCCTAATGGCTGTAAGTTTAGATAAAGGCGGCACAGGAGTAGATTATAGTGCACAAGGATTTACGCATCAGTTCACAAGAGCCTTTGATGACCGACAGGAGAGCTAGACGCAGCACCGAGCCTGCAAATTTCATTTCACTTTATTTACAGATCGGTCATCTGTCCCATGTTTCATTGGGATAGATGACCGGTCTATAACCAACATCTTCCAATTAATCATCAGTCAATAATCGTCTACAACTGCTCATCCTAGAAGCGACAATAACCTCTATCCCCGATCTTTTCAACTTTTGTCACGTCTTGCATGATGTGTTAAATAGTCCTGCTGAGTGACAGTCGCTTTGCACGGAATTGCATCACTCACCCACCCTTCTCCTCCAGAACCTCAAGCACCCGAACCTGGTGAACCTCATCGAGGTGTTCCGCCGCAAGCGCAAGCTGCACCTCGTGTTCGAGTACTGCGACCACACCGTGCTGCACGAGCTGGAGCAGCACCCCGCAGTGAGTACCTTCTCCTGCCTGAAGCTGTGAACCTGATGGAGGTGTTGAACCACGCAGTGAGTACCGAGTGGTGTAGTGTCGAGTTTTTATAACCGTTCCTTTGGGGCAACGCGACGCCACGCACCGATGGGGCGACACCTATCTCGTTGCATTAACCGTACCAATTCGTTCGTCAATTTATAAAGTGAGCCCCCAGACAATACAGGGAGTTCGGATTGTTCATTGGTAATCATGGGCATACACCGATAAGGGATGAGACCTGCTGTGACTGTGACTATTATGTGCGTAGGTAAAAATGGACAGGATCCCTAGGGATCCCTCCCTCAGCTGACCTGTTTAGGAACCCTGCCTCTGCTTGCTGATTCGGAACAAATTTTGTCGTGCTAAGTACTCTGGGAATTTCGATTCAACCTTTTACCTTGTACCTAAGTAGTCTTATACATTTGAACAAAGAAGGCAATGAGGTAGCGAAATCTAATCGAGCTTATTAAATGTCACCAAATCTGAATGTATAATTTGCTCTAAATGTTCCTGCATAGACGGTGCAATAAATATTCTTATTTAGTACTTTGCTTACGAATTAGATTATTAATTATAATTTATAGACATGCTTCCGTATTAATCTCATTTACTATCAGAACTACTTAATAACAATGTGTCTGCAATGTGTGTTCCAGAACACAGGTGAATAATCGAGCTTGGATTATGACATAAGACCGTAGCACTTCTTTGTCCAACCCTTTGTGGACGATGGTGTTCTGATCATATATCATAACCGACACATCACCTCTAAGTCTAGCCCCATCTGGGGAAAACCATAGTAAGCTGATTCTCAACCACTCGCCTTTTGAGTCTAGTGTTAGAATTGCAATTTGTTTACTATTTATAAGGCGTTACATAGGCGTCCCGCCACTGACGACTTTTAAGACGGCCTGCAGGTCTAACCCTATCTCCTTCCCAAGGGCTGCCGGTCTAACCCCCTCTCCTCCGCAGGGCTGCCCCGAGCTGCTCTCCAAGCAGATCATCTGGCAGACCCTGCAGGGGGTGGCCTACTGCCACCGACACAACTGCATCCATCGCGACGTGAAGCCAGAGAACATTCTGCTGACGGCCGATGGGGTCGTCAAGCTGTGTGACTTCGGATTCGCTAGGATGATCAGTGAGTTGTTCATTCTTCTTCTTTAAATGATAATGTGTCGTGTTCATCGAGTGTTATGCAGGTTATGCAACAGAAATAATGTTTTCTCAAATGATAGGTGCGACTAGGCACCTAAGAGATGCTTAGATCTATCTCTTCTACTTAGGTATATCTACAATAGATCAATCCCGCTAGGAACATACAATAGTGCAATATCTGGATAATTATTGGATTTTTTTTTTTTTTACTTCTAGGTTCTATTAGGTACGCTTGAAGGCCTCTACACACCAAAGCCGCTGACCCGGCGGCATAGCCCGGCGGCCTAGTGCCGGCGGGTTAACATAGTACAAAATGAGGCCGCCGGGTCAGCGGCTTTGGTGTGTAGAGGCCTTTATTTTCTTAAGCTTTATTTTTATTTTCTTTAACTCAGGTGGTGCAGCGACATCCGATAATTCTGTGCACAATAGAAACTCTCTCAGTGTGGATGCTCGAAGACGGTCCAGTAATTAATTTGTTTTCGTTATTTTTTAGACATTATTAATTTTACCTATATACTTAATTACAAGTCATTAATGAACTCATTATGTACTTGATAGTCAGATACCACAGAAGATAGACCATACAGGTACTTACCTCATCTTATAGTCTAGTTTAGTAAGTAAGTACTAAGTATAAGTAGTATAAGTACTTTACTTTCCTTTAAACATTAATCATTCTCGAAGTATGAAGAAATGTAAGTAGACGAAAGTAATCAAGGCTAGGCTTTCCAACATAAGTACTAACGTAGGTAGGTCGGTATACTTCTTATTTTCTTATATTCTAGACTTAATTTGACTTTAACGTGGTCGTAAAGTTTTAGTTTAGTTAGCTTTAGCGATTAAATTTACATAGAAAGTGCCCACTTAGTTTTCCGAAATGTTGGTTGTAGGTAGCTAGCTTACCTATAGTTTTTCAGCATTTTATAACAGACTGGTGCACCATTACTCTACTCATAATACCAATGAAATGGTGCAATTTATGCCAGGCGGTTGGGGAAAATACCCTGTAATTTGTTATCGTTATTTTAAAACCGTACTGTTACTTCTATAGATAGAAAGTAAGATCGTTTAAGTACAATTTAATGACAATCGCGATACTTAACTGAACGCCTAACCCTTACATTAATTGACGAATTAAGAATTTAAGCCATAATTTGAATACAATTCCAAATCCGTTGACCGCGCCTTGCGAGATAGACCTAGTTAGTTAACTTGAGCTTTTTGTATTTTCCTACCGTCGGCGTCGTAGTACGAAAATAGAAATGAATTTAAAATTATGGTTTTGTCATATATATCTAATCTATTCAACAGTTAAACGAAGGCTTACCCCATACATCATTCTATGTGTATAGGTCAAGCTAGATCTATAGGCCGATAACCCAAGACCTAGACTTAAGGCTTTGGAGCTGGTGGTCAGCTATCAGTAGGTTATCGGCCCCTATAGCCGCTTGTTCCGATCTAGGTACAAAGAGAAAGAATGATGAAGCTTTCAATTATACCGTTTCAAAGGTTAGCATATATTATGGCAAAAGATCTAACCCTCTTTCGGCTTACTTACTACACTCGCGAGCAATGAAAAGGCTCCAGTGACATATATATATGAACGAGGTGGAACTTTTTCATTGCTCCTGAGCATAAAGGAGTCTACACACCAAACCCGCCGACACAGCCCGGCGGCTTGGTGTCGGCGACCCAAACCCGCCAACCCGCCAACATGTGTCATGGGGCTGTGTCGATGAGTGTCGGCGGCAAGAAATCAGTACAACTTTTTTAGTAGGGTCGGCGGGTTTGGTGTGTAGACTCCTTTAAAGTGCTTTGAGAATATAACTTTGAAACATTTGTTTGTATTTTACTTTTCAGTTATTATTTAAGTAGGTAAGTACCTACTGTGAAAAGTTTATATGGTATGAACTTCTGTCTGGGAAAAGGTTTGGAAACATTTCAACACAAATGCTCTAACCTTCACCGCTCGCCCTTGAGCGTTGCACCCACAAGTTCCCAACTAGTCTATGAATTTATAATAAGTTAACTGCATTTCGAAACACAAGTTGCTACAATTTATCCAGTTGGCTTGAGGCTTGCCGCTTTAACTTAATTTATTTCGCCTTGAAAGTTGGTCGGACGAGATTAGAACTTAGGGCTTAGGATAACTGCAGAAAGGGCAAACGTGTAGTTACAAAAGTTAAGAAAATAATGCGGTTCTGCACTGGAGAATATAACCCTGATGGTACGTAGGTACTGGGTTGAAAAGATGTACCTAGGTACATGGGGTAAAATTATCAAAGATTCCACAAATTATTTAACCACCACTAATTATTGTTGATGTTAATTGACACTCTATTTGGCATCAAAAGTCTCTATTGGTCCACTGGACTAGTAGGTATCTACTAGCTGGATGGAAAGTACGAGGAAGCCCATGTACCGAATCTTGCGCCGCTTTTTGACTAACTACCTAGCAATCATCAGTAGATATAGAGTTGTTGAAACTGACAGTAGGAAACTGAGAAAGAAAGAAAGAAAGCCGTGTTATTGGATGAATTAAGCAATTCCTCGACGTCGATAACAAACCCGTGCCGCGGGAGCAGCTATACTTCAGCCTACTTTCCATACTTAGGCATTAACTGTAATTTACCGCTACTGGGTTGAATTGACACATTAACCGTGTACTTGCATTCACATTGCTAAACTGTTTACACCTAAGTAGGTATATTTAACTGTTTTCCAATACCTTACAATGAGGTGACAAACGATGCGACCGTGGCACTAATATTGCTGCCAATGGATATGAAAAGTGTCATGTCATTGTGTGTCAAAAATAACGTTAGCTTTCGCTATCATTTTTAACCCTCGACGGAAAAGGAGCAGTGTTTAACTATATATAACGTGTCTGTGTATCTGTCTGTGGTAGAGTAGCTCGCCAGCCGTCATACGCCTATGGATGTCTACCAGCCAGTACTGGATTTAACTAAAGACCTTGGCGCATCTCTATCAGAGGAGTATCTTGGCACATGACTGATTAAGAAACATGAAGCCGTCACGGTCAGTGCACTAATAAGAGCCCACTCAAATTATTCAAACAGAGGTGGTCGGTGCACCTCGTGGTGCAATATTAACCTTGATTGTCTGATATTGTGTCCATCCGTTTTGGTATCTTGATGATATATCAGGATCAGGAAGGCTCCCAGTCGAGCAGTATTTAAATCACTGGTTCGGGCTCATTATCTCAGCAGGATAGGATAGAAGAGAGTTAATTTTTTCATGCACCTCAGTTGTTGTGTGTTTATATAATAATAATATTATAGTATATATATTTATATTAGGTATTTATGTATTGTATATATTTTATAGGTATAGGTTTATATATTATCTATTAGTATATTGTATAAGTATAAATGGACAACATTTCAAAAAACTAAAGCTGCTATAAGTCGAAAACCATTTCGAGATTTAGCTCTAAAGGCCACAAAAATAATGATTTTGTATTTTTTGGATGTATCATTTTCGATAAAATCATAAAATAGTAAAAAAGTGCTGATGACGACATGCATCAGGTGCGATGCATTTTGATGATCAAAGCCTATAGATTTAAAAACAAAGTAACTGTCACTTTCATTTTTGATTGACGTTGACGTTTTATCGTGCCGTTGTTGTTTATTTGGGTCATTTTCATTAATTCTGTTCTGACACTTTCTGACTATTTTTTTTATTTATTAATTAGAGATGACCTCTATATAATATGTCCCAGAGCATGCCACCGCCTACACAGCTGAAAAAATGCTTCTGCTTATTTTTTTACATGATAAGTACCTACTTTCCATCATTAGAAATATCAAGGTCATTTGAAAATGACCCATTTGTTGGTTGGCATGTAAACAAAGTTTAAATGTCACTTGTCAGTGTCATTTATGTTTTTTTCGAGACTCAGGCAATACACAAAAATAAAAATTGAGCCTAATATGTGACGTCACTTCCGGTTTTAAAATAATTAACTTTAAAGTTAAATATAACATGTAAAAATGTATGTATAAACAAAATAAAAAAATACGGGTCCACTAATTTTTTATAAACTTTCCGAATAACTAATAAAAATATAGGGTAAAGAAAATGAAATGTTGTCCATTGTTGTAGGATATTATATTTAAGTAGTACATATTTAGTTTTCTTCGCTGAAATTGTCTTAAATAAGTTCTTTTTTTTTGCACTCCCATACAATTTACTCCCTGTACCTCCTGTAGGTTGACTGGTACAAAATGCTTTTAGCATTAAGTCCACCTAATTGTACATAATTACTTTTGTATATTGTGCAATGAAGAATAAATAAATAAATAAATAAATAAAAAATATATTAACCAGTTGGCGAGAGAAATAGTAGAAAGCCTTTGCAATAAATTGCGATATTAGCACCACACACAAGAGCGGTGGTAATTCAGTCGGGTAAGCGCTCGGTGAAGAAAAACATCGTGAGGAAACCTGGATATCTAGATTTAGTTAATATAGATCTATATGCGAACCGACCCACCCGCAGTGGACAAGCGTGGTGGGAAATGGTCCAAGCTTAGGAAGGCAGTTTAGACCTTTGGGATATGCACAAAGGTTCCATTTGAGAGAGCCAGGTGCATAGCGCGAATAGAATATAGTACCTACACTTGAAATGAACTGCCAAGCGAGGATATTTTTGCATACATAAGCACACACACGCACACAAATCACACAACCCTCTCCTCTCCCCCGAAATGGGTCAGCGCCGCAAGGGTGAGGGCTGATGGTGACGTCTGAACTTTTATCAACGTAACTAAGCAAGTTTACTCGTATGACGTAGCCTAAGCCTGACATGCAGCTCTCGTGATGGGCTGCAAGGTATCTTGAATCCATCAGTCCCAGTTTCTAGTAACTAGACAAGTTTGCAACGGGAGATTATTGGCTGCTCTATACCTACATTAAGTATGGGCAGGGTAGGAAACTAATATAGTACCTACTTATAAATAGGTATACTATAAGACAGGTGGTTTTTTTTCGCGATTTTAGACTTTGCTATTAAAGTTGCTCAGTATGACGCACTCCATTATAACCTGCCAACATACACTATAATATAAATAAGATAGAATTCCACCCTATATAATTGTATAGAGGTTTACTTAAAAAAACTGGACTTATGCAAGGGGCTCTAATGTGATTCAACCCTAAAAATAATACACCTAAGTTATTCTATCTACCAGCGGTTATTTCTGACAACAACCGTATTCACGACCCACTGATCCACGTGCCTCGCCTGAAAAATACTTATTTCCCCTTCTATAAATTGAACAATAGGTTTTCCACCCAAGGCTACAGTCGTTAGGGTATTTCGGGGTCAATCCGATACGAAACTTTTGTGATAAAAATAGAAAGCGAATTCGCAGAAGCTCAAAACATTCATCAAGTTGTAGATATTCTGTATTTACTTATACCTACTGAAATTTTCCTATGAACTGAAACTTTGAAACTTTTCTGAAGAAATCTACATAAGTAGGTAGTTAAGTACTTACTAACTTCTAAAGAAGTCGATTTCAAAGGTGGGTATTAAACATATACTGGAAAGATTTGTAAATCGATAAAGTTTACAGAAGTACTTAGTTATTATGATCAATGATTAGTGTGTAAATTATGGATTTAGACTACAAAAATACAAGACGCTAATACCTAAATCAAATAATCTTAAGTCACGCTATATTTTCACGAATACTTTACAGATGTATAAGTATTTACCTACTTAGGTATGTGGTGTGAAGTACCTAGGTACCTAATATTAATATTGGATCACTCAACTCTGTTTTAACACGATAACACTAATTTTGGTGTGTACTGTGTACCTACTACCTAGGTCTACCTAATGTGTGTAGAAGGTGGGCAACTTTATTGCACCCAAGATCTATGGTTTAATCTTGAACTATTCACACTAAACTTGAACAACATAACCATAAACTACCTAGTAGGTAGGTAGTACTTACCTGGGTTCCGCTCATCTCGCATAATCTTTATTGACCAAAACTCATTTTGCATAACTCGCATGGTCTAAACTTTTTTGGCCGAACCATCACTTTGCCAAGACTTATGTGGCATAAGGCTCGTTTCGTCTAAAACTCTTTAGGCACAATCTTTAAACACCTAAGTTTCGTTTGCTCAAATTCTCGACATCAGAACCAAGAGGGCCGATGTCCACTTTTTGCGAAAATCACTTTTTAAGAGATCTTCTATCAGTTTTTTGTCCTCTTTCTTTTAGTCTAACTCACGTATCTCTATCTCTTTTCGTTCAAAAGTTAAATTTCTTAAAAGTGGTCGCATATCCACAGTACTCTGGAACCATACAGACTGTTTATAATTTCAGACGTTATGGCTGTACACATATGAAAATAATGTTATTTTTTACGGTCGGTTGTAAACAACAGTCCAGAAGTACTTGCAAATAGTTGGTCTCATATCAATAACGTACCCTTTTGTCCGACTAAATATCACTTCTATGCGGTCACATTTTCACATCAGACCTTATGGTTCGAAACATATTCAGTTAAGTTCATAAAACCCCGAATTAAAAAGAGACAGCACTAGTTTTTTCACAGAGTATGAGCGAGACAAAGCAAATTGTGAGTTTCACGTACTTAATACCAAGTAAGTTTATTTTATCAGTTTCTACTAAAGGGTTCTCCTATATTTTAAGTTATATAAGCAAAAATCTTGTATGTCTTAAATAATTAGATTGACTTGAAAATTGCATGAAAACACTGTATACCTCACAACTAATACATAATTATGAGTTTATTAAATTACATTGCTTAGTACGATTGCCAAGTCAATCTGGTAGACAGGTGGAAAATCTCTCCACCTACCTACCTGATTGACTTACTTTAAATAATAAGCCCACCGATTTTACTTATCCTTGTTGTGAGATATATATAATTCATATCTTATCTATTTATTTGAGACATACAAGATTTTTATATTTAAATGGTCCCTACGGTACGATACTTTCAAAGAAGCCCTACGCTTCTGAGGTCTTGGGATACCTAAACATGCAGATAGGAAGGAGACAGGATAAATAATAAAGTTGCAATTTCCTTCCTTCAAAATAGGCTGCAAAGGAAGCAGAATTGTTCAGAATTTCTATCTTTAAGGTTTGTCTGTCTGGCTGGTGAAGTAACTACGAATTCTACAAGCAAGTGAAATTTTTTCTTTAGGGATTTACTCCTTGCCCGGGCTTTCAGCTCCTCAGCCTTCCGGATGCCTATTCAGTCAGGTGGCATGCGGCCGCTTAATTCTTAGGACGCCGGCTTAGCTCCCGATGAATGTTGTCCGGTTCGGTGGATAGACTCAGGGAGCAGTTTCGTCGGCTGGTGCCAACAGTAGGAGCTCGCAAGGATAGGGTCTGCCTTTGTGAGGCCGGTTATAGGTGGGCTGAGGCAGTGAAGATGTTTGTGCGGCCTATTCTAGGCGGGATCTTACATGATACGCGGCAGACGGATCACAAACTCCTCTACCGACTTGATCTTGTGGTCGCGGATGATGACGTCAATTCTAACGTACCATTCGGCCCCGACGATAGTCCTCAGAGTCAGGTTCTGCTGTACATGGAGCCTCTTGCAGTTGGTTGTCGAGCATAGTGAGTACGCCGGAGCGGCGTAGTTAATACGGAAACGCATGTATGTTTTAAAGATCCCCAGCTTCGTGCGCAGAAGGAGTTGGGAAGCCAACATGGGACAGAGCATAGCCCATTTGGCATTCGCCTTGTAGACTGTGTTGACCGCTTGCACACTCATGGTGAGCGAGCGCTCAATCGTCACCCTCAGGTATACTTGACTGAGTTGATTGACTGAGGATCTTCAGACGACGAAATTACTTCGGGGTTGCAGCTTCTTAGCCGGCGTGCAGCTGGACAACATCGCAGTGCCCACGTTGACCACCATGCACCACTTTTCCAGCCATTCCGGCAGGTGATTCAGTTTTTGATACGGCCATGTTTGCTTTCTGAGTTGAGAAGAACTACACAATTTTAGCCAATAAAACCACGTTGTCTCCACACTTGCTTGCCAGTGTTAGTATATCGTCTGTTTAGGCCACATAGAGTCAGACAGCTGCTCTGAGGAACTCTAGATCTTGCGCAGGGTGGAGTCGGCGTCCTCGACTAAAACGTAGAAACACCGTTCGTCCAGGAATGAAGCCGCTGTCTGCACAATTGAAAGCGACGTGGTCGTCTGAGACAACTTGTACAGCAGTCCCGCATGCCACACACGATCGAACGAATATGTTCGGCCCTTGTAGCGTTCAAAACCATAAGATGCAGGAAGCGCCCAAGCTGCAGCGTTGTGAACTACTGTGGAAACCAAACTGCTCCGCACGATAGCGTGATGGAACGATAGCTTCGCGGGTATCGGCAGTCCTTTCTGGTTATCGGTAGGATGATGACTTTCCTCAGTTTCCATTCTAGTCCGGGGAAATGTTCTAGGCCTTTACTAATGAATTTACAACAGCTTGTCGATAAAAGCATATTTTTTCTAAAGATTTTCTAGTGCAATACGGTCATAAATATAACTAATTAATGCTGGTAATGATGCTACCTATCGCCCGTTTTCTTTTGGACCACGACTTACAGGGCCATCATTGGTTTTTGTCGTTTTATTAGTTGTACATACCTGTTTTACAATTTCTATTTTTTTAATAAAAACTTCAAACATTTATAATTTCAGAACCAAAGAGTCGTATATAACACACATTTGGGTCTTTTGTTTAATTTTCTTGAATATAATAAATAATTTCAGAGCCAAAGAGTCGTATATTACACAAAATTTGGCCATTTGTTTCATTTTCTTAAGTGCAATTTTATTTCAATTTGAACCAAATAGTTTTAAATAAAAGTATACCGTAGTTATTTTTTATTTTTTAGAGCCATTGAATCTTATGTAGACATATACAAGCCAAAATTCAACTTAAATACTATTTTCCCCGAACCAAACAGTCTGTTGTTATAATAGATATAGGGATTTTTTTAAAGTTATATTCTATTTTATTGAACCAAAAGGTCCGATGTTAACAACGGCTTTGATTTTTGGTCTAGTGTTTTTAAAATCTATACAGCCGTAAGGTCTTTTATTGACGTGAGCCTTTAAGTTACTATTTACAGTCGAAAAATGGGGCTGATATCCATACTCAAAGACACAAAACTTGATTTTGTCGCTAATATAGCATAGGAATTGTTTTCAAATAAAACGCTTTTGTATTGTCATTAACTAGCCGAGCGAAATAATGTATTTGAACTCCAAAACAAACATCTGTGTTTGTTTTATACTGAGTTAAAAGTTTATTTTAGCTCTACTGAAAAGTTGCAAAAATGGACATCGGCCCTCTTGGTTCTGATGTCGAGAATTTATGTTCGTCTATACCTATGTATAATCTTGTTTCTCCTAATGTTATCTTAATAAATAATATATTAAGTATGTAGTAAATGTACAAATTGTGTATTTTTCTCCTACATCCCGAAAATCACGATAATGTATGATCAAAAAATCGAAAGTTAAAGACCAATATAATTATTACAAACCCCATGAGATAGAAACCTAAAAATAGGTGCGACGACGAGCAAAGCGAGGAGGAGCGTGTTAGGTGCACATGTTCATCAAAACCAAAGCGGAGCGCAGCGAAGCGGAGCGGAGCGTTTTCCAAACAGCGAAAACAATACAAGGCACCAGTTTGCGCTATGTAGGGAGACGCTCCGTCAAAGTTAAAGCCAAACGAATATTATTATTTTGTATAAACCTATGCCATAGCATTATTAGGCTATTCAAGATTTGGCAATACCATTATTATGCTAAACAATGTTATGCGAAATAACTTTTTACTAAACGAGATTTATGCCATACGATTTTCGGCGTAACGAGACTTTGACCAAACGTTACTATGCAATACGAGATTAGGCAAATAAATCTTATGCCAAAAAAGGTAGAACCTACTTACCTACTTAGTTAAAGTACTTTGTTATTTTATGTTGTAAGAAAGGAGCTTTTCCTGAGTGACGTATCTGTATTTTATTTATGTAAACAGTACCTAAGTAGTTACATAGGTACTTAAACTTGCTTCGACAACGATTTTCGGATTCTAATAAATGACTTCGTTTTGACTTCGTGGTAGGGCCCCTCGGCAGGCAGCGTAAGACGTTATTCTGACTGGCTAATCCTTTCCCCAAGGTGACAAATCCTAGACGGTATCTAGTATTTTTCTCCGCTAATACGAGGTCGAGGACCTAGTTGACATCTGGACCTAGTTGACTGCTGGACCTAGTTAACTTATGGACTTGTTACAGGTCCAGGCGAGAACTACACGGATTACGTGGCGACGCGGTGGTACCGCGCGCCCGAGCTGCTGGTCGGGGACACCCTGTATAGTACGCCTGTCGACGTGTGGGCTATTGGTATGAAAAACACACATATCTAGACACAAATACAATACTTACTGTGGGTTGGATACCCGAAACAAGCACATCATGGTGGGAAATGGTTCCATCTTAGGAAGGCAGTTTATAATGTTTCGTCCGAGTGGGCCAGGTGCAGGCTAACAACTCTTCAGATAATAGGATATATTATAGAAAAAGGCATACAGCCCACAACAGTCCAAGGCTGGGAAGGATATAAGTACTTATATCACACTACACAAACCCAAGACCTTCAGGATAGCCGATAGTCAGACTACACCTTACCATCATAACCTGACGGCAACTTCTAAGCTAAAATAATTTTTCGTCAATATTGAATGGACCACTACAGTCTTCAAATTACCCTAATCCTCACCCCCAGGGTGCGTATTCGCGGAGCTGCTGTCCAGCGAGGCGCTGTGGCCCGGCAAGAGTGACCTGGACCAGCTCTACCTCATCAGGAAGACCCTGGGCGACTTCCTGCCGCGGCACATGACCATCTTCTCACAGAACAGCTTCTTTCAGGTGAGGAAATGGGTGGTTAGGGAATGGTGATAAATTGACTGGCCAATGATTTTACCACGGTGATAAACTCAAGCATGTCAAGCGAAAGCTATAGTGTTTGTCATCCGACTTGCTATAAGGAAAAGGATGAGGCAGTTGAGATTTAGAATAAGTACCTAGTTAGGTACTTTGTTATTCTTAAATGTAACTAGGTATGTACATAACTGCGAATGCGAATTCTTTCATGCGTTTTAATTGTGTAAGGTAAATCATTACAAGTGATGAATATCCAGGAATTGCAATTGGAAAGGCTATAAATATTTCCTGGCGAACTATTTACTGGCGAACTAGCCTGGAAAAAGGCTAGCCAAAATCACAAACGTAGGTAGGTAGGTAGTCCTATAGTAAGCTCCTACATTAGGAAAGTGGGGTGTTTACCAGTCCATCATTTAGTTATTTAAGTAGGTACTTGGGTACAAATTCGTATTCTTATGCTATGCAAATTTAAAAAATAAATACCTAATGAGTATAACACGAACACCTAAACATGCCTCATGAAACGGTGGACTCACGCAAAGGCAAGTTTTCAGTTCAACCTGCTGTGTTATTATTTCAGGATCGATAGCCTAGAAAATAATATAGGTAGGTACTTTTAGCAATCGATATGGATCGCTATTCGGGCAAAATCAGCGATGGTGTAGTGAATCATCATAACTGTATATCGCTTTAGCATCGTCTGTAAACTTTTTAGTTAAATTGACTACTTTCTATTAGGTAAGTTAAGTACCTAGTTACTATGGTGGACAGATTTATAAATGGAAGGTCACTGTAGGAATAAAAGGAATATCCATTAGCTTAAATAGCTTAGTTAATTTAAGCTCTTTCGATTACAAGGAATAAGTAACTTGGTTTGGTTAGGTAGCTATTATAGTTACCGCCCCTTTATTTTGTTTCACGTAAACCTACCGACTTAGGTACTCACCTAACTATGTACCACGTTTATTTTCTCTGCAATCCTTCTATTTTTTTATTGGTGTTTTTCACATTTCAGGGGATGGCGTTACCGGAGCCAACGAGCTATGAGCCCCTGGAGAAGAAGATACCGCAACGATATGCAAACAACGAACTTGTGTTAGACTTTTTGAAGGTTGGTTGCACTTGTTAATGATAACAAAACTATCATTTCTAGATTTAAGCGTAGGTTAGGTGGGGTAGATAGGTTGCAGCGCATTGTTTCAATACGATGGCCGTTGTCATCATTAGTAGTACACGGTATCTATATAAGTACGTATGAAAAGGACATCATTTGGGTTTTCCTCACCTCTTTTCTCATTTTGCCTACTGCATCTAACATGTCATTCATCGAACATTCCAGAAGTGCTTTTACAACGACCATATCATCAGTAGAGCACTCCATTCCCTCTAATACTCTGTACCTAAAACTTTCCAGAAGTACTTAGACATGATCCTATCATCAGCCCAGTGGTATAACACCACTAATACTCTGTCGAACATTCCAGAAGGCCTTGACAACGACTCTTTCTCTTTTGTCTAGACGCCAGCGGTACTTAAATAGCTTCTAACATTTAAGACACGACCCTATCGTCAGACCAGCGATAGGTATATCACCTCTAATACTCTGATCATTCAGAACTGCTTGGACCACAAATACCACCGTCCTATCACTTTTGCCTCTAGCACTCTCTGTGGAACATTCCAGAAGTGCCTAGACACGGCTCTATCCCCTTTGCCAAGCCTTTGCCTCTAATACTCTCTGTGTAACATTCCAGAAGTGCCTGGACAACGACCCCGGTGCCCGCTGGACGTGCGAGCAGCTGCTGCGGCACCCCATCTTCGAGACCTTCATGTTCACCGCGCCGCGGTCGGAGCACGAGGAGTACGAGCGGTCGCGGCGGGCGCAGGTCACTAGCACTAGCATCAGAAAAAATACTATTTTGGCTCGATTTCTGGAGTGGAAACACCAACGTCCTAACTGCCATTAGAAATTAACTGGAGGGTGTCCCATGCTGCTTTACGTCTCCCATCACTCGATTGCTCGTATAATATACCCCTACGGGTTTTATGTAGAATCTACATCTTCTGACCGACCTACAGCCACTACAGCATGCAGAGTTTAAGAACTATGACGACAACGACGAATTATTTCAGATGAAAAGATCACCTTTCTCGTAGCACGTTAATTGACCTGTTAGTTATACATAGGGAGGCAGGATATAATACTCATAAACACTTAGCTAATAGAGGTTTTCCTTCCTCAGGTACAATCCTCGCCGCTGCTGCCCCAACTCCACGTGTCGGACCGCTCCCACCCCCCAAAGGGGAAGAAGCTGGAGGGCGACACGCGGGGGCACCTCCCCACCATCTGACTAGCGCCGCCGCGGCTGCGGTAGCCGAACTAATGTACATTATGAATATACTGCTCTGATTCTCCTGGTGTTTTGTGTTTTATTTATGTAGCCTTTGCTGATAAAAAAAAAGTTCAGACACAGGCTAATTATGAAGCAGTACTGTTACAATACTGCTTGTGGTTGTTTTAGGCTGTGGAAAGGAAAAACTACTAACCAGTCTGAAACCTCACACCAGTGGTTTTGCTTTGCTGATGATCAGTGTAAGATGTTGGGAAGCCACTGCTAGGTTAGGAAGAGTTTCTATTATCTTATAAGTACAGGGCAATATGGATGTACATTGTGCCCAACATACATGAATAAGGAACAGGTGGTATGACACACTGGTACATTACTTACCATGTACAGTAAGGTGCAGAAAAAATTGTTACTGTGAGAGGGGGGTCAGGTTTCTCTGCACCTGACCGTACATACAGTCAGCTGCATAAGTAGCTATACACTTTTGTACCTTGTCAAAATACATATAAAACAAAACGTCAATGTTTGAATGAATGAATAGTGAGTTTGAGAAGGTTCAAAAGAGTATACTTATGCAGCTGACCATATTATGTCATGATGCTCCTTTTCTGCGTGACAATTATAATCATAAAACTATTATTACTCTAAGATAAAAATATCTAAGAAAAGACTAGGAAAGTTGAAGGGCCAATTTCTTTAGTATAGTTATTATTATGACTACTTCTCCCAATTTGAAACATAGTTCCTACTTAACCCCTAAGCGGCTATAGGGTATATGGATCCCACCTTGTTTTAAACTGTTAAGGGTAAGAAAATCAATGAAATAATTTCATAGATGGCTATGGGGCTGTTTAAGGGTTAATAGCAAATAATAAAATATGTGTCGGCGAAGGTGAGGGGTTCGGCAGTAGCTCTCCATCTCCATCAGACATAGTGGGCGTGCAGTGGGATCCGGGCTTGATGGAAACACTCTTGGCAGCAATAACTTGGTATTTATTAAGTAGGTACACTTTACAGATCACAACACAGAACTAAGACACGAAACGTAGGGTACAGGTCGATAGCGCTCGGCGGTTGGAAGGCAAGTGAGGGAGCGCGCCGCTCTGCTCCCACCTGCTGCCACGCGCCCCACCATAGACGCTGTAGAGCGCCGCCAGGCGGCGCTGCTGCGCTTCGTATCCGGGCGAGTCAGCGGTGTCAGTATCATGACTGTAATCATGACTTCACCGACATATGTATATTATTAGTTTACTTTAATAAAGTTTCTGTTAAAAATAACTAAAATAAGTATTTTATTTATCTCTAATTTAAATATGAGGATGAATGAATAAATCCCATCTTATTACATATTTACAAACGACATACTTCCTTGCAGTGAGTTCAGTTCATAAAACTTATTTCTTCATTGTTTCAACTTTTGCTGTATCTTTGTTGAAGAAGTCATTAATATACTGAAACAAAACATTAGATTAGTACCTCATTAGTGCCTACATAGTGTGGATTTATACTGGATTATCATACACTGTGAGTGACAAAGCCGATATGCTACCCCTTTTTATTATAGTTGGTATGAGAGCTCATAAATGACAAGCTATTGCATCAGTGCAGGTAACATTAACATCAAACATGTAGTACCTAAAGGTTAACCTATAAAAATATACTCAATATATAAGGCAACTATGAATTGGGGGCTAAGCTGTAACACCTGCAGCATAAGTGGGGCTGTGATATCTTCTACCTTTAGAATAGGCAATTGACTCCTTTGCTCCGGTTTGACTAATTCGTCCATTTGCTGTAATCTGTACCACGCATAGTGCCCTCCAAGTATAGTCGGCACCATGATTATAGCCACCAGGTTCTTAGAAACAAAGCTTTTCGCTTGCATGCTTGCTAGTTTAATTAAAATATGTAGAATATACTATTTATTACGTATTTGTTTTGAAATTAATCTTAAATTGTCAATGTCAGCCGATGGCCTGAGATGACAGATTACGTAACAATAAAATTAAAAAGACAGCAAACCCATGGAATGTGCACGCGTATGTGGGTTACTGAAAATAGTCGCATATTACTGGCTTGTTCTTAAACCGATCAATCAAATAGAGTGAAGTTATTAATTATACAATCTAAGCTGAATAATCATTTGAAATAATATTCAGTTGAATTTTTAATTGATAAAATTAATCTTAAATCCTTCCTGTTTCAATGATTTGCGAAATGAGTGATTATTTCCTGAATGAAGAAAAGTAAACGAACTTAAAAGATTAGGTATTTGAACGTCATGTAGACTACGTTTCGTTATAATGTATTAACTCATCTTATTTAATTTTTTATTGTATTTAGATTTGGACCTTTTTTATGATTCACCTTTTTCCATCCTTTTTCTTTTCTTGAGAGCATCCTTCACTTATCTTTTCGGTATGTACCTAAATACTAAAAAATAGAAGTGGAAAATGTTAGGTTCTTGAATCTATAAGAATACGGAACGTAAATTTAGGTATGTTTTTATTGCCGCGTGCATGTTATTGCTTATTTCCACCAATCATACAAGACTACAAGAACGTCAAACTTATGTCAAAGTTTATTTTTGTAACTGGCAAAAGAAAACAACTGCTTCAAAAACATGGTGGCAGGACAGTGAATCGGGTGAACATTTTTACTAGTCATAATTAATTACGAAGCTTATTTAGCAGGAGTGTTTAAAACAATTTGTAAGTACAATTCCATCTACTGTAACTTGCTGACGATAGAAAAGTGTTATAACAACACCGTACCTTTCAGGTAAACACCGATTTAATAAGCTTCAACAAAATAAGGATGACGTCTGAAGAAACACAAATTTCTGAAAACCTGAAAGGCTGTTACGAAAATCTTATTGTAATCGACATCGGCGCAAACCTCACGAACAAGAAATACAGCCGTGATCTCGACTCCGTGGTGCAGAGGGCAAAAGATGCAGGTAACTACTACAACCACTTGTTGCTGTGAAAAAAATCAGGACAAATGTAAAAAATTGCGTGCATCGGTGCACTGAATCCGTAATGTTCACGTTACGTATGTGATATATGTTAGTAATGTCGAGTATAATTGCTTTTGTATGTAAATATTGATACTTTCATTTTTAGAGATCCAATTCAACTGTATTTTTTGCTGTTTACCAAACCAATGTGTTTTTTATGGAACTGCTGCATCACTTAGCTCTTTCATGATGAATTTTAAAAGATTAGAGATCCATTAGTTATTATAGAATATAACACTTCAGGAACTGTTTATTTTATTCATCCTTAAACTTTCAAAGCTATTAGAGTTATAAATAAAACTTCCGAAGACAGTAACCAAACAAGATTAATCTCTCTAATACTGTAAAATTTTCAGGTGTCCAAAAAATCATGGTCACAGGAACATCAGTGAAGAACAGTAAGGAGGCTCTGCGGCTCACGAGGCTCTATCCCGGGACTATCTACTCCACGGCTGGTCAGTTCACATACATTCTTGATTGCACCAATTGACTTCAATTGGCTGCATTGTATGTTTCATGTCGCAATCAAGATAACCTTAGGAAGGTTATTGAATCGTTGGAATGCTGGTGTGAAGCATATTTTATTTTGAATGATCCAATTCATAAGTATGTATGAATGTTCACTTATAGGCATTGATCTTCTAAAGCGGGATTAGGGTTTGTTACTGTCAGAGACATTTAGTTACTGTGCTGGTAGCTGAATAGCAAAACTGCTTAGACAGGATGAGCCATACACATTAAAAGTACAGTTGATCGATACATATTAAGTATATCCTCAGGGTCTCTTTTGTGTAGCTCCAATTTTAAACACGAAGACAGTGTACTCTTCAGTCATTTCAAGTCATTATTATTATCATACTTTAATATTAAACATAATCTTCATCCACCAGGAGTGCACCCTCACGATGCCAAGTCAATGGTGGAAGAGGATATGTGGGTGGAGTTACAAGATATCGCCAGCGCGCCGGAGTGTGTGGCCATAGGGGAGTGCGGCCTCAACTACAGCAAGGACTTCTCGGAGCCTCACGTGCAGCGGGACGTGTTTAAACGACAGGTGAGTGATAGGCCTTAAAAAGTTTTCCCATGCGAATTCCGGGATAAAAAGTAGCCAATGTTCTTTCCCAGGGTCTACACCAAATGTATACCAAATTTCATTCAAATCCGTTCTGTAGTTTTGGCGTGAAAGTATAACAGACAGACAGACAGACACAGTTACTTTCACATTTATAATATTAGCCAGGATTTGGGAAGGCATCTACAGAGCTCTTTTGAAAAATTTGTAGGAGCTTTGCCAAATTGTAATGGTGGTTTATAATGACAATACTTACATTCAAGTAACTTCTTTTAACCTAGCTAAAATAAGCCAAAATATTTTAGCCCAACTAAGTTGCATACCAACTTGTTCTTAAAATTTTATACAGCTTCAAAGTGTGATTCTGCAACATAATAATAAACAGCAATGATTCATGCTGCATCCATTTCATACAAACTTGTTAATCTGTAGCACACCTTGTAAGTATTCTTGATGGATAATAACCGGATGTTATTCTCAGTTCTCTCACAGTGATTGATAACAAACTAATGGTGTAAACATCATAGAAAAATAATTAAACGTAATTATAGTCATTATAATGTGTAGAGAAACTTATGTATAGTTGAGCTATTGTTCCATGTTTGTAAAACATGTTTGGATGAGTTCACAGGAATTATAACAAATGTGAAAATGGAATTTAAACATATCTTTCTCTTATGTTCCTTGAAATAATCTTTTCTCATTAAGTTTGCATTGACAAATACCTTACCTCCATTGTTATCTTATGAGTTAAATGGCTTTCTTTGTCATTTAATGTTAATTAACTAAAAGAAGGCCTATTGATTATGTCAAGGAAAACGACTACGTTTTATGTTGGTTAGTTTTACAATACGTTCGATACCAAACACCAGTACATATAATTTTATGCACAATGCACAAACATAAAAAATATTCGGATTCGTATTATGAATATTTAGACACCTTTTCTCCTAATACTCTTTCCTATTAGTGGAATCTTCCCTTTCCAGTGATGCAACGGCAGTCATTTTCGTCTTGATTATTTATTTGCCTGTGTTATAATAAGAAGTTAAAACATTTGCCAATATTAACCTCTCCCTCTCCCATCCACAGATAGAAATCGCGTGCGACCTCCGCAAACCGATCATCGTTCACGAAAAAGACGCACAAGACGACGTTTTGAAAATCCTCGACGAATACAGCGCCCGTCTCCCTCCAATAGTCATCCATTCCTTCACGGGAACGGTAGAACAAGGGCTCAAATACATAGAGAAAGGGTTTTATATTGGCATCACTGGGTTCATATGCAAGGATAAGTCGGATGGCGGTATCCGGAGGTTACTGTCGGAGAGAATGCTTCCGATGGACCAGCTGTTGGTGGAGACAGACTCGCCGTTTATGTACCCTAATATGAGAGCGTCTAAGCTGCCGGTGCATGTGAAGGATTCGTTGACGGAAAGGTGAGCATTGGGGATTTTAATCGCCTCTGTTTTATTGCGTGGTTTATTTTTTTACAATATGTAGAGTCCAAGTTGCTTATAAAAAGATGTGATTACCTTTTATGACTTAGAAACCGTTTTTTTTAACATACAGCATTACTTCTTATTTTCTTGGACTGAGATCAATAGAAGGACTATATAGGTGATGCAACATCAAGAAAAACCTAAGAATATGGAATTTTGAACGCAAAATCTGATCCCAGATTTTGAGCAAATTTATAAAAGTGTCAATATCTCGAAAACTATCGAATTTTTACAGGTCATATTTCGATATTCTGGCCACTCATGAGCTGGTCTATTGGCCCTTGGAGGCATGACGTTGACTTTTAGGACACTCTGTATAGAAGGCGTAACTTAATCCTTATTAATTTTATCGTTATTTCCATCCCCAGATCCATGCTATTCGTGAACCGCTACTGCACGTTCCAGCGCAACGAGCCGTGCGCGCTGCCCGCCGTGGTGGAGCTGGTGGCCGGGCTGGCGGCGCGCCGGCCCGAGGACGTGGCGCTAGCCACCGCCTTCAACGCGCTCAAGCTGTTCGGACTCAGCCAGTGACCAGTTGGTAGTTGGGCAGTTAGGCCCTTCTCCCACTACGCGACTCTCAAGCGACACGAGTGCGCCGCAACGCATGATCGCCTATAAAAACGGGTCTTCGATGCGTCGTTGACTCGTCTAAGCGACCAAGAGAGTTGAGAGTCGCGTAGTGGGAGAAGAGGCTTACGAACGAGCTTGGAGGTTAGAACAGTGAAGAAGGAGGTTGGAAGAGGTTTGAGGTTTGAAGACTTTTTGGTTCGACATAATATTTTTTTGCAAATTTATACTCTTTGTAAGCGTACCAGTTAAAAAGTTATGAAGTGTCGACCTTGGAGTTTAACGTTTGAGGTTTGTCGCCTTTTTAGTTAGATAGAAACTTTTTCTTGCGAATACTCTTTGGAAGCGTACCGGTTTAAAATTTATGAACCTCCGACCTCTTTTTGTCGCCTTTTTGGTTTAAATATTTTTTTGCTCTTTGGAAGCGTACCAGTTAAAAAGTTATGAAGCGTTGACCTCTTTTGTTTTTCTTTTACTGCAGAGTTTTGGCAGCTATATTTATTCAATTTGATTCGCATTATTTATACCCGTTTTATTGGGTTTTTTGCTTTGGGGATTTCACGTTCGTAGAAAGCTTTCGCCTTGTGCCTTTGACGATTACAATAGGATTAAATTAATTATATGACGATTCGAATTGTTTAAACGATGAAATGAATTAAATAGACATAGGAAAGATGTCGACAAGAATAGGGATATTAAGAATGAAATTGTGGTATTTCTTCATACGTCATCCATGAAATAAATAAATATAACTGATAAATCTAAGGAGATAATTTACATGTCTAGAACTGATTTGAATACTCGATAGAATTTGATTTATTTTGTGCATTTTCTAAATGTGTTCTTTACAACGACCACTGAGGTGGATTCAACGAAAGAATTTAATTTTAATTGCAATATGAGGCTGTTTGAGTTCATCCATAAATTTTGTTCTTGCCATCGTCACTAATAATAACTAAAATCATAATTTAATTGACTCTCTACATATTTTGTGCTGTGTATGTGAAATTTTGATGGATAATTAATTAATAATGGGAAAACATTACAGTAGCACATGTATAACAATCGAATTAAATGAAACACTATTCATTTCATGCAAAGCAAGCCATGTTGTTATGGCGTCGTCGAAATGTCATTGATCATTTGAATATTGTAATTTTTGTGTGTGTCTATATTTTTGTATAATTTTGTTTAGTTAAGTCTCCTGCACGGGCCCTAGTGAAACTACATATCTGTAAAATATCTTGGCAATAGACAAATAGTTCATCTTTAGTCAGAAGTGATCTCACATCAGTGGTATATCCATTGGTTTGTTTAGTAAAAAGTGTAATATTTTTGTGTGGCCAAATATCCCCAGTTTAGAAATAGTAACGTCCAGTAACACTAGGCCATATTTATTATGTAACATGTTAATACAACGCGTGTTTTTGGACTTTATTTCTAAACGTATGCCATTAGTTTTTAAGAGGATAGTATGGCTTAAAGGCCCAGTGGCCAAGCCAAAACCCTTAAAAAAAAAAAAAAAAAAGAGGATAGTAGTGAATCTATTGCCATTGTATTTCCTTTCCTATGTCGCACGGTTTAGGTGTTATTTCGCTCTGCGCAGAGCGCTCTTGATCGAATATAATTGTACATAATGATAAGAGAAGTGTCTATTATATGAATGTTATATAATTGATATATTTAATGTTAAATGCTGGTAGTCACAATAAATATCAAAGACTGCAGTGTTGAGTGAAACTTGAAGTTACTTTTATCGCTATGTTTTTTAATGACTTTTACGTATTTAATCGTTTAATGTTAGAAGTATTGTTACTTGATTCCTTTATTTTTTGACAATTACTTTGTTTGAATGTACGTATTAAAGGTATATTATTATGTTAAGTTTTCTCGTTGGGCGCGTAATATTAGCCCAGCGAGTTGGTAATTAGGTGTAATTAAGTGCCTTCGACAAACGTCCTTTTGTGATACGATACTCTGTAAATTGTACAGAAATCTCTTTCAATATACAATTAAAACGATAATTCTTGTTTTTATTTAAACCTTCCTCAAGAAATAGTAAATAAAACATTAGAATATATTCAGGTAATAGTAATTATGTATTTATATTTACATCATATTCACAAGAATTTTTGGTTTCACCAAAATATACCACACGCACAGTAAGTACATACATACATACACAATTATGTAATAGGTTTTTTCGAAGACTGTTGACAGTCTTATACGAAAGTTATCAAATTCGTACCATCGATTAAAACAATGTATCTCAACATAAACAATATAACAAAAACAAACATGCTTCACGGAACAAAGGAAACAACTGACCAATCATACGCCGCACTATCACTGTCTCAGCCAATCAGAGAAGGGATAACCAAACTGACAGCACACGTAATCACAGACGATCTTCATTACCCGTGGCGCCATCTATACTTAACAATTTGTCCTTTCTTTCTCAAATCAACACAATAATAAAACTCTTTTAAAATTTTATTCCTAACACTAGCTTTTGTCTAGTTTTCTTACAAGTCCGGGTGGTGGGGACACTAGAACTTTCCTAGACAGTCTGATTTGACCCGACACGGGGTCGCGACCGAAGTATTTGACCTGGATCTCTGAGCCGACGTCCAGGCCTAGCGCTGACGGGTGCATTATCTGTAATGGAAATATATCCCGTTAGTTCACTGTCAATTTCGTAAGATTTAAATAATTATGTAATAATGATCGGGTTTCTGTAGCAATTTGGCAGTGCAGTGCATATGTCGCAGATTGTACCGCCAGATGGCGACTCTATTGCACCATCTTTCATTTCACTTGAACGGTGCCGAAACTACCACTAGGCAAACAGCACATTAGAAAGTCAATCATGCTCTGAAAATCGCTGTTAGTGATACGCTCGAATCACAAATTATAAATAAAAGCCCAAACCTCACCTTCCGATGGTCCAACTGCGAGTTATGCAGCAGAGTAGGACTCATGCCGGGGTACAGCGTGACCAGCACTCCTATGTCCCTCATTTCAACTACTTTAGCTTTGTACACGGCTCCAAACTCCAGGTCTGGCGTGCGTTCGGTGGACAGCCACGTGTCGATGCGAGCTTTAGCCTCGTCCATGGCGGCTTGTGATGGTGCGAACACGCTGTATTTTGTCTCGTCTATTGGGGTTATCTGCGGGTTAGAAGGTCGGGTGTGAAATGTGTAAGAGCATATTTGTCAATTTATAGAGGGTGTGGGATGAAAAATCATGCCGGCACAGCCTTGCTAAAGTATATAATTTTAAAAGTTTAAATATTATTACCTGTACACCAGTTTCTATGTAAAGCTTCTTCAGGTTGGATCCTCCAAGACCTAACAGTTTAGGCCTCTTGTGTATTTCTACTTCCATTTCTTCTAATACCGGCATATTTTCTTTACGACCTTGTCTGAAAATTATCATTATTTTCTTACAATTTGTCAGAATTGTCTCATGCATATATTGGTTCTGGGATTACCTATCTATGTGTAGGCTTCATACAAAAAGCATATTTTACTAAGTACTTATGTAAACTTGGAAAGGGTAACGGCCTCTATTACTTAACGAAATATCTTATGCAATAATAGTTACCTTGGCTTGTCTATACATTGGTTCATAATATCTATAATTTTACTCTTCGCTTCGCAACCTCTTTGTATAGATTCCATGACGATCTTGAGGGGAAGCCCCGGTATCTTGATGTCTGCTTGGAACGCTGTGATGCCCTTCTTAGTACCCGCTATTTTAAAGTCCATGTCGCCAAAGTAATCTTCTATGCCCTAGGAAAAGCGAAAGGTTGTATTGAGTGTAAAGTTCGTCGTTATAGAAATTGGATAAGATTTTTGACAATAGCAGTTAAAATTGTACAGAAATTCCAAGAAAAAATATTCTGCTATGCCAGTATTCACCAAAATCATCATTATAATATCAACACACACCAAAATTGTAAAACTGATACACCTAAAACGCCATCTCCAAAGGTACGAGTGTAAAACATGACAAACTAAATTCACCAGCCCCGAACAGGCAAACGTGGAAAGCCATCCAGCTCACTCCGACGATTAATCAGGGAACCATAAGTATAAGCAAACCGAAGACAGAGCATTTTGGCGATCAATCGCTAAGCCCAAACCTATATCAAACATTTGAAAAAATCCCACCAAACCTACAAGTGTAAACCATGCAAAACTGAATTCACCAGCAGATCCGTGAGTATCCTGTAGTCGGCTATGTGTCCCGCGTAGTCGTGTCTCGTGACCAGCCCGACGGCGACCCCGGCGGCCGGCGCGCACAGCGGCACCCCCGCGTCGTACAGCGGCAGCGACCCCGCGCACACTGATGCCATTGAGTAAGTGCACAAAATAGATAGGCACAAGTGTCAATTTTACACATAAGCGGGCTCAAGTAAGTACACATAGACACTGCTCACGGATACGATATCTCGCATAAAGCTCGAGCTAGTTCGGACCAGTGCGAGCGCGACGAAAAGGCATGCCACCACTCACATGGACATCTCACACACGGTCATCCAACCCCAAGCTAGGCAGAGCCTGTGATATGGGTATCGGACAGCTGATATATCTACACAGATACATATAGATAGACACATAAATTATTAAAATTATGTATCTATGTAGGAATGGAGCATTATCATTTATTATTATTTGGATGAACAGAGTGTGTGAAGAAAGGAAGAAAGCATCGATTGTCTATGAAAGGATGAATGAGGGATGAATGGAAGATTAGCAAAAATGTAGTTGTGCTCAAATATAAATTGTTTTAAAGGATGTAATACTAAAATAAACGTGATTCAGTGTTTCAAATACGACGAAATAAATTGGAAAAAGTTATTGGTGACAAAGTTGGTCGCTAGTCACTAAATATTTGAAGACGAAGACGAAAAATGACGACGCAAACAAGAAACGACGGAAGAAGTAACGCGATGCTTGGTAGCATGGTGTCCAACGACAAATTCTGCGGAATTACTAAATTCAGTGGAGAAGATGAGACGTATTCTTCGGTGAAGTGGGCCGCCGATATTGAAGATAATGCCGAGATATTCGGATGGAGTGCCCGGCAGAAACTCATTGTCGCCCGACAATCGCTCGTTGGTACGGCTCAGTTGTGGCTGAGATCGGAGGAGACGTACAAAACATTTGAAGAACTAAATGCCGCCTTACAAAACGAATTTCCTGATGAATTAAATTTAAATAGCAAGGAAATGCACGAGCATAGATACCCAGAAGAAGAAAATGACAGCCATAGACACAATTCATGTGAAGAAGAAGAAGAACAGAGTGACAGCTTAGAAATGTCAATGTCAAACAGTTTTGAAGACGATGTAAACAAACAAAGTTTGCATAATGAAAAGGAGAAACTGATGAACATTTGCGAAAAATCTGTAAATATGTTGATAGATAACGGAAATGACGTTAACCTTATTGTAGACGATGTATATATTGTAAAAAGTGAAGATGAAATGAAGACAATGAGAGATGAACCAATCGATATGAAGGCCAATCTCAAAGATATCCCTGAAGCACAGTGGCCAACGCGTATATCATCGATGGAACAGATTTCAGTGGAGGAAGAAGTAGAATGGTTAAGAGAGGGTATAATTCAAGAAAGTTACTCAGATTATTCTTATCCTCTGGTGCCGGTGACAAGGAGAAAGACAAGGAAGGTGAAAAAGTTTAGAAATCAAGTAGTACCGAGGCGAAGAAGGATAAGAAGACGAGTGACAAACGAGAGAAGAAAAATAAGAAGAGAATCGATACACGAGATTAAAAAGATGAAAGGAAAGAAGGTAAAGAAGATGAAAAGAAAGAAGACAAGAAAGAAGAAAAGAAAGGAAGTGATATTGGGAGAAAGAAAGATAAAAGTGATGATGAACGAATGATGGCGAATGTGTGTGTTTTAAGTTGTAATGCCGTATTTGTTTATGTTTATTAGTTAAGAGGTTAATCATTTAAGTTGTTTTAAAGGCACATGCTGAGGGCAGCATGTAAGCAGGATGGCCGAGTTGTAGGAATGGAGCATTATCATTTATTATTATTTGGATGAACAGAGTGTGTGAAGAAAGGAAGAAAGCATCGATTGTCTATGAAAGGAAGTTTGACGGGATGAATGGAAGATTAGCAAAAATGTAGTTGTGCTCAAATATAAAATTGTTTTAAAGGATGTAATACTAAATTAAACGTGATTCAGTGTTTAAATAGTTTTGGTTTTCATTTCCACCGCCTGGTCCCACAATTTTGGGGGCTCGTCCGGGATCGAGCGTGGAACGGAAAAGGACGCACTCAGCACATTCCTCACATTCACATCCCAAAATTGTGGGACCAGGCGGTGGAAATGAGAACTAAGCTGATTTAATCACTAAATCACGTTTATTTCGGTTAAAACATCTTTTAATACAATTTATATGTGAGCACAATTACATTTTTGCTAATCCTCCATTCTTCCCGTCAAACTTCCTTTCATAGACAATCAATGTTTTCTTTCTTTCTTCACACACTCTGTTCATCCAAATAATAATAAATGATAATGTTCCATTCCTACAACTCGGCCATCCTGCTTACATGCTGCCCTCAACATGTGCCTTTAAAACAACTTAAATGATTAACACCTTAACTAATAACATATAATAAATGCTAATAATAATAAACACATACAACATCACAACTAAAAACACACGCATTCGTCATCATTCGTTCATCATCACTTTTATCTTTCTTTCCCCCAATATCACTTCCTTTCTTTTCTTCTTTCTTATCTTCATCCTTTTCATCTTCTTTTCCTTCTTTCTTTTCATCTTTTGAATCTCGTGTTTCGCTTCTCTTCTTATCTTTCTTCTCACACGTGTCACTCGCCTTCTTATCCTTCTTCGCCTCGGTACCACTTGACTTCTAAACTTTATCATCTTCCTTGTCTTTCTTCTTGTCACCAGCACCAGAGAATTAGAATCTTCTGAGTAACTTCCTTGAATTATACCCTCTCTCAACCATTCTGCTACTTCTTCCTCCACTAACTTCTGTTCCATCGATGATATACGCGTTGGCCACTGTGCTTCAGGGATATCATCTTTGGGAATAACCTTCATATCGATTGGTTCATCTCTCATTGTCTTCATTTCATCGTCGCTTTTTACAATATACACATCGTCTACAATAAGTTTAACGTCACTTCCGTTATCTATCAACATATTTACAGATTTTTCGCAAATGTTCATCAGTTTCTCCTTTTCACTATGCAAACCTTGTTTATTTACATCGTTTTGAATTGACATTGACATCTCTTTGCTGTCACTCTGTTCTTCTTCACCTGAATCGTATCTATGATTGTCATATTCTTCTTCTGGGTATTTATGCTCGTGCTTTTCTTTGCTATTTAATTCATCAGGAAATTCGTTTTGTAAGGCGGCATTTAGTTCTTCAAATGTTTTGTACGTCTCCTCCGATCTCAGCCACAACTGAGCCGTACCAACGAGCGATTGTCGAGCGACAATGAGTTTCTGCCGGGCACTCCATCCGAATATCTTGGCATTATCTTCAATATGGGCGGCCCACTTCACCGAAGAATACGTCTCATCTTCTCCACTGAATTTAGTAATTCCGCAGAATTTGTCGTTGGACACCATGCTACCAAGCATCGCGTTACTTCTTCCGTCGTTTCTTGTTTGCGTCGTCATTTTTCGTCTTCGTCTTCAAATATTTAGTGACTAGCGACCAACTTTGTCACCAATAACTTTTTCCAATTTATTTCGTCGTATTTTCGTCTTCGTCTTTAATGGCCGTCGTCGTCCTGTGTGCTCATC
The DNA here is from genome assembly GCF_932276165.1 of Plutella xylostella. NCBI lineage: Eukaryota > Metazoa > Arthropoda > Insecta > Lepidoptera > Plutellidae > Plutella > Plutella xylostella. Next base: position 1,586,607 of record NC_064005.1, read on the forward strand.
ATCACGCGTCGTTTTTTGGCATTTCCACGCTCGATCCCGGACGAGCCCCCAAAATTGTGGGACCAGGCGGTGGAAATGAAAACCAAAACTATTTAAACACTGAATCACGTTTAATTTAGTATTACATCCTTTAAAACAATTTTATATTTGAGCACAACAACCTTTTCTTTTTAAGTTGTTTTAAATGCACATGCTGAGGGCAGCATCTATACAGGATGGCCGAGTTGTAGGAATGTAACATTATCGTTTAATAATATTTGATAGTGCAGAGTGTATGATAGGAACTATTGTCTATGAAAGCGAGTATTATCTATGAAAGGAAGTATTGTCTATGAAAGGAACGAAGAATGAGTGAGTGAAAGGATTAAGAAAAGATGGAGGATTAGAAAAGGTTGTTGTGCTCGAACATAAAATTGTTTTAAAGGATGTAATACTGGAATAAACGTGATTCAGTGTTTAAATACTTTTGGTTTTCATTTCCACCGCCTGGTCCCACAATTTTTGGGGCTCGTCCGGGATCGAGCGTGGAACGGAAAAGGACGCACTCAGCACATTCTAGTCCTCTGGTGTTGGTGACAAGAAGAAAGACAAGGAAGATGATAAAGTTTAGAAGTCAAGTGGTACCGAGGCGAAGAAGGATAAGAAGGCGAGTGACACATGAGAGAAGAAAGATAAGAAGAGAAGCGATACACGAGATTAAAAAGATGAAAAGAAAGAAGGAACAGAAGATGATAAGAAAGAAGACAAGAAAGAAGAAAAGAAAGGAAGTGATATTGAGGGAAAGAAAGATAAAAGTGATGATGAACGAATGATGACGAATGTGTGTGTTTTAAGTTGTAAAGCCGTATTTGTTTATTATTATTAGTTAAGGTGTTAATTTATGTTGTTATTTATTTGAGTTTGTTGTTTGTTTATTTAAGTTGTTTTAAAGGCACATGCTGAGGGCAGCATGTAAGCAGGATGGCCGAGTTGTAGGAATGGAGCATTATCATTTATTATTATTTGGATGAACAGAGTGTGTGAAGAAAGGAAGAAAGCATCGATTGTCTATGAAAGGATGAATGAGGGATGAATGGAAGATTAGCAAAAATGTAGTTGTGCTCAAATATAAATTGTTTTAAAGGATGTAATACTAAAATAAACGTGATTCAGTGTTTAAATAGTTTTGGTTTCCATTTCCACCGCCTGGTCCCACATCTATCTATATCTAACACACTACAACATTCGGTCGTCATGAAATAGGCATGAAAAGTGAAGTGAATACATGCGGTGGATTTCTGTTTCTATCTATTTTGTGGCTAGAACCTGAAGAATTTCCCAACCAACCTACAGTCCTACCAATGTAAAACATTTAAAACAAAATTCACCAGCAGATCAGTGAGTATCCTGTAGTCGGCTATGTGTCCCGCGTCGTCGTATCTCGTGACCAGCCCGACGGCGACCCCGGCGGCCGGCGCGGACAAGGGCACCCCCGCGTCGTAGAGAGCCAGGGAGCCGGCACATACTGATGCCATTGAGCTTGAACCTGAGGAAAGGATTTAGAATGTATTACGAGGAGTACTTGTGATACGGTCAAGTCCTAAGGGTGTCAAATGTGAGTGCAAAAGGTTGTCAAATAAGATAATTAAGAAAATTAGCGTCTGGGTGACAAACACTACAGCTAGACTAGCGTTTGTCAACGTGGTGAAAGGAATTAAAAGCGAAAAGCTTTATTCATTGAACAAATGATTGATGTGTTTGCCCTCCTTCGACGCCGATGATGATGGCAGTTGTAGTCTTTTCATATATTCGTTCCAGTAAATCAAGAGTACATTCCAATTTTCTGTAGCTATCAACAGCCTTATATTGCAACAGGTATATTCCGCTTACCATTAGACTCCAGCACCTGCGCAGTGACCCTCACAGTGAGCGGCTGCGCGGGCACGGCGGGCAGCAGGCCGCGCTCCGCCAGCGCGCCGTGCCCCGCCTCCCGCCGCCCCGCGCCGCCCCCGCCCCGCCCCACCTCGCCCGTGGCGTAGGGCGGGAACTCGTAGTGGAGGAAGAAGTTCTTCTCTTTTAGGCCGCTGTGGAGGGATGAAATGATAATTTACTGGCTGTTCCCTGCGCGCTTTGCTTCGGGAGTGATAGCGAGGGAATATCGTGATAAAAAGTAGCCTTTATATTAATCCAGGGTGTCAGCTAACTTCACACACAATTCATTCAACCATTTTGACGTGAAGAAGTAACAAACATACACACAGACACACAAACTTTCGCTTTTATAATATTAATAGGAAGGATTTTGTACAAGCAAACTATAAAGTCCTGACATCAAAGAGTGCGATTTAGCTAAGACTTTTAATGATCATCAGTTATTTACTTACTTTAACATACATTTTAAAAATAACATACCGATTGACTATGGATTTTTAACGATTAAATACGATCTTAAACAATTAGTTAGGATCCACTTCCGTTTTCACGACTTTATAGTTGGACTGTAAATTCTGTGGCTAAAATTCATACCTAAAACACTATTCCCATCGGCTTCCATTTGAATTGATTGATTTGATATAAATGTGGATGTTTGTTACTCATTCACGGGAAGACTGAAGAAGAAAATGAGTATACAGGAAGCAAACAACAAACCCTGAAAATTAAGTCTAAAATTTATGGTAAATTTAGTACGATATAGTTATATTTTTGTAATAACTTACCTAGTAAGCATAGTCAAAGGGTCCATCTTGAGCGCACTCTCCGGAGAGTCGAAGGTGACGGTGCTGAGCACTTGCGTCTGCCCGCGCTGGAACAGCGCCGAGCCGTGGAGGGGCTCGTAGAGGCCTACCTGCGGGGACGTGTAAGTTATACAGGGTGTTGGTGTAGTGGTATGCTAGGCGATAGGGGGTGAGTATGGGGGTCACTATGTATAAGTTTTGTTCTACGACTAAATAATACTTTTCGGCTTAGAACACCACTTTTGATAGAGCTATAAAAGAAAGTCATGTTACTCTATTTATAACTCCAGCGCGAATAAAGCGATTTGGCTGAAAATTGGTATGGACTTTTAATCCAGAATTGCCACGGGAAAACTTATTGGGGAATCTGAGTTCAAGGCTAAAGCTAACCGTACACACAGCAAATGGATTTTTAGGCCTTTAAGACTTCAAACTTAACTTCTACTTAAAAATATAAAGTTAAATATGACACCAACCTCACAACTAATATCCCTCAGCTGACACTCATCCCTCCCATCGCACCGCGTCCCGTCAAAGATGCAGTCTCTGAATATCTGCTGCAGGTTGTCAGTGAAGGTGTCCGACAGCACCGACACTTCGACATTAGTGTCACGTAGTTGGTTGAGCACTGTCGCGCGGAGGGCTGAGAGAGCGTTGTCTCGGGAGGTCTTGTCGTGAGAGTAGTCACTGGAATAGATAGATAAATAAAGGTTTATGTAGTCCAATAAATGAACTGTAACCCATATTATTATGCTCATAAGATCTAAACTGCCTACCTACGAATGGATTATTTACCATTCCTTTGGTCAACTGCTGGTTGGTAGATTATTATATGTCTGGATGAGCACGAGCAGGTTTCCTAACTAAGACAATGAGGCAAAATCGCGGCGAGTGCTAAACACAACTCTGAAAAAAGCGTTTAATTTTTTTGTGATGATTGGATTATTCGTTGGCGTATGTGTATTGTTTCTGAAGGAGCATACTTTGAAAATGATAAAATTGGATGAATAACAATCATTTTTTGTTTTATTGATCCCGATACTTTTTACACAGAATGAATAATAATAATAATAATAATCTTTATTTGCACACCATGAAACATAACTTAAATTTAACTTAATTAACATACATGCACAAATGGCGGTCTTATCGCTAAGAGCGATCTCTTCCAGACAACCGCTATAGGTAAAAGTTAAACATTGGAAAAGGGCACTTAGGTGTACTTAATTACGAAATTAACAACTAAAAACAAACAAATTATTGAACACATAAAATACATAGGGTAACGTAACGTACCTTGGGACGCTGAGAATGAACCTGTGTATCAATTATCGCGATAATTATTGGCCCCAGTATAAGAAGGTTCAACATCATAATCGTTTTCAAAATTCACACACCTGAGTATCTCTCTAATCTTCATAGAAGACAGCGTCCGGATGCTCTCCACGACAGCCGGGTCGAGCGGCGCGGGCGCCTCGTACTCGCGCTTCTGCTCTCAAAGAAGGAAGAAACTTGGGGCCGCTGATTCGAATCCCGCCCATGGAAAATATTCGTGTGATGAGCACTTTTGTTACCCGACTGCCGAAGGAGGAGGGTAATGTTTTTTGCCTTTTGTCTATCTATGTATTTGTAAAGTTATAGCATCGGTCCGACACTGTAGATAGATAAGACGTCCACTGACATGAGTATCTCCCTGATCTTCATGGAAGACAGTGTCCGGATGCTCTCCGCCACGGCCGGGTCGGCCGGCCGGTACTCGCGCTTCAGCCGCCCGCGCTCCCCGGCCAGCTTCTCTATCGCACTCTCACGGTGAAGAGAAATATCATGGGAAAACTTGCACATCTAGATTTTAGATGTGTACCCTTAGAGCATTGTACTCATTCAAAATTCGTGTGAAGAGTACTTTTGTTTTCCATGTGTCTATCTATTTGGGTAGACATATTAGCCGTCCGACACCGGTAGATAACTATATCAGCTGTCCTAGTCTTATTCTGTTAGTTAGTTAGTTTGGGGTCGGCTAGCCGTGTTTAAGATGACACATACCTTAGTATCTCCCTAATCTTCATGGAAGACAGTGTCCGGATGCTCTCCGCCACGGCCGGGTCGAGTGGCGCAGGCGCTTCGTACTCGCGCTTCAGACGCCCGTGTTTTTTGGCCAGCTTCTCTATCGCACTCTCACGGTGAAGAGCAACATCATGGGAAAACTTGCACATCTAGATTCTAGATGTGTACGGTCAGGTGCAAAGAAACCTGACCCCTCTCTCATACTAACAATGCTTCTGAGGGGGGTCAGGTTTATCTGCCCCTTACTGTACTAAAAGCATTATACTGATTCAAAAACGGCGATACGATTCGCGACCTATCACTTGAGTACAAATGTACAGCTAAAAGCGGGTCTAGCCCTTTCGGGATTACAGTCAGTAATTTCTCCTAATTTTAACAAACCTCAATATCTCCCTAATCTTCATGGAAGACAGTGTCCGTATGCTCTCCACGACAGCCGGGTCAAGCGGCGCCGGCGCCTCGTACTCGCGCTTCAGCCGCCCGTGTTCCTTGGCTAACTTCTCTATGGAGCGGACTATGTTCTGTGCTTCTTTTGTACCTGGAAAGGTGGGAGTATTGGTGTTAATGCGTTGTTTGTGTGGGTGAAAATACAAATAGTTTACTTATAGCAGTAAAAGTCACAGACATTATGTATACCTATTACCTACTAAGCCAGATTTTGTACCATATGCAAATACAAGGAAAACACTTTCAGTGAATGGATATTTTTATACTGTACTTAAAAATAAGATAGTGTTTTCAGAGTTTAAATTATAGTCAACGTTTAGATTTTGATTATCTAGAAGTGGCCTTATTGGCTATTAATTTATTAGTTGTGTTTTGTACCTATTACTTCCTATTGGTACAAATAAGGAGCCATTACAGTAACAGATTTAGAAACTACATTTGCAAGCTACATGCACGGGACAAAAAATTAGCCATCACCACAGTCACAAAATATCCAATGCAAACTTACATTCGTACCTAGTTTGATGGCTTTCAGTAGGTCCTGTTGTAGAATGTTATTAGCGCTGCCTTCCAGCATGACCACCAGGTTGCTGGCTGCCGCGGTCACCACAAGGTTCAGCTCCGACTTCTCCATGTCCTTGCGGGTTGGGTTCACAATTATCTCGTTGTCTATTTGGCCTATTCTGCAGGGGGGAAAGCATTTGTTGGTTTGTGTTTAAGAGATATGATATAAAAAAGTTCAGCATTCCAAAACTAGATATAGTATTATACGGTAGACAATGTTAATTTAATGAGCCTTTGATTTTATTTTTAAAATAAAACATATGCACCAATATTGTATGAAACCTCAGTTTGTGTATGTATGTGTTTGTATGTCGTAACTCATAAGTACTTACTTATTTATATGAATTGTTCTTGTGTACCTACCTAATAATAAGTTCTTTATTCTATTAATTGTAATTTAGAGGAATGGCTAGTGGTCGTACAAACTGTAAAAAGTTTCAGAATCACTAGGTTAAGCGAAAAATATTTTGTAAACTTTTGTCTTAAATAAATAAATAAGTGTATTCACATGAGTGAGTCAAATTTTTAGGTCCCCTGAAAAGTCACTTATCCCTGTATGAAATTAATTTTGTCTATGGTTTATATATGTATGTCGCAGGCATCTGGTTTAATCTCCTGTTTGATTGAACCGCTAGCCCGTTCATTGGGTGACGCTTGTACAATCAACGTTCGGCCTAGTCATACAACTGAGTAGCGTCATCCAATGAACAGGCTAGCGGTTCAATCAAACAGGAGATTAAACCAGATGCCTGCGACATATATATTTTGTGTGTAAGTCATGTTTAGTTATGCTGAAAAATCATAAAGTACATCACACAAACCTGACTGCTCCTACTGGTCCGTTCCATGGCACATCGGACAGAGCTAGGGCAGTGCTCGCTGCATTAATAGCTACAGTCTCTGGAGAGTTTACTGAGTCTACTGCCAGCATTGTACATACTATCTGGGTCTCATAGTTGTAGTTCTTAGGAAACAGGGGGCGAAGTGAGCGGTCTATCAGTCTTGAAGTTAAGATCTCCTTTTCAGTTGGGCCTGTGAATAAGCAAATTATTGTTATTGTAGTAGGAGTACTGGACACTGTACAGGGTTACATTTAACTAGGTACTGGAGTTGGCATACATGAATAAAATTATGTGTATTGTTTTGCACATAAATAATAGCCACAATAGAAATTTCACAAAGGGTGGTAAGTAGACATTGGTGGATTGGCAACTTTAGCATACATCATAAACAAATTCATGAATCCTAGTGTCTGAAAGAATTTTGAGAATATTATTTTAAATATAATTAAAAGCAATACTAACCAAGTTCTCTTCTTAAGAAATTAGTGGGTATCCGTCCAGCGGCTGCCGCTTTCTGTCTGTAGTCCACGGTGAGTGGAAGGAACGAGCTGGGGCCAGCCTTGGCCTTCGAAACCACCGTGGACAGCACGCTGGTGTTGCCCAGCGTGGCAATGCTTGACCCATCAGCAAATCTGGCATAGCGACCCGTTGATAACTTTAAGTTATTGCTAAAAAGAATAAATGGTTTTAGAATGTTACTGTTTTATTTGCAAGCCTGCGGCATTGTAGGCTATTGTATATATGGGATTTATGTATTTATATTATGTGATCGGATAAAGGAAAAATTAACCCAAAAATATAACCTCTGAATACATAACCTCAAAGTATTAAATAACCTCACCTATTAGAAAAAGGCACTTCAATATCGGCTACACTTGGGGGAGTTGTGAAGGACCGATATTTTAACCGAACATTAGCATGTAATCTTGTTAGGATTATTCGTTTTTTTGATAGCATTGTCCTTGTTTTTTAGATGTAGAGGTCAGTTTAACATTACACAATTTTCACTAAATTAAGAGGAATTAAATTAGACAATGATTAATCGTTGTCGAATAAAATGAATATGTGATTGTTTCTGTACTGCAGTATCTAGAAGCCGAAATTATAATAAATTTAAATTGTTTTGTACAGCGCCGATAAGTAAGTTGAAGAATTTTAATGTCAGAATTGACAGTTCAGAAAGTTTAGATAACTATTTTGTATTAATTCTTGAAGTGAACAGTTAAAGTAAATAATTTAAATGATTTTCAAATCAATCTAATAATTTGTATTTTTATTTTATAAACTATCAATCAAACTCATATTGTTTTTTCCAGATTTCATTTTATTTTGCAGGCATTTGTAAATTTCAAGACGCATGACAATCTTAATCAGCTGATTGTCAAAATGTAAAGTGTCAAAGTCAGATGCAAAAACAATGTTTATGTTTTTGGAGAGATAAAATTTTGATTATTTAAGTTAATACACAAAAATTTGAGATTTAAGAATGAAAAAAATACAAGGCAATGATTCATTTCAGCGTATAAACTATTTGTATCAGGTTCGTGTTTTACAGTTTATTATGCATCAAACATATACTGTATTTTGTAGTGTGTAGAGATAAGTATAATTATGTTTATATTAATTAATATAATTTTTTATTCATAGTTAAGCAAGGAGCTAGCCAAGACCAACCGTGTCCTGTCATCTTACTACGGGAATCTCATGACCAGTGTAGCCAAAAAGAATGTATTGAAAATGTGAGTGATTACCTAAATAATTCTTACCGCCCCATTTGTTTTATAATATCATAATCTTAGCTATAATAATGAGCATGAAAACATCCTTGGTTATGGTCATTATGTATTAATAATGAAATACAAATACCACTCTGAAAACCCTTCAATAATCTTATACATTCAGCATTTATAAGAGAAAGAATTTTAAAGCAACTCAAACCTTTTTTTTATTCACAGCCACCCAGACATCAAGCGTCAGTCCTGCAAGAAGTGTAAGTGCTCCCTCATAGAAAAAGTCTCGGCCAATCGAAAAATCAAAAAGACTTCAAATAAGCAGAAATTTCTTCATCTAACGTGTAGCACATGTGATACGCAGAAGAAATTTCCACTTTCCAAGAAGAAAAACCACAGAGTATGGGTAGAGAAACCCGAGTCTGTGGTTGACGGAGAATAGGAGTTTTTTTTTTTTTTAAATCTATTTTTATTTGGGGACTTTGTTTTCTGTAGAAACATATCAGTCCCATCATACCCTAATACAAGATAACAATCAGCTATTTCTTAACCTTAAACTAAATCTAACAAAGCTAAATAGTAGCTTGCAATTTTCAGACTGTGGGCTTGCTAGAATATATTGCATGGCTCCTAAATCTAAAACATTAATATTAAGTAACTTAAATAATAAATCTCTGTCGGCCTGGTTCCGGACACACTCCATTACTAGGTGTTGGGCATCTTCAATCACACCACACCGATCACAATTGGGGGATTCTGTCTTCTTCATCAAAAAACCAAATTTATTTAATGGCATGTGTCCGGAACGCAGTCTGTGAGCAACAATAACATTTTCTCTACTGATATTTATACTTGCAAACCAAGGTACTTTGAGGGGTTCACTTTGTATAGTTTTGTACCAAATGCCTTTGTCTTTAGATTTAACATCAAAATATTCTTTCCATAAATTCCAACATTTCATCCTTATTGTAGGTAGTGCCTCAAAGTAGCTTGGTTTGATACTATATAATATTACACCATCGACAGCGGCCAGTCCGGCTAACTCATCAGCTCTCTCGTTACCTCTTACTCCCACGTGGGAAGGGACCCATTGTATGTTCACTTTTCTGTTAGACACATTAATACTATTTAACTTATTTAAAATTTCATATGCTACAGATACACCTCTGCATCCAGAGGCGCAACGAGCTATATATGTTGAATAGCGCTTTTACTGTCAGAGAAGATAACTACACTCGCGAGCAACCAAATCGACTCAAGCCTTGACGGCGCAAACATACATTAATACAAGTAAAATTATGAATAGAAATAATAAAAATGATATGTCATTTAAAAGCTTAAGATGTCAGCTTTAATTTGATATCATTATTATTGAAATCCATTCATCATTTTTGAAATAAATGATGTCTGAACGCAATTGTAGGAAAAACGGGAATTTAGGAAAAAAGGGTATGGGTATCGTATTATACAAATTAAACAAAAAATGTTAAGATAAAAATTTATTTATTTAAATCAATACTTTGTATTGCCCCCTCTTGCCCTAATTACAGCCTGCAGCCTGTTTCTCATAGACCTTATCAACTTTTTGACAGTTTCCTGAGGAATGCCGTCCCACTCCTCTAATAAAGCTGTCTTCAGCTCGTCCACGCTTGCAGGGACTGGATTCCTGGCCCGAACTCTTCTTTTGAGCTCGTCCCATAAGTGTTCGATGGGATTCAGGTCAGGACTGAGCGCAGGCCAGTCCATCGTGCGCAATTCCTTCTCTCTCAGAAACTGCCGACTGACTCGTGCCGTGTGGCAGCGGGCATTGTCGTGCATTAGCACGAAGTCTTCACCGACAAATTCTGCATAGGGCACAACATGACCGAGTAGAATGTCGGTGATGTACCGATCAGCTGTTAACCCGCCTCCTCGGCCGCCTCCAGGCACGAAAACAAGTGCGGTTTTTCCCTCTAGAGAAATACCAGCCCACATCATGCAGGAACCGCCGCCATATGCTACTGTTTCAGCGAAACAACATTGGGCAAATCGTTCCCCCGGACGCCGGTAGACCCGGCCTCTCCTGTCACTGCCATGCAGACACACTCTGCACTCATCAGTAAACAGGACCGACCGCCATTGCGCAATGCTCCAATCGAGATGCTCTCGAGCAAACTGAAGACGCGCTTGTCGGTGGCCTGCAGTCAATTTGGGGCCTGATGCAGGTCTTTTTGGTGTCAAGTTGGCTTCCTTCAAGCGTCTTCTCACTGTCCACTCGCTGACAGCCACTTGTCGTACACGTCTCAGTTCTTGCTGCACATCAACGCCCGTAAGGTGTCGATTGCGCAGCGAGGTTGAGACAATGAAGCGGTCGTCTCTCTCTGAAGTGCAGCGGTGGCGGCCCGTTCTTGGTCTTCGATTGAAGGCACCAGTCTCTTGGAACCGTCTGTATACTCGGGATACAGCAGACTGGCTCAAGTGGAGCTGGGCAGCGACTGCTCGCTGACTTAACCCTTGTTGCAGCAAGGCAACAACTTGAGCAGCTTCTTCTGGTGTGGTATCCATGGGTTTGCGAAAACAAGGAATACAATGCAACGAGATGTGTACCGGTCAACTTGCAACAAGCGACTGATAAGGTACACCGGATGTGGAAAGGTTTTATAGCGGGATCAGGTAGCGCAAGGCGTGGATTCCTAATGAGGTAATTAACACTGACGGGCAATTAAAATGCGTCATTAAATCTGCGCTTAGTTTTTTTTTATGGTATTGATCTTAATTGAAAGCCTAATTCTTCAGCTTTCGAATGACATATCACTTTTATATTTACCATTTATCGTTTTAGGAAAATCAATGTATATGTGCGCCGTGAAGGCTTGAGTCGATTTGGTTGCTCGCGAGTGTATTTTCTCTGTTAGGAGTTAGTTTATAATGTTTTAAATTAATAGTAAATGTAACACTTTGAATAAACATGTTTTTGTAAGCTAACTGTGTCTCCATCACCAATTCATAATCTCATATATTTTTTATGATTTTTTTGTCTGAATAAAATGTTCTAACCGACCAATTTTAGCTTGTGTTAAAATGGGTAGGTAGGTATACAGGTAGGTTGGGAAAAAAGAACATTTTAAAATGATATCGTAAAATTTCGCATAACACTTAAATAATATTTTTACAGCATTACTCTTCTGAAAACACTTCAGTTTTAGAGGTAAAGTTATTCGAGTTAAAGTGTTAGGCATATTGTAGAAATGAAGACCAAGAATGGGTATCTTAAATAATATACTATTAGTGACACTACTTGTAAGTAGTAAAGAATCTTACATTTTAGGGACAAATACGAAAACAACTGAAACAAATGCTACCATTACATCAAAAAAAGAAATAATACATTTTGGCTTAGATACCGCACAAACAGCGACTGTCGGAACAACACCAATAAAAAATAATGATCTTGAAACCAACTACAGAGCATTTTCAAAAAACAAAACAGATGAAGTTTTACCGGAAAACATTAAAAATATAATACCAACAACGGTATCGCCACAAGTAGGGGCTCCTAAGCCTTACGAGTTAATAGGTAGTGGAGTAAGAAGACGCAGGAGACAAACTAACTACAAAGACGATGATAGTGATGACTCCGACAGTAGAGAAAAGAAAGATTGGAAGAAAGAGTGGAAAGCACGTTGGCAGCAGAAAAAACTAAAAGCCCTTAACAGTACTACTACTACACCTAAAGGAGGTGTCATGAACATGGTAGCAGCCCGTAAGTATACTTATTCAATCTGAAAGTTAGGGTTATTGTATTCTTAATGGTCTTATTACACTCACGAGCACACTTTTTCATTGCTCGTGGGTGCATTATCAGTAGGTCATATTTTTGAGGGACCTACAAATGTTTCGCAAAGAACTGAAATGTTAAAATCAACAGGGCCATGGGGCAAGCCCTGCAGCGACCCGAAAGCTGGCGCTGGTCAGGAAGGGACCTGCACGCTGCCGGTGGAGTGTGACAAAGAGTTCCGGCTCTACCGAGCAGACTACGACTGTGGTATGACCGGGTTCGTCTGTTGTAACATCCTGCCCGCCGAGTACGACATGTACCAGGCCATAGACCCCTCTTTTGAAACCTCCATCGAACGAGAAGCCTCATCAAGCGAAACGGAAGAAAGAAAAGGTAAGAAGAAGAAGAAAGATGATAAGAAAAAGAAAAAGAAAATCCGCGCGAAACGCAAGAAGCGAATCAAGAAAGCGATCAGAAAGATCGACAGGGCAATCAAAAAGATCGTGAAAAAACTGGAAAGGAACACCAATAAAGAGAGAAGATGGAAGACGAAGCAATGGCAAGAGTTTGTGAAGCACTTGAAGAAAGAGTACAAGAAGGAGAAGAAACAGGTGGTGGCGCATCACAGCGACCAGATGAAACAGATAGACGCTGAGCTTATGCTGCGACTGAAACAGATGGCGTTGTTAAACAAGAAGTTTGCGGAAAACAAGGCTTTTAGGGACATGATAGTCACGGGTCACCTGAATGACAGGGGTGTTCGCATGCTGATTGAGGAATACCCTGACATGGAGCCGATGCTGAGGAGCAGTGCGAGGCGGGGTGGAGGAGACGTCGGCCACCAAGAATACGATCTGACTAATGAGTACGGACTACTCTATTACTGATTAATAAAGGTGTTGATGAAACCATGGGTTTCTGTTCCATCACGTTCCAATATAGTACATAAGTGTACCTTACTGTAAATAGGCGCTTTTCTTAAAGAAATAAGCTGTTACTTTTATGAAATTATTCCTCAGATAATCCTCCATCAGTCATGCATCCAAAGAAATATATTTCAGAGGGAACTTGATGGATTAAGACGAATATCCCTGGAATCTATGTAGGTAAGAATAATAAGATGTAGGTACTTACCTAAGAAAGTCAGGACTACAATCATTTTGAGTTTGTGCTTTCTGCGAGTTTGGGATTTATATGATAAATAAATAAGTAGGTATGTCTATTAATCATTTTATTTGTATGTAGGTGCTTTCGAAACTTCAAGGCTTTTATACCCACCTCTTTATCTGGATAAGAAAGGCCGAGGAGAAAGTGAAGTTTTGCGTTTATTTCTAGAGACCTATGTCCAACGGTGGCCTATAAGAAACATAAAGACCAATCTAAAAGTTGTTGTAGTTAGTTTCCTACCTAGGTATATTAGCAATAAGCGAGAGTTATAATGTTTAACTTTGTCAATTCCCTCTGAAACTAACAGTTAACAATCCTCATAACATACAGTCGTGTATCATGTCAGCATAGTTCAGAGATAAGCACCATTCTGCAATATAAAGTGGCTGTCCTATAGTTTATAATCCTTAGAGAGAGAAATAGTCATATGTGAATGTCGTTTTGTAGATTAAACTTCATGAGTCGGTGTATGGTAGACACAGATAATGAAATGAACCTTTTTAACCCTCCGCAAGCCCTCCGCTGATATAATATGGGTGTTATAAGATTGTCGAGTGGGTGGAATCAGTGGAATTAAAACGTCCGGATGAGAATTTGTTCATGTCTTTCATCATAGGTACTAAGTAAGTATGCTTACACAAAAATTGGTAGGTTATAAGTACCTAAAGAGTCTTCTCCACAGGCGACGAAAACCATTTAAAATTTGATCAAGATATTTTCGTTTTTCCAAAAGGACGCCACTGCTTTGGGAGAGGCCTACGTCCAGCGGTGGACTGCTATAGGCTGATGATGATGATAATGATTTTCGTTTTTACTTGATAGTATCCTGATGTGCTGTTAAATGTACTTCAATATTGTAGGCGGCCTCATTAAGCCAGTCTTCCATATATAGAAGTAATTTGGTGCTATCGTCATTGGAACTTTTTCATTGCTTGTGAGACCGCCCGTGAGCTCAGCTGGTGCTCCATACTTACACATCCTCAAGCGGGTACTAGCGGGTTGTCCACAGGCTTATCTATATGCGGCTAAAGTTTCCTGTTTACAACGCCGGATACTATGAAAATGTGTTTTTGTGGCGGAAACAGGATATAAGCTCAGTAGAGTTTAGTAGATAAAATCCTCCTACCTACGGTTGCACTTCTATTGAAAACATTATTTCTATGCACTTAAGTAAGTATATGAGTAACTTCCGGGGCTGAAAATATGCTTTTAATGTAGAGTGCCTTGATCATACAGTTACTTAGTTTATTTACTTCCATGCCCTTGATTGACCTAGATATTCTACACTGTATGTTCCTAATTCTCTGCGTTACGTTTATAGGTGAACCATCTACCCTGAATACTGAATACCTATTATGATACGAACGACGATCGAATATAAATCCTATTATTCGTAGCACTTAAAACGAACTTTAGATCATTTTAATTTCCGCATAAGTACTATCACGTCCCGAATATCCGAATATCGATTTCCCGTTGTGGGCTATAAACCGTAGCATGGAAGCTATTATTCTGGATTGCGAAACCATAATATTATCTACCTACCTACAGAATCCTATAAAAATATAGTTTCAAAAACCACGAAAATAGGTATGAACTTATCTCATAATTTTAACGACTATAATTTATATGTGAATTTACTAATACCATGGTAGACTATAAATGTTCACACTCTGTGTTCGTCTGCCACAGAAGAGAAGACCATCACGATTAATCTAGATGATAACGAGAAGCCGTCCCTCATTTTTGTCATTTCCTTGTATCAGAAGGCCTGTCACTAGGCACAAGAGACGGGAGCTTTTGTCACGTCGTGCTAGGCATTCTGATCTCCGTATCTCAGCCACTGCACATCATGAATTCATGACCTATGTTTGACTCAAGTACATGAAACGACGACGATACAGTGGATTTCCTGTTTTTTAACTCTAGCATACACGATTCGCATCAGGATCGCAATAGGATTGCCTCGCAGAATAGGCGCCAGATTCACTCGATGTCACGGGCAGCCGCGGCGCAAGGCTCGCAGGTTTATAGCTTGGTGTTCAATTAAATTTGTTTTTTATATATTTTTTATGCTGCTCATTTTATTGGTCGTCGTTTTTAACGAGTTTCAGTAGTAAGTGGTGGCATGGGATTTACTTCACACGGGAAATGTAGGCTGCTTGTCAAAAATGCGACACGCTCGGCGTTTTATGCAAATTTTGAGGCGCAGATTTAAATTTAATAAACTCAGTTTTGTTTTACCTGTAGGTTTATTTTTGGTAAATACAGCTTTTGAGATGTCGGTCCAATTAGGAATTGCTCTGCATCAGGTATATTGACTCGTGGATGCAACGTTTACTAATAACTCCAAAGCCATGTAGGGGCAACATTGAACAGCATTACATACCTAGCACGGGAACAAGAACACGTAGGCATACGTTCTCGAGGAGCCTCAATGTGTAATGAGGCCGACAAAAATCTTAACCCCGTAACAGGTATTTTTGTATAGGAGACCTTATACACTTTGATTATAATGGTCGAAGCTTATACGTAACCACCCTAACGTTCAAATTTAGCACGGGAAGAAAGGGTTCTTGTAAAGCCCCGAACTAAACACGCGTGACTAGACTTCACATATTTATTTATAACTGTACTTGAAGAGGTTTCTAAGTAGACCTACTAGAGCCGCCTTAGAGGCTTGATATATAGGTAGTATGATGTTGTATCGCTATTGACGGGAATCGAACCCGGGGCCTTTAGTATAGCAATCAGGCAACATTTACAGTTTAAGGGCTGATTTTTCAATAGTCAGATAAGTGTTATCTGAGGAATAAAATTGTTGAATGTTTGTACTAGACAGTGACAGAAACAATTTTATTCTTCAGATAGCACTTGAGGGAGCGGTGGTAGCTCAGTCGGGTAAGCGCCCGCTTCTCACGCCAGAGATGCGATTTCGAATCCCGGCGCTGACATGTACCAATGAGTTTTTTTTAACTTAAGTACAATGTATAACATCGCTCTTACGGTGAAGGAAAACATCGTGAGGAAACCTGCATATCTAGAACATCTAGATATGTGAACCCACCAACCCGCAGTGGACCAGCGTGGTGGGCACATGGTCCAAGCTTAGGAAGGCAGTTTAGACCTTGGGGATATGCACAACGGTTCCATTCGAGAGAGCCAGGTACAGGAACTTACACCCCCACAGATAATAGAATAGAATAGAATAGCACTTATCTGACCATTGAAAAATCAGCCTAACAAATAATAAAAAAAATCAGCAACTAACTTGTAATATTCTTTATGTATGTACCTGTGCGATCCATCCAATTCCTATAACAGCCAATACCAGACCAATACAAAACCGCATAGTCATTTCGTGTGAAAAAAGGTTTTATTCACAAGAATGTGTGGGGTAGCGTGAGGAAGTTATTATTCTGAGGCGCGAGGGTCACCGCGAATGTTTAACCGTGTTTAATGAAGGGGAATCCCTCCACTGTTCGGAATGTTTCCAACAAAGTAAATTAATCCACTGAGGGCGGATTCGACCAACGTCGAGTAACTTTTTACTCGAGAGTAAACTACCAGTTACTCGCGAGTAAGCAGATTTTGCATTCTACCAAACCTGAAACCAAGATAAGTAGCTTATCCCAAGAATAAAATGTTATACCGCCAAAATTGACCGTGTAACGAGCTTATCCGAGAGTAATTTTGTAATGGCGGCAGCACATCAGCTGATTAGAAAACCGTCATAATGACATATAAACACATCTGTCAAAATATAAACAAAAGTACGTTAAAAGGCAAAGTTTCAGAATAACAACAGACCATCATGTAAGATTGATAGCACATAACCATGATTGCTTACACACGAACAACTGCAATAACTGCGAAACAATTGAACAAGTGAAAACAGCAACTTACCTTGGTCTCATCATAGATGATAGATTTAATTGGGAGCCACATGTCAATAAGGTATGTGATAAACTTAGAGGAGTCCTTGCCAAAATATCCATAGTGAAATACAAGGTACCGTACAGTGTTTTATTAAATATGTATAAAGCACTTGTGGAATCCATAATATTCTATGGAATCACAAGCTATGGACGAACCTATAAATCCTATCTCGACAAAATATGCAATTTACAAATAAGAATACTAAAAAAGATTGTACCACCAAAAATTAAACAAAAATGTAAAGGTGAATATCAGAGACTATTCCACTACTGTGGGATATTACCGGTCCACAGACGGGTGGAATACGCGCTGATCGTTGAGCAATACGACCAACACAACATGCTAAATCCTATCGAACACAAAATACATACTAGAAGCATCACCAACAAAAAAATGACAACTGCACGCTTTAAAAATATATACGGACGTAGAACGAATAAATACATAGTTCCTACACTATTTAATGAATTGCCAACCACACTTAAAAATGAAATAAATAATAAAAACCTGAAAAATAAACTAAAAGAATACTTTGTAAAAAACCTACCTACCTAAATAAACAACCATATTATACTTACGTATAGTACCTACCTATTTTTATTAAACAAAATGCTTTAAAACATACCTATAAATTAAATTTATAATCATAAAACTAATATCTGTCTTTCTATTAAAGAGCAACCTGTATATAGCTGCCATCCATAAAAAACTCTTATCTACGATCTATGACTGAACCAGTTCAAGCGGGCTACCGACCGAAACGCGTAAGCGACGCTGTTTGCATGGCGGTTACGACGTTTTTGCCGTGAGCCCGGTGTAGCTGACTTTAACTAACGCTAATAAAATTTTACTCACAATAAAATAGGTACTTGCTTTTGTATTAAGTCAGGAGTGTACGATGTGTTAAGATAATACCTATAAGTATAATACTTCACCGATTAATGTACGGTAATGTTTAACCGTGAATGTATCGTAATATTGTACCCTACTATATGTGTAAATTCATTTTAATGTGCCAAGACAAACCATTCCGGTTTAATGGCGCTGTCAAACAAAAATGTAATATATATATGCCTGTTTTTATAAATAAAAATAAAAATAAATAAATAACAGCGAATAAAATATTAAAACATAAACAATTTCATACTTTTATAATCCATTCAAACTAAGTAGGCATGTCATTTCTATTGCATGCTTTGAAACGCAGCTATTTTTATTTTAGTTGCATTACAGTTTCGTTCCTCGTTCATTCAATTTAATCATGGTATAACTTGGTAGAATGCAAATGTACTTATCCCAGATATTTACTCGCGTATAAATTTTATTCCGGTATAGTTATTCTCGTGTAACGAGATGTTTGGACGAATCCACCCTGAGAGGAAAAGGTTCGGACTGCACTGTGGTAAACATATTATACAGAAGTATTCAAACAAGTTGTTATTCTAATCCAATTTAAACAGTAACAAATGGCCAGTTTTTTGGGCCGTTGTTAACTTAACCATTGGTCAAAAATGTCAACCATTAGTTAAAAACCTATAAAAATCGTATGCACCCATCATGTTTGAAACTTTACTTGACAAATGGTTAAAATAAACTGTACGCCCCTATAGGGCGACGAAAAATTTCTTTTTTTACATCCTTTAGACAAGAGACAACAAAGGGTCGATATTAACAATACTAAATCACAGGGGGCTCATGTAAAAATAGGCGTCCCTCAAGGGTCTATTCTAGGACCATTTTTATTCCTCATTTATATTAATGACTTGCCTTTTATGGTTGAAAAATTGACTAATATGTACTAATAGTTTTATTTGCTGACGAATTTTAATGAAATTAATTCTATTCTATCTGACATACACGATTGGTTTACCGTTAATAATCTTCTATTGAATTCTAAGAAAACGAAATGTATTAAATTTACACTGCCGAATATTAGACAATGCGATACTAACATTATTCTAGATGGGAATAAATTGGACCTAGTTAATGATACTGTCTTTCTTGGGATGACTATAGATTCAAAGTTACAGTGGGGACCTCACATTGAAAAATTGGCTGGAAGGTTGAGCTCCGCAGCTTTTACTGTACGGAAAATTAGACAACTGACCGACGTTGAAACCGCCAGATTAGTTTACGTTAGTTATTTCCACAGCTTATTGTCGTATGGTTTTTTGCTTTGGGGTAGAGCCGCTGATATTGAAACTATATTTGTATTATACAGAAAAGAGCCATCCGCTCTATATACAAACTTGGTTCCAGGGATTCATTGAGAGAACTATTTAAAGAAATTAACATCCTTACAGTTCCATGTCAGTTCATTTTTTTCAATTTAATGTATGTACGAAAGAATATTTCAACTTTTGATACAACTGGCAGTAATCATGACATTAATACTAGGAACAAGCATAAGCTGGCTTTTCCAGCGATGCGTCTAGTGAAAGTTAATAAATCGTTTTTAGGGTACTGTATTAGATTTTATAATAAGCTTCCAACAGAAGTTACTCAAATGCCAGAGAATAAGTTTAAGTGTTACATTAAAGAGAAACTCTGTAAAAAAGCTTATTATAAAATTGATGATTACTTAGAGGACGTTAATGCATGGCTGTGATAAATATTTAGCTCTGCTCATATTGTTATAATAATAATTATTAAGCTTATAAGTATTGTATACTAACTAGTTTTAAGTCTTTTTTTGAAAAGATGGCTCAGGAGTTTCTTGCCTCCGTTCTTCTCCTTAGACAGAAAGAGCCCCCTTATCCGAACGGAGAGTAGTTTGTAAAAATTTACGTTCATCAGAATTTTTTTAATTTTTACGCTGTATAAATTTTTTTGCCTTTGACTTTGACTAACTTATATGAAGCGTCTTTGGCTACCGCTTTTAATATTTAACATCCACCTAAAATATATCTACATAAGTATAGTAAACCCAGGATACTATCTGGTCTCACTGTAACATACAAAGAGTATAATGACGTTGTATCAAATATATTTTCAGTGTGACCAGTGTATCTTATACAGACTTATTTTAGGTTTTTTATAAATAGTTACCACAGATATAAGACATCTGTGGTAGTAACCTATTTATCCACAACCAGGGAAAATATTTTCCATCCGATATTTCCACAAAATACTACAGCAAGAGAGCGGTATACGGTCCAAGTATCGGTTTAAACTACCCTTACGAGGTAAGTGTTATGGCCACGGTTGCTACCTCTAGTGGAAAAGTGTTGAGTTTAAATCATATTTCGAGTAGAGGAACTTTTACACAGTATATTTGAGCTTTGAGCTTCTCTATTGTTAGCTTGGTTTAAGGTAGGTAGATTCAAAAAATGTTATTTAATTAAAAAACACGCACTTTTAACAACTTTTGTTTTGTTCATCTATTCTTTACTGGATTCGTTCTTAAACAACCCGGGGTTTTTAACTTCCATAAGATTATTATAAAAAATTGGTGTATCCGTGTTTTTGTCATCCCATACCCTCAAACGGAGGAGAGAACTTTTCAAGGTTTCATTAACCTTTATTAATTCCCTCTGACAAGGGGACAGAGGACAGTATTAATAAACGAGCCGGGATGACCGGGGCGGAGAAAATTAAAAAACAACAAAGATACTCACACAATGACCGGAGATTAAAGCCTAGCATAACGTCATTGTGTCCGAGCTTTGTTTATTTATTTTAAGGTGAGCGTCCACCTATCGGTATCGGAAGTACCTATGGATTTTCATAAATGTATGGAGAAAGCCGGTGAGGTGCACTTTTGTATGAATTTGTATACAACGTGTTAGATAATATTTTATTTAATTCATACCTTTTAATTCTTTTATAATTACAGGTTTATATTTATATTATTATCTACATAATTATTTCGTGATTTATTTGGTCTGTATATTTTAATGAAGTGTTGATGACGAATATGAGCATTTCCGTTGAATGGCTGTCAAAGTATTGAGATTTGAGAGGTAGGAGTCAGAGTTGATAATTTTGTCAGTTGTCTTGTGAAAAGGGAGAATAAAACAAAGTTAATCGTTTCTGTGAGTGTTTTACTGAAGAATCTAACAAACGATTACTAAATGCGATGCGTTTTGTGCGTACGTTGCCGATAGGTAGACCTTTAACAGCCAGTCGAATAAATAAACAGCTTTTGCTGGACCCCAGTAGGCTAACTGTTTGGCACCAGTTGAGTTAGCGATGTATCGGTTTAGAAGTCCACAGTTTGCTAGTTTTCTCATCATATTTGTGCACATTTGTACAAGACTCCATGTACCCTTAAATTAACTATTATTTAACTTTTGTTGCGAAAATCACACAAAGAACGAAAAAGCATTAATTGGGGCATCTTTATCTCCTCAACTGATATTAAATTCGAGTGCTTCATTTACTTTAATGATTTGGCAACCGTTCCAAATACAACAATCTATTTATCTATCTATATCATAATAAGTACTTTCTTTTCATCCTAGAATTATACATAATTTATTTAATAAATTACTCCATTAACACGGCTTGTTTTGACATTAATAAACGCAAATATTACCCGCTGTTCTCTCCTGGGATCCGAATATAAAACAGCTACGGGATATAAAATCGTTTCAGATTTTCGCCAAAACATTAAATATCTGATTCTACGAATTCTACCTCTTTTGGAAAGTTTCCGCGAGGCATTTTGTATTCAAATATAAGCAGAATATTAAGTTTGCCGGTTCTACGCCGGTTGCTAGAGCCTTCCGGAGCGACCTGTACGAACCGTAATAACTGTGGCCTTGTAAACTTATTTTTGGCAAATACATAACAAACAGTTACTCCTTTTACTAATGTACTTATTCCTGGGGAAAGCTTCGACCATTTACAACAAGTGACGTGCTTGATGAATGCAGACACACTGCTGTAACGGTCGAATGGCGTAGTGGTTAGTGGCCCTGACTGCTATGCCGAAGGTCCCGGGTTCGATTCCCGGCTGGGGCAGATATTTGTTTAAAGACAAATATTTGTACTCGGGTCTTGGGTGTTGATATTTATTTTTTAATATGTATCTATCTATGTATTTGTGTAGATATATCAGCTGTCCGATACCCATAACACAGGCTCTGCCTAGCTTGGGGTCGGATGGCCGTGTGTGAGATGTCCCCACATATATTATTATTAAACCATCGTCTGCAAGCAAAGCGCTACAGGCCTACGTCGTAGCTCGTAGCAATGACTACGCCGTAGCTGCTACGCCGTAGTACCGTAGGCTGTAAGGAACAAGGAATATCTGAATTCCTGGTTGATTCGTACATTGACTCTGTGCTGAATCCTGCAGGTTTACTGGTAGAAAATTCTTATATAATTAATTGTACTCGTTGCATACTTATCTATTCTATTATCTGTGGGGGTGTAAGTACCTGCACCTGGCTCTCTCGAGTGGAACCTTTGTGCATATCCCCAAGGTCTAAACTGCCTTCCTAAGCTTGGACCATTTCCCACCACGCTGGTCCACTACGGTTTGGTGGGTTCACATATCTAGATGTGGTAAATCTAGATATGCAGGTTTCCTCACGATGTTTTCCTTCACCGTAAGAGCGATGGTATGGTATACACTGTACTTAAGTTAAAAGAACTCATTGGTACATGTCAGCGCCGAAATTCGAACCCACATCATCTCTTGTGTGAAAAGCGGGCGCTTACCCGACTGAGCTACCACCGCACTACTTACCTATTTATCGTACTATATAGATACGCTACATCCAATTCCTTCCTTTAAAGTACACCCGAGTTCACGTTGTTCGATGTACAAGATCAGACTACAAATGACAGTGTTTCAAAGTGAATCTTCGTCTGTTTCCCCAGCTAGTTAGCAAGTTCACTGATACCTGTCAATGCCCTGGGGCTGCTTTGGGGTGCAGCTTTAGAACTATTGTACACACACGAGATGCAATCAAAACTTGAATCTGTTTCCACTTAACCTACAGCGTTCTTTCAAACCAATTATCATTAAAAGCTTATTGCTAAGTTTAAACCTTATTAATAAGAAGCGATAGTAAAATTATTGACTGTTGTAGCGGTGGGCGGGTATTTCTAATTATTATTTAGCTATATACACATATTCTGGTATAGTCTATAAGGAATTGTCCTTAATTTAATGTTACTTAGCCTAGATTGACAGGTTCTTGTACACTTTATTTTATTATTTCCTTAGCAGAATCAGCCCTCAACTTAACGAGCAGGTTAATAAGGTAATTGTCAACGTCTAATATGGGTATTGTGTAGTGATGGTGGGAGAAATGATCATTATATCACAGTAAGTAAGCACAGTGTTTTAACTTATGGGATCAGTTCATACTAAGTACAGAAATAACCTATTCATATTTTATACGCAGCTTTCTTGTAAAAAAAGAGAGGCATGGCCTACAATATTTACATAATAATATTTACAAAAAGTAAAACAAATAGTAATAAGATACGACACGGCGATAAGTTTTAATTAAGTATGAAAAAGTTCTAACTAAGTCCTGGGCGGCGACGGCCGAGTAAAAGAAAAAGTTTATTTTCTTTCAACATTAAAACATAATTTTCCTTTGTAGTTTTGCTTTTTTACGTATTGTGTGTATAGTATTAAGGTATAAGTAATTGAACGAAAGGATGGTATTGGTTAGTGTCACTGACTGTTATGCTGAAGGTCCCGGTTTCGATCCCCGACGGTGGCAGTTATTTGTTTAAAAGACAGACTTTAGTCTTGGGAGTTAAATGTCTGTATTGTGTTATATCCCCAAGCCACCTGCCAAGCGAGGAGATTACAGCAATAACCCTCATGTCCTACAGTCTTTTGATTATAAACAGATAATATACAATTGTACAGGTAGGTACAATACTACCACATTCGAAGATCTGCAGGATTCGACCAAAACCTGAGCTGTATAAAACAAGTTATCTTCGAATCTGAACTTTGTCCCGTGGTCGTATGTGAAATGTTCGTAGTTCGCCAAATATTCCGCTGGCTGCCTCGGAATTAGGCCCGTCCGATGCAGGCCACCGCCACCACGCCAGCCTATACAGGATGTACCGTCCATTAGTACGTTAACAAAATATAAAACCCCAGTTCCATCCCCAGTAAACCCCAGCCCCTAAGGGCTGATTTTTCAATGATCAGATAAATGTTATCTATGGAATAAAAATTTTGCTGTCACTGTCTTATACAAACGATCATCATACGCGACAGCATCAGAATTATTCCTCAGATAACTCTTAAGTGACTATTGAAAAATCAGCCCTAAGTTAGATTAAGTCATATTAGGGCCTGTTTAACAATGTCTGGATAATGGCTACCTGTGGGATAACAAACATGCTGACACTATCTAAAACATAATTTCAGAGAGTGACAGCATGAATTTAATCATGCCGGTAGCCATTATTCAGACATTGTGAAACAGGCCTTGTAGGACTTTAATTTTTCTGTGAATCCACATGGATATTTTTTTCATTAGAAGCAGCTGTCTAGCTGGTTGTCGAGGTTTATATTTTAGATAAAATTGGTTAAAGTAGGTACTGTAGCTCATTTATACCAACGACGGTAACGGAAGGCAGGCTACCAAAATGCCTTTATTGAATGGAAAGACAATTTAAACTTGGAATTTGACCATGAGGATTATTTATTGCATGTAGCTTGCACGTAGGTAATTAAAATTGCAAAGAATGTATTTGTCTTCTGACAAAATGTACAAAACACATTTTTTTACTGACTTTTAAATGCCTGATAACTGAAGTTTTAAATAATAACTCAAATATTTAATATTCCTATCGAATATATGACAGCATATTTCATATAAAAACAAAATGAAATATTCAGAATCAGATGCTGACAAAATACATTTCATTCCCCTATCGCTAGACAGAGGCAAACAATACACAATGAAAATGAATATACAATTCAATGATTAATGGTATACTTTCTCATATCAATATTTTGTTTCCGTCAGTAGGTAGGATATTTTTTAAACAAAAAGTAAGAACATTTTTAATTTGAAAAGTATATCCCATCCCATACCCAGTTTAGCGAGAAAAGGAAATGAAAATAAGATTTAGTGCAACAGGAATATATTAAAATCAAATTATTTACTCGTTATGTTATGAATATATCAACGTTTCCATGCTACCGCTGCGGTCGGCAGAAAACACTTTAACATTTTTATAATGTGCGAGGAGTACTGTTGAAACGAATAATGTAGATAAGTGGTCGCAAGAATAACAATATTGTTATGTGGGGAAATCTCACACACGACAATCCGACCCCAAAATAGGCAGAGCCTATGTTGAATAAGGATATCTCACTGAGATTGATTAAATTATTTAAGTTTTTAATTGGTAATATTCTGATGCGCTGTTAAATATACTTAATTAATACCTATTGCAAACTGCGTCATTAAGCTAGTATTTTTAAGTAATTCGGTGCTATTTTATTAGCAGCTAAATAATAAAAGGTATGATTGTCTTTTCAATACCGTACTAAAACTAACAATAACTACTTAAGTAATCAACCAAAATATTCTCTGCACTTAAGAAATTCTATCCGTACCGTACTTCCGATTTTTCGAGACTTTTCAGCAAGTTGTTGCAGTTTTATTTTATTTTTACGAACTAAATTTAAAGTAAAACTCAAAAGTAGGCAGCTGTCCACCGCAGCACGCGACGTGTTGGTTGCGAATAATTTTGTGAATTTAAATGGTTTTATTCACAAACAAAATGATGTTATTTATCGCATTACAATCATATTTTAAAACTGATTGCTTGTGGTATTTTCTGTTTGAATGAGATAAAATTATTTGAAGCATAATGTACAGTTTTGGAACAGCACTGGCTTGCCCTGATTTTTATCAATCAAACCTACAGCGCATCAGATATTACCAACAAAAATACTGTGTTAAATTTTAAATTTTTTATTAAATGTTTTAAATTTTTTTTTTAATTTGTGCCGGCATTTTGAGAGTGGAACTTTTTTCATGGCTCCCTAGTGATGATAGATAATGAAGGTAAATTAGAAGAATGATAGATACCCCGATTATATATTATGTCCTACAAAAAGGCGGTGGTGTATAGCACCGTGAAACTGCCATTAAACATTGAAGGTAATGCGTCGGACAAGGTGTTAATAGGCGGGATCTATTATTCAGTCCTGACCGCGGGACGCCACCGCTACTTTACTGTGAATATTGTTGGGTTAGCTACCGTGTAGAAGAGGGATATATTATACACATACAGTATAAGTACCTAAATACACAGAATCATAATAAAACATTTATACATTTTTAGTCATTTTGGCACATAGCGTATATTATTAGTACCTAACAATCTTATTCTAGTGTTGTAAAGTAAAAGTAAAATAAATGTAAACATAGATTACATCAACTGTTGATGTACAATTTTATAACCGTGCCGATTGCCTGACCACTCTCGTTCGTTCGTTCGTCGATTTATAGAGTACCTACCTGGCACGATTGAACGACGAAAAACTGCATCAAAATCAGTTGCGTAGTTCTTTTTTTAAAGATAAGCATATTAAGGGACACATAAAGAGACTTTGTTTTTAGACTATGTAGTGATTTTGATTTGGGTATAGGGTGTTAATATGTAAGTATATTTCATAATGTCTAAACATCTATCTATGTATCTGTGTGTACCTAGATATATCAGCTGTTCGATACCTACATTCCCAGTAACTATTGCGTGACACATCTCGATTTTATGACTAACAACAAGTCGCGATTGAAAAATTATTATAATTTTAGCATATAGGTAGGACTTGTTGAAATTCTACAGAATTATCAAAGAAAAGAGAAACGATCATTTAGAAAACCATAAAGCTACATAACTCAGTAGGAAACATACTTGAAACCCGAGTAGAAACATGTAATGTGGTTGAAACAAGAGAATACATTGTAGTGTGTGCTTCATTGTTTACTAGCTGTTGCCCGCGAGCTTCGCTTCGCCTTAAAAAGTTTTCCCGTGGGAATTCCGGGATAAAAAGTAGCCTATGTTCTTTCTCAGGGTCTAGACCATATGCATACCAAATTTCATCCAAATCCGTTCAGTAGTTTTGGCGTGAAAGAGTAACAGACAGACAGA
Organism: Plutella xylostella; assembly: GCF_932276165.1. Taxonomy (NCBI): domain Eukaryota; kingdom Metazoa; phylum Arthropoda; class Insecta; order Lepidoptera; family Plutellidae; genus Plutella; species Plutella xylostella. The sequence continues at coordinate 1,613,929 of NC_064005.1, forward strand.
CAGACAGACAGACAGACAGACAGACAGACAGACAGACACAGTTACTTTCGCATTTATAATATTAGTAAGGATACTCAGTCGTTGGCTAGAGAGAGCTGCATTTCACTAATAAAACACACTTTAAAATATACGACAGATAAAACGCACTTAAAATATACGAGCGTGGAGCGGAGTTGAACAAATTGTTGTATGTGTTGTAGGATTATTTAAAAATCGAAGTTTAGCAAAAATACTACCTGGTGATTTTGCGAAAACACGGATAGTTAGATAAATATATTTATATTATCTAATAGAGTAATGTCTATTTTGAGTAAAGACAGCCAACATCGTAACTAACTAAGGCAACTAAGGCACCTTGTTTTCCTCCAGATACAGACCTATATTTTTCACAGAAAGTTTGTGAGTTGGTACTCAAAAAAAGATAGAAAGATACTCTTAGCAAAAATGTATAGATAGGTAGTATTAATAAAGGATTAGAAGTTACTTAAGATGTAAGATGACATTCATGCGGGTAATTAGGGCCTAATTAACCATGATTCTGTTCAGTTCATTCCATGATCATGATTGACAAGTAAGTATAATTAATACCGCCGCCGCCGCCGCTGCCGCCGCCGCCGTCGCGTTGACAACGCCGAGCGTTTAATGATTTCCTCTTCCCCCCCTTTTTAGGTAGTTGTCCTACCTACAGGGAGAGCGAATAAATAACTCCGTTATTATCTCGATTAAGAATAGTAAAAAAGATGATATACATTCCGTGTAAACAAAAGAATGGCTGACCATATTATATGAGTCGTGGTGTTTCGGGCCCGGCCGGCTCGTGGTCTCCACTCAAGAATTCGTTTACCCACCGGTCATCGGTTCTTCGGCAGATATGGCCAGTACACAGAACTTTGTCGGTTATTTGAGTTCTATTATCGATTACCCCATTTCTGGCGTGGTACTTCAGCGAACCCCCGAGCTATAGATCTTTTCATTGCCCGCTGAGCGACTTTACGCCTAAATTGAGCTCGCAAACTCCATTCCATAGTTTTTTTTAACAAACGAGTACTAAGTACCTATGTCGCTATCGCATATTTACGATATTGACAGAGTAAGGTGGGTTATTGTTAGAGGCGGGGCCAACACTTTATGTTGATTACGTGGACCAATATCAACGCAGTAAAAGTTTCAGTACTCGTTTGTTACAAAAAACCTAACTACTATTATAAATGCGAAAGTGACTGTGTCTGTCTGTTTGTCACTCTTTCAGGCCAAAATTACTGAACGGATTTGAATGAAATTTGGTATACATGCGGTCTAGACCCTAGGAAAGAACATAGGGTACTTTTTATCCCGGAATTCCCTCGGGAAAACTTTTTAAGGCAAAGCGAAGCTTGCGGGAACAGCTAGTAGACTATAATTTTAGTTCGACTCGCTTCTCGTTCATCGCCGACGGTGGGACCACTGCATCATTATCACAGAAATGGAGATTCGATTCATGTCAGATGTCAGAAGGCGGTTGTAATACAGACAGGGTGTCTTGTTGAGAGACTGGCTCTCCATTACTCATTCAAACACATACCAAAGTTAATGTTTAATTAACAGCTGTAAGTAAACCGAGTGTCAATATTTTTTTCTTAACGAATAAATATGTACTTAGGCACATTTTAATAATTGATGTAAGTATTATCATCACGACCCATGACGTCCCCACTGCTGGGGCACGGGTCTCCTTCCAATGAAGAAAGGGTTTAGGCCTATTCCACCACGCTAGCCTAGTGCGGGTTGGTGGACCCCAACACAAGCAAGCTTGTGATGAGAGAGTTGTCGGGTAAGTGTGCAATCCGACTGTCAGATGTTTTCAAGCCGCCCGAAGGCCGAAGGTAAGTATTATAAATCATACTTACTAATATCCCTGATAGCTCTTATACAGCGAACACTTCCTTCCTCCACATCTAGACAGCACCGGACAATAACTCGCAGAGATATGATGGCGTCTCCACCGTATACTTACATTTATTGGCGAACCTCCAAAATGTTCTCAGTACACACAACCTAACAAGGTATACTGCACAGACATATATGACACTAGATGCCACAAATGCACTCATTTTTATGAAAACCGCGCGTTCCGAAATTTACATAGGAATTATTATTTTTGACACTGATAATGATAGCTGTACGGAACTAAATATACCATCCAAAAGTAGAACATTTTGTTCAACCTTTTACACGCGGCATCTAAAGTCATTTATGTCTATGGTATACTGGAAAACTGCTAATGTAACCCCTGCTTTTAATATCATCGGTATATCTTAAGTGGTACGGATCAAATTGCATTACGGGAATGGGTTGGTGTTGTAGATATAGTTTGGCAGGACTCGCAGTATTCGTCGTCTGATGGGGCGTGTGCTGGTGTAACTTCTGTGGAAAGTTGGTTGCTACATGTTTTTGGACATGCTGGATGTTATATGCGTTCAAGAGAGAGACAAATGCAGTTTTATGATGTCGGCCGACATCCTACTATAAGTTCTTACAGGAGAAATAAAAAAATTCCAGAGACCTAGCAATAAATTAAGTACTACCTACTTAGTCATCTCCTTAATAAACGGTAAAGGACGCAATGAAGCTGTCTGCAATATTGAAGTACATTCAACAGCTCATAATATTATTTATTACCAATTAAAAAAGTAAATAGGTAGGTAATGTGTTAAAATTTTGGGGCCATTTTGTGTTGGCATCACCTGCACCTCGCCCGCGCCGCGACTCCGCCTCGACTTTTTCAGCATCGCTTTGGGCTCGCATATACAGGGTGTTGCAAAAATGGTATACTAAGCCGAAAGGGGGTGACTCAGGGGGTCATTCTGAACAACTTTTGTCCTACAAGTTTTGGAAATTCACGAAATAATAATTCCTTTTCCATAGAAACTTTGTTGGAGAACGTTTTTTTTAGAACAAATGTTGTTCATAATGACCCCCTGAGTCACCCCCTTTCGGCTTAGTATGCTTACCCTTTATGCAACATTCTGTAGAAAACATGGGAACGCTTCGACTCTCGTGCAGTGAGCGGAGCGCCTTACGCCCATCGACTGCTGCACTAAAGCAGGTTTGTTTGGACGTGATCCTTTATGTTCAGTGAAGTCGAGATAAATGGTTTCTTCACATGTAAAATGTTTAGCTGTGTTGAGAATTTAAAGTTTCTGGGTGTTTACGTAATGTATTGGCTTTTCAGTACTTGATGAAAAGAGTGTTCCAGACAAAAGAAAAGAATACTAAAATCAGTATAGAAACTATTATTCGTCGGGAGTTTAAAAATCGACCCTCTAGTACGGGTATTTCAATTTACGAAAACGAAAAAAGTTTTGGTTTTCTTCTGTCACCTGCATACATTATCTGTCTAAAGTTTCATGACAGTTTCCGCTAGAGGCGCCACTTTGTATGCGAGAAAACGTAAACTTTTATAGTTTTCGGCAAACTATCAAACCTGTACTAGACCGTCTGATGTGATTGTGTGATCGTCTGTTGTTTTTCCTAGTCGGAAATCAAATATTTACCTATATCCAATTAAAATACGTTATGATTTTCATTTTTTCAATTCCAATTTATAGAACCTAGCGCCAAAGACCAATAACCTAGAATATAGAAGTTAATTCAATTCCATCCAGAAGTTTTTGGCGCTTTTTAAATTAGCTTCTAGAACGAGGACTTAGATACTCTTCAAATAGGATCAGGAGGCGGACTTATTACATGATATTGGCGTAGTTTATTCCAGCCACGTCGCCGGCGAAATAGCTGCTCCGTATTCCCGAGGCACAGGGGCGTTACTCTGACTTATGAAAAACTAAGTTTAAGTTTCTCAGCGCTGATACGTTAACCACGACTCTATTTTGTTGCGAGGTGCGATCACAGGATTAGATACTATTTTCGAAACTACACTATATAAGGGTTACCAAACGCTAAACGTATATAAAATAGTATTTAAATCAAATTTTAGCGTTTGGTGAATTTCCACCTAACATGAAAAAATAAATGTCACTTTTGGAACTAACAAATTTGCCTTACATTTTGACAGTGACAGTTGACGATACGCAACGTAAACGGAGGTTTCGAATCTTGTAATGGCTGCAGTGTTAAGGTAGGCGTCCCACCCTATCGGTATCGTACGACATCAAACGGATTGTCCTAAATCTATGGAGAAACGGCGTCGGTAATGGAGATTAAGACGCACTAGCGTGAATTTCTGTACAAAGAATACTGAATGCGATGCGTCTCTTGCGTACGATGCCGTGGACGCTTACCTTCAATTTATTTGCATCACAGCTGTCGTTCATTCCATTCCAGAACACGATTACCCCATCGGTCATCGGTTCTTCGACAGATGTGACCAGCCCACTGCCACTTAAGCTTACTAACTCGGTGAGCTAAGTTCTCTGTCGGATTACTTCACGTGTTCACACGTAGTGTGGGACGCCCTCCAGCTAGATGAGGTGACGACTTGCGAAAGGTGGCTGGTTATGATTGGATGCGGAAAGCTAAAGATCGCATCCAGTGGTATGCTTTGGGAGAGGCCTACGTCCAGCAGTGGACTGCTATAGGCTGATGATGATGATGTCGTTCATTTGTATTTTGTCGAGCCAGAGTAAACGCCCTGGGTTCTTTAGTTAGCTAGACACTGAAATGAGTTGTAACGCAGAATAATCTGCAAAAGAAAATGTCTCGGCTTCTTACAAAATACAATGTTACTTTTACCTCGATTCAATGTTTTATTTACTTACTGGCTTTTGTTTTGTTTTTGAAATTCAGTGTTGTTATGATTTAATTGATTGATACGCAAATTACTACGAGCAATGAGAAAGTGGCACTCACAAAATGCCGACACCAAATAGCCCCAATATTAAAACACTTAATTCAATATGGATTTATATAAAGTAGTTGGTAATATTCTGGTGGGCTGTTATTACAATGTAGGTACATACTTACTTCAAAATTACAGATTTCCGTTTAGGTGTTATTTGTGCTATGTCACTGAAACTTGTTCATTGCCCGCGAGTGTATTATTTATGACCTAAATTGGATTTCATGTATAAAATATAAGAAACAGAGTGCGTTATAATAAATCACTGTATATCAAAATAGCTTAATCTTCTTACACAAAACGATAACGAAACCCATTAAAGTACCATACAGTACAGTACAGTACCAGTACAGTACAGTACAGTACCATATCTCAATTTTGACCGTGGAATTAAGTCTTCTCGTATTAAGCGTCCCGATTCTGTGACAATTCTTGTTCGCTCGTCGATTTAGAGAGTGACCTCCAGGTTTTTAAACTCACACAATTTGAAACTCACAGAATTATGGCCACTGCCACTGAGTAGAGAATAGGTACACTCGAGTCCGCATTGTTCTACGGCCACGGCAGAGGATCGATCTGAGCCCGCCCGTAAGTTTTATAAATCTGGTGCCAGAACAGCATTCGCTTCACGTATGGCTGCTCCAAGAGTTGGAAGTCGCTGCCTAGCTTCAGGTACGTCATGTTGTCTGCCTGTACTGACGGCCACTCGAGTGGCAAAACTTCAGATTTACTGGGAGTTGGGTTTCTGTGGACAATAAATTATTGTGTTTAGAAAATACTTGCTGTTATGGACAAATGTGTGTATTATTTTCATTTTCTCTTAAGACTCGTCGAGGCCCTTCCATATACATTATTTTTACATTGACCAACCAACTTTGTAAATATGTATATAATTTCATGGACAATCTTTACAAAACTTAAGTTATAATGTAATCTTTTGGACAGCAATACCTTAAGAATATCCTGAAATTATACCTTTAAATATGCATTATGCAACTTACCCAAACTTCACAAAATTGCTTATGATAGTTGAGACTCTGTTGACGGCCACATTGTCAGTTGCATCTTCAATGGGTCGCAGCAAAATGGCGTGTTTGATGACGTCACCGTGGCCTGCCTTCTCAACAAAGTCGAAGAACATGTCTCTGTAACCCATCTTGCCTCTGTGCTCGAACTCCATCAGGTAGACTGTGTTGTTCCTGGCATGCTGCTCCACTGAGTCCAGCAACCCATTCAGAATCAATGCGTCCCCAAAGTAATTGAAGTACCCATTTATCTCCTTCAAAGTGATTGGCTCCGAACCGAAATAGAACTTTCTAATATTCTGCGCCACCTTCGCTTTAGTCTCTGGAGTGTCGAAAATGAGGTCTGCTGGCAAAAAGTTTTCAAACTTTCTCATCATTTTAACTGGGTAGTCGATTTCGTGGAATTCTTGGCTTCTGAGAAAGAGGCCTTCTAGTGAAGCGAAGAAGAACATCATGGCCACTTTATGGTAGTCTTGGTCTACGAGCTTGTGTCGGGGGTGCAGAGACATGAACTGGTCTTCACTGTGCGCACTCGGCAGCTCCACGCAGGGCGCAAACCCAAACATACCGTCAGTGGAATGTTTGTAGAAATTCAAGCTGTATCTTGTCAGATTTTCAGCGGAGACTGTTGAATAAAAGTCGGCAAGCACGGACGTTTTGTCCACATCCTTTCTTGAAGTTGGACCCTTTTTAGCTCCCTTATAGATGATAGTAGCTGTGGCAATCGGATCTTCGTCTATGGTCCATACGTTTAGTGCAGAACCAGATTCAATTATCGCCTTGTGGAACAAACTTTGGTTTTTATCAGAATTATTCTTAAACAAAACAAGTAGTTCAACTGCAGCTGCACCCGCGCTCATCCCGTACAACGTCACATTATTAGGATCACCCCCAAAGTTACCAATGTTTCTATTAACCCATTTCAAAGCTGTTACTTGATCTTTCAATCCAGCGTTGCCTGGTGCCGATTCTGTTCCCAAACAAAGGAAACCCAGAGCTCCGAGGCGATAATTTATTGTTACTACAATTATGTTATGATCTATAAGTGGTTCTACTCCATCTGTTGGTCCATGACCAAATAAAAATGACCCTCCGTGTATGTAGACCATTACTGGCAGGCGTCCCGGTCCAATGTGGACTGGTGTGAACACATTCAGTATGAGACAGTCTTCATTCCCTCCTCCTCTTTGTGGACATACGACCGTGTGGTTGGCTTCGTATACTGTACTCCACGGCTTGACTGGACGTGGGGCCTGTAATTCATAAAGGTAGACATGTAAAACACTCAGTTTATCATTTGATAAACTAATAATTAGTACAGTTCAAGTATTAAATGCAACTCCGTATTTCTTCGAATTGTTGAAAAGGACTTAAGTTTATATTAAGTAGATTGTGTACAATTCTAAAATACTTGCAATCTCCTACTCATCTTTTTTTAGATTATATAATTTAAAGTTATCATAAGATAACCTTTATTTAAATGAATCAGTAGAAGGAAGAATTGGCAGTATTGGTATAGGTAAAAGTTATTTTTAAAACTTTCCTTGACTTTACTAGCAAGCGACTAGCTTGTCTTCATAATGACTTATTCAGTAAATGAAAGCTTCGGAAATAGAAAACTGACGTTGATATTGGATAACCAGAAATTATTCAATTCAAAAGGCTTTTATTATTAGTAATCACAAGCTAATCATGTCTCAGAAGATAGGCGTATAATAGCAGTTGATTGAAGGGCGATGCTTATATACGTAATAGCTTTTGATGACTTACAAAAGTGTGGGTTACACTTTGAAGGAAGGATTAAAAATAGTATTATCGACATAAATTCGTATAGGTACCTTATATATTTTTTATCAAAAATAATACTTACCTACTTATATGGTAACATTGGTAACATTATTTAATATTCAGATATATAATACCTAATATGAAGTTATCAGAGGATATTGTTTAAAATAGATATTTCACATCGTTATCTGACGATTGCAAAATCAGCACTTTGAACTAAAAGAACGTATTTAACCATAGCGCCTCAACCACAATGCGGACTCGGTGTCACACAATCATGAGCAATGAAAAAGTTCCATCTGACATTGTCGTTCCATTATGTCACTGGAATTTATCGTGATTGTATCTAAGATCTCTTATGAGATATAGGTGAGGTTGTAAAAATATTCTTACCTTAAACCTATTGACCCCTACTGGCGGTGCAGCATACGGAATCCCAAGATACGCGAAGTAGTTCCCATCATCAGCCACATGTCCCCTCACCTTCCCTTTATCTGTGTCTATTATTCTGTACTCATCTTTACCCATATCTTTAACCTTATCTCCAGGCTTTTTGGTATGTTTCGTGGAGTTTGTCACATCTTTCATTACATCTTTTGAAGATATAGTTTCTATGTTCACGTTTAAATCTGACGGAACACGTGTCACTAAAATGTTTTTTGCTCTTGCCGCTTCAGTTTGAACCTCTGCAAGTCCATCTATACTTAAAACAGTATAGATGACAAGAATGCACACTTTCAATTTCAATGAACACTTCATTTTGTTAAACAGTCTGGTAATGTTCTTGTATTTATTTGTTATTTACATCGCACTGCACTGTCGAGGCTGTGAACAAAATGCAGTTTTAGTGAAATGTTACGAGTGTGAGCGTGATGCCCTAATTATTGGCCCGTGTTCAAAACTAGTCTATTTTTGTTAGTGATAATAAATACATGATTTAGTTAGACTAGACGCTATTGTGCGTGTTGTATAATAGTATACTATATAATATATACAATAGTAATTTATACCATCTTTTAGATCCCGAACGAAGGTAATTTGCCTTCCTTGCAAGGGATTTATCTTATGCTAGTCGTTTTATGTCACAATTAATTATTCTATTCAATTCTGAGATGGAACGAAGTACGTTTCACGGGTCTCTCGAGAAACCTGTGTACATCATGTAAATGTCCCCTTGTATCTCAACTACTCTCAACCAACCTATCACCCATGTAAACATGTGTGTCTGTCTTATGTCTTTTTAAACTACTGCAATGAAGGTAATTCTATTCTTTTATTACGTTCCAGGTCCCATAGAGTTAAGAATGTAGTAAAGTCGCTGGCTGAACAGAAATGTGCAGATAAATCGGACGTCTTGGCGTATGTCCAGACAAGTTGAAGGGGAGATACGGCGACTACCACTGTGGACAACTTACCGAAGTATACCATAGTGCTACCAAATGAAAAAGCACAAATTTTTCATTTATAGCTAGGTATAGGTATGTGTCATAATGTCGTAAAATACAACTTTTTGATTTTCTGCGCGAGTAAATCTATAGATAAGTATGTAGGTATTTTTACGGTATGCTTATTTTGATATCTTTGTCGAGACTCCCTCTCCATCTCGAGTCCCCAAGGATAATAAATATGTATCATTAATATCTCTCTCTCTCTCTCTCTCAGCCTTCCGTAGTCCACTGTTGGACATAGGCCTCTCCTAACGATCGCCACCCCAAACGGTCACCCGCCATCTGCATCCAGCGGCTTCCCGCTACCTTCCGCAGATCATCAGACCAACGGGTTGGGGGGCGACCGACACGCCGTTTGCCGACACGGGGTCTCCACTCCAGAACCTTTCTACTCCAGCGGTCGTCGGCTCTGCGGGCTACGTGGCCAGCCCATTGCCACTTCAGCGTGCTAATCCTTTTGGCTATGTCGGTAACTTTAGTTCTCCTGCGGATTTCTTCATTACGAATCCTATCTCGCAGGGACACGCCTAACATAGCCCTTTCCATAGCACGCTGAGCAACTCTGAGCTTGTGGATAAGCCCTTTGGTGAAGCACCACGTCTCGGCTCCGTAAGTCATCACTGGCAACACGCACTGATTGAAAACTTTTGTTTTCAGACACTGAGGTATGTTTTCAGTGAAGATGTGTCGTAATTTCCCGAACGCTGCCCATCCGAGTTGGATTCTACGAGCTACCTCTTTATCGAAGTTGGATTTTCCTAATCGGATCACTTGTCCTAGGTAGGGATACTGATCAACAACTTCGATGGTGACACCTCCTACAGTTACGGGCGATGATGAAACATGTTCGTTCGACATGACCTTTGTCTTGTCCATGTTCATTTTCAGCCCAACTTGTTTAGAGGCATCATTGAGGTCTGTGAGCATTTCGCCTAACTCCTCCAGCGTTTCCGCCATAATAACTATGTCATCAGCAAATCGTAGATGAGAGATATATTCGCCATTGACGTTAATGCCCAGTCTTTTCCACTCTACAAGCTTAAAAACATCTTCCAGTGCACAGGTGAACAGTTTCGGAGAAATAACATCTCCCTGTCTCACGACCCTTTGCAACTGGATCGGTTTTGTGCTATGTTCGTGTAATCGAACTGACATTGTGGCAGCATTGTACATACATCTCAACACCTGGATATAGCGATAGTCTATATGGCACCGCTGAAGGGATTGAAGCATCGCCCAGAGCTCAAGAGAATCAAAGGCTTTCTCATAGTCCACAAACGCTAGACATAAAGGTAGATTATACTCCTCGGTCTTCTGTATAACCTGCCGAAGCGTGTGTATGTGATCTATGGTACTATAGCCTTTTCGGAACCCGGCTTGTTCGGGTGGCTGGAAGTCGTCGAGTCTTTGCTCGAGACGATTCGTAATAACTCTCGAAAACAGCTTGTACACATGGCTCAGAAGTGCAATGGGTCTATAATTTTTCAATAGGGCTTTGTTGCCTTTCTTGAAGAACAAAGTCACTACACTTCTGCTCCATGCCTCCGGGCTTGTGCCTTCGAGTATGACGGAATTAAACAGCCTCCGAAGTGCTATTAAAATCGGTCTACCGCCGGCTTTCAGAAGTTCTGTCGTTATTCCATCATCTCCCGGAGCTTTGTTGTTTTTTAGCTGTTTGAGAGCTATACTAATCTCGTCTAGACTGACGTCCGGAATATCTTCGGTATAGTGTCGGGTGAGTGGCGCTCGGCTGTCGTGAGCACCGCTGGTAATAGGGTTTTGTGTTGTGGTGTATAACTGTCCGTAGAATCTCTCAATTTCTCCCAGAATTTCGGGCCCTGATGAAACGGTGTTGCCAGTGTCGGTCTTCAGTTGGGTCAACAGAGTCTGCCGAACAGATCGATCTCTAGCAAAGACTTTGGAGCCCTTGTTTTGCTCTATTGCGTCTTGAATGCGCTTGCAATTGTAGCGTCTCATATCGCAACGTCTTGCTTTGGCGATCTGTCTGTTTAGACGTCTGTATTCGACCATATCAACTGAAGACTGCAACCTCATTTCTCTCCGTTCTCTTATGAGACTCAGAGTCCCATCTGAGAGTTTTTGAGGTCCTCGGTTGGTTCGGGACGAAAAATATTTCGATCCTACCTCTCGGACAGTTTCCACAAACCTATTATTTAAATCGTCAACTGTAACGCAATTCTCTAAACATATCAGGCGGTCGCAAAGCTCAGACTGAAAGCTTTCGGGATCCTGGATTTGAGCAGGAGTAGGACGGAGCGTGGACTTCATTAGACGGGAGCGTTCTATTTTGCAGTTTATATTCAAAGTGCCTCTTACGAGTCGGTGATCGCTGCCGGTCTTAACCCTACTGATCACAGAGACATCATTGAATATGTGCTTCTTATCCGTCAATATGAAGTCGATCTCGTTTTTAGTCTTCCCATCGGGGCTAATCCACGTCCACTTCCTTTGTGGCTTCTTCTTGTAGAAGGAGTTCATCATATAGAGGCCCTCCTTCTCCAAGAAGTCAGCCAGCATTTGCCCACGATGGTTCCTGACTCCAAATCCATGTGACCCCACTTTCGTCTCGCCGCCTTCTTGTTTTCCGAGTTTCGCGTTAAAGTCTCCCATCACCACCGTGAAATGAGTAGTGAACTTACGCAGGGCAGACGATACGTCTTCATACGCAAGTTCGACCTCATCATCGGTGTGCTTAGATGTGGGTGCGTAAACCTGTATGACCTTCATTGAGTATCGTTTAGATATTCTCAGGATGAGGTACGCAACCCGTGTCGACACACTTCCGATTTCAACGATGTTGTTGACGAGGGACTTGTTGACGATGAACCCGACACCCCCTTGGGACAGTTGGTCGCCCTCCCGATGGTACAGCAAGTTTCCGGACTGGAGAATTTCCGTATCCTCTCCCTCTCGTCGGACTTCGGATAGCCCTATAATGTCCCATTTTAACTTGCTGATTTCCTCTTCCAGCTCCTCTATCTTCACGTCTTCCCTCAGTGTCCGTGCGTTATATGTTGCCAGGTGCAAGGGTCGGTTGGGCTGGTAGCCGACTCTCTGCCGGAGATTCTTCGCACCCCCTGCCCCGCCGTTACCGTGACCGCTACCGGAGTCCGGGATAGCGGGGCTGCCGGGGACTGGGGGCCGGGGCTTTGTTTTTTCCATCATTAGGAGGTGTATTTGCCATAATCACCGCGCTTGGCAGGCGTGTTGGTGATTCTCCTTTTTTACGGCGGGAGATCGCCGCCTCTGCTAGGAGAGGAGGTCGGGTCGATTTACCGCCGCCCGACATTCGGCGTTGTCACTCGTTAGCACCACCCAGGGGGCACGTGTAGGGTAACTAGGGTTTGTACCTACGGACGTGAGCGACAAGCCCCCTATTAATATCAGTCTATATTTTTTATGTATAAACAAAAAAATTATACCGCTTTTAAAATAATTGTAATCAATGTACCCGGAGTGTTTTTTTTTATTTATTTTTTCTATTAAAAGCCGACGTTGGAAAATAACTGTCACACGCACCGTTAACGATTATTTACCGCGATAAATTTACTATATACAGGGATGGTAGAAAAGAGAATATAAGACCACTCCGTTCTGTTTATATTGGGGGTGGGCTTCTTATGTAAATTTTGCTACATATTATGTCATGTCCATGTCATGATGTAATAATCATTACCTAGTAGTGGCACTTACATAATATTATAGGTAAGTATTCTATTATTGGTCAAAACCCTTTCAGAAAAGAGTTCGTTGTTTAAAATCTGGGGGTCACTCTATATGACAAAATACTGAAATTCGGGATGCTGCTGCGCAAGCCACGAAACTATTATATTTGTATTAAAACGTGCCTATGGCCCAACAGCTGTTCATTTTTCGTCTTAGACGGCTGAATGGCGTAGTGGTTAGTGACCCTGACTGCTATGCCGAAGGTCCCGGGTTCCATTCCCGGCTGGGGCAGATATTTGTATAAATACAGATATTTGTACTCGGGTCTTGGGTGTTGATATTTATATTTAGTATCTATCTATCTATGTATGTGTGTAGATATATCAGCTGTCCGATACCCATAACACAGGCTCTGCCTAGCTTGGGGTCGGTTGGCCGTGTGTGAGATGTCCCCACATATTATATTATTATTAGTATAGAGTAACCCTCCTGTCGTTAGCGTTCACCCATCGATCGCCTCAGTACAATGCACGGAAATAGAATGCAGTCAAGTGAATGGAATATGCTAAATAAGATATTATTAGTGAGTGAAAGTGAGGCTAAATGTGAACTAGCAACCCCGTGTACTGGGTGTTTGCAAAAGTGGTGGAAAGCCGAAAGATGACTCACAGCGTCACTGTAAAAGTCACTCAGATTATTTTTATTCTTCTCTATGGAAACTTTATGGTCGCTTTTACCACTTTAGTATGGAATTCGTAGCGTGAGACCCCGTGGACTGACGACCTTAGACAGATAGTTGGTAGCGACTAGATTATGAAGGCCGAAGCTTGGGAAAGGCCTATGTCCAGCAGTGGCCGAATATGACCTGATGATGATAATATCGAAGGTATTCAACTTGACTATACATAGTTTTTAATCCATTTGAGTGTTAATTTGTCTGCAGTTAACGTTAGAAGCTAGAGAAAAGTAACTTGATCAGAAATAAAAAATCTCATTAAAATCGGTTCAGCAGCAGCTGTTTAATAATGAATGAGGTGATATGTTGCTATTTCACTGTAGCTGCAAGTCACTACATGCCGATGACGTCATAATCTGAGAGCCGGAACATCCTTTATATGGCTTGATCAAGTCACGCGCTCGCCCCATGTTATAAGTAGTTTATGTATGTTACGGTTAAAGCAAGAAAAAATATTTAATTTATATTTTTTTTATTCTTAGACAATGATCGTTGGTGGAAAACACTTGAGCTGAACGGCTGAACTATGGTTTGTCACCTTCTCACCGTTTGGCTGACTGTACATGTGTGTACATGCATAGGTAAATAAAAATACAATATGCACCGACACAGTGGCCCCCTCCCACATCCAGGGTAGTGCCGCGGCGGCGGGCACGGCGGCGGCTGCTGCAGAAAACCTCAAACGGCGCAAATACAACGGTCTGTCTGACAGCTACATATTTGTGCCGTTTGGGGTTGAGACCCTGGGGCCGTGGGGACCCGAAGCGCGACGATTAGTAAAAGAACTTTCGTCGCGCCTGGTCGAGGTATCAAGGGACCAGAGGGCTGGCAGCTATCTCAGCCAGCGCATCAGCCTGGCTATACAGAGAGGGAACGCTGCCAGCCTCCTCGGAACCATCCCGGGCGACGGCAGCGAACTAAAAGAAATATTCTACCTTTGATAAACTCCTGTTTATTAAGGGTAGAATATTTCCAGGCCAGGATGTTATTATAAGTATTTTATATTATTATCTTTTTTATTTGTAAAATATATAGATAATTTAGTATAAGTACTTTTACACATATTGAAGTATATCGATATATATAATTAAGTCAATATACAATATGCACTTAGTTTCTATGATTTTTATGTTTGGTAGGTATAAAAAATAGTTTTCAGAATATGGAGATTGGGGGACGTAAATTTTAATATTTTCCGTTAAGAATGATGTTTTCAAATCTTATGTATAAAATGGTTTTAATCAATAACTTAAGTTTACCCAGTCAAACTTAGGTTTATTCTTTATTTACCTTTATATGTGACATGTACCTAACTACATAAGCTGTTTATGTATAAATTACCTAGACTATGTTGCAGCCACGAGGTGACGAGGTGAGGTATTTTAAGGTTGTATGGAATGTGGTTACTGAATTTATTTAAACCGCTTTTCAGTTAGTTTTTAGGGTCAAATGTTGGGGGCTTTAGCGTTGTTTATAATAAAAATAGTCCAGTACAATAAAACTTGTATGAGCTTGCGATAAACAAAATACTGCGTCGTACATATTTTATTGTATATACAGAGTTATAGATTGTTTTCAGAAACCACTTCCAGATTGTCAATATTGTATAGATCTGCAGAGGAGTTGACTTTAGAACAACGGAACAAAAGAACTTCTTAGATTTTCCACGATCAACTTTGCCGAGGTTGCAACAAACTCGACGGTACCAGTAATCGTTCGTATTACAACAAGTACCAATACAGACCACCCTGTATTGGTACATGTTGTAATAACTTATGAGTGATAATATGGAACGATCACTGAGGTAACAACAACTGGCACGGTTAGCCATTGGATGGATGACCGATTTCAAGTGGTTCTTTTCTGGACGCTTCCTTGCTTCGGACGGCACGTTAAGCCGTGGGTCCCGGTTGCTGCTTCGGCAGCAGTCGTTAAGCCTAGTCAGAGGCCTTCGGGCAGCTTGAAAACATCTGACAGTCGGGTTGCCCGCTTACCCGACAACTTCAGTGCATTGTACTCATTCAAAAAGGGGATACGGCTCGCGACCTATCACGTGAGTACAAATGTACAGCGAGAAGCGGGTGACACGCTTGCGAGTCACCTCTGACTACGCCTTCGGGGATTACAGTCGTGAGCATGTATAATAAGGAACTGTCGCGGACAAACAGCTGATAGAATTCCATCACGTTCTGACTGCTGGGGACGGGTCTCCTCCCAATGAAGGAAGGGTTTCAGGCCCAGTCCACCCAGTGCGGGTTGATGGATAATATTCCATTCTAATTATTGTATTTATTACAGTGTTTATGATATTTTTTCTGTGTTTATGTTAGTTAGTTTATGTTATTAGCAAGTATTTACTTGTTTTTTTACGCAGGTATCTACTTGCAAACCGGTCCAGTAGTAAATAAGCTTGGCAAGGTCAAACTAAGGCATCTCCCGCACAAATATAATAGAATCCTAAAGTGGAACATAATTATGTATTGGTTTGTGTATGTACAGCTATGCATATATCTTATTACTTACTGTACGTATTATATAAATAGTTTGACCCTTTCAGCTATTTTGCAGCAATTGCAACAACACTTCCATATAACAAAATTATTGTTTCTTCAATCTGCGAGCGTCTACTTTGACACCTAGGTATATATTATTATATATTTTCAGTCCGATTGTTATGAAAATTTCAAAATATACCTGTTTACCCTAATCTATGATTGCAGCTAAACCTAATCAAAGCTCACAAACACAATGTACTTAGGAAGGCAAATATTTCTATTTAGAAAATCATAGTTAGTGGTCTAGTGCAACATTTTGCACTATTAAATTTTGCACAGATCGAGATTCTGGTAAATTGATCAATCATCATCACGACCCATCACGTCCCCACTGCTGGGGCACGGGTCTCCTTCCAATGAAGGAAGGGTTCAGGCCTAGTCCACTACGCTGGCCTAGTGCGGGTTGGTGGACCCCAACACAAGCAAGCTTGTGCTGAGAGAGTTGTCCGGTAAGTGGGCAACCCGACTGTCAGATGTGTACAAGCGACTGCTGCCGAAGCAGCAACCGGGACCCACAGCTTAACGTGCCGTCCGAACCACGGTAGCGTCCAGAAAAGAACCACTTGAAATCAATCAATTGATCAATAAGATGGAATAAAAAACTCACTGCAACTAGATCACTTGTCATCACGAACACAGTTTGCACATCTTATCAACATAGCGTGAACTGATCGACTGATATCAATACCGTATCGTTTTATTGCTTTATCAATACCTACTCTTTTTTTCGTGTGAATATTTTTTTTGGCTATTTAATTCTCTAAGCCATTAAGTTATGGTCCATTTTACTTCACACGAATTGACGAAACTAGACTAATGTTTTATTAATTACTTGTTTGTGAACTATAATCTTGGAATAAGTAAACAGATCTGGGATAATTCTGAGGGTAGAGTCTAGTAAATACTTGTTGTAATAGGAAATTTTAGGTAAGATAAAAATATTTTTAACTAAAATTTCCGTATCGGAAAACTACATTAAGATGTAATCTTACGTAGGTATTGAAAACAAACCGTTTACATTAATAACGATAAAACGGTTACTCTCGCTTTCGAAACTGCTCTCGAGTGTTCACAACAAATTCTTGGTAATTTAACCAAAAAAAAAAACTAAAAACAAACTCACGCCTTGTACTAATGTACTCCCTTGCGGGGTAGGCAGAGGTGCATTGCTGCACCCACTTTTCGCCAGTGTTATGTTATTCCCAATGTAATAGGGGGAGGGCCTATTGACATTTTACGGGCACATCTAAGACCCGATAACAAATATCTGTGTTTAAACAAATATCTGTGCCAGCCGGGAATCGAACCCGGGATCTTCGGCTCAGTAGTCAGGGTCACTAACCACTACGCCATTCGGTCGTCTTAACCAAAATTTGTATTAAAAAATGTCTCATTAAACAAAACAGCCGTCTTTTGGCGGTAAGTAGACAGTTTCGCTGGATAATCTCACCATTAGGCCTTCCTTGATCTCAGACACTATCTGTAGCTACCTCCGTAAAGGGTGTCACTTACAGAGGCAGGTCGTGTGTCTTATTTCAAACAGAAGGCACAGTCCGACCACAGTAACTTTTCAACAGGTCAACATCATCATATTATCGTTTTTTACTCACACATGAGTACCCGACCCCAAACTATATGTATAATAGGCAGAGCCTGTAATATAAGTAGGTACCTATCGAACAGCTGATATATCTAGGTACACACAGATACATAGATAGATATTTAGACATTATGAAATATACTTACATATTAACACCCTATACCCAAATCAAAATCACTATATAGTCTAAAAACAAATTCTCTTTATGTGTCCCTTAATATGCTAATCTTTAAAAAAAGAACTACGCAACTGATTTTGATGCAGTTTTTCGTCGTTCAATCGTGCCAGGTACCTTGCTTGCTTGTTCGTGGTCTCTACTCTAGAACTCGTGTGACCTACTGGTCATTATTCTTCGGCTATAATTATGGCCGGCCCACTGCCACTTCAGCTTGCACTTTCAGTTACATGAGTTCTCTTACGAATTAAGTCATCACGACCCATTACGTCCCCACTGCTGGAGCACGGGTCTCCTTCCAATGAAGGAAGGGTTTAGGCCTAGTCCACCACGCTGGCCAAGTGCGGGTTGGTGGACCCCAACACAAGCAAGCTTGTGCTGAGAGAGTTGTCGGGTAAGTGGGCAACCCGACTGTCAGATGTTTTCAAGCCGCCCGAAGGCCTCTGACTAGGCTTAACTACTGCTGCCGAAGCAGCAACCGGGACCCACGGCTTAACGTGCCGTCCGAAGCACGGAAGCGTCCAGAAAAGCACCACTTGAAATTGGTCACCCATCCAATGGCTGACCGTGTCAGTTGTTGCTTAACCTCAGCGATCAGTTACGATCACTGAGGCCCGCTCGACTACGGACGCTTCACGAATTAAGTACATACTTATTTTTTAAATGTAATTGGTAGCCCTAAATTAAGCTTGTTTCCGGTGAATGAATGATTAAAAAGAAAACAGAGTAAAGCCTTCACTCTAATCAACTTTTTTGGTATTGCCACTAATTTCTGTTGCAAAGCTATCGTTGTTGGATTATTAGTGTCGCGCTAACAAGAGTTACAAAGTGTCGGCTATGAAACGCAGACGGTAGATCTAAGCCAGGCTTTGGAATTGTCACCTTTTGTTGCCATATTTCTTTTTGAAACGTAGCAGTTTTAAGACACGGCGACAAACAGATGATGTTAACGTTGTAAGTGAGGAATGTATATATAATACACTCACGAACAATGATAAAGAGTTAAATAAATAAAGAAATAAAGTTACAGTCAGAAAATAACCAAATTAAACCTACTCCTAAACGGAAAAGGCAAGCCTAATAACCCCGTCTGTAATATTGGAGTATATTTTACAACAGCGAATCAGAACATTACCAACCAAAAACGTAAATTATGTGTTCAAATTTTAAACTAAATACTTACTAACAGAGGCAAATGATGACTGTACTTTGGTGCACCCAGTTAACGTTTAATTAGATAATTTAGATAATAGTGACGTAACGCCAAATTTAATCATTAACGAGTTGGCTTATTCGAAACCAAATAACAATTTATTGCGTTGCGTTACACAAACAACACGATTAACTTTTCCACCGTGACAGTAACGCTAAGGGTGTGACCCTATTGGTGAAATGCGCTGCGTTGCGACGTGTCGCCTCGTCGTCCCAAAAGAAATGTCATATAAACGTATGGCAGCAACAACGCAACGCACCAATGGGGCCTCGCCCTAAGCCGGTGATTTCTCCAACGTAACAACGTAAACGAGGGTAAATTGCCACGTAATTTCTCTCCAGCAGAAAACACATTTATTTAGCTTCGAGGAGAAAAAGCGGATGCCGAAGGATTGTTTTTCGATCCATTAGCGGTGCACAGCCTAATTATGTTTGAGCACTCGCGGCGGCATAGAGTAGTTAGGGTACAGACGTGGCGTGTAGGTAGAGATGGTTTATACATTCACCTCACGAGCCATGAAAAAGTTGCAGAGACATATGGAACGTCAATGGCTGCGTTGGTGGCACTTTTTCATTGTACATGAGTGTAGTTTAGGGTAGAAATGTGACAAAATTTTAAATAATCAATACGAAAGAATATTTCAACTTTTGATACAATTGGCAGTAATCATGACATTAATACTAGGAACAAGCATAAGCTGGCTTTTCCAGCGATGCGTCTGGCGAAAGTTAATAAATCGTTTTTAGAGTACTGTATTAGATTTTATAATAAGCTTCCAACAGAAGTTACTCAAATGCCAGAGAATAAGTTTAAGTGTTACATTAAAGAGAAACTCTGTAAAAAAGCTTATTATAAAATTGATGATTACTTAGAGGACGTTAATGCATGGCTGTGATAAGTACTTAGCTCTGCTCATATTATTATAATAATTATTATTAAGCTTATAAGTTTAGTATTGTATACCAACTAGTTTTAAGTCTTTTTTTGAAAAGATGGCTCAGGAGTTTCTTGCCTCCGTTCTTCTCCTTAGACAGAAAGAGCCCCCCCTTATCCGAACGGAGAGTAGTTTGTAAAAATTGACGTTCATCAGAAAATTTTATATTAGGTATTACGATGAATAAAAAAAATTGACTTTGACTTTGATAATATTATCATTTTATTATAATGACATTCATTAATTACCCGTATTACTCAGTAAAAAAAAACTGTTTTATGCTATAGCAAAATTAGTGTACTGTAAGGTTAATGGTGGCTTAGGGACGGAAGAAGAACTGTTGGCAATATACAACTTTGACAGCATTCTGTAAATATAGGTAGGTACTTATGTAAATACTGATTTTATTTAAAATGGTATCGTAAATCAAAAAGCAGTAAATACTTTTTTGTTTGTTACTAACTTTCTAAAATACCGACGACCGATTGGCGTAGTGGTTAGTGGCCCTGACTACTGAGCCGAAGGTCCCGGGTTTGATTCCCGGCTGGGGCAGATATTTGTTTAAAGACAGATATTTGTACTCGGGTCTTGGGTGTTGATATTTATATTTTGTATCTATCTATCTATGTATTTGTGTAGATATATCAGCTGTCCGACACCCATAACACAGGTTCTGCCTAGCTTGGGGTCGGATGGCCGTGTGTGAGATGTCCCCACATATTTATTATTATTTATTATTAATAAGGATTGTGTTGATGAGCAACACAGTAAGTTATTTAAAAAAATATAGAGTCTCCTTTTTTCTTATTTATACATGATGGGAAAAAACATAAAAAAAACACTTCCTTCATTGGAAAAAGACCCGTGCCCCAGCAGTGGGGACGTGATGAGACGTGGTGAAGATGATGATACATTGTGGTGGTAGACCTTCTACAAAATGTTATTCTTTGTGGTCATACTTTCAGCGACAGCAAAATGAGTCATTTATTTAGTGAATTAGCTCATTTCTTTCCTGCCCCTTACTGTAGTCATTAACAACTAATATTGTGGTTTGTTTTTCATCTAAGTGTCTATTGTTCATTCTTATAATTTATAAAAGATTAAACGATCTTACGATTTAGACAAAGTTATAAATTTATTTAAAGTTATGTTTTTCAAATATTGTATTTATTGCTATGACATTTTCATTACTAATCACTTTCTTTACAACACGAAGTCACAAAAGGTTAACTGGGATACAATACAGTCTATTTCACTATTAGTATTAAGTTCATCCTGTCTTTCTGACCCAAATTAAAATTTGTCTTACCCTCATTATTTTAAATTTTCAAAACCTGTCAACTTTGTAGGTATGAAGATATGAGATAAGTATACGATATGAGGGTATAAAGTGATGTTTAAAGTAATTGTAACTCTTGCGTTATCGGAAAAAGTCTCAATGACTCTTTAGTGAAAATACTCATAATTTATTATCTTTATACCGACAGCGAAATTGGTTTTACAAGTATGTAACATATGTTTCTGTTTAATGCACACGGCGCTTATTTTGAAACAGTTTAAATTTTAATGAGGGCAATCATTGAAATAAACATGAAAGCAAATAGTTTAATGACGAAGTATAACGCTACCCGTGTATCAATTACCTACAACGAATACATAGTTTACATTCTGAAATAAACTGATATTGTTAAACGTGCATTGAATACTCGTTTATGGACTCTTGGTACAGTTTACTGAAGAATTGTCGCTTATGGAAGTGGTAGGTAGGTATATTATTAAAATTTAACGAACTCAAAAACTTATGAAACAAAAATTATTTCAACTGCAAGCAATGTTTTCACAATAAAACATTTTTTCGTTTCTTTTCCTTATAAAAAATATAGATGAGATGACGATATTTTATATCCCGTTTCACACCCATAAAAATGTAGCCATAAAAATGTACCGATAGCTATCTAATTTAAACATGAGTTAGTTCCTCGCTAGTCCTTGACTACTGCTAGGTTAGCTAATCGCGAAGTTACGGGCAATTTTCATAATAGGTATGGACATGAAACTTCCAATCCTGCAGTCATAATTATAAGTCATGAAAATAAGATTATACACCCAGTAAAGTTCAACCGTACAAGGTCAATATTGACCGACCATTACAGCCTGTGGCAGCTATTTTTTATTGATAAAGTGAAAGTGTAAACCCATTTGTTTACGCTATAAATTGCTTTCCTAAACAGAATATAATAAAAATGTAGGTAGAGATTTTCCCTTCATTTGGTTACGCAAGTTTTTTACGATTTTCCGACCCAAGTTTCGGCACTCTCGGTCGTGCAAAAAGTTGCTCGGTGTCCTAACGAAAAAATATTCAAATGGAAAATATGTTGCACTGTGCGAAGCCAAAAGCAATCAGCTTTGGAAATATTCAGCTTTGCCCATTTCGGTGGCAAAAACGACTGTTCCGAGGCTGATAACTAAATTGCTATCTGACACTCGGAGTCACGGGTTAGTCGGGTTTATAATCTAATATTGAAATGGTTGCGGCTGCCTCTAATCCACTTCCACTTCCACATACCCATTAACAACTGAATTTAATCCCAACCTTCATATTCCAATCTCTCAGTGAAATCAATGGTGTTAGTGACTAAACAATATCACCCTGTGTAAAGCTTTTAATCCATGCAACTGAAACTTGGATGAGCTCCAAACTTAACGGTCTGTATCCTTCTAGCCTCCTCGTGAGTTTACTGTTTAGTGGTAACTTGTAGTTCGCTAATTCTCAAGTAGCTGTCGGGTAGTTGATCGATGTTATCCAATCTACGATGGCGTGAGCCCCCCCCCGCCCCACTCTGCCCCCCCCGGTCTGCACAACGGTCTATACGAGTCACCCCAAACTTTCCTAGCGGACATAACACGTCGCCGCCCGCCATAGCAACACGGACGCGAAACAAAACCTCTACTTATCCGCTTCTTTAACTTGGACGTGGGAAAGTTATGAAGGCTCGTTTACGGCTAATATCTCTGTTGGCTCCGCAAGTCGGCGGCCGAGTTTACGGCCCGCGACGGCAATAAAACTCTATCAGGTGAGCGGCGTGCGGAGGCGCCCGGCCACGCGTCCGCCTCGGCTTTTAAAAGCCTCCGCGGTAATTCACGAAAAACGTAGTAGCTGGGGCGGTGCGGCGCGGGGGCGGGGGCGTCGCGACGCTCAGTCGGGCGCCGTGCGTGTGCAGCGGCGGTCGCGCGCGAGATGGCTCGCGGCAGGTAACGCGGCATGCGGCCCGCGCTCGCAGCGCTCGCGGCGTGCTGCGTGGTGGCGCGCGCCGAGCCGCCCCCGCGCCCCGCCAACAGCTCGGCGCCGCGCGTGCTGGCCTGCGCGGACGGCGTGGTGCTGCCGGCGTGGCAGCCGCTCGAGGATGTGCCCACGTACGAGATCGCGTACCGCGGCGTCATCTACTTCGTGGCGCTCATGTACCTGTTCATCGGCGTGTCCATCGTGTCGGACCGCTTCATGGCGGCCATCGAGGTGATCACGTCGCGCGAGAAGGAGGTGCGCGTGCGGCGCAACGGCAGCGAGCAGATCGTGGTGGTGCGCGTGTGGAACGAGACCGTGGCCAACCTCACGCTCATGGCCCTCGGCTCCAGCGCGCCGGAGATCCTGCTCTCTGTCATAGAGATAGCCGGGAAGAACTTCGAGGCGGGCGACCTCGGGCCCGGCACCATCGTGGGCTCGGCCGCCTACAACCTGTTCGTCATCATGGCCATCTGCGTCGCCGTCATACCCGACGGAGAGGTCCGCAAGATCAAGCACTTGCGAGTGTTCCTAGTGACGGCGACTTGGTCCATCTTCGCGTACGTATGGCTGTACCTCATCCTGGCTGTGATATCGCCGAGTGAGGTCGAGGTTTGGGAAGGAGCCGTCACTTTCCTCTTTTTCCCCGCAACAGTCTTGACGGCATATATTGCTGATAGACGGCTACTGGTTTATAAATATCTGAAAAAAGGATACCGAGTGAATGAACGAGGAGTCATAGTAGAGGCAGAAGGAGATGGCTCCGTAGAACTCGCCCTGAAGCCCGGCGATGATTGCTACGCATCGGACGATGAGGAGGGCAAAGAAATAGAAAAGAGCCGAAAAGAATACGTTTCAGTTCTGAGAGACTTAAGACGGCAACACCCTGAAGAAGATCTGGACACAGTGGAGCGCCTGGCGCTGGAGACACTGATGTCTCGAGGACCCAAGTCGAGGGCCTTCTACCGAGTAGCGGCCACCCGGAAGATGACCGGTGGAGGTGACTTCTCCCGGAAAATATCTGAAAGAGCTCAAAGCGACTTGAGTGAAGTCAAGGCCGAGCTGCAAAGACGTGGATCAAACACTCTTTCGATAGAACCGAGAGGGCCAAACTTTCGCTTCGACCCCGACCACTACACTGTATTCGAGAACTGCGGGTCTTTTGAGGTGCACGTGGTGCGCGCCGGGGACCCGGGCGGGGAGGCGTCCGTACAGTACTCCACGGACGACGGCACCGCCGAGGCGGGGTCGGACTACATCGCGGCGCAGGGCACGCTCGTCTTCAAGCCAGGCGAGGTGGAGAAGACCTTCCAAGTGCAAGTCATTGACGACGATGTGTTCGAGGAAGACGAGCACTTTTACGTGCGGCTTTCGTCACCGAAAGGTGCAGTTTTGGGCAACCCGTCGACTGCCACGGTTGTTATTCTGGACGATGATCATTCCGGGATGTTCTCGTTTCCGCAACGTGACTTCGAGCTGACGGAATCGGTGGGGACGTACGACCTCCGTGTGACCAGGACTGCAGGGGCCAGAGGGAAGGTGCGTGTCCCCTACTGGACCGAAGACGGAACTGCCAAGGGAGGTGTGCAGTACGAGACCGCACAGGGTCACGTCGTCTTCGAAAACAACGAAACTGAGTAAGTAACTCCAAAGTTTTGCTTTAAAAAATGCACTTGTCCAACAGGGATTATTCTTTTATGATTTCATAATTGGCGTCCACATTAAAAGTAAGGTTGTAGTCGTAGGGTTTCGCGAAGCCGCAAAAGTATCGAATGATATATCGATTGTTGGATTCGATTACTCACACACCAGTGCCATGATCCGCGACCTCAGGCCTGGCCTCGCCCCCCCCTCCCCGCGGGGCCTTCTCCCCCGACGAGCCCTAATCCCGATTAGCAAGGTGTGATCCTCAAACTTCTAATCACCTTTAGTGGCCAAGAAAAATTATACCCCAATTTCAATTCAGTTTCGTGAAGTTATTCCGGAGTAAGAATTAATTGCTGGGGGAAGTTAAAACCATTTCAGACACCCCAAGTTTTTAGTTTCACAACTTTTAATGAACTTCAAGCTGTATTTTCGTGGCGTTGTATATTTGTACGTATTAAGGGCGTACTCAGTTATTTTTGTACTTTACTGGTAATCAGATATTTTGAAGTGTTTTGTGAAGATGTAACGTAACTCTGTAAGTGGTAGTATGTGTGTATTCATTTTAATTTAACGATAAAATATTAATCGTTGCAATACATACGTAGATAACCGGTAAGGTAAGAAAATGATATGATGGTATAACACTTCATCAAAAGTGCACAATTTTAACACAATACCTTTATTACCTATATGAGTTTTACACAAGGCCATGCCATCGGTTTCTTAGTAAAATTGGTCGCAAGACGGTTTTATTCTTTGTCAAACTATTACATTACTACGATAGTGACAAGCTGTAAATAATACCATAACTTCATAATAATAAGCCTTGAAATTGTATATCGCTGTGAACAGGTGCTAAACGCTATATTTAGGCTGCCAAGTAAATATAGATCTTGGTGATGCGATGTGTTAATTTTAATGAGGAATATCTCACGACAACAAAGTATTTGATGAATTTTGAACACTTGACTAAAATGATTATAACGTAAACATTATAAGAAGTGACGTATAAGAATAACTTATCCATTAACTTTACTTTATTGATGGCTAGCTTCATCTACTCTATTGTATATATTTATTTATTTATTGCACAAATATAACATTAGTGTACAAAAGGTAGACTTCGTCCCCATATATTATACGTCCCTTTAAAGACCTAGGTATCTAGAATAAACTTGAGGCTGTCTAATCTACAGTTTATGTTTTTTGTAAGATGCACACTGGTACAATAACAGGTAAGTACAATACAATACTTAGAATATGATAAGTACTTACATATAATGATAATGTCCTCCTAGCCGAATTTCGACTACGGCGGCCAATCTCAATTGAGATCAGCCATCTACGCAGGAGTAGATTATAGTGCCCAAGTGTGTGCGCAGTACACAGGAGCACTCTCTGTTCCATCACTCTCATAGCCCAATGGGACGGATTGACCGACACGACTGGAGAGAGCTAGGCGCAGGACCGACTGCTTTACATGCCCATCCGACAGCATGGATCGTTTCACTGTTTCGGACATCAGGTGATCAGCCTTCTACTTACATATATTTCTTACGCAATATAGTAAAATTCTGTATTCGTTTATGAAGTAAGAGGATTATGTCAGAAAGCGTGACATATAATATGAGGAAGCGAGAAATATATGCGTGGTGGCCCTAGGGGACGGTTTTTTAGAACCTCTCAAAATTCAAGCCCAAATTCGTAGCCAGGAATATTTCGCGTCAGGTAAATATTTATATTACACCATTTCGCAGAGGCTGAGACGGTTTCTTTGAATAGAGTGAGAATAAGCCAAATTGATAGTCATTCGTTTCTTTCAGATGAGTTGTTGCGGCTATTACGTTTCTTTATTTATAAAAACCTGATGACTTTTTTTATTTATTTGCTGGCTGATGATAAAGATAAAAAAATAAAATACCCTACTCTTTATTGCACACAAACGGAAACAGTTTCACAAACATAGAAAGCTGCGAGCACAGGATTCGAAACCGTTCCGTTTACGTTGCGTATCGTCAAATGTAACTGTCAAAATGTAAGGCAAATTTGTTAGTTCCAAAAGTGGCTTTTGTTTTTTCCATATGTTTGTGTAGATTCGAAAATAGTATCGAATCCTGTGCTCGCGGCTCTGATAACATATAGCTCAATCGGCGGACTTATTTATTATTAAAGAAAATTTGTCAAAAAGACTTTAGCTAATATAAGTCATAAATAAAGGACATACTTAAACTTACAAAATAAAACTGTGTCTTCAAAGGCTTCCGTTTTTAACTAAATGAACCGAAATTAAGTGATCCTATTATATTTTCTGTTTGCTCAACAAAATCGTCGGTATGTCTGTCACAGACATTTTAAGGGGTAGAACTTTTATTGCACAAATGAAAAAGTAGTTACGTAAAATTGGATGGACTTAATGCTAAAATTCTTTGAAACCAGTCAACCTGCTTCAGGGAGCAGAAAGTAAAACATAATACCTATTATGTTCGTTGCGACATATATCTACTCTACTATACTGTCAGAACGGAACAATCTAGACTAGATTGTGCGAGTCCAAGGAAGTCTAGAAATGTCCCTGGCTCATACATAACTGATGGAGAACGGTCGGTGTTTGTCTTACACACTGAAGCAATCTCGTCATGCTGTCTCTTAGATTTGTATTTTTCTCTACAATTTGTATTTTCTCTAAAGTTCGTATTTTTCTAAAACTCCTCAAGTCTGAAGACAAGCTTTTGACTGATAATTTTTCTGCTTTTCGAAAATGGTGAAGACTCGTTTTAACTTTCCAGCTATTTATTTTTAACTAACTTAGAATAAGCTGCTCAGATAGTTTTTATGCATATAATTAGCTACTATGTTAGGTTTCAATGATATATGTATAACAGACACATACGTAAAATATTTTAAATACACTCGTGACTCCTGTGACACTAGTGAGCAATGAAAAAGTTCCAGTGTGATACCACAAAATTTCTCCAAAACGGAAAAGCTTAGCTTAATGACGCCGTCTGCAATATTGAAGTAGCATCAGAATATTACCATCTAAAAAGTAAATTATATAGCGTTTTAAATTAAATATTTAGAAAATTAGGGCCACTGGATGTGCATTTTGTGATTGGAACTTTTTCATTGCTCGCGATGGTTTTCTCATAATTTACATCCGTTAATGATCAGATGGATAAAAGCTCGCTCGATGTTCGATTGTTTATATTTTGTTTTGTTGCACCGCCTGTATCTATAAATAGCTGACATACAGAGACGGAATAGATTCTTGTGCCAAACAGTTTCGCAAATATTTATTACGGTTACCCACTGCTCTTGCTACGCTAACTAACTGAATATCAACTGCACAAATTAACGAATCGTTGTACCAAATTCAAATTCAAACATCCTGTATAAAGATAAAAGGCATTTATTGCACACACCACGATATGACATAGGGAATCAAAAAGGAAACCACGCAATCAATGACTAATTTCTAATAGATAGGTACATACCTACCTAATTACGAATAGTAAGTTCGTCCAGATAACCAATACAAAAGCAAAAAAAGGATACATCTGAAAAATTTAAGTTTGGAAATAGAATGAAAAAACCGTATTGAAAAATCATTCTTAAGGAAGGCCAATGCTAGATCTTTTTAATGTGAATTCAGCAATTAACGCTCTTATATTACCGGCCCATAAGGATTGGGTATAAATGAATAAAACATGCAGTAAGCCCCCGGGTCTCCGGTGTAGAATTTAATCAGCCGTTAAAGAATTTCTGGTTATAATGTATTTGCCTTTCTCACCACGTTCTTTGCGTAAAGTCCTGGGAGGTTGTAAAATAAAATATATATGTAAATCGGCCCGTTTATCTCTTGTAATAGTAGCATGAGCATGGCGGAGTTACATGTATAGTATCATTGTGTATCGACGTGTCTCTGATTTTCGACTATGCCCAAAAAAATAGGATGTTGTTAATGTATCGTAAGCATAATTCGAGAGGCTATGGGTTCAGATGCTGGCAGAATTATTTATAAATAAGGACTTTAAGCTAAATTTAAACTTCAGATAATGTAGCTTAAGTGCATACTTCGTGTAAATATCTCACTATCCGAATGTTGAATGTAAATGTTACAAATGTGGTTTGATCGGCAATGTACGTAAGTACATAATTTTGATTCATAGAACTTAGCTTAGTCGCGTCATGTTAAAAAATCACATATTTCAATCGCAAATGGATTTCTACACACACAGTCATATACATAAATAGTATGAAGACCAAACTTTCAAACAGGCCGTATAACTCACCAAAGTGCCAAAGTACCAAGTGAATCCTTTATTTGACTTTCTTCCACCCACAAGCAGTTCCCAAGAGCACATTCAAATAAATAGCTCAACACTTTCCCCTCACACCTTAAACTTTTGGGTTGATTTTGGGACCTTTTCCGATCGATTTTGTTGACAGTTTGGAGTTGAACCCTTGAAAATCATAATGATTTATTGCTGTTCACATGAATTTGTGTTCACACCTACCTGTTATGAATTTATTAAGTGCCCCTGTGACAGCCCTAGCAACCTATCATAGTAAGAATACGAGTAAAACCACATAGAAGACAAAATTATATAAGACCAGGCAGTATGGGATAATACCCTTAGCCTTTTCCGTGAAAAGGAAAAAAAAACAAAAAAAAAGAATAAAACCTTATTTTATTGCCGTCCCCAAAGCTTTATAATACCAAAGTCCACGTCCGGAGCAATCAACAACTGACCTAATCTGAATGACCAATAATTTAACCCTTTCACCCTGCATTCGGTATGTCACAGTCAGTGTTTCATAAGTTTCAACTGGTATAAAATCGTATGGAAGTATACTTAATTCTTACTTCCAACAGAACAAAGGTTGGTTTGAAGAAATTGCTTCTTGGCCCACCTTAGTATACACTACTTTTTAAGTCCATTTTTGTAAAAAAATTTTTAGTATACAATAAAGTTTTTAAATAAATAACTTGTTATTTTCTGTGATGGAAGTAACAATTACGCATTGTTAGATCGAGTTATTGAAACTGCTGTAGTTATACTTGTTATTCTATGATAGTTATCTACTATGCGTTTGTGGAACGGTTTGGCACTAAACCCTGGGAGTTCAGCTAATTAAAAAAGAACAGAGATACAAGCAATTATTATGACTCTTATCACAACGCCATAAGGGCGATACAATACAATATATCAATGCACGTGTAACTTCGCGTATGCTATTTATATTAGTGCATCGAAAGCCCGGATGGTGCAGCGGTTAGCCACACTGTCTTCTTCCGAAGTCAAACCCGGTGGGGTTACCACCACTGAACATTAGCAATCCGCAGCATAGCTGTCAAATCTGAAGTAACTTTCATTTTATGGATCTATAAAAGATAAAGATTTTTAATTAACAGATAAGCGATGCTGCTTCAGGATTTTTAATGTGTCGGTGGTGGTACGGTAGCTCAGGCAATAAAAAAGTCATTTTTATGAATGGTTTAGCATTTGTGTGTAACCTAGTGTGGGTTGGAACAATTTTGCTTACCAGCATTCATTTGAGCTACTTATATTATAACTGCTGCATACAATTTACCTATAGCATAGGTAATACTGGGTAATACCTATATTATTTTATTTACACGATTACATGTTCTTTTTAACCGACTTCAAAAAAAGGAGGAGGTTCTCAATTCGTCGGGATATTTTTTTTTTATATATATTTTTTTATGTATGTTCACCGATAACTCCGCCGTTTATGAACCGATTTTGAAAATTCTTTTTTTGTTGTATTGGGTTGAGCTTCCAGGTGGTCCCATTTTTTTTCAGAATTTTATCTCACCCCTAAGGGTGGGTAAAGGGGTAAAAACAGGGTATGAATTTCCATTTTGGACACATATTAACTGATTCTAATGAAATTAAGAACGTAAATATAGTTCTTATAACAATAAAATATGATGGTGACCTTGAGCTGATCTGATGATGGAAACGGAAGGCAGTCAAGGGAACTCCTCAACGGTATATAGCAACTACCTCGTGTTTAGGCTTGAATGATTCGTATTGATTAGTAGTACTTTTTGGTATCATTTGCATCTTACTTTTGATTAAAAATTATTGCAAATAAACTAAAAACTATAAAATAAAATAATAATTTAAAAAAATAAAAAACCGACTTCAAAAAACCACTAAAATGTAAGTAATAATTTAAGGTTTACACAAATTATATGTGACAGTACAAATATACCTAAGCAGGAACTGTTCTTTTTTGAAGTTGGTGCCATATTTCTTCAGATTACTTTGTCACTGCACCAACATCAAAAAAGAACAGTTCCTGCTTAGGTATATTTGTACTGTCACATATAATTTGTGTAAACCTTAAATTATTACTTACATTTTAGTGGTTTTTTGAAGTCGGTTTTTGCAATAAGATGTACAACCCTGAACCCGGGACCTTTGGAACAACAGTCCACGTTACTAACCATTACGCTATCATGTCGTCTAAGAAACAAGTGAGCTTTAATGAGTGTTTCATACAGAAAGTACCACTTCAACTTCTGTACCCGTATCACGAAAATTCGAGCTAACGAATAGAATCGAATGCGAGTGCGACTATTGTCAACTTGACAGCACTTTCGAACACTTTTTACCTTTCGAATGAGTTTCGAAAAGAATGACCACAGAGTACATAATATTATTCTGACAATGACCTATGGAATGATAGCTGTCAAACTTTCGCAAATCTATACATCGGCATTTTGTTGTTGACAGGTTGACAGCACTTTCGAATAGACTATCGAATAGAATGTGCTGCGTTTTTTCCGGATCGCTCTACTGTTCACAAAGAACGACTCTACTTACCTATGCTACGACGTTATAAATTAACTGAAAACATTTACGTAGTTATAACATACGTTAACGTGTTTCGAGAAAGAGTTAAATAATACAATACAATACAATACTCTTTATTTGCACCAAAATAGAACATACAAAAAAAAACTTAAAAATAAAAACAGTACAAAAAGGCGGCTTTATTGCTTATAGCAATAATATTAGTTTTGTTATTGAAAAAGCCTGAAAAGCACGCAAGATTAAAATAAAAAGCACATTTCGAAAAAAAATCCACCTGAATTTGGCTAACTGTCAAACTGTGTAATTTTTTTAGATTGAATAACTGCTTTCAATGGTCAAAAGCATTCAAGCTTGGCCCAAGCTTAGCCCTAGTTGAGGAAAAAATATTGACATGGGTTTTTTATTTTTATATGTAATTTCCGGTATATTATTGAGAGTAGATTATTTAGGTGCCGAGATGACATAAGATTAAAAATATAGGATGTGTCACATACAAAACATCCTAATCCTCACTAATATTATAAATGCGAAAGTAACTGTGTCTGTCGGTCTGTCTGTCTGTCTGTCTGTCTGTCTGTTACTCTTTCACGAGAAAACTACTGAACGTATTTGAATGAAATTTGGTATACATAATGGTCTAGACCTTGGGAAAGAACATAGGCTACTTTTTATCCCGGAATTCCCATGGGAAAACTTTTTAAGGCGAAGCGAAGCGCGCGGGAACAGCTAGTAGGAAATAACCACGAAATAACTGTCCAGATTTCATTTACTGTCAAACCGTTTTATAGTACAAACTTATCTGTTCCGGTGACAGCTCACGTAAATGTGTAATATTTCTTCATTTTATAAGATTTTAAGTTTGCCAGTAGTGGTAATTCGCTCTTGTGGTTTCAATAAACCCATCTAATCTATATCAATATATAATTCATCAGTAAATAATGAGATATAGATCAATTTAGTTCGCTCTCACCGGAACAGATAAGTTTGTCGCACTGTAAGTTCAAATGACAACCAATGAATAAAGTCACAAATCTTATAACCGAACTAATTCAAAATAATAGGTAAGTGAAAAAAGAATAGGAAGAATAGGAAGTGGTAGAAGTGGCACCACCACTTCTATGAATAAATGAATTATAAATAATGCTGATTCCAAAACCATTTCGAGATAGTTAATAAGATTACAACTACAGGCCAATCAAAGGGAAATTTACATTGACTTTTACGATGTCTTTCAGGAAAAATTAGTCTTTATCTACTTTTCGTGCAAGATCGCAGTTAGATAAGCTACTAGGTATGACCACTACACTTGTACATATATTTCCAAAAGGCAAAAACCGAATACGAGGTTTTTTTCTTTATCTGTATTTAACCCTTAAATTTTAATGAAGAAGAGTAGGATTTTAGAAAGTATTTTTCTAGTCCTAAAAACTGTTGGTTTTAAGCACTTGATTCTATTGCAAAGTTAGCTTGGGTGGATTATAGGGTGTATTTATTTTATTTTACTGACCATTGAGCATAACTTTTTGTCAGTGGAAAAAATACCCAACCCTGATAGCAATAAGAGTGAACATCTTTGAAACGTCACAGTAATTTGCAATGGTTCGTAGTCACGACATATTTGAATATTGTACTTTCGAATTTAGTTTTGATTTTGTACGACCTTAATAGAACTTCGCATGCAATTCTAATGGTTCTACCTTTTTTGGCATAAGATTTTTTTGCCTAATCTCGTATTGCATAGTAACGTTTGGTCAAAGTCTCGTTACGCCGAAAATCGTATGGCATAAATCTCGTTTAGTAAAAAGTTATTTCGCATAACATTGTTTAGCCTAATAATGGTATGGCCAAATCTTGAATAGCCTAATAATGCTATGGCATAGGTTTATACAAAGTAATAATATTCGTTTGGCTTTAACTTTGACGGAGCGTCTCCCTACATAGCGCAAACTGGTGCCTTGTATTGTTTCCGCTGTTTGGAAAACGCTCCGCTCCGCTTCGCTGCGCTCCGCTTTGGTTTTGATGAACATGTGCACCTAACACGCTCCTCCTCGCTTTGCTCGTCGTCGCACCTATTTTTAGGTTTCGATCTCATGGGGTTTGTAATAATTATATTGGTCGTTAACTTTCGATTTTTTGATCATACAATATCGTGATTTTCGGGATGTAGGAGAAAAATACCACAATTTGTAAATCTACTACATACTTAATATATTATTTATTAAGATAACATTAGGAAAAACAAGATTATACATAGGTATAGACGAATATAAATTTGAGCAAACGAAACTTAGGTGTTTAAAGATTGTGCCTAAAGAGTTTTAGACGAAACGAGCCTTATGCCACATAAGTCTTGGCAAAGTGATGGTTCGGCCAAAAAAGTTTAGACCATACGAGTTATGCGAAATGAGTTTTGGTCAATAAAGATTATGCCAGATGAGCGGAACCCAATTCTAATACACATATTGTAACTACATTTATGAGAAACAATCCAGCATTGTAAGTTAAAAATGGATGATTAAGCTAGACATTATTTTTTTAACCCCTGACGAAAAAGAGGGGTTTTAAATTTATTTTATTTTATTTTAATATTGTCGGATCACTAACAACTATTTATTACTTGGTAGCCACTATTATAGTAACAGCGAGCCATTTAGAAGTGACCACTGTTAGGAAACAAGCATACTTACATGAAGTACAAAACAGATAATACTCGTAAGCTCTTATAAAAACAAGATCATTATAAGCTCTTACAAAAACAAGATAGGTGCACCAACTAAAAACTAACTACCTATATACTAAAATATCAATAAACTAAATAAACTTATACTAAGGATTATCGCCTACACTGAAAAATAATGAACTAATAGCTCGCCTCACCTTTAACTTGTCTCTGTTTGTGTTTCGATAAAATTTTTTGGTTATACCTAGGTTCCTCCGAGTGTTTTTAGCTAAGTATGTAAGTGTATATTATCAAAAAAAATTGCCTTAGCCGTTCATAAGTTATGCGACCTTAGTGTTGAATATAGGGGGGTTTGATGTTGGTTAGGTTATTTAATCTATTGTTAAAAAAAATTAGTTTACAGCATGTTTACAGGTAGTGTGGGGACGTTTAATAATTAACTAAAACAAGCATATCCCCCACTCTAATTTGCCGTAGCCGTCACAACACATTCCTCAGAACAATGACTCTGTCATGACGGAAGTCGGCAATGAGATGATAACCACCGGAATTGCTCCTTCCTGCTCGCAGATCTTACGAGGTGGGCCGAAAGTTATGTCATGATCTCTTAGTGCCAATTTCTCCATAGTGGGTTAGAGCATAACCAGGGATTATTGCTTGACTTTTGACACATCTGTCAAGAATTTAATATGGAGATGACGTATAATTGATCAACATTTCCCTGGTTACGATTTAACCGACTATTGTGAAATTGGAGCTTAAGGTGTAAATTGGCTGCGGTTTGTAAGTAGGTAAGTCTGTTATAATAATTCTTATAATGTTATTCCTAAATGATTTCGTACACTTGACCCCTCTTTGATCATAAATATCCTTCCACCTATCTCTATCTATCTATAAGGCCGCCATGTTTGTACCTCTGTGTTTGTATGGTAAGCTTTGTAACTTCTATTCTTGTACCAATAAATAATATTCTAACTAACTATCTATCTTATGTAAACAATCCTAACTTCCTAACTAATATTATTAATGCGATAGTAACTCTGTTTGTCTGTCTGTCTGTTACTCTTTCACGCCAAAACTACTGAACGGATTTAAATGAAATTTGGTATACATATGGTCTCTAGACCCTGAAAAAGACCATAGGCTACTTTTTATCCCGGAATTCCCACGGGAAAACTTTTTGGCGAAGCGAAGCTTGCGGGAACAGCTAGTAAAGAATATTCTAACTATCTATCTTATGTAAACAATTATACATGTAAGTACCTACCTATAACGACAGTAATACACTGAAACACTGACACAGGCTGCGTAGGTAATTGCTCTAAACCGGGTTAGCGTTAGTTACAAGCCCAAGCGAAATCCCATTTGAGATGCCACCTTGTCACAGTGAATGTGTCGACACACGGAGCGAAGGTGGCCTGGGGGGTAACTCTGGCTTACGTTTTTTTTTTTTCAGACTACATTTTGTTACATTGAACTGTCGATGACAGCGCTCGATCGTTCGTTTTTTGTTAAACTAGTCTGGAGATATTGCCCTGCCTGCATTAATCCGTTAAAAATACTTATAGGTTACAAAGTTTATGTTTATTGTATAATTATTATATGATTATGTATGCTTATACTTATATTTTTTTCTATATCTGCCTATCAGTTTAGTTATGATGTATTGTTACGCTTGAAAATGAGGAGAGTTATCGTTCAGGAATGATACAATGTAATGCTGATTTCTGGTGGAGCATATTTCGTTTATTCGGCATGTTACGGTTTAGGCGGATAAACTTGCGGCACTGAAATTGAGGCCATTTATCATAATTTCAGTTAGCCGCTTAGAGCGAAATTCAGAATAAGCTTTACGAATAGGTAGTATCATTTAATTATTATGTACATCCATCCATGCCCATCCATGACTTTGACTTTGAAAGGTTGTCTGGAAGAGATCGCCATAAAGGAGGTCTTATACCTCTTTTTGTACCCTATTTAAGTTGTCATTTTAAATTTGTTCGTTATTTGTTGGTGTAAAAAAAGAGTTTACTCTATATCTATTTACCTATTATAATTTTTAAACAATACTTGTGCTTATAAATTGTTGTATGGCGAGGGCAACAAAAAATACGTGTGTTGGTGCAATTTTTATGCCACCTTTCGAATTGATTATTCCAAAACTCACATCAACTCGGAATCCTTTGATCTCTGGATGACAACCGCATAAATCCATCAAACCCTGTCCTACCGATCGGTCGACTCGTCGGTCGATTAGTGGGGCGACCGGTCCAAGGGGGTCAATGCGGCTACACGAAAACCATATGATTTTATTGGAATCGTAATAGTTACAGCTCCCGACTGAAATCCCGTGGGGTAAATTTTATCTAAGTACTTAACAAAGCTAGATAGAGATTGACATAGAAACGAGTAAAGTACCTACTCAGGATACATACATATCTACAATCTAAATAATTATTTCCTCCTTAGTGTTCTCATGTTTTTTTCGGTAACCATAAGAACACGTGATATATTGTACTGTAGTACCTACTTAATCTATACTAATTCATCCGGATGAGACACTCTGAAGTTTCAACACTAGTAATATAATGCCACAAAGTATGTATACCACAGTCGCACCCGTCATGAAATCGGAGTTGACCCCCTCGCATTTCGGGACGTGCGAAATTGTTTAGTTCATTAGGATCGG
Organism: Plutella xylostella; assembly: GCF_932276165.1. Lineage (NCBI taxonomy): Eukaryota > Metazoa > Arthropoda > Insecta > Lepidoptera > Plutellidae > Plutella > Plutella xylostella. Next base: position 1,651,068 of record NC_064005.1, read on the forward strand.
AGCTTCGGAGTGTTGCGCAGAATGAAGCGGGTTCATGCGAGCTCAGAAGGGCTAGCACAGGGCGCAATTAAGATATGACAAAAGTTCTCCGTCGCGTCGCGCTCGCTCTTGAGGCTGCGCGATGTGAGTGAGCGCGATGCAAAACTTATGTCACGTCTTAAATGGTATAACAGTCGATTAAAAACTACAATACAAAAGGACGCATACCTTATGCGTTCTTTTTGCATCGTACGCAGCGGACTTATCGCATTCTGTTTTTTTTGTATAGAAATTTATGACAATCCCTTTGATGCGATACGTACGATACCGATAGGTGGACGCTTATACATATGATTTCGATCATATTTATTCATATTGTTACTACTTACTTACTATCAATTACACGCTCTAATGTTTGTACTTGTAATAACTAGGTGAGTAATTACTAAATAAATCATATGTTTTCTTTCCAAGAAACTTTATGTACAAATAACGTCTCTGATATAATAATATTACCTATACTTGTCTGTGAAAATACAAAGTTTTCCGTCACTTGAAGCTGATAGTATTGGACCAACTAGTGTCGCAATTAATAGCTAAAGTTGGTCAAGTTAGTTCCGAAAACCACTTATACTTAGGTTTAACTTTGGCCCCTGTCGATATAGTACATGAGTATAGTACCTACATAATATTCTACTGTCGTATCTAAGGTATTTAATTGTTGCACACATTCCGAAATGAATGAAAATTTGTAATCATAAAATTATTTTGTAGAAAAAAGTGTTCGTGTCACATTTAACATTGCGAAAAATACTTATAATTTCGCGATTTATAGCGTTATATATTCCAAATATTATAATTTAACCTGGAAGCAACATTACAACAGAAAACATTTCATGAATGAAAAAAGTATACTGAAAAATTGAACAAATATGCAAAGAAAATTATTACAAATTAAAGTTATAAAACGTAATTTTTCTTTGCCTCCCAGCTTATATACCATTCATTACTGCTGAAAGAAGCCTGAAAAGCTGCAAAACCAATTTCAGGTGGAATTTATCAGCAGTAAAGGATTAAAAAAGGAATTAAGATGTCAATTATGAATTGTGTTCTCTCCGGCCCCGTGCTAAATTGAATAACTGGCGAACGGGACATTTTGTACCCGAGCTGTATACCTACTTATTAAAACTTAAATATTGAGGTTAGTTTTATTTGTTTGTTTTACCGACATCCATGTCACAATAGAGTAATGGTAATTATGAATTTTTAAATGGCAAAAATCTTGCTATTTACGATTTTTATATTGATATATAAAGTTTTACAATCATATAACAAACTTTAGAAGTATAATAAGTAAGTTACCACCTAACGTAGGTACGGTGGCCTGCGCCTAAAAGTATACAGGCGGAGTTTTTAAAATAGCGATCCCTGATGATGAGGGACCAGCTACATCTGTTATAAATCCGGGGACGTGTTGTGTGTGATGTGTGTAGCAGTGGTGTTTATGTGGATCTGCTTGAGCAGCATGTGAGCTTGAGATCGCTATTTTAAAAACTCCGCCTGTATACTTTTAGGCGCAGGCACCGTACATTAGTATACATTGAAAGGTAGCAAAACCGCAATCGATGCGATACTGTAGTGTATAACGTTAAGAAAACAACCTCGGAACGATAATATAATAATGAACGATATGGATCTTAAGGGTTACTTTAGCTACACAAAAAAAAAACGAAGTAGAGCTGTCGCTAAAAGGATAAGGTTAATGCAACGAGATAAGGTCGTGGTTAGCGCAGAAGCGCTCCGAAACTTCATTTTTCATAAGGTAGATTAACCCCTCTGACCTGGTAATTACAGGTTATACAGGGCTACGCTAATACAGGGTGCCCCGGTGGTTATACAGGATGGCTCACGAGTACAAGGTAATTATAGAGTAGTTACCTGAATATCGGTCTCAGGTTACATGTAGACTCTATTGGATGACCGAAGTAAGTTGTTTGAACAGCCCTACGGTTGAATACACATAGCTGAATAGGGTTAAGTATGTATATTAAGTATATGTAGGTAGGCCAGTGTTTCATCTTGCCCGACAAGCTTTTATCATGGAAAGGTTTAGTTCTCTCTTTAAAAAAGAACTGGAAGAAAGAAAGTTATCATGCAGAATGTCAGAAATAAAGCTGAGGCTTCAGATATTAGATTATAATTTAGCACCCCATTCAGTTAATAAATCCTAAATTGATCACCAAAATAGTTCTACATAAAATGTTGTGAATGATTGTCATCCACAATATCCACTTTATCATATTTTTTATGAGCTGCAATGCTCCAACTTATATACGAAACACAGATACTAAAGGTTATAACACCTCTTTACTTCGGTAGTGGTTAAAGAAAACAACACAGAACTTCAACAGTACTACCTAAAGTCTATGGTTCACCGATCTTATCACATTCCCAGAAGCGGCGAGGTAACAAGTCGCAACTATGTGCAGCTCGTTAGCGCCCTATCAGCAGCGGTACGTGACTGCACGGCTGCCAGTAGCAATTAGAGCAGCGCTTCAATGCAGCTGATTTTCCGCTGAACAGCGCTGACTCAGCGGTATAGGTGGGTTGAGTTGCGAGTCAACACACGGTGGTTTTGTTTTGTTGTTGTAATCAAATGTATAAAAAAGCTGTTGGAGGGTTATTTAAGTTATTTTTAAATTTTCACGTTTATTGTTTTTGTTTTCTGATATCTTTTCGGTTTGTTGGTAAGAAATAAAGCGTGATAGTATATGATGATGTAAGCTCGTACAAAAACTATGATATTTTTCACCAGCTTTATAGGCATCATTAATTTAACAAGCTGTAGAGATTAGAGATAATTGTTACAGTTCATCATCAACCTGTAATCATCCTCTGATACTCTCGCAAACCACGACACAACACTCTAAAGAAAAAAAATGAGTAGGTATAACAAACAAAATCCTTAATCCATCTTCATATAAAATGAAGAGATTTAATAAACCAGCACACTCGAGCATTTGTCGAGACGTTGTATAAACTTTCTTTTCGGGAGCACGGAAAATTCTTGTAAGAAACAATCTTGAATATGAGGCGTAATCCGCTTACGGGACGGAGGGGGGGGGGGGGGCGCAATCTCAGGGGGTCACTCTACAGTGTGTTGTTTTTCGGACCCGACAAACTTTAAGGGTGGATTCTACGAGTAATTTCATCGAGAAAAAACCCCCACATGTGGGGGTCTAAGTAACTTAAATTAGATTTACTTCTTCTTTTAGAAAATCATATCTCGAGATTTAAACGCCTTACGGACATGAACTAAAATGCTTTTATCCGCAAAAAGTCATCTCTATCCAATAAAAATATCCACAACTGCCTAAAAGTTACATAAAAAAAGTTCGAAGCAATTTTAAAACCACCATTTCTAGAATATTTAGATTTGTCCGAAAAACAACACACTGTTTACGACGAAAAACAAAGTTTCGACTCTATGCCGTTGTGCTAAACGTGCCGATTCCACGACATGACAGCTCTCGTTCGTTCGTTTTTCGTCAGTATAGAGTAACCCCCAGGGCCAATTGGGGCGCAAACATATCGAGATTGTAAGCCGAGTGTAAGCCAAGGTGACACCAATACTTGACGGATTACTTGCGTTAGATTGCGGGGCTGATATAACTTTTTGTCGACGTGTTTCCCTGTTGACCTTAATACACTCACGGGCAATGAAAAAGTTCCACTCACAAAAAGTAAACACCAAACGATCCAAAGTTTTTCAAACGTTTAATTTAAAATTTAAACAAAATATTACCGTTTTTTGTTGGTAATATCCTGATGCTCTGGTAAATATACTTCAATGTTGCAGAAGGCGTCATTAAGCTAGCCTTTTCAGTTTAGGAGTAATTTATTGTTTTTCTCAGTGGAACCTTTTCATTGCCCGTGAGTGTAATAATAATACATTTTTCGTGTCAACGTAGGTAATTATCTGATCAGATGTTCTGAATTTTGTACCTTCTAATCAACAATATACAGGATGTCCCAAAAGTCAACGATAGGCCTTGGAGGGCTGATAGACCAGCTCATGAGTAGCCAGAATATCATAACATGACCTCAGTAAAAATTCGATAGTTTTCGAGAAATTAACACTTTTATAAATTTGCTGAAAATCAACACCTTGGATCAGTTTTTTGGGTGCTGCCGGTACAAAAATCCATATTTTTACTATTTTTTTGGTGTTGCATCACCCTGTATAGCCCTGCTAGTCACAGTCACAGTTAAATGTCATCATCAGGAATGTACGTTACCATGCACTACATTTATGGGGAATGTGGAGTTGGTACAGTCCACTTTTTTCGAGAAAGATACTCAAAATGCGTTTTTTATTAACTGTAACCACGTTTTATGTTTTTCCACGCCCGGCCCCACCACCTATTTTACTTTAACTCATTCCAACATGACCTACCTTTAATAAATTCAGTCAGATAAATTTCATTTAAACAATTTTGCATCGAGGTTGTTTTGCACTAAAATGGCAATAACTTTTTTCTTAATTAAACAATAGCAACGGTTTATACCATTTTAAAAACTACATTAAATGAGCTACTTTTTTAAATAAGGTGCCAGGATTGCGTGGTATATTTTTTTTACAATATGTAGAGTCAAAGTTGCTTATAACAAAATATGACTACCTTGTATGACTTGGAGAACCGTATTTTCTTTTAAACATACAGCATTACTTGTTATTTTTTTTACTGTGACCAATATCAGGGCTAAACAAGGTGATGCAACACTAAAAAAATAGTAACAATATGGATTTTTGTACCGGCAGCACGCAAAAAACTGATCCAAGGTGTCGATTTTCAGCAAATTTATAAAAGTGTCAATTTCTCGAAAACTATAGATTTTTTACTGAGGTCATATTATGATTTTCTGGCTACTCATGAGCTGGTCTATCAGCTCTCCAAGGCATATCGTTGTTTTTTGGGACACCCTGTATAAGTAATACATGGAATTCGGAACATAAAATAAATACTTAGCACAAAACTCTATAGAAGAAATGGTACGAAATAATAAATTTAAAAAAATACATAAAAGGAGCATGAAAATAAAAATGACATAAAGCATATTAATGAACAACTGAGAATGATAAATAATTTTGAAAGGAATTGGATTATTCATTGCGTTTTTCTGTAAAATGCGATGTTTTTATTTACGTTTTTATCTTTACTTTAAAGCTTGATAAACGAGTTTTGATAAAAAAGGAATTAATATTGTTTCCTTTATATTATACATATGTAAAAGTTACTCACGAACCGTATGTTTATAATTATATACCTATTTGAATATGCGCAAAATGCCGTATTTTTTTTATATTCTAATAATATTCGATCAAATCTGTATATAGGTACGTAGCGAGATGTTTCTTAACTTTGGTGATCTCGTTGAATCTTAAATTCACATAACTTTTCAAATTAAGTTACCAAAGATTGTTACTTTGTAGGGAATTCCTAATAATGTAAATTTATATTATGTTTCTAGAAATAATTTATTATGAGTCGTGGTGGCGAAACAAAATAAGGGTTTGGCCTTCATTCCCGAGGCCGTGGGTTCGAATCGAATCCTGCCATCTAGCAATGAAATTTAAGTTTACTACGACATTATAATTTAACTTATTCCAAGACTAGCTGTTCCCGCGAGCTTCGCTTCGCCTTCAAAAGATTTCCCGTGGGAATTCCGGGATAAAAAGTAGCCTATGTTCTTTCTTAGGGTCTAGACCATATGTATACCAAATTTCATTCAAATCCGTTCAGTAGTTTTGGCGTGAAAGAGTAACAGACAGCCAGACAGACAGACAGACAGACAGACAGACACAGTTACTTTCGCATTTATAATATTAGTTAGGATTCAAGTTCTCCTGGGAAATAACTTATACATAGTTATTATGGTTTGGCAACATAAATACCAATATTATATTATGTAGATATTTACATATCGTTTATAATACAGTAGTACATACAGTTTATAAATATATCTCTTGTTTCCACACGTTACCCATTTTCATATTGTCTATTTCCTATCTATGTGGTTGTCTGGAAGAGATTACTTTTAGTACTAAGGCCGCCGATTGTACTATTTATTTTCTATGTTTTTGTTGTAAAGAGTATTTTATGTTTATTTATTTATTTCTTTCTTTATTGTACAAATAAAAGTACAAAGGGTGGACTTATTTTTATACCAAATGCTTCAGAAAAGGCTTCTTTGTCCCAATAATTTCATGTTGAAATTTATTGGCGGCCCACCTGCGGCCCTTTGATTCGAAATCTTGGGATACTTGAATTGTTGACCCTTGTAGATTGGCTTGTTTGTACAATCATAAAATTTATCGACATTTTGGATGTTACGAATAACTTTATAGTTATATGTGCTACTTTTATTATATTCAGTAAGTATGTAGTTGTTTGATACTACTCGTAAAAGTGTAAGTACCTAAATAGGATGACGAATATTTAATTTTATTGTTTTTTTTTTATAGAAATGCGTTCAGATATTTTTCTCTTGCGGTTGTGCCCGAATGAGAACCAGAGACCTGACCCCTTAGCATGAATTTTCATCGTGAACGTGACGTGAAATTACTCGATGAATTTTGTAGGGGAATTTCAGTTCTGCTACCGACCGCCAGGGGCGCTGTTCATATTTTCATACAAAATTACTCGATGAATTCTACTTCACGTTCACGATGAAAATTCATGCTAAAGTGTCTGGACGCGCCGTAACTATTTTGAAACAATTCATTTGCCGTATTTCAGCGTGAAAACCGGTTTTATCTGATGTAAAACAAATGCTATTAATTTGAAATGGCACGTTATATCAATGCCGTTTTAAAACTTTTATAAAGTTTAATATGTATTATGTTTTTGTGCAATGGCTGCCAATAAAACATGACACAATCGTACTTAAATATTTAATTTGTATTCAAATGAACAAAATAAATAAAGCAGGGTTAAAAAGGCATAAAAGCATTTTAATACTGAAATAAACTCACAAAGTAACTTTACAGTTACAGTCAGCACTAATAAAGAGAGTACTTATTAGGACATAAATATAATGTTTACGGCCAACACAACAGATAAACCGAGAGCTAGTACCTATTCTCCACTGTGACTCACGAGCAATTAAAAAGTTCCTGTGACATATATTATATAGCACCAATGTACTTCTTAATAAAAAAAATGAACAAAAAGTAGTACATTGAAGAGGGAATCAGAATATGACCAATAAAAAAAAGAAATATTGTTCAAATTATTAATTTGAACAATATTTCTTTTTGGACGACCGAATGGCGTAGTGGTTAGTGACCCTGACTACTGAGCCGATGGTCCCGGGTTCGATTCCTGGCTGGGGCAGATATTTGTTTAAACACAGATATTTGTTCTCGGGTCTTGGATGTGCCCGTAAAATGGCAATAGGCTCGCCCCCTATTACATTGGGACTAACATAACACTCTGGCGAAAAGTGGGTGCAGCAATGCACCTCTGCCTACCCCGCAAGGGAGTACATTAGTACAAGGCGTGAGTGCGTGTGTGTTGTGTGTGTATTTTTAATTTAAAAATGTTTTATAAAATTTGAGATTATTTCCTATTGGCCTTTTGTTAGTGTACTTAACACTGAATACTTTTTAATTTTCCGCTCGTGTAGTATCAGACAGTGTAGACTATTTGCAGTACGGGGGGACATATCGCGAAGTCAATACGAAATAAACGAAGTAATTAGTGTCAAATTTAATACATTTTGAATCCGAAAATGATTATCAAAACAAGTTCGCGATAGGTAGGTTGCAACCGCGTATCGTTATTGAACCTAACTAATATTATAAATGTGAAAGTAACTGTGTCTGTCTGTCTGTCTGTTACTCTTTCACGCCAAAACTACTGAACGAATTTGAATGAAATTTGGTACACATACGGTCTAGACCCTGGGAAAGAACATAGGCTACTTTTTATCCCGGAATTCCCACGGGAAAACTTTTTAAGACGAAGCGAAGCTCGCGGGGACAGCTAGTATAATATAAAAAAACAAATCTAATAAGAAATACGAATCAAAGTGTTGGTCGGAGCGTGATTATATACTTCCTGAAAACGTCCACACTCAAGCGGGAGGCAATAAAAAAATCTATTTAGCAATAAAGGCGCGACACATTTCACAGAGACACGACATGTATTGCGTCACCACACGCGCGCGATATACAGGGTGTTGCTACAAAAATAAAAAAAACACACGCACTCACGCCTTGTACTAATGTACTCCCTTGCGGGGTAGGCAGAGGTGCATTGCTGCACCCACTTTTCGCCAGAGTGTATGTTAGTCCCAATGTAATAGGGGGCGGGCCTATTGCCATTTTACGGGCACATCCAAGACCCGAGATCAAATATCTGTGTTTAAACAAATATCTGCCCCAGCCGGGAATCGAACCCGGGACCATCGGCTCAGTAGTCAGGGTCACTAACCACTACGCCATTCGGTCGTCAACAAAAATGTTATATATATATATTTGAAAGATTATGCAGATTTTAAAAGGTACAGGAAAAATGGTTAACTGAGACGTCTCTACTACTGTCTACTCTACATATTGGATGATTAAAATCTACTAGGTATTTACGAGTGCCTATCTTTAGTATTATTATTATCTTCTCAAATTAAGTTGACAATAAGAAGTAAGTAGGCACATAATTCTAATTAGGCGCTTGCCGCTGTTTGTGTGTAAGTTTGTTTCTATCTATCTGTTAATGGCTTGTCTAATATTATATTAATTAGCTATTATAAGTAAGAACATGCTGTTGATTCTCCATAAACATTATAAACAAATAAATAGTATGACAGTTTATTTTTTCACTATATGAAAGTTGCGCAGTACCTATATCGGTTGTTCTGACAACGAGAAAGATAAAATAAAATTCTACCCTAGATTATTATAGTAGGTAGTTAAATAAAAATGTAGGTAACTTTTTTACGTGTAAACTATTTTTTTGCTGTGAATTGAAACGTAGCTCTTTTGCCAACAGCCACCACACCCTGTAGTTGTTGTTTATAACGCTTGACTGGGTGAAAGACTAGCCCAAGTTCACAGGATAGAATATGACATGTAATTTCATTTGATAAAGATAGCTTTCAGGAAGCATTATACGCGCTTCACTGACCAATGTTAGCACAATATTCTATTCTATTCTATTCTCTGTGGGGGTGTAAGTACCTGCACCTGGCTCTCTCGAGTGGAACCTTTGTGCATATCCCCAAGGTCTAAACTGCCTTCCTAAGCTTGGACCATTTCCCACCACGCTGGTCCACTGCGGGTTGGTGGGTTCACATATCTAGATGTGCTAAATCTAGATATGCAGGTAATGCAGGTTTCCTCACGATGTTTTCCTTCACCGTAAGAGCGATGGTATACATTGTACTTAAGTTAAAAGAACTCATTGGTACATGTCAGCGCCGGGATTCGAACCCGCATCTCTTGCGTGAGAAGCGGGCGCTCACCCGACTGATCTACCACCGCTCTAGTTAGCACAATAATAGTTGATCAGAAGTACACTCGAGCAATGAAAAAGTTCCAGTGTCAATAGCACCAAATTTCTCCTAGCCGGAAAAGACTAGCAATGATCTATCATGGCGAGCTGATTTCCCGCATTTAGCCTCCAAGGTGGGCCATTATGCGTGAAATACCTATGGGGTGACTAGCTATCAAGCCACCCAAGCTCACGCCAGAAAGCCAGTAGAAGACCTAGACTGCTTATGACTTCCCGGAGGGACCCTGGAGATCCCAGGGTTTACTAGGGAGACTAGCAATGATGCTGTCTGCAATTTTAAACTACAATTAACAGCGCATCAGAATATCACCAACTAAGAAGGAAAATATTTTTATCAAAGTCTAAATTAAATGTTTTAAAAAATTGGGGTCGTTTGATTTGATATTCTGTAAGTGGAACTTTTTCATTGCTCTTGAGTGTATATTTAAAAATTACCTCTATTCTATTCTATTCTATTCTCTGTGGGGGTGTTAGTACCTGCACCTGGCTCTCTCGAGTGGAACCTTTGTGCATATCCCCAAGGTCTTAACTGCCTTCCTAAGCTTGGACCATTTCCCACCACGCTGGTCCACTGCGGGTTGGTGGGTTCACATATTTAGATGTGCTAAATCTAGATATGCAGGTTTCCTCACGATGTTTTCCTTCACCGTAAGAGCGATGGTATACATTGTACTTAAGTTAAAAGAACTCATTGGTACATGTCAGCGCCGGGATTCGAACCCGCATCTCTTGCGTGAGAAGCGGACGCTTACCCGACTGAGCTACCACCGCTCCTTAAAAAATTACCTCAAACTTTTATATAAAAAAAACCTAAGTAGGTATGTGGATTATGTTTTCTCTGACGGAAGGTGGTGATCTCATCTCGGTAGAAAATGATGTCACTTCTTAAGTATATTATCGATTTTCTGTATTCTTATTTTTATGAAAGGGGAGGATTTTTTTTACATATAATTAATACGTTTTTTTCTAGTAGGTACTTATGTTTAATTTTTTTCTACTAGACAATCATCATCATCATCATCATCATCATCTCAGCCATAGGACGTCCACTGCTGAACATAGGCCTCACCCAATGATTTCCACCTTGTACGATCGGAGGATCTACTAGACAATATTTAATCAGTATAAGTATTGCAGTAGTATAGTACATCTGAGGAATAAAATTGTTACTGTCACTGTCAAACATTCAGACGCTACAGCACAAGAATTATTTCCCTGACCATTGAAAAATCAACCCTTTCAATAATAATGAGGTATTATTATATCTTAATCAACAGTCGCCTAATGACGTCACTGTCCGTTAAAATAGTACGTAATTAATTGTGATTTCGCGTGTCTCGGCTGAACCGTAATGGGCGTAAATTGGATTTTAGGATTAATGCTTGCTGTCTGTCAGCATGTCATATGTACAGCGGTACACAATATTACCTACTAGCTGTTACCGCGAGCTTTGCTTCGCCTTAAAAAAATTTCCCGTGGGAATACCACGATTAAAAGGAGCCTATGTTCTTTCTCAGGGTCTAGACTATCTGTATACCAAATTTCAATCAAATCCGTTCAGTAGTTTTGGCGTGAAAAAGTAACAGACAGACTGTCAGACACAGTTACTTTCGCATTAACAATATTAGTTAGGATATAAAAGATATAAAGATAAGGTATAAAAAATTATATCAATAAAGAAAAAAAATCTCCGAAGGAAACAATTCTCAGTGTCAACCATCTGTTTAAAAAAAGTGGATACTTTTATTTAACTTTTTTACCATAGTATGGGATAGACCGTGTATGCGTGTGTGTGTGTGTATGGGTGCTTACATAGATAATCGGGTTCCCTGTATCTACCTGTACCGGTAACCTGATTATGCGAAAGCGCTCACTCACGGAGCATTGCCCGGATTTTTTAATGTCATGAGCGCTTTCGCATAATCAGGTTACCGGTACAGGTCGATACAGGGATCCCGATTCTCTATGTAAGCACCCTATGGTCGCAATACTCGTATCACACGTAGGTATATCGTGATATTTCTCTGAAAGTGACATGTCGATGCGTATGGAAAACACTTTGTTCGCTCCCCCCCGGTGGCATGGAATCTACATAAACAACATGGATTTGGTTTTAGTTTTAGGTGCTTTTGAGTAATATATTATTAATGTCTTCATGTACGGTGGCCTGCGCCTAAAAGTATACAGGCGGAGTTTTTAAAATAGCGATCTCAAGCTCACATGCTGCTCAAGCACATCCACATAAACACCACTGCTACACACATCACACACAACACGTCCCCGGATTTATAACAGATGTAGCTGGTCCCTTCATCATCGCTATTTTAAAAACTCCGCCTGTATACTTTTAGGCGCAGGCCACCGTACCAAGACCTACATTAAATTGAAGGTGGGAATTATTAATTATGCTCCTAATAGGACCAAAAAGTCATGAACCAAAGAACAACATGGCTCTCGATAAGGAAAGACCATTTTTCATAAAAAAATATGAAAGCATTAGAATGAAATTAAAGACAGATACCTATACGCTATACTAATAACACAGTTCTTGTGTAAATATTAGTTAGATATTATAGTCTAAAAGGAAGTTTTATTAAAATTATTGTGAAGGTACAATCATCAACAAAGTGAATTTTAAGTAGAGTCGTGTCGCTCGCTGTATATTCGAACATCGGGATTTTTTGCAATATTTTTTTCAATATTTCTGTCTGTTTGTGACAGCCGCCCGACACTCGTGTTCTTTTGTTCGCATCTAGAATTCCGCATTCCGATTGGTTCACTATAAACAATAATGGCTGGTAGCAAATGCTTTTAGCATTAAGTCCACCTTTTGTACACATATTTTTGCAATAGAGTATCAAATAAATAAATAATACCTAAGTTCCTTTTCCAATGTTTTACTTTTTACCAACAAAACGGTTGTCTGGAAGAGATCGCTCTTAGCGATAAGACCGCCATTTGTGCATATAATATGATAATTAAGTTATGTTTCATGGTGTGCAAATAAAGATTACTTACTAATTATTATTTATTTAATAAACGGTACCAAAAATGGTAAACAAATTTCAGTTTTATATCAGTATATAGCTGATCCCGCGAGCTTCGCTTCACCTTAAAAAAAATTCCCGTAGGAATTCCGGGATAAAAAGTAACCTATGTTCTTTCTGAGGGTCTAGGCCATATGTATTCCAAATTTCATTCAAATCTGTCCAGTAGTTTTGCCGTGAAAGAGTAACAGACAGACAGACAGACAGACAGACACAGTTACTTTCGCATTTATAATATTAGTTAGGATTAGTTAGGATGTACCTAGGTGTTTCCAGCATTATAGTGCATCTAGTTTGTTGATAAAAACACAACATACTTACCTATATTACAAATTTAAATTGAATAACTATAGCTATTAGGTTACCTTATCGATAAAAGCAATCTCGTCCATACAACCTTTGGGAATATAATTATGTGGAAGGCGTATTGTCAATATTGTCAATATTTAATAATGAAAGTTTAGGCTGCATTTGTTTTTAACTGTACCAAAACTCTATTTACGTGTTGGTTGTTATGTAGACTTCGTCGAAAGCCAATTAAAACTCTGCTAACACAAGCTAATTGACATAGTATTAAGATCGATGCAGTAAAATCCACTTCGGTATTATAATTGCGCTTTGAACACATAACGTACGCGGGAATCGAACACGCAACCCTGGCTGAGCAGGGCCTCAAGTCTGCTAACGAATGGCGGCTCAATGCTGTGTCGTCTGAATGGTTTTCCTACTTTAAGTATCCGTTTTCTCTTGGTTACTGAGTCCCAGTAGTGAAATATGAAACACTTAATACTTATTACTGTTTATTAACGTTAGTTCTTAAAAAAGATACCATAAATGTTTCCTAAAACGCAGATAATGAATACGTACAGTGCGAAACCCATGTTGCAGACACACAACTGTGCCGCCATTGCTTAACGGACTTGGGGCCCAGGATATTAGCTGCAACCTGCGCACTGTCGCGTCACCTGCTTAGAAGAAGTGCATTCTTCTTCTTAAGCTGCGTACAGACCGGCCAAACGAACGCCAATGAACGGGTTTCGTTGACCTTCGTTGCTGCAATCGTTCCTTTATTATGTATGATAAATATCCATCGTTGGGCGTTCGTTGTGCCGGTCTCTACGCAGTTTTATCGTGTTGGTAATGATATTTTGAATACTAACTAGGTAGATGGAGTAAAGAAAAGAAAGAAAGAAAGAAAGAAAGAAAGAAAGAAACATTTATTTGACACACTGAACAATAAAAAACAGAAACAAAAAGAATACTACCAAAAAAATTACATGAAAAAACAGAAAATAATACAAACAAACAAGGTTGCTGTCCAGAGCGTCAAAAAGGCACCAGCTCAGCGTGTGCTGTGACCGGAGGGGCCACAGCGCTGGTTTTCAGTGTCAGTGGGTGTCAGTGTCAAAGAAACTTATTGACAATCAACACCCCATTTCTACCACTAAGCTCTTATTTTGAATTAGTTTAGAAGATTTGTGACTTTATTCATTCGTACAATTCATCACGACCCATTACGTCCCCACTGCTGGGGCACGGGTCTCCTTCCAATGAAGGAAGGGTTTAGGCCTAGTCCACCACGCTGGCCACGTGCGGGTTGGTGGACCCCAACACAAGCAAGCTTGTGCTGAGAGAGTTGTCGGGTAAGTGGGCAACCCGACTGTCAGATGTTTTCAAGCCGCCCGAAGGCCTCTGACTAGGCTTAACGACTGCTGCCGAAGCAGCAACCGGGACCCACGGCTTAACGTGCCGTCACCCATCCAATGGCTGACCGTGTCAGTTGTTGCTTAACCTCAGCGATCAGTTACGATCACTGAGGCCCGCTCGACTACGGACGCTTTGTAAAATTACAATTACAAATTAGGTTGAGCTTAAAACGGTTTGATAGAAAGAAAAATGCGGACAGTTTTGTTTATTTGTTTTTGTATGTGATACACCATATTGGTGCTGTCAAAATAGGCAAGCTGAAGTGGCAGTGGGCTGGTCATATCTGCCGAAGAACCGATAACCGTTGGGGTAGACGAGTTCTCGAGTGGAGACCACGAACAGGCAAACGCAGCGTGGGACGCCCTCCTGCCCGCTGGACTGACGACCTTAGGCGGGTGGCGGGTAGTGGTTGGATGAGGAAGGCCGAGGACCGAGTGTTGTGGCGCTCCTTGGGAGAGGCCTATGTCCAGCAGTGGATGATTATTGGCTGATGATGATGATGACACCATATTGTTCGCACATTGTTTATCTAAGGTAGCAGGTGATACCTCACTCGAGAAAGCTTCTTTCCAGCACCTCTGTTAAATGCCACAATTTTTTTTATTGATTCACAGTAATTACAACAGCGACTACTGCAACTGAAGTGGCAATACATAGTGAACGCAGTATAGTAGGGTGCGTGTTATAAGGTCAAGTACACAATTGTACAAATATGGGTAAAGACCCTGGCCATTGTTCGGCTCTGATTTATACGTATTACTGAAATATTTCATGTCGTAATTTCAGTTTTTTTTATATTGGCTATTATTTGGTGTAATATGTATGTATATATGTCGCAGGCAACTGGTTTAATCTTCTGTTTGATTGAACCACTAGCCCGTTCATTGGATGGCGCTATTCAGTTGTATGACTAAAGGACAACTCGTCAACTCGTTGATTGTAACGTTCGACGTCTTGACTGAACGTCATTCAGCGAAGTCGTTGAATGGGATATAGTATAGCAACTTTGTAATGTCTGGTTAGGGTGAACATCACCAGACAAGTCAACAAAAAGACTATGTTACAAAGCTTTTATCTCACAAATTAACTAAACAATAACAATAAACGTACCTTCATATTGTTGTTCATAATTATCCAGTTTCGCCACTTTTTTCTTTGAAACTATCCGCCCGCGGCGTAATAATAGGTAAATCCATGTTGTCACACTATTTTAACACAAATAACGCACTTTAATGCTAATTTATTTGCAAAAAACTAACAATATAGGTGCTTTTTGTGTCAGCTGTTAGCTGTTAGACGCCATATTTGTTTTATTCACCACCTGACTGATTTTAAGTCAGCTAACTAGTTGGACGTTTTGTGACGCTTGTACAATCAACGTTCGGCCTAGTCATACAACTGAACAGCGCCATCCAATGAACGGGCTAGTGGTTCAATCAAACAGGAAATTAAACCAGTTGCCTGCGACATATATATGTGATTACCTATTAAGATAGGTACATTGGTAATTTTAAAGGAGGATAATGTTCCCTCCATGTTCTGGCCAATGGCTAGAGTGGTAAACACATACCCTGGTCATGACGGCCACGTTAGGGCCGTAGAAGTAAGAACTGCTAATGGAAAAACCCATACTCGATCCATATTAAAAGTGTGTGCTCTTCCTTTAGATGTATAATTGTTATTTTTACTATGTACCTACTAAATGTGTGTTTCCTTATCCTTACTAATATTATAAATGCGAAAGTAACTGTGTCTGTCTGTCTGTCTGTCTGTCTGTCTGTCTGTTACTCTTTCACGCCAAAACTACTGAACGGATTTGAATGAAATTTGGTATACATACGGTCTAGACCCTGGGAAAAAACATAGGCTACTTTTTATCCCGGAATTCCCACGGGAAAACTTTTTAAGGCGAAGCGAAGCGCGCGGGAACAGCTAATAATTAATAAAAGTGCAGTTAAAACAAATAATCAGCGTATAATTCAAGCGTATACAGTCCCGCTTCGCTACACTACCTTTAGGTATTTATGGCAAGGTATGTAGGTCTATAAAGTAGTAAATAGTCATGGTATATCTAGGTAATTAATTTATGCGGTGCTACTTTATTTATTTATTAATTGAATACCAGATGGTGATTTATTAAATTTACTGACAGTAAATGCCATTCCGAAGGTGACGGGAGATCCCACGGTTCTAACATCCAAGACCGTCAAATACCGTCTGCCCGAGCTGGGAATCGAACTTGAGACCATCGGCACAGCGTCGAAAGACACTACGCCATCAGCTCTACGGTTCAGTCTAGGCTGCTAGGCAAACTATCACAGTTTGCTAAAAGACTGCTTAAGCAGCGTCGCTTAGCTGTCAAACATCTGTCAGATCCATACAAGTGACGTCAGACATGCAAGGAACGCTCCTTATTTATTTAATTATTTATTATTACACAATTTACTACATTAATAATGTACAATCTTAATGGACTTAATGCTAGCGTTTTAAAAGCATTTTCCGCCAGTCAACCTTAAGGATTGTTAGTTGCTAATATTCAGTGGTGGTAGCCCCACAGATCCTGCAAACAGTGAGTGTGAACGCGCCCTTACCGCTCTGTCACCACAAGAATAACTAATTATGGTTAAACCTCGTTTTAACTCGCGCGACATGTTAGCGTAATTAAGTTGCAAGAAGCGACGTGCCGGCAGCTTCCAGCTTAACTTATTATCAAAGCTCGTGACTTTGTAACGGTAACTGCGTTTTTTGTGGTAAGAGTGGGTATAAAATGCACCTTTAACTGTCCTGTAATGACAAGCTATTCAGCAGACACCGCTACGAACGAAATATATCTTTTGAACGCTGAAAACGTAGCATGTACATAAAAAATGCTTATTTTTGTAGCTCTGACAATGACGTACATAATTATATAGTACCACATACATACATATACATATGCACTCACGACTGTAATCCCCGAAGGGGTAGTCAGAGGTGCCACCCACTTTTCGCAGCACATTTGTACTCACGTCATAGGTTGCGAACCATACTCGTATCGCCGTTTTGGAATAAGTACAATGCACTTAGGATACACATCTAGAATCTAGAATATATGTGTAGGTTTCCTCACGATGTTTTCCGTCACCGTAAGAGCACGTGGTATTATTGTAATTAAACTCATTAATTGAAAACACAATTGAAAGAATTCATTGGTACAGGCCAGGATTTAAATCCACGGCCTCTAGATTGAGAGGACGAGGCCTTATCCATTACGTCACCACCGAGAGCGGTGGTGACGTAATATATTATATATATTATATAGTACCAACTGCACAAAATCAAACTAAAACTCTTTTCTATTCCTATTAAGGCTACACGCCAGTAGTGTAGTTATATTAGGGTGTAACTAGACATGCAGTAACGTTTCATCCCCATATTTTCATACTAAACACGTAAAAATCAAATTTCATGGCGGCCTCTCCCAACACAATCCTTACAAATGTCAGATGATGTCATCAACTACGACCCTGATCTTATGTCCCTTTCGCTCTTCAACGTTATTACATCGGTCCCTCTCGCTCGACCGCAGACGACGTTATTATTACCCATTATGCAAATAACGTAAATCTAGAGATAGGTATTCTGGAGAAGGAATATAATGATAAGTGATCATTTTGGACCAATTTTCATTTGAATTTCCAATAAATGTTTAGAATGACCCTATTTTCCATAGTCTGTTAGTATATTTTACTCTAAAGACAGTAGCAAATAATTCGCAAACTGCAATTATCTATTCAGACCTGAAAAAACGCAGTTTTGAGGTTCCATTATGGTCGCACAACTGTATTTATGACATAAGAATCAAAGCTGTATAATAGCTGTATACATAGTGTCCACTGTTCCACACGCTAAGAAGAAGATAATAATAATTTCTATCATTTCCAGAATAGGGCTACAGATTGAATATGCAGCATGGCAAACGACGCTCTGTATTTTCTTCCAGGGGTGAGAAGGTTTCAGAAAACCTTCAATTAATTTTAGAAAAAAACTTGTTATTCTTTTCCAAAAATTGGAACAGAATCCAAGCACGCATTACAAGTTGTTTAAAAAGGTTCAGGCGTTTTGGTGTTATACCACAAACAATATAATTGAAACACAGATACGTTAAAAATTGTTAAAAGTAGTCAGGGTCACTAACCACTACGCCATTCGGTCGTCAACCGAATGGCGTAGTGGTTAGTGACCCTGACTACTGAGCAGATGGTCCCGGGTTCGATTCCCGGCTGGGGCAGATATTTGTTTAAACACAGATATTTGTTCTCAGGTCTTGGATGTGCCCGTAAAATGGCAATAGGCCCGCCCCCTATTACATTGGGACTAACATAACACTCTGGCGAAAAGTGGGTGCAGCAATGCACCTCTGCCTACCCCGCAAGGGAGTACATTAGTACAAGGCGTGAGTGCGTGTTTTTTTTTTTTAGATACGTTAAACTTATAGCATCCCTCTTTTTGCGGCAGGGATAACAAATTTTCACCTTTTGAAATATAGTCTTACCACTAGTGGGACACAATATACCCCCAGTAGTAGGCTGTATAACGAAGGCTTCTCCGCAGGTGCCTCACATCCCTGAACACGGAAACCACTTATCTTTGCAATAAAATGTTATCAACTAGTGTATTTCTATCCGGATGATCTTGTATATAATGTTATTACGTTTATCCTCAAGTTTATTTTCATATTATGTCATGCTTAGGGATGTCTGAGCTCCTGAAAAAACTATTCATACCATTTCAGGCATGTAATTCCTTATCTAAATTTCAGCTGACTTGCTGAGCTGTGTTGAGATTTGGTACGGAAATTTTATGGGGTTTTATTACATAGATGGGAAAACATCGTGAGGAAACCTGCACATCTAGATTCTAGATGTGTATGCTAAGTGCATTGTCTTATCCCAAAACGGCGATATGGTTCGCAACCTATCACGTGAGTACAAATGTGCTGCGAAAAGTGGGTGACTCGCTTGTGAGCCATCTCTGACTATCCCTTCGGGGATTACAGTCGTGAGTACATATGTAAGTAGGTAAATTATACTTTATTACACAGAAACAGGACACAATCACAGAACTTAATCTAAGATTGGTGCAAAAGGCGGTCGTTTTTTAGGGTTCCGTAGCCAAAATGGCAAAAACGGAACCCTTATAGTTTCGTCATGTCCGTCTGTCCGTCTGTCCGTCTGTCCGTCTGTCACAGCCGATTTACTCGGAAACTATAAGTACTACAGTGATGAAATTTGATGGGAATATGTGTTGTATGAACCGCTACAAAAATATGACACTAAATAGTAAAAAAAAGAATTGGGGGTGGGGCCCCCCATACATGTAACTGACGGATGAAATTTTTTTTTTCGATGTACATACCCGTGTGGGGTATCAATGGAAAGGTCTTTTAAAATGATATAAAGTTTTCTAAAAACATTTTTCTTAAAGTGAACGGTTTTTGAGATATCAGCTCTCAAAGTCTTAAAAAGTATGTCCCCCCCCCTCTATTTTTATAACTACGGGGTATAAAATTCTAAAAAAAATAGAGGTGATGCATGCTAATTAACTCTTTCAACGATTTTTGGTTTGATCAAAGTATCTCTTATAGTTTTTGAGATAGGTTGATTTAACTGTAATTTTGGTTAAGTTATTGTGCTTACTACGGAACCCTTTGTGCGCGAGCCCGACTCGCACTTGGCCGGTTTTAGTTGGTAATATTATCATGCGTTGTTAAATTGACTGGCAGAAAATGCTTTTAGCATTAAGCCTTTACCACCCTTTGTTCTTTTATTTGTAACTAGCTGTTCCCGCGCGCTTCGCTTCGCCTTAAAAAGTTTTCCCGTGGGAATTCCGGGATAAATAGTAGCCTATGTTCTTTCCCAGGGTCTAGACCGTATGTATACCAAATTTCATTCAAATCCGTTCAGTAGTTTTGGCGTGAAAGAGTAACAGACAGACAGACAGACAGACAGACAGACAGACAGACAGACACAGTTACTTTCGCATTTATAATATTAGTTCGGATATTTGTACAATAAAGCATTAAATAAATAATAATAAATAAATTTAATGTATTTCCATTCCAAATTTTAGACGTCCCATGCCCAGAGGGTCGCTAACGACCCACTTAAGTTTTATGCATATTTGGACTGAATCTTAAACATATCAGTAGATTACTTTACTATATAGTAGGTGACTATATTATAGTAGTATGTACTATGTTTCTCGTAAATAGTGTGTTTTACAAAGTAAGCGCTTATCACTTTTTTTTTTCTTCTTGTTCTGTATTCCATCAGTGGTCTCTTTTAAATGGCTTATTGATTCTATAATTATAATACTTTACTGTGTAATGAATAGCTGTTAGTGACCCGACAATTATAAAATAAAATAAAATAAAATAAATATCCCAAAGTTACGATATGCGTTACATTACATAAAGCATACGATATGGGTTAAGGTAGTTTTTTTTTCCATTTAGGAGTAAAGCAAGGAGGATGCAATTTTTTTCTCTGGAACTTTTTCATTGCTCGTGAGTGTATTGTGTAACTATGAAAACCCGCACTCAGCACAGATTTCGCGTGCAAACACTTGTTAATCCATCGAGGAGACTCGGAAAGTTAACTAAACTCCTACCGCGTATACGGAAAATTTACTCAACCCGACACCACTTATCGTTACGGATACCTGAGCATAAAATTAAAATTAAAATAAATAACGCAAAAAACCGGGAATTTTCAATAAGTTCTAAGATAAAACTTACAGAATGACCCCCATTTTCGGCCCCGAATAGGGGCTGGCTGGTAAGAGGTCTCTTGTAACCTCCAACTCCAAAAACGAGAAACTTTTACTCGCCAACTAACATTGCAGCGTCGGCTGTTGCCGTAAAACTCTCAAAAAAGAGTAGTTCAACTAACAACACCGACTATCCTTATTACGGTAGAGGTATTAGTAAGAGCGGTGTTGGCGTAACGGATAAGGCCTCGTCCTCTCAATCGAGAGGCCGTGGGTTCAAATCCTGTCCTGTACCAATGAATTCTTTCAATTGTGTTTTCAATTAAGGAGTTTAAGTACAATAATACCTATACCACCTGCTCTTACGGTGGTGGAAAACATCGTGAGGAAACCTGCACATCTAGTAGATTCTAGATGTGTATCCTAAGTGCATGTAGGTACAGTAAGGGGCAGAGAAACCTGACCCCCCTCAGAAGCATTGTTACTATGGGAGGGGGGTCAGGTTTATCTGCACCTGACCGTACTTACGAGTATTCCAAAACGGTGATTTGGTTCGCAACCTATCACGTGAGTACAAATGTGCCCTGCAAAAGTGGGTGGCTCGCTTGTGAGCCACCTCTGACTGCCCCTTCGGGGATTACAGTCGTGAGTGCATATGTATGTATTTACTTGTAGGGCATGGCTATTAAATCGGTAAACAGGGAAAATTTTGGGTTGTGCTGTGTCTGCTACTATTATTTTTAACGATAGTAGGCCATTGACGTCGATAGTTGTAATTACAATTACTACCTTATCCTTCTATTGTTATGATTTCGAGAACGAAATATGTTTTTATTACTAGGTTACTTTATGAATTCGTCACATGCGATATTATAGGTATAAATGTATGATTAACGAAGAATAGAGTACACTCCTACTAAATATAACATTTAATGCCTTTCAGTACACCATAAAAAAACCTTTAAACAAATACAGTGAAAGTTCCACGACAACAAAATGTGAATTGCACTTTGAAACGTCTGTAAAATGCGCAGTTTCCATCGAAATCCGTCGTTACAGTTGACGCTTTATGAGTCATTTTCCCTTGACTTTGGTTGTAAATCTGGTCGTTTCTGTCTCGTATATTTACAAGAGCACTAGACTTGATGTGTGTATTGTTTGTAGCTGTATATGTATCTAAGATGTATGTATATATTATATGAATATGTAGCAGACAACATCCCTTCACCTTGGAAGTAAAGGGGAAGATGGGGCGAGACGGCTTAATGCACATGCATAAAATATCGACAGCTGCAAGAATAAAAAACAAAAGAGTAGCAGCACTTGCAACGTTAACCCTGTTAAGTATTTATAAAAAAAGTTAAGAGCATTTGCCTTGTATCTGTAGCGTTTAAAAGCGTATTGTGGATTGAAATAAAAAAACCTTGATTTTTATACAATTATTTAAATACAATAATAGAAAAATAAAATAGCCTAGTAGATTTTGGGAAGTACTAAAAAGACAATGGCAAACAAAGCAACCTTTAGACTTGTAGCGACTTCCATTTCAGTACGAAATGAAAGGCCAAGGATTTCTTATTCCGCTGTCTAAAACTTTACTTTTGGGACAGCACTTAAACTTTACCATTAAATTCCAGTAGGAATTCACTTGGATAATACAATAGGCTCAAAAGGGGAGGTCTTTTGGAAGACTTTCAATAAAGAACGCCCAAGTTGACCTGGTTAAACCTTTCCCATTGACTGAGTTCGCATTGCAATCCATGAACAGATATGAAAATAAAAAGAGCAAGGAAATACTGGGCATTCCAGAGAACACCGATTCAAAATATTTTATAATTGTGATAAATGGGGAAAGCTATATTTATACAGAGAAATTGTTGTAGTCGTAGTAGCGGAGTCGAAAGACTACGGGAGGCTCGCTTGCTATGCTTGTCACCTCTGACTACCCCTTCGGGGATTACAGTCGTGAGCATATTATGTATGTATTTAAAAAAATATAATCTATTTTATTATTTTTTTCTCGACCCGATGTCTAAACAATAAAACAATATCACCCTTAGCACCCTCTTCTTGACTTAGCCGTATATAACAGAACAAACATCGAACGCGCAAAGCCACTTCCATCAAAATCCTATTGTTTATTTTTATGCCGCCTCAGTAACCAATTCTCCCGACCTTCCCCTAAAGCTCTAGTCACACTGTGTCGCTCCGGCGTTTGTTTGCGCAGCTTAAGCCTTTCACACTCGGCGAGCGAGGCCACTCAAATTGTTCACGGAAAATTCGTATTTACGCAAAGCTCGCGCTATCAAGTGTTACATTGGCAATCCGGATTTGAAACTCACATACAGACAGACCGTGTTTCTTTGTATAGATGATGAAAGATAGTTTTAGACCAAATTACTCCCAAAAACTAGCGTAACTAGACTTCAGATTATTACCAGCTGAAAACGTAAATATTATGTTCAAATTTTGTATAAAATGTAAAAATTTGGTCATTTTTTGTGTCGGTATTTTGTGAGTGGGACTTTTTTATTGCTAGTAAATTTATTTAACCCGATACAAAGATGGCTCCAGCAGCCACTGAAAATGTGTTATCATTATCCTTACTCCTTACTAATATTATAAATACGAAAGTAACTGTGTCTGTCTGTCTGTCTGTTACTCTTTCACGCCAAAACTACTGAGCGGATTTGAATGAAATTGGGATACATATGGTCTAGAACCTGAGAAAGAACATAGGATACTTTTTATCCCGGAATTCCCACGGGAAAACTTTTAAAGGCGAAGCGTAGCTCGCGAGAACAGCTAGTTTATAGTAATTCTACCCTTTAAACCAGAACTCCTCCATTATTCAGGAGATGATCCCGTCAAAATTGATAAGTATCTATGGGTGTGACATAAAAAATATTAAAAAAGAGGTCAGATACGGTATTGCGTTGTTGGATCCGGCGCGATGTGACCCGCATTAAATAAGTACGTGATCGGGTTTCAGGAAGAGGGGGGTCACTCTGGTTTCAGGGGGTCAACTCTATATTTATATGACGAAAAAATAACCCTTAAATTCATAGAGCTTTTTGACTTATAATAGGCTTAAAATTGACGTTGTGATATACGAATTTCATCTTTTTGACTGACATAAAGAGTCGAAATTCGTGTGTTTCAATGTCAATTTTAACCTTGTTGTAAATTTAAAATACTGTCTATGAATTTTAGGGTAAGTTTCGGAGACTCTATAAAGTAAGCCGCCTGATTCTAAAATGATTATTTTTGTCATTCGTAATAAACGTAATGTATCAGCTCAGCTGGAGCTTCTGCAACACCCGAGTATGATATATTTCTTATTCAGACTGAAACCCAGCTGTGATCGCAGGATTAAAATGCTGAGTCTGAAGCCTTTTCTGTGATAGCTAGCAACATGCACTCGCTAATACGACGGTTGTTTTTTTAATGTTACTGTTTCTTTATCTATCAAAATTTTGTAGTACCTATAATTTACTTACCAAAATGTCCAAAATTATGAACAATGTAATGTACCTATGTAATTACAAAATAGATTAACATTGAATCTTGTGATTTAATCAGCACAAACCCTTTTAAAATTATGTGCGTGAAATCCTTATTTGCATAGCTGAACTCTCGTATCACTAATACTTACTAATACTAAAAGTTCTACAGGCTTATTACACGGCATATATAATTGACACACACACACACGCACTCACGCCTTGTACTAATGTACTCCCTTGCGGGGTAGGCAGAGGTGCATTGCTACACCCACTTTTCGCCAGAGTGTTATGTTAGTCCCAACTCCCAATGTAATAGGGGGCGAGCCTATTGCCATTTTACGTGCACATCCAAGACCCGAGAACAAATATCTGTGTTTAAACAAATATCTGCCCCAGCCGGGAATCGAACCCGGGACCATCGGCTCAGTAGTCAGGGTCACTAACCACTACGCCATTCGGTCGTCTGTATATAATTGAGTTACTAACTACTTTCTATTTCAGATAATGTCCCTAGTTAGGGAGGATTAATCAATTTGGCTAATTTTGATGATGCTATTTTAATCCAATAAAGGTAAACCTACGTTTGTTGAAATTTAAATAAGTACATAATTTTAGTACCTAATTAAGTTTCGCTACGTCCAAAACTTTCATCCAGTAAAAGAAAAAAAAAAGACCACGTACCTTCAGTATTGGAGGAACTACTTCACACACCAACACACATTTTTTATATTTATGTAGCTACGCATTGAGTATAAGGGTAGACCCGAATCCGCGTTGTTCTTCAGTAATCACTGTCACTCGTCCTATATATTTAGACATTTAACAAATGACCTACCTTCTTTTTTGGGCTGTCGGATAAGACGTTCCATTCAACGCACAAAGTCTGATTGAATCCACTGCTAATGTAGGGCTAAAGAAACGTTTCTTCGAATGACTATGTTTTTAAACAATGGTCAGTACAATACAATGTGGGTACATACCGAGTTGGTACAACAGGGGTTGAGCATGAGATTTGCATGGAAGCGTTTGGGATTAACTTATGTATGGTAAAAATCGGGGAAAAAACCGCTGCTGCACACATTCTGGCTGAATAAATACTCATCCTAAATGCATGTTATGTGTTTTGTTTTTAATAAAATTAAAATGATTAAAAAAAATAAAGCTTTAAAAGCTCTGTACATTTAAAGTTGGTAATTCATTGAAACTCGGTAATTTTATCATCGGTTACTGTTAAATGTATCACTCTAAACTCGTGCTAAGCACACTGGTTCAGCAGGTAGGTCATAAGACTCATAAGTACACGATGAATTGATTATTGTTTAGAGTTCTGTGGTAGGTATGATTAATAATAACATTATTTCAATACAATGTACCTGGGTCAGAGCCAGCACAAAGCGTTGTTAGGAAAACATCATGATGACACCTACTTATCTGTCTATAATTATAATTATAATATGTGTGGGGACATCTCACACACGGCCATCCGACCCCAAGCTAGGCAGAGCCTGTGTTATGGGTATCGGACAGCTGATATATCTACACAAATACATAGATAGATAGATATTAAATATAAATATCAACACCCAAGACCCGAGTACAAATATCTGTCTTCAAACAAATATCTGCCCCGGCCGGGAATCGAACCCGGGACCTTCGGCATAGCTGTCAGGGCCACTAACCACTACGCCATTCGGTCGTCTACCCTAAATATAATTATAAGTGCAATGTTCTCATTAAAAAAGGCGTTACACGAGCTTTAAGTCACCTCTAACTACCTTTGAAAGAAAGAAATTAAATTCATTTATTTCAAACACACACAGAAACAGCACTACAAACATAAAATAAAGAAAATAAATTAAAAAAGTAATGAAACCGTGAGTTCTGCTTCCTGGTGCTGAAACGCGTTATAACTCAGCTTGATACTATGGTAGGCCATGGCACTGAAATAAGCATATAAATTTTATGTGTATTGTATAAGTTGTGAAATTCTTTCCCGACTTGCAGTACTTACCTATTATTTTATCGAAAACTACAAAGCGTGGGACGCCCTAACGCCGGCCGACTACTGCAGGCACTCGTAGCAATGAATAAACAAAACCGGAATTTTCAGCGATATTAATTTTAGGTCGTTGATGAAAAACTGAGTAATAGGTAATTTCGACCGAATGGCGTAGTGGTTAGTGACCCTGACTACTGAGCCGATGGTCCCGGGTTCGATTCCCGGCTGGGGCAGATATTTGTTTAAACACAGATATTTGTTCTCGGGTCTTGGATGTGCCCGTAAAATGGCAATAGGCCCGCCCCCTATTACATTGGGACTAACATAACACTCTGGCGAAAAGTGGGTGCAGCAATGCACCTCTGCCTACCCCGCAAGGGAGTACATTAGTACAAGGCGTGAGTGCGTGTTTTTTTTTTTTTTTAGGTAATTTCGGTTGCTGAAGTCTTATACCTTGCCCTTGTGAAGGACAGTCGTGGGTGGCGGCTGGTGGAATCGATACAGCTCGTATTACTGATGCATATGCCCCACGCCGGTCGATGGTCACCGCCCGTCGGCAAACACACTTTAGACTGGCTTTGGTTTCTTTAAAGTGCAGACTTTCCACTTAATATTACAAAATGAAAACTTTGGAATAAAATTGTATAAGAAGCCTTATTGTTTACCTATAGAAATCTCTACCAGACTATTTTTACATCCTAACTAATATTATAAATGCGAAAGTAACTGTGTCTGTCTGTCTGTTACTCTTTCACGCCAAAACTACTGAAGGGGTTTGAATGAAATTTGGTATATATGTATATGGTATAGAGTAGACCCTGAGAAAGAACATAGGCTACTTTTTATCCCGGAATTCCCACGGGAAAACATTTTAAGGCGAAGCGAAGCTCGCGGGAACAGCTAGTATTATATAAAACATAAACTAAGGTAGCGAAAAAAACATCTACATCTACGTTTATATTATGGAAAAGGATGTTAAATTTTTTCATTTGTTTGTAGTATTGAATAGACTTCGAAACTACTGAATCGATTTTAAAAATTGTCTCACCATGAAGCTACATTGTCCCTGAGTCCCATATGCCACTTTTTATCCCAGAATTCCCACAGGTAACCTTTGCTCGTGAGTGTAGTTATGATTTGTCTGTAAAGTCTGAAACATCGAAAGGAGAACGGCAGTGGGCGTACCGCCTTTTTTTTGGAGCGTTTCAGAACCATGTTTTCACCATTTATTAATACAGTGTAGATAAGGTATTTTCAGTAATTACAATATTTTTAGAAGTCGGGAGAAAAGAAAAAATGATAAATGAAGAATATTTAAATCTAAGGATAATGGAACGTAAAAACAAACATATAGAGAACGGAACGTAACAACAGTGGTGCCAGACCTCGGAATATTACCAGCAAATCCGAGCAAAAAAGTAATCGAATAGAAATATCGATACATTCTTAAATACAAAAGATATTTTATTTATCAATAAATTACATGTTCTGGTACTATTTGTGCCAAAACTAGTACATTTGGTTTATAAAATATCATTATATTTAAGTCTTGAAGACTTTTATCCATAGTAAACCATTTTCTTTTTCTCTTTATTCGATTCACTATAATCGATATTTTTTGAATATTTAAATCTAATAACACTGAATCTTGCTTGTCAATCTTGTCATAGTAGTTGTTATTTCATTTTCCATTACCTAACCTAATTATTTAATATTTTGAATACCGCTGAAACTGCTGAAGATATAGAACAAATGTGACAAAGGGGAGAACCAGACCCGGTTCCTGTTCCACCTCCCCGGCAGGCTCCCGTCCCACTTCTTCATCAGGAACCTGCAGAAGCAGCAGAACAAGAACACGCAAAATCCTGACAATATTTTCTATGAACCATAGGATGATAAATACCGAAGTCAAATATGAGAAGAGCAACTGCGTTCTGCAGTTCGAATCCCGGCGCTGACATGTACCAATGTGTTCTTTGAATTTAATTAAAATGTATACCATCACACTTACAGTGAAGGAAACCTGCATACCTATCTAGATTTAGCATATCTAGAGAGCCAGGTGCAGGTACTTACACCCCAACAGAGAATAGAATAGAGTAGGTAATAGGAACATAAAATTCCTAAAGTTGATTCCAGGCAAATTATGTTATGTAAATAAAACAATGATCTTTTAAACAGTATATTTTATTTCATTACATTACTCGCCAAATGCATACCCATATAGTAGAACCTTTACATATAGCATTTCGAAATGGCATAGCAGATCCCTGTTGCGGAATGGCAATTTAAAACTTCAGAAGTTGGATAAGTATAACATTATTCCATGATGAAAGTAGTAGCCTGATCTAGTCGATAATATTAATAATAATAATAAATAAATAATCATTTATTTCAGGTCATCATTTGTTACATTAAAATTAAAATCACAAAATAAACCCATTTGTAAATACAATAAAAGTACAATATTTAAAACTGAATAAACATAAAAATATAATTAAGTGCTGTATAGGGGCAATAAAACTATGGACAATTACAATTAAAATTATAAAAATGTTAAATGCATTCGCCTACTTCTTATTCCCCGACTGGTGCATGAAAAGCCAGTGCTTAATGAACCCATTTCCATAAATATCGTCGCCGACAGCTGCTATCAGCTCATTGCTGGAGCTCCGGACTCGGTCCCAGAACGACGCCGCCCGGAGCCGCAGCACGGCGAAGTAGTCGGGGACCCCGGCGTCGGCGAACATGGCCTTCGCACTGCAGTAGCGCGGTTGTCTCAGCAATATGCGTAGTGCGTCATTGTATTGTACTCTAAGGGTGCTGTATGCTCTCCTTGTGTAATTAATCCATAGTTGGCAGGTATAAAACGTTTGACAAAAGGCCTTGAAGAGCACAATTTTTACATCCTTAGAGCACTTGGCAAACCTGCGTGCGAGCATGTTGCACCGCACCGCCAGGGCCCGCCGCTCGCGCTCCATGTCGGCGTCGTCACTCAGGGTCTCCGTCAGCACATGACCCAAGTACCTGAACTTATCTACAACCCGAATCGATGAGCCATACATGTAGACCGGGGGTATCCTCTCCGGACCTCTCCCCACTCTAAATACCATTACTTCACATTTCTTGGCGTTATATTTTAAACCATTACTATTAGCGAATCTCTCACACACATCAATGAGCTTTCTTAATCCGCCGACCGAGGGGCTGAGGAGCACCATATCATCTGCGTAGCTCAAGTTGTTGAAGCATACATCCCCTACGTGACACCCGATGCCGGTGCTCCTCAACTCCTCGATCATAAAATCATCTAGATCATAAAATCATTATATTTATTATGTACGTTGCACGTCCCGTATTTATTTAAACGTAAACACATAACTTGATATACCTAACATATTATTATCAAATTATTATTCACGTTGTTCGTCTTGTGTTGTTCAAGTGTTGACATGGTGTTGACGTTTAGTTGTTGACATGACACATTTTTTTATCATTTCAATTTTTCTGCTCTGGTTTGTCAATTTTTATCATTATACTGAGATCCAACCTAGACATTTATGACGTAAATCACAGAGTACTTGGCATAAACATTACTTCACTTGACGTTCCATTCTTCCTGTATGAATGTTTACGTTCCATTGCGACTACATTTTAAAGATTCTTTTTTTCCGTTTTTCTATTTTCTCCCAGCTTCTAAAAATCTAGTAATTAATTGACTTGTGTACCTGTACAGTGTCTCTCTAATCATGGTACTTTCATTACGGAACCCGTCATTTCCATAGTGGTACAAAACGTCCTTAGAACCCTGCCTTTGTCCTTTATGTATTTCACGGCCCAACTAAGGTAACGTGCCGACAAAATGTAGGTAATTTTCTTTTTTCTTTTTCCGCTCGCTTGCGCCTCCAGGGCTCCAAGTCTGCTAAGGAATGGCGGCACAGTTGTGTGTCGGCAGCATGGGTTTCGCACTGTAGGTATTCTTATGTAGCTATTATACTGTAGCTATTATATCATTATCTGCGTTTTAGGAAATATTTATAGCATCTTTTTTAAATAACCTAAAGTTAATAAAGTGTTTCATATTGCACAACTGGGACTCACTAACCAAGAGAAAACGGATACCTAAAGTCAGAAAACCATTCAGACGACACAGCATTAAGACGCCATTCCTTAGCAGACTTGAGGCCCAGATATAATGCTTACGCTTGACGGTCCGTTACCTCCGCGAGATTACGAAACAGTTTTATGGAACGAGTCAGATAAATTATTATATTTGCGTTGCCAAAATGCCTGGCGTCAGATAAAATATCCTGAAGATTATTTTTATTTTATTTTATTTTACTTTATTAGGGACAATAAACAGTTAAATACATTAAAGTGTGTTATACATTGGGTTAAATTTAACAACTTAAATAAATGTTCAACCCACGACAATGTCCACAAGTTACAAATTACACTTCTGGTAAATCTTCTTGTATTTGTATTATTTTGTTTCATGATCGGTTACTTCTTCTTAGTGTGTAGGTGACAAACACTGGATCAAGACTAAGATTTGTCACCGTGGTGAAAAGATTGGCCAGTCAGAAGGCATAGCACGGGGCGCAAGACGCGCACGCTAGAAAGACGTGACAAAACTTTTCCGTCGCGCTCACTCACATCAGGCGCCTTGCACCCCGTGCTAGGCCTACTAATAAGTCGCTGCATGAATCCCAGTTTTTATAGCTATTTATATAATTAATTTTATATTAGGTAGGTACTGAATGCACTAAAAATATAAATTGTTACGTAACACAGTACTTAGGTATACAAGGTATAATTTAAACAATCAATGCCCAAGTCCATAGGTAATGTTGGATAAGAAAATGAATGGATGTATCGATTTGTCCTTGAGACATGCAAAAGCTTATTCGAGTACTTACTTGTCTATACGACTTTATAACTTGTAAGTTTAGGATTTCATGGATATTCTATTCTATTCTATTCTTTGTGGGGGTGTAAGTACCTGCACCTGGCTCTTTCGAAGTGAACCGTTGTGCATTATCCCCAAGGTCTAAACTGCCTTCTTTCATGGATAAAAACCAATGTAAATTTTGCCCTGCGTAAATTTAGGAATCGTTCTTGCTTTTTGAAAATTTATACTTATACGTAGGTACTTATTCCAAAAATTAAAAAAAACTTTGGTACACAAAGATACTCGTATTCCGTGAGGAAGTTTACAGAAAAAAAACCCTTTGCAAACTTCAAAAACTTTTAATAACCGTCATGTTTGAAAAATCTGTTTATTTAGGACGATCGAACGGATTTGATCATATTAATTGGAAAATAGCTATAACGATGTCAGATCAAAACAACATTTCCTAACCTAACTTAACAAACTTAAAAAAAAACTCGACATTCAATACTAAAAGTCGCATAACTTTTTAACTGCTAAGCCGATTTTTATAAAATACGGTTATGAACATTCGTGGTAACATGACCCAAGAAACTACAAAACCAAAGGTAATATACCAGACAGACACACGCGATATTACAAATCTTATGACACCCCAATTTGACGGTGTTGGTCATTTATTGATAGTAAAGCCGCGGCCACACGGGTGCTTCGGTATTAGGGAAGGGATTAAAACGATAAAGTGTACGTAACGGTTCGCACCGCACTATCAATTTGGTTGATTACAGCATGCACCGGGTGGCTATTCTAGCGCAAATTGCATTGAATTTAAAAAATATATTATAATTTTCATGCATAACGTATACTTATGTTATACTCACACAATTTATTATTTACTACTTAGCTGTTCCCGCGAGCTTCGCTTCGCTTTAAAAAGTTTTCCCGTGGGAATTCCGGGATAAAAATATAGCCTATGTTCTTTCTCAGGGTCTAGTCTAGACCATTTGTATACCAAATTTCATTCAAATCCAAGACAGACAGACACAGTTACTTTCGCATTTATAATATTAGTTAGGATTAGGATTCATGCAATAATGAATATACTGAGCAACAAAGAATAAAATTCAAAGTTATTGATTAATTTTTAACGGCGAGATATTTGCATGACGTGCGAATATTTCAGGAAAATGTTTTATAAAAATGTGTTATAATACCTATTAGCTGAAAGGGGGTGTGATTCTAAGCAACTGTTGTTCTATCACTTTTGCAGCACCTGTATAATAAAAATATTAAAGTCGCATTTGCACACCAGAATCGCCCCCCATAATTTTCAGGCTGGCCATTCACGGTTAATATTGTGCGAAAAGCGGTAGGTATTATTTAAATAACTTTCTGTGTAACATTGTTTACACTATAGCCTAGGGTTTTATGGGCTTAAAGCATGTTCAGATTGATCAGTGAAACAGAGAGGACACTGCAGCTTTCAAAAAATCAAATAGATCTAAACTCTTTCTGGTATCGTAACGTTTTGTGAGTTAAATAAACCCTACAGAGAAGTCCAGAGTTAAAAATAGTAAGATTTTCTATCCTTAAGAATACCATTATAACAAATGAGCATTTCTCTTTCAGACTGTTGAATACATTATAATTAAAAATGTCCGACCTTAAAAGTAATTTCTCAACAACATTCAAAAATACATTTTCACCGAATTATGCTGGAGTATTTCAGTCGATATGGATTTCATTAAATCGACGGAATTATAACTTTATAATTTGATTACTTTCTGTTTCTGTTTGTTGTTTTTATGTTCACGCGTTATTTTGCAGGGAATTTTACTGAATAACTGAGATTGATGTTGTTTACGAAATGAACTCTGTAATTTAAGTATGTATATTAATTCGTTTATTAAAAGTTAAGTTATAAACACTTACAAGTGGTCGGGTATAATGTAGATTCATTTTATACACTAACGAGCAATGAAAACGTTTCAAAAAATTAAGACAACCAAAGGCCTCAAGTTTTTATTAACATTTAATAACAAAAACATTACCCTCCTCCTCCTTTGGCAGTCGGGTAAAAATGATTATGTCGGGTATTTAGGTTTTCAGTCGGTAATATTCTGATGCACTGTTAAATGTGCTTCAATATTGCAGACGGCGTCACTAAGCTAGTATTTTTCGTTTAAAAGCTATTGTCACTGGAACTTTTTCATTGCTCGTGTGTGTATTTATTTATTTTGTGACGACCGAATGGCGTAGTGGTTAGTGACCCTGACTACAGAGCCGAAGGTCCCGGGTTCGATTCCCGGCTGGGGCAGATATTTGTTTAAACACAGATATTTGTTCCCGGGTCTTGGATGTGCCCTTAAAATGGCAATAGGCCCGCCCCCTATTACATTGGGACTAACATAACACTGTGGCGAAAAGTGGGTGCAGCAATGCACCTCTGCCTACCCCGCAAGGGAGTACATTAGTACAAGGCGTGAGTGTGTGTGTGTTTTTTTTTTTGTATTTATAAATAGAAGTCTCAAATTAGCCTGGTCACGGTCACAGTGACTCGCCCATGACTCAGAACCAAACCCAATTCAAGAAAGTAGTTCATAAATTAATCAAAGACCACGCGACTGACAATCGATATCGAAGTGTTCACATCTAATCTTCTTAAATGCTTCGATAAGATTCATAGGTACTATTCGAATAGTATAGAGTGTTGCGGTACAAAAGTTGTTCAGATTGACCAATTGTACAACGCCTTTCGGATTAATGTACCATTGTACAGTGTGCACACAGATTTAGCTCCAATTTCTCCATAGTCGTTTAAATAGGAAAAGGCTGATCAATTATACGTCATCTCCATATTAAATTCTTAACAGATGTGTCAAAAGTCAAGCAATAATCCCTGGTTATGCTCTAACCCACTATGGCGAAATTGGCACTTAGTCTGGTGTACCTGTACGAAGACGATGGTAAACTAGGATTGTCGATTTTTGGCAGATATCCCTTAGATTAACCGCTAATATGGCATGACTACTTCAAATTGTTCATTGGTTTTTTTTCCTTAACTATATGGAATAAAGTTCAAAACGATGTGGGATCCATCATAATATTGCCCAGCCCGGTTAACAATATGCAAACAACAAGATGGAGTGTCAGTGCTAAAAATCGTCTTGACAAATAACACCCCACTTCAACTACTGAGCTCTATTCCTCTTCAAAATGGCATTGGAATCGCGCCGCAGCACAAAATACAGGCTGATTGTTTTTCGATGCGCCCTCCGGAACTTATCTTTTATCTTTATCGTTTTTACGTCTTCTTCGGGAGCTTTTTTGGCAGATTGCACGTGTAAATAATGAACAGAATTGGGGGAATTTGTTTCTGCTAACACCGTTGTTTTGTTGCGAAATACAGATTCTATATATATTTTTACATGGTTTCTTTATTCTATCTAACTATTTTTCTTGTATGCTAAATACTTAGTTAGGTTTTAGAATTAATGTAACTATGTGAGGCTAAATTATGAAAATACTAAGTATTTATTACTTAATCTTAACAGGTTAACATCAAATTTAAATATGTAACTTAATTCTACATATGAATCCAAAACGCGTGTAGACACAAACATATTACGAAGTTAATAGAAGCAGAGCTATATGCTATGTTGACATGAACTTAAAAGTTATAAATTAGACACAAAAAACGGAATGTACCAATGCTTTTATCGAAGATGTAAAATTCATGTCAAACGCAATACACTAACAAAAATCCTTTATCTTTGTTCCAGAAAGTTCATCCCCATACATATAATAGAAGAGGACAGTTACGAGAAGGATGTTCTTCTCTACGTGAACCTCGGCGAGCCGGAGCTTCTCGGCGGTAAATATTAATTAGACGGGCGGAGCCGCGCGCCGAGCATATAGCATAGTTATAGAGTAGCATGGTAGTGAGGTAGTTACAGTAACTTTGGATATTCGGTCTGCGAGGAGTGCTAGTTTTTACACCGTTCGTGTAGTAGTGAACGTGAGTTTGTATGGTGCGGAAGAGTCGCCACCTAACGGTAGGTACACGCGCTGCACTAGCTCTGCGCCTTATAATTTTGCACACATTTTCACTGCCCGATCAATTTATAAAAACCTACACTATGCCCTCAGAGGGCCAAGTATAGATTTTTCTGTACTGATCGAGCAGTGAAAATTGACTCAAATTGCATCGTATGTGCCACTAGGTGGCGACTGTTACGCGCCATACAAATTCGCGTTTACTCGCTATTATTCGAACGGTGTAAAAACGCGCACTCCCCATGCATACTAGCCCTTTTGTAGTGTTACTAATAAGGATGTAGAGTACTTAATACTGGTTTCCGAGAGGATATTGAAAAAAACACAGATTAGTAAATTTAAATAATTATATCTTTACAAAATTTTTATTGATTGGTAATGATTATGATAAGTATCAGTATCAGAAGATGACTACTTTGTATAATTATCTTTCAAATCTAACGTTAAGTTTGAACAGTCTCTCGGGAACTCAGGGTTAGCATGACTTCCAAATAGATTACTAACGAAACATCTATATCTTTACTAAAACCCGTAAGTTACACCTTTCTTCGTCAGTTGCATGTAAATTTATCCATTCCATTTCGTAGTTCAGGTAATTGACTATATTAAAGGTACCACTTGGCGGCGGACGACATTAGGTGACAGGGACAGGCGTCTTGTCGCACTTAAATGTTGACGGTATAGAGGACATCGGGCGTTTTTACCCCGCTTTTTGAAAAGTCGCGAACATAAACCAAAATACTTTTAAATCGTAGTGTTGCCAACCAGATTTAATATTCTGTAGTTATTTTAATTCAAAACAATGGAAAACGTAAATAATTAGAAAAAAAAAATCGTATTACAAGGTGATTTTTTGTAATTACTCAACATCACTGCCCAGTAAGTGAAAATATCACTCCTACCCACATAATATAGTTCCTATACTTGTAATCTAGATTTAATCTCCTATTCAATTTTTCTACACAAAACGCCCAATGTCCTTTGTCAGTTAGCGACGCTGGAGTCGTCGTGGTGTAACGGATAAAGTCTCGGCTCACATTCGTGAGGCCGTGAGTTAGAATAATGTCATACATGTACTAATGAATCCTTTTGAAATAAATAAGTACAATCATACCACATACTCTTACGGTGAAGGAAAACATCGCGAAGAAACCTGCACATCTAGATTCAAGAATGTGCACCGACCCTAAGTGCATAGTACTCATTAAATAATGGCGATACGGCAAGCGGCCTATCACATGCGTAGGTACAAAATGTACAGCGGAAAGCGGGTGGCTCGCTTGCGGTCACCTCTAACTACCCCTTCGGGGATCACAGTCGTGAGCATATTATTATGTATAATATGTAGGTATGTATGTATGCGACACTCAACGACAAGTCGTCTTCTGCAACGTCATGTCGTCCGCTGCCAATTTAGACCTTACCTAATTAGCATAAGAAAGGGATGTGAATAAAGGCTTGTCAGGTTTATTTTTGCATGAATTTAGTTTTTCTTCGACAGAGGTCTTTGAGACGATTCTGCCCGAAACCTCCGCTAGGCTCTCGGTGAAGTTCTCGCCAGGTAAGATTTTTACTGTTATTTTTGCTTCAACCTCTGTGTAAAAAACTAGCTATAGTCTGTTTTTTATTCTCAGATATACTATATAGAGCTTCCACTATGTTATTGTATTTTTAACGTTTCCTTATGTCTGGTAAGTAAAGTTGGTTTGTCTTTGCAGTCGTCAAATATGTATGGGATTTCGAATGTCTAAAAACCAATAATATAATGGACAGAGTATAGATTGACAGATTCTGAACGGTTCATCAACAGTCGATTGTGCCGCGAATAAGTGTCTATTGTTTTATTGGGGGGACAATTGACTGTTGATGATCCATTCAGAATATGTCAATTTAGTATCTAAGATAAAAAACAGACTTTATCTGCAATAAGGACTATACTGTGTGGAATTTGATAGACCTAAAAGATAAAAATAAGATAAAGATAAAAAGTCTTTATTCGGTGTCTAGCACCACTCACCAAAAAAAAAAAAACAGGTGAATGTATGCGAAATGCCTAATATAATCGTCCAACGCCCTATTATTTGAGGCAAAGTTAGTTTCAGCTAGCTAGTGCTTCCACTTTGAGCTTTAGCTGCAACGAGAGCTTTCGTTCCGTATTGTTGACCATTGAAGGGTTCACAACCTTTCACAAGCTTTGGCGTGGATCTTGCTGCGATTATAAATTATACGAAGAGCTTTTTTGAATTATACAACCATTTGTAAATTTTATTTTGATCGTCAAGAACGTAATAAAATAAAGGTTGACTGAATAACTTAATTCCATCCCGTATATATCCCAAAAAAGGTGACTGAACGATTTTTTTTGAATAGACAGTTTTTAAAATATGTATTTTGAATTTAAAAAAAAAGTTTTTTACACAGAGGCTTCTTAATTGTGTTATTTTGCAACTTTTTGTAAAAGTGTGTCATGTATAGTAACTATTGTATTTGTTGACCATGTAGTATTTGTTTATCGACCTTTTTGTGTAAGTATTTATAAAAAAATCGAAAAGGGTGAGGCCCCATTGGAGCGTTACTGTATGATGCGTTGCGTCGTCCCAAAGGAATGGTCATAAAAATATATTAAATGGCAGTGATGATCGACGACGCTGCGATCACGTAACGCACCAATGGGGCTTCGCCCTTAGATGTGTCAGATGAAAGTTCAAAATAAAAACATGAACAATTAATCATAGTGTACCTATACGCAAGGTAGTTAGTCGATCGTTAGGAGAGGCCTATGTCCAACAGTGGACTATAGATATAAGGCTGAGAGAGATACGCAAGGTATTAATGACTCACAAACGGAATTTTGAAAATAAGGAGTTAAAATAAAACTCCTTTTTTAAGTCTCAAAAAATATAGCTTCAATCTTTTCCGCAAACATTGGCGAGCAAATATTAAAAGACTTTGAAAGTATGACAATATTTGCGAGGATAATTTCAACTTCAACCCCTTTGATCCCTTGAACGGATCCGCCAATAAGTCAAAGTCCAAGGAGGAAGAGAGACTTTTGGGACACCCTGTATATCAAACAATGGGAGAGATTCAGAAACGGCATATTAAATGTAATATTGTATGAATGTTGCTAAAATAATATCTTTTAAAGAGCATTTTTAGCTCTATTAGCTATATCCTTTAAGTATAGAATAGAATAGAATACTCTTTATTTTGCACCATTAAAAACACATTACAATTCACAACTTATATACATAACATAGTACAAAAAAGGCGGCCTTATTGCTTAAAGCAATCTCTAATAGTATAATATACTTTCATCAGTTTTCAGAAGGAAAAAAAAACACTTTTAATGAGAAAAGGAGTTTATTTTTCATATTTTTTAAACCTTTTCGGATTTACACAGCTAAACTGTGTGATTCTGCTTACAATATATTTTGTCACAAACTGCATATAAAATACTCCTATGAAAACAAAACGGCGTTATTTCTCGTATAAAAGTAAAAACGGTATCTCAAAGCAAAATCTCAGCCGTTCATGTAAATTAGGCCAGAAACAAGGGAACCAGTGTTTTACAAAATACGACAAAATA
The DNA here is from genome assembly GCF_932276165.1 of Plutella xylostella. NCBI lineage: Eukaryota > Metazoa > Arthropoda > Insecta > Lepidoptera > Plutellidae > Plutella > Plutella xylostella. The sequence goes on from NC_064005.1 coordinate 1,690,170, forward strand.
TAACTGGATTAAAACGAAACGAAGTTAAACGTAAATATTATTCGGTTGCGCTGGGCCAAATGAAACCGAAAGAATTTGTCATTCAAATTGAAACGCACTGAATAATTTAATGTTGTATTGTTTTTCATTTGTTTTTAAAGATATGTACACTTGTCCAAAATTAATAATGCACATGCAGATCTTCACACCCGAATCATTAAATCGTAAGAGCCTTAAAAAATCACTTGCATTTTGCACCTTGTTGGAAAGAATTAGGAGTCAATATCATGTGTCACATAATCGAAAACAACCGATCTGTCAAAGATTTCTATGCGCATTATCAATTTTGGAGCACTGTAATTATATTGAGACCATGAAAATTGACTTCAGTATTACTGTAAGCGATAATAATAAAATTATAAGTACAAAAAAAGGAATGGAGCCCATGAAGACTAATCAAAGAGTAAAGTATTAAATGGAAGGGAAAAACTATTTATACAGGGTGTTGCAAAAAGGGTATACTAAGCCGAAACCTACATGTGCAGCATGTTATATCTAAGCCCGAAACTGAAATCAGAATTTGGAAATTCGCGAAAAAAAAAAAATTTTTTCCATAGTAAAAGTCACGTGACCAACAAAGTTTCTATGGAAAATGAAATTTTTTTTTCGCGAATTTTCAAATTCTGATTTCAGTTCCGAGCTTAGATATACCATGCTGCACATGTAGGTTTCGGCTTAGTATACCAATTTTGCAACACCCTGTATAAAATATAATAGATAGAATTAATATTTCAAATACTGTTAATCACATAAACACCGCCAAATTTTTCAGTTAATGGTAGGTATGTAGTTGTAGGTAGGTATTTACTTTAAGAATTTATTTATACTCAAGTAATATTTTCATAATTTTGTACGGTACCTACTACTATTATTGACTTTAAATTATTATAAGTACATTTCTCTCTTCTTTTTATTAATATTGTATGTAATTATGTCTACTTATCTATTCCTGTTGTATTTATGTATTATTTTTTTAATTCTATGATGCACAAATCCGCTTTCTTTGGATGGACCTATCGCCTTCTTCTACCTTTCTGACAAGTAAGGAGATGTTTTGTTTATTTATTTTTTTATTGTATTGTTTCTGGTGTTTTTATATTGTTAGTTGCTAAAAAAATAGTTTTGCTTGCATTTAACTCACCTCTTTTTGTTTTATACTAATGTTAATAATTAGTAAAGATTTGTTTTGCTCAATTTACCCACCGCTGTAAATAATGATCTAGTTAGTGTATTAGTTTGTCAGTTATAATATTCTCTATCGTTTGTTTCATCATAGTGATCACTAGAATCACAACATACTTACGTTACACATAATTGAAAGAAAAAAAATACACTGGTGTGTCCAGGGGAACCCAGCCACTGCCACTTTTTTTACCCAACTAACTTTTAACTTTTTGTGTGATTTTACACGTATTACGCTGGATGAAGCTATCCTATTAATAACTAATGCATCAGCGGTTAACCTCTCATTATCTACAATATCGGTAGATGTTAAATAAAGAATAAATAAATTCAAATGTCAACTTGATCTGTCATAATTATCTAATTTATAACATAATTAATTAATAATTAATGTTGTGTTAATATGTTATGTACAGCTAGCATTAGGAGGTTAGCTAGATATGAAAAGATAGGTATTATTTCCAATTTATTTAAATCATTAATAAATTAAAACTCATACAAACAGACATACAAACATTAATTTGCCTGCCAGTCTCGTGTCGTGAATGCTACATTTTCGTCTCCAGAGCGAAATGTCAGGGAATCTAGTATAGAATTTGCTATGTTGGAAAACTAAAAAAGTTTACGTTTTCTCCTGTCATATGCATACATTATCTGTCAAAAGTTTCATGATAGTTTACGCAAGAGGCGCCACTCAGTATGCGAGAAAACGTAAACTTTTATAGTTTTCGCCAAACCTGTACTAGACTCCCAGGTATTTCGCAAAGGCGCATAGGCTACATTATTTCGCCATTATGCCGTAAGATTTTTGGACTCTACCTAATCAATACATAGGTTTTTTATGATGATCACGGTTAAATACAGGGTGTAGCGTTAATAGCGTCATTTTCGGACTGACCTATTGGTAAAATTATTTCAAAATTTGGGTATTATTGTATGATATATACAATAATACCCAAATTTTGGACCACCCCCTTAAGTTTGGACCACTATTAACGCTACACCCTGTATAAGTACTTATGCGTTTTTCTTCAGAATTGGCAATACTGTGAGGTTTCTCCCATCCGGGGCACGGTCGGTTCCAGGGCACCGTCGGGGCTCGCACAACTTTCTATTGAGATTTATTACATTTAATAAAACTTCCTGAAATCGCGACGCTTCTGTCGCCCTGATTTATTCTTGCTTCAAAGTTGAAATTTTAAACTTTGCACAGAGACCTGAGAGACCGGGAATCATATTGCTTGCACAATATTTATGCACATATTTCAGTGACATAACTATACATTATGATTGCTAAACTATCAAAAAATTTCATATTATTATTATTCGTGGTTAGCGCTGCAGCTTTGTTTTTCCGAAGCTACTGGCTCTATCTTGTTGTACAAGCGAGCCGAATGTCCATTTAGAGACCGACCTCCCTGACGCTACTCTCGTGTTTGTCACCAAAACGATAAGAATAAGAAGACTCTAGTATTAATGAAAACCGTTGTTTTAATGCAATACTACAATTGCCCGATCTACAGGGTGTTGCAAAAAAGGTATACTAAGCCGAAACCTACATGTGCTTACACTTTGCATGTAGTTTACCCTTTTTGCAACACCCTGTATAAGATTAATAAAAATGAACTATCCTCTTACTTGGCAACTGAATTGAATTTCAATTTCACAAAAATATTCTTAAGAATACAGATTACTGAGGTTTTTACAAAAAGTACCTATAAGGTATATACATTCGCCTAAGTATTTAGTTAGAAATGGAAAGAAAATATACTTACTTGATAGTTAATTTTCTACCTCGCTGAATGAATGTTATTTAAAACAGAATTTCAAGAGATTTTCACAATGAAAATAACTGCAACAACACGGTTTGTTTAAATAAGCTTCAGTATCTTCGGTCAATGAACTGTACAAGCAAATAAATGCACTTCATATTTATTTTAAGGTATGAATATTTAAATATATCAAGCATTGTGTGACATTATTATCATCTCTAAATGGCATTGCTAGGTACCAAGTTTGCACTAAGTATAATTTATCTCTGTTTGGCAAGAATGTTGAATGGTATAGACTGTAGGTATAACATTAAACATTCTTACCAAACAGATCTAAAGCTTGCCTATAATATAGACAGTGGTTAACATAAATTGAATAGAGGTCAGTTATCTAAGTGCCTCACTGTACATACAGAAAGAAACTTTTCCCCCGTCTAGTATATCAATACTATAGACAACATACAGGGTGTGTATAAGATCATATCAACACTAGCTGTTCCCGCGCGCTTCGCTTCACCTTAAGAGTTTTCCCGTGGGAATTCCGGGATAAAAAGTAGCCTATGTTCTTTCCCAGGGTCTATAACATATGTATACGAAATTTCATTCAAATCCGTTCAGTAGTTTTGGCGTGAAAGAGTAACAGACAGACAGACAGACAGACAGACAGACACAGTTACTTTCGCATTTATAATATTAGTTAGGATAGCATCGCTACATGTACGATCCATTTGTATCGTGTCCTCATTTGCATATTGCAATAAATTTTAGTTTAGTGGCAAATGGAATCCAATATAAAATACGCATTATATAGTGTTCATACTAGTCTACAGTTCGCTACTTTGTATTCAAGGCAATTATGGTTTAGATAATTAACAATACATACCTATTATGTATTAATGCAGAAACGTAAAATTAAGTTTAAGTATGCAGAACCAGCTCAGTATAAAACACATTAGAATTACAAATACTCGTATTCCATAGGTACTTCATAATTTAAGACAAGGAGGGTTACTCTATACTATAGGTACCCACTGATAAAAGCGAACGAACGAGAGCACGTTTAATACAACGAGATAGAGTCGTGGCTCGTGCAGCAGCTAGCATACGAGTAGTTTTCGTCATGAGTGACCCCCAAGTTCAAGACATGTTAATAACTACCTCCATTAACACCTTCAAAGAAATAGCATGATTGTTACATACACCTGTTTCCACGAAATACTACCCTCGTTAATTGTGTGTTTACATGCAACTATACACATGCATAGGTACATGGATTTAAATGTATGACATGTAAATGTTTGTCTATGTATACCTACTAACTAAAGGTAAGTGTCCACCAATTGGTATCGTATGTAGGTACCGAGCCAAACGGATTTCCATAAATGTATGGAGAAACGGCGTCGGCAATGTCGAAGAAGTGGACGTACTTACCTGCGTGAAGTTAGCAGCCTAAAGTTAGCAGCCTTTGAATACCCGACCAAATTAAGATGGTCACTTCAGTCATTGCATACTTTATCAATTAAAACACGTAAAAAGCCCCAAAAACATTGGAATAATAATGCTAGGTATTTATATAAACACTAAAATATGTTCTAAAATAAATAAATTCAAAAAAATACGACGTTTACTTACTGACGCTCTTGTTGGTTAATGGATATTTTGTATGGGGGCACCAAGATGCTATAGACCTGCCCGCATCTCACCTGGTTTATTATGTGTGGTGAGTCATTAGAAAATACTGACAGAAGTTTCATCAACATTAAAACGGTACAGCAGGTGTCCAGGAGCCACTTTCTGACGGATTTTGGGTGAAAAATTGACAATATTTCACGAATATTCAAGTTTGCAGGTGGAACCTGAAGAGATTCATCTGCAAATGATAGTTCATATGAAAGGTATTGTTAATACCTAGAAACGGTTTTCAGCAATTTCAGATTGAATGATTTTTGGTGACTCTTCAAGGTGAAAATCATAAAATAAAACTTAGCAGCCCAAGATTAACATTTTGTATGGCGGCACCAAGATGCTATAGACCTGCCCGCATCTTACCTGGTTTATTATGTGTGTTGTGTCATTAGAAAACACTGACAGAAGTTTCATCAACATTGAAACGGGATAGCAGGTGTCCAGGAGCCACTTTCTGACAGATTTTGGGTGAAAAATTTACAATATATCACGAATATTCAAGTTTGCAGGTGGAACCTGAAGAGATTCAGCTGCAAATGATAGTTCATATGAAAGGTATTATTAATACCTAGGAACGGTTTTCAGAAATTTCAGATTAAATGACTTTTGGTGACTCTACAAGGTGAAAATCAAAAAATAAAACTTAGCAGCCCAAGATTAACATTTTGTATGGCGGCACCAAGATGCTATAGACCTGCCCGCATCTCACCTGGTTTATTATGTGTGTTGTGTCATTAGAAAATACTGACAGAAGTTTCATCAACATTGAAACGTGATAGCAGGTGTCCAGGAGCCACTTTCAGACGGATTTTGGGTGATAAATTTACAAAATTTCACCAATATTCAAGTTTGCAGGTGGAGCCTGAACAGGTACAGCTGGAAATGATCGTTCACATGAAAGGTATTATTAATACCTAGAAACGGTTTTCTGCAATTTCAGATTAAATGACTTTTGGTGAATATTCAAGGTGAAAACCAAAAAATAAAACTTAGCAGGCCAAGATTAACATTTTGTATGGGGGCACCAAGATGCTATAGACCTGCCCGCATCTCACCTGGTTTATTATATGTATTGTGTCATTAGAAAACACTGACAGAAGTTTCATCAACATTGAAACGGTATAGCAGGTGTCCAGGAGCCACTTTCTGACGGATTTTGGGTGAAAAATTGACAATATTTAACGAATATTCAAGTTTGCAGGTGGAACCTGAAGAGATTCAGCTGCAAATGATAGTTCATATGAAAGGTATTATTAATATCTAGAAATGGTTTTCAGCAATTTCAGATTAAATAACTTTTGGTGACTCTACAAGGTAAAAAACCAAAAAATAAAACTTAGCAGCCCAAGATTAACATTTTGTATGGGGGCAACGAGATGCTATAGACCTGCCCGCATCTCACCTGGTTTATTATGTGTGTTGTGTCATTAGAAAACACTGACAGAAGTTTCATCAACATTGAAACGGGATAGCAGGTGTCCAGGAGCCACTTTCTGACAGATTTTGGGTGAAAAATTGACAATATTTCACGAATATTCAAGTTTGCAGGTGGAACCTGAAGAGATTCAGCTGGAAATGATAGTTCATATGAAAGGTATTGTTAATACCTAGAAACGGTTTTCAGCAATTTCAGATTGAATGATTTTTGGTGACTCTTCAAGGTGAAAATCAAAAAATAAAACTTAGCAGCCCAAGATTAACATTTTGTATGGCGGCACCAAGATGCTATAGACCTGCCCGCATCTCAACTGGTTTATTATGTGTGTTGTGTCATAAAAAAACACTGACAGAAGTTTCATCAACATTGAAACGGTATAGCAGGTGTCCAGGAGCCACTTTCTGACAGATTTTGGGTGAAAAATTGACAATATTTCACGAATATTCAAGTTTGCAGGTGGAACCTGAAGAGATTCAGCTGGAAATGATAGTTCATATGAAAGGTATTGTTAATACCTAGAAACAGTTTTCTGCAATTTCAGATTAAATGACTTTTGGTGAATATTCAAGGTGAAAACCAAAAAATAAAACTTAGCAGCCCAAGATTAACATTTTGTATGGGGGCACCAAGATGCTATAGACCTGCCCGCATCTCATCTGGTTTATTATGTGTGTTGTGTCATTAGAAAACACCGACAGATGTTTTATCAACATTGAAACGGGATAGCAGGTGTCCAGGAGCCACTTTCTGACGGATTTTGGGTGAAAAATTGACAATATTTCACGAATATTCAAGTTTGCAGGTGGAACCTGAAGAGATTCAGCTGCAAATGATAGTTCATATGAAAGGTATTATTAATATCTAGAAATGGTTTTCAGCAATTTCAGATTAAGCAACTTTTGGTGACTCTACAAGGTAAAAAACCAAAAAATAAAACTTAGCAGCCCAAGATTAACATTTTGTATGGGGGCACCAATATGCTATAGACCTGCCCGCATCTCACCTGGTTTATTATGTGTGTTGTGTCATTAGAAAGCACCGACAGAAGTTTTATCAACATTGAAACGGAATAGCAGGTGTCCAGGAGCCACTTTCTGACGGATTTTGGGTGAAAAATTGACAATATTTCACGAATATTCAAGTTTGCAGGTGGAACCTGAAGAGATTCAGCTGCAAATGATAGTTCATATGAAAGGTATTATTATTACCTAGAAACGGTTTTCAGCATTTTCAGATTTAATGACTTTTGGTGAATATTCAAGGTGAAAACCAAAAAATAAAACTTAGCAGCCCAAGATTAACATTTTGTTTGGGGGCACCAAGATGCTATAGACCTGCCCGCATCTCACCTGGTTTATTATGTGTGTTGTGTCATTAGAAAACACCGACAGAAGTTTTATCAACATTGAAACGGAATAGCAGGTGTCCAGGAGCCACTTTCTGACGGATTTTGGGTGAAAAATTGACAATATTTCACGAATATTCAAGTTTGCAGGTGGAACCTGAAGAGATTCAGCTGCAAATGATAGTTCATATGAAAGGTATTATTATTACCTAGAAATTGTTTTCAGCAATTTCAGATTAAATGACTTTTGGTGAATATTCAAGGTGAAAACCAAAAAATAAAACTTAGCAGCCCAAGATTAACAGTTTGTATGGGGGCACCAAGATTCTATAGACCTGCCCGCATCTCACCTGGTTTATTATGTGTGTTGTGTCATTAGAAAACATTGACAGAAGTTTCATCAACATTGAAACGGGATAGCAGGTGTCCAGGAGCCACTTTCAGACGGATTTTGGGTGATAAATTTACAAAATTTCACGAATATTCAAGTTTGCATGTGGAGCCTGAACAGATACAGCTGCAAATGATAGTTCATATGAAAGGTATTATTAATACCTAGAAATAGTTTTCAGCAATTTCAGATTTAATGACTTTTGGTGACTCTTCAAGGTGAAAATCAAAAAATAAAACTTAGCAGCCCAAGATTAACATTTTGTATGGCGGCACCAAGATGCTATAGACCTGCCCGCATCTCACCTGGTTTATTATATGTGTTGTGTCATAAGAAAACACTGACAGAAGTTTCATCAACATTGAAACGGTATAGTAGGTGTCCAGGAGCCACTTCCTGACGGATTTTGTGTGAAAAATTTAAAATATTTTTATTATACACCTGCTATACCTTTTCAATGTTGATGAAACTTCTGTCAAAGTTTTCTTATGACACACCACACATAATAAACCAGGTGAGATGCGGGCAGGTCTATAGCATCTTGGTGCCCCCATACAAAATGTTAATCTTGGGCTGCTAAGTTTTATTTTTTGGTTTTACCTTGAATATTCACCAAAAGTCATTTAATCTGAAATTGCTGAAAACTGTTTCTAGGTAATAATAATACCTTTCATAAGAACTATCATTTCCAGCTGAATCTCTTCAGGTTCCACCTGCAAACTTGAATATTCGTGAAATATTGTCAATTTTTCACCCAAAATCTGTCAGAAAGTGGCTCCTGGACACCTGCTATCCCGTTTCAATGTTGATGAAACTTCTGTCAGTGTTTTCTAATGACACAACACACATAATAAACCAGGTGAGATGCGGGCAGGTCTATAGCATCTCGTTGCCCCCATACAAAATGTTAATCTTGGGCTGCTAAGTTTTATTTTTTGGTTTTCACCTTGAATATTCACCAAAAGTCATTTAATCTGAAATTGCTGAAAACTGTTTCTAGGTAATAATAATACCTTTCATATGAACTATCATTTGCAGCTGAATCTCTTCAGGTTCCACCTGCAAACTTGAATATTCGTTAAATATTGTCAATTTTTCACCCAAAATCCGTCAGAAAGTGGCTCCTGGACACCTGCTATACCGTTTCAATGTTGATGAAACTTCTGTCAGTGTTTTCTAATGACACAATACATATAATAAACCAGGTGAGATGCGGGCAGGTCTATAGCATCTTGGTGCCCCCATACAAAATGTTAATCTTGGCCTGCTAAGTTTTATTTTTTGGTTTTCACCTTGAATATTCACCAAAAGTCATTTAATCTGAAATTGCAGAAAACCGTTTCTAGGTATTAATAATACCTTTCATGTGAACGATCATTTCCAGCTGTACCTGTTCAGGCTCCACCTGCAAACTTGAATATTGGTGAAATTTTGTAAATTTATCACCCAAAATCCGTCTGAAAGTGGCTCCTGGACACCTGCTATCACGTTTCAATGTTGATGAAACTTCTGTCAGTATTTTCTAATGACACAACACACATAATAAACCAGGTGAGATGCGGGCAGGTCTATAGCATCTTGGTGCCGCCATACAAAATGTTAATCTTGGGCTGCTAAGTTTTATTTTTTGATTTTCACCTTGTAGAGTTACCAAAAGTCATTTAATCTGAAATTTCTGAAAACCGTTCCTAGGTATTAATAATACCTTTCATATGAACTATCATTTGCAGCTGAATCTCTTCAGGTTCCACCTGCAAACTTGAATATTCGTGATATATTGTAAATTTTTCACCCAAAATCTGTCAGAAAGTGGCTCCTGGACACCTGCTATCCCGTTTCAATGTTGATGAAACTTCTGTCAGTGTTTTCTAATGACACAACACACATAATAAACCAGGTAAGATGCGGGCAGGTCTATAGCATCTTGGTGCCGCCATACAAAATGTTAATCTTGAGCTGCTAAGTTTTATTTTTTGATTTTCACCTTGAAGAGTCACCAAAAATCATTCAATCTGAAATTGCTGAAAACCGTTTCTAGGTATTAACAATACCTTTCATATGAACTATCATTTGCAGATGAATCTCTTCAGGTTCCACCTGCAAACTTGAATATTCGTGAAATATTGTCAATTTTTCACCCAAAATCCGTCAGAAAGTGGCTCCTGGACACCTGCTGTACCGTTTCAATGTTGATGAAACTTCTGTCAGTATTTTCTAATGACTCACCACACATAATAAACCAGGTGAGATGCGGGCAGGTCTATAGCATCTTGGTGCCCCCATACAAAATATCCATTAACCAACAAGAGCGTCAGTAAGTAAACGTCGTATTTTTTTGAATTTATTTATTTTAGAACATATTTTAGTGTTTATATAAATACCTAGCATTATTATTCCAATGTTTTTGGGGTTTTTTACGTGTTTTAATTGATAAAGTATGCAATGACTGAAGTGACCATCTTAATTTGGTCGGGTATTCAAAGGCTGCTAACTTTAGGCTGCTAACTTCACACACCTGACGTACTTGTGTGAATTTCTATACAAAGTACTCGTATACTGAATGCGAAGCGTTTGCAGCGTAAGATGTCGAAAGTTGGACGCTTATTTTAAACGATTCCTCTGAAGCCGCCATGCTTGTTTATGTTTAAAGCTGGTTTACGCACAACATAGACACTTGCTACATTCACACCACGATTCCAGATGACAACAACCCCGTGGCGCCGCCTGGTGGCGATGAAGTGAACCACCTGGCCACGCTGCCCGAGCAGGAGGCAGCCGTGGCCCTGATGGGGCTGCCCAAGGCCGGAGACATCACCAGGGCCCAGCTGAGGATTAAGGAGAGCAAGGAGTTCAAGGTTGGTACTAGGTGGTTTCTCCTTCTTGTTATCTTATGACACTCATTAGGGCAGTGGGAAGACACAACACTTTTCCATCCATAGGTATTTATCGACAGTAGCCTTACATTGCATTGTATATGTTGTCTATGATGGTATTAAGCAGCAGGTTGTAGCAACAACCTCCCAGTATTGGAGGTGACCCGTGTCCTGCAAAGGACTATTTACAGGCTGTTTCAGATAAGATATTCTTTATTTGTACACAAAAACATAGATACCACAAAACTAAATTAACACATATTTATCTATGTAAAAATGGCGTTTTTATCAAAATCGCCTAAAGAAACTCCAATTCATCGCAGCGACATTTTTGACATCCTATGAATTGAGGATCTATGTATAGAATTAAGTTTGAACTAAGTATTCCATCGACACAGCAGGGGACCATAAATACATAAGCTATAAGCTGTTAGCCTATAGCAGGGTTCCAATATAATGTAGAATAACATTATAAATACCGAAAATGGCCTTGAGGTGGCGTTACGTAGTGAGCTAGTGAGGTTACATTATTGATTGAAGTCATCCAATTAACCAAGTAGACGGCTTACTCAGTTTAAACTGTATACAGGATGTTGCAGTAGTGATATAGTATCGTTGCGTTGTTATTATGAACAGCTTATTATTTGCACGTTTTAAAATGAACCTCTAAGTCATGGCCATTCGGTTTACTTTTACAACCTGTATTTGAAACGGCTACGCTCGGAGTTGCTCTGAAGGATCACACCAGAATCGAGGGAATTCGTAAGTGAACTCGGTAAATTTCCGGGAGTACAAAAAGTAAAAACAATCCGTAAATAAATAGGTGCACAATGATAAATAAATGTCAATCACAAAATGTAACAAAACTGTTTGTTTTGACCACAATTAGGTAAGTGTATAAATAACGGTTGATGATGATGACTGTTTACAAAAATAAAGCAGTATTTTGTTTTAAATAAACAAGTGATACAAAATTTATTTTCGGATATTGATATTTCTTAAATTTGTATTGGCTTCGTTATCTTGAGTTATATTAGTATGAATGAAAAGGGTAGGTGGGTACATACCTAACGTGACCATTTATTTTTTTTGTCAAAGCGGGACACCTGCAGAATTTCATATCCCTCAAAGATACATATATTATCCTTCTTTCTTATCTTCTTATCTTTTCGCTCAGTTTGCTCAGTGCATCAATTGAAAGTTCAATCCCTACGATGAAATAGTGAAATTTGAAAGATATGCATGAATGGTGAATGACCATTTTTTTATATTTATCTAATAATCCTATAAAGTTGGTATGTTTAGGATACCTAAGTACTTACTTATTAAGTATGTTTTTATAAATATACCAGACGGGTACACTACATAAATCCGAATTACTTTTTTACGAATATGAAAATATCGATTTTTTTATTATAAATTTCATATTTCTAGTAAATTTTAAGTTTTCGAATAACGGAAATTACGAATAGTTGATTAACGAAATTTCAAACAACAGATTTATTAAAATGACCAAAGTAAATTTTTCAAATGTTATAATCGACGAAGTTTTGACGTTTTATTATATGTACGATTTTTATTATATCGAATTGTTTAAATAACGAATCCTGAAGTTTTAATATTCCGAAAACACAAATCCCCGAATGTAACTTAGTTTTAACAAAATTTTTTTTTGCTTCGCTCCGCTTTGTATATATTTATTTCTCATACAAGACGGTACAAAATTCTTAAACATCATAAGTACTTTGATTTTTTTATACGCTCACGGGCAATGAAAAAGTTCCACTCACAAAATGCCGACACCAAACGACCCCAATTTTTTCAAACATTTAATTTAAAATTTGAACATATTATTACTGTTTTAAGTAGGTAGGTAATATCCTAATGCTTTGTTAAATGTACTTCAATGTTGCAGAAAGCGTCATTAGTCTAGCCTTTTCAGTTTTGGAGTAATTTGGTGCTTTTCTCAGTGGAACCTGCCCGTGAGTGTAATTTGAAAACTAATTTGAGTAGTTTTATTTAAAGTTCTTATCTGTGCATCTTATCTTATTTTCACATTCATGAAAGCTGATACAAATTACTTTTTGGAAAACAGGACTCCCACGCATTTCTTCTTTGTTAGGAATCGGTAGGTGAAAGAGATAAATTTACATACACGATAGAGCAAGAGCGAGTCAATGCTCGTCACTGAACGAAGTTACTCGCGAAGTTTCGGGGGAACTCGGACTCATATTACTCCCTATAGTCTATGTGAGTAAGTGATAAGAAGATAAATAGTTGTCTCAAGTGATTAAAAGAAAGAAAGGAAATATGGGATGAAGTTACAAAATATAGGTAATTTAAATTATTGTTTGGTCTGTGAATCTGAAAGCGGGACATTTTTGCCCTCGCGGGGGACAGCGGGACGCACAGCTTGAAAGCGGGACTGTCCCGCCCAAAGCGGGACGTATGGTCACGTTATACATACCTACTAATATAAGGGAGAGGATCTCCTTGGCGGTTCAGCGTGGAAACGCTGCAAGCGTCTTGGGGACTTTTGGGTCGGATATGGCCCGAGTCGGATTGGTAGTGTAGGAATGACATTAAATAAATGACATGTATTTATATTTTTAATTATTTATACCATTGTTGACATTTGTTTTAATTATTTTTGTGAATATTAATGTTTATGTTTCGTGTTTTGACTTAATTTTCGTAGTTTTAATTGGATTTTATTTAATTTGTATTATTTTCTTTTGCATGAATAAATTTATCTGATTATTTAGAAGTATGTAGGTACTAAATGCATGTAATTGACAAAACCATATCCCACTAATATAATGCTTTTATAAGTTTATTTAAGATAAGATGAACAATACAAATCAAATCAAAGGAACCTGAAAAAATGCTCAATCAAATCACTACCTTACTTAACAAAGACCTATGCCCACCTAAGTACACATGTAAGGCACAGACCTAAATAGAGTCAGTGAGTTCCAGGATATATTATATCCTCACAGATGTGTTCTATCACCCGCATCCTTTCTGCCAAATGAAATCATGATTTCTCTCTTCTTTTCTCCGAATATTTGCCGACGTGCCCTATCTCTACAGAACCTCATTAAAAGAACAAGATTTTTTGTTAAAAAATAAGAATAGGAGTGGCCAAGGTGAAATGAAAATGTGATTTTCAGAATTGGAATTTTATTATTAATAGGCTTTTCTCCAATTAGGTGGGAAAATATTGGAGCCATTTGTCTTTGTTGATGTATTTCAGTATCAAGAGAGTTTCTTGATGAAACACCATAAAAGCATAGCAATAAAGTAGGTATAGCAATTAAATTAGTATACATATATACGTTACATAATATAATAACCTATTGCCTTTTTGTGTCACGCATGACTCCAGGTACCTACGCAGATAAAGAGTCAATCTACCGTTGAACTGGTATGACTGCGAATATTATATTTTTCGTAAATCGCGCTAGGTTCTTAGGTTGTGGTGTGAAATATTTAGTAAGTAGGTATTTAGATTTCTATAGTCGAACTAAAATAAGACTGATACTTACGTATATTAGACACATCACATCGTGAATTCCGTGTTTCACTGTTATTATACTTGATTTTACACTTTCGATTAAGTTAGGTCTTGTAAATACGCATTTCCAGACACTGATAGTGATTATGAAATCATGCATTTTGAATTTAGCGATGACAATTTCACAATTTCAGTTTTACTTATATACCTATATGTTTCAGTTTAAGGCTAAAAGTGTACGAGTATTAGTACCTTATCACAATTTTCTTTCAGAACACGGTGGACAAGTTGGTGCAAAGAGCGAATGCGTCGATAATCATTGGGACTTCATCGTGGAAAGAACAATTCACCGAGGCGCTCACAGTCAGCTCAGGTACTTCTAACTTCTAACCTTTTCTTTCTTTCTTTCTTTTTTCGCGTGTTTGTTCTGGGAGCAGTTTGAGGCGTGACTTGTTAGTTGCTGAAAGTTCGCAGAGGAAATTGCAAGATTGCTTTGAGTTTTGGGAAGCGAAATGCTGCGGGCATAGAGAAAATAAAAGCGGATAATAAAAGATTACAGATAACTTTGGGTTCGTTTTGGTTGGCTTACTTTGGTAAACTTACCTATCTCGCTACCAGCGAATGGTATCGACCTATCATACTGTAATATAAAAATCGACTAAAAGAACTGAATGATGAATTTACTAAGAAGCTTTAAGTAATAAAGCATTATTGAGAAATTGGTTGAAAGGGAATTGTTACGGCAATATTTTAAAGGGCTTTATGCTTCGGCGGCGTCTCTCGGGAAAATTACGAAATTTAAGGAGAAATAAAGTAAGAAATAAATCAACTTTTCAACCATTTTATAAATTATGTTGAAAATTTACCTTAGGGAGGTGAAGATTTCCAAATACAAAATTCGGAATTGGGAATAAAGAATGAATTTGTTAGCAACTTTTTAATTTTGGTATCATTTCATTATTATCATCCAAATTTACAAAGGTACGTAATGAAATGACAAAAATATAGTCCCATTAGTGTCCTTCATAACCTCACACCCTCACTTTCTGAACCTCTTGACTGATAGAAAATACCTACCTTATTACAAAATTCCATTATAAACTATAATGAAACTATAAATAATTGAGTTTTTTTTCGTATTCTTACCAAGTATCGACATTTAAAATGAATCTGCAATAAGCAATGTTTAGACTGTCATCGATCTGCTTTATTTGCTAGTTAGGTACTTCACATGAAATAGTGTTAAAAGCTGAGATCGAGTTATAGAGTAAAATAAGACATAGTGACCAAAATTTAAAAGGGAATGTTCAGACGGTTTGTTCACATTGAAAGAATTGTGGAAAAAAGACTGACGAAAGAAATTTAATGTGCCGAAATAAATGGTTATGTCGGTAGCAGCGTTTGTCCTAGGCAAAAGTATGTTCACCAGATAGGCGATAGATTCAAGAAGACCAAAAATAACAAGTTTCCGATACCGACGACTGTGTATGAAGACATAATGAATGTGGAGGAAGCAAAAGAATTATGTCAGGATCGTAGCACATGGAGATCCATAGCCTCTGCCTTCCCTCTGGGAGACAGGCTCACACCTTTATGTATACATTTATGTATGTATTCTATTGTGTTACTTCAATACTACTGTAATTCCAGGCTCGGACGACCCGGACGCGCCGGCGTCGGTGATGGACTACGTGCTGCACTTCGTCACTGTGTTCTGGAAGATTATATTTGCCTTCGTCCCACCTACCGGTAAGTTAATAGGAAATGGCTTTAAAGTTTTCATTGGTTTTCGTCCTTTACTCAAGGGGTTACAGTCCAAAATGATGTGGGATCCATAATCATTATGGACAATTCAGGGTTAATATTTCTTTTGTTCCTTGAAATTTTGTTGGTTGCTTGTTGTTTTAAATATACATTATGTTTCATAGTAAAGATGTGTGAAAGTGTAACGAATAAGATCTCATCCCATTATATGAGAAGGCTTGTATCAATATTACTTTCCCGTGCGAGCTAGGCAGAATTGTATGAACGCGTATTCCATAGCTACTTTTCGACCGATAGCTATACTCAAAGGATCCAAGATACCAAACTTTGTATAGCTTAGCTCACTAACTTTCAAAATCCTCAGACATCGGCGGCGGCTACGTGTGCTTCGTGGTGTCCATCATCTGCATCGGGCTGGTGACGGCGGTCATCGGCGACGTGGCCTCGCACTTCGGCTGCACGCTCGGCATCAAGGACTCTGTCACCGCCATCGTGTTTGTGGCTCTCGGGACTAGCATACCTGGTAGGCTTCTCTATGAATCTCGGCTAGCAATCGTTTACTGTGAGGTGTGAGGCCTATTGAGATCCATCGAGCTATTGGGTGTTTCCCGCCATATTTAAAATATTTCCCACTATGTTAGGATTCGTCTACTGAATGTACTCTAACCACTATTGGGTCTTGGAGAAGTAGTTTACACTTATAACACTAGTCAAATCTAGTAGTTTATTCAACCGTTTTACCACTAAACAATTGGTCGAAATTATTATCAATCTGTTAAGTCTAAACTTAGAGAATTACTTATACTTATTCTTATGTTTTTTTGATCTAAACCCTCCCATTCCCCCCAGACACATTCGCCAGCAAGGTAGCAGCGATACAAGACAAGCACGCGGACGCGTCCGTCGGCAACGTGACCGGCTCCAACGCGGTCAACGTGTTCCTCGGCATCGGCGTCGCGTGGACCGTCGCCGCCATTGTGCACTGGAGCAACGGGGAGACCTTCCATGTGGACCCTGGGAAGTGAGTAGTTTCACGTGACAGAGGAAATTATTGTAAAAGGAGCGCAATGTAATAGCGACCTACGACTTAACGGGCCGTCTGAAGTACAGAAGCTTCCAGAAAAGAGTAACTGAATTGTAACTGATCATTGAAGTTAAGCAACACAAAGCACGGTTACCCATCCGATCAATCAATGAAGGTCACCCAATCAATGAAGATGACCATCCGATTTCAGTGATAGTTAAATTTTCAAATGTATCATACTATGTCTGGACGCGCTTCGTCACCAAAGTATATAAACCAAGAACGTGCCGTGACAATTTTCCCGAGCATATTGGTAATACCCAGTAAAATTCACAGTTACCCTAAAAACTACTTGCATCAAAATAAATAAAACAACTAATTAAATTTAATTCTTCATTATTAGATCCCTAGTCAAGGAAATAGCGCTACGCCGATAAATATTTGATCCAATCTAACCACAAACCTGTTTTCCATAATACTATTCGAGAATGTTCTTACACTCAAAAGAATTAAACCAGTTGTAAAGTTGTAACACATGAATCCTCCCACCAGCCTAGCCTTCAGCGTGACGATGTTCTGCACGGAAGCCGCCCTGGCGGTGCTGGTGCTGGTACTCCGCCGACGCAAATCCATCGGCGGCGAGCTAGGCGGCCCGCGCCGCATGAAGATCATCACCTCCATGTTCCTGTTCTCCCTGTGGCTGATCTACCTCACCATGTCCACGCTGGAGGCTTATGAACTCATTCCGGGATTCTAGACGGTTCTAGAAAATCGGTTAACCACTACCGAGCATTAAGCAGCGTCGCTTGCCTCTCAAATATCTGTCAGATCCGTCAAGTAGTTACGTAAGATTTGACAAGCGGGCGAGTTCGGTGGTGGTAACCCTACAGGTTGACAATTCTCAATCACTGGCCTTTTCGAGTCGAGTGTTAAATGCTCAATATTGTTGCTGCGTTATGACGCGCCACTTGCAGGCAAAAATTTTAAAGGTGAGGTGAGTGATTGAAAATATCCCGGCTGGACAATTACTACGCTGTCATGCTGGAATCTTAGAAATAAATGACAAGTAATATGCAAAAGTTTAGTATTAACGACATCGAAATAGCTATATAGTAGTACAAGAAAATATCGCTTTAATATTATCAAGAGAAGTATCAATACAAAAGTAAAACATTGTGGTAGAAAGCTGAAGATTTCTGGCACTTCGGTTAGTAACGTTGAAATTTAAGAAATCATGGGAATAGTTGAATTATGCATTTTACGAGAAACATACGTATTATAGACGTCGCATCGATTTCAACGCAGTCCAGTGCATTCAGAATGAAGAACGATGAAGTAGCATTAAGTATTCAGTCCAAAAAGGTTACTGCTCAAATGTACAGGATAAATGCATTAGAGTATTTGAATGTCTCTTCTCGCCTCTAGAATACTTTGTCCTAAATGTCTTGTTGTTACTTCCCAGTAATTAAGCTTTGCTTCTTCAAGGCAAAATATTGAAAAAATTAAATGTTTTTCGTGTCTTTGCCTCTTTGTCTTTGCTAAAAATATGAATTGGTATAAAAATATTTTTAAATAATTTTCTCGTGCTTAGGAGTAAAATTTTAGGAACATGACCTAATTTTGTGTCATTATTATATTACAACAGAATGAAAGATAAATATGGGACATCATCACCGTTGGTGTTACAGGAAAAATTCATATTTATCAATTACATATTGTAGGAAAAAGACCTTCATAGAAAAGACATAATTCTCACTTTTTATGTTTAGCGATCTTGTTCATAGCGTCAAATCAAAAATCTATATGAATGTATTTGAGGATTAACAGTGAATTATCCCAAGGCAATATTCATTTAGCTATAACGGCTACGGTATCTAAGTACTCCCTTATCCACCTGTTAAATCACGCTTAATACTTAAATAAATAATACATGAGCCCGTTTGGAAACAAATCTCACTTTTAATACGCGGTGACAAAAAAATGTTTTTTATAAGTAGGTATCAAAAACTATTGTTTGATTTATGATGAGATTTGTAACGATATTGAAGTCTTGTAATGTGCGTGTATCTATGTAGGCCCCAATCCCAATAAATGTGTTAGTTGTAAGTAGGTGATAAAAAGAGAATTTTAAAGGGCCGCGGCTTATTATTAAGAGAATTACGAAATGTAGAGCTTTATGGATTTGTTGAATATTATATAATTAATATGTATATTATTAACTTTTAACAGAATATTATAACATTATATTATTTAATTTTGTCCTTTTACAAGTTCAGTTTGTCGATGACATGATGATAACTACAGCGATTTTTTTTTACTTGCCATAAAGGGTAAACAATCTTTACCTGTTTGATTTTTATTGAATATTATTAAATATTTTAAAAACCACGTTTTAAAATAAAACATTAGAATACATACTAGCAAAAATGGCTACTTTTGAATGAAACCGTTTATTTTACCTGTTGTTTATTTATTTAATAAAGTTTTGATTAAAATTAAAAAGATTAAGATTTATTACTTTTATGCCAAGTATAAAAAAATGCAGATTAGAAGTATAACAAAATGCAGATTAGATACAGGTATACCTACTTGTTCTTACCGTGCTTTTACATAAATTTAATATTTATTTACAAAAATCATTGTGTAATTTTAAAAATTATAATTATTTGTGATAATCGGTAGATAACTAGATTCACTACATTTCTTATGTTTGTGGAGATAAAAATGATATAGGATGTAGAAAGTAAATAAATATTGTAATGTATATAAATTCAAATGTAGGTAAAATGTAAAAATGGAATGAAATTTGTTTTTTAGCTTAGTATTTAAAGCGAAGATAGTGCTTAAAAAACAAAATGCAGTTAATTCAGGAAAAATACTGCCATTAGATAAGCCTTATTAGATTTTTTATGAAGTTAATTTTAATTTTTTGTCCTAATTGTTATGTTTTACTTAAAAATTTGAGGATAGGTACATTTTTTTTATCACGCCCCAAAATTTTAAACCTTTCTAGAACTTGTACGCTCTGACTTAACTTTGGACCAAAATTTATTCGTTTCGAATTTATTTTAAGTAGCATTTTTCTATCTTAGTCTTTCTACTTCTAGTCTAGATTTTTTAATCTTGTCTTCACTATCTATGTGTAGTAGCCTTTATCGATTTTAAACCTATTTAAAGACAAAATATTCTGTCGGTCTAATACTAAATGAATATATTTATTATGCTATCATCTTAAAATAACTTAGTATACTCTTCATCGTCTTAGTATTTCTAATCTGATTTAAGGCCTACCTAGTCTACCTAATCGAAACTTTTTTTAAATCTAGAAAACGTTTGCTTAAATTTATGACAACTGAATAAAAGATCAAAATTTACTCCTTTTAAAAAAATGTGTCTCTACGAGTAATTCATAGTTACTGAATACTTTCTAGTCAAAACTAATAAAAAATAATAATAATATATAAATTCATGTTAAATATGCATTTTTCCAAAAACTGCTCTAATGATTGAATCTTTATGGAGAGTTTACTTACGTTTAAACTTCTTGAGTAGTATTAGTAGATAAATATTTTCTTTTAATTATATCAAAAAGAGCTGCTTCTTAACCTATTATTTAGGTAGAATATTTAAAAAAAAAAAAACTTTTTTTTAGAATCAGCAAAAAGGATAAGGCTTTTTTTAAAGGTGTGTGGTATGAGAGTAAACATGATGACTTCTTGATTCTATGAGTTATGTCTGAGAAACAACGTTGAAGTACCTATGTATGTTTTTTTAGATCTCGCCCATAGAGATGGGTAAACTGCGGTCTTATACACGTTATAGGTCCTAATGTAAGCCAAAAATGCTGTTGAATTTTACATTCTGTACATTAGAGGCATCAACAAAAATCGGTTAGATATTATGCATGTATTTTGTCTATTTCATAATGTCTTATTTACAATGACTCAAAGGTTATTTTTTCAACTTTGAAATAATGATCTGGTTTAAGCTCTAGCTGTGTTCGTATTCAAGCTGGTACCTACGAGTAGCATTCATTTTACAATTACGCCAACTCAGTTAGAAAAAGGGCTCTTTACACTTTTGGATGGAGGCAAGAAACTACCAAGCCGTTTTTTGAAAATTTCGCCATAATAAATAAGTAAATATACTCACTTAAAATCTGCAACATAATCAATGTCCTCAGGTGTTGGCAACGACAAAACAATGGCAAAATTTTATTACAGTCACAAAATGAGTTGCAAAACATAAAATTTTATATCTGACTGGATGAGACCGAGCAATATGGAATGTTGTAAAAAATATAGCTTTTCCAGTCGTTACTCCGGTGTTTATCGTGAAATCTTTCAATATTTGGAACATGTTGTATTCTTCAAGTATACACATACAGCTAGGTACATAATAATATAATGTCCTCCTAGCCGAATTTCGACCACGGCGGCCAATCTCAATTGAGATCAGCCATCTACGCAGGAGTAGATTATAGTGCCCAAGTGTGTGCGCAGTACACAGGAGCACTCTCTGTTCCATCACTCTCATAACCCAATGGGACGGATTGACCGACACGATTGGAGAGAGCTAGGCGCAGGACCGACTGCTTTACATGCCCATCCGACAGCATGGATCGTTTCACTGTTTCGGACATCAGGTGATCAGCCTTCTAAGCTAGGTACATACAGCTGCATTAGTAGCTGTACACTTTTGTACCTTGTCAAACTCACAAACTGCCTATTCAAACATTGACGGTTTGTCTTCTAGTCAGTTTGACAAGGTACAAAAGTGTATAGCTACTTATGCAGCCGACCGTACTCTACTTATCATGTGTGTCCGTACTGTTTGTAAAATTGAAACAGTATTTTCCAATTGTATCTTTAAAATGCTGTTGTGTATCCATTTAAATCTAAATGTTGTGTGTGTTTAGATTTCAAACTCTTAAAAAGTAACATTTGCCATACTATATAATAGAAGTATATATAATTCAAAAGTATGTGTAAATAGAGGAAACTAAAGTATATTTATTTTAAAGTTGTAATATATGGATTAATGTGTTCAAAACCGTATAAATGTTAGACATAAAAGATAATAAATAAAACAAAAATATGTTATTATAATATTGAATTATTTTGTTCTTCTCATATTTTTATACGAACAACCTTATTTTTAGCGATGTGTTGTTTGATATTTTGGTTATATAATTATATTACTTATATTTGTTTGTGTCATAACAATATTTACCTACTTATATACCTAATAATTTATAAAAATGTAGAGCCTTCCTCCCAATCCTATTTAAATCATATGAATAAATTCGTTTTAAAACCAATCTGTACTTTGTCAAAATCATCACTACAAGATGCTACCTATACTTATCTTAACTAACTATCGTGTAAATTATAAAATATTATATATCTATGTCCTTGCTCCCAATAGATTTTCATTCAAATTATTTTAAATTATAGGTACAATAATTGCCCATTAATCTATTATGTATTGGCTTTATTTTTCTTTATAGGTCCTTACAACATTACCTCTAATATTTATCATAAAGGCGAATACAAACATGCCTATCTTTGCACCCGCTTTGAGTGTGACCAAGTCAAATAAAACATGGATGTTTATCCCAAACGAAGTATATTAAAATTGTGTACAACGGATTTATTTATTTTTGTAGCTGTATCTCAACGAAGAAATGCAATGGCTATAAGTATACACAGCTTCTCCATATATACAAGATTACCACCGTAAACCAAAAACCTGAAGGAATAAAAATAACTATGTTAAACTACAAAAACCGGAATACTGCCGATATTTTCCCATATGTTTGGGAAAGTTTTCACAAAGCTTTCCGACGGAAACCCTATCTTGTTGCAAGACGCCTTTTTGTAGACCATTTCCAATAGTGAGGAGTCTTTCATCATCACGACCCATCACGTCCCCACTGCTAGGGCACGGGTCTCCTTCCAATGAAGGAAGGGTTTTAGGTCTAGTCCACCACGCTGGCCTAGTGCGGGTGCGAGTCGTTAGCCGATCTATAACTATAGAACTTGTAATGGAAAATCTTCAGACCTGATTATGAGGTACCTAAAAATAAAATCATTCTCAGACTGGGTGATACCATGTGATACCTATTCTTTATGGAGGTAAAGGTAATTTGGCAGTATTTATTTATAATCCTTTTAACATGCGAAAGCCTTCTTGTAGCTATTGCATTTTTCGGTAATTTTATTTATAAGTGGTTAATTATTTAATTTTAAAATAGAAGCATTAAGTAGCTCCGTGTCATTATGAATAAATTTGAAATGTTTTTTAGAGTTACTTATCCTATTTTGATAATAATTGTTATATAAATTAAAGTGTTTGTTAAGTAATAATATAGAGTTGTTTCGTTTATAACACCAGTGAGAAACCGAACCATTATACGCAAAACCAGCAAGCTGAAGTGTTGACCATACACTTCAGCTTGCTGGTTTTGCGTACAGAGTCCGACATAAGATAACTTTAAACCAAAAGTAAGTGCACATACTGCACATACCAAAAAAAATTAATGAAGCAATAATAAAACTGATTTCCTCTGGATCTTTTTCTTCGCCGTAAGAGCGATAGTATACATTGTACTTAAATTTCAAAGAACACATTGGTACTTGTCAACGCCGGGTTTTGAACCCGCATCTCTGGTAACCACCGCACTGCAGTGGATTATTATTGGCTGATGAGGTATACCGATGGGGTCTGAAAAACAGAGCTCTTTGCGGGGCTAGAGGAAATGCTAGACAGACGCTCTCTCTCTCTCTCTCTCTCAGCCTTCTATAGTCCACTGTTGGACATAGGCCTCTCCTAACGATCGCCACCCCAAACGGTCACCCGCCATCTGCATCCAGCGGCTTCCCGCTAGACAGACGCAATCATCTTTAAAAAGCATAAAGTAAGTAAAAACAATACCAAAAACTTTTCGTAGTAATAAGCTCAAACTTAAAGTTAAGATAACAATTTTAATATTAAGACACAGCTGAAATAAACCAGCATTTCGGCATAAATAAATTTATTTCCATAATGAACTCCTCATTTTACAGCATCCGCTTCTGCCGGTATATTACTGAAACTTGATACTCTACAGAATTAATATCTTGACGCCATTCATCTCTGAAGCGGTAAATTAGCCGAAGATATATTTCTGTCTAGCGAACTTGGGAGAAACTAGACTAAATTACTCGTATTTAGGGACATGCGTATGAGCTAGCTGCTGCTTCGCTTCGCCTTAAAAAGGTTTCCCGTAGGAATTACGGGATAAAACGTAGCATATGCTCTTTCTCAGGGTCTAGACCATATGTATACCAAATTTCATTCAAATCCGTTCAGTAATTTTGGCGTGAAAGAGTAACAGACAGACAGACAAAGTTACTTTCGCATTTATAATAATATATAAATAAAGTTAGAATTAGGATTGCAAGACTAGGGCCTGTTTCAGAGTGTCTGGAGGATGCCTATAAATGTGGGATACAAACATGCTGTCACTATCATTATGTAGACATTGTGACATTTGTGACACGGGGCCCAAAATGGCCTATTTTTTATTACAGGTAGTTAATTAATAGGCCCGCCTCCTATTACAGTGGGACTAACATAACACTGGCGAAAAGTGGGTGCAGCAATGCACCTCTGCCTACCCCGCAAGAGAGTACATTAGTACAAGGTGTGAGTGTTTGTTTATTTTTGTTTTTTTATTAAAGTTTGAACACAATACGTTTACGACAGTACTGGTAATTTTGTAAGTGAAACTTTTTCATTGCTCGTGTGTGTATCGACTTACGAGTTGAGTCGCTAGTTATATGGTTAGCACGGGGTTATATCTCAGTATTACATCAGCGCGGCGTAGATACCGCTCATCCAATCAGTACACTTAATTGAGTTTCCGAGTGATTCGGAAATTCAGCTGAGAGTAACTGTGGCCGCTGTAAGGGTTAATAACATTAAACGGGTTGCAAATTATCTACCTTATACATATAACACAATACTGCATGTAAATAATGCGAGAAAGCGCTTCCAATTTAACCCTTTGTCCATTCCATAGCATATAGTTAAACTACAGCAGTAAAAATGTAGGCGTAAATCTATTCAAAATTTCTGATTTTCATACGTAAGTGCAACATAAATGTTTTTCTTATTTAAAGTGGGTTAATGTAAAACATATTAAGATAAACAGATTCAGAAGTTTACGGCCTAGTTGGTCCGCTTCCTCGCGCCGTGGGGTCGTGGCCATGAAACAGGCGAGCGAAGTGTCAATGTTTCGAAATCCATATTTTACTGTGAGTACCTTCTTTTCCTCTTATGTTAATAGCCTTATATAAAATATTCTATAATTAATCTTCGTTTCAATAGCCATCAATCAATAATAAAAATAATGTTATTATTCTCTAAATCTGAAGTCGTTTAACATGGCAATAGTTGTTTAGGCGATGTAATAATAGCATTGCTATCTACTTACAATTTGTCTTCATTGGTAGTCGACATGTAATCAATGGGCAATGGGTTAAAGTACAAATCAATGTTAACATTACTAACGTATTTTTTTAAATAAATATATAGGGTGACTATTTGCGAAATGTGGCTGGTTATGATTGGATGCGGAAAGCTAAAGATCGCAGATCCAGTGGCGTGCTTTGGGAGAGGCCTACGTCCAGCAGTGGACTGCTATAGGCTGATGATGAAGATGTATAGAAAAGTATGGGGTAAGTATATCAGAATTCAGACGTCTATAATATAATAGACGTATATAATATTATAGTACAGGTTTGATAGTTTATTGAAAACTATAAAAGTTTACGTTTTCTCAAATACAAAATGGCGCCTCTAGCAGAATCTATCAGTAAACTTTTGACAGATAATGTATGCAGATGACAAAAACAAACCGAACCAAACAGAACCAAAGGCCCAGGGATCGCTGTTTCCCGGGCCGTGGTCTACTCTCCCGAGCGCTAGTAAACGACTGAGATGCATTTTTAATTCCCATTCCGAGCGCAGTTTCTACTGAAAGGTTTGATGCGAGCACGAGCGTGGGACACCGTTCAGTCACTATACTATATAAATAGTTGTCATTCTAGTTACTTCAGTTGTCAGCTGATACTATATTTTTCCTTTATATTTCAAATTAGTACTTACTTTTTTCTTTTTACACCATTCTACTAGTTATCTTATACCTCCTGTAGGTTGGCTGGTAGAAAATGCTTTTAGCATTAAGTCCACCTTTTGTACACTTATATTTCATATTTGTGCAATAAAGTATGAAATAAATAAAAATTATATACTCGTATCTTCATTGCTCTCAGGAGATTCTCAACATAGGGTGTCTCATAGCCTTTGATTTTTTTTTACCGAAGCTCATGCCATGACAGGTCCTTACCTTTAATTTCATAACAACATACCAGCAATATACTCACTTACCTATTATATTTTTGTAGATCTTCGGTCCATAATCAGTTATTGCCTATTGCTATTAAATATATCATTACTATATTAACACTAATACTCACCAATAAAACCCGAAAACCCGAACCCCATTACGAAAGAAGCTTTCACATAAAACCCGACTTAAATCTTCCAGCACTTTCATTACACATCTGGACCTGGACTGATAGCATCAGTCTCACAGATGCGATCTGTCTTACGAACCGTTTAGGATGTCCACACACGACCGATTTTTTGTACGGGCGATAATTGGGCCGATTTTCTATCTATCTTATGTATAGGGAGTGCTAGTTTTATCAGCGTCCGAGACGCGGTGAGTACCTAGTTTCAGATTTGCAGCCGCAAAAATCTGGAACGATTTACCACCTCCTTTTCAGATGAAAACTAGTCGACGAGTTTTTAAACATAATTTTAAAATATTTTTACGTCAAAACCAAAAAAAAGAATTTGCCTTACTATTTAAATTACAAAAATGATAATCTATTAAATTTTTATTATCATTTATACCATGCCATCAAATCAGTTGTTTAGTTTATTAACTATGTGTTTAAATATATACATATATCTTTTATTTATTATTTTACCACACTTGCATGTATTAATACCTATTTATCTATGCAACACTATACACATATACTTACAATAAAACCTTATGTGTGTACTTTGTGACCTTTAGTTTTAGTTTTAGTTTTTAAGTTAGTATTAAGAACTGGGCAGTCTGAAAACCAGCGCAGTGTGTTGCCGCATGCAATACTTGCTATAATAGCTGTCCTTTTGCCACCTTTGTATTTAAGTAAGCTTTCAAATTGTATTTTCTGTTTGTGGCAATAAACTATTTTTCTTTCTTTCTTTCTTTCTTTCTTTCTAAACATGAATAACTATATGGCGTTTTTCCATTAGGTTTCAAAACTCGTTCGGTAATACTAAACCCTTTGATTTACCTACATGTATTCGGTAAGGTGTTTCTTACCGACTCTTCGTTGGAAGTGTGCGTTTCATTCTACATACATATAATTACCTTTATGGGAAATAGTGATACAAGTTTGGGTTTTTATTAATGAACCGAGAACTGAAAATATGTAGACTCAAACTTGTATGACGCGGAGCTCTTGCTACGAGTCGCCCGCCACAAATTCACGTTTACAAATTCACCACACTCGGACAGCGTAAAAAATCGCCTTTCCCATGCAGTACGTTATTATTTTCCTCCTACACCGATTGTCGGATTGTGCGGTGGTGTGCGGGCATCCTTACTGCCCGTTTAGCGATAAATCTGTGCCGAGGAGAGTGTGGAGCTTTTTTCACACTATTCGCCTTTGAAGCTACCTACATTAGTGTTGCCGCTCGATAGGCCAATATCGATTAGACAATCTAAATCTAATCTGATCTTCTTAATTATAAATTAATGGTTTTGTTAGTGAAGGAAATCTCTACACAAAAACCTCCAATCAAGTTTGCCACAACACTCTGTCCTCGGCCTTCCTCATCCAACAGATCGTCTATCTGTCTAAGGATCAGCGGCAGCGGGCAAAACGGTGTCCCACGCTACGCTTGCTTGTTTGTGGTGGTCTCCACACATGCATACTATGCATAGACGAGGAAAATTATCGGATCTGAACGTCTGACTGAATACATAAAATTGTATTATATCCTACTAGAGCAAGAATATCGATATACTTATTATTGGAAATGTTCAAAGGTTTACCCGGTTGGAACTATGAATCTTCTTAGAACTGTTAAGGATAATAATATAATCTAAGATGTACGTATATAGGTAACGTCTCGGGTTTCAGTCAACCAATCCCTAGAAATTTCCCTTTTGCAATACAATATACGATTTGTAATATACCTATATACATAATAATATGACATGATATAAGTTTTTATAACATGTATTAATATAGTGCAGGATACAGAACATCTCTGGAGTTAAAGACATATTGCGCGGCGGCGGTGAAATATCGCAGAGAGTTGGCAGTAGTTTAGTGAACGTAGCGTCGGTACAGTCAAACACATGTGTTCTGAAAATATCTAGTATTTGGACCCCTGCATCGGCCAGCGGGATCTGACAGATGATACCTGTGAGGATTACGCCCGCTACTCATGGACTCGTATCATCACAACATTCACAACCCATCACGTCCCCACTGCTGGAGCCCGGGTATTCTTCCAATGAAGGAAGGATTTTAGGTCTAGTCCACCACGCTGGCCTAGTGCTGGTTGGTAGACCCCAATACAAGCAAGCTTGTGCTGACTAGTATACTTATAACACACAAAAAAGAGTTAATTGGATGCTAGATCGACTAACTACTTTAGAAAAGATGAAGAAATTTTGTCATGGAATTGACGTAGATACCGATATAATAAATTATATTGTAAGCCGAAACTTTTTCAAAGGAAGTGACTGAGGTGGTATATTTTAACAACTTTTCATAACTTTATAAATTATACTTGAAAAAAATTGTTTTCAAAGTGATTTTTCTTCTTCTTCTTCTTCAAGTGTCTCTCCACTACTGGAGGTTGGCGGTCAGCTCTGCATACTCCTACGTATGTGATTTTTACTTGTATCCAACTGTACTTCAGTGCAGTGTGCAGAGTCGCAGTGCAATATAGGTACATACGGTACATAGTTATATTATTACATTCTCGTCTCCTTATCCATGCTTTATGATCTTACTAAGTTCCCTCAAAGGTTGACAGGGGAAATCGCATATCCAAGCCATACGTCTACCCTATATATTGTCCTAAGTTCGATTTAGGTATGTATTCATCTATTGTACCAAAATATGTTTTCAAATAAATAAATACATAGGTAACTTAATAATATATTAAAATTTTGTTAAGATTTTTTAAGATCTCACGTCAGATAATAATAATTATCAGATGAAAAAAAGTCAGTTACATAGTTTCAGACACTCCTTTTTTCAAAGTCGGTTAAAAATACGTTGCACATTTTATTTCGTTTTAATCTTGTGTATTACATTTATATACAAGGGAACAAGTAATTCCAACATATCACTACATCCTTCACTATAGCTCGACAACTTCGTGCGCGACCCTCCTTGCGGGGTGAAAGACGCGGAGGGGACGAGGTACCCAAGACGACAGCGGGTAGCGGTTAGGTAGCGGGGAATGGCAACGCGTGCACTGCACGTCATTATTACGGCAGTCTCGGCCGAGCAGTCGAGGCGGCCACATGTGTTGTAAAATCTGTCATAATCTGAGTTCGACGCACATGAGACCACTGATCCTGAGACCATTAGTCTTAAGATTAGTGTTGAGGCCGGAGCCTCCACAATCGTTGGAATATTTAGGTATCTTTTTATATTATCATAATATTATTATTAGGTATCTATAATTCGTCAACAAAACAACGAAAAAACAACAAATCGTATAATTTCTCAAATTAAGGGGCTTCTTGTAGAACAGCGTACCGGATATACATATACACAGAGAAAAAATACAAAATTGATGAAATTTTGAAAGAAAATGGTCATATGATATGTCGTGCTTCGCCTACCCCCATACCACCCGGATTTAAATCCTATTGAACTTGTGTGGGGGTACGTGAAAGGCGAGCTTGCAAGAACGTCGATTGACTCTAACTTAGATAAAAAGATAAAAGACTTAGAGTTGCTTTTCTCTAATTATTCGACTGAAAAGTGGAGAAATTGTGACGACCATGTCATAAAAAATGAAGACGAATATTATAAATCTGATAGAGTATTTGACGATGTTTTGGACAGGTATGTTATTGTTTATTTATAATATAATGTAAATTAAACATAAAATATTATAGTTAGGTATACACTGAACTAATATGACTGGCGTACTCTAGTACATTATACTTCAAAGTAGGTATAATGTTTTTTTGTTTTTGTTTTAGATTTATAATTGAAGTTAATGAAAACGATGATGAAGATGACGATGACGACGACGATGAACAAGTTCAAACAGAGAGTGAACATGAAAGTGACATGGAAATTGATTTATAAAATAAAACACTTTTACATAAATAAAATCAAATTGGTAGATATTCTGAAGGTAGACATCCTAATTTTAATTCTGTCAAACTATAAATTTTAAGCTAAATATGACATTTACGGGAACACTCATAGAATAAAATTTTACTTACTCTTACATTACGTCAGAAATAGTTACAAGCTATCGCGAGATTAATCCGGGCACACTTTTCTACGTGTGTAGCATGTCGTGCTACCTCGCCCCCGCCACGTCTCTTACCCCGCAAGGAGGGTCGCGCACGAAGTTGTCAAGCTATACCCCTCACAAGTTGCTCTGTGGGTGAAGTTCGTGCGGTGACGTCGGCTGACTCCAAGTTGGAACTTTGTTATGCTGATGTGTGGGTAGATAGCCTGTGTGTTCTAGTAGCAGCTTCTGTTGAACATCTGCTGGGTTCGATACGGTGTCTAAGTTTGTTTGATTATATAATACCTACTAGGGGTCTGTTTTATAGCATAGAATGATCTATGCTATAAAACAGACGATCTTTCGCCAGAACTCTCTAGTGATTCCATTTCTATCTCAACACGTATGTACTTAATAAAATTACCTTCTATATTTATTCGGGCTACACACGTGGTTAAGTTTTTTACATCATACAAATATTGTTTAAAATAAAATAAATTATAAAGCCCAATGGAAGTAGAGACGCGAATTACTCTATAATAAAATATTAAAATCAAACATAATTAACTCTGATGTTACCTAGCAATAAGCAACTTGAAGACATTTCGACAACTCCCAGTCAGTTGCGGTGGTGTCGTGATGAACACCCCCGAGGCTGCGGTCGCGGGTACACTAGAATCCACGTAACTTGACCAATGAGTAGTAGAACCTTTTTAACTCCGTAAGGTAAAAGGGGGTGTTATTTATACAATACAATAAACTTTATTTGCACACCATAAAAAACTTAAATCTAACTTAAATAACAGAAATGCACAAATGTCGGGCTTATCGCTAAAAGCTATCTATTTAGCGATATGTTTATAAGTATAACGTGTTTGTGTATCTGGTGTGGCTACCTAAGGGGTGACTAGTTATTTAGCCACCCAAGCTCGCGCCAGAAAGCCAGTAGACGACCTATATAGGTTACTTATGACTTCCCGGAGAGACCCCGGAGATGTGAGGGATTTTTAGGTTTTTGATCGTAGTGTCTCCACGCCTTTGCAATGTAACAACATTGACATTGGAGACTGATTCATTTTCCTCCTTGCAACTTCTACATAGAGCAGTGCTGTAGATTTTCATAACACAAAGTACATTAAAGTATTTACCGTGTCAGCTTTTGTGAATTGAACTATACAGGCCGCAGTAGTTACTCGTGTGACGAACATCACTTCACCACGAGACTGTGGTGACACGGCGCGACGGCTTGTCTTGTCATGTCACAGTCGTTTGTTCCATTCTAATTAAAATTGGAGAAAATTAGTACTTTTAGTTGTAGCTCCGGCGAAAATGACGGTTTTTTTTAAATAATAATACTTACTCTTTATACATAGTTAGCAAAATAATTGAATAATAAGCAACTTCTGATGGTAAGGCCCTTTGTTATTTTGTATTATCTATCGACTAATAAAGCCAAATTACTTTTGTTCTCCAATAAAAAATTCCCCCTAGACGTTTGCTGTGAGAAATAACACAAAATTAAGTCAAAATATGCCAAGAAAGCTGCACCAACGCTTCATAACTCAGCCGTCAGCCGTCAAGCGGCAATATCTATCGCTTATGAGCTTATCCCGCGATGAAATAATATAGAGAGAGATAGCTGTGGGCCGACCATTTATCAAAGGCAGCCGACGGGTTATTATCCAGTTAAGGATGACTTTTCCATCAGAGACGTGCTATGGAGCTATGCTGCGAAGATGTGAAATCTATGCTACGAAAATATTTTGACCGCTGCTTCTAATACTAAGATGTATTTACCAGAATGATGCGTAGCTCAAGCTGCTATCGATAGTAGGAAACCGGCTAGGTATCCATAGCTCTCATACATAGCAAATACACTCGCGATCATTAAAAAAGTTTCACTTACAAAATACAGATGGTTTCAATTTTTGAATACATTTATATTTATAATTTAAAAAAATACACAATATTTACGTTTGTTAAAAAAAGCTCGTGAGTGTATACCTAATACCATATTATGAAAAACATATCTTAGTTGAATCTAATTCCACATAGTTCTATGGGTACCATTTATCTGAATCTGATTGGTGGATATCAAACGCGTCCATAGCAATTTAGCAGTAGCACATCCCTGGTGGAAAAGCCCTTAAGCGCTTTGTAACTGTAAAAAACTTAAGCTTTTATTCAGTAGCTCCTTTTCTTAATCCGTAGCACTACGGAAAGTTTCCTTATAAAATGAAAAACTAGAAACTAAATTTTACATTGAACGTAGCTGGTATATTTTTTACTCTTGACTGTTGTTAGAAGGGTACTGGGTTCGATTCTCGGTCGGGGTAGATATTTAGAGGTAATTTTGTTGTCGGGGCTAGAATCTTGAATGTTTGTATTGTGTGATATCTCCAAACTCCAAACCTATAATAACGGGTTAACAAGCTGTGCTGTAGATGCATAGTTATTTATGTTTGTGTGAACAATGTAAGAAAAAATCCAGAGAGTAACTGCCTCCGCAACATTATTGCAAAAAGTGTGAGTGTATGTTACAGCAGTAATAAACCATTTTATCGTACACCCTTAATTTTCGTATGACACAAGGGGGTTAATACAACAACAACACTCTAGGTTACGAAAATCGTAAATTTAATATTAACATGTGAGGACATCTCACACACAGCCATCCGACCCCAAACTAGGTAGAACCTGTAATATGGATATCAGACAGCGATATAATAATATATTGTTAAAACCAGAAGGAAAAGGTGACACAAAAAGTAAAATCATTCGTGAAATAGGTTCGTTTTACCATAAATCATTAATACAACTTGAAAATATGAGGATTTATATCAATAACAAACAAATTAAATCAGAAAATACAACAAGAGCACGACTCCATTTAAATCAACTCCCCCCTTCCTTGACAATGACATTCACATCTCCTTTTTGACGTTTCCCGCCATGGCTTATCTGCCGACCACAGAGTACGTCGTCGCGGTGTAAATACTATTGCTTCCTGTTATTATTCTGAGGTTCGGAGTTATATTTGTAACACGGCCTTTCCTGATGGCGTGACGTCCTCGACCGCAACGTCTTCTCAAAGTCTTCAACACCACGCTCTAGGCAATCCAAAACTCAGCACTTCAAAATCTGTAAACAATTGATGTGATTAGAAGGGTATTTTTTGCATTTTGTTCTAATTGGGCAGAGGCACACGAGTCGGTTTGCCACCCTCACCACTGGCAGAGGCACACGAGTCGGCTTGCCACCCTAACCACTGGCAGAGGCACACGAGTCGGCTTGCCACCCTAACCACTGGCAGAGGCACACGAGTCGGCTTGCCACCCTAACCACTGGCAGAGGCACACGAGTCGGCTTGCCAACATCACCACTAGCAGAGGCACACGAGTCGGCTTGCTAACCTAACCACTGGCAGAGGCACACGAGTCGGCTTGCCACCCTAACCACTGGCAGAGGCACACGAGTCGGCTTGCCAACATCACCACTAGCAGAGGCACACGAGTCGGCTTGCCAACATCACCACTAGCAGAGGCACACGAGTCGGCTTGCTAACCTAACCACTGGCAGAGGCACACGAGTCGGCTTGCCACCCTAACCACTGGCAGAGGCACACGAGTCGGCTTGCCAACCTCACCACTGGCAGAGGCACACGAGTCGGCTTGCCAACAACTTGGGCAGAGGCACACGAGTCGGCATAACCCTGAACAACAGATAAATTGGCATACAAATAAATAGTAAAAATTCAGCACTGGCAGAGGCACACGAGTCGGCTTGCCAACAACTTGGGCAGAGGCACACGAGTCGGCACCATCTGGTTGCAATCCAGCTCAGCCAGTCTGACCAGTGTAGAAGCTGGCTTCATTGAGATTCTCATTCTAAAGCTGCACTCATCCAGTCAAGTCTGCTTAACAAAAAAAAACATCAAATATGAGTCAAAATTCATATCCTGCATTAGCTTTAACCTCAAGTGGTACCAGTTGAAGGTAGACTTTTTATTGACCTCATTTACTTCAGTTCGGCCACCCCTGTAATAAAATTAAACCATTCCTATCATACCATTCGGCCACTCCTTTAATAGGGTCTCACACACCTATGCATGAGGGTCAGAACCAATCTCAACTGCTTTCATAGGTTAGGTTAAGAAACATAAGAAGCAATAAGTACTTACTGAGTACTGAGTAACTGTACCACGTTATTTCAGGTTTACCTATCTCAATACATCTATATACAATGACATGGAGTGATGGTTGGTGCTACATGTAAGAAACTACTCAAGCTGATGGCAAAATTATTATCCTTTCACACTGTCACTTACCATCTCAACCTTAGATTAACAATATACAGATGGTGTGCCACATACATACAAAAGCAAAGTTTTCTGCATTTTGTTACTGTCAAACCGTTTTAATTTTAACCTACTACACCTCTGAGATAGCAAAGTCACAAACTAAACTTATTCAAAATAAGAGCTCAGCGGTAGAAGTGAGGTGTTATTTTTTTTTTATTTACATTTCTTTTGCACTGACACTCCATCTAGTTTGTGTATTCAAATATTGTTGCTCAACTGTTGAATTCATCTTTGCTTTCATATAAAATAATTTCAAAATAAATGTTAATTGATATCTGAACTATTGAAATAACTGAAACTGGTAGCAACATAATGCATAATGCTGTGAGCACGGGCAACAGTGGCGTGATGCAATCACTTCCTAATTCAAATCTTACCACGATAAATAGTGCCAAGAACATACTTACAGGAATAATATCAAACTACCCGTTACTTCTTTTCACAACACCAATGTACTTACGTACCGGCTTTATACAACAAGAACTCATAAACTCACCGCCTAGGGGACAGAAAATTTATAAAATAAAGTGTGCAGAATACCAATATTTCTGTATTTTTCTGATTTAACTTGTATTGTATGAAAAACATAGGCAGAAGCGGAAAATAGCGCGTGGAAAGAATCCAACTTCTGATGTTAAAACCAGAAGGAAAAGGTGACACAAAAAGTAAAATCATTCGTGAAATAGGTTCGTTTTACCATAAATCATTAATACAACTTGAAAATATGAGGATTTATATCAATAACAAACAAATTAAATCAGAAAATACAACAAGAGCACGACTCCATTTAAATCAACTCCCCCCTTCCTTGACAATGACATTCACATCTCCTTTTTGACGTTTCCCGCCATGGCTTATCTGCCGACCACAGAGTACGTCGTCGCGGTGTAAATACTATTGCTTCCTGTTATTATTCTGAGGTTCGGAGTTATATTTGTAACAATATGTTCATTGTTCACAAATACATGATAAACAACAACTATAGTAAGACACAAGATAAACACAAGTGCTCATAACACGAATGTTTGTCCGGGGCGGGATTCGAACCCGCGGCCCCAAGCTTCGGAAGCAGGTTCATTATCGCTGGCTTACCACGACTCCATCTCGATGTATTCAACGTAGCCAATCATTGAGTATGAATGGTCTGGAGACGAAATAGGCAGACGTTCCCCTCTGGCGGGGTGGTAGGCCAGAAAGGCCCACCGATTTATAAAAACTAGTTGCAGTCTCAATTTTCACTAGACTCAATCTAGTTGGCAAAGCGTTCGTTTCATAGAAAATGATTTATTTACATACTAAAATGACAGCTTCAATTCATAGAATATCCGGATTCCGGATTTGATCACAGATTTGGTCATGGTTTATTGTTATTAGCTGTTTCCTAGCAACCAATGTCAAAAAAATGCAATAGTGATGTACCGGTATGTAGATATGTATTAATCGACAAAAAAGGTCATAGTTGGGAAGCGTCCGTAGTCGAATTGGCTTCAGTAATCGTGACAGATCACTGAGGTTAAGCAACAACTGACACGGTCAGCCATTGGTAGGTACAGCATGAGTTACCGATTTCAAATGGTTCTTTTCTGGACGCTTCCGTGCTTCGGACGGGACGTTAAGCCGTGGGTCCCGGTTGCTGTTTCGGCAGCAGTCGTTAAGCCTAGTCAGAGGCCGCCCGAAGGGGCGGCTTGAAAGCATCTGACCGTCGGGTCGGGTTGCCCACTTACTCGACAACTTCAGTGCATTGTACTCATTCAAAAACGGCGATACGGCTCGCGACCTATCACGTGAGTATAAATGTACAGCGAAAAGCGGGTGACTTCGTTTATTAATCATTCCTAATTAAATTTAACTATACCTAATTAATTTGAAATTAGTATTACTAACCCATGTTCTCGAATTCATCGATAACACTTATCGATAATTGTTACATCCATTGGCAAGAAAAATGAAGACACTGTGTTCATTTTTAAATGTCACTTCACGTAACCCTTATTGCTGGGAATTAAAACTCATAATGATATGTCCCATGAGACATAATCATGGTAAACGGTAAAATTTCCCCCCGCAAAAATTGGCAGACTTTTTTGTATCAAGAAAGATCGCTAAGACGCTTCCCGAGGGTACACCCGAGTCCGCGTTGTTCTATGTAGCCAATGCGCGACAGCTTTCGATTGTTCGTTTTTTGTCAAGGTAAAGAGACCTCCTATATACCTACCTATGTAAAAGTAGGAAGTTAAGCCGACTCAGTGAGCCCCCGGGGTCCGTTAAGGGTTATCATCTCATAATACTTAATTAAGTTATTTCGGTCTATGGCTTTCCCTGTGTACTCTTATTGTTCTTTTGAGTGGAATTCTTATAAGAATCTTGTACTTATATGAGTATAAATGAATCAGTAACGTGTAAAGATATTAATATAATGATTATATACCATAGTATAATAGGTACTTATTGCAAAAAGGGTATTATTCACTTAAAAGGACTTTCACAAGTGATCAATAATTTACAACTACTTACGAGTTAAATATAGGTACTCGTAAGTAGTTGTTATAACTTTCGCCAAATCTTTAATCGGTATTAAACCTATTGCTCGCTCACTTTGACAGTATTCTGTCAGAGCAAGACAGAAATAGATTTAAATGTTCAATGAAGGCCATCTAAAAGTCTGGGTCAATCGATAACTTAATAAAATTCACGGGAAACACAAAATTGCAGCGAGTCGCCGGCGTCTACCGGAAGTGCCTCCATTAATGACAGTCATTTTGGCGCGAACCGGAAACCACGTGACCCACTTCTGGATTATGTCTTCGCGGTTATTTCTGAGTGCAATGGAAAGCGTTGAAATGCCAAGGTTTTTATTCATATTTTCATGTTTTTTTAGGTTGTTAGGTTACCTATGTTTTCTTCCAGTGATAAAAAATAATTATAAGTATAAGCAATTTGTGTATGATTTATAATTTTAATAAACTCTCCTGTTTTTTTTTCAAATTTGGATTTAAATAGTTACAAAAGATGGCAGTACAGTCGAATTATAAAGTCTTGACTTGATAAGTGCGATTTTGCTAAGACTTTTTATCATTGTCAGTTATTTACTTATTACGAGTACCTTCATAAATTTTAAAAATAAAATACCGATTGTAAATAGCTTTTTAACGAATTGTTGTCTTGTTATAAATATAATACTTACATCGATTAAATATGGTCTGTAACAATTAGTTAGGATCCACTTCCGTTTTCAGGACTTTATAGTTTTACTGTATGCCAAATTCCTACGTGAAAAGTATCAGCAAATGTACTAATTCGATTATAAATACCTCTGCCAACTGTTATGTTATCAAGGCTAAGAAGGACAAAGTTACTACGGCGTAGATTGCCGTGCGTGAAATCTACACAATATTATATGACACTCTTAGAAATTTTAAACTGAAATCTCAACCTAATAATTATAATTAATGTAGAACAACCCTTCTCAGGTAAATTAACATACGGTTGGACAATTGACATGACAGACAGACAGTCAGCGAAGAATTAAGGGTCTCCCTTGAGTACGGTATCCTAAAACGAGCTTTTAACGAAATAACAACTTTTATCAACAATCTTTCCGTCACCATTTTTTTACAACTTTTGTCTAAATTCAAAATTTTATCTCTTCTCAAGTTTTATGCGAATAAGATTTCCTTTATTGTTGTTGTTATCTCTATAAAAGGCTTTGCGGCCGCCGCCAGAACAATGGAGCCTTACAAATAAAAGCTGCGATGTTAGTATATTATAGGAGTACAGTCAACAATTTAATATGAAGGGAATCCCACTACAATGCTACTACAGCTGTATATAATATATGTATTTAAAAGGAAATATTGTATGGATTATGTTTGTTGCGTACATATATAATATTCACACCACTGTAATCTCCGAAGGGTATCAGTGCTACGTTTGTCTTCAGACTTTGGTGAATGCCTGAGGTGAATATAATAACATTATTATATCGAAAGCACCTAAAATATTAGGTATAAGTTAGAATCCGCAACATCTATGATTTCCGAGGGAGATATACTAGGACATACTATGGAACATTTTCAAGAAATTTACCAATAATCATTAATTCAGAACACCATAAGTGGGACCACAGAATCTAAGCTAGTGTCACAAGATTGCTCATCAACATAAAACGGGACAAAAGGCCGTTGATCCCACCCGCTCCTAGCCAAGGTGATTCTGTTGCCCGTAAATTCACGTAGTTACACTTTATTACCCTATTAACTAGCTAAATGATTCAATTTATGTACCTGCCTATGTATTTTCAAGACGTTATATTGTCTATAAAATATCTGCGTTAAATTTATCGCTCTACTGTATTATTGAGCTATTTAAAGGTTAGGTATGTTCTGTAAATGGGTAGCTAAAATATATGATCGACCTTATACTTAGGTATATTTTATTCTCTGAGAGGGTGTAATTACCTGCACCAATGGACCTTTATAGGTGCATCCCCAAGTTCTAAACTACCTTCCTAAGCTTAGACTATTTTACAGCACTGTGGTCTGCTGCGGGTCAAAAGGTTCACAACACACTAGATTTGATAAATCTAGATATGCAGGTTCCCTCACGATGTTTTTCTTATAATTCATAAGAGCGATACCGATACTAGTAAGTATTAATTGTACTTAAATTCTATAAAAATCATTGGAACATGTCAAGAGCGGGATTTGAACTCGCATCTCTGGTGTGATAATGCGGGTACTTACTCAACTGAGCTATCACCGCTGCTATACTTTTATAATCTATAGTTAACTATATTGTATGAATTAACAGCTGTAATATAACCCCAATTTGTAATAGTAGCGCTATTTTCGCCTAGGGTGTAGTCCTAATTGGACTGAATTTGATCCTACACCATTGTATATGTTTACCTGCCAGAAGAAGTTTCTTGGAATCGCAATGTGGATATTAGGTGAATAAACGTTATAGTAAACGAATAGAACATCCGCAAACCTCAACAACATAAATCTACCGTTTATGGACGAAGGTTGTCTGAGAGCCCAAAGAACGCCACTGGATGCGACATATAGCTTTCCGCATCCAATCATTACCATCCACCTTTAGCAAGACGTCACCCCATCTAGCCCGAGGACGTCCTACACCACATTTACCTAGTAGCGGTCTCCACTCCAAAAAACTTTTACCCCATCGATTACTGATTCTTCGACATATGTGATCTGCTCACTCGGTAAGCTATGACTCTCTTCTCAGTCGGATCATCATCTCGATTACCTACTGACTACTGACAAATATCCCAGTTACGTAGATAATGTCCAGAGCAATGATTTCCTTCAATGTTTGTCGCTGACCCACTTGTACGACATACATAACGTGACCATTTATTTTTTTTGCCAAAGCGGGACACCTGCGGAATTTCATATCCCTCAAAGATACATATAATATTATCTTTATTTCTTATCTCCTTATCTTTTCGCTCAGTTTGCTCAGTGCATCAATTGAAAATTCAATCCCTATGATGAAAGAGTGAAATGTGAAAAAGATGCATGAATGGTGAATGGTATTTTTTTTATATTTATCTAATAATCTTCTAAAGTTGGTATATTTAGAATACCTAAGTACTAACTATGTTTTTATAAATATACCAGACGGGTACACTACATAAATCCGAATTACTTATTTACGAATATTATGAATTTCATAGTTCTAGTAAATTTTAAGTTTCCTTATAACGAAAATTACGAAAGGTTGATGAAATTTCAAACAACAGATTTCTTAAAATGACCAAAGTAAATTTTTCGAATGTTATAATTTCGATGTTTTAATTAATGTAGGTACGATTTTTTATTATATCGAATTGTTTAAATAACGAATCCCGAAGTATTAATATTCCGAAAACACAAATCCCCGAATGTAACTTAGTTAACCATTTAAATATTTTTTTGCTTCGCTGCGCTCCGCTTTGTTTTTCGACATCTATGTGCACCTCAACGCTCCTCCTCACTTTGCTCGTCGTCGCACCTATCTTTACGTTTAGGTCCTAAGGTTTTTAAGGTTAAACACCGTAAAAAATCCGAGCAATTGTTTTGTTTTTTTGTGTAACAAATGCTACAAATAGTTTTCTATTTAACAATATTTTTACTCTATATTTGAAACGCTCCGCTTTGTTTTTCGATAATAATATCTATGTGCACCTTATACGCTCCTCCTCGCTTTGATCATCTTCGCACCTATCTTTAGGTTTTGGTTCTAAGGTTTTTGAAAGGTTCATTTTATTTTTGACAAAATCAAGAATTATATTATTTTCGGTCCAGATTTCATATTCATAAACAAAATTCTTAAACATCATACCTACTTTGATTTTTTTAATACTTTGAGTAGTTTAATTTAAAGTTCTTTCCAATAGTGCATCTTATCTTATTTTCACATTCATAAAAGTTAATACAGATTACTTTTTTGGAAAAAATGTATTCCCACGCATTTCTTCTGTGTTAAGAATCGGTAGGTGAGCGAGATAAATTTATATACACGATAGAGCAAGAGCGAGTCAATGATCGTCACTGAGCGAAGTTACTCGCGCAGTCTCGGTGGAACTCCGACTCATATTACTCTGTCCCTATAGTCTAAGTGATAAGAATATAAATATTTGTCTCAAGAGATAAAAATAAAGAAAAGAAATATGGGATGAAGTTAAAAATTTAGGTAATTTAAATTATCGTTTGGTCTGTTTAAGAAAGCGGGACATTTTTGCCCTCGCGGGGGACAGCGGGACGGACAGCTTCAAAGCGGGACTGTCCCGCCCAAAGCGGGACGTATGGTCACCTTAGACATACATCATATTCGGGGGCCCAGTTCTACTAATTTAACTTACCTAAACTCCAGTCATAGATATCCACCTATTGGTGTCGTAGGTAGGACGTATCGGCGTCGGCAAATCCGATGAAGTGGACGCGCTTGTGTGAATTTCTATACAAATAATACTTAACGCAATGCGTCCATAATTTTTAAATTTGATAATTTTAATCATTTCTGTTTTGGAGTAAATTTACCCAAAATCAAATATATACCAGTTCCTTGGTTCACCTATCTGCAATTTTTTTCGTAAATTTTAGTGTTAGGTCCAATGTTTTGTCATTATTTAGCAGAAGGGGGACACGGCTATATTTCCGCCGTATTGTCTGCCCCGGACACTGCATGTGCACTCACACTGCACAGGGTGTTCTGTACATAGTACAGGGTGCTCTGTACACACTACACATGGTGTTCCGTTATCTGCAAGTCAATGCTGTTGTCTCGCTAACGCCTTTATGTCGATTGTTTCTATGTATCTATATGATATGGTATATATACATTATACAGGGTGTCTTATAAGTTAACGTAATCTATCTAGGCATTTTAGGCAACTTTATTCTAGGGAAAATAGCTAAATTTGCGGGAAAAAAGCCGTAAAAACCTACTTAACTTAACACTACCAATTTTGTATGAAAAAGCAGATTTGAGAGTTGATACCATTATGAAAGTTTCACAGTATGATGGGAATTATCACCTGAAACAAATAAAATCACTCTGTAAATAAGCCTATATTAATTCTTAAGGGTCTGCAATAGGGAATCGAGGGTTGGCATTGTCATAGAATTATGTAGTAAATGATGCTCTACAGCCTTGAAAAAAATCACACAGGTAGTTGAAGAGTCTAGCTAGGTGCTGAATCATTCGAATTTAAGTAAATGATTATGGATAACTGTAAATTAATTTCAGAATATCAAGAAAAACCAGTCAATCACACTCCCGTATTGTAACAACTGTGTCGTAATTATTAAGAATTTTCATATGATTTTTATCATATTATAAAGTTAAAGGCTTGGACTAGGCGCTAAATACCTTGTTTTTTAATAAACACACACTTATTTTGTGTAAATTAATCCCAAACTTGAGCAATTTTTTCCCTCAAATCTTCATACAAATATCTATGGCGGCTTTCTGTGTTATAAAATCATAAACACAAGTGACGTTTGACTCAGTTGGCCGCTGGCCTCCAAAGAAGGGTCACGTCGGTTTAGGCAGCACTGACAGCTCGCGATCTTATCGTGTACAGATACAAAATCACTGCACATTGGTTGTCATTGCACTTTTTCAACTTTTATGACACCAACATAATTTGATTTGAAATTGAGGAAGCATAATTCTTCCAGTATATTCAATACATTAAATTAAATTAGATAGTGTGCAATATTCTCGTGATATTACAGTCTCGTTAAGGTCTGATGAGGAGCAGGAATATAGCGAATGGATCTAAGTGATGACAATACGCACGAACATTAGGTTAGGGATCAAAAATACAGTCTCTTGGTGCTGGTTGAGGTATGGTCTCGTGAGGATCTGATGAGGGCAGTAACACGGTGGTGGCTCAATTTTATTTCAAAGATGTTAATAGCTAAAAGCATCGAGTTTGGGCTATTAAGTATGTTTTTCAGAGAGAGAGAAAGAGATTTTGTTTTTCCTCTGGATGTGTTAGGTTTACTGGGTTTACTAAGTTCATTCTGTTAATGGCATCAAGTTGTTATGTGTTCATAAGTAATAATTATTTATTAACAAAATGCTGTTGATTCTCCACGAAAGTGTAAAAATAAAAATAAAATAAATAAAAATAAATTCGTAACGTAAAATTGTCAATGACGGAATTTCTTCTATAGACAGTAGCCACAAAAAAAACAAACGATACTCGTAGATGGCGTGATTTGAAGATAAAGATAAATTTTTTCGACACATAGACGGCAACAACAAAAAAATACAGATTTAAAGAAAAGAAACACATACTTATACAAAACAACAAAGAAAAAAAAGGATACACATCAAAATAACTGGAAAAAATATAAGCCCCAATTTACTTGTGTGGGACAGGGAGTACCATAATATTTTTTTTGGGGTACTCCCCATCTATGCGAAATATAAGCTTGATA
Source organism: Plutella xylostella (assembly GCF_932276165.1). Taxonomy (NCBI): domain Eukaryota; kingdom Metazoa; phylum Arthropoda; class Insecta; order Lepidoptera; family Plutellidae; genus Plutella; species Plutella xylostella. Next base: position 1,734,120 of record NC_064005.1, read on the forward strand.
TCTGTACCCGTTTCTGAGAAAAAGGGCGGTGACAGACAGTCAGTCAGACAGACGGACAACAAAGAGATCCTATAACGGTTGCTTTTTTTCTTTTGACGTTCGAAACCCTAAAATTAAGTAAAAATATTATGCTGCCAAAAAATGTACTTACAGGTATTGAAAAAGCGGTATATAAACAAATTATACCAGCAGAGGGTTCACCATTTAGCTGAATGTTACTTAGAAAACGGCCTTGAGTGGCGGTCAAGTTGGTCCCCGCCTGCGATACTTTCCATTAACATTGGGACTCGTTTTCATGTTTTAGCGTACAGTCAGGTTTTTAGTTTTTTATAATTGTATTTTTTTATTTGTAACTTTTTAGTTGTTTTTATTTTATGAAATTTTACGTCGGTAGGTAGTTCATGATCATTTTTTATTTCAATAATTTTGGTGTTGTTATTTAAATACCTTCAATATGCATATTTTTGTAATGTGAAAATCAAGTCCTTTCATTTGATACCTTACACGGCAAAGTTGAATTATTATTTTTTCGATCATCACGTTATGTCCTCAAGAGGGCGCTATGTACATTTTAATGGAACGTCACATAGCCTATAGCCATCGCACCATCAATACGCTTCTAACAATACCTCATACATCAAAATCTATCAAGCCGTTTAGGCTACAGGAGGGAACAAAGAAACAGACAAACATACATATATACATACATATATACATACATACAATCAAAAAACATTACCCTCCTTCTTCGGCAGTCGGGTAAAAAGGAGTAAGACAGGGGGTCATTCTGAACTTTTGCTCTACGAGTTTTGGAAATTAACAAAAAAAAACCTTTTTCATAGAAACTTTGCAAATCATCATGCAAATCTCGTAGAACAAAAGTTGTTCAGAATGACCCCTTGAGTCATCCCCTTTTGGCTTAGTATAGCCCTTTTGCGACACTATGTATTTATGTACTTTGCTTTGTCGTCGGGGTTCAGTTGGCTGGAGGATGCCCGAAACTTATTATCTACACTTTAATACTTTTAGTTACCTTTCTACAAGTAAATACCACATTTGTTTGAGAAAGCTAATCGGGTTCCGAGTATAGAGTAAAGTGGCACGCCTATTAATTTCTACTCTTTCCTGGTGCCTACCAGTGTAAGTAAGAATTATACTTACTTACCCTAAAATCACCCAAAATGTACTTGAACATAATTGTCAATAAAGTTGGCGAGTAAAAGTTTATCGACCCACTGTGCAAACTTACATGTGTGCGTGTCACTGCGTGTGCTGTGTGAAGAGCATTGAAAACCCAAAATTGGCGCGGCACGTCACCCTGTACGGGCCCTTAATGCAGAAAAAAAATATTCTGGCGGTCATCACCCGTGGAGAGTTGCATTGTGACAGGCAAGCGGGACGGTCGGGTCCGCCGGGCGCTCCCGGGCCCCAACACGTGTTGGCCGCTGGCCCTTGCGCATAAAAATCCTTTGTTTCGCGTTGCCTTTTGTTAATAAGTTACCGTTGTACGAAAGCGCTTGAGTCTTTATAAGTTATTAAGTGATCTCTTATTTATTGATAAAGTTTTGGAATGTGTATACTAGAGTATAACATTACCTAATCTCTTGCCTTGTACCAATATAGTCATTTAAATAAAGTGTGCGGTTATAGTGTATGAGTGAAGTGTATAATTATAGTGTGACGCAGCCCCTTTATAGGCGTGATAGAAGTTCGCCAGCCGCCACCGTCATACCCCAAACCTAAAGCAACAATAGTCGCGAGAATCTGGTGAGAGAATTCCAATCCCGATCTAGAGACCGGCTGACGCTGCTTCGGCAATACCAACTATCCGCACCGCCGTAGTTTACCATCTAGTCCTCTGAGGCACCTGACAGAAGGCATTCATTATCATCCTTCCAAATGCTAAATTTGAAATGTATCTCAATTTCCTGAACGAGAGTGGTGGTTACTTTCGAAGTTAGTAATCTTACTCTAGTAACTAAGAAAAACGTGGTGATTAATGCATATTTTTTTCATCTCATATTGCTTTTATTTTACCATGTATTTATCCAAATAGCACAGTATCCAGCAGAATATCATTCAATGAATTTACCTTTAGTCAACAACAAAAAACCTCAAATTCTTTATTGTATGAACAGTGTGCCTAATGAATAATGAAATTAATGAATAATACAAAAATAATATCTGTTATATTTTGAAAAGGATTAATAATTAAACTAGTGCGTCTGTATTCCAAAATATCTAGAACGACGCTTCCACCATCTAGCAAAACATCAACGAATAAATTTAACTTTAGTTAGTAAATTAAAATATCCCCAATTCATTCATTCATTCATCCTGAACACTAACGTAGGTATCCTATTATACAAACACGTGCAGGGTTTAGGACCACAAACTAATATTTTTCCCACAGCAAACGTAATTCTTAAAAATAAGCTCTCTTTCAGACCAGAATAAAAAAATAAAAAAAATCCGGCCCATTGCGCTAAAAGAAACAGAACATCTGCAAGCCATAAAATAGACCCAAACTGAAACAATGGGGTAAAAGTAGACAAAGCCAAAGTTGGTTAAACAAAATTCCCACATTGCATTGCATTGGACTAGGCCTAAACCCTTCCTTCATTGGAAGGAGACCCGTGCCCCAGCAGTGGGGACGTAATGGGTCGTGATGATGATGATGAACAAAGATACTTTCAAATAGAATATAACAAAAATGTTATAGACAGAAACTGCACCCCTATAACAATAGCTCACCGAAGATGTTAATAGAATTCTTTCAAGTATTTTTTGACCGCATGGTATATGGAGAGATGTAGCTGTCTACATCAACGAACGCCATTCAAGAGAAAGTGAAAAATGAACACAGGTTAAAATATAATAAAATCAATATATCAACAATAGTCAATATGCAACCGCTGCCTATATATGAGCCAGCTAGAACTAAAAAATAAATAGAAGACAACAACCAATTTATTTTCAACCAATTATCGACACCATTCGAAGACGCACACAAACACGGAATAAGTCTCATCAGTCCCGCCCACACTACCCAGCCCAGAAGTCACAGACGCAAGGCAGAAGAACGCTACAGGAATCTACAGTCACATAAATACAGTATCAGACACAGGACCACTCAGCCATCTTCAGTCACTACACTACAGCATCAGCACAGAACCACTTCAGCATCACCACACAACCACTCCAGCATCAGCACAGGACCACTCCAGAATCAGCACAGGACCACTCCAGCATCAGCACAGGACCACCCCTGCATCAGCACAGGACCACTCCAGAATCAGCACAGGACCACTCAGCATCAGCACAGGACCACTTCAGCATCTGCGCAGGACCACTTCAGCGTCAGCACAGGACCACTGCAGCATCAGCACAGGACCACCCCAGCATCAGCACAGGACCACTCAGCAATCTACAGTCACACACTGTAGTGTCAGCACAGGACCACTACAGCGTCAGCACAGGACCACTGCAGCATCAGCACAGGACTACTTCAGCATCAGCGCAGAACCACTTCAGCGTGAGCACAGGACCACTGCAGCATCAGCACAGAACCACTCCAGTGTAAGGACGCGCGCAATCAAAGCCAAGTCTGATGTTAGAATGACGTTTATTGGGGTAGGGGAAAGTGTTGCCACACTACACCTTCCCCTTTCCGAAAAAAAAATGTTGCTTACATACATTTTTTAAAGATATGATTAATACGTAATAAAGTCTGTACTAAATTTTTTAAGTGTGAATAACGTCAAGATAATTTTAGTTATATTTATAGTGTACAAATTAATACAATATTATTACCAAAATAACTATGATTTCATACATATCGATAACACCGTGGTAATTTAAAATATTTTATAGTAGGTATACCATTATATAGAGCCAAAACAACAATAAACTATAATTTTGCTAAAAGTTTACATAATATACAGGGTGTTAACTAGAATGCGTTTGAGCGGGAAATGGGGGTTAGTATTAGTCTAACCAAGCACGTTTCTAAGAAAAAAAACATCAGAATCTCGAATATTTATGTTTAAAGTCTAAAGTAAAGTGGAAAGTTTTACCTTAATCAAAAACATGGTCACCCTACAAAAACACATAACCAATGAGACATTCGATTGCAAAAGAACACACACTGTAAATTTGTTATCAACTTCACTTTTCATAATTTATTTGATGTAACTATGATTGTAATTAATTACACAGTAGGTAATAACAATTATTAAATAAAATTTAAATTATTCATGGTGATTAATGACATACTAATCAACAATTAAACAGCTGATTGTCATAAAGTTTGATAGATCGTTCAGAATATAATTTATGACTTTCTAGGAGCTCAGAACAATAATTAAACCTTTTTACTCAGAATAAGGTAAGCGTTTAGTATTCACCCTTGATACTTACCACATTTTATTTTTCTTTTATTACCTAAAGATGCGTACAGACCGGCCCAACGAACGCCCACCGATGGACATTTATCATACATAATACAGGGGCAGATTGAGCAACGAAGGTCAACAAAACCCGTTCGTTGGCGTTCGTTTGGCCGGTCTGTATGCAGCTAAAGATAAAAGACCACAATGCATAACAGGATGATAACAGGGTCTACTTCAATGACGAATTGGTTTACTTACACTCGCTCATCTCGATTTGTGTTGTGTACTTGCGATTGAGACGTCTTTGATGACGAATAGTACGGAAATCCTCATAATAAGTATGGCCTCACTTTAAATACCAGTAGAATAATAACAATCTCGCGTATCATAACCATCGTGTATTTATGATAGTCATTACCTTCTCTGTGGATCTAGTCTGTCAGTCAGTCATTGTTGTTTACTTGTTTACAATCATTTTTTACAATTATTACCTAAAAGGGAAAAGGTACCTACAATTCTATCTTTTGATTACCAAGCCTTGTTCCTCATTTCGTTTTATGTTGTGCTGTGCTGTGAATACGTGTGACCTATGTTATGAAGCATAAAATGAAAATGTTCTGTATTCATAAAAGATAATTGTGTATCAATAAAGTGATACTTATGGAGTAAAATGAAATGTCTACAATGGATTGGGTACTTTGAGTACCCAAAATCTCGGTAGGTACCTTGACGATGTGGCTCCACGAGTGTGGTGCAGATGCACGCATACTTTTTTATTGACCTTGGCTTTGAATTGTTTGGCCTTGATCTTGGCTTTCAAGTTCATGGTCATTCTGTCAAACGTACCTAAACCTGAATAGGGTGACTATGAAATTTTAAAATGTACTAAATAAAACTGTTTTATGTTGGTCAGCTTAAAGCAAATAAAATACGTTTTTTAATGTCTTATCGTGTTCAGTATCATCAGCTGTATCTACCATTTCCCGCTCCAACGCAATTAAGTTAACACCCTGTATAATGAATTTAAGTATGCAATATAGCCAACAAGTATAATATAATTTTCTGAGGATGAATATTTTATTCTGAATACAATTTTAGTTATTTATATCTAATGTATACCAAGTTTAATTTAAATTTAGTTCTTTCGCCAAGGTAACTAATATCTATTACTTATACAGAATTACTTAAAGTTGGTTAAGTACTATTAAACAAAAAATACATTATGAATTGTATAATATTCAGAAACACAAAATTTATAAAAATAAAAATAGAGAAATTCGGTTTTTTGTAGCACTGAAGACACAAAACAATTTTACCTGTACTTGACAATCTTGACATCACAAGTTTTTTTTTTTTTGATATATTGATTACTTTAATATATTTTATCTATAGATATACATAATTACATATGTATATTGTGCAATAAAAGAATAAATAAATAAATAAAAATACTGTACTTAGGCACTATTTTGTTTTGTACTACTTTCGTAGTCAAATATTTATCTGCTACTTTATCTTTTAACAACTCAAATTAGGTAATACACAGAACCTATGTTCGTATGACATTTGAAACCAATGAGGCGTTTGTTAAAAAAAAAAAAAAGTTCCTTTTTGGAGAAATAGATGGCGTTGTCTGGGGTTGTACCAACTTTCAAACCCTCAGAACACACTCAGATCACAATATGTTATTCTGTGAGGCTAACGAAATGTGAAAGTGACGTAGGTAGGTAGAATTGTAGTATTATTTTCTCTATGATGTCGATGTCACTGTTGCTTCAGCGTTCAGTGCGATTGTGCGTACAGCCGTTCTTTTCAAGTTTTCTCAGTTTCCTTGTGTTTCTCCTGTATTAATTGAGTTGTAGTTGAGCTATCTGCTCCTCCTCCCTTGATACTGCAGAGTTAGTGCACTTGAGATAGTGACTCTTTTGAGATAGTGACTCTTGTGAGATAGTGCATAGAGAAAAGAACACTACGTGACGGCGCGGGTAGAACTATTCACAGAATACTTAGCACTATCCCAAGCCACATGCAGTCTGAGCCTCGGAAGGATGGCTCGCGCTACCACCCGACATTTAATCACAACTAGTGAGTTCTTATTCTGAGTTTAGTACTCTTTGCTCTCTATGTAATTTTTGAAAGTTGGTACACTGCGTTTTCACGCCATCTATCGGCTTACCCAAAAGCTCAACTGACAGTTGTCAAGGAAAACGGCTCATAAATGAAAAATATTTAAAATTATGTATGTTATTACTGTTATTATTATTAGATATTCATCATGTTGAATGAAGGAAGTCATAATCAGAAGCAAGCACAGCTTAAAACATCATCTAATTAAGAATATATAAAATATACGAATGATTATACATTTGTAACTTAAAACTACTTATAACGTAATGTTGACGCATTGTTGACGACTATAAAGACTCGCTTGTTCATAATTTTATTACCCAAAATTAAATGTAGGTATATAGGTATTATTTAAAATCTTTATTTTTATTGTATAGGTACCCTTAAAATGTATACTCCAAACATATTTTTAGATTTAATATTAAAATTTCAATAAGTATTTATATTAATTATTTCAAGTTATTTAGTTTCAATATTATTAAAACTCCGTATATACTTGTTCTACAAGAAACTCATTTAACACAAGTTGTGTCCAACTAAAATTCAAAATTATTTAATGATTATAGAAGGATTTGTCCTTGATTGTACTTGTAAATATATTTAAATGTAAATTATTAGTTTATATGATTTATTTACTACATTATGATTAAAACTTTCTCTTGCCTTCTTTTGTTTTATACCAAACTGACGTTAGTTATTAATTAAACCATTATAATTTTTTCTATACATATTTCCTTTTTAAATATTAATTTAGACATTTTCTATATTTTATTTATTTTGCGTATATTTATCATCATTCATATTCTTTTATATTCAAAATTACCTTTATTCATTTATTTATACTTTATTTCATTTATTTTGCGTATATATTTCATCATTCATATTCTTTTATTTTCAAAGTCATCTTTTTATTATTTATTTATACTTTTATTTCATTTCACACACATACATTTACGAAAAGGTACATATAATTATTTCCACTCTTTGGTGGGCCAGCGCTGGTCTTCATTATTTATTTATATATTTATCTGTAGGGTACGCAAAACAACGAGAGTCGACTCTATAATAATTATAATATAAAAAAACACATGTTCCATAAATATTACAAGGGCACATTTAAACTAGCTCTACTCTTAGGCAATTCCAAAATTCTTCACGGAGGGTTCTCGACCGCACTATGATCAGAAATAAGGACGTGACACCTTGTTGTACCCTACCATATGTACCTTCGATGACTTTGCTATTTACTTTTTATTTATATAAGTCCTCTGACCATACGTAATCGCTAATTATCTTGGTAATTGCGCTCTGTATGTCCCTTACTCGTATTACCTTCTTTATATTACTCATATCCTTTAGAATCCTTCGGCCAATAAAATATTGTTAACGCTTGGGTGATCAGTCCAATTGTTTATCAACGTCTTAGAGACCAAAGTATCCTCAACCATACATTTCTCACGTGCACATGAGCTACTGAACTTTCATACATTACCATATATTCTTTATCATTGCTTACTCATAATCATTTTCACTATAATACATACATCTTCATTCAATTAACAAAACTAATCAATCTCTAGACTCAAAAGAGTACTTAATAATCTTTATACTTGTACATCGATACCTATACCCTTCGCTTATCTACATACGACGACGACAAGACGATTCGTACCTAATCATCATTTCTTGGAACGACAAAAAGATCTTTAATACTACATCCAGCCGTGTCTTTGCTCGCAAAATAAACTTTATACTCTACATTTTACTTATCTTTCTCCTATTAAGATTTTGTTTTCTTTTTAAACCATTATGTTTACGTAACAATATCTAATATTATTAATATATTTTTATTCTTTACATTCCAATCTTTATAATTTTTATTTATGGGTACCTAAGTTTAAAATCAGTAACTATTTTTCGAAATCATTTTTCGTAATCTAACTCTAGTACGTAGTTATATTTTTATTAGTTTACTAAATTTATTTATTATTTATTTATCTATCTTCTGTAGTGACGTACGTGTCTTTTCGAGATACTGTACATTTCGAATAATTTGTATTGAAAGTTATGTTGATACTGGAACGTCGTTATACTGTTGAGATGTATTTTAATATTCGATTTATCAATATGGTTCAAGCATTACATTATTTTAATTTAGTGAAAAAATTACAGGTGGTCAGGTTTCTCTGAATCTAACTGTACTTAAGTAGGTGTATTTTTATCATCAGTTATAATTTTTCTATATTGTATTCAATTATCTCACGCGTTGAATTTTTGACTACTGCATGTTTTCTGTTTTGTGATTCTATTTTATATTGCCAATGAATGATATTCTAAACGTAGTTACATCCAAAAATGATAACTTTATTTTAGACCTGTTAAAACTATAGCTTAAATGTTGCATCGAGACATGACATGGTTTCCCAATATGCATGATCATCAGATTCCTCACTGCATGCGCGGCGGATCGAAATACGATATCTGTTGAGCGTGTGACCATTTTTGTGAGAAGTATGTTTTTGTTATATGGATTCAAAGAATAAACTAAGCATCTCCTAATCTGTAATTGAACTTTGATAGGTACGTGTTTATAAGAATAGGTATGATAAGTACACCCATTGCTATCTTTTCTATGGGATATTCGTTTAAGATAATGGGGTAAATGGAAAGAAATATATTTCGGTTTTAGCGTTACGAAACTATGGCATATATAGGTAAGTATATCTCTTTATGACTGCACGAGGTAAAATCTAAATAATCTAATACAAGAAAAATCCTTATAATGATAACGTTACGTTATTTTAAAAATATGTAATTATACTGATAAAATACAATAGTTTTTGATTGTGGTTAAACATACTCGTAGGTATGAAATAAGAATTTACGCGGTATTAACTTTATTACTAGAATTAAAGTATTTAGATTTGTATTCATTGAATTGCATATTTACGTACTATTAATTTCATTTGACCAATATCTGGCTCATAGTGGATTATTTAATTAATTGATTTTTATTTTTCTATTTTACTTTTTATTTGTTTAAGTATTTATAATTGTAAATTAAGTGCAATAAAATATTTTATTTATTATTTCTTATCTTCGTATCTATAATATTATGTGATTTAATAAATGAATAGCGGTTTAATTTTTAAATGCAAATAATCAATTTAAATATAGCTAAAAAAATGGCTAGTCAAGGAATGTTTTTATAGACCAAAAGTTTTTATAGTACCAAAGAACATTTTGAATTTAAGTGATTAAGTAAGTAAATAGGAAATTGTGCAATGCATTGAATTTGTAATTTGGATTATTTTATATTTTAAACAAAATGTATCTATTTAAGTATATAATTTAATTTATTGTAATTTGATTAGGTTAGCAGTTTAATTTTGAAATTTGAATAGTACTTTGACGGAATTCAGACATTTTAAATAAAAAATATTTTCGTACAAATTATAAAAAATAAGTTAAGATTTTCTATTATTATATATTTTATTACTTGGTAATTTTATGAGTTCCATTATTTATCGGTATCAATATGTTTATCTTATAGAAATCAAAATATTTTTTTTTGATATTCAAACCAAAGTCTTTTTTTTTATAGAAAAAATTGAATTTTGCATGTAGGCTAAACCTGTAAAATATAATATCCTGAAATGAAATATAATATTATGTAGGTAATATAACAATTGACAATAAGTATCGACACGTACGATAAGTATTTGATTTTCTTATAATTTTTACTAGATTTACTTGATGAAATTACCTACCTAGTCGTCAACAAGCGTCAATAACTAATTACATATATCTTTTCCCAAAGAAAATAAACATGCAACAATTTATAACTGAATTACTAATATTAATACTTTAGAACTGAATTACTATTTAAGCATTCGAATACTATTTATTCTTACTGAAATATTTATGTATTCATCTTCTACATAAAATTACAAAAATACTTTACTTATATTTTGACAACAATAACTTTACGAATTTAACGAATTTAACTGAAAAAATGTAAATCAACTCAAAAAAAAGAATTTAAATAATTTGCAAACCTGAATTTCTAAGTAATGTTTCGAAAGAATATAAATTTCTCATCTGGGTGGCGCGGCGGTAGAACATGCGGGGGTCCAACTGTGGGCGCGTCCAGCTCCTCGCGTCCCTCTGGGCAGCGTCAGGCAGCAGCATCCTCCTCCAGCCTCGCAGCTGTAGCTCGGAGGACGTCCTCTGCTACCCGACTCGCACACTCCCAGCGCCTTCTCCTCAGCAGCCAATTTGTCTCCCGGCGCCATCCATGTTTTTGTAGAATTTTATTATATTTTGTCCACTTGATTGTCATGTTTATTTTCTTCAAGTTTCTTATATTTAATTAATTATTATTATTTATTGGAATTTTTATCCTTTAGATTATATGAATCGTCCATTTTCATTTTATCACTCACACAATTTTTTTTTGTAAAAGTCTTTTGTTTTTAATTTATTTTATTATTCGGTCCGCCGGCACTGCCACGGAGGCAGGCCGGCTGGCACGGTCGCCATGTAAGGACGCGCGCAATCAAAGCCAAGTCTGATGTTAGAATGACGTTTATTGGGGTAGGGGAAAGTGTTGCCACACTACACCAGCATCAGCACAGGACCACTCCAGCATCAGCATAGGACCACTTCAGAATCAGCACAGAACCACTCAGCCATCTACAGTCACACACTACAGCATCAGCACAGGACCACTTCAGAATCAGCACAGGACCACTCAGCCATCCACAGTCACACACTACAGCATCAGCACAGGACCACTTTACCATCAGCACAGGACCACTCCAGCATCAGCATAGGACCACTTCAGAATCAAGCACAGGACCACTCAGCCATCTGCAGTCACACACTACAGCATCAGCACAGGACCACTTCAGAATCAGCACAGGACCACTCAGTCATCTACAGTCACACACTACAGCGTCAGCACAGGACCACTGCAGCATCAGCATAGGACCACTCCAGCATTAGCACAGGACCACTTCAGCATCACCCAGGATCGCTCCAGCATCAGCACAGGACCACTCCAGCACTAGCACAGGACCACTTCAACATCAGAACAGGACCACTCCAGCATTAGCACGGGACCACTCCAGCATCAGCACAGGACACAAGAACTACATCGGACACCTATAGACATACGGATCACTTCAAGCACCTACAGACAAACGGGAGCATCGGGTACCTACAGACACACGGATTACTTCAAGCAGCTACAGACACACGGAGAACATCGGGTACTTACAGACAAACGGATTACTTCAAGCACCTACCCCACAGACACACGGACTACAGCGAGCACCTACAGACATACGGACAACATCGGGCACCTACAGACACAGGGACTACAGAGCGGGCACCTACAGACACACGGATTACAGCGGACACGGGCTATATCAGCAATCTACAGGATTGCAGGATTACACAGATTTACACCAGACACCTACAGGCAGAAGAAAATACACGGAGCACCTACAAAAGCAGACCAGGACATGCATACCAACAATGAGTATGCCAAAGATGGCTTTTACGCTCTCCGAAAACCTATTTCCTACCTTTACCTATTCTCCTAGATTGGCTAATTAGGGTGCATACTCGGTCGATGATATTCACTTTCCTCACCTATCCTTGAGCGTGTGTTCCTCCTCCCTTAAAAACTGAGCGCCCCCCAGTAGGCGCGGCGATTTCCGTGATACAGGGTAACTCCTGGCTGGTGGGGTGCATTCATTCATTCATTCATTCATTCTGGCGGTCATCACCCGTGCTCATTCCCACAAAAATACCAGTTCCTTGGTTCACCTATTTATTGCGAAATGAGAGCATAAACTCATTTGTGTAATTAAAAAAAAACATGGCAAAGAAGAAACAAAAGACAAACTCTGTTTGTTTTACCTTCTTATACCGGCTTTGCTTATTGTTATTTATTATGACAGATACGCCCGTTCGTTGCCTTAAAAAACGACATTGATGATAAACTATTTTTTGCCTGAGAGTGACGTAGGAGGCTTTAAAAATATTCAGTTATTCATTATTAGAATTACACTCACAGGCAATGAGAAAGTTCCAGTGAGGAAAGCACCTAGTTACTCTTAAACGGTAAAAACCAAACGATGCATTCTGCAATATTTTAGACTTTTTAATGGAGTATTAGAATATTACCAATGTTTTAAAAAATTGTGGTCGTTTGTTGTCAGCATTTTGCAAGTGCAACTGTATCTTTGACCGTGAGTGTATTTAAGTATCCAAAATAGCGAGTATAATCCTATTACATTTGCGTTCATTATATTTTAAAATTGTACTTTTACACTTTGTATCTTAAAACTTTTGATTGAAAATGCAAATCGATCGATAGGAAATGCTAATTGCATTCAGAAGTTTGAAAGCTCATTTTAATCATTTTGAAGAGACTGAATAGTTATTGTATTTTATACAGAGGTGTACCATCATGAACTACTTTGTTTTAACGATACTAAAGATAACTTCAGTCAGAGGACTAAGGTTACCGACATCGCTGTCAAAATATGCAAGCTGAAGTGGCAGTGGGCTGGTCATATTCATAAACCGATAACCGTTGGGGTAGACGAGTTCTCGAGTGGACACCACGAACAGGCAAACGCAGCGTGGGACGCCCTCCTGCCCGCTGAACTGACGACCTTAGGCGGGTAGCCAATAGTGGTTGGATGAGGAAGGCGGAGGACCGAGTGTTGTGGCTGTGTCCAGCAGTGGATGATTATTGGCTGATGATTATGAAGAATAACTAACAACTAAACAAACACACGGTCAGGGATATAAAAATAAACTTTAATCAATTTGTATCATTAACACTTTATTCATACATCTTTCTCAATAAGCCGTTATTACCTCAAGTAAAGTAAGGTTTGGTAATAAGAGGCGATACATTGAGGTTTTGTCCCTAACTTTCTGGAACAAATATAACAAGTATTTTTTCTTCCATCCCCACCATCATATTGTAACGATTGAACGACAAAAGTATGATCAATAGTTTGGTAATAAGGGATCCTGTCTTCTCCGTAGTATTTCCAGAATTTTTGCTGTTTATATATATATATATATATTTGTTATATGAAGATAAGCGCCCACCTTTCAGCATCGTTCGAATGGTCGCATCGCATTCAGTATTCATACATTTATGAAAATCCGTTAGGTGCCTTGCTACTACACTCACAAGCAATGAAAAAGTTCCACTTACAAAACGCAGCCCCATCAAAATATTAACGTTTTTAGTTGATAATATTCTGATGCGCTGTTTAAATGTATGTACTTTGTAGACGGTGTCATTCAGCTAGACTTTTCCGTTTAGGAGTGATTTGGTGCATTTTTACTAAAACTATTTCATTGCTCGCCAATGTAATTCAGAGTTATACGTCATACGTAACACAAAAACCTCACAATGGACCTTCCTCCTCAATCAACCACCATCAATCACCGTGGCTCTCAGATGTCCCCATGTAACCCGCTACCTCACAAACAACAGCCAAGGGTTGGACTCCGACATGTGATACAGGGAGACGCAACAGGCGTTGATATGTATGTATGTGGGTGAAGGTAAAGCCGCGTACAGACCGGCCCAACGAACGCCCAGCGAACGGCCAACGAATGCCCAACGATGGATATTTATCATACATAATACAGGGACGACCGACTGGCGCAGTGGTTAGTGACCCTGACTACTGAGCCGATGGTCCCGGGTTCGATTCCCGGCTGGGGCAGATATTTGTTTAAACACAGATATTTTGTTCTCGGGTCTTGGATGTGCCCGTAAAATGGCAATAGGCCCGCCCCCTATTACATTGGGACTAACATAACACTCTGGCGAAAAGTGGGTGCAGCAATGCACCTCTGCCTACCCCGCGAGGGAGTACATTAGTACAAGGCGTGAGTGCGTGTATTATTTATATATTATATATTACAGGGCAGATTGCAGAAACGAAGGTCAACGAAACCCGTTCGTTGGCGTTCGTTTGGCCGGTCTGTACGCAGCTTTAAACGAACCTTAGCAGCTAGGTATATGTGAAGATTGTGATTGATCACATTATCACTGTTGACTGTGAGATAGTGGCGGAAAAAGATATAGCTCAGCTATATGTATATTAAATATGCTACAGGCTAAGATCTGGTTTGTGAGAATACTATTTTTAGCTACGTACGGAATATTTTGGGTATACATATACATATAGGTATATAGTATTATAATAACGAGAAGGCCGTATTATATCATAGACCGCAAGTAACAGGCAACTAATAAAAAAAAACATGTCATTAACACTGTTAAATTGAAACTATTTTTGGTTAAAATTAGATTACAACATGTAGAGTTTAACACAAAAAACACCACAAAAACATTCGCACTCGTAATCCTTTCGAATATTGGTCGTAAGTTAATACAAACCTCGAAAATACCTTCATTTCAATAACGAAGTGAAAATTTACAAACCAAATTGGAATGTTTTTTAAAATTTCATCGGGAATTTCCGTGGCCAAATGAAATTATTTAAAGCTATGTCTGTTCGGTTATTTGGGATTTTATGATACAAATATTGTACATAGTTAGGTATATTTATTTTTAACTTAAATATGTACAATTAGGGTCACTTTTACCAAACGCTAAACGTATTTCAAATTGTTTTTAAATCAAATTTTAAATACATTTTGTGCTAACTGACAGACGTCTGACAGGCTACTAAATACGTTTAGCGTTTGGGTTAAACTCCACCTAATTTTATTAAACAAATATTTATGTAGTTTTATTCTAATTTCTACTGATGATGATGAATGATACTGGCGTGGTACGTCTTACTTCTTCATTCATTTAGGGCTACCAGGCCTTGTAGCACCGTGCGCTATTAAGACGTGACAAAAGTTTTCCGTCGCACTCGCTCTTGAGGCTGCGCGATGTGAGTGAGCACGATGCAAAACTTTTGTCACCTCTTAAATGCGCGCTGTGCTAGCACAGTTGAGTAGCCCTTCATTTGAAGGAAATAAAATCACCTAGGTACTATAGTTTACCCCTTTTTAAATCTAGCGTTCTCTATCAAACATATAAAAAGTAAGTAAAGGGTTAGACAGGCAGACGGGGGCTATCTGCGCAGCGTACTCCTACAGAGGAGGTCGTAAATCTCGACAACGTCTTCTGATGATCGCCGCACTGTATGTAGCTGTGAGTTCTTTTCAAAGAGTAAATTTGTAAAAAAAAGACTTTCAATGGCATATAAAAGTAAAAACAACAAAAAATATGTAATATAGGACAAAGTGCCGGTTTTTATGTGCCGATGTTTAAATGTATATAAAAAAGCGTAGTGGCTACGTTTGGGAAGGCTGTTAGAGTGCTGTGGCGCTCTTTAGGAAAGGCCAATGTCCAGCAGTGCACGATTGAGCTAGCTTCCACCTATTGGTATCTTTCGTAGGTATTTTACCAAACGGATTGTCATACAGTCAAACTATAAAGTCCTGACATCAAAGAGTGCGATGTTGTTTTTCGACTTTTTATGATCATCAGTTATTTACTTACTTTTACATACATTTTAAAAATAAAATACCGATTGATTATGGATTTTTAACGGATTTTTCCTTTAATTAATATAACAGATCGATTAAATACGATCTTATAAAATGAGTTAGGATCCACTTCCGTTTCCACGACTTTATAATTGGACTGTAGGTACATGTATGGAGAGACAGCGGTGGCAATGCTGATGAAGTGGATGCGCTTGTGTGTATTTTATACAAAGATATATCGTTGCGAGTAATACGATTGGTGGACGCTTACCTTTACGGGCTGCGGTCAAATTGAAAACGCGTTGGCCAGATACATACATCAGTGCGTCCGGTCGGCGCGGCCCGGAAATGACGGGCCGTCGACATCGGCACTGGACGGTGCTCTGACTGAGAATTACCCCCCTTGAAACATGAGAATTACCCCCCTTGAAACATGAGAATTACCCCCCTGAATCAGCGGGACGCGAATAGGTTTTGAATGTTCGCGTGTTTTCAACATACATAATGCTCACGAACTGTTATCCCCCAAGGGGTAGTCGGAGATGACTCGCAAGCGAGTACTCGCTTTTCGCTGTACATTTGTACTCACGTGATAGGTCGCGAGCTGTATCGTCGTTTTTGAATGAGTATTCACAAAAATTAAATTCATTAAAAAAAAACGTGTTTTCAACTTGCGACCTATAATATTGGGTGAGATTTAAATGAGACGACCGAATGGTGAAGTGGTTAGTGACCCTGTTATGCCGAAGGTCCCATATTCGAAACTCGGCCGGGGCAGATATGTCAATCAATGAAAACATTAACATTTTAGGATTTGTCTTCTACATGAAATATGCTCACAGATTTTTTTATTCACTTTTTTACTAATCATTTTGTAATACAATAATATTTGTTGTTTTGTCGACCAAAATGCTATTGTTGATTCTCCAGTAAGAAGAAGATGAAAGTAAAGTGAATACAAAAACAAATTGAATTAAACTTATCGTCTGAGTGGCAAACTCCTTGATAAAGTAATAACATTTCAAAATAAGATAGCCCTTTATTTTTAACCTTCTTTTTAATTTATTTAAAGATTTTTAAAAAGTAAAGGGTTGTCTGGTAAAGATCGCTTTAACTAATAATACCGCTTTTTTACCCTAATTAAGTTACTTGACAATTTTATTATTGTTTTAATGTAAGTCTAAGTACAAATCAAAAGTACAGATTAAGTTAACTGCTCTGGGAACTGGTACTGTTTTACTCGACTAAAACAACTTTATTTTCATAGAATCACAGACAAATAGATTTGGCTGGTTTTGTGGAATTAATAAATTTGATTAACTTTGAGAAAAACAAAATAATTCAGTAATAATGTGTACAGAATTACCCATTTAGCACTTCACTTTAATACTAATCCAACAGGGTGTTTAAGCAAGTTTACGCAATAATAACCCTTAATTCCTTACATTCAAGCTTACTTTACACTAGAGGAAGAGAGTATTCGTATTGACGATACTTCACTGTCGAAAAAGTGACAATAGACAAGGAAAAAGCGGGCGGTAAGCGGGAGCTATTGTCGAAGTCACTCGATAAAAAGTCTAAAGGAATATATTGATGGTTTCGGGTTTAATGGCTCTTGAGATGGGCGCGTAGTTTCTAAAGGATACGCCGAACGTGGATTGTGCTATAACAATCCTTTGAGTTAGATTTTGTTCACATATAATACCTATATCATACTTTATTCTTTATTCCTGTGTATTCTTTATACCTATCTGTTGTGTTAAGTAAGTGAAAAAAAAAAACACGCACTCACGCCTTGTACTAATGTACTCCCTTGCGGGGTAGGCAGAGGTGCATTGCTGCACCCACTTTTCGCCAGAGTGTTATGTTAGTCCCAATGTAATAGGGGGCGGGCCTATTGCCATTTTACGGGCACATCCAAGACCTGAGAACAAATATCTGTGTTTAAACAAATATCTGCCCCAGCCGGGAATCGAACCCGGGACCGGATCGGGATCGGATCAGTAGTCAGGTCACTAACCACTACGCCATTCGGTCGTCATAATTAAGTGAATTTTTAAATTATTTTTCAATATGGAAACAAACACCTTTCGTAGCTCTCTGCGTGCGTAGCACTTCGTAGCAGGAAATTCTCGTAGAACTTCGTAGCAGGTTGCTCGTAGCACTTCGTAGCAGCATAATAGTAATAATATCTTAGTTTACGCTAGAGGTGCCACATTGTGTGCAATATAACGGAAGTTTCATTACAAACTATCACAGGTAGTACTAGTCCATAATAACATAAATACGTACTTCGTATTATCAATCAGCAATTGAAATATTTATATTTTCTGAAATTGTGTGTTGTGTGTTCAAATAAATGTATACTTAAATATCTATTTATCTATCTTCAAAAGCTGGTCAGTGAAGTTTTTAAAAACCTATTAGAATCTTGCAAATGCAGCGTTTCTTCCTATGCGGTGGTAATTTCAACTTTCAAACCAAGTCTCGACTTGTTCAAATCTAATTACAATAATCGGCTTAAGACTGCCTGTCTAGTGTCTACTTGTCTAGTGATGTTCTAATAATAACCAACGATTTCAAGTGATCTACGCTTCAAACATTTACTCACCAACTTAATTAATAGAGTACCTATATTTATTAAGGAACACCAACAGCATACATATGAATTTCTTATTATAAAATATTCATTATATTTAATTCTTTATTGTATAAATATTACAAATAAAAGTACAAAAGGTGGACTTAATGCTAAAATACTGATATGTAAGCTTCATTATAGGTATCCACATCATTCTTAAACAAAGCTACAACAAGATAATTTAGGTACTTAATGTAAACTAAAGACTAACCTAACAATGTGAGAGATAACAGTGAAACAACACATACATGTTACCCTAAACTAAAGATTAACCCAACATAACAATGTGGGCAATAAAAGTAGACAAGAGATGTAACTATGAACCCATAAAGTTTTTCAGTCAGTAGGTAATTTATATTATTATGTATTGATAGTAACTTATTTTACAATTTTGAAGACTTAACAGACTGCATTACGATTACAGAAATATTTAAGTACTTAAAAAGAAAATGAGGTTTTTATTTTATTTTAAAAATACAAACACAAGACATTCATTAATTTGTCACGTTAGAACTTCAAGTTAAGCTGAACTGTAGTATGAGTTATCGTTGAGTAGCACTTAATTTCTATGGGGCTATGGAAGACAAAACCAAGAGAGTATAATGTACTATTAGTTTCTTTACCCTATCCTACAGATTGAATAGTACTCTACTATTAGTTCAATGGGGCGGTACCCTACTTATTTTTACTCTTATATTTTCCGGGAGGTCCCAACTCTACAGCACTATCAAAAGGCACAAGGGCTTGCGCAAATTGACTAAGTTATTAACTCATTAGAGCGGAACTAATGTACACAGTCAGATAGCAGCCTTCCGGTTTTGCGCCATTTTAAATATTTGCTATTTTAAATATTTTATATAACTAAAATATTATTATTGTTTAAAAATTATGGTTTTTATTTGTAAAATCATTAGGATTAAGTACTGCGTTTGGCAATAAAAACCATTTTCTTTCTTTCTTTTGCTCGATGTCTGTTAGCTCTGAGTGTTTTAGTTTTATAAATCCTAAACCTAACTATCCTAACTAATATTATAAATGCGAAAGTTACTTTCTCTGTTACTCTTTCATGCCTAAACTACTGAACGGATTTGAATGAAATTGTATACAGATGGTCTAGACCCTGGGAAAGAACATAGGCTACTTTTTATCCCGGAATTCCCACGGGAATTTTTTTTAAGGCGAAGCGAAGCTCGCGGTACCAGCTAGTACCTAATCAATAATTATGCTTTGTAAAATATAGCATGAGATGAACAGTTGTCAAATCCGTATTTGTTTATAATTTGTTAGTTTTCAAGGGCAAGCGAACTTTATTTACATGGCATAAAGATCTGTCAATCAAACGTATGATAGGATTCTAACTATATTGTGTAAAAACTATAAACTATAGTTATATAGCCATAGAAGTAATGCCAGTTGCCAGTGTCTTAACACCCATTGAAACGCGGTTTTAAAATTATTTTTTTCCTAATTAATTTTAGTTTTGATCAATTCTTTTATTGACAAAGACAGCCAAGTGACTAATTACTTGTATAACTTACCTAAGTAAGTTGATTAGCCGAAGTAAATATTAATCTTTATTAAACAGTGAATTATTAAAATTATACTGGTCATGGTCAGCCGTCTCAAACTTTTTGTGAAAATTTATCTTCTCTGAAGTGAAGATGGACGTCAGCTGCAAACGTTGAAAAATATTTCCATTTATCATAAACTTTAGCAGACTAACTGATTCTCAAACTCTGACCGAAAAACAGGAGTTTTTTTTTATTACGTAGGTACCTATGTGTGTGTCTGGCTGAGGAAACGTGACTGAAGGATGGACCAATTTTAATGGGTTAATGGTTATTCCAATTTTAATCAATTCTGAATACTCTTACTGAAAAATAGGATAGAACTCGCCATTATTAAAATACACTTACGGGAAATAAAAAGGTTCCACTGAGAAAAGCACCAAATTACTCCTAAACGGTAAAGGCTAGCTTAATAACGCATTCAGCAACATTGAAGTGAATTTAACGGAGTATTAGGATATTACCAACTAAAAACGGTAATATTTTGTTCAAATTTATGATTAAATGGTTTAAAAAAAATTCTTTGTCATTGCCCGTGAGTGTTTGTTGCCTTTGTGTATGTGTTTTTATAAATACTTAAGACGTTAATCACGCTTATTCATGGTCATACGACTCACACGACACAAAAAACACACATTGAAGTAAACACTAATAAGGCCCAATAGCAACAATCTGTATTTTTCTATCTGTATCTGGACAGAAGTCAGAGTCAGTAACCACAACATAGGTCTTCAATAACAAACCAACAGCGTACCTACTAGTACCTAGGTAGTAGGAAGTATTCCCAGGCACCCAATCGCTCATTTTGTACTGTGGCTACAAAATACAGCTGATGAGTTCCCGGGAGATCTACTCTAAATGTACCTAAGTGGACTTTAAACTTCAACGAGCATTGAGGGAAATCAACTGTGGCGAAACAAAATAGTTTTAGTAATATTAATTGCGTTTAGTTTTACCGGTTGGGTGTTATTAGCATAAAACTATAATTTTTATTCCGCCTCACTCCGTTTCTGATCACACATTGTATGCGTTATGATTGAACGATATACTTATAGTTACCGGAACTGAAGACTTGTGCAAGTAATTACATATATCGAGGCGTGTGTGTGACAATACTTGCACAATTTTGAAAGAGCAGACTTCTAAGAGGTTCTAGAACCAATTTGTTTCTACGAATTTCCAAAACTTATATAACAAAATTTGTTTAGAATTACCCCCTGAGTTACCCTTCTGGCTTAGTAAACTTTATTAGCAACACCCCGTATGTACCAGCCTCTGCACCTCCATCTCCATAAGTAGGTTGTGGTGACAAATGGCAGGACTGTCCACCCCCCATCATGTCCGCATAAGTTCCTAACGACCACTTTCTTACAAGCACAGCTGTGACCGTCATACGGGAGTATAGAGATTACAAGCACTGTAATCCATCTGTGATGTAGATGGGTGGGAATATAGAGTATAAAATATTTATCTAGATTCAGACAACGCTTTTGCTATAGAAACAAGTGCCAACACCAAAAAAGATAATCACGTAATTTCAAAAGTTATATATAGAGCAGAAATACGAGCTGTATTTGGTTTTTAGAACAAAATACAAGAAAGTGCAATATTCCCGTAATACACTACAATAATTTAACATTTTCATTTTCACCTTACGCCACAAAAAAAGTAAAACCGAAATTCCGCGTAGGTTCTAGCGCTAAAATGCCGACCATAGACTACCTATATTTTTTTTTTATTCCGCATTTCTTACGCCCCTCGATGTAGGTAATAGTGCTCTTAGCTTTTATTGTCGTTCCGTAGTCTTTAACTGCTCCAGCAAACGAGAGCGTATTGGCCGAACTCCAAATGTCGGGTTTTTGTTCCAAGGTCCTTTTCCTGGGGGACAAAAGGATTAAGCAATTAACAGTTTTCGCTGGTTGTAGTCGGTAGCTGTAGTTAGGTAATGAATAGCTAGGTTTATCGGTAAATTGATATGATATAGCTTCAGTGTGTTGTTCAGGAATATGGTAATTGCCAAAGTACAGTAACACAGCATTATTTCAAGAAGTAACTACCTAGTAGTAATTCAGTAAATCTTTAAATCATATTTGAAATCCCCTAGTCAATTATACTTCTCTATTCTATTCTGAAATAAGTAAATATTTTCTCTAAATCTGTTGTTGGTCTTCTTTTCTTATTGTTGCAGTGGCAAACACTAGGGCTCACTATGTTTTGACCGTGTTTTTATAAAACTCTACAATCGTATCTGAATTTCGTCCCCGACACACTAAGTAAAACAACATCAACTAGCGGTTTTCAGACTAGCTGATGAAAGAAAAAACAGATACCTAATATCAGGCGGGAAATACACTGATTAAAGTTAGGGGCAGTTGCATTAAAACGCTACACACGAGAGAAATAGAGCAAGTGCTCGTAAAATCACGCGCGTATCCGACAATCTCTGAAACGCTACTCGTAGAAACATTTGGAAGTTAAACCAAAAACGGTTTTTAAAATTAAATGTTATATTTTGATCTCTGATCAGCAAAAGTTTTTTTAAATTAATTATTGCTAAGTTTTGTCTATCTTTATAAAAAGTCTGTTTTTACTGCATATGACAGAAGAAAATGTAAAATAAATAGTTATGTATAGTAGGTAAGTTAATTAGTATACAATCGCACTTTTTCTCTCTTTTGAATAGAACAGCTGCCTGTAGGTAGGTATATGCAAAATACATCAAATCCAGTCATATCAAACATGAACCATTACCCCTTTTTTTCCTAAAATGAGCTGACATAAACTACTCTTTGGAACAAAGAAACAGTATAATGTGAAATCTACACATAGGTAATCAGATGCTGTGGATGTGGGTACTAACGTTACCTGCCATGCTGGATTGTGGTTACTAACGTTACCTGCCGTGCAGTCACCACACAACTACCTAAGTTGGGCAGTATTATAATTATATCATAGTCAGTGTTACAGGTATCCCTCTACTTTTCCCGAGAGCGTTTTTCAGCATGATTGCCTCCACAACCACATTGAATGTCTATGAGCTTACTATTACAACTCATCACGTCCGTTCGTCCAATGCTGGGACACGGGTCTCCTTCCAACGAAGGAAGGGTTTTACGCCTAGTCCACCACGCTGGCCTAGTATGGGTTGGCGGACACACTCTACAGTACTAAACTTTTTTTTAAAATTTTATCAACGTAACTACTTAAGGCACTTCTCTTGAGATGTCCATACCGTGTGTGCCCGTTTACGAGAGCCCATACGAGCGACCCGAGCCTTCCAGACCAATGACTTCATTTGAAAGTATTCCGGAGCGTTGTGGCTTTCATATCTTTTTGCGGAGCCTAGCTAGAGCTCTGTTGAATTTCAGTAAATTTATGCTAGCTTTCGTTTTAGACAAACCTTTCAGAAAAACCTACAATGGCCTAGGTTCTTATTTTTTATTTTGAAAATAGGTATACTTATTTCATTTTGAAAAGTAGGACTAGTAGATTTTTTAAATAATATAAACATTTCATTTCCAGCTGCAAAGTTCCACTTACAGGCGTCATTAAGTTAGTTTTTTCCGTTTAGGAGTAATGGGATGATTTTCTTAATGGAACTATTTCATTGCCCGTGAGTGTAGTTACTGAAATAAATTTTCACAAAAACAATTTCATGTGAAAATAAAAGGTCAGGTATGACAACAGCGAGTGTGATGATGAAAGAAGCCTGATACCCAGCTCTAGAGCCCTCAGCCCGCGGCCAGCTAATTACTGCGGCCCTTCAGATACGAAGAGGGTGAGGCTCGTAATGATATGGCTTTGATAGCTGCGTCCCTAGTAGGCAAACAGTTGTTGGTGGCCTGGATGCGGCGTATCTGGTAGAGATATCATCACGAATAAGCAATAATGCCGCCTCTTCTTTGTCCTGTTGTATTTTTAAGTTTTTGTTTGAAAAAGTTAAATACCTATACATATAGATTTGAATATACCTATGTTTTAGCACTCACTCGATCTTCCATCCTATGCATAATTTATAAGATTTATGTCACAACTCACGAAAAAGACCTAATAACAATGTAATTTGCAAACGAA
This sequence comes from Plutella xylostella, assembly GCF_932276165.1. Lineage (NCBI taxonomy): Eukaryota > Metazoa > Arthropoda > Insecta > Lepidoptera > Plutellidae > Plutella > Plutella xylostella. Next base: position 1,758,473 of record NC_064005.1, read on the forward strand.
ATTCGTTTATCAAAGACCCATGTAAACTGAAAGTGCATTAGGAAAATGTGAAATGGAAAAATTCGGTCATAAATTGTTCTTAGTATTATTTACGCCAAAGTTCTACTGTTCAAAGTTATGCCTGGCTCTCTATTTTTTAACCGATTTCCAAAAAGAGTGGATATATTCTCAATTCGTCTGTTATGTGGTTAACTAAAATTAATATTGGGTAGGTACTTATGACTTTTAAAATTTTCAATTAATATACAATTCTCGGAAATCAATTTATCTATAGATAGTACCTACTATTTTTACCCTTGACTTGGCAGAAAGTTAAGATGACTCTCAAAAACGTCGACTAACGTAAAAATCACCTGAAGGGAATCCACGTGGTACGGGAGGCTCGCTCTACCTTACGAAAAAACAATACCATAATCACGTCTTTTCACTACAGGGTGGTATAGAAAGAGTGAGTCTATGTGCAATTAAAAAATAATACTTTTGAGAATTCACGTTTTATTAACCGTACCGATAGCACGGCTCTTTTTGTTCATTTGTTTTTTGTCAAGCTAGAGAACCGCAGGACATGACCATGACTCTTATTAAATCACTGATTCCCTATTTATTTTCGCTTCCCCTGTAACTACCTATTTACCTATTTACGTGTACAAAACAACATAGGAACTTAAATAAAAGGAATGCTATAAAATTGCGGAAATCAAGTAAGTATTTATAAATAATGCATCATAATTTTATATCCCATTCTGCTTAGCAACTTTAAATCACCAGACTAAGTTAAAGGATCAGCTTTCTTTCTCGGAAACGTGATAACAGTAGTCATTCATCAAAGTCACTGAAATATAGCAACGAGGCTATTCCACTGCGAAGATGAAAGGAGAGATAATTTTATTGGGAAACGGTTGAAAATTGACGTTGACGTTTGACGTGATTTCGTCGGCGAAATTTCAACTTTATGAAATCATTTTTCAATTTATAAGCTTCTGATAAGTTTATTACTTTGCGTGTTTATTATTTTAACTCTAACTTTAAAATATGCATTAAGCTCGGCATAATTTAAAAAGCGTACATGTAATTTTATTCCTGGCCTGTACCAATGAATTCTTTCAATTGTGTTTTCAATTAAGGAGTTTAAGTACAGTAATACCACGTGCTCTTACGGTGATGGAAAACATCGTGAGGAAACCTGCACATCTAGATTCTAGATATCCCAAAACTCGCTTGTCTCGTCGTTATTGTAGAAAAGCGAGCTCGTAAACCATTATGAGATTGCTAATAGATAAAGCTTAGTATGTATATTAGGGTCATTGACCCGGCAACAGGACAGTCACTTATAAAGTTCCACTCTGTATACCCTCAGTTACCTCCTGCGTATCCTTGATTCCTCGAAAGCTACGGAATGTGTTACGAAATAGGAGTGCTCGCGTAGGTACAATATTCTACCTCGAAGCTCAATTTTAGACCGCTCGGGAGCTTACTCTGGAAATACAGAGAAATCTTGAACTATGGATAAGGAATCAGGAAAAGGCATCAAAAATATTAATTTGAAAGCATAATACCTTATAATTATTTAATTGAAAGTGTGTGTACGAGTACTTACAGACTTTATTCCAAAATTCTCATTTGAACAACAATCATCATCATCATCATCATCAGCTTATAGCAGTCCACTGCTGGACGTAGGCCTCTCCCAAAGCACGCCACTGGATGCGATCTTTAGCTTTCCGCATCCAATCATAACCAGCCACCTTTTGCAAGTCGTCACTTCATCTAGCCGGAGGGCGTCCCACACTATGTTTGCCTAGTCGCGGCCTCTACTCCAGAATTGAACAACATCATGTACTAATTATAGAAGTATTAACGTAACGTAAGTAGTACGAAAAAGATACTCCTTCTCTTGTTAATCTTACAAACTGCGACATCCTGTACGAAAACTAGGAGTGGGGCCCGTGGAACGTGATCCATCGTCTAAATGCGTGAGTTTTTACTGCGGAACCCCATTTTCAAGTCAAATTGGCGCTCTCAAGTTTAATGCGTCTATTTCACATATTTTCCCGACACGAAACTGCGTTTTGGGGCAGAAAAGTTTGAATTTATGTAGTCATAAGTACCTACCTACCCTGGGCAGTCACCGACTGACGCTAATAATCTGACTGGCCAATCCTTTCACCACTGTGACAAACCCTAGTATATAGCACTATATAGTATTAGTCACCGTTATAAGTCAAATACATGTGATTCTTTCGTAGGTGCATATCCGGAAGTATGTTACAGAGCTCTTCAGAGGTTTTTAAGACACGCTATAAATAGAATAAGAATCACGCAATCAGCATACTCGTCGAGGCGTCTATTCCGACAGCTTGCATAAATATCACTTAATGAAATTCTCAAGTTACAGAATACCCCCCCAGGGTGACACGGCGGAATGCGTAGCAAACGATATTAAATTTCACAAGATTTTGCATATCTCAGCGCCTTTCTTATCACAACGTTGGTACAGTCTGCCACGAAGATATCTCACCCCACACCATTTTAGTTTAATTCTTGTGTGTTGGTGAAAACCACGAGACTCTAGATGCGTGGTCACAGTGACTAACAGACGCTTAGAAACAAAAATAAAAAATAATTCCTGCCTGGCATAATTACTCACAGGGCAAATAAAGCCAGAAAATAATTTATCATTGTAAACACCCGTTAAACATTGCTGAAACTTTTTTGTGTTCATACTCGTAAGTTTACGGTTGTCTAAAACATATATTATATTATATCATGTTCTATGAATGTACCTATGTATAATGCCTACCTGTGTGCACAAATAAATATATTTGAATTTGTATTTGGCTAGCCCACACTTCAGACAAGGCACGCATTCAGGTAAATAACTATTTGAAATGAAGATCGTCCTTGCGACATTCCGCAAAACATAATACTACAAACGGGTCCATTTGAACGAACCCTGGAATACAAATGTAGCGGAACATTACGCCACTTTCTACTATTGTGAAAAAGGGTACAAGTAGCGAATAGTATAGTGAGTAGATATAGTATGAGTAATAATAATATGTGGGGAGATCTCACACATGGCCATCCGACCCCAAGCTAGGCAGAGTCCAAATGTGCAAATGTGTATTCTTAACAATACAAGCTAATATTTTATCAGTGTTCTAGACCTCTAGAGTACTCTAGACAAATGCCAGCTGAAAAAATCCAATCGACAAGACACATACATACCAACCGGGTAGTAGAAAAGACCCTAAAGTTTTAAGCAGGTAAAGTCAAATTGCTTCTTCGAAAGGGCAAAAGTTGCTGTAGTCTGGCACATTTGTTTGCAAATGAAACATACCAATTTTAAATCGGGCATACCGTGATAGGTACTTAGGTTTAACGTAATAAATTGTGGCCTAGCTAGAACCTAACTATAGTAGTAGAGATCAGCGGGTAATTAGTAAAAACCGCTGAACAAACTAAATTAAAATTATAAATATGTATAAAGGGTGTTAAGAAAAGGGTATTCTAAGCCAAAAGCGACACAGGGGGGCCCTTCAGCTCGCTATATACCACTTTTTCAACACCCTGTATGTTAAAGATCCATTACACGCACGCCTAGCGTACGCAACTGAGTCAAACTTCAAACTTCTATCTGTTTATGACTACACTTTGTTTCTTGTTTGGAGTAAAACTCTCAATGAATAGCGATAAAATACGATCATATTTTCCTCGAGAAACGTATAGTGCCACAAACTTATCTGTTCCGGTGAGAGCGAACTAAATTGGTCCATACCTCATTACTTACTAAATGAATTTCATATTGACATAGATTATATGGACCAATTTAGTTCGCTCTCACCGGAACAGATAAGTTTGTGGCACTATAACTTTTCTGTAAACCTCTATGCCGTAAACTTGACATGAGGTTCTCGTCAAACTTTTGCTATTTATAAAATTTACTCAGCGAAGCGGAGGTTTTAAAACGAAGTATACCAAGGTACCTGTACATATTTTTTATATATACATATTTTAATAATATGTATCTCTATTGTCTACGTATATTAATAAGTAAGTAAGTAGGTACTCCAAACTATCTTTTTACAGAACGAAAAATAAAAATATGTAGTTACTATAGACCCGCTGTGTCCTCACTACTGTTTACATACAATACTTAAATCCCCAAAAAATATATCTGTAAAATTATAGATCACCTTCAATGCCCTAAAAATATTTTCTGTTTATCGTTTAGCCCCCGCAAAACCAACAAGGCTGCGATCTCATTTGCCGGGCAGGCAGGCTGGATGGAATCAACTTTCCTTTTTCTGTTTTATGTTTACACAGCGGAATGAACAAATACAATTAAAGCCATGGTTTGTATTGCGGTGTTATTATTGTATTGACGAGTCTCTCTCCCCGATTCTCTATAGACTCAATCGGTAGATTATTTTACGGGACACGTTTCAAAAGAATGACTGTACTAACACAAAAAACTTTAAACACTGTTTAATACCCCATTTACATTCAGCCCTTGCCGCTGCCCCTCGCGCTGCCGGCAATAATTCCTTAAATATTGCTGCAGCAGGATCGAGAGGAGTGTGTGTTTACATACTGCCCTACCACTCACTTTGCTTTCAAGTGTCGGCAATGGCAGACGTCGAAATAATTACATCGGCCGCGGTCTCATTTTATATAGGGAGAAAAAATGTATAGGCAGATAAATGAAACGACCACTAAGGAGCGACACAACATTATCTGATGCATTATTTATTTATTTATTTATTTATTTATTTAACACACACACTTAATACTATTATGACAGTTATTCACCAATGCAATAGTTTAGTGTCACAAAATTATAACATTCTTACTTATTATATGAAGTACTTATATAATAGGTAGTTAAATACATAACAACATAAAAACAACATTTCAAACATGCTTATAACAAATAATATAAAGAGCCGCCTTGGTAAATTCACTCAGGGAGCAGTAAAATATGTCGATATTAGAATCGGTTCAGTCGTTGCAACTACCTAGACGATCACTATCCGTAGTAGAAACAAAAGACACATGCTACTCGAATGTACCCATAGCTATATGTATAAATTAGCTCTTGATAAAAAATGTTAAAACCCCGAAATTTATTAGTCAATCAACTTAAGTACAAGTGAACCTCCTCCAGGCGCTCGCCGAGTACTGAGCGTCGGAGCTGAATGTAAACACGCACTGCCGCTCGCGCTGCCGGTCCTTTGACTTCCGCACAAAAAACCGCCATTTAGGGGAGCGCCGGGCAGCGCGAGTGGCAATGGCAGCGGCATGAGAAGAATCGCGTTTACACACTGCCCTGCCCACTTCCCTGCCTCCTTCCCTGCCCACTTCCCTGCTCACTTCGGCTGAATGTAAACGAGGTATAACAAGTGTGTTAAAAAGAAATTTGGCAGATTTCGTAGGTGTTTGACAGCGCTAAAAATATGTTAAATACTGTCTTAAGTTTTTGTGGTAAGGCCCTGACTGTTTAACTCGGTTATTCTAAGTACAACAAAGCTAAATAAATTTGTAGTTAATAATAATTATGCAGTATAATATACATATACGAACCTGCTAATACCGTGCATAGCATATATTTATACACCGCTTAAATGACAAGGTCATCAGTAATTAGCAGCCCGTTTGTGTGCTGAAATGGTTAATGAAACACATAAATCAGGCGTAATGCGAGTGAGATTTCAGTCGCCTGTGCATTGTTCTGTCGGGGCCGTCGGATGCCGCACTCGGGCCGGCTAAGGACTCATGTCCAGCTGTCGGGAAATAATATCGCATCGCATAAAAGAGCGGTGGTGGCGTAATGGATAAGGCCTCGTCCTCTCAATCGAGAAGCCGTGGGTTCAAATCCTGGCCTGTGCCAATGAATTATTTCAATTGTGTGTTCAATCAAGGAGTTTAAGTACCTACAATAATACCACGTGCTCTTACGGTGATGGAAAACATCGTGAGGAAACCTGCACATCAAGATCCTAGATGTGTATCTTAAGTGCATTGTACTTATTCCAAAAAAACGGCGATATGGTTTGCAACCTATCACGTGAGTGTGCTGTTGACTGTATCAACCTATCTAGTTGTCTATTCAGCTCCTCCTTAAAAGCGCGAAACTTGCGTCGGATAATAGTCCTAGTGTAACAGTTGCATAATGGTGCACACAACTGTGTTTGACACATGAGAATCTAAGCTCCATCGAAGATCAATGCGGAAAGAAATGCGGTGCCACTATAGGGCTGTACAGCCATCAACGGTGATGTGGCGACCCATAAACCCACGAGTGCTGAAACTACCATCTACAACAGATGCTGTGGCCAATGTTGATGTCGAATCAGATTAATTTTTATTCCTACCATTGCCTTTATACACCATTACATACAGTCATAAGCTATTCGTTGATAAGTACACATTATTATCTTCTCAATATTTATTGTACTTATGTCGCTTTGCAGGCATTTACGAACTATTCCCAGTAGCTTTACTTTACTGGACACATATCCTTAGTTGTCGTCGTCGGGTGTAGGGTCCAATAAAATTTCGCATCCTCTAGGCTCTAGGGGCTGATTTGTGTCGGCCAGTTTTGTATTATGTCGCCTCAAATCTGTTTCGACATCGGACACGGTAGGGACATGCTTGTTATTCAATTATTCTGAGGTTCCGTTTTTAGTGAAAACAAATGGGTGGCAATGACATGTAAGGACGGCAGAGGGCGTCCCACACTATGTTTGCCTTGTCACTAGTGTAGTGATTGGTACCGTGGGACGCCCTCCAGAAGGGCTATTCTATTCTATTCTATTCTCTGTGGGGGTGTAAGTACCTGCACCTGGCTCTCTCGAGTGGAACCTTTGTGCATATCCCCAAGGTCTAAACTGCCTTCCTAAGCTTGGACCATTTCCCACCACGCTGGTCCACTGCGGGTTAGTGGGATGTGCTAAATCTAGATATGCAGTAGATTGTGAAAGGTTAAGGTTATGAATTGATGCGGAAAGCTATAGATCGCATCCAGTGGCGTGCTTTGTTAGAGGCCTATGTCCAGTCGTGGACTGCTATATAATAGGGTGAAGATGATGATGATGATGATGACGCAAGGTATAGATTTTCTTGGAAAAGGTAAATATACAATTTCTCGCTGTAAACTGTAACTATGTCAATGAGTTTTTTGTAGTTAAGAAGTAGGTATTGACCATCAGAAAAAAAACCTAAATAAAACAAAATATAACTAGATACAAAATATAACAAAAGGAAATAACCGTAGCTACTACTATTAGGATGACTAAGCATAGTGGGACAGCGAAGGTTCGAAACAATATTTTTTATGAGTTTGGTCTGCGTATACGAGTATAGTATATTTTTATCATGAGTACCTAGTAAAATCTCTCTTTTTAACGTAAACAAACCGATATAGGATTCAGATCAAGGGATTAGGTTAGGAGGTAGGTTCTAAAAATTGGAACTATAGCATGACGTGGGGGATGGCTGGCAGTTTTTGGAAAAACGCTTTCAAAGTCAAAGTCAAATGTTTTTATTCTTCGTATAAATATAAAATCTTTTAATGAACGTCAATTTTTACAAACTACTCTCCGTTCGGATAAGGGAGCCCCCCTTTCTGTCTTAGGAGAAGAACGGAGGCAAGAAACTCCTGAGACATCTTTAAAAAAAAAGACTTAAAACTAGTTGGTATACAATACTTATAAGCTTAATAATATAATAATATGTATATGAGCAGAGCTAACTACTTATCACAGCCAAACTTCCAAACGGAAGGTATGATTTTTTTATTCACTGGCGGCGCTATTTCTGCGTAAAATAGAGCCTTAAGTACCTCTATGTCCAGGGCTAAGTACACAGTTTTGCAAGAACGCTATAGTGTTAGTCGTTTCAATTAATTTTACAGTCATAGGCTCTTACCACAAAAGGTGGTGCTGGTGCTACCAAGTATTAGCATAGTGGCGTCGTAGCACCGTAGCGTCGTAGCTTCGTAGCACCGCGTAGCATCGTAGCAGTGTGCAGCGATTATAAGATTCGAAACCTCCGTTTACGTTGCGTATCGTCAACTGTCACTGTCAAAATGTAAGGCAAATTCGTTAGTTCCAAAAGTTTCATTTGTTGTTTCCATGTTGGGTGGAATATGACCAAACGCTAAACGTATTTAGTAGCCTGACATACGTCTCTCAGTTAGTACAAAATGTACTTAAAATTTGATTTAAATACTATTTATATACGTTTAGCGTTTGGTAAAAGTGACCCTTAGACCCTGTTTCACAATGTCTGGTTAGTGGCTACCTGTGAGATAAAATACATGCTGTCACTGTCTGTTATTACTTTTTTGACAGTGACAGCATGTATTTTATCCGACAGGTAGTCACTAACCAGACATTGTGAAACAGGCCCTTAGTGTAGTTTCGAAAATAGTATCGAATCTACACAAACATATGGAAAAACAAATGCTACTTTTGGAACTAATAAATTTGCCTTATACATTTTGACAGTGACATTTGAAACGGTAAACAGAGGCTTTGAATCCTGTGCTCGCGGTGCTGAAATAGTGTAGTTTTTGCTGTTTTGTCAACATAGTTAATATTAATAGGTAGATGGTCTATTATGATAAGCTTATTATGCTCAGTAGTTTTTATTTTTAGGAATTTAGTTTAGTTTTTATTTTTATGTCATTTTTTTTTGTTTTTGGTTTTATTAATTTTATATTCAAATTGTATCTGATGTTTTGTTGTATAGGTATGTTTTTTTGTATTTTTCGGTGTATTTGTGCAGCACCAAATAAAATCTTTTTCTTTCTTCTTTCTTTCTTTCTTTAGTACAGTTTTTTCCCGACTACGGCTAAGAAAAAATGGGGACCACACTTCGGTTAGTATATTTTTATTTATTTTTATTTATTTATTCTTTTATTGCACAATATACATATGTAATTATGTACAATCAGGTGGACTTAATGCTAAAAGCATTTTCTACCAGTCAACCTGCAGGAGGTACAAGAGCAAATTGTATGGTAGTGCAAAAAAAAAAAAAGTTAACACGATTTTGCCAAAAAATGAAAACTACTTAACTAAATAAATTACAACAAATTTATACTAATAGATAATATATAACTAAGCCTATCTGAAAATAAATACAATATATAAATATTTTATACATATATACATACTTATATAATTATATAAACACACAACGACTGAGGTGCATGAAAATGTGAAATATCTTCTATCCTATCCTGCTGAGATAATGAGCCCGAACCAGTGATTTAAATACTGCTCGGCTGGGAGCCTTCCTGATAGACTCAGGGAGATCATTCCACAGTCGGACAGCTGAAACGGAGAAGGAATTATGCATGAAGCCTGAATGATGTAGTGGTAAGGACAACAAAAGATTATGGGAGGAGCGGAGGTGTCTGCTATGGGTATCTGATAGAAAGTTGAACATAGATTTAAGGTAAGAAGGGGAATTAGGTTCAAAGAGGACTGAAAAAAGAAGGCATAGAATACGTACATTCCTCCTATCTCGAATAGGAAGCCACTTTAACTTAGAACGATAACTGGACACGTGATCATATTTTCGGAGACCGAAAATAAAACGTATACAGGTGTTCTGCAAGCGTTCAAGTTTATTAAGCAATGCCTCAGTCACATCCAAATAACACACGTCAGCATAGTCAAGAATGGGCAAGAGAAGAGAGGTTGCCAGAGAAAGTTTTGTCTTGAAAGGTAGAAAGTTTTTAAGTCGAATAAGAGAGTGCATAGAGGCATAGATCCGACGCGACACATTGTCAATCTGTGGTACCCAACTCAAATGATCGTCAATGATCAATCCAAGATCTTTGACCGTGGATGAAAAAGGAATACTGCATCCATCGAACACCAATGGCACCGAAGTTAGGTCATGGTTGGACATTAATTGAGAGCTGCCGACGATGATCGCTTGACATTTCGTAGGGTTTACCATGATACCAAAGCTTTTTGACCACTCAAGGATACGTGTTAGGTCTTCATTAAGTTGATTGATGGTCAGAGCCAGGTCATCAGGATGGCCCTGACTGTAAAGTTGCAGATCATCAGCATACAGATGGTAGGAACAGAGAAGATTAGAGGAGACTAAATGAATAAACATAGAGAAAAGTAAAGGAGACAAGATACCGCCCTGAGGAACGCCAGCAGACAACTCGGACCATTCAGATAATACTGAGCAGCTTCGGATCGCCTGCTGACGACCCCGAAGATAGGAAGAAAACCAGCTGACAGCAGGGAGGGAGATCTTGAATTTTTCCAAAACGGCTAATAGTAGGTCATGGTCAACAGCGTTAAACGCATTGCTAAAATCAATGAGGACAAGCACGGTAATCATTTTGTTCTCCATACCACACCTTATGTCCTCAGTGACTTTCAGCAAGGCAGTCGTAGTGCTGTGCCCAGCCCGAAAACCAGACTGGTATGGGTTAAGAAGACCACCATTACACAGGAACGCGGTAAGCTGTCGGTGAACAATCGACTCCAGGACCTTGGACAGGAAGGGTAATATGGAGATGGGACGGTAATGGTTGAGAGATGAGGGATTTGATATTTTAGGAAGAGTAATGACATAGGCTTTACGCCAGAGATCAGGGAAATGTCCAGAGGTAAGGGAATGGTTGATGATATGGGTGATGGCAGGGAGAAGGATGTCGAGAAGATTGGTCACCATAATACGTCCTATATTATCGTGGCCTACCGCCTTCGATTTAAGGGACAGAATAATTTTCCTAATCTCCTCCGCTGATGCTGGTGTGAAATTAAAGGAGTCTATATCTGACGTGGGTAAATTCTGAATTAAATTTAGAGTCAGATTTTTAGTTAAAGAGTCGAGGGTAGAGGAGGATGTGAAGTGTTTGTTGAGGGAGTTAAGATCGAAAGGAATTTTATCATCTTGATTAGGAGGCTTACCCACGCCAAGAGACCTGAGGAATTTCCAAATTCCTGCAGGTGAAGATAATTCAAGTTGCTCTGTGATATATTGGCGTTTGGCGTTCCTACACATCTGGTTACACCGATTTCTTGCTGCCTTACAAGCAGACCAATTTTCCTCAGTGCGTGATATTTTGTACCTACGAAATGCTCTGTCCCTCCTAACCATGAACTTCCGGATAGTGTCAGTAATCCAAGGCGTTGGTCGATGCTTAAGTTTTACTGGACGTACTGGAGCATGAGTGTCAAACAGCTTTATGATATTGCTGCAAAGAAACGCAACTTTGTCATCAACATCTGGCAAGTCCTGCATGTCACTCCACTGTATTTGTGTTGCATCGGATCTAAGCCTCTCAGCATCTAGCTTAGAGAAGTTACGTTGAAGGAGAACCACTGGCTTTGGTTTTGGAATGCGTAAACGATAAGAGCAGAAAATTAAATCATGATTGGAGAAACCGGGAGCAAGGTATTGTCCGTGGCGAGCTACGAGAGAGTCATCAGAATTAATTACTTTGCAAAGGTAAAATGTTTACTACTGTATAGTATGGCCCTCGCGTGGCCATATCTTTTACCGCTTATTCAAACGTGAGGACCCACTCCTCGCAAACTACCACCCCTACTTCGATCCTTTTAGACCGCACTAAAGAAAGATACCTTATTTAAATTTCGAATAGTTCACCTTTTCTCTGTTGCTGAAAGTAATTTATCATCGAGTCAAAGTGGCCAGTACTTTCCGCTGCGACATTGTGATAAATCTTCGCCACACATCGTTCGTCTATAAACTCTATGGTCGGCTCTCACCTCGCACATCCAAACTCTTTGTCTACGAACTTCTTTTGTACTGCAGGGTCGGTTAGGGATATTGAGTTGGTTTTTAGGGTTTTTCGTAAGTACCTACCTAAATAAGGTCTATTTACGGTTATAACAAATAATAATATTTATAGAATAAAGACTTAAATAAATAAATAAAAGGCACCCTATAATATATAAGTACCTACTTATATAGTACCTATATTGAGGCTAATTCGGAAGGCACTTTTATTGGGATGTATGTAAGTTTTGATATTTTAATAGTAACAGTTATGTCTTTAAGAGCCCTACCATTAACTACTAAAACCTCAGCAGGTTTATAACAATCAATTTAGCCACCTAAATACCAGTTGCATGCATTCATCCATTGCAAAGAAAAAGACACATTTCTCACAAAGCAATCAACATTGACGGACAGAACAAATCACCGCCTTCCGACAGTAAAACTCAGAAAACAAAAGCCAGGGAAAGAGCTGCAGAGGCGCTGGGTGTGCAATTAACGTATATCAACGCCATCTATCCATTGACGGCGGCACTATAAAACTGTCACTCACACGGACCCATTCGAGGACGCACTTCAATCGTGTCATTGTAAATGGATCTTTATTCGTTCGTAAATATTACATCTTTTGGCTCGCAGAGCTGTAATATAGTAATACTAATAGTAAATAAATGTTTTAATATACCTACTTATGTATAAAATAGTAGGTACTTAAAGTAGCTTTTAAGAATTGAGGTCGTTTTGAAAATTACTCAGATGTCTCGGAAAAAAACTAATGTTATCGACATCAGCAGTCAGGTGCTTGTAGGTATGAGTTATAGGAAATAGACCTCCCCATAGAGACATAGGTACTATTCGAGGTCTCCTCTCTACAAGTCTATAGGTACATTATTTTTGTTTAGCTGATAAAATACAGCGCCATCTACATTTTCAAAAGGGTAGCAACTTTATTAAGAAAATGAACGGGCCTCTAACTAATCGTTGATAAATTTATGACACACAGAATATTCACATTCAGTCTATGATGTTCCCATCACTAGCCAAATGTCAAACCGCGGGAATGTTAGGATTTTTAGGTTAGAATAAAAAGTTATTGTTTTTGTTTATTTTTCATTGAGTGAGTGTAAAAACCAAATTAATACATATTGTTATGATAGACGCTTATTATAAAAGCTAGCTTAATAAGGTTATTGCTAAAATGAGTGAAGAAACCCTTCAAGAGCGGCAGGATAATGAAATTGAGGCCTTAAAGGTAAACCTATTTGTTTATCACTTGTAATTTTGCTTATTCGGCAAATACCTATTGAACTGCGTATCTTCTCACAGTTACAGCTTATTGTAATAAAATCATTGCATGCGAAATAATCCCTAGTAGAATTCAGTTTTCAGACATTCAGTATTTATTATTAATCATACATATTTCGGCAACTAAGTTTTTCAAATGATTTAGATATCTTTAAAATTAGTAAAATACATACAGTACACGTGAGATTATGCTTCAGACAAAGTAAAATAAATTTCATATTATTTCAAAATTTAAATAGAAAATTATGCTATTTAAACAATTAAGAAAATATAACTGCATATTTTCAGGCAATTTTCTGTGACGACTTGGTGGACAACCGCCAGGCTATAGCGTGGAAGGTGTGGCGGCCGCTCGACCTCATGCTGACTCTGCACCCGCTGCACAGCTCCAGTGTCGCCGGCAGCCACTGCTCCGTCACTCTGCATATTAAGTGCTGTGAAAACTACCCTAATAAGTAAGTTTATTCTTTCATATTACACTATCTATTACAAATGGTGCTGGCTAGTACCTTATCATGTCACACTGGCATTCAGAGAATGCTTTGAAAGCCATAGGAGAAAATAGTCCTACATTTTTAATTAAAATTGGGCCAAATTAAACAATATTGTAGAAAGCGCTTTATAGCATCGAGCATATTTACTTTTTACCTCAACACTATTATTGTACTATTACTTCATTCAAATTATGTTAACTTTTTAATTTCAGGCCTCCATCTCTGTCCCTGCATAAAATCCAGGGCTTGTCTAATGAAAATGGTGCCAAATTGTTGACTGAGTTGGAAGAATTAGCCACAAAGTCTTGTGGGGAAGTCATGATATTTGAGTTAGCTCAACATGTGCAGGTTAGTCAAAAATTACATTAGGGGCCGTCCATTAATCACGTGAGGTCGTTTTTCTCATTTTTTGACCCCCCCCTCCCCCCTGGTGATATTTGGAGAGGTTTGGGACCAACCCCCCCCTCCCCTCCCTAGATCACGTGTATTTTTTTGGAAGGCTATGTAAAGGCAATTTTTGACTAGAAAAAATATAGGTCATGCTACAAATCGTTAAAATTTAGGCGCCGTCCAAAATATCGGTTCAGAAATACCTAATTTTTGACAAAAAATTAATACACGTGATGTCTAACGAGAACCCCCCCTCCCCCTCGTGATGTTTCGTGAGGTTTTCAGTACCCCCTCCCCCCCCCCCTTTGAGCCTCACGTGATTAATGGACGGCCCCTTAAGCTGTACTCAATAACGTTTTGATCTTGTAGTTCGTAGTTTTAATGACTCTTCTCTAGTATTTTATGAATGAAATGCGCCAACAGTTAACTCTGCAAAGTTAATCTAATTTTATCACTGTCAGTAAAAAACACTAAGGGCCTGTTTCACAATGTCTGGAGTCTGGAAAATGGCTACCTGTGGGATAAAAAACATGCTGTCTAATCTAAATTTCGTTATGTATGTATGGAATTTCATTCATTATTATGTTTTTTTTACATTAAAAATTACATAATGATGGTTTCAGAATTTCCTCCATGCCTTCAACAAGCCAACATTGTCATTTTACGACGAGATGTTGGAGCGCCGCAACGAAATGGAGAGACTCAAACTTCATGATCAGCAGGTTAAAGAGAATGAGGAGGTAATCTTAGTTTATTATAATTACTTAATAAGTTAGTTACCACAAAACAAAAATAATGTTCTTCTCCCTAGCCTTTTCAGCTTATTCACGGTAATTTTTGTGCACCATGTCACGCCATTTTACCCTATCCTATTCTAGTTAAGTAAAGTGTAAGTACCTGCACCTGGCTCTCTCAAGTGGAACCTTTGTGCATGTACCCAAGGTCTAAACTGCCTTCCTAAGCTTAGACCATTTTCCACCACGCTGGTCCACTGCGGGTTGGTGGGTTCATATATCTAGATGTGCTAGATATAAATATGCAGGTTTCCTCACGATGTTTTCCTTCACCGTAAGAGTGATGGTATACATTGTACTTAAGTTAAAAGAACTCATTGGTACATGTCAGCGCCGGGATTCGAACCCGCATCTCTGGCGTGAGAAGCGGGCGCTTATCCGACTGAGCTACCACCGCTCCCTCATTCACACCACACTCTGATATATTTTCGCTCACGAATTCCAGACACGCTTTCCTTCACAAAAGCTCTTCTTACTTACAGCGTCAAAAGATGAAGGATGAGATCCAGAAACGGCAGGAGATTCTCAAGGGAGCGGGGCGGCAGCGGCTGCACCGGACCAGTGTCAGTCAGCCCGAGGCAGAGGGACAGGGGGACGCGCCGGAACTCATCTAGTTAGTATATAATTATTATTATTATTATTTTTTTTATAACTTTATTGAAAAACACACAACAAAATAATATATTATTATGAGATAGTAACTTAAGCCTAATAATAAAGAATGTTACAAACTAAACTACCTATATATTATACAAACTAAACCTATGTACATAACTAAAACTATATGTAAAACAGACCTTCTAAGCCTGGTCCCTGTGGGAGGGTTCCCAGCACGCTGGCGACATTGCCGTATATAATTATTATCTAGGGTGCATGGCAGGAGCCTCGTAGAGTGATCTATCAACTGTACCTTTTATGTATACCTTTGCACCTTGGGCAGTCAGCTACTTATCTATTATACTTTCGCCTCGGTAACAACACTAGCCTAGCTCTAGTATTTGACTCTACCGATTGATTGATGATTACATATTGCAAATTTTACAAATTCAGTTCTTTGCTCAGTTTGATTAACTTTTCGTTTTAACATCACAATGTGGTAATATTTGCTTTTCAAAACAATTCATTAAAACTGTATTGTATTGCATGAAGGTGTAAAAACTTAGTGTAGCTAGCCCTATTAATTATTTAAAATCTGCTGGCCCTGCAATGGTTATAATTATAAACAAACAAAAAACCCGACAGCACGCAAAAAAATTTAAAACAAGCCCCAATGTTAATGGAAAGTATCGCAGGCGGGGACCAGCAGAGGGATCACCATTTAGCTGAATGTGACTTAGATAGGTGTACCTCGGTCAAGTTGGTCCCCGCCTGCGATACTTTCCATTAACATTGGGGCCTGTTTTCATCTTTTTAGCGTGCAGTCGGGTTTTTTGTTTGTTTATTATTATATTTTTTTTATTTGTAACTTTTTATTTGTTTTTATTTTATGAAATTGTATGTTATAGCTTGACAACTTCGTGCGCGACCCTCCTTGCGGGGTGAAAGAAGTTGCGGGGGCGAGGTAGCACGACATTTTAGAAGACGAGTACACACGGAGAAAAGTATGCCCGGATAAATCTCGCGATAACGTGTCACTATTTGTGACGTAAAGTAAGAGTAAATTATGTTGATCAATAAAAAGGTTCTTAAAACTAGTTTCATTATTTAGGGTGTATTCGACCAAGCTCGAGTAACTTTTCACTCACAAGTAAACTACCAGTTACTCGGGAGTAAGCAGATTTTGCATTCTACCAAACCTCGGCCAAACCACAGAATAATAACTAGTACCAGGTACAGAAGTCCATCTTCGCAATGGCTATCAAAGAAATATGACTCCATCCCATAAGCAATAAGATCTAATTTAGATCGCGCTCCAGCCGCACACGTTTTTATTTACTTACCTACCAATTTATTTTTGAGGGAATATGCGCCTTATTTCACTGGACTACGGTGCATAATAAGTTATACGTGGTTATACGCATTGAAAAAGAAGCCACCTTAGGGTTGCCTCAGCACCACAGACTACAACGTTTACTAAGCAACGGACTGAGTTTGTAAAAAGAATGTCATGATATTAAAACAAAATAATTTGAATTTAGAATACAAAGCTATTCCAAACTTATTTTCTATTGGAAATGACTAGTTGAAGCTACGGCAATTTCATAGTTAAAGACCTATTCATAGATCTATTATTTGAAGTAAAAGTAAAAGAAAGAGGTAGATAGGTACCTATATCTACGTAAAACATTTACTTCAGGCAAAAAATGTTTTTTTTCTTCATAATGTGTGAAAATATTGAGATGAAATTGATCATGATGTTCTGTTTTAGTTTAGTTGAGCACGAATCCCACTCAGCTCACATTTTATAATCGATTCATTAATACATTTTGAAGGTAGTTGTGTCTGTAAATTTAATACTTTAAAAAAAAAATTGGAATAGACTTTGTTCAACATGGGGAAAAAAAGGGTTTGTAGTTCGTATTAATTTCATTTCAAATAAGGAACGTAGAAGAAATCAATAAAATACTTAGATTAGTTTTACCTGTCAGCATCTTTTGGTAATCTAAAAAAAATTAAATTTGGATCACGATCCGTATTTAAGCAATTAAATACGGCACAGTATTTTTTTGCTGCTTTTTTTCTTTTTATGTCCATTTTTCTATTCATAAATTTTAATAAATACCTAAATACGACATTTATAAACTAGTACGAAATAGGAACAAATAGCGCGCGCGTGTATCGTCTTCCGCTTGCGGCAGCCGACTAGATTTGCCCACTCGACGCGGCAGGCGCCAGGCTGGCGCCTGCGCCGCCCACGCGCGGAGTGACACAGGCCTGGCCAAACCAAGATTCGGCACACGGTTCTACAGGAAACCCCCGAAGATTATATAGTTGTCGGGGAGTGGGCACGAGCTAAAGGTGGTTGGTCCATGATTCGATCAGCTAGGTCGTTGGTATCGCCATTAATCATCACACCCCAGAAATAAAGGCACAGATAGGTAGTACACACTCGATTTATTCGGAATTACAGATCAATCTTACAAAATACACGAGGATGCACTTGATGCAGTTGGATTATTCTATTCTATTCAGAGAGGGGGGCGAGCACCTGTAAGTGGCTCTCTCGAGTGGAACCTTTGTACATATCCCCCAGACAGTCTAGCTCCCGAGTAAACTGGAGCAGCAAGCCTGGTTGTTGCAGCGAAACGTGGTGATCCCTGCGGAAGGTGCACAACCGACCCGTTCAATAATTCAAATCAGAATGACAGTCCCCCCCTGCTCAACCGACTACCCACCTTATCTTTTTATTTTTTAATATGCACCGTCCACATATTCCACCTAAACTGCCAACATTTCAAGTGACAATTTGACGTTTCGATTAATCGAATGAATTTAGTAAACCTAATTATAAAGCAAGGTAAATTCAAAATCTTCTTGAACTCCGACATAGTTTTATAATGCGATTTAATCTATTTGCGAAAATATACGATTTGTGGTTTTTGACGTTATTTTATTGACGAATCATAGATAATAATAATAATAATATGATTATAAAAATTCATAAGGTAAATATTCCAAGGTTTGTGGCGGTTCTGGCCTCAACACTCATCCTAAGACTAATGGTCTCAGGATCAGTGGTCTCATGTGCGTCGAACTCAGATTATGACAGATTTTACAACACATGTGGCCGCCTCGACTGCTCGGCCGAGACTGCCGTATTAATGACGTGCAGTGCACGCGTTGTCCTTCCCCGCTACCTCACCCGTTACCCGCTGTCGTCTTAGGTACCTCGTCCCCTCCGCGTCTGTCACCCCGCAAGGAGGGTCGCGCACGAAGTTGTCGAGCTATAGTAGAAGAGTTTTAGTTTAATAATAATAATAATAATAATCTTTATTTGCACACCATGAAACATAACTTAAATTTAACTTAATTAACATACATGCACAAATGGCGGTCTTATCGCTAAGAGCGATCTCTTCCAGACAACCGTTATAGGTAAAAAGTTAAACATTGGAAAAGGGCACTTAGGTGTACTTAATTACGAAATTAACAACTAAAAACAAACAAAATTATTGAACACATAAAATACATATATATATAATTATAAATACATAAATAAATATATAACAATAATTATATAAAATAATATATATTATAAATATATATTAGCTCTGACAATTTAAATAACTAAAATAAAAATAATTTAACTAAGACTCAACTTGTTCTTCAAGATAATGACTTTTGATCATGCGTTTAAAAGACGCAGGAGATGGCGCTTGCCTTATATACATATAAAGGGAGAGCGTTCCATAGTTGGATGGCTTGGACAGTTTATTAGCTTTTTATTTCAATAATTTTGGTGTTGTGTATCATATTTTTGTAATGTGCTAATCAAGCCCTTTCATTTGATACCCCACACGGCATAGTTGGAAAAATAATATTTTTTCGATGATCACTTTATGTCCTCTAGAGGGCGCTTTATACATTTTAATATAACGTCACATAGCCTATAACCATCGCGCAATCAATACGCGTCTAACGATACCTCATACATCAAAATCTATCAAGCCGTTTAGGCTACAGGAGGGAACAAAGAAACAGACAAACATACATACAAACATACAATCGAAAAACATTACCCTCCTCCTTCGGCAGTAGGGTAAAAACTGCCCTGCGCATCAGTTTCCTTTCAGTGTAGGCTGACCCATATTGTGCATTTTGTTGTTTCCAGTTACGCCGACAACGCAATGTCTCCAGCTAAGAAGGCCCCAAAGAACCGCACAGCCAACATCGCTTGCACGTGCAGCACCAAGGGAATACAGATACTGAGAGTCATGCAGAAGAACAACAAGAAAATTCATGTGGGGAAGTGCTTGGGTAAGAGAAAAAAATACGGGTTATTTTTGTATTTACCAGTACCTCAGGAAAGCCTTTGGTGATATAGACGAGTGTAATATGTGTAAGGATAAATTAGAGACATTCATTATTACATTATATTAATTATATTCATTTGTGTTCATAATCAAGCAGTCATGCTTTAATAGCTATGTGACTGGTGACTACACGAGCTTTTCCATCTGTTGTCTCTGTATGTCATTATTGTGCAACAGATCCGCAATGGTTTTATTTATGCTGAATAACATAATTAGGCCCTATATACTGCAGTGGCTTTGAAAGACGGCCGTTCTTTTATTGCTTTAATTTTATACTCTCCTTCTGAGTCAAACTATAAATTCTAATCTTTCAGGTCACTCAACAAACGGTGCTACAACGTACCTAGCAATAGACGCAGACACCGGCGACTTTGTCGTCACACGCAAATGGGCTCTAAACCCAGCCACAGATTTCCAAACCCGCAACCGACAAATGAACCTTATTGAGCAGGACTTAAAGGCAATGTCTCGAATAAAACACCCACCTTTAATCCCGTACATAGCTATGGAAATCCAACAAGAGGTTGTGAAGCGAACTTCAGTTCAGTGCGTTTATATTTTCCGTGATTTTGTGCTTGGAACGTCTTTAAAAGACTTACGGACAAAGTTGAAGACGTTTGGTGATAATGATGGTTTTGAGGCTGTGAGGTTATTACGCCATGTCGGTATTGGGGTGTTAAGTGCGTTGAGTGAGCTACATAGTGTTGGCGTATTGCATAGGGATGTGCGGAGTGAGAACGTTTTTCTGAACGATTCCGGAGCTGTCAAGTTGGTTGGCGCTGGCTTGGATGTTAGATTGGCCGAGATATTAGAAGGAGAGAGTTTTTGTGATAGGTGAGTTGGTTACAATACTTATTCCATATCTTAACATATGCTTCTGATTATTTTTAATTTATTTAAATTCCTGTTTAAATTGCTATAACTTCACTGCTCTTAGGTGAGCTTTTCACAAATTCTACATGGCAGATTGCTGCATGCTATTTTGTTCTTACCTAAAGTCGTGTACTTACCAAATGCTGGATGCGGAACCAGTAATTAAAGCAATTAACCAGCAATACTTTAAATTAATGAAACCATTTCGTTCCAGACAAACCAAAACCCAAGACATATTCAGCGCGGCGCAGCTGCTTCTATCCATTGTATCGAGTCACGAGCCCTCACACGAGGTACCGTCGCAGCTGCCCGTGGCGGCCCGGGACTTCTTCTCCAGGTGGGTGCGGCGATACGGTCCGCTACTTAGAAATTTGTGTAACACTTTTGTTTCACCGGTTTGGTAGGGCGATAAGTTTAGACTGGTCTTATAATGGCTAAATTTGTAGAGCAGCTTAAGTGACAATCTGCACTGCAATAAAAGTGAAGTAAAATCCGTTTTAGGGTGAGGCCAAACGAACGTAATTTTGTAAGTTGTGAGTCGCGTCGAGTCGAAGGGAGAGAGTCATTTTCCTGCCCCGTCGTCCCCGCGCATCAGAATACGCGACTCACAACTCACAAAATTACGCTCGTCTGGCCTCACCCTTAGTAGCTGAACCACCTTCAACTATTTTTACACCGTCAGACATTGCACATACAGTTTATAAACGTTCTACGCTTTGTTTCCCTTCATCCCTCCTGCAATTTTACAATTTGTTTTGCATTATTTCATGTTATGTGCATAAAACGAATTGCTGCAACTCTCTGTATATCATTACTGCAGTTGGTTTTTGTTGATGATGTTGATGATATATCCCCAGATGTCTAACAGAAGACGAGCAACTCCAGTGGTCGGCAGAACAGTTACTAAACCACGGGTTCTTGAAAGATGCGCCGGCGCCGCAGCCCAGCGGCAAGCAGCACGACGACGGGTATAGCGGCTCTGAGGTACACTATTTTTTGTCCCTCTCAGGTTTGTGTAAGTTTAACCCTTTAGTTCGCAGGAGAAAAAAATCATTTTTTTAATATTTCATCGGTTTTAATGGTATTATCTAGGTATAAATTATGCTAGAAAAATGCCAAAAAAATAATTCATTATTATTTATAAAAAAAACATATGTTGGTGACATACAACATTGCGAAGCTTTCTAATAAGATCATGTTTCTATGTATGTTGTTTGCCACCAACATTGCGGCGTGCATAGAGTTATAAACTATATGAATATAAATGAATTGATATTCGTTAGTCTGCTTAAAACTTGAGAACGACTGAACCAGTTTGACTAAATTTGGTCTTAAAATATTCGTGGAAGTCCAGGGAAGGTTTAAAATGTAAGAAGGGTAGTGTAGGGTAGGGTAGGCTAGGATAGGGTATGGTAGGGTAGAGTAGTGTAGTTTAGGGTGGGTAGGTAGGGTAGGGTAGGTAGGGTTAGGTAGGGTAGGAAGGTTAGGTAGGGTTGGTATAGGGTAGGGTAGGGTACGGTAGGGTAAGAGGCGGTATGAAGTACTATGAAGTTCGTCGGGCCAGCTAGTAATGAAGTAAAATGACAAATTATACTTGTTGGATCAGACTTTATTTAAAGACAAATAACAAAATAACACTTTAAATTAAATAAGACTTATTGATTAGCGTGGTAATGATAAAAGCAATTTCTTTTTTCTAATAAACATAACCGTAGGTTGCATTTCTGACAAAAAGCACTAGTGTAGCCTTTTTTGCAATATTTACACCTTCCTTGCGCTACAAATGTTGGTAGGTGTCCTAAATTGTCATATCTGACTGAATCAGGTGGTCTTGGAGCAACTGGAGCTTTTATCTTTAATGCCACCTGAATTTCATTCGTTTCAGCCGTTTGCCGAATGCGATTTTTTTGAAGCAGCTCTGCTACCAGCTCTACTCGAAATTTTTTCAAAGTCAGTGTTTTTTTGTCATCTTGACTATGTCTTTTATAAAGCAGCCAGGCATTGTTAACACAAATGTCAAGTGCCTGGGCAAATAAGGCCATATACCATCTTTTGGTTTTAAAGTTTGAGCGATACAGTGATACTAACATATCAGCTAAATCAACGCCTCCCATATGAGCATTATATTGCTTCACAATTTGGGGACACTCAACGTCTATCTTTTTTTTTTCTTGTTTTGAGTATCGCTTGATTTTTTCTTTGGGGTGTGAGTCAACAAAAGAGCTTGCTAGAGTGACTACTTTATTATCAAGCCATTTGACCACAACCACCTTCTGGTCGTTACAGACAACTTGTTGGCTTGAACCCCTGGCTTTCTTGGTAAACTCTTTGTCTGGGATTAGCATTTCTTGACATCCTCTCAGTGTATTACTTTTAATCGTTCCTAGGCTAAAAATGCCATACTCATTACGCAGATGGTGGATGAGCTCGAGCGATGTGAAAAAGTTGTCAAAATAGACTGTCGCTGGTTTTCCGAGTATAGTTTTGCAAAGAGCAATCACTACTTTAGCTCCAAGGCCCAGGCTATCTTCGTATTCAGTGAATGAACAGTTTCTGAAAGTATCTTCACCGCCGTATGGGATAAAATCGTATATCAATCCAGAAACTCCTGCACGAACAAAGATCTTAAATCCCCACTTCTTTGGCTTCTTTGGTAAATATTGACGGTTGCTACCAGCTCTTGTTCCTTTGTAGGGAACCATCATTTCATCTACGCTATAGCGGCCTTCTTCTTCGAGGAGCAAGCAATTGCGACGAACTTTTTCTAGCACAGGTCGCACTTTGAAGTACCGGTCATCATTCGTATCAGTGTTGTCCACAAAATGGAGAAATTGCCGTATTTTTTCGTATCTCTTCAAAGTCATGACATCAGCAATTTGGGGGCATCTTAAAGAACTGCTCCAATAATCCCTGTAGGCTGGCATTTGAATAACCCCCATCATAATAGTTATGGCCAGAAAATCGGTTATATCATCATTCGTGACGTTAATATTTTTGGCACCTTCTTTCTTTTGAACAGAGTATAAGTTCGTTTGGCTTATGATTAGTTCAACTATATCCTCTGAAAAGAGCTGCTGAAAGTAACTAAGAGGAGATTTGAGGGTTCCGTTGGAAGAATGCTGAAGTTGCGGAGATTCTACTTTAGCTGCGTGATCAAACTTGGCATTTTTGAATTTGAATTTTAGTGGTTTTCTAACATACTTCTTTCGTTTTTTGGTCACAATCCTTGGTGCAATGTTTGCTTTTCTCTTTGACCGAGTGGTAGCTGTGGTTCTCTCGACCGGTGAGTTTGCGGAGACAAGACAGATGACACCGAATTTAAGAATGGAAGTTGTTGTTGCGGGCGACCAGTAGGAAACATTTCAGTGATGACAGGTGACAATGGAATAGTCTCTTCATCTGATAGAAACGCGTTATGTGTTGTGGGGTTTCTATCGCTGTCACTAATGTCTAGGTCATTTAGAGAGGAGGGATAAGACCTTGGCTCTGAACTGCAGTAGGTAACGTCATCATCATCCAAATTACTTGGGTTAGGATCCTGTATAATTACTTCATCTTCTGAGGAACTGCTGCTGTCTGATGAAGGTGCATTTTCAGGAGGAACCAGTGCCATAATAGCACGAGTCCGTTGCCATTGTGGCTTAATCTGAAGCAAAAAATACCAAAACACATTCCAAAAGCCACCCAAAGCAAAAAATAAACATGCGCAAACAATAAATAACAACCTGATAATTATTTTTTTCGAAGGAACCCTAAAACATACATTCATAGTTTAAATAATATGCAGTTAGTGCAAAAGCTTGTGCCACAATCCAGCGAAAGTTATTTGTTAGTAAAGGTAGTTGTCGTGAGCAGTGTTGTATAGTAACAACATAAAAATACCAAGTACTTTACTACAAGCATCGCAGTGTTGTATGAGGACAACATTTAATAACCAGACTACTTTTTAGGTTACTTCGCAGTGTTGGTCACAAACAACATGTCAATTTACAACTTCGTAAATTTATAATTTATGGATAAAATTAAATAATTTGATGATGATTCAATACACCTATTATCCTAACTAATATTATAAATGCGAAAGTCACTGTCTGACTCTCCTACTATAGAATAGATTTAACATATTAGGTTTTGTATTTATTTCAGACAACTGAAAAACTTTAATACCGCGATGTAGGATCTTCATATTAATTCGCCTCGGTTCCATACAAGCTCTCTGTATTGCGCTTTTAGTGCCATCTGTTGGTTATATCCGGAACTGTCTGTCTGTCTGTCTGTCTGTTACTCTTTCACGCCAAAACTACTGAACGGATTTGAATGAAATTTGGTATACATATGGTCTAGACCCTGAGAAAGAACATAGGCTACTTTTTATTGCGAAACGGAGGTTGTAAGGGGTTAAAAGGGGGGGTTAAAAGTTGTATGCGAATACTTAATTTTAAAAGATAAAAATACTACGGCTGACTGGCGTAGTGGTTAGTGACCCTGACTGCTATGCCGAAGGTCCCGGGTTCGATTCCCGGCCGGGGTAGATCTTTTTTTAAATAAACTTTATATTTAAGCACTTGATGAGCAATAATTAAACATTTTGTTCTAGCGTTTTTGAAACTTCGATCTGTGAGTGGATGAAATAGGTGTTCATATTTTGTATGAAGTTCGTCATTTTTGAAGATAAAAACATTATATTTTGTATTTAGGCACTACATAATCACAAAAAAAAAATAATTAGCATATAAAAAAAACCCAGTGTGGGGGTGTAATATAGGGGTTGAAAGTTTTATGGGTGTTGAGTTTTAGAAGTTTAATTTATATAGTAGCTATGTCCGCTCCTAGATGGCGTTGTCGGATCGGATATAGATCGCGGTATGGTTTGATTTTAGCTAATGTACTTATAGTTTGTATGTATTTGCAGAAAGTTTTTAAGGTCCTCGAAAACAACCCAATAAACGACTGTACTTTTCAATACGTTTAATTAATTGTCATTTGGTTCTTATGCGTCATTTTTGAAGATAAAACCATGAAACTTATTACGTAGGTGTTTTAGGAAAATATGCAGAGATTTTCTATACGGAATTCCCATGACTGACACGCACAGGCTAAACGTAGCGTAGGCACTTGAAATTAGGAAGGGACGTAGCTTAGGTACCGTATTTTCCCACAAAAACCGGAGTTAGCGGTTGAAATTCGGCATTAACTTAGGCTGTTTTTAACAGCATGCGGATTTGATCACGCACGCGGGATTTCCCCGCACGCGTTCATACAAGTATTCATTGTGACGCGTGGAATATGCACACGAGATGCGGGAAAATGGCGTGCTATCCCACGTGCGTGATGAAATCTGCATGCTGTTAAAACAGCCGTAAAGCTTAGTTACAATAGGATATTGCAAGATACCTAGATGTTTTCAATCTAACATGTCTGCACACCTTAGTAAAGTAATGGTTTTGTTTTGAAAAATGGGAGTTAAAGTGAAAAAAAATAAGTAGTATGAAAAAAAACAAAACTGCATAAGTTAGATGCTTGAAATTAAACATTTATAAATTACTATTCTGCCATTGCTATACAAGTCTTTGCTCAATGAAGTCATGAAAATCATTTTTAGTCAAGTATCTTCGTACTTATTTGTCAACTTTCATCTAATTTAATACCACCATGGCATGTTATTGGGTAGGTAGTTCGGGAGTAGTCCACGGCAAAATAATTTTAAGGCGAAGCGAAGCTCGCGGGCAACAGCTAGTATCCTAATAAAATACGGAATCGCAACACCCAAAAACTTTAAGTTTTAGTACAAAATTTTGAATTATTTACCTTTGATCCGCGCATGATTCTTAACCGTGACGCCATCTTGCTAAAAAGAGAAAGAAGACATGCACTTTTGCCTGCTTATTTTTTTTTACTAATTGCGTTTTGTTTATGCTTTCATATGAATTCATTTGTACGTGATAAATTTAAATATTTTTTGTAATATATTTTTTTGTTTACTATGTTGTACACGGTTGTCACTGCGAACGAAAGGGTTGGTTACCTACAAAATGTTAAGTGTACATTTATTTGTCTGTACGTGGTGCCCACTCCATTAAAGGTCACGATATAGGTATATGTATACTGCATTCATTCATACTCGGCACAAAAAGTAAACAAGGTAGTGTGTCTTTGTATTCGAAATTATCCTAACTAATATTATAAATGCGAAAGTAACTGTGTCTGTCTGTCTGTCTGTCTGTCTGTCTGTCTGTCTGTTACTCTTTCACGCCAAAAATACTGAACGGATTTGAATGAAATTTGGTATACATACGGTGTAGACCCTGGGAAAGAACATAGGCTACTTTTTATCCCGGAATTCCCGCGGGAAAACTTTTTAAGGCGAAGCGAAGCGCGCGGGAACAGCTATTTAAAATAAAACATAAAAATCAATGAAATATTTACTAGCAAAAATTATTAAATTTCACGATCAAACCATTTATTTTAGCTGTTTATTTGTTTTATAATATTTTGATTCAAAAGACATACCAAAGATGGTTTACCTTGTTAAGTATGAACGAATTCAATATGTGACTGTTTTCAGTTCATGCAAAGATATATAAGCAGCCCTCTGCCACTTCAGCTTACAGATTTTTAGAGCAACGTTTAATTACCGTACAATTTGTTCCAACATAAATATTTTCCCTCTAATTTCCAGGATGAAGACAAACTCCTAGTGCAGTCGTTCGTCCAGAGCCTGCCGTCTAGTGGACATTCAAGGCTTAGTGCGGAGTTCGAGGTGCTCAAGTGGCTAGGGAAAGGTGCTTTTGGTGATGTCTTGAAAGTAAGTCCTAATTATTGTGATTCTTGTGATATGTACGGTCATGTGCAGATAAACCTGACCCCCCTCTCAAAGTAACAATTCTTCTGAGAGGGGTCAGATTTATATGCCTTATACTGTACCTATATAGAAAAGCTGGTTCTACCTTTTTTGGCCTAAGAT
This sequence comes from Plutella xylostella, assembly GCF_932276165.1. Classification (NCBI taxonomy): domain Eukaryota; kingdom Metazoa; phylum Arthropoda; class Insecta; order Lepidoptera; family Plutellidae; genus Plutella; species Plutella xylostella. The sequence goes on from NC_064005.1 coordinate 1,786,047, forward strand.
TTATTTGCCTAATCTCATATTGAGTAGTAAGGTTTGGTCAAAGTCTTGTTACGCCGAAAATCGTATGGCATAAATCTCTTTTAGTAAAATGTTATTTCGCATAATCTTGTTTAGCCTAATAATGGTATGGCCAAATCTTGAATAGCCTAATAATGCTATGGCATATTTTATACAAAGTAATAATATAACTTTGGCTTTAACTTTGATGGAGCGTCTCCCTACATAGCGCAAACTGGTGCCTTATTGTATTGTGGCCGCTATGTAGGAAACGCTCCGCTCCGCTTCGCTGCGCTCAGCTTTGCTTTTGACGATAATGTGCACCTAACACGCTCCTCCTCGCTTTGCTCGTCGTCGCACCTATCTTTAGGTTTCGATCCCATGGGGTTTAATGGCGTTTGTAATCATTATAATAGTCATTCACTTTCGATATTTTGATCATTCAATATCGTGATTTCGGGATGTAGGAGAAAAATACCACAATTTGCACATTTTCAACATACTTAATATACCTACCTACTTAGTATTTATGTATTTATAAGGAGAAACAAGATTATACCAATACGAACAATTTGAGCAAACGAGACTTAGGTGTTTCAAGTTTGTGCCAAAAGAGTTTTAGACGAAACGAGTCTTATGCCACACAAGTCTTGGCGAAGTGATGATTCTACCAAAAAAGTTTAGACCTTACGAGTTATGCGAAACGAGTTTAGGGCAATAAAGATTAGGCGAGATGAGGGGAACCCAGAAAAGCTATCTTAAGTCTAAACATAAACTAAGATGCAAAATATTTATCATAGTACTGCCAATATAAATATTTTTTTATCTTACTTATAATATAAGTGTATTTCCCGAACAATTCACTAATCTTCCAGTGATTCTTGTCTCCAGTTCTAGCTTAGGTTAATATTTGAAGCCTATTTTGTCAAAATAATTCTACGTAGGTACCTATGTTGAATTCAAAGCTATACCTAAAACAATAAATACCTAATTATTTAAACCATGTCAACAGGTAAAAAACAAGCTAGACGGCGGATTCTACGCGATAAAGCGCATCAAACTTAACCCGGAAAACGTTCAGTTGAACAAGAAGATAACCAGAGAAGTGAAGTTATTATCCCGTCTTAACCACGAGAACGTCGTTCGCTACTACAACGCGTGGATAGAAACTATGTCGGCTGTGCTAGATGACACTACGGAGACTGTTAGCACAGATCCTAGTGTTGTTAAAGGTAAAATTTGCTTTTTTGGCCGATTACGGTGAAGCTAAAAGTGTTTGAGATGTATGTAGGTTTCCCGACTGAGCTACCAGAGCGGTGGTAGCTCAGTCGGGTAAGCGCCCGCTTCTCACGCCAGAGATGCGGGTTCGAATCCAGGCGCTGACATGTACCAATGAGTTCTTTTCTGAATTTAAGTACAATGTATACCATCGCTCTTACGGTGAAGGAAAACATCGTGAGGAAACCTGCATATCTAGATTTAGCACATCTAGATATGTGAACCCACCAACCCGCAGTGGACCAGCGTGGTGGGAAATGGTCCAAGCTTAGGAAGGCAGTTTAGACCTTGGGGATATGCACAAAGGTTCCACTCGAGAGAGCCAGGTGCAGGTACTGACACCCCCACAGAGAATAGAATAGAATAGAATAGTATGTAGGTTTGTGGGTTCATTTGTTCCGTCATATCTTCGAAACTTTAGAATTTTACAAATGTAATATTATCAGAAGTGTATTTATTGTCCGCTGGTAATGGGATATTTAATGTCAGTGTCACTTTACACAGACAGTGTCGTTTTTTTTTTTAATTTTTGAAGTCACTTTTTTGTGCAGTTAGTAGCCAGTAGCTAAGGAGGATCTGTCCTAGCTCCTAGCTGGAATTCGAACTAAAATCTCAAAAGTGCGCTCTCACCACTATGTTATTAGTTTATGATCTGATGGTCAACTTATAAAACTATAATTTGTTTTCAGAACAAAAGAACCAACCCAAGAAGCCCGGTCCCAACAGCATAGAAGCGGATCTAGCTAAGTTAGCGCCGGGGGTCAAGCTAGAGTGGTCGATATCAGAAGCTCCTATCACCAAGACTGATGCAGAGTCTGATTCAGAGGAAGATGATGATGATGACGACGATGATGATGAAGATGAAGGCTGGTTTAAGCGGCTGTGAGTATTTTATATGTTGTTTGAGTTTGGTGTTATTATTCTTAGGTCTTGTCTGTTTTTATTTCTTGACTAGAGTGTTGATGAAGATTCTGTACCTTGGTATAGGAAACCTTTGTAGGAATTTAGAATAGTTTTTTGTCCAACAAAGTCATAAAAATGTCTCTACAGCCTTTTGTCGAACTAACTATATTCATTAATCCAAACATTGTCGGTTTGTGAGTTTGAATAAGTGCAAATCTACTAAACAAGCTGACCATCTTTTAAATAGCTACCTTACTACCCCAACAGGCCAGTAACAACGAACCTAGACGAAACAAGCAGCTCAATAGAATTCGAAGTGGACACAGACAACCAATCACAGACGTTACCCTCAGAAGAATTACCTTCCGACCCGCGCCCGCCCACAGAGCATATACAACAAGTCTTGTACATACAGATGGAGTTCTGTGAAAAGAATACTCTGAGACATGCCATAGACAACGGTCTGTTTATGGAGAATTATAGAGTTTGGAAGCTGTTTCGGGAGATTGTTGAAGGTGCGTGTTGGTTTTTGTTTATTATCAAGACATTGGTTGCGGAAGATTAAGGTCGGTTTGTGCTTTAACATTCGTTATTACTAATATTAGTATTAATGGTTTTACAGATGACACTTTCAAACATCTCATTAATCTGGTTTAAACTTTTTGTCGTTTTTAAAGATAAATTAATGTATTCATAACTTTTGTTTAAGCTGCTGGCGTCCCAGTTGAAATAAATAAATATCTAAATATATTTCAGGTCTAGCACACGTCCACCAGAAAGGTATGATACACAGAGATCTGAAGCCAGTGAATATATTCTTGGACTCTAACGACCATGTCAAAATAGGCGACTTTGGCTTGGCAACCAAAGCCTTCACTTCTCTCCCTGTTGTTGAAGGTAAGTTATGCTAATTAGATGTAGATGTAATTTCATGAATGCATTCAGTTTCTCAGGTGAAATAAATTCGTAGTATTTACTAATAGTATTTTGTTTTGTTTTCAGATAAAGAAAAGCCACAAGAGGAATTTGGGGGCTCCCTCACTGGGCAGGTATTCAGGATAATTTATTTATTTATTTATATACACTTTATTGTACACATACACATGCAAACATAAAAGAGAACAGTTACAAATCAAAACACAAGACGTATACAAAGGCGGGCTTATTGCCAAAAAGCAATTTCTTCCAGCCAACCTACGACTGGGTGAAAGATAAATGACATTAGATCCTTTAACTAATTTGAGTAGGTACAATTAATAATTATCAAACAGAAATTAGCCTATGGTTTAAATCTAACCTTAAATTAACAGTGCATGATTACAACATAAAATAAACATAATAATATAACATATAACTTATATATAAATATATAACTTAAAAAAAAAAATTACATCATACTTATATAAATAATACTACATAAATATAAATATATATATACCTATATATCTATTTTACCTGCCAACCTAATGATTCAAAATAGTGATGTCTAACATTTTTTTTAAAAGTTGCCATTGATGGTGACTGTCGTACTTCCTCTGGCAAGGAGTAATAATGTACTTTAATAAATATGCACGCCATCTAGTTACCAATTTTTAAGCTAATGAAAACATCGCTGGACAGATGGCGCTTTACTGTGATCCTAAAATATGGCGGAGAGACCCGCGTCTATTTCCCTGTATAATATTACAGTCTATGGTCCGGTCTGTCAACTCTCATATCGATCTCACATACATGATGAAACTTCTTCCAACTATGCACAGATCGGAACGGCTCCTCATTTACTTATTTCTCGATCTCACATACATAATGAAACTCAATAATTTCAAAGGGTAGTAATGTAAGCTAGTAATGCATAAGTCAATTACGAAACTTCTTTCCAACTCTTCACAGATCGGCACAGCTCTGTACGTGGCGCCCGAGCTGCTTCAAGCCGGCAACAAAGTGATCTACAACCAGAAGGTGGACCTCTACTCGCTGGGGATCATCCTGTTCGAGATGTGCCACGCGCCGCTGGACACCGGCATGGAGCGGATGATGGTGAGATTCTATTCTATTCTATATCGAATAGAACCTTTGTGCATATCCCCTAGGTCTAAACTGCCTTCCTAAGCTTGCCAATGAGGGTTGGTGGGCTCACATATCTAGATGTGCTAATTCAAGATATGCATGTTTCCTCATGATGTTTTTTCTTGACCGTAAGAGCGATGTTATACATTGTACTCGGTCACCACTATCACGTCGGGGTCACCACTATGGAGATACGAGGGTGTTGGCGCATCCCTGTTGGTGTGGCCTGGTGGGCAGCTTCCCTGGTTGTGGTAAGGTATAGAATATGTGGTAGTAAGTAGCCACACAACCTGAACCAATACATGTCAGAGCGCCGGGATTCGAACCCGTATCTCTGGCGTGAGAAGCCGACTGAGCTACCACCGCTCTGTAAGTAGCGCCCGAGTTACTTCAAGCGGGCAACAAAGTGATCTACAACCAGAAGGTGGACCTCTACTCGCTGGGGATCATCCTGTTTGAGATGTGCCACGCGCCGCTGGACACCGGCATGGAGCGGATGATGGTAAGATTATTCTATTCTATTCTCTGTGGAATGGAATCTTTGTGCAAATCCCCAGGGTCTAACTAAACTGCCTTCCTAAGCTTGGACCATTTCCGACCACGCTGGTCCAAGGAGGGTGTCCCACACTCTTGAGGTGAAGCAACATATCGTTAGCATATGAAAATAATATTGTACTTTCTTTACAGGTTTTGACGGAGTTGCGGACGCGAGAAATATTGATGTCTGAACGCGTTGAAAGAGCCATCGATCCAAAGGCACTTACTGTTATACGGTAAAAACTATGTGTGATATATATAAAATTATAAAATATTTATGCTACTGCTTCACCCATGTTATTGAACCCCGTTCTCATTAAATTTATCGGCTGGCAGCTTAATTTTTATTTGGATGAGCATCATTTTATATGTAGATGGGTGGTAAAAAATCGGGCATTAGATTACGAGGACTACTTTTTCATCACATGGCTTTTCTGTAATAAAACTAATACACGTAGTGCGTCAACACAAAGGTTTTCACTGAAATACCAGCGCAGTGTCCTTGACCTAGTTGGAGGGCACTGCATTAGCTGAGTGGACACCTTTTTGACGAAGACAGCAAAAAAATTATGTATCAATGTGATTTGTGTGGTTAATTTTATCAGTATTGCTGTCTATGTCAAATAAAGTTTTTATCTATCTATCTATCTATATAATAAGTATAATAAGTTCGTGTTCAACTCTTACAGATGGCTCCTAAACCACGACCCGTCGCTCCGGCCCACCTGCGCCGAGCTACTGTCCTCGGACACTGTCCCGCGCACTGTCGCGTCTGAAGCACTGTCCCCGCTACTGTCGCACGCGCTGTCCGCTCGCGGGTCGCGCCCGTACACGCGGCTGATCACTGAGTGCTTGCAGCAGACCATGCCGCCCTCTGTCGACTACACGTATGTATCTATAGTCTATAGGTGTAGTATAATAAGCAATATATCGCATATATAGGAATAGGGACAGTAATACACTGCCGGGCAATGAAATAGTTCCACTGATATAACACCAAATTACTCCTAAACGGAAAATGCTAGCTTAATGACGCCTTCTGCAATATTGGAGAATATTTAATTGCGCATCAGAATATTCCCATGTAAAAACTTGAATATTGTAATAAAAATTTAAATTAAATGTTTAAATAAAATGGGGCATTTGGCAAATAAAACAAAATCTCTAATTTTGCGTTTATCAGGTGTAAACATGGTATTTTGATAACTCAGTACTTGGTGTTTCCTCCATGTGCTCTCAATACAGCTTCTACGCGATTGGGCATGCTGAATACCAGATTCTTCAGCATATGCTGAGGAATGTTCTCCCATTCTTTGATGAGCGCGTCTTTCAATCCACGAAGTGTAATTGGAGGTGGATCTCGGTCTCTCACAGGTCTGTCAAGCTCGTCCCAAGCATGCTAAATGGGATTCAAATCGGGGCTCCTTGCTGGCCACTCCATTTTGTGGATTTCTACGTCATGAAGATATACTCATTTACAACTTGAGCAGTGTGCGTCCGTGCACTATCGTGCATGAACATTGCATTCTCGCCCATTTTGGCCAAAAACGGACCAGCATGTTCATTGAGGACCTCATTGATGTATCTCACAGCAGTTAGGTTCCCGTTCTCGATTGGAACTAACGCTGTTCGACCCTCTGCCCACGCGTGAAACATGCCTCCGCCGTGTGCCACTTTTTCTTCAAAATATACTTGTGTAAAATGTTCTACTGGTGTCGGTATACTTTTTTCCTTCCATCATGATGGTACAGCATAAATTGTGACTCATCTGGGAACATCACTGTGCCCCATTCGTCCTCACCCCATTCTGTATGATCACGGGCGTATCGCGATCGGGCAACTTTATGATACCGTTCCAGTTTTGGGCCAATTGCTGGCCTGTAAAGCTTTAATCTTCTTTCGGCAAGACGTCTCCTGACTGTCCACTCGCTTATGGGCTCCCTTAGAACTTGTAGAAGTTGTTCTTGAACGGCTACTCCCGTCTGATGTCGATTTCTTAACATGTTTTCCGCAATGAATCGATTTTTTCGGACTGTTGTGCAGCTTGGCTTGCCAGTACCTGGTCTTCTCAGGTTTAATCCAGTCTCCCAAAACCTTTGGATCACTCGTCGTACAGTAGTATGAGTCACACCCATTATACTGGGTGCATTTCTTTGGCTGGTTCCCATTTCCACCATGGTGATGATACTCGCACAATCCTCGCTTGATACAGGCGTGATCTATGGGTACGAGAGCCGTAAGACTATACCATTTTATAATTCTTTCACAACGAAAAAAAAAAGAATGAAATAAAAAGCTAAACTAAAAACGAAACAAATGTTTTCCTAAATTTTCAAACTCGTAAATTTTCCTTCTTATCTTTTTTTATCCATGGCTTCGAAAAGAACACTATTAAAAAGAGTTTGCATTTAAAAATGTTTGCATAATAAACTATATTTTATTAAACTTTTTAATTCATGAAGCTAGGTTCTATATCTTAGGAGATATTAAGGTGTTTATCGGCATTTTGTGGGTGGAACTGTTTCATTGCCCGGCAGTGTAATAGCTACTGTCCTTAGTTACTTTCGCGTCCGAGGCACTGCCTTTCTGTTACATAAAGTAAGCGCTATAAAATCGACAATGATGACATAAATACAAGGGTATTATAGATATCGAGACAGCAATAGAGCTATAATGCAACGATGCAACGCTATAATGCAACGACAAAACGCTATAACGCAACGATACAACGCTATAACGCAACGATACAATGCTATAATGCAACTATACAACGCTATTATTCAACGAAACAACGCTATAATAAATATAGAGACAGCAATAGAGCTACTGTCCTTAGCAACTGTCTCGTCTGAAGCGCTGTCCCCGCTACTGTCGCACGCACTGTCCGCTCGCGGGTCGCGCCCGTACACGCGGCTGATCACTGAGTGCTTACAGCAGACCATGCCGCCCTCTGTCGACTATACGTATGTATCTATAGGTGTAGTATAATAAGCAATATATGATATAGCATTTCTGCCACTAAAATGTAGCATGACTGAGCGATATTTAAAGCGATACGTCGAATTTCTGAGACAGACGTATAGTGCTATCAAAATCCACAACGCTTATAGCAACGATACAATAATATAATGCAACGATTATCTATAATAAATATAGAGACACAACACAACGCTATAATAGATAGGTACGGATAGAGCAATAGAGCTACTGTCCTTAGTTACTCTCATATTTGAGGTACCGTCCCCGATAATAACGTATAAGAATCCACAAGTAAATGAAGCAAGGGTATACATATAGAGTCCTTAGTGACTGCCTCGTCTGAAGCACTGTCCCCGCTACTGTCGCACGCGCTGTCCGCTCGCGGGTCGCGCCCGTACACGCGGCTGATCACTGAGTGCTTGCAGCAGACCATGCCGCCCTCTGTCGACTATACGTATGTATATACAGGCTGTTGCAAAAGTGTTATAGTTTCATACTGAAAATTCGTGAAATATAAATAGTAATAATGCGCGCATATTAATAACGTTGTTAATATAAATAAAATTGAGTATATACGCGCAATATTTAAAGTAATACTGCATAATTAAAGCATATTGCGCAATTGAAAACCACAACCACATAATGCCCTGAGCATATATAGGAATACATACTGTAAAAGAGCTACTGTCCTTAGCGCAGACAAAGCCACATACCTATATAAGATCCCTCTCATAAGAAGACACAACGCTCTATCCTTGGCCTTTCTATTAAGTAATGCTTATTGTTTGTTTAATATTTTACAGATACCACACCGGTTTGAGAACCCGACCTGACTTGGCGTTGAATCAAATAAAGGACACTGTTATACAGGTAAGAACACTTAAACATAAATCATAAAAAAACACTTCTTTTAACTAGCGCCATCTATGCCTTACTTCTTTTTCAGCCTCAGTCAATCAGTTGCACAAACAACTAGCGACATCTACAAACAGTTTAATAAACTTTTACCCCACTTCTCTCTTCAGGTGTTCAAAAGCCACGGCGCCACGGAGTTCTCCCCCCCGCTCCTCATGCCCCGCGCGCGGGCGTGGGACCAGTGCCCCAACGCCGTGAAGGTGATGACGGCATTCGGTACTGTTTGTCATCTGCCCCACGATCTGAGGCTGCCTTTTGCTAGGTAATTTTGATTTATATGTATTATACTAGCTATACCCACGAGCTTCGCTTCGTCTTAAAAAGTTTTTCCGTGGGGATTTCGCGATAAAAAGTAGCCTGTCGGTTAATCCAGGGTGTCAGCTAACTCCATACCAAATTTAATAAAAATCGGTTCAGCCGTTTTGACGTGAAGACGTAACATACATACATATATTACACATATATCAATACAAACTTTCGCCTTTGTAATATTAGTAGAAAGTGCATAACCCCTGGCAGTCGGCTGCACCGTATCTGCCGAAGAGCCGATATCTGTCGAGAAAGACACAGGTGGTACCTCGTTCTCCCCCCCGCTCCTCATGCCCCGCGCGCGCGCGTGGGACCAGTGCCCCAACGCCGTGAAGGTGATGACGGCGTTCGGTACTGTCTGTCATCTGCCCCACGATCTGAGGCTGCCTTTTGCCAGGTATTTTTTGTGGATATATTGACGATAGACATATTTTTTTAAGTTCCACAGGTTACGGGTCCTATATTGATGACCCACTTTAAAAATTCAGTACCATTAAGGCATTAAGCAAAGTAATTTTGATTGCTATATATTATGAAGCAGGGATCTACCCACTTTTATTAGCCCCGCAATTTTATTATGCGCCAGGTAGCCATTTTGATTTGGTGCATAATAAATTAGCTGGACTTGAAGTATAACCCACTAGCTATTCCCGCGAGCTTCGCTTCGCCTTAAAAAGTTTTCCCGTGGGAATTCCGCGATTAAAAGTATCCTATGTTCTTTCTCAGGGTCTAGACCATCTGTATACCAAATTTCATTCAAACCCGTTCAGTAGTTTTGGCGTGAAAGAAAGACAGATAGACAGACACAGTTACTTTCGCATTTATAAGATTGGTTAGGTTAGGATAAGGATTAGGATGTCAGTCGGCTGCATCGTATCTACCGAAGAGCCAATATCTGTCGACAAAGACACAGGTGGTACAGTTCTCCCCCCCGCTCCTCATGCCCCGCGCGCGGGCGTGGGCCCAGTGCCCCAACGCCGTGAAGGTGATGACGGCATTCGGTGCTGTCTGTCATCTGTCACATGACTTGAGGCTGCCTTTTGCCAGGTAACTTTGATTGCCATTTACCACCAAAACAAAATGGCTACCGGGCGCGTAATAAAATTGCAGTGGCTTATTAAAGTGGGTAGATCCCTGATTCTTTCATAATATATAGGCTGTTGCAAAAAGGGTATACTAAGCCGAAAGCTACAAGTGCAGCATGGTATATCTAAGGCCGAAACTGAAATCTGAATTCCAAAATTCGCGAAAAAAAAACATTGTAGCTTTCGGCTTAGTATACCCTTTTTGCAACAGCCTATATATTATGAAAGAATCAGGGATCTACCCACTTTAATAAGCCACTGCAATTTTATTACGCGCCCGGTAGCCATTTTGTTTTGGTGCATTATCAATTTGCTGCAATATGGTATAACCTATGGAAGTTGGCTTCACCGTATCTACCAAGAGCCTACATCTGTCGAGAAAGACACAGGTGGTACCTCGTTCTCCCCCCCGCTCCTCATGCCCCGCGCGCGCGCGTGGGACCAGTGCCCCAACGCCGTGAAGGTGATGACGGCATTTGGTACTGTCTGTCATCTGCCCCACGATTTGAGGCTGCCTTTTGCCAGGTAACTTTGATTGCCATTTATTATAAAGCGGGGCATCCATTATTATAAGCGCCCGTAGGCCTATCACAAGTTCTGTAAACTCAAGTTCCTAGCGTAATTCGACAGGGATTTTTATGACACCAAGATCAACGCCCCTGTCGGTAATAAAACGCATACAGAGTCGCTAGCACAAGTTTCGAACCTCCGTTAACTTTGCGTATCGTCAACTGTCACTGTCAAAATGTAAGGCAAAGTTAGTTCCAAAAGTGACATTTGTTTTTTCCATATGTTAGGTGGAATTTCACCAAACGCTAAACGTATTTAGTAGCCTGTCATACGTCTGTCAGTACAAAATGTATTTAAAATTTTACTTGAATACGTTTAGCGTTTGGTAAAAGTGACCTTTCGTGTAGATTCGAAAATAGTATCGAATCCTATGCTCGCTGCACAGATTTCAGTGACTTGCCTATCGAATTCGTATCGACTTATGTCGACAACACTGGTGATCGGGGCTCTGGTAGCAATTTTGATTTGGCGCATTATTATTTAGCCGGTGTCTGTCGAGAGAGACACAGGTGGCACCCCCCCCGCTCCTCATGCCCCGCGCGGGCGTGGGACCAGTGCCCCAACGCCGTGAAGGTGATGACGGCATTTGGTACTGTCTGCCATCTGCCCCATGATCTGAGGCTGCCTTTTGCCAGGTAATTTAGATTTATATGTATTACTAGCTGTTCCCACGAGCTCCGCTTCGCCTTAACAAGTTTTCCCGTGGGGATTTCGCGATAAAAAGTAGGATGTGTTAATCCAGGGTGTCAGCTAACTCCATACCAGATTTCATTAAAGTCGGTTCAGCCGTTTTGATGTGAAGACGTAACTAACATACACACATACTTTCGCCTTTATAATATTAGTAGAAAGTAGGATAACCCATGGCAGTCGGCTGCACCGTATCTGCCGAAGAGCCGATATCTGTCGAGAAAGACGCAGGTGGTACCTCGTTCTCCCCCCGCTCCTCATGCCCCGCGCGCGCGCGTGGGACCAGTGCCCCAACGCCGTGAAGGTGATGACGGCGTTCCGTACTGTCTGTCATCTACCACACGATCTGAGGCTGCCTTTTGCCAGGTAATTTTGATTTATATGTAGCTGTTCCCGTGGGGATTCCGCGATAAAAAGTCTATGTGTTAATCCAGGGTGTCAGCTAACTGCATTTTGATGACCCACTTTAAAAATTCAGTACCATTAAGGCATTAAGCAAGGTAATTTTGTTTGCTATATATTACGAAGCAGGTATCTACCTACCCACTTTTATAAGCTCCGCAATTTCATTATGCGCATGGGAGCCATTTTGATTTAGCGCATTATATTTTTTCTGGACTTATGTAAGTATAACCCACGGCAGTCGGCTGCACCGTATCTGCCGAAGAGCCGATATCTGTAGAAAGACACAGGTGGTACAGAGTCCCCCCCGCTCCTCATGCCCCGCGCGCGCGCGTGGGACCAGTGCCCCAACGCCGTGAAGGTGATGACGGCGTTCGGTACTGTCTGCCATCTGCCCCACGATCTGAGGCTGCCTTTTGCCAGGTAATTTTGATTGATATTTAATATGAAGTAGGGATCTAACCACACTTATAAGCCTCGTAATTTTTACTATGCGCATGGTAGCCATTTTGATTTGTCATTATCAATTGACTGGACTTGAAGTATAACCCATTAGCTGTTCCCGCGAGCTTCGCTTCGCCTTAAAAAGTTTTCCCGTGGGAATTCCGCGATTAAAAGTATCCTATGTTCTTTCTCAGGGTCTAGACCATCTGTATACCAAATAACATTAAAGTCGGTTCAGCCGTTTTGACGTGAAGGCGTAACAAACAAACCCACACACACAATCACAAACATTCGCCTTTATAATATTAAAGTAGGAAGTAGGATAACCCATGGTAGTCGGCTGCACCGTATCTGCCGAAGAGCCGATATCTGTCGAGAGAGACGCAGGTGGTACCTCGTTCTCCCCCCCGCTCCTCATGCCCCGAGCGCGCGCGTGGGACCAGTGCCCCAACGCCGTGAAGGTGATGACGGCGTTCGGTACTGTCTGCCATCTGCCCCACGATCTGAGGCTGCCTTTTGCTAGGTAATTTTGGATGTTTTATATAGCAGGGTAGACGCTATTGTTGAAGCCCATCCAATCAATGGCTTTCGTTTTTTTAATTTCACAAGTTAAACACTTTTTAGGGTTTAAATAATTTTATTTATAATCTCGACACGTGCATCCGTTGGCGCCCGTTCGAAATCTGACAGCTAGGGTTGCCCTTGCTCAAAATAATATCCAAGTCACAGGTACGTATGCTACCCTTAAAATAATAATTTTATACGTCAAATATCGCACGGGCTCAATAATATTACAGAAAATAACGATTAAAATTACATAATCTTAACAGTCGGCCATCCTGAACATGTGTCTGGGCCAGACACAGAAGGAATTTCACCAGAATTACATAAATAAACAATAACACTATAAAATAACACTATAAATGGAGGAAGATACGGTACCCGCTTAACACGCGATATCCTACAAACTGAGTCCAATGGATGTATATGTCTTAGTCTCTGACAGGTGACGTACAACATAACATCAAATATTTCAGACCCATCTTTCATTAATTAATAAGACCGTACCGTACCGTATCCTTATCCCTTATGAAAATATAAATCAATTACTATAAGTACATTTTCCAACATCAACTCGTAAACTTTACACACACACACGATCAAAATATCTCATCTCATACCTAACATGTCGTGATCGTGCATTGTAATGGTAGACATAATTACGAAACAAAGGAATAAAGTAATAAAACTCAAATTACAATAAAACAACAAAAAAAAACAAGTAAGCTCTAGATTTCCTTAGTACACAGGTTAAGACAAATTATATAATTTAAAAAAATTAAACCTAGAACGGAAGACAATTTTAGATCAATCTTACTGTATTGTATACTTATGTAGTTATACCAAAAACAACAAATTAATTATAAAATAAAACTAGAATAGAATACAATTTTAGATCAATCTTACTTTTTATCCTTATAAATGTATACCTTTCGGCCATCCTCATCATCGCGAATGTCCCCATTCGATCAACAACCATTCTAACTGTCACCATCTGCAGGTTCACTACGGTTCTTCACCAGGATGAGCTTCTTCAGGCTTATCGGACTGACAGGGCACTGCTTGCACACAGCGTGCTACAACCTCACTCCTACGATGAATTAATGAGTCTGGGCACCGCTTACACGCACTAGGTGTTTCGGCCTCACTCCAGATCATCCTTAACAAGTCTGGGCACCGCTTACACGCACTAGGTGTTTCGGCCTCACTCCAGATTATATTAATAAGCCTGGGCACCGCTTACACGCACTAGGTGTTTCGGCCTCACTCCAGATTATATTAACGAGCCTGGGCACCGCTTACACGCACTAGGTGTTTCGGCCTCACTCCAGAGTATCGTTAAGCGAATAGGACACCGCTTGCAAGTACTGCCTGCTTCGGTCTCGATCTTGTGCCCCCTCTTGGCCACACGCACCTCCGGGTACCACGAGTACGACGCTGGTACTATGGCCTCCTCCGGATCGTTGCAGTTCAAAGGGGAAATGGATCAAAGGTTTAAGGTTAATAATTGCTTAATGGAATAGTGATATCAAATGGAATAGCAATCAACAAGAATGATCAACGTTACACACCTAGCATCAAGAACATATCGTTTCATTTACTCACTATCAACATAATCGCTTTCTGATTCTGATTCTACAAATCTCACCCACGGTTTCATTTTGTCAACTGAAAATACATTTTTATATTTCTTTTTGGAGTAACCTTCAACGCTACTAACCTCGTAACGATCGTGATCGAACGCAGCTGTAACGCGATATGGGCCACTATACGAAGGAGTTAGTTTGTTACTTTCACCGGGTGTCCTGGAGCTTTTCTGAACCATAACCAAATCACCGACCTTATATATTTTAGCCTTGCACCTTTTGCTATCATATCTTGATTTCATTTTCTCTTGTTGAGAATTTATGTTTTCTACTTCCTCTTCACGAATACGCTCTATACTCTCAATTGGTACGTCATGATTTTCATTAGTTTCATGTAAGTGTCCCTCAGACATATTTACTGTAGATTTACCAAATACTACTTCGGCAGGAGTCTTCCCCGTACCCTGATTTATCGTATTATTCAGACTCCATTGAACCTGACTGAGCTTCTCATCCCAATCGCGATCATCGTCCCCGTGGCATAGAGCTGTTAATGATGAAAGAATTGAGCGGTTGTATCTTTCTATTTGCCCGTTCGCCCGGGGTGTGGCCACGGCATTCAGTGTGTGCTTTACCTCTGCTGTCTCCATGAATGATTTGAACTCAGCTGAGGTAAAACTTGTTCCCCGATCCGATATCAGATTTCGTGGGGTACCAAATAACGCAAAAACATCTTTCAGGGCGCTAATTGACGTTTTACTCTTGGTATTCTTGACAGCCTTCAGAATAACAAATTTTGTGAAGCTATCAATTATCCCAAGAATATAAATGTTTCCACGCTTACTTTTCACAAAAGGACCTAGGTGGTCTATGTGAAGACACTGGAATGGCACGTTTGGTTTAGGGATGGGGTGGAGCAACCCCTCTCTCTTACCACCGGGACCCTTGGCATGAGCGCAGGGTATACAAGCTCGCACATATTTCTTGATAAATTGCGTCATCCTTGGGAACTAGTAATCCCTTTTCACCTTTTCGAGTGTCTTGACATAAGAGAAGTGTCCTGCCTGATCATGACATTGTTGCATTATTTTCCACCTTGCATCTCTTGGCACCGCCCACCGTAACTCTCCATCTACTTTTCTATAGATTTTACCATCTTTTAACGTATAGTTTTGTTGTATATCCTTTGCTTCTTGACATTTAGTATCTAATACCGCTTTAATATGACATAGCCTCGGGTCACTCAGTTGTACCGATTGTAACCAGTGTACTTCACCTACTTGCATGACTATTTCAATATTTTCTCGATTTTCCTGAACTGGGTTGCGGCTAAGGGCATCGGCGTGCGCTAACTGAGCCCCAGGTCGATATTCAATCGTGAAGGTGAATTCCTGGACCAGGAGCCACCAACGAGCAATTCTCGGTATAAGATCTCTCTTAGTCAGCGTTGTTCGCAAGGCGTTACAGTCTGTAACGACCTTAAAGTCCAGACCAAGAAGATAAACCCGAAACCGGCTTAGAGAGGCGACGACGGCTAATGTTTCCAATTCGTAAGAATGGTAATGTTGTTCTTCAGCCGTCGTCTGCCTACTAAAATAAGCAACTGCTCGAAAAGGAGACTCCTTGTTAGGTCTCTGCAATAATATACCGCCAAGCCCAACCGAACTCGCGTCAGTGTGCAACTCCGTTTCGTACTTGTGGTTATAAATCGCCAATACTGGGCGGGTGACAAGTATTTCTTTTAACC
Organism: Plutella xylostella; assembly: GCF_932276165.1. Classification (NCBI taxonomy): domain Eukaryota; kingdom Metazoa; phylum Arthropoda; class Insecta; order Lepidoptera; family Plutellidae; genus Plutella; species Plutella xylostella. The sequence continues at coordinate 1,802,117 of NC_064005.1, forward strand.
GGGAGAATGCACAAGACTGTTCTTCGCCCCAACTCCATGCAACGTTATTTTTAGTGAGAGAAGTCAAAGGCCTGGCTATGGAGGCAAAGCCCGGGACAAATCGCCTGAAGAAACTTGCAAGTCCCACAAATTGTCTCACTTCGTGGACATTTTGCGGAGTCTTGAATGCAGCTACTGCTTCAGTTTTCTTTAGTCCGGGCTTCACTCCGTCGCTGGAGATTTCAAATCCGAGATAGTCGATTCTACTCTTAAAAAAGTGACATTTCGACAGATTTAATGTCAAATTAGCCTCCTTCAAAAGGTTAAGGACAGCTATCAGTTTCTCCATCCCTTCATCGATAGTCTTTGAAGGAATGATTATGTCATCCATATAGGCTAGCACTCCGGGAATTGGTTGTCGTCGAAGTAATGTCAGAACCAGTCTTTGAAACACTGCCGGTGCGTTAGTAAGACCGAAGGGCATTCGGTTGTATTCAAAATGCCCATCGGGCGTTACGAAAGCAGTGACATGCTTCGATTCCTCTGCCACCGGAACTTGGTGATAGCCCGAAGTAAGGTCAAGGGTCGTAAAGTAGACCTGTTCTGACAGACTATCGATCTGATCATCGACGAGTGGCATAGGAAATTTCTCCTTAACTGTTTTACGGTTAAGAGCCCGATAGTCTACACACAATCTCTTTTCGCCATTTTTCTTCGCTACCAAAATTATTGGGCTGGCATATTCAGATTGGGACTCCCGTATAATTCCATTTGTTAGCAGATTATCCACGATGTCATTTACTTTGGCACGTTCAGGTATAGAAAGTCTGTAGGGCCTATATGTAACGGGAATGTCGTCCTTCAACTCAATATGCATTTGAGTGAGGGAAGTCTTTCCCAATTCTTCGAGAGTAAATGCAAAACAATCGCGCTTGCTATTTAAAACCTCACACAATTTTTCTTTTGTCTTTGAGTCTAAATCGTCATCAACATTAATTTGATCAAGTAGGATAGCATTTGCCGTAGGTTCAGCTTCCTGTGATATCAAGTTTACTGTCAAGCGTGCTGACTCCTGAAACACCGCAGAGGGCGGTAATGGTGACGAGGGTACGGTTGAAATCAATGATACCCTTGCCATCAAGGTACCGCGAGGTAGATTAAATGATTGGGTACCCAGATTCATCACTAATATGTACCCAACACCTTCCTTCACAGAATATACACCTGGAAGTATCATATACTCCTTACCTTCCCGCATGCAAACCTCTGTATCTACATATATATGACCAGTGACTTTGGATGACAGATTCACTATCACAGGTCTGCTGTCGGAAATCAACTCGTCATTTGGATTGGAAAGAGATAACTTTTTATGCCCGGTTACTACATCCTTGTAAAATAATAATCTATCATCCGTTTTGTGGATCCGTATTTGTGGCAGCTCTGTTAGCGATTGCCCAATGAGGATATCAGCAGGGAGAATTCCAGGCTCCACTAAGTATGCCTCGATGTCCTCATTAATGCCATCTAAAGCTACGTGAATTTTCACACGCCCACTCGGAATTACCGTTCCACTACCGAAACCCATAAGAGTAGGAAGATTATTGTTATCAGTGGGTAATTTCAATTTTAAGCTATAGTCTGCTCTCAGGAGCGTGCACTGACTACCCAAGTCGATAAACGCTCTCATGGGTTGATCGTTGATGATCACTTCCTTAAAATATTTGTCGTTACCACGCTCCGAAGTCGTAATATTCAAAATATTTTTTGTATGATTACTTGACTTTGATTGGTTTCTATCTGAATTCTTTATCCCTTTGCAGTCTTTATCTAAATGCCCAAATCGACGGCAGGTTTTACATTTGACAACCTCCTTCGGACACTTACTGACCACATGGCCTGTTTCACCGCAATTGTAACAGGTTATGCTGGTCACTGTCTTCTTTGCATTAAAATCGTTTGGCCTACGAGAAAAGTTTTGAGACTCAGTATCGCGGTTGGTTGAGAAAACCCGTCTAGGTATGTCGGTATTTTTACTCGTTATATTTCGGAAATATTTTAACACACCTGCTGGTTCTTGCAAATTCGCACCCTGAACGTTCATTTTAATATTAGGGTCGACGATTCCGTTTGTAAGACAATGTACTGCCTTTTTGCCTCGTAATTCGCATCTATTTATAAGCAGCATTTTGTCATAATAATATTGCTCGAGCGTTTCGTTACGCCGAGTTTTCCTAGTCAACATCTCAAACAGCATGTCACCGTAATTCTCTTCAATCGAGAATTCTTCTAGCAACTGTTCCTGCAGCTCAGCCCATGTGAATTTAACGCTAGTTAAGCCGTCGTACCATTGTTTAGCTAAGCCCTTCAATCGCGGTAACGCACAATATATAGTTTGCCTTTCGCTCCAACCATAAACATGCGCGGACTCGTTGATTTTTGATAACCAGTCTTTCATAGTTTGTGTTTTAGCTTGCGGGTCAAAATCTGGTATAACATTTTGTGCGGCTTGCAATCCAGCTCCAGGAGACGCGGTGTTATTACGTTCATTTAAAGCAGTGACAAGTTTTTCTACCAATGTATTTTCGGTGGCTGGCTTTGAAGAGGAACGATGTTTCTTCCTACTACTCACGCGCCGACTTTTGTGGGTCATAACAGGAGATGAATTACTGTCCGAAGAACTAGGCCTGTATGGACGTTTACGCGTCTTCCTGTGTCCGCGTTTGTTATGTACGTGATACCTGCCACTACTATCTGTCGAGTCCGATGATGAATTTATACTGCGATACCTTCGATTTGTATGCAGCGGAGACCTCGACCTACTCATAGGATCTCGGCGGGACCGACTAGCTGAACGGTATCTACTATCATCTCGGCGACGAGAACACCTGTACGATCCACGCCTACGAGACTTACTCCTTGACCGCCTATCTGAAGTTCCACTTTTATTGCGCCGCGGCGTTGATGAGCGTTTTCGACGCGACTTACGCCTGCCAACGTCGCGAAGTCGCGGTGGAGTACGAGACCTACTTCTAGTGTTATCGCGTCGGTCACGTGTATTGCATCTACTACGACTTAATGGAGGAGTTCCGATCTCTGACTTATCACTTTCCATTTCGCAATTCCTATAAGGATAATGGGGAAAGAAAGGAATGAACTGTTTTCTGAAATATTTATCACCATATTAATATATAAATAACGTTAGATACTTGCATTATGGGTTGATTCACGTCTGTTTTGCACTAAGAAATAATTCTACTACCTGCTCATTAATGTCAACTGCCAGACCAACATAATTAAACATTCTAGGCTTCGTGTCAATTGATGTAAATTATAATTTAAGATTTTATACATAATAAACATAATAATAAAAATTATTATTATTTCAGTATGGGTAAATCATTATAGGACACGTATACGTTTCTTAAAGGGGTAAAATCGTAAAACTGAAAACTATATAGAACAGACAAAACAGTAAGGCAAAGGTCATGTGAAATTATTGTAATTTTCTTGCAGCTGGCATAATAATATCATGTTGAGACTGTAGTGTAGGATGTAGGTAAGGTAACCAGATAAAATTGTAATGATCCCGCGCAGCGTGTCTGTCCCCGACGACGAGGCTCGTCTTACAGAGACCATAACATTCCTTTAGATACCTTTGCAGTAAGTAGGTATATGTCGGAGATATCTCTCTTGGGATGGTGGGTGTCGAGATGAAAGACCAGTTGGGATCAGTTTCAGATTCAATATATTATTCACACAGCACAAGATCTTCGGTAAAAGAGAGCATCCTAATGGCCGCCTCGGCCTTTTATAGCCAGAGGTCAATTAAATACTGAATTATTCTAACTTAACTTATTAACAATGCAATTTATGGGAATATTCATTTTATGATTTTACAAGTGAATTAATACCTATATATTTTATAAGAAACCCATATATTTTAATATTTTCATACAATAAGTCTTCGCCTTGACAGGTCAAATCAATTAATAGTTTCTGAATATTTTAATTACAACACTATCTTAAAATATTATGGCTTCTAATTGAATGGCAATAATTATAATGCTACTTTAACATAAATTCGAGAATCTAATACATTTCAAAGTATAAATCAATTCAGTATTTTACAGGAAGTTAGTTTTGAACTTGACTACAAATGAACTATTGAACCATAGTCTAGATAGAGTGTCATAGGTTAGGATGCGTTCAGAAAATTCGGAACATAACTAGTATAGTAATTTACGTTTAGAAATTAATAAAGTTATTATTCTGAGCAAATACAGAAAACGCCCACACGGCCATTCTGATTCGGCGCGCTCTCTGCGCCCTCTTTTACTTAATTACATTTCAAATATTAAACATTATAATAATTCGATGAAGTTTTATTAGAAACACAAAATTAACAACAATCAACTAATCAACAACTGGGTAGGCAACGCATAAAATTTTACAACTTGCTTACAATCTTATCTTAATAAAACTAGAACATAATAACTATCATTAATATTAGACAACACAGTCAACTTTTTATTTATTTATTGAATAATAGCTATCCTAGTATTGGGAACATATTATTAGCTACCTTAGGAACGTTAGTTACACAGTTTACAAAAGGAAACAATAGTTTTTATTATCAATTTGTCTATAACTATCTTAGTAGGTAGGTATCTAGCTTAAAACACATAGGGAGTTAGCTTACACATAAAAATACATCACACAATGCATGACATTACATATAATATGAGATCAGAACAGAACCTTTTCAAACCGGGAAACACTGACGACTCGGTATAGGTAATACAGGATTCTTGCCTAGGCATTAGTTTATACAAACTTCTAGCCAGATCTACACGATGGCATCAGCTTATACAAGCTTCTAGCCCAACATGATGGCATCAGCTTATACAAGCTTCTAGCCGAACCTACACGATGGCATCAGCTTATACAAGCTTCTAGCCCGACACGACGGCATCAGCTTATACAAGCTTCTAGCCGGACCTACACGATGGCATCAGCTTATACAAGCTTCTAGCCCGACACGACGGCATCAGCTTATACAAGCTTCTAGCCGGACCTACACGATGGCATCAGCTTATACAAGCTTCTAGCCAGGCCTAGGTACAGTAGCTGACTTTATAATTAGATAAATGAATTGCCAGTTAATTATCATTTACTAAAGGTAACCTCTCTAATCAATGAATGATCAGCGGAAGACATTTATGTTTTTCTTAAAAAGTTTGTAAGAAATATTCTCTCATTTAGCTAAAACACAACCATACCGAGATCTAGAGAAGAAACTACAGCGCCATCTATGATTTTATATGAGAAACAAAAACTTTAAACTTTTAACTTCATAAATAAAACAATGTAATGTAGTACTAAAACATTGGTACATGAGTAAATTAAAACTAAGACGTTCATTACTATTTTATGCAGCTGATTGTTGGCCTAGTGGCATATTAATTTGATTCTAAAATTATAGATGGTTTGAAACATTTTATACCTATTTTATATTAGTATCAAAAATAAAACACACAATTAAAGTCGGACAGACATCTATGGACCATTGTTCAGAATGCTACCAGAGGTGGATGCACTCTGATTAGCAGGCATTTCCCCATCATTCGTGTCCGCCCACACGGACTGTTCCTCTTCCTCTGAGTCATTTATATTAAATGGATCAGACTGAGCCAATGGAGCTGGTCTAAGAAAGTCATGGCTAGCTATCTTTTCAGAACAACCACGAAGATTTACGTGTTTTAATTTATATCTGTCATTAGGTAACACCTCAGTCACTTCCATAGGACCCTCGAACTTAGGACCGAGTTTAGTTGTGTGACGCTCATGGCGTCTTAATAGTACAAAATCACCTACTCGGAAAGGTTTAACTCTGGCTTTTCCTTTATCAAAACGGGTTTTATCCTGAGAAGACCGCTCGTCCATCCTATCTTTACACATTTTTCGCAGTGATTCTAGGTTTTCAGTGATCTCATCATCATCAATCTGTATTAGTTTTAAGCCTGGAGGGGAGCATTTTTTTCCTAACAAAATTTCAAGAGGTGTTTTACCTGTACTTTTAGAAACTGTGCAATTAATGGCTAACTGTAGCTCCTGTATAGCAGAGTACCAGGGTTTTTCGAGTTCTACAACTGACATGTTATCTTTTATAACTTTCATTAAGCGTTCTACTTGGCCATTAGCCCTGCTCGCCCCTTTAGCTACCACGTGATGCTGAATACCGTGATTGACACAAAATAACTTGAATTCTGCAGAAGTCATGCTTTTGTCTTGGTCAGTTATGAAACGAGTGGGGGTCCCAAAAATTGTGATAACTTCTTTAATACATTTTATAGCGGTTTCAGTTGTTCGGTCATTTGTATAAATTAAGTGAACATACTTAGAGAATGCATCTATGAAAACAAATGCGTATTCCATTTGATTACGGTTTCCGTTCATACGGCCTGTAATGTCTCCATGAACTGTATGAAACGGTATGGGGACTTTATCTATGGGGTGCAGTTCGATTTGTCTAGCACCTGAAACACCTTTCCTAACCCTACAGCTGACACAGTTTTCTACAAACAATCGAACAAATAGAGACATATTCGGAAACCAGTACTGTTCACGTATTTTAGCTACTACCTTTTCCCAGCTAAAATGCTGTAAGTTGTCATGATAGTGATTGATAAGGCTCCATCTATAAGAATTTGGTACTATTATTAACTTTTTAGTCTCCTTATCAATTTGAACTTTTCTTCTCAGTAACTTATCAGGTGTGATGACATAAGTGTCGGCTATAGAGGAAGGGAGGGCGTCCGATAATAATTTTCCTACAATTTCTTTTATCTTAGGGTCGCGTTTTTGTTCGATGAGGAGCCAGTTGTGATCGAGGGTTACAGAGTTAACATCTAGAGTTAATGGGTAGGTGGCGTACAAGGGGTAACATATTTTATTATGTGTAGGGGCGCTTTCCACTAAAGTAGGGTTGCGGCTGAAATAATCTGCGTGTGTTAATCGGGCGCCTTTTCGGTATTCTATATCAAACTCAAAGTTTTGTAAGAATGCCCACCAACGATGAACTCTAGGAGTTAACTCTTTCTTATTCCTTGCTGCTTTAAGGGAGTTACAGTCTGTGACTACTTTGAAGTGTCTGCCATATAAGAAGTGGCGGAAATGTTTGATTGCCTTAACGACAGCGAGTGTCTCTAGTTCGTATGAGTGATATTTACTTTCACATTCTGTGGTTCGCATGCTAAAATAAGCTACAACTAAGGGGTTACCATTTTGCCGTTGAATCAGTACAGCCCCAAATCCTATGGCACTTGCGTCTGTGTGTAGCTCAGTCGGTAAGTCAGGATCAAAGATGGTCAAGAGGGGAGATGATGTTAGGTGACTTATTACGTCCTGCCTAGTTAGTTCGTGGCGCTCTGTCCATTCCCATTTAGCATTAGACTTAGTAAGCTCGTATAAGGGGGCCATAATTTTTGAAAAGTTAGGTACGTATTTTCTAAAGTAGCCAGCTAATCCATTGAATTGACGAATTTCCTTTACGTTTCTTGGTATCGGAGAGTTTGATAATGCTTGTACTTTCTTTGGACTCGGTTTAACAGTCCCGTTTTCTATGACATTTCCTAAATATTCTATTTTTGTTTTGAGAAATGAACATTTTGAAATATTTAGAGAAAATCCCGCTTTAGTTAACCTGTCCAATACTAGTTTAAGGTTCTGTAGGCCTTCTTCGATTGTACGAGATAAAATAATACAATCATCAACATAACAGAGGGCTATAGTATCTTTATAATCACCTAGAGCTTTATTTATCGCCCGTTGATAGACGGACGGTGCATTACATAGTCCGAAGGGCATGCGCAAAAATTCGTACTGCCCATCGGGCGTAACGAACGCGGTTTTCTCTATTGAGTCTTCAGCGACCCTCACCCCATAAAAACCTGCTACCATATCTACACAGGAGAAATACAAAGCTTTACCCAATTTATCAATTTGATCTGCTATAAGCGGAAGCGGAAAGTGGTCTCGTAGTGTGTTTGAATTTAACTCCCTATAATCGATACAAAGTCGATCTGACCCGTCTGGTTTTTTAACCAACAAAATGGGACTACAAAATGGTGATGAACTGTCCTGAATGATGCCATTATTTTTTAGATCAATTATAATATCCTTTACTTTCTCTCTTTCAAACGGAGATAAGCGGTATGGCCGGCGCTGAACGATTTTGTCCGGGTTTTTAAGGCGAATCTTTAATTCACCCGTTTTTACCTCTGAAACTTTATTACCAACTGCAAAGTTATCACTGTATTCTTTTAAAATACCTACTAATCTTTCTAACTCATACTTATTAGACAAGTCGGTATTAGGGCGTGCAAAACCGGTTAACCGGTTAACCGGAAAACCGGTTAACCGGACAATATATCACGGTTTTTCATAACCGGTTTTGAGAGTTCAAAACCGGAAACCGAAAACCGGGTTTTCACCGATTTTGATCGTATTTTTATATACTTTTTTACATACATTAGAAGTTGAACCCATAAACTCTAAAAATAAAAGAATTTGTATATCGGTTGGCACACTGATAGACACTAGATTAATGGTGAAACTCAAAAAAAAGCACTAAAATATTGTATGGAAATTGAGTGACGATTTTCTGGTGCACATGCCGGCACTCTGCTTAGGCGCAGTAAAGCAAACACGACGTCAGTGACCGATGTGTGCGTGTGAGTTCACATTTTTTGCTGTATGAAAACTTATTGCTGTGTGAAAAAAGGTACTCTGGGTGCACATAATTATAACGTTGAAATCTGGCCCAATAAAGCACAACAAGGTGGTCTTCATACAAACTCTAGGTAAAACAGGACTGCATTGACCGTTGTTGAAAATATAATTTGGCCAAGTGCGGGGACTGCATTCGACGTTATGGACTTTTTTCATGAAGTGTTGAGGACGTCAAATCAAATGCAGTCGTGTCCATCAATGAGTTAGGCTTTCTTTCGTTGCGTTGATATGAAAAAATCTGTAATACATCAAAAAAACATTCATCATCTTACTGCTACTATAGAGTGGTCGTAAGAATCAGACGATAAATGTTTTTTTTTTCAAAATCTGCCTGTATGTTTAAAATATACAATTATTGATGATAACAGAACGATATAAAAACACCATTAAGGTGCCACACACTTTTTTTTAGATGTGATAACAGTAAGTACTATGATAATTCTTATTTAACTTTTTTTCCTGTTCACTAAATTATTAATTTGTCATATGGTTGATTAAAAATAGGTAAGTATATCATAAAAAAATATTTATTCGTATGTTTTGTGGATATCTCTATCTAAGAATATGGGTTCCTTGTTTAATTAGTACTGTATGACAAAAAATATTTAAGTAATATCAAAACCGGTGAAAAACCGGTTACCCGGTTTTGAGGCTGAAAACCGAAAATTCAAAACCGGTTTTGAAAACCTTCCGGTTTTGCACGCCCTAGTCGGTATCTAAATCCGTGCTAAAATCATATTCAGTACATTGATTTACAAGAAAATTCTCGGAATGTTTTATAGAAATGTTGTTATTGGACATGGTGACAGTTAGACCGGGTATTTTAAGTAAATCGAACCCTATTATGATATCAAATTGCATTTGATAGTTTTTGACTACGTAAAATTCGAGCTCAATATCAACATTATCAATTTTTACTATCGTTGTAATGCTCGTGTCACAGTAAACTGGACAACCGCCTATTCCAGAAAAGGTAACACATACGGGTTTCCGTTTACCACGTATGGTCTTAGACAAACTTTCTTTAATTAATGAGCAATCTGCGCCTGTGTCAAACAAACAAAAATGAACTTTACCATCAATTTCAACAGGTATTTTGCTTCGAGAATTATTAGAACACACGTTTATCGATTTAGCTAGGGACCTGTTTCTCTCGTCTGTTTGACGCCGGAAACAGTTTTTCTCGATATGGCCTTTGCGGTGACAATAGTTACATTCATGAACTTTGTTATTATTATTATCCGCCGAATAAGTTACTTTTGGGGTGGACCGCATTGGAAATGGCGGGGACTGAGATAGGTTAGGTTTTAGATTAGTTCGTGACGCAGGTAATTCCTTACAGTGTCGCGCTTTATGCCCCGTTTTATCACAGTTATAACATTTTACATGCAAGTCGTGCCTAATAGAGTTTGGTTCAGCACCACGTGGTTTCTTACTATCAAATTTAGGGACATTACCACCATCTAATTTACGTTTCCTAAAGGTTCTCATAACAGACACTAACTCAGATAATGACTTAGGGGTATTTCTCAGAAGGTCAGAGCGAACATAATCCTGGGAAATACCTGTAATCAGAGCTTCAATGACCTCTTCATCGGCAGCCTCTGGTCGCACCCTCTTGAACAGCGTCCACGCGGTCGTAGCGTACTCCGCGTAAGTGGTCGCTTGGTCCGAGGTGTACGCCCGCCACTTGGAGACATCGTCAGCGTACCGGAATTCCCTGCCAAAGCATTGAATGAGTTCGGTTTTCATTTTATCCCACGTCGTGGAATGGAGAGACCACGTGTCTATCCATGTTTTAGCCCTACCTCTCAATTGTAAAATAGCTTTCATTCTAGCTTCATGGGGTGGGATCCTAAAGTAGGCTATAGTTTCATCGACATTAGCACACCAGTCCCTAATATCATGCGATCGGACGTCGGGATCGAACGGTGGTAAGTAAAAGTCAGAGCGTGACCTTGATGGTGCGGCGTCGCCGGCTAGAGCAGCCGTGACTGCGCTAGAGGCTGCTTGTTTTGTTACTGAATTAAGTAAATTCATAACCTGATTCATTGTGAACGTCGTGTCGTCCGCCTTCAGCCCGTCGAGTAGGTCTGCATCGCGTCCCGCCGCCGCCGCCGCCGATGCCGGCCGATCTGTCTCCGGCGTCGGTCGCTCCACCGCCGCCGCCGCCCGCGCCGGTTCATGATTTGCTGCAGCCGGAGGTTCGGTCGTTGCAGTCGTCGCCCTTCGTCCTGCAGCCGCCGATCTTCGTACTGTAGCCGCAGGTTCACGCCCTGCAGCCGCCGGTCCATGCCCTGCAGCCGCCGGTCCACGCCCTGCAGCCGCCGGTCCACGCCCTGCAGCCGCCGGTCCACGCCTTGTAGCTGCCGGTCCACGCCCTGTAGTCGCTGGTCCACGTGGATCATCGTAGGAGTCTGTAGATGAGCGGCGTCTTCTCGTCGTCACCGCCATTCTTTGCCGTGTTCGGGAACTGATTCGCCCGCCTGGGTCTACGGCGTCCGCCGCCGCCGGCTCCATATTGGCTGAAGCTCTGTTTTCCCACCCGAATGGTTGCGTGATCGAGATGTTGAGTCGATCCCACCGCTGCTGTCGGAGATATCTCTCTTGGGATGGTGGGTGTCGAGATGAAAGACCAGTTGGGATCAGTTTCAGATTCAATATATTATTCACACAGCACAAGATCTTCGGTAAAAGAGAGCATCCTAATGGCCGCCTCGGCCTTTTATAGCCAGAGGTCAATTAAATACTGAATTATTCTAACTTAACTTATTAACAATGCAATTTATGGGAATATTCATTTTATGATTTTACAAGTGAATTAATACCTATATATTTTATAAGAAACCCATATATTTTAATATTTTCATACAATAAGTCTTCGCCTTGACAGGTCAAATTAATTAATAGTTTCTGAATATTTTAATTACAACACTATCTTAAAATATTATGGCTTCTAATTGAATGGCAATAATTATAATGCTACTTTAACATAAATTCGAGAATCTAATACATTTCAAAGTATAAATCAATTCAGTATTTTACAGGAAGTTAGTTTTGAACTTGACTACAAATGAACTATTGAACCATAGTCTAGATAGAGTGTCATAGGTTAGGATGCGTTCAGAAAATTCGGAACATAACTAGTATAGTAATTTACGTTTAGAAATTAATAAAGTTATTATTCTGAGCAAATACAGAAAACGCCCACATATACATCGTCAATAATCGTAGTATTAGGTATTACATATAGAATAAATGTGATCGTTTTTCTCATTAATAGACATCCTACCTTGTAAACATTACATTACAATTTAATAGTTAACAATGGTTTCAAACTATAGGTAGGTGCGTTATTTCACGTCACTATTTACAATAACTGGCTACGGGACATCTAACGGGATAACCAGTTTCTAGATGTATGACAAACTAATGATTTTCGTAAACTAGTGATTATTGTAAACACCAAAAACATTTGTAGACTAAATAGAAGCGTGTCAGGAAATAGTTCCAAATTGCAACATTACTCCTTCTGGTCATCATTATTTACAGTTTATTACATTAATTTAAATAACAGAATTTTATTTTTCACAAAAATATACCTCTGCTCTCATACAAAAACATACTTAAAACAACTCCCCCTAAACAACTCCCCAAAACACTTAACGATTGCCGAGATATTTACAGATTTAAATAGCGCGTTATAAAACTAGTGACGGTTTAGACGTCACCGGTTACATTACGTTTCATTATTTACAGTTTTACACTAATTTAAATAACGGAATTTTATTTTTCACAAAAATATACCTCTGCCTTCATACAAAAACATACTTAAAACAACTCCCCCTAAACAACTCCCCAAAACACTTAACGATTGCCGAGATATTTACAGATTTAAAAAGCGCATTATAAAACTAGTGACGGTTTAGACGTCACCGGTTACATTACGTTTCGTAAAAATCACGTAACGACCCACACCCAATGCATATACAATCGTGCCCTATTCCCACAGGGGCAGACAACGATTCATGAACAATTTAAAACACTATGGATCGTTAAAACTTCTATTTAAAAACAACATGCAGTACTCACCGATTTTCTTCAGTTATTTGGCTTACCACAATTATATTTATTTCACATCCACTAGTGGGATATCAGATCTCACTTCTGAACTTTTAATTTCACAAGTTAAACACTTTTTAGGGTTTAAATAATTTTATTTATAATCTCGACACGTGCATCCGTTGGCGCCCGTTCGAAATCTGACAGCTAGGGTTGCCCTTGCTCAAAATAATATCCAAGTCACAGGTACGTATGCTACCCTTAAAATAATAATTTTATACGTCAAATATCGCACGGGCTCAATAATATTACAGAAAATAACGATTAAAATTACATAATCTTAACAGTTTTGATAACACAATTCCCATTTTCTATACCATAAGATCCATAAGTAATAGTGATCAATGAGTACCTGTTTCGAGCATATGATGTCAGTATCGTAATTTGAAAATGTTGACCCTCTTCGCTATACCGCCTCTTTATCTACCCGGCCCAACCATCAAACTCTTGTGTGCAATTCGCGAGAAGAAAGTATTATCTAAGTAGATAAAGATGCCGTGTAGTAAGCACTGGCTGGGTCGTATTTGATCAATAACTTTCATATATTCGTCTAAACGTAGTGGCTAATCCCCTCCACTATTCATGCAATAACACAATTCCCTATTATATTTTAAACTTTTCAGGCACGTAGCCTACACAGAAGCCAAGTCGCTGCGTCGCTACACCGTGGGCCTGGTGTTCAGAGAGAAGCACGTGGACGGCTTCCACCCGAGGGAGATCGCCGAGTGCGCCTTCGACATCGTGACACCCAGAACTGGTATAAATGATATTACCACAAAATCAGTAAAAAAAATGTTTAGCTCTATCAAAAGCTTCATTAATTTATGCATCCATCGAAAAACGTGTCAGTCACGCATATTGGGCGTACAGGATGTCTGCGGTAAGGTTTCATATCTATATGGTGTAACTAGTGAAGACTACGAACATTACATACATTACAGTTGATACGTCGTTGTATAAGGATAAGGCCCCATTGCTGCGTTGCGCTGCGTCATGGCGCGTAATAAATGTAGCATGTAAAAAAAATAATATGGAAAACTATACAGGGACGGTGCGCGGTGCAACACAGAGCACTAATGGGAACCGGCCTTTAAGTATTTTCACTCATACATAAGGCGCGCGACCAAAAAACACCTTTATCTAAACAAATTCCTTCCAATTCCAGGAACCCTCTGGTCAGACGCCGAGCTCCTACTAGTAGCCAACAAGGCGGCATCAGCAGTGAACCTGAAGGTTTCTGTCACGCTGAACCACACGGAGATGCTGAAGACCCTGCTGCTCTGTTGCGGAGTGTCCACGGACCGGCATCGGGACCTTTACCCTATACTTGTTGATGTTAGGCTGGGTGAGTGTGTTTGGTTTTGTAGGGTGTCAGTGTTTGATATTTTTACTGATATAGGTTAAAATGTGCTAGTTGAAGAGGTAGTGGGTCAGGCATATTTGCTGAAATGTGGACGACTGTTGATACTTCACTATGACGAGTTGTATGTTGTATAGCGACTTATTTTACTTTTGAATTTTGTATTTATGTATAATAATTATGTTTTAATTTCAGGTCGCATAACGAATCTACAACTACAAACTCACTTGACGTCGCTCTGTATCACCAACAGAGATATCGCCAATCTACTGCGGATGATGGAGGCTGAGGTAAACTATGTATTATATTATATTAAAGAAATATGTTAAATTTAGGCACAACCACAACCAAATGCGGAAGTCATGATTTTGCAAAAATATATATTTATTTATTCTGTCTGTGTATTTTGACTTCACCGTTGTAGTGATACGGCGATACTTAGCGCTGCAATGCACCGTTGGTACTATAGTTTAGGCATTACCAACGAGCCAACCATTTTATCAGGCCTCTCATTAGTGCCTACGAGATATCTGATAAGATGATTCACACGTTTGTAATGACTCAAACATAAAAGATCACCAGAAAAAAAAGATTCGTTGTGTGTTATAATGTGCTAAAGCAATTTTAATTATTTCAGGTGCCAGTAAGCGAAGTCCGTGAGCTAGTAGCCCCATTAGCTAAGAAAGCGGAGTGGAGCAAAGCGTTGGCGCGAGCCGTAGAGGATCTGGAGTCAGTCGCTGACAACGCGAAGGCTTTGGGACTGGAGGTGAGACGCGATTTCGAACCTTAAACTTAATTATGGGCACGCATTATGTGACCATGACAGCTATATCTGACGCATAAATGGCTTTCGTGACTCTGAAATATTCCGCCTTTATCAGGATCTAGAATTGTTGTTGTGTGTATTGTGGTCAACTTACGTGGTTCCTAGTGTACTGAACTAAGTTTTCTAGTGTACTAAACTATGTAATAGTATAATCATGCGAATTCAGTTGCTTCCGACTCCGAATACTTCGGTTACATGCACATTTATGTTTACGCAAGCAAAATATGTAAGAAGCATACAATAATTTTAAAAAATATTCAAATAATTCCTTCCAGTGCGCAGTGACAGTGGCGCCGTGCCTCGCGTACAACGCGACGCAACACTCGGGCGTGTTCTGGCAGATGTGCGCAGTGTCGGCGGCGCAGCGGGCGTGCAGCAAGCACCGCTCCGCCGACATCGTCGCCGCGGGGGGCAGGTCAGAGGGGAAGGGGGTGTCATTGTACAGTCAACAAAATAGATAAGCATCCTATGTTACTGCAAAAACGGATGTTGGAAGGAATTAATGTGTTATGGCGCGACAGCCCTTAAGTTAGGAAAATATAAATATATGCATTCGTCGATATTAGGCTATTTATTTATTTATAATTAGGGCAAAACACCCAGTAACTGACCACCTTAAGGGAGTTGTTCCAGTAATTTGTCTGTAGCGGGCTCAATTCTTATCGCTTATTAAATCCGATTTTTGTTTTAAAAACTAGAATAACAGAGCTACATTCCTGAGTAAATAGCAAACACATAGAAGTTACACATATTTTTATATATTTTTGCAAACAAAAAGTAGTGATTTTCCCAGTAACTGACCACTAAAATCTAGTAACTGACCACACTCGATGCCAGTAACTGACCACCAATTTAAAATGGTTTAAAAATTTAATTATCATTAAATCTTATTATTATTTATTTATTTGATTACTTCATGTAATAGTACCGATCCTCTGGTCTCTTTTAATGTGTGACACATCACTATTGCTCAAGGTTTCTTAACTGAAAAGTGAATTCAATTAATAAATCAGCTTAATGCATAAATCTGTACCCCAGGAAGAAAGTATATTAAGTCACTCAGCATTGTTCTTACAGGAGAGTAGAATAAAGAAAAAAAATATGAATTATTTTATTTTATTTAAAATTCTTCAAACTTATTAAATTTATTGAAACTGTTTTTATAGTGGTATTAAAGGGTGAAATTAAATATATTAAGCTAATTTCGATAAAATAGCTACATGAGGCAGGGGAGGACTTAACACACCTTTACCCTAATTTTTTATACAAACCTACTAAAAGCAATGGACTTAACCTATAGTAAAAATTGTATTCACCTAAATATTACTGTTCTAAAATAAAATTAGAAATATATTTTTAGCACATTTTTATTTAAAAAGAAAACTTACAAACTAATCCACATTTTCTTCAGGATACTCTTCAATTTCAGATCCATGCGGTATGTTTTTATAAAAAGAATGGAAACAACTTGGTACCCACTTTAAAGCCACTTGTAAGTCCTTAAACTTAGCAGTGGAAATTCTCCTGACAGTGCTGTTGCATACCGGTATCTCTTCTGGCCAGTTAATGCCGCGTCTGGTGTGTCTTGTGAATTCAGCTCTATTAAAATCAGCTTCACTGAAATCTGTTTTATAAAATAGGGTACCTATATCTGTAGCTCTTACTTGAATGTGTACCATTTCAGAGATAAGTATGTTATCATTGCTGCAATTTTTCTTTCTGATAACAAGGGGAGCTGCATTACCCGAGAAAAGTGTTTTAAAATTTAAAAAGTCTTCTAATTCCATATTGTAAACTTCAATGGGATTATTAGGTGATGAACAATTTCTTATAAATTGTTGCCAATCCCATGGTATCATTATACCTTTATTAGTGTTGTTTATCTTTTTCTTAGCTCTCTCTATGACCGAGTGTTGGACGTCCACCTCCATATGTGTGTGTCCCTTCAGAAGAAACTTGTGGTTTATAATTTTTAAAGTGGGGCATTGTTTGAGTAACCAAAAATAGAATGAAATCATTATGTAGTTTCTATTTTGGCCTCCACAGTTGTCTGACCATATTGTAAGTTCTTCTATCTTATCATTAGTTAGTAAGTTTTCTCTAGCCCACTTATATAAACAGGATGCAATTTCACAACCACCTCTGGCACCAGTAGTCTCATCCCACATTATACAATATGTCTCTTTAGTTGAAGCATCAAAAATGGTTAGGTTCAGAGTCCATAATTTTCTTAAGTAAAATATCTGGGAGTTGGTTAGATATGGTGTGGGTAGGCATTTTTGTAAATCTATCATTACAACCTTTTTAGTCTTATCTTGTCTTGACAATAGTTTATCAGCTGATTTTAGATCATACCTTCGCTGGCTTTCTATCAAGTGTCTATCATAATCAATTTGAATAAGGTCCCTTTCAGAGGAGACACTTTGTTGAATTGATATCTTAAATTCATCACATGTGTCACACGTATCATTCGCTGGTTGCTTAAATGAAAGATTATATTCCTTGTTAAATATATCATAATACAGCCAGTCTTTTGCAACATTTTCTTTAGGAATTTTTAGTTGCTTGCAGTATTCTAAATATAATGAGTACATCTTTTTAATATTTAAATCATTTCCAAGATATTTACGGTTAGTGCGTTCTCTGCTATAGTGACTTTCAATAGAAGGGAATGATTCAATATGTTTTCTTATAGTGTTTCGTACACAGTCATCAAGCTTATTGCTAGGAGTATGTTTACCTCTTTGGTCACTGCTCACACCACCTCCCTCTACCTTTTTCATCAGAGCAACATCTACAAAACTTTGTGAAATACATAGCGTATTTAAAAAAAAAGTTTTACACACAGGAATCTCCTTGTCTTCAACATGAAATGTGTATTGCAAAGTGAAGTTACGTCTGTTTCTTCTTGCCCCAGTACGGGGACGTCTTCTTTGTAAATCAACCTTCCGCACTCTATTGGCAACAAAAAGCCTTTTCATATTATTGTCAAAGTCTTCTCTATAGAAATTTTCTAAAATTTCTTTCCTCTTCTCTACAGATATTTTTAGAGAACATTTTTTTTTGCATTTTAGCAAACATGGAGATTTTAAGGTTTTGGCTGGTACTTCTTTATTATTTTTGGAAATATAAGTTTTTCCTGCACATCGTTTAATCTTGCGCTGATTACACTTCCATTCAGCTTCATTTCTCTTTCGTTTCCGAGACTTTTTCGGTGTCACAGGTGTTGTATTATTATTTTCCGAGTCAGATAAATTGTAGTTTTCTTCTTCACTTGAATCTTCTTCTGACTCGGGCACTACAAAGATTGGATCTTTGTCAGAGTCCGAATAATAACTACGAGAACCATCACTAGAATCATCACAGCAGTTTGGTTCACTTCGTGTCACTTCTACAGTATCAGTAGATGCAAAATACTGATCAGTCAAAGTTACATTTTGTTCAGCCAAAATACTGGGGCTAGAATTTGGTGATGTCTGCAAATAGTTATTTGCTGGATCAACCTGAAAAGATCAATTGTATAAATTATATGATACTCATCTGACACGATAAACATTACCATGCAATTACTAACATAAACAGAACAGAATCTCACCTGCTTAACCTCCATATTTATGACAGTATCTGACAAGCTCAACGGGTCACCGGTAGGTATAACGTTTTCCAAGGCTCCTCTTCGGCCATTGCTTGAAACATTGTTAGATAAAGCAAGCTGAAATAAGATGAAAATCAACTATTAGGTACCTATATCAACCCATCACAAATCTTCACAGTACACTGTTTTATTTCGTATTTCTTTACGTCTGAGCATACTTACATCAACCAACTTCTTTCCACGCATAAATGTATTCATTTTCACATGTTATTTTAACAAATTGTACATTAAATCTTCTTAAACGAACTAATAATCGACGCGCGAATTTATGACCGGACCGCCGAAATGACATGGACTTGACATTGACATTTGACACTGATTGATAGAAAAGCGCGCAATTTCTCATTGTGATGTTGCCATTTCAAAAAAATACTTAGAAGAAAACTGTATTAAGTGGGACTTAATACAAAAATCGTCTGAAAAAATAGAATACATTGTGGCATAATGTTTTAAGTATGACTTAATTGGATATGCCCCGGCCTAGACAGGGACTTAGTACATTATAATATTCAAGATATTTTTTGTGGTATTACATAGGACATAACATGTTTTACCATTTGGTGAACGAAAATATTGTGGACAAGGAACTGCATTTAAGTCATTTAAAAAAAAAATGGACTTAACACACTTTTCCTCTGGTGTACAGAATTTTAATGATATTTTATCCTAATAATCAACCATTTATCTATTAAATACACAAGTTTATGCATTTTTGTTAAATACTAAAAGCAAAGGAATAAGCACACATGCTCATAGTGAACACGCATTTTAAATTTACAGCTTTCAGGGAGATTAAGAGGCCCCAATGTACCTTCAACCTTCAGATAAGTCATAGAAAGGGCGATTTTGTTTGTCCAGAACAAGCCAGGATCAGTGGGACAGGCCCATGAAGCATTCATGGTGCCAGAAACGAGCATTTTCTTAAATATAAAGTAGCGAATCCAAGCGCTAAAGCGGGTCTTTTCCATATTCGGTATCAACTGATGAGGAGGAGGAATCGTGGCAGATTGTATTGTCGGCCTGGGAAAACATAAATTCCCCGCTGGAAAAGTAGGCCCTTTTCCCGCCGGTCCTTCCAGGGATGTAGAACCAGAAACAGATGGTTTTCATTATTGCTGAAACCCCACCCACAGACTTTCAGTGCGGCTAAAAGAGTCATTGAGGCTAGCCATTGTAATTATGACCGAATCAGATATTGGGGGTTAGTTTTTCAGGATACAAAGATGGATGGATGCCTTGACGAACGGGATTTCAATGACTTTGTTGAGGATTCAACTGAAATATTTATGATGCTGTTGAAACGTGCTTTCGTAGGTAAGTATTTGGCCAAAGTCAAGTAGTCATTTCTGCAAGGGTGACAGGGAATCTTTGCCTCGTTGAAGAGGCGTCACTGTACTTTCTGCATTTTCCACTGCTGGACTAATGTGTCCGCCAATGATGGTATAGCGTTGCCAGTGGATTCCGGATAGTTGTGGTATCGGTTCCAAATGGCTGGGGTGTTGGTCGTGGTAACAACTTATAGAAGAATGCCCCATTTCTAGTGTGCCAATTTTACCGTTCTGTTTGAAATCCGTGGGCCATTCATAATGCCAATGAAGGGCGTGTTGGTGCACGGGCTGAGGGTCCTTGAGTGAGGGCATTGTAGTGATGCTTTCTTTTTCCTATTTTGCTGAAGTGGTTTTGCTTGTCTTTGGACAAATGTGGAGGCGCATTTCGTCGGTAACGTATATTCAGGTTGAATCATTAATAGCGTCATTGAGGTCTTGTTCGCCAAGTGCTTTTGAGCTCGGGGAACCAATTTCATCTGGTTCACAAGCGCTGGCATTGATAAGGTACGCCTTCAGCTGTCCTGAAGATAGCATTTGAGTATCTTTTCATAGAATGAGATGGTGAAAGCCATTTGTCTCCTGGTCTTGCATTCTTGAAGGGACTGCTCCAAGGATTATATTTAAGGAAAAATGGTGACATCTGTCTTTATCCTGGAGAATCCACATTATCCTAGGATGATAGTATGCTCCACTAGCGTTTTTATCTTCTTCATCAGCTAATACCGAATCTGGAACAAACTTGGACTTTGTGTTTGAATTCCCTATATTTTAAAAGGTGCTCGTATGTCAATGTCACCCTGAATTATTTTGGAATGTCTTGTTGATCCTAGTTTGTCTCAGACAAGTGGAATTGCCTTTTCTATACTTTTTTTTGCTATATTGGCGCTTCTTCATCTCGCTGAAAGCTGTAAAAATATGTCATATATAATAATACCAGTAACTGACCACCAATTTACCCAATAACTGACCACCTATGTCAGTAAATGGAAGGAGTGAAGATAGAATGCTCATATTTTGACACAAGAAAATGGCACATATGAGCTTTAATATTACGTTCTTATTTTGCCTAAATTCAGCTTCAACCAAAAATCCCAATAACCGACATAGGTGGTCAGTTATTGGAAAATCGCTGTTTTGTCGTCCAGTAACTGTCAACCCCTTTAAAAACAATCAAACGGGAAATAACAAGCTGAATATTATCAAAAACGTAATCTTTATAATTAAATCTATATGGTATAATTTTTTCTTTCATTGATTTAAATTTTTTTAATGGTAAAAGGAGAATGGCCATTTCTCTATGGCGCCATGACCCAGAGCGGCCATTGATGAAACATACACTGATGTGTAGTCCGTGACTACAGCATATACTGGTATTAATTTTATTATTATGAGGCATGGGAGAACGAAGATATAGGTGATGAAAGATCAAGTCTTTCTACTGTACTAGATGTTACCCTCGAGCTAAAAATTGATTTTAAAAGTGTTGCCGTGGGAATTCCTGGATAAAAAGTATTTTATAATACTTCGGGATAACGGGAACTTGAATAGAATGAAATAATTTTTGAAATTGGTCTCTTTATAAAAATAGGTTTCTGAGTGTGAAATGTGCAAAAATAATTATGATATTATTTGCATAAATAAAATCATGTAATACATTTTGTGATGCGCTATGTATTGGGAATCCCATGATTTAGATTATAAAACTTATTTGTGCTTGTACCATTCATCAAAATCTTATTTAACGAAAAAAATATATTTAATTAATTTACTTTTTAACCCTAATATCTCAAGAACCCCATGGTTTAGATTTTTTTAAATATTTTTCCCTGATAATAGACATTTTTATCAATAACTTAAAATAGGTTTGGTTAGTGGCTGCTAACTTATGCAAAGCGGGTCAGGTTTCGCCATTCTTCTTTACGATCAAAAAATTTACTTACCTTAACAAATACGTTAGTCACAACTGCAATTTACTCGGTTCGCGCGCCAACTAAACTTTTTCGATCGCTCACTATCCATCTGTTGGCGGCTGGCAAAATCTTTTGTATCAGTAATGCTCTCAATGAACCACAAAATAGACTGGATGTTCACTAGATGGCCCTGCTTGGCTATATTTCTTATTTATTGGACTTGAAGAGGAAGGTGGTCAGTTACTGGCACATGGTCAGTTACTGGGTGTTTTGCCCTATACATTTAGGATATAAGCCGGACACTGCCAGACTGTCATTGGTAGATTAGAAGCCATTGAATATTATGAGGTGGCTTTGAACTAGCAAACTTGGTTGTATTCTGAAGTTTTCGTAAGCATAAACTCGGTGTCAGTAATGGCGTACTATCCTAGCCACTAAGTTCCACAGACTACCGACAGATGGCAGTGAAGCTAAATAAGTCAACACTCGGGCGTGTTCTGGCAGATGTGCGCAGTGTCGGCGGCGCAGCGGGCGTGCAGCAAGCACCGCTCCGCCGACATCGTCGCCGCGGGGGGCCGGTGAGGGGGGGAAGGGGGGGTGAAGTAAACCAGCTAAATTACTTCATGGCTTGAACCTACATACACTCTTATAACGGGTGGTGTGTTATGGCGTGACGACGCGGCGCTTAGGAAGCGATAAATATATTATGCATTCGTCGACATTATGATATTTATTTACATCACTGCCACACTCTTATTTGTGGATTAGAAGCCATTGAATGTTGCTAGGTGGCTTTGAACTAGCAAACTTGTTTTATACATAGATTAGGTTACATAGTCTGTGGTGGCGTACTATCCTAGCCCAAAAAGTTCAGCAGACTACCGATAGATGGCAGTGAAGCTAAACGACGCAACACTCGGGCGTGTTCTGGCAGATGTGCGCAGTGTCGGCGGCGCAGCGGGCGAGCAGCAAGCACCGCTCCGCCGACATCGTCGCCGCGGGGGGCAGGTGAGGGGGGGAGGGGGGAGGCGGGAAATAAACCATCTATGTATAAGTAAATTACTACATGACCTAAACTAACATACATTCTTATAACAGTTGATAGTAGGAATTAATGTGTTATGGCGTGACCGCGCTTAGGAAGAGATAATTTTGCATTCGTTGAAATTATGCTATTTATTTATTGTATCCATATAGGTATTTAGGACATAAGCCGGACACTGCCACACTGTCATTGGTAGATTACGTATATGCAAAGCTATTGATGAAGAAATTGTGAGGTGGCTTTGAACTAGCCAACTTGGTTTTATACATACATAGATAAGGTTACATTTATTGTCTGTGGTGGCGTAGGTACTATCCTAGCCACTAAGTTCAGTAGACAACCTATAGATGGCAGTGAAGCTAAACGACGCAACACTCGGGCGTGTTCTGGCAGATGTGCGCAGTGTCGGCGGCGCAGCGGGCGAGCAGCAAGCACCGCTCCGCCGACATCGTCGCCGCGGGGGGTCGGTGAGGGGGGAAGGGGGGGTGGGGTGGTGACATAAACCATCTTAATTACTACACAGCAAAAACCGACATACAATCTAATGATATGGAGGAATTCATGTGTAATGATGGCGTGACAGCGCGTATATTTAGGACATAAGCCTGACGGCGCCACACTCTCATTTGTAAATTAGGAGCCATTGGAAATTGTTAGGTGGCTTTGAAATGTAATTGTGTTATAAGATTGTGTATCAGTTTTGACCATGTAGAATTAAGTGTGTAGCGTCATTATGCTAGCCATTAAGTTCGGAAGATTACCGGCAGATGGCAGTAAAGTGAAACACGGAGAATAATTTTCATCTTTTATGTTGCATTGCATCGAAGGTATCTGTGCACACATATTATAAAGCAACAGACAGACATACAAATAGAGCGAGAAAGCTTGAGTTCGTTCGCCATTTTCATACTTACTAGGTATCTATAAGGCCGGAGCGCATGCGCAGTGACAGTGGCCCCGTGCCTCGCGTACAACGTACATCCTAGACACTTCGTTCAGCAAACTACCGATAGATGGCAGTATAGCTAACTAACACAACACTCGGGCGTGTTCTGGCAGATGTGCGCAGTGTCGGCGGCGCAGCGGGCGAGCAGCAAGCACCGCTCCGCCGACATCGTCGCCGCGGGGGGCCGGTGAGAGGGGAGGGGAGATTGTGTGTTGATCTTGGCCATGTAACGTTGAATGTGTAGCGTCCTATGCTAGCCACAAAGTTCGGTAGATTACCGACATATGGCAGCTCATGTGCCATTTTCATACTTACTAGGTATCTGAGGCTCGAGCCAGAGCAGGCAGGCGGCTGGCAGCTTCACCTAGCTTAGTAAAAGAACCGGTCGAAATTATTTATCAATGCGATACACGTTACGCTAAGCTACTATCTAGGCGCTATGCGCTCAATGCAGATGCTCTTTTATTATTTTAGAACGTGTGTTATTTCTTTTGTAATGTCCCTACTCACGTCTTTCCTAACTCCATCTATTCCCTTCCAGATACGACGTCCTAATCGACGAGTTCTGCGTGGTCTCCCGCTCCGTACAATCAGCTTCAACCCGGCAGGCGAGCGGCGCCGCGGGCTGCTCCATGTCGCTGCAGCGCATGGCCGCCGTGCGCGCCGGGGCAGCTGGCACCGACCAGGTACGTGCAGCTATCATCATCAGCTAATCATCCACTGGAAGACATAGACCTCTCCCGAGGAGCGCCAGAGATAGCTACCGTACCACCACTGAGACATAGTTGTTGTTGTCCAAAAGTACCTACCCTGGTAGTACAGAGGGCCTTTTCAAGAGTGCGCCACGCCGTCCTGTCCTCAGCAACAGCTCTGCCCTCCGTCCAGCTCAGGACTTGCGCTCGCAGCTCGCCTTTAACTATACGCCGCTATATTATGTGCACTGGGCGACCGCGTTTGCGGTTTCCAC
The DNA here is from genome assembly GCF_932276165.1 of Plutella xylostella. NCBI lineage: Eukaryota > Metazoa > Arthropoda > Insecta > Lepidoptera > Plutellidae > Plutella > Plutella xylostella. The sequence goes on from NC_064005.1 coordinate 1,827,048, forward strand.
TCGAAAGCGATGCTTGCCATTTTCTCGGCTCCCCCTCTGATAGTGTGGCCGATCCATCTCCATTTTCGCAGCGCGATTACCACAAGACATTAGCTGTTAATAATCCATAAGCAGCTTCCCTCGCCTGTCAAACATCTACCCTCTTCAACGTCCTCACTTCTGCCCAATCCCATCTTTTCACAATGTTCTAATAATACTATAAGTATTTTATATTAATTCCAGAACCCCTCAATCTGCGTGTGCGTGTGGGGTACGGTCGGCAACAGCCGCGACGGGCACCGCGCCGCGAGACGAGCGCAGCTGGCCCGCGAGCTGTGGGCCGCCGGGCATGCTGTCTGTACCCTGGAGTGTAAGAGGTAATGCAACGGTTGTCTGGAAGAGATCGGCTTTGGCGATAAGACCGCCATTTGTGCATTTATGATATTTAAGTTAAATTTAAGTTATGTGTTCATGGTGTGCAAATATAATTATGATACGGTCGGCAAAAGCAAGCTGTGGGCCGCCGGGCATGCTGCCTGTACCCTGGAGTGTAGAAGGTAATGAGGGTACAGAAAGCAACTACTTGAAGTCGGTACCATATAATCAGTGACCAAGCCATGTGTTGCTTAACTTCAATGATCAGTTACGATCACTAAAGCTAGCTCGAACGATTCCTGCAGCTTTTATTGTTATCTGTGTGATTCCAGCTATTGTAAATGAAAACTTGTACTGATTTAATTTGGAAAAACATTTATCAGTATCTTTTATTTTCAGTGCAACGGAAGCTCATGAGTTGAGCGGTGCTTCGATAGTGCTGCTAGATGAAGATAATTACTTTTGCGCTATCTGCTGGGATGATAATAGGTAAGAATATAGTTTTTTAATATAAAAAAAACACAAAGACCTTAACTCTACTGTAAGCACATATGCCTCCTCGAACCTAGCGCTAGTTTATTGGCAGGTGGATTAAAAATAACACACAACCCAAACATCGAAGAACTATGATTTTTTTTATCGTGTTTACTTCTTTCAGAGTACGAGAACACAGGCTGCCCTACATTGAAGTGCTAGACTTTGTGAAGCAAAAACTTGGCCCCGATTCAGTGAAAAGCCCGGAAGGTAAGATTTTTGTAAGAAAAAATATATGGGCTTTTACAAAAATTTTTTGCTATTCACAGTTTATCCCACAATGTGTCGTGTCGTGTACACTGATAAAATTATACCCATTATACTGGATTGCAAAAGTTAACCAAATGGCTTGGCTCAAGCGCTCATTCTAAACAATTTTCGTGTTATGCATAAGTTGTTTAATATGAGGTCTTACTGTGGTGACCTCTATAACTTAACTACCTATAAGTTCTACTTTTGCACCATCCTGTATGAGGCTGTTTTTAACAGCATGCGGATGCGTTGCAATGAATACTTGTATGAAAGCGTGCGGGGCAATCCCGCGTGCGTAATCAAATCCGCATGCTGTTAAAACCAGTCTGAATATTTTCAATTTTCCATTCCAGGCAACTTCGGTAGAACGATAAGTTGGAGCGACGAGAGCCGAGACCGCGACAAGTCTAGTCCAAACATTTCTGTCACCTTCATTACTTCTAGCGAGAAGATGACTAGGAACTCGAGGCGATTGTGTGAAAATCAGGTATGTCATCGTCATCATCATCAGCCCATAATAGTCCAATGCTCCTTACGATCGCCACAACATTGTGTCCTCGTCGTTTCTCAAGCAGCCCCTACCGCCTACCTGTCCGAGGTTTTCGGTTGGGTAGGGCCGAGGGCGTCCCAGGCTACGCGTCCCTGTTCTTTATCTCCATTCTAAAATCCTAGGTAAGTGATTTGGATAAGAAAGATGCCTAAAAGACTACATTGGCTCCCTTCGCGTAACACACATTGACGAGACTTCTGAAGGCTTTTTGATCTTTCGAGTGAGATTTGTTACAGAATGTTCTTCTTGAACTTTTGTAATTTCTACCTACCTATAAACTCATCAAACCTCCCTTCCCCTTACAGATAAACACACAAATCACGTCATCCCTCCTCCGTCTCGGCGTGACGCAGCTCAGTCGCTCCCGCGTGTGTGTGCTGGCGCTGGCCTGCGAGGCGGCTTGCGTCAGGTCTCTAGCGGCTAATCTAGACCTGCCTAGTCACTCTAGGGAGCTGTTGGGGGCCGCTAGTTGTACTATTAACAGGTGAGATGATTTTGTGGTTGATTTATTTTATAGCTTTTACCAGAATTTTATTAAACTTGGGTAGAGTTAGAGACTATCAGGATTACCGCAAAAAGTTTTAGTAAGAATAATTAATGGGTGTTTATAATATGGGGGGCTTGTCGCTCACGTCCGTAGGTACAAACCCTAGTTACCCTACACGTGCCCCCTGGGTGGTGCTAACGAGTGACAACGCCGAATGTCGGGCGGCGGTAAATCGACCCGACCTCCTCTCCTAGCAGAGGCGGCGATCTCCCGCCGTAAAAAAGGAGAATCACCAACACGCCTGCCAAGCGCGGTGATTATGGCAAATACACCTCCTAATGATGGAAAAAACAAAGCCCCGGCCCCCAGTCCCCGGCAGCCCCGCTATCCCGGACTCCGGTAGCGGTCACGGTAACGGCGGGGCAGGGGGTGCGAAGAATCTCCGGCAGAGAGTCGGCTACCAGCCCAACCGACCCTTGCACCTGGCAACATATAACGCACGGACACTGAGGGAAGACGTGAAGATAGAGGAGCTGGAAGAGGAAATCAGCAAGTTAAAATGGGACATTATAGGGTTATCCGAAGTCCGACGAGAGGGAGAGGATACGGAAATTCTCCAGTCCGGAAACTTGCTGTACCACCGGGAGGGCGACCAACTGTCCCAAGGGGGTGTCGGGTTCATCGTCAACAAGTCCCTCGTCAACAACATCGTTGAAATCGGAAGTGTGTCGACACGGGTTGCGTACCTCATCCTGAGAATATCTAAACGATACTCAATGAAGGTCATACAGGTTTACGCACCCACATCTAAGCACACCGATGATGAGGTCGAACTTGCGTATGAAGACGTATCGTCTGCCCTGCGTAAGTTCACTACTCATTTCACGGTGGTGATGGGAGACTTTAACGCGAAACTCGGAAAACAAGAAGGCGGCGAGACGAAAGTGGGGTCACATGGATTTGGAGTCAGGAACCATCGTGGGCAAATGCTGGCTGACTTCTTGGAGAAGGAGGGCCTCTATATGATGAACTCCTTCTACAAGAAGAAGCCACAAAGGAAGTGGACGTGGATTAGCCCCGATGGGAAGACTAAAAACGAGATCGACTTCATATTGACGGATAAGAAGCACATATTCAATGATGTCTCAGTGATCAGTAGGGTTAAGACCGGCAGCGATCACCGACTCGTAAGAGGCACTTTGAATATAAACTGCAAAATAGAACGCTCCCGTCTAATGAAGTCCACGCTCCGTCCTACTCCTGCTCAAATCCAGGATCCCGAAAGCTTTCAGTCTGAGCTTTGCGACCGCCTGATATGTTTAGAGAATTGCGTTACAGTTGACGATTTAAACAATAGGTTTGTGGAAACTGTCCGAGAGGTAGGATCGAAATATTTTTCGTCCCGAACCAACCGAGGACCTCAAAAACTCTCAGATGGGACTCTGAGTCTCATAAGAGAACGGAGAGAAATGAGGTTGCAGTCTTCAGTTGATATGGTCGAATACAGACGTCTAAACAGACAGATCGCCAAAGCAAGACGTTGCGATATGAGACGCTACAATTGCAAGCGCATTCAAGACGCAATAGAGCAAAACAAGGGCTCCAAAGTCTTTGCTAGAGATCGATCTGTTCGGCAGACTCTGTTGACCCAACTGAAGACCGACACTGGCAACACCGTTTCATCAGTGCCCGAAATTCTGGGAGAAATTGAGAGATTCTACGGACAGTTATACACCACAACACAAAACCCTATTACCAGCGGTGCTCACGACAGCCGAGCGCCACTCACCCGACACTATACCGAAGATATTCCGGACGTCAGTCTAGACGAGATTAGTATAGCTCTCAAACAGCTAAAAAACAACAAAGCTCCGGGAGAAGATGGAATAACGACAGAACTTCTGAAAGCCGGCGGTAGACCGATTTTAATAGCACTTCGGAGGCTGTTTAATTCCGTCATACTCGAAGGCACAAGCCCGGAGGCATGGAGCAGAAGTGTAGTGACTTTGTTCTTCAAGAAAGGCAACAAAGCCCTATTGAAGAATTATAGACCCATTGCACTTCTGAGCCATGTGTACAAGCTGTTTTCGAGAGTTATTACGAATCGTCTCGAGCAAAGACTCGACGACTTCCAGCCACCCGAACAAGCCGGGTTCCGAAAAGGCTATAGTACCATAGATCACATACACACGCTTCGGCAGGTTATACAGAAGACCGAGGAGTATAATCTACCTTTATGTCTAGCGTTTGTGGACTATGAGAAAGCCTTTGATTCTATTGAGCTCTGGGCGATGCTTCAATCCCTTCAGCGGTGCCATATAGACTATCGCTATATCGAGGTGTTGAGATGTATGTACAATGCTGCCACAATGTCAGTTCGATTACACGAACATAGCACAAAACCGATCCAGTTGCAAAGGGGCGTGAGACAGGGAGATGTTATTTCTCCGAAACTGTTCACCTGTGCACTGGAAGATGTTTTTAAGCTTGTAGAGTGGAAAAGAATGGGCATTAACGTCAATGGCGAATATATCTCTCATCTACGATTTGCTGATGACATAGTTATTATGGCGGAAACGCTGGAGGAGTTGGGCGAAATGCTCACAGACCTCAATGATGCCTCTAAACAAGTTGGGCTGAAAATGAACATGGACAAGACAAAGGTCATGTCGAACGAACATGTTTCATCATCGCCCGTAACTGTAGGAGGTGTCACCATCGAAGTTGTTGATCAGTATCCCTACCTAGGACAAGTGATCCGATTAGGTAAATCCAACTTCGATAAAGAGGTAGCTCGTAGAATCCAACTCGGATGGGCAGCGTTCGGGAAATTACGACACATCTTCACTGAAAATATACCTCAGTGTCTGAAAACAAAAGTTTTCAATCAGTGCGTGTTGCCAGTGATGACTTACGGAGCCGAGACGTGGTGCTTCACCAAAGGGCTTATCCACAAGCTCAGAGTTGCTCAGCGTGCTATGGAAAGGGCTATGTTAGGCGTGTCCCTGCGTGATAGGATTCGTAATGAAGAAATCCGCAGGAGAACTAAAGTTACCGACATAGCCAAAAGGATTAGCACGCTGAAATGGCAATGGGCTGGCCACGTAGCCCGCAGAGCCGACGACCGCTGGAGTAGAAAGGTTCTGGAGTGGAGACCCCGTGTCGGCAAACGGCGTGTCGGTCGCCCCCCAACCCGTTGGTCTGATGATCTGCGGAAGGTAGCGGGAAGCCGCTGGATGCAGATGGCGGGTGACCGTTTGGGGTGGCGATCGCTAGGAGAGGCCTATGTCCAACAGTGGACTACGGAAGGCTGAGAGAGAGAGAGAGAGAGAGTTTATAATAATAATGGGGATATCTCAACATGAGTAAGTCTATTTGAGCCGATATTTCATTGATAAATAAGATATTTATTTGACAACGTTTTATTTTACGTGTCTCTACTTTTCCATAAAAGGAATTTGGATTCGAAATGATTATGGCCATTTACCATTAAGGCCATAATCATTTCGTATTCAACGTTAACTCCAATACCATAATAGTTAGATAAGCCCCAGATTCACCATGCTCTGTTACGTCATAACAAGTGATTAGTTGTTGACTTTTGACACATCTGTCAATAATTTAATATGCAGATGACGTATAATTGATGACATTACAATTTAACAGAGGGGGTTAATAATCTAACAGCCTATGGTGAAATTGGGGCTAAATGTCTTAACTCATATAAAAAAATACGTTTAATATACAACCTAACCTCTTCCCCAGCTTCCCGCGCCGCCGCAAGATCATAGAGGAAACAGTAGAAGAACTAATCACAATGACGTCGACACAGAACAACCAATCGCGGGCCTCGGAAGAGGTGGTTCTATACGCGCTATATTCTATACCGGATGCGGTATGTCGACTGCTTGTGTGACAAGGTGTTTTACAATTTGTCTATGGTGCGTTCATTCTATTGTTGTTTACTGCCAGTATCATTTGATTTATTTATCTATGACGGATAGTTACGTTTTGTTAAAATGTTATCTACTAAAATTACTTTCTTATCTTCGGTAGACTAGAGATTCAATAACTGTACCATAAAAAAACAGAAGTGTATTGAAATAGCCTTCTGTCTCGGGTGCCAAGCCTTTGACTGGGTGTTTTTTCCTTTAAATATTTCTATACTTAATACAATTTGCGTGAGATTTATAAATAAAAAACCGGCCAAGTGCGAGTCGGGCTCGCGCACAAAGGGTTCCGTAGCAGCAAAATTACAGTTAAATCAACCTATCTCTAAAACTATAAGAGATACTTTGATTAAACCAAAAATCGTTGAAAGAGTTAATTAGCATGCATCACCTCTATTTTTTTTAGAATTTTATACCCCGTAGTTATAAAAATAGAGGGGGGGGGACATACTTTTTACGACTTTGAGAGCTGATATCTCAAAAACCGTTCACTTTAAGAAAAATGTTTTTTAGAAAACTTTATATCATTTTAAAAGACCTTTCCATTGATACCCCACACGGGTATGTACATCGAAAAAAAAAATTTCATCCCTCAGTTACATGTATGGGGGGCCCCACCCCCAATTCTTTTTTTTACTATTTAGTGTCATATTTTTGTAGCGGTTCATACAACACATATTCCCATCAAATTTCATCACTGTAGTACTTATAGTTTCCGAGTAAATCGGCTGTGACAGACGGACAGACGGACAGACGGACAGACGGACATGACGAAACTATAAGGGTTCCGTTTTTGCCATTTTGGCTACGGAACCCTAAAAACCAAAACTTAACTTATATGTAAGTACAATATTTTAAATAAGCATGCAGAGTGAAATCTGTATCAATGTAATCGGGTCTCTGAATCATGAGAGCTGAACTAAAACTTATGTGTAACCTAAATATTTCAACGAGCAGCCATAAAATAAAGTAGTAAGTACCCATTTCAGAAATTCTATATTACTTACATTGTATTGTATAATATTATTTACTTTTTGTTCATATATAATATAAAAAATGTATTCAATGTAAATGTACTTAGCTCTCTCGTTCCTATAAATTTATATTTTTTGAGAACATAGAATAAATAAAAACTCGAAGATTATTATTGTTGTAAGAAATGTAAATATTGTTATATTATAATTACATAAAAAAGTAAACTATTTTCACTTTATCATTGTATGTCAATTAACAAGATATCGCCATCCGACACATCCCATCCCGAGAACAACGATACAATAATGAAGGTAGGTACCTAAGGTCTTTAAACAAAAGTGAGCCCAGCTGGTGACTGAAAAAACCTATAGATCACATTTCTAGAGTCTGGAAAAATCCTATAGGTCCCAGTCATATAGTAGTCTGGAAAAAACCTATAGGTCACACTACTATAGTCTGGAAAAAAAACTATAGGTCACACGTCACACTCGCATAGTCTGGAAAAATCCTATAGGTCATACTTGTATAGTCTGGAAAAATCCTATAGGTCACACTAGAAAAAAACTATAACTAGGTAATTTATTAATCTAAAGGATTTTTCCATGCTTAGTCCAATCTTGTCTGGCGGCTTTTTAGTAAGTATCTAGAACGAAAAAAACAAATAGTTATATCCTGGAAAAAAACCTATATAAGCCAGATACTGTCACCTATTAGATTTTTCCATTCTAGAGTCAAAAATCTTGCCTGACCTTTAGTTGGGAACCAAACATTTTGGCACAAAAAAGTTGAAGCTATGCAAACTAGTTATTCCTATTTCTAAAGAACATTCAACGGTCATTACAATGTCACCTATGATTACGATGACATAAAAATGCATATTGAATTGACTCAATATAAGTATGCGTATATGTAGGTACTAGTGACCGCTATGTTTTAAAACGGGACTTAGCTAGTCCCGTTTCCTTTTCCAAAATTCACTATGAATTTACTTTAGAAACTCTGAATTAACCAAAATATACGTGACAATAGGGTCTTTATTTTTTATTTGAATGTTAATTGATATTACTTTCAACCAGTCTCATAGCATTGTCACTCAGTGAGGGGTCAGGTTTTTTGCCCCAAGCTGTAGTTATCTCGGTAAGTACCTTCATTACTTACTTAAATATATATTATAAATCTTTACTTTTAGCGACCAATAGGTCAACGACTATTTATGCATGATAATGTCTTTATCACCGCGCTAACTTAATTATAGACGACACAAGCATCTCGATGCTACATTGTTTACATACAAAGATCATACATAAGTTATTAGGCAACTCAACAAACAGTTATTTACTTTCTTATTTGATACTGGGTTCAAACTATATACGGGTAATATAAAAATCTTAATAGACAAAACAGATAGGCGCTCTAAAGTTTAAAAAATATAAAACTTGCATAAAAAAGGAATGAAATCTTTCCATCCCGCTTTGCCGCCTATCCCGGCCAACACATACTTAGTATACTTACCCATATCATATAAGGTACCTATAGGTATCTTAAATAAAACTTATAGCACCCTCATTTTTATCCCTGTCATCCACCTACATAGCATACGACTCATAAATATCATTCAGGGCTTTCCCATGCGTGATCAGCGGCGCAAACGTCATATGGACCGGGGGCACCGCAGTGACAACCCTAGACTCCGTGTCATGGCAGGTCGATGTGGCCAGAATGAAGATGATGGTGGCCAGGCACATGGCCATGACTCCCCAGAATAAGAACTGGAGGAGGCAGCGACTCCTTCGCCAGTGGACTTCTTGACGCGCCGATTGTACTTCTTCGTAGGATAGTGCTCTGGAAAAGAGGTTTGGATTTTAATATATTTTGAAGACTAAGTGCCAATTTCTCCATAGTCGGTTAGAGCATAACCAGGTATTGTTGTTGTTGCAGTCCTATGGCACCCCAGAGGTGCAGAGGGTCTCCACTAACGTCCGCCTTCTTCTTCTTCGGCCTTCTGCCTATCTTCGGCTGTACTTTTGGCCTCGCTCCAGCTTAGTCCAGCGGCTCGCAGCTCGTTTTCGACGCTTCGGTGCCATGTTTGGACAGGGCGTCCCCGGGAGCGCTTGCCATTTGGTAACCAGGTATTAGTGGTTGACTTTTGACACATCTGTCATGAATTTTATATGGAGAAGACGTTTAATTGATGAACCATCCCTGGTCGGTTAGATAACCGACTATGGAGAAATTGAAGCTAAAGATACGATTTAATTTCATCCATTGGTGAGAAAGAAACTGGGTAATAATGGATAAGTACCTACCTACCTAACTTAAAACTTCATTGCCTAATTACCTGTATCGTCGATTCCTAGTTTCCCCTGTCCCAGGGTATAGAAGAGGCTGTCTTTCTGCATCCATCGTAGGGTTTAGGTGTTTAACTTAGATAACACCCACACCACACTCTTCTGATAACACCTTATCCAAAGACGTAAACTTCACAAAGTTTTAAAACAAAAACTTATAACATTCCAAACATCGATAAAACACACTTTCCCGCCAAATTCAACAACCAATCAAAATCCAAGATTTACTTTTTAAATTTCGCACGAAAACAATGCACACGCGTCATTCAGCCAAGCAGGTCGGTTTATTATGTCTATAGCGAAATAGTAAATAGGTCGAACACTTCGACCTCGTCCGATAGCGTTGACTCTGTGACTGGCCAGCGAGATTTCTCTCGGGCTGATAAGAATGAACATTAATTTTATTTGTTGTTGTTTTTTTTGTGTTTTTTTGAATACTTAAATACAAAGAATACATACCAATCTATCGGACGTTAGGTTTGAATCATGTTCGAAAAAGTTCTTATTTTCAATCCTACGATCTGCCTACGTAACCGGTAAAGTAAGTAGATATCGTACGTACCTATGATCGTAGGTGTACTTTATGTCCTAAATAACCTATTGATCGATTTAAAATACACTAAATAGTAGCGGTCAAATACCTATTCATTGAAGTATAAATACTGCGCTCTTCGTTTGCTCCAGTTAATTTCTAGAACATCGCACTATCCTTAGATAATCCAATTAAGTTTCTAGGATACTAGGTGAGTGGGGTAGTTTCGTATTATTGGACCAATCTTACCGAAAACATACCATTACTGCACTTAGTAACCGTGTATAGGTACCTAATGCACTAAGGGTGACTTGCACCAAACATTTTTAAGTTTCTACATACATTAACTACAGTGATTTTTTTCTAGCTTTCGTTGATAAAAATAAACTTTTTTTCTTCCACATTGCAGAGACATATTCCGTTTCGAGCCCAGACGTGCTAACGGTTAAACGTAATTACATCTATTGTTGGCTTGCTTTGACAGTATAGTGTCAGAGCTAGCCAACAATAGATTTTAAAATAGTTAATTAAGTACTTAATTAAAATTAAAGCTATTGGTCTCGGTATAACGTACCTAAGTAGATATACCTTAATAATAATATTTTTGGTATATTTAAGGGAAATAATTTGATAGCTAAGCCATATCTCAATCAAAGTCGTTAACCCTTCAATGCCGCAACGTCTCTCCATACCCCCCGTCATATTTGACAGTTCTGGCACCTGTCAAATGGTGTCTATTTAAGGGTTGGGCCTTCGAAAATCCAACATGCTAATCCTTTCTGCACCTGAGAATGTCCTGATTCTGCTAATCACAGTTTAAGTTAGTAGTGTGTCGTTAGATGATTTCACCAATGTAACGCCCGAGCAAAAAAAGTTCCACGTATAAAATTTTAACACAACAAGCCTATTTTTAAAAAAGAACTTTAGAATGTGATCAAAGTATTTAGGTAGTTAGTAGGTACGTTTTTAGTTTCTAATAATATATTCCGATGCGCTATTAAATGTAATGTACGGTGGCCTGCACCTAAAAGTATACAGGCGGAGTTTTTAAAATAGCGATCTCAAGCTCACATGCTGCTCAAGCACATCCACATAAACACCACTGCTACACACATCACACACAACACGTCCCCGGATTTATAACAGATGTACCTGGTCCCTTCATCATCAGGGATCGCTATTTTAAAAACTCCGCCTGTATACTTTTAGGCGCAGGCCACCGTACTTAACTACCTATCTTCTTCTTATAGTGCCTCTCCAGCATTGGAGGTTGGCAGTCAGCTCTTTGCAGCGCTCTCTATTCTTCTCTCTTTAACTACCTGTACTTACTTCAATATTGCAAACAGCGTCATTATAGGCTAGTCTTGGGACTAGGTAATTTGGTGCTATTGTTACTGGAACCTTTTCATTGTCCGTTAGTGTATTAGCTTGATAGATATCCTAACTAATATTATAAATGCGAAAGTAACTGTGTCTGTCTGTCTGTCTGTCTGTCTGTCTGTTACTCTTTCACGCCAAAACTACTGAACGGATTTGAATGAAATTTGGTATACATATGGTCTAGACCCTGGGAAAGAACATAGGCTACTTTTTATCCCGGAATTCCCACGGGAAAACTTTTTAATGCGAAGCGAAGCGCGCGGGAACAGCTATATACAATATACCTAGTTATTATTATAATTAACTCCAACCCATTAGAGTACTTATAAACACCTCCCTAACTTCAGCTCACTACGACACATGTACCGTAGGTACATACCACACATAAGTAGATCAAAGCTGACGTACAGAAATTAGAGCCATTAAGCATTCTGCAACTAAATACCTGCGTTGTATGTAGTTAAATGAACTTAATATTAAATGAGGGTGGGTATGCGCTATCGAATACCTCATCGAGTCTTCACCACGCGTTAGGAGGACCATATTTGCATACGGATTCACAGGGACTAATAAATATAATTACTTTAGTATATAGCAATAAAAAACGGTTTAATGCGAGTTGTTCTCGCGCACTGAAGGTTCCGTACAGATCTACCTACCTGAGATAGTTTTCCTTTTACTTTTGTCATATACTTATGTAGTTTTACATGTGTGGATTTTTTTTATTTTTTTAACAAACCAGCTAATTTAGCCACCAGGGGGGAGGGAGGTTGGAAACTAGAGTCGAACAAAAATTTCAGTTATCATAAACAGCAAAAAAAAATATGAGATAAGCTAATAAATTCTTACCTAGACTACCTAGGTTACGAGCGAGTGTCCGTGAAACAGCCAGACGCGTGGTAACCCTACACGGATGCCTTTTGAGATTCCACAACGGAGACATTAGTGTTGCAACCCTAACTGGGATCAAACTTCAGGGCTTTACCTATTTCATCCTCATTTATCAGGTCTTACTTACTACTGATTTAATCAATATGTTAAATACTTGGTACGTTGCAATAAAAACATATGGGTCAGTTGTTTTTCTCTCGACTTTAGTAATGCTATATTTGCTCAGTAAAACTGGTCTATTTACCTGCCATCAGAAACCTCTCTGAAATAAATCATCATCAACCAATCACGCCCCCAGTGCACGGGTCTCCTTCCTTCTTAGGCCTAGTGCGGGTTAATGGACCCCAACACAAGCAAGCTTGTCGGGTAAGTGGTCAACCAGACATTCTGATGTTTTCAAGCTACCCGAAGGCCTCTAGGCCTAACCTACGATTGACGACTGCTGCCGAAACAGCAACCGGGACCCACGGCTTAACGTGCCGTCAACTAAAACAACCACTTGATATCGGTCAACCATTCAATGGATGACCGTGCCGTGTTATGCTTAACTTCAATGATCGGTTACAATCACTCACTCGACTACGGATGCTTCATTTCTACAGGGTGTTGCAAAAAGGGTATAAGTACTAAGCCGAAACCTACATGTGCAGCATGGTATATCTAAGCCCGAAACTGAAATCAGAATTTGAAAATTCGCGAAAATTTTTTTTAATTTTCCATAGAAACTTTGTTGGTCACGTGACTTTTTACTATGGTTTTTTTTTTTTCGCGAATTTACAAATTCTAATTTCAGTTTCAGGCTTAGATATACCATGCTGCACATGTAGGTTTCGGCTTAGTATACTAATTTTGCAACATCCTGTATAATAATCGATGAGTCGGTTAGGAATGGCCTGTAAGAGTCATCTTCGGGGAATGTTCGGCATGCGAAACCTCGACAGCGGACCCGGTATAGTCCGGGATATTCCGAATATTGACGGACTGCATACTCCGATGCGGTAGCTACTTACGGATAAATGTGGCTACTTGTGACTATAGGTACCTAACTGAACTACTATCTACTTATAATTAACTAGCAGTTCCCGCGAGCTTCGCTTCGCCTTAAAAAGTTTTCCCGTGGGAATTCCGGGATAAAAAGTAGCCTATGTTCTTTCCCAGGGTCTAGACCGTATGTATACCAAATTTCATTCAAATCCATTCAGTAGTTTTGGCGTGAAAGAGTAACAGACAGACAGACACAGTTACTTTCGCATTTATAATATTAGTTAGGATTAATTATCAATACCTACATGCAGATTCCATCACCAATCAATACCTAAACATCCACGGGTCGATCAAAAGATTGTGCGTTCATTTAGGTATTTCATTTGTTTTCATTTCCGCCCGGCCCTGGCTTTCAGCTATCGACAAAAAATCTGACTGAATCATCCTAAAACAAGATGACCGGTTTTAAATCCATGTTCTTAATCAGTACGCCTAGTACAGGTTTCATAGTTTGTCGAAAACTATAAAAGTTTACGTTTTCTCACATTTTGCCTACCCCGCAAGGGAGTACATTAGTACAAGGCGTGAGTGCGTGTTTTTTTTTTTTTTTTTTTTTTTTTCTCACATACAAAGTGGCGCTTTTGGAGGCTTGGGAAGTACAGACGGTTAGTCCTAGGTCTTGTATTACATTAGTCACTAGACCCTTTCTCCAGTTAGAACGCTTTATAGGTGTTATTTGTTCGGTTAGGTATAGAAAGATATTTTTTCATGGGTCTGAGTTTCAAATAGTTTAATTCTTGTGCGTTGTACGGTTTAGGTAGGTACAAAACATAAATTTCGTGACGAACCCCACAAATGTATTTGACATCTTCATAATTGGATGAGTCTTCGAGTGTTATTTTCGCTCAATCGAAAAATATAAACTCATTTATGTTCCGATACGAATATGATTAATTTTACGGCTATTGTTGATTCCGGGAGTGACATCCGAATGAAATGAAGGTTAGATAAAACAGGGTTGTCGCAAGTTTAATTTTGTCGCGGTGCAGTGGGACACAGGGGCGTATTTACCCTAGGGCTAAAAGGGCTACAGCCCGGGGCGGCAGGCGGCGAAGGGCGGCCCGGAGGCGGCCGAAAGGCCGCCCTTGGACTTTAGGTTGGAGGATTAAAAAAGTACAGAACAATATTTTAGGACGTAAGCCTAGAACGGCCCTGAGCCATCTTTCCAAATGTTGATTTCATCTCTTAAGAAATATGATTTAAAGTATGAAAGCCGCCTTCGTTCTTTTCTGAACCGGTGGAATAGTCTAAATTATTTTCCGCTTTGGTAGGTAATTTCTTGAAGGAAATCTAAAGTTTTTTTTCCCTAAGTCAGTCGCCCGCCCAGCACAAGTTTATTTCGTGACGAAACGTTCTAAAATGTACTCGTTTATCCAGAAAAATCTTTTTCTTCGGAAGATATCATTATGTATGCAAATATCACCACAATGTTCCTAATGTTCCTATACATAATATTATTATGTAGGTCGGTACTCTACACTTCTTCTTCTTTCGTGTCAGTGAACATGCGATTTTTTTTATTTTTCCAGACCAAAACGAAGCAACTTTTATAGCATTCTGGCTGGCCTGGAGTAAGCCTTCCCGGGTGCAGGTGGAAGGGTACAGAGGGCAGGAGAGTACGTTGTCCATAGTCAGGGCGGCGGTACCACAGTCGCATAGGTACCTAACCTACCAACGGTATAGCCCCACTTGCAAAGATTGTCCTTGTGTCCTTAGAGTCTTCCAAATGTGCCAGGGGAGACTGATACAGGGAGCAAGTTTTTTCTCAAGAGGTAGGAAAGGATCCTGGGGCTGTTTTTCCTACCAGAGGCTTAGCCTTGCGTTTAAAGACACCTCACTATTTAGAAACGCTTTGCGGCTCTTAAGGCGGGAAGGTGCGGCAGTATGTGAGTAAAGTGTATGTCTGGAGCTTCAACCATTTGTCTGGAGTCGCATTCTTGTTTGCCTTTCTCAACAGAACA
This sequence comes from Plutella xylostella, assembly GCF_932276165.1. Lineage (NCBI taxonomy): Eukaryota > Metazoa > Arthropoda > Insecta > Lepidoptera > Plutellidae > Plutella > Plutella xylostella. Next base: position 1,842,306 of record NC_064005.1, read on the forward strand.
TACCACTTTTCGCCGTATGCTAGGGGGTGCTATCCCAGCCAGAGAATAGACCTTGTAGAGCGGTGTCGGTTTGAGGCATCCCGTTACTATACGAACTGTGTCGTTAAGAGCAAAATCTACTTCTCTAGCATGCGCGGACCTTGCCCATATCATCATCAGCCAATAATCATCCACTGCTGGACTCTCCCAAGGAGCGCCACTACACTCGGTCCTCGGCCTTCCTCATCCAACCACTACCGGCTCTACCCGCCTAAGGTCGTCAGTCCAGCGGGCAGGAGGGCGTCCCACGCTGCGTTTGCCTGTTTGTGGTCTCCACTTGAGAACTCGTCTACCCCGACGGTTATCGGTTCTTCGGCAGATATGACCAGCCCACTAACACTTCAGCTTGCATATTTTGACAGCTATGTCGGTAATCTTAATCCTCTGACGGATAACCTAATTTCTGATACGATCCATCAGAGAAACCCCAAGCATAGCTCTCTCCATAGCACGCTAAGCGACTTTAAATCGGTGGACCAGTCCTACCGTCAGTGTCCACGTCTCTGCACCGTACGTCATCACTGGTAGGAATGGGAATCTTGCCCATATGGGGCAGGCAAATTCGGCTGAGAAGCAGAGTGCTAGGTTACTTCTTCGTAGAACTTGCGGAGAGGCGTCCCAGCTGGTAGAAAAAATTCGTCACAGAAGTTTGTTTCGGGAGCTGACTTTCTTCTTGGTGTTTTGGCAGTGGATTTTGTTCGTAAGGGATCTATCCAGGGTCACTCCGAGGTATTTTGGTGACGAGCAGTGCTGGATTTTTTAAGTATGAAAGCCGGCCTTTGTTCTTTTTTGAACCGGTGGAATAGTAAATTTTTTTCCGCCTCTGTATTCTTTAAGGAAATCTAAAGAAAAAAAAATTGCCTCACTCAGTCGCCATTTCTAAACGTTCTAAAATGTACTCGTCTATCCAGAAAAATCTTTTTTTTTTGGTTCGGAAGATATCATTATCTATGCAAATCTATCACCACAATGTTCTTATACATATGTAGGTCGATAGGTACTATACACTGACTGCTCTTTTTGTTTTCTTTCATTCCTTGATGGGGCGGAAAACTACAGGAGCCCAGGGCGCGCAATCTTTAAATACGCCCCTGGTGGGACAACAAACAGTGCCATTTAATAATATATTTTTAAACGTTTTAAAGCGTGTAAGTATAGATACATAGCCTAATAATTAGCGTATTACAGTATGGTAAAGGTAAAAAGTAAAAAAAAAACTTTACCTTACATTGAACTAATATTTCTATACGCTATAATATTATTCCGATAGCCTCTGGCAGTGATTCACTTCACCTATGCATACCTAGGTACCAAGGTACAAGCTAATTCAATCCAGCCAGGCTTACTTCTTTGGAAAACTTAAACAGCCACGCATGAAACCTTCACCTCACGTCATTCTGATTTACGTTCTAGATACCATTTTACACAAAAAACCTTATTCTCAGTTACCAATACATTCTGAGGCTTTTTCTTTCAACGGCGATGCAATCTCTAACTTTACATCTCTTGAAATTGCTTTCCACCCTGATATCAGAAAAATCAAAGTAATAAATAACTTCCCTGCTCCCTCACTGTGTAACCATTTTAAAATAACGCCATTACATGAACTTTATCTTTCGATGGCAACACAAAAGGGAACTTTATAAGTGCAATATTATATCGAACAGTTATCTGGTAAAGTTTAGTCCGTAATTAAAAGTAATAAGAACTATTTTCGGGTGGAGCTACGGTAGATGTAAAATTGTCGTGCAGACCAAAGATTACGCCTGAAGGAGGGTAAAGATTAAAAAGAGAAAACAGCGACACCCTCTGTAGAGGGATGGAGCAGCGGGTTCTATGTAGGACCTTTCTGTTGGGCCCTTTAAGAAACTTTTTATTTAAACAAATAGGGTATAGCTGAACACAAAAGAGTAGAGATTAATGTTTTTGGAACTAAACAGATTTAAACCTGGCAATAAAAAAAAACTTGTGATTTGTGGTCTGTTTCTATGGTTTGAATGTCAAACTCGCCCTGTTCCTGTATAAACAAATCGAATTTTGCTTAATTTTGGAGTTTTGTTGATTGTTGAGTTTGTTCACGAAGTGAAAATGAATAAAACCATTCGCAGCGAAGCTAGACAGTTGATTTACAGCGTTTACCTACGATGTTTGGCGGAGAATGAGGCTGGAGAAGTATTAGTCAATATATACGATGTTTATGAAAGAGCAGCATTTTATACTGGTGAGTAGGTACTTAATTTCTAACCATTAACATACATTGCTTATATTTCTTGTAAAAAAGTACTATTTTGATGTAATAGAATGCCTTTCAATGTGTATTTGTTATTCTTATAGAGGTTAGAAAATACTAGTGTCAAACGTTACATGACATCAGGATCTGGATGCTAATGTTGTTAAAACATCAGGTCTAGATACTTTTTTACTAACCCCCGACTCAAAAAGGGTATCGATAAGTTTTACAGCTGTAGGTGTCTTTGTGTATCGGTCTCTCCGTGTTAGAGTACCTATTGTAAAAATATGTGTAAGAATATGTAATGCCGAGTTGCAGAAAGGGACTTTAAGCTAATGTGGACATTAAATCTATGTCTGTCTCTTTCTGTCCGTATACTGTCAAAGCAAGGCAACAATACATTCAATGCCGACATTAACTTAAAGATCCTTTCTGCAACTCAGTGTAAGAGTCGGTATAAATTCCCCAGACATAATAATTTGCAAGTCACTGCTTTTCTGACCAATTAAATAATTTGTTGCAGGAAAATCGGTAAACACAGTTTTAGAAGAATTGCCGGGGCACATTTGAACTTTTTCCTGAGGAAGAAAAAACTGTAATAAAATATCGATGTGTGATACTATCACTTTTCTCCTATAGTAATTACATAATGGGATAACCAACACGTGTTTCAGTGCAAAAAAACATTATGAAATACACAATTAAATAAAAGTTACAGTTGATTTGATTTAATGAAATTCATTCAAGACTGCCCCCCTCTCCCCTACTAATTTCTTCTCTTAACATAAACCTCCCCAAAAAGTGGCATTTTATAATTAGTAAATATTTGAAACATTTCTCGTTTTGATTTTTTCTGCTAAAGTATCGTGATACTTTTGTCCGTTTTCTATACTATAATAGTGTGGCCACTTTCTTAGATTGCCACGCCCTCAATTATTCTCTACTCTTTTATGTTCAGCTATAGGTAATACCAGATAGACACAGGGTATAGACACTGTCGAGAGGCTGTCAAAGACTTTAAAAATATGTTAAATTCGGGTCTACACAGCCGTTAAGTAAACATGGAAATGTTTCATGATAACCAAATAGCGAATAAAAAAACCACTAGAAAACATAGGACAAGTATTCTTTATTCGCCGTAATTTTTTTTATAATAAAATTAGACTTTCAAAATACACTCACGAGCAATTAAAAATATGCCAGCTGCCATTGCCGTTTCATTATGACACTGGAATTTTTTCATTGCTCATGAGGTCATGAGTGTTCTATGAACAAATGGCGAAAAAACATATTTTTAACTTTTTTCTTCTTGTAGTATACATAGATTAGTATACAATTTAGATATTATTTATACTTGCTAATACAAACCCCATAAAAATACAAATAGCGCCAACCCTACAGCCCAGTTCATCCCGGCCCGCATGACAAGCTCGCAGCCGTAGGTGAACAGCTCAAAGGGGGCCCTTTTAATAAGCGGAAATCTGATTTATGGGTATCAAATAGGAATTTTCCGGGACAACACACCACCGTCGCTGCATTCGCCCGGATCAAATGCTGGGGTGTATCCGGTAGTCTATTAGGCGGTTACCGGGTTTTTTTGTCCGGTTAATGGTTTCGGGAAATGTATGTGTGTAGGAGCTTCGGATGGTGGAATGTGATTTCAGGGGACGGTGTTAATGCGAGGGCTGTGCTTACGATTATTTTCTGAAAGAGGTACCTAGTCACAAAAACGTCAGAACTAAACAATATTAAAATGCACGAAAAATTTAAATTTACATCATAACAAAATTATACAGTCAACAATAAAGGTAATCAGGGTAACAGCCCGCTCAAACACATTGATCCTGACTCATAAGTAATATTCGTTAGGTATACAAGTTATAGTATCTATTTCTTTAGCTGTACTTATCATAAATTATGGGTACTTAAGTTTATGTAAATAAGTATTAAACTAGCTCACTCACTAAATCTTACTCCTATTAGAAATTAAAACTAATAAATTAAATAAACAAGTAGGCCAAGTATTTCCAGCAGTACACACTTCGGTAGAATGGTGCCTTCTTTATTGGGGCGGCTCCTTGGGGAAATTCCATGTCACATTCAACAGGTGTGTTTTAATTAAAATAATAAAATTAATTCCAACTAATAAAGTGGCGACATGGAGCCTTGATTAAATTTGTATTGAACACTAGTTGTTGCTCGTGGACTCTGCTTTTCAACTTTGAAAAAAAAGAAACGGATAATTTTGAAATGTCTACCCGAATTTTTGTAGTTTTATGATCAAGGCGTTTACATAACTAAATATTTTTATTCAACATAAAATGTAACATTCTTTATTATTAGGCTTTAGTTCTATCTCATAATAATATATTGTAACATAAAATTATACAATAATGATTTGTTGATTATCAAAATGTCAGTCTGTTACCAAGGCTCGGTCACTAAGGCGAAGAAATGGCGAAAGAAACTCGCACACAAGTTATATTTAATTTTAATTTAGGTATGATACACAGTCATACAAAATCTTATAATGAAATTATAATTATTAATTATACCTACACCTGGAAAACACCCGAAATTCTTATTAAATAAATTTTGATTTCAGAACAGGATGATGTTTCACAAAAGTTTTGTTATTACGCTTCTTACGTTAATTTAATTAAGGAAAGCTGATGTAAGTGAGTATTATTTATAGACATTCGAAAAGATTTATTTTCAAGTCGTTTTTGACATTTAGTTACGGAATCGTAAAAAAGACACACACTAACCCCCTTATTCATAAGAAAGTTACTGGACGCTTTAGTTATTGAACTGTTTTGTCTCTCTGTCAAAAAAACAATTTTTGCTGTGTCAGAGAGGGACAAAACAGTTCAATAGATAAAGCGTCCAGTAACTTTTTTATTAAGGGGGTAAATATTTTAGACACGAGACCAATCTTAACGGTCGTTGAAAAAATCGGGATCTCTGCAACTCGAGCCAGCGCTTTATCTAAAGATCAAAAGACCGCAGAATGTTTGAAACACGTTTTTTCAAAGTTTAATATTCACATGTATGCAAAAAACGCAAGCATGGAGACCGAGAGTCAATTATGTGCCGTACTTTTGCTTTTTTCAGGTTTTTCAGCTTATTAACTTCAAAAGGAAAGCATTCTTTAGTGTTGTAAAGTATTCCGTTCTTTGAGAGGCAACGACGCAGTAAAAGCGCTAGCGACATGTTATCATTTAAAAGGAAGCATAATTTCCTTACTTTGAAAAGGCAAAGCATTTATTTATATGTTTTTATTTTAGCGTGTCTTTTACTGTGTTTAAATAGTCAGGTTTTTAGTTTTTGGGTGGGATTCTGAAACAAGTAGGTACCTAAATTCTGCTTTTCTTTTGTCGATTGTCCCGACTGTTTTGACTTAATCACTGTTGATGAACCGTTCAGAATCTGTCAATTTAGTACCTATGTGAGATTAAAAAACAGACTTGACTAGTTAACTTACCGACGTTACCTAGTAAATTCTTAATTAGAAATGAGAGTTACCTGCCAATAAACTGTTTTCACAGTTTGGCTGACATCTAAGTGTAATCAGTATGTATTTTTGGATAATAAACGACAATAATAGTAACAGTGGTTTCTATCATCAGTCAATAATTCACTTAGTATATATAATAATGTTGGGATTTTTTTTTAACCGACTTCACAAAAAGGAGGAGCATCTTTATTTCATAACCAGACTTCTGAACGAAACGCACAAGTAACTTGAGATAGCAGAATCCGGAACGTCATCCATAATCTTCAGCAATCACAAAGTGAAGTTTAAAATGCAAATAAATACGGAAATGGTTTAAAGTATTAAGTCCCTCATAAGAATTCACAAAACTTGCAGGCAGTTTTCGCGTAAGTTTTTGTTATCTTCAATCGTCTAGACGTCGCGATGCAACGCCATCTGGTGGTGGTAGTCGAGATACTGCATTTGCATTCGCATTTATCAATTTATTAGTAGGTACATTTGGATATATTTAAATATTGAACACCTAGCACGTAGGTATAAAATATTGAACTATACATCGAAAAATAAGGGTTTATCATCTGGCTGTTTAGATCCATCATAATAAGTCTTTTCTTTCACAACAAATAACTACGGTTCTTAACATAGGCAAGCCAATACACTAATTAGTGTATTAGTCTATGGTAAGCCTTAATAACGTTCGTTTTAATTTTTAATCCCAATCTTGACACAACGTTCTTCCCGTACCAAAAAGAAAAGAACAACATATTTTCTAAGTAGAGCACTGAAACAAGTGGGCAATTCACGTTGTTTAGAAACAGCAAACAGTGCCATCTGGCGGCGCGGCCGGCACTCGGTGCTGTGTGTGCTCTCCTGCTATCTAATTACGGTACAATTTGCGACGTTGCAGTGCACCATTTAATTCTTAAGACCTGATAGGGCCACACTAGCTTGATAAGAATCGAGTGAAAGAGAGCTGTGTGCCAATCACGAGTCTTGTTGACTCTAGTCGATAGGTAATTCGATATCAAATTGGATGACATCTTGATGAGCACCCCTACGGTAAAGTTAGAAACTACTAAAACGCATAAAAACTCCAGTGAACCGCCTATCAAATAACTATCGACTATAAGCGACAATATTCGTGATTCGCATACTGACATGCCATCGGTATGTTTATATACAGAATTTGCAAAAACGGTATATACTAAGCTGAAACCTACATGTTGTGCAGCATGTAATATTTATGCCCTGTCCGGAGAGTGAGGCAAAGGTTCTGGGGATGGAGTGGGAAGCCGCTGCCCAAGATCGAATAAGATGGAGAAATCTTCTCAAAGCCCTTTGTCCCTGCTGATGGACGTCAGGATGGATGTATGTATGTATGTATACCCTTTTTGCTTCAACCTGTATAATGCAACGAGATATAGTTGAAATGGTGCTACCTCGACGACAGCTCTCAGTAACTTCGTTTTTCGTAAGCTGTAGTCCCCCCAGTCTTAGTGGAAGGAGCTTTGTTTACACATTCGATAGGGTTAGCGTGTGCTTGGCGACCGGCTAAAACGAAGAACAGGTGTTCCATAGCTTGCAGTCAATTCTCAAAGAAACCTATACGAGCAAAAAAAAAAGCGAATGTAGTGTACAGACAATACTCAAAGATTTTATCCATAACTTTACGATCCAGTCATCATCAGTTGACATTCGTCGCTCATAAAAACTTGGAGGTTTATTGGTGATAGAGCTGGTAGGTTCTCATTATCCATTATTACTTAAACTTCGTAGGCCAAAACTAGTAAAACGCGCCAACAATAAAACAGAGTGTCAAATAAAGCGACGGGAATGGAAGTGGCAGTCGAAAGCCTGTAGAACAATCGCTAATAAATATTCACATAGTCGCGAGACTTTTAATTGAAAACTGACGGAGTCGACGGCGAGTGATAAACTGCGGACTATAAACGCGTAGATATGGCCGAAAATTTGTACATCGAATTTTAAAAGCATTACGTAAGAAAAAACGTAGTTTATGTAGGTACTTTTATTATTTAGACTATGGCGGCCTATACTCATAGGGCATTTATAGGCTGTGGTTAATATTGTGTCTTATATGGAATGGACGATAAATATAAACCTTTAGAGAGCTCAGGCGCAGGGTAGAATACTTTACTTAGCTGGTAGTATGGTTATATTATGGTGGGCTACGACTGCCTACGAGCCAGCCAGCGTAGCCGAATGCTAGCGTCGTAAGACCGTAGCATCCAGTCAGCGTAGTATTCGTAGCGTCGTAGCCAGCGTAGCAGTTTTAGCTCTAATTTACGTAACATTACACGCACATTATATAAAAAACTGCAAAGTACATGAATTCGTTAAGAATCAACGGTAAAAAAACAACGTATAAACAATAAAAACATTATTTTTTCAATTTGAAAGTAACTTAATTTCAATATTTGATAAACATCGTGTATGCAGAGTCGTGTACAGTTCTATAAGTTAGCAAGTCAATGTGCCCGAATAAATTTGAATTCTCACCTGCCGTGATACGTTACGGATTTTTGATAAATATTTATAAGCCCGTTGCGGATTTATTCATTCCATTTGGTGACAAAAAGTTGTTTTAGTTATTTTTGAATGGCGACAGAGTATGTGTGCACACGAAGGCTTGAATTCCCGTATAGAATTGAAAATAGAGAGACTGACTGTCACTGTGTGGGCACGGTCAACCGTGATTCATCGGAATATATCAATATATTCCGATGAAAGATTTTATTCAAGCAAAACTATTTATACAGCATGTGCGAAAAAAATATCACGCAAGAGTCAATAGAGTTTTTTTAAAAGTTCGTGACTTTTTGACTTATGTCCGTCATATCCTTTAATTAACACCCTGTATACAGTTGACGGTGACGTCACATCGCAGCAGCAGGGTCCAACAACCATATGTTGTAGCGCTAGTAAATCACAAATCAGCCCCGAATTAGGGTTCCGCATGAATATTTATGACTAATCGGATTCCGCAGCTGGTCCTGAAAGTTTCAGCGATGTCTATCTTCCGTCTTAGTACTGTCTGTTTGTAGTAAGTTTGGTGTTAAGTTGTTTGCTTGTACAGGCTGTCGCAAGAGTGGTATTCTAAGCCGAACAGGGGGTGACTAGGAAGTCATTCTGAACAACTTCAGTTATTTACGTTAAAACTTTTGGAAATTCACGAAAAAAAAAATGAAAAAATCTTTGTTGGTCTCGTAACTTTTTAATACTTATGGGGAACTGTTTAGTACAAAGTATAAGATATTATAGAAAATACCGATTTTAATACGGAATTAACCGAAAATAACATATTTTATATAAACACCGACAGCGAAAAAACAGCGAAGCGAAGAAAACTTATAAGACCCCTTTATTTTACCCCTAAAACCTCTGTTTCTAACTGACAAGTTAACCCCTTGTGTGCCGGCATTATCTACATAATTTGCTCGCAAGTCAATGTCGGAACTAACCAAGTTATAGCACAAAGAGTTTCCTGTCCTCAAGTTTCCTCTGCATGTTACAATAGCTTAAGATAACTTGCAGGAAGGAAGGCGGTGTGTTGTTCAGTAGACCCTTAGCAAGAAACACCAAGTTGAGTAAGCCAGAGGCTGCGATACGTTTTGAAACTTAATAACGGTTAATAACCATTTAGTAGGTGATGGAAAACATCGTGAGGAAACCTGCACATCTAGATTCTAGATGTGTATCCAAAGTGCATTGTACCTATTCCAAAAATTGCGATATGGTTCGCATCATATCACGTGAGTACAAATGTGCTGCGAAAAGTGGGTGGCTCGCTTGTGAGCCACCTCTGACTACCCTTTCGGGGATTACAGTCGTGAGTGCATAATTATGTATGTAGAAGTAAATGTATAAGTAAAAAATAAAGTTAAATTCACGTGGTCGGTATTGCAAAAAGCGAATCGATGAAGTTTAGTCATCTTTTGTTTTAGAACATCACAAAAACTAAAATTTTATACACAATTTAATATTCAAATGAAAGTTAATATTAATAAGGCAAATTGACTATCGCATATTCCATTTTCTCATCGTCAGATAAAATGACACCAATAATAAAAAAGACTTATATTAAACTAGCTGTTCCCGCGCGCTTTGCTTCCCCTTAAAAAGTTTCTCGGTGGGAATTCCGGGATAAAAAATATATACAGACGAATTGAAAACCTCCTCCTTTTTTCGAAGTCGGTTAAAAAGTAGCCAATGTTCTTTCCCAGTGTCTTGACCTTATGTATACCAAATTTCATTCAAATCCGTTCAGTAGTTTTGGCGTGAAATAGTAACAGACAGACAGACAGACAGACAGACAGACAGACACAGTTACATTCGCATTTATAATATTAGTTAGGATTTAGTAGCCTCTCTTTATTAGTTATGCTATTAAGTTTGGTTTTCAGAGGGCGATGAACGCACAAGTTTAAAGCTAAAGATTAGTTACCACCGTCGTATTTATTCACGACAACTGCTGTACTTTCTGTCACAACTCTATTTTAATAAGTAGATAATATAATTATAATTCAGTGACAGCCTATTTCCCAGTGATATTTATTTATTTAATCCTTTATTGCACAAATATATAAATAAGTTGCTGATGATACAGTCTTGCTTTATCATGCAAACAGCTGGGAACAGGTTCACTTGGCAGCCGAAGCGGGAATGGTTGAAGTGGCATCGTGGCTTCAAAGGAACCTATTAACACTAAATGTTAAGAAAACCAAATTCATTTTTTTTCACATTTCCGACGCATCTGCACCAGCTCCCGAATTGGCAAGCATCAAGATCCACACATGTTCTAATAGTGCCTCTGAATGTGACTGCTCTGCAATAGCCCGGTGTGATGTCATTCGATACTTAGGCGTAATGATCGACAGTAAACTCACATTCAAACACCACATAGCTAAACTGTCTGGTCAAGTTCGCAAATGCATTTACATCTTCCGTAACCTTCGTAATGCGGCTTCCAATGATGTGATGAAAATGGTGTATTATGCATTATGCCATTCCTTGCTGACATATTGCATTTCGTGTTGGGGTAACGCAGCCAAGACAACTATGATTCAAGTTGAAAGAGCGCAGAGAGCTGTCCTCAAAACAATGTTCAGGAAGCCACATAGGTATCCAACCACTGATCTGTACAGAGAAGCGAGCGTCCTTAGCATACGTAAACTTTTTATCCTGAAAAGCACAGTATCCACACATGGGACCGTACTTCGATCAGATAAGTACCATCACATGATGAATAGCAGAAATTTCAAAATAGCGGTACCGTTGGTTAAAACTTATTTCGCACAACGCTTTGATCCTTTTATTTCCGCATTTTTGTACAATAAAATTAGTAAGCTCTGCGATATAAAATCCTGTACTTTAAGAGATGCTAAAAAGAAACTAAGTAACTGGCTCCTAAACCTTACCTACAGTCAGACTGAAGAATTGTTTTTACGGCTCCAATAGAAAAATCTTAATTTTACGTATTAGTCAGAAAATCTATAATTTAAAGTATTATAACTACAAACACAGTTTCTAATAAGTACCTAGTTCCTTAACACACATAAATCATCACATTTCATGTATAATTGTAAATGTATGTATTATTATATAATTTAGTATTAACTTCAGTTTAAGCGCGTGTTCCGACCAAAACTGTTACCTCGTGTACCTGATCCTCACGATACGGGTACGCCTAGTGTGAGGATCAAACTAATTGTCATCATTTGTACAAGAACGCACTTGACATAACAAAACTGTAATTGTATAACCACATATATAAGTATTTTGTTTGTGTACCGTACCTACTTACTTATTTTATTTCTAATTTTATGTTCTGTTTTGTTGTTATGTTATGTTATATGAAATAAATAAATTTGAATTTGAATTTGAAGTGTTCAAAGGGTGCACTTAATGCTAAAAGCATATTAATAAATGTATTATATGGTATGATATTCAATGCTATATTATAAGGTAATCTTTTTAATCTCATTTTTGTTATATGTATACTGTAAGACACTTAAATGGTAAAAATTAAGTATTTTTTAAAACCTATTGCACTGTGTACCTATAATTGAATTCATAAATAACTGATATTTTTTCTGCTGCTAAGTATACAATACAAATCTAAATAACTGAAAAACTCAACGAAAGCCCGCCACGGATCCCCCAGACTTATCTAACTTGATTTAACGCAACAAATACAAGTTAAGCGAACAATTTTCTTACCCTGGAATAAGTTTGCCGAACGTTTCTGACGGTGAGATATTTACGAGCTGAAATGTAATTAAATTCTAGAATAATTGCTTGCACAGCAGGGTTACTCTATACTGACGGAAAACTCACGAACGAGAACTGTCGTCATCGTCGATATTTGTTACAACAACATAGAGTCGTAGTTCGCGCAGCAGCGCTTAGAAACTTAGTTTTTCGTCATGTAGAGTGACCCCCCTGGATCGCAAGATTACGCTTCTCAGAGCGCGGTGACCGGTGCAGGAGCTTGAAAGTGAACCTCGACTTTTAACTCCAACTGTTTGTTGCAGTTATTAAATGTAGCGAGACTAATATTCATAGATTAACTATTTTAATGCGCTAATATTGGTGCTACAGTAAAGTGTGGTTTAATTCATTTATTAGCAATCCCGCAGCGATCTAGCTTCTAACATATGCGTACTAAAGCACCGCACTGTTTAAGGTTTCGTCAGTTTAACATGCGATTTATTCCCTGGCTTCATTTGAGTGACTGTTTATTTTACCATTTTGTTTTTTTATCATTGCACAGTCGGCACTATTGTTCTTGCACTGAGACTTATGACCTGCCACTGACAGGCAAATTCAAAGGCGTGCGTGATTCAAATCCCTGTCTAAGCTGACAAAATTTGCATACACTTTTCACCTAAATATAATGGGAGGGAATACACTTTATTTGTACACCAAAACAGAATAATAAAATTAACAAAATGTAACTTAATTAGGGTACAAAAGGCGGTCTTATCACTAAAAGCGATCTCTGCCAGACAACCTTTGGACCTAAGTATAATTGAATCTACTTTGTAAAGATCTCCGTAAGACTAGCTACAGCGGCGCTGCAGCGTTACCCCACAATTTTATAACCTCTATAATATTTTAGCTTTCCTATAAAGTGGAGTTTGTAGGAGATATTATTTCTCAAGGTGTAAAGTCCCTTGTCTTCGGCTACAGCAGGGGCTCTGGCGGTGACACTTCTTATAAAACCGCATTTTATAACTGGAAACAAGTGCCTTTTACACGGGAGCTTTATAAAAGCTTTCAATAGATGTAATTTTTTTCTACCTACCTACGTTGTATTTTACACCTTACTTATTCAACTGGTTTAGCGACCTGAAGAGGGGCCTCAGCCCTGGCATAAAAAGTTGCCAGTTCAGCGATTCTACACTTACTTAAAAAAAAAGAAAAACAGTCGTATAGTCTCTTTCTGTTCATAAATAAAATAAATAATATTTTGGTTGATCGAGAGTGTGCTATATTTCTTGCAAAATCGTAATTACAAGTAGGTTTACCTAAATAAGATAAATAAAGTTTTTTTGTTGCATTAAAATAAATCATTATAAGCACGAATAATCAATGCCCAGAATGATTACAGTTTCATTTACAGTCTAATTACTCATTCACCATAAAATATATTTAAAAATATAGAGGTTATATCCAACTCTCAAGGCTTCGCGACAAAGCTGAAGTGTTCTTTCAGTATTCTTCCTTCGCTTTCAGAACAAAGGTTTCTTTGCTCTCTATAAATAGCCACGCCATACAGATAAGATAGGCTGAACAATATGGAAATACTTCTTTGCTTCGCATTCAAAGGCGAATGTACAAAGATAAAACTATTTATATTTATTTCCTTTGAGATTTGCAGCTCCCCAATGCTCTTTGTTTTTTTTCCCTATTGTTATATTTCTGAATAATTATTGTTCGTCGATGTTTTTGTTCAAATCGAACTCGAGCTTCGACGATAATTGAGAGAAAACTAAGTGAGTGGAATATCAAAAAATGTTTGTCTTTTATCCTAATAAATGCAAAATTTTGTGAATACTTTTAGGATTTTACTCTATCATATAAGGAGTGTTAAGGTGGCAGGATCTTTTGTACAGTCATCGGAATAAAAATAAGGGTAAACGGAATAACATAGGTTAACTTCTTTGATCAACTCCCAACTAACCTGTAATTAGGTACAGGCGGATCTTAGTATGGATATGGTTCGGCTGTGCACGTATAACCGAGTCTAGTTAGCATAATGTTGGGGCCGGATATTCCTGCATATTGATGAGAATCACCGTCTGAAAACCGATTAATGTAACTGCACCGTTCAATTTTACTATCCCAATGCAATTAAATATCAATTCTTAATTGAAATCCAACGTTTGAATTTTAATGTTTGGAAATAAAATTCAAATTTTATGCTTTTATGTAGTTTTTTTAAATGATAAAAAAGTACGGTAAGTTCACGGCCGGTATTGTCATCAATGTGTCACATCATAAAATTCAGGGCTATAATTATTATTATTTACTTACCTGACCTACCTTTATATACATTTTAAGTCCATTGAAGTTTAATGTAAAATGAAATATTCACATCAGTACACTTAACAGACGAAAATAAAATCGGGGATGCATAAAAGAGTTTACATAAAAGTACCATAAAATGGCGGAGGTAAAACGGGCCATGTCGTAAACTGGCCTAACAATACGAAATAGGCTGTATAGGTGGTACCTAAGAGGGATAAAAAGGTCGACAGTAAAATTGGGTCCTTTAGAGGAAAGTTTTGAATGCTTCGCTACATCTATGTTGGCATTTCGATCATGATTATTAAATAATATATAAGTAAAGAAGATACCAACTGATGTCCACCAACCCGCACTTGGCCAGCGTGGTGGACTAGGCCTAAAACCTTCCTTCATTGGAAGGAGACCCGTGCCCCAGCAGTGGGGACGTAATGGGTCGTGATGATGAAAGAAGATAAAGCTGAATGTAGGTATATTTAAATATAAAATTGTAACCTAGGACACCTACTTACGTAGGTATTTCACAGTGAATTTTAACTGGACTTACACTTTTATCCTACAAAGTTTTCAAAGATTCAATAACTTAACCAACGTTAAAAACTCGCTGATATTCAACAAAATATCGATAAAAACACTGAGGGAAACATTATTATCTATGACCCGATTTGTTTTAACAAAAATCGTTTGAGTCGTTTCTGTGCTACGCTACCGCAGACAATTACATAAGCACACAGACATATCAAATTGTCACACCTCTTTTTTGCGCAAGGGTTAAAAAACCAGCAGCAACAGCCTTCAAAGTGTTTCCTTTTGTTATAGAAGAGGCGCTTAAGACGTGCATTAAAATGTACACCAAAACCTTTTTCAGGCAGAGCAGCGTCATTCCGCGATAAAATTAAACGACTTTTGATAAAGAATGAATAGATGCCAGATGAATGTTGGGCTCGGGCTCCTTTTGAAATGGGTCGAATAACTTTTTATTCATAACTAGGTAATATGCTTTTTGAAGGTTATTAGTGCACGGTAATGACTTTAAAGTATAAATTCGTACTTTTTAGTTCACTAATAAGTTATGAGGACGAGGGCGCCCACAGTGACTCTTTATCGCAATTTTTAAAATAATAATATTATTTACTTAAATTCTGCCAAATTTATGAAGGCGAAGTGAAGCACGTGGTAAAAACGATATAGTTTGTAACACTAGACTTTTTTACGATAAGATGTATATAATACATAGCAATTAAATAGATAAAAAAAATTCAAGACTCCAAAAAGAGCAAAATGATTCGCCGAATTTTAAATTGTCAATTCTCTCATTCTCTCTGATTGGGTGAGGCTGGGTGTTTGTGTTCATTCATTATTATAGTTACTACTGAACAAAATTTGCACAGCTAATTTGGGTGTGAACTGTTCGGCTGTTATAAGAACAATTTGAGAATACTTCTATTTGATTTAAAACGCGATAAGTACCTTCATATTATAATAGACGCTTGTGAACCAAATGTACCTATCTGCCAGATAACGGATCAAGTAACTGTTAAAATGGCGTTTACAGGTTTTTATACAGGGTGTTTGGCACATGGACCTTCAATATAATTTTTCCACACTTTTGGGTTTTTATCATAAGTTTCATAGAGCAAAATACGTATCATGACCTCCTCTATCACTAAAAAAATACCGAACACCATGTATAATTATTTATTATGTTGCAAGTTCAAAAAAACATCTTCAAGCTTTCATCCCGACCAACAACTTATCAAAACGAGAACTCCACAAAGCTTTTTCTATTCCTTTCATTGGAGTGGAGGCGAATGGAAAAGTTACATTCATGAAATCTTCTTATTGACATTATTTGCACTTACCATAGCAATCTACTTATGTTACTCAGATTTATTCGCGTGTTCACTTTTTGCTACAATATTGTGAATTTATGATAAGCATAAAATAATGCATAGTATTTTGATTTAATAATCATTATTATTATGTGGGGACACATCTCACACACGGCCATCAGACTCCAAGGTTGGCAAAGCCTATAGAAATCGGAAAGCTTATATAGTATACATATACACAGATACATATTATACACATATTGAAACCCAAGACCCGAGTACAAATATTAAGTAAAAGTGAATACACATATTTATTTCCCATTTAATAGTGAAAATATAGAGAAGCTAAGCCTTTATAAAAATATGATTTTTATAATTTAAAATCTGGATCTAATAGGCATCGGCAAGTGTTGTAGTCACATCCATAATTATAAACTACAATTAACATGAATTTATATAATAATATACACTTGTCCAAAATTAATACGTGCCTCCAGCTATAATCCTCCAAAATTTAAACTCAATAGAAACTACTTCTGATGATGCCAAAAAATAGTCGTGAAATAGTCATAAATAGTCGTGTTTTCCAAAAAAATAGTCGTATCATACTTTCGGAGTTAGAGCTATACTTTATGGAGGATTATAGCTGGAGGTCTCCAGCTATAATCCTCCAGCCTCTGTAGAACAAACGGTAAGGCCTATCGACTTGGTTAAGGTCTCAAAAAATAGTCGTGAAATAGTCGTAATGACATGCCAAATTTCAGAAATAGTCGTCAAAAGATAGCAGAGATATAAAGGTACTTTGCTGCAGCCCTGGTGGAGGATTATAGCTGGAGGTTTTGAAAATATCGAATATCTTTGGAACTACTTTGACTATCGGTTTGAATTATGTCTCAAAAAATAGTCGTGAAATAGTCGCTTCTATTTATTATAATTTTAAGCTTGATAAAAGCTGTTAAATAATGATATCAAATTCTTCATACAAATCAATGTGGACGAGAATGCCAAAGCAAGCCAGTACATAAAAATAATAGCACCGTAGCATTGAAGTACTCATATCGAATTTATCTATAAATCATTTATATCGTCATATTTTGCAACAATAGTATCTAAACAAATCTTTGGTATGACATTTTATTGCTTTTGCTCTTAGCCTTTACCTTACTGTGTACAGAGGAAACGTATGCCTATACACGCACACATTGATCTGTTATCTTGACAAACGATAGCGATGACGACTACGGCGATGTAGTACCTAGGTTAGTTATTGTCATCCCTTACTATCCCGTGATCAGACAAATATTGCTATCCTTGTCTCCTTTCTAACCGGCATGCATCACACGCATAGAACGCGTGAGCAACCGCGTCACCGGTAACATCTTGACAAGCGATAGCAAACCGGTATTTATTACGTCCCTTACTATCCCAAGATCACACAAATAGTCCTATCCTTGTTTATGTGTGTGTGTGAAGCAGTACAGGGTAGCACTCAAGCAATAAGAATAAAATACGGTGTTTGAAATATAACTCATTTAATTACAATCACAGGCCGAAAGTACTTTTATTTATACTAAAATTATTCATTAAACAATTATTAGGTCGGTTTCATACAATTATCTCAGTATTATTTCAGTTTTATAAACATATTTAGTTTAATTTAAAATAATCACAGTTGGTTTATTTCTAAGTAATAATATAATATTGACGTAGTTCAATTAAAAAAGAAACATGGTATGAAAATGTAAAATATGAATATTTATTTCACTATTTAAAACATAATTATTTTCTAGCCTTATATGTATAATAATAAGCTTAATTTTAAGTAATCACAGATTGTTCATTGGTAGGTTTAGGTAATCACGGTTATTATCATAATATAATTTTCATGTATCTCAATTGAAAAGAAACTTAATGGCAGCTATTCTAAAGGCACCAAGTCATAATTCAGAGATAATATTTGGTAATATTATTATTTATCTATTATAAACATATTTTTCCCCAACAACTTTATATACAAATTTATATATATTATTATTCCTTAGCGTTAGAATAATTAGCTTATTTTACAATAATCACAGTTGGTTAATTGCTAAATAAATTATTGACGTAGCTCAATTGAAAAAGAAATATGGTATGAACTTAAATAGTTATTTAACTATTCAAAAATAAACTATTTACTAGCCTTATCATAATAAGCTATAATTAGAGTAATCACAGTTTGTTCATTGATAGGTTTAGGTAAGTATAATCATTAGCTATTCTAAAGGCACCAAGTCTTCAATTTAGAGGTCCCTGTATTTGGTTAAATTATTATTTAACTATTATAAACATTCATTATTATAAGCAAGTTTAAATATAAATGATGTTCCTTAGCATGATTAAATTTAGCTTTATTTAAAATAAATAATCACAGCTGGTTCATTGGCAGGTTTTTGAATGTGAATAAAAAGTAATAATATCACATTCAGTTAACTTAATTTTCTTTTAGTAAAGTTATATCACTAACCAAATTATTACTTAACTACTAGACTAGGCTGAATTTTATAGCACAGATTCTTAAAATATCTATAAACTTACCTACAGATACCTACTATCATTATTTGTCACTATATTTTTGTGTAAACTAGGCAATGGGGCAAAACTTTTGATGAAATGTTGCTACTTTTATTTCTCAAATCATCAAAACAATTCCATTTATTTTTTATTTGACGATAGCAGTTGCAGGTATAGTGTCCCATGCTTCCGGAGCCTCCCGAATAGTTAATAATCGATAGTATTTTATAATTGATTCCTTGTAATGTTAAATCTTTGGGTATATCTTCAACATTACAAGGATCACTATCGTTAATTTCAAAAAATATGAAATTGGATACCTCATAATGGTAAGCATTTTTACCCGTACATGTTGGAAGTTTACAAGTTCTTTCTTCATCATAGATTAACGCTGCTTCGCTTAGCACCTCGAAACCTTTAGACTTAATCAAGTCAATGTCAAGTGGTATGTAAGTACACCTTTTAGCTACATTGTCATTGACTTGACATTCAACATTTGAACATTTCAAGTAGCGGTTCGCGCTGTAAATTCCGTATGTACCTAAATTGTCTACAATATGAGTGATGTTACATTCGCAATTAACCGATGTTTCATTTTTAGAAATTTCCGTCCTATAAATATGTGTTAATATTTTCGACCGAATGGAATAAATCTCTTTTGGTTTTTGTTTATAGATTTTAGATTTGGTTCGGATCAATGTAGTTCCTCTGCGTTTTTTATCTTTATACGTTATTAAACTTTTAATTAATTGTGACAAGTCGTTTTTCAGTTCAAGTATGTACCTCTTTATTGTCCATCGATCTAAGAAAGCTATTGATAAACTTTGAACAAGTGAATCAAATGCACAAGTGTTTGTAAATGTGATCTTAGATGAACCTGAAGTAGAAAGGCTGCCGTTTTTTAAAATATGTAAATTTAATCTACGGTTAATTTTTTTTGTGTTTTTTTTATCTGTTACTAAACCCCTCCAGTTTTCTATGTATAATGGCTGTTTTCTATATATGGAATTGTTATAAAATGTGTTATCAAAATCTTCTGTGAGTTGTGAGTCTACGGTTCTTGGATCAACGTTTTCGTCTTTCTCATTTAACTTGCTTGTGGCTATTCGAAGAGCTCCGGTTATTAAGGGGTGGTGCTTTATTACAAACTCATCTACACGTTATTTAATAAGACTGGTCTTAAAAAACAACTTTTTTATATCTTTAAAATAATTTTCTACATTTGAACTGCTAGGCGCGTTATCTTTCGTTCCGAAAAAAATATTCATCACATTTCCCCATAGAGGTAATTTTTTTAGAAGTCTAAGTAGTGTGTCTTTCAAGTTTGGCAAATAATATAAATTTTCAATGTCCGATATTTCCTCATCAGTAACTTGTGTTTTTTTCTCAGCACTTTCTAACTCTTCGTAATAAGCAGACAGTGGATTATCTGCATCATGATTAAATTCTTCGCTAACCCAAAAGGTAGGTCGATGATCACCTTCATTAGTCGAGAATTGAAACTGCATGGAATCAGAAGTTGAGTCAGAAATTGGAGTGGTAGTTAAAAATATTTGTTTTAATATTTTAATTGACATCTCACAACGTGTTTCCTGTCCTTTAACGTTCGAGCCTCGGTATTTTTTATTAGCAACGATAAATATATGGTTAATTACTGATTTAATTTCATCATATGATGTAGATTTTTTTATGGTTCGTAAACAATTAATATAAAAATTTGCTACTCTCTTATCTACATTTTTAAATATTGTTTGATTATACAGCGTCTTAATAAAATGCGAAGTATCGAGACGGACGTAGCAGTTTGGCAAGTGTGTCGTTTTTGATTCTAATATTTCAAAACAACGCTGTAAATATTGGTTGGTAGATTTTAATCGACAAAAAACTTTAATCACTGCCCCAAGTAATCCCGCAGAATCGTCAGTGACAACTTCATTTGGGGGTTTATTATCTGCCAACCACATGCGAAGCCAGTGAGAAATTGTAGCCATATTATGACTTTCCGATATTGCTTGCGAAATTGGTACGCTACTTTCAACAGTCGTGTCTGTCATTATAACGTATAAAAATATTGGCCCTTGGTTTTTAAATGCTACCTGCGTATATTCATTAACTATTGGTCGAAGGTTTTTATCAAAAATTGAACCGGTTGCGTCTATTGAAACCCTAATGTAACCATAATCTTTTTGGCATTTTTTATAATATTTTATTTGGTCTTCTGTCCAATAAAAGGTATTAAATGGTTTGGCAGATATATATTTTAAACATGTGTCAAATGGTGGTGTTTCGCTCATCGCTGCCAGGGATAAGATGGGATTCTCATGAAAATGGTCTGCTTTTTTATGTTCGTATCTAATCTGATGTAACTGTTCTAATTTTGGCAAGACTGAGGGTTCAGGATCGTCTTCCAACATTAATTCGGAAGCCATTTTGTAACGTATAGAAGCCGCTGATTCTTGCTGTAAATTTTGAGCCATTTTTTTTCTGTACTCGGGTCTGATTTGATTTTTTACGTTAGATGAATGTTTGTAATTTTGTTTCCAGTTAGTTATTGTACATTTAACTTCTATAAAATTTTCTGTTTTTAAATGAGAAGAAAGGGAAATGTTGGCGCGACATTGGTTACAGTAACCATTGCACTTAATATCATACTCATTACTGGCCCAGTTATTTTGAAAGCACCAAGTGCAAAGCAGACGCAATGCTTTCCAAAGCTGCAACTGTATTAAATTTGACCATTTATTAATAGGTAATCTTTTTTTAATATTGTATTGATTTTTTGGTCGATCATTTCTTTTATAATAATAGTTTTTTGGTCGGATTTCATTCCATGTGATTGTATCTACTAAAAAAATATGAGTCTTGCTATCTGAGGAATCATAAAATGTTGAATGTAAGTCATTTTCGAATGCTGGAAGGCTATTGAAAAAGTTCACATCATGCCCGAAAAAGAACGTATAATTCTTTTTTAAGCTGAGTTGTATAGCTCTGATTGACATTACATAATTAAACTCAGATTGTATTTGACTTTACACTTCATGGCGGAAATGAGGTAAACCTTCTCGAAAAGTGTCTCTAAACTTCACAAACACATCCTTTTGGGCTTCTAATGATACTTTTGCTTTTGGTCCCCGTTTCATATTGTGAGACAAATAATTACAATTTAAGAATAAAATTAACGAGATCAGATACAGCAGCAATAGTTTAAACATCATAGTTGAAACTCACGTTTCCCAAAGTAATATTTTTTGTTCATAAAGATACTTAGGTATAATTAAACATCTTTATTTGATAGAAAAAAAATAATCAAAAATAACCTATTCTATACCTATTACCTAAATTATATGTTATTTATTTTAACTTTTCCAAGAATGGCAGATACACTTTTCTATTTTTAAATAAGATGTAAAAATCATAAAACATATATATACTAATTAACTCAATCACTCACCTCTATTTAATGGTTTTAATAAATATACCTAAATAACTTCTTAGGTATAGGGTATCTATAATGCCCAGATAACTGAATCCTGTAGGTGTAGAGCTTGCAGAAATTATGAACAGCCACTGTAGCTTGCGACGTTATAGAAGCACACACGTAAGCTGCGCTGAAAAAAAAATAAGGCAAATTAACGTCTTATTAATAAAAATATTTGTTTTTTTAATATATATACATATTTATATGATATACGAGTAGGTAGATAGTAACAACGTTATTTCACCTAAACTATTTGTTTGGTAATTATTTGTGCTAAATCCCGCTAAGGGCTTTGTCATTTGGAGACCACATGGCAGCAAACAGTAGAGTAAAATTTCTTATCAGTAACTTATTGCAACAATAACTTGTAACTGCGAACTTTTGTGCGATAAAGGTAGAGTAGAAATACTGTTCATTAATGTATTCGCTTTTTTCAATATTTATGTCCCATAACCGACCTCTATTGTTTTTGAGCGAAAGAGATAGCTGAGAAAACGATTTGGCTTTTGTCCAAAACCGGTTTGGTCGGACGGTGCGTTTGAAACTTGTATGAAATTTCACAGGGTGTGAATTACTTACATAGGTATTGACATTGAGTTCAGAAACACGTTTTTGTCGATTGTAACTGATAGGTACAAATGAGTTTTGATTAGTAAATTGGCTGTTATAACTTTATCAACAGCCTCCACCACAGCACCACAACACTGTTCAGGCCTAGTATAAGCACCATATCATATGAAAATAGTGATAAATTCTTACCCAGGATTTGTTATCTGGTAATCATGTGTTCGGAGCCATTGCAGTTTTTTAGCGCATTACATTGATGGGCTGTGTTTTCACCTGAAATAATAATGGGTAGGTTTATAGGTAGGTTACACATAAATTATTTTTTATACATATATTTATTTGCCTAGTTTCATTCAGAAATACAAACAATAACGCCTTTTTTGCTATTGAGGGGTAAATATCCACATTTAACTAGGTCTACCATAAGCAGGTAATCGATGATACCCACATATTTCGTATCTACTAAGATGTACATGAATGCCTTGATTGCATGTATGCACAATTTACTCGCTCATAGTGTAAAATTGCTAATTGAATAACAATCCCCATACATATTAAGCATAGATATTAAAAAAGATTTTGGACTAAAACTTACTACGTAAAACGTTACTTCAATAAAAAATCATGTTAATAAATCAGATGAGCATAACAAAATTATATTGTAGTAGCCTGTGGATGGCTTGCTTTGATGTTGAGTATTCAAAAGGTTACTTTATTACTTACTTGCAATATTCAAACATAGCACTCACTAAACACTCTTATCTGCATCCACTAATATCTTTTAGAATATAAGATCTTGAATATTCATTTGCTTTTAGAGCACTCACAATATTTTAACAAACAACAATAACACCGATCGTGGCCATGGTTTGCACTAAACTGTAAACAAATGAACAAACAAAACATGCAAAAAACTAATCCCAACTTCACCGGCGGCGGCGCGCGGCGGCGGTCACATAAACAAGGATAGCACTATTTGTGTGATCCTGGGATAGTAAGGGACGTAATAAATACCGGTTTGCTTCTATCGCTTTTCAAGATGTTACCGGTGACGCGGTTGCTCACGCGTTCTATGCGTGTGATGCATGCCGGTTAGAAAGGAGACAAGGATAGCAATATTTGTCTGATCACGGGATAGTAAGGGATGACAATAACTAACCTAGGTACTACATCGCCGTAGTCGTCATCGCTATCGTTTGTCAAGATAACAGATCAATGTGTGCGTGTATAGGCATACGTTTCCTCTGTACACAGTAAGGTAAAGGCTAAGAGCAAAAGCAATAAAATGTCATACCAAAGATTTGTTTAGATACTATTGTTGCAAAATATGACGATATAAATGATTTATAGATAAATTCGATATGAGTACTTCAATGCTACGGTGCTATTATTTTTATGTACTGGCTTGCTTTGGCATTCTCGTCCACATTGATTTGTATGAAGAATTTGATATCATTATTTAACAGCTTTTATCAAGCTTAAAATTATAATAAATAGAAGCGACTATTTCACGACTATTTTTTGAGACATAATTCAAACCGATAGTCATAGTAGTTCCAAAGATATTCGATATTTTCAAAACCTCCAGCTATAATCCTCCACCAGGGCTGCAGCAAAGTACCTTTATATCTCTGCTATCTTTTGACGACTATTTCTGAAATTTGGCATGTCATTACGACTATTTCACGACTATTTTTTGAGACCTTAACCAAGTCGATAGGCCTTACCGTTTGTTCTGCAGAGGCTGGAGGATTATAGCTGGAGACCTCCAGCTATAATCCTCCATAAAGTATAGCTCTAACTCCGAAAGTATGATACGACTATTTTTTTGGAAAACACGACTATTTATGACTATTTCACGACTATTTTTTGGCATCATCAGAAGTAGTTTCTATTGAGTTTAAATTTTGGAGGATTATAGCTCGAGGGACGTAAATTAATAATGCACATGCAGATCGTCACACCAGAATCATTAAATCGTAAGAGCCTTAAAAAAAACATTTGCATTTTGCACCTTGTTTAAAAGAAATAGGAGTCAATATCATGTGTCACATAATCGAAAACAACCGATCTGTCAAAGATTTCTATGCGCATTATCAATTTTGGAGCACTGTAATAAACTTTATTCATGCTAACAGAGTTAAATTCAACTTAAAATTAGAAACTTATTATAGCTCACACTTGCATGAAGTAACATAAAACATAAAAGTACTTAACACTTACCATTTTCAGTAACCAACTCTGCCGTTCATCAAAATATCACGATCCAGTAGCATCGGCGCGAAACATAACGTGTGAACGATTTTCTCCAAATCTTTTAAAGTACTTTGTCGAAGCTGACTTGAAAACATTCAAGTTTTTGCGTCCCTTCGAGACTTAAATTGGGCGTGAATTTTGTAAGGGTTTCAGCGTGAAAATGCTCACGTGCTAATATGAAGTATGGAGGTGGCATTAGACCCTTATAATGCTACTCTTGCGCTATTATAATAAAATTAATTAGGTAGTTAATTTAGTATTCGGGCAATTATTTTATTTTGGGTACAATTTGGCATACGTTTACCGATATTTTTTTCAAAAATAAACTTATTATTAATTAACCTTTCAATGTTTATTTATGTTAATTGACATTTATATTATTCATTAAATACATTTGCAGCGATGTTTTCTTGCTATTTCTTAAAGTTATTGACGTTTAATCGAGGAACGATAAGGAAATAATACTACTGCGTTACTTTCATACAAATTTATGTTTTATTGTTAGGAACATATATTTTAGTTTAAATTACAAAATATTCTCAGTTTTGTTATTCATTCTATAATAAAGTTTCCCACTGCGTTACCAATCAATAAATTTTAATGCAATACTTTTCGAAAAAAGGACAAAATAATCATAATTTTTTGCTCAAAGTTTTAAAAATAACTCTAAATAAGGTGAATTATAATTATTATATTTAGGTAGTTTAACATTCTTTCTAATATAGAATAACTAATATGTTTGTGAATACTCTCAGGAAACGAGGGACAAATAGATAACGCAGTGGTTAATTGGTAACACAGTGGTATCTCAATCACAATCTTTATACTTTCTTCAATTGTAACTAATCATAATGTGAAAAAAACCCTCAAACAAAAATTAACAGAACTCTTCGTTTAATAACAAACATTAAAATCGCTGAAAATATAACAACTTAATACTAAGAAATATTTCACTTCTTTTTTGCCTATAAAACCGTTGTTTTTCAGCCGCTGTTTACGCCATTGAGTCTGAAATGTTATACTGTAACAATATAATATGCTCAAATGTTATATTTGTACCATCAATTGAGTAACAGATATCTGAAAACTGTAAGAAAAACCCCTGAGTTACTATAGCTACAACTGCGTTACTGAAAAAGTAACGAAGTGTAGCGGTAACGCAGTTGTAAAACAATAACCTATTTGAAGTTAGTACTTAAATGAATACACATACATAGGATATCAAAATGCCCTCATAATTGTTACTTATTATTACATATATTGCATGAAACAAAATAATAAATATCTAGAAAACTCACCGTATGTCGCCGGTAACTCAGTGGCGTCTCAATAAATACACGCTCTTCTTTCCAGGACTCCCATCCGAAAGACTTGGTCATTTTATCCGTCCCGCTCTCCTTCCTGCACTCCGATACAAATACACAGCCATTCAAATTATCTTAGGTGTAAGAAAGTGAAAAAAAGTTAATTTATGACTGAATTTCCTAGGGTAACCTAGTGTAGGTGTATTTTTTGCTTAGGCTTGGGGACTCGGCCAGGAATATTAATTGTCCCATAATATGTACATACAAAATCATGATTATTACCGTGAAGTAAAGTTTAAATAATGACATATTCGTTATAATATTCAAAAAAATTGTTTCCATTATAATTTTTTACACACGTTGTGCTTGTTTCATATGATTCGCTCCGAGGGACAGTCAATTTTTGTATGAAAAACAATTGCGTTACCAAAAACAACAACAGAGTTACCGTAATTTGTAAATAAATAAAGTATTTTATATAAATTCATTATATTTTCTGTGACCGGTGTCTTATTTGATTGCTACAGACGGTAGCTTTATTCCTGAATTTCATGATTTAATTTTTTTTAAATGTTTCTTTGTAGGGGACCGATAATGGTACCTAAAATAAAATAATGGCCCATTCAATGGATTGTTCTTTAATAAAGAAATGAAATGAAAATATTATTATTATTAATATTTAATCCTTTATTGCACAAATAATATATAAATAAGTGTTCAAAGGGTGGACTTAATGCTAAAAGTATTTTCTACCAGTCAACCCACAGGAATTTCAGGAGAAACTATCTTAAATTTTAAAATATTTTATTTGTTTGTGCTATGCACAGGGTGGAAGATTATTATCTGTGAATTCCCCGTAGACAATGAACTCGGCATAATGATAAGCTTTTATTATGAGACCAAGAATAGATTTCAATACGTAGTTTATTTTTCAGGCTTTACAAGTAAAAAAAGTTGCCTCATCCAACAATTTATCAAATGCATGTTTTGAAAAGAAAATAATAAAATAAAAAGAGATGTGCTGTAAATACTTAAGGTGCCTAACCTTTATTTAAGCGCTTCCCGTTCCAAAGATTTTTCCCTTTATTCGTCACTGTCTAGGGTCCCGTACGTTCCACAAAAAAGGAAAAAAAGAACCATTTTAGCTTTTACATCGTCAATTCGAAAGATAATGCTATCCAGGGTCCACTTTAACAATGTCATATATATGACGTTACAGTTTCAAGGTATTCGCATTTTACGGTTAGTTTTCTACTGTTAAAGTTCCATAAGGTGGAAAGGGACACCAAAGTCAATAGTTGCTTAAGGGTCAAAATCAGAGAGGTGAGCATTATGCTTCCGACAAAGTTTTTCCTCATTTTATTACATGACATTACTAAAATACTTATTTCAAAATAAAGGTTCTGTGCATATAATTACAGCACACTCAGCATATTTATTTCGCTATAGTAAGTTTTATTTGATTTTAAACAAAAAAGGTCTCAATCGTCATTCCGGGAATGCGTCCTTATACCTACCATGTTTCATAGTTCAGACAAGTATTTTTTTTTAAATTACCACTTAAAACTGTCATATTATGTCATTGGCTTTTAGTGTAATTAAATTAAGAATACACGTATAAATTACATTATTACAAGTAAAACTTCTTCATATTTTGGCTATTCAAATGCTGTCCGTCGTTTATCAAATCATTCCGTGAACGTGGTGGATATCGGTCGATGTAAATAAAACAACACACGCCAGGTGGCGTTAGCGAGCAGCAGTGTAAAGTTCACAATTCAAAGCAAAAGGCGTGTGTTGTGCTTTCGAAAAAAAAATACTAGATTTTGTTGGTAAGTACCTTTTAATTTCATATGTGTGAAGCGTACTTTTATTCCCTGTCACTACGGGAACGCTCTTTAGAAAGTAGTTTTTAGAAAATTTGCGTACTTTTAGCAAAATTCTTATAAATATTGTTGCTCACTTGTTCATAATCTCTAAAACCAATATTTAACATGGCGGCGTCAAGCGAGACATGAAAATACTTAACGAATAATCATTTCGGGAACGGTCATTTCGGGAACGTTCTGGTATATGACAGATGTTCACGAAATGACGCCTACGTTCCTGAAATGGGCATTTTTTTGGGCAAAATGATGCTTTAATGCTTATAAAACCGAAAACATGCAAAATCTTGGTTTTAGGTATCCATTTAGTACGAGTAAGATGGAGAACGATGAAAATGAAGAGAAAAGGAAGTCAAAAAAGGCGTCCGAAAAAACCTTAGCGTTGGTAGCTCATTCGGGTAAGCGCCCGCTTCTCACGCAAGAGATGCGGGATTAAATCTCGGTGCTGACATGTACCAATGAGTTATTTTAACTTAAGTACAATGTATACCATCGCTCTTACGGTGAAGGAAAACATCGTGAGGAAACCTGCATATCTAGATTTAGCACATCTAGATATGTAAACCCACCAACCCGCAGTGGACCAGCGTGCTGGGAAATGGTCCAAGCTTAGGAAGGCAGTTTAGACCTTGGGGATATGCGCAAAGGTTCCACTCGAGAGAGCCAGGTGTAGATACTTGCAACCCCACAGAGAATAGAATAGAACCTTAGCGTTTGTGGACTTTCAGAAGGCCTTTGATTCGATCGAGACGTGGGCGGTGCTAAACGCCTTACAATTACAACCGTGTCACATTGACTACGGGTATATTGAAGTGTTGAAGTGATTGTATAGAAACGCCACCATGTCAGTTTGAGTACAGGACCAGACTACGGAAGCAATTCCATAGCAGAGAGGTGTGAGACAAGGAGATGTTATAAGTATCTCCGAAGCTCTTCACTAATGCGATGGAAGATGTCTTCAAGCTCCTAGACTGAAAAGAACTCGGCAATCAACGGCGAATACATCTCTCACCTTCGGTTTGCCGACGATATCGTGGTTATGGCAGAATCGTTGGAAGACCTCAGCAAAATGCTGACCTCAATCGCGTTTCCCAACAGGTAGGCCTCAAGATGAATATGGACAAGTTGAAAGTCATGGCCAATTCTCAGGTAGCGCCCACCTCAATATCTATAGGGAACTCGATTATTGGTGGAAAATTACGTCTACCTTGGACAAACAGTCCAACTAGGAAGATCCAACTTCGAGAAAGAGGTCACTCGGCGAATCCAACTTGGCTGGGCAGCGTTTGGGAAGTTACGAAGCGTCTTCACGTCCGAAATTCCCCAGTGCCTCAAGTACTCTCAGTCTTCGAACAGTGCGTGTTGCCAGTGATGACCTACGGTGCCGAGACGTGGTCTCTAACATTAGGCCTCTTGAATAGGCTCGGAGTCACCCATCGAGCTATGGAAAGGGCTATGCTCGGCGTGTCTCTACGTGATCGAATCAGAAATGAAGAGATCCGTAGATGAACCAAAGTAACAGACATAGCTTATCGAGTCAGTAAGCTGAAATGGCAGTGGGCCGGACACATTGCTCGAAGGACTGATGGTCGGTGGAGCAGAAGAGTCCTCGAGTGGAGACCACGTACTGGCAAGCGCACTGTTGGGCGGCCCCCCGCGATATGAACGGTCGATATAGTCAAGTCCGCGGGGAAGCACTGGATGCGGGCCGCCTCCGATCGGACAAGGTGGAAATCATTGGGGGAGGCCTATGTTCAGCAGTGCACGTCCTATGGCTGAGATGATGATGATGATGATTATATTATTTTCATACACCAAATGTACCAAAAACCTGGCTTTGCGTTCATTTAGGGAAGGTCAACGTCATTTAGGGAACTTCGTTGTCATTTTGGGAACACTCCCATCATTTTCGGGAACATCACGAAAACGGCAAATAAGTCACTATTATGTAATGCTATAATTAAATCTTGCATATACAGCATTAAATTACCTTGAAACCTTTGTATTAATATTATTAATATATAACGTAGTGCAAAAATGTATACAATAAATTGAAATTATGGAACGAAATTTGCACAAATTGGAAATTTATGGAGAGTAATTTGAAAAATAAGTGGTTTTATTATGAAAAAAATCAAAATAATAATATTTTCTGATTTAGGAAAAGGTTAATTACTATTTCTTGAAGGGGATTCTTAAACGTGTTCGTTATATTATTATTTAAAAAATAATTAAAAGTGTTCCCGAAATGACTCTTGACCCTGTCATTATTCTTATTAACAGGTATAATTTCTAAAATATATAATTTTGTGCGTGCCTCATCACAGGCTATGTTCATGACAAATGCCACAACAGACTCCACTTGTTAGTTTTCTTCAAAATAAAACTTAATTTCTCAGATATTTGAAAACCTAAAATGCTCACCTCTCTGATTTTGACCCTTAAGTACTTATTAAAGTAATTGTTACTAAACATGCTTGCGTAGAATATTTCATAGATATTTTTGAGCAAGCCACCATGGAATTTACAGTGGGAATGAGCAATCATCATCACATGAAATAAGCAAAATATTCCATAAGTACTTCTTTATTTCGTGTTTTGAAACTTTGATTTAAATAAATAAGTTCCCTTACTTTCGTTGAAATATTTCTCGCGACTTCCCATAAATACACATTAGCTATATTATTACTTAAACATAATACCTAATCGAATGCTTAGCCCCAAGACAATTATCTATTTTGGCAAAACCAATAACCAACTATTAGTTATTAACTCTATTAGCCGAACAACGCAAACACGTTCCCAAATTCAATAACGAAATTAATAAAATAACATCCTAAACTTAGTCTCCTAATACGACCGCTAGAGGCCAGCACTGCCAATTAAATAACTTTCAGTTAGTTTCAGCTTTATAAGTACTCGTGTTGCAGGTGTTGTATTCGTATTAGGCCCGATTTTACCTGTAAAGAATATGGCTTATCCGGCTATATCGGAAACAGTCGTATATTTACTTGAGAGTAAGCTAGTATGAAGTGGCTTATTCTCGAATAAACTAACCCTAAGTTGCTTACATGAGTAATTCTTGAATTATAGGTAATTATTCTTCAATGAAACTGCGGCTCAAAACATTTATTCGCTGAAAATAAGAGTATAGGTTTGACCTGACCTTCTGAAGTTACAAAAAACTTCGACATTCCACTGCATGACCCATTTCATTTTCATTACTTACAAATCACTTATAATTTATAAACCCTCTTTTTGCGGTTGGGGGTTTACCAAAATAAAATATTCTATTTCTTTATGTCATGTGA
This sequence comes from Plutella xylostella, assembly GCF_932276165.1. Classification (NCBI taxonomy): domain Eukaryota; kingdom Metazoa; phylum Arthropoda; class Insecta; order Lepidoptera; family Plutellidae; genus Plutella; species Plutella xylostella. Next base: position 1,873,808 of record NC_064005.1, read on the forward strand.
GCTAAGCACTGAGAAATGCATTCGTCAATAACGTCAATTGATTAACAGCATCAACTGCAACAGCCATACCGCGAATGCCTCGCGTGTCCCCGTGGGACGCCCCCCTGTCCCTGTGTCACAAGTTGAACGCTCCACCGCAGGTGTGAGCCGACCTCACGAACAGCTTCGTGTAAACCCGCCTTTATTAACGGACTCACGCTACGAGAGCCTTAACTAAATAATGTAGGTGTAGGACTGTAGGTAGGTATATACTCGTAGTACATTATGTGCAATAATATTGGGATATTAGGTATTGTTTGCATTGCGTACCTACAATAATATTAGGATCGTTTACTTACCTATAAGTATATATTATATTATTATAACTTATAGACTATGGATGCACATGGACATGGACACCCCATTTAGTAGCTTCTAGTTTCTATGGCTAATATTATGCTTGTTACCATGGTATGAAAATCTAAATGCTATTCAGTGCGTATTTTAGAAAAAGTAGGATAGCTTACAGAGTTTCTAAATAACCAATAATACCTACCTACCTACATTTTCGGATTCCAAAATCACTCATTAATCTTTCGCTCTTCCAAAATTTATGTGAGATATTCATAATGAGGAGCTTCAGGGAACCCTTTCCATTAAAAATACATTTCGTGTTTTACATTATTCTTTTGATACCTACAGAATTTCCAAACTCGTTAATTAGAGGTACCTACAGATATTCGGTATATTGTACTCTAAGGGTACAATATTAACAATATACGAAAAAGATGGTCTGTCACATACAAAAACAAAGCAAAGAACTGTCCCCATTTAATTTACAGTCAAACTGTTTTAAGTTCAACCTAATGACAACCATTGTACCTAACTAATTCAAAATAAGAGCTCACTGGTAGAAGTGGGGTTTTATTGGTCGAGAAGTTTCTTTTGCACCGACACTCCATCTCATCATCATCATCAGGCAATTGTCATCCACTGCTGGACATAGGCCTCTCCCAAGGAGCGCCACAACACTCGGTCCTCGGCCTTCCTCATTCAACCACTACCCGCCACCCGCCTAAGGTCGTCAGTCCAGCGGGCAGGAGGGCGTCCCACGCTGCGTTTGCCTGTTCATGGTCTCCACTCGAGAACTCGTCTACCCCAACGGTTATCGGTTCTTCGGCAGATATGACCAGAACACTGCCACTTCAGCTTGCATATTTTGACAGCTATGTCGGTAACCTTAGTCCTATGACGGATAACCTCATTTCTGATACGATCCATCAGAGAAACCCCAAGCATAGCTCTCTCCATAGCACGCTGAGCGACTTTTTATTTTATTGGTCGAGAAGTTTCTTTTGCACCGACACTCCATCTAGTCGTATTTAAAATATCGTTGATTGTACCTGAGGGAGATGTATCGAGTAATTTTGACTTAATTATATTCTAAATGGTGTACGAGTGTTAATTATTTCTGTAATTTCACTTTAATGAGCCCCCTACGCTCCAATTTTGATGTAAGGAGTTTTTGGGGTGTAAACTGGGTGATTTTGAAATTAAATTAATTACACATTTTGTATTCAAATACTGGTTAGCTACTGTTTAAGGGTAATATTTTGAAACCAGCTAAATAACTGATACAAGACCAAGATTTTTTTTTTCAACAAAACAGTCCTAGTTGCGGACTTCTAAATTGACTAAAGGCCCATATTAGTTTTCTAACTAGGCAGAGCCTGTAATATATGGGTATTGGACAGCTGATATTAAAACAATCAACAACAAAAACCGGTTATTTCCTAGGTAATTCTGTAAAAAATCATTGTAGGCTCACTATGTATTTATTTCAGAACATTTGGTTCAATGAAACCACGGATCTATATTTCATACCTTTGCAGAGACCCGACGGCATACGAAATCCTGCTGATTGACTTCGAACCACGAATATTCACAAGAGAAAGCGAGTTATTTACTCATTACTACTACACAGGAGAAGGGAAACCACCTTTTCTAAGACTCGTACAAGTATTGGAACATGGTCTATGAGAATTACTTGGATACTGTTTCATAATATTGCTTCCAACGTACCCTACCTAGTCACCGTTTTAGTGAAACGGCATACAAACTTAGAAAAAACATATTTCTGCATCCAACATATTTCTCATAGTTATGATAAAAATTAAATATTGTTGAAATGCAATCAAAAGACAGGTAGGTACTTACTACTTAGGTATGTAGAACAAATTTACACAATATTAGGTTGTTAGTTCAACAATTACAAACAGAAAATTAAAAAAAAAACCTTTCCTGAAAGCCTAGCATGGGGAGCAATGTGAGTGAGCGCCAAGCAAAACTTTACAACCGTGCGCACCTCAACACTCTCAACATACCTACCTATCTACCTAATACCCCTTCGGACGGTACGTTGTCGCTTCTCTCTTCGAGTGCTTCTCACACCTATAAATTGACAGCTGTCAATTTGACACCTTGGAAGATGTGCGCAGAACTCGAAGGAGGGTAGAATGAATACATTTGTTTTGGTATTTTTGTCAGAGCCTCGTAATCATCATCACTTTCCAAGTAAGAACGTGTATTTTTAATTAGTTCGGATAGAAGAATTGTGAATTTATTCATTGGAATAAACGCAGAAAAATAAATGTACTTATATATAAAGTAAAACTGAGCCTATTTATAAAAAAACTATATTTTTTTCACCCTTTTTATTTAAGGATCCTCCTCGAATGCGTTGCAGTATTATTGAAAACCTGAATGATTTTTTTAAGGATGGCTGTGTGAATCCAAATGTAACAAAATCGACAAGGACGAGTGTGACTGACACCTCCAAACAAGGCAAGGGACTTCCCCTCTGCATTTAGTTGTATTTGCAATTTTTAGGTTCATTTTATCATCATCCCCCTACCCTTACCATCACCTTAGTTTATTAAGATGCCTTATCAAGTGCTTATCTTCCAAATTTGTAATGTACTAATTTAATCTTTGATTATAAATAACCTACCTAAATGTTAGTTACAACAATACAATACAAGTTTAAACGCCATAGGCCTACGTATAGTACTTTTAATTTAAACGAAGACTTAAAATATCGATTAAATTGCAAAGCGGTTACGCTTTCCGTGCCGTCCACTGAAGGGTCACTTTATATGACGAAAAACTAAGATTCGGAGCGCTACTGCGCGAGCAGTATAGAGTAAATTTCGGAGTAGTTTTCGTCAGTATAGAGTAACCCTGTATCGACTGCGAAAACTTACTCACAAGTCAAATGTCCATTTCCAGTGCTGGAGCGGAAATATACGAATATTCTCAACATTTTAAAAGGCACTCTGCATAATGCACCGTCCCCGTCGGCGGGTTCCGATGGATCGAGCTACACTTGCGGACAGGAAATTAGGGACACCTAAAAATTTTTTGTTTAACATTTGTGCAGGGTGAAAGATAATCATGAAATTAATGATTAAATTATAAATAAATAAGCCAGTTCATTTACTTTTTTAAATATATTTGATAAACAAAAGTTTGGTAGTTTGCTGAATAGTGAACGAGGTCAGGGTTTGATTTCTAGCCAGGGCTAATTGTTTTCTTGAATTTGGCCGAGCGATACGCTCAACCGACGGTGGACGTTGTCACAAAACTAACACTGGCTAGTATAGCATAGCATAGAAAAAGTATGCATCAACTGTATGCATATTACGTTAGAGCATAGCTTGATAAAATACTTAATGAAAAACTCTTTACTCTGACAACAATACTGCGGAAAACAGATAACAATTTACCTAAACGGTTGCTGCTGAGAGCGTCAAAAATGCACCAACTCAGTAATTATATGCTGTGGACATGAAAGCACACACCGTAGCTGAGCAGATAATAAATAAATAAATATGTGGGCACATCTCACACACGGCCATCCGACCCCAAGCTAGGCAGAGCCTGTGTTATGGGTATCGGACAACTGATATATCTACACAAATATATAGATAGATGTAAGGTGCCTCTGTTTTCGTGCACGGAAGTGTACATTACGTTCTGAAAGCTGACCAAGGCGCGAGGAGAGAGTGATTTATGCCGGCCACCGGTGACGCTGAAATCACTGAATGGAATATATTTACTCTACCTTTTCCAGTGCTTAATGTGTTGATGTTTTTAAGTACTTACCCCCGAATTTGTATAACGAACTGTCAGTTTATAACAGGCTTGTAAGGTGCTTGTAAGCGTCATCGTGATCGTCGAAGTTCGACCCTTTGTGTTAAACAGAGAGGCAAAATTCGTGTAAGACGCAAAGCCTTTTGTAAGCTGTAATCCAGGAGTATGGGTTATGTATAACTGTTATGGGTTTCGTTATGACGAATATTATAAACAACATGCATATTCTTATCCTACTTTCGTAATGTCTCTGTTGGTACACAATATATTATATATTTAAATACTATTTATGTGCTTCCATTTCCGTCTTCATCCATGCAAATGGCGAAAGCTTGTTCCCCCATAAATAAAACGCGCCACTTCCAGCCAGCATTCCCTAGATTATAACTTTCATATCTCGCGAAACTTTAAAACGCATAAAACGAAGAAACCGTCCTTCCGTTTCCGGTGGCGACACGTTCTAAAATTAAAACTCGCGGCAAATACAGGAGTGCCAACCGTAAGATATTAAACACACCTGAACTGGGGACTGTTTCTGCTAAATTGTGCAAGAAAGTATGCAGTTGTTCCAGCATTTGAAATACAATTCGTGAGTGAGGAGGTAAAAGGGCCTACTAATAAATTAACAGTAAGCATAAGCATAGGACCTACAATTTAATCATGATTCAATAATTGTGAGTTCTCATAAAAACCATCCATAATCATCCACCCTTTTTTTCCTTTTAATGTCTTCCCTTTATTTTCCCATCACATAACATAGAAAATTACACCTCACCTCAGACTTTTGCCCCATACTCTACGTTTTATTCTGAGATATGGAAAATATCTATTTTATCTTAGTTTGTGTATTAATTAGCTATTTGTTTATTCTTTCTACCTCGCTCGACTCTCGTTTCCGCACTTTTTCTTGCGGAATATTTTATTTGATTCTCGTAATGGCTTCACGCAATTTTCTTCACTCTTTTGGTTGTTTTAGGTTTTTGAAGCAATTAGGTACTTAGTGTTAAATGGGGTTTCAATATAATATTTTTAGGTAAAGGTCCTTTAGGTAGCAAGGCTTGTGGTTTCGTGACTCTTAAGTCTTTGAGACTACCGTAGAAATGTTCTCAATGTTTCCATGGCCACTGCTAAATCAAAGCAACAACTAAGTATCAATACCTATGTAATAAAATATTGCATTATTGGTGGTGCCATTGTGCACTGGCTATGTTTTATTTTTAACAATTTGAATAAAACAATGAACAAACTACATAAACAAAAGTCCACTTACGAGTCAAGGCGCGAACATTTCAGAGTCACACTCGCATTCTGACCAAAGGATATTCCTTTGAGCCGTTTTCACTCATTCATTCATTCACCCGTTCCAGGTCACCGCGGCACTTTCATTCAGTTGAAAGGGCGATGCTGAGGTGTCTAAGATTATTCCGACGACGTCGCGGGCGCTCTAAGCAAATAGCCACCTTATTTCCCAAGAGCCCCGAGTCGTATGTAGCGCACTTTCGTATGGACTGTCCAAAGAAATGAATCCTTTTCGCACTCTCGAGGAGCTCTTCAGCCATTTTCTGAGCGTTCTGTGAAGTCTTGATGGTTTAAACATTCTTGTAAACTTATTCGGCCCAGTTAGTTTTTTTAAAAGCTTTGTTGTTTAAGTAAATAAAGCATCAATAAACTTACTTACAACTGGATGATTAACGTTAAACGTAGATTACCGGGGTAGTTTTTATTCACAAATATTCAAAAGAGTAAAAAAATGGAATGACCTCCTGATTTTCCTCCTGGGCGTACTACACCACTTTTACAACACATTGTACAGCGCTCCAAAATTGATAATGCGCATAGAAATCTTTGACAGATCGGTTGTTTTCGATTATGTGACACATGATATTGACTCCTATTTCTTTCAAGTAAGGTGCAAAATGCAAGTGTTGGTTTTAAGGCTCTTACGATTTAATGATTCGGGTGTGAAGATCTGCATGTGCATTATTAATTTTGGACAAGTGTACAAGAGGGTTACATCTTTGACGAAAAACGATCGAACGAGAGCTGTCCTGCAATCGGCACGTCAAAACATAGAGTCGTGGCTCGCGCAAGAGCTTCTCGTCATATACAGGTTGTTGCAAAAAGGGTATACTAAGCCGAAACCAGCATGTGCACATGTGCAGTATGTTAGGAATTTCTAAGCCCAAATCTAAAATCAGAATTTCAAAATACGCGAAAAAAAATTCAACATTCTCCATAATAAAAAAGTCACGTGACCAACTAAATTTGTATGGATATTTTTTTTTCACGAATTTTGAAATTCTGATTTCAGTTTCGGGCGTAGATAAAACATGCTGGTTTCGGCTTAGTATACCCTTTTTGCAACACCCTGTATATGACATAGAGTGAACCCCCACGGGGTAACTATAAAGGTCGCAACAGCAAGCATCTAGCCATCACTAATGACCTACCACGGAAGAAATTAAACTTGTCATCCGCAGGTTCCCCGTCTTAATTAAATAAGACTTTAAAGTTTTCTTTTAAAATCTATTAATTATGATTAAAAGTTACTTTTACGATGTTGGGAACGGGGATTGAGTGGGTGATTGTGTCATTGGTGTCTACAGGGGGTTGCCAAACGGGTGGTGCAATCGGAAATTTAAAAAAATTAAAAATCCGTTAGATTCCGGGACAGAGAGTAGCGCTTTTGCTATACTGATATTATGTTACACACGCCATTTTTTAAAAGTATTATTTAAAAATTTAACTCTATTACGCTGTATAGAATCTAGATGTGCAGGTTTCCTCACGATGATTTCGTTAAAGATCTTTAAGATAACATTTATTCTGTGTTATTACACTCAGGATTTGTGTTAACAAGTCGGATTAAAACGCCAAGCACAGGTACTACAGTAAGTACTTAAGAAATTCATAAGTGTCATAACTTTTTTCGTAGACAGACAAATACAAGTCAACTTATGAAACCTTACAATCTTGGTTGGGGCTTAATAAGGAAAGTAGGCCTACAACGGCCTCGATTAGATTTTATGATAATAACTGCTCTTCGCAACCGACAGCGGCGTTTAAAACAATTTCCGTGTCTTTCCCGGCGCCTGCGAGTTGCATCTGATCAGTGATCACACAGGACAGCCTGCATAACGGATCACATTCCAGAGAGAGCTATAGTCGTATGCAATAGAATCCAACAATCATGTAAACAAATATGGTGGACTGACATTGACAGCGTATTGTTTATGCCCATAGTGATGTCATAGTGTTCTAATTAGATTAAATATATAAGCCATAGACTATAAAATAAAACTGATTATATATATAAAAAAAAGTGTAAAACAAATTTAAATCTTCGTCTTCGTCATCATCACTATCAGAAGTGTCGCCGGTGACCGTAATTATAAATGGAACCACTGTGTCATCGCTTGCCGTGTCTAAAATGCCGTCTACCTTTTTCATTTCTTCCTCTTCCTTTTTTCGTTTTGGCTATTTACATTAAGCTCTTGAAAAAAATATATTATTGTATTCAAATAATATTAAATTAAAAATAAAAGATAACTTCAGATTACGAACAACACTAACTTTACAATGACTTATAGAGTTCGATGAGTAAAAAACTAAGATGACAGCTTGTCAAATACTTCGAAATTTTTACGTTGCAAATGTTTTAACAAATTTAACTTATAAATACAAGTTAAATCGTGTTGAAGATAATGTGAAAACAATGGTGCGTTCGTTGAAATCAGACTATGTTCATAATTGATCGTCAAATGTATGTGATTACGGAGTAATCGTGACAATATGGTTTGTTTACATGATTGTTGGATTCTATTGCAAACTACTATACGTACAAGAGAGAGCCACGTACAAGAGAGAGCCACGTATAGGAACTTCGTCCCCTCTCAGAATAGAATAGAATAACGGATCACATTCAAGAAGGAGGTGCTCTTCTTCTACAGTTTTTTTTTTTATTTACAAGAAGCGACCTTGTGGGTCTGTAACTCTGTAATAACATTCACTATTCTAAGTAACAACAATAAAGAGTTTCCTTTTTTTTCAATAGGTTTGTATGGGAGCTTATTAAATGCACTAAGGGTTTTATTTACTTTAGACGACCGAATGGCGTAGTGGTTAGTGACCCTGACTACTACTACTAGGCAACGGATAACGTTGCCTATATTTAAAAACTAGATACTTAACAACTTAACAGGCATTGTACTTATTCCAAAACGGCGATATGGTTCGCAACCTATCACGTCAGTACCAATATGTGCTGCGAAAAGTGGGTGGCTCGCTTGTGATCCTCCTCTGACTACCCCTTCGGGGATTACAGTCGTGAGTGCATGTCATCTAGGCATCAAGAATGTAGAAGTTCATTGGTTATCAATTTATCACTGTCAGGTAGATTTTTAACTTCACGTAAATATGTTTTGTTCTCCTTACAGTTAATTTAATCAGTGTAGTGGATACGATGTGCAAACAATATTTTAGATGATATCAGTTAGGAAGAAAGTGTTCGCTTAAAAGGTCACAGAGAAGCGAATCTTCCCAGAAACGGTTGAATATTAAAATAATTAATTTGGATCCTAAACTTATTATTATAATATTAATATTATGATTGATTTAGAACAACACAGAAGTAAGGTTCATTTAAATTAACAATATCCATATAAGTATAATAATATGTATAGGGTACTGGCAACGAAAAAGTCCTTGCTGTAATTAAGGTTTTTAATTTTTAATTTTATTTAGAGAGATAGATAGAATATTTATTTGTAAACACCATATAAAATAACCTTACATAACTTAAAAACTAACACATATGTACAAAAATAAAAGTCTTATCGCTTTCTTTATTTTTATTTATTTACCTATTTGAATAAAAAAAAAGTTTTGTTACTCGGCACGTGCAGAACTTTTTTAATTTGTCTGCTAGGTTCCGTGTTGCAACTATTATTGTCGCATGGTGCAGTCACTCCGCGTAGGTGTTCACTTTTATTTATGACCGCAATAAGCTTGAGTGGCTGTTAGATACGTGGAAAACTGCAACTTTTCCATGTATTTTTATTACTCTTTGTTGCCAATACGTTGTATTAGTACTTTCAAATGTACTACTTATTATACTTTGCTTTTAGTTAGTAGTATTTTCAAATAGGTACATTAGGAAGGTACACTCATTTTAGTCTAATTAAACTACCTAGTATATTATAAAAAAACATAAAAGTAGTAACTTTCAGGTAAGTATAAAGGTATATTTTGACGAAAAAAATATAGGTACAAAAGTAAACCTACGGGGTTTCTTTCACAGTAGGTTGGTACTTGGCATACTACTTCGATGACCTAAAAAAACTGTGACAAGTAAACGATGCCTTCTGAAGCTGACCGTACCTTGGCAGTACCGTACCTGAGATTAACAATATACAACAAGATAGAGTGTCACACACAAAAAAAAATGCAAAGTACTGTAATCATATTATTTACTGTCAAACCGTTTCAAGTTCAACCTGATGACAACCATTGTACAAATGAATAAAGTAACAAATCTTCTAACCAAACTCATCCAAAATAAAAGCTCAGTGGTAGAAGGGATGTCTTAATTGTCAAGACGTTTCTTTTGCACTGACACTCCACCTTGTTCGTATATTCTTAATCTAAGACTCACAGCCATGAATAACGCGGGTCGGACACTATCGCGATGTCGCACCCGGGAATCGAACCTGCGAGATTTATCACCCCATCTACATGTTCAGCAGCCAAATAGTTTTAAACGTGACCCGTAACATGGCAGAGGATTTCTTTTGAAATATGTAAAGGGTGAAGGGAATTTGTTACTCAATGTCGCAGGCCAGACAAGGGTTTTGTGCGAAAATTGCATGGCAAGTTTTGTGTGTTTTGATATTGACTTTTATGTGTGCGAAAACGGAAAAAGTAGATGTACTTAACTGGTTTTTTATCACTCGTTAATCTGTCTATGTTAGCGCACTTTGCTAGTCAATATGTCTGACTGAAAGCCATATTTTATTTCAACGTGAAGTGTAAAGCCAACTAGCAACAATTTGAAAGCGTTTTTACCAACATGCACTTTTCCTCTCTACACCTCTACAATGTAAGTAACTGAGCAAAATTTCAAAAGCCATATTGAAGGAAGTGTTTTCCGTTTATATGTGAAACATCTGGATGCTGCAGGCAATAAACGGAATATGTGTACAGGAGGGTCAATCTACATGACCAAAAACGAAGTTTCGCAACGCTGCCGCGCGAGCCACTACTCTACAGGGTGTTGCAAAAAGGGTAAGTACTAGTAAAAAACATTCTCTATAGTAAAAAGTCACGTGACCAAGTTTCTATGGAAAATTATATTTTTTTCACGAATTTTGAAATTTTGATTTCAGTTTCGGGCTTAGATATAACATGCTGCACATGTTGGTTCGGCTTGGTATACCCTTTTTGCAACATCCTGTTTTTCGTTGCGTTAAACGTGCAGATTGCATTACAACTCTCGTTCGTTCGTTTTTCGTCAGTATAGAGTAACCCTCCAGTAAACGGAAAACTGTTTATTTGTTGCGTTAATTTTGCTAATTTAATGGCAGCTTTTAAAGTGAGGAAATGCGGGAAACCTGTTTCATTAGCAGTTAGTTAAATAATAAAGTTTTTTAGTTAGTATACTAGTCAACATTGTGTGTTACGTGAAGTCTGTCACGCAAATACTCGAAAAAATATAAAGTCACAAATTTAATTTTTCTAACCGAACTAATCTCAAAGTGAGAGCTCAATGGTAGATGTGGGATGTTATTTGACGAGAAGTTTCATCTTGTTCGTATATTGTTAATCTAAGGTGAAATTTCACGAAACTCTAAACGTATTTAGTAACCTGTCAAACGTTTGTCAGTTGGTACAAAATTTATTTAAATTTTGATTTAAATACAATTTTAAATATGTTTAGCGTTTGGTAAAAGTGACCCTAAGATTAGGACAAAGCCAATCAAATAGTACCAATACCATCCCAGTGCAACCGTGGCGTGCAAGACGATACGCCATAGTATACAAATAGCCGTTTGACAGTTGCAGACAGAAGCAATACCCCTAGCTCCTAACCTAATCTGATTCGTCCTAACTCCTAAATGTGAGTCCCACTGCTGAGGCGGATTTAGTGATGTGTTTGTATCATGTCGATGGATTGGTTATCGAAAGTTATTAAATTCTATAGATGGCACCTACAGCTTCCGAAGCTTGGGGCCTGTAGCTTTGTGAGATGTCCCCACAAATTTATTCATTTATTATCTGTGCTGGTGTAAGAACCTGCACCTGGCTTTCTCGATTGGGAACTTAGTGCATATCCAAAAGGTCTAAACTGCCTTCCTAAGCTTGGGCCATTTCCCTCCACGCTGGTCCACTGCGGGTTGGTGGGTTCACATATTTAGATGTGCTAAATCTAGATAATTATGCAGGTTTCCTCACGATGTTTTCTTTTATCGTAGGAGTGACGGTATACATTGATTCGTACCCACATCTTTGCCGTGAGAAGCAGGCGCTTACCCGACTGAGCTACCACCGCTCCTATTACCATAATATATTTATTTATATCATACAGTTTATAGATTTTGTTTTGATTAATCTATATTATCGATATTGGAAGGACGATGACATCACCATTTCCAACTAGGCATGTCCTGACGGGTATCTGAATTATGGTGTTTTCCCCCCTAGGGGCAAAACTGTCACTTTCCACGGGATAGGCTTGTGGCAGTGCGGGTGTTTGCCGCAACTAATAGATTGGAGATGCATGAGACGAATGTTAATACTTGTTTAGGCACTAGTTTTTTTATGGAGTTTTGTATTCATGCATATCATATGTATATCATAACTCGATTTTCTACATAATCGATAAGCGAGCTAAGGATACATTTTATCAGAGCCAACTTTGTACCTCTGATAAATCTACGTAAACACGTTTTAAGCGATCAAAGTTCCAGAATCACTCCGCTACGAAGACCAGCCACTTCAAATTCAATTTCCCACCGAAAGTCCGTAACGTTGAAAAACAATGCAATTTCCTTGACCCGAGGCATAAACCGGCGCTGACTGACCCCGGGCAGTTTAAAACATTTTAGAGTATTCCCCATTCACCCTCTTCCTGACCCGTATGTGCTACAAAAACGAACCCTATAGTGGTCACTATAGAGGTGTAGGCCCTAGTGGTGAGGGGACAGGGTAATGTGAACGGGTGGTACTGTAAAACAGAACTTTACGATCAGATGCTTAACTTCGGATGCACTTGTTCGATTACAAAGTACGAAGTATGAGCAGATATAGTTTGAGCGTGTACGTGGTTGGTCGCTGAAATTCTGTTGGTCGGAATGGCTTATAGGTATACTAACTGTGGATAGTTTTATCAATATTATGGCTTATAGCTACTAAAGTATTGACGGTTTTGTAGATATATTTTGCGGGTTTGCCGAAAAAAATATGATATTGCAGTAACTGAAAAAGAAAGAACTGTTGCTCAAGAACCGACCAACCATTAGACAATGAAATAAGTTTTTCAGCCGTTTAAAATGTATGTTTTTCATGGCGTTCCTAAGGTCGGTCCGTTAGGTTTATATGTATTTCCAAAACAGTTTTCCAGACAACTACGATTTTACCGTAAGAGACTTATTTTATAACGTCCCGACATCCTCGCGATGACCCTGCGTCGGGGGTCACTTTAACTTGCGATCAAAGTTTCAGAGCGCTACTGTGTTAACATCACCACGACTCTACATAATATCAATTGCTTTTTAACCCCTGAGGGAAAATAGGGGTGTTTTATGTGTCTGTGTGTGTAGCTGTCTGTGGTAGTGTAGCTTCCGAACGGTTGAACCGATTTCCGTTTTGTTTTTTGAGGGTCATTGGTAATACCCTTATCTATATTTTATCATCATCGAATAATCCATTCAAATGTTTTGGGACTTTTAGGGCCTGTTTCACAATATATGGTCAGTGGAATAAAAGACATGCTGTCGCTTTCTGTAATATTTTTTTAGACAGTGAAAACATGACTTTTATGCCACAGTTAGCCACTAACCAGACACAGTGTGAAACTATCCCTTAGTGTTGAATGTCGGGGTTTTTAACGTTGGTTAGGTTCTTGTTAAGGTAAAGTAACCCCGTTGGCCCTCAAGGCTATTCTCCATTAATCCAACATTTTTATACTGAGATCTTCCCGAAAGATCGCAGAACGAATAGCCCTTTGTGCGACCCTGGACATGTTCCTGAAGTAGGTAATATGGGAGGTATTAGCTCGTCGTGAATTATTGTAGTACTGAAATAATGGATTTTCGATGAATGGTGGCTTTGTAGAGACGTTTGTAAAATGTATACTTATTTATATGGAAAACAAGAAAGGAAGCGGGATTGAAAATTTAAATTAACATATTTTTTTACTATAAACCTATTATATAGCTTTTATTTTATATTATTTTATATTTGAGGAAAACTTACACCATTGATAGTTGGATAGCAATGTAAAGTTGTAGTGTATTGTATATAGAGGGTACATGAATATCCGTAAGCGCCATGTCAGTTGATTGCTAATTAAAAGACTGTAACAGCTAACGCGATTGAGTTATCATTTATAAACTCCCAAACACTATATATTGGCGACGAGAACGTTACCTACGTGTGTAAAACATTAAAATAAGTGTTAATAAAATAGTGTGATCGTGATGGCGAACAGTGGATTTGGACAGTATGGCAATAACCTCACTTTTGACCACCGAACTCAAGACTGGAGTATATTCATTAGCCGTTTCAATCAGTATTGTCTGGCGAACGACCTTACGGATGACACCGACAAGGCTGGTAAAAGAAGATGTGCTATACTACTCACAGCCCTGGTGGAAGATACCTACCGTGTCGCGAGGGATCTAGTGTTCCCAGAGTCATTAGATAAAATCGTTTTGCTGACTTTAGTTGATAAACTGAATCAACATTTTCAGTCAAAAAAGTGTTCATTTGCCGAGCGTTACAATTTTTACAAAGCCGAGCAACGACCTGGAGAAGACCTGGCGGAATGGGCGGCGCGAGTTCGGAGTTTAGCGCAGTTTTGCGGGTTCAACACAGAACTGGACACTGCATTACGGGATCGTTTTGTTCTTGGACTGGAGAACGCCAAGGAAAAAGAAAAATTGTTCTCTGAAAGCATGGACACATTAACGTTCAGCAAAGCATTGGAGCTGGCGCAAAGCGTAAGATGTGCCCGGTTGGCATTGCAGTCTACGAGCGTCACTAGCGCCGCGGTGGCAGCGGCCGGGAGCGACGTGTTTGCGCTGCGCGCCGCGGCCGCCCCCGGAGGCGCCGGCGGCCCGCGCGCAGCCTCGCCGGCTACGAATCCGATATCGCGAAAGTGTGTTGTGTGCGGGTACAAAAATCATACGAAAAATGAGTGTCGATACGCTGAGTATCCGTGTAAAAAGTGTAATCAAAAGGGACATTTGAGTAGAATGTGTAAATCTAAAATAAAGCGCAACAATTTCTTAGCTCAGGATGCTGACGACATTTTAGAAGTTATGGCCGATTCGTTTACAATTAAATGTGATAACGGAAAACCCATGCAACAACTCGTGTCGATAGGCGGGGAACAGGTTCAGTGCGAGGTAGATAGCGGTAGTGCCGTCTCTGTCTTGCCTGCTGAAATTTATCATAAGCTATTTGAGCAAAAATATCCATTAAAGAAAAGTCAATTAAGTTTAAATTGCTATAATGGTAGTAAAATTATACCGTTAGGTTTTATTTCATTGCCAATAGTGTTTGAAGACAGAACGGAATGCATAAAATTCTTTGTTATCAAAACAATAATTTCACAACCAGCACTATTAGGACGTGATTTTATAACGGTGTTTAATTTGCATCTCTGCAACCTTAACTGTAATAATTTAAATGACAGTGATAGTATGGAGGTTATATCGCAGTTGAAAAATGAATTTTCGGAAGTATTTACTGACGAATTAGGCCGTTTCAAACCGTATAAGATCCATTTAAAAGTGAATGAAAATGCCAAATTTAACTTTTTTAGGCCACGCACCGTTCCGTTAGCCTTAAAACCTAAAGTAGAAGAAGAATTAAAAAGATTAGTGGACTTAGGTATCTTAGAAAAAGTGGAGCATTCAGAAGTAGCTACCCCGATTGTCCCAGTGTTGCGGCCAGACGGAAAAGTTAGAATATGCGGTGATTATTCGGTAACTCTGAATAAAGAGTTATTTATTGATAATTACCCATTACCGCGTATAGAAGACCTGTTTTCAAAACTACACGGGGGGGAGGAATTTTCGAAATTAGATCTCTCTAGGGCATATCAACAACTCGAATTAGATGATGCATCTAAAAACCTAACTTGCATAAATACTCATAAGGGTTTGTTTCGTTATACGAGATTAGTGTTTGGTCTATCAAGTGCGCCTTGCATTTTTCAACAAATAATGGAAAAATTACTTGTAGATATTGAGGGAACTTGCATATTCTTGGACGATGTGCTTGTAACGGGCCCTAATAGGCAGGTACACATGGAAAGGTTATCTAAAGTTTTAAGACGACTTCAAGATGCAGGCTTGCGGGTGAAACCTGAGAAATGCGAATTATTCCAAGAATCCGTAGAATATTTAGGTTTTGTTATTGACAAAAATGGCCTACATAAGTCTATGAAAAAAGTTGAGGCAATATTGAGTTTAAAAAAACCAACAAAAGTCACCGAATTAAAATCATTTTTGGGTATGCTAAATTATTATAGATCTTTCGTGCCCAACGCATCTAGCATACTTAGCCCACTGAATAATCTATTAAAAAAAGATTGTAAGTGGGACTGGGGAAAGGAACAAGATATAGCATTCGATTTGATAAAACAGGAGCTAGCGTCAGAGCGCGTGCTAGCCCACTACAACCCGGAGCTGCCCACGGTGCTGACGGTGGACGCGGGCCCGCGCGGGCTGGGCGCCGTGCTGGCGCAGGTGCAGCCGGGCGGCGGGGAGCGCGCCGTGGCCTACGCCTCGCGCTCCCTCTCGACCAGTGAGTGTAACTACGCTCAAATACAAAAAGAAGCGGCAGCTATTGTATTCGGAATTAAAAAATTCCACCATTATTTGTACGGTAGGTCGACGCCGTTCATTCTAAGGACCGATCATAAGCCGCTATTAGCTATTTTTGGTAGTAAAAAGGGCGTACCTGAGATGGCCGCTAATAGACTACAAAGATATGCGTTATTTCTTTCAGCATATAACTTTAAGATAGAATACATAAAAAGCGAAGATAACGTAGCGGATTTCTTATCGCGAGCTATAAGGGTAACTCAAAATGAACCGTATCTCGAGCCGGCCAGTAACCAAAATAAAACAATGTATATAAATTTTGTATCGAGTTCTGTAAAACCGGTTTCCCTTAATGATATGAGGCTAGAAACTGAAAAAGATCCCGAGTTACAGAAAGTGCGGTCATACCTAGATAACGGATGGCCACGAAAAATATCGGAAGCAGAATTGAAACCTTATTACAATTGTCGTTATGAGTTGTGTTTTGAAGACGGTTGTTTATTAAGGGGGCATAAAGTAGTGATACCTAAAATTTTCCGTGAACAACTGTTAAATGAGCTGCATAATTCACACAGGGGTGTTGTTAAAACTAAAAGCGAGGCGCGAGAACGCATGTGGTGGCCCAATATAGATAAACATATCGAGGAAAAGATAGGTTCATGTAGCATATGTAACACACTGCGGCCCTCGCCGCCGCGCGCGCCGCTGGCCCCGTGGCCGAACCCGGCGCGGCCGTGGCAGCGCCTGCACCTCGATATGTGCGCGGTCGACGGGAAGCAGTTCCTCATAGCGATAGATGCGCACTCTAAGTGGGTCGAATGTTTTTTGTTGTCTCGCACAGACACTACCAATATTTTGCTAAAATTATCGGAAATGTTCAGCAGATTTGGTTTGGTACAAACATTAGTAACGGACAATGCGACCAATTTTTGCTCATCACAGTTCGAAAATTATTGCATTATTAATGGCATAAAACACATCACAATAGCTCCTTATCACCCTGAGTCCAACGGGCAGGCCGAAAATAGTGTTAAAACAGTAAAGAAGGGCATAAAATCTATTTTAGCAGAAAATTTGTCTCAAAATGATTTTAACCACAGGTTAAGTAAATATCTATTTGATTATAGAAATACTACCCACTGTACAACCGGTTTTTCGCCGGCGCAATTGTTAATGGGTCGTCCATTGCGTAATCGATTAGATTTGTTGCGTGGGGATATCTGTACTGAACAGCTGAGCGCACCTTCAACGGCATCGCGTGCTAATGATAACGTTTTGTTTAAACAGATCTCACAATGTGATCAGCGCGGAGGGAAGAGGAAAGTAGCCTTTAAGAAGGGTGATTGTGTTTTAGTTAAGACTTTTTATAATAATGGGACAAAGTATACTTGGATGAAGGGCATAATAGATAAAAGTATCTGTTCAAGAATGTTTATGGTTCATATTCCCAGTAAGCAACTTGATGTTAAGAAACATGTGGATCAATTATTATTGTACAGAGGGTCTATTAAGAATGGCAACAGTTGTGAAGATATTAGTTACGATAGTGTATCTTTAGAAAAAAACGGGTGATCAGCAATTGTTACCGACTAATAACGTAGATGAAGATCTAACTGACAGTTCCTTCACTAGTATAACTTCTTCAGTAGGTTCTCCTCCACGGCAGGTGTTGGCTGAAGGAGGCCCCAGCATGGCTCCGGTACCAGGCTCGCAAGGAATAGCCTCCGATCATGATGAGACGCATGTTCAGACTTCAAGCTTAGATAATGAATGCGAAAATCCTTGCCAACCTGATACTAGACGTTATCCAATTAGAACGACTAGAAATCTGGATGCCAATTATAAACTTTAAAATTCAATGTAGTTTAAGTTGTTACATGGTAATAATGTAAGTACACATGTATTTGATTTTAAGTGCCTAGTATGTAGAATTACCTAGTTGTAGATTTAGTTAAGTATAGATCTATTTATGCATAAATATATTGATATATGTTGATATTTTTAAACTAAGGGTGGAGGGATGTAGTGTATTGTATATAGAGGGTACATGAATATCCGTAAGCGCCATGTCAGTTGATTGCTAATTAAAAGACTGTAACAGCTAACGCGATTGAGTTATCATTTATAAACTCCCAAACACTATAAAAGTATAACTAAAAGCCAATTATCAGTTTTCGCTGATACAGTTCTATGCAGTACCGGCGTTAGGGTAGGGCGCGGTTGGGCGACCGCCCAGGGGCGCCGGACTTCAAGGGGCGCCGTTAAGCGGCGCCCTACAAACTATACAGGGTTATTGGTAAGAGTAGACCTGATCCTTTCAGGAGGTGATAGAGGAAGGCATTTCCAGTCGATTGAACCCTATATTTGTCTAATTTAAGTCGAATAATGCACATTTGATTATATTAATAAGTTTATTAAGGTGTTACTAATGCAAAACAACCAAAAACAATATAGTAATATGGCTAGTTTTTTTTAATTTTTGGTTTTAAGCATATAAAATTTTGGCAAAAACATTTAAAAAAACCATAAATATTAAATATCTTAGAAATGGTTAAGTTTCGGATAATGTATTATTTAGTTCAATCGACTGGAAATGCCTTCCTCTATCACCTCCTGAAAGGATCAGGTCTACTTACCAATAACCCTGTATACGACAAACTACGAGCACTTGCGATTAGCTGTAAAGGGTGATGTTTCTGACCACTACTGCGGAAAAGACATTCAAAATGAATTAATAGAGCTGATGGGTGAAAAAGTGAAGTCAGAAATCATATCACGTGCAAAGAAATCGAAATATTATTCTATTATATGACTGTACTCCGGACATTAGTAATATAGAACAAACAATAGAACAATTTTATCAAAGACCGCAACTTACAAGAACTATATCCAAATGTTTGAATTTACGAATATTATTAACTATTCCCGTAACGGTTGCTTGTGGAGAGAGGAGTTTTTCTAAGCTTAAGCTGATAAAAACCCATCTGCGATCGACAATATCTCAATCTAGATTGACAAACTTGGCAACTTTGTCAATCGTAAATGAAATTGCTGAAAACATCGACTTAGATAACTTAATAAAAGAGTTCGCCGATACAAGTTAGTTTTTTTTAATAAAAATGGTTATTTCGTTATTATCCTTCGCCTTTTTTCGTATGGGCAGGCCTGTGTCACTCCGCGCGTGGGCGGCGCAGGCGCCTCGAGGGGGCGAATCTAGTCGGCTGCCGCAAGCGGAAGACGATACACGCGCGCGCTATTTGTTCCTATTTCGTACTAGTTTATAAAAATGTCGTATTTAGGTATTTATTAAAATTTATGAATAGAAAAATAGACATAAAAAGAAAAAAAGCAGCAAAAAAATACTGTGCCGTATTTAATTGCTTAAATACGGATCGTGATCCAATTTTTTTTTTTTCTTAGATTACCAAAAGTTGCTGACAGGTAAAACTAATCTAAGTATTTTATTGATTTCTTCTACGTTCCTTATTTGAAATGAAATTAATCCGAACTACAAACCCTTTTTTTCTCCATGTTGAACAAAGTCTATTCCAATTTTGTTTTCGTTAAAGTATTAAATTTACAGACACAACTACCTTCAAAATGTATTAATGAATCGATTATAAAATGTGCGCTGAGTGGGATTAGTGCTTAACGAAACTAACACGTTCTGTATCATAATATAAATTATATCCATAATATAAATTATAACGAAAAAAAAACATGTTTTCACAAAATTAAATGTTTTAGGTACTTAGATTCATACATATTTTATGTACTTCAAAATATCTTAACTATGAAATTGTTATTGTTTTTACTGGTTATTTCCAATAGAAAAAAAGTTTGGAATAGCTTTGTATTCTAAATTCAAATTAATTTTGTTTTAAAACATGACATTCTTTTTACAAAGTCAGTCCGTTGCTTAGTAAACGTTGTAGTCTGTGGTGCTGAGGCAACCCTAAGGTGGTTTCTTTTTCAATGCGTATAACCAAGTATAACTTATTATGCACCGTAGTCCAATGAAATAAGGCGCATATTCCCTCAAAAATTAATTGGTAGGTAAGTAAATAAAAACGTGTGCGGCTGGAACGCGATCTAAATTAGATCTTATTGCTTATGCTTATGGGATGGAGTCATATTTCTTTGCAAGCCATTGCGAAGATGGACTTCTGTACCTGGTACTAGTTATTATTCTGTGGTATGGGTTTAAATTGCGGTTAGGGGGCGCCGTAGAAATCTCGCCCAGGGCGCTGGTAGTACTAAAACCGGCACTGGTTCTATGACATATTTCGAGGATATCCTAGACCCCTAATCATTAAAACTACAGTCTCAATAACAACGAAAATCCAGCCTAATACACAAAACCATTTCAAATCCTGTCCCCAAAATCCAACCATTGCACCAACCGCCTAATTCCGCGCCTAGCCTAGGCGAGAACACCCTAATTCCACGCCATCATCGCCCAAACTTAGCGCAGTTTGGAACAGCACGCGTGCGTTATACAGGGGGATGTGTTTAGCACCCGACTCACTGGGTGGCTGGGTAGCAAAGTATGGCCGATAGCGGATTTGTAAAATATTATTATACTTAGCCCCTGTTTCACAATGTCTGGTTAGTCGCTACCTGTCGGATAAAATACATGCTGTCACTGTCTAAAAAATAATAACAGAGAGTGACAGCATGTATTTTATCCGTCAGGTAGCCACTAACCAGACATTGTGAAACAGACCCTTACTATTAAATTTAATTTCAAAGTTTGACCGAATTGCTTTCTGGCTACAAGTCCGCCTTTCTATACTATTAGGTATTTTATTGTTTTCATTAATCGTTTGAAATATATTTAGTTACTTATACTATTTCTGTCTTCCTATCCGTCCATAGGCCATACCTAGAAACAAAAATGTATTGTACTTTTAAGAACACATCTACTTACATCTTACACGGATGTAAGCAAAATATTTATCTTACAGAAAAGATGTGTGCGTATTCTAGACAATCTAGAGTCAAACAGAATATCTTGTAGGGACTCATTTATAAAATCTAAAAATTCACACATTAACAGCTCTCTATGTTATTGAGTTGTGCAAAATAATTATGCGGTACCCAGGCAAGTTTCCCTTAAGACCTGAAGGTGAAAGCAGCAGACTTAATGAAAGATATAAGTATAACTTAGAAATACCTAAAAGTAGAACGAAATCTTATGACCACAAACATGGCTGCCATCAAAGTCTTTAACAAACTGCCAGATGACATAAAAATGTTAAAAGGCAATAAATTTTTAAATAGAGTAAAACAATTTTTATTACTGATAAGTCCCTACAGCCTCAATGAATTTCTGCAATTTAAATGTGAATAGGTACCTACATAACTAATAATAATAAATAATTCCATTAGTATATAATTATAAATTGTTAAATCTGTTTTGAATTGAATTATCTAATTGAATTGTAAATGTAATGTTATTAATTTTTATCATTGGTCTATTGTAAATAATGTAAATATTAAAATTAATTTTAAAAACAATTATATTGCTACACCCATGGGTAAAATGACATTGTGTCCATAATGTGCTGTGTACGTAACATCTTACTGTTACATGTTATTTATTGCAATAAATATTATTTGATTTGATTTTGATTTGACGTACCTACTGTTTTTTAATAAAATTAACCCCCGTGTTCCTATGAGTCTGAATTCTACATAGGTATTTTTAATTTTACTAAATTATATTTGTAATTATTTAGTAAGGCAGTCGTTCACAACTTGGGCCAATTCCATAACTAGCACCTTATGTCGATGCGAGACAAACTTCAGCGAGTGTCGCTTAAATTATAGAAACTCCACCGAACTCTGTATTCCGGTGTTTACCGCAGCCGAATTATACTTCAACCCTGTGTGCGGGGGGTTTGATTTTAATACTACCCGATGCTGGGTTTGAGAGATATATAATAAACATAAACATAACATAAACATTTCTTTATTGAATATCTTATATAAGTAATTACATAAAGGTGTCCTTATAGTACAGTGAAAAAATAGCCTCTAAAGTTTTAGCGTATTTTTTTTTTGTTTATTTCAGAATGCCATTTTCTTTTAATTTTCTTTCTGGCGACTCTTCTTACTTCTATTATTCCCCTTCCCAGCTACTTAACCATTTGGGACACCCTGTATATCGCACGTTTAGTACAGTAATCTCGACAAACCAAACGTATGGATACCCGTCATAGTAATTTTTTTCCGGAGAATCAGTTGCACAGTTTGACTCGGTCACCCCGGTGCTTTGATTCGAATCGAGCCATTGTTTCATCAAATTCGGTTCAGCTGTACTAATGTTGTCAGCATAGTCAAGAGTTAAGCTTCAATTAGGTTTATTATAGCCTTGCTTTTAGACACAAATGCTATTAGCACCATAAAACGATAAGTTCATTAAATAGGTCTAGGAAAAAGCAAGCGCTTTATAATTCGTTTACTCTGAGCCCAGAGATGTTTGACTGAAAATGCGTAGACAAAGATTTTATTGTACAGATTCACAAGCGATGTCAAAGTCCCACTTATAAACAACTAGTATTTTTTTAGTTGGTACTATTCTGATGCACTGTTAAATTTTGTACTTAATTTCAATTCTAATTGAAACTTCAAAGCTAGGCATGTCAATGGAACATTTTCATTGAATGCGAGTGTATAATGTAAAGAAGTTATAGTCCATATTTAGATCCTCAAGTGTTTTTCACAGCTACGCTAAGCGTGCCGTGTTTAATTAACTTAGGCCTGGGTCTCCTATTTACGCCGTAGATCGCGTCCAGCGTCACGCCGTAGGCCGCGTCACGATGCTCATTATGTCTACGCGCCAACGTCGGCGTGTGAGGGAGACCGCATCAGTACATTTCTATAGTGAGCAAAGCATCATGACGCGGCCTACGGCGTGACGCTGGGCGCGACATACGTCGTAAATAGGAGACCCGGCCTTAGTTTGTAAGTACCATTGTTACTAACCACATATGGATCTATGGTCTGAAATAAATGATTTATTATTATTATTATTAATATCTTTGCACCTTAAAATATTTTTAAACTCACTCTCTTCGATCTATAGCTTGTATGGCAGAGATTGCTATAAGCATCAAGTACGCGTTTTAGTTTATATTTCTTGTTTAATTTTAAAACAAGCTTTTTTTTTATAAAGCATACTTTGTAACGCATCTCAGCCCTGAATCCGTGTAATATGCGAGTTAGTTTTGCCGTGAGTAGTTTTTAAATTAAAGTTAACTGAATTTAAAACGCTTCGCGGCGAAGTGGCAGCCCTAATTGATTTTACTCGGACTCGGGGAGTGTTATCATTGCATTTTCATCCAAAGCGAAGTATCCAGATATCTAGTTATTGCTTTATGTTTGTAGTGGCTCAGTAAATAAAGAAAATGCATAATAATGAATTATAAAGCTGGGTCCTCAATGGGTAGTTTTAGTACTTGAAAAATCTTTAAAAATATGAGTAGACGTTGTATTATTTTTAAAGATTAATGATAGGCGCGAGGAAATACAAGCAAGT
The DNA here is from genome assembly GCF_932276165.1 of Plutella xylostella. Lineage (NCBI taxonomy): Eukaryota > Metazoa > Arthropoda > Insecta > Lepidoptera > Plutellidae > Plutella > Plutella xylostella. Next base: position 1,897,532 of record NC_064005.1, read on the forward strand.
CAAGAAGAAGGAGTGAATTTGCAGGGTTTATTTATAACATTTTATTTATTTACAACTTATAGTATAAGTTGTCCATAATGACGATCTCTACTCAGCTTTTGGTTTATTCAGCAATTATTTACCTGTATATACCACTAATAATACATAATACCACTACAATAAATATATAATACCACTGAAATTTTGCTACATCCTGTATAGCTCCTGTTACTAAGTATATTATGTTGTGTATTAATTAATTGTATATTGGGTATTCAGGTGCCCTTGTTGAAAGCGTAGATATGTAATTCCACCCTGATTCCTCAATAGCTGTGGGACCAAATCTACTTAGTTAGGTAGGTAGGGTAACGTAACGTACCTTGGGACGCTTGTACCTCGGGACATTGATTGTATTTTAAAAACCGGCTAAATAAACACATTAAAATTCTACCCTAGGCATAGTATTTTACTCGCTTGGCATAACTAGTGAGTCTCGTGATCATACCAGCATCGAGTGTGTGGTGAAGACAATATTATGAAGTTTTTTGGAGTCAAAAGTTGCTTTTGTATAGTTTTTTCTGTTGCTTTATCTCATTGAGGCATGCTCAAAATAAAGACATGGCAATTATCTGAAAGATTCCTAAATTAAAAATAAAGATATTTAAATTTTGGTTAAATATTGCTTTTTTGTACCTTGGGACACGATTAAATTTGTACCTTGGGACACTGTTTCCTATGGCTTTGTACTATGGAAAATGCAAACATCTAAATAACGCCTTATATCTATGTTCTTATTAGTGCCAGAGTGAAACTAGACAGAAGAGAGATGCAGTAAATCAATGAGAACAGAGATATAAGGCGTTATTTAGAAGTTTGTATTTTCCATAGTACAAAGCTATAGGAAACAGTGTCCCAAGGTACAAACGTGTAACGTACCTTGGGTCAAAACAAGCATTTTTACTTTTATCTTAATTTAATAAAATCTGGCCACACTAAAGCTTTAGCACAAATACTAGTGATAATAGATTATATATCCTACCGAATAAAGAAAATTTCACATTAATATCTTAGTTGTACGCTGCGATAGCTTCATTCAAAGTTGGGGTAGTCGAAAATGTCCCTAGGTACGTTACGTTACCCTACCTACGAGTAGTTATGTTGTAGTTATTTAGATGTGGTAATCTAGATAAAGGTATGAAAGTTTCCTCACGATGTTTTCCTTCAGTACTTACACATTTTCGGTATACATTTTACTTTAATTGCAAAGAACTCATTGGTCCATGTCTGCGGCGGGTTTCGAACTCTGGCGTGACTCGTGAGTAGCGGACGCTTACCCGACTGAGCTACAAGCGCCCTTACAAGACAAAGGCTAGTACTTACTTATACATATATTCCCAAAAAAATCTATGAGAGCAAATAAAGAACTTCCAACTTCCTACACCACTTCACAATTACTATCACCAGTGAATAATTTACACAGCAACAAAACAAACGAGCCATTCGCGCGAGTATCGTAACAATGAACACACTTGTACAATAAACAAAGTGTAAACTCTGAGTTGAACACCCAGCGGTGGAGTGGACCATCTGGCTATTACATGCTGTGCCCTGGAGACTGTGTGCTGGGTGCTGTTCAGTATCACTCAGCTCAGACTGTCAGCGTAACTTCATCACCTCTGAATCTACGAACAATCATTTTTACTGAATGTCCGTAGCTTGAACAGATAGGATGTCCGTAACTATGGATCAATCGAAACAGCGTCCGCAGCACGGGTCTGATACCGACGTCGATAAACTCGTTAAATGCGCGTTCCACCAATCACAGCGCCGTATTTATGGCAAATCATGATATAGTGAAGTTTATCTACGTCGATAACATACCCGTGAAGTGGCTTCTGAAGGAAAAAATAATATGGTTCTACGACTTTTCAAAGTTTCATGTTTTTTACTTCTCCATACCTTTTACGTTTTTTTGTATGGGCATTAGATTATTGTAGCATTCCTGACCCTAAATATATTGTAAAGAAACAAGGCATTGTGAACAGCTTAAATTGCCTTTTCGTGTGACACAAGAACATAAGTTTCAGTGGTTCCTTTCAAATGTTATGAAAAGTCGCACTTGCGTCGCGGCTCCAGTAAATGTTTGAAAGAATTTTCATTTAAGTTCCGTAATAAAATGATTACAAAACAGCATAGTCCCTGTAGGGATTGTCGCTCATAACATGGGAAATAAAGGGAAAAAAATAAGGAAGGGGTCATCCTATCTTACGAAAATATAACTTTATCATGGCTGCTGCGTTTAAAGGCCTAGCCCTAGTCAGGAGTGATAAATAACACTTCAATCACAGTTAAAGCACTTTATTCACTTATCACTTTAAATATAGGTACACGTTACACAGAAACCACAACCGATCACAACACCTCACGCTTCAACGTCTGTCGATAGACTGACTACTGACTACTTCACTCTGTGAGTGATGATACTCATGACAAGTCTTTAGTAACGGGGTTTGACTACAGGTGGCGACACTAGACTTACTTCCTATAAAGTCAAACCCCGCTATTATTAAATCTTAATAAATATTATTCATTCTAAAATCTTCTCAGTATTTACTAATATTAATAACAATTTTAAATCAATAGAGAAATGAAAACATTACTGTTCTTAAAAGTAAGTTTACTTCCTTGTTTACAATTTGATTCGAACTTCCGTTTAATAGAAACACTTAACCAATTATTCCAATATTCATCATACATACATACATTTTAATGAGTTCAGTATATTTAATTAATACCTAAATGCGTAAAAACACTAATAACGCTTACAGCTCGGCCATCTGACTTTCTGGTACGTCCTCGTACAATTGCTTGGATGAATTTACCTCTAATATGAGTATGTAATTATACAGTAATAAAGATTTCCAAACAAAATATATTCATATCTATCGATTTTAATGATATTCACCCAAACATTATTTATCAACAACACTAATCATAAATCATAATATAATTTAGACTTAACTATATTATTTTATTTTAATCTATGCCATAAATTTAATACTAGGTATAGCTACTAATGACGAAAAATATTATTAATATAGTTTACTTGTTTAAGTATATAATTCTGCATTATCTTAACTACTAACATTCACACGAAATTAAATTTGACATAGAGGCAATTTCTATTATTATGTTTTCAAATTTTCAATTACATGCAATATACAATATTTTTTTTAAATGCTGCTAACATTGGTATTTGATTTTTCTTTTTCATATAAACTGAAACTACCGATTCCTATTAAACTTTAGTAATTGGATTATTTTAATTTCAATATTGTTAATAACCAACTGTTTACTAGGCTAGATTTTCAACATCACTGCCATTAATCCCATCATCTGAAGAACTGTCTAAGTCAGTAGTGAGATTTAGCCAGGGGCGTAATTTATCGATAGATACTATTGCTTCGTATCGTTGATTACGTTTCCTTGTGATAGGTGTGTCTTCTATTACAAACCTGTCATTAGGAAGAATTTTCGTCACCCTGTATGGGCCTTGGTATTTGGCCATGAGTTTTTTGGATTTGCCATCGTTAGACCCTACATCTCTTTCAACGCGAACGAGATCTCCTTCTTTATAATGACTTGGCTCCTTTCTCTTTGAATTAAATCTTTCCCTATCTTTTTCTTGTTGTGTTTGAATGAGTTGCCCAACCTCTTGTCTCATCTCAGTTATTTTCTCTGGGGGAACGACGTTAATTGTGTCATCAATAACGTCGTTCATGATAGACTCTGAGGTGTTTGTCGACCTATATCCAAACACAAGCTCGGATGGGCTCTTTTTGGTTGTTTTGTTAACTGTGGTGTTCAGTCCAATCTGTATTTCGGGTACATGTTCATCCCATGCTCTATCGTCTTGGCCATGGCTTTTTGTTGACAAAGCGTCCACGATGGTTCTATTAAACCGCTCCACTTGCCCATTTGCCCTTGGCGTGGCTACCGCATTGAGGATGTGTTTAATCCCCGTCCCTTTTATAAAGTTTTGGAAAGCGGTGCTCGTAAAACAAGAGCCACGATCTGTAATTAGCCTGGAAGGTGCTCAAAAATAACTGATGTGTTCACGAATCACTCGGATTGTGGTCAGTGTTTTGGTATTGCGGACGGCTGTTATATTCACGTATTTCGTGAATCCATCCACTATTACGAGTAAGTAGCAATTGCCTCGTTTGCTGCGTACAAAGGGCCCGAGGTGGTCAGCATGTATAGTGTGGAATGGCCTTTCCACTTTAGGGATTGGGTGAAGGAAACCCTCCTTTGGTCCTCCTGCTGCCTTGTGGTGCGCACATTCCAGGCAGGCTCCGACGTATTTTTTGACAAAGCGGCGCATTTTTGGGAACCAGTACATATCTTTGATACGACTTAACGTTTTATCAAAGCCAAAATGCCCAATGTCATCATGATTGCGTTTTAAGACCTGCCATCGAACGGCTTTGGGAACAACCCAGCGGAGTCCGGCTTCTGTAATGCGGTAAACACGACCGTTCTTCAGTTTGAAGTTCTTAAGAACATCCACTGCTTTTTCCGCGTCGGGACTAAGCAGTGTGGACTTAATGGATGATACCTCATCATCTATGGTTTGAGCGGTACTAAGCCAGTTGTCGGTCTCAATATTAAGCACATCTAGAATATGTGATTCTGTTACCGCAGGTTGGACTGGGTTCCGACTGAGTGCATCCGCATGAGCCATTTTACTACCCGGTCGATACTCGATGGAACAGTCAAACTCTTGCAACTGTATCCACCAACGGGCTATACGCGGCACTAAATCCCGTTTTGTGAGAGTAGTCCTTAGAGCGTTGCAGTCTGTATATATTTTAAAGTTTATGCCCACCAAATATACTCTGAATCTGTTTAGGGATGCAATCACTGCTAACGTCTCCAATTCGAAGGAATGCAGCTTTTTTTCATCATCAGTCGTTTTTCTGCTGAAATAGGAGACAGGTCGTAATAGACCTGATGAGTCTCTCTGCATAAGAATGCCAGCCAAACCATTTTTGCATGCGTCTGTATGTAATTCTGTGATAGCAAGGGGGTCGTACAGAGCAATAACTGGTCGCTGAATCAGGGCTCCCTTAAGAGTTTCAAATGCCTTATTTTCAGTTTCTCCCCACTTCCAGTCACAATTCTTCCTCAAGAGATCGGTCAAAGGCCTAGCTATGAGAGCAAAGTCTTTGACAAACCGCCGGAAGAAACTCGCAAGGCCAATAAACTGTCGCACTTCGTGCTGGTTTTTCGGGGCGGGAAATCTACCTACTGCCTCTGTTTTACGACCGCCTGGTCTGATGCCATCTGCGCTCACTTCAAAGCCCAAAAAGTCTATGTTGCTATAAAAGAAGTGGCACTTGCTGAGCTTGAGAGTAAGCCCACCATTCCTGAGCAAACTTAAAACTTCTCGTAAGCGGGCAATACCTTCCTCAAAGTCATGTGCTGGGATGAGAATGTCATCCATATAAACGACTGCAAATTTCACTTTAGCGTCTGCCAAAATTTTGTTTACCGTCCTTTGAAACACCGCAGGCGCATTGACAAGCCCGAAGGGCATTCTTAAATATTCAAATTGCCCATCTGGTGTAACGAAGGAAGTCTTAGGCCTGGACTCTTCCGAGATTGGTATTTGATAATACCCGGAAGCCAAATCCAGGGTGATAAAAAAATTGTGCCCTGCAAGTTGGTCAAGCTGATCCTCCACTAAAGGTAATGGGAAGTGCTCTTTTACGGTTTTTCGATTCAAGGCTCTATAATCGACGCAAAGGCGCTTCTCTCCGGTTTTCTTTTTAACCAAAACTATCGGACTAGCATACGGTGATGAGGACTCTCTCACAATATCAGCATCCAACATCTCCTGCACCATTTCTTGAACTAACGCGCGTTCAGTGTGTGACATCCGGTATGGACGATAAACTACAGGTTCAGAGTCTTTCAATTTGATCTCCATTTCACCAGCTGTGGTGAACCCAAGGTCATTTAGGCCTTTAGAAAAACAATCTTTGTATTCGTCCAATAACAGTTTCAACGTAGATATCTGTTAGGAACTCAAATCCATACCATGGTTGATAATGTCTGACTTGTGGGCCTCATTTGTGTCAGAGGTTAGATTGTTTACTGCGCGAGTATAGATTAAAGGCAGTCCACGGGTGATGAGCGAATTTTTGGAGAAGTGAACGTTAGATCCCGAAATATTTTGAACTAATAAGTTGCCTTTTCCGTCAGCGAGATCATACTCCCCGGGGACAAGATAGAACTCGTTTCCAGATCTACCCCTCACCGATCCGTCTATATAAACCCGTCCAGTGTAAGCGCGATCACAAACTACAGGTATGGGTTTCATGTCCCCATGTCCTATTTCAATGTCTTGACGGGCCATTAGAAGTAACTTGGTATATATCCTCCGTAATCCTTTCAAACACGAGAAGTGAGGGCGTTTTGGAGATGAGAATACCCGGCCGTTCGGTGAAGGTGTGACCGAGAAGTATGGAGCATTTTAATATATCGTCATGCACGACAATTATCTCCACAGTTTCTGTTACGTCTTGTACACTAATCGTTGCTATTGTTTTCGCAATTGGCTTGACCAGTTGGCCACCCAATCCTCTCATTAAAGGTAAGGCATCTGTACTCAGTCTAAGGTTTAACCTTTCTGCATCCGAGTGACGAATGATAGTGCATTCGCTCCCCAAATCCACGTAGCACGAGACCGGCGTATCGTTAACTGTCACTGTCATGTGATACTTGTCTTTTTTAAACTCGTGATCATCAACCAAGTTTAATTTCAATATTTGTTTTTCACCGTTCGTCCCTTTAACAGTTTCTGGAGGTTTAGACACTGTAATATTTGGGCATGACGTAGTACGGTGGCCTAACTTGTGACAAGTGTGACATTTCTCCAGTGGTTTTGGGCATCTGAAGCTGGGATGTCCTTCAACCCCACAGTTGAAACATTTGATGGGAGGTTTGGCATTCACAGCGGTGTAAGGTTTCACATTTAATTGTGCCCTATTTTTGTTAGTGTTAACCGCCTCCTTTACATGCCCAACCTTTACGGTTTTTAAGTACTTGAGGACTTGTTCGGGTCGGTCATACGAAGCTGCTTGAGCGCCTAACTTAATAGCTCTATCATCGATGCCATACAATATGCAATCTACGGCCTTTTTGCCGGAAATCTGACACCTGTTTAGTAAATTCAACTTGGCATAGTAGTATTGCTCAAGCGGGTCAGCATATCTGACTTTTAAACTTAGCATCTCAGTTAAAAGTTCAGCGTAGTTCTCATTACATGGAAAAGCTTCGACCAGCTTGGTCTTCCACTCTGCCCATGTGTATTTCACCGTTGAGAGACTCTGGTACCAGGATTTAGCCATTCCCGAGAGTTTGGGCAGGGCATAATGTATAGTCTCACGCTCATCCCATTCGTATATATCAGCACACTCTTCTACTTTTGTTAGCCAGTTCAGAATAGTTTGAGTTTTCGTCAGTGGGTCAAACTCGGGGACAACGTTTGCGACAGATGATATTTTATTATTACCAGACTTCAAACTTTTAAGCGCCTCAACAAATTGTATAAACATATTACTAGGAGTGTCATTAGATGCATGCATTTGCACAGGACTAGTTAAACTTCGTAATGGAGTCGCCCGGTTTCCTCGTAGGGTTGTCTCTTCCTTTCTATCATCGCTAAGTGGTTGTCTTTGCTGTGTTGATCGTGATCTATCCCGTCTGCTACTCCGCTTACGACGTCGCTCAGGCTCATCGTCGTAGTCATCTCTTAATAGTTTGCGAGTAGTGGAAGGACGTCGCTCAAGCTCACCGTCACTTTCACTACCAGCACGTCTCCGGTCTCGACAATAAGAACGTCGCTCAAGCTCACCGCCCTTATTGCGGAGACGTCGGTTATGTAAATCCAGCAGACGCTGCTCACGCTCTTCGTCTGAAGGATGTATCGATTTGCGGGATGAACGTCGCTCAAGCTCATCGTTCAAACCGCGATGCCTTTGGTCTTTGGGATCTTGCCGCTGTAATACTCGATTCTCAGTATGGTAAGAATTATTCAAAACAATGCTCTTACTTCTTGACCGTTCGCTGCATTCTCGTCCACTGCTGCGGCGTATACTTGGTGACCTTAGGACACGCCGTCGACGACGTTCACGGCCGCTGCTCCTGCTCCGCGTCCGTGACCTTCGCTTGGACGGTCCAGCTGCCTCATGTTGCATGGGTGGCTCATGGACATGCTCATCTTCCATCTGAAACTTCGACATCAAGTGTGAGTTCATCATAGTAAATATAAAAATGCACTATAACGGTTGGTCCATCATGCCGCGTTACGTAAATATATGTGTAGGTCATAAAGAAAGCATATTATTACCACTTAACGCCATGTCAGAACATCCAACATGTGTGGCAATTATGAACAAAAAGTGAAGAATACAAACAAAATAGGCGTGTGTTATTCTTGGAATAACAATGTTCATTTAACACTCGGAATCGTTTGTATTGATAACCTAATTATTATCCTCATTCAATCTAGTAGTACACTTGTCCAAAATTAATAATGCACATGCAGATCTTCACACCTGAATCATTAAATCGTAAGAGCCTTAAAAAAAACGCTTGCATTTTGCACCTTGTTCGAAAAAATGTGTCACATAATCGAAAACAACCGATCTGTCAAAGATTTCTATGCGCATTATCAACTTTGGAGCACTGTAAAAAGGTATTAAAAAAAGAAATAATAAAATAAAGCTTGAAAAATTGTTGTTATAACCATTTAAAATAAAATAAAATGGATTTATTCATTGTGGGAGTAACGACAATTAAAAAAAAATGTGCATATAAAACTTCATTGTTAGGATCACTAAATTCCTCAAAACATTTATTTTGTAAGTAATCATCAGTGTAGGTAATTAATTTTATCTAGAAAAGTATAAATATTTCAATAATAAAGAGTATCATGTTACATAATAATATACTTATAAACATATATTATGTATCCGAGGCAAAATATGCAAGTAGTATTGTAAATCTAATATTGCCTATATGGCACGTTTCAGCGTCTGAGTACATTCATACTATAATAATTATATATTGTACAGTCAAAAATAAAATGAAGTAGTTCATAAAAACACAAAAAAAAATTTACTTACGTTTTTTGTTTGGGCGTGGCGAGAGATTTAGTGTTAAATTCTCGTTCATCCAACTTCTGAACTAAAGGCCTAGCCCTAGTCAGGAGTGATAAATAACACTTCAATCACAGTTAAAGCACTTTATTCACTTATCACTTTAAATATAGGTACACGTTACACAGAAACCACAACCGATCACAACACCTCACGCTTCAACGTCTGTCGATAGACTGACTACTGACTACTTCACTCTGTGAGTGATGATACTCATGACAAGTCTTTAGTAACGGGGTTTGACTACAGGTGGCGACACTAGACTTACTTCCTATAAAGTCAAACCCCGCTATTATTAAATCTTAATAAATATTATTCATTCTAAAATCTTCTCAGTATTTACTAATATTAATAACAATTTTAAATCAATAGAGAAATGAAAACATTACTGTTCTTAAAAGTAAGTTTACTTCCTTGTTTACAATTTGATTCGAACTTCCGTTTAATAGAAACACTTAACCAATTATTCCAATATTCATCATACATACATACATTTTAATGAGTTCAGTATATTTAATTAATACCTAAATGCGTAAAAACACTAATAACGCTTACACGTTGACCATGACATCTTTACCTCGTTATAATACTCTCACTATGGTTATTAAATTGGTGTGCGCATTTTGTTAGTGAAACTTTCATCTCATGAGTGTATAAAGATAAAAGATAAAAGATATTTATTTGCTTGAATATAGGTAATTACAATGATGTTCGTTACAATAGAGGTCAGCTATATTCTACCCTTAAGGGTGTACAAATTTTCATATTTGCATGCAGATAATAATTAATTTAATTACACAATTCTATTATAAAATTTAAAGTAAAAATCAATGTCAGTTAAAATTCAAAGAAAATAAATAAATAAAGGTACCTAGATAATGTATACAATGTCATGCAGCAAACATTAAAATATCAACAATTCTATATAAACTTATTCAATAATCAAATCATCAAAAAATTATAAATGTGACATGTGTATAAATATGACAGCTCTGCTGCCGTTCGTTGTTGGCTTGAAGCTATATTATTACCCTCGTAAGATAACCAACTCATCTCAATGCATCATACTCACAGTTAGGTTTTGCTACAAAATCACACGGTAAATTTGCAAGCGACTCTATAGGCATGCAAACGGGAAAATTATGTAAAACTCACCAAACTGTAGGCTGATACTGTGCTATTTGCACTAGGATTAGCTTTAGCCGGTATTTGCCTATCTAGGCCATTCGAACTGGTGAAAACTGGGATGAAATGTGAGCCAATTATGACCAGTACCTCTTTTTGTGCTGGGTTTAGAATTAGGAAGTTGCCGTGATGCCCGATGTTCGCAGAATATCGTTACTTAATTCGTTAACCATCCCATTAGGTAATATTATTGTTTGAATGCTAGACGGCTCCTGATTTAAAGGGATTTAAATTTTTGGTCAAGTAGATTAAAAAATATGGTACCTATAGATATCATCGATGCATAGTAGAAGATTTTTATAACTCAAACATCCGAGGAGACGCCAAAAAGTTCTTCCATTATTTAAGTTCAATGGATCCGATTCCTACTACAAAGTCAACCTATACATATGTGCTATCTCTACCTATATAGGTAGTGGCAATAACCTATTCGCAACCCTTCTGCTAGGGGTGCCAACAAAAGGGTCCGTTAACGTGCCGGCAATCACTGCATTTGTCCCTAAGTACTTTCAGCTTATTGTCTTTTCGGTCCCATGGGAATGGGGTACAACCCTAGCAGCCAAGTGTTGCGCCAATGTAAATTTGTTTTTTTTTAATTTAATTTTCGGGTTGTTTATTTCGGGTGAATTCGAAATCTGATTGTATCTTAGTTTTAAACTGTTGGCTGTGGTGAATGCTTCTCTTTTGTTGGTTATATATTATTATATACCATCAAAGTATGATCTGTGTGAAAAACGGGTGTTTACATGCTTGGTTCTTGAAATTTCTATTTCCCCCAAATAGTGACATTCCAGACTCCCGTTCGTTGGTTTTTCGTCAATATAGAGTCCCCTGCACACCCTATCCCTTGGGTATCAGTTGTCAAAATACACAGATTTCCTTTACAAAGGAGAAACCTACCGACGAAATCATTAGACACGCTAACACAGTTTCGTATGAGGAGACCACTGAAACTGTGGACGTCGGCGTTTCAGATCACACGAACTATTACGCAAGTTAGTTAGTATATTAGGAAATGACCGTGTTTGATGTAGTTTTTATGTAAGTACCTACACCCGTATATTATTTACACGATTAAACATAGTGGATCAGATTCGCCACTATGTGACCATAATTCAAGTTCATCTTTTACATAATAATCATGCAAATTCAGGCTTTTTAGCGGCACGTTATTAAGTTAGCAAAATCGCATATAGTAAGTCTATCAACGAGAGGTTCAAGAATCAATCATAAATTTTATTAGATTGAGTTAACTATTATCATTATGAGAATCAACCATGATTTATTAGATGTTGTTACCATTATAAAAACTATTATTTAATTAATAACCCTTCTAGGCCTCATCTAAAGTCACAGCATCCGCACTATAAAATAGTTAAGGCGTGCTGGAGAAAAATTCACAAAGGTCCCGCCCGGCTGCTTTGTGCCTTTGATTCTCCTTAAGCGTTGGAGTAGGCAAATCTTTTGAACTGCAAAATTGCTCAGAAAACGCTAGCAGGCGCTCGTTTGTTACCCGGAACGTTGCGGAACAACGAATTAATGAGAAGAGCTCTTTAGCTATTCAGCCTGCTACAAATATGTAGGTATGTATTGTATATAACTACGCATCACCGTAACTGTGGATAGAAACTGATATTTTGAATGATTTTTTACCTACAGACAGTTCAGTGCAGACATACTAAATCGTTCTATTATACCATGTAGGATTCTAATATATACTTACCATCTAGAATTCCAGCTAGATGGCCAACTGGTCAGGAGATACAGTTTCTCGAAAAATGCCAGCTTCCTTCAAAAACAAGCCGAATAAAGAAATCAAAAGACGGATTCCTAACACCTGGATCTACTATTTTACCTACATGAGTTACAGACTAGCAAACTGGAAATGGCTTTGAGAAACATATGAAAAATAGCTTCCACCTATCGGTATCGTACGTATCGGACCAAACGGATTTTAATAATGGTATAGTGAAACGGCGTCGGGAGCTCCGATGAAGTAGACGCACTTGTGTTTCTATACAAAGGATGCATCCGTTGCGTACGATGGCCCGATGACAGAAAGAGCCCCTTATCCGAACGGAGAGTAGTTTGTAAAAAATGACGTTCATCAGAAAATTTCATATTTATACGATGCATAAAAACATTTCACTTTGACTTTGATGGCGAAAGGTGGACGCTTACTTTTACACTTCCACCAAATTTTGTTCAGGTTGTTATTGTTAGGTACGCATACGCAATAAAAGATAAAAGGATATTTTTTTTTGTATTTTTATGTCATTTCCTTGTACTTGTATGCATTATTAATTAACCTACTTATTATTATATAGTGTATTTGTACATACTATTAGAATTTATGTATGACTGTAGCGCCAATATTGTAGTGTTGCCCAAATTCAGTCTTGGTCTTGCAGTCTTGGTCTTGTTCTTGCGTTTTTGCAAGACCAAGACCAAGAACAAGACCGCGTATTTTTAGCAAGACCAAGACCAAGACTGACCGTGCAAGACTTGAGCAAGAACAAGACATAGCCTGCAAGACTCTTGCGTCTTGCAGAGCGCTATTTCACTGAGTAGTTAGGTGTAACAGTTCGGTGTATAGGTAAGTACGCTTAGGAATTCTATGAGATGCAAAAAACTGTATCAAAGAAAATGAAAAACTGGACCTATGCGCATTACGACTAATACCATAAACATAGCGAATAAAAAAATATCTATTAAAATCAAAAAGTAAACTTTAATAAATAGTAATAGACTAATAGGTAATTGCAAGACTTGCAAGACTCTTGCTGCAAGACCAAGACCAAGACCAAGACTGGGAGCGCAAGACCAAGACCAAGACCAAGACCAGGTGTATTGGCGCAAGACCAAGACCAAGACCAAGACCAGGTGTATTGGCGCAAGACCAAGACCAAGACTGGCTAAGTCTCGTCTTGTTCTTGCATTTGGGCAACACTACAATATTGGAATAATAAAAAAAATTCTACTTATAAAATTAATATAGGTACTTATGGAAAATTTTCAAAGAGAGTATAAGTACCTGATTTATTAAAAAAATGAAAAATAAATAAATAAATACAAGTAAAAATCTTGTGAAAACTACTTATTAATAAAAAATTCTGTACTTCCAAGAGGGGTCAGGTTTAGTACATTGCACCTCTCTCAGTTATTGGCCAGAGGGCGTCCCACGTTAACCTGTTAGTTTGAAAACTTTGCCACATGAATACATTTCACGCAGGTAAGTATAATAATAGCTTTCCAACAAAAATCCAAACCATTTTAAACTTTCTCCTAAAACTCTCATCAAATTTTACATAACATTTTATAACCCTACCCTTAGTCAAAACAAGGAATATTTATTACGCCATTAAATTAACATTGTTAAGCAAAGTATCGAGTACCGACTCGATCCTGACAGAAATAACTCGATTCAAATTACTCGCTAATCGACTATTCCCGAGGAATCTTATTATAGTGGAGAATATTATAGTTTATGTTCGCTCCAATCAACCAACCGCGCTTTATTCAGAGTTGTATGTTAGCGGCAGTAAGTCAAGTATAGGTTTTTCTTAAGTTAAGTGTCCAACTTTCCACATCTTACGCTACGGACGCATCGCATTCAGTATTCTTTGTATAGAAATTCAGACAAGTGCGTCCACTTCATCGGTATTGCCGAAGCCGTTATCCACACATTTATGACAATCCGTTTGGTGCGATACGTACGATATCGATAAGTGAACAATTACCTTTACACGTTGCAACGTCACGAGTCTTCGAAGCTTGCAAGAGTCACACTCAAGGTGCCAATAAATATGGAAATCAGCTGCAAAGAAAAACGAATTTTAGTCGAAATCCTGTTTACTTTGTGATAGTATTTAGACTTAGTTTAAGTTCTGAAGTAATATGGCTGGGGGAGGTATATTAACCCGTATGTATGTATTTACTAACTTACATATATTATAGTCAACATACTTACCTATTATTAAAGTAAACCAGTATAAGTACCTACCTAACTATCGATTTTAAGTTTTAAGGTTTAAGGGTCTAATTTCTTTATAATAACCATAACCTAGCGTAACCATTTCCAAGTTTAAAAAAACCGGCCAAGTGCGAGTCGGGCTCGCGCACAAAGGGTTCCGTAGCTTAAATCAACCTATCTCAAAAACTATAAGAGATACTTTGATCAAACCAAAAATCGTTGAAAGAGTTAATTAGCATGCATCACCTCTATTTTTTTTAGAATTTTATACCCCGTAGTTATAAAAATAGAGGGGGGGGGACATACTTTTTACGACTTTGAGAGCTGATATCTCAAAAACCGTTCACTTTAAGAAAAATGTTTTTTAGAAAACTTTATATCATTTTAAAAGACCTTTCCATTGATACCCCACACGGGTATGTACATCGAAAAAAAAAATTTCATCCCTCAGTTACATGTATGGGGGGCCCCACCCCCAATTCTTTTTTTTACTATTTAGTGTCATATTTTTGTAGCGGTTCATACAACACATATTCCCATCAAATTTCATCACTGTAATACTTATAGTTTCCGAGTAAATCGGCTGTGACAGACGGACAGACGGACAGACGGACAGACGGACAGACGGACATGACGAAACTATAAGGGTTCCGTTTTTGCCATTTTGGCTACGGAACCCTAAAAACGTATCTAAGTTGAGCAGAACTTTATTTAGAATCCCCTGAACCCATTTGCACCAAGGAGACCGTAAAAGAAAACGACCCACCAACATTAACTTCCATTTTCAGATTATTACCCAGATATTCAAATTCTAGGCCAGGGAATCGCGCCCAGATAATTATGTGTTCTCCAAAGGATATTATCATAAATCGTGGCCATAGACGACCACGATCGCCTGCGAATGACACTCTAACGGCCACGAAATTAGAATAGAAAAGTGCAAGTGAGATCCCCAGCGCCCCTGGCGGTGGAAGCGGGAACTAAGGGGCTATTATGTCTCTGCGACTTTTGTTTGCGTGATTTAGAAGGCCTTTCTTGAATGATGCGATCACGTGGTTCTTTATTTCATGAGCTGCTGCCGCTACACGGCTCCGTTATTGATATAGATAAAATGCTGATATCGGTATATATCGTGATTCGCCGTAAATACGGTGCTGATTGAGCTGCTGAGACTGCGCATTAAACGTGTTTATCAAAGTCGATAATGAACCCGTGTAGCGGCCGCTGGGGTGTTTGTGGACTGACCATAATGGAAAAGGTGGGTGTACTGTACACTGTACTTACAATATAAAATAAACATAATAAATTGGGTAAATTGTGATTATTGCATACAAATATTACTTACCTCCCCTCCATACAATAACGTTCTTAAAATGAATAAAATCTAAGGAAAATTGTGATTGACTTAGCTCTTATTCGCGCACGTTGACACGTTTTAAACTCGTTCTGTCTCCTCAGACCGACAATGAACAATACACTAAATAAAATATTCAGTACATAAGAAGAACGTCACAAAGGCTTCATACGAAGATGGGGGAACAAAATTTGCCGCCGCTTCCCCATTTCTGAATTGCCACGAATATTTGATCTCGCTTATAGAAGTTTTCCCAGCGAATATTTTCCCGTTTTTGTATTTGTTTTGCTTTTGTTATGCGGACGGAATAGAAATAGTTTGGAATATATTCTGAGGCGTAAGTCTGTGTTGGCGATAATTTATCTTTTCCTCGTTCTGCTGCATTGCCGGTGTCGCGGAGACGAGGAGGAAACTTTTTGGTAGGTAATAGCAAATTAAATGAACTAAGGTACTAATAAACAAATTCCACACATATAAATATAGAAGGTAGGTATAGACGACGATATAAGAGATTTTGCAGGGCAGCATGCATAATGAAAGTTTATTAAATTTATATTTTGCCGCCACTCATAAGATTGGGAAAAATTAGGGAAAAAATTATCTACTTTTGGAAAGTGACAAGTAGTGGGGGTAGAATATTTCCCTCTAAAAAGTCGATGCTGTTTGTAGATTACAAGTTCGAAAGTTAGTTAGAGGTGGAGGACAGGAATATAATTTTTTGTTCGAAATTATAACCATTTATAATTGCATTAGATCTGCGTTTAACACTGGAATAAGTCTTCCTTCAATGCGGAGACGCTTCTGATTCCAGTAATTCGAGTAAGAGGGGCTGAACGGCATACAATTACAACGCGGGGATGTTATCATTATTTGAACAGAGTAAAATAACAAATATAGCGTCACTCGCGATCATACAAGAGTATTATAAGCTTATCCGAACAAACAGGCAAGCAGGGGAAGTAAATTGTATAATTATTAAGTTTATTCAGGAGTTTTGCTGGATTATGTTATGGTTTGGCGTGCCTCGTTATAATCAGCATGCGTGGGTAAAGTCAAAATTACAATTACAATAGGTACAAATATATTAAGATACACAGGTACACCAAGAATAGAATTGTAAATCTATTTTACTTAAGAGACACTTAAAATATACCTAAAGGTACAACCAAACCTATCTGCTTAAATAAATATACAAACATGGCAACATAAAAAAAGTTTTAGAATGTTCATAATAATATCATATACTTCTACGTAAAGTTCACCAAACCTGTATTATACTATCCTCAATTATTCTTTTAAACTTTATAAGTACTTATTACAGATCCAATGGGAAGCACAAACACAAACCGCCAGAGATACCGAAGTAAATCCTTTTGAAAGGAGAAAAATCCAGCTTGACACCGCCATACTCCATCATAATGAGCTAAGAGCTCCGTGTGTCAAAGTTTGAGACAAATTAATGCTCCCAAGTCGTAATGGCGGCGGCAGATTGTTCCAGACGGGACACTCCGCTGCTAAAAACTTGATTGTCTTCCGAAAGGGTCGCTGGAGTCGGGGCCACAGTGGGTAGGGAAGAATGTGGATGCGGCATTGGAAAGATCGTTCTAATATTAAATAATTATATTCATATTATTATAATCTCCTCAATTGAAAGGTTGTCTGGTAGATATTGCTTTAAGCAATAAGGACGCCTTTTTAATTGATGAGTATTAATTGCTATTTATGATATTCATACTCATAGGTAGGCGTTTTTTTAACATATTTTATTTGGTAGAGGTAAGAGTGGAAGTTAAAATTTCTACTATTGACTGATTGAGGATACCGATAATGACAATACATTCATTAAACTGAAAAGGGCGGCTTATTCTTTGCCACAATAGGACCAAGCCCAGTGCTAAGATGCCTTGTCCGAATTTAAAGATTGTTCATACTTCAGGTATCGAAGCCGTCATCGAGGCTCCGTTGAAGCGAATTGACGAAGGCTTTTACTGAAAATGTGACGTCCCTCCGAAGAGTTTTAAGTCGGGCCAATTCTACTGTTTGTCTATCTCGAGGCTTTATGGTAGGCTTGCGGCATTTTAAGGGCTTTTCGTGATGTAGTCAAGCCAAATAGTATTAACAATTATTGCCAGTTAAGTCTTGAATATGAGAACCCAGTTACGATTGCTTATATTTTGTTTATTGCCATTGCCTTCTTATTACTTTGAGTTGTTGAGTATCTTTATTTCATATAATACTGCATAATTAAATATACTGGATGGAATTATAACAGCGTTTTTTTTTTCAGAGATACCTAGTCCCGTAGGCATGAGTCTGATCTGATGAGAAATTGAGAATTTATTAGAGACTTGACAAGACTTTGGTATTTTTGGACATATTTAATGCAATTCGGTTCAGCCGTTTAGCATGTCTTTGTTCAGAAAAACACCTGAGACCTTCCTGTATCTCATTCCAGGGCACACTCTCAACTATTTATTTTAATTTGTTTGCAAAAAAAGATATGCTCTAGTTTACAAATACAAAGGTTGTCGAGGAAATACCTACCATTTTAAGTAATAACACCGCCGTTTATGAAGTCGAAACTCTGTGATTCTTTTATTTTATGGAACTCAGATAAAGAGTAGGTCTTCTAGTGGGGAACACCC
The DNA here is from genome assembly GCF_932276165.1 of Plutella xylostella. Classification (NCBI taxonomy): domain Eukaryota; kingdom Metazoa; phylum Arthropoda; class Insecta; order Lepidoptera; family Plutellidae; genus Plutella; species Plutella xylostella. The sequence goes on from NC_064005.1 coordinate 1,915,895, forward strand.
AAATTTTCTGAATTTGAAAATACCGAATGTGTAATTTACGAAATAATGCAATACCGATTTTTTAAAATACCGAATTATAATAATCACGTAAATTTAAAGAAGAATATTATAACCATGGAGATTTGTTATTACGATTGTCAAATACACGAACGTAAACACGAACGTAAAAAAACACGATTACTTACTTAAGCATACGAAAAATAAAATACTTACCGATTTATTATATTAACACGAAAATTTTAAATACCGATCGAAAATGTAATAATTCGTGATTTTGACAAAAAAAAAACCAAAACGTCTGAAAACCTTAGAACCAAAACCTAAAGATAGGTGCGACGACGAGCAAAGCGAGGAGGAGCGTGTTAGGTGCACATAGACATCGAAAAATAAAGCGGAGCGTTTCAAATACAGAGCAAAATAATTGCTTGGATTTTTATGGTGTTTAAACTTAAAAGGACCAAGGAAGAACTTTAGTGGAAGATTACGGCTGATGGTTGTGAAAATTATACTTAAATTAAAATTTTATGATAAACTTAATAGAACTCCCAAAACAAAAGTTTAAAAAAAACTTATGTGTGTAGCACCTACCTACCTAGTTGATGTGAGTTTTGTCAAATATTCTGAAATGTCTGATATATCATACCTACATGGAACATAATTATAAGGACCTAAACCTAAAGATAGGTGCGACGACGAGCAAAGCGAGGAGGAGCGTGTTAGGTTCACATAGATATCGAAAAACAAAGCGGAGCTCAGCGAAGCGGAGCGGAGCTATTCACGTAATATATGTAGCCTAAACAATATTGTTAAATTGTATATGGATTATACTGTTAATAAACACACTATTCCTAATAGATAACTATTTCTTGTTAACTAAGATACATTCGGGAACTTGTATTTTCGGAATATTAAAACTTCGGGAATCGTAATTTTAACATTTCGATATAATAAAAAATCGTACTTTTGAAATATCGAAATAATAATATTCGGAAAATTGACTTTCGTCATTTGAATAAATCTGTTGTTTGAAATTTCGTTTATTATCTATTCGTGATTTTCGTTATTCGGAAACTTAAAATTCGGGATTGTGAATTATTCGGAACTATGAGATTCGTAATTTTGAAAATCGTTATTTTCATATTCGTAAAAAAGTAATTCGGATTTATGTAGTGTACCCCTTCTATTGTCTCATTCCATCGACACAAAAATACACTCCAGTGTTCCAGTTCCCACGGTTCTTCATCTCAGTACACAAATAATCGAATGATAAGAATCAGGGCTATATCCAGAATGAGCCGAATTTGCGATTTGCGGCGCAAAATGCCTCCAACGAAAGGTATTGTGATTAGGTCTAGACTGGCAGCCCCATGTACGCATTTTCGGCAAGCAAAAATAGACTATACGGCACTTTTTTTACTGTCTGGTATCGGTTGTGGAGATTTTGAAGCAGGTGTGTAAGCCGGGTAAAGCGGGCTTAAGCGGGAATGACAAGATGGGTTTGTCCGCCATTTTGTTTTGTTATTTTAGTGCAATCTGCTTTGACTCTGAGCCGTCATAAAAATATGAACAAAGGTAGGCTGATAGAGCTTTTACCGTTGTCATGGGAAGGATTACGGGCTTTTGAATTGACAGCGAAATATTAGGATTTGTCATAGCTACTGATTTTACTGATCCGCAGGCAGTGGATAGCATTTTCTGGTGTAGATTTAATATAGCTTGGTTATCTAAATTTATAAAATACACTCACGGGCAATGAAATAGTTCCACTCTCAAAATGCCGACACCAAACGACCCAATTTTTTTCAATAATTTAATTTAAAATGTGTACAAAATATTACGGTTTTTTGTTGGTAATATCCTGATTCTCTGTTAAATTTACTTTAATTTTGCAGAAGGCATCATTTAGATAGATTTTTCCGTTAAAGAGTAATTTGGTGTTTTTCTCAGTGGAACCTTTTCATTGCCTGTGAGTGTACTTCAGTCTGAATGACTCATTTTGAATCAACGCATAGGCTAAACTACTTACTACCTAAATGTATTCTCCTATTCCTACCGAAACTTGCAGGTATTGTTCTTTGCATGACGTAGGCAGTGCCTACTGGGCACCTGCTAAGAAACGATTTTACAAAATGCGACAAAATAGGTTCACAGTATGTATTAGTGAGAGAGCCCACGACCAAAACCATTTCTCATAGCAATACGGCAAAAACCATATAAAATCGTTAGATTGTATGATTCTGAACCCGACTAAAGTCTAATTTTTAATCCCGCGGAATTCTGACATTTCATAAGTGATGCCAGTAAAAAAGTACTTAACCGAAAAAAGTTAAAATTTGGATCCATTCTATTCTATTCTATTCTATTCTCTGTGGGGGTGTTAGTACCTGCACCTGGCTCTCTCGTGTGGAACCTTTGTGCATATCCCCAAGGTCTAAACTGCCTTCCTAAGCTTGGACCATTTCCCACCACGCTGGTCCACTGCGGGTTGGTAGGTTCACATATCTAGATGTGCTGAATCTAGATATGCAGGTTTCCTCACGATGTTTTCCTTCACCGTAAGAGCGATGGTATACATTGTACTTAAGTTAAAAGAACTCATTGGTACATGTCAGCGCCGGGATTCGAACCCGCATCTCTTGCGTGAGAAGCGGGCGCTTACCCGACTGAGCTACCACCGCTCCTTTTCTGGGCAGTATTTTTTTTTAATGTTTTCATACTAGAAGATAAATCTAAATATTTACTTACTCAAGTGAACTAATACAAAAATAACAAATATTTCAATACTAGCTGTTCCCGCGAGCTACGCTTCGCCTTAATTAGTTTTCCCGTGGGAATTCCGCGATAAAAAGTAGCCTATGTGTTAATCCAGGGTGTCAGCTAACTCCATTCCAAATTTCATTAAAATCGATTCAGCCGTTTTGACGTTAAGAAGTAACAAACATACACACATACTTACATACATACATACACACATACTCACAAACTTTCGCATTTATAATATTAAAGTAGAATCACGACTCACGACCCATGTATAGAATTAATTTCAATTACTTTATTTTATTCTTTAGCATGGCATCACTTCCTACTAAATTCAGTGGTAGTAAACCTTTTTGATAGATTTCAAAAAAAAGATTCTCAATTCGGTAAGTTCATAATAATATATGTTCGGTATGTATGTAAGATTATTGGAACTGCACCATATTCGAAAATGACAATCCATTAGGGCTAATAAAGAAATATTCAAAATTTTATTGTACTTATATGTTTATGTATGTATGTTTATATGCTTGTTAGTATGTATGTTTGTCCACGAATATCACGGAAACGATTGATCCGATTGTAACTATTCTTTTTAAGGGTTCCGTGCCTCAAAAGAAAAAAAAGGAACCCTTATAGGATCACTTTTTTGTCCGTCTGTCTGTCACCACCCTTTTTCTCAGAAACGGTTAAAGATATCATGCTGATATTTTGTATAGATGTACATAATGATGAAATTAAAAGGAAAAATATCTCAGGTAAGTAGACTTGAACGGAACCCTCAGTGCGCGAGTCCAACTGGCACTTGGCCGGTTTTTTATTGTCCCGGGAAGCAGCCTCATCTGACAGAGCACAAGAGTCAGACTTTCCCTCTTCCAGAAATAAACGTCCTCGTGGTTCTTTTGCGCCTAACGAAAAGACCATCATTCTGAATATTTAAAAATATACTATAGAAAAATGTCCGGATACAACAGCTGATGTTCAAACTCGTATTGAAAAAAGAACCCAGCCTTAAAAGGTTTGTGATCTATGACATGTCAAAAATTGAAAACTGTCAGAATTCCGCGGGATTAAAAATAAGAGTATAAGTGTGTAGTAACGGTCGAAAGTGTAGCAACTGCGTTGGAGGCCATTTCTACTGTGTCAAAAAAAGGTAGTCGGTATTATAGCAATACGTCTGATACGGATCTCGTACTATATGGTATAACGAGATTCCTTTGCCTGTAGTGCATCGGTGAATAGTAGTCATTTCTATCTGACTACTCTTCGCTTTCCACAACAAAGTGGGAGTACTCCGGCTAATCGTGTTAACTAACGAACAGCAGCCGCGTGTGTGCTCTTTGCTCCCAACTGGCAACAGTTGACGCAGCAGTCGGCTTATTAGAGCTAGAAATCAATATAGTCCGACAGTGCTTACTGTGCAATAGAAACAATTTATTATAGTGTCAACATCTAAACAAATTTAGTGGAAGATCACGGCTGATGGTTGTGAAAATTATACTTAAATTAAAATTTTATGATAAACTTAATAGAACTCCCAAAACAAAAGTTTTAAAAAAACTTATGTGTGTAGCACTTAGGGTAACGTAACGTATCTAGGGACATTTTCGACTACCCCAACTTTGAATGAAGCTATCGCAGCGTACAACTAAGATATTAATGTGAAATTTTCTTTATTCGGTAGGATATATAATCTATTATCACTAGTATTTGTGCTTAAGCTTTAGTGTGGCCAGATTTTATTAAATTAAGATAAAAGTAAAAATGCTTGTTTTGACCCAAGGTACGTTACACGTTTGTACCTTGGGACACTGTTTCCTATAGCTTTGTACTATGGAAAATGCAAACTTCTAAATAACGCCTTATATCTCTGTTCTTATTTATTTACTGCATCTCTCTTCTGTCTAGTTTCACTCTGGCACTAATAAGAACAGAGATATAAGGCGTTATTTAGATGTTTGCATTTTCCATAGTACAAAGCCATAGGAAACAGTGTCCCAAGGTACAAATTTAATCGTGTCCCAAGGTACAAAAAAGCAATATTTAACCAAAATTTTAATATCTTTATTTTTAATTAATAGGAATCTTTCAGATAATTGCCATGTCATAAAATTAAATAACTGAAAAGTTATACGTGACATCCATGTCTTTATTTTGAGCATGCCTCAATGAGATAAAGCAACACAAAAAACTATACAAAAACTACTTTTGACTCCAAAAAACTTCATACTGTCTTCACCACACACTAGATGCTGGTATGATCACGAGACTCACTAGTTTTGCCAAGCGAGTAAAATACTATGCCTAGGGTAGAATTTTAATGTGTTTATTTAGCCGGTTTTTAAAATACAATCAATGTCCCAAGGTACAAGCGTCCCAAGGTACGTTACGTTACCCTACCTAGTTGATGTGACTTTTGTAAAATATTCTGAAATGTCTGATATATCATACCTACATGGAACATAATCATAATAATAATGACATATCTCATTCAGTGATTGGTGTCCTCCACAATTTACTTTGGGGTTACCACCACCGAACATAATCCTCAAGCAGCGTCGCTCGTTTGTCAAAGTCAAATCTGACGTAACTTGTAAAGATCTGACAGATGTTGGACTGGCGAGCGACTTTATGGATTGTTAATTGCTAAAGTATCGGTGGTGGTACGGCTGCTGAAATCTCAATGGCAACCCCCAATTAACTCAAACCACAGTACGAGTACTAGCTCCAATTTCTCCATAGTCGGTTATCTAACCGACAGGGACTGATTTATAAATTAAACGTCATCTCCATATAAAATTCATGACAGATGTGTCAAAAATCAACGACTACTCCCTGGTTATGCTCTAACCGACTATGGAGAAATTGGCACTTAGACTGAAAAGCTACAGATACAGACCCCTCTCAATCAGCACAATGACGTAACCGACGCCGATCCATCAACCTAATTGAGAGTTTCCTTTACAATTAGAAGGCATTTGTCTAGAATATTCAGATTTTAACTTAGCGCCAATGTTGCTGCGTATTCAGGGTTGGAAAGCGATGCTGATTCTGTTCTTTGTATGATAAATCAAACAGTGACAGGGGCACCATAATATTACCATTAATGAATTGGACTACTGGACAATTGGACGACCGAATGGCGTAGTGGTTAGTGACCCTGACTACTGAGCCGATGGTCCCGGGTTCGATTCCCGGCTGGGGCAGATATTTGTTTAAACACAGATATTTGTTCTCGGGTCTTGGATGTGCCCGTAAAATGGCAATAGGCTCGCCCCCTATTACATTGGGACTAACATAACACTCTGGCGAAAAGTGGGTGCGGCAATGCACCTCTGCCTACCCCGCAAGGGAGTACATTAGTACAAGGCGTGAGTGCGTGTGTTGTTGTTACTACTGGACACTGGACATAATTATACTTCACACCTCAACCGAAGACGATTACTTTAGATTACTTGCAGCAGCACACGAGATGATGCTGTCTCAGTCACACTCTTTAAAGTCCTACCACTTAATTAACCTGAAAACATCTTCCTTCTCGCTCACTCACTGGCCGGCCGGCAGGGGCGCGCGCGCGCCTTCGTCATTACACGTTTTTGTGTTGTCGAAGTCACACGCGTTCGATATTTAAAATAATTTTTTGCCGGGTTTAAGGAATTTACACTATTTATTCGTTAAACATGGGGAAAAACGGAAAAGATCAAGATCGAGGGATAGTAAACGTTTGCGCAAAGAAAATAGGAGGTTAAAATGCTAAAGCGTCGGCGGTTGAATTCTTCGTCGTCGGAAGTTTCACAGGATTCGCATGACACGCTAAATTCGCCCATTGAAAGCGAAAGAGGAGCGGCGGACGGAAACACGATTGTGCTTTCACCTATGCATGCAGGTTAGTAAAATATATATTTTTTCATAAAAGTCGTTATTGTTCGTTTACCCGCACTTGAGCAATGTGACCGCGGGTTGCGATGTTGTATTCGATGGACGGGGCCAGCTAGCCGTGGCGTACTATGCGGCGCGCGGGGCTCCACGCCGCCCGCCCAGAGGCACGTGCCCGCCCTCCTCGGGCTACCTTGTCGGGTCGGTTACCATGCGATCTTGTCATCCGGCTGAAGCACGCCGGGTAACCGGGCCAGGCCGCCAAAAAGACCGCCTATTATGCTTTTAATTATGCTTTTAATTATTATTTTTATTGTGGTTTATATTATGAAAGCTGTACATCTGCTTGGTTTAAACGCTGTTATATGAATATTTTACGGACATCCTAAATGGCTTGTTACGTTGCTGGTATCGCGGTACAAACATCCTATACGGATTGTTATATGTACCTACCCCACGTATATCGTGATGGGACGATCATTTGTCAACCTGTATGGTTTGTCAATTATTATGTTGTTTACAATATGAGGATATTCTATATGGATTTCTCATTTGTTACAGAAGAAGTAGTAGACACTGAAATAATAAATGAAATGGATGACAGGGAAACCGAAGCGGACCTAGATCCAGAAATACTTCAGATTTTGGGTGATGACCCATCTAATGAAAACAAATTCGGCGAAGATTTGCATAATCAGATACTGCCTAGATGGAAGCATATTTTGGCAAAGGGCCTTGACAAAGAAGTCAAGTCCGAACTTTGTAAACTATACTTGCCCCCAGAAAACTGTGGGAGTCTAAGGGCGCCCAAGCTTAACCCTCAAGTCAGGCGTTTTTTAAGTGAGCCTAATAAAAAGAAGGAAACTTTTAACGAGAGCAAACAAAATCAACTATCAAGTTGCCTTGCAGCCCTGGGAAAATCACTGAATATAGCACTGTCAAATAAAGGAAATGCAGTTCCGCAAGACATCATAAAGCCTCTTAGTGACGCAGGGCGTCTCCTGTGCAATTTTCACTATAGAGAATCTCAGTCGAGACGTTATGCTATCATAAATGTGATTAACAAAGTCATGCGTGAAACGCTGAAGAACACAATGATTGATGAGTTTCTATTTGGGGCAGATCTGGCCGAACAGTTAAAACAAGACAAGGAGATAACCCGAGTCGCCATGGATTTAAGAACTCCTCGGCCTTCAAGACTACCAGCAGCTGGACAGGTACAAAGAGGAACTTTAAACTACCGGGGGGCGCGGGGTCCGGCCTCGGCAGCGCGCCAGTACCCCTCGCAGCAGAAGCCGCCGGCGTCGTCAGGCGCGGGAGCAGCGACATCTTCGAGAGGCCGGGATCACCGCCGCTACGAGTCTTCGAGCTGGAGGAAGCCCAACGGACGCGGACGGACAACGAGGCGGTAGCCTCTACCTCTAACCAGGAGTTAGCCCAGGTACCTAACATATCGATTGCTGGTAGACTGCGCTTATTCTATGATAAATGGCGAGCTATTACTAATGACAGCCTAATATTATCTTGGATTCTCGGTTATGAGATTCCCTTTAAGGATATGCCTATGCAGCCGTATGCTTCTAGAACTGCGAAGTTTTCTAAATCGGAAACTTTAGCTATTGAGCAATGTATTACTGCTATGTTAAAATCTAATGTGATAAATAGCTGTTCCCACTGTGAATTACAATACATTTCGCCTATTTTTACTGTTCCTAAGCCAAATGGGAAACACAGATTTATTTTAATTATCAATTAATAAATTTAGTACTGCAATATGTTACATAAATAGAATGGGTGGTGTGCAACACACACATTTAAATAATATAGCCCGTGATATATGGCAGTGGTGTGAAGTTCGCGGCCTATTCGTTTTTGCATCTTATGTAAAGTCACCTGACAATGTTGCTGATTATGGTTCACGTTTAATTAATGTCGATACAGTATGGGAACTGGCTGATTATGCATTTACCCAGATTGAGAATTGACAACATTTCAAAAAACTAAAGCTGCTATAAATCGAAAACCATTTCGAGATTTAGCTCTAAAGGCCACAAAAAAAAAAAAAAATGTTTTTGTATTTTTTGGATGTATCATTTTCGAGAAATTCATAAAATAGTAAAAAAGTGGTGATGACGTCATGCATCAGGTGCGATGCATTTTGATGATCAATGCCTATAGATTTAAAAACAAAGTAACTGTCACTTTAATTTTTGATTGATGTTGACGTTTTATCGTGATGTTGTTGTTTATTTGGGTCATTTTTATAAATTCTGTTCTGACACTTTCTGACTATTTTTTTTATTTACCATATAAAATGGTTAGTACGTATTAACAGACGACCTCTATATAATAGGTCCCAGAGCATGCCACCGCCTACACAGCTGAAAAAATGCTTCTGAAAAATGCTTCTGCTTATTTTTTTACATGATAAGTACTTTGTAGCATCTGAAATATCAATGTCATTTGAAAATGACCCATTTGTAGGTTGGCATGTAAACAAAGTTTAAATGTCACTTGTCAGTGTCATTTATGTTTTTTTTTCGAGACTAAGGCAAAAGACAAAAATAAAAATTGAGCCTAATATGCGACGTCACTTCCGGTTTTAAAATAATTAACTTTAAAGTTAAAAATAACATGCAAAAATTAATGTATGTACAAAATAAAAAAATATGGGTCCTCTAATTTTTAAACTTTCCGAATAGCTAATAAAAATATAGGGTAAAGAAAATGAAATGTTGTCCATTGTTTTGGTACTCTTGAATTTGATTTGTTTGCGAGTGTACAAAATGCGAAGTACCCAAGATATTCGTCTTGGAAACATGACCCTGATGCAGAATTAATAGATGCTTTTACAAAAGTAAAAGCATCTATTAGTTGGCAAAGCCTGAACTTTTACGCGTTTCCCCCCTTTAGCTTAGTAGCAAGAGTACTACAAAAAATCTTATCTGACAAAGCAAATGGGGTTTTAGTGGTTCCTATGTGGCCATCACAAGCATGGTATCCCCTGTGGTCTAGATTAATCGTATCAAAAAAAAAAAAAACTTGTATTTCAACCAAGTGAGCATCTATTATTCTCTCCTTTCAGGAACTATCATCCATTACATGCGAATCTTACCCTGGTGGCAGCGAGATTATCAGGGAATCGCTAAAACATCGTGGTGTTCCACCAGAATCCCTAGATATAGTTCTAGCATCTTTTGCTAAAAACACAATTTCTCAATATACCTAATTCGAGTTTAAAGGCCTGGTGGAATTTTTGTATTGGGAATCGCATTAATGTTTATGAATCGTCACCAACAAATGTCTTAATTTTTCTGACTGAAATTTTTAATTCAGGCTGTGGCTATAGCTCTCTTAATACGTACCGTTCAGCATTGTCAATAATTTTAGGAAAGAAGGTTACTACAGATGATTCTATAACTAGATTTTTAAAAGGAACTTACAGACTGAGGCCACCTAGACCTAAATATATGATTTTACATGGGACCCCTTGAATGTATTAAATTATCTTTCCAGTTTTTTTCCATATAATAATGTAAGTGTATCTGATTTAGCCATCAAAACTGTGACATTAATAGCTTTAGCTTCAGCTCAAAGAATGCAAACTCTTAGTTTAATCAAACTCAAAAACATACAGTTCCAACAGAATTCAATTCTAATTAAAATACCAGATTTGACAAGAACATCACGACCTGGGACTTGCCAGCCACTATTAAATTTGCCATACATTCGAGAATCTCCGCAAATTTGTCCAGCGTTATCAGTTAAATCATACATCGACAAAACAAAAACCTTGCGCGGTGCACAGTCAGATGATCATCTGTTTATAAGTGTTAGAAAGCAATACAAAAAAGTGGGATCACAAACATTGGGTCACTGGGTTAAAAAAGCCTTGGAAGCAAGCGGAATTGACGTAGGCATTTTTGGCGCACACAGTACCAGGCATGCGTCCACATCGGCTGCTCACAGCGCAGGGGTTAATATAGAAGTGGTTCGCAAGGCAGCGGGGTGGTCTGATTCATCAAATGTATTCTTGAAATATTATAAAAAAGACCTACTTGGGCCGGATGCTAATTATGTTGAAGCAGTCTTTAATATTTGATTCAATTGAAATAATAAGGCCTACTTAAAACTAAACCATTTATTGATATTGATATTTTTATTAGTCAAGATTATAATAAAGGAATACTAGTTTTATAAGGAATTACCTACTAAGTTGGTCGAGCTTTAGGCATATTTATTTCTATAGCTACGTATACAAAAATCTGATTAATTATAATCAATATAATTATACATACGTTAATTTGTCGTTATTTAAGTTGGATGATTTGTTTGGAGTTAAATAAAACCAACACTTTTTGTTAAAAATTCAATTCATTTTATTATTTCATGACTCTAAACATCTGCAAGTAATCTAAAGTAATCGTCTTCGGTTGAGGTGTGAAGTATAATTGTGAATTAAACGAACTTACCTTGTGAAGTTCGATTCCAATTATACGAACACCGAAACCGAAGACGATTACTGCGTTCCCACCCTACCCTGTTAAACCCCCTTAAAAATAAATTGAATTTTGTTTACTGGGGACTCTGAAACAATGACGAAGGCGCGCGCGCGCCCCTGCCGGCCGGCCAGTGAGTGAGCGAGAAGGAAGATGTTTTCAGGTTTATTAAGTGGTAGGACTTTAAAGAGTGTGACTGAGACAGCATCATCTCGTGTGCTGCTGCAAGTAATCTAAAGTAATCGTCTTCGGTTTCGGTGTTCGTATAATTGGAATCGAACTTCGGACGGTCGAATGGCGCAGTGGTTAGTGGCCCTGACTGCTGAGCCGAAGGTCCCGGGTTCGATTCCCGGCCGGGGCAGATATTTGTTTAAAGACAGATATTTGTACTCGGGTCTTGGGTGTTGATATTTATATTTAATATGTATCTATCTATGTATTTGTGTAGATATATCAGCTGTCCGATACCCATAACACAGGCTCTGCCTAGCTTGGGGTCGGATGGCCGTGTGTAACATGTCCCCACATATATTATATTATATTATATATTATATTACTTCACAAGGTAAGTTCGTTTAATTCACAATTATTATTGTCATTACTCCAAAGAAGAAAAAAAATGAAAGTATTTAATTGCAAAGAAGCGTAGTAATAGTACAAAAGTAAATAATATTATTATACTGTCGCATTGTTACTCAGACAAAGATGACAGACTAGTGATGCAATGGAAGAGAAAATGAAAGGGATAACCGAATTCAATGATACGGCTCTCAGTCCTCGGCCTTCCTCACCTATAACCACATACGAACCTGTCCAAGGTCGTCGGCAGCAAGCTGGGGGGCGTCCCACGTTACGTCTCCACTTGAGAACCAGAATAAGTGTTCTGATTAAGCATCGGGACTCACAATTAATATCCAGGACGAGCTGCGGTCGAGTTCAGTTGCGGGCTCGAAGCGAAAACTGCGTTCTTGATTTGGACTATGTTAGTGGATTCAAATTTTATAATTTCATGTAAGTACTTAAGTAACTAGTTACGAGTACTAGGTAAGAAATATTTCGCCTCTAGTGAGGTAAGAATCACCTGATAATTATAATAAAATGTTTGGTGCACCCTGCCTTCCTATCGCGAACTTGTTTTGACAATGATTTTCGGATTCCAAATTATTCAATTTCTTAAAAAGTACTTTGTAAATTTTACTTCGGCCCCTGGTTAGTGAGTGACTGAAGCTCAATTGACTTGGCAATCTCTTCACGGTTACAAACCCTACTGTAGCTCTTACTGTGTCACCATTCATCGTGGTAAGTTAAATAAACGTTTAAAAAAATTGCTGTAAAAGTGTTAAATTGTAATCTACGTCCAAACGGGCCTCAACCCTGCCTGCAAAGACACAAATGTGTAGGGCCGATACAAATGGCGATTTCACCGCACAATCAATTGTCAAACAAAATTGGAATTGGCACTGTTCAGTTTACATTCGAATACGTAGTGTAAAGAGCACACCCTGTAGTATTGGGTCACACTTCATATTTTATAGCTAGAGGATTTTTGTTTTATTTCTTACAATAATAAATAGACGACCGAATGGCGTAGTGGTTAGTGACCCTGACTACTGAGCCGATGGTCCCGGGTTCGATTCCCGGCTGGGGCAGATATTTGTTTAAACACAGATATTTGTTCTCGGGTCTTGGATGTGCCCGTAAAATGGCAATAGGCCCGCCCCCTATTACAACATTGGGACTAACATAACACTCTGGCGAAAAGTGGGTGCAGCAATGCACCTCTGCCTACCCCGCAAGGGAGTACATTAGTACAAGGCGTGAGTGCGTGTTTTTTTTTTTAAATAAATTAAACCAAGGTAAATATAAATAAGTACACACGGCACCTCCAAATGGTTGGCAGGGCACACAAACGTAGTGTATGTGTGCACACTAACGTGGTCTATGTGTGCAATAAAGCAGAAATCGGTAAATACACCAGTAACAAACCACACACACACACACAACAGCACAAACGAGTTTGCGCGTAGGCAAACGCCCTTACACCAGCTGTGACATAAAAATATCAACCGGTCGAGTAAGTGAAATAGTTATAAAATTGACTTGAAGCAAAATTTCACAACTTGTAGCTATACTCTTCGTAGCTCATTGGTAGTATGTTAGACTTATGAAACATAGGTCGTGAGTTCGAGTCCACTGATGGGTATTTTTATTTTACTTTATTTAAATTTAGCGTTAATTTAAACGCTGTTGAGTATAATATAAATTTATTTGAAATTGACAAATGACTACAAGCTGCATAGCTGTCGACTATTTCTCTTCGCTAAAAATATATGATTCGTTCTTCATTTGAGAAGTAAAACCATTCTACCCTCATACAATATGAATAAACGAAATTAGTTTTTAGTTTTAGTGACAATTCACCTCTGCGTCTGCATAGTGATTCACTTTGTGATTTGTCAATTTATAATTAATTTATCTTCGCAGTCACTATGGAAAGTCATTTGACCATGTTCAAAAAGGCGGAGATAATTGTATTCTATGAACAAAATATTACAATTAGTGAAATCGCAAGACGTTTAACGGTAAGTAACATAGAATTGTAAATATTTTATTTGACTGTTAGAATATTTGTATTTGTATAAGCTAAGTATTTGTTTTTTTTGTTTACAGAGGAGAACTGTTCAATTATGGGTTCACCGATACGCAGATTCGGGACAGTAGTCGTCTATACGGATGCATCACCACGCCATCGAGAAATCGTAGCTGCACATAGCGCTGATCCGTTCTGCAGCACCCGTTCTACGGCCACAACACATAATCTATCCCTACAAACCGTACGGGTTCACTTGCGTGCTGCAGGGTTGCGGTGTCGGAGGCCGACGAAGAAAATTGCTCTAACCGATCAGCATCGTCGAAACAGAGTGCGTTTTGCGACTGACTATTTTAAACTTTGATTGGTGCAACAATGTGGTGATATTTAGTGATGAAAAGTCCTTTAAGTCAGACAAGGATGGATGGTAAGATATTATGGCGAAAGAGTGGTGAAAATTATAGTTATTGGGGTTAGCTCAGTAATTTTTATTTTTCCATTTGTATAAGATTTTAGTTATTTTGTTAAATAGTTACTTATTATTATTTACAATTATGGGTAAGCCAATGTGTTAATGATGTTATTGTTACTGAGGTTGGAATAAGTTATCTTATTTCTAGCTAATTAACATGTTGATTCATATAACTAATGACTTGCCTATTTACTTTAGTAAAACAGCCAGTCCATCCTTTTCTGATGTTTATTATGATTTAAAACTGCAAATTGAAAATTTTCCTTATTAATATAAACTACAACTATGTTTTAAAACGAAAAACAACAAAAACGTAACATCCTTAATGTTTATGTTACGGCAAGAATACATTTTGTAATTTTAACACTTAATAACTTGTTTCATTTACTTTCTGTGTTGCTTTTATTCGTATATACTACAATACTATTATTAGCCATATTAAAAAAATAAACTAAATCTATAAAAAGAAACAAAAAAGGAATTTTGCAAGTTCACAGGGATTTGAACCACCATACCGATTATTGTAAGTCTTGTATCATACCAACTGAGCCATTCAATCTATTACAATGCATTGCAAAATTTTGCTTCATATCATAACAACAATGAATCATTGTCACTGGCACAACTACATGCTTACAATATCCGTGTGTGGGTTGCCCAGAACTAAATAATTACGTCGACGTCGCTGACACACACATACACTACCTACGTTAGTGTGCCCTGCCAACCATTTAACGTTGCCGTGTGTACATATTTTTGTATTCTGTCTGTTGTTTGTTTGTTGTTATTTTATTCTAATGTTACTAACTTAAATCGTGTCTGCTAAGAATATCTGAATCTTGTTACTGAATTTAATTAATTAATATACATATAATAGGATACCGAAATTACTGTTATTACTGTTGAATAAATGAATTTAATTAATTAATTAATATACATATAATAGGATACCGAAATAAATGGCACTAGGTACTTATTATTCCAACGAAAACTGGCTGTAGTGTAGACTTTATTACCTAAACAGGAACATAGACTGATTCATAAGTAGTGTTAGAAGGAATTATTCACAACAGCTTTGTGGCCGCACTCTTATCTCGAGAAATAACACAGAATAGAAGAAAGTTGTCTATGACATGTCTTGTCTATGGACTGAGCGTTCTCTGACGTTTACCGGCATCTTGTTCTCAAGCATAAATTGCGCATGGGTTCATGATTTTAATTTAAGCGAATCCTAGAAAATATAACATAGTAAGTAAATATTTTAACGCTTAAAAGATTCAGAAGTGAGATTGGGCCTTCCGCCACTAAAATTTTCAAGTTTAAAAGTAAAGTTCATCATTTTCCATATTTCTGTTAAAACCGCAAAAATAATTTATTGTTTTGGTAAAATAAAGACCAATTTCAGTTATAAAACGCTTACATTGTGCATTTTGTTGTGTAATACGAATTTAAAAACCAATCCTGTGTGCGGGAATAGACGCTTTGTTGTTTTATAAAAATAAAATATCTTACGATCACGACGAACTAACCTTAAAGTTACTAACCTATTTTGTGTTGTGCATTGTGAATTGTGCTTTTAACCTGCTGGTGGTGAAACAGTAAGACTGTTGGATTGTTGCATTGAGTTGCCCATGCAAGTTTGGTGAGCTGTAAATAACCTATTAACTATTCTACTGTAAATACCTTGTGCCTCCTGAAAGATCATTGACAATTATTTCGTGTGCCTATTGTAAATACTGTGTTCTAATTGATTGACTGTGTTCTAATTGATTGCCTGTGTCCTTATTTTGTGTGTGCCTAATTGTAAATACTGTGCCCTTGCTATTTCTAAACAACTACTTAGTGTGTGCATAAATTAACAATAATTGCTGAACTTTATTAACTTAGTGCTTAAATAACTAGGACATACTTGAAGTAGTAAGTTTTGAGCAACATTTAATTAAATGGGCAAAGCTTAAGCTTAAATTAACAATTACTTAAAGGTGTGATTATTTAAAAATAATGGGGCGGAATAAAAATAAGAAGCGCTCTCATAGCAGTTCTAGTTCATCCTCTTCAAGCAATAATAATAAGAAGAGATATAAATCTAAGTTAAGGGAGAAAGACAGACGTATTGATGCATTGGAAGATGTAATCAAGGTGCTAAGGAATAGTGACCATATTAGAAATGATAATAATGACCGGGACACTGAATCTATATCATTTGTGCCACCTGTACCTGGACCTAGTAGTGGTGGTATTGCTAGTAGTGGTGGTAATGCTAATCTACCAATAGTGAGATATGTTGGACGGAACGATTTCATCCCTGAATTTGATCCTCAAACCACAAATGTCCCCGTCGAACACTGGATCAGGAATTTAAAAAGCACTGCTAGGATGCATGGCTGGGATGAGCGTACCCTTATTTGCAACTGCACTTGTAAACTACGTGGATATGCAAAGGGATGGTATGACCGGCAGGCATCATTTGAAATGAGCTGGGATGAGTGGAAAGATAAAATTATAAAAGCTTTTCCATTTACTAAGAATAAATTATCTCAGATCCGGGAGCTAGTAAATAGGACTCGTCTACCTAATGAAGATCCCATAGAATTCTATTACATTAAATTGGGAATTGGCATGTCATGCCAGATGAGTGATGAAGTTATTACTGAAGCAATCATAGGAACACTTGGAAATCAGCTGCCAGAAGTAGGTGCAAAGTCTGCTGGCTGTCAAAACACAACTACATTACTGAAGTACTTAGCCAGCATGAATGCATCGAACTTTGGCGACATTAAGTATTCTGTGAGTAATAGTGAAGGAAAGACAAATACACCTTTGATATGTTTTAAATGTGAGAAAGTCGGACACAAGGCTGCCAGGTGTCGGCAGAATAAAGAGAATACAAAAGAAAATATAAATAAAGAAAACAATAAATGTGGCTTTTGTGGTAGATTGGGCCATACAGAGATTAATTGTTTTAAGAAGAAGAAGCGCTGTTCATTCTGTAACATGAATGGTCACACTTTAGAAGAATGCAGAAAATCGAAGTCAACATAAAATTTAATACCTAATATAATATTAATTTAGTTATACTACCAGATATTATACAATACTACATTCACAAAATAAACAATACAATATATATATTAACTGTCAGTTCTGGATATACATAACTGTGCCTGCCCATTTGTCACAGCTATATTAATGGTGGATGGGATTTAATTGTTGACTGACTTTTTGAAGTATACCAGGCAGTGGCCCAGTACCTTGATGTGTTGGTTGGTGACCATTTTGAGGTCACAGTACAACATAATAATATATTGGTGGGTAAAATAGTTGAGTTTCTCCACAATAGAAATGGCACTTAAATTGGCAAAGTTATAGTGAGGCTATTGGATAAGTTTAGTATACCAAGAAGTTAGAAAATTGGTTAATCTGTCACATTGAATTTGATTGGGAATTAAACTAAGAAAAGACAGTCATAAAGTACAAGCAATATTGTATGTTATTTTATGAAGCAGAAGTTTTAATTAATACTAATGTTTATATTAAATATTGTTACCAAATTGGTAAAGTCTCCAACATCCAGTAATTTAAGTCAAGTAATAATAATAATGGAAATAAAATAGCTTAAATTAAGTTATGATTGATATGATAAATACACAACAGAACTGCTGAGGTAACTTATCGAACAGTAATGCCTGAGGGAAGCTTTTCATCAGAGGAATACTTGACTAAACAATGAGTCCTATACAGAATACTTAATTAAGTGTGCTTGCCTTCGGGGCCTCATCACACCAAAATCATATCATTATTATTGTGCTTGCCTTCGGGGCCTACACAGCATAAGTGTGCTTGCCTTCGGGGCCTACACAGCATAAGCGTGCTTGCCTTCGGGGCCTACACAGCATAAGTGTGCTTGCCTTCGGGGCCTACACAGCATAAGTGTGCTTGCCTTCGGGGCCTACACAGCATAAGCGTGCTTGCCTTCGGGGCCTACACAGCATAAGTGTGCTTGCCTTCGGGGCCTACACAGCATAAGCGTGCTTGCCTTCGGGGCCTACACAGCATAAGTGTGCTTGCCTTGGGGGCCTACACAGCATAAGTGTGCTTGCCTTCGGGGCCTACACAGCATAAGCGTGCTTGCCTTCGGGGCCTACACAGCATAAGTGTGCTTGCCTTCGGGGCCTACACAGCATAAGCGTGCTTGCCTTCGGGGCCTACACAGCGTAAGTGTGCTTGCCTTCGGGGCCTACACAGCATAAGTGTGCTTGCCTTCGGGGCCTACACAGCATAAGCGTGCTTGCCTTCGGGGCCTACACAGCATAAGTGTGCTTGCCTTCGGGGCCTACACAGCATAAGCGTGCTTGCCTTCGGGGCCTACACAGCATAAGTGTGCTTGCCTTCGGGGCCTACACAGCATAAGTGTGCTTGCCTTCGGGGCCTACACAGCATAAGCGTGCTTGCCTTCGGGGCCTACACAGCATAAGTGTGCTTGCCTTCGGGGCCTACACAGCATAAGCGTGCTTGCCTTCGGGGCCTACACAGCATAAGTGTGCTTGCCTTTGGGGCCTACACAGCACAAATGTGTTGCCTACGGGGCCTAGACACTATGCCTATGGGGCCTGAACATGTTGCCTGTGGGGCCTGGACATAATGCCTACGGGGCCTAGACATAATGCCTACGGGGCCTAGACATAATGCCTACGGGGCCTAGACATAATGCCTTCGGGGCCTAGACTCAATGCCTGCGGGGCCTTGACACAATGCCTACGGTGCCTGAAGATGTTGCCTACATGGCCCAGACACAATGCCTATGGGGCTTAACATGTTGCCTGCGGGGCCTATACTGATTACCTTCGGCGCCTACTAACATTGCCTTCTGGGCTTAGACTCATTGCCTCAGGGGCCTACGCATGTTGTCTTCGGGGCCTATATGTTGCCTGCAGAACTTTTCAGAGCTATGAAGAATCTCATTGTAGGCATGAGCATCAACTACTCCTACGAGGACGCAGGAGAATCAGGATGGCCGAACTGTTAGAAGAAATTATTCACAACAGCTTTGTGGCCGCACTCTTATCTCGAGAAATAACACAGAATAGAAGAAAGTTGTCTATGACATGTCTTGTCTATGGACTGAGCGTTCTCTGACGTTTACCGGCATCTTGTTCTCAAGCATAAATTGCGCATGGGTTCATGATTTTAATTTAAGCGAATCCTAGAAAATATAACATAGTAAGTAAATATTTTAACGCTTAAAAGTAGCTATACACGTTTGAACCTTGTCAAACTTACTAAACGGCAATTCATTAATTTATTGATCTTTTGTTATTTCGATAACGCTACTAATGAAACTGATCATACATAGCCATAACTCATTATCAAACGACACCGGTTAAAAAAGCGAACCTTACATCTATGATGTTACAGGCATCTAAAGCTGCGTACAGACCGGGCAAACGAACGCCAACGAACAGGTTTCGTTGACCTTCGTTGCTGCAATCTACCCTGCATTATGTATATAATAAATATCCATCGTTGGGCGTTCGTTGGGCCGGTCTGTACGCAGCTTAAAACGGATTGAAACGCGGACAAACGCTGTACAGGCTGTTCAACTTTCAGCTATTCGAAAAAACACTTCTGTGTCCACAAATCTATACAGGTAAGCAGAAGCAAAAAAACGGAACTTTACCAAAGCCGTCACCAAAAGCTGTTCAGAATTTTCGAACACCCTGTATAGTTGGAAAGCTTGCATTTTGCTGCCACCGCTCCATCTGATGTAATCACCGCGGGAACAGACAGATCTTGTCACACCTGTCGTCTGCCTGAGGGGTTTAACTGGCCTACAGGGTGTGAATCTTAGGCTGAAGTCTCTATTTCATTATTAACGACTCAAACAAAAAAGTTGGTGAAACAAATATTTAGAATTTAAAGAAAGAAAGAAATATTGGTATAGTGCTATTTATACTCTGACCATTATATTAGCGTCAATTCACACGTACCACAACCACACCACGTCGCAGCGACATAATGTGGTCAAGCTGTGGTTACGTGTGAATAGTGTGACAGCGGCTTTTTGCAGTTGCGTTGTGGCAGCGACAAAATTCGATGTGGTTGTGTTGTCGCTGTTGTTGCGATGTGGTAACCACGTGGTCGTATGCATTTAATAGGGAGAGGAGGTGGCCGCGGTGCCGCCGCCGCGTAGCGGCGTTGCCGACGCGATGTGGTTGCGATGTGGTCGTATTACACAGGTGGTCGAATTACACAGGTGGTCGATGAAAACGGCAAAATGTGGCACGTGTGAATTGGATTATTCATTTTCAATACAAAATATACGCCCGACCACACGGCGTGGTTGTGGTGTGGTTGTGGTTGTGGTGTGGTTGTGGTACGTCTGAATTGACCCTTATTGGTTTTTTGACACCCAAAATCCCATACATATTTGACACCTGCAAAGGAAAACCAATTTTACTTACCAGAGATAAGGAAACGTCAAAAATACAATAACATATAGCTCTATAGAAACTAACAACACAAAATTTGAATTTACATAGGTACTTAGAGCATTCTATGAATTAATAATATGGCACTGAAGTTAATCCTAAAATAAATCTAATCTAAGTATACGTCGCGTCACTTAGGTAAGAAATACCAATAAAGTAAGTTATAATTTACACAATACAAAACAATAGTTTCGTGAGGTTTAACTCATAGAAGCACCCTGTATTTGTTAAAATACTAGTGCCTACCGCGTATTCATTAACGCAAAGCAGGATAAGAAGATTAGTTTACTTACTTAAAGTACAGTCAACTACGTTTGCATACTATGGATAAACAATATGGCTAAGAACATTCGGTTTAACATTACCTATGACCCAAAAAAAAAACAAATCGAAAATCGGTTCAGCACGCGTAGCACAGTATGGCGGTGACAAGATATAAATGACAGCTAGTTGCAACAAATTGTGTGATACCAGTTGTCCTCACAAATGCTAACATGGCCAACACGAAATAATCACTACAAGATGTGAGTTACAATTTTGACAGCGAGATTGGAAGATTTGTCTTATTTCCTAACATGGGTGTACCAATTTATCCACACATGTCTCAGTTTGACATTTGTTTAGGTAGCATTATATCACTCAAGTTCGAAGGTGGTGATAACATGTGACACAAATAATTATTTGTTTAGTTTTTGTTAATTTCATCCTTGCTCTACAAGAAGAGATGCAGGAAAGGAAAATTACTATAATACTTATAGGGAAGATGATCCGGGACTCTAATAACCCGTTGAAAATGCTTTAAAAACAACATTTGTCAAAACACACATCCTCTTTTTATTTGACTAAAATTATATCATATTACTTATATGTAGCGGTGTTAGCTCAGACGGGTAAGCGCCCGCCCCTCACGGAAGAGATGTGGATTCAAATCCTGTCGCTGACATGTGCTAATAAGTTAGATAGATAGACATTAATTTGTTCCACTTAAATTAAGAGGCGAAATGTGTGTGTTGAAGCAGACCAAAAGGGAAGCAACTATGTTATAGCGCATATGTTTGCCCTTAGGAACAAACCACAGATTTTCAGTTGTCTCCCATTCTTATACTTTAAGTTTGCCTATTCACGTCAAAGTATGTAGGTAATGAAGTGGCTAATTGAATAGTTTGAATGCTAAATATAGAGTTCACGAAATGTAAATAATACTTATAAACTGTACATTGAATACATCTGGCACACCGGGCAGTCAGCGACTCATTCTAATCCTTCACCACAGCGACAAACCCTAGTCAGGATTTATGATTTATCAACAACACGTGAACAACACACTAACTGAGATGAAGTGGCTAATTGAATAGTTTGAATGCTAAATGTGGAGTTCATGAAGTGTAAATCATATAAACTGTACATTGAATACATCCGGCACACCGGGTAGTCAGCGACTAATCCTTTCACTACAGTGACAAACCCTAGTCAGGATTTATTATTTATCAACTACACACTAACTATAAAAAAATAAGTGGGTATGCTAGCATGTACTTACAACTATTTTAAATGGTTATAAAAATATAATATTTTCTTTAGGTAAGTAAAACATTTATTAAACTTTTAATTAATAAATTATAAAAAGTATACTATTTCACACACCATAAAAGCATATTAGGTATTCTTAGTTATCAACTATCACAATAATCAGTCTGAAATTTGCTTATATCAGTCATCAAATGGGTCTCATAGTATGTATGCCAAGTTTTTCAACTTTTTCAGTTCGGTGCCGCTCCAGTTCATTGTTTCACCACAAGGTTGCTAATGTCATCTGACCATCATTCAGCACCACCATTCACCATTCAGGTGGTTTCTGCCAACAAGAGCTCTCCAACCGTGTCTAGGGCATCAATTTCTGACCGGCTTTGACCATCTTCCGTCTTGCCTACAAGCCAATTTCAATGTTCTGTAACAAACAAAAATGTTTCATTAGATTTTAGTTATACTTATGAACTAAGATTATGTCTCCTATTGTCCTCTTCATCATCATCATAACCCATCACGTCCCCACTGCTGGGGTAGGGGTTTCCTTCCAATGAAGGAAGGCCGACCAAGTAGTGCCATGTGAAAAAAGTTTTTTGAGTTGTTTTGTGTGCATATGCCCAATTATAATAACATGTCACGGGTACTGGCACTTACCTACTGTTTTTTTCCTTCCATTGATTATATAAATATTATTCAGTCAGGCCGTGGGACAAGCATCGAAGATGATATTCTGCGCCCGTCAGGATCCTGCCCGGGCTTTTTTCTCAAGGCCTTCTAGCTCCTGGGTCCGGGTAGACAGTGGGTGGGTCATCAGTCAGGTGGCATGCTGTTTTTGTTCTTCGTCTCAGGGATCCGATGCATCGACGGCTGCCGATAGCAGGAGCTCCCAAGGAATCTGAGCGTGCTTGGTCGGGAGCAAGCTTGGTCGTATGTCATTTGATGAGACGATGTCCAAGAAACTCAATAAAGTAGTTTAATGAGCCAATATGAATCCATGGGGTAGCGCAAAGCAAAGTAATATTACCAAAATAATACACTCGAAACTCTCGAAAGCACCAAACAGTCAAAATTTTCTTCAAGTTTGACGTTTGGTGACATTTTAATTGTCAAAAAACCATAGACAATACAAACAACAACCACAAATGAGAGGTTTTCGGAAAAAAATAACATTTGAAAAACTTATTTGCACAGAGCAGAAAAGTTACAGTGTCACTGGGACTAATGCCGAATCACACAAATAAAATGAGTCCCATGTACACCCTATGCTAACATTTAAGACTGATATCAAAAAGTGACTCAATTTAATCAGTCACTTCACATGTTGTCTTATTATGGCCATACTAGCCGTGCAGCCGTTTAGGAGCTACACTACCACAGACAGATACAAGACACATCAAACTTACAACACCCTAATTTTCGTAAAAATACTAGACTAGGTTTAGTGCGGGTTCGCCAAATGATCCGTGGAGAGAACTAAACGATACGAAACCCTTAGTTCCCTTGTAATTTTGTCGCGTGAACTTCGCATAAAGGACTTGTTGCCAACTTGTGTGGAGGTAGGGGCCCGGGGGGTTACTCTTGAAACGCTATGTACGGTCAGCTGCATAAGTCGTTATAGAAAGAAAGAAAGAAAGAAAGAAAAACTTTATTTGGCTTAGACAGCAATATTAATTTACAAAGAAAGATGCAATGAAATATAAATATAGGTACTTAATCTAATCAATCTAAATATATATAAGTATATAAATCTAATAATGAGAAAAAAAATTAAAAAATATATATATAAGTATTGGTGATAGGCAATAAATAATATGCTGTCGTCGTCAAAACGGTGTCCACTCAGCTACTGCAGCGCCTTTGGTTGGTTTAAATGACACTGCGCTGGTTTTCAGTGGAAGCCTTATAGTGACGCACTACGCGTAGGTAGTTAATAAAAATAAAAAAATCACTTATACACTTCTGTACCTTGTCAAATTGACGAACCGTCAATGTTTGAATGAATTGATTTGATTGATAGGCGGTTTAAGATTGACAAGGCACAAAAGTGTATAACGACTTATGCAGCTG
Organism: Plutella xylostella; assembly: GCF_932276165.1. Taxonomy (NCBI): domain Eukaryota; kingdom Metazoa; phylum Arthropoda; class Insecta; order Lepidoptera; family Plutellidae; genus Plutella; species Plutella xylostella. The sequence continues at coordinate 1,940,171 of NC_064005.1, forward strand.
ACCGTAGGTAGTACGTATGTAAAGTAAAAATTAATATTAAAGATATGTAAGGGCTGTGCTAACTAAGCGAACTAGACTGAAAAAATATTATATGTAACTAAATAATAATTTGTTACCACTAGCGTTATTTCAAAATGCAAAAATGAAAAAAATACCATTATGCTAATAAATACGTATTTGTAGAACCTATATTGTAGTACCTAAGTACCATAAATATGGGTACAATATAATTTCCGTCAAAAACGGTTGTTTTAGCTCTTTAAAAAAAGTTCTAAATTTATTTTATTGGTGCTGAAAAAATGTATCTTTTAAAATCAATGATCACTTCTGTATTGGTATCACCTTTGTTTTTTTTTACAAATGTAATTATAACGTTTCAAGAGTAGGCAGTCTGGGCCTGATAAACGTTGCGGTAATAAAACTTACGCTCAACTTTAGTTTCGAGTGTGTGCTTCAACAAACTCACCTAATAATAATAACATAACAAATTTTACCACGGTTTAAACTCCATACGGAGGTAAATGAGTGGCAAAACAAACATAGGTAGGTACTTAACTATATCAAACTCACTCCTTGTACTACGAAACTTTTATACAACGAATGTTGTAGTGGTTATAGTGACCCTGACTGCTATGCCGAAGGTCCCGGTTACGATACCCGGCCGGCACAGATATTTTTTTACAGGTATATGTACTCAGGTCATGGCTGTAATATTGTATGTATCTATGTAAGTATATGTGTACAATACAAGCTGCCCGATGCCTTAATTATTACTGGCTCTGCCTAGTTTGGGGTCGGATAGCCGTGTGTGAGATGTCCCCACATAATAATATTTTTACAGCTACACTGATTGCCGAATCCATCCACCACTACGCTCACCTTGGGGGTCACTCACTATAATACAGGGTGTTGCAAAAAGGGTATACTAAGTCGAAACCAGCATGTGCAACATGTTAGGTACTTATATTTAAATTTAATTTTAAATCAGAATTTCAAAATTCGTGAAATATTTTTTTTATTTTCCATAGAAAATTAGTTGGTCACGTGACTTTTAATTATGAAAAATGATTTTTTTTTCGCGAATCTTAAAATTCTGATTTCAGATTCGGGCTTAGATATAACATGCTGCACATGCTGGTTTCGGCTTAGTATACTCTTTTTGCAACACTCTGTATAGCTTACGATACACGAAGTTTCGGGGCATTGCTGCGGCTGCATGCAGGGATTACAACATGAGCTTTCATTCGTTCGGGTTTTTCAAAGCTAGATGCATAAAATCTGAATTGTTTGTGTGAAGCGCCACAAACTATGGTGCACCTTAAATCATGCCCCGCGTGTCCCTGTCCCTACACCTGGCCCTGTAGCACAGAGCGCTAATAAGACGTGACAAAAGTTCTCCGTCGCGCTCACTCTTGAGGCAGAGCGATGTGAGTGACGGTGATGCAAAACTTTTGTCACGTCTTAAATGCGCCCCGTACTAGCCCTTCTGTACGCGGGAAGAGCTCATGAGTCTCATGACCGCTACCAGCGGTGCAGTATCAGTGGCCCAGTTCTGGGCATGTATTATTTAGCGACTTTGTTGGTTTGTCGTCGACACGATAAGAAGAAGAAGAATGCTAGAGTAACCCTCCAGGAACTAGGAAACTTATGCGGGGCGGCTATAATGTCGCTTAATTGAGTTGAGCTGACGTTCGCTCCTCAATGACGACTTATTGAGATCGCTAACGCAGTTATTGCGAGGTCTGATGAACTTTGCCGGCGCGGCTGGGGCAAGGGATGGGAGTCCCTAGAAGCCTTCGTCTGGATTAGTCTACAAAATGCGTGGTCATTGTTATAGTAAGCTGAAAGAGAATGAATCTGGCGGAAGTTTATCAGATCCCCTCATTCACTAAAAATCAGGTTCAAACGGTAGAACCGATTTCAATGAAACATGGCTAAGAACACTCGGGGTAACATTACCTATGACCATAAAAAAACAAAACGAAAACTGATACAGTTACACAGATGTTAAACTTATAACATATAACAATTCCTATCGGGAGTTAAAAATTCGCGAACACTATTGGTGCCGGCTATTGGAAAAACGCCTATTGACTAATACTTTCTCGCCGTGGCATACCCTATTCTTAAGAAGAATCCCTTAAAAGCTTAAAAAAGGGCATGGCTATTTACATTTTTAATTGGTTTCGGAACTGAAATCAAAGGGATTGAAGTCCAGATTAATATGGGATGCATATTCTCTATATTATTGAGGGTTAAAACAGGTAGTCTTTTTTCCCTTGGACCAGCTCCCGTCACGATGATTCGCCAGACACCGTCTCGTCTGAGCAGACAAAGCCGTGCTCGGGGTCACTCTACATATACATCAACAAACAAGGATAGTCACACAATCGGCTCGCTTCATACATTGAGATAGAGCCGTGGTTAGCGCAGCGCTCCGAAGCTTCGGAAAAGGAAAATTGCGGCAAAAAGGCGAAAGCTATAAACCTATAATACACTCACGGGCAATGAAAAGGTTCCACTGAGAAAAGCACCAAATTACTTCTAAACGGAAAAGGCTAGCTTAATGCCGTCTTCTGCATTATTGAAGAACATTTAACAGAGCATAAGGTCGACCAACTAAAATCGGTAATAATTTGTATAAATTTTAAATTAAATCTTTGAAAAAATTGCGTTCGATTGATGCGGAATTTTGTAAGTGGCACTTTTTCATTGCCCGGCAGTGTATATTATGCTGAAGCGATTGCCATCAAAATCAAAGAGATTGGTTGATATTTAGTTAGTGTAAAAAAAAAACGTTTTCTTCCGAAACCAGAACTTCATCAAGAAAAGTACCTATTGTCAGTCGCGAGCTGCAGTGCATCTCTATCGCACCCGTGCCAGGGGCATGAGAGTACAAGCGATAGCAAATGTTTTCCTAAATACCTATTTTGCTAGAAACGCGAAGGTATACTCTCCTCTTAACCATGACCTCTATCTCGTTGTATTAGGCGTGCCGACAATAGGGAATATGCATTTTTTTATATATTTTTATTCGATAGATTTACATTGCTTTATTCTAGTATAAATAAATTAAACGCCAAAAAAAGTAATTTAAGGTATTTTAAAGAAAGTTAAAAATTTATAACCAACACGACCACATAAAACACACAAAACTTGTGTGACGTCATCACCTCGTTATTCAGCTCAGAGTAATGAGTTTCTCCAGTCGCGCAGACGCTCAGTTCTATGGGCATAGATTATTCTGAGATTGACATATCAACATTTATTACGTCACATTCGCTCTAAGAAAATCGGTTACGTTTCAAAGATTTAAAGTTACCGAAGTTTTTTTTGTACTTTTCAACAATTATTTACTCGCTCAAAAATGACTTATAATCAAAAATATTGATGGAGGCATAAATTCTGAAATAACAAAGTTAATTAAAAATTATATTTGACCTTTATTTGAATCACATGCATATTCCCCATTGCGGCGTTAACCACGATCCATTCATCTCGTTGTATTAAGCTGCGTACACACCGGCCCAACGAAGGCCAACGAACGGGTTTCGTTGGCCTTCGTTTCTGCAATCTGCCCTGTATTATGTATGATAAATATCCATCGTTGGGATATCCGTTGGCGTTCGTTGCGCGTTCGTTGGCCCGGTGTGTACGCAGCTTTAAGCGTCGTTCGTTTGGAGAGTGACCCCCCTATTTCGGCTGAGGCGAGCAAATCCACGCACCGCCATTAGTGCGTCCCGGCGAGAAACATCATTATGAAGGATCGCTGATTACGATTACGTGGGGTCACAAAAAGTATAGAGTGACTTCCTGAAGGCAGATTCTTTATGTTACAAATAAAGTTGTACGACCGTCACGTAACCGCAAAACCCAAGCTTAGGGTACCTATTCATTTCTCAGATTTAATAATAAAATTATGTGAATAAATAAAGTTACTCGTAGAGGCTTTCTTTCGCGCAGCTCCAAAGTTTAAATTTACAATAATTAATTAAATAGGTAGTTGTTAAAAAATTAGTGAAATTATGTTTCTTTATGTAAATAGTTTAATAAAACTTGTCTTCCATTAATTAGGTATATTTAAGTGGTACCTAGGTATTTATAAAAACATATAAATATTGTCCTTTTATCACATAAGCTGCACCATTACGACTAATACCACCCTATCTTTCTACTGAAGAGACAGTTTCAAATATTTTCGCGCGCACAGCGGCAGGCCGGAAGCGCAGCCATATTTCTTTTGGCAGACATCAGACCGGATATTGCATTGCGGTCCGAGCGCCGATGAATCGAAGCCTTATAATCTACTGACAGACCGACAGACATACGTGCTGCATAAAATATTATCATTTTTCTAACACCATATTCTTATTCATTTGAATTTCTTAAATATTCTTTTACCACTTATACCGATCGTGTATTTAAATTATGGCAGCATGTAGGTTCCGTACGTATTAGGAACTATGAATCATCACCCAATCCAATAATTATCTACAGCCAAGCTGCGCTAAAACACAGTGTAGGTACCTAAATTTCGTTTTGACTTCGCAAAAGGACCGCTGAAACTTTCATCTACTGCCATCATCCGTTCAGTGCTCTTACAAAGATTGTATGTTCTTTGTTAAGTATAGTAATATATTTATGGAACTTAGCATTGCCTATAATTTCAGTTAAGGTTCGATGAAATAATGTTTCTATCCCAATCAAACTGCCATTGAATACCTCGTTAGCAACGTCGATCGCCATAATTAAGTAACCAATAAACCCAACCCCATTAGATTTATAATTACAAACTACAAACGTATCTCAGCCCCATCTATTACTAACGTCTATTGCCTCCATAACGGTGTTTGCCTGCTTTTGTTACCTACAACCAATATTAACACTTTAAATTATTCAGAAACCCAGATTAGCCATATGCGATGTAGATGGTGTGTCACAAAAAGAAAGTGAAAAACTGTCTGCATTTTGTTTACTGTCAAACCGTTTAAGTTCAAACTAATGAAACCGTTCAGAGATATATGACATATAAGTTCCGATAGGGGGTTTTTTATATATTTTTTTTGGGAAATAATACACGGTGATAATTTAATTATTTATTATTATAATTGCTCTTTACGGACAACTGTGACAACAAAGCTGTCAAAGCAAACGTTATTCCTACTGACAAGACCTATCCAACGACATTAGTCTTACTGCTATTGGAGGGTGGTCCCAATCTGTCCATTGTGATGTGATGAATAACAAACATTTTGTGTTTTATTGATCCAGTCCCGACACTTTTTACACAGAGTAGAGTATATATGCACTCACGACTGTAATCCCCGAAGGGGTTCATACGTTGCGAACCATATCGCCGTTTAGGAATAGCACTGCCACTTCATCTTGTTCGTATATTGTTAATCTAAGATTCAGAAAGCACATGTCGCAAGATTTGTCAACAATACAACGCAGTTAATTACATCTTCACCAGATAAGTTTGGTCTGTGAAATTAATCTCGGTTGCAACTGAAATGTCGCATTTTGGATGCTTTAAGTGCTCTGGAAGAAAATGCTCTAAACGATAAGAGGTATAACAGAGCTAGTCATGGATAGATAGATACAGTTGAGGATAATATTTGTCTCATGAAATATCGACTTGAAAGAATGTAGGTATTAATTAAAATTGGTCGGTTCAAAAATATAACACTAGAGCGGCTGGGGTCAAATTAAAATGGTTGATTATGTCAGACTGTTTGGTATTCTACTTCAACACAATATACAGAACCCTGAATAATTTACAGGCTACTAAACAGAGGGTCCCGTAGTTAATATTTAGAGGGTTGGGCCAATAGTTTGTCCAAAGGGTGGAAAGGTAATGCAAATGTATGTATGTATTGTATTGTCGTGTCGGTCGTTTGTTTTATGAATAATTTAAAAGCTTTCTTTTTAATAATATAAATAAAGTTTTAATTAATTTTGTGAGGCGAATAGTTTGCTTATTGTGGTTTAGTTTAATTAAACTTCAATTTATTTCGACCCGAGCCGAGAATCAAACCTACGATCTTCAGGGCTTTAGTGAGTGGCTAACCGATACACGTTTCTGATGAACTCTTGATTTTATTATTTTTGACAAAGGGTTCTAAGCTAAGTTAGTACAATGGGGGGGGGGGGGGGGGGGCTTACTAAAGAACTTACCCTTTGAGATATAATATTTAAGGGGTTCATCATGCATACGGGTTTTATGTGACGACAGGATTTTGATGGGGTTCTAAGGAGATCTAAACCATGTTACTGAATGTAACATCGTCGTCAAAAGATCGCTTCACGAAAGTTGAGGAGGATTTCAGTTTTATTATTTTATTATAGCTGTGCCCTGCTGTGCTTCGCTTCGCCTTAAAAGGTTTTCCCGATAAAAAAGTAGCCTATGTTCTTTCTCAGGGTCTACACCATCTGTAAACCAAATTCCATTTAAATCCGTTCAGTACTTTTGGCGTGAAAGAGTAACAGACAGACAAAGTTACTTTCGCATTTATAATATTATATAGTTAGGATAATCTGTATCCTACGATCTGCTTGTTAGTTGTGAGTGTGAAAGGAATATACGAGTATTATTTTTGTCATGTGATAATAGAAACACACTTGTAACACATAATATGTCCATGGCTAATGTTACAGTTTTACTAAATTATTGGCAATAAATTTCATATAGTAAATCAGTAGTAATTTCAGGTATTTGGACAAATTGTAAGGTATTGTAAGTGTAAGTAACTGAATACTTAAGAATTCAAGTCAATGTTACGTTCGGCAGGATGTAATTTGGGATTTTCATCACCATTGTAAGTGATGTTAGCATGTTTCGATCCAGGTGACTTGCAAAACGTGGGCGCGAATCTGTGAAATGAGATGGGGTGATGGATAAGGTAATTATATTAGGGGGTTATTATATTAACACAGTGTATGTGTAGTTTTATTTCTTATAAATAAATATAATAATAGTCTCCTGTAGTAGGACCGGGCGTCTGATATTAATTATTTTATTTTTGCCAAAACGGTTAATTTTTTGATACATGGGATCTTTTTTGATTAATATTCTTACTTTAAAAAACATAATCCGTAATTGGGGCTTAACCGTTACAGTTTTAAAACATAATAATTCGACTTGTCTCACCTTATCCGAATTGAAGATTTTTATGAGTTTATGAAAAATATCTGGGGGAGTATGGGCTTTTATTAAGGGGAAGTCTAACCTGATTCATTGTGCTCCCCCATCGCATTTCACACCTTTGCCAATATGATGTGAAGAGCTTAAGGGGATTCCATTGAGGAATATTATTTTTGTGAACCCCCCGAGATGAGTGGTTGTCATTCCTACTCCCGTGTTATTAATATCTTTTTATGGAATTTAAAAAGGGGAATGTTTTGAGTTTGTCCGTGATTTGGTGACGCGTGTATGGTATTTTTTCATTAAATTTTCCACTCGTTCGTCTTGTAATTGTCAGGATGGTAATCGTTGTTTTAAAATCTTGGTACAACTGCTCAATCGATCAGGAAGAAATATGAACTAGATAGGGAGTCTTTAACTTCCAAAAAATATATTAATAATACAGGAGTAATACCTACAAACGACAACTACCTACTTTTTATATTCGGAATTAACGGAGACTTGCAAATTGACTTAGGGCGTCTTGCACAACACAGTTAATCAAAATTAATTTGTTTGTCTCTTGCTCTGACAGTATAATGTCAGAGCAAGAGGTCATAGATTTAATTTTGATTAACTTTGTTGTGCAAGACGCCCTTAATATTAAAAAAAAAGTAAGTATCCGAAAAAAACATAAATTTCCGAATGCAATCTGACTATCATCTGTTAATTATTCCCTATGAGAGTTTTGCTGATTTCAATAGTTCTCCTTCGAAGGGGAATTTCACAATTTATTTATTAAGAACAATGCGGCAACCTACTCGAACATCTGTTAAATACACCTAACAAGGCACACCTACGTTACTAGTACTACGAACTCTATATCCAAGGCTATACAGCCCGTTTTTGAATGGCCAGTTTAGTTACCCAACTTGGTATTTCACTCTCCAGCTTAGTTCTACACCAGCGAATTGTGTGAAATAGTGTTTGAATGTATTGAACCGTGTTCTGAGAAGGTTTCGAAGGAGTTCTGAGTAGTTACCTCATAGTTTATTATAATGCTGATATACAGGGTGCTGCAAAGGCGTTACAGTATTCCGAAAGAAGTTGAGCTCAACGTCACTTTAATGATATAATATATTTATTAAATATTAATGATAAAATATTAAATATCTACCCCTACTACCCCCTAAATAAGAAAAAATAAGTGAGTAACAAAATTTTAAGAAAAAAATAATTATATTTTTACCTATTTTCAAAATACGTAATTAGCACGAAAGTTGTTAAAAAGGTCCTCTTGTGTTACCCCCTTTTAGCTTATAGCTCTTTTAAGTGCGCTATTTTAATATTTAAGGAGGTACTTTTATACATCTGTCTATAAAAGCTTATCATTAGCGTTAAGATACCTGTTTTAATGTAGGTACTAATTATTTTTTATCATGATGTTAGCTTTCCTAATAAATATACATACATACACGCTCACGCCTGTCTCCCAGAGGGGTAGGCAGAGATTACGGATTTCCACTGGGCACGATTCTGACACACTTCTTTCGCATCTTCCACATTCATACATCTGCGCATTCATGCTCGTCGGCTAAAAACGTTCCTAATAAAATGGAATAAAATAAATTAACACCCTGTATATTGTATTTTATGTGTTGGGTAAATTTCGTATAAATAGAGCGTGAATGTGTTTGATTCTGTATATTGCCATTTACGAGACAATACAGCAAAATATTATTTGATTGATCAAACAAAATACTATGTATTAAAATTTTACTCAGTTAGAATAATAATATACAAGGGTATGACTCGTAATAATATGTATATTTAATAATAAATCTATCACTAAATATAAAGATAGGTATCTTCCAGGCAATTTTTCTTTTTATTCACACATCCCAACAACTGAATAAACATATCTTTGAATCATGAATGTATTGCGATTGTATGATGTCAATAAAAAATCATTAAACGGCTGATATTAGGTAGGTATATGAGCTTTTTACAACAAATATTCCAAAGGTAACAAGTGTATTATATATGTCGCAGTCATCTGGTTCAATCTCCTTTTTGGTTGAACCACTAGCGCGTTTATTGGATGGCGCTATCCAATTGTATGACTAGGCCGAACGTTGATTGTACAAGCGTCACAAAACGTCCAACTAGTTATCGGACTTAAAATCAGTTAGGTGGTAAATAAAACAAATATGGCGTCCAACACCTAACAGCTGACACAAAAAGCACCTATATTGTTATTTTTTGCAAATAAATTAGCTTTAAAGTGCGTTATTTATGTTAAAATAGTGTGACAACATGGATTTACCTATTATTACGCCGCGGGCGGATAGTTTCAAAGAAAAAAATGTGGCGAAACTGCATAATTATGAACAGTAATATCAAGGTACGTTTATTCTTATTGTTTAGTTAATTTGTGAGATGAGAGCTTTGCAAAATAGTAATTTTGTTGACTACTTTTCATCCTAACCAGACATTGCAAAATTGCTATACTATATCCCATTAAGGGTGGATTCGTCCAAACATCTCGTTACACGAGAATAACTATACCGGAATAAAATTTATACGCGAGTAAATATCTGGGATAAGTACATTTGCATTCTACCAAGTTATACCATGATTAAATTGAATGAACGAGGAACGAAACTATACTGCAACTAAAATAAAAATAGCTGCATTTTTAAAGCATGCAATAGAAATGACATGTCAACTTAGTTTGAATGGATTATAATAGTAGGAAATTGTTTATGTTTTAATATTTTATTCGCTGTTGTTATTCTGAGAATTTGCCTTTTAACGTACTTTTGTTTATGATTTGACAGATGTGTTTATATGTCATTATGACGGTTTTCTAATCAGCTGATGTGCTGCCGCCATTACAAAATTACTCTCGGATAGGCTCGTTACAGGGTAAATTTTGGCGGTATAACATTTTATTCTTGGGATAAGCTACTTATCTTGGTTTCAGGTTTGGTAGAATGCAAAATCTGCTTACTCGCGAGTAACTGGTAGTTTACTCTCGAGTAAAAAGTTACTCGACGTTGGTCGAATCCGCCCTAAGACGTTCAGTCAAGACGTTGGACGTTACAGTCAACCACTTGACGAGTTGTTCTTTTGTCATACAACTGAGTAGCGTCATCCAATGAACGGGCTAGTGGTTCAATCAAAAAGGAGATTAAACCAGATGCCTGCGAAATATATATCTAAAGAATAGTTTCTTAGACTTGTTAGTAGCGATAATCAGTCTAACAATTTTCAGTTCAGGTTATTTATATGTACTTATGGTCAAATGCACTCGTAGCCATTATATTTTTAGTTTTATATAAGTAAGTTCCTATGAGCACTTATACTTAGGTAGGTAATTTAAAAAAGATATCAAACTCCGCATCGCAGCAACTGCATCAGCTACGAAAGTTTATTGCAAATAACTTAAAATACGTTATTCGATTTGAAACGAGTTACGTTTAAAATAATGCCAGTTGCATTTGAAGTAAAATACTTAAGTTGCTATAAAGGAGCTTATTTTCTTCTCATGCATTCGAGGTAAATGGAAGTTTCGTTTTACTTCAGAATATAGCCTTGGATAGGTTTTAACTGAATTTCTTGCCTACAGCCACTGCCTTCCAAATAGGGATGTAGACCCATTGGACGTTTACTTTTGCACCACAAGGTTTTACCAGATTTAACAGTACGGACAGCTTCATTTGTAGATAGACACGGTATTTCAAAAGTAGTGTGGTACCCGAAAGAGGGTGACATAATAGCCCGTCATTTTAAACAACTATTGTTCAACAAGTCTTTATTTATTAGTAAAAAAAAACATACTCCCCATAACATGTAAAAAAATGGTATACCTACAAAGTTTATTTGAATAAGTAAAATGCTCATATTGACCCCCTGAATAATTCACCTTAGGTACGAACACCACTAAATTAATTACTGTAAATAAAAAAAAGCTTATTTTTTTTAAATAGCCTGCGTTGTGTCCCACTGCTGGGCAAAGGCCTCCTTATATTTGGTCCAACGATCGCGATCCTCCGCCACTTCGCACCACTCAGATAGGAACTTATCCAAGTCGTCCCGCCATCTCCACCTAGGTCTTCTTCGGATGCAAAAACATAGTTTAAATTGCACAGGCAAGAAAAAAGCTACAACACAGAAAAACAAATCGCCTGTTTTTATTTCGGCGACTAAAGGGCCAGCTCCACAGTCCCAGTTGGTGCACACCCATTACCGCAGTATTATGTTCTTACTGTGGGTTCGGCGCTTCACCAGAAGAGGGCGTTTAAGACTCACCGAGACTGAGCCCGACTCAGTTTTGAGTTTCATTACACTTGAGTCTTGAGTAGAAGTGAAGTTTGAAGAGAATCGTGAATAAGAAACTTTTTATGGTATCATCTAGGTAGAATTTTAAGAAATTAGTGATCGTAATAGTATAATAGAATAGGATAGAATATTTATTGTATTTATTCACAAAAAGGTAAGATACTGATTTATTTCGTAATAGTTCAAACTTTTTTACCAATGTCCGGTGAAAAGCTTAATGAGGAAATCGATACTGATTATAACTTTAAAATGTAAAATGTATCACAATATAGGGTTCTCTCGACAAATAAAAACGCAGTGTACATATGCCTCTATAATTTAACTTTTACGAATTTGATACTTGTAAAAATTGCTATACCGATCTAGCTTTCAGTGGCAATTTCACAATAAGGTTCATACTATTGTAAACCGAGCTAAAATATATATTTATTGTCCCCACTGCAGCCGACTGGACGTGTAATTGTTTTCCATTCAGTTGTAATTGACTTGTGGTGATTGCCAATAAAATGTTTTACTGTTCTCACTGCCAGACTGTAGGGTATGGCGCGGGGGACTTTTACCCCTATACGGCTGTATATTTGGTTATTCAGTAGAATATACCGCAGCCGTAGTAAAATATATAAGTACCATTTATAGTAATAAATATAGAAGTATGGGCCAACTTAAAAATTAACACAATTCAAACTGAGTGTCACACTCCTAAAAAAGTAAGGTAAAGCAGGAACCAGGCGCATGTGACTGGCAATGTTTTCATTGAGTATGATTTACTATAAGTTTTTAGGTAGATTTAGTTGAGCAAGAAATTGAGCCTATGTCTCTGAAATTTTAGTTAGCCTTAAAACTTGTCATTAGATGGTCCCGTCAAATGAGCTGATGGTGATGGTAATATAAAATAATGATAAGTACCCTAATTGATGTAACAAAAGTTCTACATACAAAAGTTTAGAAGCTTTTATAAGCGTCAACACTGTATTTCCTTGAAAAAGGCACTGCGTTATATCGAAATTCAGGATATCAAGTTCAAAGAAAACCTAGTATTTATAAGTTATTAAACTTTTAATTACATTAACTGCCTATAATGTACAAAAAACGCTTGCCAAATTTTATCATAGCTCTCACATGTAGAGCTTGAAAATTTTGAATTTTTCGTTAATATCGAGTACGGTGTCGGAAAATGGCCGACACAATACGGTGTTGTTTTTGTTTTCCATTTTATATAATTAAGAAAATTGAGTTTCGTGCCTCGCTCGATATGTCTGAAATGTACGCTGGCCTTTATTCAATATGCGTATTATGTTTATTCACGTTATTAAAGTGAAATTCAATCAAGTGGCTATTGATTGAACACAATTTGTAATACTTCGCTGATCATGTTAAAATTTCATAATCGTTGCACAATTTTACGTAACGTAACGTAAAACGTACAGTAACGTGTGATATAAGGAAAACATCTGGTAGCAAATGGATAGAGATAGCCCAAGACCGAGATGAGTGGCATAGACTGAAGGAACACCTTTGAGGTTGAAAACGGCTAAGAAGAAGAAGAAGAAGTCAATATTCTAAAGTGCCTAGTTAGTAACCGTAATACCGTAGTACCGATAATATCAAAAATCTTCGAAAAAATTATGTACTCCAGGCTCTCTAACTTTTTAGAGAGTAATAACATTTTGAAACCTGAGCAATATGGCTTTAGAAATAAAAAATCTACCACATTAGCAGCATATAATTTAATAAAGTATGTTACGGATTCAATGGACCGTAAAACTCCCGTTTGCGCGCTTTTCATGGACATGTCAAAGGCATTTGACTTTGTAGAGCATAGCATATTACTGGATAAGCTCTACAAGTATGGAATAAGAGGTAATGCCCACCAGTGGTTACATTCTTACCTGAGTGATAGGCTACAGTGTGCGGTCGTCTCTACCATAGACGCAAAATCAAAAGTTTTGACAGAATGTAGATCATCTTTCAGGAAAAATCTATTTGGTGTGCCCCAGGGCAGCATACTGGGCCCCCTTCTCTTTTTGCTCTACATTAACGACTTCCCTGATTCAATTGAAGATCCAATGATTTTGTTTGCGGATGACAGCGTCGCAGTTATACAGGGAAACGCTTCATCTTTTACCGACAAGGTTAATAAAGATTTAGTACAGATGGGAACTTGGCTAAAAATGAATAATTTAAATATAAATGTAGAGAAAACCAAGTATGTACAGTTTTTCTATCCACAAGGGACTGCACAACCATTAGAAATAGTATACGAGGGGCAACTCATTGAACGAGTTGAAAAGATCTCTTTCTTAGGTATAATACTAGACCAACATGTTAATTGGAAGGCACACTGTCAAATGGTGTGCACGAAAATTGATAAATATGTGTTTGTCCTGAGAAGGATTGTTAATATTTCCACACTAGAAGCAGGAAAAATGGCTTACCATAGTTATGTATGCTCCAATCTGCGCTATGGATTAATTTTGTGGGGCAATTCAACTAATATAAATCTAGTATTTCTAGCACAAAAAAAAGCCTTAAGAGCATTATGTGGAATAAACGACTCTACCGTATCATGTAGACCATATTTTAAAAAGCTAAAACTTCTCACTTTGTGTTCATTGTACATATTAGACATAACGTTATTTATAAAAAAGAACACTGGCCTTTTCAATCCAAAACCGGAATCTTATAGCCGGCGACTAAGAGACAGATTAAGAACAAATTAGATCTCCCTTTTGTTCGCAATGCTACCACACACAAGAGTGTATATCTAATGGCTGTTAAGATTTATAATGCTCTACCAAAGGAAATTACGTCTTTAGCAGTGGGACGATTCAAACAGGCACTGTCCACATGGTTAATAAATAAATGCTATTATAATCTAGATGAATTTTTTAATGATAAATAATATTTTGACATGTTTTAATTTTAAGTTTTATTCCTACTATTTTTTGATGCCAGATGCAATGTATAATAATATAATATATTTGTTTTGTTTTATTTGTGCCATTATAATTATTTAAGCTATTTTTTTTTTTGCATGTTATTGTTTAAAAGACAATGTCATTTGAAATTAATAATGTAACCATCTTTATGTTTATTTATATTTTCTTTTAATATTATGATTTTTAAATTTTGATATTGTACGCTTTGTTTAAAGCAGATTGTGCCTGTTCATCTTTTGTATACTTTATACATTGTATACTTGTCTAACACCTGCAACTCACCTGTGACCACAATCGCAATAAATATATGGTTTCAATGGTTTCAATGGTAGAAACGAGTTTTTTCTGGTCTTGCGCAATTTCAACTATGTTTTTGCATCCGAGATAATCCAGGAATACTCATTTATACGTTCCTATATCGTTGTCAAGACTGTTGATGTATATAAATGTATAAAATTGAATTGAATAGACGCTGTCATGTAAAAAATTATATATTTATCAAAATATAATGAGTATATTTACAGTGTAGATAATATTAATTAATAATTACAGACTTATAACTATAACTTTCTACTCCAGCGGTCGTCGGCTCTGCGGGCTACGTGGCCAGCCCATTGCCATTTCAGCGTGCTAATCCTTTTGGCTATGTCGGTAACTTTAGTTCTCCTGCGGATTTCTTCATTACGAATCCTATCTCGCAGAGACACGCCTAACATAGCCCTTTCCATAGCACGCTGAGCAACTCTGAGGGGTGAATTTCCCGCAGCCAAAAATTGCGTGGCATCAATGAAATCGGTACTAAAAAACCAAGAGATAATTTTCTAATATTTTTTTCCGGTTAAGTGAAATAGTTATCTATGTGTAGCACTAAATATTTTATTAATAGGATTAATGGATATTTAAAAAAAAAATATTAAACCTCCAAATCTTTCATTGCCGTGTCTGTCCCTACGTCACCACGTTTTGTATTATTCTTCATTGATGAAAAAATATTGAGTATTGATAGTTAAACTTAGTTTCATTTGATACATTAATAGTTAAAGTATTGTCACGGAATACATTTATTGAAATATATAAAGAATATAACGAACGGTAAGTGAAAATTCATGTGTCCCAGAACTTCTGTTCATCGCCGTGTCCTAAACATGATCAAGGATATTGTTTTACCTATGAACTTGGGTGCCCCCCTCAGTGCGCTAATCGTTTCTTACAAGTGTCGCCTAACTGCTCGACGTGGAAGGAGGTACATCGGTGCCCGCGTTTTTGCGCTATAGTGAAAATCAGTAAAAATTTTGGGGACTGGACATTTTTTCTTTCATTGCCGTGGATAGATATAACTTCTATAAAATTAAGTTTGTCTTCTAGAGTAAGCATTCAAAAGAAAGCTTTTTGAAAATATTTAACTTATAAAGTGTTTATTTCTTCGAATATTTAATACTTTTTTAGTTATTTATATTTAATGCCTTGGTTTTCATCGCCATGCTTTCATTTCCGTGGCTTCCGTGGCCAATATTTGCTATGGCAATGAAAAAAAAGCCACGGCAATGAAAAAAATTTCATTGCCATGTCCTGTAAAATAATTTGTATTCATTGCCGTGGTTCGGTTATTCATTTCCGTGGCCAGGTTATTCATTTCCGTGACTTATGTTTTCATCGCCGTGGTATGTATGATTAGGCAAAGTAACATATCTTTACCATCTTTTACCTGTAATACAGGTAATACCGATCACTGACATATTACCTACAGGACTAGTCAAATTACCTCTTTTTGCAGTGCGTTAAGACGGGTGCGTATCGAGATGTATAAAAACAAAATATATAATATTACATTAATAATAACAATCGAATCAATTATAATGAACGTTATGTATAAATAAGATCGGTGGTAGCTCAGTCGGGTAAGCGCCCGCTTCCCACGCCAGTGATGCGGGTGCGAATTCCGGCGCTGACATGTACCAATGTGTTCCTTTGAATTTAAATACAATATATACCATCGCTTTTACGGTGAAGGAAAACATCGTGACGAATCCTGCATATCTACCTATAGATTTAGCACATCTAGATAATATGTGAACCCAGCCACCCCCTGTGGACCAGCGTGGTGGGAAATGTTCCAAGCTTAGAAAGGCAGCTTAGACCTTGGAATAGAATATTCACAGTGCACAAAGGTCCCATTCGAGAGAGCCAGGTGCAGGTACTTACACCTCCCACAGATAGTGGAATAGAATATAATAGAACATACATCTCTGCAGGAACTCAGCTGGATGCTAAGTGGCCTTAATGCTGCTTGCAACGTGTAGGCCTCCGTATGTACTTGGGCAAGACAAAAGTCATTTAGAATGTTCACATAAAACCGGAGCCGGTGATCGTTCGTGAGACAACTATCGAAGTTGTGCAATAATATGACTACCGGAGGCAGACTATTCGGCTTGGCAGAAGCAACTTCGACAAGGAGGCTGAAAGGCGCATCCAACAGTCTTCAACCATTGCGCCCTGCCAGTTATGAAATATGGTGCAGAGACGTGGACACTGATGGTGGGACTGGTCCACCGATTTAAAGTCACTCAGCGTGCTATGGAGAGAGCTATGCTTAGGGTTTCTCTTATGGATGGTATCAGAAAAGAGGTTATACGTCAGAGGACTAAGGTTACCAACATAGCTGTCAAAATATGCAAGCTTAGGCAGGTAGCCGTTAGTGGCTGGATTCGGAAGACCGAGGACCGAGTGTTGTGGCGCTCCTTGGGAGAGGCCTATGTCCAGCATTGGATGATTATAGGCTGATGATGATAACATGTACATTTCATATTATTATACCAATTAAAATATACTATGATTTAGCATAAAGTTCATAAAATATTCTATCATATCACGTAATCTGTGTTAAATTACACAACACCATCAAAACCTCTAACACCACAACTTAAAGATAGGTGCGATGACGAGAAAAGCGAGGAGGAGCGGTTAAGTGCACATGTTCATCAAAAGCGAAGCGGGAGACGCTCTATGTTTAGGTTTTGGTGCAAGCTTGCAAGGAGTTTTGACTGCGTTATTATTATTGGCGCTATGTAGGGGGACGCTTAGCTGACCAACATGTGCACCTAACCGCACCTATTTTTTTGGTGCTAGGTGTTTTTCCGGTGTTGTGTAATTCTGCACAGATTATGTCATATTATAGTATATTTTATGAATTTTACATAAAATGAACAGTATAAAAATTGGATATTATATCTTATGAAAATATAGATGTTATAGGTAAGGTTTATGATCAAGGTTTGTGAATGTTATTAGTGTGTAATGAACATTTTCTTTCATAAGTCGCAATACGGACCCCACAATGCTACTTAGAGAATTCCATACTATATTCTTATTTTTTATACATACAATCGTTTTTTCTTTCGTTCCAATATCTATCCAAATATTTCTGCCATACATACTAGGGCATGCAATACCGGTAATATTTTCAATACCGGTATTGATTTCCGGTATTAGAACTCAATACCGGGATCCCGGTATTAATACCGGTATTAGACTTCCTTGTTATAAATGGCATATATTTTGTTTAAAGGTCGTATAGGGCAAAATACAACAAGAAAAAGCAATCAAAGTCTGTATTATGTAATATTTTTTACGAGAATTGAGTATTAGAGTTAAAAAATTTAGTACGCATGGACAACAAGTAGGTTTCCAAAGGCCAAAAACCGCAAGTAACGGTTGAAAACAAGTGCGCTTTCATAGTATATAGGAGCACAAGGCTAACTATATCTTAATCGCTTGATTTATAGCCTAAAAAATGTCCGATTCCGGTATTACTTCAATACCGGTATTAACTTTCAATACCGGTATTGAAAAAAGCGTGGATTTTGTCCGGGATCCCGGTATTACGCAATACCGGTATTGCGGTATTGCATGCCCTAATACATACCTGTCTAAGTTTGCGTTTCCCTCACAGTCTTTTTAAAAAAATGCAGTGGATTGATTCTTTTATTTCCATTGTATACAGTTCTTTCATTGCCGTGGAAGTTTGTTTCATTGCCGTGGGCCTTTGTTTCATTGCCGTGGACGCTTGTTTCATTGCCGTGAACGCATGTTTCATCGCCGTGGCACGAAATTTTTAATCATCCGTATCTCGTTAAGTTTTTAACTTATCTGCTACCCATTTAGTAAGAACACTAACATGAACAAAAACTTTAATAAAAGCGTTTTTCTAATATAAAAAACCTTAAGATAAAAAAGTCCACGGAAATGAAGATTTTTTAGGACTTCTTGAAATCCACCCTGAGCTTGTGGATAAGCCCTTTGGTGAAGCACCACGTCTCGGCTCCGTAAGTCATCACTGGCAACACGCACTGATTGAAAACTTTTGTTTTCAGACACTGAGGTATGTTTTCAGTGAAGATGTGTCGTAATTTCCCGAACGCTGCCCATCCGAGTTGGATTCTACGAGCTACCTCTTTATCAAAGTTGGATTTACCTAATCGGATCACTTGTCCTAGGTAGGGATACTGATCAACAACTTCGATGGTGACACCTCCTACAGTTACGGGCGATGATGAAACATGTTCGTTCGACATGACCTTTGTCTTGTCCATGTTCATTTTCAGGTTCTGGAGTGGAGACCCCGTGTCGGCAAACGGCGTGTCGGTCGCCCCCCAACCCGTTGGTCTGATGATCTGCGGAAGGTAGCGGGAAGCCGCTGGATGCAGATGGCGGGTGACCGTTTGGGGTGGCGATCGTTAGGAGAGGCCTATGTCCAACAGTGGACTACGGAAGGCTGAGAGAGAGAGAGAGAGAGAGAACTATAACTAAATAATAAACACTAAACTAGAAAATAAATGCTGGCCAGCTCGCCGCCGCTGTCGGGTAGGGTACCCAAGAAGCTGGCCGCGTTACCTCGCTGTATGGCGATGCTTATCCTTTGAGCGAGGTACGAGCCAGCCCTAGGGTCCCTTGTGACTTCTTTCAGCCTGCTGCCAATTTCTTTTAGCAGCCGACGCGCCTCCGGTCCCCACGGCCCTAGGGTTTCGACTCCGAAAGGCACAAACATGTACCCCTCTCCTAGGCATGCATATTTGCGGCCTTTCATCGTTTCTGCCCGCCCAGCCGCAGCGCCGGCCTCTGCGGAGGTAGATGGAAGATGGGACGGTGCTAGTGTGTCCACGCATGTTGCGTACCACACAAGCAGCCGGCCCCTCTTCCATGGCACTAGACTCATGCCGTCGGGTCTCTTGCCATCGTCCCGCATGATCCCGCTTGGCTCTAAGGTAGCGGGAACGTTTGCACTGGCAAGGGCCCGGCGGATGGTGTCATTAAGCGCGGCATGGTATTAATGTAGATGTCGCAGGCATTTTGTAAGATCTCGCCGTTTACAAACGGCGTCGTCATTTTACAAACGCTCGCTGTTTTGTAATTTGCCGAAGGCATATTGATAAATCGTTCAATCGTTCTGTTTTCGACGTTAATTGCAGTTTTAGGGTGACCATGATAAAACTGTTTTGAACTTTGAACAAATGGAAAAATCGGACTTTATTTCAGGATTTCAAGTAAGACTTTTTACTTTTGTTTTCTAAAGTAGGTAAATACCTAAGCAGGTACTTCATAAGTTTAAATATTTAATAATAAGATACATTTAAATAAAAACGTAGTTATTTATACACAACAATAAACCTAGGCATTTCCAGATAAAAACAAGCACTGGTGCCCGAATGCACTAAATTTAGGAAAAGGCTAAACCCTTTACTAAACAATTTATGAAGCTCTAAATTAATATCCTGCATGTGTCCTCCGTACACCGGGATCTATGGATAACGTAGTAGTTTTTAGGTGCGGGATAACCTCAAAAACTTTGTCGTTTATCTACGGCCTTTTTACTGCTCCTGCACTATAATAAATGACTTTAAAGTCACAATTATTTGGTGAAAATGCTTCTACACTCGTAATATTTGCACTGTTTTAAGTATTTATTGAGTCACAGAACCACTACTTGACTCCATTTTTGTTGTTGTGATCAACAGCGCCGCGCGTGGTAAGAACCAGAACTAAATTCTTCAATTTGCCGCGGCATTATGTAAACGGCGTATGGATTGTGAATGAAATGTTGTGGCATACTATAAAATGACACGGCAATATACATTTTGCCTTCGGCATATTACAAAACAGCGAGCGTTTGTAAAATGACGACGCCGTTTGTAAACGGCGAGATCTTACTAAATGCCTGCGACATAGATACCATATAATCCCATATAGATAGATAGATAGATAATAAAATGTATTTACAGAATGAATATGAACCTATGAATTAATGTCCATTATTATACTCCTACAATGTTTCATGCTGTTCTTGTGTTGCCAGCCCAGTGTTGGTATGAATTGCATGAGTTGGCATGAGTGCAATGAAGGAATGTATACGAAATCCTTTCGTGTAGGGTTGTCACTCTTTAGTTCTGAAAAACACCTCGATATTAATAAAAGCCGGGTTTATGTTTGGGACTGCGGCAGGCTCTACACGGTTTCACCGATTTGAATGTTGTATTTTACTGAAATGCATGAAGATGTAAATGCAACAATAACAACAAAATATACTGTTATAAAGCTACGCCATAATTATTTTTTTTCACTTACAGCATTCGAACACGAATTTAGATGTCCAATAATATTGGTTCTTTGAGTGAAAACATCATAGACAACAGGTTTAAATAAATAATATGTAGGTACAATTAACTAAAATAATTAAGTCAAATTAATACCTACCTTATAACATTTCTTGGTCCAACTTAATTTTTCATAATATGGTACTTACTAATTTAAATTCTTCTAAGGTGTTTTAATAAATATTTTTGATTTGATTTGAACTAATTAATAATAAATTTAAATATTCCATAACCCTTGTGGCAACCCTAATACAGCCAGCGATCTTGTGAAATTATCTCAAAATGAAGACATTATGCCAGCTCCGGAGTGTTCTTTTTGTTCTGGACGTCAATCTCAATCTGGTTAGCGCGTGAGTCATAGGCGAGTGGCGATTATATTATCCGTGTAGGCATTTCTAGACCACCGAATGATGTAGTGGTTAGTGAAAGGGATATAATCCATTTATGGATGAATGGTATGGTGGCTAGTGACGAGTGACCCTGACTACTATGCTGAAGGTCCCGGGTTCGCTAGCCAAGGCAGATATTTTTTAAAGAGAGATATCTATATTACAGGCCCTGTCGAGCTTGGTGTCGGATGGCCGAGTGTGATGTGTATAATTATGTAGAACGAAGGAACATAACTGCTTAGTTGACGCAACACATTCACAACGCTCGTGTGGCATCGTTCAACGTCAACGCCCAACCTGTTGGAGCGCTAACGCTTAAAAAAGGAAGAGAGGGTCGCAGAAGGGAGGCCGCTTCAGAGAGAGACTTTAAGCTAAAGTCGACTTTTGTATTAGCTGCCTTGATTTGACAATATGCCGCAAGAAAAAGACAGACGAAGATTCAATGCTGACATTAGCTTAATGTTCCTTTTTGCAACCAAGCGTTAGTTGATATCCGCTATAAGTTTGTGACTCGCCCCACTCCCAGAAGGGCAGAGTTGAAGGTGATCCGTGCTCATGGAAACCATAATTTCTCAACCTCAACGTGTTATTATTGTCTATAAACAAGTAGGTGCATGTAAGCTCGGATTTTGTGCGTGAATTTCGAGCGGTTTCTTTTTCTTTACATTTTAAATCCTTATTGATGGTAAGTAGGTATGTTTTATAGTAAAACTAGGTACTAAGGTTTTTAATTTGTATCTAAAAGCATAAAGAGCCCCTACCTATAGTGCACTCAGAATAATAACGGCCTCGCTTAGGTAGTAGGGCGCGACTAAAATCTGAATGACTAATTCACAGCATTTATTATATACTCGCGAGAAATGAAAATTTTCTATCACTATCAAGGTGTTATTATCAAGTGTTTGTAAAGTTCTTGTTTAGTTAACTAAACTTAAGGTAAACAATTTATTAGACGAAGAAGATGATATATTATAGACTCTCAGATTTTGAATTTGATCAGATTAGACCGCCGCAGATCCAGTTTTGACCGAGTAATGGTTGCTTTTATGAGTAGTAATCAACAATGATTGCTTCACAACTCTACCCTCTGATCGAACCAAAATACGTGAGAATGTGTGGTTTCTTGGAAGGATTATAATGGGCCATTTGTTTACTATGTAGGTATAGCTGGTTTACTTTTTACCTGTTGCGATTTAGTTTTTACCTCTGCGCTGTCGAATAAAATAAGACTTCCTTCTACTACCTACTAAATACACTGAGGGGCAATTAAAAAGTTCCACTCACAAAATGCCGAACCCAAACGACCCCAATTTTTTCAAACATTTAACAAAACATTGAATAAAATAATAATGTTTTTAGTTGGTAAAATCCTGATGCTCTGTTAAATGTACTTCAATGTTGCAGAAGGCGTCATAAGGCTAGCCTTTTCCGTTTAGAAGTAAGTTGGTGTTTTTCTCAATGGAACCTTTTCATTGCCCGTGAGTGTATTTGTATTAGTTAGGTATAAATACGAAGGAATAATGTAACTAAGTATTTGTATCAAGCATTCACCTACCCGCACTAGGCCAGCGTGGTGGACTAGGCCTAAACCCTTCCTTCATTGGAAGGAGACCCGTGTCCCAGCAGTGGGGTCGTGATGGATCGTGATGATGATGATGATGTATGAAGCATCAACCATCATCGTATCATCGAATTAGTGTTAAACCGTTCCCAGCGTAAGTGAATATAAATTTAATTAATTATTGATTAATTATTATTATTAATTGCCCTTCTTTATAATCGAAATGTGGGTCAGTTGATTAAATACACATGTTTAAAAAAATACTATTTCACTTATTCTATTTTTTTAACCGGGTCACTCCTTTATAAAGTTAGTGGTACGGTACTCAGCACTCTATCCCCGTATATAGAGTTTTCATGTTACGAAAACGTGGTCATAAAGGATTCTTTAATATCTTACCACTAGAGTAATGGCGGAATTTAGCGCTTTTTATTAAAAATTCACCTCCACGGTAAGAGTATAAAGTGCCTGGTTATTATCTAACTGGAAAAAGTATTATGTAGAGCTATTTTTATAGTCTGTTCTTTAAAGCGTATGAGGTGTATTTTTACTAGGTATGTATAACTTATACTACATATCTTAAATAATCTCTAAGATTATTAATTTTTAAAGTATAGAAAAAAAAACTTTTAAAAATACACTCGCTAGCAATGAAAAAGTTCCACCCACAAAAGTTCCACGAATTTTTGCCAACACCAAATTATGGCCCCATTTTTTTCAAACACATAATTTAAAATATGAACTTAATATTTACGTTTTTAGTTGGTAATATTCTGATGCGCTGTTAAAATGTTCTTCAATATTGCAGACGGCGTTATTAAGCTACTATTTTCTGTTTAGAAGTGATTAAATTTGCTTTTAGCAATAAGGCCGCCTTTTTTGTGCTATTTTATATAAAAGTTGTGAATTGTAATATTGTCTTTAATGGTGCAAAATAAAGAGTATTCTATTCTATTATATTCTATTCTATTCTAAATTTGGCGCTATGTCCCTGGAACTTTTTCATTGCTCCCAAGTGTAATATAAAAACTTAAAACAGACCACCTAACTACAACCTTTCTCCAGATACATAGCCAAAGAACGATCACAGCCACTATAATGGCTTATATTTTTTATGACGTACGAATGCAAAAAGTCGACAATGAGCGATTAAGCAGCCCGCTCGTTATAGTGAAACAAAGAGGTTGGATCTCACCACCTCTCGTGTATGGGCGGGGGTCTCGGAACTAGTAAACACTGGATGGCGATCAAGTGAATAATTTAAAAATAATAAATTAAAAATTACTTACACTGTCGCCGTCGACACCAAATGACCTTATTAACTTTTAAAACATTTAATTTAGAATTTGATTAAAATATTTACTTTTGTTATATTGTCATGCGCTATTAAAATTATTTTCAATATTGCAGACGGCGTCATTAAGCTGGTCTTTTTAGAATCGAAATGAGATTTTTACTTCAAATTGAATAACAATAAATTTATTCAACTATTGCATATAACGCATCCACTTTTTCTAAATCCATGTTTTCGTAATGGTTAGTACTAATGTGGGCCGTAGACGCCTTGTAAATACAGTCGTTAGCTGTTATTCACATAATGACTTTATTATGAAGCTTCGTCTTAATGCTTTATGACCTGCTAGCTTTTGCCCGCGAGCTTCGCCTTAAACAAGCTTTAAACAAAGGAAAGACTGACCGGCACATCCTAGGATCATCTTGTCTTTAGCGTTATTATGTATTATTGTTATATACTCGTATTTTTTTAAAATACATAACATAATAATTGTACAAAGGTGAACTTAATAGTAGTAGCACTCTATACCAGTTAACCTTTGGTGATTTCGCGAAAGTTAGTGGTAGTGCGATTGTTTAAGAGAGGAGAGAATTTTAACTGTATTTACTGGAATATGTTTACTTAAAGTTACCTACATAATATTAACCAGCGTTTTCGGTGACAAAAACAAGGGCTGAACTTGGGTTTGTCTCCGCGATGGGAGGATTAGCCAGCCAGCTCAGAGTGTGCACAGAAAGAATATTACTATAACGGCTTCCAAGGTTCGAGAGCAACCTCTTCAAATTGATAGGTAGAATGAAAACTAAAATTTGACTTCATGCACCTGCACCAAAGAATTAAAAAAACGAATAATTATACAAACATACATACTTACTTTATATTTTCTTATATTAGTGGGTAAGGATTGATAGCTCTGTAAAATGTTCCGAGTCAGTTTTATCACGATCAACACATTGTTGAGCTCTGAAACTTATTTCATACCTTGGAGTAGAAAATATAGATTTCAGATATTATTAAATGAGTAATAAAATAAAGCCTATACATGTGTATATGTATAAATAGTTATGTACGTAAGACAATACATGTTTGGGCCTTGAAACATATTTATGATATAAGCGGTCGATGCCATGCCATAAGCAGCTTTAGGCATAATATTCTATGTCATCACGTTCCCACTGCTGAGGCACAGGTCTTCTTTGAATGAATGAAGGGTTTCAGGCCTAGTCCACCACGCTGGCCTAGTGCGGGTTGGTGGACCACAACGCAGGCAAGCCTGTGCTGAGAGAGTTGTCGGGTAACAACCAGACTGTCAGATGTTTTCAAGCAGCTTGAAGGTCTCTGACTAGGCTTAACGACTGCTGCCGAAACAGTTGGTTACTACAATGGGTGACCGCGCCATGTGTTGCATGATCAATAAAATTATGATTCTGACTGATGATGACTTCTAACCTATTTCAAGTATCTAATATTTTTTTAACTGCCACTCCCAAATGATAGATTTGAATTTATTCCGGCTCCATATTGCTTATATTTGCCGTACAATATTATTGAATCTCGTACGCAGAGCAGGAAAACTTTTAACCCCCAACATAAAGGCTGATGCTAATATAAACTGCTTCGCACTTCCATTTTATACCGAGAATTCCCTAGAAATGTTTCATAATTTTATAGTCATGCAAACTAGTAAAGCTGTGGCAACTTTGTTTGAACATTTTCATAATATAAAATACTTCTATTTTATGTTTTTATGTGCATCGTGACGCTCAAAGGAAAACTAGAGTGAGTTAGAAAGTTGCAAGTGGACTAGTGTTTTTCTTTTTCGTTAGCAATGTCAGTTTAATTGGGTAAAATGTGCAACACTACCGCGAATCGTTTTTTTACACAAGATGTGTACTTAAATTGAAATTGTATTTAATGGGAAATGTAGCAGGTAACATGAACGTTATTCTGAAAAAAAAAACACTTTTAATCTTATAAGAAACAAACAATACAGTAACTACCTGATTTGCATGGCCGCCTTAACACAAATCGTAACGCAAAAAAATACATACAGACGAATTTAGAACCTTTTTTCGAAGTCAGTAAAAAAAAATTCAATCTCAGCACCCTCACTGCTCATATTTATAAACAAAACCGCATCGCTATCGCCCGGTACCGCCATAACAGACTTTACAAAGCTCACCGGCTAGCCGGCTACTCGGCAAAGTTAACTGCAAATTCAGTTTTCTTTCAAAGGATATGTTAACAACTCTGCCCGTTTTTCAGTTGCTTTTTCTTAGTTAGTGGGCGTCACATTCATTTGTTTGAGTGCCTTTGTACATTCCCCTTTGTGCTGCTTGCGAACAAATAAAAAGGGATCGGAAACATAGTAGCCCGGCACACTGGATTAAGGGGAAGGGGAAGCGTGGGTTTTATTAGTGAATTCCTGAAAGCGGGTCAATTATTCCGACATCTTGACCTTTCATATAATCTAACCTAACCTACGTTAGAAACCCCTGTTATTCAACACTGAAATTCGGATAACTTTAATAACATTTCTCTTTTTCCGTCGGGGGCTTAAACCAGCTGTGCTTTAACTTTATTTTTTCTCTATGAAGTCATTCGTTGTTCGTACAATTGTCTTAAGAATGTTATTTAGAACTGACAAAAATTAAACATAACAGACAACAACATTAAACAACACACAAAATCGCCTTCGAATCCGCCTATCCCTGAATTATTTCGATTGTAACTGGCGACGATGAATTTGTATAGCCATCTGAAACTATTCCTATAAAATTATCAATAGACACTCTATAAATCTTGTTTAGAACCTGTTATAGTCCAGAGATTTCATATAAATCAGAAGTCTAAACTTGGGTTTAAACCAGAACCATCTTTATTTCTCGTTTTATAATAGGTTTAAGGTTTTTACTTACCTACCTACCTAACTACACTTCTACATATTTAAATATTCCGAAATGGTAACCTTGTTTTCGTTTGAAACGATTTGTTTTTGAGAGGTCCGCAACTTTGAAAGAGTTTTTAAACCTGAAAGGAATCAAAACGGGTTTTAGCGAAAGTAAATGAAGATTTCAGCTGCTGAAACTGTCGTTTGCTAAGAAAAGAGCAAGCAAGTTGTTCGAACAAAACCCGTTATTTTGTGCTTTTTAGTTTTTTTTATTCCTTAAAATAAATAAGAAAAGGAAGCTTTCGTTTGTTTTTGTTGCATTTTAGATTTCTTTAAACACACACACGCAATATACCTAGTACCACTTGTACATGATTTATTTTTGATCGTCTTGTATTTATTTAATTATGAAAAATAATTTAACAAAATGTACAAATTTTATTTTATTTTATTTTATTTTACATTTAAGGAAAACTTACAGCTATTAATAGTTGGATAGCAATTAAAATGTATAGCTAAAAGCCAATTATCAGTTTTCACTGATACAAAACTTAATAATAAAGAGCACAAGATTGTACACTCATACTTAATTATGCTAACAATAACTAAACTTGATTCTGTTATTAGACTGAAATAGTAATTTAGTACACTACAATATGATTATAACTATCTAAATTTTAACTAATTATCTTAATTAATTAAGGTTGTACCTTACTATATTAAAAACAAGTCTAAATGTATACTTACCTACTAAACTCATACATAGAACTTATACATAAAACAATTATACAAAGCAACATGACACAAACAAAACATCATGGTTTAAAGATATAAATGGCGGTCTTATTGCTAAGGGAGTACTCTTCCACACAACCTTTGGATGGACGGATAGAAGACGTTTGATAGGGCATTCTCGTATAAAGTAAGTAGGTTATATAAGTTTTAAGTAAGTATATTAAATGAAGTATTATTATTATTAGGTATAATTCTTTATTCAGATAACTAAGATCCATTTTGTTAGAAGACATAATATATTATTAAAATACAGTGGGTAAGTAAGTAGTATTAAGTAAGATGATGAAGATGATGAAACCATAATAAACTAAGACAAAATTAGCCATGAATATTATGTTCCTCTGTGAGCTAGTTCTTGGCGGCTTGCTTCTCGTCGTTCTCCTGCTGCAGCTCCTCGAGGCGCTGCAGCAGCCGCAGCCGGCGCCGCTCCATCGGCGTCTTGCCCCACCACGCCTCCACCGCCGCCTCCTGAAAGTGGGGCAAGATGGTTAGAGACATAGTCAAAGTCAGTCAATGTCAAAGTCAAAATCAAAGTCAAAATCAAAGTCAAAGTCAACGTCAAAGTCAAAGTCAACGTCAAAGTCAAAGGTTTCTATATCGTATAAATATAAAAAAACAAAAACATAATCATCATCATCAGCTGATGATCATCCTCTGCTGGACTGCAGCCGCTCCCAAGGAGCGTCATAACACTCGGTCCTCATCGAACCAATACCGGCCACCTGCCTAAGGTCGTCGGTCCAAGTCCATAATGCATATAATATGACACACAAGGCACGAAAAAAGGTATTTGCCTTGGACAGATCTGAAACGTGAATTCCTGAATGCAGCAGTCAGTGAGTGCTAGGCACCACACTGCCTAGTGCACAGTGCCTAATTTACCGGATGACGCACACGTCATCTGATAAATTATTCAAAAGCCTAACGATTGCTACTATTTACCAGCTGATATCACAACGTATTGCCGAAAACCTATATAGGTTACCTGCTCAGCATAAATTGGATCCCTGGAGCTGAGTTGCACGGCTATCTCCTGCGCAGTCAGCGCTCGGATGCGCAGCTGGAGACTCCGCTTCGTCGTCAGGACTGCTGCCAGAGCCTCTAGTAATGTACCTGTGAGTGAGTAATGTAATGTGGTATTTTGTTTTGCAAAACTTCAACTCGACCAGAATATTCGTTATTATCTGGATGTCATTCTCATTTCAGTACCTGTAAAGTGTAGGATGGTACCTATAATTTTTGGGAATTGCAGTTAAGAGATAAATGTTTCACTGTATGATCTATCCCAGATAGTTAAAGAGAAACTAAAGTAAATGAACGATTGCCAATTCTTACCAATAGTGTAAGAATCGGAGACTCTCGCCAGGCAGGAGACATCAAGGCCAGGTGATAAGGCGCCAGCCTTGTGTAGCCTCTTCATCCACATCATGCTCAAACTGCCGTAGTCAGCTCTGGGTATTTGGATGATCTTTGCGTAACACTGGTATAAGAGTTTCTGTTCAGCGTCCCATGGGCTTCGAGACGTTCCAATGAATAGTACTCGGTCCTCCGGGCATATTCCTGAAAACTCAACTAAATAGGTTATCAGTGGACCACGAGTAAACGATAATTGTTTTACATTCAAATTATCGTATCATACCTTTAATAATCTTGATCAAATCTTTCTTCAGTCTTTTCGGGTCAGTCTTGTCAGTTTTAGGTATCTTTTTCACAAATGGTTTTTCCGCATCGTCCATCCATATTACCGAAGGCTGCAGTAGTCTAGACACTTTAGTCACTAGATGTATGAGCATTATGAGACCAGTCTTGCCCGGATACTTGCCGACTATATTTGCTGGAGTAAGGTCAAACAGAACCGCTCCCACTTCACTGCATATTGCATGCACTAGCATTTTCTTCCCACTTCCTGGAGGTCCTAGATTATACGAAAATAATCATATAGAGATTATAAACAATTACATACAACAGAACAAAAGCTGCACTGTAAATTTTGACCATACTGCACATCGAACTTGTGAAAGTAAATAGTGTTAATCAAGAAATAATTAAGAGAGTCAAGGTACCATTACACATATAACTAGTGGATAGTACCTATTTATTATTACCTGATAATAAGACAGATCTTATTAGCGGCGCATGGGTCTTGACGTGTTCAGATCCAAGGGGAAGAATACAATACTCTTTAACCAGTTGTCTAATATCCCCTAAACAAGGTGCAGGATCCCTACCCTCTGCTTTCATTTCTTCACCCAAAAAGCTTTTTTCTCCAATATAGTCGTCTATTTTTACAATGGGGTACGGCCGTATTATGCCATTAGCCACAAGCTCTTCAAATAATGATTCTGTGGTTCTATCGGGTGTTAAATCTTTCTCTTTCTTCTTTTTGTTTTTCTTCCCTCCGCGACGAACCTAAAAAGCAAAATAGTATCAGATTCATTTTTAGATTAAACGTTATTCAATTTAGTATAGTCATTGTAAAGAAATTACCTTTTTTTGGGGTTTCTTAGCTTTTTTTCCTTTATGTGCTCGATCCCTGTCAAACGCTCCTTGCAGAAGTTCCAATTCACTTCGCATTAATTCATCAACGATGTTTCGTACTTCTGTTTCCAATTTGACCATCTTTTCTCTTTCTATCATATCCTTGTAGTAACGTTCGTTATGATTTTCGCAATCCTCTTTATGTTTCCATATATCTTCGAATCTTAAAAATAAATCAGACAGCAATAAGTAACATTTCTTAACATCATAAGTAAAGATATTTTTATTCATCAGTAATTAAACAAACTTACTCTTCATTAGCATTGATGACATCTTGTAAGAATGCAGAAGAACTACATTTGTAGGCTTGAAGATCTTCTGTTTCATCTTTTCCTTTATTATCTTCGTTTTTACTACTTTTCTTGTCCTTACTCTCTTTGCTCTTCTTAGAATCTTTAGATGATACCGGTGATGATTTACTAATTTCGCTTTCTGTGCCAGTACCTATATTAAATCAAATTATCTAAGTGTTTCATTTCTATTACTCCTTAACCTCTAATAGAAACTAAGCCCCTTATCCATTAAAGTTAGTGGACGCTTCAGCTATTGAACTGTTTTGTCCCTATCTGTTAAAGAACAAATTGTTCTCTGTCAGAGAGTGATAGAACAGTTCAATAGCTAAAGCGTCCACAATTTTTTTTATGAATAAGGGGGTGAGTTAAAAACAATACACTTACGAGTACCCTGTCTGCTAAACATTGCTCTACTGCCTCCACTCTCTTCAGGTGGCAGCTCAGGGAGTTTTCCAGTTCTCTCATAATACTCCCAAATCCACCTCCTGAGCTCATCACCAATCTGCTCGTTGATGCGAGCGTCGTGCTGACACTTTAATATCTTTTCAATGGACGATAGAGCTTCCTCAAATTCTCTTTTCCGTTCCGCTTGGAGATTTCGTCGGTATTCTTTTACCTGAATTATGATGAAAACAATTTAAAAGTAAAACAAAAGTTTGTAAGATTACTTATTATTTTTTATTTCTATCTTGACATGACCTAAATTGCCATGCAATATGCATACGTATATGCATATACTATAGGTACTTTATTATGAATGTGTTTGTGTAGCAATAACCCTCCTATGAGCATGTTCAATAATATTTCTGTGTAAATGTTATAGCACAACATATAGGTATACTACCTACTTAAATGTTATATTTTTATTTAAATGAATTACCTCGTCTGCCTTGATAATAGCTTCGGACTCCTTATATACAGGCATTTCCATACCAATAAGCAACATTTCTTGTTGTTTTCTCTTCTTAGTCTCTCTCCTCGCTATGAAACCTCTCCAGACTCTTTGTATAGAAGTAGCGGCCGATGGCGTCATTTCACCCTTTTGATCCCTTCCTTTTTCCTTGAGGAGTCTTATTTCTTTCATGAACTGACCTCTGGAAAGAAACGGCGTAAATTATCATTTTATACGACTTATCATATTCTAATAGCTACAATTTAAGATCACTGTAAAACATTAAATTTCATTTTCTAGGAACATGTTAGATGGACTCAAAAATAAATACAGGCAAAAGTTAATAATAATAATTAGACTATACTGAAAAAAAAACCTATCCATTATTGAACGGCTACGTGGATTCTGATAAGATATGTCTAAAAACACTCGAGATAACCTTACCCATGACTCAAAATAAACAAATGAAAAATCAATTCATCCATTTGGAAGCAACCTCGAAGCAACGCTATCATAGACAGATTCACAGATACACAGACACGTTTCATATAAAACACCCCTCTTTTTCGTAAAACAATAGTCTCGAACCTGAGTCGTCCCTGCCTGGCGCGCTCGTGGCTCTGTATGACGAGCACGGCCTGCTGCTCCGTCAGCACCAGCGCGCGCGGCTTGGCCGGCTCGTGGCCCAGCCGCCGCAGCGTGTAGTCTACGAACTGACGGTTGTTCAGGATCTCGTCCTCGCGCTCTCTGATGAAGTATTGGGGCACGCGAGGTTCTGCCTCGTAGGGCGTCACTTGGAGTTTCTCTAGGACCTGTGGAAATTAAGGTTGTTAAAATTCTGTCGCGTAAAGTGCATACAGTATACGTACATCGTACACTCGCGAGCAATCAAAAAGTTCCACGCCATTGACGTTCCATGTTTCACTGGAACTTTTTCATTGCTTGTGAGTGTATAATACGGAGAACAGGTTGCCGCGGTGCCGCCGCCGCGTGGCGGCGTTGCCGTTGCGATGTGGTTGCGTTGTGGTTGCGATGTGGTCGTATTACACAGGTGGTCGATAACAACGGCAAAATGTGGCACGTGTGAATTGGATTATTCATTGTCAATACCAAATATACGCCCGACCACACCGCGTGGTTGTAGTGTAGTTGTGGCTGTGGTGTGGTTGTGGTACGTCTGAATTGATCCTTAGTACTGTTATTGAAATAAGAAAAGTTATTTTCAATGATAAAATGTGTGGTACCTATATTTATAAACACTTTGTAGACAGGTAGGTACCTATATTTTTTCTAAATTGATTGTGGATTTCATACTTTAATAAGCTATTTAAAAAGTTAGAACAGTATACCTATATTATGCTAATCATGTGGTACACCGTTAACATGTTTTTTCAACAATTATGATGTGAGTACCTACCTCATTACTATCAAACGTGAAATCCGACAGTTGAATCTCCACCAAATCCTGTTTGATCTCAAGCAGTCTCCCGAGGCAGGCTTCCAATAAGCGCTTCACGATCAAGCGCTTTTGTGGCTGAAGTAGCTGGTCATACACCTCGTCCAGTCGACCTAACAACACCGTATACCGAACTCTTAGCTCACAAAGCAGCGGCTGCAACGCTGCTTTTTCCACCACACCAGACTCAAACACTGCCTCATCAGCTTGTGTAGCTTCTCCTATAAGCTCAGAGGTTTCGCAAAGTAAATCCGTATATGTTTTGTTGGACATGTTGATGTTGTTGCGAGAACAAAGCGGTTATCGATGTAACTTTTCATCGCCACGGGCCGTTGCTATCAACAGTGCTCGGTTGGTTGGTTTGCTGCGGGTCGATTGTGGGTGAAGTTCGGGAGTTTTAACGTGTTGTGTTTTGTTTACCTGTTCTGTAATTTGCTTTTGAGGAGCAATTAAATAGTTGTTTGTTGTACGGATAAGCTAGAGGTTAGAAAATATTATCCGTCGTTTTATGAGCTGTTAAACTTTTTATTAATTTGGTCTTAACTGTAAAAAAATACTGTCGTCTACTCTGATCAATGTTATATTTCCCATGTTTACTTACCAAAATGTTTACACTAATTCCGAATCATTTTGATAGAATCAACTGATTCGCTACAGTTTAATTTGAGCGTTGAAATTGGATTTCTAATTAATGACGAAAATGTATTGTTAGTTTCATTTTAGATGCAGAGTTGCGAATCGCTTATGAGGTGCAATATTTGAACAGTGAATAGTGGGACGCCCGCCGTTGAGCGCTAAACTAATACGCTGGCTGTTCTGCCGAAGGTCCCGGTTTCGATCCCCGGTTAGGGCAGGTATTTTGTTTAAAAACAGGGTATTGTTACTCGGGACTTAAAACGTATGCAGCGGTCGGACGGCTGTTTCCATTATATTAATATGATTACTAACAATAACTAAATACCTTAAAGTGGATATACAGTGTGTTTAAAAAAGAGTAAGTAAGCCGAAAATATGCATAGGCGGTTATTCTGAACAAGTTATGGAAATTCGCGAACACACATTTTTGATTAACACTGAATATATCAGTGTAGAAAATAAGTTAACTTTGCAAAAGGCTTTTTAGTAGCCGACTGCTTTTGTTGGTTTCAGAGTTAATAAGGACCCATACCACCCTTTACTTAGTACAAAAACGCTAAGACATTTTCAAAAGCTAATACAATAAGTCACCCTGGTACTCGTTTCGATAACGAAACGTTAAACAACGATTTAATATTTAACGTTTCCGTTCACTTATGCACGGAGCAGATATTGCAGAAGTAAAGCTTTCAATAAATGTTAACTTTTGTCAACAATATAATATGAATTCTTAATAAAATATAATTAAAAATTAGACATGACTGAGTTATACAGAGGAACACAAAATCATCATCATCAGTAATCACATCTGCAAGAAATAGTGTTCCCTCAAATAGAACTGAAATCCTAGTAGGTACTTATCGATTCTCTAGGTATAAATTCTAGTTGTGATTAATTTAGTGCTGTCAAAACCTTAAATTACTTGTTTAAAATTCCTTAAAATTTGTTTATTTGTTGTAAAATTCGACTCTATAAGGTTTTCACGGGATTCAACCGGTTAAAACTTGATAACCTTACCCTCAAATTCATAGACCGTATTACAACAAGGTTACAATTGACTTTGAAACACACAAGTTTCGACTCTTTACGTCAGTCAAAAAGTTAAAACCCGTATTTGTAACACAACGAAAATTTAAAAGCTATTTTAAAGTGTCAAAAAGCTCTATGACTGTATGAGGGGGTTAAACTCAATACGTGAGCTTAACTCCTACGCTCCCTCAGAGTTGCGCTTAAACTAGAAGTAACAGTGGTAAAAAATCGGCAAAACATCGCCTCGCACATACCATCTGTGCTATGATTTATATTCAGTATTTCGTGCTTCATACTCGTACGTTCCGGGGCTGGTGATAAATCAGCGAAGTCATGACTGAACTTCTTGAGTGCCGGGCAAATATTTGATGTTTGTCGCCGATATTTTCGGAAGGAGAACTGGGGGGTCACTCTACAGGGTGTTGCAAAAAGAGTATACTAAGCCGAAACCTACATGTTCAGCATACCGCATACCCTTTTTGCAACATCCTGTATGCTACATAGAAACGAACGAATGAGAGATGTCGTGCAATCGTTACGTTTAAAAGAATAAAGAGTTGTGGTTCATGCATCAGCGCTTCGAATCTTGGTTTTTGGTCATATAGAGTGACCCCACTGCTCTTGTATGGAAAGGTTGGTGTTTAAGGAACAAGGAGACGAGTGCCGTTTTTTTTGGTAAAAAATATATTAGATGCTGCTTTAATACATTTTATGTACCGATTTGGTTAATCTGAACGTAAAAATCCAAGTTTCTCAATAAGTATATATAAATAATTGCCCCGCTGGTATTACAATAGTATCGTTTACTGCAAATGTCTAAATCATAATGAAAATAAAAGTCCGTAATTTTTTTTTTGTTATTTATAATGAAAAAATTAGATGTTTAATATAGGTTTATTAAGATATAAACCCCTACAAACCTAAACGCTATTTCGGGTTATCTCAATTTTTTTCTTAAAAAAACTTAGTTTTTATTATTTAACCAGTTTTTTATCTGTGTTCATAATCAAAAACGATAATAAAAAGCACAAAAAGAGTTGAGGGAACGTCTTATTTAATTACAAGCTCTTGACTTTTCCCTTTCTTATACAAAGTATATCTTGCCCTTTTGTTTTTTATTAAATCCTGGCGGAAATTTTTCAAAATAAAGATTTTAACCTTAGTTGTAGACAGCAGAAGATTACTTTTCCTACGCCATCATCATAAATTTAACAAAAACTCCAAAATTTAAACAAATATCATCATCAGCCAATAATCATCCACTGCTGAACATAGGCCTCTCCCAAGGAGCGCCACAACACTCGTCCTCGGCCTTCCTCATCCAACCACTACCCGCTACCCGCCTAAGGTCGTCAATCCAGCGGGCAGGAGGGCGTCCCACGCTGCGTTTGCCTGTTCGTATGTTCACTCTACCCCAACGATTATCGGTTCTTCGGCAGATATGACCAGCCCACTGCCACTTCAGCTTGCATATTTTGACAGCTATGTCGGTAACCTTAGTCCTCTGACGGATAACCTCATTTCTGATACGATCCATCAGAGAAACCCCAAGCATAGCTCTCTCCATAGCAAATACAAAAGTAACAAAACACACCGCATGCAAATCAAATAACATTTCTCTGTTCCAGAAGTAAAGTTTAACAAAAATACATTGTGAAATATCTAGGCTAGACGCTCTAACATGCTAACCGACCGGGACAAGGCCGAATTCACTCTGACTGAAAAATACCCACGAGTTTCCGCCTTATTCACTGCTTTCAGGGAAAAACTTTTCAGGATATGGTATGGGATGATTAAAATGTTATCAGTCTTTTTTTAGCGTGTCGGTGACAAACACTAGGGTTAATCTAGGGTTCATTATGGTGATGAAAAGATAAGAATAGCCTCCTGACACCTGGCGTGCTATGAGTAAAAATATATTTAGTTTAAAAATACCTATATCAAAAGTTTTATGGAGTATCCCTGTTATTCCTTTAAAGTTTTATAAAGCACCTATCCCTTAAAATATTTGTTCTTTGAACAAGTGACAAAAAAGTTCAGTAGTTAAAATTTAATTATTTTTTTAATTTAATAACAGTGTATACATTTATACCTCTCGGGGTCAGGAGGATAGCGGACGTTTGAATAGAGTAGGAGTTAGTAGCCTTGACTGCTATGTCGAAAGTCCTGGGTTCGATCCCCGGCCGGGGCTGATATTTATTAAAAGACAGATTTTTGTACTCGGTCTCGAGTGTTCATTATGTATCTGTGTATCTGTATAGATATATCAGCAGTCCAATACACAACAGACATTACCTAGCTTGGGGTCCGTTGGCCATGTGGGACACATATTATTATTTTTATAAATTTGGGTCCAATTAAGAAAGCTCACTCAATTAAAAAAACTACATTTCATGCAAAACTCAAGCAACTGAATCAAGCAGCTGTCTCAATAGGACTCAGTACAAACTCTGGGCGTGAGCTAGAAAAGTGGCGGTGGAGTTGTCATATACATTATTCAGAGCATCAGAGTGCCCGTCAGTGGAGCTGTGTCTTGCATACTTCCAACGTTGGTCGTACCCGTTGGTTATTTCCAACGTTGGATGGCTCGACCGGTTGGATTGTTCCAACGCTGGAGGGTTACTCTATGCTGACGAAAAGTGAACGAACGAGAGCTGTCGTACAATTGGCACGTTTAAAGCAACACGATGATGATATTCTGATCTAAATAAATGTTTTTATTATTTTTTCGTTGGTTAGTTGATTATATGCTTATTATTATTGATTTAATCGTTTTAAGATAACGAATAAGAACCTAGTATTATTGTGAAATTGGTTTCTACTAGCTTTAAGTGAATTTGCAATGCCCACAATGGGTATCAAGTTGTAGGTACTATTTTATTTTAAGATCATTAATGTACACTTGATAGCAATAAAATATTTGATTTGATTTGATTAGAGTCGTGGCTCGCGCAGCAGTGCTCCGAATATTCGTATCTCGTCATGATAGAGCGACCCCCGCTGGTTTGCGCGACCCGCTGGGATTTAACACGTTGTAAACTGATTTTCTGACGGGCGACTCCATTTTAGAGCCGTGTTAGTTGTGGAGGGTAATTCGATATTTATGTGTAGTCTGTTCAAGTGTACGACCAGGAGCGGTTATTAGATAGCTGCTTTGTGATGTTCTTAAGTTATTGTGTGAATTTA
Source organism: Plutella xylostella (assembly GCF_932276165.1). Taxonomy (NCBI): domain Eukaryota; kingdom Metazoa; phylum Arthropoda; class Insecta; order Lepidoptera; family Plutellidae; genus Plutella; species Plutella xylostella. Next base: position 1,978,183 of record NC_064005.1, read on the forward strand.
TTAATTTACTTTGCTAAGTACCTACCTTCTTATCATTTTTTCGTGCACCCCAGGAATTTAATTATGTAAATATTTCTGGATTAATGTCGATGTAATTTTGGTGATGGCTAAATCATATTGGTATATTCGTAAATTTGTCATTTTTGAAATCTAAATTTGCCTTCTCCGACCAAACCCAAACACTTTCGAAAAAATATTTACAAAAATATAGAAATAAAACTAAAGTGATTTTGTATAAAATCCACGATTCAAGGCATATTAGTCCTTTTATAAAGGATACCAGCATAAATAAGGTATATAAAACCCTTTATAAAGAATACCAATATCAATTATAGTAGGTAAATAATACCTACCTACAAATTTGCTGAACCAAAACAGCCAAACTAATTCTATCCTAACCCAACCCATATTTAACCTCTAGTGTGTGCCAACCACGAAAATAATCTAATAACCGACCAACATAAATTAATTTACCTCTCACTATGGCCATCAGTGGAACTACCTGCCCATTTTCATTATGTCTTTCCACATTACAGGCCGCAGGGGAACTGTGTAGAGGTTTCTGAGATTCACATTTTCTTGTTCTCTTGTCTTGTAGTACCTAATAGGAGGGATTTTTTAAATTAAATACCTAACTGGCAAATCTACTATTACTTATTTTTAATTAATTAGGTTAGAAGATTTGTCACTTTATTCATTGGTTGTTATTAGGTTGAACTTGAAACGTTTATCTCGGTTTTACAGTAAACAATATACGGAAGGTACCTATTTAGCTTTTTTTTTTGATTGTGACAGTTCATCTTGCTCATATTTTTTATCAAAAACGCACAGCAAAAATTGGGCCCATTGGTATCAGCATTTTCTTACTGGAACTTTATCATTGTTCACGAGTAAGTATAGAATTTAGGTAGGTACCTACTAAATCTGTTGATTTTTGTCCCAAGAATCGACGACAACTCTCAACCCTTATAAGCGTCAATTCACACGTACCACAACCACACCACGTCGCAGCGACAAAATGTGGTCAAGCTGTGGTTACGTGTGAATTGTGTGACAGCGGCTTTTTGCAGTTGCGTTGTGGCAGCGACAAAATGTCGATGTGGTTGCGTTGTCGCTGTCATTGCGATGTGGTAACCACGTCGTCGTGTGAATTTAATAGGGAGAGGAGGTGGCCGCGGTGCCGCCGCCGCGTGGCGGCGTTGCCGTTGCGATGTGGTTGCGTTGTGGTTGCGATGTGGTTGCGATGTGGTTGAATTACACAGGTGGTCGATAACAACGTCAAAATGTGGCACGTGTGCATTGGATTATTCATTGTCAATACAAAATATACGCCCGACCACACCGCGTGGTTGTGGTGTGGTTGTGGTTGTGGTGTGGTTGTGGTACGTCTGAATTGACCCTAACAGTTACACAGTCCACCCGCCAGCCACTATAATTCAGCATTACGCGCTATAAGCCGCGCATAGTGGTGGCCGAGCGCGATATTTCGCTGCTTATCCCGTCATAAGACAGCAGGTGGCGGCGGTAAAGTAATAATTTTACGATATCCCTCTTAAGTTCCTACTTGATACCTTTGCGCGTCTCTCAGAGAGTTTTAACTACCGCGAGTGTAGTGATGGGAAGTGACTTTTGATAGTGTATTTTAACCCCCGACGCCGACGGAAAAAGCTAGGGTAAGTTTCACGTGTCACAGTATCTGTGGTGGCCAATTTTTTGGTGTATTTTCTCAAAATCGGCTTAGCCTTTCAAAAATATGTGATTTTTTTTTTTATTTTTTTTTTATTAAACATTTATTTTCAGGTAAGTATAACATCTATAGTGAATTAGTGAAACATGTCGAAAATTGTTAGTCAAAATATTAATATCATAGCTCTACCTAAGCAGGAACTGTTCTCTTTTTTGATGTTGGTGCGGTGACAAAGTAATCTGAAGAAATATGGCACCAACTTCAAAAAAGAACAGTTCCTGCTTAGGTATATTTGTACTGTCACATATAATTTGTGTAAACCTTAAATTATTTCTTACATTTTAGTGGTTTTTTGAAGTCGGTTTTTTAATTTTTTTAATTATTATTTTATTTTATAGTTTTTAGTTTATTTGCAATAATTTTTAATCAATAAGATGCAAATGATACCAAAAAGTCCTACTAATCAATACGAATCATTCAAGCCTAAACACGAGGTAGTTGCTATATATACCGTTGAGGAGTTCCCTTGTCTGCCTTCCGTTTCCATCATCAGATCAGCTCAAGGTCACCATCATATTTTTTTGTTATAAGAACTATATTTACGTTCTTAATTTCATTAGAATCGGTTAATATGTGTCCAAAATGGAAATTCATACCATGTTTTTACCCCTTTACCCACCCTTAGGGGTGAGATAAAATTCTGAAAAAAAAATGGGACCACCTGGGAGCTCAACCCAATACAACACAAAAAGTATTTTCAAAATCGGTTCATAAACGGCGGAGTAATCGGTGAACATACATAAAAAAAAAATAAAAAAAAAATATTCCGACGAATTGAGAACCTCCTCCTTTTTTTGAAGTCGGTTAAGAAATGAAATAATCTACAATATTGTAAGTAACTGGTCAAGGTTCATGCCAGCTTTCCCTGCTCTCTGGACATTTCAATCGTAAACACTTCGTATTCAATATTTCTATTTCGAAGGACTGAAAAATCACAATGAATAGAGGCTTCATTCGTTACAAAATGTAACAAAGACAGTCGCCAGAATCTAGACCATCCCTAAGGTCTTAGCTGGCCTCAAGACGGCGCTCGCCAGACGGAAGTCAGGCTTACCGGGCAAGCTCTCGACCAATCAGATCGCGCAGGGGGGCCACTCTACAGGGTGTTGCAAAAAGGGTATACTAATGCGCGAATTTTTCAAAACTCGTAGAACATAAGTCGCTCAGAATGACCCCCTGAGTCATCCGCTTGCGGCTTATTAATTTAACCTTTTTTGCAACACCCTGTATATTATGAAGACTCCGTCCCGTTTAACATAATTAAACATCTCTTGTTCGTAAGTTTTTCGTCAGTATAGAGTAACCTTCTGCTACAGTCACCGGATTTCGGATTTATTTTATCGATTGTCGTCTCGGACAACACTAGTCAACGACAAATTGGCGCGTTGAATAAAAGTTTGTGTTTCTTTGTTGCAATGTCGCGGTCATTTTAAAGTTTTATTTGTTTATTTTAGATATGTGTTCCCGCGAGCTTCGCTTCGCCTTAAAAAGTTTTCCCGTGGGAATTCCGGGATAAAATTAGCCTATGTTCTTTCTCAGGGTCTAGACCATATGTATACCAAATTTCGTTAAAATCCGTTCAGTAGTTTTGGCGTGAAAGAGTAACAGACAGACAGACAGACACAGTTACTTTCGCATTTATAATATTAGTTAGGATAGTGTTCTACAAATATTATTACTGTCGCGATAGTTAACACAAGTTTTATGAGCAGTCATGATAGAAAAGTCTGTTTTGCTAATAAAATTAGATATTTATTATCATTGGATTTATGCCACAGCATCTTCAATACTTCCTACGTACAGAGAATACTGATAAGTAATAAGTACTAAGAAAGTAATAATAATACTAAGTACCTATACTCAATCCAATAAACTCTTAAATCTTTAAAAAATAATTACAAACATGCACAAAATCCACTACAAGCTTCGTGGAAAACTATCATGTAGCATTACGACAGCCATGGATGGCCACTGCATCAGATGTGCCCCGGAACGAAATCCCAGAATATATATTATCCCAGAGGACGGAAGGTGAACGCTGGTCACAGAATGGTGGCCTAGAGACGGACGAAGAGCTGTTGGCAGACCACCTGCTAGATGGTCCGATGACATCTGCAAGGTTGCAGGGAAGCAGTGGACCAGAGCGGCACAGGACCGGAAGAATTGGCGTATAAATAAGGAGGCCTATACCCAACAGTGGGCGATAGAAGGCTGATGATGATGATGATGATGATGATGATGATGATGATGATGACTATACAAGTAAAAACTACTGGAGATTGTACATCTATAATCCTTTTTATAGATTCTAACAAAGATTCACGGAAGACAACTCTAAAATACCTGAACTTCCGCTTTATTCCACTTGAGCTACATAAATACTTCCAACCCGAGGCAGTGATTGACGCTCGACTTAAGAAATTAATTAGAAAATTTCCACCCTCCTTACAGAGATATTACACTCCAATTTTAATCTTCACTTTCTTATTAAAGTTATTAAATTGTGGCCTCGACTATACCGGTCACTGGATGACCTACTTTTGTGAATTGTGCTTTCTGACCTTCATAATTTCAATTATTGTAGGTACTTATATCCCAACCAAAATTATCAACTTGGGTATATAAAGAATTAGGTTATTATTATTATTAATGTTTTTATTCATTATAAAATACAAAGTTTAATTTACAGCACTCTGCCAAACTGCATGCAAGCAGTTTGTTGGCAGATAACACTCTCATTTTACATTATTATCTTATATTATTATTACATATTATGCTATAAAACACTACTAGGTATAATCTAAATTACCTTAAGTATAATGATTATTGTAATATATTTCGTATGTATACTCAACAATAGGTATAATAAGTAACATTCTGAGCGAGCTATTATTTTCGTAATAGGTAGTATAGATGTAGGTGGGCTTGTTTAGGTATGTAATTTTAATTTATTAAGATAAAACTTCTTTATTTGTTTTTTGATCAAACTTGTTTTGTTATCAGTAAAATAAGTCCTGGGCAAAGTGTTAAGCAGTCTAGGGAGAATATACTTGACAGTACGAGCGCCATAGTAGTTTTTAGGTTTATATGTTTGATTAAATGCCTTTATCGGTCTTCTTGTGATCCTATTAGGAGTTTTATACAAGCTGATATAGTTTTGGAATTGACTTATAGTTAACATACATTTAACCTTTTCATGTACAGGAAGGATGTTACATACCGAGAATAGTTTCTCGTAGTCTCCCTTACAGTCTCGTCTTGTTTTAGTGTTAACCATCATTTTTAGGAACCGTAATTGCAATGCTTTTATTTGATCCAAATAAGATTTAAACGTTCTTCCATATGCAACTAGTCCGTAGTCTATAAGTGAGTCCACAAGAGCAAAGTAAATAGTTCGTAGTACTTTTCTGTTCAGTATTCTTTTTAGGTGATAGAATTTCACCAGAAGTATTCTTAATTTGTCACATACCTCCTGTACATGTTTTTTCCAGCTCATTGTTCTATCGATAGTGAGGCCTAGGTACTTATAATTCTCAACAAACTCAAGGGGCTTACACTGACAATTATATTTATTATTATGAAGGCACTCATACTCATGGCCAATGATATTGTAATTTATGGCTTTTTTAATATTGTGTGGTGATGATAGGTGCATTCCCTTTGTTTTCTTTATGTTTATAATTATGCCGTTATCGTGCGACCATTTAATTATGTTATCAATATCCTTTTGAATTTTATTTTCTATGGTATTTTGGTCTTTGTTTGCATACACTATGCACGTATCATCAGCATACATAAATGCATTACAATGATTAAGCACATTACATATACTATTTACATGCATAATATAGCCAACCGGACCATACACCGATCCGGTTGGTACACCATATTTAATTTTAGCTTTTTCTCCCCGTACATTGTTAATAACAGTGATGATATTTCGTTCCGTGAGGTACTGCCGCAGCCACTCGGCCACGGGCCCGCCCACGCCACACTCCAGCATGGCCTGCATCAGGACATCATGCTCGAGTGTGTCGAAGGCCTTCTTAAAATCAATAAAAATTGCTACCACATGGTTTTTTTCATTTAACTGTTCATACATGTAGTCTGAGAATTGTTCGAGGGCCGTAGCAGTACTTCTAGACTTCCTGAAACCATGTTGTCTCTCTGACAGTATTTTATATTTATCCAGAAACGTCATCAGCTGCTTTATAACAATCTTTTCGGTAATCTTATTTATAACAGATAATATGGCAATTGGCCGATAGTTAGCATAATCCATATGGTTTCCCTGTTTATAAATAGGTCTTATCAATGCTATCTTCAGATCTCCCGGATAAACTCCCTTTTTTATACATAAATTTATGAATTTAGCTAATATAGGTGATAATTGTGTTTTGATAAATTTTAAGTCCTGCACCCTAATTTCATCCCAGCCTGGCGCTTTCTCGCATGACATTTTTTCAATTATTTTTTGCACTTGGAAAGCTGTTACATTTCTAAAACAAAAACTAACGTTATTTTTAACTGTATAGCTGTCCCTCTCTAAAAAAATTCTATCACATTTGTGCTTTATCCGATCAATCTCCTCTGTAAAAGTTTTAGAAAAGTTATTACAAATTGATTCAACATCATTTTCCCTACCCAAATATTTCATTATTGTACCATCTATACTTCCTTTTGTTTTACCCAGCCACTCATTTATGTTTGACCATATTTTTCTAAAATCCCCATTACATTTATCCAATATGCTTTGTCTGTATTTAATTTTCTCATTATCTATTATCTTGTTAACCCTGTTTCTGTACCTAGTGTAGTCTAGCCTATGTGACATGATATTAGGAGCCGACTTCCATCTTTGAAATAATTCATCTCTCCTTTTAATAATTAGTTCTAAAGTATTTGATACCCATGGTTGTCTTAATCTCTTATTTTTTAAGATAACATCCTTCTTAGAGCTACAGTAAATATCGCTAAAAGTATGAGAGATACGTTGATACATTAATAAAGGACAGTCTATGCTCATGATTTGGTCCCAGTCCACAGCACTTAATTTATCCTGCACTAACTTGTTAATCAGTATCTTTTTCGTCACATCACTAGTCCCCATTGGTTCACCTGAATGCAATATTAGCCCCGTCAGATAATGATCAGAGATCTTACCAGCACTTAGCACATAGGATGCGGCGGCAGCGGCAGACCGCCCGTGGCCGGCCGCGCCAGCTCGCACCCACACATGATCAACGCAAGATTTCACTACACGACCACTGACCACTTCTTCCCGTGTTACATCATCATAGGCGCACTGCAATCCGTATTTACATAGCATATCCTTGTACCGCCGTATAGCCGAGTTTGTATGTCCGTTCAAGATGTTGAGGTTGATGTCCCCCGCGAAGACAATGTCCCTTGTGTATTGTATATCTTTTACTAAATCGTTGAGTTCCTCCACAAATCTTATCTGGTTTGTTTTTGGTGGGCGATAAACTGCTATTATGTGCAAGGGGCTCCCAGATTGCAGCTCGAGCTGTCCGTGTAACACTTCACAGGCTGTTCCATTTACCACACTCGGGGCCCAGGACATTGTGTTTCTTACATATACTAAAATTCCTCCGCCTTTGCACTTTTCTCTTGTGTTAGCATACGAGTTGAAGCCTTGTATGTTATACAGGGGGACCTCATGCGACTTAATATTTATTTCTGTCAGTATCAAGACATCCAAGTTGTTCAATGAGTTGTTTAGTAGTTGTTGCAATTGGTTAAAGTTTTTTCTTAGTGAACGTATGTTGAGGTGTATAATTTGCAGTTTTTTGTTTTCTTTATTAAGGTAACTGTGCCATTCGGCTACTTCAGTAAACCTAGTGTATTCTATGTCGCCGAGCTGACATTGTACATTATTGAATTTTATTTTAACATCCTGTAGATAGATCAATGATCATTCGCCATCTTAACTAATTAACTGTAGGTAATCATTTTCGCATCTTATTTGGTAGATTTTCTTTTCATTTTCATTCTTTTTTACGAGTATCTTCCCGTTTTGAATCCAGAAGAACTTAAATTTATTTTTCAGGGTATTTTTTGTTTGCCAAAAAAGTTCACGCGTTCCTTTATTTATGTTTTCATTAATAAAAATGGGCGTTTCGTTGTCATTTTTGAATACATGACTGTTAAGAATGCGCTTTTTGCGAGCTTGAAGCCATTGGTCTCTCGCAGCGCGGCTGCGCAGGCGCACAACAATAGGCCGCGGCCGACCGTTAGGAGTTTCTCGCCCTACCCTCCATCCTCCTTCAATATCTTCTTTTTCCACTTTTATCGTTTCTGCTATTTTCACGATGATCTGATTGATGTCTTCCTTCTCCTGCTTCTCCACACCGACCAACTCAATGTTTCGCTCTTTTTCTTTGTATTCAAAGTAGCTTACTTTTTCTTCCAATGATTTAATGTATTTCTCAAGATAAACATTCTTCTGTGACTGTTCTGCTATCTTTTTTTCGTTACTTCTCAGACGTTCGATAGTCTCTTTCTTAAAATCAATTAGTTCTTTTAATTGATCCTCCATGAAGTCCAGTGATTCCGTTATGTCTTGCATTTCTTTTCTCATCTGCCGCACAATTTCTAACTTTTCATTTATTGACCCCAGTACTTCCTCCATATTATTGGTCTTCGGTTGCATAGTAGGTGTATTTTGACGAGAGTCCCGTGCTGATTTCCTACACTCTTCACATCGCTCATCTGGAAGACAAGTTTTGTGGTAGTGTTCGCCACACTGACCCTTACACTTCACTATGTCACCCTTAGTCTTAGCTAGATACTGTTTGCACTTCTTACACACAGCCATTTTCACAGAAGGTACCGAATCACGTATCAAATATCGATAAAGCCTTTGTATTCGCGTCGGTAAACACACGTTCCGTTAAGTAGATATAATAACGTCCGCACGGTGTTTACATGTTTATAATGTATACCTTATTAGGTACTTTTTAATCAATTAGATGGAAAAAATCTCGATGAAGCCATGTTCTGGACTATAATTCTATATTATATTTATATAGAAAGCTGGGAAATTATAATCGCTTACTTTACTATGCATTTTTTCCTGCGCTTATCAACGCTGCCGCTGTTTTGGCAAAGTATGAAGGTTGTCTGGAAGAAATCGCTTTAAGCGATAAGACCGCCATTTGTACATATGTGTCAGATTAAGTTTTGTTTTATTATCCATATTTTTTGTGTACAAATAAAGAATATCTTATCTTATCTTATCTTATGAAGAAGTAATCCCTTATAATTTTCCAGCTTCTGCTTCTTTCAAAATATACCATATTATGGAATTAATATTTGCATAATAAATTCAATTTATAAATCGCAACTCATTAAATAATTTTAATCAAATCTAATTTGTGCCGCTTTTTTGGATACTCACCACTCCCCTGTTTGTCCATTGCAGCTAAATCAAATAATGTGGCTCTACGTAAAACGCATAACTAAAGCTTCCTCTAATTTGCGTTCTTCAAACGGGCAATAAAGCTAGCTGCACACATTACCTATGTGTTTATTTTAACACTCAATTACAAAGCGCCGGGCATAGGGGCTGCCTTTGAGCAATCTGAGTCCAGCTAACGGGGTAATGCTGGACTGTCAAAGAGATTCGCACGCAATGTACTATCGGAGAAACGACCTGATGCAAATTGGACTAAAGTTCGGTCCAATTGTCCAAACAACTGATAGTTCCTGAAGTTGGCTGCGATTGCACTTTTGTGCTTTGTCAAACTAACCAACTATCAATCTTTGAAAGAATTAATACCTAGGTACCTACATTGCATGCATGCATTTGCTGTTAACCTCAGAACTGCCAAGTTGGTTGAACTGAACTGTATCTAAGATTTAAAGCTTAGAACTGCTTGGCCTGTCAGACCAACGCGTCGCTTAAGGAGTCTACACACCAAACCCGCCGACCCGCCGACACAGCCCGGCGGCTTGGTGTCGGCGACCCAAACCCGCCAACCCGCCAACATGTGTCATGGGGCTGTGTCGGTGAGTTAGTCGGCGGCAAGAAATCAGTACAACTTTTTTAGTTAGTGATTGCAGTGTGTACGAACGTGGAGTGTCGGCGGGCAACTGAGCGTGCGCGTACGAAAGTCGCCGGCCATGCCGCCGACCTGCACGCGCGGGTACGAGTCGCCGACATGATTCTTGAAACAAAGTCGCCGACACTAAGCCGCCGGGCTGTGTCGGCGGGTCGGCGGGTTTGGTGTGTAGACTCCTTTACGCGACATTGCATTTCCCCAATAGTACGATACAGTCTACTATATAGAACAACGCGAACTCGGGTTGGTCTACTACAAAATTACTGAAAAGACAAGATCAAACGTTATTTTGGACAGGGCTAGTCAGATGAAATAAGAGCAAAAGATACTGCTCCAATCATTTAGGTACAGTCAGCTGCATAAGTAGCTATAAGTACTTACTTTTGTACCTTGTCAATCTGAAACCGCCTATCAATTCATTGAAACATTGACGGTTCGTCAGTTTGACAAAGTACAGAAGTGTATAGCTACTTATGCAGCTAACCGTACCTATAGGAATAAAATAAGCCACTGAAATGGCTTTACCGACTTTAAGGTCAGTAGATAACTATGGCTCTATCTCGTTGCATTTAACGTCGGTAATTGGCCGTTTTCGTTCGTTCATTTATTTGTGAAGCTATAAGGGTGGATTTCAACAAGTCCTAAAAAATCTTCATTTCCGTGGACTTTTTTATCTTAAGGTTTTTTATATTAGAAAAACGCTTTTATTAAAGTTTTTGTTAATGTTAGTGTTCTTACTAAATGGGTAGCAGATAAGATGCGTTCGCGGCAATGAAACAAGCGTCCACGGCAATGAAAGAAAGGCCCACGGCAATGAAACAAACTTCCACGGCAATGAAAGAACTGTATACAATGGAAATGAAAGAATCAATTCACTGCAATTTTTTAAAAAGACTGTGTTAGAAACGCTAACTTACACAGGTATGTATGGTATAAATACTTGGATAGATATTGGAACGAAAGAAAAAACGACAGTATGTATAAAAAATAAGAATTGCGACGTATAAAACAAAATGTTTCATTTCACACTAATAACGTTCACAACATATGATAAACCTTACCTATAACATCTATATTTTCATAAGGTATAATATCCAATTCGTATAGTGTTCATTTTATGTAAAATTCATAAAATATACTATAATATGACATAATCTGTGCTGAATTACACAACACCGGCAAAACACCTAGCACCAAAATATAAAGATAGGTGCGGTTAGGTGCACATGTTGGTCAGCTAAGCGTCTCCCTACATAGCGCCAATAATAATAACGCAGTCAAAACTCCTTGCACCAAAACCTAAACTTAGAGCGTCTCCCCATGTAGCCCTGCTTCGCTTTTGATGAACATGTGCACTTAACCGCTCCTCCTCGCTTTTCTCGTCATCGCACCTATCTTTAGGTTGTGGTGCTAGAGGTTTTGATGGTGTTGTGTAATTTAACAGATTATGTGATATGATAGAATATTTTATGAACTTTATGCTAAATCATAGTATATTTTAATTGGTATAATAATATGAAATATACATGTTATCATAATCAGCCTATAATCATCCAATTCTGGACATAGGCCTCTCCCAAGGAGCGCCACAACACTCGGTCCTCGGTCTTCCGAATCCAGCCACTACCGGCTACCTGCCTAAGCTTGCATATTTTGACAGCTATGTTGGTAACCTTAGTCCTCTGACGTATAACCTCTTTTCTGATACCATCCATTAGAGAAACCCCAAGCATAGCTCTCTCCATAGCACGCTGAGTGACTTTAAATCGATGGACCAGTCCCACCATCAGTGTTCACGTATATGCTCCATATGTCATAACTGGCAGGGCGCAATGGTTGAAGACTGTTGGATGCGCCTTTCAGCCTTCTTGTCGAAGTTGCTTCTGCCTAGCCGAATAGTCTGCCTCAGGTAGTCATATTATTGCACAACTTCGATAGTTGTCTCACGAACGATCACCGGCTCCGGTTTGATGTGAACATTCTACATGACTTTTGTCTTGCCCAATTTCATACGGAGGCCTACACGGTGCAAGCAGCATTAAGGCCACTTAGCATCCAGCTGAGTTTGTTCTATTATATTCTATTCTACTATCTGTGGGAGGTGTAAGTACCTTCACCTGGCTCTCTCGAATGGGACCTTTGTGCAATGTCATATCCCCAAGGTCTAAGCTGCCTTTCTAAGCTTGGACTATTTCCCACCACGCTGGTCCACAGCGGGTTGGTGGGTTCACATATTATCTAGATGTGCTAAATCTATAGGTAGATATACAGGATTCTTCACGATGTTTTCCTTCACCGTAAGAGTGATGGTATACATTGTATTTTAATTCAAAGGGACACATTGGTACATGTCAGTGCCGGAATTCGCACCCGCTTCATTGGCGTGGGAAGCGGGCGCTTACCCGACTGAGCTACCACCGATCTTATTTATAGGTACATAACGTTCATTATAATTATGTTGTGATTGTTATTGTTAATGTAATATTATATATTTCGTTTTTGTACATCGCGATACGCACCCGTTTTAACGCACTGCAAAAAGAGGTAATTTGACTAGTCCTGTAGGTAATGTCAGTGATCGGTATTACCTGTATTACAGGTAAAAGATGGTAAAGATATGTTACTTTGCCTAATCATACATACCACGGCGATGAAAACATAAGTCACGGAAATGAATAACCTGGCCACGGAAATGAATAACCTAACCACGGCAATGAATACAAATTATTTAACAAGACATGGCAATGAATTTTTTTTCATTGCTGTGGCTTTTTTTTCATTGCCATAGCAAATATTGGCCACGGAAGCCACGGAAATGAAAGCATGGCGATGAAAACCAAGGCATTAAATATAAATAACTAAAAAAGTATTAACTATTCAAAGAAATAAACACTTTATAAGGTAAATATTTTCAAAAAGCTTTATTTTTAATGCTTATTCTAGAAGACAAACTTTATTTTATAGAAGTTATATCTATCCACGGCAATGAAAGAAAAATTGTCCAGTCCCCAAAAATTTTACTGATTTTCACTATTGCGCAAAAACGCGGGCACCGATGAACCTCCTGCCACGTCTAGCAGTTAGGCGACACTTGTAAGAAACGATTAGCGCACTCAGAGGGGCACCCAAGTTCATAGGTAAAACAATATCCTTGATCATGTTTAGGACACGGCGATGAACAGAACTTACCGTTCGTTATATTCTTTATATATTTCAATAAATGTATTCTGTGACAATACTTTAACTATTAATGTATCAAATGAAACTAAGTTTAACTATCAATACTCAATATTTTTTCATCAATGAAGAATAATACAAAACGTGGTTACGTGGGGACAGACACGGCAATGAAAGATTTGGAGGTTTAATATTTTATTTAAAAATATCCATTAATCCTATTAATACAATATTTAGTGCTACACATAGATAACTATTTCACTTAACCGGAAAAAAATATTAGAAAATTATAACTTGGTTTTTTTGTACCGATTTCATTGATGCCACGCAATTTTTGGCCGCGGGAAATTCACCCATAAGTAGCAACCGCGACGCCGATGCGACTCTAACAGTGGGCGTAGCGCCTTACTGGTCCCATATCGTGAATTTGTTTAGACAACAAATTTCTTATTAAAATTGTAGTATTTAATGCTAATTACTTCGTAAATGTTACTTCGTTTTAACTTCGCGATAAGGCCTCATGATAAAAAAAAATAATTGCATGAGTTTGGAAGCGTTCGCGACTGCAGTGCTTATTCAGTGCTTCAAAAATAACAAGCCAGAGAGAGCGAATAAAACCCTTTTAAAATCAATTTTCCCAAATACCCGTAATGGCTTTTGGGTAAATCCGACACTTTGCGAACGTTTTATTGTGTTCAATAACAGGCAATTTTATTTGTAAAGTGTTTTAAATAAATTTATTAAACCAACGGTTCTAGGGTTCCGTTAGTAAATAATGATTAAATTACCCTATGTTGAAGTTTTTGTCAATAAAATTATAGTGAACAAGCTGTTCCCGCGAGCTTCGCTTCGCCTTAAAAAGTTTTCCCGTGGGAATACCGCGATAAAAAATGTTCTTTCTCAGAGTCTATCTGTATACCTACCAAATTTCATTCAAATCCGTTCCGTAGTTTTGGCGTGAAAGAGTAACAGACAGACAGACACAGTTAATTTCGCATTTATAATATTAGTTAGGATTAGGATTGTACTCATTCAACGGGGCGGCGATACGGCTCGCGACCTATGACATACAAATGTATTGCGAAAAGCGGTATCTGGCTACCCCTTCGAGGATTACAGTCGTGGGCATAAGTACATATTATGTAAATTGCATAATTCAGTTAGAATAGTGCCAGTTTCTGGCGGCCCAGAGTGCACCTACGAATAGTTTGCCTACTGGGAAATCACCTTAAGACATAAACTCACGCAATGAACAAGTTCCACATGCCATTGACGTTGGGAATGCCCAAAAATTCCATATAACTTTTTTCCGAATTTGAAAATACCGAATGTGAAATTTACGAAATAATGCAATACCGATTTTTAAAAATCACAAATTACAAACATCACGTAAATTATAATTTCGAATATTATAAACACGAAGATTTGTTATGACGATTGTCAAAAACACGAACGTTAAAAATACGATTACTTAAGTATACGAAAAATAAAATAACGATTTATTTATCCTGATCATGAAAATCCCGATCGTAAAAGTGATAATTCGTGATTTTGTCAAAAAACCATAAACGTATTAACAACCTTAGAACCAAAACCTAAAGGTTATTTTCATATTCTTAAAAAAGTAATTCGGAATTATGTAGTGTACCCATTAACGTTCCATATGTCTCTGGAACTTCGCGAGTGTATTATGTAAGTAATAATTTCAATATTGTACCTATTTAAACACTGATTCCATAGCGTCCTCGGTGCCCGTCTATCATAATATGATGTCTGAATCTATTTCAGTGAAGGTTAATCTGAGATTACTCGTGTACTCCCACGCATTTTCACATATACCTACACTAGCTTTTCCTATGAACCTCGCTTTGCCTTCAAAGTTTTCCTGTGAAAATTCTGGGATAAAATTATATAGGTAACCTTTGTGTGTTAATCTATGATACTTACCTGATTCCAGAATATAAAATTTTGTAAAAAGTCGTTCAGTAGTTACTTTCGTTGCGTTTGTAATATCAGTAGGATAGGGAGTAAGTATAGTTTACTAGAGGTTATTTTGGTAAACCAAACACATTGATATTATGCTATCGAAGATAAGTACATTTCATGTTTAATAATACCTCAAAAGTCAAGACAATGTGATGATAATGTTTTCCTTAGTCATTGAAATGATCAGTTACGATTACTGATGATGGCTGGACGACGGACGATTCATATAGGTCCATCGTTTTTAATTATTATAACATTTTTTTTTTAAAACATTCTGGGTGTTACCACAAAAACTTAGACAGTGTTTAACGGATATTTAGCGCTGTCAAACGCCTACAAAATCTGTCAAATTTCGTTTTAAACACTTGTTAAACAGTGTTTAAAGATTTTGTGGTAGCACAGTAGTTTTTATTTTTCTGTCAATATTATACCTATTTGTCATACGAGTACTGATTTAGAATAGGTATAAATTTATTTTACAAGTACCTACCAGTGAATCGATGTTTTAAGTTAATGAATGTATCTTAGACCACTTTTGCAGCCGCCTGTACCAACCCCTACTAACCGTACCAACCTACCGTCCCTTTTATTGTGTCGAGAGTAAAAAATCCATTAACGTTTAATTTCGGTGGACAGACGATGTGTTAGGTTGTGTTTTTAAGGGCAATAACAAAATTCTACTTAGAACCACATTAACTCGACGTTGTGTCACGTCGTTCGGGTCCTGTGTGTGGGGTGACCATGGGTCATACATAATCAAAAACATTTAACATTATTAATACTATTACTGTGAAAAAACACAAGCATAATGAATGACGCATCGTCAAGGATTCATTTTAATTTCATTAACCACCACTACTTATGCAGCTGACTGTACTATAGGTACAGTCAGCTGCATAAGTAGCTATACACTTTTGAACCTTGTCAAACTCACTAACTGCCTATTCATCCTTTCAAACATTGACGTTTTGTTTAGTAGGTATTTTAACAAAGTATAAAAGTGTATAGCTACTTATACAGCTGACTGTACTTTTTCATTAAATTATCTTTATTGTATACACTTAGGTACCTATTGTTATATCGGGTATAGAAATATTAGGTACTTATATAATCTGTAAACAAAACATTGTTACGACTATCCTCTGAATACCGACATACCTAGATCACGAGAATATTTTCTTGCTCCACTTTTTAGAGTCTGATTTTCTTGTTAGTTAATTGTCATAATTATTATATTAACTTTATTGTATTTAAAATCTAACGTCCATTGTCCCAATAAAACCCAACCAAACAGTCACCCTACAAACCCAACCCTTTCATTGCGACTCATTTGCCAAACAGACCCTTGTATCAAAAATACGTCTCGTTTTAGACGTTAACAAATGTGTGCCCATTAAGAATGAACTGGTGGGGTCCAAAGAATTCTCATTACGGTGTTACCTCCAGGGACCTTGGTCCTCAGTCGTCAGGTCAATGTTGGATTATGGGGTTATAGTTCTGGCTGGAAAGGTATTAAGGGGCTGTCTTCTTTTTTTTTAAACGCAATTTTTCATACCTACCTGTAAAGACATGAGGTTTTATTTGGATATGTTGGACTCGGAATTTCACGTGAAGGGGTAGCCGTAGTTGGGAAAGGGAGAGTGATAGGAAGGGGATAGTAGGTAAGGATAGACAAATGAAGGGGATGAATTTCGTCGGAAAAGCGAAGCAAAATTTTATTACTATATATAATAAGTAAAAGTGAGTTATTTCTCTCGAGCTTCTTCATACAGACATTTTACCTGCTTTGCTTAAGGTCCTTGGGAAAGGCCGTTTAGGCTGATGCCTTCAACTAAAGATGTTTAAGAGCTGTTAAATTGATAACCTGAGCCATCTTTGAAATTATATGTATGCTGTTTAAAAGATAAGAGATGCTGCTTAAGGATTTTCCGATTGCTAACGTGTCGGTGGCAGTACGGTAACATAGATACCCAAGCTACTCCCCCTTAAACAAAACAAATAAGAAACTCGTACAGTCACGAAATTAAGACTCTTTGATACATATCTGCGCAAACATAACCTTTCGTTTTCATATCTGCTGGTTCTCTTTCATACTTCACCCCAACATTTGCGTTGGCTCAGCTAATATGTCTGGTGACTCAGGTAAGCAAATAAAAAACTCTTCATAACAGACATATTCAGTTGAAAGAGGCTTTGCCATCTTGTCCTTAGTATTTTTTAAATCCTTGACTGAAAAAGGGACGTTTAGAAATTAGAGAAGAAATACGATTGCCTCTCCATAGAAACTGTTTGGAAACGTGACAATTTTCTATGGAGAAGCTTTCGCAATTTTCCAAAAGCCGTTCATCAAAATGAATGATTTTCCATAAGAGCTGAGCAACCCTTTCCGGCTAAGTATACCACTTTTGCTACACACTGTATATCAAACATACATACAACATATTTATGTAAACATTATACATGGGGTGTTTAATCAAAGCTTCCAGACATGACCCACCCTTTCATTAAACCAAGTACCTACAGTTTATGTACTTTGACGAGATCTGATATGAATAAACCATAGTAAAACACAAATTAATAATTGAAGATCCTGACAAAGGATTTTAGGGTCCAATATTTATATAGATATGTACTTATGTGTGGCAGCCATAGCCGAATGGGGATTTTGAGTCGTAGCTTTATCGCTTTTGATCTTTGGAGAGTGACATAATATTATCGCTCCGGCAGTAACATAAAGGCTCCAAAACCTTAGATTACAAATGCCAAAAACTGTGTGCATTTTGTCTAAGTATGTCGTGTTATGTTATGTAACTGTTAGTGTTATGTCTGCTGTGTTAACTGATGATGTTCCTTATTTAAATAAATAAATAAACCATTTTAAAAATGAATAAAGTCACAAATCTTCTGGCTAAACTAATCCAAATAAGAGACTAGGAGAAGAAAGTGGTGTTATTTGTCCAGACGCTTCTTTTGACACACCATTTATTTCGTGTTAAAATACTGTTTTTTTTAACGAATCATACGACAAACTTAACATAATTTAGCATGTTAAGGCCTAGTTTCACCATAGTCTGTTAGATCATAACAAGGGATTTCTTTTGACTTTTGACATATCTGTCATGAATTTAATTATGGAGATGAGACGTATAATAACAGGGGTGTTAATAATCTAACAGACTATGGTGAAACTAGGCATAAATTTTGTAGTAATAGTATACATTGACTATAGGAACCTACAGTAGACTACGGTAGCACACATCCACGGCTCGTAAACCGAAGCGTGAACACCGTCTTTGGCTTGAGCGGCTGTAAATCGATTGTCGGCGGCATCGCTTATTCATGGTATGGTAAACCCCGCCACACTTGCAGCCGGCAATAAGGTTACTGGACAGTGGAGCCGAGATTTGTGGTACGGCCACAGGCACCTAAGTAATTCAATTTACGTTTACTTTGCTGAGATGCGCCATGTACAGTAAGCAATGTAGGTATGTTATGTGTGCACCAGCACAAACAGTTCGATCTTGATGAGATTCATGGGTGGTGCATGTAGCTCTTTTGCTGGATGTAGGTACCAGTCTAACAAAATCCCATCAAAAACAATACTTGTCAAAAAAAACAAGTCTCGTAACTCAGTTGTTCTACGGTAAAAAGTTGTGAGATCCATGTAATACCTACCAAGTCTTATCCACGCACGCATCTCAATCTTAAAAAAAAACTTTAATGTTTTATATAAGTAAATATATTGACTCGGCCATCGCATCGAAACACGTGTTAATTAAATTATTTAGTCCGATGACCAAGTATATTTTAGTTTTTCCTTGATTCATACACCAAACACTACTTATATTCCAAATTTGAAGCTTCTAGGTCTGCTAGAAGTGCCTTAGAATTTTTATGATCGGTGAGTAAGTCAGTGAGTGACAAAGTTAAGAAACTTTGACCCGTTATAATTTTAAACTACTGGTTCAAATTGAATGAAATTTGAAATATACCAGGTCTTTACAATGCCTGCATGGTTAGTGGAAATTCAGTCTTCTAGTTTTATCCACAACGAAGTTACATGGGGTCGAAAATGGCCTGAATTGCTTCGAGAAAAGGATGGTACGGCCGTGCCGCTTTTTTTCTCGACTTGGTGGGGGCACTGCCGTGCCCCCAGATTCTTGGCAGGCAAAATGCTTGGAAAAACTTCAATGGGGGGCAGATGTCTGCGTTGCAGACTGTATTGTGAGGCTTGGCTAAGTACGGTATAACAAAATACAATAACCTAAAAGTTCCACCGCAAAAATGAAATTGCCCGTCATCAAAAACAAATGAAAACACAATAACTTGTTCCACAGATCACAATTTGAACTGATGCTATATACGGGGTGTAAATAAATATAAAATCCCCATCACAGGGTGACAGAACATTGCTCATACCATCAAACTTTTTCCATTTGCACAAAAGAAATAGCCGGCGGCATATTCACAAAGGTTCTGGCATTCTTCAAAGTTGTTGAAACTTCTAAGCAATGATGTTGTCAAACATACTTTTTGGGTTCCGTACTCAGTTTTTCAATGGAACCCTAACCTCCGTCATCTCTCAATTTCAAGTCTATCAACGGGTTAAACGCAAGGAGCTGCCTCAAGTGTAAGTCTTAGTGAAAACGAAAAAAGTTTGTTTTCTTCTTTCATCTGCATACTTACATTATCTGTTAAAGGTTCAATGACAATTTCCAGCACAGTCTGACTGGCCAATCCTTTCACCTCAGTAACAAACCCCTGGTGTGCTGGGAGTTACTGGCACACTACGAAGATGAACAGGTTATAATATGCTCAACTTTATTTATTTAAAACTAACATACAGTGGTTGCAGTAATGCACCTACTAACTACCCTATTTATAAATATATTGAGCACAACCCTTCTAATGCAAGTGCGACTCACACTTGACCGATATCTTATTTACCAATTCCTTGCTTACGAGCTGTGGTGAAGGAAAATCTACTTTGCGTCGTATAATTGAAGGTTCAGTTCTAAATAGGGCTGAGCTTGGATAAAATTTGATAGCGTCAGAGCGTCACTCTCGTTTTAAGATGAAAATTGTGTTTTTTCGACTGAACAGTCCTTGGGTTATATTTGAAGTTGGAAGCTTAAAAGTATTCTCTTTCAAGTTATAAGCATGAATGGGTACTTCTCGAAATGTAGGTTAGTAATAAAGGCATGCTCTTAGTAATTATAGGTATATACACTCACGTCACGTACAATGAAAAAGTTCCACCTGTCATTGACGTTTCATATGTGACAGGAACTTTATCATTGATCATGAGTGTAATGTATTTAATTCGGGTATATCCTTTCCGCATTGGTTCAAATATTGGTACATAATATTATATTTTAATGCTTCAGTCTTCTTCTTCTCCTTCTTCCTAGCCTTTTCCTTATTTAGGGGCGGCTTTGTTCGTCATGTCACGCCATTTACCCTATCCTCTGTCATACCCTCATTCACTCCACACTCTCTCATATTTTCTTTCACACAATCAAACCACGTCTTTCTTGGTCTTCCCCTCTTACGCCTTCCTTCAGTGGACAAATTGGTACACCCATGTTAGGAAATAAGACAAAACTTCAAATCTCGCTGTCAAAATTGGAACTCAAATCTTGTAGTGATTATTTCGTGTTGGCTATGTTAGCGTTTGTGAGGACAACTGGTATCACACAATTTGTTGCAACTAGCTGTCATTTATATCTTGTCACAGCCATTCTGTGCTACGCGTGCTGGTCTCATTTCTAACACTTTCTTTGTCACATAGTTATCTTCTCTTCTCATGACATGCCCAAACCAAGAATTTTAATGCTTCAGTAAACACCGTAATAGAAGGGGTACAATACATACATTTTGAAGGTTCTAAGATTATAGTTAACTAGAGGTAGGTATATAATATAATTTAAAGTTTTTTCTCGTTAGAATAAGGTAAGTCTGATTGAATAAATGTTGAGACTAAATAAAAACAAACTTATGTTTTATAAGACTAACTTAATTTATATTGAAGTCAAAAACCTTCGCCAACGAAATAAAGTAAGAAAACTAGATAGACATTCGAAATTGAATAAAACTACAGAAAATTTACCTAGAGATGTTTCTTCGCTAGATTATTTATTTCATTTTCAATTTAAAATGAAACAAATTTTAATTTAGCAAAGAAGTGCGAGAAATTTTAAAATTTAGTGGCTCGAATGCAATTAGCTGAAGAGCCGGTACGAAAACTCATTTTTCTAATGAATAGGAAGATTTCCCGGCTTACTAGGGATGGGACAAACATTGTCTTCGATTCTGCGTTCGTTTTGAAAAATACTACTGTATATTGTATAAGCACAAATCCTTCAAACACTAATTATAAACATAACTAGAAATAAACTAAGAAAAAAACTTTCTTGTAAAGTTCCTACGGGAAATCACTAAGTACCTACCTAATTAACATTGGTTCGTTGACGGTGTTTTTATTGTATAATATAATGTTGAAATAAGAACTTTTAAATAAAATTTTGAAAGTCGATAGGTAATTTATTTTCAAAAATCTGGATCTTTGGCGATTAGATCTTAGATGCGGAACATCCCTATTATGCAGTAATAAATTTGCATAAATAATACAAGGGTGGGATATTATAAATTAGTAGCGTAAACCCTTGTCTAGAGTTATTTTTCTTCCCCCTAAAACTTGTGGGAGAAAAAACAATTTGTATTTTTTCCATCCACAGTATTTTTCTATTCCATTTTTCGCTGGGGCCATATCTGATGATTTTATGTTCGTTTGCCTTGGTGGTCAGAGATTTTGAAAGATATAGGTAGGTAGAAATATTTGGCATCGTTTGTAAAAAATATGTACTTTTTATATATTTTTTTAAAATACAAATCGACAGTTTTTGTTGGTATGGCATGTAGTTCAAGAACTCACTTGTTTTTTTGTTACTGTTTTTTTACATTAGGTCATTATAAAAAATATATTATATTATATTTAAAAACAGTACACATATTATGTTCAGTAGATTAACATAAAATGCAGCTGAGCACATACTCGTAGATAGATATTTATAATAAACAAATAAATACACGGTTATTCCAGGCCAACAGTTGTACAAATAAATGCATTCATTAAAATAATTACCTAGTGGTACTTGCATTTGCTTTGTAAGCATTAGTGCAATTAAATAAGTATGTACTTACACACAGAATGTAAAACAAAAAATATATGTAACTCAGTGAAATAAAAACAAAACTAAATATCAGAGAAAAAAAATATAAAAACATGAAATTTACAACTGTGCTACTGTTTATTTTCGTGGTAAGTAAGCTTCTGAACTTTTTTTTACTAAAGGGGTGGGCAAAGTTCTCTTCCTGTGTCTTCCATCTATCCCTACCATCGGCCTGCTTAATCAGCCACCTTACCATTGCCGATACTTTAGCAATAAAAGCAACAATCCATAAGCAGCGTCGCTTGCCTGTGAGACAGGTGTCAGAGCCATAGAAGTTACGCCAGATTTTACAACGATCGACGGTGCTTAGGTAAGAATTGTTAATTGCTAATTTTCGGTAGTGGTATCCCCACAGTTCTAATAAAAGGCATCCAGGTATGAAGCTACCACGATTGAACATTAGCAATCTACAACCCATAAGCAG
Source organism: Plutella xylostella (assembly GCF_932276165.1). Lineage (NCBI taxonomy): Eukaryota > Metazoa > Arthropoda > Insecta > Lepidoptera > Plutellidae > Plutella > Plutella xylostella. Next base: position 2,000,833 of record NC_064005.1, read on the forward strand.
CGTTGCAATCGGACATAACTTATAGATTTGACAGATGGTTGACAGGCCCACTGAGCTGCTTATGGATTGTTGATTGCAAATCAGTTGCAAATGTTTCGATGGTGGTCCGCTAGCAGTAAAGCCGCCCAGATAAACCATAATCTAGGATTACAATCTGACTCAAATTTGTCTCTTCTTTCACAATTAGTGTAGCCCAGGATAATTAATTAAGTACCTAGCAGATTCTGACGATGTGCCTCTTTCCAGATTGTGATAGCATTTGCTACGTTGACAAGCGCCAAAAAACACAAAAAGCATGGCGGCGGCGGCGGCGGCGGCGGTGGCGGTGGCGACAGCGGTGGCGGCGGCGGCGGTGGCGGCGGCAGTGGCGGTGGCGGCGGCGGCGGAGGCGGGGGAGAAGGAGGGGACGGGGGGGACAGCTATTCAGAGTATGAAGACAAGAGTAGTTGTGTTGCTGTATGTGACGGACTGCTTTAATAAAAAATTGTTACTAAGTATACTTTGTTAAGTAAATATTATTACATAGATTTATTTCATCTGGGTATATGTATACATATATACAGGTAGTATTTACAATAAATGATTTTTTATCTTTTATCTTTATCTTTATCTGAATTATGAACATTTTTATGAGCAATAAACCTATACATTTGAGTTTATGTGAATTTAATTCTGAATATTTTTAAACCGAATGAAGTGTGGGGAGGAGATGTGTCTCGTGAGGGTGATTGCTGAAAAATGCACGTTTTTGTATACAGGCTGCTCTAAATTTCACATAAACCAACTGTGAACATAAACCAACCTCTCACGCTTCTTTGTTTATAAGTTTTGAGTGTATCTTTATGGAGTAAATCTATAAAGGAGTGGTGGTAGCTGAGTCGGGTAAGCGCCCGCTTGTCACGCCAGAGATGCTGGTTCGATTCCCGACTCTGATATTTACTAATTAATTCTTTGGAATTTATGTATAATGTATACCTACCATCGCTCTTACGGTGAAGGAAAAAAACCTGAATAAAACAGCGCCCATCACATCTGTAGGGTATGCTTAGTGAGTTATCAATATTGATTGAGGGTAGCATATGTGTTGGAACAATTTACCTCCACCAATTAGACGAGCTAAAATCAAAAGTTCTTTTAAATGTCTTCTTAAAAAATACCTTCTATCCCTTCAAAAACTTTGTAATACGTCACATTCCGCAACATATGCCAAGTCATATTTATTATTTTGAATTTGCTTGTACCCCGTCTAAAACTGTCGTTTAATAATTTGTAAACTGTATGTCTATTTATTTTTATATTGTTGTTATGCATTACTATTCTTTTGGTATGTTACTTAACTGTGTGTGTTTACCTAGTTGTGTTAAGCCATCCTGTTTATTCTAAGATATAAATTAAGTATTATAATATTTTTTTACACTGCACCGAGCACGACTCGCGCCCACCTGATGAAAATCAGCGTCACAGGCTTCTGTGACATTATGTTGAGACGGTGACCATTTTGTTTGAGACACTTTGGAACCTAGTGTATTTTTTTATTTATATGTTTTGTGTCTTGGACGAAATAAATGCCTTTTTCTTTCTTTCTTTCATGTGTCGGCCATTCTGAAAATAAAGACAAGTGCACTCGGTGAACATCAGCTCCCTGGTTTTATTTGGAAAATATCCCCCAGGATATGAACCTCACAAAATCAACATCAACACTACCTGTCTCTACCCACAATCTGTCGGTTCCACCCAGTATAGTAAAGACGATCAGGCCAAGTCAAACATGATTTATACTTACCTAATAGGATCTGTGATTGTTTGTTTCGTATGTTCAGTTGTGATCACCCTGTAGATATATTCCGGTCCCCTCTCCGATAACAAGAGAAAATAAATATCCCAAAAAAGGTTTGCGAAAGGGGCGTTAGCCTACGAATGGCACAATATGTTCTACGGAATAACGACAATTTATTCCAAGTGAGAGGTTGATTTACAAACATACATAGGTCAGCTTCATAAGTAGCTATAGGTATAGGTAGATACACTTATCAACCTTGTCAAACTAATAAAAAAAAAAAAAATGAACCTAACTGATAAAACAGACTGGCTTCAATGACACTACAAGTTGACTTATAATAATCTACTCTACTTCTAGTTGCGTTTATACATTATATGAACAATATTTAATTTAATTCATATTTATAAAACTATAATATTTAAGTATTATTATTTATTTGTATATAAAACTATAATATTTATTATGTAGTCTGAGCCTATCTGAAACCTAGTTAAACATTGTGAGATTTGGCGTTTCGACTTTCTCCGTGTTCGGCATCATAAGGGTCACAGTGACAGTTAAATAAAGTCCATTTTTCTCTCCACCTTTAGTTTGCAAGGTGCGGGTGCCTATATAAATAGAGTGAGTCGCCCGCGCGCCTCAGTTGGTTTTTGATTTTTGAAGTGAACACTTCGGCAAAATGGCTCAATGTAGCCACGGTTCTCGTCGGCTTCGCTCCGAACGGGGAAAAATATAATATTGAATTTGCGGAGTCCTCGCTGCCGGGAGCTGTAGCGTGATGCGGACCAGGCGGCGCGGGGTGCGGCCGCCGCGACACGTGGCGTCGGGGAGCGGGACCTGCCGGCTGCTGACGCAGCCATTACTGAGGATTTTGCAACGAAGGTTTGAGTTGATAAGCCGTGAGTAAAATGCTATTATTTACTGCTTTTAAAAGCTCAGCCACTGGTCATAATGCTCGGGCGCTTGGGGTTTTTATCCCACGCAGTAGGGTCCCATTCAATAGTCGTGGTGATGATTGATCACATATTCCGGTCCTACTAGTGGCGCTTGAGCTAGATACTTACATTAATGACCGCTTTAAGTAAAGCATATGTTAATTTTATACAGGAAAAAATAATAAAAATATATTTTTCTACCCTCAATTTCTAATATTTTTAGAAAACAGTTGATAGAAACTTTGCTATTACAATAATGCACTTGGTTATAGCTTATGTAAGGCTTTACAAACAGGAGCTTTCCAGGACCGTCATAGGATTTTTTACAGGAAGCACGTGGCTCCGAGTTTCAGTATGTTGGGACATTGTGGCATGTGCGACAAGTAATGTGATCCGCCGGTACCTACCCGCTGAAGGGTAGGCAGGCCGATTCGGTGAAATTGAAGTTTCGTGTAACCTGCACCCGGCCCTGTGCTCCCGCGCTGGCCGCCGTCTCGTGCCACCTGCATCGCAGCGTACACCCGGCCCTGCGCTCCTGCCCTGGCCACCGGTTCGTGCCACCTGCATCGCAGCATACACCCGGCCCTGTGCTCCTGCGCTGGCCGCCGTCTCGTGCCACCTGCATCGCAGCGTACACCCGGTCCTGGCCCTGGCCACCGGTTTGTGCTACCTGCATCGCTGCATAGACCCAACCATGTACTCCTGCCCTGGCCGCTGTGTTGTCTCACCTGCATCGCTGCGCACACCTGGCACTCCTGTTCTGGTTGCCGGATCCAAACGCCCCCTGTCTGGGAAGAGATTTTATGCTCAGCGGAACCGCCTGCACTATTGCTAGCACGGTCATCATCATCATCAGCCATCATTAGGAGTGACTTATTTAGAAGGTATCGAGTAACGTGCGCTATTCATCAGTGATTTTGGCATATGCAGACGAACGTTTACTGCCAAGCATAGCCATACAAGGGCACACCAACGAAGCCTGAGTAGCAGGTGGTTACCTGCAGTCGCCGTAGCCGCATCGGCATGAATGACGACAAATCGGGTAACGTACGTGCACCGCTTCTAAAAGTGTTATAGCACTTCAATTTGATGCCTCCGCTGAGGTAGGGTATTCTATTAAAGCAGCTTTCTTCTGAACTGCCCAAAGTGACCTGTAGACTGCTCCTGGGGATAGTTGTGCAATCAATTTTTTATTTCGATGTCTCTGCTGAAGAAACTGTCTAATGCAGCTTTTGTTCTAAACTGCCTAAAGATCATTGGACTGCTCATGGGAATGGTGACGCACGGTAAGTACAGGAGCGTTACTTTATACTGATGAGAAACGAACGAACGAGAGCTGTCGTGTAATCGGCACGTTTAATACATACAAACAGATAGCTCGCGCCGCAGTGCACTGAAAGTTCGTTTTTCGTGATAATATAGTAAAGTGACCCCCCAGACACTATCTTAAGTGTCATGACACATCGGCAGATTCCAGCTTTGAGTATTTTCTTTTCTCGTCTGTGAGCAAAGTGAATCCCACCGGCGAGTGTTCAACCTAAAAGCACTGAGCTAATTCCTGATTTCGTGAAAGTCACTGTTGCTATACCATACCGCTTCACAAGTTACCGAATTTATTATGATCCTACTGTCGGGTGATCATGATCGGAGTGTCATCGCGGTTTCTGAGTGGCACCATATTAGCTGTCTTCCTTATGTCCCAGTGGATTGTGAGTGTGTATCCGAGCTCTTTGTTGAAAAATGCGTGAACCTCCTACGCAGCAGCTGTCTACTAGTTGTGTATCGAATAAATCGAGTAACGGTGCTCTTGCACGAGACGACTACCTTTTGGTAAAATTATAACTTCCACTATTCTGGGAACATGCATATACCTACTGTGTACTGTGTATCACATCACGTGTAGCCGCAGCCCTACTCAATGTACGGGGCTAGATAATAAACAATGGCAGTCGTCATTAAATTTCTATGAATTTCGAAGGTCATCATTTGGAGCACAATCCAAAGGGTGAAAGTACCTATTCATGCCTAAACGGCTTCTCTAATGAAAATGTATTTTAATTTGATTCTGGCGCAAACGTTTCATAACTATTTTTCAACACTGTATCTGCTGAAACTACTTAGACTGACTGGTTAAGATGCAGACGTGCCGTTTTCACAATTCCATTTTAGTAATCCTCAACTGTTTTATGGATCTTTCAGTTAGTTACGTAACTAGTTACCAAGTAAAAAATTACTTGTGTCATGCTCGTACTCGCATCTCATTTAGGAGCTCCTGGCCTCTAGCTGAAGGCTAGAACTGGTATATATATCTACTAAGCTAGTACAGAGTTATAACCGGGCAGCGGTGACGTGGTAGCTGCTTGATTTATTAGAGTTTGCTGAAAACTTTCTAAATAAGTAATAATTATTAGTCATAATAGTAGCTCTTCGCAGTTCTTTCAGAATGCAATACCAGGTCGCTGAAGTAGGTAACCTTCCTTAGCTGGACAACCACAACAAGCCTTTTTGTTTTAAAGAATGTCACAGTTATTCGCAGTTCCACTGTAATATCGATGTCCAAGGAATTTTTCTTGGGTATAGCTAACTACCTAAGTTTACCTATAGATAGCCGCAAGCTATCTGCTGTTGGCGAACTGTCAGTTCTGATTGATAAGTCAGGCTCGAGGTGGCTCGTCCAACTGTCCATGTTCCCGCCACCATGATTGTTGCTTCCACAGATTAGAGAGTCTATGTTGGCTGTCGTTGCATCAGGTCTGATCAGGTACAACTAACATCTTTACGTACCATCTTTATTTAATCGAGCTATTTTATTTTGTTTTATCTAGGTTGACTTAATGGTTTTAAAATCGAACCTACAACAATGTAAGTAGATACCTACATACGTATCTTTGAAGTTGCAACAAGGCGAAGCCTTAAGGTTTTGGCCGAGACCTGCCCTTAGTGTTGACGAACATACCTAAAGGTGACCTTGTTAATGTTTTTCATATGAAGTACTGAACATTTTACTTATCCTGGTGGCATGACTGATCATTTACTTACCCAGTTAAGACATGTTAGCCGGGTTTCATTTATCAACTATTATAATTGTTATTGTTGTGTTAATCAATCTTTATTAATTGATGTCATCTAAAAAGGAATGCTGCCAGAGCTCATAATATTCACACATGATGATACAGAATGATAGTAGCCCACAAAATCGGTGCAAAGGCTTATAAAATAACTTTCCTTCCTAGTAGGACTGCACAGGAACTCGTTAACCGCCGAGTTAGTTAGAATACAAAATTAGACTGTGTGTTACTTGTCAATCTAGAATATGAATATAGTGACCTGCATCATGTTTTGAAAAACTGAATACTTAGTTATCCGCCAGTGTCACAGCCTTCATCTAATCTTTTCCAGTAGCTGATGAGGCTGAGATATTTAGTAAAATTATCTTCCCTTCAAGCACCACTCCTCGTTCCAAGGACTAGATGCCGCGCCAGGTGTTGCAGGCCGTGTCGTCATACAGGGCTGACTGAGCAGGTCCTCGAGGCTCCAGGGTCGGCTGCTGCATTTCTGAGGTCAGTCCAGAATGACATACCCTAGTCAGCATGTGCTGACCTGAGCCCCAGCGGCCTGGATCGATATTCTACATTTTACAACTTTTAAATATTGTTGCAAAGTATTTCACTGGTTCCATCCATTCGGCTAGTGTATGTTAAAAATATTACCTTGACAATAACAAGATTTTGATCAATAATTACTTATAAGTATTGCTTTCGAAGAGGCACTGTGTGTATCCATATGTATAAATACCTACCTATATGTATAGGTACATACCTTCCATAACTTTCTGACAAGTCAGGAATATTAAGGAAGTACTTAAGTCTTATGTATACTTATACCTTTCTTTTTAGTATATCTATTACCTAGAAATCTATGCATTATAAATTTATAGATTCAAATATTTATCTACTGATACACTCATCAGTAGCTTATGGGTCACAGTTGGTTTTCTCTCCACCATGCGATAATAAACACATCTCACAATGTTTAACTAGGTTTCAGATAGGCTCAGACTACATAATAGACGCATTTTTCCTGAAATAAAAATGACATATTATGTATCTAGCCTATCTGAAACCTAGTCATTTCTGCATGGTGATATTACAACTGAGGCGCGCGGGCGACTCACTCTATTTATATAGGCACCCGCACCTTGCAAACTAAAGGTGGAGAGAAAAATGGACTTTATTTAACTGTCACTGTGACCCTTATGATGCCGAACACGGAGAAAGTCGAAACGCCAAATCTCACAATGTTTAACTAGGTTTCAGATAGGCTAGATACATAATATGTCATTTTTATTTCAGGAAAAATGCGTCTATTATAAAGTATTTATTTATATATAAAACTATAGGTACCATTTATTATCAAATTAAGCTTGTTTAATTAATTTATTAGTATATAATTTAGCACCTAAGTTCAGGGCATACTGAAAACCAGCGCTGCATAGATTATACGAGGTATAACTCGCAGCATTGCTGAGTTTGTCCTTTTGCCACCTTTTAATCTTAAGTTAATTTTTGTATTTGTGTTTTATTGTGTTTTCCCGATTATTTGGCAATAAATGTTTTTTCTTTTCTTTTCTTTTCTTTTCAATAACGCATCTGATAAATAAATAAAAAATATGTGTTATCTTTAAACAAATATCTGCCCCAGCCGGGAATCGAACCCGGGACCTTCGGCATAGCAGTCAGGGTCACTAACCACTACACCATTCGGTCGTCGATCCATCTGATTCATTGATGTGAGTGAGCTGACAAGGGACAAAAGTGTAGCTAAGCTATGATTATAAGAGCTAGAGTCAGCGCCACCACTGAAATCCGTATGCCTATATTAGTACAGCCCCCGTATTATGTTACTCCGAGTGGGGTTGGTTGGTAATTGGTATAAAATGGCTGACAACTTAGAGCATTATTAATTAATAACTTTTTACTGACTTATCTGATTTCACAAACGTTTATGTTGAATGTAAGGATATATTGGCAGGCTTCTTGCATATTTCTTTCACTGATTTTTGGTGTTTTCGGTTAATAAGTCTCTAAGTTGATACCAATTATCACCGGTTGCTAACTCTCAAAAAGTTACAAAATAAGGCTAAATTCTATACTACTCTGTAAGGTGGTTTGCTACAAAAAATATTGTTTCCATTAATTATTGAGTTAGATAAATCATCATCATCATCATCATTAACTTGTTGTTATGGAATATAAGTATTTTTTACTAATGATACAGCTATAGCTTTTTTTATTTGTTGTTTTCATGGTAGCAAGAAGTAGCGTGAAAGTAGCTCTTTGAAAAATCTGAAAATCCCCCTCATATTTCTTCCTAAGACCTTTTTCATTGGCCAATTGAAAGGGATTTGGTGCTGATCTTTGTCTAGACAAGGAAATTAGTCTCAAGGGAACGTTTTTTAAACCACGCACATTAGTCAAACTTTGTCGTAATGAATGAGGAGGAATTTACATTAAAGAGAGGAAAAATATTTTTTTTTTGGCAGGTATGTTTTTTGTACGATGTACCTAATTTTAGTTTTATTAACTGACGTAAATATTAAAGATAGTGTAAAAATGGCTGCAATCACTGAAATAATCACATTTCATGACTTGAAAAATTACAGTTTTTTATTTCCGTAATTTTAAAGTCTATAAATCTTCAATGGCGGAAAAAAATACTTATGTACCAATTCATAAAACAACATTTTCATGCGCATTTTTTCAATTTCACCCTCTTTTCCAGTAAAAAAGGCTTTCACAACTTACACCAAAACGCCTTCTCAGTGTCTTCCATCTACTTAAAAGGACTACAGATGCAATAGAAATTGGATAAGGCACTGACGCATAAATCTCAGACCGGAAGTAAGAAAAAATATGGCCGGAAACCGCCATTTTAGCTAAAACAGTGTGCAGGAAATGGCGAGGCGGTGTTGTCTGAAAAGCTGCAACATGAAGCAGCGACTGTGGGGACGGCTGTAAGTGAAATTTTGGCCTCCATGGAAGCTGCGTGGTCTTATGAGAAAAATGTTCACAGCAGTGCGTAAATAAATAATATATCTTTACTTCAGACTAGTAGTCCCTAGTAAGTGTTAATAACAATGTAATTTAACACTAAGTAGGTAAAACGATTTTTATTTGTTGGTACTTAATTTGTTTTAATATTTTGATGTGGCGATTTTTTAAGACAAATTATTCTATCAGTCTAATTTGGATCATACACAAAAATAGAGAAAAAAACACATAAATCTTATTCAACCCTATATTTTCGCCGGTGGTTCAAAAGTGCACTTGCGCTAGAAAGGGTCGTGGGGACCATATTTTATTTTTCTCAGACGAAAGCCATTAAGAACATCTGAAGGTAGGCTCGAGAATTCCTTTAACTCCTTCAACCCATAAATAATAACCCTCCAGGGTCTATGAGACGAGCATAGCTTATTCATTTCACCAACACCAGTGCAGGCTAGATGTGCAATCGTTCCTTGTTCTTTTTGGTGATGTTCAATTTGAACAATTTAACACACGCACTCACGCCTTGTACTAATGTACTCCCTTGTGGGGTAGGCAGAGGTGCATTGCTGCACCCACTTTTCGCCAGGGTGTTATGCTAGTCCCAATTTAATAGGGGGCGGGCCTATTGCCATTTTACGGGCACATCCAAGACCCGAGAACTGTGTTTAAACAAATATCTGCCCCAGCCGGGAATCGAACCCGGGACCATCGGCTCAGTAGTCAGGGTCACTAACCACTACGCCATTCTGTCGTCGAACAATTTAACTGAAATTGAAAATTGTTTGTGTTGTAAAACTTGTGACTTACCTATTATTAATATTTTTTGTCGTGATGACGATGTTATTGGGTAACTATTTTATAAAAACAATATTGTGTTCGCTACATAAACACCTATATTAAAATTCAATAATGATGCAAACAACATAATTATTATTATTGTAGGTATTCAGTCTGTGTTTTTTTATTTGTTTTAAACGAATCTAATAGCTGTTTTTTTTTACTGGTGACCAGCACAGGTTTGATAGTTAACGTTTAAAATTATATAAGTTTAAGCCTCGTATTCACTAGGCGACAAATTGTCGCAGAACATGTCTAGGCACATGTCGTCTACGTGTCGCCGCGACGTCGCGCTCTGTTCCGCGACGTCGCACACGACTATACAGCGACATAAATATCTACGTGTCGCAGAACAGGTTCCGTGTTTTGGCTCGCGAGACAGAACTTCCTGCGACATCAGTCTAGCGCATAGAGTATATTTTTTTTACTAGGTCTAGCGACCGCTGTTGCAGAGTGTGGACGCGTGCGCGACTTCTGTTTCACGACATGTTACCAAAATGTTCTGAGAACACGCACCGTAGATGTTCTGTAACAGTCTCAGAACTTGTGCCCTAGTGAATTCGAGGCTTTAAGATCTAGCAGAAACTATCATGAAACTTTTGACAGATAATGTATGGAGATGACAGACGAAAACGAAAACTTTTTTAATTACTATAATTAGCAAAACCCGTACTTAAGGCTCAGATCACGGGTCTTTCATAGCAGCACGAGTCACATTATCAGATTGTAACAATTAGGGCGAGTGCTATAAATTTAGTTTGTCGCAATGAGATTTTCTAATATCAATCGGGCTTTTCCAAAAACTCCACGGAAAATTTATTGTTTATTCAACTTGCGGGGTACTTCTAGAGCTTACGGCGCATTCACACGTGTTATTATTCATAAAAAAACACGTTTTTATTTATTTATTACACAATGAATAATACAATTTTGTAGGAACATAAGATCGCACTAAGTTGTCTGCACACTTCACTAGGCAGGCCCGTGCTGAAGTGTGAAGGTTCTGTTCCATTCCTCATTATGTTTACAATTTTATTAATGAAATGTTTTGAACAAATTATCATTAAACAAAAACATTATTTTACACATAATAGGTTAAGAATGTGTGTGACAATAAGTAACTAGTTTATTATTAAAGAAATTCATAAAGAAGAAAAAAGGCTTATTTCTTTTTTGTGACATAGTTACTTATCGTGTTTTTATGTAAGTAAATACAGGGTGTTGCAAAAAGGGTATACTAAGCCCGAAACTGAAATCAGAATTTAAAAATACGCGAAAAAAAGTCAGTCTCCATAGTAGGTAATAAGTCACGTGACCGACATAGTTTCTATGGTTTTTTTTTCGCGAATTTTGCAACACCCTGTATAAAAAAAACGTCTTTAATATAATCTCTTAATTGTAGATGCTTGCTTATACGGGCTAACGTTGAAGATGAGTCGTATAGAAAATTAAGTAAAAAACTCACTGAAACTTCACTTTAATATAAAACCACATTGACCTCAATTTTTCCGTCCCAAGCACCGGAACACACGGAAGCGCCGCCATTTCCGGCCCACTTCCGGTCAAACAGGGCCGGTCTTACCGCAGTAGTCCTAGCTTACCCCAACTACTAGACCTGTGGGGTTACCGCCACCGAACATTGGCAGCGTCCCTCGCTTGTCAAATCTGAAGTAGGTAAGGCCCGGGTCTCCTATTTACTCCGTAGGTCGCGTCAAGTGTCACCGCCGTAGGCCGCGTCACGATACTCACTACGTCTACGCGCCAACGTCGGCGTGTGAGGGAGACCGCTTCAGTACATTTCTATAGTGAGCATCGTGACGCGGCCCACGGAGCGACGCTTGACGCGACCTACAGCGAAAATAGGAGACCCAGGCCTAACTTTTATGGATTTATATGGATGGACAGATGTTATCTGAAGTTGAAAGCTATAGATCGCGTCCATCGCGGGTTTTGGGAGGGGCCTACATCCAGTAGTAGACAGCTATAGGCTGAAAAAGAGGAACAATAATCTGTAGAACTCCTGATGACAGAGACATGACTCCAATGATAGGCCACCAAAACGTGCACATTAGCTTTACAACCTTTGCATCACATATTTAAACGAAATTAATATGGTTGCGACGAAGCGTCCGTAGTCGAGCGGGCCTCAGTGATCGTAACTGATTGCTGAGGTTAAGCAACAACTGACACGGTCAGCCATTGGATGGGTGACCAATTTCAAGTGGTGCTTTTCTGGACGCTTCCGTGCTTCGGACGGCACGTTAAGCCGTGGGTCCCGGTTGCAGCTTCGGCAGCAGTCGTTAAGCTTAGTCAGAGGCCTTCGGGCAGCTTGAAAACATCTGACAGTCGGGTGGCCCACTTACCCGACAACTCTCTCAGCACAAGCTTGCTTGTGTTGGGGTCCACCAACCCGCACTTGGCCAGCGTGGTGGACTAGGCCTAAACCCTTCCTTCTTTGGATGGAGACCCGTGCCCCAGCAGTGGGGACGTGATGGGTCGTGATGAATACTGTTGATCTCCTGCTCAGTCACTATACTGTCAAAGCAAGACAGAGAGAGCAATACATTTAACTTCATTTAAATGTTTGGTGCAAGTCACCCCTAAAGTCTTGACAGACTATCAGTAAACAGCATAAAGCACAGCGCACACTAGCACTGTCCACCCGAGATAATAGAACTTTCATATACAGGATGTTCCAAGAGTGGTATAGTAAGCTGAAACAGAGTCGACGGTCGAATGGCGTAGTGGTTAGTGGCCCTGACTGCTATGCCGAGGGTCCCGGGTTCGATTCCCGGCTGGGGCAGATATTTGTTTAAAGACAGATATTTGTACTCGGGTCTTGGGTGTTGATATTTATATTTAGTATCTATCTATCTATGTATTTGTGTAGATATATCAGCTGTCCGACACCCATAACACAGGTTCTGCCTAGCTTGGGGTCGGATGGCCGTGTGTGAGATGTCCCCACATATTTATTTATTTATTTATTAGAGTGAGGATGGCTCAGCTCTTCAACTGTCACTGACTGTTCTACGACTTTTCAAATTCGTGATTATATTTATTTTCACTTGTAGTAAAACGTCACTGGACCAAAATTCTCACCCGTGACATACTTATTATAAAACAAAGACTAGAGATAGTTCGAACCAGGAGAGTTTAAACCAGGCTTAAGTATTCTGAATTGTAAAAAAACTCTGGACAACTTTACTGTTCTAAACCAGTACTAACTTTAGTCTACGTTTTATAACAAGGGAGATATATAGTTTAGAGTTTAAAGTGACCCCCTTTCAGATAAGGTAGTCTACCATTTTGCAACACCCTGTAGAACTGGCGTTACGCCAGATAGTTACACGCTACGCGTCGCACTCTGAGCGACTCACTAAGTGTTATCGTTGCGAATTTCTACCGTCCTTAATTCTCGCGTGGTAAGGGTTAAATTCGAACTACCTATGTATAGTTTCGTTATGGGTCGATAGTACATTTCAGGCATTATAGTCTCGCTGATTGCGTTGGGGGTAAAAAAACATAAGGTACTTTTAGTATAGGTACGTACGGTGGCCTGCGCCTAAAAGTATACAGGCAGAGTTTTTAAAATAGCGATCCCTGATGATGAAAGGACCAGCTACATCTGTTATAAATCCGGGGACGTGTTGTGTGTGATGTGTGTAGTGGTGTTTATGTGGATGGGCTTGAGCAGCATGTGAGCTTGAGATCGCTATTTTAAATACTCCGCCTGTATACTTTTAGGCGCAGGCCACCGTACAAATAGAGATTTAACATCAAATAACACGGCTTATCTATAGATGTTTCTTTCTCGGATAAGCCTTATTCTTTAATGGTGAAATTGGGATTTAAAAAAATATAGGTTGAAGTTACATTGGATGCGCAAATAAAAAATAGATTTCATACATAACAAACAACAATTTAACCCGCACTAGGCAAGCGTGGAGGACTAGGCCTAAACCCTTCCTTCATTGGAAGGAGACCCGTGCCCCATCAGTGGGGACGTGATGGGTCGTGATGAAACAACCATTTAATATTTATGTAAATACTTACTTCAGAACTTCGTCTGGTGAACCCTAGGCAGTCAGTGACTGATAAAAACCCTAACAAATATACTACAAACATTGTAGTAAGTATTTTTTTGTACACTTAGGTAAGTATTTATTAATGCATTTTATTTTTCCCAGTATCCATTATGAATCAGTAAGTCCGTATTCGCAGGAATTATTAAAATATATTTACAGCCAATAAAAAGCATGTTACAACTTTTTGATATCCTTTTTAAGCGTTTAATCCAGACAGCAAGTAGAGTAAAAGTCATTTAATTTTTATGACTTGTTGTAAATTAATTGAATGACTATGTGTGTGTCTTGTATGTACGGTGGCCTGCGCCTAAAAGTATACAGGCGGAGTTTTTAAAATAGCGATCCCTGTTGATGAAGGGACCAGCTACATCTTTTATAAACCCAGGGACGTGTTGTGTGTGATGTGTGTAGCAGTGGTGTTTATGTGGATGTGCTTGAGCAGCCTGTGAGCTTGTTATCGCTATTTTAAAAACTCCGTCTGTACACTTTTAGGCGCAGGCCACCGTACGTATGTACCTACGACTCCCTGCAGTCAAAGTACGTTTAAATTTCACCCTGACTTACCGTCTTTCGGCTTACCTCACTACTACTATTTTGCAACACCCTTTAAATACTTATATACAGTCATACCTATATTTTTTCTATAAAATAATGGGTATTCATACTAAAGACATTTATTTCATCAAAGTCCACACCTAATTACATACTATCACACAGAGGTTACAACACTAACGCAGTTAAAAGATCAGAAGCTGTATTTTTTTTCATTCCAAAGGTTGGAAACCCATCATTTTGGTCTACAAATCACACCCACTTTTGAGATTTATAGTTTTGACCTACGCAATTGTTGGAGTTTAACATCTTAATAACATTCGGGGCCAATTAATTTTAAAAATGACAATTTAATTGTGTAAGTAACTGTAGATACAAAAGAGGTATGTGTTATTTTATTATAGACAGGTTTGCTATCGTAAATTAATATCAAAATGTAAGTAGTCCAAAAGACAACAGTTTCAAAATATGAATAACTATCTGTTCCCGCGAGCTTCGCTTCGCTTTAAAAAGTTTTCCCGTGGGCATTCCGGGATAAAAAGTAGCCTATGTTCTTTGTTAGGGTCTAGACTAGACCATATATGTATACCAACTTCATTCAAATCCGTTCAGTAGTTTTGGCGTAAACAGTAACAGACAGACACACAGTTACCTACTTTCGCATTTATAATATTAGTTAGGATTAGAATTAGGATTAGGTTTAAAGATTTAGGCCTAAAGATGAACTTCTAAAACTTCACAAATGCAAATGTGGTTTAACTATACGCATATTTTCACATCCATTTCAAGAGCATCGGCAAAATTTTCTTACGAGTATTTGACGGAATTAATAAGGACATTGACATGTAATAGAACATGAATAATTTATACCTTTTTAATGATATTTAACAGCGATGGAGCAATAAAAGCATTTTGTGATTTAAATATTTTGCGTTTTAGTTAAGTAGGTACTTCAATGTTCAATGACAGGCCGACAGAGATTAACGGTCTTATTCATAAAAAAACCTTAAAGTAGGTTTACTGACCTCAATAGCTACGGAACACTTTAAGCCTATTTGAGGTTTCATAAAAATCTCTATTCATAATCGTTCCGCATGGAAGTAATAATACAACAGGAATGCGCACTCACCAAAATGATGCAAACAAAAATAGACCTAACGTATTCACCTTAAGACTTATATTTGAAGTAAAAGAGGCCGCGAGCCGATAGAGAGGGTTACCACAGAGCCCTTCCTCTCTTTCTAACAATTGCCAGGATTCAGTTGTGTAAACTTTAGTAGATTTTGTACGAAGAGAGCTATGCAAAAAATATATTAAATTAACTCATAGACTGCTGTATATCATATCATTTTCAAAAACAAATTTATAATAAATCATTATAAACATGTAATTTTAATGAAATATTTGGTATTTGTATGAATAATAATTTCATAAAAAATATTGGTAGTTTGTCTAAATACTTTACGACAAGACCGAAGTTGTCAAGATGACGGATGACGTTTATACTGTTGTGAGAGACGTTATGGTTAGGGTGACCATTCATTCATACTTTTGAATCACTTTCCATTAATTAGGACCTGTTTCATTCAACTTTTTGTTTTATTTTATACCTAAGTATCATTAGGTATTATTGTGACTGTTATCTTATAAGGCTGGTAAAGAGTTATGAGCTGTTGATTTTTTTGGTGATAGATATGAGTATTATAAGATAATTTATCAAGCTTAAAACCGGCGGAAGCACTTAGGTTGAGATATTGTTTTTGAAATCTTATGATTTTCATCAACTAGACTTTACTAGACTATGTAAACGGAACACCCACAAGTAAACACGTTTTATGTACATAGTTGCGTTTAATATTAACCTGTTTTGACAATCTATACAAATTTTACTTTCACCTCATTTGTTTACTCAATTGTCATATCACCAAAATACATTCGTACCTACATTGCAATCGAATTATTCGAATAATAGGTGACTTTGAGACCATTGACACCTATTCGCGACATGATAGATTACCTAAAATTATGGTCACCAAAAATAGAAAGAGATGGAGGGCTCCGTGCTGACTATCTCTGTCGGCTCGTTTTTTTGGTGCAGTGCGCATTCCTGTTGTATTATTACTTTCATGTCGTTCCGTAAACCTTCAATAACTATAGTGATGGTAATAGATTTCACAGACCAAACATTTTGACATTTACCCTATTAAGTTGCAGGTCTGACGAAACCATAAACAAAAATAGCGAAAACTTTCATTCATTTATCAATCTCTATTATCTATGTTAGCCACGGCGCGGCACTTTAAAAAGTTTACGTTGGCTTAAAGGCGCAGTGGCCAAGCCAAAACCCACAAAAAAAAAAATATTTTTTTACGTTACCATGGCAACTATCTAAAAATTAATTTTTAACGTTAACGTCAAATCGTCAATAAAGCAGAACAGCTCAGAGTAATTTTTGTTTTCATTCTGTAGTGGCAATAAAAGCTGATAATAAAATTGAGACACGATCATAAAAACCTTTAAAAACTGGGCATGTTTTGCAATTTGCAAGCGCTACCCGTTTCTCGGAACATAACCCAGATTTACTGCAAAAAATTAAACTATCAAAATAACAGGTGGAACAAACAGATAAGATATTATTCAACGCAATTAGTTAGACCGACCGCAAAGCACTGTTGTTCGGTTAAGGCCAGTTTATACAGAGTGTTGCAAAAAAGGTATACTAAGCCGAAAGCGGGTGACTCAGGGGGTCATTCTGAACAACTTTTGTTCCACGAGTTTTGGAAAAAAATCTATCTCCATAGTAAAAAGTCACGAGACCAACAAAGTTTCTTATATTATTTCTATTTTGCTTTACGCACAAATTTTAATGTAAACGCAGCCTAAAAAACTAACGCATTGGGTACAAAAAGGCGACGAAACACCCAGGTATTTGTTTGTTACTGTTTATAGTACACGGGGGAATTCCCGCGCACATTGCCCGAGAATTTATAAAGAGTTAAATTGTGTGGGAGGCAAAAAACCACATTATTTAGAGAAATGCTACGATGCACTGTTGTGGCTTAGTTTTGGACTAAAGCGAAATATGCAGAAGAGATTAAAATAAGCTTTGAAACGAATGTTAAACATTTTTGGTTCCTGTAGGCTTTGGGAATGAAAAGGTCACTATTGTTTAAGACGTTAAATTACAGTACTTCCTACTGATCTGCTATCGCTATCACGCAAAGATAATCAAAATTATGTACCTATAATAATTTCGTTTTATACATCATACCAAACAATACGCTACGTATTTCGAATTGGTTCAGGCTATATACAGTTTTGTTGGTTGGCTCAGTTTTTAGCAAACAGTTTTCCTTAGTACATTGTACTTATTCCCAAACGGCGATATGGTTCGCAACCTATCACATGAGTACAAAATGTGCTGCGAAAAGTGGGTGGCTCGCTTGTGAGGCACCTCTGACTACCCCTTCGGGGATTACAGTCGTGAGTGCATATGTACACATAATTATATAGGTATAATATACAATTTTCCTAGTTGGAACGCAGCCTTACAAACGGCCAAAGCTTTACGACTCTTGTATAATATTTTAGCACGAATACCTCCGTGGATTAGTTATTTATTAAGAATCGGTACGTTTTATTATTACTTGTGTATTTTATGTCCGTACGAGCTCTGAATTAAATCGATAAGTGGTTTTATTGGAGCTATAAATAAGATGATATTTCTCTTTCATTTGTTTCGCTGCTCAGGAGCCAGGGTAGCCAGCTTTATGAGGTTTTGTCCATATTTCATTAGCTCTTATAATAAAGATTGTATTGGAACTGCAAAGTAATAGTAATAGACCTAAAATTATTATGACCTAATAGAGAACAACATCTGTAATGAAGACTTATCCCAATTTCTCCATAGTCAGTTATCTAACCGATTGGTTGATCAATTTTAGGTCATCTCCATATGAAATTATTGACAGATGTGTCAAAGGTCAACCACTACCTGGTAGTGCTCTAACCGACTATGGAGAAATTGGAGCTAAACAGTGGAGAGCAAAAAGTTAAGTACACTTGCGTGCAATGAAAAAGTTCCAATGACATATGGAACGGCAATTACAGTGCTCCAAAATTGATAATGCGCATAGAAATCTTTGACAGATCGGTTGTTTTCGATTATGTGACACATGATATTGACTTCTATTTCTTTCGAACAAGGTGCAAAATGCAAATGTTTTTTTAAGGCTCTTACGATTTAATGATTCAAGTGTGAAGATCTGCATGTGCATTATTAATTTTGGACAAGTGTACATAATTATGATAGGTGGAACTTTTTCATTGCTCGTGAGTGTACAACGTAAGAACACTGCTCTGACTGACCAATCCTTTCACCACTGCCCACATCACCGGTTGATTAGGATTTGTCAACACAATTTAAATCCATCCTTACTTGCAAACTTTCACGTTTACTACATCAATTTCTCCATACTCGGTTATCTAACCGACAGGGATTGATTTATTAATTATACCTTATACCTCATCTCCATATAAAATTCATGACAGTTGTGTCAAAAGTCAACCAGTACTCCCTGGTTATGCTCTAACCAACTATGGAGAAATTGGCACTTAATTTGACTGCAGCAGTTAACAATTTCTAAGTCTTTTTAGCACGGATTTTGACGACCGAATGGCGTAGTGGTTAGTGACCCTGACTACTGAGCCCGGCTGGGGCAGATATTTGTTTAAACACAGATATTTGTTCTCAGGTCTTGGATGTGCCGGTAAAATGGCAATATGCCCGCCCTCTATTACATTGGGACTAACATAATACCTACTCTGGCGAAAAGTGGGTGCAGCAATGCACCTCTGCCTACCCCGCAAGGGAGTACATTAGTACAAGGCGTGAGTGCGTGTGTGTTTTTTTATTTTGAAGCATTAAAAATATAATCACACCGTGTACCTGTATATTCTGCAAACAACACGTAAAATTATGCGGAAATAATGAGGGTTCACAACGAAATTTCTATTTAAATCCAAATTAAAACAGATTTAATACTAAGCCTGAAACATGACCACCTTTAGCATATTTTTGAATTTATCCCCATTCGGCGGCAGACTCATTACCACCTGTTGTTTCAACCCTTTGTAAGTATTTATAAGGAAATACACTCACAGGCAATTAAAAGGTTCCACTGAGAAAAGCACCAATTTACTCCTAAACGGAAAAGGCTAGCTTAATGACGCCTTCTGCAACATTGAAGTACATACATTTAACAGAGCATCAGGATATTACCAACTAAAAACAGTAATATTTTATACAAACTTTAAATTAAATGTTTGAATAAATTGGGGTCGTTTGGAGTCAGAATTTTGTGAGTGGAACTTTTTCATTGCCCGTGAATGTATTATTGATACAGCGCTGGTGACTTCCATATTTTGCTTCTTTAAAGATTATTATTTTTTTGGCACATAACTTGTGATCATTTCTCATTTAGATCCCATTTCACCATTGAAGAATAAGGATCATCCGAGAATATATATGAGTCGTCTAATTACTCAAGAGTTAGCAATTATTACGTAAGTACCTACATTATATTGTTATACACGACTTATTCTCGGATAATCCTTATTCTTGCATGGTGAAATGGGTTTTATTTGGGTAAATCAATAGTGTTTTGTGTTTCATGGTTTTTTGTCAAAAATAAGAAATAAACAGTATCATTAACCCTTTTTTATAGAGGCGATTAAGTACCTACGTTTTTCAGATTCAGATTCATTTATTTCCTAGAAACATGGGTACAATAATTAGGTATTACATTAATAAAATAGTGTCAGACAAGTTTCACCGATTGTTCGGTATGCAAATTATAGGTACTTATAAAATATAATATTATTTTCATTTTTTCCATTCCCATAATGAGTCAGATTTAATAAAAGTTTAATAAAAGTGTCCAACTCTTTAGTCGGACGATCTGACACCGTTTAGCGCCAACTCTTAGTTAATCCGCGAATAACCATAGATTCCGGCGGTGATACAGGGTGATTCAGGGAAAATTATCGCCCTTTCTGTGCCCGTAAATTGGGAAATATGCGACACAAAATACGTTTTGTAATCCATCCATAGATTATGGTTGTATCATATAAATGACGGCGTATGAAGATCGACTTATAATGGTAAATTAATTTATTTTTAACTCATGACGAATAAGACGGGTGTAAAAAGTGTATTGTATCTGTGTTTGCGTATATGTGTGTATCTGTTTCTGTCTGTGATAGCATAGCTCCTAAACGGCTAAAACGATTTTCTTGGGTCATGGGTTACCTCGAGTGTTCTTAGCCATCTTTCATGTAAATTCGTTCAGTCTTTCAAAGTTATGTGAATTACTATAGTGTAGAATGTCGAGGGATTTTAACGTTGGTTAAATTATTAGTGCTTGTCACCGGCAAGTCTCCGTGGAAGTCAATTAAATCTGCCTTCGGTGGCGCGTCACCTCAATTTATGGTCGTTACAGTCTTTTTTTCAAAATTTCCAACACTTTTGTCCGTCGGGATAATATGATGTAGAGATACTTAGACGAAACTAAATAAAGATTCCTATTAAATGATTCTAAATATTAAATATCGGCATTGTTATGTGGTTAAAAGTTAAGGTAGTAACTGCATCTAGGTTTATTTATTATGTTTCGTCACTCAGTATAAAATACATCAATAAATCAATCAGTATAAAATATATCAAACGATTGAAAACAGAGCTCTAAAACGTGATATATGTGACTCGATTCATAAATCAACCGTCAATAGGTAAATTAACAGTAAAATACTATAAAATAATAATGAATGGCTCATTCAAAACAACCTTATACCGATATAGCCTTAAATATTTTCCACAATAATATATTACCTATATAGTTATAAGAAAAAAATGAGCTCATTAGCTATCTCTTCCTTCGAATATCCTTTAGTAAAACAATAAAATATGGCATTTAATGACGTTTTTATACCATTAATTAATACCCTACTATGCAGTACGCAGTCAAGCAAACGACATTCCTACTTACTTGTTTTTTTTCTATAAGTACCTAAACATTTTTCCATATTTTACACAAATTTATATTTTAAAATCAATATTTATATTAGGTATATATTTTTGTGAAGAAAATCTGTCGGTAGTTGGATTGCAAATCCGCGAGCGAACTGTGGTACTCGTGACTACATCGTGCCAATACGAAGTACAGTCGGACCCATGTTGACATGCGATGACTATTCCATTCTCTGTGGGGGTGTAAGTACCTGCACCTGGCTCTCTCGAGAGTGGAACCTTTGTGCATATCCCCAAGGTCTAAACTGCCTTCTTAAGCTTGAAGCATTTCCCACCACGCTGGTCCACTGCGGGTTGACGGGTTCACATACCTAGATGTGCTAAATCTAGATATGAAGGTTTCGTCACGATGTTTTCCTTCACCGTAAGAGCGATGGTATACATCGTACGTAAGTTAAAAGAACTCATTGGTACATGTCATCGCCGGGATTCGAACCCGCATCTCTGGCGTGAGAAGCGGGCGCTTACCCGACTGAGCTACAACCGCTCTATGCCATGCGATGAGTAGATCACATCAAAAGATCTAGCGACTGAGCTACAAAGTAGACAATGAAGGAAAAACATAGGTAGGATACATACTCGTATAGTACAGACGAATGGAGAATCTTTTTGCGAAGTCGGTTAATTAAACTACGCACTTACCTATTTACTGCAGCTTTTAACAAATAACATTTTAACTATTTTAAAAGTTACAAAAAAAAAGTTATCTACTGTCTATCTGAAAAACGTTGTCCCTATAAAAGAAGGTTTACTGTATAAGTACCATAGTGTAGGATGTTTAGGTTAGGTATCGCAAATGCCATAATACAAGTACTTAACACAAAGTAAAATACTTACATAATATATACTCACGGGCAATGAAAAGGTTCCACTGAGGAAAACACCAAATTACTCCTAAACCGAAAAGGCTAGCTTAGTGACGCCTTCTGCAAGATTGAAGTACATGTAACAGAGCATCAGATACTAAATTAATGGTAGAAATTTGAAAAAATTGGGTTTGTTTGGTGTCGGCATTTTTTGAGTGGAACCTTTTCATTGCCCGTGAGTGTACCAGTACCAGTACTAAACACAAAGTAAAATACTTACATACTATTGGCGGACGACTGTACTTATGACAAACAGCGTACGAAATTCGAAACACACTCTTTTGTTCCATCAAATCTTACGCTCGTACGTTGTTAGATCACGTATAGGTTTTCCTTGCTATGTTCCAGGCGCTTCCTATTCGATATACCGATTTATTTACAACTAGCTGTTCCCGCAAGCTTCGCTTCGCCTTAAAAAGTTTTCCCGTGGGAATTTCTGGTTAAAAAGTACCCTATGTTCTTTCTCAGGGTCAGGACCATATGTATACCAAATTTCATTCAAATCCGTTCAGTATTTTTGGCGTGAAAGAGTAACATACAGACAGACAGACACAGTTTAACGACACAGGAGTTTGATAAATGAAAATACGTTTCACTTTTTAAACAATTAAATCACTTTAATCTTATAGGTATTTCGGTACACAAACGGGCATAGTGACGTCCTATTTTCACAAAATTCGAAGCAGGAAAGAGGGCGATACCAGCCAGTCCTCCCTTTTATACTTTCTCAACCGTTAGTCGTTCTGTGAGGGACTGGCTAGTATTGCCACATTGATAATTTCAAAATGTCACAACATTAATCAAATAATACATTTTTATAAAGATGATGAATATACCGATAAATTAAAATAAGTATAACATACTAGTATCGTATTAGAGGTACTAATTTTACAATATTATATAATCTATAAAGTCTAATCATAAATTATACAGTTGTACAGTGACCAAAACCTTGAATCTTTATAAGAACTGTAACAGCTCGGCCATCAGACCGTAACGAGTCTCTCGTTATCATCAACTAATTGCAAATGAAATTTATAATATTTCTTAAATATTACAATAATGTGTAATTTTTTTTTTATATTTAGAGTCTCATACATATTTGTTACATCATAGTTCCAGCACAATATTTAATTTTATAGATCCTAGACATTGATCAGACTAACTTAATCTAAAATCAGATCTTTGACGTTGATCAGATTTACTTATCATAAAGTCAGATCCTTGAAGTAGATCAGACTAACGTAATATAAAGTCAGATCCTTGACGTTGATCAGACTCAGCTTAATCTATAGTCAGATCCTTGACGTTGATCAGACTAACTTAATCTAAAGTCAGACCCTTGACGTTGATCAGACTCAGCTTTATCTAAAGTCAGATCCTTGACGTTGATCAGACTAATTAATAACTAATAAACTATACAATTTATCAGATATAATGAATTTAAACAATTAATATCATGTAACTTGTGTGTCTTGAAGCTAATTAATTAATTATGTATATAGTATTATACCATCTCAGTAATTTTTTTTGTGTACTTTACATAAATTCGTGAATATTATACATCGATTATATTTATTAGTATTTACATAACTTACTATCGAATTATACTTTGTAACGTATCAAGGAGAGTAGATGACTGACATGTCAAGTAAGTTCTAATTGTGGGTATATTATTGCAAAATGAGTATAAGTAACGCCAGGTTTCATTTATAAATAATACACACGCTAGGTGATCACAATTCTGTTAATATTATCATTATGTCCCTAACTATCTGTCATAGTGTCACTAATTGAACCTTCATCCTCAGATTCATAGTCGGACGACATGGGTACGGAAAACGTAAGCCATGGGTGGAGTTTATCAATTGCTACTATAGCCTCATATCTCTTACCGCACCTCGTGAGTGGTGTGTCCTCTATAACAAACCGATCATTAGGAAGTATTTTGATTATTTTATAAGGCCCCTTTAGTTTGCATTCTAACTTTTTAGATTGACCTTCAATGCCCTTCACTGCTCTAATTACCCTAACAAGATCACCGACGGCATAATTTGGCGGTGGTTTTACATTTTTATTAACACGAGTTTTGTCTTTTTCTTGTTGTTCTTTTATCAGTTCGTCTGCCTTTGCTCGTTTTTCTGCTAATGCATCTTCTGATACCTCAGGATTTGCTGCAGATATTACTTCATTTAACAGTCCTTGGGATGGATTAGTCACATTACGACCAAACAAAAGCTCGGTTGGAGTCTGCTTAGTGGTAGCATGAATAGTTCTATTGATTCCTAGCTGTATGTCAGGGAGGTGATCATCCCAAGATCCGTTAGGCTTGTCATGATTCATGGCTCCTAAGGCAGCCAAGATAGTGCGATTATATCGCTCCACCTGGCCGTTAGCACGAGGTGTAGCCACGGCATTAAGGATGTGTTTAATTCCAACAGATTTTGTAAAAGCTTTAAAAGCGGTGCTTGTAAAACTAGTTCCCTGATCAGTTATCAAACGCGTCGCTGTTCCGAAGTAGCTAAAGTGTTCTCTAAATACCCTGATACTAGACGTAGATTTTGTATTACGAACAGCTGTTAGATTTACATATTTTGTAAAGGCATCTACGATCACAAGGATGTAAGTATTTCCGCGCTTTGTTCGTATAAATGGTCCCAGATGGTCCGCATGAATAGTGTGAAATGGAATATCAATTTTTGGTATCGGATGTAAAGCATTTTGTTTTGCTCCGCTAGGCATTTTATGATGAGCACATTCTAAGCACGCTGCTACATATTTTTTTACGAACCGTCTCATTTTTGGGAACCAAAAGGATTCCTTTATTCTCGACAATGTTTTTTCGTAACCAAAATGTCCAATATCATCATGGTTATTCCGTAAAATTTGCCATCTGGCCCCCTTAGGAACTACCCAACGGGATGTTTTGTCATCAAACTTCCGAAATACGCGACCATTTTTTAGCTCATATTTATTAAACGTGTCAGTAACATCCCGTGTTTTAGGATCTTTTAATATGTCCGAAATTTTTTTTATGTCATCATCTGCTTGTTGTACGGTTGTTAACCAGTCTTCTATATTTAAAGAAAATATGTCTATTGCTTCTGGTACGATTTGTTCACCCTCAATAGCACCCCTACTCAAGGCATCTACGTGAGCCATTCTTTCACCGGGCCTATACACAATTTCGCAATCGTACTCCATAAATTGAATCCACCAACGTGAAATCCTATTATTTACATCGCGTTTAGTCAAAGCAGTTGTTACAGCATTGCAATCAGTCATAATTTTAAAATGTATGCCTATCAAATACGTCCGAAATTTTTGTAATGAGGCTATAATCGCAAGAGTTTCGAGCTCAAAAGAGTGATACTTTTGCTCATCTGCCGTAGTTTGCCTGCTATAATATGCTATTGGCTTAAAGGCTCCACTTTCATCTTTTTGCAATAGAATGCCTGCTACGCCAAATTTACTAGCGTCCGTGTGAAGTTGGGTCTCAGCACTTGGGTTGTAAATGGCCAAAACTGGTCTTTCTGTCAAGCATTGTTTTAATTTTTCAAACGCGTGTATCTGCTCTGTACCCCAAGTCCACACGGCGTCCTTTTTTAAAAGTTGAGTCATTGGGCGAGCTATTGTGGCAAATCCTTTGACAAACCTCCTAAAAAAACTAGCAAGACCGATAAATCTTCTAACATCGTGGACATTTTTAGGAGTCGGAAATTTTGAAATAGCATCTGTCTTCTGAGAACCCGGTCTTATACCATTAGCACTTACTTCATAGCCTAAGTAATCGATCTTGTCGAAAAAAAAGTTGCATTTGCTTAGTTTTAAGGTAAGTCCGCTTTCCTTGAACAATTTTAGTACCTCCTCAAGCCTGCGTATACCCTCATCAAATGATTTTGCTGGTATTAAAACGTCATCCATATACAAGAGTACGTAAGAGCGCACGGGAGATTTTTCAACGATTTTATTCATGGTTCGCATAAAAACCGACGGGGCATTTACTAGACCGATCGGCATACGGTTATATTCGTACTGTCCGTCCGGTGTTACGAATGCTGTTTTTTCGCGGGATGCCTCTGCAATAGGCACCTGATAGTAGCCGGAAGCAAGGTCAAGTGTCACAAAAAGGCAATTACCATGTAATAGATCCAATTGGTCTTCTATTCTGGGCAAAGGATAATGTTCACGCTTAGTTTTACGATTAAGGGCGCGATAATCTACGCAGAGTCGTTTTTCCCCTGTTTTCTTATCTACTAATAAGATAGGGCTAGCATACGGCGAGTTAGATTCTCGTATGATTTTATTTTGCAACATATCGTCAACCATGACCCTCACCTTTTCGCGCTCCGATTGTGACATCCTATATGGTCGGTAAACGACCGGCTCCGCGTCTATCAGATCAATCACCATTTCAGTTTCGGTTGTAAACCCCAAGTCACTCAAGCCAGTTGAAAAGCATGACGAGTATTTATCGAGTAAATCTTTAATAGTTTCTTTTTGTGTGGTTGTGACTTGATTTCCGCATTTAATTGATGATTTATCTGATATCTCGTCAAAGCAGCAGTCAACTTTGTTTACTTGGTATGTTCGATCAAGACGTCTACTGCGCGTTAGTAAGTCACCACATTTGAAAATTATATCATTGTTACTTACATTTTGACCAGAATACTACTTAAGCCTTGCTTTACGTCATATTCCCCTGGGAGAAAGTAATAAGACTTATCTATGCAACCCCTAACTGAACCATTAACATAAACAGTCCCTGAAAAATTATACGCACATTTTACAGAAACAGTGTTGATTTCACTTGGTTTTATTATAATTTCTCTTGCGCAAATTAATTCGCATTTTTCGTATTGAGTCTTATTCACTTTTTTTATTATGACGTCAGTGTCTGTTTTTGTGATGTTAATGGTTGGTCTTTCTGTATAAGTGTGACCCAGTAGCACCGGACAGTTAATTAAACTATCGTCGACAACAAGTATTTCAACTTCACTCTCAGTTACCCCCTGTACTTCCACAGTTGCAAAAATTACACCCAGAGGACAGTATGGCACATTACCTATACCCCTAAGCAATGGACCTCCAACAGGTTTCCATTCTAAATTCAATCGCTTTGCATCACTGACACGGATAAGAGTACCTTCACTACCTAAATCAACGTGGCAGTTCAAAATCATTCCATTAATCTTAACCGGCATCTTGTATTTCGAACTAGTATCACCATTGTTTTCAATTTGTAATACAGATTTTGTTTTATTATCCGCGTTAGTTATAGTAGTCTTGCAGTCCGTGGCAACGTGGCCTCGCAAATTACATGTTGTACATTGTACTTTTGGTTTTGTACAGCGGAAATAAGGGTGTCCAATTTCATTGCAATTATAACATGTGACACGACTGTAATTGGATTTTTGCGTAGGTGTACTAGTTTTAGGATTGTTATTTGTAGGATTAGAGTTATTTGAGAGGTAAGCGCGCCTATCTTTATCCTTTGATTTATTTTGATCCGTATTGTTCCTATCTTGTCCAACTTTAACAGTTTTCAAAAATTTTAGTAGCTGCTCAGGTTCCGTGAACTCTGCTGCTTGTGCTCCTAGTTTTACACTCCTATCCTCTATTCCATAAATCAAACAATCAACAGCCCGTTGCCCTGTTATTTCGCACCTATTAAGCAAATTGATTTTTGAGTAATAGTACATTTCTAGTGACTCCCCATAGCGAACTTTTCTACCTAACATGTCAGTCAAAATCTCTGCATAGTTAATTCTAGATGGAAATGTTTCTCTTAACTTAGTCTGCCACTCGGGCCATGAAAACATTAGACTAGGTAATCCTTGGTACCAACTCTTCGCAACACCGGTCAACTTGGGTAACGCATAGTGGGTGATCTGTGATTCATCCCAACCGTAAGGGTGCTTTTCCACCAGAGATGTGCTATGCTACGATGCTATGGATGCGTTTGATATCCACCAATCATAATTATTGGTGCACATAGCTTAGCACTGGTGGAAACGGATTCAACTAAGATATGTTTTTTGTATGGAATGATGCGTGCTATGGATGTGTGCTATGGATGCGTGCTATGGATATGTGTTATGGACCATCGCGAGTGGTGTAGCTATGGCGCCGCCGCCCCCGTCGTTTCCCTACTATCGATACATAGCATAGCTCGAGATGCGCATCTTTCTCGCACAGCTACTTTGCGGCGGCGCATCTTCGTAGCGCATCTTCCTCGCACAGCTACCTAGCGTAGTATTGGTGGAAACGGTCACATATTTTCGTAGCGTAGATATCACATCTTCGCAGCATAGCTGCATAGCACATCTCTGGTGGAAAGGCAGCCTAAATCTTAGCGCACTCTTCTATTTTATGAAGCCAAACATCAATCGATTGTTCTTTGCACAATGGGTCAAATTCAGGAATCACGTTATGCAGCACAGGGAATTTATCACGTTCATTTGTATTTTTAAAGTTCTTTAAAACATTTACAAGACCTTCTAAACACTTTGTTTGAGTTTCCAAATACCTTGTATCTGCTCCTTGGTTCTCGCGTCTATTATGCGGTGACGCGCTGCTGCTCCCCATGCGGCTGCGGCTGCGGGAGTGGCTCTTGTCACGTCGGCGACGTTTTGACCGGCGCGACCGTTTCGACCGCCTCCGGTGGGCCTCACCATCATCATACTGGGTGCTGCGGCGCTCCCGAGAACGGCTGCGTCTCGGTGTCACACCTCGGGAGCGGCTGCGGCTCCTTGGTGGCTCAGGGCTATGTCGAAGTCCAAGCCTGGGCATTCTTCCCAACCTCGAGTTGCAGACAAAAACGATCACATTAGTATTTGATATAATTATATTATATGAAAAGAAACGTTGTAAAGAACTCAAAGTCATTAGGTAAGCGATGATCACTCATTTATACACACGTATTTTTACTTAAATAAAATTTTCAAACCTAAAATTAATGTTTGCAGAAATGCGTATCCCTATTTAGGACAACTAAGTATTGCAAGAGCGATAACGAATGGATTAGCTCTCAAATTCTTAATATGTTTTGGTAACTAGTGCATTGTTTTACATACAGGCTAATCCCGTCCTACATAAAATTTAAGGTTAAGCACATGCACCGACGGGCAGAGTTTAAGCTTAAGCACATGGTAAAATTGGTAGATAACCAAACTATAATCTTCACAACACTTACAACACAGTACAAAAAGTGATAGGAAGGAAAATAATACGCAAATATGTTTGGTAGCATAAGTAGTTAAAATAAATCATATTGTCCTATCGTATGCAAAAAAAAATAACTAAAAACTTACGTTTTGTGGTGCGTGAAGTCCAATCCGTGTAAAAACAACACCGATTTATCCAACTTCTGAGCTTTAACGACTCAGGAGTTTGATAAATGAAAATACGTTTCACTTTTTAAACAATTAAATCACTTTAATCTTATAGGTATTTCGGTACACAAACGGGCATAGTGACGTCCTATTTTCACAAAATTCGAAGCAGGAAAGAGGGCGATACCAGCCAGTCCTCCCTTTTATACTTTCTCAACCGTTAGTCGTTCTGTGAGGGACTGGCTAGTATTGCCACATTGATAATTTCAAAATGTCACAACATTAATCAAATAATACATTTTTATAAAGATGATGAATATACCGATAAATTAAAATAAGTATAACATACTAGTATCGTATTAGAGGTACTAATTTTACAATATTATATAATCTATAAAGTCTAATCATAAATTATACAGTTGTACAGTGACCAAAACCTTGAATCTTTATAAGAACTGTAACAACAGTTACTTTCGCATTTATAATATTATTATTAGGATTAGGATTTAGGATTAGGATTAGGATTTTATGCATCTTCGAAAATTAATTACTGGCTATAGTGGGGTTACCATCACCAAACATTAGGAATTAACAATCCTTTATCAGAATCGCTCGCTTGTAAAGCCTGACGTAACTTTTATGGATCTGACAACTGTTTGACAAGCAAACAATATTACACTCACGGGCAATGAAAAGGTTCCACTGCGAAAAGCGCCAAATTACTCCGGAAAAAGCTAGCTTAATGATGCCTTCTACAACATCGAAGTACATTTAACAGAGCATCAAGATACGAGTATTACCAACTAAATATTTTGTTAACTTTTAAATTAAATGTTTGAAAAAAATGGGGTTGTTTGGTGTCGGCATTTTGCGAGTGGTACTTTTTCATTGCCCGTGAGTGTATTTTAGTTTTTTTTTTTATAATTAGAATAGATATGTGTCAAACATCTATGTGAGGCCCACTTAGAGTACGTCAGATTTGTCAGATAAGTTCGGCGGTTGCTTAAGAAATGTCGATTGCTATCGTTCGGTGGTGGTAGTCCCGGTGGCGATTCATTAACCTACTCAAAAGACTAACCCCATTATTCATAAAAAGGTTACTGGACGTTTTAGCTATTGAACTGTTTTGTCACTCTCTGTCAAAGAACAATTGATTCTTTGACAGAGAGTGATAAAACAGTTCAATAGCTAAAGCGTCCAGTAACCTTTTTATGAATAAGGGGATGACTGATCAACTACGAATAGCCCATTTAAGAAATCTGCGCTCACGTATAGACCCTACGCGTAGCTAGGCTTTCCACTGTAATATAACTTATATTAAACTCCATCTTCTATTGGCACTGACAACGTAAGTGGATACTTTTCTGTTGTAGTTGCTTCGCTATAGAAAGTCATTTAATAGAAACGTTAAATGACTTTTCACTGTGAAGTGCCAATTTCTCCATTGTCGGTTATCTAACCGACAGGGATTGATTTATAAATTAAACGTCATCCCGTTATAAAATTCATGACAGATGTGTCAAAAGTTAATCACTACTCCTTGGTTACGCTCTAACCGACTATGGAGAAATTGGCACTAAGTATTTTTCTCTTTCAGCCCGTTAACCATTCCTGAGTTATAATCTACTAAATATTTAAACACCTATGTGCTCACATTTCACTCAAGCACACTCTTCATATTAATAAAGTCTGTGCTAAGCTATTAGGTGTAAAACGGGTGACGTTTTCAAAATGCAAAGGTAATATGAATTCATGGCAGTATACAGTCAGTTACTTTTTATTACATCATAACACATCGGTAGAGTTGGTAAGCTTTAGCTGAAAGCCGAAGAAAGTGAAAAAAAGGAAAGCTACTATGAATTAAGGAAATAAGTAGGTATTTTACGAGTATTATTAAATTGATTAAAAAGGAAAATTTGGACAACTTGCGAGTAAACATAGGACCATTTTAGGTAAATAAGTATTCATTATGAAAATACATTTCAGCCTTTGAAACGTGACTCCATCAATATTTACGAGTACATAACAAAATATTATTATATATTTTTTTGTAATTTCATTTTTTTCTAATTGTTGCTCCCTTACCAGATTACAATAAAATACGCTTTGTACAGTACTTCTTATTTCTCTTCAGTCCATA
This sequence comes from Plutella xylostella, assembly GCF_932276165.1. Classification (NCBI taxonomy): domain Eukaryota; kingdom Metazoa; phylum Arthropoda; class Insecta; order Lepidoptera; family Plutellidae; genus Plutella; species Plutella xylostella. Next base: position 2,032,499 of record NC_064005.1, read on the forward strand.
GCAGCAGTCCACTGCTTGACGTAGGCCTCTCCGAAAAAAAGGTACTGGCTACGATATAAACCTTTCAGCATCCAATCTTTACCAGCCACCTTTTTGAAGTAGATACGCCACCCAGCCGAAGAGCGTCTTATGGTAAGCTATCGGTATGGGACCAAACGGGATCTTTACACTATATTTGCGTAGTCGCGGTCTCCACTCCAGTTATGCAACTCCGAGTGGGGTTGGTTGATATAAAATGGCTGTTAACTTAGAGCATTATTAGTTAAAAACTTTTTACTGACTTATCTAATTACAAAAACGTTTAATGTTGAATGTAAGGATATATTATTAGGCTTCTTGCATATTTTTTTCACTAAGATTTGTTGTGTTTTCGGTTAATAAGTCTCTAAGTTGATACCAATTATCACCGGTTGCTAACTCTCAAAAAGTTACAAAATACAGGGGCAGAACACTATTTCATGTAATAATTATTAAAATTAATTATTGGCCGAAGATAGCCGAACACAGAATTCCATCTCGACTCTACAATCAGCCAACTCAAGGGAAATTAGACGGAGTTTATAGCAAAGCCTTGAGCTGAAATAGTTTGGGAACCAGAGAACCAGGCCAATAACCATTTAGTCGATTTATCTATAAAGGTGCATAATATACTAAGTAATAGAGTTATTTTTGGGACCTGCATTCATTTGATTTAAATTCTTAAGATAACCGCAATATTATAAAATTTTTAAATATTAGACATCAGACTAAAAAGTTAAGATTACTTTTAAATTTTGATTAATATTTTTAATTTATCCTTTTTATCTGTACCTATACGGGGTGGATTTTTGTATGTCCTGCCTACCCTTGGAGCTAAATAACAAAAATTAAGTAGGTAATTACTTAAATAACTACAATCACGGGCAATAAAAAAGTTCTACTCACAAAATTCCGACACTACACGACACCAATTTTTTCATATTTTTTTTAAATATTTTAACAAAATATTGTAGTTTTTAGTTAGTAATATACTGATGCTTTTCCTTTTAGTAGTAATTTGGTGCTTTTCTCAGTGGTACCTTTTCATTGCCCGTGAGTGTAAGTTTCAGTCTATAGCCATTATCACGGTACGAGTATTACCACATTGGTATTTTTAACAGAAGTATTTCATAAAGCCGGCATTTAGACGAAATGGCTAATAAGCTCAGGCTTTTATTGAATGTCCCAAAATGAACGATTCTTCTGATTTATAGTAGCAATTGGGATAAAATTGGAATTGAGATCGATTTTTTATAATTAATTGGTCGTGATACGGCTATATTTCAGGTTGAAGTGGTTATAAAAGGTGATATTGGCTCGTCATAATTGCTGATAGTATTGATTTTATTGCAGGGATTGTCGCCTTCCATTTCTCATTTACATTTACGGTGCCCGCCTCAGAGTAACAATGTACGAACAAGATGATTAGTCACATACAAAAACTAAAGCAAAAAGATGTCAAACCGTTTTAAGTTCAACTTACATACATAATATATTCACGCTTGTCTCCCAGAGGGGTACGCAGAGACTATGGATCTCCACCTGCCACGATCCTGACATACTTCTTTCGCTTCCTCCAGATTCATTAGTCTCTTTTTACGCACGTCGGTTTCAGAAACTCCTTATTTGGCTTTTAAGTTCAACCTAATGATAACCATTGTACTAATAAATTAAGCCACAAACACTTCTAAATAAGTAAGGATAACAATAATTTGTTTCGTGTTCTTTAACAAAATATATGTATGTATGTACCTATTACATGGTTAAATATACCTTTCTTTATAGGAAAACCTTATTTGACAGTGTCCATTTGCAAAAACTCAAGTCCAAGAATTCTAAACTGCCATAACGCGTGAAAAATGTGGGCGAATTTCGACATCCAAGACAAGTCTATTTACACACGGGAATAGGGAATAAAGCTACGGAACTCAAAAACGAATCTGGATCTAATATATCGAGTTTACCTCAGCTTCGCATTTCTAAAGAATGCCTTTTTGCACAAAAGTGAACTTTAAACTTGACTGGAAAGGTAGAGATTGGCTCGAAGAAGTGTTTCGTGATCCACACGTCTCTCTAGGAATTGTGATAAAATCTCAGTTCGCGTGTTTGAAGAAAATCTTGTATCCAGGATATTATGAAGTTACGCTAAAATTAGCTGGTGAACATTGAATGATGTACGGGTATGCGGTATGATGATCGATTTGAGAAATCAGAATGTCAAAATTCGTGATAATAATAATTCTATGTTTTTCTATTGAAGCTTTGTTAGGGTGGATTCGTCCAAACTTTACGTTACACGAGAATAACTATACCGGAATAAAATTTATACGCGAGTAAATATCTGGGATAAGTACATTTGCATTCTACCAAATTATACCATGATTAATTGAATGAACGAGGAACGAAACTGTAATGCAACTAAAATAAAAATAGCTGCGTTTCAAAGCATGCAATCGAAATGACATGCCAACTTAGTTTGAACGGATTATAATAGGATAAAATTGTTTATGTTTTAATATTTTATTCGCTGTTGTTATTCTGAGAATTTTCCTTTTAACGTACTTTTGTTTATGTTTTGACCATGGAAGTAATAATACAACAGGAATGCGCACTCACCAAAATTATGCAAACAAAAATAGACCTAACGAATTCACCTTAAGATTTATATTTGAAGTGAAAGAGGCCGCGAGCCGATAGAGAGGGTTACCACAGAGCCCTTCCTCTCTTTCTAACAATTGCCAGGATTTAGTTGTGTAAACTTTAGTAGATTTTGAACGAAGAGAGCTATGCAAAAAAAATATTAAATTAACTCAAAGACTACTGTATATCATATAATTTTCAAAAACAAATTTATAATAAATCATTATAAACATGTAATTTTAATGAAATATTTGGTATTTGTATGAATAATAATTTCATAAAAAATATTGGTAGTATTCCTGTTGTATTATTACTTCCATGGTTTTGACAGATGTGTTTACATGTCATTATGACGGTTTTCTAATCAGCTGATGTGCTGCCGCCATTGCAAAATTACTCTCGGATAAGCTCGTTACACGGTCAATTTTGGCGGTATAACATTTTATTCTTGGGATAAGCTACTTATATTGGTTTCAGGTTTGGTGGAATGCAAAATCTGCTTACTCGCGAGTAACTAGTAGTTTACTCGTGAGTAAAAAGTTACTCGTCGTTGGTCGAATCCGCCCTTAGTCATTTTACTTTTTACTATGGATATAAAATAATGTATTTTCGCGAATTTGGACATTATGATTTCATTTTCGGGCTTAGATATAACATGCTGTACATGTAGGTTTCGGCTTAGTATATCCTTTTTTCAACATACTGTGCCTGAGGCCTATACAGGGTGTTCTCGAGAAGTGTTATTCTATAACACACACTACATCAAGCCTTTCTTCATCTAGCCAAAATCGATTTAATACTTTATACTTTGTACATTCAATACAATTTCATTTAAATTCTGAAAATATTATCTACCGGCCAAGCAGAAAGTTCAGAAGCTAAAAGTACATGCCAAAACCAGTGAAGTAAAATAATGACTTACCTACCAGCTGGAAGTCATTACCGATTGACGATATGAGTACGAATGAAAGGCTAATCCTTCCTTCACGGTGACAATCCCTTGGCACCTGCGTTTTTCACCGAACGATACAAGAAGTTTTTTTCTATCTCCCTGTTTGGTTTGATCCATTTTAAGTTTTTATGAAAACGTGTAACTCTAAATTATCTGTGGAACAGCAGCTGTTTTAAATAATAACAATTATTTTTCATATAACAATTTATCTATACAGGGGGTCTACTACAGGTTTGATAGTTTGGCGAAAACTATAAAAGTTTACGTTTTCTCGCATACTAAGTGGAGCCTCTTGCGGAAACTATCATGAAACTTTTAACAGATAATGTATGCAGATGACAAAAGAAAAAGTAAACTTTTTTAGTTTTCAAAAAAAGCAAATCCCGTACTAGAGGCCCTGAGCACTGATAAAATTCTACACCGAACACCTTCACAGCCAATGGCGCAATCAGTCTCCAAACACCAATTCACTTACAGCCGGCTCTGAAAAATAAATAAAGCTCCAGTAACCAGAAAAATCGTCCTCCTGACCCATTTTACGGGCTTGATTCTAAAATTCAAATGCAACGGTCTCCGGAAATGAATCCACTGGCACCGGGCATCTGTCCTCTCGATACCGATCTCGGGGACGTGCCACATCAACTTCCGGCTAGTTCCCGCCTTTATGGCTTCCAATTTTAAATCTCTTGTAGCTGAAGATGGCGCCACGGTTGAATTTAGAAGCCGACGGTTATCGGGTTTTGAACAGCCATTTGCGAACGCTGACCGGCTGCGAATTAAAAGCGTATTTCTGGTTTCGATTTTACCAGTAGTTTTTGACTGCAGTATGTGTTATTACTGATTATAAAGAAAACAGAGACAGAGACATTGCATCCCATGCGATGTTTTTCGCCAGCGCCAGCCACAAAAAAAAAACCTACTGGAAAAGTCACAACATGAGATTGCATCAAATTATGAATAAAATATTATTTAGATGGCTAAGTTTATTTTTCTCCTTTAGCGATACTATGTAATAAGAGTATAATAACGGTAGGTAGTAAACCGGTGGTGGCCGATTCCGTCATGCTTTATAGAAAAGGTAAGGCTCACAATATTTCCCATTCAAGCCTATTTTAGTGTTGGGGTTTCCTGAACCGCTCGAAAAGAGTGGAATTCGCTTTTTATATAAATCTAAAATAATATAATAAGAAACTTTTTTAACAAAATCTACTACTATACTACCTAGTTTAAAATACCACCGCACCCTGAGGCACTCCCGTCGAATGACGAAGGTACCCATGACACTTTAACTGAACTGAAATTTTTGAAGAGTGTATTTTCATTGTCACTACCGCATACCGCGTAGGTATAGTAACTACATAAATTCATTCCTTACCTCCATATTACCTGCATTGCTTGATTTCCAGTGTTGGAGAAAAGGCGTGATAAGACGTGATACAAGTTTTACCTCTCTCTCTAGAAGACCCGTGGAACAATATTGTTTTTATTGCTTTCAAAACAAGCAGCCTCCATACTTAGTCAGCCATTGGCTTACCCTTAAACCCCCTATTAAATCTTGTTTACTGGATACGGTTATGATAGTCCCCTATCAGTTGCCGCGGAATTTATGAAAACAATGGTATCGATTCTGAAGGGCACATTCTAATTTTAACGCTGTCAAAAATCGCTTACATTCTCTCTAAATTTATTTGGCATTCTGAAGGCACCGTTTAGGTCCAAAATTAGAGACGTCACTTTAAATTTTTAATCTGACAGCGTTAAAACTATTCAACTTAGGTTAGATGGTCGAATTGGTATTCTGAAGGTGCCATTTTTAGCGCTGTCAACTTAAAATTAGCAACTTTCTTCCTAAATTTAAAAGGGGTCTAAACAGGTGCCTGCTAAAATTATACTAAATTTCTAAAAGTAAAACCGTGAAATATATGGGAAATTGTTGTTGTAGGTGCATAAATATGGATTTAACTTAGAGCTGATGTGTTGTTTAAGCATGTAAAGCTAATTGCAACGAGGCTTACTTATTATTTTTGGTGAAACTACGATGTGAAAGTGACTCTGTTTCGTCATATTATTATTTCTGATCTTTGGACTGAATGAATGAAAAACGTGTTACTGACAAGGTAGACATGAACCGGGTTGCTTAAAAACAACTTAAGTTATTGTTATAGATCTAATAAATTAATCAACACACCTACCGATCTACTTCAGGAATTACACTAGCCCTAACACCTCGACTTTCCTCTTCCAAACGGACCGGCTCAACAACATACATGAGGAACACCTTAACTCACCTACCTGTGTACCTATCTAACTCTCTACTTACCCCTTTCAACTTGTAAGAATATTTTACTTAAAGTGTTCTCTACATAGCTCAAATATTTAACTACCTATTTTGTTACAGGAAAAAACAAGTTATACCTAGGTTACCTTTTATCTGAAAAATATGCCTGACTTTAAGAAACTATATATACTCACTACTATATACTTTTTATGAAAGAAGAAAGAAATTTTATGGACGTAAAACTTTATTTGGGTGAATAACACACACAACACAAACTGGTTGAGTAATTTTTCTGATACCAATATACACAATTGCTTGATTTCATTTCTGTATCTTATTTCCATTATCCTTCCAGTTAGTAGGCAGGTAACTAGGTGGACCGATGGTAGTTTTAGTATTGTTGTCCCAGAGAGGAATTAATATCTTGTATCCAGTGTTTCATGTTTAGTTTATGGGTGTGGTTGATTTTTCATTTTCTTTGTTGTTGTCACTGAAAAATAAAGTAAGTATAGGTAAGTTGTATGGATAGTTGACAGAATAAGCTTATCCTTATAGGTATTACACAAAACTACACAAAACTACACACCTATTTACACAAAACTTTAAATATTAGAAACGAAAACACTAGAACACAAACATAAGTAACCAGATAGTTAGTAAGGTTACTTAGATTTTACGTAGGTTACTTCCTAAAATAATTCGTAAACTTGCACACAAGCACCTTATCGATTTTACAATTGAATATTGCAAACACAAACATATTAATTTATAATAGATGTTTGTTTTGTATTGTAAAGACTTAACAAAAATACCTACTTTTAAAAAATAGCGGCAAACTTTTCGGCGGAAAATTCAATATGGCGGTGATGGCCACTGATGGCGCCGCGCCGGCGGCGAGTCCAGCGCGCACCGCGCATGCGCCATAGAGATGTACCTAGTGCAATGTTACTTGCTTCCGAACTATGCTTGAATGAAAAAATAATCGATGCTGGATCGATTCCTGGGTAGGTTCTTTTATTATAATCATATGCGTTTTTGGTAAATATAAATTTAGGTATAGTATATAGTATAGGTATTTGTGCTTGTGTAAGTATTCGATACTTTTTATATTCTTATATGAATATCATCCCTTACACAGTCATCTACTTAAGTATACTTATAACGTAACATCATCACCAACTATTAAACATTTAAGTAAGTAAGTACTTATATTAAATATCGTGGATAACACATAGATGTAGAACTTAGTACCTAAATACTTTACTGAAAAACTATTGTTTAAAATATTCTAGTGCAATAATCGATTATATTCGATTATTCTCACTATTTTATCAACTTATCCCATCTCTACTCTATTATATTTTTTTAAATCACTCGGAAATGTCCATAGACCACCATAGAAGCATTTTCTAGCCAGAGTTACCAGTTGAAATAATGAATTATGAATTTGTTATATAAATATTTGAAATTATCACGAAAACCAATATAAATGCAGGGTATTTAATTTTTTTAATTATTTTCACCTACTATTTAGAATAATTAAATTTATTTGGAGTCTTTTAAGGTTAAAAAAGTTAATCGATATTTTCGATTGTAATATCCTTAAGTACATGGCCACACTCATTTTAAAGACGTCAAATGAGCCTTCTAAATTTAGTTGGCCGTTAAAATCGTTGCCTTCAGAATAGCAAAAATTAGCGCTGTCAGTTAAATTTAGAGATTTTAGCTCATTTTAAAATTAGGAAGTGCGCCCTTCAGAATCGGTACCAATACAGTATTATTTATTAAAACTGATAATATTATGAAGGCTACCCTTCGTCGTTAGTAAGGTATATTAATACCAAGAACTTTTAGTATATACAATTAAATATATTGCTCCCTTGCTTTTACAGTATGTCAGGGCAAAACAGCAATAGATTTAAATACTTACGTTAGAATGTATTGTACAAAAGTCCCCCTAAATGAATTTTCAGAGATTTAAAAGTAATTTAAAGTCAGTCACCAAACAAATCAGCACTCCTGTACTCCTAAACAAACAAACTAAGCAAAAACCTTTTACATATTCATTAGGTATGCGATAAAGAGTGCAAAAAATATATTAAGTACCTTAGCCCCTTTTTGGAAATTTACTAAACAACTTTCAACCTTTTCTTATGCAAACAGCGCTGGTTTAATTAAGTCCCGGTGTTTGGTAGCTCAGTAGGGTAAACTCCTTTTACTACATAGATGCGGGTTGGAATCCCAGACATAAGAGACAACTATGAACGTACGAGATTGAAGACCTAGAGTTTTTTTTCTATTCTTACGGTCTTATTCATAAAAAAACCTTAAAGTAGGTTTACTGAGCTCAATAGTTACGGAACACATTAAGCCTATTTGAGGTTTCGTAAAAATCTCTATTCATAATAGTTCCGTAGACCTTCAATAACTATAGTGATGCTAATAGATTTCACAGACCAAACATTTTGACATTTACCCTATTAAGTTGCCGGTCCGACGAAACCATAAACAAAAATAGCGAAAACTTTCATTCATTTATCAATCTCTATTATCTATGTTAGCCACGGCGCGGCACTTAAAAAAGTTTACGTTGGCTTAAAGGCGCAGTTGGCCAAGCCAAAACCCACAAAAAAAATAATTAAATTTTTACGTTACCATGGCAACTTATTTTCAGCAAATATTAACTCACAACAAATGTCAAATCGTCAGTAAAGCAGAACAGCTGTTGACCGGCCGCCATGTTTTTGTACAAGAGGAGGTTTACGGAAGGTGTCTAGTAGGGTCCAGCCAACTTTAGCATATCAAGGTTTTACGAATCAGTTGGAGAGTTCTTTAGCGCTATTGATCGTTTATGAATAAAGTTTTTTTGACATTTGCTTATAGCAGGCCTATAGGTCTCCCGTAACTTTTTATGAATAAGACCGTTAGTCTTTTATTTATTTTTTACTAATACCACCGCCTGTTCATAGTTACTTAGAGATTCTTCAACAAAGTTTTATAGTATAAAGTTTATTAAACGAGCACTCATACCGTTACTTTTTCTCTTTTACAATCCTGTAACTCCGTGTCTCTGCCAGATAGATTTATTTACATGCATTACCGATGCAGTTTTACAACTGCGTCAAGTCTCTAACATAATGTGGGATTGTTAGACCATAAAACAAAGCACTTACAATCGTAAATAGTACTAAAATGGTCCTCAATACTACCTATAGCCTCTTCAATTGATGTTTGGGCCAGAAAATCAGCGGTTGTTCCTTGCGGCCATGGATTCCAACCTTTTTTATGTATTTTCTTTTTTCTCCTAGTAACTCGTAAGGCCAAAGCATAATTTTCTGATGATCTCTGCGTTTTGGATCGACATCTTATATTAGTTGGTTAATAATTAACCACATATTTAGTTTGTTATTTAAATGGATACGTACATGAGTTTTGTGGAAAATCGCCAGCGATTTTGGTTTCAAGACCGTTTAAATTAAACTTTTATAAAAAAATTGACAGCGCTAAAAATCTTATGGCCGCTGAAGGTTGCAACCGTGTAGCGGATTGGTCCGGCACAAGGTTCTATTGGAAACCTCCATTGTACTATTTTTCTGAAATCGGGAGGTTCTGGCCTCAAAAAACTGTTAAAAACTGTCTTAGTTTTTCTGGACATACATTTTTGGAAGCCAGTAAGAAGAAAGTAATAATTTCACAGACTATCCTAACTTATATTATAAATGCAAAAGTAACTGTGTCTGTCTATCCGTTTGTCTGTCTGTCTGTCTGTTACTCTTTCACACCAAAACTACTGAACGGATTTGAATGAAATTTGGTAAGATATGGTCTAGTTCCTGAGAATGAACATAGGCTTCTTTTTATCCCGGAATTCCCACGGGAAAACTTTTTAATTCGAAGCGAAGCTCGGGGGAAAAGCTAGTATTTTATAAAATTCCTCTTTTTACCCGCACGGCGTATAACTTCATGGCCCCACCACATATCCGGGGCGGCCGTCCATACGGCTGGAGAGCAATAGATTGTGATACCAATCTCTCCACAGCAACGCGTTTTAAATCTTACCGCGCGTTTGTTTCACTTGTTGTCCTGACTGTACTTGTAGGTTATATGTCGGGTTTCTATTTCTATTCGAGAGAAACAGACATTTTGTGTTCGGTACAAGCATTATTTGTACCATGTACCTAATAATTAGGTCTGATAGTTTTTGCTCTGACATTTATTACAGAATCACACTACGTGAAATGGAAATTTTAACTTGAAACTGTTTAATAGGGAATATGTATTCGATTTAGATGCATTTTTTTAAATTCTATAATCAATATTTTCATGATTTTTCCCCCCTACATAGATAAGCCAGAATGAAAACTCTGCAAATTACAGTAGCATTATTCTCTAGCAAGACAGATATTTTGATATCCTTCTCCAAAATGTTAAGGCTTTTATTGAGCGAACAATCGTCGACAATCAGGAAGAGGCCTAGCTCGATGGTACCTGAAAGAAATTGAATTATTATTTTCCAATATTTCGTTAAGTCCCAGCTCAGCGTTAGCACAATAAATGTGGGGGAATAATGCGAAGGCTCACAACTCAGATGTATACGGCGATTTTTCTTTTTCTTCATTCCCTGACTACACTTACAAAGTAGTGACCTTATCCTCGGCCGAGCATTCGGTCAAATTGACCTATTGGTATAATAAGACTTATAGTTTTCTGAATAAATATTATTCTTATTCTTTTAATTAAATTTATTTCAAAATATTTATCCATAAAAATTCCATAAAATCCATAAGAATGTGTTAGTAACAATGTGTCCTTAGTCTATGTTAGTAAAGAATTAAAAATAAATAGAAAAACAATATCAAAATATTAATTAACAAATAAAATAAACATGCAAATTACAAACTACTTAACCTAATCTAAAAGACCTCCTCTTATCGTACCTGGCTTAAAGGTTCCCATAATGCTGGCTGCATTGCCTCGCTGTATAGCCAGAGAGATTCTTCTTCTAATTGCTTATTTATTTATTTATTTGGTTCACCAATATGAGTAACATTAATACAAAAACGCTGTTTTTAAAACTAAACTGAGAACTCAATACACTGATAATTTATTATAGATGTACCTATACATGTAAAATTAAGGCTTATTCTAAACTGACACACTTACTAATTTGATCTATTACTTATTCTAAAGTGTTTGCAAACAATTTGCAAGCCGTTCATTGGTCGAGAATCTGCCGTCGAACATTTAAGGTCTTCGCACATTATAACAACTCACCGGCGACTCGACTCTATGCTAGACATTGATAAGGTCAACCGGGGCCAAGTCGCCTACGGGGCTAATGCCTCGAATCCATTTATCTTCCGAAAAACATACTTTAGAACTACTGGAGTCATCTGCTATCTATCTTTGTAACTGAAACTTTTACCTCTGACCAATAGATGTCGTATCCGGGTAAATTTTCTTAACAAATCTGCCATTTTAATTTTTTCACCTCTTTCGGCCTCCTCAGGTTTCCTGACACGTTTTTTTGAATCGTTCCAAATATGTGTTTGTTTAAAAGAATCTATGTTTCCTAACTGTAAATACTGTTATTGTTTTGTTGCTTTACATATTGTTTTGATTATTTTATTGAAATAACGTAAGATTCGGACACAAAATGTAATTACAAAATTGTATGTTTAGCTTTTATTTTGGGGTAAATGCCTCTGGGCTGATGGGGTTATTGCCTCTATTGCGGCGCAATAGCCCCATTTTCAGAGGTTCTAAACATTTTATGTTGTGATAAATGTATTTAATACACTCACGAGCAATGAAAAAGTTCCAGTGACATTAGCACCAAATTACTCCTAAACGAAAAATACTAGGTTAATGACGCCTTCTGCAATATTGAAGAACATTAAACGGCGTATCAGAATTAACATTCTTAGATTGGTAATCCAACTAAAACGTAAATAATTTTTATATATAATAAACTAAATATTTTTTAAAATTGGCGTCATTTGGTGACTACATTATAATGTTTTTAACACGGTATATAGAAAATAATCATATAATAAATAAAAAATAGTCATATTAACAGAATGATCCCACTTGTTTTTAAAACTCTAAATAGTTTTGCAATGATTAAAATTCCGGCAGACTCTAAAAATAGTATACTTACTAATTTAAAGTTGTGGTTTGATTGCAAATTCTAAAAAATATGCCCTTGTATGCTTTTATACTGTATTTTAATTTATCACGTAAGTATTTATACTTTTTTAAGTCCAATAATGTTTTCATAAATAAAATGTTGAGCACCCCTGGAATCTTGGATGGGGTAAATGCCACTACAAGAAATTAGGCTACGTAGGCGCCATAGCCCCAAAAAATTTTGATCGACTGATTCTCCTTAACTAAGCGCAGTATTTAGTTTACAAGCTAATAATTAGCTACGTTAATAGTAATTCTATAAATTATATCTGCTTAATCTTGTAAAAACCTCTTCCAAGCACCCAAAATTAGTGAAAGAGGCATTAGCCCCACTAGGGCTTATTGCGCCTAAAAATGCCATTTTTTGTAGAAACGTCGTTTACACGTAGAAGATATTTAAAATTCTACAAAATTGCATCAAAATATGAAACTAGATAAAATTTCCTAATATGTATCACAAGTTATAGCTTAATAGGGCGTATAGTCTGTTTGTTATGATCAAATGAATATGAAAGTCAAAGTATTGTGGCGCAATGGCCCCGGTTGACCTTATTATTATTTAAGCCCTATGTCATAATAATATGTTCTAGGTTTAATTTCAAAAAATGATTATAAAGTAGTGTACAACGAGTGGCCTACGCATCGTACACTAAAGGTCAACCCCGACATGTTTGTCACGCAACGACCACACGTTGTCCACGCAACGACTATGCGTTTGCAGCTGACGAGTGACGGACAACCATTTGCCGTTCGACATTTCATAAGCAACTTCTTTGGTCAAAATTAAACCGAAAACTGAGGTTAGACGAGTTGTCTGTTGAATAACCCACTCGTTGGCACCGCGTTGACACCGCGTTGTCCACTAGTGACCATTGGGTGGGTCAACTGTTGACTACTAATGGAGAGTGTGAGTAGAGTTGCAGCCGCGTTGGCGTGGAGTTGCTATAATGTGCGAAGACCTCTACTCGGTTCGTGAAATCAGGGTATTGAATGCTAGCTATTTATTGCAGTCTTGACAGCATTTTGATTGGTCTGGAGTGATATTTACTATCATTTATTATTAATTATACTTGGGTGTAAAGGCCTTCGCACATTATAACAACTCACCGGCGACTCGACTCTATGCTAGACATTGATATTATTATTTAAGCCCGGTGTCATAATATGTTCTAGGTTTAATTTGTGGCCTACGCATCGTACACTAAAGGTCAACCCCGACACGTTTGTCACACAATGACCACACGTCGCGTCGTCCGCGCAACGACCACACGTTGTCCACGCAACGACTATGCGTTTGCGAATGACGCGTGACGGGAACGGGCAACCATTTGCCAGCCCACTCGTGAGTAGAGTTGCTGCCGCGTTGGCGTGGAGTTGTTATAATGTGCGAAGACCTTAAATAAATCACTTCTCCCTTGTTCGGTCTGAGCAGTCAGGAGCAGCCGTTGTATTAAATTCTCTTCCGCAGTCACAATGACAGGATGCCTCGAGAACCCCCGCTGGCGCCGTAAAGGGGGTGTAAAAATGTGTGTGAATTGGATTTTTTTTAAGGAAAATACTTCGATATAAACTTAATATTTAGAGCTGCAGTATTATCATCTACTTACCGGAAAATAGGATCAGTGCCTACGAATTCGCTGATCACCGCGTTGGTTTTTTATAAAGCTTGCAAGCTAATTGGTGACACGGTTGCGTTGGTTGTTGAAAAAAGAAGGTTATTGACAAAAAGAAAAGTATCGAGCCTAATATTTTTTTGTGATGAATAAGCTTCATAATAAAGTACAAAAATTGCAGCTTCCCAAGTGGCCTAATTTAGATTTTTTAAGTGAATATTGAAAAACAAACCTTTATAGTGTTTTGCGTAATAGATAGCTACGACTTGTCTGAAAGCATAAACAGACATATGTTTTGAGTGGTTCATTGGTCTTATAATGAAAAACGAATTTCATATACTTAGGTATACTTTATACATTTTCTAACCAACCTTACAGCTATAAGAATATAGGCCTTACAATTCCATTACGGAAATGCTCAGGCTGTGTGGTGTATCTTTTATCCCCGCCAGTGACATCCCTATGCCGCACGATTCGCTGGCAACATTCTATAATCTAATTTCTTGCCAGCTTTACTTCGATGCACTTAGATGGAGGTATGTGCTTTTTAGGGGCCATTACAAAGGATGGAGTTGAGTGGAGTTGATAAGTAAATTTGTGGTCTCGAATTCGATGAACTGCTGACGGGAGTATATTTTCAGCTTTCTCATTGGTCGTAGGTAAGATATATATCAAAATTCTTCAATCTGAATTGAAGATAAGTATTGAAAAAGTAAGTCTAGAAGATTCAATTACAGACATTTCCTAGAGCAGAGAGATACGCTGTTGCTAACTCGTTTTACATTAGCTACAGATCCGCTTTGCCTTACATCCAGCGGCCGATTTTTCACACCAATTGCGCAATAAAACTCGCTCTAAATAAACAACACGATGTCCAAACAGCTGTAGAATCGCGCATAGAAGTCCATTTTATTTACCGTTGCTCGCAAAAACGTAAAAAACGCGAAAACGAACGGGTTATACGCGGAAAGTCGCGGACAAATAAATAAAAACAAAATGGACGCAGTGCGTGATTTACGCGCCGCACTGATATTGTTGAAATCCGCGTCGATAGCGCTTTTGTTTCGCCGTCTGCCCGCTCTCTTATCGTTTACTAGGGATGGGCTGTGGAGTTCTATCGATAATAATAGTTATTTCGATTGGCTACGAGAAAAGATAATTTGAAATTGTGCTCAAGTGACATTTCGTATACATTAAACTTTTCTTAGACGACCGAATGGCGTAGTGGTTAGTGACTACTGAGCCGATGCCGATGCCGAGCCGGTTCGATTCCCGGCTGGGGCAGATATTTGTTTAAACACAGATATTTGTTCTCGGGTCTTGGATGTGCCCGTAAAATGGCAATAGGCCCGCCCCCTATTACATTGGGACTAACATAACACTCTGGCGAAAAGTGGGTGCAGCAATGCACCTCTGCCTACCCCGCAAGGGAGTACATTAGTACAAGGCGTGAGTGCGTGTGTGTGTGTGTGTAAACTTTTCTTTTTAAGTTAGTGTATTGTATCCTGTTTAATTGGACAACTTGATTCCTTAGCCCAATTTACTGTTATGGGTGTCTGGTACATCGTTTGCCAAATTAAAATGGTGGATTATGATCCCAGGCCTAACAAATATTTCTTAGGCCAACGGAATTAATTGTGTCGATTTTTTTAGTTTTTTCTTTAAATAACCCAAAAGGTTACTTTTAAAGCTAAATAAAATAATAATTATTCAGTAAATACACATAATGTAATTTTTTTCTTAATCTACTATAGTGTACTAATCCAAAAAATAAATAAATAGCTGCCAGTAGCATGTAGTTTTTTTTAAATAAAATCGCAAACTTTTTGAAAAAAATAAAAAAGTTTTTATGTTTAATTTTGATTGTTAATAAAAAAAAAACTAAAAGCGCTGATGATCTTCGAATAATTTTAAAAACTACTCTGATCTATCATGATTCTAATGGTATAAAATAAGCTATAAAACGCCTAAAAAATCCGTCAAATTTCATTTTAAAGACTTGTAAAACGGTGTTTAAAGTTTTTTGGGGTAACACAGTTTATGTTTTTTAGTTAGGCGTTAACCTAGACTTGCTTAATGTTTTAATTTGCTGTTGAGGTTTTGATGACCTTAGAAACAAACAAACTCAGTGAGATTTAATGCTTCATATAAGAATAAAATGAGTAAAACAACACAATAACCGATCTGCAATTATTATGATAATATAATTATACAAGATAATAAAATCAAAATATCGATAAAATCCTTTGCGGCAACCCTACACGAGAGACAACAGCGCGACGATACGGCGAACAAAAATATTAAATGCAGCCAATACAACAAGGCAATGTCCAGACTCTGCCGAACATTGATTTAATACTTGGCCCAGCCATTTATTATTGAATAACTAAAAGACATTGAGTCAATATTACTTATGGCAAGAATGTCAACCAAGGAACTGATAATTGCTATTACTATTATTATAGCGGTTGACTTTTAATAATAAATCAGTGCCGTAATTATATCTACAGTTTCATTAAATAGATAAATATTATTTTAATACCTACATTTATTGTCATCAACCCGACTACAAATAATCTGCCCCGACTGGGAACCGCAACTCTGGGACCTGTAAATTTCAAAAAAATGTTTGAATAAAATAAGCCCTCCTGTTCTGACATCGAGCCTCAACTTTCTTTACAGAGAAGAAGAGAAATCTCTGCAGTCGCACATTCCTCAAATCATCACTTTCTGAATGGAATTTAAAGGAGTTTCCTCGGCATACCTCAAAATCCTCATAACTAGGTTACCTCTCTTTAAATTTTCCACCCGTTTTGAGTTGAAGGGGCTTGTGTTGTTTGATGCTTGATGACGTCATAAAGACACGCCAAGGATCGTCATAAAAGTTGACGCAAGACTTCTTGAGATTCCGTAGAAATTAGAGGTAGATGTGACAGCATGAATGATGTAAAATCTTCATCGTTCATCTAGTAAATAGAGGTGAATCACTAATTGCAAAAAGGACACATTTAGTACTTTGGTACTCATATAGCTTTTTTGACAAAAATGCGTTTTGTGGTGTGTTTTGACAAAAAGGAATATGTCTATACATATATGTCTATGTGATTCAGGTGGCAATAGACCGTAAAATGGCAATAGACCCGCCCCCTATTACATTGGGACTAACATAACACTGGCGAAAAGCGGGTGCAGCAATGTACCTCTACAAGGTGTGAGTGTTTATTTTTATTCACAATTCACGTCTATACTATCAATTTTCACCTTTTTTCCTCCTCAACTTCAAGACGATGGGATGTTTAATAACTTACAATGGCTTAAACCTCATAACACCCTGGTGTTTGAACTGGGGGAACAGCCACTGCATTGCATTATTTTAACGAAGGAAACTCGACGAAAGCCTTTCGAAATCAATTGTTTGTTCTGTTTCTCCTTCATCTTTGTCCCGAGGCAGTTTCAGGTTTTTGAATGCGATTTTTAATTATGAACCTGGTTATTAAAACCTTCAATGTCGTTTCACGGGCGGGCTTATGACTTAATAAACAGCACAAAACGAGCAGTCTCTCTTTATTGAATCTGTATAGAGTTTAATATTAAGGAATTCAATGTTTTGTTAGGGCTGCTGAGATTTTCATTGTTTTTGGTACTGATGATTTTATTTCATTAGTCTTCCATAGTAGTACAATGGCGGGTGAATTTATTGTAGTAATATTGTAGAGATCTTAGATTAACAAATGATAAAATAGTTGATAAAAATATACCTACAGGTTGTGGTGGCAAGGTACGAATAAATCATATGTCCAGAGTAGGTACTTATTGTAATGTCCATGGATTGCCTGTGTAAAATTCCTTTATGATTATCACTCACTCACTCACTCACTCTCGATGGCTCGTTGACCCGAAGTGGATCTTGGCCTCCGCTACCAAAAGACGCCACTTCTCTCTGTTCTGCGCAAGTTCTCGCCAGTTGTCCGCTTTGAGCTCGCGCAGATCCTTCTCCACCTCATCTCTCCAGCGATACTTGGGGCGACCGACTGGCCTACGCCCAATGGGTCGCGCTTCGTATGCCATCCTAGCCGCCCGATCCTCTCCCATTCTTTCTACGTGCCCGAGCCAGCGGAGTCTTGCAGCTTTAGTCTCTCCAATTATGTTGGGCTCGGCCATTAGGTTTTCGAGTTCAGCATTTCTACGGATCCTCCAGGTGCCATCATCGCGTTTCGTGGGGCCAAAGAGCTTACGTAAGATTTTACGCTCTGTGACCAGGAGTTTATTCTGTTCACTTTGAGTCAACGTCCAAACTTCGCACCCGTACATAAGGATTGGCCTTACGACTGTTTTATAGATGCGCAGTTTTGTAGTTCTTGATAGAAGTTTGGACGTGAGTACTTTGTGGAGGGCAGCCGAGCATCTCAGCGCATTTTGGACCCTAACCTCGATCTCTCCTTCTCGGGTATTGGCATCCGTTATTGTACACCCTAGGTACTTAAACCTTGCGATACCCTTGTAGGTCGTGTTTCCTACTTGGAGGTCTTTTCTTGGGTTGTTTGGGTCGTTGCGTCTTGTCATGTGGAGATACTCTGTCTTCTCCTGGCTTATTCTAAGCCCCACTTTGGTCGCCTCCTCTTCAAGGACTTGTGCCATCTTTACCACCTCTTCCTCAGTCTGACCGATTAGGGCAAGGTCATCAGCGTAGCCAATTACCTTGTGCTGTCCTCCTAGTGGGATGCCCACATCTAGCGCCAGTACTCTTTGGATGGTATGTTCGAGTACTAGGTTGAACAGCACGGGTGACAGCGCATCTCCTTGTTTCAGCCCAGTAATTACCTCGAACTCGTCCGTCAGTTCGTTGCCCACTTTCACCCGCATCTTGCTCTTTCTCGTAGCCACTTCGATCATTTGGACTAGTTTCTCAGGAATTCCATAATTCCTAAGGATGGTGTACAATGCCTTTTTATCAATACTGTCGTATGCCTTGGTGAAATCTACGAAAAGCGAGTGAATATCTTTTGCGTACTCCCACCTTTTCTCCATGAGTTGTTTTAAGAGAAAAAGTTGGTCAGTTGTGCTGCGATTTTGCCGGAACCCACACTGGTAGTCTCCTAATATTCCTTCAGCGTACAGTTCCAACCTTTTTAACAATACATACGACAGTATTTTGTAGGCAGTTGGGAGCAGGGCGATGCCGCGATAGTTGTTGCATTTCTTCCTGCTTCCTTTCTTATGTATTGGGCATAAAACGCCGACATTGAACTCCTCCGGTTGTTGCTCTTTATTCCAGATGTTGATGACGAGCTCATAGATGCGGGATTGTACAGCACCTCCTCCGTACTTCCAGAGTTCCCCGGGGACATCATCAACACCTGGGGCTTTGTTGTTTTTAAGCCTCATTATTGCCTGTCTTACTTCTTCAAAGCTCGGTGTAGGTATGTCTTCGCTATTGACGACTTCATGGTTCCGGATTGCGACATTCGGTTCTGGACAGTTGAGTAGGTTTTCGAAGTATTTTCTCCAAGTCTCTCAAGGGACGCAATCAGTGTGTACGTACCGACAGTGAGAGTTCCACTTGGTGTCCAGTACTTGCGGGCGTCCCTCAAGGCGGCGTTCTTTCTCCTTTGCTTTTTTCCTTGTTTATTAACATCTTAGCCAATAAACTCACTTCTCTCTACCATCTATACGCGGATGATCTCCAGCTCTACACTAGTGCACCTCCCGAAAATCTCAACTCTGCTGTTAGTCTCATCAACACCAACTTAGAGATTATCTCCAAGTGGGTGAAATCTTTTGGTCTGCTGCTAAACCCCACAAAGTCTCAAGCGATCGTTTTTGGCAGCTCCAGAATGCTACGCAAGATTGACTTTGCAACAGCGATGAGAGTCAGGTATGACCAATCGGACATACAATATGTGGCTTCAGTCAAAAATCTCGGCGTGATCATGGACAGCACTCTCTCTTGGGTTCCCCAAGTTGATGCTGTGAGCAGGAAGCTTTTTGCATCTTTCCACTCTCTTAAACACTTGCAGTATTTCCTACCGCTTAACACTAAAATTACGTTGGCACAGTCTCTACTGCTCCCAATTCTCGATTACGCTGACGTAAGCTATCTTGACCTCACTGAAGAGCTACTCAATAAACTCGAACGTCTCCAGAACTTATGTATCCGATTCATTTTTGGATTACGTAAGTATGATCACATTTCAGAGTATCGTGCTCAATTGAAGTGGCTCCCAATTCGCCTTCCCGGGATACTCACATTCTTAACATGTTATTCAATGTTTTGAATAACCCTTCTTCCCCACAATATCTTAAATCTAAGTTTTCATTTCTCTGCTCCCACGGCCGAGCGTTGAGATCTACAGAGATCAAGATGTTGAGTGTGCCTGACCGCAACGCTGCTTCATATAGCGACTCGTTCGCTGTGAAGGCGGCGTGCCTGTGGAACACCTTGCCCGTGAACGTGCGACTATCACCTTCGCTTGCTACTTTTAAAAAGAGCGTAAAGGATCATTATCATCAAACCTTAGGTTGGTAAATTATATTTATTTATGTATATAATATATTTTATATGTATGTATTAACATAGTTAGTCGGTATATATTAAGTAGGTATTTTTTGTCTTTTAGTTTTTTTTATATGTGTATCTGTATGTATTATTATTATTTAAGTAGGTTAAATAAATAGGCATTAGTCATTCTAATTTATAGGTATATTTTGGACATGTTAGTCGTTAGTATAGTTCTATGTCTAGTTTAAATTGTTTTTTATTTTATTTTTATTATTGTATAAAAGAGTTTCGTGTGAATATCACTTTAGTTTTCCACCAACCAAGGGTTGGCTGGAAGAAATTGCTTCTTGGCAATAAGCCCGCCTTTGTGTACTTCTTACTTTTTCTGTTTTCATGTTTTTGTCTTTGTTTTGTGTATACAATAAAGTGTCTATAAATAAAAATAAATAAATAAGTCTCTTTTATTGTCCCTGAGTCCATCACCAAGTTTCCACTTTCGTCTTCCAAGAACTGGGTGGTCGGTTGGTAACCCTTCTTAGTAGTCGTTACTTCTTGGTAGAATTTTCTAGTTTCGTTGGATCGAATGAGTAGCTCCATATTGCGTAAGATCATATCTAGATGTCTCCTTTTGGTCCTCCTGATAGTATTTCTGCAAGCAGTTCTGGCTTCCTCATACTGATCTTTCCATTTTTCATCTTGTTCTGCTAAGATTTTACACTTACGCCTTATTTCTACCACCCTGTCGCACTCTTCGGTCCACCACTTTCTACCTTTCTTTCGCTTTCTTCGGCCCAAAATTTGAAATGCGGTGTCTTTGACAGTGCTTTTAACTTTCTCCCACTGCTCGTTTACGTTACAATGCTGTATTTCTAAATGAGCGAATCTGTTAGACAGTTCCATCTGAAATTTGTGCCTGGTATTTTCATTTTTTAAAGCATCTGTATTTATCTTCAAAGTTTCTCCACTGAGTTTGCTTTTGGCGATATTTATTTTGGCTCTCATTTTTACCCCAACAAGGTAATGATCGCTATCGCAGTCGGGGCCTCTGAAAGATCTTACGTCCTCTATACTGTTTTTATGCCTGTCATCAATGAGAACGTGGTCAATTTGATTGACAGTATGACCATCGGGGGATTTCCAGGTGCTTTTGTGAATGTCTTTATGGGGAAACATGGTGCTACTCACTACCATTGTTTTGGCTGCTGCAAAGCTTACGAGTCTCAAGCCGTTTTCATTTGTCTGTGAGTGTTTACTATGTCTCCCAATCGTTGGCATCAGGTGTTGTTCTCTTCCAACTTTAGCATTAAAGTCCGCAATGACCAGTTTCACGTCATATGATGGGATCTGGTCAAAGAGGGTTTCTAGATCTTCGTAAAAGGTGTCTTTCGTGGCTTCCTGTGCTGACTCAGTGGGTGCATAAGCGTTTACTATAGTTATGTTGGAGAATTGACTTTTTAGACGTAGTGAACAGAGTCTGTCAGAGATTGCGTCGAATCTTAAAATATTGTTGATTGCGAGTTTGCTTACTATTATAGGAAATCAGGGGATTTACAAGCAAAAACGAATTTTCAGTAACAAATGATGCCTTTTTATTGTTCCATAAAAAACCGCCATTACACGTTTTTTTTACAACCTTTTTTTACTCTGACAGTTGCCTCCATTTTGCGGAACATCCGTAATCAATTACTTACTTTGAAAATGACATTATAGTATTTATGCTTATTTATCTCAATCAAATGAATCACAAAAACAATTAATATTTTAGAATAGGATTTAACATGTTCATTTATAACAATTTAAAGAAAATAGCCGTTTTGGAAAGTCGTTGACCTCCTTTTTAATTTACTAGACAACCAATCACAATCCTTTACTGATCGACCAATCACATTTGAATTACCCATAGACACTTCTTAATAGTCAAATGTATTACTATTTATTATTTATCTTACATTCGGCCTTTCCTGACACACAGTTTGTCCTCAAACTTACTTATATTTAGGTACCTCTAGCTTTACATTATTCCTTAAAAGGCAACAAATCAACATCTACTTTTATAATACTTTCTTAGTATATAAGGTTTAAAAAGGCTGAAACTAGGTATATGTTATAGAAACTAACATAACAACAACATCAACTTTTATAAAAAAAATCTTAGTCATTAAGGTTTTAACAGACTCACAATATATTTTATAGAAAAACTAACACAGCAATAACATCAACTTTTATAAAAATATCTTAGTCATTAAGGTTTAACAGACTCACAATATATTTTATAGAAATTAGCACATCAACTTTATAAAAATTTCTAAGTGTTAAACAGACTCACAAAATATTTTATAGAAATTAGCACAATAAATGTTTATAACAAATCTTTTAACATGTATTATTATCTATAGGCGGCTCTATCAACGCCTGTACAATTTTGGATGGCTCTGTCAACATCCCACAACAGTTTTATTATGAGCGGCTCTATCAACGCTCTACAACTATTTGGGCGGCTCTATCAACGTCCCACAATTTCAATGAGCGGCTCTATCAACGCTCTACAACTATTTGGGCGGCTCTATCAACGTCCCACAATTTCAATGAGCGGCTCTATCAACGCTCTACAACTATTTGGGCGGCTCTATCAACGTCCCACAATATCATAAACTAATAATTATCAGTCTTAACTTTATTAATTAAATGTATAAACACAAGTATCAGGTAAATAGTAGGCTTCTCTATACATGTACTTTATCTGTTACACTGTATATTATACAAAATGTATGTAATTTATTTACTTAAAAATATTTAGACCTTGCACAAATGAATCAAATACAATTAATCACTTTCATCCGTGTAACTGTCACTTTCTGTACTGGATTTGTAATCACTATAGGTTGTGATCCACGGCTTTATACGGTCGGCGGCCCATATATTACAATAAGTTTTCTGAGTAATTTTTGAACCTTGAAACTTCATAACGATCATTTTCTAGTACTTTAGTAATTTTGTAGGGACCTGTAAATTTTGGAAGAAGCTTCTTACTTTTACCATCATTACCCCCGACTGGTTTAAGTAGTTTAACTAAATCTCCCTCCTTGTAAACTTTAGCTTTTATTTTATGCCTGTCGTATCTAGCTTTTTGAGCGCGTTGATCCTTCTCTATATGTTCACTTACTTTTCCTCGAATGTCCTGAATTGATGATCCTGACTGTCGTGTTTCATTTAATATTTTAGCAAATACATTTTCTCCCTGATTAGACATAGTAATTCCAAACAGTGCTTCGGATGGAGCTTTTCCTATACCTTTATTTAATGTGTTGTTCATTCCCCATTGTAATTTACCTAAAACCGTATCCCAATATTTTTCCCCCAATTTATCTGTATAAGCCGTTAAAGCGTCAAGTACTGTTCTGTTGTACCTCTCCACTTGGCCATTGGCTCGTGGGGAGGCAACTGCGTTTAATATATGGTTTATTTTGGACTTGTCACAAAATCTCTTAAACTCCCTAGATGTAAAGGACGACCCTTGATCTGATATTAATCTATTTGGATAACCAAAAATAGAGAAAATTTCTTCCAAAGAACGAATTGATAGATTTGACTTCAAATTTCTGAGTGGCTTAAGAAGACAGAATTTTGTGAATCCATCAACCAGAACAAGCAAATATGAATTCCCTCTTGCGCTCTTTACAAAAGGTCCCAAGTGGTCAATGTGAACGGTATCAAACGGTTTATTAACTTTATGTATCGGATGCAAAAGACCTTCTTTAGGACCACTTGGTTCCTTGCTATATGCACACTCTATGCAGGAATGTACATATTTCCTTATAAACTTTTTCATTTTTGGAAACCAAAAGTCTTTGCTTATTTTATCTAATGTCTTTTCTACACTGAAATGACCGATGTCATCATGGTTTAATTTACACAATTGAAACCTTGATGCTTTCGGTACAACCCACTTTAAATCATCTCCAATTCTTCTGAATAATTTATTATCTTTAAGAACGTAATTCTTTTTAATTTCAATGCTCTCTTTATCTTCTAAAGTCTTCCGAATTCTTTGAACGTCTGAATCTGCTAACTGCTGGCTTAAAAGCCAATCTTCTTGCGTTATTCTCATAATACTAGGTATGCCCTCTTGTGTAAATAATGATTCGTAAGGTTGCGGGTTTCGGCTGAGCGCATCAACATGAGACATCATAGAGCCAGGCCTATACACAATATCAAAGTTATATTCTTGCATACCTATCCACCATCTAGCAATACGGGGCATCAGATCCCGCTTGGTGAATGTCGCTCTTAATGCATTGCAATCAGTCACCAGCGTGAATTTTACACCCAGTAGGTACACACGGAACCTTTGTAGTGAAGCTACTACAGCCAAAGTTTCAAGTTCATATGCATGATATTTTTCTTCATCCATAGAAGTTTTTCGACTAAAATATGCAATAGGCTTCATAGACCCTGAAACTTTGTCTTTCTGTATCAATATACCAGCAATCCCATGTTTACTTGCATCAGTATGCAAGAAAGTCTCATTTTTAGGATCATATAAACCCAAGAGTGGCCGTTGTATTAAGGCATGTTTTAAATTGTTAAAAGCAGTTTCCTGTTCTGCGCCCCAACACCAGGCACATTGCTTTTTTGTTAGATCTGTTAGAGGTTTCGCAATTATAGAGAAATTCTTGATGAATTTACGAAAATAGCTAGCCAATCCTATAAATTGCCTTATTTCATGTACATTACGTGGTGTCGGAAAATTTTCTACAGCAGTGATCTTAGCTTTTCCAGGTCTGACTCCACTCTCGCTTATTTCATGTCCCAGATATTCTAGTGTTTCTTGAAAGAAATTACACTTTTTGAGATTCAAAGTTAATCCTGCGGCCTGTAGTAATTGAAAAGCCTTCTCTAACCGATCAAATTCTTGTTCGAAATCTTTACCCGGAATTAAAATATCATCCATATAAGCAAGGGTTGAGTCATGCCGGGAGTTACCTAAGACTTTGTTAATAGTTCTTTGAAAAACCGCTGGGGAATTTACTAAACCAAATGGCATTTTTTTGAATTGATACAATCCATCGGGAGTTATAAAGGCTGTAAGGTGTCTACACTCTGCACGAATAGGTATTTGATAATAACCGCTCGCTAAATCAAGGCTAGTGTAATATTTATTTCCATTTAGTACATCTAGCTGGTCATCAATCCTTGGCATAGGGAAATGGTCCTTCTTTGTTTTACGGTTTAAAGCTCTAAAGTCTACACATAATCGGTATCCACCCGTTTTCTTTGTTACTAGTATAATTGGACTTGCATAAGGAGAATTAGACTCCTCTGCTATATCATTATCAATCAACTCTTTCACCATTTCACGTACCACTTCTCTTTCCATATAACTTAATCGATAAGGTCTATATGAAACAGGTGTATTATCTTCTAATTCTATATTCATTTCTGCAATATTTGTGCTGCCAAGCTCTGATAAGTTCTGTGCAAAACAAGTCCTGTATTTATTTATTAAAGAGACTACAGATTGATTCTGTTCTAAGGTAAGCTCAGGATTGATGTTTATGTCATCTTCTGTTATAGGTGTAAGTTCAGAAGGCTCTATTATCCTACCACAAAAGCTGTCTTGGTTATTAAGGTTTACATCCATAGGATTGATGACTTCAGCACGAGCCAAAACGATTCCTTTCGTTAGAGGCAAAGGTTTATCAGTGTGATTACACACGGCAATTTTACAACCTCCTTCATGCAAACTGTAAACACCTCCCAACACAGTGTAGTCATTATTATTTGGGCGGCGAACTGTTGTCTCTACAAGAATATCGCCGTTGAATTTTTCACTGTCTGAACATTCTACGTAATCTATTTTATTTACCATTATACTAGAAACCACTCTCAAAACTCTCTTTTCAGAATTATTATCATTCTCTGTCAATATATTGGTAAGTTCCGGTGGGATGTCACGTTTTATTATATCTAGTTTGATATTCGTTTTAACTATTAAAAGCTCAGGAAGCTCTGTAAAATCTTGTCCAACAAGCAATGGTTCTTCTATCATGGAATTTTCAACTATATAAGCATCAATCATAGCTGATACTTCTCCTAACGTTAACTCAATGCGTG
The DNA here is from genome assembly GCF_932276165.1 of Plutella xylostella. Lineage (NCBI taxonomy): Eukaryota > Metazoa > Arthropoda > Insecta > Lepidoptera > Plutellidae > Plutella > Plutella xylostella. The sequence goes on from NC_064005.1 coordinate 2,058,802, forward strand.
TATATCCTAAAGGTGTGTAAGCTCCGTTTCCGAATCCCTTTACATTAGGTACATCAGTATTGAATTGCAATATATTGAGCGCATGTTTTTTAACAAGATCTAGACTAATAAGGGTGCAATCACTTCCAAAATCAACAAAACATTTCGTTTTAATAGTACCGTTTATTATAGCTTCTTTGTGATATTTAGCATTTTTGGATGTGTTACTCTGTGTGAATAAAGTCTTTTTTTCTATTACACTGTTGTTATTATTGTTAAATTTATTTTTATTTCTGTAACAATCTTCTGTTTTATGTCCCACTCGATTACAGTTTGTGCACTTTACTATTGGTTTTGAACATTTATTTGATAAATGTCCCTTTTCTTTACAATTGTAACAAAATAGTTCCGGTGTAGTAGTAGAATGACACTGAGCACCACGGTGTCCTCTTTTGTTACATTTAAAACAGACTATGTCATTGAAAGTGCTTGCACTACCTCGAGGTCTAATTGCCCTAAAACTAGACTCGCGATCTCTACATAAATCCTTAAGAAATTTAAGTAAATCTTCAGGATCATACAATCGTGCCGAAGACGCACCTGCTCTTATAGTCCTATCATCTATACCGTGTATAAGGCAGTCAACTGCTTTCTTACCTTTAATTTCGCATGCATTTAATAATACCATTTTATCAAAATAGTACCCATCAACTGACTCCCCTATCTTCATTCTTCGTTCCAACATCTCCGTTAGTAATGATCCGTGATTTGTTTCAGAAGGAAATGCTTTTATCAAACGATCCTGCCATTCTACCCAAGTCAACAATATAGTCTGTAGGCCCTCATACCACTTTTTAGCATGACCCTCTAATTTTGGTAAAGCAAAGTGTCTAGTCTGTTCGTCAGTCCATTTGTATATTTGAGCACATTCATTTACCTTAGCTATCCAAGATTCTATTCTTTGATTCTTTTGTGCAGGATCAAAAACAGGCAAAATATTTTTATCATATGTCATACGACCATTATTTTGTGTTAAACTTTGTATAAGAGAAGAGAGATCTTGTACACTAATTGACATATTTGGAGAATTCAGTGATACAAAATTAGGTTGGCTCACTTGTTGAGGTAGTGTCTTCACGGCTGCAGGTGCAGAATTTTGTGACTCCAACAGCATCTCGGTACGGGGCGTTGTTGACTCTTCCATCATGGGCATCGACATCGATGCTGGCTGCTGCTCTCTCGCAGTATGCCCCACACCCGGTGCAGACTGCTGCTCTCTTGCAGTTGGCCCTGCTCTCGGTGCAGGCTGCTGCTCTGTCGCAGTTGGCCCCGCACTCGGTGCAGGCTGCTGCTCTCTCACAGTCAGTCTCTCAACAGGTTGTATTGGTTGAGTCCCCTGAAAAATGCACAGTGGAAGATCATTATTCAATAGTTAAATAATTCTTTTAGTATTATTTTTATTATTATTATTTTTTTTAAGTATAATAATTCTTTCTTTCTTTCTTTCTTTCTTTCTTAGGTGAATCAATTACTGTTGTTGTAAATGTTTTATTTCTTTCATCCTTTTAATTATATCAAGTTAATAGGGAAGTATTCAGCAATGGCAACTACGGGCTGATGATGATGAATTGGTAAAATTGTTGAAAAATGATCCTATTTCATAACTTTTAATGTTAGTAACAAAGTAATCAACATACACTTGAAACCTAAAACTACAAGGAAATGATTTAAAATATATTATAAAACTTAATAACAATATGTTAATAAGTTATTCTAGTGTGAGCTTTAATAGTTATCATGTATACCACAAGTAGGTATATCACTCATATCTAATGGCCCACCTTAGGTGATATAAAAGTGTAAGATCAGGACATAACTAGATAAATAAAGTTCAGTTACAATCATCCATAGACATAATAGGTACTCAAAGAAATGTATGAAAGTATAACTTGCTATCTTAATAAATCAAAACTATGAGAAGCCAATATTTTGTTAATTTATATCATTTGAATATTTCATTTTTATTTTCTTGAATAGACATACTACTCCTAACCTATACATACTTTGTACAATGTGTTATTGGTGATGTATAGATATAAACACATTTTCTGTTACCAATCATATCCCATTATTGATAAGTTTAAAGTTATTATCCTTTTGTAAACTTATGTCATATTTGTGCAATCAAGTAATAAACAAATAAATCATAAATAAGTAGGCAGGTAAGTATTTATGTAGGTTAAAGGGTCAAAGAGATAACCAGTTTTAACTTTGTTAATTGACAGTTTCTCAGCTGAGTATGTTAATCTAACTGAAGCTTGAGTATAGAATGCATTGTGATTTTATGAATTATTGTTGAGTAAGTACCTATCTCAGGTAAACTTACTCAAGCATGAAACTGAGCCTTACTCATTCCAGATTAATGAGGTAATAGTAAATCATATTCACTTTCTTATTAGAATTTCACATAAGAACTTAATTATTAGAATTTCCAGAAAGCATATTCTTGGGTTTCGACTAGAGATGCCACGAATATTCGGCAACTATTCGGTATTCGGCCTATTCGGCCAGTTTTTTCAGTATTCGGTATTCGGCCGAATAGTGCGTACTATTCGGGCCGAATACCGAATAGTAAATCATGTAAAAAATGACTTGTTATTTTAATCAAAATTGTGTATTTATTTCCAAATCACAACATTTTAGTTCTTAAAATTAATCAGTAGTAAGTTGTGCTGGATAAAAACGAGCATTTCAGCATTTTTTGGTAGCCGACGATTGCGCTTTTCATTGTAACCATCCTCAGAAAATTACCTCTCACTATAAACGCTACTTCCAGGTGAAGAAAGATAAGTTTTTGCAAATTTCAAAAGGTTCGGGTATTGTTTTTTGTTTGCTGACCACCACTTGTAAGGATCGGCCTTCCGATCTAGGCGAACTATTATCAAATAAAAATTCAACTCGTTTGCCACAGTATTCTGCCTCCTAATAATTAGCATTTCTCATATAATCTGTAGCGACTTCTTCAAAGCAGTTGCAGGAACAAAAAAACAGGTTGTAGCGCCGAATATTCGGCGGCCGAATATTCGGCGCTTCGGCCGGCAGCGTCGCCGAATATTCGGTATTCGGTATTCGGCCAATTCACTATTCGTGGCAACACTAGTTTCGACCATTTGGTCAGTACAAATCAAAATAAAATCACTCATGGCTTTAGCAGGCTTGGTTGGTGGGTCATCACCATCAGTTTATGGAAACAGGGTTAAATTTCACTTTAAATTCTAACTAGGTACCTACTTATATACTTTCTTTGAACCAGGGATTAGATAGTAAGGAACACCAAAATCAGTTAGTTTCAAATGACTAAAACAAAATTTAGGTTGGCCTGGTCTCAGACCTTTAATTTACTTGATCTACGGTCTAAGTTTGGCTAATAAAAACTGGTTGCCCAGGAAATTAGGTAGGTAGTAAAAAAAAAATAACCACTTGCCTGTTCAGGGATATGCTGTTCTCGGATTCCTGAATCGGTGGTTCACCTGATGGAGTCCTTGTATACCGAGCTGGCTGTCGTTTTCTATCACGACGCTGGGGAGACCGCGAAGCTCTCTCAGTTTTTCTTCCATGCTGCCGAGATCTTGACCGGTAATGCTCGTCGTCGGAATAGTCAGTATCATAGTCCCAGAAGTTGCGCCTGGATCGAGATCGCACATATCGGCTCCTGCTTGAACTGCGACGACGATATTTACGGCTGGACCGGGAATAATCAGCCTCAGATGAGCTTCCACTGGTCAATCGGTGTCGATTTTTCTTTTTTCCTTTCGGCATTTCAGTTTAGCGCGCGCGTATCCACTTCTGATATAGGAAATCAGGGGATTTACAAGCAAAAACGAATTTTCAGTAACAAATGATGCCTTTTTATTGTTCCATAAAAAACCGCCATTACACGTTTTTTTTACAACCTTTTTTTACTCTGACAGTTGCCTCCATTTTGCGGAACATCCGTAATCAATTACTTACTTTGAAAATGACATTATAGTATTTATGCTTATTTATCTCAATCAAATGAATCACAAAAACAATTAATATTTTAGAATAGGATTTAACATGTTCATTTATAACAATTTAAAGAAAATAGCCGTTTTGGAAAGTCGTTGACCTCCTTTTTAATTTACTAGACAACCAATCACAATCCTTTACTGATCGACCAATCACATTTGAATTACCCATAGACACTTCTTAATAGTCAAATGTATTACTATTTATTATTTATCTTACACTATGAATCCCACCCCGTTGATATGTTTATCGTTATCAGTCCCACTATAAAATAGAGTTGCACCATTATCAAGACTACACTTTATGATTATGGTGACAGCTAATAGAAATAAACGCAATACCAATCCAGATGTTTAATTTAAAAACCATCACATTATTTAATACTGCCCGACTTGACTATGTACATTTGCATACATCTTTGAAAAGCTCATTTATATCTTCCGGTGAACACATTAAACACTGGTAAGGACATTAAGGAAGCAATCAATTTGGTTCCCTACCTACATAAGAAAGCGTGTGCAATACCGAGCGTGCAAACAATCGCGATACAACGAATAATCGACAACTCATCTACTTGGTACAAGTTATAGGAGACTGGGAGACTGTTTTTGCACCAAACTTATGAGTTTTGGTAGCATAGGTATATCAGAGGATTACGAATCAAACATCTACGACCGTTTGGTGTCGTAGAGGAAGAGAACACGGTGCGTTGCGGCGCCGCACCGCAGAGATTTCGCCGTGTCAGTGGGCCCACGAGCGGTGCGGCGCCTCAACGTTGTTATGCCGCAGCGGCGTCGTAGCAGCGTTGGACAGCAGTGTTCTTCCTTGTGACGCAACACAACTGAGCGGTGCCGCTCCTACGTCGCAACGCATTCACCCCTTCCCGCCTCGTCTTGGTGGTTACAAGTCCGGCGCCGCGCCGGAGCGCATCGTGTGCACGCCACATATATTTGTACTCGGGTCTTGGGTGTTGATATTTATATTTAGTATCTATCTATCTATGTATTTGTGTAGATATATCAGCTGTCCGACACCCATAACACAGGTTCTGCCTAGCTTGGGGTCGGATAGCCGTGTGTGAGATGTCCCCACATATTATTATATTATTATTATTATTATATTGCTTTTTGGGAGGTAGCAGCAAAAAAAGTTACAAGTAAATTATTTAGATCTTTTAATTAATAATTGTTTATATACAAATTTTAAGTCATAATTAAGTTTTTTGGTATAATTATATACATAAATTCAACCAATAATTGTTGGCAACATCAGCTGACTGCTATATATATCAACTGTACTGTATGCAGTAGCAACTGCACTCACCTGCCAGCCCAATACCTTTTTAAAAAACAAACACCAAACACATTAATCATGGCCACTGCACAAGACATACTAAACAAACAGATTGGCATAGAGAAGGTGCTTGGAAACTGGATGGAAGACTATGAGCGGAGGCTGAAGGCTTCTAGTACCCCGGAGAAGTCGAAAGACCTCGACAGCCTCACTAAAGACTTTGAGGTGTTCAAAAAGTCAGTCATGGACATCTTGCGCTTACTCCAAGACCAAATTGTTGGCCTTATGCAGCAGGTGGACGAGCTGGACTGTCAGAGTCGACGCAAGGTCTTGCTGTTCTCTGGCATAGCGGAAGACCCCAATGAGAACCTTCCCGCTGTAATCTCCAACATTGCTGTGGCTAAGCTGGGGATCGCTGACTTCCAAGAGTCTTCTATGCAGCAGTGCATAAGATTGGGTGCACCAAACTCCAAGCGACCTCGTCCCATTCTTGTCAGGCTAGCCAGTATGTCCACAAAGGCAACCATCTGGACAAAGAAGAAGTGCCTTAAGACTAGCTCTGTGGTGGTCTCGGAGTTCCTGACGAGGACAAGGCAGGAGCTGTACAGCCGCATTCGCAAGCACTTCGGCATCCGGGCGTGCTGGACGGCCAATGGGGCCGTGTACTTGAAGCTCCCTGATGACAGCCGCGTCAAGATCGTGTCGGCGGCGCAGCTGGATGAGCTGTGCAGGAAGCATCCTGCAGCAGCTCCGACGACCACGGCGGCCGCGAAGGCACCCGGTGACAAGGCTGCGTCTAAGCCCAACAAGCCGGTTCCCTCGGCCGCGGCACCCGTGACGCGTAGTAAGGCCACTGTGTCTAAGCGCTAATGTGTGTTTTATGTGCTTGTGTTCCCCATGAACAAGTTTTTCAGCGATTCGTTTTCGTATTTTAGATTGGAGGTATTTTAGTATTTTTACAAGTGACTCCACCGTCCTAATTTTGTAATTTAATTTTGCTAATTTTGTGATTTTGTGTTTGTTATTCAAGTGTCAAATTTAATGTTGATGTCAAACTGTCAATGTCATTGTCACGACCGCATTTATTCTGTTAACTCAGTAATGATTAATTCGTTATTTATTATTATAGTAACGATAACGTTATATGACAACAGTTACTATTTTTATTTTTCTTATTAATCTCAGAATAAGTATTTCTGACACTTTAATTTATTTTCTTTATACAAAATTTAATATAGGGTTTTGGCAAAATTTGTGCAGGTTAAATAGGTATTTATATTAAATAATTTTAGAATAGTACATTTAGTAACACTTTATTTATTATAGTATATAGTATATTTAGGTATTTATTTTATATATTTTATTAGTATGAGTATTTATGATTCTGCCAATAGTGATGATAACGATGATTCTTTTCTCTCTTGTTCCTCAATTGCCACAGCCAGCAGTTGTGACTTGTCCTACGTATCTCTCTTTTCGAATCTCAACAATGTGTTTTCGAACTGTCCGAAATCTCTGAATGTCGTTCACATAAATGCCCAGAGTATTCCGGCACACTACTCCGATATGCTTACATCTTTCGATAATAATAATATTCATGTCATCCTTGTTTCTGAATCCTGGCTGAAGCCATCTCTTGACTCATCTTTTTACCCTCTTCCAGGTTTTCAGCTGATTCGGAATGACCGAACTAACAAGGGCGGAGGTGGAGTGGCTATATATCTACGTAGCCATATTCCCTTTTCGATCGTCAGCAAATCTCCGAGTGAATATTCTGGGAAAGCCGAACACCTTCTGATAGAAGTGCGTCTAGGGTACGCCAGGATTCTCCTCGGAGTTTGCTATAGCCCTTCACTGACGGTGAATTACTTTTCCTCCTTCGAGAAACTTCTTGATGATTTCTCTCCTTTGTTTGACAATACCATCGTCATGGGTGACTTCAACACTTGCCTTCTCAAAAACAACTCTCGGTCTAATGCCTTGCAGTCTATTGTCACTTCAAAAAATCTTCACATTTTACCTCTTCAAGCTACTCACCATTCACCCAACTCAGAACCTACTCTCCTAGATTTGATAATTGTTTCTTCTCCCGATCTTGTTATGAAACACGGCCAGTTCACAGCTGATTGTTTTTCATACCACGATCTTCTTTACCTTTCGTATAAGGTCCGCCCTCCCAAACCTAAAAAGCGTACTATTCTCCAACGTAATTTTAAAAAAGTGGACATGCAGCGTCTTTGTGAGGATGCAAAAGCCATTGATTGGGCACAGCTGAACGACATAGACGATATTGACGAGAGGGTAACTATGTTTAACTCTCTGCTCACAAACCTGTTCAATAAACATGCACCCCTTCGTCCTGTCCGTGTCAAACAGCTCCCTGCCCCGTGGCTTACGGACAAGATCAAAGGCTTCATGACGAAACGTGATCACGCCAAGTACCGCTACAAGAAACAGCCAACCGAGGAGAATCTGAAGGCGTACAAAGAGTTGAGAAATCGCTGCAATAGAGTGTGTAGGGACGCAAAACGCCGATACATCCATACATCTATAGAAAACTGTGATACCTCACAGTTGTGGAATTTTTTGAAAACACTGGGCATAGGGAAATCTAAGGCAAACTCTAACTTTGACATTGACCTCTCTGCTCTTAACAAGCATTTCTCTACACCTCCATTAATTCTAAATGATCGAATTAGAACTGAAGCTCTTAATCATCTTTCTTCATTGCCTATCCCTGACTGCCCTTCTTTCAATTTCAAACTTGTTACTGGCCGTGACGTTAAGAGATGTATCTCTGACATTACTAGCAAAGCTGTAGGCATTGATGACATCAGTGCCCATATGATAGTTATGATTCTGGACGTAATTTTACCGCATATCACCAATTTGATTAACTATTCACTCCTGTGCAGTTCTTTTCCCAGCCTTTGGAAGAAGGCCTTCATTCTTCCTTTACCAAAAGTCCCTAATCCTACATCCTTGTCCCAGTTCCGACCCATTTCTATCTTACCCTTTCTATCCAAAGTTCTCGAACGCCTAGTCTTCGAACAGTTGTCCTCTTACCTCTCCAACAACCAACTCCTGAACTCATTTCAATCCGGCTTTCGTCCAGGCCATAGTACAGTCACAGCCTCAATAAAAGTCACCGATGACATCAGGCACAACATCGACAATCAACAAGTTACAGTCCTTGCGTTGCTGGACTTCAGCAATGCATTCAACTCGGTTGACTTCGAGTTACTCCTTGGTGTCATTCAATCTCTTAACGTATCTCCGGCAGTTGTAAGTTGGTTCGAGTCTTATCTCAAAGGGCGTCAGCAGTGTGTACGTACTGATGCCGAGAGTTCTTCTTGGTGTCCAGTTCTTGCTGGCGTCCCTCAAGGCGGCGTCCTTTCTCCTTTACTTTTCTCCCTTTTTATCAACATCCTGGCTAACAAACTTACTTCTAACTACCACCTATATGCAGACGATCTTCAGCTCTATGCCGGTGCACCACCAGAGAGTTTGAGCACGGCCGTTAGTGTTATTAATGAAAACTTGGAAATTATTTCTAAGTGGGTCAAGTCTTTCGGCCTACTGCTCAATCCATCAAAGTCACAAGCAATTATCCTCGGAAGCTCACGGATGCTTCGTAAAATTGACGTTTCAGCTGCCATGAGAGTCATGTACGATCAGACTGTCATACCATACGTAGCTTCGGTAAAAAATCTTGGCGTGATCATGGATTGCACACTTTCTTGGATTCCCCAAGTAGATGCTGTCAGCAAGAAAATGTTCGCGTCCTTCCATTCTCTTAAGCGCTTGCAGTACTTCCTACCACTGAACACTAAAGTTACGTTGGCACAGTCCTTACTGTTTCCCATTCTTGATTACGCCGATGTAAGCTATCTTGACCTCACTGAAGAGCTACTCAACAAACTCGAACGTCTCCAGAACCTGTGCATCCGATTCATTTTCGGATTGCGCAAATATGATCACATTTCTGAGTATCGAGCTCAATTACAGTGGCTTCCGATTCGCCTTCGCCGGAATACTCATATTCTCAACATATTGTACAGTGTTTTAAATAACCCCTCATCTCCCCAATACCTGAAGTGCAAGTTTTCGTTTTTGTGTTCTCATTCTCAGGGTAGAGCCATGAGGTCGGTAGAAAACAAATTGTTGAGCATTCCTGATCATAATGCTGCCTCCTATAGCGATTCATTTGCAATGAAGGCAGCATGTTTGTGGAACTCCTTGCCAGAGGAAGTACGACAGTCACCATCAATGGCAACTTTTAAAAAAATGTTAGACATCACTATTTTGAATCATTAGGTTGGCAGGTAAAATAGATATATAGGTATATATATTTATATTTATGTAGTATATATTTATATATAAGTTATATGTTATAATATTATGTTTATTTTATGTTGTAATCATGCACTGTTAATTTAATTTTAGATTTAAACCATAGGCTAATTTCTGTTTGATAATTATTAATTGTACCTACTCAAGTTAGTTAAAGGATCTAATGTCATTTATCTTTCACCCAGTCGTAGGTTGGCTGGAAGAAATTGCTTTTTGGCAATAAGCCCGCCTTTGTATACGTCTTGTGTTTTGATTTGTAACTGTTCTCTTTTATGTTTGCTTGTGTATGTGTACAATAAAGTGTATATAAATAAATAAATAAATATATATTTATATGTAAAACGACGCAGCGACACCGCTCCGGCGCCGCACCGCCACCGCAACGCATCGTGTGCACTTGCCCTAGCGGCTATGGCAGCATCGCCGAAGGTCCCGGGTTCAATTCCCGGCTGGAAGAGCTAATTATGTAAAGACACATGTGATGCGGTCTTGGGTGTTTAGTGTTTATGTTGTGTGGTATCTCCAACCCGCCAGCCTAGCGCAGCTAATGGCGATAACCCTCAAGTCTATATTATGTTTGTTTAAATTTCACATAGATGGCAGACCCATCAGCTATCTAAGTTTTTTTTAATTTAAGTACACTTTATTCATCTTTAATATATGTATAGGTATACATAGTCAATCTTCTGTGTCTGAACTCTTCCAGTCATCCATTGGGATACTTATATGGTGTAAAGAAAGTGATGGAACAGTATACCTACAGAGCTATCGTGTACTGTTAAATAGGATTGGTATCCTGACAGACAGATGGATAACAGATAAAGTATTTAGCAAAATCGCTATCGCTCATTGTAAAAACCGCGATTTTATCGCGATACTAAAAGACAATAGCACCATTATGCCAGCTAGAGCGGGTTAACAATGAACTGAACGCTGATTAAGCGGTTCTCTGGTGATCGTAAATTATTTTGTTCTATCCTTAAAACATTGGTTAAGGCTGAAGAGAGAGATGTGGGTACAGAGCGCAACAAGGTATGAAATGAAATGTATTAAGACATGAGCTCAATAAAACTTCATAATAATGACGTATCAGTGTCCTCTCTACTATAAAACGAAACACCTCATGCATTGGTATCGGCTTCCTTTCAGGCTTCTTCATTCAATTAAAAACAATTCGGTATTTTAAGTAAAATTACATGATGCTGAATCCAAAACCATTTCGAAATATTGTCCTCCTAGTCAATGTTTCATTGATAAAAAAATAAAATAGCGGAAGATTCCAATTTTATTAACAAAAACATAAATATACTTTGTCCTTCAAAACACTCCTCAAGGTCATAATTCCATTTTTATTTTTTTCTTTTGGAAAAATACAATAGTTAACAACGCTATTATCACTGTTAGTGTAACAAACAGACAGGAAACCATAATAAAGTACCACGACCACCTATTTTATAGTGTAATTATGAATTATTAAAAAAAAAACGCGTAATGTAACGCGTGACGTCACGCGTTAGAAAAGGAGCGAATCTTTAAAAAAATCTAAAAAAATAACTATCACTAAACCAAAATCAAAAATCTTCAAATTAGTGTCTCAAATTCCCACATACTTCAATAAGAAATTATAAAAAATATACCATAAAATTACTTATAACATACCGAATTGCACATAATATACGTATTTCCTTTTTTAGCTTCAAATTATTGTAGGTACATGTTTCTAAACGTATTTTTTTAGCTTCAAATATCTACAATCTACAGTGACGAAAGGTTGATTAAGTAATGATTGGGAATCAAAGCTGGGATCTTCGTTGCTTATAAGTTAGAGTCGCGATGGTGTAAGGGATAAGGTCTCGGCTCTCATTTGTGAGGTTGTGGGTTCGAATCCAGCCATACAATGAATTCTTAAGAGTTAGGTACCTAGCAAATGTGGGAACTAACTATACATGACATAGCACAATGTTGACACAAAAATGACAAACCCTCTGACACGTTACGCAGCTATTTGTATGTCATGAAGGCGTGCCTCCAGTGACGTTATTTATGACATTAATTCATCACATCTCGTCATATTAGTCAGTTCAGTGACACACGTCTTTTGTTTCAGTTGATTACCAGTGTGAACACGCCCCATCACGATAGTGGTGGTTAATGAATTACAATTAGTGAGGCCTATTAATTTAGTGCGGACCAAGGTAATGGGATTGGCAATTTGTTTGATCTAGTAATGTGTTGTTATAACTTTACTTAGTTTACCGTTTTTTCGTGTTTAATGTGCTATATTCTCTCATTTTTGTCCTCTAGCTTCGATTCTCAGTCAGTCATTATTCTGAGCCGTGAAACGAACGTGATGACGTCACACCTCTTAATACAAAGTTTTGGGCGTCTATAGTGGACGAGTCGGTTATAAATTTTTAACTTTCTTTAAAATTACTTTAATTACTTTTTTAGGCGTTGATTTTTTTTTACAATAGTAAAGCGAAGTAAAACTATCGAATAAGAATAAAAATAAAATATGTGCATATTCCCTATTGATGGCAATACGAGAGTTCCGCAAAACCTAAAACGCTTGTTAATTAATTTCAAAGCCTTTGCTATAATGAAAAAAAAACGACTTAATACCAAAATTCAGAAACTAATAATATATAATGTAACAGTAAACTTATGAACAGAGTACATCAATGCAAATAGAACAACACACCAAAAGCACCAACAGTTAAAACAAGTGAATGCACAAGACTGACAGATCCCGACGAGTAGTATCCTAGTTTCCTTGTCGTGGCATCCATCTCTGCGAGACATGCCATAATCTCCTCATTGTTGGGTATAATCTCCTCAGGAGGGAGTAAAAAGCCGTTCTGTCCAAGGTCTCTCAGCTCAAACAGGTAGGAGATGGGGACCTCGGCCACGCCTTTTGCGAAATCGAAGCTCGAACCACTGACGGGGTCTGAAATTTAAATAAATGTAAGATTTATAATAAATCATGCAATAGGTGTTTAGAAAAAAAAATAAGGATCAAGTTTAGTGGCAATGAGTGGGTTATTGCTACCGTAGAATCGTTTGACATCGGTCCTGGTAGACAATAAAATGTACAAACGTCCATCTATCGGTATCGTACGTACCTACCTATCGCACCAAACGGATTGTCATAAATGTATGGAGGAACGGCGTCGGCACTGCCGAGTGAGAGCCGAAACAAAATTGATTGTTTTGAATAAAACTGACGAAATGGACTAAGAATAAAGGTAACTTAGTTGATGAAATCTTCATAATATAAATATAATAACTTACAAAGGATCTCTGCCGAGACACCGACAACGTAAGGCGTCCCGTGAGTGGCGGTCAATTTATCGGCGCCCCTTATAGCAATCTCATACTGAAAAATAATTAAATTATATCCATTATCACAGGTATACTTAGATAGGTATTTACTTAAATTCTAAAACCATTGAATTTTCTTCTTTTGCACGGCATGTCAGCATTTTCTTTATTTAGGGTCTTCTTTGTCCGTCATATTTCATCATTTTATCCTATCTTCTAAGACCAGTTTTTTGATCCGTCATCAACTTTAACCATACGAATTGTGTTGATTTTTAACTAATGGTTGGCATTTTCGACCAACGGTGGAGTTAACCACGGATCAAAAAACTGACCCTTAGAAAGAAAATTACGACTCCGCAGCTTAGATGAAAAAGACGGTCATTCAAATAACCTTATACGTCGACTTAACTTACCAGATCACCGTAGTTAGACACTTGCAGCTTTTGAATCCCACTGACGTGGCTGTAAGGGATCAGTATCATTTGTGAGTAGGAGTGGAACGCGATGTAGTACAGCATGTCGGTGTTAGCCTTCAGAGTGAGGATGTAGTTGGAAACGGCTCGGGTTTCAGGTTCTGAAGACCCGGAGGCTCCAGCAAACGTCTGAGTGCAGGAGTCGTTTGATGCACCGATACCTGGATAATAATAATAATAATAATAATAATAATAATAATAATAATAATAATAATAATAATAATAATAATAATAATAATAATAATAATAATCGGTTGGTGTCACATTTCATATAGATTAATGTTGTCAAACGGGCCTCTACATGTTGGCTTCGGCCCCATGCACGCCTTCCAAATGTCCGGGACCCCATGGTCCCGAGATGGAAACGACACAACATAATAATAATAATATGTGGGGACATCTCACACACGGCCATCCGACCCCAAGCTAGGCAGAACCTGTGTTATGGGTATCGGACAGCTGATATATCTACACAAATACATAGATAGATACCTACTAAATATAAATATCAACACCCAAGACCCGAGAACAAATATCTGTGTTTAAACAAATATCTGCCCCAGCCGGGAATCGAACCCGGGACCTTCGGCTCAGTAGTCAGGGTCACTAACCACTACGCCATTCGGTCGTCAATATTCGTCGGTGGATAATATTTAAGAGTCCATTATCTATTTGGATAATGCAATAACTTGGAGGATACCATCCTCAGCGACCTCAATGCCGTCGGAATCTCCTGGAACGAAGCCAAGGAAAGAGCCCAGGACAGAAACGTCTAGAGAAGAACTGTGGAGGTGCTATACTGCCCTATGCTCTTCGTGGAGTTAGAGGAAATAATCGTCATCATCATCCATTTCACATAATATAATAATTATTGGATTAACAATTTTATTTCCTAATATAATATTATTATGAGGGACATCTTACACACGGCTATCCAACCCCAAGCTAGGCAGAGCCTGTAATATGGGTATCAGAGAGCTGACAAATCTACACAGACATAAATTTTAAACCAAAATTCGAGTACAAATATTTGCCTTGACCGTTCTGACCGTTGGGGTAGACGGGTTCTCGAGTGGAGACCGCGAACAGGCAAACTGGCACTGGACTGACGACTTTAAGTGGGTAGCCGATAGTGGTTGGATGAGGAAGGCCAAGGACCGAGTGTTGTTGCGCTCCTTGGGAAAGGCCTATGTCCAGCAGTGGATGATTATTGGCTGATGATGATGATGATGAAACAACAGACCTTTAGAGGTAACTTTTCTGAAAAGAACTACTTACTCATCCACACGTAGTCGAAGTTTCTGTTTAAATCGACCCCCCGGCTGAGGTCATCATTCATTGAGCAGTTTTGATAGTGATTCGTATTACGATTCTTCCTCCACAGACGATCCTGAAAAATATTCAGACAACATCAAAGTACCTGGTAATTAACACTCCATACTATAAAGTGGAATGTAAGAAAGGTAAGTATAATTAAAAGGAAAACTTATTCATTTTTAATAACTTACAGTCGTGAAGGTGTAAGCGTAGCCATCAGGATTGATCGAAGGGAAAATATGCCATACAAAACTCTCAGCCATCTGCTTGACCCCAGGGTCAGTGCTGGTCAGAAACTCTTTTATAATCCATGTGACAGTTGCAGGAGAAATCCACTCTCTTGAGTGAATACCACCTTCAATCATGCCTGTCAGAGGTTTCTCTGCTCGGTCATCTGGTTTCAGGTCAATAATGACACCTTTGATTTGTCTTTGTTCAGTGGATACTCCAATATTGACAGTTTTTACATTGTTGGGATAAAGTTCCTCTAGTTCGTCTAACCAGGCGTGGATTTCTTCAAGGGAGTAGTATCTGTCCCAACTAAGAGAGCCGAGTTTTTCTGTAGACCTGCTAGATACTGCCGGTTGCATTGTAGCGTCTATAAGTCTGAAAAAACCATCACCTTTAAAATTCGGGTTGAACACTAAGTATTCAGCTGTCACATTTTTTTAATTTTTCTTATTTTTTTTTTACAATGCACTTCATAGAAAATCACAATTCAAAATTAAAGATTGTTAGTAATTTATTTGTACTTACTTTTGTAAATTGGGTACACTTATTTCTATATCCATTCCATTGGTTTTACAGTAAGCCACGAATTCCTCTTCAATCTGCGGATAGACCATGATCCTGACATTGCTACCAGCCTTAATGTGTTCGGTCCAAAAGTCATATCCTTCTTTGTCGTGTAGACCTGTCAGATAATTCACGTCATCTTCAGTTTTAGGTACGACGTTATACACCTTAAAATTTTCATACGATAGTTTCGTGGCATTTGCACTGATTGTTAGCCCAATAAGGGCTAGGATAATTATTTTCATTATTAATGTGAAACACTCGACAATGCAGTACTATGAACGTTCACAAAATAATGAACGTAATTTAATCGATAGCTATTATCTAATTGATAAGGTTTGTAGGCCAAGAGTTCTTGTGTAAAATGTATGTGTTAAAATTAAAGAATAAAAAATATATATTTCGTTATGGTCAATACAATTTGTAAACCGTAATTGTAATTATTATATTTAATAAGAAATTACGTCAAGATAAAAACAAACAAATATTTTAAATAAACTTGGATTATACCTACATATTATAAAACAATTAATATATTTCATTTACAATGCTCCCGATTTCAAACGAACTGATAGTATTTCCACCTCCTGTCCTAGCATTTTTTGCATGATTACGTATTAAAAATTAATCCACTTGAACAAGTCTGCGTTGGTTCTTATCGGATTATGATAAACATAGGCATCAATCTCATCGTTTTTCAATTTTAATATGGTTATTATATAGGTATATGAGTACCTATTTACCTAGTTATTACGGCCAGTTTCTTATTTGAGTTAATCTAGTTCGTTACTCAAGAACTTAAGTTACCTATCACAGAGCTGAATCACAATATTAAAGTTATGTTGAACTTGATTCTCATTATGAAACTTGAAGTTAGTGTAGTTAAAAGTCATCCCTCAAAATATACAATTTCACGACTGGATGAGGAAGAATGAACAAAGAAAGAAAAGAATCAATGCGAAAGTAACTGTATGTGTTTGTCTGTCTGTCTGTCTGTCTGTTACTCTTTCACGCCAAAACTACTAAACGGATTTGAATGAAATTTGGTATACATATGGTCTAGACCCTGAGAAAGAACATAGGCTACTTTTTATCCCGGAATTCCTATGGGAAAACTTTTTAAGGCGAAGCGAAGCTCGCGGGTGCAGCTAGTATGATAATAATGATATTTGCCTTTTATTTGTTTACTTATCACGACCGACCGACAACAGACAAGCGGGCGACCGGGACGGGTGGCGAAGTCATCATAAAAGACTCACGTCACGAGCGATGAAAAAGTTTCACTTACAAAACTTCGACACCAAATGATCCATTTAAGTTTTTAGTTCGTAATGATCTGATGCGCTGTTAAATGTAATTCAATATTGCAGACGGCGTACATTTTCCGTTTAGGAGTAGGTAATTTGGTGCTTTCTTCAGTGGGACTTTTTCATTTCCCGCGACTGCATTATATTCAATAAGTGGCTGCAGTATCTCTGTCTGCTTCGCAATGGATTACAAATTGTAAAAGGCTTTTGTGTTGTGTCTTTTGATGAAGTCAGTAGTACTTAGTAGGTAATAGTTTCTAATCATGCATGAAGCACAAAAAAGAAAACCATAAACTTATTTGTAGTTTTATGGACTGAACTATTAAAGACCACCCTTTCTGTCCCTAGCTCTTTATTTCGGATGTCATAATCGTATATTTTTCGTCGTCGCAACGACGGCGGTGAATTAGAAAAATTACATTAACATAATGTGGCAATATAAACCTTCATTTTGACGACTCATATTCATAAAAAGCTTCCGGAATAGGAAATATTTAAAGTCCAATTTAGTTGATGGGTTTGCTTTAAGGACCTTTTTGAAGAGATTTCATTTTAGATGACTTTAGAAGTTAAGACGTGTTGTTTGCCGAATGAACCACGTTCAACTATAGGAACGTTCAACTGTAGCTAAACGCTGGCTAAACCAGGACCGATACTAACAATGTCGGCAATGTCCTCTATATGACAATTTGAATGAAATAATTCAGCAAAAAAAATGGGACATGGGTCTAACCAGACATTGTGAAACAGATTTCACAATGTCTGGTTAGTGGCTACCTGCCGGATAAAATACATGCTGTCACTCTCTGTTATTATTTTTTAGACAGTGACAGCATGTATTTTATCCGACAGGTAGCGACTAACCAGACATTGTGAAACAGGGGCTAAAAGACAGTTAATAAACGTAATCGGTTAAAAACGTTAATAAAACTAACTATGTTTTTTAATTGTGAAATATTTTTATAGCATTAAAAGGTCGTCAATAAATATTTAGCAACAACTGTCTTTCTACTTTGTCCTCACAATGGACTGTTTTGTTTGTAACTCGTAAAATTCCGAGGAGAAATTTATGTTACAACTCGGTAAACGTAATTAATTGGCACTTAAAACAAGTTTGGAACTTCGTCAACAATTTACAGGCAAAAACAAGTCTTAGATAAGACTGTATCTTTTTGTCCTTATAATTAATTTTCGTGAAGATTATTAATTATGTGTGTGTAAAGTTGAAGGCGCTGTAAGTATACTTACTATTTGGTAAATTCATACGAAACGGGCACTCATGGTTTAAATAAAGCGAAATACAATTATTTAGGCTCGTATGTAAAATATTTACTCGCTCAACATAATAAATACATACTTGTTTAAGGCAGTTGTCCCATCATCATCATCATCATCATCATTATCAGCCCGTATCTGCCCACTGCTGGGTATAAGCCTCTTCCCTATCACGCCATCTCTTCCGGTCCTGTCCTGTTGTCCCATCGCTGACGATGAACTAAAAGCCAAAACAAATGCAAACGCACAGCCCATATCCACTGCAGGACATAAGCCTCCACCAAGACTGAAGGGTTATTATTGCCATGAGCTCCATGCTTGGCTGGCAGGTTGGAGATATCACGTAACCCTTAGGTTTATTATTTCCAACATGGACTTCCATGCATGAGGCGTTATATGCGAACTAACTGAAAAGGTAAATCAAGATACTGTAATTTTTCTGCTGCATAAACCCATCCTTCCTTAAGATACATATGTACAACGTATACTTACGTATAACGTAAACATACGTATAACGTAAACATACGTATAACGTATACATACGTATAACGTATACATACGTATACCGTATACATACGTCGTACACCAGACTTTTGCAAGTGGCCCACTTGACGCTCTCTGTCGAAAACTTTGTTTTGTGAAAACTTTGCTGGCTGTGAACAATGCTTTGTCAAGAGCTTAGGTTATATTGCTGGAAACTTTCACATTCAAAGAATGAACTCCTGATAACACTTGCTCACTAGGTGCAGAAAGTTTACGAAACACTAGTCTTTCTTAGTATGGCAACGGCTAAAGTAATGAAATTTTAATGGAAGAATTTATTCGGCTTTCTGACAAAAATGTAGACTAGTAAGTACCTAATTTTAAAAAGATAGAAACTTAACGATTTCTTAGGTCAAAAAATGAAATGAAATGTTGTTTTTTACGTATAGATAATTGAATTTAAGTATAATTTTATTAGGTGTGTCCTTATAAAACCTAGGAAACTATAATTACCGAACAGTAAACATTATAAAGGTTGCAGAGAAGATTCATTACGCCGAAAAATTGGTCTAAAACACAATTATTGCTTTTGTATGACGGCCCTTTCCTCCCTACAAAATAAATCTAGATAATCGTATCCACCTGCAAAACGAACTCCTAAAACAACCTCTCTGAACTGGCCCTAAAGTAGATTTTAGTTGTGTCGTGATTTGGCATATTTCTCTTTTGAGGGGTCGCCAGCAGTAAATGACAGTATAGTGCCACAAACTTATCTGTTCCGGTGAGAGCGAACTAAATTGATCCATATCTCATTATTTACTAATGAATTATATATTAATATAGATTAGATGGGTTAATTATAACCACAAGAGCGAATTACCACTACTGGCAAACTTAAAATCTTATAGAATGAAGAAATATTACACATTTACGTGAGCTGTCACCGGTACAGATAAGTTTGTGGCACTATAATATATCATACGGATCGTTAGGCCCGTCTTTTCCCCAACGGTGTTCGATTCGATTCCCGGCCGAAATGGCATCATCTGTCAATGGGCCTTCTAGGCGGAGTGAGTGACTTGACATGACTTCCTAATGGAGTAGACGTGTTGTTTTGTGTACCGCATCATCAAGTACAGTTTTAGTTGTGAAACTGAGATTTTAGGCAAATAATGCGTGTTGTATACATGTTGTTACTTCGTCACTATTCATGGATACAACATACTTACATGTGATTAAATTTTACATTAGTATTTTTTTACTCTATTTCTGTATGTCTGTAATCAAGAATAGCATCCTTGCTTCCTTCCTCTACTGAAAAACTTTGGTTACCCAGAAGCCAAAACAGACTAAGAAAAACAAATATGACACCCCATACATAATTGATGAGGGGAGCTGACATGCCGCTTCGTCGGTTGTCAGCGGATGATGACGTCCAGATTATATTTCCAGCTGTTAAAAAGTATTATTATCATATATTTATGTGGACGACATGTTAACTATGGCTGTCTTTTTACTACAGATGTCCTGTGTGGCTATTTCTGGAGTCATTGACCTCCCATGTGGTTACGAAAACTTATAAAGGTCTTACATAAGTATTTTTTTGATAATGATAAAATAGAGAAATGTAGCTCAGTTTTAAAAAAAACATTGGCATTAGTTTTAATAAGAACTCAATTTCTATGGCTCCTTTGGATATTATGTTGGGTAGTTATTTCCAAATCAATACTAATTAAAGAATCAATTTACTAACGAAGAATGCTTTTAATTTCAAATATTTGTTAAATAAATACACTGCTGTAACTTGATGTTGTGTGTTCCATTGTGCTTGTCATTAAACGCTTGAACCTCTGACATCAAATTAATTAATTCAGCTGTGCCATTCTGATGCTACAACTCATCATATATCACTTTTCTCTTACTCAAGCTGGTGCCTAACTTGCAACTTACTAAAAAAAACAATAGATTAAAACAAAGACATCCATAAAATTTGTCAATTACAAATGAAATAGCTTGCTTTTAATTTAAAATTCTTCGTGCAGATCAATCTAAGTCAACCTATATTGTCATTCAGAAAACACAAAAACAGCATTCTATTAATTAGTAGTAAGTATTGTGTTTATTATCATCACGTCCGCATTTAAAGAGTTTTTTTTACTACTTACATACAGGTTTTATTAATAGTGCTGCTGTGCTGTTAATTCTAGATTTCATATATTTATTGTTCCCATTCCCAAATCTACTAGGTATTTCTATGAAATACAAAAGATTACGATAAATGTAGGTATAAAATCAAATGCTAAAGCCTGAATGTTCCAATACAATCAAACCGTGCAGCCTGAACCCAAATAGTTGGGGAAAACCACGAAACTATTTGGCAACTGCCTGAAGATATCCAAAATGTTCTAATTCTGAGAGATTTCGGCAAAGTTTCGTACCCAATTGTTTTGGTAGCACAAACTCACACTAGTGTTGCCATTCGATAGATTGTTGGTGTGTCGATAGACTATCGATAGTTGAAGAAAACGTGATACTATCGATAGCTAATCGAGAGTTTAGATACTTTTTATGCCAGTTTCTATAACTCTATCTATCCATAAGTGGTAGTTACTTTCATACGATTTTGACAGATTGTTACTTTTGATTATGTTGAACGATCCTATAGTTGAACGTGGTTCATTCGGCAAACAACACGTCTTAACTTCTAAAGTCATCTAAAATAGATAGAGATATAGAAACTGGCAGTTAGTAAACCACACGGGGTGTAAGTACCTGCTCCTGGCTCTCTCGAGTGGAACCTTTGTGCATATCCCCAAGGTCTTAACTGCCTTCCTAAGCTTGGACCATTTCCCACCACGCTGGTCCACTGCGGGTTGGGTTCACATAATAATATCTAGATGTGCTAAATCTAGATATGCAGGTTTCCTCACGATGTTTTCCTTCACCGTAAGAGCGATGGTATACATTGTAATTAAGTTAAAAGAACTCATTGGTACATGTCAGCGCCGAGATTCGAACCCGCATCTCTTGGGTGAGAAGCGGGCGCTTACCCGACTGAGCTACTACCGCTCCCTTCACTCACATCAATGAATCAGATGGTTTATTACCACAATACTGTAAATACAGTAAAACTATAAAGTCCTGAAAACGGAAGTGGATTCTAACTAGTTGTTACAGAGTACAGACCGTATTTTATCGATGTATTAATATTTATTTAAGGACAAATCCGTTAAAAAGCCATACCCAAACGGTATTTTATTTTTAAAATGTATGTAAATGTATGTAAATAGCCGATAATGATAAAAAGTCGGTAGAGATAAAAACTCAAAACTCAAAACTCAAATTTTTTTATTCATCGTACAAATATAAAATTTTCTGATGAACGTCAATTTTTACAAATTACTCTCCGTTCGGATAAGGGGGGGCTCTTTCTGTCTAAGGAGAAGAACGGAGGCAAGAAACTCCTGAGCCATCTTTTCAAAAAAAGACTTAAAACTAGTTGGTATACAATACATATAAGCTTAATAATAATTATTATAATAATATGAGCAGAGCTAACTACTTATCACAGCCATGCATTAAAGTCCTCTAAGTAATCATCAATTTTATAATAAGCTTTTTTACTGAGTTTCTCTTTAATGTAACACTTAAACTTATTCTCTGGCATTTGAGCAACTTCTGCTGGAAGCTTATTATAAAATCTAATACAGTACCCTAAAAACGATTTATTAACTTTCGCCAGACGCATCGCTGGAAAAGCCAGCTTATGCTTGTTCCTAGTATTAATGTCATGATTACTGCCAATTGTATCAAAAGTTGAAATATTCTTTCGTACATACATTAAATTGGAAAAAATGAACTGACATGGAACTGTAAGGATGTTAATTTCTTTAAATAGTTCTCTCAATGAATCCCTGGAACCAAGTTTGTATATAGAGCGGATGGCTCTTTTCTGTAATACAAATATAGTTTCAATATCAGCTGCTCTACCCCAAAGCAAAATGCCATACGATAATAAGCTGTGGAAATAACTAAAGTAAACTAATCTGGCGGTTTCAACGTCGGTCAGCTGTCTAATTTTCCGTACAGCAAAAGCTGCGGAGCTCAACCTTCCAGACAATTTTTCAATGTGAGGTCCCCACTGTAACTTTGAATCTATAGTCATCCCAAGAAAGACAGTATCATTAACTAGGTCCAATTTATTCCCATCTAGAATAATGTTAGTATCGCATTGTCTAACATTCGGCAGTGTAAATTTAATACATTTCGTTTTCTTAGAATTCAATAGAAGATTATTAACGGTAAACCAATCGTGTATGTCAGATAGAATTGAATTAATTTCATTAAAATTATTTTCTCTTCTTTTAACTTTAAAAAGCAAAGAAGTATCGTCAGCAAATAAAACTATATTAGTCAATTTTTCAACCATAAAAGGCAAGTCATTAATATAAATGAGGAATAAAAATGGTCCTAGAATAGATCCTTGAGGGACGCCTATTTTTACATGAGCCCCCTGTGATTTAGTATTGTTAATATCGACCCTTTGTTGTCTCTTGTCTAAATATGAAGATATCAAATCTAAAGCCTTTCCTCCTATTCCATAGTATCTAAGTTTCGAAATTAAAGTCTGATGGTCTACACAATCAAACGCCTTCGACAGATCACAGAAGACTCCAATAGCATCGTGATGGTCTTCCCAGGCGTCAAATATGTGCTTAATCAACGCAGTACCGGCATCGGCTGTTGATTTGCCTTTTGTAAAACCATACTGCTGGCTATGAAACAATCGAGCATCATTGAAATGCAAAAGCATCTGACTGAGTATGACCCTCTCAAATATTTTACTCAAAACTGGAAGAACCGAGACAGGCCTGAAATTTGCAGGGTCCTCCATATCCCCACTTTTGAACAGAGGTATAATTTTACTAAATTTCATAAGATCTGGGAACACACCTTCAGCGATACATTTATTAAAGATGTTAGCCAAAATTGGGGCGATTTTATTAATAATAGAAAGAACAAATTTAACTGACATTCCCCACAAGTCTTCAGTTTTCTTCATATTTAATGACTTAAATGTTTTTATAATAGTTAATGTATTAATATATCTGAATTTAAATTCCTTATCGGTTGAAGGTGCGTTCTCCTTCGTCAGGGTTTCAGCTGCTGCAGCCGAAGAATCTAGGTTACACGTAGTCTCTAAAGGAATGTTCGTAAAAAACTCTTCAAAGACCCTCGCCACCGCATCATTCGATGTTATAATGTCATTGCCTACCTTCAAAGATAAATTTGTCTCGCGTGTTCGATTCTTCCCCGTTTCGTTATTAATAATAGTCCAAACGGCCTTAGATTTGTTAGCAGAGTCTTTAATCTTGTTATTAATAAAAATTGTCTTCGCACAGTGACAGACACATTTATACATCTTGCTATATTTCTTCACATAAGATTGAAAGTCAGGTCGGAGTATGAATGTTTTCATCTCATACAGATCATATAATGTCGCCCTGCTTTTGCGAATACCCTCTGTAGCCCAGTCACAAAAAAATGGTAGCAAAATGGTAGATAAAAGGTGGTAGCAAAATCGCACTCTTTATTGTAATGACTTTATAATTGGACTGTAGGTAGAACGTCACTGCTCTCAATGAAGTATCCATAGAAATGCTCTTTAATTTTAATAGAAAACCTAGCGATATTGAAAGTAATGCCATTAATAATTATACCTACTATCGACAGTATCAATGCTATTTATAGTTAATTGGTTGAAGACCATGACACTATCGACAAAAGTTAGTTTAGCTATTACCGATAGCATTGCAGTAGAAGAGACATCTATGCTAAATTCAGGGTGTTGCAAAATGGTTAGTATACCCTTTTTGCAACACTTTACATAGACGTAAAATAAAATACAAAATTTATCAAACATTTAATATAAAATCCACCCTCGCTTCGTCAAACGTTCCTATTTTCCGCGGTCAACAATCGATAACAAAACTATAGATTTTTCGGCAACACTAACTCACAGTATTGGTTAGTGATCGCATGACCCCGTTCGCTGGGTATTTGAACTATGTGTGTTGGATGTCTAACGTTTGATTACATGTTTGGTTTTCTTACCTGCTCTGATATTAAACCTATATTGGTATCGGCAACTGATATATCTACAAAAATACATAGATAGATACACATATTATAATATGGCCCGTACAAATAACAAATATCTGTCCGGCCGGGGATCATAGAATATAACTATTTATTTGTGAATGATTCTATTCTATTCTATCATACCCAGGACTTTCGGGATAGCAGTTAGTTAGTTAGTTTTAAATACTAAACCAGCTCCAATAAAAATATACATTTGAATTAGATTTTCACCCAGTAAGCACAAAAAACTTGCAAGAAAAAATTAAGCAGCTTGCGAAGGAAGCAAAAATTCCGTAAACCGTGCATTATTTATCACTAAACTTGGTGTCGACACGGCAGTGTTGTGGGAACATTACTCGTATTTTGACATGTGTTCGCAACTTATATTCGAAAGTCCCTTTACGCATTTTTGTTGCCGCCATCGTCAAGTTTTGCATCGGCATCGTTATAATTATTGAAAGTCATGCTGTCTGTGATTAGATAAGCGATATTGTTTTTAGCAATTCTATCATGACTAGCTGTATTTTTGAAATCCTAGAAACAAAATATAATACCAAAAACCGTCATTCGTTCATTAATTTCAGCACCTCATTAAGACCGTAATCCATAAAAATAACATTATTGAACCCATAATCGTCAACTCCTATATGTATAAATTTTCCTGTAAGTAGTAAGAGATCGCACTTTGGATCGGCCTTGTCGCTAAAGTGCGATCTCTTACTGGCAACCATGTTTTTTTTTAATTTAAGGATCATGAAACAGATAAGTTACACTTAGGAACTTTTAAAGAACTTAGAGTTATTTTGTGGATGTTAATAAGGAATAATACCTATGTACATATTCCTTCATATTTTAAAATATAAAGATAGCACAGCATAATTATATTTTAAAATACAGGATGTTGCTAAGCCGAAACTAGCATGTGCAGCATGTTATATCTAATCAAAGAATCTGAAATCAGAATTTCAAAATTCACAAAAAATATATCATTCTCCATAGTAAAAAGTCGGGCTTAGATATAACATGATGGTTTCGGCTTAGTATACCCTTTTTGCAACACCCTGTATATTAGTTAGCTATGTTAATCTTAAACTCGCCACCCGCTCCGCCTATAACCGCGGTCTTGACATTTCGTTGCGTGAAACGTAACACCTAGACGCCATTTTTTGTTCGAAATTCCGGTCACAAATCTGGACCGTTTACGGAATTCCCCAATGGCGTATACGCAAGTAATTATCCAACTTTATTAGCTTCCCTTTGTCGTTGCTTTGGTCTATTTTGGACAGAAATTTATGTTTAGGATGTCTTCGGATGTGAAAGTTTTATTTAAGTAATGTTTAAAAAAACGATATAGTGCAACTGTAAATAACTTACCTGCAACTTCGTAGTTTAAAAATAGGAAGAACAATAATATATTTAAATAATAATATATTTATTTTATAAGTAAGCTCTATTTCGAGAGCTTATTTTATACTTTTTGCACCCAGAAAAAAAATGTTTTAGTAATTAGGTGCACATTACTTAGCTACATGAATACATCTGACTAAAATGGTGTCTAAATCTTACATTCAAATGCTAGAGAAGGACTAGTAGATGCAATTTCACAACAAACAAAAAATAAGAACCCTTCCATTCAACACAGCGATCCATCACTGCGATGGCCCTAATGAGCCGAAACAAAATGGTTCTAAGAAGTGATTTAATAGCCACAACCAACTAACACAGATCCATACGAAATACCGAGGGCCATACGACGAATGGGCCAATGTATAATGGCTATTTCAAACGTTACTAAGTTTAGCTTCCCAAGTGACGTTTTATAAACGAAATAATTATAAAAGTCATAAAACAGTGACAGTGTGGTTTAGTTATGAAAACATAAAATTTTACGGAAGATTAGTTCCGATTTATTTTTAGTGTTTAACGGATGTTAATTTGTTTTTATTTGTGTCTTCGGATTATAAGGTTGGTATTGCTTTGAAAGTTCATTATTTTTTGTTTTAAAGAAATAATAATTATAAGGCCGATTTTATATTATATTTTATTATAATAGAATAATAATGCTATTATTATATTGCAGAAATTCGAAAGATATGTGCAGAAAAGCTATAATTATTATGTGGTAAATTTATACCTAATGTGTTATGTGGCTCATAATCCAGTAGAACGAACAGACAGGAAATTTAACAATTGCATATTTAGAAGGCTCCCCTCCTACAATTTGATGCTCGACTGATGTGTGTATCACAATTCAGTGATGAATAAATTTATAATATACTAGCTGTTCCCGCGAGCTTCGCTTCGCCTTAAAAAGTTTTCCCGTGGGAATTCCGGGATAAAAAGTAGCCTATGTTTTTTCCCAGGGTCTAGACCGTATGTATACCAAATTTCATTCAAATCCGTTCAGTAGTTTTGGCGTGAAAGAGTAACAGACAGACAGACAGACAGACACAGTTACTTTCACATTTATAATATTAGTAAGGATATCTGTTTGCTTGATAAAAATTGTATGGAAAATGAAGTGAGTAGAATGTACAAAGAAAGTAGTAAGGACTTCTGGAATGACATATTACCATTAGAACTTCGGATAGTCAGACGAACGCCAATCCTTTCACCACACGGTGTAAACCGCTCTATAGAGCTATAGTGTTTGTCACCGACACGCTATTGAAGATTTATTGAAAAAGTTATAAGAATGCACACGGAGTTTATAAAATATACATATCTCTCTTAGGGCATTTTAACATTCAGTACCTATTTATTATCTATTTTTTTCGAGGTTTTTTTTTTCTTGCTAATCGTCCGTAAAATAAGATTCCAGTGTGTTGGTTGCAAATTTTATCTTCGTTGTATTTTATCTACGCAAATAAGTTTCACGAAACTGGAAAACTACACTTAAAACAAAATAACATAGTGTTCATGCACTTTACTGAAACTTCAGATGTTAATCAGGCACGTTCTGTAAAAGCAACTTTTACCGAAACTTCAGGTTACATCCTATTTGCACACGATTATAGCAGTAGCTGTTACTACATATTTTATTACCAGATCACAAACCATTAAAATCTGGATAGTAGCTATTCAGTTGATAACGCAATCTTCTTCTTCTTCCAAGCCTTTACCATATTTAGGGTCGGCTTTGTGTATCTTGTCACGCCATTTTACCCGATTCTCTGTCATATTATCCACATTCAATCCACACTCTCAGTGGATAACACATAAATTATTTTATCAATTTTATTATAACATCATTTTGTAAATAAGGTTTTGATTCGGCTAATCATGTGCAGATTGTACAGTCCGTTCAAAAACAAAGCTGTAAACATTTTATATTTAAAACAAACACTCCGTGTACCCTTAATAATGTCTGGCTAATTACCCCAACTACAAGTACCGGTTACTTGGGAACTATAAGCGAGATAAAGTGGAAACTTCGAGTCGGAAAGAACGGGCGACAGGTGCCGAATAACAGGGCGCACAAACGGGAGGACACCGAAACTTCTAGAACTTTTCGAAACATCGTCGTAATAGCAGAACGAACTTCACAGTCGAGAGGCACCGCTATCGCCGCCGCCGCCGCATCGAACGCTGGCTAGTGTGGTCATGACATCGATAATCTTAACTCGTGCTCATTTACCTTAGCAGGTTAGATAGCCTATCATGAACATCATAAATTAAAATGATACTATAATAATTATGGGTATCTTTCTATTCATATAGAAAATATTGTTTCAAGTGAATGCTTTACGATTGCATCGATAATATTGATAGTATCAATTAACTATTGATCAATGTACTGAAAACTTAAAATCAATACTGCTCCTCTATCGTACTCACTCTTGTGAGAATACAGAAAAATACTACAGTAAATTACTTTTAGGTGGAATATCACCAAACGTTAAACTTATTAAGTCGCTGTCAAACGTCTATGTCAGTTAGTACAATATTTGATATTTGATATTTTATTTTTTTAATACGTAAGTACTTTTAGCATTTGTTTATTTACAATAGGTGATTTATCGATAACGATCTGTTGATAATTTATCGACAGTGGCGTAATCACTACAACGCACTTGAAACTTCGCGTGTAGCGTTTAGTGCGAACGTGTGCCGCGTTTTCGAGATTCTTTGATGAGTTTATGACGCACTGCTTTTATCTAATCGGGGAGTAGATTATTTAGAGAGAATATATTCATAAATATAATCATTTACTTAGGTATACCTACTTAATTACACAATTTATAAATTCCACTGCTTTCACTGTCATCTACTTGAAGTTTTGTTTAATTTCCACTCTATAAGAAAAACCGGCCAAGTGCGAGTCGGGCTCGCGCACAAAGGGTTCCGTAGCAGCAAATATAATATTACAGTTAAATCAACCTATCTCAAAAACTATAAGAGATACTTTGATCAAACCAAAAATCGTTGAAAGAGTTAATTAGCATGCATCACCTCTATTTTTTTTAGAATTTTATACCCCGTAGTTATAAAAATAGAGGGGGGGGGACATACTTTTTACGACTTTGAGAGCTGATATCTCAAAAACCGTTCACTTTAAGAAAAATGTTTTTTAGAAAACTTTATATCATTTTAAAAGACCTTTCCATTGATACCCCACACGGGTATGTACATCGAAAAAAAAAATTTCATCCCTCAGTTACATGTATGGGGGGCCCCACCCCCAATTCTTTTTTTTACTATTTAGTGTCATATTTTTGTAGCGGTTCATACAACACATATTCCCATCAAATTTCATCACTGTAGTACTTATAGTTTCCGAGTAAATCGGCTGTGACAGACGGACAGACGGACAGACGGACAGACGGACATGACGAAACTATAAGGGTTCCGTTTTTGCCATTTTGGCTACGGAACCCTAAAAAGGGTAAAACGTGAAACATAAAATCTGCAGTCTTCTCTCATTAAAACTTTTAGTTTAATGAAAATAACGGAAACAAAACTGTCTAGACCTTAAAGACTTTTTGTGAATAATGCGAAAAGTTGGCTATAGAGTCCGTTTTTTATTTATTAATTTTGTACGGATATTTCATTATTTTTTAAAAGGAATCGGTTTTATTCATCGACAGAGTAAACAAAGAGTAAACCATCATTATAAGCACATTTAAAAAAAAATACACTTTTATCATTTACACAGTTATCATAAAAATATCATATTTATTCTTTGAAAAGAATAAGAATGATTTGGGAGTTTTGGGACACCTAGCGGGCAGTATATTATTATTGTTTTATATTAGATATTTTTCATTTGGTGTTAAATGGGGCGAGAAAGGGCTCAATATTTATTACGGCCTCATAAATCGTAAGCTACGTTAACCTATTGGGGTACGCCCGGCTACTTAGGTACCAAGAATTGGTGGTTTGTTCATATTATTTCCTTATTGCATAATACTTTTGGTCTTGCCTTCTAGCAATATCGATAGTTATTGATATGATGGACGTTATGTTGACAAAATGTTCAGAGTCATAGGAGTTGCATAGGAGTCAACTTAAAACTGTATAGTAAAAGAATAATCAATGTATTCTGTGATGGTAAAATGTATAATCAACCATAGACTAGTATATTATTAATCAACTGTGATACGTGATACCAAACAAGCATCAAGCAAGAAATTATTTATTTTGATTACCTATGTAAATATGTAAATTTACATTAAAATTAACTAAAGCGAAATGAATTTTACGTATATCTCGTTTCTAGTCGTTTTTGTGACCACTTTCAGCCAATGTCAATGTAAAAGCTATAATAATTTTAACCTTTACGCAATTACACCAAAAACTATGAAACAGTTGCAGTTTCTACAACATCTCAATAACCAATACGATAAGTATCGCAGTAAACTGTGGAGGACTCCGAATCTCCTAAACGATCCAGTAGAGATACTAATTGATCTTCCAGAAAATAAGCAAATATGGGAGAAATTGGAGGCTTTAAATTTAGACGCTAAATTGTTAATACCAAATGTGGAATCGTAAGTACTCTAGAGAGACCTCAAATTTCTCAACTTTCAGTTTTCGGCGGCTGCAAACTTTGAACCCTGTCGTGGGTCTCCACATTATGTCATCGTGTAAGATAGCTGGGTCTCTAGAAGTCAAATTTAATATATGTTTAAAAAATAGGTACATAATAAATGTTATCT
This sequence comes from Plutella xylostella, assembly GCF_932276165.1. Classification (NCBI taxonomy): domain Eukaryota; kingdom Metazoa; phylum Arthropoda; class Insecta; order Lepidoptera; family Plutellidae; genus Plutella; species Plutella xylostella. The sequence goes on from NC_064005.1 coordinate 2,089,747, forward strand.
AAAAAGCAAATGCATCACCAATCATTATTTATTTCAGGGCTTTCAAAAAGCAGACTCTAAACAATTATACACGCATGCGTTTAGATACCTACACTTGGGATGCTTATTACAGTCCTGAGGACTTAAACCAGTGGCTTCATGATATTGCGGTTACGTATGAAAAAGAAGATGTCTCTATCGGCACCATAGGAAAATCAAGTGAAGGCCGTGACATAAAAGTTATTGAAATTAACAAAAAAGCTTCGCCAACGGTAATCGTCGAAAGTGGCATTCATGGAAATGAATGGATAGCCATTGCATTTGTGACGTATTTGATAAAAGTTTTGGCAGCATCTGAAAAGGGCGGGCCAGCTATCAGAGCTATATCTAAGAAATACCATTGGATAATTTTACCCGTGGTTAATCCTGATGGATTTGCGTATACGCATTCGGAGGTAAGATTTGTATAGCAACTAGCTGTTCCCGAGAGCATCGCTTCGCCTTAAAAAGTTTTCTCGTGGGAATGCCGCAATAAAAAGTAGCTTATGTTCTTTCTCAGGGTCTAGACCATATGTATACTAAGTTTCATTCAAATCCGTTCAGTAGTTTTGGCGTGAAAGAGTAACAAACAGACACAATTACTTTCGCATTTATTATGTTAGGATTAGTATTATTCATAATGATGAAAGTAACAACAAAATAACTTACATTTGCTTTATTTTTAAGGATCGTCTTTGGAGGAAAAATAGGCGTTTAACATATCCAAACACTTTTGGAGTCGACCTCGACAGAAACTTTAACTACAGTTTTGGGAGTGAGTAATGAAATTAATTTATAATGACATAGGGAGTCTGATGATATTCAAACCATTGCTGGTCTCTCTGTTTGATTATTATCATTGCAGAACTTAAAATATATATTATTACTTAAATTATAAATTATCTAGTTGGGTATGAAAAACGTCCAACTACAGTTTTGCTGAAAGGTTTAGCCTTTCAGCAAAACTAGCCTTGGTTTTGAGTACCTAGTTAGGTAAATTTTATTTCTGTTATAAAAGTACTGCTCTCACTGTCTAATAGTAACATCCAGACGCGACAGCATCAGAATCTGAATTGAAACCATACCTGTCTTAACTTGTGCGTGCTATGATTACTTAAACTTTGAAAAACTCCGTCTATTCGTATATGTATTGTGTTAACACCAACCTTTTTGTTTGTATTGTATTGTATTTTGTTGTTGTTTTGTATAATTTTCTATATATTTTTGTTGTTATTTTCAGTGCTTCAAATAAATGTATATTTCTATATTTTGCAGAGTTTGGAACCAGCTTTGATCCACAAGATGATAATTACTGTGGCACGACACCCTTTTCCGAACCTGAATCAAAAGCTCTTGCCAACTTCATCAAGAGACACGCAGAAGATTTAAAATATTTCTTTTCATTCCATTCCTATGGACAGAAGATTGTTATACCATTCTCAGATACTGTAAAGCATTTAATGAATTATGGTGCCATGGTAGGTACCTACATAACATTCTATTTATTACAATCTTCACATTTACGGCCATTGTCTCTTTCTCTTCTCATTGTGCTCTGCTAATATTTTATTTCTCTACTTATTCATACTAATCTATGTTTCTTTTTATGAATTTCACAGGCAAATTATGGGAAACAGGCGGCGGCGAGAATTTACTCTATCTACAAGACACTGTATGATGTAGGAACATACTATGATGTTTACGGTAATCAATGATAGTTTTTATAAATATTATAACTATACTTTAATTTAGTTTGATTCTTAAATTTATCATGAAATATATAATTTTAGGTGGCAAACAATCAGGCAATGTTGCAAGCTGGATCAAAAAAGAATTTTATGCCGAGTGAGTGTCTATAAATTTTACATAATATATTTTTCTTGAATTTTACTTAGATTTTTGCATTATTTACACATTATGCGTTCAGTTATTTTAACAGTAGGTACGATCAGGTGCAGATAATGAATATTTTTTCACTCTGCCACGAAAAAAAAGGGTTCGTCTAGACACTAACTTATTCGTCGTCTATACAACGATAATTTTTTTTTTGTTTTTTGTAAGGTATGTGCTAACATTTTACCTACGGGATAACGGGACATACGGATATGCTCTGCCCAATGACCAAATTCTACCAACTTGTGTGGAAACCCTGCAAGGGCTACTGCAGATCTTGAGGGCTAGACTAAGAAAGGTCGTCAAGGTACAATCGAAACATTACACTGTCTACACGGACTGGGCCGGCCGATTTGAGATTAATCAAACAGTTTTGATCATATGTTTACTTTTGTTTGTTTTATAATTTGTTGAATTGTGGTTTTTGTTATTTTTTTTTTGCAGTAAAAACTAATTTTATTAGTACTTTGTCTTTTGTTTGTTATTATATAGCAACGATCAAGGTTTTTATTTACATTGAATTATCATCATCATCATCAGTCTATCCTACTCCAGCCTACGACAGCCTATCGCGAGAGGTATACCTGTTATTTATAAAAAAGTTTTTGAACATTACAATTTTTGATAGGTACTCTTTAAAACTTTAATATAGGTATAACTATAAAACTTTTAGGCCCTGTTTCTCAATGTCTGGTTAGTGGCTACTGGCTACCTGTGCGATGTATTACATGCTGTCACTCTGTGTCACAATTTTTTGCCAGTGACAGAATGTATTTTTATGATTTTTTCCCACAAGTATCCACTAACCAGACATTGTGAAACAAGCCCATAATATTATATTATTATGTATTAAATTATATGGTATATTTTTTCAATACCCTTCTCGTGGTAATCGGGTGCGTATTGCGACGTATAAAAACGAAATGCATAATTTCACATCAATAACGTTCACAACATATAATGAACGTTACGTATAACAACAAAATCTATATTTTCATAAGGTATAAGATTCAATTGGTATAACGTACATTTTATATAAAATCAAAATATATAATACTTACGAGGACTAATATCAATTCGTATAGCATACATTACGTATATCGATTAAAATATATACTATCATTTAGTATAAAGTTCATAATCTGTGTTTAATTACCCAACACCGTCAAACCCCCTAGCACCAAAACCTAAAGATAGGTGCGACGACGAGCCAAGCGAGGTGGACGTGTTAGGTGCACATGTTCGTCGAAACCAAAGCGGAGCGCAGCGAAGCGGAGCGGAGCGTCTCCCCACACAGCGCCAATAATAATAATGTCAAAACCTCTAGTACCAAAACCTAAAGATAGGTGCGACGACGAGCAAAGCGAGGAGGAGCGTGTTAGGTGCACATGTTCGTCGAAACCAAAGCGGAGCGCAGCGAAGCGGAGCGGAGCGTCTCCCCACATAGCGCCAATAATAATAATAATGTAAAAACCCCTAGTACCAAAACCTAAAGATAGGTGCGACGACGAGCAAAGCGAGGAGGAGCGTGTTAGGTGCACATGTTCGTCGAAACCAAAGCGAAGCGCAGCGAAGCGGAGCGGAGCGGAGCGGAGCGTTCCCCCCACATAAGGTCAATAATAATGAAAATACGATACGACAATCTTTTATACTTTTTGTGCATTATACATTATGATAATTATATCCGTTGTAGAATAAATGTTATAAACGTTATGCATTTTAATCGTTATATCAATTGAAATTATACTTTTTGAACGTTATTCTTAACGAAATTATGTATTTAGTAATTATGCCTTTCGTTTGTTATGCACAGTGATCGTTATACTTAATAAATTTATATCATATGGGCGTATACCTTGTGAATGTTATACCATTCGTTTTTATACCTCGTATTACTTACCCGTGGTAATCACGTCCGATGTCAGGAGGTTATAGCAGTCCACTGCTGGACTTAGATAGGTCTCTCCTAAAGTACGCCACTGGATGCTATCTATAGCTTTCCGAAGCCATAGCGAAATTTTATGGTCAGGAAATAAAGATATTTTAACACACACACACTCACGCCTTGTACTAATGTACTCCCTTTCGGGGTAGGCAGAGGTGTATTGCTGCACCCACTTTTCGCCAGAGTATATTTTATTATTATTATTATTAAAATGCGGTCATTATTTTGAGGTTAACTTTGCCTTACCTGTGCAGTTTTATTGAGTTTTATTTACTTTATGCATCTGTGTTTCCTCTGTTTATTTCATGTTTATTTCTTTGATTAATTTTACCCATTTTACATTTATTTTACTCCAAAAATGTATTTTTCACGCTTGTTTTTTGTAAATTATATTTTATTATTAGTGTCTCTACTTCTTTTTACCCAATTGGTGCAATGTACTAAAAAAAAACAACATAAAAAGTATCATTTGTACTTTAATCACACCCTGTTCCGTGGTGTACCAGTTACCATGGCTCATTTGAAGTTTTTCATCAATCTACCAGAATTTTATGAGGTAAATCTATCAGGGCATACGGTTATTTACTAAAATCTTCTCAATCTTCATCACACGACTACTACCTTATAATATTGCATAAATATATTTTAGGTTAGATTTTGGAGACCACCGAAGAGCCTATTCTGTCCAGTGGAGTTCCAAGTCAGTCAAAATGATAAACTTATGTTTTTACAAGACGCAGCAAAAGAAGGAGTTTTTGTCACCACCATTATAGAGGATGTGCAGAAGTAACACTACTCTTATATTAATATTCGTGTTTAGGAGGATCTCTTGAATTTACTTGCACTAATCTTTAATATAATGTACAGATAACATATAAATATGTACTTTAGATGTTCAACATTATTTGCAGAGCTTTCGACTACCAGGCTTCATACCGTAAGAAGTACATTCGGTATCGGCTAGCCACTTTTACTTGGGACACCTATCACGATTTGGAAGACATCTACCATTGGTTGACAGACTTGGCTGCAGCATTCCCCAACATACTAGATCTGACCAGCATTGGTGAAAGCACTGAAGGCCGCCATATCTTAGCTTTGGAGTACAATAAAAGAAAGTCAGGGGGTGTACCAACAGCCATTGTGGAAGGAGGTATACATGGCCATGAGTGGATCTCGGTGGCATTTGTTACGTATCTGATTTTCAATTTGGTGTACTCTGATGATTTGAAGGCTGAAGGTAATGAGAGATTGTTTGAAATAGCAGATAATTATCGTTGGTATTTGATACCGGTTGCTAATCCAGATGGATATCACTACTCGTTTACAAAGGTGAGAAATGTCAAATGTATGCTTTATTATTATTACACAGGGTGGCCCTGTAAGTCGTAGTCCAAACGGATCAGGGTTAAAGAAAAAAAAAAGTTTTACTTTGTTGTTTCAGGATCGTTTGTGGAAAAAGAACAGAAGAAACTACGGCCGTGGACAGGGAATCAATTTGAACAAAAATTTCGACGTCAGTTTCGGAAGTAAGTTTTGAAACTTATAATATAGGTAGTACAAACATACTCATGTAGTGAAGTGACTTCAGATTTTTTCCTTCATGGTAAGAGCACAACCCCTATTATAGGAGAAATAGATCCGTTACACTAACCTCCACAGCTGCAGATCTTCACAGGCATATTGCTTATTGTTTCAGAGTACGATGCAAGTAAGGAAGAAATGGATGACAACTATTGTGGTCCAGAACCTTTCTCTGAAAAAGAATCTATGGCTCTGGCCAAGTTTATAAATGAAACGAGAAATTTGAAATTTTACTTCGCTTTCCATTCGTACGGAGAAAAGATAATTATACCTTACGACAATAACCAAGAACACGTGGGAAACTACGATGCTATGGTACGGTCGCCTGCGCCTAAAGGTATGCAGGCGGAGTTTTTAAAATAGCGATCTCAAGCTCACATGCTTCTCAAGCACATCCACATAAACACCACTGCTACACACATCACACACAACACGTCCCCGGATTTATAACAGATGTAGCTGGTCCCTTCATCATCAGGGATCGCTATTTAAAAAAACTCCGCCTGTATACTTTTAGGCGCAGGCGACCGTATTTCATACTTTTTAACCAAATGCTAATAATATAATACCAAAATGTGAATAATATAATACCATTGTGCATGTTTATCGAATGACATTGTGTATCCCATGAATAGTGCGGTCCTGATGGTCATGTAAAAGATAGATGAGATTAATAATATTATCACACCACAGATATATGCACTCGGGTCTTGGGTGTTGATATTTATATTTAATATTACCTATCTATCTATGTATTTGTGTAGATATATCAACTGTCCGATACCCATAACACAGGCTTTGCCTAGGGGTCGGATGGCCGTGTGTGTTTTGTCCCCACATATTTATTTATTATTATTTATTTATTTATTCACTTCCTCGTAAGGAGAATAGTACAGGATCATAATATTTATAACATACACATTATGGATAACTATTAAAAGACAATATATTTTCAGAAAAAATATGCTCTTCATGCTGCTGACGATATCTGCTCCGAGCACGGATGCGTTTTTGAAGTAGGAACTTACGCTGATCTTCATAATGGTAACTAATATTTGAAATACTATTGTAATAACTTGAAAAAGCGCATCCAGTGGCGTGCTTTGGGTGAGGCCTACGTCAATCGGTGGACTGCTATAAGCTGAAGAAGGGAAGAATAACTTGAAAACTCAATTTCATGTCTTTCTTATTGAGAGCGATACAGTCTCTAGAACTTAGACCTATGATTGTCCTTTTACAAGAAGCCAAATAAACTAATAAATATGTGAATATTTCATATTTTCAGGTGCCTTGGCATCTGGCACAAGTACTACGTGGGTCAAAACTAAATTCAATACTGAGTAAGTTACAATATACAACATGTTGTTTTTCGAACCCGACAAACTTTAAGGGGGGATTCTACGAGTAATTTCATCGAGAAAAAAACCCCATATATTTATGTGCGGTCAAATCTCAATATTCTAGAAATGGCGGCCATTTTAAAGTTAAGATACTAAAATTTTTGCTTCTTCTTCATAGAAAATCATATCTCGAGATTTAGACGCCTTACGGACATGAAATAAAATGCTTTCATCCGGAAAAGTCATCTCTATCCAATAAAAATATCCATAAAAATACCATCAAAGGGGGCGATTTTCAAAGTAATTCAAGTAAATGAAAATATTTGCTGTTTTTTGTATCAAAAAAACTAGCTTAGGTGCTTGTGACTTATTTTATGTAACTTTTTAGCAGTTTTGCATATTTTTATTCGATAGAGATGACTTTTTCCGGATAAAAGCATTTCATTTCATGTCCGTAAGCCGTTTGAATCTCGAGATATGATTGTTTATGAAAACTAAGGATCTAAAACTTTAAAATGGCCGCCATTTCTAGAATATTGAAATTTGACCAGATATGGGGGTGTTTTCTCGATGAAATCACTCGTAGAATACACCCTTAAAGTTTGTCGGGTTCAAAAAACAACACATTGTATACAGCATATCGGTGACAAACACTAGATCTAGGCTAGACCTAGACTAGTCACCATGTGCGATCATGTCAGTCGATGTCTGCCTAATTTGCGCCAAACGTATGATACGTAATTTCTTTCGTACAGTACAGCCCACACTAATTTCCCATAACAATAAATTATACAGGGTGTTGCAAAAAGGGTATACCAAGCCGAAACTAGCATGTGCAGCATGTTAAATATAAGCCCGAAACTGAAATAAGAATTTCAATCTTCCTGTATATACCTAATGCTTTATTTTTATTTCAGATACGTTTTCACATTTGAGCTAAGAGATGATGGCACTTACGGCTTCGCCCTACCCGCTGATCAAATTGAGTCTACATGCAGAGAGACCCTGAAAGGGTTGCTAACCATCATGACCTTTGGCCCTGTACCACGGACTACGGTTCCTCAGAGAGATTTCAGGCGTATTACTGGACCAGACTTGGAGCCTGATCAAATTCCGGAAGTGGTTGAGACGGAATACGTCCAAGGGCCGCCGCGTAGGACCATCGTTGTACGCGAGAGTGATGCGTCTAATAATTGTGTATCTGTATACTTGGGGATGAGTATTTGTTTGATTAAATTATTTTTGGTTTGAAATATTATTTCTTTTATTTTTGTAGTTTCATGCTTTGAAATCATAATTAGTGTTGGGCAGATAGCCCTTCCCTAATGGATGGATGCAACCAGATACCTCTGTTTTAGCTCGATTTTATTTGAGTATGAGTTCTGATCATAGTACAGTACCTACTTCTGATCATACTAGTGTCCGAGCCATTATTATTTAATTATGTGCTCAGAATAATGACAGCCGAAAATTATTCTTCTATGCATAGATTATTTCATTAACACTGTTCTATGGCGCATTTTTCAAGTGCCATACAAAACAAGAATTATAAATAAAACGCAATCAGTCAAAAAAACAAAGAAGAATGCAAGGTTTCCTATAGTTTTACCAAAAATCTTTATAATTCTATTTATTAATGTTTGGATGAACAAAATGAACCAATGCAAATTTATCCATATTTGCTACGTTATATTTATCTTATTCATACCTCTCTGTGATGGACGGAGATACAGAAACTTTACTCTGTACAGAGCCATTCCCATCGTTGAAACGCATTTAAACTTTTTTCGTGAATTGAACAAATTTTATGAGGTAAGTACAGTAATTAAATATGCACCCTGAATATTGAGCACATCCCAACCAAGAGACCAGCCATAAATAAATGTCTACCCCGTGGTGTGTGTATAGAGCGGTGGTGGTTCAATCTCAAAAGGTGCGAGTTCGAATCCCGGCGCTGACATGTATCAATAAGTTCTTTGAATTTAAGTACAGTGTATACGGTGAAGGAAAACATCGTGAGGATACCTGCATATCTAGATTTAGCACATCTAGATTATGTGAACCCACCAACCCGCAGTGGACCAGCGTGGTGGGATATGGTCCAAGCTTAGAAAGGCAGTTTAGACCTTGGGGATATGCACAAAGGTTCCATTCAAGAGAGCCAGGTGCAGGTACTGACACCCCCACAGAATAGAATAGAATAGAAATGTCTACCCCTACCCAAGCTCGAACTTGGGACTTTTGATACTTTCATCCGTTTAAAACTGCAGAACCAGTAGGTCGAATGTGATAAATTTATATATCCTAACCAATCCTAACTAATATTACAAATGCGAAAGTAACTGTGTCTGTCTGTCTGTTACTCCGCCAAAACTACTGAACGGATTTGAATGAAATTTGGTATACATAAATGGTCTAGAGCCTGATGGGCTACTTTTTATCCCGGAATTCCCACGGGAAAACTTTTAAAGGCGAAGCGAAGCTCGCGGGAACAGCTAGTTTACTATATTCCTGGTTTCACAGGTTGTTTTTTGGCGAGGTCCGGGAAACCTGTACAGCCCGATAGACTTTATTATAAGTCCTAATGACAAAATGATGTTTCTCATGGAAGTGGACAAGCAGAAGATATTTCTAGCAACGATCATGCCGGATGTACAGAAGTAAATAAATAATATGTAAATATATGTAAATAAATATGTGGGGACATCTTACACACGGCCATCCGACCCCAAGCTAGGCAGAACCTGTGTTATGGGTGTCGGACAGCTGATATATCTACACAAATACCTACATAGATAGATAGATACTAAATATAAATATCAACACCCAAGACCCGAGTACAAATATCTGTCTTTAAACAAATATCTGCCCCAGCCGGGAATCGAACCCGGGACCTTCGGCATAGCAGTCAGGGCCACTAACCACTACACCATTCGACCGTCAAATAGTATATTGTGTTAAAATAACCTTTGATGATGAAATGAAAAAGTTCCTGTGAAATAGCACCAAATTATTCCTAAACGAAACAAAATCGCGTTTGCAATATTCGCCGCATCAGAATATTACCAATTAAATTTTAAGTTAAAAAAAATTGGAACATCGGAGCCATTTGGTGTCGGCATTTTGTGAATGGAGCTTTTTCATTGCTCTCGAATTTTTAGTTACCTAGCCCTGAATTAAAATTCAAATTTAAATTGCTTTTGTGGCCTTTAAAAAGTATAACTGTGTCCAACAGAGATTTCGACGAGCAAATCCAGCCGTATGCTCCATACATCCCAAAAGACTTGAAAACTTTCAATTGGAAGAGCTACGCGCGTCTCGATGATATTTACGCATGGATGGATGATTTGACACAAGAGTTTCCCCGAGAGGTCACAGTCTTCAACATTGGTACGACATACGAAGGACGGCAGATCAAAGCAGCTAGAGTTGTTTTGGAAGGAGCGCGACGTGGATCCAAGGTATTTACTCATACCTACCTAATGAAATGAAATAACCTATGTTAAAAACCACCGCCATTCAACACTAAAAGCATAACTTTTCAATGGGTAAGCTGATATTATGTCTAAAAACACTCGGGGTGGTACCTTCCTATTACACCAAAAGAAATCAAATCAAAAAACGGTTCAGTGCAGCGATTATAAGATTCGAAACCTCCGTTTACGTTGCGTAGTGACATTTGTTTTTTTCATGTTAGGTGGAATTTCACCAAACGCTAAACGTATTTAGTAGCCTGTCATACTGTCAATTAAAATTTGATTTAAATACTATTTTATATACGTTTAGCGTTTGGTAAAAGTAACCCTTTGTGTAGTTTCGAAAATAGTATCGAATCCTGTGATCGAACCTCAGCCGTGCAACGAAAAAGAGGAGTGTTACAAGTTTGACGTGTCTCAGACACGTAACACTCCTCTTTTTCGTCGAAGTTTAAAAATGTGGTGAGACATTTCTGTTGTACATATATTATTATTGTTTTAGATTGTCATAGAAGGTGGTATCCACGGCAGAGAATGGATATCTCCGGCCTTCGTCACGTACCTTCTCAATGAAGTGTTGAACTCCACAAATTCTAAAGACGAGGTGTTCAAGGAAATAGCCACAAACTACGAATGGTATTTTATTCCAGTGCTGAACCCCGATGGGTATGAATTCTCTCATGTGAAGGTAAATTTAAATCATCATAATTATTTCAATGTTTTAACAAAAGAGCGAGCAAAGTTCTAACTAATACACTCACAGGCAATGAAAAAGTTCCACTCTCAAAATGCAGACACCAAACGAACCAAATTTTTTCAAAAATTTAAGTAAATATTTGATAAAAAAATATTATTGTTTTTAATTGGTAATATCCTGAAGGGCTAGCACGGGGCGCATTTAAGACGTGACAAGAGTTTTGCATCGCGCTCACTCACATCGCACAGCCTCAAGAGCGAGCGCGACGGAGAACTCTTGTCACGTCTTAATAGCGCCCCGTGCTACAGGGCCTGATGCAGTTAAATGTACTTCAATGTTGCAGAAGATGTCATTAAGCTAGTTTTTTCCGTTTAGGAGTCATTTGGTGTTTTTCTCAGTGGAACCTTTTCATTGCCCGTAAGTGTAATAAAAAAATGTGTTTTAGGATCGATTATGGAGAAAAAATCGAAGACCATTCGGTACAACCGTTGTGCAATATGGAGTAGATTTAAATAGGAATTTTGGCATAGCCTTCGGAAGTAAGTATTGCTTCCCTACTTTCTCTACGGGTTTAATAATATCAAAATAATTATGTAGCTTATTAAGTAGTACTGGATTAACGTGGAATGCTTCACCAAACTCCGTAAAAATAACTGCAAGATATGCTTTTTAATGCTTTTCATAATAATCGAACACGATATTTACAAATTCTTCGATTTTAATAACTAATCTTTTAAACGTGTGTGCAGTATGTGTCATTTTTATCACGATAATTTTCCACCCTGTAGACTTGGGTGGTTTTATTTACGTTTTATTACGTATTTTTATAAATAAAGTGCATTTTTGTTTGTCAGTTTAATATTATCAGGTAATTACCATTTCATTATTTAATACACAGCTTGTAAATAACATTAAACTTGTAAATAACATTGAGCTTGTAATGTAATGCGTGTTCTATTATTATAATTGCTTATGATATGATAATCGATTGCTTTTTAATAAAAAAACACTTTAAGTATAGCTGATGAAGATGCATAATATTCCTTATTTATTATAGCTGTGGGCACAACCAAATCAGATCCATCTGACGACACATTTTGTGGTCCTAAACCATTTTCGGAACTGGAGAGCTGGGCGATGGCTGAATTTATGAAAAATGTGGGAAACGACACGGATTACTACATTTCTATCCATTCTTATGGTCAACTTGTAGTGCTGCCCTACGGGTATACAACCAAACATGACCCTGACTTTGATCAAGTGGTAATGATTTACTAATCTAACCTAAGTTTAAAAACCCCCAACCTTCTTTACTAAAAGTCGCATAACTTATGAACGGCTATTCCGATTTTAATAAAATATGGCTTAAAATAAAGTCAAAGTTTAAGTCAAATGTATATATAATATATATAAATATAAAATTTACTGATGAACGTCAATTTTTACAAACTTCTCTCCCTTCGGATAAGGGGGGGCTATTTCTAATACCCCGAGTATTTTAAGTTAGTTATAAAAATTCTCCACAAATAGTAACTTAGTAACACACATGTAAGAAGTAACGTTAACGCTTTAATGTATATACTTATTTACATTTAAATTTTCAGTCGAAGGTTTGCAAACAAACTATAAACGTAATATCACAACGACGAGGCACGAAGTTTCGATGTGGGAATTCATTTTCAACCCTCGGTATGCAATCAATAAAGTTTAAATTTAAAAACATATTACATACGCATACCAATTTCGTTTTCTTTGTTTTCATATGACTGTTTAAGTATAATATTTTGAGTATTTACAGGGATTTCATTTCTTATTACCTATACGTACTTGTTTTCAGGTTACATGGCTTCAGGATTAAGTTCAGACTGGGCGAAAATGGCGTACGGAATACCGTAAGCAGAAATTTTACTGTACTCAAAACACCTTTTATCTGTCATCATCAGCCCGAATCATCCAGAAGTGGATTTAAGCTTCTCCCAAGATGCGCCACAAAACTGTTGCCTCGGTTTTCCTCATCCAGCCACTACCGGCTACCTGTCTAAGGTCGTCGGTCCAGCACTACCGGCTACCTGTCTAAGGTCGTCGGTCCAGCACTACCGGCTACCTGTCTAAGGTCGTCGGTCCAGCGGGCGTCTGACGCAATGCTTGCCAGTTCGTGGTCTCTACTGGATTACTCGTTCATCCCACCGGCCATCGGTTGTTCAGCATATATAGCCGGCGGTTACCTTAGTTCTCTTAAGTAATTCCTTATATTATGAGATCTTATACAGGGTGTTGCAAAAAGGGTATACTATGTAATGATATATTTTTTTCGCGAATTTTGAAATTCTGATTTCAGATTCGGACTTAGATATAACATGCTACACATGTTGGTTTCGGCTTAGTATATACCCTTTTTGCAACACCCTGTACAGAAATATTGAACATAGCTCTTTCTATTGGCTCAGATCTTCTTCGGGATTTGAGGAATGACATTCATGTATGCAGTAACCCAGTTATTATCCCATCATAACTACCTATAAAGTACTTTTTTATATCCTAGGTACGTTTTAGACATCGAAATGCAAGATGAAGGTCGCTACGGATTTGCTTTGCCCCCATCGGAAATAATACCATCGTCCGACGAAGTTATAGACGGCTTGAAAGAACTGCTGGGGCCAAAGTCGCAACGTTTCTATAGATTAGCAGAAAACTACGATGTGTCATCGTCACCACGTTTTGTGGCAACAAAAAATGTTCTCATTGTATTTGTGTTGCTTCGTAATTTGTGTTCAGTTTTGCTTTTATAAAGCTAATTTTGTTTTTGTTACACTTTGAGGTCTTGTTAAAATAAATTTACTTAAGTACTTACAACTTTTTTACCTGAGTAGTTTTCATTAGAATGTTATCAAGATAATTAGAGGTAATTATTTACTAATCTTTAAGATTTACCTTTAGATAATAATTATATTCAAAATTATTAAGTATTCAAATATTAGATTCTTTGATAAAATATTTCAATGTTATGCCGCACAGATATAAAGAACAGTAGGAAAATCTTATTAAATGTTAGCGTTCACCTATCAGTATCAAACGTATCGCACCAAAAAGATTCTCATAAATGTATGGTGAAACGGCGTCGGCAATGCTGAATTTCTATACAATAATACCTACTGAATGCGATGTGTCCGTTGCGTACTATGCCGTAAGGTACCTACATAGTTGCGAGCCTAAAAAGTGTCTTTTTAGTTAATTCAGGCAGTTAGTAGTGTAGGTACATTGCCACAAGACTTTTGCCAAAATTTATAAAATCTTTTTCCTATTTTTTTTTTAGTAATAATTAGGTAGGTACAGTGTGGTACAGTGTGATAAACTTATCTGTTCCGGTGAGAGCGAACTAAATTGATCCATACCTCATTACTTACTAATGAATTGTATATTGTAAAAGATTATATTGGTTTATTAACACCGCAAGAGTGAATTAACAATACGAGCAAACTTAGAAATATTACACATTTGTGTGACCTGTCACCGGAACAGATAAGTTTGTGGCACTGTACAGTGCTCCAAAATTGATAATGCGCATAGAAATCTTTGACAGATCGGTTGTTTTCGATTACGTGACACATGATATTGACTCCTATTTCTTTTGAACAAGGTGCAAAATGCAAGTGTTTTTTTAAGGCTCTTACGATTTAATGATTCGAATGTGAAGGTCTGCATGTGCATTATTAATTTTGAACAAGTGTACCTATATGTCTGTGGATATCAATATGTTTTCCCATTTTCAGCTGGATTCGGGAATCACACTACTGACGAGTTCTACCCCGGCCCCGAAGAATTCTCCGAAGCTGAAAGCTCTAGCATACGGAAATTGGTTGGATCGCTCACAAATATTGCCTATTACATAGCGATTCACTCTTACGGGAACTTTATTATTATTCCATACTCTCACGTTAAAGAGCATCTGGATAATTACGATGACGTGGTTTGTATATTAATTATTAATAATCTTCTAATAGAAAAAAAACATGGAACCAAGAAGTTTCTATAAAGTTGTAAAATAAACTCAAATTTCATTTTAAAAGTCCAAGGGCCACTTTCACCAACATATTAAATCTAGATTTAGTGTTAAATCTCGATCAAGTGTCAAATTTTATATAGACTGACGTTTCTTAAATCGAGATTTGACACTAAATCTTGATTTAATATGTTTCTGCAAGTGGCCCTTAAAGAAGTTTTTTAGGGTGACATGCACAAGACATTTAAACGTATTTAAATACATTGCTCGCTTGCTTTGACAGTATAGTGACATAGCAAGACAGCAAGAGATTTGTGAAAGTCACTCTTATGGACCTCCGCGGACGTGTAGAGTCCATGTTTACGAGTAGCGTCTGCCGATATTCAACTCAGACTGACCGATCAACAGACGTGTGGTCGCTTGCAGAGATTCGTCTGCAGATGCATCCGCGTACGTCTCTGGACGCATCCGCGGACGTGTAGTAGGGCCATTAGAAAGACGAGTTGTGTAACTGTCCTTTGGATGGGCACTTTACACGCAAGATACCCTATTTACGAATTTCACCGTTTTTCTTTTCTTTAATTTCCAGGCACTTTATTGCGATATAATGGTGAACAGTATAGCTAATAAATACAATTCACATTATCTCTATGGAAATTCCTTTGAAACCTTGGGTACGTGCATATATTTTTATGTATACTTAATTGATTTTCTTATACACACAAAAATACTAAAAAGTGACGAAAGAAATAACTGAATACCTACATATAAAAAAATATAAATTTGTATTTATAAATTACGATTTTTTTAAATGTCCTATGCGGATTATCATTATACTTCTTTTAGGTTCACTAAATGGAGGTACGAGTACTTCATATTTCAAGAAAAAAAGAAAAATACCGTAAGTTGTAATGTGTGTGGGTGCTTGTATCGTATCGAAAGTTATTCCCAAGTAACTTTTCCTTTATATCTATTTCTTTTCAGATTTACCCTGTCATTGCATCTTGGGGAACTAGATTATGGATTTGCTCTCCCAGCAAATTCAATCATTCGAACTATGCAAGAAGGATTTACCGGAGTCGTTTCTTTAATGTCAGCATCCGCTAAAAGCGTTAACAGACGAGTAATAGATAATGATGACGATGATGATGATGAAGATACATCCAGAAATAGCACAGATATTCCTGACTCTGCTGCAAAAAGCTTGAAGAGTGACGATGATAATGACTATGATAATGATGAGGAGAGAACGAACAAAAACCCGAACCTTTACGAAATGAACAACAAGGATGATTCTGAGATATTGAGTAGTTCTACCATAGAAACAGTTTCTAGCAATGCAATTAATCTTACAAAGCATAACACTCTACCTAAACATGGTGGTGGTGATAGTAAATTTGATGAAATAAGCAATAATGAGGAACCAATGGCTGATGTTCCATCTAAAGAGGTTTATGAATTAAAAAATACTAAGCTACATGAAGATTTACCTTTTGAAAGGCCTTCCTTAGCTGCTGATAGACCTGCATTTAAAAATCTTGCTTATGATACAAAATTCTCACAACCGAGGATGATTACTCACGTAGCTCGACGCACCACGACACATGACTATGATGACAATGCAGCAGGGAATATTAGTGCCATTCACATAGCGATGCTTACCATCATTTTCATGATCGTGACCACTTTATAATTTAGTTTTAGTTTTCGTGATGAATTTACCGTATTTTCCGATTTTTTTGTTTCTTGCCATTTGATTTATTTAAATATACAACGTCCAACCAACTTTTATTCTTTACACATAATTTTAGACACTTTATTAAAACACAATTTCCTAGTCGTTTAATGGATTGGTCGATGATATTATCAAGGCGGGGATTATGATTAATAATCCGAGTAATTGTTGGGGCGTTACGACAAATCTTCATATTACGTGACCACAAGACATTAATATCTTGCGAACTGTCCAGTTTATCAAGACCTCTGTACAATATTCATGGTAAGTATATACCTACAACTGAAGTTACTATTTCAGTCTTCACAAGTTCACAAGCCTGCTGCTAGAGTATACTCGTAAGGGTACATAATACATAATTAGAAAACATACTAAAGTCAGGTAGATACGAGTACATAAGTTACATAAGGAATATTTTTTTACTCCGTTATCTTATCTAATAAAAGCACAAAAGCTCTTTTATAAAAAATAAGATATATTTTTCCGTGTGAAACATTAAAAATGTAGCTTGAGTACACTCGGTCTGGCAAGATTCCTGCTATATATTTAAATTTTGAGCTTAACTTCAAGTGATTATTAAAATTAACGAGATAGGTACATAGTATTATTAAAATTAACGAGATACATAGATGTAACTTATATACTGTCCTTATTATGACGATTTTACCTGGACTTAAGTTATTCTTGTAAAATACAAATTTAACCGCAACAAATTCAAAAGGAATACTATCTTCCTGCTTATGGTCATAGGACATAGATAGAATAAAATTGTCTCTTAATTATATTATTTATGACGACCGAATGGCGCAGTGGTTAGTGACCCGAAGGTCCCGGGTTCGATTCCCGGCTGGGGCAGATATTTGTTTAAACACAGATATTTGTTCCCAGGTCTTGGATGTGCCCGTAAAATGGCAATATCTTGGTATCTGAAATAAGGCACACCTCTACAAAGTTGCAATTGTACACAAACCAGAGGCAAGACTCTGGCTGACTTCCAAAGCACTTCGGAGATTAATTAATTGGGACACTGGTCCACTTGCCGGGTTGGCTCTGCTAACGAAATCTTACTCGAATTGCATCGGGT
The DNA here is from genome assembly GCF_932276165.1 of Plutella xylostella. Classification (NCBI taxonomy): domain Eukaryota; kingdom Metazoa; phylum Arthropoda; class Insecta; order Lepidoptera; family Plutellidae; genus Plutella; species Plutella xylostella. Next base: position 2,107,519 of record NC_064005.1, read on the forward strand.
TTCTTCAGGTTACCCGGATAAGAAACGGATACGTGGCTTTAGTTTTGATGAATTGACTTAATTTTATCCATCTCGGTGACATAAACCAGAGCAGAAGGGCTAGTACAGGGAGCATTTAAGACGTGACAAGAGTTTTGCATCGCCGTCACTAACATCGCTCCGCCTTAAGAGTGAGCGCGACAGAGAACTTTTGTCACGTCTTATTAGCGCCCTGTGCTACAGGGCCAGGGTATATCTAGACACCAGAATAGGGTTTGTCACCGAGGCTAGAGGCTTTTTTGCTGACTGAATTGCAATGTATACAGGGTGTTGCTAAAAGGGTATAATAAGCAGAATGGGCGTGAGCCTTACCACCCTTAAAATCCTGTATAACAAAAGACTTGTATCTAAGATTTTTTGAGCAACGCAATATAGATTCAACGGATATTAAAGTGACGTCATACGTAACAAGACTATCCCGATCTATTAGTATGTCTATAAATACTCCGTCCTACTCCTACTTATGTTATGGCAGTTGTACATTGTTTGTTTATCTGCGCTAGTAATAGTAAACTTTCATGAAGTCCCAATACTATGTATAAAAGCTGAAACATCGTTCGTTATGTCTAAACGAAAATGCAAATAAACTATACCCCTTATTATTAAACGTAGAATAAACATAGTACTGGTTTAGAGTCATTTATAGTCCAGAGCTTTCATTCAGCTTTCATCAATCAACCTGGGCCCCAAGTCTGCTATGGACAACATTTCATTTTCTTTACCCTATATTTTTATTAGTTATTCGGAAAGTTTATAGAAAATTAGTGGACCCGTATTTTTTTATTTTGTATATACATAAATTTTTGCATGTTATTTTTAACTTTAAAGTTAATTATTTTAAAACCGGAAGTGACGTCACATATTAGGCTCAATTTTTATTTTTGTCTTTTGCTTGAGTCTCGAAAAAAAACATAAATGACACTGACAAGTGACATTTAAACTTTGTTTACATGCCAACCAACAAATGGGTCATTTTCAAATGACCTTGATATTTCTGATGATGGAAAGTAGGTACTTATCATGTAAAAAAATAAGCAGAAGCATTTTTTCAGCTGTGTAGGCGGTGACATGCTCTGGGACATATTATATAGAGGTCATCTCTTAATAATAAATAAAAAAAATTGTCAGAAAGTGTCAGAACAGAATTAATGAAAATGACCCAAATAAACAACAACGTCACGATAAAACGTCAACGTCAATCAAAAATGAAAGTGACAGTTACTTTGTTTTTAAATCTATAGGCTTTGATCATCAAAATGCATCGCACCTGATGCATGAAGTCATCAGCTCTTTTTTACTATTTTATGATTTTCTCGAAAATGATACATCCAAAAAATACAAAAACATTTTTTTTGTGGCCTTTAGAGCTAAATCTCGAAATGGTTTTCGATTTATAGCAGCTTTAGTTTTTTGAAATGTTGTCCATTGGTTACAAAAAATATCAATGAAGATATCCAATAGAGACTCCATTGCAACTCCATTGTCATTGGCCCAAAAACGGTAGTCCCTACGTCTCACGGCCAGTCTCGATAAAATATAAATGCTATTGACACAGAATGACTTCTGGGTGATCGTGACGTCATCTTGGAATATTATCAGTGTTGCCGGTTTTGTCAAATTTGTAAAGCCACCATACACGGATCGTTCGACTTGGGCTTAATTTGAAGATTTTCCACACTATTTATTTAAAAGTATTAGTGTTTTATCTTATTCGATGTTTTTTAAATTCAATAATTGACGTGTTATGGCGTTTAAATATATTTTTCATATATTAAACTGGCTGTATAATTAAGACCACAGGCAAAAAAAAAAACTCGTCGTGTCGATATGTTGCATTTCTTATGTCAACTTTAACAACACAGAGTACATTTTAACAATTTATCGTTTTGTTCTCTGACCAACAGGGTTCCTTTTTCTGAGGTTTTGTTTTGGTTTTGTCTGTTAGTTGAGGATAAAAAAAAAAAGATACAGGCGAATTGAGAACCTCCTCCTTTTTTCGAAGTCGGTTATAAAACATGGCTAAAAGAATGCAATGCAATGAGTATATGAAACATATATGTATAAGTATTATATCTTCTACCATCCAGTACAGCTATATTTTGCCAAATTATAGACGGCTCCAAACTTTAATCATAACAGATATACCATCTAGCCTGCGTTCTTTGGCTATCAGTGTAGTTAAATCCGTGGCAATCTCCTTCACCACATCCTTACTGAGGCGAAATGTCTTCACAAACTCCGAGTCCGGCAAACTCAGGAAAGGATCGACATTCCGCCTCATGAAGGCGCGATTTCGACGCCGTTCCTTCAACTCCCGACGACCTCTATCCACTCTGTCTGCTAATAATAGCATTTCCCACCGCAAATTGAAATGAATATTCCAATTCATGTTGACAACATCTGAATAAAACGTGTATCTTAGGTGTATCTGCTCAATGGCCTCACAAAGGTGATTTTTGACAGATAAACCATAATGAAGCCATTGACGGAAACGTTAATAAATAGTGGACTACGCAAATTGTCACCCGAGAGACGATATCGGTGTGGCACTTGTCAGTGGACTAGCGTTTTGTTCAATGTAATATGAGTGGCTTCATGGTGGCTTCCATCCAACTTCCATCGAGCTGACACTATGGTCTTAAAAAATACAAGACTGCCAAATGTGTCATTTTTCGCTGTCGACATGCTGTCGACATACAATCGACATCCAATTTTACTCTAATGCGTTTAGTAGACTTGGGGCCCTGGGTGTAAACCAAAACCATCCTTAGTGCCAATTTCTCCATAGTCGGTTATCTAACCGACCGGGATTGGTTTTTAATTATACGTCAACTCCATATAAAATTCTTGACAGATGTGTCAAAAGTCAACCACAAATACCTGGTTATGCTCTAACCAACTACGGAGAAATTGGCACTAAGTGCCAATTTCACCATTCTCGGTTATCTAACCGACAGGGATTGATTTATAAATTAAACGTCATCTCCATATAAAATTCATGACAGATGTGTCGAAAGTTAACCATTACTCCCTGGTTATGCTCTAACAGAGAATGGTGAAATTGGCACTTAGTCTACATTTCATAACAAGAACCTAGATATTCTTAAGTTGGTAAAATATATAAGATTTTGTATTTCCTGTATCGCGAAACTGAACAATTTCAAAGCTTCCAAAAGCTAACACGACGGGCGATACAAAATGCTTTGCTTCCAATAAAAAATTTAAGCACGTTCTTTAACATTTTTCTTTAGAAATCTAGCGCTCAGTGTTGCTGCGTCTTAAACCACAGATCGCCTTCGCAACAGACACGGCAGGCATTGGGTAGGTTCTAAAAACTTAAGAGCGGTTAAATTTGCATGAAGAGGCCGTACATTGGCGAGGCAGTATTGAGAAAAGCGCTTTCAACCGGAAGGTTTTTTTTTCAACTGGGGAGGCGCGGCGCTAGTTGGTTTTACACTAAACTCATTGGTACACGTCAGCGCTAACCTAACTGAGCTACCACCGCTCCTGGCCACATCAGTATCAGAAACTTCAAAAAATAATTGTTTCCCTTATACTACGGCCACACTACCGTTCCAATAATTACCGCGGTGATTGATGATATAAACAATGAAAAGTATGTATACCTTTATTTACAGATTTTTTTTTGTGATCCAATTACTCAGAATTTACCCACTTTCGGAACAGGAAGTACCTTACAACACGCGCAGATAAAACAATGATGTAAGTACCTAAGTAAACGGAAATCCGTTGGTAAGGTCTGTCTATAAATCATCAACACTATGGAAGCACCTAAGTAAAGTATTGAAAAGTCAAGTGTTGCAGGCACGTGGCTAAGTCGGCCACAAACTTGTTGTGTGGGTAAATCTTTGAACCAAAGAGCGAGAGACAATACTTTGTATCCTCTTTCTCACGCTTTTGTAAAAGTCCCTTTTTAGCAAACTTAAACGTTATGGATGGTTCCCAAACTGTACTTTATCCGACTCTGCGAATGCGTTTTTGTCAATTTTATATCTTGTAAAGTTTATTTGTAGATTTCTGCAGAAATCGCATTGTAAGTATGACCAAAGTACATAATATACTATTTAATTTTGAACTACTAGGCTAATACGCTATCGTCAAAAATTATGATCACTAGTTGCCAGCGTCGTCGATATTTAGGTATATTTTTCCATTCACTAATCGTATTTTCTTTATGGTACATTATACTAAACGAATTCGACTTCAAAATACATATCTGTTAAATAATAATACTCTGAGTTGCCCCCATAATGTCTTTCAAACAAAGCTACTTGACAATAAGTATATTACAGTTAAAACGTTACCAGTTCCCACACTCTTTGAAGCATTCCCAAATATTAGGTAAGTGCTCTTAATCAATTATAGCTCTTAAAAAGGAGCCCCTATGACTCATAACAGTGGCCCGTGTATCAGGAACTCCCAATTAGAGGAACAGACTTGAACGTTTGCCAGGAGCACTGTAGTCGACCAATCGTAGATTAGAACTGAGCGTTGGCTAAATTAATGCGACTGTTTGATGGATTGCATCAGTAGATAGGCACTCCTAGATAGATAGACGACTGGTTTGGGTTGCGAATCATCATCAGCCAATAATCATCCACTGTTGGACATAGGCCTCTCCCAAGGAGCGCAGCATCACTTGGTCCTCGGCCTTCCTCATCCAACCACTGCCCGCCACCCGCCTAAGGTCGTCAGTCCAGCGGGCAAGAGGGCGTCCCACGCTGCGTTTGCCTGTTCGTAGTCTCCACTCGAGAACTCGTCTACCCCAACAGTTATCGGTTCTTCGGCAGATATGGATTGCGAATATCATTATTTATTTACACAAACATCTGAGCAAACTATCTACGTTTTCTTTAACTTCAACCTGACAGCAAAAGCAAAAGAGCGGTGGTAGCTCAGTCGGGTAAGCGCCCGCTTCTCACGCAAAGAGATGCGGGTTCGAATCCCGGCGCTGACATGTACCAATGAGTTCTTTTAATTTAAGTACAATGTATACCATCGCTCTTACGGTGAAGGAAAACATCGTGAGGAAACCTGCATATCTAGATTAAGCACATCTAGATATGTGAACCCACCAACCCGCAGTGGACCAGCGTGGTGGGAAATGGTCCAAGCTTAGGAAGGCAGTTTAGACCTTGGGGATATGCACAAAGGTTCCACTCGAGAGAGCCAGGTGCAGGTACTTACACCCCCACAGAGAATAGAATAGAATGGATAGAATAGACAGCAAAACATTGACTCCCAAATCGAACAAGGTGGGTCACTCTGGTTTTACCAAATACGAAGCTTTACCACATCATTGGCAGCTCTCCGAAACGCATATCGCAAGCAATAGTAGCGCTCCCGACCGCTTAATTAACCAGCGCAACAAAAATATCAAAGCGCACGTTTGTAAACGCTGTAAATTACCGTCTATCGCATCCATCTTTGCTGTCACCTTCACGACAATAATACGCTTGACTTCACCGGGGAATAATTCTCTTTGTCGTCGCGTATTACGTTTTTCAGTCATACATCAACCGCTGTCGGTGGCTGGTGGCTGGGTGACCCGATAAATCAGGAGCGATGCGGTCCCGAGGTATGCCGTGAAATGTGCGGCGGGAGTGAGATGTCTGCGCACTGCAATCTAGATTTTTATGTCTAAGGCCGCCTTGCACCAAAATCTTAAATCTAGATTTAGAGTTAAATATCCACATAATGGCACAAATTAATATGGATTCTTAAATCGAGAGTACACACTTAATTTAGATTTAAAGATAGGTATTGGTGCAATTCACCCTTAGAAGTTATTTTTAGAAAAATTACTAAGGTTTTACCGATGATGTGACGATGGTGATGCGCCGACTCATAAAATAAATTCAAGTATATTATGCTTACTTATTTGCGCAAAGACAATAAATTATAACAACAAAAAACCTTAAAGTTAAACTACTTATTCAAAAAGGCGGCTTTATTGCTCATAGCAAACTCTATCAGACAACTTTTGGATGAAAGAGAGTGTGTCTAATTAGATTTTAGGTAGCTTTGTCTCATTATTAATGATACGGTACACCTACCTATATTCTCATCCTCTGACGAAGTCTTATGACATGAATCTAAATTTAAAAGTTATGATCACATTGATAACATTGTATGATATAAAGACAAATGCTGTTCATGGGCATTATTTCTGATAAACATTGGCATCCTGTCCGCAGAAAAGGAAAGGCATTTAATAAGAACATTACCGTATATTTTGTCGGGTGACAAGACAAGTAATTTTATTTCCACATCTCTAACAGAATTCGTATTCGTATCATCAAATTATGCGCAGGTTATTCTCTCAAGATGTTTTCCTTATTTTTGTGTTTTGACGGCTGCGCCAACGTGAGTTCAACTTTTGTCTTTACTTTCTTGAGAATAAAAAACATGTTTAGGGGTCGGGATGTTTTTTTGAGAAATGGCGTCGTTACGTTTTGTCTGCTAGTGACAAATACTAATATTATAACTTAACTGAAGTATGAAATCCCCAATAGTGATCATCTTCACGAAACATCGCAATTTTTTTACGAAAAATACTAATGCATCTCCTTTTCACGGTACAGTATCAGGTACCAGGACAAGTATCTGCAATATCTTTTAACCCCCGACAAAAAAGAGTTGTTATAAGTTTTACGTTTCTGTGTATCTGTCTGTGGCAGCGTAGCTCCAAAACAGTTGAACCGATTTTTTATTTGTCACTTTGGGTAATGTTTCCCCGAGGGTTCTTAGCCATATTTTATGAAAATCGGCTTCGTTCAAAAGATAAGTATCATGACGGGAGTTTTCAACGTTGGTTATATTATTATCACTTACTAATATCTATAAAGTACCATTATCTCTATTTCCAGTTCAGTAACCTGTGAAATATTTCATGTTTGTCACATTATTAGAATTAGTAACTCTTGAAACATTTTCAGTATGGATGCAATCGAACATCGATACTATAATCCAATGCAGTAAGGTTTATTCTGCAATGAAACTTAATGTACGGTGGCCTGCGCCTAAAGCCTCGAATTCACTAGGGCACAAGTTCTGAGACTGTTACAGAACATCTACGGTGCGTGTTCTCAGAACATTTTGGTAACATGTCGTCATACATTTTGCTTGTCCACACCAGCACTCTCCACCGAGATGTCGCCCGAGGAAGTCGTGGCAGTTAGTGCTGCGAGCTAGACGTCGCGCTCGCGTCCACACTCTGCAACAGCGGTCGCTAGACTCATGTCGCTAGAAGTTCTGTCTCGCGAGCCAAAACACGGAACCTGTTCTGCGACACGTAGATGTCGCTGTATAATCGCGTGCGACGTCGCAGAACAAAGCGCGACGTCGCGGCGACACCTAGACGACATGTGCCTAGACAGGTTCTGCGTTCTGATTTGTCGCCTAGTGAATACGAGGCTTAAAAGTATACAGGCGCAGGCCACCGTACATACAGTCGCGCGAGTTGTTCACTCTAGTTGCGCTCTTCTGGCTTGTAGATAAGATATCTAAGAAGATACAGATCTCTCGTAATCTGCTAGAGTCATAAATCCATATTTGCGGTAATATCTCCTTTGCGGCAACATCTGACAATTGCCTGCACCCAGACTTGATTCTTCAAAGTGGTATGTAAGTGTGGAGTTCACACGCACTCACGCCTTGTACTAATGTACTCCCTTGCGGGGTAGGCAGAGGTGCATTGCTGCACACACTTTTCGCCAGAGTGTTGTGTTAGTCCCAATGTAATAGGGGGCGGGCCTATTGCCATTTAACGGGCACATCCAAGACCCGAGAACAAATATCTGTGTTTAAACAAATATCTGCCCCAGCCGGGAATCGAACCCGGGACCATCGGCTCAGTAGTCAGGGTCACTAACCACTACGCCATTCGGCCGTCTTTATATAGGTACTCATGTAGGTAGGTAAGTAACTGCCAGTTTCTATATATCTATCTATCCATAACTGGTAGTTACTTTCATACGATTTTGACATAATCAATAGTAACAATCTGTCAAAATCTTATGAAAGTAACTTCCAGTTATGGATAGAGAAACTGGCAGTTAGTAGTTTGAATTTTAGAGAGGGAAATGGCGGACTCAGATTGTCTTATTATTGTTAAAAGTTGGACTCTTATTTAGCTAGTTGTACCCTTGGTTTTACCAGGCAGAAGGATCAGTAGAGCGATCCGGAAAAAACGCAGCACATTCTATTCGATAGTCTATTCGAAAGTGCTGTCAACCTGTCAACAACAAAATGGTGGTGTATAGATTTGCGAAAGTTTGACAGCTATCATTCCATAGGCCATTGTCAGAATAATATTATGTGTCATTATACTCTGTGGTCATTCTTTTCGAAACTCATTCGAAAGGTAAAAAGAGTTCGAAAGTGCTGTCAAGTTGACAAAAGTCGCACTCGCATTCGATTCTATTCGTTAGCTCGAATTTTCGTGATACGGGTACTGTCAATCAAACGTCGTACGGTAAATGCTACAATTTACAAAGTTTACAGTCATGACAAATTATAGGATTTCTTAATTCACCCCTCCTTAAAATTCTTATTTATTCAGCCTACCAACGAAAACCAAACATCGCTTATACACACACACACTCTACCATCTTCTATATAATTACCATTAATTATCTAGTACCAGTTTTGCTATTTATAAAAAGAAAAAAAAAATTACGTTTTCTCCTGTCATTTGCATACATTATCTGTGAAAAGTTTCATGATAGTTTCCATTAGAGGCGCCACTTAGTATGTGAGAAAACGTAAACTTTTATAGTTTTCGACAAACTATCAAACGAACTTTGAAGAAGCTCTCTCCATACTTCCCATCCCTAGTGTCCATCTCTAATTGTGATAAATGTGCCGCAGCGGTTGCGGCGACATCGTTTGTTTAACGCGCCCATCACTAGTCGCGCTTTTGACTTTCAACTTCAGGATCGAGACTTTATGACATTAGCTGTGCTACCACAAAATACTTTAAACACTGTTTAACAAGTGTTTGCAACGAAATTTGACAGATTTCGTAGGCGTTTGGCGTATCTGTTAAACACTGTCAGTTAAGACCCTATGGCTTTAGAGGTAAGGAGTAAACACAAAAAAAAACACGCACTCACGCCTTGTACTAATGTACTCCCTTGCGGGGTAGGCAGAGGTGCATTGCTGCACCCACTTTTCGCCAGAGTGTTATGTTAGTCCCAATGTAATAGGGGGCGGGCCTATTGCCATTTTACGGGCACATCCAAGACCCGAGAACAAAGTAGTAAGGAGTAATTTTTTAAAATACACTGCATTTTAGGCTGTTTGGAACAGCATTTGGATTTGCACGCCTTTTCACGCGCCTCTATTGCATGTTTCACGCAATTACTAACGTGTTGTCATTAGGTTGAACTTAAAACGGTTTAACAGTAAACAAAATGTGGGCAGTTTTTGCTTTGTTTTTATATGTGACACACCATTTTGTCCGTTTATCTCTCTTCCATCCAAAGGTTGTCTGGTAGAGATTGCTATAAGCAATAAGGCCGCCTTTTTGTACTGTTTTATTTTTTAGTTTTGTTTTTTTTTGTAATTTTTGTTCTTGGTGCAAATAAAGTGTTTTGTATTGTATTGTATATCGTAAAGCCCTGTCCGCAAAGTTCGCCTGTACACATCGCGAATAAAAAAAAAACCGCAAGTGCGGATTGTCCTTTAGTATTCAATATGTTACAGAATTGCGAAAGAATATTCGCTCGGCGAAATATTCGCGGTGCGGACATGGCCTAAGCTCTAGCCCAACTCTAGCCGCTTAAACTCAAAACAAACACCACTCGCGCACCTGTCAAAACGTCAAGGGTTAAAAATGAACTGCAAAGCGTTCGCTTAACCGCCGATCCATCCCTAATTACCTTCGGACGATCAATCTTGTAAATTCGCGCGGTTTGGTTGCCGTAACAAATTGTCATTGTGGGCTTCGTTCGTTAGTGAGCTGCGGTGAATTTGCGGCAGTAGGGTCACTTCATATTGAATGCAATGTCTAAGTAAAGTAGAAAAAAAACTCAATTCAATAACTTCTGGGTATTATAGGGCGTATAGGTCTCAAAGTAGAAATAATAATAAATACTCGTGATATCACCTATACCCAAAAATAAATTTGTATCAAATAAAATTATATTTATTTACAAATGAAATAATATTAAAATATTAATTATAGATTTATAGTTTTATACAGTTGCCACAAACACTACGAAGAATTATGTATGACCTTAAATCATGATTTAATGTTCACTTGCAATTTCTTAGTACTTATAAAATTATTTAGTAATAAAAATAATATTTATAGTTAACAGAATTTATAGGTAGTTGCCTAAATAACTATAAGAAGACTAAACTACTTTACCCATATGTTTGTGATGTGACGCAGTGAACTGACTAAGCACTAGTATCGGCAGCTTGCTTACTCTCCCGACTTTTCCTCGTGGGCTTAATTACCGAATGCTATGAAAGATTTATGAGTGGCTTCGATCATTATTCGCTAATTTTGAGCCTTTTTTGGCTCGAGTCTGGCGGCCTATTTCGGGCTTAGGCCTAGAGTTAAGTGTTTGATTGAGAATAATCAGTCTTCATTAGGCCCGGGTTTCCTATTTACGCCGTAGGTCGCGTCCAGCGTCACGCCGTAGGCCGCGTCACGATGCTCATTACAGAAATGTACTGACGCGGTCTCCCTCACACGCCGACGTTGGCGCGTAGATGTAGTGAGCATCGTGACGCGGCTCACGGCGTGACGCTGGACGCGACCTACGACGAGAAATAGGAGACCCCGGCCTTAGCCCACCGTTGCACAGAGTGTAGCGTGATAGTAAAAACGCACATTTGTTATAATAGAATAGTAAAGTAAAGTAAAAATGATTTACACTCACGGGCAATGAAATAGTTCCACTCACAAAATGCCGTCACCAAACAACCCCAATGTTTTCAAACATTTATTTTTAATAGGTGTGCCCGCGCGGTTCGCTACGCCTTAAAAAGTTTTCCCGTGGGAATTCCGGGATAAAAAGTAGCCTATGTTCTTTCCCAGGGTCTAGACCGTATGTATACCAAATTTCGTTCAAATCCGTTCAGTAGTTTTGGCGTGAAAGAGAAACAGACAGACAGACAGACAGACAGACAGACACAGTTACTTTCGCATTTATAATATTAGTTAGGATTTTGTGCTAAATATTATCCTTTTTAGTTGGTAATATCCTGATTCTCTGTTAACTGTTCTTCAATATTGCAGAAGGCGTCATTAAGCTAGCTTTTTCCATTTAGGAGTAATTAAGTGCTTCTTCCAGTGGAACCTTTTCATTGCCCGTGAGTGTATTTCCATAAAAAATGTTTACAGTGGTTTCATCTGCAAATTCCGCATATGAAATGAATAGAATAGAATAATATTAATTTACAACCTAAGAATAGCACATACCTACAGATATATCACAATCACGACAAAGCTGAGTAGAGCTTATTGTCATTTGGGATCATAGTAAAAGATTTGAAACATTCTCACAATAGATAGACCTGCAGGTGTAGTACAGGTTTGATAGTTTGTCGAAAACTATAAAAGTTTACGTTTTCTCGCATACTAAGTGGCGCCACCTATTAATTCCATTAGAGGCAATGGAAACTATCATGAAACATTTGACAGATAATGTATGCAGGTGACAGGAGAAAACGTAAACTTTTTTCGTTTTCATAAATAGCAAAACCCGTACTAAAAGGTCTGAATAAGTTTTGGTTGATTCATAGACTATAGGTACACCCGAGTCCGCGTTGTTCTATGTCGTAAACTTATTAAGTTCAATTAAAATGTTGCACTCACCGTTATTGAAAATATTAACTACGATTTATAAAACTTTGAAAGAACGAACGGTAGCAATTTCATACGAATTACATAAAATTACTCCCTAAATTACTCGCACTGACAAGGATTTCGCTGAATGGTACTTTGATGAGAGAAATACAACTCATTAATCATTTAACTTCATCAATCATATTAAATTTAAATCCTTTTAATTTTTGAAAACATTTTAACAGGCTCATTATGAATAATGATTGCGTGTGTTTCTGTTCAGCTTAAACTTATAAAAAATATATTTAATTGTAGTGCTGTCTTGCTCTTACACTATACTTTCAAAGGAAGTGAGCGAATGATTGAAATACATTTAAATGTTTGGTGGAAGTCACCCTAAATCTACATAATAAACATTGAAACTGAAACTTTCTTAAAAAGTTCAGATAAAATATGAAAAAAAAAGTTATTGGTACCTATGTAATACAAAAGCAAGTACCTATTTATTTTTAGTTTAAGTAGCTTTTATTTTATTTTAATTTATTAGGAAAACTTACAGCTAAATCAGTACCATTAGACACAATTAAAAAACAACAAAAGTCAATGAATAGTTTCCACAAATACACAGAAGGATACATGTTTTTTAGATGATACAAATTTAAGTTGATAATACCTTCAACTTGATTTTAATATAAATATGAAAATCGTCCTTTGGGCCAGGTAGGTACGATAAGACAGGGGTTTTGAAATGATATTTTTTTAAAATTTAGAGTTAGTTTTTTTAATTATTTTATTTTAGATAATTTGTTAATAGTGTTGATATAGATCAGTGAAATTCTTTACTAGGTAGTTCAAAACTAAACTTATCAACGTCATTAATGTACTTACCAACTCACTTTGCAATGATAAGTTGATAACAAGCGACAAGTACAATACAATCAATCTTCAACGATAACTTATCAAATAATTTTCAAATTATCCATTAATAATTTATAGTAGTCTTTTAGGTTATTAGGTTTTCAAGAACAATGTTGACAAAAATATTATTTTGTGGTTTAATTTCTTTAGTGCTAAGTGAGAAAGTGCGGTATGATAATTATACTCTTTACAAAATCCGGCCTCAAAATGAGAATCATCTGTCTTTCCTGAACGCTCTCTTTGAGTCATCGAATGACTATGAATTCTTGAATCCTCCTTCATTAAATTATGACTACATTAGTCTAGTGTCACCTCCAGGTCTAAAGAATGACCTGGAACATTCTATGAGTAAAAGAAGCATCCAATCGGAAGTCATTTTGGAAAACATACAAGAGTAAGTATAATTTTGCTAGTAAAGTAGTAACATGTTGTGAGAGGGTAACAGGTGTTATAAATTTCAAATGTGTAGTTGTGTACTTACATGACTGTGTGTCTGAGGCATTATAAAGCGATACATAGATGTTTAGTAAATAAGTAATTTTAACTGAATCAGAAGGCCTAGCATTATATCGCAAGAATACTGGTATGATCCAACATGAAACTTAGATTTTAGTCTGTAAAACTTAGATTAATGATCGTTAGTTCGTAACTTTTAATTTCGTTTACATAGGGAGTAACTATTTAAAACAAGACTTGTTATTACACTCTATCTAAATAACTTTTAATTGATTAGGTAAACTTTATTTTTAGTGACTAGAATAATGTTAAAGATACTGTATGTAACTACTTATACTAATTTATTTATATAATTATCACATGGTTTTTTCACTAGTAACATAATATGTAGGTAGTCACAGATACTCACACACTTGTAGGTACTTAATTTATCTTTAGTTCATTTCAGCAAAATTAAATGTAGCTTAGTCAAATTTGAGATCCAGATTAGCAGAAGATATCTCTGGCACCTCTGGTATCTGCTAGCATCTGTGCCTGGTTTGATAAGCGGGTGATAACCCCACTCCCTTTTTTGTTTCCAGAGCATTCGACGCACAGCTGTACAGCCGTCGCAAGCGCAGCATCAGGCAGGAGCTGTTCTGGACTGGTTTCCAGACGCTAGAAGACATCAACGCCTGGATACAGTACATGACCGAGACCCACCCTAGAGTGGTCTCCACTGTTGTTGCCGGGAAGTCTTACGAAGGTCAGCACCTTGTATTGAGTGGTCCAAATATTATTATTACTAACACTGTATCACAGTTATTCTGATCTATAGAGCTATAGAAGTTTTGAACTTTACTACTCCTTAGATTTTGTGCCTTTCTTTTACATCTTTATGTCATCTTCATGCATGACTATTAAGTACATTATTATACTATCTGTTATTATTATACTATCTGTTATGTAATATTGTCTGTATTAAAAAAAGTTAGAAGTAAAACTTATTTGAAGTACTTACTAACCCACTGTATTTTAATATGCCTACTAACAAAATTGGATCTTCTGAATAAAGAAAATTATTATATTATATTATTATATAAACGTGACGTGTAAAAATATTCCAGGTCGTAACATAACTGGTATAAAGATATCCAGAGGTTCTGGCAGACAAGCTTTTGTACTAGAAGGCGGAAGCATAGCATCTGATTGGGTATCTCCAGTCATCCTCACATACATCGCAAACCAGCTGATCACAGGTGAAGACAATGAAGCCAAGAAGGCCTCTGAAGACTTCGACTGGTACATTTTCCCCATATTAAACCCTGATGGATACGAGTATACACAGGATGAAGTTAGGCTGTGGAGGAAGAATAGAGCGCCGACGACAGGACGCAATATCGGCACAGATCTGACCAAAAACTGGAACTCGCATTGGGGAGGTGAGACAATGCATGGATTTTTGTATTAATCTATATTCTGATTAATTATGCAAGATTTTTATTATTATAAAATATTATTATTTAAAAAAATGCAAAATAATTATTGAAATGTTACATAACGTCATAATGATATCCAGTTTGGTAGACGAAGTTCGACGATGGCCGGTAGTGGCAGGTTGTAAAAACCGATGACAGAATACGGTATGACCTCTGTTGATCATCTGTTAGGTCTTTGATTGATAACCTTTGTCTGGCTTCCAATCTTCTTCTTATCTCTAAACATGATATTGTTTATTTTATATTTCTAATAAGTACCTATTTATATTTTCCAGCAAGTGGAGGAAGCCACACGCCGTCGGCAGCAAATTTCGTGGGACTTGGACCTTTCTCGGAACCAGAGACTAGGCAGTTCTCAGACTATCTCCTGAACATCAACCAAGCTATGGCTGGCTTCTTATCCTTCGGCTCTTTCGGCCAAAAGCTTGTCATTCCATTTGCACATACTGACGACGCTTTGTATAATTTCAATGATATGGTACGTGATTGTTTTTCGAAATAATACATATTTTTTGTTACTGTAATTACTATTATAATCTTCATCAGCCTTCTATCGCCTACTGTTGGGGATAGGCCTCCTCTTTTATAAGCCAATTCTTTCGGTCATGTGCCGCTCTGGTCCACTGTTTCTCCGCAATCCTGCAGATGTCATCGGACCATCTATATGACGTATTTATAGACATTTGTCAAAAAGCCTGATTTTTTTGCATGACTTTTTTAAAAATTATTTAACTTTCAGGTGACTATAGGAAGGCGTGCGATGGGATCTCTCGCTGTCAAATACGGAACCATGTACCAAGTAGGAAACTCTCGCGCTGTATCTGGTAATTTTTTAATCACCTTAGTCAAATAAGTTACGTAATAACTCGCATTGGTTCACTTTTACTAACCACTGCATCGTCCTGTCGGGCACTTAAAATAAATCATCGAGTTAGGAAGCTATAGCGAGACTGAAGAGCGTACCATTAAGATAAGACAGTTTTTTAATTTACCAAAATTTTGTCACCCTATGCGAGTAAATTAAGGGTTAATATTTAATGAAAAGACACACTGACATGGTTTTCTATTTTATGCCAAGTATGATAAAATGCAGTTAGTAGGTACCTATACATAAAAATGATGTCATCATCAAATTTCCAGACGGTTCGACCGGAGCCATGGCTGACTGGGTGAAGTACCGGTTCAACCCGCCCATAGCGGCCTCCTTCCTGCTGCGGGACAGCGGCGTCCCGCCCGCGATCCTGCCCGCTAGGGAAGTGCTGCCATCTTGTGAGGAAACCTTCGACGCTTTGATGGCCATTTTGAGAGAGGCGAGGTTTATTGACGTTTTGTAAATTTAAAAAGTAAATAAATAAGGTTTTTTTGTTTTTATTTTTGACTTGTGCATGCGGATGTTCTCCATTATCGTGCATGTTAGTGTATTCTAGCCTTATTTATAGTCTAAAGGTCATAGCTAATTAGAGGCACCCAACTCCAACTCTGCATCGCCATGACTCGTGCGGTTAGTATTCTTTAGGTATATGAAATTGTATGGGTATGCGCTCACGCCACTCGGGGTGGGTGATGGGTGGCTCTAATGAGCTACGAGCGTAATACTTAGGTATGTACTATTGACTATTTATATGGTTTGAAATAGAGATTTATTATTATGATGAATATGATCATCAATAAAGCTCAGTTACGGAATGGAATAACAATATAAAATTTTATATCAATAATTTTAAATTCATTCCAAATTTACTGAGTATTGCAAAAACTCTTTAAATTAATTGAAAATAATGTCCAAGTCCTCATATGTGATAATAAGTTTTGTTTAACTTTAAAACACATAATAATGAACGTAAATTGTATCAAAATCATACATATTGATAAATTGACAATAATAATATCATGAAGAGAATGAAAAATATAGGAACTCCATTTCCATTATAATACCATGGCTGAGTAAACAAAACACTGGAGGCTACTGAACTCAATTTTTCGTGCTCCAATTATTCAGATACTTCTGTTAGTATTTCCCGAACAGGATATTAATTTTCCTATGTTCGGCATTGCGCACACTAGCAAACTCTCGCATATTGCATTGGAATTCAAATAATTTTCCATTTTTTTGTGTTTCACAACGGAAATGAAACTTTGGCTGTAAATCATTCCATTACCCCGGCCCTGTAATTGGTTTCCTGTGGAAATGTAAATTATGTAATGCAGTACAAGCTACGCTATTGTACTTTATTGAATGATAATACGGAAGTTTTATAGCAGCTATTCCGAATTATTAAAATCTCATTAAATTGGTAATTTATATTAACCGGATTTAATTTAATTTCAGAAGGAAAATTTGTGATATTTAAGATAAGCGATCCCAGACATTGAATACTGTTATCCTGTATGAGATCTTAAGTACCTAGAGCCTATGCACAGTAAGCGTAGCGTGAGACGCCCTCCAGCTCACTGATCGACGAGACCGCGAAAAGTCTGAGGACAAAGTGTGCATATGGGTCTCTGCCAATGGTCGAATAAAGGCAGACAAAATTTGGGAATTTCAATCCTATTTGGGACACTAAAATTCTTGTACATTCAACACTGGACTCACGTTGATTATGACAGCGATTTATTTGAAACAAATACCTAATTATTGTAGCCTTTTAGTAGAGGCAACGTAAGCGTGCTAAGTACTTCACTAAAGTGCTTGTCTACGATATATAAATGATAACTAGATAAGATAATATTAATACTTTAATTAACGTTAATCTTGTATGATATAATTCCCATCCAGACTACGACACTAACTAATAATATACCTACTTAATACTTATATTCAAGTTTCGATTGTCGTAACGATACGTCCATTATGTTGGGAAAAACAGTTTTTGTTTTTCTCGTTGCAATAGTTTACGCAACTGATGAGAAAGTCAGATATGACAACTACACAGTATATAAAATCTTTCCAACCAATGGGAAGGACATAGAAGTTCTCTCGAAGCTTCAAGAGAAGGATTTCAGATATGACTTTTGGTCTGAAGCGGTTCCTGGTGCTGAATTCGTTGAGATTATGGCCGCTCCAGCTGACAAAGCAGAACTTGAAATTCTTGCGAAGGACTACGGCATGAAAATTGAAATTGTAATGAGTAATGTCCAAGAGTAAGTTGGTTTTAATATTTGCAATAGCTTTTAAAATTCGAAAAGAACGTTTAAATAATTTTATTTTTCATTACAAGTCTATATTTCCGCCGTCGGAGATGTATTTGTATGTTTGTATACTTCATATAATGGCAGTGGCGGTGGTAAATTCATATAGGGCGGCCAGTCTTCTTTTCTTATATCTTTTAAAAATACTAACTTTTATTTTATTTAAATACCTACCTAATATAATAATATATTTCTTTTACATTGGTGTAACATTTTATTTCGCTTTGAGATATAAGGTGATCTGAATAGGTACTAATAGAAATTTTTAAATTTACAGCGTGATCGACAAGCAAAAAGTTGCAAGATACACCAGCCGTAACATAAAATCCATGGGCTGGGACGCTTATTACAATCTCAACGATATAAACAACTGGCTTGACGATCTAGTGGCCACTTACCCCAGAATTGTAACATCAATAATAGGTGGCTCTACCTACGAAGGAAGACAAATCAAGGGTATTAAAATTTCCCACGGTTCAGGTAGAAAAGCCGTGTTTTTGGAAGGAGGAATACACGCTAGGGAGTGGATTTCGCCAGCTACTGTCAACTTCATTGCTCACGAGTTGCTGACCAGTAATGAGACAGACACGGTTGCAGCGGCAAGAGATTTTGATTGGTACATATTCCCAGTCACCAACCCTGATGGGTATGTCTGGACTTTTGAAAATGTAAGTTTAGTTCGATCTCGGAAATAATAATCCAATCAAAAACATAAATGATACTACTAACTAGCCAAGACAGACCTTAGGCTACAATACATTATTTTATGTTATAAGAAGATATGATTATGTAATACTGTTACCTACTTATAAATAAATTTCAGGACTGACCATTGAACTTGGCACCCATTTAGATCTCACTTCTTTTGTCGTTGAAGTCGACATTCGGCATTTAGGTAAGTATAATAATATTGAACCGGCTCTCATTTGACATTTATGTTTTTGATTGGATATCATTACTTTTTGTTGGTAAGTACATAATAATATATTATTATCCTCGTAACGCCGTAGGTATTTTTAAAAAGACAAATTTAAAAATGCATAAAAAAAACTTTAAAGTCCCGAGACTTTTAAAAAGGATAATTATTCACTCAACCTACATATCATATATTCAATATTATTACTTTACCTATTTACCTACGTTTACGGGGTTCTTATAATTTTCTTGTCAGTGTTATTTTATCCTATCCGATTTGATAAGATCCGATCCGATTTGATCCAATCGGATCCCATCCGATCGGATTTGAGCCGATTCGTCCGATCCGATCCTATTTGACTCAATTTGATACTATCCCATCCGACACGATCCGTACCCATCGGAACCGATCTGATCCAATCCAATCCGATCTGTCCGATCCAATTTGATCAGATCCGTACTATAAGCTCCGATTTGATGCGATCCCATCCGATACGATCCGTACCTAATCTCATCGGAACCGATCTGATCCGATCCGATTTGAGCAAATCCGATCCATATGAACTGTCCGATCTGTTCAATCCGTCCGATTCGAGAAGATTCAATCTAATCCGATTTGATCCAATCCCATCCAATACGATCCGTACCCATCCGATCCGTATATATCCGATTCCATCCAATACGATCCGATCCGATTTGGTCCGATCCCATTCCATTCCATTCTATTAACAGCTATCTTAGACTAGTTAACATTAATATTATGCAAATGCATCTCAAAACCATTTCATAGTTTTCGCATATTATGATAGTAATAGTACCATAAGAGTTTTGATCTATACGTGAGTGAGTCAGTAAATGTTAAAAATGAGGTTATTTGGACATTAATATCTAAATAACCGTCTGAGATACGCTTATGAAATTTAGAACACATATTATGTATCTCGCTAGTGTCAATATATGAGCCAAATTTCATACGTTTATATTAAATAGTTTTTGATTTATGAGGGGGTCAAAAGTGTCTCGAAATGGTTCGGGTATTATTACACACGGTGCGGCTCGCCAGTTCTGTTTCTCGAACTTGGCTTGACAGGCTACCGCGTGTCTAGATAATAATAAAAAATAAAATAACAATATGAGTTTTTAGAGGGGACCACAAATAATATGGCGTGTCTGTGTATTTCGTTTTTTCTCTTTTCCCTTTTTTTCGATATTGTCCGGCTATATAATGTCTCGCTTGAATCTATTTATGAAATACAGAATGTAAAAATCAGCCATAGCTCGTTTGATGATGAAAGTTAATGAATAATTTCAGGAAAGAATGTGGCGTAAAAACCGTAGACCTGTGGCTTTTAATGCTATAGGTATTGATTTGAATAGGAACTGGAACAACAATTGGCTCCGTAAGTACATTATTTTATGGTACATTTTGACTCATTTATAGAATAGTTGATCTAATCAAACTCGGAATTTCAATATTCTGAAGGGATTTTAATCCTACAGTAAGAATTGGTGAAATCATTAAGAATTGGTGAAATCATTTTAAGTTAAAACTCAAAGTCAAAGATTACGATTATAACACTCATGAAAATGCTTTTTGCATATACCTATGTAACTTCACAACAGATGCGCATGAGCCAGCCTTCTACAGAACTTCTAGAGGCCCTCCATCTCTTCTTACAAACATAAAAATTTTCAACTTATTCTTCCAGGCATTGGTGCCAGCGCCCAACCGATCTCCGACTCGTATGCTGGACCCGGCCCGTTCTCTGAGATCGAGACCAGGACTTTGTCAGAATACCTCAGAGGCATCGCAGATCAGCTCGAGCTGTACCTCTCCTTCCACAGCTACAGTGAGCTGTTGTTGTTGCCCTTCGGAAACACTACGGTGCCGTACGCTAACTATAATGATGCGGTTAGTTCTGTTACCCTAATAATATACACTCAAGAGCAAAAAGTGACAGTAACACCAAATTACTCCTATATACGATTTGAATAAAAAAATTACAG
The DNA here is from genome assembly GCF_932276165.1 of Plutella xylostella. Lineage (NCBI taxonomy): Eukaryota > Metazoa > Arthropoda > Insecta > Lepidoptera > Plutellidae > Plutella > Plutella xylostella. The sequence goes on from NC_064005.1 coordinate 2,128,345, forward strand.
AGCATCAGAATATTACAAACTAAAAAAAATAATTATTGATCTGAAAAACTGACGTCCTGGTTTAAAATAATAATTTTATCTTGCAATTCTTCGTAATTACATATTATGTAACTTGCTTTTATTACATAACATAATAGTAATTTCTCGTAGGTGGTAAAAAAAACATGGTGGACAACAACAAACAACTCTACAGATTCTTAAATAACAGCTTTTCTTTATAGTCTTCATCTAGTATATTACCGTAGCATTAATCCAGATTTTTAGAGCCAAGTGACCGTTGGTAAGAAGGTGAATATTCTCATCACTCATCACTCATCACTCATCACTCATCACTCATCACTCATCACTCATCACTCATCACTCATCACTCATCACTCATCACTCATCACTCATCACTCGTACCAAACTTACCATATTTTAATGGTTTTCAGTTGAACATTGGCAGAAGAGCTATGGGCGCGCTATCTGTCCGTTACGGAACTTCATACAGTGTTGGAAATATTGCAGAAATTATTTGTAAGCATTTTTATAGAATAGAATAGAATAGAATAGAAATCATTTATTTGAAACACAGCAAAAAAAAAAAAAAAAAAAATACATTAACTTTCAAAAACAGCTAAGTATATATAAAGAGAACTTAAGTAATAATTAAATTTTATAATAAGTAATAATTTTATACTTACGGTGTATTTTTATTATTAAGTATGATGCCGAGTGAACCGCCTTTCCATTATATCTGTCACAATCACTGATTTGAATCCACCTAATTGATTGGACCATAGTAGGTACTACCACAGTCAATTTCTTTATGACTGAAGTAGAATCTTGAATCACTATTAATTTATGAAGGTGAGGTATAAAGGCTTCGTCAAACAGGACGCGTTACTAGCTTCTCAAATCAAATCAAAATGTTGTTTAGTGAAAATTTCTCCATAGTGGGTTAGAGTATAACCAGGGATTATTTGCTTGACTATTGATACATCTGTCAAGAATTTAATATGGAGATGACGTATAATTGATCAACCTTTCCCTGGTTACGATCTAACCAACTATGGAGAAATTGGCACTAAGTTGTGTTGTACTACTATGGTAAAATACCGTCAAACAGAGCACCAGCGCTAGCAGTACGCAATGCAACGCTAGCTTCACAATTAATTTATAATTATTTCCGTATTTTTTCAGACGCAGCCACCGGAGGCAGCATAGACTGGGTGAAGGACCACCTGAAGGTGCCTCTAGTCTACTGCTATGAGCTCAGAGACAAGGGCCGGTTCGGCTTCATGCTCCCCGAAGACCAGATCTTGCCGAACAACCAGGAGGTGATGGACTCTGTGCTGGACCTGATACATCAGGCCAAGAGATTCGGGTACATGAGCGGACAGAGACGATGGCCGTGAAATGTGGATGGGTGGAATTTGGAATTAAAATAATTTTATCTTTTATGTCTATGTACTTTAAATACCGTGTTAACTGGTAAGCGTCTAACTTTTGGCATCGTATAAAACGGTTTAATCTCGTTCAGTATTGTATAGAAATTTAATTTATGAAAATCCTTTTGGTCCGATACGCACGATACCGATAGGTGGACGCTTATTGCTTACCTTTAAAGGTAGCATTCCCTACATTCTACATACCTACTGGCGTACAGAACACAACTATTTTTATTACCTTTCAAGTCTCTTTTCTATTTATTTTCTCACGCATTCATACAGTCTCTAAACAATACAATACAAATAGTGCGTGTCAAAACAAGCAATGCTAGAAAAAGACATGCAAAAAGCGATCCCGTGCACCCGTGTTCGGCTCTGACCACAAACAAAGCTTCAATAAAATATGTATACGACATAGCGAAGCAAATTTATTGGAAACCACGGAACACTACCCTTTCATACAGGTCCACAAACCGAAACGGATTATTGGACACACCATAATGAGTCTTTCCCAATTGAAATAGAGTTTCGTTTCGATCGCGTTTCTTTGGAGGTGAACATTCGGAATTCTATCAAAAACTAGACGGTACAGGTAAGTTTTGTGTGCACTGCTGAAACTGAAAATAATTAATTTTGGACAAGTCCATTACCCGGGCGCGGTCTGACGGAAAATTGTTAGCGCAACGATACAAAAGTATTGTATGTATGTATGTATTTCAATTTAGGAGAGCTAGGGTTATTCGTCTGGAACGTGGTTTGAAAGGTATGTTTTATAATTAATCTAAATATCATCACTTAATCTAAGTGTAAAGTGGTTTATTTGAAAATGAAAAAAATACTGAGTCTACCATTTTCCGTTTTCTAAAATACAGACTAGGTAAGTAAATATTATTTTGGATTTTCACACTATGAACTTATATGATTCACAAAGGCACATGCTAAATTAATAAAAGATTAATTAAACGTTATGTTTTTCTGTCGAGCTGGCATGAAAAAAACCGTCAAAACAGCAAAATTTCCTACAGTCTTTAGTCCAGTCAATAAATGACCCAAAATGAGGTGTAGAGTGCGTGAGCAGGTAACTAAGCGATTCCTTCAGAAACTTGTTCAGGGGGCTTAGGTTGTTAACATACCAAAAGTCCTGACTCCTAGGTGATGAGCGGGGGGGAGGAGAGGGAGGTAAAGGTACGAATTTTTGGTTTTTCGCTTATATCTCGAAAACGGTGCATCGCAGAGAAATATTTTCAAGGCATAAAAAGGAGTTCTTTAAATTATCTAAAACTTTTATATCATATGTATTTTTCTAATTCCTAACCGTTTTCGAGTTATACCCTCGGAAAAAGTTGAAATTTACAAGAAAAATCTATTCAAGTCAAAACATTCATAAACATTGCGTCATATTTTCTAAACCGATTCATAAACGAAAAAAATTAATGGGAAAGAAGTTGTAGATTTTTAAATGCCCTTTTAGAATATATATATACATATTCTTGTTAATGTCCAACGCGCCTAAGGTTATAGCTATTTTAAACATACCAAATGGTTGTTAACATACCAAAATGTTAACAACCTAAGCCCCCTGAACAAGTTTCTGAAGGAATCGCTTAGTTATCTGCTCACGCACTCTACACCTCACTCCTTGACTGGACTACTTAGCATTCTGAATTCTCTTTTTAAACCAGACAACAACCTCAGGTCAGCCCACCAGCCAGTACTTCCCACTGATAAACCACAGGATGCTGGCTAAGTAAATACGCGACTACTTTCTCGATTAAACCACCGAGAAGGCACCATTGAAGGCGCTGCAATGAAACACTATGTGAAAATTTCGCCAGCGGCTAGTTAGGGTATATGAGAGCGGTCAGCGGGATGAGGGTATGCGAGAATGGTGTTGCGGGAAGTAAATAATTATATAGGTAGTCTTAGAGCGATTCCACATGGCACATGGGGTACCTACCTACCTTAAAATATCTACGTTATAATAAATCATACCTACGTTAAACTTCTAAGTTCTTAAAGAGATCTCCATAAATTAAAAGTAAAAATATTTATTTTAAGGAACTAGTTGTCCTTTAAATTTATTAAGCTAAAAATATAATTTCTCATAAAAATAAATTACCCACGTCCTTTTATGATAAAAATCTGCAGATTCGGTCCAAACTTGGTTTTGAATAATAATGTTTTGTTAGAAAAAACCTACGACTTCCTTTCCACGAACTGGTTCCTTTTTCCATTAGATCCAGGCGCGTCCATGTCCACGGTTCGCAATGGCACATTATCGCGATCACAGCTCTTTGAGCTGCCCCCCTCAAGCGCCGCGTCCTAGCCTCCTAGCCCGCTTGTACTCCACATGCTCATAGTACGGATTGTCTTTGTGAGACTATCTTTCATCTCATACAGAGAGAGCCCGAATAACCGAAACACCGCACAATGCACGCTGCTTGCCCCAACGTATAGGACTCATTGTTTGTTAACCTGGGTGCCTAACCTAGCAGAGATATAGCGTTGCTACGGATGCTTTTGCTCCAATATTTTTAGGGTCAACACGTCAAAATTACTTACTTTTTTTTGTAATCATTTGCACCAACCGAAACATGTGTTCCACGAAATTTTGGCACTAAAATTTATGTTGCATATGCAATACCACTGGCGTTGCAAACCACCATTGGCGGTTGCAAATCAGTCAAAAAAGAGGCAGCCCAAGGACAGAGTGTTAGAAGGAGGCCTAGCGATAGCGATCAAGCGATGGAGAATGATGAGAAAGATGTTTTTTTGCCGTTGGACTGTGGACTTTCAGCTGTTACTTAATATTTGAGCGCTTGCGGTATTATAAGTACTCTAATTAAGGTGTAGACACACTAGAAGTAGAAATACATATTCATACACATACATTGACAGCGTTTAGCTTAGTACACTCACGTGCAAAGAAACTGTTCCACTCACAAATTTCCGAATCTGAATGGCCTCAATTTTTTTTAAACATTTAGTAGGAAATTTGGACAAAATGTTTACGTTTTTAGTTGCCAATATTCAGGTAAACTTTTAAACGTAGTTCAATAATGTAGATGGCCTCATTTTTTGCTTAATTTGGTGATTTTCTCAATGGAACATTTTCATTGCCCGTGAGTGTATGTCTAGGTTTGATCGTAAGAAGGCCGTAATACACGATCTCTTTTGCTAACTGTACTAGCAAAAACAGTACAAAAAATGCATTGTTTAAAGGCCCAATAATATCTACTAGACGTTTCTATATATCGATATGAAATGGACGAAGCATGAGTGTAAAAAAAACTTTAACGCGCACGCCATATCTGTGTTTCGATCAATTACATTCGAAATAAGAGCATTTCTTATCAATCTCACCGATCCATCATTGCAGTGTGAGCAGTGTGGATTGGACGTAACTGACTATACTTGAGCCAACGATATTATAATACGAACAAATGGATTGTCAGTGCAAAAGAAACTTCTCAACAAATAACACAGACTCAGAAGGTTTGTTATTTTTTCCATTTCATGTGTTTTTTACACTAATTTCCAAATCTTGTAGGTACAGTTAGACTATAATAGGTTTACCGAAGAGCTTTCGGCTAACCATTTTTAACCGACTTCAAAAAGGGGAGGATGTTCTCAATTCGTCGGGATATTATTTTTTTTTGTTAGTTCACCGATTACTCCGCCGTTTATGAACCGATTTTGAAAATTCTTTTTTTGTTGTATATTGTGTGGGTTCAGCTCCCAGGTGGTCCCATTTTTTTTTCAGAATTTTATCTCACCCCCAAGTGTGGGTAAAGGGGTAAAAACAGGGTATGAATTTCCATTTTGGGCACATATTAACCGATTCTAATGAAATTAAGAACGTAAATATAGTTCTTATAACAAAAAATATGATGGTGACCTTGAGCTGATCTGATGATGGAAACGGAAGGCAGTCAGGGGAACTCCTCAACGGTATATAGCAACTACTTCGTGTTTACTTCTTGAATGATTCGTATTGATTAGTAGGACTTTTTGGTATCATTTGCACCTTACTTTTGATTGAAAATTATTGCAAATAAACTAAAAACTATAAAATAAAATAATAATAAAAAAAATTAAAAAACCGACTTCAAAAACCACTAAAATGTATGAAATAATAAAGACAAAGTAATCTGAAGAAATATGGCACCAACTTCAAAAAAGAACAGTTCCTGCTTAGGTATATTTGTACTGTCACATACGAGTAGAAATTGTGTAAACCTTAAATTATTTCTTACATTTTTACAACACCCTGCACGTATATATTACGATCATAATATACTCTACACATGGTCTACTTAGCCCAAAATCTGAAACGTAGCGACAGTGGTTTTTGATTGGGCCATTACACTTTGCGCGAACTACACTCGATAGTGAATGAATAAGTAAATCCTTTCACGCAGTCCAATCAATCGTTATACTCCAATATACGAGTATGCCTTTTTTTATCTGCGCAATAACTGCTGTATTTGTAGATCTGTTTAAATTTTTAATGATTTTCCAAATATTAATGATGCTCAAACTGCAAATGGATACTGGCGAAAACGGCTTTATTTTTATTTTAAATGGTGCAATCACGTCTTTAAGCATTATTATGTATAATCATTTTATTATCCACACTCGCGAGCAATGAAAATGTTCCATTTACTCAAAAGAGCAGACACTAAATTTCAATTTTTTTAAACAGTTATAATTTGAACACAATGTTTACTTTTTTATTCCGATGTGCTGTTAAATGTACTTCAGTATTGCATACGGCGTCATGAAGCTAGCCGTTTAGGAGTGATTTGAAGCTATTGACACTGGACCTTTTTCAAAGTTAAAAAAAAAAACACGCTCTCACGCCTTGTACTAATGTACTCCCTTGCGGGGTAGGCAGAGGTGCATTGCTGCACCCACTTTTCGCCAGAGTGTTATGTTAGTCCCAATGTAATAGGGGGCGGGCCTATTGCCATTTAACGGGCACATCCAAGACCCGAGAACAAATATCTGTGTTTAAACAAATATCTGCCCCAGCCGGGAATCGAACCCGGGACCATCGGCTCAGTAGTCAGGGCCACTAACCACTACGCCATTCGGTCGTCTTTATAAAGTTTGCGTATTTGACTAGTTTTCTCAAAATCACGCTTATTCAAGAAATGCGTGTGTAGTCGCCATTTGCCGTAATTTTTGTACTTATGTTAATGTACAGAAATGCAATTGGTCTATCGTTTACATTTTATTACTTACTGCTAACAAATGGTCCAAATGCATGCACTTGTGCAATGTAATAGGCATCTATGATAATAATATTTTAACATACTAACCAACGTTAAAAACCCCCATAATTCAACACTAAAATTCTCATAACTTTAGAAGAACGGCTAAGCCGATTTTGACAAAATATGAGAACGAATAGGTACCTAATTACTTATTAGTTGCTACACTACACTACACCATCCAATCATCAATAGGTATAGGTACTGTCTATTTACTTCCTGTAATTCCCTTAAAAGTAGTACCTCGACGGTACTCAACCAAATTACTCCTCATACACTTAAAAAATACAATCAATCATTGAAAGAGTCAGCGTAATTCGGGATCCTTTGTTGCCTAAACGTACTCTCTAATGGCAATGTCGTTAAACTAACAAAATAGTCGGTACCCAATTATTTTCACATTTTCCCTAATATTGGAATGGACGTCGTTACGTAAGTAGTCACAATAGAACGCGTTGTAAGTAGAGCTATAACCGATGCGGTGATGCGAGCTTTTAGAGTGGATGCGGCTTAGATAGATAGATAGATAGAATACACTTTATTTGTACACCAAAACAGAATAATAAAATTAACAAAATGTAACTTAATTAGGGTACAAAAGGCGGTCTTATCACTAAAAGCTTAATCATTTTATTGACTATAGCTGTTCCCGCGCGCTTCGCTTCGCCTTAAAAAGTTTCCCCGTGGGAATTCCGGGATAAAAAGTAGCCTATGTTCTTTCTCAGGGTCTAGACCGTATGTATACCAAATTTCATTCAAATCCGTTCAGTACTTTTGGCGTGAAAGAGTAACAGACAGACAGACAGGCAGACAGACAGACAGACAGACAGACAGACAGACACAGTTACTTTCGCATTTATAATATTAGTTAGGATTGCAAAGCTTTCTTGAGACCCCAAGACAGAGTTTTGCTCGTTGTGTCATTTGCTCGTGTTGAATCCAATTGACATCTATAAAAAATTGCCATGCCGCCTAGGTTTATTGACAGTCAGCTTAGTTTTCAATCGTCGTTTGTCTTTCAATTATTTTATAATAATATTGAGTGGAGTTAAGAAGAAAAAAAAAACTGGCCAAGTACGAGTTGGACTCGCGCATTGACGGTAAGGGTTCCATACAAAGATAAGCTCATTTAAAAAACAAACTTAAAGCAAAGGCAGTTGAAATTATATTTTGCCATACATTGATATACGTATGGTCAATTCTGTTACTTTCATGTATGTTTTTAATCACAATATTTACTATTACTCGTAAACTTGTAAAGTCTACTTACCTAAGATAGTTTTCCGTTTAATTTCGTCATCTGTGATTTTTTTCATATTTTTGGTACCAACCATTTAGCCAGCAGCGGGGGGGGACACTTGAGTCTAACAAAAATTAGCACTTTGAAGTTTAATATTTCATAAAACAATCACTGAATCATAAAATGGTTAAAGCATACCTACCTATAATATTTTTGAAATATCTATTCAACGATACACCACATCACCAAAACAACGGATAAAAAAAACATCCCTTCTTTACTTGTGGGATTTTATTATACTACTTTGTTGTGTCCGTTAAGTTGTATTCTATGTGAAATGTCACCTTGATGACTTTACCAGTTTCTGAGAAAAAGGTGGTTACAGACAGACCGACAAGAAAGTGATCCTATAAAAGTTCCTTTTTTCCTTTTGAGGTACAGAACTCTAAAAATTACCCAAAGGGACATTACCAATCTATCAACTTTTTTATACCGCATCCAAACTAAAATAACATCACTCGTGGTTTTTGAGAGAATGCCAGCTTCCTAACAAAAGATTTTTAGTTGAAAGACGCCACTTGAGATCGTATTTGTGTAACTGACATTCGTTTTGCGCCAGATTTCACTTGCGACCTTTTCAGGCTAAAGTAATGTAGAACCAGTGTGTGTAGTATGTATTTGTATGTAAAATTTGGTTGACGTTGCATAGCTTTTCTTTAATGGCCGTCTCCACATGCGAGGGAATAGCGACGATAATATCGTCGTGCACGCATGTCTAGCTCGGGATCTAAAAGATTGTTTATTTTTAAATATGTTGTAGTTTAAGCGAAATATATTATTATTAACTATGCATTGGTCAAATATTACTAACTTTACATTGATAATATCAATACAGAATTCATACTGGCCTAGTAGGTACTTAATTTACAACATAATACATATAAAGTACTAGCGGTTCCCGCGCGCTTCGCTTCGCCTTAAAAAGTTTTCCCGTGGGAATTCCGGGATAAAAAGTAGCCTATGTTCTTTCCCAGGGTCTAGACCGTATGTATACCAAATTTCATTCAAATCCGTTCAGTAGTTTTGGCGTGAAAGAGTAACAGACAGACAGACAGACAGACAGACAGACAGACACAGTTACTTTCGCATTTATAATATTAGTTAGGATAAGCATACATCATGAAACGCAGATAATGTATGCGGCCCTGAAAAGCGGTTACCGAATTAATTTAACAGAACTTCCCAACAAACAAAAAATACTCTCATAGTGGCTTATAATGCCAAAAATATTTTACTTATAAAAGCCGTATTATCGCTAATAAGCGTGCGTTTGGGCACAAATTACAAGGACAATAACCTCAAAGCCCTCTTATAATTGTTTTATTGTTAGCATATTTTTTTTATACGTGCTTTATTATAGCAAGCAACAAGAGAGTCAAACTAATAAAAGCAAAAGCATTGCTTATAGAAAGCCAATAAACTTGTAAGAGACATGTTGAAAAGCGTTAATAAAGCCAACCAACCTTATGCGTGTTTTATTATGGCGAGCAACAAGGGAGTAAAACTTATAGCGGTAAGATAAATTCTATTAGATAGCTAATCAGTGTATGAGATTCTACAGTAAGTGTTTTCCTGAGTGATTTTTGACAGTTTGACAGCGTCAACAAGTATTATAAAGACAGATGACAAGAACCAAGTACTTATAATTAATGTAATTTATTTTTTAGAGTGTATATATTCTGCTCATTTATGTGAAAACTGTGTGGGAATTCAAACGTATGGTAAAATGAGGTACAAAAAGTGTAATTATATCAACGGGCCCTTGAATTTGAGTAGTTTTACGGTAAAAATGTGAATAATTATTGAGTCATGTTTCTTTATAACGCTTTTACAAGGGTAACAACAGTCGCACATCGTCTATAAGAAATCTATAAGATTATAAGCTCTGTAATGGCAACACTTGTTTCATAAGCTATCGCCACTTTATCTATCGTTAGGGTTCCTTTGACGCAAGTATTATGCCGACCGTAGCTATATTAATAATTATTAGCTATACTTATTACTTTTCAGGTAGTATTGCAATGGTCGTCAGAAATAAATTATACTTTACTTTATTACTTTTTTCAGATTTTTTTATAATGCCGTACAAAATCTAGTAATATAGTAAAAATATTTGAAAAGGGGAAATCAAAACTATCTGCAGTTCCAAGCAATTGGGAAATCGGAGACTACACAATCATCATCAGAGGGCCCTTAAAGCACCCTTTTGTAAACATTGGATCAGCCCTCGTATTGATTAATGCTTCTACTGATAATCACCAATATGGTGACTGAAAAAAAACCGTGATTCTCAAATATTTGTTTTATTTGATTTTCCTTCATAGATTCCCACCACGTTGAGTACATAAATATTTCGATACATTTTTAATTTCAGACAGAATTGGCCAAAGTTGATATCCCCATGAATATCCAAATCCATCTCATTCACCTACATAAATGTATAATATCTAGTTCACTACCGCTAAGTACTGTTATAATCTTCCTCACTGATTAGACATAGTCATGTTCCATAAAATCATTTACGGGACCATCTAGTGATTTGTTGGTATCAGCTTGGTAATTTTGTGGCATTATACTCGTAGCAGTAGAAGTGGTGGGTATCTTTTAATATGACCATCTAGAGAATAATACATTTTTAATAGCTATGTAAGTGAATATGGATTGCTTTCATTCTTATAAAGATCATATAAAATGCTGTGAATTGTTTGTTGGGTAGACATTATATAAAATGCTCCTATGAGGTCAAAAGTATCATAGTTACCTTATGCATTACTATTATAAGAACAATTAGCCAAATAAAAAGCTTTTATATGGCTTTTGAATATTATATGGCTTAAAAGCATTGTAAATGCTCTTACAAGTATAACACATTTTCAATCCTTATTGTAACCATGTAATTTGGACTTGTTATGGTTAACCCAACCAAATTATAAGAATAAAGGTAATATTAGCCAAATCTTCTGATGTCATGCGATTATAAGGAACATTGTTATAATGAAAGCTATTTTAAAACAACTATAAGAGATTAGACCTTATACATATAATTTTATAAGAGTAGATTGTTTGTTGGGTTTAATCTTACACCGATTAAAATCTATTTGCCATACAAGTTGACCATATTTATATGTATTTAGTTTACTCTGTGTTCCTTCTAATATCGCTATATTATAAGGACCATTAGTTTCCAACAACTCTTCGAAAACTCTCAAGTTTGGCATAACTATAACCATATCGGGCCGAAGCGAATCATCTAGGTCAGGTCAGATTACCTCAGTATATTCAATTACCTTGTTAGCCCAATATTCTAGAGGAATCTCGACGAAAATTGACGGTATGAGATCTACACTCAAGCACGAACCTTAAAACTTTCAGGGTAAGGATGCTATTTGTGGATGCCGTTTGTAAGGTCCGTCTTTGATTGGTCGCTTGGATGGTAGCAATTACTTTCTGTAAGTGATTGTCTTAGCGGTAATGGGAAGATGCAAATTTTGGCTTTAACTTGAACAAATGACGGGTTGTATGGCTATCCGGGGTGAAATGGCTGGTCAAGGATCATGGTAGGGTTGCCGCTCGATAGTCTATCGACAGATAAACTATGCTCAAAAAACAAACAAACACTCACACCTTGTAATGTACTCCTTTGCGGGGTAGGCAGAGATGCATTGCTGCACCCACTTTTCGCCAGAGTTATATTAGTCCTAATGTAATAGGGGGCGGGCCATTGCCATTTTACGGGCACATCCAAGACCCGAGAACAAATATCTGTTTTTAAATGAAATATCTGCCCCAGCCGGGAATCGAACACGGGACCTTCGGCTCAGTAGTCAGGGTCACTAACCACTAGGCCATTCGGTCGTCTATGCACAGCATATGGCTAAGTTTAGAATGGAATTGAATACTAGTTTATTGATTTACCCGAACACAATTAGAAATTTCATATACATAATATACAGGGTGGCCCAAAGAGTGACGTCCAAAGGAAAATGTTTGATTCCTTAGGTCAAGGGGTAGCCAAATCACCCCCATGTATGTTCAGCAATTTTTAGTTTTTTAGTAGTTATGATTTTTATAACAAATTTTCTACGAAAATCGACCTCAGTGGATCAATTATGTTTTATTATTTTTTTGGATAACTTTTTTAGATTATTTTTTATTTTTGTGTCATCCTCTTAAGTTGTTCTTTTAACCATAAAAGTTTCAGCTTCCTAGCTGTAATGTAAGTTAGTTATTTTTATGTCGAAAGTTCAAATTATATCATCGAGCTAGACTGCTCTGAATTTTCTACTTGAAATTAAAAATTGAACTAGATATTCTCATGGTCCCTTATTAATTTTAAAAACTCCGCAAGGTTCCAAAATAACATAAAAATGAAAATAAACTATTGCTTAATGGGGTATTATTTGCAGAAAACAGCCTTCAAAGGTACTTGGGTGGAAATTACCTAATTAGTAAATTGTTTCGGAAAGTTGAAAGATTCCTGTTATGTCATTACTAAGGACTAATTCAGTTAGAAAATGTATCAAATTAAAGGGAAAATAAAATTATTTACTATTATTTTTTATTTAAGTTACATTTTTTTAATGTAAATTCTTAGTCAAATGTTTATGTCTGAGTTGTAAGATTTATGAGATAATTGTATTATTAATAATAAATAAATAAACTCAAATAATTCTTTTACAAATTTACTCACAATAAATTTTCAAAATGGCGACCTCCCACAGCAATACACTACCTACATCTACGCAAGAAATTTTCTTTAAGTCAAAAAAGTAACAAATGTAAAAAATATGACCTCTGTCAAAAAGTTAAACATGTCAAAAAAGTAACTTTTCTCAAAAATGTGACATCTGTCAAAAAGTGACATCTGAATGAAACAGAGAAGCGTATAGGCGACTTAAAGAAAATTTCTTGCGTAGATGTAGGTTGTGTATTGCTGTAGGAGGTCGCCATTTTGAAAATTTATTGTGAGTAAATGTGTAAAATAATTATTTGAGTTTATTTACTTAGTATTAATAATACAATTATCTCATAAATCTTACAACTCAGACTTAAACATTTTACTAAGAATTTACATTCAAAAATGTAACTTAAATAAAAAATAATAGGAAATAATTTTATTTTCCCTTTAATTTGGTACTTTTTCTAACTGAATTAGTCCTTAGTAATGACATAACAGGAATCTTTCAACTTTCTGAAACAATTTACTAATTAGGTAATTTCCACCCAAGTACCTTTGAAGGCTGTTTTCTGCAAATAATACCGCATTAAGCAATAGTTTATTTTTATTTTTATATTATTTTGGAACCTTGCGGAGTTTTCAAAATTAGTAAGGCACCATGAGAATATCTATTTCAATTTTTAATTTCAAGTAGAAAATTCAGAGCAGTCTAGCTCGATGATATAATTTGAACTTTCGACATAAAAATAACTAACTTGCATTACAGCTAGGAAGCTGAAACTTTTATGGTTAAAAGAACAACTTAAGAGGATGACACAAAAATAAAAAATAATTTTAAAAAGTTATCCAAAAAAATAATAAAACATAATTGATCCACTGAGGTCGATTTTCGTTGAAAATTAGTTAAAAAAATCATAACTCCTAAACTACTAAAAATTGCTGAACATACATGGGGGTGATTTGGCTACCCCTTGACCTAAGGAATCAAACATTTTCCTTTGGACGTCACTCTTTGGGCCACCCTGTATATATAAATACGAGTATATTGTTATTAGAGGTTCGTCTATATCGCTTTACCTCGAGAAACATTTGCATATATATTTGTTTCAAGCCGTCGAAGCCTACATTTAGCTAAGAGCATTTGTCTATAAAAGTTTCTTCTCTTTGCTTGTTTTTTAAAAAAGCTCTTCTATTATAGAGGCATTTACTTGTATTCGAAAAGCTGAAGCTGACTGTACCTAAAGCATTTACACGGGCAATCTCAGGGCACCATAACTCTGAACTATTGAGGCAGAAAAAAACATACGAAATCAAAATAACATCGAATGGCATAAAACATACGTACCCGGGGAATGATACATAGAAATCCCTTTTATCGTTCTTTGACCTTCTGACCCTTAGTGGAATATAGAGAGAGTGTAAAGTCGGGTGTGGCTACATTACGGGTGCATTAACATTTGAATGATGGTCTGAAAAAGGCACCCCAGGTGGTTTCTTTAGACGGAAATAGGTTTTGGCAGAGCTTCCGGTAGCTGTTGGTGTGAACTGAGAACGTAACTTGAAATTTATTTTTATGTCGTAAATTGGAATGATTTCGTATATGGCGGTACAGTAGTACTCTAACCCCCTTATTCATAGAAAAGTTACAACACGTTTTAACTAATAAACTGTTTTGTCCCTCTCTGTCAAAGAACAAATTGTTCTTTGTTGGAGAGGGACAAAACAGTTTATTAGTTAAAACGTTTTGTAACTTCTCTATGAATAAGGGGGTTAGTGTTTTGAGTATTGTGAGGAGGCATCTGCCTGTAAGATGAAACTTATCTCCAATCAAAGTAGGTAAGTATACAATGTGGAGTGAGCGTGGAATCTCGTATACAAAGTGGAGCCCCTAGCGGAATCTATCATGTAACTTTTGACAGATATAATGTATGCGTATGTCTTAATTACTTCTTATTTCGTTTTCGTAGATGCAGTAGGTACTTGTTCTATGGCGTGTCAGCAGTGGAAAAAAAATACCACGCGCAATAGTATGTAACGGGTCTATCCTAACTTCCTAACTTATATTATAAATGCGAAAGTAACTGTGTCTGTCTGTCTGTCTGTTACTCTTTCACGCCAAAACCACTGAACGGATTTGAATGAAATTTGGTATCCATATGGTCTAGACCTTGAGAAAGAACATATGCTACTTTTTATCCCGGAATTCCTACGGGAAAACTTTTTAAGGCGAAACGAAGCGCGCGGGAACAGCTAGTACAAATATATTAACTTTGGCTCACAGTGACAGTTACCTGCTAGTCCCCCGTACCATGCGAAGCACGTCCCAGTCTTGGCTGCGACTGATTTCACTCTCTTTCTTTACTCAATGGAAGATAAGGACAGCTATTCTCTCTCGAATAAAAGACATTTGAGACTTTGAGAGCCACTGGTTTCGGACCAGTGGCGCTGGCTATGGGATTGTGATCTTTTATTTGATAAGATTCATTGTATAGTGGAATTTCTCCTGTTTTTTACTATTTAACCGCTAAAGAAATGAAACGAAAATATTAGTAAGTACTATGATTGAAGTCTTCCTTGGTTTTTAGCATTATAAGGTTATTCTAAAAGTATTTAGTGTCTTGTGAAATATAACACAGACATACTTTACTGTGGAAGAATACTCTTTGTCTAAAAGCTGACAAACAGCTGGGAAACACGCGCCGAAATGAGACCTGAATGGCGCCACGATATTCAAGCAGGCATGGCGAAGCATGATGAAGACTGGCTTGAAAATCTAAAGCAGAAAAGAATTCGCCGTGCTATGCCTCCTCCGTTGGAATCGCGCTCCGTTCGGCTGCAACCATTGTGGCAAAAAATGTCGTGCTGCTATTGGACTATACAGCCATCAACGACGGTGCGGCCGTCGTAACTCATAACCCACGAGCGCTGCAACAATCATCTATATACAGGGTGTTGCAAAAAGGGTATGCTAAGCCGAAACCTACATGTCCAGCATGTTATATCTAAGCCCGAAACTGAAATCAGAATTTGGAAATTCGCGAAAAAAAAAAAAAGTTTTCCCTAGTAAAAAGTCACGTGACCAACAAAGTTTCTATGGAAAATGATTTTTTTTTTTCGCGATTTTTCAAATTCTGATTTCAATTTCGGGCTTAGATATAACATGCTGCACATGTAGGTTTCGGCTTAGTATACCAATTTTGCAACACCCTGTAGATGCTGTGGCCAATGATGATTTGTGTTTCTGTGTCGGTAGATAAAAATGCATCAACGCCCGCAGGCAACTAATATCGCTTTGCCATAATAAGTAGTCCATTACGTACAGAGTAGTGGAAATTACGTGAAAACTTTTTTTACGCGGAATTTACTTAGAGAACCGAATTATAATAATAATAAATCAATTTATTTTCAGATTATTAAATCCATACAATGATTTACAAGAATTAAAGTTTAGTAAATATACATAGGTATATTCAAATTATATTAACCCATATGGCCCGATGTTAGCTGACAAATCCTATCTAAGCGTTTGGCCACTGTTATGATATGAGACTCATTGAAATCATTTATTATGTTCCTCATCTAGCAAATAAATTTCGTTTAGGTGTTGCAAAGTTAGGATTACGTATAACTCTATGCTGCATTTTTTCACACATATTTAAAAAGTAAGCAATCTTAGTGTCTCTTTTCGATTAAAATATTTAAAATCAAATAAACCACAACTAAAAGTAATAGCTTGACTGCGAATATAAATTACATTTTTAAAATAAAATACCTATAAAGACTCACTTGCATTTTTTTACCAGTATGAAAAAAATGCAGTACTTAAGTATAGTTGGTTGGTTGGTAAAGATAAAGATAAAGAAACATTTATTCGACACATAGACAGCAACAACAACAAAAAGAAAAATACAGACTTAAAGAAAAGAAATACATATACAAAATAACAAGGCCAAAAAAAATAATAATAAAAAATTAACATGAGGCAAAAACAAAAAAAAATACAGGCAAAGTATGGTGCCATTGTACTCGGCAATACTCTGTGCACCTCATAGAGAGCGTCACTCCAGCGGAGAGTTACGCAAATAGGCGCCGAGCTAATGTGTTTATGAGTTCTGAAATGCTGGAACTAAGTAAACTAAACATTTTAAAATCTCCTAATGGCTCGCTGTGGGGTAGCTCGACCATTATTTTGGAGATTTTTAGACCATAAATTCACGTTTGCCTGTCAGCAGGTGCCTTTAATGCCTAGTTAAATAGTAGTACATTATGTTGGGCTAATTCTGAAGCACCCAAATTATTTTAATTTAGTCTGAGTTAACTACTCTTTGGACTGACGACCTTAGGCCGGTGGCGGGTAGTGGTATGGATGAGGTAGGCCGAGGACCGAGTGTTGTGGCGCTCCTTGGGAGGCATATGTCCAGCAGTCGATGATTATTGGCTGATGATGGTGATTAACTACTCTTTGTAATTTTTCATCAGTAGGTAATTCAGAATCGGACACATTGTTCAAAAAAAGAAAGACTTAAGGAAGAAAAATACTTGTTTTTGTACTCATAAAGTTAAATTTAACAACTTTCTAACCTGCTAATTATTAGGTACTTAATTTTAATAAGACAATGCAGTTTAGCTGCTAACGGTAGTCCCCACTCCCCACCTATTCCATCTTCTGAACATCCACTCAGCTGGACCGTACAGCAACAATATCTTATCCTTGTATGCTTCTCGTGCAATATTTATTCACGAGTCCGAGTCGAGTCCGTCGTTTAACAGACAATAAAATAAATCAGGACTGTTTGGACGGCACGATCTTAACTAGCACTTGTCACATCGTCGCTGTAAGGCTGCCCGCAGACCCGCGATCGAAACTACGAAAAACCAAACCTAACCTATGCAAAAATCCACTTTTTCCAATATCATAAAAAATACCTGTATCTGTAAACCTGATGGGTAGGTTATTTAAATATGTATTTCATCCCGAAGTAAATGGGTCAAGCCTCATCGATAGTGTTATTTAAGTATGTACATAATGTGATAAACCTTTTGTATTTTAATAGGCCTAACCCTAAAATGACGATGTGGATGGCAGGATTAAAAAGGCAAAAGGCGCATTTGCCCAGCTGACACCGATATGGCGGTCAAACATCATATCACGAGACCTCAAGCTTCGTATATTTGTCAGCAATGTCAAATCAGTCCTGCTGTATGGTTGCGAGACGTGGAAAGTGACCAAATCAATCTCCACTAAGTTACAAGTTTGCGTCAATAAACATCTGCGGCAAATTCTGCGAGTGTTCTGGCCTGACACAATATCCAATGAAGATCTCTGGAAGGAAACGCGACAGGAACCCATAAATAAAGAGATTCTCAGAAGAAAGTGGAGTTGGATTGGACACTGCCTTAGAAGACCAGAGGGGAATATCGCCAAAATGGCGTTAGATTGGAATCCGCCGCAGGGCAGACGGCGCAAAGGGCGACCTGCAATAACTTGGAGGCGATCCATTCTCAGCGACCTCAATGCCGTCGGAATCTCCTGGGAAGAAGCCAAAGAAAGAGCCCAGGACAGGAACGTCTGGAGAAGAACTGTGGAGGCCCTATGCTCCTCGTGGAGTTAGAGGAATTGATGATGAACCCTAAAATAGTGTGGTATCTGGTGACACAGTTCAAAGTTTACAACCAACCACATCAAACACACAAATAAATAATCCTTACCAACCATATTATATACCTAAGTACCATTTTCTTTACTTTGCAACCGCAATGTTACCGTTCACCCTTATTTAACTCAATCTTGAAGCTTTAAATAGATAGCCGTTTCCAAGATCCTAGAAGTGACATGAGTGATTTAAAATGGATATAAATTGTGTCCAACTTCATCGCAGTATCAACAAGTGCCAAGTTTTTTTTTAGATATGATGTTGCCTCCCCCGTCATACTATTACACTCACGGGCAAAGAAACAGTTCCACTTACAAAATTTAGACACCAATTTGAACAAAATATTTACGTAAATAATAAATAAATATGTGGGGACATCTCACACACGGCCATCCGACCGCAAGCTAGGCAGAACCTGTGTTATGGGTGTCGGACAGCTGATATATCTACACAAATACATAGATAGATAGATACTAAATATAAATGTCAACACCCAAGACCCGAGTACAAATATCTGTCTTTAAACAAATATCTGCCCCAGCCGGGAATCGAACCCGGGACCTTCGGCATAGCAGTCAGGGCCACTAACCACTACACCATTCAGTCGTCACGTATTTAGTTGGTTATTCTGATGCACCGTGAAATGTATTTAAATATTGCAGATGGCGTCTATATATTATTAGTTTTTCCCGTTTCGATGTATTTTGGGGATTTTCTCAATGGAACTTTTTGATTGCCCGTGAGAGTACTTTATAGCAGTTTAAACTTTTTGTATGCTTCAATCATTGAGTAGAGGGTACAACCGAGTCCGCGTGGTTCTATGGCTTCAATCAACGATATTTTCATACAAACTAGATGGATTTCAGTGCAAAAGAAACATCTCATAAAAAATACCTCACTTGTTGAACTGAGCTCTTATTTGGATAAGTTTGATTTGTGACTTTATTCATGGATACAATATTAGTTGTCATTAGGTTGAACTTAAAATGATTCGAGAGTAAACAAAATACGGTCAGTTTTTGCTTTGTTTTTGTATGTGACACACCATCTTTTTCCTATCTATATCGGAATTTGTAATTATACACACTCAACCTATTACGTACTTATTTATTATAGCTGTTCCCGCGCGCTTCGCTTCGCCTTAAAAAGTTTTCCCGTGGGAATTCCGGGATAAAAAGTAGCCTATGTTCTTTCCCAGGGTCTAGACCGTATGTATACCAAATTTCATTCAAATCCGTTCAGTAGTTTTGGCGTGAAAGAGTAACAGACAGACAGACAGACAGACAGACAGACAGACACAGTTACTTTCGCATTTATAATATTAGTTAGGATTTTGTATTCAACTCTGCAGTGCTCAATAATTATGCCAGAATAAGATATCCATTACATTATTTCATATCTGCATCAAGCCCTTAAGAAGCCTATGTTTCGATAACGAAGCATAATAGTTTGTATGCTGTGTAAACACTATAATTATGCATTAGTACTAGTCTTAAACCAGATTATTCTCACATTGAGTGGGCAAACTAGTTCCCTTTAATGTCTAGAGTCTTATCTCGAAGACCATAAATGCCACTTTTGAACACTCCAGAATGTAGCCTGGTATTTCCTAAGTACTAGCTGTAATTATAGTGTAAGTAATGTCTTACTTACTCCTTTGATAGTAGAATGACTCGTTTTCGAAGCTGGTTCGGTTCATGTTATGTTTGAATGTATCATTTATGCTTGCCATATGAAAGGAGTCTCCCGTGTTATTAACTGTACCTTATACGATCAAATGGCGTAGTGGTTTGTGGCCCTGACTGCTATGCACAAGGTCCCGGGTTCGATTCCCGGCTGGGGCAGATATTTGTTTAAGGACAGATATATTTTGTACTCGGGTCTTGGATGTTGATATTTATATTTAGTATCTATCTATCTATGTATTTGTGTAGATATATCAGCTGTCCGACACCCATAACACAGGTTCTGCCTAGCTTGGGGTCGGATGGCCGTGTGTGAGATGTCCCCACATATTTATTTATTTATTTATTTATACAGGGTGTTGCGAAAAGGGTAGAGTTAGTCAAACGGGGTCCTTCTGAATAATTTCTGTCGAGTTTTGAAAATAGGACACGTAACTTTTAAAATTGTTTTATCTAATTTTCAGAATGACCCCCTGAGTCACCCCCTTCCGGATTTTCAGTTTACCTTATCACTTTTCACTTGTCAGCATCTGACAACTAAGGGTGGGTTGCACCATTTAACTTTAACTATTACAAACGTCAAATCTCTTGGCGAGACAGATCAATCTTCAAGAGATTTGACGTCTGTAATAGTTAAAGTTAAATGGTGCAACCCACCCTAACACTGTCACTTTTATCATCGACACGCTAATAAGAAGATATTATAGCTACCTGTTTACTTACTTATTTCCAATCTCCGCTGGGGCGGAAAGGGCCGAAGTGAAGTGCCGCCACTCTTTGCGTTCTTGAGCCAGCTCAGAGACATCCGTCCAAGACATCCCCCCCTGGCCCATTTCCTTCTTGATTACCTATGCTTGAATATAAACAAACACTCACACCTTGTACTAATGTACTCCCTTGTGGGGTAGGCAGAGGTGCATTGCTGCACCCACTTTTCGCCAGTGTTATGTTAGTCCCTATGTAATAGGGGGCGGGTCTATTGCCATTTTACGGGTACATTTAAGACCCGAGATAAAATATCTGTGTTTAAACAAATATCTGCCCCAGCCGGGAATCGAACCCGGAACCTTCGGCTCAGTAGTCAGGGTCACTAACCACTACGCCATTCGGTCGTCTACCTATGCTGATTACCTATGCTTGAATATAATGCTTCGAATGTACCTATAATCCCCAAAGGGGTAGTCAGAGGTGACTCGCAACTTCGGAAGCAATAAGCTCGGCGACGTTCAGACAGATAGAAAAGCAATTTCGTCAATAAACAGCCGGCTGCAAGCGCTAGGGGGTTACTTTAGCTTAGAAAATTCAAAGTTTCTGAACGCTGCTACCGATAACCACGACACTGTCTCTTTGCTATAAATGCTCCGATTGCATGGCAGTTCTCATTTCATAATCATCATCATTATAAGCCCGTATCTGCCCACTACTGGGTATAAGGGGCTGCCAGTGTCTACCGGCCACTTTAACAATGACATCAGACCATCGGGCTGGCGGTCTGCCTTCCTCGTTTGCCAGTTCTTGTCAGTCATTTCTCATTTGTGGTTAAGTTAGAGTAATCCCCAGGCCACTGAGTGAGCAATCCGCAGTTAAGATCTCACTGTAAATCTGCAAAAATACTTATACAAAATAAGCCCCAGTGCAGGCCAACTCCTGGAGTGTCAAAGAAGTCCGTAGAATAAGGCCAATATTTTCAAAATAAGCATAATAATAGATACATAAACGTGCTCATGACTGTAATCCCCAAGGGGTAGTCATCCGCATTTCGCTACATACATATTTGTACTCATGTATTGGTCGCGAGCTGTATCGACGTTTTTAAATGAGTACAATGTTCGTTTATTAATTATGTACCTATCAAGAATGAACAATTGTATACAAGGTCGTAGATTATAAGTGGTAATATTATGAAATAATAATAATAATATTAATAAGGATGTGTGTTGAAGCGATTAATAATCCATAGGTTTTACTGATAATAACGTTTATTTACATAGAAAATTGAATATTATACAATTATACAAATGTCGCGAACAATGTGTTAAAATAAATATAAATAATTTCAAAATTCTTACATCGGTGTTCGGAAGGCTCAACGCGTCGACAGCCTTCTAGATGGAGCCTATTTGCATAAGATCTTAAATAAGCAATCGGCTGATCTCTATATTTTAGCCCCAAGTCAACAGTTAGTAAACCACTCTGTCCCGCTCTAGCTTACTAGATCGCCTGGAGATAGAAAGGGATAGGGCAAATTACAAGATTGTTATTACTACTTGGGACAGTCAATATTGGAAGTAGTGTTATCTGGAAGAAATGTAAACACTAAACGGACACATCAAAGATTATTTTTGTTATTGGTTCAATAAATTTAATTTTGCCGTTTCAGTGGTCTAGCTAGACTCTACAACTGACATTGTTTCATCATCATCATCATCGTCATCATGTAACTCAGTGTAATAGACCATGTTAAATTTGAGGGTATTTATCTGTGGATTACGCTGTGGTTCTTGTATAACTAAACAAAATTAATGTACCTACTTACGATACCTACTATACAATGTAGAGGTAAAACTGTTTATTTTCCCGCACAAATAAAATAAAATAATAACCAGCTCTAGCCAACCAATAAAAGCATACTGAAACCTCGTTAAAAATACGATAATACCGAGTATACTAAAATTTACACCCTGACAATTCACACCAACAATGAAAGCAAAATGAGGGAACAACAGCAAAAATACCCCCGTTTTCCGAAAACGGCGCGCGTATATCCCGAGCTAATTCCTTACCTCCATAAAAGTAGTCGGGCTCAGCAAATGCTCAGTATGTTGCACTTCGCACACCTTGTAAGGACATAGATGGTGCAACTGCAGAACTACGACTGGGTAAGCCGATTAAATATGGCCGATATAGAGGCGGATAGGAGACAATGGCGGCTTGGAATTTAAAATTACGCGTCTTTGCTAGGGCTGTGCGTGAGGTTTCGAAAGGTTTTGGGGGAGTAAAAAAAAACTTGCAAGACTGCTTGAAAATTCGGGTGGTAAATTTAGACAATATTTTTATATTATGTTATAGGTGTAATAAAGTACGTCGCAATAAAGTTGACGATGATAAATAAAACTAATAAATTTATTGATATAGGCGACTCCAGAAAGAATTTCTTCATGTTCCTGTTATGTTGACGTAAAGTTAGTACTACTTATGTTAGGACGGTCGAATGGCGTAGTGGTTAGTGGCCCTGACTGCTATGCCGAAGATCCCGGGTTCGATTCCCGGCTGGGGCAGATATTTGTTTAAAGACAGATATTTGTACTCGGGTCTTGGGTGTTGATATTTATATTTAGTATCTATCTATCTTTGTATTTGTGTAGATATATCAGCTGTCCGACACCCATAACACAGGTTCTGCCTAGCTTGGGGTCGGATGGCCGTGTGTGAGATGTCCGCACATATTTATTTATTTATGATGGAAAAATGGAACGCAACTCATCATGAAACGTCAACAAAACGTCAACGTCAATGAGCTGTCATGTCAATGTCAGCTGTCACGTCAATGTCACTACTGTCACTCTTGATTTTTCTCTGCGTCAAGTAATGGTCGTAATAAATAACCTATTAAAAGTTTAATTGAGTTTTCTCTGTATTTACCACAGTAATTAAATAAATAATAGTTGTATTAAATTCCAACATGGTAGCAGAGCGTGGTTCTTAACAAATTTCAGGTATTAAGTGCGTGATTGCAAAAATATCACGAGATAACATTATTGTCCGCCGGCCGGCACAACTTGATTGCCGAAATTTCAGCAAACAGGACATTTAAGTTATTTGTTGTAATACAATCAAGACATGTCGTCAAATGCAAGTGCATTCAGCATCGACAAATTAATTGGCCGTGACAACTACTCGACCTGGAAGTTTGCAGTACAAACATACTTAGAGCATGAAGAGCTCTGGGAGTGTGTTGAAGGAACCAATGTTGACCAGAAGAAGGACAAAAAGGCAAAGTCGAAGATAATCCTGCTAGTTGACCCGATAAATTATGTTCACATCGAGGAATGCACCACTTCTAAGGAGGTATGGCTCAATTTGCAACAAGCTTTTAGCGACTCAGGTCTTACACGAAAGGTTGGCTTACTAAAATCTCTGATAACAACCACTTTAAATAGCAGTTCAAGTGTTGAGGACTACGTAAATAAAATTATGTCCACTGCACACAAGCTCCGTAACATAAACTTCAAAGTGGATGATGAATGGCTGGGTACATTGTTACTAGCTGGGCTGCCGGAGTCATATAAACCTATGCTCATGGCATTAGAAAGCTCGGGCACTTCCATAACAGCAGACCTGGTCAAAACTAAGATTTTACAGGATGTAAACATTAAGCCAACTGAGAATTCAGCACTCATTGTACATAAATATGGAGAAAATTCTAGAGGAAAATCAAAAGGTCCCCGCTGTTTTAATTGCAACAAATATGGTCACTATAGCAAGTTTTGTAGAAATAAGAACAAAAAGAATGGTAATCAAAATACTAATACCAGTTTTGTAGCTGCTTTTTCAGCTGTTTCAGTTAACGATGAAAACAACTGGTATATTGATTCTGGAGCATCTGCACATATGTCTAGACATCGAGTGTGGCTGGAAAATGAGACGGCACCCAAGGTACCCCATGTGCGAGTGGCAGATGATAAGGTGCTAAAAGTTATATCAACTGGGAACATTATCATAGGGGTGAAGGGCCCAAACAGTTCGCTCAACAACATACAGGTAAAAGATGTTCTTTATGTACCGGACTTAGCTACAAACTTGCTATCTGTCAGTAAAATTATTGAAAGTGGCTGTACTGTCAAGTTTAATGAGAAAGGCTGTATTATAAGGAATAGCAATGGTGAGATTGCCGCAACAGCTGATCGTGTAAATGGCACATATCGACTTAACACCAATCTACACCAAGCCCTATCATCAGTAACTTCAAAAGGGGACAGTAACTTCTTGTGGCACCAAAGAATGGGCCACATTAATTACAATGACCTAGATAAATTACAGATCTGTGCCGAGGGTATGAAATTATCCACGCAGAAAGAAGACGCAGCATGCACTTCCTGTCTGGAAGGGAAACAGACCAGACAACCGTTCAACCATGGGGGCTCCCGGGCATCTGAACTGCTAGAGCTAGTCCACTCAGACGTATGTGGACCGATGGAGAACAAGTCTATTGGAGGTTCCAGGTATTTTCTCACCTTTATAGATGATTATTCCAGAAAAGTGTATGTATACATGTTGACCCACAAAAGTGAAGCCTTAGAAAAGTTCAAGGAATTTAAAAATCAGGTGGAAAATGAGTTAAACAGAAAGATAAAGATTCTTCGGTCCGATAATGGTAAAGAATATGTTAACCACAGTTTCCATAATTTTCTGAGATCTGCAGGTATTATTCATCAAACTTCAAACCCATACACTCCGGAGCAGAATGGGCTAGCAGAAAGAATGAACCGTACACTTGTAGAAAAGGCTAAATGTATGATTTTTAATGCATGTTTACAGAAAGAATACTGGGCAGAAGCCATATCGACTGCTGCATACATTGTAAATCGCTCTCCCTGTCGGGGGCTGTCGTCAGATGCCACTCCATATGAGGTATGGACTGGATCAAAGCCCAACATCAGTCACATGAAGGTATTTGGCTGTCGAGCTATGGTACATGTACCCAAGGAAAGGAGGCAGAAATGGGACCCCAAATCACGTGAGTTAATTTTTGTTGGGTACAGTGATACTACAAAAGGCTACAGGTTCATAGACCCGAAAAATAAGCGCGTTATAATGAGCAGAGACGTTGTATTTCTAGAAGATACGGTCCAACAGACGAAAATCTCCATAGAAACAGACAACGTGAAAGATAAAACATGCACTAATGAAAGATATCAGTCAAATACAACTTGTACACCGAGTAAACCAGCTGCAGTTGAAATTGTACATACCCATGATGATAATAGAGCCCCATTAAATGTTTCAGTCGCAGATGCAACTATAGAAGTTTCTAGTTCATCAGATGAATTCGAAGACACAGACTATGTACCAAGCAGACCATTGTCACCAACAACAAATGTCACAGTGAGAACACGGAGACAGTTAAGAGAACAAGCTGATCAATCAGATCCTGTGTCATACATGTGCTTAAGCAATGAATCCGCAATGAGTGTGCTGGACTGTGATCCTCAGAGTACTGAAGAAGCATTGAAAAGCGAACTAGCTCAGCAATGGAGAGATGCCATGGATGTAGAATATGAGTCACTGTTAGAGATCATTCTCTCTCAAGTATCATTACTTGGATTCTCACTGACTTGCCTAAAGGAAAGAGAGCCATACCCTGCAAGTGGGTGTATAAAACTAAGAGAAATGAAAATGGAGAAATTGTAAAATATAAAGCCAGGCTAGTAATAAAAGGGTATAAGCAAAGAAAAGATATAGATTATCAAGAAGTATTTGCCCCAGTGGTCCGTTACACTTCCCTCAGATGTCTAGTAGCTACAGCAGCTAAGTATGATCTCAAAATTCATCAAATGGATGCCATTTCAGCATTTTTGCAAGGAGATGTAGAGGAGGAACTTTATATGACCCAGCCACCCTTGTATGAGAAGGACAGCAAGAGTGTATGCCACCTTAAAAAATCCATCTATGGTCTGAAACAAGCGAGCCGACAGTGGAATATAAAATTGAATGCTGCACTTCAAGATATTGGCTTGTCACGGAGTAAAGTTGAACCCTGCATATATTATTGCATAAACGAGAACGATATACTGTTCATTACATTGTATGTCGACGATTTATTGTTCTTTTACAGCAGAGAAGGAACTGTAAATACTGTAAAAGAAAAATTAACACAAAAATTCAAAATGAAAGATCTAGGAGAAGCCAGATTTTGTATTGGTTTGAAAATAACAAGAAAAGAAGATGAAATTTCATTAGATCAGTCGTTGTACATTGAGAAAATATTACAACGCTTTGGAATGGCAGAAAGCAAAGCAGTCAACACACCTTGTGATGTCAGCATGAAGTTGATACCGGCCAAGAGTGATGATGAAGTCAGGACTGACATACCATATCATGAAGCAGTTGGATGTCTTTTATATCTGTCTCAAGGTACACGACCAGATATAACATATGCAGTGAATATGTTAAGCCGCTTCAATAGCAAGCCACTAAAGAACACTGGATAGCATTAAAAAGAGTGCTCAGATACCTAAAAGGAACATCAAACATGAAACTAACATACAAGAAGAATGAAGAAAATGTTGTTGGTTACTGTGATGCAGACTGGGCATCGAATATAGAAGACCGGCGTTCGTGCACCGGTCATGTTTTTCTGTTTCAGGGAGCTGCTATAAGTTGGGCTTCTAAAAGGCAGTTGACCGTGGCCCTATCGTCCACAGAGGCTGAATACATGTCTCTAACTTCTGCAGTACAAGAGGCACTGTGGCTCGGCCAGTTACACCGTGAGCTCTGGTCTGAACAAACGGACCAGCCATTTATCATGTATTGTGATAATCAAAGTACAATTAAGCTTTCAGGTAGTGATGTTTACCATGCCCGCAGTAAACATATTGACGTGAGGTACCACTTCATCCGAGAGAAGGTATCCAGTCGGAAGATCGAAGTCCACTACAAAAGTACTGATGAGATGGCTGCTGACGTCCTCACAAAAGGACTTCACCGAACCAAGCATGAGTTTTGCTGTAAAGCCATGAGTTTGCGTTCAGGAGAGGATGATGGAAAAATGGAACGCAACTCATCATGAAACGTCAACAAAACGTCAACGTCAATGAGCTGTCATGTCAATGTCAGCTGTCACGTCAATGTCACTACTGTCACTCTTGATTTTTCTCTGCGTCAAGTAATGGTCGTAATAAATAACCTATTAAAAGTTTAATTGAGTTTTCTCTGTATTTACCACAGTAATTAAATAAATAATAGTAGTATTAAATTCCAACAATTTATTATTTATGTATATTGTTCATTACAACACTAACCTAAATACCCATTTTCATTTATTCTATTTCCTATCAATGTGGTTGTCTGGAAGAGATTACTTTTAGTAATATGGCCGCCGATTGTGCTATTTATTATCTTTTCATATTTGTAATACTGTTTCTGTTTGTGTGCAATAAAGAGTATTTTATCTTTATCTTTATCTTAATATTATTATGTGTAACAATAATTGCCCAACTATAATCTTTTATCAACAATAATCTAGATTACATCTAGCCTCTACCCGAATTCCGTCTTTTAATACCAATCTCTAGCAATAAATCAGAGCACTCCACACTACCATTAGTCATGTCTGCGAAAAGTGTAATTACTGAACTTGATACCAAGACTGCAGAGCCGGTGAGTTGACTCGCATTTATCATCGACCAATCAGCGACGTGGAATCAATGGTGCACCCTTTTCTGTAATGATTGTTGGACAGACTAGACGGAGTCACGGATTGCATGGTGTTTGGACTGGATATAGATGCCAACAGAATAGAATAGAAAAGAATATTGCTTTATTGAACACCACATAAATCAGACATACAAAAAGCATACTTTTAGACTAGATCTAATGTACAATAGGTGGCCTTATCGCTGAGAGCCATCTCTTACAGGCAACCTAATATATTGCGGAAATACAGTGACAAATTAGAGCAACAGTTTATTTTCGAAATAATCATATTTTTACTCTTGGGTTTTGTTTTTAATAACATGACAGTAATAAATTTGTATTATTATATTTTTGATTAAGTAAATGAATTTCATAGATATTTGTCCGTAAAGAATAAAATTATTTTATATTTTATTTTACGTCATAACAAATTACATATATGCTCATTTATATTTCAATGCATTAAACAACATTATTCAATATCTAATATCTTCAAAATAAACATGTACCTAGAACATAATATTATTAAAATTTAATTTATTATTATAAAACAATACCACCATATTTTGTATTGCATTTAAAAAAAAATTAAATAACTTATGAATAAAATTCTTAAGTCCTGTCCAAAAGTATCTTTGTTCACATTGTCCATTCTACGCAGGAGCCTTCACCACTTATTTTATTGTTCTCCATTTAAACTGCAACTATCCTTCACTAGATGATCGATGGTGCTTCAACTGACCGTACTAAGTTATTGCTCCCATATCCATCTCTGATTGCCAGAGAAAACGCATATTTAACACGATCATCGTAAAGGCTATTTTAATTAATATTTTCTAGAGATCTGCAATTGTGGTCGGTGACAAGTCTATGGATGATAGCTTCTTCGTGATAAGACCAGTGAAGAATTTCTGTTTTGTTGCCGTATTTTGTTCTCATAGAGAGATGGATTGTTCTACCTGTGCCTTGGCATGGAGATTTTGTTATTTAAAGACTTGGATATTATCAATCTGCTACCAACAGAATCTCGGAAACTCAGTCGATATTTGTGTCAAATATAAGGTACCTACTTAGTAATGTTAACACAAACATCAAGATCTTTTATGTTAGTCGACAACTTATTAGATTAATTCAATAAAGAAATAATAATTAGTTCACCAAATTTATTGGCAATACAATCTACCAAACCTAATAACGTGAGTAAGTAAATTATTATTTTTTGTTAAAATTTTGACAACCCTGACTCCCAATGTTTATGTATTGCCAATTGGTTACAGCGTTAGTTGACACGCTCGTTATGAGATGTCGTGGCTACGGTACCTACATACGGAATTGGAATAAAAGTAGCGTTTGAGTTACCAACTGAATATTAGTGCAACTTTTAACACTTTTTGACGACGGTCGAATGGCGTAGTGGTTAGTGGCCCTGACTGCTATACCGAAGGTCCCGGGTTCGATTCCCGGCTGGGGCAGATATTTGTTTAAAGACGGATATTTGTACTCGGGTATTAGGTGTTGATATTTATATTTAATATCTATCTATATATATCAGCTGTCCGATACCCATAACACAGGCTCTGCCTAGCTTGGGGTCGGATCGCCGTGTGCCATTATTACTGCTTGAATACGACAGGTAAAGAATATGCGACTCAGGTTTGTGGTAAAATTGAAGACTGCTGCAATTTGTGATCTGACAGCCTAGGGGCTAGCCGAGCTAGGCGAGCCTAACTAGATTTTTTAATTAGAACTTTTAAAGTAAAATTACAATACAAAACGCAGTGTAAAAAAACAGAAAATTATAAATTTGGAATCAAATTAAGAACCCAATTAATTGAAATAGCCAATACCTACCCAATGACGATAGTTCTCATCAAACTCTACCCTATCTTCATTCTAAACTAGAACCTGAAATCATAGGATGCTGAGTTATTTATAGACGACCGACTGGCGTAGTGGTTAGTGACCCTGACTACTGAGCCGATGGTCCCGGGTTCGATTCCCGGCTGGGGCAGATATTTGTTTAAACACAGATATTTGTTCTCAGGTCTTGGATGTGCCCGTAAAATGGCAATAGGCCCGCCCCCTATTACATTGGGACTAACATACACTCTGGCGAAAAGTGGGTGCAGCAATGCACCTCTGCCTACCCCGCAAGGGAGTACATTAGTACAAGGCGTGGGTGCGTGTTTTTTTTTTTTTTTGTTTACATTATTATTACAGTAGATATTTATTTAATTATCATCAGATTACATTAATGTTACTAATATTTATTAGGTCTAACCTGTAAAATAGAATTTTACTATTATTATTAAGTATATGAAAACTTTAACAAAGTAGACCATTAAACCACACAATTCCCCCCCCCCCCCCCCAACCCTTTAGACTACAAAAAACTCAACACCCAAGATAATCTCGGAACCTCGGAACATAATTTAGAATCCGTGGCTTATCATTATCACAAGGCGGCGCGCCGCGTTCGCGCTGCGTTCTTATTTTTTGACAAGTGCTATCGATACGGCCGGCTCCATTGTTCTGAGCTTTCTGTTATTCTGTACCAGCCGTCATTGCTTGTTATGGGGTTTGTGGAAGAGCCAATGGCCATTATTTTTATTTTTGTGCCAGCTGCGTCGGAAGGATTTTCTCTTGATATTTTGGTCTATTTTGCATGGATCAATCGCTGTAGTTTGTGGTGTAGTTATTTAAGTTGTGACAGCTAGTGTTATAAATTTAATATCAACTAAGTTATATATTTTTATTATTTAATAATATATATATTTTTTGTTTATTGTGAATAACAGTAATATAGCTTTAACTTCTTACCTATCTACTGATACATGTCAAAGAAAATGAACAAACAGACACTCAAAGTGTAGAGTCTAAATGGCATCACTGTAGAGGGTCCACTGAGAATCCAAATCCGCACCAACGGCGATCGCAATCCGACGGAATATTTTCTGACGTGTTCGATTTTTAAAATTTTCATTTTGTTCTTTTTTCGCCGCACGAGGCGAGGACAATGCGGTCTGTAGCGTAACGAATAAGTTGATTTATAAAAATGCACGCGTTTAACTTATACCTTTATTTTTCCAGTGCGAAGCCTCCTCGATTTGTTTTCGACTGTAATGGTAGTTTGCGTGGGTTTTAATATTCTTTCTTATGGGTGCTGCAGTTGTGTTGCTTCGTTGCCCGCCTTTGTAGTTTTGCCTGCCGGACTTACTTGTACTATTATGGCCTTATTCGGTGACATGGCAGGCGCTTTTATTTTATCCGGTCATATTTTTGAACTGATAGACACAAAGGCTTAATATTCTTGCAATGTTGCCTCTACCCACACAAGATATTAAAAATGTACCAATATAAATATACACGGAACACATTAAAAGTAAATACTTAAAAGGTTTTTTTTGTAATCCCTACGATACTCAGGTTCATCCCATGCCTAAACCACATGCACAGAAAAAAAAACGTTTTCCGCAGTCACTTTTAAATCGCATTTTTCGGTCGACTTTCCACTTTGTCATCGAATACTGATGCATCCGCAAAATTGGACGCTCAGTGTTGAATATAAAAGGTAACATTATAAATTTAAAACAGACTTGCTCGTTAAAATATCAAGTTTGGAACCGATGTTTCCAGTTGGAAAAATGACAAAGGAATGTATAATATGGATTTATAAATATATAAAAACCCGTTAGCTGTCATTGTCGATAAGGCAACATGGAAGAGTGTACTTATTTTGCCAATAACAATGTATTTTAATGTGCCTACTCAATATGTACTTGTAGATCAATATACCTTTTGTTCAGTAACTAGTCTCATAAATAGCTACTCCACCTTTCTCTTTTTCTTTTTTAATTTTCCGTCTCTTGAACCTAGGCGTGGGTCCCCCTCCGGCTGACTGGGCCGACGCCCTTAGACAAGTAGCCGGCATTGGCAGGATGTGGAAGGCCAAGGAGAGTGTTATGCTCTTCTTGAGAAAGGCATTTGTCCAGCAGTGGATAGTTACGGGATGATAATAATGATGTCTACGCCTACGTCCAGCAGTGGACTGCTATAGGCTGATGATGATGTTGATTAATGATGATGAATATCAAAGGATTGGTCTCTCAGAGTAGCATCAGTCGCAAATTGCTCAGTGTGGCCCAAAAGTATATAAGGAACGTGTGATATGTACATAACTAAAGGATGCTCATGTACCCTCCTTAGTTGCTTAATAGCCCCAGAATTTAAGTAAGCGTATACTTAATCGATAAAGAGGAAGATAGCCCGGTATAAAACTGTTCAAACCGAGTCACAATTCCATTAAATTATTTTGATCTCACTTGCAACCAACGATAAGGAGCGGTAATCTTAAGTAATGATTATTGAATTTTGCGAGTGGGTTAAGGTCGGGAACCCTCTGAGCTTATGTTTTATTTTAGCGGATACACCTCCGAAGATATCTGTGTTTCTCTGTAGCGTCAGCAATATAGCTGGTGATTTATTATGATACTGCTTTTAATGTACCAACTGCTATTTGAATAAAACGTAAATCATATATAAATTGTATTGCATGGCTAATGCCACTAATGTACCTACTAATGTACTACTGTAGTTACTGAAACTTTAAGAAAGGTTAGAAACATTTTATTTATAAGTAAGTTTACTTTATTGCATACAATGAACAAAAAAATTATTTTACAATGAATGGTAAGTACAGATTATTATAATTATCATTTACACAAAGGGAGACATATCGCTTAACTCAATTTCAGTCAACGTTTATGGTGAGAAAATATAAATATTATATAGAGAAAATATTAATACCTACTGTAAAAGGAAAATGTACGTTTAATGAGGTAACTTTCATAAAATTTTTTTACGAGTATCTCTCCTCATTTGCAACTAATTCGTAAACTAGTAAAATTATTAAAAAAAAAAAAAACAAAAAAATAACTTTTCCTAAAAACTACGTTGCTGACGCTACAAACCACGCGGTGGGTAACTCAACGCGGCGAACCTGAATAATGCCAACCGGTCGAGCCCACCAACTAAACATTTTAAATCCGACTGCCTATTCTGGTTTTGCGCATTGCAATTACTGTTAGTTAGTACTGTGGCGATAAATTTTAACTTCGTTGTTGTCAGTTGGATAGCAATAGCAGAATAGTTGAATTACCAACGTGAAAGAAATTTACAAGAAATGGCAAATACTTTTTCAGATGATGTTTCTTATTATCTTAACGGTTCCAATAACGTGTTTATTGTATTGTCGTGATTCTGAAGGAACGCATTAAAATTTACGTAATTTAAAAAATGTAAATACATTTTCATTTGTCATGTTCCAAATTTAAGTTTTAAAAACACCAACATTAAAATCTGTACCCACAAAAGCGATTCATTGTAGACTTTCTGAAGAAGGTATGAAATAGGGCTCGAAGCGCTACAAAGCTATAAACACATGCTGTTTTTTCAATAAAAAAAAAACAAAACGAAACACACTGTTATCAGCTCAAGACAGGCTTTCGAAATTATTAGCCCTGTGCTGCTTAGCCGCTGCTGCTTAATGTTTATGCGTTTATGATAAAGTTATTTAATGAAAAACTGAAATAAATGTGGGACTGCTTTTTGAATTAGTCGGTTAGGTACCTACGTTCTTAACGTGAAATTTTAGTGCAATTCACCCATCAGTAAGTATGATTGAAAAAAAGTTGTGCCACATTCTTCTATCAGTTCACACATGTCATATTGCATATAAATATTACATAGGAATTTTAAGAAAATTTATTCGTGCGTTTTGAATAATAGGATGAAACAAATATATTTACGCACGTATAATAAATAACTAATTGTTTATCTGTTACTTTTATAAAAATAAATTTTGTACGGGATAGTTGTGAAGCCATAGAACGAAATCGGCTATCTTTTATCTCAGGATTCTCACAGAAGAACCAAATAAGGCCAAAACGTATTATTATTACGTTTCAAATCAAACTGGACTTAAATCAAACTCGGATTATCACTTGCAGCCGGCTACTGAGTTGAGCGAATTCGATGCATCGATAACGGTAATCGAATCGGTCTCAACGAGCTATTCCTTTAGAACTTCCGACGATTGTATCGATTCTGCGATTCGATTGTGGAACGGCTACTCGTGCGAATGTTTCAGTGTTGTAGTGCCTTTGACTACCGCTCCTTATGTAGGATTAGTGTTGAATAATGATCGATGTTAATGGAGTGAGATGGAGTTGAATTCCCGTGGGCGGGATATACAAATTATTATATACAACCGAACACCAAAATAGCGCCGCCAATTGAAAAAAAATGTCATAACTTTAACTTTGAAACAATGATTTCAAATAAAAGTCATTGCTTTGAAAGCGTTTTTCTCCAAACTACCACATTTGACGTCCTCTTCAAATTTTTTTTTGAACTTACATCACAATACCCATTACCTAGAATGTAAAATTCTAAGTAACAAACGCTAAGTTAACAAAGTAATAATAAGTTTTGGAAAAAACAATTTCAGGCGGAAGTTTTTTTTTTTCAATTGACGGCGCTTATGGGCCTTGATGAGCCGTAAGCTAGTTTTTTCACCTGTTTAGGAGTACACACACACACTCACGCCTTGTACTAATGTAATCCCTTGCGGGGTAGGCAGAAGTGCATTGCTGCACCCACTTTTCGCCAGAGTGTTATTATAAGTCCCAATGTAATAGGGGGCGGGCCTATATTGCCATTTTACGGGCACATCCAAGAACCGAGAACAAATATTTGTGTTTAAACAAATATCTGCCCCAGCCGGGAATCGAACCCGGGACCTTCGGCTCAGTAGTCAGGGTCACTAACACTACGCCATTCGGTCGGCTAGGAGGTTTAGGAGTATTTTAGTGCTATATCACTGGAAATTTTTCATTGTTTTCTATTGTACAATCTTAAATTTACCATGATGAATAGCAGCGCCACCTCCCGCGACTATTACAAACTAACGCATTTGTTAACCCCTCCCCCCTCCCCCCCTCCCCCCTCCCCCCTCCCCCGTCAGCGGCCACGTGAGGCGAAATTACAAATAGTCAGATATTTTCATGTGCTACAGAGGCTGGCCGCTATTAATTTCAATTTACAAAAGGTATAATTCAATAAATATAAGCACTTGGGTCATTGTAAACGTGAGGTTCCATTTGGTAAAAAAAAAAGTTTTTTTCAAACCCTACAGTTTTGCAGGAGGTTATGATCTTGTAGTTCACTCTTAGATTAGTTTTGAATTTTTATATCATATTTTTACCTTTTCCTTGTATTAAGTTATGTTTGTATTTTTTTACACTTTCCCCTTTTCTTTTGTATTATTTTTCGCCTCCGAGGTAGTCTGGAAGAAATTACTCATAGTAATAAGGCCTCCATTTGTTTCTCTATGTTGTGTATATTCTATTGTAATTTCTGTGTTTGTGTGCAATAAAGAATTATCTATCTATCTTATGGGCTACGTTTTTGTGGACATTCTAAGCCTATTACTGTACTTAGACTCTTACGACAATAGTGCCAAAAGATGGTGTTGTTTTGCAACAGAACTTTCACGTAGCACTTCCATAATGGCATTCAAACTAGCTAGCGTACAGTCGGTAATATAGACAGGTTACTCTTACTTACGGATAACCATAGTTGAAAACCTCCTTAAAAACCCTTAAAACTAAAATTCACAAAAATTTAGAATGGCTATGCTGATCTTGAAAAAATATGGCTAATAAAAACACTCGGGATAACATTACATAAGTACTACAAAAAAAACGTTATTTGGTGCAGCTGTTGGGGAGCAAAGCTACGACAGATATACAGACACGTAACTTAAAATACCCTACTTTTTCGTCGGGGGTTAAAAATTAAGTTTGAGCGCTGCTGCGCAAACGACGACCTTATACTCTGTCCATAATATTATTGGTTTTTCGACATTAGAAATCCCATACATATTGGATGACTGCAAGACCAACTTTACTTACCAGACATAAGGAAACGTAAAAAATTCAATAACATAGTGGAAGCTCTATAGCTCGTTGCACTTACCGTTCTGATATCCTCGCAGATATTGTTCATTCGTTTTGGTAAGCTAGAATAACCCTCCTATCTCGAATAGAATAGAATAGAATATTTATTCAGAAAATACTTAATGCTAAATGTGATTTACAATAATAGGTCAACTCTTAATGCTAAAGGTAGTTTAAAATGCTAATCTGAACTAAGAAATAACAGAGTTTTTCCTGTATTTCAGATGGAAAACCTCTAAATTAAACAATTTTAGAATCTAAATTAAATTCAAATTCAATTCATTTATTCACACTACTCACAACATACACGACATAATTAAGATATTTTCAAAACAAAAATATAATATAATCTTAGAACAGAAAATATTAAGTAATATTACTTTCTAAACGTTTTATTTTAGATTTATTATAAACGAGGCAAATTATGTTAGGTGTATGTATTTTAAACAAGGTATGTAAGTTTTTTGTTTTGTTTTGGTAACCTAGAGTAACCCTCCTACCTCGAATGTATTTTAAACTATGAGAACCTCCTCCTTTTTTTGAAGTCGGTTAAAAACAAGACCATTTGCGGAACCCTTCGGAACAAGTTTAAAGCGTTAAGATCTTAACGATCGAGCAAAAAATACGCAAGAACCAAACATAAACATGCAAGACAATTTAATTAAAAAATCTGTTTGAATTGATGAATAAATTTAATTATTGGCAATTTAAGGCCAAGCCACATTATTGTAAAAGATAATGAGCATAAAATTTGTTGTTTATTCGATTTCTCTGAAATAAAACTTTTTACGTGCAAAAGCGCCCTAAAGAATAAAAAGAAAATTAAACGAGATAACATAGGAGTTTATAATAAAATGTGTGTGTGCATTGCATAAAAAATGCGGAGAAAGTGTTTAAATACAGGGTGTTGCAAAAAGGGTATACTAAGCCGAAACCTACATGTGCAGCATGGTATATCTAAGCCTGAAACTGAAATCGGAATTTTTAAAATTCGCGATTTTTTTTTTCATTTTCCATAGAAACTTTGTTGGTCACGTGACTTTTTACTATGGGAAAATAATTTTTTTTTCGCGAATTTCCAAATTCTGATTTCAGATTCGGGCTTACATATACCATGCTGCACATGTAGGTTTCGGCTTAGTATACCAATTTTGCAACACCCTGTATAAATGTCTAAACTATGTTGTTTAAATAGTACATACAACATTAAGGAAAAAAGAAACAGTGTAAAAAATGTTACTCGACGTTTTGTGACATGATTTTCAAGACTATTTTTTAATACGAAATAATCCTACTATAGAATATAGTTAGGTATATATTTATTATTAACTATGTAGGGTTTATGTAGGTATTATTATGTAGGTATTTACGTTTATCGTTTATAATGAATATTAATGTAGTTCATAAATATCTCTTGTTTTCACGCGATATCCATTTTCATTCTTTCTATTTCCTATCAATGTGGTTGTCTGGAAGAGATTACTTGTAGTAATAAGGCCGCCGATTGTGCTATTTATTTTCTTCTCATGTTTATAACACTGTTTCTGTTCTTTAATCCCCAGAAGTTCATCCCTTTAAACTTTTCACCTCCGCCCACACAATGCTAAAGGTATTTTTATGCTAAAATTAAGACCTGCTAAGGAGTCATTAGCATCATTTAGGTCCACGTTCACCGTTTAATTTGAATGTGGAAACAATTTGGGATTTCTTCATCGCAGAGAAAAAAGTTTGAGGTCTTAATCAAGGAGGGGAAAAATTTGTGAGGTGGGTGTAAATTATTTCAGGAATTTAAGGTTGGTGTTATTTATACAAATCGATTATAATTTAGTTTTACTTCATTTTTTAATCACTTTTAACTGTTACTTTGTGCCGAAATGTCGTATTACAACATCCCATAATACACTCACGGGCAATGAAAAGGTTCCACTGAGAAAAACACAAATTTACTTATAAGCGGAAAAGGCTAGACTAATGACGCCTTCTGCAACATTGAAGTACATACGTATAATAGAGCATCAGGATATTACCAACTAAAAACGATATTATTTTGTTCAAATTTTAAATTAAAAGTTTGAAAAAATTTGGGTCGTTTGGTGTTGGCATTTTGTGAGTGGAACTTTTTCATTGCCCGTGCGTGTATTACAATACAACATCGCATAATATTTCTCCATTCATTCGCAATATCCAAAGGTCAAATTACCCACTGCACAAACAAACCAGCTCCAGTAATATTAAGTCATTCGTTAGACAAGCGCTTCGCCACGTAGTGTCTAATCGTTAAAGATATCTACCTAGTCATTATCATTGGGTAGGAGATGGCCTCCATTAGAGGAAGCTTAATATTTATTCTCCAATTACCTACAATTTAACCTCGGAGAGATAATGTCCGGTGACAATGTTTAGTGACACCCCGGCTACCTGTGTTGGTTGGGTAGCCAGGAGATTGCACTTGAGAATTAATTCATACGCTTTATGGTCACCGCACATAAAATATAACTTAAAAGTAATGAAATTCAAATCCTTCAGAGAATCTACCCAAAGGCTTTAAAATTACCGGTAAGTATTAAAAATGAGAAAAAATTATCTTTATTTAAAACATTATTAAAAAAACATTTACTTAAAACTTATTACGATACTTAAAACTTATTATGATTGAGAGTGGTGCCTTCCTTGCACTGCTCACTTGACACAGTCAATATATTGTTTATTTTGTTAATTTTTAAATAACAGCTTAATTAAAATGTCACCGTTTACCCACAGTCAAACCAAAAATATTGGTTTTGTGGGAATTCTTCTGTACCCTATGTATCACTGCAATGTTTATAAATAAATAAAAGAATGTGAGGTGTTAACAGTTCGTCAACTATTCATTCTTTGTCTGTCAACCCATTCGCGCCAGGCGTTCCAGTATACTGGTTGACAGAAGAAAAAGAGGTGATCCATTTACGTTACTGCCATATGTACGGTGACCATTACATTTGCTGTTATAAGCTCCCTGAACTGCTATTGTGCCTTCTTCTTCTTTAAGCGCCTCTGAGCTCAGGCTGACTCCTACTTCTGGAAGTAGGCGGTCAGCTTTACATACTCCTTTTATTCTGCGTCAACAGGCGTTCTACGCTGGCCACTTTCGTCCATTATCTTTTGTTCCGGAGTAGTGTTGCCCAAATGCAAGAACAAGACGAGACTTAGCCAGTCTTGGTCTTGGTCTTGCGCCAATACACCTGGTCTTGGTCTTGGTCTTGCGCCAATACACCTGGTCTTGGTCTTGGTCTTGGTCTTGCGCTCCCAGTCTTGGTCTTGGTCTTGGTCTTGCAGCAAGAGTCTTGCAAGTCTTGCAATTACCTATTAGTCTATTACTATTTATTAAAGTTTACTTTTTGATTTTAATAGATATTTTTTTATTCGCTATGTTTATGGTATTAGTCGTAATGCGCATAGGTCCAGTTTTTCATTTTCTTTGATACAGTTTTTTGCATCTCATAGAATTCCTAAGCGTACTTACCTATACACCGAACTGTTACACCTAACTACTCAGTGAAATAGCGCTCTGCAAGACGCAAGAGTCTTGCAGGCTATGTCTTGTTCTTGCTCAAGTCTTGCACGGTCAGTCTTGGTCTTGGTCTTGCTAAAAATACGCGGTCTTGTTCTTGGTCTTGGTCTTGCAAAAACGCAAGAACAAGACCAAGACTGCAAGACCAAGACTGAATTTGGGCAACACTATTCCGGAGCCACGACTTCCAACTTCTGGCCATGCGTCTTCGCCCTATTGAAGTCAAAAAAATAAGGTTCATTGAAAAAAAACAGGATAAAACTCTTTCACTTAATTTTACTTTAGTAGTTTATTTGATTATGAAACTTACAAAAGGACACTTGGTGAACTAAAGTGACATCTTCACCATAATCTTATCTAGAAATACTGGTTAGCTTTTAGTTCGATGAAAATCTTAGCCTAGAGCACTCATTTAAGGGTAAAGGCCCTTTGTATTGGGTACGAAACGTGGCTATCTTTAGGAAATCTATCCTTAATTGCAGACTTAGTTAGCAGGCAAGTTCTGCTTAGTTGGTAATCACTAAATTGAGCCTTTCAGTGATTTTGTCCTTAAGTTTATACAAAGGCAAATGGTGGGTATAAGAATGTGAAAAGTTAGTTTTAAACGACATGTTCTCAATATACCCTTTTTCTGCTTTCATAACATCTTGGCAACATTCTGAATTCCAGTCTTTAAGTACATTTGGTAATAATTACCTATGTAAGTTACCATTGGATGCCCGGCTGATAATTACGATCATGTACACAACCATGACACTACAGACAAACAAACTCAAACGTATAACACCGCCGGCTTCCGATTGCGAGTAAGAAACCAGTTTCAAGAGGCCAGACTTCGCTGCACTTTCGAGGCATAAAATGAAGATATTTCGTCCCGTCCCGTTCCTCCCACGAAGCCTCCTTCAATTAATTAGTGGAATCCCATCACGATAACGCCGCTGAGCTATTAATCAGCTGCAGATCGATCTGATAGTGTGGCCGGCTTTGGTCCCGTTTGGATACGGACGTCAGGTTTGGGCCTTGACTGTAAGCGTCCAGCTTTCGTCATCGTACGCAACGGACGCATCGCATTCTTTGTATGTTTATTTTATTTATTTAATTATTTATTGCACAAATATAAAAATTAATGTACAAAAGGAGGGCTTAATGCTAAGAGCATTTTCTACCAGCCAACCGACAGGAGGTACAGGAAAACTAGTAAAAAGTAATAGTATTCTTTGCCAAAGGATGGAAGGGTTTTAGGCCTATTCCACCACGCGGGACCAATAATTAGGCCCATAGCTTAAATGGAGTATATAAGCCTAAGTGAAATAAATATTTAAATTGATGTTCATTATTGTTTTAAGGTTATTATATTACCGGGACCAAACTGTAATACCTAGTTGGGAACAAGAAGAGAGCAAGTAGCAGCCCACAGGCAAACACACCATACCTTCAGAATAAATAGGTAATACTGAGCTAAATTACTGTTTACTACATTCATGTTTACGTAGATTCTAATAATAATAATGTGCTATTGGGTGAGTATTGATATTATAACTTTGAAATTAGCCTCCTTGATTGACGTATCAGACGTGCTGACAGGAGCTATGGACGAGGTGGTGTAGCGGATAGCTTCCTCTCATTGGAGAGGCCGTGGGTTCAAATCCTGCCAAGTATACT
The DNA here is from genome assembly GCF_932276165.1 of Plutella xylostella. Classification (NCBI taxonomy): domain Eukaryota; kingdom Metazoa; phylum Arthropoda; class Insecta; order Lepidoptera; family Plutellidae; genus Plutella; species Plutella xylostella. The sequence continues at coordinate 2,170,013 of NC_064005.1, forward strand.
ATTGAATACCCCTCAGTCACGGTATCAGCTGACTAAACTACTCATTATATCATGCTCACTCTTCGATCATTGCTCACTACTTTAACCCCTGAAGAAGTAGTAGTCTGAGGTGACAAGCAGGGTGTCAACCGCTTTCCACTGTCACTCACTTGCGAACCATACCGCTACTACACTAAACTACAGTCATACCACTTTTTTAAAATTGTTTATTATTCATTTATTTATAATATTTCTTAATAATAACACATACAGTGCTCTGCTTGCTTGCATGCTTTTAACGCCCTATATTGACATATCAGCCAAGGACCCATCACGTCCCCACTGCTGGGGCACGGGTCTCCTTCCAGGGAAGAGTTATAGGCCACCACCACGCTGGCCTAGTCCGGGTTGGTGGACCCCAGCTTAAGCCAGCTTGTGCTGAGAGAGTTGTCGGGCAAGTGGTCATGTCGACTGTCAGATGTTTTCAAGCTGCCCGAAGACCTCTGACTAGAAGCACGGAACCGCCTAGAAAACAACCACTTAATGACCATCCAGTACGATCACTGAAGCTAGTTCGGCTACGGACGCTTCAAAATATGTACAAAGGTAATTAATCCTAGGCTACATGTGTGTTTGTGCTATCGTTACGATTCAAACAAAATAGAAAATCTGTAACAAGCCTCAAGACACAATACCTTTGTTACTGTCTGTCTGTACGAGTATAATACACACAATTATCCCCCCCTTTTCGCGTAATTAGACGTCAATCTCGCGACCCGCGGTGCCGCCACCGACGTGCGGTTTCCCCCCCTAATAGATTCCTTAATTAGATAATCTAATATTTGTCTGTAGCTTTTGCTGCTCTTGAACGCCTCTCCCACTTTCCTCGAATCACCCTGGGCCTATTTTTTTCTTCTTCAGAATCCAAGAGGTACTCGCATGAACTGCTATGCAATGAAAACATTATAATTATTGTGGTCTTCTCAACTTATAATTTAGGTTTAGGTTAATTTTATGTAGGTTTGTATTATGAATGCCACTGGCTTTACTGACTTCATGAAAGGGATATGTTCGACAGTATATTTTGACTAAGTAAACCGATTGTAAAAATATATTTTTATTTTAAAACAATAGTAGGTAGATATACAATGATCTACAAACAAATAAATTTGCAAGTGGATTCATTTTGTACGGAAGCTAAACGTTTCCAAAGAAATACTTAGCCTTTTAAACGTATAAATGATATAGGTAGTTACTTAATTCATAAAATGTATATAAATAATTTGGTATCCCGACTAATCGATAAAGACTCAAAATATTTAATAAATAAAAACTTAATTGAAAAGGACACAGTCATGCCCTATCTAGGTAAAAAATCAAAGAGCCTTTTTCCGCTCAACCTAACCGCGATCGTCGATCGGTATAAAATTGAGCCTCGCATTTTAACTTATAATAACATAATATTTCCATCGTATAGGCAAGTAAGACTATAAAGTTCCGTTCACAATAAAGATATAAATCAGCAGCGGAGCGGTGAATAAAATCTCTTGTATCTTGCTCTCTATCGCACGATCGCCGTTGCTCCTTCATATTCTAAGCCTAGTATACAGGGTGCCTTAAGAACCAGCCAAAGGGTCTATTGAATCGAGACGAAGGAAAAATACTGTCGATTACTTTTGCACTCAACGTGGATAACATTTCAAATTAATGTTTTATGTATGGAGTTCAAAGTTTTGAAAATAATAAGTATTTAAATAACTTAAAAGTAACATTTTAAGATTTTATGGCGATAAGTACAAGAAATTTAATACTCTATTTATAATGAAAGTTTGGCAAATCTAAAATTGACAGGAGAGTGTTCAAATTATGAATGAGGCCTTGATTTTAATTATTGTTAAGCTTCATTCTCTTACAATTAGGTTTATTTCGAATATCATGAATTGATACAAACAACAGCCTCTTGTTGAGTGTTTAGCGTAACACAAAAATATAAGCGGTATTCACTTAAGCTTATATTTTTAGGACACCCTGTACACACAAAACCGCCCGTGGCGTTGGTCTGCTGTCCAGCTTCGCATTTACCTGTAAGGTGTTATTTTTGAAGTAATAACCTACCACAGTTTGATGTTATGTAACAGGCTCTGATACAGTGTATGTTTTGTTGCTGAATTCCGAACCAAACGCTTCCTGCTTTCGGATATTGTGCGCAAGTTTGCGTGTGGTCAAATACTGTTAGATGAAGTAGCTTCGTAGACTGGTTTCGGAGTAATTGTGTGTTTGCATAAAGGTATTTATAGTTTAATGTAGGTAAGTAACTATGTTTATAAATAAAAATATATGATTAGCAGTCTCTACATTATTTATACAAGGCAAAATTTTGTTTTTTGAACTACACATAACCAATGCCTGTCCTTTTGTTTGCTAGTAAAAGGTGTTTGACTAAATAGCGATATACCTACTGTCCGAAATTACAATACAAGGTAATTTAGGCCACACTACACCTGCCACTGGCAATCAAGCTCCTATAACGAATATTAAACTTCTGATACTAAGAAAAATAAAACCAGAAGCCTCAAAGAGCATTGCGTTCAATTCAATGCTATTCAAATTACAAAAGGAGAAAAAAATACGCAACTCCTATGTACAACGATCATAACAGTGTTGAGCCACGCTTATACACAAGTCGGGCAACTTGCAAAAGCTACTTTTTTCTTATTTTTCTTTTTAAACAGTAGCGCGGTGAAGATAGCGTTTCTCGATTAAACAGCCGCCCGACGTATTTTTTTTTGTCATCGATACTTTTGCTGATATAAGTTATGATATTGCCTCCATTCAGCCAGCGAAATGCAAGATGGCCGATAAAGTTGAAAAGAAAATGTGCATTTTAGCGCGAAGAGGCAGTCGTGACGCCATTTAAGGTGTTTAGTGGGTTTCTGTATTTTTGGAATGAAATTAAGTTAAATTGAAGTGCAACCAACTTTTGCCATTTTGACACATGAATAAACTCTAGACAAAATGTTTTATTAATTGAAGTAGTACAAAGTATCTTTAATTCTGAAATATTAATTCTAACAATATCGAATAGTTCAAAAAATATCGAATAAAGTTTAACCAACTTTGTTGATAGTCAAGATTATAAGTGTATATAATATTATGTACCACCTTTGTTTAATACAAAGGCTCAGTCACTGCTTATGAGAAGAAATGGCGAAAAAACGATGAATCGCAAATTAACGTTGGGTGTTTTTATATTACATTTTTATTCTCTTCATCAAAGTGTGAACTGCAGGAATGTATAAAATTCACATAACAGTGTCAGCACATAAAACCGAAGTACGTCATAAATTCGTTTCATATGTGCGAAACTTAAAACTCGCCGAAATTAACTTTGTTTACAAACAATAAGAAATATTATTCGCACTCGCCTTTCAAGACGGGTTGGTATTTTTTTTGTATCACGCATGTCCTCAAAAGTAAAAATTTCAAAAGGATATAAAGGAAACAAAATAAATTTTAAAACACATCGATCGATAACACTCTTGGGTTGAAACACCGAAAAATGCATTTTTGACTACAAACCAAAAGGCATGATTTTGAAATCCAAAATTTGATGATGTCATTTGTGACTGCTACATAAGGCTACTGTGATGTTTTTGAAGATCCGGGTTTGTAAGCGTAACTAAAGAAGTTTATGTAAAATTGGTGCTCATTCGTTAATCGTTAATCGTTGTTCTATGTAGATATTTAATGACAAATGGACAACATTTCAGTGATTTCTTCATTTTCATCTTTTTTTCTCATTATAAGCTCTGTGGCACTGCAACTGTATGTCACCGTATCGTTTTAAAATCATTCATCATACGCACCGCGCCTGGACGTTCCGGCACTAAGGCCTTGGTCTCCTATTTACGCCGTAGTTCGCGTTCAGCGTCACGCCGTAGGCCGCGTCACGATGCTCACTACTTCTACGCGCCAACGCCGGCGTGTGAGGCAGACCGCATCAGTACATTTCTATAGTGAGCATCGTGACGCGGCCTACGGCGTGACGCTGGCCGCGACCTACGGCGTAAATAGGAGACCCGGGCCTAACATTTCTACGACGTCTTTGTATTCTCTGTTTACCATTGGATTGTCCCTTTCATATACATCCGGATCGCTTACTTGGGAATCTTTATTGACTGTGATAGCGGCTATTTTTGTTTGTATTTTTGTTACTTCAAAGATCAGATTATGTTGAATGGCTAGTCTCGTAATGGTTTCGCGTGAATTCGCTGATGCACGGTCATTTGGTGTTGTGTTGGATTATCTTTGACTGCTTTGTAATGGTCATCAAGTGAATCTGAGAATTTTGAGTGATAGTAATAAATATATCGCTCTTTGCGGCGCGACTATATAAGAATATTATTCATATTATTATCTTAAAACTCTCTGAACGATTAAAGATGCACAGTCTAGGGGTTAACATAATTCTCAACTAGTAGGCTAACATTATTTTCTTCGTTATTCAATGTGTATACAAATACAAAGCTTTTACTGTGAATTGTTTAGACTAAGTAGGTACCTACATATTATGCGATAAGGACAATTCTTGCTATAGTATAAAATATTAATTGATCCCACTGGTGTAATAATTTAATACATCATACTGGGAGGTCAACTTGGCTATAATAATCCTATAGATAGTTTTCCATTGAAAAGAGCAAGTGGGAGTCATATAGAGCACGTATACGACTACTACTATTGTATATACCACTGTTTTTTTTTACTAAAAGCACAAAATAATGTAGGTAACACGTAGAGAGATGTTGTTGTTTAAATGTAAAGATTAAGTAATGTAGTAAGGACTACTTATCAGTTCTAAGATATTTAGTGAATTAATATTTTTTGGTATTTAATGATTTTGTTATAGAGCCCTATTCCACTTGCGTGGAATTTAATGGTGTGAAATATCAGCAAACAATCGCGAATCTTTATTACTTACAAGAATCCCTCAAAGTCATCTTTACTTTTCAGCAGAAAACATCTGCCGTCTTCCACGGGAGCATAATCTGTATTATTTACCAGTAAAACTTTCCATCTTATTCGAGAATCGAAAGAAGGGGAAAAGAAAATGGGCACTAAGGGCGATCCGAAAGTGCCTAGTCGGGTCACTCCCAACCGGTACCGAGGAGCTGGGCCCAGAAAATCCCTGCGTCAGAACACGCGTTTAACACTCCCACATTGTTGGCCATAACAACAAAGCATCGTATAACAAAAGGCGTCCACATTATACGGCCTTAAGGCGGTCCTAGACCCGTTCTGCTCACAAGTTTTACCCCTTAGATTAACGATATATGTATAAAAATACACAAACAAAGCTAAAAACTGTTTGCATTTTGTTTACTGTCAAACCGTTTTAAGTTCAACCAAATGACAACCATTGCACCAATGAATAAAGAAGTCACAAGACAGTATTCTAACCGAACTGATTAAAAATAATAGATGCTGTTATTTGAATAGAGGTATCTTTTGACGCTCCATGTAGTTTGTTTTAAAATATCGGTTCTACCCCAGTACCCCAACGGATGTAGGGCCAATAAATAAATACAACAAGGGCCGAAAGCCAATGTTCCAAGCAGTGGAAAGGCCCCTAAGGCCTTCTTATCCGGAAGAGTCCACTTGTAATGTAAATACGGGCTATTGTAGTTCGCTGTAAAGGAAGGTGTAGTGTCCCAGGGCGATTTTCAGATAAGTGTCGGATGGTGTGATAATTAAATTAATTGTGCAGCGCACGGATTGCGAGGTCGTACGGGGATTTCTATTTGATTTACGCATACTTGTTTTAAGGTGTTAGTTTTGTTGAAATTGCTAATTATTATATTTGTATTATATAATTTTACTAGGTATGTAAATAAATAAATAAAATAAAATAAAATAAACTTTATTTCGAGTAAAGCAGTAAATACAAAACCTTATAATTATTTTAATCACTATGTCGATAAGATTACACACACTTTATAGACATGCAGTGTAATACACAATGAAAAAAATAAATAAAAACAAAAAATAATTATACTCGAAATAGGACGTAGACTCAGCATAAGCTATCAGTAAGGATACTGATACTGATGTACTACATAATTACCTCCATAAATATAAATAAGTTGGTTTTTTACATTGACGTTTTTATAATTAGATCATTTTGAAATTATATGTGTGACACATAATATTTCTACTACAAATAATACATACATGCCTATATTTATTTCGTTTATGGTACATGGCACAACTAATCAAAATATACATAAGTACATTTTATGATTATCTTAGCGAAACAAAGGAATTAGTAAGTTTGTACATTATTTGAAATCAGGAATCATTATAAATGTACTAACTTTGATTTGTATTAGTTACTAAGTAACTAACAATAAAGAACAGAGAGCTTGAAACTTACCTATAACCATTTATTATTTTTTAAGTTAGTAGACTAAACAAACATTCTAGGAATCTTGTTTCGTCTCACAATGCAACCAGTTAAATTCAAATGTCGTCACGTATCAACAACCATATTTTAACTAGATGGAGTGTCAGTACAAAAGAAAAGTAGCAATAAATAACACCCCACTTCTACCAATGGGCTCTTATTTTGAACTAGCTGTTCCCGCGCGCTTCGCTTCGCTTTAATAAGTTTTCCCGTGGGAATTCCGGGATAAAAAGTAGCCTATGTTCTTTCTCAGGGTCTAGACCATACGTATACCAAATTTCTTTCAAATCCGTTCAGTAGTTTTGGCGTGAAAGGGTAACAGACAGACAGACAGACAGACACAGTTACTTTCGCATTTATAATATTAAGTTAGGATTCGTTCGGTTAGAAGATTTGATACTTTATTCATTGGCACAATCGTTGTGGTTAGGTTGAACTTAAAACGGATTGAGAATAAACAAAACTCTGGTAGTTTTTATTTTGCATCAATGTTTCTGTTTGTGAGACACCATCTTAATAATAATAATAATAAAGCGGCAGGGCAGCTTGTGGCGAGCTGTTGGGCATTAGGAGAACCCCTGTTCCTCATCTCTGGCTTGCCTTTATTGGTTGTCCAGAGTGAACACTGACGAGGAACAGGATCTCCCACTTCTTGCTTGCCTTCATTGGCTGGCTTGAGTGGTGTACCGCTAGAGCAGATACGCTCGGAGGAAGGAAGTATATCCAGTAAGTGCTTGTAGGGGTCTTGACCGGCATCCGCGATTGCTCTGAGAGCATTGGTATACCTCTCCATACCTCATGCCATGTTGCCCCCTTGTTGTTACGTCACTGTTTTGTGCTAGCGACTGTTTTGGGGGGCCCATTTAATGTGTGTGCGAGTCACCCCCTGCCTTTTTGTCCGTGTGTGTAACATATAGGTCAGGTAACGGCCATAGTCCTTCCATAGTCCCAGTTCATTTAGCACCACACTCCATAACCCTGTATTAGTTTTCTCCATATCCTACAATAGTCCTGCACTAACCGGGGGTTTTCCTTGGGTTTATTTCTATAGTTTTCACAGGGAAAATCGTCGGTTAGTGTCACATTTCATATAGATTAATGTTGTCAAAAGGGCCTCTACATGTTGGCTTCGGCCCCATGCACGCCTTCCAAATGTCCGGGACCCCATGGTCCCGAGTTGGAAAAACCACAACATAATAATAATATGTACATCATATGACATCTCACACACGGCCATCCGCCCCTAGCTAGGCAGAGCCTGTAATATGGGTATCGGACAGCTGTATTTGTGTAGATATATATCTACACAAATACATAGATACATATTAAATATAAATCTTGTTCGTATATATATCGTTAATCTAAGGCTTTAACCTCCGTTCTTCTCCTTAGACAGAAAGAGCCCCCCCTTATCCGAACGGAGAGTAATTTGTAAAAATTGACGTTCATCAGAAAATTTTATATTTGTACGATGAATAAAAATTTTTGACTTTGACTTTGACTTTGACTTTATGTCCTCCGCGCACTATTTGTTCCCTTACATTCATAAATGTGTCTGTGTATGTGTGTTTATATTTGGTAGCACTTAAATTAGCTCTTCGAATCACACCCTAAAACTTTGTAAGCTTTCTTGAAGAAAGAAGCTTCCCTTTGTAAGTGTGATTCACCCATTGTCTCACCAACATAAAGTTGTCAGCAGAAATTGCCAACATGATTTAAGGCAAAATTAAAGGTTCTTTTTGAAATACATATTTTGAAAGAACGTTATGGATTAATGTGCAATATGGGAACAATTTCATAACAATAATAACAATTCATTCATTACTGAACAGAATACAATGTCAGTACTTATAAAATCTTAGATGATCATTTCTGAGAAGTTTTACGGTTGTAAAGATATCGCAAATTTAAATTAGAATTAGCAATAGTGTTTGTACGTAAATAACCAGATTTTGACTTATTCAAGCGACGGTTTACCATTGCAACATAGCTTTCTAACAGTTCGGATTTCTTAAAGAAAGAGCCACCTTCTGAGTCTGAGTGGACCAGTATGGCCAGTTTTAAAGGTAGGTATTTACAAGTATTCACAAGTGAGCAACATCGATTCGCGCATTATCCGCGGAACATAAAACCGTCAGCGACAATTTACTGCCACATAAACTGGTAGTCCACATTGTCGGATCTAATTATATGTGCGGCCGGCCTTAAGTCAATTTTACGCGCGATTTCTGAGCTGCAAGTTTATTTCAAGAGTCCTAAATGTACACTCACGGGCAATGAAAAAGTTCCACTCACAAAATGGCGAAACCAAACGACCCTAATTTTTTCAAACATCTAATTTAGAATTTGTTTAAAATATTACTGTTTTTTGCTAATTACCAACTAAAAACCTAAATATTTTGGTCATTTTTGGGCTTACATTTTATAGGTACGGTCAGGTGCAGATAAACCTGACCCCCCTCTCATAGTAACAATGCTTCTGAGGGGGTCAGGTTTCTCTGCCCCTTACTGTACCTATAGCAATTAAATATTTTGGTATTTTTTTTGTCTTACATTTTATAGGTACGAGTACCTAATAGCAATATTAAAAAAAAACCTTTAAAATTATAGAGGTTTTTCATTTGGTGTCGCACATAATGTACCTACCTAATTATTTTTTTTACATTGCTCGTGGTTGTATATATTCTATTCTGTATGACTTCCCGTTCTCAATCCTGAAGCCAGTATACCAGTTAGTCGCCAGAAATGAAAGGAGTAGAAGCAAAAAGTTTCATCTAAGCCTCGCTGCTAGTATTTACGAGGCAACCGGCAGACGAGTTATGACGGCGGCGGTGAAGGCCTTAGACTAACAATATACGATCAAAATGGAGTGTTTCAGAATTCCTTAAACTCAATTTCTACAACTGAGTTCTTATTTTGAATTAGTACGGTTAGAAGAAAAAAAAAACACTCACACCTTGTACTAATGTACTCCCTTGCGGGGTAGGCAGAGGTGCATTGCTGCACCCACTTTAGCCCCAATGTAATAGGGGGCGGGCCTATTGCCATTTTACGGGCACATCCAAGACCCGAGAACAAATATCTGTGTTTAAACAAATATCTGCCCCAGCCGGGAATCACACCCGGGACCTTCAGCTCAGCAGTCAGGGTCACTAACCACTACGCCATTCGGTCGTCTCCGGTTAGGAGATTAAGAAGATTTGTGACTTTATTCCTTGGTTGTCATAAGGTTGATTTTAAAACGTTTTGGCAGTAAACAAAGTGCGGACCGATTTTTTACTTTGTTTTTGTATGTGACCTCCATCTTATTTGTATATTGTTAATCTAAGGCGGCGGTGGCGGTGGCTGGGCTATTCTATTACAATTCCACATTAGGGCCTATTTGTTCATGTGTGCTCCAGCAGGGCTATTCTGTTGAGGTTAAAGAATGCGAATACAGGGAGTTAAAAAGGGTAAAGAGATCCTAATCGTAACTAATATTATAAATGCGAAAGTATCTGTGTCTGTCTGTCTGTCTGTTTGTTACTCTTTCACGCCAAAACTACTGAACGGATTTGAATGAAATTTGGTATAAGTACATACGGTCTAGACCCTGGGAAAGAACATAGGATACTTTTTATCCCGAAATTCCCACGGAAAAACTTTAAGGCGAAGCGAAGCACGCGGGAACAGCTAGTATATTATAATTCCATCTGCCATTACCATTCATAGAGACCACACTAAACATAAAAACAATTAATTACCTATAAACTTATACATTTCTTTATGAGAATCTCATATGAATTGCGTGATTCAAATAGAAGAAATCTTAAAGGACTTTGATTTCGTTTCCTATTCGTTTTCGAGTTTACTAATTTATTCACATATTATGAACCTTAATAATATAACAATATCACATAAATACTCCTTTTGTTATTTAATGTATGTTGTGTGTTTTGTTCAATAAAGTTATATTGTATTGTATTGTATTGTATAAATTTCATTCTTAATTTTGTATACGAGGTTTTTTTTAAAATTACGTACCAAAATCTTTGCTCTCTCCATAGCAATAATCAAGACTTAAGCAAAAGTAGACAGGGCACATTCATAAAAAAGAGAATCGCAGCATAAAAATAAACGTTTCGAGAGCAGGACGGTTGTTCTATACTGACGAAAAACTAAAGGAAGAGAGCTGTCGTTCAATCGACACGTTCAATACAACGAGATAGAGAGTAGAGTCGTGGCTCGCACAGCGCCCCGAAACTAAGATTATCGTTTTCTGATAATATAGAGTGACCCCAGCCACCACATTCATACATGATCACGAGAGAGCGTGGAGGGAAAAGGAAGGCCGGCAAAAAGGCGCCTTTGTCTTAGGTTCGAATCTTTGACAGGACCTACCGTGTTGATGCTTAAGTTATAGCTCTCATTGTTCCTTCAATATGATGAGTATTGGCGCTGAAATTACGCAGAGCATTCTACAGTACAGTTTGGTTCACATAGGATGGCCATTTGTCTGAGAACTTGAATGAACAATGAGAGTTATAGTATTATGATACTGTCTGTTTCCCTAAAACCAATAAATAAATAAATAAACTTTTTTCTTTTATAATATTATTTTTATGTATGTACTTGGGTTTGATTTGATATAATTGTATAAAATAAATGCCTATGTAATACATAGGTATATAAGGTAAGGTTAAGTCTTAGGGTGCTTACATAGAGAATCGGGCTCCCTGTATCTACCTGTACCAGTAACCTGATGCGAAAGCGCTCTCTCACGGAGCATTTCACGGATTTTTAAATGTAATGAGCGCTTTCGCATAATCAGGTTACCGGTACAGGTAGATACAGGGAGCCCGATTCTCTATGTAAGCACCCTTATCATGCATGTTATGGTACTCGAAAGCGAGGCTTTTGATTGGTTTATTTCAGCTGAAATATCCACTGCATTCGTCTATCGTGTCGCTATTGACAATATATATAAACCACTCACACTTGTACTAATGTACTCCCTTGCGGGGTAGGCAGAGGTGCATTGCTGCACCCACTTTTCGCCAGTGTTATGTTAGTCCCAATGTAATAGGGGGCGGGTCTATTGCCATTTTACGGGCACATCCAAGACCCGAGAACCAATATCTGTGTTTAAACAAATATCTGCCCCAGCCGGTAATTGAACTCGGGTCTGTAACGTTTTTTCTGGTCATCTTTCGTGAGCAGTCGTGTACACTAGAACCTGCCCGCGTATCACAAGTCTTTATTACGACTCAAAGTCGGTTCCATTATAGCTACTGAAATCTGTCACTTTCATAAAAATATATCTTTTTGAATAGCATTTGAATCGCAATTGTAATATTTTTGTAGATAAAGGTACGGTTAGCAGCTTCATTAGGTAAATACTTGGTATTTAGGTTGTATATCTTGTGAAAGTAAGCTAAAGGAATTAATACGGGACTTTATAATGTGCGTGACAAGGTGACTATACTCACTAATGACCCTGACTGTTCAGTTGTAGTGCTGCAAAAATGTTCTGAAAAAGAGCTTACGGAGAAAACTGATTAAATTATAAGAAACTAGCTGTTAGCTTCGCTTCGCCTTAAAAAGTTTTCCCGTGAGAATTCCGTGATAAAAAGTAGCCTATGTTCTTTACCAGGGTCTATACTAAATGAAATCCGTTCAGTAGTTTAGGCGTGAAAGAGTAACAGACAGACAGACAGACAGACAGACACAGTTACTTTCGCATTTATAATATTAGTTAGGATAGGATGTATCTATCTATGTATTTGTGTAGATATATCAGTTGTCCGACACCCATAACACAGGTTCTGCCAAATAGCTTCTGGTGGGATGGCCGTGTGTGAGATGTTCCCACAGATTAATTTATTTCATTTTCGTCGGTTATGTCTCGGGGTGGTTTATTGACTTAGTAGGTATGTAAGCTTAGTTAGTTTTATTTTGTCTGTTAGTTTTAGTTTTGTTTTAATGAAATACTAAAGCCCATTTTTCACTTGCGTAAATCTACCTAATTATAAAAATTAGACATTCTTCTTGGTCCATTCCATACTCAAGTTCTGATTATTAGTTTCTCAGGTGTGAAACTGACAGTACAACAACTAAGATAAGCAGTACTTGTAATAAAACAAAGGAATGCGAAAACATACTGAATTTGTAGCAGTACCTCCCACGGAGAATGTAGGTACGAAACGTAAGTACCTCAGTAGGTACTTACAAGTTTCCAATAAGAACGACCGATCTGGTTCACTTATGAGAATTTTATTTTTATACAGGCTGGATTCATCAGTGAACTAGCCGCCGGCAGGTCGATTTGTGGTCGTAGGTTCAAATCCCGACAGTCATGTACAAGTAAAAACCACGTGATCTAACGGGGAAGACCAAACTTCAGGGCCTCTTGTACGAGGTTTGCAATTTATGTAAACGAAAAAAGTTTTGGTTTTCTTCTGTCACCTGCATGACATTATCTGTCAAAAGTTTCATGATAGTTTCCGCTAGAAGCGCCACTTTGTATGTGAGAAAACTGAAACTTTTATAGTTTTCGACGAACCTGTTATAGACCTGCCGAATGGCGATACGGCTTGGTACCTATCCACGCTAGTGAAAAAATTGTAGGTAGGTACTCGTGTGACGTGTGATGTGATGACGCGAGTCACTTCTGACCACGCCTTCGAGGATTACAGTCGAGAGCATTATATTATAGGAGAACTTAATACATTTTGCTTGAATATATGTTCATTGATATTAACTGAAAGAAACAGCTGTTTAGTTCACGATGCAAGCAATAAAATACGTCGACTGGGTACTTTGTAAGCCTGCATCTTTGAGACTTAACAATAATTATGAATCGCATCTCGGCCTATTCAACCAGTTTCATATCCGACACCCACATACCATCACGGCATTACAGGACGAAATATGGGACGGAATATTCAATTACCGCCATCGTTATCATAAAAGGCAACACTGAATAACAAATTCAAGAGTGCGTAAACAGCTTAAGAAACAAAACTGGCAACACTAACGAAGCGTCGTAACATGGAAACTCGTATAAAACTCTGGAAACAAACAATCAAATGAACTGTTTCCGCCCACGGTCGCGTGCGATTCGCCTTCTAAGTAGCAGCCCTACTATTCAACGGCTGCTGGTTTTCAAAACGTAAAGCGAGCAAAAGAGATACTAAGTATCCACAACTAAAGCAAAGAGTTAAAAATCAACTGGTGAGAAAAATATCTACTTATATATATGTACGAAATATTAATAATATCTATGTTAGAAATAGATGATAGTTAATTTGTGTAAGTGACTGTTATAATACTGCATGCAACGGATAAAGAATGGAAACATTACTTTATTGTTATTAAGGCCCTGTTTCACAATGTCTGATTAGTCGCTAACTATGAGATAAAATACATGCTGTCACTGTCAAACAAATAATAACAGAGGGTGACAGCATGCATTTAATCTTACAGGTAGCGACTACCAGACATTGTAAAACAGGGCCTAACTGTTCGGTTACAAAGATTGCCTTAATAAACTTTTTATAGTGTTGGCAAAGTTAGCTCAGTTTCCAGTAGATATACAAAAAAATACTATCTATCTACTCACCCATAGTAAATCTATAAGTAGTTGCTTCTATATTAGTCCCTGAATGCCCCAGAACTGTGTTACAGCTAAATGAACGACCACAGTAGATAATTAGTTCGGTGGCATCAATTATTTATGAAGAAATACCCAACGAGTAGGCAAACCCTACATAATTGAAACGACGGCCGGTCCCTGTGGGACACCTGATCAGGATCGAAGCAAATAAAACAGGGTTTTCGCCAAGGATGCTGTTTACCTTCAATTATATTATTACGGGATCAAAATATTAGAATCTGTTACAAGGTTTGTTGTAAAGCTGCGTACAGACCGGCCAAACGAACGCCAACAAACGGGTTTCGTTGACCTTCGTTGCTGCAATCTGCCCTGTATTATGTATGATAAATACCCATCATTGGGCGTTCGTTGGGCCGGTCTGTACGCAGCTTATGAGAAAATGTAAAAGTTAAGTTTTAACCTTTCCTCAATTCGGAATATACCTAAAAATAATGTTCTTAGATGGTGTCAGTGCCTGCTTATCTACAGGTTAATTACCACCTGTAATAATATGGAATATAGGTACTTATATTATGTTCTTTTAAGCTTAAAGTACTCATTCTTGAATTTCCATGGACAAATCTGCAAAACAATATGCATTTGTCATAATACACAACACATACAGCTAAATATAATAAAATTTTATTCTTCGTTCAAAACAGCAAATCTACTTTATGATTGTTTATGTCAAATTGTTGATTGCATTTTTCATATTTCAATTTTGAGTTTTGACAGTGTTTAAATTTAATTTTTTGCTCTCAGAATCGCTAATAACAATAAAAGTGAGCGTAGAATATTTCAAATAGAGAATAAAAAAATGCACAGAGAAAGAGAAGAGCAATCACAACTTCACGTCAAAAATGAAGACGAAGTTTGAAATCCAATCTTGGCGAGTCGAGTGTATGAAGAAATACCATATAAATTACGGCAAAGACATCCCGGCTAATTGCTTCGCTGCAGCTTATAACTTTTGTGGTTTATACGTTTTCAACATGGAACTCTGCAATAAATATGTCTAAGGTTCCGCACAAATCCCCTGCAATAATCCTTTGAATATTTTGAATGCGTTATTGGTTGTCCGCCTCGTGAAAGGCGCTGTAAGTTATTTATTCGCTAGCTGTAATAGCCTTGCAGGATTACTCTTTAGAAAAAGCGTTTGGTAGAAAGAAAACTACCTATTAGTAATTTTTTTATAGCCACAGATGTTGATGCTTTACTTGTTAGAAAAGCTTAGTAAAAATGTTAATTCCGCTTTTCAGAAAGATAAGATTTAAGAGCGGTTTACATTGAATACTGTGGGGTTACCACCACCGAACATTAACAATCTTTAAGTAGCGTCATTCGTTCAAATCTGGCGAAACTTATATGGATCTGACAGAGGTGTGACAAGCAAGCGACGCTGTTTATGGATGGTTAGTAAAATTGCTCATGTGTCTGTAGCGATACGGTAGCAGCAGGTCACTTAATTTTCAAAATAAACTGGCTACTACTACTATTTTATTAAAGTGCAAATCGTACTAACTACAATCGTTCTTTAATGAAAACCAAAATATGTAAGGCCGTTTTCACACTCCCTGCATCCATGTCGTATGTGTTGCATGAATTTTATAAAAGCATGTACCTAGATGCATTTTCTGTGTGTTGGAATGGAACATTATGCGTGTTTTCTATACCGAGAGATTACAAACAACCGTATTCTACTTAGTCGTTAAGTTAAAGTTACACAAGTTATAAAAGCGTCAAAATCATAAAAAAGCTACAGAGAGAGCTAAACGATTGCTAGATTCCACCAATTAAGAAACTCAATAAATCTCATTGCACATAAAACAATATTTAAATTAATCCCAACAATGAAATTGGTCAAGTTGAAGGAAACAAATTGGTTGTATAGAAATCAGGCCAACAAAGATATTAATTTGTTAATAGCATTAGTGTAACGATAGATCAAATCTCAGCTAGCCCGAGGATACGAGCTGTGGACCAGTGGAGCCGACCACACGGTACGAGCGTTATTCGGCCGAATGAACTCTCAATATTCACCATGCATGTGCAATGTGCATAGTGCATACCCTCAGATAAAACCCCTACGCTTGATGCAGCCGTCTCCCACCCCACCTGAGAACTTTCGTCTCTCTCAATCCGGTACATCGCATCATCTCTCTCGTTCTAACTACAAAACGTATTCACTCGGCCGTTTTCGTTTATACTCGGATGCAATAGGTGGCGTACCCCGCAGCTAAACTTAATTCACCAGCCAGTCGCTCCCCGAACGCCGGAGGAGGCGTATTGTTGCTGCCCGCTAGACTCGCGTCCGAAACATCGTCTGTCGCCGGTGCATCGGCCAGTTTGTATAGTGATGTTTGTTCAAAGATAGTGCGCCCTACAAGCCGGCCTGACTCACGGCACCAACGGAAGGATTTGTGACTGTGCTGTGAACGAATTCAGTGTTGTGATCGGACATAAGTTTGCAAACGGTTTTTTTCCTGTGAAAGTGGTTTTGTGGTTTTTGATCGTCCGTTCCGATAGGTATGTTTTACAGATGTAGCGCTAATGTTTTTGTTGAAAATGTTGTTAAAGATGTTGCAATGCTGAGATTCGTTTGATTAGCAGACGTAAACAAATATCTGTCAGAAGAGAAATATCAAAGCAACATTACAGGCCTAGTTGATGGCTGACAACATTTTAATGGATCTGTATGCGCGAATGCAAATGGAAGCAGAACGGAAACATGAAAATTATTTAGTTTCAGAGAAATGTTATGACGTTCAGACTTGAACATGTGGGCAGTTACCACGAAATCTAACACTCTGTATAGTGCTGCTAATTGCATTTCATTAAGCTCACGTACCGTTGTTAACTATACTTGTAATTTGAGGGACTTGAAAAATTAACTGATTGTAGCTACTGCATACAGCATCAGTCTAATAAAATTAAATGGTTCTAAATTGAAGTAAAAAGAATAATTATCAAAAGATGACTCCCAGATTACAATCAAACAATAGCACCTACCTAACATACCGTGAAATTACTATTGAAACAAACAAAAGTTAAATTATGGTACCTGCCAAATTACAAATAACATAATTAATCGTTGCGTGATGTTTTTTTTTTAAATGTAACACGTGGGAGTAATAAAAACATAGAGTGAGGAGGCAAGTTTTAAATGAACCTGTAAAAAATATCAATTAATCACAACAATAGAGTATTGTTATGCGATTGTGTAGAATCAAATATTAACTCTATTAGGAATACTAGGAATGGAATTTTAAGAATTGCAAATCTGAATTAAATAGTTCTACTATCAATAACTTGAAATAATATTTTAATAATTCCCATGAAAAGAAACAGATCTCCTTTATGTATTTTTTAAATGAAAATAATCAATAACTCCCATCTGATAGTGAAAAAAAACTGAATTTCTATATCTGTACTTTCGAAAGATTTATCAAACTGTTTGGCAAAGGAAGTAGAAATATTTAAAGTTATCCCGAACCTGCTAAAGAATTCTATTAGTCCGAACGAGGCTTCCGACCTTACTTGATAAAAAGGGGCTTCACAAAGTGCTTGTAGATACATCATTGCTTCGGCAGCTCTCCTTTCAACCCGAACAATTCTTTACAAATGCGCCTACTCCGTCCAACTTGGGCCGACTCCTCATATTTGATGGATGTATCACGCTTGCTACCCATCACCGTTTTCTTATGGACCAATTTATTCGAGATTTGTTCTGTGTATTCCTTTACATACACATTTTATCATTTTTTAATTCAATTGTTAACCTAAATAGATTTAATATCAAACAGACAGTGTGAAAAATATGTTGGTTTTCTTCATTAACAACAGTCTCAAGATAATATTTCATCGAGAGCTTTCGAAAAATGAAAAAAGAATCTGTGCCAGTATCGGCTTCTTTTCATTAAAGGTCATTAGAGTTTGGAGGATGAAAAATGAAATATAAATAAAAGACGCTCTTATTGTAGGCTTCGGGAGTGTCGTCGCCGCGGCTGAGAGCACTTCTTGTACAGATTCTGAACCGAAATAACGATATTTTCCACTTATTAATTTTTATTTTGCTCCAGTAAACCTGTGAGATCTTCGATTTCTTTCCTCTTATATTATCTTCTATTCAACCATTCGTCTATACCTTCAGATAAAAGTTATTTTGAATAAATGTGTCTATTACTTCTCTCAATAGTTTGAAGACCATATTTCAGATTTCTTACCTAGGATTTAAATCCTCACCAAGTAGGAGTAATCGGACCCGATCTGACTAAGTTCTAAATAAGTAACTTAATGTTATTCAAAACGTGTCGCTACATTTATCCTAACTTGGAGATCTGGCACGACTTAACCGACAGCACGGCAAGTCCATATAAATCTCTGCAGAATACATTTAAACTTGGTAATGTAGTAGAAAAGAAGTTGCCAAAATGTAACTTCTTAACTGTGGAGAATTTAAAAATCTAAAGAAGATCATCAATCACATAGAAGATGCTATGCCAACAGCTTATTAATTTGGGCTGTATTCAAAAGAGTTTGTTCCAATTCATTGGGTTAAGATTGATCGTGACAGTATTTGTGTTGTTTGAACAGACAATCTATTATGCTCTTGGCCAATTCTACTTCAAAAGCAATTACGATACATTATTTGAGATTGGAGACCTCCGTTGGGTGGTAAATTGGAGTTCGACATTTCTAATGTTCTAACGCTACAGGCATTCAAGGTTTTACTTTGCTGATGGTACTTCAAAGAGCGATAAAAGGGACATGTGCGCCATCGCCTATTTGAATAGATAATGCCCTACGTCCAAGATAATGACGCAAAACTCGACAGTGAACGGTCCAACTCATTAGAGGAAATTGGCGGTGTTATTTCCAACGAATTTAGCCACAACCGCTTTTTTAGTCGAAAGTGTTTTTTTAAGTATTACTTCTTAGCAGCATTAATAAACTATATCATTGAAATAAATGATTATATTGATGATTATGTGGCAAAGATATAAAAGGCATAAGTACCTACTTATTATAAATTTGTACATTCCGACAAAACTAAATTCGTAAAAGAAACAAGTCCTAATACCAAAGAAGATTATTGGGATTTTTTAACTACAAGCCATATTTAGTTATACTCATTGTAACAAAATACTCTCAATTATTATAATACAAATTATGTCAAAAATAAAGGCAAGTAAATTGCCCCGGATTTTATGACACGTTTATTAAAAAGTCCGAAGCAAAATTTACGGACATCATAAAATCGAAACCACCTTATGCTGCTCCGGCTAAGCCAGTAGGTAGTATTTTATTAAAAAAGTTTTCCTATCTTGTCACCGCAGTCGATGTAACAAGTTCGTACCGCGAAGCCAATCTCCTTTATATTAAATATTCTAGGGAAACTGCATATCACTGCACGTTCGAATTTGAATCCATTGGATCTAATGACCCAAATAACGAAGGAGTGAAATTCTTCATCTTTTTGAAATAACAGAATAGACCAAAAATACTTATGGGTATTTCTTATTCTTATAAAAAATACTGTCTTACGTAAGAATCGGCTAGCTGGAAGCACTCATAGTTGTTAGGTATGAATTAAAACAGTAAATCATATTTTTTATCATACAGGCAAGTTAATTATGCATAAAAATACATAAGCCTTGTATTTATAGATATCAATATCCCCCCCAAAATGTCACAGCCGTGCGATGTCCGCTCACCGAATTACTCAACAAAATATTTTTCTGGAATTAATTGGTGCTTTTTTAGACAAAAAATCATTATATAATCATTTTATATGCAATTAACTTATCACAATACATATATTTCATGTTGTTTAGCTAAGTAAGTTTAAACCAAAACCTTTCGTAAATAATATAATAATAATAATAATAATAATTTATTTATTCATAAAGCCTTACAACAATAACAATCATAACATAAATTTACATTTACATCAATAATAATTATGTTTACATAACAAAAAATTCCAATACTTACTAATAATAATTACTAATGGTATAAAATAAATTAGGCTAGAACAAATTCATTTTTGTGTAATAAGACCCCTGGCTCCTAAACTAGGGTAACCTGTATCTTAGGAGCCAGTGTTCTTCTGATGTACATCGCTTAGCCTGAGCAACAATTACAAAATAGCAAGCAGACGGACGGAATTTTAGGGAAAGACAAAAGTAAAAATTAATCTAAAATTTAAAACATGTTTTACAATAATAATAAGTAAATATTAAAGTAATAGTTAAAATAAAAATACAAGATATTTACAATTAATTATTTAAAAAAAATTCGTTATTACAAATATAATTAAAGATATTGATATATGTCCTAGGCAGATTACAATTGATTCATAATTCTAAATGCAAGCACAAGTCCAGGAAATTCATTTTATTTGAAATTAATTGTTCTGTTTTACAGTAATCAAGTTTATAAAGGAAATTTGTAATTTTTTGTTTACATTCATACTTGTTAATGGGATAAATGTTTAAGAGTCTGTTGATAACGTTATAGAGTCGCGCACTAGCAATTTTGTGCTGCGAGCGAGCAAACTCCGTTCTTGTTCAGTAAAGTTTGTCTGATGTTTTTTTGTCACAGCCGTGGCCCGAAATATTTACACTTGAAAAAAGGGTTGAAGTTTGCGACACGTATCTGCTATAACTATATATTTTTCTGCTATATCAACACTGTATGACCTATCCTTTCTTGGCCGGCATGAATGGTGGAGTGTAAATGAATAATTTTTTTAAAGTTTTATTTTATAAATTAACACTCTAAACCTGTCCAGACCGTGTTCAAGTTATATAAGGTAAGCTCAACTGTATTGTCAGTTTGTTTTTCGTAATTTATAACTTAAACAATGTACTTACAGATAAAAGTAACAAATTGCAAAAATAATGACGAATTTTAAAATAATGTCAGGCACGGTGCGAAAATGTCACAACCATGGCAGTCACAGCCATAGCTTTCTGAGGCCATGGTCGTGACATTTTTTAATATGTCACATCCATGTCGAACATGGATGTGACGTAACTACCTAATAAAAAAAATATATAGTTATTCTGAAGGCACAAACATTAATTTTATTTCTGTGAAAACTTTGATTTCGAATATTGAAAATGAGATTTACGCCATCAGTCATTAAGTCGAATTTTAAACAAGGAATTTAAATTGTCACAACCATACTTTCACACCTCATTTTCTACCCCTTTCAAAGCCTGTTAAGCTTGATTGAAGATATTAAAATTCATTATTTTCAATACACTTTCCAATAACATTAATAAAAAAAAATTAAAAAAAAGTTTTAAAAAAATATTTTTTTTTTGTTATTTTTAAGAAATACCCTTATATACTAGATCCAATGAACAATAGGCGGCCGTATCAGTTAAAGCGATATCTAACAGGCAATCGTTACTAACAGAAAAAAAGTAAAGAAATTTTAGGACGGTGTACCGATATTTAGAAATTAACCATACATACTATTGCTACATAAATACTAGCAATATTAACATAATATTCTAAATAATAAACATACCAACAAAATATAAAAAATGCAATAAATATCACGTACGTAATTATATTCCTTAAATAGATACCTTATTATCATATACCTCGATGTTTATTCATCAAATATTACTTTGGGAAGTTTTAAGTAATGCCATTAGCTTGTTGAGTTATAAATTGCTCTGACACTCTGTGCACAAAGGAGGTTAAAGTTTGGTGATAGCTAGGTATTTGTTTGTTTGAACTCTTCTTGAGCAAATGTGATCATACTTGTAGTAAGTTCGGCCAACTTTCACACTTCACTCTTTCTTAAAAGTTTTGTTTTATTTTCCCGTTATCTGTAAATACTTGGACACAACGACAAGGGACAAAACGTCTTCGACTATAGAATTTGAGGAGCCAATAAAACAAAAAATAGTCACGTCAAGTGTCGCCTATTGTGTGTGACAAGGGTGTCCTTACCATTTATATTGTAAGATGTAAAAATCACTTACCATTGAAGTGTTTCTTTGAAGTTGTAAACCAATTTTACAACGGGAAGTGTGCTTCTGTATTTACTTTACTCTGAGTTCTCCATTCATTATTGTCCTTAGATATTTAATTGAGAGTTCTGTCTTCTGATACTAAACTTGTCTAGTAAACATAGATTCTTTTTAATTATATTCTAATTCATCTTATTTATTCGCATTAACTTTTTTATACATTTAATTTAAGACGATACCTAATTGCGTACAACTACCTACTTACTACCAATAGTCGTAAAATTTCTTACGTTTAACGAACAACAACTAAATAATAGACCTGTTTTATTTTCGACATCGTGCGTAGGCAATAAAATAGAATTTATCTAGAGGTAATTATTATTGCAAAATTGTAAGCTTTAGAACTTGTAACTAATTGTGAAACCTGTATAATTTTTGGAATTTTAAACAAAGGTAAATTTGACTACTTTTCTTTTTGCTAATAATACCTAAATAATATATAGTTAATAGTATAAATATCTATACCACCAAAAAATTACTAAAAAAACATAAGGTCTAAACAAGTATATACAGAAAGGCCAAGCAATACCCGCATTCGTTGGCCGATAATCCTATCATAGAAGTGTTGACAGAGTAACCACTCCAATAAAACGACTTCCTCCGGCAAACTGAGCTAAACTTTTATTGAGTAAATGCACCAAGTTTTGTAGAGAATCTCTTGACAAAAAGAAGATAAATTCTCCACGTTCCTATCGCAAGGCTTGGTGTAATGAACGAGCATTCGAGTTATAGCGCAATTACGACCTGGATTTGCATAAAATCCATCTGGAGCTAGTAGCCGATACATTAGGGCATCGGGGCCCGTTCCGGTCCGGCTAACGATTTGAGCGGCATCGAAGGTATGATTTTAGAACTAAAAAGAAAAGAAGGTCCTGTATGTATACCTAGGTCCTGTATGCATGTTTGATTGTCTTTTTTGTAATTGTAAAGCCGTTTCAATTGATTTCATTACGTTTATACTTTACCGTTTTGAAAGCTGATAATGATAATAATTTCGATACTTATTTTTATTTATACTTTCTACTGTCCAAAATCGTAAACTAAATTTCAATACTACCATTACTATATCCATCCTCATCCACCCAACCACAAAACACTACAAAACCCAAACTCGCAATTCTAATCACAAATCAAGAACTTTTCCCACCAAAGGCCGGAATCAGAGAACGCCTCCTGGTGGGATTTATCCGCAGAGACAGCGGAGCCGATGCCGGTGATTATGTCGGTTTGTTTTATGGCATCGCTCGTGATGTGTCGATGTGGGCTCATCGATGCTAGTTCGGAAATGTTCGTGCTATTCCGTAGTTTCGAGGCAACAGTAATTGTTGCCGGTGTTCTCGGAGAACTGGTGGATGCTGGCGTTATGGGTACCTATAGATGCTTGCTTGCTTGCTTGTTGAGGTTGTAGAGAATTTTTGTGACGGGAACGGGTTATAGGTACCAAAAAAATATAAATGAATCTTATATACGAACCATTACCTCAATAACTCTAGCAGTAGATTTGCATATACGTTTATTTTGACTCTTAAAATTAAAATTAACATATTTTGGACATCATCAAAAAGCACATGCAGTCTTCTATTAAATTTCTAACACTAACCAAATCAATCATTCAAAAAGCTCAGTAATCCTCGACTAATACATTAGAATCCAACACATATTCTATCTTTATTTCGCTGAAAGCTATAGAGGGTGATAGCATTACCCATTCCAATCGAAATTCGAAGCAAAATTGCTCGAGATAAACACTCGGGGAGCGCCACGCGAGAATGTAGCTCGATCGTGCAAACTCCTTGTTACTAACAGCGATCCGTTTTTCCAGAATTTCACGAAATGTCAGGGGGAAATTGCTCACATCCTTATCTATCTACTCAACATTAGAGCCCTTTAGCTGAGTTATGAATTTTCAATGCGAGCCCAAATGGTAACGGCGCGAGATAAAACTCGAGTTGCTAATATTAGCATTTATATAGAGTCCGACCAAAGTCTGCCTCTTTAAATTATGTAAGAAGATCCACCATACGCCGCGAAGAAGAAGCCTATACATAAAATAGAGATTATTGAAGAAGATAAAAGATAACGAGCTAATAAACAATTTAACAACAGAAATAAAACTCCGATAACAACCCGCCTAGAAAGCTTATAAAAACTGAAGTTCCTAATAATTATTCATAAATTAAGAAGCTATAAGTTATGTTATAACTTTAATCTGAAATGGAATGACATCGTATCAGATTTCAATCAAGAGTCAAAGGTCAACGTTCATCTCTGTTAATATAATTATTATGATCACCAATTTATGATGACCTTTTATTGATACTGATTTAGTTTTAAAAGGAGTCCAGTATTTTATAAAAATTAATGGCCAGAATGTGATAAAAAAAGTAAAGAATCAATGCATGTTCTTTTAAAGAACTTGTAATACCGATTAGGTATATTAAATTAAAAAAAATACTAAGCATTTGAGATGTGATATGAATGATACAACTTATAAAAGGGCAATAAATATCAATATCTCTAATTTTTTTAATAAGACGATCACTGCAACAGAAATTATGACATCCAGTTAAATGTTATAGGTTATTCTGTACTCATTGGAAATCA
The DNA here is from genome assembly GCF_932276165.1 of Plutella xylostella. Taxonomy (NCBI): domain Eukaryota; kingdom Metazoa; phylum Arthropoda; class Insecta; order Lepidoptera; family Plutellidae; genus Plutella; species Plutella xylostella. The sequence goes on from NC_064005.1 coordinate 2,194,743, forward strand.
CAGACATCAAACAATTTAAAATATGACAAAGTAGGTGGGTAGTTGCCTTCGTATTAAGCTTTTAACTTAACCATATTAAATCGATACAAAGAAAACCTGAAATAGAAAAGTGACGGCTAACGTGCAATTTTTGTATCAAAGCCACACCTCGATTCTATTTTGGTTTTATTACCTTCTCCGTATATTCTGTTTGGGTTGTTGATGTTCAGCAAATCGATCAGTTTAAGGGCAAGATTTTCTCTATAGTCGGGAGTGTTTTTAATATATGATTATTGTAGCTTATCAGCGAGGTTTGCTACTCGTTCAACGGGTACCCTTAGAAATATTGCAGAAGAAGGTAATATCAATTGTAGCATGTCATTGCATCGTTAATAGAATTTAGTTATGTAACTTATAATAAAACTTTAAAGGAGTTGCCAGATTTCATACTCATAACCACCAATAACCAGATTGATCTCAGATTCAAAGCTATCGCGATCGTTACTGATGTCAGAGAATAAGGCGTCTGGATCGAAATAACGTTCGAAATAGGTATACGAAGTTACGAAGGAAAGATTCGCAGATCACGAACGGTGCTTCACTTACCGACACGGCGTATAATTCTGTATCGTAGATGGTATAAGCCTAAAGCCTTGCCTGTAAAGGCACATGACTACGCCGTTACCTTTCACCGATCGAGCTACATCTACATACACAACAGTCACAAATTTGCGAATAGCGTAATCGGGGATGTGGCAGTATCAAAGACGATTTATAATTTATTTATATACAATTTATTGCACACAAATAACAAACATTTTATACGTCAGGTTGTACAAATATAAATAATTTGCATACAAAACCGGACTTATTGCCAAGAATCAATTTCTTTGGAAACAATTTGGAAAATTTATAGTTCTGTTGTATGAATTAATTTTATTTAGGTACCTATTTATAAATTATGGATCCCTAAATAGTCACATTGTAAAAAAGTTACAAAATTTACTAGAGAAAAAGCCTTAATTATATAAAGCCTATTTTTACTACCATGGAGAGGTACTTGAAGAAGCGACTTAGTAAACTAATAACCCTAACCTGAACTAGCTAACTGCTTTGAGAAAACCATCATGGCCTTAAACAGCTCTTGCATTCATCTCAAGAAGCAATTAAGTAACTTTATTTCTTTCATTAGATGGCGATTCCTGTGTTACATTTTATTTATTGCTAGAAACTTCGGTCTCGGTTATTTCCTCCGAATCCTTGGGAAAAATACTTATGTGGAAAGTTCTAGAATCCCAAACTCGGACAATGTTGGTCTATTCACTTCGCTACAAAGTGTTAATTCAATTAAAAACATTGTTGTTTGACTAGATGCAGCCAGTTTTCGAATTCGTGTTCTAATATAGCTTTTGTTTGGAGCTTGTTCGGTTCAGCAGATTTTGGGAGTTGTAAATTGACGTGCATAGGTATTTTATTATGTTTTTAGGGTTCCGTATGAAATTGAAAAAATACAAGCCTTATAGTTTTGTATTGTCTTTCTGTCCATCCGTCCGTATTTCACTGCTTCTTCGTCCTAAAGTGATAACAACTAAATATTCTAAGTGTAATAACGCTATTGAATCAACGGTGGAAAGCAAAATTAATATGATTGACTCCACTATTCAGAAACCAATTTCACCTGGATCTCCTCACTGGCAGCTTGAAAAGGATACTAGTTTCAATTTCGGCTTACAATTTGAAAACTAAACAAAAGAAAGGGTCAACGTTCATGTTCTGGTCCAGGCAGCATTCATGCGTTTCTCACACGGCACTACTACCGTTTACGTGCGATCTCCGCCTCTGCAACCCGAATACTAATAAGTTAATCTTTTATATCGCGTTTTTGTAAAACAAAGATATGACGGCGAGCACTGCATTCGGTGTCCAAATAAGCTAGAGCTCTGGAATTTACTGGTTGTGCTACTCCGCCATCTGGTTTTGGATTATGAACGGGGGATGAGGTAGGTCCTGCGATTGGTCAGCGCGGTGGTCGAGTGAAGAGTCGTATTAAGCGGCGCAGGAATTATGAAGCATGTGCTCTTTGAATACTAAGCGAACGTTTTCTAAAGGCATGATCCAGGTGAATGTTGGAGCGTGTAAAGATGGGTCGTGTCTTTTGAAAGATGCCAGCGGAACTAATGCCGTATTTTGCCAGGTTGAAACCGCTTTGAACAGCGGATCTAAAATAAATTTTAATTAGGCTAAGTCGTCACTGAATGGGTTTTTTAAAAGTAAAGTAATAATAATAATCATAATTTATTCTCAGGTAATAGAGGCCCATAGAAGAAGTTAATTGTATATATACAATTAACTTCATAAATTATGTTTCTCGAAACTAATACATTTTTCAAATGAACGAAAATTAATCAGTTATTTGGGTTATATTTACCTACCCTTGTCAGCGTAGACAATATTCAAAAGCTACCTTAAAAGCGAGAAAGCTTATATACCTTTACAAATACAGGCCAAAAGAGACCCCGAGCCATTAGTATGTGCGGTGAGTCGCAACTAAATGTTCCTGTTTTGAATAAATCTTCAGTTTAAATACTAACTCAATAAGGCACTCTTCGTTTGGCCCGCGTTGAAATCTTAACGCTCACTGAATTGAAAAAGGTTAACTTAATTTGCATTCGCCGTAAAACATTTTCGCCAAGTGCTTTCGACCCCTGATAGCTACTTTGTTAAAGTATTTTAGCATCTTATTCAGTTGTAGATGTCCCGTATACAATACTAAAGGAGTTTCTTGAAATTTTGTCGTTTTTGAAGCTCCAACTGAACAGTTTTTCTAAAAGTGCAGTTATTTCATAAATGGGGTCAATTTATGAAATAACTGCACTTTTAGAAAAATTGTTCACTCATTTTACTGTATTACATAGAAATGCATTTGTTATTAGTCCATCATAAATTAGTAACAAGTTTAAAGTAATAAATATACACAGTGAGGTCAAAGAGCAAATAAATTCATTATGGAAATAAGGGGGTGGCCATTGGATAAATCAAAATGAAAATGGGAAAGAGACAAAAGACAGCAATAGAAGAAATCCATGAGTCAGACGCATCACGATTGCACTACAACCCTAGGAATCGTGATTCGTGATAAACTAAAGACTGAGATCGGGCTAGAACACATCAGGCCAGAATATTAAAACTGCCATTAGTCTTTTTCTATTTCTAAAAGCTAATATTTTTATACGGATATACAATACCATCCTACTCGCATGGTAAAAATTACACTATTAGTTAACTTTTTTGAATTTATAATAATTTTTTTTTTTTATAATGCAACTCTATGAACATTCATATTATTACCTCTCTATAGTTGATCGTAGACCAATATATATATTATGTTTGACTTAACAATTTTACTTTATACGTGTTTTGCAGTTTTATATTGAAATCCGATGGGTCCAATGATAGTTCTATAGGTCTCAGCCTCAACAACGGTCACGCGTCGAATTTATTAACGAGATCTCCTTTATAAATCATCTCTTTAAATGTAACGTTACTATTTATAACCGATACAGTTGTTTCTTTGGTTTATACTACTGTATTAGTCACGGTTGCTTTATGTTGGTTTATTTTTGTATATTTCTAACCTTTTACATACTTAACTCTTCCTATAACATTTATTATTATTTATTTATTTAAACACTTTATTGTATGTATACACAAATTACACAGTTTAAAGTAAAAGTTAACAAGTACAAGAAAGAACAATACAAGTATATATATACAAAGGCGGACTTATCGCCTAAACGCGATTTCTTCCAGTCAACCTTTATGGTGTGGAAATAAAAGTAAGCCTATAACTCTTAAAATTAAATAAAACTACTGTATACACAGAGACAATCAAGTGTAACCTAATCCAAATTTAAATAAACATATCTAACTATAACCTAACATATTAAGTTCTAAGCTAAAAATAAATAAATATAAATCTGTTTTATACACAATATTTTTGGTAATGAAATAAATCATCTCATTTGCAAAGTAATTAAATGCGTAACCCTTTTCCAACTCCATAATAAGGGACGATTTGCAACTTCCAATGTCAAACCTAAGCTTAATTAAATGTACTTTCAAAGCACGTACAACATATATTAGCGATACAAATCTAAATCAAAGACCCAAAAAACTTTGTTTGGAATACTAATAAGCAGATAGGGGAAGTTGGGTCTTGTTCCGACCTCAACAAAGGATATACGGTACCCTCATGTCGATAAAGGATAGAGATGAGAAAAGTTAATGATGTAACTAGGTGGGTAGCTTCCAGGCACTTTGTTATTTTGGACATAAGTAATGATAACATACGTATTGTATCAAACATTATGTGTGATTGATAAGAGAATAAGTGAACAATATCGTATTGAATAAAGCATTATGATTATATAATTACTTACATGCATTATGTTTTAGCATCCGCAACTAAAAGTGTGAGTTTTGCTTTTGATAAATTAATCTATTACCCTATATCTAATATATGATATGAATGATTAGATTCAGAAGGTAGCTCATCCCTATTACTTAATTTACCCCTAAACTAAATAATTTTATTCAAAGTAGGTATTGGATGTTAAAGTTTGAGGCACATTTTACCCTATCGTTGAATGTTTGTTCGATCAAAGGCTTTTAAACTGAACTCTGAAAGGAAAGTTAATTATTTGGTTTTGATTATGCATAACATTAAAAGGTAGTTTGGTAAATCTATTTATGTGAAAAACAAAGGAGTTATTACACAATTACCTACAACTAAAATGATTTTATACCTTTACATCGATCATCAAAATCTACCACAGTCAAGAAATACCCAGCGATTTGCTAACAAGCCGATTCCCACAGCAAAACTATAAAACTGGTTACAGATCCATCAAATTGGCTATACGTCTACACGTAGATAGGGCACGTCATTTTGATGCTATTTCAAATCAATTGCTCGCCAGATGATGAAGACATTACCGTCGGGCCGGATCGAGTATACGCGCGAAGATAATCGACGTTGCTGCACGATTCTCGTGCAAGCGGATAGAAAGAGAGCTTGTATTATAGTGGCCTTTGTGAGTGAGTGGTTTCGCTCGCACCAGAGTATTGTCGGCTGGAAGTGATGGTTCACGGTGGTGCGGTTTTTGTTATGGTACAAAAAAAATGGCGTTAATTTTTGGTAGTAATCATATGAGTGAGACGTTTGATGGTGATGTACTTTAAGAAACAATTCGTGATCTAGAATAATATTTTCAACTAGAGCTAGCTATTTGTCCCAACGAAACATTTTTTTTTCGTGAATCTTGTAGTATAGAAAATAATAATCGTTTATTTATATTATTATCTCCTATCAAGTAGTTGGCTGTGGTAACTGTAAAATTGAGCAACAAAGTGCAATGGTAACATAACAGCCATCAAACACCACACATCAGCACAATTCCAAGGCGTCATAATAATATAAAAATTCACTAGTTTCAAATTTCCAATCTGTGTAACCGAGAACTATTGAAAACGTATTTATCTCTTTGATCTATTCATACTGAGAGAGAATGCAAGTGTGTCAGAGTTCCGGATTTGATACCGATAGTAGATACGACATTCCATGGCTAGCAGTATGACTGACACATGACCCTCTCGTGTGATGCGTTTATGCTTAGATGTAGAAAGCGCTCTCTTCAAATCCATTCTACCATTCTCAAGAAATTCTTAACGCATGTATTTGTAAGGCCAAAAAACTGAGCAAAGCTCACTTCATATTTCGGTGCTTACCAGGTAAGTATATGATTCTGTAATGAGAACATTGCTTTCAAATAGGGCTTAGAAGCTTAGTCATACAAACCGTCATAGCTGATATTAATGATAATTCTATAGGTGTTAATAATGAAGATGGATATCACCGGAATAACTTTTTTCGCAATAGGTACTTCAAGGTGCCAATTGGCTGTTGACAATATGCAGTTCTAAGATTCCGACGTCATGCGACATGTCGCTAGCTGCCAATTAAATCCCATATAAATTCTCTGCAATCAGAAAAGCTTGCTTAACCTTAGGTAAAGCACTACCAATTTTCACCTTAAATGAGATAAGTTTAACTCTATGTATATATTTTGCGTGCCTATAGTATTATTTTAAGCTATAAGTAACACATACATTGAAGTGGTATTGATCATTACATTCATAACCTATTAATACTCTTCCGCTGTCAATGTTAAAAATGTGAATTAGACAATTCATTAGATGTAATGAGGCGTTTGTTAAAAAAAAATAAAAGTTCCTTTTTGGAGAAATAGATGGCGTTGTCTGGGGTTGTACCAACTTTCAAACCCTCAGAACACACTCAGATCACAATATGTTATTCTGTGAGGCTAACGAAATGTGAAAGTGACGTAGGTAGGTAGAATTGTAGTATTATTTTCTCTATGATGTCGATGTCACTGTTGCTTCAGCGTTCAGTGCGATTGTGCGTACAGCCGTTCTTTTCAAGTTTTCTCAGTTTCCTTGTGTTTCTCCTGTATTAATTGAGTTGTAGTTGAGCTATCTGCTCCTCCTCCCTTGATACTGTAGAGTTAGTGCACTTGAGATAGTGACTCTTTTGAGATAGTGATAGCGCGGGTAGAACTATTCACAGAATACTTAGCACTATCCCAAGCCACATGCAGTCTGAGCCTCGGAAGGATGGCTCGCGCTACCACCCGACATTTAATCACAACTAGTGAGTTCTTATTCTGAGTTTAGTACTCTTTGCTCTTTATGTAATTTTTGTCAGTTGGTACACTGCGTTTTCACGGCATCTATCGGCTTACCCAAAAGCTCAACTGACAGCTGTCAAGGAAAACGGCTCATTGTTTTGAATGAATCAGCATTTACATTGCTGTGTCAGAGAGTAGTGGAACTGACAAGTTCTTAATTTTAAGATTCTTTTCTTGTAAGTTATTCGTGTGTGGTACAGGTATTGATACATAACGATAGTTTTCAAAATATATGTAAATGTAGGTTGAATGGAGGTTAACATATTTTAGAGAATTTATTTTTGGATTAAATTAACAAAATGCATAAGTTCCTATTTATAGTAGGTAGTTAATTATATATATTTTTTAATAAAAAAAAACTTTCTGCTTCCTTTAAAATTGTTTACTCATCTGATTGATCAATTCAAAGACTAACTTTTTCGTACTTTTCATATTTTTTGCTTTTGCTAAATCTTCCCTTTTATCTTTTAATCCTATCGGTTTGCGTCAAGAGAAGGATCCGTCATAATCAGGTTTTTGCTAAAGACTCTTAACTAAAAAATATTGAGCGTAAGCATAGATCTATACAGTAAATATATTTTGTAAGAAGTTGGGTAAAAAAGGTAAAAAAACGAGGTATCTTGTTTCTTACTACCTGTCTGCAAAATAGTAAATCTTTTTAATGTCTATTGTAGGTGTTGGGGATGGAGGATATGGCGTGGAATAATCGGATAGTTTTAATCTTGTGCAAGGTTCCGTAACAGCCACTGTCACAGATGAAACTTATCCTTATACTTGCCTAATTACTATTGACTTATAATGTACCAAATTAAAACAATATTTTTGTTTATAAATAAGTAAAAGTGTAGGATCCTACTTCATTTAATTAGTATTATTATGTACCCGTAATATTTTTCTAAAATCCTCAATCAAAAAGAATTAAGACAAAATACTTGGACTTGAATAATTGATGCTCCTTGACAACTTTTTAGAAAGGACAAGGGTTACCTGACGCTTGTAAAATAAAAAAATATTCTTTATTTCAAAGTTCAAGAAGAACTCTTAATTAAAATTACAATTAAAACATTTCTTTGAAGGTTCTCGTTTTAATAAAGGCTTATCAAGGTGAATTCCACATCAATAAATTAGATGAGTTTCCATCGCTATCAACTCATAATGAAACGACTTAATTTTGTACTGATTTAATTGGAATTTAGTAAACCTAAAATATTGCATGGTAAATAACTTATTTCTTATTAGTATCCCCTTACATAATCTGAGCCCTATATCTCCGCCTGACTTGTCATCCAGCTAAGCGACATAGCATTGTACTAAACAGTAAACAAAACACGATCTTCTGCATCCCCTATTACAAATATTGAGCGCATACATCTCAGCAGCTTCCATACTTACGCTATGTCTATCTTTATTCAAACCACGCAGTTAAAGAGAGACAGTAGATTCACAAGGGGGTACCTCAGGGTTCTGGTCTCGGTGTAATTCTACACCATGGCTGGATACAGGATCACCATGTTTGTTTACTCCTAAAGCCAGGCCATTGTCGGTTTTATTTTGCAAGGCATCGGCCCGACGTGCAAAAACACAGGGATTGCGATATGCGTGCATTGACAAAAAAGGTTATTGAGGTGTCGCTCGCAGTCGATTTTTTGTCCTGTGCGCTTTGTGTGGGAAGAAAAAGCCTTAGGATTTTAGCGTGAATTTCGTCCAACTGAATTATTTGGTAGGCAATACTCGTGTCCGATGAGTTTGTGGAACGATCCACCTATGTATGTGAAGGTGCTATTTGGCGGCGAACGACATGACGTTGCACCAGGCATTACGAACGCATCGTTACTAATATTTGTTTGGAATTTATTTTCTCGACGAGACGTCATCTGACGCAACTACATGTCACTCATCACTTTTTTGCACCTTTACTCTTATCTATGTACATGTACCTATGCTATTTTTTGTCTGTCTGTGGCCGTAAAGCTCTAAAACAACAAAGTTTCTTCATTTCTATCTCTAGTATTTAGGTAATATATCTAATGAATAACATCATTTTCAGGTACTCCATCAGTGTTACTAGTGAAAAGACATTCACTGCCCTAATAATATTGGTGAGTATTTCTATACGCAATAATTGAATATTAAACTTAGTAGGTAGTTAATTTTATACCTGTCTAAGGATCCGAAACTCTCAATACGCTATGCTTCCTTCAATCGTGATATTTACTGGAATAGTTTTAGAAACTAACCTAAATTATCAGTTCTGAAGATATGCCTATGTCTGTATAATTATTTTTTACAGTTACATACATACAATACAACTACAATATTCACGCAAATATCGGTACGTATCGTGTGGGGTTCACAATATTCAACGAAATATATTGAACACAGTCCGTTGAATGTTTTGAAAATCATATTCTATTATTCCTTTTTACGAGGGCAATAAACACATATGTGTCAAAATAAGCCGAATACAATATCGCGCCCTTCCATACAAAATAAATAAAATATCATACATGAACACTTTGTAATCTGACTAACGAATTCTAACAGGTTTTTAATAATTGTACTATCCCTTGCAGATTCAATAGATTTTATGTTAGGGTTGCTTTGAAATAAGAGTATACGAAAGAGTTAACAATTCTTAAAAGTATTATGATAAATATTATTATTTAAGTCCAGTATTATGTTTATGATGCTTAAAACATGTCTAGAGGCATACAACGATTATGACATGTATTGTATGCTCATGACTGAAATCTCCAAAGGGGTAACTAGTCAAAGGAGACTAAAACCCGTAAGTTTTTTTCCCATTAAAACATTGTGTAATAACGTCGTGATACGCTAAAAATTCAAATCATATTTTTTTATCTTTGTACAGATTAATAACCGGGGTTAAATAATAATATCTATATTATAGTGTTACGCTTACGGTGTGTCCATGTCTGCCAGTCCTTATTCTACCGCTGCAGTCTGAGTAGAGCTGACAATAGACCCTACGGAGATTCAACACATGACATGTAACCCAACTCCAGATATCGAGTTGTTTGCCAACGGGGGCTTACTGTGTGCTGAGAGGAGTTCTCAATTCTTTGTACTTTGTTTGCTGTAAATCGACGGATCGCATTAAAGCTTAGCATTGTATCTGAACACGATCTTGTCGTTTCCTGGATTATCTAGGTACATATTATTATTTGCAATGATTTTGTGATGTTTATTTGATCCGAAGTTACGAAATTCTACAATTAACTCGTCATAAAGAAGATATTTTCCTTGGAGACAAACGCGCTAATAAAATATAATACCCTCTGACCGAACTTCCAACAAAAGCCATTTCTATTTTGTTCTCATTCAAACAGCAAGATATCTGTTTTCATTTAAATTGTTTGGCTTTCCTAATAGCTATTTATACTTATCTTCCGAGGAAAATAAATTCGAAATATCATTGCGAGATGCTACTGGTAATCGAATTCCGTCTCTAAATTTGTGAAATATCTTGAAATCAAAATAAATTCTTGCGTAATAATAATAACAATGCCAAGAGATACATTACGTCGCATCACAAAACGTTTGTGGTTGGTTCGCCTAGTGTAAACTGTATAAGATGTGGATATGCCTATTGTGATGGGATAATGTAGGTGCCTACGTCCGGAAGTCCGAAAACGGAGATTCACATAAAGAAAAATATAAATGACAACAAACAACGGGTATATCCAATATATATTTTATTGACATATACACAATGCGCTTCTGATCTTTTGAATAGTAACGCTGTAGGCTTCTTTTGTACAAATCAAACCGTGTACGGGTCTCATCCTCTTTGTTCGAAGTTTTGTCCCGTCGATATCCATGCTTCCTTTGCCAGACACTTTTTCATCAAATCTGAGGGATGCCTTTATCCTATACAAATTTCTTAGCCCCAACATGTCAATGGGGTTTAGATTTTGCACGATGTTTAATTTCTTTCTAAATAATAATATTTTTTTTATCTTCGTGTCACGTTTATAATCTTTTAAAGACGTCTTTGACTGTTTTATTTTTGTCTTTAAAGATTTGACTGAAAGCACTTGAAACTGTAACCATAAATCAATGCTCAAATAGACACTAGTTAGCTTCAAGTGCTTTAAATATGTATTCTCGCATCTGCCTAGACAATTTATACATTTTTGAATGATTTATTTATTAAAATTAATATTTTTCATTGTATTATCTTTTTTGTTTTTATACATTGATAAGTAAGTTTACGTTTTATCTAGAAATATGCTTTTAACTTTACTTACTCTCTTATTTTTAAAAAACCTCGATGGTTGATTATGTTATGATGGGTTTTTCGTTCTACCAAACGGGAAGTGAAGGTAAGTCTGTTTGGACAAAGTTAAATGCGTTTCGACCCAATATTTGTGTTGCCAGTGGGTAGCTGATCAAATAAAATTGTGATACCGGACCGCTGCCATACACCCGTTAGTAATTGGAGCCCCTTTTGGTGGAGACAAAATATTTTCATATAACTAACTCCTTATATTTGTTAAATTTTACCTCGAGACAAAAAAACAACCATGTGACATATTTTTGACGCAAATGACTGATGAACGTATAAAGATTTGTTTCATTTAGATTGGTACCGGTCTTCAGCTGTTGGCTTTTAATAAAAAAATATAACATTTTTAAAATATTTTTTTTAACTTTTTCTAGGTATTACTTACTATTTGAACTGTAGCTGGTAATAATACAAAATAATGTAGTGTCAATAATTTTCATTTATCTTTAAGATATCAACACAATAATAAATATAAGTTACTTTGGGCTGACTAAGAACTCCAGTTATTGCAAAGTCAATGCTTAATTCGTTTCGGTTGGGTCCCCCATTCCTTAAGTCCTGTTGCGTGACAAGAAACATTTCCTAATAGATAGAGCTGTAGCTTTACACTGGGACTCTTGGGCTGTGTAATTAACGGGTGTCGATATGGCGTAGGCAGCAATAGTGCTGGGCCTCAACGAGTTACCCTAGAAACTAACAGTGATTCATACATCCTAACTAATATTATAAATGCGAAAGTAACTGTGTCTATCCTGTCTGACTGTTACTATTTCACGCTTTTTTGGATGGATGGGTTTGAATGAAATTTGGTATACATATGGTGAACGAACGACCTGAGAAAGAACATAGGCTACTTTTTATCCCGGAATTCTTATTATTCCCAGGGGAAAACTTTTTAAGGCGAAGCCAAGCTCGCGGGAACAGCTAGTTTATATACCTAATTCATTTTTAGCTTCATTGAAATATTGCGGGGCAAAAACTGACGGCGACAGTATCGCTGAGTATAGCAATTTCGAATCAATTAGTTCAATTGCTTAATTTATCTGGATCCCTTGAAAAATAATTGACGTCGGTTCCATTAGCCGTGCAAAATTACTGCTATTATTCTGCTCTTTCGTTTGTTTTTCTGTCACTAATAAAGTCATTTCTTGCTTTGTATTTTCAGCTGTCCTTCTTTTAGATTTCATTGTAGCTAGCAATGATTTCAAAAGGCGCGCTGGCCCTAATTCATACAAATTTATGAGATTTTAGGGCCAACGTGATGGTGTCATTTTCTAGTGCGGTTGGGCCTGTCCTTGCGCTAGTAATATATAAGTCAATGGTAGCTAGACATTTTTTCAACAAATACAGTTTACGTATTCCAACCTTGTAAGTCCAGACTTAAGTTACCTATTTTAATCTTTCGGCAACAGAAAGATATTGGGAACACTTTCGTCAATTAACTTAATTGGTACAGCACTATAATACGCCGCGTTGAAATGCCTTTAGCTGTAATTATTGCAATGAAAACGGGTCTTTCAAGATTTGTTTAAATTAATGAAGATATCTATAGTAAAGAGTTGACTTAATTGCTCGAAACGAAATAAACACTCCACTTTGATTAAAGCTTAAGACTCTCTCAATAAAACCCGTGCCTATAATTATAATACTGCCTTCTAATTAGTAACATATATTTTGTTAGTTAAGCAATTTTATGAAATTTCGAGTGTGGGTGGAATGTAATTTGTAAGATTTATTTATAATTAATAATTTGTAATAAAATGAAAATATGTATTTTAAATATTGTTTGTGTCTTGTTATATTCATAAACTAATAATATTGTATTGTTTATCTATCCAGCTTAAAACAACCTTAGTATGTAATGAAACCAAATTTTAAAAAAAAAACACCTAATTAGGAAAAAATAGTCAAAACTCAATTATTTTCTTATCAAGAGTGTCGGTCGCGGCGCTAGTTCGACAAACATCCTTCAAACGACTAACAAACCTATCAGAGCACCGTTTCATCATCCTATCACCAGCTATCTACGTCCTGACGGTCTGTCACCTCGGTAGCGGTTACCTGATTTATCATTTTGTAAATAACCGTCACCAACGGTTTTATTAACTTGTGGAAGTCCAGGTAATGGATTGGTAGGCGTAGGGTTGATTGGTTTGATGGATAAGCTTTATGTTTTTTTTACGAATTACCTTACGTATTCGTATGTTTTGATTTTTTTTATTTGCAATAAAAATATATACAAATAAAACTTAGATACAAAAACAGTACAAAAAGGCGGCCTTATTTATTTTAACAATCAATACCAGACAACCTAAACCTATTAAAGCTTCAGCACCAAAGTTTACAATAAATTTTGATTCATAATCATACATACCTAGAGCTTAACTTAAATATCCTCATCACATAAATGTGCCCGCTAATTTAAAGAAAAAAAACCCCACGCAGTAATCTGCCGAAACCCCGTAGCCTTCTAATACCTTAATAACGTTATTAACATAAATTAAGCACGGAATATTCGTTGACAGCCCAAACACATTGTTATACTCCTCCTCAACCGTATTTATACAAACCTCTGATTCGATTATAACTACTATTTCCACGTCTTAAGACTCACAATTTATCAGAGTCTTTAGTTCTTTATATTTTTCGTTTTTAAGCTCTCGGATCGCGCGTTCATTTGGATTTGAATAATATCATCAAACGAAGTATGAATAAAGGTAAGAAATTCAACTGTGGGTGGTGATGATTAAGTATTAGGTAAAAAGGCTAATTGAAGACTTCTATATAATAACACCACAGATTTTGCCAAAATATAGATAACAATAATTATTTTGAGTAATCTTTCCTAGGTACATTTATTGTATAAGGGACGATAACATTGAATATAAAGTTAACAGTGTCCTTATAGTTTGAATAGGTCATCTGTATTTACTCACACATATTGTAATCAAACTTCAAATGTTCCAAATTACCAAACCATGTCAACATTAATGCAAATCAAATACGACTATTCAACAATACAAAAGCGCTTATACATCTATTATGCATTATAATATAGCAAATTAGAGACCAGCATTCCCACAAATCACAAAGCGAGTACAAGCCAGTATTCTAGTTTATAATAGAGACATTTTGTTAACAAAACCTTTAAGTTATTCCCCTATCGTCTACCGCCATTCGAATCACCCATCGGAGATCAGGGCGTGAAGCCTTGAATCTAGGGCCATCTATCTGAGTAGACGCGTACTATAAAAATAATAATTCGTCTCAGTTAAGTCGCGGTCCAAGTGGGTAACTAGCAGCGATTTTACAAGAAACTCAACAATAGGTACATGTAGGTACTTGACTCTATTGTCGTAATTTATATAAACATCTTGGACTTGAAGGGCGGGCGGGTAATCTAACCTTTTTGAAATATTATCTGCTATAAAAATAACATTGAAAATTTACAATATAAATAAATATCTAGTGAGTTAGGTACTGATTTGTTTTTTTTTGCATATTTCCATATTTAATTGCCAGATTCATAGATAATATTGCAAGGAATATACCTACAAATGTCAAACAGCTAAAATTTTGTACCTTGAGCTGTGCTCTAAAAGCTTGTTCGTGATCTGTGGACCAACCGGCGCGCCGCCGCATAATATCCTTACTTCTCGGCAGCCTGTGAGTAACATCCTTGGACGACTGCTCTCCTGGTAGGTTGAGGCATAAAGTTATTATTCTTATAATAACTTCAAATCTTATTTTCTTTGACCTTTGTCTTTTCCTGAGAGCTATAAATATATAAAAGTAAGAGCTTTTACATATTCATATGGCTGTCCAAGGAAAAAAGTGCGTATAGAAGTAGTTTTATTAATTAATTTAGGTAAAACAACATATTATTCGCTGTATTGGTACCACCAAAACAGAAATAATATCACAATAATTACAGGTATTTTATATTCCCCAGTCTTTTAAACTGTAAAAGATAAATATGAGTAAGATTGGCAACTAAATCAAACAGACAGTAAGGAGCTCTGTAAATACCTACTAAATAATAAAATGTCTCTCTTCAACAAATACGATAGTAGTAGTAGCTTAGCTTACTATTTTATTTCTACAGTTAATTTGGTAACAAACGATGGTAGTTAAAGTAGGTTTTTTGCTTCAAAGAAATAAAAAATAAACCGGTTTACGTGTGAGGAGGTGATTGAGCTATCTTGCCGCTATTGCACCGATTTGGAGTAAATTTCTGGCGCTCCCTTTGTGGTTATTTTTTTTAAAGGATACCATCTCCAGGTGAATGAAATAAATAACTTAATTGAAGCTTTCCAAGATTTCATGTTTTGATGTTCGATCAGTAACGATCCTGTCACGGTATGCCTTTATTAACGTGAAAATAAATGCATCGATTTGTATTGGATTGAAATCCTAACTAATATTATAAATGCGAAAGTAACTGTGTCTGTCTGTCTGTCTGTTACTCTTTCACGCCAAAACTACTGAACGGATTTAAATGAAATTTGGTATACATAATTATGGTCTAGACCCTGGGAAAGAACATAGGCTGCTTTTTATCCCGGAATTCCCACGGGAAAACTTTTTAAGGCGAAGCGGAGCGCGCGGGAACAGCTAGTATAAAATATTTTTATACTTATCTAAGACAACATTCGTGCAAGTACAAAACATACTTAGGTTATTAAAATGATACAAAAGATTTACAACTGCAAAAAAACGTGAGCTTTTGTTGAAATCTCTTCAATAAAACAAAAGAGAATGAAAGCTTTCGCTTTTTGCTTTTAAGAAATTATTTACTTTCAATGTTCAATCAAATAACTCCCGACAATTTATTTCTATCTGAAGAGCATTGATGTTGAAATATTTTTTTTTTTGTTGGTAATGAACTAAGAATGATGAAATTATTGCCCATATTATAATAATATTATTGACATACGCTTCGTTATCAGTATAACGAATAACACTAGAGTGGAACTTAGAAATACCCTATAACCATCAAAGCTCGTTGATATTCTTGCCCAGGTCCAGTCAGACATGTGAATGCGCCGTGACCTTGTCAAGTGGGTTCAGATCTGCTTCATGATCCAATGATCAGCGGTTGCCGCGGTCGTGAGTCAGATGTCATATTGTGGTCTTTATCTGGAGAGCCAGCTCTGACGGGTCATGCGGCTTCTCACATTAGAACTGTTGGAGGTCCATGTGTATCAAGACCTTACTTACCTTTCCAATTTAAATTAAGACTTAATATTGTTAGCATCAAGCCTTTCTTTTCGATGTCCGCTTGCTTAATTTCACTGTATTACGAGTATTATATGAATCATAGCAATGCGCGGGTCATAGGTGTGAAAGGTTCGGGAATGAACGCTCAAATGATGTGGCTGATTTCTAAACGGAACAGCCGTGAAATTAGATGGTTTTTGGACGAAGCGTGTAGTTGCGGCTACGTTAAACCGTTCCCTTGACTTTGTAGACTCAGTCGAATGACTTGTAATGACTACGAAATAATAGATGAAATGCATGCACCATGTTGTGAGTGTAAAGTAATTTTTAATAATTCTGATCACGTGAACCAAACTATTAAGAAATATATATTATATGATGAAGTGCCTGCCTTACACGTACCCGAAAGTATTAAAACACTTCGCATAGAACAGTTAAAGAAAGAATTTGGGAAGTAAGCCATCATAAATTATCCTTAAGGAGCTGATTGCTCTACTGTGCCAGAACATTTATATGACATTCGATCCCCATTCCTTTTATATTGGTCGGTATAACCGTAAATTTGTTTGTAAGTAACAATATTGTTGAGGCTTTCAGACTCGCTCATTTTGTTTATAGTTTACCCAAGACTTTTGTTTTCCTTTGCTTACGAAAAGGAATAAACGGGCTGGCAGATCGTAAAAGTGAGCTTTATCTATATTCTGTGATTGTTTATGCTCTTATTGGATTACATCTTCTGATTGATTTTACTTCTCTTAGATAAATTCGGGAACCGGTCTCCAGTTTTGAGACGAGTTTGTTTGATTTAATGTCTCCGTATTGAATTTAAGGACATTCGGTAAGATTTATGGTGATAGCTCACTGAAATAGATTTATATTTCCACTTCATATTGACCACTTATTTCTTAGCATCTTCGTTTGTTTTTTTCTTTTCTTTCGTCTATATCAGAACTATAGACATCCTGCCGAATCTGATTATTGTTTATTTATTAATTTAACTCATTCACTGAGTTGCAGAAAGGATCTTTAAGTTAATGTCGGCATTACCTAAATGTGTTGCCTTGCTTTGACAGACATAGCTTTAATGTCGACATTAGCTTGAAGTCCCTTTCTGCAACTCGGCATTTATTGTACAAATATTACGTTTATGTAGGCAAGTGTATATAGTGTATTACACGATAGTATTATGTTTATATATTTTAAATAACATGACTGTCTATATACATATTATTCGTATGTCGGTGATCTCCCAAGTTATGACTGTCCAAAGCAAATGGATATTGCTTGTCGACAAAGCACATGTAAAATACCGTGTACTAATGAAACCTTCATCGATGCGACACATTAACGATACCCCCTACAGCCGTAAGACTAACCGTTTTATAGAGCCATTTGAATTTAAATTCTATTTGGCTGTTTGTAAATTCGATATTTAAATGGTAAGTAGTTTGGTAGCTTGGCGACAGGCGTCTGATAGAGAGTATCGGGTTAGGGGGCGGCGTCTCACTTGGTTAATTAAGACATGGATTATCAAATGGTTTGGAGCAGTAAATAAAGTTGTAATCTTCACTTTGGAGTATTGAGGCGTCCATAGGACACTTCTTATCTGGGGCTAGTAACCTGTAACGCATTACTTGCTTTGATCCCACACCCACACTCAAATAAAACTAATATCGAACTAATACTAATGTATGATAATAAAAATGTATCGTCAAAATTGGATGAACAGAAATAGGTTTTTTTTTCGTTTATGCAAGGCATAAAGTTGCCTGGAAGTGATCGCTATAAGACCGCCTATACTGAGCTGTGTTTGAGTTATAAGTTTGAATGTTATCTTAAGTGTTTTTTTTTTAAGCAATAAAGTACTAGGTACTACTTCTACTATATTTTTTGATGTTTCAATTTGCAGGTAAGCCGAGTAAATCATTATGATACTTCGTAAGTAGATTCATACTCTATTCTTCTCTTATGTTAATTGAGTCGGTAAGTCAGTCTCTTTGGTGTTACAAGTTGAAGTTGTTTTCCTAGTGTATATTTTATCAGTGACTGCAGACTCTCTCAAGAGTCACAATTATTTAAACTTTCAGGCCAAGTTAAAGGACATAAGTCTTGGAAGTTTTTGTTGAGAACGGTAGAACAATAAGGTTAGCACAACTTGATTTAATTCCTTAATCTCTATTTACTGAGACGTTTTGTGCGTCCAATTTTCTTCCTGAATTTACTGCCCGACTCTTTAATGAGTTTACATAAAGTTGAAATTTGTTTAAACTTAGTAATATCGTGATCCAGCAAAACAAATGTTATTATCTCTTCATAACTGTCGGCTGCTAGAAAATCGTTTAAGTTTTCAAACTATGAGTCTTAGGGTTTTTTCGATAAAAAATACGGCAAGTCAAATTTAAAGATTGCATAAATTCACTAAGGTTAGGTCAATTTTGTTAATATAAATCAATTATTTATTACTGAAGAATGGATAATTATCTATTATAACAGCGGAAAAATATACCTAACAATTTCAGATCAAATCTCGATAGCAACAACAATTTAAAACCTTTGAGATATCTCACACTTTCATCTTACGTGAAACACCTAATGTCATCTCAAAATGACTTAACCACAGCCTTATACTTAACCTACATACGTCTCTTCAACTGCAGTTGCGTTATATCTTTGTGTACATCAATACTTTTATTTTTAATACACGAATACGGACTAATGGATCGAGTAGCCGACTTAAGTGAAGAAGTCATTTTTGTGTTGTCACTGATGGGTTTTCAAATATTGACCACCGGTTTGGCCATTATCGGTGGGAGAGCGGTGTCGCCCTCGCCTAAGCTTAGATAAAGATTGGTGTGACGCCGACTTTATAAAAAAAACTTGTTTGTTTTAGATCTCCGTTTGTTTGACTCTTACTCATGGGATGGCTCCGTCTGAGGGATAGTGTGGAAGCTTATTTTTTATTGAGAATGTGTGCCATTGATACTAATTATTTAAGAATCACTGATAGTATCTTTTGCCTTATTTACTGTAAGTAATTTAAAATATATTTAACAAAGTATTAAAAAACTTAAGTAATAAAAAATATACCTACAAAGAAAAGTCTTCAAGCTATAACATATATTTTTTTAAAAGCTATTCAACGCCCCGTTTCACACATGATCAAAAAATACAAAAATTACGCAATAAATCTGTAACGGAATACTCGCATGTGTTGAGTGAGAACATTCAGAAGTTATTAATGACAGACAGTCAGACATCCGACCCAGGATCCAGTGTATGTTTCAACGCCCTAATTGGGAACAAATGTATGGAAACGAAGACGCTCTTTTGGAGGAAGTAGAAATTAACGGCCTAATACTTGTCTTTGTGAATGAATGTTATGACAGAAACAAAAATTACGAGTTGAGGTGATAATAAACGCTTTCTGAAACTACTTAAACTTGAATTTAAGGATATAAATACAAAACAGTAGCTCTACAAAAAACTCAATTGCGTACCATTATGGTTTTATGCAGCGTTCAGAATTTAAATTTGAAGTCATAAAAATTTAAACCCAACTTATTTTGAAGAGGACATTTAAAAAATCAACTGTGGTAATGTTGCGGCTTGTTCCCAAACAGAAATTACAAGGCGTCCTGCTGGTTGAACTTGACCAAAGAATCGCACGCCATCCTCCTTTAAAACCGGTGTAATTACATCCAGATCTTGCTTCGAGATGATCAGCGACTGAGCATCGCGCTCTCCTTCAATATGTTAATCAGCATCGGCTCAAAATTTAAAAATAATGAGCACCTCTTTTAATAAACGCATGCCATCGCCGTATTTTATTTCGTAATTATTGTCTTGCTCTTAATGACCGTTATCAATAACATGATTGAAGACAAATTCTTCCTTTTTATCGGTTTATTCTTGGGCATTGGGTTCATTTATATTGTATTTCTTATTAAGAGTCAGAGTTTAGTTGATGGTTTTATTAAAAACTGGTCGGTTAGCCGGGTAAGTCATGAGTGCTTCGACTGCATACTCAGAGCGGTGATATGCATTCAGGACGGGTTTGCAGTAAAAACAATGATCTGTGCAGACATTCATAACCGTTTTTGTCACCTGCTCGCCACTCGAGAAGCGTTATTATTCTCAACAATCCCGAAAGGTTTTATAAGTTGAACTAAAAATAAAAGACAGGATATCTCTTACAGAATAATGGGCCGCTTTTAAGTTTGAGCCGTGTAGGAAAAGTTTGCTCTGTGAAGTCATGCTATGTTTATCTTCGCGCAACAAAGTTCAAGAATAAACATGAGTAGTTAATATTTCCTTCATGCTAATATTGTAGGCGGGAAAGATTTGCGTGTATGACCGTATGTTGCCTATGTCCAGCAGTGGATGATTATTGGCTGATGATGACCGTATGTATATTAATTGTAACAATCGAACTCGAAACGTACGTAATTAATTTCATAATTTTAATACAATTCTAATGCTGCATTCTTCTTTAATATATAAGTAATATACATACGAGTAGAAAACTATTTATCCCGGAATTCCCACAAGAAACCACAGCAAACTCATAAGTTTAAATGGCAAAATTTATGTCGTTTTCACGTTTAACAACTTTGGCCAAATCGAGCCTCCATAAATGTTATATTAAGCAGTAAATTCGAAATGATATGTTTGTTATTTTAAAAACCACAGTAGAAATGAAATTAATTTTGAATATTTTCTGGTGTAATCTTACCTGACGACACTTGGTGAGGTGTAAAATATAGACATCAAGTTTAAAATTTATAATGATACTAGCTCTTCCTGTGAGCTTCACTTCGCCTTAAAATGTTTTCCCGTGGTGATTACGGCATAAAAAAAAAACCGGCCAAGTGCGAGTCGGGCTCGCGCACAAAGGGTTCCGTAGCAGCAAATCAAAATTACAGTTAAATCAACCTATCTCAAAAACTATAAGAGATACTTTGATCAAACCAAAAATCGTTGAAAGAGTTAATTAGCATGCATCACCTCTATTTTTTTTAGAATTTTATACCCCGTAGTTATAAAAATAGAGGGGGGGGACATACTTTTTACGACTTTGAGAGCTGATATCTCAAAAACCGTTCACTTTAAGAAAAATGTTTTTTAGAAAACTTTATATCATTTTAAAAGACCTTTCCATTGATACCCCACACGGGTATGTACATCGAAAAAAAAAATTCATCCCTCAGTTACATGTATGGGGGGCCCCACCCCCAATTCTTTTTTTTACTATTTAGTGTCATATTTTTGTAGCGGTTCATACAACACATATTCCCATCAAATTTCATCACTGTAGTACTTATAGTTTCCGAGTAAATCGGCTGTGACAGACGGACAGACGGACAGACGGACAGACGGACATGACGAAACTATAAGGGTTCCGTTTTTGCCATTTTGGCTACGGAACCCTAATATAAACCTTCCTCGTAAATTACTCTAGGTATCTATTACAAAACCGCATGAAAACATGTTGTGTACATTGAGAACGAATCCGCGTTGTTCTATGGTTGTGTAGTTTTAAAAACCTAAGCATACATACTACATAGATAAATATACATAGACCACGCAATCCCTGCAAATTTCAGGAGGATACATTCAGTTGTTCGGCAGAGCGTTGATTCTCAGTCAGTCGTACAGACCGAAGGATTTTATATAGATAACTAGCTATACCCGCGCGCTTCGCTTCGCCTTTAAAAGTTTTCCCATGGGAATTCTGGATAAAAAGTAGCCTATGTTCTTTCTCAGGGTTTAGACCATATGTATACCAAATTTCATTCAAATCCGTTCAGTAGTTTTGGCGTGAAAAAGTAACAGACAGACAGACACTGTTACTTTCGCATTTATAATATTAGTTAGGATTTAAAAACGACAAAAATGAAATCGCGCTCCATCACGTAGGACGAAACCTGAGCATGAGTGTGCAATGGAACACCATGAAGAAATAAAAGATTACCTTTATGAATAAATTATGGCAATGTAAAGTATGATAAACGATGTAACGTATTGTAATGAAGCGGCATGAGGCGCTGGGCTATTCTTGAATGATTCAAAGTAGCTACATTTACAGACCTCAATCTGGGAACATTTTTTTTTTAAATACAATAATTGTAAAATTATTTTCATTCTAAGAAAGTTATTACATTTTAATTTGGAACGTAGGAATTTTAAAATGGCACAATGTAAGCAAACAAAAAAAATATAGGTTATATATTATATAGGTAGCTATTTTATTAGAATAACGATTAACACGTCATATCAAAAACACGGGTGGTGCACATGATACGTTAGAATATGTTGCCCGGCGAACGTAAAACCAAGCAATTTAAATTTCACTTATCAGGTGTTAGGCTTTCTGACAGGAAACACCCAGGGCGACTGAGCAGACGCCTCCCATAGCCCACAGCGGGGGATCCATACAACAAGTACGATACAACATAACAATCTAGACCTTAATACACTCAATGAAATCTCACGATTGGATGTTTGATTATGATGTTACTCTGAATATAATTAAAGTTCTGACAGTTTCGGAGCAAAGGTCTTAAGACTACGGCTAAGGAGAATGCCCTAATCATATTTCTTCTCCGTCATGCCCATTTAAAATTTAACGTTGAAATTAACTATACATACGCCGGTTACAAGATCATTTCATCAAAACTGGTTAGATGATTTGGTAAAACACAGATTTGGTTTTTCTCTTCCTCTATTGCCTTCCATTTTATTTTCCATAATGATTGTAATAACTTTCCAACATGACTGTTTCCACAACTATAAGTTTTTATTCTAAAGGTCACCATTAAATGAGATACCTTCCAAATTCAAATGAAGTTCAAATCGACTTGTGTTTAACGAAGTAAGTTAGATAGCTAGGAACTAGCTCACTTATTTTGCATGTAGATGGGAACTGCAGAGTCTATCGACAACACTAATCGAAATCGGATTGGGTTCTGTCGGCCGAGGTTTGCTGTTGACGCATCTGTTATGGCAGTATATTATAAAAATGTAGGTGCCAAGCCAATAATAAATCTGACCAGAGCATTAAAGCAATGAAAAGGGTCCACACAAGATTAAAGACGCCGCGCCGTTTGTGTAAAATTGTAGTTAACTTAACAGTGCAACAGAATATTAGCAACTATACTAACGTAAATATAATAATATGGTGCTCAAATTTTAAAAGAAATGTATTGAGATGGGTAGATTTTTTTCACTAAAACAATAGTTTACAGTTAAGAAGAAGAATTAGTTTCCTTTCAAAACGTTTAAACTGCCTTTAATAAACATGTGATTATTAAGATCTGGTTGCATTAGAACTTTATAGTGCCTAGTCAATGTTTCCGCATTTTAACCGGCTTTATAGTGTATTCAAATTCAAGTAAAATGTAGTGACCTGTACCTGAATACCTGAAGGAATATTTTCTATATTTTTTGTTTACTTGGGTATTTATAACTTTGGATATATGTAGGTACAGTGTTTAGGCATATATTATTATGTATAATTTTATATCTATTTGGTGATTCCTCTGAATTGCTCTACTCTCTGGCTGTTTATTAAACTGGCTCTCTGTCGGAGAGGTGCTAATGTCTTCATCATGATCATAATGCATGCAGGTTTTGCTCGTATTTATATCTAAGATCACGGGAACTAGCAGAATCTACATAAGTTTTTATGAGTCCTGATTAACCCTAATGCTTATAGTGCGTCTTGTTTCATTATATTTTTTTTTGTTGCATTGTGGATGCGATATTTCAGAGTGTGAGTGAGTTTCAGTTTGAAAGAAAGAAGGAAAGAAAAAAAAACTTTATTTAGCTTAGACAGTTTGAGAACCAGCACTCACTCTAAGTGTCCATAACCGGGCATGTTTACAGTGAAGTACGTTTTCTTATTTAGGCTTTTCACCTTTGTAAAATGTTGCTAGACATAATCTTGAAAATCAATAAATAATTGTAAAATTTTACGTTTGTTAATGATGAATCTATTAATCACGACTGACCCAAACGTATTATACTGTAATTAAGATATAAATTTCCCATTAAACACTCTTAAACATTTCAAAATTTCCATAATGTCTCCATTTACGCAAAAAAAAACGATTTGTAATAGGTAATACATTTTGAATTATTAACACAGTTCAATTAAGTAAAACTCATTTGAGCTGCCACTATTACCATATTTATGTCATTCGAGTGTGCAGACAAAAATGAACTCTATGGTTGGGTTCTTTTTTTCCACTGAGATGCAGATATTTCCTCTAATTGCTGTGCAACTAAAAATAAAGGATGGTAAATGGGGAAGTGCAATTAGGTCGATTCTTCCTCGCGCGGTTTGGTTACAGCAATGAAGCTCTCCGTATTGATTTTTCATTCATTCATCCCATTAGTGCAGGTGTAAAATTGGTATTTCTTTCTTGATAATTTCGTCTGTTATTTATTGGTAACATCCATTAACCCCTTCCCGAGGCTAGGATTTTCATATTAATGGTACATGTTGTATTCATCATCCATTATCTATGGTTTTATTAGTATGGATGTTAATCTGCCTGTATCTGTTAAATTTAGATATTTTTTTTAAATGAAAAAAGTTATTCTTGATTCTTTTCTGACTGGCCAATGTTTTAATTACTGTAACATCTACATCATGTTTTGTCATCGTCACAATAAGAGTAGGTATATATAGTTGATATTATGCATCAAAAACATAAAACAAAATCACGAGTCTCCACTCCAATCAAAAATTCTAAGGATACTAACACCGCATACTCCGATCCATTGTTTCCAATTTGAGGATCCAGTTTAGACTAAAAACCACTGACGACGGCGAAACTAAAAATAACTCTGCCAACATTAAAGCAGGCAACGAATATCTTAATTCTACGAACCCAATACAAATGGGCAACAATTTGTCGGCCTCCTTCGCTTGATATCTAAATTAGTATGGAGACAGCTCTATACTTTTTTGTCTCATCTTGTTTCTGCAAACTTGACGTCTCAATTAATGATGTGTAATTTCAAAGATCCCAATCGCTAACGGCTCATTTCAGAACGGAATTAAACCAAGCGTCAGCAACATGCTGCAATTTCTCGATTGAACTAAATATGTCTTTGAAATTCTTTTAATTTTCAGAATATCATACCTGACAAATATCACGAAAAAAACCGTAAATGCCTCAAAACCCGATAGTTAAGCGGTCAACTCGAGCATTTTTGTTGAAATGCTCAAAACTCTGCAGTAGGTGTACTTTGTCAAAAATGAATGCAAAATAATACAATTTGGGGAAGAGCGTTCGTAGAGAAACAACGCGGCAGCTACATTGTAAAAAACCTCTTTTCTAGCCCGCCTCAGTAGAACGGAGTTTATTTATTTTAGTAGGACCTTATTTAAATAAGACTGGCTTTAAGTTATTTTACGTCAACGTTGAGATTCGTAAACAAATTAGCCGCACAAAGGCAGAAGTACTTTATGTATTTACAAAGAGATTATCGTTATCCGGTTATGATTAATTCTGAACGACATTTTTTACATTTGACCTTAGGACTTTTTCTATGTTCGTAACTCAAAAAAAAAACACAATTCAAGTCACTTCTATCTTTAGTATCTTTATTTAGCTAGTCTTAAGCTCAAAACAAAAAAAGAAAAAAATTGTGTCTAAGCTTCAAAGTAAAAAAGTACGTAATTTAGTGAAAAAAAAGAGTTTGAAAAACGTTAGAAAGCACCGCTGGCTGGTGAGAAAAAGCTTACAAAAACGGAACAATTCATCATAATAGTGTCAGGCAATTATTGTTAGGTGCGTTAATGACCGTCAGTAATAATCCGTAAGAAACTTGTTTTGAACTACAAGACGTATAGCAATTTCGATAATAATCTTGTTTTTATAATTACTCTGTTATTTTTCTTCACCAGTATCTTGATCAGAGTCTATTTGTAGGACATTTTTCTTCGCCCGCTTAAGTGAGGCTTAATTTGGTGGCTTGACAACTCTTTTAGGAATACTTAATTCGTGTGATTTCTCATCAGTGTTATCTTCAAGATCGTGGTTCTAAGAAGGCTGGTCAGGACTTTTTATTTAATTTCCTTTGCTTTGTCTTTGCTTGGTGTTTTTACTTCATTCAGCTCTTTTGTGTTTATGTAAGTGTGTTTTCTTCTTTTGTTTCAATTTTTTTTAATGTAAAGATCTCACTTATTTCTCTTGCTGGTTATATTAAAAATATAAAAAAATAATTTACTGTAGGTATTTCATACATTCATATTCTTTTAAATATACAATTACCAATAAACGTAATTGTTTCATTAACAAATTCTTAACATGCTTAATTAAAACGAAAATAACTCCTACATATTTAAAGAACAATAGCAGAAACTAATTATCATTGTATTTTGAAATGGACGAAAGCCTTAGGAGTCATTTAACATAATATATTTAAATTATTTTGAGAACTGTGATCCGCCTTCAAAAGTGCTAAGTTTAGTTATAAATATTAATCATTCTCTGGTCATATTTAAATGTTCCGGCTACTGTAGACGGCAATTTTAAAAAATCAAACCAATTTTCATACCAACAGACTTCATTATCATACAACAGTGCCTGCTAGTAATTTAGAAATATCCGACTTAAAATGTACCTTAATATCAGAAGGTTTCGATTCATTTTTGTGTTTGGTGGCAGTGATTTGTAAATGAATAGCTGTTTTAACCACATAACCTTTAGAGTCTTATTTCGTTCATTCTGCATAACCTACCTACAAAAATTTGAGTGGGATGACATTATAAGTTAACCTTTTATTTTAAGAATTGAAACGTTAATGATATTATTTTCCATAATAGGTGCTAAGGTTTGGAAAAACTATTTGATAGGTATTTATTGACCATTTATTTTATTTTATTAAAGATAATGAGGATGTTTCCAAATATGTATTATTATTATTATAAATTCTTTATTGCACATAAAAACATTGTACAAAGGCGAACTTAATGCTAGTAGCATTCTCTACCAGTTAACCTTTGGTGATGTCGAGAAAGTGGTTGGTAGTGCGATAGGCTGAGAGGAGAGAAGTTATTTACTTTAATCGAGACACAGAGATATACTTACTTATACATAATGTATATATTTTCCTGACTAAAAATATTCTGACTATTGTATATTATTATAATATATTTTCATTATATTAAAAGTTCAAAAATATTTACCTTGACAGGACTTTATAAATCATACAATAACCTACAAGTTTTTTTAGTAATTACCAAAGATAGGTAGGTACTACTGCATACCTACCATAACTACTATCACATTATGTATTAAAAAAAAAAAAACTAAAACCTCAATAAGCATGATCGGCGTAAGATTCGTTCACACTGCTCATAATACACAAAACAAAATTGCCGCCATTTTGTTTAAGCTCGTTACAGCTCGACGCACGCCACTGGGCCTCGTAATTATGATGTTAAGTTTTACCAGAATATGTGTGTGTGTCCCGGTGTCGGTGTTATAATACGCAAATAAATGTGTGTGCGTGTGTGCGTGAGGGTTCTCTGGATCGTGCGCGCGCGCAAGCTGTGTGCGTCGCGCGCCTGTGGTGGTTTGTCGGCGTTTTTGAGTTGTTTGGTGGTTGTCTAACAATAATTACTATATACCTTACACCCTAAGGCCCGGCGTTGACGACGCCCATTCGCGTCCGCTTTTTTACCTTACGGACTTTTTGAAACATTTTTTGTTAAACGTCTTAATCACGAGGTGCCTCGGGAGCGACGCGTCCACGCGCTTGGCCGACCGCCAATTGTTTTCGGCACCACGCTCGTTGTTTAATGGTTTATATCGATTGTTATCGCTTTTCGATTATGACCGCCCTGTTTCTGAACGTAAAATATGCCCCGGCAAATATTGGCGAAGCACTTGTCCGCGCGCTGTTTACACACTCCCGCTTGTTCGCCATTTATAATAGTCGGCGCATCTGTATATTTAGTGCAACACGACAGATCTGAAATGACAACCAAAATAAAATACGAATGCGTCCCGAGACGAAACCAGTTTGAAATTCATCAGATGACGACTCCGATCGCTCGAGACTGACTAAAACAAAAAGCTCGAGGGCCCTACTGAACTTAAGGACTTGTAACGTCTCAATCTACGTTCATTTGCCTCTCTCGAAACAAGTTATCCAGCTCGGGCATAGCTAAGCAAACGAGATGTAAATGTTGAGTAACGAACGCAAACACAATGAAATTGTTAAGTAACAAAAGATAAATACAAAGGGAACAGTTTCAAGTGCGGGAGAGCACGAGAAACCAAAGGCTGCATCACGACTACTTCGTTCTACGAAATCAATTTGAAAATTTTCAAAATAAGAACATGGACGTGTCCTGCCTTAGCTTTTTTAAAATTTTCGGCCAGCACTTCGGTGTATTTGAAAAAAGATAACGAGTTCAGAGCTCGTTGGCGATTTAATTTTCGAAGCAATCTTCTCTGACGGGTTTTGACCTTTCTCTAATCTCAGCAAAACGATACCAATTTACATGCATTTTAAAGACCACAAAAATGTGTAAGTTTTTCCACATTAAAAGACATTTACGTGGCGTCAAATTGCGGTATTGTCAGTCGGTAGCTCGTCATAGTCACGACTTCGGCCACACTCCATCCGATCGTCTTTTTTCGATGTTTTTATTCGGTGTCCACTTCGTGTTTTTGTTGTTTTGTATTCATTTGTTGGTTTATCAAGAATGCTGTGGAATTGACGTCTCCATCGCAGTTCGTCACGGCCACCCGTCGTCGACTTGGCCAGAGTGACGTGGCAATTTTTTACCCACTCTTGGAATCAGGCTTGCTACTTTAGCATTGGAAATGAACCTTAAAATGTCTCGGTTAGCGTTTCTTTTTGAAGTGATCTCAGTTATAAAATATACATTGTAAATAATGATAGAAGAATCATGCGGACCCCTTATAGTGAGACATGATGACTTAATTTTGTACTTCCATTTGCTGGGCTGGGTGCAATGCGGAGGAATGGCACAAAAGGTTGAATGCCTTATTATATCTCCTCTTACATTGCCTCTCTCGGCTTCGGTTTGGTAATGATATACATTATTATCATACGCTTTAAATTTATTTTATAGTTATACCTACGTACTTACATGTATAAATTTACAATGTATTAAAATTGATACATTGAGATTTCTTTTCCGCTTAACCTTCCAACATGACTGTTCTATACCTACTTTCTTTAAATTAACAATGTGTTGTACGTTCGTTGTATTTTTCAACCAAAAACGTACCCGCAACTCGAACCGCCAAGCCTCAATTACTCCAGACTAACCTACAAAGCTAACTACGCATTTAATTCAAATTTCAGTGCGGATCAAGCCTATATATCACTAGTAGGGTATCCACGAGCCTAATGTAGATATCTCCGTGGAGTATAAAAGCTCTGGTTCCCATAGGGATGATATGGATTCAGTGAGATTACATCTAAAACAGGCCTGTGCCCATAAATTACAACGAGGCCTCTGAATTTATAGAGCACGCCAGCCCGCGTGGCAGTTTATAAAATTATGAATTATACAGAAATTGTTCAGAGTTGTACTATGTATCTCGAGTAGAATACATGGCAACATGATTTTGCTGGAGCGTTTATAAAAAAAGAAACTCTTACTTGATATTATTTTTAATATTCTTCTTTTTCTGGTCTGTTTCTTTCAATAATTACTTGAGTTGATATAAGAACTTAGTGAATCAAAACACTCGGTGGCCTCTTTTTGTGCAATCCATTTTCTGAATTTTTTGCCCAAAAATACCTTATTAATTATTTAAGTTAACTACAAGAACAACACTGGACATACAATTTGAATAAGAAATGAGTGTACCTAAACTGAGGTATCTGATCTAAACTGCTTTAAGTTTCCATTTCCCAGTCCAAACAAAACGATTATCAGATTTTATTTTTAATTTCCATATAATTATAATACGTTCGCGAAAAGTGGGTCGAGTTTATCTCTGAATAAAGTATGTTAGAATTAGCATTTTCATATCCCTCCCCGGGCGTGCAATAAAGTCACTAAAATGTTTGGCGCCAAAATTCAAAATGACTTTTAGCATGTGCAATAAAATGTACGTTTTCGGCTTTCCGAGTTACTTTTAGTGCTGCATAATGAATTGTTAATGTTTATTAACATTTTTGTATATTTTAGGATAGTTTAAACATTTATCTTGTGTCTTTTCTAACATACGAGTATATCACCTGTGCTTTTGTTATTAAAATGACAATATTTTTTTTTGTAACAGAACGATGGCAAAACATTAGCATAAAATTGAAGCTCACTTCAAGAAGGTTAAGATCTAAAACTAAACACAATCCATTTTTATGTAAAAAACCTAAATTTACACGAATAAATGTTACCAAATACGCCAGACAAAGCCGTTTGGGAAATCAAATGAAAACTTTGTAAAAAACATAAGCATAAAGTACATCTTCATCGCTACCATTTCCACTGGACCTTATCGGTCTTCATTGTGGTTCGTGGCTTTCAAAGCAGTGTCATATCCAAAAATAAAATACATACCACAGACGAATTGAGAACCTTTAAATTTTTTCGAAGTTGGGTAATAAAAACGATGCCTACACGAGCGGGTTGCTTTAGTTTTTAGCTTTGAGTGTATTTAAAACCCAGGAATGGAAATGAAATTTGGCGCCATCAGCAGTAGCGCCCTGAAGGGCAAGGCTGAAAAAAAGATAAACCTTTTTTACGACGCTCCTCGCCTCGGATTATGGCCGAACATGAATATGTAAGACTTAGCTATTACTTGCAAAGTAGGCCGTTTGATCTTTTGAATCATCTGAAAAGTAAGCTTAAGTAAACACGTAACATAACCTTAAATCATAATAATATATGAAATACTTATATTGTTCGTGGGCGCCATTTTTTTTAAACATTGCGTGCTCTGGCAGTTTTAATGAAATTATGGTTTCAACAAGCGTATAATTTTATTATTACTACGACGACACTGCAGATCGCGTTCCATCTAGTGTGGGGTTATATGGCCATGTGAGAGGTGTGTTCACATTATATTATACCAATTTCATTTAATATTTCATTATTAGGTGTCAGTTCGATTATCAATCCTGTTCATTTCTTGAAGTTGGTCAACGCTCATCCTCTCAGCGATGTAATATGCGAACTACTGCGAACTATTAGGTACATTATCAACCGCCAAGATGATAACATAAATTAACAATATCGAGTGCCTAAAAGCACACCTATAAATCATTAATGACGTCTATTATTGCTATTACGATATCGCAACATAAATTTACATACCAAACAGGCGAGCATTTGCCAAATGCAAATTTTGCCACGGAAGATATGACACCAGCAATTGGTTGTTCAGCGCTGGAATGTTGGTAATATTAATTTAAGTTCCCGTTGGAATTTGAAATTGTTGCAGTTTTGTTAATAAACAAAAAGCGCTAATAATTTCGGATCCGTCGGTATTTTATTAATTAACATAGTTTTCTTTGAAATTTTACTAGCAGTAGTGCAAAATGTGCTCTTCATTTTCACAACTTTTTTTTACTGGCTTCTTTTAAATTCCAATACAATTAAGTAATATTCTTATTACACTCACGGGCAAAGATTCCACTGAGAAAAGCAACAAATCACTCATAAACGGAAAAGGCTAGCTTAATTACGCCTTCTGCAACATTGAAGTTACTTCTGCAACTAAAAACGGTGTCAGCATTTTGTGAGTGGAACTTTTTCATTGCCCGTGAGTGTATAATGTCGTTGTGGGATGTCGTTTGTCCCATACATAAATACCTCCTGTTTTATGTCATCTTGTGCATATGCCTAGGGGTTTCCCCTACTACTTCTTTAATCATGAATGACAGAGAAATTAATGCTATTTATCTCATCACGTAACTAACTACAGCCATCATTTTGAAGCCTTTGGTTGTCAGAATAAGGCATTTATTAGCGTGCATAAACTCGACACTATGTAGATAAAGTTACCAACTGGGGAGGCGTCTGGTAATGGTTAATAACACACACTTACAGACCGACATACCCCTATTTATGTAGCAGAAGCCACTGTGACATAATAAGCATTGGCAATAATTGCCCCTCTGAACACGCAACCTAACTAGGTACTTGGAATATGTTAGTACGAATTTACGAGTAGGTACATACTATAGGATCCATACATATTTACTGCTGTAAATTAAATGTTTCCATGGAAATAGTTTAAGAAAGAAAGAAAGAAACATTTATTTGACACACTGAACAATAAAAACAGAAACAAAAAAGAAAAAGAATACTACAAAAAATATATATGAAAAAAAACAGAAAATAATACAATACAAACAAACAAGGTTGCTGTCCAGAGCGTCAAAAAGGCACCAGCTCAGCGTGTGCTATTAAGTTAATTTTCTTTTGCCTGTATGCTTTGATTTATCTCAAATAGTAGTACCTATAATATGTCAGGCATATAACGGTAACTTTGGATGGTAAACCTTTAAAGCTGTTCACATCACATTGAAAGTGATCAGTTTAGTTAGAGATATTTGTATCAAAATAATATATTCCAAATACTAGCTCTCATATATCTGATTTCGAAATCTACAACCTTCAAGTTACATTAACAATTTAATACACAAAAGAGCTTGAAACACAAGGCTTCCACTGAAAACCAGCGCAGTGTCCTTAAACCAACCAAAGGCGCTGCAGTAGCTGAGTGGACACCGTTTTGACGACGACAGCATATTATTTATTGCCTATCACCAATACTTATATTTTTTTTTTCTCATTATTAGATTTATATACTTATATATATTTAGATTGATTAGATTAAGTACCTATATTTATATTTCATTCCATCTTTCTTTGTAAATTAATATTGCTGTCTAAGCCAAATAAAGTTTTTCTTTCTTTCTTTCTTTCTTTCAAGACGTAAGTGTATCTGACAGTCTAGTGCGGACAAGTAAATCATCGCAATAATTAATGCTAACAGCAAACAGGGCGTTGCGAATGTTTGCAGTTGTATAGGAAGCTAAAAGGGAGTGAATCAGCTTGTCAATCTGTGAAACTTTGTGCAACGAATAATGGAAATTTGTGAAACAAAATATCCAGTTGCCCATAGTTAAGTCACGTGACTAACAAAGTTTCTTTGCAAAAGCACAAAAATGCGTACTGACCGAAGTCATAAAACTAAATTTGTTCTTGTCTGTTTCCCTCTATCGATTACTATTATCTTTTGCGACACCCCGTATAACAGTATTTAGACTCAACATCAAATCTTGTAGCCGCATCCGGTACAGATGGCATAATAAAGGCTTACGCCAAGCTAATAAGTAAACGCCGAGTAATTTAATACACGCGCCTTCTCTGCTTATCATGTTACCGCGATGAGTTATACGTTCACCAGGACGACAAGGTGTGAATCAGCTGGGGAAGAAACTTTGTAAGCTTGCTTTTGCATAATTTTTTGCAAATTATGTTTCGTGAAAAGTATCTCTGGAATACTGGACAGGGAACTAAACTGACTGTCTTAGCTTACCGAATTAGTAAGCTGGCGCCTTCTGATTAAGATGCATAGTCACATATTTACCCGACGTTAACTAAGTTCGCCAAGCTTATTCTATTCTATTCTATTCTCTGTGGGGGTGTAAGTACCTGCACCTAGCTCTCTCGAGTGAAACCTTTCTGCATATCCCCAAGTTCTAAACTGCCTTCCTGAGCTTGGACCATTTCCCACCACGCTGCCGCTGGTCCACTGCGGGTTGGTGGGTTCACATATTAAATCTAGATATGCAGGTTTCCTCACGATGTTTTCCTTCACCGTAAGAGCGATGGTATACATTGTACTTAAGTTAAAAGAACTCATTGGTACATGTCAGCGCCGGGATTCGAACCCGCATCTCTTGCGTGAGAAGCGGGCGCTTACCCGACTGAGCTACCACCGCTCCCCAAGCCAAGCCAAGCTTAAAAATAGACTTGTTTTTTATAAGTAAGTCAACTAAATTCCGCTCTTTCGTTTTATTCGCAGTTTTAATATTTCACTTCCTCGTGTTGTTTCAACATGGAGGCAAGTTTAATAAGTAACATCTGTGTGATATGACGTGCGTACGACGCGTCAAGCTCTTAGTTATTATCACGTCGGGATGACTTATGTGAGGCCAAGAATCTGGGATATTGTTCGTCACGAATTGTTTATTGCTTGGAAACTATGAGTATGCACGGCTGTACAGTTGCTGTGTAGGTACCTAAAATGTGAGATGTAGAGAAAATACTTACGTAGTGTACAATTCTACACCGCTGATAATAAAATCAAGGCAGACCGTTTTAAATTTCACCACCTAACCACTTGGGAAAGGTTTTTCGATAGAGATAAAGCGTATCACTAATGTGCCAATAAGTCCGAAACTCAACATAAACTATAAACCTCTAAGAACTCATCAAATATTAAGAGCACTTCAAATGTTCATGTTTATTCAAAAACAGATGTCTAGAGCTCTGTAGACTCAGCTAAGCCTAATGTTCGGTTAATGCGCCTCAAATCTCTCTAGCCAAAGTTACTCCTAACATTGACTTGCCGTTTGAAATGCAAATATTATGTTCTTGTTTTGTATTAATAATGTCTTCGTAAGGTTGATTAATTCAGTACCTAATACGGTGTCTGCTCGACTCGGGACTTTGTAATTAAAGAGAAGTTTAGTAGCTCTGATAGGTTTGGTAGTTTTGTATATTTGATAATTTTGCTTGTATTTATTTATTTATTTGATTCACCGACAAATATGAAATTTATTACATTCTAAATTAAATAACAAAAGTTAAATTCATCTTTAATTATATAGCTGAATACTTCATGCACTATAAGTATTATGAAATAAAATAATTTTTAATCACACAGTAGTCAAATAAATTATTATGAAATAAAATGTATCTTACCTTTTTGATTTTGTCATTTCTTACATGCATTAAACTGTATTAATACGCTTAGATTACAAATATAAAAATGGACTGAATTTTTTTGTAGATACATTGATAAACATAATTTTTTTAAATGCATTTTATGCTTATCTGTGTTTTCATCTGTTTATATCCACAAAATATTATAGTTTATTATTAAGTACTTATATTTTTTATGGTAGACACTAAATACCATGCTGAAAGAGCAAGTTGAGTAGAATAGAATGCAGTTACTTGTTAGTTTAGTTTGCTTGAACATTAACTGGATGGAGCAGCGGAATGGTACGTTCAAACAGACTTAACAAACTGCAGACGGGGTGAGTACAAACGTAGGTACTCAGAATGAGTCGGGTGAGTACAACTGTACTCATTCTGCTTAAAACTGTGAACATTGCACCGAAAGTACTCAATTCGTAAGTAGTAAGAGTTAAATTAGAGGTACTAGGTAACTGTGGCAATGAAACTTTGTAAGAAACAGCAGCAGATTCTGAAACAGAATTAACAAATTGATCGTTTTTTGGTCCTCAAGCATTGTACTTCTTTGAATTTGTGTTATTTTAATTGGTAGGTGTAGTAAACGCAAAAAAACATACTTGAAATTGGCTTGCTGTATAATTACTTCACAAAAAGGAATAGCTACCTGCCGCTTATAGTTTAAAATCATTGCTTATAATTAAAATAAAACTTACACCTCTATACAATATACATTCAACAAACGTAAAAGAGAGTTATTCCTAGAAATGTAGCATTAATTATGTTAGTATGCTATCTTAAGAGTATATTCAACATTCCTAATGCAATAAAATTGCGTTTTAAACTATAGGATAAACCATTAATTAGACATCGTTAAAACTGACCCTCATGGTTTTTTCACACCAAAACAATGTACTCATTCATTAACAAAAATAAAAAGCGACTTTTTAACAATTACGCACCGGAAGCCCTGCCTGGTTGGTGGATGCGATAAAATCTATGATTTTTAATTATTCGTATAGACCCCGCCCGGCAATGTAATTTATGTGGAGCCGTCCAATCATATTAGAGAACGTTGACATGAAGTGTCACTGGTACGAGCTCCAAGAATATTAATCACATCAAATTATGTTCCGAAATTGGAATTCAAACATAGAACACCCTAATGAGACTGGCAACACTCGATTCGATTTCTAAATTCAAAATCGATGCGGTGTCACAAAAAAATAAACATGCAGTCAAAAATAAGCTACATGATTGATTAAGTTCACATTATTAATCTGATCGGTTTTTTATTGCACTAGCATAGAAAAAGTTGTTAAGTCCATAATTGGGAAGTGGACGCGTAGGGAAAAAACGAATTATCTTTTTAAGCGTAACGTTCTCAGTAGTTCACTAAAAGTCATATCACGGTAAACGCACTTGGGCAAGAACTATATACCTAGTGTATAATTTACAGCTCCTCAGCCGGATGCCTTCTCACAAATTATGATTCAAAATAACACATTTCTCTCGCCGACACGACGCGCGGCCATAATACGGGTACACTCGAAATTAACCATAATTGCTTAATTCAGAACGCATACGTTGTTTGCCCAGACCTCGATGCCGCAAAGGGCTCTACAGTCGGCCGGCAAGCTATTGAATGAGATGGTGATAATGTAATGAAAGATGGGAAGAAAAGAGACGCAGGTATACAGTTAGAAACGGTTGAAGAAATCTTGAGGGCACTTGCGTTTGCATCGATGGACACCTTCCAGGTAATAGGAAAACGTGCGGCGAACGAGATGGAGTCATTAGGAGCCTGCCTTTATTCTCTTTCGGTAATAAGCGTAATTGTCAAAAAACGCTTTGTCACTCTAACGAGATCCATAAATAGTTCTCACAAAAGTTCTATACTTAATATGGGTATGTGAATAGTTTTAACCAAAATATTTTATGTTTGTTTCAGATGCTGTAGTTATGAAGCAGACTTTAAAAAGGTATGAGAATGAATTCATGATTTAATAATATTTGAGGAAGTAAACGACTCTACTTAAATGTTGCGACATAGATTTTCCTGAGCATATTTTCATAAAGCGACCCTTCTCATGAAAAATGACACGACGTTTTCAAGAGTCGTGGTGGCGAAAAGTAAGCTAGTAAGGATTTCACCTCTTGACGCAAACGTAATTTTATTTGCTCTCATGAAAACGAACCTTGTTCCTTGACATTCCTATATTTGCCTTTTTGGAGGGTTTGTTTGTGTCGCAAACCTCTAATCATATTAAATTTTGCATTCATCACTGTCATTTACAGGTGATCTGAATTTTATCCTCCGTTATGACTAGTCCTGATTATAGTAGGTATAAATAAAATATTTTAGTTTATTTCTATTATCGCGATAAAATCTACATAACAGAGCAACTACCTACCTACTTTCATCAAAAAAGTGTTGTGTTGAATAAGTTTTTTTTTCCTTGCAATATTAAGACGCAGTTTCTCAAAAAAGATGAACCCGCGGATACCGAGGGTGATCATTCTGGCACACTAACGACTGTTGTAAACAAGCCGAGAGATTGATGTACAATCAAAGTTTCGCCACAAATATCTCAATTTCGGTAGCGAGCAGAGGCTAGCGGAAATTGCACGCCTCGAGCTACGTCCATTATCTTTTTTTGCGTACACTTTTAGGTTGTTCGTCTTAGATTTTTCACGCCGCATAATACTTATGCAATAATAAATTGAAATGAAATATTTTCGAAAAGTATTTTAGTAAAGGCATCACCGTCAGTCACTTGTCTTCTTCATAAGATTGGGTATAACCAAAAACCTGACGGACTTATTAAAATGTTAATGTTTTTGCTCGAAAATTTATGGGATAATTTTTGAATCAGCAAAAAAATATTTCCGATTCTCTGAAACGATACTACACCGTAACGTGACGACAGGATTAACTAAGATTCCGAGTTTAAATTCTTAAGGAATACACTTATTAGGCTGCCAGTTCTACATGTTAAAACAGATGTTCTACCTCCTCTTGACGGGTGGGTCAGGCGAGGTCGGTCGCCATCTTGCAAGATTCCCGCCAATTGAGTCCCGCGGGAGCCTGTCAACTCAACAGACAAAACAATTACAGCAGTCGTGACTTTCTAAACATTGAAAGTTAAAACACTTAAGTTGATGTAATTACAGAAGGCTTTTGTTCTACTTGACGTTTATTCAACAAACAAAGAAAGCTCCAATGTTTTAAAGTTAAGTTAAGTTTTTTTTGTCAAAAATTAAGATGCATTCACCAGGAAGTTTGGTTCAAGAAATAATCCCGTACTTGAATAAACTCATTAGGCGCCTAACAATTACAGTGAGAAAATCTCTCAGCATCCAATCATTCGCATCGAACGCACCTGTTTCGACCCGAGACTCTCCTTTTTCATTTTTAATGAAGCCATTTTGTTATTCCGCTGCAGGTGCCCGTGATTCTGTGCCCCAAAATCGATGCCTTATTATGTTGTTTAATTCATTATGCGCTTTGTTTTCTTCAACAGCTTTTTACCACAAGAACCCGCAAATAACTTTATTGTCTCTGTCAGAATTTATTGTTTTTTATTGTTGTTCAAAAGGTGCATTATAAATCGTGGCGCTCTGTCCGCTTTAACAGATGTCCGTAATTAAGTTGTAAAGTTTTGTACAATGTTTTTTATACTCATCAAGGGAAAAAGTAAATTCACAAGGTTATTGCCGATGTTAATCACCGTTTTGTATACAGACATTCAAAATGTTCTTAATTTTATTGAAATGTAATTAATAGTTTTAAGCACAATGTTGACGTTTTCCAATAAAAAGAAGAGCAATGAAGTTGGTCGTATCGTATGTAGACTATGTAGAGAGCGACTTGCACGGGCATCTTACTTTTTTTTGTTCCGACAACATTCGAGCGAGCGCCGACAACTCGGAGAACATTGTTTTGCGTTTCGAATTTCGAATAATCATTGACGTTTTCCACGTTCCTCTGCAAAAGAAAGACCTGCCAATACCCCATATCAAAACACGCTCAAACGATGATTTGAATAAGCTTCAATTTCAAATGTTACCTAAGTTTTATTTAAAACATGTCGGAAATGTAGATGTGGGTTCCTCGGAGATAATACCTGAGATTTGGTGTGCAAGTCCCTGCGTTCTATCGTCGCCCATATTCTGAAGTCGTTACGGTTGGATTCGACTTGAATATCTTCTACCTCAATGGGTTTCTCGACGTCGAAATAAAAGTTATTGGATGATCTTTGATTAGATGATTATCGTATCGGACTTGCGTTCGATCGCGGCCGTTGTCTGAACATTTTATATGGTAATTGAAATGTAATATAATCATTGGTTCCTTGTAGCGTGTCTCTTATCAGCGGTTACCGATGATAAGTATCGGTAACACGAGTAACTTACGGCCGTGACCGTTTACACGAGCATCAACGGGAATTTTAACCTGTAATTTCATCACGAAACCAAGATGATAAATTAAACTTGAAGGCAGCATGTGATTTATAGCCACTTTCTTAATGGTAACATACCGAATCAAAGATTTTGCCATTGAACTTTTAAGAAACCTTTATGAAAGCAAACTAACAAAATTACAAATAAGATCTTTTTCCAAAAAAATATGTATAATACACAAAGGGACTCGGCACATCTGCCGAAGGACCGGACGATTAATTTAATATAAAGTTAACGTCTCTATCCTAAGGAAGCCATTTCTCTGAAGATATGACGTGTTATAAATTTTTGTGTGAATCGCTTTTGTGCGTCGGGAGAACCGACACGGGTTTGGTGTTTGGGGCTGGTTCATGTTTTATTCTTTTCAAAGTCGGCATGCCCTACACTATTACCTTTACACAAGTGAAATAGTTTTTATTTCTACTTAATACTTAAGTATCTTCTATATTTTAGTAATAGATTCGATTTAAGCTTTAGCCAACTTTTGATACAACAACTTCTGATTGTAATCGTAATTTGGTATCAATAAACTAATTCCTATTACACATTTAACGACCATAAAAGTAAACAAAGCATGAATCCAAATTGGCGACAGATGGGGAAAAAATCAGCCAACTGACATTTTCTATTGTGTTGAAACTAAAATCATTAGACTCACAAAAATAAATATGAGGGACACAAAGCCACCGCCTGGCCGCCAGTACGAGCCACAACATTAATTCGATTTGCTATTGTTAGATTTAAAAGGAATTTCTTAGAAACTTTACAAATGGTACAAAAATTAGGTTAGGTTTTAAGTTATACATATTATGTGGTTTCCAGCTTTTGAAAATTAGTTACCTACATACCTACAGTTTTTTATAACAACGTGTATAAAATATTGCTAAACAACTGAGCAGTTTCAAGAAACATGGGATAATAGGACTAAGTTAACTCATTAGACAGTCGTTGAATATTATAGTCACTATAGGTACTTTATAAAAACATAACATTTAGAAGGACATCGAAAATAGGAGAACCAAAAAGCAGTAAACACCAGATGATAAGCCTAGATGCGGCGCCAACCATATGGTTTCACTGCAGCCATAGCTAGATATAGACATCAGAGGCGCCACAAGGGTACAATTTTACGATGGTACTTAAAAAACAATGACTAGTACCATTTTGTTTTTTCACACGAACCCTTGAGGAGATTTTGGAGCTCTATTTGTTTTCTTTACCGTTTCAACCCCGGCACTTGTACGATGACTGTTCAAAATATTTCGCTACTAAACATGTATTGTTCTTTTTTTCTACGTTATTTAAGGGGCTTAAGTTGAAATTACTGTCAGAACTTATCTTCTTTCTGATGTATCTAAGTTTCTTATTAATATGTACTTAATTATTGACTAGGCATATTCATTAGTAAATTATTGATATGTTTATCGGAATAATCTAATCTAATTGATAGTATATAAAACCATAATATGTAGGTATTTACTTACCTATTTACTTACGATTCCAACTCAATTTAGTACATGTTATATCCAACTATCATACAAGATATTTTCATTAATACTACCTAGTACCTACCCACGCATTACTTATATCTAGAGACCTTAAATAATCACAATATTATTAGATACGAAAGAACTCTATGATAAGTTTATCCTAAACCAATTTAAAGGTCCATTAATCATTGCCCTCAGAAACGCAATATTTGTACCATATGCCGCGTTTCGCCACAGACCCGAATCTCTACCTGAA
The DNA here is from genome assembly GCF_932276165.1 of Plutella xylostella. Lineage (NCBI taxonomy): Eukaryota > Metazoa > Arthropoda > Insecta > Lepidoptera > Plutellidae > Plutella > Plutella xylostella. The sequence continues at coordinate 2,236,165 of NC_064005.1, forward strand.
CCGAGAAAAAAGAACATTATAAAAAAAGGTGACAATAACGCCGACATGCCAATAAACTAGTAAGACATCTCAATTTATGGAGTCTCACTTTTGGTAGTCAAAGACTTAAAGGAATCAATTTGTTCTCGGAACTCACCGAAGAATCCATCTACAATAGTCTAAAGCGCTATTTTAACCAAACGAGATCATTTTATGTCTTTTTCCACGCTACCGATGGTATCAACTAAATTATGCGTCAGAAATAGAGCTATTTGAAGAAGCGGTGAACTGTAACATTCCTTCAAAAAGAATCTGATTAAAGGATACAGCTAGATAGGACAGCACACTGAGTTTTAAAACCAGGTAGGGATTGAATGGTAGCTATGAATGCTTGACGCAAATGAAGTTTCCACTTTGTACTTACATAGGGGTATTAAGTTTATAGGCACTAAAGATTGCTAGGGTAAATTCCTCATCGATTGTATCGAGCTATGCTTCATTGGCGATTAAACGTCCGTTTCAACCGGACATTCCTGCATGATAAACCAAGCAATATTTTACGAACAAACGACATCAGATAATCTAAAACGCGGACTTCAAGGGTAACGACTGTCTTGACAGCTCACTCTCTTAAGATCTTATTATATGCCAAGTTCGAAGCCAATAAATTATGCATTCAGAAAGACGAAAAATTCTCATCAGATCAGGTTCCCTAAGAGTTGTGACTTCTACGAAATTTTAGATTCTTATCGAGTTTTTTCGCTTTAAGTTTCGGTGCCGCTAACGAAGGTTGGTTTTCATACCTGTTCTTTTTTTGGTTGAACCCACACGGTGTCTTGAGCAGGAGAGAGATAGGGATTATCGATGTCCACCCAATCCTGTCAACATGCTTGCTGGTACAAATCAATTCCGAGTTATGTGACGTCTGTAAAGATTAATTGCTGCGGCTCTTGTTATATTTTGAATATTTTGATATAATCGTGAAACTAATCCGGTACCAATCTGGTTTTATATTATTAGTTATGGAACCACTGGTAGCACATACTAGCAGTTGACTTATCTATTACTTAAGTCCTTGTTATATCTACCTATATCGCTTCTTATCAAATACGACTTACAAAGAATGCGTTAAGTCCGCAGGCATAGTAAAAGGTGAGAAAAAACGATGGTGATAAATGCGTTATCGCTTTAATCCTACTCCAGTGTCTGTTGTTTCCAAAAACACATATGTCGGGAAAGTTAACGCTCTTTTGTAAAGCGTATCAAAATTAAGATAATGGATTATGTCCGTCGATATACCTAATTCCTACTTTATTATTAGCGACCTTTCCAGATACAGCTGTCGTGTTTTTTCCACCGTTCCGTTTTTGGTGGAATGGGCAGTGACCGGCCGTTATAGATTTAAATAGTTCCGAAATAGCTCTATACGGATGATAACATTCAACTGAATAACTACGTACTGAGCACACGTATTTATGGGTCATTAACTTAACCAATATGAACTTATTTAGATCGAGAGTGATAATAATGTATACACCGATTACTTTCTAAAAGGTTTTTTTCATTAATTGCACAGCTGCATGTTGAATATTGAAACGCAAAATTACAAAACATTGTCGAACGTTTTGCCGATAAGCGTTTGTTTATTCTTTCATTGTGTTTGAATTCCGAATGTGGTTTTCGAAAGTTGCGGAGGGTTGCGCCGGCCAGTGACATCGAATTTCATTTGTTTAATTGAGCAATCAAATATTTGCTTCGATCGTGGCGATGTCGTTAGTAGTGTCAATACGTCCCCTCGGTCTGATTTGGCTTTTCTGACTTCGATCGGATGTTTGGTCACTTTGAAGCATCGATCCTAATCGGTTAATGGAGGACAATAAATCTAGAAATTCCACTTAAATACAGAATTGCGTTTTATTACACTTGTTATTACAGTGATAATTATTGCATCGTTTTATTCGAATGTATTACTATTATACTTAATTACGCCTTTAAACGAAAGCCGCGTGAATAGAGCAATATAAAATCTATCATATAAATTTAGCCTATGCGTAGGTTAAATTATCTTTGATGTTATAGTTATAAAATGTATACTATTCTTGGTATGGTAAGAGCGAGAAGAAAGGTCATTATTTAAAAGTTTTTTTATTTTATTGAGACTATTACTAGCCAATGTTTTATCATTTTGAGTTGTCGATAGACTATGAATGTGAAACAATAAACCCATAGACTAGAATATTATAACTGAATAAACCTACCTAGTTTATCAATCGTATCGTTATTCAAATCAAATTGCGAATGCTTGACGTTTCCTCAAAAATGACAATTCTCCACGCGGACACAATCATAAATCGTGTTTAAATGTACGAGCCGTTTCACAATAAATATCTGATCTAACACCGTCTTCCTGCCCACGCCCATAATTCAGAGAGAATTATTGGTTTAAATTAAATAAACATTTCAAGTGAGACGTATGCAGCGAGCCTCTACTAAAGTCACCGCAAAATTATTTATAGAAATTGCTACATGCTATAGGAACCACCTCAAACAAGCCTAATTGGGTATGTTTTATACTGCAAGCTTATGTTTTATACGCACTGTACCAGTTATACTTAATCTAATTAGTTTTCTAGTTGAAATCTTGTATTTCTCTCTGTCTGGACAACTGGACATGTCGAAAAAATCGCGCTCACGCGGCACCGCGATTCTTTAAATCTTCATAAATTTCTTTAAAGCATCCATAAATTAAAAATATATAATTATTTAATGAATTACTGGTAACAACATGCACCACCTTCAAGTTTTAAATTTTGCATACTTACTTAGTAAGTTCATAATTTTGACAAATGTGTGTAGGCGTCGGAATCTATGTCCGGTTTTTACTAAGTGGATTTTACCGCGATAAATGTGAGATTTTATGATTATGAGATCCTCTAAAACAGTGTTTTTCAACCTTTTTCATAATGCGACCCCCCTGGTATAAAAAAATGTTGCGCGACCCCCTTGACCCTTAGATTTTTTTTATCACGTTTACCAATTTTCATTTCATACGACGTATGAAAAAATGATTATGGTCTCCATGATTAGGATTCGGATATTTATAATTACTTACATACTTGTCGGATATAAAAACACATTATTTTGCAATTACATACCTACATCAGATACGTCGCCATACTATTTCATTAGAAATCAGCTTTTCCTTCTAACTTATTTGAGCATTTAGATATCCTGAAAAGTCTTCAAGAGAGAAATTAAATTTCATAATCTGCAAAAAACAAAATGCAGGGCTTTACAAAAAATTTACTTGTGGTCGTGGTCTTTAAACTAAAATAACTTTGATGCTTTTTCGTTGACACACCCTTTTGTCATATGAGAAGGTATGAAAATGGCATTAGACTGGACAGAGATGGATCTTTAATTATTTTTAAATGCATTTTTATGAGAATGAGATTAATTTATCAAATAAGCTCGAACAGAATCTGTTAGAAATATCTGCAGATGAGATGTTACAGCTGGAATTCAAGTCTTCTAATTTGGATACCTTTTGGTTAATGATAACTGAGGCTATGAAAATGTTAAATTCCATTTGTCGCCTCGTTCTTATGCGAGTTGATGTTTTCATCGATGGCCAAGATAAAAAGTGAGCAAAGAAATCGCTAAAATTTAAAAACGATTTAATTCAATGTTTCGCAAAAACAGATCCACGATGGGATAAATAATAAATAAAAACAAGCCCAACCTTCGCATTAACATCTTATGATTTTATTTTTTGTTTATAGCCATTTTAAAGTAAGAGTCTTACTTAATAAATAAATATTAAATGTCTGGCGACCCCCCTACCGAAGCTTCGCGACCCCCCAGGGGGTCGCGACCCACAGGTTGAAAAACACTGCTCTAAAACATTGTACACCTTGGGTGGTCAATAACAGGCTTACAAGATGATTTCTTAGTCTTATAAACAGTTGGAGTGTGTTTCTCTCCAGCCGGTTCCGACTCCATGTTTGTTTTGTTACCAAACAGAGGAAATCCTGAATTGATTCTTTCTCTTTGAAATTCCAAGATCATGGCCGTTTCTTAATTACACTCACGAGCAATGAAAAGGTTCCAAATGCAGTTGACGTTTTATATGTCACTCAAACATTTATTTCATTGCTAAGTTATGGGTTTAAATACTAACGCTGTCTGTAAAGTAAAAATTCACAATCAAAAGCCGTGATAAATATTCTATATACAAAACGGAAAGCTATGTATTTTTGATTATTTAGTAAAAATACAATTATTCACACACCGCGTAAAATGCTCGTTATCATTAGGTGTATGAGTAACTTGTTCATAATGATACACATTCTACACACTTGAACCATTACGGTGCTAAATTACACGCATGCAACAGAAATTCTTCTTCGTACGTTTCAAGCCTCGCAATTTAAATTAAACTGAATATAACTATTCCAATAAACTTGTAGTTTTCACAGAAATTCGCTCCGCTATATTTCAATCTCGCGACAGTTGTCTGAATGTTCCGTTAAATAAATGCTGTTACATCCTTTCCCACAAAATTGAGTCGTATTTCTTGAACCGTAAGATCTTCGATATCTGCACATTTAAGCTGGTTCTGTAGTACGAGATCAACTATGTCCTCAGCTTATTAATTTCCCTTTGCTCCAACTGATTGTTTCTGATTGGATTATTTCCGTTCATGAGATATTTTTTCTTCTTCCCACCACGTTTCTGTTAGAATAAGTCAGCCGATTTAAAATTAGCTTTCCGTTTTGTATATCCAATATTTATCACGGCTTTTGATTTTGTATTTTTACTTTATAGCAGCGAGTTATGTGTTTACGTAATGTTCTATGCTTTCCTGTTTATGTTTACTTTGCAGTATTTTAGGGTCAATATTAAAGTTTAATATCAGGTAGGTGTGTGATGTATTAGATTCGATAAGAAACTGTCGGTAGCTATTTGTTTTTCTTGTCTTGTTTTTTGTTTCGGTGTTGCCACAATTTGTCTTGCGTATGAATGAGCACCTTGGATTTTTTATTGACAAGCATATCAATAAAAATGTGAGTAGGTATCTATTGCTTCTCACTATCACAAATTCAACTCAGTTTCATTATGCAGTAGGTCGTTCTATTGGAGTAGAAGAGATTTCCCTCTAGTTTTTTTTCTATAAATTAAGACGCTCATCTTTGTCTTTCCCCGTTTTTTCCTAACTCGGTAAAACAATTAAGTCTTCAACAGAAAACTTGGTCCGAAAAGTTGGACCGGAATACTACGAAAATCACTTAAGCTCCGGACTGAGCGTTACAATCTCTTAAAGTTTTTCTGTAGCTAGGTGTTGGAGGGACAAAAACGTCCAAGGAGGGAGTGTCATACATTTTGATGCCAGCGTTTTTGCGCCCGCCTGTTATTGTTGCAGCAAAAACGCTCCTGTTGTTCGGCGCAGCGTTTTTGCCGCTCTGACAAGTAACTTGGTCGAGTTTTATTTGTCCTGAATAATCACCTTATTATTTGTCTGAATAGTGACTGTTCGTGGGATGTAATTATGGAGTGACTCTTAAATTTTAGTTATTGTTTCACGGGCGTGTGGTTATTAATTATTTAACATCGTAATTTGCAGACGTCAGTCAGTATAACGCGTGTACATTAGTATTTTTCTTCATTAGATAGCTTTCCATTATTTCTCCATCTCAGATTTATAATTTTAACAAGCTCAAGAAACATCGCTAACTTTGCACCAATTATAAATGAATGAACTCAAAAAGAAACAAAGTTGTAAAACTGCAAATTTCTTAACACAAATACAGAGCAGCAAAGCGCAAATCCCAATTAATGTTGTATCAACACCATCAAAACTTTAAAAAGAAACGAAAGAAAACTCTGTCACTTCACAAAGAAAGACATTCGTAATTGGCTTTTATCCAAATTAGCTGAAGTGGGGGAAACTTGAGACTTTTCAGCGGTAAGCAACTAAGCATGGCCCACGTCGACGCTTTCAATGTTACTACACTTTGTGTAACTAAACGACCTATTTTAACACAAAGTAATAAAAAATAATGTCTGCAAAGTTTCTTTCTACGTTTGTTAAATTACCATTCTAATCATTGCTAATATTTTAACCTGGGCACTAACGCTAGTGCAGCTCGAATCATTGTTACCGACACGCCAAGGTATTATTTTTTTTTTGTTTTTGACGTAACGAATTTTAAAGAAAAATAAATAAGTTTTCATAATCTTGACAAAACATGTCAGAGGGCTAACAAAATTAACTGTCATCTCAGACGAAATCCAATTACACTGAGTTAACGAATGCTAAGATTTAAATGTGCTTTTTCCTTGTCTTTCTACATGAAACCACAATTTCAAGGAGTCTGATAACGTAAGCTAACCTCTTCACGAGGTTAGGCAATGTTTACCTATAATCCTTGAAGGGTTTATTAACTTACATGGACTGTGTCAAACGACATCCCAACTAATATTATAAATGCGAAAGTAACTGTGTCTGTCTGTCTGTCTGTATGTTACTCTTTCACACCAAAACTACTGAACGGATTTGAATGAAATTTGGTATACATATGGTCTAGACCCTGAGAAAGAACATAGGCTACTTTTTATCCCGGAATTCCCACGGGAAAACTTTTAAGCGAAACGAAGCTCGCGGGAACAGCTAGTCGTTTATAAATTTCAATTTGCGCCGCCTTCATGAGAACAGAGACAATGCGAAGTGAGTCAAAATAATTGAACTTAATTCTGGTTTTGGTAAACATAATTAGCATCTGCTCCTATTTAAGCGAAGATACTTGCGCGCTGCGGCACTGTTCCTTAAGAGTTTATTCAAATATACGAAGCTTATGAGCAGGCGTGCCGAATGAGAGTTGGTTTTACAAGAGAGATTTAGTACCTACTTGTCTCTATGTATTATTAAATTATTTAGCGTACATGAGGAGTGAATCATTGCATTTAATAGAAGAAAAAAAAACGATTTTTATGCGTAGTTGTTACTTAATGTCAAAGATATGAAAGGAAATGACGCATTGTGCTACATTAAAATTGCCGACTTCTAAGAAGTTTAACGAAACGCTTTATTTCTTTGGAGGCCCATCAAAGCATTTCATGGCATACTTGACTGATTATACGTTCTATTGTCTTACTTAATAGGTTTCCAATAGCATCACACTATACTTACTAATTGGTTCATTCTAGAGTTTGAGGAGTGAAATAATAATGAAATAAATACAAGTTTAAATCTTTAATAAGTCTAAATATTTTTTTGCTCAATAGACTTATCCCAAAATCGATATTATGTTTGCTAGGTTCAGGGTACCTACCAGTATGTTATACAGGATAGCTCCACGTTCTCTAAGCTCTAAGGTATATATATTTATATTTTATATTATCGTTAACTAAGCCTTGCTAACATTCCCGCTGCTAACACTGATAGCGATAAAGAATGAGTTAAACTAGCAAAGACTCGAGAAAAAGAAACCAATCAATCAATCAGGGTCTAATTCAGTGCGTTCACCAGCTGAGATAGTCGCGGTGACAAACGAGGCTGTGATTGCAACAGATATTGCGAAGAACACTGACTTGTCAGACGCAAAATCTACCGGCTAACCAATAAGAGCCGACGAGAAAAAACGGAAGCCTCGTTTGGCAGAAGAAGACAATAAAGGAGCGACTGTAGCGCCACTTTTGAAAGACCGGCTTTGTGTCGTAATTCCGTATAGATTGATGACGGCCGTCTGACTCTGGAGACAGATGGGAAACGAATGTCTCTGGTTTCGGAGTATGGCGGCGCAAAAACAGTGGGCGAAAGTGGAAGAACTCATTAGCGGTTGCGTTTGCAAAGTTTGCTTTAAGTTTGGTTAATGATCTAGTTTAATGGGTATGATAATTTGTATTTAATGGTTAGCCAAAGCGTTCGTAGTTCTTGTACAGTTGTTTTATAGTTTTTTTTTTTAAATAGGTAGGAAGTTGGTAGGTACCCTATTTTACCATTTGTATATTTTTAATGTGAATAGCCTTAGTTGAAGAATTTGAACATCTACAAATAGATTTTAGTTTAGTTTTATTATTTTATACCAAAGATTTAATTTCAGCTTATCCCCGGCCACGTAGAATCGAAATTAAGAAAAGAAAATGAATTTTCAATACGATTTTTCTAAACTAGTATTCCAGCGTGGAGGTGCTAGCTTTTCAGGTCTCACGTTGAATCCACATTCTAAAGAAAAACTGCGGATTTACGAGGTAACAGCGAGACTGAAAAACTTATTTCTTTAACCGTCTTCCGTTTTTGAAGTTGGAAATAAAATTGGAGATTTTGACGGTGAACGGGTTGGAAAATATATTGGCTCAAGTTTCCTACAGTAAGTCGGATTTAACGTGTTCTCTTAGCTTTTACTACTAATTGCAAAAATATACTTTAGTTTATACATAATTTGTGTGAAAATTTAAGTACCACTCGTATTACTGAAATACCTTTTATGAAAAGGTTATTCGTATTAGTATACATATTATTTTGTTTCATAAGGTGACTGCTTTTACATACTTAGGTACAGTACATAGACCGTGAATTGTTCTATGTATAGGTACTTACTACTTTTGAGTCAACCCTCGATTTAATAAACATAAACATAACATGTTTGGGCAATTTTCCTTTCGATTGTATGCGGTAGATGAGCAGTCTTCGATACCCTTGTAAAGATCAAATTTTAAAGGCAAGCATTGGCGAAATTACGCCGAACGGCTGACTTCAGATGGCGCAATTTCTTAAGGCTGGACTCTGGACCCTCATCACGAGATTTCCGTTTAACCTTTTTAATATAAAGAATCCCAAAATACTGAAAGGTCCAGAAAATTTACGAGCCACACCGCGGGTTTGTTTTTGTCAAATAATCTGCCACAGTTCGGAAACGCCGGCTTGTCCAACGTTCGCCAGAAAAAGTTTCCAGTTAGAATTCACTTGTACCTTTTCGGTTTTGTTTCTGAACTTTTCTCGTCTCGATTAAAATATGGCCACAAATTATCGGAAAGGAATGCTTGGAACTTTAACTGGGTTAATGCTTCAATATGAATTTCAATAAGGGTTAACAAGGTTTATTTTTTTTAATACAGTAAATAATAAATATTGATGACACTAGATGAATCTTAGTAAATTAAGTGAATTTTTTTTTTGCATCTACGCTTTTACAATCACAGGAATGTCAATGGATTTTAGAACCTATTCATCGCTTGCGAGTGTATTTCCTTTTCTAACAAGCTACGTTCACAATCTCACTTTTTCCTTCTTTTAAATAGGTAAATAAAGCTTTTGTTGAGAAGTTTTTTTATTAGTTGAATCGTGATCGCCGCTGTCGTACGTGCGTGAAACCGTCAACAGGAGGCGATAAGGTTGACGGACTATCGACTGGGAAACGTATCGGTTTTGTGTTTGTTATGCCAGTATTAAAGGCTTACAGAGGTGGAATTTGAAAAGCGTCAACGTCAACACGGCCTTTAGTAGAAGGAAAACTGTAAAAAATTACGTTTTAAAGAAGCCTCTACCTCTCCGTCTCCAAAAGATATATTTGGAAGAAATTATTTAGAAGCCACAACAAAATACCAATTAATTAATCAATCTATTTGACTGAATAACCGTTAACCGCACAAATTTCTCCTTTTGAGCCTAAAGTTAGTTGCTAACTCTTGTGAATCATGAATTAAAATTCAATGAACCGGCAAATTTTGGGCCCTACCATCTTTTGCTATTTGCGAAATAAGTTTTCGTACAATGTTAATTAAAATCGCCCGTGTATCCTCTTATATTTAGTCGTTCGTATGACATATCAGCAGGTAATTATAGAATACTAGCTGTTCCCGCGCGCTTCGCTTCGCCTTAAAAAGTTTTCCCGTGGGATTTCCGGGATAAAAGTAGCCTATGTTTTTTCCCAGGGTCTAGACCGTATGTATACCAAATTTAATTCAAATCCGTTCAGTAGTTTTGGCGTGAAAGAGTAACAGACAGACAGACAGACACAGTTACTTTCGCATTTATAATATTAGTTAGGATTAGGATTAAATTTCATTCTTACACATGAATCCTGAACCCTTGATCCATTAAGTTGAGAAGTTAAGGTAGTAATTGGCAGCAAAAAGGGAAAATGCAAGTGGCAATGTACCTACTTCACCTACCTTCTCAGCGATTCGTCGTATTTTTTATAACATTTACCTACTTGAATATATAAAATTTTTTTTTCTATTGGAGTATTTCCAAAACCATAATCCGATTGTATTTCCCGGAACGGGTAAGCCAGATGTTTACCAAAAACCGTCCGGGGAGAGGGTAAACGTTTTAATTGCAATTAGTTAATGAGGGGTGCTCTAAAGTAAATTATCTATGTTGTGCGGTGGCTTTGAACTAACCGCATTTAAAACATACCTACTAGTACAGTGCAAATTAACTCGTGTAGTAATTTTATTTATTTAGGTAAGTTAAGTAATATTTTTTTCCGAATGGCCGAAAAAAACACAGGATCGGGAACGGTGGTCAATTCATAAGGAGGCCTTTGCCCAGCAGTGGGACGCAACCCAGGCTACATAACAAAACGGTCTATCAAACCGCAAGACTCTTTATGAAGGTAAACGCATAAAAAACAATCACCTGTCTGTACTTAGCCACGCAAAAAAAAAACCCTTTAACTTCAAGATACATTTGCGTCCATTACTTAAACACAAATGTATGCAAAAAACCTAGCCGTATCGATCACAAAACTAATTTACTCGCCCAACAGTTACCAATTATTTTACACATGGAGCAATTTAGCATTTTCTAAGTCTCCTACATACAGTCAAAGCCTCAGCGCGCATCACTTCTGATACTGTACCGCTTTATTTTAACCCTCTTAAGGGATACTTTTGGAAGGTTGAAAGCCTGGACTGTACAAGAAACAAGAGAAGAACTGAAATATAGCTTCTAGCGCCAATTTGCATGTCCCTAGTTATAAATATACCGGCTATTGTAAAGGCTTTTACAAGCTTTTAATGCTGATCGCGTGAACGCAAACCAAGGCGTAGTTATTCTACAGCCTAAGTATCTCTACATTCATTTTCCTCATTTTAAACTTATATGAGGTAGTCACACTTATCATTATCACACAAATTAAATGGAGCCGCCTTTTTCGGATATGCAGATGTGAAATAAGTTTAAAAATACTATAAACTTATATCGGAAATATACCGGAAAAACAAAAAAGTGACATGAGTCATTTTACCTTTGCGATGGCGATAGGTCACCTAGGGCCACTTGCACCAACAAATTAAATCTAGATTTATGCCATAAATTTATATGGACTGACGTTTCATAAATCGAGGTTTATCACTAAAATCTAGATTTGAGATGTTGGTGCTAGCCGGGCCTAGACTGCGGGACAATATCCTCTCCACTTTACATTTCCAATAAGCAACTTCTTTGCACTGGACAGAGAGAAACCGGCGTGTGGTCACTGCCTGCTACAGGTACTATCAAGGTGCAGCATTACATAAAACATTAGAAATTACTTTGGAACGGCTAAGCTAAAATATGGCTAAAAACACTATTACTTAGAACTACCCTCTTTTTCGTCGGGGGCTTAAAACACTTATGCTTGCACCTTGCACCACAGATCGAATATTAGTTACTATACATGCACATGTATTGTAACTAATATCTAATAGTGCAATCACGAGTTACGAAGGGATATTGTTCTGAAATCGGGGACGATCTGATTTCCCCGATAGTACCTGTTGGTGTAAAAAACTGTGAATTCTTGCTAGGTACTAGGAGGAAAAGTCTATGCTATTATTTAAGACTGGTTCACTGCTAACTAGTCGTAAGTGCGGTAGTAATATAGAACATACGTACATAAAAATTAAATCAGTAGGTGTGTATAAACAAATAAATAAATGATATACCTAAAAATATATTTTTACTGTAGATGTTTTCAAAAATAGCAAAAAAAACCTAAAATTTCAGATCTATTTACACCTTTCAAATTGACAATAGTACAATTTTATATACTGAAATAATAAGATATAAATACCTACAAATTCCGCCAGCACAGCAAGTCTTGTTGACTCGCAACAGCCACATATTACGTGTAGTATAAAAACCTGTAAAGTCTTGCCAGTGGGAAGTATTTTCATTCATGTTTATGTCTAGAGGACTCCCCGCGCGACGACCACCGTTTTATTGACAGCATAAATATCAGCCGAGCAGCAACATGTAGAGTTTAGTACGCCAAGAGGCGGCTGTGGAAAATGGCGACGGAATTACCTGGATAAATAATTCCGGTCTAAACAGAGTTATAATACAAATCTGTCATTTCTGAAAATTTTACATACCACTCGTATAAACCATTTTATAAACTCATGTTTTTGGCAGATTAGAGGTATTTATTTACCTAATTACCCCCAAAAAGCTTTCTTAGCATTCATGACACAAAGCCCCGGAATAATAATCTTTACGAGGTCAAACGCGGTGTCTGCCAAATGCCGCAAGAAACGCAAGAAGAACTAACACGTCCACCGCACACATTCCGAATGCCATTATATAGAATGCAAATGCGACCCAGTTCCGAAACTAATCCACCGAAACGCTTTCAGAAAACCGCCCCGATCGCACGTAGAGCCAATTATAACTCTATGACAGATTCCAGCCCGTAGTTCCACGCCCGCTCTAGAAGTTCCCAAGTCTGTACCACGTAAGAGATTCTTTGTAAATTGGCATCGTTTGAGATCTTAATTAAGTCGCTTGAGTTTTAAGTCGGCATCACGGTCGTGGTGTGTCGTGCGAGGGATATAGACCTCCCATCCAATAATACGGTATGCACTTGCGAATGCAAAGAGGGTCGCCTTCGACAGCGCGAGACGGGTGCGAAATTGGTAGAGAAGATTAAACGAAACTTTTATTGTGAATTGGACTTTGGCACGTGTTCAGGTTTGCTGGCTTATCAACTGAGTATTTGAGGCTGGTGATAATTATGTTATTATGTTGGCTTCCGTTTTTTTTCTTTTGATATGGAATTTTAGAATAGAATAGACTCTTTATTTTGGAACATTAAGGAAAAAATTACAGTATCACAACTTATATATATAAAGTAGTACAAAAAAGGCGGTCTTATTTCTTAAAGCAATCTCTACCAGACAACCGTTGAATGGAAGAGACAATTTTAACATAATTAATGGGAGTAGAGGTGCAAGGTATACAACTTAAACAGTATACATACTATAGACTATATTTCGTTCTTTGTCGTAATTGTTTTTGTTTATTATTATTCCCTTGCCTTAATTATGCTTTAGCATCTATGAAGAGTGCTGTCACGTTAACAGATTAAGTTTCTTCGGCATAATAAACAACTTATTTATGCCCCCTGTTTTTATTAATGTGTTTCGCTTTTCCCGCTTCGAGCGTTCTGGCACGAAAAATACTGCAGCATTTAAATCTTCTACTTATGCAGATGGTTTCCTTTTAGAACGCCCGTTTTATAAGAAATGGAAGGGGACTAAGAAATCTTACTTAGAGCTTATAAATATGCCGTAAGTAGATGTTTGATACATCACAGTCTCTGTGTTTTTTTTCCCGACTGCGGAAAATCAAAAAGGAGGTGTGTTTAAATTTTGTGTGTGTACCTATATTTCTTCAGACGTATAGTCAAAAAAATCGAGGAAACCCAATTTTTACAAGAGATATTATATTCGATATCCTTCTTTGTAAATTTTTGTAACAAATAGCTCAATAGATTTTCTAAGCGTGAATCTAACAACATGGTGTTCCAAACGTTAAACACAGTAACTCTTCCTGTAGTCGAACAATAACAAAGCTGCAACAAATACCCAACATATCTCTTAGAGAACAAGCAACAACTCTCTAACCCAATTCTTAGATCCGATTTCTCTTAAAAATACCGAACTTTCCGGACATGATCCTTTAGCTTACCGGATTAATGTGACCTGTCTTCCCCCCCTAAGTTCATACAACATTAGGTGGCTTCAGGGAGTATAACCCTTTTTAGAGAGGTCAGAATAACTGGTGGAGTAACCCAAGCATTGCCAAAAGTGCTCTTGCCAAAGGCCCGGTATTCGCACCCCTCTATTCCCCCCAAAACAAGACTTGGCAACATTTCTCTCCGCGTGCATATTGAGTTCCTGAACGTTTGAGAGACGATGACTCGACGCTTCGGCTCAAATATATTGCTATCATTCCAGATTTTGAATCCGGATTTGTTTAAACTGTTGGCAGCCGCGCCTGTTTTGATTTTTGGAAGCTTTTTTCCGCGTCTGATGCCATTTACGGAGCTAAATGGTCAATGAGAAATTTCGTGTCTGCAAAAGGAATATGATCACGGCTCGACTGTGCCAACACTGCTGAAATTGTAAGCCCAATATTTGTAATGTGATTTTCTTCTGTAATTTGTCTTTTAAGAGCTAAAGATGACAAAGTAATGGCAATAAACATTGTAGCAAAGTTATATTGACAGCTTTCAAGTTAACCGAAACGTTAAGATCCAAAACTTCTTACGTACGAGACAAATTTCATCATGATCATTAATTGATTAGGACTTTTACACATAACAACATGATGGAATTTCTAAACACATGGCAGCCAAGTGAGTCTAATTAAGTGGTAAAGATAGCTGCCAGTCATAATCCAGCTCTGTTGCAATTCCAAGATTTGATCCGCAGTATTATTGTAATTAGCTGCGTCTTAATCAACGCTATCTGATTCTGTTCGTTGATCCTTGTCAGGTTCTATTAATCAACCTATTTGTCAACTGGCGTTATTACAGCATTAGCAAGTGTACTTGATTTTGAAATACCTGATGATTTTAAATAAAACAATTTCGAAAAATTATCCCATTCAAGAATTTATGTGGATGCGTTGAAGAGTAGGGTTAAGTATAGTCTGGGTACATAGTTTTAAACTGCTCAAATCGAAGTGCAAACAAAGCTGGACGTGGTTTTAGCTTTCAAGAGGTAGCCGAGATCACATGTGGGTCCATGTTTGCTCTGGCCGTATCCCGATGTATAGCGGAGTTATGACTACAATTTGTTTTTGCCATTTCCTTGTAGTTTCTTAAAGCACGATTATTGAAAAATATTTATTTATAAACATATTTATTAAGCTCAGTGACTGCAGTCATCCGTTTTTCGTTTTGCTTTGCACGTAGGGTGTACCTACACCTACACAGGTTCAGGGTATTATCATTTTTCAAGAGGTATTTTATTGTTTCAGTTTCAGTCCGTTAATAACAGAAAGTCCCTATAAGTTAAGATAAAAGTAGGTAGTCAACATACTGGTACTCCTCTATAGTTCTGCTAATGGGAGTGGCGGCAATCGTCTTCTTGTGCCGTGCTCAAGCTTCCTCCTAATCGTTTGAGCTAACTTTGAGCAATAATACTTACCGCCTTCTTTGGAGGGAGGACATGTTATGAAGTATGTTTCTCGTTTCACAATTTTCTTGTTATTCCTTTGTTATGTAGCTTTCTTTGGTATCTTATCACCGCGCTTGAAGAGTGCTTTTTTGATGGAGAAATTATTTAGAACTTCATAAGCTTTCATTCAGTTTGTCACGTACCTATTTATTTTTACGTAGTCAGCTTTAAAATCCGTATCACGATACATTTTGACATATTTTTCGATAGATTAATTATTATGAGGATGTTCACGGATATTAGTATAAAAACAAGATACCTATAACAAGTGTCAAAATTTTTCGTGTTAAGGCTCCTGCAGAAATTACTATTTTATATATTTTATAGTTAGGTGCCTATGTTTGTTATTATGTAGCAACAGCTGCTCTATAGGTACTAAAGTCCCATTCCTGTCTAGATACTCAACAAAAATTTATGACGTTTCATTCATTATCATTAAACGTGTAATTTGCTATTTTCCAAGAAATGTAGCGTATGCGAAATAGCAAATAAGCATAAAATAAATATCCCAAGAATCCTGATGAAATGGCTTTACCGTACAAATACGTCTATCATTCATTTTCATGTTAAATTAAATAAGATATAAATATCAATTATGAATTATTTGTCACTGGAGAACTTTATCTAACAAACAACAAATAAATACAATTGTAAATAAAAAAAATATTTCACAACTAGGCAATTTGTGATTGCTCCTACACAACTACATTCAGACTTTAGAAGGTAAGTACTTACTTACTTAGCGGTGTTTGAATCTAGAGATGTTCCCGTCGTAAATCAGAACCTAAGTAGTTCCAGCTACGGTATCATTTAGCTTAAAACAATTTCAATATAGCCAGTAGAATCCTGCTTTCCAATCAACAACTTGTAAGATATTTCTACACAGATTTCTCGCAACTTTAATTATTATTGGATGAGCATTTGAGCATGCACCCAGCTATCAGCAGTTGTGAAATGTCGAGAGCAGAAAATATGTTTTTGTTGGATGGTATTCTATTTGTACTCGAAGTTCTTTCCCAAATGAGTTGATACTTACAGTTACTTGAAGATATTTTTTTTTGTAAAAAACACATTACATTTACACACCACTAACCCGCACTAGGTCAGCGTAGTGGACTAGGCCTAAACTAAACCCCTTCCTTCATTGGAAGGAGACCCGTGCCCCAGCAGTGGCGACGTGATGGGTCGTGATGATGACATTAAATCACTATAGGCTATACATAGGTATATGCCAAAAATTATGAAGTTGCAGTGAAATAGCCTATGGGGAGTGAAGTAACAAATACTTTTGACACTTAGGTATATTTATATGTGCTTGCTTAATAAAGTGATCAAAGCGTAACAAACCGTTTGTTAATAATCGGGGATCAGCATTAAGTTTGCTATTAGTTACCAGCCTCTTCCTGGAAAGAAGATAGATATGTGGCTTCGTTAATTAATATAGATCCTTCCAGAAATCTATTACTGCTTTGTTATGAACGGGTACATTGTTTCTGGATTGCTTTTGTTCGTGTTGAGTAGATAGATACTCAATATAACTTGGTTAATCATAGCTAGTTGCAAATGTTTAGTTTGTTAATTGTTTTCATTTAGGATTTGATGAAATTTATTTTAGTCGCCAACCGGCAATATGCTTAGAATATAATCATTAATCAGATAAAGTATTAATTTGTATGTTAACATAATTTATTTTTTATGCTCCTCATAATGTAGTCTATTGATGTTGTCATAAACTATGTCATGTTGAATCTCTTTCATATATCACTTATTAACAAACCAAAAAATCATGTTTACTCTATGATTGAGAAATCGATATATTTATGGATGTATGATATTAAATATAATTACAATTTAGCTGAAAATAACGTCCAAAGTAGGTAAGAAAAGAACTATTCCAGTTATTACACAGCCCCGCCTATTCCATTCGGCATGTCCCATATTGCATTTTTATCGTCCATAACAGTCCGAATCCGAGAAAAGTGAGGGAAGCTGGTAACACTGACACATTTGGCAACATTCCCTCCAGCGCTGGCAACACTATTCGAAATTTGTAGTTTACTGTGCATACGGGAATCGGTGCCCCATTTTTGGTTTATTTTGGGAAGAAAATTTCTTTATCTTACAATCTTTTATTTTGTTTTGAATAAAAAATATGAAGGTATTGAATCAAGCAAGGTCCACCAATCCGAACTTGGCCCGTGTGGTGAAATAAGGCCTAAAAATCTCTTATTTATTGACTAGAGGTATAGGTAATTCCTTTACAGGTAAACAAACATCTTTCAGTACTAAAAAGTTTAAACGATCAAACTTTCAGAAGCTCCCGTCAAAATAATAGAACTTTAACTTGGCAATACAACACAACTTGATATGAAAGTATTTATTGTTCGAAAACATTTGAAGATTGGAAAATCCTTCTTTTGAACACAATACATCGAATATCCAAGTCTCGGATTAAATCTATAAAAAACTTCGGAAAACTTATTGTTTGTCACAAAATAGAAGAGCAGGAAAATGTACAGTAAAGTTTGTACTGGATGCTGAAATTGTGTCAGTGTTACAATTAGAAGTTTTTCTTGACGTTATTTTTTCCTGCTTTTCGAAGTTTATGAATATTATCTTGTCAACCAATGTATAGCTAGGTACACTTAGGTATGTGAGTAGGTATATACTATTTACTACTACCATTATATAGTTAAGTTTATTTATTTTTATGTTACAAACGTGCATTTAACACTTATTAATTACCATAACTATTTAGATTTCAGCACAAAATGATTACATTTAATAAAACACCATTCATACTTCAGTATCAATAGCGTACAAGCTCACAACAAGACAAAGCTAGACCTTTCATAGGGAGATAAAAGTTTCTATTACTATTCAATTGAGTCACTAATCGCGATGCGAGCCCGCCAGAATATTACCATCGGATAAAGATGGCATACTTTGCGGAGTCTGACCGTTACAAAGTAATAATTCACGTGAGAAAACCAACAGAATAGGTTCGTTAAGAGGCTTAAGAGCCCTTGGTGTCAAGCTTTATGCTGATGTCAGGCGTTCGGACGACAGCGCACGAGAGCCCGCCAAGACCCGCCAAATGTTAATGAGATGTCGGCCCTCCCGATCAATAATAACCAATACTATTTATCTCTCATAAATGGCATTATATATTCCATTCATACCTGCTCTGTGACGTGTTAATTAGTATTCTGACGAGGATAAATAATAGAGATAATAAATTATCGATCCTGACAGAAAGCATTTATGTGAATTACAAAGTTATCAGGCATATTCAAAAACATCTTTTGTATGGTAATGCGGTTATAACCGCTAAGAATACAAGGATGGGTGTATAAATGTTAAAGTTTAGATCGACTATAAAGATGTATCTGTTCATCGAATGTCGGAGTATTTTCGAGGATGTAACGGTCCTAATGTAGTGTGTTATCCGGAACTGACCCCGAGAGAACTATCTAACGCCTGTTGACCTCGCGACCTCGCAATCTCTGCCACCTCCTTATGTACGCACCACGCATGCATAATTATGAGACCCCACTTGCTCTTACGTCCATAAAATATAAAAACAACAGTTAAGCTTGCGCAAATTCATTATTTGTACATCCATAAAACATACCAAGCACAAAACGATTTACGATTCGATCAACATCAAATGCTAAGTGCAAACGTAATATGAAAGCTACGTTTGACTGACAAGTGAACCATCTGATTGTAAAGACATTTCTACATTTATCGACGCGAACTGACATTTTAAAATGGTAAACGAAACAAACGTTGCACTATCAGTAATGGGAAGGTGGAATGTAAAACCGACCTAATGAAATACCGTATGCCTGGTTAGAAACCCGTCTGTCCAATTTAAACGATAAAAAATAAATTAAAATAAGCGTCCAGCTACGAAAGGCACTGATGATATCACGGCGACGCGCCCGGCACCCATTGTGCTTTTAGATGTAGTAGTCTATAATTGCGGCGTCTTTGTAATACAAAATGAGGTGTTAGCTCTTCTATTAAATAATAAGTAGTTTGATGCTAATGTAGGGGAATCGATACGCTCGATGTCAGACCCGAAATTGGGTTGCTTCAGCCTGTAGCTGCAGGCTGTTTCCTTCATGACGAGACACTTTTTAAGCCACGCCTTTGACTTGTCATTTGGTTTCCCAGTACTTACTAATGATATTATTCTGCTTGTTACAGATACTAAAAGATAAAACTGCGTATGGCCGATAGATTCAAGAAGAGTCCAAAACAAGCGTCCGTGTACGCTTTTTGGACAAACATCCACAATGTTTGGTTTAAAAACATCAGCGGCGAGGGAAGGAAGTTGCATCATAGACAAAACATTTTGTTAAATGAGCCAGATAATGGAATAGACAGTGAGAAACAAAATGTCCAACAAGAAGGTGACAGAGACGGTGCCACACGTGATCATTCTAAACTCAAGGAACTACCTGTTATTATAGCAAATGAGAATCAGGTTGAAATAGGTCATGTGAATGACGAAAACAGCTTTGAAGATGACGACGACGAGATCAGAAGAAACGTGTGGAGCGATGTCGATGACGAACTTTACATAGCGAAACTAATCGAATTAAGGAGTTCAAATAATGTCCATAACATTGATAAACGTGATATTAGTGCATACGTAAGTGATAGTGAAATCAGTGAGAAGGTTGTGAATAGTGTTAAGTTAGAGTACGAAGACATGTGGGATATAGAGCCCACGGATCTGACTGAATGTGACTGTTTGGGGCCACCGCCTGAGTTTCTGCTGCCGCCGCCACCGAGACCGCCGTTTCTGCAATCGGAATACTATTGTGGGGATGATCCTATACCTGATTTGGAAACCTGTGAATCGGAACCAGTAAGTGCACTTTTTCTTTGTAGAATAATAATTTTATCATACCTACTACTACTAGTTGAGTATACGCTATGGCCGAGACTCGATAAAAGCGGCTCAAAAGGAAACTATGTAATTAATTTTCAAATTTACCTTTTATGTTAACATTGGTAGGCGGAAATCAATGATACATTTGAGATTTGAAACGCATAAACATACCTAATGTATAATAGGTAAACAACGCATGGTTAATTTGAATTTGTGGATAGATTAGTGTAATTAAAGCCCCTTAAGTTTCTCATTAGGCATAATTCCAAATGCTGGCATCCCGTTACGGTTTGTCTACATGCAGTAGCTTTTCATAGACAAAATGATGAATCAGCCAGTATTATCTTATCTGTGGAAACGCACGTTTCAACATATTTTGAACGAAGGAGGTAATGAATAAACAGGCCGGCCTGCTCGCTTATCTCTGTAAATATTCGACGCATGCGGGCACTAATGAAACCATGTTAGCGACAATACACGTTGAAATTTATATCTTTATACATCGCTTACATTTTTACGGTCTGTGATCTCATAATACTGGCAGTGCGTTCCAGTGTTTGCTTTTACAACGCACGTGGGTCTGTTTGAGTCTAACCAACTGAGTGTTGACAATTTTATAAAACGTGAATTTTCGTAACTCAACTGTGCTAACATTTGTTGTGTTGTAACTGTTTAGTGAGCTTTCTCCTTCTTATTTGCTCGCTTGGCTATAGCCAGCCAGCTTCTATAGAACCTGAGTCATAATAAGACAGGTGTTGAAATAGCATCGCCACCTTTAAATGCGCAGTTCCGCGAAACTTAAACTACAGCAGCCTGTGTGAAATCGATGAAAAATATGTTATTTATATGTTTTTTTATCGCCAATTTATTGACTGGCTATTTAAAGGCAACCTACCGCGCGCAAATTCCTGCGGCCAAGATTACGATGTTCCCCCCACTTAGCTGCGAGATTAAGACATCAGACGTGTCCGTATTAATTGAGCCCAATAAAAGCGCCGCCATGTCTGTTTTTAAAAGAATAACCAGTCTCCGTAGGTGTTCTGTCGTGAGTCGTGACCGATTCTGGACCTGTTGATTCGCCACACATTTAAACGGTTCCTACGAACTGATTGGGAAATGATAAAATGACTTCAACAACATTGTGGTTAATACGATTTAAATGAGTCGGTGTAGGTATTATTGTTTTATTCTTTAGTATGATAATTCCTTCCATAAAAAAGGTAACTGAGTTTGTAGGTTGTTGAGTTAAATTGGAAGGTGTTAGCCCGATGCCGAGATGGTCGCTGACCGCTTTTATAAACGTCCAGATAAGATCTAAGCGCATGATCCCAGAGTGTGTTAAGCCTGAAAAAGGGACGTCGATTTGTCAAAACTGGCACTATCGGAACAAAAATCCGTCATCGGTCCCGGGACAATATATCGGCGCATATCTCACGGCATCTCCAACGACAATATCGTAAAAAAACTTCAAAGTACAATATACGAATACGGCAAAGAGCTCTTTCTTATCTATCTGTCTATCAGGGACCGGTAGCCGATTTGTCAATGCCCGTTCCTTAATTAATAAAAAGTCGTCCTAAAAAATGAGTGAAACCCTAATGAATTTCGGTCGGTTCGCAGTGAACTTCAATAAGTTATGATTATCACTTCCTTAAAAGTTTTCAGCGTTAGGAAAGGTTTCTTTAAATTAAAATAAAGAATTCCTTTAGCTGCAACGGAAAAAGAACTGAATTTGTTTTTCTTATTATTCGTAGTTGGTGTGTGTGGTGTTTCTACAGTTCGGCTTGAGTTCTTCTTATCTTTTGTTCTTATGTAGGTCAGGATAGAATGCAAAATTAAATTATTTTTATTTTAACATTTTCATGGAGGACCAGCAACAGCATTGTAGATGTTATTATGGAATACTCTTTATTTGTACACTAAAAAGAATAACAACATTAAAAAGTTATAACATCATACCTGGACCAAAAGACTAATTCTATTCGATTCTAGAAGCTTTAGCTGCCAACGAATTAAATTATACTAGGCCTGGGCATTGCTTTATTTCCATGGCTGATGGTTGACCAAAAAAAGTATCCACGGTTGTCTTCTAAATTATGCGCATTCTGATCAGTATAAAAACTACACATTCATTCTCAACAATTAAATGAACAAACAAACAAATCACCTATTGTTTTCCTCCAAGTATTGTCCTGAATTGATTAAGTTATTGTTTATATTAATACAAACCCACCCACATTAACCATTTTTGTATAATTCTATTACAATCGACTTAAACTTCAACATTTGCTGACTCAACAGACATTAGTAATTACTTTTAATAGAATTGAACTTATTATAATACTATATTATGTTAACATGGGTAAGCAAAACATTTGAGCGGAAACAATTTCTTACAAAAATAACCTTAGCTTAATTACTTAAATAATAATTATTGTAACGCTACACAAACTACATCGCAAGGTTCAAATTAGCTTGCATCATTATTACTGTCAGAGTTTATAAAAAAGATACACATCAACCTCATCGCGCCCCGCCCGAATTGATAAAATCTAACCAATTATTCAAAATAATAGCCATATATCTTTCTTTCATCATGGCCGATAATTGCTTACTTCGTGTTTCAACGTTTTAACATTGGAAAGAATTTATTCGCCCCTCAGTGCTTTACTGATAGGTACCTACAACTAATAAAATGTTGATCTACCCCCCCTGTTGTAAGCTGTGTCATTCTCTAAATCCACGAAGTTAGTTTATGTAGTGCTAACCTCGACTCTATCTCTTTGTATTAAGCGTGCCGATTGCGTGACAATTATTGTTCGTTCGTTCGTCAATTTAGAGAGTAACCCACAGAAACTTTGGAATAAACTAGAGAAAAATGTTCACAAGAGGTTTTCCTATGCTGGTTGTTCACTGGTATCATTATAAGCTTTTAACTTCAACAGCTGATAGTGGAGGAGTGTCAGAGTTGCGTGCATATAATTAGGTTACAGGAGCTACTCATTATTCCCAGCATATTTAAAGTAAAGTAGATTAAACTTAAATAAAATAAATTAAATAATTTGACAGTTAAATTCAATCAAAAAGTGATGATAGAAAGAAAGATAAGCAAGACAATACATAATTTACCAAAAAGTGGGAATTATTTTATTTATTTACTTGCAAAAATGAGTATTCCTATGATAACTCGATAAATAAATATAGTTTTTGTTAAGTTTTCTTCTACACAGGCCACAAGGTACGGACGAGACGTAGCAAGTTCATAAAATATTAATCAAAGTAAGTGAAAACAATAAGAAGAATAGCACAATAAGTTAACACTTGGAACCATTCCAATTTGTTTCGACAGATATACGAAATTGGGTTGTATTTGTCTCGTAATATAAAATTGTTTGTTCTCTGCCAAAAGTACAAGATTCGTCGCTGCACTTAAAGCATTTCGCAGATCATTAGTCTGGAACTCAGGGAAAGATTTTACTTGAGAATTTTGTTCACTGCTTCTGTTATTGCTTTTGAATGAACAGACCCAGCATTTAATGCGCCTCTGAGAATGAGGGTCCTTTTGTATTCATTTAAAAAGTTGATATAATTTATGGCTTACCTACCCATTAGGTGCACTACACTTGTTATGACTCACACAGCATTGAATTGGTATACAATATAGGGAGAGTGCCCACGTCATTACATTACTAGTTAAAAACTCTTCTATCATGTTCTAAAAATGGTATGCAGTATCCTGCCTCTGAAAGCGGTTACAATTGAATTAAATGCATTCAGTTTGAAATGCAGGCCTTCACGATTTTAAATCATGAAGGCCTGCATTTCAAACTGAATCATCTAGTCCCTAGTGAATAAAATTACTGGTTCATATATGCATGAGCGTTTTTGTTAATCGGTCCTTTCTCATTTCCATTCGCTTGGACGTCGAAATTTTAATAATTCCCCGTTTCACCGAGTTACGCTCGGTGGCTCTCGGGTAATGTCGGGTTGATTCGTTTCCCCGTTTTACACATACACCATATTGCCGTAATTACAGGGCAATAAGTTTTTGTTAGAGGGTGCAAGGTGCGTGCTTTCTGGGCTCGACGTGTTTATATATTAATATTTTCGGCCAGAAGGCGTCACGCGACTGATATAATATACCTACGTATGTATAAAAAGGCAATTTTGACACAAAGGATATTTTTTTTGTCTTCCCCTTTGCCCGCCACCCGTGAGCTCACTAAATGATGGCGTTATTTTTATTTATTTTTATCAAGTTGAGGGTGAAAGAATCACTGTATGAATATTGTGACGCTAGTTTTTTGTTTTAAAATAACGGACAGATGACAGTCCTAAGGTAATTTTTATTTATAGCATAAGCTAGGCTAGGACATGAATTGTATAGTTAATTAATAAGTAAATAGTTAATCTCTCTCTCCTCCACGTTCATCACTAATGCACCCATCTCTCTCCCCCCACAGAAGATAGATGCGTACAACCACAGCAGCCCTTCGCTGCAGACGTCGGCGGTGATCGGGCTCTGCTCGCTCGTGCTGGTGCTCGGCATCTTCATCGGAGTCATCCTCGTCTGGAAGTAAGTCCACCACTTTATTCATACTTAGATAAGACTAGCTGTTCCCGCGAGCTTCGCTCCGCCTTCAAAAGTTTTCCCGTAGGAATTAGGTAAGTTTTGGCGTGAAAGAGTAACAGACAGACAGACACAGGTAGTTTCGCATTTATAATATTAGTTAGGATAAGGGATATTTTTACGATAAGACTGATACCCTGATTACACCTTGAGCGTCGAGACAGTTACTGTCATAGGCCGAGGATACTGTATCCTAATGAACGGGTGCTCGGCCGAGGATACTTTCTCGGCCACTCTTCTCGGCAGATGTACTCTGGGTATCAACATGATACAGTGATCAAGGATAGGCCGAGGATACTGTCTCGCCACTCTACTCGCTAGGTTTAATCAGGTTATTACGCATAGGTGAGGGCCTAGCGTATGTAGGTTTTTCTAAACCGATCGAGCGGTGAAAATCAACGCAAATATGTGTGGCGTGGAGTCCAACGCGAGTACCGCTAGATGGCAACTTCGCCAACATACAAACATCACCTAGTTCGTGTTTACTCGTTACTACACCAAAGGAGTAAACTGATACTCCACATGCTGATTCATGGTGACTATCCGGTTATTCTTAGAGTGTCGGTGACAAACACCAGGATAAGGCATATTTTTACGATAAGACTGATACCCTGATTACACCTAGAGCGTCCAGGCGGTTACTGTCATAGGCCGAGGATACTGTGTATCCTAATTAACGGCTAGCAATTGAACGAGTGCTCGGCCGAGGATACTGTCTCGGCCACTCTACTCGGCAAGTGTACTCTGGGTATAAGATGATACAGTGACCGAGGATCGGCCGAGGAACACCAGTAACAGGTTAGGAATTGTTTGAAAATCTAGATTTCAATAAAGCTCGGAGGAGGGGTCAGATTTCTCTGCCTTATACTGTACTCGGCGTGGCGGGTCCAGGATGAGCCCAAAAAAGTTCTTGCCCTACCCTCAAAATTACATTAATAACATCCATTAAATTGTTCAATATTCAATTCAATTTCTATCTACTTCATAGATTAAGAATAGTGATCTTTCGCATTTTTATGAATACTTAAGAACTGCAAGTTTGCGCGAAA
Source organism: Plutella xylostella (assembly GCF_932276165.1). Lineage (NCBI taxonomy): Eukaryota > Metazoa > Arthropoda > Insecta > Lepidoptera > Plutellidae > Plutella > Plutella xylostella. The sequence continues at coordinate 2,262,179 of NC_064005.1, forward strand.
CATATTTTAAGTACTTTATTTGAAGTACTTACCTAGTTACTCTTATTTATGAATGATACATTACAATTCTCTAATCATTAAGTAGCAGTATTGGAACAATAAACTGTGATTTGTGGTTGAATTGAAATAAATAACTCTGTGATGGCAATCAAAATATTTCAATTGTTCAATTTCCACTAATCTACTAATTAAAACCGATGTTTCTGTAAATTGGAAACATTGCGCTGATAAATTAAGGTTAACACGCAAAATCGCTTTTGTTTTAATACCTATATCAATATTAACGTGAGCCATAATATTAATGTAATCCTTTCTTCATTAAAAACTAGGAACTTATTAGCATAGGAACAGGCACAATACAAAAGTAGATACTATAAGATTTTCTGATTAAACTGAACATAACATCTAAGGCTCTTCTTTTTCATAAAAAACACATAATTTGCTATCTCTTTAAAGAAAACAATGATACATCTTTGGTCTCCACAATAAGTCAGAACATTGTTCCTTATTGTATTGTACATCTAATAGATGGTAATGAATCTGTTGATCATTCACCAAATTAAACCGGCATCCAGTTAATGATATTGCCGTCAAGCTACCACGTAAGAAGGTATAGGTGGTATAGTCTCTAAGCTTAGATTAACAATATACGAACAAGATTGTGTATCACATACAAAAACAAAGCATTTTTTTCCGCATTTTGTTAACTGTCAAACCGTTTTAAGTTCCACCTAATGACAACCTCTGTGCCAATGAATTTTAATAAGTCATCTTCTTACCAAACTAATTCAAAATAAAAGCGGATAGAAGTGGGGTGCTACTATTTTTCGAGCCGTTTCTTTTGCATTGACACTCCATCTTGGCCGTAATTTGTTAATCTAAGTCTCCAAGTCTTAACCCTGCTAAGTCACTGACAGTTTAATCGCTATTTAAGCCGTCGACACCGTCTCATGTGGAGGTGCAATGGCTCGAGAACTCGACCAGAATATCTGTCACCTAGCCGATTTAATCCGAACCAAAACGGTAATGTAATTACAGCTGTCAAAATACCCTTGTCACTATTTGAGAATGTCGATTTGAGCTGTCAACTGTCAATTTGATAGCTTTGATTAGTTGAAATATTTGAATAGTGAACCGGTTTGCTTCCGAATAATAAATATAATACATTTAATAGGCGTAGCGTGTGGTTGATTGCGTAATATCTTGCATGTACATAGATAGGTACCTAAGACTCAATGTAAGGCTCTGTGGCTCGCAATTTAGTCCATGTCTGGTAGCATGTCAGTCAGCGAGGAATCTTCCAGAGGTCTGGAGTTTGAGTCAGATCTAACTGAAAATGCCACGCAACTATTTCGTAATATATCACTGCTAGTCTTGAATAGCTTCGAATTAGTTTTTCGCTGTCGTACAACAAATTTTAGAAACTTGAATAATATAGGTAAATACGTGGTGCAGACCACAAACAGACTAGCGTAGCGTGGGGCGCCCTCCGGCTCGCTGGACCGATGACCTGAGATACAGGTGGCCGGTGGTGGCTGGATGGGGAAGGCCGAGGACAGAGTTTTGTGACGCTGTTTGGGTGAGGCCTATGTCCAGCAGAACGACTTCGGGCTGTTGCTGATGATGATGATGTAAAAATTCAAGTTTTCAATCTAAGCGAATAAATAAATAAATATTTTCTTTAAACTTGTTGTTGAAGAATGACAAACATAAATTAACACTGTCATAAAATCAGTCAACGTCATCATTAATGATGGCTTAAAATAGTGTTTTCCCATAAACATAATGTATAAAATGAGATCCCATATAATAAACTCGCGTTGATCTGACTGGTTAAATGTCTACCTACTTTAGATCAAAGAGCTTTAATTTTATTATTATTATGAAATGTTTGAGAGGTCTTTTTCTTTAGCGATTACAATAATAACAGTTTATGAGTACCTAAGTATGAGTACCTTTTTAGGTAAGTAGTTTTCTCAGTTATTAATGATTATGATATGATTTCAAATTAGTTAAATCAAATGTACAATATGTGAAGAAATCATATAGGTACGGAGCAAACTTTACTAGAAAGACATACCCTAACTGAATCAAAAATTCCGTTTGTGGATTCTGCAAACATAGACTTTTCTAACAACATAGGAAGACCTGAATTTCGGAAAACGACTGTCATTGGCCCCTTATGACGTCATTTCCTGGGTACAGAATCTTATTAGCCGGTTCTGGCGTGGTACGCACCTGAATTCTTAAAATCAACTCCAAAAAACTTTTTCAGCGAAAATAGGAAAGAAAATCAAGATATAAAAATTATGCGAAATACTGGCAGTACTTACATAATGTACCTACAGCTGGATGTATATTTTAACGGATTTGATATTTGTATGACAGTCGTGAGCAATGAAAAAGTTCCACTTTCAAAATTCGAAACCAAATGACCCCAATTCTTTAAAACATTTTTTTTTTCTTTAAAACATTTGAAATTATCGGTCCAAGGTAACATTCGAAAACATTCATAACTAAAAATTTATTCTCTACATTATTGTACCTGTACCTATTTTTGTGTCCATCACTTGATGCTGTCAGATAACCCTCGTTTGGGACCTGTCTCTCAATATACGGTGTCATTCATTTAGACATGCCTAATTTAAAATTTAACTCGGAGAGTAATATTTTATCCGATCTAAAACGATGATAATGGAAGTAAGAGATAGATATAATTTCTGTTATTATTATTACTTTCTTTAATACAATTAGGTATTATAGAAAGTTTTCTTTAATATATGAAACAAAGGTTTTAGGTAAGATTTATTTAGTACAAAGTGAAGAATCTACACTGGCTTTTCCCTCCTGAGTATTTTAGTGACTAGTTCCGTATATTGCTTACCAAAACACAGGGAAAGGATAAAAAATAATTATATTTTTGTACAACTAAATATACTAAATTTCATTTGGTTGATTCATTAAAATTTATTTCTTTTTTCAATAACATATTTTGTGTCTATAAATATCAAGATGGATATTTGTTCTCGGGTCTTGGGTGTTGAATTGTTGATATTTATATTTAGTATCTATCTATCTTTGTATTTGTGTAGATATATCAGCTGTCCGACACCCATAACACAGGTTCTGCCTAGCTTGGGGTCGGATGGCCGTGTGTGAGATGTCCCCACATATTTATTTATTTATATTTATTATTTATTAAGATACAAAATTTGGACAACGCAGTTACTACCTACTTCCGCCCTAGAACTGTTCGTGAGCCGGGAAATCCTTATTAGAATACCAAAATTAAGTCCAACAAACATAGTTACAATCTGCTAACATCCAGTAGCACGAACTACATCTCCATTTGAATAATACATTTTGGACCAAGGCCCTATTGTCTGATTTAAATAATAATATTAATCGCAATAACTTTGAATGCTTCAGCCAACAATATTTTACGGTATTTTGGTACCTAGATGGAGTGTCAGTGCAAAAGAATCGTCACGACAAAATAACACCCCACTTCTGCCAGTGAGCTCTAATATTTATTTAAACATTTATTGTAGACAGAAACATAATATAAATACAATTGAAAAACACAGTAAAAGCATACAATGTCGGGCTTATTGCCAAAAAGCAATTTCTTGCAGCCAACCTTTGTTGGTGGATAAAAGAGTTACTTACGAGCTATTTAGTTACAGGTACAATAACGATACTATTTTAATTTAATACAGACGAAGTATTTTTTTTTATATAGATAGAGCTTTATTTTGATAAACTTAGTTCAATTAGAATATTTATGACTTCATTTAATAGTAAGTACATTGGTTGTCATTAGGTTGAACATAAAACAGCATTGACTTTGACAGCTTTTGCTTAGTTTTTGTGACAAAATGTCGTTGGCCCACAATTTTATATTTCACATTAAAATAATAGTGTTAGATGTTACGATGAGAAAATAAGCCGCTCGGTTTCTGTTAATATATCATGAGGGTGTCGGTATGTAAACATCAGTGTTTTCGGAACTGGAGTTTGTAGCTAAGTTGAGAATTATCTTGCGGCCACATACACATAATACTGATTACGCAAACATACACATACATTCCTTAATATATTATGTTGTGTGCCAGTGTTGTGGTTGAATTAGGAACGGATGTGAAGAGGCTTTTCATTGGATACAATGTGTTTGAATTTTCTGTTTATAATAAGTGTCTTATACCGACCGTTAATTAGATAGATGATTTGAATTTGGTTTAATATTATGAAATAAATAAGACTTTTTGATTATCCAACCATCTAAATCTAACTTTTAGTTACCATTATTCTCAAGAACTAGGTAACACTGTTACGAGTAAGTTAGTTGGTTATGTTTTAGAATATTTTATTTTATGTTCTGTCTGATATCATTTATTGTGATACAAAACTCTACATTACCGAATGTGCTGCTCCTTTTTGTTTTCCGAATCGTCTTATTATGTTACTGCGTGACTAATTATGCCAAAATTATACTGTACGCTTTCCGCCTCGCCAGGATTGGCCAATTCGAAATCGCTCGTCCAATCAACGCGCGAGGCGGGCCCACTCGCGCGCATACACACGCGTCCTAGTATTTGTACAATTTCCTCACGTAATTAATTCTCCTTCTGGAATAAACATTAATATTCAACTACACTTGAATTGCTAATAGGCAGTTAAAGAGGTTCTACTTTTTGCAAAGCAACATCATTTCTTCTGCACTCGTTAAGCCCGGTGCCGCCATATTAGTTATTCATAAGTTGCTAGCGTCTATAAAAATTGCAGTGTACAAAATGGCCGCCATCTATAACAACTGGCGATTCTCTTTCAATTTAATGGCGAGAAATAAAATAAAACTTCCCGGAGATGTAAAAGCAAGTACAAGCCATGCCCCACTTCGTCCCGGCTCACCTGGGGCTAAAGCACTTCAATAAAGGAGTACTCGTGGCCTCTTTGGTCTTAAGACAAAGCGACTCTGCAAATAGTCCATTGTGTTGAAACGAAACCCCTACCGCTGTGCCAGCGCCCTCTGGTACAGTGAATTTCACAACTTTATGCGGGACTTTTTTTAAAGAAGTCCTTTTTGGAGCGGCGTTTACGGCTTCCGGACCTTTCAAATTGTTTTTCACAAAAAAGTGTTAAGGTTAACAAAGTTCGTTGCTCTATGGAAAAAATACAGCGGTAGCAAGTTCGTGTACAAGTGTGAAGGGAGCCTGAAGTGCCAGTTCCGAGGGATCAAAGATGTCGAGCGTTCCAACGGATATTGTGCTTATTTATAAAATAATTCCTCTAAATGAATGGGTCAAGGACTTACTTTTTACGGAAAACAGTTCCGGATTCCCTTAGGGTCGGATTTCATTATGGATTTCTTGGAGGCCTGCTATTTCCTGCTGTCCGGCTCACACAATCTGAAGACATATCTAATCTTATGATAGACGCAATAAGTTAATCCATTACACGAGTACCTTATTGTGTGGCTGGATCGAGACCTCTATGATGTTTATTCTGAGAATCAAGAGTCTCCTCGACTATTAAGATTTAGCTACATTTCTGATCCGATAAATTGATTTTAAAATATTATTGAGGCGACCGAATGGCGTAGTGGTTAGTGACCCTGACTACTGAGCCGAAGGTCCCGGGTTCGATTCCCGGCTGGGGCAGATATTTGTTTAAAGACAGATATTTGTACTCGGGTCTTGGGTTGGTTGATATTTATATTTAGTATCTATCTATCTATGTATTTGTGTAGATATATCAGTTGTCCGACACCCATAACACAGGTTCTGCCTAGCTTGGGGTCGGATGGCCGTGTGTGAGATGTCCCCACATATTTACATATTTATTGTTGTAGCAATAGGAACTTAGGCATATCCCTATAGACATTTATATTAGCCGGTAGTAGGTAAGTACATCGCCAACTATTTTTTTTACTTTCTTCTGAAAATAACGGTTGCTCTTAGCGATACCTAAGTTTATAAGTATGTTGTCTGTTCTGTTTGGTGACCAATATATTCTATTCTAAGATACCGGTCCCGACACGATTGCAAAGCGTTGTAGAATACGACCATTGGTGCTTTAATGAAACAATTTCTCAATTTGCATTTCTTGCAACAGGCCCTACCCGTGTTAGCCTAATGCTATCTCTAGATCAGCCATTCTATTTATGGCTTAACGTCTTTATTAAGCCCTATTGTCTTGTTCTCATTATGGCGAGCGAATCGAAGCGAGCTGATTTGCTTGCCGCAAGTTATTATTGGCGATCTCCATACAATCACAAATTAGCATAATATCTCAATACTTTCTTATTTCCTGAGCTGACTGTGTTCGCCGGCCTCTGTCGCTGGCGCTCTAAAAAGTTTTAACCAACAGTGACACTTTGCGTATTTGCTTAAAGTTAGTTTTCGTTGTGTCGCTTGCGTGTAAATCAAATGCGTCTGAGTAATTGGAAAATGAGCTTTGTAACCGGGGGTTTGAAACTGAAATTGTTGTCAACTTTCAAGCTCAGCCGACTTTGTACGTAGTGAATAAAATTACACGCTTGATATATGTGCGTTAGTGGCCTGCATCGCACATTGTTTACAATATTTATGATAGGCCGTTCATTGTATGGGCTTTTTGATTAAGTTCCACCGATTCCTTTGATATTTTCGTTCATTAAAATGAATGAATGTGTTTTTAATGACGCCGTTATTAGCATTTTAATGGCGCTCGTAATAGTTTATGTACGAATAAAGTTTACGCATAATATAATATAGATAAATGCGTCGGCGTTTTTAATTATAAATATTTAATAATCTAGATATACTTACCTATAGGTTCGTAAAATATTAAGCGTTATATCTACTTATGACATAATTAACAGCAGTATGAAAAGCATATTATATACATAATATTGCTCAAAGCATGACAATAATCACTGTACCTCAGAGGTAAACAATAATAAGTCCACTTTCTGAAATAACAGTTTTTATTACTTACTCTATGTGTAAGTATTTTATATTTTTTAAACTTTCAAAAAAAGCTACGTTGAAAACAGGAACTCTCAAAACGCTATCTCGGTTTTACAATGTTTAAATTTGAATACCGTTTGAATAATTTCAAAAGTTCGTAAATATGAGGTTTTACTAACTTCTAAAATTATTACAGACGCTTGCTTTGAAACGTGTGTTCGTAAAACTGCATTTAACTTTGTTGATGAGCGTTTTTCACTTTTTTGTGGTAACATGAAAGTTTAGTCTTTTTGGTTGTCTCGTTTGAATTTTCATAGCGAACACAATATTATGCATCGGAGAGTCCTTTTGTATCGTCCATAATTTCAGAGTCGTAGAAAAGTTTATTTACAGAAAACTATGTGGGGTTGCCACCACCAAATATTAGCTATTAACAATTCTTCTATTCTATTCTTGTTTTAAATGGCACTTGTACTGTATTAACAATTCTTAAGCAGCGTCAATCGCTAGTCATATCTGTTGTAACTTGTATGAATCTGGATGATGTTTGACAAGCAAGGGATGTTTTATTGATAATGTTTGGTGGTCGTAACGCCACGGTTTTTTAGCTTCTTTGTTACCAATATAATGTATGTAAGTACTTATACTTCGAACTTTCCTCGAATTTCATAAAGCCAGTATCCGCCAAGAACCTCCTGACACCATCACGCAAGGAAATTCAACACTATATTGTTGACGTGGGGCCCAGTTCACCACTTCCGCTCAATCTAATCCGAGTTTAGTTAAACCCGTCAAGTCTGACACCTCGAGATGAAGAGGGCGCCACCATCGGCGACGGCGCGCTGGACCGTTTGCTCAGCGATGCCGTCATAATTAGGTAACACGTTTGTTGCGTGTTTCGGATATAGGTCTCGTATTATTAGAGATATAAAAAGGTAAAACTTTCTCAGGCAGGATTAAATAATGGGCTATGTTTACTTATTATTATTATGAATCTTTTATTGTACATAAAACACAGTAGGTATAAATACAATACAAATTAAAACTCAGTAAAAGCAAACAAGTTTATTGCCAAAAAGCTATTTCTTCCAGCCAACTTTGTTATTGCAAAAAGAATGTTCATTAAAAGTTTAATGCTATCTGAAATTAAACTGAGATAAGCACTGAGTAGCTTCTGGTTTTAAATTGTGATTTACACCTTATGACATTAATGGCGTCAGTAAAACAAATTTAATAGATCCATCAAAAGTTTTTAAGCTATGAAAGTTACTACATTTAAATGTAAGTATCCATTCATTTGTTATCATAACGATAACGTAGATGAAGATTGTAATAATAATAAATAAATAAATAAATATGTGGGGACATCTCACACACGGCCATCCGACCCCAAGCTAGGCAGAACCTTTGTTATGGGTGTCGGACAGCTGATAATATCTACACAAATACATAGATAGATAGATACTAAATATAAATATCAACACCCAAGACCCGAGTACAAATATCTGTCTTTAAACAAATATCTGCCCCAGCCGGGAATCGAACCCGGGACCTTCGGCTCAGTAGTCAGGGTCACTAACCACTACGCCATTCGGTCGTCACACAGCATCATCGCTTGTATTTTTCAAGGCAAAGCAAAAATGAAAAAAAAATGCATCCATCACATCACACCTCACCTACCTGCCGGTCACACCGCTCATTTCATTACCCAACACTAAACGTCGGATCGCATGAGAAGAAACGCCAATCAACATCATATAGCGTCACTCACCATTAATTACGGATCAATAACCAAGTAATGGTGAAACCGGACCCCGAACAAATGGTGTGGTTGCGACAAAATAGTGGCACATATTTGGCACATATTTAAAATATTAAATATGAGCAATTGTTACTACAATTATGCTTAGTACCTACTAGCATATTTTTTCGTGACAGGCATTGATTGTAGGACGGATTTTTGAGTATTTCGAGGGTTATTATTATTGTTTGTATCTCAACAATATTCACACGAAAAAAATTATCTAATATCTTACAGTTTAATAAGTATGACATTTCCATTCATTTAGAGGCTCTATGTTTCAAAAATCATTTCCCAAACCTTTCGTTTCAGGGATGTACAAAACGCATGTACAAATACCTTTAAAAACTGCCCCAAATGTAGAGTCAGCAGATTAGGAAAGTAGAATGGGTATGTAATAAAATGTATCCTTATTTTCTGGGCCTATATTATTTCGGCAAGCGACTAAGCCTGGCTTAGCATGAGATATATGAGTCAGCACCCCTTTCCAAACTTTGGACTAATCGTCTTTCGCATAGTTTTTTTTTTCGTTTTCTTCCATTATAATGGTTTGTGTGTGTCGACAGGGATTTTGCCAGATCGGTGGGTCTTTGCCTACCCTAAATCGTTCCTATTAGGGATAAAACCGGATAGGTTCATGTCTGTTTGCGTTTTAAGGAAAGTACTTAATTACCAAATTTTTATATCGTTATAATTTTTACTTTAGTAATTCTAACTGATAACTATTATTGCGGATAAAATTAGCAGTAAATACAATGTAATCATTTGATGTTTGTTTTGTTTTGAAGTCTTTGAGAATATAATCATTGAAAAACAATCCATTTATCAAATAATTACCAACTTAGAAAAATACAGGGTGGAAAATAACTTAGGAATTTTTGGGGAACTAGGCCTAAATCGTCAAGTTAACTGATAGACTATAACTTTACATGGGCATTGATAGATAAGAAAAATATGTTGTTTTATATTATTGATAGTAAAAATGCGGTATCCCAACATTGATTTAAAGTAGGTATTACCTTTATCGACATCAAACTCAAAAATATTCTCCAGAGTAACATTAAAAATCACAAGTCAAAGAAAGATTAACAAGGGATTGTAAACTTTATTTCTAATGCAATAAACTTAAGTTTTCAAAGAATTTTCGATGGATTAGTCATAAAATACAAAAAAGAATAGTTTTATCTTTAAAGACGAGATACTAGATAAGGAACCAAATCTTTGTATAGTTGGCTCAAATAGTATTGGCCACTTGATTGTTTAGTCATCTGGTTTGTAATTTTTATTAGTTGAATGCATCTTAGTGTATTAGTTCCTGTAACCGCCACTAGATGTCACTATCCCCTTTTCTACATCGCGGTATTAAGAGTTTTTTGGTTTTTCTTATAAGATTATTGTGGATCTATATTAAAGTTTAGTTTTCCGTGGCCAACCTCGTTTTAATTCTTACCATTTTGGTCCTTCGAGCCTCCTCCTATGTTTACTCAACGCTTTAATTAAAGAGAATATTTTCTGTATCTCAGTTAACTCTAATTGCTTTTTAATTGCAACTCTAATAGCTGATAAACTAATGTGTCTGCAGTGCCAGTGCAGCTGATATTAAATATAAATTAGTAGTGACGACCGAATGGCGTAGTGGTTAGTGACCTGACTACTGAGCCGATGGTCCCGGGTTTGATTCCCGGCTGGGGGAGATATTTGTTTAAACACAGATATTTGTTCTCGGGTCTTGGATATGCCCGTAAAATGGCAATAGGCCCGCCCCCTATTACATTGGGACTAACATAACACTCTGGCGAAAAGTGGGTGCAGCAATACACCTCTGCCTACCCCGCAAGGGAGTACATTAGTACAAGGCGTGAGTGCGTGTTTTGTTTTTTTTTTTGTTAGTAGTTATACAGGGTAATCAGAACAGCTATCACTCTACCGCAATTATTATGAATAGTTATGCAATTAAATCAATTACCTAAATTTTTGTTATAGTATGTTATGTTAGATTTATGTTACCTTCACATTTAATTATTTAATATTTGTTGCAGTATAGAACCGAAATGAAATAGGTACTGTAGAGTTAAATATAAACATAGACAAATAAATATCAGCTAAATGCAGTATTCTTCATTTTCTCGTCGGACAAACCTGGCTCTGTAGCACAGGGCGCTATTAAGACGTGACAAGAGTTCTCCATCGCGCTCGCTCTTGAGGTTACGCGATATGAGTGAGCGCGATGCAAAACTCTTGTCACGTCTTAAATACGCCTCGTACTAGCCCTTCTGGACTGCCAGCCAATAGGGAATAAAAAGGCTGAGGACAGAGTCTATAATCTATACTATCTACCTATCTGATGACAAATATACTTTTTAAAACTTAGCGTGACTATTAAATTTATACACCAATATATTTAACCATTTTGCCATGCCTAGGCCAATACTCACTAACCTCACTATACTAGTCGATTTCCTCGTAGATTTTAAGGCCTAGTGGGTGGTCAGTTACGACACAGCCAAAGGCCATACTAGCGACACGCTTCCGACTCTCCCGATAACCTTTATAGGGTTAGTAAATCAAAATAAACTGTACGACTTGAAGCCATCTTGGGCGTAATTAGATGTGAGAGATTCTGAGTGATAAAATTCCGGTATGTTCGAACTTTGAAGCATCTCTTACGGTAAATTTATGCGTGGTGATGTTTTCTATGCAGAATGTGTAATCTGTTTTATTTTCAATAAATATCGTATCTTTAGTGTTCATAACATACAAAGTGTTTAAGAGCGTTGGTAGCTCAGTCGGGTAAGCGCTCGCTTCTCACGCAAGGGATGCGGGTTCGAATCCCGGCGCTGACATGTACTAATGAGTTCTTTTAACTTAAGTACAATGTATACCATCGCTCTTACGGTGAAGGAAAAAATCATGAGGACACCTGCATATCTAGATCTAGCACATCTAGATATGTGAACCCACCAACCCGCAGTGGACCAACGTGGTGGGAAATGGTCCAAGCTGAGGAAGGCAGTTTAGACCTTGGGGATATGTACAAAGGTTCCACTCGAGAGAGCCAGGTGCAGGTACTTACACCCTCACAGAGAATATAATAGAATAGAGAATGTAGGTTAGGTACATAACTGGTACTCTGTTCGCGATTTCTTTAAAGAATTACTGCTTTGGACATTAATAGCTTCCTGCTTATTATAAATATACCTATATTTATATAATATACATAATATATATAATATACCTATATTTATGTTCACGGGCTTTAACGTAATAATTTTATTGTTATTTAACTAATGAACAATTTTAAAATTGATTATTCAAATAAATTTTTATCTTTAATAGTCAGTGGCAGATCTGCTTCGATAAAAAACAGGTATTATTTTTCGAATGTTGCTATTTCACATCCGGGATGTGAAGAAAGGTATGTCGTTGATAAATTGCCATTCACTTTGCCATTTATATAAATGTACACTAATTTCGATTCTCAAGGCACATAATTTAATTTTAGTGGTGTCAAAATATACATTTTGGCAGTGAAAAATTAGATTGTAGGTAACACATTCTCGGTAATTATCAACATTTTGAGCTTTTTACAAGCACGGGGACACACAAAACAACATAATGTATGTACATTTTTTTTAAATGTATCAACTCTAATTATTGAAAAAAACGCGCTTTTTTAAACTTTGAAGGAGACGTTTTTGGCTTACTGTACCCCTTTTTGACAACCTATAGGTAATTCCTAACTAGTTATACCTACGAGTACCTAGTCTTAATATTTCCCCGCCTCCTCGCTGACTTTAACAGTCAAAGTAATTATGCAGGTAAAATAATATTTCCTACAAAATTTATGTTTAGAATCATTAAAAAGTTTTAATTAAGTAACATTTTCTGATCATACTGCACATTATTACAAACTATACCAAGTTTTCAATGGAACTTTCTAGAGGAGTCGAGATTAGAGACATTTGGAGTACCTACTGCCGTAAGTGTCTCTCGAAGACATTATTAGAACGAAAAAAACGAAACAGACATTTATTATGTCAAAACAAATAAAGACGATCAGCATTTTTTTCGTTAAATGACATCTCTGACTTTCTTCAGATTTTAGTTTGTAACCCTAAGCCTGCAAGAATTATTTTAGTCTCTTCATACGTTTCAAAAGCTATTATGTATAATAGTTATGGATATGATTCAAAGTAAATTTGAAATATGTTTTCAAAGATCACAATTCTTTAGTTGAGGTGCTTTTAGCAGCTGGCGTTCTTAAACCATAAAATTGAACGGATAATTAAACAAGATAATAATACCGTTTAAAATTAATATCTTAATATAGAAACCGCAACAAAAAACCCTTCTCATATCCTACCCTATTCTTCTGAATAAACTACCTGAAGTTGCACTTATAAAAAAAAAAAACTATGGTTGTGAAATTTTTAATCTAATGGTTTTCTAATAACCGGTATTTCTTTTCGCATTAATTGAAAGGGATCGGTAGCATATTCGAGCAGATGTAGGAAATTATTGTTAATATCCACCAATACGATAAAAAATATATTATGTAAGTACCAACTGTTCAGAAGGGCTAGTACGGCGGGCATTTAAGACGTGACAAGAGTTTTGCATCGCGCTCACTCGCATCGCGCAGACTCAAGAGCGAGCGCGACGGAGAACTTTTGTCACGTCTTAATAGCGCCCCGTGCTACAGGGCCTGGGGTGATAAATTGTCTTCAACAACCCGTACCCAAAATGTTCCACCTACAACATACAAATAGCTTTTCACACATTTCAAAAAAAAAAAATCAAAAATATTTATTTTTATTTATTTATTTATTTTTATTTATTTGACTTCTTTAAGAAAATTACCTTTAACTTCTTTCCCCGGTAACATTTAATTTATAACTGGCAACATTACAGGATGAGTCTTTTAGCTTTGAAATGTAAAATTGGTGATAATTTGTTTCGTGTGCAGAGTTTCATTAATTAATTTACTATAATTAAAACTTCGGTTTTCATGAACATTTGAACACGCAACGTTTATGGAGTTTTGGAGTGTTAATTATTTATTTTAACTAATGTACCTTTATCCTCCTGACCCCGAGAGGTATAAATGTATGCACTGTTCATAAATTAAAAAAATAAATTTAACTACTGAACTGTTTTGTCACTTTGTCAAAGCACAAATTGTTTAAGGGATAGGTACTTTATAAAACTTTAAAGGAATAACAGGGATACTCCATAAAACTTTGAATATAGCTATTTTTAAACTATATATTTTTATTTTTTTTCAATGTCCTACTCATAGCACGCCAGGTATCAGGAGGGTAATATACGTAGGTATGTACTATTATAGACTAGGGTTTGTCGCCGTGGTGAAAGGATGGGCCAGTCAGATTAGCGTCAGTTGCTGACTGGCCAGGGTGCGCCTGGGGTGGGTTTATTCACTCACGGGCAATGAAAAAGTTTTATTTGCCATTTACATTCTATATGGATATCCACTGGAACTTTTTAATTGTTCGTCATTGAAAATAACAGGTTACACGTTTCTCGAGAAGGCTCATCTAATCCCTTGAACCTTTAAACCTCTCAACAACCCTATCATTAATCAATTTCTATTGCCACCTCGGTCACCACTGGAAACTAAATATGTGATCGGAAAGTTTATATTGACTGATACTCTCGTCATCACGAGCCATCATGTCCCCACTGCTGGCGCACAGATCTCCTTCCAATGAAGGAAGGGCTTTAGGCTGTAATACATATTAATTTCTCACAACACATTTCCTCCTCACCAGACACAAGCGGAAAGTAACGAACCTGCTGCCGTCGAAGTCTTCAGCCCCAAACAACTCGGGGTCTGCTCGGCGCGCGCCCCCGCCGGCTCCGCTGTACGAGGACCTGCAGGACCTCCCGCGGAGGCCGCCGCTGCCACATCGACCTGAACTGGAGCCTCAGCTAGAGGTAAGAGGTTTTGGAGTCATTGGGTTGCATGGGAGTATGTGGCTTCTTGGAGCTAAGATACTATAGCAACTTTGGTAAACATCAACGGCAGTAAGATTCAGTGCAGCCAAGTATATTCCAAGGGCGTCTAAGCGATGATGTATTGATGATCAGGGCACTATGGTGACTGTGACTTGTAGAGAAATAACGGAAATGCTTAAAGAGCACTATAATGGTGACTGTCACTTGTGGAGATGGAGAGCAGATGCTTATAGAGACTTAAAAATCATGAAAATCACACTAAGTTTCTCTATCTATATTTGCCATTTGTCTAACTTGAAATTTTCACTATTCACAGATGGTAGAGACAAAAAGACCAGGCTGCCCGGGCCGAGTATTCGTCTGCGGAGCTGGAGGCACATGGCGAGGTGGCGGCGCCTGCGGAGACGCCTGTGGAGCCCCTCTTTACGAGGAGTTACCCCACCGGTCCGACGACTCGGTCCACAGTGACGACCACTTCGCAGAGGACGAGCTGAGCCTCGTCGGTGAAGCCGCCCCCTGCAGGACTTGCTCGCGGCCGCCGGCGCCGCACTCGCTCCCGCACCGGCCAAGACAGCAGCGTCTCGACCGAAGACCCAAGTCTTTAGAGCGGCGCCGCGCTGCCCAGCATCGAATGCCGCGGCACGTCCACCCGCCTGACCCTTCAGAGTTCCATGAAGGGGTTCTGTTGGATGCGCTGCTGAGGCTATACCCTCAGGTGGGGACGGTGGGCGCGAGGCCTCACGGCCAGATGCCGGGGGGCGGCGGCGCGTGGCCCGGCGGGGAGCTGCCTGGTATCGGCTGCTGGAGAGGCCCAAGGGCGTCCCCGAAGCCTCCCAGTGGGGACTCCTCCTTCGGTTCAGACTCAGGCTACAGCAACAACACGTGCGGCACGTGCGGCACGCGAGCCTCCTCCAGACATCGTTTGTCGGCGGAAATACCGATGTCATGAACGTTACAGTGCTCTGAGCTACGGACTGTGTGTTAAGGATCCCCCCCATGTGCCATGGCGAGCGAGTGACAGTGAAGACAGTTCTTGAGATATCCTAAGTCTTTGCATCGGTTATGTGAAGAGATTAGGCGTTCTTGCATTTAGTAACGATAGTACTAATACTTTGCCTTCTACCTGTAAGCATATTCTGTAAACAAGGCCTGAATAATTAACGATTTGTTGAAAGCCTTATGTTAATATTTGTATGTACCTATTTAACTAAGTTTCACATTTGTATAAACTTAGGTTCTAATTAGAACTTCACTTGAATTTAGAGACGAGCGTATTTTACTTGTAAAAATATTTCTTTTTAGATACAAGTTCAATTTATGTAAATATTTTCACCTGACCATATTTAAGTAGCTAGAGCAGTTACATTTTGACATAGTTAGTTGTTCCAAACTAGTCTTTAAATTAACATGTAATGAGAAACGTTTGAAATAAAAACCAAACACAGTCTTGTGTATAAAAATTACAACATTATACCTAGTTAATAAATCAAAATTTGTAGATACTGTATATAAGTTGTAGAAACATAAGTTTAGTTAACTAACTAATGTAAGACATTACTGAGTGAAATTCCCGTTTTCTGATATGAGTTCTCATGTTAAAGTTGTGCCAATAATGAACAATCAACATCATATAAAATAAAGACTAATTCAATAAATCTCTTAGTAATCGCTACTACCAATGCTGGATAACTCACTCATCATATACGGTTTTTATTATCAATGACTAAAAAATATTATCTGTATCATTTTCGTTGAGCGGCTGACTATAATGAAGGTCAGGTACATTGACCTGTGGAACCACCACCGAACATTAGCAATTAACAATCTTTAAGGTACCTGGAACTCAACTGAAAAAACTAAACTCCAACTTAATTGTCTGACTTTATACATGAGATCTTATCAGAAACTGGGTGAAGATTTTATAATCATATCACAAATAATCTAATCAGAACATTTGTAACGTTGGACTCTTTCATATTTATTTTATTTACTTACCACTTTCTCTGGTGCTAAACATTCAAACTTGATAGCAATATTATATAGTATTTTCTCGTAGTGATTTGTTTGTCAGTAACATTATAGTATGTCTGTAGGCCTAAATATTGAGTAAGTTTTTCAAGTAAAAATAGGTTTCTTGATTATTATAAATTGCCTCAGTCATTTCATTTCTACTTTTAGACATATTTAAGTAACGCTTTCATGTGTGCAGAGCTTATTATTCAAGGTACATATTACATACAAGTTAAATTCGAAATTGTCTCCATAATTATGTATTTTACGTGTATTTAGCAAATTTATTAGAAGTGCCGATCGTTGTATTATTTATGAGACATTTAGGTTTTTTAAATTTGTAAATTAATCAAACGATATCATTGTTTTTGGAAAAACTTGTTTTGTTTAATATTTTTGTATAATTATTTAAGACATATTTATTTTTATTTTGTAATGAACTTGAGGATTGTGACACTATGATATTGTAATTAAAATTCTTGGACTTGTTGTCCGGTCTATAAATATTGGAAAGCACAATAAAATGAAAATAAATACATTTTTAAGAAATAACTTGTCTTTTGTTTTATGGTTTCTTTGGTTGAGAAGCAGCAGAATTACCATAGTCATACAGGTACTTAAATAATCTGCCGAAATGAATTAAACCACATGATCAGCTGATGGTGATTGGACAACTTGAAATTACCCAATTAAATTATGAACTGTTTCATTTGTAAACTATATTTATTTATTTAATCCTTTATTGCACAAATATATAAATAAGTGTACAAAGGGTGGACTTAATGGTAATATATACTATACAGGATAGTTTAAAAATGAAACGGTTAATAATTAGTAAAGAACAAAAAGGAATGATCATGGTGATTAGTAATACTCAATTGGTATTCATTATTATGAAGCTTCCGAAGTCGAGCTAGTTTCAGTGATTGAAGAAGTTAGTTACACAAACTACTCATGGCAGGAAACAATTTCTGAACGCTTCCGTGCTTCGGACGGCACATTAAGCCGTGGATCTCGGTTGCTGCTTCGGCAGCAGTCGTTAAGCCTAGTCAGAGGCCTTCGGGCAGCTTGAAAACATGTGACAGTCGGGTGCCCACTTACCCGACAACTCTCTCAGCACTAGCTTGCTTGTGTTGGGGTCCACCAACCCGCACTAGGCCAGCGTGGTGGACTTAAGCCTAAAACCCTTCCTTCTTTGGAAGGAGACCCGTGCCCCAGCAGTGGGGACGTGATGGGTTGTGATGAATTATGCTCCGGGATGCGGTTCTATGTATGTGTATGTTTGAAAAGCAATCCATATTAAAATATATTAAATCAGCCCCAGCGATCTACTATTCCGGATCCGGATTACTAATATAAGGCAACGTAACGGGCAACTTAATAAAATAAAGAGTGTGGATGGCTAGCTCTCATGCAGACTCCACTCGCCAAGGCTCGTACCGAGAACCTCTAGGAGTCACCCTGCGAGAGTCTGCATGCGCCATTAGACGTTACTTTATCCCGGATTCAAGTCATCGAATATTTTTTTAAATTAATAAATGAGGGTAGAATGTATATTCTAATTAATAAAAAAATGTGGGGTACTTTTAGGCCACAGATCCTGGTTGTGATTCGGTTTTCGTCTCGGGCGGTCGGTTCACATGTTCACAAACGCGAGACGCTTTCGCGATCGGATTTTGTTTTGTGATTTGTGTTTTCGTATTGAGTGTTTATCATTGCCATTACTGTTCAAACGTGAAGTGATAGGTGAAGAAAGAGTGAAAATCGAAGTGAGATGCGAAGTGAAGTCTGATTTTACAGATATGACAGGCTGATAGGAATTAAATGTTTGATTATGTGGAAAACAATTGAGTGTGTATAATAAAATAACTGATGATCAGGATTGTGGCAGATGTCGTCGTACCAGCCCACTCAAGGCTCATCACTATGTAAGTAAGTATTTACTAAATTATATTTATAACTAAACTTTACTATACAGAGTGTTGCAAAAATGGTGCTAAGCCGAAACCTACGTACGCGTCATGTAAAATCTAAGCCTGAAAATAAAATCCGAATGTCGACATTCGCGAAAAAAAAAATCGCCATAGTTTAATGTCACGTGACTAACACAGTTTCTATGGAAAATTAATATATTTTTTGTATAGGTACACTTTTAGCAACACTCTGTATATAAGTAAGGCTTACGCACTATTTAATCAATAAAGGATCAAATTACAAACACTCGCGCAATCATGTAGCCGCCATATGCAATTTGCAAGCCCATAAATTGCGCACATTATCAAATCTTCAAACAAATCTACAAGAATATTATCTTAGTCACGTTGGCAACACATGTATGGGGCCATACAATAAAATGAAGAAGTGTATGGCCATAAATAATAATACAATTACCACAACATGATATTTTCAGCTCTCACACAAGACCATACACCGGCGCGGTTGATGAAACTATCTCTTGTCTGTTTGTTTGTCTTTTCACTTGGTGGGCGATTGCCATTTCAATGATTTACTTATCAATTTGATAATAATACCTAAAAAACAGGGTGTTTCGCACATGGACCGTCAAATTTCGGTGGTTGAGGTGGTCATGGGAAGTATTTTTTTCTATGAGACCTATGTCCAAAACCCAAAAGTTATTGATATTTACTTTTTTTTCTACTCTTTCTATAATAACCTAAAATTTCCTCTTAAGTAAATATATGTGACATAACTTTTTGCTTATCTTTAGAAGTTATAACATGAGTGTTATGTGTGTATGTATTATACAATTTTTGAATTGAAAAGTTACAATAAAATCGCGTAAATGGCATCCGCCCTCGGCTATATCCATTCGCGCGGGCTCTCCTCCGTAAATCATCACTCCCTCCGGCTGAATATTAATATCTTTGTTTGCAGAAAGCTTATAAGAAACCATGGTTAATCTAGTGTTAATCTTTATAGTGTTGTTAAACGTAGTATCTTTATTATAAAGTACAAATACAAGGGCGGGGATGGTGTATTTGCATGAGTGTTCAGATTGTTCAGAGGTGTTAGTCTTTATAGCAGGCTGTTTGGGCTATCGTAATGAAAACATTGTCTTAAATCACAGTGTTTGGTTAACCACCCAGGTCTGATTATGACATCACAACAAGTGTTACCTATATACCTATAATATATAGGTATCTATGTATAACACAGTGGGGATATTTTTATAATTTGTGAGTTTAATTGTTACTCTTTCACACTTTGATAATGAAGCTTAAAATGATATTGCTTATTTATACCTACATCTAATTTAATTAATACCTCGCATATCAGCAATTTTTGGCCCGTGAAAGAATATTTTTTTCAGCCAAAGATAAGAAAAGTCGCGCATATAAAAATAAAATAAATACAAAACATAAACTTACTTATGCCTGTTCTGATCTGCAAAAGTGCATTATTAAACCCATTTTCACCCGGTTGTTGTCGGCGAAAACAAATGTAAAATAAATGTGCAGTTATTACTGAAAAACAAACCTGGAACTTATTCAGACCATATTTTTGTGACATTGTGACCCGTTTAGATCGCGGAAATTTTCATAAGCTTCCTACGCGAAAAACCTTAAAGAAAGAATTTGTGAATTCAGACTCTACATTTTTCCACATTTAATAAATAAAATTCTGATAGGATCTTACGTTAAGTACTCGTATCTGTATTAATAGCATTAATGAATTAATTTTCAGCAACTTTGTTCAAAGTTAAACTAGTTGTAATTAGATTTCACTCAAAACGCGCGTGGGTAGAATTTAGACTTCAAGCCCAGTGTGCGTAGTTTAATTATTATTTTGACAGCTGTCAGTGTATGTCTCGTAACTTGTCAATTCCAGTAATTTAGGGAAAATTATAAAATTAACAAACGAACCAGGGGCATAACTATAGCTTTCAAAACGACATAGTTTCGTGTTTAGCTTAGCAAAATTTTAGGACTCTTTCTCGTTGCATTATAATTCGTACTGATTGCTCTAGTTCGCTCGTTTTTCCTAAAATAAAGTGACCCTCGTGGATTGGCACTTTTTTTTCTTAGTCAGCCGTGCACTCTTGTTTTAAGGGTAAGGGTGTTTATCAAACAAAGTTCAGAGCTTTTCTCTGCACCTGTAAAAAAAATACTGTTGAATAAAGTTCACTGATCAATGTTGCCATGAGAAAGGCCGAGGACTGAGTGCTGTGGCGTGTAGAGTGGTCTATATCCACGTACCGTACCACCACCAATACAATAGCAATCCATAGCAACATCGCTTGCCTAACAAATGTCGGATCCACACAAGTTACGTCAGATTTGACTAGCGAGCTACTCTGCTTAGGTAATGTTTGGTGGTGGTAACCCCACAGCAGCAAGTAGACGTCTACGGGCTGATGATGATGCATGTTGCCATGGGGAGGATATATTGGAAGCTATCGGCAAATAGGGCGTACATTTACACACCTATCCACAAATTTGACGGTCCATTCTCAAATTACACTGCGATGCACGGTATTTCGTCGGTAACCAAAATAGAGGGCTACTATTGAAGTTAACTTTAATATTATTTTTTCCCTGCTAGGCCATTCTATACAAAACCCTAGGCGCATCAATTAATATAAAGATAAATAAAAATATGAGTTTCTTGCCTCCGTTCTTCTCCTAAGACAGAAAGAGCCCAACCTTATCCGAACGGAGAATAATTTGTAAAAATTGACGTTCATCAGAAAATTTTATATTTATACGATGAATAAAAATATTAGACTTTGACTTTTGACTTATGAAATTCACGTCAGTTAGAGGCCATTCATGTGGTGCAGAAACTATGGATACTTACGGCTAGTCTGGAGAGCCATTCTTAAAATCAACGGACGAACGAACATTTTATATAATATATATATATATGCGATGAATAATAGCATTTGACTTTGGAGAGCGGTGGTATAGCTCAATCGGGTAAGTGCCGGCTTCTCACGCCAGAGATGCGGGTTCGCTTGCCGGCACTGACATAAGCCAATGAGTTCTTTGAATTTAAGCACAATGTATCGCTCTTACGGTGAAGGTCACGTTGATTACTATCTATTATCTAGATTTTAGCACATCGAGATAATTATGTGAACCCACCAACCCGCAGTGGACCAGCGCGGTCGGAAATGGTCCAAGCTTAGGAAGGCAGTTTAGATCAAGGAGATAATAATATGTACAAAGGTTTCATTCAAGAGAGCCTGGCGAAGGTAAATACACCCCCACAGAGAATAGAATAGATAGCATTTGACTTAGACTTTAAATTTAACACGATTTCAAAAGTCCGCCTCGGATACTGAACCGAACTATGCGGTCGAGTTCGCACGTCATCAGTAATTACTTACAAATGGGTAATTATATCAGTGTTGCCAGCTCCAATACGACTGCAGCGACTCGGTGACCGTACAACTGTTTTGTGGTCACGTGAAACTTGTCACAATGTATCTTGTTAGAGATTGAAAGGATGACCTCATTCGTCCTATAGGATCAGCGTTAGATGATGACGTGATAAGATGATCCTATTTAAACTGCAATCTCCCTAGCGTATCGATGTAGCTGTGACAAATACAAGATACTAGAGCGGGTCTAGGGTTTTTCGACGTGTGTGTTGCAGATAATAATATATTTATATACTGGGAAAAGCTACCAATCTGTTTTAATTTATTAACATAGGTAGTTCATTAATAATAATAATTTATATACTTATAGTCTTATACCCAACATTATTCATATTACAGTGTTAACATTTTTTCAGTGCTTTATTCTTCTATTTAGCGTGACAAACACTTTCGGTCATCTGGGGTTTGTCACCGTTTCGCGATACTCGGTTGATCATAACAAGGGTAGTTCATCAATTATACGTCATCTTCATATTAAATTTTTGACAAATGCGTCAAGTCAACATTTAATCCCTGGTTATGATATAACTGAGCATCGCGAAACCGGGCCTTAGCCAGTCAGATCAGTTCCAATGTCACCTGTCACCTGTATTAATATTTGTTTTAGAATACAACAGTAACTTATAATTTTACCACCCGAAACATGTTGCCTAATCAGTGGCAGGGGACTATTTTGAAGACTGTTCGCAATGTCAAAACAGAGTTGTTAACATGCGCGGCGGTCGCTAACTAGGCGTCTGCGTCGGCCCTTCGACAAATTGTGACAGCTGCGCGCGCGACGCTTTTGAGACCAAAATACTTGAGTAGTGATGTGGGTAAAAGGGATATTTTTGCAGAAAATATAATTATAATTAGTTAATTGTTGACGATGCCTTATTAGGAGGAACTTGCTATTTTGAATAAAGATTGTGTCACTTTGTTTATACTTACTACACTTTGGTCATAAAGCGTACACGAGAAAGACTTACCCCCTTATTCATAGAGAAGTTACAAGACGTTTTAACTAATAAACTGTTTTGTCCCTCTCTGTCAAAGAACAAATTGTTCCCTGTCGGAGAGGGACAAAACAGTTTATTAGTTAAAACGTTTTGTAACTTTTCTATGAATAAGGGGGTAAGTTTATAATTCTTCATCACCTCTACATTAGCTAGCCAGCAGCATCAGTAATAATTATATTTCTATTCATTTATGTGTGCATAATACATTTAAATCATATATTATTATCTAGGTTTGATTTTTACTTGATACCTACATATTTCAAATGATTATGTGTTGAATAATATTTATAATTGTATATCTGAACAAAGAAGAATCTGAATCTAATTTACTGAATTTGAACGCACTCCACCTGACAAAAATAATATACTTTACCAATTACTATAATTAAGGTTTAAACATAAATTTTAATACTATCGTTGGCAAACAGACATCCCTATTTATTGGTACATTTCCCGAAATGAGCGGTAGATTATGAATTTATAACAGAGCCATGATCATAACTCAATTAAATCTTTAATATTAATGTTCGTCTGCACATCAGCACAGGCGGATAATAAATAACTGGCTATTAGCCGCGGTCGCGATATTATTAGTCCATTGTGGCCAACTATTTCAACGTATTTATATGGATTAGATAATATAATGGGTAGAATTTTGTTACTGATCAATCTGGTAGTTTGCAATAATGCATTCTTCGAATAAAACCTGCCGACAGGTTTACAGATAAAATACCTTTCTGTATTTTATTTAGCTTTACAGCTTCTCTAGGTCAGTAGACGAATACTGACTGATCACAAATTGATCGCCCGTCTAGTACAGGTTTGATAGTTTATCGAAAACTATAAAAGTTTACGTTTTCTCGCATACAAAGTGGCGCCTCTAGCGGAAACTATGAATAAACTTTTGTATGCAGGTGACAAAAAGAAACCTAAACATTTTCGTTTTCAAAAATTGCATAACCTCTACTGGACGGTCAGGAAGTAATTTCTCAACTATACGCCATTGAAGACGTCGTTGTCCGACGTTCGTAGAACGTCATGATGCATTAGGCCCGGGTCTCCTATTTACGCCGTAGTTGGCGTCAAGCGTCACGCCGTAGGCCGCGTCACGATGCTCACTATAGAAATGTACTGATGCGGTCTCCCTCACACGCCGACGTTGGCTCGTAGACGTAGTGAGCATCGTGACGCGGCCTACGGCGAGACGCTGGACGCGACTTACGGCGCGTTATAGGAGACCCGGGCCTTAATAAATAACATCTGTACAGGATGTTGCAAAATGGTTATATAACTTTTGCAACATCCTATATAATGTGTACTGTTAATTTTGCAATTAATTTCGGCATACGCCTCCAAAGGCGTGCAGCTAGAAATGGGACCCTTATGATTCTAATATAAATGTAAAAAGCAGCAAAACCTATGTGAAGCGAAGCTAGAAAAAATAACTTATAAAATTGCAGTGTTTTATAAAAACACCAAATTTAAAAAAAAAAGACTTCTCTCATTCCCAACTTCCGCAACTACAGAGTAAATAAAAACTAAGTTTTTTAATCACATTGAAAAGTTTCTACGAGTTGGAAGAAAATAGCCATAAGCCTGCTGAAAGTTTTGCTTTTCCCTGCAAAGAAAAAGTTGGAGTTATCATCAGTTATTAGGTACCTAGTAAGGCTCTATGAATAGGAAATAAGTTAGCAAATTATAAAAGGGTAGCAATAAAACGAGTGACTGTAAATTAAAGTTCTAAGTGTCAAAATTAATTAATTTGGGTTATAGAATTACTAAGTGAGCGACTGACTGCGAGTGACGAGAAATCAACAGAACAGCAACTTAAAAACATTAATTTGAGTTACTTAAAATACAGAATGAGCAGCTTCATAATATTTGAGCGACCTAATATTTGTTTGAGTGTCAACGTTACGTCCTGCATTTATTTCAATATTTGGCAAATGTATTTTTTATACTGAGCGGCATTTTATCTTAAATGAAGTGTTTCGAATACAAAAACCACTTTGAAAAATACACTAATGAGCAGAGTATAATGAGCTCACATTTAAAAAATAAAAATAATATGAATTAACCAAGGACTTTGTATATATAGCTATATATACAAACTCCTTGGAAATAACTATTTGAAGAAACACTATTCTATAGGTGAGAAATTTTATTATTGAAATATAAGGGTAATTAAATAAAACAATTTACTCCGTAAAAATAAAGTAATATGCATGCATTTATTTCAATCAAATGAACAAAAAATAAAATAAGATGCTTTAGTCAACTTAAAAAAAAACTTCTTATTAATACAAAGAAACATTGATAGGTATGAGGAGCCATACTACTCATCGTCACTGGTAAATAAGTGCGGGCTTGGACTTAGTGGGCCGGCCTCGTATTCTTTTTTGTCCAATCAAAATAAAAAACATAAGCCCTCAAATAGAATATCAGTAACCAATAATCATTGATAAAGCAGCATACAAAACTTTGCTCAAAGTGAACTTTTTAGTAGTTCGCTAAGTATAACCTCACTTAGAAAAATCGAATCTATCTTAATATTGAAGTTGCCATCTCTGTATTTCCAGTCGCTCACTTAGTAATTAAGTCGCTCGGATAAATTTTTAATATCTGAAATGGATTTATCACAATCCACTTTTTGTAAGTTCGTTCTGGATTTTATTATACATCAATATTCGTCGTCAGTTTAGTCAATTTTTCGCTTACTCAAATTCATACCGCTCAAGTTATTAAAACAGTATTTCATCATCAGTCGCAAAGTAATTTTTTGTTCGCTCGTTTTATAATTCCCCATTATAAAATACATACGCGTGCTATAAAAAAGTTCCTCTTACAAAATGTTGTCACTAATAAACTTTTTTATATTAATTTAAAATTCGAACACAATATTTGCGTTGCTAACTCAGATGCGCTGAATTCTGATGCGCTGTTAAATATACTTTGATATTGCATTAAGCTAAACTAAGCTTGAGAGTTATTAGGTACTGTTGTCACTGAAACTTTTTCTTTGCTCTTATGTAGAATAGAATAAAGTAGTCATTTTATTGGACGTAAAATTTTACAATTATTTGTCCATTGTCATAATGTTACTCTACCACCATTTCACAAAGGCCCCATCATTAAGGAGGAAAGAAATGGCGAAAGAAACTCCTCGAGCATCTTTTAAACTTTTTGCTTATTAAATATAGTATGTACATCACCGTCAACCCTGCAAAGAATCCTGACCCGTTGTCATTAGCTATTTTGTTGGATGCATTAACGAACTTTTAATAAGCAAAGTCAATGCAATGACTAAATATACTTACAGGGTGTTCGGCCCATAGAGCGACAAAAGAGCACCATGTATAATGGAAACCAAACGGGTAGGTACATCTAACAATCATTATTTGGTACCAACTCATTTCATTATGCAAAGATTCGGTGAGCCTAGCCACAAACTAGAATGCCTAGACGTGCCTGTTAGCACTAGGCTTAGTGAAGGCTGTGTTAATTTGTCTGGGATTCACTCGTGTTAGCTTAGACCTAGGATGTCTAGGTTCAAGTGACGGCCCGATTGGATTCGTTGGAGTTAGGAGTAGCTTTGCCAGATTAGATTTTAGTTTGGGGTGTTAAATTCAGTTTCGTTAAGATAGAAAAAAAAGTATTTTAAAACATGACCAAAACAACACCAAAATCAAGTTGCAATAATATTTTTTATGCGTAGATATTTCCGATAGTTTTAGAACAGTTTTGTTTCAGAATAAGCTATATGTAACCCCCTCTTTGGCTTATTATTATAACAGCCCTTGAGTCCTCCCACAGCTACATTATCATCAGCCCACAGTCGCTCGCTGCTGAAAATAGGGGCACGCAAACACACTGTAAACTACTGAACCTGAATTGGTTCATTCGAACAGAACTTCGAGTTCAGCCTCTAGTAATGTAGCTTATAGAATAGAATAGAATAGAATTGAACTTTAATGAATACTACATAAATCAGAGATACAAAAACTAGAACCAATTGTATTGTATATATTTTATGCAGATAGGTTTTGGGTATATCTATATTATCTACTTATTAGTAAATTGTATAAGTATAATTTGATGTAGGATATGATATTTATTTGTTGTATTTAGTTTTTTTTTGTATTCCCATACATTTTGCTCCCTGTATATACCTCCTGCAGGTTGACTGGTAGAAAATGCTTTTAGCGTTAAGTCCACCTGATTGTAAATAGGTAATTACTTTGATATATTGTGCAATAAAATAATTATTATAATAACCAATGTACAAGAGGCGGCCTTATCACTGAGAGCGATCTCTTACAGGCAACCTTAAATGGCACATGAAAGTTTTGCTATGGCCAGCTCAACTGAATTACCTCACTCAATGCAGCATTGAACCAGGACCGAACGCCAACTGCCTGTGGAAATGAGCAAACTGATTACCTACGTGATGTGACAACCTAACATTAACAGAGACGGTCGAATGGCGTAGTGGTTAGTGGCCCTGACTGCTATGCCGAAGGTCCCGGGTTCGATTCCCGGCTGGGGCAGATATTTGTTTAAAGACAGAATATTTGTACTCGGGTCTTGGGTGTTGATATTTATATTTAGTATCTATCTATCTATGTATTTGTGTAGATATATCAGCTGTCCGATACCCATAACACAGGCTCTGCCTAGCTTGGGGTCGGATGGCCGTGTGTGAGATGTCCCCACATATTATTATCATATTATTATTAACAGTCCATCCATCATTTACCACTAGATAAAGAGGTATTTAGAAAGACCTGGTATTGATTACCGTTTTTCATTAACACAACTATGAACTATAGGTAAAACCCAAGTCTGAAATAAAAAAAACTATTATGCTAATCTAATAACCAGGGACCGCTTTTACAATTTCCTTACCGACATTAGAAACAAATTTCTTCTAGGAACTTCGATCATCTATATTAGATGATCGAAGTTCCTTCTCTGGGAAGAAGTAAATCAGAACTCTGTCAAGTATACTCCTGGCCAATAAAAAAGTATCATTAACAAAATTCCAACACCAAACGACCCAATTTTTTTCAAAGATTTAATTTAAAATTGGAACAAAATAATTACTACCGTTTTTAGTTGGTAATATCCTGAGGCTCTGTTAAATGTAGGTAGGTACTTCAATGTTGGAGAAGGCGCCATTAAGATAGTCTTTTCCGTTTAGGAGTAATTTGGTGCTTTTCTTAGTGGAACCTTTTCATTGCCCGTAATTGTATTAAAAGCTGTTAAAAACTGGTACAGATATCAAATCTCCGGATTGAATAGAGTTTGATGTGTTTATACGTTCGCTCTCAGAGAAACACACAAAGCGCGAGACGAAACGAGATGGTACACATACAAAAACAAAGTAAAACACTAACTTAAAACTTCTGCATTTTGTTTACTGTCAAACCGTTTTATGTTCAATCTAATAACAACTATTGTATCAATGAATCTAATCAATCTAATAACAAATATTGTATCAAAAGCTCGGTGGTAAAAGTAGGGTGTTAGTTGTCGAGACGTTTCTTTTGCATTGAATTGAAGTTTGTATATTGTTAATCTAAGGCATCAATGCTTAATTAAGAAATGGCGGCGCCACAGAGTAATCTAAGTTTGTGAGTGGGGACGATTTGTGTCTGAAGTTATGGTATAGTTATAGGATGTCGATCGATTAGTATTGTGGACGTTTGGACAATTAACTGACACACGCTTAGAAACGCAGTGACGGAAAAAATCGTGAGGAAACCTGCATATCTAGATTGAGCACATCTAGATATGTGAACCCACCAACCCAAGGTGGCCCAGCGTGGTGGGAAATGGTCAAAGCTTAGGAAGGCTGTTTAGACCTTGGGGGTATGCACAAAGGTTTCAGTCGAGAGAGTCAGGTGCTGGTATCTACACCCCCACAGAGAATAGAATTGAATAGATTAGTATATTCACTTTTTTATCGTTATGGCTACTAAATATTACAAAAGTTCAAAAATGATAGGTCTAAGTAGGTAACTCAGCGACATTATAATGTAAGTCGTAGAATATTTTGGCTGTAATGTGTCTTTATTACCACAAACATACCAACTTTCCAGAACATTTCATAATTTTGCGAGCACGTAATTTTACGAAATATGGTCCAATTTGACTTCTAAGACACAGACAGATATTATTATTATTAGGATCATTGTTATTATAACATAATATTATTATAATTAGGGTATAATAATACATAGGTACTAGAGGTGTCTACTGCGATAATAAAAATGTTTGAAAAGAGCTCCAACCTACAAATTTGCAGTAAAAATCAACACCTCTATCATAGGTATATTATAAAGAATATTCTATATATCTATATTATTATCTACGATGAATTGTATGGATAAAATTAACAGAAAAGCAATGCTTCCTATGGATTGTTAACTTGTTGAAAGTCGTACGGTAGACTGACAACGCTAACTTTTGTAGCATACAGACGCTAAACCTTCTTATGTGTGCTTGTATTCTATCCTTGAGTGAAATGAGACACCGTATAACTTTCGACCATTCGCTTATATTCGTACTTTTCGCACTTTTACAATTTTTAACATCAATCACAAAATCCAAGAATCAATCCATCTCGAGTCCATAGACCAATTCCCCAAACGTCACTTGTTTTTTTTTTAAAACCTCCGTTACATTATGAAGTTGAAATTCAATTCTTATTCCAACAATGTTAATGAACCTAACAATCGTCCATCCTGACAACGTGTGCGACCCCGCGCACGACGCCGGTGCGTAACCTAACAATCGGCTGGGAACATTGGTCCATGGCATAGAGCTTACAATCATCAAACCAGAAATAAACTATGTTTTATAAACTACAATTTAGAAACAGTTAACATCAACAATATGTTTTATAATCATTAAGTTTAACAATAATATAGCTAAGTTTACTAATATTATATTTAAACAAAATGTAATCACAATGCTTTTTTAAAGTAAACTTAAACATAATTAAATTAATTAAAGATTATAAAAAACTGAATGTTCAAGAGTAACCCAACTCGGAAGAAACAATAAATGCATTTAACAATAACAAATGAATGGGAATGTTCTTGGGTTAACACAGATTATATAAAACAATCCAACTTAATAATATATACCCAACATTTATCATTAATTAAGGAGTATAGGAAACGAACTTTCTCAGTAACCTAACTTACAACGATATTCATAATTTACTGAAACCTTATCAGTAGTATAGAGTATAGGATCTAACTTTATCAGTGACCTATCTTACAAAAAAATTCATTATGTATTAAACTTTATCGCTACTATAAATATTATATTAATCTAACTTTATCAGTAATCTAACTTACAACCATATTCATAATGTACCGAACTTTATCAGTAATATATAAAGTATAGGAACCGAACTTTATCAGTAACCTTACTTACAAACATATTCATAATGTATTGAACTTTATCACTAATATATAGTATGTAAATCTACCTTATCAGTAACC
The DNA here is from genome assembly GCF_932276165.1 of Plutella xylostella. Classification (NCBI taxonomy): domain Eukaryota; kingdom Metazoa; phylum Arthropoda; class Insecta; order Lepidoptera; family Plutellidae; genus Plutella; species Plutella xylostella. Next base: position 2,292,832 of record NC_064005.1, read on the forward strand.
AACTTACAAACATATTCATCATGTACCAAACATAATCAGTAACATAGATTTTAGGAACCGAACTTTATCAGTAACCTAACTAACAAACATATACATAATGTACCGAACTTTATCAGTAGCCTAACTCACAAACATATTCCTTATGTATCGAACTTTATCAGTACTATAGAGTATAGGAACCGAACTTTATCAGTAACCCAACCCACAATCATCTTCCTAATGTACCGAACTTTATCAGTACTGAGTATAGGAACCGAACTTTATCAGTAACCCAACTCACAATCATCTTCCTAACGTACCGAACTTTATCAGTACTGAGTATAGGAACCGAACTTTATCAGTAACCCAACTCACAATCATCTTCCTAATGTACCGAACTTTATCAGTACTGAGTATAAGAACCGAACTTTATCAGTAACCCAACTCACAATCATCTGCCTAATGTACCGAACTTTATCAGTACTGAGTATAGGAACCGAACTTTATCAGTAACCCAACTCACAATCATCTTCCTAATGTACCGAACTTTATCAGTACTGAGTATAGGAACCGAACTTTATCAGTAACCCAACTCACAATCAACTGCCTAATGTACCGAACTTTATCAGTACTGAGTATAGGAACCGAACTTTATCAGTAACCCAACTCACAATCATCTTACTAATGTACCGAACTTTATCAGTACTGAGTATAGGAACCGAACTTTATCAGTAACCCAACTCGTAATCATCTTCCTAATGTACCGAACTTTATCAGTACTGAGTATAGGTACCGAACTTTATCAGTAACCCAACTCACAAACATATAATCTGAAATAAATGGATTATTATCATTATTATCATAAACAATGTACTGAACTTTATCAGTAACCAATCTGAAATAAATGGATTATTATCATTATCATCATAAACAATGTACTGAACTTTATCAGTACCCAAACTCATAAATATATGATACAATCTTTAGCAAGCAGTCTCTCAATAATAATGCCAAAATTGTTTTTACAAAATTACAATGTTTTGGGTGCTGAAAATGCCAGGCAAAGGAGCTACTTCTCTTCCTAAGACTCTTGCAACCCTAAATAGATCTATGTACGGCGATAAAAGCTTCTAGTTCTGTCCCTCATCGTCAGAACAAGTCCTTGTGCATAAGTTGGTGCTGCTTTTCTGCCTTTGTCGCCCTATTAGTTTTGTGTTAATTAGGGTTTTCTTTTTATTTGTATGTGATGTAGTTTTAGTTTAGAACTAGACATTTTCCACCAGCACACCGAATGATGGGATAGGTTGTGTATTACTCATGCCGAAATCAAGTGTACTACGAGAAATTTGTCCAAGAAGGGACCTGTGCATAGGTTATTATTGTTACCTTCCATTTATTTCTGAAACTGAATAATTTTAATGATAATTTGATATGGAGAGCGAGATCTCCTGGCACAGGTATTTTTATGCTTAATAAATGTGAAAAGTTTTTGAAATAAACAATTTTTAATTTTTTTTAAAAATTAAAACCTTCTTATACAAGTTTTACTCATACGTTCGAAGCATACTCGACTACGCCTCACAAGTGTGGAATCCTAGGTACCATGAATGTATAAACTGGGTTGACAAATACAAAAAGATTTTTAGAATACCTGCCCTCCAGGACCGGTATAGCTGTTCCCAGCTAATGATGACCGCTGAATGCGTCATCACCTCCTCCATTATCCAACCGTAAAATAGCTGACATCATATTTTTCATTATTATTATTCACTGCTTAGTAGACAGCCCTACGTGGCCCCTTTTTTTTAAATTAACTTTGTCATTCCGATCACACATATTTTTATTTTATTTTCAATAATACTTATTTGACGTGACTATAAAGCCATGGTCATTCCTAACACTAGCACTAGCTGTTGCCTATGATCATCGCTTCGCCTTAAAATGTTTTCCCGTGGACGACTCCCGAACTACCCACCCAACAACTTGCCATGGTGGTATTAAACTACTTTCATGAGAATTGACAAATACTTCACTAAAAATGATTTACCAGACTTCATACGGCAAAGACTTGTATGGCAAATGGCAATGGCAAAATACTCATTTCAATTAATAATCTATGTGTTTCGCATGTAGCCAACTAACGCAATACCAAATAACTTTGCATTCACTAAGGTTGGCATGTGAATTTTCAAGCGTCTAACTTAAATGGTGCTATGCAATATCCCATAATATGACCGGTACAATTCTGATCAATAACTTTGCTCTAAATCACGTCACGCGGAAATTTTATATTTATGCATTGAATAAAACATTTGACTCTGACCTTGACACCCCCTATTCCCCCTTAGGGGTTGAATATCCCAAAAACCCGTCTTAGTGAGCACCTAAGTTACAAAATGGACCCCATGCAGCACCAGACTCCCAGCACTTGTAGCTTCTAAGTTTTCGTAAAGACTCAGTGTGCACGTCACATTATAGATTATCTTTTATTTCCAATAGGCTGATTTGTGATCATTTTGCTTATCATGGTTACTTTAGTTCGTTTTCTTTTAAAGTTTTTTTTTTTTTTATAATGTCGTTCTCTCCTTTTGTATGTATTTAAGTTCATAAATAGCGGTTGTTCATAACTCTTACGATTAGATTTGGTTTATTATAGGTATAGTTAAACCTCCCTGTACCATTTAACTAGTCTACCTAGAGTAACAGTAGAGTGGAAACTTGAGTAACATAGTTTACTTTTGCATCGTTACCTATATTTAAATTTAGTTAAGTTTTCTCAGTATTATAAAATAAAATATTAGATATAGATTTGGTATATAACTCTGTAATGTAGAAAATATGTAACTTTTTATGTTACTATTTGTTTATTATTATAATTAAATTATTAAAATGTAAAAGTCTAATTCGGAATTTGTTAATTAAATTTACTGGTTTTGAGTGAACTATGCACCATGTATTTATTAAGTTATAAGTTAAGTTGCAATTGTTTCAGAATGTACATTTACCTATCTATGGTAAAAATATTACATACATAATGTAACTATTATCATATGTTTAAAACAATTGTATTTTTATTTTTATTTTCTTCAAGAATTTGCACATTTATTGTTTTAAACTAATTTAATGTTTTATTTGGTTAATAGAGTACCTAACTGTTTAAGTTTAGCTAATTTCATTCCATTTTACAATATTTGGAGAAGTTACTGCTATGTATATTATAGCATAATATGAATATCTTAGGTAAATAGCTACTAGCTAGCTAATTACACCCTTCCACATGTGGTTGTAAGTGTAAGGGTCGCATTCTAGAACCCATATAAAAGATCTGTAGACTCTCAAGGGTAAATGAAGCATCAGAAATTCGCTAGTGCTGAGACTGGTTCTAGAATTCGATTCTTAGTTATTATTCATAAGCGTTTCATGACCCCAGATGTGACACACACTAACACTATACACTATTTAGCTGTACTTTAATAAGTTCAATCAGATAATAAAACTAGTTGAAAAAATATACTGATTTAAGTTAAATTGTTCACCAAAGCAACTGTAAGGTATCTATTTGCATCACTATATTTTCCCTACTGAATGTAACAAAGTTTGAATAGTTTTTTTTTTATGTTGTGTTTGAAATGTGATTAGTTAAGGTCAAGGTCAGGGAAAACTATAGATCGCATCCAGTGTTATGCTTTGGGAGAAAAGCCTACGTCCAGCAGTAAAGAGCTATGCTGATGATGAGATTCAACATTAGTATTTTGTAAGCATTTGAGTTTCATCAATATCTAATAATAGAGGTAGGATAAGGGAATACTAAACATCTAATTAATTGTAACTTCATTCACAATTTGACCTATCTAGTAGTTTACATTTACCCCATTACCCTTTAATTAACCCTGTAACTGTAGTTTTACTATTATTGGCTTTACTAAGTCAATCATCAGTTGTGAACCCAACCCTGTTGCATTAAGTGCACTCATAACTGGCTTAGGATACGGTGCAAAAAAAAAAAAGGTGCTCCCTTACTTTGCAGTCATAACAAGTCTCTAAAAGATAAGTTAAAACAGATCCAAAGTTGAGCTTTGAATAACATCACAATAGTTTTGATTGTTGTTAACATGTCCATCTTGTAACATATAAAAAATATAAAGTATGTCATAATTATAAAAGAGCAGGGCCGCCTGTCCTGTAGGGCTGGAATCCCCACTGCTCATCAAGAATTGCAACAACAGATCTAGATTAAAACAGCGCAAAACCAAATCATCCAATCTAAGTCCCTGTTTACCAAGTCAGTGTACGATACAGTTAGCAGCACACTCTCTCTCTGAACACCACATTGATTGAGGAAAGACAACCTCTCACAAAAACAAACCTCAATTGACCAATCAAGTCTTCTTTTCTGCCAAGCACCTCTTCCAAGATCTGGCCATAATTTGTTCATACGGAACACACTTAAAAGTTTTCCTTGCCACTCTGGTCTAGTCAAGAGAATAGAATTAAGACCTTCATACCAAATCTTAGCCAGACCTTGAAGCTTTTGCAGTGTAAAGTGAATGGTAGTGTTGTAAAGCTATCCCTTAATCATTCAAAAATATCTCTTTATCGGGACAAGACTAACCTCTTTACCTCAAACCAGTCCTTTGCTATCTCCAGCTTTCCTCTGCTCCGGCTGTCCTCTCTCCGCTCCGGCTGTCCTCTCTCCGCTCCGGCTGTCCTCTCTCCGCTCCGGCTGTCCTCTCTCCGCTCCGGCCGTCCTCTCTCCGCTCCGGCTGTCCTCTCTCCGCTCTGGCTGTCCTCTCTCCGCTCCGGCTGTCCTCTCTCCGCTCTGGCTGTCCTCTCTCCGCTCCGGCTGTCCTCTCTCCGCTCCGGCTGTCCTCTCTCCGCTCCGGCTGTCCTCTCTCCGCTCCGGCTGTCCTCTCTCCGCTCCGGCTGTCCTCTCTCCGCTCCGGCTGTCCTCTCTCCGCTCTAGCTGTCCTCTCTCCGCTCCGGCTGTCCTCTCTCCGCTCCGGCTGTCCTCTCTCCGCTCCGGCTTCCCGCTGCCTTCTGCTCCTCTGCAGCCTCCGTCTGCTCCGCTCCAGCCTCCAGCTGCCTTCTGCAGCCACCGTCTGCTCCGCTCTAGCCTCCAGCTGCCTTCTGCTCCTCTGCAGCCTCCGTCTGCTCCGCTCCAGCCTCCAGCTGCCTTCTGCAGCCACCGTCTGCTCCGCTCCAGCCTCCAGCTGCCTTCTGCTCCGCAGCAGCCACCGTCTGCTCCGCTCCAGCCTCCAGCTGCCTTCTGCTCCGCAGCAGCCACCGTCTGCTCCGCTCCAGCCTCCAGCTGCCTTCTGCTCCGCAGCAGCCACCGTCTGCTCCGCTCCAGCCTCCAGCTGCCGTCTGCTCCGCTGCAGCCACTGCTCCGCTCCAGCTGCCTTCTGTTCAAGCACAGACCCTGGCCCGGGCCTCATCCTCCATGGCACCCTGGACTCGGTCATCTCGGCCTTGGGCACCTTGGGCCCTTCTTCTTCTTTTCAAACCATGGTCCTGGGACCATCTTGGTCCCCAATGTGGTGTCTCTGAAACTCGCACACAAAAAAAACATGGTTTGAATCGGCACCAGACATGTACCACCTCTTAGGCAGCATTAACTACTCTGTGTATAAGTTTTGGGACCAAATATAAATATGTCACTTGTTTCCAAAGGGATGCTTTATGGTTCGCGTAACTAACTATATTGATATAGACTAACAGTTATGTCTAGAAAACTGTTTGTACTTGCATTCATAATTAAACACCATTTTTCCTCATTTTCTAACTATTTGAGGTTATGAAAACTTTTGGCATTTAAGTTTAACTTCACTCGTGGGTAAAATATCCATTGTTAATTGAAGCTATTAAGTATACTATTGTATTCCACTTAAAATCGTAGTATTCACAAGATTAATAAAGTCATTATTAAGATTCTTACAACAAAAATGCACGCGGAAACTTACCACTCCTGAAATGTAGCATACAGACGCTAAACCTTCTTATGTGTGCTTGTATTCTATCCTTGAGTGAAATGAGACACCGTATAACTTTCGACCATTCGCTTATATTCGTACTTTTCGCACTTTTACAATTTTTAACATCAATCACAAAATCCAAGAATCAATCCATCTCGAGTCCATAGACCAATTCCCCAAACGTCACTTGTTTTTTTTTTAAAACCTCCGTTACATTATGAAGTTGAAATTCAATTCTTATTCCAACAATGTTAATGAACCTAACACTTTGCAACGGGTAAAGAAGTTATTTTTATAGATATTTAACGTACCTATATTTATACTGACAATATGTCATTTACCATATTCTATATAATATAATAATATATATCTTTGCATTCTTAGACATATCTGGCACTGTTGGATATTGTCGGATAGATTTCTATTTAATTTTGTGTCTATTGTTTAGTAGACTTTTACCCGACACGCGGATACGCCCACACATTGCAAGCCACTGTTGTCTGACAAAACCACCTGGACTTATTATACATTTGCCGTAAACTTCACTAAAAATAAATATCAAAGGAGTATTCTGTATTCAGTAGCTGAGCATGACAGTTGGGAGACTGAGGCAGTACTCTATCTTGCGACACACTGGGTTAGCGCTTGGCGCTTACGCCTACACGATAATAGAAGTCAATTTTGTAAATCTACCGAGCAGTCACCGTTTTTGTCTGGTGAATCATAAAATCAACCATACTAGATTCAGTAACATCTGAACCAGACATCCTAAATACCCAAATCCGAGTTATACACGAGCTTGGCTGACTAACTCACTATACTATACTAGATGTTGAAACATATAATAGTATTTCTAAATAGATTAGTGTTGAAGATCTTATCAGGTCTTCAGGGAAAATCTGTAAACAGGGGAAACGGACGACAGAAGAAGACAGAAGTATTTTTATTATTATTTTCAGTATACACCATAACCATTAACATAAATAATTGATAAGTACTATCACGCAGTATGTAGCTAGAGTACTGCCACGGTTGTTCTCACAGTTCAGTGTGATATATTCGTTTGTCTGACAAAAGGAAAGTGACAATCGTTAAGGCGAAGCTAAAATTAGGCAGATTCATGTCGTTTAGAGACAGTCTTGGCAATTGTGAGAGGAGACAGTTACAAACTCAAATGAAGGCATTTATCAAGAGGTTACAAAATGGATGAAACATTAAATATAATAATGCATTCGATCCTCTTGGTGTAATAGATTATAATGTCACAGCTATTGTGTTAATCAAATGACCAGTACAACAAAATATAGTTAAGTTTATAGCCTATAATGTACAGTAAGTACCTATTTCTTTATTCTACAAAAACGCCCACATTGTTGTCCCTCAGAATGTTGTCATTTTCCAGTAAGAAAATGAAGTTTGTAAAACTTTCCCTACATTTCACTTAAAGTTTGGCTGACTCGCCAGCATTTTTCTCATAATTTCCTCTTAATTTCCGCACAGACATAGAGATAAATACACTCACAAGCAAATAAAAAAATCCGCTTACAAAATGCCAAAACTATAAGGCCTCAATTTTTTAATACATTAACTTAATATTTAAACACAATATAGGTATTTAGGTTTTTAGTTTTCCGATGCACTGTTAATTTTACTTCAATATTGCAGACGGCGTCATTACGCTAGAGCCTTTTTCGTTTCAGTAATTTGGTTGTATTTCACTGGAACTTTTTCATCGCTCGTGATTGTAAGCAAGCCGACATCCCGGCGGTATTTTTAAACCGGATCAGAGATCGTCACGGACAACTCGCTCAGATTTTAAGACATCTCTTACAAATGGCATTCCCGTGGTTCACTCCCGCGATCTTCCCAAGACATATATTGCGTCGTGTCTGCCTTGATGAATTCCGACTCGTCAAAATCTCAAGGAGTTAAAGCCTTTATTACTGTAAAATAGAGTTTAAACTTGGTTAGAAGAGAGCTTTTTTGCAACAGTGGGAATAACATATCTTGAGCTCTACGTTTTGAGAATTGGTTGAGAAATTAGAGGTTAGTGTAAAGTGGCACGTTAAAGATCACGTTCCATGACAACTAAGAGATTTACAGTAAATACTGTTAAAATCGCATGTTTTGTATGAATGTGCCGAAAATAAAATATTTTACGTGCCTTCTTCATCAACCCATCACGTCCCCACTTCTGGGGCACGGGTCTCCTTCCAATGAAGGAAGGTTTTTTTTAGGCCTAGTCCACCACGCTGGTCTAGTCCGGTTGGTGGACCACAACACAAGCAAGCCTGTGCTGAGAGAGTTGTCGGGTAAGTTGGCATTCCGACTGTCAGATGTTTTCAAGCTGCCCGAACTCACAGCAACCGGGACCCACGACTTAACGTGCCTTGCCCTCCACTAACCCGCACTAGGCCAGCGTGGTGGACTAGGCCTAAAACCCTTCGTTCATTGGAAGGAGACCCGTGCCCCAGCAATGGGGAGGTGATGGAATATATTGCTTCCTTGCTTTGACAGTTTATACTGACTGAGCAGGACAGGAATAGGTTTAATTTCGTTTTAATATTTGGTGCAAGGCAACCATGACTTTATTAACCAATTCATTATGTCAATTTGAATATATTTTCGCAGCGCCTTAAGCATTTAAATGGTATTATAGATAGTACATAGTAAATTCGCATTGCACATCCAATTTGCCGATAAAATTGATAAGCATCTCAAATGTGTTGTTGCATTTATGAATAAATTATTTTATGAGAATGAAATTAAAATATTGAATGATCATTTCATTAAGTCTTTGATTTCAACCTTTGCGAACGATCACCATTGAAATTGTTTGTATTTTCAGCCTTTAACCATAGCAAGAGAATTGTTTTATAAGTTTGACGAATTGTTTTAAGTATAGTAGGTATAAGTGAACTGCAGAACCACTTTTGATGAATGATTATACTTGAGATTTTAATCAATAGGTACATTAGGTTTCAGAGGTAGCATGAGGTTTAGAGGGCCGACGGGCGTCGTACACTAGCCACTAGGTTCAACAATGGAACTTTAAACTAATGTCGGAATTAAGTGTATTGCTGCCTTGCTTTAAAAGTATAAAGTCGACACACAAAGAGAACACGAAGAGATCTCTTTTAGCGAAAAACCTTCTATTGAGCTTACTCTTACTTTGTAACATAATATGTATTTGTGTTATTTTTTCAATAAAGTTGTATTGTATTGTAAATAGTACTCAACTACCGACGCACGCAGGTGACTATGTTGTTCCACCCGTTGCATGACCGCATGGCCGTCTGGCCGTCTGTTCTATTTCGACCACAAGCAACGCACCCCAAAAGTAAACGCCCACCAATTACTCATGACTGTAAACAAATTTGCCTGATTGGCCACCGCGAGGGTCAGCGCGCAGACAGGAACCACGCTGTACGATTCTTTAAATTAGACACATCACGCTAAATACAAATTATTTCCATGTACCGTTTGCAACGAAATTGAATTTAGCAATAGTAAAAATTATCTATCTATCCAAGATGGGAACTTTTTATTTATATCAAACGGTACACAGTACAGTTGTTATTTCACAAACTAGCAAATCATATGAAGGCCCGGGTTCTATTCTATACCGGGGCAGTTATCAAAGTCACAGTTCTGGAGTTTTTGGATGATGGACGGATAAGTGTGTTCCGTGTTTTCAGAACTACTTCGTCCAGTAAAAATTAAATAAGTTTATTGTGATAGGGGTATGCACTACTAATTAAATCCATCGTGCAGGCAGCGCTTTGATTAAAGGTGCGGGGCAGGATAATCAAGGCGCATTTCCTTTCATTATTTTCCGAACGGAGCCGGCAAAAATCTCAAATTTTCAATAGTAACGAATGCTTTAAGTGGAAATATAATTTCAGCTATGAAATTCGGGGTTGCAGCATTCGAGGCACGTTTGCAGACAATGGGAAATTTTGCGCGTTCGCTCTGCAGAAATTCAAACCAGTTGGGGCCAGTTTTTTTCGCCTTAGCCGGCAGGCGCGGGGGGCGACTGTGTAAACTAATGACAATATGCCGGCAGCATAATAATTGTTGTTGCATTTTGCATACTTTTTAAGCTTACCGACAAATATAGTAAGTTCTGTTAGGATCCGGGAGAACTCATAACATTTAACTAAACGAGCATTTTTTTAATCAATTAATTGATAGTGCTTAAAATATAAACTACATTCAAAATCAAATTCCTTTTGTGTTTTCCAATTTTGACTAACTATTAAAATTGTAAATAAGTACAGTGTTTTATTGAAAGTTCAATAAAATATCTAGGAGTACCTATACAGGCTGGAGTATTTATCAGTTAATTTCTCGTCGACAGATCGATGCAGGTACACGATATACTGGCACTTATAAATATTTTATTTCTATATATTTAGCTTTTTTTTGCCGTTTCGTCACTGTAAGTCTATGTAGTCACGCTGCGACTCTGATGAACTACATTCATTTCTTTTATTTCCAATGACCTGACGATTGTTCGTTAGATTGCGACGACAGCTAGTTTTGAAATTGTGTTTCGTATGCATTGCTTTTGAAAAATGCGCCCCTCAGACTACCACGTCTACCATCATATTTCATTTTCGGTTGTCCATAGTGTAAATGGGCTGTAGGGGAAACGGAAGCCATTGCCTCGAGGCACGGCCCTGCTTGAAAAGCATCTATTGAAAGTTACGGATTGCGTTTTTTGACGTAACGATGCTTTCACCATAAAATTTTGTGCAAGTCACCTGTTATGTCACACCCTGTATGTTTGTTATGAAATTTCACCGGTTGGATGAGGGACTAGAAAAGCATAAAATTCAAGTTTGATTCAAATAATGTACCTAAATAACAGTTAAGACACGGTTGCAAAATTTTATTTTCTCGTGAGATTAAAGCTGCAAACTTAAAATTGGTTGCTTGTTTAAGGTGCAAATTGGCGGCGTACGACACAAAGTTGCATCCGACGATGTGTCGATGACGACGTCAAGCGTAAAAAATTGCTGCTAGGTCCATAGAAACACTAGTGACGTTGCGACTCGCGTAGGCTGTTGCAACGTCCTCTGCCACCAACTGAATAATAATATGTGAGTACATCTCACACACAGCCATCCAACCCCAAGCTAGGCAAAACCCATAAAAAGACGCGAACTCCGGTTTACCCTCAAAACCTATAATATGGGTATCGGACAACTGATACATCTACTCATAGATACCTCCATAATTATTTTCACCTAAGACCCCAGTACAAATATCTGTCTTTAAGCATATATCTGCCCGGCCGGGGATCGAACCCAAGACCTTCAGCAAAGCAGTCAGGGTCACTAACCACTACATCATTCGTTCGTCAACTTGTACCATTAGAATCAGTTACATTTACATTGCGTATGATATTGCGAGCATAGCCCACGGACGTCGGGGCGCATAGCGGCTGAGTTATGAGATGGCAGTCCGGTGATACATGCCCCGTGTATCGTGTACGTTGTGACAGATTACTTGTTTTGGCTTGTACGCACGATAGCGGTTATTCTGTGTGTTGCTGTGTTCTGTGCAGCTATTCTGTGGTGAAACTAACTTATCTGGCCTCGGTGACAGGTAACGTTTTCAATTTTGTGAGTTTTGCATTGTAAAATGGTAAAATGCTATTTTGCTTCTCCTTAAAAATTTTGATGGTCACGTTACCTTATTACTATTTGCATTTTTTTCGCGAACTTCGAAAAGTTGTTCAGATTGACCCACTGAGTCGTACCCTGTCGGCTTAGTATACCACTTTTGTAACACCCTGTATCTGTAACTTTAACTGAGCTTCAGATGCAATAGTATTTTACGGTGCTTATTATTATTACACTGAAGGGCAAAGAAACAGATCCACTTACAAATTCCGACTCGAAATGGCCTCAATTTTTAAAAACATAGTAGGAAATTTGAACAAACGTGTTTTTGTTTTTAGTTGGTAATATTCTCGTGAGCTTTGAAATGCACTTCAATATTGCAGACGGCGTCATTAAGCTAGCCTTTTTTGCTAAAAAGTAACTTGGTGCTTTTCTCACTGGAACTTTTTCACTGCCCGTGAGTGTATATTGATTTGTCGATGGTGGAAAGTTACAAACTAGACAAGGGACACTAACTAATCATCACCTTTCGTCTATTACCGTAACTTGTCCAAGGCACAACCAGGCACAAGCAATTCCTTAGCCTCAACCCTTAACTGATCCTGGAATGTGTGTAACGTCAAAGCCAATCAAGCTAAAACCAACATTGCGCAAGCAGAACTGGTGTTAGCGGAATGGGTCCCCAGGTAGTCGCTGCCTCTTTGCTGTCCAATGATTTACGGATTGTTCTGGAAGCCGCAGCCGAAATGGAACAATTAATTGATCGATGCCTTCCAACTGCAATGTTTGCCCAAACCCCGTGTATGCAAATAGGCTGGCGGGAAAACCTTTCAATTATGTCCACTGTTGTCTCAGCCGTGATTTCGCACTTGTGTCTACGGTGTTAGAGAACAACTGTTGAGGTGTGTTGGTGAGCGAAAGGTATTGTCAGAGGTATGAAAGAGCAGTGTTGCAGTAGTTTTGATTGTAAGTGGTTTTGATCGATGGTTTTTGTCTTTTATTTCGGCTTTGCAAATATTTTGGTAGAATTGGAAACGTATGGATGGTACGATTGTATTACGAAACGACGTACAGGGTGTTCGGCACAGGTATCGACATTTTTGAGGTGATAGAGCACGTCATGGGTACTATTTTCTTCTTTGAGAATATAGATAACTATATATGACCAAAATCCAAAAGTTAAAGAAATAATTTAAGAACATGTAAGAAGTAAGCTTAAAAGTAAGAACATAATTAAATAATTAATTAAAACTTAAGCCGGTAGTAAGTATTAATTTTTGGTGTATTTCAAGTAGGCTCGCATTATTTTCGTACCTACTTGGAAACATTCCAAAATGATGTGAGATGAAATCAATTAGTTACAAGTTTCTCAAAGTTCCCGATCCTCTCGACTTTCGCTATCCTGTCAGAAGTTCAAATTCGATATATATCAAGAGTATCGAAACACTTGAATAAAGTAGATGTACCTACCTACACTTTGGTATGTAGTGAAAGGAGCCTTCACGGCTACCATTTAAGTCCTTTTGGGGGTAGATCTATCACTTTTTAGTGTAGGATGGCAGCTTATAATAAATTTTGACGACCGAATGGTGGTTAGTGAATCTGACTGCTAGCCTAAGTGCCAATGTGTCCATAGTCAGTTAGAGCATAACCAGGTATTAGACATTGACTTTTGACACATCTGTCAGAAATTGTATATGGAGATGACATATATTTCATAACCAATTCTTAGTCGGTTAGATAACCGACTATTGAGAAATTGGCAATAAGTACCCGGGTATGATCCCCGGCCGGGGCTGATATTCGGGTGTCAATATGTATCTGTGTAGCTAATTACTATCGGCAGTCCAATATCCAGATTAAATAAATAAATAAATAAATATGTGGGGACATCTCACACACGGCCATCCGACCCCAAGCTAGGCAGAACCTGTGTTATGGGTGTCGGACAGCTGATATATCTACACAAATACATAGATAGATAGATACTAAATATAAATATCAACACCCAAGACCCGAGTACAAATATCTGTCTTAAAACAAATATCTGCCCCAGCCGGGAATCGAACCCGGGACCTTCGGCATAGCAGTCAGGGCCACTAACCACTACGCCATTCGGCCGTCAAATTATAGACTCTACCTAATTTCGGGTTGGATGGCCGTGTGTGAGGATGTCCCCACGTATTATTATTATTGTTTTATGTACCTACAGAGAGGAAGACCAAGAAAGACTTGGCTTGATTGTGTGAAAGAAAATACGAGAGAGTGTGGAGTGAATGAGGATATGACAGAGGATGGGGTAAAATAGCGTGACATGACGCTCAAAGCCGACCCTAAATAAGGAAAAGGCTAGGAAGAAGAAGAAGAAGTAGCTACACCTAAAATTACAGCACTTATAACGAATAAACATCTTAGTACGTATGAAGTCAATCAATATAATTTTTTCTTTGTTAAATGTCACTTCTCTATATTGAGTTATTCAAGAGCGATAAGAGATGGAACTTCTGAAGGCTCGTTATTTGCGCAGAGAAATATTTATATTTGATTTACTTCGAAAGTATTACATTTCGCCGATTGAAATATTCTGGCGGCTATTATAAATGTTATTAACATAGGGAGGTTTGTTTTTAATAGAATATTGATATTGATGTGGGTGTAGATATTGATATCATAATGACAACTGAATGGTGTAGTGGTTAGTGAACCTGACTGCTGTGTCGAGGGTCTCGGATTCGATTCCCGGGAATCAAATCCGGGACAGGGACAGGGGCAGATATTTGGTTAAAGACGGATAATATCTTACTCGGGTCTTGCGTGTAATATGTATCTGTATATATAATATGTCAGTTGTCTGACACCCATATTACGTTATAGTTTTAATTTTAACTACTTGACCGTAAAAAAGTTATATTTTTTATGTCGTCTAAACACGTGCGATATTTTATTGACTGGCCATCTCAGAGGGATTTCTTTAGCAATTTTGTAACCTATCGGCGCCTTATAAATATACATTGCGGCACTCCATTGGGCTTTTTTTATTTTTATAGCCCCCCCCCCCCCCAGGGTAGCTGCGTCCATTACTAGATTTCGCAGGTGAGAGGAAATAAGTGAGGTCCCTATACTTTTTTTTGTGTTCCGTCGGTTGGTTTTGTTCATAGGTATGGTTACTTCGGAATAGTGCCATTTTGTAAGTGTTGATTGCACGTTAACGGGACCAACACTGGAATTGCCAATGACTGACAGAAAATGACAATTACTGGCAGAAAATGCTTTTAGCATTAAGTCCACCCTTTGTACTTTTATTTGTACAATAAATAATTAAATACCTAAATAAACAAAATTACATCCCAATTTTTCACAGCACTAAAATTCATATTTGTGTTCTTAACTTAACTATACTTAAGGAGCATCGCTCGCTTATCAAAACTGACGTAAATGGTACGGATCTGACAGACGTTCGGCAGGCAAACGACACTGCTTATGGATTGTTAATTGGTGGTACGGTAAATGTACTGCACTGAACAACTGTAGACTACAAGTTTTTTTATTTTTATTATTTATCATAATAAGTCTTAGTTTTCTAATACATTTTACTAGCATATTTTAACCACTAAGGGCTGATTTTTCAATAGTCAGATAAGTGTTATCTGAGGAATAAAATTGTTGCTGTCACATCTGAATGTTTGTATTAGACAATGACAACAATTTTATTCTTCAGATAACACTTATCTGACTATTGAAAAATCAGCCCTAAGGTTAGTATTAATACTACACAGTCGTTATTTGTACTTTTAATACTTCTGATACTTATGTTACCCACCTATATTATGTTGTGATGCGAACAATACTCTCGATTCGATAGTTTTCATTACACTGCCGTTGAACCCCAAAAATAAAATCGGGGGCCGATTAGTAGCAGTAATATGAGGGTCCTTCGAATTGCACCTCTTACACCGATGTCTGCCCACCCTTTATAGTGCACGTGAGATGAATATTTCAGTATGGTACAGGTTGAGGGGATGAGCGGTAACAAAGCAAAGTAACAAAGACTACAGTATTATAGTAAGAAGTCACATGACCAATGGAAAATGATTCGAAAAAAAGTGGTTAGATTTTGCATCCCTTGAGTGAGAATAGAATAGAGAATATGACCACTTGAATCACTAGCTTCAGCTTACTATACCTTACCCTTTGAACTGTATGTCCCATAGTTTGTCATTTATACAAATCACAGAATAGAATACAATAGAATAGAAGATCATTAATTCAACGTAAAATTTAACAATGAGTGTAATCATGAGGAATGAAAAAGTTCTAGTGAAACATGGAACATCAATGGCTGGTGGAACGTTTTCATTGCACGTGAGTCTATTAATGCCGATCCCGCATGCTGAAATTTCTTGGGCATATTGCACGTAGTGGCCCAGAATCCCTTGAAAAACACATTTTGATGGGTAAAGTGGGGGAGAAAAGACGAAGGGGTCGTGCTCCTGCAAGATGGTGTGACCAAACCCAATCTTATCTGCAACTCCGCCTGCACGAAGCTCTACACACGGCTGCAGACAGGAGCACCTGGAGGACACTGTCCCGGCCCAACCTCAATACTAACATTGACTGATGATGGTCACGATCCCCATTCTATGGGGTACCGACTTTGATGATGATGAGTCTATTAATTGATTGCCAAAATTATGGTCTCACCACCATTTCACAAGCAGTCACTGAGGAGAAGGAACACTATAATTATCTCTAAATACTTAAATTGACAATATTGTGAATGACAAATCGTGAAATACTTATTTGCACAGTATTCTAGATAAAAGAATAGAGTTTAATTTGGGCGGAATTTCACCAAACCTACCTATAGTCGCCTGTAAAGCGTCTGTCAGTACAAAATGTGTTTAAAATTTGATTTAAATTAAATTTTGAATACGTTTAGTAACAGCGTTTGGTAAAAGTCACCCTTAGACCACAACTCCTGAAGCTGAATTCGTTTCGCGTACCAATGCCGGCTGCCGAACGGTGTAGAATTTACGCTAACATCTGTTTAATTATACTGAACTAGCATCACGCACGAGCTTTTCAGAGCTTTTAAATGCGTGCGGGAATTGCCCGTATCTTGGGAAATTTACCATAATTTTATTTGTGGATTTAAAACTAATTTATAAAAATAAAAATTTCTTTAACATCTAATAATAGAAATAGCTCTAAAACCATTTAAACTAAATCATTTTTCAATGAATTCCTATTTTCGCTTTTAGATTAATAAAAATCGTAACGTACTTTTTGTGGTAAAGTAATCAAATTGGAGAAGTCAATCTTTTAATTTAATTTTGGCCTATAATTTTAAATTTTAATATTTATAAATAAACGAAAATATCTATTATATTTATAATATTAGTAAAATAATGACCGGACCCTATAATATGTACAGCACGTAATTTTAGATTATAAGCTTTGCATACGAATGCTCTAATGATTATTAATTGTATTGGACTAAATGCCTAAATAGGGTATATTTATATGCCATTATTACTTTTCCTACGGAATACCTGCTGCAAAGTCAGTAAACAAATGGGATTAGTAAACAAAATGTCATCTTCTTCAGTATAGTATTAATGTGTACAGTAAGGGGCAGAGAAACCTGACCCCTCTCAGAAGCATTGTTACTATGAGAAGGGGGTCAGGTTTCTCTGCACCTGACCGTACCTACATAAAATTACTATAGCCTATAGCCGACATCGACAGGGGATGCCTCACTGAGTCATTGACTCAGTGGTTCATCTTCATTCCTCGACAACTTTTTTTCTGCTACTTTAAAAAATTCTTGAACAAAATACTAAACAGCAGTATGTACCATTTTAACACCTTGTTAACATTTACGCGCCTATTATATGGGCACTAGCAAAGCACTAGTATGGCATCACCGCGCTTGTTTCATCACTTTAGTCGCAGGCGCTGCGTCAAGCTATCCTAAGCCATTTCTTTCCTCCTTAATGACGAGGCCTTTGTGAAATGATGGTAGAGTAATATTATATAATGACAATGGACAAATAATTGTAAAATTTTACGTCCAATAAACAATATTTCATTTCATATGCGGTGCGCGGCGGGTTTCTATACTCTATATATCTTGTTCATGTAAGAATACTAAGGATTAACCTATGTACCTGTACAGTGTATCCCACGATAAAGTGTGCATCGGAAATCAGTCGTTAGAGTCGTTGAGTCGTTACATACGAATACCTACACAATCATACATTTTATTGATTTAGTATTCTTCGTGTCATCACTCGTTAAAGTATTTATGCGGTGGATATTTTCTGCTGACTAGGTACACCTCGGTGTGGATATAAAAGATGCAGTATGCAGAATTTAATTTGTGGCGCCGCATTGCACATGTGCAGTAAGATAAATTATGCCTAATATATTTATTGTTTACACAAAACTTGGCAAGCATAGCCTCGCACCTCACGTTTTCACGTAGCATCATAAATGCAGTCGTAGCATGCACCCACAATAATGCAATTAAGCCTTTTCCAAATTTAGTGTTGTCCCCTCGGCTTGCGGGGACCAAATGACCAACAATTTGAATCGCGCGAACAGATACGGAGTCAGGTTTGGGAAAATAATTAGAATTTTAACATTTAACAGACTTCTATAAAGGAGGACTTTTTGGAATTCGTCAGTAGGTATAAATGTTTTGTTTTTTTAGCTATAGCATCGATTATTTCATTTATTTAAAAGACTCTGTATCTGTAGCTGAAGACGATATGTCATAATTTAATTTAAGCCCCTGTTTCACAATGTCTGGTTAGTGGCTACCTGTAAGAAAAAATACATGCTGTCACTCTCTGTTATTTTTTTGACAGTGACAACATGTATTTTATCTACCAGGTAGCCACTGACCAGACATTGTGAAACAGGGCATAATTTTTTTATATAATTTAATTGATCTTGTATTGATTTCCCTCAGTCAGATAAAAATTTGAGAGTATCATTTCTAAGTACTGACAAGTATGGCGCCTTCAGAAATTCAGAGACGACCGAATGGCGTAGTGGTTAGCGACCCTGACTACTGAGCCGATGGTTCCGGGATCGATTCCCGGCTGGGGCAGATATTTGTTTAAACACAGTTATTTGTTCTCGGGTCTTGGATGTGCCCGTAAAATGTGTTGTTGTGTTGTGTGGGTGCAGCAATGCACCTCTGCCTACCCCGCAAGGGAGTACATTAGTACATTTATTTAACCAAAAATCCATCCATTAATTTCTAAATCCTGCTCAATAGAGCCACTGCTAATGGGACGTGTAGTAATGTGCATACAAACGCAATGGTTTAATCTGCACTAAATAATTGGCCAATGTCCATAAACTTAGTGGGATTTTCCAAACTTAAACTCAACATAAATACAGGATGTTCTTTTACATCCTGTATTTATCCCTTACGAGTAAAATAATGAAATTTGAAATTTTCTGCATGGGATTAAATAATTACTTAGGTAATTTAGGTATCCTAACTAATATTATAAATGCGATAGTAACTGTGTCTGTCTGTCTGTCTGTCTGTTACTCTTTCACGCCAAAACTACTGAACGGATTTGAATGAAATTTGGTATACATACGGTCTAGACCCTGGGAAAGAACATAGGCTACTTTTTATCCCGGAATTCCCACGGGAAAACTTTTTAAGGCGAACAGCTAGTACTAAATAAAAAAGATGTGTAAAGGCGTACCGTTCGCCTTTACACATCTTTTTTATTTAGTACTAGCTAAGTACTAAAGTTTTCAGTACTTTAGTACTTCAAAACTGTTATTGACTTCACATAGGTATTATTATGAGATATGAATACATAAAATGTTATAAAAAATACACTTAATAACTATGTAAGTACCTATTCATAAACTAAAGTTTTGTGTATTTGATATTCTATTAAAAACACAAAAACTTGTCCAAAACTGAATGTTATCTCAAAATCACATCATATTCGAAGAAAACACCACTATTTTCAACTAAAACTTCATTTGAAAGAGTTAATTCAAAAAGTTGGCCGGGTCTCGCTGCGTTCGTAGAAAATGACGCTACTTTCAAACAAAGTATGAACTGAATCCAATTTGCTGAAAACAAAGAAAATTGGACACAATTTAAATGCATACATTTGGAACTAAGAAGGCTATGTTCGTTAGTGTTTTTGTGATGCAAGAAAATAAATAAGTACTTAGTGATTTTAGGATCGTTGGTTTTAAAGAAAATAAAACAACACCCTTATATCTATAGACAGTAACACATGTTAGATACTGCAAACAAAAACCAAATTGACATACCCATCGACCAGCATTTTGTTTAGGAAAGATTCATAATAATTAATAACTCAAGTAAATTGTCAATGTTTAAAATTTTATAATTAATAATATTTTATGGAATATAATTATATATTATAATAATATTTGTCGAATCCTTACTAATATTATAAATGCGAAAGTAACTGTGTCTGTCTGTCTGTCTGTCTGTCTGTCTGTCTGTCTGTCTGTTACGCTTTCAAGCCAAAACTACTGAACGGATTTGAATGAAATTTGGTATACATATGGTCTAGACCCTGGGAAAGAACATAGGCTACTTTTTATCCCGGAATTCCCACGGGAAAACTTTTTAAGGCGAAGCGAAGCGCGCGGGAACAGCTATAAATAATATTTTTCGATATTTTGAATCTGACTAGCTAATCCTTTTACTACAATGACATACTCTGGTCCGGCACGAGTCGGCACGACACGCTAAGCAGAAGGTTCCATGCAGTTATAAGTACATACGAGTATAATACATAACGGGAAGCACGTTTCTCACAAAATGTTATCGTAGTGAGACATCTAAAGTGAGTAGATGTGATCACATTCTCAAGAGCTCTACAAAACGGGGGGAAACTGACAAATTTCCTATAAGTACTGCTTCAGTTAAATGTCAAGCTCAAGAGGCTTTTAGAAGAAACTCTGCAGTACCTACCCGCATACGTAGAGTATGTGTATGTTCATATTAAATGTAAAACACGAGTTAAATACCTACGATGTTTCATAGCATACGACTATGCTTATATTTCCTGTAATTTAGAAGGGGATTTTTCGCTGTACGTTGGTACTCACTGTTTATATAATGCCACTCGTATTGCTGTTTTTGAATGGGAACAATTACAATTGCTTTTGGGTGTAGAATCTCGATGTGCAGGTTTCCTCTCGATGTTTTCCTTTACTGTAAGAGAACCCACATGGAAATGGAATTCATTATTTCTATAGAATTCATAAGTATATGGCAAGATTCGAACCCACGACCTCACAAATGAGAGCCGAGACCTTACCCGTTACGCCACCTCGATCGACATTCATCTTTGTAATTTTGGTTTTAATAAGAAGCTATCTCGTTAAAAGAAAATTTATTTCAAATGACCTAGCCCAGAATATACAAAAACCCATGAAGGCCCAAAACTATAAAGCTAGACCCTTTTCCACAAGACTATTTCCATGTAAAGAGACAATGTGCTTTCGGTACACAGATTTGAATAGGGTAAATGTTGGGTTTCTAATAAATGTTAGGGGATAGTAAAATTTTCTTTGACCGGCACATAAAATATATCATCTTAGGGTCGGCCCTCTCTATCTGGACCACGGTTCGGTGTAGTGTGGAACAGTAGTGAGAAAGATTAAGTCGTACCTTTGTAGTTCATCTTCTTACCGTTTTGGTAACACGTGTCCGCAATATACATGTCGCAGGCATTTGCTTTAATCTCCTTTTTGATTGAACCGCTAGCCCGTTCATTGTTTGTCGCTATTCATTTGTATGACTAAAGGACAACTCGTCAAGTCGTTGATTGTAACGTCCGACGTCTTGACTGAACGTCATTCAGCGAAGTCGTTGAATGGGATACAGTATAGCAACTTTGTAATGTCTGGTTAGGGTGAACATGACCAGACCAGAGTCAACAAAAATACTATGTTACAAAGCTCTTATCTCACAAATTAAATAAACAATAACAATAAACGTAAGTACCTTCATATTGTTGTTCATAACTTTCCAGTTTCGCCACATTTTTTTCTTTGAATCTATCCGCCTGCGGCGTAATAATAGGTAAATCCACGTTGTCACACTATTTTAACACAAATAACGCACTTTAAAGCTAATTTATTTGCAAAAAACTAACAATATAAGTGCTTTTTGTGTCAGCTGTTAGCTGTTAGACGCCATATTTGTTTTATTCACCACCTGACTGATTTTAAGTCAGCTAACTAGTTGGACGTTTTGTGACGCTTGTAGAATCAACATTCGGCCTAGTCATACAACTGAATAGCGCCATCCAATGAACGGGCTAGTGGTTCAATCAAATAGGAGATTCAACCAGATGCCTGCGACATACATATAAGGTTGCCTGTAAGAGATCGCTCTCAGCGATAAGGCCGCCTATTGTACGTACATTAGTTCTTGTCTATAAGTATGTTTTTCGTATGTCTGATTTATGTGGTGTTCAATAGAGCAATATTCTATTCTATTATATGAACTAGTCCAGCTCTAGTTTATGTTAGGCTTTGTCACCGTAGCCAGTTCGATTAGCGTTAGTTACTGACTTACATATTGTTTGTGCCACAGTTATCTGTAAAACCACTTGGCATAATAAAAAGATTACTTAAATAATGTATAATTTAAATGGCAATTAGGTATATAGAGCTTTCGTATCTTCTTTTTGTTCTAGGGTTGAAATAACAAAACTTCGATAAAATTATGCTAAGTTTCGGAATCAGTCAAATATGAAAACGGCGAGTCCGCTCCAAAAAGACCTGCAATTGATACCGTTGCTAATTGCCAAGCTGGACTTTTTCCCGTTAGTGGGAGCTACACCATCAATTAAACAATTTTTCTGTGCCCAATAGCTGCTCTCTAATTGGCAGTTTGATTGGTTCACAGAGGAGAGAACTGTCGCGTTGCAACACTGTTTTAAAGCTACAGTTATTTCCATCAATTTCAAGAAATATTAAGAGTAGCTCAGCTTTCCTCGTTCATATATCTCCTAAGCATACGATTTCTAAAAAAACAAGACAAAAGTATTCTGAACTTAAATCATAATAATTACTTGTCATAAATATTATGGAATTATATAATAAGCCTAATGCACACAAAAACGTTTTAATTTAACCACAAAGAGACTCCATCAAACGAGATGAAAAATCCAATTATATTTGCTGACAAAATATTGAGATTTCTCATATGACTCCTTGTCCTACGCAGTCAATGAGCAAAGCCAAGTGAAATATCCTGAGGTAAAAGTTAACAAAGCAAAAAATTGTTTTATCCAGTAACATGGAATGTTGGTGGTAGGGGGATACAAAATCCAGAACCATCCCCTTTATGATAGGAAAAGATATTACCTCAATGGAATGTTGAAAGCAAAACAGGTAGACATAAAATAACGAAGAATACACATTTAATAATATTATTATTCTAACAAATTATTTAGTAATAACTAAAAGTACCGTAAATGAAAATGCAAATAAAATAAACGTTGTAGGTCCGAGTCGAGCCACTTTTAAAATATCCACAATGCTATATGAGGATGTATTTTGATGATTTCATTATCGAATATTAAGTATTGTAAGTACCTAACCTGCACTAGATGTGTATCCTAAGTGCATTGTACTTACTCATAAACGGCGATATGGTTCGCAACCTATCACTTGAGTACAAATGTGCTGCGAAAAGTGGGTGGCTCACTTGTGAGCCACCTCTGACTACCCCTTCGGGGATTACAGTCGTGAGTGCATATGAATGTATGTAAGTACCTAGTTTTAATTTTTATTTTATGTAACAAAAAAATAACTTTAGTACCTGATTTTATTTATCCGTCAGTATATAATATATATTATATAACAGTATTACCTAAATATAAAGGTAAACGCTGCGTATTTTGCCAGTTGGATACAAAAACAGCCTCCCGCTCGCTGACTGACTGATCTAGTGCCCTCGAACCGCGTCGCTCCATCCTGTATATTTGCACGGCTTTCCATGTCCCTCGAGCTATAATCCTCCAAAATTGAAACTCAATAGAAAATATTTTTGATGATGCCAAAAAATAGTCGTGAAATAGTCATAAATAGTCGTGTTTTCCAAAAAAATAGTCGTATCATACTTTCGGAGTTAGAGCTATACTTAATGGAGGATTATAGCTGGAGGTCTCCAGCTATAATCCTCCAGCCTCTGCAGAACAAACGGTAAGGCCTATCGACTTGGTTAAGGTCTCAAAAAATAGTCGTGAAATAGTCGTAATGACATGCCAAATTTCAGAAATAGTCGTCAAAAGATAGCAGAGATATAAAGGTACTTTGCTGCAGCCCTGGTGGAGGATTATAGCTGGAGGTTTTGAAAATATCGAATATCTTCGAAACTACTATGACTATCGGTTTGAATTATGTCTCAAAAAATAGTCGTGAAATAGTCGCTTCTATTTATTATAATTTTAAGCTTGATAAAAGCTGTTAAATAATTATATCAAATTCTTCATACAAATCAAAGTGGACGAGAATGCCAAAGCGAGCCAGTAGACAAAAAATTATA
The DNA here is from genome assembly GCF_932276165.1 of Plutella xylostella. Lineage (NCBI taxonomy): Eukaryota > Metazoa > Arthropoda > Insecta > Lepidoptera > Plutellidae > Plutella > Plutella xylostella. The sequence continues at coordinate 2,316,999 of NC_064005.1, forward strand.
GCACCGTAGCATTATATTCGGAAAATCTTTATTGTCTTTCTTATGGTAGAAATATAATTCATAATTAAATAAGATATAAGGTACTTACGTTCTACAACAAATAATTTAATTTTCACTTACAAATTATTACACCATCAATAAACAATATTAACAGAAATTAAAAAAAATAATATACATTTTCAATCCGCAACAAGCTTCGTCATTCTGTGTAGAACATCGTCATCGTCAGCGTAACAAGCTTCGTCAAAGTAAAAAGTAAAATTAAATTAATCTAATAATCCGCCACGAGTCATACCTGGCCCAAAAGTACCCATAATGCTTGCAGCGTTACCTCTTTGAATAGCAAGAGAGAGCCTTTGAGCCAAGTACGACCCGGAGCGACGATCATGTCCTCGCGAGGCAATACGGCGGCCTAGATCCCTTATGAGGGCTTTAGCTTCACTACCCCAAACTCCGCTCGTCTCCACTGCTACAGGGACAAACAAGTAACGGTTTTTTAAATCCGTATACTTTTGGTGCTTTAATCTAGCGGCATTCTCAGCCGCCGAGCCCGCTACTCTTACCGTTCCTGCTAAATGTGAAGCTGCAAACGTGCTAACACATGTGGCATCCCACAACAAGCTTCTGCCACGCTCCCAGGGGACCAGCGTCAGTCCATCCGGACGCTTCCCATCAGTGCGACTCAAACCTGGTGGTTCCAGGACGCACGGGATATTCGCCATGACCATTGCCCTCTTAATCAAGTCATTTAGCGCATGATGTCTTGGAAATCTACCAGCGCACTTGGGACAACTTAGACCATGATGACCCCTTGAGTCTACCAGTGCACCGCAAATACAATGATGCTGCTCACATATGTCGCAGCCGAGCCTTAATGCTACTGCTATTCTCAACGAGTCATCGTCCAAGAGAGTGCCCATTTGAGGAGACGGCAACGCGTGAAGCCAAGAGCCCGATTCAGGTTTTGATGAAGCCCTCACTCTCGCCAAATCTACACCTATACTGCTCTCCATAATTTTGTCCAAAACAGATTTGCACAGAACATCATCCCAGGCTTTCTGGACATCAAGGTGATCAGGCAATTTTTTTCCAGGACATTGAGCTTCCCAGCCCTCTAAAGCCTCAGTAACAAAAGGTAAGCGGAATCCGTCACCATTAATCGATAAGATCCGAGTGACAAGATCCACTACGCCGTGCGCCGAGGATAGGAAAGCCGAGAGACCGGTCTCTTTGACTCGTCTTATGCCCAGACCACCGTGTCTGATCGGTAATGCTGCTTGTCGCCACTGATCCCCCTCCAATTTGATGTTAAGGACTTGCTCCAGGACATTTTTGATACAGTTATCAATATTAGCTATGTTTGCTGGGAACAACCAAACTGGAGAAGTCCTCAGAGCATATGTCAGCTTCGGCATAGACAAACAGCAGCGAAAGATTGTAAGCGCAACATGGGCCGGTAACTGCTTCAATCCACTCACTGTCTTGTTGATTCCCTCCCTTTTGCCATCAAGTAGTGGTGGAACACCTTCAGGAAAAATAGGGGCTCCCAAGACAGTAAAGTTTGACTTATCCAACAGTTTGATTCCTGGGACTAGATTTGTTATGGTGGACAAGTTGGGGATATTCGGGCTGCAACAGAAAAGTTCACATTTGTTACTATTTAATTCAAGACCCATTTCCTTAAACATGTCTATAATAGCTTTCATGTCTTTTTCCACCGTATCGATGTTTCCACCAATTGTCCCGTCATCCAAATACCACACATTCAATGGGGAAGCTAACGATTTAACGACATCATTAATGGCTAAGCTAAAGATTAGTGGTCCTAATGGGTCCCCTTGTTGCGCCCCAACCTGTGACGATATGGACTCAGAGTCATAGAACAGCTGGCTGGGCAACGAGTAACACTGGCTCAGAAATGGATAGAGAGTTGGAATGTGCTCCTGTATTTTTGATAGCATTCCATCTCGTTCAATGCTGTTGAATGCGTTTTTCAAGTCAACCTTAAGAATAATGTCATTAGATGCATTTTCACAACCTGTCATGGCGAAGCTACGAGTGGCGTGAATTGCTGCCTCACATCCCAAGGCAGTGCCATACCCAAGTTGATGAGGTTGTAGAAATACAGACATCTCCGATTTAACTGCTCGACCTCCAACCTTAGCAACCAACCGGCGAAAAACCGATCCTACTGCAATCGGCCTTATTCCTCCATCTGATTTTGAAAGAGCGCATAATGAAGCTCCATACAAGTATGGACAAACTTCCAGGTTTAGCATTCCCTTCAGTAGAAAGTTGCAGAGTCTAGTTAGAGATTCTAACAATTTGTGCCCATTATCACCTGCGGACACCGAGATCAGCTCCTTCAAGTGCTGTGGTCGCAAGCCATCTAAACCAGCAGCTGACCCACTGTAAAAGGAGTCAACAGCATCAGCAACATCAGAAACAGTGACGGATAAGAAGGGTGAAGAAATATTTGGCTCAGGCGGAAAAGATAAGGGGCGCGAAGGTGTCGGGTGTTTTTCTTTTAATGCAGTTATAGTTTCAGGAGTCCTGGGAGCCAGAGAGCTATCGGAGGTTAACAATCTGACTGCCCCACGTAAATCCCCATCATAGACTTTCGCTTCAATTGCCCTGTAAATTGAACCCTGTCTGTGTGTCAAAAAACTGTCGTCAACTATCGGTTCAGCAGAGCCGTTAACATTGTCCTTAACTTTAGCTGTAAGAGATCGCTGATCGACACTACTGGGAACCCTCAAGGCTGAATAAGGAAAGGTTAACAGATCATACCACTCCTGTCTGCCGTTACTTTCAACACAAAGGTCAATAAGATGAGACAACTTTCCAGCTGCCATACACCTTGCACCTTTAGGTATGTGTTTCAGCACCCGGATATTTCTCCTCATAGAAGCCAAGAGATCAAAATTTGAAGTGACCTGAGCATTGCGGGGTGGGTTAAGGTTCGTAGCAGCAGGAACCGCTGCCGCTGGCTGAGAATGTGCAAGATCATTTTTATGTATACGGCCTATGTGGACATTCAAGCCACGGGGCACCACAAATTGCCGAGAAGATCCTGGGCAATGGGGACAAGTGGATGTTGGTTGGGTCATTGCAAATTAATTCATCATCAAGTAAATATGAAACCTCTTATTTAAATAAATCATACATTTACATAAATTCATCCAATAAATAATTTAGAAAACAGGCCCTTAAAAAAACAATTCATAATATTAATAAAAAAGTATCACAGAAATAATGATTAAACATTAGCCAAATGCAATAAAATTTTATAAATTGATTAAATAAATGATAACTACCTACTCCAATCAATAGGTAATAAGTTTACATTATTCATTTTAAAAAAAGTAAGGAAGAATAAAAAAATAAATAATACTAATACAAACAGTATACATCCACCATTGGTTTCATCAAATAAAATAAAAAAAAAAAAAAAAAAAAAAAAGTTTCGTAATAAGTGGATTCGAACTAGTGTCCTTTAAGTCGACGACGTCGCCTCCGACGAGCCAACCGTACGGGCTATGAGTGTTCCTTAAGTTGATGTGAAATTTAGCTTCATTCGTGTTCTCTTGTTAAATAATTTAAAGTGAGGTACTCCGAAAATAATGTTCATTAGAATGGACTCCCAACAATTGTTAAAATTGTTACTAGGTACGCACTTAATTCACTGTATATGAATATTTCACTGATTGTATGAAGTTATATCCTTCAAAACACCAAACAAAACGATAAGTCACTTGCTTCCACTGATGTTATCCGTCGCGCACAGAACTGTATGTTTAGTTTTCGTCCTCCGATCAGCTGTTGTGTTAATTTTACGATAAAAGCAACTTCTCCAAAATCTTCGGACTGGATAACAGTAGTACAGTTATATAACAATGTATTCTTTATCGTAGAATGTTGTTGTTGCAACTTTTTTCTGTTTAAGTATTTGAAAACCAATTAATTATACGGAGCTAATGTTTACGTTACAGAGCGCCCTCTGCCGATCTATATAAATTATTTATTTCGTCGTATTTTACAACAATAGTATCTAAACAAATCTTTGGTATGACATTTTATTGCTTTTGCTCTTTTAGCCTTTACCTTACTGTGTACAGAGAAAACGTACGCCTATATACACGCACACATTTATCTGCTATCTTGACAAACTATAGCGATGAGATTATTAAGCAATAAAATGTCATACCAAAGATTTGTTTAGATACTATTGTTGTAAAATACGACGAAATAAATAATTTATATAGATAAATTCGACATAAGTACTTCAATGCTACGGTGCTATAATTTTTTGTCTACTGGCTCGCTTTGGCATTCTCGTCCACTTTGATTTGTATGAAGAATTTGATATAATTATTTAACAGCTTTTATCAAGCTTAAAATTATAATAAATAGAAGCGACTATTTCACGACTATTTTTTGAGACATAATTCAAACCGATAGTCATAGTAGTTTCGAAGATATTCGATATTTTCAAAACCTCCAGCTATAATCCTCCACCAGGGCTGCAGCAAAGTACCTTTATATCTCTGCTATCTTTTGACGACTATTTCTGAAATTTGGCATGTCATTACGACTATTTCACGACTATTTTTTGAGACCTTAACCAAGTCGATAGGCCTCACCGTTCGTTCAGAAGAGACTGGAGGATTATAGCTGGAGGCCTCCAGCTATAATCCTCCATAAAGTATAGCTCTAACTCCGAAAGTATGATACGACTATTTTTTTGGAAAACACGACTATTTATGACTATTTCACGACTATTTTTTGGCATCATCAAAAATAGTTTCTATTGAGTTTCAATTTTGGAGGATTATAGCTCGAGGGACGTGGCTTTCCGACGCTGACTTGTATTGTATTTCATTTCATATACAGGGTGTGCTTTTACGAGTATGTTGTTTTTGTCGTCGTATAGTTGGTAATGATTACAGATTGATTATTGACTGAGATAAAAGTTCCAAAAGGTTGTGTTTAGTGGTTCGACATTGCAAGGTGAATAATGATGCGATTGTACAAAATATGAAGAAGTTGATAGTATATACAGCATTGCGATTCTGTAAAATCAGATTTCACTTCGCATCTTACTTCGATCTCCATTCTCCCTTCACCTTTCACTTCACGCTCGAACAGTAATGACATTATATGTCAATTCATACATTATTTGTCAAAATCTCGAATTCGCTGTTCTACAGAAATTACAGAATGCCAATTTGAAAACTCACTCCGGATTCAGAATCGAGTTTTGACAATTAGCTTTATAGAATCGCAATGCAGATGACATATATAAGAGTTTAAAGATTGAACCGATTTGACTTGATTCCATTTCTTACTTTTTATACTTATCACATTTCTATACAATATTTTCAATATCTCAAGTTGATACTTGAAATTTTCCATTTACATAACTTTATGAAGTCACTGAACAAATGTCAAAAATTCAAACAATGTTAGTTCCAAAGTCAGAAAGACGGACGCTAAAGAACATCCTGTACCTATTTTAAACATGCCTTTATATACACACACACACACACATACACACACATTTTCACACACACATCCTCACTTGAGTACGCGTACTCCACATAATATAACATGAAAGACACATTCAGGCACTTTACAAAGTGTTAAAAGCACTGCTCAGGCACTGTAAAAAAGGTGAAAGAAATCACAAAGACTTTGAGTAACCCTATGTGTCTGGGCACAAAAAGTATACCTACTTAATAAGTACCTGCCCCCGTATTTTGTAACTTTTTGAGAGTTAGCAACCGGTGATAATTGGTATCAACTTAGAGACTTATTAACCGAAAACACCAAAAATCTTAGTGAAAGAAATATGCAAGAAGCCTACCAATATATCCTTACATTCAACATAAACGTTTGTGAAATCAGATAAGTCAGTAAAAAGTTATTAATTAATAATGCTCTAAGTTGTCAGCCATTTTATACCAACCAACCCCACTCGGAGTTACATAATACGGGGGCTGGAGCTTCCAAAACACTATCCTATTTCATATCTTGCATTTGCAGATACAGTCGAATGGTGTAGTGGTTAGTGGCCCTGACTGCTATGCCGAAGGTCCCGGGTTCGATTCCCGGCTGGGGCAGATATTTATTTAAAGACAGATATTTGTACTCGGGTCTTTAAATAAATATTTAGTATCTATCTATCTATGTATTTGTGTAGATATATCAGCTGTCCGACACCCATAACACAGGATCTGCCTAGCTTGGGGTAGGATGGCCTGTGTGAGATGTCCCGACATATTTATTATTTAGTAAAATATACTATATTCGATAAAATCGAAATATGAAATACAGTACGGTGTTTTCTTTGCTTGCACATATCATAGTCCTTTAAGGGCTAGCACGGGGCGTAATTAAGACGTGATAAGAGTTCTCCGTCGCGCTCGCTCGTCAATAGACGCTGCGCGAAGTGGTTGAGCGCGATGCAAAACTTCTATCACGTCTTCATTGCACCCCGTGCTAACCCTTCTCATTCCTGCACGAATCTGCCCAAGGTAGACCAAATATTCCCGTACCACTTCAATTGTTTTAACGTTTTAGTTAAATCGCTAACTCCCATATTGTAAAACACACGTGTTACCGAATATGCTGGATACAATCGAAAAAAGTCAACTCGTAAAACACATTTATTGCTCGAAATTACGGTCCCCGTCGTTTAGTATTCACGGGCAACGCTAATCGAAATTCGATTGTTTCCATGTTTCGATTACTATTTAAATCGGATTCGTTTAAGCGCGTGTCGCCGTCATTTGGTGCTGCAGTGGTGGGTTTGCTAAACTTAATGTTTGGATTTTCAAGTGTTTTTTTATAATATAATATATTATAATATAATATGTGGGGACATATCACACACGGCCATCCAACCCCAAACTAGGCAGAGCCTGAGCTAGAACCACTACGCCATTCGACCGTCGTGTTTCCAACTGCACAGCGCACACTGAGTGTCTACCTATCGTTGTCATACACATCTTGAAGCGAAGCGGGGCTGTATATACGCTTGATTATAAACGCTGATTATATATTTAACTGCACTTTTATTGATTATTAGATGATTAACAATGTACACATATTGGTAGGCGGGTAGAGAGAGAGAGTTGCCAGACGACAAAATAACATGATTAAAAACACAAACTTTGTATTGGTGTTGCCAACACATCTTTCTGACACGGTGTTAAATGTACTCCAATATTACAAACGGCGTCATGAAGCTTTTATTACTGGAACTTTTTCATTGCTTGTTTATAAAAGTGTTGGGAGTGGATCAGTTATCTCTTTTGTCGATCATACTTATACTGCATAATAATATCACGTTTACCTGCCACAATTCCGAGAATCACTTAAAATATCATTGAAGTAGCGAGTTGTGAGCTGTAGTAGAAAAGTTTCTCCAATGCACAGGATGCTGTAAGTTGGCCCAGTATTGGAACATTCATTATATGGTAACTTAGATTAACAATATACGAATAAGATGGTGTGTCACGTACAAAAACAAAAATGGGCCTCTAGTACGGGTTTTGCAATTTACGTAAACGAAAAAAGTTTTGGTTTTCTTCTGTGACCTCCTATACATTATCTGTCAAAAGTTTAGTCTTTCATAATAGTTTCCGCTAAAGGCGCGACTTTCTATGCGAGAAAACTTATTTTTTATAGTTTTTTATAGTTTTCGATCTATCAAACCTAGACGTACTGTCCGCATTTTGTTTACTGTCAATCCGTTTTAAGTTCAACCTAATGATAGGTAACTATTGTACCAATGAATAAAGTCACAAATCTCTTAACCGAAGTAATTCAAAATAAAAGCTCAGTGGTATAAGTGGGGTGTTATTTGTCGAGACATTTCTTTTGCACTGACACTCCATCTTGCTTGAATATTGTTGATCTAAGTATGGAAAGTTGGGTTTATTTCTTGTATTTTTCTTGGTAAGAGTTTAGTGCGCACGAGTTAAGAGAGTTTTGCATGAGAAACAGCTCAGCCGCGGTCGCCAGGTGCAGTTTATGTGATCGGTATGTTGATATTGCTTTTGGAGATCGAATTCAGTCAGTATCCTTCTATTGTCTAAGCCTATCGCACTACCATTCACTTTTTCATCATCACCAAATATAGAGAATGCTGCTAGAATTAAGTTGGTCTTTGTACCAACTTACTTTGTGCAATAAATAATTTAATAATAATAATACTATGCCATAATACCTGGCTTGAATAGCCTACGGCTTAGCATTAGGGTAAATCGTCTACCTTTAGGCATCATACGCAATGGACACATCGCATTCAGTATTCTTTGTAATTATAGAAATTCACACAAGTGCGTCCACTTCATCGGCACTGCCATCGCCTTTTCTTGATACATCAATGACGATGTAACGTTTGGTGTGATACGACGATACAGATAATGTGAAAGTTTATATTTAAATGTCTAAGCCCAGTGTCTACTCTGGGCAAGATACGAGACACAATAGATTTATAATTTTGTCTGATGAGTGCACGGTATTCAACCAGTTAGAAAACAAAAATCCTATCCCGATGTGAATAGTATTGATCATGAATGACTTCGCAAAAACAAATTCAAATTAAAACAATAACAACAAACGCTCCCATAAATCACTTCCACAAAAACACCAGAATCATTTTTAACGCACCCAACGCATGAGGTTCCGATTCATTTATTCCACAATACAGGGTGTCCCAATTCAGGGGAGCATTCCACGCACGTACAAGACCCGCGACAAATCTAACGGCCACCGTTTAAAATTAACATTCCATACACACAGCCTTTTACCTATTGTCTACGTAAAATGTCCCTTAATTATGCCGGCACTTTTGCACACCCTATACATGGGTTTGTGATGGAATTAGATGCGTTATGATTTCATTATATATTTTTGTGTCTCATACAAAAAATTACGTCATCATGATTTTTATGTGGGATGCACAAGCTAGCTAAATTGGGATAGTATATTTAATATGAAAGTGATAATCATCTATCTCATGTAATATGGTTATGAAATCTCCACTTATTACCCGTTTTTTATGTATTGACATAATCAGTCGGGAACGTCTTTTCTAGCCAACATTAATGTATTGTGCTAAAGAATTGCTACGCTTCGTAGCTTCCTCGTATCTGGCTACGATATTTCGTAGCACGCTACGTAACTTTCGTAGCATAACATTTAACAATACTCACAATACCCATAAATATAAAGTTTGTAGCCTATGCCTAGTTTGTGCCTATGCCTATGTTTAAATATTGGTCTACTCTTTAAATAGTGATCCTTGAGCTAGGATTCAATTTTATAATAATAATAATAATATGTGGGGACATCTTCACACACGGCCATCCGACCCCAAGCTAGGCAGAACCTGTGTTATGGGTATCGGACAGCTGATATATTTACACAAATACATAGATAGATACATATTAAATATAAATATCAACACCCAAGACCCGAGTACAAATATTTGTCTTTAAACAAATATCTGCTCCAGCCGGGAATCGAACCCGGGACCTTCGGCTCAGTAGTCAGGGTCACTAACCACTGCGCCATTCGGTCGTCAAATTTTATTAGTGTATTATGTTTAATGTATTATGTATTATTGTTTAATACCTATTAAGAATAAAAAGATCGATCTTCGGGTTGTCCACTAATAACATTCTATCTCCAGTATACTAATCTGTGATGCGCCGTCCTCATCTATAGTGCTATTACAACGGCCTACACGGTCATTAGGTAAATCACATCAGCGACTTAACGACCGCACTAAGCCTTTACGGACGGACCTCCGGCAGAGTAAACTTGAGAAAGTAAGATAAGTAAAGGGTAATTGAATACAATTTACAATGCAAAAAATGTATACATAGATATTTTTCTTTCTTTGTATCGAAATTCATACAAGTGCGTCCACTTTATCGGCATTGCCAACGTCGTTTTTCGATATATTTATGACAATCCGTAAAGAGGAAAGATTATGAATGTTTTTGTTATTTTAAACCCAAAAACCACAAAGTTGATTTAAGAAAATTATGCATAATTTCTAAACTTACCTCTGAGTGCTAAGCTGGATTTAGTCCGGAATTCCCACGGGAAACCCTAGTTTCGTCACTGTTGTCGTTTTGTTACCAATGTAACAACAGCCTGTCACCTTAAGTTGTGTTTGTGTAAACATAATCCGTCTTTAATAAGATTAACTTCGGATAAACGTATGTGTTCCAGTAAAATTTACATATCCTTCTGAAACAAATACATTTACCTGTAATTTTTATTCTTAAAAATAATTTCCTCTACACACACAACACACGCACTCACGCCTTGTACTAATGTACTCCCTTGCGGGGTAGGCAGAGGTGCATTGCTGCACCCACTTTTCGCCAGAGTGCTATGTTAGTCCCAATTTAATAGGGGGCGGGCCTATTGCCATTTTACGGGCACATCCAAGACCCGAGAACAAATATCTGTGTTTAAACAAATATCTGCCCCAGCCGGGAATCGAACCCGGGACCATCGGCTCAGTAGTCAGGGTCACTAACCACTACGCCATTCGGTCGAATTAACGGTCATAATTTCATAATATTCGGTTTTAATTTCCTCTAATATTTTAAATACTGTTACAGGTATCGAAACAAAATTGTTATTATAAGTTGATCTTAAATAACTAAAATGAAAAACTTCAGCACTTTTTGAGTACCTACTGAACCCAGGATTTTTGTCATTATGACTTTGCATTGAAACAACGCATCTTAACAAGATGCCTCTCTGACCTGTATGTGGCCTGCGAACAATGATCGGCAAAACACGAATACAATAGCAACCCTACGTATACCTGTTCAACTTACACCAACACTGCAATCCACTTGAGCAACTCTAACTTGGGACCCTAAGCACTCTGTATCAGAAGCTAATTTCCATCGTTAATTTATTCGCAATGGGGGACAAATGAATACTGAACCCATAATATTTAAATGAAGGGGCACGCCGAAATAAAATTAATGACATTCTCTGTAAACACTGTTAATGAACGAGGGCTGTTGAACAATGCTAGCAGCATTTTAAGTCCTTTTAGTGTTATAGGAAATCTAGGTTGGGTGGTAGTAGTTTTTTTAATTTATTGGTATATGAAAAATTTATCTACAATGGAAAAAAACTGTTCTTGTAAAATGGGTATCGCACATACATAGACACATAGATACCTATGTGTCATCCCGTAGAGTAAATATGTTGTAAGCTTCGAAACTTGAAATAACTACATAATATATGACAATGTAATAAGTTGCAAGTTAGTCTAGCGCTTTAATACAGCATTTCTGTTCTTGAAACATAGTAACAATAACAACGTCCTCTGAAAAAGAATATGGAAATGAAGAAAATAATAGCTACTACATACCATTTTATCAAGGAAAGGCAAGCGAGCGGGACATCGTTAAAACAAAGGAGAGAATAATAGAAACTATTTTAAATAAGTACTACTAATTCTGTATTCTGTGTATGGAAACGATATCAACCAGATCATTTTACAAGAAGGGGGTTTAACAGTGAAGCTCTTGCTTGACAGGTTTAGGGTGGAGCCGATTTCTTTATAGTCGGATATCTAACCGACAGGGATTGATTTATAAATTAGACGTCATCTCCATATACACAGATACGTCAAAAATCAACTACCACTCTAACCGAGAATGGAGAAATTGGCACTTAGGGTGCAGGGAATAATGCCTCATTGACAATGACAAGTTTTCACCTGCACCTCGCCCTCGCCTCGACTTCGCCGCCACTCCGCCCCGACTTCTTCAGTGAGCGTCGACCTGAAGGGCTAGCACGGGGCGCATTTAAGACGTGACAAAAGTTCGTTTGTTAGTCGTATACCTCGAAATCAAAAAATCCTTATAGCTTTTCACCTAACTCGCATTTCGCCGCGATATCAATATTTCTGAATAGATTTTTATTCTTGTAGTATATTTTTTGATCGCTACTGACAATTGTCTGAAAAAATCATAGTAGATTTACTTTCCTGGCTGTCTTCACTGTAGTCGCTTTTCACCTTGATAGATATTTGTTTGTAATGCATTATTAGGTACATATCGCGATATTTCTTTTACACTACAACAATATGCGACCCAAATAAGATGCGACAAAAAATACTTACTTGCTATTCAAAATATATGCAGCTTAATAAATAAGCTATTGATAATACATGCTACATCAAAATTTGCTACTGTTGTGAAAATCTGTTAAAAATATATGCTAGTAACAAAATATACTACCGATATTATACGCTACAACAAAAAACGCTATCACGGTGAAATGCGAATAGGTGAAAAGCTACAAGGATTTTTTGATTTCGAGGTATACGACTAACAAATGCAAAAGTTTTGTATCGCGTTCACTCGCATCGCACAGCCTCAAGAGCGAGCGCGACGGGGACATTTTGTCACGTCTTAAATGCGCCCCATGCTAGCCCTTCAGGGCTCACATAATAATATCAAACATAGGGAAGGCGCACTTCTTTGTCGCCGCCGCCACTCTCGTGCAGCGGCCTTAGAATGGTATTGCGGTCACGAATACGGCATCCATAATAAAACTCAATAGTTTTGTTTCCTAACGTCGGCATACAATGTGGGTGGAGTGGCTAAATAGTGGTTATTATTACGTTTTGTGCTGTTATCACTGTAATTAAGGTTTAGTGCCAATTGTGATGAAATGATGGCAGCATATGAAAGTCGTTGAAACACATTTGTAGCGTGAATTTTCAGTGTTTACTCAACGAAATTGAATGATATAAATGTAGGTATTCGTTATTAGATTACGTGGATACACTGTAATAACCACGTATTTATATTTTAAATCTAAGTGCATAACAACTTTCCCGCAATACAGTCACTCCACTTTTCTAGGAAAATGACAGTGTTCAAAGTAGATACAAAGAGTAAACTGCAACTAATGTACTTAAACCTGCTCTGCTTTATGAATACAATATTTGTTATATATTTTTCCGATTTAGTCTCCTCCTACCTACAGTTTCACGGTTTCCGACACGTTAAGAAGAACAAACTTTCTAACCCTCTTCCCAACCGCCTGTAAGAACTACAAATACAGGGTACAGAAAGAGTAACTGCTGTTCTAAATATTACCTAATAACCATAGAAAAAAACTTTCCGGCAATCCCTCCTTACGTACATTTTTATTCGCGAACGTATCAATAAAATAAGCTGTCGAAACGTACCCACTTCCGTTTCCGGTGCACGTCTGCTAAGTTGGCGCGAAACATAAACAACATAAAAAAGATACGGCTATTGAGTACATTGAGTACATTCCTTGCGAATACGTGCTCAGTCAATTCCAAGTTGTGAACTGTGGACTTTTCAAATTACTCTACATACAAATACGAGGGATATAGGTACTTAGTGGGTTTATAAGTTTGTATGTTCAGCAACCGTTTTCTTTGAATTTTCAACTCATTGATAGATTTAAGACGATCGAATCAGATGTTTATGTTGTTGAGAATTTATCATCACCATTAGAAATGTAGTGTAATTACTACACTATTGACGTTTAACTCTTTCATATCAACTTCACTTAAACTTATATGTTAAATTCCTTACTTATATGTATTTGTCCAGGGATTCTCTGGAAATCCTTTAAAAACGATGCAGAGCCCGCGTGGAAAAAAACTTCTATTTAAGCGTGTCAACAAAATTCTTGACGTGCAATCTCTTTTCAATTAGCACACGACGTCGCCGACACGGCACGTATCACGCACGACGTCGTTAGCGACCAGCTGGTGTCGTACGTGGTCGCAACGACGCGCGGACGTGATATCACGGCCCGTGGGAACTATGCGTGGTGATGGTGGTATGAACGTGAGTGTTCATTGTTTGGCGAAAACGGAAAATAATAATAATAATAATAATCATTTATTTCAGGCAATATCATAAGAAAACCCATATACAGTCAAAGTAATTACAAATATAGAATAGTTCAAAATACACAATTATATATAATAATAAAATAAAATAAAAAGAGATGAAATGAAAAGTTGCGTTTGTTTATTTACGATGTTGCGGCACAAGTGGTTATGAGTGGCACTGGCAAGTAAAATTTTCTGCAAATTAGGTATTTCAAAAATATGTCATTTCCACGTGTTTACATCCAATTTGCATCTATAAAAAAAACATACATACAGACGAATTCAGGACCTCCTCCATTTTTCGAAGTTGGTTAAAAATTTAGGAGAATCTCAGCTCTACTTTTTGTCACGACATGCTAAAAAGAAAATTTTAAACTATATACTGTGCTACCACAAAAAACTTTAAACACTGTTTAACTAGTGTTTAAAACGAAATTTGACAGATTTCGTAAGCGTTTGACAGCACTAAACATCTGTTAAATACTGTCTAAGTTTTTGTGGTAAGGCCCATAGTGTCTAGTTTCTTGCCCAAGTTATATACGCTCCGACCGAGAACCAAACCCGAAGATAATCAGTGCTTTACACAACTACTACTAAAAACGTATTTACTATTACTAGGAAAACACAACAACTAATCACCCTCTACTGTACTTCGTAAAGCTACAGCTACACAGTGTTTCAAACATGTCTAAGTTACATATGAATTTATTTTAGAAGTTGTGCTTTCATCGCGATCAGGCTTGCATGGCTGAAGTTTAATCGTTAGAGTAAGTTTCAGCATGTTTCGGTGCGGCCATGATTAAAATACATAAGCCATCTCTATCCACACTATGTTATGCACATATCAGTAAAGTTTAAGACAAAAACATGCAATAGTTATTTATATTTATTTAAAATCTGTACGCATATAAATGTTAATATTTCGTGAGTCGATGGGTGAAAAATAATTGCAGTTTTCCTTTCCATTATTATTACTAACCTGCTATTTTCTGAACTTTTTTTAAATACTTGTAGGTATGTATGTAACTCATTATGTTATCACAGAACTAAATTTACCTTCTTTACTAACCCCGTTAACTTTAATCGTTAATGTATTGCTATTACCTGTTAATATTTTATGTGTGTACCTACTTACAAAAATGTATATGGTACTTTTTAAAATAAAATTCAAAGCAGTCTAGCCATCAAACCAAAAATAACGAATATTTCATCCCATCCATAATAAAACTCGTTATGACATGTCCAACAACCCAAAATATATTAAGGGTGGCACCTAAATTTCCATCCATCAATATTGGTTAGTGTCCCATTTCGACCAAAACACAATAGGCCACGCAGAGCCATTAGGTGGGCGTAAATTCGTCGGATAATCAGGTCCATTTGGGCTAAAAGTGATGTATTCAACCACCAAATGTAAAAAAAATAACTTACGTTTTGAGGATAAATAAGTTTGCACCTTAAGGTGATACTTATGTAAAAAGGTTCCGTTATTTTGGGGCATACATACCTTAGCTTAGTCTTAATTGACAAGAAACATGCCTGTTTAAAAATTACTGGATAATGGCTATCTGTGGCATAAAATACATGCTAGCACTGTCTAAAACATAGTTACAAAGAGAGACAGCATGTCTCTTATCCCACAGGTAGCCATTATCCAAAAATTCTAAAACAGGCCTAGCCTAGGAAAGGTCCGATATCTTGCAGACAGATATTACTTAAATAATAATAATCTTTAAAAAGGAAAAAAAACTTCCTTGAATCATTATGTTCAAGGAACTTAAATTAAAATACTTTTTAATAAACCAAGATCAATATTACCAACTTTATCAATCGAAGTTGGACATTTTACCTGTTCAACCAGAAACCACTCCAATATTAAACATTCGAAATTGTGACCTGACTTGGCTTTTACGTTTTACTAAGTTATATTGCTTAAAACAATTTCCTAAATTTCTGGAAACAGATAAATTATTATAGCTATAGTGCAACTAGAAAGTCCTGAAAACGGAAGTGGACCGTAACTAATTGCTAAATACCGTATGTAATCGTAATGTATATTTATATAAGCACAAATCCGTTAAAAACCATTATCAATCTGTATTTTTTTATTTTAAAAATGTATAAAAACGTAAGTTAATAACTGAAAATGATAAAAAGTTTTTGCAAAATCGCATTCTTTATTGTAAGGACTTTTTACTTGCACTGTTTACACACTTTTATGCCTTGTCAAACTAACAAACCGCCTATTCATTCAAACGTTAATGGTTTGTGAGTTTGACAAGGTACAAAAGTGTAGAGCTACTTATGACGCTGACCGTACTATCAGGCAGTCGACCGGTGACGCGTGTTTTGAAACTATACAAGGCCAGAACGCACCCATAGTGTACTAGCACTGTATAGTTTCAAGTGAAAAAAAATAATATTTTACTTGAAAATATACACGATTTGTGCGTACTAATCGCGTATACTTTCAAGTTGGGATTTACGGAATCGTTCTTGAAAATATACATTGCTATTACGCACATTGCTTGATTGGCGTACTTGTCGCATATAATTTATACCTACATGCTGATTCTGATTTACTTAACTATTTCGGTACATGTAGGACATGACTACAATTTACCTACTTGTTCTGCCTGTCATACCTATAGAATGTTAATAAATAAAGATGAAAAAGCTCTAATTTGATTAATAATAAAATGATATTTATAGCAATCATACTTGCAAGTAAGAATACTAATATCTTATTATTTATATGAATTAAGAGTAATACCTACTACTACGCTCACGAGCAATAAAAAAGTTCCAGTGACGATAGCTCCTGAACGGAAAAGACTAGCTTAAAGACGCCGTCGGCAATATTAAAGTACATTTAACAGCGCATCAAAATATTATTATAACCGACTATAAACGTAAATTTTGATCAAATTCTAAATTAAATGTTTTAAAAAATTGGGGTAATTTGGTGTTGACTTTTTGCTACTTGAACTTATTCATTGCTCGTGAGTATTACAGACATATTTTTTATCAAGTTTTGAATTCACCGTAATTGTCTTTTATGAATTGTTCTACACCCTCTTCTGAGATTTTTACTATTTACACAAGTTCTACGGTTTAATTTAAATCAATTTACTTTTTAACTGTACGATTTAAACAAAAAACACGTTACAAAAACAATGCCAAGTGCGGAATGATGATACAATGTTTAGAAAGCAAAAGACTTATTACTATTTCGCATGAAAGAAAGAGAGAGCAACAATTCAAAATAACTACCTGGTAACTAATCACGTATAGTTTCAAGTGCTCGCATGGCCGCATGGCACTTGAAAATATACACGATTAGTACGCAGTGGTAACTGCTGCAGTATATTTTCAAGTGATAATTTTGGCCCAACTTACTTGAAAATATACGCGATTAGTGCGTAATGGCCTTGTATACTTTCAAGTAAATCATGGCACCATTTTAATTTGAAAATATACGCGAGCAGTCCCAACCTCTGCGTTCTGGCCTTGTATAGTTTCAAAACACGCACCGGTGACTTAGGTACCTAAATGTACTGAAAACTGCTTGAAGCCTGCGTGTTTACTAAAATAACAAATAGTACAGCATTTTAAAATTGGAAAAGCCTGGAATTTCCCGACGGTACATAGGGCGCTACTTGGAAAAGCCTATGTCCACTAGTTGAAGTTGTTTTTGAAAGACTGTGATTATAAAGCGACTTCGTTAAATGTTATTGACAATGAATTTTTTCGTCATGTTCAAGTTCACACAAAGAGCCAATTTCTTCGTAGTGGGTTAGAGCATAACCAGGGATTATTTCTTGACTTTTGACACATCTGTCAATAATTTAATATGGAGATGACGTAATTGATCAACCTTGTCCTGGTTACGATCTAACCGACTATGTAGAAATTTGACCTAAGTGTTGTAAAGAACTAAGTATAAGCGGACCACTGTGTTCCTACTCCTACCAATGATTTGATTCTTTTAAATACAAGCCGTAAACTTAAAAACAATCTTCATTTTTATCGCTTTTTCTGAACAAGAGTTGAGTGAAATCCGTAAAACTTAAATGTAAAGCGTTATCTAACTTTTTATGTTCATTTGTTTATGTTTTATGGGGGTTTCTTTTATTTCATCCCTAAATTGTTATTGTCTTTTGAATTCCGGATGTTCATTTAAATCATTTGAGTTTGTACCCTTGATCGTAAAAAGGGGTGTCCCAAGTTAGGCTTGTGACATTTATTTAAAACAAGCTTAGCCGGAAAAATACATATTCTTAATATTTGTCGTTATTACTGTACGAGTACATAAAGTATCTTTTCTTAGCGTGGCGGTTACGAAGACTACAGCTGGTTTAGGATTTAACACCGTGGTTAAAGGATTAAGGTACTATTCCGTGCATCGCGACAGTCGTCGGCCGCGCGCGACTGTCATTTCGTCCCCTATTATGTCTGTCGCAGCAGTGCCATACATTTTCATGCACGATGCACGGAATGGTACCTTAGGCCTGGGTCTCCTATTTACGGCGTAGATCGCGTCCAGCGTCACGCCGTAGGCCGCGTCACGATGCTCACTATAGAAATGTACTGATGCGGTCTCCCTCACACGCCGACGTTGGCGCGTAGACGCCGTAGGTAGGCCGTAGAACGTTGATTGAAACGTTTACGTCAAAGTCGGACGCCGCATATAGCATAAAATAGGAGACTCAGGCCTTAGCCAGTCAGAATAGCGTCAGCTGCTAACTGCCCAGGTTGCGCCGGTCGTATACAAAGTACGGCTACCGTACCACCACGGACACATCAGCAATTAACAGTACATAAGTAGCGTTCCTCGCCTTACAAAAATCTGTCAAATCCATAAAAGTTCAGTCAGATTTGACAAGCGAGTGACTCGCTGCTCAAAGATTGTTAATGGCTAATGTTCGGTGGTGGTGACCCTACAAGGCCCCTCTCCCTACACAGCAGAGTATGTTAATGCACAAACGAGAGGAAACAGCAGGACTTCCCCTTGTAGTTAGGAGGTTGCATATAACTGAATATCCTTCCGTATTTCCTGTTTCGGGTCCGAAAACATGGATTTGTGAAATCTGGACAAGACACTGGTGTTCGAGGCTTCTAAGTAATTAAACTTTGTGTTTTATGAAAATCATAGGTGCTAATTGGTA
This sequence comes from Plutella xylostella, assembly GCF_932276165.1. Lineage (NCBI taxonomy): Eukaryota > Metazoa > Arthropoda > Insecta > Lepidoptera > Plutellidae > Plutella > Plutella xylostella. Next base: position 2,336,103 of record NC_064005.1, read on the forward strand.
TGAGTTGCATTAGACCTCGTTCCAGTTTCTAATGAATTCGGACTTTAATTTAAATTATAGTAAAAAAAATATATTGAAAACACCTATCAAACTTGAACTAATCTCTACCTTCTAGGAGCTAAGTATATATTTTTTGTTTAAGATTTTTCTCAAACTATATTGTCGTCAGGCGCGATATCGCGACTTCGAGGCGCAAAAGGTTCATGCACTATAATGCATAATACAATTACTATCAAACCAATCGTCACCCGCCTTCAGTACCTAACTAAGGCCAACAATAAAAACTTTTAACATAAACCTATTTTTTCAATAACAAAGTCCAGTTGGTATGGTTCCAACTAGGACTTCCTTCTTGGGTCTCTGGGCGGAAACGTCGTCGAATAACCATTCCATTAGTTACGCTGCCCCGTGCGGGCACCATTGCTTTTAACGGGTTTCTAGTGCTTTTAGTCTCGTTTCTGATGAGACTATTCGGAGGCCCAATTTTGGGGTGCCAAAGGGTTCGGACTGGTTATGGCAAAAAATGAAGATTAGTTAATGTGAGGTTTTGTCTCTGTATTTTTAACCGCCGATGAAAGAAGAGGAGTGTTATTGAAAACGAGTTGCGGTTTCATCCATAATTCATGAAAAAAAATCATACATCGGTACATTTTACTACCAAAGATCCCTAAATGAATCTTCGATCGACACCTTATCAAAATAAATACAGTATAGGGTATCTTACTTTTAAAGACTGTTCGGAAACTTTTTTTTTCACAAAGAAACCGGGACAAAAAGTAATAATTATAGGTACTAATAAAACACCGCTACTTATAGGTACATACCATCATACTACATGTTCCTATATTATTATCTGCTCTTATTTATTCATTTCACTACCACATTGCACACTCAAGATGTTATTACTCTAACAACTCGGCTGCAATCCCGCTGCCGTCGCGGCCAATAATCCTTCTGCTTGTAACAATGACACTAGCAAATTCCTCCCAAAGGTGCCCCGGCTAATTTACCTAAGAAAATACTCAAGTAGGGAATCTCTCTCCGGCTGAGGCCATGGCCTATACTTTAGAGCGAGAGCAAAGGTAAGCGTCTACCTTTCGGCGTCGTACGGAACGGAAGCATCGCATTCAGTATTATTTGTATATGTCGCAGGTATCTGGTTGAATCTCCTTTTTGATTGAACCTCAGCCCGTTCATTGAATGGCGCTATTCAACGAGATGCCTGCGACATATACAAAGTCACGCAATTGCGTCCACTTCACTGGCATTGTCGAAACCGTTTCTTCATACATTTATAAAATTCCGTTTGATCCGATACCGATAGGCGGAAGCTTAAAATCTATGGCGACTTATAGATGAATATCAAGTTTAAGTCCGATGGGTTTTAAATACGAAATAAAAAATGGGGTATATACTGCTGGGTGTTACAAAAGTGGTAGTAAGCCGAAAGAGGCCGACTCAAACGATAAAATACTAAACAACTTTTATTCTACGCTACGATGATTGAAAAAATAATCCCATATACTAAAGCTTAAGAAAGTTTATTTACCACTAGCTGTTCCCGCGCGCTTCGCTTCGCATTTAAAAGTTTTCCCGTGGAAATTCCGGGATAAAAAGTAGCACATGTTCTTTTCCAGGGTCTAGACCATATGTAGGCCTATACAAAATTTAAGACCTATAAAAAAATTCATTCAAAACCCTTCAGCAGTTTTGGCGTGAAAGAGTAACAGACAGACACAGTTACTTTCGCATTTATAATATCAAGTTAGGATAAGGATATTACATCAACATAATATTCAACACAAAAAATGGAACTATGATTTGTAATTATAAAATTTACGAATGGATTCCATGCAAGCTAAACGTGCTAGTAACTTACTGACATAGGCAATTATAAAAAAACAAAATCGGGTGGATAGGTAATAAAATAAAATAGGCTTAGATCGACGAAGACTAAATTTATTTATTTATTTTAACAATTACAATACACATAGAAACATACAAAATATGTACAGATGATTACAGTTCACAGTCTATGTACACAAAGGCGGACTTATCCCCTTAACACTATTTCCTCCAGTCAAAATATATCCGTCGCGTGTGTCCCTGGCCTAAGAGCCGAGGATCCCACAGTTAATTAAGGGGTGTCAGAGCTTCGAGAGAGCCACTTAGAGAGGAATGAGCAAAAGGCGTTACGGCTCCCAGCTTGTGACAACCCTACAAGCCATAATTAAGTCTGGATAGCGAATCAAAGAGCTTTGTTAGATGCTCACCTGTTTTCGTTGAACAGAATAGTTTTGTGCTGGATAAAAGGATTGGGACTAGGGTGAGACTGATGACACTAATGAAGTTTTGAATTTTATACATTAGAGCCTCGATAGTCAGTACCCACGCTTATCCGAACGGCGCTGTAATCCGAACTGGGTTTGGCTGATGAAAACGGACTCTGTCCTTACCCGAAAAGATGATACTGGGTAATTTAAGCGACAGAGACTTTGTTTGGTGAATAAATAGAACCCGCCAGACTAAAATTGCCCACTTTATTAATAAGTAACTTGTGTAAAAACTGGTTTAAATATTTATCTTAGTAAATACATTATAATATATTCTAACAAAATATATTAGATTTTTTTGCGTACTGTAATCCAGACGCTCCGTGAGTCCGAACAGGGGTTATTTAGTGTTTCGGATTAACGAGGCTCTACTGTAATTTTATTTTATTTTATACATCGGTAGTCAAGTAGATAAACAATCATACCTACCTTATAATATTAATTATTCTCTCTTGCGTGATATGCCGTAAAATACCTGCATACAATTTTATAAATACTGCAAATGAGCGAAGGTGGCACAAAACGGATGTTTAAACTCAAAAGAGGAGAGCTTAGCCCAGCAGTTGGGACACTTTAACACAGAAAAATATTAAAACAAAAAAAAATGCGAAAAATCTCACCAAAAAACCCGTAGCCGTAAAAACGTGGCCATATGTTTTCGCCGCCGACGTTTATACGCATTAAATAGGTCATGTAGGGTCTAAATGTTTCCTATATATCAAGTGGAGTCGATAAAGAAAAGCCAACTTCGTAATAGAGTACCAATGACCCGCCATTTTCTGTTATCGCCGCCATAATGCGGTCATTTGGTACGCTCCTGTTTCACGTGTTAAGTTTGTTCCTGATATCTATTAATTTGTAGTCGGTTGGGAGGAACTTTAGTACAATGCAATAAACAGACGTGCACACGCAATATAAATAATAGGAACAGTGCCTGCAATCAGCGGTTTTAGAACTATAAATATATATGTTTTCTATAAAGAAGAAGAAAATCAAATTTAAGTTACTTACACCCACATATGGGTTTTTTCCTCGATGAAATTACTCGTAGAATCCACCCTTAAAGTTTGTCTGGTCCGAAAAACAACACACTGTATAAAAGTACATACATATGAGTATACCATAACAGTAATAATAATAAATGGAGTAAAGCTGAATCATACAGCGCGTTCATATTTCGTAGTTTATCAATCAATTTTGCCGATTACGACCGCCTACAAAGCTTTCATATGAAACGAGTGGCAAGAGTATAATGTTCTTTATTACTGTGTGATGAGTAAGTATATAGGCTTTTACGGAGCTTTTCCGATTGCCTCATTTATGTTATTAATTGGATGTTTATACGTGCCTGTCCATTTGTTCTTTTTATCCTGTAAAACAGTAGTGTTGCTATTATATTTGGCTGTCTACAGTGGCCTTTTGTCGACTTTATGCGTTTAATTTGCTGGTTTCCTCTATTAGACATTGTCATAAAGTAACTGTAGGTATTTATAAGTGTTTTAGCCTTATTTATGTGCTACTTTTTATTGAGTTATGTTATTTTTTCTTCTTTCTTTCACTTTTGAGGCAGTTGGGTTGAGTCGGATCCGTCATGACGACACAATGCGAAACTCGCAAGCAAAAGCAAGTAGTAGGTAGGTAGTAGGTACCTACTTATATCAGAATTTTGAAACAAATTATACTCACTAAAACTCATCAATTCATTCAACAGAAACTCAAAGTGAGCAATCTGAATCCTAAAGCAGCTGTTATGGCTTGTTTTGGGTGCCTTAAAATGTACAGTCAACAAAAAAAATTTAAAGTACTCAAGTATTTTTTTTACTTTTATAATAAGTATATGCATTGAGTGTTTATGATAGATACTTAATCCATACTATGGATCTTGTTATCTGAAAATAAATGTATTATTATTATTATTATTATTATTATAACCGATACAAACATTACTGTTTGAATTTTAAATGCTATAACTACACATAGATTTTTTTGAAACGATTTACGTAAAAATACATTTAAAATACACTAACTTCTTCGTTGGTTTCCTGTAAATTCAATTGTCTAGAATTACTACTACCTAATTAGTATTAATGCAAATTATGTAGGTACCTACCTACATCAGTGTAATAAATTAATAAAAGTGATGTCTTATGCAATGAATACATTTTTATATAATTTAACAATAGAGGTACCTACCAAGACAATAACACACACACACACACACACGCACTCACGCCTTGTACTAATGTACTCCCTTGCGGGGTAGGCAGAGGTGCATTGCTGCACCCACTTTTCGCCAGAGTGTTATGTTAGTCCCAATGTAATAGGGGGCGGGCCTATTGCCATTTTACGGGCACATCCAAGACCCGAGAACAAATATCTGTGTTTAAACAAATATCTGCCCCAGCCGGGAATCGAACCCGGGACCATCGGCTCAGTAGTCAGGGTCACTAACCACTACGCCATTCGGTCGTCAAGACAATAATATATAGTATTGGTGAAAAGTAGGTTAGTTGGTGGGTTGGTGCTATGCATATTGAATAATCGTATTCTACATGTAAAGGAAGGCAAAACATACGTAAAAAAAATTACAATACGTGTTTATAAAAATATGCTATCACGTAGCATGTACCTGACTGTACAAGAATATGATCGGGGTTGGTATCACTGCAGAGAGTACAGTCAGTTGAATAATTGAATATGCCTAAGTGCCATGATGTGCATCTGTACTTGATACTAAGATCCGTACTAGGTACTAAACTAAGATGCTCCAGTTCTGAAGCTTTTGAAACTGTTACTACTCAAATACCTCCTCAGTTGTAGAAAGGTAAGTTACAAATGTTTGCTGTATGATGAGTTTTATTTTATTATAATATTTGATAATTTAATGGTAAAAAATAATAGGTATTATATTTATTAGAATGTTTTCATCGTTGGTGAACTTAAATGTACTATTCTTCTATGTATTTTTCTGTAAAACCAGTCCGACGGTTATTTTATTTATTTTCATTATAATTATCAACAACACCCCTTCTAATTATGACGCCAAGAAAAGTCTTCGAAAGAAAATATAGAACTAGCTGTTCCCGCGCGCTTCGCTTCGCCTTAAAAAGGTTTCCCGTGGGAATTCCGGGATAAAAAGTAGTCTATGTTCTTTCCCAGGGTCTAGACCGTATGTATACCAAATTTCATTCAAATCTGTTCAGTAGTTTTGGCGTGAAAAGACAGACAGACAGACACAGTTACTTTCGCATTTATAATATTAAGATAGAATAGAATAGATAGCAAAATCAACCCGTTCTGTATCGGATAACTGTTAGCAATAAAAAGAAGCCGCAAACACACACAAAAAACGGTAGTATTTTTTCCGCACTACATTTTCCGTAGAAAACTCATTTAGGTTTAAGCGAGAACACGGAAAACTAAAACCCTACAGATAAACCGGGCATGAAACTACGTCTCCAAGGAGTTAGGACTAAGGATATAGGAGGTACCGTGTGCAGTATACGTAACTACACATAGTTCTCATAATCTGTCTCTCAGCCTTCTATAGACAACTGTTGGACATAGGCCATTCTGACGATCGCCACCCCAAACGGTCACCCGCCATCTGCATCCAGCGGCTTCCCGCTACCTTCCGCAGATCATCAGACTAACGGGTTGGGGGGCGACTGACACGCCGTTTGCCGACACGGGGTCTCCACTTCAGAACCTTTCTACTCCAGCGGTCGTCAGTTCTGCGGGCTATGTGGCCAGCCCATTGCCATTTCAGCGTGTTAATCCTTTCTACTTCTCATAGTACACCTACCATATCTCATATTTATAAGCCTCGAGAGCAAGGAAAAAGTACCACCCACAAAAGCCAAAATTGTATATATTTTACAACGTTTCATTTAAAATTTGAACACAATGTTTACTGTAATTTGTAATATTCTACGCTGTTAAATGAACTTACATACTTCATTATTGCAGACGGCTTCAATAAGCTAGTCTTGATTCGCTAGCGATAAGACCGCAATTTTTGTACATATGTATTGTGTTAGTATTTAAGTTATGTAAGTGAATTTAATGTGTGTGTACAAATAAAGAATATTCTATCTATTCTATCTATCTATTAATTGCGTATAGGAGTAATTTGCTGCTATTGTCACTGGAACTTTTTCATTTCTCGTGAGTGTAGAAGGTCTTTTCTACCTCCATAGCATAAGTCATCTAGGGTTGGGTGCCTTCACCATTTTCTTTTCACAGGATAAATAATCCAAACAATGTTATTATATTTGACTTAGCTTTTTACGAGAGACAAGAACTAAATGGAAAAGAGATTTCACTTTCATGAAACAAATTATTTGATTTTGTTTTCTACGTACTCTCAGTTCTTTCCGTTGTTGTAAAAATAGGTAGTTACCCCGTGCTCTGAAACTACAGTTACATAATTGTAAAAATAGGTACCCACTATTCTTTAATGCAAGTCATATGGCTCTTCTAAGACTGGAGAATTATTGCCATAATCTCCTCACTTAGCAGTCGGTTTGGATTGTATTACGCAACCCAAATAATAAATATGCCTGTTTTTTTATTAAAAAAAATAATTAAAAAAAAAAACACACACACACAAGATCCTAAAATCCTTCAGAATCGACACCATGGCCAAGTACAGTGGCATCCCTATTCCAGATCATAAAACTAAATCTATTCACGAGTGTGTCTTGAACAATTCAGAGTTCTGTTTTAGTTAAAGTTAACTGGAGTTTCTGCACGTCTCTTCCTGTGCTTAGCTGCTAACCCGAAGATAGAACCCGAATGAACAATTTATTTCCAAAGTTGATAATTAAAACAGAATAGGTATTCGGTATATCAAAATACATATAATAATCATACAACAGGGCGATTTCAAAGGCACAAATTAGAAGTTTTACATTTTCAGAACTTCTATTTTTAATATAATGCTAAGTGGAATTTACTTATGATAATACTTATGACTTATGTTAAAACACTCACGGAAAGCTAAAGATCGCATCCTGTGGCGTACTTTGGGAGAGAGCTACGTCCAGCAGTGGATATATAGGCTGATGATAAATAATCATGTTGTTCATCTTGGCGTGACTGTGACAAATGATGATGAATCCAGTATAGATACCTAATTACAACTTTTTATTTTCCTATATTTAGTGTAGACTATACTTGCAGCTTTCTAAAATGCTTTTACTTTACCTTACTTAGAAATTCAAGCAATATATTATAACATATTTAATACAAAGCCTCTAATATTGCTTTTATAGCCGCACAGCGACCCATAAAAGTTTCAGTTATACGCATAGCAGAGGGAAATTTGTGTGCGCCAAAAGAATTTTTGTGTCTAAGTGATTTTTTAAGAAGATTTATGCATTTCGAGGCGGTTTTATCTAACTATACACTACTATGTAGGGTGTTGCAAAAGCTTTATACTAAACTATGCCGAATTGTGGTGACTCTAGGGGTCAAATCAAATGAAAAGATATCCTAGAACAATATAATTCTTTCTAGTAAAGTTCATTTTGAATTAAGCGTGGGATGAAGTTTTTCTTCGATCATAAAGAGGAAAGATTACTTAATATTATTAAAAAAAAAAAACAATAACACAACGGGTTGCCGTCCGGAGTGTGAAAACGGCACCAGCTCAGCATAAGCTGAGGACAGTAAGGTCACAGCGCTGATTTTCAGAAAACAACAACTCTCAACCTCTCGATTGAGAGTTCGAAGTACATTATTTTTTAATAACACAAAGTGTGTTCAACCCACGTCATGTTAACTAAATGACAAAATAATAGGAAACAGTGAACAGCGTATACTAATCACATTTTATGTGAAACACGGTATCGCAGAGTTTTACACATATTTTTCTGTGTCGCTGCCTTGCATTAGGTTACGTGAAATATGTGGACCAAACGAACTACTTTGTGAAAACTAAGGGAGGGTGTACACTACTATACCCGCGAGTGTTAAACAACTTCCAGTGACACAGCTTCAAATTACTCCCAAACGAAAGGTCTAGCTTAGTGACGCCGTCTGCAATAATAAAATACATTTAGTGGCGCATCAGAATATTACCAAATTAAAACATTAATATTGTGTTTAAATTTTAAATTAAATGATTTTAAAAATTGCCGCCTTTTTGTAGAACTTACCTTTGGGTGGAACTGTACTCCATGGAAACATGGTTTTTTGTGTGTCAGTGTATTGGTCATTAGTAGGTAGGTAGGTAATATACATAAACAACGGCACGACCGAATGGCGTAGTGGTTAGTGACCTGACTACTGAGCCGATGGTCCCGGGTTCGATTCCCGGCTGGGGCAGATATTTGTTTAAACACAGATATTTGTTCTCGGGTCTTGGATGTGCCCGTTAAATGGCAATAGGCCCGCCCCCTATTACATTGGGACTAACATAACACTCTGGCGAAAAGTGGGTGCAGAAATGCACCTCTGCCTACCCCGCAAGGGAGTACATTAGTACAAGGCGTGAGTGCGTGAGTGCGTTTTGTATGAAAATAAGCATTCTGAGAAATGTTTCGTAAGCTTTAGGTTTATAAGGTTATTTAGGTTTCTCTCACTTAAGTAGGTATTGGATGGCGAAAAAGTGTAGCTTATTAGTAATTTGGCACGATGAGCTACAGCTATTTAAAAAAACATTATTTTTATTCAAAATTACCAAGTGTGCGCTGACCCTTATCTGTAATAGCATTACCGTGGCCATTCTGTTAATGCAGATGCAGAGCCTTATGTCGGCGGACTGGTCGTAGAATCACCCTGTAGATATGTGTGTCTGTGTTACAGTGCGCGTGAAGTGAACCGGCAGTTTTTTATATGACTGTAATCCGACAACTCTATTAAATAACTAGTGTAGAGTTTGAAGTGTCGGTAAAATTTGAAGGCCCTGGAACCTTTCAAGTTTTAAACTGACTTCAAAAATAGGAGGGGATTCTCAATTCGTTTGTATATATTTTTATAAAACAGATATTGTAAATTTCGTGCCAACACACAAATAATAAATTATATATTCCTCTATCTGTCTACCTTTATAATACATACCTACCCACTAAATGATATCAACTAAAAAGTGGATTGCTTTGAAATACCACAACCCCAAAGAAAGGAATTTCTTAATTTAGATTCCTGAAGTCTTTCCAAACTTTTTGTGCATAATTCAGAGGAATTCCGTTTAAGGGTTGAATTCTAAAAGAAAAGAATGTAACAGACTTAAAATTTTACTAAAATAGGTAGGTACTTACTGCAAATATATAGGTATATATATGTTTTGAATACCGGAAATATTTATTAACAATATTCATACATAACAAAAATGTTAAGTGTACCTAAGTACTTTTTAACATCATTATTTTTCTCTAGCCATTTTCAAAAGTGACTACGATGCTTTCTTTGCCTGCAACATCATACGGCACGGAATAAAAAGCTCAGTCTGCAAATGCATAATTTATGAAAGATTACATTATCTCCGCTAGTTGTTTTTACAGCACTCTCTGTGATGAATATTGACGTTCCACCTTTCAGTTATTAAACCTCTGCACCATTATTATCGTCAATTTACCTAAGTGTTTTAATTTAATTAAATTGTGAATCAGTGTAAGAAAGGCATATTTTGTTGGGATTTGTTAGAAATATGAATAAAATGTTTTATTATGTTAAGCTGTTCCCGCGGGCTTCGCTTCGCCTTAAAAAGTTTTCCCGTGGGATTTCGAGGATAAAAATTACCCAATGTTCTTTTTCAGGGTCTAGACCATAATGTATACCAAATTTCATTCAAATCCGTTCAGTAGTTTTGGCGTGAAAGAGCAGAGACAGCATATACTTAGTTACTTTCGCATTTATATTAGTTAGGATTAGGATAATGGTTTCCAAACTACAATAGGTACAATACAACATCACAAGCTAAGTAACTCAAACTTCATATGAGACGCTAGAAAAAAGTAATAGGTACAGTTTGGTCTAAACAACTTGATAGTTCTAAAGATAAATTTAAAACGTGGGCTTTGTATTTTGTTTCGTTTCATACGGTCGACAGGGCGTCTAGTAGTAGTTTGATAGTTTGGCGAAAACTATAAAAGTTTACGTTTTCTCGCATATTAAGTGGCGCCTCTGGTGGAAACTATCCTGAAACTTTTGACAGGAAAAAATGAGGCCCAGGAAAAAATGCTATTCCAAGAAAACCCGTTTTGTAAACTGTAGGTACATGAACACAGTGTAGCTAAGATTTCGGGCTACAACTATTAATAATACGAAACACTTTGATGACCACCACAGTCACTAAACAAGTTAGGCAAATTAGCTTGCATTTTCAATGAAATTTGTACATAATATATGCCGCGGAACAAGGAACTTAGACAATAATGCTTATACATAATCTATTCCGAGTAAGTCGACACGCATGGACGAACGCACAAGTTATGTGTCAACTTTACAACCAGGCTCTACGGGATGTGAGAAACATCTAGGACCATAGAGAAAATAATTATAGAACTTGCATTCATCCAAATTATAATATTTATTGGCTTTAGGGCAAATTTTTTAATAGTCAGATAATTGTTATCTGAGGAATAAAATTGTTGCTGTCGCATATGAATATTTGTATTACACAGTGACAGCAACAATTTTATTCCTCAGATAACACTTATCTGACCATTGATAAATCAGCCCTTAGGGCGCCTTCAAATTAGTCGCTAATTGTCGCGCGGCTGCAGCGCCGCTGCAGCGCTGCAGCCGCGCTGCTGTCAAAATCCATATAAATTTTGTAATTTAAAAGATACGCGACTGCAGCGCCGCAGCAGCGCTGCAGTCGCGCGTTAATAATTTATATGGAATTGAGACAGCAGCGCGGCTGCAGCGCTGCAGCAGCGCTGCAGCCGCGCGACACTTAGCGACTAATTTGAAGGCGCCCTTAGTGTCTCTTTTCACTCTTTTGACTAAACTAAGCTAGAACTTAAGTCTTGCTCCATGACAGTTTGACTAATCTTAGCGCTGCATGTCATTTAAGTTGTGTTCATTTATTTAGAAAAATTGAAGATCACAAATCTTTAGTACAAAAAGAAATAAATTCTTGCCCTAATAATCATGTTTGGCGTTTGCACGAGATTCTGTTGCCCAGTTAGTGTTGTCGCAATCGAAAATCAAAAAACTTACAATTGAAATAAATAATAATTCCAGCTTAAAAAAATCTACACAACAAGAAATAAAATAACAACACAATTAGTTAGGTACATATATTATACAATAATAATCATATCCTCATCTTACTGATCCCGGTCGCAAAGTTAGTTGAAGCAGAAACAACATGGCGTCTGACGGTAGTTTGAAAAGTCACACATGAGCAAGGAACTCCGGCTGGTGACGGAATAAGGACTCCCACCAGAAGGGTTACTCTAAGTTATAGAAAAAGAAGTGGACGAGACCTGACCCCTTAGCATGAATTCTCATCGTGAACGTGAAGTAGAATTCATCGAGTAATTTTGTATGAAAATATGTACGCCAGGGGCGGGTCGGTAGCAGAACTAAAATTTTCCTACAAAATTCATCGAGTAATTTTACTACACGTTCACGATGAAAATTCATGCTAAGGGGTCAGTTCCGTTGGATGGATACGTTCAATACAATGAAATAGGTAAAGGCGCAGCAGGGCTTCCAATCTTCGTTATATGGCTTTGAAGGGTCCCCCCTTCAAAGCCATGCGAGGATATGCAGCGAAATATGTGGTCAGCAGTATGAATCAACGGCAAAAAACCATCCACCCATTAAGCATACGGGTTTTTAGGGTTCCGTAGCCAAAATGGCAAAAACGGAACCCTTATAGTTTCGTCATGTCCGTCTGTCCGTCTGTCCGTCTGTCCGTCTGTCACAGCCGATTTACTCGGAAACTATAAGTACTACAGTGATGAAATTTGATAGGAATATGTGTTGTATGAACCGCTACAAAAATATGACACTAAATAGTAAAAAAAAGAATTGGGGGTGGGGCCCCCCATACATGTAACTGAGGGATGAAATTTTTTTTTTCGATGTACATACCCGTGTGGGGTATCAATGGAAAGGTCTTTTAAAATGATATAAAGTTTTCTAAAAAACATTTTTCTTATAGTGAACGGTTTTTGAGATATCAGCTCTCAAAGTCGTAAAAAGTATGTCCCCCCCCCTCTATTTTTATAACTACGGGGTATAAAATTCTAAAAAAAATAGAGGTGATGCATGCTAATTAACTCTTTCAACGATTTTTGGTTTGATCAAAGTATCTCTTATAGTTTTTGAGATAGGTTGATTTAACTGTAATTTTGGTTATTATATTTGCTGCTACGGAACCCTTTGTGCGCGAGCCCGACTCGCACTTGGCCGGTTTTTTTTATTTAACACATGTTGTTAAATAAAAACCCGTATTCTTAAAAGCCTATACAAAAAATAAATTATCAAGTTTCCACAAAAATAGGCAGAATTCCCGCAGGTACTAAACAAATGAACCACATACAGACAGAATATACAAACATTGGTAAAAAGCACGCGGGGGGTTTAAACTAAATGTAGTTTTTTCAACATTTTAGCCTGCCGGAGTTAAGTCGGCTTGGAAAAGTTCTTCTATACATTCGGGCTTAAGCCCAAATGAGTTTTCAGCAAAAATGGGACGAACGTATGGAGGTAACGGTGGGTCACGCTATCTTACGAAAATTTAAGTTACCACGAATAAACCACGACTCTATCTTAGGCGCTCTGCTCATTGCACGAGACTTGAGGCCGGGGCGTCGTGACTGATGATCGTATGATGCAGTGGTTAGTATATACTTTATGAACCTTAAGAAGGGCTAAAGAAGGCAGACAATAATTGTCAAATACAGTCAGAACTTTGGAAACCTTACTGATTAAATTCACCAGCATATCGGTAAGTAATATAAGTTCAAAAGAAACCCAGCATTTTATGGTAAAGCACCTAAAATAACGCAGTATTAGTGTTATAATTTATTAGTACCTCTATGTGGTATCTTAGGTTCGGATCAATTCATAAATTGTATTTATTAGAAGTAAGCACCTACATACTTTTTATAATACATATGACATCACGAAAATATCCAGATTAAGGAAAGAGCCCCTGTTAAGAAAATTTATGATAATTATTTTTTCCCATTCGCGCCCTCTCTTTCACACTTGCGGCTAAAATTTTAGGGAAAAATTTAAGTTACCCTTGCGTTTACCATTATTTTGGAACGGGCTTATCTACCCTCAACTTAAATTATATTTTTTTCTATACTTACACAAACCTAGGCACTACAACAGTTCTCTTGATGATTTAACATTTTGAAAGTAAATAGATGAGTAAATGGGTACAACTTACAGTTTTACATTGCGAAAATATTCAGTCACCTTCCCGAATAAGGTAGGTCAATTACACGAGAAACTAAAGAACTTTGATTACGAGGCCTATCTGCAGTCACGAAAAAAAACCAACTGTTCTCATAATTATCTTTTGTTGATTAGGTTGCACAAAAAGTAAGTAGGTAAGTACTTATGTGAAAGTGATTCTACAATCTTTATTTAGGTTTTTTAATAAGGGCCTATTTATATGTTTACTCAATGAATGTGTGTGTTTTAGATGAGATATTTATACTTACTTTGTTTATAAATCTGAAATGAGGATTTTCATAAAATATATAATGTTTGCGCTCATCTCAAATAAACATTATCTCCTTTTAATGCTATTTATTTTGTGGATATATACCTAACTCACATATTCTTAGAGACATGTCGCAATCAAACGTGTTCGCTGTATTTTTTTTAACAAACCACCGTAATACAATGGTCTCCTGCAAGACTGGAAGGCTAGTGCCATAATCCCACTGCCTTTTATAAGTGTACACACCATTGTACATAAATTTTAGTTCTATAATTTAAAAGATGACTCAGGCGTTTCTTGCTTGTCCCCGTTCTTTTCCTAGCATATGTATATTAGAGCCCTTTTTCTTTCAAATGAAGAGTAGTTTTACTTGACTTTTGTCAAGACAGATATTTTTTATCTTTCTTTCTACCCCCACGTTTGGGTTGGACATAACTTAATACGTATATATCATGCCGCCCATTCCACGAAGCAATCAGCAGCATCCAGGCAGAACCGCCATTGACCACCGACATAACCGAGTATCCAATTCAGCGAAACAGCGCTAGACAAAAGGGCTAGATCACCCTCGTCTTCATCACAGGCCTTTACTCAGAGACAAAAGATGATATCTCACTTTCCATTAATTAATTTAAGGTAGCCTATCGAGTTTACAGTCCAATAGGCTCTATTGTCCGGCCCTATCGGAGCCTGCCGGCTGTGTGTGCCGTCACAGAGCTAGGGTTATAGATGTGCAACGTCGTCCAGAAGCAACAGTATCTATACCCTGCATTGTACCTAACTCTTCCCGTGTACAGGTTGTAGTTTCTGAAATTGGTCTTATAGTGAAAATTGCGCATTGTGCCTGGTTAGCGAAGCTGCTTTAGTACCGCTAGATGGCGTTGACCATAGACTATAAGTTTTATTTCTTTTTCGTAGTGGATAATCTTACACAATTTCGTAGCTATGAACTGAGAGCATAAGTAATATATTTCACTGTCTCAAGTTTCTTAATCGTAATCATCATCATCACAACATTGACAACCCATCACATCCCCACGACCCTTGCCCCGGGAGTCGGGACGTGATGGGTAGGTATGTGATGGTGATGGTAGTTTCTAATAAAGGAAGGGTTTTATATTTTGGCCTAGTCCACCACGCGGGCCCAGCGTGGATTTATGGACCTCAACACAAACTTAGAACGAAGCAAGCTTGTGCTGAGAATCGTAATATGTATTTATACCTTCATAACACTTCTGGCCACGCCGCCTGATCTTTGCCGAACCTAATTCGACTTTATAATAGGCAATGATGATGTATGTAACCAACTGCAGGTTATCTATGCTGTCTACGTGACCCCACATACTGGGGAACATGCTGTATTTATGCAGGTAGATGGTATCTAGATATATAACAGTATTGTTTGTAGTAAAATGTTCATTATTCTAAGCTTATTTCGTGCGTCTATTTCAGGCAATATGCATCCAGATAGTCGCTTTGTCCTAGCATACTCGTATTGTGAAAATTGTGAAAAAAATTACCTAACTAAAAAAAAAAACACAAAAAACACGCACTCACGCCTTGTACTAATGTATTCCCTTGCGGGGTAGGCAGAGGTGCATTGCTGCACCCACTTTTCGCCAGAGTGTTATGTTAGTCCCAATGTAATAGGGGGCGGGCCTATTACCATTTTACGGGCACATCCAATACCCGAGAACAAATATCTGTATTTAAACAAATATCTGCCCCAGCCGGGAATCGAACCCGGGACCATCGGCTCAGTAGTCAGGGTCACTAACCACTACGCCATTCGGTCGTCTACCTAACTACTCGGATCCATAACATAATATTCAACCTGGTTTGATCTCGCAGACACAAACATTAAACACAGGACCTATCCAAAGCACTGGTTTGCTGGCTTACAAAAAAACAATTGACAATCTGTGTTTTATTTTCACCGCTGAAACTAGAGCACTACGGATAAATAAAAATGCAGGGAAAAAGAAGCGGTTTACCTGTACAAAGCGGAGGAAAAAAACGTTTAGTTTTTTTTTTCATTCACTTTAGCATATACAAAGGAGGTCTGAGTCGAATAGGTTCAACTAAAATGTTTGTGCGCTAATCCTCTTTGGGTGAGGTATGTCGTTGGACCGCTGTATACTATACCTCTATTTTTTTTTAAATATGCTTGGACTTTTAAATAAGAATTTATTTTATAGCTATTATTGTACTGTAATACTAAGTTATTAGGTAATAATAGTTTTGAAAGTACTTTGGATTTGCAGCTTGATTTTAACGGGTTAATTTCGGAAAAAATTACCGTGGTTTATCACACACACTTACTGTATAGGACATAGGTATGTACTTGCACAAGTCTTCAGTTCCGGATCGGTATACTATACCTTTCAAGTATTCGGGACGTGTGTAACCGACATTAGAAAACTCTTTTAGGCATTTTCAACATGAAAATTTCTAAACATCTTTTTTACGTGTCTAGTTTTTGAGCAAGAAATCTACACCTCCGTTTTTTTTAAATCGGCTACTAATAACTAGTTTTATTCTCAAAACAAGCGGAACCCCTGTTTTATAAATTATGTGTGGGATCTCTCGTGACCGGTCAAAGAGTTGCGGCTCAAAAATAGATTAAACGGAACGAATCTCTTAAGAAGAAAGCTTATGGAGGAATTGGAAATTAAAGCTCCTTTACAGCCTTTGTGCGAGCTTTCAAAGCTGTTGCGAAAAATAAGGTAATATTTTCCCGGTTCTTTACTGTTTGAGTAGTCAGGGTTTGTATAAAAATACCTAAACAACATGTTACATTAGCCTTTTATGATTGTGTAGGGACTAGGGATTTTAGTTATTAATAGTAATTGAAAAACACACATAGCCTTTGGGGTTATCGCGAAGTTTAAAATTGGGATTTGATCATTGAATTCAGGGGAATAACAATTACCTATAATAAAAAAATATCATTTTATAAAGCTATCAACTATGTGATAAATTGATAATTCTTTATGTATATTATGGGGTAGATCTTACACACGGCTTTCCAAACAAGCTTTGGCTTTTATACAAAATAACACCCAATAACCGAATAAAAATATCTGTCTTGCTTGATACAAATATCTAACCCGGCCAGGAATCGAACCCGGGACTTTCAGCATAGCAGTCAGTTTCACTAACCACCATTCGGTCGTCAATATTATAATAGTGATAGAAGCCACAATATAGAACTAAACATTTTACCATGTAACATACTATCGTAATTTATTTACGAAATCCTAAAAATGATACACCAATAGCCGAACATATCCTAAATCCAATCCACGCGAATACCATCCGTATAAATTCAATTCTTTTATTCAATAAATTCGAGTCGCGATACTATATTCAGGGCGTGACAGGACGCAGATAAAATGAAATAAAATTTTCACAGAGTCGAAAACCTTTTTTCTGAAAACATTGTTTACATTATTAAGAGACGCGCGATGTATAACGGATATCTCGTCTTTCATTCGAGAGGCCTTGGGTTCAATATTGCTATCTACCAATGAATTTTGTAATTAGAAATTTAAGATTAATTGGTACCACGTGCTCTTACGGTAAGAGAGGAAGCGTGCACATCTACATGTGTGAATGTGAACAAATCCACGCCCTGTGGACCAGGGTGGTTGTAAATGGTCCAGGCTTAGGAATGTACTTCCGCTCAAACAACTTGATGGTTCTGAAGTTGGTAGCGAATGTATTTTTGTACTTAGTCAATCTCAAACCACCTATTCAAGCTCTCAAAGATGGTCAGTTGGTTAGTTTCACAAAGCACAAACATAATTATGAGATTATGTAATCGCAGTCAAGTTCTTTTCAGATTCAGATTCAGATTCATTTATTTGCTAGGAACATGGGTACAATAAATTTCTGACTCCTGACATACAGGTGCTCCTAGTTTAGGAGTCAGGGCGTCACCATTTAAGTTAAGTTTTTATTGCACAATAAAATTATGTTTATGTTTTATGTTTATGTTTAATAATTAGGTCTTACATTAATAAAATAGTGTCAGGCAAGTTTCACCGATTGTTCGGTATGCAAATTATAGGTAAGTATACTTACAAAACATAATATTTTCATAAAATTAGATTAAACAGGCAGGTATATAAATCAACAACAAAACATGCAGAAACATGCAACCATTAATAAAACGTTTGTAAGAAAGATTTGTGCAATTATGAAAAATATTATAAATATGTCAATCGTGCATTAACAATAGCAATTTATAAATACTAAAAATTATGATAATTTAAATTCAATTTTGGCATTAAAATTTAATACTAAGATATTTTGACCGAAATGTACTCACTTTAGGAAGTGCCGTTTTCGAGCAAGTCGTAATGTTTTTAGTTTTAGGTACCTACTCAAAGTAAATATTACCTTCGTTAATATAAATGTATCTTGTAATATCCTATAGAAAGTATTATGCTGAGTCAGAACCCTTTTGCTAACATGATAAATACACAAATGTTGCTTATCTATCTGTCTGTCTCATATTTTGCTAGAGATCGACCTGTTCGGCAGACTCTGTTGACCCAACTGAAGACCGACACTGGCAACACCGTTTCATCAGTGCCCGAAATTCTGGGAGAAATTGAGAGATTCTACGGACAGTTATACACCACAACACAAAACCCTATTACCAGCGGTGCTCACGACAGCCGAGCGCCACTCACCCGACACTATACCGAAGATATTCCGGACGTCAGTCTAGACGAGATTAGTATAGCTCTCAAACAGCTAAAAAACAACAAAGCTCCGGGAGATGATGGAATAACGACAGAACTTCTGAAAGCCGGCGGTAGACCGATTTTAATAGCACTTCGGAGGCTGTTTAATTCCGTCATACTCGAAGGCACAAGCCCGGAGGCATGGAGCAGAAGTGTAGTGACTTTGTTCTTCAAGAAAGGCAACAAAGCCCTATTGAAGAATTATAGACCCATTGCACTTCTGAGCCATGTGTACAAGCTGTTTTCGAGAGTTATTACGAATCGTCTCGAGCAAAGACTCGACGACTTCCAGCCACCCGAACAAGCCGGGTTCCGAAAAGGCTATAGTACCATAGATCATATACACACGCTTCGGCAGGTTATACAGAAGACCGAGGAGTATAATCTACCTTTATGTCTAGCGTTTGTGGACTATGAGAAAGCCTTTGATTCTATTGAGCTCTGGGCGATGCTTCAATCCCTTCAGCGGTGCCATATAGACTATCGCTATATCGAGGTGTTGAGATGTATGTACAATGCTGCCACAATGTCAGTTCGATTACACGAACATAGCACAAAACCGATCCAGTTGCAAAGGGGCGTGAGACAGGGAGATGTTATTTCTCCGAAACTGTTCACCTGTGCACTGGAAGATGTTTTTAAGCTTGTAGAGTGGAAAAGACTGGGCATTAACGTCAATGGCGAATATATCTCTCATCTACGATTTGCTGATGACATAGTTATTATGGCGGAAACGCTGGAGGAGTTAGGCGAAATGCTCACAGACCTCAATGATGCCTCTAAACAAGTTGGGCTGAAAATGAACATGGACAAGACAAAGGTCATGTCGAACGAACATGTTTCATCATCGCCCGTAACTGTAGGAGGTGTCACCATCGAAGTTGTCGATCAGTATCCCTACCTAGGACAAGTGATCCGATTAGGTAAATCCAACTTCGATAAAGAGGTAGCTCGTAGAATCCAACTCGGATGGGCAGCGTTCGGGAAATTACGACACATCTTCACTGAAAACATACCTCAGTGTCTGAAAACAAACGTTTTCAATCAGTGCGTGTTGCCAGTGATGACTTACGGAGCCGAGACGTGGTGCTTCACCAAAGGGCTTATCCACAAGCTCAGAGTTGCTCAACGTGCTATGGAAAGGGCTATGTTAGGCGTGTCCCTGCGAGATAGGATTCGTAATGAAGAAATCCGCAGGAGAACTAAAGTTACCGACATAGCCAAAAGGATTAGCACGCTGAAGTGGCAATGGGCTGGCCACGTAGCCCGCAGAGCCGACGACCGCTGGAGTAGAAAGGTTCTGGAGTGGAGACCCCGTGTCGGCAAACGGCGTGTCGGTCGCCCCCCAACCCGTTGGTCTGATGATCTGCGGAAGGTAGCGGGAAGCCGCTGGATGCAGATGGCGGGTGACCGTTTGGGGTGGCGATCGTTAGGAGAGGCCTATGTCCAACAGTGGACTACAGAAGGCTGAGAGAGAGTCTCATATTAATGTTGTGTGTTTATGTAATCTTAAACTTAATGTTAGTAATCTTACTGTGTAACCTGTGTATGTGTTGTGTTGAGTAAATAAATAGCTTCATACGATGGCAAGTAACAAGCCAGAGCAACCAGGAGTTACCCAAGCCATTACATGCGAATTTGAGGTCTCAATAATGTAAATTTTCATTGATGAATAATTTACAACAGTGAGCCTTAGTTTCACTCCCAAGTTTTAATGTTCTGAATATGTTATGGCGGTACAACCAACAGTTGGAGAGGATAGTCGGGCGTATATACTGCGTTGCCATCGAAGCTAAGCTACTTAGCTATACCTACTGTACAAGGTAAACGAGTTTCCCACCTAAAACTATGCTATGCTTCAAAATAAAGGTTTTCGAAAGTAAGTCAAATGATATTTTTATTCATCGTATATGTAGGTTTTTGTATATATATATATTTTTCTGAATAATAACAATTTTTACAAACTACTCTCCGTTCGCATAAGGGGGGGCTCTTTCTGTCTTAGGAGAAGAACGGAGGCAGAAACTCCTGAGCCATCTTTTCAAAAAAAGACTTAAAAAACTAATCACCTAATCACAGTCGTCAATTGCAAAATGATACTCAATTTATTACAATGATCATTTGGCGATCCCGGGACCCTCTCGGTTAGTAGTAGAAAAAGCGATTTAACCGAAATTCTCACACCTTAGCTTAATTTCACCGAAAGCTTAGTTTCACCGAAGCGGTGCTGCTACTGAGAACTTATATACTTACAATTTTGAAGCGACCTACTTACGACAGAACAAAAATATTCGATTTAAAATAATACTGTTCACGTAGTTGTAGTAAAAATACAAAAACCTACTATTATTAATTTTATTGAAAATATAATCAATTAATATTAATATTTACAAAATCCATGACTACTTCATAGAGCTTGAGCAGGAGGCCGCGGCGGTTAGGCGGGCGGCCGCGGTTGTTAGGCGAGGGGCCGCGGCTGTTAGGCGGGCGGCCGCGGCGGCGCGAGCCGTGAGCGATGCCGAGCCACTGCGTCACCAGGGTTCTCCATCTGTGATATATTATTATTATCTACTTAAACATTGTATAATGTTAATTTATACACCAATGAAATTCGGTTCCATAATAATCAGGCATGAAACAACGCGGACTCGGGTTAATCAGGGTACGCCTACTGACAAGAATGATCGTTAAAAACTTGGCGTAAACTTCACTTTCTGACGGGTTTTAGTGCAAAACCGTTGGAGGGGTGAGAATTAGCACATTTTAGTCCATTTTAGCGCCACTCTCATTTTCTATGCAAATCTCTTAAGCTCGGACCGAGTTTTATTCGGAGGACATAGGACTTTGCGTCCATCCAGTTTTTTGATACTTGTTAAATTTTTTGTTAGAGACTTTGAGCTCAGAAATTAATTTGGGATAATCGGATTGTGGTTCAGTGTTATGAAGCTTTACTTTGAACTTCCTCGCTTCCTACGCAAAGACAAATCAAAATTGTTAATATTTATTTACCTATTCGAGTTGCTTTTGAAAAAAATACAGTAAGGAGTTTTCAGCCGGTGGAAAATGCCAAAATTGAACTATGAGATTAAACAGTATAGTTATTCTAAAAAGGGGTGTTCATATTGCTCCCTGATGGCAACTTAATTAGCAAAGTTTTATAGAATTTTCTTGACTATTGTACAAACGTGCCTTAATTAGCTCAACCCTAACCCATATTATTCTAATTAAGTTTATAAACATTATTTTTTTAACTAGGTGATCATTTTAAAAACGTATTTTTTTATAAATAAATGTTAGGTATATACTTTATATTATTTATCTTACCGCCACTAATTGCTACTGCTACTACAAAACAGAAAAATATGATGTAATTTTCTAATATTCCTGAAATTGTGTTTCTTATTTTAGCTGTTGGTTTTAATTAAAGTAATGGGTTCACTTTTAATGGTATTTAAATAAGCAGTTGAATTGAAACATTGTGTTAAAGATAACTTTTGTCATTAATGTCGTTTGCTACCTACTTTACTAATAAGAACTTATGCGTCTGGCCTAGGTTAGCTAGCAGCTAGACCAAACTAACCAAACTTAGTAGACAATCCTCTTAATGTATTTCTTAAAGACGTGTGCGTAACTATAGGTAATTATTAGTAGTCATAGAACAACGCGGACTCGAGTGATTAGAAGTAGTAACCACTAGAGGAAAATCAACTTAGGTACATCCTACAATGTTTTTTTTTTTAATCTTTATTAATTTAAAAGGGCTTGGTACACAAGTGACATCCTACAATGTTACAATGCCTTACTACAAAAAAACGAAGAAATTCATAAAATATTAAGACATCACATTTCACATCGCGAGAAATTCCAAAAACCCGAAATAATTTTTATCCGGAAAAAAAATCTCTTCATTTCCCTCTCTCAAGCCGAACCCCAGTAGACGCTGCTACGCCAATTTACAATCTGAGCGAGCCATCCGCTTTCTAAAAACACCAATTCGTTTTTACAGCTGAAGCGGCCATAACATAGATCAGGCATGCCGGCTCCTCAAATTGCACGGGTCATAACAGATAAAAGGTGGTTGTAATTTAGGCCCCGACACCCCCTCGCGTCAAAAAGTATCTTTCCCTGTGGAAACAAAAGGCGTTCCCACCGGCACGGTGCATGATTTGCCCCGACCTCCCCTCTATATTTGCTGCTTTTCCAAGAGTAAAGAAAACCAGATGACGCGCGCTTTTCTGGGGTATTAAGCTTTGGATGGACTATTGGTTATTGGAACGCTGTTATTGGGTGGTCGGTAAAAAATGAGTGGTCGATGCCGGATAAGAATTTGTTATTGACATTTAATGTTCAGTGAAATTGAGATCTGTGAAGTACACTAGGGTCGACTGATGTGACGTCATCGATCGTATCGCAGAAGTTTGGAGCAACGGAACGGTGTAAAGTCTAAAGGGTCAGTCTATATGACGAAAAACTATGTTACGGAGCGGTGCTGGACGAGCCCCGACTCTATCTCGTTGTATTAAACGTTCCGACAGTGCCGATTGCACCACAGCTCTTGTTCGTTAGTTTTTCGTCAGTATTCTTTTATCTCGAATATTAAATTGACAACTGCAAATTTATGTCACAAGTTGAATATTATAAAATTGGTCATTAATATTTGAGAACTTGACAAAATTTGCATTTGTCAATTCAGTATCTGAGATAAAATAATAGACTATGACAATCTAGCGAACTTTATTCTTATGAAAAATTTGAATTTGGAATGAATTTAACACTAATTGCCTACTGCCTAAATATTTCGTCGTTTGAGTTGACAAAAGACCTTCTCTATGCTAATTTACCTCATGGAAGTAAGAGTTGTAACCTTTTTTTGAGCAATTCCAAATACGAATCGGCGCATCTATTTCCACAACCTTCTTCTGAGTTCATTGTATTTCTCTAGTTCGGGCCAGTGTCTCTTTCCGTCACGGAACTATTTGTATGGGGCACGCGGCCCGCCGTATAATTTTAATCAGTGAGACGGGTCACAGTACGTCTCCATGAGTGGTGTTATTGGTGTTTTGACAAAAACTGCAAAATTGGTTTTCGGTCTTGGAGCCCGATTCCGGACAATCCGGATTAGAACAACATATTTCAGTGTGCAACAACTTTGTTATGCCTTCTTCTTTTACAGAGCCAAAAGTTGCTTGCTCTCTGCTTAAAATTTAGATTTTAATAAGGAAAGGTTTTTGTTTGTGAAACCTCCAGCCTTAGCATTGGAAAGAGGTGTCGTAGTAAAAATATTTTACGTTCTTTCCAAAATAGATCCAATAAAAACATTAATTTTCCATAGCGCAATGCCGCTACACAGACGCTATAGCGCCGGCTTGCACGGAGATTTTTCGAGAACACCTTTAACAAATTCAAAATGGCGGCTTAAACTGCACTTAGTGACATTACCGATGCAAATCGAAACGGCTTGCCGTCATCTGCTCGATAATCATATTATGCTGGAAAAAGCTTTCCGATCGTGTTTTGTTCAGTGTACAGATGAGCTCTTTTGTCAATGAATTACTGATGACGTTTTCAGTTTAATCAGAGGGTCACTAAGTATAGGACGCGGCTGAAAGCCAGTGCCGCGTCAGGTGGGTGGATGCCTCCACACGTGTAACAATGTAAGCTGAGTTGCGAGCCTTTTCTCGACGACACACGTTGTTTTCGTGTAATAAATACCTACTAAAACGTATGTTAATTGTAAGTGCTTTTTATTTTGAATATTAACTTATCAGTGTTTGTTTTTGTATATGGTACTAGAAATTCGAATAGATTTATCCATGATATAAAGCCACATAATATACATATAATCAATGAATATCTCAGCCATTAGTAGTAATTGCATTACCAACAGAAGTTTATATTAATATCCCTTACAAGACCACCAGTCTAGACCATATAAATTCTAGATTTACGCTAAATTTTTACTTGAAATAGCTTTCACAGCTCTGGTTATTAAAACTTCGTTCCCTCGCGACTCATACGTCGACCTAACCGAGCTACAGCGTGTTGCTCCAAGCTGTTTATAACACCCTGTATACCAGCTGTTTATATCACCCTGTATAGAGCTATTACGTTACGAGCTTCAAACGTGTGAATTCAGAACGAAAATGTGCCACTGTTATAGTAGGTATAAACTTTGAGTGTTGAAGATACTCGTATTAAGCTTTTAAGCACTAACCAGATATTTTAATAGGTATAGATAATTATGTCTTCCATACTTATACTTTATAATTCGCTTGACAACCAACAAAGACAGAGAACCTTTCCCAAAAAGGTTTCACCAGCATGTAAAACTGGTAGGTTGCATTTTTGTTCTCTTTTTCGCTCGTTTGTTTGTCGACAAGCGCACGAGATGGACGTATAAACGTAACAGTTCGAAGTGATTTCAGGCGAAAACCTTTTGGCTGTCGTTTTTTTTTATCGCTCAGTAGAGCTATCCGGAAAAAACGCAGCACATTCTATTCGATAGTCTATTCGAAAGTGCTGTCAACCTGTCAACAACAAAATGGCGGTGTATAGATTTGCGAAAGTTTGACAGCTATCATTCCATAGGTCATTGTCAGAATAATATTATGTACTCTGTGGTCATTCTTTTTGAAACTCATTCGAAAGGTAAAAAGTGTTCGAAAGTGCTGTCAAGTTGACAATAGTCGCACTCGCATTCGATTCTATTCGTTAGCTCGAATTTTCGTGATACGGGTACAGATGTTAGGCGGAGTTTCGAAAATACACTATAGGTAGTGTAGGTATTCTTTTGTGAATCACTAACGCAGTAGGTTGGTCCCCAAAACTGGGGTGTTATGAACACACTTTCAATAGGTACATAACCTTCCCCTTAGTGACAATTAATAGTGTGGAATAGTGGTAGAGAAATATTATTTACAAATAATTTTTAATTTTTACGTCGAAGAAACATCATTTGATTTGAGATTTTTTATTTGATTTTTTCTAATATACGTTTTATACAATACAATACTCTTTATTTGCACCAAAATAGAACAACATACAAAATAAAACTTAAAAATAAAAACAGTACAAAAAGGCGGTCTTATTGCTTATAGCAATCTCTACCAGACAACCTTTTATCTTGCTGTATCGAGGCTAAAATGGGTGTGCTATACTAACAATCCTAACAGAACTTATGTTATGATTTTAATAATTGCTAATACTAGAATATTCAAAATACATCATTAATTTTTATTGATGTTTAAAAATAAATAGGCAAAAACATCCTTAGCGTTGGTACATGCTGAAATCCTCAATATATCAATTTGTTATTCTTTTTGTACACAGATTTGTGCCCTGTATGATACAACACACGCGTATGGCCTTTTTATGAGCTCGAAGCTGAATACATAACTGAAATATTTTCCCCGTATTTGCTTCGTTTCAAATATTTTATAACTGTTTCCAAATAAAATGGATAAAAATTCAGTAAAAGCTAGATAGAGGACAAAAAAATTCAAGTCAGAAGATCAAAATCGGAATTAATCGCATGAGGTTCAAATATCTTATGTACCTACATTACATCAAATAGATGATTACGGTGTTGCTTAAGCGGTACAGTGCGAAAAACTTATCTGTAGCGGTGAGAGCGACCACAAGGGCGAATTACCACTACTGGCAAACTTAAAATCTTATACAATGAAGAAATATTAGACATTTACGTGAGCTCTCACCGGAACAGATAAGTTTGTGGCACTGTACCTATAATGAGCCGATAAGGAGTGACTGAAGTCAGGGGGTCATTCTCATTCTAAATACTTTATTTTGTGTGTATGAAGAACAACGGGAGTACCACCACCAATCGACAATTTGCTTATCTGACGTAATTTGTATGGATTCGACAGGTGTTTGACAGATAAGCGATGCTGTGAAGCGATTGAATTGTCAATTGCTAATGTGTCGGTGGTGGTTGGAGGTACAGAGTAGCAGGTGAAAATTTAAAGAGAGGGGAGTGATTGACCCTTGTGATGGCAGGAGAAAGAAGGGGGGGGGGATGTCGTTAACCAAATTCCTGGACGCTTTCATGAGCAAGAGCTGTTAAATTTGAGTGCACTATCAACGGGTGAAATGAGTTCAAACTTACAAGGTTAGTGGCTTTAGTGTGAATAACTTATCTTACAGAATCGAAAACCTGGTATCGTAAAATTGAATTCAATGGACAACATTTCAAAAAACTAAAGCTGCTATAAATCGAAAACCATTTCGAGATTTAGCTCTCAAGGCCACCAAAAAAATGTTTTCGTATTTTTTGGATGTATCATTTTCGAGAAAATCATAAAATTGTAAAAAAGTGTGATGACGTCATGCATCAGGTGCGATGCATTTTGATGATCATAGCCTATAGATTTAAAAACAAAGTAACTGTCACTTTCATTTTTGATTGACGTTGACGTTTTATCGAGTCGTTGTTGTTTATTTGGGTCATTTTCATAAAATCAATGTTCTGACACTTTCTGACAATTTTTTTTAATTTATCATATAAAATGGTTAGTACTTATTAAGAGATGACCTCTATTTAATATGTCCCAGAGCATGCCACCGCCTACACAGCTGAAAAAATCCTTCTGCTTATTTTTTTTCATGATAAGTACCTACTTTGTATCATCAGAAATATCAATGTCATTTGAAAATGACCCATTTGTTGGTTGGCATGTAAACAAAGTTTAAATGTCACTTGTCATTGTCATTTATGTTTTTTTTCGAGACTAAGGCAATAGACAAAAATAAAAATTGAGCCTAATATGTGATGTCACTTCCGGTTTTAAAATAAATAACTTTAAAGTTAAAAATAACATGCAAAAATTAATGTATATACAAAATAAAAAAATACGGGTCCTCTAATTTTTTATAACCTTTCCGAATAGCTAATAAAAATATAGGGTAAAGAAAATGAAATGTTGTCCATTGTCGCGGTCAATGGCCTAAAGAATATACTTAAGAGGAAGTATACCACTTGCTCGTCCATACAAAAAGAGAAAACGTTTTACTACCTCTAAATAATATTATCCAATCTCCATGTTTTTTTAGTATGTTATCGACACAAGGAATTACTAGGTTTATAGCTTTTCCTTTTTTCAAAATTTTCTATGGATTCAAAATTATAGGCACCTCAAATAACGTATTTTTTGTGATAAAAACTTTGTTGAATAAAACCGTTGGTTGCACAATAACAAAGTAGGTATTTTTTAAAAAAAGCGAATGCTATAAACCTAGAATATGTTATGCTCAAGCGATTGACATCAAAATCAAAGAGATTGATTGATATTTAGTTAGTGTAAAACGTTTTCTCCCGAAACCAGAATTTGCATCAAGAAAAGTACCTATTGTCAGTCGCGAGCTGCAGTGCATCTCTATCGCACCCGTGCCAGGGGTATGAGAGTACAAGCGATAGCAAATGTTTTCCTAAATACCTATTTCGCTAGAATCGCGAAGGTATACTCTCCTCTTAAGAAACTAATATTTTTTTGGTAAGTACTTTATAATTTCGAGATTTATGGGTATTAGGTACCAGAGATTATGTCGGCTAAGGTAGCCTCACAAAGACTGTCCGTCAGATACTCAGATATCATTTCTAAAAACATGTGTATTGCGTTAAATATATTTTGCACTGTGATTACTTACAATATACCGTTAAGTATATATACATTTTGAAAAATTACTAAAATTTTACAGCAATGGATATTTCGGTAAGACTATCACACTTATTAACATTTTGTTAATTTTTGGTAAGAGTTCATAAGTTACAACATGCAACATGCATAAAAGAATTAGGTAGGTAGTTACAATTTTATATAAAGGCTTTGTAAAGGAGCAAATGCAGTCCGCCAGTAATTATTATGTAAAGCATTATTTATTTATTTAAACATTGCATACATTACACTTTTTTTAATTTATTCTAATTTGGCACGAGTTTCTAACCTATTCCCCATTCACGAAGCAAATCAGCAATCATAAATGCGGCACGATTGGTCCGCATCGGATCAATTTCCACGCAACATGCCCTCTCTATCAGTTACCATTGGTTCTCAACATACTTACAGAGAAACATACAGAGTGTCCCAGGTCAAAGTGCTGTTGCAAAAATCTGACACAACTCGTCATCGTAAACAACTTATGTAGTACCACTTATAGCAAAATCGAAAAATAAAACTAGTCGCACCATGTAAAAAAGTTACGTGACCAGCCGCAAGCAAAGTTACTATGAAGTAGGAAAAAAAATAGTTTTTTGATGTCTTTAGTTATTTTGAAATTTTATTTTCAGGATTCTTCTAAACGTTGACTAGATAATGTGCATTATTTGTGAACACAACAATTTTATTTATAATTATGGATACGGAAGTTAGACGCCATATTTGTTGTATTCACCACCTGACTGATTTTAAGTCCGCTAACTACCTAGCTGGACGTTTTACAATCAACGTTCGGCCTAGTCATACAATTGAATAGCGCCATCCAATGAACGCGCTAGTGATTCAACCAAAAAGGAGATTCAACCAGATGCCTCCGACATATTGTACATAGGTAACTTACGTAAGTTCCTCTAATATTTTGCAAATATTTTGGGAACCAACGATGTATATTATAAAAAACACTGGTGGTTGATCTGTATCGCCCCGCTGGGATGCTGAATGAGAATTCAGAACAATGGTTACAAATTAAATTTACAAATCGATATTTGTTTAATAAAGTTTGATATTTCTATCGAGTACCTACTTAGTGATATTATGTAGACAGATAAGGGAAAAATATACTTATTAAAAGTATCATTTCTAGAGAAATTCGCATAAGTGCGTCCACTTCATCGACATTGCCAATGCTGCTTCTCCATACATCTATGAGCATCCTACCTTTATAATATGTTTTTCATTAGATTAGATTAGATTAGATGTTAAAATTTACATTGCCAATAAATCTAATGAGACCATTATGTTGGTGCACTGCGGGTGGATGGACTTTCATTTGATCAGAATGGCTCCCCGAGTCCCCGCCGTTCGGCTAACTATACCGTTTTGCAACAGTGCAGCGATCACAGGATTCGATACTATTTTCGAGACAACACAAACATACAGTAAAATAGCAGTATCGTCAACTGTCACTGTCAAAATGTAAGGTAAATTTGTCAGTTTCATATGTGACATTTGTTTTTTTCCATATGTTTGTGTAGATTCGAAAATAGTATCGATTCCTGTGATAGCGCCTCTGTCTGTATAACGACGCGTTACAAACCTCATTCACGCATAATTTTTGCACGAAATATCGAGAAAACGGTCACATGTACCACTTTCATTTACCTACCACTACCTAAGTCCTGTGTACAGACATTCCCACTGGGCTAATTCTCTCAACCTTACTAGATACTTTTTAAGCCTGGAAACCGTTCACATCGCAAGTACCGCACTTAGAAAAGCTATAAAGGAAGCCACTGCTTACACGTTATTCAGCCGGGTTATACCCGTAAGAACCGGGCGTCCACCGATCCGGTTGCCCGGTTGCCGGGCCGGGCAACAGCCGTAAAAACACTCGTAAAACCGAACTGGTATATAAACTATTTGGAAGTTTAGTTGAGGGGTGGGAAGCTGGAAGAAAGGTGTGTGTTTTGAACGTTATACGTAGTAGACTCAGGATATAGGTTTTACTTACCTTGGGTTTTCTAACTTAACTTATCTTCCCTCTTACATATTTTATAGGTTAATTGTACCTACACTTAGGTACTTTATTACGTTTTTTAAATGTTTTTTTTTATATTTTGCAATAATAACTGTGTGTAGGTAGTACCTCTACCTACCTCATAGGGTCACAGGCATAACTTTATTCTTTCGGTATTATTTAGCACGATTCGTATTAACGCCATCTGTCCAATGAGTATTCTCTCTTTAGTGTAGTAAGTATGGAAAGATGTTGGTCTAAAACTCTAAAATATAAGTGCGATAGCGTAGGTGGTTTACACTTTTTCCAATAGGTAGCACTTGTCTAGGATTAGCCAATTTATAACAGTACAGCTTCTGCTTTTATAAGCTTTGGTCAAAGAAGAGAAGACTTTTCGGCCGGACATTTCTTTTCAATTTTCAGGATATCTACAGGATGTCCCTAGAGATACCACGTGTACCAGGGTACTTTCAGGCGAGTGTTAAGTATACTTAAGTACTCAAAAATATATAAAAAATAAGTAGCTGTTAGATCTACTTATGAACTCTCCACCAACGGAACGTCAGTTTAGCAAACACTGTAAATCAAAAAATATGCAAGGACTTTTTGTATTTTATAGTTATCGATTGATAACATTTTTGAACAAATAAAGGCATTACACACACAGCACACACAGTCTTTATAAAGCTAAATACAATAGAGAACCTCCCGATGAAGTCAACCATATATTCTACGCATCATTATTAGGTCGACCATTCTATGGCTGCTGACCTAATATCCATGACTGTTATTTTATAATGCAGGTAGTTAATCAGGTGACGATTGTGCCTGATCTCTTCATGCTCTATTTCAGCTGCGTACTATTGTATTGATTAGTCATGGTACATCAGGTGCATCCATGCCAGCCTTCGGTTCAAGGCTGTTGAATATGACATGATTCATGGCTATCCATAAGAAAGATTAGTACTTTATACTCTGTCCATTATATTATTGGTTTTTAGACATTCGAAATCCCATACATATTTGATCAAAACACAAATCTACATGTCATATAATAGTAGTAGCATAGAATAACAAGAACAGTATATAGTATCGTTATTCTATGGTAGTAGTCTGAGTCGTGAGCACAAGTTTCGATCCTCCGTTAACGTTGCGTATCTGTCACTGTCAAAATGTAAGGCAAAGTGGGCAAAGTTAGTTCCAAAAGTGACATTTGTTTTTTCCATATGTTAGGTGGAATTTCACCAAACGCTACACGTATTAAGTAGTTTAGTAGCCTGTCATACGTCTGTCAGTTAGTACAAAATGTATTTAAAATTTGATTTAATTACGTTTAGCGTTTGGTAAAAGTGACCCTTCGTGTAGATTCGATAATAGTATCGAATCCTATGTTCGCTACACTGCAAAAGAGACGTGTATAACCCCCATTGCAAATACTTTAATTTTAAGGTACTTAAGCGTCCAACTATCGGTATCGTTCGTCGGTCCAAATAAAACGGATTGTGATACATGAGTAATGGTCATAAAGTCCACCTTATATCTTATCATCTTGCATTGCATGACAAATAAACGATACACTTATCGTTTTGCACAAAAAACACACTCTCAACTGTCCAAATACTCCTCCCTAATCTGTAAATTAATATTTTATACTATGTGAGCATATTGAGCATAATAATTATGTAGCTGACACACGGCCATCTGACCCTAAACTAGGCAGAGCCTGTACTGTAATATGGATATCGGACAGCTTATAAATATAATATCTACTCAGATACAATATGTAGATAGAGACATATTATTAACATCCATTACACGAATACACGACTTGATAGACAAATTAATATACTTACCTACTTACTTATTAATTATGGCATATCTCTAAAACCGTAAAACACAAAACGTCACAGAAGACATATTATTAACATCCATTACACGAATACACGACTTGATAGACAAATTAATATACTTACCTACTTACTTATTAATTATGGCATATCTCTAAAACCGTAAAACACAAAACGTCACAGAAATCAGCTGAAACGGGACATAAAATACCTTCAAAAGCAAATCAGATTTTTCGCGATGCTTCTAAACTATACCAGACTGCAGCCAGCCAGTGGAAAGCTGGGAGGAAGTTGATAATACGATAATCTGGCGCATTCAATTGAGTAATACCACATAACCCGCCGACGACGCTTGAGGTCCGTTGCTAGGTCTTTCTAGAATACTGTAGGGGCTTACTATGAATTTACGAATCATGAATCTTAAAGGTAAGCGTCCACCTTTCAACATCGTTCGCAGCGGACGCATCGCATTCAGTACCTATTCTTTTATAGAGAAATTCACCCAAGTGCGTCCACTTCATCGGCAATGCCGACGCCGTTTCTCCATACATTTATGAAAATCCTTCAGTCCAAAAGTCGGAGTATCCCCCGTTGTCCCCTGCTGTCCAGTTGTCGCGTGGCATGCACGTGACCTGACTAGTGCTAGGAGGGTTTCTCTAGCATAAAAAAACGAAAGAAGAATAGCTGGATTGCAATGATTGCAATACAATGTAGATTCAAGGTGATAGAACGCGGCAGTACACACTAAAGCTTCGTTTTTCGTAGGGTAGTGACCCACCATGCTATGGCTTATTATGTCACTCGTACCTGCGTTTCGTCAGGAATCTAGTTTTTCGGGTGGCTAAATTCTACCTAATACTATTGTAGGTTACAAAATATGATGACAGTCATGATATGATAAATCCTGGCCACTTCCAAGAAACTAAAACTCCTTACTCCTAATTAAGTATGTCTTCTGACTTACTCGAACCTGTAATGTGAATATCGCAGGTGCATCAGGCTGGAGTGCCAGAGGTGGTTTAACGTATTTAGCTGTCAAGTTCAAGGTCATTTGGGCCCACACTCCATGCACTATTTAGGAGCTGAGGATACATGTTTTTCCCTCTATATATTTATACATAAATACGCTATAATCTTTTCACTCAAACATGGCGTTTCCGCCTAGCTCCAGAAGAAATTGCTAAAGTCTGCGTTTTAAGCGAAGATGTGAGCTGCGTGCGCCTTGAAGTACCAATAAGTAATATTCTATTACTTAAATACCGCTCTCCTGCTCTCCTACTCTCCGCAAAGCTCGGTGGATTTATCCAAGTCTAATCATCTTTATCTTATCTTTATCTTCTTCTTAGTCCAAACATCCCTTCTCGTCTCCTTCGGCTTTCGATACCTCTGCCTTGGTGGGCTCTGGACTAAAGTTTTTTAGGTATACTTATAGGTATTTTATTATCAGACAGTTAGCCACAACTTAGCTACATTAAGAACCGCAGTTACCAAAATAATATCGAATAATGCTAAAGTATCACCTTAATAATAACAAAAGAAAATATTTTCCTGTTACAATTTATTATAGGTAGGTACAAAATTTGTTTACTGTCAAATAAATGCTCATTTTTGTGGGTTTTTCCCATTTGGTCATTATGTATTTACTTAGCTACTCAAATAGGTAATGGACTACGGTGAAAAATGGCAAAAGCTATTATTATTACACTTAGCAACTCGGACACTGTTGTTATAGCTTTGTGTATTGTCAAATAAAAAAATCATACACACATAATAATTATGTAAAATACTTACCTGTAGATGTTTTATTTTCCTCGGCTGTTGCTACTTGCTAGCTAAACCAGTAAACATATAAATATTGATGAATGATGATTTTATGGCATAGAATATTTTGTTTGTTCATGCCAACGATCTATCTAATATAATTATCGTTAATCTAAGGTCCTTGCTGCGATATTTTACTTGAAGGGAAAGAGGATTTCACTTCTTGAGTGGTTGACATAATATCTTTGCTGTGCCCTTATATTTTCGTAAATTATAATTTACCAGCTGTTCCCGCGCGCTTCGCTTCGCCTTAAAAAGTTTTCCCGTGGAAATTCCGGGATAAAAAATATCCTATGTTCTTTCCCAGGGTCTAGACAGTATATATATATACCAAATTTCATTCAAATCCGATCAGTAGTTTTGGCGTGAAAGAGTAACAGACAGACAGACAGACAGACAGACACAGTTACTTTTGCTAGGATTAGGATTACCAGCAGTGGAAGTGATCATCATAGGTACCTACACGGTAGACACAGTCATTTACAATTCTCTATTTCGCATTAATAATTTATGGTTTATCTTATCATTTATCACGTAAAATGTAAGTTTGTTCTACTTTAAAGTATTATTAGCCGCCATAACGCCAGAGTTGCTAAGTTTTTTTTTAGTTTCTACTGATGTACTTTTTCACTTGCCCGTAGAACATAAACAAGTTAACCTGGAGCCAATTATTTAATCTAGATCTATAACTAAACTATTTACCTCTGCCAAGTTCAATGTCAATAAAATTGAAGATACCTACCACCCTGTGTTTAAAAATACAAGGTTTTTTTTTTGGTATCTTTTGATACTGTTGCGTGTGAAAACTTACTTTTACACCACTAGACACACTAGTCCAGTCCTAATTTTTGACACAGATAAGAGAGATACGTAGACGTGTTGATTATGTTGAAAAGCTAGCGTTGCCGGACCCTACAAGACAAAGAGGACTGTGCGTGGGACTCCCTTTCAGCTGAAAGTAGGTTTAGAAACGTAACTGGGAGGCCCATTTGAAAGAAAAAATAATTACAAAGTTTAAGAAAGTCGCTGCGCTAATCACTATTTTATACAGGGTGGCTCTGTGATCCGAACAAGACAGAGTGGACAGAGACAGATAGAGGACATAATCATATCATGAGTATACTTCGTATTTCGTCAACTAAGCGTAGTCCTATGAGATCCTAAAGTCACGAGCAACGAAAAAGTTCCATCTGCGATTGCCGTTCCATAATATATGTCACTGGAACTTTTTCACTTCTCGTGAGTGTATTTATTTAGTTGATTTGATAAGAAATCGGTTGGGTGCAGTTGTTTGGGAATTTGTCGTGGTTTCAGTTACTCATCTTTGCTGAGCCTATTTGATTTACGTAATCTAGAAATTGACAACCAGATAAGTCTGTACAAATTTATCAAAAACATCACAAGATAGTCAGGCATGACTATCTACATATATAGATATAATAAGATGATCACCTCAACAAAATAACAATTGATCTTGCGGCCTTTGATAATATAAACCAAAGAACCGATTTAATTACCGATTCGTATTTTAGTAACTCTTATAAACTAATCCCTGCCCTATACATTTGCTAGCAAGTACAGGCAAATGTTATTGCATGAATGATTTAGATTTAAACTGCACTTTGCTAAAGGCCCTTCAGCATCAATTGACTGCAATGAATCACTGGTCGCGGTTGACCAACAGAAGCGAACAAAACACAACAAAACTCTGGAAAACTCCACCGGGTTTGACCTCTACGGAGGCGATCGAATCGCCCAATCAATTAAATAATCCTGTGTTCGAAAATTGAATAAACCGCCCGTGACCTCAGCGGGCGCGTTGCTATAAATAGATGAGCCCCCACGGATCTGAGGCAGTATTTCAGTTGCTCTCAAACGTTACGGACACACAGAGAAAAACTATAAACATGCTCAGTCTATTCGTGTTGTCTCTGGTCGCGGCTGCATCAGCTGGCGTCGTCCACGATGGGAAGTGTCCAGAGCTGAAGGCTGTAGAAAATTTTAACCTGACAGGAGTGAGTAGTAATTTTTGGAATAGAGTTATATTCAGCTCATTTCTCTCTCTCTTCTACTTTTTCAGCATTTTTCTTCAGTGCTTGACAAAAAATTAAGTAACATACCTATACATAATTATATGCTCACTGTAGTCAGAGGTGACTAAAATCTAGCGTGCAAGTTTCCTCACGATCTTTTCATTCAATGACTATCACAGAGTTTAAGTCATACAATGGTATATGTATAAGTATTGTACCTACTATACAAATATAGGACATTGATTTTCAAGGAGCAGGCATCCAGGCTTGGTCCCTGACCGAGTTAGCAATAGCGCTTTTTCAGTAGTTAGTTGTGCCTGAAACAACAGGTGTGCGTCTGATTTTATTGAGACTAGCTCAATATCGGATATAACTCTAATTTTGTTATTGGTTTTGGTATAAAAGTATAACATATTAAAAACTATCCAAAAATCTCTGCTACTGTATAATATTGTTAATCGCACATTGATGGTTAACTTTCAAATTATTTAACACGTAAGTACCTACGGCTACGTCCTGAAAAAACCTTTATCACATTTCGTTTCTGAAATATTTTTTTCAAAATAACCGTATGATGGTTACTTCTTAAAAAATAAGAACAGACTTTCGAATGTTTTAAAGTTTTGTAGACCTTCCCGAACTGACCATTCAAAACTTAACACCCTGTATATTATCATTATCGTTATAGAGACAGATAAGAGGATCAATCGAGTGATAGAGTAAAAAAAATCAAGACAAGATCTTTGACAATAATAAACGAACAAGAGGTCTGTGTCGGTGTAAAAAAAAACATGTCGACAAATTTAATAACACCTCGCTTGGCAAGTGAGCTCTTATTTTGAATTAGTTCGTTTAGAAGATTAATTTGTGAACTAATTCGGTATGTTAAGTAAAAAAATTTGATGCTAATTCCAAAACCGTTTCGAGATATTATCTTCTTAATAAGTGTCTCATTCTTAAAAATATAAAATATTCAAGGATTCCGATTATTTTATCAAAAATGTAAATATAATTTGTCCTTCACGACGCTGCGCAAGGTTAAAGTTTCAACCAAAGAGAATAAAAATGTTCAGTTGTTAAATGTCACTTCTGTCAATCTAAAGTGTAAATATTCACAGAGTTACGATCTTGATGACGTCAGCGGCTGCATGGTAGCGAATGACGTCATAAAATCGTCGAAGAGCCGATCTTTAATTATTTTTTATTAAATTAACGAGAGCAGTAAAATAAAAAATATTCAAATTAGTGTCTCAAATTCCAACATACTTCAATTTAAAATTATAAAAACAATCACCATAAAATTACTTAACATACCGAATTCATGGTTGTTACAAGGTTGAACTTAAAATCTCAGTTTGATAGTCAACAAAATGGGGACATTATTTACCTTTGTTTTATCAAAGCTTAAGATTATAGCATGATCGCTTAACAAATCCACGATAAGTTCCGAACTATGCCATGTAAGTCCAAAGTCCTACTTTTACCTACCCATTGTAAGTTCTACTACAGTTTTTTTAAATCTTAGTAAATCGTGTAATGAACCTGGTTCTGAAGCTTGGACCGCGTATTCCAATCCCACCCAGGGCAAAAATTCAACTGATAGTATTTAAGTATAAATAAGATATTAACGACACTGAATTTCCGATCATCGGTTGGTTAAATCGGATTATATCTCAATTATATCCATAGATATTCAGCGTTCAACCGTGAAGGTTGCCGATCATTAACGTACAATGGTTCCGCATCCCATTCAAATCGAACTATTCTAGAGCATTCTATTCTTTGTAGGTATGTATGTGTAGTATTTGGTAATAACAAGTGTTTTTTTTAAATTGTACAGTTATTATAATGGTTAAAAAATATCGTACATATAGTTCACATTTTTTTTTACATATTTTTATAGTTAAGTATTACAATGGTTAAATAACAACAGTATGCAGCGATTGTAAGGTTCGAAACCTCCGTTTACGTTGCGTATCATCAACTATGTATCTTCAGTATGAAAATAAAACAGTTTTCCCTATGTACCTATCGCAAACTTGTTTTCACAACGATTTTCGCTAATTACTTCGTAAATGTTATTTCGTTTTGACTTCACTAAGGCCCTAGAGCATTGTATCACGAATCACGAAAGTCTTTACACTGACATAAACCCACAACCCTCTCTCTCCCAGTACGTCGGCACCTGGTACGAGATCTCCAAGTTCGCGACCCCTGACGAGAAGAACGGCAAGTGTGCCGCCGCAGAATACAACCTCGATGGGGAGGCTGTCAAGGTCAAGAACACGCACGTGGTGGACGGCGTCCAGGTCTACATCGAGGGCAGCGCCAAGCTGGCTCCAGATGCGAACAAAGCCGCCAAGCTCCTGGTTTCTCTGAATGTTGGAGGTATAGTATTTCAAAATCCCCGAAATTTCAACACTAAAAGTCGCATAACTGTTGAACGGCTAAGTTGATATGAAAATTGGCTCCCGGTTCAGCCGGGTGTGGCTGTGGTACGCTACGCAGACAGATACATACATTATAAGTTCTTTTTAAAATCATTCCTGATCCTTTACAATACAATACAATACAAAACACTTTATTTGCACCAAGAATAAAAAAAATTACAAAAAACAAAACTTAAAAATAAAACAGTACAAAAAGGCGGCCTTATTGCTTATAGCAATCTCTACCAGACAACCTTTGGATGGAAGAGAGTAATTCTATATGATTGTGAGGTAGTTGTGGTGCAAGTATATATATACATAAAATATATACTACTTAAACAGTACATACACTAAATAAATAAATAAAACAACAAATAAATATCTAATAACTATATATATTATATATATATATACCTATAATATACTTACATAAATAATACACATTACATAATATTATATTCAACTAGTTAGTCAGTGACTGACCTTTACCTACACCGTTAATAGCAATGAGATATGTACAAATGAAAATTTCAATAATTGTACAAATAGTAGTATGCAATACCTACTTCGATTTAATGTGTATAAATTGGCTCCTATTTTCTTTAAATATAACAATAGGTGAGCAATGCTATGATTGGTTCTAAATGACGAATCATTCCATAAAATTATCGTCAGAATTCGTAATAAAATATTACTCAGATTTTAAAGTCCCTAAATGATTTATATTACTCAGACACCAATAAAATTCACTGAAATAATCTACAATGCATACCTACAATGCTTTGGTATTCAATGAAAATAATCTCATATGATACGAGTAGAAAACCTATGTAAGATAACTAATCTTATCGATGCTTTCAATGTAGGATGTAGATATGTGCAGTATTTTTTGACCGTACAAAATTGATCAAGTTACATAATAGGGGAAAAACCACAAAAACATTTGCGTTGTCTCTGTAACGGAATTTACTTTCTAGGGCAAGTTGTAAGGCAAAAATGGATGCATAACAAGTACTCTACGCTTTTAAGCCTCAAACATGGGATTCTTGAATACCCATGTAATTATTATTTTACATGAAATATTTTAAGCCTGTTAGTCTTCTCTCAGAAGGAAGCTACTGAGAGATTTCCAGAGTACAGTTAAAACTTGGAGATACTTTTTAAATTACACTCCCGGGCAATGAAAAAGTTCCACTCACAAAATGCCGAATCCAAACGATCGCAATTTTTTCAAACATTTTATTTAAAATTTAACAAAATTGCCGTTATTAGTTGATAATATCATGATGCTCTGTTAAATGTACTTCAATGTTGCAGAAGGCGTCATTAAGCTAGCTTTTTCCGTTTAGGAGTAATTTGTTGTTTTTCTCAGTGGAACCTTTTCATTGCCCGTGAGTGTATTTATAAGGCAATTCAGATCTTTAATTTATTTTGCTCTTCATTGTTTCAGAGGTCCCCCGCGAGACCCCCCTGAGCGTGGTCGCCACCGACTACGAGCACTACGCCATCGCCTACAACTGCAAGTTTGACGAGGCCAAGAAGAGCCATTCAGGTATCAATTATACCATTTTTTATGTTCTCATCAAGTATAAACGTCTGTAGTCGAGCTGAAGCGTCCGTAGTAGAGCTAGCTTCAGATACCGCTAATCATTCAATCAAACGTCACAGGACTCGTTAGATTTATTTTACAAAGTATCATTTATTATGTTAAATTTTGCTAATAGATCGCTTCTACAAATCAAAAAAAAAAATAGTGGGGAGGTACCTAACGAGTTCTTGTTCTATTTTAGTTTTTTTGTATCTAAGTGCTAAAACTCCATCTTTATTAGTTTGACAAGCTAATCCACATTTTCGGACGTGTTTATCAGTGTTTAGATAGGCATACATTGAATGCTATGAAAAAATATAAGTCACCGCCATAATTGCAATTTATTGATAGGTTAGGATAAGCGATTGATTAAAAAGGTTTTATCGATAGCGATAAATTCTATTGATTATCCTTTTGTTTTGACACAATTGCAGGTTATATAACATTTTTATGAATCATTCATGAAATAAGGTGACTCAGGTGGTCATACTTTGCAACGAAATTGGAAAACATTGGAATCCATACTTACTTTTCTTATACACACTTTATTGGTAAAGTGACATTTTAGTATGGGGTTTGTGAATCTTTAAATATTTTCGTTATAGTTCGTTAAAATAATTGTTATAACATTTTAAGTAGATACTATTATTTTTAATAAAGCAACACAAACTAACAGCTCTGCATCACCGGAGTCCATCATCATCCCATGCTACCTACCTGATCCAGCTACCGTCCCCAACTAATTCTTTGTAGTAAAATCACACTTATCAAAAACTGCATCTGTCTTTGCAGATTCTCTATGGGTGCTGTCCAGG
The DNA here is from genome assembly GCF_932276165.1 of Plutella xylostella. NCBI lineage: Eukaryota > Metazoa > Arthropoda > Insecta > Lepidoptera > Plutellidae > Plutella > Plutella xylostella. The sequence continues at coordinate 2,377,052 of NC_064005.1, forward strand.
ACAAAGAGGCTAGAAGGTGCTGCCAAGACCGCCGTTGAAGACTTCTTCAAGGCAAACAAGGAGCTTGATGCCACCAAACTGATCGAGACTGACTTCTCTGAAGACGCTTGCAAATTCACCCAATCCAAACCCTGGGCACCAGTGAAGGCTTAAAAACATCCGTCGACTCTACTTAATGAAGACTAAGCAATTCAGCCAGTACAAATTAAACACCTTGAAAATGATTGGAAAGACAATTTGAATGTATTTTTTATACTCAATGTAAAGTTGTTGTAACTTTTTGTTTTCAAGTAAAATTAAATTTCAACTTTGAACATGCTAAAACTGATACACCCATTGCGGTGATAAAGAACAACATAATTAATTTATAATAACTTTATTTAATAGATAATAAATACAATTTTGTGGTATGTTTACTTGTTTCAACTTTTATCGTTTTTTGGAATTGCCTTCAAAGTTTATGCGTCTATTCTTGAATATAAAATTAGTAAACTTTCACTACAATTTATAGTACCAATTTAAATATCCAATAACAACAATGATTTACCAAAAGTTATTGGTGAAAAAATTAGTTTCCATTTTATTGGTAAATCCGCAGCTGGTATCAGTGAAATCCTTGAAAACAAATGAAGTCCGGTGCTCAGCCAATTCTGTATACTTTGACAAGGCACTTTCTACCTTTTTCAAAACTTCCCCTCCAAGACTTTGTTTTACTCTTGACAGGACCCATGTGAACACTGAAAAATATTTTTGAATACAAAATATTGAATCGGATTTGATTCAAATGATTTTTAAGGATAACAGATTTACTAGTTATTTATAGCACACACAGTCATATCAGCGTGTGTTAAATACGCTTACATAAATTCAAAATAACTCATTTCTATACAATGCCAGGCACTGTAGCACAGGGCGCTATTAAAACGTGACAAGAGTTCTCTGTCGCGCTCGCTCTTAACGCTGCGCGATGCGAGTGAGCCCCGTACTAGCCCTTCTGGTTTTAACCCGCATAAAAAGTAGAGCGCTTATGAGATTAAGCTACCACCGTTCTTATGGTTAGCACTTTAGTCTCAGTAAGCTAAACACATTTACTTCGGCTCAGCATTTTCTTTCGGAGCTATTAACACAAAGAACACAAAATGAAGGAAACTAAACTAAGTTATTATTCTAATTACGTACCGTAATGTGTTCGCACTTTCTTCTTCAACGTCTTGCAGGTGTAGGCTATCGCGTAGCTGTCGTAGTCCGTCGACAGAATGTAGAATGGGAACTGCAGGACTTTATCTGTAAATAATTGAAAGAAACTGCAATAGCATCTCCCTCATCATCATCTTTGTACTTGTTCTTCCTCATGATTAGTTTTTTTTTGTTTGATTGTCGGTGCAGCGTGTTGGAGGGTATAAAACACTACGATAGCCTATTTGTGGTCATGAAAAATATGTATATTCTTTGGAGCTATGTCAGTAAACATAGTCTTCTCAGCTTTGGTGGAAAACCGGGCCTTGTCCTATTTTCTTTAGGACCAGAAATTGAACTTTCCGAGTCGAAGTATGCAAGTGGACGATGTGGGAAAGTAGACGAAGTGGGAAAGTGTACGAAGTGGGAAAGTGGACGAAACGGGAAAGTGGACGAAGTGGGAAAGTGGACGAAGTTGGAAAGTGGACGAAGTTGGATAGTGGACGAAATGGGAAAGTAGACGAGTAGAGAAGTAGACGAAGTCGGAAAGTAGGCGAAATAGGAAAGTAGACAAAGTGGGAAAGTGGACGAAGTAGTAAAGTGGCCGAAATAGGAAAGTGGACGAGGTGCCCCTGAAGGCATTTTTCGACCATTTTGAAAAATCAAAGACAAGACACAAGACAAAACTGTTTATCGTCGAGTTTTCACAATTTGCTAGTTTTTCACGTACGAAATTTGCGGCGTTGCGGCAGCAGTTTGCCTACTGGCAGCGCAGCCTTAATACTCTTTAAATTTCTAAGGCCGATAGATGCTTTTATAAATGCTATTCTAACATCACTTACCATTATCCTCGTAACTGACGATAAACTGCGCCCGTTTCTCCGCATCAAAGGTCGGGTCCACCCTAGCGAAGTAGGACTTCTGAGTGCGGTTGCCCTGGTCGAGATCCACATAGGTCTCCCTCATAGTGTACCCAAGGTTGTCTTCCTGGAAGTCCATGGTGGAACAGTCGTAGATGGGTCGGTTGTCGCTGGCGTAGCTTGCCGCATTGTACCAGACGCCTGAAAACTAGAAATAGGCGGCGTTTCAGAGAATATTGGTGTTGGATTTTTTTTTATTTCTAAGCCATTTTTATTTCCAACTTGGAAGTAAACCATTACTACAGTAACCATTACTTTGGATCTATGAATACATAAACATAAAATTGGTTTTATATTTTAATTTAATAATTGAAACGATTTTAAACGATCCACAGTATTAAGTATTCTTCAGCTAAGATAAATTATTTCTTCTACAATAGATGTAAATGTAATGAAATAGGTTAACTAATTATTATCTTGTGTGTTATGTAAATAAAAAATCGCTAGCTGCTATTATGATTAAAATAGCTTCCATAATGTACGATGATGATTAATGAGTACATGGTACAGATTTAGTACATAATGTGTAGGATCACGTAGTAGATCGAAATATGATAGCAGGTTAATCCGGATAAGTAGAAGATAAAACTTGGGATGGACAATATAATTATGCACTAACAAAAAAGTTACGTGACTCTCTTAATACATACAAATAATATAATATTATTTGTTTTTGCACATTATGTAAAAAAAAAAATTCTCAAAATTACCTTCGTAAAATCAAGATTTTCCTGTAGCTTCACAGTCGGACACTCTCCCGGCAAAGTGAATTCTGCAGCAAACGCAAAACTCACAAATAAACAAAATATCAATTTCACGAACATGTTTATATTTTTTAACTTGAACTACAGATGTACCTATCCCGTTCAGTTGTTTCTGTGGAGTGATACGAGCTGCGACCTACGCGGTAATTATCCAATAACATGACCTATGACTGAAATAACTCTATTTTTCTCGTGCGGCGAAGTTTTTTTATTTATTTAACTCGAGCCAAGGTTCTGTACCTGCTCCCGCTTGAATATTATTGAGATTCACTGTAAAGTTCTCTACTTTAACAAATAATTTTCAGAAAAATAAATTACAATCAAAGACCATGGTTAGTCAGATTAATTCCTAAATAGGTAGGTACTTTGAATTCGATAAAGTATCAGATGCGTTATAGGTTTTAGTATTTTACGATTTTTACGTACCCTTTATACAGCAATTTATTTTTAATCAACTCACGCATTTGTACTCTGAAGGTATGTAAAATAATTAATATCCTGAATTTCAAAATAGTTGTTTCAATGTTAATTCCGACGATAAACATTAAGTAATCTGAACAAACACATGTATTTAGTTTATGTATTTACATTTACATTGTCCACTGCAGCTCAATTGGAACACGGGTTTAAAATGGCACATTCTTAGATAAATGCATCCTTCAACAACATACTTGTATTAAGTACGCCATCGTCTATGGCACTTTAGATAATACTCCTGTTACAAACCTTAAATTTTATTACGTTCTTCTGCCAAAATGACTAAATGTTTATTGAAATTAATAAAAACTGTTTGTCGATCAAACTTGAAGAAATTATGAGTAATGTATATGGTGGCATTGTTGACTATTTAGGGCTGCATAAATCTATATCAACATAAGTACATACTGGAGGAAAATCATAAAACGAAGGAAGATCGCTCAAAGTAAACAATTCTTAGAATTATATCGGAGTTACCTCTAAAGGTTATTCATTGACCCATGTTTATAAACAAACAAGCCCAGTGACTCCAGAATTCTATCACTGTATATACTGATACAGTTGAGACGACACTAAATTTTGTGCTATTGTATCAAAACTATTTACAATGTTTAAGTTATTTCTGTTTTTAATTCTTGGAGCATCATGTCATTGTTATTTTACTTTGCCTGGAAAGTGTCCTGAGGGAGTAACTCTGCAACAAGATTTCAGACTAGCAGACGTAAGCAATTCTAGTGCATACTTGATTTTAGTGTACCTATGTATATTACTACTTAATTATAAATCTCTTGTTGATTTCAAACTACTACGACTGTAGGTTAGTAGCTAAGGTTTCATCTTGAATATCATAAAATCACCAAATAAAATCTTTTTCTTTTTTCTTTCTTTCTAAAACTAATTTTGATCCTATATTTTCAGTTCTTTGGGACTTGGCATCAAGCTTTCCATTACGCCAGCGATCATCAGCATCTCAGTAACTGCTCTACGCTAGAACTTCAGACTCAGAGCTCTGGCATATACCTGAACATATCGAGGGTAGACCGTGGTCTCTTCCACCGGTACAGCATCGGTGCACTCGAAATACCCACCAGTATGGATAATGCTGCTAAATTAGACGTCATTTTCACCTTCAAGGATGCTCCGAGACGATGTAAGTTTTCATTTGGTATTACGTCTGCTTCTTTAACATTTAAAGGGTTTCATTGGTCATATCAAGCTACTCTTGTTTGTAAAAAAACAGTAAAATGCTGCTGATTCGGAGAGCTGTCATGTTTCATTTTGTCAGCTCAACAGCGCTCCGTAATTTTTTATTTTACCCTAGAGCAAAATTTAGCACCTCCTTCTTTCATATAGGTCAATGTTCAATCACAAATTTTAAGATGAACATAATTAAATGTCCAGCCCCTAGTAATATATAAGTCAATGTCTAGCCCGTGTTACTTTTATCAAATTTCTGTCTATAACAGTGACGTAAACTTTTATGCTTTGTTTATTTCTAAAGGCCAATCCTGAAGGCCATGGCTGGTCTAGCTCTATCAATGCTCCACTACAACGACAACCAATCAGTATACAAATAACCAAAGTCCACATTGAAGATAAGACAATTATTTTCTGTATCTTTGATTCAATCATTAGCCTTGTAGGTATAGGTTATTAGGTGTAATAATAATGATATTTTTGGGCATTCAAATAGAAATCTAAGAAAACAAAATCATCTAAAAAGGTGTTATTCAAAGGTTCATTCTAAGCAACTTTTGTCCTAAAACTTTAGAGAAATGATCAATCTAATGTAATCATGAAACAAAAGTAAAGCTGTTTAGAATGACACTAACCTTTTGCCATACGCCGAGTTTCTGCAGACATTACTATTATGGATTGCTTTCATCGATATGTTTCTTGTAACTTACAGTGATGAGAAGACAGTATCCGTTCCGTGTGTTGGCGACTAACTACAACTACTACGCAACAGTCTACACCTGCAGCTACAGCCCACTCATTGATAAACACTACAGTGAGTAATTGAACTATTTCACATAGAATAGACCCAAGGGTCACCCCAAGGGAATATTTTAGGTCCCCTGTTTTTTTATTATAGCTTTTTTGTTTCATTGTATTGTAGTAGTGGAAGTCAGTAACGAATGATTGTAAAAAATAAGTACCTTTTCTATTAATTGAATATTTTCTATCATAAAAGTTAAGAATTTGTACTTATATGCCCATAAACATCACAAAATTCGACCTGCCAGTACTCATTTGAATCGATGATAAGATAAGAGTGATAAACACTACTAATTACAACTACTTATAAATAAATTTGAATATTTGTAACTGCTTTGACATTATTGTAAATATAAATTTGATTCGAGCTCTTTGATTTTAACGAATGTATGCTGCTCGACTTTCGTTCTCCTGAACTACCTACCTAATCTTTGTTTTTTTTTTTCAGTATACGTATGGCTTCTCTCGAGAAAGCCCAGTCTCAACGTTGTATCTAAAGAACTCGCCATGAAGCCACTTCAGCAATTGGGGATTAAAGAGGAGGATTTAATTAAAGAAGAAACAAGCAATTGTAGCCCCAAATATTACGAAGATGTAAAATCAGAACCAGTTACTTTCAGATTCCCTGTTGTTGTCAAAGTTTGAATTTCAATTTATGTACATAAAAGTAAGTTAGTAGGTCAGGTAGTCTAATCAAATTATAAAATATGATTAAGTATTAAGAAGCAATGTTACACATATTTTATTTCAATACTGCAACAACAAAAAACAGACCGTACTCTACACGATGTGAAATATTAATACCCCAATAATACGAGTTCAGATTCATTTGAAAAATCAGTCCAATGCCGAAATGATTAAAAATAAACACTGAAGATAATTGTGTGAAAATAAATACACATTCGCGACTATAAAAATTGTGTAATTTCCTCAAACTCGCTCGCAGTCATGTTCTGCGCATGCACATGCGCTGTCCAGATGTGTCCACATTTCCTCTCGTCCTGTTCCACAGACTGCAGGTACACCGGGCTGGACCCGGGTATGGACCTGATGACGTCATAGGCCTCTTTCATGCGAGCAGCGTCGAGTGTTCGCTCTCTTGATAGGATCCAAGTGGAAACTGAGGAAGGATACGTCATTACAGTTTGTGTGTGAAAAAACTGACATTATTTACTGTTTCTTACAGATTGTTATACTATATGGCTGTTTATGTACTGTTGATTGCAAGTTGATTGCTAGTGTGTCAGTGAGGACAGCAGATCTTGCACGCCAAGAATTGTTAAAAATTATAGAAATATTTTGATACCAAGTTAGTTTTTTTTTTCTAAATGAAACCTATTTACTGAAGTCGGCCATAAGGGACTTATTCAGCTTTTCCCTAACTCTGGGGGAGGCGCCGATAGGCGCCTTCATACCAAGTTAGAACAGTTTTTTTCTTTAGGGAACTACTAATTAATAAACTACAGTAATATTTCCATGCTTACATAAGGATTCTCTTACGTAAGAAATAATTAATCAGTATAAGTGAAGTATAATCCATTTAATGATAAAGATTTGCAGGTTAACATTAAGGATTAGCTACCTAAATATGCACTAATTAAATTTCTTGTAATTTAGATAAAATAAACAATCTACGTGAGTAAGGGCCTCTATAAAATTGGAAACGTGTTATTACTCATTGGTGATAAATGTATTTTTGTTGATAAAAATATGCATTCCATTTTGATAACGACCATTATATAAATATATAAAATTATATAGCAATATATACACATGTACTACGAAATCAAACTTTATATACAATTCGGGATAAACCAGAAGCTGCTTCATGAATGCTGCTTCATTACAGATAGGTATTAACGCATATAAAAATGCAATATGTAATTAAAACAATGTAGTGAACACATGATGTTATTAATAAAAGGTAGTGAATAAAATATCATGATATCTTCCAATTATGACGCAAGCAACATACGCCAAAGCCATACTTTAGAAGTCACACAGACAAGATTATCTTTAAGGACTTTTAAACCCGGCTACGGAATCTATGTAAAGCCACATTGGTTTCAAGAAGGTAGCTAGTATAAAAAATAACTTACGATATTTAAGGTTTTCGTCGATATTGTCTACGCAGCCGTACACCACTGCAAAATTAGCATAGTCCGTCGCCACCACTAGGAACGGAATACCGATAGGATCTGGAAAATGATAATACTTACTTGTTTGCTTAAATAAATTACTTTTAATCTGTGGATAATACTTACATAATTTTATAACCTTACTGAATTTTACATGCATGTCTAATGATGAGAATTGAGTTGAATTTTAAACTTTGACCTGAATGTTGGGTTGGCCGAAGATATATAAACTTTTACCCGCTAACTTTGACCTTTATGTCTTAACCAACTATCACTATACTATTGTCAGTTCCTCGATGGATATGTGTGTACGGTCAGGTGCAGAGAAACCTGACCCCCCTCTCATACTAACAATGCTTCTGAGGGGGGTCAGGTTTATCTGCCCCTTACTGTACGTGTTATGCAAGCTGAAGTGGCACGTTATCCGTTTTCTAAATTACTTGATATAATTATAGTGACCTGTAATTCCTGACGACTTGGCCATAAACTGCAGGCAATATATTTCAGTCTGATGGCAGTGGCAGCTGAAGCAAGCTGAAGTGGCAGTGGGCCGGGGAGAAGCGATGACCGGTCGGGTAAACGAGTTATCGAATGGAGTCCACGAATAAACAAGCGTAGTTAAGACAGGTGGCCGGTAGTAGCTGGATGAGGAAGGTTGAGGACAGAGTATCGTGGCACTGCTTGGGAGAGACCTATATTATATGTATCTGGGATGACTATGGCCTGATGATGATGACGTCGGATATAAAGTAAATAATAACCATCAGCAACTCACCAACGTTATTCCCAGCTACCACAAATACCGCCTCAGCTCCCCGGTCGTAAGTGCTGTTCGTATGAAGTACATACTCGATGTCGTCTCTCACGAACACATGCTGTATCGAGATCCGCCGACCACACTGCCTCAGTTCTTTGTAGGCGCATCGCCCGGCCTTCTCGTACCATGCTGGGTACCGCTCGATCTCATACCACCGGCCTAGGAACTGGAAGATGGTGAAAGAAAGAAATAGGTAGGTACATCGTATTTTTTTATTATTCATTGGTCAAGTATATAATTAAGCGAAGAAAATGTAGATGGACTTATGCTAAAAGCATGGCTGATTATTGCTGCTGCCTATATCATCATCAACAAATGCTAAATATGAAAACATTTGAACAGCAGTATATAAATAATTATGTTGTTTTATGTAACATTATATGACGAGAGTGTATCACCATCTTTGTCACAGTGGTAAAAGTAGTATTATTAAAGCTATTTATTAGATGTCAGTCGCTGACCAGAGTGCGCCGGACCTGTATAACAGACGGTTTATACGTGACTCGAGGAGTTACCTTGATACTAGAGTGGAGAGTAGCGAGACAAAAAGGTGGGAAATTAGAAAGCTTTAAAAAAATTACACCTAATAATATTCGTTCGGTTGAACCAGTGATCAAATTCATCTTTACAATAAATATCGATGTAAACCTACCTTTTCCAACTGGAAATATGTAACAGTTTCAACCTGTGGACAGGAACCAAACTGAATCACTTGAGTTAAACTGTACCTCACTGACAATAAACAAGTTAGGACTATAAACAAATTGTTAAATTCCATTTTAAAGTTAAACTTTTCACATTTTCTAATGGCGCCGGGAGACTGTTATGATATCATAACACTAACCGATAACAAGATTGCAGATATAGACAGATATCACTCGTACGATACAATAAAAAAGCCGAGATAGTAACGAATTATTATTCGATGGCAGTTTTTTCTCATGACGTCATTATTGACAGTTTAGTAAGGTACTTATTAGTTATACCAACTGTCTTGGCCAGGCTTGGGCAACATCCAGATACTAATTCATGCACTATGAAACATTTAGGAAGTAAAATTTGTTCCAACGTAATTTCTAACATGGTTTAAAGTTGGTTTCCTTTGTATATCATACATTTCCGTAAAACATTGTTATATCAAAAAATGGCTCCTTCTGGGAGAACTACTATGTCAGTCTGTGAATCAGTGGTAATCCAGCTTTATATATTATAAAATAACTTACAATAGTTACACTCATTTTGTTTCCACTTTACCAAGGTTGCCTGTAAGAGATTGCTCTTAGCGATAGGGCCTATTATACATTATTTCTAGTCTGTAAGTACCTATATTTTACTTGTAATAAGTGGTGTGTAATAAAGTCTAGTCTATTCCAATTCTATGAACGTTTGTCTTACTAGTTCTAGAAGCAGGTAAAAAACACTATCTCGTGAGTATGCTTCCTCAAACTCCGAGACTCCGGGCGTATCGAATCGCGACAGAGGTCAAACTTTTCTATTGTAATTGTGTATGATGCGTTTCCTGAACACCATTTTACTCAGCATTTCAGCATACCTACTACCTGTTTAATAATCAATTGAAACGTTTAAATTGAATTTCAAAAAAATAGCTTTTAAAATTATTACAGTTCTAGTTACTTTGTATGAGAGTTAAACCAATGGCTCACATATACATATGTTACATATAATAACGTACTAAGTTTTAACTTTGTAATTTTAATCGATGACTAGAATTACATAATTAATTGTTATAGGTGCCAGTGTGAAATATCTTCTAAGCTTGTCGGTGGCAAAATCCAGCAGAATATATGAATAATAATTTAATAATACACTATAATATTGCAATCTATGAAGTGTTTCCCTTTGTTGCATCGATTGAAATTAACATACAACTTCCTATTAAGAAAAACAAACATCTTACGGTATTGATACAATTTTGATTGTGAAAACATCATTTACCACATTGTCTACAAGGTCTCGTAACAATGCATCTCTATATAAAACCTTGTTTTATTTCCTTATACTCTTCAGTGGTTTTTGAACATCTATTCACGAGACTTGTGTTGTGACAAGGTTGCATCATGTTGGTAATAGGATTGACTTTTACAACTTTGTTACTTTTCGTCGACTGTGCCAGTTGGAATGCTACGTGCCCGACAGTTAGCCCTAGGCTACTGGATTTGAAGGAAGTGAGTAATGTGGTTGTCCATGAGCTATGGAAAAGTTCCATTTACAAAATGCCGACACTAAATTCCCCAATTTTGTAAAACATTTCATTTAGAATTTGATCAAAATATATACGTTTAAAGTTGGTAATATCGAAATATACAATATTGCAGACGGAGTCATTAAGTTAGTCTTTTCAGTTTAGGAGTAATTTGGTGCAATTTTCACTTAAACTTTTTTAGTGTTCATTAGTGTATTTAGCTATTTATTCAAGGTTAAATAAATAAGTTGGGAGAGCAAGACCATACAATTAGATCGATTTTATTTCATTTGCATTTTATCTTATCATTTAACGAAAGTAGTATTCTATTCTATTATTTTCTATATAAACGATTAAACTCGGGGAACCACCTTGATTCTTATCGATTTTACTTGCATTTTTTTAGTAATCTTTGTTAATCCTCACGATAGAGTTAAAAGGTTGATAATGGATGAATCATCTGTTCTAAAGTGCCACAAAAAAGATTCATAGCCACATAAAATAGGTATTATCAGTTAGGGAAGCGTATTTGGAATCCACAAAACCAAAGGTTAGATTTATATGCCTTTGACTATGGTTTTTGGCTCGCTAAGTTTCATCAAAATAGGTAGGTAGTGCAAGCCAAAATATGTGCCCTTGTCATCATTAAATTAATCATTGGTTAGTTTCTTTTTTTTAAACGACTTCAAAAAAAGGAGGAGGTTCTCAATTCGTCGGGATATTTTTTTTTGTTTCCTTAAATTTTGTGTAAGCACACATACGTCAAATGCAACTAGACCAATAAGAATACACTAACGAGCAAGACGCAGATGGAGCTTTTTCCGTTTAGGAGTAATTTGGTGCTATTATCACAGGAACTTTTTAGTAGTTCGCGAATGTATTTGTTGTATGTATTATTCTTTATGTGTTCTAATATTTGTGGTGATAAAAAAAGATATATTCTATTCTATTCTATGTGACTAAAGCTAAATATCGTATCGAGTGGCGTGCTTTGGGAGAGGCCTACGTCCAACAGTGGACTGCTATAGGCTAATGATGATGATGATGATTCTATGTAACACTGGCCGAAAACAAAAACTCATTTCCTCTCCGCTCCAGCTCGACGGCACCTGGTACCTATCCGCAGCCGCATCCGACCTGCAGCTGCAAGGGGAATGTGCCACCGTCCAGTTCCAGCACGGCAGCAGCAACACCACCAGCGTCTCCATCAGCTGGATCCAGAACCGCACCGCGAGTCATTACAACGGGTCTGCAGTCGCCATCGCTGACCCGAGCAATAATGTCACCGGACAAATGCTTATGGTCAACTATGATGGTTAGTGTTTTGTAGCCCGGCAGAAATCCTTATTTCGGAACTGTCAAAACCGTAATTTCTGTGTTTTTGCTAGCAAAATTTATACTTTAACAGCTTTAAAACTAGAATTTATGCGTTCAGAATCGACATCACTAACTATTCATCATCACGACCCATCTCGTCCCACTGCTGGGGCACAGTCGCCTTCCAATGATGGAAGGTTTAGGCCTAGTCCACCACGCTGGCCTAGTGCAGGTGGACCTTAGATATTAATGATTATATAAAACGTTTTTGAAAGGTTGCATGCATTATTTGTTTTGCTAGTCTATTAAAAGGCAGCCTTTCTTGAGAATCGAGAATTAGGTTCGAGTATTTGGCAAATAAAGCCAACATCCGATAACAAATACGAATAGCCAAGTGTGGTACCAGCATGACAATGATACTGTGGATGAAAAGCATGTCCCTTCTACTTCCAGACCAGAAGACGGAGAGCTACTACTTCCTGGACGTGGACTACGAGCACTACGCGGTGGTGTTCGCCTGCAACAACTCGGCTGACGGGAACAGCAGCACCTGTATGTATTCTATTCTATTATCTGTGGGGGTGCACCTGGCTCTCTCGAGTGGAACCTTTGTGCATATCCCCAAGGTCTAAACTGCCTTCCTAAGCTTGGATGACATCCCACCACGCTGGTCCGCTGCGGGTTCGTGGGTTCACATAATATCTAGATGTGCTAAATCTAGATATGCAGGTTTCCTTACGATGTTTTCCTTCACCGTAAGAGCGATGGTATACATTGTACTTAAATTCAAAGAACTCAATGGTACATGTCAGCGCCGGGATTCGAACGCGCATCTCTGGCGTGAGAAGCAGGCGCTTACCCGACTGAGCTACCACCGCTCCATCTGCTGTAGATATTATACATATGACTTTTTTTAAACAAACGAGTACCTATCTACTGAGTATATCTCTCGCACATTTTCAATATTGACAGAGTGAGAAGGGTCATTGCTAGAACCAATAGCAACGCAAAAAATAATTTCAGTACTCGTTTGTTAAAAAAAATAGACTATGTCGGATGTCGCTCAGAGGAGAGCTTATTTTGTTCTACGAATTTTGGGAATTCATAAAAAATACTTCATATAAAAATTACGTCACGTGGCCAACCAATTTTCATAATACATATAAATATGGAAGCTAAATCTTTTTCTCGAATTTTCAAAAGTCGTAGAAGAAAAGTTGTTTAGGAAAACCCCTCCTGAGTAAAACCCTCTTGGTTTACTGTAAGGTCATAAAAAAATATGCCGCCCCCTTTTAAACTGGAACTAAACCTACTTCTGCTCACCCTGATAGGAAATAGGTGCAAGTTGTGAGTTTTATGTTTTGTAAATTGCGTTTGTTATTTTGCGGTAAAACTTAGACTGAACTGCGTTACTAATCCACTTAGTTTTGTAAGGAAAAAAACTCAATTTTACGCTCAATAATCGCACCGAGAGCACCAGTGCGGAAAACCATGATTAAAAACATTTATTTATCTTGTATCGATACTAATTAGCTGATTAATTGATGAAATCTTTAGAGCAGAACTACATAAACACACCCGAGTCCGCATCACTTGAAGTCATCTATGGAAGTGGACTTCATTTTGGAGAGTTCTTTAGATGACTCCTTGCTTGTGACGCTATTTACATAAATAAAAATCTATTATATCATTAACAGTGTTTTCACTAAAATAGTGACAAACCTTAGTCCTGCTACCGTACCACCACGGAAACATTTACAATTAACAATCCATATGCAGCAACGCTGTTTGTCGTAGTGTGCGTAGTACTAGTCACCTACACCTACACCCAAAAGCGAAGACTAAAATAACAATTTTCTATCCCCAGATGAGCTATGGAAGCTCAGTCGCAGAGCACATCTGAAAGCCGATGACTTGGCCAAGATAAATGATGCCATCACGAAATACGATCTTCAAGACACCGAGTTCATGAACTTTAACAACACAGAAGAATGCTGCAAGAAAAACGCTGGTGATTTTGTCAATCCAGGGTCTCTCGTCATGACGTCAGCTGTTGTTCTCTCGATCTTTAGACGGTTTTAATCTTTTGTGTTCCGTTCTTTTGATGAACCTTCAGTTTTATCCTTATTTAAGGTACCATTCCGTGCATCGCGACAGTCGTATTCCGCGCGCATCATCTATACTCATTCACTCCACATTCTGATATATTTTCTTTGCTGCTATCCATCAGGTGTCTTCTTTTGAAGAATATGAATGCTTAAATTATAGGCCTATTCAGAAGTGCGTTCAGGGGGTCTACTCTTGGCATGAAAAGTACCGATTGAAAGCCTTTACCCGAAGGTTCGTGTTTCATGCATCAACGGTTACCCCTCTGACTAGGTTACCGCTAGCTTTATTGTTAACTTTAATAACTAACTTAAGTAAGTACTTATATTTCATATGAATATTTTTTTGCAATTCAATGTTTTGCATGAACGCGAATGATTTTGTTTCATATCTCATCAAAGGTATTTTTCATCTGTAGGTACCTACCCGAGTATGTTAAATTTCCTTAGAAGAAATTACGTTCATATGTACTTATTATCAGTGTATTCAATCAAAACTAATAATAATACATAGGTTATACTTGTGAATGCACTAAGCACTTAGGGCCTTACCACAAAAACTTAGACAGTATTTAACAGGTGTTTAAAGCTGTCAACTGCCTATAAAATCTGTCAAATTTCGTTTTAAACACTTGTTAAACAGTGTTCAAAGTTTTTTGTGGTAGCACAGTTATAGTTTATAGTAGTGTTTATATAGACTAAAAATAATAACATAGAAGACAGTAGGTAATAAGGTTTTGCTTTGTAACGTTTAAATTATAGTTTATGCTTATTAAAAGTAGGTAAAACTAGTTTGGTATTATTTGTTCATTGTTTTCAACAGACACAATTTATTTATTGATGTATTTTATGAGTAAGAATAAACATTGTTACTTATGTTCGTTATTTTATTAAAACTTGTTTTATTTTTATTTATCGGTGTTTTTACCTCCTCCTAATTTTGAGCAGTATCATTACTTTTAGTTTTTTGACTACGGAACCCTAATATGATAATAAAATACAAAATCACTGCCCTTATTAATTAAGATCAACGTCAAAATTTTGATGGGTATCGCTTCACTACTAATCAACTATTATGCATAGCATCAATATCTATAATAATATTTTATAAACTATGTACCTTTATTTATACAAAACTGAGGAAATTTATTATGAATAGCTGTTCCCGCGAGCTTCGCTTCCCCTTAAAAAGTTTTCCCGTGGGAATTCCGGGATAAAAAGTAGCCTATGTTTTTCTCAGGGTCTAGACCATATGTACCTATGTCAAATTTCATTCAAATCCGTTGAGTAGCAGAAAGAGTATCAGACAGACAGACATACACAGTTAGGTACTTTCGCATTTATAATATTAGTTAGGATTAGGATACTTATAGTGAACCTACCTCAGGTATACCTATCATTCTATGAACACATGAAATTTGAATTTAGCATATTTAGAATATGATGTGATTCAAATCTCGGCCTCGGACGTTCAATGTTTATGTTATTTCGATAATTTTGATATTTCCACCTATCCGTGGCGTGGATGGTAGTAAAAACCTCCAACTTTTGAAGGGTGACCATGTACTGCAGTGGGTTTTGCGTGTATGTGCGAATTTGATTTCGGTCAACTAATCATTATGATTAAAACACCTCTATCTGTTATGGAGATAATAGCTTTTTATAAATTGGTTGCCTCAATGATAAGGAATCATTTAACGATTAGTGGTGGCATGGGTGACGCTAAAATAACATGCCAAGGTCTCAATATGAATAGGCTTTTAGTATTAGTGTTTACCCTTTTGGGGGTGTTTTGTGTGACGAGTGGACAAGTGGTCCAGACTGGACAGTGTGAACAGTTGACGGTGACAGTGTCTGCAGATTTTAATATTGAAACGGTGAGTCTTGTTTTATTTCACAAGTAGGTAGGTACTCACATTTCATTATATCTCGTTTCATTCAGCTAAGATGATTCCAGTGACAGTTCACAATTTTATGAAAATCTATCTGGAATCTGAATCAATTAATTTCCATTTCATTAAATACGACTCATACATACAATACATAAGTATTGATAGACAAAAACTATAGAATTTCATTATAACATATTCACAAAAAATATCATCAACTCGCGAGCCCATGTAGGGTAACGTAACGTACCTTGGGACGCTTGTACCTCGGGACATTGATTGTATTTAAAAAACCGGCTAAATAATCACATTAAAATTCTACCCTAGGCATAGTATTTTACTCGCTTGGCAAAACTAGAGAGTCTCGTGATCATACCAGCATCGAGTGTGTGGTGAAGACAATATGAAGTTTTTTGGAGTCAAAAGTAGCTTTTGTATAGTTTTTTGTGTTGCTTTATCTCATTGAGGCATGCTCAAAATAAAGACATGGATGTCACGTATAACTTTTCAGTTATTTAATTTTATGACATGGTAATTATCTGAAAGATTCCTATTAATTAAAAATAAAGCTATTTAAATTTTGGTTAAATATTGCTTTTTTGTACCTTGGGACACGATTAAATTTGTACCTTGGGACACTGTTTCCTATGGCTTTGTACTATGGAAAATGGAAACATCTAAATAACGCCTTATATCTCTGTTCTTATTAGTGCCAGAGTGAAACTAGACAGAAGAGAGATGCAGTAAATCAATAAGAACAGAGATATTAGGCGTTATTTAGAAGTTTGCATTTTCCATAGTACAAAGCTATAGGAAACAGCGTCCCAAGGTACAAACGTGTAACGTACCTTGGGTCAAAACAAGCATTTTTACTTTTATCTTAATTTAATAAAATCTGGCCACACTAAAGCTTTAGCACAAATACTAGTGATAATAGATTATATATCCTACCGAATAAAGAAATTTTCACATTAATATCTTAGTTGTACGCTGCGATAGCTTCATTCAAAGTTGGGGTAGTCGAAAATGTCCCTAGGTACGTTACGTTACCCTAATGTACGATCAGATGCAAACGAATTGAAACTAAAAAATATAGTTAAATATTGTCTCCCTGGCTGATTAGCATAAGAAGGTACCGACTAGACAGTCGCCATTAAAGAAGATGCTTTGATTTCGGGATAAAGATACAATAAAGCCTATGTTGGAAGTACGGAATGAGACAAAAGGGGATGTGACCTATGACACATGATACCCAAGTTTGCTATCTCTCTCATCCCGTGCGCAAATTTTACCTGTCATAGCTATGTCCTTCAAGTTTTTGTTGCAAAAACCGGTTTAAAGGGTTAAAACGTCATTGTTTTAGTGACGTCGTTTTAGTGTTACTCCTAATTCGAAGCAGAGATGTAGGTACAGTGCATTATTTACAGTACAGCGCAAAAATATTAAAATGTGGCAATTTTTTTAACTGATTTTGATGTATTGTGGGGGTAAGCCTATCATAAATTAACTTTACTATATTACCAAGTCTACTTTGCCGTAATATAAACACATTGTTACGTTTTCGCTCTGTTACCGTTACATTAAATATCGAATTAGCACTAAAATTTAAATCAAATTTCGTTTATTTCATTGGTCAATGAGCAGACCTAACTGTAACAATTACTTCCAGGAAGTTCATCGCAAACATCTAGTAATAAAACTGCACATGAAATCATAACATCCCAGCGAGGAAAGTCGGTACTGCTTCGTGCAGGTTATAAATATAACAAAGATCGAACAAAAAAAATGGTTCCTGTGTTTGGTGGTGTTCGAAGAGAACAGTTAGCCAAGCGAGATTAAAAACTGATTTTATTTTAAAGTAAAGTCCTATAACATACCCTATACATTTTAAGTAGTTACCTTAAGCATAATAAATTATAACTTTTGTGGCTGACTCTACATATTTTCACAGTCGAGCGAGTTGACGACAAAAAAAGTAGGTAAATACGGGAGGGGCAACTCGCGTGTGGCGCGCGAGTCTAAGGCGCGCGACTTGACGAATGACTCGTAACGATGTATAATATAGCGATTAGAGCACATTTTATTACTGTTGATACATTTGGTGATGTTCTAATTGCTTATTAACTCTCAATAGGATTGTCAAAATAAAGACAAACCCCTTAATCATAAAAAAGTTACTGGACGCTTTAGTTTTTGAACTGTTTTGTCGTTCTCTGTCAAAGAACAAATGAGGCGTTTGTTAAAAAAAAAAAAAGTTCCTTTTTGGAGAAATAGATGGCGTTGTCTGGGGTTGTACCAACTTTCAAACCCTCAGAACACACTCAGATCACAATATGTTATTCTGTGAGGCTAACGAAATGTGAAAGTGACGTATGTAGGTAGAATTGTAGTATTATTTTCTCTATGATGTCGATGTCACTGTTGCTTCAGCGTTCAGTGCGATTGTGCGTACAGCCGTTCTTTTCAAGTTTTCTCAGTTTCCTTGTGTTTCTCCTGTATTAATTGAGTTGTAGTTGAGCTATCTGCTCCTCCTCCCTTGATACTGTAGAGTTAGTTTTTACAAGTTGCGACGGCACACATTCTCATCTTGTCTTGTAAGTATTTCTTTGGGATCTTATTTAGGATCATACAATAAATAAAAATAGAAAATCAGTTCTCGCACGCAGCACCCGTTCAAACGGCGCGCATAGAGAAAAGAACACTACGTGACGGCGCGGGTAGAACTATTCACAGAATACTTAGCACTATCCCAAGCCACATGCAGTCTGAGCCTCGGAAGGATGGCTCGCGCTACCACCCGACATTTAATCACAACTAGTGAGTTCTTATTCTGAGTTTAGTACTCTTTGCTCTCTATGTAATTTTTGACAGTTGGTACACTGCGTTTTCACGCCATCTATCGGCTTACCCAAAAGCTCAACTGACAGCTGTCAAGGAAAACGGCTCATTGTTCTCTGTCAGAGAGTGACAGAACAGTTCAATAGCTAAAGCGTCCAGTAACTTTTTTATGAATAAGGCCCATAAACTATACAAGAACTTTAGGTATCTGAGAACTTCCAGTCAGTAGTATAATTTAGCTACTTTTGTTAAAACACTTCCACTGCTTGTCATGTGAGTGGAGTTGCACACATTTCTATGAATATAAAATATAATATAAATTGTCAAGCAGTGTGAACTATAAAAAATATTTATTCAATTAATTAATAACACAGTTCAATGTGCCCGACATACTGAGCATGTTTTGTACAAATTATATAGGACCAACTCTGTGACCGCGAAAAAAAACAGATAGTCCATTATAATCATAATTTATAAAACCATTAATAGATATTATTATTCCGACAATTAAAAACTTTTCTGTCCTGTGAAAATTCCACACTGTATTACTATAAAATTTTGAGGGAAATTGTATTATATTGGATAACAATGTTTTGTAAAAAATATATAAGTAGATTCAATTCGTTACATAACCTACCGATTCATAATTTATTGATTTGGTATTTTATTAATTGACTATCTTGACGTCATGGAATCAAGTACACGATTACAATAAATTAAATAATAAGCCTATGATTAATTTTAATTTTGGAGCATTGATAACGACGATAAGTCCCACTCGGTCACTTCTTAAAAAAGTGCGAATTTGAATCCCTAATGAAGGGTTCCGTATCAAGCATCATTATCCGATATAATAGTATATTATTATCTAATTTTCTGTATTTGTTGTTGTTGTCAGTGTATTTGATACAAATGTTTCTTTATACAATCACGGGCAAGGAAAAGGTTCCACTGAGAAAAGCACCAAATTAGCCTTTATTGCGTAACTTAGAAAACATTTGAAAAAGTAGTGCTTCAATTGTTATGTTAGTAGTAACTTAAAATTAAGAGTTAGTTCTATTTAAATCTAAATTAAATATAGGTAGTTGTTACGCGCCCTTTCGGGTGTAGGCCTCCTCCAAACCGTGCCATGCTTCCCGGTCTCTTGCCGTAGTGAGCCATTCTTTGCCCGCAACCGCCACGATATCGTCAGCCCATCGCTTGTGAGGTCTCCCTTTCTTTCGCTGGCCACCTTCTAGGCCTCTCCACACTGTGACTCTCCTTGTCCATCTGTCGTCATCTATGCGTGCCACATGTCCAGCCCACTTCCATTTCATTTTTGTAATGTGATGCAAGACATCCGGTATCTTCATATAAGACTAATCAAATTCAGTATTTCAAATCTCCCGTTCCCCAAGCTAGAGTATTGTAATTTTTCACTACCGACATAATTAGGTTAGTTCTTATGTTTTGGAAATGCTAAGTAGAATACCTTTTTTATGTTTAACCATGTTAAACACATGATTTGATCACTTGACAACCAATGTATGAGTTGCAGAGAGGAACTTAAAGCTAGTCGTGTTTGTTAATATACGGTCAGAAAGAGTCGTCTGACTCTTTTGTAATGTGATGCAAGACATCCGGTATCTTCATATAAGACTAATCAAATTCAGTATTTCAAATCTCCCGTTCCCCAAGCTAGAGTACTGTAATTTTTCACTACCGACATAATTAGGTTAGTTCTTATGTTTTGGAAATTCTAAGTAGAATGCCTTTTTTATGTTTAATGTTAATGTTAATCATGTTAAACACTTGATTTGATCACTTGACAACCAATGTATGAGTTGCAGAAAGAAACTTGAAGCTAGCCGTGTTTGTTAATATACGGACAGAAAGATTATCAATATTGCATGGGAACACCCAAATATTCCGAAAAACATTTTTCCGAATTTGATAACCCCGAATATGTTGCATTTACAAAATATTGCAATACCGATTTTTTAAAATACCGAATTATAATAATCACGAAAATTATAATTTCGAATATTATAATCACGAATATTGTTATTACGTGTTAGGTGCACATAGATATCGAAAAACAAAGCGGAGCGCAGCGAAGCGGAGCGGAGCGTTTCAAATTTAGAGCAAAACAATTGCTAGGATTTTTATGGTGTTTAAACTTAAAAACCTTAGGACCTAAACCTAAAGATAGGTGCGACGACGAGCAAAGCGAGGAGGAGCGTGTTAGGTGCACATAGATATCGAAAAACAAAGCGGAGCGCAGCGAAGCGGAGCGGAGCGTTTCAAATTTAGAGCAAAACAATTGCTAGAATTTTTATGGTGTTTAAACTTAAAAACCTTAGGACCTAAACCTAAAGATAGGTGCGACGACGAGCAAAGCGAGGAGGAGCGTGTTAGGTGCACATAGATATCGAAAAACAAAGCGGAGCGCAGCGAAGCGGAGCGGAGCGTTTCACATAATATAGCTTAAAAAATATTGTTTTTATACGCATTATGCTGCATTATTCATATAACCATTTTTTGTTATCTAAGAAACATTCGGGAATTCGTATTTTCGGAATATTAAAACTTCGGGATTCGTAATTTTAACAATTCGATATAATAAAAAATCGTATTTTTGAAACATCGAAATAATAATATTCGGAAAATTGACTTTCGTCATTTTAATAAAGGTGTTGTTTGAAATTTCGTTTATAAACTATTCGTGATTTTCGATATTCGGAAACTTAAAATTCGGGATTGTGAATTATTCGGAACTATGAAATTCGAAATTTTAAAAATCGTTATTTTCATATTCGTAAAAAAGTAATTCGGAATTATGTAGTGTACCCATATTGCATAGTATCATAGAATAACAAGTACCTACTAGATAGTATTAATGCCGATATTAGCTTAAAGTTCCTTTGTGCAACTCGGCATTAGATTCATATTATTATTATTATTATTATTTTACTGCACATAATAAATATTGTACCAAGGCGAACTTAATGCTAGAAGCATTCTCTACCAGTTAACCTTTTTTGATGTCGAGAAAGTGATTGAGTGTCATAAATAAACTAACACAATAAAACCATTTCCCTCCAAAACAGTTCACATCTACAACATGGAACGAGGTGGGCCGCAGCCGCGCCAACGTGCTGCCTGGCGGCGCGTGCTCGAACCTCGGCTTCACGGCCGCCACCGCCGGGACCTACGACGCCTCATACAAGGTGGTAGAGAAGAACTTCCCAGTACTGTCGACTGGCACCCTCAGCACCCCCAGTGCGAGTGAGCCGGCGAAACTGAAGCTCAGTTTGGATGGGACCGGTACGTCTATTTCAAAACATTGTGTATATTAAAATATACTTACCTACTAAACTCACGAGCACTGAAAAAGTTTCAAATTACTCTTAAACGAAAAAGGCTAAAATTGAAAAAAATAAAATCATTTTTATATTCAATTCAATGGGGCCATTTTGTGGACGGCATTTTATAAGAAGAGCTTTTTCATTGCTCGCGAGTGTATATCATGTAGGTAGGTAGGTACGTAAAAAAGATTGTTGGAGGTATTTTAGGCAGACGTAGTATAATTGTAGACGGACAACATGATGTTGCTGAAGATAAATTGTCGTACTTGGCTATTTATATTAAAGAAAGAAGAAAGAAAATACATTTATTTCACACACACACGGAAACAACACAAAAATAAATAATAAAACAAATAAAAAAGAGGTTTAAGTAAAGGAAAATGAGCAAAGGTGTTGCTTCCCGGTGCAGAAACGGGTTCTAGCTCAGCTAGGTGCTATGATAAACCATAGCGCTGGTTTTCAGCTAGAACCCTGGGTGAAGTCACGGACTGACTTGACATAAAAGATTTTATTCAATTAAGCACATAAAAAGTAAACAAATAAGATCTATAGTTACAGATACTTATACATAAATTATATACTTATGAAGCGTCGAGAGCGCGAGCATAAAAAAAAAGTAGGTCACAGGGGAACGCGGACGTTATGTTCGTTTGGTTAAATTTCATGCCTTTAGGTGCCTAATGATTTCTATGTATTATGGTAAACTCACGGCAGAGAAACGTCGTCATCCTTTTCTCTTTCAGGCTTTGATTTTCTGAATAATTTATGTTTTGTAAAATTATGTTTCAGAAATTGACTTTTGGATCCTCCTGCAAACTAGCAACTCAGCTCTGGCTTTCAGCTGCCAAAACATCGACATTTCCAGAAGAGGAGGTAAATTTTCTTCACATTTCTGGATCCCTATCACGAAGTCAAAACAAAGTAACATTTACACAATACATTTGAAAATTAAAAATCCTCGTCATAACGTTTAAGAGCACTGTACCTATATATTATTAAGAAATATTATAAATAAATGAACAATAAACAAAAAAAAAAAAAACCAGGTATATGGAGTTATAGGGAGATTGAACCAAATTGTTACTCAATCAAATATATTTATCCGCAGTAAGCGTGTGGAAACTCAGCAGCACCAAGAGCCTCACGAGCATCCAAGAGACAGCAATGGACAACATAATCACCAACCAGTTGTCTATCAACGTTGCAGCAGAGATAGAGAAGATCGATCAATCAGACCTGGCGTGTACAGAACTAGTTGATATACCTGCTGGACAGCGTGTCGTATTGCCAGGCGCCTGTTCCGATATTCCAGCTGTTCAGGACTTTAACGTGACGAAAGTGAGTTACCTAAAACCTTTCAGATGTATTGAACACCAATCACACCTAAACCATACACAAATGTTTAGTCTCGGTACGTTTTAATAATACTTTCCAGCAGCAAATAGATAATTGATTTAGAAATAAAAGCATGCTGTTAATTTTCAATAGGTACAAAGTGTGAGAGAAGGACGAAGGAAAAATAAGTCGCGAATAGCAAATAAACTTTAATGTCTCCAATATTTAATTCAAATTTGGGTTAGTTTATTATCATTAAGTATTCTGTTCTGCGATCTTCCACTTCCAAGATTATCGGTGGACGATCATCATTGCTACTCTAATATTGTTACATGACCGTGTTATTCTTGTGAATCCAAACGTTTACTGACAACTTCTGGCGCCATTATGATCTTCAAAATGACTACTTTTCTTTCAGTTCCTTGGTCGTTGGTACGAGATCCGCAGCTACTACTCCGAGAATTCCGTCGGTAACTGTCCCAGTGCCTTCTATGACGTCTCTTCCACTCCTGGCCAAGTTCTGGTTCAGAACAGTGAGGTCAATGCCAAGCAGTTGCGAGTGATATCCGGTGTAGCTGAAGTGATGAGTTTGGACAATAGCGCCGTACTTAATGTTAGTCTGGAAGTGATTCCTAATTTCGGTGAGTAAAATATTATTACTATGCCCGGTAGGTAGGTGGTAAAGTTGGATTTAAAAAGTTGTTAAGAGAGTGCGGTGGTGATGATTTTTGAATGATTGAATATGAGGACAATAATTATGTGCATGTACTAGTATTAATACATCTTTAACTGCATAATAACAATTTTTCTTATAGTTGTATCTCAGGAATTAAAGGTCCTAGCCACGGATTACGAAAACTACGCTATCACCTACACCTGC
Organism: Plutella xylostella; assembly: GCF_932276165.1. Classification (NCBI taxonomy): domain Eukaryota; kingdom Metazoa; phylum Arthropoda; class Insecta; order Lepidoptera; family Plutellidae; genus Plutella; species Plutella xylostella. The sequence continues at coordinate 2,401,256 of NC_064005.1, forward strand.
GTGGATTTAGAAAACAACGAACGGCAAGGTGAGTCAGCAATTACTACTCACCGTCATTCAAAAACATAATTACATAAATTTATGCCCAGTTTCACGATACTCAAATAGATCATTAATACCCCGGTTACATTATTTGACGGACTGTTAAGGTTAGCAAGTGTTCCACAGTGCTTTAACAAAGCGATGGTTCTGGCCGGTTCCACACGTTGGCCCCAATATATGGGCCCCAACGCTACTAGTCCAACGTGTGGATCGACAGTATCTAGACAATGACATTTGTCCCAAGTATTAACCCCATTTCCTAGATCCACACGTTCGGCGCACAGCCGGCGTAACTCAAAGTAGGTCAATAGAATGCCAGGAATTTTGTGTAATCCAGACCTCATTTTTTACTTTATCCAGGTTCTTCTTCTTCTTCTTCCTAGCCTTTTCCTTATTTAGGGTCGGCTTTGTGCGCCATGTCACGCCATTTTACCCTATCCTCTGTCATATCCTCATTTACTTTATCCAGGTTATCTTAAAGTATCTGTCCAGCAAGATCCAGGGGTCTGGGCCAAAGCTAGTTAATATGACCTCTGGTTTTTATCAGTCAGGTGCACAGTTAATTCGCACGAGTAGTACTTATCATGTTATTATATTTACAGTGAACAGCTGGATTGCCGGCCGAAGAAGGGAACTGCCTGAGACGGCTGCACAAGACGTGGCAGCATTTATCGACACGATCCTGGACCTTAACGACAGATACTACATTGAGGCGAAACGGACTCCTGAAGACTGCTTCTACTACCCTGAAGTGGTTGCCAACCAACCAGTGGTGTTCCCGGGTTCTTGTGACAAAAACATTCCGACTGTGGCTAACTTCGTGGACAACTTGACCGATGTAAGAGTTTGTTCTATTTCCATGTTTGTGTTTGCACAAGCATTGAGTATGAATGGTCTCCCGATCCCGTTCCGCGTTATTATATTCATCTTTATAGTCTCAGTTAAAAATTAAAAACCTAAAACAAACCTAAAGCATTAATAGCGTTTTTGTGATTTTACTTTATGATTTTGAATTTTCAGGACACGCGGTCTGATAATTATACCGTTTTATTTTATTTGTAACATTTTGAATTTCAGTACCTCGGACTCTGGAACGAGCTGGCCTCCTACCCATCCCTGTTCCAACAGGGCACTTGCAACAACGCCTTTTACAGCCCAAACAACGAAATTTCCGGAAGAGTAGATGTTTATAACACTCAAGTCATTGGCGAACAACTTTTGGATATCTACGGATACGCCGAGGTAGCCAGCGACGATGGCACAGGGAAATTGGCAGTCACTTTCCCTTCGGCCGGACCTATGCGTAAGCGTAATTTTTTATTCATAAAAAAACATTTGACACTATGTCATTCCCATCCCAGTTGCGATTGCAGCTTACGTATGTTTTTTCCAATGAAATTGGTTAATTAAAGAAGCCCCTGTTAAACCAGATAAAATAAATTATTGCTTATCAATCATGGCCAATATAATCTAGATTATTTCCATTAGGATTCTTTAGTACACTTCTCCCTATTTGATCATAATAAATAATAATAGGTCTTAAATACACATAGATCACGCAAACGACTTTAATCATTTTATTTTGTTTTTTTTTCAGCTGAAGTTAGCACCAGCTACTGGATCCTGTCAACGGATTATCAAAATTACGCACTAGTTTATACTTGCGAGGACATACCGGAAACTTACGAAAGAAGAGGTACATCCTTAAGATTTTTCATAATAATATCATAGAGGTATACCAATATCCCCGCTCTAGCTTGATTTTTATGAATGTTTACAATAAAAATTACTTTAAAAATTCAGTAACAGTGACTTGCAAATCTATTGCTATCTTGCTATGACACTTTAGCCCCTGTTCCACAATGTCTGGTTAGTCGCTACCTGTCGGATAAAATACATGCTGTCACTGTCTAAAAAATAATAACAGAGAGTGACAGCATGTATTTTATGCGTCAGGTAGCCACTAACCAGACATTGTGAAACAGACCCTAAATATACTTCGAAAACAAGCGAGCAATATATTGAAATACGTTCAATGTTTGGTGGAAGTCATCCTAATTATTTTTAACTTAACTCTAAAATTTTGTGTAGATATATCAGCTGTCCGATACCCATAACACAGGCTCTGCCTAGCTTGGGGTCAGATGACCGTGTGTGAGATGTCCCCACATATTATTATATTATTATTTACTGTATTATGATACTGTAAATAATAATTGGGAACTATGGTTCCCAACTTTTTTTCATTCAGACTATTCCGCGCTAACACTTTTCAATTCCGTCATACCTAAAAGAACATTCCCACTTCCAGTCTGGAGTTGGAAACTAAGCCGAACGAAGCAGTTGACAACTGAAGCCGAAGCTGAAATCGACAGGATCATCGACAGCATCGACGTGCTTGAGCCTCGGTACTATCAGACCCGGGACCAAAGCCCCAGCGGCTGCTTCTACTACCCCCAGCCGGAGCCCGGCAAGCGCGTGGTGTTCCCCGGCAAATGCGATCAGGATATTGCTGCTGAACCGAACTTCAACGCAGGACAGGTAATTTATTCATATTTACGTAATTATCTCCAGTGATTAATGTTCTTTTTGACAGCAGGAGCCATAGATATCGCCGTGATAACGTTTATTTCAGGTGAAAATCATACACTAACGAGCTATGAAATAGTTCTACTTACAAAATGCCGACACCAAATTACCCCAATGTTTTCAATCATTTCAATTGGAGTTTGATCTAAATATTTACGTATTAAGCTAGTATTATTCTGATACGTGGTTGAATGTACATCAACATTGCAATCGGCGTCTTTAAATTATCCTTTTTTGTTTTGGAGTAATTTGGTGCTATTTTCACCTAACTTGTCATCTTTGTCGTTTGCATTTTTTGTATTTATAATTTAAATATATTTTTTTCCCTGTCAGTTCGCGGGCCAATGGTTCGAGACAGAAGCTTACCCCAAGGAGTTCCAGCCGGGCCAGTGCATCAAGCACGACTTCACGCAAGCCACCGGCGGCTACAGCCTGCAGTCCAGCCACGTGCTCGACCAGTTCCTCACCAGCACCAGCGCCACTGTCACCTCCACTGACGGCTCTGCCAAGTTCACTATCGCTGGCCAAACCGGCGCCCGTAAGTATTTTGCTAAGAGCGAAATAGACGTTCGAGTAAGTACGCGTACTTATAGCTTGATGACCTTTTTTGCCGGTTTGTCACCTTAAATTGGCGTAATTCACACCCAAAAGTCATTTTGGTATTTTATATTATTGTATCTACTTGGATAAGGTCGTTAATTAATGAAAGCTGATGAATAAAATTGTTGTTTAGTTTAGAATGTTACATGATGATTACGTTAATAAATGATTATTATTTTGTTTCAGAAAATCCATTCCCTTTCTGGATCCTGAAAACGGACTACACCAACTACGCTTTAGCGTACAGTTGTGTCGATCTTGAAGATGATAGGAGAGCAGGTATGTGCATTTTAAATAATATGTGTAATTAATAAATAAAGACCATTAACCCACATTTGCGACAAAGCATAATTGGAAATGAACTTTAATTTAGTATGCTCATGAAACATAATATAAGCTTAAGGAGTACCAAAACAACATACAACAGGAGAATATTAGCCGAAGTAGCTCTATTTGTACCTGGATAAAATTATTTATAGTATTTGTTTTACCTAAAATAAAACTAACACAATTTTCTATTATTTACAGTCTACAGTTGGAAGCTGAGTAGATCGAAAATCCCGACATCAGAAAGTACCGCCGCTATTGCCGCAGCAATTGAACCAATCGATGTCCTTAGACAAGACTACTTCGAAGATGTTTACCAAACAGACGACGCCTGCTTCAATCTTCCTGAAATACCAGAAGGGGAGATCATCGTGCTGCCTGGCCAGTGCGACCCGACTATACCCGCCATGCCGAATTTCAATCCAGCAAATGTAAGTTCATTAGTCTTCTTCATCTTATTTTGTCGGTTATAAACGCAAGAGTTTGTCACTGTGGTGAAAGGACTGGAAATTCAGCATCAGTCGCTGACTGTCCAGGGTAGCCCGGACGTATAAAAGGAGAAGGATCCTGTGTACCCAAAGATCATCACACAACAACCCCATAAAGGTTATATACCTACCATGGGATAAAATAAACCGATACTTAGTTACTAATTATGAAATTTTTTGTATGTGAATCACATGACACTATTTAATTCACTTGTTACTCACGAGTAACAACTATAAATAAACCTATCTGCATAAAAATAACAAGAAATATTTCAATGAATTTCAGTACACCGGCACGTGGCGTAGTATTGAAAGTTATCCATCTGCGTTTGAAAATGGCGAATGCAGAACTGCCAGATACACCCTGGACGCCACTACTGGAGTAGTCACGGTCCTCAACTCCCAAGTTAACGGAGACACCTTGAACACCATGACTGGAACAGCGGTGGTGGCTGACGACGCTGATGGCACTGGGAAACTCAAGGTCACCTTCCCGGCTGGCCCAGGTAATGAACGGTGGAGAAAAGTGATTTTAATCATGTTCTGTATTCTATTTACTATTCTATGGGGGTGTTTATACCTAAATAAGGATAAGGCAAGGAAGAAGAAGAAGGGGGTGTTTATACCTACACCTGGTTCTCCCGAATTAAACCTTTGTGCATATCTAAAGGTCTAAACTGCCTTCCTACGCTTGGACCATTTCCCACCATTCTGGTCCACTTGGGCTTGAGGGCATCTCGATTGTAAGACGAAAGGCGAAATTTATTGAACTCTAATATAAAATTTGGAGTATCATCGAACCAACCAAAGATTTCAATGAAACAATGATACTATTTTTTGTATTTGTAGGTCAAACTGTGACTACGGACTTGTGGATCCTCGACACTGACTACGAGACATTCTCGCTGGCGTATTCATGCGCGAACATAGGCACGGAGAATAGACAAGGTAATCTCGAAAATTGCGAAATATGCCTTGTGGATCATATTAAAATTTTAAAACCCGCATTCATAGAAATCACAAAGCTATTTATGAATAAAATTGTACACGTAGATATTATTACCTATTTGTTAGCGAGAACGCGTGTTACGCTTAAATATAACTTATCGATAAAAATAAATTAACACTTCGCAGGCCTACGAGTGTATTATTATATCCATAGTCACATTTCCTTTACAGTGCTCAGTTGGAAACTCAGTCGCACAAAGGAGTTGACAGACGAAGCTAAAGCCCGCATGAAAGTGGTAGTCGACAGAACTAACGTGCTGAATGAACGTTACTACGCGAAGATCGGTCATCTTCCCGGTGACTGTTTCTACTACCCCGAGCTCAACCCGACCACCCCTGTCAGGTTCCCCGGACAATGTGACACTACCATCAAAACTGTGCCCGACTTCGATGTGGCTGCGGTAAGAGCTACTGCTAAGAATTGTAATGTGCTATATTTTTTAAACTCTAAGAAAGTCCAACATCCTGTCCTAACTTAAGTCTGTGCCTGTACTGTCCTGAAACTGAAATTAGCAGTACTGTAAAACCACTATTGAGTTTGAGTCACACTGATGAAATTCTACCCTTGCAGTATAGAACAGACCAGCACTGCTTATCATTGATTGATTCTTCCTTCAATTTTGCACCTCAACTAGAACTTAAAACTATGGTTATCGTAAAATGTTTGTACAACGTATCTTCCTAACAGTACCTGAACTACTGGCACGAGATCGAAGCCTACCCGTCCACGTTCCAACAAGGCACATGCAACAACGCTCGGTACCGGCTCAACCCCAACATCGCTGGCCGAGTGGACGTGTACAACACGCAGGTCATCAACCAGACCCTCGACTACGTCGACGGGTACGCCGTGGTCGCCAGCGACGACGGGTCCGGGAAACTCACCGTGTCCTTCCCTATCGCCGGCACTGACAGTAAGTTGTACTGATGATGTTATGAGAACGACTGGATGACAGAGAGAAACCCTAAGAGACTTATCAACGGTTTCTTATTTATCTCCGGCTCATTCAAATAGACTGGTGCTAAAGCAGTCGTCGTGTATGGATTTGACAGATGTTAGACAAGCGGCGACGCTGCTTATGGATTGTTAATTGCTAATGTGTCGGTGGTGGTACGGTAGCTGATGTAATCTAGAACGACTGGATGTTAGTGAGCATCCCCAAGAGACTTTTCAACGGTTTCTTGTATACGTCCGGCACGCCCAAATAGACTGATGCTAATAATGTGACAAAACGTAGAGCAGTTTTAGGGCCAGTTTTTTGATCCCTAGTTAACTCAACCATTGGTCAAAAATGGCTACCATTAGTTAAAAACCAACAAAAATCGTATGTAGCTGTCATGTTTGACAAGTGACTTGACTAATGGTTAAAGTTGACCACGGATCAAAAATCTCGGCCTTAGTGCGCACCGCTATGCTAAGAAGCATTTTTCCATGTGCCGTCGGGTCGTCTCCCTAAATGCGATTATGATTACAATAGAAAAATTATTGCAATGATGGATAAAACTGATAAATTATCAGAGATTACAAAGAATGCGTTAATACATCAAAATGATTAATTTTCAGACGAAACTCAAACCAGCTACTGGATTCTGGCGACGGATTATACATCTTACGCTCTTGTGTACAGCTGTACAAATATTAATGAAGAAGAACGAGTTGGTACGTATTTACTTTCATCAGAGATTACAGGAAACAATAAAAGTACAAAAAAGAAATTTAAACTGTATCGATTTATAGAGGCTAAAGCTAACGAAAAAATCTTAAGGGTTAAAATGTAATAAAGACTTGTAAAAAAATATGTTCTTATGATGATACTTAGTAAAAATCCATTACCATGTGACTTAAAAAATATTTTCCGTTTCCTAAGTTTTCAGTTGGAAGATCGGCAGAACACAGGCAGCGTTTTCGGCTCAAGCTAACAGTGAAATGGACGCCATCATAAACAGCATCGACGTCCTGGACCCTCGCTACTATCAGAAGAGGGATCAATCAGCAGAAGGATGCTTCTTCATTCCTGAACCTAATGGCCGACCGGTCGAAGCGCCTGGTCGCTGCGACGAAACTATCCAAGCTGTTCAGGGATTCGATACTGAAAGGGTATAATTATAATTTTATACGCGGTACAGTTTGATAGGTATTTTCCCTAAAATCAATTTTGCATACCTTTTATCGTATATTTTAGAGACTATAAAGTTTTTCATAGCTTACATTTATGTGCCTACAGATAGACTAAGAAGCAAAACGAATTCTTCAGTTTTACCAAAATATCTTTTTAATATTTTTTTGTTGTTTTCAGTTTGCCAATGTGTGGCACGAAGTGGAGGCATACCCCAAGGACCAAACCCGCGAAGGAGATTGTATTAACTATAATTTCATTACTAGAAGTGGCAATTCAATGACTATTGATGTTAACCAAGTATTTGGTCTCAGCTTAGTAACTACACCCGCTATCTTAGAACCGGCCACGGATGATGGAAGTGGAAAGTTCAACATCAGACTAGTAAACAACCCAGGTTAGTAAAATATAACTTAATCTGCCTTTTTCAATAAGTGTAAGTTAAAGTTGGACGACCGACTGGTGTAATGACCGCTAAGCCGAAGGTCCCGGGTTCGATTCCCGGGTTCGTTTAAAGACTGATATTTGTACTCGGTTCTTGGGTGTTGTTATTTATATTTAATATCTATATATCTATGTATTTGTGTAGATATATCAGCTGTCCGATACCCATAATACAGGCTCTGCCTAGCTTGAGGGTCAGATGGCAGTGTGTAAGATGTCCCCATATAATAAAAAAAAATATTTAATAATTTTACTAAGAGTTTTTCTTTTATTTTAAGATGTTCTAATTCCATTCTGGATCCTCAACGTGGATTACGATAGTCATGCTTTGGCATACAGCTGTCTCAATTTGGACAACGGAAAGCAAGGCGGTAAGTTGAATCATTATGACTTATGGACTGCGCCTAAGGAATGCCAACCTAATATTGTTTATCAGTTCTTCATCTAACAGTTAGAACCTCGTCTTTTTCCTTTACAGTGTGGAGTTGGAAGCTTAGCCGTAGCAAGACTCTGAGCACGGACGCCCAGACTAGCATCTCAGCCACTGTGTCCAATGTAGACGTCTTAGGTGACGACTTCTACGAAAAGATCGACCAGGGTGAGGACTCCTGCTTCTATCTGCCGGAACTCACTCCCAACGAACCGGCCATCTTCCCTGGACGTTGCAACGCTAACATTCCTACGGAGCCAAACTTTGACCCGATACGCGTAAGTGTAAAATACTATTCCTATGAGTCCTATGTGTTATGAACATTAAAGCGCGTGGATGGAGTCTCCTGGATCGAGTGATAATATCTAATGTACCGAACATACATACGTCTGGCGTACTCAGGGTGGTCTTTCACCACGGTGACAAACCCCAGTTTAACTCTAGTATTTCACACCGATACGCTACATAAGATATACGTATATTGGACCAGATCCCTTTATTTACTCATCCATGGTAATCGTATCATAATAAGTATAAACAAACTTAAATCCTGTAATTTCAGTATGAAGGCACATGGTACAACATCGAGAGCTATCACACCGGTTTCCAAGGTGGTGAATGTAATACCGCCCGATACACGCTGAACAGTCAAGGTTCATTCGACGTGTTGAATTCCCAAGTAACGAACCAGCAGCTCCAGACCGTCAGTGGAACCGCAGAGACAGTTGAAAGTGGAAAGTTTGTGGTTACCCTACCCGTGGGGGGCAATCCTGAAGGTAATAAACTCAGATAATACATTACTATTTTACTCGAGCTTAATTATTAGTTCTCTAAGCACAAGCTTGTTTGTGTCGTGGTCCACCAACCTGCACTAGGCCCGCGTGGTGGACTAGGTCTGAAACCCTTCCTTCATTGGAAAGAGACTAGTGGCCCAGCACCAGCAGTGGGGACGTGATTTTAATGATGAATCATATTATTATGTTACTAATATATACTTACATATAAGTTACGAATATATCTGGTTAATTAAATTCTAACAAAAGTTTTTTTTTTATTTTAGTCACAACAAACACTTCTTTATGGTTATTGGCCACTGACTACGATTCCTACGCTTTGCTCTACTCCTGTGAAGACCTGGAAGGTGATAGAAGACGAGGTAAGTTCTTAAGATTTTACATCCTATGACGTCTGTTTATACATAAGCCCAACAGTATAGTTACATAAATATTTCATTAAATTGTATTTGATGCCATGTGTAATCCACAACAAGAACAAAATTAAAAGCAGCTTATGATTCAGGTCATGACACTCATGTAAAAGATTATGATCCAAAGACGAATGTCTCCATTTAATTTCTCCATTTATGTAATCACGGCCTGACTACCAAATTAATTCAACTAACATTCTCCCGCAGTCTACGCGTGGAAATCCAGCCGCACTCGCTCCCTGACGGCATACGCCGAGGCAGCCATCGATGCCAAGATCGCAGAGATCGACGTCCTCGAACAGAGATACTTCAGACGCAGGCAGCACACCCCCGAAGCCTGCTTCTACTACCCTCCCCCCTCGGCCACCACTCCCATTATATTCCCCGGGACCTGTGATCTTAACATCCCTGTTGAACAAAATTTCAATGTTGTAGACGTAAGTAGAACATAACTACAATATTTTTTACATAACAGTTTTACCAATGAAATATTTATATGACTCTATAAAAAGACAATAACTATTTTCTTCTTTAAAACAGTAAAATACGATAATTTAAACCGCAAAGAATATAAAATATTCAATCCATCCCGAATCAGAGACGCAAGGCTTGCTTTATTTTTTGCACTCTAAAACCATAGCTCTAAGCCCTAACCTATCCTTTGCACCATACACCATACATGATTTACTTAGTTTCTTAATTTCTTTTCAACTTTTTCAGTACCTAGGAACATGGAACGAAATCCAGGGCTACCCATCAACATTCCAGCAGGGTACCTGCAACAATGCTTTTTACAGTCCCAACCCTACAATTGATGGTAGAGTGGAGGTGTACAACACTCAGGTTGTCAATCAGACATTGGACGAAATCAACGGGTATGCAGTCGTGGCCAGCGATGATAACAGTGCGAAGCTTACCGTTTCTTTCCCTATCCAGGGAACTGATCGTAAGTCACCTAATTATTATTTATATTACATTATTAATCAATTAAATGGATAATAATTATTGTCGAATTAATTTAGTGCACGGTCTTTAGCAGATATAGAGGAGGACCATGTCAAAAGTGGAGATGGACAATGTGCGACCCACAAATTATTATATTGTATTTTTTACAGGGGAAACTCAGACAAGCTATTGGGTATTGGCTACTGACTACAAGAACTACGCCCTCGTGTACTCGTGTGAGCCTGTCCCGACCACCGTACCAGGATCTGAACAACGTGCAGGTGTGTTACCAAATAATAAATACATGATACAGGCTGTGCCTAGTGCAAGATACCTTCTGAATCGAATTTAATTCTGTAAACCATCTACTTCTATTATCTATTCCATTAATTCCTACCTACTGTTTATTTCTTGTAAACCCGTGTTAAATGGTGTCAGTAAAATGATTTTTGATGACAACCTACATTGAACTAAAATCAGATTAAAAATTTAGATGAAGGACTTGAAACTAACCACAATGAAACCCATCCACAGTATTCAGCTGGAAACTCAGCAGAACAAAGGAACTATCAAACGAAGCTAACGCAGTTATGGACAGAATAATAAACAGCATTGACGTACTGGACCAACGGTACTACCAGACAAAGGACCAGACTCCAGAAGGTTGCTTCTTCGAGCCTCTACCCACCGGCCGTCCAGTTGTATACCCTGGAAAGTGTGATGCTAATATCAGAGCCGTCCCCAACTTCGATCTCACAAAGGTAATTAAATAGGAACCTAGATATTGTAAAAATAATATTGTAGAAATAAAATAAGTAAATAATTAAAACTTCTTTGCACAGTTTGTAGGTGTCTGGAACGAAATTGAAGCATACCCTAAGGATCAAACTCAAGGAGTCTGTATTAATTACGAATATGAGTCCATTACTGGCAGCACCAGCAGTTTGAATATCAACGTGAACCAAGTCTTTGGATTAGACTTGGTGTCTTCAGTGGCCACTTTAACCAGTGCTACTAGTGATGGCTCCGCTAAGTTCGAAATCAAGCTTCAAAACCCCAGCGGTGCAGGTATATTTTTTTTTCTAACATCAATTTGTTAATCACTTTTATGGCTCTTATATTTATCTCTTTGGGGGCTATTTTTATATATTTAGTAACCATGATTGTTTCGTTTCAGATATCACCATCCCCTTCTGGATCCTTGACGTTGATTACGAGAGCCACGCCTTAGCTTATAGCTGCGTTGACTTGGGAAATGATAGACAGGGAGGTACGTACCTTCACTTACTAGTAGACTTAAAAGTCTACATTGAGCATAATTAAAAAAAATGCTTAACCTATAATTGATACATATTATAACCAAATTATAACTTATAATCTAATATTTTTTCTAGTTTGGAGTTGGAAGCTGAGTAGGACAAGAACATTAACTGATAATGCTGTGACAAGCATGAATGCTGTCATTGACACCGTCCCAGTTCTCGAGAACAGATTATTTGAGAGGATTGATCAGGGTGCAGATGCTTGTTTCTATTTACCCGACATTGGCCTGGACAAACCCGCAATTTTCCCCGGACAATGTGACGAAACTATTCCTACGCAACAAAACTTCGACCTAGAACGCGTAAGTTACTTCTACACACTAATAAAATATTGTTTGATTATTGAACTAAATAGGCACAATAGAAATTAATTGTATTGATGTTATAACTAAAATTTCAGTATACTGGCCGTTGGTATGACATCCAAAGTTACTACGATAACTTCCAAAATGGTGAATGCAACGATGCCAACTACACTTTGACACCAGAAGGAGTGGTCGATGTATACAACACACAGGTCGTTAACGAAAGATTAGATACGATAAATGGAGTAGCTGTCACCACAGATGAGAGTGGAAAGCTGCTGGTCACTTTCCCAGTAGCTGGCGCTGATTGTAAGTTTAAAATAAAATCAAATACCTACCTACCTTAAGTAATATAATTTAATAGAATCAAGTTTAAGTACTTTTAAAATGAGACGGTATTATATAATATATTAATAAACCTTTATACTTACATACTCTTATTATGTACCCTGGACTATTCACATAGACATTGAATAATACTTACATATTATAATGTTAGCTTCTTTTTTTCAGTCAATATCACAAGCACCTATTGGATCTTACAAACGGATTACACGTCATACTCTTTGGTCTACTCCTGTACCAATATTCCAAACACAAATACTAGAAGAGGTAAGACTTGTACAAGTATTTCTCAGTTTAAATCACTGCTATATTTAGTAATTAAAAATACCTATATTATTACAAAAACAAAGTTAATACTTAAATTTAACAAGAATTGACAAAAATTAATTAAATTAATATTTACAGTATTCAGCTGGAAATTGAGTAGAACCCGACAGCTCACAGCGGCCGCTAACACGGCCATCAACGCTATTATCAACAACATTGATGTCCTTAATCAACGATACTACGTCATCAGAGACCATTCCCCAACTGCTTGCTTCTACTACCCTGATGTCAACCCTGAGAAATCTGTCCGCTTCAGGGGGCGCTGCGATGAAACCATCGCCGTTCAAAATAATTTCAACATCAATAATGTAAGTCTATACTCGTAGCAAATACAAAAGTTTGCTTATTTAATTTCAGTTGTTATGCAAAGGACGTCCTAGCCCGTACTTCTATATTTTTCATATTTCGTTCATCTATCGATATTACAATAACGATTAATTTATATTTATTAATTGATGAAGTTGGCTTTTGCTATTTGCCTTTTTTTATTTATACCTACTTCGGCTCATTACAGTGGGAAGGAAATTGGTACGACATAAGTAGCTACCCTTCTGACTCAGACCGTGCGTCCTGCGCACTATGGTCTCACAATCTGGAAGGCAACACCCTGCAAGTCCAGGAGTCGGAAGTCCTCCGACAAGAGTTATACCTGAGGAATGGATCTGCAATTGCCCTTGGTGGTTGGAACGGAAAACTAAATGTTCAATACACTGATGGTGATGGTAATATTTTTGAGTGTTTATCTTGATGATATAATATTTATGTTAAGTAGAGCGGTTAAGGAGATAAAAAATAAACTAAGCTAAAAGTTGGCATTTTTTTAAATGCAATCAAATAATTTTACTTTTTTTGTTTCAGCGGAGTCTACGTCTTACTGGGTATTGAACACTGATTACGACAACTATGCTTTGGTTTACTCTTGCGAAAACACTGATGCTGAGTATTACGAAGGTACGTTGCCCATAATTATATTCTTACGGTGATAATTTGAAGTAAGAATTAAGTATATTAATGTAAAGTAATAATCAATATAATATATTTCTTTTAAAAAAGCTGGAATAAATTTTACTTATTAATATAATAATTATTGTTATCCAACAGTTAGCAGCTGGAAATTGAGTAGAACAAAGGATCTCAGTGCAGAATATCTAGCCCAGATCGACAATGCTATATCCAACGTGAAAGAGCTTCGAAACGAATACTACCTAGCAAGGAAACAAGATGCCGATAGTTGCTTCTACTACCCTGAAACCTACGGAGCACCAGTTGTATTACCTGGTACTTGTCAAGCTCAAGCCGTTAAGCCGAACTTCAATATCAACGAGGTAAGGTCAAATTTATGCTTCCTCCATTGTATTTTCGTAATGTAGAGATTATTTTAAAATATGGCTAAGAACACTCGAGGTGACATTACCTATAACCCAAAAAAAACACATCGACAATAGGTTCAGCCGTTTGGGAACTACGCTACCACAGACATATACACTGACACGTTAAACTTATAACACGCCTCTTTTTCGTCGGAGGTGAAAACACATGGATATATTATTTCAATTTGTTTCCAGTTCTCCGGTACCTGGTACGAAGCTGCACGGTTCCCGTCAGAGCTGCAGGATGGTGATTGTGCGTCATTCGAGTTCAATGTCAACGGAGAGGCGATCACCATCAAACAGACTATCATTTACAACGAGAGACTCCAAGAGGTCACCGCCAACGTAGTTCAGAGCACTCCTGGAGTGTTTACCGCTACTTTCCCGGTTCCCAGCGGTGGTAAGTTGATACAGTTGTATTATTAGACAAAACAATTAAGATGTTTTTTATTAAACCTCCATTGTCCAAAATGCAATCAATCTCAAGAATTCACCTGAAAGATACATTACGAAGAAAAGGATTTAGCCTGATTTAGGTAAGGTATTAAATGAATATTTTATATACTATTTCGTGCGTGGTTTCAGGTACACAAGAACTAACTTTGTACGTTTTGGATACGGACTATGACAACTACGCCCTTATGTTCAGCTGTGTAAACCTTGAAGGAAATGAAAAGCAAAGTAAGTCAGCTATTTAACTCACATTGCTATTTTATTATTTTTTAAATACATAGACACCATAAAACTATTAAATACACATCAGCAGTCACCAATATTTAAAACCGCGCTGCTGATCTATCAAAAATCTGTCCGAGGTCCACATAAGTTATGTCAGATGCAGCAATGCTAAAAGATACCTAGATGATTGCTACGCTAACGAAACACCCATTCAATCTGTAGTTCTAAAACAATACATTGTGTTCTCCCAGTTTACAGTTGGAAGCTCAGTAAATCACAGGCTGGATTGACTGCTGATGCCAACACAAAGATCGACGCCATTGTGACATCGAATATCGACTTGTTCGAAAGATATTACGAAGTAGCTGACCAGACCATCAAGGGTTGCTTCTACTACCCAGAGTTTGACGACTCGGTCACAGCAATAGAACTCCCAGGCCCTTGTGACGACAGTATCAAAGGAGTACCAGACTTCCAGGCTGGCGATGTAAGTGAACATTCACCCAATCATGATAATTAGGTATCATAATAATATCCATATTTTAAATGTTAAGGTCTATCCATTAATTTAGGTCTGTATTTATTTATATAAGTGAAGTAAATTACAACATCATGAATAACGTAGTTAATAAATCTTACCCAAACAATTTAAGATTTATTCCAAAGATTCTCAAACCTGCTATTTTCCCCTACAGTATCTCGGCCTATGGTACGAGGTGGCGCGCTACCCGCAAGGTTTCGAAACGGGAGAATGCGCTCGCGCCACGTACTCTGAGGGTCCCAATGGAAGCGTCAGGGTATTCAATGAAGTCGTCTTCAACCAGACCCTGGACACTATTGTAGGATCCGCTGTGGTCGCCTCTGAGGATGGCAGCGGCGTTTTGAATGTTAGCTTCAATGTAAACGGCATGGGTAAGTGCTATACCTAACAATTACATTGTCAAAAAGACTGCTGGGCAGCACGGGTATATAAATAGCTAAAATTATAATTATGATGGTTATTTGTTACAGATACCCTATCGAATTACTACATTCTAAGCACCGACTACATAAACTACGCTCTTGTGTACAGCTGCCGTAATATACCAAACGGAAGGAGACGAGGTAAGGATAAGGCTTTTTAGTGTTAAATTTTTTTTCTTAGTTTAACTACATGCTTTTGAGACTAGCGATCGATACAGCGGTAAAAATTACAACTAAAAAAAACCGATATTTTTTCAAATACATTTTTTTTGTTCAAAATATGATCAAACTTTACAGTCTTCCCTTATTTAAATTAAAAAATATCCATGTTGCAGTTTCAAGCTGGAAGTTAAGCAGAACCAAGACATTGGCTCCCGAGTACAGTGCTGTTATCGACGATGTCGTCAAAAACACCCAGGGCCTCCTCGAAGACTACTATAGTAGGACCAGCCAGACCGACGCTGACTGTTTCTACGTGCCCGAATATGTGCCGAATCAAGATGTCGTGTTCAGAGGACAATGTGCCGAAGTCACTGGAGTGCAAGGCTTCGATGTTACTAAGGTTTGTTCCTTTCCTTATGACTTAAAAACCTTTGTCCATGGTACTCTGGCTCCATGGAATTAATACCTTTACATTCATGTTAGCATATGACATAACATTCCTTTTTGCTTCGCTGTAGTCGGGTAATAATAATATCATCGCATTGAGGTGTGAACTCTCAATGTTCGCAAAATACTCATGCAAGAAGACAAGTAAGAGGGTTCACAAATTCTAGTATTTTTTCCTCTAGCTATGCTCTCCTGTGCCGATTATAATTTATTTTATTTTAAAAATAACATGAATTAAACTCTTTGAAATTAAAAACTAACCTCATTGTTTCTTCCACCAGTACGTGGGTTGGTGGCACGAGATCGAGACCTACCCCACCGAGGCGGACCGTGGAACTTGCATCAGCTCCCAGATCTCCCCCGCCGGAACCCAGTACCAAGTGGTGGACACCAATGTGTATGCCGACAACACTGCTACTGTCAGCAGATCTGCCCTGCAAGTCTCTAGCAACGGACGCTTAACCAAGACCAACGCTGAAGGTACCACTGGTAAGTTCGGACATAATTGACTGTGTAATAAAAAGAGTATCTAACTGTGTAATTTTTAAGCAGTGGGATTAATAATATCCTGCAGATCCTAACGGCTCGCTATGTTAGCTATTTTGACTGATTATTCGTTGAAAGATCTGTGATGGAACTGCCATAATAATTTAATATCTTATTACTTTTCAGAAATCTGGGTCTTGGAAACCGACTACGACAACTACGCCCTTCTGTACTCTTGCGTAAACATCGATGCTGAACATAGACGAGGTAAAACACATCTACATAAGTAACTATGTAAATTAATATACCTTATGATCAGGAAGAAACAGCGTTACTAACATAACATTGCTTTCAGTATGGAGCGCCAAACATAGCAAGGTGCGATCGCCTGGACCCCAGTTGGAGCTGTCACCAGCCATCGCAGCCAATGAAGTTCTGGCCGAGAGCCTGTTCGAGAAAGTCAGTCAGACTGACGACTCCTGCTTCTACTACCCTCCCCAGGAGTACGTGCAAGACCAGGTCATCTTGCCAGGACAGTGCGATGAGGATATTCCTGTCGTACAGAACTTTGACGCTGCTGCTGTGAGTACCTCTTATCTACATTACAACCTACCTTCTTGCAACTGTGCATCTTGAATCATCAGTCAGTTGAACACATTCTGCTAGCATGTCCATCTACTACGGAATCAAGAACAACACCTATCTCAGCTTTTACAACATCCAGGCTTGCTGCTCCAATTTACACGAGAGCTAGGCTGGCTGAGCTTAATTTAAGGGGATGTGTAATCACAAAGGTTCCACTCTAAAGAGCCACGTGCAGGAGCTTTACAACTCCTCAGAATAGAATACAGTAGAACTACAAATATTTTTCCTGTGTGCTCCAAAAATGTTTACCTCTTTCATAACTAATCCAACTGCATCTATAACCCACAGTACACCGGAACCTGGTACCAGATCGAGAGGTACCCTCAACGCTTCGAGAGCAAAGATGCCACCTGCATCGGAGCCAGATACTCCTTGAACGAGGAGACTGGCGTGGTGACTCTCCTGAACTGGCAAGTCATCGGCGACGAACTTGACCAGCTTGAAGGAAACGCCACCATCTCATCCACAGATGGATCTGCTAAGCTGATTGTCAATCTTCCTATTCGGGACTCGGAGGACGGAGGTAAAAGATTTTCTCGATATCACCTACCTTTTTATATGATATCCCACTGATGGGCTAAGGGCCCCTTATCTCTGCTTTATAACACCTAATCCATGGTGATGATTGACTTCGAGAGAATATAATTGGGAAGACTTGTCTTTGTAGCCCTATTACACCTATTTAGAAAATCGATGGAGTCCATTATGGAGTCTCATTCCCCCTACATTTTAAATGTCCTTTTGCTGTACAACATGGCCTATTAAGTTTAGAAATACGGTGCCTAATAGCTATTTATATTGCAGCGTTCACATCGACGAGCCTGTACGTGTTGACTACTGACTACGTGTCTCACTCGCTGGCCTACAGCTGCACCAACCTCAACGACTACCAGAGAACAGGTGAGGATGCCAGTCAGAGCTTCGTTACTAGAGAACCATAGTTTTTTTTTGGATTTCTAAGTATTTGTAACATCCTATTTGAATCCTTTAGGTAATTATAGCTGCGTTCCAAGACATTAACAATTACTATGCTATTCGTAATGGTTTCTAACCCAAGGGGCCGACTTCTGAGGGGTAGCCGACTTTAGGTGTATATATGTCGCAGGCAACTGGTTTAATCTCCTGTTTGATTGAACCACTAGCCCGTTCATTGGATGGCGCTATTCAGTTGTATGACTAAAGGACAACTCGTCAAGTCGTTGATTGTAACGTTCGACGTCTTGACTGAACGTCATTCAGCGAAGTCGTTGAATGGGATATAGTATAGCAACTTTGTAATGTCTGGTTAGGGTGAACATCACCAGACAAGAGTCAACAAAAAGACTATGTTACAAAGCTCTTATCTCACAAATTAACTAAACAATAACAATAAACGTTCCTTCATATTGTTGTTCATAATTATCCATGTTCGCCACTTTTTTTCTTTGAAACTATCCGCCCGCGGCGTAATAATAGGTAAATCCATGTTGTCACACTATTTTAACACAAATAACACACTTTAAAGCTAATTTATTTGCAAAAAACTAACAATATAGGTGCTTTTTGTGTCAGCTGTTAGCTGTTAGACGCCATATTTGTTTTATTCACCACCTGACTAATTTTAAGTCAGCTAACTAGTTGGACGTTTTGTGACGCTTGCACAATCAACGTTCGGCCTAGTCATACAACTGAACAGCGCCATCCAATGAAAGGGCTAGTGGTTCAATCAAACAGGAGATTAAACCAGTTGCCTGCGACATATATACCCTATTAAATAATCGGAATGATCACACAAGGAGAGCAGCCAGGGATTGTATACTTAGCACTCTTAATTACAGCTACATAGGGAAATCTTGCCTTTACTACTCTAAAACCAGAATCATATGCAATAACTTTCTGACTCTACAAATGTTTCTTTCCCCAGTCGGCTTCTGGAAACTCAGCAGGGAGCGTACCCTCTCTGCCAGCTCCGCATCAGCCATCAACAGCTACCTGAGCAGGAGACAGGAGCACCGGGCGGAATACTTCATTCAAGTCACCCAGAATGAAGACTGCGATGAACCCAGCTCTTCTGCCCTGGTCAAGAGCAGTGTACTGATCATTGCCATTTGTGCGCTCATGCAAAGAGTATTTGCTTAGGCTTCTAGGGTTAGGTATTTAATAATTGTAAGCTAATTTATTAACATCAATTCATTGTTAACTGAAATCAAATTCTCGTATGTACCTATTTAGGTGTGTATTCACCTACTATTTACGGATGACTTAGAATTATGTACTGCGTACATTATGTGACTATTCGTATTTGTAGTTAGAACGAATACGATTCATATCGAACTTATAAATATAATAAAAATACAAAATAAGTCAAAACGAATTAGAAGTTTTATTTTATCTCCCGAGTACCTACCACAGGAATTCCCTTAAGTCCCCTAAAGTAGCAGCTGCAATAAAACGATTATAATCCTTATGGATATATGGTAGGTACTCTTGTTGTTGTCTGTAATGTGTGTAAAATCATTTTAATGTTTCTTTGCCTTTATATAAAAATACTACTGGATTATAATAATAAGTAGGTATTTTACAATATTTTACGATAATACGTTTTATTCTCGACAATCTAAATAACATTTAACACAAAACTTATAACTAGATGAAATTAAATATGCACTAACAAACTAAATCATTAAACTAATTCAAATCCAATTATAAAGTCCTGCCTGACAATAGGTGTGTGAAGTTAGCAGCCTAAAGTTAGCAGCCTTTGAATACCCGACCAAATTAAGATGGTCACTTCAGTCATTGCATACTTTATCAATTAAAACACGTAAAAAGCCCCAAAAACATTGGAATAATAATGCTAGGTATTTATATAAACACTAAAATATGTCCTAAAATAAATAAATTCTAAAAAATACGACGTTTACTTACTGACGCTCCTGTTGGTTAATGGATATTTTGTATGGGGGCACCAAGATGCTATAGACCTGCCCGCATCTCACCTGGTTTATTATGTGTGTTGTGTCATAAGAAAACACTGACAGAAGTTTCATCAACATTGAAACGGGATAGCAGGTGTCCAGGAGCCACTTTCTGACGGATTTTGGGTGAAAAATTGACAATATTTCGGGTGCGTATTGCGAAGTATAAAAACGAAATGTATAATTTCACATTAATAACGTTCACAACCTATAATGAACGTTACGTATAACAACAAAATCTGTATTTTCATAAGGTATAAGATTCAATTGGTATAACGTACATTTTATATAAAATCAAAATATATAATACTTACGAAGACTAATATCAATTCGTATAACATACATTACGTATATCGATTAAAATATATACTATCGTTTAGTATAAAGTTCATAATCTGTGTTTAATTACCCAACACCGTCAAACCCCCTAGCGCCAAAACCTAAAGATAGGTGCGACGACGAGCAAAGCGAGGAGGAGCGTGTTAGGTGCACATGTTCGTCGAAACCAAAGCGGAGCGCAGCGAAGCGGAGCGGAGCGTCTCCCCACATAGCGCAATAATAGACGCATTTTTCCTGAAATAAAAATGACATATTATGTATCTAGCCTATCTGAAACCTAGTTAAACATTGTGAGATATGGCGTTTCGACTTTCTCCGTGTTCGGCATCATAAGGGTCACAGTGACAGTTAAATAAAGTCCATTTTTCTCTCCACCTTTAATTTGCAAGGTGCGGGTGCCTATATAAATAGAGTGAGTCGCCCGCGCGCCTCAGTTGTAATATCACCATGCAGAAATGACTAGGTTTCAGATAGGCTAGATACATAATATGTCATTTTTATTTCAGGAAAAATGCGTCTATTATGTAGTCTGAGCCTATCTGAAACCTAGTTAAACATTGTGAGATGTGTTTATTATCGCATGGTGGAGAGAAAACCAACTGTGACCCATAAGCTACTGATGAGTATATCAGTAGATAAATATTTGAATCTTTAAATTTATAATGCATAGATTTCTAGGTAGTAGATATACTAAAAAGAAAGGTATAAGTATACATAAGACTTAAGTACTTCCTTATTATTCCTGACTTGTCAGAAAGTTATGGAAGGTATGTACCTATTCATATAGGTAGGTATTATACATATGGATACACACAGTGCCTCTTCGAAAGCAATACTTATAAGTAATTATTAATCAAAATCTTGTTATTGTCAAGGCAATATTTTTAACATACACTAGCCGAATGGATGGAACCAGTGAAATACTTTGCAACAATATTTAAAAGCTGTAAAATGTAGAATATCGATCCAGCCCGCTGGGGCTCAGGCCAGCACATGCTGACTAGGGTATGTAATTCTGGACTGACCTCAGAAATGCAGCAGCCGACCCTGGAGCCTCGTGGACCTGCTCAGTCAGCCCCGTACGACGACACGGCCTGCAACACCTGGCGCGGCATCTAGTCCTTGGAACGAGGAGTGGTGCTTGAAGGGAAGATAATTTTACTAAATATCTCAGCCTCATCAGCTACTGGAAAAGATTAGATGAAGGCTGTGACACTGGCGGATAACTAAGTATTCAGTTTTTCAAAACACGATGCAGGTCACCATATTCATATTCTAGATTGACAAGTAACACACAGTCTAATTTTGTATTCTAACTAACTCGGCGGTTAACGAGTTCCTGTGCAGTCCTACTAGGAAGGAAAGTTATTTTATAAGCCTTTGCACCGATTTTGTGGGCTACTATCATTCTGTATCATCATGGTGTGAATAGTATGAGCTCTGGCAGCATTCCTTGGTAGATGACATCAATTAATAAAGATTGATTAACACAACAATAACAATTATAATAGTTGATAAATGAAACCCGGCTAACATGTCTTAACTGGGTAAGTAAATGATCAGTCATGCCACCAGGATAAGTAAAATGTTCAGTACTTCATATGAAAAACATTAACAAGGTCACCTTTAGGTATGTTCGTCAACACTAAGGGCAGGTCTCGGCCAAAACCTTAAGGCTTCGCCTTGTTGCAACTTCAAAGGTACGTAGGTAGGTACCTACTTACATTGCTGTAGGTTCGATTTTGAAAACATTAAGTCAACCTAGATAAAACAAAATAAAATAGCTCGGTTAAATAAAGATGGTACGTAAAGATGTTAGTTGTACCTGATCAGACCTGATGCAACGACAGCCAACATAGACTCTCTAATCTGTGGAAGAACAATCATGGTGGCGGGAACATGGACAGTTGGACGAGCCACCTCGAGCCTGACTTATCAAGCAGAACTGACAGTTCGCCAACAGCAGATAGCTTGCGGCTATCTATAGGTAAACTTAGGTAGTTAGCTATACCCAAGAAAAAGTCCTTGGACATCGATATGACAGTGGAACGGCGAATAACTGTGACACTCTTTAAAACAAAAAGGCTTGTTGTTTTCCAGCTAAGGAAGGTTACCTACTTCAGCGACCTGGTATTGCATTCTGAAAGAACTGCGAAGAGTTAATATTATGACTAATAATTATTACTTATTTAGAAAGTTTTCCGCAAACTCTAATAAATCAAGCAGCTACCACGTCACCGCTGCCCGGTTATAACTCTGTACTAGCTTAGTAGATATATATACCAGTTCTAGCCTTCAGCTAGAGGCCAGAGAGCTCCTAAATGAGATGCGAGTACGAGCATGACACAAGTAATTTTTTTACTTGGTAAGTAACTAGTTACGTAACTAACTGAAAGATCCATAAAACAGATTACTCAAAATGGAATTGTGAAAACGGAACGTCTGCATCTTAACCAGTCAGTCTAAGTAGTTTCAGCAGATACAGTGTTGAAAAATAGTTATGAAACGTTTGCGCCAGAATCGAATTAAAAATACATTTTCATTAGAGAAGCCGTTTAGGCATGAATAGGTACTTTCACCCTTTGAATTGTGCTCCAAATGATGACCTTCGAAATTCATAGAAATTTAATGACGACTGCCATTGTTTATTATCTAGCCCAGTAAATTGAGTTGGGCTACGGCTACACGTGATGTGATACACAGTACACAGTAGGTATACTTATGCATGTTCCCAGAATAGTGGAAGTTATAATTTTACCAAAAGGTAGTCGTCTCGTGCAAGAGCACCGTTACTCGATTTATTCGATACACAACTAGTAGACAGCTGCTGCGTAGAAGGTTCACGCATTTTTCAACAAAGAGCTCGGACACACACTCACAATCCACTGGGACATAAGGAAGACAGCTTATATGGTGTCACTCAGAAACCGCGATGACACTCTGATCATGATCACCCGACAGTAGGATCATAATAAATTCGGTAACTTGTGAAGCGGTATGGTATAGCAACAGCGACTTTCACGAAATCAGGAATTAGCTCAGTGCTTTCAGGTTGAACACTCGCCGGTGGGATTCACTTTGCTCACAGCCGAGAAAAGAAAAGACTCAAAGCTGGAATCTGCCGATGTGTCATGACACTTAAGATAGTGTCTGGGGGGTCACTTTATATGACGAAAAACGAATTTTCAGTGCACTGCGGCGCGAGCCGCTCTATCTGTTTGTATGTATTAAACGTGCCGATTGCACGACAGCTCTCGTTCGTTCGTTTCTCATCAGTATAGAGTAACGCTCCTGTACTTACCGTGCGTCACCATTCCCATGAGCAGTCCAATGATCTTTAGGCAGTTTAGAACAAAAGCTGCATTAGACAGTTTTTTCAGCAGAGACATCGAAATAAAAAATTGATTGCACAACTATCCCCAGGAGCAGTCTACAGGTCACTTTGGGCAGTTCAGAAGAAAGCTGCTTTAATAGAATACCCTACCTCAGCGGAGGCATCAAATTGAAGTGCTATAACACTTTTAGAAGCGGTGCACGTTACCCGATTTGTCGTCATCCATGCCGATGCGGCTACGGCGACTGCAGGTGGTTACTCAGGCTTCGTTGGTGTGCCCTTGTATGGCTAACATGACCAACCTTGGCAGTAAACGTTCGTCTGCATATGCCAAAATCACTGATGAATAGCGCACGTTACTCGATACCTTCTGTATAAGTCACTCATAATGATGGCTGATGATGATGATGACCGTGCTAGCAATAGTGAAGGCGGTTCCGCTGAGCATAAAATCTCTTCCCAGACAGGGGGCGTTTGGATCTGGCAACCAGAACAGGAGTGCCAGGTGTGCGCAGCGATGCAGGTGGGACAACACAGCCGCCAGGGCAGGAGTACATGGCTGGGTCTATGCAGCGATGCAGGTAGCACAAACCGGTGGCCAGGGCCAGGACCGGGTGTACGCTGCGATGCAGGTGGCACAAAACGGTGGCCAGGGCCAGGACCGGGTGTACAGCCGCCAGGGCAGGAGTGCATGGCTGGGTCTATTCAGCGATGCAGGTACCACAAACCGGTGGCCAGGGCCAGGACCGGGTGTACGCTGCGATGCAGGTGGCACGAGACGGCGGCCAGCGCAGGAGCACAGGGCCGGGTGTATGCTGCGATGCAGGTGGCACGAACCGGTGGCCAGGGCAGGAGCGCAGGGCCGGGTGTACGCTGCGATGCAGGTGCCACGAGACGGCGGCCAGCGCAGGAGCACAGGGCCGGGTGCAGGTTACACGAAACTTCAATTTCACCGAATCGACCTGCCTACCCTCAGCGGGTAGGTACCGGCGGATCACATTACTCGCCGCACATGCCACAATGTCCCAACATACTGAAACTCGGAGCCACGTGCTTCCTGTAAAAAAATCCTATGACGGTCCTGGAAAGCTCCTGTTTGTAAAGCCTTACATAAGCTATAATCAAGTGCATTATTGTAATAGCAAAGTTTTTATCAACTGTTTTCTAAATATATTAGAAATTGAGGGTAGAAAAATATATTTTTATTATTTTTTCCTGTATAAAATTAACATAATGCTTTACTTAAAGCGGTCATTAATGTAAGTATCTAGCTCAAGCGCCACTAGTAGGACCGGAATATGTGATCAATCATCACCACGACTATTGAATCGGTCCCTACTGCGTGGGATAAAAACCCCAAGCGCCGGAGCATTATGACCAGTGGCTGAGCTTTTAAAAGCAGTAAAAAATAGCATTTTACTCACGGCTTATCAACTCAAACCTTCGTTGCGAAATCCTCAGCAATGGCTGCGTGCGCAGCAGCCGGCAGGCCCCGCGCCGCCTGGTCCGCATCACGCTACAGCTCCTGGTAGCGAGGACTCCGCAAATTCAATATTATATTTTTCCCCGTCGGAGCGAAGCCGACGAGAACCGTGGCTACATTGAGCCATTTTGCCGAAGTGTTCACTTCAAAAATCAAAAACCAACTGAGGCGCGCGGGCGACTCACTCTATTTATATAGGCACCCGCACCTTGCAAATTAAAGGTGGAGAGAAAAATGGACTTTATTTAACTGTCACTGTGACCCTTATGATGCCGAACACGGAGAAAGTCGAAACGCCATATCTCACAATGTTTAACTAGGTTTCAGATAGGCTCAGACTACATAATAATAATAATGTCAAAACCCCTAGTACCAAAACCTAAAGATAGGTGCGACAACGAGCAAAGCGAGGAGGAGCGTGTTAGGTGCACATGTTCGTCGAAACCAAAGCGGAGCGCAGCGAAGCGGAGCGGAGCGTCTCCCCACATAGCGCCAATAATAATAATTATGTCAATACCCCTACTACCAAAACCTAAAGATAGGTGCGACGACGAGCAAAGCGAGGAGGAGCGTGTTAGGTGCACATGTTCGTCGAAACCAAAGCGGAGCGCAGCGAAGCGGAGCGGAGCGTGTCCCCACACAGCGCCAATAATAATAATGTCAAAACCCCTAGTACCAAAACCTAAAGATAGGTGCGACGACGAGCAAAGCGAGGAGGAGCGTGTTAGGTGCACATGTTCGTCGAAACCAAAGCGGAGCGCAGCGAAGCGGAGCGGAGCGTCTCCCCACACATAACGTCAATAATAATGAAAATACGATACGACAATCTTTTATACTTTTTGTGCATTATACATTATGATAATTATATCCGTTGTAGAATATATGTTATAAACGTTATGCATTTTAATCGTTATATCAATTGAAATTATACTTTTTGAACGTTATTCTTAACGAAATTATGTATTTAGTAATTATGCCTTTCGTTTGTTATGCACAGTGATCGTTATACTTAATAAATTTATATCATATGGGCGTATACCTTGTGAATGTTATACCATTCGTTTTTATACCTCGTATTACTTACCCCAATATTTCACGAATATTCAAGTTTGCAGGTGGAGCCTAAACAGGTACAGCTGCAAATGATAGTTCATATGAAAGGTATTATTAATACCTAGAAACGGATTTCAGCAATTTCAGATTAAATGACTTTTGGTGACTCTTCAAGGTGAAAGTCAAAAAATAAAACTTAGCAGCCCAAGGTTAACATTTTGTATGGGGGCACCAAGATGCTATAGACCTGCCCGCATCTCACCTGGTTTATTATGTGTGTTGTGTCATTAGAAAACACTGACAGAAGTTTCATCAACATTGAAACGGGATAGCAGGTGTCCAGGAGCCACTTTCTGACGGATTTTGGGTGAAAAATTGACAATATTTCACGAATATTCAAGTTTGCAGGTGGAGCCTAAACAGGTACAGCGGCAAATGATAGTTCATATGAAAGGTATTATTAATACCTAGAAACAGTTTTCAGCAATTTCAGATTAAATGACTTTTGGTGACTCTTCAAGGTGAAAATCAAAAAATAAAACTTAGCAGCCCAAGATTAACATTTTGTATGGGGAAACCAAGATGCTATAGACCTGCCCGCATCTCACCTGGTTTATTATGTGTAGTGTGTCATAAGAAAATACTGACAGAAGTTTCATCAACATTGAAACGGTATAGCAGGTGTCCAGGAGCCACTTTCTGACAGATTTTGGGTGAAAAATTGACAATATTTCACGAATATTCAAGTTTGCAGGTGGAACCTGAAAAGATTCAACTGCAAATAATAGTTCATGTGAAAGATATTATTAATACATAGAAACGATTTTCAGCAATTTCAGATTAAATGACTTTTGGTGACTCTTCAAGGTAAAAATCAAAAAATAAAACTTAGCAGCCCAAGATTAACATTTTGTATGGGGGCACCAAGATGCTATAGACCTGCCCGCATCTCACCTGGTTTATTATGTGTGGTGTGTCATTAAAAAACACTGACAGAAGTTTCATCAACATTGAAACGGTATAGCAGGTGTCCAGGAGCCACTTTCTGACGGATTTTGGGTGAAAAATTGACAATATTTCACGAATATTCAAGTTTGAAGGTGGAGCTTAAACAGGTACAGCTGCAAATGATAGTTCATATGAAAGGTATTATTAATACCTAGAAACGGTTTTCAGAAATTTCAGATTAAATGACTTTTGGTGAATATTCAAGATGAAAACCAAAAAATAAAACTTAGCAGCCCAAGATTAACATTTTGTATGGGGGCACCAAGATGCTATAGACCTGCCCGCATCTCACCTGGTTTATTATGTGTGTTGTGTCATAAGAAAACACTGACAGAAGTTTCATCAACATTGAAACGGGATAGCAGGTGTCCAGGAGCCACTTTCTGACGGATTTTGGGTGAAAAATTGACAATATTTCACGAATATTCAAGTTTGCAGGTGGAACCTGAAGAGATTCAGCTGCAACTGATAGTTCATATGAAAGGTATTATTAATACCTAGAAATGGTTTTCAGCAATTTCAGATTAAATGAATTTTGGTGAATATTCAAGGTGAAAACCAAAAAATAAAACTTAGCAGCCCAAGATTAACATTTTGTATGGGGGCACCAAGATGCTATAGACCTGCCCGCATCTCACCTGGTTTATTATGTGTGTTGTGTCATTAGAAAACACTGACAGAAGTTTCATCAACATTGAAACGGGATAGCAGGTGTCCAGGAGCCACTTTCTGACGGATTTTGGGTGAAAAATTGACAATATTTCACGAATATTCAAGTTTGAAGGTGGAGCCTAAACAGGTACAGCTGCAAATGATAGTTCATATGAAAGGTATTATTAATACCTAGAAACGGTTTTCAGAAATTTCAGATTAAATGACTTTTGGTGAATATTCAAGATGAAAACCAAAAAATAAAACTTAGCAGCCTTTTTTATTTTACACCTGCTATACCGTTTCAATGTTGATGAAACTTCTGTCAGTGTTTTCTTATGATACACCACACATAATAAACCAGGTGAGATGCGGGCAGGTCTATAGCATCTTGGTGCCCCCATACAAAATGTTAATCTTGCGCTGCTGCAGTTTTATTTTTTGATTTTCACCTTGAAGAGTCACCAAAAGTCATTTAATCTGAAATTGCTGAAAACCGTTTCTAGGTATTAATAATACCTCTCATATGAACTATCATTTGCAGCTGTACCTGTTTAGGCTCCACCTGCAAACTTGAATATTCGTGAAATATTGTCAATTTTTTACCCAAAATCCGTCAGAAAGTGGCTCCTGGACAGCTGCTATCCCGTTTCAATGTTGATGAAACTTCTGTCAGTATTTTTTTATGACACACCACACATAATAAACCAGGTGAGATGCGGGCAGGTCTATAGCATCTTGGTTCCCCTATACAAAATGTTAATCTTGGGCTGCTAAGTTTTATTTTTTGATTTTCACCTTGAAGAGTCACCAAAAGTCATTTAATCTGAAATTGCTGAAAACCGTTTCTAGGTATTAATAATACCTCTCATATGAACTATCATTTGCAGCTGTACCTGTTTAGGCTCCACCTGCAAACTTGAATATTCGTGAAATATTGTCAATTTTTTACCCAAAATCCGTCAGAAAGTGGCTCCTGGACAGCTGCTATCCCGTTTCAATGTTGATGAAACTTCTGTCAGTGTTTTCTTATGACACAACACACATAATAAACCAGGTGAGATGCGGGCAGGTCTATAGCATCTTGGTGCCCCCATACAAAATGTTAATCTTGGGCTGCTAAGTTTTATTTTTTGGTTTTCATCTTGAATATTCACCAAAAGTCATTTAATCTGAAATTTCTGAAAACTGTTTCTAGGTATTAATAATACCTTTCATATGAACTATCATTTGCAGCTGTACCTGTTTAGGCTCCACCTTCAAACTTGAATATTCGTGAAATATTGTAAATTTTTCACCCAAAATCCGTCAGAAAGTGGCTCCTGGACACCTGCTATCCCGTTTCAATGTTGATGAAACTTCTGTCAGTGTTTTCTAATGACACAACACACATAATAAACCAGGTGAGATGCGGGCAGGTCTATAGCATCTTGGTGCCCCCATACAAAATGTTAATCTTGGGCTGCTAAGTTTTATTTTTTGGTTTTCACCTTGAAGAGTCACCAAAAGTCATTTAATCTGAAATTGCTGAAAACCGTTTCTAGGTATTAATAATACCTTTCATATGAACTATCATTTGCAGCTGTACCTGTTTAGGCTCCACCTGCAAACTTGAATATTCGTGAAATATTGTAAATTTTTCACCCTAAATCCGTCAGAAAGTGGCTCCTGGACACCTGCTATCCCGTTTCAATGTTGATGAAACTTCTGTCAGTGTTTTCTAATGACACAACACACATAATAAACCAGGTGAGATGCGGGCAGGTCTATAGCATCTTGGTGCCCCCATACAAAATGTTAATCTTGGGCTGCTAAGTTTTATTTTTTGGTTTTCGCCTTGAATATTCACCAAAATTCATTTAATCTGAAATTGCTGAAAACCATTTCTAGGTATTAATAATACCTTTCATATGAACTATCAGTTGCAGCTGAATCTCTTCAGGTTCCACCTGCAAACTTGAATATTCGTGAAATATTGTCAATTTTTCACCCAAAATCCGTCAGAAAGTGGCTCCTGGACACCTGCTATCCCGTTTCAATGTTGATGAAACTTCTGTCAGTGTTTTCTTATGACACAACACACATAATAAACCAGGTGAGATGCGGGCAGGTCTATAGCATCTTGGTGCCCCCATACAAAATGTTAATCTTGGGCTGCTAAGTTTTATTTTTTGGTTTTCATCTTGAATATTCACCAAAAGTCATTTAATCTGAAATTTCTGAAAACTGTTTCTAGGTATTAATAATACCTTTCATATGAACTATCATTTGCAGCTGTACCTGTTTAGGCTCCACCTTCAAACTTGAATATTCGTGAAATATTGTAAATTTTTCACCCAAAATCCGTCAGAAAGTGGCTCCTGGACACCTGCTATCCCGTTTCAATGTTGATGAAACTTCTGTCAGTGTTTTCTAATGACACAACACACATAATAAACCAGGTGAGATGCGGGCAGGTCTATAGCATCTTGGTGCCCCCATACAAAATGTTAATCTTGGGCTGCTAAGTTTTATTTTTTGGTTTTCACCTTGAATATTCACCAAAAGTCATTTAATCTGAAATTGCTGAAAACCATTTCTAGGTATTAATAATACCTTTCATATGAACTATCAGTTGCAGCTGAATCTCTTCAGGTTCCACCTGCAAACTTGAATATTCGTGAAATATTGTCAATTTTTCACCCAAAATCCGTCAGAAAGTGGCTCCTGGACACCTGCTATCCCGTTTCAATGTTGATGAAACTTCTGTCAGTGTTTTCTTATGACACACCACACATAATAAACCAGGTGAGATGCGGGCAGGTCTATAGCATCTTGGTGCCCCCATACAAATGTTAATCTTGGGCTGCTAAGTTTTATTTTTTGGTTTTCATCTTGAATATTCACCAAAAGTCATTTAATCTGAAATTGCTGAAAACCGTTTCTAGGTATTAATAATACCTTTCATATGAACTATCATTTGCAGCTGTACCTGTTTAGGCTCCACCTTCAAACTTGAATATTCGTGAAATATTGTCAATTTTTCACCCAAAATCCGTCAGAAAGTGGCTCCTGGACACCTGCTATACCGTTTCAATGTTGATGAAACTTCTGTCAGTGTTTTCTAATGACACACCACACATAATAAACCAGGTGAGATGCGGGCAGGTCTATAGCATCTTGGTTCCCCTATACAAAATGTTAATCTTGGGCTGCTAAGTTTTATTTTTTGATTTTCACCTTGAAGAGTCACCAAAAGTCATTTAATCTGAAATTGCTGAAAACCGTTTCTAGGTATTAATAATACCTCTCATATGAACTATCATTTGCAGCTGTACCTGTTTAGGCTCCACCTGCAAACTTGAATATTCGTGAAATATTGTCAATTTTTTACCCAAAATCCGTCAGAAAGTGGCTCCTGGACAGCTGCTATCCCGTTTCAATGTTGATGAAACTTCTGTCAGTGTTTTTTAATGACACAACACACATTATAAACCAGGCGGGCAGGTCTATAGCATCTTGGTGCCCCCATACAAAATGTTAATCTTGGGCTGCTAAGTTTTATTTTTTTATTTTCACCTTGAAGAGTCACCAAAAGTCATTTAATCTGAAATTGCTGAAAACCGTTTCTAGGTATTAATAATACCTTTCATATGAACTATCATTTGCAGCTGTACCTGTTTAGGCTCCACCTGCAAACTTGAATATTCGTGAAATATTGTCAATTTTTTACCCAAAATCCGTCAGAAAGTGGCTCCTGGACACCTGCTATCCCGTTTCAATGTTGATGAAACTTCTGTCAGTGTTTTTTAATGACACAACACACATAATAAACCAGGTGAGATGCGGGCAGGTCTATAGCATCTTGGTGCCCCCATACAAAATGTTAATCTTGGGCTGCTAAGTTTTATTTTTTGATTTTCACGTTGAAGAGTCACCAAAAGTCATTTAATCTGAAATAGCTGAAAACCGTTTCTAGGTATTAATAATACCTTTCATATGAACTATCATTTGCAGCTGTAGGTACCTGTTTAGGCTCCACCTGCAAACTTGAATATTCGTGAAATATTGTCAATTTTTCACCCAAAATCCGTCAGAAAGTGGCTCCTGGACACCTGCTATCCCGTTTCAATGTTGATGAAACTTCTGTCAGTGTTTTCTAATGACACAACACACATAATAAACCAGGTGAGATGCGGGCAGGTCTATAGCATCTTGGTGCCCCCATACAAAATGTTAATCTTGGGCTGCTAAGTTTTATTTTTTGATTTTCACCTTGAAGAGTCACCAAAAGTCATTTAATCTGAAATTGCTGAAAACTGTTTCTAGGTATTAATAATACCTTTCATATGAACTATCATTTGCAGCTGAATCTCTTCAGGTTCCACCTGCAAACTTGAATATTCGTGAAATATTTACAATTTTTCACCCAAAATCTGTCAGAAAGTGGCTCCTGGACACCTGCTATACCGTTTCAATGTTGATGAAACTTCTGTCAGTATTTTTTTATGACACACCACACATAATAAACCAGGTGAGATGCGGGCAGGTCTATAGCATCTTGGTTCCCCTATACAAAATGTTAATCTTGGGCTGCTAAGTTTTATTTTTTGATTTTCACCTTGAAGAGTCACCAAAAGTCATTTAATCTGAAATTGCTGAAAACCGTTTCTAGGTATTAATAATACCTCTCATATGAACTATCATTTGCAGCTGTACCTGTTTAGGCTCCACCTGCAAACTTGAATATTCGTGAAATATTGTCAATTTTTTACCCAAAATCCGTCAGAAAGTGGCTCCTGGACAGCTGCTATCCCGTTTCAATGTTGATGAAACTTCTGTCAGTGTTTTTTAATGACACAACACACATTATAAACCAGGCGGGCAGGTCTATAGCATCTTGGTGCCCCCATACAAAATGTTAATCTTGGGCTGCTAAGTTTTATTTTTTTATTTTCACCTTGAAGAGTCACCAAAAGTCATTTAATCTGAAATTGCTGAAAACCGTTTCTAGGTATTAATAATACCTTTCATATGAACTATCATTTGCAGCTGTACCTGTTTAGGCTCCACCTGCAAACTTGAATATTCGTGAAATATTGTCAATTTTTTACCCAAAATCCGTCAGAAAGTGGCTCCTGGACACCTGCTATCCCGTTTCAATGTTGATGAAACTTCTGTCAGTGTTTTTTAATGACACAACACACATAATAAACCAGGTGAGATGCGGGCAGGTCTATAGCATCTTGGTGCCCCCATACAAAATGTTAATCTTGGGCTGCTAAGTTTTATTTTTTGATTTTCACGTTGAAGAGTCACCAAAAGTCATTTAATCTGAAATTGCTGAAAACCGTTTCTAGGTATTAATAATACCTTTCATATGAACTATCATTTGCAGCTGAATCTCTTCAGGTTCCACCTGCAAAATTGAATATTCGTGAAATATTGACAATTTTTCACCCAAAATCTGTCATAAAGTGGCTCCTGGACACCTGCTATACCGTTTCAATGTTGATGAAACTTCTTTCAGTATTTTCTTATGACACACCACACATAATAAACCAGGTGAGATGCGGGCAGGTCTATAGCATCTTGGTGCCCCCATACAAAATGTTAATCTTGGGCTGCTAAGTTTTATTTTTTGATTTTCACCTTGAAGAGTCACCAAAAGTCATTTAATCTGAAATTGCTGAAAACCGTTTCTAGGTATTAATAATACCTTTCATATGAACTATCATTTGCAGCTGAATCTCTTCAGGTTCCACCTGCAAACTTGAATATTCGTGAAATATTGTCAATTTTTCACCCAAAATCCGTCAGAAAGTGGCTCCTGGACACCTGCTATCCCGTTTCAATGTTGATGAAACTTCTGTCAGTGTTTTTTAATGACACAACACACATAATAAACCAGGTGAGATGCGGGCAGGTCTATAGCATCTTGGTGCCCCCATACAAAATGTTAATCTTGGGCTGCTAAGTTTTATTTTTTGATTTTCACCTTGAAGAGTCACCAAAAGTCATTTAATCTGAAATTGCTGAAAACCGTTTCTAGGTATTAATAATACCTTTCATTATGAACTATCATTTGCAGCTGTACCTGTTTAGGCTCCACCTGCAAACTTGAATATTCGTGAAATATTGTCAATTTTTCACCCAAAATCCGTCAGAAAGTGGCTCCTGGACACCTGCTATCCCGTTTCAATGTTGATGAAACTTCTGTCAGTGTTTTCTAATGACACAACACACATAATCAACCAGGTGAGATGCGGGCAGGTCTATAGCATCTTGGTGCTCCCATACAAAATGTTAATCTTGGGCTGCTAAGTTTTATTTTTTGATTTTCACCTTGAAGAGTCACTAAAAGTCATTTAATCTGAAATTGCTGAAAACCGTTTCTAGGTATTAATAATACCTTTCATATGAACTATCATTTGCAGCTGAATCTCTTCAGGTTCCACCTGCAAACTTGAATATTCGTGAAATATTGTCAATTTTTCACCCAAAATCTGTCAGAAAGTGGCTCCTGGACACCTGCTATACCGTTTCAATGTTGATGAAACTTCTTTCAGTATTTTCTTATGTCACACCACACATAATAAACCAGGTGAGATGCGGGCAGGTCTATAGCATCTTGGTGCCCCCATACAAAATGTTAATCTTGGGCTGCTAAGTTTTATTTTTTGATTTTCACCTTGAAGAGTCACCAAAAGTCATTGAATCTGAAATTGCTGAAAACCGTTTCTAGGTATTAATAATACCTTTCATATGAACTATCATTTGCAGCTGTACCTGTTTAGGCTCCACCTGCAAACTTGAATATTCGTGAAATATTGTCAATTTTTCACCCAAAATCCGTCAGAAAGTGGCTCCTGGACACCTGCTATCCCGTTTCAATGTTGATGAAACTTCTGTCAGTGTTTTTTAATGACACAACACACATAATAAACCAGGTGAGATGCGGGCAGGTCTATAGCATCTTGGTGCCCCCATACAAAATATCCATTAACCAACAAGAGCGTCAGTAAGTAAACGTCGTATTTTTTTGAATTTATTTATTTTAGAACATATTTTAGTGTTTATATAAATACCTAGCTTTATTATTCCAATGTTTTTGGGGCTTTTTACGTGTTTTAATTGATAAAGTATGCAATGACTGAAGTGACCATCTTCAAAGGCTGCTAACTTTAGGCTGCTAACTTCACGCAGGTCCTGACAATAAATAGTGCGATTTTGAAAAGATTTTTTTATCATTGTCAGTTAGTTTAAGAAAAAAAATTGATTGATTATGGCTTTTTAAACCGATAACCGTTGGGGTAGACGAGTTCTCGAGTGGAGACCACGAACAGGCAAACGCAGCGTGGGACGCCCTCCTGCCCGCTGGACTGACGAACTTAGGCGGGTGGAGGGTAGTGGGTGGATGAGGAAGGCCGAGGACCGAGTGTTGTAGCGCTCCTTAGGAGAGGCCTATGTCCAGCAGTGGATGATTATTGGCTGATGATGATGGCTTTATAACGGATTTGTGCTTAAATAAATATAATAGATCGATTAAATACGCTCTTAAACCAAATTAGTTAAGATCCACTTCCGTTTTCAGGACTTTATAGTTGGACTGTATTTCCGGATCCGGGACCGATTTCTTTATCCGCTAAATACAGGACCATAAACAAGAGCAACTACTTTTCAGATTTTAATATTGTCTTTGAATCTTACTGTCTGTTTAAATGACTGACACACACAGAGACAGTTGACTGCTAATTAATAATGTCATGTGACAACACTAAAATATTTTTTTCCAAGGTTGGCATTACTGATACCAAATCATTCATTCATAAATTACATGTCATGAGTATTTCATTCACTCTTCTATCAATTATTTTTTCGGGAATTACGAATCAAATGGAAGTGAAATCACATTTTATAGGATCGTTCCTTGGTTAAAAGCATAAATAATATCAATTATAGCATTGTTGTGTCTGTAGCAATGGCAAGTAACGATGAAATTACCGGTGGACCAATAACTCAGGAAGATATTGAAGCTGCTGAAAAGTTGAAAAATGAAGCTAATGAATATTTCAAAAGTAAGTTCTAGAGTACTATTATGTACATTATTTTTATGCAATTTCACCCATCGGTAGCTGCTCATATCAGCTATAAGTCATAACAACTGTAGCCTTAAATATACGGTGACTGCCATTCATAACCTTAACCTAACCTTACTTTCAGAGCAAAATTACAATGCTGCGATCGAGTTGTACTCAAAAGCGATTGAAAAGAATGGGAAGAATGCAGTTTTTTATGCTAACAGGAGTATAGCTAACATTAGGCTGGAGAACTTTGGGTATGCCCTGACGGATGCCTCCAAGGCAATAGAAATAGACCGCTCTTACACCAAGGCTTACTACAGGAGAGCAGCAGCCTACATGTCCCTAGGAAAGTACAAACTAGCCCTTAAGGATTTCGAAGTTGTAAGTATTCATGATTGTTATAAATACCATGAGAGTGGGTGCATAGTTTTATGATGTGTGTTTGCTGCACTTTTGTTTAATTTTCTTTTATTATTGTTTGGTAGGTGGGAGTGAGAGAGCAAGTGATATTAAAATGAGGGATTTAGATTTAGTATCTAAGAAAACTAATTTTATTTAATTCATTTAAATTTCTGACCCAAAAGCATATTAATTTGAGCTTACCGATACCTACCCAGGTAAAACTATATTCAGCAATTTAATATCATGATTGTAAAAAAATATTATGTACTTATCCAATTTATGTCACAGGCAATCCCATAAAAAACAAAGATTGTCTTTGATTTCTTACCACTGATGTTTATAATAGATCCAATATAAATTTTATGAATTTCACTTTGGATCATCATGTATTTCCAAAGATATAAGAAGAAATTATTCAATCTAATGCTGTTTGTATGTTTAGTTTTCATTATCATATACATATCTATGTTTCAGGTTACCAAAGTTAGGCCAAAAGACCAAGATGCTAAAATGAAATACAATGAATGTAACAAAATAGTAAAGAAGATTGCTTTTGAAAAGGCCATCTCGGTGGACAAGAAAGAAGTTAATATAGCAGACTCTATAAATCTAGATGCTATGAGTAAGTTTTTTTTTTCTATGGATATTTGAATGTTTCATTTAAAGTTGATGAATGGCACATGCTATCCCAAAGAGTGGTTAGTATTATCTGCAGACCTCCATACAACTACTTAAAAGTTTAAATTGGAACACTATCTAATTTTATCTACAAGCATTTTATCAATGGGCTTAAAGATAAAGCAATAATAATTTAAATCTGTAGTGGTTTGCCATTAGCGAGTGATGGCTACTTTATTTGTTTAATTTCAAGATGTGTTGTGGAATTATTAATTTGTTACTCTGTAGACAATCTACAGGAAAATCAGCATCTGATTCAGGTTTGGGCTCTAGTAATAATATGTCTTCTAATATTCTGGGGTTAGTTTAGTGATTAATTATTAGTCTTGCTAAGGGCTTGTTTCACAATGTCTGGATACTGGCTACCTGACGGATAAAAGACATGCTGTCCTTCTCTGTAATTATGTTTTAGACAGTGAAAGCAAGTATTTTATCCTACAGGTAGCCACTATTCAGACATTGTGAAACAGGGCCTAAGAATTGAACCAGAAAATTTTAACAAATTTTATGATGTTACAGCCATTGAAGATGAGTATGAAGGGCCGGCACTTGAAGATGGAAAGGTGACTCTTAAATTTGTGACGGACCTCATGGAGTACTACAAACAACAGCAGAAACTACACAAGAAATATGCATACAAGGTACAAACAATGTTATTTACAACTCTTTAATACAGTAGACACTCATTCTGTTATCAATCGTTTAGGATGGAGCATATTGGAAAGTTGTAATAGTTACACAAATACATAAACTGCAATACTGCATTATTATAATTTCTTAGCTCCAATAAATACTAAGAAATCCATCAACGTAACAATACAGACTCACTCAATACAGGCTCTATAAATAAGTAAATCTAGTTAAAATCCAGACCACACAAAAATCTATATTTTTTTAACAAATCACCACTTTTCACAGATCCTGATCGATGTGAAAGCATACCTGCAAAAGCAACCTTCTCTCATCGACATAAAGGTACCCGATGACGCCAAGTTCACAGTCTGCGGAGACATCCATGGCCAGTACTATGATCTGATGAACGTGTTCAAACTGAATGGGCTGCCTTCGGAGACAAACCCCTACCTGTTTAATGGAGACTTCGTGGACCGGGGCTCCTTCAGTGTGGAGTGTATCTTTGTGCTGTTCAGCTTTAAGCTGCTGTATCCTGACCACATGTATATGTCACGAGGTTAGTATTATATTTAAATGCGTAGTTGTAGAAGGGAACTTTCGTTAGGAGAGGCCTATGTCCAACAGTGGACTACGGAAGGCTGAGAGAGAGAGAGAGAGAAGGGAACTTTAAGCAAATGTCGACATTAAATCTATGTCTGTCTCTTTCTGTCCTTATATATTGTCAAAGTAAGGCAGCCGTTAGCTTGAATTTCCTTTAAGAAACTCAGCAAAAGTGACTCAAAATTTAACATTTCTTATTCATGCGAGCTATGTCACTGTGTGAAAATAAGTACAAGGTACTTAAAGTTTAAAACACAAACTTTCGGCTTTAAAATATTTCTATGTATATTAAATAGAACAATGCGGACTCGGGTGTACCCTTTAAACAATGTTATAAGAAGTAGTATAACTGCCACGGCTAGTGTACGTTCTAAAAGCACCCCCAACTTCCAGGCAACCACGAGACCCTAGACATGAACCGAATGTACGGCTTCCGCGGCGAAGTCTCCTCCAAATACACCTCCCAGATGGCGGATCTCTTCACGGAGGTGTACAACTGGCTGCCTCTAGCGCACTGTATCAACAACCGGGTGATGGTCATGCACGGGGGCTTGTTCTCCAAGGATGATATCACGCTGGATGATATCAGGCGGGTGGACAGGAATAAGCAGCCGCCTGAGGATGGTAAGTTAATACTATATTTTAATGCCCTAACTTTCTACATTTGCGTCGCTCAGCCGAGCTCTTCAAGGAGTCTCATCACCCGACAAGCGCAAGGCCTTTTAATTTTCTGTTATATTTTTAACTCATACATGACAGACCCAACAACAATGCGTAGTGTATCATCAGACAAAACAGAACAGTAGGTAACAAACAGAAGAGCACTTACATAGTGGCATTTTTATTATTATCGACTCTAAAGGTAGCTTTTCAAAGAGAGCCGCCATCTATGGATATAAATCTAGCGTGCAGCGTCATCCACACTGTCGTGCGTTGACGGACACCGCGTTAGAGACGCCTTGTGACGCTGCAATCGAACGGGCACCTTTAAACTTATAAACCCATCTTCCCACACCGTGTCACTATAATTCCCGATCTAACATAAACCCTATCTTTCGCCCAGGTATAATGTGCGAGCTGCTCTGGTCCGACCCTCAACCGATGGCGGGGCGCGCGCCGTCCAAGCGCGGCGTGGGCTGCCAGTTCGGGCCCGACGTCACAGCCAACTTCCTCGCCCGCAACCGCCTCGACTACATCATCCGCAGCCACGAGGTGAAGAATGATGGGTATGAGCTGGCCCATGATGGCAAGTGTATCACGGTGTTCTCTGCGCCTAATTACTGGTGAGTTGGTTTATTTATTTACACTTTATTGTACTCAAAACAGAGGTTTAAAGACCTGCGAATAATTTAATCGCATACGAGTTAGTTTTGAGGTTTACTTACTATAATGTGGCAAGTTACTTGGCGACCCTCCTTGCGGGGTGAAAGAAGTGGCGGGGGCGAGGTAGCACGACATGCTACACACGTAGAAATGTGTGCCCGGATTAATCTCGCGATAGCTTGTAACTATTTCTGACGTAAGTAAAATTTTATTCTATGAGTGTTCCCATAAATGTCATATTTAGCTTAAAATTTATAGTTTGACAGCATTAAAATTTGGATGTTTACCTTCAAAATCTACCAATTTGAATTTATTTATGTAAAAGTGTTTTATTTTATAAATCAATTTCCATGTCACTTTCATGTTCACTCTCTGTTTGAACTTGTTCATCGTCGTCGTCATCCTCATCTTCATCATCGTTTTCATTAACTTCAATTATAAATCTAAGACAAAAACCAAAAAACATTATACCTACTTTGAAGTATAATGTACTAGAGTACGCCAGTCATATTAGTTCAGTGTACACCTATATTTTATGTTTAATTTACATTAAATTATAAATTAACAATAACATACCTGTCCAATACATCGTCAAATACTCTATCAGATTTATAATATTCGTCTTAAATTTTTATGACATGGTCGTCACAATTTCTCCACTTTTCAGGCGAATAATTAGAGAAAAGCAACTCTAAGTCTTTTATCTCTTTATCTAAGTTAGAGTCAATCGACGTTCTTGCGAGCTCGCCTTTCACGTACCGCCACACAAGTTCAATAGGATTTAATTCCGGGTGGTATGGGGGTAGGCGAAGCACGATATCACCATTTTCTTTCAAAATTTCATCAATTTTGTATTTTTTCTCTGTGTTTTGCTCATTAATTACTTTCATTAAATCACATAAATTTTGGTTGCTTTCCTAGTTACAAGAACTGACAACTGACGCACTGTCATATGGACTCTCGTCTTTGTTGTTTACTTTTTCGTATCTGACTGCGCAGTACCAACCTTTAGCCGCGTAGCATGACTGATCCGGTACGCTGTTCTACAAGAAGCCCCTATATTGAGACATTATACGATTTGCTGTTTTTAACGTTATTTTGTTGACGAATTATAGATACCTAATAATAATATACCTAATGATAATATTAAAAAGGCCTCAACACTCATCCTAAGACTAATGGTCTCAGGATCAATGATCTCATGTGGGTCGCACTCAAATTATGACAGACTATATAAGACATGTGGCCGCCTCGGCTGCGCGGCCGAGACTGCCGTAACAATGACATGCAGTGCACGCGTTCCCCTCCACCGCTACCCCTCCCGCTACCCGCTGTCGTCTTGGGTACCTCGTCCCCTCCGCGTCTTTCACCCCGCAAGGAGGGTCGCCAAGCAACTTGCCAATCTATAGGGGTCTTTTTTCCGTGTTAAAACGTAATAATATGATTATAGATTAATATAATAGTTATAATAACTGGACTGTTGGATATGGGGCTCTGAGAACCTGATCTCGTCTTAGGTTGCCGGTCCACGGATCCAGAAGGCGTCCTAAAAGCAATGTTTCCTGTTCGTTCCTTCATTGTTCCATAAATAACTCACTTAAAATGTGTTATCTTTTCCAGTGATACAATGGGCAACCGCGGCGCTTTCATCACAATGAACGGCAAGGACCTGAAGCCAAACTTCACCACTTACGAGGCTGTGGTGAGTGACAAATAAATAATTTTCAATTTGAATTTTTAATTTGTAACTTTTTAACCGAATATTTTTTTTTACCTAAATTTTAATGTGGACATAAATTATCAATTAAACTATGGCAAACTGACGGCCGCTGTATAATAGGAGGAGGGAGGTATATTGCCAGACTTACGGATAGGGCGAGATAGCATGAGTCCAGCCGCCATTGTCATATTGATTCTTTATCTGTGTGCGTTACAACACCTTTCTCTATTTCATGTTATACGTACCACCTTTCACGTAATAATATTTCCCTCTCTTTCTTTCCAGCCTCATCCAGACGTGAAGCCGATGGCGTATGCCAACTCATTCCTCAGCATGCTCTGTCAGTAGTTACCTTTATATATAACCTTATACTTTATATACCGTTACGGAAAATGCCAGACCAATTACAGCCTGTGGTTAAAGATCGTTTTGCTTCGGCCAATATTTGTAAAAAGATTTGGTGGTGGCGAGGAAACATCAAGTTTCGTTTTAATGCTGGCTAAAGTTGAGTTTTCGCGTTAGAAATAAGGTAGTGTTTCCAAATGGCATTCAGTTTTCGGCGAGTCTTTTGAATTATCAGCCAATTTACACTTGTATTTAGTCGCTGTGATTTTGAAAATCTGCGTCTACGATTTTATAAGAATATTATTCTTTGCGACAATACAGTGGATTGAACTTCTTGGTTCTATAATAGTGTATCCTAGTAGTGTTTGGATATTTGTATCGCCTGCTGTGTCGGAAAGAGATGCAATACTCACTGCCATAAGCCAGAGCGAGATAGCATGACCAGTCTAGTTACGTATACAGTAATTTGTTTTGTTATTTTAGCGCTCCTAAGCTCTTTAAAAATGCAATTCTTTTAATGTTAAAAACAAGCATCACGGTCTTGTATATAATTAAGAAATTTTATGTTTTAAATGGAATAATAAGATCACTTTTATGAAAGACGATAAATATGCATTTATTTTAAACAATCTTGTCTGTTTAGTTACCATGTTTCGTCGTTTTAACTGCTATTTTTACATTTAACTTGAACAAACTATGTAATTAGTCGACAAATCGAATTTAAAAGCAATAAGTAAAAAAACATACTCCGAAGTGTGTTTTCTCGAGCTTTTTTAATCTTTAAACACACAAGGTGCAGGCACAGTCTAGTTAAAATTTAAACATTTAAGAAGAAATACAATTGTAATTCGCACCATATTATATTATGCTACCGAAGTCACAATTAGATGCAAAAATAGCCCTCATTGCTAAGGACTGAAGTTCGAATTGTAAATAAATAATATACACCTCTCTCATTGCTAAATTTAGGTTAGTGTCGGTGCCATTACTTAGACTGAAACAACATATTTTACTCTTACTTTACACTAAATTGCCTTGAACTTTTCGGATCTTATGCCCTAGCCTTTCTGAATCATTCATTTTCAAAAAAACCCGACACATATTGTCTTCACCCCAGATAAATAAGGGATATGGGATACTATAATAAACTGCATCGCATGATACGAAACAACCCCTACAACTTTGTCACTTATATATTATCTAAAATGGTATAATTATTGAATATTTAGCTCAAAAGCATAATTAAATTTTGTATCTAAAGGTAAGATAATCTTAATCGTGGTACCTTTCATCGAAGGACACATTATATACTGGAATTTAAGTAAGACGTAGGGATAATAAAAAATAACTATTAAAATTACGTGATTCGATTGGTTTATTCAATTCAACATGGTGGCTCAGTCAGCCAATCACAGCTAAGGCAGTTTTTCTTGATTATATTCATAACATCGCGTTAAATTTAATAGTTAAAAGCAATGGTGTCAAGTCTGTTAAAAAAATACTTTGCGTTAGTGTGTATCCGGTATCGACATAATTGTAGGTTTTTTATAAGCAATAATCTTACTCTAACGTAGGTTATAAGCGAATACCCTTCATTTCCTAACGGATGCGATAAGATACGAATACTACACACCACTGTATAGTAGTTTCTTAGCAGACACGGCCCCTACGTTTTCAGTGTATTATTTACATATTATTTAGTGTAATAGCGACGGAATGAACCAGGCCGTGCCGCGGAGCATATCACAGAGTGTGGATAAGTTTTGGTGTTGACTTTAATTAATAAATTGTTAAATTTGTAATTTTAACCATGTTTTATTTGAGACTTTAACCATGTAGGCCTCGTTATGTGTACGGAGATTCACGAAAGATGACCATAAAATAATCGTAGTGTAAATTAATTTAGTAGAGATTAATGTAGTGGGCTCTTTCATGGACACTTCGTGGCATTTATTCATGTTTCTGCTGTCAGCCGAAAGAAGTAAGCCGATTACAGCTTACCACACATAACAAAATTTGGATATTATTGGTCAAGCTACGTGAACGTAAGTACC
Source organism: Plutella xylostella (assembly GCF_932276165.1). Lineage (NCBI taxonomy): Eukaryota > Metazoa > Arthropoda > Insecta > Lepidoptera > Plutellidae > Plutella > Plutella xylostella. The sequence continues at coordinate 2,445,146 of NC_064005.1, forward strand.
TACGTAAGTACTTTTTTTCTAGGGTTTTACTATGTTACTATAGTAAATACGAAACATTATACAAAGCAACAAAAATCAACAACAAATAAAACCACACCTTTACAACAAACAAACATTTATTCCACACTACGGAACGAGTTGAGTGAGCATTTTGACCACAGTCTTCTTGTCCATCTTGCACTTGGGGTACAGTTGCTGGCAGTCGGCTTTTGTGGACTTGCCGGCAGATACTGCGTCGAGGATGGAGGTGCCATCTAGCATGCGACGGACTAGGGAGTTTCTGGAACGTTTTTGGGATAATTAGTTTGTTTTTTTTTAATTATGGAAAATGTGCAACTCATCTGCCGTTATTCCACTAAAGACAACGGCTGGGGTAGGTACGTAAGGTAAAAAAACAGTAAAACACCTTGTCATTCTAAACCACTTATGCCATCAAACATTGTGAGGGTACACTGTAATTAAGGATGTTAGAAAAAACGGATTACTAAACTTTTGTATAATACCTTCCGATTCGATGGTTTGCATAAAACTTTTTATCCCATACAAAGTGGCGCCTCTAGCGGAAAATATAATGAAACTTTAATGTGTGCTGACGACAGCAGCTTACACAAATTTTAAAGGGCATAAATAGCAGTTCAGAAATTTCACTTACGAAGCCATAGTAGACAGCAGCGCATCGAAGTCAGTCGCGTTGCCCGCCACCACGTTCTCATTGGCCAGTTGCACGTACGAGCATGTGAGTCGCTGCATGCAGGCCGCAGAGTCTATGTTGTACCGGCTTAATGTCTCGTCTAGCTTGTTGAGCATGTCGGACACTTCTAGTACGTTCGATTCTGCACCTGAGAGTGGAGGAGGTTAGTTGGTGGTAGTTGAAAATGGTGATGTTTGGGGAAATGAGTTTGGCGAATGTAATGTCTTCTGAAGTCAGCTAGTGATAATGTTACCTATATGAGAGGGGTCAGGTTGGTTTGCTCCAGACTGTACATGCATCAAAGTTGGTAAGTACTAATTTAAAGCTCATTATAAAAATATGTATAGTGCTACTTTTGGGACTATATTATATCAGTTTAGTCACATCAGTACCTAAACCTTATTAAACTTAACTGTGGTAAATATACGAATTATTATACATAATATGTTATAAGCTCGTTCTCCGGCTCTCCCAAAGAAAACCTAAGGATTTAATAATCATAATTTCTATTGCCCTTTACAGAACTAAACTCACTTCTAGCATAGCCCCCAGGTCCGTAACCATAGGACAGTGCGTGTATGATCTTGGGCAGCACCAGCACGGCCCCGAAGCCGAGGATCGAGCCCAGCAGCACGCCTCCCAGGTCGATCTTCAGCGGCCCGTAGAGGCCTGGGGCTGACGAGCCGTACGGGACACCCTGTGGTGAGTTATGCAGTTTATTTATAGGTACCTACCGGATGTTATTGGGAAATTGGTTGACCTACCTGTCACATCCCGTGAAATCAGAGACAGTAAAAAATCTATTGTGTCTGGTTTAGGTACTGGTTACCAATGGGTCACCGGTACGTGAGTGGTTAAAGCTTAGAATTGCTTGAAGCAGGCCCTCGCTAACACATACACGCCAACACGACTTGCTCACGGGATATTTAAAAAATAGGGTCAGCTGAAATGATTCGGACTTTTCAGTTGAAGGTACTTGATTATAAAATAGGTACAGATTTTAAAAACTTCGGCAGCTAAATAGGCTTTTTAGATCATTTTTAAACTAACCGGTCCGCCAGAGCCCGACGCGCCATACGAAGAGATGCCGAACCTCTGCGTCCTTTCCGATTGGCTGTCTCTGTCTCTCGCCAGCTCCTCTCTCTTCTCAACCCTGGCCGAGGGCTCCGCCAGCTGGTCTTCAGTCCGGTAGCTGGGGCTTGGCTGGAAGCCCCTGAAATCGAAGCTGTTACTATGTACTATTAGATTTTTGGGAAGATTAGAAGAGGAAGTTTATGGGAGTCTACCAGAGTCGCGATTCTGGGTACTTTGATTACAACACTGATAGGTTATTATTATTTATGATAAAGAGTTTTTAGCCAAGACAGATTCGTTTTTGGATATTCTTGGCGCTTTCGCAAACATATTTTGTTTGACGCTCTTTGGTTTAGTCCCAGAGGTTGTAAATATTGAAAACGAGTGTTGTGAGGGTTATTCTAGCCTAGAAGGTAGTTGTATGCCTCCCGGATACTTCATGGACACCTATTTCCCAATAGTTATTGGTACTCACCCATCATCCCTATAACTGGCTTTAGCGATGGACACACCCAAAACTAGACACCCAACGAGATAAACTTTAGAAGACATCTTAAGGCGAACTGTTTCACTGGACTGATGCTTTTCAGTTCCGCGTATAGTCTTTAATACTACGCGTTCCGAAGCTTGGTTTCAAACAATTGTAGTGAGGAAACCCCTTTGTCGTATGTCCATACGGTTTTGATTGCGCAATCAATGGTGCCCATACAATGCGCTTGTCTTGCAATCTGGAGATGGTATCTTTGAGGGAAGCTAAGGGAAGAGGCTTAGAATTACTAGGTTTTGGTCTGACTAGGTGTGCTAAAGGGTGCTTAGGGTTCATGCAAAGACTTAGACTATATGTACTTATAGGTATTTAGATATTTCATATTATTATATGAATGGATGTTTATGTTGTTAACGACGTTTTAAGTTGGTGTTAGCGGGTTAGGAAGTGTGTGGGGAAATTAGAGGAAGCATATTATATTGTCTCTTACGTCGCATGACGATGATAGCATACAGTCATTAGCCCAGTTACACATTGAAGTATTTGTATGTGAGCATAAAGTTAAATGAGCTTGTTGTTTTGTGTTTTGTAGCACTTGGAAGTGGCTTCCGGAATCAGGAATGTGCCAATTAAATAGGTAATTTTATTCAAACTAAATGTGTTCCTTTATTTCAGATTTTTCATGTGGAATCTTCAAATTTTGTGTGTGTGTATGTGCTTATATCGAACCGGTTAAAATGGGCTCACATAACAAAAAAAATGTAGTATTTTCTTTTTAAATACGTTTTCTTTAATGGCAAGAGGTACCTACACAGTTTTTTGATATAGGTACCTACCTATACTATATATTTAAAGGTAGCTCACTTTTTTCTTACTCCTTTTTCTATGCACTAGCCTCTAGAAGTTAACTTCAATTCCGCCAGAAACCTTTCTTTTGAAGCTACGTTTTTAACTTGTAAATTATTCAGCGTTAGTTATCAAATAACAAAATCATGTTTATTGTGTCGCTCCTCTCGCGTATGGGACTAAGCATTTTTGCCCAAAATTATTCAGAGCATAAATAAACGCTTGCCATTGTAGAGTTTGTTGATGCAATCCATTCATTTCTAATAGAAACATAGGTAGTCGTATGTATACAAGGTTTAGTTGTGACAAAATCACGTATCTTTGAGTAGGCACATAGCTAGTTACCCAAACTTTTATTTAAGTACTTAATTCAATGTAATTATCAGTTACCTATCAATAATGTGGCAATAAGATAAAGGTTATTGCTTCAATTTAATTCATAATTTTTAACTGCAAAAAAATATATAAATACACTCTTCAACACGGTAGGTAGGTGAGATTTTGTGGTCTAATGAACTTAATTAGATTTCCGATGGGTCTTTAACATGGTATTGGAAACATTTATCAGATAGTTAACTAATTATAATGATTATGATATCTATAAAACTCTGTTGAAGATGCGAGTACTTATTTAACTTTGTGATAAAGCCACCAGTGTTAATTATTTTAAATGCTTATAATGCACCATAGCGTTGAACAAAACAAACAAACAATGATGTTTATTTTGTCCTTGAACAAGATTTGAGAGATTTCTAATAAATAACGTATAATCCTATTGTAGCGGAGATTACGTAGCGTAAAAACGGTACAAATCACCTTATGATTTTACCATAGAGCTAGTAGCGAATAGACAGTAGGGTAAAACTGCCAGTTATTGGCCAACTAAGCGGATTGGCCACTTCAAAGCTGAATTATTTCATACAGATTAAACCAAAATTGACAGATGGTGTATGAATGTAATCTAGAAAAGCTACTTTTGCCTCGCAGTAAATCAATAATTTATTTAGAAAACTATAACCGATAAAAATATATATGTTATTGCAAACCTGTGTAAAATTGCAGTTATTGGCCAAAAAAATCACTTACCGGCCATCCATAGACTGGTTATTGGACACAGGAAATAATTTTATTAAAAAGCTTTAAACCTCTAAAAAATAGTAATAAATGTTGTCTCTTTTAATAAAAACTTTATTAAAATCAGTTGCAGAATAATATTAACTACGGCTAAACTTCAAAAACAAAAAAAAACAATCAACTTTCTAAGAATAAAATACTAGAAATATAACATTTATATACGACAAGTTTTTTGTATACATAATTATATAATTAGTTAATAAACACCGTTCCTGCGTACTTTACATACAACCAATCAAGCAAAGCAAGATCTACCAACGCTGTACGTGCGTATTTTATTCATCGTCATAGAATCATCATCAGCCAATACTCATCCACTGCTGGACATAGGCCTCTCCCAAACATAACACTCGGTCCTCGTCCTCGGCCTTCCTCATCCAGCCACTACCAGCTACCCGCCTAAGATCGTCGGTCCAACGGGCAGGAGAGCGTCCCACGTTGCTTTTGCCTGTTCGTGGCCTCTATACGAGAGCTCGTCTAACCCAACGCTTATCGGTTCTTCGGCAGAATCGGGAGATATGACTGCCATTTTATCTAAGCACATTTTGGCAGCTATATGTCGGTAAGCTTAGTTTTTTGACAGATAGACCCTATTTCTGATACGATCTATCAGAGCAACCCCAAGCATATAGCTCTCTCCATAGCATGTGCACTTTTAATCGGTGCACCAGTCTGCACCATACGTCATCACTGTGCAGGATGCAGTGGTTGACTAGACTTTTGTCTTCAGGCTTTGAGGGATGCCTACAGGTTGAGAAGCAGCATTCAGGCCACTTAGCATCCAGCTGAGTTCCGGCAGACATTCTGCCATATTGACGATGTCGTCTGCGCAGCAGAGGTGTGACATTGACATGTGTCCGTTCCAGTCCAACGTCTTAAAGACATCTTCTAAATTCTAATGCATCGGTCTTCAGTTTCTGAGATATCACATCTCCCTGTCTCACTCCTCGTTGTTTTTGGATAGGTCTTTTCTTGTGGTCCTGTACTTGGACAGTCATAGTAGCAGCATTGTATAGACATCTCAACGCCCCGATATAGCGACAGTCGATTTAGCATCTCTCTAAGGAGTCCAAAACTGCCCGTCTCGATGGAGACGAAGGCTTTCTCATAATCCTCAAAGGCTAGACACAGAGGCTGATTATACTCTTCGGTCTTCTGTATAATCTGCCTTACTGTGTAGTGTGTGTAGATCTATTGTACTAAAGTCTTTTCGAAACCCAGCTTGCTCTGGGGGCTGAAACTCGTCGAGCTTTTGGGCAAGACGGTTCGTCGATCGATATCCTTCAATAAAATATTGTTGAATTTCTGAAAACTATTTTCTATTGTCTTATGTCTTGTCTTTTATGAATTTGAAGGCTTCATTTAAGTCATCTGTCTTCGTTTAGGTGGCATCCCGTTGCTGATGGTTTGCGCATTTAGTAACAAAATACATTTTTTTTTTTTAATACCACTAAATACTGGCCACCTATGCCAGTAACTGAATTTAATTGATAAAAGTGCGTGATATTTTGCCACACGATACTACAACTTATAAATATTGTGAAAACAGTCGATTTTCATCTAAATAGAGTACTTACATTTTTATTTAGTTATTGGCATAGGCGGCCAGTAACATAAAATTTGCAATATATTGATTCAATTATTGGCCACCTCCATAAACTCACCTTCCCAAAGGTAATTGCATGAAACTATAATATATTAATAAAACTTACCATTAACACCATATAAATATGCTAAAGAAATCACTTAAATTGCGTTCAATCACCAATAATGTCAATTTTGAAGAAATGTGTTTCGTTAAGAAATACGTTACTCTGAAGCGTGCACGCAGAAGTCCGACCGCCAACTGTCAGAAAAAGGCGGCATAGTATGGCGCTTTTTTTCATAGTGGCAAAAAATTGTACTAAAATCAAAGTCAGTTAGATAACAAAGTTCTATTAAAAAACACAGATGGCAGGTGATGCCTCATTCCTTATTTTATGACTTTTAAGTTTATAGTGGCCAGTAACTAACGATGGCCAATAACTGGCAGTTTTACCCTATAACGATGTTGATTCTGAAGGCACAAAATTTAATTTTAGCGATGTCTACATACATTTGGCAAGACCATAATGAGATTTAAAAAAACTCATACTGCCAGTTTCTATAACTCTATCTATCTATAACTGGTAGTTACTTTCATAATTTAGATTATTACTTTTGATTATGTCAAAATCGTATGAAACTACCAGTTATGGATTGATAGACATATAGAAACTGGCAGATAATAAACAATTTTTAGGGCCGATTTTTCAATGCTCAGATAGACAGATAGATAGCGTTTATTCGACAGATAGCGAAATATTACATTTTTCAAATGTCAGATAGAGCTTATTCGTCCAATAACTCAGTTAACTGGAGAATAAATCTATCTGCTGCTTGGGCCGCCAGATAGGGCTTATTCGATTGATAATTTGACATTTGAGGTTATTGTAAGTTCTTTTTTGCGTTTATACCAATTCTAAACTACCGAGCGCAGAGAATAATCGTCATTTTCAATGGATATTTTCGATGATATTGATGATATGGCGATCGAAGAAGAGGCAGTAATGAACGAATATATTAATCCATTTGAAAGGAAAGTCACAGTCGTCAAAACGAGGCCTGATTCATTATAGTATGGGGGATGCAAAAGAATTTCATCGCCGAAAGGCACCAGACTAGAAACATTATGTTGATTTATTTTCAATCATTAATTTTATAAAACAGGAATGTAGCAGCACTTCCTTCATAAAAAAATATTAAGGTACATATAGTTTTTCATTTTACGATAAGTAGGTAACCTACGCTATGTATAAGTATCAGACATCCCTCCGGCTTGGCGGGATGATCTTCAATGTCCAGTATTGGACTGCTATAGGCTGAGGAGAAAAGAGAGAAACCATCCAGTACTTGATAATAAAACATAGGTGTTATAATTATTTATTTCAGTTTTTATTTGTTAATTCTAAATTAAGGATATGTTGAATGGTAATGCTGGAGCAAATGCCTAACACCTTTTCTTCTACATCGATAAATGGAGGTGCATTTGAGGGCCCACCTCCAGTTTTGTACATCTCTTGCCTTTGCAGGGAAGACTTCTTCTTCATTGTTTATTTGATGCCCTCGTACTTTAACTTAAGGGTTTTCCATGAGCGGACACTTGTGGTTATACCAGTGGAGTTAAAAGAAAACCCAATTTTCTTCCATGCAGTCTCCTTATCTTTATTTGTTGCAGCATCGGTCTTTTTATTTTCTATGACATGTTTGAATTTATCTACCAAACTCACTACACAGTAACTTCAGCATTATTAAAATTCGCTAAACGCTCTCTTTTTTGTGAAACCATTGTGATTCAAGAATAACAAATTTAAATACCAAAATCAAAACAACCAAACCAAACAGTCAGTGAGGCTTGTTGATTGCTCTTTGCTTGACAGTGATAGTTGACACTGACAATTGAAATAGTAGTCTGTCCTGCTTTAGCACTAGTGTCTGCGCATATACTTGTTTCATCTCTCCTGAGTTCAAATAGAAAAATCGGTAAGATAGTTCATCTATGGAATAAATCACAATTGAAAAATGGTTAAACAACTACCAGGCCGATAAACAGCCAAATAAAATTATTCGTTAGATACAGTGAAACTATAAAGTCCTGAAATTAATGTTTGAGGAACTAAAATTTTCAGGAGCCTGGCACCATTAGAAAAGAAACATAAAAGTAAATAACAATTGTTTATGTCAAAAGGCGGTTGGCTGTTTTTTTGAATTTTCTTATTAATTATAAGGATAATCTAGATAAAAGCAATAATTTACGCTTGGTTGCAATTAGGAAGATGAAGAAAAATATTCGTAGTCAAGCTAGTGAAGTTATTTATCGAGTTTTAATACAATGTTTAGCGGAACATCATGCTGGACACATTTTGTCGAATTTGGAGGATGTTTACGCTCGTACAGCGTCTATGACGGGTATGTAGCATTGTACAAATTGTAATAACTCATTTTTTATTAGTACCAACGCTTCATTTATCGATAAACCTAGGTTTAGAGCCCAAGTCGAACATTGTTTAGATACCACTGATTGTAGGTTTCATCTGGTTTCAGTTGAGTCAAACCTTAACATTTTGATACAAACTTGAAGTTTTTTACTTACTAAATTCACATTGTGTGAATTTGGGAGGCATTGTGTAACTCAAAAAGATTTTTTTATTTTATAGTTATATCGGACCAGCGTGCCAAAGAGGGCAAAATATGGAATATTTCTAACTCCTGGAAGAAACAGAACTGGCCGTCCAAAAAGAGAAATTGATGTCTTTACTAAGTGTGCCCTTCGTCAACAGATCCAGTTTTTTTATACAGTTGTAATAACGTTATCTAAATAAATATTTATTGGTTTCACTATTAGCCTAATTAAAGGCTTTTTTGTGGACGGTAAGTTGTTTTTAAATACATAAATAGGTAGGAAGTTAACAGGCAAAATTTCAAGTATCAAAGTCAGTTATGTTTTGCTATATAGGGTTGCTACATGAAAGATAGCAGTGCCCTCATTTAATTTCAGGACTTTATAGTTTCACTGTAGTTATTTGACGTTTTATCCTGGCATTGAAAAATCGGCCCTTAATAGAATTTAAGGTTTTGACAGCTCTAAAAATATAATTTGTGCCTTAAGAATCCACGTCATATTATTATATTTATTTCAATTTTGTACTAATTTCTGGAAAAGATACTGGAGCTAAACTTGAGATTTTTGACGACCTATCCTACTCACTTGTTCATTGGTCCATTTGATTGTCCACTCTCCTTCAAATAAATAACAAATAGATAAGTCTATCTTGGTAGCCGGCTCTCGTATATCCGACAAAAAGAAACCAAAAATCTGTATTCCTGTCTGACACTCGCGTAACTCTACATTAATCGTAACAGCACCTCAGTAAAGTCTATAATACAAACTTTATTCTCACTTTAGCAGACAATGTGCGGAAAAATGTCTCTCCGAGCACACCCCTTGGGCATTTACTATAAACAAAACATTAGTTTTTTACTCTTTCATTTTTATTGTTGGTGCCTCGGAGCAAAGTTTATTGGCTGCTATAAAGAAAACAAATTGTTTATGCTCAATTAAAAAATATTGAGAGCGGGAAAATTGAAAAGTGATTCATGGGAAATTGTAAAATGTTTTCGAAATTGAAATTCAGCGCAGTACTTGTGTTCATATTAGTTTTCATTTTGGAAAATCGATGTGATGGAAAAATATCTTCGAGAAAAGCGAAATTACTCACTTTCAACACCGATGACGATGACACGCTAGCGGTAAGTATTATATCTATGATTGTAATACTTACTGGTAATTCATTGTTTTTTAACCATCGTTTTATTTTGAGTGTTAAGTGTAAGTTTGGAAGAGAAAACGTGTGTGTGCTTGTGTATATCTACCTACATAAGTACCAAAAAATATTAAGATTCGAACACCTTTCTTTTGTAACCTTTATCCTTATGTACTTAATTCTTATTTGAAGAAAACAAAATTAATTTCAGGTAAACTTAGAATTTTCCATTCCGTTTGTGAAGATCCCTATAAAGAAAACTATGGAGACCTTCGGACCCACCGATGTTGTAAGTACTTACCTACCTCATCACCAGCAATCAGTAAACATGGGCTCAGCTAGTTATGGCTATGGTTAGTACTTAACAATAGGATAACCAAGACGTCACTCTGCAAGTTAGTATCATAATAATTTACGAAGCTTTTATAAACCCTTAGTAAGTTTTTTTCCTTCCTTGAAGGAAATCTTAGAGATACTGACCCCTATTCGACAAAGAAGGAAAAAAAATCGTTTTCGATTCTTTCTGTTAATAAAAAAGTACAAAAAAAACATTTATAAATCTAACGTCATACCACCGTTGTAGGTTCTTACCTTGCATTCGGAGAAACTGTACAAATAAAACAAACCCATGTTTACAGAGCCTACCTTCTATAAACGTGAACCTAGCCGGGCTTGCTATCGGAGGCGCGGTGGTGGCGGCCACCGTGGTCGGCATTCCTCTCTTCATGAAGACCTTCGCGGCCCTACATCCTGAACAACGCTACTCTAGAGGTAAAACTACAAGTGTAACTTTGATAACGTTTATTGCTTTAGACCAACTTGAATTCAGATAAAAACACTCACGATTTGAATTTTATAAAAACGATCTTACGATCCTTTATCCTTTTTACCCGGACCATGAGTAGACCCAGCCTTAGATGCCGCCTTGCCGTGTTTCTTAGGTGCTTTAATTTTAACAGAAGTTGCGGACTTGGCGTTTTTAGATTTACTTTTAGGTGGAGGAGGCGGCGGTGGAGGCTCTGGTATTATAGTATCTGCTTTAACGTACTGTGTTTCAACACATGCAAATTTCTTGGTCTTCCTTGGCGCTAGGTCAAAGCATCCAAACGGGGGTGTGTATTCAATGTCCCAAGTAGCATTGCTGGACAAAGAGCTCAAAGATTCCCCTGCACACACACAGTCTGGATCTCTGAATGCGGGGCACCTTTCTATGACTTTATCAATAGCCGTCAAGTCGTTGCAAAACACGTCCATGTAAGCACATTTGCAGATATCTTCGACGGCTTCAGCTAGCGCTTTCCGAACTTCTGCGTTCCTTTGTCTCTTCAGTTTTGTCATTTTACGCGCTTCCACCTTAGCTTTTTCTTCAGGACTCCGCTTTTTGATGATTTTGAAAACTAAAGGATCGCAATCAACGTACGGGTCTTCGTTTGGAGCTATTGCGTTTAAGTCCTTCAGAGGGTTCACCTGCCAAGTTAAAATACATAATAACATATAGTATAGATATGAGGATTATACGTTAAACTATAACTTCATTCATATAAAAGTCTGATGGTGCATGGTGATAATCATATAAAAGCCTGTTCAGCCATACTTCTCGTACCTGAATGGTAAAAATATCTCCCTTTCTCTGGACCTTCAAAGCTGGTTTAGGCTCGACCGGCTCATCCGCCTCAGAGTCCCCGCGTCCCCCCTCCCATTTTCTGGCTCCCTTCTTCTTCTTCTTCTTGCCCTTTTTCCGTTTACCACTTCCCCCTCTACTCTTAGATCTACTCTTGCTGCTTTTGGATGAACCAGTAGGGGATCTAGCGTTTCGTTTCTGTAAAATATTTTTTGTTTTGTTTTACCTTTTGAATGTGGGAATAATACCTGTATTTCCTCAACAGAGTTTCTAGGTCCATTGAAGTTCGATCAATACAAATGGTAAAAATATTTTATTATGTTGATAATACTTACCCCATCTCTAGTATTGTTTCTACGCCCTCTACCTGATGTCGGTGATCCATCATCTTTTGATTTTTTACTTTCTAAAAAAAAGTTTTAATAATAAGTACCTATAGTTAAGTATAAATTCAGAAGAAGTAAGAATTTAGAACGTATACCGCGGAAAAACTTCCGCAGAGATTTCTTTCCAGATATGTATACTTACTAGGGTGTGTGTCTCCGAAACTGTAACTGTATTTAGAATTATTCTTCTTCTTAACCTTCTTACTAGAATCTTCTTTATCATCAGCCATTCTCGATCAACTTAACTTCAGTCGACAGCAAATTTCTACAGAAAATCAATCGTTTCACTTATATTATTATGACTTCTCAAACAACTATAGATAGGTACAGAGGTACATATCCTTAAAGCTAATTATAACTCTATAATAATTCATGAGAATGAAAACAGCAGATAATTTTACCATTTATTTATTGTATCTGTGTCCAAATGTAGTCTACTGTGTAGGTGTAATATAGATAATCGCACAAAAATATTATTATTAATAATCAGGACATCTTTCTTTTTTTTCCTCATTCACATCCTGATCACAAGTGCGTCCGGTTTTTCCAAAGTTCTGTCCACAATTTGAACAAACTCCTTCCCCTCCTTTGTCTGCATTCCGTAGTCTTGTCGGGCAAGTCGGACGATGAATACGTTCATCCTTACAAATGCATTTTCCACAGATTCTTCTCGTACTCTTATTTTTAATTTCTAATTTCATGTTTTCAGTTGCTTTTTTGTATACTTCCGTGCTCCTAATATAGTTTCTGATTTTTTGAGCTATAACGCAATCCGTGTTTCCACAAGGACCTTTTATATCACCCATCCTTAATTTATACGTCGGATTTGTTTTCTTCGGTTTTTTATCAAATACTGCTGCCCTGAGCCCTTGACACGTCTTTTTTCCTTCATGATCCTTAGTACAAGCCTTCCAATCAGTACAAATTTGTAATTCAATTAGTGGTTCATATTCAACTTCTGGCGGACGATATTCTTGAACTACTCCGTTGCTTCTGTCGGGTTCTTCGTCACTATCCCATTTAACGATGACGTTGTTTCTATCTGGTTCTTCATCACTGTCCGCCATCCTGAATGATGCACACTTGTCTTAATTATAGGTATTTACTATTTTTTATAAAAAGTTCGTCTGGCTTAGTAAAAGTTTTTGTGATTTTATTAAATCAGTCAAATTAAATAGCAGCAAATCCTATTTTTTTTTGTATTCCTAATTACCTACGTAAATTAACCTCCAACCAACAAATAAAAACAGATAATATTTGGAACAAATTTTATTAGGATGGTCAATGGGGCTACAAAATAAAATAATCAAGATTGATCATAGCGTATGTTGTGCTATTCACTAATTGTTTGGTTTCACATTTTTATATTTATCTTTGAGTTCTAGTTTATGAGTACCACAGCAGCCCTTTCCTATCAGAGAATCTAGAATCTGTCCCTTGTCACAACACCTTGTTTCAGTAACCTCTGCGAATTTGATTGCACATCTATAATCATCGCTTTTTTCTTTCAACATGTATTCTTTGATTGCCTTTTTTATTCGTTCATACTCCTTAGAACAGCAAATCTTTCCTGAGTCGGTGTAACTTTTCGGTAACTCTTCAAGAGCAGCTGTCTTATACATCCTGGCAAACCCATCTGGCACTGTGCAGGGTCTGCCCATAACAGGACATGGGCCAAGCTTAATTGGGGGCAAGCCATACGGTAATTCTTCAACGACTTCTTGGTTCTCCTTTTCTTCTTGGTTTTCCTTCTCTTCCTCCTTTTGTAGAATTACCGGACAGTTACTTCTATGAACATATGAGGGACAGTAAGGCTTGTGAGCTTTTCTTTTGGCTTTGTTTATAACATCACTAATACAAACGCAGTCATAAGTATTGCACGGTGGCTTCGGCTTAATAGGTTCACATCTGCATGCATTCTCGTCAGCTATGGTAGTACAAGTCGCGGGGTTAACTTTCACTGTAATTTCTGCTCTGATTTTCTTATCTGACTTTTCCGGGTTTTCTACTTTATCCAGTTTATCAGCTTTTTCAGGCTTATCCACCTTCTCTCTAGCCATATATACTATGGAATTATATCCTTTACGGGAGTACTGCTTGTTTTCATACCTCGCAGCCTGTTCAGAAGTACTAAATTGTGACTGGTTTTGATTAATTATCCTTTGTTTTGTATTTTCATCGGTGAGCTGTTGTGATTGTTCAATTATACTTTGAAGGTCAGGTTGGTTTTCATGCTGCGTGGATTCTTGTTCAGTTTCATGTGTGAGTTTTGTTAGCTGATCTGCGTTTCTTTGATTGTCCTTCATCTTTTGAATAATTGCACGATTACAGCAACAATAACGTGATTTATCAGATAAACTGTCTAGTGATTTCATTTGCGTTGTACAATCCTGCTTTGCAGGATCTACATAATTTTTTCTAGTACCATGGCTCACAGTACAAAAGAATGCGCTAGGTGGGCTCTGTACTCTATTATCTTTAGCTGATGGTGAAACTTGTCCACTTGGCTTCTGGCTTGTAGTTTTTCTTGAAGTATCACTCTTTTTAGAACTAATATCATCAGTTTTGTTTTGATCAGCATGATTGTGAGTTATAGGTGTTTTACTTGCCGTTATATCTTCTATTGTTAAGTCACAGGTTTTTCCGTTTCTCCCGACATATCCACCACAACTTTTACAAACTCCCCTTTCAAAGTTTGGATCTCGTGTTGGACATGTTTCGCGGTGCCAGCGGTCATCCTTGCAAATACATTTTCCACATACTTTTCCCGTGACAGTTCTACTTTCGAGAGTTGTATTTTGTGTGGCTTTTTTGTATGTGTCTAAGTTTCGTATATAATTTTTTATTCTCTGAGCTACTGCACAATTAGCATTACCACATGGGCCCTTTATATCCCCCATTCTTATTTTTTTTATTGGATATTTTGTGTCCGCTCCTGTTATTTCTAATCCATGTGGTGGTATTAAGCCTTCACAAGATTTACTTTTGCGATGTTTTGCACATGCTTCTACATCAGTACATATTTCAATCTTCTGATCACCAGGGTCTTGAGGACACTCTAGGGTTGTAGTTTCGTATATACTTCCGACAACAGTAAAGTTTGGGTCTCCGTCTATCCTTTTACATTGAAATGCACTAGGAGTCTTATCAGTTCTAAATACGAATGTATCAGGGTCTGCCATAAGCTGTTGAAACTCTGTGGTAATACCCTCACCCAGGCAACTGAGTCTCAATATAAAAGATATCTGACCGCAAATTTTACAGCAGCATTCAGCTCGAAGATCGGTAACCTGCTTTACAGTTAGAGGTTGAATTCGTTTGCATCGCTCTGCAGATTCTTTAAGCATGTGGAAGAATTCGGTGTTCCATTCCATTCGGCCTATTCCTACGTAGATCTCTTGTTCATTTGGATCATCGGTCCAGACTTCTATCTCCAGTGGAAACTTATCCATGATCATCAGAACTGTGTCTGAGTATGCCGGGAACAGGTAAGACTGGCCGACTCTAACCGTCCTCGTCCAGGCAGGTGATCCATTAACCCCCGTTTCAATCTCATCGCTGGGTATTTTATCATCTCCAATAAGTTGGTTTTCTTTGATGAGAAATTCAGTTTTAGGTCCAAACTTTATTTTGATTGTGAGTTTTTTACCTTCGCCAGATACTTCAGATTCGTTTGAGAAGATCGTCACTTTGTCTACAAATATCTCTAGCATGTACATTTGCTCCATGACCTGCCGATACATACAATTTGTCAGAATAAATTCCCTACGCACAGTCTTCAGAGGGATCCACACTTCACTCTTTCCTTATTTTAATCCGTTCTATGGATATTTTTTTTTCTACATTTTGTTTATAAGAGTACGCATTTATATTATAGTTTGAAGATATGTAATTATTTATGTTTTAATTCATAAGAGCCTATTTATATGAAAGATGAAACATCAAGAGCTTTTTTTTGTTTCACACAAGACGCACAACAGAAAGACCCGACAGCAAATATATTTGCCCCTGCTGGGGATTCGAACCCAAGACTCCCACAACTCTGTTCGCTGTACTTTTCGGTTGTAAACGTACAATCGTATAATTTATGACCATTGCACAATCAACAAAAGATATAAGCATCCACCATTTTGCAAACATTTTCATTATAAAAGACACAGGGCACAGTCAGATGATTGTAGAATATTTTAATCGATAAGTACAAACACTCACTTTATTGATACAGTAACTACCTATTCGTGCCTACTATCACCCGTGGTCGGTTGATCTTAATATTATGAAAGTGTTGGCACTAGAAGGTGGATTCCCTTATCTATTGTTTACTCTACGTACACCTGTAATAAATTTCGGTACTTACGGAAACTGTAAATGTTGTTGTTTAGGCCTAAAACCTGAATCACATCCAGGGATTGTTGTTATTGAGAATTTTATTTTGTAACCCTTTAATTTTGTTCCTTCATGATCTTTACAAGAATGACATTAGGACTTCACTTGACATTGATATATCGAACGCCATGGCCAACGACAAGGTATTGTGACAAAGGATATATAAAAAGTTTGAAAACCTTTGAGGTTGAAGCTCAGAATAATAACGTCTACGCTTCATGTGTTCTCAGAGCAATAACGGTCTCGTACTACCACATATATCATAATTAATGAATTTATTAATAGATTGCTCTCATCCACCAAGGGCACCATGGAACTACTTAATTAACTACTACCCCATAGCCCCCTTCTTAAATTACCGATTTCAAAAAACCGAGATGTATTGTAGGTATGGAGAAAATTATAACTTTTTTGCTTTTTTGCCCCCTATCCCCTCTATCAGACTCCTTACTTCCTTCCAGTGCTAGACCACACAGAGTTCGGAGCGGACCAGTTCTTCAACCTGGCCAACCAGCTCATGCTGGACAGCCGCTCGCTCCAGGGCTGCGCGCTGCGCCTCGCGTGCTGGTCTGCACAGACCACCGAGTACAACGGCATGGAGATATTGAATAGCATATCGAGGTAAGTCAAAACTGAGCCTAATAGCTAGTAATCGGACATTGCTGGACAAAGGCCAGTCACTACAGACTACAGTCATCAGTGTCAGTATAGTCAGTACGCTTGACTTTATAAACCACATACGAATAGACAAACGTAGTGTAGGTTTTTTGTAGTGATTGGATGAGGAATCATCAGGCAACCCACACTCTCGGCCACTACCCTTCACTACCAGCTAGCCTCATCTCTCCTTCCCTCTTCTAAGAACAAGGCAAAAGCATGCTTTTAGTACAAATTAATGTTATATTCCAACGAAAGATAATATACTTATTCCAGCAACCAGATCCTATCTACCATGGTGAACGTGACAGCGGCCACCGAAGCCCTCAGGTCGGGTCGTCAGGGTGCAGACTGCCTGCAGTACGGACCCTGCGCCTTGCAACAACACCTGGTGCCGGCCTTACTGCGAGGCATCACCAGCTTTACCAGCCAGAAGGGAAGTCGGTTTAATTAGCTCTTTAGTAATACGGTTAGGAATTGCTTAGATAGGAGGATAATTTAGATGAGTTAGATCATGTTACATTATTTCCTTTACGTAAGTTACGTTGACGGAATGTTATAAAATAACTATGAATTATAAGAAGCTAGTGGTAAGGATTCTAAAAGCAGTAAATTTAAATTTACCTCTATGTGTCGAAATTTAACAACTAAATTATTGTAAAAAAATGGAATCAGTTGTAAATCTCATTTTACAATGTTTTTTTCAAATATTTAATTTTAGAATCGACATCATTATGTAAACATACAAACCGAAGACTACTATAATTATCTAATTAAAGATGGGTCAATTATTAAGTAAACGAAATACTATAAAAAAGGTTTTTATTTACTTACTTAAATATCATCAGATTCAAAATACGTCACTCCTTAAACTGAACAAGATTTCTCCAACATTTGTATCATTTCATTTCTATTTAGTTTTCTAGCGTAATCCAGTGGTGTGAACCCCACGATGTCTTGACTGTTGGTATTGACGCTGTGGTCTAACAAATACTTCACAACCTCAGGGTGGTTGCAGACGACGGCCTGCGGACAAAACATTTCATAAAAAACCTTTTAAAATAGTTCTTGACACTTCTTTTAAATACCAACGGCAACGTATCGAGTGTTATTTGTCCTGTGAACATACATTTATCATTAGGATCTAACATACCAGGCGCCCGAACCACTAGAACCTCCAATCAAAAAACCGTGTCCCAAGGGATTCCTTATGACATAACACACTATACCTACGGTACATGGTATAGGTACGGTCTTCAGTACCTGATGTAACGGCGTCTGACCCATCTCATTCACCAAATCCAGGTCCGCTCCAGCCAGTCTCAAGGACTCTAGTTTCTGGACGCAGCCGCTCCTCGCTGCAAACGAATCCAGGTCAGCCACTGACTTCTGGTCTACGTTAGTGAGATGAGCTCCACATTTGAGGAGCAGGTCTATGGCTACTACGTCGTCTTTGTGGATTGCTGTTAGCAGAGGTGTTTCGCCGACTCTGCAAAGGTAAGGTATGGATGGTTACACAGTAGATCTTCATATAATTTGTCATAATAATCATCAACAGCCAATTATCATTCCACTATTGCACATGGGCTATAATCGCTGGAAAAGTATTGAAACTTCTCTGCTGAAATCCTCTTCTCATTTTCTGGCGAACGACAAAGGCAAATTTATAGGAAAAGTTTTTAGGTGCCTCTAAAATATTTGACGCTTTGTACTTAAGTGAAGGGTTGATGCTATTGTGCTTATAGAAGACATAAATAGGAGCAGCAGGAAATAGGATATCTTACTTGGATTTTGCGTGGACACTTGCTCCGTTTTTGAGTAAGTATTCTATAATGGAAATGCTCCCTCTAGATATAGCCTCATGCAATGGGGTTTTACCTTCCGTGTTTTGAGCATTTACATCAGCTCCCATTTCTGAAAAAGTAAATATATACCTACTTGTAAATCAAATCACCCTTCCGCATTTTATAAAAGCTATTAAGAACTTGATTCTTTCACAGAACAATGTGGACTCGGGTATAGGTTTATTTTATGATATCAGTCAGATGAAACGACCCACCAAACTAACACCCTTAGACAAAATAACGTATCCGGTGGGAAGGCGTTAGATGTCGAAATCCGAGGACCGATTTGTGGATTTCATCGGGTAAGGCGTTGCATATTTATGCTAAATTATACGTAATTCAAGTATTTATTACGAAGCTTTAGTACCGGTATTGTTATCATTGAGACGTATCGTGTTACATTGACATAGTCACCTACTGAGATAAGGCAATCTGCACGAGAGGAAAGTAGAAATATCTCACCCAACATTTTCTTAATCGATCTTTCGTCATCGTGCTCAATGGCATACAGTAACAAGGCGCTGAACACTTTCTCAGTGACTTCTATTAATTTTTTCGGCGTCTGTATGTTTAGGCTTTGTGCCAGAGCATCTATCAGGGTGTTGTCCTGAAAGTAACGGATTTAAAACTGTAGGTGATATATAGATAGATAGTGATACATAATATTATTCCGTAGAGTATCTGAAGATCCCGAAGAAAACTCCTTACCACATCTAAAGATCCCGAGGTGCTCGTCAGCTCACCCCTTATATTAGACGACATCATCTGCAAAACACATCCATCAGTTATTTAACATCAATTTAGCGATAACGTGACCTCTCTATTGCTCAAGACTCAAGATCATCAACGTACTAACTATATGAAGATATATATGTAAACAAACATCTATATTGAAATCATTCTCTTTATCTAATTATTCCATTAGACTCATTAGAGTCAATAGTTTTCAAGGCTAGCTGAAAGTGCAAAATGTTTATGAGTCTCGTTTTAACTGGATTTTAATGAGTTGTATTGGTATGAATAAGTACATGAAATGGCTCGTACTAATCAATTAAATTCCTGTCTCTTGACAGGAATTCCTGTCTCTTGACCAACTCTTGACAGGTTTTTCATTTACTTGCGCAAGGCTCATTTCGTTGATAGTTGTTCAACTAATTAAGTACACTTACAAATGGTCTCGAGTAAAAGGAACCGATCAGGTTTTTCGGAAAAATATTTATGAAAGTAATCATAATCATATGCACTGATTCATATATATTATGTAATATAATTTTCATTTTTGTTAACTTACTTACCTCACATTTCTGCGTATAAGTCAGCTCTGTTTTGGACAGTACATATGACAGTTTAGTGAGAGCAGCTTCAGGGGTCATGTCGTACCCGGAGACCACCCCGCACTCAGCAAGTAGCTGGAAACAACGAATACGAATGTTATGTATGTATGTGGCTGGTTATGATTGGATGCGGAAAGCTAAAGATCGCATCCAGTGGCGTGCTTTGGGAGAGGCCTACGTCCAGCAGTGGACTGCTATAGTCTGATGATGGTGATGATGTATGAATAGCTAACACTACAGACAGAGTATAAGTTATGTGCATTATTTTGGTAGGCTACCTGATCTTCAATCTTAACCCAAACGGAAAATGATGACCTCTTGCATTCGGTTTTTAAAACGCTTTCCAGTGGTTACTTTGATTCTATGACTTTGGAAATTCCGGAAAAAACCACTACTACTTTCAAATCAAGATCAATTTATTGATTTTCCAGAATCTTTAGGTAAAGTTGTCTAAATAAACTCTAAACAGTGCCAAAATACCTGTCCAGTTTCATACACCGGCACCGACACAGCTCCGTTGGCGCACTGGGTGATGTTGACAACGATGACTCCCCGCTTGATGGCAGCTTGGATTTCTGCTATTATATCTGGACGATTTGATGGTATATTCCCTGACCCATAACTTTCTAGTACTACACCTGGAAATGGAATTAAGTTTGCTAAGTTGATTTACTTAAATATCCTTCGAGTGGATTGCGACCACTTAGTGATTTAATAAAATCGATAAGTATACCCATACAGTGATATTGTTGTTAGGTAGATAAACGGTAACTACTTAGTAAATATTTTAACGTTACGGAATTTCCAAGAATCGTTAAAGGAGTGATGCATTTAGCCTATCTACACACCATGCTAATTCTTTGATCATGATATGATCATGCATAAGTTTATTTAACAAATGATTACGTTTGTAACGTGACACACCTTCTCCAGAGTCAATAATTACATAACATAAGTAGTAACTTATGTTCGCGATGAGAACAAAGGATGCAAATGAAAGATGCGAATTTCTTTAAATCGTACTTATTTGCCAAATATAGATTACAACAATTAGTTAATTGTACACAGGCGCGTGGCTCGGTAGCCCAAAGGTGAATGTTCGAGAGAAGTAGTGGGGGCATCGGCCCGCTATCATAGATCATGGTAA
Source organism: Plutella xylostella (assembly GCF_932276165.1). Classification (NCBI taxonomy): domain Eukaryota; kingdom Metazoa; phylum Arthropoda; class Insecta; order Lepidoptera; family Plutellidae; genus Plutella; species Plutella xylostella. The sequence goes on from NC_064005.1 coordinate 2,466,095, forward strand.
CTTTATACATTGCAAATTTGAATCTTATATACTAACTAAAACAGACTATCTTTGCGGGCGCAGACATCCTCCGGGCCATTGAAAGGTATTGCAACCTTTCAAGTTTTGTTGTCGTCCGCCACCGGCATAGGCAGTAGGCAGATGCGATTGAGAGCGCGGCGCACCACGCCACGCGAGGTAGACACGTCAGCGACGCGCGGAACTCCGTCGGTTCCCGGGAACAACTTGACCACTCTGCCGAGGCGCCAGCAGAGAGGGGGGGCGCTGTCGTCTTTCAGCAGCACCATGTCGTCAGTCTTAAGGTCCGTGCACCTGACCCGCCACTTGGTACGTTGCTGCAGTTCTCCGACGTATTCGTTGGACCAGCGACGCCAGAAGTGCTGCCGAACTTGTTCGAGGCGCTGGTAGCGATCCAAGCGATTGGTGTTGCAGTCCGTCAGCGTTGGTGCGGGCAGTGCAGTGAGTGGCCTGCCAATCAAAAAGTGTCCCGGTGTGAGGGGCTGTAGGTCGTCAGGGGAAGGACTGAGAGGGCAGAGGGGACGGCTGTTAAGGATGGCCTCGATTTGTGCGAACAGTGAGCTCAACTCTTCAAAGGTCAAATGTGCGTTCCCTAATATCCTACGCAAATGAAATTTGGCTGACTTGACCCCAGCCTCATGGTATCCTCCAAAATTAGGGGCGTATGCTGGTGTAAATTTAAATTCTAGGCCTTGCTGAGCTGAGAAATCTAGAACGGCATTAGTGTTCTCTTTCGAGTTCAAAAAATCTTTAATTTCGCGGGCCGCGGCTACAAAATTTCCACCATTATCACAGCTAATTAATTTAGGCAGACCTCTACGTGCAATGAAGCGCTTAAGCGCTAAAATAAAAGCATCCTTGGAGAGTTCACTAACCGCCTCCAAGTGTATGCATTTATAATTGAAACAAATGAAGATGCAAAGATAGCACTTCGTAATTTTACATCCCCTTCCTTTTCGGTCGGTGATAAGGAAAGGACCGGCAAAGTCAGTACCGACAGTAGCAAATGGAAAATCTGGCATAACACGCTCTACTGGTAGGTTTCCCATTATGTTTGTCATAGGCTTGCCTCTAAATCTGCTACATACAAAACATTTACGCGCAGTGCTGCGGGCCAGATTTCGCCCACCTATAGGCCAAAATCGATCTCTTATAGATGTCAGAAGAAGCTGTGGCCCGGCATGCATGAGACGGAAATGTTCTTGCTGAAAGAGGAGCTGAGTTAAGCGACAACTACCATGCAAAAGTATTGGGTGTCGTTTATCATAATCATAATTGGAGTCACCAATGCGTCCACCTACCCGTAGTATACCTTTAGAATCAATGAAAGGATTGAGTGAGGCAATATTTGAGTTTGACTTAAGTGGCTTGTTTTGCAACAACATGCTCATTTCCTTTTTAAACCAAGAATTTTGTGACTGTTTCACTAAAACAATAAGTGCATTATCAAGTTCAGATGCATTTAGAGGTTCTGATAGTGGAATTTTATTATTTTTGTTTACTGACTTCGCATTGTGAAACCATCTTAGAACACGAGCGTATGCACGCTGTGCTATTTTTAACCTTGAGATCCGTGAAAGATTGAGGGGAGCTTCCCCCACCAAAGCGGAATGAGCTTTGACCTCCGGCAAGTCTGCAACATCATGCGAATCCTCCACCGAGGATGGCCAAGAAGATTCTTTTAACTGTAAGAAAGGAGCGCCCTCCCACCAAATAGTTAGATCAGGTACGAGCTGTGGATCAACACCTCGCGATACGAGGTCAGCGGGATTTTGCGATGTTGGAACATAGAGCCAGGGGGCCTTTTCAGTAAGGTCAGTGATGGCTGCCACTCTATTGGCAACAAATGTCTTTAATTTTTTGGTATTCCGAAGCCAACACAACACTACTTTAGAATCCGACCAAAATATATGACGGTTGATTACAAATTTTAAAGCTTGGGTGACTTCTGAGGCTAATTGTGCGCCGAGCAGAGCAGCGCACAACTCTAAGCGTGGTATGGTAGTAGCCTTAACAGGTGCTACGCGGGATTTGGCACAAAGAAGACTCACCTTTACCTGTCCTAGAGCATTAGAAGATTTCAAATAAATACAGCTTCCAAACGCCCTTTCAGAAGAGTCACAAAAACAATGCATTTCGATATAAGTGGGATCATCTACTAAAACGCACCTATTTAATCGCAACGCTGCAATGCTGTCCAGACCTTCCACAAATTTTAGCCACTCCATTCTAATTACTTCCGGAATGGGGTCGTCCCAACCCAGCTTGTTAGCCCACAAGTCTTGAATGAAAATTTTCGGCCGAATAGTACAAAGAGACAGCAAACCCAACGGATCGAAAATCTGAAAAGTCGAGGATAAAATAGTTCTCTTTGTGAAGGAAGTGCCTGAAAATGGACTTATGGGAAAATGGAGACTGTCCGAGGTAGGGGTCCAACCAATGCCTAATATACTGGTGGCGTTGCTGAAAACAAGTGCATCGCCATTATTATCATCACCCTGAGAAGGTAAAGACGGCATATTGGATCTAAATTTTCTTAAGTGAAAGCCGCCTTTAGATAGGGCCTTGGTTATGGATTGCTGAACGTGGAGCAACTCAGCTTCGGACTGCGCTCCCGTGAGCAAATCGTCCACGTAAAAATCCTTTTGTATAGTTTCTTTGGTGAGAACGTCCTCACATTCATCACCTAATTGCCACAGACAACGCGTGCTAAGAAAGCTAGCGCTTGAAAATCCATATGTGACAGTGTTCAAACGTAGAGTACGAAGAGGCAAGGACTCGTTCTCTCGCCACAGTATTAACTGAAGATTACGATCGTGTTCATCGACCATAATCTGTCGGTACATCTTTTCGATGTCGCCTGAAAGAACATATTTATGAGTACGAAAACGTATCAAAATATTAAATAGTGAGTCTTGAATAGTAGGCCCCGTCATTTGTATGTGGTTCATGGAGAAGCCGGATGTGGAGCGAGCGCTGGCGTCAAAAACAACGCGGCATTTAGTAGACTCACTGCTCTCCTTCAACACTGGATGATGGGGAAGATAATATTTTATCTCTGTCGAAAGACTCTCTGTCTCGACATGCTCTGACAAATGCCCTAAATCGGCATATTCGCGTATAAAATCGCAGTACAGTTCCTTGAGTAGGGGCTGCCGTTTAAAACGAGACTCTAGGTTCATAAATCTGTTTTTGGCCAAGCGAAATGAATCTCCTAAACATTCTCTATCATCACGCAGTGGAAGTTTGACAGAAAATCGACCATCTTTACCACGGTTTGTGTGCTCCACAAAGTGCTGCTCACACAGCGCTTCTTCTTCTGAAAGTAAAGATTTACTCGGAACCTTCTCTAATTCCCAAAATCTTTTTAGGTCATTATTGAGCTCTGCAAGACCTTCACTTTGAGAAAAGTTGCAGTAAGCCTGCGTTTTGTCAGCTACAGCAAAAATTTGACCACCTACCAACCAACCTAGTTTTGAGCTACGAAGTATCGGATTATTATCTCCTAAAGAGTGCTGCTCTGATCCTATCAGATCCCAAAAAATATCTGCCCCCAGAAGCATGTCGACTGTGGAGGATTGATTGAAATCAGGATCTGCCAATAAAAAACCAGATAAGTTAAAGCCCTCTTTTTGAAAGGAAGCTCTAGGTATTTGGCCAGAGATAGTCGGCAGCACAAAACAGGACAATGTTTTGTTGAAATTGCTATGCTTCGAATCGATACGAAGAACACAGCGTTTTGGATTTAATTTTAGTGAAGTAGCGCCGATACCAACTATGTTTATATTGGAAGGCTGAGGAGTCAGTTGAAGAGTTTGCATCACACGTTCTGTGATGAACGATGACTGGCTCCCGCTATCTAGCAGCGCTCGTACTGTCATACACTTATTATTAGACGGGTTGCTCAAAGTTATTTGAGCCGTACAAAGTAATATCTCCGGAGTAGATAAGGCGGACATAGAAGAGACTTCAGAAGTTGTAGGAATATCGACCACCTTTTTTTCTAGTACTTCGTGCAATAGGGAGTTGTGGCGTTGTTTACATATCCTACACGCCCCTGGGAGCCTGCACCGCCGAGTGACATGCCCTACACGCAAACAGTTAGTACACAGCTTTAAGTTAGACACTACAGACATTCTATCTTCTACCGATTTAGCCTTGAATGCAGAACAATCATAAATCCTATGTTGGCCCTTGCAAAATAGACACCCAAGTGAAGTAGACGGAGAAGACACCTTAGGAGTGGGACTACTATCACCATCAGTGGAGGAATGCATAACCTTCGAGTGGGTCTGTGCATGTGTTTTAGGCCGTGAATTTTGCTCGAACTGTTTTGTTGGCGCGGGTTTAGCACGATTAACAGTCTCAAGGACATCTGCTCGGCTTCTCAGAAATGAGAAAAAATCGTCTAGCGTAGGAATTTCATTTAACGAACCTTTAGTTTCCTCCCACTTAAAGAGGGTTTTCGAATCTAGTTTCTCAGCAAGTAGGTAAATAATCAACACGTCCCACTTTTCAGTAGGTAACCCTAATGTGCTAAGAGCGCGTAAATTCTTTGTCACGTGATCGATTATAAAACGCAACGACTTTTCCGTTTCCCGAACTGATTCAATGCTAAGCAAAGATTTTAAATGATTATTTATCAATTGACGCGTATTGTCGTAGCGTTCGCGTAAAAGATTCCAAGCCTCCTTATAATTTGCATCATTTACTTCTAAGTTCGAAATAACTCTCGCCGCTTCTCCCTCCAAGTATGAATTTAAATAATAAAATTTATGAATATCTTTAATTTTTGTATTTTTATGTACTAAGGAACTGAACGTCTGTCGGAACTCAAGCCACTTGAAGTAGGTCCCGTCAAAATTGGGGATTTTTATAGTAGGTAATTTGAATCCTAGATAGTCATTATCATCTTGATGATGACAATGAGAGGAGGAACGACGGGAGGAATGGCTAGCCTCATCCGGTTTTGAAGGAGTGTTGTCATCGATTATCTGTTGAGCTAAAGCTATACAGTGATGGAAATCCTGCTCCAAAATTTCCCTAACGGACAACTCAAGTTCCTGCGTGGACACATTAATGACTTCAATTTGACCCTGTACTTCATTAAATTCGCCAAATAATGCTTCGAATCTGATTAGTTGACTTCTAAGTTTAATAACTTCATACGGAGAAATTGATTCTAATGATTTCGTTGTTTCAACCATTTTTTTAAACTTCGTAACACGGCCTTTAATCGAACTCCGCTTAGCATTTAAATCCTTGATACACATTTCAGATTTCGAGGCATCAGTATCAGGCATTTTTTAAAAACAATTAGTTACTCAACAAGTATCGATAAGAAAATATAGCATACGCCCCTTGCTTTGTTGGCACGACGACGCGGCCCACTGTGCGCGCAGTCAGCTGACGATGACGCGGGTGCAGGGAGCTCGTGAGGCCGGGGTCGGCGGTGGCGCGCGGCGCAGCCGGCCGCCCGCAGCACGAAGCCTGGTTAGCCTGGCACTCGCCCGGCTACTGCGACGCTGGAATAGATGGTTGCAAGCGTGTGTGTATCGAAGATAGTAAGCAAAATAGCTTAGAAAGGGCAATGCGACTGTGGCGTAAGCACTAATGTACCACTATATTACGGTATATTTATCATTCATGAAAAATACGTAACAAAATTATGTTGCTATTAAACACTGTAAACAACTATTGCTCTCGTTAAAAAAAAAAGACCTTATTACAGAGGAATATGTGTTATCTAATAATAAATTTTATGATCTTTATTCAATGAAAGGTCATTAGCATAAATACAAAAGAATTCCGATCGTCCGGCGCCCGGACGCTTGGTAACAATAGTTGTTTACTACAAGTGAATTTTACGAATGAATCAGTTGAGTATTTTAATGCAATTATGAATTGGAAATATTTTCGATTGAGGAATGAGATTATTATGAATTAAATGTTCATGAATGAAACCATGAAAACAAATCACTAGCCAAGTGAATTAATTAGGGTGAGGAAATTGCATAATAAGCTTGCATAGGCGTGCTAATTCGAAGCGTAAATCCACTTACAAAGCTGGGGACATAGGCCTTTCACTTATAAGTAGGTGGGTAATAGTAGCACAAAATAGGCACTGCTAATTAAAGAGTTAGACTCACTGAACTCACAAATCAAGGGCTAGGTAGGTAATAGGAATAGGAACGGGCTCACTTGACGGCAAGGCGGTAGCTGGCGCTGGCACTGCCCAGGCACCGGGCATGGACCTCTGAACTTGCTGGATGGAGACTCCCGTCGAGGAATGTGTCACCTCTGGCTGTCACCACTCGAGGCGTGGCTGGATGCGCCACGCGGACTGGCTGTGCACGCTCTGACTAGGTGCGCTGGACGCGCTGGATGCACGCTCGATGCGCACGCTGGATGCACGTGGACATGCACGCTGGATGCGCGCTGAAGATGCACGTGGATGCTGGCTGGATGCGCACTGAAGATGCACGTGGATGCGGGCTGCTGGCTATGCACGGTTGTGCACGCTGGCTGAGCACGCTGGTTCCGTAAAGGTTGTGCACGTGTACTGCACTCTGGATGCGGCTGGATGATCTTCAAGATGTGAGCTTGCTTGGCACGTGGCGATGGCCCTTTTGCGCCGTTCGTTTTCGGTAATGGCCGCCGCGGCCGGCAAGTTCTATAACGCCTTCGTGAAGATGCAGGTGCTGCTGACGGTCGCCAAACTTGTTCGCGATGAGAACAAAGGATGCAAATGAAAGATGCGAATTTCTTTAAATCGTACTTATTTGCCAAATATAGATTACAACAATTAGTTAATTGTACACAGGCGCGTGGCTCGGTAGCCCAAAGGTGAATGTTCGAGAGAAGTAGTGGGGGCATCGGCCCGCTATCATAGATCATGGTAACTTTATACATTGCAAATTTGAATCTTATATACTAACTAAAACAGACTATCTTTGCGGGCGCAGACAACTTAAACGACAAAATATCCTTTACTGAGTATTTTACCCTGAGACTGATAACTCGTTTGTCTCTAATCAAATACAAAATAGTAACTACTAATATCATATCTGATTTAGGAAACGCTGCGGCTTTTAGAACCCCGTGAGAGATAGCGGTAACCTGGAAATTACCTTCCAAAGGCGGTTGACAGAACGCCCGGATGACTCCAGCGCTAATACTGGGGAAGATCCTCAGAAGGCCAACATTCCCTGACATCTCCAACTGCAGATGGCATTTGTCTATGACTGTGGGCTTGAAGATTGCCTTCCTGTTGACTTCCATGTCGATGCCTACCTCCACTAATGGAACGCAGTTGGGAGATTCGAAAGCGTATAAGTTTTGCGAGGAGATCTTTCTGCTCCTGTTGATGAAACATACGATCTGCATCATTCATAATGATAGCATTTTAATATCATACAGGTAGGTAGTTAAATAGCTGCTTTCAATAAATACCTAAGCCTACGGACCGGGAAGAGAAGAAGAATTTAATATATAGCTAATTAATATAAATGCAATGGACATAAAAAAAGTAAAGAAAATAAAAACATTTCACAGAGATAAAGAAACCCAGGATACCTTGGCCTTACCTATTTCCTCTAAACAGTTTGCTTGAAAAGAAGACGGTGACTTCGGGAATGTTGAGCCCACCGGCTATCAACAGCGAAGACACGAAGTTATCAGCGCCATCGCTACGAGGCTCAAATATTGGTATCTGGCAAAATGAAAAAATAGATGTTTCAATAGAAACATCAACGAAAATATTGATTACCTACTGGTAACAAACATTATAAGAAATCCCTCTCCTAAAATTCATGCTTTCCCGATGTGAAGCTAAGCTTAACTATTTTTCTAATTTGTATTATTCTACTTGATCCAAAAATCGTTCCTTGCGCGGCGCCATAACAAACTTTCTCTTTTAGACCGTAGATCTTTCTTCACACACCTTTACTATTTCATTTGATGTTAGGTACCCATAACTAAATACTATTCAAGTAAGTACTTACTCTTAACTCTAAGTTACACTCTCATAAAAAATATTGTCTGAAATATAAAAGTATGCTGATTTTGCTAGTATAGCTGGATATTTATTACTCTTTCACGGAAAAACGGTAAGGAGGACGCTGAAAACCTGGATCAATTCAGCACATACCCTACTAGTGACCCCAGAATTCCGACCAGTAAACATTTTAAGGCACAGCTAGTACATAGTTAAGTACCAACGTATAAAACCATATAACATATAAACAGTGTGTAAACCTGCGAGCCGGTGAGCACGACGCCCTTGCCGATGTTCTCGAACATGAAGGAGAGAGCAGACGCGGTGTACGCCAGCGTGTCCGTGCCGTGCAGCACCACGAACCCGTCGAAATCTTGGTAGTTGTTCTGCAAGATTCCGAATGTTTTTTAACTGGGTAAAAAATGGACCCTGTTTGTACCTATGTGTGTTTGGCCGCGATTATCTGGCGCTTGCTATGAACCGATTCTTATTTAAAAGGGACTGCGGCATACATAGATCACCACTTTATTTATATAGGTATTTAGTTTATGTTTTTAAATGTAAATGGCATATCTAATAGGAACTTCGGCTGCTTTGAAAAATTCAAAGTACCTATTTTGTTTAATTTAATATGACAAGTAAAATAAGACTATCATTATCATTCGCCCGTAATGGCCCATTGGGCGGTATTCGTCTTCCCCTTGCATTTCTTTGTCTTTAACGTTTTTGTAGATAGTCATTAATATTATTATGTTAATTAAGTACTTATATAATTTTATGGTGATCTTACCATTATATCTTTAGCTATCTTTTGCCAATCTGACACTGTTATATTTGCAGAGTCCATTAAATTCTTATATTCCTTAATTTTATACACAATTCTCACGTCCAGCTCTTTTGTTTCTGCAAAAAGTATGGATAGTCATAAATCACACATTATGGATAATATAACTCAATGGAGTAAGTATATAAGTAGAACTAAGATTTTTTACATAAAAAAAAATTGAGACTTTTATAGTTAAAGCCTACCGGTAGCCTACTCCTAATAATGGCTGTAATTAATACGAACCCGGCAAAACCAGAAAATGTGTATCGAATCCTGGCTCCTGTAGTTTTTGCCTCCAACACGCATTGTCGTGCAACTGTGGATACCCTCTTAGTAAATTTTCAAATGCCCCTTTTTGTGGTATTAAGACTGAAATAAAAATATAAAATTCTAAAGTTATTTGCTTAGTTGTTATAAGTTGAACAAAATAAAAATGTTTGCGTAAATTAAGGCAAGAAAGTGGGTAAGAACAACGGCCCTATCAGTATAGTAATCAGGGTGTGTCAAATGTTCTGTCGCAAGGTCGCTGTATTGTCTTTTTGCCAGTATATAAGAGGACCGGACTTTAAAACTTCTGGAAGATTATCTTGAGTTTTACATGACTGACGTGCAGGGAGGCTGTGCAAGGAAACTAACCATTTGGGAGTAAAATGTGCACATTATACCTAAGTACATAAAAATCATAAAATACACCCAACTTACCCCCTTGCCTATTCTTGACCATTCCAATCGTTCCACCTGTGTAAAGAACCAGCACTTTCCTATTACTTCTACCAACATTCATGATAGAATTTCTTCTACCGACACTCATATCAGGATTTGCCGTGCTGTGTGTCAACGACAATTCCAGAAAACTTCTGCTTTTCTTAACTTTTGCCGCTACTTTTTCATCATTATTTCGTCCATTTTGTGGACTTTCCGAATCACCATTTTGTATTTTTATTTCGCGCGCATATTCTTCACTTCCGTTATTTTTTTGCAGCAACGATTCCATACCCTTTATGCCAATTTTAGACTGTTTAGTTAACGGACGGTTTTCATTTAAGACATAAATAGACGTGTGTTTAACGCGGCACGGAAACGCATACTGATATATCTGTGAAAGAAAGACCAATGACCGTCGACTAGGAAGTGTTTTGATTCAATGTCGCGTGAAGCCGCTGATCGCTATCCATTGCTGTTTGCTGTGGTTTTATTCCACGTACTATTCTTGTTCCTGATTGCTACCAAAAGCATGGGCTGAGAGAGCCAAGTAACATTACGATCGAATGGCGTAGTGGTTAGTGACCCTGACTGCTATGCCGAAGGTCCCGGGTTCGATTCCCGACTGGGGCAGATATTTGTTAAAAGACAGATATTTGTACCTACTCGGGTCTTGGGTGTTGATATTTATATTTAGTATCTATCTATCTATGTATTTGTGTAGATATATCAGCTGTCCGACACCCATAACACAGGTTCTGCCTAGCTTGGGGTCGGATGGCCGTGTGTGAGATGTCCCCACATATTTATTTATTTTATTTATTACATGAGGAACACTCTAATGACGAAAAACGAAGTTTCGAAGTCACGAATCTATCTCGTTGAACGTACCGAATGCACGACTGCTCTCGTTCGTTCCTTTTTCCTCAGTATAGAGTAACCCTCCAGGAACTTCGCCCCTCTCTGAATGGAATAGAATAGAAGTAGGTGGGTATACTTATGTAGGTAGGTCTTAAATAATTAATTTTTAGTAACACTTACCCTCAAATTCATAGACCGTATTTTAAATTTACAATAAGGTTAAAAATTACATTGAAATAAACAAATAAACAAATTTCGACTCTTTACGTCAGTCAAAATGATGAAATTCGTGACACACACAATATTAGTCTATGAATTCGTGTGTCACAACTTGGTCACAACGTCGATTTTAAACCTACTGTAAAGTGTCAATAAGCTCTATGAATCATGGAAGTAATAAGTACTTGTCAAGTACTTGTACGTACGTAAGTAGGTACTTATCAAGTACCTAAGGGTTAGAATCTAGAATCTAGACCACCGTAACTATAAAAAGTCTTGAACAATATTTTTTACCTACACTCAAAAGAATAGCTTAATTATTATATTAATGTCTTCTTTTGAAAGTAGAGAGGCCGAGTCCCTTATTATTGCAGTCGGTCGGTAATAAAATACAATTTAATAACGAACTTGATATTATGTACATTGCTAAGTACCTACCCAGTAGGTAAGTATTCAAAGTGTGTTTTGGCGCACTGGGTTAATAATAAAATTCTCACTACTTCCAAATACTTTTTATTTAAGTATAGCTAAGTAGGTACTTAGTAACTGCCGAATTAACAAAGAGATGACACGTAGGCAGAATCTTAAACAGCAACTGTATTACTTAACAGTATTTACAACATGAATTTCACTTCGCACAGAATCCCTGCTTGGTCAGTCGCTCTTGTATCCTCTTCCTGGCTTCAGCAGAAATGGGTCTAAGGGGTAGAGAAGGGGGGCCCATCTTGAGACCAGTCACCATCTCCATGGCAGCCTTCATCACAGGGACCCAGCTGCCTGAAAATTACATTTAAAATATTAAAACACAAACACTGATAAAATTGTCGTATCTACGGCAATCAGACACTTTCACATGATTGTGAATACTTACTTAGTTATTTTGATGCGGTGATGAAAAACTGATGATGTTGATGATCAATGGCTGATGTTGAAATGTTATGAAGTACCTAATCTGAAAGACGTTGAATGCAAGCGATGATTCAGAGTTATGGTATAATTACTTTAAGGGCCGATTTTTCATTAGTTACTGCCTTGTATTTTGTCAAGCGCCGTTACTACCTGATTGGTTATATCGTAGCATTATCTCCATCACATGACGACATCGTCATCTCCCATAATGTCATTAATTACCTTCAACGCTAATAGCTTCAACAGCCAAGCTGAGCTTCTCCTGCAGAGCCTTCGCCGTGGCCACGTCACCGGCCTCCATGGCCTGGTAGATCTGCAGAGGCAGTTGCGGCGCGATGTTGTAGAACGTGCCGATCGCTGACTTGATGCCCAGGAGCGCTGCTGGCGCTTGCAGCTGGAAAATACGTGTTGGTTTAGCTTGTTTGGAAGGAGCCTCCCACAAATTATCTTCTCGAGTGACGTAATTAACCTGTTTCGTATATGTCCGGCGCACCCAAGGGAATCAGCGAGTATGAAGCTAATCTCGCTGGTAAATCTACTTTCGTCACGACGAAAAACCATTGTTACCGCAGGCCATAATTATTATACCGAAGAACCAATAACCGGCGGGGCAAACAAGGTCCGCTGTGGATACTATTACATTTGATCAGCGGCAGTAGCTGGATGAGGAAGCCCAAGGAAAGAATGCAATGAAGATTACGTGCTAATGATGATGATGTTATACTGTATAACTTTGTGATTCCGTCACTATAAAGTAAGTAGGTACCTATCTATAGCTACCATATCTAGGTAGGACATTTATGCAACTATACAGCAAAAATATCAATATAGTTAATTACCGAATCAGCCCCCAAGAAGATCTGCTGGTCGCCCGTCAGCCTCTTCAGGGTCTCCTTGGCCTCGGCCAGGTCGTTGCTGGTGAACTTCAGCCCCCTGAAGTTGGGGATCTGCGCTGTGGCCGCCGTCACGAACGCTGGCATGTTCACTGTAGGAGGAGAAAATTGTTTTAGATCATGACAATGACTAAAGAGTGTTTTTTATTGTGATGATTTTGAAGTCAACAGTTATTAGTTAAATCAACAATGTAAGCTGTGCTATTAGGTATAACTACCACCTATAATGTTTTCAACACCATCTTTTTACAGAGTGTCTAACTCTCAGGGTAGGCCTGGCGGTGCCGTACTACCGTATGACCATCCATAGATCCCTCGATCACTATATCAATTCAATAGATATAATATATCTACTATACATATATGATATATTATATCCAATGGGATAGTCGAATAACTAAGTTTAGTACTTCCGGTTACCAGCTACTCACGTGGTGCTACAGTAATAAGTAAGTATTATGAATTTATGACTATCGACAAAAATATTTTATTTTATAAAATAAAATAAAATATGAAATTTTACGTCGAATAAACTGATATGGACTAGGCCTATAAACCTTTCCTTCATTGGAAAGAGACCCATGCCCCAGCAGTAGAGGCATGATGAGTCGTGATGAAACTGATATTCTACTCACCTGGGACGCCATTCATCCTGGGTATGTGGTAGTAGAGCACGGGCAGGGTGGGCGCGGCCGCCGCCACCAGCGCCACGTAGTCCACGAGCTCCGCCACGTTGGTGGGCTTGAAGTACAGCTCCGGCAGCGTCAGGAGTGAGTCCACACCGGCTGATGCGCTGTAGCGGGCCTGGGGTGGGGATAGAGGTAGGTTGGTTGGTTTTTATAAGTACCATGTTTGATAAGTGCCTGACAAGACTATACCTGCATTTAGAATTCATAATCGCTTGTTGTATTCGACTTTAGAAATGGAACATGGTGGATTTAGGTGATAAGAGAGATGAAGATGAAGAGAAACTTTCTAGAACAATGTTGATAGATTGGTATTATTTGAGATCAGACCTTATAATATCTACAGAATGCACGTGTACCTATCTAGACACTTTTTAGCACCGCTCCTAATCCTTTATCTCTCTACAACAGCGTAAAAAGCCTTCAAGGCTCAAACCATCACTCACTCACCAGCTCAACCACGTCCATGAGCGGCGCCCCGCCCACCTGCACCATTATATGCAGTCCGTTTGCCTTCCCCGCCGCCACCCACGCGTCGATCACCCGCTTCCGATCCGCCACCGTGCGGGTCATGTTCTCCCCGGTTGTGCCGCCCACTGGAATGGAGGAAGAGGGTTAGAGGAGCAATGGATGACGCAGCGGTACAGAATAATAACTACCAACTAGTAATACCTAGTAACCTAGTGGCAGTGGTTATGACTCTCATTGTGGTGCTCGATCCACGGTAGGGGTATATTTGAGTTAAGACATTTATATTTGCTCGGCAACCGGCCTGTTAAGAGTGGAGATTAAGAGACAATAACCTTCCAGTCGTGGAGCGAACCAAACCACTGAAATGCGCTATTTACAAGCTCTGTGTAGTACCTATTTAGCTAAGAAACGACGATTGAAGACTTATTGCATTAAGTTTTTCATCAGGCACTTTATCAATAATTTGCAGCTGATCATATCATAGCCCACTCTCCCTCCGCGATAGTATACATGATGATGATGATGAGGAAACCTTACCCAAGACCCCCTTGATCCCAGCCTTAGCCAGAAACTGGGCGTATCCCGGAATGACTTCGAAGTTGATGGTCTGGTCATCATTCAGCGGCGTGAACACCGGGGGCACTACCCCGCTCAATTTAAATGACACCTGAAAAAATAAATAAAATATAAATAAGTATAATAGGTAGGTATCATTTGTTGTCATAATATAGGTCCCTATCCATTCTTTCATAATTTTGAGGGTGTTTATCCATCTGGATTTTAAGCGTAGGTGTCTACCTACCTAAGTAACTACATACCTAATTGCTAATTAACATACCGGTGTCGAAATGACAATGGACCATCGTGGACTCCAATTTCTTTGCAAATTCCAATGGAACCTGCTTATCTTTAGCTATCCAGGTAATTGAGGTAATAAGCTAAGTACCTAGGTAGCTACTTACTTAGAGATAAGTTTTAGTAGGTGTAGGTACCTTGTGTAATATTATTTATTATATATTGTAAAAAGTAATTTTAACACTTGTTCTCAGCTAGTTTAAATAATAGTTAAGTAACTGTTACTTACCATTTTAATGTATTGCAGCAACCGTGACTATCGTTGAACTAAACGTTATGTATTTCTGCCGCTCTTTACTGTCACTACATTATTATTTATTTATAGTCAAGACTACATAATAAGTAGGTAGGTATGTTTATGTGATATGATAGGAGTGTCTTCGTCACATAGTTACCCTATCTCTTTAACAAACAAATACATTTTAGGCATGATTAAACAATATAATTATTCAAGCCGAGATAAGAAACATACCAAACACAAACATATTTTTACGTGACTACATGGGGGTAATCAGAGGTGACTTGTGGGCCAGAAAATCTCAACGGCATCTATACTAGAATATACAGGATGTTCAGCAAAATCATAATATGACTTTTAAATCAAATTATAGTTAACATATACCTAACCACTATAACCCTGTCTTACCCTGCACCTATTAGCTTATAAGTAGATAGGAAGGGACAAATATTTTGTTAAGTAAGTACTTACTTAAAACACGTTTAGTCCCTTTGCACTCAGGGATACCTACAAAATCCCTCCTAAAACTAACTACCTACTTAATGCAAAAAATAATAAATTCAGTAAGTACCTATTTGGTAGATAGTTAGAACTACATGGTGGCATCGCCGTAGAACACCATTTATAAATATGTGTTTATTTAATAATAATCTTCATCGCCTGTGATGCTAAAACTCCCGAAGTTGTGCAAGAATTTGGCTACCTTGTGCAATACAAAATATTCAGTAACTAAGTGTAGGTACAAGGCGTTCGCAGGCTTGGTTTAGAAATGAATAGCTGATAATTGAGTGGAAACCAACCACGTACGTAGGTAACTTACTTTACTCACGCTGGAAGCTGGATTAATGACCAAGAACCAATACTATCGAACCAATACTAATAAGTTCCTACTATTTCGATGATGAATGACCGAAGGCAGTAGGTAGTCAATATAGGTAGGACCGGTATAATAAGGGGTTACCTTAACGAGTCCCTACCTACCTGAACACTTCATCATCAGCCCTGTATCGCCTACCTACTACTGTTGGGTATAAGTTACAGGCCCCCCTTTGTGTACGCCGATTTTTAGGTCCTGTGCTGCAGTGCCGGTCTAGTCCGCAATTTTCCAGGACATTGTTTTTATCAGTTTTCCGACTATAATGTAATACTTACCAACTAAATAAAAAAATAATTGATGATGGTCACATGAAGATAGATAGGTACAGCTAGGGGGCATTACCAAATCACCATGAAGCGAAATGTCTGGTGAGATGTGGGATGACATGATGGGAGTACAACCACCTCCACTACCACCAAACACTCCACCCATCCACCACGAGAAGTTAATATTCTAAGGGTAAAAATAGTTTTTTTTAATCTGTCAAACAACGCAAGCTTTTTTTTCTTTTCGTTCATTCATTTCATTCATTCAATCAATCAAATCAATCCTTGTTTAAAAAACAGCTGATGGCTGTGGATGGCTGTTGGCTGTTGTGATTTTTGTTCGTGAATCATGTTTTAAAATTGTGAATATCTTAAAATGTCGGTACAAATATTAAGTGGACTTAGCCTTTCCGACTTAAACGTTAGATTCTACGAGTTCATGAAAAATGAGAACAATGCGGTGGACGCTGCAAGCTTTATTTTCGATAGCCTTTTGGAGGATGTCACTACGGGATTCTTGTTTGAGGCTCACCACGGCTTGAAAACCGGGCTCACGGAGTTGATAGAAGGGGAGAAAGAAGATGAAGAGCCGTACAATATAGTGAACTCCCCGGAGTGTGATGTATTTGGCTTTTCAATGTTAAAGAAGACTCCTTTCGACTCCAACTGCTCATGTCCTAACTGTGATCGTCCTGTATCGGCCACTCGGTTCGCCCCTCATCTTGAGAAATGCATGGGTAAGTCCATTTTAAGCTGCGGCTATTACAAATCATAAAACATAGGGTATGTAAAGCAGCAGGTTATGTAGTTACTAACAATTACGTACATACATCCTCACATCCGTCAATAGGGACAAAGGGCTTTGAGAAGATTCCATTTGGCTCGATCTCGGGCAGCAGCAGCTGCGAGATCTTCCCACTCCATCCCCACAACTTGCCTCATGTTTTTTTTTTTTTGTTTTGTTCTCTTTCTCATCTGCCATCGACATTCTGTCTTCATCAGATTGTATGTTCATTATCCCTCGTTGTTTTGGGTGATGGTCCAGTGAACATCATCTCCTTGGTTTCTAATTCCAGCTTATCTCCACTTAGTTTCTGTCACTGAGGGACAGGATGTGCCATCGCTTCAACCGTCGAGTATCCTCGGGGTCACTCATCAGTAGATCTCTCGCTAATTTGTTGGTATGTCCCTGTAACCTGTCCTGATATTTGGAGCTGTATGAGCATATTTCCTCTTTCACTGTGGGCATCCCCAGGTACTCGTGTATTTCAGCATTTCGGGTATACCAAGTAGCACCAGATATGTCCCTGAGTACTTTATTCTGAAAGCGTTGTAGGATTTCCAGGTTGGAGTTGCTTGCAGATCCCCAGAGTTGGATGCCGTAAGTCCAGATTGGCTTTATGGTGCACTTGTACACCAGCAGTTTGTTGTTGAGTGAGAGAGGCGACTGTCTTCCTATCAGCCAATTCAGCTTCTGATATTGTAGGTTAGCTTCTGTTTTTTTGGCTTTGATGTGTTCAGCCCAAGTAAGTCGTCTATCTAGTCTCAGACCAAGGTACTTCACACAATTTTTATGCGGTAGTTGTTCCCGTCCCAAGTTAACAGGGGGGCAGTCACCTTTGCGTAGGGTGAATGTGACGTGAACCGATTTTGTGGCACTGGATTTGATCCTCCATTTTTGCAGCCAGACATCAATATCGTCCAGTTGTGCTTGCAGTTTCTGTGAGGCTAGGATGGGGTCTTTATTGCTCGAGAGACAGGCTGTGTCATCAGCGTAAGTTGCCATAACAACATCATCATCTTTGCAAGGCAAGTCGGCTGTGTAGATGGAGTATAGCACTGGACCGAGGACTGAACCCTGTGGGACAGATGCTTGGATCTCATATAGTTTTGAAGTAGTTTCTCCTATTTTGACTTGGAATTTCCTGCCATGTAGGTAAGATTTGAGCACCATGAAGAAGGAATTAGGTACCAGGTTTTTCATTTTAAATAGGAGACCCTTGTGCCACACCCTATCAAAGGCCTGTTGTATATCTAGGAAGGCTGCAGAGCAGTACTCTTTTTTTTCTAGGGACAGTCGTATCTTTTCCACAATGCGGTGTATTTGTTCAACAGTGGAGTGCTCTTCTCGAAATCCGAACTGATGATCAGGGATAACTTTTTCTTCATCGAGTATAGGTTTTAATCTTCGCAGGAACACCTTTTCAAACACTTTGGATAGTAATGGTAGCAGGCTTATAGGCCTGTACGAGCCAGGATCAGTGGGTGGCTTGCCATCTTTGGGGGTCATACATATCTGCGACACTTTCCATAGTTTAGGATAATATTGTATTCGAAAGACAGCATTGAATAGCATTGTCAGGAAAACTACTGGCTTTCTAGGAAGATGCTTCAGAATTTCCCCAGTTATGAGGTCAAAACCCGGTGCCTTTTTGTTGCTTAGCTTCATTATTGTTCGGTGTAGCTCGTTGGGTGTCACTAGTTTTATTGGAGGTGATAGTTGTTGGTCACTATTTATCACTTGGTCTATTTCTTTTTCAAATTCCATCATATTTGAACTGTTTGGTGTGAAAACTTGACTAAGGTGCTCTGCAAAGACATCAACTTTCTCTTGTGGTGTTTTAGCCCAAGTACCCTGCGGTGTTCTGATAGGAGGAATTGGTTGCTGTGGCCTTTTAAAGTTTTTTGTTATCTTCCACAATGAGTAGTTGTCTTTCTTTGTGGCTGAGAGTTGAGATAACTTATCTTTAAAGGTTGCATTTTGATTTTCTTCTATTATCTCCTTTAGTTCTCTAGCTGCTCTATTTAGATTCATTTTGTCTTGAGAAGATCGACTCAGTTGCCACTGCCTTCTGAGTTTTCGTTTTTCACCGATTTTTCTTCTTATTTCCAATGGTATGTTTACTGGTTTTGCTGAGAATTTGATTTCAGGTGTTGAACGCCAGGCTGCTTCTTGTATTTTATTTGTTATATAAAAAGTGGCTTCATCAATATCTTCTTCTGTTTTCAGTCTCACTTTTAGATCTACACCTTCGTTGAGATACTCTGCAAAGGCGTCCCAGTCTGTTTTATGGTTGTAGAGTGTCAATGGAGGCTCTCTATAAATTATATTTGTACTGAACGTACCTATGACAAGTGAGTGGTCAGATATTGTGTCTAGACAGGATTCCACGTCACAGTATAAATCTGAGAGACCCTTTTTTATAAAGAAATCAAGCAGGTCGGGTATTTTATTTGGATCTGTCGGCCAGTAAGTAGGTTCACCAGTGGATAAGGAAGTCAGCTTGCAGGAGTCTAAGCACCTTTTGAGTTCACGCCCTCGAGTTGTGATTAATCTTGAGCCCCAAAAGGTGTGCTTGCTGTTCCAGTCGCCGCCGCTGATAAATCTGGGGCCCAATGATTTGAAATAGCAAGCCCACATTCCCTCACTCACAGTGTGTTTGGGAGGGCAGTACACAGCGCTGACATTGATGGCTCCACTTCTACCTTCCACTGTAACAGTGGTAGCTTGTATATACTCTTCTTGGAATGTACTATGAAGGTGATGTTTTATACTGCTCCTTATTAGGACTGCTGAGCCACCTTGTGAAGTGCCTTTAGGGTGATTACTAACATAAATATTATAGCCATCCAAATTAAACTCCTTGTGGTCATTTAAGTGGGTTTCCGATATAAGCATTATGTCAATTTTATTTATTTCGAGTATTACTGATAGTTCATTTTTGCTTGACGTAAGTCCGTTTATATTGTATGTTCCAATTCTCAAGTTATTCATGGTAGTTTCTGCACAAGCGTTGTTAAAAGGTTCATAAGAATGACCATGTTGTTCAGAAGGAGTTCTATTTTTTCAGCTTGTTTATTCATTGTATTCATTAGTATTGAGTAGTAACAAGGTAAGAGGTGAAGTAGTTAACATTCGAAGGAGAGGTACTAAAGAACCATACAACATCTTCATTGTCAATGTTGAGCAAAATGAAAACAACAAACTGGTAAAGGAAATAAGATATATCTTCCACCAGCGAGTACTCATCGAAGACCCAAGGAAAAGTACCATTATTCCTCAGTGTACAAGGTGCCAAAAGTATGGTCATACAAAAAATAATTGTATGAGGCCATACAAATGTGTAAAATGTGCCGAGGATCATAAAACTACAGAATGCACAAAGAGTAACAACACCCCTGCCAAGTGCACCTTATGTGAAGGCGAACACCCGGCCAATTATAAGGGATGCAATGTGTATGTTGAAATGATGAATAGGAAAACCAAACGTAACACTTTGAAGCATACAGCGGACAAAGTAAAGGAAACTGTATCTAGAAGCAGCGTACCTGTCTCCATGGAACAAAACAAGAACACTACTACCATGTCCTACAGAGATGCTACGGTGTGTTTATCTGCTAAAGAAACAAATCCACTATCATCATCATCATCACCAGCTGTTGATTCTACCAGACCGCAGCCAAACATCCAAATACATCAAAACCATGATGACGGCAACAATATCTACTCAACTTGCCTCATGTGCATCAACTTTTGCCTTTTACTAACAATAACTTTTCATTATTACGCAGGTATGGGCCGCAACAGCTCCCGCATAGCGTCCCGGCGCATCGCGTCCAACAGCCGCGAGCCGACCTCCTACGCGGGGCTCCTGAGCGACGACGAGGACGACGCTGACTGGGCCGGGGCCTCGCAGCCCGCTGAGAGGAGGAAGAGACGGATGAAGAACAACAATAGCAAGAAACCTAAACAGATGCATAAGTGAGTCTTTTTCATCTGGTTACAGATTTAAGGCTTAAAACGCCTAGCCATCCAGGTTGGATCATGGATAAAGACCCCTGTATTCATTGGCATGTAATGTAATGTTACAGTTTTTAGCATTACACACTCTAGTCCACTTGCACACAAATACATGTTACATAATCTTTTTCCAAAATTAATTCCAGTGGCAACAACAAAAGCAACAACGGCACCAATGCAGATGCCAATGATGGTGGAGCGACATATGAAACTATGACGGCTAACGAGAAAAAGAACCTGCTATTGGCCATCTGCGGTGTGGTCTCAGAACACACCAAAAAACTCTGCACCAGGTAAGGCTTTTGAGGCAGTATTCTTCTTATCATGTTGGTGACAAAAAGAAGAGCTGAATGGGGCTTGTTCTATTACTTATTCTGTTACTTTAAACAAACATAATTACACTACTAGGACAAGAGCATTTCTTTGATGATATACTCATTTGTTTATCAGTTATTGAGTTTAGACATGTGAGGATTTGGGGGATTAGATTTCTTTGGAGGATTTGGCTTAAATCTTTCTTTCTCAACTTTGAAATACGAAATATGATTATTATACATAATATATGACCTCAAGCTCATCATCTGCACCCTCAGGTCGACCCGCTGCCCACAACACACGGAGGAGCAGCGCAGGGCTCTCCGCAACAGTGTTCTAGAGCCTTCCACCCCCGAGTCCCAGACCATGGGCCTGACAGCCGAGGAGGCGGGGTCTCCTCCAGACTCCTCCCCCTCGTCGTCCTGCTCCTCTTCCAGCAGAAAGAGGGAGAGGCACCGGGCACCGAGGAAGAATAAGGCTAAGAAGGATAGAAATGCATCTCCTAATGGCAGGGATTAAGATTTTGAAATGGTTTCTGGTCAAAAGTTGCAGTTTCGTGAGGGTTTTTAAAATGTAATCTAGTAACTATACATGTGTGTATCCACTGCACTGTATAACTAATTTTAATTATGGACTTATCCCTGTGCTGACAGGCATATTATTTAGGCATCATCTATGTGTATCCTTAAATTCCTCTTGGTTAACGGGATCCGCTGAATTGCACCTATATTTTGACGTGTAACTACACAAGTGTTGCTGATTTTCCAAGATATGGCTGCGACAGCGGAGGCCCTAATGATCTGAGCTTTGAATTGATGAATTATATATACTCGTAGTAGATTTTATTGGACTACTTATGGTAAAAATAAATGTGATATTAGCTGACGATTCGGTTTTTAATTTGAGCGAAAGTATTATAATTTCTCTTATCTAGATAGGATAAGTAGTGGGAAAATGGAAATTAAAACAAGCTACGTAAAAGAATAAACCATCATTTTAATGACAGACAGCTGTAATGAAACATTTACATTACACAAATACATAATAGATATCAATATATCACATAGAAACACATTTCCGAGAATGCAGAAGCGAACGGCGATACCAGTGAGCCTTCAAGATTGTTTTAAAAGATCTTTGGAATGGGCCTATGATATTAATAATACGATAAAGGCCCTTACGTGTATTAAAAAGTTTATGTCAGCATCCACACAAAACAAGCCAAATAGTCAAAACGTGTAACAGTTTTCAATGTACAAAAAATATTAGTTCTACACAAGACAAGACACAGAAAGAGGCAACTTTTCAGTTGTTATTATTAGTAATTATCCAAAAAGGTCTTTTATCATCAATTGTATTGCTATTTTATTTGTGATTGTGCTGGCTGAGCCTACACTTTAACTTTTATTACAAATTAACTCTTTAGGAACAAATTAGATACATCCAAATTTACAACATCGATACTATAATACTTTAAAACAGTGAAAAGAATATTGGAAACTAGGCACTAGATACATTATGTAAATACATCAACCTACGGGATTAAGTAATATTTTATATAGTAAAGGATATCACGAGGCAAAACCTATTATTTATTGATTTTTTTATTTAAAAACTAATTCTTGAAATGTAAATTGGTTATTTCAATTCATTTGCATTCAGTAAAGTTGTTGTAGAAATAAGACAAGATTTTTCTACGGCATTGTAATTAATTTATGAGGCCACCGATCTTGAATACCTAATTATATTTAGTTAATAACTTACTTTTAGTTATTCCAACCAACTGCAAAGTTATATTCCAAAAAAATATACGCCATCTAATAATAGTAATTGTACTAAGATGATACATACGTATTTCTAGGAATTAAAAATTACTTCAGTAACACAAGTAGATTGTATCTACATCTTTTGTTTTAATATTACACTTAGCTTTAGTTCCAGCTATGAAAATAACAGAGTTCTTGGAAAATGCGTTCTATCTAGTTGTGTTACAGATCTTAATTATCCATTCGATATATTTTGTACTAAGCACCAAGTCGACGGGTTCCAACCGAGCTTTTCAGGTTGAAAACCAATGGGAGACAATTCCATTAATATTTTTTCAGTTATTGAGGTTTTGCTTCAACATGCTTGACCGTTAAAAGTGCCGATTGACATGAATATTCGTAGTTAAAAAATATCAACGGAACTGGCTCCCTGATACAATAACAATACTGATCCTAGATTGAACTGTCGGCACCGTCTATTTATTTATTTAGTACAATTAAAAACAAGTTTAGCAACAATGCTAGGTTTCAGCCGCAAAGATAAGTACAATAATCTTAAGAGAACTAAAATGATTCTTGCATGAAGAACAAAGAATAACGCGGACTTAAGATGGAGTCGTGAATAAGTGGCGCTTTCACGCATTTACATTAAGTATTAAGTAACAATAAGAAATACGGCCCGATCATACTTTTGCTAACAATACTCGCATAAGGACTAAAGATTTAGTGGGAGTGGAGAAACTTTTATTTTAAGTATATTGCTATAGGTGATAGTGAAGCTAGATATTGAATGGAGACACTCAATGTGTTCCTCCAACTCAATATTTTAAGGCCTTACATAGTTGTTCTATTATTCGAGGTATTCAGAGACACATTTTACGTGAATAATCAATTCCAAAGGGTACAAATACTATTCAAAGTGACATACTCGTATTTAATTGACATAGCTGCAGGTGTCTTATTCCTTTCAACTGAGCGTTTCTAAAAGTGCAGTGAATTCGTCATGCTTGGAAGTTAAGTTGTCTATTCTTGAGATTTTAATAACTCTGTATGCATTACGAATTCACTACGCTTTGAGCCAACTTTGAGTAGCATTAACTGTATAATCGGCTATATAAGTAGCTATACACTTTTGTACCTTGTCAATCTCACAAACAGCCTATTAATTCATTCAAAATATTGATGGTTGTCAGTTTGACTAGGTACAAGTTTATAAAGCTGGCCATACGGCGACTGCCCTTAGTCCTGTAAGCGAGGATAGCTGACCCGTCGCTATCCAGAGGTTTGAGACACTAATGGTCCGTTAGTTACTCGGGGCAGGAGCACTCGCCGGCGTCGATGATCGAATCCCGGCCGGGGCCAACCCCTATGTACCGTACTGTGGACAAAAGAGGTTTCATGTTATAGAGCACAGACATTAAATAAGGAAGGGATAGTTTGCGGTGACCGGTTTTCACAGTAGGTATACACTTATTTTGGCAAATACAATACCTATCTTGAATCTAAGCATATTACCCACAAGACAATGAAAGAGTTCCACTCACAAAATGTCGGAAATCAAATGACCGATGACCCCAATTTTATAAAACTTTTAATTTAGAATTTGGTCAAAATATTTACGTTTTTAGTTGATAATATTCTGATGCTAAAAATGACGATATTGCAGACGGCGTCGTTAAGCTAGCCTTTTCCGTTTATGAGTAATTTGGTGGTATAGTCACTGGAACATATTCATTGCTCTTGAGTTTAGTTATAACAATAGTTAGTTTATTTCAGATAGTAAAATCCATAAAATGTGTTAGTAACAATGTGTCCTTAGTATAATATGTTAGTAAATTATGTTCACAATATATTGTTTAATGTATATGAACTCACCGGGTATCTGCAGGAAGTTCTGTATGCTGAGCACGTACGCCTTCGCGTTCTCGGGCAGCTCGGTCCACGTGCGCACCGCCTCGATGCTGCTGTTCCAGCCGGGCAGCGTTATGTACTCCACCTGAAAGATACAACATTCATAATGAACACTCAAACATACCGTTTTCCCTTAGTGCCGTGTCTCACAAAGACGTTACTGGCGAAGGTATCCAAGCAGTACCCATAAATAGTTAGTCGGTAGAACAGCCTGGCATGTTAGTGTAGACGTCTATGGGAAAGCTACTTGGGTGGCCATTTATTACGAAAGATGGCGACCCTATTCGTTTCCACTCTCTAAGGTGGGGGGCAGACTGTTGTGGCACTGCATGGGAAAGGCCGGAGGCTGAGTGGGCTGATGATTATGAAACTTAAATATGTATACTTGTTTACTAAATCTACATTAATAATCGAATAAAACTAGATACGCGTTCAACAGTCGTCAAATTACCTCAACATTGCTGAGCTCTTTGATCGAAGAAGGGAAGTAGTCGATCTTCTTCCCGTTGAGCTTGTAGCCGACGCCCACCTTGATGGAGTCCAGCGTGTCCAGGATGTCCAGCTTCGTGAGGCAGATGCTGGGAAATTACGGAAACGTTTGAATGTAATATTGTTAAAGAGAGGGCAAGATGCTTTGACCACTTGACTTGAGCGGTGGTACTGCAAACATATACCTCTAGCAAACAAAATGCACGCGTATTCAAATTATTTAGAATAATTGCACTGACTGGATATAATAATATACTTTTAACTCGGTGACAAATTCTAGAAAATATAGCAAGGTTCCGGTGGACAATAGTGGTACTGAACCGAAAAAGTTGTCGAACTCAATGAAGGCCCAACAGTGGGCGATAGAGGCTTCTGATAATGATGGCTAGAAGACATAAACCAGTGGTCAAGAGCGTGCCAGTCAATACTACAACCTGAACATGGGGCGATAGAAGGCTGATGATGAAGAAGATGATGAAGATGGCTAGAATTTTTGCTGTACTCACGAGGTGTATCCGTTGACCATGGCGGTGTACCGCACGACGACCAGGTCGAGCCAGCCGCAGCGCCGCACGCGCTTCGTGGTCACCCCCACCTCGTGCCCGCGCTCTTGTAGCAGGCGGCCGGTCTCCTGGAATTATAATGTGATGGTTGTTTTTAAATAAGAATTATGTATATAGCGACAAGTGTAAAAATATTTTGGATTGTACTTCATTAATACCGAGAGCTCTTCAGTGAAAGGTCGTTTAAGTTTGGAATATATAAATGTGGTGATTCAGTATGAAGCTAAGATTAACGATATAGTTCTAAATCGTAATCGTTAATCTTAGCTCTACACTAAATAATAAATTCGCTAAAGCTAAAGTGTCAGTAAGCCAGTCCTATCCGTCGCTATTGCACCGAGGATCTAAGCTAGTCTTAAGTGGATGGATGAGGGAGGTCCAAGACGAGAGAATCATATTTGTAACAGTGGATGATTGATAAGTATACTAAGCCGACAAATAAAGTGTGCAGCATGTTATATCTATGCCCGGAAATGAAATCAGAAGAACGTCAAAATTCCCAAAAAGAAAAACATAGAAACTTTGTTGGTCACATGACTTTTTACTATGGAGAATGTCACCCTGAATAATTACTCACATCGCTAAGCTCAGTGGGGAAGGGCCCGTCGCCCACCCTGGTGGTGTACGCCTTGACGACGCCCAGCACGGAGCCGATGACCTTGGGCGGCAGGCCCAGCCCCGTGCACACGCCGCCGATGCTGCAGTTCGATGACGTCACGTAGGGGTATGTGCCTGGAATGAGGGTAAGGAAGGGATTAATTTGGGGTTAAAAAAAATAATAAAAGTATCTTTCCCAGCGAGTTCTCATGATATAACGGACCTAACAGGCAACAGCTGCCCCTGTATTTTGTAACTTTTTGGGCGTTAGCAAACGGTGATAATTTTTATCAACTAGGAGACTTATTAACCGAAAACACAAAAAATCTTAATGAAAAAAATATGAAAGAAGATTTATAATACATCTTTACATTCAACATAAACGTTTTTGAAATACGATTAGTCAGTTAAAAGTTATTAAATAATAATCCTCTAATTTGACAGCCATTTTATAACAACCAACCCCACACGCAGTTACAAAATACGGGGACTGGACAACATTCGCACAGCGCCATCTACATCCCAAAACTCACCGAAATCGATATCCAACATGGCGGCGTTAGCCCCCTCGACCAGCACTTTCTTCCCGTTCAATATCTCACTGTGCAGATACGACACGGTGTCTTTGACCAGCGGTTTGATCTCCTCGGCGTATTTGCGGTACCTCTGCAGCTCCGCCTCGGTGTCCACTTGGATGTCCGGGAAGATCTTCGTGTAGTTCGTTGTGAGGGTGCGGAATCTGGAAAAGGGGGGGAAAGGATTTTAGAATAGAATATAATTATATTGTTACTAGCTGTTCCCGCGAGCTTCGCTTCGCCTTAAAAAGTTTTCCCATGGGAATTCCGGGATACAAAGTAGCCTATGTTCTTTCTCAGGGTCTAGACTATCTGTATAACAAATTTAATTCAAATCCGTTCAGTAGTTTTGGCGTGAAAGAGTAACAGACAGACACAGTTACTTTCGCATTTATAATATTAGTTAGGATGTGTTTATTGGTGACTAAAATAACAAAACAGACAAAAAAATAACTAACTTATAACAATAATAAATTACGTTATAAACCAGGAACAATAAATAGCTAATGCTAATAAATACCTTATCGCTAAGAGCGATCGCTTACAGGCAACCATAAGGCTCGGGTGGAAATAGAAGAGAGTGTAAAGTGTGATGATTGTGTTTTATTCTGTGGAATTCGGGGTGACAAACGGATGATTTTAACTTATTTTACTTTGGTGAAACTAGGTAATAAATAATCTGCCTATTTAAAATTCCCGCCTATAAAGGAACTTCTAACTCAAATAAAGTTTTAGAGACCAAAAGAACCTGAAAGACTTTCTTGGCAGAGCGTACTATCTTTGCGGCCAAATGCATAAGCATTTTGCAGCATAAAATTTAATATTTACTAAGACATTTACGGTTTCCTGCTCAGAAGAGGAAATTTTATAACTTCCTAACGTCCATATTATAGCAGATTAGATTAAAAGTGCTCTGAATTAAAAATATTTTATGTAATGACATGGAATTCCAGAAGATTTTTATCTCGATTTTGGCTTTAACTTTAAGGTATATCCTGCAGGGATACCGGGATAAAAAGTAGCATACGTAACTCAGGCTGGGCCTTCTATCTATCATTATATCTAAAACATTTTCCCAATGCTCTGATTACTTATAATACTTAGGGCCTGTTCCACAATGTCTGGTTAGTGGCTACCTGTCGGATAAAATACATACTGTCACTGTCTAAAAAATAATGACAGAGAGTGACAGCATGTATTTTATCCGACAGGTAGCCACTAACCAGACATTGTGGAACAGGCCCTTAATGTAAAATAAAGGAATACACTGCCACTTAAAATATTAGTAATACCTATGTACCTATTGATTTCCAAATAACATGACTAATACTAATAATATAGATTATGTCTGAACGAAACTACGCAAATACCGGCGGGTTCATTGACCTTGTCACGTGAATGCTATTAAAAACACTATTATCTCACCGAATGTTAGCCGCAATTACTTAGTCTGTCGCTAAACGCATTATTTCTGGTTTAAACGAGTGTTTCATTCTAGATCTACATTATCGTCATATGCGAGTAGCGACAAAACTGTCCATTGTAAAATATTTTTATAAGTCCTTGTGGTGTCCAGACATAGTGAAACCAATTCTACACACACTAAAGGGTCTAATTTTATCGTGTGACGTCGTGGCAACGTCGCCAAGTTAGGTTGTTACACAGGATGTTGCAAAAAGTGTATACTAAGCCGAAACCTTAGTATGCAGCGTGTTATATCTAAGCCTGGAAAATAAATCAAAATGTTAAAATTGGAAGGACGCCATGTCGACGTATCCAAGCAGTTCGTATTGAAATGTATGGTACAATCTACGGTGAAGAAACCTGACCTCTTTCGGAGTACCGAATGCTACTCGAGAAGGGTCTGGTGACTTCGCTTCAGACCGTACCTTACATCGTCGCCAAGTGAGGTTGTTATTCAATTCGTCGCTGCCATAAATTCGTTAATGCCATAATGTTGTCGCTTTCAATGTCGTCGCGTCGTCACCATGGCGTCCTAGTGAGGTCTACACGACAGTACACTTACTGTAACATAAGCAACTAGTAAACTCACTTCTCCTCAAACAGCTCGAAGTCGCCGATGAGGTCGCCGATGCGCACGCCGTTGCGGGTCGCCTTCGACGAGTACGTCGGCCCGATGCCCTTCTTGGTGGTGCCCAGCGAGTTCTTGCCCTTCTCGGCTTCTTGGAGACCGTCCACCTGCGGGGGAGAGGGGGGTTAGGTGTGGGAGCCAAGAGAGATATGTGTGAATGAATGAATGAATATGTATTTATTTCACAAAAAAATTTAAGATACAACTTACAAATTATTTTACAATTAATGATGTATGACAATAGACTGTATTCTTCATTGACATGTAGTAGCTTCAAGCAACCACGCTAGGTCTAGATATGTGTCCGTCCCAGCGGTAACACTTGTTATGGTACGTTTACACGCTTGCCAAGCCTTCGCAAGCCCCAACAATCACAAGCGTGTAAAGAGGGCGTTTGGCTTGGCTTGCGTGAGTTTGTGGGCGCTTCCTTCCGATCCAGTCGAGTGTCGGTTTTTTGACGCAGATCAAAGGGCGTTTGCGGCAAGCGCTTGCGACGCATTTACACGTTGGTCCGCGTTCAGTGGGCATTGTGATCTCGCGGCGAGTACACGTTTCCGCTCTAGCCCGCACGCTTCCGTGTACGCAAGTGCGAATTAGCGAGTGGGCCGTTTTGGTGTCTCGTAGGGAGCCTACCTTCTGGTACTAGATTTATTTTGTGCTAGTACGGACAAAATAAAAAATGAGTAGCTGGTCAAATGACGACTGTCTTTCTTTCCTCGAGCATTACCAGATGGTCATTACCATCCATCCATCCATCATCATGGAGCATTACCAAATAAAAGTACGATAAGCCAAATGCAATAGCCGTCACAAGTTCGGTGTCCGCCATGCTTGGATCTATCTTGCAGACTGACGCGTTCCCAAGCGTGTAAACTCCTTTCAAACGCCAAACGAGATTTGTGGAGGCTTGGGGCTGTTTGCCGCTTGCGAAGGCTTGGCAAGCGTGTAAACGTACCATAAGATTCAAACCTAGGATTATCGGGTGTTTGGAACTGTAGGGCTAGCTTACAAGAAACAATTAAACGTATTTAAATCTATTGCTTGCTTGCTTTGACAGTATACTGACTGAACAGGACATAAGTAGATTTAAATGCGCATAATAATGTTTCGTGCAAGCACCTTAGGTTTATCGGAAAAAGGAGTTTTACTCTCCTCCTAAACCTCTTTACAGCGTTTAGCATGTATAACTTTTGTTATAAACGCAAAAATAAATAACGATAATAAGCAATAGGCAAAGCTTTATACACGCTTTATACTTATTTACATCCAAATAACTGATATACGGATTTTTCAAAGCCTTTGAGGAGAATCGAAGATAGCGAAATAAAGTGGAGTAAGAGTGAAACTATACTTTCGTAACGAAAAACCAATCAGAATTCGTGACCGAACAACAATAGAAAAAAAAAGTTCGATTATTTATTCACAATACTGTAGACTAATGGTACAGCTTGGCCTGATTTCCAACCATTTACAAGACTTTCTTGCTAGCAAATAAATAATATGTTTCATTTCACAAAGTCAGTCGCCTAATTTTCTTCAATTACATGAAAATCCGTAACTACGAAGTACGAAGTAGAATGTCAAATTCTCATGGCACAAGGCCAATGTTATAACGTAATGAATGCCATTTCTCCGTGTACTACACAGATACTATAGATCTTTATTACGTAGGCACGTGATAATAAAGAAATGCTATCTCCTGCCAAATGTTTATCGTCAAACATGCTTTAGTTCGTAGAATCTGGACTTCTTTGACTGAAGTGTCAGCAGACTGCTCCTGTCCACATCCGTGTCATCATCATCAACTCAGCCATAGGGCGTCCACTGCTGAACACAGGTCTCCCCAAAATTTTTCCACCTTGTCCAATCAGAGGCGGCTCGCATCCAGCGCTTCCCCGCGGACTTGACTAGATCGTCCGTCCATCTCGCGGGGGGCTGCCCAACGCTGCGCTTGCCGGTATGTGGTATCCACTCGAAAACTCTTCTGCTCCACCGACCATCAGGCCTTCAAGCAATTTGTCCATTGCTTTCACTTCAGCTTTAGTGACTAGAGCTGTGTCGGTTACTTTGGTTCGTCTATGGATCTCTTCGGCTTCTACTGATTCGATCATGTAGAAACACAAAGAAACACACAGCCCTTTCCATAGATCGCCTCTTACAAGCCTCTTGGTACATATCTCAGTACAAGTACCTGTTGGTGTATGTCGAAGACGAGGTGCGCGCGGTCGGAGATGATGAGCCGGCGCTGCCAGTCCGACATGCCCTTCGCCTCGTTCTTCTTCAGCTCCTCGAAGAGGCCGGGCAGGTGGATCACCACGCCGTTGCCTGTGGACCAGATTGGTACCGTAAGAAAGAAAGACAGAAATATTTATTTGACACACTGAACAGAAACAAAAAAGAAAAAAAAATACTACAAAAAAAAGACAAACATACACCAAATATGGGTAGGTAGATAGTAGATACCTACTACTGCGAGGGCACCAATTTAAACAAATGACATATAGTATCATCAATGTATGAGATTCAGAAGATGTTTTGGACAGTGCAACATACGTAGGTGGTCTGAAAAGTTTCCGACCTCAACGTGAAGATGGTAGCACACATCAATGAAAGTCAGGGAATGTAATTGTGCATCTTTTGAAAGCAACACTTGAAAGTTTCAGCCATTTTTGACGCGCGGTTTATATTTTACAGTCGTTTGAGTGAGTCGATGTGAGCATTTCTGTTAAAATGGAAAAAATCGAGTATCGAGCTGTCTTAAAATATTTGTTTTTGAAAGGGAATGCCCCTACGCAAATCAAAGATGAGTTAGATTCTGTGTACGG
Source organism: Plutella xylostella (assembly GCF_932276165.1). Classification (NCBI taxonomy): domain Eukaryota; kingdom Metazoa; phylum Arthropoda; class Insecta; order Lepidoptera; family Plutellidae; genus Plutella; species Plutella xylostella. The sequence goes on from NC_064005.1 coordinate 2,497,846, forward strand.
GGACTCTTCACCGTCATTTACCACAGTAAAATTTTGGGCAGCCGAATTTAAACGTGGCCGTAAGAGCTTCGGAGATGATGAACGTTCGGGACGTCCAAAAACTGCAACTACTGACGATAACATCGCTAAAGTTCACCAAATGGTGTTAGATGACCGCCGAATTAAAGTGAGAGAGATAGCAGAGGCAATGAAAATGTCCAGGGAACGTGTTTGTCACATATTAAATCAAGATTTAGGCATGAGAAGGCTGTCCGCGCGTTGGCTGCCGCGTTTGCTAACGTCAGACCAACGACGTGTTCGAATGAACATTTCCAATGCTCTGTTGGGACAGTTTAGGCGCAATAAATCCGAGTTTTGGCTCCGCCTAATTACTATATGAGAGACTATGTAGAAGAATAAAAATAAATTTTAAGAAAAAAAATCTTGTATCTATGTTAGGTCGGAAACTTTTCAGACCACCCATAAGATGAGCAGCAGCAGTAGGATTCTACAAACCCAACTTTGAAACAAACGATGACACCCCACATACTTATTTATTATCAACCAACTTTTACCCCTTGCATTGTCGGACTCTATCTAGTGCAATAGAGCAGTTGGTCGGCTAATCGACAACGAAACAAACCTGATAGGGTAATAATAATAATAAAAGAGACCACTATAACTATATTTGTCATGTTCAAAGCTTTGATTATGAAAGCAACCTTGAAAATGTCTTAAAAGGCAGTTAAACAAAAACAGTCGTATTCCCCGAGTTTAGTCAACATTGCGGTACCAGGTATGCTACGGTACAATAATGATTAAATTACCTTCGGTATATCTACAGAACGGCAAATGATAGCTAGAATTAACATTTTTATTACAATCGGAAGTTTTGTTTTATTCCAGTTAAAGAATTTGACAAACAATGTCTTTAGTTACTGTAACTTTGTAGTTATTTCGGTTAGGTATAGCCGGTATAGGTAGGTACAGGTATGGATGTTTTGGTGGTCACCTACTAATGTCGTCTTTACATAATATCTTACCGATGATGATTCCATAGACTGAAGCACAAAACTATTGAACGGTATAAGAAATAAGATTTTAGCAAAAAAATATTAGTTCTATTCATTGGTCCACGTAGGACTGATGTAAACAAATTTCTTTCACATCATCCCACATCTCTGGTGGTGATGGCAAGGCACCCTTATGGTACTAGTTGATCACAGCTTTCACAGCCCACATACAAGTTGCGGCAAAATGCTACCCATCTTCTGCAAGCCGTTTTCCTAGGTGTGTCCAAACATAAAGCGGCATTCGAGCGCGGCTGCCGCGCTATGATTGGACGATTGCCGCGCGCGGCAGCCGCGAGCTACCTGCCGCGCGCGACGATCGCCGCGAACGGTGTTAGTGTTGGTTCGCCAGTGGTTGTGTGTGGACGGACGTATTTTATCAAATAAAATGGATAATGAAACAGCAATTCGTCTTATTGAAATTTATGGCTCCCATAGTCCATTATGGGACACTAGACGTAAAGAATATCACAATAATAATGTGAGAGAAGATCTATGGGATGAAATAGCAAAAACATTCGTACAACCAAAAGCAGCTTTAAAATTGAAAATGAAAAGTCTTTTGAGTTCTTATAGAAGGGAGAGAAAAAACAAGTAATGTCACCGGTTGTGGTAAGTTTAATCTTATTACATTTTATAACAGTACTTATTAATAAATCTCTGGCTGTTTACATTTTCACTATACTAATTCTTAATTATCTCTAAACGCGTGGACCGAGTTACATGATTCAAACTGATAAAATGGTTTTAGACCTAGACCTTTTATTTGACACCATAATCATTAAGATATCTCAACAAACAAAAAAATCTAATTTTCAAGTTACCCTCGCGATTATCCAACATGTATGAAATGCGTAATTCAATTCTTTAATAAGACACAAAATCAGCTTATGTTTTAGTTGTTATAATGTTCTTTTTTCTGTTGCAGGTAGAAACGAGGCCTATAAATCTAAATGGTTTGCTTATGAAGCATTTAGTTTTTTACATGACAGGAATAACCCTATTGATGCAGTGGTAAGTACCTATTTCTTTTATATTTTTTTTAGACTATAGCATTCCGCCAGCGGCTTCGCCCGCGTGGTCTGGTTGTTTTTTATAAATTATAACCTAATGTTACTCAGTGAAGATGTAGCTTTGTAATAGTAAAAAAAAAATCAAAATCGGTCCAGTAGTTTTTGAGTTAAATCGTAACAAACAAAAAAAACTTTCCTCTTTTCAATATTACTTTAGATGTAACGGCCATATTATACATACAGCCCGCATACTGCAAAATCTATGAGATCAAATAATGCTAAGGGGCTGTTTATTAATTTTGGCCATTTTTTACCTAAGGTTATGCAATTATTAATATCTTTCTTGCCAATCAATTGATCCGTTTGTCATAAAATATCTTGACAAAAAAATACGAATATCAGAGGGAGTGGTAATAAATTGATTTGGAGTAAAGGAAGCTGTTTCAATCGTCGAATCATTTGTTTTTTAGGATTCCGTAGCCAAAATGGCAAAAACGGAACCCTTATAGTTTCGTCATGTCCGTCTGTCCGTCTGTCCGTCTGTCACAGCCGATTTACTCGGAAACTATAAGTACTACAGTGATGAAATTTGATGGGAATATGTGTTGTATGAACCGCTACAAAAATATGACACTAAATAGTAAAAAAAAGAATTGGGGGTGGGGCCCCCCATACATGTAACTGAGGGATGAAATTTTTTTTTTCGATGTACATACCCGTGTGGGGTATCAATGGAAAGGTCTTTTAAAATGATATAAAGTTTTCTAAAAAACATTTTTCTTAAAGTGAACGGTTTTTGAGATATCAGCTCTCAAAGTCGTAAAAAGTATGTCCCCCCCCCTCTATTTTTATAACTACGGGGTATAAAATTCTAAAAAAAATAGAGGTGATGCATGCTAATTAACTCTTTCAACGATTTTTGGTTTGATCAAAGTATCTCTTATAGTTTTTGAGATAGGTTGATTTAACTGTAATTTTGCTGCTACGGAACCCTTTGTGCGCGAGCCCGACTCGCACTTGGCCGGTTTTTTTAATAAAGAGTCTCTGCGAAGGAAGTTATGCAAGTGAACAGTAGCTAGAACTATGGTTTTGGCTGATTTTGGGCTTAAAATCATTGTACTTCTCAATACTCTAAATTTTGCCGACATGATTCCAAAAGCATTTTCTACTACTCGGCGTGCTCTTGATAGTCTATAGTTGAAAATCCTTTCTTTTGACCCTTTTGGATGAATTCCTGCAAATGGTGTCATCGAATGTGTGCTTAATGCAAAAGCTTGATCTCCTAATATTACATATGGTATTTTAGTTATGTAGGGTATTTGTAAAATTTCTGGCGCTGGTACATTAAGTAGATTATTTTCTACCTTTCGATACAATTCGGAATGTTTATAAACTCCTCCATCTGAAATTCGACCTTGGCTTCCTATGTTAACATACATAAAATTGTAGTTTGCGTCTACTAATGCTAATAGCACGATACTAAAGAACTTTTTATAATTAAAATATTCAGTGCCGCTACGAAAAGGAGCTTGAATATTTATGTGTTTTCCATCTAACGCCCCAATAGTGTGCGGAAAATTCCATTTTTCCTCGAAGTCTTTAGATACTGCTTTCCAATCTTGCTCTGACACTGGTAGCTGAAAAAAAAAATAATAACGTTTTATTTATTTTGTTTCAGGATTGTGGCTCACCCTCAGAGCCGGGTAATACAGAACAAGCTATTCCGGTACAAGGCATTTCAGAACAAGGCACTTCAGAACCAGGAACTTCGGAACCAGGAACTTCGGAACAAGGCACTCGAGACCAAGATACAAATACCAAGAAGCCAAGAAAAGAAATGCCCGCTAACAAGAGGACATATCAAGAGTCAGAGTATGATGCTGAAAATCAAATGATAGAAGAAGCATTAGAAGTAATGCGAAAACAAAATGACAGTAGTAATGATCCTTACGTTGCTTTTGGCATGCACATAGCAGCCGAACTAAGAAAATATGATGCCACTATGTTTACGAGAGTCAAACATTCAATAAATACTATACTATACGAAGCTGATATGGAGCTCCTCAATCAATCATCAACACAAGAATATAACGTTGAAAACAGACGAGGATATTTCACTTCACAGTTTACCGATCATGACTCATCATCTTCTAGTACGTAACATGGGTACTGGCCTTACACAATTGATTCGCGATTTAGACACGGATGTAGATTAATATTGTGAATTAGTTGAGAACAACTGTGATTGACGTATGATGATTGTGTTGTATTTAATTACTACTTAATTATGAAAATAAATAAATTAAAAATCTGTAGTTTAAAATATTTCACCAAATAATAAAAATAATATAAGTAATAAAGTTCATAATAATTTACCTGTACCATGTCCTTAAGAGCTCTCACTATGGCATCGCACACTTCTGGAATTATTGTTGATATTGTTTGCTTTGATACGTGAAACGTGTATTGTAGGCTGGAATAGGAGTCTCCTGTAGCCAAATAACGTAACGTTATTGCAAGTCTCTCCTTCGACGTTATTGCCGTTCGCCAGTGAGTATCCATTTTTTTAATAAATGGTTCTACCAATGTATGTATGTGTTCGAATTCTTCCAAAGATAATCTTAAAAACTGTGGCGTTCGGTAGTTGATTTCGTAAAAGATCCCTTCCAGATTCTTTGTCCTTTGTTGAAAGAGTGGTCGCATCCAACACTGCTTTTTTTTAATACACTTTCTTTTATTCCTTCTTCTACGTAATTTACGAATAATAAGCACAGCAACAACACACGCGGCCGCTTTCATTGTAGTTTGAATAAATACGAAATAAAGAGCGCGGCGTGTCTCGGACATGCCGCGCATCACTGCCGCGCAGAAGGTTTAAACTAGGCGCGCGGCAAATTTGTGTTCCGCGAATGCCGCGCGTAGCTGCCGCGCACCTTGCACGCCGTGTTTGGACACACCTTAAGTTTACTACACCTAGTTGGTTAATTCTGTTTACATTATTCATGCATGTATTTTTCCATTGAAAATGTATTTTATTACACACTGAATACGACTACACTAATAACACAATATTAGAAAAGGCAATCAATTTAAATTACGCGTAATTTAGTTAGTAAGGTAGTCATTTGTAAAGCATGATGAATTGATGACGATGGTTGATTAATGTTAATCCTATGTAATGGTTTTCAAGGTTGTACTTTTTATTGCTTTACTAACACCATGCTTATCTGCTTTAAAACGTACATAGTATGACAGGCTGTTTATAACATGGGAATTTCGACGGGAAACCGTTAAAAGCAAAGCTAACAGATAGTAACAAACATAAAGGATACGGAACGGATAGTTTCATTATCATTACAGTATCGCAGACGAATTGGTGTCACCTTCCTAAATATTCGACCTGACATGAACCAAGTCTTTATCTAGATTAAGGGGCATTGCTACTCGCACACTGTGATAACACTGCACAAGATAATAACACTGTGAATCACCGGATAGCAACCAAAGTTCACTAACAACTTGCCACTTTTCCTACTTGGTCATGAGATGAGTCATGTTTGCTATCAACATCAACTTATGACCCGAATCGTTTACTATACCTAGTCATTCTAGTTATAGTACCTACGCAGACTCTAGGTCTCGACTGGAGTCTAAAATCTGATTCTTGAACCCATTAAATTTCCTCATGTATGTACTTGTACATTCTTACATACAGTTTCAGAAAAGGGACGATCACCGTGTAGAAAGGATTAGTTACTGTTTTCATTCCTGCATAATTATTGTATGCGTGGAACGCCGACAAACCGTATTTTACTGTAACTACGTCTATTGACGACCGAATGGCGCAGTGGTTAGTGACCTGACTACTGAGCCGATGGTCCCGGGTTCGATTCCCGGCTGGGGCAGATATTTGTTTAAACACAGATATTTGTTCTCGGGTCTTGGATGTGCCCGTAAAATGCCCCCTATTACATTGGGACTAACATAACACTCTGGCGAAAAGTGGGTGCAGCAATGCACCTCTGCCTACCCCACAAGGGAGTACATTAGTACAAGGCGTGAGTGCGTGTTTTTTTTTTACGTCTATTAACTCTTTTCTTGTTGCCTCTCACTCCCGTTAACAAGTTACATCGAACATTTCACTAGCAAAGAAGCAGTAGCTAGTGTGAAATGTTGGATGGATCTTCTTTTAGGTTTTCCTAGGAGCGGATCACATCATCATCAGAAAAAGAGCCATCAACCAAGTCATTCGGTACAGTACTCCTGGCCCGAGCATGTGCCAATCTAGCTTTTAGCAAGCATTCTGATATCATTGGGAAGACGCGTTTTGACCGATAGCTAGTATCTGACTCAGACAGACTCGAGTATCTTCATAATCTTAAGTAATAAGATAGTAAGTATACCTGTAATGTAAGTATGTATTAGGTAGCGTACTTATTTGCGTGTTTCAATCGCGGGGACGTACTTCTTAGTTGTTGAGATACTTCTACAATACAATAAAATACACTTTATTTGCACCAAGAACAAAAATCACAAAAAAACAATAATAAAAAAATAAAACAGTACAAAGAGGCGGCCTTATTGCTTATAGCAATCTCTACCAGAAAACCTTTGATATCTTGGTATTTTGTTATTGGTTATTTGGTATCTTCTGGCAAAAAATATTTACTCCAACCCCTATTTAGTGTTAAATAGGGGTTGCTATAAGGTATGGGTTCTGGACGAGGCATCATTAGAGGTTTCCAGATCAAAACTCCCAGCTCCCGCAGTGTTTAGTGTATTTTTAATACTCGCTTCAAGGATTCGTATTACCATAAATAGAGATATCACGCATTAAACTCGATTGCTCTCGACTTTAATCCATAAAGAGTAGCGAAGGTGATAAGTGAGCTATCCACATTTAGCAGTATACTCTGTGAGTATACAACATAGGTACATGTAATACACACGACACGTGATAGGTCACGAGGGATTTCACTAGCTTAACAAAACCGAAAAATCGAGAATCCAGGGGCACGCCAAACGGTACCTTTGACCAAACGGAGTCGGCAGTGCCCATAAGGTGTCACTTGTGTGAAATTCTATACAAAGGATTCATAATTCGATGCGTCCGTTGCGTACGACGCCGAAACGTGGGTAAATAAATAATAAATAAAGACGTGGTGGAAGGTAAGCCTTTCAACATTAGTTTTTTGCGGTGTAGACACTAGACAGTTATTAAATCACCTCATAAGCTGGCATAATAAGTAGCTTACCAATGACAGAGGTGCACTTCTGGTTGATGATGCCGCTGGGCAGCAGATGGAAGTCGAACTCGCGGCCGTCCACCACCACCGTGTGGCCGGCATTGTTGCCACCCTGGCGACAAGAAATACCAAAATGAAGTCGAGGAAGAAGAGGAGACAGGAAGTGTGTACTTAACCGTGTAACTTGTTGTGATGATTATGTTTTGTTTCATGATAAGAGAGGTTTCGGAACGCTTTCTTGACGTCATAGATAAATAGCGTCACGCCGGCTCCACAAGTTGGACCCAACGCAGCTTCAACGTGTGGATCTAGAAAATGGCGTTGAGACCAATGCCATTGTCGGTCAGTAACATATGGTCTGTATTAAAAACAACGTGTGGAGCTGGCCTCAGAGTATCCCCGCACTTTCAAGGAGATCTAATCTAAGGGGGCCTTCTGCGCAATGCCATGTTACGTTTACGTGGTTTGCACTGTACCACCGAAGTATACATAAAACTACGCTTGCTGGCGAGAACTAGTGGAATCGTAAGTCAAAAAGTTAATAACAATCATTTTACTGTTTTCCAAACCATCGTTTTTGTGTCGCCACCGCGCCTTAGTCGCAACAATAGGGCATATTTTTTTTATAAAAGTAAGCATTTTGTTTTAGAACAGTTCCTGGTATGAGTGTTTGGAACCCAGTGTTCATGTTATTAGAATAAATCTACTAGTAGTAAACGAGTATGAAATCATTGTGACATCATCACAGCATGTAAACAATGGAAGTTCACTGTAGTATTGTACTTGTGTGCCTCTTTTTATTATGTACACATCATGTACATAAAGGTACATGATGTTTTTATGTAGGTATATGATAGGTATTTAATGTTTTTAACAGAATCTAAGCCAGTTAGCAAGAAGCTAATAGCACTTCCATAATAAGTACTATGTGCAACACCTAATTTGATGATTTACTTTCACACTTTAAATTTAAAAGTAAAAAGAGTTCATATAATAAAGCAAACTCAATACTACTGGACTAGGTATGTATGCTGCAACTGATGTTTTAAACCAGTATTAACATAAACATTAATCAGTATGATTCAGATAAAACCAGAAAAACCATAACATGATAAGGAACTACTTGGTACAGGTTAAATCCATAATATGAAATATTTACATATCTATATACACTTTGGTACCCTCCTGTGAATACCTAACATCACTGACCCCCAATAACATAATTGGTTGATTGATGTTTAGATATTTATGGATTTTACTACCTACATAATGTCAAACATTGTGTTCACAAATAAAATTGAAGTGTTCACTTAAGTTTGGCTGATAATGTAATCTGAGATAAAATCGCCAATCTCAATAATAGTTGATTGTTTGAAAATAGAATGTTTTGACTCCAAACAACCAGAGGACACAGAAAAAACATCTCAATAGCACTATGCTACGATGAATGGCCCAGACCTTGGCAAAATTCCACAATTAGCTTCCACACCGAGGTCTATTTATGTAGATAAGTGTTATGTCAGTCATTCATGCTTGACTGCATCATTGCCCAGTCACATGACTGCAATAATGCTTACAAAAAAGTAAATAAAAGTATTAGAACTATGTTACATAACTTCTGTCTACAACTTAACAAACGAAAGGTGTGGGAAATCTGTCTGTACCCGCCACAAAACTTAGCACAATCCAAATCTTGCAGGATTTCATGGGTAAATTTCACTAAATGTTTTCAAACAAAATCTGGATGTCAGCCAAGAGAAAAAGCTTTACAATTAAATCGTATTTCAAGTTCAGCTGCGGACGCTCGACTGAAAATAAACAGATTTAGGTCCTAGATTTTTTATAGAGTAAAAATAATCGCGTATTATAGTTAACTTGCTAATTCGCATTGTGTTAGACATAACCTCTGAGGTCAAGTTTAATTCATAGTTTTCTGCAAAAGAGTAAGTGCTGGAGTAACTGTTTGTGGTGATTACTGTTCAGTAGTGCAGCCTACACATGTCAGGCCCAAGTTGGAGCCGGGAGGAGCTCACCTGGCATCGGCACACGATGTCGGAGTCCACCGCCAATAGATCCACAACTTTTCCTTTACCCTCATCACCCCATTGCGCTCCCAACACAACGGTCACTTTGTTACTATCCTTTCTCGACTTTTTCACTGGAGTAACTTCTCCGTTCAACATGGTTTGTGAAGACATTTTTCGGCTTAATTTTGGAATTTTTAGTATTTTTCACGAAATCAAACGCGGTTACGCGCGCGCATGCAGCGCAGCTGTCAACAATTAACTGAACATGGGCTTTTCAGCTAATACAAAATGTCACTCTTATTTTTCAAGCTCTAATTTTTTGTTTGTGAGCACATCTATAGATGGCGCTGTAATGAGAATTATAATAATGATAATTGAGTCCAAATAATATCTGGCAACATTATTTTACTATTATTTATTTTTAATACTGGTAATTATTAAAACTCCGGCAATGGTACGTTTCTTTACAGTCAAAATATTACGTCAAATTCAACTGCTATAATAGTTATTAAATATTTAAGTATCTAGTCATTCACGAAAATTTAATAAAATAAAACATTACATATATATTTATATTACTAATTCTGACATCAATATGTTTAAAAAATATAGAATTTGCATACTACAAAATATTTCAGTGTGTATATGTCATTCACGCAATGTGTGCATAATACGGAACGTTATTTGTTATTACGGCCGCCATAATACAAATAACTTTTTCGGATTTTTGTGATTTTATCGACAACTCTAGCTTTTTCGTGGACTCTGATTTGCCTCCTCACCTTCTGACCTTTGCGAGTACTATAATTGACCTTGATTTGCCTTTTGATTTGGATTTTGTACTATGGCGTCGAAACATAAGTGTTTTATTCCTGGTTGTGACCAGAATGAAAAACGTAAGTACCTATATTCACTAATTAATGTTCCGACTTTGGACGAGTGTTGTGTCTACCGTCGTAAAATTAAGTTTGATGTAATCTAGCTGAAGGATTGGTGCTTAGTGGCGGCTTATCAAGCTATGTACAACTCGGTTGCCAAAAGAATGGACCTGATACTCGGGCCGAGAATGGATCATAGCAACTCGGCGATACCGTAATGGATCGCGTTCGTAGTTCATCGACGCTCAAGCGAAACCAAGAGTAGAAACCAGTATCCCGCGCGGCATTAAACTATGAACTCCATATCATTGGTACAGGCCAGGATTTGAACCCACAGCCTCTCGATTGAGAGGACGAGGCCTTATCCATTACGCCACCACGGCTCTCCGTCATGCTGGTTAAATATAAATGTTTTTATTGCAGGTGAAACCACCAGTACCTTACATAGGTTACCCAATCCTGATAAGGATGCTGGAAGATTCAGAAAATGGACCAATGCTATTGGTGGAATGTTATGTGTGGAGTATTATAAAAAAAGAAATAAATGTCAAAAACCTTATCCTGATGTATTAATTTATCCCCGTTATTTTATTCACGTAGGTATTTAATAGATACAAATAGCTAGAAATAAATCAAAATACCTATGTATTACCATTAGTGCTATATATACATATATGAAATTTAGTTCCTGGGCACATCTACAGCTGGCGCTGATATCATCGTGGGACTGATAGCTCTATTCTCAGAATAATTAATGTACTCTGTGTAACTGAATGGTCTGAATGATGAAATGAATGACTGAATGAATGAAGAAATATTTATAACTTTTTCAATAGTCTTGCCACTCTTGCCTTTTTGTAGAAAAGTTTCTACCATTTTTGGGTTTACAAGCTATTTTGTTATTCGTTGGAGATAGACAGTTTGCATACTCAGGTTGCATAAGAGGGTAAACTACCTATTTAAGAGGGATGCGCAGTGTGGCTTTCTAAAACGAATCAATCAAAGTTCAAGACCAAATGGGCACTGTTGAATCATCCTGGTTCGTGTGATGCAATCTCTGTCTGGAAAAGATTTTATGGCTAAGCCACACGGTGTGCCACATCACTGATATTTAGTAGGTATTAAACGGTGATTTTATTAAAACCACAAGGCGAAATCCATTAGGCTCCGCCTGACCCTTAGAATAGAACGGGCTCCTAATTTTGTTGCCATAGATTATACGGCTCTCATTGAGGGCTCTCTTCTCTCTTCTCATATAATATTTGACATAAAATTTATTTGACATTGACAGTGACACTTCACTTGATAAATAATCGGAAAGCGGTCGGTAGTGGAAGTGTTTTTGGTTTTTTGGCCGATCGAACCAAAGATTCTTCTAAAACAATAAAATTTGTGATAAAGTTTCGGTTCGAACTTAAAATCAGAAACCATGATCGGTGCATCAACAAGATAGCTACACAATTCACCACCGTACATTTAAAAAACACTATATAACGTAACTGCGGTAAGATAACATCGTGAAATGAACATTGGCTTATTTTTATTTGTGTCACTATTTGTTTATAACGCCGCGAGCGATGATTACGACAGTAAAGTGGACGAGGAAGATAAGGCGAGGAGGAGGATTCTGGATCAGCTGACGAAAACCCACACAGTGTTAGCTGATGGGTACCACCTGGTGACCAGGCAGACCGCCACTGATGTATATATGTACAGGGGGTATCGCTCTGTCGGTGTTATATTTTACCCAATAATGCGCGATGTTGTCGATGCACGGTTCACATTCCAAGCTGAGGAGCTGCACTTCAATAGTATTGGTGGGTTTATGTTTTTTTAACTTACTAGCTTATCCTTGCATGCATTGCATTGTAATTATAGGGATTTTCCGTGGAAATTGTGGGTTAAAATATAGCTTTAAGCATTCAGGAATAATTTAGCATTATTTGTCATATTATGGTGAAAGAATTTTAAAATCGGTCCAGTATTTTGATATCTATGTAATTCAAACAAATATGTAATCAAGTCTTTCCACCTAATATTTCACTGCTTATTTTATCCATGCCACCGTAAAATATATGTACACAATGTTATCTAGAGACTATCAATAATGTATTTATCCATTCACTTAATTTACATTATCTAATCACTTTATCTATTAAACATCACATTGCATGATTCATTAGTTCATATTGGTATGAAAACAATTTAAACAACTTTTAAAGTGGTATTACTATTTTCAGGTTCATGCAAAGCAGAACATGTGATAATCAAGTTGAAGCACGGGTCATATCCCGCTGTAAACCCAGATGGGTATGCATTCCCAAAAGACTTCATAGATCCGGCTAAAAGAGACACCATTTATACAGTTGAATTTCTATCTGACGGCCAGAGCAACATATTTTCTGTGGAAAACCCAAAGCCAGGAAATTGGTATGCAATAGCTTACATCCAGTGGGAGGATCCAAAGACTGAGAGCATTGATCAGCAAGGTAATTTAATTTCCCTGACCTTAATAATATTAGATAAGATATATTCATTAAGAAAACTTATACTGAAAGAACTCTTTTGTATTTGGCTAAATTACGGTTGAATCTAATAATACTGACCAAGTATGAAATATTTCTTCATCATTTAGAAGAATACAATGTGGTCTTTGAGATTATGTAAAACATTAAGATTTACACTTACAGCTGAAACTGGCATTGATACATTTTAAATCAGTCTTGAAAGGTCAAAGAGGTCACTTTACATGTGCCAAATGCTAAATTGTATTCATACATCAGAATTCAGCATACTCATTGTGATAAGATCTTGGTTTGCTTATTTGGTACAGTACACTTAAAACTAGATCGTAATAGATATTTATGTCATTTGTGGTTATTAAGCTATTCTAAAGTACCTACATTGTATAAATTTCACAGTGAGGTAATTACATACTACACAATAGCTAGTAGGATATGGATGATTGCAGCAGATAAAGCAGAAAATTAGAAAACCTTCAGAGATTACAATGATGATGAGAAGGAAGCCTAGTTAATTAAGACATAATGATCTTGACTTGATACTGAGTTCAGACAGGCACATACACCAGGGTAGCTGTTCCGTGATTTATAATGTGTGCCTAACGTAATAATAACAATATTGTTAAGATATAGCTTTAAAATTTTCTCTCAGTGCTATTCCTACAGTAGGGATAGTAACTATGCATGCGTATGCGAATACCCATCACGAATAATCACGATAAATTAAGCGTACAGACCGGCCAAACGAACGCCAACGAACGGGTTTCGTTGACCTTCGTTGCTGCAATCTGCCATGTATTATGTATTTTAAATATCCATCGTTGGGCGTTCGTTGGGCCGGTCTGCACGCAGCTTTATAAAAAGCAGCGAAACTATAATGTAGCTAACCTATCTACCTACCTATATCTATGTACTGAAAAGGTACCAGTTACCACGCAACTGTAGGCTTATTCTGGGTATACATACGTATTTCGTAAGTAAACATTTCTTTTTACTTGCCTATTTAGAAAACGAGAGTTGCTATATGATAGGTTTCTATAGTTTGTGCAGCCATGCACCGCTAGAGTAGTGGTTAACGACGACGCCAACTCTAGTACTAATAAGAAAATAAACCTTGTTTAAATCAAAATTTAAAATATTTATAAAGCGTTTGATAGCCAATTCTCAGCGTTCAGTCTTCGTTTAGCATGTGCCTCTCCACGTCTATCAAGTGTTTATTGTGAGGCCGCAATAGTTTTATCTCGATAGAGGACCTCACGATCGCATTGGATACGCCGACTGCTCCAGAATAGCACGCTGCAGCCGTGCATCGAGCTCATTATTCATTTGGCTTCATCCTGTCAACCCAGATTCGAATGGCCACCTCTTTTATTGAGTTAAATTATATTTAGGTAAATGTAGTTGTTTGGATAGTAGGTAGGTGCACAGATCTAGATAACATACCTACTTGAATTCAGGTAGATATTGGATACGGTTAGTAACTTGTTCCGTCACTACAAATGCTGCTCCGAAAGTCGACCGCTTACGAACTATCAAGAATGTTATAAGAAAGGGCCTATTTCAATATTAGGTATACAGTAGAAAAATGCATGATTTCCGTTTTTTTTAAAACTCAGTTACATTCCAGACCAAGGCAGACTTTCTATAGATATTTTCACTTTTAAGTCCCCAAATTAGTTATATTATGACCAATGTAAGTACATACCTACATCGGTCTAGGTATAGGTTCCTCTGCCAACCCTGTTCTTTTATTATTTAATTTCGTAGCGAGTAGGAGTCTGCAATCTGCATCCCACGCAGGTCAAAAGCAGCATGCACTTTCTGATCTTCTGGTCGGATAATTCCACAGTCAGTTGAATTGTCTGCAACTAGATGTGAAGGAAACCATATCAATGTCAGATATAAGTACTTACTCCACACTTAATATCACTATCACTTTGTCAATCATCCATTGGTGAACATAAGTTTCTCTCAATAGTCCCAATAATATACTTACCTCACTTTTACACTATTATCTTACATAAAATTACTTTAGTAACTTTTATTATTTATTTATCTATTATTACAAAATACTTACACCACTATTACACTTCTACTGCCTATATTAAATAACTAGGTACTCTGCCTCTGAGCAAGTAATACAAGAGATGGGAAGAACTGACGACTACCTAGACTTTTGTCTACTCTATTTAGCATGCAGTTTGACTGAATGTCTCTACATTACCAACGACCTCGACACTGTACCTAATGAATGTGATAATTATGAGTTACGACTACTTACGACTAATCTATTTAATTACCTTCTTTTCCAGGCCTTGTGGCTTTGTGCCAGACCATACTGTATTCAGACCTACAAGTGAAGAAGCAAGAAGACGTAGAATTAATTGACTGCTACTCCGAGTTATCTCTGAATTACAACGAAATCGGCCATCCGTCCATATTCAAGTGCATGTCCTTAGACATAGTGGATCCTGTTAGCCTAAATATCACCGTCAAAAATGACGACTCGACGTCGCTTCAAAAAGTAGCCGTTAAAATAGAAGCTTTGTCGATCCCCACCCAGACTAACTACCTCGTATCGTGTGCATTTGACCCGTCGTCAGAAAAAGCGCAAGTCATCACATTCTACCCGCATCCAAACTCATGGCACTATATTACCATAGAAACTATACCTGAGAACTACACTAAAATAGCCGATTGTGAGTCGTATAGAACAGTGGGCGAGGAGGAAGAAAATGTTTATGCACTCGATGACCTCATGCGGGACAGTAAAGGCAGGTTCTTTACCTTCGACTATGGGATACCCACTACCGACCTGCACGAAGCCACAAGCCTCGTCAATCTCACCTCAAACGCTGTCTCGAGTGTCCGCTTCAAACTCAACCAGTTCCTCGACATCGGAGGCACTTTGACCATAGAGGCCAGTCTCTTGATGAGCCTGAAGTACTACATGGGATACAAGAGGGAAAAGAAAGGCAATCTTCTAGCGTATACCGATGAGAATCAGTTCTTTCGAGTGGTAATATGTATGGACATAGGCCACGCCAGCCTGCCGCTACCTGACGGCCAGTGCAAATACAATGACGTCGTCAAACCAGCGTTATTCATACTGAACAGTACGGATTCCGACACCATTTATGAAAAGACAATGATACCATATCCAGAGAGCGGCGACTGGTATTTATCTATGAGGATATTCTGCGACGAAGTGGTCTGTCCGTGTAATACCTCTGACAACGGTACTAAGTACTACGCGACGGAGGGTTTAGTCAGCGGTGGGAATAGCAGCGAGGGTACTAATGCGACGCGGATGGGTGAGACAGAGTGCAATGCCACGGTAGTTCTGTCTCTCTCTTCCTCGTCATGTGTGAGCGGGAGGTGCAGTAATCACGGGAACTGTATGCTGAATACTCTTGGCGGGCTGGTGGTGTCTTTCTGCCATTGCTCTTCGGGTTATGGAGGTAAGAGTCATTTTAGAGTACCTATTCACATACTTTTAAAAAATATATATTTTGGCAAGCTGTGGATATTATAACTTCATATAATTATAACTATTATAAGTAATAAAGTAAAGTAGAATAAAAAGTACCTATGTAAAATACACAGTTCTTTTAAAACCTACGTTTTCTTTTACAGGTTGGGACTGCTCGGACGATTCACGGATGGACTCTCAAACGGACATGATATTATCAGTTATGCTCCTAACCCTTAGCAACATACTCTTCTTCTTCTCAATCTACGTCGCGATCATTCGCCTTTACTACACGGAAGCGGCCATGTATATTCTAACTATGATCTTTTCTACTTTCTACCACGCGTGCGACGCGCCGCCACAGATACACTACTGCATCATCAAAGGTAACCTCCTCCAATATGGCGACTTTAATTGTGGATTAATGTGCTTCTGGCTAACCCTCCTAGCCATGAGCCTTATCTCGGACAGAACCAGAGCTAATTTGCAACTGTTTGGTGCCATATTCATAGCGCTGTTGACTTTCTGGAGTTTACACTCGATATTTACATTCTTCGCGCCGGTATCGGTCGGTATAGCCGTGGTTTTGTTATCGTGGTTCATTGATTATAGAAGAACTAGGCAGTTTAGCTTACCACGATCGTATTATAGAAGACATTTCCCTATTGGCCTAGGGCTTGTGTCATTTGGTTTGATATGTTACGCGTTTTTGCAAACGGAGCAGAATTATAAGATAGTGCATTCTGGTTGGCACATGCTGATCGCTTTAAGTGTAGGGTTTCTGTTGCCAGATGTAAGGAGAGGGAACGAAGGGAATGCTTTCTTACCGAATGCGCAGAATAAAATAGCTCTTCCTATATGCATTTATCCATTCCGCCGCGGCGCGGGATCGACTCAATAATATTGATTCCTAAGTATTGTGATCGAAATCATGTGTAGGTAGATTATGTCAAATTATCCTTTTTCATCGTTAGGGTGCCCGTTCGTTTCTTATTTCGTCAGTTATAAAATAGTGCCGTATTATTCAAAAGCCTTTTGATCTCATTTTATACATTGGTGGGGTAACTTTGTAATTTCTACCTAAAATGTTTCTAAATTACTCGTAATCCTTAAGGTTTAAACTTTAGCCACATTCCTGTTTTAATTTAATGTAGAAATGCTTTTAATAGTGTAATTTATTTTTGAAAATAAATAATAGTTCTATTGTTGCAAACACTATCTTAACATCACGTTTCGTTCGAAAAACCTTAGTTCCAAATATTCAATCTATTTTTTACACTGTCTACTTGGTTACTAGCATCTATCTCCTCTTTCTTGATTTCTTTGAACAAAAATACGTAAGATTATGTCAAGCTCGTTTCATTGTCCTAGTTATAAGTAGTTTGTAAGCTTGCAATATGTTGTTGTCTCATAGTACACCTACCTACTAGTCCAATGATATTCATTTCACATCCAAGCTGATTTCTGAAGCAACAAATTATAATTTCATCCTTTCAAACCTACAATCCTCAGTACATATACATTTAAATACATACTTTTTACGGTTAAATTTTGAATTGGTGCTTCAGAATTCAGGTGCTATAGCCAATTTGTCCATAATCTCATTTTTCAATGATTTCCATAACAAACGGGCAGGTTTGTAATAATAATAATAAGTGTGGTGCCTTATAGAAGCCATGTCCATAATAAATAATTATATTTAGAATTATATTAAAGCAAATACTGTGCCATTGTAATTATTGTGACATTGAAGTACCAAAAATGTTGTGTTATACACTGATAAAATTAGTCAACCTAGTATAATAAGACTTTAAAAGTACCTATATGTTATTGAAAGGGTGTATATGTCGCAGGCATCTGGTTTAATCTGCTGTTTGATTGAACCACTAGCCCGTTCATTGGATGCCGCTATTCAGTTGTATGACTAAAGGACAACTCGTCAAGTCGTTGATTGTAACGTTCGACGTCTTGACTGAACGTCATTCAGCGGAGTCGTTGAATGGGATATAGTATTGCAACTTTGTAATGTCTGGTTAGGGTGAACATGACCAGACAAGAGTCAACAAAAAGACTATGTTACAAAGCTCTTATCTCACAAATTAACTAAACAATAACAATAAACGTACCTTCATATTGTTGTTTATAATTATCCAGTTACGCCACAATTTTTTCTTTGAAACTATCCTCCCGCGGCGTAATAATAGGTAAATCCATGTTGTCACACTATTTTAACACAAATAACGCACTTTTAAGCTAATTTATTTGCAAAAAACTAACAATATAGGTGCTTTTTGTGTCAGCTGTTAGCTATTAGACGCCATATTTGTTTTGTTCACCACCTGACTGATTTTAAGTCAGCTAACTAGTTGGACGTTTTGTGACGCTTGTGCAATCAACGTTCGGCCTAGTCATACAACTAAGCAGCGTCATCCAATGAACGGGCTAGCGGTTCAATCAAACAGGAGATTAAACCAGATGCCTGCGACATATACAATGTATGGTCATTATAATAAGTAGCTACACACCTTTGTCAAGCAGGCGGTGAGTTTGACAAGGTCCAAAAGTGTATAGCTACTTATGAACCTGACTGTACAAGTACATGCCCTAAGTTGGTATGTTGCGGACAGAGACAAGATGATAGTTTGATGTCGAGCTAGACAGCCAGATTACCTAGTCTAGACTAGACCATGCATAGACTAGAATAAATAAATACTTGTATAACGCGTACGGAGAATGAAAAATCATGAAAATGGCGGCAGTTACATACATAAGTGGGATGAGGAAGGAGTATACATAGCTAGGATCAGAGTTAGGCTTTGCACGCACTGCAGTTTTTTTTACGCGGTACTTTTCATCCGCCATTTTTATGTTATTTCTTTATCTACGTGTTATGAATATAGCATCAGCAGTCTCCTGTCTAATTAGATGTAAGCTTTATGTTTCTATTTGATCAAAGATTAATTTATGTATGTTATTATATTATTATCTTAAATTTTAATTGACTTACATTGTCCATTGGCAATTTTTCATGGAATAATGTAGCTGACTCTGAGCAATGTACAAGAATATTAATTATCTGCTCTCAGAATACTACCCCATATACTCTATACTCAAAATTTTAATTGGGTTTAAGTGCCCCAAATTAAGTTTTCAAAGTTAGTTTAAGTAACATTCCATCAGAAATCTTTGATTTTGTAAGTTATATAGTAGTATGATTTGAAATCACATAAAGCCATGACTGATATGCAGAAGGAGGTTTGATTGTATGTTATGTTTGTAATTAAAAATAATGTGAGTTTGAATAGTCACATAATATATACCATAATAATAAATAATTTGTTAACCAATCCAAACAATTACAAAGATATTCTATATATTTAATAAAAATAAACCTTTCAATGCACTCAGTCTTTTATTTCATAGCAATCATACATTTTAAAATATTGCTCTCAGTACATAATCCATCTACTCAAGCTATGTATTGCAAAGCCTCAGTATGATTAGCCAGTACAAACATGCAAATGGAGTCTTAAATAATTTAATCAATAAATATCAGAAAATATGATTCTTAGCAAAGAAAATCTTCATAAAAATGTATACAAGGCACATTATTATTAGTAAACATAGACCTATCTAACACTAGCAGGCCCATAACGAATTTCCCTTTCAAATTGCTCAGCCTTGAGAGTCCCATCTATACTGACACAGTTCTCATTAAACACACTATATGCTGAGACTTCCCCCTTTTTCCTAGGACTTGTCCTAGTATTCAAGTAGATGCCTATTAAGCATGAAAGTACAAAGAATACAGCACCAAACTGTAGCTTTAGGAAGAAAATGAACAGTGTCAGCCATGTGATGAAGTAGATGGACCATTTGGTAATGAAATATTTCCAAGATTCCTGTTTGACTTCTTCCAGGGACTCGACTTCACTGACTTCCGAGGCCACTTCCTGTGTTTCTTCTACAAGAGGTATCTCGTGATGTATTTCTTGCTCATTTTCTATCTGGAATTAAAATATTTATAACCTTAGCTCCTAAAAGATATTAAAAATGAAATCAATAATATTATCATCATAGATGAAGCAGATTTTAAATAACAGATAAAACTCATGAAACATTTCGTTTTAAATAAGTATCTTTTGGAAACTATAAATATTGGCATGCACTGTGCAAGTTATCACTAGCGGCATTCATTGATTTTACTTACCAACAGAACTTCGTCATCGTTTTCGTGTTTCTCCATATTCTTCATAAAGCTTGGTGTTAGTAAGGTGACGACTTTCTCCTTGGTTCTTGCTAGTTTCTCCTTTGTGTTTTCTATAAGTTCTTTTCGACGTCGCAAAGCACGGTATTCCTTAAGTTTTGCCTCCATCCGTGATTAAATAGTCAGTGTAACGACGTCAAAAAGACTCCGTTACATTAAATACTACACTTATTTTAACGACACACTCGGTTCTTGATGTTTATGCTATTAAAATGTTATGAATGTGGAAAAAACATGAAATAAAGATTGAAAACCTAAATAATACCGCTTCACACACCAACACCGTGTCTTATTTGTTGACATTTATTAATTGTCAAAGTGACATTTGCCAGCTCAGCTGTGATTTACGTTCCGTTTGCCCATTTCAATGTCGGCATAGTATAAGTATACATTATGAAATATTATTAGGTATATAAATGTTAAATAAGGCTTCCAGGCTATTAAGTTCAGAGAATATAAAAAAGAATCAGTAAATAATCTGATAAGATTCAAACATATTAAACCGAACAAAACATTGAAAATTATATAGCCTAATGTTTGCAAGAGTGTGTGGTCATAATTTCTGGAGGAAAGGGAAACGTCCACAACGAAACGTCAGAGTGGGAAGGCGCGAAATCCGATCGATAATTTCCCCAACTTTTACGAAAGCCTTGTAAACCTAGTTCTAAATAAAAAAGTTGCACCATATCATAAGAAATACTTAGTTAATTTATCGTGGGCGGATACTAATGGAACACCAATCAGAAATGGAAGGCTACGGTGAAAATGCGAACGTTCAAAACAGTGGAAATTATATCACGATTATTCCGGTAGAATACTCAAGAAGACGTTATCCGATGCAAGCTGAATACCAATACAAGTAAATAAATATTTAATATTTAGTTTTATAAAATTAGTGAGCTATCTCTTCTCGGATAGATCTGAGAAGCTAAGCACACTCTACGTACAGATTTTTAAATTTTATTAACTAAGTAGTTAAGTAAGTACCTAAAATGTTAGCATAAGCTATGATTTCAACCAAAATTTATAGATTTCTAACACATTCCTTCAATAACTATTGCTACGAACGTAACCAATCCACTAACAAGCTACCTTACCTACCTTACCCAACCTTCACAGCGAATACAGATCACGCGAAGAGTTCTACAGCGTCCAAAGCCAGAAGCTGCAAGCGGAGGTGAGCGCGCACCTGTACTCGGTGTCGCAGCGGCTGCCGCACCTGTCCTACAGCCCGCTCGGCCGCCGCGGCGAGTGGGACAAGCATGAGCACAAGCCGCTGCAGACCGACTCTAAGGAGAGCAACAGCTCGGACTCGCTGGAGAAGAGCGTTATGGGTAAGATTTGTTTAGGTATTTATGTTTAGGTGTTAAATATTCTGAAGTTTGATTTGATTCGGGTTGGGGCATAGATGTCAGATTCTACCTGCCTAAAGTTTGTGTCGTAAGCAATTTACCTATAAAGATATAGGTATGTAGGTAACTGTACTTTACTTATATGCTATGAACCGCGAACCTTGGACAATCACGAACTGACGCTAATCAGGCTGCTGGCTCATCCTTTCACCACAGTAACAAACTCTAGTCCCGCTCTAGTGTTTCTCACCGACACCCAAAACAATAAAAACATCTCTTACAATATTTCAGGATCCAACTTGAGCAGTTGTTCGAATCAGACAGGCTCCAGCAGCATCGCCGCGGGGTCGTTCAGCACAACGGAACCCATCACTAGTGGGGGGAGCACTTCCAGCGCCATATCACCTCCCTTACCAGGTAAACTAAGTAGGTATTTCAAACCTTACAACTGAGTAGGTACTTACTACCTACGAGTATAAACACACATACCTAACTTATTATTTTATATTGTGCTGGAATTTTATCACGTGTGTTGTCGCACTGTGTTAAGTGGAACAGTAATATACAAACAAATTAGGACCTATTAAACTTTCTTGTGGAACACCTGGCGTTAGCACAATTTATTATCATGATGACGTATCTCACACGTTAATTTCTCATACCCCATAACTACCTAACTAATAATAAACTTTATATCCAACACCCAAAGGTTCATCAGGCAGCACGGCATCATCATCAACAGCAACCTCCAACCCGGTCACATGCGTGTACCTCATGTCTCGCACCGCCATCATGGTGGAAATGAGCTCCGAAGAGAACCCCACGTCAGTCACTGCGTCAAGGTTTCTCAACGCCGTATTGGCGACCGAGGAGTTGGGACTCAGTCAACCTACGGTCAGGGGGCTGGCGCAGACGGTGTTCGCTTTGTGGATGTGCAGTCCTTTGTTGGGTAAGTGGTAAAAATAATAATAAATTGACACTTTTTCACGTAAGAACTACTAAATGGATTTTCATGAAATAATTATGCAGTAAGCATAATATAATAACAACTTTTTATGCCGGAATTCCCACGGGGTAACTTTTAAAGTGAAGCGGTGCTAACAGTAGGTACTCGTCTAAATATTTGTAAGTACCTAGTTACAAAGCTGTAGAAATTAGGGCATGCAATACCGCAATACCGGTATTGCGTAATACCGGGATCCCGGACAAAATCACGCTTTTTCAATACCGGTATTGAAAGTTAATACCGGTATTGAAGTAATACCGGAATCGGACATTTTTTTGGCTATAAATCAAGCTATTAAGGTTATTTAAGATATAGTTAGCCTTGTGCTCCTATATAATATGAAAGTGCACTTGTTTTCAACCGTTACATGCGGTTTTTGGCCTTTAGAAACCTACTTGTTGTCCATGCGTTTAAAATTTTAACTCTAATACTCAATTCTCGTAAAAAATATTACATAATACAGAATTTGATTGCTTTTTCTTGTTGTATTTTGCCCTATACGACCTTTAAACAAAATATATGCCATTTCTATACCGGAGTTCTAATACCGGAACTCAATACCGGTATTGAAAATATTACCGGTATTGCATGCCCTAGTAGAAAGGTAAAGGAGGGAAACATCACAGCGTACATCCTAACTATCCTAACTAATATTATAAATGTGAAAGTAACTGTGTCTGTTACGCTTTCACGCCAAAACTACTGAACGGATTTGAATGAAATTTGGTATACAGATGGTGTAGACCCTGGGAAAGAACATAGGCTATTTTTATCCCGAAATTCCCACGGGAAAACTTTTTAAGGCGAAGCGAAGCTCGCGGGAAAAGCCAGTATATTATAATAATCAATAGCTTTGTTTTCCACCTTTTCGAAACTCAAAGCATTATTATCCCTTCAAAAAGTCCGTCCTACCAACTGACACCTCCCCTCCCCTGCAGAGTTCCAGCTGAAGCCGCACCACTGCCCGTGGCGCATGTGGGCCAACTGGCAGAAGCTGCTGGCTCGCTACGGCCACGGCTCCGAGTCGAGACGGGCCAAGGACCAGCCGGTGTTGAGGTTGCAACGGAACGTGTTCTTCCCGAAACATCTTGAGGAGGAGATTAAGTTCGTGAAATATGAGGCTGCTTGAATTTACTAAAATATATAGTTATTATGTTTTCAACTCTTCTTGAGCCTTTAATTGCTCAGTGCTCGCCCTCTAGCTGTGGGTAGAGCTACTCTTGCTTGTACAATATTATGTGTTCGGAGCGCTGTCGTGCAATCGATACCTAAACGATTAATGCAACAAGATAGAGTCGTGCGCTCCGAAACTTAGTAGAGGTAGACCGATAGTGGTTAGTTTTCCTTTAGAAGCCTTGGAAGTATTATCATCATCAATCTTTTATTTATGCGTTACATGTTTATAGTCCTTATATTTATAGTAACACAGGGCTGGAACAGTTGGCATAGTCACTACTAGTAACTACGCCATTTTTTCCAGCCCTGTAGTGCTCTACTGCCATCCCACAACAACTAAAAAATACTAAATCATCAACACATATTCCAGAGACTCCCGCATCCAAGAGCTGCTATACGAAGAGGCGCGTCACAACGTGGTGACGGGCCGCTACCCTTTGGAGGCGGCGCAGGCCGTGATGCTGGGCGGACTCCAGGCCAGGATACACCTGGGGCCATATGACCCTCATCGACATACGGCTAAGTTCTTCAGGTAAGGATTTAAATAGTTTTAGAAGGTATGTTTGATGTTTTAGGATGGATCTTCTGGACTAAAGACGTTAGAGGAAACGTTGTAAGAAGTTTTGAGGGATGTTTTGTCATGGAACTCCTGGAATAAAAACTCGAAAGGCCATCTTTTTGTGATGGGGTGGTATTCACTGGAGGAGGAGCAGGCCGTGATGCTGGGCGGACTGCAGGCCATGATACACCTGAGGCCTTATGATCCGCATCGACATAGGGCTAAGTTCTTCAGGTAAGCATTTAAATGGTGCTAGAAGGTATAGGGATGTTTCGGGATGGATCTGCTGGACTAAAGACGTCAGAGGAAACGTTGGAAGAAATTTGAGGGTTATGGGTACACCCGTATGATACAGTCCGGCTGCACTATATCGCGATTTATTTATTTATGATTCATGTTAAACAAGTTTACTTAAGTAGTTACGTCGATAATTAATATCAAAACTAAGTAGTTATCTTAAAACCTATTATTAATTTATCCCTAATCCACCCCACAGAGAGCAGCAAGACAAGTACCTCCCAGCGCACGCGCGCTCCGGGCGATGGGCTCAACTACTACCAGCCGGGCGGAAGGGCTCCCCCGAGGCGAAGCTTCTAGAACAAGCGCAGCGACCTCCGTCAGCGCCTCCCAGGAAGCTGAGACACAAGTACATCTCTCATTGCCGGTTGCTGCCGACTTACGGGTGAGGGAAATGGACCGTATTTTCAGGCACTAAAAGTCTAGGTTAGTGAGGAAGCCTTGAAATGAGGGGTTCCTCGAGGTGAAGCCTTTAGAACAAGCTCAGAGGCCGCCGTCCTGAAATAGGGACACAAATGCTAACTCTGATTTAAACGCTCAACAATTCTGCTATTTGTTTATAAAATAAGAGGTTTCCTTTGGTGACTTAAAACAAAAATCTTGCGGAATGTGTTAAAAATATCAATATTTCTGGACCCATTAAATTGACAAATACAACACCAAAATCTTCAAACAAATCTCTAACTTTTCTCCACATTCCTGCATTCCAGCGCGGCCTTCTTCCAAGGTCAGATCGAGCAGCCGGTCCGCTCGCTCACCAGCCTGCTGACTCACGAGGACATCCCCGTGCTCGTAGCCGTCAACGCTAACGGCGTCTACGTTATTGACGATACTGAGAGTGTGAGTTATTTTAGCAGTTTTTGCTAAAACTTCCTTGAGAGCTTTTGCTTTGTACTTGTTGTTACCGAGATTTATTTTGAATGTTACCTTATCAATGATGCTGCTGTTCAAGTAACTGTTGTACATGATTGAGATTTTACATTATGTAAGTAATATTAATTGTTTAAAATAAATCTTCAATTTCAGACGGTTCTACTAGGGTTGTTGTATGAAGAGCTTTCTTGGGACATTGGACTGCCGTCAGAGGAACCGAACGAGGATTGCCTTCCGTGTCTCTTCCTACAGTTCATGGTGGTTGAAAACGGGCTGAGGGTGTCTAAAATATTACAGGTATGTCAAATTCACCATTTAAAATAAGCATTTTGTTGAGTCAATAGGCCTTAATTCATGCTCCTCTCCATTCCTTTCCTTATCTCATCAAATCATCGCAGAAAGTTTTATAATTATATTTTTTTATCCATATAAACATATGAATTAAGTTAAGATTCTTGGCCTTTATATTTGTTTTATAATTTCAGGTGTTCTCAAAACAAGCTATCATGATTGACACCCTCATCGAATATTTCGCCGGCGAATATCGTAAACGTCTCGGACAAGATACTCCAAGTGACCACGCTAACTATGACTATCATTCTGGTGAGTAGTAGTTACATTTACACAATTACATATGGGTATCATTTAAACGATCGCCAATTAAATCCGTTTTGAATTTGCTAAATAATAGGTTTGAAGGCAAAATAGTAGATTTGCCAGCAAATTTTTGCCCCCAAACAATTTTAAATCAATTCAACAATTAATCACTTAAAATTGCCGGGATTTATGATCAAGTGGCAAGTTAACATTTATGTATATATTTTAATAGGTATGTCCACATAACTCAATGTTATGTTTAATATTTAAATGAAACAAAAAATTAAGTTTAAATCATCAATATTCTTAATTAAAAACAACATAAACAACCTTCTTCTAATTATAACTTAAACCTTAATCTTCTTCTAATCAAAAGCAATCTTATTGTAATTAAAACTTAAACTTCCTCTTTTCATCATCATCATCATCAGCCAATAATCATCCACTGGTGGAGATAGATCCGCTCCCAAGGAGTGCCACAACATTCGGTCCTCTGCCTTCCTCATCCAACCACTACCGGCTATCCGCCTAAGATCGTCAGTCCAGCGGGCAGGAGGGCGTCCCACGCTCCGTTTGCCTGTTCGTGGTCTCGACTCGAGAACTCGTCTACCCCAACGGTTATCGGTTCTTCGGCAGATATGACCAGCCCACTGCCTCTTCAGCTTGCATATTTTGACAGCTAAGTATGTCGGTAACCTTGGTCCTCTGACGGATAATCTCATTTCTGATACGATCCATCAGAGAAACTCCAAGCATAGCTCTCTCCATAGCACCGTCTCCGCTAATTTGTAAACTCATGTATTAAATTGCTAACGAATTATAATGTTTTAATAACTGGATCAATCATAATGTAACTACTGCAATGCTGATTGTTGTGTATGTGGGTTCAGACATTATAAATATATGTGGGTATGTAAGGCAGTTCGTAATAAACTACTAAGAACCCGAGACGCGTTTTACTTAACAGTGGCGACGAGGATGGGATTTTAAAATAGATAAAAGTGCTTTACGAACTCAAATTCGGTGGATTACGTTACTGTAAATATTATAAATATTAATTTTAAAATGGCGAAGTTCGGTGAATTCGACATAGTGGGCGGAAATTGGAATTCATATTGTGACCGGTTGGAGATGCATTTCCTCGTAAATAAAGTGTCAGAAGACCTAAAAGTGCCAACTTTAATATCGATTATGGGGGACGCCGCTTATGAACTATTGCTTAATTTGTGTAACCCTAAGAAACCTTCAGAGTTAAAGTATGAAGAAGTGAAAAAGATGATGCAATCACACCTAGTTCCGAAAACATCAATTTTAACGGAACGTTATCGGTTTCGGCGATGCCACCAGAAAGAAGGACAATTAATCTCAGAGTATGTAGCTGATTTGAAAAGACTTTCGCGTTACTGTGACTTTGGTACAGAGCTCGATGAAAATATGCGGGATCAATTTGTTTGTGGTTTGTACCAGGAAGCAATGCGGCAAAGACTTTTCATGGCAGATGAAAACATCGATTTCGAAAAGGCGGTGGCGTTGGCGAATTCGTTAGAAACGGCTGAAAGGGAGGCGTCATCGGTATCGGCACAAACAAATTCGGCGGGTAGATACAGCGGCGGCGGAGAGTGGTGCGGGGTCGCCGACCTCGGGCCGCGCGGCGCCGCGTGTTTTGAAACTATACAAGGCCAGAACGCAGAGGTTGGGACTGCTCGCGTATATTTTCAAATTAAAATGGTGCCATGATTTACTTGAAAGTATACAAAGCCATTACGCACTAATCGCGTATATTTTCAAGTAAGTTGGGCCAAAATTATGGCTTGAAAATATACTGCAGCAGTTACCACTGCGTACTAATCGTGTATATTTTCAAGTGCCAAGCGGCCATGCGAGCACTTGAAACTATACGTGATTAGTTACCAGGTAGCCCTTTTGAATTGTTGCTCTCTCTTTCTTTCATGCGAAATAGTAATAAGTCTATTGCTTTCTAAACATTGCATCATCATTCCGCACTTGGCATTGTTTTCGTAACGTGTTTTTTGTTTACATCGTACAGTTAAAAAGTAAAATGATTTAAATTAAACTGTAGAACTGTTGTAAATAGTAAAAATAATCTCAAGAGGGTGTAGAACAATTCATTAGAGAATAATTACGGTGAATTCAAAACTTGATGAAAAATATGTGTGTAAATAGGTCTATAGGATAATACCTACTACACTCACGAGCAATGAATAAGTCCAAGTAGCAAAAAGTCAACACCAAATCACCCCAATTTTTTAAAACATTTAATTTAGAATATGATCAAAATTTACGTTTTTTGTTGGTAGTTGGTGGTTATAATAATATTTTGATGCGCTGTTAAATGTTCTTTAATATTGCCGACGGCGTCATTAAGCTAGTACTTTTCCTTTCAGGAGCTATCGTCACTGAACTTTTTCATTGCTCGTGAGTGTAGTAGGTATAACTCTAAATTCATATAAATAATAAGATATTAGTATTCTTACTTGCAAGTATGATTGCTATAAATATCAACTTATCAATCAAATTAGAGCAATTGTTTATCTTTATTTATTAACATTCTATAGGTATGACAGGCAGAACAAGTAAATTGTAGTCATGTACATTTACCGAAATAGTTAAGTAAATCAGAATCAGCATATAGGTATAAATTATATGCGACAAGTACGCCAGTCAAGCAATGTGCGTAATAGCAATGTATATTTTCAAGAACGATTCAGTAAATCCCAACTTGAAAGTATACGCGATTAGTACGCACAAATCGTGTATATTTTCAAGTAAAATATTATTTTTTTTCACTTGAAACTATACAGTGCTAGTACACTATGGGTGCGTTCTGGCCTTGTATAGTTTCAAAATACGCCGCGGCGCCGACGGTTCTAGACGGTCAGTGGGGCCGCGAGCCAGCATGGATAAAATAGAAGCAGTGAATTATAACATTACGGCGTGTAATGCGTGCGGTGACAATAGACATCGGTGGAACGAGTGCCGTTTCCGTGCGTATGTGTGTGACCACTGCTCGAGGCGTGGTCACTTGAGGCGGATGTGCCCAGGAGATGGAGCACCAGGCGCAGCCAGCAACGAGGCATGGCGCCACTCACGGCGTGGTGGCCGCGGCGCGGGAGGCGCGCGGCGGCAGCCGGCAGGCAGCGGAAGCGGGTCGTGGGCGAGGCGCGGCGCCGCCCGCCCTCAGGGCGCGGCCCGGGCGCCCGCCGGCGGCGAGGGCGGCGCGCTGCATCGGGCACACTACGTGCAAGATGCACCTGAGCTGAGCCAAGAGGAGGACAGAGAGGAGGACTACGAAGATGAACCTATTTTGCAAATGTCATTAAAGGAATACAAACCGGTCAGTCTATCATTAATTGTAAATAATACTTTGTTGCAAATGGAAGTCGACACAGGATCGGCATTGTCGTGTATCAGTAAAGAATTATATGAACAAAGATATTCACATATTCCTTTGTTACCGTGTCGTTTGACGTTATCATTTTATGATGGCACAAAAATAAAGCCAGCTGGGCTTATCGAGGTTCAAGTAAAGTATGGAAGTATTACCAAACAATTAGATTTGTATATAATTGATAAAGGTACTACCACTTTGATAGGTAGACAGTGGCTAGCATTGTTGAATATTCAAGTACCTAAGATTACAGTAAATAATTTAAAATGTGATCAGGAGCTGCACCGAAATATTCATGTGAATGAAATAATTTCCAGATATAAACCGCTGTTTGACGGAGGGCTGGGACGGTTCACCGGTGGAAGGGCCAGCCTGCGGGTGCGCGGGGGCGCCGAGCCGGTGTTCTGCCGCGCGCGGCCCGTGCCCTACGCGCTGCGGGAGCGCGTGGACCGCGAGCTGGACGCCATGCTGGACGCCGGCGTCATCGAGCCCGTCGACTGCTCCGACTGGGCTACACCACTGGTAATCGCAAGTAAGGCCGATGGAGGTATACGAATATGTGCTGATTTCAAGGTTACATTGAATCAGGTGTTGTCAGTAGACAAATATCCATTGCCTAGGATAGATGATCTACTATCTAACTTAAGTGGTTCTACATGTTATAGCAAGCTAGATTTATCACAGGCCTATAATCAGATTGGGTTAGATGATTCTAAACGATACACAGTAATTAACACACACAGAGGTCTGTTTATGTATAATAGGCTTGTATATGGTCTGTCATCGAGTCCAGGCATATTTCAGAGAATAATGTCAAATTTACTTCGTGAAATACCAAATGTTATCGTTTTTATGGACGATATTTTGCTGTACGGAAAAACAATGGACGACCATTTACAAGCTTTACACAGGGTGCTTCAGAAGCTTCAAGAAAATGGGTTAAAAATAAAACTAAGTAAATGTACCTTCTTTGCTAAAGAAGTGAAATACTTAGGGTATGTAATTGATAAGAATGGAATAAGGGTGGATGAGGATAAAATTAAACCAATACTCAACATGACGGAACCAAGGACAGTATCCGAATTAAGATCTTTTCTTGGAATGGTAAATTTTTACGGGAAGTTTATTAGAAATCTGAGCACTCATGTAGCTCCATTAAATGATCTACTAAAGAAAAATAATAAGTGGTTATGGGGGAATAAGGAGAAGCGAGCATTTGAAACTGTTAAACAGATGTTATTGAGTTGCGATGTACTGGCGCACTACGACAGCGCGCGCCCCCTGGTGGTGACGTGCGACGCGAGCGCGCACGGGCTGGGCGCCGTGCTCACGCAGCCCGACGCGGCCGGCGCCGAGCGCCCCGTGGCCTACGCGTCCCGCGCTCTCACGCAGCCCGAGCTCAACTACTCACAAATACATAAGGAGGCGCTGGCGATTATTTATGCGGTGAAAAAGTTTCACCAGTATCTTTTTGGTCGAGAATTTTTACTGAGGACAGATCATAAACCTCTTTTAAGCATTTTTAACCCGGAGGCGGCTATCCCAAGTATGACGACAAGTCGCATGCAGCGGTGGGCTTTGACTTTGTCAGCATATAATTTTAAAATTGAATACATTAGTACAGACAAGAACATTGCAGACGCGCTGTCGAGGATGATCGCGGGGTACCGGGCGGACCGAGTGGACGATCACGTCGATGTTCCCGAACAGACATACTTACATTTCGCAACAGAAGCGCTTCTACTAGATAGCAATGTTATAAAACAAGAAACAAACCGTGATCCATTACTCGGTCGAGTTTTAAGTTATATTAAACAGGGATGGCCGAGGGAGGTGGAAATTAGAGAGCTAAAACCATATTTTAACAGGAAATCTGAATTATATATTGAGTTAGGATGTATTATGTGGGGACCAAGAGTCGTAATACCTAATACATGTAGGGAGAGAGTGTTGAAAGAACTTCACGATTCACACATGGGTATGGTTAAAACAAAAAGTCTAGCTCGTAGCTATGTGTGGTGGCCGGGTCTGGATGAGGCTATCCAGCAGACGTGTGCGGCGTGCGAGGTGTGCGCCGAGGTGGCCAGCATGCCGCCGCGCCACGCGCCGCGCGCCTGGCCCTGGCCGGACCGCCCGTGGACGCGCCTGCACGTCGACTTCCTAGGGCCCATAGCGGGAGCTACGTACATGGTGCTTGTTGACTCCTGTTCTAAGTGGATCGAGATAGTGAGGATGAATGGTACTAATGCATCGAATGTCATTAATAAATTAAGAGAAATCTGGGCCAGATTTGGAATTCCTAAACAATTGGTAAGTGACAATGGCCCGCCGTTTTCTAGCATTGAATTCGAATCATTTTTGAGAAATAATGGCATTGAGCATATATTTTCATCTCCGTACCATCCATCTTCGAATGGTGCCGCCGAAAGTGCTGTTAAGATTTGTAAACAAATAATAAAGAAAGCAATAGTAGAAAAGAAAGACATAAATGTGGCTCTGTGTAGGTTTCTTCTCATGTATAGAAATACGGAACATAGTGCGACCGGGGAGAGTCCAGCACAGCTGTTGCTGGGGCGCAGTGTGCGCACGCGACTGGACCGCGTGTTGCCGGACCGGGCGGCCGCGGCCCACGCGCGCCAGGAGCGCCAGCTGCAGGCCCGGCTGCTGCCGCAGGGCGCCCGCGCGCTCGCCCAAGGGGACCCTGTCTGGTATCGTACCTACGGATCTGCACAGAAATGGGCTAAGGGTAAAGTGATAGGTCCGCTAGGGGAGACTGATTACGAAGTTGAATCATCTGACGGTGGTAGGATACATCGGCATATAGACCAGATTAGGAAACGATTAGAAAGTAGTAGTAAAAACTGTAAGCAAAATCACCAATGTAACCTTGAAAATCCGTTAGTATACTATCCATCCATACTTACCAGTGATGATAATCCGATTGTGTGCTCGGAAGGAGCGTCGAGTGGCTCGGCGGCGGAGGTGACTGCGGATCCCGCCGAGCTCCCCGCGACCCCGCAGCGGGGGACACCCCCGCCGGCTGCGGCGCCGGCGGAGCCGCCCCCAGCGGATCCGGAGCCTGGCCCTTCCACGGGGCTGAGACGTTATCCAAGACGTGATCGAAAACCAGCCACCCGTTACGGTTTAGAAATAGATTAAATTTAAAACTAAAGGGGATTTACCTACTTAACTATTAATTAATTAACCACCTACTGTTTGATTTGTGTTTTAATTACTTACATAATTAAGTGCATTTAGTTAAGAGTATTGTACTTACTTATATGTATGATGTTAAGCCGCTTGATAGAAAAGTATCTATGTAGATTAATATAGATAGTTATAAATATGTACTTTGAGTCCCTGCCTATACAAATGCCAAATGGATATAATATTTAGTTTAACTTTAGTTGTAACCTGTTATAACTTGATACATTGTTATTAAAAATGATGTATTGTAAAAGCGGGCAAAAGGTTATTAATTTATTAGTTATATAAATAGTAAATAGTTGTGGTCTGA
This sequence comes from Plutella xylostella, assembly GCF_932276165.1. Lineage (NCBI taxonomy): Eukaryota > Metazoa > Arthropoda > Insecta > Lepidoptera > Plutellidae > Plutella > Plutella xylostella. The sequence continues at coordinate 2,531,106 of NC_064005.1, forward strand.
GATAAATGTTATAAGTAATTATAGGATAAAAATTAAAAGTGTGACGAGTTATAAGTAAATAAGCAGATTACATATAAAATCTAAGTCAATAACAACTTCTTATGGCAGGGAAGGGTAGGAGTAGGTAAAGTAGTAAATAATAGAAACTTGCTTGTGTATAATTTTGTAAGATTTAAAGGATAGTATTCAGTAAGGGTGGAGGTGTTGTGTATGTGGGTTCAGACATTATAAATATATGTGGGTATGTAAGGCAGTTCGTAATAAACTACTAAGAACCCGAGACGCGTTTTACTTAACACTGATAAAATATGAATTAAAAAGAAATCGCAACATGCGACCTAGAGTCAATATATTTGCTGGCAAATCTACTATTCTGCGGGCGCAGTTATTATTTGAGGAGCAAAAATAATATTCTGCATACAAAGTTTTTATTTATGTAATGAACTCAAATTTTTTGGCAATCCATCTATTATTTTAGATTTTTGTATTGATATTATTTGCTGATTCATACCAGAGGACACTTTTTATTTATTTGAGGACAAAAATATATTGTTGCGGTTGATCTATTAATTTGCTGATACAAGTTGATGACAAAAATAAACTTTGCTGGCAAGAAATATAGTTCCCATTACATATTTACTTACATTAATCGTAAAGATCCTAGATAACAGTCATATATATTTTATTCTTAAAAAAATCATATCGGTGACGAATTTTAGTGATTATCACCGACAAGCTAAGAAGAATAATCTTAAAATACCTAAATACCTAAGTACTTCATTCTACGCATAATAGCATATGGATATAATGCATTATCAATAAGCAATTCAGTCTATTTTGCATTTATTGTATGCTTAAAGTACTTAATTTTTCCCTTCCCAGACTCCGGCAGCATATCCCTACCGCCGCTCTCCCGGCCGGACTCACCACAACGTCGTCTATCTAACAAACTGTCGCGCCTCGCGCTCGCCACACACGATGGTCGAGGCAACTTGCTCGGTGGAGCTGGGGATTGGAACACAGACTTGCACAGGCCGATGCCGTCTTGGATATTGCCGAAACATTAGAATCTCGTTAGTATGTTTGATGTTAGTAAGGTTTTTTATACTTATGTTATTTGGTAAAAGCCGTAAGCTAGATCCATTTACGACTGTACTTTTTGTCGCGTATATTAAAACAACGTGTACTTATAAAAAATACTCTATGGGAGAAAATAACTTAACGCAGGCCAGTATACCTAGTACCTGATGCTGAAGCTGAAATGAAATGAAATTTCATGAAACATGCACTTTAAATCAAAATATGTATCTCTAATGATCATTGTTTATAGGAAAATACATAATTTATCGGTAACGGTTAAGAAATAAAGAATCTCATTTAAGTTAATTATTGTTTCTTTTCTTTCAAAATTTAGAATAACCTATTCATCTACAAAACAAGGGAAAATAATTGCATGTATTGCATACACCAAAGGCAATTGAAATAAATATATTGAATAGAACAACACAATCTGTAGACTAACTTTAATATAAGTATTAAATTCAATAGAATAGTTAAACAATAAATTCATAAACAAACTTAACATCGATAGTAAGAAATTCTTTTTAATGATTTGTGCACAGTAATTTCATGATTCTTTCTCCTTAGTTGTATTTCGACTTCTGTTTTTTCTTCAACTCCACAAGCAATGGATGTCGGTCCAGATACTCCACTAGAGCCTTATACCGAGGGCCTGATAGATCCCTGTGTCTTGTCAGCCTCACTTCCAAGTTATGAACTTCAAATGCCATTTTTGCGCTGAAAATTTAGGGTGCGTATTGCGACGTATAAAATCGAAATGTATAATTTCACATTAATAACGTTCACCACATATAATGAACGTTACGTATAACAACAAAATCTATATTTTCATAAGGTATAAGATTCAATTGGTATAACGTACATTTAATATAAAATCAAAATATATAATACTTACGAGGACTAATATCAATTCGTATAACATACATTACGTATATCGTTTAAAATATATACTATCATTTAGTATAAAGTTCATAAAACATACTAACATATAACATTCTGTGTTTAATTACCCAACACCGTCAAACCCCCTAGCATCAAAACCTAAAGATAGGTGCGACGACGAGCAAAGCGAGGAGGAGCGTGTTAGGTGCACATGTTCGTTGAAACCAAAGCGGAGCGCAGCGAAGTGGAGCGGAGCGTCTCCCCACATAGCGCCAATAATAAAAATAATGTCAAAACCCCTAGTACCAAAACCTAAAGATAGGTGCGACGACGAGCAAAGCGAGGAGGAGCGTGTTAGGTGCACATGTTCGTCGAAACTAAAGCGGAGCGTTCTCCCCACATAACGTTAATAATAATGAAAATACGATACGACAATCTTTATACTTTTTGTGCATTATACATTATGATAATTATATCAGTTGTAGAATATATTTGATGTTATAAACGTTATATATTATGAACGTTATGCATTTTAATCGTTATATCAATTGAAATTATACTTTTTGAACGTTATTCTTTTCGAAATTATGTATTTAGTAATTATGCCTTTCGTTTGTTATGCACAGTGATCGTTATACTTAATAAATTTATATCATATGGGCGTATACCTTGTGAATGTTATACCATTTGTTTTTATACCTCGTATTACTTACCCGAAAATTTATGGAACATTTTATTTAAACTTCAACTAATATAGGTACAATTATAGGAAAGATACATCTTACATCTTTAGTAATATTTCAGAGATTAGTGTCTCTTGTGGTTATCACTTTGATAACGCTTATTTATTCCATATGCAAATAATTAAAATACAAACCTTTCAGTGAAGTAGTGGCTTTCTTTCGCTGGTGTCAATATAAATTGGTTTGCCAAGTACCACAATTTCTTAGTTTTGTATTCGTCATTCATCTGAAAATATTCAGATATACTATAATTATTTTCCAATAGCAACGGTTCATACCTACTTGTATTTGCTATGTGTTCGGTACTAAAGTAATTTGAAATCTGTAAACTTAATTCTATGGTTAAATTACCTTCTCGAACCTCTCCATAACAATATTCTGACGCATCAGCTGCCTCGATTTGAAATCGTTCAAGCATTGCTCGCGAACTAGCGTGGATTCCATGAATGTCAGTGGCTTCCCAGTGCCGTGTCCAGAGCCGAACATGCGAGCCAGGTACGGAGCCAGAGGGTCGATCTCGGCTTCCTTCTCCCGTTCTGTCACTTCTGCTTTGGCCATTTCCTGAAAATTAGAAAAGGTCATAAAGTAAATATTTATAAGGAATTTATTTCATTAGTAACTTATATGGTAATCTACGGTGTAGTTTTGGGCTTGTATAAATTTGGACGGTCTTTGATGTCGGGTGCATGTATTTATTTATTTATTTATACTTTTATTGCACAATATACAGAAGTAAATATGTACAATGAGGTGGACTTAATGCTAGAAGCATTTTGTTCATGTATGTATACTATATCGTATCAGGTCAGCCGCTGATAGAATTCTACTCCGCAAGTAGGTACCTAAATAATCAGCAGGCTGTAAGATTTTTGCATCTTCTTCTATCTAGGGCTAGGTTATACAGGGTGGCCCAAAGAGTGACGTCCAAAGGAAAATGTTTGATTCCTTAGGTCAAGGGGTAGCCAAATCACCCCCATGTATGTTCAGCAATTTTTAGTAGTTTAGGAGTATGATTTTTTTTCCTAATTTTATTGTGAGTAAATGTGTAAAAGAATTATTAGAGTTTATTTACTTATTATTAATAATGCAATTATCTCATAAATCTTACTACTCAGACTAAAACATTTTTCTATGAATTTACATTCAAAAATGCAACTTAATTTTTTTTAAAGTAAATAATTTAATTTTCCCTTTAATTTGATACATTTTCTAACTTAATTAGTCCTTTTAGTACTGACATAACAGGAATATTTCAACTTTCTGAAACAATTTACTAATTAGGTAATTTCCACCCAGGTACCTTTGAAGGCTTTTTTCTGCAAATAATGCCCTATTAAGCAATAGTTTATTTTTATTTTTATGTAACTTTGGAACCTTGCGGAGTTTTTAAAATTAATAAGGGACCATTAGAATATCTTTTTCAATTTTTAATTTCAAGTTGAAAATTCAGAGCAGTCTAGCTCGATCGTAAAATTCGAACTTTCGATAAAAAAATAACTAACTTACATTACAGCTAGGAAGCTGAAACTTTTATGGTTAAAAGAACAACTTAAGAGAATGACACAAAAATAAAAAATACTTTAAAAAGGTTATCCAAAAAAATAATAAAACATAATTAATCCACTGAGGTCGATTTTCGTAGAAAATTAGGATAAAAAATCATAACTCCTAAACTACTAAAAATTGCTGAACATACATGGGGGTGATTTGGCTACCCCTTGACCTAAGGAATCAAACATTTTCTCTTTGGACGTCACTCTTTGGGCCACCCTGTATATGAGTTACATCTTGTAAATACTTACTTGTTCCTTCCATCCGATTTTAGCAGCTTCATTCTTCTCCGTGTCAAATAGAGAAACATACAACTGGGGCTCAGTTATTTCAGTGTTTCGCTCTTTCAAATAGCCAATGATGTCACTCTCTCTGTCACGAATATTTTTCATGCTCTCGTTCTCCCATTCCATGTTTTCACAAAGACCATAGTACACGTGGAGAGGACGAGGCTCTTTGGCTGTGGGATCTGCCTAAATTAGTGATTTTCAAGTTAGTACTTATTTGTGGTACAAAAATCTGAATGAATATTACAGGAAGGAGGAAATTCAAATAGCCATATGATCTCCTTAAACAAGAAGCCGATAATGATTGACGAATGATTTATGAATAAAATGAATCAAGTTGCTTTTAGGGGTAGCTAGGTACTTACAATATAACCAGAAGTTCTTTCAGGGTAGAAAAGAATATCACCACCCGTTTCTGCTATATTAGGCTTTATATAATTCCTGGTGTAATTGGTCACAAAATTGTATGCATAATGAAACAACAATTCTATAGTGTTCTCCTGAATGTAGAAAATTCTTTTCCAGACATCCTTTTCAGCTGCCACATCTGGATTTCGGCTGTATGTCTCCGTGATTGTCAAAAGCTGTCGTTTGGGCTCCGATTTTGTTGGTGCTGTGTAGACTATTTGCCTTGATTGTAGCCTAAAATAATTAATTAGCATTTTAGCAAAGGTTTTCATTTCAAAGGTTCATTATATAGGTAGGTAATTTGTTATTTTGAATACAATACTTACCTGTCTTCCCGGTCAGTAAAATACTCGTCAAAAGTTAGAGGAGAGCAGACAATCTTGTTGAGGTGATCGAGTCGTGCGTAATAATTGAATTCCAGGACTCTGTCTACTTCCAACGACGAAGGTTTCATTCGAGCATCGAAAGCATAAGTGTGCTCTAAAAGTATATCAGAATTTACTTTAAGACTAATATATGATGGGTGGAACTTGCAACAGTATAACTCTACTGAAAAAGGTTCCAAGGTCCAGTGTTACAAGTTGTTAGAAACCTTAATTTATAACTGAACATTAAAGAGTAGAGAATCATTGAGGGCGTGGCAATCTTAGAAAGTGGCCACACTATTATAGTATAGAAAACGGACAAAAGTATCACGATACTTTAGCAGAAAAAATCAAAACGAGAAATGTTTCAAATCCTAATCCTAACTAATATTATAAATGCGAAAGTAACTGTGTCTGTCTGTCTATTACTCTTTCACGCCGAAACTACTGAACGGATTTTAATGAAATTTGGTATACATACGCTGTAGACCCTGGGAAAGAACATAAGCTACTTTTTATCCCGAAATTCCCACGGGAAAACTTTTTAAGGCGAAGCGAAGCGCGCGGGAACAGCTATATTTACTAATTATAAAATGCCACTTTTTGGGGAGGTTTATGTTAAGAGAAGAAATTAGTAGGGGAGAGGGGGGCAGTCTTGAATGAATTTCATTAAATCAAATCAACTGTAACTTTTATTTCATTGTGTATTTCATAATGTTTGTTTGCACTGAAACTGAAACACGTGTTGGTTATCCCATTATGTAATTACTATAGGAGAAAAGTGATAGTATCGACATCGGGACATCGATATTTTATTACAGTTTTTTCTTGCTCAGGAAAAAGTTCAAATGTGCCCCGGCAATTCTTCTAAAACTGTGTTTACCGATTTTCCTGCAACAAATTATTTAATTGGTCAGAAAAGCAGTGACTTGCAAATTATTTTGTCTGGGGAATTTATACCGACTCCTACACTGAGTTGCAGAAAGGATCTTTAAGTTAATGTCGGCATTAAATGTATTGTTGCCTTGCTCTGACAGTATACGGGAGAGAGAGACAGACATAGATTTAATGTCGACATTAGCTTAAAGTCTCTTTCTGCAACTCGGCATTACATATTCTTACACATATTTTTACAATAGGTACTCTAACACGGAGAGACCGACACACATAGACACCTACAGCTGTAAAACTTATCGATACCCTTTTTGAGTCGGGGGTTAGTAAAAAAGTATCTAGACCTGATGTTTTAACAACATTAGCATCCAGACCCTGATGTCATGTAACGTTTGACACTAGTATTTTCTAACCTCTATAAGAATAACAAATACACATTAAAAGGCATTCTATTACATCAAAATAGTACTTTTTTACAAGAAATATAAGCAATGTATGTTAATGGTTAGAAATTAAGTACCTACTCACCAGTATAAAACGCTGCTCTTTCATAAACATCGTATATATTGACTAATACTTCTCCAGCCTCATTCTCCGCCAAACATCGTAGGTAAACGCTGTAAATCATCTGTCTAGCTTCGCTGCGAATGGTTTTATTCATTTTCACCTCGTGAACAAACTCAATAATCCACAAAACTCCAAAATTAAGCAAAATTCGATTTGTTTATACAGGAACAGGGCGAGTTCGACATTCAAACCATAGAAACAGACCACAAATCACAAGTTTTTTTTTATTGCCAGGTTTAAATCTGTTTAGTTCTAAAAACATTAATCTCTACTCTTTTGTGTTCAGCTATAATCATATTTTAATGACTTACTAATGATATGATCTTTCCTCCCTACGCGAAACCTTTCACGAATTTCGTTGGTCGTATAGTCGATTTTAACATCTTCCATCAGGTCGACTCTATTGTCGTAATATTCGTATCTGAAATAATGAAAAAGCGAACTTGAACTTCCAAACGATACGTACTTATATGTAAAATATACACAAAGATTCAATTGGAACACGAGGCATAGTGTTACTCATTGATTACCTACTTACAAAGATTTAGAAGACAATGTGCAGTTCATAGTTCATACATACGTGGTTAAAGGCTTATCCAATGCATAATCTGCGAAGATTTTGACTCTTTTGACGATTCCATCGCGTTCAGAATAGCGTGAGAACTTTTCCAGAAGCACCTTTTTGTAATGGATCACCTTATGACTGCCAGGGTAGCGCTGATAATATTCTGAAATAAAGATTACATGAATGCTGAAAGATTAGAATGCTGTCTTCCGTAATCCTCTTGAAAATTATGTAAGTAATATTCCCACGATCAATACTTTCACTTTTTACTTTTTAATAAAATTAAAAAATCCTTGGTATAACTTACCAGGCGTGCTAATATCAAGCTTCTCCACCCAGCTAGCAGGCATATCCAGATGCTTATCTGTCTCCACAGCTGTTGCCTTATCGGCATAGTCCACACCTTCCATCTGTCTTCTATGGAACGGCTCGCCTGCCAACAGGTGTTCCCAGCAGTTCAAGTCTGTTACGTCATAGCTGATCTTGTCCAGACTTTTAATGGAGTTTCTGCCTTCAGTGGAGTGTGTGCTTTTGCTGGAGCTCAGGTCTTTGACAGAGTTAAGGCCTTCGCTGGAGTTCAGGTCTTGGCTAGGCTTCGGGCTCTTGGCAGAGTTTAGGCTTTCGCCGGATTTTAGGCCACTGGTGGACTTTAGGCCATCAGTAGAGTCTAGGTCTTTGATAGAGTTTATGGCTTCGGCAGACTTTAGACGTTCGGTGGAGTTCGGACCTTTGGTGGAGTTTCGGCTTTCGGTGGATTTTACAGCTTCGGCGGAGGTTATGTCTTTGGTGGATTTAAGGCTTTCGGCAGATTTTAAGGTCTTGGCGGAATTCTGGTCTTTGGTGGAGCTTACGTTTTCAGTGGAGTATTTGCCTTTGGTGAGGTCCAGAACTTCGGTGGAGTTTTGCAGATTGACCTGCGGTTCAGTTCACTCGGGTGACTGCTGATTCTTGGCTAGGTGAGTGAAGAATGGGAGATGATCGGTGATGAATGATGATATAAATATAGCTTATGCAGAATAATAAAGTAATGGCTGCTTCTACTTGTGATCACTGATAGATGAAGATTATGTGCTGGTGTGAAGAATGATATCGTTTAGTTATCGTTACGTCTACAATGAATAAAATGAAATAAATGAAAAATCTTAGAAAACCTGTACATAATGTATAATTTTACAGAGTTACAAGTTTACAACTCTGTAAAGAAAATACCTACATATAGGTACCCTGAATAAATATAAGTTATACGTAATATAAACCGTTCAGGAACTCACATAATAATTCTCATGGTTGTATATGCAGTCCACGCGCTGGTACCTCGGGTCTGACACCTCGTATCTGTTCCCTTCTTGAGGTTCGATGAAGAAGGGCTGCTCAACCCCCATGGCGCCGGGCAGGATGACGACCCAGGCGTGGATGCGCCAGCCATCTATCGCGTCTGGTGGCGGGGATTCTAACTCCTGGGTTGTTTTTTAGGAAAAGGTAATAATGCTGTGTGGTTTAACATTGATCACCTGGAGCGGACGCTGTAAGGCCAATATGGTTGAACATGAACTAGGTAAGTATGTAAACAAGCATGTAAGGCTTCAGGTTATGCTAAGAGTGAAGTCATTCCCTTCACTACTAGCATCAAAAATGTAATTTACCCTTCATTGTATATTTAAAATGTTTTCTACAAAAGGATGCATAGAAATAGGCATACTGTAAGGCACTAGAGTAAATCACCCATTCAATTCATACAAAAAGATCTCTACCTCAACGGACCGAAACCAAACTAAAACCACAGACCTCAATTTTCTTCTTCCTCTCTTCATCCAGCCGATCCTGTTCATCCTTCTTCTTCTTCAGCTCCTTCTCCTCCATGGCCTGCACGTACTTGGAGGTGAGGTCCGGCAGCGGCTGCAGACGGTACCGCGGCTCTTCCTCAGGAGGAGGAGCCTCAGTGATTTTCTGGGGAAGGGTTTTGAATGATACGAGCCGTCCCAGCTTCGCCTAAAAGTTTTCCCGTGGGAATTCCGGGATAAAAACTGGCCTATGTGTTAATAGGGTCTCGGCTACCTCCATACCAAATTTCGTTAAAATCGGTTCAGCCGTTTTGACGTGAAGAAATGACAAACATATAGGTACTCACAAACTTTCACATTTATAATATTAGTAGGATTATTATGGAGTTAACTTTGTTTTATTGGAATGTCGTTTTGACTTTATAGGAGATTGCTAAGCTGAATAGCGAGTGATGAAATTTTCCGATCCTCGTGAACTCGTTACCACATCTAGTATAATAAAGAGTTAGATAATATGAGGGATAGGGCTTTTCAAAAAGCAATGGTATAAAGTCTACTGACTGCCCAAGAATTCGCCACAGGATGTCTTGACCTTTTATTATGACTAATATAGGTACTTACTTAGGTAGTAGGTACCAAACGAGTTCACGAGAGTAAACGTTTAGCAGTTAAAACTACTGCCTCTAGGACACTGAACCGATGCTCAACGACAAGTAGATTGTAGTAGTTGTAGAGTATTAGCACACCTTGGAATTAGAGCTGATGATAATCATTAGTAAATAGCACCCTGTAGTGGTTGCTGGATAAGGACCGAGTGTTGTAGCAGACCTTAAAATTCCAGCAGTCTAACAAATACCGGCGGATGAATTCAAAGTACCTCAAGCATCCCCTACTGGTTGAATGAGGATAGAGTGTAGCGCACCTTGGAATTCCACCAATCAACAACTACCGTCTCATGACGTCACAGTACCTCAGTCTCATCCGGCACGTCCGGACACTCGGTCCGGTAGCGGATGCCCATGCAGGTGTCCCTCTTAGCCGCGCCCACCGCCACGCACGCGTCGTAGCCGGCGCCCACCAGCCACGAGACACACACGTGAGCCAGTTCGAACGGGTTGCCACTGCGACGGACGATGGTGGTGTAGGGGGAGGTTATGCGGTCCGGCTGCGGAGGTGAAAGAGGGATGAGTAAAATTGCGGTCAATATGACTCCGTGCGAGCAGTTAACTATGTGATTTTCTACATGAGAGTAGGTAAGGGTTAACTTTGGCTTAACTTGGGAGGCTTTGGCTTGAGGTTGAGAAGTGGGGCAGAGACAAAAGAAACTAAGTTACTTAGTGTAGGGTTGCTGCAGCACAGTTGCAGTCTTTGGTTATGCGAAAGGAAACTCTTCCTACGAATACTTGGATTAGAGCTTCTACTATTCAACGGTAGATGGCGTTTATTTATTTATTTATTTTATAATTGTCGGGTCACTAACAGCTATTCATTACACAGTAAAGTATTATAATTATAGAATCAATAAGCCATTTAAAAGAGACCACTGATGGAATACAGAACAAGAAGAAAAAAAAAAGTGATAAGCGCTTACTTAGTAAAACACACTATTTACGAGAAACATAGTACACACGGCAAAGTCAAATGGTCGGCAGGGCACACTAACGTAGTGTATGTGTGCACACTAACGTTGTCTATGTGTGCATAAACGCAGAAATCGGTTTACACACCAGTAACAAACCACACACACACACACAACAACACAAACGAGTTTGTGCGTAGGCAAACGCCCGTATACCAGCTGTGACATAAAAATATCAACCAGTAGTGTTAGTGAAACAGTTATAAAATTGATGTGAAGCAAAATTTCACTACCTGTGTCTATACACTTCGTAGCTCATTGGTAGAATGTTAGACTAATGAAACATAGGTCGTGAGTTCGAGTCCACGGATGGTTATTTTTATTTAACTTAATTCAAATTTTGCGTTAATTTAAACGCTGTTGAGTATAAAATTAATATATTTGAAACTGACAAATGACTACAAGCTGCATAGCTGTCGACTATTTCTCTTCGCCAAAAATATATGATTCGTTCTTCATTTGAGAATTAAAACCATTCTACCCTCATATAATATGAATAAACGAAATTTGTTTTTAGTTTTAGTGACAATTCACCTCTGCGTCTGCAAAGTGATTCACTTTGTGATTTGTCAATTTAATTAATTACTCTTCGCAGTCAGTATGGAAAGTCACTTAACCATGTTCAAAAAGGCGGAGATAATCGTATTTATATGAACAAAACATTACAATTAGTGAAATCGCAAGACGTTTAACGGTAAGTAACATAGAATTGTAAATATTTTATTTGACTGTTAGAATATTTGTATTTGTATAAGCTAAGTATTTGTTTTTTTTGTTTGCAGAGGAGAACTGTTCAATTATGGGTTCACCGATACGCAGATTCGGGACATGTAGACAGTAGTCGTCTATACGGATGCATCACCACGCCATCGAGAAATCGTAGCTGCACATAGCGCTGATCCGTTCTGCAGCACCCGTTCTACGGTCACAACACATAATCTATCCCTACAAACCGTACGGGTTCACTTGCGTGCTGCTGGGTTGCGGTGTCGGAGGCCAACCAAGAAAATTGCTCTAACCGATCAGCATCGTCGAAACAGAGTGCGTTTTGCGACTGACTATTTTAAACTTTGATTGGTGCAACAATGTGGTGATATTTAGTGATGAAAAGTCCTTTAAGTCAGACAAGGATGGATGGTAAGATATTATGGCGAAAAAGTGGTGAAAATTATAGTTATTGGGGTTAGCTCAGTAATTTTTATTTTTCCATTTGTATAAGATTTTAGTTATTTTGTTAAATACTTATTATTATTTACAATTATGGGTAAGCCAATGTGTTAATGATGTTATTGTTACTGAGGTTGGAATAAGTTATCTTATTTCTAGCTAATTAACATGTTGATTCATATAACTAATGACTTGCCTATTTACTTTAGTAAAACAGCCAGTCCATCCTTTTCTGATGTTTATTATGATTTAAAACTGCTAATTGAAAATTTTCCTAATGAATATAAACTACAACTATGTTTTAAAACGAAAAACAACAAAAACGTAACATCCTTAATGTTTATGTTACGGCAAGAATAAATTTTGTAATTTTAACACTTAATAACTTGTTTCATTTACTTTCTGTGTTGCTATTATTCGTATATACTACAATACTATTATTAGCCATATTAAAAAATAAATTAAATCTATAAAAAAAAACAAAAAAGGAATTTTGTAAGTTCAGAGGGATTTGAACCACCATACCGATTATTGTAAGTCTTGTATCATACCAACTGAGCCATTCAATCTATTACAATGCATTGCAAAATTTTGCTTCATATCATAAAAACAATGAATCATTGTCACTGGCACAACTACATGCTTACAATATCCGTGTGTGGGTTGCCCAGAACTAAATAATTACGTCGACGTCGCTGACACACAAATACACTACCTACGTTAGTGTGCCCTGCCAACCATTTAACGTTGCCGTGTGTACATACTACTATAATATAGTCACCTACTATATAGTAAAGTAATCTACTGGTTTACAAAATACAAAAAACAAAACTTAATTATGGTTTATCGCTTGCACCAAAAAATTGTCTGCTAATCGCCTGCCTCACCTTTGGAATGCTTGTGAAGAATAGATCCAGATCTACTTCGCGCTCCAGCTTATTGAATTTCCTACAGGATCGCAGGAGAAATGAGTTTGCTCTATAGTTTGTAGTAACCGAATTGGTATGGAATGTATGCGTTAAAGGGAATTCAGCACGTTACATTTTCAGAGATTATGGCGAGTGTAGTTCTCGGTTCTGCTACTTGATAACAGATGTCGTTAACTGTTTTTTTTTAAAAAGAGACCTTGTTTTAAATAGTTTCGACCTTTGGACTTTTACTAATACAGCCCAGCTTCTACATTATTGAAAAAAATAACATAGGGAGCTACGGTTAGGTATAAGTTAAAATTTATAAAACTTTTACAGGTCTACCATTGGGGAAATGTATCGTTTTTGAGCTTATCGAATTCAGCTGATTTCTTGATAGTACCTACGTACACCAAACAATAATAATGATAACAACTCCAAAGTTATTGTTCTAAATCAAAAACAAAACAACTATTATTGTAGTCTATGGTGAGTTTAACAATGGCAGTTGGAAGGGTGGCGCCCCCTGCCACAGACAAATTGAAAAGTTGAGAAAACAAAGTAGGTTGGATAGACACAACTTTTCCAACTTCAACTTTCACTTTTCGGACGAAAACTTTTCAGAGCTTTCGCTTGTTAACTTTCTTCCCTATTTTGTCGTTTGCTTTGTTTTGTTGCGTTTGGAGTTCTAATCTGGGTTTAAAGCCATTTCAAAGTTGATAAACATATTAAACGTGTGTGAAGTGTGTGGAATAAATCTGTAATTAGAGATCGTATATTACCGGGAGCAAAAGTGATGGATGGTCCTGAAAAATTCAAACATACCTACTTAACAAATATCTACTGGTCAAACAGAACCATTTTCCCAAAGTTTGATCATTTGGTTGAATTTTTCAGAAGCATGTTAGTTGTATACATCTGATTAGATTAGGAAAAGATAAGTAGGTAGGTACCTAGTTAGTTTTTTATTACTTTATTTATGATTGACTCCTTTACGCATTCAGGATCGAGTTTTCTTCGAGGAGAAGGATGATAATTTTCACAGACCAATACCCATAGAGACGCTCAACTATCTGTCTTCAAATAGTGTCATTCAAAATTATTTGAATTTGAAATTAGAATTGGAACGCCTTCTCGTGTCACGGGCTAGGCATGTACCTACCTACTTGCATATCGTTATCGATGGTCTCACGACTCGCAAGAGTATCGATTGAGGTGGGGGTGTCCAGTGAAGGGGTGTTAAGGGGGCAAGCGGGCTTACACTCGTTGGACTGAAAGTTTAGTTGCTTAAAATATTATAAAGTTGTTAAATTATGGTTTTTTTGTAGTCGAAAGTTAAGTTAGGGTAAGTAGGTAGGTTGATGGCTGCACAGGATGCGCTGGACGCATAATTATAAAGAATGGCTACCTTACCACGACAGACACATTAGCAATTAATCATCCTTAGCAGTATTATTTATCTGACAAAAAATATTTTCCAGATCCATAAACAAATTACGTAAGAATTTACAGATCTGATTAGATTTATCAATCAAATCAAATCAAATGAGGATGATCGCTTATTTTAAGTGGTGGTGGTAGTAGTAGTAGTAGTTCTAAAACGGTAGACTTATCCCCTACAGCAGTATCTCTGTGGTTCCACCCCCGCGGTCGGACGGGGCGCGCGGGCGCGGGCCACCGGCGACGCGCACAGACGCCGCTCATGCGAGACATCGCGCTGAGCCTCTAATTGAAACCGCTGCGCTCGCGGCAACCGGTCATCGATATCGATAGTTTTCTTTTTTTAATTTATTTTTTATCGATAGATTTAATTAGTAAACTAAATGAAAATTGATTCTATAAAGATTTTATTAACTAATTTGATAAATAACAATAATTATAAAAGTTTAAGATAGTATTCCACCGCGCAGTAAAGTAAAAATATATTAGCTAGGTAGGTACATACTAAAACTACTTAAGTTAACATGATCAAACGTTAAATTTGGACGTACGGGTTTTGGTGATATCTAAAGATAAAATGAGGATTTGTTTATGATTAACATATAGGTATTTGAAAAAACACACACACACACTCACGCCTTGTACTAATGTACTCCCTTGCGGGGTAGCCAGAGGTGCATTGCTGCACCCACTTTTATTCGCTAATAAATTGTTGTCATGTATAAATCACGAATATTACGATCTACCTACCTATAACAAGCCTTCATATAACACTGTTATACCTACGACACGACGTAATATAATATACGCGATTTTTTATCGATACATTGCGGACGCACAGTAGCGGCCCTGTCCGTTCTTTGTCCTACTTGGAGGGCCGCGGCGGCGGCGGCGGCGGCGGCGGCAGTCCGCGCGACTGATTTGCACCACCCGCGGCCGCGACGCGCCAGGGATGGGCTCCAATCGGTCCGATGCTTATCGATAAAATGTCAACCGTTTGTTTATGCGTTGTTGAGTGCGGTCTAAGAATGCGGTGGAAATATTGAAAGTATTTTTTGATTTATTGACACGTTTATCCCAGTTAAACTTTTTAGGTAGGTATTTGTACTATTTCTGTTTAAATATAAATCTTACTTTAAGATTTCCAAGGGACTTCGGGACTGTGACTAATTAAAATGTCGGCAACATTTATTGACTACGTCATGGGGATAAACCGGGCGTTGGACTCGCAAAAACGTTTTCTTATCTTGGGGCCGCGTGTCTGGAGCGCCCCGCTGCGGCACCTTGACGTCGGGAACAAAGGGGCTGTTTTTGTCGTCGCGGGGGCGCCTCGCGGCCGCGGGCTACGGCCGGCGGATCGATAGCCGCCTGAGATGCCGGCCTACGCGCCCGAGCCGGCCATTTGCCTACCTCGACGCCTCAGGCTCGTGTGTACATAACCCGACCCACACCCCCTCCCGATACACCCCACCTAGATTACCGCCTACAAAGCAAACTTCATTGGTACGTGCATGCAATATGCGCAAGGAGCAGGCCCGAATTGCGCCTCGGACCGCGTCTCTGTAGCCCGGATTGCTTTGATATCCTACCCGGCCCCGTACATAGCCTATTACGGGCCTTCGGCTAGGTAAAGGCTTATTCTCCATCTCGAATACGGTTTCCTGTGGATACAAGACCGTTCGCAATCATGTTAATTACTCAGACGATGTTCTCAGAAGGAAACCGAGAACATTCGCGAAACACAGCTTCACCGCAACATCACAAACAAAGCCTATGTATATTCCAGCACGAACGATGTTCCTTACTCTAGATCTTGTAATCAAGCGTTATGTGCTTGCGACTGTAATCTCCGAGGGGTGGGTTCCGCTCATCTCGCATAATCTTTATTGACCAAAACTCATTTCGCATAACTCGTATGGTCTAAACTTTATTGGCCGAACCATCACTTTGCCAAGACTTATGTGGCATAAGGCTCGTTTCGTCTAAAACTCTTTAGGCACAATCTCTAAACACCTAAGTTTCGTTTGCTCAAATTTATGTTCGTCTATACCTATGTATAATCTTGTTTCTTCTAATGTTATCTTAATAAATAATATATTAAGTATGTAGTAAATGTACAAATTGTGGTATTTTTCTCCTACATCCCGAAAATCACGATATTGTATGATCAAAAAATCGAAAGTTAAAGACCAATATAATTATTACAAACCCCATGAGATCGAAACCTAAAAATAGGTGCGACGACGAGCAAAGCGAGGAGGAGCGTGTTAGGTGCACATGTTCATCAAAACCAAAGCGGAGCGCAGCGAAGCGGAGCGGAGCGTTTTCCAAACAGCGGAAACAATACAAGGCACCAGTTTGCGCTTTGTAGGGAGACGCTTCGTCAAAGTTAAAGCCAAACGAATATTATTACTTTGTATAAACCTATGCCATAGCATTATTAGGCTATTCAAGATTTGGCAATACCATTATTAGGCTAAACAATGTTATGCGAAATAACTTTTTACTAAACGAGATTTATGCCATACGATTTTCGGCGTAACGAGACTTTGACCAAACGTTACTATGCAATACGAGATTAGGCAAATAAATTTTATGCCAAAAAAGGTAGAACCCCGAGGGGTACATAGTTAGAGGTGAGTCGCGTTGGTCGCAATCGCTTTTCACTGTAAATTTGTACTCTCCTATCGTTCAGATACACATGGCTTCAGGAGAAATCAGTTCATCTATTAGATAGATTCCTGCTACTTATAGATGAACTAGTTTCCTCCAGATGGCATGACTCTTCTTCAGCGTATCGGTGACAGAATCAACATGAAAGCTAGCCAGTCAGATTGCTGATTGCCCAGGGTTTGACAGACGTACATACTTATAGTAATTAGTTATGTGAGCATATATATGTATTTACTAATAAGTTTTTCGTGCACCCCATGAATAAATAAAATACATGTGAAACGGCGGTTTTTCCCAACTGATGTCCCCATAGCGCCTCTTCTATTCAAAATACTGATCTTAACAGAACCTATAATGTCCGTGTGCATAGAACAAAAAGTTTCAATTGAAAAGTGGGGTGGTCCGGGCTCGTAAATCGGCCAAGTGCAACTCACGAAGTTTCTTCGCCCGCCCGCACCGGCGGCGAAAGTTCACTTTTGCATATTGGCCTCAAAGAGCGCTGAGCACATTCGCTTAACAACTTTACAACTCTGCAGAAGCATAACTTTCATCCATGAAGGTGATGTGGCTAATATACACATACGGAGGGCTTTGTTAGCTTCGCGTTATGGAAATTTTCAAATTGCTTTAGTGCATTTAGGACTTGGTACTTTCGTAATAATTTTATTACTAAAGTAAGTACCTGTAAAATTAATATTATAAAGAATATTAAGACATCTCAATAACAATGAATTGGACAATGAGAACGAGAAAAAATTCGCCGGTCAAAAATCTTCCTCAATTATTTTTAATAGCGTCCACGTAATTAGAAGCTACACAAGTATCGATACCGGCATCCTGTTATTATAAAAAGACGGACTCGAATTAACGAGAGAACACGCCTTTAGCTTTCGGCGTCACAAAGCCGGACAGAAAACAAACAATAAAAATGTGAATGAAATGAGAACGAGTGTTGAATGTGAATGGAGAGGCATCGGCGGAAGGGCCGCTGCCGCGGGAATATTTGAGTGTATTTCAATAAAGGCGCGACATCTTTAATCCAGGGCTCGGGTGGAGGGAATAAATCTTGCAGGTCCGGGTGAGTTTTGAATCATTTAGCGCGGTGCGGCCGGCGCCCGTGCGACTTCCGTCCGGCACGTGCTGCGCCCCCGCCCCCGCGCCGCACGCCCCCGCGCCCCCACGCTCGCCGCTCGCGCCACCCACACACCCGCGCAGCGTCTGTCTTGTCGAGACAAAGGGGCAATAGGGGTGTTGCTGGACGTGTTGGTGGATCGTTTACCGATATCGATAGGTTTCACGGAATTCTTATAGTTCCTATAGTAAAAAGTCGCATGACCAACAACGTTTCTATTTCTATGAAAAAGGATGATTTTTTCACAATTCATCATTTAAAAAAAAACAAAGTTCCTTGAGATGATCTTTAAGTATCAACTATCGGCTTAGTATACCACCTTTGCAACACTCTGTATATAAGAAGTTTACGAATCTTTCTCACCTCTTCTTGATTATGAAGTACCTACCTATATCCACGTAATTACAACATTTCAGGTTAATTTTGCATATCTTAACTAGGTGTTGTGAATCTTATTCTCTTAGTGATAAAATATGATCTTCAAAACACATTTTTGAAACATCGATATCTAAAATAAAGCATCAGTTCTACCCCATCCCTATCATACGACGTCCGAGCCGCCCCTAATTTGAATTCACGGAGACTCCGCGACGCGTCCGCCGCGTTGGCCGCGCCCGACTTAATGAATCGCGAGGGGGTGAGGAGGCGCGAGGGGGCAGGGGGAGGGTGGAAGGCAGCAGGGGGCTATCGGACAGCCGCATCCTCTGCGCGGATAAGTGACGCCTGTGTTGCTCCGTACATACGCCTTATGTACAGCCACGAGCCGTACATAGCGGCTGGCCGGCACGCCAGCTACCTAGAACGTAACACCAGCCAAATTTATGTTCCGCACATGTCTGGAGACCGCGGTGTACCTTTCGGGGGATTTTGCGTGTTTACCTACCGGCGACCGAAGATATTCGGGCAAGAAATTCTTGTGAACCCTCATCGTCGTCATGTTGATGGACCGTTATTGTAGGTATCGGGTTGCTTTGAGCCGCGGCCTTTGTGGATATTTGACTTTTGTTTATTTCTGGCCGACATAATCTGAAGCTTAAATTCATAGGATGCTAGGTCATGTAGGCGTAAGCGATTCAACTTACATCAAAGGGTAGTGACGTAAAAAGTTATAATAAGTTAAGTAAAGTATAGTTACTTGCTTTTATTATAAACCTGAAATTCCTGTAAAATTTATAGATAACGGTTTGTAGGCACTTTAAATATAACAAATTGGTACTAATACCGCCTAGAGCCACTAAATTGATTCCTGTATCTTAAACTTTACTATAAACAAAATCTCGCTTTGGGCATTATGTAAATGCTTAGCGTGGGATGACCGATCAAAACGCAGTAAATTATTCAGGCGATACTAAATTCAAAATATTTCGAATACGCTGGGGGCTGAGTTGGATCGCGGGTGAGTTCATCGGTGTTTTTACCCTGCCCTCGCGTCGCCATCGCGTCGTCGCACGAGAATTGTTTGGAATTCGTCATTATGCGCTCCCCCGTACGTAATGTTCCAATTATCCGGACAGGAGGCACAAATCCGTCAAGCGGGCGCGCGGCCCGCGGCGTGGGAGCGCGACCCGCCGCCATTATTGTCGATAAGCAAGCACGCGATATCGATTGACGGCGTGCGTGTCCTGCCCTAATTTGGACGCGGGAATTACGCTCGGCTAGCCGCGAGCCCGGCCTGCTCCGCTAGCCGGTGCCGGTGGGGTCCTTCTCACAGATCATTGTGATGTGAGCTGCATTTATTTTTATTGGGGTACGTACGCGCGAAATTGCGCCTAGAAACCTTTTCTGCCTAAGAATTGTACTTACAGCAATTTCAACAAGGCAATTGGCAGTTGTTAAGAAGATTAACTCTAAGGCAACTTATTGGTATTCCGAATAACACAAGTTCAAATCAGTAGTCATGGAGTCGAAGTAGAAACGGCGAAGTTGAGTGGGTCCGTTTATTGTAATTTAACAACAAAACTTTGCCGAGTCAACTAAACTGGCGGCTATGAAATGAATTCAACAGGTGCCGTCATTACGGGGCGTTTTATGGCCGAATGTCAGGGCTTCCCCGCCAGTTTTCAGTTTCATTCGGCAATTTAGTGTAGGGGAGTTTAATGGAATTAGCCGTACGCATGTTTTGTTTACAATTAAGCGCGCGGTTTACTGTCGCTTTACATGAATTTTTATGCAACGTAAACATAGCGTTGTGATAATGAAATTAAATTTATGATTCTGAAATTGCTACTAATAAAAGAGATCTTTAAAAGCATATTTGTTGGTAGGTAGATTGATTTACTTCAGCATTATAAATAAGTAATACGACATGTAAAGGGTATTCAAAAAGTCTTTTTATAAAGCCAGCGTCAGTGATGAATTCTGAAGGCTCACATTGTAACTGTAGTACTATCAAATATTAAAGAAATAATAAAATAAGGTTTACGCAGGGGCAGCCGATGAAAAAATCGAAATTCGAAGAATTTTACGTTACGACATTCCTAAATATAAATGTCGTGCCTAGAATCTCAATCTCTACCATTACCTATGGCCTAAAAAGCTCTCACCCCTTCGACACTATTCTAAAACCTTATTCAAAGTGGCCTTCGCGTTTCTGCCCTTCCACAGCCGTGGTCCCTCGGCCCTCGGAGTCGGTGCTTGGCATGGCAATGAGCCGGGCGCTGTGGTCTGGCCTCTGGGGCGCGACGTGCCTGCCATCTGGTGGCTCGCGCATCCGTTATGCTCAAGGCTTTGAGGGGAGGCAACTGGCTCGCGATGTTTTTTAATCGATAGGAGCTGTATGTGTAGACTATTTTTTTAATCAGTATTACTATTACTGCCGTTAGAGATATAATCAAATATCTTAATGGTTAGATACTTAAGAAATAAAAACTCATTATATCAATATCAGACGATCAGTTAAAGTTTTAATGCATATTTTTTGTGTGAATTAAGTAGGTAATATACCGATTTACGGTACTAAATAGAAGGTTTGCACCGGCATTTAATTGAATATTACGCATTGCTAATTCAACCTTCTAACAGGCATAATTGCATCGATATCGATATATCGACTATTATCGACACTCTCCGCACTACCCATCCCTACCGCGGTTTCACCGGCGACAAGCTATCGCGTGAGGCCGCGGTCTCCACGGAGGCGATATCTCGCGGCTCACATTACCAACCTAACCATAACTAACTACAAAGCAATACCCACCTTATTTACTGGTCATAAAACCTACTAAAGAGAGGAAAAAATGGCGCGCGACCACATCCTGCAAGCTTCTGCGCACGCAATCCTGCGCTTCCGGCGGCCAGCACGCCATGAGAATATCGTGTCAACTGGTCCAAGTAGGTTGGTCAACTTGGTTAGATACTTTTTTTGGTTCGCCTTCGTGGTTTATGAAAAAGTGACGGTGAATAAATTCGATAACCGGCCAGTATCGTCCATTCTCCAATGGTTATTTATCATTATTTAGGGCTTGTACACAAAACTACGTTGCGGCGTCGCATCGCAAAAACCTGCGACAATAATCAAGCATTTGCCCTGCCTGAAAAATTTTCAAAACAGTCGCAGATTTTTGCGTACAAACCCTTAAGTAGGTGCCCACCTATTCACGTGTTAACTACATGCCTGCTTGTAGCACCGTATGTTTAATAGAAACACACTTACACACCGCTAGGTTGGTACAATGATCAAAAGGTCCCATTAATGGGCCTTGCGGTCAATGACTTGCTGCGGCAAAACAAAGATATATTATTCGTAGGCAGTTGAATTATGATATATTTCCTAGAAAGTAACTCGATACCTTCCACGTGATGCCATGGACTAAAATTTTACATCGGCTATGAATGTGTACATATTTTTAACAGATAACTAATAAAACGCAAATTCGTCGGTTATGTCTCGGTGCGGTTTATTGACTTAGTAGGTATGTAAGCTTAGTTATTTTTATTTTGCCTGTTAGTTTTAGTTTTGTTTTTATTAATTGTAAATTGTATGGAAATAAAACGCAAATAAATAATGTGTAGAATAGCAATCTCGCACCATTTTATTTTTTACATAAAACGGCATTGAAAAGGATGGCTAAGGTGAAAGTTCAAACATACCTATCTCGTGGAAAGAAAAAATATATACTACTTATCGCAAAATCGCCGAGTGTGACAACCTAGACAGAATTTATACACGTGTACCGTAGTTACCAGCCAGATAAAAAAAGAAACACTAAATTCAATTTGATCCAACGAAATTGAAGTAGCGCTACAATTACAAAGGTTCCGTTTAATCTTTCCCTTAAAAACACTTCGAATATTTTGCGAGCGAAGTGGCTACTGGCCGACGAGAAGAAATAAATAAATAAGAAAAAGTAAGATATCTACTAACGTATTTGAAATTCGAACCACCTACTCAACGTACTACAGAATTAAATTAGCGCTCTGCACTCGACCAATTTGAGCGGACGCAGTTTCCACGCTTTTGCAATTCTTAAAAGCGTCGCATCGAGTCTCGCGGGAGTCGCATATTTTTCCGCGGGGCTCAACCCCCCGCCGGGGGGGCGGGGACCACCCCCGGCCGAGGGGGGGTTAATTAGTCGCGAGCGCGGTCCGGCGCGAGCTCCACTCCATCTAACTTGTTTCCTTCGTTATTTGCCCACTTGAAACAAATGTGGGGATGAAGCCCAGGGCTTAATGTAAAGGCGCATTTTCTCTCTGTCTTTCGAGTTTGAGTTTCGAGAGCGCTGATATAATTGAATAATGTATGTGTTTGGATTACTTTGAATACTTTGTTCTGTTTTACTCGCGTAGCTGGGGTTCGGTTGCCATGTGGTTGGCCGGCGGGGAATTGTTTTTGTTCGAAATTATTGAGGTGCCGACCGTTACTTTCAGGTAATTAATTTTCTTGACAAATATGTGAAATTTTTGGTGATTGACCCAACCCTACATCTAAACTCTATAATAATTGACATTGGATAGGAGGATGAAAAACTTAACATAGGTAGGTAGTATAGTAGTGGCCTTTTGTAGTCATCCTATTAGACATAGTCATTTTATGTCATTAATTTTTATATCGATGAAGGTAATGTCCAACTACTTAGATTGATTTAATCTCAAAACTGCCAATGTGCTAATCACTGCTGGACCCGTGTAAAATATCTATACAATCCTTATTGAAATAACTAGCACTACTGCGCTGTGAACTAGTAATTTATAGTTGTACCTAAGCTACCGAATACCTTTACAAAATATTCGTCGAGTACACAGCGAATAACTAACTCACAATCATAAGCCAGTTACGAGAAGTTGCTCGAAATTGCGACCCCGCGGGGTTTTAGAACCCGGGGTAGGGTTGCCAGCTGTAAAATCTTTCATTATGACATTCCTGACACTGAAAAATTCTACTGCACCAAGATATTTTTTGTGGGGTTCTTCTTCCAGGCGTTGCTTGGCGACGCTAGTGTTAAAAGTTGAACACTAATGTTTTATGGATTTGATAGTCAGCTGATCAACACCCATAATGCTGACGCTGCTTTTGTTGTATGCTTATTGTTATCTTGTCCATAAAATGTTTTTTCGAAAACTCTTGATAACACTAAAATCAAACTATTCATACATTACCACTGGCAACCCTACAACGGCTAATGAACGAGAATATCTTCTTGGGGTCCGTGCGACCGTGTCCGCGGGGCCGGGGCGACTCCGTCCAGGGGCGAGACCGTCCAGGGGCGAGACCGTCCGCTGCTGAATGTTTAACGCGGGTCGCGGTCAGGGAGGGTCTCGTAGAATTATTACAGCACCCGCTACATAATGGACACGAGGAAAAATTTAAAGGCGACGATCAGCATTGATACTTCGCAACAGACGTGTTTTGTAAACATCAAGTGGACTGTGTATATTTTTAATGATTTACTTTCGTTGGGCATAGTTTGTTCCTCCAATAGATGTTGACTAGCTACTACTGGTTTGGTACCTTAGAATTCTGTATGCGGGGTGTTAGAATAATTATTTTGTTATGTGATAGGTATATAGGATTGAAAGGTAGGTAACCTTTATAAACCTTACGTATTTACTCTGTACCTGCTTTACATGGTACTAAAACCTGTTCATTACTTTTGACCGCCAACTTACACAAACAAATTAAGTCTGCTGACCATTTGAGCCCCGAATGCATGGATGAAAAAACAACTGTGTAGGCACCTCCAACTTTACCTGACCACACCTTTAATTATACGTTTTATAACAAGAGCATTACAGTTGAGATTTGTTTGTCCTTGGTCGGTGTTGGTTTGGCTGGTTGTACGCGTTTAATCTACAGCAACACTTAATGCTGGGTGTACACTACACGGTTCACGTCCAGTGAACATTATACCTCGGTAGACGTCAGCTGTGTGGACTGCACCCCCTCGCCCCCCTTCGGGTGTAACACCCCCCGAACCATTCCTCAGGCTCTATAGAGCGTCACTAAAGGACAGGCGCGGTGGTATTCTGAATATCATATCGGTAATGCCCCTAAAGATGCTGACGTTTTAACTATTTTCTGAGTTATGGTGTGAGCTCGTCCAGTTACAGGAAACCTTTCTTCGCTTAGGAAACTGATTTAGGAGACTAGTTGGATGGTCTATTTGAATTTTTATGGCGGCTGATGATGCCTTGCCGATATTTATGGATAACGCTTTAATGACAGTATTCCTTATCCCCCAAACACCCTGTCCAATCCATACAAGTTGGGTCAGTTTTGACTGTTAAAAGATGCTGCTTAACGATTATTCATTGCGATGCTGGTACGGAACAGGTGGCTGATTCGTCTTATATCATTACGATTTCCACCAAACAATGAACACTTATAATCTTAGGCAGTCGAGTCGAGCAGAATCGGTCAGTTTCCCGGTATCGCAGTTCAAACGATCTCGGCAACTATAAAGGACATCCAGGCTCCTTTGAGCTGGACCGGACAGGTCTTCCAAGAACGACTGGCCAGGTGTTCCTTGTGATATGAAGCCTGAGGTTGATATCTGCGTTAATTACTCTGCCTCGTAGGTCTATGTGATACGTAATAAGTTTTGCTTCTGGATCGTTATTAGTGTTTAGGTTATTGAATGACAGGTGAACCTTGCTAATGACATCTTAATTATGTAGCTAATGTTAAATTATTATGTGTTTTTTTTTGTTTAGGTAAATTATACGTGTACCTACCTACATGTGTAATCAAAGAGCAAACCTTATACAAATAATTTTACTGAACATTTATATTTGTTAGTGCCTACATAGCACTATACTTACTAATAAAACCGAAGGTACTTTATTTCACATCACACCTTACACCTAAACGGTTGAATCTATTCTGATTCTGACACAGGCATAGATTGAATATTGGACTGTCACATAGAGGCTTGTTATACTGAAATTCTATCGATAGATGTGCAATAAAAGAATAAATAGATTTTGGCATGTATTATTATGTTGAACTTCTCATGGTTGCATCCTAATCATATTGTGATTCGACGAAAAACCCCTTTGCGGCGATGCGAAGCTCTCATCCTCACCAAAGAAAAACATTTTCAGCCAAAACGAAGCTCGCAAGAAAAGCTACTGAGTTCATATACCTATAGCAATATCTCCTACAAGCATATACATAATATATATTACACAGCTAGGTAGATATATTCGGCACACGCTCCCCGCGGCCGCTGAAGCGAGGCGGCGGCGGCGATACGGTCGCGCGTCCGCCCGCGCGGTTCTAATTAAACCCCCCTTTAGTTACCCCCCGGCCCCCGCCACCCGCCGGCAAGGATGCGAGCTGACACTGCCAAGACGCAACGGAGTGTAGGCCCGAATTTGTCAGGAGCTGATTTGTCATGCTGTTGTACGTTGAGACTTGAGAGTTGCATGGGGTTTTCAAATGCTGGCTGATGATGAAAAGTCTTTAAAAAAATACAATTTAAACAGGAATGCGAAAATATTATAAGCACATTAGGTATACTTATCATTTATCATACAACTAATCTGATATAATGTCATCTTTCAAGATAGTAAACATAATTTGTAATCACACCGAAGTAAAACATATATACTGATTATACTGAACATGAAATCCTCCGTCAACCCATTAAATTCCCTATTGGAAACATCTCGCGCACACCCGGCCAAACAGACCCCCGCAAGCCACGTAGAAAAGACGATAGGTTCCAAAAAAGTGCAAGCGCGCTTTCCTGCAGTTTTTACTCGAGGGAGAGAGAGGAAGGGGGGGAGGGGCGGGGGAGGGCACTG
The DNA here is from genome assembly GCF_932276165.1 of Plutella xylostella. Lineage (NCBI taxonomy): Eukaryota > Metazoa > Arthropoda > Insecta > Lepidoptera > Plutellidae > Plutella > Plutella xylostella. Next base: position 2,557,432 of record NC_064005.1, read on the forward strand.
TCCGCTTGTCCGCCAAGAAACGGACAGATAGATAAGAAGGTCGCAGCGGTAGAGCCTAGGCGAGGCAGTGTAGGCGACGTGGGGATGGTACGCGAATTAAGATAAATTGGTATTGTGATCAACTTTGGAGGATGACAATCAAAATATTTTTACTACTACCTATTTGGTTTTACATAAATATTTTTGAAATTTAGATTTAGATTTCTGTAAGTTTAAATGAGCGTTGTGTTTGAGTAGGACTTAAGTTCAAAACTGGGTGGATTTAATGAAGTATGAAACTGGGCCCGTTTCAGTTTTCTTTTAATTTCAAGCTAAAGATGGGATTTAATTATTACTTGTTCACTTTCAGTAGACGCTACACAACAAGTTTTATTTCGCACACAGTCAGTCGGCTTTTCCATCACTCTTTTGCGCAATTAAATACCACATTTTTCTCGTGTCGACTGTATTAGACAGTGTACGAAGTTCTAATAATATTTATACAGAAATTCAATTCGCAAATAGGTGTATTTACCTAAAATCGCTAAATACATGTTACAAGTAAATTATGCATATCATGATCTGGAATTGATACTTTCTTTGCCTTGAATTTCAACCATCGCGCTACCACCAGCATTTCGACATTTCTGTCGCCCTCCCACAGCACACCGACCGTCAATTAACAACTTAACATTAACTATCCTATCTGCCCGGCATTCGCAGCTCCCCAACAAAATAATCTTCCAATAGTTACATAAACAGTGTGTGTATGTGTGTGTGTGGCATGTCACGAGCTGGCGCGACTGTCGAGTGGCGAGCGCCTAGATAAGGGCGGCCGTCGGATTTCGGCTGACGGGGCGCCCACGGGCGGGTGATTACCTCGCACCGTCGAATTTAGGACCCGCCGAAAGGCAGAGCACCTTTCAGAAATATCGCAGGTTTAAAATTTAAGCACTGTGCGAGGTGGGAAAGGTTTGGATTGGACGCTGAAGCGTTAGGACGTCACGATACTGACAAAGGAATTGATGATATGCTGGAACTAGAACCGTCCTTATAAGGTAACAAGTTTGTATTACCATATGGAGCTTTTCAGTATGACGAGTATAAATGTTTTTCATGACTTTTCATTGGCTTACTACATGCCGCTTTTGCATCATTTTGCGACTTATGAGTATATCTAAAGTCTGTTTTTTAATCTCAGATACTAAATTGAGATTATGAACAGTTCATCAACAGTCGATTGTCGCGTCAATAGAACAATACGTCACTTCATCGCGAGAATCAGACAATTTAGTATCTGAGATTAAAAAACAGACTTTAGAATCTGAGTTTGAGAATATGCTAGACAAGTGTGGTATAATAGATAGACGATTAAATGGGATCGTTAGGGTTTTCACTTAGTAAGCAGGCAGTTACTCAGTGCCGTCGCCAGGCCGCGCCGCGCACCTACAGATAATGAGTACGTGCACGTTTTACATAATGAACCGCGAGGCATGATGCGACCCTCATTGCGCATGCATCCATCCACGTGCAAAAATGTAATGCCCGTTTTGGATAACCGAGTACTTAATTAATTGTCATTTACAGATAGATGGACAACAAATCCGAATTTCATAATGTTATCTATGCTAAACAGTTGTTGAATTAATTTAAATAGCGAATACTACAAGGTAATATTTATATTTCACCACAGTGGACTATTTATTTACATCACTCCACTGTTTTATTTTAATATCAAAACATTTAATGGATATGGAAAAATATTGGCGCCCCAACGTGGGCGGCAGTTTCGTAGTTGGCGCCCAACACGGGGCCATATGGCCTAATGAAACGCGAAGTGATGCGGCATTGATGGCGCATGGACGGATGCATCCGCGCCACGTGCACTCAATATTATGGGCTTGGAAAATAAATAGTGAATACAGATACGAGTAGACATAAGTACAAAGTAGAAGTTTATCTAGAAGATGAGAGAACCTAATTAGCTCATGCATAAAACCTAGAAATAAACAATTTACTTTATGTTCCTCGTGTACTCGCATAAACAGATGTAATACGGAATTGGCACCCAACATGGGCTCCATCACGTATATTTGGCGCCCAACGCGGGGCCGTTTTTCAGATATCGCCAACTACAACTCTTCGACCCAAAACTGTCGCGTCCCCTCGGACAAAACGTCGGCGGGTTATTTACGTACGTCGAGCGTCCCCCGAGGTGGTTCCAGTAAAAAGCGGCCGTGATCGATACAGTCCGCGACACGCGGAGACCCGAGGGCGCGTCAATTTGCCCTCCGCCTCGTCAGCGCTAAATTATCCCGACATCTTTAAATGGAATTTCGCGGGCAACGTGGGCGAGAAGTCCCTGACCGTTTTCGTCAGAGATCGCGTTGCGCGCTGGGGGTGGAGTTTCGGACCGCTTTAAGCCCCGGTCTGACGGCGCCGGCCGCGCTCACGCGATACACCACCTGGCTGCGGCATTTACTGAACGAGGCACATAACGATGGTGTACTCTCAAGCATTTTCGGGGAATTCTCCTCTGGATTTTTAATTCTGCAAAATCGTTAAAGTAAAACTGATCTTCCTTTGTAACACTAGTCTAAGTACTCATATAAACGGAAATAAATTTTCTGCTAAACTTGAATAAAAAAGAAGTGGTCCCCGTAACCGTGAGGTTAATCAAATGCCTTTCCTTTTAGTTACTTAGGCCAAATTAAGTTGTCTCCATCAGAGCAAGAACAAAGGCCGAGTCTTACTCGACCGCGGCGGAGTTCCGATCCTAATGTCATTAGACATTGGCAGCGCGGTGAGAGTGGGGCTAAAAACCAAACACGCCGCTGGATTCTACAAAAACTTTGAATACTGTTGAATATTTAATAATAATAAGTTTGTTTCACACCTTACGGACTAGCCTGTCTGGTACCTAACTAATGGTGTTGAAAAAAAGTATATTGGTGCTTGTCACTTAATTTGAAATCAATTCACAAGAATACTTCTTCATCGAAGGAGCAGAATTTCTGCTCGTTCTGTCAAACTTCCCTCCCGACATCCTTTAAGTACCGAGACCTTTCTTGGGCGTCCGCCGCGTCCCTTGTTAGCTGGAGGGCTGGAGGCTGACAAAGGCACCAACCGCCAAATCCAATATCCGCGCAAGTAATAACAATCGTGACCGTCTATCGGCTACGCGTAAATTATGCAACACCTTTGCCAAACACGCTGACTGAAGCCGTTCCGAAATCGGTCTTAAGCTTGGGAACTAGGGGTCAGGCGAATGGTAAAGCTAAGTTGGGTAAAGGACGGTCGCCGCGGCGTCGCGCTAATGGTCCTTCGAGCGGGTGACCCCCCCCCCTCTCTCGGGCCTCCCTCACCCCCCCTTTCTTGATGCTTCGTAAGCAAGCACACGATTAGAATGTAGGGGCGCTGCCGCTGTGTGACTGATTTGGGCATTTCTTTACGGCTCTACAAAGCTTTGTTGTGTTAGGTTAGGTAGGCTGTGTTAGAGTCGATAAGGTTGGCCCGGAGTTTTTCCATTTTTGTTTTGGATTGAAGTCGTATTGAATATTATATTTTAGGTATGTAAGACATGTAGGTGTGACGTGGCAGTCCACGTTTGCTGAATGATTTGATCCAACTTGTATGAAACAATAAACATGCGTTAAAACTTATGTACATTGTACTCGTACAAGTTGAATTTAATTGGTAGCGAATAGCGATAGGCCTTCTGTATCTGACCTAATGGTGGCGTCAAGCAATGTCCCCGGTGACCCAATAAACTTTATTCGCAAATAAGTTAATGAGCGGCAGCGACCTAATTAAAACTGCGGCTGCGGTTTGATTCGCGGCTGCAACCAGCCACCTTTCTTTCTATTGATTTCCATAGAACCTTTTAGATGTTTTTTTTTCAAATCAGTAATCACCGCACTCTCTACGTATTTCAAAATTCATTCCTCGCTTTCAAACTCAAATCTACAGATAACTTACAAAACAATTAAGACAACAAAGCTCAATATCGCACCATTCTGATCTATTAAATAATGTACGCTGTATAGTGCCGAAAACAGCGATGTGCATTAGTCGGCACGAGCTTTCGATTGCTGAATTTCAGGAACAACCCGCAAGCCACTGTGAGCAAGCAATGTACGCTGAAGTGCATATTAATGGCTACAGCGGGGAAAGCCTGGCTTAGGCTGCCTAACTGACGGCGAGTAAGACCTAGCCGGCCTTGAGAGGTATTAAAACATTCGTCGAATTCATAGAATTGAATCGGGGATGGTACTGAGTAAAGGTACGACTATAATACACCCATATAATATACGACTTGTATATTGGGCATAAACTTATGAGCTCATAATTGGCTAAGAAGTAATACTAAGCGTTTTTTCAGGAAGGGTCTGCGGTGCAACCCATACCCGACAATATATTATGTTTGTTACTTACAATTTCACATAAAAATACACCTTCAGGAGATAGAAAATAATCAATAAATGGAGGACGTACTGGACAACACATAGCAAGGGCCATTAAGTAATTAAACTCATATTACAGCTGTACAACTATACGTACGAGTATAAACTAAAATTCATAAAAGAACCCTCGTAACCACTAGCGTAGTCTAGACTCGATGCGTCATCCGAACCAAATCCCCAGCCAAGTCCAGGCCGTGATTACGAGCTGACAAAAGAGCCGTGAGCACAGCTCCAAGTAATTACTCTTCCCTGAGGCGGCAGCGAGACGTGACTGCGTAATCGCCGGCGAACGCCCGGCTGGATTAAGAAGGGATGGCCACCGGTCAAGCCGGGGGCGCCGGCGGGGGCGCCTAGCGGGGCGCAGCGGGGGCGCTGGGGCCGCCCCCTCCGCGCCTAACGAGCGGCGACCGCACTGCCCGCGCGCTCGCTCGCGCCGCGGCTAATGTCTTCATTTGTATTCAGATCTACGCAGATATCACGATGCCGTAGGTGTCTACCAGACAGCATTATCATCGGACGACCCGCACACAATCAGCTTAAAAGCTTTTTGAAGCTGATGCGTAAAAAACGCACTAAAACTTGAAACTACTCACCCTTATTTAATAAACCGACACTCGACTCGGGGCGAATGCGGGCATTTTCTGGCGCGCGCCACTCTTGTGAGAAGTGAGCAATTAAAATTATGAATTCACATCACGCCGGCTGGCAGACGGCATCAGCAGACACATGAGCCGTCTCCTGAAAACTGTAGCCATATACAGATACAGACCTACTTACATACGTCGCGCCGCCCGCTCTCGCAACTTTGACCCACTTTGGGCGACCGAACAACTTTTTACTGAGCGCAACTTTTCGGCTTAGTCGCAAGTTTTTCCAGCATCATTGCAGTTATTTTACCAGGTTAACAATATAATTATCGTATTTTCATTACTACTTAAAGTGTAACTGTACTCAATAGTTCAACTTAGAAGTAAGTAGTAGGTAATGCAATGAAAAGCTCTTCATAGACTTTAAAAGTTAGCTTATTTAATACATAAAAAATCTAGTTCCAATAATGAACGCAAATTTTCGCCCCCTCTAGACGGGAAAGCCTGTCTCGCAACAGCCGAGGCATCGAACACATTCTTTCACCCGCGTCGTCGAGGGGCGCGATCCGCCGTCAGCATAAACAAACAAGCGTCGGAAAAAACTCTCAGAATAATAATTAGGGTTCAAGATTAGGCGGCGGCGACACGCGGCGCTTGCCTTTCGCTATTAATTACGGTGCCCAAGGCGGGCTCTATGTGCTCGCTGTACATAGGCTCGAATTTCCGGCCATATACCTAGTAGATACGTGGGCAGCGTCTCGCGCCCCCCGAGACCCCCCCGGTTAATTGACGCCGCGCCGGACGCGGGCGACGCCGCGGGGACGCCGGCTTCCGGTTCCTACAACATCGCCCGATAATCTTTTTTTGATGACGCGCTCCGAGCCTTTGGAGGGTTAAATAAATCACGGCCTTGATTCGAGAGTCTTTGTTGATCAAGAATGGGGTAGGCGGCTTAGGTACGTAGGTTGTTTTTATTAGGTCGGTGTCACAGAGCGCTCGACGGGTGTCCCGTCGTCGGCGCTAATTAAAAACGTTCACAGGCAGGCTCCGGTCCGGAAGCGCGGGGGCGCGGGGGTGCGGGCGCGGGGGGCGGGGGGGGAGCTCGCGGGGCGCGTAACTAACGCACTAATTAATAGGGGTCCGTCGATATTGATTTATTAGCTCGCCGTGTGTGCCGCCCGCCGTCTTCGAGACGAGATGAGAAACCTTCGCTCGGGAAATCAATAGGTCGATAAAAATATCTTCTACACGTCGACAGATAGATTTAAATAAAATATTACTTAATTTTAACATAATATTTATGTTCATACACAAAAGCACTGAAGGAAAGTAGCTTGCACATGACATAATACACCTAGAATATCACTGGTCAATGCAAGTTGAAACACCATCCACATTTCACATAGAGCCAACTAGAACTAGTTGCAAAATTAACAGGGTGTTTTTAAAAAAGGTAAAGAAATTTGCAATTTCCACTCGCCAGCCGACTCGCTGCGAAGGTTCGAGGAGAGAGAATGTAAAAAGAGCAAGGAGGCTTTACCCCCTTTAAGGTTAGGGGGGGAAATATGTCATAATTATGTAGAGAGACCTTTCTTTCAATGGTTGGTTACTTCAAAGAGTAGGTACCTACCTACCATTAATGTTTTTAATTGTGTAAGTAATACTTACGACGATTTAAAATCGATAATATAATCGATATAAGAAAGGACCCGAGGGGCCATGTGTAACGTAACCTACATATACGTAAGTACTTTACGTGGGTACTCCACGTGGAGATATCAAATAGAAGTTCAGATTTCAAACAACTTTGGAAAAGCTTTCAAGCAGTTATGTTAGTACCTTATAAACCCACCTAGGACCTTTTTGTTTAAAAAACTTTGGATGATTTACCTACCTACGTAAAAAAAACTCCGGATAAAAACATTCAATCCGAAAAATCCAGCTTAATAGAGACTTAACAGCACGTATCAAGTTTATCACCTTTTTCCACGTCAGCGCTGCGCCGATCGTCTTCGCGTGCTAAAACTGGGAATAGTTTTATTTATGACAACTTTATTATTATGAGTGAGCTCGTTAACTCGGCGAGCGCCGTAAAACATGTGAAGGATGAACGTGAAACGCGCCACCAAACTTTACCGCGCAGTAGAGTTGGGCCACGAGTTTACAGGCGTATACTGCAGCGTGTGTGTGCCGGTTTAATAAAAATAATAAGGCGTTGTTGTTGGAATCGGGCCGGTCATTTGTAATATTACAATATGGTTTAGTATTTAATAATTGTTAAAAAACCTATTGTTAGGCACTTCTTGTAACCGTTGATCGGTTTGCAATCATAGTAAATCAGCACAAGGGATTCAATTGGATTTGCTAGGAAAATTTCCTTTGGTACAACTTGATTTACACTACTAAACAAGTAAACAAGGTGAGAATAATTTCTAGCAGGTAGGTACGTGATTGTGCATGCGCCCTAACTACTTGCGCGAGCGGCGGATCCCCATTGCATTCAAATGAGTGCTGCAGCGGCCATCGCCGCGCCAAACGAAACTACTAAAGCGAATGAATATCTTTACGGCCGAATCTCTCGAGACGAGCCATAGAAATGAAAGCCGGAAGACGGATCCGAGTTTACAATCGCGACAGCTTGAGCGGGGCTTTGTTCGCCTCGCAACAATCCAACTATAAAGTGGCGCGAGTGCAGTCGTAAACCGCGAGCGTGGCGCCGGCGGCCGCGGCTCCCGGCCCCGGCCTGAACACATTCCGGGGAACTAGTCTCACTCGCATGCCGCGGCGGTCCGAGCCGCCCGGGTCATTAAAGCGGCAACGTAATAAAACCGTGCTACGACTCCGGGCGGCGCGATAAACGGACCGGGCGCGGATCGTAAACGTTCGATGACGTGACAAACACGATAGTTCCGTTGTTAATCCACTCGGACTCTAATTATCCTTTGTTCAAACGTTATAAACATATTCTCGGCGCTCTAGTTCAGTTCAGGAGCGGAATAATTAAACGCTTCAAAATATCTGGCCGTCTCGTGAATAAAGCGCTTGCTCGGGGCTGGGTGCGAGAAGCGTTCGGAAAAGCTTCTAGTTTTAATGTATAATTGACATTTCTCATAGAGCTGGCGGCGTGGCGGGGGGCGCGGGGGGCGGGGGGGACACACGCTGGGCGCGCCGCGGCGGCGTCCGAGTCTTGCGACACAAACTGTCGCCATCAATATAGGGGATCCACTAGCTTAGCGGTTTACGCCGCCTCGTGTGCGAAATATCCGAAGGCGTCAATTCTGCTTACAAACTGAGCCGTGCTGCACGCAATCTCTACTCTCCTAGTACATATCTATAACTAAGTAAATACGTAAGTAGGTATGTTTCATTATTTATCCGGCTTATGCAGGGCATTTGGGAGGAAATAAATTTTATCATACCATCAACAAGGCACCAAAAAAAGCCCATCTCCTCAGGCCTATTTAAAAACAAAAGAGCTCAATCCAAACGTAAATGAATCTTGAACCAAAAAAGTGACTTCTCAATTAAGAAATCAAACAGTCCAATCAGAGCCGAAAATATCGTCTCTGTTATCTCCGAGAATCCCACGTCTAGCGCCATTAGGCGGGCCAGTAATATCGGAGGGGTAGTTAGGTCTCTAGGTGTAGAGATGTAGTGTAGCTAGGTCTCTAGTGTACCTAGTATACCTAGGTGTAGAGATGTCGGGCGGCAGCGTGCTGCACAATCGGGATGGTAAGACGAGGACCGCAGTGAGCGAGCTTTGTGCTCCTCGCTGCTAGATAAGGGTGGTGCTGGGTGGCACGCGACGCGAAAATTTTTGGTCGCGGTCGTGCGTTTTGATAATGGAGGACAGACATATACATAAGATGTTACAGTATCCAACTAAGTATGGGTATATTATATTATTATCTTTGAACGACATCGAAATCATTGTGATGCCGCATATCATCAAGCCCAAATGTATAATTTTTTTCAGGATGTTAAGTTCTTATTAGTTAATGTTATGGGTGGCTACGATGCCTACGATCATTAAAAATACACGTGGCCATTATTAAACGTATTCGTATGGAGTTTTACAAGCTGTTTACCTATATCCTAACAAGTAAGCATAGCTTTCCGTATGTTTTTCACTGGATGGCAGAACATGGAATTTGCTGTTTCCTTTTTGCAAAAACGAAACAATGAGGAAATGTTCAAGCAACCAGCAGTATGAAAAAATTACCACATATGTAACTGTTTTTAAACTATTTTTTTGTAAAAACAAATTCAAATAAATAAAAGTATCTTCTATAATTGCTAATCATAATTATTTATCTAACTAGATTAAGGTGATGTATTATATTACCTACCGTATAAAGACAATTCACCTAAAATGCATTAGAATGTAGAAGGCGTGAAATTCCGCTCCGCCTATCACCACCCGCGCAACCCACAAGTCAGGCGCGGGCGTCAGGTGCCCGTATTTTGGTCGAAGCAGCGCCAAGCCATCGCACAGTTTATGTAACAGCTATATACCCTAATATACCACGTATATATATCCAGTATATACCCCTGTATGTAGAGTCCACCTCGGCGAGCAGTGTCGGTTAGTGCCGCCCTAGAAGACGTGCCTCTGTGTCAGACGTGAATATTAGGACTCTGGGATATTTCCGTCCATGTTCATTAGAGATATGGGTTTGCGTTGTAATTACGTGGTATTGATAGTAGTATTAACTCTGTGATACAGGATGGTGGCAGTATTTTTGTTATGAAACGGAATTGTCTAATTTTTGGCTAAGAAAGATTGCCAATCTACAGCCAAATCATTCCGGAGGTTTTTAAACCATTTGATTATTTTACGCGATTTTTTCAACTCTTTAAGGAAAATCTTAGTGCACGATGTTATGATGCCCAAACGTATGTTACTTTTAGAAAAATAATAATGATTGAAGGTCCGCGTAAAAAGAAATTTAATTATCTTCTCTTTTGTAGAACGTCGTATAAATAAACATCACAAAGTATTCTGACAAAGCCGAAACGTACATTGGGACAACATATTCCCTTGAGCCTCAAGCCAATGGACATGTGAAAGAAAATCAATAGGGATGTCCACGGGCACTTATTTGTCGATGGAGAACCAAAAGAGATGGCTGTCGGCTACTTATTTATCGATAGAAATAAATTAAGTCCGTATTAGTGACGGAGATATTTGGACTCGCGTGTTGACAAAGCCGATCGGTAGTGGGTATAGGGTGTGTCTACGTTGGCCTCTAAAATTTTTTTTACTATTGTATAATGTCGATATACTTGCGTTACTTTACTCGGTCTAAAATCAGCGAGTATAAAATACCTAATAAAGAATATATTTCATGTTCGCGACCTTCTTTGTTTTCTACGCACATTAATAAAAACATAACCTCCAAACAAAAGCGTGAATATTCCGCCGACACAGCGCGCTTCGCGACTGTCTCTCGGAAATATGTGACCGTTCCGCGTGTGTGCACCTGCCCTTATTTACCAACGCGGACGCGACGTGACGCCCCGTCGGACCTGCGGAGTGGACCCAGATTCTAGATCACGATCACATAGTGCTGATTCAGGATTTAGTCGAGGAAATCAGCGAGGCAACGGAAGCAGCCTCCAGGGTATTGATTCAACGCTGAATACCTATAAAGATTTATCTTTCTGACTATTGTTTAAGATCGAAAAGAGGTGGGAGGTGTATGGAAAGTATATTGATAGGCTATGAAGACATATTGGTAATGAAACTTACCATAGCTCAAATATACGATTTCTTGATATACATTCAAGTGGTGGATACTGTAACGTTTCGCCCTACCTCCTGCCTACTTAACGGATTTACCTACTAAGAAGATATTTGAAAACACCTAACAAAACTAAGTTGAGTGAAATAAGAGTGAAACAAATACTGCTTTAGATTGGCCATGAAACATCCAGGGAGCCCCTACATTGTGTTGTAACCCAATAAACGAAAGAAAGTCAATTAAATAAAACTATGACCTAGAACTGATTACATACTTTCTACCTGCCTATAATTATTGACCTATATACTACAACTTTGATGTATAACTTTTATTTGTATGATAAATACATATTTACATGTAAGTACATAAAGATAATAATATAGATAATAATGTTTTTTGGTGTTGGTTAATAAGGGAAGCCCCTCCATACGCTTTGTAGGCCTTGATCACTACACCCGATTGAATCAATATATAAGACTCTAAAATAGATAAATAATAGCAAATATTCAATCGGAGCCCTCGTGGAACACAACCATTGACTTGGACATTCCTCCGACCAACTTATTAATCACTTCCCTTGCTCCTAACCTTATATATTTACATGTTTTATATTTATTTCATGTAAATAAATCAACATGAATACATGTTGTCAAAGCTAAAGGGGACAATCATATTTATAATCATAAGGTAACTGAAACTAGAATAGTTCCATAATTTATAGTAGGTATAGTAACTTTATTAAATCATGAATTTCATAATAGATAAGTATTAGATAAATACATATTACTCTAATTAATAGCCAAGTGGGAAGTGATTTATTCTTTTTAAATTACTCAATTGAAAGGATAATTATTATGAAATAGTTAATATTCTTTGATCTTATTGAAATATGTTCTAAATAGTTGTAGTAAACATATAAGACAACAAAATATCCTAGCTTTATTTATTTACATAAGAATATAAAGCTTTATCAAGGAAACAAATACTTCTGTTGGTTAGAATTTACATAACTTTCTGAAAATATGGAAATTGGACAGGAATCTGATCTACCTTCAAGCTATTTGTATTTATTGAGCAATATAGGACCAGAAATGATTTAGTTTAAGTATCTAGATCCCTTATTTGTGATATCTTGACACTTAGAATAAATTTCTCCGTCAATCAATTCTTTCCCTGCGCTGTTACTTGTTTTTAAACTCAAAGTCAAATAATCTTCTCTGCCATATAGATACTACAATAAATCATCTTTGAAAAGTTTATTTAAGTATGTATCTACTTTATTCTTTGAATAATTACTATAGCATAGATTCTATAGAAGTATTTATTTACCTAATGAAAAATCAATAATTTGAACAAAGAACCATAGAACAAATTTGAAGGTAGGTGTATATTTTTTTATTTAATAAGAATTTATTATTTTTGAAGTGAGATCTATTGTCAGGTTTTAGTTATTTGATAATCATCATCATCATCATCATCACCAGCCCGCTTCTGCCTATTTGTATCTATCCAGAAGTCCCTATTCTAAACTAAAATAAGTTGAACCAAAGCTAGGGAATGTGTAATGTGTAGGTTTTTCTCTAGCTAGCTAAATACTGAATGAGCGAGGTAGAAGACCTTTAGTGTACCTATCTAATCCCTATACCAGTGTGATGGAAATTGCAGCCGTGGGTTAGCGTCCTTCAAGAAATAAAATGTATAACTTCTCAATCATATACGAGAGACAAAAAGTAAGTAGAAAGGTGACCTAGCTTCGCACACGGTGTTCCGCCTCGGCTCCACGCGCCTGGTCCTCAAGCTCCCACGGCACCGATCACTCCCTCCATCTGACCGTCTGCTCACCACGGCTGCTCACACAAAAGTCAAAAGTGCCCACGCGCTGCTCGCTTACGTGGATATTATCCTCTACCCTCAACTCGCCGATATCAATATTAAGGCTCACCTACACTCAGAATAATTATCTTGATTATTCTGTGATCCGAAATCGGTACAACGAAGCTTGGCACGAAGTTAGCCGACACCCTGAATGATTTAATAGACAACTTTTCCAAAAATCCCACGGGAAAACCCTTCCAAAGCGCAACAAATCCCTCGGAACATCCAGTCGTAGTTTAAATTCATTATTTGCGAAATAGTTAATGTTTCGGCATCGATGGAACATTACATTCAACCCCTTATATTTTTGTAGTATCGCAAGTATATTATATAATTGAGATATGGAAAAAATATACACAATAATATACACCACCCTTTATTTTCGCAAATATCAAATTCATAGAATTTAAACGATGAAAAATTTGTAAAAGGAAATTCCGATCATCACCTCAATATGTCTGTGTGTGTGAGTGTAAAATGACTCAGATGATTAGCCAACAAGATCCCCAGAAATTATCAAAAATCAACGACCATCCCTATTATTATTTATTATTTACATAACTATTGATCGAATACTTAGTAGATTATTCATGCTCCAATAAACCGGGAACAAGGGGATACCCTGTCGATCAGAAGGATCCAATGCTAAATGAGAAACCACAGAACCTTAAATTTATTTTTAAGAATTTTGTAGCATCTTTAACACGCCCTCTTAGAGCACGAACTCTCCCACGCCCAATGTTTTCGACGATGCATCATCAATAGAAATTAATAAAGTTCAAGTCTCATTCTAACAATCCCCAGGAACAATGTCCACCAATCTCCGAGCTTGATGTAGAGTGTAAAAATATCAAGTATCATTTTACCATAACTAGAAAGAGAATTATTATTGTGAACCATTATTGCATTCATGTTTACAACTGATTCACAACTTTTCAATCCCCCTCCAATCCAGCAAAATGACAAAATTTTGAGTTGAAAAATATATATTTTTTTTTCTTTAAGTAATTACATGTTGAGTATAGAATATTATGAAGATACTAGGGCATGCAATACCGCAATACCGGTATTCGTAATACCGGTATTAGGAGCAAAATTCACGCTTTTTTCAATACCGGTATTGAAAGTTAATACCGGTATTGAAGTAATACCGGAATCGGACTTTTTTAGGCTATAATAAAGCGATTAAGATATAGTATTCCTATGTACTGTGAAAGCGCACTTGTTTCCAACCGTTTGATGCAGTTTTCGGCCATTTGATATCTACTGTTGTCCATGCGTAAAGGGATACTGGATGTAAAAAAAAAAATTATTGTAAAATTTAAACTAATACTCAATTCTCGTAAAAATCTATTACAAAAAACTGAATTTCATTGCTTTTTCTCGTTTTATTTTGACCTATACGACCTTTAATCACAATATATGCCATTTATTACAAGGAAATCTAATACCAGTATTAATACCGGGATCCCGGTATTGAGTTGCAATACCGGAACTCAATACCGGTATTGAAAATAGTTCCGGTATTGCATGCCCTAGAAGATACTGTACATACAACAGTATAATTTGACTATGCTGTCCTAACCTAACACCAAAATCTTCATAAATATTCTCTTTTGTATAGTGTTGTGTGATTAAGGTGAAATCGGAATCTTTCCTTCAGTGCAGGAGAACAGCCATGATATTTTACTAAAGCCACTTTCACATAACTATATGTTTGTAGGTATTTTTTTTTCAATCCATAGGTTCTTAGACATTCGATTCACCATAACTCTCATCCTCTTTCTCTGATTCACGCCACTCTAATAAACATCAAGGCCTTCTTCCTCCCCACTGATTAAATCAATAAAATATCATGTATCTAATTATTAATTTTCTTTTCTATCATTTACCTACCTAAATTGAAAAGAAAATACATCTAGTTTATTTACACTTCGATCAGAATGTGTTTTTGGTGTAAAGTGTATTTGTTTTCCGTCATGATCAACTTTTGTTATGTAGGTATTTTTCTAAGCAAATTGTTTCAAAGTAATTTTTTTTTTTTTTGTGTAAAGTGTAGTGTGTCGTGTGGAGTCTGTAAAAGGTACTTTGTAAAAACATCTATAGCCTGTATAGACGTCTCATGTGTTAATGCGTGCATAGCTAACTTCAATAATAAATCGACTAAAGCGTTTGTACCACGTTTGTGCCCGAGTAGAACCGCCTTTCTTCGCCAATTTACTACAAAAGCAAGACTAAGAGTGTATGGTGTGTAAATTACTTGAACCAATTTGCACACTACTAACTGACGGTCCGATATTATACCCATATTACAGGCTCTGCCTTATTTAGGGTCGGATGGTCGTGTGTGAGATGTCCCCACATATTATTAAGCTAGTAGTTTTAAAATGGAGTTAACAATTTTAATAAAAAAAATCTTTTAAGATTTTACTCAGTTTTTTTTTATTATTATTAAAATACTTGTTACATAAGTAGCAATAATTCTTGTATCTACATTAGTTGATCATTTGGAAAATATTTGTGAAATAAAGGTAACTTTTGGAATAAATTACTTTTTTAGCTAATTAAGTACCTATATAATAGGTAACTACTCAATCAAGTTTTACAGAAACAATATACCAAAGTTTCCCTTATAAATGTGTGTGTGTGTGTGTGTGTCTGAACGAAGTATCAATAAACCCTTCATTTCCCAGTTGTATTTGTCATGATTATAAATCGCACTCAATATCAAATAATTAAAACTTCATTCTTCATCATTCTTTAATCAACTATGTAAGACCTGCAGGTACCTTTAACATTATTATCATTCAGACTTTAAAATTACCTTTAAAGTGCTTTTCTTCCTTCCACATTCTTTGCTCTTTCAGTTTTTCGAAACATTATAATCACGACATAATCCCCGGGAAATGGCTATGTAAATAACCTACCCTTTTGTTTTCTCTATAAAAGAAAATTATTACAGATAAATTTTACCAAAATTGAAAGTTCCTACTCTCATGTAACAGACAAATCCACCCCAATATTCCATCGATACCAAAACATCAAAATACCGCCATCTAGTTTTTATTCTACAACCTAATACACTATTTATTTTATGAAATAATATGTCTATTTAACTAACTACTACTTCTACTTCAACTATTTTCCTACCCTCCGTAACTACCTAAGTCGAAAATAATGTTACTAGGTAACTAAAAATATTTCTGAGATATTACAACTCTCCCTCACAACCCCTATTTGAAAAACACGGTCTCCATATCCTTTATTCCTATTCAGGCTGTTTGTGTAAATGTGCCTTACCTGTCTAACTGTCAAATTTATTAAAAAACTAAACTGTCAATGTCAACCTGACATAACCTCACCCTGTTTGGCTGTTTTTTTTTCCGCACTAATCAAAACAAAAGCATGCGTCGTTGTGTTCAACAACATCGATCGCACGAAGAAATCTAAAGTTTACCCGATTAAACTTACGAAACTCTAAAATAATGAGTGAATCTTACAGGTAAGTGTCATTATTCTTTCAAATACCCTGTATGCATGCTACTAAACTAAGTCCTCATGTCCAAATTATCGTGATTCAAAATAAACAACCTCTGAATTGTTAGTTATTTATACATACAATAGCTCTGTTTTACGGATCTTGTGTTTATAATAGACCTATTGTTATAAAAATCTAACTCAATTAAATATCTCCCATACAGTTTTTAATTGATACTGACAAGACTAACCAACATATTTTAACTTATTGTCAATCCCTCACCTTTTAAATAAGTATCCTAATCATTTGCTCTTCAACTTCTACATTTACCTACGTAATTTTATTTGAATTATGCCTATATAATTATTTGTTTTATTTCAGGACTAAACATAACAATGCAAAACCAACAACACTCCTTGTTTGGACTAAACCCCATGATAGACCACTGATCAAACCATCCACTGTGACAAAACATTCACAATGCCTCACTACTTATAGACCAAAGTTATTTTTCTTCGATAAGTAAGTACTTACCTATTTCTTTTCTATGTGTTGTAATACTTTTTTTTTTATTTATACTTCCTGTACTTAGATTTTGTTAGACTGTTATGAAAATCATCATAAAACCATTCCCTAAATGTATTATCCTATTAGTCTACTTAAGTTATATTGAACTTAATAGTCATTTCCTGAATTTTTATAATTATGTAAATCATCACAATACTTAGCTTTTCTAATTAAATTCTATTCTTCTTTTCAGGATATGACATACTTTTTGAATGCTGATGATGATGATGATGTTCCCTATTTGACAACCAAACTCTGAGACTATATGAAGTAAACATCCTGACTCAGGTGATGAAGTGGATTGCAACGGCACTCAAAATAGGAACAACTAGACTACCCACATAATTCTTAAGTTACAAAGAATATAATAATATTAATACTAAGTCTTATTGGATAAAAAGATTACAATCAAACTCCTAACCTACTTTACCTAGTTTAACACTTTATCAACAACAGTAACTTGTTCTACATTAATCGTTTTCTAAATTTATTGTTATGTCTGACCGCTACGCTTTCATCACTATTTTTTTCAAATGATATTATTGTTATATTTTCTTTTCTTTATTAACTGTAACTCATACTTGTATTTGTTTAGGGAAATGTCTGATAATATCTGCTACTAATTGGCTCTCTGAAATCTGATAATAAGACATTTGGACTTTTCCGGTTACTCTAAGTTAGCATGTTAGCATAGATGGTGTTACAGTTCTATCCCAACTCCTATGATCAATGTCGTATAATATATCTATTCTTTCAAACTTTCAAGTATAATAATTTAAGAGCCTAGTTTTTAAGCACCTAGTCGATGACAAGCAAAGATCCGATCCAGAAGCACAATCAACCACATCAACAAACCAAAGAACCCGCACAACAAAACTCATACAACCAATACCAAACCGAACCAACCCAGCCAAAAGGATGATTAATAATTATAGACTAGTTGCTATAACTACCGATCCCCCCCCAACCAGGCCAGTCCAATCCAGCACCAATCATACAAGCCCCGCCACGCAAACTCCCCGATCCACCGATGCAGCCGACCGCACCTCCAGACCAAAATCCCCACCCCTCATCTACCTGGGCCAGAATGTCTATATCTATTCTAATAATTTCAGGTTGTTCATAAGGACTAAAATGCGTCGTCTTTTCGCTACATTTGTTTTTTTTTTATAAATTTTTATTTTAATAAATCTACTGCTTTTACCTAAAATAAGACCATATCATTATTTTACCTACAACCCCTATTCACTTATAATTCCCTAATCAGCTACATAATCAGAGGAACCGTTCATAGTGATTCAGACCAACACTAATATGACCTACCTACAGATAAATCAGTCTCTATACAACTATGTTTTATGTTATTCTCTTTTATACCTTTACCTACCAAATAAATTTTATAAATAATGTCCTGAACTAGAATCCATTATATATCCAACCCCTGATAATGATGACGATTATTTCCTCTTACTCAACGAGGAGCATAGCCACATACATATACAATTCCTGATGATGATGATTATTATTTCCTTTAACTCCACGAAGAGCATAGCTTAGCCTTATACAACCCCTAATCTTTTGTAATTCATTAATGAGCTACATAACATTACTACAACCCCTACTTATTAAGTAAATTTTAATAAATGGATTAAGATTTTCCAAATCCGCATTCTAACTTTATCAACTACCTACCTATCTATCTTCACAAATGCTTCCCTAATTACGTTCCGTTCCAATACAAAACCTAGCCTCTTGCGCTTCCTATTTCATGATAAATAATTCTTTCGTTTATAAGTTCGATCACTCCACGGCAACAAATTGTGATTATATCAAGGATATAATCACTTTCCTACCCCTAGTATGTAACAAATCATTACGAACAAAACGCAAGAGACTTATTATAACGTTAACATCTTGCAGTGATTTTGTGCAGTCATGAGTGTGCATTACACTACCAAATATTATACTAGTCTGTGACGCAATAAAAGTTACTCTGTAAAAAAAATAACCTTTTGACTTTTTATTGTTTGTGGTGCAATGCTGCATAAAGTTTTTCCTTCCAACTAAAAAAACAAACTTTTGAAACTTTCTTCTAGCCAAAACTTTAAAAGAAATGCCTTTATGTAAAAACTGCCATATTGAGTAAATATTTACTTACTAATCGCAAAGGCAAACAACAAAACTCAATGTCGAGACAAACGTAAGTTACCTATATACTATGCAAAAGAGTGTTCAATAATGTGGTTTATTTGTAAATAAGTACTATGTTAATCAAATTTACTTGTAAAATTTCAGATAAAAGAACAGAAAACTAGCTGCCTGACACCTAAAATGAAGAGATGAAATATCCTGGTCTTTCGGTACCAAATTGTAACGTTTCGCCCTACCTCCTGCCTACTTAACGGATTTACCTACTAAGAAGATATTTGAAAACACCTAACAAAACTAAGTTGAGTGAAATAAGAGTGAAACAAATACTGCTTTAGATTGGCCATGAAACATCCAGGGAGCCCCTACATTGTGTTGTAACCCAATAAACGAAAGAAAGTCAATTAAATAAAACTATGACCTAGAACTGATTACATACTTTCTACCTGCCTATAATTATTGACCTATATACTACAACTTTGATGTATAACTTTTATTTGTATGATAAATACATATTTACATGTAAGTACATAAAGATAATAATATAGATAATAATGTTTTTTGGTGTTGGTTAATAAGGGAAGCCCCTCCATACGCTTTGTAGGCCTTGATCACTACACCCGATTGAATCAATATATAAGACTCTAAAATAGATAAATAATAGCAAATATTCAATCGGAGCCCTCGTGGAACACAACCATTGACTTGGACATTCCTCCGACCAACTTATTAATCACTTCCCTTGCTCCTAACCTTATATATTTACATGTTTTATATTTATTTCATGTAAATAAATCAACATGAATACATGTTGTCAAAGCTAAAGGGGACAATCATATTTATAATCATAAGGTAACTGAAACTAGAATAGTTCCATAATTTATAGTAGGTATAGTAACTTTATTAAATCATGAATTTCATAATAGATAAGTATTAGATAAATACATATTACTCTAATTAATAGCCAAGTGGGAAGTGATTTATTCTTTTTAAATTACTCAATTGAAAGGATAATTATTATGAAATAGTTAATATTCTTTGATCTTATTGAAATATGTTCTAAATAGTTGTAGTAAACATATAAGACAACAAAATATCCTAGCTTTATTTATTTACATAAGAATATAAAGCTTTATCAAGGAAACAAATACTTCTGTTGGTTAGAATTTACATAACTTTCTGAAAATATGGAAATTGGACAGGAATCTGATCTACCTTCAAGCTATTTGTATTTATTGAGCAATATAGGACCAGAAATGATTTAGTTTAAGTATCTAGATCCCTTATTTGTGATATCTTGACACTTAGAATAAATTTCTCCGTCAATCAATGAGCCGTTTTCCTTGACAGCTGTCAGTTGAGCTTTTGGGTAAGCCGATAGATGGCGTGAAAACGCAGTGTACCAACTGTCAAAAATTACATAGAGAGCAAAGAGTACTAAACTCAGAATAAGAACTCACTAGTTGTGATTAAATGTCGGGTGGTAGCGCGAGCCATCCTTCCGAGGCTCAGACTGCATGTGGCTTGGGATAGTGCTAAGTATTCTGTGAATAGTTCTACCCGCGCCGTCACGTAGTGTTCTTTTCTCTATGCACTATCTCACAAGAGTCACTATCTCAAAAGAGTCACTATCTCAAGTGCACTAACTCTACAGTATCAAGGGAGGAGGAGCAGATAGCTCAACTACAACTCAATTAATACAGGAGAAACACAAGGAAACTGAGAAAACTTGAAAAGAACGGCTGTACGCACAATCGCACTGAACGCTGAAGCAACAGTGACATCGACATCATAGAGAAAATAATACTACAATTCTACCTACCTACGTCACTTTCACATTTCGTTAGCCTCACAGAATAACATATTGTGATCTGAGTGTGTTCTGAGGGTTTGAAAGTTGGTACAACCCCAGACAACGCCATCTATTTCTCCAAAAAGGAACTTTTTTTTTTTTTAACATACGCCTCATTCTTTCCCTGCGCTGTTACTTGTTTTTAAACTCAAAGTCAAATAATCTTCTCTGCCATATAGATACTACAATAAATCATCTTTGAAAAGTTTATTTAAGTATGTATCTACTTTATTCTTTGAATAATTACTATAGCATAGATTCTATAGAAGTATTTATTTACCTAATGAAAAATCAATAATTTGAACAAAGAACCATAGAACAAATTTGAAGGTAGGTGTATATTTTTTATTTAATAAGAATTTATTATTTTTGAAGTGAGATCTATTGTCAGGTTTTAGTTATTTGATAATCATCATCATCATCATCATCACCAGCCCGCTTCTGCCTATTTGTATCTATCCAGAAGTCCCTATTCTAAACTAAAATAAGTTGAACCAAAGCTAGGGAATGTGTAATGTGTAGGTTTTTCTCTAGCTAGCTAAATACTGAATGAGCGAGGTAGAAGACCTTTAGTGTACCTATCTAATCCCTATACCAGTGTGATGGAAATTGCAGCCGTGGGTTAGCGTCCTTCAAGAAATAAAATGTATAACTTCTCAATCATATACGAGAGACAAAAAGTAAGTAGAAAGGTGACCTAGCTTCGCACACGGTGTTCCGCCTCGGCTCCACGCGCCTGGTCCTCAAGCTCCCACGGCACCGATCACTCCCTCCATCTGACCGTCTGCTCACCACGGCTGCTCACACAAAAGTCAAAAGTGCCCACGCGCTGCTCGCTTACGTGGATATTATCCTCTACCCTCAACTCGCCGATATCAATATTAAGGCTCACCTACACTCAGAATAATTATCTTGATTATTCTGTGATCCGAAATCGGTACAACGAAGCTTGGCACGAAGTTAGCCGACACCCTGAATGATTTAATAGACAACTTTTCCAAAAATTCCACGGGAAAACCCTTCCAAAGCGCAACAAATCCCTCGGAACATCCAGTCGTAGTTTAAATTCATTATTTGCGAAATAGTTAATGTTTCGGCATCGATGGAACATTACAATACCTAATCGAAAATGGAAGAAACATATGAAGTCATTGGAGAAGAATATGGGGCTACTAAATACATAATTATATACCCAACCTTGGACGATTACCGATAGATGATGAGGTGGCCAACGGACCACGGACAGACAACAGACCAGGGGTGCATGAAAGCCTCCCAGAGTTACCTAACAACTGTATTATATTCGGCTGGAAGACACTGGACAGTCAGCGATTGTCAACATATTCTGTGTGTCTGATCTATTTACCACAGTTATGGGTCGATTACACCTAACGAGTACAGTGGTGAGACAGTATCCTCGGCCGATCCTCGACCAATGAACGTCTAGCAAGTGACCGAGTGCGCGGCCGAGGACACTGACTCGTTAGGTGTAATTGACTTAGTGGTTGGTTTAGTGAAAATTTGAAGAAGAAGAAGGTCCATAATGGAGGTCTTGATTGGTCCAGGGCCCGGTGATATGTTCCGCTGACTCACGCGGCGTCGCTGCGGACCCTACTCAGCGATTCCTGAATCGCCTGAAAGAAATACCTACGTGTTATATGTTCTAAATGGTTATTTTCCTTGGCCGGTTTAGGAGAAGCTAGCAGCAGCTACTGGCTATAATAACTCGTCCCTCATACGTCATAATTCTCATAACCTAACAAACAATATTATGCAATCATTATTATGCAAGAGTTTCGGTTCCTGTACGTAAATCACTCGAATAGAACCTTTTTAAGGTATAACTCCCAGCCCAAGCTTGAACTGTTTTCCACCACACTAGTCTGGTATGCGGGCAGGTGGATTCACAGTTCACACATCAAGTTGTCCAGGATTTCTTCACCATAACAGCTATGGTTACATTGTACCTAAATTCCAAAGAACCTTATTTTCCCGCATCTCTACAACCGCTCTATCTAAAATGCAAAACAAACAAGTTTACTGCCAAAATATATCTCCATGATCTATGAATTCTGCCACCATTCCACTAACTATTTGCGACTCAATATTGGGTCTATTAGCGAGCCAAGCTGTGATATTCATGCGAGTTGATGTCAGTTTGAATATCTGTTGAATAGGACCCAAACTGTATCACTGCTTTACAGGGTGTTGCAATAATTAAAAAAAAATTTAAAAACCGACTTCAAATTACAATACATTTTAGTGGTTTTTTGAAGTCGGTTTTTTTTATTATTATTTTATTTTATAGTTTTTAGTTTATTTGCGACAATTTTCAATCAAAAGTAAGGTGCAAATGATACCAAAAAGTCCTACTAATCAATACGAATCATTCAAGCCTAAACACGAAGTAGTTGCCATATACCGTTGAGGAGTTCCCCTGACTGCCTTCCGTTTCCATCATGAGATCAGCTCAAGGTCACCATCATATTTTTTTGTTATAAGAACTATATTTACGTTCTTAATTCCATTAGAATCGGTTAATATGTGCCCAAAATGGAAATTCATACCCTGTTTTTACCCCTTTACCCACCCTTGGGGGTGAGATAAAATTCGGAAAAAAATGGAACCACCTGGGAGCTCAACCCAATACAACAAAAAAATAATTTTTAAAATCGGTTCATAAACGGCGGAGTAATCGGTGAGTGAACATACATTAAAAAAAAAACCCGACGAATTGAGAATTTTTCCCTTTTTTTGAAGTCGGTTAAAAAGGGTATAGTAAGCCGAAACCAGCATGTGCAGCATGTTATATCTAAGCCCGAAACTGAAACATGCTGCACATGCTGGTTTCGGCTTAGTATACCCTTTTTGCAACACCCTGTAGACATACATACAGAGGCTGCCATGAAAAGTGGCCTATTATTCAGTGAAGTTGATAAACCGTTTTTCCGAAAATAAATTTTCCTTTCCAGGAAGTGTCAAGTCTTACTTAATTCTATTTCATAATTTTATCGCATTATTCTTGCAAAGTTTAATCTGAAACGCTTTAAGAACATGGAAGGGAAAGATGGCTGCAGTTAACCCTTAGTTACTTACCACATGATGCCAATTCAATCCATTGTCGGTTATCTAACCGACAGGGATTGATTTATAAATTAAACGTCATATCCATATAAAATTCATGACAGATGTGTCAAAAGTTAACCACTACTCCCTGATTATGCTCTAACCGAGAATGGAGAAATTGGTACTTACTGAAAGATTAACCCTGATTTTCTAGCCGATAAAACAATTTCTCCACATTTTCGCACCCTCAAGAAAATACTCAAATTATTACAATACAATGTTACAAATTAATATTACCACAACCGTCTGTTTATTACATTAAACCATTGCCTTCTTAAGTACATCGAATTTGCCGTGATAACATCACAAAACACAATAACCCAATTGACTCAAACATTTCAATTACATCGGCGGCGCAGCGCGCATTGAACAATGTCTTAACTCTAAACACAACAAAATTGAATGCAAAGCGTATAAAATATAAAAATGTGATATAAATTGTAGAGCAGCCGGGGCGGGCGGGGTCGGGGGCGGGGGCGGCAGTCTACAACTCTACTACGCCACTCTCCGTTTCATTCATAACTTTTTACAAGTTTATCTGCTGTGATACCTCCTACATATTTATGTGTTTGTGACTGCGATGCGGCATAGAGTATGTGGGTCAGGAGATATGACGAACGTTTGACACCAGAAAAGATCACCACCGTTGGCACCGTCAACTCATTTCAAATGGCTAAATATAGTAATTCAAGTTGCTTCGAGTTAAATAATTTGTGAAAAAAAAACACTTTTCTATCCACTCTTTTTTGTATCAGCTTGAACTGCAAAGCAGGCTCCTCCTCCAGAGTGAAGTAACTTAATTTTACATACATACAAGTATTAGTAGGTTCACTGGCTAATACTTTCAGGTCCTCAGTCTTAGTTTGACGAAATTAAGAAGGATACGCTTATATTTGGCGAATGGTACGTAGTAATGTATTGGTGCGTAAAATGCTTTCTATTTGTTGGCGTTTTATTAATTCAGATATCAATGCATGCATTAATAAAACTTAAACCTACAAATAATGTATAAACAGTGAGGTAAGTAATTTAAATGTGATAATGAGGAAGATACGTCGCACTCAACTACGTGATTGTTTAACATTGTTCATCGTCGAATTCAAGATGCATGTCATCAATTTTTCAATTTGATATTGGCTTTGCTTGACGATTGACATTGATCGTGAAATAATCGGTTCATTAATTAAAAAAATCACCTAGCCAACCCTCAATTGCCTGTGAAATGGTTGTAGAGTTATTAGAGATTATTAATATCGACAAATAATCCAAAAAATAATCGTCGAAAAAACAACATTTTTATTTCAATCGTCCGTCTCATCTCCACCTGCCCGCTCTATGGCGCACCCACACAGGCGCGGGTTCACCGACACGACGTCTTTGTGTTGATTCACTCGCACATTTATAAATTGAAATAACTTTGTTTTAGTTGGAATGAAAGCGAAAGGGCGACGTAGGCAGCATACCATTGTTATCAGTGTGACACTTCTGCGGAATAAACTGTTTATATTTCAGGAGTTGCCATTGCCTGTATTAGATGAGAAAGAAGGGTATGTGGTGTTCTCTGGGGGAAGGCTACGGCATGTCCAACCGAGGCTGCTGTCTATTGAAAGAAAACAATGTTGTGTGAGGTTCCAGATTTCAAATATTGTACCTACATAGTATCAGGTCCAGGTCTGATTACTTGATCTCGGAAATGCTAGTTTAGAGTGTTTTACTGCCTATACCTATATAAAACTTATTTCTCATGTTACAATACTAAACAATTACTTATTATTAAAACACTTGCCATGTGTAATACGCTCCGGTGTTGCGAATAAGATAAGGGCACATTTAAGGGTGATGGTTTTATATAAATCATAGGCGATCAAGAAAGTCAGAAAAGAGTTATGTACACCTTGTGTAACTGAGCGCACTTGGTGAATCATCTTTGCATGCAAGGGTAGGTAATATTATTTTGTGATCTCACTTACGGGCGTGTCAATAAATAAATAGCAATTTGAAGTATACCTACTGTATCAGTTGTTTACAGTGTAAACTTTACACCATCACCATACTTGCCTAACTGCATACAAACAACTTTTTGGCAATATCTGCAACCAATCGCACAAAGGGATTAACAAACCGTCGAAAGACGCGATAAATTAGCGAAACAGAAGAGGCAACGCGAAATCCGATAATTAAGCGGGAAAAATCGGTGGAATTAAGCGCAGGCGGCGTGACGGCGCGATATTTTTCAGCTGTCAACGCATTTGCATGCAGCGATTGTGATCGCCACGGTCCGCCACTCCCGCCAGAGGTCCTTTACCTGCATTATTTATTATGTATTAAGTATAAATAATACATGAAAAATATAGTTGCAAGTGGGTAAGTTTTCGATGGTGGGGATTTTCCGGGTGGAACCTGAAGGTCTAGCACGGGGCGCAATTAAGACGTAAAAGTTTGGCATTGGGCTCATTCACATCGCGCAGCCACAAGAGTCAACTTTTATCACGTTTTAAATGCGCCCCGTGCTAGCTCTTCAGGAGTAAGTAATTTATTTCGAGTTGGGTAAGTCGATTCAGATTTTCCTCGCATTTCAATATGGAAGATAGTGTAGATACATGTATCTAATGTTTTCTTCAGCCTACAGCTTCTATCAAGTCCATACAAGAACTAGAACTAATAATAACAACAAACACTAATGTGTCCGCTAGCCTCGTGGAGCTGACAGCGGCTCGTGTGGCGGGTGCGTGACCGTCGCGCAGCAACGCGCGGAGGGCAAAAGGACGCGGAGGCCCTTATTCCCTTATCCCTAGTGTCCACTGCTAGCTGAACTAAGTTAGTTCGCATAGCTGAGCCAGTTTTTCATACGTATAGTGCATAGTTTGCGGTTGAGGCAATATATCAAAAATTATCAAAAATTCTCCACTTGCGAACTAACTCAGTTTAGCCGGCAGAAGACGTTCGGCCGTTGTTGCTATGAATTAGAGGGTAACTTGCACGAAACATTTAAACGTATTTAAGTCTATTGCTCGCTTGTTTTGACAGTAAGTATAGTGTTAGAGCAAGACAGTGAAATATTTAAATACGTTTAAATGTTTGGTGCAAGCCGTGCAAGGTCAGCCTAAGACGTCGAATTCCCAGCCGTTTATCGCTGTGTTTAGCGATAGCGATAAGTGTAGTTCGCAGTGAATACGGCTACCCGCGAGGTGCCCTTGCGAACTTGACGCGAGGCGCAATTAGCGCGCGGTCATTCGCCGCGGCTGGCGCGGTGTCAACGATTCCGATCATCCCGCCGATAGCGGACGCAGGGCTGCCACTGACGAACACTGATAATGACTATAATGAGCGACATTGCAAATACGCGATGCGCCTGACTTAAATACACTGAAGCTGCGAGCAATGAAAAGGTTCCTGTCACATAGCACCAAACTACTCCCATAAAAGACACTCGCAACAATCGCGACAGTCGCTAGCAATCAAAAAGTTCCAGTTACAGCACCAAATTACTCCTATGCGGAAGAGGCTAGCTCAATGAAGAATATTTAACAGAAACAGAATATTAATACTAACTGAAAACGTAAAACTTTAAATTAAATTGCTGCCATTTGTGTCGACATTTTATTGTGGTTGGAACCTTTTCACAATACACTAATTCAGTATGTGGCTGCGCTTATCAGGTTTAGCTTTGTTGAACTGGGGACGAATGAAATCATTGCGATTTCTTTGTAGCACACGGTAATTGCATAAACCCTCACGCTTGTCCTGAACGGTGGGATATCGATTCTCTCTTTTATTCATGGCAGCCTCGTCATTTGAGCTATCAATTGTCTCGCCCGCATTTATGCAATCCTGGTATCTAACTATACGCAAGATAATGACATCGTCTTGCGGCTCGGATGACCGTCATTTGGATTTATGCATGGATCACCCGTTCAGCTTAATTGCCCGGGGGGTGTCTCTACATAACGAAAAAAGAAATTCCGGAGCGCTATAGCACGAGCCACGATCTCGAGCCTCTATCTCGTTGTTTTAAACATGCCGTACGATAGCTCTCGTTCGTTCGTTTTTCGTCAGTATAGAGTAACCCTCCAGAGCCTCGCTGCAGGCGGGTCCACCCACGTAACTCGCTAATCCATTAACTGGACTATTTCTGTATGCCAGGAACTTAGGACCTAAAGGGGTGACCTTTTTATCTGAGTATTTTTAAATATTCTCGTAGGTACTTATACTCGTATTTTGTAATGGTATCGTAGGTTACATGGACAGTATGAATAAGTTGCGTTTTGCATTTATTTATTTTATGCAAAATCGTTGATGCATATGAACATTTGTCTTAGAAACCTGTTTAGTATTTATCATCAGGCGCTATACTTCCATCCATGTAACTACCTCGTCATTTCAACAATCAGCTACTTCTGGATATTATTGGCCAAATAACATTACGTCTATAAATTTTACAGCTTGATAGCGCTGTAACTGTAATGTAGCAAACCCGAACTTTGTAAAAATTCACGTACGGATTTGGAAAATCGCTGATATTTGCTGGTTTATCGTTAAATGCTACTTAATTACTTCATAAGTAAAATTGAAACGACCCAAAGTTAAAACTTTACATTATTTTCTTTTAACCCCCGACAAAATAGAGGGATGTTATAAGTTTAACGTGTCTGTGTACTCGTATCTGTATAGTCTTGTCTGTTAGTGGTAGCGTAGCTCCAAAACGGGTGAACCGATTTTTTATTGTTCTTTTTGGGTCATAAGTAAGGTTACCCCGAGTGTTCTTAGTAGTGTTGCCCAAATTCAGTCTTGGTCTTGCAGTCTTGGTCTTGTTCTTGCGTTTTTGCAAGACCAAGACCAAGAACAAGACCGCGTATTTTTAGCAAGACCAAGACCAAGACTGACCGTGCAAGACTTGAGCAAGAACAAGACATAGCCTGCAAGACTCTTGCGTCTTGCAGAGCGCTATTTCACTGAGTAGTTAGGTGTAACAGTTCGGTGTATAGGTAAGTACGCTTAGGAATTCTATGAGATGCAAAAAAACTGTATCAAAGAAAATGAAAAACTGGACCTATGCGCATTACGACTAATACCATAAACATAGCGAATAAAAAAATATCTATTAAAATCAAAAAGTAAACTTTAATAAATAGTAATAGACTAATAGGTAATTGCAAGACTTGCAAGACTCTTGCTGCAAGACCAAGACCAAGACCAAGACTGGGAGCGCAAGACCAAGACCAAGACCAAGACCAGGTGTATTGGCGCAAGACCAAGACCAAGACCAAGACCAGGTGTATTGGCGCAAGACCAAGACCAAGACTGGCTAAGTCTCGTCTTGTTCTTGCATTTGGGCAACACTAGTTCTTAGCCATATTCTATCAAAATCGTGTTAGTCGTTCAAAAAGATAGGCGACTTTTAATGTTGAATGTCGGGGATTTTCAACGTTGGTCAATATCGTTATCATATTAAGTTATTGTTAGTCCTTGAAACCGCCGGTTGCACACACTGACAGCCCTACTCAATCAGCGGCGACTGCGCCGCGGTAAATTGCGCGTCTCACGCGCGCCGTATCAGCGGCGCGCAGATCAAAGAGTAGACAGGGAGGAGTTTTATCAGTGGACATCTTGAAGGACAGGTCAATGAAGCGTAAGCAGTTACAGCAACCAGTCTGTAATCCCGAAAAACAACTTCTGTTCCATACATTTTATATGAGGCTGTTGAACTTTACTATGGAACGGCTGTCAGGCACCATCATTTACAGCCCGTAATGGTCCTCTGCTGGGCATAGGCTTCTCCAAAAGACGCTACAACACTGCATGTTCTGCCTTCCTCATCGAACCGTTACCGGATACTTGTCTAAGGTTGTTGGGCCAGCAGCAGGCAGCGCATCGACGGGCGTCCCACGCTATGCTTGCCAGTTCGTAAACACCACTCGAGAACTCGTTCACACCACCCGTCATCAACGTACCCACATAATCTGCCTGCGGGATGTCCACTAATTAATTTCCTCCCTATACAACATAAGAACATAACCAGTAGGTATAAGTACGTTAGCCGCTGATGTCCGCGACAAGTCATTCTAGGACGCGGCCGCTTCCTCGTGCGGACCGCGCGTGACGCACTGAGGAATGCAAGTGGAGCTAAATAGATAAATAATAATAAATGCTAAAGTATGTATAGCCTGGTAAACCTGAATAATTTGTAGTAGTGGTTTGCTGCCTAAGATGTAGGTAGTGAAACTATAAAAGTATAAAACTCATCATCTGTATACCTACCTACTAGAATATCATAATATGTAACTATAAACTATAAGCAGAAGTACCTACTACGAATTATAAGTATTTGAGC
Source organism: Plutella xylostella (assembly GCF_932276165.1). Lineage (NCBI taxonomy): Eukaryota > Metazoa > Arthropoda > Insecta > Lepidoptera > Plutellidae > Plutella > Plutella xylostella. The sequence continues at coordinate 2,587,582 of NC_064005.1, forward strand.
ATACACTAAGTGAATATCTGAATAAGAACGAGCTGAAGAACCGTACTGATTTTCAGCATCTTTCAGTACCAAAGCACAACAGACCATCATGCTTTAGTTTTTTTTTGCTTTCGCCGTAGCAAAAACTCTTTTCGGATTGCGGTCATTTAATTTAATGCCGAGTGCCCGCGGCCTGCCTGCAACACGCGGGTCCTCTCAGGGGCCGTTTGCGAGCTCCAAAAACAATTCTGTAGGTAAAGCTTTTAACTCTGAAGCAAATATTACTTACACGAAATTCAGGAGTCGTCACGACTCACGACAACTCCTTTTTGGCTGGACTTGGGTTTCAATTAGCGTATTTGCGGTAACTTATATGCTATTCTATCTATCTATCTCTGTGTGGCGGTAGGTACTTACCTACCCACTATACCAACCAACCTACCTACCTGAGTGAAACGCGAGAGCGGGCAGGTGTCGCGTGGAGTCGCGTCGCATCGATCGATCGCGATAAAAATACACACGCGATCGCCGAATAACACTCGCGCCGTAAACATCCACCCCCGAGTCTGCTGGTTTATCACCGCGCCAGCGACACGCCATCCGGCCGCGCATTACGAAACGAATTCAAGAAAACTCTCAGAATTTTAGCAAAATACCCACATTTACTCTCATCCAAGCTCGGAAAGAAGGCAGTATAAAGTTTACGCGCGCCTCTGTATCAGATGGGGAATTAAATATATCCTCGGCGCAGGCGGCCGTCGCTGCAAGCTCATAAAAAGCGCGGCTCGCTTGATTACGCGCGGGCCTCGCGTGGACGCGGCGCGAGGGTAGTTTTTCAGTCGCCGCCGCGCCGAGCCCCGCCGACACATAAATAAGTGATCACGCGCCTCCCCCCGCCACCCCCCGCACCACCCCCGCGCACACCCTCGCTCGTAAACTAAGCGCAGATAGCGGAGGACTTAATGGCTGATCGGATTTTGATTAGCGCGGGCCGGCGACGGAGCCCCCGCTGGAGCCCGAATTTGAATAGATAAGTGGGCACCCGAGGACGGCGCGAGAGACCGTCATTTGAATACTTTGGGCTTACGGCCGAGCAGCAGTTGGACGCGAAAACGATAAAGTTGAAATAAAGCGCCGGTCACCGATCGGGCGACGAGGGGTTTTTACTGACATTCTGTTTGTTATCGCGCCGTGGCCGTTCCGCGCAGGCCGGACCAAACACACGCTTTTTGTGGCCCTTAATCAGTCCATAACTATTGAACTTCAGGCCAATACGCCCCATATCGACAAAAACTATCACTGCCTAGTTGTTAGCAACAAGGACTGATTATACGCCTCTATACTTTGTTATAATTTATTGCTAACCATTATTCAGACGGTCAGTTTGAAGCGGCATCTGAATTAACGAATGTTTTTCTCATTATTATTTCAGCAATTAGTGCGTCATTGACCTTCAAGAACTATATAAACATTCTAGCATGACAAAAACTCTTGGAATTCGGTGTGATTTACATAGTGAGCCTTCCATTCGTATTGCGGCGCGGCGTGCTTAGCCGCCGGGAAAAGTAGTAAAACTTTGTGACAAAGTCAGGACCAGCCGGGGACGCGGTTCACTTGCCGCAAATCTGTGCGTTGTCGCGACGCGATGCGAGCGACGCTCGTTGGCCCAATGGGTAGGTATATTAGGAATTATGAGTTCTGTAGTTCTAGGGCTCCCCTGCGCGGAAGGGAAGCGTTAATGAATTCAAAATATGCCAAGCGATCAGATGGCTCACAGACCACGGTGTTCAGTTCAACACGCGGAGTGACCGCGCCGCGCCGCCGCCGCCGCCGCCGCCTCGCTGTGAATAATTGAACGACGAAAAGGAAACGCTATCGACAGAAACGACGACGAGTGGACTCGTAATGAATAAAATAGATCGTCGATACAACTAAGAGCCAGAATAACCTTTGTCCTGATACCAATTTGGGGTTTTGTTATTGGGCAGCTTTGCGGCTATTTTGGCTGGATATTTCAGTGTTTCAGTACATTACTGAGATTAGGACTAGCTCAAAGTAATATTAAAGTTATAACATAACTACTGGAATAGGTGCGCCATTAGGCGTAGCTTAAAAGCGGCGTTGCGGCATTAATAAGTCGGCATCGGCTGGACATAACAATTCCATCTTGCAGTGTAATTAAACTAGCGCCGGCGATGGCTACGGTCAGCATCTAGCTATACGTAGGCAGTAGGTAGGTACACTCCACACGACCTCATTGCATGAAAACCATCGTCCCCAGGATGCGCTGTTTAAAAGGCCATCAAAGAGCGCCGCGCTCCGCCATACGACCGACATAAAACTGGTCCTATTTCACATTCGGCCCGCTGTACAACGCGGGCTGAGGCTAAGTGGACCTTGCGCGGTGATGATAAGGTTTAAATAAGCGTGGGGGAGTAACACGCGAAGTTTATAGCTGACGAGAATTTCTATCCGTAATGAGACGAGGCGAGCGGCCGCGGGCGTCGTCGTCTCGGATCAAAGGATTTGGACCGCGCGCCGCCGCGAATATTGGTAAAGTGATTAAAGTATCGAGTTAGCGTAAGATACTTTTAAATACCCTTCGATACTCACCATTATGATGTAGGGTCGGTTGTGGTTTCGTCAATAGGGCAAAATTCATCTTTCTTCTTTGAAGCACTTTCGATAGTGTTAAATTAATTCGACCTAACATATGCTTTGAATACAGTCCACCCCACATGCTTAAATGAACTATTATTAACAAGCCTATTTCCCCCTTTTAATTGAAGCAATAGAGGTACATGTAACCTCTTCAAGAGGGCCGACTGCCTAGGTCCGTCGAGTCAAGACCTAGAACCAGGGTCGCGCGTTATCTGAGTCGATGGAGTGTTATACGTTTACTTCCTGCTTCAGATTAAAGCTGCTCAGACCGACATAAGATGATATTATATTATATTTTGTATTATTATTATGTATTAGGTATATTATAATATAATGTAGGAATATATTTATATATGTATGTATATAATTTGTATAGCTATTATGTATAAGTAAGTATATCTCTGTGTCTCGATTAAAGTAAATAACTTCTCTCCTCTCAGCCTATCGCACTACCAACCACTTTCTCGACATCACCAAAGGTTAACTGGTAGAGAATGCTACTAGCATTAAGTTCGCCTTTGTACAATGTTTTTATGTGCAATAAAGAATTTATAATAATAATAATAATAAGACACATCTACTTGGTACCTAACCTAGGTATCTAGGTATTACTGTGAACTTCTGTACGAGCTCCCGCGGTTTTCAACGTACATATCCGGTAATATTGTAATATGTATACTATAATAATATATTATATTTTTGTGACGAAATCCTAAAATAATAATACTTAATATGTTCATAAATAATGGGAGTGGGAGGCCTGGAAACAGGTAGGTATTCTATTCATTTACTACCTATTTCTCAACTCTATCTCTCTACCTCATGATAGTAGTTCAGAGTAGTATATTATGTCTTGCAATAGGTATATTATGTACTTATACAATGCCAATAATATAAATGTGCATAGAACATGCATTTTTCAAAAGTATAAGACCTTTACCTTCGGAAAAAACAGCTACCGAGATTGAGGAAGAGGAACTTACAGACCTATGTATTTCATGCACTACCGCTTTTACTGCCACTGAAAATTCAAGATTATCTTCAAGTAGTTAAAGTCTAAAATGGACGGCAGCAGGTACAGGTGACCTCGTGCGAAATAATTAAAAAAATATAACATGCACTGCTCTAAAGTTTCAACTACCGATGATGGAAGCATCTTTGACAAGAAAACTTCAATTAATATGGATGCAATACACATAAACATGCTAGATAGACAATATCTATTACAGGAAGCCTACATGCTAGCATTGGCCTAACCACAGTATTTATACTCTGGCCTAACCTAAACCAACCTACACAAGTTACTTACAAAGTTCTTATCAGGGCTTTTACAGAATTTACTGCCCAATGCCGAGCACCTGTTGACCCGCACTTGGAAGAATGTGCGAAAAGATAAAATAAAATTCAGTGGCGGTAACAAAAAAACATAGTATTCAAATATGTTTGATAGAGATCTTTGTTTTTTTATGTTTTAAATACTTCGTCGCCAACAGAGTCGACTACTTAGTTATGTTAGGTATGCGTTGTTAGGAATTGAAAAGAACGTAGTATTAACCCTACCTATAAGTTTATACATGTATTTATAATAAATTAAGCCATCTATGGCATCTTACATACCTAGGTCATTGATAGATAAGTGTTTTTGATTCCTAAACTAATTTAAACTTAGGACACCATAATATACAAAACAGTACAATGGTTTTATGTGACTTTTCTGTAAATGTAAACTGAATATCATCGTAACTTTCCCAAGGGTTTGGCTTCTTACTGGTTCATCGCAAGAACGATAATTCATGTAAGGTTATTATCGACTGATTGACCTTGAACTCTGTGATTTATTGGACCTTATGTACAATCTCGTGCCGTCTCTGCGATTGTATATAGGGGCTAGGTAGAGTGTAGGTATAGTCTGTAGGTGTGTGTATGTGTGGGTAAGTTGTGTGTGTGTGTGTGTGTGTGGCGTGGGTGAGACGTTTATGGCCGGCTGGGTCGCTGCGCGAGTGTAGGGGGACTATGTTTTCTGATAATTAAGAACCTACTTACTTAAAATAATACACGAAATTAAAATAAAACTGTGTGTCGTACTCTCGTACTCATCCATAAATGGCGCTGGCCGAGGCACCATTGACTACCTCTTCTGGTGTTCCAGGCGTGAGTATATGTATAGGTACCTAAGTATTTCATTAACATTAAATCCATCCCAGGGTACCGAAGCCAATGGCTGTCTATGCATATTGAATTCATATAGGTAGTCACTTATTGTAGCACAACCGTAAAAACATAACAGCTCAAGACATAGAGACCATACTTACTCAGCACTCCAAAAAAAATCAACTAAAGATTTAATTAAAAAGAAAAAAATATGTCTTCAGAACCTCGCGCTCATGGTGCCCCTACTCCCGCAGCAGCAGCGCGGCGCGGTCGCCCCTCGCGTCGCCAATTAATTACGGGGGCGATCTTACCACCCGCGCCCCCCCCCCCCCGCCCCCGCGAACCCCCGCGAACGCTCGCGAACACGCTCGGGACCGCTCTGCTTGCTAAACGGATTTGCCCGTCAAAGGCGTACTCGGACTTGGCTTTAAGAAATTATTTCAGCAGGTTTATATGGATACCTACTTTAATTGGTGGCATAATCTAGGCTGTCAGTTTCACACAGACGATACCAATATTAATCGATTTGTCTCTACCCGTTAGTTATAATGGTCAATGAAACATAATTAAATTAGGTGCCCTATCGATATCACAACAAATCTTACTTATCCAACCCTTAGTCAAACACATCTACGTAGAAATTGGACCAAGGAGGTCTAGAGGACTTCTAGGAATCGTAGCAGAACAGAATAGCTATTTGTATCGCTCCGCAGCGTCCCCCTGCCCCCCTAGACCGTTGACGGACAATAATTGCCGCGGTCGAATCTATAGGCACACCCTGGCGATGGCGTCGACCTACTTCGAGGCTTAGACCGCGGCCTCAGAGCAAGGAGGTTGCACACTGGACGCGGCAAGGAGGATTCATACTTGCGCCTGCTTTGATAAGACTGGCTGGTTGTCATAGACAAACTTTTTCTTTCAGAAAATCAATTTTGCGTTTTAAACTTTTTTTTAATTTCTTTTTAAAGCAGCCAGCACGCTATTTTGTTTCAGTGTACAATAATTTAACAAATATTCTCAACACTTTAACCCCGTCCAAATCTCTCAGATTTCATTAACGCAAGCCGGTATTCAAAGTGCAGTACCGTTGTCTCTGCAAACAGATGGAACGTGACTTCTCAGTAGAAGCAAGGCGCTTTATAGACGCGGGTTTACGGCGACTGTACGGAGAGGCGAGCTCTGCGGTGGACACTGAACACACACCCCTATGTATAACTAGCCATGTGTACGTATATACCTAGGTGTATTTACATAGCGTACGTACGTAGAGGTATGTTGTCAGTTGCACGCGCCGCGGAATAAGGGATTCTGCGAGCAGATTAGATACGACTATGAGATAAAGACGATTCTAAGGATTATTTGTTAGTTTTTTCCTTATTTGGTGGAAAATGGGGACTTTTCAACATCATAATTCATAACTAAGTACGTGCGTATATATGACCCACAAACACATGATATTATGTACACAAACTACATCAAGACACATTCATCACTCAAAAAGCCTTACTTCACAGCCGTCCAATCAACGCTGTTGCATTGTTTAAAACATTCCCTATTAAGAGAAACACCGTTTCAACAGCAGGCAGAGTGCAACCTTTCACACCGCATTATTACATCATGCGTGAGCCGAGCTGCGCCTGCGCACCGTACTTGGGCCACTCTAGCTTCACAAAAAACTAATGAGTGAGAGCTCATGCAATAGGCACGTTAAATACAACATGATAGGGGTGGTTAAGGCCGTATACAGATAGAAAACTGGAAACTTATAACTGCTTACCGTAGCTTGTCAGAGCTGGTCCGTTCTACACAAAGGAATTAGACCAAGCAAAACAAAACATTAAAACCACGCAAATGAACAAATGGCATGGCGTATATAGGTATTATTTTGCGCGGGTTACCAGCTCTGACAAGCGCCAGTAAGCGCTTATAAGTTTCCAGCTTTCTTTCTGCATACTACCTAACGCAGTAGCGCAGTAGTAACTTTTTTCGTAAGCTGAAGTGACCCTGGTGCGTACTGGTGGGTCCACCGTGCGCCAGATGTGGCACGAAGCGCCCGCGGCGGCGGCGGCGCAAGGGCATAGACAATTGTGCAGCTGACTGTACACGCAGTCGCGTGGAAATTTAAAAGAAGGTTGCAAGTTAAGGAGTTTCGGTAAGGTTTTTTTTTTCAATTTAACAAGACGATTCTAAAACTAGGACCTTAAAGACTTGCACCAATACATGATGATTTTAAATTTTAAACCTATACTTCACTTTAAGTACTATTACTTAGTTGAATAAAAACAAGCTTTGTTAAAATAAAATCACTACATCAACTTACAAAATTTTGCTACGAAATTTCCTCGTAGCCAAATAGAGGGGCTACGACTTCCGGTAGATTCTTTAATAAAAGAGTTCAACGGGTTGTGTGCGCTTTCATTTTAGAAGCGTTTATTCTCCAGAACATTCCATTTCGAAATTCGAATGTTTTACTCTTATTTACTGTCATGTGACTATGCTTTTATTAAATTGGCGAAAAGAGGTAGCTTTGAAGTGTATTTCGCGGGCGTAAAAGCTTTTTTGTTATATTAAAATAAAATGTACATTTATTTTCGCTGTTTTGCGATAACATAAAACAAATAGAAATTCAATGACAGCGGCGTATGTAAGCTGTCAGAGGTAATAACATCTAAAGCGTCTCAGTGACACCGATTGGGGGCCGTTTCTTCTGTTTGAGTTAATAAGCGTGGCTGAACGTGCGCTAGCAGCGGCCTTACTTACTGAAAAATGAGTACAATGGAGATGCCAAAATAATACATTCTCGAGCAATGCAAAAAAATATCGCTATTTTTTTTTTCACACAGTGATTTGAAATGAGCTTCCAAAGTATAATCAAGTATGGCAGTATATGTATTGGAATATCTTTATAATGAAATATGTCACGTCGTTATTGGTATCAAGGACAATTTTTTCCGGTCCACCTTTGTCATAATTTTTGTTGTGGTGTTGATTAAGGATTTCGCATTTTCATAGAAGCTATATAATTATTTAATTTCTAATTTAATCAATGAAACTACTTAATTTATATCCACCAGGATTTACAAACATAACAGGTTTTTTTTTCTAAAATTATGCTATTTACGAATTGCGTTACCTTATGAAAAAAATAGTGACGTATCTAAACTACCCAACCCCGCTCTCGGGTTTGTTGGCGCCAGCGAGGAATGGGCCCGGGTCAGCAGCGGGGGTTTTTTGTCACATCCCCCCTCGCGCCCCGGGGACCGCGCCCCCACCCCCGCGGCCCCCGCGGCATCTCGGATACTGCACTACACGTGCTGTGAGACTGCTAGCTCGCGTTGTGGAGATTTTTTGGGTGTGAAGAACTTCTGATTGTTTAAAGTTTTATTTCCTTTAATGGGAGTGTAAAATCATACATGCACCAACCAGCCAGTTCAGTTAAATTAGATGAGAGATATTTAAGTTGGTTCATTTTAATTTTCTATCACTGAAAGTTTGGAATTATCTATTCATAACAATTTCGTTTCTGTATTTTGATTTGCCTTTGTGTATGAAAATTCCACGTATAACCTACACCCGTTTGTCCTCGACATAATGAAGCCTTGAACACTACTCTCAACTCACCTTTACCAACATACTTTTTCATTTACCTTTGAAAAAAAACCATCTCGCGAATTGAATATCGTTCGCTTTGAAACCAAAAAGGCGATCGCCATTTGAGCGCCGCCGCCGCCGCCGCCGCCGCCGCCGCCGCCGCCGCCGCCGCCGCCGCCGCCGCCCGGCCGAAGCCGTCATTGTAATACCGCGTCCGAGGCCGCGTCGTCGCTATAACAACCCCCCCTGCCACCCCCAGGGCGCGGGGGGGCACTCCCGCCCCCACCTGCCTTCATTAATATGTACACGCTCCGCCGCTGGTCAAGCGTCTTGCGAGAGAATTAGCGAGCGCCAACCCTGCGCTAGGGCTGCCCCGTGCCACTCGAATATTTAAAGCTCTTGTTTGCTAAGCCGATCGGGAATTCGGGAAACGATAAAATAAATGCGATGCGTCCGCTTCTACGGTAAAGGACGCATACTAATGTTGGGTGCTTTGAAAATTTATGCCGGCCGTTTTCGTTGTGATCGTTTTAAATATGAAGATCTTTTTGTTTATTCATACCTTTCCCACCTGCACAGAGCAAAAAACGTGAATTTTAATCAAAGATAAAGCTTTTAGCGTAATTAATCCCAACGCCATTACTGGCAGCCCTATGGTATTTAAACAGCGCAAGTAACCCTAAAACCGTGCCCGCAGCGTACCTACCCATCCCTTCATTAATAAATCCACGACCGTTAGCCCAGACGCCGCCGCCTTGCGCAGGAATAAGCAATTTGCTAGACTAATGGCCGGCTGGATAACCTTCGCTGTAGTGCTGGCTGCTGCAGCGAACATTTTAAATTTGGAATGCGAACAGAGCTGGCCAGTGTGGCAGAGCTCGGAATATGGTTTGGGTTCTGTTTGATGTAGTTGGCACGTTAGAAACATAAATACTATATTAGTTACAGTATACGAGAAAGAAAATCTATAATTAACGAAGACAATTTTTCCATTAATTAATAGATATTGAGAAAAGACTGTATAAAATTTTGGATGAGTATAAAGTAGGGTATTTTTAGTAATTGTTTGCTCCTTGGTTGTTTCAGTGTAATGTTAGGAAACTCAGTGTATACTGCGATTCACGTAACTTGACCATGGCTGGTGAGGCGAAATAGAAAATGTTTTCGTTACGTTAAAATTCAGTCAATCAAAGATTACTGTGAGTCGAATGTAAGTACAAAATTCAGAATAGGTAGGTAGGTACTAAGTAAGTACACATAAAACCTAATTAGGCTAAATACAACAAGCACAGACACTCCTAGCTTAAACAACATAGCTAAGGAAGGCGAACTTATCGCAAATAAAGACTTCATTCAGCAAACAGTCGAGTCCATTAACAAAGTTGCTAACTGAGCGCAACAAGTGGTGCTATTCGTTTCAATATCTACAAAACTTTCGCAGTCTACAAATCGACCAGTCCAACTTGCTCTCTAAAACTCACTTTATCCACCCCTGAATATCCATCTGTCCTTTGCAGCTAAAGAAGGGAGGGAGGCCAGAATAAACTGGACATGTCTTTACCGTGTTGTTATTATCATTTGAGAAACATTTTTAAAGAAACTTGAGCTTTATTGTCTTCAGACAGAAGCTACATTTTCGTCGGTTTTAGTAACAGATGTTTATTCAAACGGCGCGGCGTCTTAGTTTTGGGGTAGGTCAATGGGGATGATTAAGTAGTTTATAAAATTCAATGTCTATGCTTATATTGCAAAGTTTTGCATGGACCCGAACCCGCGAATATGGAGGAAGAACCAAAGGTGTTAGCTGTACTTAATTACTTATACCTTTGCCCAGAGTGATTACTTCAAACTTTTTAAATTATTATAAAACAGCACTCCAAGTGGATATTCAACTTGATTACAACTTTACCAGGCAAAAGATCTGTCAATCAAATGTCATAGAACTCATGGCTTTGTGTAGCAGGTCTATGCATGCTATAGTTTACATAGTACCTACCTATAGCTAGGCAGCTATTAATCTGTGTCGCAGACCGCGCACAACAGCTGCACGCGTAGTTTTTGTCGAGCGAGGGCGTCGGTACCCGTCACAGATAACCCAAAATGCAACACACATTCTTCTCTTCCTGTAGCTACTTTAACTCTTTTCTATTAATTTCTTGGCTATAGGAATATTTGAAGATGACTTAAAGAAGAAGGATAGTGCTTCCGAGTAACCAATCGTTATATAAGTACCTAAAACAGCTCTTTCCACATTGTAAGTAAACCATAAGATGGCGAAAAAATACGGAAAATTACGCTCGCTCGCGGGCCCTACTGCTAACAGACGTAATAAAGTACGCACATAATGTGTCCGCGGCTGAAGGCAGGCCAAGTGCCATCCACGTGGATAACTTCACGGAATAAAACTTTGAAACTTATTGTTGCAATGTTGCCAAGAGCCTGCGCACAACGCCAAACGCGCAAAAACAACCGAATCGCTGGATGCAAACTACATTGATGCGTTTGCATTGCCAATCTCTGCACGTGGACTGTTTATAAAAGCAATGGAAAGCGAAATTAGCGAAGATATGTTTACGAAAAGTGCAAGATAAACCCACGCGGAACTAAAAGTTTTACGGCCTCGCGCGGCAATATACTTTGTTTTGTATGGGTTTCGTGACAATAAATTAGCCCTTAAATTACGCTGCAGGTGGGGCGAGGGTTTGGGCAGCCAAATAACAACCAGATGAAGGTATTAGCCGTGACGACTTGCAGGACCTGTACGGGACCAACTTGAACGTAATTGAAACATTTCCAAATGAAAAGTGCATCATTCTGCACAGTAAATTTCGAATAGGAGTTTAGGAACTTAATAAGGACACCAACCATAACTAGTTCATCGGATTGATGCTGATGATGATGATGATATTTATCTCAGGCAAATTTATCTGATACTATTATAGCTAGCATTATTCCTACATACGAGTACCTAACATATTTTATAGAACACCGGAATCACCGGATCGTCCCATTTTTGGGAGACACACAATAATTATCGCATCAGGGTCCTGCATTGTGTGTACCTATGTATGATAACAAGAGGACTACACTATAACTATTACAAGCTAAGTACCAAGTGCATAAAGAGGGGAATGTGGAAGACAATGCGCGCGCGCTACGTGGGCGGCCGACCGCTATCAACAACACCGCGGAGAGGCGATAGAGAAATAAGCGAATCAACTGAAAATTGAAACCTATAGCTTGAATACTCGTGGGTACTGCTAAGTTAGGTAGGTAGTTTATTAATGTTGTAACAAATCGAAATACGGTACGGAGGAATGTTAGGTTAGCTGCTGGTGAAAAAAAACGAGTCGATTGGTAGTAGTCGAAAAACCCAAACCAAGGCTTAATTCATTGCTGTTTTAAAAAAGGCAATTCATTGTTGGCATCTACAGTTCTTTGACTCCTGTGGGGCTGCCACCACCGAAACACTCTTTAAGCAGCGTCAAATCGAACTTAACTTGTAAGGATCTGGCAGATCACAGGCGAGCGACGCTGCATGTAGGTAGATTGTTAATTGCTAAAGTGATTCCTGCGTGATATTTGTATCCAAGGATACGCCGCGCCGGCGGCGACCCCGCGACGGCGCGGGCGCAGCTATCGCGTCGTGATCGATCGGTCTATATCCGTTCCACGCGGTGACGCAACGCGCTGCATTGCAATGACACCGCGTGTACACGACATTCGCGGGGTTATTGTGCGATTAATTATGTACTTTTACGTCAGTAAAAGTGAAGGTTAGGTGGAAAGTAGAGGATTGATTTTGCAATATTCTTCATCGATACACAGCGTAGCTGTTTGCGTACATTTTGCAGGTTTGCATGTAATGGTAACATAGAACGACGCGGACTCGAGTTTGCCTTTCAATTATTAGTAACGTTCAGTTTATTGATAAAACGAGCAATTTATGTGATTGCGAAAACTGCTGATTATGTAGTTTTGCCTATTTACAGGCAAGTCGACAAAATTATGTAGCTAAACACATCAGCAGTGTACATTAAACCACACCCAACCACCAATCCAATTAGTGCCTACTTACTGACGATCACACAAAAAACGAACAAAGGAATGTAGCATGCCAACCCGCAGCGCAATATGTCGCGGGCCGCAGTCGCGAGGTCACACGCGCGCGCCGCGTGATCGCGACTCGCTGCATCGCGGCTCCTGTTACTGATGAGTTCCTGGTACTTGCCGGCTTAGCTAGCTGCTTGCTTAAGCTGCTTTTCCATTGGTTAGTGTCGTCAATGTGCGTGGTTGCACTTCTGTTTGATACCTATGAGTACCTAGTAACAATTAGCAATATGCGGTGAAGGTTTCATTAGATCTTAAACCAGTTAAGGAACTATGATAGAAATTATAAAATTTACGGTACCTAACTAAGTACTTAAAGCACAGCTAGATACCCCGTCTTATAATTAGGAGTGTAGTGAACATAGGTACACAGACATATTATAAATCAATGTGGTTCGATGGTTTCCCGATATGGAACCACACACACTATCATCCCACCCAAATTCCCCTAACTAAACAATATTGTAGGTGTTGAAAAAACACGGGCTACAGAAAATGGCGAAGTATGCGATCGCAGCATGAATAATGGCGACTCGCGGTTAGACGTCCCTCGAGCTATAATCCTCCAAAATTGAAACTCAATAGAAACTATTTTTGATGATGCCAAAAAATAGTCGTGAAATAGTCATAAATAGTCGTGTTTTCCAAAAAAATAGTCGTATCATACTTTCGGAGTTAGAGCTATACTTTATGGAGGATTATAGCTGGAGGTCTCCAGCTATAATCCTCCAGTCTCTTCTGAACGAACGGTAAGGCCTATCGACTTGGTTAAGGTCTCAAAAAATAGTCGTGAAATAGTCGTAATGACATGCCAAATTTCAGAAATAGTCGTCAAAAGATAGCAGAGATATAAAGGTACTTTGCTGCAGCCCTGGTGGAGGATTATAGCTGGAGGTTTTGAAAATATCGAATATCTTTGGAACTACTATGACTATCGGTTTGAATTATGTCTCAAAAAATAGTCGTGAAATAGTCGCTTCTATTTATTATAATTTTAAGCTTGATAAAAGCTGTTAAATAATGATATCAAATTCTTCATACAAATCAAAGTGGACGAGAATGCCAAAGCAAGCCAGTACACAAAAATAATAGCACCGTAGCATTGAAGTACTCATGTCGAATTTATCTATAAATCATTTATTTCGTCATACTTTGCATCAATAGTATCTAAACTAATCTTGGGTATGACATTTTATTGCTTTTGCTCTTAGCCTTTACCTTACTGTGTACAGAGAAAACGTGTGCCTATACACGCACACATTTATCTCTGTTATCTTGACAAACGATAGCGATGACGACTACGGCGATGTAGTACCTAGGTCAGTTATTGACATCCCTTACTATCCCGTGATCAGACAAATATTGCTATCCTTGTCTCTTTTCTAACCGGCATGCATCGCACGCATAGAACGCGTGAGCGACCGCATAAAATCTTGACAAGCTATAGCAAACCGGTATTTATTACGTCCCTTATGTGACCGCCGCCGCGCGCCGCCACCGGTGAAGTTGGGGTTAGTATTTTGCATGTTTTGTTTGATAATTTGTTTAGTGCAAACTATGGTCACGATCGGTGTTATTGTTGGTTGTTAAAATATTGTGAGTGCTCTATACGCAAATGAATATTCAAGATGTTATATTCTAAAAGATATTAGTGGATGCAGATAAGAGTGTTTAGTGAGTGCTATGTTTGAATATTGCAAGTAAGTCCTTTTTAATACTCAATATCAAAGCAAGCCATCCCATTTTGTTATGCTCAGCTTATTTATTAACATGATTTTTTATTGAAGTAACGTAGCCAAATTATTTTTTTAATATCTATGCTTAATATGTATGGGGATTGTTATTAAATTAGCAATTTTACACTATGAGCGAGTAAATTGTGCATACATGCAATAAAGGCATTCATGTACATATCTTAGTAGATACGAAAATATGTGGGTATCATCGATTACCTACATATGGTAGTCCTGGTTAAATGTGGATATTTACCCCTCAATAGCAAAAAAAGCCGTTATTGTTTGTATTTCTGAATGAAACTAGGCAAATAAATATATGTATTAAAAAAAATATGTGTAACCTACCTATAAGCCTACCCATTATTATTTCATGTGAAAACACGCGCCGATAAATTGGTTCTACCTTTTTTGGCATAAGATTTTTTTGCCTAATCTCGTATTGCATAGTAACGTTTGGTCAAAGTCTCGTTACGCCGAAAATCGTATGGCATAAATCTCGTTTAGTAAAAAGTTATTTCGCATAACATTGTTTAGCCTAATAATGGTATGGCCAAATCTTGAATAGCCTAATAATGCTATGGCATAGGTTTATACAAAGTAATAATATTCGTTTGGCTTTAACTTTGACGGAGCGTCTCCCTACATAGCGCAAACTGGTGCCTAGTATTGTTTCCGCTGTTTGGAAAACGCTCCGCTCCGCTTCGCTGCGCTCCGCTTTGGTTTTGATGAACATGTGCACCTAACACGCTCCTCCTCGCTTTGCTCGTCGTCGCACCTATTTTTAGGTTTCGATCTCATGGGGTTTGTAATAATTATATTGGTCGTTAACTTTCGATTTTTTGATCATACAATATCGTGATTTTCGGGATGTAGGAGAAAAATACCACAATTTGTACATTTACTACATACTTAATATATTATTTATTAAGATAACATTAGGAGAAACAAGATTATACATAGGTATAGACGAACATCTTCTCTTCTCTCTTCTCTTGCCCATTCTTGACTATGCTGATGTGTGCTACTTGGATCTGACGGAGGCATTGCTTAATAAACTGGAACGCTTGCAGAACACCTGTATACGTTTTATTTTCGGTCTCCGAAAATATGATCACGTGTCCAGTTATCGTGCTAAGCTAAAGTGGCTTCCTCATCAGATACGCATAACAGGCACCTCCGCTCCTCCCATAATCTTTTGTTGTCCTTACCACTACATCATTCAGGTTTTATGCTTAATTCCTTCTCCGTTACAGCTGTCCGACTGTGGAATGACCTCCCTGAGTCTATCAGGAAGGCTCCCAGCCGAGCAGTATTTAAATCACTGGTTCGGGCTCATTATCTCAGCAGGATAGGATAGAAGAAAGATCATCTTTTCTTGCACCTCTATTGTTGTGTGTTTATATAATAATATTATTTATGTATTTATGTATTATATATATACATATATATATATATATATATATATATATATTAGGCATATAGGATTATATATTATCTATTAGTAAACTCCATAAGTATAAATTGTTGCAGGATTTTATATTTATTTGTTGCACTTATTTGTTTTTTTTTTTCTCTCTAAAATCGTGTAAAGTTCTTTTTTTTTTTTGCACTCCCATACAATTTGCTCCCGGTACCTCCTGCAGGTTGACTGGTAGAAAATGCTTCTAGCATTAAGTCCACCTAATTGTACATATTTACTTCTGTATATTGTGCAATAAAAGTATAAATAAATAAATTTGAGCAAACGAAACTTAGGTGTTTAAAGATTATGCCTAAAGAGTTTTAGACGAAACGAGCCCTATGCCACAAAAGTCTTGGCAAAGTGATGGTTCGGCCAAAAAAGTTTAGACCATACGAGTTATGCGAAATGAGTTTTGGTCAATAAAGATTATGCCAGATGAGCGGAACCCCGATAAATTATCATGACTCCATTGATGTAATGCGCTTAAAAACTGCAATGGCTCCGAATACATGATTACCAGATAACAAATCCTAGGACAAGGCTACATGTTTGTGCCTTTCGGCGTAGAGACGCTGGGTCCGTGGGGGCTGGATGCAAAACTTATATATAAGGAAATTGCGACACGGCTCATCGACGCCTCCGGCGACCAAAGGGCTGGCACATACCTTGGACAAAGGATAAGCCTCGCCATTCAGCGGGGCAATGCGGCCAGCCTCTTGGGAACCCTGCCAAACGACGGCGGTGACCTAGAAAATATTTTTTACCTATTAAGGTAGGTAGTGCCCTATGGCCTACTTATTTAATTTATTAAAATATATAGTAGGTAGTTTAGTATAAGTAGATAAGGTACCTTGCAATACTTATGTATGTTTAGTAAATAAATCCTGGGTAAGAATTTATCACTATTTTCATATGGTATTGTGCTTATGCTAGGCCTATACAGTGTTGTGGTGCTGAAGTTGATAAAGTTATAACAGCCAATTTACTTGTCAAAACTCAGTTGTACCTATCAGCTACAAGCGACAAAAACGTGTTTCTGAACTAAATACCTATGTAAGTAATTCACACCCTGTGAAATTTCATACAAGTTTCAAACGCACCGTCCGACCAAACCGGTTTTGGACAAAAGCCAAATTGTTTTCTCAGCTATCTCTTTCGCTCAAAAACAATAGAGGTCGGTTATGGGACATATATATTGAAAAAGGCGAATACACTAATGAACAGTATTTCTACTCTACCCTTTTCGCACAAAAGTTCGCAGTTTCAAGTAATTGTTGCAATAAGTTACTGATAAGAAATTTTACTCCACTGTTTGCTGTGGTCTCCAAATGACAATAAATTACCAAACAAATAGTCTAGGTGAAATAACGTTATTACTACTCGTATCTACCTACTCGTATTATATATATATATATATAATATTTAAAAAAACAAATATTTTTATTAATAAGACGTTAATTTGCCTTATTTTTTTTTCAGCGCAGCTTACGTGTGTTCTTCAATAACGTCGCAAGCTACAGTGGCTGTTGATAATTTTTGCAAGTTCTACACCTACAGGATTCAGTTATCTGGGCATTATAGATACCCTATAATCACCTACGAAGTTATTTAGGTATATTTATTAAAACCATTATACAAGGTGTGGCAAAAAGGGTATACTAAGCTGAAAGCTACATGTGCAGCATGGTACATCTAAGCCCGAAACTGAAAACAGAATTTAAATATTCGCGAAAAAAATATATCATTTTTCATAGAAACTTAGTTGGTCACGTGACTTTTTACTATGGAGAATAAAAATAATTAAATCCTAATCTACCTAAAGATTGTTTAATGAATAACTTAAGTATATATACTTATGATATTTATTTACTAATGGTATTTAATAAAGTATCATATATATTTATGTATAATATTACCGTATTATTATATTGTACACGTTGATAGGAGATAGTCACGGAAGGACGCGACTGAAAATCAGTGCCGCGTCAGGTGGGTGGATGCCACCTCACTTGAAGCGGTGTAAGCTGAGGCGCGGGCCTTTTCGGTGCTGGACAACACACACCGCTATTACTAATAATTTTATATTATATAAGGGTTTTCTTTTTTTTCTGTTTGCTTTGTTTTAGCTATTTGTTATTTTACTTTCTTTTTTTTTGTTTTATGTTTTTGTGTATTTTTTTTTTCTTCTTGTGTATTTTTGGTGTGTGCTGGTGTTGGACACCGAATAAAGAATTTTTATCTTTATCTTATCTTAAATAAAAGTACTTTCGGCCTGTGATTGTAATTAAATAAGTTATATTTCACTATGACAATAACCGTGATTATACTTACCTAAACCTACTAATGAACAATCTGTGATTACTTCAACTTTAGCTTATTATTATGATATATAGGGCTAGAAAAGAATTATTTTTTAATAGTGAAATAATTACATATTTAAGTTCATACCATGTTTTTTTTATTGAACTACGTCAATATTATATTATTACTTAGCAATAAAATAACTGTGATTATTTTAAATTAAACTAAATATGTTTATAGGTAATAGCCAAATAATACTGAGATAATTGTATGAAACCTCATCTACCTAAAGATTGTTTAATGAATAACTTAAGTATAAATAAAAGAACATTCGGCCGGTGATTGTAATTAAATGAGTTATATTTCAAACACCGTATTTTATTCTTATCGCTTGAGTGCTACCCTGTACTGCGTCTTCAATAAAACTAATCCCAATTTCACCGGCGGAGGTGGCGGCCACATCAACGCTAATAAAAAAACAAGACAGCACTATTTGTGTGATCCCGGGATAGTAAGGGACGTAATAAATACCGCTTTGCTATCGCTTGTCAAGATGCAACCGATGACACGTTCGTTCACGCGTTCTATGCGTGCGATGCATGCCGGTTAGAAAGGAGACAAGGATAGCAATATTTGTCTGATCACGGAATAGTAAGGGATGACAATAACTGACCTAGGTACTACTTCGCCGTAGTCGTCATCGCTATCGTTTGTCAAGATAACAGAGATAAATGTGTGCGTGTATAGGCATACGTTTTCTCTGTACACAGTAAGGTAAAGGCTAAGAGCAAAAGCAATAAAATCTCATACCCAAGATTAGTTTAGATACTATTGATGCAAAGTATGACGAAATAAATGATTTATAGATAAATTCGACATGAGTACTTCAATGCTACGGTGCTATTATTTTTGTGTACTGGCTTGCTTTGGCATTCTCGTCCACTTTGATTTGTATGAAGAATTTGATATAATTATTTAACAGCTTTTATCAAGCTTAAAATTATAATAAATAGAAGCGACTATTTCACGACTATTTTTTGAGACATAATTCAAACCGATAGTCATAGTAGTTCCAAAGATATTCGATATTTTCAAAACCTCCAGCTATAATCCTCCACCAGGGCTGCAGCAAAGTACCTTTATATCTCTGCTATCTTTTGACGACTATTTCTGAAATTTGGCATGTCATTACGACTATTTCACGACTATTTTTTGAGACCTTAACCAAGTCGATAGGCCTTACCGTTTGTTCTGCAGAGGCTGGAGGATTATAGCTGGAGACCTCCAGCTATAATCCTCCATAAAGTATAGCTCTAACTCCGAAAGTATGATACGACTATTTTTTTGGAAAACACGACTATTTATGACTATTTCACGACTATTTTTTGGCATCATCAGAAATAGTTTCTATTGAGTTTAAATTTTGGAGGATTATAGCTGGAGGCACGTGCGGTTAGAGGCGAGGTCGAGTGGAGCTGCGCACTTATGAGTTCTTGGTAAGGTTATCTATCACCGGCTGCTACCAGGCGACACTTACACTGCACATTATATTATTGAAATCGAATAATAAATAAATATAATGTTAATGCATAAATATACAACATGTATAGCTATGCTGTCTTAACTCTTCAGGGACCTGAAAAACCTGAGCAACCATAAGAAACCAGATCTGTCAGTATAATGGATTTAATTAGCTGCCGTGAACCCGTCGACCACGGTTGAAGTGAAACCTTGCTTCTGATCAATGCTGGAGTCATTACCGGCCTCCGATCTTCAGAGAACAGGAAAGTCAAATGCTGCTATTGTCTGATTGCCGAATGTGCAGGCAAGCATCGAAATTTTGTTTCTTGGAAATTAGATTTACCCATGAACCCAAACATAAAGTAATTTTTCAAACAGAAAATTTCACGATTTAACAGTAGTAAATAAAAATGTGTGCGTTCAGAATCGTTTACAATGACTGTATTATTATTATTAATGCAGGCCGTGCACGTGATAACGAAACCGCAGCAACACAAGTGCCAGCCTTGAACTTTCATCGCATGTGGTTGACAACATCGGGCCAACCAGAGTGATTCATTGCCGATAATGCTTAGCGATAATGATAGATAACAAACTACAGAAATCGAATTACTTATATTGTATTGTTTCGGATTTTCTCAAGAATGAGGAATGTCCATAATGACTAGTTAAACCTGTGACCGGTCATCTCGACCTGTCTAACACTTTACGATAATTACTAAACTCAGGCCAATTAGCTGGCAAAATGGATCGTAAACACGCAGAGTCAAGGATTGTTTATGTATGTATATTTACTGAAGTCTACCACACAGAAGCCAGACGGTGACAACTTGATTATACAATACGTTGTAGCAACTATGCAGGCTAGTGTCCCTATCTCTAAATATAAGACCATGCTGTACCACTATCCAAAATGTATCGAACTAGCTAAAGCCATTATCGAAATTGTGTTCTCGATAGAGCGTGTCGAGGTGAGTGTCGTCGGAGGCGGCGCGGCGGCGGCGGCGGCGTGGGCAGGCGGCGAAGCGGCCGGGAAGCAGGAAGCGATAGCTATTTATAGGCGCGGGGTAATCAATATTTGGCGTGCAGGCCATCCCTCGCCCGCATCGCGTTCCTAGAAGTCGCGGCCCCCGGCGGCGCCGCGGCTCCATAAATCTCTCGAGAGGCCGCCGCCGCCGCCGCCAGCTCGCCGTCCTTTGTTTTTTTCCCCGCAGGCGGGCGGTAATAAGATCGCGACGTCAACGTCAGGTATAGATAGGCGGGTAGTTGCCGCGAGAGAACAACGCTCAAGCGTATTGACCGCGCAGATGTTTTCCAAATGGGCTCGAATTTTAACGTGAGCCAATCCCGCGCTGCGACACCGCAATTACTCAGCCAGATAATGCGAGTGCACTGCACACCTCGCCTAAAGCAATATTTTATTTTCGTAATGAGGAAACCCATTTGCCGCGCCATAAGTACATTCCTTTCGCGATGAACGGCTGACGAGCGTGTTGCAAGTGAGGTGTGCTCTATCTCAATAGGTATCGGACCGATAATGCTGCTGATAAGTCCCGTGTACGATATGAACAATGCAATCGCGAGCGGAGAGAGGACAATGGCATCTGCCGAGCGCAAAAAATAAGTTTGTACCGTGTTCGACAATAGTCCGACTCGCGGTCCATTTTTTTGGTTCTTATATAACCCTTGCCGGGGAGCGTTTCTCACGAATATACCATTTATAACGGTCGCGTGAGCGTTCCATCTAATAGTAATAGTCGGTTGGTTGTCATTGTGCAAGACGGGTGCAGCGTCGCGCCTGCCGCGTTCCTACGCGAACATGGAGGCAAAAAGCGAGACAATTGCTTTTGATAAGGCACGTCCGGCGGTGACATACCGCGTGAGACGCCGCCACGCCACGCCACCGCTCCGCGCCCCGCCCAGGGTGACTAACCCGGCTGCTTTACCAGAAATTCAAGCTACTACTTTTTGTAGATAACTTAGAAAACGTCTGACGTTCATAGGGCTTATTGAGGGAAGAAATCCATCTATATACTTACATGATCGCACTATAGGACCCTAGCCCAAACTTAACTTTCCTCTCACCCAATCAGAAAGAAACGTAGCACATTGAGAAATAGGAATGCTTTTATTAAGTTCATCAATATTGGATTGATTCTTATCAATCCTGTCAGGCAAGACAAGCAACAAGTTTATCACGACCTAAAAAAGTTATAAAAAGTTGATCTTACAACTACCAATCCGAAGTCAGTGAATTAAGAAACTAGAGACCATAAATCATACGCATCTAAGATATTTACACACAAATATGGGTTTCCATCCAGGCTCCTCTACTCTGCCATTCACTGCCAACAGTAAAAAATCCCGATGCCATTCCGACTCTACTGGTCTCCTATTTTATGTGACGACTAATCAATCAGCTTAGTTTTTACGTTAATTCAACCATGGATTCATTGACAGCATAATCTTCTGCTGCGCTGCGTACCACTGTATAATGGCGTTTAATTTGTTGACGGGAAGGTTGAAGAGTGCTCGTGAGAATAAAAAGCCGCATCCTGCCGCCCGCATTTCATACATGTGTGGTTTTTACATAACGTTCGCGAGCTGGCGGTGCGAGGCGATTACCTCGCGACGCCGCGAGTGGCGAGCGCGACCGGATGGCGGGACCACATTTACATTTCGCGTCACCGCCGCGGCCATCTTGCGCCGTTGCCGCTGTTGGCATACCTGCCGCACGCTCATTATCCCTCTACCTGGCTCTAATTGTACCTCTAGATCCGCGTTTTGTCCGCGGCCTTTTTTTCCGCGATATGCATCACTGTCTTTTGAAGGACAGCGGGTAATAAAAGTTCACAATGGCGCTATGTAGTCACGTCCGCGGCGCATGGCCGGCATGACTTACAGACGCTCCTTTATTGCGCGCTGTTGTGCGAGCACGTTCATTTGTCGTATCAGCGGAGTGGACATGCGAGCCGCCACAGCGTGGCGTGACTATTCGTCTTGTTGGTCATCTAATTACGCGGGTCTAGAAAGCTGCATCCTGAATTTTCAAATAAGGAAGAAACAAGTCGAGTAAAAGCTGTGGCGTGGCGCTTTAATTCCGTTTATTGCGGCGTGCGCGTGACGCATCGTGGCGGCTGGTCCGTGGGTCGGCGGGCAGTTGGCCATTACGCGTTGTTTACGCGCGGAGGGGACGCGAGGGTCCGCCGTGCGTTGGCGGCGCTATTCTAGGAAAGATATGAGAATGGGGCGCCCTACCTGATTGCCCGTGATTAGTTTTGGGGGCTAATCTTTGTTGATTACACTCTTTGTCTGCTCCGGGGAAGGATGCCATTGCCGATGAATGAGTCATGAAAACCGTGTTTTGCACTGGGGTTTTTTAGCCTCACTAGGAAGTAATTACGTTGCCGCTGTAGGAAAATCATGAGAATGTGGAAATCATCTTTAAAACAGCCGTTTTTACATTATTATCAATTAACTAGGCACCTTTGAAAATACATCAGTACCTCATATCAAGCCACATCCTTCCTTATTCGGACTATTCCGTCGGACTTTATTCCTCTACTTTAAAACCATAAAACAAAACCATCCATTTACAGCACCATCCCGAGATCCCGTTCTTTACGAACACCGTAAAGTGAAGCGACCAATAAAGCGATCGAGCATCTCAGCCGGGCGGGCGAAGCGCGAAGGTTCTAGAAAGGACATACATCACACGCATAGACGAATTGACGTAGCTTTCTCCGGGCGTCCTCGCGGGCGGGAGGGTTACTCTATACTGACGAAAAACATACGAACGACTGTAGTAAAATCGGCACGTTTAATACAAGGAGTCGTGGCTCAGCAGCGCAGCGCTCTGAAACTTAGTTTTCGCATTGAATTAAGTGTTTTAATTACTAGCGTAAGGACAGACCCAACCGTTCAAGAAAATAGCACCCACGCGCTGGCCCAATAATCTCATATTATATCTGTCATAATTTGTTTGAATTAGGGCCAGCGCAAAGGTGACATTATCTTTAGACGAAACATTAGGAAGGGCGCATTGTTTTCTTCCTTCCTTTTGAAATCATTATTTTTTCGTGCATATAGAGTGACCCCCCGGGTGCGGGGGTGTGCGGGGGGCGGGGTGCGTCGCCGGCCGCGTTGTCGCGGTACCGGGAACCGATGGGCTGAGGCGATTAGGCGCGGCGCGGCTCGCGAGGCGGCCCACTCCGGAGTGGTTACTGGCTAATGGGAGCGATTATGATGGCGTTGAATTTTTTTTATTTTTATTTAGGTACATTAGCTATTGCTACTCTATAGTATATTTTCACAAATTTCCGAAAGTCGTAGAAGAAAAGTTGTTCAGTTTCAGTTGATTCGGCTTAGTATGCCACTTTTGCAAGACACTGTATAAATAAATGTAAAATCTGCAATATGACTTCCAATTCTAAATAGGATGAAGATTAATTACTATTTCTTAAAAGCTCAATGTCACAAAATAAAATAAGAACCATAAATAACCGAATAAAATAAAGTGACCAGACTGGAAGAGCCCTCCCGCAGTAAATCATTATCTGTACGCGGCGCGGCGGCGGCGGCGGCGGTTCGCAGTAAACACTAATTACCGCCGGCGAGGGTCCCCGGTTCGATCCCCGGCGCGGCATCACCGCCATTGTGCGCTTTCTAAAGCGAAACGTTCGGAACTGTATGTGTTTCGGAACTTTCTGAACACTTTATTTCGTTGTTTTTTTAACTTACTTCCTACGCAAGGTAAGGGCGCTTATAATTTTTGACGCTTTTCCAATGCCCAGCAGACACTTGGTTTTATATAGTAGCTATCGTTCATCATTATCGTTATCGAGGGTGTTAATTTTGTATTAGTTAAGGCAATCAACAAAATAGGTATGTATCACATTTTATTATTTACTATTTAATGCCGAACAATTTCAATGTTGCGGTTCTCACGTAACGTAACCATATCACGTAGGTCATCCGTGCGGTGTACACCTGTGCTAATATACCGCTAATGATAATGAGTCGGGTTTCATGAGTCCTATACGCGTAGTGCGAGTTCGAAGCAACAGGTTCTAGTTGATGCTTAATGGCCGATTTAGCGCCTCCTAAACATTATGTTAATGTATGTTAATAGCTTTTATTTATGATGTGCTTTTCATAAAAATTGGGCTTCCTTGCAAAGTTAGTACAGGGTGAGAGTTAAAGCGGGATTAAGTTGCAAATTCATAAGAGTTATCTAAAAAAAAAACATTTCTCTCGTCAAAGGAAGCACTTTGGGGATACCTACTGGCCAAGTGCGTGTCGGACACATATAGATCCATTTTCAACGTTTGTTTAAAACACATCCAGAGTACAATGTGTGTCAATGTGAACAAACAGTTGCCTAATTTTATCGCTGGTAAAAAAAACCAAAAGACTGTAGAACGAAATTATAAAGGCCGCGCTTTTACAAGAACCATAGACTACAGAGCTACAGGGATCTCGCGATGCAGTTTTTGTCACACAATGTTCACGAACAGAAACAATTAACATTCGGTCACATTTTGTTACAAAAAGACCCCTCGCCCCATTGTTTGTTATCAGGAAGTAAAGCGGCAACATGTTTCGTTCATCATAAAAATATTCGTCACAAATAAACTCCGGGTTGGAAGCACAATAGAATGGGCAAAAGGAAAAAGTATCGTGTTTCTGTCACCCCTTGAGCTGACATCTTCATGTGTGTGACCTTTTCATGATGTTTGTTAGCCATTCAAACGCTCTACTGAATTAAATTCGTCTTTTTTTTGTTTTACTTCTTAGTCTATCGTCGTTTCACAGCAGAACTGGTATTTTTAATTCCAGAGTGTATTTTTTTGTTTCTCATCTATTTAACATAGTCTCATTGCAATACTTTGCTATCAATCTACCCCTGCCCCATTTATCGTTCCCACCCTGTATTGTTATCGCATCAACATTAAAAGTTAATTCAACACCATTATCTTTACATTTATGTGAAAGCACTAAACTTTTTAAATCACTTAATCGTTAAAGCTCTCCAGGGCAGGGCACTGACCACTCGACGGTAACTTCCTTCGAACGGCAACAACAAGCGAGTTCTTAATGAAACCATCAAATGCAGAGGTGGCTGCGTGCAATAAAAGTTGTAAGGGTTAGGCCCCATTGCTGCGTTGCGTCTCGCGTCGTTGCAAAGGAACGGCCTTAACAATATATGGCAGCGGACGCTGCTAAGACGCAATATACAAATGGGGCCTCGCTCTAATACAAGAAAGAAACCCAGTACATACGCTGCAGTTGCATCCTTAACTGTATTTCTTAAATAAGTTCTTTGATTACTTAAAAGTTTGAAAGTCAATCAAATGGTTATAGGCTATAGGCTTTTCAATTATATGCCAATCATGAGCGAACGTTAAAACAATATCTATTAATGCTTTATTGTATTTCGGTTACACAATTCGTTATGATTATGACGTTCATGCAGCACTTTATTCCATGAAAGCTTCAATGAATGTAGTCAAAATGTTCAATGACGTCGGTTCCATAATTTGATGTCGTATTATATGAGATAGTACCATACAAATCGTTTTTTATTGTATTAATAAATGGTTATCAAAGTTAGTATCAAGTCCCATATACCACCAACCATGAAAAATATCAATATCCAATTAGGTACGCAGTGAAATAGGACAAACGGCTTGTAAATTTGGATAATATTAGCGCAAAGTTGCCGGGACGCCTTCAAAAGTGGCAGCATTTGTTAGCGAAGAGGCACTTCATTAATTTTGATGAGACTTTAGCTCGACTCGAGACCAAGAAGTAATTATGCGTGCCATTACTCAGTACTTAGTCGATCAGGTAGTATTTTTGAGGATTCTAATACTAAGCGGGAGTGTCGATTGTAGATTTTAGTGTGATCGAGTACAACTTGCATTTTCATGATCGTAGACAGGTAGGTCTGTTTAATATGGGATAGTTTGAAAGTATAAGTACATTTTTGAGTATAATTACACCTAGTTTTGGAAAAAATCAATGTGACCCATGTCCACGGTTGTGTCGTGCGTATGTATGTATGGAAGTGTTTGTATGTGTCTGTGTGTGTGTGTGCGTGTATGTAACCTTGCTTCTTGCAAATGCGGCTATCAGTAGTTGGCCTCGCGAAGTTACTGCAAAATGTGCAAGATAATTAATATGCTGCATTATTTTATGTATATATGTATCTGCTTAAAGCCGTATATTCCAGGCAAACTTAAGAGGCGGATGCTATAAACTAATACTTATTTTAAAAGCTTGAGAATTCACGAATGCGATAAGACACCGAAGCTGGAATTCGACAGTGACTCATGACGCCTTCTACTATCAGCTGCATCATCGTTTGTGGCAAAAAAATCACGACGGTTTCTAGCTAAGACACGCGGGTTACTCTTGGATGCATTTACGTATACTTAATGGTAAAAGTACTTATATAAATTTCGATGGAAAAATTTAGTTTCTAAGGCAGATAATGCTTCAAGCTCCCGCTATACCTGCTTTAAACTTATTTGTGCTATGTAATACAGATCGCTACTACAATTATAAGTATGTTCATCCTTGTTATAATCGAAAAACGTCTTCTAGGTAACATTTGGATAAAAAAAAAATATACAAGTACCTACTTAAATGATCATTATAATACATGATAATATGACATTTGGATGTAAGGTAAAACAATGTTTTTAGTTTTTTACGGACTACAAGTAGAAGTAACAGCGTTCAGCGGTCAAGCCCTTCTACTCGGCTTAGCACCGGACCGCGAACCTATCGCAAAAACATTTTACGATCGCCATTAAAGTGAGCATCAAGAATAGGCGCAGCCGTCACGTGGGGCCGCGGACGTCTCGCGCCACCGGACTAATGAGTTGGAAGGCGACGCAGGGGGCGCGGGGGGACATGCGGCGGGGGGAGGGTAATGGCGCGCGGCGTCGGATGTCGCCGGGGGGTGTCGCGCCGATAACAAAATCACCCGAAAACGTTACTGTAGGATTGTAGGTGGACAGTTGGATGCGGCATTTTAAGGTCTTGGTGAAGGTGGCTTAAATTTACTTATCTAATAAAGAATATTAATTTCATGGCCTATGCCCGGTTGTTGATTTCGATTTCGACTGAAATTGATTGAACTTTATAGTGAAAGCCTACGAAAAGGCTACGCGCTACGGCGTAGCGCTACGCCGTGACCTTTGCTACGAACAAAACTTTCTTTTGTATCAAGATTTTATTGAGTTATTAATTTGTAAATGCTCGTTTCAAAACCATAACTATTTTTTTATTATACTATACGAGGATTTAATTTATGTATATTTTACAAAATGTAGGTACCAAAATATTGATAATAATAAAAAATACTTTGCCACATTTGCCACTGTTCCACTAGACAAACACAATGAAGACCAATTGCTAAAACTAACACCAACAGCCTCCCTCATGCATGTCACATCCATCATTACACATATCCTCGCCTTCAGCATTACCCAAAATACAGCGCCGATCGCCGCTCGGCCCTTTGTACGTACGTCTCAGCATACACACACACACACACACACATACCCGCGACTGTGTTGACACGTTCATGTGTGCGTGGTCTATAGTCTATAACCGTGGTCTAAGACTACCTCCTTGAGGTACTCCGGCTATTCGCTGGAAATGCTGAGGATGGTAGGGAGTAAGGAAAGTTAGCGGCTGAAGAGAAGGATAAACCTTCGAACGAGTAGCTTGAACAATTTTGTTTATGACAATTTGGCTTGGCAACCACGAACATCATCGAAAGATGTTCTTGTGGCCAAAAAGTATGAAGTCTTGCATGGCAGTTACTATTGTGTGTGTACAGTAAACTACAATTTAACGGGTATTATTGCATTACAGTTGGCGTCACGAGCCCACACAGTGATGGCGTTAACGAGCTGTATTGCACTTCCACTAACTCACTCATCATTTGATTTCTTAGAACCGTCGTAATCACCGTAAATGTGCGGTACAGACACAAATCACACCACAAAACTAGTGCGGACATAATTTACAGAAACATTGAAATAGATTTTATATGTTTTCTCTTTAAACTCGAAACAACAATGTAGGTATTCTAAAATATTTTTCGTTAGTGAATTTTCGTCGAAAGTTTAGCTATGTTAGAAGCTAAAAAGCTACGAGCTTGCAGAGGGAATTTATTTGCGTATCTAACACAAATCAACATTTATTACGTCCAACTTATAACTTACATACACACCATACTTAGGCCTTCAAAAGAAAACTCCAAAACAAAATACCAGGAACTCAGGAATCATAGACTGCTCTTCTAACCGAAGCACCTATTTCACAGTCGGCTATATCTCGTCGCGTGAATCCTCGGCTGCTGGAGGCATTACGCTGAGCCAGTGCGGCCGCCTGGTCAGGGCGGTACTAGGAGACCATGGGACTTGGCTCCTTGCCAGACGATCGCTGGGGCTGATTCGAAGGCTTTCGATAGTGGGCGTCGGGTTGACGGTGAAAACGTGCGTTGAGTAAACAATGTAGCGAGAGGATTGTTATTTGAGAAGTATGGATTAAAAAGTGGGTAGCTCGCTTGCTAATTTACCTTTAGGAGTTTTAGAATTATTTCGTGTATTGTTTGCCTTTTCACCATATAAATAAGCACACGTCTTTTTTTGTCTAAGTATCAAATATATATGTTATTTACCGATTTTTTAATGCACATTAAAACTATCTGGCCATAAGCCATAAATTACATAATCAACAACTACGCTACTTTTGGTGACACAAAATTTTGGTTTGGTGGTCGATGTGAGTGAGGTTATCGATGCGACTGGAATGAGGTATTCAGTTAGGTATTTGTGCTTTAAAAGCGAAGATACTCGCGGCGCGTCACGCGCCCGCCGCCATCTATTGACATTTACTGCTCACTTCGGTGTACGTATATACATATGTGTGTAGTGTACGATTATATACATACGTGTGTATACCTTTAGCGTTAGAATCCATAATTTACAGATTTTGAGCAGAGCGGGGTTTAAGTTGTGGTCAATGAAAGTCAAGGAGATATCCTGTATCTGTCCTTTCTATAATAAGAAATCCCGGTTATTTAATTTAATCAGCACTATCATAGCTCCTAAAATATTAACAAGTTTTATTTCCATGAGTACCCATAAGCATTTTGCGCTTAGAATAAAGTCATATGCCCTGAACTTATTTACCAAATAGTTATTCCCACAAGCATAACCAGAATATCACCGCGATCCTCGTAAACACGTATTACACATACACGTTTTCGGACCTGGACTTCCGTTTTTATGTTTTTTCAGCGTGTCGGCTGAAACGTGTCTGACTGGCCGGGGCTGGCGAGGTCACCGCGGGACCTTCGCGCTCCGAGCGTCGGCCTGGTGGGGGCTGGCGGGGGCTGGCGGGGGCTCGGTGAGTGCCACTGCGACAAACACCGCAGAGGACTGTCACGAAGATACATATCTGCACATATTGCGTTTGCTATTAAACATTAAACCCCCGCTAAACCTAAAAACTAACTGAAAATACAAATACAAGTATATTTCATAATTATGTTTTGTTTTGGAACCCAAATTGAGCTTTTTCAGAAAGCTCATATTAGCTCATATTAGTTTTAGCTAGAATATAATGGAATTGAAGAATCAAGTTTATCTTATGGTTAAGATTGCTTTAATTACTTAGTAAGTAGAAAGGTAGTTTAATAAAAAAAATCATGCTGGTTGTAGCTTTAAGCACCTATGTCGGTCCCGCGGGTAACTTAATCTATTAGCTTTCTAGGGTTATTCCCGGGATCGCTGTTATTTAAATCGGCGATGTATTTATGAACTAAAATGTTAAGTATTTCAGCTCAATCTCGCCATATTAATTTATGGCACACATTCGTATTATGATTAGAATGAATACACATATAATCACTAATGTTTTTGTTGATGAAATTAGTTTTCATATTATATTGTAGAAAGCAACATTCAGTAATAAAAGCTTCCTTTTGCTTCCCAGCGAAAATTTAATCAAAACGAAGACGGCAACTATCGATAGCGGCTGAATATTTCATAAAACATTCCAAGTTGTTGTCGAGTTGTCGCGCGGCGTTACCGAGTTGCCACTTCGCAACTTGTGCGGCCGCGGCGCCCAACGACCGAATCTCACCCGCAACTCAGATAATCTAATCTAACTTTCATTATTTATTTACAACTCTTATAAAATTGGGGGCGGCACTAATTAGACGCACGAACTTTAGCAACTTGGAGGTCGGGTGCGTAGTTGGAAGTTGTTGCAAGTCGCGCCGCGAAACTTTCGGCTGAGGAATTAATTGCGATAATAAAGTGCGGGGGCCGGCGTCGCGGCGGGGGGCGCGGCCGGGGGGATGTCACGGCCGGGGGGACGCGGCGGGCGGCGGGGGGGGCGGCCGGACGGACGGACACAAAGGAGACGCGGCCGGTCGCGGCCCGCGGCCTTATCACGGCACAGTCGCGCCGCGCCCGCCGCCGCGAACACAGCACGTCGCCGCTCTCTCCCGCGTCTAGTCTATACGTGCCCAGGACCGAGGTCCGCTGTTCCTCCTGCCAGTGCTAGTGCCGAAGTGTGGATGTGTGACGCCATCATCGCCGACCTGTCGGACATAGTCAGCGGCGCGCACGTGCCCCGCAAGTAAGTGCACAGTTGTTGTGTTGTTGTGAACTTGTGACGCACCGGCGAGTGCAGGCTTCAGTTACATGTGTTTACAGAACTTGTTAGACGACAATAGGGAAAGTTTCAGAATTGTTTCAGTGGTGCAGTAGGCCAATGCTGATGTTGTAGTGCATAAATAATAAGTGGGTACTTTTAAACAGTTCCGTTATAGGCTTATTAAAACTCTAGTTCTTATGTTTACTCGCAAAAAGTGGTTAAAGTAGCCGAAATGAAGTTTTTTATAAAAATAAAGACTCGATTAAAAGTTATCTAAATCACGAATACGCCAAAAAATAAGATATTTTACCGTTTTTAAAGTAATAATTTTGCCAATTTTATGAAATATTGTTATAAAAGTCATAACTAATTTTGCAGCTCGTAGCATCTTATGTACAGCCCCTTGCTACGGCGTAGCTGCGTAGCAAAAGAAAGTTTAATTTTCCAAAAACTTTCTTCATTCATCAAAACATAACTATTGTTTATTCTATGTTCTTGAAATGTACATGTAGTATATTATGTAGTTGGTATAATAAAAAATCGTAAAGATGCTTTTATCTTATGCATAATTTATTTATAATCCAGATTCATAAAATATAAATGATTTGAATTCCATAACAGAGGTTACAGAGGTAGCTAATAAAGGTAGTAAATGTAAATATAATCACGCAAAAAGTAGTATTAATCATATAAATTCACCATAATCTGAATTTATCGGTGATATAATTTTATTGTCTAATAAAAAAACAAATTAATGAAACTGCCATGATCGATGGCCCATTTCCGCGGAAAATTGTAATGATGAGTAAATTTGTATATAATTATAGTTATTAAAATAATATTCAAGTTTCCCAATAACAACACTACCATGTTTCTCGACTAAACATGTTTTATTGTAAAGCCACAATCATAAACAGCACAAACATCGCCAGGCCCGCCTAGTGGCGCCATCTAGCGCTGACCGAGTGAGCGGCCTCGCTGCAAAGTCACCGAGTCAATGACCCCTGCAACTTTTGCCGCTCGCTTGTCGTAGGTCATAATTTTATGTCTTCTTTTTGTTTATCTTTTCGCAACTTTATAGCCGACACTTGCGATAAAACACGCACCCGATTACTGAAGTTACGCGTTGGTAATTAAGGTTTTATTCTTCAGGGAGTTTCGGTTGGTACTTGGTGTTGGACCTTTTCAGCGGAGAGGTTGAATGGCCGGCTGATCGCTCCGTGTTGTTTGTGTGATTGACGCGGCGGCGGCGGCGGCGGCGGTCGCAGTGAACTCTGTGTCATCACCGCTTCTCAGCTCATTAGCGTGTAGCCGCTAATTAGGTATTTCGCGTTCGAAATAATCGCTCGAGCCAAAACTTTATTTTTGTAACGGATACGCTCTTTAACGAATATAGTCGGGATACTAATGCATCTTTTACATTTCAGGATTACTTCTGCACATTATATTGTGTAATTTAGTACCGTTAGCAATAAAATTAACATAGTGTCTCGTGTTGTTACAGATCTGGTGGCGGCGCGATGTCGAGCAAGGGCAAGCGCCCCATGCGCGCGCTGACGGCCGGAGACAAGATCGAGGCCATCCAGCGCGTCAACGACGGCGAGTCCAAGGCGTCCGTGGCGCGCGACATCGGTGTGCCCGAGAGCACCCTCCGCGGCTGGTGCAAGAACGAGGACAAGCTGCGCTACATGTCGTCCCGCCGCTCCTCGCCCGACACTGACGCCAGCGACGAGCCGGCCAAGCGCGCGCGCACCGAGTCCCCCCCCGCGCCGCCCAGCCCGCCCGCCGCCGCGCCCCCGCCCGCCGAGCCCGTGGAGCTCACCACGCGCCGCGACCCCGCGCCCGCCGCGCCCCCCGCCCCGCGCCGCCACGACCCCGGCGCCAGCGCCTCCATGTCCGCCATCAGCCCGCTGTCCGGCCTCGCGCATCTTGCGCCGCAGCTGTCCCACTCGCACCTCGGCCTCAGCTTCAACGAGATCGCCACCAACCTGAGCCTGCTGGCGCAGCTCAACCCCGCGCTGTCGCTGGCGGGCGGCGCGGCGCCGGCGCGCGCGCTGCGCTCCGTGCGCTCGCCCAAGCCCGCGCCCGCCGCGCTCAACCTTAGCGACAAGCGCAAGCACCACGACCACCACGCGCACCGCAAGCCCAAGGACCCCGTCGACGACACGCTCTGGTACTGGCTCAAGACGCAGCAGGCCATGCTGGACCTGTCGCAGGCGCAGG
This sequence comes from Plutella xylostella, assembly GCF_932276165.1. Classification (NCBI taxonomy): domain Eukaryota; kingdom Metazoa; phylum Arthropoda; class Insecta; order Lepidoptera; family Plutellidae; genus Plutella; species Plutella xylostella. The sequence continues at coordinate 2,621,005 of NC_064005.1, forward strand.
CCGCCCCCGCGCCGCCCGCGCCCGCCCCCGCCGCGCCCACCGCGCACGACTACAACCGCAACTCCTGGCTGTGGCAGTACTACAAGCAGTTCGGCGGCGCGCTGCCCCCGCCCGACGACAAGCTCAAGCCGGCGGCGCAGGTGCCCGCGCAGCTGCCGCGCGACAAGACCAACGAGAACATCCTGTACTCGCAGCTCGTGAAGGGCAAGGGCGAGGAGGGCGCGACCCCGGCCGGCGAGGGCGCGCGCGGCGCGGGCGACGCCCCCGAGCACAAGGAGCCTGCCAGTGCGGAGGCGCGCGGTGGCGCCAAGGCGCGCACGGTGCTGGACAGCCTGCTGTTCCACAACAACAACAACTCGCTGGCGGCGGCGGCGGGCGGCGAGGGCGACGCGCGCGAGGCGCTGGAGCACGGCGACAAGTTCCTGGCGTGGCTGGAGGCGAGCGGCGACCCCGCCGTGACCCGCATGCACCTGCACCAGCTGCGCGCGCTGCTGCACAACCTGCGCGCGCGCCGCGCCCCCCCGCCGCCCGCGCCCGCGCCGCCCGCGCCCGCGCCGCCCCTCGCGCCCGCCCAGCGCAAGTAGGCGGCCCACACGCCACTCGAGACCTACAGGGATTACTTCAATTATTGTAAATAGTAATTTATATCGTCGCCAGTAAGCGTTCACTTGTGATATGTGTAGCCAAAATTGCGTAATTTCTTTGTTCTAAAAGAAAAGCTATGCGTTATTTTCCTCTAGTGTTAAGACTAAGCGGTAGAGTATATTTATTGTTCCGATCGTTCCCGCGCTCCGCGCACCCGCGCCCCCGAGCACGCTTGTCAAGTTTAATAGATGATCTGTTTATGTATCAAATGTTAGGTGCATAGTTCTATGGAAATATTTTAACTTAGCCGATCGGTGTTTCTGTTCTTGCGCACTGATGTTACGATATTGTAGTTAGGATCGGGTACTGTCCGCTGTATGTTGCCATAATGATGTCGATTACATTCCTAGTTGTACCCGCGGTAGGTATACTTGGACCCTATGTTCTACCTCAAGCCGGGCGTGGGCGGCGCCCCCGCGTCCACTGGCTGCGGCGCGCCCCCGCGTCCACTGCGTCCACTCGCTCACGGTGACAGTAAGTTAAGGGCTGGTGCACGCCGTGTCATTGTTTTCTATTGCTCAGTATTTTATATGATAGATATTCTCGATGTCACTCGGAATTGTATAATACGTTAACGTTAACAGTTAAGGAAACTGTGATCAAAATTATAAATTATTGAGAGATTTTTAATAATGTAAGTACATTCCTAATTAATAGAGTGTTATTGAGGTGAGGCTGAAGAGATTGTCCAGACTATAGAGACCTCCGAGCGCCGAGCGGTGCGCAACAAGTACCTAGTAGATAATTTATTCGAGAGTTCAAAGTCTTATTGTCTCCTCCGCATTTGCAATGTGAAAACTGCACTTTCGTTGCATTTCGTATGAAAATCCGTCTCTGCGGTCATGGAGGCTTATCTTCGAGAGATGATATTTTGTACAAAATTGATACCTAATTGGAAATTATTACAAATAATTCTCTTAATATTAAAACAGAGTTTGTGATCTCGAAATGTTGATTGATTATATTTGATTGATCCTTAATGAACTGAGTTTTATTTTCTTATCCATATCCATATTATCCATATCCATCACACAACAAATAATAACCTAACTATCCTAAATCAAAACGAAACCATTTCAACTGAATCCACTGTAACAACCACCTGTATGACTCCCATACTAACTAAATCAAAACAACGAGGGATACGGTATAGCTCTGTCACTATTCAGACACATGATGCAATTCTAAAGCGATCACACTAAAATTTGATTGAATTACCTGCATTGGTTGCAAGTTAAGGTGGCTTTGACCGGTACATCACATCCTGCTTCTAATAGGAAATTTCATTGCCAAGTATCGATGACCAATACATAAGTCTTAGTTTTGAAACAGAACAACATAATATACAATCATACAGCCTTGACCGAGAAGAAAGTAAAGTAAAATTACTGTTTTGATTGTAACGAATTTAAAACTTTTAGTACAGTGCTGCCATCTATTGTTCAGTAGACAATTATAAAACGCCATCTATTGGCAAGTAGCAAATCAGGATTTTTTTATCGTTCCTTAATTTCTTCATATTTCATAACGATTTTGAATATGATTATGATACAGTACTCACGTGTAACATCGGCTTGGACAATGGCTCATAATCGAAATAATCAGCCACCAAAGAAGCAACGCCTTGCCAAGTGTTCGTATCAGCAAAACACAGCTTCGTCGGCCTTATAGTCGTACACACCATTTTCTATTAAGGAAAATAAATACGTACTTTATATTAGATACTCTAAACTATTTTAACAGTTGTAACCATAAATAACTTAGGTAACTGCAGTGATTAACAAACTTATTACTTTTCAGTTTTGAATGTGACTGAAATGATCTATCAACGCCATCTCTACTTAATTGACTAGTACTAAAGTTTAAAAAGTACATTTTCATCAAAAAGTGTTAATTTACCTGTAAACCACATTCATTTGGAGCCTCTAATAACAACGGCAAGCGGTTCTTGAAATGAAAATGATACTGTCGGCGAAAGTTTTCAGCATATGCCAACAGAAGCCTTTCTTTCTTACTGTTTGTATAATAACTTTTTGGAAAGCACGACCTTGGCTCAAATACAGGCTCAGATATTTCGGGCCAGCATAAATTTACTATTCCAAGTTCGTAAATAACATTGTTCAATGCCTCTATAGTTAATGGCTCCTTTACATCTTTCTGTGCAAAGATCTTTGGCGGAATTTCATCGATTTGAAACTCCTCTGGCAGCTTTTCGAACTCTTCACTCTGTGCACTCTCATCATTTGCTTCCAACACTGGATCCAATACATCTAACTCTGAAATCTTTTTATCCTGCGCAATCTCGGAATTTATCCTTGAACCTATAACGACACTCATAGTAGGTACACTAAACTTCGGTTATATTTAAATTTATTTATTGAACGTTAATGGTAAATAATATTACTTATGAACAAATCAAATCAAAGGTAAACAAATTATTTTTATAGTGCCTGAAACTTCAGTCACAATATTTCAGTTTCCAAGCAACTCAGAAACTTCAGCCGCAAAACATCGAATAAGTAAACAAAACGCGTGAAACATTTAATCAACAGGCATCACCGGAAATGGTTTTTTATTTTTGTAAGCTAGTAACACAATGAATTTCATTGAAAATGTTCGAAACATAGTATCACTTTCCAAAAAACTAAGACAAACATTTAAAAGTATTAGAATACTTAGAATAAGGATTTGTATTTGTCACGGTAGCGGCGGCGGCGATTGAGTGTGCAGCCTGAGACAGCTGACGATGGTCAACCAACTGTCATCTGTCAGTGTCGATAGATCGTACTTTTTGTGATTGTGTCATTTTCCTTTCGCTCGTCGTTGCATTTTATACTTTCCGTATCTTTATCATGTACCATTCCAAAGGTCGTACAAACCATAAAAACAAACCTTTGCAATAGACACTGCCACTTTTGTTTGTTGAACCATCTAGTTCGATTATTTTTACTCAGTAATAAAATCCTGCCTACTTATACCGAACACCGTGTGTGACTGAACTGAGTGTAAAATCAATTATTTTTATCGTTTAGTTGGATTGCAGTGCTTGTAATATCACCTTTAAACGGTGCCACCTAAATACGGACAGAATATACAGTGATATCCTACCAAAATGGGAAATAAGTCGTCTTTGTTACTGAGGGAAGAAGAAATTGCGCAAATTCAAGAAGAAACAGGATGTAAGCACACTTTATTAAACCACTTTTATCTGAGCTTAGTTATAATATCAAGACGTATACTTATTATTTACACCACATTCTTAGAGGTCAGAGTTCTGTAGATATTCTAGATATGGTTGCATTCAGATTATGAAACAAAACATCATTATAAAACCATTAATAATAGCTCAAAATAACCCTCTTCCTTCATTTTATAGTCACACCAAACCAAATAGAGCGCCTGTACTCGCGCTTCACATCACTGGACAAGAATGACTGTGGCACTCTGTCTCGGGAAGATTTCCTCCGCATCCCCGAGCTCGCCATCAACCCTCTGAGTGAGAGGATTGTGCACTCCTTCTTCGCGGAGAGTCACGACGACCGAGTCAACTTCCTGCAGTTCATGAGGGTGCTGGCTCACTTCCGGCCCATTAGGAAAAACAGGGAGAACAAGCTGAATAGCCGGGAGGAAAAGCTCAGATGTAAGTACAGTATACAGTCATATAATCATCATTAAGAGTGAACAAATGTTTTAAAACTTAATTTGGGATAAAAGGTTTGTGGAGATGTAAAGGAAGCATCCCCCCTGCAAAGGGAGGATCCTGGGACCAGGTCTGGTGGTGTGGCTTGGCAGTCAGCACACTATGATTACCATTGGGTATTTATGTTGGTATTTCATTACAAATTTTAACAACAAATATTTTTGTATTCACATTACAGTTGCATTCTCCATGTATGACCTGGACAATGATGGCAAGATCTCCAGGGACGAGCTGCTCGCCATTCTACACATGATGGTCGGAGTCAATATCAGGTATTGTGTTATGATTGCTATACCAAGTAAAAACTTTTGGTGGATTCCAAACTCATTTTTTCGTAACATGGTATTGGAGAATAGGCTGGATAGTTATTTTCAAGCCAGAAGAAACAAGAGAATAAAGTAGCAGTTCCCAAATTAATTTCCCTGATACTGATCGGAAAAATCACATTTTTTTTATGTAACCCTTGCTTCGGCCTTGAAACCATTACACCTATACATACATATACACCTACTTGTGAGTTGTGCTACAAACAAGCGATTGCGCGGAGGCTATGATAATTATGGTAATCTTATATGGGGAAATGATATAAATCCAGCAACCTAGGCTTTATCACAACTGAAAGCGAAGTAAAAGTGCAATTCATAAGACCACATATTTTGAGAAGGATTGTAATTTAAACAATAACCACAACTACTTATTTAATTCTTCTCAGCGAAGAGCAACTGACCAGCATAGCTGAACGCACAATACTGGAGGCGGACACCAACAACGACCAGATGATCTGCTTCGAGGAGTTCTGCCGCGCGCTGGAGCGCACCGACGTGGAGCAGAAGATGTCCATCAGGTTCCTCAACTGACCTGCCGACTGGGCGGCCAACTTCGCGAATGTGCTGTAGGGGTCCACTGCCGCCGTCAACGGGACGAATGTGTGAATGGGTGGAGTTAATGATGAAAATGGGGTGTTTCGGGTTAACTAAATTGTTTAACTAACCGCCCAAGTGCGATTCGGACTATACTTCTATTATCTATAAATTGTACTTAAATGTTAAATTAAATTGTTTGTCGTATTTGTATGAATATATAGTTAAATTTCTTGTTGGGCTAAAAGAAGTTAAGAGTGATTTGATATATTTACTATGGCTGGCCTGTCGAAATGTACACATTCAAGTCCATGTTATAAACTAGGTAAAGTATAAGAAAACCAAATTATCTTATCTGGTGGCAGCTGGCGTATGCATTTAGGTCATTCTTCCAGCAGTTAGTTATACTATAATCAGATTTTGAGTCTTGGTGACGGCCGCAGTGGATAAACGCGATTAGGTTACTTATTCGAGGCTTATGTTTTTAATGGTAATTTTAAGCTTGGAGTAGTTAAGTTGCCTTTACGAGTACTACGTGAGGGTTGAGGCTGTTAAAAGGAATACAAATGGTTGAAAAAGGTCCAGCCACACATCCAATAACTCTCGTGAAATTTCAGTTCCCCTAGTTTCTGAGATAATTTTAATGGCATATTTCGATATTTCATGTTTCTCACTAATATAATAGTGCTTTTTACTAGTTGAATATCAATTTAATATTCTATGTTCTCTGTTTCTACCTGTTCATTGTAGAAAGGGCGGTTGTTGGGAAAGTGATTGGAGGAGTGGCTTACCAGTGTTATAATTATAATTCGTGGGACAATAAAAACTTGTATTTATGAGCATTTCTTGGTGAAAAATATTGTGTCCATTGTCAATGTACAATCAATTATTTAATTTTATATGTTGACTTTCGAGTTTTTTTATCAGCATTCTATCACACTTGGCAATAAGATGATTAGGTATTGCTTTATATTTTGTGATTACAATAATGTTTTATGATTTGTGATAATTTAATTGGTATTTATTTAAGATATAATTTGGGTTAAGAATGTATTTTTTATCGTTTGTAAGATTCGGGTGATATTATTTTCTTGATATTATATCAAATGTTACCATTGCTGGTTTATGTATTATGTACATTAATATAGTGCAATGTCAGCTAAAGTTAACTAAATAAACGTTTTGGTTGCATTGAAAAATCTAGGAATTTAATATGATAGATATTAGAGAGGTTAAATAAATGTGTAACATTATGCTCTCTCCTAGATTTTATTTTTTTACTAGTTGATGTAAATGTACTGAAAATCATTGTTTCATTTGTTCGTATTGTATGAATATGTATATAGATACTTAGTAGATAATATATGTAATAAATTATATTATTAATAAAGTATCTGTTTCATTAGTTCTCAAATACATCTCACGCAAAAAAATCAAACAGACATTGGAAACATACTTAAGTAAAGTGAAAAAAAATAACATAAATGTAAGTAAAATTAAACTATTCAAAACAAATTATATGCCATTTATTTTGGAAATATAGATAGGTACAACTACATTTAGGTATTGAAGTTGCTATTAAAATTCATCCACCTAATACTGCACAACAGAAAATTGAATTAAATAAAAGATATAAAAGTCATACTATACAATCTCTATAATAACCTTTTTTCATTTCAATATAAATGTAAACTAAACACAACATACTATATAGATCCAATTTAATTTACACAGTAGAAAATATAACTTAAAATTGTAGTAAACATAGGGGAATCTTCATCGATGGACAAAACGCACGCATGCCTATAGGAATTTTATTACATCTGCCACCATGGAATATCAACTGCAGAGCGACAAATATTATAACAGTAGTGGCCGAAATTGGAACTAACGCATTTAGGACGCTCTGCTATTTTTAGTTTAAAAAACGTAGCATATTCTTAAGGTAAGCGTCCACCTTACGGCATTTACGCAACGGCCGCATCGCATTCAGTATTCTTTGTATAGAAATCCACACAAGTGCGTCCACTTCATCGCCGTTTCTCCATACATTTATGACAATTCGTTTGGGCCGATTTGTGGACGCTTACCTTTAAACAGAATAGCTACCAAAATGCGCGGGGGTCGCCCAAGACGAAAGGACATAGATCATCCATAACGCACTATTTGTCAGTTACTGCTAGGCGGTCGACGACACGGCTAGCTTCTTAAGATGCTCCATGAACACTTGCAGCGACACGTCATCCGTCAACACGGGGGCGCCACCGTCCTGCGAATGTTAAAACAAGCCTTAATATGGTTATAAAGCTTAAAATGTGTTAAGACCAAACCCCAGATTTACGAGTAAATTGTGGCATTATCAGAAACGTTACCTTATCGGCAGTGAAGAGATTAGCTTACAGTAATTTAAGGACCATAAAAGAAGCTCCCTTTTCCCTGATAGCGAAGCAGCTAGCTTTATACATAATATCCGATAATATACAAGGTATCTATCGTGATAGTAGTAGTTTGAAGTTTTGGCAGTTTACATAAAAGCCAAGCTTCCGTTTTCATCTAAACGTCTCCTAATCAGCATTTGATCTGGAATTCTCTGTATTGTAGGAAGATTATGAAAAACCTTTGTCAAATCTTAATTTGGTTGATTCAGACTCACTGGCAGTACATTAGAAACCACGTCTGAAATCTCTAGTTAGAATCTCGAATCTCTAGTTGAAATATGGTCAAGTTACGTCGTTGCTAGTGTACCTACGTCGTCGTCTCAGGTTAAACATTTGTTAAGCAGCATGCAAAAGCCTAATGCTTTTTCGTGAATACCTTGGGATATGTCTGAATTCTAATCTTCTTCTGGTTAAACGAACTAAAATAGTTCAGAAAGTTACTACAATAACTAATTAGGTACTATAGGTATTTACGAAGAAGCAAGGGTAAATTAATTACAAGGTTAAAAGTTAGTAAACCAACACCGACCAATGAGAAATTAGAATAATAAAAAAAACACTACCGCTGATGGTATCGGCATCGCCTGGTTTTCGCCGAAACAAAGATGAAACAAAAAAAAACACATAAATTTCAAACCATGCTGTGATGGAAAAAACCAATCGAATTTAAAATCATGCTACTCTTATTGCAATCAACTAAAAAACGTCGCAGCACGCTGCCATGCTAATAGGTTCTAATTAAATTATAATTATTCATTCATTCATTGATTAACTAGGTACCTAAGCTTTTAATAATTCTCATAAACACATACTTTACGTCGTGTGATAAAGATATGTAAAGTACATGATGTATCTATCCTAAAATCATTATATGCAGGTATACTCAAATGTGATGATTTTTTCATCTCACTCTACTTTCTTCCATGTCTTTCGTTCCATGATTATAAAAATTGTTATTATAATTAATGTATAAGTAAACGTTTGATTATAACGACTCACCCCGCCATACGCGTACATGTTGTTGTGAGTCTGAGAGGGATTCACTTTGGACAGCAAGAACCGGGCCTGGAACACAAAATATATTAATTATTATAAGAAATATTCACCTAAACATCAAGTAAAAGTAAGTTTTCGATAATTCATGAACAATTTGTAAGTAGGTCTACAGATATAGAAACAATATCTGAAAAGGCAGCCGTCACGTTAGTGAGGGGTAGGAATTAAGATGGAGTAATGACAGACGTACAATGGACAACATTTCATTTTCTTTACCCTATATTTTTATTAGTTATTCGGAAAGTTTATAGAAAATTAGTGGACCCGTATTTTTTTATTTTGTATATACATTAATTTTTGCATGTTATTTTTAACTTTAAAGTTAATTATTTTAAAATCGGAAGTGACGTCACATATTAGGCTCAATTTTTATTTTTGTCTATTGCCTGAGTCTCGAAAAAAACATAAATGACACTGACAAGTGATATTTAAACTTTGTTTACATGCCAACCAACAAATGGGTCATTTTCAAATGACATTGATATTTCTGATGATGGAAAGTAGGTACTTATCATGTAAAAAAATAAGCAGAAGCATTTTTTCAACTGTGTAGGCGGTGGCATGCTCTGGGACATATTATATAGAGGTCATCTCTTAATAATAAATAAAAAAAATAGTCAGAAAGTGTCAGAACAGAATTAATGAAAATGACCCAAATAAACAACAACGTCACGATAAAACGTCAACGTCAATCAAAAATGAAAGTGACAGTTACATTGTTTTTAAATCTATGGGCTTTGATCATCAAAATGCATCGCACCTGATGCATGACGTCATCAGCACTTTTTTACTATTTTATGATTTTCTCGAAAATGATACATCCAAAAAATACAAAAACATTTTTTTTGTGGCCTTTAGAGCTAAATCTCGAAATGGTTTTCGATTTATAGCAGCTTTAGTTTTTTGAAATGTTGTCCATTAGGGAGAGAACATATACATTCGGTTGCAAACTATGGTACAGTATAACACGATTCATACAGAAACAAAACCACTTCCGTTAATTCTCTCTCAACTATGAATAGAATCAATGAACGGGACGCGTAAATAAATTAAAAAATATTGTCGATAACGGAAAGAAATAAGTCTTCATGATCCTTTGTTAGACGTGTTTGTATTATTTTTATCATCCGACTACCAATAGAGACGGATGTTTCAGAAACATTCGAACCCTCAGACAGTTAGAGCTAAAACACCTAGCCGATTATTCAAATAGCAACGTAACTCTTAATTTATAAACGATAATATCGATAAATGGTCGGAAATTGTACTTGAGAGATTGGATTGGCCGTTGTTGACTGGTGTGAACATAATACCTAATTGAGAAGTGAAGATATAAACCAGTATTTACTAATTTTAGGACGAAGAAACAGGAGAAATATCAAAGGAAATATTGGTGGAGACGTAACCCGGATGAGCCAGAGGAGAGAAGTCAGTGGTTTTATTGATATACTATTGACCGAATGTACTATGTTCTGGAAGATCAAGATTGAAATATGTGACATCAGATTTGCCTGAAGGAAACAATTTAAAGGAAAAGAATAGAGTTAACAAACTAGATTTCCAGAGAGTTAATTTAATGAGAATATCTAGATCTCTCTTTGAATAATTACTTGGGACTTCGTCAATAGTAGTGACAATGACAAATAGAAATATATTTCAAAGAATTTTTCAATACCTTATTCAAAAGCATTAAATGCAATGCCCTGCTGAATATTACAGTAAATTGCATACGAAAAAATGTACAGTCATCTAGAAAAGTGCATCATACTAATAAGTTTTACATGTAATATCGATTCAAACACTAGACCATACAGTGTTTCCACTTAACCGCAATGATCGATAGACTTTAATTAGTGCAAGCTTACCCTTAGTTTTAATATATTCCTAAATACGTGTAAGTGAGAATAAAATATCTCAGGACTACAGAAAAATATTTATCGATACAGTGATTTGACGCGTGTGTACGATCAATAAAAAAGAAAAACGTAGCAGCAACGGTTGAGCACCAAACGGCAGTAATAAACTGGCCGTCGCCGCACAAAACAATGAAAATCTTATCGCGATAACGAAACAAAATGTTTTACCAAATACCACTGGCTGCTTTCGCCCTGACATGTACGTTGATATTTCAACTCACCCACGCATTCGGCCAGACTACTACGAAGCACTCTGAACACAAAAAAGGTGCAATATAACATCAAATTAATTGCATCATAATTTTAACAACTGAAAACGCTGTTTTACAAGGCAACCTGCAATGTCAAATGCATTTCAGATTATGGCTGTTATAGTGTTACATTTTCAATCAATTATAAATACCTTATTTAGTTTATTATTTGATGGCAATTGTTTCAGATTTAATATGTGTTTTAATACTCAGCGGAGTGAGAAAAGAAGATTTAGATGCGACGATGGTGACGAAACTACGTGAACACAATCTGAATCCTGATGATTTGAACAACAGGTATTGCTGAGCCAATTTAAAATCTTGAAATATAAAACAAATCGGCATACCTACAATAAAAAGTACTGATAATCTATATTTTTTTTATAGGACGATACAACATGAATGTTTTGCAAAAAATTCAAAAATCGAATCACACATAACAAAACAAGGCAGTCATGTCGAAAAACAAAAGTCTGCTGAACAAAGTCAAAGTAAGGATATATTTTTATTTAAAACACACCTTTATCTGCTTCCTTTTTTCTAACCCTGGGTTTTGCTTCCTGGAATAATCATACCGGCTTTGGTAACTTTTCAGAACGTGTCAATAAAGAAGAGTCTACGACTGTAGCGACGATGTCTAATGCACAAATGATAAAAATGCCATCAAAAATTCTCCATGAAAAAAATTATAAAGAAACGAAGCACAACAGGAGTCCATCGTCAGATTTACTACAGACGGCTCCAGTCGGTAAGTCCCCGAGCTTCGATAACATCTATAAATACTTGGACATGGACACAAAGCCACAACATGTAAACATGACTATGTCAACAACGATTGAACCAAAAAATTGCACTGAAAATTCATGCACCAATTCTTCAGATAACGCAAATACACCAAAGAAAACGGAGGAGGTCCATAATGTTAGTGATTTGTCCAATTCCAAACCCACTGATGAAGGAATATACAAAAAGGCTAGCAAAAAGGATTTAGAAGATCAGAAGTTAACTAAACAGCCTAAAAGTGTACTAAAACAGACCAAAAACAGTGAAGAAAGTACCACCGCTATTGATATTTTACGTAAAAACTCTAAAACAACATCGAATGACACTCGTGAACCTGGTAAAAAATTAAGCATATACAATGCTTTCAACGATTACTTGCTAAAGAGTGTAAATATCCCTGAAAACCTAACAACCAATGCACCAGGGTCGTTGTATGTTGACAATGATAACGTCAATAGTTTTCCAGAAGCGGATGGGTTTGACACTGGAGACCGTGAGAAAAAAGCCATACCCGCACAAGGCCAACACAACCACAACAAGAGTAAAAGCAAAAGTAAACCGAAAAAAAAACCATCTCATCTACTTCAGGAAATAACCAACAAAATAAAAAACAGCGTACTAAAAGACCTCAGAAAGGAAATGCCAAACGAATACCAACAATCTAAGAAACAAGAAGACTACAAAAATAAACTAAAGGAAGTTCCAAACGAACTGCTAGAAGCATTAACAAAAGAAATTAAAAGTAAAATCTTGAGAGATCTAAAAAAGGATATAACAGATCACGTAAAAGAATCTTTAACAGAGCAAACGGTGACTTTAAAAGACAAAGACATGGCTACTCAAGCTGAACCACAAACGGAGGTAAAGCTTAAAAAAGACGTTACTACAGATAAAACCAAACATCATAAACGCAAACATATCGCTACAACAACAACTAAGACGACGACTACCACATCGGAGAGGGTGATTGAGAAGAGAATCGAGATCGAAACAGCAGAACAATCAGAGGAAACCGATAAAAAAGGGCCACCTGAAGTAAAAAGTTTACCTCACATCCCTCCGAATAATAATTACCCTCCTGCAGGAGTATTCACTGTCAAGAAGCACACCGATACCGCGCATGCTTCGCAGCATGCTCAAGCCACCAACAATGTTATCTACAACAGTATCCCGTTAAATTTAGAAAAACTGGCAAACTTTCCCCCTCTGCCGGCCATCATCACATCTACACCAGGAAACGGTGTGATGTATCCTGCAGGGGATATTCCAGGGTACCCAGGGATGTTTAACCCGTTTAATTACAACGGCTATCCTCAAGCTGTGCCTCAGCAACTTGTCAATAAGCAGATGGATGTGAGCAATGGGCAGATTCAGGCCAGCCTTGTAATGGGTGGTTTGGCCAAGGTCGTATCGGCACCGTCTTCCACTGTGCTCGCCACCACCGTGTTCACCAAGACCACTCGGAGGCCAACTACTGTCCCCAGAAGTCCAAGTACCACTACAGAAAGCGCAGGTAAGATTAATCAATATCTAGGTAGGTACATTTTATATTTCAAGGCTTATACCATGTTAGACTTATGAAAAATAGTTTGTATTTTTGCAGATAAAAAAGCTGAAAATGCTATGGTGCTCGACAAGCTTTCGCAGCTATTCGAACAGATACAGACGCTGAAGGCGAAAATCGATAATCCTCCTAAACAACAACCTATGACCGAAACAAAATTGATTTCACACGACTATGTAGCTAATGATGATGGAAGGGTGCCGATTTATCGCACGTCATTCCCGCAACAGAGGGAGAGCGGCAACCTGGCTCCACTGCTGGGCACCAACATCCTCGATGTCAGCAGAGCTGTCTACAACAAGCGCGACCCCTACGTAGTAGACATGCCCCGGCCCGTGCCCCGGCCCGTGCCCCCGCCTGTGCCCCCGCCAGTGCCCTCGCCCAGCCGGCCGGCCGCGCCGCGACACCTCCCCGCAATGACGATACAGACAAACTCCTACGACATACCGCCTCTCGGCATACCGATCAAAGTCAAGAAGACACCCTTCGGCACAATCGTACAGAACCAAAACATAGTTGTGATCACGACAAGAAGACCATACAGTTCTGTTGAGGACAAGACATGGAATGTTCAGCGATCTGCACATCACAGGCGCCCGATGGACCAGAGCGCGTCTAAACCAGCGTACGAGACCATACCAATGACCTACCACAACAAGAACACTCACGAGGTTTTAGAGGAAGTCAATGACCAAGGAAATCTCGGCCGCTTTCAGCTGCGCTACAACTCTCAGACAAATGAAGAAAAACATTCACCAAAGTTCGCTCATCCTAAGGCCGAGCCTGATCTATACGAGCCACTGCGCGAATACCGACCGAAGAATGTCAACTTCGACTCATACTTAGCGGAGCAGCAATGGAATGCGCCGAAAACCTTTGCGTCCAGTGCCAGCAAGCATCGGAACACACATGTCTCTGAACCTCCTTTACAGGAGTTCAAAGATCCTGATTACAAAGCGTCACAGCCAGAGCACAGATTGAAGCATTTCTCTGATCCAAAAATCGAAAAGCGTCCCGAACACCATCATACGAAGCACCAGTTTAAACACCACTTCTCTCAACTCGACGCGATAGAATCTAGGGAGAGGGAAAGAGAGAGAAGTAGTATGGAGAATGCGCATACGGTCAGAGTGCCGCACAGACATCAGATGTCGATGAAGAGGCGACCGTCTACTTATGATGACACGCATTTCAAAAACTTCCTGAAGACGCAACAGAAAGTCAACGCTATGTTGGAGAGAATGCTGGCGGCGAAACCTAAAACTGTAAATAAGCAAGTGAGCAACAGACGGACGGTAGAAAAGGTCCGTCTTTAGATCATAAAAAAAAATATAAGACTAAGGTATAGTAATAAACAGAACATAAATGTAAGTAAGACATGAAACATAATAAATCCATGTAAGTTTTTAGAAAGATAACTTATGTAAAATGTAAATAAATGCCACGGGAGAATATTACCTAGCCTAAGCTTGAGAATTTCGATTATACGTTAATTAACTGCTCGTTGTTTTACTTAACATAATTAAATTAAAATATTATTAATTTACCGCTAATCATTTAATGTACAAGTCAATGAAATATCCGTTCATTTTACATTAGTTGAATATAGTTATAGGTGACTATTAAATCAAGAACTATAGGTATTTAGGTAGATACAATACCTATTTAGAAGCTACATTATAGCTAAAGACATATTTAGGTTCCCTCACAGGACTGAGCTATACTCTAGGATGGTGTGACCACAACATACGCCGCACAACATCTAGAGGGTACCAAGCTTGACCCCTGGTTCTTATCAGGCAGCTACAAGCGAACACCGCTTGTACAGTCAGCTGCATAAGTAGTTTATTATTATTTCGTTTATTTTCCAAAAACATTTTATAATAGGTACATAAGTTTACAATTTACAAGTTATACACGTTTGTAGATTGTCTACATAACTATCTACATAACCGTCCATGTTTGAATTAATGAATGGTCAGGTTGTGTACATACCTGTGAGCCGCCGTGCTCTGTATCAATGTACCGTGGCACGGGGAACCTGGTCTGCAGGATCTCCTGTGCGTCGTCGACGGGCGCTCGTAGCAGCTGCTTGAAGTTCTCGTACTCAGCCATGTCCTGGTAGCGGAGCGCGCGCCATTGCGCTATTGTCTGCGGATGGGGAGTGGGGGTTAGTGAATGGTTAAAGAAAAAAAGTGGACTTTATTCGGGTCACAGTCACTGCACACAGTCCACAAACCGAAAGGTAAAAATAAGATCTATGTCCTTCCATACGTCATCGTATTCAGACGACTGTACCACTGTTGCAACCGTGTTACCTCTGTGGCTGTCTTAGGGTAAGCTATCAGAAGTAATGTCGCTATATAGATCCTACATTGACGCTTTAGAAACGCTTCAGCGTCAACTAACAGCTCATCAAAGATCAGCTACATAATCAGACTTGGCTTTTACTATCGACACTATTTTCAATATTTGGTAGTCTCTGGTGGTGGTTACCTCTCCATGGTAGATGAGTATCTGGAAGAAGGTGTCCATGAGCAGGATGCGGTCGGGCTGGATGGAGCTGGTGTCCAGCAGCACGGGCTCGGGCGTGCCTCCGAAGAAACGTGAGGTGACGTCGTTCCGTACGTCATAGTATTCAGTCGACTGTACCACTGTTGCAACCGTGTTACCTCTGTGACTGTCTTGGGCTGCTCTATCGGAATGAAAGGCGCTATTTGGTCGCTCTACCATTGACGCTTTGAAAACGCTTCAGCGCCCACCAACAACTGGTCAAAGATCAGCTGCAGACGCAGACGTGGCTTTGACTATCAACACTATTTTAGCAGTCTCTGGTAGTAATTACCTCTCCATGGTAGATGAGGATCTGGAAGAAGGTGTCCATGAGCAGGATGCGGTCGGGCTGGATGGAGCTGGTGTCGAGCAGCACAGGCTCCGGGGCGCCTCCGAAGCTGTACGAGTAGAGGATCGGCTGGATCATGATGAGCGATTGCGTGAGGTCTTCGCGCATCAGCATGTGTCTGTGGAGAGAGGGAACAGATTTTAGACAGTTGTAGGGCATGGTCATGAAACG
The DNA here is from genome assembly GCF_932276165.1 of Plutella xylostella. Lineage (NCBI taxonomy): Eukaryota > Metazoa > Arthropoda > Insecta > Lepidoptera > Plutellidae > Plutella > Plutella xylostella. Next base: position 2,637,291 of record NC_064005.1, read on the forward strand.
ACAAGCTTGGCAGATGGAAAAAAGTCCCATGAACTTCATTAGTTATGTTAGTAGTTGGAGCATGACATTAAATGTAATTTGTAGTTGGCGCTGTTCTATTTCGATATGTTTGTGTAGTATTGAAGATAGTATCGAATTGCCACGTTAGCCCGTGATAGGCCCTCTGACCTCGGGCAGGTTAGCCGCTCTTAGATTACATAGCTTATTAGATATTTGACAACGGGGCTTATATGATTTTCTGTAATGTTTATATATTATTATAATGTTTACCTGTAGAAGGTGGTCTCGTCGGGCGAGTTGTTGAAGACCTGCAGGAACTGCGAGCGGCGCAGGTGGTACATGAACTGCGGGTACAGGCTGAAGCTCTCCGACAGACGGAAGCTGATCGGGCCCTCTTTGGCGTGCTCATTGTACACTATTTAATGTAGGACATGGGCCTTGGCCTTGGGCCTTTAAAAACACAAATATAGTATTTTTTGTGTCATTTTGATCATGCGTTTAATTAGTCCGCATTTATTTCGCTCCTTTGTACAACAATGTAGATAAAGTATCTACGGAGGCCCGGAATCAACAAACGCGTAATCTAGGGTGGAATAACTTTGGGCCGTTTAGCCGACCTTAGATACATAGCTTAGATATAGTCGGTGCGTTTCTTGAAGCAGGCCAGCTGTAGGCGTATGTTGGCTGGTTATAATGAAGGTCGCAATAATTGCCTGTAGATTAAAACCAAAATACACCTAACCTATAGAAGGTGGTCTCATCGGGCGAGTTGTTGAAGACCTGCAGGAACTGCGAGCGGCGCAGGTGGTACATGAACTGCGGGTACAGGCTGAAGTTCTCCGACAGACGGAAGCTGTTCGGGTCGCCCTTGCGTACTAATTGTACACTATTTAATGTAGGACATGGGCCTTACATGGGACATGGGACTTAGCCTTGGGCCTTTAAAAACACAAATATAGTATTTTTGTGTCATTTTGATCATGCGTTTAAATAGTCCGCATTTATTTCGCTCCTTTGTACAACAATGTAGATAAAGTATCTACGGAGGCCCGGAATAACTTTGGAATAACTTTGGGCCGGTTAGTCAAACTTAGACAGATAGCATACATGTAGTCGGAGCGTTTCTTGAAGCAGGCCAGCTGTGGGCGATTGTTGGCTGGTTATAATGAAGATCGCTATAAGAAGAATAACCTGTTACTTAAAACCAGACTTACATACACAATTCAAGCACTAACCTGTAGAAGGTGGTCTCGTCGGGCGAGTTGTTGAAGACCTGCAGGAACTGCGAGCGGCGCAGGTGGTACATGAACTGCGGGTACAGGCTGAAGTTCTCCGACAGACGGAAGCTGTTCGGGTCGTCCTTGCGTACTCATTGCACACTATTTAATGTAGGATATGAGCCTCGTTTGGAGGGTTATTGCCGGACTATCCATTGTTGGTAGGCAAGATGGAGAAAAGTCATTTCCGATAGTGTTTTTAAAACATGGATACCTACAGTAATTTTTGTATCGTTTTGATCATGCGTTTGATGAGTTTGAATTTATTTCGCTCCTTCCTAAAAAAGTTTCTAGGGAAGACAATTAACGCACAAAATTAGCATATCCTGACCTCGGGGCGATTACCTTAACCGTAGACGGTTTGTAAGAACGTTACATTACACAGAAATGCTCGCCAGAATGTTGTAAGTAATCTATACTCACCTTTAGATTACATAGCTTAGAATGGCGATTATGGTGTAGGTCGCTATAAAAAACCTGTAGATTATAACCAGATTTTACAATTCAAGCACTAACCTGTAGAAGGTGGTCTCGTCGGGCGAGTTGTTGAAGACCTGCAGGAACTGCGAGCGGCGCAGGTGGTACATGAACTGCGGGTACAGGCTGAAGTTCTCCGACAGACGGAAGCTGTTCGGGTCGTCCTTGGCGTACTCGCCGAACTTCTGGCACTGAGGGGAAAATTTGTAACGTTAGTCTCTCATTCATAATCAATAGTTTCGATGGGCAGCTGGACAATGTATTTTGATTTTATATGATACGTATATGATGGTATCTACAGGGTGTTCTAAAAAGGTTATACTAAGTCGAAACCTACATGTGCAGCACGTTATATCTAAGCCCAAAAATAAAATCAAAATTTCAAAATACGCGAAAAAAAACTCGTTAAAAAAATATTGATTTAGTGACGTTCGTTAGTACTATACAAAGTCCGAATGAAATTAGGCTAGGCTACGGAAATAAAGATAAAGCTTACACTTGTGTCAACATTAAAAATTCGTAGGTATTCAAATGTAGGTATGAGGTGGCCAAGGCATCAGCTATACTTTGTATTCTAGCTCCAAAACAGGTTAAATTTTAAAAACATTGATTTACCAGTAAATTCTGAAGTGACGTTTATCTACAAAGATAAACAGGCCATGATGCAGCTCTTGAAGGGCTAGTACGGAGCGCATTTAAGACGTGACAAAAGTTCTCCGTGACGCTCGCTCTTAAGGCTGCGTAATGTGAGTGAGCGCGATGCAAAACTTTTGTCAAGTCTTAAATATGCCCCGTGCTACTAGCCCTGCTCTATACTGCACACTCACCAGGCGTATGAGCATGCGGTCGAGCCAGCGCAGCACGTCGGGCCCGTCCTCCTGCTCCGCGCGGTACACCACCAGCCGCGCCATCACCACCGCCGCCGCCTCCTGGTCGAAGCCGGCCGATATGTGGTGTAAGTTGGCCGCGGCGTCGCCCCAACTGTGGGAGAGGACAGGTGTTATATAGATGAAGCTGTTGTGAAAAATAACGTAAATTCGGGAAAAACAACAGTAGAATGTTTTTAGTTAGAGAGCACATATCGCCCATAAAAGATTTCCGAATATTAGTTTTTGGAGCTCCAGTTTAGCATGTAAAAGTCATTAACTTCTACATAAAAGCGGGACGTAATAGAAATGCAATCTCTCCGAGCCCGAGCGATGTATCAAATAATTGTCGTCTATCTGAAGAGCTAATCTTTTCAACAAGGTGACAAACCTGTCAACAACACGCTAAGAAGGAGAAACCCTTATCCCTATAGGTATACAATACAATACAATACACAATACAATACAATATAACTTTATTGAACAAAACACACAACATACATTAAATAACAAAAGGAGTAAGCACAATATGCGGCCTTATCGCTAAAAGCGATCTCTTCCAGGCAACCTTTGGGTGAATGAGAGACTTATTGAGGTATGTATTAATCTAGCAGTAAGTACATACTTGCGCGCGACAGTGGTGACCCGGACGCGGCGTTGCCCACTAGAGTGCTGGTACTGCGTGATGAACTGCATGCAGCCGCGCCCGCCCGCCGGCACCGGCGCCGAGTGCTGGTTTACTACCTGGGGACAACAGTGTTATGTTTATATTCATAGGTAGATAGCAAATCAAATCAAACTCTTTATTCGTGTACACAGGTAGCTGGTAGGGTTTTTGGAGAGAGATTGCAGTTATATTCATTGGGTCTATTTTCAACCAGATTATTGGCTGATAAATATTATGATGACTATTATGATATTATCATAAACGAGGGTCCCTATAGTCATCATTCGTCATTGGTTAGAGACGAAGAAGCGACGCCATTGGTGCGCTCTATGCTGCCCGGCTGCTATTGGTCCATTACGTTATGATGCTATCTGACTAATTTTTTATCATTCGTTGTATCTAAATATGTCATCGTCGCGACGTCTTGCCGCCATTTTGGAACACTTTAGAATATTTTGTCCTAAATACACTATCACGAATCATGTCACCCGTTTTTGGAAAGCATTACAGCGTTATTCTACTTGTAGTTTCGTTTCTTAAATACCATAGATATTAGACTAATTGTTTTTTTTCCTAACCTCAAAGAACACGGCGACGGTGGTGCTGGGCGTGAAGGTGCACATCTTCCACTGGCAGGAGCCGCCCATGCCCACCTCCTGCTCCGACACTGATGCCCCCTTCACGTTCAGCGAAACACAGGATCCGATCGCGCCCGATACTGGAATTATTGAGGGTGTTAGTGGTTTGTGTTGCACGTTTTATTCTAAGGGTATTGTTTATGTTTAGTATTCACTAAATTATTATCTGTGGTTTCATGTATAGCTGTCTCGCTCTATTGCGCTCTCTCTCTCACATCGTCTGTGTCAACGTAACATTAAGCTCCACAACATTTAATTAATTAAAAATAGAAAGACCTCTATTCTATTGATGATAAACACCACCGCAATAGACTAGCATCAGTCGCTGACTGTGTAATATGTCCGGTGCACCCTGCATATATTCTATGAGTAATGGGTGATACATCACTACAGACTACAGAAGGTATATTTGGTGGACCCTCCTGTGTGGTATACTGGCTATGGGGGGACAAAAATAATTTAGTTTTATTTTGAAAATCATGGCAATGGTAGGAATAGAGTTTTAAGTTACATTTACGCTCTCGCAAATATAGCGGTACCTATACCGGAAACTATCATGAAACTGTTTATTTTTGTAAACTATATGTATAACTTGTATTAAGGCCCCAGAAAACCTTGGACCTTTGTGGGAAATAAGCTCTCTACTATAGTTAGACCAGATGAGTGTAAGTGCTTACTTTTCAACTCGCGACTGCACTTGACCTCGAGCGTGCCGTTGAAGGCCATCTTGAAGTCGCCCTTCTGGTCCTTGGAGAACACGCGCTGGAACGTCTGCTTGAACAGCGACGAGTTGAACGAGTCGCCCATCACCATGTGTCCACTGGAATTGTGCGCAAAATATTAATTTAAAAGGAATGAACTTTAAAAAACTAAGCGCTGATTTTTCAATGGCTCAGATAAATGTTATCTGGTGACTGTCTAATACAAAATACAAACATTCAGACGTGACAGCATCAGAATTATTCCTCAGATAACATTTGTCTGACTATTGAAAATTCAGCCCTAAAACATAAAATGTGGAAAACTACACAGCAAAAAATACGTAGTGACGGTTTTTTTGTACTACAATTATCGTTGGGCTGTGTAGTGTAGTAGGCAAACTGTTCGCCGCCGCCGTCTGAATAAGCGGTATATTGCGGTTTAGCATACCGAGTGTTTAGTTTGATAGTTTTGCGTTCATTCTATGCAGTTAGAAGCGTTACGCGCGTCCAGTAACAAGCAATCAGCTTTCCTATAAGAAATGCAGCTTTATCAATTACGCCTCATATTTAAATTTTATGAAATTAACGTAACTTACCCAGTAGAGTTGCAGCACTGCTTCATCTCCATCAAACCGGTCTGGTCAAGCGCGCACGAGTAGATGTCTATAGCATGTCCATTCGTAGCCGAGCGCAGAGATAGCGCCTCGTAGTGCTTGATAGCCTTCTTCATGTACTTGGCGTTGTCTTTGTGGATGTCGTGGTGAGACCTAATTGGCTGCTTCAGCTCATCGTTCACCACCTGACCCGGACCCTGAGAGCACGGGCCGCCGAGGAACATCATGATGCGGGCTCCCGTGTTGGGGTAGGTCACTTCGAGTAGGCCAACGGCCAGTGATAGGGCTACACCGCTGCTTCGTAGCGGCCTCTTGCCCATGCCTAGAGGCCAGGGGTCACGGCCTAGTTCGCTAAGCAAGTCGGTGAGTGGCATGTCGCATTGCTTGACGGGTTGGAGGAAGCGGTAGGCGGGGGGCTGCTGGGGGCCGCCGGGGCCGCGCTGCTGCGGGTTTGGAGCCGTCACGCGACCAATAGACAGCTGCTCTTGAATTTGTTTGGCTGTCAAGTCTTTTGTGCCTTTGAAGACGTAGCATTTTGATATGCCTTCCGATCCTACAAAATTAACTGTATTTTAGTCAACTAGCCTTACATAATTTAACATCACATAACAATGAAATAACTTACATCATTACATTACATCAAGTTAATGCCCAACAAAAACTTACCTAATTCGTGAATCTGCACCATACGTCCAAACGTGATGAGTCCTATCAGGGCATTCTGTGGCATCAGACTGAGGGAGGTTTGTAGGGAGTCCTTCAGCGCTCCAAGTTCCTCCTCGTCCATGCACGTGTCTACGACCAGCAGGTAGATGGGCGGCATGGTCTGCGCGCGCGTGATTGTGTACTCGATGGTGGAGAAGTTGGGAATGAGCTCGGCCGGCTGCTGCTGTTCTGATATAGCGGCATATTGCGGTGGGAACTGAAATTAATTGTAGATATATTTGGTTATTTGGAAGGATTCATTAAAAGTTCGTAATTTTCTGAGACACAAATAAATGAAGGTCTATCCATCATTAGTCAGTCAGGTCTTAGGATGGCCAAAACATGGCGAATAAAGTATAGTGCCACCTTCTTCAGTCAATGATATTATAAAAGCTTGAAGGTAAAACTTGAATGCCATCATTGCAGTACTCTAAGAAGTAAGTAGGTGATGGTTGTTTGCTTCTTAATTTAAGTAGTAAACTAAAATATCTATAAGTATTCTTAAAGAAATTCAAACTTAAAGTACTACCTATTTGTAAAGAACGCTTATATTCTAACCCCCTTATTCATAGAAAAGTTACAATACGTTTTAACTAATAAACTGTTTTGTCCCTCTCTGTCAAGAAACAAATTGTTCTTTGTCGGAGAGGGACAAAACAGTTTATTAGTTAAAACGTATTGTAACTTCTCTATGAATAAGGGGGTTAGAATAAAATAATATTTCTTAATTGTACTAGTCATTATTATAATTTAAATGATTATGATGCAAACATTAGTCAAGTGTCATAAGAAGGCACATTGTAGATCTTTTCAGAAATACCTATATCCAGCAAAGTCAAATATTTTTAGTCAGATATAGTCATGTATATTTATTTATGTATTACAATATAGTTATTAGGTATATATTTTATATATATTTTTCATTTTATTTTAAAGTATTTATTTATGTCTTTTTCATAGTAGGTATTTATTTATATGCTTATTATGTATTTATGTTCTAAGTAGGTATAGGTAGTAAGTAGGTTAAGATTGAGCAACAAAAATTGTAGGCTGTATTAAATTAGTATTGTTATTGTACCTGTAACTTAATAGCTCGTAAGTAACTCTTTTATCCACCAACAAAGGTTGGCTGGAAGAAATTGCTTTTTGGCAATAAGCCCGCCATTGTATGCTTTCACTGTGTTTTTCAATTGTTATGTATCTATATTTCTGTGTACAATAAAGTGTTAAATAATAATAATTTTTATTTATGGTATAAATGTAAAATTTTCTGATGGACATACATTTTTACAAACTACTCTCCGTTCAGATAAGGGGGGCTCTTTCTGTCTAAGGAGAAAGACTGAATGACTGGATGATGCATGGACTATGCAGAAATCCTGGGTTTGAGCCCCGGCCAGGACTAATATTTGTTTTGATATTTGCACTCAGGTCTTGGATGTTAAATGTTGTGTGATATCTCCAGCCTGTCTACCAAGTGTGGAGATTGTGGCAATAACCATCCAGTCTTGGAGGAGGTATATGTTGTGCAGTGGATTATTATGAGTTTATTAAGCCAAACCCACACAACTACTCATAGTATACATAATTATGAATTTGCAAAGACATTTAAAAAACATTAGCAGATGTAGAGTTGCTGCTGATGATAGGCTGTTGTTGAGGGGAGCAATAGCAATGAGAAAAATACAAGTACCACTTAAATATACTTTTTACTTATTGGTACTTTATCTTCAATACTACATGAATTTGTTCATTAATTACCAGTATTTTGTGCCACTATGTAAAAAGTTGAGGAATCGAAATTATAGGAATCAGAATTGACATCAATAATAGGGCAGGTGCCTGGGGACACAGGTCAACACAGAATAGCATCACTAACAAGATACTTACAGGATTTCTTTGGAAGCAAAAGTTGCAGACCCACAGCTTGGCGCGGTAGTCGACCTGGCACATCGGGTTGAGGATCGCGCGGCAAGTGTTGCGGGTGCACAGCACGGGCTCATACTGGATCGGGGGCAGATCTGGGCGCTCCTTCAGCGGCTGGTACAGGCACGCCAGCGGCACCACCAGCCGAGTCGTCTCGATCCGGCTCGACGGCCACACGTTCCACGTGAGCCGTATCCCATCCCGGTCCTCGTTCTGCTGTATAAACTCTTCGTACGTCGCCATATCCGTCGTCTAGCAGGAAAACATCAAGAAAACAGTGAATCACCGAGTTATAACACCGATTTTCACTGAGGTTATCGATTTATACACACCAACGGTTCATGCGGCGGACGGAGATTACACTAGCCTCAGTGGTATTCAATGCCTAGCCTCAATATTCATTTAATTTAACGAATTATTAACAATATTGAATAATTTTACAACACATACGGGACTGGCTGATTTGGCAATTGTCAAAAAACCATAGACAAAACAGATTAATTTCAGCTGTCACATTCGCCACGTCATTTTTGAGAACGCAATAAGTTTTTTTCTTTGCATGTGTGTAATAAATGTACAAAAGAAAAAAAATCGCAATATAAAATCTTAAAAATAAAGATTTCTTGATTTGCTTAAAACAAAAATAAACCTGTTTGTTGTTTATTTTTAGGCTGTTTACGAAGATTATGTGCCTTTAAAAACTAAAAAAACCTACAGTCTATGATATAGAATAGACAAGCTAAATTTAGAGCATAGACAGCTAAGCGTCTTTGTCTATGGCTTTACGTTCCATTCTACCATTATTGAAATAATTTAGTATAACATGTTGATTTATTTGTAAAGAAATCCAAACAAAAGGTACAATTTATTATTATTTTGTATGGAAACTGATGTTTTGTTTGTATTTTTTATTGAATTAAATAAAAAAATGACAAAACTACTCAAACATATTAATATAATTATCTGCGGGATTGCTTGAATCGGAACGTTCATGAATGAAAATATTTTCTTGAATTTTTGGCGTATTGTAAAATTGATTTCAATAGCGCCCGATTGAAAAAAAATATTTCTTTCTATTAAAATTTTCGTTATTTATTTATACAAAGTGAAATAATTATTAGAATCATGTCATTGCTTTGTTATAAGAGCAGGAACTTTACGCCAAAAAGTGCGACTGCGCACTGGCCAAATTAGTAGTGTGAAAGAAAATGGCGATCAGCGAAAGGCGTCCGGAGTTAACGTGATGAAAAACATTGTAAAAGCTCAATTACATAGTGTTATAGTTAATAATTGTGTCAGATGTAGATTATTTAAGTGTTAATGAATAGTGATTGTGTATAAAAATGACAGCGAACATGTACAGAGTCGGCGGTAAGTAGTGATAATTGGTTATTTTTGTTGTAGCTTCGCCGGTTCCCCGCCTGCCGACTAGCGGTGCTTTGCTTTGATTGTCGTACCTTCATTAATCGCTCACACTAATTAGTTCAATACTCCTGTATCTCATGATATTACGATAGTTTTAGGCTAAATCATATTGTTGTTATCCCTGTACATCGTGAAAGAACGTAATGTTTACGGGAAAGTTATATTTATTTTACCAAATTTCGTCAAATAGGACATTAGCATTTGCATCTAGGTATCATTGTATTGGTTCGCGTGCGGGTGGTTAGGCATGGAGCGGCTTCAGTTACCTAACCGTGATTATGCATTTTCGGCTTTCTTTTCCCGAAGCTGAGATGTTTTGACAAGGGATTTTAGGTTATAACGAATGTTGTCATAATATTTTGGAGCATTTTGATTGAAGTATGTGTTGGCGGGTGGGTAGTATGATGCTCCAGCTCCCTGTTTTTCATACAAGTTGGTGTATGTTGGTGTTTTGTTTACAATGATCTTGTCTTCTCATCTGCCCATATTGTTTTATGCTATTTATTGGGTAAGCGCGGGAGTGTCCTCGTGCGGCGCTGTGGCGGTGCTATTATGTTAATTAGAACTTCCTTATAGGCACCACTTCCTGCCTAGCATTGTATTTGTATAAAAATCCTATCTCAAATTTGGTTACTTTACCATAGTAAGGAAGGATTAATATATTGGTATACTGCCCAATTAACCCCAAGATATTTTAGTATACTTATACAGACTTTTGAAAACAACCCCTTTATAATTTTTTGTCATATAATTGCTTACCATACTATTTGTTTACATTCTACATGTAAATAGTAAACCTGCACTTCATATTCTGACTCCCACCACATCGCCTCACTCTTACTATCTAATTATTAGCCAAAGCCCACTCTTGACCAACTGCACACAGCGGGTACTGAAACATTAGTATGTCCACCTATAGTGTTTTTCACCAACATGCTAAGAAAAAGGCTGAAATTGGTTGTCTAATGCCTTGCATCTGCTTGTATGTTATTGTCTGGCACATAACTAAATTATTGCTTATTAGGTTGAGTTTAAAAGGCTATTTGAAATGGTCCATGCACTTTTCTAAACAACATGATGATGCTTTTTCTAAGGCATTGTTAGTAATTAATGTGATTGGCAGAATATTCAGTAAGCAAGACTGCTCATCCTTAGGTAGATAAATTTAAAATGAGAGTCAGGGCTTAGTTACTGAAATCATCCCATTAAATTATACTCAAAGTGTATAAATCATAATCAATATAAATATATTCAAACTTAATCTTTATCTTATAATTTTATGATATTATGTTAGTTAGGTTCACATAGCTTAGACAATGTTGTATCAGCCAAAAGTATTTCACTACACAAAGGATTAAAATTTTCCTTCCATTCCATGTGTTAGCCTTCAAAAATGGTTTTGTATAGTAGATCTGCATATTGGATGATGATGATACATGTTGAGGTTATTGACCTCTCTGCTATGTATCTCTTTCAATGCATGTACACAAAATAAATAATGATTATGGTATAGTGAATGTACAATCTTACACCAACTCAGAACAACACAGTAGTCCCACAGTAAAGTATTTCACATTTTATATTTTTTGTAAATAACATCACTTAAATTTTCTTGAAATTGTAATTGAAATATCTGTAACCAAAAAACTGAATAGCTACAATGAGATTATTATAATTTATCCAGATGCATTTTGTTAATGAACAATGTAACTTTAAATTAAGGCTGTCACTAAAGCTGGAAGAAAATCAGAATCTGTCAAATCTAGTGAGGGGGGGTTGAGGTATGCGGGGCGTTCTACGGACAATGACATGAAATTTTAACATAGTACTCGAAAACATAAAAGTGAAGACATGCCACTTTGTTAAAAATATACTAAGTAAGTAATATTGTTTTGTGATACGAAAATATTTATTTTTATTTGAAAGTATTTTTAATATTTAATAATTAATTATATATAAAGTCGTACCCGTGCCGATATTTATACAGGTTGTTGCAAAAAGGGTTTAATACTATGCCGAAACCTACGTGTGCAGCATGTTATTGATGTTATTTCAAAGCCAGGAAATGAAATCAGAATGTAAAAAAATCGCGAAAATATTATCAGAGTTTAATAGTTCAGGGTGTTGTATTAAACTCTGCCCCCGTGTAATAAAAAAAGTATAGTTAGCCGAAAGGGCGTTACTCAGGCGTCACTCTGAAAAACTTTTATCCTACGTAATTTTTTATATTCATGAATAAAACGCTTCTTCATATAATTTTTTTTTGGTCACGTGACCTTTTAGTTAGACGACCTGTTTTTTTTTGGTGTTTCAAAAGCAGAACAGTAGTTTGCAGAACTCTGCATATACAGGGTGTCACAAAAGGTTACGTAGCTGGCAAAGGGATATGGGGAGGTCACCAGAAAAATAATAACATGTAAGTACCCCCCGCAAGGGAGTACATTATTAAAGGCGAGAGTGTGTATTTTTTTTTTAAGTACTTATGTGTATTTGGGATATGATAGAAATAATATTTTTGTTTCTTAAAAACCAAAAAATTTACACCTTGCTGCGCTCTTTTGCTCACTGTAAGTACACCTACAAATATTGCTGTATTAAAAAAAAACGGTTTTGTTATAACGATTATAAAAAAAAAGTTATTTTCATGTTAAGGAGTCATTTACCTAATTACGATTTCACTCAACAGCAGGTGAACTGAAAAAATAAGTTCTAGTTCTATCATCACTTTAGATCGCAAACATTGTAACTCCACTTTTCTCGGCGAAAAGTACTCTTTGGTGTCAATAGAAACGTTTTTTGAATTCACATGTTTTCCTCTTTATTCGAAAAAAAAAAACTGTATTCCGCAATTTACCATTTGTTTTCCTCTAAACCCCAAACCGTGATTTTTAAACAAGAAAACTTAGTAATTATACCCTTTATTCTCATATACAACGTGCGATGTAGGCGAACGTGAACGAAAACTATGCAATAAGCCTTTGTTTTTATTACTACTTTAGTAAATTACAATAACATACTCAACAATGTTAATTTTTTTTTGCAATGTTATGTTGTTAAATTAAGATCTAATATTTTATTAACATGAAGTTACTTTCAACTTTTTTTTGCATCTATGCGTCGAATCACAGCATGACGGCTGCTGCAGCTTCCTGCTGTCCTGTCCTCCAACCAATCCCACCAGTACTGCAGGTTGCGTCGAATACGAGCCATTCTCTTCGACTTGACAAGACAGGTGCTCCCGGAAGGATCATAGATCGCACGGAACCCGTACCGTATAGAGGCAACGGACTCCTTTGCAACAGCCCCCCAGATTCGGAAGTAGCCCATGCACTGCATGGCGAGCACAGCTGCAGCAATTTTTTCGTAATGAATCATTGGGATGTCATCCCCGAAGGAGGCTCTCAGCCTACCTCACGACCTGTGTGACATTAGAAAAATGCACTGTGCTAACGCCGTTTGCGAGCTTGATTTGCAGGACCGCGTTGTATGCCAAGTTCCACAGCAGAGGGGTCCAAGACCTACCGCTGTGGAACTCCGCAACTGAACTTCTTCAGTGAAAACAAACCCTCTCTTTTCGCATCCTTAATGTACTTGTTAGACACGTATGACCTCTGTCAATTTTCTGCAGATAAGAAGACAAGTGATGGTATACAAGAGCCGCCCTAAAGGTTCGCCCTCTAGGGGATAGAGTTGAACGCGGTTACTATTTTTAAGCAAACAGCCAGCGCAACAACTCGCCCGTGGTTCTTATCCTGCTCCGACAGTGAACGAACGCAAAGTATTGTACCCACTATTCGAATCCGCATTTCGGATGCCAAACTGACTGTCCGAAAGGTCGAAACCGTACCACCACAGAGGTATGACTCGTTCGAAGAGCTTATCAGGCTCTTACAGCAATCAGATGTGTCGGTACACTGAAAGATAATCTACAGGCCTGCTTTATTTATTTAGGAGCACTAATGGCCTCCTTTCAGTCATTGAGTCACTGGCACTCAGGCTGCGGTTGAACAGGAAGATAGGCTGTCTAAACAAATCATTTTTAGGCTAGTTAAAAAAAACTTTAGGTGGGTAGTATGCCAACTAGAACTACAAATAAAACAGTATTTTTGTCTCCTCTAAAATTTGGTCACGAGGAGTTACGATGATTACGATCTAAGTTGACGCTGACGATATTTTATACAAGGTATTGAAAAAAGGGTATAAAGCTTAGCCAAAAGTGGATTTAGGTGCCATTCTGATCCACTTTTCTTCTACAATTTTGAAAATTCACGTAACAAAACCTTTTACATAGAAACTTATTCCATCACGTGACTTTTTACTATAGAGACCGAATTTATTTTTCGAGAATTTCCAAAACTTGGAGAACAAAAGTTGTTCAGAATAACCCCTGAGTCAAACCCTTTCGGCACAGTATACCCTTTTTGCAACATCCTGTATAGGTAATATCAGGTTTATAAAAGACCTGGGCCTGTAGAGTGAGACTCGGCATGGGGAGTCATAATTTATAGATCTTTTAGGTTGCAGTGGCGAATGTGCACTGGTAGCCCTGCCCTTTTCTATAACTATAACTATAGGTAATTTTATGGCAATTTAAAAATGGTATAACATTTATCTATTTGAAAAAATCATTAAAAATATACATTACCTATCACCCTAATTTAAAAAAAAAATTCAGCCCTTACTTTAAACTTATAACACCCCTCTATTTCCTTCAGGGGTTAAAAAACCTGTGTATTTAATATTTTCTTATGAGTTTTTTTTTAAAACTAGGCTCTTGCATAGTTGTACATAATATTATGCGGTATTTTATTCACCTTGTAACGCATAAAATTCATAGCTACAGTAAACATTTCATTTTTTTCATGGCGAGATACAGTCGCACTTAACCGCTTTTTTGCAAAGCTTGTTAAATAGATTTAAAAAATTATGTAAATTTTAGATCTTCAATTTTTAAAAATACTTACTTATTTTTAACAACCTGTAGTGTACAGACTACCACATCTTAAAATATATATATTTTTAATTAACTACGGTTTTTGGTTTCAAATAAAACAAATTATGAACTTACTTTTCAACACCCTGTATATTGTGTAGCTTACCTACCATACACAACCGTTAAAATAAAATAAATTACCCCTCAGAATATAAACAGGCTCGCGCTTTGGCATACTGCATTGACCGTATAGTTCTTATTCGGAGAATCTAATAAGTGTCATTATGTGCAATGTTTACCTTTATCTATGCATCTGTAACTCTATAGTAAAAAATGTAAACAAATCGAAAAGGCGAAATGTTTTCTAAGAATTTTCGGCTTTTCTGCATCTAAAATGATTAGAAAATTAACTTTCCATAGCAAATGCATATGTATTATAATACTTGTAGTCATAATTTGTTGATTTAATCAGTTTTTGTGAAATATTTGATAAAAAATAAAATGGCGTGGGTATCGCTCCTAACAGGCCGCCACCAGGGCGACGACTGAAGAAATCTGAAATCTGTCACGGTGTCATCATTTTTAAACCGGAATTTATTAGTTTTTTGCAAAAAAAGTTGACTTCTGGTCCATTAAATCCAACTCTTTAAGGTAACTTTGTTAAGAATTTAATTACCTACACATACATATAAGATTCCATGAAAATGGGCCCTCTGATTTCGAGGGTTTTTTCATAATAAGTCAAAAAATGGCAAAAGACATGGTGTGTTTGCAATTTTTTTTAATATACTTATTATAATCCTGCACCAATTTATAAGCAACTAACATGTTCAGTATACCCTCTGCTACAAAATATATTTTTATCAATGTGATAGAAGCCACCGTTTTTCCAATCTAATCAAGTATATCAAGCCGACTTTAGCATTTTAGCTTTAGGGATCCCCTTAATGTTGTATTTTTTACTATATTTTATAAATTTTACTCCATATGATACAAAGTTATTAAGATATGCTTTGTTTGTAATGCATAAGTAGACACAATATTTCAATGTCATCGAACTTTTTTTAATTTAATTATATGCTTTACACATACATAACAAAATATGTATATTATATTCAAACTACAAATGGAATTAACACAGTCAAAGTAATACAAAAGCCAAAAAAAATCCTTATTACTTTTATTTCTCCTAGAAAACCATTGTATGTGATGTGTTATCTACAGAAACAAACATTATCTACAGATTTTTTAAATTTCTATTCAACTTCCTATAAGCACATTATACATAGGTAGGTTTTATAAGCTCGCGATTTGCGATAGGTACCTACAAAAATACATTGCGCTAATTTTGACCATAGAGATGCGAGCGTAGCATCTATCGCTTTGTTGGCAGTTTAAGAATACGTTATATTCTAATGGACAACATTTCAAAAAACTTAAGCTGCTATAAATCGAAAACCATTTCGAGATTTAGCTCTCAAGGCCACAAAAAAAATGTTTTTGTATTTTTTGGATGTATCATTTTCGAGAAAATCATAAAATAGTAAAAAAGTGCTGATGACGTCATGCATCAGGTGCGATGCATTTTGATAATCAAAGCCTATAGATTTAAAAACAAAGTAACTGTCACTTTCATTTTTGGTTGGCGTTGACGTTTTATCGAGTCGTTGTTGTTTATTTGGGTCATTTTCATAAATTCTGTTCTGACACTTTCTGACTATTTTTTTAATTTATCATAAAAAATGGTTAGTACTTATTAAGAGATGACCTCTATTTAATATGTCCCAGAGCATGCCACCGCCTACACGGCTGAAAAAATGCTTCTGTTAATTTTTTTACATAATAAGTACCTACTTTGTATCATCAGAAATATCAATGTCATTTGAAAATGACCCATTTGTTGGTTGGCATGTAAACAAAGTTTAAATGTCACTTGTCAGTGTCATTAATGTTTTTTTTCGAGACTAAGGCAATAGACAAAAATTTAAATTGAGCCTACTATGTGATGTCACTTCCGGTTTTAAAATAATTAACTTTAAAGTTAAAAATAACATGCAAAAATTAATGTATATACAAAATAAAAAAATACGGGTCCTCTAATTATTTATAATCTTTCCGAATAGCTAATAAAAATATAAGGTAAAGAAAATGAAATGTTGTCCATTATAGATCGGTTACCACACGGCAAACAGCGAATCTTATCAAAGCACGTGTTTTTTTTTGGCAATACTCTGTTAGGTAGGTACCTCCTCACCTACATTAGTTTAGAATTCATGTTTCTAAACTGTTGCGGAAAAAGTTGGCAAAGTTGAAGGTGTTGATTGCGAAAGAGTTCTTCTAAAACCTCATCTACCTGAGAAATCATACAACTTAAGGCTCGTATTATTAGAAATAGTGTATGTAGTGTAGCAACGGATTTTTTAATAATGATTATGATGTTCAGTTTACGCTTTTTTTACGAAGCTTACGAAAAAAAATAATGTTTGAGCTTACAGGAAACACTTCCAGCTAGAGGTATAGTAGCTGTCTTCAATACTAACTTGTAGTGCTATTTTAAAACTGTGCTATTTTCTATATGATAGTGTTATTCCATTTTGTGCTATGGAAACCCTATTCACCATTCACTGAACATCACATGGACACATTTATAAGAATTCTCCCGTGTGATTAGTCGTAACATCGCACCACCGTAGATCCGCCGCCGTGGCTCTAGGCCGGTCATCCGCGAACCACTTAATCAGGTGAAAGCCGCACCTAAGTACGTACTACGTACTGGCCAGTCGAACAATAAACTGGTCCTGCGTCTAACTCGACAGACCAGTCCACGTCAATTATTATTTAACTTAGTTTCCTTTCTACACATTTAACAGATAACTGCACTCCACACGTTAAGAGTAACGTTAGAGTACGTTTTTCTTTTTTGTTTAAGGCCCTATATCTCTCTTGAGTAAATCTACCAAAGCATAAACATAGGTCGTACTTAAAGACATTTCAGCCAAACATACCACGGCATTCCATACTGACGTTCTGCTGAACTGGAGGTTCTCAGGTGTGAAACTGTCAGTTATTCGCTCAATGTCCAACGAAGCTGAGTCATTCTGCCAACAGCTGCCATAGGAATACGTTTACTGATTCAATACAGGCAAATATCCTCAGATAAGGTTAAGGCTAGGCGGTCGGCGGCGCCGAGTTAAGTGTCGAGCCATGGCCTACCCTAACGTAGGAATCTTACGATGATCTTGAAGGAGGCCGTCGGGTTTATGCGCTCCTATTTTATCGCAGATTGTATTGAGTAGGTTGGTACATAAATTAATAATAGTGCCGTGTCAATGAAACTAGAAATGATTGATGT
The DNA here is from genome assembly GCF_932276165.1 of Plutella xylostella. Taxonomy (NCBI): domain Eukaryota; kingdom Metazoa; phylum Arthropoda; class Insecta; order Lepidoptera; family Plutellidae; genus Plutella; species Plutella xylostella. The sequence goes on from NC_064005.1 coordinate 2,654,872, forward strand.
TTAAAGCCTCGTATTCACTAGGCGACAAATTGTCGCAGAACCTGTCTAGGCACATGTCGTCTACGTGTCGCCGCGACGTCGCGCTCTGTTCTGCGACGTCGCACGCGACAATATAGCGACATCTACGTGTCGCAGAACAGGTTCCGTGTTTTGGCTCGCGAGACAGAACTTCCTGCGACATCAGTCTAGCGCACAGAGTACTTTGTGTCTAGCGACCGCTGTTGCAGAGTGTGGACGCGTGCGCGACTTCTAGCATCAACATGCCCGTAGAAAAAACTTAAGCCTCGAATTCACTCCTCGCGCGACATCTCGGCGGAGACTGCTGGTGTGGACAAGCAACATGTATCACGACATGTTACCAAAATGTTCTGAGAACACGCACCGTAGATGTTCTGTAACAGTCTCAGAACTTGTGCCCTAGTGAATTCGAGGCTTAATAGTCTCTGATAGGTTCCTAGGTTCCCTAGGAGGAACCGATCTTCTTATCGTGTCGGTGACAATCACAAGAGCGAGTCTAGGATTGGTCGCCGGGTCACCACGGTGAAAGGATTAGCCAAGTTATCATTGAACTTCCTGTCAAAATACGGCTTCATAGTAAGTGAATGAAAGAAACTATGACAACATATTAAAGTAGGTACACGTACAGTTTGCCCAGCAGTGGGAAACTAAATCGGCTAATTGAAAAAAAAAAAAACACGTACATACAGTGCTTTAAAACCAAATTATAAGGAAAAATTATATTCAGCAGATTATTTTTTTTCATTATTCTCATCAGCCCGTCTACTGCTGGATATTATATGTCGATATGGTTTTTTTTTTCTCACATTATTTAAGAGTACATAAACTAGTTAACATTGACAGAGTAGACTTTGTTTATAATACCTTAGACATTTCTTAGATTGCTTCTAATTTGTGGCCTAAGCTTGGATCAATTTATCACAACCCATTATTACCTGCATGGGTTTGTTTCATCGTACTAAGTGTCGAAGCATGTTTGCCAGCCGAGGGCGTGGCTGATCCGTCACGCAGTAAACACTTAAATCGATTGATCTGGTATAAAACTTCTGGAAATCGCCTCCTTCGGGATGACTAGTCGCGCTATATTTATCGCACTCAGTTATTGACACGCTCCAAAAATACTATCCTCTAGCGAAACGATACTGCTGGTAACGTCGGTATAATGCCCGAAGTTAATACAACAATGCGAGATATATGCTTGCGTATAGCGCTCGCGGTAGACCAGTCGTATGCGTGCATAGCAGTTGTAGATGTGTGTCTATGTGGTAATGCATAGGAGAGAGACAGGCGTGGATTGTTCCTACAGTGCGGTGGAAGCGACTGTTTCGCCGTGCACTCTACATTTTGTGCGTTTCCAAGCCTAAGGGCTACTCTCGAGCTTATTAGCGTATCCGAATATCCTTATTTTTCGACTCGAGGTTGTTGAATTGTACATTATAAATATAGTACGCATATCTTACAATATAAGGAGAAGTGCATTCCTGCTCTATCTGTATCTATCACCAATTGATAAACGCTATCCGGATCGGGTCATCGAATTTTACAAATTAGTAAACTATAACTTCTACGTTTTCAGCAATAAATTTATATTCAGCCTTAAAAAGCCGGTGAACATTTCTTTAAATACACATACCTAGTTACGATTCACTTTAACCGTACACCAAAGAACCTTCAACTGTATAAATTATTATTTTTATTGGGTTTAACTAATAACCTTCACTCACAAAAATCCGAGCGTAATTATTAGTTGCGATAATAGCGGTTATTTTAAATGATATGCTTAAGTTAAAATAGTACATGTATACTTACCACTTCATACTTAGCTTTTTATTTGTAGTAATTACATCCTACATACAATACATGCAATAAAAAGTATCGGTCGCCTTTATCTAATCATGTGTAGACACTGTAGACTGTAGAGCTTTAAGCTCTTAGCAGGTCGTATACCGTGAGTTAATTCATCATCTCCAAATCATACAACATAAAAAACCGCCAGTAATTCATAGATGGTAAAAAAGAATACAACTTACCATGTGCACTCATCAACATTTATTAGGAAACTAAGGAAAAACATTCGTTTCCTTCATCCATAACGCAAACAAAACGTCATTTCGTTCGTTTTGCAAGTAGGCATTATTATAATAACTTCACGATAAAGTAGATTGAATCCATTCTACATCCGTACAAGTATTTATAAGTATACCAGATGTACGACAGTCGCAGTCGTTCCATTTTCATCTTAATGTTTTGAACTAATCTAGAAACATACACGATAGTACAAAAATGTACAACTTCCATAATATTATTATTTACTTACATTTTAAAAAATCTCCTCTATATAAATTAAAAAATTGATGAAAACTTCGATTAGAGAAACAGATATGGTGGTCTAAGTTTAAACAAAAGATTATCACAATTTGTCCCAGAAGTATATGGCTAGATTAACTACTTTTATGTTTGATTGATTAATTATATACTGATTTGATTACAATCCTTTTAAAAAAGCAGTATGTCTACACTCAAAATCCATCAATAATAAACCATATCTTCTGAACCGTAAGTGGCAATTTGGATTCACACTTGACTGGCTTTTATTAATTGGTCAGAGCCAGCATCCATTGTACTGGGAACCAATAGAACGCTTTTGTTGTTGGTACTATGTGTATACGAATACGACCGAAAGCGACACATTTTAAATGCGCATACGTTCGAGTAACGGTAAATTGTATTTTTTTCGCCGTACTCTAGAACCTTGTAGTAGAGACCGATAAAAGATAGAGAGCATCCGTTCTACTTGATGCGCCTTACGCTGTAGGTTATTGATAATCTGGTAAAAATGGCGATGCCGTACATATCTTCTAGAGTTATAACTATCAATGTCTAACTTAGTAACTACTAACTCTACGTAAACCTTACATCCACGCCATTGACAAAGAGTTTCTACAACACGATTTCCAAGGGCTTTTTCACACCGGCTTCCGCTAACGTAACCCTTCGCCACTGATCCACACCCACAGCTTTATTTGCGCTTAACGTAACCCTGCGACCTTAACATTAACCCTACACTTGTTCTTCAACAGACTGCGTCTATTTCGAGACGTCGTCGACGTCTCCGTACCAGATCCGTCGGATAGAGGAGCTGAACAAGACCGCGAGCGGCAATGTGGAGGCCAAGGTCATGTGCTTCTACCGCCGGCGGGACCTCCCGAACCCCCTTATACAGTTAGCTGATAAGCATCAAAGTGAGTATTGCCATTATTTATTTATAAGCACTTTATTGTATACGAAAGCTATAGGTATAGGTATTACATAGTTATAAGTAAAGTAGGTATATACTTTTTTGGACCGGGTTCCCTCGAATGTAACCTTTAGGCATGTCCCTGTCAGGTCTGATCTGCCTTCCTATGGATATGTATACAATTTCCCACCACACATGGCCACTGTGGGCTAATGGGTTGACACATCTAGATGTTCTAAAAAATCCACTTTAAGATCGATTTTTGAGAATCGAGCTTTGAGCAAAAGCTTATGTGAAGATGTTTATTGCGATACATAGTGACATGATTGTCACCTTGACCACAGTTTTGTTCAGATTCGAACAAATAAAGTTACAAGTTAACACAGAAGGTTGTAGCATTGTTCAGATAGTCGCGTCGCCTCGTATTTTCCCACACATATCAAATCGAAATATTGTATATTGGCGGGACATCGTTTCTCGGCATTGCTATAAAACTCACTGAAAAGGCAATAAAAGCCACATTGACAACTGTCGTGGCTTCACATAAAATTCAGGAATACTGTGCTTACTTTTCTGAAAAGACTTCAATTGAATATGGCTTCCTTATTTGATATGCTGAGATGATAGCCGTTGATCATAAGCCGTACCTTCTAGTATTGATTCGCGTTTTCGCATTCTAGAGTTTGGATGTTATGGGCCTTACTACAAAAACTTAGACAATATTTAACAGATGTTTAGCGGTGTCAAACGCCTACAACGTCTGTCAAATTTCGGTTTAAACACTAGTTAAGCAGTGTTTGAAGTGTTATGTGGTAGCAATGAGTCTGAGATCACCCGATGATACATAGACGTCAACTCACTACCCCTATTGCTTCCCTGTGTCGATGGCTCCACAATCGACATGGCAGCGAGCGTACCACGCAACCGACTTTAAACACTTTCCCCCTTATTCATAAAAAAAATACTGGACGCTTTAGCTATTGAACTGTTTTGTAACTCTCTGACAGAGAACAATTCCAGTAAGTTTTTTATGATTAAGGGGGTTTGACTTTTACATAAACCTGAAAAGCTTGAAGAATCAATGTTTGTATTTCACCCGCATTCAATGTATTACAGACCTAATTCGTTCATCTTGTTGAAACTGCCTTTGATTATATGTATTCGTCGTAAAAACATAGAACAAGTAACGGCAGAAGCTCGCGTTCGCGGCGCATCGATCGATGCATCCTTGCAGCGTGACCCTGATGAGTGGTAATAAGGGCCAAAACTGCATAAGCAGGACTACTACTATGTATAATTTATGATATAGCACTGCTACCCACATGATAACCAAACCTAACCATGATTAAGGTTAGTGTGACTAACTACATTTCAAATCTTTATCAATTAGCTGGAATGCACGGAATATTATTCGCGATTTTCTTGTAAGTCCAACATGGATAACGATGAGGACGCTCGCGCGTTATTTGGATATTCTTAGGCGTCCTCACAGACCGCGTCTGGTCACTTCTGGGATGATCATATTTTATTGATGATGAAAATAACTTAACCCCTAGTATCATTTTATGGCGAAAAAGGTACTCAAAGTTACGGCCCAAACCAAAATAAAGCATACTTACAGAAATTATAGTCTTAAATTAGATATACCTAGTCGATACATTATCGTCGCTACCTTCAAAGCTGTGATCCATACTCGTCCATTCTTACCCTTTTATTCACAGCTCACGCGAGCCTTACACGCGAATGCTTAGGTTCAAGTTAATTCGATACAAACTGACAAAGCTAACATGGGTCCGTTGTTAATATTTTTCAATAGGCGCGCAAAGAACTTCGATAATTACTACTCAATACCTAATCATAATTATATGAGGATGTATATTCAATCTTCGATACCTACATTAGCCGAGTAAGTCAAAATTGTAATCGTAAACTATCAATAACTGCTATTTCTACTCATGCTGACTAGGCATATATGGGTATTTCTTATTCTTATAAAAAATACTGTCTTACGTAAGAATCGGCTAGCTGAAAGCACTCATAGTTGTTAGGTATGAATTAAAACAGTAAATCATATTTTTTATCATACAGGCAAGTTAATTATGCATTAAAATACATAAGCCTTGTATTTATAGATATCAATATCCCCCCCAAAATGTCACAGCTGTGCGATGTCCGCTCACCGAATTACTCAACAAAATATTTTTCTGGAATTAATTGGTGCTTTTTCAGACAAAAAATCATTATATAATCATTTTATATGCAATTAACTTATCACAATACATATATTTCATGTTGTTTAGCTAAGTAAGTTTAAACCAAAACCTTTCGTAAAGTTTGTCTGATGTTTTTTTGTCACAGCCGTGGTTCGAAATATTTACACTTGAAAAAAGGGTAGAAGTTTGCGACACGTATCTGCTATAACTATATATTTTTCTGCTATATCAACACTGTATGACCTACCCTTTTTTGGCCGGCATGAATGGTGGAGTGTAAAGGAATAATTTTTTTTTGTTTTATTTTATAAATTAACACTCTGAACCTGTCCAGACCGTGTTCAAGATATATAAGGTAAGCTCAACTGTATTGTCAGTTTGTTTTTCGTAATTTATAACTTAAACAATGTACTTACAGATAAAACTAACAAATTGCAAAAATAATGACGAATTTTAAAATAATGTCAGGCACGGTGCGAAAATGTCACAACCATGGCAGTCACAGCCATAGCTTTCTGAGGCCATGGTCGTGACATGTTTTAACATGTCACATCCATGTCGAACATGGATGTGACGTAACTACCTAATAAAAAAAAATATAGTTATTCTGAAGGCACAAACTTTAATTTTATTTCTGTGAAAACTTTGATTTGGAATATTGAAAATGAGATTTACGCCATCAGTCATAAAGTCGAATTTTAAACAAGGAATTTAAATTGTCACAACCATACTTTCACACCTTATTTTCTACCCCTTGCAAAGCCTGTTAAGCTTGATTGAAGATATTAAAATTCATTATTTTCAATACACTTTCCAATAACATTAATAAAAAAAAATAAAAAAAAAGTTTTAAAAAAATATTTTTTTTTTTGTTTTTTTTAAGAAATACCCATATCGTAGACGGTATCACCATTTAAGGAATTTCTTACCAAACAGATGTATCGAAGATTAATTATAATTAAAACATAATAAAGGATTTTAAAACTTATGCAACAGTTAACATGGAAATTTCTCGAGATAAGAATAGATACCGTCACGTCAGCGGGAGAATCTTTGTCGCAGTGATCGGTAACTAAATCGTTTTTTTTCTCTAAGACAAGAGCTGTAAAATAAGCCAGCTACTTGTGTAGTTTAGGTACAATAATGTATGATAAGTGGCTGATAAGAAGATCAGTCAACAGAGCGGTGTAAGCAATTGTGTAAACAGTTTTATGTGTGTCACTTCGACTGTGCTCGCTGTGCGGTCATTTTTGCACACAACGTTGGTTACCGATATTGATACCAATTACATTGTGTACTAGCTTCCGTCTGTGCTTTATAATTTTATTATGTGTACATACATACTTCTAACACTCCGTTAGAAATTAGGTTTAGCTTTAATGCTCATGATAGTAAAATAAAAATAAAAAGTTGTTGTTTAGGTAAAGATAGAATTGAAAATATCATCAATATCTTTATGAGTATATTGTGGGAGCATCAACGTTTCCAATGTGAACCGGGACTTGTCAGTTCGCATTACGTATACAACAGATTCATGGTATTAAAATTAGATCAGAAAAGTCAAGAGGTGGCCATTGAACCTAAAGGTGTGGAGATATATCTGTGCATCCGCCATTTTTGTTCCATTTACATTATGTTTAAATCGCCGATCGTTTACTCGCTCCGCTTTCGAATGGAAATATTCCCGAATAATGTACAATGAGTGTATATTATCATTATTATCATGTGGGTACCAGTGCTATATCATTACTTATACATGGTAGCAGTCCTGCTTATGCAGTTTTGGCCCTTATAGCTCGAAAAATTTAGGGATGCTAAACTAAGAAAAAGCATGATATATTTTGTACTGCAAACTTATTTATTTATTATTTGTGTACAAAGGGTGGACTTAATGCTTCAAGCATTTTCTACCAGTCAACCCACAGGAGGTGCAAGAAAATTGAAAATAATGAAAATTGCAAATAATGCATGTCTGTAGTAGTCTGAACATTATACACGTACAGACATTGAGATATTTGTATTAAGAATTTTCTTTTACCATGCACTATAGTTAGTATCAGTCTAACAAAATGAAAGCTCACTAAATGCTAATAGCGTATCCAACAGTCTAAGTCCAAAACTATCTGCATCTAGAATTAGGCACCAAAATTCGATTCCGGCTCTGGTTAATGAGAAAATCAAAGGCCGACGGATTGAAAGCTCTGCGAGAGAGCTAATTCGTCTCCTAGCTACGGAATATCGGCCTTATTGCAACTCGGATTTCTATTGTTGTATGTATGCAAGTAAAAACAGATTAGATGCGACGGTACGGTGCAGAATCGAACAACAGACTCTAGCTCTCCCGAAATTATTGCTATAGGTAGTCAATTTTGTTTTGAATTCGTATCAATACTACATAATGCATATTATAAATGAATAGTAGGTATAAGTACTACTGTAAATAACTACTGTATTATGTTTGTTTTCATACGTACCTAAGTATTTATTCGAATTTTTCAACATATTTCATATTAAGAAGTTTATCTAAGTAAGTAGGTAGCCGAATGTAATTAAAAGTTTTCATCCAAAATACTGTACATTTCATACGCAGACTTCTCACTCTACACACATCCATACATACACACGCACGTACTCACCTGCTGGGATGCAGAAAGCTTTTAATGAGACTTTAAAATAATAAGTAACGTAGGTACTGAAAAAATTAAGTAAATGAGTAAAATTAAATAAGGATAAAATTATCTCTCTCTAACTAATATAAGAAGAACACGGGGTTCTAGGACTTGATTTCATAGACATAATTAATAATAAGCATTTATGGATTATAAAAAAAAATAACCCAGGACGTTACCTGCCCAAAAAGCGGTTTGTTAGGTCAGTTCAAACGGATAACGCAGGACGCAAATGTAAAATACCTACATAATATATCAAAATCGCGTGCATGTATTGCGAATGGCATACACATTACACACCTACCTGAAAGCGCTCGGTGCGTTATGTTATGTACAACTTTGCAGACGTGGATGTACTTTCATTGTACTGACGGGGTATTTTGTTGCTTGCTTTATGAGGGGCTTATTAATTTTGTTTCGAGCGAGGGCTACCTACATACGTATGTCTCCTTTGTTCTATTTGTCATTTGTAAATTTTCGTTATGCCGTTATATTTATATTTTTATAATGATTGGGATACGAGATAACACAGCCAACTAGGTTTTTGCCGGCTCCTGAAAGCTAACAGTATTCAAAATACACTCCAGAAACACACTTTCAACTAAGTAAAAAGTCTATCGACTCAACATTTTCAGTGGCACTTTTCTGGCATCACGTCACGTATGTTTGGCCCTCACGCCCTCCGAGCTCTCTCGGCAAAGAACACTGGCTATATCTCGAACTGGAGCACTCTAAGCGTCCGGTCCAGGAGGGCTTCTCTAGTTTGGCAAAGAACCGACGAACGAGAGCTTTCATGCAGTCGGTACGCTTGATGCAGCGAGAGTCGTGGTTTGCGCAGCAATATTCGATAGTGACTTTTCAGTAAGGTGAAGTGACCCCCCCGGGCTGCCGCGCGGTAATGACCCTCCGCGCGGTATGTAGCCGTCTAACTGCCCTATAAACCTTGCCCTTGCCGTTTTTACTACGCATTTCATAAAAGACTGCTCTTAGATAAATGTTTCGAGTAGGTTTCTAGGACTTTTTAAAATTCGGTTTTCATGGTACATTTTTCATTATTAAATTTTATTGAGATTTTATTCCTAAATTAAAACACAACTGACCCGTTAAAAAAGCAGCGAATCGCATCGAAGAAGTCTGACGAAGTTCACGAAGTTGAGGTTCTGTTTTTATTTAAACAACTCAGCAGTGCTTGAGCTGCTCGCGTCCACGCGCCACAAACCTACTACTATAAACATACAACTTAAAAACTGCTGCATTATGTTTATCAATAATAGTAACAATTAACAAACATAGCGCATCGCACCTAAAGGCTAATAAGATTTGTTGTTAATTGTATTTTACACTAATAAACTCCTACAGCGCATAGTTATACTTATTCCTATTACTGAAAAAAACTTGGAAAAAAATGTATAGTCGCATTCTTAAATTCCAGTACCGCAACGTAACGCTATTGATCCAGCGCATCTTATAGATACATTTATGTTTGTACACATTAAAAAGTAAGAACAAGTAAAGCGGGCTCCTCCCGGAATGCATAGCAACTGTTGCCAAGCGGAGTGGGGTATTCCGTACACAGTTCGGACAAAGATCGCCCGTTAATTCGGTCCGAGAGGGGCGCGGGCTGGGGTTAGTAAACATAATGATGGCCTCCGCCCGCCGTACGATTCAGTAGCTAAATAGGAATGAAGAGTTACCCCGCGCTCCTCACCCCCGCCGCCCCCGATGGCCTTTTCAACCGCCCCAGCCAACCCACGCGTCTTGTGACGTCGATGTGTGATTTCAAGACTTTTCTTTGACTATAATAATAGGACTTTAACATTAATATCATAAATAATCATAATACGTAGAACTACAACTAATATAATATACTCACATGGAGTAGGCAGAGGTGTATTGCACTACCTTCTTACACTAGCCTATGTTAATATACCTGATTAGTGTGATCAAACAGTAGAACCGCATTTACGAGCTTCGCACCAAAATTTGACCGCATGAACCCCACCTAGACCTTATCTCCGGGCACTACGTGCCACACATCACAATGGGCTGATACGACATTGCATCCAATAAACACGGGGCGAACTGTACATTGGTAGGTAAAGAAGTGGCCGTAGACATCCGTATAGATTTGGCCTGTATTCTAATTCCAAACTGAAGGGTGGGTAGTAGCGGGTGGCGCGGGCGGGGGGCGCGTATCGACCGAAGCGCCCTCATCTCACAGGTACAACACTTATCCCGGTTTTAATTGTCGCCACGCGCCGATGAGCCGGCCCCGCGATACACGCGACATGCCGCGTCGCCATCGTATGTCCACGTTGCATGTCCAACTTGCACAATAGTTAAATGCTACATCGAATACGTAATCTTGCGGTTCGGTATTCTTAAAATTGCTGCCGGCTTCGTGGTTTATCGATTGACTGTGGGAAATGATTGCGCTGTGGCTCGGATGGTGTAGCCGAAAAGTACACATTTAAATTGAGTACTTAGTATGAAAGCCATGTTGAGACTGTTCAACTGTCCACATCGATTTCGTGTATTGGTTATACATAAGCTATGGCTATGATGCTCTACATTAATTCACTTTGAAAACTACGGAATTACCTGCTTATGTACTAAACTATGCATGTCTATTCGATTGCATAGTCGATGGTGCAATCTTTCCTTATTTAGGATTACAAAAAAGAATCGTGGTGGCATAAATTCGTAAGGTACCTACTACTGAATATTTTTCTGATCATAGGAATACGCTTTTTACAGACAATATAAAGAAATCTCTACTCTCCATGAGGTTCGGTTTGTTTTATTTTTATTGTTCAGATAAGATGTTAGATTAAAGATCTAAATTAGCGAACCTACATACAGAATATTTTCTATTGATACTCTCAATTACATATAAGTATACTAAGATGGTCTGCCTTAAACGATCCTTATGAACGCATTCACAGCCTCTTGAAGGCGGTGACCAGTTTTATTACGACAAGAAGCACATTTGCCGATCTCACGATAATTTCGCAACCGTCCCCGCATTCCCGCCTCTGACATTACCGCCTGCCCGGTATACTTTTAAATAATTACCCAATACTTGTGCGTTATTACATGTACATAAATAATATTCATTTCATTTTTATACGAGCGCCCGCCGCTACTCTTCGTTTCATCATCCCATATATTAAAAGAGGAATGCTATGTTCGCAACAACCTTTCGTTCGTCTGCTATGTTCAACGAGATAATATAATAATGTGGGCTTTCGGAATTTATGCAAAGTCGTCGAATTTGATTAATGTGAGATCAAAAGATTCGAAAGATAAAAAAACATATACTAAGTCTTTGCATCAAACGAGCGGCACGCGGCTTCAGCTACCCAACGTGCAGGGTTTGGTATGAATCTGGTAATGGCGATAGTTAGAAATGCAACAATCAATGATGTCCAGGAATATGTGTCCCTTGGACTATTCTACCAGACACAAGCAACTTCGACAAGGAGGCTGCAAAGCGCATACAACTCGGTTGGGTTGTATACGGGAAATTCGACACATATTCACCTATTCGGCTATTCATCCAAGCCTAAAGCCAAAGATAATCAGTGCGTCATAAACGATAGCGTATAGAACTGTATCGTCATCACGACCCATCACGTCCCACTGCTGGGGCACGGGTCCCCTTCCAATGAAGGAACTGTTTTAAGCTTACTCCACCACGCTGGCCTAGTGCGGGTTGGTGGACTGAACTGTATCGTAACTATTCGTAACAAATAGAGTCGGTGATATGTTTCTTGCAATTAACCGCCGGATGCGAGCAGCCGAAGCGAGACTCCGCCCGACGTGTCGCCTAGTGCTCTAGCTCCCTTTTATCGATTGTGTGCAAGAGTAAATACAAGTCATATGTCAGTGAGCATTAGGTTAATGTTGCATTAGCATGCGTGAATTAGTTTTATCGCTGGTTAGCGTGTTTAATGGTATCTTTTAGGTTTACTGGTCATTGGACGCCTAGGAGAACAACCTAGTTAGCATAGAAAAAGTAGGAACAACCATTAGGTGTGAACCTTCTCCATTATGTTGTGAAATTTTCCAATATACAGGGTGTAATATTATCATTGGTCAGCGTGGGAAACTATTATGAAACTATAAGATAAGATGTCATTATTCATATTTCCAAAAACCATGTCATAGCTTTTAATTAAATGACCGAAGAAATTATGTAACTAAGTGTAAAAATGACATTTATCCATCTAGTCATACAAGATCTACATGATTTTAAGATATTTTTTTTAATATTTTGCTTACTGTAAATGTTAACAGATAAGTCAGATAACGAAGTATAATCGGAGTATTTACCCACGGCCTTGTTGCCTTATTCCATTATTCTCCACTGGCACCTAATTATAGCACCAATTACACACATTTATTGAAACATGGAAACTAGCCAATTCAGGAAACGTTGCGGTGTGAAGTGACGAAAAAAAAACAGCAACCGGTCGCGTTGCCGCCGCCGAAGCGAATTTGCGATTGAATATAATAATTGTAACACACGTCATGAGTCGTACAAATGTTGGCTCGAGTAGGTATTGTGCTTGTCAAGGTCATGGGCTTGAGGCTCCACCGGCCGCTTGGGTCGTAACTTTGCAAGTATGGGTCGCCGTAACAGACTAAATACTTGTGCATATATAATTGGGCAGCATCTATTAGCATATCATCAAATCAATCATCATCATCAAACTTACTAATCTGCAGGCAGGTCAAGTCTAAGTTGAGGGAGAGAAGTTTACAATCGGATGTCTTTAAAGAAAATACGATGTTATTATGTCACTTTTGGGGGCAAAGGAGTAATGACTATAGGGGTGAGAGTAGAGTAGTGTTAGAGTTGGTGAAGTTAGTACTTTCAAAGTTAGGGTGTTAAAAACTTAGAGCATGGGTGTAAAATCAGATCATTTTTGACTCCACTTAACAGGATTTACATGGACTTTTACTTGCATTTTAATATATATATTTTAGTAAAATGTTTACCCCAACACAACATATCCTCAGCCAGATACAATGCTTACACGGTGCCCGGGATCAGACAAAAGCTTTGCGCGCCTTGTAATTTGGTTTTACGTTACGGAGCGGAATATGGACGGAGCGGCCAGGCCGTGCAGGCGGTAGGCGCAATCCAATTTGTCCACTCGTGGACGCGGGAATCTAGTTACGCTGTCCTGCGCTGTTTTGTGTCCACGGGAATATGTTCAATCTTACTCTCTATCAATATGGATAGGCTAGGCAGAGCACATCCTAACCCTCACTTGAAGCCATCACAAATTCTCATTTATAGCTTAAATACTTATTGGTTTAAACTAAATATAGATAATGGAATTCAATGTGTTGAGCAGCAATGGGAAGGTTTTATATCACACCATGTGTGGATCGGTTTAAAACTTAGTGAGTGTGTGATGTGGCGCTTGCGGCCGCCGCGTCCGCCCGAGCGCGCCGTAGTAACGTAATAAGTAGGACCGGTATTGTTAATTGCCAACTGTTATGTTGGCATAGCTTTTTGTTCTAAATGTTGGCGACACTGGACAAAAGATCCATTTCATTTGCGTGGAGAGGAACACTTTTGTTCTTTACGACGCGGTTTTACGGTGACGAAAAATTATAACACTGAAGAAGGAGAAACTTCTTAATACCGTTTAGGTTATGAGGACTTTTTTTGGCTAATGATTACAGTGAATAAGGCTAAGGTAGCGACGCGACGTCGTAAGCGGATTAAATTTACGTTTTGTTTCGACATGCATTCCTCATCCACAGACGTTTATGGGGTCATTAACATTCAACCTGTACCTCGGTCACCGCAGACGCCGAGGCAATGATACGACCCCGAATCAATGGGTGTGTACATTGCGTGCGGTGCGTCAAGTCCCCCGTACACACTCACGCTGTGAAACCGCAATATAAAATGAATCAATCCGTAACACCGAATGAAGCCAACCTCCAACTTGCCAAACGTTCCCGCCCTTGCACGTGCCTTTTCATTTCACCAAATTCCAACTTTTTTGTTTTTAGTAACTAAACCGTGCCACCCTGCACATGCGTTTATATTCTGTTATCTTTTGACGATCGGATTCTTAAAGTTACGTCTTTCTTTACTATTCTTTGTGCCTTGCTTACCCTTCGTTGACTCGAGAAGGTTCTCACAGTGGGGTGACAGTTTGTTACTTAGAACCTTGTTACACGGAGCCCACGTCGTGTCATTAGAGGGCGTGAATATTTAACTAGAGCTGGCGGGCTCGGCCGCGGTTTCGCTCCGATCCCGCCGCTCGCCCCGGCGTGATAGGACTGTTGGGATTACCGCCTCATTGAATTAATTCTCCTTTTATACGTCGCAAGCGCTAGTGTTTTCTGTGGCCAGTATGCAAGATAGTATGGTGAACTCTACAACTCTATAACCAGCTATAACCGTTGGTAGTTGAAAAGACATCTATGCATAATAATGAAGGCAACCGGAAATGTTTCGGATGCCACAAGGCAACAAGCTTCCTATCCCGTCACCCCCAAGCCCAGAGCTAGGAGAGCAAGCCGAGAGCAAATTAATTCGAATGCAATAACGGCGTGCTTTGTTTACGCTACCACGCTTGGGGGGGGGTCATTCCGCGCCCGAAAGTCGCACCCGCGATGTGGAGAACAGTCATATCCTATCGATTTGTTAAGATGGTGCGCGGGGGGTGGCGAGGGGGGCGGCGCGGGAGGGGGGAGGCTCCGCGCAGCGTGCAGCGCTGTTGCACCTGTCCGCGCTAACCGCGACACACGCCGATGCTAGCGACACCACCACACTACTTCCGAAGTGCCCTTTACGATACACCGTACGCCAATCAATGTTGGCTCGGCCATGTGTTAACAGACGTGTGCCTCCATGCCCGGAGCAACCTGCATGTTAAGCAGGCCCAATGTTTGAACTGTACAGTCCTTGAATGCAGCTCGTAAAAGCAGCGTGAGAATTCGGCGTATTATTCGATAATTTTAGTTGTAACTGGCAATATAAAGTTTAAATATCAATCTCTGTCTCGCCCTTCGACGCCCTGATCCCCGGTGACCGCGCCGCCGTCGCCTCAAGGTCGTAGACGAGGCCTATTGAAGGACTTGTATTCTACCCCGCGTCTAACCACCGAATAAACAAGCTATTTTAGGAATCACGCTCGTTTGATTACTAAGTAATAATTTTGCGCTGGTATTTTTTATTTTGAATAAAAATTACAAGAAAATTGTCTGCTGCGATGTTTGTAGAATTTGCTGTTAGGAGACGAAATGCTTCACATGAATTTTGAAATCAAAATACAGACAAAGAACTCAACTAAGCACCATGCACACCTTTTATACAAATGTAAAATAATCGCATAGCGGAAGCCATGATACAAAGTAACTCCCCTAAGTTATAAATAGCAAATATCGGGGTTCGCCCTTAGATACATCCATACCCGTGACAGAGCATTATCCTAATTGAATGCTCTGTCGCAAAGTGTTCGCATCCGCACATTACATAGACTTAGATTAGTGCCACTCCATCGCGCAATGAAATATTATTACAATAACAATATTTTCATTTTAAGCAGCATTTTTTAAATTCTGTTTTGGATAGCTTTCTTTGCTTATCCTCCTTGTTTTGTAAAAGCAATTTGTAGCATTTTTTAAACATGATTTTAGTTCATAATTCAAAAAAGTTATTCTCTCATTTAACTTTTTTAAGTAACACCCTGTATTCATAATTATTTAATGACAAGTTGACAACTTATCCAATGTATTACCATATAAATTCGAAAATATGTAAATGTATCCCGGGCTGGCTGTGGCAAGTCAAAATGTACCTTTGTATCCTTCCGATCCAACAGTTACATTACGTTTACGTTTCACGAATCTCGCGAACAAAACTAGTTATTTAATTAATCATCATCATAGATAGCATAATTTATTTATTTATTTTAACACTTTATTGTACACAAAAACATAAATACATAACAATTGATAAACACAGTAAAATCATACAATGGCGGGCTTATTGCCAAAAAGCAATTTCTTCCAGCCAACTTTTGTTGGTGGATAAAAGAGTTACTTATAATTCCATCTATAACATTCAAAGACACAAATCTCCATGCTATGCTCATGAGCTGAGAGCATTTTTCATTACCACATTACTTCCCTTATTATAATTTTGTTTCGTTGTGTGTTTAATATAGATTTTTTGAAGGTTTTATCTATTTACTCTCATGTCGACTGTAACCCCGGAGGGGTAGTCAGAGGTGACTCGCAAGCAAGCCCATCCAGTTTTTCCCATTGCATTTGTACGCACGTAAACAAATCCATCGACATGTAAACATTAACTGTATGTGTTGTTCCAGTGGCCCAGTCCGAAGACTCGCCGGTGGCTATGAAGCTGAAGAAGATGTGGCTAAAAACTCCGGTGGGCGAGGAGCAGGCCGCCCAGGCAGTGTTGGACCCCGCGTTAGGTAAGCACCCGTCTGCTAAGCCCGGCACTGGCAGGTTACTCTAGCTAAGGAAAAACTAAGTTTCCTAGCGCTGCTGGAGTCCTACGTCCTACGTCGTTTTACTAAACGTAGCGATGCTATGAAAATACTCGCTCGTTCGTTTTTTGTCAAAATAGAGTAACCCTCCAGATACCGTATTTCTAGAATTGTCTTAAGTGATGAGATTAAATCTGTTGATTGCAGCAGGATTTGCTGTTATTGTTTTTTTTTTTTAGCTTTAGGAGCTTTTTAGATGAAAATGACTGAAATCAACATACTAATAATAACATACTAAAGTAATGACTAAATTTAACTTTTATTTACATGTTTTTCTTACTCATCATAGTTGGTATAAAAAAATCTACTTTATCTAAATACATGATTTTCTTTATTTTCCTACTGGCATTACTGGCAACTCTTCTACGACTCACAGGTCCGCGTACACTGGTCCACTTCGATACCTCGCCTCGTTCATTTTACGTTGCGGTTGTGACGCTGGCCGCCCGAGCTTGGTTTGACAAAGTGGTTTGGTGGATTCGAGTGTAAAATGCACATTTTATTTGTTTCACATTTTATTAGCTTGATAAAATGAATATTTAATTAATTTGCATCTCTAGGTTTTGTTTTTACTTTTATTCATATTTTTTTCCTTATAGGATCTCTTTGTTGCTCGTCTGTCTTTTCAATACTCGATACTCTTTAACTTGAGAACACGTTGAGATCATCATCAGCCCTCTATCGGCCACTCTTGGTGTTAGGTATAAGCCTCCTTTTATTTACGTCAACTTTTGTAGTTCTGTGCCTCTCTTGTCCATTGCATCCTCACAACCTCGCTCATGTCATATCACCATCTAGCAGCTGTTCCATGCCTACAGCTCTCTGCTCCGTGGTGTTATTACATTAAAATGTCAACCCATATGAACGGCCCAACTGAAATTCAATTTCACTTTCATTGCGTACTCTAGTTTTAACCATGACAGTGTTGAAACTGATTCTTTCGCACCTGAGTGTGACGTTGTTAACACAATAACACTTCTGCTAATTTCATCGTAAACCCAACAGGTTTTCAATATTGACTACTGAAATATGTATTGCGGGATTCGGTATGCTTTTATAGCGCATTAATGCAGTTGGAAATTATTCGTTTATCGTCGTTATAGTCGTATGTATCATTATACATTTAAATGGCATCAGGACTTGGTATAGTTAATGTCTTCACAGCTCTAGGATCAGTCCGCGATGCCGATGGGAACAGTAGGTATATTTGTGTTTTTTTTTAATTTTTTAAAAAGAGAACATCCCGACGTACTTCAGGTCGACGACCATCGCCACTAATGGTACCTATAATGTGACCAACTATGGACCAATAAAGGCAGCTTAAGGCTAGAGAAACGGAAGCAGGACCATCAATAAACAAAAAAAAAAGGTGCTAGATAAAATTGAGGCAGATTTTCATGCTCTATGTAATTTTTTCGTAAACTTTATAAGTTACTGCATATTCTATTTCTTTATAATATTATGAGTAAGTATTTTGTTAAATGTAATTTAGTTTTCCATACTTTACACTTGCATTAACACATCAACAGGTTCACAAATATTCATATTTGTCGCCGGTTCATCACTGTAATTTGTCAATGCGATTGAAATGTACTTTTTGTGGAGAATTGTGCCACGGCGGCGCGGCAGTATGATGTCATCGATTTAATTGCGGCGCCGCTCATTACCAACATTAAAACGGCATTTATTTCTGCCCATGCCTGAATAAATATCAATAACTTCAGGCCTCAAACAATTTCGGTTAAGTGTTATTCGACCGAAAGCAATGTTGGGTTCGGCAATCGGTTTGATTTGAATCCAAGTTAAGTGCAGTTTCGGTGAATCTTTCCGCGGTTGGAGATCACAGTGCGTGACGTGTTGTGTGAGCATATAGTTGATGGCGGACACACACACATGCAGAGAGGCGGATAGGTCGGTGCGAGCCGTGCCGTGTACTGGTCGTTAATGGTAGCGGCGGCGGCGGCGGCGGTACGCGAGTGGAATAACCTATAATTAGATGCGTGGCGTACACCACTCCTCGGCGGTAGATGTCTCGCTCGCTTTTGCCATCCGCTTCCCCGTTTCATGCAAAGCAGTTGCCCAAATTACGTATGTTTGTCAACACTAATCAAGATGGCATGCTTTCATGCGAGTGGGCTGTGTGTCCAGCGGACATACACTTCAATTTCATAAAAGCTTCGTACTCGATACTCAATACTCGGACAAGGCCTTTTGTTGTCAGACAAAATTCCGGCTTTAGCGAATGGCATTTTGAAAATCAACAGGACACCCTGTGGGGACGGGGATAGATTTGCAGGAATGCTAGGGGGGTAGATCTCGCGTATCGGGTGCCGTGATAAGTGACGCCTATCAGTCAGTGTGTAGGTGCAGGTGTGGGTAGCGAGCACAATGCGGGGAGGCGCCCGCAGCCGGCGGGTTCTTCCGGCGTGCGTGCCGCTCGCTGCAGCTCTCCTCAGCGGCCGATAATTTGATTGGGCCCGGGCTGTCACCTATGCGCCGCAGTCGCCCGGCCGTCGCTCGCCGGCTATCGATTAGAGCCCTCGCCCCCTGCCCGCCCCTCGCCTCCCGCGAACCGGATCTCGTCACGCCGCCATTGTGTACCCGCGACGCTTAAACGCATTCGTTTCTCCCGATGCGAAAACGACGCATTCCTTCCGCGCGCCGCCCCCCGCCCCGCGCCCCGCCGCCCCGCTCCCCGCGGCACGCCAGCGCCGCACCACCGGCCGGCACCGGGCCAGTGTCACACTCCACTGTAAACACTCCCTCACTCGACGATAACGCGACCAGTGTTACAGTAATCGACAGATTGGGCTCGTCCCGTTTATGGCGTGGAGCTTTAAAACTTTTTATACAGAACATAAAAATTTAGGTGCCACCTAAAAAGCGGTCGCACGGCTTCGGTGTCAAGGTCGATTGTTGAACGGTAGAAATAAATACGACTGTACGAATTAAATTTAATGCTAATTTGAATGAAATCCGCGTTGATTTTGAATAAAGGCTTGTAATAAAAATGTTTAAAATTAACTTATCGCTATTATTTGGCCACGTGGTCCTGTTTCATTAATCAGCACCCAAAAGCTTTATCTACGACTTTTACTTAATCGTTTCAGATTTAAAAACGTTAAATGAGAATGTTGCAAGCGTGGAAGACACAAAGGTGGCGCTTTAGCGTACATTCGACGACCGAATGGCGTAGTGGTTAGTGACCCTGACTACTGAGCCGAAGGTCCCGGGTTCGATTCCCGGCTGGGGCAGATATTTGTTTAAACACTGATATTTGTTCTCGGGTCTTGGGTGTTGATTATTATTATTATTAAACTCTTTATTGAACAAAATAAATTGTTACAAAGGCGAACTTAATGCTAGCAGCATTTTCTACCAGTTAACCTTTGGTGATGTTGAAAAAGTGATTGGTAGTGCTTACGATAGAAGATGGTCTAAATTGAATACCTAACCAAAATATTAATATAACTATACCAATACAATCTAAGTAAATAATTATATACATGATACATACATACATATATTACATACATACACATATACATACATAAACTTAAAATTACTATCATCATCATCATCACATAGATAGGGATCAGTTAAGCTGAATGTTCTGCTTGATATTTATATTTAGTATCTATCTATCTATGTATTTGTGTAGATATATCAGCTGTCCGACACCCATAACACAGGTTCTGCCTAGCTTGGGGTCGGATGGCCGTGTGTGAGATGTCCCCACATATTTATTTATTTTATTTTATTATTTATTCATGAGGTGTAAGCTTGTAACGACCGCGCCGCGCCTCGTTCACACGCCACCCGTGCACTGAACATCGACATAACCTTTGATCAAAGACATCGCTTCTTCATCTAGTTTGATTGAACAACTGAAATAAACTCACGTATTTGCTTTGATATGTGCTGTTTTTATAACATCATCATCAGCCCGTAAATGGCACAACACACTCCTCTGCCTCCCTGATCCAGTCAATACCGACCACCTCCATTTCACCTGTCTAAGGCTCCCTACGCACAGGCAGGAGGCTTGCTTAGCGCCTAGCCGTAGCCTAAGGCCGTCATTCCAGTGAGCGAGGCCGTCCAAAGTAGCAGCTGATAAAGCTCTAGCCAAGTATCTCTGCTATCAAATCTTTTTAGCAGTTGCTAGAAAGGCATATCCTGAGCGACGGCCACCTGAAATGGTCCTCAACAGCATGCGGCACCGTCTTGCTTCATCATTCATCACACTGACGGACGCAGCCAGATAATACATACAATATACCAGATAAGCTCACTTCAACACACACGGCACAACAAAAGTTAGTCCCAAGATTTATACTAACAAAGCATAATGTCAAACCACTTCAGAATTACAGAGCTCATTTCAGTTCTCAGCTCCATTTCAGAATTTATGTTTGTGATATAGTAACATATTGTTCATGATATTACGAAGTAATAAAGTAAAAGGTTTACCCTTACTAGATACATTAGAAAATTGTGAGTCTTCCATATTACGCGAAGACATTAGCGAGTATACTTACACGAACACTCGGCAAAAGAGATCCACACCCAATGCGGTTTCATCTTAATAGTGACAGGTGAAAAATAAATGAATTGAAGAATATTTATTAGATTATGTATTAGATACATAGGTACCTGGTCATGAGTGCTTTCGAGTCTTGTCAAATCAAGCATAAGTGGGCCTATCATATCACAGGCTTACATGGCAATTCGATACTACACAAACATGGAAAAAAAACAGCACCAACTTAGTAACTTTTGGACCTAAAATTTTCACCTTACATTTGACAGTGATAGTTGACGATACGCAACGTTAACGGAAGTTCGAAAATCTTGTAATCGCTGCACAGTAGATTTTAGTACAAGTCGCAAAGGCGTTGGTGGTGAGGGTAGGTACGTATCTCTTTTGCTGACTGTAACTATCAATCCTGCTCATACTCATACTACACATCATCTTAATGTAGTCTTCGACTTCAACGCGCAACGCCACGGATTCGTAATGAATTCTTTTGTTGTATATGGACGATTTGATGTCAATTTCCTCTTTAATAATCCCCTAATACTTATGATGGTCAAATAATGCTGTACCTAACATTAACCTGTAAAATAAAGCGACAGTTCATACGAATAAGATAAACACTCCCGAACAATGAAAAAGTTCCAGTGGCCATAGCACGAAATTGCTTCTAAACGTAAATATTTTAATCAAATTCTAAATTGAAAAAAAATTGGCTTCATTTGGTTTCGATATTTTGTAAGTGGATCTTTTTCATTTCTCTGTGTATCAAATACAAGGAATTCTATTTATTTATTTATTTAATTCTTTATTGCACAAATCCTAATCCTAACTAATATTATAAATGCGAAAGTAACTGTGTCTGTCTGTCTGTCTGTCTGTTACTCTTTCGCGCCAAAACTACTGAACGGATTTGAATGAAATTTGGTATACATAGGGTCTAGACCCTGGGAAAGAACATAGGCTACTTTTTATCCCGGAATTCCCACGGGAAAACTTTTTAAGGCGAAGCGGAGCGCGCGGGAACAGCTAGTCCTAACTAATATTATAAATGCGAAAGTAACTGTGTCTGTCTGTCTGTCTGTCTGTCTGTCTGTCTGTTACTCTTTCACGCCAAAACTACTGAACGGATTTGAATGAAATTTGGTATGCATACGGTCTAGACCCTGGGAAAGAACATAGGCTACTTTTTATCCCGGAATTCCCACGGGAAAACTTTTTAAGGCGAAGCGAAGCGCGCGGGAACAGCTAGTATATAATAAATGCACAAAAGGTGGGCTTAATGCTAAGAGCATTTTCTATTCAAGTGTATGTAAAATTTGCCACGATTTGTCGATACTATATTTGTGATGGCTCCCCGGATCCTCCAGGCTATTCCGGCGAGTGTCCGAGGCAAGGGTTAAAAGGGTTGCTCTTGCTTAGCTCAGGCGAGGTCACGACGGTTAAGCGAATGTGGTTCGTGATGCCATACCGCATAGCGGATAACGTTACATGACGAATGACTTTGCTTCATGTCAGCAATAGTTTAGCTATTAGGAGTAGGTAAATAAGCAGCTTTCATACTTGGGTAACAATGTACTATTATCGCTATCAACATTTTATTGGGAATTGTATAAATACAAGTATCATCTCTACAAAATGTGTCAAGCTAAGCTTCATAGTACAACAAATCTGTTGCGCTTTGAAACAATTGTGAGATCAGCCTTCGCTACTTTTTCAACTAAAAGGCCAGTTCCGAATAGCCACCTCAAACCGGTTCTCGCGTTGTTTCCAACATTTTCAATATTGGTAAGGTTAGGTTACGTCGTGTTTGTAAAGTGAGTTTACTACGAAAGCAAACTGTAGTATGCTTGAGTTTTGAAGTAGTAATAAAAATTGGCTTGATGAGTCTTCTCATGATACAAGAGAGGTCTCCCAGCATTTCAACAGGTGAAGGAAGTTGGCACGAAGCCGTGTGCTGTGCTGCGCTGCGATGGAAATACAACTTATTTCGAATTTTCAACAGCTATTAAAAATGTAGGAATAAACTCTTTAACAGAACATGTTTTAAAACACTTTATTTCCTGTAGTGCCTCTCTCACTATTTCTAGATAAAGGTTATAGATGATATAAAAAAATACTAACGTTTTAGACAGTTACCTACAAACTGTTTTTTTTTGGACACCGATAATCTTTATCGAGACATTGTGATCAATGCCCAAAAGATATAGGTTAGTAGATTAGCAAATAATAGTGATCATTGAGAGGAAGCTGGTATGGTAGCACAAAGTCATATAAAATTTCGTCATGTCAGCAATATGGGGGTTCTACAATCACATTTTTTGGTTACTGTGGAATGTGTAGCTAAGTTCACGTCTTTGGATCGATACACTGTATACTTTGATCGATCCGGGGTCACTAACGTGGCTAAACATTACAGATACTCTTGTATTTTTATTTGAACCGTAATCTAATCTCCGGATCGCGTTTTCATCAATGTTTAAGTGAACTCATGTAAAATGCATTGGCTGTTTCATGAGGTGTACCTACGTATGTAGTGGTGGCTGACCTTTAGAATGTAACACGGTGACTTTAAAAAAACTGAAATTTTTAGGGTTCCTTACCTTCTTTGGTGAGAGCTCTAACACTGCCAATAAGATATATAATAAATTATGTAGTTGTTTATTTACTGCATGACATTATATTTGATTATGGTTAAACAAATATAAAATTAATGTACTCCCTTGTGGGGTAGGCAGAGGTGCATTGCTGCACCCACTTTTCGCCAGTGTTATATTAGTCCCAATGTAATAGGGGGCGGGCCTATTGCCATTTTACGGGCACATCTAAGACCCGAGAACAAATATCTGTGTTTAAACAAATATCTGCCCCAGCCGGGAATCGAACCCGGGACCTTCGGCTCAGTAGTCAGGGTCACTAACCACTACGCCATCCGGTCGTCTATGATTATAGAATATTACTATACTGCACCACTTACACACATAATTATGTTTATATGCCGGCTTTAAAGCCAAAACATTTTTCTAGCAGTCAACATTGGGTGGTTTTACTATAAAAACAAGATACACCGTCAAATACTGTGATCAACACCCCTTAATCCTGGTCTTAACTGTTGCTTTACTCAGATAGTGTTTAATTGTACTATCGATATCGTACAGCGACTCAAACTTGTTCGGTTTTTAGTATACTATGGTATCGAATGTTATATTTTTTTGCCAAACAGAAGATGACTTGTTATCTAGGTAATTTAGATTTTATTTTGTGTATGTATAAACAAGAAGAAAGAAAGAAAATTCATTTATTTCTAACACACACAGAAACAACACATACATTTACAAGAAAAGCTTAAAAAATAATAAAAAAATGAGCATGGATGTTTCTTTCGGCACCAAGCTGACTGATCAGCTTGATGCTATGGCAGGTATGCTACACCAAACCATAGCGCTGGTTTTCAGCTAGAACCCTTGTATTACTAACAACTAACATAGCTGTATGAATTTGAGCTAGGATACGATTCAGTATACAAACACCTAGCAAACAGTGTTCAACTAAGGTCCTGAGCTTGAGTTATAATTTCTCATTTTCCTTGCTGAGTTGTTAGGGTTTTAATTAATAACATATTTGGCTTCCCTTCCGACTTTGATTACGAAAGTTTTAGTTCATTTAGACTGGTATTTTACAAGGCCTCGTCTACTTTTCCTGGTTTCATAAATTGTGCGAACTTCCAATTCGAAAGTAGTGTTTCCATTCGATTTAACTTTTTCTTACTTTTCACCTTATTTCTATTTCATTTTATGTCTCTACTGTTGATAAAAACACCCACTTAGGTACTATATTTTTTTTTTCATGATTGAGAAATAAGATCTTTGTAGGGCTTCATTAAAAACAGTACTTTGATATAGGTATTTTACAGTTGATTTCAGTCATTTTTTACTAGCTTCTTGTTATCATTAAAATTTATTAGTTACCTACTATTATGTTAATATTATTTTTACTTAAATCATATTTCCCTGTTTCACAATGTATCGATATAGTGCTAGAACAAGGTACGTGTCAATATAAAGGATAAAATTGCTATCAAATTACAGAGATGTTTAATCAATAAATTGCATGAAATTTCTTCTTGTACGTACTGTTACCGCTATTCGATGATTGTGAATAATTAAAACCTCTATATTGCCTCATGTTAACCTATACTGTGTATTGATTTGATATTTAATTCATATATTTTTTTACTCAGGTACTCATTGGCAGGAACAAATATGTAAGTTGATCCTTAATTTTATTAGTCCGCGGGCTTCGCTTCGTCTTAGAATGCTTGCGATTACGGGATGGACCTTCCTAGTGTCTATCAATGGTCGACGGTCTAGTGTGCTGGAGGGCGTCCCATACCACATTCTAAATAGTGAGACTTCGTGTTTTCCCAGTTTAAGGTAGTTTAAGCTACATTTTGAAGTTTGTCGATACTTGAAAATAGCAGAGTGCAGACCATTATAATATCCAATAGACAACGCTAATGAAGCGATATTATTATGGTTCAAAAGGGGGCATCGTCAATAAACCTTGATGACAAAGCCTCCAAATGATTTTAATAAGTTGGTGATGTGTTGTATATGTCGGGTGACGGGCAGGTAGACGGCGGGGTCAGGTATTAATTGCACATACATGTGATTGTGATGCGGCGTCAATGACCCCGCGCTGCGGAGACGCCGCGGAGCCGCCGCCGCCGCGCATGCCTCTAGCTCCGCCGTCTACCTACCCATTTCAATTACCTACCAATGTTTTAAATACCTACATCTGTAATGCCCCCTAATGTACCAAACCACCGGCTATCCTGGTCGGAGCGAGGGCGTCGCTCGCGACAGGAGCGCATCTTACCGGCAGCCGTTGTTGTCACTGCGGTGTTTCGCGGGCGGGCAGATTTATTTGGACGTACCCGGCGGGGCGCGGGGGGGGCGCGCCACCCACCGCCACCTCCACACATTTGACTGGATCAATAAGTAAGCAAAGGATGGCCGAGCAGAAAAACCATACACCCGACCACCCCAAGGGGGCACACGTAACCGACACCCCCCCACTAGCGGGGACGACTCCGCAGATTGCCATTTTCTCTTTGCCTACGCTTTAATTAGTTGCGTAGTGACGCGTGTGGATCCCCTAATCCCGAGTTATTAAATTGCCAAAGATGTCCGGTTCGATTAGCTTGCGCAGTCATTTAATGCTACCCTCCCTTAATGAATTCATATTTACTGAATCAGCACTTCTGAGTTGAATAATAGTTACCACAAAGTAGGCATGTTAGCGAACGCACTGGAAAAAGCTCCGATAGCTTCCTATACAAACGCTTCCTGAAGCTTAAACCGCAATACTCACTACCGAAGCGTTGCTAAACACACAACACAGCGACATGGTAGGTATACATAATATACCAATCGAAATGCCCAAAAGAATCTTGTGCATTGTGTGAACGCACCGAACAGCCTCCCGCGTCGGTTATCCATATTCATGTACGGTTGACGAGCTCGCCAGTCAAAGCCTTTGTCCAAATCCGACCAGTATTACCTCTCAAATGCCATTGACTTAGAAAGAAAACAATTGTTCTGGTCATTGGTTTGGTTGCGCAGTTGTCGGCCACAACACCGCGTGTGTGTTGTTCGTCACTTCTTGAAATACTAGTTAGCATTGTGCTGTAATAAAATAATAATATTGGGGACATCTCACGGCACTCTGACCCCAAGCTAGGCAGAGCATGTTGTTATGGGTATCGGACAGCTTATGTATCTACACAGATACATATAAGATGCACATTAACACCCAAGACACGAGTACAAGTATCTGCCCCGGCCTGGAATTCAACCCGGGACCTTCGGCGTTGCAGTCAGGCTCACTAACCACTGCACCATACGTGGTAAGACCGACCATTCGCTATGTGACGTGGTGTGCTGCTTGCCGCCAAGTCTCCGCACGTCCGTGTTAACTACACACACGGTGTACTACGCTGCTACTACCGTATTTACGTTTCGCTGCAGACAGATAAACATGCTACTGAACCTGAACATCTAGATAGGTGGCTTCGAGCATAAACTTGAAGATAATCCACGCACGGAAATCCCGGCCAAGTCCACTACATGCGATATTGAAAGTGTGATGCAGCTAATGTTTAGATAATTAGTAATCTAAGTTGCGTAAGCATTTATATTTCTTGTAACACTACTAGTTTACAGGAACTGCTATGTATTCATGTGTTCGTAGTCTCATGTCCGATGTTACGCATTCCATATTGTTCCCAGTATCGACCTATGCAGTTGATACCCGGAACAATATGTTGGAATAGTTTAAATAAGTATGAATGACTTAGTTAAGTTTGCTATTTTCTTCTAAATCACAATGATTAAATCGATGCAGGGGTTCGAAGAATTATGGATTTTTCCCTTGTAAATTATACCTGCAAAGAACATTCCTTTCCTGCTATAATTATTCATAAGTAATAGCATATATTCAACCGTCCTTGTAGTAGGTAATTCATTTCTCGTGCCGCCCGACTTGCGGCTCCAACAGTTTCTATTTAATGTAGCTAATTAATAGTATCGCTTTCTAAAGTCGAATGAGCTGCGAACCAACGTACCTTAGGGTGTATAAGAAAAGTGTGATTTTTAGTGCGCGCCGCTGAGTGCGGCTCCTTTTCCGCTCGATGGCAATCGAAATAATTATCATAAAGTAAATCCCCCGCAATTCGGCCCCCGGCCCGGCGCGAATGCGGGGCCGCCGTCCCGACACAAAGGATAGGGATGTACCGCGGCGACGTCGATACTGTCTGCCTTGGTGTGATCTATGCTTTACTACGTCAGTGTATGTTACTAAACCTAAAGGTATGATGAGCAGGGCTGCCGCAACACTATTGGGGACCAGCACCAATGCATTCGCCTTATAGGCTCATATGAGATAAATTTCGAACTCGGCAGCAATGCCACGGCATCATAGCGCCAATAAAACTAACCCTTAATCTTTAATTAATAAACCGTATACTTAGTAAATATGCAACAAGATAAAAATTTACTTTGAGACACACGAGTTCCGGCTCTTTACGTCAGTCAAAAAGTTGAAATTCGTAAATCACAACGTCAATTTTAAACCCATTTTAAAGTATCAAAATGCTCTATAATTTGGGGGTTAAAATTTAAACCTATAACGTTTATAAAATTGAAAGTATTATCTCATTGTCAGAACCACAATATCATCGATATCGATAAAACTGGAAGGCTCTTAACCGTGTGGCGCGTTTCGTCGCGGGGAGGAACAATCGCGTTTTCAGTTTCCTCACACCAGCTCTCATCTCGGTATTGCCAATGGAATTAATTTCACCCGCTTGTTTTACCATCTTTCCCTCTTTTTTCATCCTGGCCACCCTTACCTCATTAATGCCAATAATGGGTTAACTTTGTCGCCAATCGCACTCGAATTCAGTCTGCTTTCGATATTCCTATTTTAAATTTATTTTGAATTCTGCGGTTTTAATCCTTGTTTGTAACCGCCATTGTTACTGTATCTGTAGTTGTGGCTTTACTGTATTTTAATCTTATTGCTTCATTCGTTTTAAAACAGAGTACTAGCAGCAAATATGAAGTCTCAAAATATAAGATTTGCCTATGAAAAAAAGGTAATGCTATCAAAAAAATTCTTTCGTTTTTTTACAGTACATATTCCGGTTTCGGGGATATTTAAGAACATCCCTCTATCACCGTGAAAGACGTATTTTTATCTTGGTCATCCTACGGTACCGATAGTATATTCAATATGTATACGTGTACAGGGAAATCTGAATTGCTGTTACGGGATACGGAACTATGTACGTACACACTGCCTTTACCTTCGAGTGCAGTACACAAGCTCTACTTTCTCGGTGCATCGACTATCACGCAACTATTATCGTTGAAGTTGTTTACTTTCTAAAGCAACATCTGTCCCTGCCACCGGCCCCCGAGCTTACGCCATTCATGTGAGTGGCTATTATTACTTGCCACATTAAAAGTGTCCCTTGGGTTTTGTGTTAGCCACCGTTAGCCAATTTATTGAATGATAATTTCGATTCCGTTCTAAACTCGTCGTGAGGAATCTAGATTCATTTAGCAATTATGTTTTATGGGTAATATATATTCCACAATGATTATGTTTAAACCATAATTGTTTGCGTACCTATCAGCTAATCAAGTATGATGTCTTTGAATAAACTCCTTATTAGTGTACT
This sequence comes from Plutella xylostella, assembly GCF_932276165.1. Taxonomy (NCBI): domain Eukaryota; kingdom Metazoa; phylum Arthropoda; class Insecta; order Lepidoptera; family Plutellidae; genus Plutella; species Plutella xylostella. The sequence continues at coordinate 2,684,335 of NC_064005.1, forward strand.
CATGTTTTGAAAAGCGTAATCATAACATTGGGGTGGCCAAGCGTCTTGGTGACGCAACCGACGTTTGTCGCGGGTCACGGCAGGGGGCGCTTTTTGTGTCACCCTCTATTTAGCTTACAAACACACTGTATGTACGCTTTATGAAAGGACCATTACACTGTTCATAACTAACATAAGGCAATGTGTACCTGAGAGTGATTTTAACAAAATACTTGAAAGCCAATTGTCCTTCTCTAGTAGAACGGAGTAGAATTCTATAAATTACATAAATTTACATAATGTGCCTTCCGAATCGCTCCCATTATCATAGTAATTAATAATAGTAATGTAGTTCTAAAATATTCATAGTTTAAGCCGTCTGTCGGCAATAAAAATACCCGTTAAAATAACATAGTACAATCACATGTACCTAATTGCTATTGCAAAGAGGCTACAAAATTTACAGAACATGGCTTCAGCAGATAAAGAAAAGACTGGCTCTGTGAATTTGTTGTTTCACGATAATGTGAGGTTGTTATTACTAAAATAGATCACAATACAACACAGTATAGCGCCCCAAAAAGGGCATAAAAAACCAGTTACATGTTGACGCTTGCACATTGCACCTGCGCTTGCTTGGCGCGAGCTCTTCCGGTCTTTGAGCCATCCCAGTTTTGTCCCTTACATTATTTATACAGCCTCGTAATCACTTGAAGCTGTATAACACCCCTCTTCATTGCATCAAGTGATGGTTTAGTTTGCCAGTTATGCCGATTGTAATTATTGCAGAGACCCGCGTGTATAACTTTCACTGGCCGACTTTACTCATTATAGTTTATTTGATGTGGCACGGTTCAAAGTAAGCTCTGGTACCTAAAACAAATACGTATTGTGACGTATATAAGGTACAGTTGGTTCCTTTCGTGCCCACAATTGTATGCGTTATCACGTTTTACTCCTTATTCCGTAGTTTACACGGAAACACTGCATTGTTAGCTGTATAGGTCGGCGATGACGCCCGCGTTTCCTGGCCAATGGAGCGGACGCCCAGCTGTCAGTCGGCACAATGGTGGCCACTCGGTGCCGCGGAGGAAGGTTATGAGGTCGATGAATTGTTTGTTTTATTTGTGAGAATTTGTATGTTTATTGTTGGTTTTGTTTGTTAAGCACAATTTTACATTCACACTCTACTGGTAGACTATAGTAACCTGGACTGTATACTGGAAATAAATACAGTTTGGTACTTGAAATTTTATAAGAAGCCAAGCACAAAATGCAAATGAAATGCTGAAAAAACCGCATTGAAGTCGGTTCGTTCGTTTTGTACCTGCGGTTTCGCAAGTTTGTTTACTACCTGTCGGCTCATTAACGAAATAATAACTATAACTTACGAGCAATACAATATTATGTTGGTCCACCGGTTTAAAGGTTAACCCCTATACCTACTTGTAACAAGGGGCAAAAGTTTCATATTAACGAGTTAAGTCACCCTTGCCGGCTGAACCTAAACCAATAGCTCATTAGTGTACCCTAGACGGTCCATAGTGACTCCAAATCTCCAATAACTCACTTATATCAGTAATATCCTCCTCAATTCAATTCCTTACCTCCCTGGTTCCATAGAGGAGGACCAGACCCCATATAAGTTATATCCTCCTCATTCAACTTTCCACCTCCTTGTTCCAGCGTCAATAGAAGAGGACCAGACCTCGGAGCTGCCCGGCACGGACGGGCTCGCGCCCAAGCAGCGCCACCAGGCCAAGCACCGCGAGCTGTTCCTGTCCCGCCACGTGGAGACGCTGCCGGCGACCCACATCCGCGGCAAGTGCACCGTCACGCTGCTCAACGAGACCGAGTCGCTCGTCAGCTATCTGAATAAGGATGTGAGTATGTACCGTCCAGCGCGCGGGGAGGGTGATGAGTGAATGTGGAGCGAGGTTTTGTGGTACGAAGACGTGGTTGTGATTCTAGGGGTGCATGCAAGCCTCGAGTCGGGTGATGTATCACCTGATCCTTATACATATAATGCATACGTCCGGCGCACCCTGGGCAGTCAGTGACAGATGCTAAAATAGCTGCGCAATCCTTGCACCATGGTGATAAACCATACACACGCTATGAAGACGTGAACCTAGTGCACTCGCGCGTTGAGATAATCGGGGTGGTTGGTACTCTGATGTCTTGATCACAGCGGTTTGGGTTCATACGTACTCGTAACGTGAAAACCTCGCTTTACATAAACCTAAACAGTTGCTCTGCTATATTTATTAACAGACTAGAAACAATAAGTTACAGCCTATAGGTACATAAATTGCAAACATGTACAAATATCCCACCCGCACAGCATTAGTTGTGATTGCAGTGCGATTGTCTATAAAATTTATGATAATTTCAGAATTTAGTTTAGACCTTATGCTTCGTATTGCGTGATAGAGTTTAAATGAGTTATTGTTCATGCCCTATCTCTTTACCTCTCAAGTTGTGCCACACATTAAATGAATAATGGTCCATTTGATCTAAATTGTTATCACTCCAGTACTTGCTAATTTAGATTTATGGCAAGTGGAAGTGGAATTATATTGTTACGGTCCAATAATGTGTGCGACATTGGTGTTGTAATTATTTGACGTTCGTATTCTAAATTTTACATAGGTAATAATACACAAGTGTAAAAAAAGCTGCATGGATTTAAGAACCACAGTTATCTATTATTAACAATTATTGCTTATGAACTATTAACACAATATTTGAAGATTTTATAGCCTCTAGTTCCTTCGTTGTCGTCATCTATACCTACTATGCTATGCATGTAAATTGTAGATAATTATTCCTCAATTAGTTACTGACAATCTTTGCCTCACAATGAGTTTTAATTGAAACTGTATTGAGTCACACTTATTGACTGTGCCATCCTCGAGCCGTAATGAACTGTGAGGTGCATATAATACGTCTGTTATTTCATTAACAACTCGATATAAATATGATATAAAATTGTATGATGATAGTTTTAGTTCAAAGCGTTAATTAACTATATAGTCACATTAAAGGATCTATGTTGTAATGTAAGTTAGCTAATATAAATATTAACTTCTGTAACAAATATCAGAAGCAACAGCAAATTTTATTGATCATACCGAAAGGAAATAACAGCAAAATATGGGTTGTGCGTGGGGACTAGCTATATCCAATAGAACATAATCTAATATAATAATATAACTCCCTACCTAAATCTTGTGTAAATCGTTATTAATACACGACTTTCTCTTTTTGTTTCAGGACGCATTTTTTTATTGTTTAGTATTTGACCCTTCACAAAAGACTTTATTAGCGGATAAGGGAGAAATAAGAGTTGGAAGTAGATATCAGACTGAAGTTACTAATTTATTAAAAGAAGGTACGTACTATTCTAATATATTTTTTTAATTTTTGTATGTAATCACTGTATTTTGAGTGTATTTTACTACAGTGAAGATATCGTTTTGTCTAGCAGAATATTCCACATTCTTTGTGTTCATCAAACATGTTTTTCAAATATAAGTATTTTATATTCTTTACCAATCCCACAAATCAAAAAGCTAACAATTGACTACCTCTTAATACCTATCAAATAGTTAAAAAAATCACTTTAAAATCTGTCACTTTTTTCGTAAAAACTAAAAACCCAAACTGTTGATTCCAGGCGAGGAGGACGGGCGCAACAGCGAGGACCTCGAGACGGTGGTGTGGACGCCGCAGCACGGGCTCTCGGACCGGCAGATCGACCAGTTCCTCGTGGTCTCCCGCTCCGTGGGCACCTTCGCAAGGGCCCTGGACTGCTCGTCCAGCGTGAAGCAGCCCTCGCTGCACATGTCTGCCGCTGCCGCCAGCCGCGATATCACCCTTGTGAGTAAAGTGAAAAAATAGATGGCTACACGAATTGATAGGTGGACCAGTTGTTAATGACCTCCTAGCGCCATATCACTTTTGTGAGTACAAGAGCTGTATAAGGCTGTAGGTAGCATAGCTACACGGACTGGCAGATCGACCAGTTCCTCGTGGTCTCCCGCTCCGTAGGGACCTTCGCAAGGGCCCTGGACTGCTCCTCCAGCGTGAAGCAGCCCTCGCTGCACATGTCTGCCGCTGCCGCCAGCCGCGATATCACCCTTGTGAGTGTTGGTTTAAGCTTGTTTGTGGTATGGCTTGGTAGGTCGAACTCCAGCCGCCGTATCTCCTTTGTGAGTATTCGCATTAGGCTGTAGGTAGCATAAGTTGTAGTTTGTATGGCTACATGGGTTGGTTGCAGTGGCCGATTAAGGGACTGATGATAATGACTCGTAATTTCCAACATTTATAATGAGAAGCCTAAATGGTTTATGTGGTCATTTCATTTATGTTAGATTCTCACTATTATGCAGTTTAAATCAGCAGTAGCTTACATACATATGCTCACGACTGTAATCCCCGAAATCAGTAGCTATTCCACAATTATGAATTTATATACTGGAAGCTATGTGCAGGCGAGATACAGATGCATATCCAGCCCAATAATTAACAAATGACTAACACACACCTTTCTCCACCCGCCAGTTCCACGCAATGGACACCCTCCACAAGTCGGGCTACAGCATAGAGGCGGCGCTGGCGGCGCTGGTGCCGGCGTCCGGGCCGGTGCTGTGCCGCGACGAGATGGAGGAGTGGAGCGCCTCCGAGGCTAACCTGTTCGAGGAGGCGCTCGACAAGTACGGCAAGGACTTCCAGGACATCCGGCAGGACTTTGTGAGTACCCAGCGCTGATATAGTACTAGTTGTTAACGGAATATTGAGGTAAATTCGACGTGTGTCTTAATTGCCTCGTCTTCCACTACTTGGAAGTAGATTGCGCAGTGTGATCTCATTGGTGTGATCCTGTCTGATCTGGTAGGTATTTTTTTAAATATCAGAGGCTGGCATTTTAGGTACGTAGGCTGGCAACATATTTTACTATAATGGAATATAGTTGACGCTTTCAATATAAAGTAAGCTACCAGTATAAGACCCACGCGGCACAAGTCGGGCTACAGCATAGAGGCGGCGCTGGCGGCGCTGGTGCCGGCGTCCGGGCCGGTGCTGTGCCGCGACGAGATGGAGGAGTGGAGCGCCTCCGAGGCCAACCTGTTCGAGGAGGCGCTCGACAAGTACGGCAAGGACTTCCAGGACATACGGCAGGACTTTGTGAGTAGTTAATAGTGGTACTAGATTTACTGGTGTTCCTTTGCGGTGGCAGTTTCAACATCTATGTAGCCTGGCACAGGGAGACAGAAAACCTCATTTTGTAAGTGTCTCGACTTTCCAGAGTAGCACTGATTTGTAGCTTGTAGTTGATGCATTCTGCGATGCAGATATTTGACCCCTCCCCTAAATTTTGAACGTAATTATTGTGTAAATACCCATGTCAGGATGATTATATGCAAAGCAGGCTGTATGGGGTCTATACATTTTTATACCTACATTATACATTTTTATACTTTTTCTCACAAACCATAATTTTTTTATGAATGAACAGAAGGTTTTTTGGTTTTACAAGTTAAAAATGTATAGAACTACTATACAAAGCTTGCGTACGGCTTGGAAGTAAATGAAAATTAAATAGCAGTACATAACTAACCCTGTACCACCCGCAGTTGCCGTGGAAGACGCTGAAGAACCTGGTGGAGTACTACTACATGTGGAAGACCACGGACCGCTACGTGCAGCAGAAGCGCGTCAAGGCGGTGGAGGCCGAGTCCAAGCTCAAGCAGGTCTACATTCCCAACTAGTGAGTGTTTGTACCGACCGACTTCATTTACTTATTCTTATGTAGTAGTGGTAGTGTGTTGTCTTGTGTTGTGTTTTAGCTGTAAGATGGAAATAATTTCAAGCAGAAACATTCCTAGGTAAAAGTATTATGGGGCGAAAGCGTACGCACAAATTGCCCTATGCCTATGTCTAACCCTTTGATTGATTCCTATGAGTGAAGATATTGGTGGAAGATGGATGAGCTTATTTAAACTTTTAAAAATACCTTATTTAAGCTTAAAAGGAGCTTATTTATGCTCTTTTTACTAAATTAAAAGCATTTGACCCATCTCAACACGAATTTGATTCGTGGTTTCCGCGGGGTTATCAAGATAGTTTTGCAGAACTTCATGTGTAGTAGGGTAACTACTTGTAATTTAACTAATATTCATGAACAATATCTAATGTACCCCGTGTGTGTTGCAGTAACAAGCCGAACCCGGCGCTGCTGCCGGCGAGCAAGGCGGCGGCGGTGCTGAACGGGGGCACTAACGGCGCCGCGCACGCCGCCAGCCCCGACCTCTGCGCCTCCTGCCAGGGTAAACGAACAACTATTACTAGCTATACACAGTTATTCTTAAGTTTTTTTCGTAATTCGTCACTATTCTAATTTATGTAACAAATTTTCAATAAAATCTTGCTACGAGGGCTACACCGAAAAGATCGGGAATAGAATACTTAGGAATAAATTAGAGTGAAACCTTTTTGGTGTATCAAATGTAGTGTTTTTTCAAACATAATTCCATTTTCGAATTTTAAAAAAAGTAAAAAATAAAAGAGTATTGACCATTTGAATTTGACAAGTCGGTGTAAAAAATGGAGCTTACGCGGGAAAATTTCCGTGCAATAATTTTTCACAACTTTCGTCGAGGTTTATCTCAAGAACAATGTCTCGCCGAGCTTGTTTCTATTTATAAACTTGAAGCACCAAGTAAAACGACTATATATCGTTGGTATTCTGAGTTTCGCCGTGGACGTTCCTCTCCTACCACAGTCCCTTCTACTGGTCGGCCAAAAACAGCGCTAACACAAGATAACATCGATGCTGTACGCCAGTTAATAAAAGAAGATAGACATGTGACATACGAGCAGATTCGGGCTTCTCTCAGCATTGGTATGACAGCCATTCAAACCATTTTACATGAAGAACTGGGTGTCAAGAAGTTAGTTTCGCGCTGGGTGCCCCACCGTTTGACCGAGGAACAAAAGTCGGCTCGTGTTAATTGGTGTCGATCTGCTCTGCAACGGTTCAATGGAGGCAGTTCAAATGCTGTCTACAATATCGTCTCTGGTGATGAATCGTGGATTTATTCATATGAGCCCGAAAGAAAACATCAATCGGCAGTTTGGGTCTTCGAAGGTGAGGTCAAGCCAACAAAAGTTATTCGCTCACGCAGCGTGTCGAAAAAAATGGTCGCTTCGTTTGTATCGAAAACTGGCCATGTGGCTACGATTCCATTACAAGAACAAAGGACGGTTACTGCTGATTGGTACACAACAGTTTGTTTGCCGGAAGTCGTAAGAGAACTTCGTAAAACTAACCCGAATCGTCGTATAATCCTTCACCACGATAATGCAAGCTCTCATACCGCTCGCAAAACAAGAACGTTTTTAAATATGGAAAACGTGGAGTTGATGGACCATCCTCCGTATAGCCCTGATCTGAGCCCCAATGATTATTTTACATTCCCAAGAATTAAAGATATGCTACGTGGTCAACGGTTTAGCGGCCCAGAAGAGGCGGTCGAAGCTTACAAATCAGCTGTTTTGACAGTATCCACTTCAGACTGGAATTACTGTTTCAATGATTGGTTTAATCGAATGAAAAAGTGCATTGAATGTCACGGAGACTACTTTGAAAAACAATAAAAGTAAATAATATTATGATATCTTTGTACTTTTTTCTATTCCCGATCATTTCGGTATCGCCCTCGTATGCACGTGTGGCACGTGTGTAGTTATGTACCTTGAGTGGCCTTGACCAACTAAACCTATAGAATCATAATTATGGGAATGAATAAATGACGCGCTGCAGTGTCTGTGTCGTAGAAGCACGCTACGAATAAGAAAAGCCCCTTTGTTACCGGGTCTTCAACTGCAGATATCTTACGCCCAATAACACTACAACTCGCAGATAGACTGTGCTATATATACTCGTAAAAAAACACTTATTTAGTTTAGATCCTTCCGCACCATTCCTTAACGGACTTCGGGCATTAATGATGTTGCTTTTAAATGCCATTCAAAGGATGGGAAGCCCGTCTGGAGCGGAGATGTTTCTATATAATTATATTTCCTCATGTTACTACCCCACTTGGCTATTCGTATTTGCGTATTTGCCAAAACTGCCATGTGTGGTAAGTAGGTATAGGTAGTAGGCCGAATTTGCCTACATTTTTGGTATTTGCCAAATAAAGCAAACATCCAATAACAAATACTAAGCTAAATGTAACAGCATCAGCCTCGGTCCCTCAACCATTCTCTAATACCAACAATGCATCCTCCAGGCACGAACTCATCACAATGGTACTCGTGGGGCCCGCCGCACCTGCAGTACCGGCTGTGCGGCGCCTGCTGGTCCTACTGGAAGAAATACGGCGGCCTCAAGGTAAATGTTGTATGTACACCCACCGATTTATTATTATTTATTACTTTTTACTTAGAATAACTACTGATTATTTCTCTAACAATTTGTAATCTAATATCGGTAACCTCGGTGCACAAAAGGAGCCACTTCGAGAGTCATATCAACTGTAACATGAATATGCGCAGCGAAATTTAACCCCTAAATTTCCCTGCGCAGTCGGCGACTGACTAAATCTGTCACAACGATAAGAAGAAAAATATGTATAATTCACCATCGGATAATCGTGTTGCGTGACAATACAATTTTCTTTACTTATTCTGAAATTAGCATTTCCTTTTATTCGCCATACGTCAGTGTTTCATTCACAAAGCGTTTCATATCTTGAAGGGATCTGAAACTTCCTGCTGTAAAGAAAAGGTTAAATAATATAAATAAGACAAGAGTCTGTCAATCTGTGCCTTGTTATTTTTTGGGCCAACAAGGGAGTGCCGTCTTGAATTGTACTTGTTTACGTCAGCTGAATATTCAGATCACATATCAGTATCCTGTATTCAGCTGTATGTAACTCACAAGGTTATGTCGAGTGAGTGAAAACTGTCCCCTGGTTTTGTAATTAGTACTCTTTGACGGCACCGTAGTTAAGGCGGTAGTGAAACTGCTTCCGAAGCTTGGGGCTGCGGGTTCGAATCCCGCCCAGGGCAAACATCTATGTGATGAGCATTTGTGTTTGCTTTTGTCTGGTTGTTGTTTATCTATTTAATATTGTATCTATCTATCTATCCTGTACTTCCTGTGGGTTGACTGGTAGAAAATGCTTTTAGCATTAAGTCCACCCTTTGTACACTTATTTATACATATATTTGTGCAATAAAGGATTAAATAAATAAATTAAATATTTATGTATTTGTGTAGATATAACAGCTAACTCTGTCTGACACCCATATCACAGTCCTGCCTAGTTTGGGGTCGGATGGCCGTGTGTATGATGTCCCCACATTATTATTATTATTACTCTTGACTGACATGTATGTTTGTTTGTGTTGTATCAGACGGCGGGCGTGTTCGGCGAGGCGGAGGCGGAGGCGGCGAAGGCGGGCCGCGAGGGCGAGGAGCTGGCGCTGTCCGTGAGCCACCGCCCGCACCGCTGCACCGTGCCCAACTGCGCCAAGGTAAGCTATATGGCGTGACTGGCGTAGCATTATGCTGAGCTGGAAAGATTTTGGCGGTGGGATTGGTGGACCGTAGTTTTGGGTAGTGTCAGTCTACCTCAGTAGGCACGTCCGAATGTTTCGATATTGCGTTTTTATCTGAACCGCATAAATTTTACATTCATTTGTTTCATCATAGTGACTAATAGAATATAGGTAGGTATACTGAGTTATGGTATGCGCGTAAAACACTTTGCCTTTATAAACCACTCCTGTACCTCCAGATTTATCCTGCCATTATAAACTACTCTTGTATCTACAGATTTATCCGTAGAATTTCGTGCATCAATGCAACAGGAACCAGTGTTACTAAAACCCCGTAATATTAACCACAACCCTACCCGCCAGGAGTTCAAGCTGCGCGCTCACCTGGCGCGCCACATCGCCACCGCGCACGGCTCGGGCGTGGAGGGCGCGCGGCCCGTCATGAAGACACGCGCCGCGTTCTACCTGCACGCCAGCCCCTTCACACGCCTCGCCCGCCGGCTGTGCCGCGCGCTGCGCCGCCCGAGACACTTCGCCAGGGCCCCCTTCTCGCCGATTAACTTGGCGCAGGTCAAACATGAGTGTAAGTGGACGGTTGCAATGTTTGTTGCGTTTAGGAGTTAGGGCGCGGATGACATAGTATATATTTTCATAAGGACACCTTTTATAAGGTAGACATATAAATCATGGATCAAACAAAAGAGAGTGACTAAGAGATTCTTTAGGAACAAGTTTGTTTTTACGACTCTGGACATAGGATACAGGTGTACGTTTGCGAAATCACTGACTGCCTAATCCTATCACCACGGTGGCCAATTTAGTCCAGCTCTAGACACCGACATGCTAGAAATATAAACAATTGAAACAACTATGTAGAAATAATTTTATACCCAAATAAATAGCCCTTAATTCCATAAAGCAATGTGTCAAGATCATTATACAATTTTATCCTAAACCTTGAGCCCTATTTCCCTTATTATAACAAGAACATAGCACAGTATGTAATTATATCAAGGCCATAGCACCACATTTAATTGTAAAGCTACTAATGAATCTAACCGTACAAATCAATCTTCTCAACCAACACTCTCTCCGCAGGTTCCATAGCCATGGCCGGGCTGGGCGCCTCGGAGCTGCGCGCTCTGGGCGCGGGCGGCGGCGGCACCCCGCGCGCGCGCGGACCCGTGGGACAGGTAATATTATTATCTAATTTATTCACTGTGAAGTTTGAATCCACGGAAAATACAGTAAGCTGGTTTTGTGGGTCATTTACAGTCTATCTATAGTCATAAAAACAGAAATGGAATCTAACAAATTGTATTTCATTGATTTATTACCTTTATTCAAAACAAAAATCTGTTAAAGAGATTATCATTCTGCATTTTATTTGCAGCATATAAATTAAATATATCTAAAGAACTTACAATGATAAAAAGTCTTTGCAAAATCGCACTTTTTCCTTTCATGATTTTATAGATGGCCTGTAATAATGTATGTCGCGTGATTTATTACTAATAACTTTATTGCTACTATCCAGGTGGCGACGCGACTCGCCACGGCCATGGGCACGCCGCCGCCGGCGCGCGGGCACGAGTGGCTCGTGCTCACGCCCAAGGACCGCATGCCCACGCCCGCGCACGTCGCCTATCCCAAGCCGCCGAAGGCTCCGGGTAAGTGATTATGTAGGGTATAATAAGCCGAAACCTACATGTGCAGCATATCTAAGCCCGAAAATAAAATCAAAATTTCTAAATACGCGAAAAAAATACATTTTCCATAGAAGCTTTGTTGGTCACGTGACTTTTTACTATGGAGAATGAGCACAAAAATTCTGTAGGAATACCTTGTCATAGGAATAGCGCTGTCAAATATGACAGCGCTATTTTTGACGGCATTTTAGGTGCGTCTAACGTAAACCAAATGCTTGGCCCTGTTAAATTCCTTCTGCATTTGTTTAATTTAAACTGTAGATTGAGAGATACTGAAAGAAAACACACTGAACAATATTTTGCAGTTCCTGAATTCATCTCACTAAAGATATACAATTTATGTTGCCTATAACCACATAGCTACATGCTTTGACAACTTATACAATGTATTTTGTATGTATTCTTCGCCGTAGACGGAAGCCTGATGTACGAGCGTGTGCTGAACCGCTCCGAGATCGAGGCGCGCGCCGCCGCCGCCGCCGCCGCCGCCGCGCCGCCCGCGCCCGCGCAGCCGCTCAAGCGGCGATACGACGAGCTGAATGGACTCGACAACAGTTAGTATACACTAAGCAAGTTTAATATTTGCAGACATCGGTTTTGCACGATCTTTTGTAGGATATAACAATCCACGATTTAATTACATAAGTGTATGTAGCATACGATTGCACCTACTGATGGGCTATGGCTATACTAATGAATAATTTATCTCTTTCCAATGCTCACTTTATCGGAACAGTAACTCCAGGTTTGTAAAAGTCGTCATGTAAATTGTGATGTTATAGCGCCTTTATAACTTAATTAGCCTATAATTATTGTTTAGAGTTATTAAACGAACATTCAGAGAATAAGCTTGATGACAAACCCTCAGGAGCAGCGTCGAAGAACAGCGGCGCGCCGCCGGCCAAGCGGCCCAACAAGCACCCGGCGCCCATGCAGCGGCCGTCGCGCGAGCAGTACGCCGCCATGTGTGCGCGCGCGCAGGCCACCGGACAGCCGCTGCCGCCGCACGTGTTCGCTCACGTATGTACAGATAAATCAAGTAACTTGACGTATGCGAAGAAAACATTGAAAGTCCCTTTGATGGTGCTTGATAAATACACAGAAGACATTTAGGTCCCCTCGGAGGTGCGGTGTGGTGGAGGAGGCGTGGGCGGGATATGTGAAAACCACGCGACGTCATTGGTCCGCGATATTCGCTCGGTCGCTATTGGTCTCTTGCGAATCCTCTAATATCATTTGTAATTAACTCACTCATAAATGCAACACAAGCAGCTATGTAAGTCAGTAAAAAAAGATTGTAGGCTCGTCGACGAAAGTCAAGTGATATCTCCGTGTGTGATATGTATTTTTTTTCCTCAATGATTTAAATTAAATACTAACGCTAGTTTGTCCCCGCGCAGGTGAACGGCAAGCCCACGGGGCTGGGCCGCGGCGGGCGGCGCCACGTCATCTCGTGGATGGACGCGCCCGACGACCTCTACTTCCGCGCCAACGACACCGCCAAGTGAGTACCCGACACTAGTAGCCTTTGGCAAGTGCTGCACCACCACCGCTGGAGTAGCATAATAGCGGAAATCTGGGTGCAAAACATACCCAAGACTATCCTGTAACCAAGTTAATAACTTGATGTGTTTGTTTAGGCCCGGGTCTCCTATTTAGGCCGTAGGTCGCGTCCAGCGTCACGCCGTGATGCTCACTATAGAAATGTACTGATGCGGTCTCCCTCACACGCCGACGTTGGCGCGTATATGTAGTGAGCATTGTGATGCGGCCTACGGCGTGACGCTGGACGCGACCATCGGCGCGTAATAGGAGACCCGGGCCTTACAATATACAACAGTGCTTATGTTGACATCAATGTTTCATCCTTCCTTATCACTATCATTGCCACTTTAAAGGAATTCGTCTAAAACATTGTAACGTATTCCAGGGCCGTCCGCCGGACCCTGAGCAGCGGGGAGCTGCGGCGCGGCGCGCGCGCCCCCTGGCGGGCCATGCGCGGCGGCGCGCTGCCCGGCGCCCCCCCCGCCGCCGCCGCGCCGCTGCAGCTCGTCATCCTCGACTGACAGCGCCCGCCGCCCCCGCCCCCGCGCGCCTACACCATGGAGGCGCTGCTCGGCTGAGACACTGTACATAATAAAACAAACCCTAGTGTTACGTCTATCGACTAAGATCGTATGTGCTCGTTAATTTAATTAAGTAGGAGAGTGACGCGCCGCGTACGGAACGGTTCACGGTAAAGTTAAAATGAAGATTGTATTTTTGGTAATCGAATCGCCGAGGATGGATTCTGTAGATAATATTTTAAACTATATTGTTCTTATGTGGTTTGATCTGGCGTCGAGCAAAATAATGTATTTGATACATAAAATGATATGTAAGTCTATTTCATTCGGAGATTCATTGTAGGATAATTTACAATTTTTTTCATAAATAAAGCACAAATTGAAATATTTATGGGTTTTATTTCACATGCCTTTTTTCACCATTATTATTTAAGATAAAAATTACGTATCTACCTCGGGGTTAAGTATCTGTGGGTCTAGTATTCAGGTATTGGATTGGTCCACCGATTCATAGTGGGCTAATGGGCTATTCAGGGACAGTATACGAACATTTACTCTGGCTCAGGGTTTCCCTAATCATCATCATCACATTCCCACTGCTGTAGCACGGGTTTCCTTCCAATGAAGGAAGGGTTTAGACCTAGTCCACCACGCTGGCCTAGTGCGGGTTGGTGGATCCCAACACAAGCAAGCTTGTGCTGATAGAGTTGTCGGGTAAGTGGGCAACTGTCTTAAGTCAATATTTTCAAGCTGAGCAAAAAAAACACTACGATGATGACTTGGGATAGGATCCCGGGCATAGGTTGTTGGTTGTAACTTTCAGTAATTGGCAACTTGCGTTGTCCCACAGACTGTATTCAATTTACTAAGTACTTTCCATGACACTAACTTATATTCGAAGTATTTGGAAACTAGCTTATCTACAGAACTTTTCCATAATCTAACTAATGGAACAGGAGAGGAGAGGCCGACTTGTTCATCCGATCATTATATTTTTAGGACGTAATGTTATCAGCCTCCTAGATTTAATACCACCATGGAATCAGTTTCGAAACCATAGGGTCTTCTTTATGGCGTGTTGGTGAAAACCCCTAGAGATGTGTAGTCTAGGGTTTTTCATCGTGGTGAGATAAGCGTCACGTGCCCATCGTTTCTATATAACTTTTATTTTCGCGAAATTCCAAAACTTGTATCAAGTTATATTTATGACACAGTAGTTAAATAGAATAGTCACTTACCTTCGCTGTAACTGCTATCTGAACCGGTCCATCACGTCCGCCTCGGCTCCACACAGCCGGGTCCACAGTCACGACACTGCTCTCTCAACAGGCCGTCTGCTCACCGCGGCTGCTCACAATTAAGTGACCCGAGCTCACGCGGTGCTTGTTTGTGTAAATTTTTCGTCTACCCTCATCTCACCAATATTAATATTAGGGCTCGTCTGCACTCTGAATAATTTAAGTAGTCCCGATTATTCTGTGAGCCGAAATCGGTCTCAAATATGGAAATAAAGTAAGAATGGAAGATTGAAATGAAAAGCAAGATTTTGAGAAGTTATATTTATTCGAGTACATAACTACATCTTAATATAAATGGATAATAACTATCTTCCGCGTGATAAATATGTTTTAAAATTGATATTTAAGACCCCAGCATCCTTTTCATTTTGATCGAAAAGCATTATCATTATCACATAGTCGTTGATATATTTCTGATTCAATAGAAAAATACATATTTACGCTCGAGTAACACCGGTAAATAGCGTTGCGGTAGGGAGAAAACTGCATTTTCTATAGAAAATAAAACTACGAATAAAAGCACATAGTCCAATGGCACTATTAGTGTACATACGATTTTAAAAGCCCTTACATTTATCCCTTTGTTGATTAAATTCTAGGTACCATTTAAATGTAATGCATGCATGACACGAATAACGATGCAATTAAATATTTATTGCAATTTTTTATCATGTCATTTTACTATCAAAATTATGATAGCATAAAATTTCACAAATGCTAAGTCAGAAATGATTTCAATAGGAATATTTGGCAAACTGCACATGGAAGAACCTCAACTTGTACAGGAAATAAAAATATATGTATGTAGTTTAGCATGAGGAAGAGAATACGATTATGTACAAATACCATACTTATAAATAGGTGCTGAAATCACTGTCTAACTTAGCCCACATAAAAGAAAAGAAAAATAATAATTATAGAGCTACAAACCTATGCAATCCGCAAACTGGCGGGTTGCATACATTCGTTTCCTTAAAAATTATACGTAAATATATAAAATACAAAAGGCTAGAAAACACAGATCCCTCCCAAATAGGAGGCCACAACGGAGAATGAACGCGGGCGCACCCGAGCCACAGTCCGGGAGATTGAGCACGACCTACACCTACATATACCTAGTCAACTTTGTTGGCGGACAATACAATGACACAGTAGGCCTCGGATTACACAACTAGTTTATACAATTCCATTAATGATAATATTACATCGAAAGTCAGTCCCATACCGTCCTCTAACTGTCTTTATACATAATCCCATACTTGAACTAAAATTGCAGAAACCTAACCTCTACGCGTTATAATCTCAAAGCCAGATAGCGGCGGCGGCGGCGGGCCGCAGGCGAGACCGCGCATAAAATACTCATTACAAAAATACTGTACAATTACAATTATTCCAAGGTAATAAACGCTTACCGATACATCGTATAAGGCTTAACGCGCTTCTACTCTACACCCAACAACAATACACCATTCACAAATTATATACAATGTCTCTTAGATTATACATGTTACACACATCCAAATTTGATCCCAAAACTGTAGTCTTTACCTCAATTTATTTTCTAAATTAAATAATGAGATCGAACATAAACATTATGGAATTTTGCAAAGCGGAAAGCGACAACCGCCGACTATATCAACCTCATCATTTCTATTGCAATTTTGTATGAAAACTTGCATTTGTAGGACTCAAAAATTCAAAAGGTTTATAGTATTTTTTATAAATATGTTCTTTATATCTTATTAGGTTAAAGGCACTGTTTTTAACAATTGATAAGTGTTTTTGTTTAAACCCTTTTTAGTAATCTTACCCTAAATTAATAGCCAATAATAAAATATTCAACTTGAAGTACAAATATTCCGTATGAAAATACACTCGAGTCTCTGCATACATAGATACGTCTATATTAAAATATAATATTTAATTCATAGTGTATTATAAATATATGTCGAGTTGGAAAATCCCATTTTATAGAAAAATACCGTTTGCTTCGCGGCAAACCTGTAAGTATTTCATCTGAAAATTATTTTTACTTTACATTAACCCCAAAGTGAGCAAAAGCTTTTAGTTAGGTGGGATGTTGGACTACGTGCCCCCCCGCGTCCTCTGGGGGGAGGGGGGAGGGGGGGGGGGCGACCGCTGAGTGGATGGAATGTGAACACGACTCGCGCCGCTAGCTCATTCGACTACATTCTCACTGCATAGATTCTATGCTTAACCATAACATTAGTCTTACATCTGTTTGTACAGATACCGTAGAAAACAATTTCTACACATTTAAAATGCATGTCTCACGATAACAAAATAATATAGACTTGACGTAAATATCTTTAGTGCGCGCTCAGTGGCGCCGCCGCCTCTAGTGCTTCGACAGATTCAGCGGCAAATCTGAAACAATTATAACGACATTAGTGATGGGGATGGGACATGTGATCAATTGTGATTTGTCAGCATGATCAAACCATTGATTGGACTGTGAGGAGCCTAAGGGTGTTTTGAATGCGTATTCCAAGTGCCAAGTAATGGACACACAGCGTTGCCTATAGCAAAGCGATTTCTAGCAGTAATTTGGAGTACAATCAAGATCCCGTGACTTCTATTATTGAACCTTATTTTATGTCATGTAGTAGTAATGCTGGTGCTTACCCGAGGAGGGCTCGTCCTTGGGCAGGCGGTGGTCGAGCAGCGGGTGCTGCAGCGGCGGCCAGGCGCCCGGCGGGTAGTAGTACAGCGGCGCGGGCGCGCGGTACAGCGGGTAGAACAGCTCCTCGCGGCGCGGCACGGGGCGCAGCGGGGCGCGGCGCGGCGCGTCCGGCGACAGCAGCGAGTGGATGCTGTAGGGCGACACGTGCTTGCCGGCGCGCTCGCGGCTGGGCCCGGGCGCGGGGGGGCGAGGCGGGGCGGCGGGGGGCGGGGGGCGCGCGCGCCGCTTGCCGCTCGCGTCCTCCAGGCTCACGCGCTCCAGCTCGCGCAGGATGCGCTTGCGCGGCGACACCAGCGCGTGCTCCTGGCGGCACGAGGCCAACGCGTGGTGCACGGGCGGCGCGGGCGCGGGCGCGGGGGCGGGGGCGGGGGCGCGCGCCGCTAGCCGCTCCAGCGCGGTGGCCAGGCGCGCCGGCCGCACCGCCGCGCGCGTCTTCTTGTACACCCTCTGCTTGTGATACTGCTGCGGTTTCTTGAGCTTCATGTGGTAGTACTTCTCGCGGTCGTCGTCGCCGGGCGCGTCCACGACGTCCACGTCGTCGCCGTTGTGCGCGTCGCCGTTGACGCGGCGGCCGTTGACGGCGTCGGGCGCGAGCAGCGGGCGGCGGCGGCGGCGGCGGCTGCCCGCCTCGATCAGCCGCGAGTGCAGCGTGCTCGGCCGGCAGTAGAAAAACGTTAGCTCTTTGGAGATATTCCGGCGCGGGCTGGCCTGCTTCCAGCAGTGATCCCGCTGCCATGGTGACGACTGTATTGAGCTGTTGTCGTCAGATACTGCAACAAATTGATGAAAAGTAAGAAAACACTATCAGGACACTATTGCTGCATCATTCAAGTCATAGACACTAATAGAGTCGACATACCACTAAGTGAGGCGGCGCGCTCGGCGCGGGGCGGGTGCGCGGTGGGCGCGGGCGGCGCGGCGGGCGGCGGCCAGAACGTCTTGCGCGGCACCGACACCCAGCCCGCGCGCTCCCCCTCGCGCGCCGCGCCGCGCACCAGCTCCAGGATAAACTTGCCATCTGGAAACACAACAATCAACTGTTAATAGTGCACTTAAAATTAGAGCTAAAACTTTCATTGATGTTGGTTTGCAAGTGCCAATATGTGTTTGTGTGTATAGTATGCTATTCCAGTTTACTTTGTTATGAATAGAATGTGAGTTAATATAATAATACTAAAAATACAATAATCCAACAATTTATCTATATATCTAAACATGCTTTTCTAATGTATGTGAACATGATTTAGTCAGGTCCCTGGCTCACTCTCATAGAAACCTCATGCATTCTACATAAGGTCTTAAGAAACCAGTGCAGTGTTGGTACAATGGTCCCTACCATTTCCCACCACTCTGTTATACTGAGGGCTAATGGATATTGAAGTGTGTTAACTTACTCTGTATTGATTTCATAAGCTATATTTATTGTCTCTATTTAGTTCAGTATTAAAGATGTACTCATTTGATAGAAACTTTCCATTTAAAACATCACCTATCACAGTTTACTTCACACATCTAAATGAGTGCTAAATCTGGATAGTTAAAATTTTGATTAATTCATGATGTTTTTGTTCACCTTCACCTCATTCATTGAATATAAATTCCAAGGAATTAATTCACATCACAGGATTCAAACCCTAAGAGGCAGGTCTACAGCCATAACTGCTTCTGGGGTCAACTGATGTAGAAATAAAAAGACTATGGCATCCATGTTTAAGATTTCACGAAAGCCATGCTTATTATTGGATGTAGCTGTATGGAAATAATTATTTTATTATATTATTAATTGTGGTCATCTATGAAAATTCTTCAATTTACATGGTAAGTCATGATAGTTACATATTTGGGGCTACACATAAGTATGTAAATGGTTTTGTTTTGTACATAAATGTAATGTATAATACATGTGATAGTTTGTTTCACAAGGAATGTAGAAGTTTAGGATTTTTTACTATCTAAATAAAAAGGTTTTACCACAATAGCCTATGGCATTGGTAATGCTGTTACATTGTTTTGCCAATGATGTTACAATTATAATAAAGGGCCTGTAGCTTACATTGTTTGAAATAATGAAACTTGCACTGATGTTAAGAGGTATGGTGGCACAAAGAAGTTTTGGAGAGCAGTAAGGCCCGGGTCTCCTATTTACTCCGTAGGTCGCGTCAAGTGTCACCGCCGTAGGCCGCGTCAGGATGCTCATTACATCTACGCGCCAACGTCGGCGTGTGAGGGAGACCGCATCAGTACATTTCTATAGTGAGCATCGTGACGCGGCCTACGGCGTGACGCTGGTCGCGACCTGCGGCGTAAATAGGAGACCCAGGCCTAACAGTGTTATTTACTGAGCATACTGAAATAGGCAATTTGAAACTACATTGGGAGTGGCCTATGTCCAGCAGTGGTCAATTATAGGCAAATTATGATGGTGAAAAGTGAAAACTACCTTAACACTTCATAAATACAACCTTGATGATATTGATAAATGTTTTAATTAGGTAACCATTTAAACCCCAAACCTGTGCCAATGGTTTGGATTTACGTTTGACGTATATTTTAACTCATCAAGCATTTTTTGGTGGAAAGTATGAATTCTACTACTGTGAAACAGATAACCATAATGAGGAAAATTAAGGGATTAAAGGATAAAATGTTATTACAATATAGATGCTTGAACTTTTTAAACAATTTCATAATAACATGAGTATCAGATGATCAGAGATTAAATGAAAATGTAAATCATAGGTATATTTTAAATTATGTAACTTTAAGTTTCTACAGCAAAATTATAGGCCCGGGTCTCCTATTACGCGCCGTAGGTCGCGTCCAGCGTCACGCAGTAGGCCGCGTCACGATGCTCACTATGTCTACGCGCCAACGTCGGCGTGTGAGGGAGACCGCATCAGTACATTTCTATAGTGAGCATCGTGACGCGGCCTACGGCGTGACGCTGGTCGCGACCTACGGCGTAAATAGGAGACCCAGGCCATAGATTGGTATTATACATGGTATTTCAGTAGGAAAGTGATGATAAGGAATATAGGTATGTAAATGCAATTATGCACTTTTTGCTGACTAATAAATAGGTAGACATTATTGAACTCTGTCTATTACAGTCTAATAATACATAAGATGAGGTATTGGTATATTGTTTCCCAGATCATAATTATCCAAACCAATAGCCATTTGATTAATAACTTATTGACTCAATTGTGAAAATTTTTAAAAACTTGTGTTTACTGCAAGATTTACAAGTTTAGCCTAATTTTAGTATGGATGGTGTGCTGAAGCTGTGATTGACTGAATTTTGGTTGTCTAGGACTTAAGTTCATGCTTAGGTTTATTCAAATATACACAAGTGAGAAACTGGGCTTTAGTGATTAAAGAGGCTCATGCTGCAAGTGGACTTCACTTTAGTTTAACTTTTGTGTGGTGTGTGTTTATAAATATGTCTGTGTCTAGGTAGGAACACTAGTTTAAATTGGGTTAAATACAGATTACGCATAAAACACTAACTGAAACAAATAACTGTGGTTAGTGTTCCTATTGTACATATCATGTGGTTGCTCATGGGCTGATGATATTGCATATTATACTAAATCAAAGATAGGTGGTCATATATCATACATTACTGCCATATACAGGGCCTAATAGCCACATGTAGGTGTCAAATAACACTAGCTTCTGTTCAAAGTAAAACTCAATTATTTTCTGCCTACTAAGCGTAATATGTATGGAGCAATTATCAATGAAAAATAATAGCTACTCTTTAAATTAATTAAATTTTTAAATAAAAAATAATATCTGAAGTGATGTTACTTTACAGTATCTACAAAAACTACATAAAAATCACACTATTGCACAGCTGCTTTAATATCAAGTTCCTGGTACCAAGACTAATCATCAAAATGTGTTCATTTCCGCTACAGTGCCCCCAGCTCCTTACAACACACTCAGCAATGGCACGGAGGCTACACTCAAGACAATTGGCAAGCGCTCAGTTGAATGTGCCAGCATAAGTTTATCAGAGCATGAATGACTACTGACTTTCTAGTTGTCTCTCCCTATGTTCTATCAAAGGTATTCTTTGCTGACTAAGGAATGAATTCTACACTACAAACAGGATGTAAGCAAAAGTACTGACCTTTGAAGAACTTGAGCCTGCCGCCAGGCGCCGCCGCGGAGGGCGCGGGCTCCTCGCCGCCCTTGCTGCCGCTGTTACCATTCACGCCATGTCTTCTGTCTACTTCCTCTGTCATTTTGGTACATGTTGTCAGAGTTGTGTTTGTTCCTTCCTGTATATGCATTTCATTTCTGACCACTCAAACAGTACGTAAATGACACTTTAGTTCGCGTACACTCGCCATGTCGGGCCCTGCGGGCGCGGCGGCTGCACTCGCACCACTCCCGCACTCGGATCAACATTCAATAGAACCACCCGAGTCCTCATCTTACGAGAGCCACCTGCGAGTGTAAAAAGCTCCGTCGAAACCTTCCACTACACACATTCCGACACGGCAACCATCAAATTGACGAGTGAACGCGGGCACTTGTTTACTGTAGGGCACTCGTGGGCTTGTCACTGACTAAATAGTTACAAAACAATACTTCTATGCCGGATTAATTACCGATTTATTAGAGCCCACGACACAACTTAAATTCGTTTTTCAGTAGTTCATTCACACCCAGCATCCATTTTGATTCGTTCAAAATCGTTCTCAAAAATAATACAAATCCGAAATTGAATTATCCGAACGTAACTCAGCAAAAATATTAAAATAAATGTTTATGTACAGTAATAGCTGTGATTTATATTAAAAACTTAAACTCATCCTCAATTAAATATTTATTATAATTATTTGATTTAAAAAAGATAATAAGATTACCATGAGAATAAATACAATTTTATTTGCAACATATTTATTAAAAATATATGTTAAAGTATGTCGCGTGTAACGGAATGAAAAAGCCAAAAGGCTGCGTTCAAGCTACGATCTAATTTTTTTTATGAATCTCAGAACACGGAATGATTTATTCATATTCATTTAAATTATGTAAAGCCGCGTCCACGAAGCCAGCGGATACGAAAACTCCTCCGCCGCCATCATCGTGAATGCTTCATAGAAATGTATGAATTTGTTCTAGTGTTTTATGTACAATAAAGTTATACTACTACTACTAGACGCGTGGGCCTCGGGCCGTGCGTGGGCCGTGGGCCGCTGCCCGCACCGGACGCTCTGCCCATCCTCCTTCATATTAAAAACACCCTTACAATAAAATTTGTCAACGATGGAAGTTTTATTTGAAACGCGCGTATTGGGAAACTTATATTTTTGGAAAATTATACAAATTCCCGTTTTTCCATCCGCCCGTAACATAAAAACATGATCATTTTTAGAACTGGCAATATTATTTTAAAAAAAACGGCGGCCATATTGTTTGTAGTCGTTCAGCGTTCACGTTTATTTCATTCAATTTGACTACAATTTTGTTTTTCGAGCTGTAAACGTGGAAACTAAAGAAATATTTAAATTTAATGGTGTTGTGATTAATATTTCATAACAGTAAACCATAAACAAGCATGGCGGCTTCTGAGGTATCGTTTAATCGCAAGATTATGTCGGAGGACTTGTCGAACGTCGAGTTCGACACGAGCGAAGATGTGGAAGTTATTCCAACATTCGATTCTATGGGCTTGCGTGACGAGCTGCTGCGAGGAATATACACTTACGGTAATTACGAGCTAATTAACGATGCTAGCAATCATATCCATTTACAATTCAGCAACCAATGTAACTAATAACGTGTTTTTATTTAGGTTTCGAAAAGCCGTCCGCGATTCAGCAGAGAAGCATTCAGCCTATTGTGAAGGGCAGAGACGTGATCGCTCAGGCTCAGTCTGGTACCGGAAAAACTGCAACTTTCTCCATTTCCATTCTGCAGTCGTTGGACACGACTCTGCGTGAGACGCAAGTGTTAGTGCTGTCCCCTACCCGGGAGCTGGCCACACAGATTCAGAAGGTTATCTTGGCTCTGGGGGACTTTATGAATGTCCAGTGCCATGCCTGCATCGGTGGCACTAATCTTGGAGAGGACATAAGGAAATTGGATTATGGTCAGCATGTTGTATCTGGCACTCCCGGAAGAGTATTTGGTAAGGATTTATACTTTAATTACTGAGCCATTATTCTTATAATAATTTGAAATTGCTATTATCTAAATTTATGTTTATGTATTTTTAGACATGATCAGAAGGCGAGTCCTGAGAACAAGATCCATCAAAATGTTGGTTCTTGATGAAGCTGACGAGATGTTGAACAAGGGGTTCAAGGAGCAGATCTACGACGTGTACCGGTACCTGCCCCCGGCCACGCAGGTGGTGCTCATATCGGCCACGCTGCCCCACGAGATACTGGAGATGACATCCAAATTCATGACTGATCCTATCAGGATCTTGGTAAAACGGTAAGATATTATATCAATGCATAACAATCCAATGATGAAAGTTTCATAAAGACAAACTAAATAACACATTTGTTTCTTTCAGTGACGAGTTGACACTGGAAGGTATAAAGCAGTTCTTCGTAGCTGTGGAGAGGGAGGAATGGAAGTTTGACACACTGTGTGACCTGTACGACACACTGACCATCACGCAGGCTGTCATCTTCTGCAACACTAAGAGAAAGGTGGACTGGCTGACACAGAAGATGCAGGAGGCCAACTTCACTGTCAGCTCCATGCACGGAGACATGCCGCAGAAGGAGAGAGATAATATTATGAAGGAGTTCCGATCTGGGCAAAGGTATAAAATTTGTGCTCATTTGTAATAAATAATAAAACAATATTTTTTTTAAGTTTTATGAATGAATTTGGCCTCATGTGGCTTTACTGTGCATGACTAGCACATTGTTCAATAAGTATAATTTTTACATATCTTTTTATCATTTTAGCCGTGTGCTGATCACCACTGATGTCTGGGCTAGAGGTATTGACGTCCAGCAAGTGTCCCTCGTCATCAACTACGACTTGCCCAACAACCGTGAGCTGTACATCCACAGAATTGGTCGTTCAGGAAGATTTGGTCGCAAAGGTGTTGCCATCAACTTTGTCAAGTCAGATGACATCAGGATCTTGAGAGATATTGAGCAGTACTACTCTACGCAGATTGATGAGATGCCCATGAATGTTGCTGATCTAATATAGAGCTCTAATTAATAAGCTTGGTTTACCAGTGGAAGTTGTCACTAAAGTAATTTTAATTTAAGTACATACATCTCAGATTTTGATCAGAGCACTTCTCTGAGAGATCTTTTCTTGGCATAGGCTATGTACTTTGTATACTATAATACCTTAATAAATAGCTTACTTTACACTATGTTTTATTTTTAGAAAACCTACTTTATGCCTTCCTTATGCCTAGACTCCGGCATTGTTTGTCAGAATAAAATGTAATAAATAAAAACCAATATAAGTATATTTTATAATTTTATTAACAAAAAACAATATCAGCACTTCAGAATTTTAAGACTAATTACACATAATGTAAAAAATGCAAGTTTATTACTTGCTTGCTAGAGTTAACAATATGTAGTCAAATAATTTATGATCCCAGAAGTGAAAACATTATGTTCAATCTCTTGGAATGTCATACATTTAGGTTCCTATTTATATTAAAACATCTAGCGTAAGAGGTTCTAAACATTAAATAATAAATATCACAAACATGAAATATTTGGAACAATATAATGTAGCCAATACAACATTAATTTGTTTTGTATTCAAACATTTGTTGCTGCTTGACACACACTGATACATACCTTTATCATTTAAAATTTGCATCAGTTCCAGAAATTATGCAAATTTTTACAATAAATTTTAATAATTTATAAGATGAATGGATGGCAAGGACTCATGTAGTATATTACATTTCTAGACAATTCATTTATACACACAAAATATTATCTTACTTGATTAGGTATAACTTTAATATAACTATAGAATATAGGCCATAAATAAATAAGTATCCTAAAAGTTATAGCTCTGACTCAGTTGTGTTGTAGTAAGCATTCCAGCGCCTGTAGATAAACACAGCCACAAGCCCCACCAGTAATGCCACTATTATCTCAGTGAGCTGGTCCAAGAAGCTGGTTCCTGATGACTCAATGGACTCCGACACCTGGGTCTGTACCTCCTGCACGGGCTCCTCCGGAGGCTTCACTGCCTGCTCCTCCTCGCCTTTCAGAGCAATCTGGTCTAATACTGATTGTTCCTCCTCAGTTGGTGGTTTAGATGCAGCACTGGAAAGCAGAGCTGATATCTCACCACACTGAGGGCATACCCAGCTCTTGGACTTCTTGGCTAATATTTTCCTCTCGGCCGGAGTGTAGTCGAGGGACCCAATGGTGCCCTCAGCAGGAGTGGGCATGAATGCAATGAGAGCTAGCAAGGCTGTTCTGATTGACCATGATGGCTGCCATGTCTCTGGGTGATGGCCAGAAATTGAAAGACAGATCTTTTTGTGAACCTCGAACCTTCCATTGGGCGTCAACAGTATAATATGTGGGGGATGCATGGGATACTCCTTTGGTAGTAGAATCCTGCCATGGTAGATGCCACCTTCGAAGTCCGTGCCTTTAGGACCTTGCACCGTGAAGTGCCACTCGAACAGGTTGTCTTCTAGCGGCCGAGCACAGTAATCTTCTGTTGCATCAGCCAACTCCAAAGCTTCTCTCATTAGACGTTTAACGCCAGGGCACTTGGTATTGTATTTTTCACTGATCTCAGCCATTTTAAAGGTGTAACTAATGATTATAAACGATAGCTATCACACTAATTAACAAATCAAAGTTGTTGCTGTTGCGTAATATACTATAAATGAGCGAATTACACGAATAATACTGGAAAATTTGTTATCAAAATGAAAAGAAGAATTTTACATCATTTTTTTTGGTAAATATTTTGACAGATTAGCAAGAGAAGAAAGTGTTCATAAACTAGGCGAAAAAATAATGAGACTTGCTTTGCTTTTGCTTGGTTGTTATGATATTCGTTTTTATTGAACCACGTAAACAGTTCCCATTTGTTCACTGTATTATTTATTAGAAATGAACCGTGGCGTGGTTCCAATTATTTTTAACAATCACTAATCAACTAACGATATTAGTCTTTATTCTGAGAGCAAAACCTCTAACAGTATAATCTGTGTTGATGTGTTCCTTTACTTTTTTTAATTAAAAATATAACTGTCAAAATAATAACCTTTCTTTCGTGTTGTGTGTTGTTGTGTTGTATTTCGTACTTTTCTTCGTATTTAGAAAAGATTGAGTCGTGTTAATAACCGTTATCGATAATGGAAGGGCCGCCCGGCACTGGGCCTAATAATGATGGAGGTATGGTCCCTCCGGGCGTCGGTCCGCCGCCTGGCCTGGCTGGCTTCCCCGCGATGCCGCCGCCGCCTCCCGGTGCCCTGCTCCCGGGCAACATGCCGCCGCCCTCCATGGGCCCGCCCGGCAGCATGGGGCCTCCGGTCAACACCTCGGGCGCTCCGCCAGTGATGCCTCCGCCGCCGGGAATGGGGCCGCCACCTAACATGATGGGCATGGGGCCACCCGGGATGGGTCCGCCTCCGCCAGGCATGGGCCCTCCGCCCCCCGGCATGGGCCCACCGCCCCCCGGCATGGGGCCTCCTGGGTCCTTCCAAGGCCCCCCAGGCATGGGGCCGCCGATGGGTCCTCCGATGATGCGTGGCAATATTAAGGACATGGGTCCACCTGGCATGGGGCCTCCTCTGAACATGGCACCTCCCGGTATGGGTCGCGGCTGGGAGGGTCAAGGCCCACCACCAGGCTGGGGCCGGCGAGACGGGCCTCCTGGCTGGGATGATGACAGGAGAGATGAGAATGAGCAAGAGGATAATGAGGACACAAGCGTGCCGCCGCCGCCGCAGCCGTCGGCCCTGCCCTCCCTGCTCACCATGAAGATTGACACCCCCGAGGAGTTCCGCAACAAACCCCCGCGGCCGGAGGGACTTGTTCTGCCTAAAGCCTTGGAAGAGGCACTGGCATATAAGGACCAAAGACAGGCTGCTCTTGGGGATGACAGCCAACAGGATGAAGGTACTAGTTTTCTACTGTAAAAATATTTTTTTTTACTTCCTTCTCTTTCTAATTTATGCCTATAATCCATACATCATTCTAGATGACAACCAGCCAGAGGCCCCTCCCGCTCCTGTCATCAGTACTGAATATGATGCAGAGGAGGATGAGGGAGACTCTGATGATGACAACATCCCTGATGCACCACAACCTCCTGTTATATCTAAACAAGATGTAAGTTGCACAATGTATTGTTGGTACCTAGTATTTTCCAATTTTTTTCGCTCTGGAACAATAGTTTGTATGATAGAAAGTTACCTATTTTTTTTTATGACACCTATAAATGTGAACTCTAATTTTACTTTGAAACACATATTGTAAATACAATAGATTGTGGGAGCTGTTGTTACCAAACAACAAAAGAAACTGTTAATGTTGTAATTTAGATGTTCAAAATCAGTATTTTATGCTCTACTAATAAAAAATCCCAATTTCTCCAGACACAAGCAAATAAAGCTACCAAAAATAAGCGCAAAAAGAAGAAAAAGAAGGCGGCCAAGCAGAAGCGTAAGGAGGAAGCCCTTAAGAAACAAGTGGATCTGAACACCAGTGACACCAGCAAGAACTCCAGCGACAAGGAGAATGTGAAGGAGGCTGAAATTGAGTAAGTTAAACTGTTATTTTATAAGTTGTGCATAAGATAAACAGTCTTACCACAAATACTAGACAACAGATTTACATTATATTTTTAGTCCTGCCAAATACCTGGGCCAAAATAACGCCAGTAGGGTACATCACTTACTTTTTACGGAGTTGTTTTGGACAAAACAATTCTTGGGGGAAACATTCTGAGGCCTAACATATCATAGGTCAATCAACAGTCAATATTCATATTCATTTATTCATAAAAAAACAAGGTGTATTTGAAATTCTTATAATAATAAATATTTATTTAGACGGTTGAATGGTGTAGTGGTTAGTGGCCCTGACTGCTATGCCAAAGGTCCCGGGTTCGATGCCCGGCTGGGGCAGATATTTGTTTAAAGACAGATGTACTTGTACTTGGGTCTTGGGTGTTGGTATTTATATTTAATATGTATCTATCTATGTATTTGTGTAGATATATCAGCTGTCGGATACCCATATCACAGGCTCTGCCTAGTTTGGGGTCGGATTGCCGTGTGTGAGATGCTCCCACATATTATATTATTATACATATTATTTATTTTCAGACCACATAGTCCATAGTGAGTGTTAGTAACAATGTATCTTAATACTAGGCTAGGCTAAATGCAAACACAATTATCTGTTTATTTACACACCCTATTAAGAAACACTGAGTACTGATCCTACCCTGTTCCAGTTAAGTACTCCGACCCAGTGTCTCAAGATACGGCCATCCACCCTCTCGGCGATCACCCTCAGGCGGCTGTTGCCTGTTATAACTAAACATAATTTACTTATCACATATAAACCCTTGACCCATTACCCCCTAACCCCACCCCCAACCCACAGATACGTGCAAGAGAGCATAGCCTTCCACGAGCTGGAACCTATGTACCGGCAGTTCCACCGCGTGTTGGAGGCGTTCAAGTTGACGGAGCGAGCGGACGAGCCGGCGGCGGACGCGCCCGGCAAGGAGGCCAAGCCGGCTAGTAAGGCGCCCGAGAAAGTGCAGGATCAATTTGCTGTGGATGAGGAGGCTGTTGAGGTGAGTGTTTTTTGTAGCTACATGGTGTTGGGCAAGTGCAATATCAACGTGTGTCAATCTCGACCACGTATGATAAGGGCTTTTTAAAAGCCTCTCGTACAGATCTAAGTACATAAAACCACTTATGTACTTAGATCTGTACAAGCGCGGCGCGGACCCGCCCGGCAAGGAGGCCAGGCCCGCCAGCAAGGCGCCCGAGAAGGTGCAGTATCAGTTCGCCGTGGATGAGGAGGCTGTTGAGGTGAGTGGTTTGTGTTGTTGTATTTACGGGTGGTAGTAAAGGTTTCTCTGGCTTACTGGTTGGTTCACAGGTTTCTATCTGAAGCAATATTATAATAAAGTTGGCTAGATAGGAGTTATAGCGTGGAGCCATGTAAACGTTTTAATCTGGAATAATATATGTGATAACTCTTATAGGTGGTTCAACAGAATTGGTAGGCGTTTTATTAGTTTCAATTAATAATACCTACAGTAACGCTTATCAAGATCTCATACAAATCCCGCTAAACGCAACACTGAATACTTGAGATACTGTGAATGTGGAATATGAGTTATCTTATATACCTACCAATTTTATTTTTATAAGATTACAACCCCAATAAATAAAATCATTAACCAATCCACCGAAATCCTGCAGAAAAACGCCGCCGACGAAAAGGAGCGTATGTCTAAACGCAAGCTCAAGAAACTCTCCCGCCTCTCCGTAGCCGAACTGAAGCAACTGGTGTCTCGTCCCGACGTGGTGGAGATGTACGACGTGACGGCGCGCGACCCGCGCCTGCTGGCGCAGCTCAAGGCGCACCGCAACACCGTGCAGGTGCCCAGACACTGGTGCTACAAGCGGAAGGTATGTGGTGTTTGTCTAGAAATTATGTAACTTGACTGACGCGCAAAACATACTTTTAGCTCCATAGCTGCATAAGAGGAATGTATTTGGTGTTCACCGTGCAGGTGCCGAGGCACTGGTGCTACAAGCGGAAGGTTTGTTGTCATAGTCAACTTGTTATCGTCAGCTAGACTTAGGTTTCCTCCAAAGAGCAACATTCTGTCCTCAGCCTTCCTCACTATGCATCTAAGGTTGTCGATCTCACGGCCGGAAGCGTCACATCCTACAGACGTATGTCACGTATGGTGTGTTGGAGATCCATAACAATCATATCGCGATATTGCAAAATTGATTCCAGCTTATCATACTTTATTTTACACCGAAAGACAGCAGGTGCAAACTAACTTAGAAAGCAGTACACATTTGTGAGTGACTTGTGATTAAATACTTATCGAAAAAAGAATCATTATCAGCCAATAATCATCCACTGCTGGACATAGGCCTCTCCCAAGGAGCGCCACAACACTCGGTCCTCGGCCTTCCTCATCCAACCACTACCCGCCACCCGCCTAAGGTCGTCAGTCCAGCGGGCAGGAGGGCGTCCCACGCTGCGTTTGCCTGTTCGTGATCTCCACTCGAGAACTCGTCTACCCCAACGGTTATCGGTTCTTCGGCAGATATGACCAGCCCACTTCAGCTTGCATATTTTGACAGCTATGTCGGTAACCTTAGTCCGAAAAAAAAAGAAAGAAAGAAAATAAATTTATTTCATACACACGCAGAAAATACATTGTCATCAATCAATTTCCCTGGTGAGTTACCGCAGACTAGCTCATAATTTCAGTCGTTACCCGGCTATGCTATGCTATTCACTAATCAGTTTACAAACCCCACAGTACCTGCAAGGCAAGCGCGGCATAGAGAAACCCCCCTTCGACCTCCCCGACTTCATAAAGAAGACGGGCATCATGGAGATGCGCGCGTCGCTGCAGGACAAGGAGGAGACCAAGACACTCAAGGCCAAGATGCGCGAGCGCGCGCGGCCCAAGCTCGGCAAGATCGACATCGACTACCAGAAGCTGCACGACGCCTTCTTCAAGTGAGTTCACCGAGATTGATGACAGTTTCAGCTGTTTCTTCTGTCATTTGTTTTACTACAGTGGCCGCTAGAGGCGCTGATTTCTAGGTGAGAACTCGTTAAAATTACAACGACTACCAGAAGCTACATGATGCCTTTTGCAAGTGAGTTCTTGTCTTCAAGTGTGATTTACTCAAACGGAGCTGTCATTTGTTTGACCACAGTAGGCCGCTAAAGGCGCTGGTTTGTATGTAAGAATACGTAAACTTCTTCCTCTACCTACAAAATCTAAACCCAACCAAAGGCATTTACACAATAAGATCAAGCTCGGTCGTAGCCCACTCGTATAGAAATACATCAATATCCGTATCCAATGATTGGCTGTCGCTGTCTAAAGAGCGCTCTCATAGTGTTTTAGCAGCATCTAAGCACTAACTACGCACGAGGCAACGTAAGTACCTATAAAAAGAGATAAAAAGACAAGAGTTGACTTCATAAAGAAGACGGGCATCATGGAGATGCGCGCGTCGCTGCAGGACAAGGAGGAGACCAAGACGCTCAAGGCCAAGATGCGCGAGCGCGCGCGGCCCAAGCTCGGCAAGATCGACATCGACTACCAGAAGCTGCACGACGCCTTCTTCAAGTGAGTTCACCGAGATTGATGACAACTTCAGCTGTTTTCTTCTGTCATCTACATCTTCTGTCGGTTGGTATGTAAGACCTCGTATAAATGACATCGTCTACCAGAAGCTGCAAAACGCCTTCTTCAAGTGAGTTCTTGATGGATAAAGGAGCGTAGCCTGTGACCTGGGTCCTGAGCTCTCTTGGACACAAAGACAACCAATCAGCGGTATCGGATCATGATCTACTTGACTTTATTTATTTCACATATTTCTGTTTTTGAGTCGATCATAAAATCAGAAAAATTATGATCGATTTGTCTCCAGTGTAAAAACTGGGTTTTAATAATTTTATAGGATTTTGTTCATTTATATTATTTAGGTTAGGTACAAATCGAAAAATCGAAAGAAACCTTATTGACGGGGCGAGACATTGGTGAGTTTTTTACTATATGCATATAAATAAATAATTTAAATTAATTTTTGAACTAGTATATTTATAAGTAAATAATCAATCAACATTTAATATTGTTGATTATCCAACGTTTACCCTAACCTAAACGATCGCGTGCAGTACATAATGATGGTTGTATGTATTTTATAAGACAATGCGACCCGCGGCCCTCCCAGCATAGTATGAGATTATTCAAATATACCAAACATCCATATTTTTTCGTCGGTGGTGATGTAATTTTAACATTGGAGAGCCTTTTACCTGTCATAATGGGCGCAATCTGTCAATTTTATCTACTCCCACTTCACCTTACCCATACTAAACACTTCCCACCTCCCCCACCAGATGGCAGACCAAGCCGCGCATGACGATCCACGGCGACCTGTACTACGAGGGCAAGGAGTTCGAGACGCGGCTGCGGGAGAAGAAGCCCGGCGACCTCAGCGAGGAGCTGCGCACCGCGCTCGGCATGCCCGTGGGGCCCGGCTCGCAGAAGGTATGGTGGACTTTGTGTAAATGTAATGGCGGTAAGAATGTACTTGTTTGCAATTGCAGTTAGAAAGAGTGTATTTCTTTGAAGGTACGATAAGAAAGCAGCTGGCCAGGGTCGCAGAAGGTATGATATTTGAAGTTACAGTTATAATGCAGCAGGCCGGCTCGCAGAAGGTATAGTGGGGCATGGGTGGATGGTGTAAAGAATGTATTTGTGTGAAATTGCGGGTGGATTGCAGCAGGTCGGCTCGCAGAAGGTATGGTAGAAGATGGTGTGAAGAATGTATTTATTTGAAATTGTGGTTAGTATGCAAGAGGTTCACTCGCAGATGGTACACTCTTATGATTATCATTCGTTCATATATCTTCTTTAGTCTATAGCAGTCCACTGCTGGACGTAAGCCTCTCGTAAAGCACGCCAATGGATGCGATCAGCTAATCTGCATTTACCAGTCACTTTCACGCAAGTTGTCACTCCATTTAACTGGAGGGCGTCCTATACTACGTTTGTATACTATCGCATATCGGTGAAATCCAAAACAATACCCCGTGCACAACTGCTCGTTTTTAGTAAACAAAACACATGAGAAGACTTTTAAGTTAAGAAGCTACCGGTTCATTCCCTGATGTTACACCCGCAGACGGCCGCCATTTTGTCAGCCCTCGTTAATATTATTCTACCCTCTCTTTCCCCGCAGGTGCCCCCACCATGGCTGATAGCCCAGCAGCGCTACGGCCCGCCGCCGTCCTACCCCAACCTGAAGATCCCGGGGCTCAACGCGCCCATCCCCGAGGGCTGTGCGTTCGGCTACCACGCCGGCGGCTGGGGCAAGCCGCCGGTCGATGAATTGGGGAAACCGTTGTATGGAGACGTGTTTGGACATACTGCTAGCGGACATGATGTGAGTTAATATTACCGTCTTCTTCAAAAGTCTCTTTAGCATAGATTAGAATATTTTTTCATAGAAAAACATACAAAAAATACTTATAAACTAGGATCTCGTACAGGCAACCTTAAATCAATTGTACGGAACCGACCGTACATGTTTGCCGCGTCAGCGTTTACTTACTTTATTGTAATTCAACTCAGTACTCATATCACCACGCTAGCGTGCGATCGCATATATCAATATATCATTATAATATAATTACAACTGTGAAAGTTAATATTGGAGTTTTACCTACCATTAAAACTCTTATTATGTTTCCAGCGACATCTGAAATCCATGTTATGAGATAGCATCTCCCTTATCATCGTAGCAGCTTGCAGTTTTCAAATTTTCGCGCCAAAATCCCACGCTTTCTACGATTGGTCAAGCCTCGGGCGCGGGCGGCGTCGCTTTCTAGCTGTCAGATTAGTGACTTTTCCACCATTATATTCCCGAATAATAAGAGCAGCGCCAGGTAGCGCTTGCTGGATTTCAGATGTCGCTGGAAACATAATAAGAGTTTTAATGGTAGGTAAAACTCCAATATTATGTGTTCCGTAGCGACATCTGAAATCCATGTTATGAGAAATGTCTGTTATCACCTGGCAGCTAGAGATGACGCAATAATGTGAAGTAGGTAACTTACTTTGATCATCAGATATAAATCCGTGATGAGAAATATAGGTACTAACTATGGAAATACCAATGAAATGGAGGTGACCATATTAAAATACCTTATACTAATTTATTAAAAAATAAATTGGCCATGAACCTAATAGACCTAATCACAACAAACTTAGAATAATTATATACCTATTTAGGCATGTATATCACACAATAATTCATTTAGCAGATTTTTTTTTTTTTTTTATTTTTTTTTTTTTTAATTACATCTATATTATGATCTGCCCCCGATAGCAGCTTCTAACCTGACTGTGGATATGAGTTTGTATCTGGTTTTGAACCAAACACAGGAACTATGACTATACTCTTACCATCGTCAATTAAATGATCATTGTCACAATGCAGCAAAGTTAAATCATGTACCCTGCGCTGCGCCCCGAGAAGTAAAGTAGCTGTTCTCTTAGTTACTCCAAAAAATTTATCTACCGGCGGAGAAGAATGCTGTAGATATTCTATGAGCACACGTGCATTCCACATGGGTGGCTTCATGGGCACAGGTTTTGCTACTGAAATAGCCTTTAAAACGTGTTTTACGACCAGATTCTGTGATATTTTTATAGAAATTACAGATTTATGAACAAGAAAAGCCCCCGTATTATGTAACTCCGAGTGGGGTTGGTTGGTATAAAATGGCTGACAACTTAGTGCATTATTAATTAATAACTTTTTACTAACTTATCTGATTTCACAAACGTTTATGTTGAATGTAAGGATATATTGGTAGGCTTCTTGCATATTTATTTCACTAAGATTTTTGGTGTTTTCGGTTAATAAGTCTCTAAGTTGATACCAATTATCACCGGTTGCTAACTCTCAAAAAGTTACAAAATACGGGGGCAGATCGATAAGCTACACCATAGAACAACGCGGACTCGCTACACCATCATTAAGAAATTAGAAGCTAAATATTTTGCGACCATTACTGACGAAGGAATAAACTTGTTTATATGTAGCTTAGACAATGATTTCAAAAGGAAGGATACGCCCTTCAGAACATTTTACTCAAACCTTCTTCATACAAGCAAAATAACTGCCATCTGTCATAATTTGTTGGAACTATGTCAGAGCCGAGCTACTTATCCTGACGACGCAACCTTGTACGTGCGTTCATATTTTACCGTCACCGGACAGTAGGTACATAATAATATGAGTGAGTTGCATGCGGACGTCCGTACAAGGTTACATCGTGCGGCCATTGTAGACTTTGGTAGTAAAATAATTATCGCTTTAAAATGTGTTTATTTATTAATTAAGGATGATACGATATTCCATATTCCTTTTTGACCTTCGTATCATAGTTTTTTAGCCTTTCACAACAAAAATAGGCATATTTATCACAAGAAACAAAGACTCATCTCTCCGTCACAGACAACTGTCGACTGAGGACCGAGGCCCTAAAATAGACATTTTAGGGCCAACGTGCGGGTGCCATTTTCTTGAGTGGTTGGGCCTGTCCTTACGCAGTAATATATATGTCAATGAGCTTAGAGCACCAAACCGACCATTTATTCCAAATAGGTGTGTAGGTATTTCCTTGTTGACATTTGAGGTATGTATGCCCCAAAAGCTGACGATCCGTTCTACTGCTGGGCTGAGTAAGTGTCACTCTGGAGTTGGTCCGCGTGACAAGCAGTTTGCATTGTAACGCCTGGAAGGTACTGTGGTGTCAGCATACTGTCGAGCTCGTCGATGAGGTCCAGTAGTGTCTTGGCTAGGCAATGTAGGGTCAACGACCTGGTCCCTCCTTCTTGTTTGATGTAGGCCATAACTGTCCTGTTGTCCCTCTGTAGTAGTAATACTGTTGTCTGTCTGAGTGTCTTGTATTTCATGCTTATGGCACCTATAACAGTGAACATTTCCTTCAAATTACAATGTCATGACATCTGTAAACTCTCCCACTCGCCGAAACCTTTGAATCGTTTATTTTTGCAACCCATGCCTGGTCTGAGGCATCTGTGGTCAGGTAATTCATCACTCGTTGTGGTTCGTGGATCAAGTACGGGATGTGCAGATTCTGTAGCCACCACTTTAGCTCTGTTGAAACCTCTTCTGGAATCAATAACTCTGTCTGACGACATAGACAAGATTTTTGACAGTGTCTTTGCATAAAACGGCAATGCAGCCTTCCCCGATGGGTGATGAAGGCTACAAAGTTGAATTTCCCTAAGAGGCGTTGTGCCTGCTTCAGGTTCCAACTGCCACATGTCAGCATACCAGTAATTGACTGTTGAATACCACCACTTTAGCTCTGATGTAATCTCTTCTGGAATCAATAACTCTGTCTGGGGGCATAGTGGATTTTTTGACAGTGTCTTTGCATAAAACGGCAATGTAGCCTTCCCCGGTGGGTGATGAAGGCTACAAAGTTGAATTTCCCTAAGAGGCGTTGTGCCTGCTTTAGGTTCCAACTGCCACATGTCAGCATACCAATAATTGACTGTTGAATACTGTCTGTCTTTGACGGTGGGAGGAACTTGCGGTTTGCATGTGTGTCCCAACCCACACCCAAGAATTCCAGGCTCTTTTTGATGGAGTCGTTATGGACTTTTGATGATCCATCATAAGCTTTGTAGAAGATCAATGGTCTATTGTTGCTCTTGTGTGTTTAAGAGGTTCTCTTTGGACTGACTGACAAGGCAATAATCGTTGAGATACTCAATCATGCGAATTCCTCGAGTCCTGAGGGTTTCCGCTATCCAATTGGTGATTGTTGTGAACATTTGGTTTATCTGAGCGAGCATTCTTTGCGACACCAGTATGGAATCTTATTATGTTTTCTGCTGAAGGTAAAATCAGTGGTGGTTTTGTAAAATGGGAAGCTGATTTTATTACTTTTAAGTAGGTAGGTACAACAGATGGTGCTATGAGTGATTCCCAAACGTAGTAAAGGTAGTATTGAAGGCAGCCTACAAATGCTTGGGCTTGTATTTGTTATTGATGTTTTTGTCTCCTCCCCCTGCTTGAAAACCAGGAAAGGACATTGGCTTATTAGACAGTTGAGCAGAGTAGGTATGCTGGGGCAACTGTACCTACCTACCGACTGTAACGGCATAGCACTGCGCGCGGGTTGTCTTGTCGGCTGTGTAAAGACCAATAACCTTGACCTTGACCTAGACGTCGAAGGTTGTGGTTCAGTGTTATATATTACGGTAGCACGTTATAACTTGTCAATACCGCCTAGTGCAGAGTTAACGGCAACATGGGAATGACGATAAATTTACAAAAGTACCATCAAAAACCAATGTTATTGTTAGTTTGTTTAAGTAACCATTTTGTACATGCTAAGTAATTATTTTGTGTCACTTGTAATTTACTTTCTATAATAAACATATTTGTATCTTATTGATGTACTCTGCCAGCATTAGTGGATTAAATAAATATTCAGATGACAGAGGAATATTGCCTACGCCCTGTCTGATATATTTATCGCCAAGAAGTTTCAAAAGTGCCCCCCTACGTGCTGCAATACATTCGTTCCGTATTTTCGCTTTCTGCAAATAATCTGTAATATATCCTGAGACTAGTTCATGCTTAGAATCCTTATCAAAAATTTCTTTTATTTTCGAATACAAGGTAGTAGCTGTTATCGGTTCATTGACCTTTGACCCCCAGTCAATAACATTTTGCAGTGAAGAATTAACTATTTTATTTTGAGTTAAAAATGCATTAGATAATTCTGCAACACTACGCTGCATACGAGGCCAGTTAATAAAGGAATTCGACTCGTTGGCCAACTCTTCGTTAACTTTAAAGTCTACGAACGCGGGACATGTCACATGCTGAGTATTTCTTATGGGTGTCCGCATATCCCTAAGACTTCCAGACACTTTTGTTAAAGTGTTGGTGTTCCTCAATTTTAGCCACTCTAAAAGATGGTGCGGCCGGAACTAACGGTTCTTTTATGGAAATTGATAAATTACACACCTCGTCATTTGATTGTGGTGTAAGTAAAAAGTATTGTGGCCTTAGTTGGTTTTCCTTATTAGCACTCACTAAGTCAGATAGGTAATTGACTTACCGGCTGCTGCGACAGAACTTCAAACCTTGTGTATCAAGCTCCGAAAAACTCGATGAGCGGACCCGGGCGGCGGCGGCGGCGGCGGTGGCGCGGGCGCGAGCGCGCGTGACGGCGGAGGGACGCGCGGCGCGTGCCGCGGCGATCCTTGGGGCTGCGGCGCGCGCACTCTAATGAGCAGCTGGCCCTGCTAATGCTACTCCGAGAGCCAAACTCGACGTCTCCCGACGTCTCTTACGAGAGCGGGAGGGCGGCGGCAGTAGCGGCGTGGGCGTGGCGGGGGCGGCGGCCGCGCCGACCGGGCGCGGCGCCGGGCCGCCCGCCTCCTGCACTTGCGTGTTGTGTTCCTCCGGCGCGCCTGCTACGGGGGACCGCAGCATGTACACCAAACACTCATTTTCTTCGGAAAGGCACGCGTCGGGCCCGCCATTTTTACATGCGGAAAAACACTTCCCGAATTGCACCCATCTGACACTGCATCCATCTTAATATTGGTATTTTCACACAACACGCGAGACGCGAACAAAATCTTGTTGGAAATTTGCTAATATTTCAGATAAAACAAGATTTCGAAAAAACTGCAATGCGTACGACTTTAAGTTTGACGCAATAATGGTGGAAAAGTCACTAATCTGACAGCTAGAAAGCGACGCCGCCCGCGCCCGAGGCTTGACCAATCGTAGAAAGCGTGGGATTTTGGCGCGAAAATTTGAAAACTGCAAGCTGCTACGATGATAAGGGAGATGCTATCTCATAACATGGATTTCAGATGTCGCTACGGAACACATAATAAATCTATCAAGAATCAAGTTTGGTTTACATCAAGACCCTATCAACTAAAGACAGTGCGGAGCTAACAAGAGAACCGTACATCAATGATAAATAATAGAGCTGTGCAGCGAGCACTGGATTCGATACTATTTTCGAATCTACACTAAGGGTCACTTTTACCAAACGCTTTTTTTTTAAACTATTGGAACTAACTTTGCCTTACATTTTGACAGTGACAGTTGACGATACGCAACGTTAACGGAGGTTCCAAACTTGTGCTCGCGACTCTGGACTAGAATTTGTCAGTGTACTGAATAGTTAGCCAGTCATATAATTTCCTTCCAATATTTGTGATTGTGACTGGTTATCGTGCCATTTCATTTAACTACACTTCCAGAGGTAAAGCTCAACAATATAACAATAAGTAAATATGTATTTTGTTTTCAGGATGGTGAAGATCAAGAGGTAGACAGAACCATGTGGGGTGAACTAGAGTCGGAATCCGAAGAGGAATCAGAAGAGGGTGAGTTTACTTTATTGACAGAAAATCAGAAAATTCAGTTTGAACCTACAAACTCGCATATAGGTATTTTTACAGCATTTAAATTAGTCTAACTGAGGTATGACCAACCAATACCGACACTTCGTTGTCTCGATCTTGTATCTGCATTTGTTGATATTCAAATTACATCCCCGCACAAAAATATTGTATTCTCTTTTTACTTGCTTGAAGCCTTTAAATGTATAACAGAAACACTTTATTAATCTCCCACAGAGGAGGAGTCGTCGGAGGGCGAGAAGGAGGCGGAGGCGGAGGCGGGCGGCGAGGGGCTGGCGACGCCGCTGGGGCTCGCGTCCGTGCCCGGCCTGGAGACGCCCGACACCATCGAGCTCAGGAAGAACAAGTTCGACACGGACCTCGAGGGGTGAGTGGGCTGACAGTGATTTACAGGCTCACGACTAGTCACTGCCAAGTGCGCTGACAAAATTGCGGACAAAACGGATAGTGGCTTATATAGAGTTCCATAGGGAGAGGAAGGGCGAGAAAACAGCTGCTGCCTTTTACGAGAGCCCTTTGTCCAGAAATGGAAGAATATTGGCTGACAGGTTTGATGATGAACCATAGGTTTGTGAGGAATAGAGACCAGACAAGTGATATGAGGTATTGGATTGGATGGGTACAAGGTACATAACGTAGAGTCCGCACTAACGCAGAAGACTGCTACCCAAGCAACTGTTGCATAACTAGTGTGTTAAATCACGCGCGGTATATAATAATAATTATATGTGGGGAGATCTCACACACGGCCATCCGACCCCAAGCTAGGCAGAGCCTGTGTTATGGGTATCGGACAGCTGATATATCTACACAATTACATATTAAATATAAATATCAACACCCAAGACTCGAGTTCAAATATCTGTCTTTAAACAAATATCTGCTTCAGCCGGGAATCGAACCAGGCATCATAGCAGTCAGGGTCACTAACCACTACGCCATTCGACTGCCATTTTCCTATTACCTTTCTCTTTCTTCCACCCAATAATGAACATTCTCCGTGTTGTTTCAGAGGCGACACCCCGTCGCTGTACCAGGTGCTACCGGAGCGGCGCGTGGGGCTGGCGCCGGGGCTCATGGCGTCCACGCACGTGTACGACATCAACGCCGCCAACCCAGGTCAGTGGTAGCCTATAGTGTATTACTATCACGGGTAATACGACCAAAATACCCCCTTGTGCATGAGGGTTAGAATTGCTGGAGCAAAAAGTAAGTGCAGATAAATGTGATTCCGCATAGCTCGCCGGGTAGTAAATTAGTTACGCCTGTGTGTGTTTTTAAATAGCTTACTCTAGCTGTTGGAAATACGCTAACCGCAACTCTCTCCCGTTGCTTTGAATATGCATTCTGTTTCGTTTGTTTTATTCTATGCCTAAAGAATTCTCTTCATGGCAGATGTTACGTTTACATAACGTAAGTAATGGCGGCCTAGAGTTAGAGTTGCTATGAATTCATTAGGTACATATCAAAATATTGTCATATTCGGTCGTACATGAGTCTGGGTAAACTGTAAAAAATGAGAATGCGCCATGAAATAAATCACTTATGAACTAAAACCATTTGTCATATTATTATTTGTTTGATTCTGTTACAACCTTCATAACCGACCATTCCCACCCCAGGCAAGCGCTCAACAGCCGCCGCAGGGGCCGTCAGCGCGGACGGCGGCGGCGTGGAGGTGGCTCTAGACCCGTCGGAGCTGGAGCTGGAGCCCGAGGCGGTGGCGGCGCGCTACGAGCGGCAGATGCGGGAACAACGCCCCGCGCCCAAGGACGACCTGTCGGACATGTTGCACGACCACGTGGCCAGGCAGAAAGTGAGTTATAGCTGACTAAAGACCGGTCGGCAAGCACAGAGAAAATCGAACGTTGACCTTTGCCTCAACAATCTCTGCCGCCTGTCATCAATGTTACTGTGTAAGCGTGAGGGCATTATTACTGTGCGACAAAGACACATATAAAAATGGCAATACTTTTTTTCGCTTGTGCTTTATCGCCTTCCGTTTAAAAGCGTTGTTTTCAATCTTACAGCCTTAAATGGTACTTCTTATAATGATTAAACGGGTACATAGCCTTAAAAGGTTCTCCCGTGACAATACCGAGAAACCGAGATAGAGCCCGAGGCGGTGGCGGCGCGCTACGAGCGGCAGATGCGCGAGCAGCGGCCCGCGCCCAAGGACGACCTGTCCGACATGTTGCACGACCACGTGGCCAGGCAGAAAGTGAGTTATAGCTGACTAAAGACCAGTCGGCAAGCACAGAGAAAATCTAACGTTGACCTTTGCCTTTACAATCTCTGCCGCCGGTCATCAATGTTACTGTGTAAGCGTGAGGGCATTATGTGCGACAGAGACAAAATTAAATATAAAAAGGGCAATGCACGTTCTTCGCTGTGTTAGCTACCGTGCATTATCGCCTTCCGTTAAAAAGCGTTGTCTTCAATCTACTAGGTTGAAGTAGTAACAGCCTTAAATGGTACGTCTAATAATGATGAAACGGGTAGGTACATAGCCTTAAAAGGTTCTCCCGTGGCAATACCGAGAGACCGAGATAGAGCCCGAGGCGGTGGCGGCGCGCTACGAGCGGCAGATGCGCGAGCAGCGCCCCGCGCCCAAGGACGACCTGTCCGACATGTTGCAC
The DNA here is from genome assembly GCF_932276165.1 of Plutella xylostella. Lineage (NCBI taxonomy): Eukaryota > Metazoa > Arthropoda > Insecta > Lepidoptera > Plutellidae > Plutella > Plutella xylostella. The sequence goes on from NC_064005.1 coordinate 2,726,530, forward strand.
GACCACGTGGCCAGGCAGAAAGTGAGTTATAGAGCTGGAGCACAGCGAAAAACGGGCATTGACCTTTTTATATTTGTCTCTGTCGCTAGCGCATAGTAATCGTGCCGTCACGCTCACACAGAAGCCCATATAGCGAATTTTGAAATTCTTAAAGATAAATAAACGTTACCCCTTTCTTTATACTTTATATTTCCTTTCAATGTGGTTGTCTGGAAGAGATTACTTTTAGTAATAAGGCCGCCAATTGTACCATTTTTCTTTTCTATGTTTGTGATACTATTTCGTTTTGTGTGCAATAAAGTCTTATAAAGATAAAGATAAAATACTCTTTATTGCACACAAAAAGAAACAGTATTACAAACATGAACAGAAAATAAATAGCACAATCGGCGGCCTTATTACTAAAAGTAATCTCTTCCAGACAACCAAATTGAAAGGACATAGAAATAATGAAAAAGGGTAGCGTGTGAAAATAAGAGATATTTATAAACTACATTAATATAAAGTATAAACGATATGTAAAATACCTACATATAATAATATATAAAACCTACATAGTTAATAATATATACCTATATATTCTATAATAATACATAAATATTATTAAAAATAAATAAATAAATAATCTTATATGCCCGAAAATTAAATAATCTTATTTAATTTTCGGGCATAGATATACCATTCTGCAGATGTAAGTTTCGGCTTCCTAAACCCTTTTTGCAACACTCTGTATAACACGGACTCGGGTGTTTAATTTATGGTGATATGGAATGGCTATAGCTAAAATTTAATTGACACCATTTTTGTTTCAGAACAAAAGAAAGCGACAGCAGAACACGGATTCAAAACAAGCCAAGAAATACAAGGAGTTCAAGTTTTAAGAGTGCATTTACTACTTGTATTATAATTTTAATTTAACTATATTGCACCTGCATTAGAAACACAGACAATAGAAACACAGAAAATATGAAAATTAGGAACCAGCTAGACTTGTTCCTTTGAGAGGAAATAAGTAGATGTAAGTGCAGGAGATGGACATGTAATAAATTTAATTATTAAGTAAGACTGTGTTTGTTTTAATTTCCTGTTTGATCGGATAGCGTAACGGTTAGTGCACTATGGATAATGAAAGAAGACCAAAATGGTGGCCATTTGCTTGCAATGGTAACGGTGGATGCCCCACCGTACGCAAACACATTTCCTATAGCGAGGTAGTACGCCTCATACTACCACCCCACTTGGCTATTTGTATTTGCCATAACTGCCATATACGGTCACTAAGTTCACCAAAATAATTGCTGATTTAAAAAAAATGTATTTGGCTAATATAGGAAACATCCAATAACAAATACGAATAACCAAGTATGGTGCCAGCATCAGGCATATCACTTGTCGGCATATCAGTCTGTTAGGACGACGAGGGGATCAAAAAAGTATCTCAATGGTTTTATGTATGAAACTGCCATAGAAAGAATACATAAAATAAAATCAGAATTGAAAAAGCTACTTTGTATATTATAAATAAAATTAATATGCAACTGAAAATCAAAGGAAGATTGAAATAGATTATTCTGAGCTACGAAATCGTTTCGAAGATCCAAAACAAAACTAACGGACCCTTATCTGACAGTGAAGTATACTGTAATGTTTGACAGTTTTTTTTTCTATATTTTTTGGTTGGACTTCGTACTCGACAAAATTTTAGATTTTATTTTTATAAATCTTTTATTTTAGATATCTTTTTGAGTAGTTATATACATAAATATAAGCTAAAATGTCTCGTGTTTTGGTTGGAGTGAAGAGGGTTATCGATTATGCCGTCAAGGTAAGTTATTCAACAAGTTCAAAGGTTAACTTCATGTAAAGTTTTTCCCAGTGTTCCCGTACTACCTGTCTTGGAATGTTTTCGTAGATGTTCCAGACGTGCATCGGAATATTTATCTTCATATTAAACATCAGGGACAATTTAAAACAATACTTTTTCCAATAGAACCTTAAAAACTTTTGTTTACATTCATGGTGTAAACCTGCCATTGCCATGCATTATTTAAACCTATCTTCTATTCAGGTCCGTGTCAAGCCAGACAAGAGTGGCGTGGTGACCGAGGGAGTGAAGCACTCCATGAACCCTTTTGATGAGATTGCCGTAGAGGAAGCCGTCAGAATGAAGGAGAAGAAACTGGCCAGCGAGGTGATTGCTGTGTCGTGTGGACCCGCCCAGGCTCAGGTGAGAAATAGCAATAGTGCTAGCAATTCCTTGAATTTGGATAACAAGATTTGTGCAGACAATCATAAAGTCAAATTATCAGACTGCTTTCATTCAACCATTCAACCAAAAAAAATTCGAGCCAATACAGTTCCTACATAGTATACCTTGGAGCTATTCTACTCTGCTGGAGAGTGGAGACCTCATTGCCTTTAATTTATGTAAACAGTCAGTGGCAATGACAAAAATATTTCCATGCTCCATGTTATTTCTATCTTATTTCAGTGCCTCTCTACCACAAGAGGTTGACAGTTGGCTCTGCATACTCCTTTTTGTTCTTCGCCAAGTGCATCAGCTGATCTATGTGATGATATGTTACTCATGCGTATGTATGTATGTACAATTTTCAGGAAACCCTAAGGACAGCCCTGGCTATGGGAGCTGACCGAGCCATCCATGTGGAGGTGGCTGCGGCAGAGTATGAGACCCTGCAGCCCATCCATGTCTCCAAGATCCTTGCAAAGTTGGCCCAAGATGAAAAGGCTGACATTGTCATTGTAGGCAAACAGGTTGGTTTTTTGTTCAAAAACACAAAATTTACTACTTGTAAAGGACTTTTAGGGGTTGTAAACTTAGTTAAACCCATGAGTTTACTTGAGTGACTTAAATGTACCTATGTCATCAGCTCAGGACTCAAGTTAACTCTTGGTAGTAATAAAGTTAACCTATTTATACAACATATATTCCACATCTCATACACATTTAAAATAGGCTTAGGAGGTAAGTCGCCCACAAAATATTTAGTCCGCGGGCGAGTTTACACTTTTTAATTGAAGTTGTAGGTAACTGGCCTGAAGGTTTCACAAAAGAGGGCCAGTATACACGAAGACAATTATTAGTGGTAAATTGGTCCGAACTGAAAAAGTTTTAATTTTTAAAAATAAAAACAACTAAAAAGTTATAAATAAAAAAATATAATTATAAACAAACAAAAAACCCGACTGCACGCTAAAAAGATGAAAACAAGCCCCAATGTTAATGGAAAGTATCGCAGGCGGGGACCAACTTGACCGCCACACAATGTATGTACCTATCTAATGGCGCATCCACATATGCCCGGCGGCATGGCCGGCGACCGTGCCGCCGGCATTTGCCGCATCTCAGCCGCGGCACGCGCGGCTTTTGGTTGTTTGGTTGTAAAGCCGGCGGCCTGTATTCAGCGGCAAGGCGGTCTGAAACCCGGCGGCATAAGCCGGCGGCATGTGTGGATGCGCCATAAGTAACATTCAGCTAAATGATGGTGAACCCTGGTCCCCGCTTGCGATACTCTCCATTAACATTGGGGCTTGTTTTCATCTTTTTAGCGTGCAGTCGGGTTTTTTGTTTGTTTATAATTATATTTTTTTATTTATAACTTTTTAGTTGTTTTTATTTTATGAAATTTTATGTCAGTATTTTTAGTTTATGAACATTTTTTATTTCAATAATTTTGGTGTTGTGAATTAAATACTTACCTACAATATGCATATTTTTGTAATGTGCTAATCAAGCCCTTTCATTTGATACCCCACACGGCATAGTTGGAAAAATATTATTTTTTCGATCATCACTTTATGTCCTCTAGAGGGCGCTATGTACATTTTAATGTAACGTCACATAGCCTATAACCCTATAAATCAATACGCTTCTAACGATACCTCATAGGTACATCAAAATCTATCAAGCCGTTTAGGCTACAGGAGGGAACAAAGAAACAGACAAACATACATACATACAAACATACAATCGAAAAACATTACCCTCCTCCTTCGGCAGTCGGGTAATAAAAAATTAAAACTTTTTCAGTTCGGACCAATTTACCACTAATAATTGTCTTCGTGTATACTGGCCCTCTTTTGTGAAACCTTCAGGCCAGTTACCTACAACTTCAATTAAAAAGTGTAAACTCGCCCGCGGACTAAATATTTTGTGGGCGACTTGCCTCCTAAGCCTACAGTCCCTATTTTGGTATAAGAGTTGTGTAACTGCTATGTTAGCATGTATTAATAATTTTATCTCACTTCATTTGTTTTCTTTATTGATAAGACCCACAGTTAGGTATTTAACCAAATATGTGAATAAAAATTATCACTCTGTGATGTAATCATAATAATGATAAGTAAATGACTCAAGAAATGTGTTTATTTCTCAGGCCATTGATGATGACTCCAACCAAACTGCACAAATGACTGCTGCCGTGCTGGACTGGGCACAGGGCACTTTCGCTTCAAAGGTAATTATTATACAGATTGACAAAAAGCCATCACATCCATGCCATGCAACATTTAACTAAATGGCACCAATACCTAATTGTTTACCTGGAGATAGGCCTCTGCTAAGGAACGCCACAACTCAGGGCTCAGACCAATAGGGAATATGCATAAAAAAATTTAATACGTTTATTGGATAGTTTTACATAACTTTATTATAGTAAAAAAAAATTCAACGCCAAAATAAGTCATTTAAGGTATTTTAAAGAAAGTTAAAAAAATACAACCATCACGGCCACTTTGAAATTCCCGTCAGGATGGCGGGCTGATGTGACGTCATAATCTTTTAATTTCACTGCTCAGAATGAGTCCCGTCAGTCGGCATAGATTTTTTACCTAATCAAGTAATCACAGAGTACTTTTGTATTTTCAACAAACCAATGTTGTCATGGTAACAAACGAAAAAGGAAGTGTATAAAGTGTGATCAGTGGCTGTTTTGTAATGGTAATAAAGTGTGATCAGTGGCTGTTTTGTAATGGGAGCTCGTAAATAGCTACTAGTAGCTCTTTTGAAATGGGAGCGTGCAAACCAGGGGACCTTTGTACACAATATTACGCTATTATGGCAATATGAATATAAAGTAATATTTGTATTGTATGTAAGTACTTACTGTAACTTTGGTTCTCAGTAAGAGAGGCTAGGGTTAGTGGGTCATTCTATATTTTTTTTTTATCTGTGGGGGTGTAAGAACCTGCACCTGGCTCTCTTGAATGGAACCATTGTGCATATCTCAAAGTGCTAAACCCCCTTCCTAAGCTTGGACCATTTCCCACCAGGCTGGTCCACTGCGGATTGGTGGGTTCACATATCTAAATGTGCTTAATCTAAATATTGAGGTTTCCTCACGATGTTTTCTTTCACATGCTACATGATTATCCCCGAATTTAATTCTACAAAAATAATAACGTATAACATACATATTATCTTTTATTTATAATGAAAAGTTTTCGCAGCTGGCCACAGTTTACTCGTTCATACTGCGTAATAAATTTAATGTGTCCAGTTCTTCTGATTACGAGAATTGTTCCATAACTTAATTTAGAAAAAATAACAACTTTTGAAATATACTAACGACTGCCATTATAACCTAAAAGTAGAAAGAGCAACTTGTGTCATGTTCATGTCATAATACTTACAATACAAATTTATTTTTATTGTGTTGAAATATGGAGCATATTTGAGTGGCTCGTTGACAGGCGAATGGCTGTTTACGCCTCATTACAAAAGAACAACTAGTGGCAGTTCATACACTACCAACAAAAATATAAAAAGTACTAAATTTTGCAAACAAACAAGCATATCAAACAAGAACTGGAGAGGTTATAGGAGGCTAGGATCTATTGGAAGATTTTTTATGTAATCCATCGTATCTGATCACAACGAGCATCACAAACACTCGGTGACATTAACATTTCTTTGTTTACACTTGACATTTATTTAACTTCCGCCGTAAACGCAAAGAAGTTATTATTCTGAGATTGATATATAAAGAATTTTGACGTCACATCCGCCCTAAGAAAATGGGTGACGTTTCTCTGAAGTTAGAATTTACCGAAGTTTATTTGTACTTTTCAACTTCATTTACTTGCTCAAAAATAAATTATAATCAAAAATATTGATGGAGGCGTAGTTATAAAAAAACAAAGTTTATTATAAATAATATTTGAACCTCTTGCATATTCCCTATTATTCCGACAGTCATCTTTGGCCCATATGATCCCTTTAGAAGCCGAACTTTAATAACCTCTTTAAGGCCGGATGTCGTATACTAATTCCAAGCTTCGTGTTTCCAAACACCTCTTAGTTCACACAGAATGTAAAGACATCATAATTATTATTCCAGATCGAGAAGTCGGACGCGGGTCTGACGGTGACGCGCGAGATCGACGGCGGGCTGGAGACGGTGAAGACCAAGGTGCCCGTCGTCATCAGCGCCGACCTGCGCCTCAACGAGCCCAGATACGCTACACTGCCTAATATTATGGTGAGATGTCTGAGTTACTTACGCTGTCTGGTTATGACAAACTTGAGCATTTTCTATGTAACAATGCTGCACATCTAGGTCTATATAGCAGATCTATGTACTTACGTCTATATGTTTGAACCCACCAACCGTCAGTGGACCAGTGTGGAAGTGGAAGGAAATGGTCCAAGCTTAGCAAGGCAGTTTAGACCTCGTTGATATGATGAGAGTGCAGATACTTACACCCCCACAGATAATAGAAAAGAAGGGAAGTCCGAATACTTTTTAGTCCTTTGTATACATTATGCAATACTATTTATAAGAGACCTATTTTGGACAGACAAGTCTCTCGTCTGCCCTGGCTATTGTTGACTTTTACTTTGCACTAATCCAACTATCTCCATCTCAACAGAAAGCCAAGAAGAAGCCGCTAAAGAAGGTGAAGCCCTCAGACCTCGGAGTGGACATCGCTCCTCGCATCAAGATCGTGTCCGTGGAGGACCCCCCGGTGAGACAGGCGGGCGCCGTGGTGCCCGACGTCGACGCACTCATCGGGAAACTCAAGGAGGGCGGCCATGTTTAAACCTCCTTCCGTAAGGCATCGTTCTAATAGAACGCGAATCGCGACGTAAGCGATGCGACTTGCAACCATCGTCGGTTTGCATAACACAAACATTTAAGACACCATTTAGGTCACCTTTTTGGCATCGCATTAAAGCGTAGTTCTATTAGGACGACGCCTGAAACCTAACCTATAACGCACCAATTAATGTAAAAATATAGAATCGTTGTATAGAGAGTATGTTTATTATTGCTAATATAAGCTGTTTGAGATTTTTTGTGGTTGTTTTCTACTCGTTATTTCTTCTGTGCTTATATATTTATAGGTATGAAACTTTGTAAAGATTCAAAATAAGATAATTTACTTCTTGGTAAAAGTTGTTCAGTTTGAAACAGAAATATACACACTATATTATTATTGAGATATCTTATGCGTACAATGTTTGTCTGCTAATCATAACAGTACACAAGCAGCCTTAAAAATCTGTTAGCAGCCTATATTTTTACCCCAGATACAAATAAAACAACACAATCTGTCGTCAACTATTTAATAAAGTCCTATGATATCACTCAGTGCAGCTGCTCCCCGCTGAAGGGCTCGTACCACACGATCTTGCCCTCGAGGCAGCCGGTGACCAGCAGCGGGCCGCGCGGGCTGAACTTGGAGCTCACCACGATGTCCTGGTGGATGCCGAGGCTCTGGCCCACCTGGAGAGAGAATTGATTGATGTAGCAAAAAAAACAAAAACGATTGGTAACTTTTGGGGTTGTCATGTTCTAGAATGGAGAAAAGTAGGTCAGAAATAGATGAGGAATGAGGAATAACGAGATCCTGATCCTCTCCCTTCTATCCTCAAGGTGCTGTTATCTATCCAGCAGCGGGATCTACGGGAGGGCTTTGGTGGCTGATGATGATTAGGTCAAAATTCTAATCCGTAATAGGCTTGCTAAAGAGCTAGTCAGAGGAGGTAAACAAACGAGTTTTGTTTCAACGGCCGTATAAAACATCATTATTTAAATTATAAATGGATGGATACATAGACATAAGGCCTTGGCTCCATTGGTGCGTTGCGTCGACGCAGCCATATATTTTCACAACCGTTCCTTTGCGACGACGCGACGACGTGATGAAATGCAGGGCAACGCACCAATGGGGCCTCACCAATTAGAGAACATAGAGGTGTATCGTTCTTGTCGCACTGACCTCGACCATGGGCGTGGGTCCCTGCAGGCCGGGCACGCAGTGCGGCAGCTCGCTGCAAGACTCATTAAGCGCTAGAAGTCTCATGCCGCGGCCGAAGGGAGAACACACGAGCCGCCCGTCCGCCGAGTAGCACAGCTCCTGGAGTTACAAATTAATTATATTCTATTCTATTCTCTGTGGGGGTGTAAGCACCTGCACCTGGCTCTCTCGAATGGAACCGTTGTGTTTAAACTGCCTTGGACCATTTCCCCACCGAATTACAGATAAAGTAAGTAGATATTTAAACTTATTTTTTGTTTAAATCGAATAATCGGCGACGATGTGGCAGTGTTTAGTAACTTCAACTGGTGCCGAAAGAAATTTGTTCCCGGGTCTATAGCTCTATTCAGCTAAGATGAACGCTATGATGATTCTGTGTATACTCATTAAATTTGATTGGATGCCAATAAGTCTATAGACAAAATCGTTACAGTTTCAAAATTAGATGTTTTCAAAACCGTAAAACTCAAAAAGTCACAGGAATAATCTTAGCTGAAATAAAGTAAGTAAGTAGGTTGTGCCCTGTGTGTGGTATGTGCGTACCTTGATGAAGCCCTTCCCCTCGTTGGTCTCCTCGATGTAGTAGAGCAGCCGGTCGCGGTTCTCGCGGATGTGGTGCGCGGGGTCCGCCGGCGCCGGCGTCTGCCCCGACATGGACGGAGATGTGCTAAGGAGTTAGAGAAAGATTATAGCAGAGTACATAAGTGTTGCGCAGGCGCAGCCGGACATAAAAGTGTAAGAAACGGAAATCTAAACTAAATAATTATTTTGACGACCTAGTGTTCAATTGAATTATTGAGATTATCAATCGCTTAACAATGCTAACGTATATTATTCAACGGTTGGGGAATGCCTCGCCAAACAAACACTAACGCGACTTAATAAAACCGAGAGTGAATTATCACTAATGGTAAAAATTCCCGACCAATTTAACAAACCCAAAGACTCGTTTTTTCTTTCCCCATGCGACATGACTGAAATAGATAAAATTATATCTGCTCTAAAAACAGAATCTGCTCCTGGTTGGGACGGAATTCCCAACAAAGTGTTGAAGCTTTCTAAACATATACTGGTTCCTCTATTGACTTACGTCTGCAATCTCAGTATTTCTGCTGGAAAAGTTCCACATGGACTTAAGATTGCAAATATCTGTCCTATTCACAAATCTGGAACTTCTTCAATGCCCAGTAACTATCGACCCATATCGCTATTAACATCCATATCAAAGATCCTAGAAAAGGTTGTTAACAAAAGACTGCTGGCATATCTTGAAAGTATGGGCCTATTGTCTGATAACCAATACGGATTCCGCAACAACAGATCAACTGAAGATGCAGTAACAAATCTTGTAGATCACATCGTGACCAAACTCGATACTGGTGATATGTGCGTAGGTGTTTTCCTCGATTTTGCGAAAGCATTCGACACAGTTTCACGTCCAATTCTGTTAAAAAAAATGGAATGCTATGGAATTCGCGGTATTGCATTGGACTGGTTTACCTCTTACCTTAGTGAACGTGAACAAAGATTACGGGTTGGCGAGCACTACAGTGACAGTAGAACGATAGGTTTTGGCGTGCCTCAGGGCAGTGTGCTTGGTCCTACTCTCTTTCTACTCTACATTAATGATCTTTGCTCAATAAACCTATCCAATGCAAAGCTCTTCACCTTTGCTGATGATACGGCGATTGTATTCCGTGGTAAAAGTTGGGAAGAGGCTTATTCTGCAGCCCAAACTGGAATTGACAGAGTGAATGTATGGCTTGCACACAATCTACTCACATTAAACGCCGACAAAACAAAGGTGATCGAATTCTGTGTCTCCAGGCGTACTGCCCCTCACTCATTGTTTGCAATTCGCTTACATACTTGTGAAAACGACCTCTTATGTAACTGTCCTTCCTTCCAACGTGTCCATAGCATCAAATACCTTGGCGTTTTCCTTGACAGTTCCCTATCGTGGGCCATGCAAATAGACTCAATTTCATCCCGTACAAGGAAGCTGTTGCATATATTTAGACGGCTAAGGGACATAGCTACAGAAGCAATTATTAAAACTATTTATTTCTCACTAGCTCAATCAATATTCAACTACTGCATAACTACTTGGGGTTCGGGATGTAAATCGCGCCTACTTAAAGTTGAGCGCGCACAACGTGCTTTACTTAAAGTTTCTTATAAGAAACCCAGGCAGTATCGCACTGATGCCCTCTATAATGAAACAAAGGTACTTAGCATTCGTCGACTATTTATACTAGCCACGGCGCTAAGATTCCATAAAGCAGCTTTACTGACCTTACCGCAACTACATCGTCCACAAAGATGTTTAAAATGGACCCTACCGACTATCAAACTAAAATTTGGCAAAAGATGCTTTAACTACATGGGACCTTACATTTACACAAAACTACATAATCTAATAGATATAGTCAATTCCACTAGATTCATTTGTAAGAATAAAATATGCACCTGGCTTCTTGGACTCAATTATGAATCAACTGAGTCATTTATACCGAAATAAAAACAGATCAGTGGTTGATTCCAACATCCCAAGACTATTTCGCAGAGCTAACCATACTTCCTTACTTATCTATATATGTATATAATACAGACACATACAATACACCACCTACCAACATCTTACTAATACACATACCAACAACATAATTATACTAACGTGATCACACACTCACATACTCACACACACATATAAACACACACACGCACTCATAAACACACACACACACACACTCACATACACACACACACACACACACACAAACACACACACACAAACACACACACACACACACATAATCATAATCAATTCAAATTTAAACGGGTTTATATTTTATTTTACTTAGTTACTAACTGTACTTGTAATTGTACATATTTTCTTGTAACACTCTAATATATATTTTAAATGTTTGTAAAATAGTGTGGAAGAGTGAAAGCTAGCCCCTACAACACAGGGAATCCTAGTGTAGGGACTAGAGATAAGATGCATTTGTGTGAACTTTTACTTAGCACCAAATAAATAAACGATTTGTATTTAATTGTTAAATTATCATAAACCATAGGTAAATGTCGGATAATGAAAATAAGTCTTTCCAAAAACTAACTTTTTTTCTCTACTTATATTTGACCGGTATTTCCCTTGTTGCTACTCTCGGTAGTCTGCTACAAATTGTATTTAAATGCCTTAATTAGAGTGTCAGTATTTATATTTTTATATAGAATAGTGTTTGTAGCTAGCGCACCTAACTTAAACACAAATAAGATGCCCTATCATATACCTCAGTCTATCGCTGTCGACATGGCGGGGCAGGAGGCGCGCGGGGGCGGGGCGCGCGGCGCGGGGGCGGGCGGGCGGTGGCGGCGCGATGCCCGTGTTGATGCCCATTATCCGCTGCATGTTGAAGTTGCGACCCACCTGCCCTCTGGTGGGGGAAATGGTTCAACGTAAAGATGATAAACTAAATCACTCCATACAAAATAAGGAGGTGATGTATTGGGTGATGATTAGGTGTTATTATATTTTTTATAGTAGGTATGAATGCTATGAGAGGAAATTTAACTTTAGCTAAACAAGCCCGCCCGACGCGCCGCATTTAAACATAATAATTACTGGGAACATATTCATTTCCCCTCTTTACTTAGTTAAAGTAATGTTACTTACCTACTAGCCATTTCTCTTAACATTCTCTGTTGTCTTATCGTGATCTGCGCCTCCCACACGTCGTTTTGTATACTTGATAGTCCTTGCTGTAACAAAAAACATATATATGTTTTATTGTAATTTTGGTATTTGCGCTGATAGCTCAGTGGGAGACATCACAACATTAGAGATCTGTTCTCCATTCACACAAGAGTGCCAATACTCAGAGCTCTGACTACAGCTACCTTATCTAGATATATGTACTATATTATAGTTACTAAGGTGACAATACTCACAGCTCCGACCACGGCCACGTTGTTGTTGCTGGCGGGCCCCACGGGCGCGGCGGCGGCGGGCGCTATAGTGAACCTTACCTACATACACACTAGGGTGACAATACTCACAGCTCCGACCACGGCCACGTTGTTGTTGCCGGCGGGCCCCACGGGCGCGGCGGCGGCGGGCGCGGTGGCCCCCTGCGCCTCAGTAATATCAACCCTACCTACATACACACAAGGGTGACAATACTCACAGCTCCGACCACGGCCACGTTGTTGTTGCCGGCGGGCCCCACGGGCGCGGCGGCGGCGGGCGCGGTGGCCCCCTGTGCTGAGGGCTCGGTGCGTGACGTCACCGGCTCGCCTTCTTGCTCCTGGCTCGAGCTTTCTGATGTTGAGCTGCTGGGGGATGGGATTGTGGAGATTAGGTTCTGTTTGCAGAATTAATTTATTTTGGCTCCTCTTAGTTTCAATGAATATTTGCTGGATAATAGTAGTAATAGATAATTATTAATCAATTTACAGACCAATTTAATTTGGGGGAATAAATTATTTTGTAGTCAACAATCCAATCGACGACCTATTTTAGCACGGAATGGTGTGAGCAGGCCCAAGAAATGGATAAGTGGAAAGTTCAAGGAGAGACCTTTGCCCAGCAGTAGGACACTAGAGGTTGAGGAAAAAATAATCCAATCATGAGTGCGAAATGTGCTAGATGATTCCACATCTACCTCTAATGTCTCACTTCTTCGAACCTTTTCTAGTCAAGAATGTGCCAAAACAAAGAGATAAACGGACAGACAGCAAAGTTATATTAAAAGAGTTAGTTTTATATGTTTGAATACCGAACGACCTTAAAAGACAATCTATCCTAAAATCATAGATACACATTTCACATTCGAGTCTATCAATACTTACTTGTCATGCGTCTCTCGTGGGCTATGCGGGCTATGCCTGATGGCGCGGACGGGGCGGCGGCGGGGACGGACACACTCCGTACCTATATGAAGATATAGGTACGGATTGGCTATCCGGACGATCGCACATAGCGTTTACAATACAATATAGTTACTTGATCTAGGCACCGGTAAGCGCTATGTAGGAAGACGTACCACACCGCTTCGCAGCTGTTAGATAGCCCATTGATCGCCTGTTAAGAGTCTACTAACTTGTCATGTGTCTCTCTTGGGCTATGCCTGGTGGCGCGGACGGGGCGGCGGCGCGGGGCGGCGCGGCGGCGGGGGCGGCGCGCGGGGGGGGAACAGTCGCGAGTGCTCTTGTCTGACACACCCTCGTCGGGTTGGATGTCGTGGATGCAAGACCACTGGGGAGGTAAGGTGAGGTGAGAATAGATCAGAATGTTTGTAAATATTGGTCGCCAAAATAACATAACAGATAAAATACTTACTAGGAAAAACATTCTTTAAATACAGGCAAACTTGAATTTGACGAAATTTAAAGTGACCTACTTATAATATGTATAGCTACAAAAATACAAGGTATATTTATTTATTTACTTATTCTACCGGTGAGGTTTATATCACAAAACTGTAAGAAATATTTTGAAAACAAAAATAAAGAAAATATTTAAGAACATCACAACAAAAGTAATTAGTAATTACCTTAATTTTCTTCAAACATACAAAACACCATTCTACACCTACTATGTAAATTATAAACAATAAAATATAATACTAAACAGGACGGGTGCTAATTGAGAAGTGTCCTCACCAGACTTACCTCTGAGCGGTCGTCGTGGCTGATGTTCCTGCTGAGCGCCGTCCAGCCCTGCGGGTGAATCTGCCGAGGGAAACAACATGCCGGTAATTAAGTTTACTTCAAAATTAAGATGCATTTACTTTGCATCGTCTTTAAAAGGCTTCCTGTGGTTATTCCGGGATTAAAAGTAACCGGGACAATTTGGACATAAAAAAAAAACACTCACTCACGCCTTGCACTAATGTACTCCCTTGCGGGGTAGGCAGAGGTGCATTGCTGCACCCACTTTTCGCCAGAGTGTATGTTAGTCCCAATGTAATAGGGGGCGGGCCTATTGCCATTTTACGGGCACATCCAAGACCCGAGAACAAATATCTGTGTTTAAACAAATATCTGCCCCGGCCGGGAATCGAACCCGGGACCATCGGCTCAGTAGTCAGGGTCACTAACCACTACGCCGTTCGGTCGTCATCTTTCGACATCTCGACATCTTTTTAAAATTAGCGATTATTTATTTTTTAACAAACTAAAAATAGTTTTACTGCTTTTCTATTGGTCCTAACAATGACCCATATCTCACTCTGTTAATATCGGAAATGTACAAGAGGCTACTCAGTACTCTTTTGTTCAAAAAATATTACAATAGTAAAAAGTCACGTAGCTAGTAAATACATTAGACATTATTGTATTGTATTGTTTAAAAAGTTCTCACCTGCAAAGCGCTGACGACCTCCGCGTCGTTAACCTCTGGGAAGTCGGAAACAAACTCCACTCGGTTCTCCTTTCTATTCCTATCGAACAGGTGTTCGTACATCGCGGCTATGGGGATCAGCTGGCGGGACATCTGCATCAGCCTGTATAAGTTTGGCTGCGGAAGGAGAAACGTTTTTTTATCGTACTCTAGATATTTAATGAGGAAAATTGTATCACAGATCGAGGCGTGGCTAATTTTTTCTTTGTCGTGTGGAAAGTTCGTGTCAACAGTCGTGGGAGAAAGAAAAATCATGCTGTGTTATTTGTTAACGAGTTCAGTACCTACAGTAGGTAATTATAAAATGGAAGGCGAGGTTCCGTATTGTTTGAGTGCAATTTATTTTAATTTTAAATAATGATCTAGGAAAGAAACATTTACATTGGTTGAGTTTTATCACCTCATTTACATAAGCTAGTATATCCTGCCTTAATACCTAGATTAGAATCTAGCCGTAATAAGATTAAATAATTATTGCAATTAACATTGAACTTGCTTATTTAACTAAAAGCGAGGATACCAATCTCCTAGATTATTAATAATAATTAATACTTTCAGCAAATTCATTAACACCTTATATTGTATAATAATTAATTAAAACCAAATACTAAACAACTTCATAAACATATGCAGTTATGTAACTAATTATGCTACTGACCTTACTCAATGTCAAACATTTAGGAATTTAACTAAAAACTACTTTAAGGCTGACTTGTACCAAACATATTCAAATCTATAGCTTGCTTGCTTTGACAGTATAGTGAAAGAGAAAGGCAATAGATTTAAATATGTTTATATGTTTGGTGCAAGTCACCCTAAATTCAATAAATTTTTAGTTTTTACTGATTAAAAATTACCTTAAATCCATGCAAGTCCTGTGCCAGCGTCGCCAAGTTGAGATCATGTATAATAACGAGCAGTCCTCCCGTGGTGCACATCACCATCTGCCGAGCGTCCGGAGTCAGCCGGCACCGCATCAGACCAGACGCATGAAACACTCTTTGGTACACCAGATTATACTCCGTATAACTATTTATATCCCACGTGTATATACTGCCGTCCAGTCCTGATGTGACGAGGAGTTTGTCTTTGTGTGAGAACTCTATGTTTTTAACCCAATGTGAATGGCCGGCTAGAGACCGTATTTTCTTTTTTAAATTTCTTACATCCCACAGAGCTATGGTGGTGTCGTCGGAGCAAGTCGCGAACATGCGCCCGTCAAGGAATCTGTGGATAATACATAATACAGTCCATATTGTATTGGAAAAATACAAACATCATATTCATCACTGACTACCATTATTATCTGATCTTCCTTTATACATAATGTCCAGTTTACTCATTACAAATGTACCTATACTGAAACTAATAAGGGAATCTTATTTGAATGTAATTAGTTAATGTATACTCACTTCACACAGTTGACACAGTCTGAGTGGGCCCCATTCACTGAATAGATCCTCTGATGAGTCAAAGGATCAAATATTTGTATGGACTTTTTCTCACAAGCTGCCACCAACAGGTTTCTAAAATCATAACATTATAATAATTAAACATTATGAATAAACCATTCAACCTTGCGAAAGGATGTTGAGTAAGGTTAGTTACACCTAAAATAGTAACTGCAATCAGGAAAATGTTTTATCCTGTTGCAATTTAGATCCTTTACTGAGCGTCAATGTCAAGGCCAAGACAGCAATAAGTGGGCTTACCCTTCCGGTGAAAATTCAAGGTTGAAGACTCCTCCAGTGGGCAGCGCCTGCGCCTGGTCGCAGTCCCAGGAGGCGATGGGCTTCATGCCGCAGTACAGGCTGCGCGCCATGGCGTCGCCCGCGCCCACCGCCGCCGGGAACCCGAGCTCCCGCCGGAGCAGCCGGTACGGGCTGAACGCGGAGTTCCTAGCCATAAACGGTGAATAACCCTTCGAACCCATTGTGGCAGGACAACGAACTCACACAACGATTAAGTATTTAAATGCACCACAAGAAATTAAGTACACAGCATGGTAGCGTAGTAAATGCTTTGCTCTAATTTATATATTCAGGCAATTTTGTCTACATTTTCCATTTAGTTTACGTAAATAAAAATAGAATGAGAAGGAGGAAGTAAAATAAAATTCAATAATCACGAGCTGTCAAACTTTTGGATTGAATACGTTCCGTTCAATGCAAAAGTCTGCGGTAACAAAACATACGTTCCATTTTACTTTAGCTTTTATAGGAGCACCAAAAAGTTTGTGTAAAGTAGCCAAGGTCTTATAATTTTAGTTTATTTTCACGTAAAGTAAATATTATAAGTACACCTATATCGACCTATGATCAGTCTGCTTGGCTTCCGTACCCTCGAGAAAGTATGAAAACTATGAAAAGCGTCGTCGGTCGCTTCTACTTTACGGGGCGTCCGGTTCGATTCTTGTTGTATGTGCTTGAATGGGTGCTATTCTAGGAACAACAACGCTTCGATTTTATACCTACCCGTGTTTCCCGGGTTCGATCCCTGGGGAGCTCCTGGGGAGGGACTCCATGCACTCCATACAATCATGCGAAACAGCGGTAGATACCATGTCGATACCTACCCTTCTTGTTGTCTTCATCTAAAAATACCTACCCAACTAATACAACATGTCTTGAGCAATATAAGTAGGTACATGAAAAATTAAAACTTAGAAAATAAATCAAAACTTGCATTTATTAGAAACAAATAAGTACATTTATAACAATGTCTTCAATGTTCTTATAACATAACTCAGTAAACAATCTTTATCACAAAAAAACATAGAACCGCCCTCTTTTTTGTAGTCGGATAATCAACATGCATCTCTTATTATACTATGGAAATACTTAAGTAGATAGCTTACATTAAAATAAAATTGTTTCCTAATCCACTATCAAGAATCACAAAGTTCATGTCCTACCATACCATTTTAATTTAAAATCCCTATAGGTATTCATTTACAGATATTATTAAAATGTCATTGATAATGCAGATCAAATAACTGCCCAAATTTTTCGTCAACTGTAGTTTAATCTTCAATACCTAACATCTTTGACTTTCCTATGACCATAAAATGAACTTAGATTACATTTTCAGAGTGAGATTCTTACAGTAAAGAATACTAAACTGAAAAAACTGATGGTAAATAATAAAACATAATTTTCTTGTGCTGGGAAATTTAAGCCACTAACCATTTTATGGAAAAAAATTAAATCAAAACATCAAAGACTACCATGTGTTAGCTGGCAGCAGACCACTCGGTGGTGGGATGTGTCCTGTCTTCAACACATTCTGCAGGAAAACCTCTAATCGAGTCTTAGGTCCACCTTCGTCAATATTCTCCAAAATCTTCAGGTAATCAGTACTTATAACCTTAATTATTTTAGTGAATTGCCTGCCGTAACACTTTAGGAATTCTGATCCACAGACTGCAAAGAAATCGTGAATCAATGTAGCACTGATGTCCGGCTCTGGTCTCAAGTTGATGAATGATGCTAGCCACTTCCAGCCATCTTTCAATCCATGTGGATTTGGTGCATTTACAAATCTGGGTGTTTGTGCAATCCAAATTGCACATTTAAGTCGAAATATTCCTGACATCCTCTTGAGGAACTTGTCTTGCTTCTCCACAACACCCTCGTCATTGTAGGTGTAGCCCCGGGACATGTAGAACTCCTTGTCAGTTTGACCTTGTTTCTGTGGCAAGAACATGGGCACTAAGTAGGGACATTCCCTATGGAAGTATGCCTCCAACAACTTGCCAAATTCTGGGAACTGTGCCAGCAGAGCCACAGTCACTGAGGCCAGCGGAAAGGCAGCCTCCGGGTTGCTGGACACCAGTAAATCTCCTTGTCTCACTATCTTTTTGGCAAGCAGGGCTGTCACATAAAACAAGCCTTGTGGGTGCTGAGTGGCCTGCACAAATATGTCCAGCACCTGTACTCTTTCTCCTCTCAACAATTTAGACAGTTTGTCATACTTATCCCTCATGTGAGGACCACTCACAGATGAGACAGCATTCACTGGTGTGTTTACAGCCTTTTGGCAGTCAAATCTGAACTTCTTTAGATTTGTGTCTTCCAATAGATCCTTGTAAAGGGTTTCATAGTGGACCAGAAATTGTTTTAGTTCCTCATAGTAACTGTAGTTTGTAGCGGAATAAAATGTTGGTTTAGTTGTTTTCTGAGTTTGCAGTGCAGCAGCCTTCTGTTTCTCTTGCTCCAGCAATGCCTCGGCCTCCTTGGCTTTCTGTTCTTCCAATTGAAGCTGCTTCTTGCGATTTTGTTCTTCTTCTTCCTTTTTCTTCATTAATTCAAGTTGTTTCAGTTCATCAATATCTTCTATTAATTTCTTCTTAACGTTTTCTATATTCATGGCAAGAATTTCAGCCTGTTTGACCTCCTTATCAGTGATTTGTCCAGTTTTACACATATCCAAGATGGAATTTATATTTCCCTTTACTGTGTTTAGTGAAACCATGTACTTTTCACATACCTTCTTAGCACCAGGGTTGGATTGCAACAGATCATTTATTTCATTATAACAATAGCACACTTTAGTGTGACTGTCTGTGATAGCAGCAAACCTAGCAGTTGCTTTATTTTGTTCTTCTAATATCTGATTCATAGTTTCAATTGTTTGTTTATTTATAATTTGACTATTCTTCTCGTCCAATTTAGCCTTTTCTAATACTGATAAATTATCATTTTCTTGTAATTCTTTTAGCATTTGTAGCTTACGGGCTCTTAATTCTTGTGTTTTCTTTTCACATTCTTGACTTTGCTTTTTCCAAAATGTTCTCATTGTTTCAGCTCTTTTGGCAATCATATTCTCGACCAAGTTTTTGAATAACAAATCTGATGCCTCTTGCATCTGTCTCTCATACTGTTTCATTTTGATTACATACCGTAGGTCTACTCCAAGTGTATCTTCATTTAGATTTTCTTTCACTTCGGTTTTCTTTGGTGGCGGGTTCACTAAAGTTGGGTCTTTATAAACTACTTCTTTCTTTACCGGACTATTCGGTCCTATTGTTACATCTTTGACGACGGAGCTGATTTCAGCAGCTTTGGTCAATGCAGTTATGCGAAGTTTGTCGAAATTCGAGAGTTCTTCACTGATGCTGCGGATGTCTACTTTCATTTTGTTGTTATTTCTGGGCATTCTACTACTTATAGTCCCAGACATCATGAATGATGAACTCAAACTCACTTTACAGGAGTTTTATTGGTGGTCCAATTTTAACGGATCCTTATAAATTGGAGGTATCAGTTGAAAAGTTGGACTTGAAAATAAATAACAATAACCTCAAATTTCGGCCTTCTGACAACTGACCACAAACTAGACAAAACAAACGATTATCTATGGTAATTATGGGAACACAGATTAATCTTATATGAATGTATGTTCTAAGGTTTGTTAGGAGGTCCGTAGGTCACGGCGTACGTCAGCGGGTGGAGCAGGCGGAGCGCGGCGGCGGCACATAGGTCTATGAGTACCTATTATTTATTCAATGGTGCGGAATCTTGCCCGGCGGCGCCCGCTACACCCGATGGCGTCGCGTCGCGTCGTCGTGGACGCGGCCTTACAAGTCATCTACTCTGTGAACTATTCACAGATTACGTAGACTCTATTTATTTCTTCACATTTTCGCGGCAAAATTCAGTATTTCACAAATTGACAGGTCAAGAAAAATATCAACAAATTTTGTGTTTCGGCCTATTTAATTTCGATTTATGCTACGATGGTCTATCAAAATACAGGCAAATATAGAGCTGATAGAAATGAATCGTCAAAAAAAGATGCTGGTACATCCTCAGGTCCAAGGTATGTGTATATTTTATGGTGTTAAAATTTTTTCTGTTTCATTTATACTAACCTAAACTTATCATATTTTCAGGGAAGATTCATCTGAATCTCGAATAAGAAATGCTATGGAAAATGACAGAATTGATTTGAAATATGGATTCGAGCGAGTTCGCGATGCTAAAGAGAGGACGGGTTATTTGATTAACATGCATACGGTAGGTACCCCATAGTCAATCACATAAACAACCACTATTATAATGAAAAAAAAAACATGCCAAATCCAAATCTCTGTTTCCATTGGGATGCCAAAGTGATTCCATATTTCACATCACAACACTCACTTTCTCCACAGGCGGAGGTCCTGGACGAAGACAAGCGGCTCGTAGCCGCCATGGACTACTACTTCATAGAGATGGACGGCTCCAGGTTCAAGGTGTCACTGACCTTCCAACCGTACTTCCTGCTGCATGCGCGCCGTGAGTGCCAGCAGGAGGTCATACAGTACTTGTCTAAGAAGTTTGCGGGCTCTATACACAAGATTGAAGTTATTGAGAAGGAGGATTTGGAGCTGGTTTGTATTAAACTCTAGTCTGTGTGTGTAAGTTCTAAATAATTGCCCAATCATAAGGGCTATTGTTGCATAAGGTCCAGAACCAGTTTAGCTGAATACCAAGATTGCAAACAAAGACACCTTCATATTGGCCCATCAGGTTTAAAGCTCCATGAAACTTGTATACATGCATTTTAAATCATCCCTATTCTAGACAAAGTCAATTTGCTTTAATAAAATATGTTTTCAGTTTCCATCACCTCCAAACTAAGGGCTTGTTAAAAATCTGCAAATATTCCCTAAAATGAATTCATTCTTAATTTCAGCTGAACCACCTGTCAGGCCTCAAGCAGAGCTACATAAAGCTCTCATTCATGTCTCAGAACGACATGATGAAGGTCCGCAGAGAGATCCTCACCGCCGTCAACAAGAACAAGGAGAGAGAGAAGAAAGATGCCATCTATGCGGAGATGTTGACCAACGCGCTGACCAGTGCCGCAGCTATAGAACATGCGAAGAAAACCACAGACCATATGGAGAATATTTTGGATATACGGTTTGTTTTCAATTAAATACATCGCCATGCAAACTTTGAGATATTGGTGAATAATCTCAAAGTTTGCATGGCGATGTATTTAATGACTAACATTAAAGTCTTATGTATTCCAACTATAAATTAGAGTGTGTACTCACTTTAGAGCATGCCTTCAAATGAACACCTCAAAAATTACTCTAGAAAAATCTAGTAACTATTCGAACTCACACTTACATGTACTCTTTTTACAGGGAACACGACGTCCCCTACCACGTAAGAGTATCAATAGACGTCGGCATATTCTGTGGCACATGGTACACAGTCAAAAGCCGAGGCACAGAAACCCCTATCTTCACCAAACGCGAGGACATACTTGAAAGACCCGACCCAATAGTCCTGGCCTTCGATATAGAAACCACTAAACTACCGCTAAAGTTCCCAGACTCCCAGACAGATCAGATCATGATGATCTCGTACATGATAGATGCACAAGGGTACCTGATTACGAATAGAGAGATCATTTCTGTGGATGTTGAGGATTTTGAGTACACACCCAAACCTGAGTTTGAAGGGTAAGTTTACGTCATAGGCATAAGTGATATTGATAACATCACAGTCTATATAAATTTGTGTACTTAACAATATATTTTATCTTTTCAGGAATTTCATAATATTTAATGAAGCAAACGAACTTGGGGTTATAAGGAAATTCTTTGAACACATAATGGATGTCAAGCCTCACATATTTGTCACCTACAACGGTAAGAAACATTATAATCTAATCATACTGTACCTATACCTAACAACTGAATTAGCTTATCAGAATATTCAATTTGGCAACTTTACTGAACTTACACTTGTGGGTACAACAATATTATCCTAACTTAATATTTGAATGAAATTTGGTATACATACGGTCTAGACCCTGGGAAAGAACATAGGCTACTTTTTATCCCGGAATTCCCACGGGCCAACCTTTTTAAGGCGAAGTGAAGCGCGCGGGAACAGCTAGTAAGTTATACGCAGTAAAAACCTACTTACCTACGACTATACTTACTTCACTTACGGAAACACTGGTTTTGTGGTAGTCGTTACCAATGTTAAAGTGAGTTGCACACTTCCAGGCGACTTCTTCGACTGGCCGTTCGTGGAGGCGCGCGCGGCGATCCTCGGCGTGGACATGAAGCAGGAGATCGGGTTCAGCAAGCAGCCCGCGCGCGACGGCACCTACGCCTGCCGCGCCGCCATGCATATGGATTGTCTATGGTAAATTAGATTGGAATCTAAAGTGCCGGTCACAGTCGACCATAAAGCGCTCAGATATAAAAAATGCTAATGCATAATTATAAGTGCGATTGAAGAAACGAATCTTAAATGGCGGCTATGTGTAATAGCGCTTAGATACTAGACCGTTGGCGAAGTACACCGACTTTCGAGTAAGGAGGACAAATAGAGCTCGTAATATATGCCGTAGCGTCTTCAAATAAATTAACATTCAGTAAATAAATAAACTAATTTAATTATACTTTTCTCGAATATTCCAGCTGGGTGAAGCGAGACTCGTACCTGCCCGTGGGGTCTCAGGGTCTGAAGGCGGTGGCGAAGGCGAAGCTGCGCTACGACCCCGTCGAGCTGGACCCCGAGGACATGTGCCGCATGGCCGCTGAGCAGCCGCAGGTACCACCCACATGCCGTGTTATTTATTAATGTGTGGCTTTTTAACCGGGAAGTCCTTGATATTAATATGAACGCAGCCTCTCCCAAAGAGCGCACCAATACAGGTTACTAACCATTACTCAGTCTTCGGGTTTTTTATACAGCTACTACCTGTACATAAGATCGTCGTCGGTTGGGCGGTCGGGAGGCTTACACAATCGGTTCTTCGGCATAAAAAAATATACATTGCCGGCCCACATTGCCGCTTCAGCTTGCAAATTTTATGTGCAACGTCGGTACTTTAATTATCTTCCCGTACGAAAAGCAATAAATACATAGCATGGACCTTTCGTACGTCTTCATTAAACTTATAACTACGTCCTATTCTTATTAAAGTACTGTTGTTATTCCAGGTCCTGTCGAACTACTCGGTGTCGGACGCGGTGGCCACATACTACCTGTACATGAAGTACGTGCACCCGTTCATTTTCGCGCTCTGCACCATCATCCCGCTTGAGCCAGATGAGGTAACATATTTTAGACTTGCTGTAAGGCATCCACTATTATTTTCAAGTACCTACCAAGTAATATCACGCTTGTGCTTGTTGTGGTAATGGTAGGAGTTCTATCCCTGTATGCAGTCTAGGAAGAACACCTCTCTCTTCAATTGCCCCGAAAATCTGTAGAAAAATATGGAACGTAAAAATCGGCTGGCGGTGCGTAGTCGTCACGTGGCCGTCCCGCCACGCCCACTGTCTGCCCAGACTTTTATAGGCTGAAGCACACATTTTCAAGAACTGTTCCTGACATACCTACTTTTAAATATTGGATATTAAACTCCCCCCCCTCCCCCCTCCCCCCAGGTGCTCCGCAAAGGCTCAGGCACGCTCTGCGAGTGCCTGCTCATGGTGCAGGCGTTCCTCGCGCGCGTCGTGTTCCCCAACAAGCAGGCGGACGAGCTCAACAAGCTCACCGGCGACGGACACGTGCTGGACGCCGAGACCTACGTGGGCGGCCACGTCGAGGCGCTCGAGTCAGGTCAGATACATGGAGGGAATAGTGTGAAGCTTTCTAGCGAGGGCAGTGAGCTTCCGGGTGTCTAAATACGACAGACGGTGACGTGACGTCAGCGTGCCTCCAGGCTGCACACAGCGTCGTGATACCTTTGGCTCTACGCTCTATTAAACGTCTCATAGAATTCCATGTATTTACACCGCACACGTATTTACATCACACGCTGTTCCCGCGGTGTCTAAATACGAGGGAGGGTGACGTGACGTCAGCGTGCATCCGGGTGTCTAAATACCGGAACGGGGCGGTGACGTCAGGTCAGGGATGCATGGAGGGAATAGTGTAGAGCTTTCTATAGCGAGGCCAGTGCTTCCGGGTGTCTAAATACCGGAACGGGACGGTGAAGTGACGTCAGCGTGCCTCCAGAACGTCACACAGCGTCGTGATACATTACGCTCGACGCTCTGGTTAAATTCTCATATGGAATTCCATGTATTTACACCAGGAACAACGGCACGCTAGCGTCGCGTCGCCGTCTCATTACGGTACTTAGACACCCGGATATACTACCCACCCGGACCTAACTGGGTGTCATAAACCCTGATGGTATGTGGCGTCACTCTCCACTCATCACTCTCGGGCTCGGGCGCGCCCTGCGAGTGCCTGCTCATGGTGCAGGCGTTCCTCGCGCGCGTCGTGTTCCCCAACAAGCAGGCGGACGAGCTCAACAAGCTCACCGGCGACGGACACGTGCTGGACGCCGAGACCTACGTGGGCGGCCACGTCGAGGCGCTCGAGTCAGGTCAGAGATACGTGGAGGGAATAGTGTGAAGCTTTGTAGCGAGGCCAGTGTGCTTCCGGGTGTTTAAATATGACATCCGGGTGTCTAAATACGACATCAGGGTGTCTAAATACGACATCCGGGTGTCTAAATACCGGAACGGGACGGCGATGTGACGTCAGTGTGCCGTCAGATGTATGAATAGATGGATTTCCATGCTAGACGTCACACAGCGTGGCGATACGTCATGCTCGACCCACTATGTAACGTCGCATATGGAATAGCAGCGCGAGCGTCATGTCGTCCGTCTGAATCTATGGGGTGGAATTATAAAGCATGTTGACTTAGTGTCATAAACCCTGATAGTACGTGGTGTCACACTCCGCTCATCACTCTCGGGCTCGGGCGCGCCCTGCGAGTGCCTGCTCATGGTGCAGGCGTTCCTCGCGCGCGTCGTGTTCCCCAACAAGCAGGCGGACGAGCTCAACAAGCTCACCGGCGACGGACACGTGCTGGACGCCGAGACCTACGTGGGCGGCCACGTCGAGGCGCTCGAGTCAGGTCAGATACATGGAGAGACTAGTGTGAAGCTTTCTAGCGAGGCCAGTGTGCTTCCGGGTGTCTTAATACGACATCCGGGTGTCTAAATACGACATCCGGGTTTCTAAATACGACATCCAGGTGTCTAAATACGACATCCGGGTTCCTAAATACGACATCCGGGTGTCTAAATACGACATCCGGGTGTCTGAATACGACATCTTGGTTTCTAAATACGACATCCGGGTGTCTAAATACGACATCCGGGTTTCTAAATACGCCATCCGGGTGTCTAAATACCAGGAACGGGACGTCGATATGACGTCAGCGTGCATCCGGGTGTCTAAATACCGGAACGGGACGGCGATGTCACGTCAGTGTGCCGTCAGATGTATGAATAGATGGATTTCCATGCTAGACGTCACACAGCGTCGCGATACGTCATGCTCGACCCACTATGTAACGTCGCATATGGAATAGCAGCGCTAGCGTCATGTCTTCCGTCCGAGTCTATGCAACGGAATTATAAAGCATAGTGTCATAAACCCTGATAGTATGTGGCGTCACTCTGCTCATCACTCTCGGGCTCGGGCGCGCCCTGCGAGTGCCTGCTCATGGTGCAGGCGTTCCTCGCGCGCGTCGTGTTCCCCAACAAGCAGGCGGACGAGCTCAACAAGCTCACCGGCGACGGACACGTGCTGGACGCCGAGACCTACGTGGGCGGCCACGTCGAGGCGCTCGAGTCAGGTCAGATACATGGGGAGAATAGTGTGAAGGTTTTGCGTGGCCAGTGTGCTTCCGGGTGTCTTAATACGACATCCGGGTGTCTAAATACCGGAACGGGACGGCGACGTGATGTCAGCGTGCATCCAGGTGTCTAAATACCGAAACGGGATGGTGACGTGACGTCAGTGTGCCTCTTTAACGTCAAACAGCGTCTTGATACGCCATGCTGCGCTCTGTAACGTTTCATTTGCCATTCCACGTATTTACACCCGCAACACACTACGCTCGCGTCTGTTGTCCGTCCGAGTGAGTGTATGTAGCGGAATTTAAAAGCATATTGACTTAGTGTCAAAAACCGTGATTGCGGAATATTAAAGCATATTGTCAGGGTGTCTAAAACCCTGATTGTATATGGCGTCTCTCCGCTCATCACTCTTGTGCTCGGGCACGCTCTGCGAGTGCCTGCTCATGGTGCAGGCGTTCCTCGCGCGCGTCGTGTTCCCCAACAAGCAGGCGGACGAGCTCAACAAGCTCACCGGCGACGGACACGTGCTGGACGCCGAGACCTACGTGGGCGGCCACGTCGAGGCGCTCGAGTCAGGTCAGGGATACATGGAGAGACTAGTATGAAGGTTTATAGCGAGGTCAGTGTGCTTCCGGGTGTCTAAATACGACATCCGGGTGTCTAAATACGACATCCGGGTGTCTAAATACGACATCCGGGTGTCTAAATACGACATCCGGGTGCCTATATACGACATCCCGGTGGCTATTTACGACATCGGGGTGTCTAAATACCGGAACGGGACGGTGAAGTGACGTCAGCATGCATCCGGGTGTCTAAATACTGGAACGGGACGGCGATGTGACGTCAGCGTGCCGCCAGGTGTCTAAATACCGGAACGGGACGGTGAAGTGACGTCAGCGTGCAGCCGGGTGTCTAGATATGACGGACGGTGACGTGACGTCAGCGTGCTTCCTGAACGTCACACAGCGTCATGATACGCCAAGCTACCTTTGTAAATTGTAACGTCTCATATGCCATTCCATGTATAATAATGTATATACCAGCATATTAAATCTAGATTTAGTGTCTAATCTCTATTTAAGAAACGTCAGTCCATATAAATTTATGGCATAAAGCGACATTTAACACTAAATCTAGATTTAAGAATCTTGTGCAAGTCACCCTTAGTGTCAAAAAACCTGATTGTATGTGTTGTCACTCCGCTCATCACTCTTGTGCTCGGGCTTGCCCTGCGAGTGCCTGCTCATGGTGCAGGCGTTCCTCGCGCGCGTCGTGTTCCCCAACAAGCAGGCGGAAGAGCTCAACAAGCTCACCGGCGACGGACACGTGCTGGACGCCGAGACCTACGTGGGCGGCCACGTCGAGGCGCTCGAGTCAGGTCAGGGATACATGGAGAGAATAGTGTTAAGGTTTATAGCGAGGCCAGTGTGCCTCCGGGTGTCTAAATACGACATCCTGGTGTCTATATATGACATCCGGGTGTCTAAATACGACATCCGGGTGTCTAAATACGACATCCGGGTGTCTAAATACGATATCCGGGTATCTAAATACGACATCCGGGTGTCTAAATACGACATCCGGATGTCTAAATACGACATCCGGGTGTCTAAATACCGGAACGGGACGGGTTGTGACGTCAGCGAACGTACATCCGGGTGTCTAAATACCGGAACTGGACGGTGACGTGACGTCAGCGTGCCTCCAGGACGTCACACAGCGTCGTGATACGTGATGCGCGACGCTCTGTAACGTCTCATAGAATTCCATGTATATACACCCGGCAAAAAGGCACGCTAGCGTCGCGTCGCCGTCTCATTACGGTATTTAGACACCCGGACGTACTACCTACCCGGACCTAACTGGGTGTCTTAAACCCTACGTGTATGTGGCATCACTCTCCACTCATCACTCTCGGGCTCGGGCGCGCCCTGCGAGTGCCTGCTCATGGTGCAGGCGTTCCTCGCGCGCGTCGTGTTCCCCAACAAGCAGGCGGACGAGCTCAACAAGCTCACCGGCGACGGACACGTGCTGGACGCCGAGACCTACGTGGGCGGCCACGTCGAGGCGCTCGAGTCAGGTACAGATACATGGAGAGAATAATCTTATATATTATAATAGGTGCGGTAATGCAGAGTTGGATAGCAGGCGAAGCGTGACGGCCGCCGTATGTATAAATGGATGGAATTCCATTATGAAACGTCATACATTGTGTCGAGCTCGCTGGGACCTGATACGTCACGCTTGTCGCTTATGACATCTCAAATAGAAATCCATGTATTTAAATACCTGATGGTGACGCGACGCCAGCGTGGCTCTAAGTATTATATCAGAAACGCCATACAATTGATTACCATATTTTTAAACAGCTTCAAAACTTCGACGATATTTCCATATTGTTTACAGCTTAAACTCTAGATTCTAGATAGTTAATGTTTATCTTTATTCCAGGTGTGTTCCGAGCAGACATAAAGTGCAAGTTCAAAATAGTCCCGTCAGCCATAGACAAACTCATAGAGACCACAGAAAAGACCATGAAACATGCCATAGAAGTTGAAGAGGGGATTCCTCTAGAATTAGTCACGAACTTTGAGGAAGTTTGTGCGGAAATTAAAGCGAAGTTGCAGCATTTGAAAGACCACCCAAGAAGAGATGAGAACCCTTTGATATACCATTTGGATGTTGGTGCTATGTACCCGAATATTATTTTGACTAACAGGTAATGAAAAATTTATTAATTAACAGTTCTCCATCTCCTTTATAATTGTGTTATCAAACTTACTATGGCCCAGCAATACTCAGGATGATCTGTGTAAATCTACCTAGGCCTGAACTTATAAGTCTTGCTAGTGATAATTTGGCCAATCGCATCCCTGCTTCTCAAATGAGAAACCAACAGTACGTCAAGCAAAATCACACTCTCTATCACATATAAAGCCCAGTTTAAATTACCTAAAATCCAACAACAGAACTTTATAGATAATTTCCTTTATTACACAGGTTGCAACCGTCAGCGATGGTGAACGCGAGCACTTGCGCCGTCTGTGACTACAACAAGCCCGGCGCGACCTGCCAGAGACACATGGAGTGGATGTGGAGAGGGGATTACTGTGAGTTAACAGTCTTTCACTATATATATTGTTACAGTTATGTTCGGATCATGTCGGGGTCACCAGTATAGGCAAGCGCATTCCCTCTGCTATGCACAGAACCTCTGACCAAGCCGGGTGGTGTGATGGGCAGCTGTCCAACTGGCTGTCTTCGCTGCACGGGTCCGTTATCGACGTAGAAAAACGTCACTTTAACGCCATTTGCCATAAATACGGCGCCGTCATTAGTAGAACGCGCATTCAACGAGTTTATCGACGTCAATAACAGACCCGTGCCGTGGGTCCGGGCAGGCTATCGCAGATTTATCTCAGACATAGGAAGCGGTTATGGCGTGGAGATTATTGTGCGGGTTATTTACTATAATTTCGGTAATTCCGGCAGCGACGCTTCATTCTATTATTGATGGCTTTGATTATGTGTGAAATTGAGCCAAGTGCTTACCTTTAAACTCTTTCTTACCTGTGTCAGACTACAATAATCACTTATTCCCCCAGTGCCAGCGACCCGTAGCGAATACCAGCGCATTCAGCAGCAGCTAGAGACGGAGAAGTTCCCGCCGCTGCACCCGGGCGGGCCGCCGCGCGCCTTCCACGCGCTGCCCAAGGAGGATCAGGTATTGTGGCGGACGTGTGTGAAATGTGTAGTTATGGATTTAGGTGACAGTGACTGGCTCTGAGTGCCACGCCCAAAGGAGATAAGCTATGATATTTGATGTGTCTAAAGCAGGGATGCACAGACTTATCAAGACTAGGGGCCACTCGGACAAATTATGAACTGATGGCGGGCCGCCAGAAGTACTTATAGGTAATTAAAGACAATCAAGAATTGAAAATAAGTATACTTAATGTTAAAATTGAAAATTAGTTGATTTATTTTGAAGCGTGGCAGGGCTTTATAATCTTTTATTTATTTATTTGGACACGTAAAACTGCTTCCAAACATTCCTTTGCAAGGCGGTTTCGATTTTTTTGTCGATTTAGTATTGAAAAGTTTTGTTCACATATAGGTATAAGTACAACCAAAAAGCTGGCACATTTTTAGAGCAGAGTTTATAGGCAACTCTTTGTACGTATTTTTATCAATGCAGTGGTAAAAGTTCAGTAATTTTCTTTCGTTGAATTAGCTGCGTAAATCTTGGTCGTTTTGAATGTCGATAATTTCTAACTGCATTGATCAGGATTTTTAAGTTCC
Organism: Plutella xylostella; assembly: GCF_932276165.1. NCBI lineage: Eukaryota > Metazoa > Arthropoda > Insecta > Lepidoptera > Plutellidae > Plutella > Plutella xylostella. The sequence continues at coordinate 2,757,150 of NC_064005.1, forward strand.
TGGACAACCCTTTGCTTTTCTGGCAGAAAAAAATTACGAATTTCTTCTTATTATTAAATTAAGAAATCGTTCCAGTGTCATTCCACGACTTAGCCACCTTATTTCTGTATCCTTAATACAATAAAGTCAATAAATCTCTATATTCGCTTTCAATGTCATCAAGGAATTGTTTGAATTGCCTGTGATTAACTTACTTTTCGAACATTGTTTTTAGAAATAATATTTTTCGAATGTACGAGGGTAACTATTATTTTTGCTGTCGGCGGGCCACTAGTATTCGACCGGCGGGCCGCATGCGGCCCGCGGGCCGCGGTCTGTGCATCCGTGGTCTAAAGTGTATAAAAATATATTTAAATGCCAGCGAACAACATACCACGCGCTGCCCAAGGAGGATCAGGTATTGGAGGTGTATTGTGTAAAATGTGTAGTAATGGATTTAGATGACAGTGACCCGTAGTGAATACCAGCGCATCCAACAACAGCTGGAGACGGAGAAGTTCCCGCCGCTGCACCCGGGCGGGCCGCCGCGCGCCTTCCACGCGCTGCCCAAGGAGGATCAGGTATTGTGGCGGACGTGTGTCAAATATGTAGTAATGGATTTAACTGCCTCTGTGGTCTAGTGGTAGAAGCTTGGCTTCATGACCCAGAGGTCCTGGGTTCGATTCCCGGGTGGGACCATCAATTTGTGTTTCTAAATTGTGGTTCTAAGTTTGGTTAGGACATAGAAGGCTGATCACCTGTTGTCCGAAACAGTGAAACGATCCATGCTGTCGGATGGGCATGTAAAACAGTCGGTCCTGCGCCTAGCTCTCTCCAGTCGTGTTGGTCAATCCGTCCCATTGGATTATGAGAGTGATGGAACAGAGAGTGCTCCTGTGTACTGCGCACACACTTGGGCACTATAATCTACTCCTGCGTAGATGGCTGATCTCAATTGAGATTGGCCGCCGTAGCCGAAATTCGGCTAGGAGGTATTATTATTAATGGATTTAGGTGTTATACAGGATTTATGTAAAATGTGTAGAAATGAATTCAAGTGCCAGTGCATCCAGCATCCAGCAGCAGCTACAGAAGGAGAAGTTTCGCGCGCTGCCCAAGGAGGATCAGGTATTGTAGGGGATGTGTGTAAAATGTGTAGTAATGGATTTAGGTGACAGTGACTGGCTGTGAGTGCCACGCCCAAAGTAGATAAGCTATGATAGTTGATGTGTCTAAAGTGTATATAAATAAATTTAGATGCCAGCGACCCACAGGATCGCGCTGCCCAAGGAGGATCAGGTATTGTGATGGAGGTCTATAAAATGTGTAGTAATGAATTCATGTGCCAATGACTCACAGTTAGTACCACGCGCTTCATAAAGATGATCAGGTTTGCAATTTGAATGTAGCTGTAGATAGCAGTGGTCTTATGCGGTTTCCACGCACTGCCCAAGGGAAATCAGTAAAAAAGGGGTTCCGCTCTGTTCGGGACCCAGTGCTCTGCTGATGTGGTATCCTAGTATTCCTAGTGTCCTATCGAGGGAGTCCTGGGGTTCCAGTAATGAGAGAGTGGACTGTATTTTTATGATGGTGTATTCTGGTTCACAGTAAGAGCCGCGTTACAATATTTCGGATAAGTAGATGTGTTCTGTATGAGATCCAAAAGGTAAGAGAGAGAATTTTGAATGGTTTTGAGTGAAGTTATACAAATGAATGAATGATACAATGCGATACAAATTGAATGAAGTAAATAGTTGAATGAATGAATATTATGAATGATTATGATGACGCGGTGCTCGAACATGCTCCCCGGGTTGAACGCTGTGTTCAAGAAGTTGGCAGCGGGCAGATGTTGTTGTAGGCTCGCTGTATGGTGCCCTTCTTGGTGAGGACGTCGACGACCCTTGTGATGCCATCAGTGCCCGGGTGGACCTTGATGATGCGTCCCAGTGGCCAGAGTAGTGGTGGCATCGTTCTGTCCTTTACTAGGACCAGCGTCCCTTCCATCAACTGCTCTGGAGAAGACCGGTGCCATTTGGTTTTCTGCTGTAGCAAAGACAAGTACTCGTTAGAGAACCGGTTCCAAAATGTTGTCGTATCTGCTCAACCCGCTGGTATCTTGGCAGCAGCTTTATGTTGGCATCTGTGACCTGCGGATGAGGAACTGACATGAGAGACCGTCCAATGAGGAAGTGAGCGGGGGTAAGGGCTGTGAAGTCATTGGAGGGATCTGAAGGGAGCGGTGTTAGGGGACGAGAGTTTAAAATAGCCTCTATTTGACTTAAGCAAGTTGACATCTCCTCATATGTCAAGTGAGCTAGACCTAGAACTCGTCTCAAGTGGAATTTTACTGATTTGACAGCTGCCTCCCACAATCCTCCGAAATGAGGTGTATATGGTGGGATGAAGTTAAATTTGATACCGTCATCAGCAAGTTGGCCAGAGATATCGTCAGAGGTATCTTTTAAGAAGCGTTGTAATTCGTTAGAAGCGCCAACAAAGCTGGTTCCCTGGTCGGAGTGAATATTCTGAGGCCGCCCACGGCGAGCGATAAAACGAGACAGAGCAGCCATGAACGCCTCCTTGGTGAGCTCTGTGACCAGCTCTATGTGAACGGCTTTCACTGCAAGGCAAACAAACACAGCAATGTAACATTTTATTAACCTACAACCTCGACCTTTGCGATCGGCTATCAATATTGGCCCAGCATAGTCAATTGCAGTGTTAAGAAAGGGAAACTGCAAGTGAACTCGAGAATTAGGCAAGTTCCCCATTATGGGTTGTACAGTAGCAGCTTTGAATCTGCAACATTTTGCACACGCTCTGGCAGTACTCTTAGCCAGGTTTCTGCCTCCTAGTGGCCAATATGTTTGCCTTACGTTGGCTAAGAGTAACTGTGGGCCGGCGTGGTGGAGATTGATGTGATGTAATCTAAATATGAGCTTTGTTATGTGATGTTTGCTACATAAAAGAATGGGATGTTTTACATCAAATGAGTAAAATGAATTTTTAAGTCTGCCTCCCACACGAATTAAACCATCCTCATCTAAAAAGGGAGAAAGAGAAAGCAATCGATTTTTAGCAGGAAGAGACTGATCAGACTGTAATAAGGAATATTCTTCAGGAAACATTTCCTTTTGTGCCATCTTTAAAATCATGACCTTTGAACTTTGTAGTTCTGAAAGGGAAAGATGACCATGCAAGCTTTCTTTTTTGTGACATTTATTTATAAACCTTAGCACGAAAGCTAGGATCCTAACAAGATTTGTAAAACTGGACCTGTTATGAATTAAGTTTGCTATAGGATTAGGAATCTTGTGTGAGTCTTCAGCGTTGGAAAATAAAACTATTTCAGGCAGACTCTGTTCCTTGACGTTAGGCATTACTGGCCAATCACAACATGGTTTTGATAAGAATGAGGGGCCACTCCACCAGAGAGAAGACTCGCCGATAGCATCGGCCCTCACCCCCCGGGAAACTAGGTCAGCCGGGTTGTCTTTTGACGGCACATAGCTCCACTTGTGACCGCTGGTACTCTCCTGTATCTCGTACACTCTGTTTCGAACAAACTGTTTGAGTTGGTTTGTCGGAGAAGAGAGCCAGCCTAGAACAATGGTAGAATCAGACCAAAAGAAGCACTGTGCGTTGACCGTCAGAGCGGATTTGACCTTGGTACACAGTCTTGACCCCATTAATGCACCGCTCAGTTCAAGGCGAGGAATCGTAGTAGGTTTGATGGGTGCTATCTTATTTTTGGAGACTAATAGGTGAACATCAACTGTGCCATTTTTACCTACCGTCCTAGCATAGATACATGTCCCATAAGCGCGTTCAGATGCATCAGTAAAGGTATGAAGTTCAATTGAGGAAGGCTCATCGCATAGGATCCAACGTGGTATCCGTAAACTATTGATTTTTGGTAGTGTGTCTTCAAATGTGTGCCAAAGATTTTTTATCTCTACTGATACCTCATCATCCCAATCATACTTTGCCGACCATAACTTCCTCAGGATGTCCTTTACTTCCATAACGCATGGACCTACAAGACCTAGTGGATCAAAAATTTGATTGATCGTAGAAAGAATGTGTCTTTTTGTTACTTTTGAATTAGGATTATGCTTTAAATTTATGGAAAATAGTAACATATCTTGACTACACGACCAATATAGACCTAAGGTTTTACATGAGGTATTTTCATTTAAGTCTAAGCTTTTATTATTTAAAGGAGTGCCTTTCAAATCCATAACTGTTTGTAATATGTCTGTACTATTAGATTGCCATTTTCTTAAATTTAATTTAGCTGAATCTAGAGTAGAAATTACTTGCTGACATGTATGTTTAAGTTTTTCGAGGGAATCATCGCCATCTAAATAGTCGTCAACGTAGAAATTACGTTGGATTGCGTATTTGACCTTGTCATCTTGCACTTGATCAGCCAACGAAACAAGACACTTGGTGGCCAAATATGGCGCTGAGGAACAGCCATACGTCAGAGTGTTGAGGGTGTACGTCTTCAACGGTAAATAAGGCTCGGATCTGTAAATAATTTGCTGTAGAGATCGTTGGGAAGGATTAACTTCAATTGCCCGGTACATTTTCTCTACATCAGCTGTCACGACATATTTATGTTGACGAAAACGTACGAGAATTGAAAATAAGTCGTCTTGAACCGTGGGGCCTATTTTTTGAATGTCATTGAAGGATTTACCCGACGTACTAGCCGCTCCAGCAACAAAAACAACTCTACATTTAGGCTGAAACAAACCATGATGAGGAATATAATATGATACCTTGTTATCTTGTGGTACATTAATGGTATTTTCTGTCATATGACCTAGATCAATATACTCTTGCATAAATTTGGTGTAGTGTTCTTTTAAGACAGGATCGCGTTCGAATCGTTTTTCTAGAGACATGAATCGGCGCCTAGCCATGTTATACGAATCGCCTAGTACGTCGGGCGACTCCTTCAATGGTATAGTTACTACGAAACGACCGTCAGCGTTTCGAGAGGTGTGCTCGCTGAAACTTGCTTCACACTCTCTCTCTTCCTGTGACATGCAATGCGTGGGAGAGATTGCATCGAAATCCCAAAAACGTGAGAGATCAGGTTCATTATTTTGTACAAAATAACAGACAGAGCTTTGAAGTTGGCTTTGAGGAATAGACCCGGTCACTAACCATCCTAATTGTGACTCTTGTAGTACCGGTAGCTTCTTTCCTAGCTTAATAGAGGAGGAGCCAAGTACGCTCCAAAATATTTCGGCGCCTACTAGTATGTCGATAGAAGACGGAACATTGAATGACGGATCCGCTAGATTGATACCAGTAGGTATGGGTATATGTTGTATGTTGACGTGCGATGTAGGTATCGATTTAGTAATATCAGGCAGAATGTGACAGTTGATGCTCACCCTATAGCCACCGTTATTGGACACGATAGTAAGGTTACAAAGCTGTGTACTTACAGTAGCCTGATTGTCAATACCAGTCACAGTGGAGCTAGTATCACGTCTCACCAAACCCAGTTTAGTGCAAAGGCGGTCCGTCACGAAGTTGGCGGTGCTGCCGTTGTCCAGCAGAAGCCGTGCCTTGTGTAGTCTTCCGTGACGGTCACCTACCATCACCATCGCTGTGGATAAGAAAACGAACGACGGTTTGGCATCTGTTGTGGAAGTGTCGGTCGATAAAGTTACGTTGTTCTCGACAATTGTAGGTATATGCACTGTTTCCTTATCAGTATGAAGGAGCGTGTTGTGCTTGGAATTGCAATACCTACACCTAGACAACCTACACTTCTTATTAATATGACCAGGCCTAAGGCAATTAAGGCAAACCTTAAGTTCAGTCACCTTACGCACACGTTCATCAACCGTTAATTGACGAAAAGATTGACAGTTGTGCAGGAAATGGTTGTCGTTACACATTGGACAAGTGTATGAGCTATTGTTGTTTTGTGTGTTAACAACAAATGTTTTTGAAAAATTAGGGGCACTTTTTTGAAAATTAGGGGCATTTTTTTGAAATTCAGGCCTGCGATTTTGTTTGGTATCTTGTAATGTTTCTAAGAGATCTGCACGGCCTGTAAGGAATTTAGTAAAGTCTTGCAAAGTGGGGGGAATGTTTAATGTATTCCTAAATTGTTCCCACTCACGACTAGTTACGTAATCCAATTTCGTAGACAGTAGGTATATTATTAAAGTGTCCCAATGTGTGACCGGCTGCCCTAAAGTAGACAGGGCGCGGAGGTTTTTGTTTGTTGTATCAATCATATTACGAATAGATTGGCAAGACTCTTTACCTATTTTTTCGATATTAAATAACGACTGAATATGATTATTCACTAGAAGCCGTTTGTTATCAAACCTATCACATAACAAAGACCAAGCCTCACTATAATTTGCACTTGTAAAATCTAAGTTACTTATCACTAACTGCGCACTACCTTGCAACGAACGTCTTAAATAGTGAAACTTGCTTATATCGTCAAGCGAGTCACACTCGTGAATAAGAGACGTAAAAGTATGTTTAAATTCAAGCCAATATTGATAGTCACCAGCAAAGGGAATTAAATCTACTTTAGGTAAGTTAACCAAGTGTTGTCTGTTTGTTGCGCAAGCGTGCGTGTCACAATTAGCTGATACAGGGCCCACCTGGTTGTGCGCAGGGTCGAGTTGGCCCTCCAGCAGGGTGCGCGCCTGCGCCACCAGCTCGTAGTACTGGCCCTCGAGCTGGCTCCGCTCGTTGTATCGCTCCTCGGCGTCGTCCGCTAGCTCCTCGAGCTCCAACTGTAATTTGTCGAAGACGGAATATACGGCTCGAAGGACCATGTTCGGGACCCAGTGCTCTGCTGATGTGGTATCCTAGTATTCCTAGTGTCCTATCGAGGGAGTCCTGGGGTTCCAGTAATGAGAGAGTGGACTGTATTTTTATGATGGTGTATTCTGGTTCACAGTAAGAGCCGCGTTACAATATTTCGGATAAGTAGATGTGTTCTGTATGAGATCCAAAAGGTAAGAGAGAGAATTTTGAATGGTTTTGAGTGAAGTTATACAAATGAATGAATGATACAATGCGATACAAATTGAATGAAGTAAATAGTTGAATGAATGAATATTATGAATGATTATGATGACGCGGTGCTCGAACACGCTCATCTCGCATAATCTTTATTGACCAAAACTCATTTCGCATAACTCGTATGGTCTAAACTTTTTTGGCCGAACCATGACTTTGCCAAGACTTATGTGGCATAAGGCTCGTTTCGTCTAAAACTCTTTAGGCACAATCTTTAAACACCTAAGTTTCGTTTGCTCAAATTTATGTTCGTCTATACCTATGTATAATCTTGTTTCTCCTAATGTTATCTATTTAAATAATATATTAAGTATGTAGTAAATGTACAAATTGTGGTATTTTTCTCCTACATCCCGAAAATCACGATATTGTATGATCAAAAAATCGAAAGTTAACGACCAATATAATTATTACAAACCCCATGAGATCGAAACCTAAAAATAGGTGCGACGACGAGCAAAGCGAGGAGGAGCGTGTTAGGTGCACATGTTCATCAAAACCAAAGCGGAGCGCAGCGAAGCGGAGCGGAGCGTTTTCCAAACAGCGGAATCAATACAAGGCACCAGTTTGCGCTATGTAGGGAGACGCTCCGTCAAAGTTAAAGCCAAACGAATATTATTACTTTGTATAAACCTAATAAACCTATGCCATAGCATTATTAGGCTATTCAAGATTTGGCCATACCATTATTAGGCTAAACAATGTTATGCGAAATAACTTTTATCTAAACGAGATTTATGCCATACGATTTTCGGCGTAACGAGACTTTGACCAAACGTTACTATGCAATACGAGATTAGGCAAATAAATCTTATGCCAAAAAAGGTAGAACCGTAAAAAAGTCGCTTAGTCATTTTTGCCTTTCCTGTGTTGCAATATTCTTGTTTTAGTACTTTTCAGGGCGTGAATTAAATATTTTTTTTCTTACAGGCCGCATACGAAAAGAAGCGTCTAGCGGACTACTGCCGAGTGGCGTACAAGAAGACCAAAGTGACGCGCACTGAGGTCCGCACCACCACCATCTGTCAGAAGGAAAACTCCTTCTATGTGGACACTGTCAGGGCTTTCAGGTAATTAATCAATTCACGCTTGTACCTAGTTTCTATTCAAAATTACAGATTATTTTCAGCCGAAATGGGGTGAAAATATCACCGAATTGATGCCCAGTATACAGCGCGGTCCAGTATAAATTCTGTCCTAGACGAAAATAATAATAATAATTTTTGCAACACTTTTTGCCGCGCTACGTCAGACGGTTGAACTACTTACTGAATACCAATAACTTTCATCAATGGATCTCGGAAGCGAGAAACATTTATAATGAAAATTAACACTGGCGACAGGCAGACTAGGACATTAAAGCGATCTCTTCCAGACAACCTCTGGATACACTAAGACCTATTTACTCTTAGTCAAATCAAGTCATCTCTCCCCACAGAGACCGCCGCTACGAATACAAAGCGCTCAACAAGAAGGCCAAGGCCATGGTCTCCGCCGCCATCGCCAGCGGCGACGCGGCCGAGGTGAAGAGCGCCAGGAGCCGCGAGGTGCTGTACGACTCGCTGCAGCTGGCGCACAAGTGCATCCTCAACTCCTTCTACGGATACGTCATGAGGAGGGGGTGAGATGGACGTTCTTTTGTTTTAGTCTGGAAGATTCCGGTAGCGCGACTGCGATGCGACGCCATCGTGTCGCCGGGTGTTTTAATGCACGCATCGAGATTGGTGCAATGGGAATGGTTGATCATTGATTACGGTGTTCTTGTGTTTTATGAAAACGGCTACGTGCGATTAGCAACGCAGCTGAGAGGTGAAAAGTATGTAGCTACACATTAAGAACGAAACTGATACAATTTAGTAGCTGGGATATGGCAGAATGTGCTTAAAAACCAAGCTATATCATCGACGGTAGTACGCACTATGTATGTAGACATGAAGCGGCAGTAGGCGGCGGCGACGCGGCCGAGGTGAAGAGCGCCGGGAGCCGCGAGGTGCTGTACGACTCGCTGCAGCTGGCGCACAAGTGCATCCTCAACTCCTTCTACGGATACGTCATGAGAAGAGGGTGAGCTTCTTTTGTTTTAGTCCTCTAAGGTTCCGGTGGCGATGGACGTTCTTTTGTTTTAGTCTGGAAGATTCTGGTAGCGTGACGGCGACGCGACGCCAGCGCGCTTCTAGGTGTTTTAATACGCTTATCGAGCGTGGAGCGACGGTTGATCAATGATTATGTAGCTCTTGTATTTTGGTAAAACAGTTGCGCGCTTAGCAACGCAATGGAGACTCTGAGATGCGCTCTAACAGTGTGTAGCTACACTGGATCGTAATAGGAACGTAAAGAGCGAACAGTAGTATGCGCTATGTATGTAGACATGAAGCGGCAGTAGGCGGCGGCGACGCGGCCGAGGTGAAGAGCGCCAGGAGCCGCGAGGTGCTGTACGACTCGCTGCAGCTGGCGCACAAGTGCATCCTCAACTCCTACGGATACGTCATGAGGAGGGGGTATGTTCCTCATTGTCACCAGACAGTTATTGTTCACAAGTGGACCTGCAGAGCCTTACTGTGCGTCGATGACTCGTGTTGATAGACCGGTGCTTCGGAACTATAGCTGACTTGGGTGCTTAGACAGCCAAGCTGAAGGACACCCAAATATTTATTGGATAGAACCCAGAAGGAGATGGTGAAATGAATGAGGAGAACCTTAAGGAGCAACCTTTGAGTGTTTTTATTTTCTCTTGTAGTATAATTCGCAGGCTTTTCAATACTTACTTGTTCTATATGGGTTCAATAAATGCTATATTTATTTTCAGAGCCCGCTGGCACAGCATGGAGATGGCGGGCATAGTGTGCTACACCGGTGCTAACATTATTATGAAAGCAAGAGAGATCATAGAACAGGTAATTTACCTCATATTTATTTTCATTTCCTAGGTTGAGATTTATAGAGGGCTTTTGTAGGTCTCTTGGTAAGGAATGCATCAACGTCAACTAAGCGCCGCCATTGCTGTGGGCTATGTCGCGCAGCCGCTACTGTCTCTAAATCGACGAACGAACGACCAAGAGCTGTCACGCAATCGGTACGGTTAATGCAACAGGGAATAGACTGATTAGCGCAGCAGTTTTGTTATTACAAATTTTGGTAGTGACCCTCCTGATCTATAATATGGAGGCATTGACTGTTCTCTTATAATTAAACGACATTGGAATTCTAATAATTTTATTGTATTGTTGCTATAACTTCCCAGATCTTTAATCTACCTACTACCCCTATCCCCACTACCCCCAGGTGGGCCGCCCCCTAGAGCTGGACACGGACGGCATCTGGTGCGTGCTGCCGGCCTCCTTCCCCGAGACGGTCACAGTACACACCACGCACGCCAAGAAGAAACTCAACGTGTCGTTCCCGAACGCTGTGCTTAACTCTATGGTCAAGGTATATACTTATACATAGTTTTTCAGAACCAGATAGTGTATAGGGCCTCTGAGAATTTAAAATCTGTTATATCTGTAAGTAGGTAGTGTGATAAGTAGACAGAGCGGCTGCGTCCCTCTGGCGGCGAAACCTCAGTCGAATACACGAGCTAAACGTTATCGGTTGTTTCTCTTATCACCTCACATCAGTTATAACAAGTGGCGGCGAGGTCCAAAATAAACGTTAAAAATGGCTAAAATATCAGTTGGAACATTAACTGTGTTTAACCATGAAGTGCACGATTGGATAATTTATAAAGATAGGCTAGAACAGTGGTTTTTAGCTAACGATGTTGAGTTGGAGGAAAAGACCGGCAATAAGCGACGCGCCATCTTGCTAAGTAGTTTGGCGGAGCAAACCTACAGACTTCTCCGTGATTTAGCTTTGCCTAAGGAAGTTGGAACACTTACATATAAAAGTGTTATTGCTTTGCTTGATAGCCACTTTCAACCTAAGAAGTGTGGCTTCGCCGAGCGATCAAAATTCCACGGGGCAACGCAGTCATCGGGTGAATCCTTAGCAGAATGGGCGGCGCGTGTACGTGGCTTAGCGACTCATTGTGCTTTTGGAGAGGCTGTGTTCGAGGACGCCATACGAGACCGCTTCGTACTGGGCTTGGCGCCTGGTCCAGAGCGCGATAAACTGTTCACGCTGGAGATGGAGGAGCTGACGCTGAGCAAGGCGTTGGCGATGGCTGAAGGCGTGAGGTGTGCGCGCGAGGGCTCGCGGCAGACGGCTCCAGGGGCGGCGCCTCCAGATCCTCTGCACGTGTTCAAGATGGGTGCGTATTGCGACGTATAAAAACGAAATGTATAATTTCACATTAATAACGTTCACAACAAATAATGAACGTTACGTATAACAACAAAATCTATATTTTCATAAGGTATAAGATTCAATTGGTATAACGTACATTTTATATAATATCAAAATATATAATACTTACGAGGGCTAATATCAATTCGTATAACATACATTACGTATATCGTTTAAAATATATACTATCATTTAGTATAAAGTTCATAAAACATACTAACAAACAATAACATAATCTGTGTTTAATTACCCAACACCGTCAAACCCCTTAATACCAAAACCTAAAGATAGGTGCGACGACGAGCAAAGCGAGGAGGAGCGTGTTAGGTGCACATGTTCGTCGAAACCAAAGCGGAGCGTAGCGAAGCGGAGCGGAGCGTCTCCCCACATAGCGTCAATAATAATAATAATGTCAAAACCCCTTAGCACCAAAACCTAAAGATAGGTGCGACGACGAGCAAAGCGAGGAGGAGCGTGTTAGGTGCACATGTTCGTCGAAACCAAAGCGGAGCGTAGCGAAGCGGAGCGGAGCGTCTCCCCACATAGCGTCAATAATAATAATAATGTCAAAACCCCTTAGCACCAAAACCTAAAGATAGGTGCGACGACGAGCAAAGCGAGGAGGAGCGTGTTAGGTGCACATGTTCGTCGAAACCAAAGCGGAGCGGAGCGTCTCCCCACATAGCGTCAATAATAATAATAATGTCAAAACCCCTAGTACCAAAACCTAAAGATAGGTGCGACGACGAGCAAAGCGAGGAGGAGCGTGTTACGCTAGCCCTATAGTACCCGTGTTAAGAGAGGATAAAAAGATCCGAATATGTGCTGACTATTCCAGCACGATAAACAAACAATTACAAGTTGATAAATTCCCTTTGCCTAGAATTGAAGAGCTGTTCTCCAAGCTACATGGTGGACAGCGGTTCTCTAAGCTGGACTTATCTGCAGCCTATAATCAGCTGATTCTCTCTGAGGCTTCTCAACCCTTAACGTGCATCAATACGCACAAGGGACTATATAATTACACAAGGTTAGTGTTTGGCTTGTCTAGCGCACCAGCCATATTTCAGAGAACCATGGAAAGTCTATTATCAGACATAGATGGGGTATTATTATTCCAAGACGACATTTTGATAACGGGAATCAATAATAAACAACACCTTGATAGGTTGCACTTAGTTATGAACAGACTTGAAACGGCGGGACTGGTCTTACAAAAAGAGAAGTGTTCTCTTTTACAGGAATCTATTTCGTATTTGGGATTTATAATAGACCGTCATGGTATACATAAGTCACCTGAGAAGGTTAAAGCAATATTAGATGCGAAGACTCCCGAAAATGTAAGCGAGCTCAAGTCGTTTTTAGGCATGATAAATTATTATCGTAATTTTGTCAAAAACGCATCATCGATTTTAAGCCCATTGTTTAAATTACTCGAAAAAAATGTACCGTGGCAGTGGAACAATGAGCATGAGTCAGCTGTGGCCACCATCAAGCGTGAGTTGTCCTCAGAGTCTACGCTAGCTCATTTTAATCCTAACGCACAACTAATCCTCACTGTAGATGCTTCTCCGACAGGTCTAGGCGCTATATTGTCGCAGGTGGAACATGGTGAGGAAAAACCTATATCGTACATGTCTCGTCCACTAACTACAGCTGAGCGTAGGTACAGTCAGATACAGAAAGAGGCAACGGCCATAATCTTTGGCGTTAGGAAGTTTCACCAATACTTATTCGGTCGTGCGGATCCTTTCACTCTGAGAACGGATCATAAGCCATTATTGTCGATTTTTAATCCCGACAGAGGCATTCCCGAAGTATCGGCTAACAGGCTTCAGCGCTATGCTATATTTTTGTCTGCCTATAACTACATTATTGAATATGTACCGAGCGCCCGTAATTCAGCTGATTATTTAAGTCGCTCGGTGTCATTAGCCCTTGACCATGAAAGTAGCAAACAGGTTCAATACGCAGGTAAACATCCAACACTCACACAGCTGTTCGCGACAATGCAACCTACATTCAGTTTATATGTGAGGGTAATCAGTTTCTAACTATTCAACAAATACATAGTGCTACGTTGTTGGATTCTGATCTTTCACGAGTATTGCAATACGTCTCAAGTTCCTGGCCTACTAAAGTGTTAGATAAAACTCTGAGGCCCTATTATGAGTGTCGTAATGAACTTGCTGTTGAGGACGGGTGTCTTATGAGAGGACATAAACTTGTAATTCCACAGTCCGCGCGAAATGATATTTTATGCGAATTACATCGTGGTCACTTAGGTATGTCTATGATGAAAGCCGAAGCACGAGATCGTTTTTGGTGGCCCGGGCTGTCAGCTGATATTGAGCGATGTGTGTCGTGATGCGGCGTGTGCGCGTCGCTGCGCCCCGCGCCCCCGCGCGCCCCGCTCACCCCCTGGCCGTTCCCGCCTCATCCGTGGCACCGCGTTCATCTTGATTTTCTTGGGCCGATCAATAACAAAACATTTTTAATAATAGTAGATGCCTATTCGAAGTGGGTTGAGTGTTTTGACGTTTCTACGGGATTCGGATCGCGAGTAGTTATTGAAAAGCTTTGCGAGGTAATGGCTAGGTTTGGTCTGATAAATACCATTTGTTCAGATAACGGTACATCCTTTGTCTCCTCGGAATTCAGGGAATTTTGTTATCGTAATGGAATTACACATTTAACATCTCCAGCTTACAATCCTCAAAGCAACGGCCAAGCTGAAAGCTACGTTAAAATTATAAAAAAAAGCAATTAAATCAATTATTTTATCTGGATCCAACTTACGGGATTTAAACTTAAAATTACAAGAGTTTTTACTAATATACCGAAATTCCAAACATTCCACAACCAACCTGTCTCCTTCTGAAATATTATTCGGACATAACTTGAGATGTAGATTAGATCTCATTACACCGGGTACATCGTCTTCAGCAACTGACTCAGCACTTAACAAAAATGTTAAATTAAACCAGTCCTTACAATGTGAGAACTATAACGGAATGCGTGACGTCAATTTCAATGTGAATGAGACAGTGCTTGTAAAAGTGTATAAAAACAAAAAGTCTCAATGGACCAAAGGTGTTATTAAAAGTAAAATTGGTTCGTCATTATACATAGTTTATATCAATGATCTTCAGTGTACCGAGAAAAAACATGTAAACCAATTATTAAAATATAAGGGGGAGGAATTAGATGATAAGAATAATTGTACTTCTAAAGATGTTATTAATAGTGAGGAAGTTCCTATTCCGGCATTTGTGATGCCATCTTCTGTTGTTAGTAGTAGTTCTATGCCTATTCGCCCGGCAAGCGCTGACCCTGAGTCATCATCATCATCAGCTGTACCAGCGGCAGCGGCGGCGTGTGAGCCGGGCGCCGCGCCAGCGCGCGCCGAGGGCGTCGAGCCCTGGGCTGACTGTGAGGATCAACCTGCCGATGTGGCTCCTCAACAGCGACCTAAGCGCACTCGTAATTTGATTAATTATAAGCAGTTCTTTTAATTATTGTGGGAGGGATGTTATATGTATAAGTAGGTAGTGTGATAAGTAGACAGAGCGGCTGCGTCCCTCTGGCGGCGAAACCTCAGTCGAATACACGAGCTAAACGTTATCGGTTGTTTCTCTTATCACCTCACATCAGTTATAACAAAATCCTTGCAAAATTGGTATACCTAGATGGTTATGGGGTGAAATACTTGTTGCTACCCTTTACTGCTACCCCGGCACGACTGCCAATGCACGACTTTTATGGCCTAACTGTAAGATGTAATACCCATAGGTTATTAACGTGATGATTGCAAAGCTACTCTAAAATCTATGCAAATACGCACTTTTATCCCAATACTTTATTCAAATGCTTTTAATTTATAATTACAATGAAAATGTGTATTTTATTCTACCAGGATCACTTTACCAACGACCAATACTTCGAGCTAACAAACCCTGAAGAGAAGAAATACGAGCAGAGGTCAGAAAACTCAATTTTCTTCGAAGTGGACGGTCCCTACCTGGCCATGGTGCTGCCCGCTTCTAAAGAAGAGGGGAAGAGGTTGAAGAAGAGATATGCTGTCTTCAACTTTGATGGCTCTTTGGCTGAGTTAAAAGGTAAGTTTATTTTTGCCAGTATGATGAATTTTTGACTATCCAGAAAAATATAATACCTATAGGGTAGTTTATAGCTGGACTACGCTTAAAACATGCATATAAATCCTGTCATTCTAATTGGATGTCTTGATTCTAGGATTCGAAGTAAAGCGGCGAGGAGAGCTGCAACTCATCAAGATCTTCCAGTCCTCAGTGTTCGAGGCGTTCCTCAAGGGAAACGACCTCAAAACCTGCTACGGCGCAGTGGCCAAAGTAGCCGATTACTGGCTAGACGTACTCTACAGCAAGGGCTCAAACATGCCCGACACAGAACTATTCGAACTCATCTCGGAAAACCGTTCCATGTCCAAAAAGTTGGAAGACTACGGAGGTCAGAAGTCAACCTCTATATCGACGGCTAAGAGACTGGCCGAATTTTTAGGCGACCAAATGGTGAAGGACGCCGGCTTGGCTTGCCGCTTCATTATATCGCGCAAGCCTGAGGGTGCTCCTGTAACTGAGCGGGCTATACCGCTGGCCATCTTCCAGTCGCCTGCGTCGGTGAAGCGCCATCATTTGCGGAGATGGCTGAAGGATTCCTCGATAACGGAGGATATTGATATAAGAGATGTGTTGGACTGGGCGTATTATATTGAGCGGCTGAGCGGCGCTATACAGAAGATTATTACTATACCGGCTGCTATGCAAGGGGTAAGTTCATAAAACATTATTTAACCCTTGAGGAATCTTAACAGTTTATGGTATGTTTTTTTGTCTAGTTCCTGTAACTTTGACCACCTGCAACGATACCGCGATCTATGTACAATAGCGAGGTCCGAGGTCCGCTGCGGCAAGTTATGTAAGATTTGTCAGATGAGCGGCGCTTTTGAAGACGCAGACTGCGACGCGTCCTCATGTTACGCATTGCCAGGGCGCCTAATAAATATGAATTGCTTGATGGTGGTATCAGTTTACAAAGCCTTTACAAAACTCAACAATCTCCCACAGCTAGACAACCCGGTCCCGCGCGTGCAGTACCCGGACTGGCTGCACAAGAAGATGCTCGCCAAGACGGACAAGTTCAAGACGCGCAAGATCACCGACATGTTCACCGCGGCGCCGCGGGGGGACCGGGAGAGGGCCGAGGGGGAGGGGGAGGGAGACGAGGAAGGGGAGACTGAGGTTAGTATAAGTGTAACACGTGCAGATATACATAGACACAATGAGAAGATCTGGCCAAGACGGACGGATTGCGCTATTAACAGTGTTATTATTTATTTATCCGTTCTCGTTAAAAGTTACTCGTAAACCAATACCGATTCACTCTACTAACTTCCCCCATTTCATTCCAGACAATGGAGCTAGACATGGAAGACATCGGCAAGGACACCGCTCCCAAGCCGCTGCGTCCCATAGTGCACACCGTGAAGAGGAAACGAGAGGAGTCACCGCCTCCCGTGGTCTACAACACGTGGAGAGAAGCTTTGGGGAATCCACCGCCTTTTGGGAATACTAAGGTTTGCACTTATACTTTTTTCTAGCCCTTAGGAAAACGGTCAACGGAGCGGTGAAGTGAGTGAAAATAATACCATTACTATTGGGTATTGGGCTATTGGAGAAATATTCTCATAAAATATTATGTATTCACAGGAAGAGCGCATTGCGTGGATACTGTTCCAGAAGAAGAAATGGAAGTGGCAAATGGATCAACGCGGCACAACGAACCGAAACAAAAAAGGTATATATACTTATAGAAAATGCTTTTAGCTTTAAGTCCACCCTATGTACACTTATTTATATATTTTTGCAATAAAGAAATTAATGAAATAAA
Organism: Plutella xylostella; assembly: GCF_932276165.1. Taxonomy (NCBI): domain Eukaryota; kingdom Metazoa; phylum Arthropoda; class Insecta; order Lepidoptera; family Plutellidae; genus Plutella; species Plutella xylostella. Next base: position 2,774,418 of record NC_064005.1, read on the forward strand.
TAAGTATATCAACCTTTTTGGAACCTCAAGCTTGATTGATATGTAATTTTAGGTAAAATGGACAACCATCAAACGATGCCGCCTCCGAAGAATGTGGGTCCCTCCAACGGTCTCGGGGGCTTCATCAGGAGAGCTCAGCGGACCATACTTAACACTCCGTGGCAAATCATACAGGTATAACTTATTACTTCAACTCTCTTCCATTCTACAGAAACACTTAATATTGGTCGGTCTATACATAATACAGGGCAAAATAGAAGATGCGCGCGGTCTGCTCAGCTTGTTGGTGACAAAAACGAGGGCTTAATTAGGGTTTGTCGCCATGTTGTTGTTGCAGTCCTATGGCACCCCAGAGGTGCAGAGGGTCTCCACTAACGTCCGCCACTTCCGCCTATCTTCGGCTGTACTTTTGGCCTCGCTCCAGCTTAGTCCAGCGGCTCGCAGCTCGTTTTCGACGCTTCGGCGCCAAGTTTGGACAGGGCGTCCCCGGGAGCACTTGCCATTTGGTGGCCTCCAGTCAAAGGCTATAGTTGCGGCATTCGTAGGTCCTCTTCGTACAGTGTGCCCAATCCATCTCCACTTTCGTTTCGCAATTTCCTTGCCGATGGGAGATTGTCGGCACAGCTTCCACAGATCTTCGTTACGTATTGTCTTCGGCCAGAAAACGCGTAGGATCGACCTGAGGGACTTATTGACGAACACTTGCAGTTTGTTCGTCAGCCCTTTCGTCACTCTCCACGTTTCGCAACCAAAGAGCAATACGGACTTCACGATGGAGTCGAAGAGGGAGATTTTTATCCGCCTTGTGAGCACATTCGAGTCCCAAACAGGTTTGTCGCCATAGCAAAATTATTAACCAGTCAGATAATTTGTCATTCACTTACTGCCTAGGATTTGCACTTTCAAAATGGTAATACACGCTTCTCTTAAACGTAAGATCCTTACAGATGGATGGCAAACTTATGGATGCAATAAATAATTGAGTATTGAGATTGTAGACCTCCAAAAATTATTATTGACCCACATCTTACACCAACAGGTAGCAGAGACCTCCGAGCCGGGCCTATTCAGACTATGGGCCCTCATAGGCAGCGACCTGCACCAGATCAAGCTGACAGTCCCGCGCATCTTCTACGTGAACCAGAGAGTAGCGCGCGCCACAGACAGTGATGTTTACTGGCGCAAGTGCAACCGGATCCTGCCTCGCTCACAGCCGGTCCTACACCTGTACCAATATACTGTGCCGGAAGCGCTGTACACTGCGCATCATGAGTAAGTATTTAGACCGTAAAATTATTGTAAAAATTTCAACCTTGTGAATTTAGAAGCGATTTATATTTCGCTATATAAAATCATCTTACATGTGTTGCCATCTGTTTGAAGTCAGGCTTGCGTTAGTCAACCAGAGATGTAGGATCGTCCGTCAAGGAGACTTCTATGAGGTGACGATAGATGGCGCTAGACATCTGACAGTGTAGTGAACCAGAGAGTGGCGCACCACAGACAGCGACAGCTACTGGCGCAAGTGCAACCGGATCCTGCCTCGCGCGCAGCCCGTGCTGCACCTGTACCAGTACACTGTGCCGGAAGCGCTGTATACTGCCCATCATGAGTAAGTACTGTACTGTAATTAAATAAATTTTTCGCAAAATTCGGCATCATAAAAACGACTTCAATACCGCGATGTAGGCTTGTCCTCGCATGTGCTGCCATCTGTAGGAAGTGAGGCTTGCGATAGGTGACTATACAGTCTGATGGTGTTAGTTAGTTCGGTTAGGTGACGATAGATGGCGCTAGACGTTAGATAGTGTAGCTAGTGAACCAGAGAGTGGCGCGCGCCACAGACAGTGATGTTTACTGGCGCAAGTGCAACCGGATCCTGCCTCGCGCGCAGTGCGTGCTGCACCTGTACCAGTACACTGTGCCGGAAGCGCTCTATACTGCCCACCATGAGTAAGTACATAATTATATTGTTCACAAAATTCTGCTCCGCAAAAGAGACTTCAATAGCGCGATGTAGGATTGTTACAACATGTGCTGCCATCTGTTTGAAGTCAGGCTTGCGTTAGGTGATGAAAGATGGCGCTACATTACTCATAATGTAGTGAACCAGAGATTGGCGCTGAGCCCGTGCTGCACCTGTACCAGTACACTGTGCCGGAAGCGCTGTATACTGCGCATCATGAGTAAGTATACTATCGGCAAAATTCGACCATATTGTATTTTTTTACTGGTATCCTTATTCAAAATTCGCTGTCGTCTTTAGTATATCGGGTATTACAATATGAAATTCTAAACCTGTATATATATTACCCAGCTTACCGCGTAGTAGGATTGTCCTAACATGATGTGCTGCCATCTGTTGGAAGATTAGTTTCCGTTCAGCGAAGGCAAAAGTCGCAACATACCTATGTAGGTACATATACTGTAGTTTTTAACACGTACATAATTTGTAGACAGGCACCGTTTATTTTACTGCCACCAGTTTATTTTTCTAAGCATATCAATCTCCAAAAACCCGTTATTTCCAGAGAACTGATGGCCGAGCTGTCAGCGCCAGAGATCGAGGGCATCTACGAGACGCAGATGAGCCTCGAGTTCCGGGTGCTCGTGCAACTCGGCTGCATCTGTGCTGTGGACCCGCAGGAAGCTAGGAAGTAAGATTTACAACTCTTATCCTATTTAATTATATGTCAGCTTTGTTCGCGTTTTGTCTGTTGATATAAAGTACTGCCCAATGTATTGAATAAACTTTATTTTCACGAAAAACGCGATAAAGCAAAGAAAAATAATAAAATATAACTTATGCAGCCCAAACGCTTGTCATTTTCGAAGTAATGATGTTCAAAGAGCTCAAATCATTTCTCTTTGTGTTTGGCTTGAACATTTGTCATTTGTTTATTTTCAGACAAGTGCAGTTTGGATCAAATAACACTGATTCGTTCACGTTAAGCCAGTTGCAGTTCAAAAGTGTGGCTCACCAGCCGTACTTAGAGGATCAGGTTAGTACTGATTTGATATATTATTACTTAGGGAGTAGATATGACAATGTGTGAGCATAGTATTTATTTATTTATTTATTTAACTCTTTATTGCACAAATATTACAAATAAAAGTACAAAGGGTGGACTTAATGCTAAGAGCATTTTCTGCCAGTCAACCCGCAGGAGGTACAAAGATAAAAAGTACGGGTGTGCAAAAACGGAAAAAAAAAGATCAGTATGATTGTGAAGTGCCTAAATAAAAATAATACCTAACCCTAAAACTAAGTAAATAAATATATATGACCCTATACCTATTTATAGTATTTCATTAATTGTTCTTAATTACTTCATACTAATGCGATGTTATTTTTTTATAAAGCTTTCTGGATAGACATTATAAGGTAAGCTTTTGATAGAAAATATACTTCGATTATTAAATAAAAAAGCATATTTTCTTCTTGGCCGTGATACGAACCTTCGACATTAGAGCCATCCACAGACCACTATCGTCAACAATGCCTGTGTGCGAATCACAAATATTGTTGACTCTTGTCGATAATAATTCGATACTGGAGTTGGTATGCGTTTTAATAGTTTCTGACGTTACCGACGGTGCGCTGATCAAGATGTCATACAAAAAGCTATGTAGTTACCTATCGACTGAAACCGTCTATCATTGACTGAATATCTCCCTTCCCAGGAAGGCGTCTCCCCTCTAAAACACATCTACCTATACCAGCACGGGGCACCCCCGCCCGGGCGCAGCATGTGGGCCCTAGTACTGGGCTCGCGTGCACATATCTTCGTGCTAGACACTGTCCGGACGAACCAGATGCCTAATTGCAACACGCTGTATAAAGCTGAGAGGACTGCCAAGTAAGATATTAGTCACATAACGTTGCAACGGACGCAAGGTTTGTGACTGTATATGTATGACTGTATGGTATCATATAGGGGTCACCAGTTTTCCAACTACTTTAGGCTACAAAGTAAACAACTATAGGCTTAGTACTCAATCTACATAACGCTGCAACGTTGCAAGCGTTCCAAGCGTTTGTAACGTTGCAAGCGCAGCATGTGGGCGCTAGTACTGGGCTCGCGCGCGCTCGTGTTTGTGCTAGACACAGTCAGGACGAATCAGATGCCTAACTGCAACACGCTGTATAAGGCTGAGAGGACCGCCAAGTAAGTTATAAGTTACATAACGTTGCAACGGACGTAAGGTTTGTGACTATATGGTATCATATCGGGTCACCAATAAGCCAACTACTTTTTGCTACAACTATAGGCGTAGTACTTTTGTAACGTTGCGAGCGCAGCATGTGGGCCCTAGTGCTGGGCTTGCGTGGACATATCTTCGTGCTAGACACTGTCCGGACCAATCAGATGCCTAACTGCAACACGCTGTATAAGGCTGAGCGGACCGCCAAGTAAGTTATTAGTCACAGTAAGTTATCAGTCTGGGGCTGTCGCCGCTTCAGAACAACAGAACATGGAAAGGAGGATGCACAATTTAACATCGCAAGGGCGTGTCCAAGGGTTCCTCCAGGCTTTTAAAGCAGCTGCCTCAAGCCTTATAGGAAAACCACAGAGGACACCCGAGAGGCGCCAAATCTCCAGAGAACCTAAAATTGGAAAAAGGCTTGCCCAGAGGAAAATTACTCGAGCGGATATGGGCCAGGTGGTCCCACCGAAGCTGAAAACAGCTACCACCTCAAACGACCATCTAGAGAATGCCGCCATCGAATTTATGGCAATTACAACCGCCACAAAGAAGGTAAATCTCTTGTCCTGCAAAACGATCATGCAGACCTACAGGCAAGAGAACGAAAGCCGGCTAAAAGTTTTACTCGAGGAGGCCGAAGCCTGCATATACGATAACAGTAGTTGCCAAGTCCTCAGAGGCAAAATGACTGGAGCGTATATGGCGGCTTATAGCGAGGAATGCGGATTCGTGCCCTGGGAACGCAACATCCCGAAACTCACTCTCCCACACAACAACCAAATGGTGGTCGTAGCTCAGTGTACCAGGATTATGCTAGAGGACAAAATCCTAGCAAAAGCGGAAACCATTAACGCTACCTGGAATAGCTGGACGATGCCCACCATCGCTTGGGTGAACGGGGTACCTGGATGTGGGAAGACAACCTGGGTGGTAAATAACTTCGATGTGAGCAAAGACACCATTATCACCACGACAACTGAGGCGGCCGTCGATATACGAAACAGGCTAGCGCATAGGATCGGGGACATGGTTAGAACTAGGGTACGTACGATGGCATCAGTCCTAGTAAACGGCTTTAGAGAACATGTCGGATGCCAACGCCTGATAATTGACGAGGCCCTGATGAACCATTTCGGGGCAATCGTAATTGCCGCCCGCCTGTCCCGTGCCAGTGATATTGCTCTAATCGGAGACATCAACCAGCTACCGTACATAGACAGAGAGAACCTATTCGAACTAAGGTACAGTCGCCCAACACTGGTAGCAAACATCACCCAGGAGCTGTTGTGCTCATACAGAAACCCCATGGATGTTGCATACGCCCTAAGAGAAGTATACTCAGGCATATACGCAGCCACAGCGCGTATCCAATCCCTGCAGCTGAAAAGGTTTACAGACGCAGCAATTCCAAAATCCCAAACCAACACTCTATTCCTGACGCATACACAGGAAGAAAAAGAGACCCTGACCAGCCAAGGGTTTGGAGAAGGAACGGGATCACGCGTCTTAACCATACACGAAGCACAGGGATTGACGTACGAATCCGTCATTATCATAAAAACAAAAGACAAAATAAAGTTGCACGATAGCATACCTCACGCAGTAGTGGCGCTGTCGAGGCACACCTCCGCCTGCACCTACTATGCGGATGACACCGAGGACGCTATCGGCAACCTCGCTAAAACGGCAATAACAGCACCGAAGAAACGGATCCTCGAGTACAACCTAAAGATGGCAATAAAAAATCGGGACAAAGAGGTCTTTGCCCAGCAATCAAGGCTTTTGGCAACGCAAAATGGAGCGGAATAGGAGAATTTTGATTTTAATTTTAAATTGACGGCCAAACAGTATTGCATGTTTTTTATAGTTTTGATATGTATAGTATATAGCATGTATTGTATAGTTTTGATATGTAGGTATTGTATAGTATATCATGAATTAATATTATCTGTATAAGAACTAACCAATAAAATTAAGATAGTTTTAAGAACACTGTCACACATTAACACCAGGCAAAACAACAGCGATGACAAAAGGAGTGTGTGACCACTGACAGGCGTCTGTTAAGTTCTCTGAAGACAGCTGACACTGGCCCTACCCTTCAAATGTTTGTTGCCATTATAATTGTAAGTGTAACTGTGTGAAACAAAGAAAAAAAAAAGAAAAAAAAAAAAAAAACAAGAAATGCACAACTGGGGGTTTTTAGTCGGTTAAAGGCCGACACTACCTGGGTCCCCTTCCCAGGTGTCTGTGTAGATTTTCCTCCAGGAGTGCAAAAAAAAATATATTATTAATAATATATAGGTATATATATATATAAAAGATAAAATATATATAGAGTAGTGAGTAGTTAAAAGATGAAGATAAAAAACAACCAAACTCTCACAATATATTGATCTCTCAAAAAGGCACGGACATAAAGTCTGTGGAGTGATAATAAAATCTTTAAAAAAAAAAAAAAAGTTATTAGTCACAACGTTGCTACGAACACAACGTTTGTGACTCGTTTAGTTTCTACCCGTAACATGCAATCTACGTAACGTTACAATCGCACCATGTGGGCCCTAGTGCTGGGCTCGCGTGGACATATCTTTGTGCTAGACACTGTCCGGACGAACCAGATGCCTAATTGTAACACGCTGTATAAAGCTGAGAGGACCGCCAAGTAAGTTATTAATCACATAACTTTGCAAAGGAAGCTACAACGTTAGTGACTCGTTAGTGTCTACCCGTAACATGCAATCTATATACGTAACGTTACAATCGCACCATGTGGGTGCTAGTGCTGGGCTCGCGTGCACATATGTTCGTGCTAGATACAGTCAGAACGAACCAGATGCCTAACTGCAACACGCTGTATAAAGCTGAGCGGACCGCCAAGTAAGAGTCTAGTCACATAACGTTGCAACGGACGCTATTGCATGTCTAAAAATAAATAAATAAAAATTTGTTTGTAACTCATTTAGTTGTTCCCCGTAACATGTCGCGCAACAATCAATTTAATATTATTCCGTTTGTTTTGTGTACATTACCCTATAAATAGCTTTATCCCTACGAGGGATAGTCATAAGCAATGGTGTTCGCGTTTTATGTGCAACTGCTGTGCTATGCGGCAAGAGTTATGTATTTAATTGCTGCGGCGTTTACTCATTCCTCAGAACAGGCCGTTTATGGAGATATAAAGTTACCTTCTAAATTTAAATATCAATTCACAGAATAAACCTCGGCACAGACGAGTCGACACTCCCGCCGGCAGACATAGCATGGGAGACACACATAGAAACCGACCTCAAGCAGGTGCACCGCGGCATCCAGCGCGCGCTGCAGCGGCACCGCGACGAGCACAAGGGACCGGCCATCGTAGCGGCCCAGGCGCCGCGAGCAGCGTTGCATGGGGTGCCAGGTAATATAATTTTGTTCTTTTTATCTTGTCGGTGATAAACACAAGAGCTAACCTCGCGGCATGGGTCCCTTTTCGACATCGATGAATTCGTAACATGTGTTTTACCAATCACAATGCCATATTTATCGCAAATCGCGATTGGAGGAAGATATACAAATTTTCATGCTACATGCGTCCCGTTGCATGGGTCCGGTATCGTTACTATATCGTGATTCACTATAAAACGGCGCTGTGATTGGAGGAACACAGATTAAACGAATTTATCCACATCGATAAACGAACCCGTGCAGCGGGACCGTAACTAAGATATAGCATGAGAATGGAATAATACTTTATTGCTTGTATCTTATGGCGTTCCTCTTATATATACATACCCAATCGTATACAAATGGAAGAATACCTACAATAAGCACTACAGCCGGACTAGTAGGACATAGTATGGGAGACGCACATAGAGACGGACCTGAAGCAGGTGCACCGCGGCATCCAGCGCGCGCTGCAGCGGCCCCGCGACGAGCACAAGGGACCCGCCGTCGTGGCCGCGCAGGCGCCGCGCCCCGCGCTGCATGGCGTGCCAGGTATCTATCTATCTATCTATCTATCATGGCGAGCTTATTGTCCGCATTTAGCCCATAAGGTGGGCCATTATGCGTGCCGGGTTATGTAATGTATAAATGCGTCTTACTTCAGATGCATAGGTTGCGGGTTTATATCACGTCAGGGTCACCAATGTGCCAAGCTGGATTTAGGCAATAGGAAATGTGCCTACTCTCTTGAGAATGGCGGAACATACTCATGTGCTATGAAAAAGTTCCACCTGCCATTGACGTCCCATATGTCACTGGAACTTTTTCATTGCTCGTGAGTGTATTTACCTATTGTGTCTTGTGGCGTTAATCTTATATAACTACCATCATCATCTTGAGGTTATAATTATCAATAAATCTAATACACGGATGAATGTGGTAGCTACAATAAACACTATAGCCGTCAAGTGCATAGCATGAGAGACGCACATAGAGACGGACCTGAAGCAGGTGCACCGCGGCATCCAGCGCGCGCTGCAGCGGCCCCGCGACGAGCACGAGGGACCCGCCGCCGTGGCCGCGCAGGCGCCGCGCCCCGCGCTGCATGGCGTGCCCGGTATTGTGTAGCTTCTTCTTTGCGTGTCAATGATGAACATTAGACCTGGCACCGCTGCATGAGTCCATTTATCCATGTCTATAAATTCGTTTTGCACATTTCATCAATCACAGCGCCGTTATTATCAATAAGCAGTATAGTGTCATTTATCCATGCTGCGAGCATTTCCCATCATCAGTCGGTACTGGATCACTGATCTGGACTACGCCACTCCCAAGGCTACTGGACGTTGGCCCCTCTTAAGAGTGCTGGTCATAAGCCACATATTTTTCTCAGACTACCGGTTATCTGTATAAGGTCGCCGGCTCATCGGGCTGTCACAAACCACAATTGCCTGTTCATGATCTTCATGCGAGAATTCGGCATTCATTACTCATCAGAATTTTCTTACCCAAAATATCTTTCTAGCTACATTTAGCTTTCATTTAGTTTTAGTAGCTTTTGGGCTACATTACTTGAAGAGTCTTTATAAGAAATCTGCCAAAATTTTGCTTATACACAAATTAACTCCATGCATTCCCCCCACAGGTCTATCAGACTTCCCGATAGTCCCCCTGCACGTGCGCGATGTAGACACTCTGTACAACTCACTGGAGTGGCAGCGTAACGGCGCGCGCGCCATAGTGAGGCACCTGCTCAACTTGCGCGCCATGCTGCGCCTCACGGTGGAACAGTGCAGGTAATGTTATGAGAGTAAATAAGTTACTTAAATTACATGGAATATTATAATATGGAGTTAGAGCAAGTACGCACGGCTTATTGATAGAATTATTGAGATTTCTATATATATTTTTTATTTTCTTCTGCCTACCACCCTTTATTTTTATATTTAATACGATTTTAGATTCGTTGGTTATCACTTTATCACAACTAAAGTTTGGTTTGGGAGGTTTTAGGCTTCTTCTTCTTCTAGTGCCGTCTCCTAGCGAAGGTTGGCAATTATCCTGCTAATTTCCGTCTTGGAGGCCGCCGCACCGAACAATTCTCCAGTACTCAGCTGGAACTACTGGCGTATTTATTTATCGTATGGCTTCACTGGTTACATAAAATAGTATTAAAATAAGGATTTATACATGTCACTAAAAACTGATTTTTAGGCATCATAATGTTTTTTTCCTTATTTCCAGATACTACCACGTGCCGATCGGCAACCTGCCCGCCGACCCGACGCTATTCGCCGCCGACTTGTTCTACGCGCGGCACCTGCTCAAGCACAACTGCGTGCTGTGGAGCTCCGACCGCGAGCGCCCCGACCTGGGCGGCCGCGAGACCGATGATAATAGGTGAGGGGCTGCTAGTGTTAATGTGTCTACATACAGGCTAATACAGGGTGTTGCTTAATCGGCTTTCTATACCACTTTTGCGGAACCCTGTGAATACATTTTATGGCAGATAAAATCATGTGTGTTTCCTATCGGGGAATCGGCCGATGGCCTTCCTTAAAAACCTCTTGAAGTCTATCTATCTGTCCACCACAAACACACGTACGCACAATTTGCTAGTAGCCTAGTGGGAGTTTCTCTGCTACGAGGGGAGTTTGCCATAACCTCTCTCTGTTTGCGGCGGACTTGTTCTACGCGCGGCACCTGCTCAAGCACAACTGCGTGCTGTGGAGCTCCGACCGCGAGCGCCCCGACCTGGGCGGCCGCAAGACCGACGACAATAGGTGCGGGGCTGCTAGTGTTATGAGAGCTATATATTGAAAAAAAACCGGCCAAGTGCGAGTCGGGCTCGCGCACAAAGGGTTCCGTAGCAGCAAAATTACAGTTAAATCAACCTATCTCAAAAACTATAAGAGATACTTTGATCAAACCAAAAATCGTTGAAAGAGTTAATTAGCATGCATCACCTCTATTTTTTTTAGAATTTTATACCCCGTAGTTATAAAAATAGAGGGGGGGGGACATACTTTTTACGACTTTGAGAGCTGATATCTCAAAAACCGTTCACTTTAAGAAAAATGTTTTTTAGAAAACTTTATATCATTTTAAAAGACCTTTCCATTGATACCCCACACGGGTATGTACATCGAAAAAAAAAATTTCATCCCTCAGTTACATGTATGGGGGGCCCCACCCCCAATTCTTTTTTTTACTATTTAGTGTCATATTTTTGTAGCGGTTCATACAACACATATTCCCATCAAATTTCATCACTGTAGTACTTATAGTTTCCGAGTAAATCGGCTGTGACAGACGGACAGACGGACAGACGGACAGACGGACATGACGAAACTATAAGGGTTCCGTTTTTGCCATTTTGGCTACGGAACCCTAAAAACTGATATTACGGCAGATAAAATTCCACTAGCATCGGGGAATTTGCCCGTCGCTTACATTAACTAACCGCTTCGCTAAAGACACGCACGCACCAAGATTTGCGTGTGAGAGCCTACCTTAGACTGACTGTCACTAGAGCGGAGCGGAGCGAGGCCGAAATCAACCAATAAAATTTCACGAGCGGAGATTTTGGTTAAATCTATCGGTGCATTTTTGCCTACGCATAATTTTCGTGCGAGGTCGGTTGGCCTAGTGGGGGTATCTCTGCTATCAGGGTAATTTACCACTAACCTCCCGCCGACCCGACTCTGTTCGCGGCGGAGCTGTTCTACGCGCGGCACCTGCTCAAGCACAACTGCGTGCTGTGGAGCTCCGACCGCGAGCGCCCCGACCTGGGCGGCCGCGAGACCGACGATAATAGGTGAGGACTTAGCTTAGGCTCTAAGAATGATGCTGATGAATGCTATCATGACGTAGAAAGAAAATGGAGTCGGTCGGTGGCCTATCTGTCCATTAGAGCGGAGCGGAGAGCAAGCGGAGATTTTCTTTCTTTCAAATCTGTAAGTGCTTTTTTGCCTACGCACAATTTCCGTACCAGATCGGTTGGTCTAGCTAGGGGGTATCTCTGCTATGAGGGTAGTTTGCCATGACCTCCCGTCGGCCCCGACGCTATTCGCCGCCGACTTGTTCTACGCGCGGCACCTGCTCAAGCACAACTGCGTGCTGTGGAGCTCCGACCGCGAGCGCCCCGACCTGGGCGGCCGCGAGACCGACGATAATAGGTGAGGGGTAGCTGGTATTAAATATGGTGGCATATAAAACTCTTTTTACGGCCGTGGTGGCTAAGCAGCGAGCGAGGCGAAAATCCACCAATAGAATTTTACGATCGGTGCATTTCTGGCTAGGCATGATCTGCATACGAGATCGGTTTGCCTAATAGGGATCCGGGGGCATGGCAGTGCCCCAGCCAAGTCTCTAGCAAAATGGTCACAGCCGTACCATCTTTTCTCGAAGCGATTCGCGGCTGTGTCGCCCTCCCTATATCTTCGACGTGGACAAAGCTAGGAGTTTAGGTTTTCGGTGAATAATAGTAGGTATCAGAACAAGCGATACAAGGGTACTTTAGTTTGCCATTCACTTGCCCCCACTCCGACGACGCGACGTTCGATAACGACATCATCATCGTGTATATTTTCAACCCGCAAAGATTTAACTCAAGTAACCAATCTATAAACATTTGTCCCCAGGCTAGTAAGCGAGGTGGACGAGCAGTCCGGCTGCACGCACAACGCGCCCGGCGCGTACTCCGGCGTGTGCGTGCAGCTGGAGACGGACGCGCTGGCGGTGTGCGCGCTGCTGCAGGCCTCCACCATACTGCAGGTGACTAGCTCCCGGCGGGGTAGGCAGGGCGTCACTAGCGGGGTAGCAGTCCGTGTGCGTGCAGCTGGAGACGGACGCGCTGGCGGTGTGCGCGCTGCTGCAGGCCTCCACCATACTCCAGGTGACTAGCTCCCGGCGGGGTAGGCAGGGCGTCACTAGCGGGGTAGCAGTCCGTGTGCGTGCAGCTGGAGACGGACGCGCTGGCGGTGTGCGCGCTGCTGCAGGCCTCCACCATACTGCAGGTGACTAGCTCCCGGCGGGGTAGGCAGGGCGTCACTAGCGGGGTAGCAGTCCGTGTGCGTGCAGCTGGAGACGGACGCGCTGGCGGTGTGCGCGCTGCTGCAGGCCTCCACCATACTGCAGGTGACTAGCTCCCGGCGGGGTAGGCAGGGCGTCACTAGCGGGGTAGCAGTCCGTGTGCGTGCAGCTGGAGACGGACGCGCTGGCGGTGTGCGCGCTGCTGCAGGCCTCCACCATACTGCAGGTGACTAGCTCCCGGCGGGGTAGGCAGGGCGTCACTAGCGGGGTAGCAGTCCGTGTGCGTGCAGCTGGAGACGGACGCGCTGGCGGTGTGCGCGCTGCTGCAGGCCTCCACCATACTGCAGGTGACTAGCTCCCGGCGGGGTAGGCAGGGCGTCACTAGCGGGGTAGCAGTCCGTGTGCGTGCAGCTGGAGACGGACGCGCTGGCGGTGTGCGCGCTGCTGCAGGCCTCCACCATACTGCAGGTGACTAGCTCCCGGCGGGGTAGGCAGGGCGTCACTAGCGGGGTAGCAGTCCGTGTGCGTGCAGCTGGAGACGGACGCGCTGGCGGTGTGCGCGCTGCTGCAGGCCTCCACCATACTGCAGGTGACTAGCTCCCGGCGGGGTAGGCAGGGTGTCACTAGCGGGGTAGCAGTCCGGCTGCACGCACAACACTAGTATAGACTAAGTTATTTTTTATGCTGCAACTTAAATGCTTGTGGGCGTCTAATATCAATACTATAACATTTCATTGGTTTATAACTTGGGTTATTTACAATGTTATTATGTTTGCAGGTGGAAGGGACGAGTGTGGCCACATGTTTTGGAGCTCAACACTCCAACATACAAGATATCATGTCTAACACCGGTACGTGCTATTTTATTACTTCTCTATCTACATCCACACCTCGTAATATCTATAATAGATTGCGAGATTCGCTTTAAAATGTAAGAATGGTAGATTAAAAAGTAGCCTTGAAAGTAGGTAAGGGTCCTGTCAAGGTCTGTGAAAGTAATGTGTGATCAAATAATGAGTTCAATGATTGTATTTTCAAACTAATAACTCTTCATTATTCCAGGTTCAAACGCGTCATTGAACTACGACGAGACGGCGCAGTGCGCGGGCGCGTTCAAGATCCTGCGCTCCATGGTGGCGTCGTGGCTGCGCGACGTCACGCAGTACAAGAACGTGTTCGCCGACTACCAGATATCACATCTGTACAGGTACCTGCACTTGACCCCTCTATAAGGCTCATTGTAAAAGTATTTCATGGTATTTCAAACTTAACTTTATGGGATAAAGTAAAAAATATGGCGGCAAAATATTATTCCTTTGTTTAGCGTAGATGCACGAAACTTATCTCCTAGAGTACGGTTTAAATATTTTAATCGTCCGGCGCCATTATTTATTTATACGGCGCACCCTAGGCTGTAAAAGACTGAAGCTAATCCCTTCATCATTATGACTACTGCAAGTCTGGCAGTACCAGCTTGGTAAAGTAGCTCAAAACAGATGACATATCAACATGGCAGATGATAAGACTTTGTATGGCCATCGGTCAGTCAACTGTTGATGAACAATATCAAACTCATTTCAAGCCTTCCGGTCCATTATGCCAATCGTTTAATGCTTAACTCACTTGACTGAATCTCATAATCACAACCCCACAGATGGCTAAAAACCCCGACCTCGCTACTCTACGACCCTGCTCTCCGGCGCACGCTGTACAACCTGATGAAGAAGCTATATCTGCTGCTAGTGGCGGAGTTCAAGCGCCTCGGAGCCTCCATCGTGTTTGCGGACTTCACCACCATCCTGCTGTGCACTAATAAAGCTTCTGTTATGGATGGCGTCGGTGAGTTCTAAAGATAGGATATTTTTCCTCTACTGCAGGCCAAGATACCTGTAGTGGATAGGTGTGTAAAGCCGGAGGAAAGAGTGTGTATGACTATGGTATGGCTTCAGCCGCACTAATAGTCTGTGAATTAGTCCCAATAAGTATGCCATGAATTCCAGTGAGACAGCAGCTTGTGTAATAAACCTACCACATCCAGAGGCGATTAAAAATCTATTATATCTGGTGTACCAATGGGATGTGAGTATTTAATCGGTAAGGCTTAGGTATTTGATACCGCCTCATTATAATAAGCCTTTCTATAAGCGGTACAAGCGGGAGCGGTGGTAGCTCAGTCGGGTAAGCGCCCGCTTCTCACGCCAGAGATGCGGGTTCGATCCCGGCGCTGACATGTACCAATGAGTTCTTTTAACTAAAGTACAATGTATACCATCGCTCTTACGGTGAAGGAAAATATCGTGAGGAAACCTGCATATCTAGATCTAGCACATCTAGATATGTAAACGCACCAACCCGCAGTGGACCAGCGTGGTGGGAAATGGTCCGAGCTTAGGAAGGCAGTTTAGACCTTGGGGATATGCACAAAGGTTCCATTTGAGAGAGCCAGGTGCAGGTACTTACACCCCCACAGAAAATAGAATAGAATAGAAGCGGTAGAATCCCTATTTCACTCAATCTGTGTACCAAAATTTTTACATTAGTTACGTTAATTTGTTGCAGGCTACGTGGAGTTTGTAGTGCAGAGTATCCGCAACAAGGAGTTGTTCCACGGCATCGACATCACGTACAAGCGCTGCTGGGCGCACCTGCTGTGGCTCGACGAGGCCAACCACGCCGGGATCGAGGTATTTACACATTTACGACTCATTTACAATACAAGTACCTAGTCGTTATAGTTACTTCCCATTGAGAAAGGTTTGGGTATTTTAGTCTATTGTGTACAATGAGGGAATGAAACTACAGAGAAAGGAGAAAAACCTCCAGTGTTCGAATTATTGTGAGTAATAAATTATGTCTTTATTTGAGCATTTTCATCAGATCAGCTATTTTGCTTTGCAGGGTAAACTACCTCAAGGGCTGGTGGAAGTTGGGTCATCTCAGCTACCCACGGAATCAGAAGATCAAAACGACGAGGTATGTACCTCTATGTGCGGAATTACCTACTACATACCCTCATATACCTTTGTATGTATAGGCAAATTATAATTATACCTCCAGATGATAAATAACTAACAGGGATACCGGAATCTATTGAAACATAAACCAACAAAGCCAATCCAAACTAACCCCCTACATCCTTCACAGGAGAGCTCAATCACCATGCACTGGAACCTAGCGGAGTTCTTGCCCCGGACGGTGCGCGAACACTTCGTCTCCACCGTGGCGGGCTACGTCAGCGCCGCGCACAGTAGGCGCGAGGAACTGCCGGCGCTGATCACCGGGGAACTGACACAGAAGCTGCTGCAGTGAGTGTTGTCACGTGTTGTGTGGGGGTGAATGTTTGTAATAGGGAGTGACTTAGTGTCGACGGTGGCGGGCTACGTCAGCGCAGCCCACAGTAGGAGGGAGGAACTGCCGGCGCTGATCACCGGGGAACTCACGCAGAAGCTGCTGCAGTGAGTGTTGTGACGTGTTGCGTGGGGGTTAATGTTTATAATATATATATATAAATATTTATTTTCAGACCACATAGTCCATAGTAAGTGTTAGTAACAATGAATCTTAATACTAGGTTAGGCTAAATACAAACACAAACACATTAATATATTTATTTACACACCCTATTTTGAAACACTGAGTACTGATCCTACCCTGTTCCAGTTAAGTACTTGGACCCAGTGTCTCAAGATAGGGCCATCCACCCTCTCGGCGATCACCCTCAGGAGGCTGTTGTCGCTGGCCCGCACTCTGCCCAGCAGAGACGCTGTTCGCTTCCGGATAATGGCGTAAAAGTCATCCGTGCGCTCGGCTGCGAACATGCCTGACGCGCTGCAGTAGCGGGGCAGCCCCATCATCATCCTGAAGGTGTTATTATATTGAACGCGCAGGGCGCTGAAAGCCTTCTGAGTATAGTTAGTCCAGAGGCTGCGGGAGTAACGGGATAATAGGGAGTGACTTCGTGTCGACGGTGGCGGGCTACGTCAACGCAGCCCACAGTAGACGCGAGGAACTGCCGGCGCTGATCACCGGGGAACTCACGCAGAAGCTGCTGCAGTGAGTGACGTCACGTGTTGCGTGGGGGTTAATGTTTGTAATATGGAGTTCACTTAGTGTCGACGGTGGCGGGCTACGTCAGCGCCGCCCACAGCAGGCGCGAGGAACTGCCGGCGCTGATCACCGGGGAACTCACGCAGAAGCCGCTGCAGTGAGTGTTGTCACGTGTTGCGTGGGGTTAATGTTTGTAATAGGGAGTTCACTTCGTATCGACGGTGGCGGGCTACGTCAGCGCCGCCCACAGTAGGCGCCAGGAACTGCCGGCGCTGATCACCGGGGAACTCACGCAGAAGCTGTTGCAGTGAGTGACGTCACGTGTTGCGTGGGGGTTTAGGTATTAGGTGGTGGTAAGAGTAAAATAAAATCGTGGATGCAGTTTCATTTTGAGCGCCACCTAATTATTATGGAACACATTTTAGCACCGAGGAAGCACTAACTTGTATAAATACAAGGCCTGGCTAAAATGGTATTGTAGGTAAGCTGAAATGAGTGTTTATCTTAACTTTTGTTGAGAATGCCCCATTTATTGTTTTTTTTATTTACACATAAATATAACCCTCTTCATGTCCTGTTTCCGCTTACCTTGTATTATTTGTTTTTCTACTACCGAAATAATCGATATTTTACTGTCTGAATGTGTACTAAATAATTAAATTTTACCTTCATCCATCCTCAGAATAACGGAGCGCATAAACAGCCGCTCGCCCGTCCTCCTGCCCGGTGACATCGCACTTCGCCCCGGCACCCGCGAGGACCTGCTCTCTGAGCAGAGCACTCCGGCATTGATGTTCGTTAATGCCGTCTGCAAGGTGCTGTCGCTGGACCAGGCTATGGAGGACCAGGTTAGAGTAGACTTAATATAGAATGAAGGTGCAAGGTTCACTGGAAGACTGACTCACTGAGTAGAGCACTCCGGCGTTGGTGTTCGTTAATGCTGTCTGCAAGGTGCTGTCGTTAGACCAGGCTATGGAGGACCAGGTGAGAGTAGACCTCGTGTTTAATGACGCAAGGTTGTAAGACTTGCTCACTGAGCAGAGCACTCCGGCATTGATTTTTGTTCAGGCCATGGAGGACCAGGTCAGAGTATACCTAATGCGTAATAATAGAATTAATGTAAGGTTAAGAGCATACTTACATATATATCGACATAGAGTGCCTCGTACCTATGGATAGTGATAGAGATTTATGGATCTGCCTTCCGGTGGATCACTGATAAAATTTCGATGCCTCTACGTTTGCCTGTTTATCTATTCCAACTGGTCGGCATATATGTCATCCCCACTGCCGCATATTGTAAGAACTAGTTTGGTAACATTTGATTTACGATGTTCCATTCTCCACAGGTGACCCTGCTCCGGCGCAACCTGCTCCGCCTCATCGGCATAGGCGAGTTCTCGGCGGCGGCGCAGTGGCGGGACCCGTGCGCGTCGTGCCCGCTGGCCGAGGTCATCTGCGCCGTGTGCAACCACTGCCGGCGGCTCGACCTGTGCCGTGATACCCACATGGCTGTGGACGAGAATGATGTGTGAGTGTTTATCAGTGTTTGTTACGCTTTTTAAGTGCCAAAGAGTGGATAGTGAAGCCACAAGGATCCTTTGGCGCATGGTAAGTAAAGCCGTATACGAACTTTTGGACCGTGAACGAGAAGGCCTAGCACCGGGTCACAAGACACGCACGCTAAGACTAGACTAAAGTTTTGCGTCGCCCTTACATCGCCCGCGGCTTCGAGAGTTGGAAAACTTTTGTGACATTTTGCGCCCTGTGCTAAGCCTTTCGTACGTGGGCCACTTCCAAGACTAGAGGGTTATTGCCATAATCTCACGTATAATCTGTCCTCAGGCCAGTATGCGTGTGCCCCACGTGCGGCGCGGCCTACCCGCGCGCGGAGCTGGAGTGGAAGCTGGTGGAGGCGATGCACCGCCGCGCCGCGAGCTCCACGCTGCAGGACCTGCTGTGCGCGCGCTGCCACCAGGTGAGCATACACTACTAGAGCCCATGTGTCACAGTGGGGTGTGCGTGTGCCCCACGTGCGGCGCTGGAGTGGAAGCTGGTGGAGGCGATGCACCGCCGCGCCGCGAGCTCCACGCTGCAGGACCTGCTGTGCGCGCGCTGCCACCAGGTGAGCATACACTAGTCGTCAAAATATAATAGGCCCGTTTGGACAGCTCGAAAATGTATGGGATGACAGCTGGAAAAATCTAAACAATAAGTAACTTTTGGTGCTTCAAAAGTTTTTTTTTCTTTCAGCCGTTAAAAAATAAGCCAGATTATGTGTCTTTTTATGTATGTCATCAAGTAAATCAAGAGTATAGTGCCACAAACTTATCTGTTCGGGTAACAGCTCACATAAATGTCTAATATTTCTTAATTCTATAAGATTTTAAGATTGCTCGTATTGTTAATTCGCTCTTGCGGTTTTAATAAACCCTTGTAATCTATATTAATATATAATTTATTAGTAAATAATGAGATATGGACCAATTTAGTTAACTGTCACCGGAACAGATAAGTTTGTGGCACTGTAAATTTATAGCAAATTTGTGTAGCTGTCCAAACGGGCCTATTATATTTCGACGACTGTACTAGAGCCAGGGGGGTCACTCTCTAAATCGACAAACGAACGAACAAGAATCGTACACAACGAGATAGAGTCGTGGTTCGCGCAGCGCTCCGAAACTACAAATATGCAGCGATAACCAACACTCTATCTCTTTGTATTAGGCTTACCGGTTGCATGACAGCTCTTGTTCGTTTGTTCGTTCGATTTTGGTGGTAGCCCTGGCTGGAGCCTTGTTTTTTCCGTCGTCTGTAAAAATATCTGTGTCAGCGACACACTGAAGCTGGACTAAGATTTAGTAACCATAGTGGAAGGATTATACAAGTGAAATTAGCGTCTGTAGGTACCTCATTGCCCACCAAGCTGCTGGGCGCTAGCTACTACTATTTTAAAGTTTTAAAGGTAGGTTACTTACTAGGTTTTAAAGGACTCAGGAATCCTCTATCATTCCATGCTAACATTCCTTGGGTCCGTAGTACGTATTTTCTGTACTTACGCTCGCTTCAACAATAACATGACTTCTGCATCCACCAGGTGAAACGAGAGAACCTATCAGTAGTATGCGACTGCGCGGGCGAGTTCAAGCTCATGGTGCCAGTTGAGGAGATCCGCAGCCAGCTGGCCACGTACCGCTCCGTGGCCCGCTACTACCGCATGCCGCTGCTGCTGGAGCTCATCGAGTTTAATTATAGCAATATGTTGGATACATGATGGAATGTGATATTGATGTAGTAATTATGGGATAGATCTGTGATGAATGTTTTTGCGGTAAGCCATAAAATGCGGTAAATGGGAACAAGAATCTGTTCAACATAAAAAAAATATGTACCTACATCCAGAAAAGGAAGATTCTTGTTATAATTTACCCATTTTATGGATATTTATGTGTTGTTATGTACCTAATTATGTATGATGATCATGTTTTTAAGTATTATAATGTTTTAGTGTTAAGAAGTAATAAATATCTTTTGTACTATATTGATTTTACGGATTTTACTTGCATAAAACACAAAACTATAAACTCTTACATACTTTATTAAATTATAAAGAACACTAAAGTTATTGAAAGAAGTTCAAAAGAAACGAAATTAGTACATATTATTAAATTATCACTATTATATTACATAAGCATTACATACTATCATCATTTAACACAATAATCAATGGAAACAAGTATTTAGACCAGCCTGTTACAGAGTACTTCTTTCTTCACTAGGTGTTTGTCCTAGACCTTTGGCTACTTCACTGATGCAGGACCACTGGCCATCCGTGCCTTCCCTCCAGAGGCTGACCTTGTTGTCTCCACCAGACACTGCCAAGATATTTCCTGTTAACGACCAGCTGACGCTCCATACTACGTCGTCAAAGGTGTTGAGAATGGTTGGTGTCCAGGAGACGTTGTCGTCACTGGTCCAGATGACGACGCGCTTGTCCTGCGAGCAGCTGGCGATCATGGACTCCTGCAGGCCGAGGGACGGCGCCCACGCCACGTCGCGCACCCAGTCCATGTGCATCTCCAGACGGTTCTCTTCCATCCATTGGTCACCTTGCTCTCGCCAGATCTAAAAATGAAAATTATAAACTATTATTTATGAATTGAATCATATTTGATATTTTTAACAACCTCACTTTAAAAATATTACATGATTTATTTAATTACATAATTTAAGTATGTGTATGAATGTCTAAAGTTAACATCATAATAGTGTTTATCTTGTTGATGTATTAACAACACAAAGCTATAAAAATACAAACCTTGATAAGATTGTCACATCCACCAGACACTAATCTTTTAGGAGCATCTTTATTGCTAAGAGGGTCTAAGCTGAGGTCAGCAGATATAGCCGGGCACCAGCTGATTGAGTTACAGCCTATGGCATGTGCTCCGGTGATCTTCTTGGACTCCCAGTTGCCACCATCCTGGTTGTAGGAGATGATAGAGATGGACCCGTCGGAGCTACAGCACGCGAGGATCAGCCCGTACTCGGCCGGCGCCCACGCCACAGAGTTTACTGAGCTTTCATGCCCTGTGTATTCGTACAGCTTTGTCCATTCTCCCGCCTCTTTCCAAATAATAACTTTCCTGTCGTAGGAGCATGAAGCCAGCAGGTTGCCGTACTTGGGGTGAGCCCACGCGACCTGCCACACGGGACCGAAGTGGCCCTTCAGGTCTGCCACAAGGGTTTGAGTTCCACTCTTGATGTCGTAAATCTTCACAGAGTTATCTGAGGAACAAGTTGCGAGCCGTAACCCGTAGTAGTCGAGTTCGGCATCGTGTATCATGTCTTCATGGCCCGTATCGATAGTATTTAGCACAGAAATCATCGTAAATGTTTATAAAATTACAAAACGCGGATAAAATACACACAGCTCAACACGGCACCTGTCAAATAAGTTGACGTGGAATTTTGATGTTGCCAGTAATAAAATGTGTATTAACCATTATTAACTGATTAGGGCAACCACACATCCTCGAAGTTAAGGATCGGTTCTTTCAAAGCATCAAAGAGACCCATTTCCTGTTGTTGCGGAGCAAAAGCTGTGTTCTCAGGAGACAGAAAGGAGAACGGAGAGACTTTCTTCACCCTCTCCATTAGTTCGGGCCCATTCGGGTCATATTCGGCGAATTCTCATAATAATAACGTGCTACTTATTATTTATGCATGTGACATGACATCTGTCAAAGTGTAAGTCCGAAATCCAAAGAGGGTTCCGTGGAAGGCAAACCAAAAAAACAAAATAATATGAACAAAATACAAAACTAATGTGTAAATATCTGCAAAATGGCCAAAAAAGAAGAGGGAACATTGTCGAGTATCCAACACTTGCTGGATCAGGATTATCGTGGCGTAAATGTAAGTTTAATAAACTTATCATTTTATATGTTTTTGAACTATGCCGTCACTTTCATAATTATTTATTTTTCAGATAGCGGTATACGCTCTAGCAACGGCTGGACTCGCGTACTCAATACACAAAATACGACCGGTAATAAAAACTGTATACTTATATTGAAATTCTTGTTGAAAACTTGCATTATATAACTTGTTATTTGTATTCAGGTTAGCAAGTTCTCAAAAGCGACCAAAATACCGGATCATTTTTTAAACAAACATGAGTTACTGCGCGGGACGTACACGGGCGTGCAGCACTCGCCGGTGCGGCTGCTGGTGGACCACCGCGCCCCCGTCTACCTGCCTTTTTGGCATTCAAGCAAGCCTCCACTGCCAGTCAAGGTTAGCTTCTCAATGTCAACCTATTTTCATTTCACTCATCTCTGAATTGTGCCAAGGCTAAAAAAGATCATTCTCTTTTCAGTTATGGGGAGTGGACATTGTGAGTGGGAATGCCGTGAACTGGCTGGACTGTGTGGCCAAAGGAAAGCAAGTTACTCTAAATCCCATTGCACGGGACAAGGATGACCTGGTGTCTACTGTGCTGCTACATCTACCAGACCCAAAGGTACATTGATATCAATCTACAGTATGAATTAACATGAATCTCTTACAATATGGGGTAGGCTGAAGACTGTCCATAATAAAATTGTATAGTATCTATGAAACATATTTACCTATGTTAGGTATAGTTTCCTACAGAATTTGTATTTATAAACCTATTGCATCAATTGAGCTCTTATCAATATTTTATCTGGTTTATCTGTTTACCATACTCATAATATTCTGATAATAAAATTATGCTTCCATTACAGAAGAAAAAAAGTGTGGAAACTTTGGATGTGGGACAAAAACTAGTGGAGCTTGGCTTTGCTAAAGCTTCACTTCCAAGTACATTGAAGAAGAACACTATTGAGTCAAAACTTGGACCAGCCTTGCTCTCGGCTCAAGCAAAAGCAAAGTCCTATCGGAATGGCATATGGTCCGATGCCTTACCCCCCATCCCTGCTTATGTGGTGTACTGGAGGAAAAGTTCACAAGCTGTACTTACATTGTTAAATTTGTCAATCAAGAACCTTCTTAACTTGATTAGCTTTATAAGTGTTTATGCTGTGGTAGGAGTCAAGAAGTTAGCCCTCAAATCCTTCAAGAGAACAAAATCTGCTAAACAAATTCAAGCTTCATGAGCGCATTTATTTATTGAGAACAGAGGGAACCAAATCACCTAATAAACTCGAATTATGATTGGTTTCTCTGATGAAATTAGAGCATATATTTTATTTTCTTCCACTTGTTATTTCATTATGTGTAAAAGTGAATATTTCCTGTGTAAATACTGTTGAAACTGTTTACAACATTAAAATTATTAACTTTTTTACATGATTGTTATTCTTTTAACTAATGTAACAAGATTTGAAAGAGACAATAAAATAAGAGCTGTGTATAAAAGCACTGTTTATTCAAATTAAATAGTATATATTACATTAAAATATATATAATTCTTAATTAAAATAGCAAAAAGGAAAAGTACATACAGCTAAATAATCTATGAATTGAAATAATATCTTTAAAAATTTATCCATTAAAACATAACACCAATTAAGTTCCCTATTTATGTAACTTACAAAGAATTGTCACTTCAAAAGTAAACGAAATTTACAGCTAAAAAATTCTGACGAAATACTGTTTACAAGAAATTATTTAAGTTGTTTTTATAAAAATACAAAAAGCGTGTCCCACCCCTATTGGATTAGATTATGTTCAAATGTTCATGCACCAGTTTAAAAGTGAAGGTCAAAAAATATGTTTTGGATGTTGTATGGATGAGTTTATGATGTATTATTAAATTGGGATAAGTATTTGGGTAAGTCGTGGTAGGGCGGCGGCGGCGGGGCGGGCGCGCGGGGCGCGGGGCGGTCAGAGCAGCGAGCAGCGCGACAGCCAGGACGCGGGCTTGCGCTGCTGCTCGTTGGCCTTCAGCTGGTGCCCGCCGCTGCGCGCCTGCGGGTTGCTCGCCTCCTGCGGTCACATCATACATGTTCACAACTTTCAATAATAAGAGCTGTACTTATGGGAGTTTCCTGAAATCATGACTCATTGAACTACAGAGGAAGTACTTAATAAAGTGCACACATAGTATTCTGCATTCAGAATCAGCTTATACAGCTCAATCACACAAATACAAATCAAATAGTAGTATGACTCATTTATGTACAAGTTTACTATCAGCAGTAGCCACATACATGCAATCTGTTTCTGTAATACTACACCTTCTGTTTACTATGTTTTGTATACAACTGGCTACCTAATTCACATATTACATTACACCATGCTACACTTTCCTACATTTAACACACAAACAATACAAAACAAAGTTAGGTTTTCCCTAAATAGCCAATGTACAGAACAGTCTAATATAATGAACAGTGCAAGTTCATTCTTATTTCGGTATGCAATATTAGATGCAAATTTACCTTTTTATTCATCATGCAAAAATAATTTTGAGAAATAATAGAAAATCTTACACATTACAAACTTCCAAACCCTCTAAAAACTACTCAAACTGTCACTAAATCCACATAACAAGAACAAATAATTGCTGAATTACCTTCTGTATTTGCAAGATAGCCATGGAACAAAAAGTATCAGTGAGAATAAGGCATCAACTAAACACATACAATATTGAATCATAATAATTTTGAGGTCAAATTCATTAAAGATAATTTCAGATGTGTAAGGAAACAATATGTTGTGTTGAAGAAGTTTTACACATGACATACCTATTTCTAGAGTGAACAGACAAACAAATAATAGTATAAATTATGAGGAAAATTGTAGTATTAAAATATTTCATACCTGTTTCTTTTCCATTTTCGCTTTGATATCTCTCGCCAAGGTGAAAAATGCAGTCTCAACATTTAGAGAATCCTTTGCTGATGTTTCAACAAACTTTATCTGATATTCTATTGCTAGTTGTTCACCTCTCTCTTTTGATACCTGTTAAATAGAAGACAAGTCAATTTTTTGCTCTATGCATGATAATTATAATCATGTTCAAATTGACTGATTTTAAAGAGGGTAGAGTAATTCAAAGCTACACTATTCATTAATAATTAAATGGTGTATAGATAAAAAAGTGCAATTGGTCTAGACAAATTTAAAACTTACCTGTCTTTTAGAATCTAAATCACACTTATTTCCAAGGATCATCTTTTCAACATCGGCACTTGCATTCTCTTCTATGTTTCTTATCCAGTTTTTGATATTTTCAAAGCTTTTTTCATTAGTAACATCATATACAAGCATGATTCCCATGGAGCCACGGTAGTAGGCGGTGGTTATTGTACGAAACCGTTCCTGACCTGCTGTGTCCCTGAAATGAAATTAAGATGTAAAAGTTTAACTGAAATCCAAGTTTGTAGCCTACAGTGTCTCAAAATATGCTGTAACTATTTAGTATTTCCACTTACCATATCTGTAGCTTAACTTTTTTGCCATCAAGGTCTATTGTCCTAATTTTAAAGTCGATGCCTGCAACAAGATATACTTATAAGTGGATGCAGAAGCTCACTAGTTAATTAAAATTAGTGAGTATGATGTCATGTATTCAGCTTTCATCTAATTCGATAAGGGCCCATCCAACTTTCCGCCTCGCCCTTCAATTACAATTATCGGAAACACCATTGTCTAATACTTCTACGTATTTAGTAAAAACAAGGAAACAAATTTCGGACTCGATGACAAATTACATGATAAAAAAAGCTACACTTGTCTGACAATAACCTTTGGTATTTTATTATTTAAGAACTTACCGATGGTTGATATGAAGGATATATTGAAAGCATCCTCTGAAAATCTAAACAAGATTGAGGTTTTACCCACTCCTGAATCTCCTATAAGGAGTAACTTGAATAAATAGTCATAGGTTTTTGCCATTTTTTACAAGAATCTGATTACGACGGACAATACAGCCTTTTCATTTGGCATTTTTTGACTAATTGTAGAGCTGTGCTTCATACAGTTTTTTGGTTCAAATCTATTATCGATAATGCAATGATAAAATTTCAAATCTTCTGAATTCATAAAATCAATACAATCTGACTGTTTTTAGCCCATGAAAATAATAAAATACATTAAATAGCTTACATCAACATAAATTTGACCTTTGATAACGCGTTTTGTAGTTATGTTTAAATTTTTTTCATACTAAAATATCGATAGTCTCTATTTGTAGACCTCACTATTAAAAAAAAGATACCGCTAAATGTTGCCAATAGAAATATATATTTTACTGCTCGTTTTGTAAGTAAATTTTGGAACACACCTTTTTGATGACGTTCATGCATGGAAATGATCTTTCTCTATTCTGTGATGTGAATTTTGACGTTGACACAATTTATCGCTCGCTTGTTGCTCTAGTCACTAGTGTTCTTTTCTCTATGTTGCTCGCTTGTTTTGGGCTTCGCTTCACACTGTTTCTTTCGTAGTGTTTTTGGTTTTATCGTATTTTCCCGCTGCAACAAAACAAAATTTCTTCTTCTAAAGAGCATGATACACCTTAATTACTAATTCTATTATTTTATACTAAAATGTTTTACCATGTAAGTAGTTGTCCTATGATTCGTCTAAATGCATTTTCATAGTAGAACATCAATTTTTATAATATTTTCTGAAACTTTACAGATATCACTGGAGCACGAGATATTATTGCATCCACGGTACTTCGGCCCTCAGTTGCTGGACACTGTGAAACAAAAATTATATACTGAGGTAGAAGGAACCTGTACCGGAAAGTAAGCACAACATAACCTCTTATTAAGATACCTATTTAGTTTGTGAATGTATTGATGAATTATATTATAATTTGCAGATATGGATTCGTTATAGCAGTGACAACAATAGACAGCATAGGAGCAGGTCTCATACAGCCTGGGCAGGGCTTCGTAGTGTATCCTGTCAAGTATAAGGCGATAGTGTTTCGACCATTCAAAGGAGAGGTTCTTGATGCTATAGTTACACAAGTCAACAAGGTATGAAACTAAAAATATTGTGTATATTTAATTAAGATATTTTTCTTCAGTATTGTAATTCAGTTTTAAGTGTACCCTCAAAACACCAAAAAGTTTAATGTATAATGAAATACATTTATGTGTAAAGAATCTTATTTTCACTCCTCAGGTTGGGATGTTTGCACAAATTGGACCACTGAGTTGCTTTATCTCACATCATGTAAGTAAAACCTTTTAGTTAAATTCGTTCAGTTTCTTTTATTTTTTTATAGTTAGTGTGTTGTTGATAAATAACAAAGCCTGACTAGGGTTTGTCGCTGTGGAGAAAGGATTAGCATCAGTCGCTGACTGCCCGGTGTGCCGGACCTATTCAATGTATATGATTTACATTTCGTGAACTCCACATTTAGCATTCAAACTATTCAATTAGCCACTTCATTACCTACATACTTTGGCGTGAATAGGCAAACTTAAAGGATATGGGAGACAACTGAAAATCAGTGGTTTGTTCCTAAGGGCAAACATATGCACTGAGTTGCTTCCAAACAAACTAATGTCTATCTATCTAACTTCTTAGCACATGTGAGCGACAGGTTTTGAATCCACATTTCTTCCGTGAGGGGCGGGCGCTTACCCGTCTGAGCTAACACTGCTACATATAAGTAATATACTTAATGTATAATTTTAGTCAAATAAAAAAGAGGATGTGTGTTTTGACAAATGTTGTTTTTAAAGCATTTTCAACGGGTTATTAGAGTCCCGGATCATCCTCCCTATAAGTATCATAGTAATTTTCCTTTCCTGCATCTCTTCTTGTAGAGCAAGGATGAAATTAACAAAAACTAAACAAATAATTATTTGTGTCACATGTTATCACCACCTTCGAACTTGAGTGATATAAGGCTATCTAAACAAATGTCAAACTGAGACATGTGTGGATAAATTGGTACACCCATGTTAGGAAATAAGACAAATCTTCCAATCTCGCTGTCAAAATTGTAACTCACATCTTGTAGTGATTATTTCGTGTTGGCCATGTTAGCGTTTGTGAGGACAACTGGTATCACACAATTTGTTGCAACTAGCTGTCATTTATATCTTGTCACCGCCATACTGTGCTACGCGTGCTGTACTGTGATTAGTGACCCCATTCTTTTCTGTGACTAAAGTAACCCTCCACAAGTGGAGATTAGTTTGCTAACTTGAAATTCATGAAACAATTATTAAATTTAGTAGAAGTAAAAATATTTCTTACTTGAAAATCTCAATATTCCATCTTACTCACAGACATATTTTATACTAGATACAACAAATGCACCCATTTCTATGAAAAACATGCATTCTGTTTGTATTGGAATTATTATTTTTGACACTGATAATGTCTAGACTAAACTAGACGGAACTATAATGTATGAACCAAAAGTTGATCACTTGCTCAACCTTTTGACACGCGCAGTACATACACTTGGGGAATCTAGTATGATAGATGTCTGTGTTCTTACTTCTGTACATTGTACAGCATTGGCTGTGAGCTGCCTGATGATGTGATGTATACTTTAGTAAAGTGGGCATTAATACAATAAAGACATTGGACCGCAGCAGGCAGGCTGCATCGCAAAAGTAGTTTCATATAAAATCCATATTTTATGTATGTTCTTTTTTGCACATTGACAGGTACTGTTTACCATTCTCTGAACCATCTGATAGGTTGACCAGAAAATTATTTTAGCATTAAGTACCTACATTAAAACTGTTGTAAAATGGCCAACTAAAGTACCTGTTTGTAAATTAAAAAAAACAAGTGACTTTTGCAATACAGCCTACCTATCACCAATTAATTGCTCAATCCATTAAGTACCTATAATATAATGAGTTTTTACTTATTTTTCCCTTTAATTTCAGTCCATCCCAGCTGATATGGAGTTCTGTCCAAATGTGAACCCTCCGTGCTACAAGAGTAAGCAAGAGGACAATGTCATCCAGGAAGAAGATGTCATAAGACTGAAAATTGTGGGCACAAGGGTTGATGCCACTGGAATTGTGAGTATCTTTCAGACTTTTTTTTCACTTTATCTGACTATCCCTCAAGGACCACAAAAGGAAAACTTGGTAAGGCCCTCGCAACTTATTGATTACAGTGTAGGTGGGTGGAACATTCATTTAGCAAAACTTTTTGTTGGGTAACAGTGGTTTTTTTTTTTTTTTTTTTTTTAATTAAAGCAATTGTTATCACTCCACAGACTTTATGTCCGTGCCTTTTGAAGAGTGGTAATTTTTATGAGATAGTTTTTAATTCTTTTATCTACTTTCTACTCGGTAAGGAAGTTTCATTTATATATATATATATATATATATTCTATCTTTTATATATATATTGTTCTTTTTTTTTTTTTTTCTTTTTTTTTTTCCCTTTTTTTTTTTTTCCACTGCTGGGGGAAAATCCACATGGACACCTGGGAAGAGGACCCAGGTAGTGTCGGGCGTTAACCGACTAAAAACCCCCAGCCGTGTATCTCATTATACAAGTTTTTTTTTTTTTTTTTCTTTCTTTTTTCCTTTTTTTTTTTAATTAATGGTTTTCAGAGTCACACTTACATTAGTAATGGCAACAAACTTAACAAGGACAGGGCCAATGCCAGCTGTCTTCGGAGAACTTAGTAGACACCTGGCAATGGCTCGGCCCCTCAGTCGTTATAGGTCATGTTTTGCCTGATGTTAGTGTGTGACTCTGTTCTTAAAGATAACTTATTTTAATTGTTAGTTATGATATAATAATCAATAGGTTAGTTATACAAATTATTTTCCCAATTTGGCCTATATTTTGCGCTCTTAACCAAAATTATATTTTATGTTTTATTCCGCCCCGTTTTGCCTTCTTAACATTTCCCCAGAAAGTGCAATGACCTCTTCGTCTCGATTCTTAACTGCCATTTTTAGATTGTACTCGAGGATGCGTTTCTTTGGCGCTGTTATTGCCGTTTTAGCGAGGTTGCCGATAGCGTCCTCGGTGTCATCCGCATAGTAGGTGCAGGCGGTGGTGTGCCTCGACAGCGCCACTACTGCGTGAGGTATGCTATCGTGCAACTTTATTTTATCTTTTGTTCTTATGATAATAACGGATTCGTACGTCAATCCCTGTGCTTCGTGTATGGTTAGGACGCGTGAGCCCATTCCTTCACCATACCCTTGGCTGGTCAAGGTCTCTTTTTCTTCCTGTGTATGCACCAGGAACAGAGTGTTGGTTTGGGATTTAGGAATTACTGCGTCTGTTAACCTTTTCAGCTGCAACAACAGGGTCAGTGTAACAGTGGTTAAAGAAGAATTCAGTTTGCAGATCAATCAACTGTGGATTAACTGTTTTACATCCCGATGCAGTTGCAGACCTCCATTAGAAAGGCCTTGTAATCTCATAAAAAAACTATTCAGGTCTTTATTACTATTCACCTATTTATAATTTTCTTGTTCTTTTTCAGTTCGCAATTGGGACATTGATGGACGACTATTTAGGATTAGTTACTCAGTAATTAAGTAAGGACTATTTGTAATAATGATTAAGTTTCTATTCTAATTAATGAATTTAAGATAAAAGTACGTACGTGTTTAATTTGGCTTCATTCATTCATTCATTCTTCATCTTAACCAGCTCAAATAGTGAATTTTCCGAAGACCGAATATTCGGCCGCCTAAAGGCGTGATTAACCGACGCGGGGTAGCACGATCCTACGCCAGCCGAGCCGTCCGTGGAGATGCGAAAAGAAAAAAACAAAATAGGTCTTCCTTCGTCGCGCGCTCTGTGACATCTGTTTAGACGGCGCGTGTTAACACAAGCCGAGCCGTGCGAACTTTGGCGAGCCGCGCCGAGCGCAGTTGTCTACAGCTACACAGCGCGTGGCGCGGCGAACCACGAGCGGAGCCAGACTCGGCTCGGGCTAGCCCGCGTCGTTTAATCGCGCCTTAAAGCATAGAGTGGCAAAAAATTGCTTCTTAGACTTGGTGTACTGACTTAAAAGTCACAAAAAAAGCAGAACCTAACGATTGTAGAGCAGAGAAAATAGAAAATAATTTAAGTAGAACCTTACTAATGTAGGACATAAAATGTAGAGCAGAAACTAACTAATGTAGAGCAAAACCTAACTAATGTAGAGCAAAAACTCACGAATGTAGAGAAGAATCTAAGAAATGTAGAGCAGTAACTAACGAACGTAGAGCAGAAACTCAAGGATGTTGAAAAGAAACTTACTAATGTAGAGCAAAACCTAACTAATGTAGAGCAGGAACTAACTAATGTAGAGGAAAACTTAACGAATGTAGAGCAGAACCTTACGAATGTAGAACAGAAACTCTAGGATGTAGAGCAAAACCTAACGAATGAAGAGCAGAATATAAGTAATGTAGAGCAGAAACTTACTAATGTAGAGCAGAATCTAAGTAATGTAGAGCAGAATCTAAGTAATGTAGAGCAGAATCTAAGAAATGTAGAGCAGAATCTAAGTAATGTAGAGCAGAAACTAAGTAATGTAGAGCAGATTCTAAGTAATGTAGAACAGAAACTAAGTCATGTAGAGCAGAATCTAAGTAATGTAGAGCCGAATCTAAGAAAAATAGAGCAGAACCAGTGTACAGTATAACTAAAGAAATGTAGAGCAGAACCTTACGAGTGTAGAGTCTAACTAAAGAAATGTAGAGCAGAACCTTACGAATGTAGAGTCTAACTAAAGAAATGTAGAGAAGAGCCTTACGAATGTAGAGAAGAAACTCACGAATGTAGAGCAAATACTAAGTAATGTAGACGATAACATAATGAATGTAGAGCAGAACTGAATTGAATAAAATTAGTGTTACAATTTATACAGTAGAAATAAAAAAAAACGGAATGTCATCATTACTTTTATTTATTTGGCATTCAAAAATGGGTTACAAACAATTACAACACAATTTAACAACAGATTTATCAAAAAATTATCATATCATTATATTTGGGATATTTTCAGTCTATTTGGGCAGTTTCATATTAACAAAGGTTTGTATAAACCTCTCGAGTCATTTTTATAATTTTATGTTATGTATGACTAACTTAATACGAATGTCTGTGAATGTTTTACGTAAAGCCTACACACAGTATCGCAGTAAGCCCAGTGGCTTACAATTCTTACAAAGCGACCGACTTTGCTCTATGACCGACTATACTATGTGTAGTAGCCTTAGGTAAATATGGTGTTCAAAATAACTACACTCAATATTATGAAATTATAATTATCATGTTGCTGTGAAATATATCAGCGCACAAACAGAAAGGCAGTGAACGTATGAATGCCAAACATTGCAGTAGCTTTACACCTTCATATCATAGTATTTGTAATATAGTTTCATCTCCTACTATACGAGGATTTCATGTCAATGAGTATAAGTATTTTATATTTACACATTTCCAAAATACATCTAAATCATAAAGGAGCAATCATAATATTGTCTAAATTAATAAAACTATCCAAAGGGACGATTTAAGTCTTTGGTTTACTTGTTTCTCTAAATATTTACAAAATATTGTCAATGCATAAAATAAATAAATCTTAATCAACTATTTCTTTACAAAAAATATGGCATCAAAATAAATAATACTTTATGAGATCAGAAACACAAGCCAAGCAAACCATGTATAAAACTAAGCACCAAAATAAAATAATATTTACTTAATGTAAAAAAACTTCACTTAATACAAACGAAATGTACAGACAGATATCATATAATTAGGGTGTGACCAATGACCATGCCATGGGTAGCTATTGAAAATGCAACTCGAGTCAAAAATTTAAATGTAATTCGGTTCTTATTTTTTTGAACCTACAAAAAAGTACCTATTCGTCACCCATTGGCTAATATATATTTTAACTATTTTACGTTACCTATCTTAAATATATTTCACCATAAAATATTGAGGCTTAACATTGTGCAATATAATGTGAAACGCTTGCTTAGAGAATATAAATATATTTTAAACAATCGGTATATTTTTTGCAGTCATTTTTTGCACGAATCACTCACTGAAAGCCTAAATAATGCTGATAGTTTTTTTTTTACAGGATAATTATTATTTTTCAGTTATTAACTTAGTAAACAGCATTATTTATGCAAGTAAAAGGCACCAAAATAAGGTTCCTGAATAATCACACAGTGCTTAATAAATGTTAAAATACAAATGGAAGTTGTCATGGAATATACATTTCATATAATGATTAACTTTCTAATGAGAGTAATATTTAGCATAGATGTTCTGATCTAGTTGCATTTGAGGACTACTACTTTTACCTTGGATACTAATACAATTAAACAGTCAAATATTTTGCCTTGAAGGAGAGGGGATAATTAATGATTTTACAGTTAAGATAACACGTCTATTCAACCTGAAATATTTTAACACACTAGATCTAACCAGTAACATTTATTATAACAGTAACACATGACTTAACAGTTATAATACTGAGCTTCATTTTAAGGAAGAAAAGAGTGGAATATATGACTATTGCTTATGTACTGATTATATTTGTTTGTGTGTATATATTCTGTGTCAGTAGTATTGCTTCCGTGTGTCCAAGCCACAATGTATCGTCCATCCTGCAGAACCAACCATCACTCCATCCTATTGCCTTAATTTCGAAGTAAATGTTGACTGATAGAACTTAATTTCTGACCTGATATGCTTACTATACTAGTATATATTTTATTACATATATTTGAATTTATCCTTAACTATATGGGCGTCTATTTTGCTAACTTCATTCATATTAGCAAAATGGACGAAAGAGCAATTATCAGATCGACATTTACTCCCCAGATATCTCCGACCGACCGACCCTGGCCAACATGCTTCTAGCACGATACAAGTTTAATTAAAACGTAAATAATAAACCATATAACAATGTACTTTCCATTACTTATATTTCATCAACTATGGCTTAGTTCGCATAGGCCAGAGTCAGTCAGTCTATGCATCAATTACACCGCAGTTATCATTCAATCAGAATACACTGTAAAGGCACCACGAGAGCAAACGCAACCCTTTCTCACAATAAGTATATATATTATGTAATCATTGTAGATGGCGCCACTAGTGACGGTCTAGCCTCGTCATTGGTCGGCTTTATTCGCCATATTTTTGCTCACTCGATAGTGCTGCCAAAAGGGTATTCCTGTATCTGTTAGTGCCTCACAGTGTATCTAGATGTAGTGCTAACTGCAGTGCTGTAGGCCGCACCCGCGCTATCCCTTCACTGTCGGACGTGGAAGCACTGGCACTAGGCGGCGGGGTGTCAGGCGGGGGCGGGGGCGCGCGCCTCGCCCCCCGCGCCCCCTGCGCCCCCCGGAGCACAGACGGCGGGGGACACCGGCCCCCGCACCGCCTCGATGTAGTCCTTGATGAGAGTGGCTATCTGGTACGCCTGCGGAGGAGTAAGGGGTAAATGGTTAGTTTCTTAAATAGATATTGGTCTCAAAATTAATATAAATACATTATCGCTAGGTATCTCTTAAAACCTTATTCATCCAGCAGGGTCGTAAAAGTAACTTCAGCTGATACTGAATCATCATGACGTATTATTATTATACGTCATGATGATTCTATTGAACCTACTTATAGTTGGTATTATGGTGGCTATCCTTTCATTATGGTAAATAGTGTTCGACACCATCACGCTAAGAAGAAGAAGTCGGTAACAGATTAACTCTACGTTTGCACTTAACAAAACATAGTGACCAACCAAACAACATAAATATCCACATACCTGATCAGTGCTAAGCACGAGCTTGGCGTGCTTAGCCCCGGCGCTAGTCACCAGCAGCAACGCGCGGGGCGCGGGCGACACGGCCTGCAACGCCGACAGCTCGTGCGACACCAGCGCGGCGCGCGACCCGCGGCCGTGTAGGGTGAGACCGTGTGCGTCGACTGCTAGCCAGAGGAAGCGCGGCCAGTTGGAGGTGAACGATTGCTGCGGGAGAATTTCAGGATATATTTTTATTGTAGAGAATAAAAAAATGTTGTAGAAGAAAGATTGTATATACATATTAGATTTAGTACAGACAAATTGTGATTGTGCCTCGTATGTAGCGCTAAAGTTTTTACTGTTATGATATGATAGGTGATGATAAATAAAGGTTGGAGGGTATGACACGGTGCACTGGAGGTATTTGTCGTAGCTAAAAGGCGCCGCGCAGGCCGAGGTTCCATTCGCTCTTTTATATGGTTCCTTATCTATATTATAGTTGGTCCTAGGACTGACATCTCCGGTGCTTGCCTGGATATCAAGTAGTGCGTGACGGATAGCATGCGCCGGCCGACCCAGCTGAGTAGGCTCCATGGGTAGACATGTAGGTCTGCATGTCGGGAGGTGAGCGGGCATTACTGCTCCGGTACCAGAGTGGAGATCTGGCAAATGGCTTCTCCATTGTCCCTAGTGTGGATCTAAACACGAGTGCTCCGGATGGAGTACGGGAAGTGAGCGTGCCATCCACAGCTCCGGCACCTGTCTGGACATCAGGGAGGGGGGGTCTCACCACCCCGAGGCGACTCTCCTTGTGAGTACTGTGGCTATACGCTGCAGCGGCTGAATCCACTGCTCCATGGATCCCTGATGTCAGACTGCCGTCTGACTGAAGGTATAGTGCCTGTAGTTTAAGACCAAGTCGTCGGGAATTACAGGCACTATAAAACAATACGTAGTTTAGAAAACGGGTATCGTGTTCCTTTATCTACTACCGTAAAACAGCCCTCACTCTAATCAACGATCTAGACATCTTCCTTCAAACTTTCTACCACTACAAAACTCACCATAACTTCAAAGACCGTAGCACTAGAGCGCACAGGAGCTAGGCAACGTCAGGGCGCGCTGCATTACCTTCGGCCTTTATTACCGTAAAACAGCCCTTCCTATCATAAGTGATCCGAGATGCCTTTAACCTTCTTATCGTTACAAAACTCACCATAACATCAAAGATCGTAGCCCTAGTCAGCGGCCAAGAACTAGCTAACGTCAGCGCCCGCTGCATAGCGGCGGGGGGCGGGGTGCCTCGTAGAGCGAGGTGGTGCAGGCGCACGGCGGGCGCGGGGAGGGCGAGACGCGCGGGGAGCACCGCCGCCGCCGCGCCCGCGCACTCCTCGCCGCCGCCCGCGCAGTCCCCGCCGACGACTTGAGCGTGGAGGGCGGCTAGCATCACCTGTTGAGGGAATGATAATTATAGAGCATCCACTATGTTATTGCATTTTTGACGTTTCCTTATGTTTGGTAATTAAAGTTGGTTTTCCTTTGCAGTCATCAAATATGTATGGGATTTCGAATGTCAAAAAACCAATAATATGATCTATATCTATACTCAGTCCATTATAATATAATATAAGATGAGGATATAGATTGGTTTACTTTAACAGATTGTTTTGATAATCGACTCGGGCGTTGGGCCGCATGGGTATAGTTGTTAGCGCTAGACAAAAAGGCGAACAAGATTTATAGTCTGTTTATACAATTATTGTGTACATTTTCAGAATGAAAGTCCACCACCGATTGGCGCAAATGATTTTTTTCTAAATTAATATTTAAACAAGGTATATAAGTGTACACAACTCAACTCGCGTAGGTACTCATTATGAACGTCTTATCATATATACTTGGTTTACATTTCAGTTTAATCAGTTAAATAGAAGGTCATCACATCACGACCCATTACGTCCCCACTGCTGGGGCACGGGTCTCCTTCCAATGAAGGAAGGGTTTAGGCCTAGTCCACAGTAAATAGAAGGTATTATTAATAAACATCACTTTGGTCCTTCGAGCCGGATACGACCCACCGATCTGCATATGTATAGCCACTCACCGCCTCGTCGGTGTCGATGGGCAGGCGGTCGCGGCAGGAAGAGGATCTCTAGGCTAGAGGACGTGTTACGTTGATTAAAATGATATTCTATTCCACTCACCGCCTCGTCGGTGTCGATGGGCAGGCGGTCGTGGCGCACGGCGTGCAGCACCTGGTAGTACAGCAGCTCCATCTCCGCGGCGCAGCGCGTCTGGAGAGGTCGGTCGCCGAGGAACAGGCGCTTCTTGAACACGAGTCTGGTGGGGAATTACAAAATAAGGTTTAATACGTTTATGTAAACCAAACATTGTTAGGACTGCAAGAAATGCGTACTAGTGAGACATGCAGTAGGTTATTTTTCAGAGGTGGATGTGAAATGTTATTATGCAAATGCACATTCATCATTCCCACTTTCTTTTTTACAATATAGAGCAAATCCAATAGCGCTGCATGAGATCCAAAGGAGAAAGTTATTGGTATTCAAGGAGTGCTTCCATTGCCTGTCATAACGTTGCAAGTGTTAGTGTTGCAAAATATATATTGGTACCGATTCTAAAGGGCGCACTTCCTAATTTTAAAATGAGCTAAAATCTCTAAATTTAACTGACAGCGCAAATTTTTGCTATTCTGAAGGCAACGATTTTAACGGCCAACTAAATTTAGAAGGCTCATTTGACGTCTTTAAAAAGAGAGTGGCCATGTACTTAACGATATTACAGTAGAAAATATCAACTAACTTTTTTAACCTTAAAGCACTCCAAATAAATGTAATTATCCTAAATAGTAGTTGAAAATAATTAAAACGTTTAAATACCCTGCATTTATATTGGTTTTCATGATAATTTCAAATATTTATGTAACATATTCATAATTCATTATTGCAACTGGTAACTCTGGCTAGAAAATGCTTCTATGGTGTTCTATGGTCATTTCCGAGTGATTTTTAAAAAATATAATAGAGTAGAGATGGGGTAAGTTGATAAAATAGTGAGAATAATCGAATTTAATCGATTATTGCACTAGAATATTTTAAACAATAGTTTTTCAGTAAAGTATGTAGGTACTAAGTTCTACATCTATGTGTTATCCACGATATTTAATGTAAGTACTTACTTACTTAAATGTTTAATAGTTGGTGATGATGTTAAGTTATATACTTAAGTAGATGACTGTGTAAGGGATGATATTCATATAAGAATATGAAAAGTATCGAATACTTACAAAAGCACATATACCTTATCAGAACTTACTTATTTCCGATGAGTACGTATTTATATTTACCAAAAACGCATATGACTATAATAAAAGTACCTACCCAGGAATCGATCCAGCATCGATTATTTTTTCATTCAAGCATAGGTCGGAAGCAAGTAACATTGCACTAGGTACATCTCTATGGCGCATGCACGCGACTACACTGCAAGAGAGGCGCGCCGCCGCCGCCGCCGCCGGCGCGGCACCATCACCGCCATATTGAATTTTCCGCCGAAAAGTTTGCCGCTATTTATTTAAATTATTTTATTAAGTCTTTACAATACAAAACAAACATCTATTATAAATTATTATGTTTGTGTTTGCAATATGCAATTCTAAAATGGATAAGGTGCTTGTGTGCAAGTTTACGAATTATTTTAGGAAGTTACCTACGTAAAATCTAAGTAAATATTTTTATCAGTTGGGCATCTGGTTCCTAACTATCTGGTTACTTATGTTTGTGTTCTAGCGTTTTCGTTTCTAATAAGTATTTAAAGTTTTGTGTAAATAGGTACCTACCTATAAGGATAAGCTTATTCTGTCAACTATCCATACAACATACCTATACTTACTTTATTTTTCAGTGACAACAACAAAGAAAATGAAAAATCAACCACACCCATAAACTAAACATGAAACGCTGGATACAAGATATCAATTCCTCTCTGGGACAACAATACTAAACCGACCATCAGACCACCTAGTTACCTACCTACTAACTAGAAGGATAATGGAAATACGATAGGTACAGAAATGAAATCAAGCAATTGTGTATATTGGTGTCGGAAAAATGACTCAACCAGTGTGTGTTGTGTGTGTTCTTCACCCAAATAAAGTTTTACGTCCATAAAATTTCTTTCTTCTTTCATAAAAAAATATATAATTAGTTAAATATTTGAGCTATTTAGAGACCACTTTAAGTAAAATATTCTTACAAGTTGAAAGGGGTAAGTAGAGAGTTAGATAGGTACACAGGTAGGTGAGTTAAGGTTAAGGTGTTTCTCATGTATGTAGAGCCGGTCCGTTTGGAAGAGGAAAGCCGAGGTGTTAGGGCTAGTGTAATTACTGAAGTAGATCGGTAGGTGTGTTGATTAATTATTAGATCTAGAACAATAACTTAAGTTGTTTTTAAGCAACCCATTCATGTAACACGTTTTTCAGTCATTCAGTCCAAAGATCAGAAATAAAAATATGAGAAAACAGAGTCACTTTCAAATCGTAGTTTCGCAAAAAATATTAAGTTAGCGTCGTTGCAATTAGCTTTACATGCTTAAATAACACATCAGCTCTAAGTTAAATCCATATTTATGCACCTAAAACAACAATTTCCCATATATTTCACGGTTTTACTTTTAGAAATTTTTGTATAATTTTAACAGGCACCTGTTTAGACCCCTTTTAAATTTAGGAAGAAAGTTGCTAATTTTAAGTTGACAGCGCTAAAAATGGTACCTTCAGAATACCAATTCGACCATCTAACCTAAGTTGAATAGTTTTAACGCTGTCAGATTCAAAATTTAAAGTGACGTCTCTAATTTTGGACATAAACGGTGCCTTCAGAATGCCAAATAAATTTAGAGAGAATGTAAGCGTTTTTTGACAGCGTTAAAATTAGAATGTGCCCTTCAGAATCGATACCATTGTTTTTGCAATCGTGAAAGGCGAAATTTAGGTCACCCCACAGTTTCTTAGTTACCTGCAGGCGGCGGCGGTGGCGCCGGCCTTCTCCCAGCGCGCGAGCACGTCCCCGATGCGCTCGTGTCCCGCCAGCGCGCGCTCGCCGCTACCGGCAGGCGAAGAGTTCGCGCATACTTCGTATAGGGCGTAGCCTGAGGGAGGAAGGTGATTAGAGGGGTGGTTGAGATTGTTACAATAGGAATCACGTGACTTGACCTCAAAGACGGACATTATGTGTGAATGATAACAGAGCAGAGATTTGCAATAAACGCCTAGGTAAACCTCAAACTGGACGTAAAAAGTGTTTGGTCAAGTTACGTAATTTCTAGAATACAACGGTGGGTATAGATGTAAGATAAAATACTTGCGTTAGGCAGGCTTATACAATAATAGGCCAAGGTTTAGTTAGGCTAATAAATAAGTACGGATATATTGGACTATTGTGAGTATCTCGAGGATGCGATAATTTCATGCTGCAATATTGAAGCCGCGAATATAACTATTTAATATACATTTTGAATATACTTATTATGTTAATATGTTATTGCGATCGACGTGCTTAGTGCATAGCAAGAAGATAAAGTAATCTTACGTGAGTGCCTTTACTTGTCTCGATTTATAATTCAAGCGTAAGTATAAGTAATTCATTATGCAATAAATACAGGAACTTGGCGATACAATGAATACTATATTCAGCAAGTAGCAATACATATGTATATAATATGAAAATAAGCCTTCAAGAAGTTTAAAATGTGGGTAGGTTATAGGTAGATACTTGTGTGGTTTACACCGACGACGGGGTGCTTTACTTACAAGACATCATTTCGTTTTCTGCGCATAAGATACACACAAATGAGACTCTTCTTTCAACAACAAGAAATGATGATAGCTCATTGATTTTAGAATACTTTAGAATACATTCGTCATGCGACTATAATAGAACGATGTTAAATATTTACATAAATATGATATTATATAGGTAGTTTGATTTAAACTGGCACATAAAGTTGCGCCCCTATAAAATAGCGATATTATCATAAAATTTTGAACGAAAAATTTTATACTTTCGTTTTACTTTTGGCATAAATACCTATCTATACAACCACAAAACATCTCCTAAGGGTAAAGTTCCACCTTTCCTATTGTCTATACCTCCACACATTCACGCGCTAATCCCCACAACAACATACCTGTAGCGCTCTCGCTAAGCCCGATCTTCTCTCTCAACATCGTCACCAGATGGTCAGCAGTA
Source organism: Plutella xylostella (assembly GCF_932276165.1). Lineage (NCBI taxonomy): Eukaryota > Metazoa > Arthropoda > Insecta > Lepidoptera > Plutellidae > Plutella > Plutella xylostella. Next base: position 2,815,626 of record NC_064005.1, read on the forward strand.
GCCGCCGGGCCGAACACCAGGCCGTGTTGTTTACCATCGAGTAATAATACCCGCATGTGCATGGGGCGGCGGGCGGACGCGCAGAGTAGCTCCTCTTTAGAGGGGGCTGAGAGGCGCCGCGGGACCTGCGCTATGCTTAGCGCCACCTGGTGGAAGGAATGTGTTTGTTAAATTGGGGGTATGTCATTGTGATTAGTGTGATTAGCTACATACAGAAGTAGATTATATATCATGACTCATAAATAACACAAAACGGCTGTATGTTTCGCCACCTAGGTAGCACGTGAGTACATAAGAGTGATGGACAGTGGAAATCTACGGAGAAAAGCGGCTAGCTCGCTTGCGAGTCAGCCGTGATTATCCCTGCAAACATTTAGATAACGTTTTCAAACACCGATCGGACTGTTATACATTTCTATTCCATACAGACTGTTAAGGTAGGTAACCTTTACGTCTGCTATCGCCTTATTATGCCTGCATGTATTCTAATATAGTAATTACACCAAAAACTCACCTGTTCAGCCCTCCTCGCGAACTTCCCCTCCTCGCCCGTATGCAGCGCGGTGCCCCGGTATCTCAAGTGAGCTAGTAGCAGTCGTCGGATTGGCTTGACGGGCGGCAGCGCGGCGCCCACGGCCGCACAGAGCAGCGCCCAGTGGCGGGCCGAGACCCGGGATGACGGGTCCGGGTGGTCTGTTGTCTGTGGGGAGGTTGGGTTGTGAGAATTTTGTTAAGATGTTAGATGGAAAGTAGGTAATAAGTTTGTAGTAGTTTTGCATTTTATGGGGTCACATTCGATAGCGCGTAAGTAGTAGTGCGACTGCTTCATACATTCGTTCAATGCAGAGGAATAACTACATTGTACACTAAAATGTGTGTATCTTGACCCAAACCATGTCATAGTCACAATACACTTTTTAGGATCTGTGAGATTGCGGGGTGAGAGGCGGATGACATGTGGCAAAATCGCGTGACGCCATTGCTGTTATCCCGTTCAGACACTCTGTTATTCATTTATACGCACATACAACATGTAAAATATCCGCCATTACGACGATCATAGCGCTTACACCGTCCACTGACCTGTTTAATGAGCTGCACATACAGCTCGCTGAGCAGCGAATCCTATTCGTCAATCGCGGCTGCGACGCGCCCCGAATTCTTCTTATCGCCAATCGCCTATTGCAGCAAGGATTCGCTCCAAAACTGCTCTTAATTCACACGCACATGCAACACGCCGCCATATTAAACTAACCTGTTTAATGAGCTGCACGTAGAGCTCGGCTAGCAGCGAGTCCTTCTGCAGACAGCGCTGCAGCAGCGCCTGCGCCAGCGCCGTGCGGTCGTCGCCGTCCTCCGCGCCGCCGCTGCCGCCGCTGCTCACGCTGTTGTTGTTCGCCAGGTTGGTGGTTCTGCCTTCGGAGGTGGATAGGCCGGCGTGGCTCATTATGTCCTGTGAATTGCATTTAGTTATTAGATGTGCCGAAGAACTATGAAGTTTTAGGGTAGGATTAGGCGAATAGGGTCCATGAGCTGTTTTTAATAGCATGCGGATTTGATCACGCACGCGGGATTGCCCTGCATGCGTTCATACGAGTATTCAATGTAACGCTTGGAATATGCACGCGACACGCGGGAAAATTAGGTGCAATCCCGCGTGCGTGATAAAATCCGCTTGCTGGCCGACGACCTTGTGCAGGTATTTAGTAGTACTTGGTCTTACTTGACTTAGGTCCTGGCGTTCTTAGGGAACAAGGCTCACACGATTAATTATGAGTTTACCTTAAATATCTGCATGGCGGCGACCTCCTCGGCGTCATTGAGCCTGGTCAGGCTGTGTGGCAGAGTCCGGGCCCAGCCCCAGTAGTGCGGCGGGAAGCCCTTGTACACCTCGCCGGCGCGCGAGTTGCAGCTGTCTATGTGGACCTTCTCTATGCGGGTTTTGCTTAGTCTGTGGAAGATAAATATAGGACATTTAAAGTTATGAATTGAAGCAGGTTTATATACCCAAATGAGAATGGCCAAATCTGACCCGCTTTGCAGCCACTAACCAAACTTATTTTCTCCTTTTTATTTTATGTTTATTAAAGGTATTCTAAATAGTCATTATCATTATTACATGCCATAGAAAGGTGGCCTAAAGCGCATATAGCGGCTCGAAAGCCGTTTACTGTATGTTACTATTAATCGACGGCAAACATACCTTCTAAGAGTATTCCTCAAGAAGTTCCCAGTGTGCATCTCACTGGGCCGCCTCAGCATGCCACTATCCACGAGGGCCCTTCTAGCACTCTTCAATGCTCCAGCTAGTCTGGACCGCTCGGAGGCGGGCGCGGCGCGGCGCGGGGGCTCGTCCGCTAGTCCGTTGGCGAGGATGGGGCTGTAAGCTGCCATCAGCCAGGCCGCCTCGTTCTTTTGAGGTGATTCGAGGACTATGCATCTGTTTGAAGGTAAAGAAGAGGATTATTAGGATTTTGGAAGATACAGACATTTTTTTAGTCCCTAGCTAGATGATCATGGCGGTTGAATAAGGGTGATTGAACCACACAACCTATATTTAACCCTCTGCAGAACATAAAACTCCTCTAAAACTTAGGGCCATTGTCATAACCTCCAAGCTAAGTGGGTGATAAGATGGGCACAATTTACAATACATATTACGTAGATAGAACACTCCTCACCTAAGCCCGTCATGCTGCCCATGGTGCGTAAGACTGATCGTCAGTCCATTGTCCACAGGATCCATCAGTAATGCCGCGATGTTGCTGTACGGGTACTCCGCCAACACCACCTTGTCCGTTGGACGCACTAAAACTACGCCTTCGGAGCCTACGCCGAGTAGCACGTTGGGACCTGGGGATAAGGGTTATTATGAGTTGCAAGTTACAGGGGACACATTCTGGATACGACGAGCCCTATTTATTCTCGCTTGATGAAATGCCATCAGTGCGTTTTATACAACGAAATAGAGTCCTGGTTAGCAGCAGCTACGCTCAGCACTCTAAAACAATTTTTTTTGTAAGCGGCACGCTTATGTCAGTAAGATACCTTCTATGTGTTCAATAAATACCTATATCAACATAGGTACCTAATTATTTACAAAATTCGCGCTGGATTAACAGCTGTTTGCTACGGTGCGCCTGCGCAAGGATCATAGATACTAGAGCAACTCACCGTGGGCCCAGTACCCCTTGTAGGTGACAGGGAACAGTGTGACTCCGTACAGCGGGTACTGCATCACGCACGACAGGTACAGCGCCTTGGCCGTGAGCTCCGCGCGCCCCGCGCCGTATTGCCGGTGCGCTTGAGCCAGGATCGTCGCCTGTGGGGGAAATAGGGGGGTTATAATGGGGAATATAGTACATGACCTCTGCTAATAAATGTGCTGAGTATCCCAGATCATGAGGTAGGTAAACAGTAGTGGTTGGATAAGTAAGCTGCTGTGGAAAGGTATAGGCGATAGGTACATATATATCGAAGCAGTTGACTAATGTTGGCTGATGATTATATCCCAAATTATTATTTATTTATTTAATTCTTTATTGCACAAATATATAATTAATGCACAAAAGGTGGGCATAATGCTAAGAGCATTTTCTACCAGCCAACCTACAGGAGGTACAGGAAAACTGGTACAAAGATGTGCAATAAAATAAATAAAAATGAAAGAATTTCAAAATAAAAACGATTTACAATGACAGAGATAGATATAGTCGCTCATCCGCAGCCGACATCCGTAACCTACTTTCAAAATCTAACAAAGACAGAAACACAAAACTACACGTGTCTCACTCACCCACTGGTGGTTGGGCCGGGTGCGGGCGACGCGCGGGGGCAGGAACTGCTCGGGCTGCGCGTAGTAGGCGCGGGTGTGCGGCGGCGGGGGGTGCGGGGAGGGCTCGCCGAGGGAGACTTGAGCTTGGAGGCCGCCGAGTTGGAGGGCCACCTTCTCGGATACGGGGAACTCGTCCAGCTGGGGAAATGTGGGTTTGTTAGTTTATGTATTGGTCAAAGAAACTATGTACCTATGTTGTATTCCAAGGGGAAAAGTTAATGCATTTTCAAGTATCGTTTTTATTGTATTTATCATCTGTGTTTAAAATTGCACAACAGTGTGTCCTCTAGGATGACTAGAGTGAAAGAAGATCTTGGTTTTCGAGGTTTGAGAGGAGAAAAGGTTTTTAGTTTGTTTGACATATAACACCTATCCACACCTATCTTATGTTCCTGCACAAAAAAAAACAGTCATTTACAAATTCAAAGGCCGTATTGTAGTAATTTTAGAGAAGGTTTACAAATGACATTGAAATGCTTGAATTTCAACTCTTTATGTCATTCAAAAATTCGGAATGATATACGGTCACAACGTCATTTACAAACCTTTTTTAAATTCACAAAAAGCTCTATGAATTCAGGGGATATATCTCCTAGTACCTAATTCCAACACATATACCTTAACAACACTATGCACGGCCTGCGCATAAAGAAGCGACACTTCCACGGGGTCGTGAGGCAGGTCGCGGCCGCCGCGGAACAGCCGCCGCTTGAACACGAACCGGTTGTCCGCCGAGCCGCCGCCCGGGCCTTGTTGCCTGCGGAGTGAGGGTTACATTAGAATACATAGATAGACTTTTTATAGGGTTGTGTTTTTATTATTAGTATTGAGATATTAAAAGAAAATCGATCGAACGCTGCAACGGCTGAAACCAATTCACTGCCACGAAATTAAAGTCTGTAGTCAGTCGCCTATCATAAAACATTGCAATGAATTTTAGAATATACCCCCAAAAAAGCCTGCTGGCTCCCTTGTATTCGTCCCTAGGATTTTTTGCCATTTTTGGTCATGTTGCTAAGATCGTTGTTTACACATCTCACAAACAGCGATGACGTCATACAAATAATGCGTGGTTCGAACATGTTCTTCCTTCCCTGCTCTTTGCTGGTACACGGCCCAGCCGGCGCGCGCTTGCGCAGACTGGCCCAGCTTGAACTGCTAAACTACCTCTTTAGTCAGACTATAGTTATACTCACATCTCCCAAGCTGCAATGACGTCATACAAGTAATGCGTGGCGCGAACATGTTCCTCCTTCCCTCCCCGTTGTTGATAAACGGCCCAGCCAGCCCGCGCCTGCGCAGACAGGCCCAGTTTGTCGGCCAATCGCGCGGCGGCGGCGGCGGCCGTGTCCGCGGGGTGCACGTCGATGGCCTTCGTGCGCCCGTCCAGGAAGAAGAAGCGGCAGACTATGGTGCCGAGACGACGCATCGCCTGTGGGGGGTATTACGGTTGAGTTACACGTTGGTAGCATGGAAGGAGTCTCCTGGAGTGACGTATCAACAGATATAATAAACGTTAGGCGCACCCTGGGAAATCGGTGACGGACAATTAATCTGACTGGCTAGCTAGTCCAGTTCTAGCGTTTGGCAGCGACACGCTAAGAAGTAGTAACAAGTTCATGGCATCTACCTATTTTATTTTATCTATTACATAGTTGCATGACACAGTTGCGATAAGAGAGCATAAAGAGAGTATAAGATTCGGGGCTCGTCAACGCCGTAATTCATCAATCGTTGCTGTCTTGTCATCTGGTTGTTTGCTACACCACAATTCCATGACATTCACTACGTCTTCATAAAAAATAATGTCCAAACACTCACAGCAATCTCCACAGTGCTAGGCGGCAGCTGCCTCGGCGCAGCCCCCCGGCAGTTATCCAGGCACCACTGCGCACAATGCGTGGCGCGCGCCGCCACCCCACCTTTAGTCCTGGACCGGAGCCACGCGCAGTAGTACCGGGCCAGCCCCCGTGAGGGCTGCCAGGCGACCGCGCACAGACAGAGGATCAGCCACACGCGCTCCGCCCACTCTTCTACTGGGCATTCGGTTATCTGTTGAGTGTGGGATTTGTTAGGCAAGTAAGTCGTTGTCGGTAGCAATATGTGTAGTGCTAGCTTAAATATTGGTAAAACGCAAACTAATAAGATGTGCTAGGTGTTCCTACGTGCTCCGCCTACTCTTCTACTGGGCATTCTGTTGTCTGTGGATGGGAGATTGAGGTTTAGCATTTGTTATGATTAGTGCATATTGAGTAGTTTACGAAAAAGCTTTGAGATTTATGAATAGAATGATTATTACCCTTCTCCCTACTATTCTTCTAGTTATATAGTCATAGGCTATGTAGCGACATAGATCCTATACAACATGACATGGCACGTACCTGTCTGACACACTGCACTAGGATCTCGTCTCGCAGCTCCTCGCGCTCCAGCCCCTTGCCGATCAGCGACTGGATCACGTGCGTCTCCTTGTCTTGTGTCAACTCGCCGCGCATGTAGCGACATAGATCCTGAAGAAAAAACATTTGCGTTATAAACTGTTTGAGCGCTTAAATAGAATAGGAAGAATTGGATTAGTTATTTAGTTACATATTAACAACTATATCAGCGCTCTATCATTGTAACTATAAAAAACGACAACATTAGACACTGCATTTTTATGCCAGGTAAACATTGAGAGAAGTTGAAACTATGCCCTAAAAGACATAAATTACCATGTTCATCAACATAGGTAGTTTTTGGTACACAAAAATAAAAGAATTAGGTACTCTATTCTCAAGAGAGTAGTCTCATTCCCCTTGCCTAAATCCTGTTAGGCAAATAGGTGACCCCGACGTGATGTTGCTGTTTCTACATACAACAGTTGCTATATTCCCTGCTGACACTCACCCGGAAGATGCTGACAGCTGCGCTGACGCTGTCCGGATCATGCAGCTGTATGTGCGACGTGGGGATGTTGTTCCCCTTGTGGTAGACAACCATTTCTTCCTTGGTTAATAGCTCCATGGACTTGCTTTTGCGTGTTAGTGTCGCTATTATTGTGCCTGCGGAATAAATAGGTTACCTTAATATGGTTATACATGCTGTTATAAAAAAAAAGTACTCTTCATTCGGTACAACTTTTGTTTTACATGTTTGTTGCATCCAATGACTTTATTTTTATTGTTATTGACATCATAAAAATATGGAGATTATTCAGAAAAATACCTACATACACTTAAAACATAACTATGTTTGGCACTGAAAAATGCAACTATGTATCTGTCAAATGCAGTGTCAATCTCCCGATAAACCTGGGTCTAACTTTGTTGTTTATGATACCATGATAACTTTTTGTAATGGTGGTAGAGTAATATTATGACTATTGACAAGTAATGTAAAATTCTACGTCAAAATAAATACATATTTCATTTCATTTCACTTCGCTGTGTCTTTACATTTAAGTGTTTAATTTGCATGGCTAATCTTATATCTCACCTTCAGGCGACCTGGGATGATCGTTAAAGTACAGCTTCGCAAATTCAGCCAAGTCGTTGGGGGCGTCAGCGGGGGTGGGGGGCGCGGCGGACGCGGGGGGGGACGCCGCCTCCATCTGCTGCAGGCGCCGCTCCACGCGCTCTTTGCGACGCACTGTGCGCTCTGAGCTCTGTGGGGTAAGGGTGGGTTTTGAGTGACACCTTGGTATGTTGGAAATGGTGTAGAAGAGCAAGAAGAGTTCTTAGCAGACCTAATGTAGAGCAGTGGATGAATAACAGTATTGCGCTCATCGACAGGTTCGAAAGTTTAGACATGCGGACCCAGTATCTCAAGTTTGTGCATACACCCGGTGGACCCTGTGCAGTGAGCGACTGACGCTAATCAGACTGGCCATCCTTAGACCACTTTGACAAACCTAGTCTAGTTATTATGTTTGTGACCTACACAATAACAAGTAGATAAGATATATAGGGTGTTACAAAAAGGTTATACTATACTGAAACCTACATGTACAGTATGTCATATCTACGCTACGCCCTGTATAGTTAGGTATATGTGACAGCAGTGGTACCGTCAAAAGCTCTTAAGAGAAGTAATAGGTATGTATGTAATAATACTGACCGGTGCCTCAGCCCCGGGCGGCGGGCTCATGCAGGTGTCCATGGGCTGCGCGGGCGCGGGCGGCGCCATCTGCAGCGGCGGCGGCTTCTGAGCCGGGGTTAATGACTCCTGGAAAGAATATGACAAATATTAGGGCCGTATACAAAATAGCGAAGCAGAGAGTTGAGAGCTCGCAACTTCGATTTTTCATCGTCTTTAAACTATTTATAGAGTGTCATAGAATAAATAGGTAAGTAATGACTAGTAAAATAAATAACAAACAAACAATCCTACATACCCGTTTTTGTGAGGCCAAAGCTGCAGTTGGAATGGGTGGCAGAGGCTCATCGTTCAAGTCGTCTAGTTGTTCTTTTACTTTCTGAAGGAATCTGTAAAAACAATTTCGTGAATACAAATTATTACACCTACGCATTGTCCAATAGAATTGTTGTAAGGGTCATTGTCATAGCTCTTATGGTCAAATGTAATATTAATCGTTTACCTGTGTATAATAAATACCTCCACAGGTTGGAACTAACAAACGGAATTAACCTAGATGTATTTTTTATCCGTCTCATAGTAAAAATTGGATGGTTTGACGGCTACAAATGTCATAACATAACAGGTAAATACTTGGCGTCGCTACTGATAAGATTCCTTTATGTATAGATCAACATAAATAAATTATTTATCGTTTCTATTATGAACGTACCCATTATTCTCAGCAGGAAAGACGGGCGGCGGCGGCGGCGACAGCGGTGGGGTCGCATCTTTCTCCTTGGCTTCCGGTCGCGGGATCACCGACTCGTATATCGGCTCTTTGCCGTTTAGAACGACTAGTTTACCGTTCGGTATTATGCCGTTTGTCAGCTCTGGCGGTGTCGTTTCTGTGGATGAGTTGATTGTTTTATAAGTAACTATACAGTTCAAGGAATTGATTCTTTCAGAATGCATGTTTATGATTAACGCGCAGATGAAGAAACAACGAAAAACAATGAAAAGGGCTGATGGACTCATGCTGTCTCGTTTTATTCGTATGTCTATCACTCTCCATTCATGTTTCTTCATTTGCGCTTATATGCTAACCAACAATAACAACTTCAATACAGTTGAAGCAAAATGCGTTAAATAACTAAAAGCATAAGTAGGTATTTGTTTAGTTTACCTTTAACAATCCCGGGCGGTGGGGGTGGCGGCCCAACCGGCTCTGGCAACCCAGAGGACGGCGGCAGCGGCGGCGGCGGCGGGAAGGTCGGCGACCTCTCGCACGGCTCGGCCGGCGGCGGCGGCGGCGGCAGGATCAGCGACGACGACATCGAAGAGCTGCCATTGGTCAGCGGCGACGGCAGCGTTATCGACCCCGTCATGCCATTGGTGAACGACCCGTTCATAGACGACGGGAGTGGTGGGGAGGGTATGATGACGGATTGTAGAGGAAGCGTGGTAGGCGGGGAGGGTGGTGGGTTGTCTGAGGGAGCGCCGTCGGGCTTGCGTTGCTCTTCGGTGTGGGATTTGCTCATTTCGTTCATCTCGCCGAGAACGTTTTCCAGCTGAAACCAAATTACGATGTCAGACCTATTATGTCGTAGGTCATCAAACTCAACTTTGGTCTAACTAAGCTATCTAAATCCTGAGGATCGCAAATTCACATAACGTTATGTAATTTTAAATGCAGTTAACATCGCTTATGGCAGTACCTGCCGTAGAACTACTACCACAACTTATCAGCCGCTCACCTCATTATCCAAGTCATCGACCAGCCGCTCCATATCATCACCTATCTCCGCAATCGTGGGCTGCGGGGCATCGGACTCGCCGTCGGGCGCGCCGCGTTGCGTCGGCACATCGGACAGGAAGTCGAACAGGTTGTCCAAGTTGACTGAGTCTTGGCGCGCGGTCGTCGGCGGGGGCAGGCCGCGGAGCTGGTCGGCCATTGTTTCGAGTTCCGCGCGCTCTTGCGACGCTTTCTCGGCTAGGCTGTTGAGTGAAAGGGGGAATGATTAAATTGACAGTATTTTGTGTATATAATGATGTATGTGTATGTCTTCATTTATTTTTTCATAATAACAACGTAAGGTATGCGCAGCATCTCTTATTCGAAATGATACGCGCTAAGGGACCTATAAATGCCTTCATTATCATCATCGCATCATACACTAAGCTCTACTCTACCTGTTCCTCTCCTCCCGTAGCTTCATCTCATCACTGACCCGTCGCATCTCGCGCAGCGCGGCGGCCACCTCGCGCGCGAAGGCACCGCGCAGGTGCCGCTGCAGCGTGAGCGCGGCTCGGCATCCAGCCTACTGTACTGTGCTAATAGTGGATCCAGGGCTTCCGTGACCCAATACAGCTGATGTAACTCGATCGAGCGGCCTAGGGTGTACTTTGGACGTAGCGCGGTTATGAATCACGCCATCCGCGCTTCATGTGGTCCGCTAAGGGACCTATAAATGCGTTTATCTTAATCTTAGTCACTAAGAAACTGTAGGTACCTATTCCTCTCCTCCCGTAGCTTCATCTCATCATTGACCCTGCGCATCAATTGTATACATTCCACCCGCACACAGGACACTAAGGAATCGATCAAGTAACATTTATAAACTTAATTATACCTATTCCTTTCTTCTCTCAGCTTCATCTCATCATTAACTCGTCGCATCTCGCGCAGCGCGGCGGCCACCTCGCGCGCGAAGGCGCCGCGCAGGTGCCGCTGCAGCGTGAGCGCGGCGCGGCTTCTTACTACACTGTGCTAAGAGGGGATCCAGGGCTTCCGTGGCCCAATATACCAAAAGTTACATGATCGAGCGGTCTAGGGTGTACTTATGACGTAGCGCGGTTATGAATCACGCCATCCGCGCTTCATGTGGTCCGCTAAGGGACCTATAAATGCCTTCATTATCATCATCGCATCATACACTAAGCTGTAGGTATACTCTACCTGTTTCTCTCTTCTCTCAGCTTCATCTCATCATTAACTCGTCGCATCTCGCGCAACGCGGCGGCCACCTCGCGCGCGAAGGCCCCCCGCAGGTGCCGCTGCAGCGTCAGAGCGGCGCGGCGCAGGCGCAGGAACTGCACTCGCTGCTTCCAGCCGCGACACGCCGCTTGGAGGAGGATGGCGGCGTTGCGGTGTTGGAGGTACTGGGCGCGCTGTTTGGTGCCTTTGTACCACTGGTGGGAGGGAAAGGTTTGCGGTTAATTAATTAATTAAAGTGTAGTAAATTCGGAACAAAATACTTTTTTGTGTCAAACTCTGAATGCCTTTGTTAAAAAACCAACAACCGCGTGATTAGTTAAATACACAAATTATGTAATTTGCCATTAGGTTTTTTGCGAAATATTTATACATATTTATACATTACCTATACCTATGTATTTATTAGAAAATTTTAATTTTTAAGATGGCATATAATATGTGGGGACATCTCACACACGGCCATTCGACGCCAAGCTAGGCAGAGCCTGTATTGTGGGTTTCGGACAGCTGATATATCTACACAAATACATATATAGATACATATTAAATATAAAAATCAACACCCAAGACCCGAGTACAAATATCTGCCCCAACCGGGAATCGAACCTGGGACCTTCAGCATAGCAGTCAGGGCCACTAACCACTACGCCATTCGATCGCCAATGTACAGTTCCCCAAAATTGATAATGCACATAGAAATCTTCGTCATTGTTCGGCAACGGTCGTATTCCCGAGCGTTAGAAAACTATTATGTATTTAGAGTGGTTAAGTGCATTTTCTTCATGAAATTTTAGTAGAATTATGTAATTGGTGCTAAAAGAGATAATTGATTTATCAGTAACGAAATTTGATTCAATAATTCATAATATTCCATAATATTAAAATTTACTTCGAAAATGTTACAGTAGGTACTTTTCAAGTGTCTTACTGAAGCTGATGTAAAGATGGATGAAAGAAGGTTTGAATAACACAAGGTTTATATTATAAGGAGAAATGGATTTCAAACACAGGTTTATATTAAAAAATTTAAATCTCAGTTCAAAAGTATTTACAGCACTGATTATTTCACATTAATAAAAATGTTTACATTAAAATCTCAGTTCAAAAGTATTTACAGCGCTGATCATTCACAATAATATTACAATTACAAACTTGGTCTTTTGGGTGTGGCTTTATTGGCAAAGTGAAGTGACGTATATTTTATTCTTAAATGTGCCTCATAATATGGCATCGTCAAAAATAATTAAAGTTGAAATTAAATTCACATTTGAAAAAAATAACAAGAACGATGTGTAATTGCAGCTCTTTATAATTCCACAAAAGTAATATTGATCTTGACCTTGAGACCCTTGACTGATCGGTGACAGCCACCGACCGCCCAAATTGTTTTCGATTATGTGTCACATGATATTGACTACTATTTCTTTCGAACAAGGATCAAAATGCAAGTGCTCTTACGATTCAATGATTCGGGTGTTTCCGGGAATACGATAGTTTGCGAAGATTTGCATGCGCATTATTAATATGGGAGAACTGTACAACACCTTGGCGTATCTTTAACTTTGAAGGAGCCAAAGCCAAGATATACTAGCTGTGGTACTAACCTTCTGTATCCGGAGCGCAGAGGTCTGCAACAGGTGGTTTCTCCGGGCTTCAAGCGGTGCGTGAACTGAACTCCTCATGAACACCTTCGTGTGTCCGACTTGCCAGTCCGTGGCCGGCGCACCCACTACTGCCATTATTGCACTGCGGGGGAGAATTATTTGATAGATCAGAGTAGTTGGATACAATTTATGTAGGAAACCGATGGCTCTTGTTGAGGCACTTTGGTTCGGCTGAAATATAGCTAGTTATAACTTATTATAAAACCCTGCATACCTGCACGGGGAAAAGAGTCTTCTCATGCGCGACTTGCAGGTATGCTGGTAGTGTTTGTATTTCTTCTATGTAATGATTAATCCGCGATTATTTAATCGTACTCACTAGAGTCAGACAATGCTAATTTTGCAACGAAAAAAAAAGGTTTTTTTCACCGATAAAAATCCCTAATTCCTATTCAATAATGCCGTCATTGTTCTGAGGGTTTACATATATGTCTGCATTATCTATGGTGACTATTACCTGATGTCGGGCTCCTTGCAGGCGGCGGGCAGGGCGCAACGGTACCGCTGCAGGAAGTGCTCCCGGGGCAGGTGCACGGGGAACCCGTCGCGCCGGATCCTCACGATCTCGTCCATGTGACTGTTACCTGATGTCGGGCTCCTTGCAGGCGGCGGGCAGCGCGCACCGGTATCGCTGCAGGAAGTGCTCCCGGGGCAGGTGCACGGGGAACCCGTCGCGCCGGATCCTCACGATCTCGTTCATGCCGAGGTAGCGCAGTTGTTCTAGGACCAGGTCCGCGTTGAACTTGCCGGCTTCCTTGTTCTCGTTCGGCTTTATGCAGCGCACGTACCTGGGAATGAGATGGGGGATATTAGAATACATAATATGTAGTAGTCAGAAAGGTAGTGGCTGACTGTAGGGTTTAGAAGAGTTAGAAGGGGTATGATGACACTTTGTTAGCGCGCCTTGACAGACAGAGATATGACTTTGTTCAGCAGAAGTAGAATGTAGTAGTTCGGATATGGTTCACACGGGCTCCCGAATGATGGCCAATCTAACATAGCCTAGGTAAAGGCTCATGTCCAACCAGCAATTGACTTTTGGTGGTCTGAGAAACATTCAAATAGTTATTTAAATACACCTTTGTGTAGATAGAATATATAAGTTTAAAAACGTGGTTTGATTACGAATTTTACAACACAGCCAGTTCTTCTCCTGGTACTTGCTAATGGTACTCACCACACATGCGTGGCCTGCAGCATATCAACTAGCGACTGTAGCTGAGCCCTGAACGTGTCCACCACCGTGGGACGCCCCTTGGACGTGCCGCGCTGAGTCGTGCCCATGGAGTTGGGACTTGATAGTGTGCAGTCCTGTAATGTATGATTAATGTTTAGGAAATATTCTGCGGAAGGCCGAGGACAGAGCTGTTTTGCGTTTTTTGGAAGAGTTTGTCCAACAGTGGACTGTTACGGGCTGATGATAATTATTATCATCCATTATGGAAGGATATCAAGGCTACATCGCTTTACATTTAATGAAAAAAATTATGATCTTTATACGCTGTGAATCGAAATTCAGTTTCGATTATTTCGATTATTATTATCATTACCATTCACTTAATATAAGATATTAATAGATTAAGTAAATGGTAATGAATTCCCAGTAAAAAAAGACTAATTAATCCCATAATGTCCATTGATCCGTCTAGCTTATAATAAAATGCATAAGTTTATGTGGATTACAAAAAGTTATTATGCGGTGTTGATCAACGAATAATGCATAATTTACAGTGTACACCCGCCGGTTCATCGGCCAGGTGTTTGCTGCAGTAATGTAAACAGAGCTTTATTAATCGCATTCCAATCGAGTTATACATGAATGGTTGATTACGAGTTCAATTTTAATAAATTATAGTTTTTCCTTTGTTTTGTTGTAGAAAAATAGGTGTAAGTATTTTTTTATACAGCGTAAGCTGTATCGGTTAAAAGAAAAAATAAGGAATGTTATATTATAATGCTTGCCATGGCCGTTCAAACCGATTTAGAAATCGACTTTCGCAATGATTATTGCCAGACCGCGTTTTGGCCTCTTTATCAACTTTGATAAATATATAATCGCGAAACGTGATAAAATGTATTTTATCTTCGTCGATAACGGCTCAGGTGGTCGATGAACGCGTCCTGCTGCGTGTCCCGGTCCTTGTCCACTGTTAGCTGATGATGATGATGATGATGATAGTAACATGAACCGCGCACCTGTCCGGGCGGCGACAGTTCAGTGACGTAGTCGGCCAGCTCCCGCACGAAGGGGTTCTGCGAGCGGCTCAGGTGGTCCTTGTCCACTGTTAGCTGATGATGATGATGATGATAGTAACATAAACCGCGCACCTGTCCGGGCGGCGACAGTTCAGTGACGTAGTCGGCCAGCTCCCGCACGAAGGGGTTCTGCGAGCGGCTCAGGTGGTCCTTGTCCACTGTTAGCTGATGATGATGATAGTAACATGAACCGCGCACCTGTCCGGGCGGCGACAGTTCAGTGACGTAGTCGGCCAGCTCCCGCACGAAGGGGTTCTGCGAGCGGCTCAGGTGGTCCTTGTCCACTGTTAGCTGATGATGATGATGATGATAGTAACATGAACAAGCACCTGTCCGGGCGGCGACAGTTCAGTGACGTAGTCGGCCAGCTCCCGCACGAAGGGGTTCTGCGAGCGGCTCAGGTGGTCGATGAACGCGTCCTGCTGCGTGTCCCGGTTCTTGTCCACGAAACCTGCAATACATAAGCACGTATTTAAAGGAGTGATGCTTTAATTCAAACTAAGGGAGGATTTTAATTGCATAGAGTAATTAGTTAACAGGAGTTAGATACGAAATTCGACAAATACATTAAGGTATTTTGACAGTTTATCGTATTGGTTGTCTAGCGTTAGTGGTAACCCTTTTTTCCGCGGCGGAATAGTGGAATATTTGGTGCTAGTCTAAATAGCTGAATCACCTTTTTTCTGTTTACAACACCACTTTTTACACATCCTGAAGGGCTAGACGCGGGTGCAATTAAGACGTGACAAAAGTTTTGCATCGCGCTCACTCACATCGCGCCGCCTCAAGAGCGTGCGCGACGGAGAACTTTTGTCACGTCTTTAATACGAGTACGCCCCGTGCTAGACCTTCTCTATAGGACTTCCGTTCTCACCTTGCACACTATAGGTGACGTCACCGGCGTAGTGGCGCACCCCGAACTGCTCCTCCCAGCGGCGGCGGGACCCCTTCACGAACGAGGTGTGCTCCCCGAACTCGCCCTGGATGTTGGTCAGGTACGCGCCGTCTGAGCCCTGAGGATGTTGGGACAGATGGTTAATATCAGTTGGCACAAAGGGTTACTAACACCAACTCATCAAAAGCTTTTAGGTCCCGAATAAATTATTTCTTTATTTTTTCAGTACCAGGTCTTTGTATGTGCACCCACCAATATAAAGTATAAATGGTGAAAGGGGTATGCACAAAGGTTCCATTAGAGTGGTAGTCCTGATAGACTAGTTTTGAGGAGATATAAAGTATGGGGAGCTGTAATGCATTCGATATGGTTAATCCGTACTGCGCTCATCGGGATTCATTTTGGCAATGTCTTTAGGTAAACACCTGTAGTAAAATATGCTGGTTGGTGCTTACCTTAGGCATATGACACTGTTCACTGAGCAACTTAAGCAGACTTCTCGGCGGCTTCTCCAGTAGTTCCAGACAGACTGCATTGTCCGTGAACGGTATAGGATTGTATACTATCCCTTCTTGTTGATACTGGAATAGTGAGAAAAAATACATGTGTAGTTTAGTTTTTATATTTATAAGCAGGCAAACTATTTGTTCAGTACCATTCCAGTATAGACTAGTAGCCTCGTAATTGGGCCCAAATGGTTGCCAATGCTAAGGGGTGAGAGACCTCTAATGGGACTTAAGCAGTATCTTATATGCATTGGTCAAGTGACATGGCTCGGGTGCAAAAATAGAAATGACTCCCAAAACCTAAAGCTAAACAATCAAAGAAACAAATACTCACAATCTCTTGCTCCAACGCAAACACATAGTTATTAAAGAACATGTGCAGCTTCTCATTCGCGTAATTAATGCACAGTTGTTCCAGAGAGTTCGACGCAAAGTTCTCGAAGCCGAATATATCTAGAACTCCTAGCGCCCGTGTAGCGTCACGACCGGGAGCCGAACAGCTGTTCACGTGGCGGACCAGCCAGGAGAAGGTTCTGGAGTAGAGGGCGCGAGCCATGGCGTGACGGTTCTCGCGGGCCTGGAGAGAAGACAAATGAAGATAGAGTTTTAGCTGTGTTATATAAGCAAGGGAATGGTGAGACTAAATAAAAAGACTAGGGAGAAGAAGAGAAAGGTTGAGGGCGTACGGCATACTGGCAAGGATTGTAAAGGTACAGACTAACGAGTTATCTAAAAATGCCGTATTATAAAGAACGGATCGGGTCTAAACAGCTGTTTGCGTGGCGCCCTAGGCAAATCCTTTTAATATCAGTAATTTCCTCTGATGTATGAATGTTGATCTGCGCCCCACTGCCTCTGTGTGCTCGGGGGGGCTAGCGCCACACTCACCTCGTGCAGGCGGAGCGGTATGTCGGTGACGTTGCCGCGCACGTTGATCTGCCGCTCCAGCAGCACGCGGCGCCCACTGCCTCTGTGTGCTCGGGGGGGCTAGCGCCACACTCACCTCGTGCAGGCGGAGCGGTATGTCGGTGACGTTGCCGCGCACGTTGATCTGCCGCTCCAGCAGCACGCGGCGCGCGGTGGCGGGCGCCAGGCCCAGCAGCGCGGCCGCCGCCTCCACCGCCTCCGTGTCGGAAGGAGCCAGGGCGGTGCGCTCGCCGTCTACATCCTGGAATCATATGGAGGCATATTGTAGACTAGTATCAGTATCTTGCCTCGCTAACTTTTGTTTTTGTTTTCAGTTTAGTTATTCCGGGTGAAAAGGTGCCTTTGTTCCACTTTACCATGCTGAAATACACAACATATAAAAAAATAGTTCATCTGTTTATGAGTAAAAAAGGATAAAAAAACAGACATAGTACAGTGTGTTCAACAGCACTTAACTAGCGGAAAATTAATGCTTTCGTCGCACAGAACATAAAGCACAATAATTCATGTGTGCCTAGGTTTTCCATGCCTCATACTAAGACTACTACACACACCCACACACACGTACCCACAGTCAAACCATATTATTAACATTTGGTTTTGTGGGATGTGTGTAATAGCATAAGTTGTTTTCTTTGAATAAAGATTTATTCTATTATTCTATTCTATTCTATACTAAGCTATAAATCAATCCATAATACCAATGACCACAAAATCCCACCTGAAACTGTATATTCCCGAGCCACAGCACAGCGGCCAACACTTTAAACAGCCCCTCGCACATCTGCGGCGGCACCTGCAGTACAGTCAGCGCGAGCTGCAGCGCCTCTAGCTTGCCCTGCTCCCCCCCGCGCCCCTTGCGCGCCTCCTCGTCCTCTGGCCGAAGGTACTTGTATTGGACGTCGTCTCGTAGGCGTAGTGTTGAGCGGAGCTCTTTGTTGTGCTGGGGATAGAGAGGTTAGGTACAGTGAGATAAAATTGATAATAATATTTGTTTACAGTCTGGAAAATACGTTTTTTTTTGGGGCTGGCAGCTCTTTGGGGTGGCCATGTACTAGACCATGTATTAAGAAAAGTGGCGTCCCTATTATTTTATATACTTTCTGGCCACGCTGTAAAGACAGACATTTGTTCTAGGGGCTTGGTTGTGAAATATTAGGAGTTATGTGATATTTTGCTGCCAAACGAGGACATTATAACATAATTCAGTCTTGTAGAAGGTCCATGTCCGTTTGTCGACTTGGTAGTCTGGTACAGTTAAGATCGATTAATTCTCAGTAACAAAAAGATTATAAAAAAAAACAGAAATGGTTAAATAATAATTAATGACTGTTAAGTTCATCAGAAATAACGAGACCGTGACCACCGTTCAATTTCAAAGTAATTTTAAAAACAGATCAACATCATTATTTGGATCCTGTCAAGCGGAAATAGATAATTGTTGATTATTTTATTTATGCTGCGATACAAATAATGAAGGAATTACTTAAAATGGCTTTTACTTTTCGGAAGCTTTTCGTCCGCCTAAGAAATGTCTGTTCGCTTTTAGGGGCTACCCAGCGGCGCCTTTAAAGATTACCATTTGTACATAGATCACGCGTATAACTACAGCTGTAGTGGTACATGGATTCCACTTCTTTAAATGTCCTGGACTCCTGATACCCCAAGCACATTACCTATATCAAAATACTTGGCATTCCAAGCATTACTATACCTTGGTGCCCTCGAGCAGCTGGTAGAACACGTGGTAGTTGGTCTCGCGCGGCGCGGGCTCCGTGATGCGCGCGCGCTCCAGCAGGAAGTGCCGCAGCTCCCGTCCAGACGCACCTCCACGAACTAACACTATCATCGCTCTTATAACTACTTCTTCAAATGTCCTGGTCTCCTGGTACATCAAGCTAGTTATGGGACCATACGTACCAAGGACTATCATCGCTCTTATAACTACTTCTTATAATGGCCTGGACTCCTGGTATCTTAAGCAAGTTATCTATATTGAATTTCATACCTTTGTGTCCTCAATGGATTCCCGAGCCGCAGTATGTATAATAGGTCTTATAACTACAGCTATTAAACGGTATAACGCTTCTACCTCTTTGAATGTCCTGCACTCCTGGTACATTAAGCAAGTTACCTATATCAAAATACTTGGCATACCTTGGTGCCCTCGAGCAGCTGGTAGAACACGTGGTAGTTGGTCTCGCGGGGCGCGGGCTCCGTGATGCGCGCCCGCTCCAGCAGGAAGTGCCGCAGCACGGCGCCGCGGATGCCGCCGCGCCCGTCCAGACGCACCTCGACGAACTTGCCGAAACGGGACGAGTTGTCGTTGCGGACCGTCTTTGCGTTGCCTGGAAGTGTTCGTTTTGTTAGAGTCTGGTGATTTTCACGAGTATCTGCGTTATGATATTTGATCAAGAGTTTACGTATAGAATGTCTCGAAACGTAATATAACATATTGCATCTTTGCCATTTACAATATAACAATACTTTTGGCATAAAGTCATAATAGCAGTTAAAGTACCTTCTGTGGATACGGTTTCTTTCAAACATAATTATTATTCACGTCCCAAAGAAGCTTATGATGATGATAATTGCGTCTTCAAGATCTTTTCAACGAAATGTCATAATAAAATGTACCTATATCTACATTTAGTCAGGGAAATATGAACACACTGGGTTAGAGAAACCAAAAAAGGAGACTGGAACAGTACATAAGTACCTAACTATTTATGTCCCAGGAAGGAAGAGTAAACTATAAAAAGATCGATACGATTTATAGCTTTTAAAATAGCATCACAGTGCCTAACGTTGCAGCTAATGACTTTAAAAATAAACTAAACGCATGGCGTCCTATGTAAAACTAGTATTACAAAACTCTAGACGACCAAAAGAACGATACCAAATTAAACTGCAACGTGCATCAACGCAAATGTGACACCTCAAACGAACAAAACATTTTTTTTCATCCAACTGGTCAATAACAAAACAGTATTTCTTTCAGCCA
This sequence comes from Plutella xylostella, assembly GCF_932276165.1. Lineage (NCBI taxonomy): Eukaryota > Metazoa > Arthropoda > Insecta > Lepidoptera > Plutellidae > Plutella > Plutella xylostella. The sequence goes on from NC_064005.1 coordinate 2,835,767, forward strand.
CTAATGATATCAACAATCTTGCAAATATTTCTGGCCACTTACAAAAACAAAAGAATTAAGAAGAAAAACCCTTACCGAACGCTTCGAGCACGGTATTAGCTTCTAGAATTTGCTGCTCCGCCCAGGACGCCTGCCCGCCGGCCGCACACAGGTACTGAAGGATCAGTTTCGTGGTTTCTGTCTTACCAGCTCCACTTTCCCCCGATATTACCACTGATTGGTTCTTTTCGCCGTTCTGAAAAGTAAAAATGTGTCAACCATAACCCAATATACAGCCAAATTGTGATAGACTGCCCAGTGTATTTAGTGTTTTGTTTGAGTTAGGTATACTTACTATTTAAGTACATACATAGGGGTGTAATATTTCCCATATTGTTATCAACGCCAACAATACGCGTAAAGGTGTGAGAATTCCATTCAATGGGTATCCATGTCTCTTACGCCGCCGATACACAATTCGGCTGGTGCCGTGTGGGCGTTCACTTAACAATAACTTTGTCCCATGACTTTTAATCGCTCGCACCTTTACGTGACTGTTGAGGTTATTGCCACTGAGTATCTTTTTGAAAAGTCCAGTAACATTTAAAAGGGCAAGTTAATGTGAATGTGCTATTACACATACTACAAGACACATTAGAACTTAATATTGTTCGAACAACGTGTGGGTGTTTCACGTGTGCTTGTAGAAAATGTCTTATTATGATCTGTTTGTCACTCAAACAATAGACAGACAAATAGACAGCCTCGACACCAGTCCACCATTCGATTTTTTATTAATCATTATGTACCTATATAAATGACCTACTCAGTATGACAGTTTTTTGTGTTATACTCATTCCAAAACTGCTAATAATTGTATTGGCTAGTGCTAGTAGTAAAAGTAGAGAATAGCTTACCGTTAACGAGGAGTAGGCAGACTCGGCCAAGGCAAATACATGCGGTGGCAGGGTACCAAACGCCTTCCCGCGGTACTCCAGCATCGTATCCTGAAATTTATTAAAAATATATTAGTTATTTTAAGCTTCTTAGCATCTCGTGTCACTAGAGAGTCACCGTACGAAAGGATTAGCCAGTCAGAATAGCGTCGCCAAGGAACCCTTAGCTTGGGTTAGATGTGTCTAGCTAGAGTAACGACCTCAATCAGCAAGCAGCCGGTGAAATGACGGTGGACTTAGTATTAGAAAAAATACGATGAAGAAATTGAAGAATGGTTAGATCAGAGTGTTGGAAGTAATTTTTTGGTACAAATAAAATTGGACTTATTTGACAAGCGGGCCATTCTACAATAGGTACAAATCTTTGAATAACTATTCAACTGTGCTGCCGCATACTACAGACTCACAAAACACTCACCATGCCATAGCACCCCAGCTCCTTATAAGGGTTGACGGCCACCAGTATCGACCCCGTGTAGGTATACACCAGGTCGTACTTGTACCGGCGGCGCAGGTTGTCGTTGATGGCCTGCTCCGTGATGTGCGGCATCATGGTCATGTCGGGCACGCCGGCCGCCTCGTCGTCCCGCTCCTCCATGCTGGCTGCTGGGGAGAGGAAGAGAGATGAGTGGTGTTTGGTGGATTACGTGAAATAGAGGGGGTTGTCTAGGAATATTCGCAAGAAGTATGCTGAATTGTTCATCAACATCAGGCTTTTGACGCCCACTGTGGGATATAATTTTAATTCAATCACGAACACTCTTTTTTTTAGATGGTTTGATATATTGAATAAAGGTCTTTAACAAAGCAAATTGGTATTTAAACAAAACATATTATTTCAAGGATACACAGGGACAGGAAAATATATTACGTAACTTATTTTCCATGAAATTTCTTCTGCAATTTCCAAATGTTACATCACATGTTTTTCCCCCGAAGTCGCAAGGTTGAGTATAATCCATACCGGCCCAACCCATTCACAGAAAACAACTGTGAAGGACTCATCAAAACATCAAATAACATCCATAAAATAATAACCTTTAATATGATTCAATATCATCCCCAACAGCACCCACGCTCTGCTAATTACAATTCTACGCTATTTCTAATAAGGTTGAGAGTCGCCTATTCAACTGGGCCCCTAACACTGTGCTTTGATCGTTTCCATATCGTTTTGTATCGAGTTACATTCATCTTGATTCTGACTTATCACCCCGAGGGGGGAGCTAAGACGATGTTATCAGATATTTAGTGCACTGAGCTGTGCCTGATTTTATTAATAAACGGCGATGATTTGTAACATTGTTAAATTGTGTTGTGCGATGGCATGCAATGAAACGTGGTGAATGGAATTTTCAATATAGGCTCCGTAGCACCATATTCCAAACATACTGGGGATGTTTTGCCGATATTCTATCATGGAGCTCCAAATTTCTCAGAGGCTTTTTATTAAAGGGTAGCTTTTAAAAAGTTGCTTATAATTTTAGGCTCTCATTTAATTTCGTAAGGTTAAATTACTTCATTTAACTTTACGAAATTAAATGAGAGCCTGCGAGTTGGGATTGATAAATTTTAAGACAGACAGAACTAACTCAATATTTTTTCCCAAGCCATCAAAAACTAGGGCCCAGAATACCTACCAGCCGTTTAAGGAAACACATGATTTGTATCCTAGAGAACTAATGGTAAACAAAGGCTTTAAATGTAGAGTCTGTAAGTTTAAATCAAAGCAGATTCATTCAGTCATTTGGCTATCTCCGCACCGCGCGGCTCCCAGGGTCGCGATTTGCAAGTTATCTACAACGGAAATATCACTTGTGCATAACTACGTCACTTAGCAAGTTGGCACCCCTCGCCGCATCCTACTTAAGCTCATTAGTGTTAGCTATAGCCCTAGTGGTGCAGGGTGACCATACGTCCATTGCAACCATAGATAATACACAGGTACAGTAGACAGTTTTAGCATTTTACTGCTCCGCTAATAATGTCAGCTTTTCAACAAATAAACAGAAATTTGGCAAAAAGCTAAAATCAGCGGTCTGAAAGTCTGAAAATACCTAAAGGTTTGTTTTTGCTAACCATAAGCAATCAGCTAGGTAGGTATATTACATTGAGTAGGTATTTAATTTAATTAAGTAGGTATGTTGCTAATTAATAAACACTAGGTACTAAATAATTGGAAATGAAGGACTAATAAAATTATGGAGACTACAGGAATTTATTTAATTACTTTGCAAAACAATTCAGTTCATTTAAACCAAATAAGTAACAGGAAAACTCAATTTAATCTGGGACAAAATTAATTCTACAGTACAACGTGGAGTCGTGGACAGGGTTTCTCGATGAATTAATTCGATTTACATTCGAATAAGAGTTTTTTTTTTATCGAACTAGAACCGGCCAGTACGAATGCGGAATGGCTGGAAAAGGCAAAGCTAGCGCTCACTGCAGTCGCTGCCAATCAGCCGGTGACGAAACTTCCGCCCTCCAGCTGGATGCCAATCGATAAGCGGTTTTTATTTTATGGAGTGCGTGCCTGGCTTTACAATTACAATGTAGGTATTGTTACTATTGATAACAAATAATGATTAATGACTGATAGGCTTTTTGGGAGCATTTCCTCTATCGTTATGTAAATGCAGCTAAACCATAGTAAGGAGTCGAGTTCCTTTTCTAACTAGTAGATTAGTCTATGGTGTAAACGATCCACCGTTAATTTCTTTCTATGAAAAGTAGGTAATAAAAGTAAAACATCTAAAGAAACATATTGTTTATAGAACAATACGTCGTAATGTGATCAATACAACCGCTTATGATTGAAAAGACATTGAAATTGATTGCGATTGTATTCGTAATTGGAAGATATTGGGCGGCATCTACGCTTTGCATTCAAATTGATTTCGGCCTCAGATCTATTGATCAACGGGTTTTATTACATAGTGTTTGCTTTTCCGCGCGAGCCTCTCATTGGTTTGTTGTGGGATTTCCTGGATAATATGTGGCCATATTTTTTATGATAAAGGTAAAACCCAAAAACCAAATCGACGGTGGCAAGGTTTAAAAAAAAATATGTAATTTTCTAAAAAAAGGTCTGTAGTTATTTTTGCCTATATTATTGTGTCTGCCCTTTCATATGCCCGTAAGGACTGGGAAATAGCCATAGAAATAGAACACCTAATTGTATAAAAACTCAAATTCGCAAGGAAAAGGTCTTCCAAAACGAATTCATTCATTCCGTTTTGGGGTAGCCGCTGTGTGGAGAGTTTCCCCCATCGCGTGGCGGGCACATTTAATTCATTTGACACACACACACACACACACACATACAGGGGGCCCGAGGGAGTGGTTCTCTAGGTGGTGTCGCACCATCACCCACGCGCTAGGGCTAAAGAAACAAATGAAAAACAGCCGTTTCGGAATGTCTAGGGATTTGAAAAATAAATAAACGGTTATAAGTACACGAGTACTTAAGTACATAAGGACCGAGTGTTGTGGCGCTCCTTGGGAGAGGCCTATGTCCAGCAGTGGATGATTATTGGCTGATTATGATGATGATGAAGTACACGAAATTAAAATCCCAATTGACAATAAATATGTGGGGACATCTCACACACGGCCATCCGATCCCAAACGAGGCAGGGCCTGTCATATGGGTGTCGGACAGCTGATATATCTACACAAATACACATATATATAAATAAATATTATATTGAAAATTTTTTAGGTAAAATGAGGTTTTTGAACGAGTGGTTCACATGTGTCACAGATATACGCTATGTAGAGCCATAGAGCACACATCTTCAGCTAGGGATTAAAAAAGGTCAGAATTGCGGTCTGGAAAATCAAACGTTCCTTGGGCAAACAAATCTAAACCACCGCGGGCAAACGATTCTATTTTTAAACGGCTCTATTACATTTTACACAGCTACCATTGACGGATAATTGAAACGCGGTACTTCGCCGAATCGAGATCAATGATAGCCTGAGAAAGTAAAAGGGAGTGTCATTTATGGGTCATTTGATATAGCCATTGGACCTTTACAAATGGATTGTGATGGATCGGTTAACCCTTTACTTCATACGAAGCCATAAATGGCTCTTGGAATTTAATATTTTATTCTAGCCCAACCAAAAAAAATATTTAAAAAATGATATCGCTATACTTTTAGTCACTTCTTTGTTTATATAAACATATTTTTTTTGTCCATGGTATGTGTCATCTGCGAATATAATCGCACCTTATCCCAGGTGCAATGATTGCTTTCTGTGAATGTGATTTTTCTGAAACTTTGAAATTCTGCAAAAAATATAAAAAGTACGTTGTTGGTAGTAAAAAAAATGTTTTCCTTTTGTGCATACCTTATATTGTCTGGAACTTGTCAATTAATTAATTATTATTAGTTTTATATATCTTATTTTCTCAATTATCTGAGAAAGCCATTTCTGGCTTCCTATGCGTTGAGGCTATAATATTTATGCCAGAAATGGCTTCCTATGCACTCGTACATACTAACTAGATTTTTAACCTATCTTTTCAGAACAAATACTTCGCTTATTTATACCTAAAAAAATACAATACCCGATGTCGACTCCTTACGTAATTTCACTAATGACTTATTTTACAAATTTTAAAATTTACTAATTAACTAAATTTACTTGTATTATTTAAATATATATATATGTTCTGATTTAATAATAATTTGTCACTGATAAATTGCTGATCCGAAAAAAGAGCTGTAATAAAGCAATTCAGGAATTGTGATAGTATTTATTTGCCTCCTGCAGTAGTCCAGCTACCATATCCCAGGATAGATGGCAAGGGAGACTCCTCAATGTTATCAAATGCTAGCAGAACAGACAATCTTACAGGTAGACACGAATCTCCTGGACCATCCCAAAAAAAAACGTTAAACTGTACCTGTAGAGATGAGGACCTGCTTTAGCTGTGTTTGAATTTGATAGAAACAAACAGAATTAACCATTTTTCAATCCAATTATGAAAAGTTTATAGTTTTGGTATGTCTAATCAGAAAATTAATTATATGAAATATTTTCACAAAAACTGATATCTGTCTATGTAGTGCATGGGAAGCCATAAATGGCATAGATATACCAAGTACCAGTGCATACGAAGCCATTTCTGGCTCCTAATTTTTTTTTCTAAAATAAAGTAGCAAAATTTTTTTTCTACTTAAAAATGTTGTTATTGTCCCTTATTAAACGATATTCAAGTAAAAAATATTTTTTATCTCAATCCCTTCATAATTCATGCAGTAGAGGGTTAATTTAAATCAAGGGTTAATTCAATATAAGGGATCATTAATCTCTGTAACATTATCACACTAAATGATTCGGACAGAAATGGACTAACTTGGTCGTTACTGTGGTGAGCTCTTAATCAATTCTGGTCACCATCATATCATTATCATAAAAATAAATGCAGTTTGTATATATTCCTAACAATGTACAGGTTGCTCACGTTTCGGCTTAGTATACCAATTTTACAACACTCTGTATTAGTCTGTATACATATTACATGTGATTTCTATTCTATTCTATTCTATTACATGGTTGAGACTACGGTAAACTATTCCCATCGTTCGTTTAGAAGCCACAACGTGCCCAAATATGATACATAATACGTAATGACAAGCCTGTATTCAATAGGTACTCGGAGACGCGTGTTGTGAAACTTGGAAACATCTATAGACATTTGACTATGGGACCGAAACTAGCTGGAACTAAAACATACTCCAACTTTGGAGGACTGTTTTCTACTATTTAAATAACCATTTTTGTAACAATCGGAGAATTGATGGAGGTGTCTGAGATTCCAATGAGATTCGCTAATTCATTAACGAAAGGAAATTACCTAAGTATCGTCGAAAACGCCCGACATTAATTTATTATTATAACACACTAATACAAAAACACACAGACTCGTGAAACTTATAACGTCTTTTTGCATCTTATTTTAACCCAGACAATAGAGATTACAAAAAAGAGAGGATTAAACTCATATTAAGGGTAGGATTAACAGAATCGAGCCAAGAACAATTCAAACACAAATAAGAGTTGGGAAACTCACTCGCGCCAAACTGTGGCGTGGAAATATTTTGTACATGTTTATCTATGGGGTTCCCCTCATCTCGCCTAATCTTTATTGCCCTAAACTCGTTTCGCATAACTCGTAAGGTCTAAACTTTTTTGGTAGAATCATCACTTCGCCAAGACTTATATAAGACTTATATAAGACTTATAAGACTCGTTTCGTCTAAAACTCTTTTGGTACAAACTTGAAACACCTAAGTCTCGTTTGCTCAAATTGTTCGTATTGGTATAATCTTGTTTCTCCTTATATTATCTTAATTAATACTATATTAAGTATGTTATAAATGTACAAATTGTGGTATTTTTCTCCTACATCCCGAAAATCACGATATTGGATGATCAAAATATCGAAAGTGAATGACCATTTTAATGATTACAAACGCCATTAAACCCCATAGGATCGAAACCTAACGATAGGTGCGACGGCGAGCAAAGCGAGGAGGAGCGTGTTAGGTGCACATTATCGTCAAAAGCAAAGCGGAGCGCAGCGAAGCGGAGCGTTGCGTTTCCCACATAGCGGCCACAATAAAAGGTACCAGTTTGCGCTATGTAGGGAGACGCTCCATCAAAGTTAAAGCCAAACAAATATTATTACTTTGTATAACCTGTGCCATAGCATTATTAGGCTATTCAAGATTTGGCCATACCATTATTAGGCTAAACAAAATTATGCGAAATAACTTTAAAAGAGATTTATGCCATACGATTTTCGGCGTAACGAGACTTTGACCAAACGTTACTATGCAATATGAGATTAGGCAAATAAATCTTCGGCCAAAAAAGGTAGAACCGTTTATCTATGTGTCTGTTAACAATCATGGTGACAACGACTATAATCCAGGATTACCATCAAACTCTTTATAATGGTGTAATTAATGAATTGGACCACATCCAGCCAGGAGTTCCCATCTACTTCAACACCAGAAGACTCTCACTTTTTAAGGGAGGAGGCACAATTTAGATAAAGGTGACAAGGCTGATAATCAGGATTGAGGGTGTCCTGTCCAATGAGCACGAATATAAATGCTGGAGCGTCCTGCCCCATGGGGAGTCACTCTTGACCCTCGCCCCGTCCTGGTTGCTGTGCCAATCTGCTCTGCACTTAGTTGGGATTTGTACCATAAGTATCATCATATTTATAAAATGGCTGTTCATCCCTGTGTGGACCATAAGAAATGTGGCTCAATAGGGTATAATTTATTACAATACGGCCTTACGGCAAGGCCGCTATCTGACAACTTTTCAAAACAACGATGCTCATTGTTTATCATTTATACGTTGCTATAGCTATTTCGCAAAGGAAAAGTGGCTAGAAACTCAGGAGCATTTTTAAGTATAGCATAACGCTTGAAATAAATAGGTACTCACGATACCCAGTTATATTGAATCCCTACGGCGCCTTGGCACAAAGTTTCCCAATGCCCTTGCCAGTGCGGGTAGATAACCTATTTATTAATTCTTTTGGCATGAATACCTAAGTTGGGTCTCGAGAGATTTAACTCAACAAGTGAGGCTCGATGTTGAAGAGCTGTCTGGAAAATACGTACCGGCAAAATAAAATTATTGGCAACTAAAAAGATGTTTATGATATCTATTTAGTAAACAAAATGTAGGTATTTCTTTTCAGGATTTTGTTAATGTTTTAGACTGTTTGAGACTATTTCAAATGTACATAGAACATATAACAGCTGAAAAGTAATAAAATAGAGGCAAGGGACAAACTGATAACGGTAGCAGCTGCATTAGCAAGATCAAGGTGGATTTATTTACGGCTTATCTTTATCTACGTTCCTAAACAAGGACCTAAATCAAAAACACACAGCTATCTCGAACTAAGATTTATCGATAAGTTATCGGGTCTCGCAACCTCACGAGATAAAAATAAACAAAAGCGCGTAAAGATACAAATTATTCGCCGAAGCGCGTGGGAGGACCCGCCCAGTTAGTGCACTCAAAGGCAAGAAAAGAAAAATAGAAATAAAATGTAATGTTGTTTTCTAAGAAATGTCCCTTTGACGACCTAGCGTGGGCGCTGGTTTATACGTCGGGCTAGCAGCTAGATTGAGTAATTCTGTGTTTTAGTGCTAGATTTTCGCAAGCACTATTTTAATTACTACACGTATTGCAGTCTATTACATTGAGTAATAGAGATTATGACACCATAAAGTAGTAAATAAATTCCTAAGAACAAACCAGACCACTTTAAACGTTCTACATGTGACTGAAACTGTGATGTGATACAAACCCATTATAAATATATATTCCCTATGAACAAACAGTTCATATAGTTCAGTGCATATCTAAACAAATTTTAATATCGTCCAGAACAAACACACAAAGCCTCATAAAGTAAAAGTTACAAGTCAATCAAGTATGACGCGCACCGCGGGCGGTCGCTAGTAAACCATAAACTTACTACAAGGAAGCGAGAGGTGTTTATAAATTACACTTTGGAGCATATCGTTGCTACAATGTCAAACCGAATTGTTGTTTATAAGCCCTCTATACATTGTGTTGTGAATCAGTTGACTTGAGCTTCATATGATAGGTACAGTCGACAAAAAAGATCAAGACCTATCATCAAACAGTTCCCCCTAAGACTGATAGGTGGAAGTTAGATAAATCAAAGAAAATTTAATCGCTTACAAAGCTGTATTTTTTAATCCCTGTGTTTGCGCTGTTGCTGATGGAGGTATACTTACACAAAGCTTTTTGTAGGTACGAATTTCGACTTTTTGACTGACACAAACTTGTAGGTATAATTCAAATACATTTAGTAAAGCTTCCTTTAAACTTCCTTCCTTCCTTTCGTATTTGTGCAATAAAGTATCAAATAAATAATTAAATAAATAAACTTAAAATACGATCTATGAATTTGGAGGTACTTATATGTATATTTTGCTGACTGTACGCTATACGCTAAAGTGGGTACTAAAGTTGGGTGCAGTTTGATAAAATGGTCTCTTTCAGTGTTTTATGTATGTAAGGGACGTCACTGTCGGAGTAGTGAACTGTAAAAAAGTTAGTTAATGGAAAATACACCATTGACTTTCAAGAACGCGGAATAAAGACAAAGATACATTTATTTGAACACACAACAAGAAAAAAATAAAAGTAAATACAGAACACAATAACATAAAAGGTTGCTGTTCAGTGCGTCAAAAAGGCACCAGCTCAGCATGTGCTGTAGGCAATAAAGTCACAGATTAAGAGGCCTTATGTTATAATCTCTACGGCAGTACCAATAGTCCAATAAACACTCAAATAAACGGACCATAAACATAACTGCCGTACACATACTTTTTGGTGTGAACAAATCTGTTCATGTAATCAGCGAGCCCATCGCATACAAACGCGGCGTAGCGTGAAACTGCTAAGCAGTTCAGCAATGCGTTACTAGAGTAATAAACAAATCTACGCAACGTCAACACTTTTTTTTTTATTTTTTTAAATATTTTATTATCACTCCACAGACTTTATGTCCGTGCCTTTTTGAGAGATCAATATATTGTGAGAGTTTGGTTGTTTTTTATCTTCATAAAACGTCAACACTTCATTTACTTGCTTTAGTATACTTGGTCATAGCTGAAGTGACAAATTTTATTTTGTTATAGTTAAGTAAGTTCTTATTAAAGTTTTTCCAAGGCCTTACGTACGTAGGTACCTCTGTGATAGGTACTACAAATGAATTAATATAGATGTATTAAGGTGTTTTTCAGAAATTTATGTCACATAATAAAATAGATAGCAATATTATTTGTTTACTAATACAATAGGCAACATGTGTAAGCAAGGGTCCTATCCTATACTGATTTTAATAATTATCTTCATAATATAAAAAATAAACTAAATACAAAACAATAAAATCGAATTAAATCCTTATACTATCTCACTCTTACCATAAATTATCCTACTTTAAATTATGTATCTTATGTGTCGGACATCTGTGACCTTACTGACCATAAAATAATTCTACCAAATACATACATAACAATTGATTAGAATGTACATTTCTCACGCTGGTCACGGGAGGGTACCAAGGCATGCGTGTCCCCTGAGAAAGAGAGTCTCCTTTAGGAACCTCCGCCGATGATTACATCTGATTACAATTGTGGACAGCAAGACCCGTGGGACCAGGCAACGTGTGTTTAAGGCATTTGCATAAAAGTGTACAACTAGTACCTACTTACACTTAATATACGACACGTCGCATTCAGTATTCTTTGTATAGTAATTCAAACATTGCCATTTTATCCCGGAATTTCTACGGGAAGTCATATCTGTAAAATAACACCTTCACCTTCTACGATAAATTTGTGATGTCAATTTATGCCTATTTGATAATACTGCGAAGTAATAAACATGATGAGGTTCTAATTAGCTTTATGAGCCGCACTCGAGTTTTACAGCGAGTGGCCAATAAACTTATCAATTTGTTTGGCTAGTCGATTACAGCCATCATGCATATTAATTAAATTAGTTAAAATGTAACCATGTTTACAGAATAAATAATTTTCTTCTGTTTACGTTTTGATGCTAGTAAATATTTTTGTGTGAACGTGATTGAGAACGTATGTAGGTAGATAAAGTACTTAGATAATTATTATGTGAATCTTTTAAATGAGTAAAGAAACTCAACTGCCGTGTTAACATTATGATTATCGTATGTAAATTGACTCACCAATCACCAGTTTATTTATAACACTTCTGGTCCATAATTTTATTTGAAATCTCAATAGACGTGATTACTGATTACTCCCTGTACCTCCTGTAGGTTGACTGGTAGAAAATGCTTTTAGCATTAAGTCCACCTAATTGTACATAACTACTTTTGTATATTGTGCAATGAAGAATAAATAAATAAATAAATAAATAAATTACGCGATAATCATCCCATTGTACAAATTCCTTGTCGAAATGTATTGATCATTTATTGCGTTCGCTATTTAGCTACTGGCAACGAATAACATTATTATTATTTTATTTTCGCAATAGCTTTTTTATACAATAAAGACTGGCTGGTTAGACTAAGACTTTATATTCTAAAAAGATAAAAGACTGTTCCTTTTTCAAAAATGTTGGCACAGGCAGCTCGGACGTGAGGCCACATGATCGAGTCCGTGACGGGGCAAGTCCCGGCGCACGCAGGGACATAAAGGGGGAGGAATGAAAGGCGGGGGGTGGGGAGGGGGACATTCCTTCTTCCTAATGTGGAAGACAATGCAGCCGAGGTCCATGAGAAAGTTATTTTGGGAACGGCCGGTGGATGGACACCTTCACCGAACCAGGAGTGGTTTGAATTAATTAGTAATGTTCAGTCTGCGTCGCCAATTCCGAAATGTATTTGAATGATTTGGTAAAAACTTGATTTGAAATGAGTACTTATCAATATAGCGAAGGTTATTTTTGATAGATAGATAAGTTATTTATTTACTTAACACAACACACTTGTCCAAAATTAATAATGCACATGCAGATCTTCACACCCGAATGATTAAATCGTATGAGCCTTAAAAAACACTTGCATTTTGCACCTTGTTCGAAAGAAATAGGAGTCAATATCATGTGTCACATAATCGAAAACCACCGATCTGTCAAAGATTTCTATGCGCATTATCAATTTTGGAGCACTGTACATAGGTTACACAGCAAGATTACTAACATTAAGTTTAAAAATTACATAAACACACAACATTAAGATGAGACAGACATAAGCAACATTGTGTATTTATCATTTTTGTCAAGTTACATTTTTCTAGTAAAGAAAAATATATGGCACACACAGGGCAAGGATTATTGGTTAAGCGTGTCGCCGGCCTGACACTAATCCCGGGTTATAAACGGCTAAGGAGGTTTAAACAAACGTGTGGATAGAGGATTTTACTGCACCACAATAAAACTGTTTGAATTATGGTTTAACTGCGGCTTATTAGTACGTAGATGTGTTCATTTAATTTGAGGTAATGGTTAGTTAACTGTAGAATCTATAAACTATTTATCTGTTGACTGGCATACATTCTAATAGTGATAACGATGATGATGAAGATTTAATATGACAAAATATTTAAACTTAATCTAAAAACCCGTTTTTCGGCCAAAAGTTCAGAATTGAATAAACAACAGGAAAGGCGGAAAGCGGAAGCCGGCCTAACGTAAATACGAATTAAAGCTTCAGTTTGCCTGAAAAGGGGGAAATTCGCTGACAAACACAAATGAATAAATAAACTCAACATGAATTCAGTGGAGTAGGTTGTGTTCACTGCAAAGAGATAGTTCAAAGTTCAGGCCGCTGAATTTGTGAAAAACTTTTTTGAAGTCACGTTTCAGCAATATTTTAACGCCATCAACTTCACTCCTCTATACCATCGTAGCTATCCATGTTGGGCTATGGGAATTTCTTTTAAAGTAAAAGTTTAACGGACATAAATAAAGTGTAACCAAAAATATTATTGTTCTAGAATGCTCTATTGTAAAACAAACAGTTTAATCTTGACATTGTCAGTGGGACCATATACCATAAAAGCTTACAAACAACAAAAAAAAAGATGAATGTTTCACGAAAACCTCTTCAAATCATCAACAAGTATGTTTAATTTATCATTACCTCGCATCACTTTGATATTTATTGTGAAGTAAATAGCTAACAACCTACAATAAATATGTCGATCTTGCATTTCAGGTGTTCGCTGTTGTATAAGTGATCATATTACTTGCTATATTTCATAAATAATCAACTGCAATTAATCTAGAAAACATTTTGAAGACAAACTGTCTAATGCCAAACTGCAGAATTAACAAGATTTTCTATTTTTAACCAAATAACAGCATTCATTATTACATTAGCTTCGTTTAACGGAATAATCTGTAGCGTTTTATTGGCCACAATAAAAGGCGGTGTTGGATCTAAACACAAACACACAGGGCTATAAACTCATAACACCGTTGTAATTGGTCGCCGGCGGGCAAGCGTCGGCAAATGTACCGATATTGGTTTTCTGATTGAGATATTATGAAGTTAGAAACGTTTTCCATAGGTGCTTTACTGCGGGCCGCTTCAGTTGAATGGTAACTTTGGATACTGATAAGAATAATGGCAGAGTTGTCGAGATGATCTAAATGAGGGAATGGACAGTAAATACTAACTACATATAAGATGAAAAGAAGAAAAAACAAGTGCTTTTGTTAATACAAAACAATATGAGAAAAACATGATGAAGGAAAAACATCATCAGACTATTTCGAAGCGATTCAAGAAGAAATTCTAAACACGTTTACTAGTTAAGTTACGCGCAAAGCAGCTTTTCGTACTTCAGGTATAAGTTGTTATTAAATCCCATAAATTAAAGTAAAAATAAAAAATATAAATACGTATAAAATATTAAATAATGTTTAGACGAGGCCGGAAAACCACAGACCAATAAACCCATTGACCCAATAGGAGCATCTAAGCTTATAATGTTGTGGACGTGTCACATAATGCAGTTAATTTCCTGTAGGGTCCGTACTATGGTTCACGCGACCAGCAGTGATAAAAAGCCGAACTCTATACCGCGCTCGATATGGAGTGATAAATAGCCGTACTATAGCGTGCGCCTCAAGCATTGATCAAACGCGGTACTATGGCGCGCCATACAAGAAAAAAAAGGGATAAAAATCATTTTTGACATGAGCCTCTAGTACGGGTTTTGCAATTTACGTAAAAGAATAATGTTTTGGTTTTCTTCGTTCACCTGCATACATTACTCACCACTTACATTATTACATTACATTATTCATCACTCAAAAGTTTCGTGATAGTTTCTACTTTGTATGCGAGAAAGCTGAAGCTTTTATAGTTTTCGACAATCAAACCTGTACTAGACGTACTGCCTTCATTTCGACTAGACTGACTTGATAAGAAAAGAAGCAAGAAGTCCAGAATCTAGAGCAATAGAGTATTATCAGCTTGACGGCTACGATATATCAGGTAAAGCAGGAGTGAACCCCCGGATGTGGCGACAAGCGAACGCCTCGACAGGCTGGCTTCCGCTTCAGGCTTCAGGCGCTCGACTTCAGCTCTAATAATTGTGAAGACATACTTATATAATGTCGAAATCGATAGATGCATTGCCCGACTGCCCATGCCTTTATGAAAGTTACAGTTTTCCCGCATAAGTAGGTAATGTAGAGACGGCTGACATGCACCAAAGTGTTAAATCTAGATTTAGTGTAAAATCTCGATTTCAGAAACATATTTATAAATTTATGGCATAAATCGAGATTTAACACTAAATCTAGATTTAATATGTTGGTGTAAGTGGCCCAGATAGTTTTGTTAGAAAAATGGAAAAGCCCAGTGACTTGACTGTCCTCTTTCAGCCACTAAAATCTCTCGAGGTTACGGAGTGTGTCAATCCTAACATTATTTTTAGGCCATACTTTATGCCTTTAATCCCCTGTTACTAAAACTGCTACTTTACAAGTATTCGTAGGCGGAAGTAGTCGATAAACTGGCTGGCATCTGTTTTAGGATGAGAAAACCCAAATTGTGTCCACCTATGTATATATTTTAATCTTAAATTAAAGTTTACGATCAGCTGATCCGGTGATCTTTTCTTTGACTAGAAAAGGCGAATATCTATTTTAAAGCTCAAAAAAGGATGCCTTCTACATCGTAATCTGACCCAACTAATGGCCATAAATACTAATAAAAAGCGCACCAGAAGCCAGAACATCGTTAGAAGCACGAAATAAGTTGATTAGTTTTTTTACTTCCTTCCCTGGAGGGTCACTTTATAAAACGAAATATAAAGTTTCGAAGCGATGCAGAACGAGCCACGACTCTGTTACTTTGTATTAAACGTGTCGATTGCACGAAAGCTGTCGTTCGTTCGTTTTTCGTCAATATGGAGTAGCCCTCGTGCACGAATGCGCGTTGCGCGTGCGACGGTGGTGCGGCTATAAATCTTCTTGTTATCTAATTGCCATAACCGAGCCGTATTGGTTACGGTCAGAAATAAGCGCCAGTAGAGCTGGGAATGAGACAGAGCCGGTCATAATTTATATGATGGATAAATAAAAAAAGTATTGTGCAATTGCGTATGTATAGGACGAAATAACCCCGTAGAATTAATTACCTACTTCTAATTATGAAGTCAAGTCATAGAGACTTATGGCAAGAAATACCTACTACGTAAAGTATAAATATATGTTATATCTACCAAGTGTTCTTTCAACTATTTAAATTTATGTACAGATAGAAGAAAGAAATCTGTGTTTCTTCGGATCACATGGATCGTTAAAGTAAACTTAGAACCACATTCATTTGTTTTAGAACCCATGAACGACTTTTATTACCAAGTCTCTATGGGTATAGGTTCCGACAGTACTTATTCCTCCTCTGTATGCAGCTTTGCAATAAATATAAAACCCAATCATATCAGTGTCTGTTCTGTTTTAGTACTGTATAAAAACATTCAAATAAATTGTTGATATAAGTACACATTATTTTTTTATTTCATATTACATCAAACATCACACTTATACCTAATACAATTTAACACTTAAACCAGATAAATGTCTCATCGTGACCTAAAAAAAATAGACGAGCGAAATGTGTTAAATCTATCCCGTGCGAGTGTTGCAAAATTCTAACCCTTAACTAGAGCACGTAACATCTAAATTGGCTTGAAACATTCCAAAGGAGCATCTTAGCTGTGTTCTAGAGGCATAATAGGAACAATTGCGGTGGCATCCGCAAATTGAATAAAGTATTTAATATGTGGGCAAGTTTATTAGGGCGAGTCAACCGTTCCGGCGTATTCGTGGTCAAATTGGCACCCGCGCCGCGACTGCCGCGAGTGTGCGAGACATGCGCATTGCGCATTGTGCATTGCGCACGGGCACTGTTGCAGAAACTTCACCATGTATTGATATACCTAGTGGAATAGATTTTAGCGATAAGGCCCCTCTTATTGTATTATAGATTTTAAGTCTTAAATGTTATTTTAAGGGTTTTATGTACAACAAAGTTATACTACTACTACTAATACTAGTGCATGATGAGTGCCGGTTCCTGTTTCGGCAGCAGTCGTGAAGCCTGGTTAAGAGGCCTTCGAGCAGATTTAACATAACCGACAACGCTCAGCACGAGCTTGCTTGTGTTGTGATCCACCAACCCGTACTAGGCCCGCGTGGTCGATTAAGGTAATTAATCCTTGCTCCATGGGAAGGAGACCCGCGTGCCCCAGCAGTGAGGACGTGATGGGTTTGTATTAATGATGACAATATATATGTACAAAGTACATATTGAACGGCTTACGGGATGGAAAGGCGGATTAACTTTGCATAGTTCATACAAGAAACAAAGGATTAAAATAAAACAGAGCCCGAACTACGACCACCTAAGTATAGATATAATACTTCAGAGGTATCCATCACAACGGCAAGGATAAAAAGCGGCTGCATCCACTGAAAGAAACTAAAAAGCACAGACCATGAATGGGCCCGCGATTGGAACACAAAGCGTGGTCCGTAGACTGAGCAAAAGTATTACTTGCTGCTGTTCCTCTGTGGAAATAATACGTTAGCTGCGGGGGGGTTGGGTGCAATAGTCGCGAACGGTGTACGAAGGGACCTACGGCTTTTGTTATTTGTTCCTCATTATTATTGAAAATAAAACACATGGTTGATGGTTTGCGGCTGACGGATTTCTGAAGTTTAGAAATAGTTTGGGCTATGTTTGGTGTGTAATTATTAGTTCTCCTCTGATTTAGTCAGGCTAGGGACATAACACTCATCCAGTTTTTCTACGATTAGAGTACCAAAAATAGGTAGCAAATAGTCATTTGTCGTTAACCTAACAAAATCCATAGATGGAAACTTTCTGCGTTATATGAAATAGACACATGAAATTTCAGGATTCTGACCACATCTAACGTAAATTATACAACTTCCAGCAGCCCAAATACGAGCAAACAAATATAATAGAAAATTCCGAATGGACTCAGTCGCATCCAAATAAATAGTTCGGCCTAGATCCTAGACAAAGGGTGGTGAGCTGGCGGGAGCCTCGAGTTCATTGTGCGAACAGTCTGGGATACTCGGGGTTGTTTGTCATGCCACCTCAGCAAGCTTAAGATTTTCAGTTTTAGAGCAAGCGTTTTTTACAAAAAAAATGCTTGAGAATAATATTTTGGAATAGAAAACAAATGGTTTCTTAACCTAGTTGTGACCAAACAATATTATTCTTATTATTAGATCACGTTTCAAAGGCATTACAATACAAAACTTTACAACTGCGCATTTTATAGCACGTGAAAAAGACCTATCAGTTTTCCTTGATTGACAAAATTGGGGCTTCAATTATGCACACAGCGAAGCACGCTGGAGGGAAATTAATTACATCGACATTAGAACCAGGTCATGAGCGGAGCGCATTATTTGTCACTAGATTCGGAATTACCCGCAGCCTCAGATATTCCTGTTCCAGCTATGACCCCCGGAATTGGGTCAACGGAATTGGAGCTCTAGGCACGCCCTAGAAACCTGGCACCTTTTATTATATTGCACATATACAGTGTGTTAAAAATTCACACGTCACACATTCGAGGCGCTGACGCGACGCCGGTAACCGAACTGAAACTTGCAACGGAAGTTGAACGGTTTTGTTTGAGTCTGAAAGCTTGTCATCATCATCAGCCTATTCCACTGTTGGACGTCTCGACGGACTCTCCCAAAGCACGCCACTGGATGCGATCTTTAGCTTTCCACATCCAATCATACCTAGCCACCTTTCGTAAGTCGTCACCCCATCTAGCCGGAGGGCGTCCCACACTACGTTTGCCTTGTCGTGGCCTGAAAGCTTGTGGATTATGGATTTATGGAATCACACAGTATATTGGAAATTCCTAAGGTGATCAAACAATCTAAATTGTAGAAAAGTTTAGAAGCGGAGAAAAAATAAAAAAAGTTTAAGGAAGATAATAAATTATTATAGCCTCCAAAAGTTGGAAGTAAGAAGCGTGCCAAATTTATAAACTTATCAAACCCAAACTTAATTAAGTTGAGGACCTAACAAGAATTTAAAGCTGAAAATAAAGTCACATTTATATTGGTTTCAAAGTACACACTTAAATCTAAGCTAAATTAAGGCCAAAATAGAGTACAATGTTATTTTACTCCGGAAATAAAAAGGTTATTTAGCAGCGTCATGACGCGTCATGCATGTAAAGAGTACAAAGAATAAGGTTAAACGATAAACAGAATGGTATATTCATATTCATCCTGAGCCGAGCCCACTGGTGTCACGCAGGTTGCGGTGACGCTCATATTTGACTAAATAGCACCATAATATGGCATGTTGTTGTAATAAGTGAGGTAATTTTGACCCGTTAAACGAATTAATAAAATCATGTCGTCCATATTTACAGGTAATATACCTACCATCATTAGGTATTTGCTTAGAGCAGAAGTGGGTAAATCGAATTGCAAAACTCAAAAGGTGAATTCACTTTAGTCAGTAAATTTAATTGGTTTTCGCAGTCAGCCTTAATAAATGGGTTTTTCAAAACAATTTCCATCGCCAAATGAAGGGTTAAAGCTTTTAGTTACTCCACAATGCAGCACTGATATAAATCATGAATCTCATGAATGTGTCACCCTCTCGTAAGAAGACATGATGAATATGACGATGCAATGCTGCAACTGCAATATAGCCATTTAGAATTTAGAACAGCCCCCAGGATGCACCCCGCAGGCCGAAGTACGCTAAATAGGACACACACAGACCAAGCTCAGCTACTCTGCGAACAGTTACGCGGGTAAAAGCATTTCCATCACAGATTAGCTGTGGAACGGAAAAGCGGGTATTGTATACCTCGATATAACTGTTGAGTGCGAAAAACTTTTCATTCGATTTGTTGAGTGCCTAGTTGCCTCTGGGGTGTAAGATTTTCTTTTCTTTTGTGTTATTACGGTTACAGAACACAGCTTATTGTTTTACTAGTATTATAGATGACAGAGTTTTCATCTTAAGTTGACAAGGATCAAATTTAAATACAAAAAGCTTTTACAAGACGACAAGTTGGCCGACTAATCAGTCAACCGGTTGGACGGGGATGACTGTCGAGTCAGCGCGGAGGCCGAATAATTAGGTCGGAGCTGCTTAAGTAGCTATTCTGTGGCTTGTGGGTAGTTAAGGGTTAAAATTAGGGCTGCGGTTTTTGTTGTTTGTTTCTTTTTTTATTACTAAAAAACTGAAGCCTAAATACTCATACTCTTCTAATCTTTTGAAAGGCGGTTTTAAATGTTTTCACATGAATGATAAATAATTCAGACTGTTACCACCCAAGTTGCACGAGATGCTGACTCACAAGTCCTCACATATCTATACTATAACATGAAGTTTCTCAAGCATAAAGCCCATTTAATATCTATAATTGAGATTAACTCAACCGCCACATGTCGAAACAGGCCACATAAAGACACTCATCCACAATGTACTGAAATTAGGTCGGTAGCACGTCAGCGCATACTCAAGAGGCTTCCGTGACTTCTAAAGGGTTAACAGATCCAACGCGCTTCTGCACCGTGCTTTGTATTTAAATACGCCGTTTCAATTGAACCGACGAGACTAGAATGTTCGATACGTCATGTCCGTGAGAAATGCCGACAGGATATCCGAATATTGTTAGTATTACATAGCTGATGCGAAAGTGAACATGTGTGACTTCCGAAGATTGTCTTAAACGGTTAGCAGATTGTGAAATCGGGAAGACTTCAAATGATTGCAAATAGATTCAAAAAGTGTGATGAACACGTGTTAAGATTACGACAAACTAACATTAAATATGTTTGAAAACGGGTACGCTACAGAATTCCGAATTACTTTCTTACGAATATGAAAATAACGATTTTCATAATTACGAATTTCATAGTTCCGAATAATTCACAATCCAGAATTTTAAGTTTCCGAATAGCGAAAATCACGAATAGTATAATAAACGAAATTTCAAACAACAGATTTATTAAAATGACGAAAGTCATTTTTCCGAATATTATTATTTCGATGTTTCAAAGTACGATTTTTTATTATATCGAATTGTTAAAATTACGAATTCCGAAGTTTTAATATTCCGAAAATACAAATTCCCGAATGTTTCTTAGTGAACAAGAAATAGTCATCTATTAGGAATAGTGTGTTTATTAACAGCATTATCCATATACAAACGAAAAAAAAATAAGCTATATTATATGAAACGCTCCGCTCCGCTTCGCTGCGCTCCGCTTTGTTTTTTGATATCTATGTGCACCTAACACGCTCCTCCTCGCTTTGCTCGTCGTCGCACCTATCTTTAGGTTTAGGTCCTAAGCTTTTTAAGGTTAAATACCGAAAAATCCGAGCAATTGTATTGCTTTGTTCTGTAACTTAACAACAAATACTACAAATAGTTTACTATTCAACAAAATGTTTACTCTATATTTAAAACGCTCCGCTCCGCTTCGCTGCGCTCCGCTCCGCTTTGTTTTTCGATATCTATGTGCACCTAACACGCTCCTCCTCGCTTTGCTCGTCGTTGCACCTATCTTTTGGTTTTGGCTCTAAAGTTTTAAAGACGTTTATGTTTTTTTGTCAAAATCACGAATTATCATATTTCCTATCGGGATTTTAATTTTTCGTGATTATAATAAATCGTGATTTAATTTTTCGTATATTAAAGTAATCGTATTTTTTAACGTTCGTATATTTAACAATCGTAATAACAAATGTTCGTGATTATAATATTCGAAATTATAATTTTCGTGATTTTTATAATTCGGTATTAAAAAAAATCGGTATTGCAATATTTCGTAAATTACATATTCGGTGTTATAAAATTCGGAAAAAAGTTTTTCGGAATATTTGGGTGTTCCCGTTTGAAAACACACATGTTTAAATATTATTGTGTTCCGAATCTCGTATTAAACATACAACCGATATCGAAATGATTGATGTGTAACTTACAGGCTACACGAATGATTGAACGAGCTAACAGAAGTTAAAGCTTTTCGTATTACTTTGTATTCTGAATTACGATCTCGGTCTGAGCTACAGACTCTTATTATCGATCAAGACATGAACTTTGACGGAACGAATGAACGTGACTGCACCCAAAATTGCCATCAATGCAGTAGGTATATAACCCTAAGGAACCTAAATATATTATACAGGACCAATCCAATCCATTCATCATAAACGTAGGTAGAGATTGCTAAGACTTTTAAAGTGCCGTTCCGTTCAAAATACATACGTGGTAAGAGCGACATTTCAATTGCAACAATCCTTAAATGTATTTCCTCTGTACAATAAAGCCATCCCACATTAATGATGATGACTGGAAGGTTTATAATCAGTTGGTCGTGGATCTGGGCCGCCACTACAGAATCAAGTGACTGGAAAAGTGGAAGATGAGACACTTGGCCTATTATACCACACATTCGTATTGCAGGGTTATTGGACTGAATCAATGTGAGAATCAGATTTGGTAAAGGGACAGTATGTGCAGACATCGTCATCAGTTAGTCAGATGCATAATTTGAAGTTATTTCGATCAAATTGGTTTCGTAAATTATCGTAGCGTTGCGTTAGTTTACCCAAATCATAACAGTAAGGTGCACAATACTTTATTAATAGATACCTACCCACTGAAGGGCTAAAATTGAAGTGCACGTTGATTGTATGGTGAGGCCCACTGCACCTGCACGTCCGAACACAACAACACGACTCCTCATCCGGAATATCAAACAGCCACCATTGTCTATTGTCAACTGTTATGGTGAGCCACGATTTGCTTCAAAACTGCCAACACCCAACAGGGAAATGTAATGCTATCCTTCTCCGTCGCGAAGCTTATGAGCGGAATAGAAAAGGTGGTAGTTTATGGACGAGCTGTGAATCAGATGTCGAGGCATCATCGTCGTATGAGGTTTTAGACCTCCATACGAACACAACGCATGCGAGCATGTGAATGATTGTTAATTACTGTATTAGTTATACCGAGAATAATGAGTAGTGAAGTAAGTAATGTACACTTAGGATTTCTTCGTTGACTATTCTAGTACCACTCGCGAGCAAGTTTTTTTTACATTTAATAAAATTTTTAACACATATTAATTGGTAATATGATGCGCTGTTAAATGTTATTCAATATTGCAGACGGCTCCGGCTTCAATATATTATCCTTTTCCATTTAGGAGTAATTTGGTGCTATATGACTGGAACTTTTTCATTGCTCGCAAGTGTATAATAAAGACAGACCCCCGAGGAGGACATCACACACACCTGTTATTTGGCTCCGTGTGTCCAGAGATAAGTCTTCACGTCACGGCAGAAACATCTTTATCGTATCTGAAACAGAAACATATTAAATTGTTAGTGACGCTGACACATGGCGATATTAAGAAAGTGAAACGATCCAATACTGTTTTATTAAACATGATTGAACGGCATTTTATCTTACGATTTTCACAAAGCCATTTAGATTTTAACTGAAAATAGTTCATAATTGTGATACGATTGCTGAAAAGTGGGTCATTCATTACAGTTTGTATCATCATCAAGACCTATCACGTCCCCACTGCTGGGGCACGGGTCTCCTTCCAATGAAGGAAGGGTTTATGCCTAGTCCACCACGCTGGCCTAGTGCGGATTGGTGGACCCCAACACAGCCAAGCTTGTGCTGAGACAGTTTGTATAGATTCGAGTTTGTATGTAGTAATGTTTTCACGACATGAAGTGGAGTACATATTCTCATAGATAACATATTGTGAGCTGAAGTTCTTAGGTAAGTATTTTACAATATAGGCTCTTCCAATGCTCTACTTCCACTCTACAAGGGAAGAGTTTGCGGCAGAGCTTAGACAAAATAAGCGCAACTATGCCTTTGTAGAAATATCCAGATTATGTTGTGAATTTTACCTCCTCGGAACAAGCTTATTTAAAACCAAACATATCATAATATGACCAAACCAAACATATATAACCTACGATATCTCACTTTTTTATGTATAGTAACGAAAGAAAAAACGCTGTCCAAGTTGTCCTCTATACCTATTTTAAGCTATCATGATTGCTTTGACAGTTCACAATTTTTCCAATTAGTAAAAATACTATTCCGAAATCTGAATCAATAAATTTTTATTGGATACGACTCATAGAATAAAATGCTATAAGTCAAATGGTATCCAAAGAAATCGATAGACAGAATCAAAAACGTCTCCATAACGTCACAGGAATCATCTTATCTGAAACGAGGTATACAGGGAAAGCAGAGGGCCCACTTTGTACCAGAACAAATAAAGTTCTTCTAAAAACCGCCAAATCAGACACTAAACAGAGCGTAAGTATTTAGTATGCACACAGCACCTGGACGCGCTTTTGCAGTGAATATTAAAAATGCGTTATGCGGCCATTAGGCGAAATTATTATAATTTACCCAACGACAATCGGACGGGTACGCCGGAAAATAGCGGCACATCAACGTGCTGGGGACACTATAAGCGTAATTTCTGTATGTCCAAAAGATTTTGTATCGCCTTTAATTCGTATACGATAAGAGTTAAATTCCATCTGCATGTGTAAGAATTCAGTTTGACGGATAATCTTTTGTCACCAACGAATCGTTTCTGAACTGGGAATACGCGATTTGAATTCAAATTTCGAATTTGTAAGATTGACCGGAAACGGGATTGATATCCACAACTTTGATACTGCACATAGGGTCCTGTTTAGTGTGGATCTTTGATTATATGGGTATGGGTAGTGTTTCTATTCTTCCTAGAGTAGGTACATTAATTAAATACTTATGTTAAATTGAAAATTTTGCTTGTGGAAAATAAAAATTACGGAATCTTTCGAATAAAAAATAGTGCGTTAAGGTTTTGACAGCACTAAAATTAGAATTTTTGCCTTCAGAATCATCATCAGGTAGAGACATAAGTACCTTATTTATTAACTACTATCAGTAGTATCAGTGCAGTGCCTTGCAAAAACTCGTATTCTCCGAGATGTTACCGTCCAACTTTCTTAATAACAATGGGAAGGGGCAGTCATTATTGGCGACGAGGTCCACGATAATAATCGCCTTGCATTATAATGTGCACGTTAGTGCTGCGATCGTATCTTATCGAATTTAATATCGTATGGTGTACCTATATATAATCTACTAGCTGTTCCCGCGAGCTTCGCTTCGCCTTAAAAAGTTTCCCCGGGGAAATTCCGGGATAAAAAATAGCCTATGTTTTTTCCCAGGGTCTAGCTAGACCATGTGTGTACCAAATTTCATTCAAGTCCGTTCAGTAGTTTTGGCGTGAAAGAGTAACACACAGACAGACACAGATACTTTCGCATTTATAATATTAGTTAGGATTAGGATTAAAGCAATCCTAAAGGTACCCGTTCGAAGCGAGCGTCTGTGACGCCGCGGCAGAGGATCTGATTAATTTTCATATCAAATTAGGAGGAATGAATTCAATAGGAACTAAGCACTGAAATAATGTATTTCAATCATTATAATAATACTATGTTTTATGGGATCAACACGAAAGTTACACTTTTATAACTTATGCAACTTGTTTCAAGTATCTTAATATCAAATATTTATCCGGATAATACTTTCAAGATTAAATATTCCTATCAATAGTCTTTATCGATACGCATTGAGGTACAGCACTATGTGCAGTGATGCAAGCCAAATTGATAGTATCGAATTTTATACGATGGTATTTACAAAGATAGTGGATAAATTACAACGGGTGCCTTTAAATAGGGTCGTGTCTGTCGTTTTTTATATGTGTCGCTTCTTTATGATGTTGTTATGTCTTACACTTACAACATAAGTAATTACTAAGTGAAAGTCCTGCACCGCCTATTTCTTTTATAGGTGTTTATATATTGTTGTTGTTTCGAGTACATTTTAAGTATCTTGTTCTATCAAAATTTGCAGCTTAATTAAAAACTTTTCAGGGGACGAAGTGTTTGAAATGTTGGCAAGTTAGATTAGGAATGACCTGAAATCAGATTATTATGCATTTAATATAACCCTTCATACAGTTGGTAACAATATTATTTGTTCAGACGAATCCGACGCGGTACACTGCGCGGTTTGTACGACTCTACACTCGAATTATCCGTGTTGCCGCTCCATTGAACCAGTAGATTGGGTATTTAGACGGCGGATCCGACTCTTGTTAGACAATCTTAATCACTAGCCTGCTTAATGACCGATGAAACACATAGGATAGATGAAAATTATGGTTAATGAGCTACTAAATAAACGATGATATTTATCAATAGTCTATATTAAAAATGAAGTGTAGGCCCTCAATTTCACAAAACAAAGTTTCTACAGGAGAATAATAAAATGATCTTTCTGAAGAAGCGAAAAGTGGCATGTCTTACAAAGAGATTTTAAGTTGGAAATTGCTATTTATTTGGTCGTCGCCTCCTTCCAAGTTTTAGCGGGCAATAAAGATGGATGGCCTCGTATACTCGTATTACGTTTGAGAATTTTCTTCTACTTCATATTATTTTGTACAATGTTTATAAAATATGCTGTGTAAGTACATGTTGTGAAACCAATGTCTTATGTAATGAGAACAAAACAAACAAATATAAGTTAACATTTGTTGGTTTTATATGAAATTCAGCGAGTATTTTTGGATGGTTCTTCTTTGCATATGCGCAAAAGAGGTTAAAATAAACGTTTTCAGAATAGTCCAAAAACAATTTACTTAAATGCAAAAAAAAAACATTCTCATGAATGAGCAAGTAATTCACCCCTACTCACTCTTACAAACAAAACAAGCACATCTAGACAAGTAGAAAAACAAAATTTTATTAAACGATTCCGGCCCTTTAATACATTTCCTGGGGAGAAGAGTGGATATGGTAACTTTTATTTTAAAGATATTAGTACATTACTGTAAGCCAATGCGGCGACTGCTGATGATTACTCAGGCTCCGTTGATGTGCCTAACAGAGTGAAATAGCGTTAATAGTGAAGTGAAGTAGCGTGGCTAACATAGTCTAACCTAGTGTGGATAACATAGTCAAACTTCGCGGTAAAGGTAGAGTCAATGAGGACTCAACAAGTACAAAGATCACCGACCACAAATTGATATTTTGTATACCATTTTGTATATTCAGGCCGGCCATTAAGGCCATTAACAGTTCTTCAGACGACCGAATGGCGAAGTGGTTAAGACGACCGAATGGCGAAGTGGTTAGTGAGACGACCGAATGGCGAAGTGGTTAGTGACCTGACTACTGAGCCGATGGTCCCGGGTTCGATTCCCGGCCGGGGCAGATATTTGTTTAAACACATATATTTGTTCTCGGGTCTTGGATGTGCCCGTAAAATGGCAATAGGCCCGCCCCCTATTACATTGGGACTAACATAACACTCTGGTGAAAAGTGGGTGCAGCAATGCGCCTCTGCCTACCCCGCAAGGGAGTACATTAGTACAAGGCGTGAGTACGTGTGTGTTCTGACCATAAGCAAGTACATTCAATTCATTAGGAAGCCCTCATTAAAGCTTTGGACGCAATGAGATACATCCGTCTTGCGCCTCACGTGGAAAAAAGCAATAATGAAGCAGATATGAGTTATCTAGTCATTATTTTCAGTGTTGATTGTGAATTTCTGCCTTTTTGTAAGCCATCTCTGTTCGGTTCAGTAATTCAGTCAGTATGTGTTACCGTAGCTGAAATTAATACTCCGGTATGGCTGGTATGCAGAAATTGATAAAGTAGGTACATAAGAAAAGAGTTAACAGTTTCATAACATTGTAACGTTTACTTGAAAAGAATTAATTTTAAACCACATGCTGGTTTATCAGAGCATTTCTTGGAGGATTGGATTGTTTGTAGGTAAGTGAATTTATACATATTTTAATAATAGATGGGAAAGTTTTGGCGTAAATAGAGGACCAGAATTAAGAAAGGACATCATGTCAAAAATAAATAATTTTTATCTTATCTTTATCCTTATATTCATACAAAGATCTGAACAGAAAAATGAGAATCCAAACCTTTCATCAGTTTGGATCCTTAATAATACAAAGCGCCATACCATTTTCCTGTACCTCCTATAAGTTGGCAGGTAGAAAATGCTTCAGCATTAAGTCCACCTTTTGTTCACTTATATTTCATATTTGTGCAATAAAGTATCATATAAAATATCTTGTTGCATCTTCGCTGTCTGTCACCTACAATCAGCCAGATGCAATCATACGGTAATAGCTGAACTTCCACTTCATAAATCCTCATATATTTTGAAATCGGCAATGCATCACGGGTTCCCTGGCTGCGTTCCAAATCCGCTGCGGGGCAACGACCGTACATTACACGTTGTAGGACGAAAAAATATGAGAGTCCTGACACTAAGAGGGTTGGTTATTAGCATGAATGTAACGTTTTAAACGTAATAAAGCTAAATTTTCATACTCGAATCATATCAAGATCTTCAGAACTTTCTTCATCTAAGTTTTATATAAGTAATTCAAAGTAATATGTTAGTATGGTAGTCAAATTGATACAATTAAGTATTTTACGTGTACAATTTGAAAAATCAGAAACGCATCGCTTTAAGATATTTAATATCATTAATACTGGCATAGTGGCCGTATGGATAGTCAGTTAACTTGTCCCCAGCCATCAACTAAAGGGAAATAAATGAAGTGCTTTATTTACATTTACTGCCGGCGACAGTTGCGCGGCCATTCTCAATAATGTCTGCATTTACTTAGTGTCCCTGTTTATGTGCCCTTTATAGACGTTTCCTGGTATTCCGATTAGATAGGGTTCTCCAGTAATATTAGTTCAATGGGTTCTACCTATAATACAGGCTAATATAAAATATGCAAAGGATGGAGGACTTCAAACATTTAACGTTTTTTACGTCGCCACGGATAAAGATTCCAAAATCAAAGGACCTCGCTCCAAAACAATACCTTCATGAATCTCTTACGGCGGAAATGTAAACATAAACTTCCGACTAAAAATAGCCACACCTTTTCGGTACTTTCGACTCCCATCGGCGGACAAGACTTCGCAGAAAACGAACCGTTACGAGGCTTCGGACACGTGTGAAAATTCAACCACGCAGACATCAAAGACATGGCACTCCGTCACGAAGGTGCTATCTTTGGGATCGATCTTTCTGATTAGATGGCACCGTGTACGGTTATTTGCATAGCGTGTCGCCGTAGAAAGCTGGAGACAGACTAATTTAGCAAAAAGTTGGACTTCTGCCGCGAGTTGATATTGCGTTGATACGAGCAACAAGACAGGCGTTGAGCGCGCACACCTTTTTGTACGAGTGTTTGTCTGTAAACATCAAGCATCTCCTGTTCCATCTGCAGGTTATTATTATGAGCATTCTTGGTGTTATTCAACTTTAGCTTAGGTATGCTTTATTTTATTTCAGTGATGTATAATAAAAGGAATTCTTGTGCGGGAAATATTACACATATTTTTAGGACTGTGGATATAAAGTAGTCGTTTTAGGTGTGTTTGAAAAACAAAATTGGATTTTAGAATCTACCGTACAGTAGTTACTTAAAATAAACATATTGTAAACGTAAACTGCAATATTTTACAATACTGACAGTCGTCGTTTCTTCTTCCCTCTACCAATCATAGATTGAAATCTTCACCTTCATTCACAATTGAGATTATTTTTTATAAGCTAGGCTGAAGGTATAGAACAAACTTCTTTGTTTTTTTACGCTTTCGCTTTATTAATGCGAGCTCATCACATCATTCAAGTGCCACGGCAAAAACCAGTTAGTAATGCAATTCATAATGTGTTTACTCGTCCCGATAGTGTTTGTAAAACTGGTATTACGGAGTCATAGATCAGGGGGTCACTCTATATAACGAAAAATTAAGTTTCGATACGCTACTGCGCGAGCTAGTCGGGTTGCCCACTTACACGACAACCCTCTCAGCACAAGCTTGCTTGTGTTGGGGTCCACCAACCCGCACTAGGCCAGCGTGGTGGACTAGGCCTAAACCCTTCCTTCATTGGAAGGAGACCCGTGCCCCAGCAGTGGGGACGTCATGGGTTGTGATGATAGAGTAACCCTCCAGAGGAGTAGCAGCACGTATGCCGTAGTAAGTTTAGCGTGCCTCGTAGATTACTACGATTAGCCAGCGCCAGTGCCGCGGCCGCACGCGACGGGGGCTATTCCGGACACTCTATCATATTGATATTATTTCTTTCTTTTTTTGCAATTTTCTTGTCAAGCCTTTGCGGTTTATTTTGATAACATCGATTGTAGTTTATGTATGATATGAAGTGAAGGAAATGAAGGTGTTTTCTACACATGAGACTTTTAGTTAAAACTAACTAAAACTTGTGGAATTTTATAAAAACTAAAGCAGTGAGTAATCTAATCACACCATTACTTAATCCAGGCTGTTTTCGTTTAAAACATAGCGTGTTGGCTTCGCACTGCCCCCTGCCTGCTACTAATCCCTCGGATTTCGTTAAAAAATACAAACGGTAAATTATGCTGTCACTGGGGTGAGGAGGATTTTTGATCGTTGAGTCAGTTTGTAAAGTCGAACGAAATTACCAAAAAACTTTTATAAAGGATGTTTTGAATGGTAGAAGGTGATAGCCATAATTTCTACAACCACCGTTTATAATACTCGGAAATCAGTTAAAATATAAAATTGCAATGCAAACTGAATGGGAATAGCTCCACACTACCGACCAATTGTCGGCAAATACACAAACACATTTCGCAAAACAATAAAATGTTGAATCTTATCATTCTCGCTTCTTAATTGACTTTAGCTTCAGTAACGGGTGTTACAGCTATTACTTATAAATACAAATATTCGCATAGCATCGTATATGGATCATTTATGTTACGTTAGAAGATTACTGTACGTAGGCATAGTGCAGCAATAAACTTCAACTGAAACTGTGCTAAAATTCGACTTAACTCACACAAAAAGCCTACACTGCACAAACAATATACTAGCTAATTTATAAACATAGCCGATTCGGCAGTAAATGGTCTCCCATTCATCAGTGTCAGCGGTACAACGTGTAAAGGCACATCGGGTTCCGTAGTCAAGTTGTTTGCGCTGGACGTCAAGGGTCCTCGGTCAACGGCGACAAACGATCAACACGCGCCTTGCTTGGCTATTTCTGCTGAAATCCCAGATTTTATGGGAAGTATCAGGGAGTTGCAAATGTAAGGAAGGATCTCGCCGCTCTGACTGAAAATTTTCTTGTACATAGCGTAGCACGTTTGAGATCAAAGTTCATTTAAACAATATACATATCAATACATAGAAAGTGGACCTCAAGGAAGTGAACGCCCAGCTACGTTACAGTGTTGATACTATTCACGGATGTAAACGTACCACTACATATTACAATATCTCCCGTCACATTTATCGATTTAACAATCATATTAATTAAGAGCCAAATAAATAACAAGGTTTTAAACGAAGCGCCCTCATCCGCACTCGACCCTCTGTCTAATAAAACAAAGACTCTCCAAGTCTCAACTTTAGACAAGTGTGTTTAATTGTGTTTTTTTTTTCAATCTGGATAATATTTGCCGAGTAGCACGTGGTCGGAGCTTGGGGGGTCAACAGCCTGAACCCACGCGCTAACCTCGATACGGGATAACTTATAAACTAATATTTGAAAAGTGTTATGATCAAAATCAAAAATCAAAAAAAATGAGCTTCAACAGTATTGTGTAAATGTTTGTATTGCATAGTTCATTTGTTCGCGGCGTTTTATAGACTGTTTGGGCGATTCGTCTTCGGATTCCGTATGCAGGCAGGAGGATTTATGTTCTAAGCAAAAAATATATAAAAGTAGATATATTCAGTTATTCCTTGATTAGTAGAAGGTCAGGTGAGTTTTGGTAGTCTTACAGCCAAATCTGATGACGAGCATTCTGGAAAATAATGACCGCTTCTCCCAAAGATACTATTTAGTGGCAAAGCCGGGACGAGCGGCGGGCGCGACTAATTAATAACATTAATCAAGGGCCGGAAGGGGCGACGAAATTTTACGATACGCGAACGGTCACAGCGAACATGGGGCCGCTGCTGTAAACTGTTGGGAAACATATTAGCATAATATTCACGTAAAGTAATTTCGATCGAACCGTGCCTGAAGTTTTACTTACCCACTTGTTACGAGAAAAATAAATATAAATTTTATGTACTTGCCAGTGAAACCATATTTATTTGACATATTTGGGTCTTTAAAGGACCAATAGGAAGAAGAGGGTCACATTCACAACACATCGCATGTGATGTGAATGTGACAAAGTTAAAAATTTATAAATAAATTAAAAAATAATAATAATAAAAAAAACACGGTGAGTGCGTGTTTATTTTTTTATTTTTTGGCCTTGTTCTATTGTACTCCCTTGCGGGGTAGGCAGAGGTGCATTGCTGCACCCACTTTTTGCCAGAGTGTTATGTTAGTCCCAACAATGTAATAGGGGGCGGGCCTATGGCCATTTTACGGGCACATCCAAGACCCGAGAACAAATATCTGTGTTTAAACAAATATCTGCCCCAGCCGGGAATCGAACCCGGGACCATCGGCTCAGTAGTCAGGGTCACTAACCACTACGCCATTCGATCGTCTAATATAATAAATAAATATCTATTAATAATATTGAGGAAGCATGTATGAAAGAAAATGTAAAGCGCGAATTTACTATACTCTGTCCATTATATTATTGGTTTTTTGACATTCGAAATCCCATGCATATTTGACGACTGCAAAGGAAATCCAACTTTACTTACCAGACACATAAGGAAACGTCAAAAATACAGTGGAAGCTCTATAGGTACTTAATTCTAGAGAACTTTACGTCAGCATTTGTCAGCCACCTGTCATGACGAGACGAAAGCACAACAAAACAACAATCAATTGTCAATTCGGAGAACATGGAAAACGATTTAGGATTACAGTTTTTTCAGTAAAGCACGTAGTTTTTTAATGTGCTTTTGTACGTATACAATACAATACTGTTCTTAAGAATTATTTGGTATTTGTTTTGGGTATTGATTTTTACAATAAATTACAATGTAGTTTCTTATAACATTACAGTTTTGTAAGTATATTATCACTTCTACCGAGACAATTTGAACTTAATTACTGTGTCAAATCATAACCAACGTCTAACACCCGAATTGCCGTCCAGATGTCAGATGTAAACAGAATAACAAAGATTTCTTCATTCTCAGCTAGCTGAGGTTTTTTATTCCCGTGGTGGTCACATTAAGACCTTTTACAACTGGGTTTTATAGGCACTTGTACTTAGAATAACGGAGATTGATGCGCTTTGGTTTAAAAAGCAGGCAATTTTTCTAAGTTTAAAGCAAGTTTCTATACTTACCATTATTTCGTCAACTATTATTGTCATTCATTATCATCATAAGTTCAACATACATATGTGGACCGTTTTTATACATAATAATAATTAATCTGCACTATTTCATCCAGCAAAGCGTGGCTGTAAGTGAGCATAATATTTATTAAATTTATATAGATTATAAGCTTTGTCACAGCTTGTCGTGCGCTCTATGCTAGGCCGCCTGACTAACAGTTCGAGAATGTTCTTATCAACCGTGCAACAGGAAGCACACTGGACAATGCGTACATATTAGTTTAACTTATCCTGCCGTATTATCCAGCCAACACAAGTTGACATGATAAGCTAATTGTAGTCACAATAGTCAGACAAAGTCGCCTGGTGGGTCACTCTATATGACGAAAAACTATGATTTGGACTGCTCGAGCCACTGCTCTATTTCGTTGTATTAAATGTGTCGATTTCACGACAGCTCTCGTTCGTTCGTTTTTCGTCAGTTTAGAGCAGGGATGCACAGACTTATCAAGACGAGGGGCCACTCGGACAAATTATGAACTGATGGCGGGCCGCAAGAAGTATAGGTACTTAACAATAGGTACTTAATTAAAGACAGTAAAGAATTGATAATATTGTTAAAATAGAATGGATTTATTTTGAAGTGTGGCACTGCATAGTGCTTACAATATTTTTTTATTAACTTAACTTAACTTCTTAAATTAAGAAATCGTTGCAGTGTCAATCCACGACTTATAGCCACCTGTATTTCTTAATAATAACATATATTTATTGTAATAAGAAAAAAAACATACAAGGTGGGGTAGCCCTGGTTCCTAAACTAGGATGACCTGTGTGTCAGGAACCAGGTCCTTCCAAACAGTGAACACAATAGTTACTCATTAATACAATAAATATCAATATTCGCTTTCGATGTCATCAAGAAATTGTTTGAATTGCCTGTGATTGAGTACTTTTGGAACATATTTTTTTAGAATGAAATATTTTTTGAATATACGAGAGTATAATTTTTGCAGTCGGCGGGCCAACATTATTCGACCGGCGGGCCGCATGCGGCCCGCGGGCCGCGGTCTGTGCATCCCTGGTTTAGAGTAACCCCTCTGTTTCTCCTATCTATAATAACGGGAGTAATCCAAATTGGTAACTACTGGTTCCACATCTGAGAACCACAGCAAGGCAATGTTTTGTTTCTGTGTTCCGGAATAAATTTCTTGTAAATTATTGCTAAAAAAAAGTTATGGTCAGTCCATTTTAACTGAACTCAAGTATAGTCGTCCGAAATTACTGTCCCCGATAAGGTTGAAAGGGACACGCTTGACTGATTAGGTCTTCAAGGTGAGTTCAAAAGGTAGGCCC
The DNA here is from genome assembly GCF_932276165.1 of Plutella xylostella. Taxonomy (NCBI): domain Eukaryota; kingdom Metazoa; phylum Arthropoda; class Insecta; order Lepidoptera; family Plutellidae; genus Plutella; species Plutella xylostella. The sequence continues at coordinate 2,870,569 of NC_064005.1, forward strand.
AGGGGACTTGCATGTAGTGCTCCTTATCTTATAACATCTATAGGTACAGTACAAATCTAGGTTGTACTTTGTAGTGTCCCTAGTGTAGTTCGCAGGTGGAGGCCAAAATCAAACAGCATAAGAATATGAAAAAAAATGATATCTAATATAAAAAATACTATTAAATTTTGAACAATAATTCTTTTTTTATTATTCTTATTATTTCAAGGTGCTAATATAAAAGGGTCGGACGGGTATTTCTCACCAGCCAGTGGCTACAGATAACAGTCAGATACGTTGCTTGGGGAACACTCTATATGGCGAAAAACAAAGTTTCGGAGCGCTGCTGCGGGAGCCACGACTCCATCTCGTTGTATTAAACATGCCGATTGCACGACAGCACTCGTTCTTTCGTTTTCTGTCATTATAGAGTAACCCTCCAGCTTCGATGTCCCGGTGAATGACCACTGCGAGTGTCACACGGTTGACACCAGCTGATAATGTTCACGGCTCCATCTGGACACTGGCCTTAACCACTATAGGTTGTATTTTTATTTAAACGGGGTATTTAAACACTAGCTTTTCCCGCGAGATCTCCATCCAAATCCGTTGTGTGACTTTAAAGATCTAAGCATACATAGACACAGACAGACGCGGACTTTGGTTTATACTAAGTATACATGACTGTTATGTACAATGTACATTTTATAGCAAAACATATTTTCGACGCGTATTATATGGTCGCTCGGCACCCACTCGGTTATAATTTTTGCCCACCAGTCCGGGTGCATTCGCATGACGTGGTCGATGGAACATGTCACCAGGAAGAGTATGTGACCTATGATAACTATTACCTATCTAGGATTCAAACATGAGAAGCATTTAGTGACACGTGAGTCCTGGCCCAATTATGTTAATTACATTCCCAGTACCCATTTCTTTAGTTACTAACGACTTTGACACATTACTAATTGTTCGTTTTAATGCCCTGTTTAGTAACTTTAACGGCGTAGGCGTAACAGATTGACATAATCACCCATTACCGTGTCATTATGATTAAAAGATGATCCAAAAAAACGGTAATTGACTAAAAGAGGAGCAGGTAGCCGCACGCCAGTAATAATACTCCTAATAGATACTCTTACAAAAGAGAAACGGTGCACACTATTATTTTGAAATCAACAGTCACAAAGATCATAAGTCAAGCGATGATGGGTTAGAGTAACAATAGATAACTACAGTAAGCGACGGTGGGGCTTGATGGATGTCCAGAAATGAGATGATGGACGTCTAGGCCGGACCTTGTTACACGGTATGAGAAAGTAGGTTCAACAATAATAATAGCCTTGAATAGAAGATTGCAATGAGGATGATTGCAGTGTCACATAATATTGAAAAGAAATATAAAATATATTACGCCTTAGTAGGTAAAATAAAGTTATTGTCGTTGGAATACATAATTATAATGTTTAGTCTCTAGTTTGTTAAGGTCCTTTACTCGTCATTTAAAATGCACATTAAAGTGTACTTTAAATAACAAAAGCTCACATTGAACCACAGCAGGTGGAAGTACAAAAGGTAGGAACTGAATAAAAAAAATCGCAAATCGATGTCTGATGGTCGTGAATCGTGCAAAAAATACAAAATGTGTGAGCAGCTGTTGCGAAACGCTGCCTGCAGACCTGTTAGCGATTTTGATATGATACTTGACGAAATTTTGATTTTTTTAGTACCTTTTGATGGTATTTTTGAACTTGGAATGTGCAGCTTTTAACTTGAAATAAGAGCAAGAATTAAGAAAATTCTACCAGTGGATTGTAAATAGAAGTGGCTTTTGTTTATTTATTTACCCACTAGTGGAAATCCTTGCATCGCGACGGATTTTATTCCAAAACTTAAACCGTTTCAGTAAATACGATACGATAAGAGGAAGGGGACAATAATATTGAAGTAATGACTATATTTAAAACCTGTTACACGACAGAAATTAATAGCGGAGGTTCCCGGCACGTGTTATTCTTTGGTCACGTTTTTTTTGTTTCCTCCCCGCGTCAAAAATAACCCCTAGACGTTAAAAAGAGAACACCGACTTCTATTCCGAGCGAGAGGGAGAGAATGCAACTTTGTTTTTTTTTCACACAAAAAGCTAAGGCGCGTGCACACCTGTCCGACTCGTCCGAAACAGCTGTTACCTTTATTTGGCAACCAGACCCCGGTAAATTGAAGACCGTAAAGGTTTTAGTAGTAAGGTCGTCCTTTTAATAATTTCATTTATTAAGGCTGACTGGTTAGTTTAATGTTGTTAAGAAAATGTTGCAGTTGCGATCATGAAAGTAAAGTAGGTTAGTTTACTCTAGGATAAGTATCATACCAATTACCAGCTAGAAAGGCTGACAAAAAAGTCAATTTGTGTGCAGCCTCGAGGTTTTTGCGCTCGCGGTACTAGTACAGTCTCGTGGAAAGTTGCATCTTATACCTCTAGTTGTTTGTTGTAGGTATATCGGGCAATAAAATGTGACATGAAGCGTAACTCGTCGTGATTGTGGGGGCAAGCGCCGGCGGCCGGGTCAGATCGTGGCTGCCCGCTTAGTGCCGGCACACACGGGACAGTAATGCGTCTCATTGTTTATGTACTGTCCGCTAGAAACCAGAACTGGCAGGTTCTGAAGGATTATGGAAACAGTCCGTAAAGTATTGAGTATTGTAGCCTAACAGGGAATGGCGAACATGACTAGGTATTCCATTGAAATATTCCTAATAAATTACAAAACGATACATTTCAAATCAGACTACGCACTGACCCATTAATGAGCGTATTTGGTAAGTGTAACCCAAATGTGGCCTCAGATATTGACTGTACTATTAATTGTGCATGTCGGTACAATAAAAATGTTCAAGAACATATTGTAGAAGAACATGGATCACTGGTCGTTTATTGTACTATGTCCTACTATGTACTATGTCTTGTACTAGGGGTCTATTGTCCTGGATTATTATCACTGAATATCCGTTTTTATGCACGAAGTTTAGCGTAGACTGAGCTTTATGGTTTACTGAGCTGATCAACAATTGGATTATAATATTGTGTTTACTTTAATGAGAAAAATTTACCTTAGGTACTTAAGAATAGAAATATAAATATATTTACATCCAATGTCTTGGTTTCTACTTTTAAGTCTGACTGCTGAAGCTCATAAGATATAACTTATCAGTTTATGACGAGTAACTCCGAATCGCAATCGACAACACAAAGCTCTGACTGTTTACTCCGGAATACCACAATAGTAAGCTCGCTAATCTTATCAGCGATTCCCATGAATTTACACAGCAATACTCATGCGGTAACGGGAAAGATTTCCAGAAAGGTTTTATCGTTGAAGACTCAATACTTTAACGCCCTCATGGTCAAGACCACCGTAGCGGACGTCTATAGGTTGTTGTGAAACACAAAGTGCGGGGCCAGGACGGCGCATAAGTCATAAGTAAGACGTAACATTACCGGTTTACTATCGGTTATTCAGAGAATGTTTCTCGGAATCGGCCGGATCTGATGGTCTCTCCGGCCTGAGTCGCGGCTGACGCATCGATACGTCACTCCCTGGGTACCGGTAGTGCCTCGCTTTGCTCTTCGTGGTTCAGATTTTAAAAGATTAGGGTTAAGTATTGTGTCATTTTTATCGGCATCATCAAAACTCTTTTTCATCTTGATTCCCGATATCGATCGCTGTCAATAGGGTGGTAAATAGCAAATTATTAACGATACGTTTAACATAAAAATGGAATGTCAAAATGATAGATGGGCTTTCATTCAGCTAAGGTCAAAGAATGGAATTCCTGCAACGAACTAGAGTGAGGTTAATCAGATTCCGATTAGGAGATAATAAAGGTACTTTCAAAGGCTCAAACGTAAGTCATGAGTCATTAGCCCATGACAAAATGATCACAGTCAGTAAACGAGATTTCTCTATGAGTCACGCCTTAGGTTTTTTGTTAATTTCATTCTATTTTTTTTTATTACCTTTGAGAAAGAACATGACCAGTTTAGGTCATTATGCCAGTAAGATCCTGAAACATGAATGGTTACACTGAATCAGAGTTGCACAGAGAGCCATGGTGCGGATCACGTTAAGGATTTCGCTGAGAGACTGTACCTACATATTTGGAGATCCTCTGAAGGACTATTTGGTCGATGTAGGGTGGAAAGCAGTGGCTCGACAGGAGGACGGAAGGTGGACACGTGTGGTCACTGAATGGTGCCACGGTCTGAGAGCTATTGGTAGACCACTTGCTAGATACCTAGTCAGACAGATGAGATGTCATGAGCAAGCGGGGAAGCAATGGCTAAGAGAGCTGCACAGAAACGTAAAATGAATGGATTCTAATTATTAAAATATTATAAAAGTTTGCCTTATTCAAAATTATGTTTATTTTATTTTAATATTCAACGTAAACAAACTATTTTTCGGTTGACAAAATAATAAGATTAGCCTAGCCTACCAGAGGGCTGATGATGATGACATACTTCCTACTACGCTTAGCAATTGATAAAATTGATAGTACCTAAATATAATAGGTAGGTACATGTTGATGTTTATTAGGAAAATCCCTACCAATATTAACGATTGGATAGGTGTTATTATCGTCATGTAAGGACGTATCTAGCAGGTACCTAGCTTTATTTACTTGTCGCGTGTTGCTGGACATTATTGTTGTTCAAAGGTCCAATGTCATCGTTAATTATTTCTAAGTACTTACACATGTACCGACATTAATAGATTACATTTAGGTACAAGTAGAACAGGTGGCTAGGGTTCGGACTTCGGGACTTAATATTATCTTACTGGCTACTTAGGTTTCCGTTGGGGTAGGTAGGTACTTTTAGCACTTTCAAGACACTTTTTTGCAAATTTTAACTTGCACTGCCGGCCGTCGCTGCTGTATGCTGAACGGAATGGCAATATTGTCCAGTATACCAGTAGTAACCTAGGTAGATTACCTAGTAACAGTGGTAATGCAAAGTGACAGGAGCAAAAACCCATAGCGATAGCAGGAATATTCGTTAATTTAGGAGGATAGGCCTCTTCTTTTCTATACAGCGCAGGGACAAGGCACATCGTTTATTTGTATTGATGCCTAAATGCGAACGTTTTATTATATGTATTGATTGATACCTAAATACGTAATAAACGAAGTTGAAAACTCGTCTTTCCCAGTCTCTAGGCACACCACCCGGGGCGACAAATGCGCAGGCCTGGGGAGCGCAGGGAAAGCCCCCTGATTCCACCATTTCCATCATCATTTTCTTACTTACCTACCGCAAGATTTTCAATACTTTGTTTTTATTACTCATTGCCTGGATTATTGTTATACCTAAGTACCTACTTAATTAAAGAATAGTAGGTAATTATACCAACCGGGGTAGTTCATCTAATTAAGGAATATTTTTGATACGCAGCGCCGAAATAAATAATACTTGGGGCTCCAAAATAATGCAATGAACTATCGGTCAGCGCTCTCCATGCGCAACCAACCCTCCCTCGCGTAATAAAAATATTATTTCGCGAGGGGTGGGTGTGTGCTGCGTGTGACTGACGAAAACGGGCAGTGTGTACATAAACAGTATTTTTAAACTAAGACAAACCAAAGAAAGGCTTAAATAATATCAGTTTAATTAATACATACCCTCAGAAATTGCAGATTTGTTTTGTATTTTAATCACATGTGTACACAAATCATCGGATAAATTCAAAATCACGGTCGTTTACACTGCAGATCAAAAACGGAGCACTTCGTTAACTCAAAACCTGTAGCACAGTCTATAAACAGTTAATTAATTAACAAATACTGAGTTTAATATAGGTAGTTCTAGGGTTTTCATTGATTTCAATAATCTTAGTAAATACACAAACCGCACACAACACCGCGCACGAGCCTGGGCAAAATTTGACTGAATGAAATGAACGAATGACAAACTTCAAATAACAAATGACTGAATGAATGAATTACTGCGCCATCTATGCTGGAGTAGTAAGTACTAATTAGTGTCAATTACTTGGTCTATTACTCAATAGATGGCGTTAGTCATTGCTAATATATTATTGTTTCTGGCAACATTATTGAATGAATGAATGAACGATTAATGTTCGTCAAGTTGTTGTACTTGAGCTCTAAGTACCTTTTTCAGGCAACTTCAGGTTGTTGATTTGTTGTGTTGTGTTGTCAAACTGAAATGTCAAATTTCAGTTCATTTGTCAACGTCAAAAATGGAGGAAGATCGTCTTTTTGATGAAAGAGTTTCAATTCGAGAATCAGCTAGACCCTTAAAAAAATATGGGAGTACGTGCAATCATATGAAGAGGAACGAAGAATATATTAAGCACGTTATGGCGAGAGGTGATACCTTACAGGGACTTGCATTAAAATATGGTGTAACAGTAAGTGTTTTCAGATTGCAATGGGCATGATTATCTCATTTGTCCAATGAAGTGAATGGATTAAGTAGTGCTGTGTTATTGTTTTTCTTTGCAGACAGAGAAGATACGAAGAGCGAATAGGTTATTCGCTACGGACAGTTTATTCTTGAGGGAGTATTTGTTGATCCCAGTTACCAAAGATTCTCCATTCTATGAAAGTGGGGAAAGAGTGACGGAGCCAGCACCCCCGCAGCATCGAGCGTCGATAGCTGGCATGCCCCGGGACTTCTCACCAGGCAGTCCTGATGAGAAGAAGAGCTTTGACGAGTTCCTAAATCGAGTGGACTCATCGCTCGCAGATATAAAGAAACATGTTGAGAAGTCGAAAGAAAATAGTGAGTGAGTATCATCTCCTGATATTTTTTTATATTATATGTAGTGATTTTTGATTGTTTGCAGTGGCGGTAGTAGAAACTTAGTCACATAATTTTCTGGGTATTCTTATTGTCACAGGTAACATATGTATAACCATGTTGTTAGGCAATTAATTCTTTACTTTATAAAAGAGGCAGTAAATAATTATCACTCTATTTATTTGCTAGTTGGTTAGCTTTAGTTCCCATTACTAAATCTATCATAAAGATGCTAACTGAATATAAAAGGGGTTTCTTAATACTTAATTTCAGAAAGTTAATTCATGTGTGATCATCATATAAATTATCATTACATTTAAAAATATGAGGATATAAAATCCACAAGAACGCCTAATCTAAATAGACTTTTACTACATTTTACTGAGATATTCTCAAATAATGCATGTGTGTGTAGGTGCTAATATTATCAGAAGAGATAAAACCATATTTGATGTTGGTCTCTGTTTGCATTGCACTGTAATCAATGTTAACATTTTATATGTTATAATGTTATTTTATATTGATGGAATAATTAGATAGTAGCCTAGCTTAGCTATGTCTCATTTCAGATTTGCTCACTATCCTAACTAATATTATAAATGCGAAAGTAACTGTGTCTGTCTGTCTGTCTGTCTGTCTGTCTGTTACTCTTTCACGCCAAAACTACTGAACGGATTTAAATGAAAAGAACATAGGCTACTTTTTATCCCGGAATTCCCACGGGAAAACTTTTTAAGGCGAAGCGAAGCGCGCGGGAACAGCTAGTTTCTTCATAAAGTTTAGTTTGTGCTACCTGCCTACACTGCATGTAGCAATCCTACCTACTTAAATTTTTAAAAGTAAATATGAAAATATCAAAGTATCATATTGAAGTCAATTTTAATTTAATCTATTATGTGTACATGTATATTATATTTATGTTACATACATCAGTAACTGTAGCAGTTCATATTATTTTTTATCTTTAAACATTAGTGATAGTGTATTTATTTAGTACTAACATTGACACTATCTCATATATTATCAGCTGTTATTTTACATGTTATTGGCCTTTGACTTCTTGTCAAGTTTATGTAGTCATATTCAAACTCTGATTTGGACGACTCATTTGTGAAAATGTACTTTTTACGAAGTTTACCCATAGAATAATATACTTGCCAACCGAATAATTAAATCATGATTTAATAAAAAAAAACATCATGACCCCACGTGTCCCCATGGGGTCTTATGAACTGGACTGAACCATTCCAAATGGTATTTTATCCTAATACATATTACCTAGTTCATCTCAAATCCGATACCTACTCTACATTTACCTACTGCAATGTAAACACAGTTTGCCCTTTACCTACATAACATTACGGCACTCCTCGTTTGTTTTTCATTTTTTACAAATAGTCTTGTGCTCTGAGTCACTCCACGAAGGTCGCATGTTGACGTCGTCGCAGACTATACTTTCCCGTGCACTGTTTGTTCGCCGTCACATGACGTTGTGACGTAGGTGGTGGTGGCTGGTACGTTGGTGCGTTGTTGGGTTCAATCGACTGGAGGTGTCTTCCTCTATCGCCTCCTGAAGGGATCCGGTCTGCTTACCAATAACCCTGTATAAATAAAATAGTATAAGTTGTTATTTTGCTCATGTTAACGGCATCAATTTAACTCTAACTTAATTTTTAATTTAATTTTTTGTTTGTGTTGCACGCATGTAAATGTACATTTACTTTGCAATAGTTACCCATAAGCTACAATTACAAACTACATACGTTATCACACCTACATAGTTACAATATTAAAATTCATAACGTGGGGAGGCGCTTCCTCCTGAGATACAGTTTAATACTAGTTCAGGAGGTTGCAACCTTTTCTCAAGATATACCTAGTACACTTTAAATGTAACTAATATAATGCTGTGCCTAAGAATAAGTTTGTACTGAAATTTTTCTGCAAATAAATGTGTTTTTTTTTTTTTTTTTTTGGTACACTGATAGAAGCTCTGCTACATTTGTATAAGTTGGTTCAGATAGTCTTAGATGAATATACGCAAGCTTTGAGTTTATTAATAACTCTCGATTAAATTACGGAATGGTAAAACGCCGCGCCGTTACTTTATTATAAATAATGTTACTTTTGTATTACCTAATAAAATATATCCGGCCATGCACTAAGCTCAATAGTCACACCAACAACATAAATATACTTAAAATTAAAGCTAATTTAACAAAAAATGCATAAATTTAGCATCTCCTTGAAAGGTTCAATAATAAATACATAAATGATTGTTATATCGTGACCGCGCCCGCGAAACAACATCGTATGATATGTTGTTTAGAAACACAAGAAATAGGGGTTTGTCACCGTAGTGAGAAGATTAGCCAGATAAAGAATCACAGCACAGGCAGAGCTACAGAGTGTAACATTAAGAACGGTTTCTAGGTATGGATATATGTAGTATAGGAGTTGACGCGTGGGTGGCGAATCTTTAGCGCTCTATATTTTGCCGGACCCTGTAAAGTAGGTTCATCCTGTCAGTTAAAATTATTGTCAGCCAACCTACCATGATTTATATGATTTTATTACAGCTGAGGCAATGTTATGTATTTTTAACTTTCTGCCTTTTATTTTGCTCTTAGTATTTAATGTCCACTTGGTGGAGTACTATAGTAACCTGATTTATAAATGATTACTATTATACTTTACTTAGGTAAGGTGTGATTTGGTGTGATCAAATTTGATTCACTGCCAACGTCGATAGCCTCTGCGTCAATAGAGTAAAACTGGCAATCGCGAAAACTGGTTTTGAGTTTTGACCTTAGATATATTTAACCGAATACTATAAACACTATAGAGTTTTATTGTGTCATTCATAGAAAATGTTGAGAACGCAGTTGCTATGCGATGCTTGTCCTTGGTTTATTACTATCGCCTTTATTACATAACGACGTTTGCGAGCTTTGATACCATTGTCGTCGGTATTTCAGACTCTTTGGCCAATGATAGCTTATTCCATTGCAACTATTCCCTTTAAAGTGCACCCATCAAGCTTACTAGTATTTCTTGTTCTCGTTCTATCTCGAGAGCGGCTTCCTAGTAACATCTCTAGATAGTACAGGATACCTAGGTATGTTAAATAGGTACAAACTGCTCGTATAACCTATATCACGCACGATGGAATATTACACGTCACACTCGCTCATGTGAGCTAGACGCTAGACGTGCAAATAAAAAGTATGTTTACTTTAATGCATTTTTATGCATGTTCATGAGTTAACGAATTTTATGACGTTGCTTACAAAATGCCGTTTCATTAGTCACATTAGCAGGCCATGGCCTTGCTTGAAATCCCCAGCGAAAACAGGCGATAAAAATGAAATATTATTTTTTACTTTTGTATTTTTGTTATTAGCTTTTCCAAGCTTAATTCGATACTAGCCAAAAATCCCAAAGGACACGGTCCTAAAACAGGCACTTAATGAAAAATAAATTAATTGAAAGCTTCCCTTAAGTATAGACATATTTGCGCATTTTTAATTATTTTGGTAAATTCCGTATAATTTTGATATTCGGTTAGTTAGTGATAAATTACTGACGCAGGCTATTTGGAATGATTTTTCATATTGCATTAATTAGGATGTCCCTAGGCGTCTTGATAGTAAAAAATACTCATATTTTATTAATGACCGGTTTCATATTACAACTATAAATAGAAACGTAATGAAACATACACGCCAAAAGCATGGAAATAAACTTGTTAACTTGTTTTTATATCTAATTTCAATCAGCTATGATTTACATATAGGTATTATGACTGTATGTATATCGAAGCCTAGAATCTTGAGTTATCTAGACTAGGCTGCTTATAAAGTTATTTCCTAACATAATCTGCCTCTTTTATCTAGGAATAGATGATATTCTCTGTTTTATAATTTCTCACGCTTCTTTTGCAAACGTTTAGCCTGCGTTGTAGCACCAGCCAAGTAGTACCTACTACCATTATAATTATAATAATACTACCTTTAAGTATATGTAAGTATAATCGATAATATTCCGTCGATACGCTAAAAAGAAGAAGTACTGCTCTACATGGTGTCACTGTGAAGTCGTGTTGATGTACAAATGTTCATAATTACATTAGCGTTCACTTCTTAACTGTCCGCACACATTTGCACATTCAAACTGCTGCATTATCGCTTAGCGAATAAATGTGATAAATTTAAATATACCTAAGTTTACAATTATATTTGGAGTACAAGTGCATTCAACTTTAATCAAACGGGGTGATACTTATATCTATCTTAAGGTGACCTGCGCTCGTACCAACATATAGTAGAGCTGTACGCGTATCCAATGTACCCGTGGGCAGTGTTTGCCAACTACGCGTAAACCGGGTACGGGCAATCCGTACGCACCTTTAGAGTTCCATAGTTGCCGTTATTATAGCGCTAACTGCAAACCCTTATCTGGGACACCCGACATTTCTTAGAAATTTAAGATTGAAGCTGACAAGCAATCACTTTAATAATTATAGTAACAAAAGGTGATCACAGCCACAAACAAAATATGCTGTAAACATTATCTACCAGTCAACCTAACCTATTCATCAACTCGCACTAGGCCAGTGTGGTGGACTAGGCCAACCCTTCCGTCATTGGAAGGAGACCGGGCCGAGCAGTGGGGACGTGATGGGTTGTGAATTGTGATGATGAACCTAACATTAACTAACCCTCAACCACTCTCGTTCCAGATTCGTCCGCGACCTAGAAGACGGTTTCGTGCGGCACCGGCCCACGGCCCGCCTCCGCCAGTCAGCCTCACTAGGTAATTATAACATAAGTAATATAATATTTGGGTACATCTCACACACAGCCTTCTTCTTCTTCTTCTTAGCCGTTTTCAACCTCAAAGGTGTAGGCCTCCTTCAGTCTATGCCACTCATCTCGATCTTGGGCTATCTCTATCCATTTGCTTCCAGATGTTTTCCTTATATCGTCGGTCCATCGCATTTGTGGTCGACCACGAGGGCGTGTCTCGCCATACGGTCTCCATTCCAGCAGCGTTTTGCACCACGAGCCATGTTTTCTGGCGACGTGACCAGCCCATTGCCACTTCAGATTCGCTACACGTTTGATGACGTCAGTGACTTTGCTTTGTTCTCTGAGCCATTCATTTCTCTTTCGGTCCCTCAGTGTCACTCCTACTATCTTGCGTTCAATTGCTCTTTGTGCCACTCTGAGCTTGGAGAGAATCTCTTTTGTAAAAACCCAGGTTTCGGCCCCGTATGTGAGCACAGGTAGGATACACTGGTCATGTATACGAGCTTTCTGCTCAGCCGTGATGTTCATCTTTAGAGCGAATTCAATTTTGGAGTAGGCTGCCCACGCTAGTCTTATGCGCCGATCAATTTCATTGGTCTCGTTTTTCTTTCCCATGACGACTTCTTGACCAAGATAAACGTACTTCTCTACCCTTTCTATGACGGTTTGGTTTATTCTGATGTCCATGGTGTTGTTGGGACAGTTCGTCATGACTTTGGTTTTATCCAGTCCACACACAGCCATCCGACCCCAAACTAAGCAGAGCCTGTAATATGGGTATCATCATCATCATAATCATCAGGTCCTGGGATCCCTAATCAGGGACATAGGCCTAGAAGAGTAGTTTAGTTTTCCACTCTGACCGGTCCCATGCCTATGTGGGTATCGGACAGCTGATGTAATAATATACATATTAACAACCAAGACCCTACAAATATCTGTCTTTAATCAAGTATCCTCGGCCGGAAATCAAACCCGGGCCCTTAGACCTAGCAGGCACTAACCACCACACCATCCCGCCTGCAGGTGCCTCCACCTCGTACCACGAAGTGATCCCGCCGCCGCTGCCGCCGCCGCCCGCGCCGCTCACGCAGGGCCGCCGCGTCAACTCCTCGCTGCAGCGGCTGGAACAGACTCATGATGACTTGTTCCAGTTGTAGCGACCGAGCCGGCGCAGGTAGGAACTGATTAAATTACTTGTTACACTGTTTAATAGATAGGGCCCTAAACGCTTAATGAGGCCGCAACTACCCTATCGATAGGACCCGATCTATTTGATAGTGTATAGGGGAACCCGGGGTAAGACGGGGTCGCGAGGTAAGACGGGCGGGCCACCCACATATATGCAAAACTATACATCTTAGGAATCTGAGTAATTTGCCAATAGAAAGGCTTAAATGATTGACCTTTAGTGCGCCAGTGACTGCAGGTGTGAGCGCGTGCGTTTTTTGTGATAGCTCAATTGTTTGTTTTTGCGTAGTGTCCATGTTATTTTTGACCAGTAGGAACAACGTCACAACTCAGTAAGTAAAACAGTGGCATTTTTGGTAATTGTATGTTTTTATTTAAGGTTTGGTACGCTTTGTTTAGATATGTGCAAAATCACTTTAACATTGAAAGTTTTTTTTTAATGAATTATTTTTATAAAAAATATAACGTGGGGCAAGACGGGGTAATTTTGGAGGGGCAAGATGGTGTATGGATCAAGCTTGGTGAAGTTTTTTTTTTCTCCAACCCGACATTTGGCATTGGAAAAGGGCTATAAAAGGGCTACAGGGAAGTTGGCTAAAAACACAAAGCAGATACTGCCGACGAAAAGAATAACAAAGAAGATAACTGTGTCTACCTCTGCTGTGAGGATATCAACAGTCCTACTTTAAATCTAAGGAAAACTGGGTCGGATGTCAAAGGTGCAGGCGTTGGGCTCACACTGCAGGTGCAGGTGTTGACGATAAAAACACAGAAGAAGTGTTGTTTGTATGTTTTGTGCCCCACATAGTATACTTACCCCATCTTACCCCGTACACGGGGCAAGATGGTTTATTTCCCATTTATGACATTTATTAAAATAAGTCAATTGTAATGATTACTTTTTTGACAAAAGCTGTGCCAAAGTGTTCTTCATTAAGTTCCTAATGAGCCATAAAAAAATGATAACGTTGTGGTTATAAATACCTGTTGTTTTTTTAATTTTCCCTTAGCGACCCCGTCTTACCCCGGGTTCCCCTACTACCCGCTAGTTATGTAGTGACTACCCGCTAGCTATAGCTAGAATGACGACTATCCTATCGATAGAGCCCGATTGTACACTGTAGTAAGTAAATTTCAACAAAACGCAGGCGCTTCATTTCGACCTTTTGCAGCGCAGCTTGCGAATAAGTAAGTACCTACCGCTCCACGATTGGCCACTAAACGCAGCTCACTATAAAGAGCGCTAGACAATCCTTCGGGTGTCTCCGCCAATCAGCGTCGCTGTCACCTTCTACCAATCAGTGATCCCGCCGCCGCCGCTGCCGCCGCCGCCCGCGCCGCTCACGCAGGGCCGCCGCGTCAACTCCTCGCTGCAGCGGCTGGAGCAGACGCATGATGACTTGTTCCAGTTGTAGCGACCGAGCCGGCGCAGGTAGGAACTGCTTTCATAAATAGTGAATAAGTAGTTACACTGCTCGATAGATAGGGCCGCAACAACCCTATCAATAGGACTACTATCCGCTAGCTATAGCTAGAATGGCGACTACCCTATCGATAGAGCCCGATTGGACGCTGTAGTACGTAGTTATGATTTAGGTTACAATAAAGCAACGGCACGGTGATTCATTCCGGCGTTTTGCCGCAGAGATTGGGCATTCGTAAGTACAGCTCCACGATTGGTCACTATACCTAGCTCGCTATAAAGAGAGCTAGACAATCCTCCAGGCGTCTCTACAATCCATCTGGTGTCTCCACCAATCAGCGTCGCCTCCTCGTCGCTCACGCAGGGCCGCCGCGTCAACTCCTCGCTGCAGCGGCTGGAGCAGACGCACGATGACCTGTTCCAGTTGTAGCGACCGAACCGGCGCAGGTAACAACTTGTTAAATACCTACTACTCGTGCGAATTAACTGTGCACCTGGCCAGCAAGAAACAGGGGTCACGCCGGGTACGCCATAGCTAGTTAATATGACCTCTGCTTTTTGTCAGTCAGGTGCACACGCACAGTTAGGCCATGTCCCCAGTGGGCAGACTGTTAGCGGCGAGATACTGAGGCACTAGCAGACTGTGGACACTCCATTTCAAATATATGAATGAGCGGAACGATCGATACGCCACAAACTCAGTCGGTCGCTGACGATTTGCCTGCTGGGGACACGGCCTTAATTCGCACGAGTAATAAATTGGGTCCTTATCCGCTAGTTAGGGCCACGACTATCATATCGATAGGACCGATCTACTGGATACTGGATAGTATTTTATGTACCTAGTTTAGTTTTAGTTTTATTTTTTTGTGGAACAAACTATAGTTATACTATAATTACTATCCTTTAAATAGAGCTGCGGCTACTCTATCGATATCTCTAGATTCCTATGTATATAGTTACTTAAGATTATCTCCTAAGTTTCTGCTGGAGAGAATGCACTAGGATTTATTATTTATGGAAAAATACTTAAAGTCTGGGAGAAACCATATCCTATGTGTATAGTTTTATAGTTACGGCCACCTTTGCTAATTTAGCTGCAATAATGATTATAAAATTAAATATTATATTAGTTTCAATGATAAGAGATGAGTTAACAGCAATTGTAACTGATACGATTATTACACTGCGTCCGTACTACGACAATTAGTAAATAAATCTTATGTTATCTAATTTCCAGATATGCGCGCTTCCACTGAGCTGTGTGTGACATGGTTCTATCTACGCTGCGCTATGTGACATGGTTCTATCGACGCTGCGACTCTGACGTCCAATGACGAAATCTTCGAACTTTCGAGATCATACGAGACATAAAACATAGTATCTACGAGTGATAAGTACTGAATTTCTCATAATGTTAAATATCAACATCCACTATTCCGGTACATGATAATAATAGTCTGTAAACACACTATTTGGCTTATTTAGAGGATTACATTGTACCAATATACATGATACTACAGTAATAGTCGGATCACTAAAGTTGGGCCTATAAAATGGCGCATATGTATTTGCCTCTCGCTCTTATCATCGAAAATAGGGCCGTGATTAGATTCTCAACTCTAGTGATTTACCATAATACCTAATTTATTATTTATAGATACATTATCGGAAACTAATGTAATGCATAGATAACAATTATCTCTGTCTGTGAAATTTGGTTCATCATTGATGGGATTTAAATGTTGTAAAAGAAACTTTGAATATACGATTATGAATTTAGTGAATATGTTCACGTGATGATATCTATATTGTACCTACACAGTTGATAAGAGACATGGATATTTTTGAGGCAGTTCTGTAACATAAAGTCAAACGTCGGTATCATACGTATGGCACCAAATGAATTTTCATAAATGTATACATGGAGAAACGGTGTCGGCAATGCTGATGAAGTGACACTTGTACGAATTTCTATACAAAGAATACTGAATGCGATCTGCCCGTTGTGTACAATGCCGAAAGGCATAAAAGCATCCTTACCTTATTAGTACCTTAATGTCTGTTATTCTTACTTACAAGTTGTAACATTTGTGTGTGTGTTTTTTGAAAATATATAACTACTATACAGTTATAACCGCAATGAAAGATTTCGATTTTCAGCGGACTGTACTAGGGGCGCCACTTTGTTTGGAAGAAACGGATCGAAAACTTACATAGGTAGTTCACGCAAAACAAAAAAATGTACTCTAGAATGTTTCATGTATATACTTTAACGTGTATTTTTATGTCGTAAAAGATTGTTGTTATTAAAACCCATATATTGGTAATCTTGTAAAAACCTACACAAAATTAAGTATATTATACTATACATTAAAAATAAGTAAAATAAAATAGTTAACTTTAAACATGTATGTTGAATTCGAATCTAACTAAAACATGTAAGTAATATGATGTAATTTAAGTCACAAACTTGTGTATATTATCTACCTGTATTGGTACTAGATATATGTATAAACATTGCTGTATTAAAAAGTAGTTTAAATACAAGTGTAATATACAATACAATACATGTACAATACAATACATGTATAATTTAGTAAATACAGCCGATGTAAGCTCCTATTCCGAAATACATATTATTTTACAGCTAGTTGTAAGAAAGTATCATGCATGTGGGACGATAAAGTCGGGACAAGGTAACTTTGCAACGGTTAAAAGATGGGAGATTTAAATTTTCTTCAACGGTAGCCCTAGATGAATTAAAAACAGTATAAGACATACCAAGTTGGTCTCTGAAAGAAGAACAACAAAGAATAGTGGCAGCCTAATATATTTTTTTGAAGTTGATACTGTTGTTACTTGTTTCTGTTGCAATGTTAGCTTGCTCAGAATCTAAACGCTGTAATTATGGTGGTAACCCACAGATATAGAATTACATCTAAGCCGCATCCGTCATTGTCTATCTAATACTTATGCCTAGATTAAGCATAATATTATGCTTACACGAAGTGCATGCATCTGAGGCAGTCTATTTCTATCTGTGTGCTAACCCATAAAAATGAATAGGTAGGTAATAGGTATAATTGTAGATAGCTATGAAATGTATAAACTCTATGGGCCTTACCACAAAAACTTAGACAGTATTTAACAGGTGTTTAGCGCTGTCAAACGCCTACAAAATCTGTCAAATTTCGTTTTAAACACTTGTTAAACAGTGTTAAAAGTTTTTTGTAGTAGCACAGTATAGATTTATTTTGTCTTGTTGAATTGAGTCTTAACGCTAAATGCCTCTCCTTTGACGCAAGAACTGCAAGAGGTCATCAGGGTGTTGCAAAAATTGTATGGAAGGCCCGACGGACAACATTCTGACCATAATTTTTCTCAATGACTTTCGGCTTACAATAACTCTTGCTCTTTCGAGAATTTCAAACAACGGCTACATACAACAAGGTAAAATATTTTATTCAGCAAAGAAACTAAAGAACATTTAAACTTTGAAAATATGGTACTGGTATTGTCTTGTTTGTGCATTTACATAAGTACATATTTAAGAATACAGTGCCTTGGGTTAATATAACAAAACATACATACTTACCTACTATATTACTTCATAATGTAATTACTGACATTCTATGCACACTGTGCTGGATGTAACATTTTTTAATTGTATTTAATATTGCAATAAATGCAATCCTTATTAATACTAATCTATTATTAAAACTAGGTTTCAAAGTGGTATCGTCGTTCGAAACTAACTTACTCTTTATAAATATAATTTGTGAATCTAAAAATGGTTTTAAAATAGTTTCCATCTATGAGTATAATATTTGCCATTTTAAATCTGAAAATTGTCGTTTATGAAAGTTTGATGAGTTTGTTTACATTATG
This sequence comes from Plutella xylostella, assembly GCF_932276165.1. Classification (NCBI taxonomy): domain Eukaryota; kingdom Metazoa; phylum Arthropoda; class Insecta; order Lepidoptera; family Plutellidae; genus Plutella; species Plutella xylostella. The sequence continues at coordinate 2,888,690 of NC_064005.1, forward strand.
TTTGTAAGTATTGTAACAATTATGTTTTCTGGTGCTATGTTTCAGTTATAGTTAAAAACATTTTAGAAGGCCTCCATTGTATACGCTAGTGAAACTTTTCATAGATACCTAGCCAGGAGGTTAGTTGTACTAAACACATTCATCTTCAACACCTAAGTATATAATATAAAGTCCTGCTTTGCTGTGATGTTATTGGTTTAATTCTTGTTCATTTGTAAGTAATTTCAAGTGTAAAATAATGAATTATCCATAGAAAGCAAACTAAGCTATGAGATCATTCGTTTTTTTTCCACCCTATGTAATCGAAATCACAGGCATTTTATATACCTACTGTAAGATAAGTTTCTACAATTATTGGTGAATAAAATCACCAATGTAGGTAAGTAAATAAAATTTATTAGGTCCCTAAGTCCCTATCTATTACCGATGTTATATGCACAACGGAAGATAAATGTTTTGATGTAGAATATTTAAATGATTGCATTGTACCTATACTATGTTATTGTGCGTTGTGCCTATCTGTATGTTTATAGTTTGTTAAAGTGTTAAAACTATGTATCATTATAACCTATACCCACATGCAACTTTACGCGAACAATTATTTATAATTTGCTAGATATTAATATGTTAAAGCCCTGTATTTTTATTGTGAAAAATATGCCCTTATGTTTATGCTAGTTCAGCTTTAATAAAAACATAATATTTTATTACATGTTTAACAGTTGTTTTATTTAGTTTTGCCATCTTGAACTAATAGACTAGACGCCACTGCCACAAATAAAGTATATCTTATTACATGAAGTACTTTAGTATAAACGGGATTTAGGTACTTTGGACCTAAGCAGAAAGATTTTTTGTATTGGTCTATGCGGCGAACACCGAAAACCCTGTAGGTATAATCTGGAGTTCAACTAGAACTTTCCAGCCAGACTGCGCGTCTCCATCAGCGACTGTCCTCCATCAATGTAGTACGCAGCTCCAGTGATGGTCCTCGCGGTCTCACTGCTGGCCAGGAACACCACCAGTTGAGCCACCTCCTCCGGCTCCGTCACTCCGAAGGGAAACTTCTTGCTGGACGCCGCGTAGTGAGCATCAGGAGTAGCCTCCGGGTTGTAGCTGAACTGGATGTTGGTTCTCACCACCCCCGGGTGAATAGAGTTGGCACGCACCCCGCGGTCCGCCAGGTCTAAAGCCACGCATTTAGTGAACATCTCCAACCCGGCTTTACTCACGCAATACATGGATCGCTTGTCGCACGGTCTAGTTGACCTGATGCTGGATATGTTGACGATGCTTCCTCTCGTCTCGATCAAGTAAGGAGTGGCTTTGTTGGTGAGGATGACCGGGGTCCGTAAGTTGATGCCGATGACTGCATCGAAGTTGGCTGATACATCATCATCGGTCATTTTCTCTTCAGACATGATGCCGGCACAGTTGACGAGCACATCGATCCTCCTGAAGTGAGCCACTGTCCGCGGCACGACACTCAACACCTCACTTGACTTGCTCAGATCAGCGACAATGATCAGGTGGTCTTGGTCTGCTTTCTCGCATTGCTCCAAAGTTTTCTTCAAGCCATTTTCGTTTTTATCGACCAGAGCCAGTCCGGCTGATAGTCTACTGAATGCCTTGGCTGCTGCAGCGCCGATGCCTGAACCCGCACCAGTTATTAAAACTACTTTTCCTTTAAACGCCATGTTTTCACCACACAAACTATTAGGTAAGAGTCGCGCGAACGACGTGATAGCATTGAGATACAAATCGAGAATACAGATAACAAACTTGTAAAATACATTTGCATTTTCCGATAACGGCATCGGCATAGTTATAGGTACCTAGTTGCCCAAATATGGTAAAACAGACGTAATGTTAAGACATCGTGACAAACATATACACCTACTCATTATTATGTTAATTTGCGAATTGGTAACGCATTAGTAATTAACTAGTTATGTAGGCATGTAGGGAGCTCTTATATTCTTCAAATAATTAGATAGGTACCTACCTAAGTATATTTTTTGGATAATTGTAACTACCTATCTATTCCACTACCTATAACGATTTGTATATTTGTATGAACGCGTGAACAAACCCAATACATAGGTACCTAATATAACAGTGTAGGTACCCTCCAACTTGAAAGTTGGTGGTGGATCCGAAACTAAAAGTCACAAACCTCCCTAAATGTCTCTCAAGCTGAGTTTCCCCGAAATTGAAGGCGAAATGCTGCAGAAGTTAGCGGGGGGGATTATTTGCTGAATACAGCGTCCATAAACAAGGTCTTCTCATATTTCTTTAAAACAAACACAAAACGCTAACTGTTTCTGTGTCATGTGCGTTTAAGTTCGTAACGAGCTAAAGTTTCAGCGGCGAATATCTCGGCGTGCAGACGGCGTGAAATTCGAGCGAATTTCACAAGATTCTCGAATATTATTCTGGTACTAAATATAGATCTCCCTTTCCTGATAGAAATAGGCAATTTCAGTAGATAGCGTGGTATTTAATTTAAAGTAAATTTAAATAAGGATAAAAGTACTTATTGAAATTTTATATATTTTATATTTTACATATATTTTTCATTTATTTTTTCTATATTTTACACCTCAGTTTTGTATAAGTATAATAATTCATTGTAGACAAGATGCACATCCAGGATAAACCTAGCTAGGTACTTATAAAATTCTTTCATGAGCTTTTCCTTCTCCCTAATACTGCGGCCCTTATCTAATAACAATGATTGTATAGGTACCTACTCACCTAAAAAGCTTCCAAACAACGCATTGGTCATGTGAAGTCCATCCTCCAATAGCACCCGTGGGATCTTGATTGAACCTTTCTCGTAGCGCGGGGCGGAGTGTTGCCAAATCTGCGGAGACAGGTAGGTAAAATAGGGTACATTGTATAGTTACAGCTATACCGTCTAACAATATTTAATGCACCATACATTACACATTTAAATCTATTTCTGTCTTGCTCTGACACTATACTGTAAATGCAAGCGAGCAATAGATCTACCTATATACATTTAAATGTTTGGTGCAAGTACTGCAAGTCACCCTGCAGTACTTGCACCAAACATTTAAATGTATATAGGTAGATCTATTGCTCCAGAGCAGATCGTGTAATTTACTAACCATAGATTTCTATCCTAAATTCCTAAATGCTGGTAAGGACAATAGGTACATCTAGACAGTCGTGTAGGTAGGTAGGTAGCTAAATGGAAACTGCCCCGAGGTATAGCACGTGCTGCGTCACACGGTATGAGCTGACATTTTAGCCACTGCACGCATTAATAAACAGCAATGAATAATGGAACCCAATTCTGTCGGTAGATGGATCGTTAGCGGACTATATTCACATTTTTGCGGCGGTGGCTTCGCTTCGTTCGTCATCAGTTAGTTGCATATTTTATATCTATAGAAGTGGAATTGTATATCATGGGTTAATGTAAAATACAACTTATGAAACAAATTTTCGGCATAAATCATAAACCTTTTATCAGTACCTATAAAATAAATCATGAACGGCTGAACCGATTTGGCGGAAAATTGGTAGGAAGGCTAATAATTATTGTAGAAAACTTTTTAAGGCGAAGGAGCTTGAGGACGACATCTAGTAATTATGTATAGGTGCCTACTAATAAATTTCTGGAAATAAGATTGCATGGAGTAGTGCGATTTTGAATCTTTATTTAAGTAGGTATATTTTAAACAATATTTTTATAGGTATGGTTCTCTGGTGCTATGTCTGAAACATTCAACTACATACCTAGTTCTATTTTGGGGTAGAACTCTGTGCGTAGGGTCGAGCTTATAGCGTAAGTCGTAAAGAGTTTATACATTTTCAGATTTATAAATAACAAAGAAAATTGTAGTTCACAAGAAACGTTTCACGAAGCAATTGTCGCACGGAATTATTTATGAAGTTATTCGTCGGATGTCTTCTGGCCAAGTTGGGAGTCAGGGCGACGACGACCGGGGGCCTACTCCTAAAATAGGACCGGGAATGTTACTTACTTGTTATGAGTATAGTATTAAGTACAAGTGAAACCAACAGAAAATTATAAAACAAACGTTCTCCCAGGATCACCCAGTTCCTGTCTTCCTAAATTTAAATTTTTAGGCTATCAGTTTTTAAATGGCTTTTGAAACAGAGTCTTATTTTAATATCTTATTGTTGACAGTTTTTTTTTTTTTTTTTAATTTAAATAATAATTTATTTTTTCCAAAAAAGCTTATCTAATTACAAATTACATCTGTGCCTGAACTAGGCCAGAGACCTGTACATCAGGCATCAGCGCTCCTCCAATAGAATATAATAATAAAGCTGTGCAAATTAAAGTAGGTACTCAAAATGAATAAAATTAATTTAAAATAAAATTAATTAACTTAAAAATAAAATTAATTATAACTTAAAAATTAATAGCTTAAATGAAAGAATCATACAAACTTTACATCAAATAAAGCTAGCTAGATCAATCTAAAAATTAATGGTGGCTAGAAGTTTAATGGCTTGGGAATTATTACCCAAGGGACAAAATATTTGGTGTTACAAATACAAGTGCTAGACTAGGGTTTGTCGTGGTGAAAGGATTTACCACTGAGATTAGGCTCCGTTGCTCACAGCCCAGGGTGCGCCGACCGTATACAGGTCATGGTGAACTGATGTTAAATGGAACAAGTGTTACAAGTGATACGTCACTCTAGAAGTCTCTGTTCCTTGGGGTCACACGCAGTCACATTTGCAAACGTGTCCGTATGGTCAGAGCGCTCCCCCGCCAAGTGTGAGCTGGCGCGGCTCCAGATATCACCATTATTGTTTCAGAGTTCCACTGGGTTTCCAGTTTTGCAAGTACACCGTGTACCTAATGCTTAACCCTATCCGAAAATATCTGCATGTCTGAATAAGCTGCGAATTATTAATTAACGTAGGCGTCACTTTTTTACATTAATATGGTCAATCTCCTGTTTTTTTTTCATGAACGATTGTTTTATTAAAAAAGGAAGGTAGGTACGACTCATATTATTACCGGTACTTCCGAGTAGTATTGGTACAAACCAAACCCTCTTCACTAGCTAAATTGCTATACATATGCTATGGATGTGTCGCAACGGATACCTATGTCCTTAAAAGTAAGCAACAGGTTTTAGATACGGAATTTTAAATACTTTTACTTTTTGAAACTTTTATAATTTTGTAAGTATTCAATATACAATTTAGGCGGGTTCCGTACGAGTCTTCGAAACCAATTTTTTCGAATATGCATACATCGACAACCTTAAACCGAAGATTTCATAGTGCGATGGCTTGTTGCTTCGAAGTATTTTTTGTTCGACCTATCTTAACACCGAACATCTTACTACGGCGTATTGTTTCTCCAACGTTTATTTGTCCGATGTAACGATACTTCGAAAATTTTAGTATAACCGTCTAACAGTTACAATTTCTTGTAGGTACAACATAATACGATGAAATTCATGTAAGTACAATAACAAAATCTCAAAGAATCAAAATACATACAAAATATATAAATAAAATAAATAAAAAATAAATGTATTCATACACAACCTTACATAATTTTGTATAAATTTTAAATGTGACTTTTAGATTTTTTATATTTTGATTCATGTTAAGATACGTCGAACAAATAAGCCTTCGAAACAACAAGCCATCGCACTATGAAACCTTCGGTTTAAGGTTGTCGATGTATGCATATTCTAAAAAATTAGTTTCGAAGACTCGTACGTAGGCACGTTAGAATTTTAGCGTTGCACGTTTAGTCGTAAGTATATCTTAATTAAGTATATAACATCATAGTTATATTTATTAATATTAAATTACAATACCGACAAGAGCCAGTAGCCCGACAATAAATAAATCTGGTCAAACAAGCGAGCTACGCATTATCCGGGCCGGATTGCCCAAAAATAAACGTGGCCAGTCTTCCGGGCGTAGTTCCCGCAATAACCACCTCGCTTAATGTTTTCCATCCCAGATATTTCATATCCGCGCGGTGAGCACGGATGTAGGAAGAATGGTGGACGGTTAGTCCTCGAACAGATAGTAGCAGATTGTGATGAGATAAAGAGGTAGATATGTATATTATGTCTAATTGTCCAACCTTATTTTTTTATACCAAAATAAGATAACATATTCTTTATTTGCATTTAGACAAAACACAGTAACAAAAACTACAATCTAATACGTAAACATAGGTACGAGGTGTATTAAATGATAACCTTTGAGTGGCAGAATATTACGATGCGAAAGGTTTTCAATGTAAGAATATAACTATAAGTTCGTTAAACACTTCACAACAAGTTTTTAAATAACAATAAATATAAAGGTATCGTGGTGAAATATCGAAATCAATGGTGAATCAGAAGTACACCTACGCACAATGAAAAAGTTCCACCTGCCACTAACGTTTTATTTGTCACTTGTACTTTAAATCCAGTACACCTCACTTTCGACGAATCCGGCACAAATTGCATGTGGGACGTCCAGCTGGCTTCACACGTCCGCGTCTGCTACAAATGCGAGCGCCTCAATTCCGCGGCGGATCGCTCGACGCCATTACCGGATACATCCATTTTTCGTATAATTCGCGTCTCCCCCATTAATGAAATCCGATCGGAACGTTATCCTTATAATTGTCGTGACGTGACATTTGGGAACCGCTTGATTTATCACACAGAGGACTGTATGAACTCAAGCGTAGGCTGTAGCTGTAGGCTTTGATTTATAAATCTTCTATTTACCATCGATCGTGAATTAAAACATGGCGTGGATCAACATTTTAATAGGTATGTATGATATATTCTATCCTATTCTATTCTATTCTCTGTGGGGGTGTAAGTACCTGCACCTGGCTCTCTCGAATGGAACCTTTGTGCATATCCCCAAGGTCTAAACTGCCTTCCTAAGCTTGGACCATTTCCCACCACGCTGGTCCAATGCGGGTTGGTGGGTTCACATATCTAGATTGATGTGCTAAATCTAGATATGCAGGTTTCCTCACAATGTTTTCCTTCACCGTAAGAGCGATGGTATACATTGTACTTAAATTCAGAAAAGAACTCATTGGTACGGTCAGGTGCAAAGAAACCTGACCCCCCTCTCATACTAACAATGCTTCTGAGGGGGGTCAGGTTTATATGCCCCTTACTGTACATGTCAGCGCCGGGATTCGAACCCGCATCTCTTGATTGAGAAGCGGGCGCTCACCCGACTGAGCTACCACCGCTTATGATATATGAACCTACCACTTTCAATCATGGGACACCATCCTGTTTAACGGTTTGTTGTCGATGTCGATTTACCTAACTGTTTGAGAAGCGAACGAAGCGATGGAAAATGCTAAAATCATACAAATGGCGAAAGCTTGTGGGAGAGAGAGAGCCAGTGGCTGGAACCATCTGGAACTAACACCCACATATATAATATATAGGTAAATGAAAACCCTGCTTAAATATAACATAAATGTACATAATATACCTACTCACAAATAACAACATTATCCTAAACACAATGTTTACAAATGAGTACCAACTACTTGACCAAATTGGATTGAAATAAACCGAGTGGAAGGAGATGGAACGGATAATCAATTCACAGATGGAAAAATGAGTCGGAAAATAAACGAAACGACCAATGAATAATTGAAAACGCTGAATACTATTAGAGAGGCGTCGGGGGTCAATCATGCGGAGTGCTCTCGATGATCGCCACTTTTGATAGTTTTTGCTCATTTTGATTTCCATTTGAACTGTGAGACACGAGAATACATACACAAATGGGATTTCAAGGATTGGCCATACTTGACTCCACCCGTACTTGAACGGGCTTAAATATGTTACCGTTGGGAATAAACGATAAACCCAAAATATTTTGTATTTTTGGGATGTAATGATTTTCTGAAGGATTATGTTAAGCATTTATAATAAGCAAGAACGTTATTACAACTTATAAAGCCTTTTTTGTATAATACTTAATGTAAAAGCAGGAACTTAGTATAACTGTCCAACCTACAAGCCAAGTGAACGCGATACCTAAAAAGAGTTTGAAGCGGAGCTCGAGAAATCCGCCATGACACAGCGACAGTTACAGTTTCTCATTTAAAACTCAAGTCTTTTATCATTGCGGATACACATAGCCCAAGTTACATAAGAGAACTTTAAATTGAATCTGCGAGCAAACACGAGTCAAGCCCAATATTTTACTTTCTCAGTCTGCCGGCTGTAATCCATAAGCCAAACGACGAAGCTAAATATGATTAAAGTTCTTAGCCACAACGTGTTATCTTCTAGTCTGGAAGACTTTTAAAAAGTTAGAGCTAATATTTATAAAACTGAAAACAGAATGTTGAGGTTTAAAAACTTTTAAAAGTAGAGCGAGATAATAAATTTAGTTCAAAATAGTCTTATAGTTTATCGATAGTCTGGAAAGTTACAAAGAACTGTAGGTTTCCTTTTATTTTTGCGTCGATGGTTCTTCAGATGTATACTATGCATGCGCCATTCATTTCATCTCTTTACTATGTAGTTAAGTTTAGTATTAGGAAAAAGATTTTCAAAATACGTAAACTAAGCAGCGAGGCCAGTTCGACGCTCAATGAAGAAGTCGAGGCGATGGCGCGGCGGAGTCGCGGCGCGGGCGAGGTGCACGCGAGGCGAGAATGCATAATTGTAAATGAGGCAAAATTCGCTGCGTCTCATAGCCGTCACAACGCCGCCGCCGCCTCGACTCCGCCTCGCCTCTAGCTGTGAGCGGAGCGCCTAAAAATACATTGCTCGTAATCGAGATGCGATATTTAGTTATGCCTAGGTTGTAATATCCGCCTACACATAACTAATGTCAGAAACCTCTACCTAAATAGTTTACACAAATTATTGTTGTAACTGAAGGCGGGTATAGGCGTAGCCTATAACAACACCCTTTGTTATGCTGAAATTATGAACTTACTGCTACAATGTTTACTCGTGAGCTTGACTTATAATCCTTTTTTTCTTTTTGACTGAAATAAATTTCTTTGTGTGGTTCCGTTATACATATTACATATACAATAGGGCGGATCGGTTTTTGTTGTAACATAATATAGAAACCTTGTGCGAATGTAGTTTATTATGTACCTCCACCTATTTTCCCACTCTGTTTCTTGCAGAGTTGCATTGCCGCACCCAAGCTTGTGCCATTTCTTATAATGGGTCCATATTTTCATGCTGTGTACATAATTATACGATTATTATCTACATATATACCTAGTAGTAAGCCGTTTATTCTTGCAATAATATGTAAGTATATAGAGTATAATTTGTATTAATTGAGTGTCCTGTTCGTATATGTATGTGTTCATCTGTTATCCAAAGTTTAAACTTAATCCGTGGCCGCTTTTCTGAATATTTCAGTGCGAAGACGGACGGATTTTCGTGAAATTACTCGGATGGACAAGCTCCCGAGGCGAATTCCAATATTGAAGAATTGAACCGGGACGCCCATCTTCTGTTTTCCAATAACAAAGTTTTTAACTAAACTTTAGATTTAATGAAATAAATGTTTTATAAATGAATTATTATCTCTCACTGATGAAATTGTTAACTGTACCTACGTCTTCTACTTCGTCGTTGACGGAAAATGAAATTGCAGGAAAGTTGGTTGAAAATTCCGACAGCTTATTCTTCAAACTTAACTAAGTAACTGCTGTGCATGCGTTCACAGTTATTTTACTTGTCACATCTGGTCATTATATTATACCTATTATAAGATAAAGATAAAATACTCTTTATTGCACACAAACAGAAACGGTTTCACAAACATAGAAAAAAATAGTACAATCGGCGGCCTTATTACTAAAAGTAATCTCTTCCAAACAACCACATAGATAGGAAATAGACAATAAGAATTATTTTACTTCATGATCATCTTTAATTCATAGATATCATCAAAACCTTATCATCAGATAATTAAGCACTACACTACACATAGACTACAATTATGTACTTATATAGAATGCTATAAATGTGTGTTCAGTGTTCATAAATAAATAAAAAATAATCCTAAACTAGACTTGTTTCAAAAATTCCCAATGAGGTTAAAAAAGTAGTAAGTACTTATTGCAAAATCCAAGATGCATTGCAACAGTTTAGAGTAGCATTAACTAGAAGAGGCCTATATCCAGCAGTGGACGATAAAAGGCCGGCCGAAGCGAGGAAGGAAGGAATAATTAAAATCGTGTTACTGTTACTGTCCATGTGCCAGTGTCCCATTTGGCCGTTTTCCCAATGTTGCTACGGAATTCTAAATATTAAAACGAACTGGGAGGTCTTCGAGACATAAACGGATTGGAAACAGCTGTGCTTCGAGTCCTCATTGGGTACCGCTCTGAGGGCCAATTTTAGGTTTTTCATCACCGATCGAGCAGTGAAAATTATCTCCTCGCTTTGTGGCGACTCTCCCGCACGATACAAATCCGCGTTTACTCGCCAAGGCGTCACTATTCGAAGGGAGTAAAAAACTCGCACTCCCCATGCTGAACTCATAATTAGAGGTAGATAAAATATGTATGTAACTAATCATGAGTTACTAACTAGTGTTAGTTTTTACGTATGTTGGTAATTAATAATACATAAAGATTATGCCAAGTGTTCTTAGTTTTCATGAAAATCGATTCGGCCGTTCAAAAGTTATACTACCTACTTTTAGGGTGGGTTGCAACATTTAACTTTAACTATTACAGACGTCAAATCTCTTGAAGATTGATCTGTCTCGCCAAGAGATTTGACGTTTGTAATAGTTAAAGTTAAATGGTGCAACCCACCCTAAGGTGTTGAATGTCATGATTTTTATAACGTTGGTTAGGTTTTTAAGAGAAGTAGTTATGTAAATATAATCATAATAACAGCCACTGACAAGGCGTGTAGCCTTAACGATTAGGAAAAAAAACCTCTTATCACTTTTTAACTTCTTATCCAAAACGTTGATCGCGTCATCAATATGCAGCTCAGCGGTTCAACGATGACGTCACGAGCCGCCATTACTACTCCCGCTTAATGAACGAAATACCCGCTAGATGGAAATTCACTCAGGATTCCCGACGAAGAAATTGTGGAAAAGGAAGCCAGGAGGGTAACTCTATACTGACGAAAAACGAACGGACGAGAGCTGTCGTGCAAACGGCACGTTTGATGCAACGCAATAGAGTCGTGACGCGCGTAGCAGCTCTTCGGAACTTCGATTTTTAATCGATGTAGAGTGACCCCCAGGACGTTCGGTTTTCAAGTTGCGTTTGCTTGCGTTTTCTTATCTTGGTCTGATGCAGTTGGCGGAGACCTGGATTATGTAATTATAAGATTTTCACCATATTCTCACCAGTGAGTTTTTTTAAAAATATAAAATGGGCGTTTTTATTACATAACATACATTGAAATACTCTTGAAATACTCTTACGTTCGTTATTTGGTTTTATGATCTTTTAGGTAAGTATTTATTATGTTTACGGCCTTCCCATACCATAATAAGTATTGCAGGCAGTGTGCTTGTTTATAAAATAGGTTTGACCTGGACGCGAGGACGACCGTGATACAATTGTGCATGTGTGGGCACAATTCAAACGTTGCCATCGGCAGTGTGATGTAGTCAGACTAAATATGGACAAGCGACGGTGAGTCCGCAGCAATCTACACTTGAGCGAACTTAGGGGTGCTACTCTACTCTGTTAGTTTGGCCATTGCTAGAGGGTTACTATATACATACTGACGAAAAACGAACGGACGAGAACTGTCGTGCAATTGGCACATTCAATACAACGAGATAGAGAGAGAGTCGTGGCTCGAGCAGCAGCGCTAAAAAACTTAGTTACCTATTCATCATAATATAGAGCCTTATACCTTGCCTTTACCTGAGCCTTGTACTGGGCCCTGTAAAGTATACATCAAGCCAACAGGTACAGATGTATTAGAATATCCGTTTAAACTTTTCATTTATACTTTTTTTTATTTATACATTAGCCTTAGCTTATCTATCTCACTACACATCTATTGAGGAAATTAAAATTTTCATACTTATAAAACCCGAGTAGGGCTCCTGGAGCCGTGTTCAGCGGTTGTCTACAGCCGCGGGCGGCGTCGTCATGCGAGGACGCTGAATAGTGCTCAGATACAGACAGGCACACTGCTATAGCACATATTTGTACTAGGACTTCAAGAACTGAAAAAAACCGGGAGCTATTCCATACGGCTTTGAAGATGCACGAAATGGCGGTAAGTCTTTAGTTTTTTTACCTTTATAGAAGATGGTAATAGACATAGTTTTAGTAAAAAGTAATTTCTTATTATTTCAATGATCAGATATTAGCGCAATTAGGTACCTATTTGTTTTCAGAAGTGTACAAACAAAAAATGTTCAGGAGGGTATTTTCCTTAAACTACTTAAAAACAACTTTGTAACAGCCTACTTACAGGAAGTCTCGTTAATTATTCACAAAGTCAACGACATAACACTGTTACTGTTACCGTTAAAGTTGAAATGTTTTCCGGGAAGCACCGGGAATAAAATGTACCTTTTACCCCTTCACAAGGAGTGGTCGGGATATGGCCACTATATTTTCTGATTTACTCCAGTGAAATATTGTTACTTTTCTTTCTCCACGCAGTCGCAAGCAAAAGGACTTCCGATGGAGCAGCAGCACAGGGCCGCAACAGTTATTTGTTAGACAATTTTCCTAATTTTCTAGCGCTTTCCGATTCTACGTTGTTCTATGTTTCCTAGGGCCACTTGCACCAGCATATTAAATCTGCATTTAGTGTCAAATCTCGATTTAAGCTATAAATTTATATGGATTGACGTTTTTTAAGTCCAGATTTGACACTAAATCTATTATAATAGATTTAATATGTTGGTGCAAGTGGCCCTAGCATAAACAACTGAACAACGTGGACTCGGGTATGTTAGGAAATTAGGAAAATTGTCGAACAACAATAAAATTTAGCAGATTAGAGGCCCCAGGTATGACAGGGTTCCGTAAATCCAAAGTTAAATACGGAATCCTTTGGAAGGCGTCTTGCCTTTGACTTGACCAGCAATGGATGCTTGTTGGATAATGATGATGATGACATTCTTAAGCATTTCCAACCAGTGAGCCTGCCTTATCGTTGTTTAAAATGCAATAAACTCATAGGAATACATTTACTTACGTAAAAAACTTATGTTGGACAATGACTGGCGCTTTTCCAAGCTTTATTTGAAAAGGACAGGCACTTGAAAGGTTTCAGATGTAATATGGCTTTTTACTTGTCAAACCCATGTTAACTGAGAAAACAACTTACATTTTTGACCTGAATATTTATCTTTATATTTCTGATCGTTGACAGATATTTAGATGAAGGGTGGAAGTAGGAACATAAAATAAATATTACCGAAATTAGGTCTCTCAGCAGAGTTAAAGATATCTTTATATTTTATTTTATTTTTATTTATTTGAGACAATAAACAGATGTACATTAAAACTTACTAAGTAGACTTAAGTTAAATATAATAATGTTAATATACATCCCACAACATTGTCTAGATTATAATAAAGGAACAAAACAGCTCTGCCACATATTTTTTTTTTTATACTAACTAAATAAATATAAAATATACCTATATGCTTCAGTACCCGTATCACGAAAATTCGAGCTAACGAATAGAATCGAATGCGAGTGCGACTATTGTCAACTTGACAGCACTTTCGAACACTTTTTACCTTTCGAATGAGTTTCGAAAAGAATGACCACAGAGTACATAATATTATTCTGACAATGACCTATGGAATGATAACTGTCAAACTTTCGCAATTCTATACACCGCCATTTTGTTGTTGACAGATTGACAGCACTTTCGAATAGACTATCGAATAGAATGTGCTGCGTTTTTTCCGGATCGCTCTACAGATTAAGCCCTAACCCGACCCGTAATGTATAGTTTTCTTAGACGTAACGTATAAACTATAAATCCTACAAGTGTAAGCTAGTTTTATACTTTATTGATTACAGTAGTTGGAAAGAGGCTTCCTCCAGTATTTCAGGATTCCCCCCCCTCCCCCCTATTATTTCGCAATCCATCAGCGGCACTTATCTGTAGAGCTCTCTTGTAAATAGAAGTTTCTAGATTATTTTAAGATCGATGTTCTTGGGGAGATAGTAATAAGATAATAATAATAATTAGAAAGGCGAAGCATTATAAATATGTTGTATGTGTGACATACCTACTGTTCCCGGGAACCTGAGTGCGAAATTGCTGAAGCTAACTTATTATATTATTACTGTAGGTAAACATACTATCTTATAAATTACCATGAAAAAAAAACTTACAAACCAATAATCACTAAGTATTTTTATTTATCCTTGAAAAGTTTTTTTTTTATGATTGGCCAATCGCTTGTACAAAATACCGATTTGTAAAACTTGGCAGACTCATATTAATGTATAGTGGAATTCTTTTGAACTATTCAGATAATTACTATAAAACAAACTAAGTACTTATTTATAAATTATATTCCAATCTGGAATACTTACAATTTTTTTTGTTATACTTACTCGATTATAAATATATTCAGTGCTTCTTTTACTGTCTGTATAAAGTAATAGAAACCAACTCTGTGAAAACTAAAATTAAACAAAATCCTTGCACTGTATTACTCCTACTTCAAGATTGTATGTAAAAAGTTAATTCATTTATATAATATTAACTCAAAGTTTGAGTTCTTCGGAAATTAACTGTTTCAAAACTTGGAAACCCATTCTAAAGTCATGCCACGTTTATTGGTACTGGTGTAAAAGAAATATAATATCACATACTTGTCACAGAAAGTTGGTGCGAAATGGAGGAAGCCGTCACACAAAGTTATCAAGACGTAAACTTTTGGAAGACTCTGCAAAGTTTGTGCACCTTCAGAGTGATGACGTCAACAGAACTTCTTGTACCTACATATAAATAGAATTTACATATTATGTAATGTTTATTATTATTATTTTTTGCACACCTTTAACATAGTTTCTCCTGTACTTCCTGTGGTTTGGCTGGTAGAAAATGCTTTAAGCATTAAGTCCACCCTTTGTACACTTATTTATATATTTGTGCAATAAAGGATAAAATAAATAAAATAATGTGTCCCATAAATTGATATTGCGCTTTAAGTATAGTCGAAGTGTTATGCATTGGGCTAGGAACCGCACCGCAGCAATGAGGCGTCGTCCTCATGACATGAGAAAAGATGAGTCGATACCAGTCATTTGTCATCGAGACTTTATCGACAAATCTATCGATTTATGTACGACCGAATGGTGTAGTCGTTAGTGTGTCTGCTATGCTGAAGGTTCCGGATTCGATTCGCGATCGGGCAAATACTCGTTTAAAGACAGATATTTGAACTCGGGTCTTGGGTGTTAATATGTATAGTATAATGTGTGTATCTGTGTAGATATATCAGCTGTCCGATACCTATATTATATAGGCTCTGCCTATATAATATATGGGTCTCCAAATAATATATTATTACTTATAATTTTATTATTATTGTCCAAATAAATGTTTTAATCAGCGCTCAGTCGATCAAGAACATCGAAAACATTCACATTAAATTGGATCCTTTCAGCATCAGCTCGCAGCGGCAGGTACCCGCGCTAAGCTGACAATCGCCTTGAATTCTCAAGCAGATTGCAAAGATAAGTCCTCTCTAGACTTGCATACTTTGCCTGTGAAAAGGAAGCCGTTCCACAAAGGAACAATAGCTCCGTAGTGTGAGGAACGAACGACAATGAAGGTAAGTTTATCTTTTCTATTTAAAATCACACTAATTTGCGGGCTGGAAATTGATTAAGATTGGTTTTTATATTGTGTTGTTTTATTTATTTATATAGTCTATAGTATGTACTGTTTTAGTAGTATACACCTTGCACCTCTACTCCCATTAATTATGATAATATTGTCTCTTCTATCCAAAGGTTGTCTGGTAGAGATTGTTTTAAGCAATAAGACCGCCTTTTTTGTACTATTTTATATATAAGTTGTGAAATTGTAATGTTTTTTTATGTTGCAAAATAAAGAGTATTCTATTCTATTAAGGGTGGGTTGCACCATTTAACTTTAACTATTACAGATGTCAAATCTCTTGAAGATTGATCTGTCCGCCAAGAGAGTTTGTAATAGTTAAAGTTAAATGGTGCAACCCACCCTAAGTATCTCAATTACATTGTAATACGAGTACGGAAAGTGCATCATAACAGTCGAGTTAGCATAGTATTTGTACGACACGCGGAGGAGTGCAAAGGAAAGGCTATGAGAGTATAAAGACCAATCCATTTACATTTGTGGGAGAAATAGTAAATAACATGAAATATCATATTTTATAAGACTCTGCCATTGTGGCGATGACAGATAAAGAAAATAATAATATTACCCGAATCTGTTTTCCTCGCGGCTTTCCCTGTCTCATTTCGCCTGTCACATCACTGTATGACGGGCTTTCTCTTATTACAGTAATGAATACACAATAATATGTAAGAATATATTTATAATAAGATGAGGTCGGACGAATAAATGATACAGCGATCAATGCCTAAGATTCACTTTAACCGGGGTAGATTTATCTAATCTATGTACTACAGGTTATATACATTATGATATCGTCAAAAGAGTGCTGTGATTAATATCACAGCTAGGGCGTGCAAAACCGGAAGGTTTTCAAAACCGGTTTTAAATTTTCGGTTTTCAGCCTCAAAACCGGGTAACCGGTTTTTCACCGGTTTTGATATTACTTAAATATTTTTTGTCATACAGTACTAATTAAACAAGGAACCCATATTCTTAGATAGAGATATCCACAAAACATACGAATAAAACATTTTTTATGATATACTTACCTATTTTTAATCAACCATATGACAAATTAATAATTTAGTGAACAGGAAAAAAAGTTAAATAAGAATTATCATAGTACATACTTACTGTTATCACATCTAAAAAAAGTGTGTGGCACCTTAATGGTGTTTTTATATCGTTCTGTTATCATCAATAATTGTATATTTTAAACATACAGGCAGAATTTGAAAAAAAAACATTTATCGTCTGATTCTTACGACCACTCTATAGTAGCAGTAAGATGATGAATGTTTTTTTGATGTATTACAGATTTGTTCATATCAACTAGTGTTGCCACGAATAGTGATTTAGCCGAATACCGAATATTCGGCCGGCGCTCTCAGCCGAATACCGAATATTCGGCCACCGAATATTCGGTATTTCGTAATAATGTATTTGTACAATTGTAAAACAATGAAAACCACCATACCGCAAACCCTGGAGCGCCGAGCGAAGCGAGACAACAATACTCAAACCCTCGTCAACACAACTATAATATAACCTGAGAGCCGATTGTGGCAAAGAAATACCTTGAATTAATGAAAAAGAAAGACAAAGGTTTGAACGCGTTTATAAAGTTCCAATTATGGATTAAATTGAAGTAAAACGTAGTTCTGTAAAAATAGTCTTAAACAGCGAACTCAAGTAAGAAATTTATGAATAAAAAAAAACCTGTGCATTGCGTTTCTATGAAAAAGTTTTTCTTTAGGACAGAGTAAACTAATAATCGAGACGCTAGAAAAACGCGCGAATGGAGGTGACTCAGATTTATGAGGTGTTAAAGAACCCAATATTTGTACACAAAACGATGTCGGCTCGATACTAGGTAAAGTTTACGAAACCAAAAAATGTTCATATAGATCAGTTTCTCTACTGTATTTGTGTGAGACAATCCGTAACAGGAACCAATTTTTTTGAGTACGGGTACGGGATGGAGTGTTGGGAAATGGTCCAAATTTTGGATCCGTCTTTAACTTGAACACCAGAAAGATCCGTTACGTCATTGTAAAGTATATCTACCTGAATTTTCCTACTGGTATTTTAAAGGCGAAACGAATACCACTAAGGTAATTATAATAGGAAAATCATAGGCATAAAGCCATAAGTATTCTTAACTCAAATTTGAATACAAAGCCAGAAGTTATAATATAAGTAAAATAAAGCCAGCTGACCGATTATTATACTTAAAAAACTTTGTTGAAAACAAAAGCAAAAGCATCAATACCGACGTGATATCTAAATTCATAATGAAAATAGTTTTAAAGCAAATATTTCCTGTCAAGTTTTTTTTTAAAATCGTATTTGTAATATCGGAATTCAATAAGTGGAAGTTTTATTTAATAAAGAGTGTTCTTCTTAATATTACGGCAGATCCGTACAAATGGTGGTCAACCAACTCGAATCAGTAGCCAGACCGTATATATTTTGTTAAAAAATACCTGTGTCTCAGCAGGTATTGTATTTTTTACGAAGAAAAGCGCAATTGTCTATTACGAACAAATGCCGAAAAACTTGACATTATTCATCACAATTTGCCTTTAATTAATTTAAAATATTAAAAATACTGACGATGTATTCAGGTTTTTCACATTTAATGATTTGATACTTAAATGTTTCGTTTAAATTGGTTTTTTATTCCCTTTTGTAAGATATTTGCAACTTTTTTAAGTATTCGGTATTCGGCCGAATACTACTTACTATTCGGCCGAATACCGAATACTGAAAAAACTGGCCGAATAGGCCGAATACCGAATACTTGCCGAATATTCGTGGCATCTCTAATATCAACGCAACGAAAGAAAGCCTAACTCATTGATGGACACGACTGCATTTGATTTGACGTCCTCAACACTTCATGAAAAAAGTCCATAACGTCGAATGCAGTCCCCGCACTTGGCCTAATTATATTTTCAACAACGGTCAATGCAGTCCTGTTTTACCTAGAGTTTGTATGAAGACCACCTTGTTGTGCTTTATTGGGCCAGATTTCAACGTTATAATTATGTGCACCCAGAGTACCTTTTTTTCACACAGCAATAAGTTTTCATACAGCAAAAAATGTGAACTCACACGCACACATCGGTCACTGACGTCGTGTTTGCTTTACTGCGCCCAGGCAGAGTGCCGGCATGTGCACCAGAAAATCGTCACTCAATTTCCATACAATATTTTAGTGCTTTTTTATGAGTTTCACCATTAATCTAGTGTCCATCAGTGTGCCAACCGATATACAAATTCTTTTATTTTTAGAGTTTATGGGTTCAACTTCTAATGTATGTAAAAAAGTATATAAAAATCGGTGAAAACCCGGTTTTCGGTTTCCGGTTTTGAACTCTCAAAACCGGTTATGAAAAACCGTGATATATTGTCCGGTTAACCGGTTAACCGGTTTTGCACGCCCTAATCACAGCACTCTTTTGTCAGTTTCGCAGCTGGGACATTTTATATTGAAGTCAGAATATCTTATGCACCTAATGTAATGTAACCACATCAGGTTGATCTTTGCTTTCTTCCGCGGGTTACGCCAATTCCCCGGCCTGGTTTCGAATTCAGGGAAGCTCATTGTAGGAAAACAGTTCATGCGTATTGTTCCCCGCACTATTTACATATCATCACTTATGTAAACATTTGCATATACATAACTCGTAACCGCTAATATTGCTACAAATACCGGGTACTGTACATAATGGTTTGTTTGTGATTACGTTATACTTAGGAGGGATTGTTTAAGTTACTTATATGTATTTATTTTATGCCTGATCGGACATAAACTTTCCTTAAGATATACTTAGCACTTTTGGTAATAAAGTTGCATGTTACGGGGTTTAATAAGATGTACAATTTAAATGTTGGTGATCAATTAAGTTAATACCTACTCATAATCGAAAATAAGAAGAATGGAATAGAAGTTCGAGCTCACGACGACGAAGGCTTTTCACAAAAAGGCCGAGTAGATAGGTCGACATAGAGAAAACGATTTCGCCTTTTCCGCTCCCAGATAGAATAAGACAGGCTCCTACCGCACAGACAGCAATTCGATAAAATTCGGTCCACATACTTCCGTTGTTGATGATCCTTTTTTGATTTATAAAAAGAAAGTACGGTGACAAGTAACATGACATTTTGACATATAAAATAACAAACTTTGAGATCAATAATAAAAGCTATTGAAGGAAGATCATTTTCTATTTATTGTGAGATATTTGACCAATTCTCTACATTTGTGGTCCAATCGAGTCCGGCATGGACCGACCACTACGCCGTAGTGCTAGATTAAACAAAAATGAAGTAAGTGCTGACCAAGAAAGTAGGCCTGACGACCAACAGCCGAGGGTGCCGTGCTCCGATCGATCATCGAGCGCGCGCTCCAGCGCCGCGACCATGCGCCGGCTGGCGGAGGCTCGGGCGGCTCGAGAGCTTGCCGAGCTGGAGGAGAGACGGCTGGAAACTGAACAACGGCACCTGGAAGAGCAACGACAGTTGGAGCAACGGCGCCTGGAAGAGCAACGACAGTTGGAGCAACGGCGCCTGGAGGCTGAGCGCGCAAGGATAGAGGCTGGACTAGAGGAGGAAAAGGCCCAAATAGAGGTCGAGGAGGTGGAGAAGGCCTCAAGTCGTGCCTCGCTTTCACGAGTGGAGAAGGCCTCAAGTCGTGCCTCGCTTTCACGAGTGGTACATTGGCTTAATCAAAATCACTCGCCCAAGCCTGAAGCGAATCGAAGTGACAAATTGCTAGGCCGCCTGTCAGCCAGAGACCTGCCTACGTTCTCTGCGAATCGAAGTGACAAATTGCTAGGCCGCCTGTCAGCCAGAGACCAGCCTACGTTCTCTGGCGATGCACTCGAATGGCTGCGTTTCAAACACGCCTTCGAGTCGACGACTAGAATAGGCCAGTACTCGGAAGACGAAAACGTAGCCCGCCTACAGAGATGCCTGCGTGGAGAGGCGTGGGAGACGGTAGCGGCCCGCATCATCACCGTGTCCTCGGCCCAAGAGATCATGAAGACTCTCGAAATGCGCTTTGGAAGACCAGATCTTATAGTGCAGAAGATTATTGGAGAAATAAAGAAAATACCGAAGCTAAGTGGCTCTAGGACGGAGTTAGTGACGCTCGCGACTAAAGTTTCAAATTGTTTAGCTGCTATCACAGCGACCAACTGTTCAGATTATTTATACAGCCCGGATTTGGTAATGGAAATTGTAAATAAATTAACTGAGAACTTAGTTTATAGGTGGATAGATTATAGCGTTACCCAAGATGCCGCCCGCCGTCCGAAATTAGCCGCATTATCCGATTATTTGATGCGTGAGGCCGAACTAGTGTGTAGGGCTGGGGTAATGGAGCCGCAACTAAAGACTAAGACTTTTTCCTCAGGTTTTGGCCGTCATCCTGTGCTCGCGATGGTCGATGATTATTCCGATTCCGGTGCGGCCAATGCGACTAATGATTATTCCGATTCCGGTGCGGCCAACGCGACTAATATGGCTTCGATCAATGCAGTTTCCTTTCAGAAGCGCGGTGGGCAGACCGACACAACACGACCATACTGTCCCTTCTGCGAGAAAGATGGTCACGACTTGAACAGCTGTTCTCCATTTAGTTCTAGGTCTGTGGACGAGAGATGGGACTGGATTTGTAATAAGAAGCTGTGTTTCAAATGTTTCAGCCCCAAACATCGACGTGAGCGCTGCAGGTCCAGACGTCAATGTGCCACGTGTAGTCGTGGGCACCACACATTGCTTCATCGCGAAGACTGGCTAAATTGGACCAAAAGTAAGCAGTCTAATGGCGATAATGATAAAACGACTGAGACTACGGCCAACTTATGGACTAAACCCGAACAAGAGGGGCGGAGGTATGTAGGAGTCTTACCTGTCAATGTGGAGGGTCCTGCTGGTAGCGTCCGCACGTGTGTCATGATAGACGGGGGGTCTACCATAAGCTTGATAGACTCCCGCCTAGCTGAAAAAATTGGTGCAGAGGGTCCTCGCGTGAACCTTAATTTGCAGGGTGCTGTCGGCGAAACGAAAAGAGAGAACGATAGCCTTGCAGTTGCCGTGACGTTACACACTTCTACGGGTTCCTTTTATTTGCCGAAAATACGTACTGTAGACTCACTCCGCTTGCCCACACAAAAGGTCGATAGAAAATTAATAGAAAGTTGTCTACATTTACAGGATGTGCCGCTAGAGGAGTACGATGGCTATCCGGAGATTCTAATTGGCCAGGATTATTTACAGCTGATATTGATAAGAGAGAACCGAGAAGGACGAGCGAACGAGCCTGTTGCTTCGCGGACTAACCTAGGCTGGGTACTTCACGGATTCGTATCATCTAGTTGTAAGGTAAACAAAGAATTCACAAACCATCTCCATCACTCTGAAGCTGACGTCGAATTACATGACTTGGTTAAGGATTATTTTCGTGTCGATAGCCTTGGTGTAAAACATGAGGAGAATGATGAGTTTTCACCAGGTGAACAGCGAGCTATGAGTATTCTCGACGCGAAGACCAGGAAGATCGGTGACAGATGGGAGACCGGGCTGCTGTGGAGATCGGATGACGTCGCTCTGCCGGAGAATAAAGGGAGCGCAGTGCAGCGACTGAAGGTGATAGAGAGGATGATGGACGTTGACCCCGCTTTCTCGATTGACTATTCGAAGCAGGTGGATAATTTACTGGAAAAACATTATGCAGAAGAAGTCCATGAAACTTTGGCCGGCCCGAGACTTTGGTACTTGCCACATTTCGGAGTACGCAATCCGTCTAAACCGGGAAAGCTTCGCCTAGTGCATGATGCGAGAGCAGAAACAAAAGGCATTTCTCTGAATACGGAGTTGCTAGCAGGCCCTGACCTTCTTAATTCATTAGTTGGTGTTTTGTTCCGTTTTCGAGAGAGGGCGGTAGCAGTTACGGGAGATATCAAAGAAATGTTTATGCGTGTCAAAATAAACGAAGAGGATCAGAAATCGCAACTATTTTTGTGGCGTGGGATGAATAGAGATCAACCTCCCCGTACGTACAAAATGTCTTCGATGATTTTTGGCGCGAAATCATCCCCGTGTACTGCTACGTACATTATTAGAAAGAATGCTGACCAATATGCTGAATCTCATCCGCGCGCCGTGATAGCTATTAAAAGAAGACACTATGTAGATGACTATTGTGATAGCGTGGACACAGTTGAAGAGATGAAGCAACTAGTAGCCGACGTCACGGCGATTCACCATGCTGGTGGATTCGAGATAAGAGGCTTCGTATCGAATAAACTTGAATGTCTTCCTGAGCCAACAGAGACGCCGTCGGTTAGCTTATTGCAAACGGAGAGCTCTCAGCGTACCTTGGGAATGATATGGAAGCCACAGAAAGATGCTCTTGGGTTCGACCTGAGTTTCAAGAAATTGGAAGCAGAAATTGTCGACGGATCACAAAAACCCACTAAGCGTCAAATGCTTAAAGTCATAATGTCTGTTTTCGATCCTTTAGGTTTCCTTGGTCCACTGTTAATTCGAGGCAAAATTTTGTTGCAGCAACTTTGGCGAAGCGGCGTGAAATGGGACGAGTTAATAGGTGATACCTTTACACGAACCTGGAGTGAATTCCTGATAGATTTAAAGTCGTGTGAAGAGTTTATGGTACCTCGTTGTTATGGTTTCAGTGCTTTCGATCAGTTTCAACTGCACGTTTTTGTGGATGCCTCAGAACAAGCATTTTCGGCAGTAGCTTACTTGCGTAGACACAACGGTGAGGTAGCCTTTGCAGCTGGAAAATGTAGAGTTGTGCAACGGTTAGCCGACGCGTTTTGGAAGCGATGGCTGCGTGAGTATTTGCCCACATTGGTTCCTCGACCGTCTCGAGTACAGGATTGTTTGTTAGTCGAGGGGTCTTTGGTTTTGGTGGCGGATCCATCTCTACCTAGGAATGTTTGGCTTAGAGGAGTGGTTGTTAAAGTTTTCCCTGGGCCCGACGGTTTATGTAGAGTAGCGGACATTCAGACGTCGGGCGGCATATTGCGGCGACCACTAACTAAATTAATAGTGTTAGGTAGCTCTGAATGAATTTATTTTGTACCTTTAATTTTATTTTGTATCTTTTTAAATTTATGTATTTTTTTTGGCCGGGAGAATGTTGATGATCCTTTTTTGATTTATAAAAAGAAAGTACGGTGACAAGTAACATGACATTTTGACATATAAAATAACAAACTTTGAGATCAATAATAAAAGCTATTGAAGGAAGATCATTTTCTATTTATTGTGAGATATTTGACCAATTCTCTACATCCGTAATAGAAAAAGTACTAAGCGTTCGCCGCAATTTTCTGCCCATAGGTCTTTCTGAAGGCTCAGGTAGCTTTGGCAAGATTTGTGCCGATCTGAGTATCATCCTTGAATCTTTATTGATGATCCCAACTCAGCCGGTATTGTTATTTTGTAAAGAATAAATATTTCTGTTGTGTAAAGAGTATGAGAACTTCAGTGAGGGCAGGGGAGATTCAGTGAAGGAGTTTATATGAAAAAGTCACCTGAAATAATGTAGTATCGTTTCTGAATGGGATTAAAATGCTGAGCTAATCAACTTTTAATCTACGAATTCTGAATAATTGCGTTTTTTTTATTCTCTGTAGATACTAGTTTTAGATATTACTTAGTTAATCACCGAACATTTTACTTTTTAAAAAGTCGTAGAACAAAAGTTGCTCAGAATCACCGTATACCACTGTTGCAACATGCTGTCTGAGATTAGATACACTCACGGGCATTGAAAAGGTTCCACTGAGAAAAGCACCAAATTACTCCTAAACTGAAAAGGCTAGAGCTAAGTGACGCTTTCTGCAATATTGAAGTATATTTAACAGAGCATCAGGATATTACCAACTAAAAACGGTAAAATTGGGGTTGTTTGGTGTCGGCATTTTGTTAGTGGAACTTTTTCATTGACCGTGAGTGTATAATTTTGATACGATGTCACAATCCTCTAGGTATCCGAAGGTCCTTGTATTATAATAAGCCGCATGTGAAATCCTCGCACATCGTCGCATTACACATGCATGTGTTTTGTCATTTTGCCAGCTCATTCCGGCAGCGGATAGCGCTTGAGTAAGTTTCATATTAGTTTCGAGTGTTCTATGCCAGTTCATTCTGAGTGCAGTACTCTTGTGTTTTATTGCCTAATGCATAATGCATATTTTGCAATAGTTAGCTGTTCATTGTGTAACTATGTCATTTAAAAGTTTATGCATAAAATCGTCTCCGGATTAGCTCTGTGTTAGTCGTTTGTTTATGTAAATTTGTAATGTACGGTTTGGTGCATTTGGATTGGATGTTATTTATTACTTCGCGATAATTTTAAATTTGATAATATTCATGAAGTTTTATGTAATGTTTGATATAACAATATACAACATATTTCATTTAAACACGCGAATTTTCACTTCTCTACGACCAAACGTGAAAGCCAGAATCTAGAAATACACACTGATATTCCCGCCCACCACTTAGAAACCATAACCTCAGGGTTTTAGCAGCTACGACAATTTTGTATTAAACGTTTTTACCCGACTGCCGAAGGAGGAGGGTAATGTTTTTAGATTGTATGTATGTATGAATGTTTGTCTGTTTCTTTGTCGCCTCCTGTAGCCTAAACGGCTTAATAGGCACCAACTTCATGGGTTGTATATAATCAAAGCTTCATGGTTACAAACCCATTTCTGCAACACCCTGAAAACAGGAAAGTGCTTGTTAACTCATGACGGACACGTAATAACTTCCGCATCACTGCCAAACTTTCGTAAGAACCCTTTTATCATCGAGCAAGCTCCGAACTACGAGTATGTGAATGAAATAAAGTGGATATCGATTGGCTCATAAATTTCCCGCCTATATACTATCGGGCAGGGAGTAGGGCGCTAACTGGGCGATACAACAGTGATACTTCGGCGATACACCAGCGATACTCCGGCGATAAGTAAATAGTTTGTGAACGACTAGTAGGTATAAAATATATATAAATAAAATAGTTTTTTGATATTTAAACAAATTTTAAAACATAGTTAATAATTTGCGCACAAAGTATGTAATTTTTTTTTATATAGCCTAGTTTGTGTCCCACTGCTGGGCGATGTGCAAAATATGGAATGATAATTAAAAATATTTAAAGAAATACGAGTGTCAGGAGTTTGATACGTGATATTCATAAGTGTTAAGGGTCGGCAATAGGGAATCGAGGGTTGGCATTGTCATAGAATTATCTAGTAAATGATGCTCTACAGCCTTGAAAAAAATCACACAGGTAGCCGAAGAGTCTAGCTAGGTGCTGAATGATTCGAATTCAAGTAAATGATTATGGATAACTGTAAATAAAATTCAGAATATGACGAAAAACCAGAAAATCACACTCCCGTATTGTAACAACTGTGTCGTAATTATTAAGAATTTTCATATGATTTTTATCATATTATAAAGTTAAAGGCTTGGACTAGGCGCTAAATACCTTGTTTTTTAATAAACACACACTTATTTTGTGTAAATTAATCCCAAACTTGAGCAATTTTTTTCTCTCAAATCTTCATACAAATATCTATGGCGGCTTTCTGTGTTATAAAATCATAAACACAAGTGACGTTTGACTCAGTTGGCCGCTGGCCTCCAAAGAAGGGTCACGTCGGTTTAGGCAGCACTGACAGCTCGCGATCTTATCGTGTACAGATACAAAATCACTGCACATTGGTTGTCATTGCACTTTTTCAACTTTTATGACACCAACATAATTTGATTTGAAATTGAGGAAGCATAATTCTTCCAGTATATTCAATACATTAAATTAAATTATATAGTGTGCAATATTCTCGTGACATTACAGTCTCGTAAAGGTCTGATGAGGAGCAGGAATATAGCGAATGGATCTAAGTGATGACAATACGCACGAACATTAGGTTAGGGATCAAAAATACAGTCTCTTGGTGCTGGTTGAGGTATGGTCTCGTGACAATTTTATTTCAAAGATGTTAATAGCTAAAAGCATCGAGGCTATTAAGTATGTTTTTCAGAGAGAGAGAAAGAGATTTTATTTTTCCTCTGGATGTGTTAGGTTTACTGGGTTTACTAAGTTCATTCTGTTAATGGCATAAGTTGTTATGTGTTAATAAGTAATAATTATTTATTAACAAAATGCTGTTGGTTCTCCACGAAAATGTAAAAATAAAAATAAAATAAATAAAAATAAATTCGTAACGTAAAATTGTCAATGACGGAATTTCTTCTATAGACAGTAGCCACAAAAAAAAAACGATAGATGGCGTGATTTGAAGATAAAGATACATTTATTCGACACATAGACAGCAACAACAAAAAAAATACAGATTTAAAGAAAAGAAACACATACTTATACAAAACAACAAAGAAAAAAAAGGATACACATCAAAATAACTGGAAAAAATATAAGCCCCAATTTACTTGTGTGGGACAGGGACTACCATAATATTTTTTTTGGGGTACTCCCCATCTATGCGAAATATCAACTTGATATCTTTACCCGTTTCTGAGAAAAAGGGCGGTGACAGACAGTCAGTCAGACAGACGGACAACAAAGAGATCCTATAACGGTTGCTTTTTTTCTTTTGACGTTCGAAACCCTAAAATTAAGTAAAAATATTATGCTGCTACCAAAAAATGTACTTACAGGTATTGAAAAAGCGGTATATAGTACTAAACAAATTATAAACAAACAAAAAACCCGACTGCACGCTAAAAAGATGAAAACAAGTCCCAATGTTAATGGAAAGTATCGTAGGCGGGGACCAGCAGAGGGTTCACCATTTAGCTGAATGTTACTTAGAAAACGGCCTTGAGTGGCGGTCAAGTTGGTCCCCGCCTGCGATACTTTCCATTAACATTGGGACTTGTTTTCATGTTTTTAGCGTACAGTCGGGTTTTTTGTTTGTTTATAATTGTATTTTTTTATTTGTAACTTTTTAGTTGTTTTTATTTTATGAAATTTTACGTCAGTAGTTCATGATCATTTTTTATTTCAATAATTTTGGTGTTGTTATTTAAATACCTTCAATATGCATATTTTTTTATGTGAAAATCAAGCCCTTTCATTTGATACCTTACACGGCAAAGTTGAATTATTATTTTTTCGATCATCACGTTATGTCCTCTAGAGGGCGCTATGTACATTTTAATGGAACGTCACATAGCCTATAACCATCGCGCCATCAATACGCTTCTAAGAAGGCTTTAGGAGGGAACAAAGAAACAGACAAACATACATACATACAATCAAAAAACATTACCCTCCTCCTTCGGCAGTCGGGTAAAAAGGAGTAAGACAGGGGGTCATTCTGAACTTTTGCTCTACGAGTTTTGGAAATTAACAAAAAAAAAACCTTTTTCATAGAAACTTTGTTGGACATGGGACTTTTTACCATGGAAAAGGAATATTTTTTTTCGCGAATTTGCAAATCGCGTAGAACAAAAGTTGTTCAGAATGACCCCTTGAGTCATCCCCTTTTGGCTTAGTATAGCCCTTTTGCGACACTATGTATTTACTTTGCTTTGTCGTCGGGGTTCAGTTGGCTGGAGGATGCCCGAAACTTATTATCTACACTTTAATACTTGTAGTTACCTTTCTACAAGTAAATACCACATTTGTTTGAGAAAGCTAATCGGGTTCCGAGTATAGAGTAAAGTGGCACCCCTATTAATTTCTACTCTTTACTGGTGCCTACCAGTGTAAGTAAGAATTATACTTACTTACCCTAAAATCACCCAAAATGTACTTGAACATAATTGTCAATAAAGTTGGCGAGTAAAAGTTTATCGACCCACTGTGCAAACTTACATGTGTGCGTGTCACTGCGTGTGCTGTGTGAAGAGCATTGAAAACCCAAAATTGGCGCGGCACGTCACCCTGTACGGGCCCTTAAAAAGGCTTAAGCCGTTAAAGCGTACAATACAGGGTGTGGCAAAAAGGGTATACTAAGCCGAAACCTACATGTGCAGCATGGTATATGTAAGCCCGAATCTGAAATCAGAATTTCAAAATTCGCGAAAAAAATATATTATTTTCCATAGTAAAAAGTCACGTGACCAACAAAGTTTCTATGGAAAATTAATATTTTTTTTCGCGAATTTTGAAATTCTAATTTCATTTTCGGGCTTAGATATACCATGCTGCACATGTAGGTTTCGGCTTAGTATACCCTATTTGCAACACCCTGTATATGAAATAATCACAAAATACAAGTGGTGTCAACAGCAAACACACAAATACGTGGGGAAACTTTATCAGTACCTAAACTTCCCTGAGGCAGCATGTCAATGTAAAACAACATTGTCATGCATGCCGTAACACGTCATAATAAATATCAGCTAAAAAACTAATTCGCATTTCTACTTATAACATTATAATATAATATATCATAATATTATGATGTACTTATTTAATATTATGCATATCTAACCACACAATTATTAAATAAGTGGACATAGGCTAGTCTAGATACGATAATGTATCAAAATTCAATACATGCCTATTTCTGATTTGTTGTTCAACATATATCATAATTTGACCAGCTTTCGGGGAGTTTACTGATAAAACTTCAACCTATATGCAAATATCTCTAGCGTACGGAATGTGTCATCTAAACGCAAATGAGATCATTAGGACACATTTACCGGCACTTTGCTATACGACGACGTGAAACGTCCAAGATAAATCTTCTCACTTATCTTGTGTGTGGTTAAATCATCATTTTGCTAAATCATCTACTTATGTACCTGAGTAGATCATTTGTTAATTCAAAAGTTATCCGTGATTAGCCTACTGTGGACTTCACTGAAATTCCATGCGAAATACCTAATGTCATCATTTAGTATGGACGACTTGTACCTACCATCTTTTATGTAATGTTTCTCACTGTATAATATTTGTCTATGCTTACATGGTGTGTAAATAAACAATTTTTGAATTTTGAATTTTGAATTTGTTAATTCAATAAAAGCTATCCGTGCAAGCGAACACGTAGCAACTCATAGCATTGAGGGATAATGTAGCTTTATAATGGTGAGTCATAGAGTGATATAACTAAAATGATTACTAAGCTATACCTAAAGGGGCATAAGCTATTGTATATGATAATACACTCACGGGCAATGAAAAGGTTCCACTAAGAAAAGCACCCAATTACTTCTAAACGGAAAAATCTAGCTTGATTTCGTCAACATTGGACTACATTTAACAGAGAATCAGGATACCATAACCCAAAACAGTAATATTTAGTTTAACTTTTAAATATTAAAAAAAAAATGGAATTTGTTCGTTCCGGCATTTTGTGAGTGGAACTTTTTGATTGCCCGGGAGTGTAGTATTGAATAATCAAAACAATACCTTGATAATAATACAAGCAATCAAATATTTCGTCTATATAATATTTTTGTAAATGTTGATTCGCTTTTTCACGGGAGAATTCAGTCGAAAAAACGCATCTCATTCATTTATTATTTTAAACCGTTTTAGACGCAAATATATATATATATATATATATATATATATATATTTAATTTATAATAATATTAGTTAGGATTGCATTCATATATATAAATTAAACTCAAATACAATGAATGCAATCCTAACTAATATTATAAATGCGAAAGAAATTGTGTCTGTCTGTCTGTCTGTCGGTCTGTCTGTCTATCTGTTACTCTTTCACGCCAAAACTACTGAACGTATTTGAATGAAATTTGGTATACGGGTCAAAATCAGAGAGGTGAGCATTTTAGGTTTTCAAATATCTGAGAAATTAAGTTTTATTTTGAAGAAAACTAACAAGTGGAGTCTGTTGTGGCATTTGTCATGAACATAGCCTGTGATGAGGCTCGCACAAAATTGTATATTTTAGAAATTATACTTGTTAATAAGAATAATGACAGGGTCAAGAGTCATTTCGGGAACACTTTTAATTATTTTTTAAATAATAATATAACGAACACGTTTAAGAATCCCCTTCAAGAAGTTGTAATTAACCTTTTCCTAAATCAGAAAATATTATAATTTTGTTTTTTTTCATAATGAAAACACTTATTTTTCAAATTACTCTCCATAAATTTCCAATTTGTGCAAATTTCGTTCCATAATTTCAATTTATTGTATACATTTTTGCACTACGTTATATATTAATAATATAAATACAAAGGTTTCAAGGTAATTTAATGCTGTATATGCAAGATTTAATTATAGCATTACATAATAGTGACTTATTTGCCGTTTTTGTGATGTTCCCGAAAATGATGGGGGTGTTCCCAAAATGACAACAAAGTTCCCTAAATGACGTTGACCTTCCCTAAATGAACGCAAAGCTAGATTTTTGGTACATTTGGTGTATGAAAATAATATAATCATCATCATCATCATCTCAGCCATAGGACGTGCATGGCTGAACATAGGCCTCCCCTAATGATTTCCACCTTGTCCGATCGGTGGCGGCCCGCATCCAGTGCTTCCCCGCGGACTTGACTATATCGACCGTTCATATCGCGGGGGGCCGCCCAACGCTGCGCTTGCCGGTACGTGGTCTCCACTCGAGGACTCTTCTGCTCCACCGACCATTAGTCCTTCGAGCAATGTGTCCGGCCCACTGCCATTTCAGCTTACTGACTCGATAAGCTATGTCGGTTACCATGGTTCTTCTACGGATCTCTTCATTTCTGATTCGATCACGTAGAGACACGCCGAGCATAGCCCTTTCCATAGCTCGCTGGGTGACTCCGAGCCTATTCAAGAGGCCTAAAGTTAGAGACCACGTCTCGGCACCGTAGGTCATCACTGGCAACACGCACTGTTCGAAGACTTTCGTCTTGAGGCACTGGGGAATTTCGGGCGTGAAGATGATTCGTAACTTCCCAAACGCTGCCCAGCCAAGTTGGATTCGCCGAGTGACCTCTTTCCCGAAGTTGGATCTTCCTAGTTGGACTGTTTGTCCAAGGTAGACGTAATTTTCCACCACTTCAAGAATCGAGTTCCCTATAGATATTGAGGTGGGCGCTACCTGAGAATTGGCCATGACTTTCAACTTGTCCATATCCATCTTGAGGCCTACCTGTTGGGAAACCCGATTGAGGTCAGCATTTTGCTTAGGTCTTCCACCGATTCTGCCATATCCACGATATGGTCGGCAAACCGAAGGTGAGAGATGTATTCGCCGTTGATTGCCGAGTTCTTCCCAGTCTAGGAGCTTGAAGACATCTTCCATCACATTAGTGAAGAGCTTCAGAGATACTTATAACATCTTCTGGTCTCACACCTCTCTGCAATGGAATTGCTTCCGTAGTCTGGTCCTGTACTCAAGCTGACATGGTGGCGTTTCTATACAATCACTTTAACACTTCGATATACCCGTAGTCAATGTGACACCGTTGTAAGGCCTTGTTGTCTCGATCGAATCAAAGGCCTTCTGATAGTCCACAAACGCTAAGGTTCTATTCTATTCTCTGTGGGGGTGCAAGTACCTGCACCTGGCTCTCTCGAGTGGAACCTTTGCGCATATCCCCAAGGTCTAAACTGCTTTCCTAAGCTTGGACCATTTCCCACCACGCTGGTCCACTGCGGCTGGTTCACATATCTAGATGTGCTAAATCTAGATATGCAGGTTTCCTCACGATGTCTTTCTTCACCGTAAGAGCGATGGTATACATTGTACTTAAGTTAAAATAACTCATTGGTACATGTCAGTGCCGAGATTTGAACCCGCATCTCTTGCGTGAGAAGCGGGTGCTTACCCGACTGAGCTACCAACGCTAAGGTTTATTCGGACGCCTTTTTTGACTTCCTTTTCTCTTCATTTTCATCGTTCTTCATCTTACTCGTACTAAATGGATACCTAAAACCAAAATTTTGCATGTTTATGGTTTTATAAGCATTAAAGCATAATTTTGCCCAAAAAAATGGCATTTTAGGAACGTAGGCGTCATTTCGGGAACATCTGTCATATACCAGAACGTTCCCGAAATGACCGTTCCCGAAATGATTATTCGTTAAATATTTTCATGTCTCGCTTGACGCCGCCATGTTAAATATTGGTTTTAGAGATTATGAACAAGTGAGCAACAATATTTATAAGAATTTTGCTAAAAGTACGCAATTTTTCGAAAAACTACTTACTAAAGAGCGTTCCCGTAGTGACAGGGAATTAAAGTACGCTTCACACATTTGAAATTAAAAGGTACTTACCAACAAAATCTAATATTTTTTTTTCGAAAACATAACACACGCCTTTTGCTTTGAATTGTGAACTTTACACTGCTGCTCGCTAACGCCACCTGGCGTGTGTTGTTTTATTTACATCGACCGATATCCACCACGTTCACGGAATGATTTGATAAACGACGGACAGCATTTGAATAGCCAAAATATGAAGAAGTTTTACTTGTAATAATGTAATTTATATGTATATTCTTAATTTAATTATACTAAAAGCTAATATTAAAATATGACAGTTTTAAGTGGTAGTTTAAAAAAAAAATACTTGTCTGAACTATGAAACATGGTATAAGGACGCATTCCCGGAATGACGATTTAGACCTTTTTTGTTTAAAATCAAATAAAACTTACCATAGCGAAATAAATATGCTGAGTGTGCTGTAATTATATGCACAGAACCTTTATTTTGAAATAAGTATTTTAGTAATATCATGTAATAAAATGAGGAAAAATTTTATCGGAAGCATAATGCTCACCTCTCTGATTTTGACCCATACATATTTATGGTCTAGACCCTGGGAAAGAACATACAATACTTTTTATCCCGGAATTCCCACGGTTATTTTTTAAGGCGAAGCGAAGCGCTGGGGAACAACTAGTATAAAATATAAACAGAAAATATATTTAAGCTATACAATACTATAGCGGCAGTAGGTATGTGGTGAATATACTTAGTTAACCTTATTACAATGGCATAGGAGCTATTTTGTGTCCGGGTCGGGAGTTAATTCTAAGTGAACATTCAGTGCACATTATCTTTGGGTCTTTGTTCCCGAGTGCTAACATTATTGTTATGTATATTGCGTTAATTAAATGTCAGCAGCTGCTATACAGGATGGAGTATACAGGGTGTTCCAAAAAGGGTATACTAAGGCGAAACCAGCATGTGCAGCATGTTATATCTAAGCCCGAATCTCAAATCAGAATTTCAAAATTCGGGAAAAAAAGGCTATTATAGTATACCCTTTTTGCAACACCCTGTATAAACGGTTATATTTCACATGAATAGCAGAGAAACTCTCATTATGGAACCAGCACTGATATCGAGAAAAATAGCAGTTCTATAAATTTCGGTTGAGTTAGAAATACCTCTAGCTGTTCCATTTTATCAAAATCTATTCGTATTTATTATAGATTTGATGTTGTTTGTGTGTATTTAGAACCTATGAAATCGGTTTAGTATTTGAATGTATTTGTTACAATACATATATATGTCGCAGGCATCTGGTTGAATCTCCTTTTTGGTTGAATCACTTGCGCGTTCATTGGATGGCGCTACTCAATTGTATGACTAGGCCGAACGTTGATTGTACAAGCGTCACAAAACGTCCAACTAGTTAGCGGACTTAAAATCAGTCAGGTGGTGAATAAAACAGCGTCTAACAGCGAACAGCTGACACAAAAAGCACCTGGATTGTTATTTTTTGCAAATAAATTAGCTTTAAAGTGCGTTATTTGTGTTAAAATAGTGTGGCCGGCGGATGGTTTCAAAGAAAAAATTGTGGTGAAACTGGATAATTATGAACAAAAATATCAAGGTACGTTTATTGTTTAGTTAATTTGTGTTTGTGTCAGTTATAATTTGTGAGATGAGAGTGTGAGCCCCTTCGACACGACTCACAACTAACACGAATGCCGGGTGGTACGAATTCAAAGAAAACACCAGTATTAATTTTCACTATTCACCTCGAGTGTCTCTTGAGTTGTTCACTGTTCGAGCTTTCTATTAGAACTGAACTTAATGTGCGCCGGACACCTCGCTTTATATAGGCCGGCGAGCGATCTTCCCGAAAGTTCCAGAGATACTCGAGGTCACACTATTTATTATTATTATTACTAAGTAGGTAGAACAATCCATACTTATCTACTAACTATAAGTACCTAACTTAGCATCTAGAAAGTTCGCGGATGTTGTGGAACATTCCCTAACTATTGTTCTAGAAGCTTCCAGACTATTGTAGATCTATTGAATCCATACTTAGCTTTCTAGAACATTATCGAAACTTCAGGAAAGTGATGGAATGTTCCAGAACCTTCACGAATTATCTACTCGATCTAGTGATTGTCGCGAACATTACTCCCGCCGCAGCTCTTGTAGCTGAACTATCCGCGGTCGCGACATCTTCGTCGATGGGCAGCTCCTCGGTCATCTCCATGGTAGGCGCCCGCAGGATTCATGACGTCTCCTTGCTGCTGAGAATCTCGCACATACTTCTCCATCCATCGTGCCCAATACTTGTCCGTTAATCTCTTGTCTATGAGATCCAGTCTTCTAACTGCCAAGTCACACTTGCTGTTGGACACTACTTTCCGCAGCAGTTCGGTCTCTCCCGCCGGTATACCCTTGAGTTTGTCCGCCAGAAACGGTAGCGCATGCCGATCTATCTCACTATCTGTCGGACTATCGAATTCTGTAGGGAGATGAACCGTTTTTATGGCACTCACACTCATCCTACGATTCTCTAGACTACAATCTTTGATCGTGTCTATGGATGGTGTGAGTGCTCCGACAACTTCAGCTGGGGGCGGCAGTGTAGGCCCCTCACTTTCAGCACTGACTGGCTCACTTGTCGATGTCACACTATTTACAGAAGCCACTCTATATCCCTGCAGCGGTTGGATCCGCTGTGGCTCCCGCCGGTTTTCACCGGCGACGACTACTTCCGCAGGTTCAGGCGTAACTGCGCTTGCAACGACGTTTTCCACAGCTTCAGGCGGGAGAAGGCAGGGCAAGATTTCCACCACAGGTTCGCTGACGACGACTTCTTTCGCTTCAGGGTCAAAGGATAAGTCTCTTGACACATAGTTCACTTTTTCTCTCGTCGCCTCTACTCTAACTGCGTTTACTTGCGATGTTACACTGTATGTAGCCTTCGCAGTGTCCGTGTGTAACATTGGGTGATGTGATAACTGGCACCCATTTTCATCACATTGCTTAAACTTGCATACGTGGCCAAACCGTCGAACTTTAAGACAGCGGAAGCAAAGCATATGTGCTTTCGCCAGTTCCCATCTTTCTTGTACGCTGGCTTTCTTCATCATGTAACAATCTGTGATACTGTGTTCTCGTTTGCAGACAGGACACAAAGTGTGCGCGTTAGACGCCGTTGACGTGTCTGTGAAATGATGAATTCGCTGTGGTTTTCTTGAATGTAACTCCCGCCGGTCTTCAGCAGTAACAATTTCAGCTGAAGCAAATTCACTAACTTCACTGGATACAACTTTAAAGAAGTTGGTTAGCGTGATGAGGTTCGGCTGGTCTTTTGGTTGTTCTTTGTTGAACCTGTAGTATTGAAACTGTAAAGCAGACGGCATCTTTTCGACGACTGCCCGCACGACTTCCGCGTTATACAAATGATGAGGCTTTTCAAGTGCTCGTATAGTTGCCGTCACGTTCATAATTTTCGAGGCGAACACACAGATATCACTAGGGTTTGCGGATAACTTCGGTAAACTGCGCAACTTATTTAATTCAGCCATGGCGATTGCTTCTGGACGGCCGAATCTAAGTTCTAAAAGCTCCATGACTTCACGCGCAGTTGTTGCTCCAACAAAGAGACAATGCACTGCCTCTCTAGCAAGGCCTCGCAAACTCCTTCGCAATCTTGCCAGGTTCTCCTGTTCACTGAGTTGATGCTCAGATTCCTCAAAGGCTCTCTTAAATGGCAACCAATCTGTTGATGCACCATTAAAGTATGGCAGTTCCACTATTCTCGAACCGGTATGCTGCATGGAACGTGCAATAGCAGAGCCTATGGCAGCAGCGAGCTCTTCATAGTCGTGCTTCACCACAACAGGTTCATTAGCCTTCACGCTAGTGGGCATCTCTGGCGCATAATATGCGCTTCCTCGTTCTTCAATCATGGTTGCTTGTGCAGCATAGCATCCTGGTCCCGCAAATTCAGGCAGGACTTGGCACGCGACGACGTCTTGCGGTGAGAGTGCGGGTGTACTTCTCCGCACCCACTCGGATGTGCGCGCCACTTTGATGGTTTCATCCTCTTCTTC
The DNA here is from genome assembly GCF_932276165.1 of Plutella xylostella. Taxonomy (NCBI): domain Eukaryota; kingdom Metazoa; phylum Arthropoda; class Insecta; order Lepidoptera; family Plutellidae; genus Plutella; species Plutella xylostella. The sequence continues at coordinate 2,925,855 of NC_064005.1, forward strand.
TATCTGCTCCTCTTTCGAGTCCTCTTCTAGCACGGCAACCTTGGCTGCAGCCAATTCAACATCGAACATGGCTGCCTCAGCTTTAGCTATGGCCGCCTCTTTTCGTCGCGCGAGAAGTTCCAATCGAGCCTGGGCCAATTCTCTTCGCCGTGCACGAGAAGCAGTGGAGTGCGATGAACATGGAAGACGTGATCTTCCCTGATTTGTCGATGTTGACTCGACACTATCTATTGCAGCGCTGACTGCGGCGGCGGGGGCAACGGCAGTTGTGACACCGGCAACGACTATAGGGGAGGGTGGCAACAATGGAGGGTGCAGCGTCTCCGTCGTCGGCTCTGACGGCGGTTGTGGACTTGGTGTACCTCCTGTGGTTGCACCCAATGCCGATGCGTACTCCGTTGCATCTGCAGACCTCGTCGTGGAGACGGCACATTTCTCGTCCGTAGTCCTCTTCACTACGTACGACTTCTGAGACCTCGTTACAGGCATCTTCTTTTCTTCCAATCCGGATGCACGAATGACCATATAAATGTAAGGTCACTTCACGAACTAATACGAATGCCGGCTCGACTATAACTCTCCGGCTCAAAGGACCATAAATGTGAGCCCCTTCGACACGACTCACAACTATAACGAATGCCGGATGGTACTATCTTGAAAGAAAACACCAGTATTACTATCACTATTCACTTCGAGGATCCCTGGAGAAGTTCACTGTTCGAGCTTTCTATTAGAACTGAACTTAATGTGCGCCGGACACCTCGCTTTATATAGGCCGGCGAGCGATCTTCCCGAAAGTTCCAGAGATACTCGAGGTCACACTATTTATTATTATTATTACTAAGTAGGTAGAACAATCCATACTTATCTACTAACTATAAGTACCTAACTTAGCATCTAGAAAGTTCGCGGACGTTGTGGAACATTCCCTAACTATTGTTCTAGAAGCTTCCAGACTATTGTAGATCTATTGAATCCATACTTAGCTTTCTAGAACATTATCGAAACTTCAGGAAAGTGATGGAATGTTCCAGAACCTTCACGAATTATCTACTCGATCTAGTGATTGTCGCGAACAGAGAGCTTTGTAACATAGTCTTTTTGTTGACTCTTGTCTGGTCATGTTCATCCTAACCAGACATTACAAAGTTGCTATACTATATCCCATTCAACGACTTCGCTGAATAACGTTCAGTCAAGACGTTGGACGTTACAGTTAACCACTTGACGAGTTGTTCTTTAGTCATACAACTGAGTAGCGTCATCCAATGAACGGGCTAGTGGTTCAATCAAAAAGGAGATTGAACCAGATGCCTGCGACATATACACACAAATCTTCCATAATATACGAATAATTATAATTTAATTTGAAAATCTAATAGTAGACAGTTATATTTTGTTGTACCAATATAGCGTAGCATTCGTAGCAACATATATAGCATAGCTACCAATTCGCGTAGCATCCGTAGCTATACGCGTAGCATTTGTAGCAAGCCTTCATTATTTGCAGCAATGTGCGTAGCTTTCGTAGCAATGAATGTAGCATCCGTAGCGATGCGAGTCGCTCTGAGCACATTCGTTAATCACAATGCAGAACACATAATCGAGATTATTCGATTTCTAGTTAGTAGAAATGCTGCTTATTAGCATAAAGTTCAAAATATAGTGGCCGATATATCGACCACTCCTATACTCACGGGCAATGAAAAGGTTCCACTGAGAAAAGCACCAAATTACTCATAAACGGAAAAAGCTAGCTTAATGAAACCTAACTAAACCTAGCTAATGTGCAACATTGAAGTACATTTAATAGATTTAATATTTTGGTCAAAATTTAAATTAAATGTTTGAAAAAAATAGTGTATTTGTTGTTTGGTGTCGGCATTATGTGAGTGGAACTTTTTCATTGGCCGTGGGTGTAGTTAAAGGGTTAAACAGTAACCCTTAGAATCTGCTGGGCTTGACTAGTCGTAACTAACTAGATAATTTCAAGTTAACTCGTAGACTAATCGCAAAAAGCCGTCTAGAAGTAAGTAATAATGTTGCATTTCCGGACGTCTTGGCTGAAACTTTTTGCAAATACGACCGCCGCTGGGCAGCAGAAAGCGGTGCGGAATTGGCGGGCGCGTGACGGGCCATAACTCACGTACTCCTCCCCGCATTACTTCATTTAGTTTGGGCTAGACGGTGGTCCCACGCCAGGCGGTGATCCCACGCCAGACTGTGGTCCCACGCCAGACGGTGGTCCCACGCCAGACGGTGGTCCCACGCCAGACGGTGGTGCCACGCTAGATAGTGGTGCCAGGCCACTGCCGCTACGGAACATTGCGAGTTTGCGTCTGAGACCAGATTTCATTTAAAAAAGATAAATTAAACTGCTGAATCCCGTGAAATCGGACACAATAAAAATCTATTGAGTGTCGCGAAAAGTTTAATCATACAAATCTTATTGAAATTACTATACCAAAGCGCAATTGACTATGGTGGGAAATGGTGCAAGCTTTCGAAGGTAGTTTAAAGCATAATGGACAAAGGTTCCATTCGAGAAAGCCAGGTGCAAGCACTGAGCCGCCGCAGGAAATAGAATAGAATACAGGCTTACGAACGCCTGATTTTGCTCAGAGTTAAATCATGTGAAATGATTAGTTTACCAACTGACTTAGGTAAACATACAGACGATACTCCCTCAAACCGCATATCGACAAACATTTAGTTATAGTGTGGGAGCCGGAAGCTAGTCTGCCTATTCAAGACCATTTAGCGTTTTTATCTCGACATTTAAGTAGGACCATATCTAATCATCGGAATAACATAGACGTAAGGTATATTGGGGGAAAATTATTGTTGGTGCAGAGGTTCAAAAGATATTGAATATATTTTGCAAATTGATGATCTCTCTTTTAAGTCCGTTAGAAAACGGATAGATACCTATATCATCTACTTCAAATTATTATACAAATTAAATATAAGTAAGTCGTCGCCTTACTTACTTACTCTCCGTTCTTGGTTAATATTGGAGTAACCGTGAAGAAATATGACGAGTATTTACTGCATACTCAGCATAGTTTCTAATACAATTCGTCTCCCTGAATACGGCCACAGTTCCATTTACAACTCGGAACGTCTAAACTTGCATAGTCAAAGAGCCATCAATATGTCTTGTACACTTCGCTAGCACTTGTTGGCTACAAAACATACACCGACTATGCACTGGAGTAGCACACTTGAACAAACTTGCCTCTAGAACTGATTTAAATGCAATTACTAAAGCTATTTTACTGCTGTGAGTTTCGATAAGTTTGGTAATTTGTGAGTATATTTTAAGCTGTTCTGTAAGGTGTAATGCTTTCAGAATAAATAGCACTGGAATATATATTATATATTATTATTAAGGTACCAAATTCTTCCATTTATTGGACAAAAAAATAGGTAACGTTGACAGAGTATATATGCACTATAGTCTTAGGACACCTTTCACTACACCTAAAGGCTTCATAATAATTATAATTGCTCATTTAAATTGATTATTATTAATAGTAGACAGACATTCATTGCGGATTATGTATGATAGACTCATTATTCGGATGTGGATTATACAACAAGGCCGGCAATGTACGTGCACTAATCAATGACTACAAACTGGGTTTAAACTAGACCACACTAACATGCACATAATAGCGATGAGCGGTGGTAGCTCGGTCGGGTAAGCGCCCGCTTCTCACGCCAGAGATGCGGGTTCAAATCCCGGCGCTGATATGTACCAATGAGTTCTTTGAATTTAAGTATGTACAATTTTCCATCGCCCTTACGGTGAAAGAAAACCTGCATAATGAATATCTATATTTAGCATAATATCCACCCGCGGTGGACCAGCGAAGTGCGAAATGGCCCAAGCTTAGGGAAGCAGCTTAGAACCCTAAATAGAATAAAACAGAACATGCAAATAATACCTAAGTTCGTTTGGAGGCGCGTAGACTGGTACTATATATTGATAAAAACGACGCCTATTGTTTGTCCAGCCAGACCCTCTATGCCCGCTGCCGGATGTCTGTATTTTCTTCTGAGGAATGGCCGAATCACATTGATTTCCTTTCGGAAATAGAAAACAAATGGCGCTCTAGTTTCCACAACACCATTCTATAGCCTCTGTTGAAACCGATTTTGTTTTGTTTTGTTAGCTTTCCTCTTAGTGAAGGTTCGCTTTGCCTTATAAGGTTTTCATTATTTTTTATATGTCTTCCTGTCCGTTTTTCACCTAAGAGTAGAGGCATTAAAAAAAATATTATCTTCTACCTACATATTTTTTTAATACAATATATTACATGACGAATTTAATGAAAATCAACATGCGGAATATAATATAATGCACTTCTTTGTACATGTTTGTTTATTTAGGCTAAACGCAGCACAGCACAGCACAGCTGCTGCTTATAAAAGTAAAGCACAGTGAAGGTCCATATATTTTAGGAAAATCATGGATTTCAGTTCAGTAACATTAACTCCTGCATACCTAAATGACTAAGCGCTGCTTCTAAGAACCTAAATTAATACAAATGACCCTAACGTAACCCGTCAGCGGCTTACCTCCACATAAGACGCGTGAAGTGCGATAAGATTTAACCCTGAAAGGTCGGTCGGACCGCGGGCGATTTATCAAAAGAAATATCGAAATATCTGAGCTCGGCAGGTTCGTACTGGCCGGGGGGGCAATTGCGACTGGGGCTTTTCCGCCGCGGGGCCATTCCGCCGGATTACCCTCGCTGATTTGTCAAAAGTTCCGTCGCGATTTGAGCAAAATATTTGTCTTGGAAATTCTTACAGCTGCCCTGTCGCTATACCTTGTTGATATTTTTAAAATTTTCCCGCATATTTGTATAAAATAATTATAAAGTTTCACAATTAAATACTAAACTACATTATTATCGGCCACTGTCACTGTGATAAGTACCAAAATCTCATACAGCATGTGTTTATTCAAATTATACAAATTGCCTATATCCCAATTCACGTTAAATTTCAGTTTAGTCACAAACGTCTATTATTTTGCATACTGCACACCGTCATTTAATATATCATGACAAAGAAAAACAACACTGTGTACAAATGTGATAGAATAAATAATATGCAAAAAATGTTAGGACATAAAACGTGACGAATAATAAACAGAATTTATCACAGCACCCACATGTGACACGAATAGCCAATTATGCACTGTTTACCCGCAACGACTACATTAATACGAAATCAATAGTTAAATGAAATAAAATAAATTCCCATTTAGACGATGCCGATGCAATGTTTTCAGCTTAGCGTTCAATTTTTCCTTTGACACCTCGAAATATGTAATAAAACTGAAAGCTCACTATGCATAGGTATTTTTACTCCAGGGGAGCTTATGGGGTGACTTTGCTGCCTTTCAAAAGCTTTTCGGAATAGAACAATGTGATATGAAAATAAAATTATGACCGGTGTAACTTTGGACTTTTTAGCCAAATAACTCTATATTTGCGTGGACAGCAATAATTACACTATTATAACCATGTTTACCAATGTGCTCTCTTACTATTAACTTTATAAGTAACCTGTGGATATAGTTGTCGGCTGTATATTAAGTAGCATGTGTTTTTTTTACTTATGTAAGACCCATGTACAGCCGTTTGTTATCTCTAATAAAATAAAATAAAATATAAAGTAACCAACCAATGTCGGTGTTCCATTTTAATAATAGTAAAGAAACTTAGAAGTTATTTGTAAGAAGCCAAAAAATAAATAACTGCGCCCCAATACAATTGACAGCTGTGTAAAATTAGCCAACAAGACCGCTGGATCGTAAATCACTGGTCGGCATTATAAACTGTGTCTAGAACTGCGCTGCCAACATGAATCACGCCAACAAATGACTAATAATCCAATTAACGCTACATCGGCGGTCATTGTGTGATCGCAATCCATACTTTAGTCCCCGGGGCACCGTGTTATATGTACAGGCAAGCCTTTTATAGATAGCAATAGCTATGTTATTTGGATTTAAATACGTGAAAATGGCACATTGCATACCAAATGCTTACCAAACTTAACGGTCAAATATGACATTTCCTCGTGCCTACATCTATAAAATTTTCAGACTGGCTTTCAGACCCAGTGATAATATATAATAGTAAGTACTTAACCGAAATGGGGTGATTTTAGTGTTATCAATTAAGAAACTCAATGCATGAGCTTGTATCAAAACGATAAAAAACAAATGAGCGTTATGACTATTGGAAATTGACACGGATGCTACAAAAAATATAAAAACATATCCGGTACTTGTTATTCTTCGATTTAAAAACCCTCCGTGTTCTTCTTTAAAGATGTTACACAAAAGCTCGGCTATTCAATAGGAACAGCTCTGATTGTTTACCTACTTCTGTAGACGGACCGCAGCATGGCACTCAAGACAAGACATCACTTTGCAAAAAAATATGACTTACTGTCATATTTTTTTGCAAAGTGATGTCTTGTAACCATGCATTGAAAAACTGACTGAACAGTCCCACATTCGTACGACGCGCGCGAGACGTCGTATGGTGTTCTGTTGCAGGCTACGCGTCCAGCTGCCGCTACACGGGTTCGTCATAAATACTATAATTGGTGGAATGCGCATTAAACGAGTTTATCAACGTCGACAATGAACCCGTGTAGCAGCCGCAGTTCGCATTGTTCATAATGCCAGTGGGCTGTCCACTCCGGTATTTTGCGTATTCCAGGCGCGCTCAGACGAGACAAGAATACTACCGCACTTCATTTGTTTTATTGAATATCCTCCCCTGCACTGATAAGTAGTAGAGAAATTTAGTATGCCGAGTGCAAATGATCAGTAGGTACTTTGTAAAGACACGTCATAATCTATTGAAAAGCAGAGTTCGATTAAGTAGACCGTTAACGGTGTTTAGTTTGTTAAGTAGTCGGTACTACCCTTACGATAGTAGTTTGTCAAGCACTGACCCTTAGGATATTGGAGGAAGATAACATTAAACATATTTTTTTATATTACGTCCATATGAACGAATAAATGTTATAATTTATTTTATAGGTACCAATGATATCTACATATTCTGTAGTACCTGCATCAACAAACAGAACAAAAGCAAAACAGGTGACAGTCACTGCGCCGCTCACACGCAAACCCAAAGGCCAAATTTGATTAAACTTCAAAAGAAAACTGAAACTTCCGCCCGAAATGAAAATGGCTCGACACTAGAATCATGCAAACTACAAAGAGAAACCATTTTGGTTTTTCCTATAAGTATTTTCGGCACATCAAATACTCGGTTCACGTTCTGGGCAAATCGCGCGGGTTCAAAGTATTCGCAAAAAGTATCTACAACTTTCTGAAGGGGATTTAATCGTTGATCCTTCGCCGCCATGTGCAACCAGGATCGCCCCCTATTCTCATATCAGCTTCTTCTACACAGGCTAAAATATATTCTATGGCACAGACATAAAACTCTTGAGCTAACAATATAGGCAAAAGTTTGGGGGGACAACTTAAAATGAACGATTAGTACATGTCGCTTGTCAAAGGTAAGAGCTGTAGTCCTTTTGATTGATTGCGTTGCGTTGCGATAGAAGGCTTCAGTGAGATTTCACGCTGACATTAATTGGCACGTGACTGGAGTGGTTAAGAACTTTGCCGTCCTGAATAAAATTGGTTTACCATTTATACAATTTCTTTTTTATCTATAGCCTTTGCGCCGCAGTAACTTTTGCCAATGCCGCTGGTATTGTAAATTCTAAGAAGCTTTGCAGATGCATGTTTATGTACGTGTGTATAGATATAGATAGATCTCATCTACACAGTATGGCTGACAGAAGAAAGAGGGGTGCAATCAGTCTTTGTATCTAGCCTTTATGAACATTGAAAAAGCCTTCGAATCCATCGAAATTTGCAATCTTTGCTGACTTTTCAAACCGATCTTTAGGGTAAAATCTGGTATTAACGCCACTGATGGAAAAGTAGTTTTACTCAAAATAAACCTTTAAGAATAAGACACTTGAAATATAAAAAACTGCGCAACATAAATTGACACCCTATTTCTAATCGTCGATTGCATTTGTTTGATTTAAACAACAGTCACCGATTCAATATTTAAGTTTTAGTTACATCGCCGCGATCATTTTTCTCTTTTAAAATGGTGAATACTCGTAATTTAAAAAAAACTTTTTTATGGGTGGCGTATATCGTTACGTTTACCTTATACCTATAGAGGTTTTGAGGTGTCTATACGAGTGCAGTGCCGCAACCTATTACGAATTAGCACAAAACAAGACAGAAGTGAGCTAGACGGATGTAATCCCCGACACAGTCATGAAGATAGGTAAACATGCATCTTTTAGATACTGGACAATATGGAATGTGTATAGGTATAATAAAGTTGATTAAATAAATAACAAGAATACCGACTGATAACCTATTCTGTTTCCTATTATTGTACCACGTTTAGCCCCAATTTCTCCATTGTCGGTTATCTAACCGACCAGGGATTGGTTCATCAATTATACGTCATCTCCATATGAAATTCTTGACAGATGTGTCAAAAGTCTAATACCTGGTTATGCTCTAACCGACCATGGAGAAATTGGGTCTTACCTAACGTATTACGTAAATAAACCAAACATCTAAAATGAAAACCCGTACAAAAAACCTCCTGTTCTCTCTGTCATAATCATAATCGTAAATTATATTCTCAGACAGGCACCAACTTTTACAGGGGCTGTTCCACGCAGAATTATTATCTCCGAAATCACATTGCATAAAAGAAGTGGTACTGAAATGCAGTGTGGCTCCAGTGGAGTGTGAAATTAGAGTTTAGTAGAATGGCGCAAAGATAACAGTGTACAATGGGAAATCGTTCCAGTCACCATTGTGACTCGCGGCCGATTGTACAAGCTTCACGGGAAGTCTTTTGGTTGTGCTTTGTGAAGTGGTGAGCAATTTGTGACTTTGCCAAAAGGTCGTATAAGTATATACAAATATTTTACTTCTGTGTAGAGACTAAGCTTACTTAATTTTCCCCACAATTCCCACAAGAAACATTAAAAAGTGATAGATGGTGATACGTATATCATTATCAATGTATCATCATCATCACATGAGAACTTCCCCAGTCTGTACAACGTGAAAATACCTTTTCTGGCAAATTCTCGACCGTGAGTTAATAGCGTACAAAAGATTTGTTTTATTTACTTATTCACGGCTGAATAGGGGAGTAGCCCGAAATAGGGGAATAAGATTAACAGTTGTTTTTGCACTGCCTCGGGTAGGCGTTTCGCTGGGAAATGATGGAATGAACTCTTGTCAGCCTTAAACTTTTTCTTAGTAAGGCGAACACGCTATATTCGGTCTCAAAACAACAAAATTAGTTAATTAAAGGTAAGCCTCCACCTATCGGATACGTACGTAATAGACCAAAGGGGTTTTCATAAATGCATGGAGAAACGGCTTCGGCAATGCCGATGAAGTTGACGCACTTGTGTGAATTTCTATATAAAGATTTGGTACTAAATGCGATGCGTCCGTAGCATACGATGCCGAAAGCTGGACGCTTACCTTAACAGGCCATTTAGCAAACACCGTGTGCTTCCATTAGGGTGAAGTGAGGGGCATAATACGGGTAATTACCTCCAAAAGTCTGTTTATATATAAGAATATGTATAAACAGACTTTTCTTACGGTCACGGATGTTTAAACCGCTTCTTCTCAATTAGCTCGAACGGGAATCGAACCCGCGACCTCGCTTGTTTAAAACTCCGAGCAAGTTCTAGCTCGATGATAGTTGGGGAATGCATTATTCTGTTTGCTGGAAGTTTGCTCCGCGGGGAGAACTATGTCATACTTGAGACTACTCCGCTTTATTCAGGAGCTCTGCATTCAATATCTTGCGTTTTGAAAAATACCTAACCACCGGATTTATATTTAAAAATAAATAAATTTTAGGGTTCTATGGTAGATAAATAAATAATAATACTTAGAGGTATTTTAAAGCTCTCAATCGTGTCACAAAATCTGGCTCATAGTATTGCTTTATCCAAGCGGCAACCACAGCTTTATATAAATTCACATTAATGAATGAAATTAGTAGATATTATTGGCAGTAAAGCATTATTTGATACAAACAGATTTAAGCGTTATGTATTGTAATCCGTATGTCAATGTTTGCTTTGGAACAAAACGGTTTTATATGTTATTCTATTGTCTTCCATTTGATTCAATCAAGGGCTCGACTTGTTTAATTTTGAAAGCAAATAAGCGCGGTTTCGAGTATTTTAATATTTGTTTCGTTATTTCTGTTGGAAGACTGTTCGTTTTCACTTTCCATTTTACCCATAAATATTTAATTTTACTCAATTAATTTCTACTGAATATGTGTATTTTTTCGTGATGAATGTGAAATTAAATTTAAAATATTTATTTCAGTATTAACAATGTACATTACACTATACATATTAATACAGTAATAATAATTATCCATTCATGTAAATCCACTACACAAACCACAATAAGGTTGATGATACGGCTTAAAAAAAATGTCATAACTTAAATATAAATTTACTTTATTTAAAACATTTCAACAGACAAATCAATAATCAATCAATCATATCAAGTTGTTTTATTTCGAGTAAATCTCGCAAAAAGCTTTTATACCATTCAAATTGTGCAATCTCGCATTTTTTTTAACTACGCATTTACTTTTTTTAAGTAAGAGCTTGTTTTCAATAAAATTTCATTTTAGAGAGGTCGTTCGCAGAAATATCCTTTGCTATATAATATGTAACACCTATACTTCACTTTGTGATTAAAGTAGATACGTGAGTAAATACCATCCTCATTAATTTTAAAGTGATGTTTTACCACATAGCGCTCCCACAGGAGTCAAAGTAAATATGTTACAGAGACGTATTAAGTACTCATTATATTCATGTGTTATTTAATCTATCTAACCATGACCTTTTCAAATGATCCTACTTTATAAGAGGTATTAGAATACAATACATATTTTTACGAATAAAACACAGAACATGTGTCTTTATTGCTGAATGCGAACTTTCCCTGAATTCTTCAAAGGAGTACGCAAATCATATTGAGCATAATTGAATAACTACAGTATTTTTTATGTTTTTTTAATAAATAATTGTGCGTCAGTTTTGACCTCTGACCGACAGCTGCGAGATAATCGACCTTTTTATTCATTCCAAATTCAAACAAAAAAAAATTGCATTTAGTGCCAAAAACAAATGGAACCTACTACTAATACACTTATCTTCATCACATTGATAGAATCTGTTATCTGTTGTAGGCGCTGGTAACGACGCTTTGAAGAAAAATAATGCGAACACTTCAGGTTTAATGACGTCCCTCGTTATAGTTTTTAACATAGCTGAAGGATTTGTTTCTGTAATGGTTTCTTTGCAGGCATAAGGTGATAAACGTTTTAATATCCGAGTTAATGCGATGTTTACTAAAATGTACTTATACCTATCGTTTTTAAAAGGATTTCGGCATCGAATGAATATCTGTTTTGTCGCGTCGTACATCCTATCAGTGTTGGGTTTCATATTGACGCTAAATTATTCTATAAAATAAACGTATTTACAAGTCCGAGAGTATACTACAGTCCAAAAACTGTGTGATAATAAATTGCCTGAATTAAGTCGCACAAAAAAAAACAATAAAAAAGTTTACAATAGGAAGTGGTGTAGCGGTCTCCACCATAAATTACTTAGAAGCCGCTTAACTCTGCCTAAGTCTTCGCAGCCAGAGATTTTGTACAGCATTTTATTTATTTTATTCTTCTTTAACTGTATGAATGTGGTCTAATTTGTTCTTTTCTCACTCATCTGGAACGGAAGCGCTATTAGCAAAGTTTCTTGTCGTTGTTTTTGTTTTCGCTGTAACCTACTTTAGTGGTTGTTTACATGTAGACTGGATCCTGGGTACGATACTTGAAAGCATACGAATTCGTTTTTTGTTTTAAAGTAATAATCGTAGTTTTCAATCCAATTTTAGAACTCTTGATATGAAAGCTTGGGCAAACGGAGGAACAGCCGAACAGATTTAATTATATTAATTCACTTTAAGGCGATCGACTTATTGAAAAACTCTTAAATCTCTCGCTCTCACAATATAGAGCAGACTATTAAATACAAAAGTGGCTCAGCAAGTTGAATTATAAATGAGCAACCAGCAGCAGAGAACAGTAGAACAGCTGGCTTCGATAGCATCTCTCGAGACGGCCACCGCAAGTGAGCTAGCAATTGTCGATTTTCCGAACAATTAGGCACGTAAACAGAACATCGCTATGTCCTCCGGGGCAGCTCATTGTGGACCGGCCGGGTATTCCGGGACAGAAAACGACACGGGTGTTTTTGACGGTTATTTTAGGGCACGCCCGGATTAGCCCCATGGTTGGGCGCGACTTTTTGATATAACCCAGACTGTCTTATCTACTCTTTAAATAAATACAGTCAAATATTATCAGTCAAATACAAACAGCGAGTTTCCTTAGGGCGAATTCGTCCAACCATCACGTTACACGAGAATAACTATACCGGAATAAAATTTATACGCGAGTAAATATCTGGGATAAGTACATTTGCATTCTCCCAAGTTATACCATGATTAATTGAATGAACGAGGAACGAAAATGTACTGTAACTAAAATAAAAATAGCTGCGTTTTCAAAGCATCCAATAGAAATGACATGCCAACTTAGTTTGAATGGATTATAATAGTATGAAATTGTTTATGATTAAAATATTTTAATCGCTGTTGTTATTCTAAGAATTTGCCTTTTAACGTGGTTTTGTTTATGTTTTGACAGATGTGTTTATATGTCATATGACGGTTTTCTAATCAGCTGATGTGCCGCCGCCATTACAAAATTACTCTCGGATAAGCTCGTTATACGGTCAATTTTGGCGGTATAACTTTTTATTCTTGGGATAAGCTACTTATTTTGGTTTCAGGTTTGGTAGAATGCAAAATCTGCTTACTCGCGAGTAACTGGTAGTTTACTCTCGAGTAAAAAGTTACTCGACGTTGGTCGAATCCGCCCTTAGAGGGAAAGGTCTGAAGTTGATTTTTATTCTGCATAGAGACTGCACCAACAATGAACAAATTTTAGCACCTAGTAATTGCACATCACATAGCGGTTTGTCCTGAATAGTGATCTTGCATTACGGGACAATGCAGGAACAGCAATACCAATCCATCACGAGAGAGCTAGAAAGAGATGGATAGCTGTGCGGTCTCGTTAGCGCGAGGGAGAGGGGCGACGTCGTTAGTGACGAAATGCAATGTCGATAAGATTTAAACTGGCTCCAATGGGGCGATTTATGTTTGTCGAATGTTTGAGGTGAAATACCACTATTCGATTGGTTAACTGGTGTAGCTAGCTTTTTGTGGCATTTGCACACTTTACATCACGGGTTTTCAATATCAATAAACAAAAAAGATAGCGACCAGTGCAGTTGAATGGGTTTTAGTTTTTTTAGAACCATTATAAAAGAAAGTTGCTTTTTAAAATATATGTGACCTTCTTCCTCTCATTTTATGGTGAAGGAAACATTTGCATGCAAGTATTCTTATGAGACACTTATACTTACATTAAATTCTGCATGTTTACGTAAAATATACAGTGAAACGTTTGGAAGTAAATCAAAATTGAAATCTGTTATGATGAAGATAGGTGGGGTAATTCTAGAGGCCCCGCATATGCATATGGACGTTTTTTGTTAATAATCTAAAGGGGGTTAATTTCTTTGTAGGAAACGGTATAAAAAATATGTATCATACATTTTGAATATCAAATCGGTCTATCAAAAAGATAAGGAATCTTGTTAAGGTAAGCGTCCACCTATCATTGTCATAAATGTATGGAGAAACGGCGTCAGCAATGACGATGAAGTGGACGCATTTGTGTGAATTTCTATACAAAGAATACTCAATACGATGCGTCCTTGCATACGAAGCCGAAAGGTGGACGCTTACAATATATGTACCTCTGCCACTACACCGCAGTATCGCGTCTGCCATCCGTCTCCGCATATAACTGCTAGATAAGGAGGAGACTTGCTAAGGACGTCTAAATCTTACTCTGTAAGACGGAACAATACAAACTAGTTACTCTTAAGTAGACCAAAGATAGATGATGCTGTTCACTGCTGGAACAGGCCATAAACTACCGCTACACATGCTATTTACCGTAAAACTTTTTCGGCTGATTTACAGTTTTGATGGTGAAGTTATAGTTCAGTATAATCATGTAGTATGTACTCACTTATTTATTTATTTATTTATTTGATACTTTATTGCACAAATATTATGTGTGAGGACAAAGCGAGGGGGAGCGTGTTAGGTGCACTTGTGTGAACAAAACAGAGTAGAGAAGAAACGGGTGCCTAAATCAGGTTTATTGTAGTGTTTAACTGTGCGCTATTCTGTTTTTGACAATATAATGTGCAGGGTGTGCACTGTGCAACTTACACATTTGCCTCGCTTTGTCCGTTTTCACCCACTTTTCGGAAAGGCCTTAGGTTTTAAACCCATTGACTTTGGATTAATTAAAGTAACGATTAGTATGATCAGATCACATTTCTATATTTTCAGATACGGAGTTCTTTCAAGAATTCGGAAGAAGTTGCGTAGGTGATAAACGCTTAAACAAATTTCAATACGAAAGCTCTTTTGCTCAAAAAATACTCGTATTATCAAATATAAGGTATCTATATAAGTAAAACTTATAACCCTTCATTTTTGGGTTGCGTGGGTGCCGTGCGTGTGCGTGTTCCACTAATGGACCGGAGCCTCCGCGGACGATTTACGACCTCCCGATACCGAAATATTACCCGATAATGGAGTTATTAAATTGTATTTTTAGGGTTCTGCTGCTTGGTCTGGCCGAGAAAAGGCTGCGTCTATTCTTTTTTTATCATAAAAATGTTTTTTTTTTGTGTTTGTTGTTGACGATGTGTCTTCTTGTTTGAATCGCTTAAATATTTGCTATATTTTACCAGAATAGGGCAGTCCGCACAGTATGTCGATGCATTGAATTATACGACATAGCCCTTACCGATGTAAAAAAAAGAGCAATGTACCTATTTTAAATATCAAAACCAGTTGATACGACCAATATTCCTTTGCGTGCATTTTACACATACCTAGTTAGAGATGCGTTTGTATACATTGTGAGAACCATTTGCATGTTTATCTTATTTGTGCGACTACTCGGACAAGCTTTACTCACATAGCTGCGATTATCACTCTGCAGTTCATCACGCTGCGTGTTGCGTGTTGCGTGTCTACGCTTCCACGTGCGTAGTTGCGTTTTGGTATTGTCAAACGTGCATAATTTTGCATGAAAACGCGTGCATGCATTTTTTGTGTATTGAAATGTGCCTCTTTCAACTAAAAAGGTATTTTTTTAATAAGTTTAACGTATCTGTGTGTTTGTGTATCTGTCTGCGATATCGTACCTTCCAAACATCTGAACAGAATTCTATTTAGTTTTCTTCGCATCAAATGTTCCATCGCCATTCAAAACTTATGCGGCTTTTAGCTCCAATTTCTCCATAGTCGGTTAGATCGTAACCAGGGAAAGGTTGATCAATTATACGTCATCTCCATATTAAATTCTTGACAGATGTGTCAAAAGTCAAGCAATTATCCCTGGTTATGCTCTAATCCACTATGGAGAAATTGGCACTGTCGTTTTAACATTGGTTAGTTTATCTACATGTATTCACGTAGTTTACAAAAATACGTAAACAGTTGTAAGAGTAGCCCGATAGATGGCGCCTCGGGGTTCTTCACAACTAAATTCGGGCACTCATAATATTTGCATTCTCATCTGCATCGTTGTTGTTTTAATTCATCGTCTCGACTCTTGAAATGGCCAATACAGCAGTCGCAGTGTGCCCAAACGAGTGAGTATTTAGCATTAGAATGAGGTGCATGAAATGAGCCACCCTGAGTAACGTTCCAACCAGACCCCTAAGCATGAATTTTCATCGTGAACGTGAAGTAAAATTACTCGATGAATTTTGTAGGAAAATTTTAGTTCTGCTACCAACCGCCGGGGGCGCTGTTCATATTTTCATTCAAAATTACTAGTTGTGCGATCATCGTGCAACCGTGAAACTGGATTCATTCCCACGAACGACTCAGAAACGTTTTTTGAAACACGACACTTACCTACGGCATTTTATGGCAAATAATTCGTGCATTTAAGGAACAAACAAACTGTGTATAAGGTAGATATAGCCTTGTCTTAACGTCTTAATCGTCCTTTGTTTCTAGTTCCAATATTTCTACAATTTATTATGACTGAGTCTTGTTATCCTTCATCAGGGACATAGAAATATTAGAACAATGGCTCCACTGAAAACTTTTCATTCTCTAATCTCTCTTAGTCGAGTTGACTTAAGGGGGGCCACTCGTTCGTCAATTTCTACTAAAGTGTAAATTTAATAATCAACAGACTTTTATTTGAATCACCGAAAATTTGCCATTTACTATCAAACACCAAGTTTTTTTAAGTATACAGGGTGATTGCTCAGTCGATGTATTGCTTTAAATACATTGTAGAGGACGACATTTCCAGTCGATTGAATCATATAATGCTGTATCCGAAATTTATAATTTCTAAAATGTTTGAATTTTGTTAGTTTTTTCCAAAAAAACATGTCAAGTAACACCAAATACATATAAAACAAAAAATAGTTTTGCATTAAAAAAATCCTTAACAAACTAATTATAATCAACTCAATTTAGACACAATGACGATTAAATATTTGGTGCAAGTCACCCTTAGTGTTGACAAATGAATCGAATGGACATAGTGGGTTGTCTCGCCTTAATGCGCCTTTCTCAGTTAATTAATGAGCGCAGTTCAGAAGTCGGCAGCCTCCGTCGTAATGGATTTCGGATGTCCGCACTTATTATCTAATTGTTAAAATACTTTCTTGGGGAAAATCGTGGAAATAATGTATTCTTATTTAAAAAAAAAATACTTATCCAAAGCTCTCCTACTAAATAAATTTAAGTATTGGATTAGCGAAAGCACGTGAATGTTTACTTTTTAGTGGCAATCGTTAGATTCGTTAGTATTAAAGTGAAGTGAAATAATTACCTTTATTATGATCATCATCACAGACACTGACAGATACTTATTAGTATACTTCATCATCACGACCCATTACGTCCCCACTGCTGGGCCACGGGTCTCCTTCCAATGAAGGAAGGGTTTAGGCCTAGTCCACCAGTCCTATTAGTATACTTACTCCAAACTTATTAAACGCCGCCTCCCGAGTGAGGTGTTTAATTCTTTAAAACAATACATTCTCCTTGTTCTTAAATACATTTTATTTTATTCGTTGTTCCAGTTTACTCAAAGCATCAAAGAGTCCGATGAAAATCTCATAAAACATCTAATTTGAGTATTTTCCTTGCTCGTCTTTGATGTCGACTAAACGTGCGAATTGGGAACAGATCAAATACTTAGGGAAGTATGCAGTAGATTGTGTTTTTTATATGTATACATTTGCCAAGTTTAATTTTATTATTTGTTTTATGGATCGGTGCGTAAAGTTGGCACTAATTGCTACGCCGCGCCGTAGCACTTCGTAGCAGCAACGTGCGACGTCGTAGTATTTCAATTAAAAAATACAAAATAATAATAATTTGAATAATTGTTATTTTGCTATCTCAGTTGCTAAACCATAATAATAATAATAATAATATGTGGGGACATCTCACACACGGCCATCCGACCCCAAGCTAGGCAGAACCTGTGTTATGGGTGTCGGACAGCTGATATATCTACATAAATACATAGATAGATAGATACTAAATATAAATATCAACACCCAAGACCCGAGTACAAATATCTGTCTTTAAACAAATATCTGCCTCAGCCGGGAATCGAACCCGGGACCTTCGGCTCAGTAGTCAGGGTCACTAACCACTACGCCATTCGGTCGTCAACCATGTTTTAGTACAATAACACTTTCATTACCTACTTGAGCTGTTTCCAGGTTAAGTTAATGTTTTAAGTTGGGTCAGCCTCACCTTACCCATCAAAGTCTTCATACTTACTTCATTTTTGATAAATTAAATTAGCTTGTAAATGGTCAGTGCAAAAAACATTCTTAAAAACTATCAAGTTTAACGAAAAGTAAAGGCGTCTTCTGCGCCCCTCGTGATAGGGTATAAGTGTGTACTTCAGATTTTCATACGTTCCTAACTTATTTTTCCCTGAAGATATATACATAAGTATGGTATATAAATATATTAGAAAACACAAGGCGTTTATAGAGCATCTTGGCAGTTGAAAAAAATCATTCCTCTATGAAAAAGTGCTACACACTAATTTATCTAAGATTGCTTAATCGTCGTTAGCTGGACTATCATTCATTAATGAATTAACTTATTTTTATTTTTTTAATTAAAAAACAGGCATATTATTTCATTAGCAACTCAAACTCAAACTCAAACTCAATTTTTTTTATTCATCGTACAAATATAAAATTTTCTGATGAACGTCAATTTTTACAAATTACTCTCCGTTCGGATAAGGGGGGGCTCTTTCTGTCTAAGGAGAAGAACGGAGGCAAGAAACTCCTGAGCCATCTTTTCAAAAAAAGACTTAAAACTAGTTGGTATACAATACATATAAGCTTAATAATTATTATTATAATAATATGAGCAGAGCCAACTACTTATCACAGCCATGCATTAACGTCCTCCAAGTAATCATCAATTCTATAATAAGCTTTTTTACTGAGTTTCTCTTTAATGTAACACTTAAACTTATTCTCTGGCATTTGAGCAACTTCTGCTGGAAGCTTATTATAAAATCTAATACAGTACCCTAAAAACGATTTATTAACCAACGGTTAATGACATCCATTATTGACCATTCATTAAGAGAAGTACAAATATTAATCAGCCGTTATGTATGCCTGCAAGCCTGCAACATTTATTATTAAACACCATAGACCGAGACGATATATAGGGTGTTATAAAAGGGAATACTAGGCCGAAGACCATTGTATAATAATATACTCGGCAAAGACAACATTCTCCGTGGGTCATTTTGAGAGACTTTGTTGGCTATAATATTTTTTCTATTGGCACCAGATAAGGGATATCCAACATTCTGTAGATATCTGTTAGTAGATTTGAAAATAAATAAATTACGATTGATACTTGTATCTACGACACGAACTAGAATTAGTAATATTCTAGAGACAATCCAATTATATCATGTGTTTTGTGGTTATATCTTTAGAAAGCGAGGTTTAATTTTTATTTTATTTCAACGTTAAATATTTTCACACATATAAAGTGATGCGCCTAAAAGTTTTTGTATGCGCCCTGAACGCTGTAATTACAGGCGCCCAGGCCTGCCCCCCTACTCTTGAAAAGCGTTGTTACAAAGACTAAAAATAATTATATAATCAGCTAGGTAATGCCTATTTCATGATCGTAGAAACAAGAGTATAATGCATACAATTTAGAAGTTATATTACAAAAACGCCAAAAAAGTCTTTTTCGGCCAAAATCAGAAATAAATTCTTCATTGTGGATACTTGGTTCTTAGTGCTAGGTTCTAAAAAAAGCGTTATCTTGATGAACATTTATGTATTTTTACTTTTTGTAAAATCGATTTTGAAGGAAAGTTATGATTTTTTAATGTTGACAACGCAAGACAGACGCAATACATTGCCTTTTTATTTATTTATTTATTTGTAAGTTACAAAAACAGATTGTTATTAACACATTCTTATAAATTCATGCTTGTGGATCTTAATGTAAATAACAGTCCAAAACTATGTAACAAAAACATGCTAGAGTAGTTTGCTACACAAACATTTGTTTAGATTAGTAATTATATTTTAAACTTAATTTTAAATCTATGGGGTAACTATGTAGTTAAACTAAATCATTAATTAGGTTAGTTCTAATTCTAAGCCAGTACATATTGGCATACAAACAACGTAATTAGGTAGGTATATATTATAAGTAGTTTAATTATGTACTTAACAAGTGTTCATTCATTATTGTAAAGCAATTTTATTGCATAACGGAACCCTGGTAGTGATGACCCAAATATATCAATATGATTATGACTGCTGATTAAACTATTATATAGTTGACACATTCTGTGTACTGGTGTATTAACTGTGGAGTTTGTTCTGTGACCCGGTATAAAAAAAGGTTTTATATTACGAGGGGTTCGTCTAGGGCAATTAAAGTGTATATTCGGTAAAATATTAGTATCCTTTCAAGAGTAGGGGGGCTGGCCCAGGTGAAAGAGTAATTTAAAAACTGTTCGAGGCGTCTCTACGGGAAGTAATCCATTGAGTAATGGCCGCCGCTGCCGCTGTCGCTCTGAGTTAAACATCGAACGTTTCATTTGTAAATTGATGCTGAACAAATGAACGAACAAAGTGCACTTACATTTTTTATCATGTATTTTTTTTGTAAATAAAGTATGATATGTATGTTATATTGGCCACACACATTCACTATACTTTGTTAAACGACGTTTGATTGGCAGATTCTTATGCCCGGTAAATAATATGGGTTTCCCTTGAATAAAAATATAATAAAATAAAAACATGACAAATAAAACGTATAGATTTGAGCTGTCTATAAGAAAAATGCCTTTGTAATCCCACATCCTTTAATTACCCAAACACGTTTATATGACATCCAACTCTCGCCTCGATAGTAGGCAGGAAATCACTGAGACACGAGGTTATTAATAATAGCGAATTGGTAAGTACTAATTTTTTACACTGCAGGATATTTGTCCATCATTGGGGATCCTCGCCGAATATGTCAAAACCGCACAGGAGATGGTGACCCAAGACCCACAAGGCTCAATCAAGACCTGAGAACAAACTTTACCCCTCACCGAACAATTGAAAATTACTTGGTAGTAAAAATAAAAAACAAGGTTGGAATAGGAAGGTACTGAAATAATAAAAATGCAGCACTATTCTCGGAACTATTCGCAGAATACTTATAACCATCCTTTTTGTCTCCCGGCAGTCGGGTAAAAACTAATATACCAACTTAGTCGAGCTGTCCACGCTGGAACGAGCCGGCGAAATAACAAAACACATGTAAAACATTGTGTCTAACTTTCCACCTAGACTGTAGTTTAACACAGTGCTAGGTCATGTTAATTTTGGCCGGTGCAGAATGTTAAGAGTTGCCTTCATTGAGTATGTGGCGTTAATAAAACCCGTTTATTGGGGCTACTGTTATACAGAATGTTGGAAAGAAGGTAGTTGTAATAAGGCAAAAAGGGGTGATTTTAAAAAAAAACAAAAATGACTTTCGAAAAGTAAGCATTACCCCGCCCCCTATTACATTGGGACTAACATAACACTCTAGCGAAAAGTGGGTGCAGCAATGCACCTCTGCCTACCCCGCAAGGGAGTACATTAGTACGGTGGCCTACGCCTAAAAGTATACAGGCGGAGTTTCTAAAATCGATCCCTGATGATGAAGGGACCAGGTACATCTGTTATAAATCCGGGGACGTTTTGTGTGTGATGTGTGTAGCAGTGGTGTTTATGTGGATGTGCTTGAGCACCATGTGAGCTTAAGATCGCTATTTTAAAAACTCCGCCTGTATACTTTTAGGCGCAGGCCACCGTACAAGGCGTGAGTGCGTTTTTTTTTTTTTGAAAAGTAAGCATGAAATGAAAAGCTTTTTTCTCACGTATTTTAAACACTAGTAAAACAAAAGTTCAGCTAGACTCCCTGAGTCACCCCCTTCGCTATTTTGCAAGAATAAATAATTTCTAGCCACTACAAAAAATAGGTAAGATCAATATGAGCTTATTTTGATCCTAATGGCCTGCACTAAGTTGGCATAAAGCTCTGCCAAATCTACCTTTGTGACTCTTGAAAGCTGTGGCGCTAAAGGTATTCTATTTGTATTAGGTACAACGGGACTCATAAAAACTTGAATTGATAGAACCTTGAGGAATAGAGAGCTTTATAGACGTAAATGAAAACATATAAACTTTATGGCTATTTGGGTCTCTAAGGGACTAAAAGAAACAAAATGGTACAACTTTAATCGTGAGATCATATTTTAAAATCGCGAAAAAAAATACATCTGCTCCATGGTTTCCATAGTAATATCATTAAATACCTACTTAACCAAAAAGTATGGACAGCTATTTCCTGTTTCTCGAATTCAAAGTAGGTATGGATATTTGTGTAAAAATAAACTATTTGTAAACACAAACAGAAAAAACCGCAGACACTTTACCGCTCTTCCAATCATGAAAACAGTATTGAGTTAGTGGACCTTCGGCACTATGTTGAATTCTTACCAGGGGGTTTCACTACAGAAATCGAACGAACGAACGAGAACTGTCGTGAAATTGGTACGCTTTAATACTTACTTACGACGAGAAAGTCGTGGTTAACACAGAGCGACGTTATAAAGTTTAGGGAAAACACCGCCCAGTAACTGTACTGGTGTAATTTATCCATATGTGTAGAACGTTTTACCTACATATGTTTTGAAGTTTGTCGATATTTGGAAACAACGCCACTCTATGAAGTTGGGTTTAGTGTGGTCGGTCCACATTGAAAGAGCAATCTTTTATTGGCAATCAATGAACGTCCGTCTTCACAATTCAATGAGGAGGCCATTAGCGGGTGGGTGAGGCCACTCCGGTTCGAGCCCAAGCCATTTAGATTAAGAAAATATATTGAAGACTCGTCATCGTAGAGTTAGAACTAAATGAGTTAATCGAAATGATTGTTTTAACAATTTTACAATCAATATTAATATACATTACATATACATTTAACGCATATTACATATAACTTTTCACCGTTTTCTTAACATATTTCCCTTGGCTACCGTCTTCAAACAATAACAACAGACCAAGACAGACACACCCACATTAGTATTATCTTAGTAACCTTCACACGAAACCTAAAACAACGTTATTAGAGCAACAATAACACGAAGACAGTGCGCAAGGAAATGGAAAGAAAATAATGATAATAAAAGCGAAAGAAAATAGCACGGCTAAAATTAGCAGCCGAGAATCAACAACATGAATGTATTCTTTTTCCTTATTACGTTTGTCGCGCGGATAACTGTACTTTTCATTACCGCTTTATTATAGCAGAGAAGTGGGTATCTAGGTGAGTACATTGCAAAAAATAAACATAGACAAATCAGCTAAATAATATAGGCGCACGACCGACTTTTTGTAGGTTAGTTAAGTTAATCACGCAGATTTTTATTTCTTTACCTAAATGTGGCATACATAAGTAGTATTTGGCGAGGGAAAAAGAAAATATGTAGAAGTAAGACTTACCTGTATGGCAAGAACCACTGTCCGGCTGGGCGTCGGACTTCTTCGATTTTTCATTTGTTTTACATCAAGTTGATGTGCTGTGGACCCTGGCGTGGCTTAGTACTAGTCTGAGGGTACGCGGCGGATTGAAGTGCTTCTAACAGGTATTGAGTGGAGGGACCGTAACGAAAGTCGACCGACTCAAATCGCGGCGGTGCGCGGTAGACAAATATTTTGGCAGATGACACAGCTAATGTTCATCTACCGGCAGTTTATTTAAGGGGAAGGGTAGTACGAGAAAATTTCAAACATCTACCTGTCTTTCAGCTGTTTTAGCGTGTACCCACGAAGTTTATTGACCCTATGCCTGTGGCCGCAACAATAGTTTTCGTGATTCGGAATGTGCGTTGCACTTTGCACTATTGGAATCAGTGGGTAGGTAGGTACGTTCTATTTTCCTTCTACAAAAAGGCGTGGTACCCTAAATCCCAGGAATGATGCGAAAAGGTAGGTAGTAGATAATTATATACTTACACGTAGGTATTAGGTAGGTACTGTTGCACCAACTTTTGCCTTTGAGTTTAGAGTGTTGGTATATTGCCATTAGAGATCCGACGGGAAGATCGAGATTGAAATTTCAGATAGCACGTTGATTGTCAATTAATCTTTACTTTGCACCAAGTTTGGCAAAAGTTCCATAACCGCAGCTTGTCGCTTGC
Source organism: Plutella xylostella (assembly GCF_932276165.1). Taxonomy (NCBI): domain Eukaryota; kingdom Metazoa; phylum Arthropoda; class Insecta; order Lepidoptera; family Plutellidae; genus Plutella; species Plutella xylostella. The sequence goes on from NC_064005.1 coordinate 2,949,959, forward strand.
AGTCTGTAAAATATTTGATCTAACTAAGTGTTCAGAACTAGAGGATAACACGTTTTGGCTAGAAACTTTTAAATGTAAGTTTCAGAACTTGACTTAAACCAGCTAAGTAGCAGACTGGGAAATGGAATGTTGAGTCTGACGTGTGATGAGATTGAGGGTTTACTTATACCAGTACCACAGTCACACCATGGGGCTGACTGAATATATTATATTGAAAATGAATAGGACTCATACGTACTACATTTTGTGGTCGTATCGACTGCAAGTTGTTGTTGACGTATACTATTAGACCTCTAAAATACTGTTGCTACGTTACTGAGAGGCGAGACATTGCTACTTTCGTGCACCCAATAAACTAATTTGTTACTTGGGAGCATTTTCGTATTGGCATGTAGGTATATTGGTAAGGTAGTCTTTGAGAAACAATTATAAAAACTGCCTCGACCAATAACAACTCACTTTCCAAAGATTCGTTTGGTAAGAACCACAAAGTTTGCTTTGTGGTAAGAACACTTTGAAGAAGACCGACTTTATTCATGACCAATAGTGTCAAAAACGCGAACAGTATTTTATTTAAGTGTCAGTATGTAAAAGTAAGTAACACTATAATAATCTAATTCGTAAATTGATTATCAAGGTAGCCACGGTGACATCAAAAAGTCAAATACTTAAATAAAACAAAATCAAACTTTTATTTAAAAATGTATTTACCAACAAGGAATAAAATTATTAAAATTATTTATTAAAAAATCTATACTTAGTGGCTTTTATATAAACTTTGCGAAATTATCTTTTGAAAGTATCCTGATTTTCATTTTACAACATGCATTACTTATATTAAATATTTAAGTCATTAAAATGAAATTGGTACAACCCTGAATTTAATTAATACGGGGTGGAATTTTATCAGATATTTTACCAAGGCAGGTCAATGTACCGACTACCACTGGTTATTTGAACTATGTAAGTACTTTTATTATGTAACCATCTCTGAAATCACGAAAAACTGTTGCATGTAGGTATTATAAGGACATTTTTTTTAAAAGCCTATAAAATAAAAGTGCGACGGACGCAGGCGCCCAGGTAGACCTAGGCGGAGATGGCGGGACGACCTGGACAGATTTTTGCCGGATTGGCGTCAGGTGGTCGACAATAGAGACGTGTGGAGTGAACATGGGGAGGCCTTTGCCCAGCAGTGGGACACTGAAATGGCTACATAAAAAAAAAAAAAAAAGTTGTTTTCAATCTATGGAACATTGACCTGTTCACTGATAAAATGTCACCATTTATTATAGTTAACGGTCATTATTAATATGTCCCTCTTATTTGGATTCAAAGTATTTGTTCTAGCTACATTAATTTACTTATTTTGTATTAAATAAATGATTGCAATGATCACCAATAACCTTACATTACTTAATAGTAGTACATAACGTAATTAATTCTTGATTCTTGACCATTTTCACTAACCCGAAATATAATATTAGGTATTATGTACAAAACATAAGTAAAACAAAAACCTACTAAGTTGGAGCTTTCTCAATTACATCTAAATCACTTTTAGCATCAACAGTCCTATTTAGCAAAAAGTCTAAATCACTAGATATTTTATTCAACACTACTTCTGTATCTGGTGAATTATACGCTCTGTTCCACTCTTCGTTCACCTTCTCTATGTCTAAGCTCTTATCTTCTTTCACCTCCATAGAAGGAAGTGACACAGTTGAAGAATATTCTACGAGACAGAATTTCTTTAAACTACTCTTTTTTGGTTCCGGAATGGATACATCTGGATTGGATCTTGAGCACACTGAGCATGAGTCATGGAGGGCTGGAGATGGTTGCGTTATGGAGACCTTTGGGGGGTCAAGGACCCGAGGGGGCCGCGGGGGCGAGACGGGCAGGGCGCGGGGGACGAGGTCGCAGACTACTCGCGTGGTGGTAGTCTGCAGATGCGGACGTCCTCTGGAGGCACGTTCGGCGTATTCGACGCACCGGACTATATCGGCTCTGGTATCTGGTTCTGACTGCCTCCTGTGGAAATAATTGGTTTTGTTAATCATTATTTTTGCCGCAAGCTTCACTTGTTTATTATTTTCAGTGTGATGTTTACCTGTGCATCCTATCAGTGCTGCCAAGGTCTGGAGCTCTCCAGTATGACTCCATAGGCGACAGATGTTGTGAGGAAGTTTCCAGAATATCGACTCCGCCTCTACTGTCCACCTCTACACCCTGTTTAATATACACTGAAAGAAAAACAAATACAGATTACTGACCATTTCTAGTTACCTTTTAAAGAAAGACAAATATAGCCTTAAATATGGTTACATTTCTAAAGGTGCAAATCGGTATCATATGACATCAGGATACCGCAAACGCCTGTCGCACTGAGTCACTAACTGCCAAAGCAATTAAGACAACCTCAGTCCGCGTTGTTCTAATGCCATAGGAATAGTAGTACCGTGTCCACCAACCCGCACTAAGCAAGTGTGGTGGACTAGGCCAGAAACCTTTCCTTCATTGGAAGGAGACCTGGGTCCCCACAGCAGTGGAGACGTGGTGAAGTAGTGACGTTGTGACACATCGTCTCCTACAATCTTATGTTGTCCGCTGCCAACTTGCACTTTAGCAGTTTCTGAGTATACTCACAGCTCAAAGAAGTGTCACCGACGGGAGAGTCTTCCCAGTCACGTGACGGAGTCAGGGAGAAGGCGCGACGAGCCAGCGACATGCACTCGTCGTCGTAGATCACATAACATATCACCATGGCTATACCCTGGAGAGTAAGAGATCCATGAGTTAATTCGCCGGCAGGAATTCCATCACCAGGTCATGGGGCTTTAGATTTTACGCGCTAGTCTACGAGGGCTATCGATTCAAACTCAGCTTTAGAGCAGAGGACATTGACGTCATCTGATAGTATTTGAATGAACAAGGATTATATAGGTAGTGTTGTGCTGTGCCTTGGAAGAGGACTAAGTACGTAAATTGTATTGGACCAATGCAAACTGGTGATGAGGATGACTAACATCAACATAGATAAGTAATTGGAAATAATAATTACTGGGCGCCTGCTATGGGCGCTGCAACCGCTGTGTTCTTAAAGAGGAGGTGGTCCGTATTTATGAAGTTTTACTTACATTGGCAATAGCAGCAGCAGACAGCACAAAGACATGGATCATTTGTCGGTCACCAGGCTGCGCGTATGCTACCCCCGCAGCTTGGACTGCCGTGGTTGTTAGTAGCAGGACTAACGTATGACGTACTAGTTTCCTCCTAAAAATATAATACGGCATTACAAAATATCCTAAAAAGGAAAGGAATTTGAACGCTAAAGTTACCCTTTCTTACCGATCTTTAAGGTACTTGATGCGTTCAACTTGAACCTTATGTGTAATAGACCTCAGTCTCAAAGCTGTGCAGATGGCCAAGGAGAAGCAGAGTATGACGAGCAGGATACATCCGGCTGCGCAGACTAGTTGTGCCGCCGTGCCCAGCTGCAGCGGCGCGCCGCCCCAGAGGCGAGCTGTCAGCCAGGATAGTGTACCCACGCCTGGGAATACCCAAATGTATTAGTATTTTTTCTGCAATTAACCAGGATCATAATACAGCTAAAAATTCCACAGGATTTGTGCTGGGTGGCAGAATATCAATTTAGCTTCACCAGAAAACTATGCAGTAATGGTAGTTACTTCTTTCTGTATTTTTTCCAATTTACATCCGAGAATTTCCATCTTAAACTATTCACGATTGAGAGGACGTCCAGAATATACTAACCAGCTAGTAACCCTCAAGATACGATGTTATCTAGAATACACTTACCAGCAAGCAGACCAACAGTGGGTGCGTTCTGTGGGCGACCCGCCAGCTCGGCCTGCAGCAGCAGCGGCTGCGCGCACAGCGCCGCGCACCCCGCGCACCAGCATGCCGCGCACACCCAGCCCCACACACCCGGACACGCCTCCTCCTGGTGGCCACATCATATCATGTCAATGTATCCAGTATCCTACACTAGGTGCTGTATGAAAATCACAAGCTCGTCTATGAAGAAGTTGCATGGAGGAAGATGAAACAATGCCCTATGATCCCAACCCTCGGATCTCCATGGTCACTACGGGAAGTAAACTTGGTTGCCTAGAGTGTGGAGTGGGATTGGGTATCTAAACAGTTCCTGAGGCTAAGTGCAAGTATCAACTCAACACGATAGATCGATAGACTACATAAAGATATAAACGGAAAAATTATTAAAGTGACCTCTGTTTTACCTGATTAGTATCACATTCAAGAAGCGTGAACATAGCCGCGGAATGTGTGCCGGCAGTAGCTGCCTTCAGCAATACTGGAAGCCTGTCCTTGCGGTTCGGGAGTAGACCAACCATTTGAAGAGCCGTGACCGCAAGGCACAACGCGCCACTAATTCCAACTGTGACCTTGACTACTCCTCTTAGATCTTTCTCTGTGTGAGTCTGAAAAATTGGATAACATCTTAGGTGTAAATTTTATTGTAGCTAATGGCAAGTACCCATTCTAATTAAACGAAGTAGTTACTTACTAAAGTAGACCTGGCGACCGTGAAGAGGGCAAATGTACCAAGTCCTTGACATTGACAAGCGACACTGGCGGATTCAGGTATTCGCACCTCACAGGCTTTAGTACTCCATCGTCTTGGCTCGGATGAAGACCTTTGGCCACATGCCAGTTTAGAGGCTAAAAATAATATTAATATTATTATTATTTTTTACATGCTTTTAGGGAGAAAATATAGCTGAATCGCTGTTAATGAAAAAGTTTACTAACCTATTCCAGAATAATTGTGGATATGAGAGAAGATTAGGGTAACAGTATGAGGAAGTGTAGGATTGACTTCCTCACCGCTGGCTGACAGCTGTATATGTTGGGACGCTATCAAGTATTCCATTTCTGTGCTCTCCCTAAGAATAAAAGTATAGTCAGTTAATACAGTCCTATTAGTATCTAATAGTACAACAAATCTATACATCAGAAAAAAATATAGAACTGTTGTAACCTTACACGAAGTCTATTGAAGATTTTAACGATGGCAATCTTGCAGCTAAATTGTTGTATCTTGCAGCCACCACGGTGGCTTGCCGAGTGCTTCTGACCATCTCTACTGCCACAGACGTGACTAACCAGTTCTCATTTGCAGAAAAACTTGGGTTCAGCTTGAACACTGCGACGTTGTAGTCTCGAGCAGGCTTTGAAATGACCAAGAACTCTTGCAGGGTCAGTTCCAGATTCTCTTTCATTCCTGCTGTTTGGACTATTGAGTTCTGAAGTTCGTAGACTTTCTGCAAATTATGTCAATAATGAAATTGGTGCCTGTTATAAAGATTATTTAGAATTGAAGCATTTTGGACACCAAGGACCTAATATGCCAATCTCGATGTAACCAGAGGCCAATACTTACTTCTTCGTCCAAGAATGTATCTGGATATTTTAATAGCGTGTCATAGATCCTCAATAAATACTCAACGCTTCCAGATTTGTCACTACCCCTAGCTGCTTTAGATAAAAGATATTGCAACATCTGTACGGTGTGATGAAGAACTACGGCTCCTTCTCCAGGATGGATGGTCAGGGCAAGGAGAGCATTCTCGTATCTTCGAGTGACATTAACCACGCGTTTTAATGAGTATCCACGGGATATCAACTTGAACTGAAACAAATACAGAGTTAGCCATAGAATGTTGGTATAATAGACGTTAGTAAAAACTAAATTTCCATATTATACCTCATCCATAATGCCTTTCAATGAATCAGCATCACACTGGGAAAAATCTGGTAACCTCCACTTCAAACCATGTTGATTGGTCTTTGGCTCACAAAATCTGCAAAATAGCTTTTATTATTGTAGCTCCAACGTGACTTCATAATGGACTTGAAAACATTATTCCAAATGATTTACCTGGTGATTTGGCCACTGTATCCTTTGGGGCATTGTGCGACTGCAAGCGCACCTGGAGCAGTTCTAAGCCAGTTATGTCCGTGAGATATTTCAGCTTCACAAAATTCATCTTGCGGTGACAAAGCCCAGAGCGTCACAGCCTTCGAGTTCGTTCCAGCTATCGATGTGACCTGACACCGATACTCCCCTGATTTCTGGATTAAAACACAAATTTAGCTCATGGTCATAATTATACTTCCATAACAGATCCAGATCTAATTTACATCTACCAGCAAGTCAAACAAAAATGTACGAACAGTTACCTTGAAGTACCTACTTGAACATTATAGAGTTTGAGGACACTTCCGGCCGGATACAGGTCTTCCCAAACCTCGCGGCCGGGGGACAGGCGGAACAACGTCCTGTCTCTAGCCCAGCTGAATCCTAATGTGCCATGGTCTTTCCTGGCGTCTGTTAGGCACATTATGCTAACATTGTCTCCCTGCAAATTCAATATCTTTCAGAAGGGGTTTTTTTGTCTTCTAGGCATTGTATCTTCTTCTTAGGGTGACTTGCATAACAAAGTTAAAAAAAATTAAATAGTTTGTCTCTTGCTCTGACAGTATAATGTCAGAGCAAGAGGTCATAGATAGATTTAATTTTGATTAACTTTGTTATGCAAGACGCCCTTAATTCTCTTTATGTAAAAATATGGTTTCAAAAAGTTGGTATAACTTGAGTCTCTTGTCAGTTTGACAGCCACTGACAATCGGGTGGAGGAGCTGGCTATTAAATAGTCTACCCTTAAAAAGTATTATCGTGCAATAGCAGCAGATCGGGCACCTACTTTGTTAACAGTCAAAGCGGAAGGTATGAGCCTGATGTCCGGGGGCCTCAGCACGGTGAGCCAGAGCGCCCGGCATCGGCGCCGGCCCACGTCGTCAGCCGCACACGACCACCGCCCGTTGTCCACGTGCTCCGCCGGTGACACCTGCAGGATCGACGTCACGTGGCCCGTCTCGTCTTCTATCAGCGTTTTGGTCCAAATGTTCCTGCCAAGTCATGGTTTGCCTTTGGTTCACTCATAGCTCGAAAAAGTATACATAATTAATGGCGGATTTATCGCTTCAAGCTGTTTCTTCGAGACAACCTTGGATGGAAGGATATAGGTATTTATAAGAAGAAATAGGGTCAAGTGTCCTAAAGTATACCTACATACCTACATACATACCTCGAGGTACCATTAAAGTTGATTTTGACGCCGTCCTTGTACCATGTGAAGTTGACATCTAAAGAGCCATAAGCGGTGCAGGTGAGGACGAATTCAGATCCTTCCCATATTTCTCTACGCTGGTTTAGCGTTAAAGTCTGGAAAGAATATACATTATAAATTAGGTATACAAAATTATGGAGTTGTGGTGGATTTCGTGAATTTCGTCTATGCACGCGTTCATACAAGAATTCATTGTGACTCTTGCAATATGCACGCGGGACGCGGGGAAAATGGCGTGCCATCCCGCGTGCGTGACGAAATCCGCATGTTGTTAAAACAGCCTTACATACAATGCGTATAGGTTGCCACGAGTATCTGTGAATATAACATCCAGCTATTGAAAGTGCTATGTGATAAAAACGCAGTATCTAAACAAAAATCTCTATCGGAAGTTTTCATAGAAATTTTACGCAATATAATATTCTATCTATGTACATTGTAGTAGATAACTTAGCTCGAAGCCTTTGTTTCAACACTTTCAACGTGAACGTTTTTGTAATCGGGAAACATTCTATAAGTTTTAATACTTACCTATGTTGTTTCAGTAGCTTATTGATGAATATTATGTAAAAAGCTGGAACACACATTGTTTTTTGTTGATCATTAATCGGATGAGTCAATTACCTAATGACATTAATTCCAAACGACTTCCTTTCTAACCACATGGCAATAATAATGCCTATGAAACAGGCGTTATATCAGCCAAGGGAAACGAATGGTGTAGTGGTTAGTGACTGCTATAGCGAAAGTCCCGGCCTCCCGGGTTTGATACCCGGTCGGGGCATATACTCTATTATGTATGTATTTGTTTAAATATCGATATTTGTACTCGCGTTTTGGATTTTAATCTATGTATGCGTGTAGATATATCAGCTGTCCGATGCCCATATTACAGGCTCTGCTCAGATTGGGGTCGGATGTAGTAGTACTACACCTACCAAGAAGCTAAGAGCAGGCGACATGTCAACATGCAGCGTGGCGGGCAGCACGCGGGCGCGGGGGGCGGCGGAGTAGAACGAGAGAGCCGCCTGGAGTGAGTCCGCCGCCGCCTGTTCCGCCCACATGCGCGCGCACATCTTTATCATACACACATGAACCACCCTAATATTCCTTATAGTCCCCAATGCAACAGGCGTTAGGTCAGCCAAAGAAAAAGCGTCCTTAAGGTAAAGTGTAATCCCAACTAGCGCCGCCAATTCCAATTTTTAGCACCTCAACACCTAGTACTTACCTAGAATGGGGAAGCTAATTTCGTTTCCGTCAGAAACGGCCGTTTAGAGCGTTTACTTTACATACCAAGAAGCTAAGCGCAGGCTGCATGTCAACATGCAGCGTGGCGGGCAGCACGCGGGCGCGGGGGGCGGCGGAGTAGAACGAGAGAGCCGCCTGGAGTGAGTCCGCCGCCGCCTGTTCCGCCCACATGCGCACGCGCACCGCCCGCGTGCCCGCACTGTCTGGCGAACTGGAATATAGTGGAGACACTGGAGACTGAGTGAAGTACTACAGAAAAAAAAATGATTCCTTAGATCAAGGGGTACCCAAATCACCCCCATGAATGTTCAACGATTTTTAGTAGTTTAGGAGTTATGCATTGTTTTACTAATTTTCTAAGAAAATTTACCTCAGCGGATTAATAATTTTTTTGGATAACTTTGACTAGCTTGATCATAAAATCGATTTACTTACATTATAGCTAAGAATCTGAAACTTTTATGGTTAAAATAACAATTTAAAAGGATGCTCCAAAAAAAAAAAGTTTTTATGGGGGTGCTACGCCTAAGGAATCATTTTTTTTCCTTTTTTTTGGGCCACCCTGTATATGTCACTGGAACTTTTACATTATTCGTGAGTGTATTTGGATATCACCAGGTATCAGTTGCATATAATTATACATTTTAGTAGCTTGTCTTAATTAAACTAATTAGTAAATAATATGATGTGGTTCACGCAAAACGTAATTTAATAATATGATCAAAACGTTTACTAGAAACATTTTCACATTTTATGATAATAAGTAGGTGGTACATATGGACCATTTTTACATAGTTCGTGAATCCCTTACCTTATATTTAATATTTCAACTTCTTCATCTAATTCTATGTCGGAGGCCTTCAAATATTCAGTAATCTGAAAGTAAATTCATATATTTAAACTAAAGATAAGTACGTAGTTTGTAGCGTGAAAATGAATGATGTATAAGGTGTAATGTTAACTATTCTTTTTCTTAACAATAATACCTAACAAAATTACCTGATTAGAAATATCTCTAGATATGTTTTTTGCAGCCTCATTAATTACTTGAAGCTCTACTTCATACCTCGCCAGAGCTAGAAAGTAAGAATATGTTTAGTATTTTGTAAAAATATATATATTTTTAATGAATAACATAAAATAAATTATGAGATATTTACAGGTTTCGCTGTTTCCCGAGTTGCAGCTACAGGATGATTTGTTAACACAACCTGGTGAGCACTCTTCTGTACTGCATACTGAAATAAAGTACGAATATTACCTACGACGATAATTAAAATCTGAAATGGCAACTGAAACAATATAACAGCATTGAGTTATTTGGACCAAAAATGTTACACCCACTTGATGAAAATTTACATTTTAATTTTATTATTCTAATCTATAATTCTAATCAATGTTATAAGTATTTTGTAGGTCGCAGATCCTGGTAAAAACAAAAAGAAAGTTGTGTGTCGACTCAATTTGTTATTTTTATGTGTTAACTGTAAGTATTTATATTTATTTAATAAAGAATTTTAAAAATCAGTCAATTAATGCGCTAATCCATCAAAAAATATTATCCCCACCTGGAGTATAGAGCAGAGTCTCACAGAAGTCTCCCGCGTACCCGGGCGCGCACACGCAGCTCACCGCCTCGGGGCCCATCTGCCTGCAAACAACGACCATAAGAGCAAGAAGAAAGAAAGAAAGAAAGAAACATTTAGTTGATACACTGACAACAACAACAGAAAATGATACAAAACATCAACAAAATACATAAAAATATATTATGCAATAAAAAACACACTAACTAACAAAGGTTGCTGTCTAGAGCGTCAAAAGGCACCAGCTCAGAATGTGCTGTGGACAATAAGGCCACAGCGCTGGTAGCGCAAGAGCGTCAGAGTCTCAGTCGGGTAAGGCCCGGGTCTCCTATTACACGCCGTAGATCGCGTCCAGCGTCACGCCGTGGGCCGCGTCACAATGCTCATTATGTCTACGCGCCAACGTAGGCGTGTGAGGGAGACCGCATCAGTACATTTCTATAGTGAGCATCGTGACGCGGCCTACGGCGTGACGCTGGACGCGATCTACGGCGTAAATAGGAGACCCGGGCCTAAGCGCCCGCTTCTCACGCCAGAGGTAAGGGTACAAATTCCTAGGAGGACATCATTATAGTCTGGGGCAAAGAAACCTGCCCCTTCTCAAAGTGACAATGCCATTGAGGGGTCAAGTTTCGGACTGTACCAAGTAGCTCTTTACAATTTTTCTTAAGGTGATGAAAATCATCGTGAGGAAACCTTCATACTTATGCATAATTTCTAGCTTAAGCATATTTATATGGGAAATGTCCAAGCTTAGCAAGGGAGTTAGACCTTAGAGTTCCACTCGAGACAGTCAGGTGCAGGCACTTACATCCCCACAGAAAATATAATAGAACCTCCATAAGAACCTCTCGTTCAACAACAACAACAAAGTTAAACTTCCGAGCGCCTGAGTCGCTGCATCTTATTTTGGAACACAATAATGAGCACTTCTTACAATTACAGTTTCCAGAAACTTCTGCGGAACGATAAGTGCCCTGTAGAGGCCACGAATTACCCTTTGCAAGTCTCTGTTGGAGCGAATGGCAACTTTTTAGGTGCACGTCTAAAGTGTTGCCTTCAAACTTTAGCAGCGGCAGTCTTAAAGACTTGCGTGGATGATTATTTTGCTGAACAAAGACAATTTCTCCTAAACCTTCTCATGTCTATTAAAATTAGGTACAGCTCGTTTCACGTAACTTGACCAATTTACTGTAATATTTTTGTACTCGTATTTTATCGTGCACGTAAACTGTAATCGGATTATTTGTTTCAGTCAGCAGCACGGAAGATATATAAATAAATGCCAGGTGGCATGTATGAAAACATCCTCTGAATTCATCTCACGAGCTCCTATAGACAGTATTTTATCGTAACTTTTGGTCATATTTCGAGATTCGTAGTGTACTTTCACTACTGGCATTGCAAAATGCTTTCATAATATGCACGTATTTAAGTTTTGTAACTAGATACAGATGAGACTGTAAGTACTTTTCAGTGTGGATGGTGTAAAATTTCTTGTTGCGAGAAAATTCGCAGACATTTAAGGAAACAGATTGGTTCGCGGTGCGGTAAGCAATTATGAGTAGACGGAAAGTTTTATTCCCAGAATGTTTCAACTCGGAACTCATTACATTATGAATTAGTCTGCTTTATGCGTAAGGCGTTCGTGATTTACAGGATTAATCTTTCAGGCATTTCATAGCTTGGAAGGTAATCTGTTCAGGGATTTAAGTAAAATACTGGCTCCATCACTATTATGTTATTCAGACTGCCATTTTTGGATTGAAATTCTACTGGCTCGACATCGAATCCGCTTCAGTTTAACATTTTTTTTTTTATTAATTACAGACCATTCTGATAAAACGTATTATTCACACTCCACAAACTTCAAATATATGTTGACGACATAGGGTTTTTGTCCATCGGAAACATACATAGGCTGAGTTGCAAAAAGGAACTTTAAACTAATGTCGACTAAATATATAGCTGCCTTGCTTTGACAGTATAAGACAGATTTAATGTCGATATTAGCTTAATGTTCCTTTCTACAACTCGGTAATAGAAGGCTAAGAAGTTTACCTGCAGGTGCCTCCATGTCGACACAGGCCGGCGTCGCGGCAGGCGGGGCCCGCGCCGCAGTCCGCCCCGGAGTACCCCTCGAAACACGAGCAGAAAAACCCCCTGAAACATACTGCAGGATGAGCCATAAATCCACCAACCGCCCGTCACACCATATGACAGCTTGACATGTTACCCTGCACGTGATGTTTATAAGCAGAGATCAATAAACAGACTTCAACAGCTGGGCGGTGTGTTAGCGTTTTTGCTCCATTCGATGGCATTCTGCTTTGATAGTCAAATAACACGTTCGCGTTTGTTTTCATGTGTATACGTGCGTAAACCTGGCGAGGCGTGGCACGGCATACATACATGGAGAGTTTATTGTGATTTTCAGCGCTGTTGACACGACTCTCGTGTTTGATAAATTAAGTGTTGTATGTAAATTATCTAAATTCACGCTACAGAGTCTGATGTATTGCGCATTTGAGTCAGTACATATTATTATTATCTGACCATAGCGTATATACCTACATACATACATTATTATTTATTTATTTTTTATTAATTTAATAGTTTACATTATTGTTCTATTAAATAATGTGACTTAAACCTAGTAAAAGTTTATCTGCACATCAGATTACATTGGTGTTACTTATAAATTAGGTCCAAAAACATAGTAGGGTATTATTAGAAAACATTCTTGAGTTGATAGAATCTAATAACGCTAACTTTGCAACGGGTAACAGGTGGGAGGTTACATTTTTCACTAACCACCATATAACCACTAACCAGGTGTTTATGAACCTAAACAAGTTTATATTCTTTAAAAAACTTACTGATAGTCACTGGCTGCATAGCAATGCCCAAGGAGGCGGCAGTCGAGCGCGCTGCAGGACTGGACCTCCTTGCTCGCTGGTGACGTCACGGCATATGTCATGTTGAAGCCGAACACAGTCAGCAGGCGCAGCGCTCGAAGTGCTGAACCCTCGAGCGCATCTAGCGCTAGCTCTACCACTAGCACTGGACTCTGCACCTGTAGCAAGGAAAGATTACGATAAGATTTTGAGTAGGTTACATTGGGAAGTTCTGGGATGGTTATGGGGTTTAGACTACTCAAATGCGAGTCAGATTCGAGCATGGAGGGTCCCTTATATATCTGCAGCATGACAACATAATTATAAGGTCAACCAGAAATACCCTATATATGTTTTATGTTTACGGCAATGAATTTTTTTTACACCTTTAATAGGAACGGGAAACGGTCTTGAAAATTTGGTTCTAATTTTAAATCTCAACGCATTTTACCGAGATAAAAGGCAGACAGACAGATAGGCGGACGGACATAGTGTAGGGTGAATATATTATATAATATACTGTGCATAGCGCACAAAGCCTGTATACTGTATACCTATGTAGTTATTATATCAGTGCAACAATATACTTAATTATGTATCAAATCTTATATTGTGGCACTCTTCTTCCCGAAACGATTCATAGAGCTGTTGTAGTACACAAGATGTACACAAGAGACATTTTCAGGGTATTGTCGCATGGAATTATTTATGAAGTATACCTCGACTGGCTGTGTGTGGCCGCCGGGCGGGATCAGACGACGACAGCGAATATAGGACTTGGCACTTCTCCAGATATTACTGTTATTTTTTATAGGTTTTCTTTGAAAGTGGGTGGATATTAATGGCTTGAAAAGTGGTAGCGGATCTCAGGTTCTTGTTTGGCCTAGTGTACGCAGCTTGCATTATCACAATAAGTATATTTATTTTTAACTAACTCCCATTGATGACTGACTGGTAAATTGTCTGAGTAGTATTTTCAGAAAACCTAAACCTGAACCTAGATTTAAAAGTCACACCACATGTTTTGTAGCATAATAGACTAATAAAGGTATCTTATGCCACATGTGTGTGATCGAGTCATATCTGAACTCCTCTTCGGGGATATGACAGTCAATATTCCATCGTATGAGGTTAGGCCAGATTTTTTGGTAATATAAGAGAAAAATATGCAATGCTTGCTTGCTAAATTTAATAAAAATAATTTGGTAGGTTGTCGCGCGAGGCTGTCACGACGGCGACGGCGTTAGGAGGGGAGGTAATAAATCCATTTTTATTTGAACGTAGGCTTAAATGCAAATTGGGGCATTTGGAGCAAACGTTCAGCATTGGAAATAAAATGTTACTTTTTGAAATAATTGTCATTTTGATCCTCTTTGTGTTTCGTATTTTTTTTCAATTTGCGGAATATTTTTTCGGTGAACTTACACGATTTATTTAAGTATTAGGTACTTATATGAACTCTAAATTAGGTATATTAGATTTGTAGCATGCTTCGCAAAAAATACGTACGAAAGCTGCCATGCACCATTGACATTTAAGACAAAGACCTTTTATAACATCTACTTTTTACTTTGTAGTAATTATGATGTAATTTTGTAGGAACATACTTACTTACTTACTTATTCCCAATCTCCGCTGGGGAGCAAAGGGCCGAAGTGAAGCGCCGCCATTCTTTACGATCTTGGGCCAGCTCAGAGACATCCTCCCAAGACATCCCCACCTGGCCCATTTCTTTTTTCACAGAGCGCTGCCATGTCTCTCGCGGTCTGCCGAGTCTTCGTTTACCGCCCTCGGGGTGCCATGTCAGTGCTTCCTTTGGGACGTCTTCAGTACGCCTGAGAACGTGTCCTATCCATCTCCATTTGCGTTCTTTTACGGTTTCTGCTACAGGTTTTTGATGTGTTCTGCGCCAAAGTTCCTCGTTGGAGACAAAGTCAAACCAACGAATCCCTAGGATATTGCGTAAGCATCTGTTTACGAAAACCTGTAGCTTGTTCGTGGTTTGAACCGTTTTCTTCCAAGTTTCGCAACCGTAGAGGAGAACGGTCTTTACGCACGCGTTGAACAGGCGGATCTTGGTTTGGAGACGGAATGCGGAAGACCTCCACACTGGGCTTAACATGGCAAAAGCTCCACGGGCTTTGTTAATGCGGTTCCCGATATCCTCGTCAGTTCCACCATTTGGTGTGATTTTGCTTCCCAGGTAGGTGAAGGTGTCAACATCTTCAATTGGTTGGTTGGATTTTAAATGGAGTACGGTCCGCAGTCATTACTCAGTAGGAACATACTAAGATTTATAATACTAGCCACTTTTTACATAACAGAGGCTGTATTAACTACATTTCTTCTTGAAATTCAGCCATATTGGTGCCGGCAGGAGTCGTTGAGACGCCAGTCTCCAGGACACTGAACAATGGGTGTCACGCTGTCGGGGATATCCTTTCAAACTTCCAATAAACTCGATACAACAACTTACTCTACGATAGATGCAGTCTTAATGTACTAAAATACTAAAGGAAGGAAGGAAAAAATTGTGAGGAAACCTGCACATTTAGATGTGAACCATAAATATTATGTGCATTGTACTCATTCAAAAACTGTGATACGGCACGCGATCTATCACGTGAGTATGTAAAGCGAGCGAAAGGCGTGTGGCTCGCTTGAGAATCACCTCTGACTAACCCTTTGGGGATCACAGTCGTAAGCATATATGTATATGTAGGTCATGCATGTTTTTTTTTAATTTTAAATAAATCTACTTAGGTGTGTATCTACATTATACCATCGTATCATATCTGAGTAAGTATCGGAAACTTTGTCCCAAAGAACTCCCTATGCTTGCAAGGTTGCCTTGTGCTTTGTTGCTGTCACATTTAAGCTCCCCAATTATATTCTAATCAAATAAACATAATAAAGATGAGGAAAAAGCAACTCATTAATTTTTGTTTGGCCAAACGGTAGGCTGAAATGGCACCTAAAACTTCATAACTATAAGAGTTAAAACGTCCTGCCCGAAAGCCAGGCTCTGTCCAGCTTTATCGAATTCCGTTCAATGACTGTTTGTGCTGAGAGCCCAATATTAGATTATGATGAGTGCTATTGTCTGTCTCTTGCCTTGATTGGGCCAAGTCTATTAGTGGGAGGGAGCAAACAATACTGTTCACTGAGATGGATGAATTGAGCCACTCGGGAAATGAAATTGTGATAGGTACTTTTTGAACTGGAATGTCCTTTGTTTGAGTGATTTATTTTCATTATTCTTCAGATTTGTGATTTTGTATCTTGATAAACTATCGAAATAGTGGGTACAAGCCAAGGTTTTCAGTGATTTAAACATAACATCGGTAACATCCTGGGAAAAGGCCAGCCTTTCAAAAAGGAAAAATCTATTTCACTTGAAAGTTTATAGGACACGTCCAAATAATTCCCAAAACAAGCTTCATAGCTTTATTCAAGCTTTCGATGTTTCAATTAGTGTAATATTGGAAAACTTTTAGTAAACCAACTTAAACTAAAGTTTCAGTCCACGTGTTTATCAAGATATTTCCAAGCAATTTTGTTAATTGTGTTTAGCAGACTTGTGAACCTGATCAAATATTCAGATCTCTTGATTAGCGGAGTGTAGCGATGGTTACAGTTACGACATAGATACTAACTGGTGTTGCTTATTTATACAGAGTGATGCAAAAGTGGTAAGTGCATTTTTTTGTGGGGACATCTTACACACGGCCATCCGACCCCGAGCTAGGCAGAGCCTGTGATATGGGTATCGGACAACTGATATATCTACAAAATACATAGATAGATACATATTTAATATCAACACCCAAGACCCGAGTACAAATATCTGTCTGTCTTAAAGAAATATCTGCCCCAGCCGGGAATCGAACCCGCGACCTTCAGCTTAGCAGTCAGGGCCACTAACCACTACACCAGTCGGCCGTCTAAACATTTATTGTCATACAACAAAAGTTGTTACCAACTAACTAAACCAACTTAAGTCACTTGTATATGTTGATATCTTTAATATGATTAAATTTACAATTTTACTCGTGTAATCTGGTGTTGTGAACGGAAACAACAGGATGATGTAAATAGCGGCTTTGTTGTTTTATTTCTATTGTAGCTTTTTGTTTCAACAATGTGGTTTCCCGTTTCTCGCTTTTGTTGGAATGCTGAAGGCGTGATTTATAGGTACAGCCTGGCAAATAAGTTTAGAAAACGGAAATGCAAACTCAATAATTATTTTAGCCAATGTATATTGATTTAATATCTATAAGTAGGTAAAAATAGATATTATTCTTTGAACCATCTATATTTCTGAGAAATAATTTTATGTTCCTTGGTCTTTAATCATAGATAAAAATGTCAGACAGATGTTAAAGAGTGTTGGCAAACCAACGGCACCGAAATAGGGATAAAAAAAACCTTTGAATAAAAGCGTTATAAACGTATTACGCGATTCAATCACGTAGCACCATAACTCTACTTCTATCTCAGCGTGCTCGAATGAAACAGCGGCCCTAATCTAAGAACATTAGGCCGGCTGTTCCGTTAGTATGCAGACATCGTATTGCAGAGTCCCTTTGTAACATAGCTGTGATATGAAATTATTAGATACGTAGAGCAGAGTAAACTAAAGTAAAAAAAGTAGAGTAAAAAACGTTTATTAACAAATTGTTTGAATACATTTGTGATGTGGCTACAAATTCCACACTAGGTGAACCTGTATCGTGAGAGAGTCTGCAACATAAACTGAAATAACTGAAAGTGATACTAATAATGCAGTTCCGTCATGTGTGAAAGGTTACGAATTTCTAAACGATAATCAGAATGTATTTTATTCTATGCGATGGTGTTTGCCTGCACCTGGCTCTCTCCAAAGGAGTCTTTGTGACTATCTAAAGGGATATAGCTTCTTGCTGAACTGCTGACTTAAGCTTGGTCCATTTCCCATCACAAAGAATAAAATTCTCATAACTATTCAAATGGCTAAGCGGATTTTTAAAAAAATATGGCTTTCTAAGAGCACTCGCGGTAACATTACCTATGACTCAAAAAACCAATTAAAAATCGGTGCAGTCGGTTTTGAGAGCTAAGCTACCACAGACAGATATACACAGACACTTATAACACCACTATTTTTCGTCGGGGGTTAAAAACATTGCCTGGTGTTATTGGATGTTGAACTGTTTGTGGGCGAGGTTATTGTGATAAGGGTGCAACTGTACTGACAGCTTTGTAAGTAGCTATATACAGTCATTTAAATGTACGTAAATACTTTGACAAAGTAGCAAACCGTTAATATTTAAATGAATGAGTATGGGATCAACTGGTACAGTTCATGTGAATTTAAGAACTGCACTATTTCGATGAAAAAAATAATTATTATAGAGGTAAGTACATATTATGTAGCAATTCTCGCCTGAAAACCTTTTAAGGCGAAGCGAAGCACTATATAGTTTTTAAGATACCTAAATTAAGTTATTTTCGAACCGCAATGTATAATAAAAACATAGACTACTATTCTAACCACGTTAGCAAGTCCATATGACTGTGTTGAGCGAATTATCCATTACAACCAGCTTACAAGTAGAGTGCACGGACTCAGCATGCATTATTTATAGCCGGCAGAGTCGAGTGTCGCTGCCTTAGGAGGGTCACTCTTGCTTGGAAAAAACGAATTAACGAAAGATTTCATGCAGTCGCTAAGTTAATAATAATATAATAATATGTGGGGACATCTCACACACGGCTATCCGACTCTAAGCTAGGAAGAGTCTGTGTTATGGGTATCGGACAGCTGATATATCTACACAAATGCATAGATAGATACATATTAAATATAAATGTCAACACCCAAGGCCTGAGTACAAAGATCTGTCTTTAAACAAATATCTGCCCTAAACAACAACAAGCTAACAAATAGTTTAATGTAACGAGAGTCGTGGTTGGCGCAGCAGAGACCGGAACTTCCGTTTTACTGAAGGTAAAGTGACCCCCCAGAGTGTCGCTACTCGCTGCCTCAGGGCCGGTGTTGAAGCAGCGTGTTATCATACTCTTTGACATGTAAAGCCCTCAACGCTTGCTGGGTGTTAAAGTAACGCAGTCAAATTGTTAAAATGCCAATGGAATGAATGCTTTGCAGGTAGTTTGCCTGAGCATTTTAGTAAGAAAGAAAGAAAGTAAAAATTATTTGACAGTTTCTGGTACTTAAATATGTACAACAATGTAAGGCAACTCTTCTTCTTAGTGTGTCATTAAAAACACTAGCTAGAGCTTATAAGACTGAATGACCAGCATGCAGCATAAGTACAGCGGATCTTTTGTGCATTAAGTCCCGTTCGGTCCGTAAATAACTTTTTACAATCATCTCTCTCACTAAAGTCTGATAACTGATAACACAATTCCTATCTGTATCGCAGCCGACCAGTAGAAAATAGCAATCAATTATTAGCAACCAATGAGCGTCCGTCTTTGCGACTCACCAATGAGGCCATTAGCGGCGCCGCGATTCCATTAGCGGACTCGAACAATCGCATTAGAAGGGGTATTCTACCTTCACTATAAACTAACGAGCTCTTTCATGTAATTTTTAGGTGTTCATGTACGTTTGAAAAAAACAAAATAATAATAATATAATAAATCAATGTTTTGGTGTTATTCTGTCATCTGCATACATT
This sequence comes from Plutella xylostella, assembly GCF_932276165.1. NCBI lineage: Eukaryota > Metazoa > Arthropoda > Insecta > Lepidoptera > Plutellidae > Plutella > Plutella xylostella. The sequence goes on from NC_064005.1 coordinate 2,969,554, forward strand.
ATCTGTCAATTTAATAGTTTTCGCTAGAGACACTTTGTATGCGGGAAAACGTAAACTTTTATAGTTTTCAACAGAGCGGTGGTAGCTCAATCGGGTGAGCGCCCGCTTCTCAATCAAGAGATGCGGGTTCGAATCCCGGCGCTGACATGTACCAATGAGTTCTTTTAACTTAAGTACAATGTATACCATCGCTCTTACGGTGAAGGAAAACATCGTGAGGAAACCTGGATATCTAGATCTAGCACATCTAGATATGTGAACCCACCAACTCGCAGTGGACCAGCGTGGTGGGAAATGGTCCAAGCTTAGGAAGGCAGTTTAGACCTTGGGGATATGCACAAAGGTTCCACTCGAGAGAGCCAGGTGCAGGTACTTACACCCCCACAGAGAATAGAATAGAATAGAATAGAATAGTTTTCAACAAACTATCAAACCTGTCCTAGATGTACTGAATGAGTATAGAAATGTGCGGAGCGCAACAGCAGAAGCTTAGTTCCTCGTAAGCTAGACTGGCCCTTCATATATCGCGGACCGTTCGTTGTGCAAAATACGACTTCTATTTGATATAATAGCCTTAAATTTGTTGCTTCGCGTGTATGGTTCCTATCTGTGATTTGTGAAATGTAATTTCTAGTTCAAATTAGGAGTAACTATTTTTAGAATCAACCATAGAGCATAGTCAGTTCTAAAGAACTATAAGTACCAAAGTTGTAATCCGGACGATATATAACACAACATCTCACAACGCATAAAATTTCAGGTTACCTTAAAAAAACAAAATACTAATTTTCAATTAAGTGAGATTTGATTGTATTTATTATTACCTTTACTTTTTATGTAATACCTATATATGGTAAATTTATTTCGATACATTTTCTAAAACGTTTACAGTTCACTTTTGTATAAAGTATTGTCAATGCAATTATAAATTCCAGTGAATCAAATTTTGATCCGGAATCCTTCATTCAGTATAATAACGGTAACAACAGTATGTAAGAGAATTAATACAACTTTAATTTACAAATTAGTTCACAGGGTTTAAAAAATACTTACTTCCAAATTATTAAATATATTCCTGCTACAGGCTTGGGCACCAACAGAAGAAACTTTTTTACATCCCTATTCAATAATCCCCAAATGATATACCTACCAGTTATACCTATCTCAGCTATTGCAACACCCAGGCTTGCTACTCCAGTTTACTCGGGAGCTAGGCTGGCTGAGCTGAAATCAAGGGGATATGTACGGTGGCCTGCGCCTAAAAGTATACAGGCGGAGTTTTTAAAATAGCGATCCCTGATGATGAAGGGACCAGCTACATCTGTTATAAATCTGGGGACGTTTTGTGTGTGATATGTGTAGCAGTGGTGTTTATGTGGATGTGCTTGAGCAGCATGTGAGCTTGCAGCGGTGGCGCAGGCCACCGTATAAAGGTTCCACTCGAGAGAGCCACGCACAGGAACTTCGCCCCCTCTCAGAATATAGAATAGAGAATATGTGTACCAGTTTCGGAACTACCATCATAATTCAAGATCTAAGAGTTTGTTTTCTAAGTCGGCGTTATACTTGGCCATATTTATTTGTAGCACTGGCGGCGGCTTGGGGCGCGGAAATTGAGTCGTATTTCGTTACACGAATGCTTACAGACTACGCAACGTGACTCAACCCTAATTTATCGACTTTATAGAAGGAAATCTCGCATAACTGGCTTACATGTAAATAAAGTTATTGTGTTTATTTTTCTTAAGTATAGCTTTGGAGTCTTTAGAGCTATTACAGTTTTTGCTTACTTTGCCTATAGATATCGAATTTTAAGCGTGTCGATGGGAAACACTACAGCTGAACTGGGGTTGAAAAGATTATCCAGTCAGATTAGTTGTCGCTACTGCCCAAGGTGCGACACGTAGGTACCTACCCATATTATGTTATTTTTTCATGAGTAGTCTTTGTCTAGAAAAAAAGTGTGATGAACATAGGTACAGAACGATAGTGACTTAAATGATATATGATACCAGCTGTTGATCTACAAATGTTGTATTAATTAAGATTGTATAATTACTTAAATTACAGATGGTAAATTCAAAAATTTCAGTACGATAGAATTCGATTTCCAATCTAATTGGACCAACCGAATTGCAAAAAACCAGATTGCCGGCCACCCGAACAAAAGACAATCGCTAATTGAGTTCAATTCGGTGGATCGATCGAAACGTACAGTCGTAATAATAATATTATAGAAGTGAAAGTTTGTTGTAGAAATAGAAGTTTGGAGCGGTTGTGGCGTAATGGATAAGGCCTCGTCCTTTCAAACGAGAGGCCGTGGGTTCAAATCCTGGCCTGTACCAATGAATTCTTTCAATTGTGTTTTCAATTAAGGAGTTTAACAATGATACCACGTGCTCTTACGGTGATGGAAAACATCGTAAGGAAACCTGCACATGTAGATTCTAAATGTGTTTCCTAAGTGAATTGTACCTATCCTAAAACGGCGATATGGTTCGCAACCTATCACCTGAGTACAAATGTGGTGCGAAAAGAGGGTGGCTCACTTGTGAGCCACCTCTGACTCTGGCTACCCCTTCGGGGAGTGAGTGCATATGTACGTAGCAGGTATGTATGAAAGTTTGTAAGTATAAGATGAATGGATGTTTGGTACTCTTTCACGGGAAAATGTCTATCTGGACCAATTTTTATGAAATCTGGTAAGTAGTAAGCTGAAACCTGACTCTCTGGATTAACACATAGGCCCGGAAATTCCACTTTCATCATCCCTTTCTCTGGAGAAGCAAAGCTCACGGGTGAAGCTAGTATTTCAGATATGGACAACGTATCCTACAAGATCCCTCATCTCATTTCCAAGCACGCAAATTCCAACAGAACAATAAAAGGGAAAATTATGCGGTAAAGTTAAGCCGGGCTTATATGCATCCGGATATTTTGTTACGGGAAAGTGAAAATTCAGCCGAAGCCGCAATTTAACGCTAATCCGGGATTGGTGGGTCCCACGACCTCTGCTGGCCACTCGTGTCCAGAATGGCCAACGATATTTTCTATTATGATTTTTTTTTCAAGTACCTATTTGTCTACGCAAATTTATACTACCTATGCTCAGCGAGTGAATAAATACACTCACGGGCAATGAAAAGGTTCCACTTACAAAATCCGACACCAAAAGACCCATGTTTTTTCAAAGATTTAATTTTTTTTTTTCTATATATTATCGTTTTTAGTTGGTAATATCCTGATGCTTTGTTAAATGTACTTTAATGTTGCAGAAGGCGTTATTAAGCTAGCCTTTTCCGTTTGTAATTTGGTGCTTTTCTCTGTGGAACCTTTTCATTGCCCGTGAGTGTAATAAGAGCTAGTTTTTTATCTATAGTTTAACCAATGGCCAAAAGCAAGTGTCAAGCAAGCATCAAAGCTGCAGCAGATATAGATTTTGTTGGTTTTACCTAATTCCTACGATTTTTGTCCAATGGTTGATTAAATAAAAGAAAACTTGCCTTTAGTTACCAATTACCAAACATGTAACGGCCATTAACGTAGAAATTTAAATTAAAGCATTCAGCAACTAGTGTATGGCCACTCTGAACTAATTCCTTCGAGCTAGGATTTGTTCAACGAACTAAAATTAGCACTGGAGGTTACTACAGCTTGACGAAAAAAATCTTTAACGAATGCAGTGATGCCCTCGGTACGTCTAATGCAACGACATTTTGACGATCGAGTGGCGTAGTGGTTAGTGTAGTGGCCCTGACTGCTATGCCGAAGGTCCCGGGTTCGATTCCCGGCTGGGGCAGATATTTGTTTAAAAGACAGTTATTTGTACTCGGGTCTTGGGTGTTGATATTTATATTTAATATGTATCTATCTATGTATTTGTGTAGATATATCAGCTGTCCGATACCCATAACACAAGCTCTGCCTAGCTTGGGGTCGGATGGTCGTGTGTGAGATGTCGCCACATATTATTATAATTATTATAGAGTCATGGTTAGCGCAGCAGCGGTTACAAGCTTCGAACATAGTAATCTAGAGTGACCTCACTGTGTTAAAATCGCGCCACACTATTCACGCTCCGAATGCATGCATTTTGTCATTATGCCAGCTCGTACAGGAAGTTCGTAGTTTCAGTACGTTCCGTAATAGTTTTGACTGTGTACACTAGATATGACTAGTTAATACCACGAGTGTATTTATTCAGAAACTCTGTTTAATAGAGATGTAAAGGATATGTAGTGATTTTGCCATATGTCGAATATCACGCAGCTCTCTCCGTCGCAAACAACGAAGAAGGCTACTGAATATATCGATATACAGGGTGTTGCAAATAGTGTATACTAAGCCGAAAGGGGTAGACTCAAGGGGTCATTCTGAACAACTTTTGTTCTACGAGTTTTGGAAATTCGCGAAAAAAATATTCGTTCCCCATAGTAAAAAGTCACGTGACCAACAAAGTTTAGTTAAGTTACAAGTTTAATATGCCATAAACGTTTAATTTACATAGTGTTAAGTAACTGTTAAAATTTACTAAATACTAAACTGTAATTAAACTGGGAAACACCTATTCAAAATATAGATTAAAATCTATGAACATTGACAAAACAAATATGGTATATTCCACATTTGGATTCATTCAAATTTGTTCTCACACGCAGGATTTGGGGACCTCCCGCAGGTAACATTAGGATACGAAAGTTAGAGGAAGTAATGAGTGATGAGTTTCAAACAACTTTGCAATAATATTATGGTAATAAAGGGACTAATGTTTTGACATAATTTGTCATTTTCCAAAGGGTTTTACTGCTTTTACTTTCGTTATAATATAGGATTATTTTAGGTATTTTCGTATTTTCTTAATTTAGACCGATAAACATTGATTTTCTTTATTATCACATTGTGTAATGAATCGATGAGCTTTAAAGCCTTTTGTCAAGTTCTATGATCAGGTTAATGGCAAAAAAGTGGCGAAGTCTGAATTGGACTAGGAGGGTTTCGAAGAAACAACTTTATGATTATTATACGATGTCGTAATTAGTATCATCCTTCAAATATTATAAACGTTAATGCATGTACTTACTGATGTTTCTGTTATAATTGAGACAGCCGGTATATGTACAAGCATTTATTCGACTGAGGACTGGGGCGCGGGATGCAGCCGCGCTAACTTATGTCTACCCGAAACCTATTAATATAACAGTTTCTTATTTTATCTCGGGGAAACGGCTGGTACAAACAAAAAAACAGATTTTACACAGAAGCATTTTAAAACATTTTTTTATTATTATTTTTTTGTCCGCTTTCTCATCTGACATCGACATTCTGTCTTCATCAGATTGTATGTTCATTATCCCTCGTTGTTTTGGGTGATGTTCCAGTGAACATCATCTCCTTGGTTTCTAATTCCAGCTTATCTCCACTTAGATTCTGTCACTGAGGGACAGGATGTGCCATCGCTTCAGCCGTCGAGTATCCTCGGGGTTACTCATCAGTAGATCTCTCGCTAATTTGTTGGTATGTCCCTGTAACCTGTCCTGATATTTGGAGCTGTATGAGCAGATTTCCTCTTCACTGTGGGCATCCCCAGGTACTCGTGTATTTCAGTATTTCGGGTATACCAAGTAGCACCAGATATGTCCCTGAGTACTTTATTCTGAAAGCGTTGTAGGATTTCTAGGTTGGAGTTGCTTGCAGATCCCCAGAGTTGGATGCCGTAAGTCCAGATTGGCTTTATGGTGCACTTGTACACCAGCAGTTTGTTGTTGAGTATTTTAAAACATAGTTAATAATTTGCGGACTTATTGCTAGAAAGCAAGTTGTCCACATGAAAGCAGACAGGAAGTCAACGCAGAAGTGTTGTAAATGTTATGCAGTGAAATAATTACTCTCTTGCTACGACCTGGCTACGACGAGCTACGAAGCTACGCCGTAGCAAAATAATTCCGTAGCAAATAAAATTTTAATAACGCCACACGTTTCCTTTTTATTGTTTCGATGAAAAACCGTTTATCTGCCAAGAAATTACATAATATTTATATTCTAGCGTCGTCCAATGAAAACTGATGTTTATCGGTTATGTTTCCTGCGGTTGGACTAGAAGGAGTAAGTAGTAAGATAATTAAGTTATAATAAAATAATAATAAATAATAAAAATCTTTATTTTGATCAAGAACAGTAGGTCAATAGACAATTTAAAACGTTAACAACTGCAATAGTGAAACACTGTGGCGCAGCCATTAACGCCCACCTTAATAACTAATTATAACAGTTTCCTGATCGGACAGAATATAGGTATAAAATTATTACAAAACTTAACCTAAGTACGTTTACTTAAATTAACTTTACAAAATATTTAAGTGACTTTATAAAATTTACAAAACCAAACAATATTGGGGTCTTTAATACATAGCTACAAGTTGTTAGTAGTTGAAAGTTGTAGGTACTTATGTAGTGTTGTGTAAAAAAATTATTTATTTATTATTTATTTACTGCGCTAAGACTCTCAGTATCTTCATAAGAAAGGGAAAGCAACCATGTGACAGTTGTGAGCTTACATTCTCGGAGTGTCATGTGGTATATATCAAGAATTTTATTGAGCCGGTTGTATAAGATAGGACTGATACAGTAGTAAAAACGACCAGCAAATACCGTTTTGTGCTTTACCAATGAACAGACGATATCATGCCTGCGCTTAGTTGTCATGTAATTTGGATGAAAAATAGTGTTTGTATGTTTACGTAAAATAACGGCCATATAAAATAACTTCCTCACAGACAAGACTCTCCAATACGAATAAATTTCTGAGGTAGAAAATAGAGTAGGTTTAAATGCCATCACCTTCAATATGCATCTTTGGGCTCTCTCAACTCTGATAAGGCGGGTTTTGCAGCATCCTCCCCAGGCAACAATGCAGTAACTGATGATAGACTGTGCAAGGGCATGATAAACTAACTTCAAGGTATCAGAGTTTGCAGCTATTCGTAATCTTTTAAACACCACTATCAGTTTACGTACTCGCGAGATGAGTTGATTACAATGCTGGTTCCAGCCTAACAGACTATCAATTATTATACCTAGGTAACGGATATGATCTGTTCTTATAATGTTGTTACAAGAACATGGACTACTTGTATTTTTAATGTCACACACGTGTGCCCTTATTTCAAAAGATGGGGGTGGTTGGGAAAAGCGTCTAATGGAAAATGTTATATATTTGGTTTTTTCAATATTTAGGGTAAGGAGATTTTTGGACAGCCAGATCATTATACTATGTAGAGAACTTTCAGCAAAGTAATGAACCTCATCCCAAGATTTAGCTTGAACGAGTAAGACAGTGTCATCAGCATATGTAATAATTTTACTATTTTTTATGTTGAAGTCACATAGCTCGTTTATGTATATAAGGAACAAGGTAGGTCCAAGGACACTACCCTGAGGAACACCAAAGCTAATGGGTTGTTCGTCGCTTATATGTTCACCAATGACTACTCTCTGAGTCCGATCTTGAAGATAATCAGTGAATAAGTCAAGCGCTATCCCACGAATACCACAGCGTTCCATTTTACATAGAAGGAGGGGGATAGAGACAGTGTCAAACGCTTTACACAAGTCCAGAAAGATACCAACCGTTTTAAGACCACTATCCAAGCCTTTAACAATGTGATCAGTCAGGGTATGGACGGCATCCTCAGTGGATCTCCCACTTCGGAACCCAAATTGGTTCTCTGAAATAATATTATTTTTATCTAAATGGTTTACTAGTTTCCTATTCAATATTTTCTCCAATATTTTAGACAGCACGGTAAGAACAGAAATAGGTCTATAGTTGTTTACACTGCTCTCCTCCCCACCCTTATGTATTGGATGAACTAGTCCTTTTTTAAAAATCTTTGGAAATGACCCATTAGAAATACACAGATTGAATAAATGACATAGTATAGGCACCAGAATATGGCGACTTTTCTTTATTATAGAGGTAGAGATACCATCCCAGCCTACAGCGCTGGAGTTTTTAAGACCTAGAATAATCTCTTCCACCTCCATACAATCTACCTCTAGCAAAGCCATAGAGTTGATGCTTGGGTTCCTATCTGTTTCAAAAGTGGGGCCTTCAACATTATTGTTCAGAGTGCCTATCCTACTGGCCAAATTACTTCCTACTTGAGCGAAGAATTTATTTACAATATTCACTGAATTTAGAGCACTGTCGGATAATTTTAAAAGCTTATTTGTTGCTGACGGTTGACGGCTTATATTAGCTATTCTCTTAATTGTATGCCACATTTTCTTAGGATTACCCTTTGCCCTCTCCAGCTCATTTTGTTCAAACGTTTTCTTAACCTTTTTTAATAGATTATTACAGTAATTTTTATACCTTATGAAAGTTGTTTTAAGTATTTGGTTTTGTGGAGATTTGGTGGATTTGAGGTAAAGTTTGTCTCGGTTTCTTATACATCGGAGAAGACCAGGGGTCATCCAGGGCTTAATGATTTTATTCTTAGAAGATATATTAACTGTCTCTGTATTACTCTTAATTATGTTGGATAAGGTATTCACAATACTTTCAGCAGTTATATTTGGATCTGTGTAACTCAATAGGTATGCAAAGTCAGTATTTTCCAGCTCACCAATGACAGCCTCTTCGTTAACTTGTTTTAAAGTGTGTTTGCCCTTTGTAGCTACAGGCTTTAATGAAGTGCAAAGGAACACTGGATGGTGGTCAGTTAAAGGCGATTCAAACACAATGGTCGTAGACTTTTGGTCACCTCTTAACATGACATGATCTAAGCAACTTTTTTCCCTAGTAGCGAAAATATGCCCGGGCAGTATTCCATGTGAAGCTAGTAAATTAAGGTAATCATCACTATTTTGGTCCGAACTGTCAGGTTTTATATTTATATTTATATCACCCATGATGATAATAGAACGGAAGTCATTTAAAGAATTAAGTACTGAATCTAGAGAAGCCATGAAATTACTTGTATTTTTGTAAGTTGGGGATCGATATAAGGATACAATGCACAATTTTGACGAATGTTTTATTAGTAAACAATTTGCATCAACGAATACGGGCTCTACAACAGTAAGTTCAAGGCAGTCTCTTAAGTATACAATTACACCTTCGTTTTGGTTTGAATAGTTTGACCTGAATGATATATAACCAGGTAAAGTCGGCGCAAGTGGGCATTTGCTTAACCAGCATTCGGTCAAAATAATAATATCTAATTGTATATAAATTCTTTTTAATAAAATCAGAAGACTATCAAAATTGCAGTTAATACTTCGGATATTAACATGTAGTATTTTGTAGGAATCTTTACTGTTAGTTACATATTGAACTACTTTTTCTGGTGAACTTATAAAAGAGTCAGAGACAGAAATGTTTTCGATATCATCTATGATTGCTTGTTCAGACATAAATAAGAAATAAAAGAACAATAAGCTCATAAACAACATGGTCATAGTTTTTCACAGTATATTTATTTGGCAGTTTGATAGGGTAAAAGTTGCTTTCAGTAGAAGTAATTTTGTTGTTATAGAGAGTTTTTAACACTAATTTTATAATTTTGTGATGGTTTTGTTTGTGACAGTGGTGTGTATGTACGTTGAGTAGGTTAGTAATTTTTAATGATTTTAGAGCAAAATTAAATAATACAAAATGATACAGGCAAATATTGAGACTAAGCATGCAAATAAAATAAATGAGGAACTTTATATCTGTCTTCACTAGTCATACTAGATTTGATCTCAGCCTTGTGAGATCATTTTCACATCTGATTAGAACAGGTCCATCTCCTTCCGTCTTTCTGAGAAACACTTTGCCACTCGAAGTCCAACAGAACTTAAAACTGTTCATTTTGGCAAAGTCACGGGCAAGGAAAAATATTCTTTTCATTCTTGCAGACAGATTTTCTGATATAAATATCGGTTGGCAAGGACCTGGAAGTTTCAGATCTTCAGTGGATAACCGTGGCCTCTCTTTGTTATATTTTTTAAACATCTGAATGACCTTCTCTTTAGTTAGGACGGTAGTTAGGTCTAGAATTACAGTAGACTTTCTGGGGTCTTTGTTTTTGGTTCTGAAGATGTCCTTAATCTCCTTTGAGTCTATTTGAACGTTAATTTGTCGGCCAATTTCCGCTACAGTTTTAATGAGGATTTCTTTATTTTCCGGTTTGCCGACGGGTATATTCCTTATTTCCACGCATGTGGAACGCTGTGCTCGTTCTTGAGATTCTATTTTTTCTTCGAGAGTTTGAACGTATTCCAGGGTTTTTGTGTGGTCATGTTCTAGTTTCTCTATTTGGAGTTTAAATTCGTCATACTTCAGTGAAATGAACTCCATAGAGGCACGAATTTCTAAATTTTGGGACTTAATCTCTTCCACAGCCGTGACTAACTTATCTATTTTTTCAGATTGGCTATTTTTGAGCTCCTTAAAGAGCGTGCGCATTTCATTCATGAAAGCATCTATTCCTTCGCTCTCTGATCTTTTTCGCTTTATGCGAGAAACTGGTGCCATGTTCGAAGTCGGCGAATCACTTAATGATGGTTCAGAGGAACAGTGCTGCAGATTGGATACTATTTGAATTGGTTTTGGTATTAGTTCCCGTGTTGGTGAGTGATTGATAGGCATTTTTGCACTCGTTGTTCTTAGTGTAAATTGGTAGCCAGGTGGATCCTGAGATTGAAGTTGTGGCTTTGTTGAAGTTGTGACAAAAGTTGCTATTCCCAAAGTGTAAGGCGCTTGATAAGCACCCAATATGCAGTGATTTACTGTAGGGTAGGACTGAGCACTCGATTTCGGTTTTAGCAAATGTTTTTACTTACAAAGCTTCAGAGTTCTTAATCACAGTCACTACACTTGTGTTTAGTAGCACATTAGTAATATACTTTGATAACAAAAAGGTTTAAGTGCAACACTACTGATAAATATTTTTAATCTTAGATTGAATGAGAGCAAAACGTAAACACGTCCGATCAGATCGACGGTGCGCGGGGGGTGTTATATTAACAATAAATTGGGAACGACTTGCGAAAGATGGCTGGATATGATTGGATGCGGAAAGCTAAAGATCGCATCCAGTGGCGTGCTTTGGGAGAGGCCTACGTCCAGCAGTGGACTGCTATAGGCTCAAGATGATGATGAACAATAAATTCATTTATTTTTAACCATATTCATGCATAAAAAAGGGTTTATTTGAATAAGCATCTCAATTATTATCCATAGGCGAACACTCTTATAAATAAATTATGTTTTCAAATCTCCCATGAATAGATAATCACGTGAAAAGATCTGAGCCAACTCATCCCTTTTCACTCTCGGACACTACAGTAAAACAAAAGAGACTCCATAGGCAGTAGTCGTTAAAAAATCGGAGCTATCTACCAACCTGCTGCATTTTATTTCCACCCCTAATCGCGGTCAGTCGAAGCTGGACTGGTCTGAATGAATAATTAGCAATGTGGGGAAAAAAAGGGGGGTTTTTGATCGATCTGCCCGAGCCGCCGCCACAGCAGTTACTGTTTCAAAAAGCCTCCATTTCGAGTTGTTTCGCGCCTCAATTTAAAAGTCCGTTTGAGCCTTTCGGCTCTGTGTTTAACTTGCGATTGTTTCATTGCTCGTTGCTGTATGGTGCAAAGTAAAAAAAAAATATGAATGAAGTCTTATTTTGACATTTAGTGACTTACCTCAACGTAGCATAAAAGTGCAAATAAAAAGTCCAGCATCATCAATAAATAAATAACCTAATTTTTTTGAAAATGTTCACCTAGATTGTTTTTAAAACTGTTAAATGTTTTAAACTTAGACTACATAAGCCGAAAAATCCTTTTCAATTCCCAAATCCCCAAGCTAGCCGCAAGCCAATCTCTTTACCATTCTATCCGAGCGCATCCGAAAAATGAAAATGAAACCTCAATTTTCCACTTCACAAAAGTTAATCCGGCGCTTGGTTCTAGCTCTAAACAATCCCAGGTGGGCTGCGGGCTCAATTCACTGGCAGCCATCTTTTTATGAAAAAAAAAACTCAATCAATTGCTCTTTATGGCCACCGCAATAACCGGCCAGTGTCCTATGAATAACGTGCCGTATTTTTTATCGTTCTAAGTTCAAATATACTGAAAATTTTACCAAATTTTTTTAGCGGTATAATTTCAGAAGCATACCGATTTGCTACTACTGGTTTTAACGACCAGATAATTTTAAACAGAGTACGTACTTATACCTATGATAGTTGGCGAGTCATACCTACTTATGTATTATTGAAAAAACTAAGTCATTAGAACTACGTAAGTTATTAATACTTATACGTAGGAATAAGAATGCTCTCATGATAGGAGACACCCGAGTACTTATATGGACACTGGAGAGGACTTGACTCACAAGTGGAATGCTTCACTAAGAGATTTCTTCGAAGTTTAATATCTTTGCTGCCTCTATTTGCAGTTGAAACTGCAAGACTTATATACACCCTAGCTAATATACGTCAGGCGCACCCTGGGCAGTCAGACACGATAAGGCTGAAATCAGACGGACTGCACCACAATAACCGCACGCAGTCGCAACAGTAACCGCACGCAGTCGATCATGACTGCACGAAGTCGAACAACTAACTGCATACAGTTGATTGTAGCTACTGCAAGCAGTGGCTGCGATGCAGTCAGTCTGTGGCCAGCCTAAGAAGAAGACTGCAAGACATGACTGTGACTCATAATCGTAATTGGACGCTTTATTAAAGCTTTATTGAATTACCGCAACTAATGGAAACTACGTATGCATCGTACATATCGTAATATAAGCAGAATCCTGTCTATAGACAGTAAAATTAAGTAAATACATGATCGAGTTGCATGGCGACTTTACCGACGATGAAAAACTCCATAAAACACGTCCCAACAATCAAAACGTTGTGATTATCGCGAATCACTATACAGAGACGTTTATCTACGATGATACAGGTGCCGTGCAGCCGTAACTGATACTATTTGTATGTGTGTAGAAATTGAGCTGTCACAAGGCTGTCACGACACGTTCAGAAATATTTTCCAAGTTTAGTAAATAAGAGGTAAACTGGCTTGCAGACAGAACTGGCAGGTATACGACGGTGGCGGGCGATAGCGTCTCGTGGATACTCCAATAAATAAATGACTCGTCGACTTCTCGTAGAGTACGTGACTTCAGCTATTCGTTTAGAAACTTCAAAGATCAGCTAAAAAATTAAACAGAAGATCAGCAAAAATATTATAGGTACAGGTGTTGCGAAAGTGGTATAGTAAGATCAAAGAGGCGAATCAGGTGGTCAATTTAATTGCTCTCCATAGTTAAAAAGTCATGTGGCCGACAAAATTTCTATGGAGCGTATTTTATAACGCCTATATTATTATAGAGTTTGCAAAACGTTTCAATAACTCGTAGGATAAAAATGATCGGAATGATAAAACTTTGCAAAATTGTGAATACTTAATATAAGTTAATTTGAATGACCCGGTGACTCATTTCAACATACTTTTCGACATACTTTACCGTTTTTACACTCGGTAGTCGGTATACCATCAAGTCATCACAGATGGATATTCGCGGTGCATGCCCATTGGCCACAGGATCACGTGGTCCCTAGTACATACCGCGACACGCTCGCGGCTGCACGCAGTACCACGGATTATCAGCTCAACGGCTCACCGGCCATCAGTGCGGGCTGACTGTTGCACAGCTTCCGTACCACAGACACAATGACATTAGCAATCAACAGTCTACGGGGTGTTGCAAAAAGGGTATACTAACCTCCTGACACCTGGCGTGCTATGAGTAGGACATTGAAAAAAAATATAATATATAGTTTAAAAATACCTATATTAAAAGTTTTATGGAGTATCCCTGTTATTCCTTTAAAGTTTTATAAAGTACCTATCCCTTAAACAATTTGTTCTTTGACAAAGTGACAAAACAGTTCAGTAGTAATTTTTTTTAAATTTTTTTAAATTTAATAACAGTGTATACATTTATACCTCTCGGGGTCAGGAGGCTAAGACGGAGCCCGGGACCTACGTGTGAAAATTCGCGAAAAACAAATCATTCTCCATAGTAAAAAGTCATTTGACCAACAAAGTTTCTCTGAAAATTGTTTTTTTTTTTTCATTTTAGGGCTTAGATATAATATGCTGCACACGTAGGTTTCGGCTTAGTATACCATTTTTGAAACACCCTGTATTTAAGTAGCCGCAGACCGCAACTAGGCAAACATAGTGTGGGACACCCTCCGGCTAGATGGGATGACGACTTGAGGGTAGTGGCTGGTAATGACTGGATGTAATAGATTGCATCCAGTGGCTGTGACTGATAGAATCAAACTGTTTGTGTATAACTTTGAAACAGTTTGGGCCTTACCACAAAAACTTAGATAGTATTAAACAGTTGTTTAGCGCTGTCAAACGCCTACAAAATCTGTCAAATTTTGTTCAAACACTTGTTAAACAGTGTTTAAAGTTTTTTATGGTAGCACAGTTTATTTTTTATTCAGCCTTAAATTACTGAGGAAAAGTAATTACGTACACCGGCATGCAGTGTCAGAAATTGCAAAGTTGCCCTATGAGGCAAAACTTTATATTAGTATCAATTGGCATAAGTACTATTATTTTGAAAAATTCGCGATATCGTCCGACATGTTTTTTTGACTGTTCCCCTCGTATTGCGCAAGTTTAAATAGGTAGTGGGCGACTAACACTTACTACAAGATTACAGCTAACTTCTCTGAATATGATATGCGAAACTCTGAATGTCTAAACTTGCATAGTCAGAGAGCTATTCTACGTCTTGTACACTTTAGAAACACAACCCAACGGCCAAGTACCTACGAGTAGCTGTCCTACTTGTTTCTGAATAACACCCACACACTTTACACTACTGAAACTTACAAAATACATATAATATGTATATTGTGTACATGTTACGAGTAAGTTAGATCCGTCAACAAAGTTTAAATTTAATTTTAGTTGTCCTTGGAACATTAATCCAAGCTATAAT
This sequence comes from Plutella xylostella, assembly GCF_932276165.1. Taxonomy (NCBI): domain Eukaryota; kingdom Metazoa; phylum Arthropoda; class Insecta; order Lepidoptera; family Plutellidae; genus Plutella; species Plutella xylostella. The sequence goes on from NC_064005.1 coordinate 2,984,576, forward strand.
GAATTCCGATATCTACAGGATGTTCGGTAAACGAGTCTTAAAAAGTTTTTTTTGTGTGATAGATGATAGTGAGCTCAGTCACTGTTCAAAAGTATGTTCGTTGCCAACTTCAGGACTACCAAGTTGTTTTAACCGAACTGTACTTTTGCAACAAATTCAGCCAGTCTAATTTCAAACGGGAGGCAGGTAATAAGTACTAAGGCAGATAACAAACAACCCTTTGTTTTCAAACGGCAACAATTATCTCCGTCTTTACTTTGGCAGTTCACCGCAGCCAACCTAAAAACGTTGGCGGTAATTTAATAAAGCGACCCAGTAAATTCAACGTGAGGCGCTCGAGTGCGCCAATTACGATTATGAAGGTCGTAAATAAAAAAAATGACAGTCAAGACAGCACTGCGAGTGACGTGGGTCACGTGGGTCACACCCACAGGTCACTCCAGCGTTTTGTGACTGAGCAAGAGGCTTCGGTACCTATCTACCGCGTTCTCTCATTGACATATTTATTTATGATTAAGGGTCGTTAAATCTTTTAATTTTCCGATTTTCGTTTGAAAATTAGGATTGGTGCGCTCTAAATTTCCAAATTATACGGAACATAAGCCGTTTAGAAAGAATGACGAGGTAGGGCACTTCAACTTAACCCTTCAGCTTAGTAAATCACCTTTGCAACATCTGTAGAAAATATTGTAGGCAGTGGAGTCTATAATTGAGCTGCATCCGTAAAAAGCCTGACGTAATAATGACTAATTACTTACACCCAAACAAATCCTCCATACCTAAACTCTAAATCTAAACAGTTAAGGTTTTTTTTCTTTGTGGCGTTATGTGTTTTTGTTCGAGTTTATTTTTATTAGGTACTTACCCATTGAGTTTCTTTCTTTCTTTCAAAGTAGTGTTAACTTGACCCGTGGTGACTCACCCCTCCATATGAATGGAAATAATCATTTTCTTAAAACTGATGCTGACTTTCATTTGGAAAAAATTAATAACGGTCTTTCATCAATCCACACTATATTACTAGGCGTGGTATTGATTATTCCAATTCGTTAGTGTAATTTGATAAATTGTTATAAACTTTATGATAATATACACAATCTAATATTGTTCTTTCTGAATTAATTTGAATTTCTTTTATTGTACATAGGTACTTGTGTGTATAATCTCATTCTTCCCATTTTCACAGCTTTTATCGATGTTTCAATCCAATATTTTCAGAATTTAGTCATTACAAATTACAACCAACAAGCTAGGTACACCTACTTATGATAAATAGGTTCATTTCGGACCCAAAACATTAGGAGACATGACCCTTTCTGTAAATTTTACACTCTTATATTGAGCAAAAACAGACGAGTTTTACGAGCCGTAGCGTTTTATTAGGGCAGAAATGTTACAAAACATAAGTACTAAAAGTTGTTGGACCAAAATTATGTTTTTGTTCGTCATTTGTCAAGTAGAGTAAAAAATACAGGATTAAAAAGAAACAGCTGACTATACAGTATGTTGTTTTTCGGACCCGACAAACTTTAAGGGTAGATTCTACGAGTCATTTCATGGAGAAAAAACCCCCATATGTGGGGGTTTAAGTAACTTAAATTAGATTTTCTTCTTCTTTATAGAAAATTATATCTCTAGATTTAAACGCCTTACGGATATGAAATAAAATGCTTTTATCCGCAAAAAGTCATCTCTATCCAATAAAAATATCCACAACTGTTTAAAAGTTACATAAAAAAAGTTCAAAGCAACTTTAATATAGCCGCCATTTCTAGAATATTGAGATTTGGCCTCACATATGGGGGTTTTGTCTCGATGAAATTACTCGTAGAATCCACCCTTAAAGTTTGTCGGGTCCGAAAAACAACACACTGTATACTCACACATAAGACCTATACTCTAAGCATAAGACAAATGTACCTACATAATGCTTCTTACCAACGCCGATAGCCTATGCTATTGATATTTTGACTGAGTTTATCAGCGACAAATACTAGAGCTGGTCTAGGGTTTTATCGACGACCGAATGGCGTAGTGGTTAGTGGCCCTGACTGCTATGCCGAAGGTCCCGGGTTCGATTCCCGGCTGGGGCAGATATTTGTTTAAAGACAGATATTTGTACTCGGGTCTTGGGTGTTGATATTTATATTTAGTATCTATCTATCTATGTATTTGTGTAGATATATCAGCTGTCCGACACCCATAACACAGGTTCTGCCTAGCTTGGGGTCGGATGGCCGTGTGTGAGATGTCCCCACATATTTATTTATTATTTATTTTAATTTATCTGTTACATCGCTATGAGACGAATAAAAAAAACATTATACGTGGTTTTACATTGCGGTTATATGGTCGGACACTAATCATTTTGCTTGGTGAAATGTCCTAGAAGGAAAAGATAAAATCAAAGAGCTACTTACCTACCTAGGTCCGTGATTGTACCTGCACTATCGAATAATGGTATCTTAACAAGAACCAATATCTGATATTACATCTGAACATAACTCGCATGTCTAGGTTCAGTTTGTGAGATTCCAGACTATGAAGGCTATGTACAGTCAACAATACAAATAAGTAAATATGAGAAAGTTAAAAAACCCCCGACATTCAACAGTAATCTCGCATAACTTTTGAACGACTCAGTGGATTTGGATAAAATATGGCTCGTCAAAGCCTTAAGCACTACCAATCACTTTTTCAACATCACCAAAGGTTAACTGGTACAAAATTCTGCTAGCATTAAGTTCGCCTTTGTACCAATTTACTTTGTGCAATAATGAATTTAATAATAATAAGAACACTCGGGGTTATATTCGTTGGGTAGGGGTTAAAAAGTCAATACGTAGGTATGTAGATTCAGATTACATATATTTATTCTTCAACTCATTCATCTTCTTACCTGTGTGACTCTTATCTTAGGATCAAAGTATTTGATCTGTAAGTACAAACGTACTTGTTTTGTGGACTGTACCAATGATGAGTAGGTTCTGGAGATTCACAAACAATGAGCTTAATCGAATTGTGATGTAAATCCACTTCAGTAAACAAAGGTAGTATAGCCGAGCCTTTAGAACATACGGCACTAACACAGCTATCTTGCGAATTCGTATTCTGTTTCCCTACTTCGCAGAAAATACAAAATATGAAGGTTGTTTCAAATTATTTATAATCTATCTCACATAACAATGACGTCATTTTGTAATTTTACAATACAATAGAAACATACCGTACATAATTTTACGCACAATGCAACGGACAACGTTCGTATTTAGGTATATTTTCTATTCAGATTTTAGGAATTGTGAGAACCAATAATGTTAGCGATGTGAGTGATAGAGCTAAAATTACCTTTGTACCTTTGAAGGCTGAATTTAAACTAAAATGCAAAATACTTTCCCACTGGAAAATGAGATTGAATAACACAAAGTCCTACAATATACTCGTAGCTACAATGATAAAATCAATTCTGGAACAATGACTTTAATGTTTAAACGGTTCTAAATTCAAAACTGACGCCATCCGAATTTTGCAAATTGTTTTCTAAATGTAGGATTACCTATTGGTGGTACAAAAAAGGCTTCGCTCCCAAACTATAAAATTTTATCTTCCACTATCAACGGGAGAGTGTGGGATTTTATGTGAACGTAAATTGACTATTTCGGGGTTTGAAATTCAGCAGGATTAAACGAGAGTCGAGTGAGGATTTCCACCTGATTCCTGTTGATGCCCAGCTAATGCCACTCATTGATAAACAATAATAGTATGGGGCAGTGTGGTGTTTTGGGCTAGCTGTTGTTTATTTTTATTCATACAGAATATCGGATTACAAAGGTTTTAAGTAAGGTAACTAATAAGTGTTATTAAATCGGAAAGGTTGTTCTTGACACTAATACATTAATAATCTACTTTTTGTAAACAGCGGTCTCATTGGCAGAATTTTCCATTGTGAAAGTGGACTTAAGCACTGATTAAAGTGAACCTAAGACTAATTTTATTTAGGTAAGTATGGTAAAAGTAAACCTTAATTTATCAAGTAGAGGCGAATTGGGAAGCAACATTTGTTTTTTCATGTAGCGAAGATAATACAAAATCAAAAATAATTCCACACCGCATGCGCATACCTAACTGTCGACTGTAAAACCCGAGAGAATTTCAAAACAAGAGTCGCACTTCAGACGGATAACAACAATAAAATCTGCATAAACTAAGAAAAAAATCATCACATAAAACGTAAAGTTTCCTAAGATATAAAAGGTGTTTCCCCAAGGGGGTTCCCGGAAGTTTTACAAAGAGAATTACGCATTCTATCGGCTCAGCACTCCATGTTTTATTTGAAACGATGAAGAATGGGTACGTGATTTTGTTATTTATTTGTTTCTTAGTATTGCTTGCAGTGAAATAAGATCTTAGGATTGTTCTAAAACTTTCTGAAAACGACTGGTGTCTGACTTCTAAAGAGGAGTTCTCCGACCAGCCAATTCATCGTGGATGCGATTCAGCATGTGATTACCTACAATGAATTTTAACTGAATCATCTACTATACGTACAGTTCATGTGTGTGTTATTTAATAGTTTTCTAAAATATTTTATTCAGCTATTAATTTCGATGTATTTATTTAACACTGACAGATTGTATTTTTTAACTCTGACGTTGACATAAAAAACATAATATATAGCCTTTATTATAGTCAGCTAATGCTAAATGTGCATAAATACACAACATAAACACATATACATTATGTGCACAATTATGTTATGTAGTCTATGTGCGATCTACGATATGAACAAAGGAATCCTTATTTATAGTCACAATCACAATATATCGAATAAAGCTGACTATTTACTGCCATCAGATAAATTGATAACATTGCCGAAATACCCTTTAACGGTGCTCGCATAGTATCAATCACGAGCAGAGCCGTCCACAAACTGACAACACATTGTACAGTATACAGAATATACAGCTCATATGCAGGTCACAATACACATATAATGGTCACGACTGTAATCCCTGGGATATTCAGAGGTGACTAGCAAGCGAGCCACCCGCTTCTCATGCAGGTCAGTGCAACAGAAAGAAAATATTTGCAGACCAAACTGTACCATTACTTACTCAATAGTAATCAACAACATTTAGAATTGTTGATCAACAGAGCAATGTGCGGTAGTGGTCAAATATTTGCAACTTTAAACAAAACATATTATTTTTTTCCAATACTTCTGTTCATAAGTTTTACAATCAACAGAGATACAAATTAGATTTCTTACCTGTATACGCTTCACTTTAGTGATGTTCTCTTCAGTCACAGTAAACGCTTTCCGCTCGCCGAGTTTGTACGAGTCATCGTAGTACATGTACTCCGTAAAGGTGAGTCCAGTAGTGGTGTACTGCTGCGTGAAGTAGATGGAGATGGTGCCGTTGGGCGTGGCGTGCGAGATGACCCACTTGCAGCGGATGGGCACGGGGAAGGCGTCGGGGAAGTTGGGCGTCTGTATGACGCCGTGCGGGCCCTGCAGGTGCCCCCCGCAGGCCGCGGCCCCCGCCGATCCACCAACCGCCAGCGCCAAAACCAAAAGTTGATGCATCCGCAACCTGGAAAGAAAATTATAGTGAATATACCATTTTTATTTGTATGAAAGAGACAGAAGTCTATGCATGGTCCAGCGTATGCTTCGCTAATCCGGCTTAGTGGTAATGATAAATAGGGTGATCACATTACACATTATTGTTGCCGACGTCGATCACCGGATCAAATAAATTGGTTTCACTAGATACCATTCTATGCGTCTCGGCGGCTGACTCATCCCAATAAGTAACGTCTGTTTACTTCGCCATCTTACGGAACGCAAGCAAGCCCAATGCGACCAGCATGTCCATGCATATATTACTTTAGATTTGAAATCAAGGATATCACTGTTTATGTAAGAAAAAAATGCAGACTGGTGTTACGAATCATGTCACTTTTTTATGGGATCTATAAAAATACTATTGACCTACCGAATAAGCTAAACGTATCTTTTATTGATAAATGGACATAAGTTTGTGTTAAAAGACATGAAATGTTGGTCAAAATCATATTAGGAATATTACCTGTACCTAACTATACCTACCTCATAAGTTACTAGATAATAAATGACACGACTTTCCTATTTATGTTGTGTTTTATTTTGTAATTTACAGGAGTTGTAAACATAAAATTACCATCCAAAATCCTGCAGCGGTCTCCTAGACAAATAACTTAGTCCTCACTAAAATGCCTCTAAGTTTTCGTAGCCAGAGGTTCGGTGTAGCATTTTATAAATTTTATTCCACTTTAACTGTGAAAGCGCGGTCTAATTTCGTCTTTTTTCGGGCATTTGTTGCAGAAACGCTATTAGCAAAGTTTTTCTTCGTTCTCTGTTCACGAAAAGTTTAAAGTACCTCCTATTCCTATCTTCTCTTTAGCATTATTAATCTACAACAACAACATAATATTGAAGCAGTACTAAACAGTTTTCCTCGCCCTTGTGTCCCTCAGGGTGTAGCCTTTCCACTGTACTTAACGATCCGAAAAGCTCCTGGGAATTCACTCTGTTTACATATTCAATACAATCTCGCACTGAAGATATTTTCATTGTTGATCAAATCGATTTTGTATTAGTTATTCATTACGTTCATGAATCAAACTTGGATTGTTTATTTTTCACCTCCGCCGGCGCCAAAACCTTTTTACTGTATATTGCCTTTTTAACTCAATTGTTTTTAAATCAAATCAAACAAAAGTTGTTCAGAATGACTTTGTAAGTCTTTGTAAACTATATCATTTTTTATAGCATATTGTATAAGCGGATAAAAAATTGATGAGATAAGCCTGTAAAGATCATGTCTGTAGAGTTTAGTATATTATGAAGGTTTGGCCTCTATTTATTATCAGTTCAACCCTAAAGGCCCTTAACCAACATATTAAATCTAGATTTAGTGTCAAATGTCGATTTAAGAAACGTCAGACCATATAAAATTTTACACTAAATCGAGATTTAACGCTAAATCTAGATTTAATATGTTGATGCAAGTAGCCCTAAGTCTTGGGTCGCTTTATGTTAAGTTCAGCTTAATCTGTCCACGCTTTCTATACATAATATGAATAGATCCGATGTTTTACTGAAATATTTATGTAACGAGGCAGCATACATTTTAATTAAAATTGCTGATAACGATAGAGGTCGAGCAAATTTCAGTGGCGCGGACATAAACAAAGATAGATAGGTTCGATAGGTACTAAATACCGTTGTATTTTCTAAAATTTTAAAGCAGGGTGTTCACCATATTCTTTTATAGAAAATATTGTCTGAATAGCCCAGTGATTTTGATTTTGAGACTAAATAACGAAAAAATACAGAATATTTTTATTGACTTACATTATTTTCTGTATACTGTTACCCCCTTATTCATAAAAAAGTTACTGGACGCTCTATTTATTGGACTGTTTTGTCCCTCTCTATCAAAGAACAAATTGTTCTCTGACAGAGAGTGACAAAACAGTTCAATAGCTAAAGCATCCAGTAACTTTTTTATGAATAAGGGGGTTAGTTTACAAAGGCTTGCAAAGCGTCAAAGTGCCAGCCTACTAATGAAGCTCGGATACAATTTGTAAATACTTTAAAAGTTATTTGAATACCGGGGTATTTTTTCTCATATGTATTGTATAAGCACTGCTCGCAAGAGTAACGAAAAGTAAATTGCATAATGAACTTTTTTCGTATTCTGAGAATCGTGAACACACGTAACACTTAGTACAAATACTTACAATCCTTCGAAGATCCTTTTTTGAATTTGTATAAGAGTAACATCTCACTGTTATCTAGTGAACTAACACATTCACAAGCAATGAAAAAGATCCAGTGAAGTATGGAACGGCAACGACAGGTGATTTTTTTTCATTGAAACGTGATAAGTAGGTATCATCTTAACTTGTTTGTGTTCGTGGGCGATATTAAACTCTCTGAGTAATAGTGGAGTGAATTAGCTGGCTACATTGGTATAATTATGGCATAAATCAGATCCAGATTAGGCAGAGCTGCCGGTGGCAGATGCCTCGTGTTGCCAGCGATCTACTTTAGCTTTGTTTGCCACAAATAACGTTCTGGCTGAGGCTTTGCTTTGTTGTGTCGTTTTGGTAACGAACCTACCGTATTTACAATACAATGCTTTGTATTTGTTTGGTCCAAAAACAAAAGTTTAAAAAGTTAAAGTTTAATTTATTTATGTAAGTTCAGTAAGCAAAAGTAACTACTTTAATTTTATGATCCACTAACAGGTGATGCCGTGACACAGACACTAACACGTATTTTTTTACTTTTTTAACATATTATAAGATAGATATAGAGTTTGTTAGTATAGAAAGAAAGAAAACATTTATTTGACACATTGAACAACAAAAACTGAAGAAAAGAAGAAAAAGAATACAACAAAAAAATAACAATACAGGAAATAATACAATATAGTACAAAACAAAACAAACAAACTAGGTTGCTGTCCAGAGCGTCAAATCGGCACCAGCTCAGCATGTGCTCCAGCTCAGTATCGATAAAATTATTTGATTCAATCTATCTTTCACCCATGAGTCTAAGGATAAACAAACAAAACCGTTTTTGCTGGGGCGGCACACATTACTTTTGCTGTCTGTACTTATTACAAAGTGCTCTGCTTTGATAAAATTTAATTCAAGGATTAAACTGGGGATTTAGTAGCAACTTATTTGGCTTAAATTTTAAACCAGTAACAATAACATGTAATCGCGATGGACGCCGTGATCAAATTACGTAATAATGTCCTACAATAAAAATATATTGCCTCAATAATGGCTGAGTGAGCAATTTGATTGTGGCAGACAATAATGATTTAAAGCACTGTCGAATTTACTGAATGATTTCAAAGTGGTTTACCGCAGCTAATACTTTGCAATCATTAATACTGCAAATACTTGCAGGTATGCATTTACCCTCATGTTTTTACGTACATCATTATTTTATTTATACATAATACTCAAATACAAATTTTTACCTACCTAACCTACCAGTCGATATATTTTTGAATTTGCGAGAATTCAGTGTGATACGACCTGACATTTTCAAACCAGTGTGCTCAATTCACGGAAAACGTCAAACGAAACGAAATTTTAGTTGCTTGTTGCAGGTAGATAGGATCATAATTGAAACCCAATATACTTAATTACGTATGCCAGATTCATCGTATTTCGAATTAACCATATTTCAGTTTCGTCGCAATATAGTTTACTTAGTTTATTATGTTGCAGTTCGGTTCGTCCTAACTTACTTATTATACAATGGGCTATGTCCGAAAAAATTCAACCACGCTCATAATTTTTCTGATGATAGGAATAAACCTCCGTATCTTCCTAAAAAAATCTCAGATTTTTTCTATTCGTTAGTAATTTTATAAAAATAAAAACGTTTCAAGTTTCACAAAACGGGGAAAGTTGTCACAAATTTATAATGCTCTCGACTCTACCAAGCAGTGATCCGTTTGCCATCCAATGAACGCGCTAGTGATTTAATCATAAAGAAGATTCAACCAGATGCCTGCGACATATACATAATGCTATTTGTCGTGGATACTTATAGACATAAACATGTGTTAATCTAAACAATCTTGATGAAAATCCGTTATTAGTCCGATACGTATATACTGATAGATGGAAGCTTATATATACTTACTCACGTTTTGTTACAAGAATCCAGGCATAGCGATGTGGCCAACCATCTATCTCGCCTCGACCTCCGAGACGACGGCAGTGAGCCAGCAATTTTCGATTTAACGAACAATTAGACACGTAAACAGTACGTCGAAATGTCTTTGAGGCAACTCCGGCAGGCTTTCCGTGGACGAAGCGATGTAACGAGGTTTCCACTGTGGAGGCTGTGTGGCTGGTCGGGAAACTACCGGTTGCGACGGAATTCAGCGCCTTTGTACTATGCACAGCCAACAAAAGAGATAAGGATACCTCCCTGTGACAACACTTATCAATATTGTCTGTGTATTAATCAATATATGTAATAGTAAATCAATATAGCCTGTGTGTAATACACACATACGAGTATGTATCAATTAGATATTCTTCAACTCGTCTAGATTTTTCTGTAATCAAACTATTTGCACTGAGAGTTATACTTATCTCTATGGCTCACTATACATGGTACAAAAACTCAAATACCAATTTTTACGAACATTATTTCCGAAGGGATAGTCAGAGGTGATTCGCAGGCGATCCAGTTTTCACTGTACATTTCTACTCACGTGATACTTAAGTCGCGAGCCTTTTATCACCGAATCGCCGATTTGGCATTTTAGCACAGTGCACTAGGCATAGACACACATCTAGAATCTAGATACACACACACAAGAGATTTCAAATATATTGTGACCTTATGGAAAATACATCCATAGCATAAAATAAAATCCAGGAATTTGATACAAAACATTGTTTTAGTAATTAAGAGTTCATATTAGTCTCTGAACCTAAAAGCAGGGTTGGCTGGAAGGAATGGAATTTATATACATATGTAAGTATACCTACTTAGTTAAAAACTATAATGTGCCTTATTTCATTGTACTTATGTAGGTAATAAAGTGTTAAAATAAATAAATATACCTATCTATACTTAAGGCAGGCCTAAAGCAAGTCCAAATATTTCAGAGTGTATCAACACCGGCGCGTTTCCTTATCTCGGTGCTATTGCTGGCGTCTGTGCTCAAAGCTGAATGTCCTAAAAAGATAAAACAAAGATGTTCGTGCTGAAACGTCTTTGCTCACTGTGTAGTGGGCGCCAGCTTTGGCATTGTGAAGCGAGACGCTTTCTCATCTGATCACCGGAATAAGTGATCAGATGAGAACAGGCGTCTCGAGGCACTTTTAAAATAATTTATTAAGTATCAGCAGAGAAAATAAATAATAAAATGTGGTTTTCTATGCAAAGCTTGCTACCTATAAGTTACTTATACAGAGTGTTGAAAAAGTGTTTTAGTAAAGTCGAACGGGGGTGACTAACATTTTTGGTCCAGGACTTTAATTTTATTTTTAATTTTTTTTTTTAAATTTAAATTTAATTATGGATTCTACTCTGCCTCTAAAAGTCACATAACCAACAAAGTTTCTATGGAGGTTTTTTTTTGTCGAGTCTTCAAAAGTTATAGTACAAAAATGTTTTAAAATGACTCGATAAATTCTTTTGGCTTACTGTACCATTGTTACACCGTGTAATTATCGAGCTATGTATACATCAGACGAAAAAGACATAATATGATCAGAGTAGACTATCATAAAATTCTAGCCAATTATTCAGACTATTTTTTAACCATATTTAATTACCGCTTCTGTATGCATTGCATACTCGTCTTTAGCTATTTAATCATTAAAATCTATTTCCTATGCATTGCATACTCGTCTTTAGCTATTTAATCATATTTCGGTACGTGTATGTATGAATAATAATATAACGTTTTTAAACGAATTTATCTTGCCTATCCTTTTTGTTTAGTGTCCTTGAATTCGTTCCTTTTAGGTAATGTATCTTTTATGAACATTCGTGCGTTTGCATTTACGATTGTTCACAGATAAAGGAATCGCAGTCCTTGATCTGGCTTCACATCGATGGCCATAAAACTTTATGCTCAGCCTCTTTTTCTGTTTATATTTTTTTGGCTTATTTTGTTTTGTGACTTACATACCGCAGCACAGGATGCAAAGTGATAAAAATATCCTTTTACCCCTTTTACATACTCAATTACTCAGGTCGACCATTGTCAGTTGATAATGATCGTAATTATAAACGATTAAGTAGGCGGTACTCAAGCGCAAACTCGTTGACATTGTGTATCTTGCCCGTCCTAACCTACGGCGCACAGACATGGTCACTGACCGAACATCAAAAGACCAGACTGAAGGTTTGCCAAAGAGCGATGGAGTGTAGTCTTCTCGGTGTAAAATTGACGGACCGTGTCAGGACCATACTACGCTCCCAAACTCGTATAGTCGATGTTGGTGTCGAGACCGCGAAGCTCAAGTGGAACTGGGCCGGCCACGTCTGCCGCATGAACCCGGACCGGTGGGCCAAGATAGCGACCGAGTGGGTGCCGGGCGACGGGCGCCGGCGGAGAGGCAGGCCGAGACGGAGATGGCGGGACGACCTGGACAAATTCGATAACAACTGGGCTGAGGGTGCACAGGATCGAAAGGTGTGGAAGATGAAAGGGGAGGCCTTTGCCCAGCAGTGGGAAAATAAGTAGGCTTTAAAAGAAGAAAAAAGTAGGCGGTAAACAGAAGATAAACTTTTCAGACTGTAGTCTGAAAAAATATGTATAACCATAGAATAATAAGGTATAACTTACAATATAATACTCTTTATTTGCACCCAAAACCATAGAAATACTTAAAAAAAACGTAAAAGAAAAACAGTACAAAAAGGCAGCATTGTTGTTTATAGCAATCTCCACCAGACAACCTTTAACTTAGATAAAGTAAAGTTTCTCCAGACACCTTATTAACTAGATATTCCCAGACGGCCATCCATCTGAGCTTCTTACGATTTTATAGAGTTGTAAATAAGAAAGAGGGTTTTGTCGAAGAAGTCAGATTGATCGCTTCCCCGGGGCGCCTATCGTCAACCCTGCTTCCATATTTCAACCAATCAAATCACGGAAAGAAATCTTCAATCTTGTGAAGATAGAAGATAAATTTGCAAAAAAATATAGGTACCGAAGAGAGCATGTTGTGGAGGTGTATTTGTAACGGATTGACGACTTGCATAGATACTAAATTGGAGACGGAAAGCTATAGATCAGCGGTGGACTGCTGCAGTCTGAAGAAGAAGATGAGTTTTTTTTATTTAATTATAAACCATTATTAAATCCGAAACTAAGCCTTTAGTCTACAGCTAGTTTATAACCGGTTAAAAAGGAGGTTCTTAGTTAACCTGTAAGTGTTTTTATCTGAACCGATTTTCACAAATCTATGAACACTATTTTTAGTTTTACAAAGTACTTAACTACACTGCCGTGCAAAGAAACAGTTCCACTCACAAAAAGCCGATACCATACGACCCCAATTTTTTCAAACATTTAATTTTAAATTTGAACAAAATAATACCGTTTTTAGTAGGTAATATCCTGATGCTCTGTTAAATGTACTTCTATGTTGCAGAAGGCGTCATTAAGCTAGCCTTTTTCGTTTAGGAGTAAATTGGTGTTTTTCTTGATGGAACCTTTTCATTGCCCGTGAGTGTATAAGAATAGCTACAGACTTATACTTAGGTACCAATTTATAATTATTTATTTGTTGGAAACAGAGCGGACTTTGCACGATAAATTCCCAACATTATAAGTGTCCCGAGCCTGTCGCCGAAGTATGCTAAGTACAACTAAAACAACGCGACTCCACCGAAACCATTTAACACCAAGCAACGCCAGTGTTTGTAAATTACACACCCTGTATTCACATTATTTATTTGTTGCGTAATTAAATAACTTGAAAGCAGGAGGGGTTTGAACCTGTGAACTTATTCTTCTACGTGATGAAGGTCGATATTGATTGGTTGTTTTTATTTTAAAAACGTTAATTCTGTAAACAACACAAATATAAACATACAATGGGATCGATTCTGAAGGCACTTCTTAATTTAAAAATGAGCTGAAATGACAGATTTTAAGTGCCAGTCTAATTTTAGAATGTCACCTTCTATTCTAATCTATGGTACCTACTGCATCCCAAAACCGCATTATTATTTGTCGGAGAAGGTAAGTACCTACACTATAATACACTCACGGACAATGAAAAAGTTCCAGTGAGGAAATCACCAAATTAGGTACTCCTAAGCGAAAAGGACTAGCTTAATGACGCCATCTGCAATATTGAACTACATTAACCCAAAAGCGCACCAGAATATTACCAACTAAAAAGTAAACATTTTGTCCAAATGTCCTATATTTGTTAAAAAAAAAATTAGGCCATTCAGAATCGGAAATTTGTGAGTGGAACAGTTTATTTGCTCGTTAGTGTAATTTAAACATAATACGGTATACGTACATTGAACGACTTAAAGTATTGACTAGTTACATTTATGAGTTACATACAAGTGCAAGGAATATTGATCCATTAGTTATACAGTAGGCAATACGTTTTTTTTTATATATACATATTCATATCACTTTTTTGGTGATATGATCAAATTGTAAGCCATTTAAGGCTCGGAATTTTCAATTAAGTATACTTTATTATATTTCACGTATGTACGCTGTAAACGTAACGCAATATGAATTCAGGAAAAGATACAAGCTTGTATTTTAAGTACTTACCCCATCCCCACCCAGACGACCGAATGGCGTAGTGGTTAGTGACCCTGACTACTGAGCCGATGGTCCCGGGTTCGATTCCCGGCTGGGGCAGATATTTGTTTAAACACAGGTATTTGTTCTCGGGTCTTGGATGTGCCCGTAAAATGGCAATAGGCTCGCCCCCTCACATTGGGACTAACATAACACTCTGGCAAAAAGTGGGTGCAGCAATGCACCTCTGCCTACCCCGCAAGGGAGTACATTAGTACAAGGCGTGAGTGTGTGTGTGTGTGTTTGTGTTTTACCCCATCCGCACCATAGGAAACAGTTTAATTGTAAAAAAAAAGATATCTTTGCTGTGCTCTTTTTATATTAAGTTTTGAGGTTTTGCCTCAGTAAAAACTGTTAATTGGCAATTTGTTTTACTTTCCGATTCCTATTAAAGTACTAACTAGCTGTAAGTTTTCCTGAAACATAAAATACTTGCCGGTGACTTTAAAGATCAATCAGTTATCGGTATAAAGCTATGTAATGTATACAAATCTATTTTGTTGACTGTACTAACAAAATTACTCGTAGCGAGTCGAGCATCATTATGTATAATGTGTGCTTGTTCTGACATCTTGTAATTAATTCTTCGTACATTACTGTTATATTTGTAACAAAACAAGGAATTCAAGTAAAGATGCCTGTCAGTGTAGGAGCTATGGTTGAAGCATGTTGAAGTAACAAGGCATCGAAGATAATATCACGTCTATTATATCCTGTATCAGCAGTTTGCGATATACGATATTTGCTTTTGAGATTAAATTTGATCGGATGTGATGGCAGGGTTGTGCTGTAAGTTTCTGGTTTGTGTTTATTTTAATACCTCAATTGTATACGTATTTTCAATTAATAAACTATTGTGTTACGTAATTTAGTTACGAATTTCATTAATGTTTTGTAAAATTTATTATGTCGTATGTATGTATATGTTGTGTTTTGAATAAATGTCATGAAATGCGTACTTATTCTACCTATTGAAAAATATCAGACATTTTCATGACCAAATACAATATTAGAGAAAGAGGACATAATTCAATGTTATGACGCACTTTCTTCTATTAATGTTAGGAAAACCATTATTTGTGCTTTCCCTTACTCCACCTCACGGACTACAAAGCAGAATAATTACAAAGGTGATTTAAATATGTTATTATTTAACATGACCTTTGGTGACAGAGAAAGAATGATGTATTTCGATACAAATAAATTTATTCATAATTTTATTTTGAAAGAGTACATTATTTGTACCTAAGTTTTATAAGCGACAGATAGCTAAATTGTTAGCTTACAATATTTATGACCCTGTTATAAGTAGTATAACAGAAGTAGGACCAACTGATACGATAGTTAGTAGTAATACTAATGTAAATTTAAACTGCCATGCACGACAAGAGATGAGCAACTGAGAGTTGTACACCAGAACATTCAGGGGCTTTCTCGCAAACTTCTAATGCTAGAGTTATTTTAGAACAATACGACATAGACATAATTTGTATTACTGAGCATCACCTTAAAGATGATGATGTTATTAGCTCATTTAATAGGAAATCGTTATACAAAGGAGGATCATTAATATTTGTAAAGAAAAATTTAAAATGTAAGGATAGGAAAGACATTGTAAAATTATCGGTCGAAAGAATAGCTGAACTAGCTTGTGTTGAGATGGACAAGTATATAATTTTAAGCGTGTACAGGCCCCCCTCTTCTGACTATAAAGTATTTGAGAAAGTTATGGAGGATAGTCTTACCATCTTATCTCAGAGCTCAAAACAAGTGGTCGTGGTGGGAGATTTTAATATTGATTTATTAGTTGAGACTTCTATGAAATGTTGTATAATTAATTTGTTCAAGTCATATAATTTAAGTAATGTCTTCCTGGAACCTACCAGAATTACTCCCACCTCAGCCACTTGTATTGACAATATTTACTGTAATTGTGATTTTACTAATCATTCTGTAATCAATTGCTTACCATCCGACCACAGTGGGCAAATTATTACGTTTCCTTGTACTTTTGAACGTAAGTCAGCCACTTTCAAGTTCAGACCAGTAACATCATACAGAATTGATAAGTTTAAATCTCGATTGATCAGTAAACTTGACTACTGTAGAAGCTCTGAAAGAAATCCCAATGATGCCTTTAAGGAAATATTTCAAGGTTTGTCTCAAGAATTTGAAAACGTGTTCACTAAGAAAGAAGTAGATGTTAATTGTAAACTAAGTCTTAATGACTGGGCAACATCGGGAATTTATAAGAGCAGACGTAAATTATATGATCTCTATGAACAGCGTACATTTACTCATGACGATAACTTTAGAGATTATGTAAAGAAATATACAAAGATATTCAAAGCCGTTTGCCACCAAGCTAAATCAGATTATATAAATAGAAAGATTAAAAACTCTAATAACAAGATTAAAACCGTATGGAATATCATTAATACTGAAACCGGGAAGAATAAACCACGTGATTTAAATTTTGAACTTAAAATTAATGATAAAATTGTTTCATCTAGTGAAGAAGTGGCTTCCGTCTTTGAAGATTTTTTCCGTAGTATACCGTTAGCTACAACTGAGAACCTTGATTCATCTTGCGCTGAAGCTGAACGTTTGCTAAGAGGGAATGCACCGCCTTGCGATCTCGACTTTCAATTTCATGGTATAAATACACAGACCATAATTACCACTTATAAAGAATTAAATTTAAAAATGACAGAAGATTTATGGGGCATGTCCGTTAAAGTTATTAGTCATGTTATTGATATCCTAGCACCCCACTTGGCTAATCTTTTTAACAGATACATTGAGGTCGGTGTATTCCCCGATTTGATGAAACTTAGTAAACTAATACCGCTTTTTAAATCTGGTGAGAAAAATCATCCCAATAATTTTAGGCCTGTATCAGTTTTGCCAGTACTGAGTAAAATATTTGAAAAATTATGCTGCATCAAATGCTTTCGCACTTTAGTATTCACGGCCTTCTCCATAACCAACAGTTCGGTTTCACCAAAGGTCGATCTACAACTGACGCTGGTGTCGCGTTGGTCAAACACATATTTAGTGCTTGGGAGGAACGTCTTGATGCTGTGGGTGTATTTTGCGATCTATCGAAAGCATTTGATTGTGTGGATCATGCCACTCTACTTATGAAACTTAAATATTATGGGCTAACTGGCAAAGCTCTTACATTATTGGAATCATACTTGAGCAACAGAACTCAACTAGTTGACATAAATGGAGTGCGTTCGGCTGGCTGTCCTGTCAGTATGGGTGTTCCCCAAGGCTCGATTTTAGGACCATTCTTGTTTCTTGTATATGTTAACGATTTACCGTTTTTGGTAGATAAATTATGTGAGATAGTACTGTTTGCTGATGATACTTCACTTATATTTAAGTTGAAGCGACAAGAAGTCAATTTTGACAATGCAAACAGTACTCTTTCCATAGTTGCTAATTGGTTCACTGTAAATAATTTAGCTCTTAACTCCAAGAAAACAAAATGTATTAAATTCACTTTGCCTAATGTAAGACAAGTAGAGACATATTTGACATTGAATAACGATAAGCTAGAGTTAGTAAATGAAACGGTATTCCTGGGTATTACAATTGACTCAAAGTTGCAATGGGGACCCCATATTGAGAGGATAGCCGGTAGATTGAGTTCTGCAGCTTATGCGGTTAGAACCATTAGACAGTTAACAGATGTAGATACAGCCAGGCTTGTGTATTTTAGTTATTTTCATAGTGTTATGTCTTACGGAATTCTATTGTGGGGACGAGCGGCTGACATTAATCAAATCTTTGTTCTGCAAAAACGAGCAATTCGAGCCATATATGTATTAGGGTCTAGAATTTCATTAAGAGATACGTTTAAGGAAATAGGTATACTAACTGTTCCATGCCAATATATTTATGAAAATATTATGTATGTTCGTAAAAACTTAAATTCATTTAGTAAAGTAGGAGCCACTCACGGTATTGAGACCAGAAACAAAAATAAGTTGCTTTTCCCCACACTCAGACTTTCGAAAACAAACACATCATTCATGGGGAACTGTATACGCTTTTATAATAAATTATCAAATGAAGCAATAAACCTTACTGAGCAAAAATTTAAGAATTATGTTAAAGCTACATTATGTAGTAAAGCTTACTATAGTATAAATGATTATTTAAACGACAAAAACGCGTGGTCTTGTCCACCTCAGCTAAGGCTATTGAAAAAATGAAATGGATATAGGTACTTAAGTAAAATTGTAGGTACTAGATATAAGTAAAAATTGTAATAGATTATAAGGAAAAAGTTGAAAAGATGCTCGAGGAGTTTCTTTCGCCATTTCTTTCCTTCTCAATGACGGGGCCTTTGTGAAATGGTGGTAGATGACTATCGACAAATAATTGTAAAATTTTACGTCGATTAAACCATTTGAATTTGAATTTGAATTTAAATTCTGCACTAAAAACGTAAATATCAAAATATAATTGTAAAGGGATAGTAAACGCCAGTTTACGGGTTAAACCTGGACGGAAAATACAGTGTTTCTCAATGAAAATTAATAGCATTTGTGGAACAATCGTCTTTTGTTTCTTAAATGGACTTGCGAACTAAATGAAGCAGCTCGTCCTCTGTGCAACTAGACCGGTGTCGGGTGAACGATAACTTTTCTTTCAAAAAAGGCTTGTTTAAACTACGCTGTTTACATTGTTACTCAGGGTTTAATTCTTTGACTTTAATAAGACAAGTTCTGCTCAACACTGCTGCTCTGGTGCTATCTATCAGTATTATTTAACGTACCTACTTAAGTATTTACGTCGGTACTTTGCAATTTACAAACTACCTACGTTTTTTAAACAAAACTTATTTATTTATTTTATTTTAATTTATTGCATGGAAAACCAACAGCTTTATACTTATGGTGTTACTGTTAAAATTATAATATATGCCAAGTTCATATAGGTATATAAGTTACCTAAATAAGTTTTATTTGTGGTTTGTGGCTGTTTTTAAATTATTTGTACATTAATTTTGATTTCAGTTGAAAACTGAAACTAGTGTTGGAAACTGTTTGGGTTCCGCAAAACTTCCTGGGTGGTCCCGTATGTTTTAATAATACGAGTATTATAAAGTCCTCAAACGTTAATTAATTGGTTTAGTAAGTATTTTTAGGGCAAAATAATTTTCTATCGATGTTGTGTAAAAAATAAGTAAACTCTTCTACCAAACGTTATTAAAAGTGCTTTATTAAAGATGAGTCATTAAATCGCCAGTTTTAATTGTGCATTTTGTATTCAACGAATTAACTGATTAATCCGTTAATGGCCGATTTATTATTGAAAGTGCTCAGTAGACAAATTAAATCGTAATCTTTCCGGCGAAAGCATTGGAGATAAAAAGGGATTATTAGTCTCAGTTAAGCAACATCCCGGATGCGGAAGTGAATAGAGTGGTCACTTTATATAACGAAAAACAAAGTTTCAAAGCGCTGCTGCGCGAGCCACGACGACTCTATGTCATTGTGACGGCACCGTTGCTTAGACGGGAGTGAAGCTGCTTCCGAAGCTTGGGGCCGTGGGTTCGAATCCCGCCCAGGGCAAACATTCGTGTGAAGAGCACTTGTATCTGCCTTGTGTCTGGTTGTCGTTTATGTATTTAATATGTATCTATCTATTTATCTGTGTAGATATATCAGCTGACCGACACCCATAACACAGGTTCTGCCTAGCTTGGGGTCGGATGGCCGTGTGTGAGATGTCCCCACATATTTATTTATTTATTGTATTGGAGCAAGAGCACACGGTGCATTGCGGCGCCGCACCGCAGAGATTTCGCCGTGTCAGTGGGCACACGAGCGGTGCGGGGCCGCAACGTTGTTATGCCGCAGCAGCGCCGTGCAGCGTTTGACAGCAGTGTCCTCGCCTCGTCCGCCTCGTCTTGGTGGTTGCAAGTCCGGTGCGGCGCCGGAGCGCATCGTGTGCATGCCACAGATAAGTATTTCTATGTAAAACGACGCAGCGACACCGCTCCGGCGCCGCACCGCCGCCGCAACGCATCGTGTGCTCTTGCCCTTAGGACGCCTTCAAGTTAGTCGCATCGATCGACTAGTGATGGTGCTCGCACGTATTCTTCGTACTATTGTTTACTCGTCAGAGTCCATCGTGAACTTCTACACTTCTAGAACAAGCTACAGCAGCGCGACCGCAGCGCAAAAATTTGCGGCTAATTTGCAGGCGCCCTTAAACGTGTCGATTGTATGACAGTACTCGTTTGTAAGTTTTTCGTCAGTATAGAGTGACCCCTCAGTACCGGGGATTAAGCGGGATTTGTTCGCGATGTTTCAATCAACAATTTCCTTCGAGATTATTTAGATAAACCCATGTTTATGTCTATAAGCATACACGACAAATTACATTATTATGTATCCCATATTTAAAGTAGATTTAGGGTAAGCAAACTAAGCATTTCTTATTCTTATTCTAGTTTTACGCTATTTCATTTGTAAAATCCTTGTTATATTATTATTTTTGCAGTAGGTAAGTACCTATAGCGAAGACGATAAGGCCAATTTATATCCATGTTGGATACATCCAGTAAGTAAGAATCTTTCTCATCCACATTTCTCTCCACTGCCTTCGCCCGCGTCGACAGAACAGGCTAATTGCCTTTTAAATAACGTTTTCCGCTTGAAACACGCTCAAATGAAAATGGATCTGACGGATTTATGCGGCTTCGCTGAGCACTCATTTCTAACATAAATCTTTTAGTTAAATTTCAATTTGGTACCTACTAACTTATTTATTTATTTATTCTTCATTGCACAATATACAAAAGTAATTATGTACAATTAGGTGGACTTAATGCTAAAAGCATTTTCTACCAGTCAACCTACAGGAGGTACAGGGAGTAAATTGTATGGGAGTGCAAAAAAAAGAACTTATTTAAGACAATTTCAGCGAAGAAAACTAAATATGTACTACTTAAATATAATATCCTACAACAATTTATACTTATACAATATACTAATAGATAATATATAAACCTATACCTATAAAATATATACAATACATAAATACCTAATATAAATATATATACTATAATATTATTATTATATAAACACACAACAACTGAGGTGCATGAAAAAATGAACTGTCTTCTATCCTATCCTGCTGAGATAATGAGCCCGAACCAGTGATTTAAATACTGCTCGACTGGGAGCCTTCCTGATAGACTCGGGGAGATCATTCCACAGTCGGACAGCTGTAACAGAGAAGGAATTAAGCATAAAACCTGAATGATGTAGTGGTAAGGACAACAAAAGATTATGGGAGGAGCGGAGGTGTCTGCTATGAGTATCTGATAGGAAGTTGAACATAGATTTAAGGTAAGAAGGGGAATTAGGTTCAAAGAGGACCGAAAAAAGAAGGCAGAGAATGCGTACATTCCTCCTATCTCGAATAGGAAGCCACTTTAACTTGGCACGATAACTGGACACGTGATCATATTTTCGGAGACCGAAAATGAATCGTATACAGGTATTCTGCAAGCGTTCCAGTTTGTTAAGCAAAGCCTCAGTCACATCCAAATAGCACACATCAGCATAGTCAAGAATGGGCAAAAGAAGAGAGGTTGCCAGAGAAAGTTTTGTCTTGAAAGGCAGAAAGTTTTTGAGGCGTATAAGGGAATGCATAGAGGCATAGATCCGACGCGACACATTGTCAATCTGTGGCACCCAACTCAGATGATCGTCGATGATCAATCCAAGATCTTTGACCGTGGATGAAAATGGAATACTGCATCCGTCGAACACCAATGGCACCGAAGTAAGATCATGGTTAGACATTAATTGAGAGCTGCCGACGATGATTGCTTGACATTTCGTAGGGTTTACCAAAATACCAAAGCTTTTTGACCACTCAAGAATACGTGTTAGGTCTTCATTAAGTTGGTTGATGATCAAATCCAAGTCATTAGGATGGCCCTGACTGTAAAGCTGCAGATCATCAGCGTACAGATGGTAAGAACAGAGAAGATTAGAGGAGACTAAATGAATAAACATAGAGAAAAGTAAAGGAGACAGGATACCGCCCTGAGGAACGCCAGCAGACAAATCGGACCAGTCAGATAATACCGAGCAGCTTCGGATCGCCTGCTGACGACCCCGAAGATAGGAAGAAAACCAGCTGACAGCAGGGAGGGAGATCTTGGATTTTTCCAAAACGGCTAATAGTAGGTCATGGTCCACAGCGTTAAACGCATTGCTAAAATCAATGAGGACAAGCACGGTAATCATTTTGTTCTCCATACCACACCTTATGTCCTCAGTGACTTTCAGCAAGGCAGTCGTAGTGCTGTGCCCAGCCCGAAAACCAGACTGGTATGGATTTAGAAGACCACCATTTGACAGAAACGCGGTAAGCTGGCGGTGAACAATCGACTCGAGGACCTTGGACAGGAAGGGTAATATTGAGATGGGGCGGTAATGGTTGAGAGATGAGGGGTTTGATATTTTAGGAAGAGGAATAACATAGGCCTTACGCCAGAGATCAGGGAAATGTCCAGAGGTAAGGGAATGGTTGATGATATGGGTGATGGCAGGGAGAAGGATGTCGAGAAGATTGATCACCATAATGCGTCCTATATTATCATGGCCTTCGATTTGAGGGACAGAATAATTTTCCTAATCTCCTCCGCTGATGCTGGTGCGAAATTAAAGGAGTCTATATCTGGCGTAACTTCATTTTAAAAGTATATTTGGGTAAACAATTGTCAATTTATAATAGCTACAGCCTAAATTATATTAAACTAAATTATATTTTGATGAAAATCGGCGTCATTCAGAAGATAAATAGTCAGATTTTAATACAATGATTGACTTTTAAAATTAGGAGTTGGATTAAAGAGGTTTTACATTAATAAACTATTATACCTATGTACTTAGGTATAATATATTAGGTATACTTACCTATATTTGGGGAAAACCGCAAAAAAAACACCGTGTCACAAAGTGCTCTTGAATGTTCGAGTATTTGGCCCTCAGTGCTCGTTTAGCAAAGTTTTTTCCCTTCCTTATTCCAGAATGGTCACACCAACTTGGGACTAAAGCGTTAAAATAAGATGCTACACCAATAACGGCTCTATCTTGTTGCATCAAAGGTTATAATTATATAGCAGGGGTGGTATTAGGCTGCCTTGCGGGCGCCCGGCCGTCCATCTTAAAACTTTTGTTATGAAAGGGCAGATAATACGTTAAGAACAGCTCGGAATTGAACTTTTCTTTGGAAAACAACGATGTTTAAGAAACACAAAAGTTTAATTCGTTTTGCATTGAGGAGGTTTGTATTACATGCTGAATGTTTCAATATCAAGCCACATTATGGTAGGTTGTGCTGTATAATCTAGGGTGGTTGTAGTCATGAATATTGTAAGATGCCTCTAACAGTGGACATTGGAAGTAACTAGTGGCTGACAATGATAATAATTAATTATCTTCGTTTAAATAACAGAACACTATTATATATTCAATTAAATATTTATAGGTAGGTGTTAATTATGAGAAAATATAGGTACAATGCTATAGTTATAATTTTAAACGAATTATCTGTTCGCATAAGAACGCTAGCTCCAGTCAAACCAGTCCATATTCAAGTTTTACATACATATACGCCCAATCTAATGGAAAAAGGCAAGTATTCCTAACATTGGCCGCCTTCCAAACAAGCTTTGTGACTGTTCCCCGGTGCCTGATTGAATCTAACGAGTGGGAGACCGGGCGAGTCAACTGTTGTGTCTCCTATTCCGATGTGGATGACTGTCGATGCGGGTTTCATTTATACTGATCGAGTTAGAGGTGACGATAAGGCTCTCAATCACTAAGCCTCTTCAATCTTCGTTATAAAGCGTGTGAATTTATTTGATCCCCTAGGCTAGGGTATAACGACGGAGTGACGGAGCGACGCAGTGTTTATAAGCGGGGCTTTAAGTTAAATTTAAGTTAAACACTGAATTAAAAAAAATTACCCACGAGCTGCATCCTAAAAATTGTATTGATGATGTGATTTAATATACACTCACGGGCAATGAAAAGGTTCTACTGAGAAAAGCACCAAATTACTCCTAAATGGGAAAGACTAGCTTAATGATGCCTTCAGCAACATTAAAGTACATTTAACATAGCATCAGGATACTACAAACTAAAAACAGTAATATTTTGTTCAAATTTCTAATCAATTGTTTGAGAAAATTGGGGTTGTTTGGTGTCGGCATTTTGTGAGTGGAACTTTTTCATTGCCCGTCAGTGTAATATAAGTAAAGATAGGTGTGTAAAAAAATATAGCAAGTATATACTTAGTAAACTGAAAAAAATCATTCTTCCCGAATAAGCTTGCGAAAAATGAACGGTATCATTTACAGTAATCTTATAAAATGCCACTGATTGAATTTCAAAGTAAGGTGGTTATTTACAGGTTCACCTCGTAAGGTGGTTTTATTTGCCAACTCTTTTAAATTCAAATAGCTTTTGCTGAGGAGAGCTGGCGTTGACAAAATGCGGCAAATTTCTCACCGCATTTGCTCGTTGCGATATTTCCTGTTGCATTTAGAAGCACTATTTAGCTTGCTTTTATAATAATATTAATAATATAAAGAATGTATAATTTAATAGAAAGATGAAACAAAAACAAGGGCATGATAACTCAATTTACAAGAGCTGATCAATATCTCCGTTTTTTTATTAAGTACTAAATTTAATTACGCTTCAGTACCTATTATATTTATTTTATTTTACTCAAAACATTATAGATTCACAACAAAATGATAAACACAGTAAACACATACAATGGCGGGCTTATTGCCAAAAACCAATTTCTTCCAGCCAACCTTTGTTGGTGAATTGGTGGATACAAGAGTTATATTATTATAGGTATTATATCTGCCAACCCAAGGTATTAAAGTAGTGTTCACATTATTTTTAAAAGTAGCCAGCGATGGTGACAGTCGTACGCCCACTGGTAAGGAGTTCCATAGACTTGCAGCCTTCATAGCGAAATAATCACTGTAGGAGGCTGCATTATAGTCGAGAACACTCAACAACGAATTCACGAACTCAATAATGTTATGAAACGTTAATAATTAGTACTAAAGGATAAATAGTTGAAAACAAGACACCATCCCGTTGCTAACAGAGCGAACGATCAACAACTTCACCACAAGCGGCCTTTGAAGTTACCCTGTTCAATTTCACCTGAATTCTATAGTACGTAAACAAAACGTACCGAAACTATAGTTTAAAACTAAATTTGTTGTCTTGGTAGTTTCTAGTAGTGTCCTAGGACTCCTAGGCTTCAAATAGTCAAATTGGATAATATTTGTATTTACATTTTTTTCCTGTATGAACTAGGATTGCTAATCCAACACATAAGGGTACATAGAACTACGCGTAATGTAAGAGTGTGAGCACGGCCGTCTCGTAATGATAAAGAATCCACGGACGACATAAACCTAAGTCTAGCTCTAGTATTTGTTACGGAAATACTAGAAGATCTATCTAGTTATTTATAGGAAAACACTAAATTCTTATCTTCCTATAAGAATTTAGTTTTTTCCTAAAGATAAAGTATAATTTATTTGACTTACAGACAACAGCAAAAATAGAGGAAACATAAAATACTGAATTTTCTCTAGGACCCTTATGACTTTGAGTTAAAAAGTACTTATTCTCCCTATTCTTCATTCGTTTTGAGTGTATTGCGTTGATAATAGCCAAGTCATTGAGTGGTCCACACACTGCAAGTCACACACCTGACGACGGTCAGACAGGCTCTGTTCAAGGTATTCAGCTGACCCAAATTATAAGTCATTGGAGGAATTGAAAATTACAGAGGAACTATTTTTTATATAACTTAAGTAATAGTTTTAAGCGCACACGCCCCTTATTCTTATATATAAGATAGGTACATAATCTACTAACTTATGTGATAGGCACGGTGCACAGTATCACTCAATTCTTGCTATAGAATATGTAGCTTTTTTACTGGCATATTGAAATAAATGTATCAAAACATGTTAGTAATGTAACTCTGACTAGCCGGGGAATTGAGTTCGAAGCTTCTAATTATTGATGTATTCGGCTTTCATCGTGAACTACCTGGGGGCTTAAAATTCATGTAGCAAAATACCCTGGGTATTTACATACATTAGCGTTGAAGTTAAGTGTTTATTCATAGTTGTCTGAGGTGAACTGGTTCCAGTTTATGCAAATATGACCCTACTACGGCTGCGTGAGGTGACGCCTGCTCCGCTCTGATAGTCAACCGCAGTCGGTTAACGTACGACAGGATTCAGGTGGCTTATCGTGTAATTTTCCATCCTGTTACAGACAGGAGATGCCAGTTTGGTGTGGTTCTGATGGGTTTATCGTATGATTCGGCACCGTAGCTTAGGCAGTAGTTAAGCTGCTTCCGAAGCTTGGGGCCGCGGGTTCAATCCCGCCCAGGGCAAACTTTCGTGTGATGAGCACTTGTGTTTGCCTTTGTGTCTGGTTGTCGTTTATCTATTTAATATGTATCTTTATATGTATCTGTGTAGATATATCAGCTGCCCATAATACAGATTCTGCCTAGCTTGGGGTCGGATGGCCGTGTGTGAGATGTCCCCACATATTTATATATATATATTTTAATAATAGAAAATGATCGTAGAGTAGAACTGTAGAAAACATATTTGATCCATTCTTTGCGGGTATGTTAGTGCCGGCATTTCTCTCTCTTTCAGGCTATGTGTCCCATATGGTGGTGGGGTCTGCCTTCCTCGTTTTCTCTCTCCACTTCGCCCTGTCTCCAACGTCGTCTTCAGAGACTTGGCAGTGTCGTAGGTCTTTTTGCACTACGTCTATCCATCTGGTTTTAGGTCTTCCTCGGGATCTCCGACCGGGGGCGGACAGGCGTAGTGCTTCGTTTCCAACATAGTCAGGTGGTCTTCTCTTGACATGTCCGAACCATCGCAAGCGGTTTTCTTGGAGTTTGTCGGCGATGTCACGTACTCCCAGGCTGCCGCGAACGTACTCATTGCGGATTCTGTCAAGCCTTGTGACCCCGCACATCCACCTCAACATCTTCATTTCAGCCGCTTGGACCACTCTGACATGCGTTTGCGTCGCTGCCCAGGTCTCACTGCCATACATTAGGACCGGGCGTATGATGGTTTTGTACACAAGACCTTTCAACCTTACCGGCATTCTTCTGTCACAAGTAACACCAGTTACTTCGCGCCATTTTAGCCAGGCGGCAGCTATTCTGTGTTGGATGTTGTATTCCACTTTACCAGAACTGTGCATCATGTTACCCAAATACTTATATTGGTCGCACTTGATGACTTGTTGGCCGTCGATGATGATGGGGCTGTCATCTGGGTCTGGTTCGTTGCATGCCATGTATTGGGTTTTAGTAACACTTAGCTTTAGGCCGCCTTTTTGCAACTGATGTTTCCACTCCAGAAGGGCCTTTTGTAGGGAGGTTCTGCTCTCCGTGCAGATTGCTACATCGTCCGCGTATATAAACGTCCACGCAGCCGTACTCTGTGCTGTTTCCGTCAGCGCATCCAGGACCAAGCAAAACAGGAAAGGGCTTAGGACTGAACCTTGGTGTACCCCTTCTGCTACAGCAATGGGCCGAGTAGCACCTACAACCGTCCTCACAACAGACCTTGCATTTTTATACATGTCCGCAATTATACTGACATACTTCTCAGGGACGCTTTTTCTGCGTAAGCTCCACCAGATAGCATCTCTCGGTATGCGATCGAACGCTTTTTCCATGTCCAAAAATGCGATGTACAGGGGACAGTTCTTAGCACGGTATTCTTCGGCAATAGTATTTAGAGCGAACATGAGATCCGTAGTGGATACGCCGGGAACAAAGCCGTAGTGGTTTTTTGAGAGTGAGCACTCCTGCCTCAGTCGGCTATCAATCACTCTTTCGTACAACTTCATTGTATGGCACATAAGTTTGACTCCACGGTAATTATTACACTCAAGTTTACTTCCTTTCCCTTTGTAGATGGGTATGATTGTGCTTAATCCCCATGCAGATGGCATTTTCGATGTCTCCATCATGCGATTGAAGAAGTTTGTGAGTAGAATAATGCCGTGGTCACTAAGGCACTTCCATGCTTCTACGGGTATTCCGTCGGGACCTACTGCTTTCTTATTCGACATCTTTTGCAAAGCCCTCTTTACTTCCCATGGATTTATTGGAGCAATCAAACCTTGGTTTTTGTGTGCTTCTGGGAGATTGATATTAACGGGTATTTTGTTTAACAGATCTTCGTAATATTTTTGCCAGGTTGCTATGATGTCTTTGTCTTTATACAGTAAGTCGCCATTTGTTCCCTTGATGACTCGACAGGTAGCCGGATCCTTTGTGCTCTGGTTTCGTTGTTTTGCGAGTTTATATATTTGTTTTTGGCCTTCTTTGCTATCTAGTGTCGAATACATATCCTTAAGTGAATTCGCCTGTGCAATAGCTATCGTTTTCTTTGCATGTTTTTTGGCTTTCTTATACTCCTCTCGGTCTTCTGGTGTTTTTGTGGCCTGCCAGGTTTTAAAAGCAGATTTCTTGTCTTTCAGGGCTTGTTGCACCGTGTCTGTCCACCACCATGTCTCTCTTGGAGTTCTTTTTCCGCCTTTTGTTCGTCCAAGGATAACGTTTCCAGCTTTTGTGAGGCACTTGTGAAGGTGTTCCCAAATTTTGTCAACATCTTGTGTTGTGTCAACTTTTACGTCAGATAGGTGTTGACGGAACTCTTCGGTCTTTTCTCCTTTCAGATTCCACCATTTTGTAATCTCAGCAGTTCGTGCTGGTTTTAACTTTGATGTTCTCTTGAAGACCATGTCCGCTACAACGATTCTGTGTTGGGTTATAGCGCATTCACCAGGAATCACTTTGCAATTTTTTACACGGCCTATATGTGCGCGATTTGTTAGTAGGTAGTCTATCTGCGAGGATGCTGGGCCACTCTTGTACGTTATTATATGTTCCGGCTTTTTCTTAAAAAAGGAGTTTATAATGGCTAGATCAAAAGCCAAAGTGCCGGCATTTGGCTATCTCAAATGAAACCTTCACTTTGCCACCACGCTGGTCTACTGGTGGGTTCATACATCTAGATGTGGCATTATACAAACATACATAATATAATTCCTAGGACGCGTTCAATTTTACATAACAGAAACAGTACAACAGTGGCCTTATCTCATCCGGGGTTTAAATCGTCTAGGTAATTATGGGTAGAATTATTGAGCGGAACCTTAATTTAACTTTGGCTATAAAAGGTCTATAAAGAAACACAAAGGCCGGCTGGCTCGCTGAATCCAAACTAAATGTCGTGGCAATTGATAAAATGAGGTATTTTTATGTGGCCAGGACTCTCACTAAAACATAGTATAGTCAGATTCATGTATACACCTTACAGGGTTGGCAAGAAAACATACGAATATACTGCCATACTGTTTTTATTATGCGCTCTGTACAATTGTACTCAGTTGCAGTTGTAATCAGTCTTATAAATAAATAAAATAAAAATAAAAAATAAAAAAGCCTTTTATTTCTCACCAAAAGAAACTTATGCTATTATCATGCAGAAAAATGATATTTAACAAACATTTAAAAAATTATTGATTTAAGTACTTATTGTAATTTATTATTTTACTCTTAAATAAATTGAATTATAAATTGTATTAATTAATTAATTAAAAGCATGCAGTATTCCATTCAAGGTATTTAAAATCACTATATTATATTAATTAATTACATATCCGATATTTACATTTATAATTTGTTTTTAATTAAAATTACTACTTATTTATGCCTGATGAGAACCCCTTTCTGGGTGAAGGCCTCTTCCAGATTATGCCATTCGCTTCTGTCTAGCGCTGTCGTCATCCATGCGTCTCCAGCCACTTGTCTGATGTCATCAGCCCAGCGCTGGTAAGGTCTTCCTCGCTTCCTTTTACCACATGGACCGTACCATTGTGTTATTTCTTTTGTCCATCTGTTGTCCGTAAGTCTTGAGATATGTCCTGCCCATTTCCATTTTAGCCTTTAGGCATGTTCTAGGAAGTCTATTACCTTGGTTTGATTTCTGATTTTGGCGCTAGGTATTTTTTGAATCTTTCTGACTCCAACCATGCTGCGTTCCATGGCTCTTTGACATGATCGAATGGCTTGCATCACTTGTTTAGTAAATACCCATGTCTGTGCTCCGTAAGTTAAGCAAGGGAGGATACACGAGTCCATTACTGTCTTTTTCAGTCGCAGTGACATTTGACTTTTAAATATTTCAGCGAGCGACCAGTATCTGTTCCAAGTGTTGGATATTCTCCTGTTAACTTCTTCAATGTTGCTTTTCTCGCTAAAAGAAATTTGTTTTCCTAGATATATGTAGGACTCCACGTATTCAAGATTATTGCCCTCAATCGTAATAGGACGTCTGGTAGAGTTCGTCATAATCTTTGTTTTTTGTAGATTCATTTCAAGTCCTATTTCTTTACTAGCTAGGTGTAGAGAATGTGTCATGTATTCCATTTCTGTGTGATTCTCTGATAGAAGAACTATATCGTCTGCAAAACGGAGGTGGCTGAGACGTCTTTTTCCAATTTTTATGCCCACGTCTTCATCCTTCCATCTTAGATTCTCGAAAATAATTTTTTCCAGCACTGTTATGAAAAGTTTCGGGGAGATGGGATCTCCTTGTTTCACTCCTCTTTGTATAGGGATTTCAGGGCCCGTAGTTTCCGTCTTAACTCTACTCACGCTGGTGCAGTATGAATCTTTTATGATGTTTATGTAAGTATGTTCTATTTCGCATTTTTCAAGAGCGGTCCATATTGAGCTATGTGAGATAGTATCAAAAGCCTTGGTGTAGTCGACAAAAGTTAGATATAATGGTCGGTTGAACTCTTTGTATTTCTCGATTACCTGTTCAACTACGTGTATGTGGTCTATTGTCGAGAAACCGCTTCTAAAGCCAGCTTGTTCTATCGGTTGGTATGCGTCTATCGAGCTATTTATCCGTTGTTGCAGGCATGACGAGAAGAGCTTATACAGACTACATAACAAGCTGATGGGACGATAGTTTGACACGTCGTCTGGATTACCTTTTTTGTAAAGCAGTATTATATGAGACTCAGTCCATTGCTTCGGTAATCAGTCTTACAACACAAAAATGAAAACCTATCTCAAAAGTAAAAGTTCCTAATAAAACTGAGAACTCCTAGACCAAAATAAGTGCAAAAATTTTCGCTCGCTCGTAACGTGAAATCTGAGAAAACCAATAAACAAACTTTAATCCTTATTACATTAATTGCATAAATTTTTGAATCTCATCATTATTTAACAAACATTGGTAACAAATTAATCGATTATTGGCCCTAATGATAATGAATAATGAGCCGATCCATCACGCTGTCGGGAGCAGGGCTGGGTGACTGGCGAACCAACTTGCTATCAAGTTTGTCCCATTTAACTAATCTATCTTTCTATAATTATCTACAGTCCAAAATAGATGGTGAGATCAAACCCTACGTCTCAATAGACGACCCAAAATTCAATAATATTTTGGCCTACCCTTCTGGAAATGAAAATGGCTTCTACCAAATCCGACATGATTGATTCGTCACTGAAATAATACGGGATACCTGCATTCGAATTTATTGGTCACATAATTAATACATCCAACTAAAATAAGGGTGGTGTTTATCTTAACATATTTTAATGTAAAGACATCTACGTAATATGCAACTTGGTTATGATGTATTGCTTATCGGTGTTTATGTTCTCAGTTATTTATTGTATAGGTTCGTAGTATTTTTTTATCTATTGTACATGGATAGTTTTTATACATAACATATCGGTCGAATGGTGTAGTGGTTAGTGACCCTGACTGCTATGCCGAAGGTACCGGGTTCGATTCCTGGCTGGGGCAGATATTTGTTTAAAGACAGATATTTGCACTCGGGTCTTGGGTGTTGATATTTATATTTAATATCTATCTAATATTAT
The DNA here is from genome assembly GCF_932276165.1 of Plutella xylostella. Classification (NCBI taxonomy): domain Eukaryota; kingdom Metazoa; phylum Arthropoda; class Insecta; order Lepidoptera; family Plutellidae; genus Plutella; species Plutella xylostella. Next base: position 3,017,002 of record NC_064005.1, read on the forward strand.
AGTATTTGTGTAGATATATCAGCTGTCCGATACCCATATTACAGGCTCTGCCTAGCTTGGGGTCGGATGGCCGTGTGTGAGATGTCCCCACATATTATTATTATTATGTAACTAGAGTACCACTAACGCCACGTCCATAGGCAGTGCATGCTACGCCACGCCGTAGCATATTTTCTACTACGTCGTAGCGGCGTAGCATTCCGTAGCAGATCGTAGCGTATAAGTGGCAGGAAATAAATCAAACAATCTGTTCCTGCCAAGAACTGAATTCGGGCTCTTTGACGTATCACTTCAGACCACATCTTCAACAATCAATCGTAAATTTTCCCCATGAAAAGATCAAAAGAACATCTGAAAAACTTCTCAAGCTCAACTGACCTCGAAACCACAAGTGCATCTATAAAAAACCCCGCAGTCATACACTTAAAACTGCTGCAGAAAATAAATAGCGGATTTATCGTTACCACTTGTCTGGGTGGTTGTCAGAGCTTGTATAAATAGGTCCTCCGGTGGACCGCAGCGCACAGTCGATAGCATTTGTTCTAACTAGGGGCGACAGTTGGAGGCCCGCCAGGGGGCGCCGCCAGCTACTGAGTGCGAGAATTATGCGACGAATAAAAATATAAAACAAATCGTGCTGCAAGGGTGGGCTGATCGTGCTAGATGATATTTGGTTTTCAAAATTTAATTTCGGATTGATGACGTATAGTTTATACAAGATAATACAATGCATACATACCTATATATATCACAAAAACATTGGGTTTACTTTTTTAATTTCATAATTGCACCTCCCGTAACTGAACTGACGAAGCCAAAATGTGAAAACACAGGCTGGTGGACACGTACCTAATAGCAAAATATTGTGTCCTCCATTTTACTGAAAAAATAAACTTATCTATTCAATCCCATAAACTCCACAAAATACTCTTCGATCGAACATCAAACCAAAACTTCAACAAAGTAGGTGAGCAAGTAAACATCCAAAAATATAGAAAAATACCCGCAGCGAAGTTACGAGCAAGTTATGAGTCCAAAAATTATATTTTACAGAGGGATTTCCGGGTTATCGCCACAGTTTTATGAGGCCAAGGCCCGGAGCCTTCAGTTTACGATGGAGCCGCTTGGAGCGTCTCCAGAGCCGGGGCCTAGCGGGAACTATCGCTCATAACGCCGTCAATAAATACCAACACAACCTACCCCAACGTGAAAAGCTCTGACATGAAAGGAGATTTGTAGGTACCGGTTTTGATGCACAAAGCCGATCCTAAATAAAGAAGGCGGGAGAGGCCTGTGTCCAGCAGTGGATGATTATTGGCTTATGATGAAATAAAGAAGGCTAGGGAGAAGAAGAATATGGAACGGTGAAGGCGCTGGTGTTGACTGATTTATCCACGCACAATCTAAACCAATGGATTGATCGAGTTAAAATGCAAAATATATTACAACTTAAGTTCGATTATTAACGATTTAAATTCGATTCAAAGCAATTGCGAAAGTACAATGTACCTACTATATTTCACCTGTATACTAAGTACATATAGAAAATTCATTTAGAAATGTTTGGTTTCCATCCATGACATGCCTACATAGGACGGTATCAGACCATTGTTATGCACAATAAAGAGAATCCACTGTGCTCTAAATATTCCATTATTATGAGTAAAATATGACGTGGAGGGTTACTCTATACTGACGAAAAACAAACGAGAGAGAGCGGTCGTTTCATACAACGTTTAATAAAACGAGATAAAGTGCTCGAAAACTTAGTTTTTCGTCACATACAGTGACCCCCTGGTTCCGCCTACACCTGCCAACAAACAACACAACAGCATTGTCTAGATTATGGATTAATAATTACCTGGAAATATAATCTTGTTAGGTACGTATTATATTTAAATAGGTATTTGACATCCGCCAAAATTTCACAAAATAGTAATATGTTCCTGGCTTAATTAGGCAGAGTTTCGATCACTAAACATCTTATTAAGACCAACCAACTAGGATAATATTATTATAATATGAGTACGTTTCAACAAACTCCAAGCTATTCAATACACTGTCTGGGTTTATTCACATTTCATCGATTTTGGAGTTTATTTAGGAAACGTTGAATAAAATACGTCAAAAGTGTAATATTTTACGTGCACATTCGGTCAAATGCACCGTTCTAGTATGGCATGACCACGCTGGATTTAGATTTCATTCGAAATCCTGACGAGAATAGTAAACAGATCCATAGCCATGGAATAGTCACACAAACTTTCTCATTAGTTTTAGGGAACTACGCCAAAACAAACAAAACCCTACAAGGGTTTAGTAGCCCAAGGGCCTAAGCCCTTAAATAGCCGCCGCGGTTTATCGTCCAACATCACAATAAAAAGTTGCCTTTTCACGAAACTGGGTTGTATGTCCAAAGGGGAAAGTGAAAAAGTGTTTATTTTAAATTATGCCAGTAACAAAGCTATTTAGCGTAACTGAGAGTGACGAGGGGGCGTGAGTGCACGGGTTGACTAAGGCTGCGTTTCCAGAAGGAAAACTTCATTTACGTGCTAGGCGTTTGTACAGTTCGGTTCAAACAACTTGCTAGTTCTGAAGGTGGCAGCGAATGCACTTTTGTACCTTGTCAAACTAACAAACCGCCTATTCAGTCTTTCAAAGATGGACAGTTGGTTAGTTTGACAAAGCACAAAAGTGTAATCGCAGCCGACTTCAAGAATTATCAAGTTGTTAGGACCGAGCTGTAACGCTGCAAATTGCTCAGAATGAACTTTAAACCAGCGAATTGTGTTTGTGAACCCTTAAAGTTGCTCAGTCGATTCAGGTTTCAGGTACTTAAGTACAAATCCGACGAAAGTTAACTGCTAAAATTCTGTACTTGTTAAAAAAAAGGTTTATCATGTCTCGACCTTTTCTCCATCCCACATTCATGTATATCCTATAATATCGTGGCACAGAAATACAATAGGCTATAGCGGCAGCCGGGGTAAAAAATAAATACTGCAGTTTGCAGAAAAACGTAAAAAGTCGGCTGAGATCATTATACATGCAATGAGATGGCAGACAAAGGAGGATACCCGAGGTTTTCACATGGCACGAATGAATATGTTACTCAACTACATTGTTCCAAGAATCATTATAGAAAATGTGCGCCCATTTTGCTGAGAGCTCCCTGACTGACAATACGTGGTTGAGTATGAGCGTGCAACATTCAGCGACGGTGCAATAACTATAGTAAAACCAGAATATCTGTTTTGGTTTCAAGTTATAAAACCAACTGAACAAAAAATATTTATCAAGCTTTGTATGCAACTAGTAGAACATAACAAGCAATAAGTCCTTGGTTATGTTCAGTTTTGTAGACCAAATATAAAAAAAAACAAATATATTTATAGGTTCTCTTTTAGTTTGGGTTGTTAATTAGTTTTAAAGTTTAGTATTTTAATTTTGTTTGTTTAAAAAAAATTAGGTAAATATGTACTTATTTGTAATATCTACAGCTATCCGATAGACATATATTTACAGACTTACCACAAAGATATATCCTCAAATATTATAATTATACTTAATCTGGGGGCACGGCAGTGCCCCCCACCAAGTAAATATAGGTTGCAAAATAAATCCGCAAAGGATGGATTTACCTACCAACGGACAAAGCACCAGTGCTACCACTTATAGTCAAATTTTCTAAATGTAGGTACAATGAACTTTGTTTATTGGAAACTAAGGTTGAAATTTAATTAGGGAAATTTGATGCAGTACGAAGTATCAAAGTTACGTTTATTCATTACGTACATTACGTAGCCAAAAATAAAGATTCTTGATTCTTACATCAAGTTTGCGATTTATGTAGGTAGGTAGGTAGGTACCTACCAAATTAAGTTAACGCACCTACGTACCTAGAAGGTACCGAAAAGAAAAAAAAGTAGAACTGTCTACAAAACACAAAAAATGAGATCCCATCAAAAACAAAGATTATTATTACCCCGTCAACTTGCTCACTGAATGTATGTCTAGGTTTAGCTTCTGCTACGAAAATGCTTAAACGTAGTCTAGCGAGAATTTAAATTCTTTACTGTCTTTTTGCAGCAATAAAGTATTGAATGGACTGTTTAATTACTGTTTCTTTATTACGTCTTTTTCTATATACAGGGTGTTAGGGACAGTGCACCTGACACCGTAGATTGGATCCTTTGTGCATGTCCTTATTACATACGGTATGCTATTATTTTGTAGCTCCCTTATATGTAAAGTATGGGGATTTATTTTGAAAAAAATATACTCCTCATCTATTCATTCTCCTCCTAACTCATCTATTTCGCCCCTGAGAGCTCAAGACTTCTTTTTATCCCGGACTTCTTATGTGAGTGTCTAAAGCCGATGCGAATGGTGCAAGAAAAACCTGATGGATAAATAGATAAATAAACCCCTTATATCTGACTAAACGTCCACAAACCCCAACAATTGAACATAAACCTTTTAAAAACACTAGTCTGTATTTTCGTCAAATAAGTAAGGATAAAGTTTTATAAAGCAAATGCTATTTGTTTAATAAAACCTTCCGCGTCGTATGACCGAAGAGCTGGAGGGTTACTCTGGACTGAAAATTTAATATACATCTGCTGTCTGGCCATGTGGCCATCGGTATGTTTTTTGTGTACGGTCAAGTGCAGAGAAACCGGACCCCCCTCTTATAGTAACAATGCTTCTGAGTAAAAACAATAAGCAGCTTGAGTTTGAGCATCACACGACTTCCAATTCGTGGGATGCAGTCCGACCGGCCCAACGAACGCCCAACGATGGATATTTATCATACATAATACAGGGAAGATTGCAGCAACGAAGGTCAACGAAACCCGTTCGTTGGCGTTCGTTTGGCCGGTCTGTACGCAGCTTTACATAAACTTTTTTATGAACAAAAATACTATTCGACATCAATCATTCATACGATCGTGTTCTATTAGGACGATGCCTTGAACGAGTTTGAGTCGTGTTATTCGTAAGCTAGAGTGAGTCCCCGTTTATTTTTTGTTTTACCTCCGTAGATTATCCTGTCTCGCGCACGATGCGCCGTTACACTTCACAAAGTGACCCGGAAAATAAAATAAACACGGCCCTACAGTTGTGGACAAACGTATGTGGCCGAAAGGAGCGACAGAGTAGGGTAAAGCTAACAGTGCCACCGGTATTTTGCTCTTACTTGTGTCGTGTTTGAGAGCCCATTGTAACAGATAATGCGAGCTGGAAGGTCCTTGTTCGTAACGATACTAGATTTGAGTGGTGAGTAGATTTGAGGATAGAAATAAATACTTAAAGGCTGTAAATAAATAATCTGTGTTTTGTATTGTAGCACAAACTTAGTAAAAGTTTTTAAAGCTTAAAAGATTTAAAAGTTTAAAGCTTTTAGCATTAAGTCCACTTATGTTATATTTGTTCTATAAAGTATTAAATAAATAAATAAATAAAAGTTGTTAAGGGTTAAACGAAAAAAGAGATACAGGTAGATATCTAGAAAAATATGTAAGTATCTCCTTCTAAAGATAGAATGTTTTTAACAACGGATCTACAATCTACAACACTCTACAGGGATTCAAAGTTCCTTCAGTTCAAATTAAGAGCTTCAAAGCGTACCCATCTTTTGAATCTGCATTGCATGGCTATAAAATATGTCGGTACAGGGGCAGGCCTCAGGTACAACCACAAATTAAACCCGCCCCAGTAGATTCCAAGGAATGTGGCGGGAGGGATCAGAGGCCTTACTCTAGCTTGAGAAAAAACGAACGAACCAGTGCTGTGGGGTTGCCACCCCCGGACATAACAATCTTAAACAGCGTCGCTCGTTTGTCAAATCTGACGTAACTTGTATGGATCTGACAGATATTAGACAGAAGAGCGACGCTGTTTATGGATCGTTAACTGCTAATGCGTCGGTGGTGCAACGAACGGTAGCCGTAATGCAATCGGTATGTTACACGACGATATACAGTCGAAACTTCATTTTATGTAAGCTAGTGTGACCTCACAGAAGTGATCTATCGTTTCTCTAACGAATCTTGGACGCAATTTATGGTACGATAAAGCAAATTCTTACCCAACCGCATCGAAAAGTCATGAAATATTTTGGTTATTGAAATGACGCTGCAAACTTTTTCTCGCGTTAAATTGTTGATTGCTAAAAAAAACTTTGAATAACTATTTTTTATTCCTGAAAATCAATATCATAGTTTTGCGTGGATCAATATTGCCTCCTTCAATATAATACAGTTATGTTTTTGTATAGCTTTTAAAATCACCCTGAAACGAATAATCTAGTGTTTGTTATGTTAAACTCATGAAAGAACAAAAGTCCATCGTTAAAAGGCTTTCTACTTAAAAGCCAACCCTCACGCAGGTTATCCGAAAAGTTAAAGTATTTTAATTAAAGGTAACATTTTATTTCGCCGCTCTCACGGTGTAAAAACTTCACGTATAACCTTCCACGGGAGGGTGTCTCGACCTTTTTCGTGGTAAAAGTTAAAAATGAGGTTTAAAAGAAATACTTACTAACGTGATGCGTAGAAAAAACAGCGTTTAAATTAAGCTTTTAAAATAGACAGACACCTATTTAACAAAATGCACAGTAACTTTTTGATGGAGGACTGGACAGAATGGTCCAAGAAACAATAACGACATGACATAATATGTCATTAGAAAGGTATTTTAGGGCCACTTGCACCAACATATTAAATCTAGATTTAGTGTTAAATCTCCATTTAGTGTCAAATTTTGTACGGACTGACGTTTCTTAAATCGAGAATTTGACACTAAAACTAGATTTAATATGTTTCTGCAAGTGGTCCTTAATATACTATAATAGTCACTGTGGGAGCTCATGAATATCAAATCCCTGTGCGAAAAAAGTTATGGCGATATACACACATATGGCACATGGACCGAAAAACTTTTTGGAAAACGGCCTTCAACAGCAGAGTAACCTATGCTTCGTAGTCACAGTAAATTATTCATAATTATTAAAAATTTGCTTAATTTTGTCTTTGGAAAATTAGTGAAATTCGCAAAAAAATGAATCAAAGTTCTCGTTAAGAGCCGCGATTCCAGGCCAAGTGGCTTAACTTTAACGCGGCGGGTTAATGCACGAGGAAAAGTGGGTTACGAATGTCGGGAAATCTCATCCTTAATTAAAATTCCTAAGAAGCCTGCTTATTCCCTTTGATAGCGAAGGAGATGGGACTTCGTTTAAGTCGTACGTTACGGTGTTTTATGGATGCTCTAGACCTACGCAATTATTATAATTGCTTATAAGATTTTATTTAACGTAATTAAACACATACCCTCTTATTTAAAAAAAAGTTACTGGACACTTTAGCTATTGAACTGTTCTGTCACTCTCTGACAGAGAACAATTTATCATTTGATAGAGAGGGACAAAACAGTTCAATAGCTAAAGCGTCCACTAACTTTTTTATGAATAAGGGGGATAACCTATACTTTAGTCTAATATATTCTAAACCTTTTCACTCGGAGATGTATATTTTGATGAAACTTTTATTATACCTACCTAGCGATTTTAATGAATAAAAAGGAAAAATATATTATTTTTCGATGTTTTCTACTTAGATGCTATAGGTTTCAGGAGACTTCCATGGATATTTTCACTGTCTATCTTATCTTCTAAAAGTTGTTGACATTTCACTCGCTCTTTCGTGCCCTAACAGAAGAACTAATTTTCAGCCCTTTATTTTGATACCTACATATTATTATAATGTACGCTGGCTGACGTTAACTAACTTGAAAATTGAAAGTAAAAGAAGCAATGTATTCCCCAAACAAACTTGAGCACCTAGAAGTGTATGCAGGCGCTCCTCGCCAAGTTAGGCTTACAATTTACATTTCAAACTGAATTTTAGTTTCATTCGTTCGTTAATTAGCTCCTTCTCGCATTTCATCAAAGGAAATTATTTCATTGAAAAATACACGATGCGAGCCGGAGCCTTTCAATGATTTGAATAAAGTCAAGTAAGTTTTTTTATGTGTAAGCTTACTATGTAATTAAATAAAGCAAAAAAGGTAGGTTCGGACCTCCTCGTTAGAATAGTTAGTGGTATACTACTCGTATGTTCCTTGGTTTCAAACCTAGCGACTTAGGGTGCTTACATAGAGAATCGGGTTCCCTGTCTCTACCTGTACCGGTAACCTGATTATGCGAAAGCGCTCACTGAAAGATTTCAAAATCCGCTTTCGCATAATCAGGTTACCGATTCAGGTAGATACAGGTAACCCGATTATCTATGTAAGCACCCTTAGTTCCTAATTATTTACTTATAAAATATTGTTATCAAGATTCCATTTACAAAATAAATTAAACATTTCGAATTCAGAGCAAATTTTAAACATGGAACTCTGACATCTGATATAGCCCGGAAACAAGGGCCGCTGGCCGCGCGCGAAACTAAAAAAAGTGTAACCGCTAATTAAAACTTTTTGGTCCGGAACTTGGCGCACCCCATTCAGCCACGAGCCACGAGCCTGAATATGGGCCCGGCGTTTGCAAATTCCCAATACTTTGGCACCTCATTGTTATATAAGGTTTTATGAGTTAGTTTCTAAACTATTAACTAGCGCGGAAGGAAAACGTCGAGTGCGCAAATAAGTTTCTAGCCTTATTTAAAAAGACAGAATTCTTTTTTATTTTAGCTAAAGTAGGTATTTGTTTTTAGCATACACATTACACGCAACTCTACAGGGTGTTGCAAAAAGGGTATACTAAGCCGAAACCTACATGTGCAGCATGTTATATCTAAGCCCGAAACTGAAATACTCGTAAGAATACCAATACCTTACCTTAGTATACCAATTTTGCAACACCCTGTATACTGAAACATATTTATTTATGTTATCAAGTTAGTGTTACCTTACCGAAACTTTCATGTTTATTGTTTTTAATTGGGTAATTAATCTATTGTTTAATTCAGATTTAATGGCGGCTAAATTTTATTGAAAAAACGTATGCAGCATTTAAAATATGGGCTAACTATTTTTATCATATACAGATTTTGCTTATCTTAGCGGTCGAATGTCTTTTTGTATAGGTACTTACAAAGATTTGAAAAAAAAAAAAAAACAAAAAAAACACGCACTCACGCCTTGTACTAATGTACTCCCTTGCGGGGTAGGCAGAGGTGCATTGCTGCACCCACTTTTCGCCAGAGTTATGTTAGTCCCAATGTAATAGGGGGCGGGCCTATTGCCATTTTACGGGCACATCCAAGACCCGAGAACAAATATATTATATATATTATATATAAAGATTTGAAAGCTATACATTTTCAGCATGAATTCTGTATTACGAAAGAAGCTGAGTTCTTAGTTTATAATTGTAACCTTTACATAAATAGCTATTCCAAGGCCTGTCCTTATTGCTCCAGCAGTACCAGAACTGAGCAAATGATATAAAAACTTGTCGAACCAAATTTATTTGGCAGCGAACTGTAGTCGAGTCCAGCATTCGTTGATTTATTCTGCCAACACTTTCACTGCCAGATTTATTGTGCAAAACCTAGCGTAGGAACAGGGGCGTGAATTAAATCAGAAAGTTCGTACCAGAGCCTCGAGGGTTACTCTATAATCTGTCTTCTAACATAAAAATAAGGCCTATTGTTACTAACAACAACTATGGGTTATTTTTGTAATTATGAAAAATTACCTGAAATAAATGAATTTATTTATTATTATTATTAATACAAGAAGAACGAGTCGTGGCTTGCAGAGCAGCGCGAATAGAGTGACCCCCCTCAGTCGGTTGTTGTTTTCCCAGCTTTCTTGTAGTTTCAGTCGGATTTAACACAAACACAAATACGCGGTTCATTCAGACTCAAATAAAAAGTTCAGGTTTGCGTTCCTTGATTTTATAGGTATTACTTAGGTACCTACAGCTTTATATCGTAAAGAGGTTTTGTAGTTTTGTGTGAGCTAGTACTCTTTAATGTGGCAAAGTCATAATCAAAATTACCGAATGTTGTGGATGTTTTATTAATTTAGGTTTTATTTTTTCTGGTAGGAAGGTAGGTACTAAAAAATAAGACTTTTATTTGCTATGTGTCCTGCAGGGAACGTACATTACAAACTTACATAGTTATAATAAGTAGGTATAATAATATGGTTATAATAAGAGAACAAAAATTGGTAGGTACATAACAAAAAAAACCTACTTAGTTTAGCGCTTTTTGCTACCAAACAAAATCTGATATTTTTCCAACAAATCTTGTTATGGTTGGGCAAAACTGGCGGAATTTCACTCAATAAATAAAAATATTCCTGTCTTGAACACTGGTCGGCACTCAAACTTATTGCATTGGTTAAATCACTTTCTGAATACAGTCGGTGGAAAGGGGAAAGCACTTTCACCTACAATATTAGGTAATGATGGTTGACTTTCAAAGAAAACTGAAGGAATGAAAAGTAAAAGAAGCACTGACATGACGTCACTGGCCCCCTGCTAATTTACTACTTTTTTATTTTTCATTTAAACCAGGGGCACCCAGGTTTAAGGGCCCGTACAGGGTGACGTGCCGCGCCAAATTTGGGTTTTCAATGCTCTTCACACAGCACACGCAGTGACACGCACACATGTAAGTTTGCACAGTGGTTCGATAAACTTTTACTCGCCAACTTTATTGAAAATTATGTTCAAGTACATTTTGGGTGATTTTAGGGTACTTAAGTATAATTTTTACTTACACTGGTAGGCACCAGGAAAGAGTAGAAATTAATAGGAGTGCCACTTTACTCCATACTCGGAACCCGATTAGCTTTTTCAAACAAATGTGGTATTTACTTGTAGAAAGGTAACTACAAGTATTAAAGTGTAGATAATAAGTTTCGGACATCCTCCAGCCAACTGAACCCCGACGACGAAGCAAAGTAAATTCATAGTGTCGCAAAAGGGCTATAACTAAGCCGAAAGGGAATGAGTCAAGGGGTCATTCTGAACAACTTTTGTTCTACGAGTTTTGCAAATTCGCGAAAAAAAAATATTCGTTTTCCATGGTAAAAAGTCACGTGTCCAACAAAGTTTCTATGAAAAAGGTTTTTTTTGTTAATTTCCAAAACTCGTAGAACAAAAGTTCAGAATGACCCCCTGTCTTACTCCTTTTTACCCGACTGCCGAAGGAGGAAGGTAATGTTTTTTGATTGTATGTATGTATATTTGTCTGTTTCTTTGTTCCCTCCTGTAGCCTAAACGGCTTGATAAATTTTGATGCATGAAGTATTGTTAGACGCGTATTGATTGCACGATGGTTATAGTTTATGTGACGTTACATTAAAATGTACATAGCACCCTCTAGAGGACATAAGTGATGATCGAAAAAATAATAATTCAACATTGCCGTGTAAGGTACCGAATGAAAGGGCTTGATTTTCACATTACAAAAATATGCATATTGAAGGTACCTATTTAAATAACAACAAAATTATTGAAATAAAAAATGATCATGAACTACTGACGTAAAATTTCATAGAATAAAAACAACTAAAAAGTTACAAATAAAAATATATAATTATAAACTTGTTTAGTATATACCGCTTTTTCAATACCTGTAAGTACATTTTTTGGTAGCAGCATAATATTTTTTCTTATTTTTAGGGTTTCGTACCTCAAAAGGAAAAAAGCAACCGTTATAGGATCTCTTTGTTGTCCGTCTGTCACCGCCCTTTTTCTCAGAAACGGGTAAAGATATCAAGTTGTCATTTCGCATAGATGGGGAGTACCCCAAAAAAAATATTGTGGTACTCCCTGTCCCATACAAGTAAATTGGGGCTGATATTTTTTCCGGTTATTTTGATGGTGTAGGTAGGGTATCGTTGATTAGGTCTTTTAATATAATAGGTATAAAAAAGGTTAAAATAGAATTATTTAGCTTTTACCCTTAAATTTGGGGATTACACCATAGACAAAACCTAATTTTAAAAAATGATTTCAATAGATGGCGTGATTTTATGTTGGGTAACTCAGAATAAAAAGTGATGATATCTCAGAATAATAATGGTTAATGGTGCTATTCCGCTGAGCACCGAAACTGGTGGGACACTAGTGATAAGTGGTCATGGAAATGCAGCAGGGTAGACATTGCTCCTAGAACAAGGTATGAGTTTGTGATGTGTGTGCGTGAAAAGCGAGTATGGAAACTTTGAATATTTTCTTGATTTTGGTGCTCAGCTCGCCGATCAATCAAGTGCTGTGGCCTTACTGTCCACAGCTCATGCTGAGCTGGTGCCGTTTCAACACTCCGGACAGCAAACCGTTGTGTTATTGTTTTGTATTTTGTCTGTATTTTTGTTTTTGTCTCATGTTCTATTTTTTTTGTCCTTGTTGTTTTGTATAAGTATGTATTTCTTTTTCTTGAAATCCATATTTTTCTTTTTTTTGTTGTTGCTGTCTATGTGTCGAATAAATGTATCTTTATCTTTATCTTCAAATCACGCAATCTATCGTTGGTTTTTTTTAGTGGCTACTGTCTATAGAAGAAATTCCGTCATTTACAATTTTACGTTACGAATTTATTTTTATTTATATTATTTTTATTTTTACATTTTCGTGGAGAACCAACAGCATTTTGTTAATCAATAATTATTACTTATGAACACATAACAACTTGGTGCCATTAACAGAATGAACTTAGTAAACCCAGTAAACCTAACTCATCCAGAGGAAAAATAAAATATCTTTCTCTCTCTCTGAAGAATATAATTAATAGCCCAAAGTCAATGCTTTTAGCTATTAACATCTTTGAAATAAAATTGAGCCACCACCGTGTTACTGCCCTCATCAGATCCTCACGAGACCATACCTCCACCAGCACCATGAGACTGTATTTTTGATCCTTAACCTAATGTTCCTGCGTATTGTCATCACTTAGATCCATTCGCTATATTCCTGCTCCTCGTCAGTCCTTTACGAGACTGTAATGTCACGAGAATATTACCCACTATCTAATTTAATGTATTGAATATAATAAAAGAATTATGCTTCCTCAATTTCAAATCAAATTATGTTGGTGTCATAAAAGTTGAAAAAGTGCAATGACAACCAATGTGCAGTGATTTTGTGTTTGTACACGATAAGATCGCGAGCTGTCAGTGCTGCCTAAACCGACGTGACCCTTCTTTGGAGGCCAGCGGCCGACTGAGTCAAACGTCACTTGTGTTTATGATTTTATAACACAGAAAGCCGCCATAGATATTTGTATGAAGATTTGAGGGAAAAAAATTGCTCAAGTTTGCGATTAATTTACACAAAATAAGTGTGTGTTTATTAAAAAACAAGGTATTTAGCGCCTAGTCCAAGCATTTAACTTTATAATATGATAAAAATCATATGAAAATTCATAATAATTACGAAACAGTTGTTACAATACGGGAGTGTGATTTTCTGGTTTTTCGTGATATTCTGAATTTTATTTACAGTTATCCATACGCATTTACTTAAATTCGAATCATTCAGCACCTAGCTAGACTCTTCGGCTACCTGTGTGATTTTTTTCAAGGTTGTAGAGCATCGTTTACTACATAATTCTATGACAATGCCAACCCTCGATTACCCCTTGCAGACCCTTAAATGAAAAATAAAAAAGTGTCTGCCATTCTCAAAAATAAGAACTAACTAAATATAATTTTGATTTTCATACCAAGAAAAGTACCCTCATAAATAAGGTAGGTTCGGTACCGTACCTTTTATCAACCAAACTACCTACTCATTCATCAAAAGTTCTTTTCGTAGTTGTCCTTTGCGAACTCTCGTGTTGCGAAGTTCATGCACTTTCATTTCCTTAGATTTTCTACCCCCGTATGAATTTAAGGCTTTTATCCCGTAATTGAAATTAACGACATCCAAGCGCTCGCTCTCAAAACTTGGGACGTAACGACGGCAATTTCATAAAACAACGCTTTCCGGAACAACACATTTTTATTTAAACTTATAAATTTTAACGTCGGTTTAATCTTCCGCGAAGAAGATAAAACAGAATCACAAGCTCTCATTCATTAATATTTTATTTTGAACAACAGCCGGGGCCTTATTCTGTGGAGAGATTCGACAGCGGCGTTCCGTCGGGCGTTTTAAATATTAAACGCAGATGAGATCCAGATTCGTGGGATTGGAATAGCCCGCCAGAGACGCTGAAGGACTGCCTACTCACTATTCTAAATTACTAAAACGTGCTTAGAGTGTCGAGTGTCCTGGCCGGGGCACGGCGGCCCTGCCCGGGGCACGTCAGGCCCACGGAATTACACTTAAGGTTTAAAGTTATCTGGCTAAGTGACGACGAAATATCCGTGGCCGCGGCTGATAATGGGAAAAATATTTCAGCATTTCGCAGGCACCGCCGCGCGCCGCGCCTGGGTTAAATTAGATGATATCTTTCAGAAGGAATTCTGATAAGGCTGTTTATTAAATATAATGTTTATGTGAAGTGTATATTTTATAGGCGGTCGGTTTGTTCTAACGAGACCCCGTCCGTGATTCTCTTTTTAATAGAAGATTCATGAAAATCTGATTATTAGTTTTAGGTGAAGGAGTAACAAACATTTTCACTAACTTACACTTTTGTGGTACTAGAAGGATAGAATTTTATGTAAAATCTTTATTTAAATTAGCAGTTATTTATAGGTTACTTACTTGCTGAAATTTTCATACTACGACAACGTGGCGTGGTGGTGCTACGAAATTCGTAACCACTGTCTTAGCGTCGTCGTAGTGCTCGTAGCATTTTTATTTTATTTTATCATGCCCCGATGTTCAATGGTAACACGCAACGTAAGACCCTAAGACCTTTATCTCGTACGTATCTTATAATTTTTACTTTAAAAATGTACACTAGCCAGTCATTTCGCAAACCAAAATTACTTACAAATAAATGAACTTTTAAAGATATAAGTAATATGCAAAAAATGCCAAGTATTTCTTGGTGCTGTTTTCATTTCATCGAATAGAATCGCATAGATAGACGCGTCCAACTTTTACACTCTTACTTACATCTAAGTTATAAAATTATAAAATATGTAGGTAGTACCTATTAAAAATATTAAAGTAGGTATACTTACATTTTCTCCGAAGCCAGCAAGAACCCGCTAAAACAGTCGCCAACATCCAACCACTGACACAACACTCGTCTATTCATCCAGCAACTTGTCCGAACAACATCGCAAATGCGCGGTGAGGCCGCATCGCAGCGCACGACCGACCGCGACCACTACGCGACGGCTACTGAACAGAAAGTTCGGATTTCCCCCGGTTTTCCTATTCTATTCTACTGAGGGGAGTTAGCTGAAGCTTTTTAGCGGTAGGTAAAACTTTAACTGCTGTTTAAAATCAGTGTAATTACCTAACTATTGTGTAGGTAGTAGGTACATGTAGAAAAATATACTTATACTTACCAATAAAGCATGATTTATCTAAATTCTAATCGAACAAAGTAAAATTTTGACATAGGGACCTTCAGTTGTACCTACGAAATGGTCTTTTATTATCATCGTGGCGTGTTTTCGGTCGGCTAGAGCGTAAAATACTAATTTGGAAGTTTTTACACTGTCATGTAGACCTGCTAGGTGCTCTATTTTTTTTAAGTAACACAAAATTGTAGTGTAGGATTATAGAATTGAACATAATTATTATTTGTTACCTTTTAAAACCTTTCGTGAAGGGGTAGTTGAGAAAGAGAGAGAAATTGAAGATGTTTTGGTCGTGTGACTACATCCAGAAAACGAGCAGAAGAAAAAGCAAGCATCGCTTTGCAGTAGAAACCGCCAGGAGGCCATCGCAGGCGCGGTCGTCCAATGAAGACACGGCGGCCGCACAGTACAGTGCTCCAAAATTGATAATGCGCCACATAGAAATCTTTGACAGATTGGTTGTTTTCGATTATGTGGCACATGATATTGTTTCCTATTTCTTTCGAACAAGGTGCAAAATGCAAGTGTTTTTTTAAGGCTCTTACGATTTAATGATTCGGGTGTGAAGATCTGCATGTGCATTATTAATTTTGGACAAGTGTACCTATATGATGATGATGATGAAATCCTATTATCCCTCATCAGGCACATAGGGCTCCTGCGCGGCAGCTTCCAGGTCGTCCTAGCCGAGACCAGTTAATGCAGCCTCCTTTTCAACTGACCGCCTCCAGGTGGTACGGGGTCGGCCCGGCCTACTCTTCCCTTTCGCTTGCCATTTCAACCCTTGTTTGGACAGGTGATTTTCTGGTCTCCGCAGCACAGGCGCCATTTCCTACATACCTAGATGGTTAGCTGCGACATGAGGACCAGGATGGTACTGCCTTAAATTCCAGTTATGTGTATTCGGTGAAGTGTAAGGCCAACTAGCACCATAGCCTATCTTCCGCTTGAAAGCGTTTTTCGGAAATCAACCACGTTTCACGCTCTCTTCGTCCTAATTTTTTTTTAGAACCTGCGTATGTAAAAATATCTAAAAAGTATGTATTAACGGTAATTTTTGAAAGAGCACAGAACAGACGGACATCATATCCCTGTAGTCCCGTTGTCAACGGGACGACAACGGGACGTCATTATATTTTTGTTCCGTTATACCCTTAGCGGGCAATAGTGAACGGGGACAACAACGGGCCGTCAAAATTTTACGTGTCGTTGTCCCTTCCGAATTCTATTAGCACGAAAAGGACGACCGAATGGCGTAGTGGTTAGTGACCAGTGAGTACCCTGACTACTGAGCCGAAGGTCCCGGGTTCGATTCCCGGCTGGGGCAGATATTTGTTTAAAGACAGATATTTGTACTCGGGTCTTGGGTGTTGATATTTATATTTAGTATCTATCTATCTATATATTTGTGTAGATATATCAGCTGTCCGACACCCATAACACAGGTTCTGCCTAGCTTGGGGTCGGATGGCCGTGTGTGAGGTGTCCCCACATATTTATTTATTTTTTATTTATTTGTTTAAACACAGATAGTTGTTCTCGCGTCTTGGATGTGCCCGTAAAATGGCAATAGGCCCGCCCCCTATTACATTGGGACTAACATAACACTCTGGCAAAAAGTGGGTGCAGCAATGGACCTCTGCCTACCCCGCAAGGGAGTACATTAGTACAAGGCGTGAGTGTGTGTTTTTTTAATCTGTGCTGCTTTTGTTTTTCGGCAGTGTTTCGTCTTGCCGTTAGCGCATCCTTTAAAATTTACAAGTTCATCAAATTTGCCAAATTATGACCCAGGTTAGTTATGAATTGATCTAAGCTAAAAAAAGCGATTTAATGTGAATATATTATATAAAATTCGTGAAATAAAAAATATACTTGTGTTTTTTAAAGTTTATTTTGAGAACGGGGACAACGGGTCTGATTTTTTATTTTTTTATTAAGTGCCGTTGTCCCCGTTGAGGAGCTCACGTCCAACGGGGACAACGGGCCTTTATTTATTTTCTGAAAGTATCGTTGTCCCCGCGGGCACAAGAATTACGGGGACAGTGGGACCTGGGACTACAGGATCAGATCTATAGAGGATCTATCGGACGATTTTAGAACTTTTTTTTTAATGAACTGTCAAAATATCAGTAAAGAACAGGTAAAGAAAATAAGTTTTTTTGTTACTTTTTTAATTAATTTCCCGACAACATTTTTTATCATTCTATGCAAGTATAAAAATTTTGAAAAATTACAAAATGAACGGATTTGAAGTGCGTTTGAAAATTAATAAAATTATGCGTATTATTCTATAAGGCAAGAATAAAATATTTCAATCCCTATTGGGCAAATATAAAAAAAAAATTAAGAAGTACAAAATGACTACTAGTTCTTTTTAAAACTAGTTACCTATCAGTAATATTTTAAAAAATACGTAAAATGGAATGAACCGTAGCTATTTTAAAATGTTGAAAAGTTGTGTTTGAAACGCACTTATAAATAAACGTCAAAAATCGGGCCCTCAAGAGGCCCGTATTTTTATTGTAAATTTCGAGTAAAGCTATAACAATGTGTTCTAGAATATTAACCTTAGGAAATGTGTTACATAAACCTCTTAGTTTAGTGTTTAGGCAGAAGCCTGCACTTCAAAACAATATAAATTCTAACCTCCAAAAGGCATATTTTAACACTACTCCAGTGGCCTGCATATCGTTTTTCAACAAATGTAAGTACTTACTAGCCGTGTGAATCAAATTTTTATGCATATTCGATTCAAACCAATGGTAAATTCCTTTTCAGTGCCTGCTGAAAAGTTATGGAAGTCAGTGACATCAGTCAGTAACCCTGGTGCAAAGAAGGGTAGAGGTAGAGGAGCCGGTCGCATCAGAATCAGAGATTTAAACAGAGGCCAAGTTATTGGTATTGGTAAAGTGAACATGCTGTGGCCCGGTCTATCAGCACCGGTGATCAGGGGACGAGAGTTATTGAAACAACAAAGATTACCGGATGACCCAGAAAGGTACATGTAATATATGTTTAACTAATAATTACATTAGCCATTTGCCACTTGCCATAAGTAAGTGAGCTTCTTTCAATTATGAAGAATAATGTAACTGTATCATGTTACAATTTTGCTAAATTTCTGTAGCAATTACTTAATTTTTATAGCCATTCTACAGGTTAAGTAATAGGGTATCACTTGTAATACTCTATTTAATTTTATTTTTTTGTTTAGAATGGAAAAGTTGATCAAAATCAGAGATTCCATGACACACTTTCGCCGCTTCAAGTTAAGTCCAATTGAAAGAGGATGGTCAGGTTTCCGAATGCCTGGACGTAAAATTGGACCCCCAGACCCAATAGGAGAGGGTAAGTAAAGAGATCAATCTACAGCTTGAAATCGGAATTCCAGTGATTAATCATGAAATTACTTCACTCATGTTTCCTATGATAATAAATGACAATATTTTTTGGATGTGAGATAGTTTTAATATACTTACCTAATACAATATGCTCTATAAATGGTTTGGAGGTGTACTTATCATGAATCATAAGCAATATTATCATTTATTAATTTAACATTAACACCTCATTATTTCAGATGAGTACCACGGATTTGATACAATTGTCCTTCAACTAAGATCCCTTCTCATAATGAAAGGCAGTTTGGGACGTACAAGGAATGTCCAAGCTATGGTAAATAGACTACAATTAAATAAGGATGGAATGGGTTGAGCAAAGATATACTGAATAAGATGGAGACATTGGAAAATCATCAATCCATCCGCCCTAGTGCGGGTTGGTGGACCCCAACACAAGCAAACCACCATTGTAGATGGACAATTTAATCTATTGAGGAGGCCGTTTTCATGCAGCCCAATATCACTACTACTGCCGAAATATCTATACTCTTAAAATACCTATTTTTAAAACATAGACAAGTCTCAACACTCTCAACTTGATTGCCTTACCTCTAATACCCACTTTATTTTTCAGGTTGTGACAGGAAACGGCCAAGGCTTGGCAGGTTTTGGGTTTGGGAGGTCCAAGGAAGCTCCAGCTGCACTGAGGAAGGCCAAGAACCGAGCTGGACAGAAGCTCATGCATTTCGAAATCTACAACGGTCACACCAGTAAGTAAAAAATTATCATTTCCATTTTTTTTTAATTCCGCCTGAGATTTTGATAGCTTTTAACGGGTTAAATAGAATAGAAATAAATTTTAACGGGTTACTTACCTGTGGGATTACCATATAATGATTAAAGATATTTTTTACGTAATTTAGGAGCGTCACAAACAATTAAATTCTCTATAGTAAAAACATATCTATGATTGTTTCTGCAAATCTCATATTTCACTGGCCAAATGGCTTCACATTGTTATTATCACATTATTATAATTTAATTTTGTGCCTTCAGTCCCTGGTCCTATAGCCGCATAAAACACAGACCAAAACTATTTATTTCTTCCAGTATTCCACGATTTCTACACTCAGTTCGGCAAGACGAAGATCTACGTGCAGCAGAAGAACAAAGGCTACGGGCTGCAGTGCCACCGCGCCATCAAGGCCATCTGCGAGGCCATCGGCATCAAGGACCTGAGGGCCAAGGTCGAGGGGTCTGACAACCTGCAGCACATTGTCAAGGCATTCTTCATTGGGCTGCTGCAACAGGTACAAATTTTATTCTTTACATTTTTGCATGGGGACCATCAAGTTTTGTCCATCTCATAGTGACTGACTCGACAGAGGTAGTATGTTTGAGTAAGGTGGAATTTATCAGTTAGGTATGTGAAAAACAATGCAAGAAATTAAAAACATTAATAAATGCACCCGAACTGTTAGCGCATTCTCTATAGTTTACACATACTGTCTTCCATTTATGAAAAGTAAGCTTAACATAGACTTTTATAAACCAAGTATGCTCCTTGCTACGGATCCAGGCATTTCTAACATCCATTATCTTTGCAGAGGAACCACCAGCAACTGGCTGAAGAGAAGAAACTGCACTTAGTTGAGTTCAAGGCAGAAAACGAAAACTTCCCAAAAGTAATCGCCAGCCCTTCAACCGTTAGGACCAAGGAGGAGATAGGCAAAGACGAAACCCTGGACTTCACACAGTATGTGATGAACGACAGGCTGATTTTGAAAAAGAAGAAATACCCGAGATTCTACGAAAAGATGCCACACTACAAGATCTTCCTGAGGAAGTATGAAAAGTACAGAAACCACGCGAAGATCAGGCAAGATTTGAAGGTGGAGTATGGAGAGGTCAAGAGTTTCTTGACTGATAAGTATCCGGAGGAGAAAGTGCAAGAGGCGTAGTTTTTTTAGTGTGTAATTAGTTTAGTGTTAGATAAATTGTATAATAAATTATAAGAATATTTAAACTATTTTTATTTTTTCACCTAGAGCGTAACATGATTTAGAATAAACTGCCTATATAATTGCATTATTTATTAAAAATATGTAAAATGAAACAGTATCTGAATTTGTAAAAGTCTTTATTTTGTATGATAGGATGATACATTGTGTATAATCTTTACTAGAAACATTAGGTACATTATAATTCTAGGAAGATTTGAATTACGATTACATTTTTCAAAATAGGTGATTAAAAGTTATTAAACGGCATAAATTTAAAAAGCAGAAATCACAATATCGAAAATATAATTTTCTTTTTACATTTCTTGTCATGGCACCCCTGGATCATTCCATTATTCTATTTTTACATAAATATTTACACCTTTATATAAAATCTACAAAAGCGAATCCGTCGTAGGAATAAACAAGTTTGTTGATAATTAAATTATACAATTATGATTTCGAGCTAAATTATCATCGACACCTACGACGGTAAATGCTTTTTATAAAATGCTAAAACTCTTATAAATATAAAGCACCATATTTTTTTTGAAACAAAA
Organism: Plutella xylostella; assembly: GCF_932276165.1. Lineage (NCBI taxonomy): Eukaryota > Metazoa > Arthropoda > Insecta > Lepidoptera > Plutellidae > Plutella > Plutella xylostella. The sequence continues at coordinate 3,038,350 of NC_064005.1, forward strand.
GCATAGCGATTGATTCTTGCTACATAATATTCATACTAAATAATATTGCAAACATGTGTATACTATTAAAATAGCAAGTACGATAGTTTCACACCTAAATCTAATGTCTTACTGAAAGAAAGAAAAAAACTGCGTTACGTAGGACTACGAATTTTTAAATTTAAATGCTACTTGGTACCTATGAAAAATTACTAACTAGGTAGGTAGACCACAACTTTCATCTAACTATCGAACGATAAAAACGATGAACGACCTTTTGCTTTTGCCAATCTATACTGAAAGGGAAGCGAGTTTAAGGAAGAGCAGTTTTAATAACAAGACTTTATGAACTGTATGTGCAATGTCTGAAGGTGTAAAAACGGTTGGGCAGAGGGCCCTGCTTTTCGCGGCGCTTCTCATTCAGTGTAGATTAGCCTTTTAGTGAGTTCTTAGAGTGGGACATGTAGCGTGGGACGCCCTCCCACTTTCACGCCGCTTAACCCTTAATTGGGCATGTCTATTCGATATTTTTCATTGGTTTTCGTCCTTAACTCAAAGGGATGAAGATCAAAACGATGTGGGATCTTTAATCATAGTAAGGGTTAACAAAGCGATTGATCTAGATTGAGTTTATATTATTGAAACGTATATCTACTATTAAATCAAAATTAATTATTGTAAGAAGTTACAATAGAAGCTGTGCTTTAGCTATTATATTATCATTATAGTTATCTTATCCATTTCTTTATTCTTTACAATTTTCAAATCACAGACTACCACTTCTTGAAGTTTTTTTTTTGCGTTGTCCCGTCAATAGTAAAATAACTAACTAAAATAAAAATGTTCTAAACTATAAATTCAATCGCATCCTGTATATAAGTACTAGATGATTTTTGTGACATCCTGTGTCTACAACCATAATTTAGTCTTTTCTACAACAGCGAGTTGATATAACCATTATTTACATAAGAATAAGACTTATTTTAGACCTCTATTTAGCTTAGACTGAGCATTTGTTTGAACACCTTCACCCGATAAAACAGTACAAAATAATTAACTCAATTATGAACCTGTAGTTGAAGTTGAATATAGATCAGAATTTTGTTATCAATAGGTAATAGGTTATTAATCTAGTTAATTTGTTTGTATTATATGAGAGATGTATGCGTTCACTCGTTGAGTCAAAGATTGGTGAAATTCTCACTCCGATGATTTATCTGAAACAAACAAGAAACAGTTAAAACGCGCCTATTATCCTTATTAATCCTAATCCTAACTAATATTATAAATGCGAAAGTAACTGTGTCTGTCTGTTACTCTTTCACGCCAAAACTACTGAACGGATTTCATACTGAGCGGTTGATGAATCGTGATCCGAAGTAAGTCACCTCAGGTGTTTTTTGCGGCGGTGGCGCAGTTGTGACTCTAAGTTAGTGGCATAGGTCGTTGTAGACGTAATTATAACACACCTTGAGAGTGTCGGTACTTGTCCTTGTGGTCCCGCTGCGCGGTGGGCGCGAGCGAGGCGCGCACGCTGTTTACCGCTATAGACAAGTAGTGACCGAGCGGCAATAAGAGAACCAATGACATCGCACGATTTGATAACGTCTAAGGAGACTTAAAATACCTTGTGCGTATTGGTCAAGTTACGTACTTACCTACTACCCGCTAGAAATAATTTGATCTTGAAGCGCTGTCACCTCCGGATCCCCACCTTCTTATCTGCTTTCTCACCATAGATCACGCTTCGGGCTCAAGTCTCTAGTTACTTTTTTTAACTATTTTGACACGCCCAGTACGTTTACTTGGGGAATCTAGTATAATTGACGTCTGTGGAGGAGGTTCTTAATGCGTCTGCCTTTAAGTTTGTACATGAGTATCTACCTTGAGAGTGCCGGTACTTGTCCTTATGATCCCGCTGGGCAGTAGGCGCGAGCGAGGCGCGCACGCCGCCCAACACGTCGGCAGCGCCGGCGGCGGCCAGCGCCAGCGGCGACACGGCGGCGCCGGGCAGGTGGCGGAGGACGCCCACGCCGCTCTCGCTGCGCGCCGCTATGGTGATGGTGGCTGCTGTTTCGGCGAAGCCCTAGGGGAGGAAATGGTAGATTAGGTGGATATAAGGATGGTTTTACTATTTTGTACGGAACGGCAGGGCACCGTCGGGCTCGGGATAGGAAGATGGTAATAGCAGTACAGCGGGCAGCATTTATTATTACATACGATACGAAACTGTTACGCTGCGTTGCGGTGAAATAGTCTTAGGGTAGACGTGGATGTGGCTTTGAGCCATGGTATATCACGACACATAACGTACTTATAGGTATTGGGTTAGCTCTCACGAATCATACTAGGTACCATTCACGATAGCACCACACCTCGGCGCATAAGCCCGCTATCTATTGATAGACAGCACCGGGTCAAGTGTAAATGTGCAATTTTACTTTTTAAATTTTCACATCCCACATTGTAGCAATCAGCCAGTGATAACAAGTCTCCATCACATCTCACCTCCTTCATAACCTAGTACGCGCTGGCGACGCCCTCGCGGATGTCGTTGCGGTGCCGATATCTATCTATAGACAGTACCGGGTCTAGTGTAAAATGTGCAATTTTACTTTTTTAATTTTCGCATGTCACTAGCAATCAGCCAGTGACAACAAGTCTCCATCACATCTCACCTCCTTCATAACCTGGTACGCGCTGGCGACACCCTCGCGAATGTTGTTGGGGTGACGCTATCTATCTATAGACAGGACCGGGTCAAGTGTAAAATGTGCAATTTCACTTTTAAAATCTTCTTATGTCACAATAGCAACCAGCCAGTGACTACAACAAGTCTCCATCACTACTCATCTCCTTCATAACTTGGTACCCGCTGGCGACCATTCACGATAGGACCACACCTCGGCGCATAAGCACGCTATCTATCTATACAGCACCGGGTCCAGTGTAAAATATGCAATTTTACAATAAACAAAATTGCATGTCACATCAGCAATCAGCCAGTGACTACAACAAGTCTCCATGACATCTCACCTCCTTCATAACCTGGTACGCACTGGCGACGCCCTCGTTGGGGTGACGCTATCTAACTATAGACAGCACCGGGTCAAGTGTAAAATGTGCAATTTAACTTATTAAATTTTCGCATGTCACATTAGCAATCAGCCAGTTCCTTTTATAATAAGTATCTATCATATCTCACCTCCTTCATAACTTGGTACGCGCTGGCGACGCCCTCGCGGATGTCGTTGGGGTGCCGCGACGGGTCGCGCCGCCGCTGCCGCCGCCGCGTGCGACGGTCGTACGCGTCTTGTAACTGCAGTGTCGGCCCGGGGGTGAGCATGTCGAAGGCTGTTTCGGCGGTCGCCTGCAAATTATAAAGGAGGTATTGAAATTACCTAAATAGCATAAGCCGGTTCCATAATAAACAGCCTAAAGAATGAGATGAAAGAGGAATCCAGCGGCGATATTAATCAGTGCGTACAAATATGATTTATGGCCTGTTGAAAATGTATTTTCTTGCACTTTATACAGTGTGTTGCAAAAAGGGTACTCCATAGTAAAAAGCTACGTGAACAACATAGTTTGTATGTTTTTTTTTTTTTCGGCGAATTTGGAAATTCTGATTTCATTTTCTGGCTTATATTTTTTTTTTTTATTGTTCAGTGTGTCAAATAAATGTTTCTTTCTTTCTTTCTTTATTTCTTTACCATGCTGCACATGTAGGTTTCGGCTTAGTATACCCTTTTTGAACAACCTGTATAATTTTATGTATTTTTTGCTGAATATTTACTACGCCTATCGTGATTCACATTCACATTTTTCTCTTTCTACAAATAATATGGCTCTTAAACCCACCTGTATAAGATGCAGTATCCGCTGCGTGATATCAATAGCTGCCACAGCGGTTCTAGCCGTGAACGACGCGGCGCCGCGACGCAAGCCGTGGACCAGGCGGCCGTCGCGACGCCACTGCTCCACTGGCAGCCAGAGGAGGTCGCGGATGCCGGTCACTGTAGGGAGCATATGGGGATGAGTTAGTAGTAATAATTTCATAGGAGATTTCTTCTTCATAAAAAAGTTATAGGACGCTTTAGCTTTTGAACTGTTTTGTCACTCTCTGACAGAGAACAATTTGTTATTTAACAGAGAGGGACAAAACCGTAAAAGAGGGACTAAACCAGAAATCTGACTTGACTTTGAGATTGAGCTATTTGAGGTTATTTTTTCCGCTTCTCCTCAGAGGAGTCTAGGCTAGGCTATCTGACGCTATACTTACGCAAAAAAGTTATACGATACGCCCGCGCGACTATAGTCTGGGAGTCACATAAATGCGGAAAGCTTGTGCTGAGAGAGTTGTCGGGTAAGTGGGCAACCCGACTGTCAGATGTTTTAAACCGCCCGAAGGACTCTGACTAGGCTATCTACTGCTGACGAAGCAGCAACCGGGACCCACGGCTTAACGTGCCGTTCGAAGCACGGAAGCGTCCAGAAAATAACCACTTGAAATCGGTCACCCATCCAATGGCTGACTGTGCCATGTGTTAAGCTAACCTCAGTGATTAGTTGCGATCACTGAATCTCGCTCGACTACGGACGCTTCATCTACTCGTGGGTGTACATACCGAACTGCAGCAGCGAGTGCATGGGCCCGATGCCGCTGAGCAGGCCGGGCAGCTGGTGGCGCTTGATGTCCGACAGCCACTCGTGGATTGCCCACTTCACTAGCCGCTCCACACCGAGTAGCCCGTGTCTGGTGGGGGAACAACATGTTTTTAATAAACTAAAATATCATGGATTTATTTTATTAAAACACTCGGATAAAATTTTTGCAATAGGTAAATGTGCATGCTATAATAGCTAACACCTGAACTTAGGTAGGTATCTGAATAGTCATGAGAGCTACGTTGCGGTGCATCCTAATGATTTCGCCATGTAATTTCACAAAAGCGACTTTTGTGTGTCACAACTACTAAGCGAAAATGCGGCGCTGTGCTAACCTATGCGTATTTTAATTCAGTTACGACTTACGACCAGTCCTACCGGAAACCGGTAGCTCGCATGATCTCAGATAGGAAAACGTAGTGTAGCATATACCCACAGCTCACTAAACAAACGATCTGGGGCTTGAATATGGCATTGAATAGCGACGTGTATCGCTAAATACGTGTACTATACGTGGCTCTTCGTTTTAGATAGCAGGACAAACACTACAAAACGACTAATGTCACAAAACATACCTATGATAAAGCCTCTTCAGCCGCAGCTCGGAGCAGTTCAGCTGCCCCAGCCCCATCAGCAGGCCGGCCACCGGCCCGGCGGAGAGGTCTACCCGTTTGCCCACGTAGTCCAGACGTATCGGGACTTCGGGGGAGAATACCACACGCCTGTAATGTGGTTAGGGTTTTAAGTTGTGTGATAGTAAAGATCAGTTGATGGCGGATTACAGTTAGCCATTACAAACGTCCATTACAAATGTTCGCGTTTCGATCAGCTTTTAGTGCGAGCGAAGGTCTCATAAAATGGTTTGCACTTTTTTAAAATAGATCTGGAATAGATCAGTTTCAGTATATTTTAGTTTACAAAACTCAAGCAATTTTGATGTTAGACTAAAGACCATTCTTTGGAAAAGTGACTTTGCAAAATCACGTCTTAAACTTTCCATATAACACAGAGGCCGCTACACGGGATGATCAACGTCGACCAACTTAATGCGCGTTCCACCAATCACAGCGCCGTATTTATGGCGAATCACGATGTAGTGACCTTTATCAACGTAGATAACGAACCCGTGTAGCGGCAGCAGGTTATATTTGAATGAATGAATGAATAAATATATTTATTTTCGGATAAACTTAATCTAAATTACAAAAAAACATATTGATTTGTTGTTTATCTATTTACATACCTCAAATACGGAGCGTTGGTAGTTCAGTCGGGTAAGCGCCCGCTTCTCACGCCAGAGATGCGGGTTCGATCCCGGCGGTGACATGTACCAATGAGTTCTTTTAACTTAAGTACAATGTATACCATCGCTCTTACGGTGAAGGAAAACATCGTGAGGCAACCTGCATATCTAGATCTAGCACATCTAGATATGTGAACCCACCAACCCGCAGTGGACCAGCGTGGTGGGGAAATGGTCCAAGCTTAGGAAGGCAGTTTAGACCTTGGGGATATGCACAAAGGTTCCACTCGAGAGAGCCAGGTGCAGGTACTTACACCCCCACAGAGAATAGAATAGAATACCTCAAATACAGCGGCGCGTCCGGCGCAGGCGCAGCGGGGGCGGCGCGGGGCGCGGGTGGCGGCTGCTCCACGCCCAGTCTCTGGAAGTCCTCCTCGAGTTGGATGAGGTTCTCTGACACGAGCCGTTCCGCTTGGTATTTCTCCATCAGTGGCTCTTCCATGGCTGTAAGATGTAGATTGTGGTCAAAAAAGCATTTTATTCCAACCAAACCAAACTAATCTACCAAAATTGCCCAACTTTATTTGACTGAGACCAGATAATTATTGCTTTCAGAACTATAAAAAATAACCTTATTCTCTAAATTCTCTAAAACATACGAGTATCATAAAGCGACAGCTCATCAGCACCTGCCAGTGACGGTGACGTATTGTATAATAAAATTAATAACCCTATTCTCTACTACATACGGGCGTCACTGAGCGACAGCGCGTCGGCGTCCCCCAGCGAGGTGGTGGTGGGCGGGGGGTCGCGCAGGGTCTAGTGCGTGGTATATAGAGCCTTATTCTCTGCTACATACGGGCGTCACTGAGCGACAGCGCGTCGGCGTCCCCCAGCGAGGTGGGGGTGGGCGGGGGGTCGCGCAGGGTCTAGTGCGCGGTATATAGAGCCTTATTCTCTACTACATACGGGCGTCACTGAGCGACAGCGCGTCGGCGTCCCCCAGGGAAGTGGGGGTGGGCGGGGGGTCGCGCAGGTTCTAGTGCGTGGTATATAGAGCCTTATTCTCTACTACATACGGGCGTCACTGAGCGACAGCGCGTCAGCGTCCCCCAGCGAGGTGGGGGTGGGCGGGGGGTCGCGCAGGGTCTTGCCCACGCTCATGACGGGCGCTCGGTGTGTGGGCGTCGTCTGCCGTGAGCCTGGTGATGAGGACGACATGCCGGCCAGGCTGGTGGGGTCGTCTTCTGTAAGGAAGAAAGCAATATTTAGTCTCAATTATCATTTTATTTATTTATTTATTATTTCTATTATGTTAAAAAATGTGCAAAGTGCTAAAACGAATTTGGTACCCTTATAGCTGTCGCGTAAGTAGAAACAATATGAAAATTGCGGTCATTGCATAAATGGGAATAGGATGAAGTATTGAGTATTGGCGGATATAAAAAAAGGGGGGAGAGAGAGAGCTAATTCACATAATATTCTGTACTTAAATAACTTGTATTTATTTTAGTGCGCTATATGCTAAGATGAATTTAGTACTGTCCGGAGACCTCTGCGGCGCTGAGCTTTCTGAAAAATGTTTCGTGTGTAAAAATAATAATGTTCTGCACTCACTAAATGCTAGATCACGTCGGGGTCACCAATGTTGGGTTACATGTGGGGTGACTATGGGGTTGTGGTAAATGACGAATGCAGGATTTCTTGAGGCCAAACTATTTACTGAGATTATACACATAGTAACCAATTACATTTTCAGTGTGTGAGCTAAGTGACGGGCGCGAGACGACTAGCGTCTGCGCATTGTTCGCTACTGGAAGTAACTAGAAAGCTGACATTGCAAAACGTGACTATAACATGTGTCGCTACACGTGTGTAACAAAAGAAATCAACCGCACACGTCATAGCAACAGTACCATGTCCTTTCAAAATCGCTAACAGTACCTATACTATATGCTACAATGAACCCCCACTGACCGCTGCGCTATGCTCTGCAGCGCCTTGCTGAAGAATGCCATGAAGAATGATTCATAAGTAAGTCTCCGTGTTCATTAAAGAGCGCTATGAGTGTGCTATGTGCTACAATGAACCCGCACTGACCGCTGTGGTCCGCGGCGCCGAGCTTGGTGCAGAACGCCATGAGGAAGGAGAGCGTGTCCTGGTCCACGTTGAACTTGAGCGGCAGCAGCGACACCTGGCGGCACCCCGCCCCGCACCCCGAGCGCTATTGTCACCCTTATTACAAGGGGCTTAGCGCGCTGTGTCTTATAACTGTATTATATTATGATCAAGTGGAACCTATATATAGGCTTCTAATATATCATGTTTCAAGTGTATAATATATGTCAGCGTCACTATGCCGTATCCTATAAAGAGCGCTAATTTAAGAGTGCGCTATATGCTGAAATGAATTCTGTACTGACCGCTGTAGTCTGCGACGCCGAGACACCTGAAGAATCTTGAAGAATGTTTTATGTATGACAAATTAACACACCGCGACTGTTAAAGAGCGCTTCTTAGAATACTCTTGTGTGCTATGTGGTAAAGTAACCACAGCTGTCTTCGAGGCTGAGCATGCTGAAGAACTTGTGGTTTGTGAGTGACAAATGCAATCTACGTTCGTTAAAGAGCGTTATGAGTGAGCTATGTGCTACAATGAACCCGCACTGACCGCTGTGGTCCGCGGCGCCGAGCTTGGTGCAGAACGCCATGAGGAAGGAGAGCGTGTCCTGGTCCACGTTGAACTTGAGCGGCAGCAGCGACACCTGGCGGCACCCCGCTCCGCGCCCCGAGCGCTATTGTCACCCTTATTACAAGGAGAGTAGAGGGTTGTGTCTTATATCTGTAGTATTATTATGATGAGGTGGAATCTATAGGCTGGATTCACTCCATAGGTGATATGGTTAGCACACGTCTTATTACAAGGAGTAAGTATAGAGTGATGAGTCTAACAACTGTTGTATATTGTGATGAGGTAGAATCTATAGGCTGGTTTTTCTTCTACTCTGATCTTGTATCATATTTCAAGTGTGTATGATATGGCAACGTCACTGTGCCGTATCCTATAAAGAGCGCAAGATTATGAGTGTTTATACTTACCACGCACTCAGCGGCAGCGTCGCTGTGTCGAGTCTTATAAAGAGCGCTAATTTAAGAATGCGCGCTATGTGCTAAAATGAATTTAGTACTGAAATCTGCTTTGTGCGTCAGTCGTTCAACTACGTTCGTTAAAGAGCGCCAAGAGTATGCTATATGCTAAAATGCATCCATTTCTTGAAGAATGCCTCGTGTGTAACAATATAAATATGCCACGCGCATCACCGTGTCCTTTAAAGAGCGCTGCGAGTGTGCTATATGCTAAAATGCATTTACTCCTTGAATAACGGTTTGTATATGACAAAGGAAATCTGTCGCACGCATCACAGTGTCTATTAAAAGAGCGCTAACAGTGTGCTATGTGCTACAATGAGCCCGCACTGACCGCTGTGGTCCGCGGCGCCGAGCTTGGTGCAGAACGCCATGAGGAAGGAGAGCGTGTCCTGGTCCACGTTGAACTTGAGCGGCAGCAGCGACACCTGGCGGCGCCCCGCCCCGCGCCCCGAGCGCTATTAGCACCCTTTTTGCAAGAGACATAGAGTGCTGTATTCTACCCCTGTAGTATATGGAAACTATAGGCGTCTAATTTATCATGGTTCATTGGTGTCTATAAAGAGCGCTAATTTATGAGTGCGTAGAATGATGTTTCTTACAACTGTAGTGTTAGTATGATGAGATGGAATCTATAGACTGGATTTTCTACTACTCTGACATTGTATCATGTTTCAAGTGTGTAGGATATGTCAGCGTCACGGTGCCGTGTCCTATATAGAGCGCTAATTTATGAGTGCGCTATGTGCTAAAATGAATTTAGTACCGAAATCTGCTCTGCGCGTCAGTCGTTCAACCGCGTTCGTTAAAGAGCGCCAACAATATGCTATATGCTAAAATGCATCCACTCCTTAAAGAATGGTTTGTGTATGTCCATTAAAGAGCGCTATGAGTGTGCTATGTGCTACAATGAACCCGCACTGACCGCTGTGGTCCGCGGCGCCGAGCTTGGTGCAGAACGCCATGAGGAAGGAGAGCGTGTCCTGGTCCACGTTGAACTTGAGCGGCAGCAGCGACACCTGGCGGCGCCCCGCCCCGCGCCCCAAGCGCTATTGTCACCCTTATTACAAGGAGTATAGAGTGATGTGTCTTACATTCTGTAGTATATTATGATGATTTGGAACCTATAGGCTGGATTTTGTCCTACTCTGGCCTTGTATCGTAGATATTTCAAGTGTGCAGGATATGTCAACGTCACTGTGCCGTGTCCTTTAAAGAGTTTAAAAAGCGCTATTTTATGATTGTGCTATGTGTTAAAATGAATTCAATACTTGCTACGCACTCAGCGTCACTGTGCCGTGTCCTTTGAAGAGTTTAAAAAGCGCTATTTTATGAGTGTGCTATGTGCTAAAATGAATTCAATACTTACCACGCACTCAGCGTCGCTGTGTCGAGTCTTATAAAGAGCGAGACTGCGTCTGCGACGCTGAGACACCTGAAGAACCTTGAAGAATGGTTTGTGTGTGACAAATGAAAATTTTGATTAAAGAGCCCTGTAAGTGTGCTATATGCTACAATGAACCCGCACTGACCGCTGTGGTCCGCGGCGCCGAGCTTGGTGCAGAACGCCATGAGGAAGGAGAGCGTGTCCTGGTCCACGTTGAACTTGAGCGGCAGCAGCGACACCTTCAGGCAGCACTCTTCAGCGCCCTGCCCCGGCATTGGACGGAGGTGCACGGCTTTTACTACCAGCTGGTGGGGGAAACGAAAGGTAAATAGTGAAGGCTTGTTTAGTCACATTTACGGGGGATAAAATGGCGGCGGCATAAGTTATAAGACCCGTCTGTCGTCTGTAGTTTAGTAGAAACGAAACGACAATACACTTCAATTATTGACATTATTGCCTGCATACAGAATACGGATAGACAATGTCGTCGATACAATTTAATAAATGGCAAAACTCCGGTTACATACGCGGCCGAAGATGAGATGCCAGGCAGCGGTACAAGACAGCTTTTGAAAGTAATAACTAAATTATATTATATGCAAATTTTGTCATCAAGATACCAATAACGACGATCCAATTATTGACAAATAGGTAATATACTTATGTATTTTTCAATCTTCAAAGTTCACTCACCATATGAGCGTTTTTCCTCTCAGGCTCGTCCTTCAACACGTATTGGCTGAGTAGTTTGTTGATGTGACTCTTCTCCAGTCGGTCTAGTACTTCTATCTTGCTGATGGCCAGCGTCTGTCTCGCCGCGTGGGTGCCGCCCGCTGGGTAGGTTTCGTGTTGGAACTTTATCTGTGGAAGGGGGGATGGTTAGATTGTGGCTTCAAAATTAAAATAAAATAAAATAAATAAAAATAGCCAGGCGGCTAGGGGCTCGCTCGGCGCTCGCTGCGTGACTCGCTCGCTGCCCGCCTTCTCATACCATAGACTATACACTAGGGTGTCTGTGTGTTTAGTGCGACTAGCGGCTCATACACTAGGGTGCATGTATGTAATACAGTCACCTTGCTAAGGCTGTAGACTGTATAGTATACTCAGCAAGGTGACTACCTATACACTGGCACACTAGGGTGCGTGTGTGTAGTGCGGCTAGCGGCTCATAGACTAGGGTGCATGTACCTTGCTAAGGCTAACAGCAACATTGGTAGCCTGGTCCCTGCCAGGTCCACCCCGGGTGCGCCACGCCGCTAGCGGCTCGCTGTGTGACTCGCTATTTACCTGCCTTCTTAATACCAAAGACTATACACTAGGGTGTGTGTTTAATGCGGCTAGTGGTTCATACACTAGGGTGCATATATGTAATACAGTCACCTTGCTAAGGCTGACAGCAACATTGGTAGCCTGGTCCCTGCCAGGTCCACCACGGGTGCGCCACGCCGCTAGCGGCTCGCTCGGGGCTCGCTGGGTGACTCGCTCACTGCTTCTCATACCATAGACTAAATACTAGGGTGCATGTGTAGTGCGGCTAGCGGCTCATAGACTATACACTAGTGTGCATGTATGCAATGCAGTCCTACCTTGCTAAGGCTAACAGCGACATTCGTAGCCTGGTCTCTGCCAGGTCCCCCACGGGTGCGCCAGGCGGCTAGGGGCTCACTCGGGGCTCGCTGGGTGACTCGCTCGCTGCCCGCCGACCAGCGGACGCCGGACTGACGGTAGGCTTGCGTAATGGCGCGCCCGGCTTCGTAGGGCTCGTATTCTGTTGTGCGTCTGGAGGTGGGATGGGAGTAATGGTTATGAGTTTATGATATACAGTAGGTACTAGGTAGTAGTTTAATTACATACAATCTTAGATCTTGACGAGAGTAAACCTATGTACTCGTACCAACAATAGGCTTTACATTATTATTTTCCAATAAAGCTCGGGTGGATTGGAGATGAGTTAAATTTTTTGGAGGAGGTAAGCTTTTGAGACGTCCAAAAAAAATTTTGTGACGGAAAAATAGGGCAGTCGAAATTTTATGAATATAGTCAAAATACCTCATTTTACAAAGAGTTCTATTATCTTTCTTATCACCATAAGAGGTCACAAACCCTACTTACTTGTTAGTCTTCGGTGATCCCTGCCGAGAGTCGCCCTCGTTGATAGTGACGTTCTTCTTGCTAGAGGCAGAAGGGGCAGTATCGCCTGGCAGCTTGAAGTCGTTGCCGCCGAACAAATGCCACACTACGCTCATCTCGCATAGAGTGTACCTGAAATGGTAACGTGTAACAGTAATATAAAGCATCATACTCATTACAAGACCAGAATCAATATACCTAAAATTGGACGTGCCTCCAGCTATAATCCTCCAAAATTTAAACTCAATAAAACTATTTCTGATGATGCCAAAAAATAGTCGTGAAATAGTCATAAATAGTCGTGTTTTCCAAAAAATTAGTCGTATCATACTTTCGGAGTTAGAGCTATACTTTATGGAGGATTATAGCTGGAGGTCTCCAGCTATAATCCTCCAGCCTCTGCAGAACAAACGGTAAGGCCTATCGACTTGGTTAAGGTCTCAAAAAATAGTCGTGAAATAGTCGTAATGACATGCCAAATTTCAGAAATAGTCCTCAAAAGATAGCAGAGATATAAAGGTACTTTGCTGCAGCCCTGGTGGAGGATTATAGCTGGAGGTTTTGAAAATATCGAATATCTTTGGAACTACTATGACTATCGGTTTGAATTATGTCTCAAAAAATAGTCGTGAGATAGTCGCTTCTATTTATTATAATTTTAAGCTTGATAAAAGCTGTTAAATAATGATATCAAATTCTTCATACAAATCAAAGTGGACGAGAATGCCAAAGCGAGCCAGTACACAAAAATAATAGCACCGTAGCATTGAAGTACTCATGTCGAATTTATCTATAAATCATTTATTTCGTCATACTTTGCATCAATAGTATCTAAACTAATCTTGGGTATGACATTTTATTGCTTTTGCTCTTAGCCTTTACCTTACTGTGTACAGAGAAAACGTATGCCTATACACGCACACATTTATCTCTGTTATCTTGACAAACGATAGCGATGACGACTACGGCGATGTAGTACCTAGGTCAGTTATTGTCATCCCTTACTATCCCGTGATCAGACAAATATAGCTATCCTTGTCTCCTTTCTAACCGGCATGCATCGCACGCATAGAACGCGTGAGCGAACGTGTCATCGGTTGCATCTGGACAAGCTATAGCAAACCGGTATTTATTACGTCCCTTACTATCCCGGGATCACATAAATAGTGCTGTTCTTGTTTTTTTTATTAGGGTTGATGTGGCCGCCACCTCCGCCGGTGAAATTGGGATTAGTTTTATTGAAGACGCAGTACAGGGTAGCACTCAAGCGATAAGAATAAAATACGGTGTTTGAAATATAACTCATTTAATTACAATCACAGGCCGAAAGTACTTTTATTTATACTTAAGTTATTCAATAAACAATCTTTAGGTAGATTAGGTTTCATACAATTATCTCAGTATTATTTGGCTATTACCTATAAACATATTTAGTTTAATTTAAAATCATCACAGTTGGTTTATTGCTAAGTAATAATATAATATTGACGTAGTTCAATAAAAAAAACATGGTATGAACTTAAATATGTAATTATTTCACTATTAAAAAATAATTATTTTCTAGTACTACATCGCCGTAGTCGTCATCGCTATCGTTTGTCAAGATAACAGAGATAAATGTGTGCGTGTATAGGCATACGTTTTCTCTGTACACAGTAAGGTAAAGGCTAAGAGCAAAAGCAATAAAATATCATACCCAAGATTAGTTTAGATACTATTGATGCAAAGTATGACGAAATAAATGATTTATAGATAAATTCGACATGAGTACTTCAATGCTACGGTGCTATTATTTTTGTGTACTGGCTCGCTTTGGCATTCTCGTCCACTTTGATTTGTATGTAGAATTTGATATCATTATTTAACAGCTTTTATTAAGCTTAAAATTATAATAAATAGAAGCGACTATTTCACGACTATTTTTTGAGACATAATTCAAACCGATAGTCATAGTAGTTCCAAAGATATTCGATATTTTCAAAACCTCCAGCTATAATCCTCCACCAGGGCTGCAGCAAAGTACCTTTATATCTCTGCTATCTTTTGAGGACTATTTCTGAAATTTGGCATGTCATTACGACTATTTCACGACTATTTTTTGAGACCTTAACCAAGTCGATAGGCCTTACCGTTTGTTCTGCAGAGGCTGGAGGATTATAGCTGGAGACCTCCAGCTATAATCCTCCATAAAGTATAGCTCTAACTCCGAAAGTATGATACGACTAATTTTTTGGAAAACACGACTATTTATGACTATTTCACGACTATTTTTTGGCATCATCAGAAATAGTTTTATTGAGTTTAAATTTTGGAGGATTATAGCTGGAGGCACGTAAAATTGGTCCCAACGCCATTTTCTAGATCCACACGCTAGTCACGCAGCGTTCTGTGTGTGTGTGTTTCAAAGTGATAGGAAATTTCTTAACTTTTTCATTAATAAAAATAGTTTTATTAACGATTTTTTTTTTTTTGAAAAGGTAGGTAAAAATACAGGAGGGCAAGTATTGAAAATGCCAATTAAACTCAAACTTTTGACCTATTTTTCACAAGAAAAACAATCTTGTAACCACCCCATATCACCAAAAGGGTTATTCGCCAATCACTCTGTATACAAAATACAAAAACCAACCTAAGCTCCGGCGGCGGGAAGCTCCTCGGCGCTTTCAGCACATCGCTCCTTGCCGCCGGCACCGTGAAGTGTTTCTCTATGAACGGCACCGGCTGGGAGCCGAACCAGCGTACTGTCGGCTCGGCGAGCTCGTCCTCGGAACAGCCGGAGGACTCTATGATGCAGTATTCGTCGTCTGTGTTGCTGCCTTCGCCGGTTGAACGCTGGGGAATGTGTTTGTTGATTAGTTGGAGCGGCTAACGTAGCGTGGGACTTATGTACAGATGACCGTAGAAAGTTGACCGGTTACTAGTTGGATGGGTAAGGACGAGGACAGAGTGTTGTAGTGCTTAGAAGAGCCCAATGTTCAGATAGAAGTTTTTTGACTGCTAGTGCTAGCGATACCAGTCAAGGTCAGTGCAGAGGGCCAGATGGCGCCACATGCTATAACGTTTTGACTATGCATGGATTCCGGGACTAACTTATAGATGTACACAAAGATCTGTGTTGACCAGTCAACGGTGAGTTAAAATGTATAACTTTTGCCATGTCCTTTACCTAATACATAAATATCCTGTTCATAAACAAATGACAAATACGCAGTAATTACTAACCTTTTTATTCCGTTTAGGCTTCTGCGGCGGAGGTTTAGGCGAGGCGCTCGGGTCGCCCAGCTCATTGGCCACATTGGCATTAGTAGGTCTCGCCTCCTCTGCCGTCTCTGTCACTCCTTGGCTGTACTCTTCATACTCCATACTGGGCAATTCTGTCTCTAGGCTCTCTGAGGCCAGACGGCGTTTCGGCATGTTGGATTCGTCGGGAAAGAAGAAAATTTCCACGCCCTCTTTTTCTGTTGAGCTGATTATTTCGTCTTCTTCTACTGTGGGAGGAAATTTGGTTATGGATCAGGTATTCGTCGTTATATTTACCGTCTCTTTATGACTAAACCTGTATTCAGACCTAAGCGATAGCAGATATAATATCTATAAAAGTCGACGAGATGTAAATTCGCGTGATATCGAGTACCGATCTATTAGCGCGCAGATGTCATGATCATGATATCGGTCTGAATATGCCTTTACTTTTCTTGCTAATCAGTTTCTATTATTAATAAGTTAATACTTACGTGTGGTATTCGGACTCTCCTTCATCGCCTCGGCCATCAGATCGTTGACTTGTTGAATTTCGCTGGGCGAAAGCTCTCTTATCTCTTCTTGGTCTTCTAAACCTGCAAGGGAAAAAAATATCTATAAAATAATATATCCTATTTTATGTACGGTGCCCTGCGCCTAAAAGTATACAGGCGGAGTTTTTAAAATAGCGATCCCTGATGATGAAGGGACCACCTACATCTGTTATCCGGGGACGTGTTGTGTGTGATGTGTGTAGCAGTGGTGTTTATGTGGATGTGCTTGAGCAGCATGTGAGCCGTCCGCCTGTATACTTTTAGGCGCAGGCCACCGTACCTTTATTATATTTCTACGGATAAACAGTTCATCTACCGTCGATGGACCCCTAAACTGGTTAGCTCACAAAGTTATTGGCCTTATGAACTGCTTGCTTCTTTTCTTCAAAGACCCTGAAAATATTTTTCGCACCAATATTCATGTTGCCTGAAAATAAATGGTCTCACCAACGAGCGTGTGCGGGTCGGCGGGCGGCGCGCGCGCGGCGGGCGGCTGCTGGCAGTCCCCGCTCCCCGCCAGGTACGTGATGAGTCTACACAGCGCCGCCGCGAGCACCGGTACTGCACCACCCAGACACGACAGAGTGTATATACCGAGTTGTAGATACTGCACGCACTGTCTATATATGTACCTATAGGTACATCTTCCTACAGCCATTATCAAAATAACAGCCGCAATGTTTGTATTGCAAAATAGCGGCCGTCTGCGCTTTTAGTTACACTCATGAACTAATGATAAAAAGAGCCAAAGAGCGCTTCAATGCCACAACATACGAATAGGGACCAAGCGATGTAGTGCGCACTACGCCGCTTGGTCCCTATTCTAGCATTGCGCGTCCTTCGATCCTTCTTTCTTCGCTATAACAGCGCAGCGCAGCGCGTCAAAGCTGCAATAGACGAATAGCGCCCGATGCGGCATAGCGTGCACCAATAGCGTCTCTCTGCAATATATCATCTAGTATGTAATGTAGTCTCACCAACAAGCGTGTGGGGGTCGGCGGGCGGCGCGCGCGCGGCGGGCGGCTGCTGGCAGTCCCCGCTCCCCGCCAGGTACGTGATGAGTCTACACAGTGCTGCTAGAGAGTCCCAGCACGTGTGGAAGTTCACCACGTTGTTGGACGCGCTGAGGTCTACTCGGGGACCGGTGTTGTTGCGCTGTTGGGGGAAGGAACGGTTTTAGTTGGGGTAAGAGTGAGGATCGCATTCGAGATGAGGTGATGAATAACTTAGACGCAGTATAACCATAGTTGTTAAAGTTTACAAGCTGAAGTGGGTTGGGCTTATCTGCAGAAGATCCAATAGCTGTTGGATTAGGCATATAGATATACGCTAGGTTCATAAATCTACGCCCGATAGTAGTTTAGATAAGTAAGGCCGAGGACAGAGTGTTGTATCTACTCCTTAGAAGATGAGTCCTCCTGTGGATGACTGGGCTAAACATGATGATGATGACCTGTATCTTAGCTATAGCTTTTTATTTAATTGCGGTCTTACCTTATCAGCGATCCGCAGCGATAGTTCAAACAGTCCAAGGTCAATAACGCACACATAATCCCTCAACACATCTGGCGGTTTGTCATCGTCTTTCTCTTTCACTGTGCCTGTGTGTGAAAGGGATAGACAACACTCCTGGGCCAGGAAGCGAAGAGATGACGTGTTGGTTTGAGCTATGACGTTTGATGAGACACTAAAGCTTCCAAGGTTGAGGACTGTCCGGATTGGAAGGTACAGCGGTCTGTGAAGGAAACAAAAGATAATTCATGTGGTGCGTTGGCGTCTGATAAAGTAAGGTGGAATTCAATCCGAATGTAACTCAATACGTCCTCATAATATTGTTGCATAAAAAAACCTGTATTTCTTCAGATAAATTATTGTCCAGTGTGTTGGTTACATTAACATCTATTGGGGTCCATCATTGATACAAAATCAGCTGTATACCACAAAAAACTTGTAATAAAGCTGACTATGTACAAAACAGAGTTAATAATCACCTGTAATCGATAGCGCAGTCCCACACATGCACATGTAGTTCAGTCAGCACAGTAGACGGCTGGTACCCTGGTATGTTATAGTCTTCCACATCCAGTACATCTAGCAGTTGAGTCAGCCACGCTATGCCAACGTTGCCGCGGTGGCGCAACGTTGCGTGCTCTATGCCTAGAGTCATGCAGATTTTCTGTTGGATTTAGAGAAGTGATGTTTTAAAGTTTGATACAGGGTGGTTGGCAGGACAAGTTGTTTGTATTTATGGAGATACTGTTTTGATAGCGCAGATTCAAGGTCATTTTTAGGGTTCCGTAGCCAAAATGGCAAAAACGGAACCCTTATAGTTTCGTCATGTCCGTCTGTCCGTCTGTCCGTCTGTCCGTCTGTCACAGCCGATTTACTCGGAAACTATAAGTACTACAGTGATGAAATTTGATGGGAATATGTGTTGTATGAACCGCTACAAAAATATGACACTAAATAGTAAAAAAAAGAATTGGGGGTGGGGCCCCCCATACATGTAACTGAGGGATGAAATTTTTTTTTTCGATGTACATACCCGTGTGGGGTATCAATGGAAAGGTCTTTTAAAATGATATAAAGTTTTCTAAAAAACATTTTTCTTAAAGTGAACGGTTTTTGAGATATCAGCTCTCAAAGTCGTAAAAAGTATGTCCCCCCCCTCTATTTTTATAACTACGGGGTATAAAATTCTAAAAAAAATAGAGGTGATGCATGCTAATTAACTCTTTCAACGATTTTTGGTTTGATCAAAGTATCTCTTATAGTTTTTGAGATAGGTTGATTTAACTGTAATTTTGGTTAAGTTATTGTGCTTACTACGGAACCCTTTGTGCGCGAGCCCGACTCGCACTTGGCCGGTTTTTATTTGAGTAGTATCCGGCAAACGATGTACTTACTTTTACTTTTGCGATAACATAAATTAGTACTTATTGTGTTCAAGACCACCAACTAGATGTTCTTATCATGGCAATCTATCCATCAATTTAAAAGAAGCCTTACGCTATGAGAATAAAGTCAAAATTACCTTGAAATTGGGTAGATCTGGCTGAGGCTCGACTTTCAGTGCTAACGATAGCATATCTTTCTTCACGTGTTCCTTCAACATTACTCCTTTGGCTGAAGGGTATATGGTCTCTTTTAGGTTGAGGGGTAAACTGGTGCCGTAGAGACGAAGTGGGGGCTTCTCTGACGGTATTGATTGGACCGCTGTGAATGAAATTCTTAGGTTAGTCCTGGACTTTGTTAGCTTCGTTTATAGCTCTGTTTTAATGTCTAAAAACGTGTCATTGGGCGCATTTCATTTTTTTACTATGGCTGCTGTTATTATAATGATGGGCCTCGCAAGTGCAGATATGAGGACACACATTGGAGCATGGGGTTTCTGTGTGGGATGTACGTATTCTTGTTGTCGAGCTCAGAGATCAGGAATAAAAAGTCTTCTTTATTTTTGATCACGGCAGGAAGTGAGGGAGAGCTGTTGCTTGCTATTAAAGAAAGAAAGAAAGAAATAAAATTTATTTATTTCTAACATACACAGAAACAACACTTACATTTAGACATTACATGCTAAGTGACTCATCGTCGCCTCACTGACCGTCATGAAACAGGGTGGCCTGGCTGGCACGCAGGCACATCCACCCAGCCTGCTCACTGAGAACATTTACCCTGGCTAAGTGACTTATCGTCGCTTCACTCACTCACCATCATGATACAGGGTGGCCTGGCTGGCTCGCAGGCACATGCGTGCTGTGTGTGGCACCCCGCCGAGGCCGCTCACTGAACACAGTGTGAGGGCGCGCGCGTCCACCACTAGCGTGCCCATCTGCCCGGGGACTACGAGTTTGTTGGCGTCCTGTGGATGGTAATGGTATAAGTTATTATGCGAGGGTGTCTGAGGGAGGTAATGCGAAGAGTGGTTATGTACCGTTGCTAGAAGTTTATAGTTCACAATAAACGAAAAAGTTTATCTGCACACATTATTTGACAAAACTTTTATGGTTGTTACAAGATGCGCCACTTTGTATTAGAGAAATCGTAATTATTCTATAGCTTTCATAAATTATACTACGACCACTTTTACAACATAACTTCTTTCTTCTTTTACAGTGGAGACCAAACAGCCAAGCAAGCTTCTTTTAAGTAGTATAGGAAACATTTTATCTGTTTATAATCTATTAATTTAAATAAACAAAATCATAACGAATAAGGAAAGCATCGACACTCACCCTATAAGGAGTGTAGATAGTCATGAGACCCTTATCGATCTTCAGAGTGAGACAGAAGTTGTGCGTCTCTTTCTTCTCCGGCGTCGGCTTGGCTGTGGGTAGCTTGTTTTGTTTCATTTTACTCTCATACGCCGAGTAGTAGAGGTTCTCTTCGTCAGATGATGTACTTGCGGAATCGGAATCTGCGTTGAAAATATATAAAAGGCAAATGTAGTAGGTAGATTTTTTTATTTATTATAAAAATAATTATACTAACTTCAAATATTGCAATAATACGGTAAAATAAATAATACACAACATTTTTTTTAAAGAATAGAGTCTAGATCTGCACTATAGACATTAAATATTCCTAGCCTTCGCATTGGAAATCTACCTATATTATCGTACGTATATATCTGTACAGTTCCCCAAAATTGATAATGCACATAGAAATCTTCGTCATTGTTCGGCAACGGTCGTATTCCCGAGCGTTAGAAAACTATTATGTATTTAGAGTGGTTAAGTGCATTTTCTTCATGAAATTTTAGTAGAATTATGTTATTAGTGCTAAAAGAGATAATTGATTTATCAGTAACGAAATTTGATTCGATAATTCATAATATTCCATAATATTAAAATTTACTTCGAAAATGTTACAGTAGGTACTTTTCAAGTGTCTTACTGAAGCTGATGTAAAGATGGATGAAAGAAGGTTTGAATAACACAAGGTTTATATTATAAGGATAAATGGATTTCAAACACAGGTATACATGAAAAAATTTAAATCTCAGTTCAAAAGTATTTACAGCGCTGATCATTCACAATAATATAACAATTACAAACTTGGTCTTTTGGGTGTGGCTTTATTGGCAAAGTGAAGTCTATCAATGTGACGTATATTTTATTCTTAAATGTGCCTCATAATATGGCATCGTCAAAAATAATTAAAGTTGAAATTAAATTCACATTTGAAAAAAATAACAAGAACGATGTGTAATTGCAGCTCTTTATAATTCCACAAAAGTAATACTGATCTTGACCTTGAGACCCTTGACTGATCGGTGATAGCCACCAACCGCCCAAATTGTTTTCGATTATGTGTCACATAATATTGACTACTATTTCTTTCGAACAAGGATCAAAATGCAAGTGCTTTGTTTGAGGCTCTTACGATTCAATGATTCGGGTGTTTCCGGGAATACGACAGTTTGCGAAGATTTGCATGCGCATTATTAATATGGGAGAACTGTATGTATATGTATATCTCCTACACTGAAAATAACGCTACGAAACGAACCCCGTAGCACAAAACACAACTGAACAAGTGTAAAAGAACATTATCATTAACCAGTGCGAAAGAGACAGACATACCGTAGCCCGCATTCTTGCACATAGGGAAAGCGGGATAGATGCTCGGCTCAGCCCCCGCGAACGCCATGTGCGGGCTGATCTCGTACTGTACCTACTAGTGTGAGAGAAAGAGACAGACATACCATAGCCCGCATTCTTGCACATAGAGAAAGCGGGATAGATGCTCGGCTCGCCTGCGAACGCCATGTGCGGGCTGATCTCGTACTGTACCTACTAGTGTGAGAGAAAGAGACAGACATACCGTAGCCCGCATTCGTGCACATAGAGAAAGCGGGATAGATGCTGGGCTCAGCGCCCGCGAACGCCATGTGCGGGCTGATCTCGTACTGTAGCTACTAGTGTGAAAGAGACAGACATACCGTAGCCCGCATTCTTGCACATGGAGAAAGCGGGATAGATGCTGGGTTCAGCTCCAGCGAACGCCATGTGCGGACTGATCTCGTACTGCTCGCCGACCACCGGCTCCCAGAGAAGTAAGTCCGAGTTGATGCGGTTGTAGATTATCTCGTACAGCTGTTTTGATCTGAAATAAGATGCGGAGTAAAGTAACTTTGTATCACCATGATCATGAAACATTGACATTATTTAACTTTTTAAGGCATACACAAGGGTTTAATGTAACAAATGACCTGAAATAATGATTATTATCTTGGCTTTGGGAGCTACGCAACTATGCAATAATTATGGATACACATACAGACAGACGGGTTAAATACACTCACTCGGTTTTATAGACTGTAAAAAAATAGTACAAGCTGAAGGGCTTGCACGGGGCGCGTTTAAAACGAGACAAAAGTTCTCCGTCGCCTTGCTCTTGAGGCTGCGCGTTGTGAGTGAGCGCGATGAAAAACTTTTTTACGTCTTAAATGCACTGGGCATGCATGGGCATTCTGGGCGAGTTAACTTGGCGGTGTCGGTAATACTTACTCTAGTTGCAAACTCAGTATAGGCAGATTTAGGTCCAGATGTATGGAAGCACGCTCCACTGAATTCGAAGTAAATTCAGCCATTTCCTCTTCATTGCCTGGTACTATCAGCTCTTCAGCTTGACCTAAAACCAAAATAAACAAAACTAAATTATTTAATACATGAATTAGATTTTCATTATATTATAGTCTATAAAAATATAGTTTAGAAAATTACTTATTTATCCCTAGATACCTGACATTGGAAATACCAACCAGACAGCTTATTCTGAAGAGAAGATTCAGAGAGGCTATTTCGATAATCATTTTAACTACAGTAGAATTATTTATTTTAGACATTTTAGCTTCTACTAATAAGAGTGACTGTACCTTGCGGCGTAACCTCATGTTTCGTGATACTCTGGTGGGCGGTTTTCTTGTTACTGAAGGGCGTTGGTTGAGAACTGTTCCTCAGGTTGTTCATGATGTGCATGGACTTTTAACAAACAGTACTATTTAACCATTACAGGTTCTAAGTAATAACGATGACTTTACCTTGCGGAGTATCCTCATGTTTCGTGATACTCTGGTGCGCGGTTTTCTTGTTACTAAAGGGCGTTGGTTGAGAGCTGTTCCGGAGGTTGTTCATGATGTGCATTTAACAAACAGTACTATTTAGGCATTACAGTTATCAATAAAGATAACCTTACCTTGCGGCGTATCCTCATGTTTCGTGATACTCTGGTGGGCAGTTTTCTTGTTACTGAAGGGCGTTGGTTGAGAGCTGTTCCGGAGGTTGTTCATGATGTGCATGGACGTGGTCATGGGGTTCGATGCCGGCTCGAACGTCTGTTCGTCATCACTGAGCGGGTCGAATGGACCTTTCGGGGTTTTCGACGGTTGGAAGGTTAGGGATATTCTGTGGGGTAAAGTGGGGTTGGTTACTTCAGCTAGTATTAATTTTATATTTATAGACTTTAAATTAAATCGAATTAGTATTTATTTGGAATGCCGCTCCGACCGATTTTGGCTATAGATTCTACCACCGACTAAATGCCTATTAAATTTAAAGTAGGATTTCTGAGGCTATGCGCACTTTGAGAGGGCTATTGTTTTAAAATTTTGACGGTGCATTTCGTTGCAAAGATTGACTTATTTGCACCCTATCCTCTCTGTGACAAATATGTAAACAACATATAAAACTTACGTTGGTAGAGTAGTTGTAGGTCCTTTCAGAATGTTTGGGTCATATGTCTCGTCCATATTGGCGCGAGCAATGTGTATGCCTTGAGCCGTTTCATTTTCCTGCAAAATAACAAATGTAAATAGGAGTTTTTATACTTACATTTTCGATATAAAGATAGTCGGGAATACAGCTTTATACGCAACTATTATTCAATAAAAGTAGGCGTTCGCACACTAAGTGCCAATTTCACCATTCTCTGTTAGAGCATAACCAGGGAGTAATGGTTAACTTTTGACACATCTGTCATGAATTTTATATGGAGATGACGTTTGATTTATAAATCAATCCCTGTCGGTTAGATAACCGAGAATGGTGAAATTGGCACTAAACATAATTTAAGGCACACAACGACATTACACAAGGTATACCAGTTCTATAGAAACTCACATAATAATACGCATCAAGTGTAGTTGCCCTCACAGTGACGGTAGTCGGCAACGGGCGCGCGCTCGGTGTCTGACTGCAACTGACTACCACGTCTTGGAACCCGAACTGGAGGTAGTCGGGCCTGACGCGCCGGGTGGCCCGGCTGATGCCCGGCCGGAGGTCCGCTATTGGGAACCTGCAGGTTGGAAATTAGATTAGGAAACTGAATCAGTGTGTACTATAGGGCAAGAGCACGGCTGCTCTACAGGCAAAAAAACCCATGAAACCCTGGGATCTCTCTGGGAAGGTGGGAAGTGTCAGGAAGGATGAGAGTTTGGTGAACCTTACTTCTAGTACCCAGTGTAGAATCGTATCGACTGCAGTGTAGTACCTAGTGTTTAATCTGACAGCTCTTTCTGTGGCGGAGGGTGTTACAAATAGGGTGAACTCTTATCCTGCCGCTACACGGGTTCGTTATAGATGTAGACAAACTTCACTATATCGCGATTCGACATAAATACGGCTCTGTGATTGATGGAACGCGCAGTAAAAAAGTTTATCGATGTCGATATCAAAGCCGTGTAGTGGCCGCTAGATTATAAAAGTCACTTTACCTCAACACAGCATCCACACTGGCGCACTGCATGTTGACATTGAGCTGCGCGCGCGCAGACGGCGGCGCGGGGGCGGGGGGGGAGCCGGCGAACACTTGTGCGGACATGCGCTCCAATATTGTCAACTCTATGTCCACTGTGAACGGCATGCACTTTATACTGGAATGTAAAAGAGGGGGGTTATCAAAATTATTCGATTGGGTAAACCTTTTGTACACTTATTCGTATGTTATATTTGTGAAATAAAGTACCTATTTAATAAATAAATAAAGTTATGCCAATTTTCACCATAGTCTGTTAGATCATTAACGAACAACCCCTGATACATGTAATGTCATCAATTATACAACATCATCTCCATATTAAATTACTACTACTAACTTATCCCTTGTTATGATCTAACAAAGTATGGTGAAACTGGAGCTTAGGGCAAGATCTATGAGTGTTGAATGCTGTATAGAGCTCGTTAGATATTATCTAATATCTACCAGTTGGTAGAGGTCTGGCAGTGGACGATTCTGGTCGGAAGATAATTTCTATTTCGCATTTAGCTCACAAAACAAGTAACCAAAGGTGGACTTAACAATTCCTACTTTTGTCAGATGGTGGAATATTATAAGACTTACGAAATATCCGTGGTAGGATACACGAGTTTCTTCTCCCCGGATATCCGGATATACTTGAGCGTTTGTTTGAAGTTGATCCGCACATTTGGATGCAGCAGCACAGTCGATGCGGAGTCGTTATCATCTTCCTCTTCTGTGAAACATACATAATATTAACTCTACTGCTACTGGATACTGAAGCGAACCAGAGGACATTGAAACTAAGCCAAATAATACGAAGGAGGTCAAACCCTGGATTGGGTTCATATTTGTTTATGGCATCCTTTGGGGTGCACGAAAATGATGTTGACTGGCTAATCCTGACAAGCTGTTGTGGATTTTTGACTTAGCACAGCAGGGGCTCTGTTAGTGGACTTTTTAAGTGAATCAACATGTGTCTTATATCCTTACTAATATTATAAATGCGAAAGTAACTGTGTCTGTCTGTCTGTTTGTCTGTCTGTCTGTCTGTTACTCTTTCACGACAAAACTACTGAACGGATTTGAATGAAATTTGGTATACATATGGTATAGACCCTGGGAAAGAACATAGGCTACTTTTTATCCCGGAATTCCCACGGGAAAACTTTTTAAGGCGAAGCGTAGCTCGCGGGGACAGCTAGTTATAAATAATTTAAACTCACCTGCCCACACAAACTTGATCAAGTCGAAGCTGTCAGGCCGCTCCCTGGTATACAGATCAGTAGCCTCCTTGTACAGACACTCTCTTAGTAACAGGTGAGTGACCGACGCCTCACACGCCGTCTGACTGCCACTGGAGGTTGTCTTCTCACTGCCATCCAGGGTTAGAGCTGAGGTTATTAACCTGTGGAGTAGATGAGGGTTGAGATGGGGTGGTAGTTGAGGCTTAGTTTCATTGGTTGGCCTGTGGTAGTTTATGAACTGCCTGCAATCCAGTTATTGGATTTAATGGCGTTATTGGCGAATGAAAAATAGTTGGACGTGAATTATGCGGTTTGGCGCAGAGCACCACATGTTTATGTAACTCTCAAAATCATCCTACTTATTTGTTACAAACTGTAAAGTTACAGAAAGGAACTTTAAGCTAATGTCAACTTTGAATCTATGTCTGTCTCTTCCTGTCAGTATACTATCAAAGCAAGGAAGCAATACATTTCTTAATGTACGTTATCTTATCTTATTAGTATATGAAGAAAATACTTCAGTCTTCAATACTGACCTCAAATGGCTCCTGCCAGTGGCGCCATCAAATATCTCATTGGCATGTTCGAGATCTTTCTTCGAGTGTCCCGTGAGAGAGAACGGGCCCAGCCGTCCGAAGAACTCCGTCGACGCTTCCTCCATCTTCTTGGCACTAGATGGCGTTACGCAATCGGTGCCCAAAGGTACCGGGACTAGGATATCCTGGAAACAAAATTATAATATAGATTTGTATGGTATACGTTACTACGTGTATTGTATAATCGCCTGGAATGTATAAATCATAAGATAAGATAAGATAAGATATTCTTTATTTGCACACAAAAATATGGACAACAATACAAAACTTAATCTAACACATATGTACAAATGGCGGTCTTATCGCTAAAAGCGATTTCTTCCAGACAACCTTTGGGTGGAAGGATATTTAGATGTAAAGGGTAAAGTGTAGCAGGAATAAAGAATATACCATAAATATTTAATATACCAAAACATACTACCTACAATATATTTACATACATAATTTATATACCTAGCATCATAATATATAATATATTAAAATATATATTAATATATAATAAACTACATACCATGACATATCATAGTTTCTGACATAGTAATGCGATACCGTAGACTGTTATGAATGTTATGTATGGTATGAGAGATAATATCACTGTGTCATTTTGATAATGCAAAATCATCATTTTATTAATAAAACTTACCTTATGCAACAGTATGCAGGTGCATGATGATATCTTTATATTGATGTGTGAAACTTCAGCAGTTGGGTCACCGTCAATTTGGGGCACTGAAAATAATAATTACAATAAATATTAGGCGAGGAAGCTACAGGTAAAATCATGTATCTTAACCAATACGCAGAAGACACTTTCCAGGCACCCGGTCCTATTTCAGGAAATAATATATATTATATATACCCGGAAACAGCTAGCAAATGAACGGACCTTTCCTATTCCTGGTGGTGCGGGCCTGCGCGGCGGGCACGTGCACGCTGGACGCGGCGCTGGTGGTCATGGAGGAGACTGAAGACATCATGCTGTCGGCCAGCGGCGCCGCGGCTGACGACATCGGCTGGAAACTACGCCATTGGTGCTCGCTATGCCGCTTGGATGCTATTGGACGACTGTTGTAAGAGCGCGCTCCGCATCCTCGCTTATCATTCATTCTTCATCCATTAACATAAGATGGCCGCCATTTTTCGCAATATACCTACATGATTACTAGTGCGCGTAAACCGCAAAATTGCTTATTTTTAAACAGTCCGTTTGTTTAAAGAAATTGTTAACAGCGATTCTCACTAGATGGCGCTGGTGTGACACATGCTACATCGCGGTATGGTTGTGTTTAGCAACCACCATATAAGACTTCCTATACTTCCAATAAAAACTTGTGTGAGAACCTAAAATAAAGAGTTTTATTTAACTACCGTTGTTATTCCTAAAAATAGCTTGTAAAGCAACGGACTCTCGCAATTCCAGCCAACAGTTAGCTAGTAATCGAACGGACCTTTCCTATTCCTGGTG
Organism: Plutella xylostella; assembly: GCF_932276165.1. NCBI lineage: Eukaryota > Metazoa > Arthropoda > Insecta > Lepidoptera > Plutellidae > Plutella > Plutella xylostella. Next base: position 3,066,745 of record NC_064005.1, read on the forward strand.
GTGCGGGGCTGCGCGGCGGGCACGTGCACGCTGGACGCGGCGCTGGTGGTCATGGAGGAGACTGAATACATCATGCTGTCGGCCAGCGGCGCCGCGGCTGACGACATCGGCTGGAAACGACGCCATTGGTGCTCGCTATGCCGCTTGGATGCTATTGGTCTATTTTAGCAAGGACTCGATCCGTATTATCTCGTACCATTCGTTGATAAATACAAGATGGGCGCCATTTTTCTCAAGATATATGATTTTAGTGTAACCAATACTGCCACGTTGCTTATAAATAAACGAACCTTTCGTATTCCTGTAAAGCTTGTAAATGGACGGCCCTTCCTTTACCAGTAAATAGTTTGTATAAATGAACGGACCTTTCCTATTCCGGGTGGTGCGTGGCTGCGCGGCGGGCACGTGCACGCTGGACGTGGCGCTGGTGGTCATGGAGGAGACTGAAGACATCATGCTGTCGGCCAGCGGCGCCGCAGCTGAGGACATCGGCTGGAAACGGTCTTCTGTCTCGCTGTCTTCTGCAAGATATATGTGGTAGAGGTGACGTTGTTTGACCGATAGATGGCGCTTTTAAGTCCTTATGGAGGTGTGCGGGGAAATATGTTAAAATACGGAAATTCGGAGCCCTTAAGGCTACATGGAATTATATGTCCAAAATTACCATCTACCTACAGGGTGTTAAAACAGGCTGCGACTGTTTAAAATTAGCCAAAAAAAAATCTAACCTATAAAGCAACTTTTTTGGTCACATGACTATTTTACAATGGAAAGTTTATTTTTTTGACGAAATTCATGAGTATGCTTCTGTTGCTGTTTATTTATTATTTTGAACAATAGGTTGTTAGGTACAGTCTACTTTAATAATGGTTGAACTTACCAAGGCTCTGTCCAGTCCAGCCGTACATGGCTAAATTGGGTTTGTTCTCGCGGCTAAAGTTGCCCATGAGTTGGGCCTCGATTCTCTGGAAGTCTGCCTGGCCCATCGGCTTGCACTGCATGTTCACCCCCGAAGGACGCAGGGGGATGTTGCTAGGGAGTATTAAAAACTTTTTTAGAACCAAAGAGGTTTTAAGATGATGGCGAGAGATGGACTACTGGCTGGTATGAAAAAGTTAAGGAATTTTGAAGAGGTTTTTAAACCGGCCTGTGGTGAGTGGTGTGCAGGTGGGATACTGTTTCAGTACAGTACTTGTAGTGTTTCTACCATAATATTCACTCGTAATATCGGAATACTACACTGTTTAGTTCAGGAACAAATACTGCCATTGTAAAACTTACCTAGTATCCTCTAAATGTGGCTGATTCAATCCATTCACCAGCTCCATCAATGTATGCATTTGTCTCGGGGTCAAAAATACGATAAGCGACCCGAGTGTCATTTGCAGATCAACTTTAGGCCCTACTGCCTCCTCTGTATGTTTAATTTTTAATGCCAACTCTTGTTTGCCCGTTAACTTAGCGAACAAGATCGGTTGCGGCTGATTCGCTCTTTCTTCAGGCGTTACTTCTCTTCTAAACACAGTCTCGCTATTGTAAATAGATTCCTCGAATTCACTCTTAACGGGTTCAGGCTCAGCATTGGATAATATGCTCTTTGTCTCATAGAAAATGTCTGAAGTTGCGCTGAGGAAATTGATTTCTGAGGGCTCCGGTTGGCTTTCGGATTTCTCTTGCGAGGAAGCTGCAGATTTTTCCATGATAAGACTTCGCGCCATGGTGCGAAGTTTGGATGGAAACTCGTCCGTGTACAGGGTGATTCCCTCAAACATGAGTCGTTTGTTAGTGTAAGTGGACACGATGTAGGTTTTCGGTTTGTCAGGGTCAGTGACCTCTGGTGGAGGCTCCGACCCAGCTTCATCGTAGTAGTCGATACTGAAAGGAAGACATTTTGAAATGTCAGTTTTACTATTGAAACAGGTGCTACCTAATATGTTAATATCACTACATATTATGAATTCCTTTATGTATTTTGTGCCAGCATATTTTTTACGGCCTGAAATCTAAATTTACCTGAGGACTATATCAAGTATGAATATTAGTTATGTTTTTTTAAGTGCATTATTTATCCAATAAGAAAGTGACATTGAGCGCAGAGATAAATGACCCAATTATTTGCCCCATAAAAATAATCTGTTCCTAAACAAGCATTACCCAAACCTAATGTTACATTGATAAAGATTCTATTTCAAGGTTCATTGAGCTCTAATCTGCATATCAATGACTTCCGTAAATTTTGACCAAGCTAACAGGAAACGAATTACAATGTTAAATTTTTAAAGGACAAGACAGTTTTTATTTGATATTTTATTATTATTATAGCTTTATGAAATATCAAATTTTGCATTATAAATAACAATAAAAGTCTGCTCATTTAAATTTAAACCTAACCCATAAACGACTTCCATTAACATCATTTCATAAGGACTGTACTCTACTATTTATATGTTTAATAAATAAAAATACATATGTTCTTTCTGCCTTTCGCCACTGACTGACTGACTGTAAATAAGACTACTAAACTTATAAAAAAAACATTTTTTCGGGGAGGGTTTTTTAATGAAAGATGTATGAAGTAACTTACTTGTCAATGTGTATTTCTAGTGCTATGCCTCTGTCACTGTTTTTAGGAACGTGCTCTATCCTTATTTTGGTGTTCACAAATTTTACTTTTACTCTGCTGAGAACTGTGGAAAAAGAACATTGGTCATTAGTTTCAAAGAAGAAGTAGAAGATCTGTAACAGTCTGTCTACAATGGAATCGGATAAATATTGAATACTTATTTGATAGGAAGTGAGTGTCCGCAAAATATTATAGGTGTTGAATTAAATGATTATTTAGCTAGTAACAGTTTTAAAAATATTGCTAAATTATTTAATGGAATTAATGATAATGTCCTCCTAGCCGAATTTCGACCACGGCGGCCAATCTCAATTGAGATCAGCCATCTACGCAGGAGTATATTATAGTGCCCAAGTGTGTGCGCAGTACACAGGAGCACTCTCTGTTCCATCACTCTCATAACCCAATGGGACGGATTGACCGACACGACTGGAGAGAGCTAGGCGCAGGACCGACTGCTTTACATGCCCATCCGACAGCATGGATCGTTTTCACTGTTTCGGACATCAGGTGATCAGCCTTCTATGTCCTAACCAAACTTGGAACCACAATTTAGAAACACAAATTGATGGTCCCACCCGGGAATCGAACCCGGGACCCCTGGGTCGTGAAGCGAAGCTTCTACCACTAGACCACAGAGGCAGGCAATGGAATTACCAATAGTAGTAATAAGCTAAAAATGAAGTTCTACTTGTAATGTAGGTATAATTAAGAGCAAATAACGAAACACTTAAGATAATAACATCAATTACTTCATTTATATCAAAGGTTATACTCACTAGAATCTATAGCATGTGCAAACATCTCAATCCCCTCCACGGGGTTGGCCTCTGGAGGGCCGTCATCCTGCTGAAGGCATTCAGCTGCGAGCTGCATCGACGATGACATGGAAGACCACATGGACTCCAGCATGGATGATGCTGATGGCAAATATACAGTACATGTAATAAGTTTAAAGTAATTTATTAAAATTAATGATATTGAATGCATTTTTAGAATAACCTATATTATGTAAAAAAAAATGAATAAAATAAGTGACTGCACAAAATCTCAATATCCATATTATAAAAAAATCTAGAATTGCAATTAGTGGGTACAGAAATTGTCTCAAATGTTCTCAAAACAGATCTAATAATTAACTGTATCTTGGGACAGATACATACACTAGTTCTATCCACAATTAAGTTATAAGTAGGTATAAAAAGGAGCCAATAATAGGATGGTACACTGTACCATATGTGTGATGGTACACAGTACAGCCATGCCACATACGCTAGGCCTAAAGAACAAAAATAAACACTTATCTTGTTTCAATACTTACGCTTACCTGGCTCTGCTCGCACTTTGGGCTGCACGGTGAGTATGAGGCCATTGACTTTGACAACGGAGTCATCTTTGAGTAATGTCGACCACGGGATTGTCACAGTGATCTCTCTCATGTACCCATCCACTATTTCTAGGGGCCAACTCTGAGCATCGCCCAATTCATTGAGCGCCTGGAATAATTTGATTTATAAATGTACGCTAGTTTCTTTTGCATGAATAAATATATACAGTTACTATTAGAGAAAATAAATATTCCAACATAAACATTAGGTGATTGATTACTGTGAGAGCTAATATGATAGGATGGGAGTATTTTATTCATGGATTGAGTTTTGAAGTTTATTTAAAAAGATATGGTTTTTAGCACCAACTATGTTAGTTTTCAATATTATGAATTTTTACATGGAACTATGTAGGTAAATATAACCTTCCTATGGGACATAGGAACACTAAGTCAAGTCAAAGGTACTTATAACTTTTTATGAATATTCAAATTCTAATCAGCAAGAATCATAAATCAGGCACCTTACTAATAAAAATAAAATACAGGATAAGGCCAGTATCTTTAGCAAAACTTCATCTCAAAATATGAACCAGCCTGTACTTAATACACTCCAGGAATTTGAACTGTGCAATACATAACTAACAATAGGAAACACTTGTCCTTACAAGACCCTATGACATTGATGTATTTACATACTACTCAGAATACAAGGTCATTAGTATTCAGAATAATATTATTTCCATGAATAGCCAGCTGCACTAGTAAAGTAAGAGAAATATATGTTTCTAAATATGTAATAAATAATGGAGCTATCTAGATACTTGTATAGTTTTGACTGTGGTAATAATAAAATAAGTTTTTGTTAAGTATTGATATAGTTTTAGATACATCTTCTGCCCTTTTGGTGCCAAAACACTAGAAAAAACTGTGTGGTATGTGACAATATAACATGATTCATATCATAACATTGTTATGTTTTTAATTCCTTTGTTTTGTTATGTGTTATCGAGCACGTGCCATTTTTTGCGCACAATCGAATTGGCAGATGGAGTCAACTACCTTGAAATCGAACTATAATAAGCGTAAAACAAATTAATAAGAAGAATTAACTTCTTTGGGGATTGGCCTAGATAGATAGGAAGCTGAAATATTGAATCATTTACCTGACAATCAAGGCTAACTTCTGAAACTGTGCCTGTCCCATTGTAGAGATCGACGCTCAGCTGATCCAAAGTTAGTTTTTCCTCCAAGAAATTTCCCAAATAGCGTTGAAGCAAATATCTGCAAGCTCTCTTTTTGAAATTTTCAGACCATGGTAAATACCACAACATCTTTAGAACTGTATCAAGACCATCACACAAGAATTTATTCTGTATTGAACTTTTGTGCGTACGAAATGACTATTGTGATTTGCGTGTGATTTGACGTAAATAAACATTACGTTTCATTCAACGCAGTTCTTCACCATTAAATTTATTCGTTCTTTGCGTTCCATTAACGTTGTGCACCTATTTATTAGATGCTTAGAATAATAACTTTATATGCTCGATTGAATGTTTTTTTGGTAGATTAAAATCTACATCGTGAAATCTAATATAAAATGAGGTGATAAGGCGTTTGTTTGTTTACATTATTGGAGAATGAGAGAGATGGCGCTGTTATGGGGTTTTCATGTTAGTAAAAAAATGGCACTACCAAACTACTAACGCCATCTATAGATTATAATTAGTCAGTTTCAGGAAAATCCATGGAAGTAAAAATCTCTACATTGGCAAAAAAAGCCCTTACTTTTTTCTTAACTTTTCAATCATCAGTTGAATTTACTTTAGTTTCCGCGCAAACCAGCCTTTTTTTGGACTTTATTCAAAGTAATACTTACTTAAAATTGTCTCTTCCATCCAAACTTTTTTGTACTATTTTATATACATATGATATGTTTTCTTAATGTTGCAAAATAAAGAGTATTATATTCTATTTTATTGTTGAGTCCTTGCTCAAAAAAGGAGGTAGACAGATAAATATTGTCTCCGCTAATTCTGCGATGCCGCGACCAGTTTCGAATGCGAGCGGTCAACCTTTGCACGTGGCGCGCGGAACTCCTAGATCCCCTGATCTTAACTGCTGAAGAACGTTTTCCTTCATAATTTGTGTACTGTGAAGCTAGCTAGCTATTTAAACTAATATATGTGTGCATAATACTTGTGCTGCAACTGCATCTTATACCACCATACGGTGTGTGCACGTGGCGCATGCTGTACTGGGAGCTGCCTGCTATCCGTGATTGTGCGTGGTTCTCAGGTTAGTGGAGACGTTTCTCTTTACCTCTGGTTGTAGCACTGTATTCCTCATACCCTTGGCCGAAGTCACCTAGCCACCCTATTAAATACAGTCCACTAAGTGTTGTCCCATGACCGCACATTTATTCTATTATTGTCAAATCTACAATGATCTAAGGATATCATCAGCAACGTCTATAAATTTAGTTAAGTACTTACCTCTACATCGTACCTAGTGGGCCAGTCACTAATATAAGCCGAAGAAAAGATAACCACACATATGCATTCGGAATGAACATTAGCACGTCGCTCGCCTGTCAAATAGCCCCCACCAAGTCGAGCAAAAAAGCGGCACGGCCGTACCATCCTTTTCTCGAAGCATTTCAGGCCATTTTCGACCCCCTATACTTCGTTGTGGATAAAACTAGAAGACTGAATTTTCACTGTAAAGACACGGTATGGCATTGTAAAGACACGGTAGTTAGTTATATTTCAAATTTCATTCAATTTGAACCAGTAGTTTAAGAATTATAACGGGTCAAAGTTTCTTAATTTTGTCACTGACTCATTCACTCACTCACGATCATAAAAATTCTAAGGCACTTCTAGCAGACGTAGAAGCTTCAAATTTGGAATATAAGTAGTGTTTGGTGTATGAATTAAGGGAAAACTAAAATATTTGGGGGCACGGTAATAGTGCCCCCACCAACTCGAGTAAAATTTTTCAATTTTGGTCCAGTTTTCTAGATAGGTACATAACTGCTTAAATAATTTCATAATCACATATCTGGGGGCACGGCATTGCCCCTGCCAAATCGAGCAAAAAATTCCCGTCATGCAAATTAAATCCGCAAAGGATGGATTACCTACCTACGGACAAAGCACATCAGGCTACCAGTGCTACCACTTATAGTCAAATTTTCTTTATGTACAATGAACTTTGTGTATTGGAAACTAAGGTTGTAATTTAATTAGGGAAATTTGATGCAGTACGAAGTATCAAAGTTACGTTTATTCATTACGTAGCCAAAAATAAAGATTCTTGATTCTTATCTCAAGTTTGCGATATATGTAGGTAGGTACCTACCAAACTAAGTTAACGCACCTACGTACCTAGAAGGTACCGAAAAGAAAAAAAAAGTAGAACTGTCTACAAAATACAAAAAGAAATGAGATCCCATCAAAAACAATACTTGTCAAAAAAAAACAAGTCTCGTAACTCAGTTGTTCTACGGTAAAAAGTTGTGAGATCCATGTAATACCAAGTCTTCTCCACGCACGCATCTCAATCTTAAAAATCTTTGTTTTAGGTATACATATAAATATATTGACTTGGTTATCGCACTAAATAATTTAATTAACACGTCAATATATTTATACAATAAAACATTTTTAAGATTGAGATGCGTGCGTGGAGAAGACTTGGTATTACATATTACATGGATCTCACAACTTTTTACCGTAGAAAAGCCGTAGAACAACTGAGTTTTTTTTTTTCCTTTTTCCTTTATCAACTGACGCTGAGTTGCAGAAAGGCACTTTAAGCTAATGTCGGCATTAAATCTATGTCTGTCTCTTTCTGTCCGTATACTGTCAAAGCAAGGCAGGTATACATTTAAGGTCATCATTAGCTTAAAGTTCCTTTCTGCAACTCAGCGTGAGTTACGAGACTTCGTTTTTTTGACGGGATACAAGTTATACGTCAGATTTAAAGACGCTGCATAAGGATTGGAAAAATAATGAAGTGGAATGGACTAGGTACTTAATTGATGACCTTAGGCTGAGATAATAGACAGGTGTAGCCATGAGATAACAAATAATGGATAAAGTTTCCTTTATCGTCATTCGAACTGGATGTTGATACTTGGTATACAATAAGGGTAATACCCCAGGAGGCTCTATTCCAAATTTCAGGTTTAGGAGACAAATAGTTTCCGAGATATTCATTTTTAAAATCGAGGAAATTGTATGGGAAATGACAGATGAGGTTATAAATGCAACTTTTTAAAAAAAATAGGCAATAGCGTTTTTATATGTACTTATACAGCCAGGTGACCATAACAATATTTACAAATACAAATGCCGTCAAACCCTCGGGACCAAAACCTAAAGATAGGTGCGACGACGAGCAAAGCGAGGAGGAGCGTGTTAGGTGCACATGTTCATCGAAACCAAAGCGTAGCGCAGCGAAGCGGAGCGGAGCGTTTACGACACAGTTCCTGATGTTCCTATATGACATATTTATGTGTCAGTTCACCGAGAATGTATGGAACATCACATTATAAAGTCAATATCTCAAAAACTACTGGTCTCCTAGATGTGGGGGTTGGAGGGGGAGGTTGCCCTCCCCTCCCCCCTTCCCCCCACACACCCCCTAACCTTTATTTCGAATGACGCTAATGGAAATTTTTACCCAAATAATTTGTGTTACGAGCTGTATTTTTGCTCAATAAGAACTTATTTTTTACTAACATAACTAACTATGTGTGAAAACTTTTAATTGGCTATGTATTATTAATCGTAATTTCTTATGTATAATGTTTAGCTGTAAGTTTTCCTATGAATAAATAAATAAATATGTATCTATGTATAGGTACAATGGAACATAAAAGAGTAGAGAATAATTGAGGGCGTTGCAATCTAAGAAAGTGGCCACACTATTATAGTATAGAAAACGGACAAAAGTATCACGATACTTTAGCAGAAAAAATCAAAACGAGAAATGTTTCAAATATTTACTAATTATAAAATGCGACTTTTTGGGGAGGTTTATGTTAAGAGAAGAAATTAGTAGGGGAGAGGGGGGCAGTCTTGAATGAATTTCATTAAATCAAATCAACTGTAACTTTTATTTCATTGTGTATTTCATAATGTTTTTTTGCACTGAAACATGTGTTGGTTATCCCATTATATAATTACTATAGGAGAAAAGTGATAGTATCACACATCGATATTTTATTACAGTTTTTTCTTGCTCAGGAAAAAGTTCAAATGTGCCCCGGCAATTCTTCTAAAACTGTGTTTACCGATTTTCCTGCAACAAATTATTTAATTGGTCAGAAAAGCAGTGACTTGCAAATTATTATGTCTGGAGAATTTATACCGACTCTTACACTGAGTTGCAGAAAGGATCTTTAAGTTAATGTCGGCATTAAATGTATTGTTGCCTTGCTTTGACAGTATACGGACAGAAAGAGACAGACATAGATTTAATGTCCACATTAGCTTAAAGTCCCTTGCTGCAACTCGGCATTACATATTCTTACAAATATTTTTACAATAGGTACTCTACACGGAGAGACCGACACACATAGACACCTACAGCTGTAAAACTTATCGATACCCTTTTTGAGTCGGGGGTTAGTAAAAAAGTATCTAGACCTGATGTTTTGACAACATTAGCATCCAGACCCTGATGTCATGTAACGTTTGACACTAGTATTTTCTAACCTCTATAAGAATAACAAATACACATTGAAAGGCATTCTATTACATCAAAATAGTACTTTTTTACAAGAAATATAAGCAATGTATGTTAATGGTTAGAAATTAAGTACCTACTCACCAGTATAAAACGCTGCTCTTTCATAAACATCGTATATATTGACTAATACTTCTCCAGCCTCATTCTCCGCCAAACATCGTAGGTAAACGCTGTAAATCATCTGTCTAGCTTCGCTGCGAATGGTTTTATTCATTTTCACTTCGTGAACAAACTCAACAATCCACAAAACTCCAAAATTAAGCAAAATTCGATTTGTTTATACAGGAACAGGGCGAGTTTGACATTCAAACCATAGAAACAGACCACAAATCACAAGTTTTTTTTTATTGCCAGGTTTAAATCTGTTTAGTTCCAAAAACATTAATCTCTTCTCTTTTGTGTTCAGCTGTAACTACTTAATTGGTTGTTGAGAGATGCTGACCAAATGTGACATGAAGCAAAGTTATTGGGAGAGGCATGGGACAGGCCTGGCTTCAGCAGTGGATGATAAGTTGGCTGGTGATGTTGAATACAATGATAATGGATATGAAATTGTATTTCCAAATAATTAACGTAACACAGATTAGGTTATGTTTATTTAAAGGCTCTTATTAGTTATATAATCACCAAAGTCATGATTTATGCTTGGAGCAGTGCTGTTTAAAATAAGATTTCAGTGCCGATTTGAAACCTTTATGCCACCAAGCATAAATTAAAGGATTTAAAATACTGTTCAGGAATCCCATAGTTAACAACGGTCCTCGTAGTAAATCATTCAGGCTGATACATTTTGGATTTCCAATTTTGTTTGTGCAAAACACATAGAATCCGACAACTATAAAATACGGTAACCATGTAACCATAAAACTACCAGAAGTGAGCATTACAATGACTACAGCCCTCAATCTTCGTGGGTCTTTGGATTTGTAATCGCCAGTTATGGTTTTGGTCACTCGATTGTACATTTGTTTAACTTTGTTAGGAGATGATTTTAGAGATGATAAGACAGGCACAGTTATACTTGAATTAAAGTAGTTTTCTTGATTCTCTACATTGTCATCAGTCACTCTTCTACTCGTATCATCACTATCAAAGCTAGTGTTATTATCATCACTTGAATTGAGCCCTTCAATGCTTTTAGACTTCACTAAAGTAGTCACTAGAACTTTGGTATTTTTGATGCGATGTAAATCTGGCATGGAACTTCTTCTGTGGATTGTTTTATCAATTTTGTCTGTAAATTTTACAGAAGGACTTTCGCTGCCCAACTTGTTGCCTTTATGGAGATGCTGGAGGTGTGTGGCGCATCCCCATGCAAAGGGAGGATCCTCCGACCAGGCCGGGTGGTGTGGCCTGGCGGGCAAATAGACTCTCAATCTGTCCTTAGATTTCACATAGACTTGTTTCTTGGCGTTATTTATATTTGTAAGGTTTTTTAGAGCACGAATTAGTATTTTCACATACAGCACGACTACAACTACAATTGGTATAGTACTAAGAATAGAGTTAATGAGAATTAGCCCTCCTGGAAACACAGATATGTAAGCGCAATGTGGTCCTTGCGTGCCTTTCAGTTCTTGGTTGACCCATCCGGTTGCTGGCATGAAACCCAGTATCAGACCTGCAAAAAAAACAAATGTATTAGTTATAACTACTTACTTGGAATAAAATAATTAATTTGCTATAAGTATAAGTACTTTGCCATAGGTGGGCGACAGACGATGGCTGTGTGATCATAGATAGGTTAGGTAATTATTATATCTATTAGGTATCGAGGATTTTATTAACATTACTGTTACCATGAATATGTATTTCTTAATTGTTTAAAACTCAGATAATTAACTAGGTACAGTAAAAAAACTTACCAACAAGCCAAATAATGAGAATGCCGATTCTGACTCTGGTAGTGTTTATCCATCTCTGGTAATACAATCCATGGATGATGTAAATGTACCGGTCAATGGCAATGAAACCCACACTGAATATGGACACCATCGTTGGACACACGAACATACCTGGGGATGGATAATAACATGAGTCAATTTATTGAGGAAGCAAACCCACTTATGACAGTGGTGGACGGTATGATCGAGATGATTACGATGCATTTGGCACATCAGACATCATACAAGACCCGATAGGTTCTTAAACAAACATGTTCACATGCTGGATGACCTATACCTACTGACCGTGATCATCTCCTTCTCCTGTTTTAATTATGTAAGTTGTACGTATCTAATAATTTTAGAAGGTAGGGTATAATAATCTTGTACTTTTCGACGGTCGAATGGCATAGTGGTTAGTGGGCCTGACTGCTATGCAGAAGGTCCCGGGTTCGATTCCCGGCTGGGGCAGATATTGGTTTAAAGACAGATATTTGTACTCGGGTCTTCGGTGTTGATATTTATATTGAATATGTATCTATCTAAGTATGTATTTGTGTAGATATATCAGCTGTCCGATACCCATAACACAGGCTCTGCCTAGCTTGGGGTCGGGTGGCCGTGTGTGAGATGTCCCCACATACTTATTTATTTATATATAACTTACCAATTTGAAATAAACACATGGCATCAGTAGCTACAACGCGATGCGCCGCGGCGTCTATGATGAGGGTCAGCCCGATGATGGTATCAGCCAGCGAGACGTTACCTAACAACAAATAAGTGCTTTTTGGCTGCTGACCTGAAATAATAAGTAAGAATTTGATTAAGTATTTGGTGAAATGTGGAGCACTATAATAAGCTTCCTAAGTGCATAGGTTAACTTCATCGTCATCACAACCCATCACTTCCCCACGGCTGGCTGCTGGGGCACAGCAGGTTTCCTTCCAGTTAAGTAATAAAAAAACCTAAGTAGGTAGGTAACCATACCTTTTCTCAAAATGAGTCCACTGGATATGACCACAGTTAGATTACTCAATATAATCACAGTTCCGAGGACATAGGCCACCGACCGGTACACTGTCAGATGGTCCATTTCCCGTATCCTGTAAGCTTCGTAGAGCACTTTCAGCTTTTCATTAGACATTTTGTCTGTGTAATTTGTCTCATTCGATGTTAGGATAGGGTCGATGACTGGAGATGTGTCCTCCATCATCGACGCATTTACTTCTACCATCGATCCATTGATCAGTGATATCAGCATTATGAATTTATGACTTAACTATTATTATTTAGTAGTGGTCTAGCTTCAGAACGTTCACTCTAGCTTCGATATACGATACTCGTTAACTACGAAGTTTCGTTTCAGAGTATCGAGGATATTATCAAGCAACAGTAGTCTCTCTGGATATTATCTAAACACAGAACTGCTAATCTGAAGATGTCACACATCTGACACAATGAGGATAACTGAGGGAGACATGCCAGCATTATATGTAGAAGCTAATAAATTACTGATAGGTTTACAGTAAAATGTTACTAGTTCATACTGAAATTAGAGCAGAAAATGACTTGAGGAAACTGTTAAGCGTATAAACTTATACAGACACTAGGTTGAGTAGGTACCTAACTACTTACATAGAGATAAAACATCTATTGTGCTATTTAATAATGACATCAGCTGATATAGTCTCCCACGAGTCGTCATTAACTAATTAAAGTATCGCCCCAGCACCTAAGTAACCTAAGTTTGTTCTTGATTTTATAAGTATCGGTAACTCTTATCTAAGTTGGTAATCATCATCATCCGACCCATCACATATATCTCCACTGATGGGGCACGGGTCTCCTTCCGTTGAAGGAAGGGTTTTATTTTAGGCCTAGTCCACTACGCTGGAGTAGGTAATAGTTTCAGATAATGCAGAAACATTATGTCCACACTATTCCAGCATTTCCAGCTCTAATTTTTGTCATAGATACGCCAAGAAAAAGAAGTTTAAGGTAAATAACTCTACGTAGATACTTAATTTAAATTTACTGGTAAACTTGAATTTCATGAACAAAATTTTATGACCGTGGTTTCCGTAGTCGTCTCCAATGACTCAGTAGTCGGCGACGAGCATGTGAAAACTTCCAACTTGTACAGTACGGTGCCTCCGTGCATCGGCAGCAGAACGCTCGCACTAAAGGAAGAGAGGCCCACTCCTTGTTCGGAGTATGCGATACACTCTGTACTGTTCGCTACTATTGTTAGCTCCACTCTGGATACCAAGATGTCTGCTGAAAATTGAAAATTATATATGTACTCATAGCTGTTCCCGCGAGCTTCACTTCGCCTTAAAAAGTTTTCCCGTGGGAATTCCAGGATAAAAAGTAGCCTATTTTCTTTCTCAGGGTCTAGACCATATGTATACTTAATTTCATTCAAATCCGTTCAGTAGTTTTGGCGTAAAAGAGTAACAGACATACAGACATTACTAAAATATAATATCTCGTTCTAAGTAGCTTTTTAAAATTAAACAAATACTTTTAAATAGAGTTAGGTATTGTGTGGGGACTTACGTGTATCGCTCCTGTAGTAGATGTCCAAGATTCTGTTCAACTTAACGTTGCCCCATACTTTTTGTTCCGTAAAGATGAGCTTGCCTGGTTATAAAAAAGTTGGTGTCTATCAGTCTCTATACATTAAAATACTAGTAGGTAAGGTATCTAATAATACCTTCAGGTACCTGCTATACCTACGTAGTTGTGACTAACACAATTTTATTGAGGTAGCTCAGGGAGCTTCATTAGTTTATTTAATCTGAAGATAAGACGCGTAACTATAATAAAATTTAATAAGAATATTCAGATCAAAGTGTTCGCCGATACGGTGAGAAGAACCTTTATAAATAGCAGTTTTAGCACTCACCTCTACAAGTTCCTAATGTCATCAATATTTTATAATACTGGACTCCGGACGCTAAAATAGATCTTACAAACTTATATCCACCTGTAAATTTCGCACAAAAGACAAGAAGCATGACTATTTGAAGTAATTTCATAGTAACTAGGTACTGAAACCTGAACGATTCAGTAAGTCTTGCTTGTTCTTGATCGCGTAATGCCTACATGAGCTATATTTAAGCTAGGCTGCCTCGGTAACTGTTAACTACCTGCTAGGTACATTTGACTTGAGAATATCGTTCAGCCGATGACATTATATAATAATAACAATATGTATGCAACTAGGTAATATTATACTTAGTAGGTTACACTTATACCACGCAAATATTTTTAGACTGACCCATAACTACCCAATACAAATCTTAAACTTGAATTTAGGTTTAATTGATTATAGCTTAATAGGTGAAACCATTTTAATATCGTTTAGCGCCGAGTCCCGAAGTAGTTTTTTTTAAATATTTGTATGGAATCGACATTATAGGGAGTAAGGGACCTGACTGTACTTACACATGAAAATTACACACTCTGTCCTGTATTTACAAAACAGTCTTTCAGGCTTTCTCAGAAACTAGTCGTACCTACCTTCAAGCTGTAAATTATCTACCTATGACCGCACACACGACTGTCGTGTAGCTAGTCATACTGTGTCATCAGTTCACCATAAGAACCTAATTATCAGCCAGTAATTGTCACGTAGCGTAGTGGAACGCCCTCCAGCTCGCTAGACCAGGAAGTGGTTGCATGAGGTAGGTCGAGAATAGTTATTACACTGCTTGGAAGAGGCCTTTTCATGTATTAGTCTACCCATGGATGCTCAGAAAAATCTTCAGACAGTTACAATCGCAACAACCGAAAATATAACTCTGTCTTATCTTCCTATAATTTAATCATTACCTATTCAACATTATGACACTGAATAAAAATTAGTGAGGATTTAAAAAACGATAACTTTTGATTATGATCAGTTTATTGACTAAACGAGATTATTATTATCACATTACCAACTGAGAATATAGCGAGCACCTTCAGCAATGCCGGCCCATGTTTCTGTGACCACCTGCTTGATGTATTGCGGAGGGACGATGAACCCGTATTCATAGCCGGGCAGCTCGAGGGTGTAGGTCATGGTCACGCCTACGGATTTGGTCCAGTCTCTCGAAGTTCCAGTGGTGTAGTAGAGGACATTAGCGGCATTCCCGACGATGTACGGCTCAGATTTGTCCAGAGCTACAGCGTCGATGGCTTGAGCCATGCGGACGCCAGCCAAGTGGAGGATAAGGCCGTTTTCTGGGAGGGTTCCTGAAAAAAAATCAGGCTTAGAGACTTTTTTTTATTCAAGGACCGTAATTTGGTATAGATTTATTTCAGTACCAGTTCGGAGCATTGCGGACCACTAGGGTTGGTTAATAAAATAAAATGGCTAATGGCACTGACGAACAGGATAGATTATAAACACTATTATTGCACTAATATGTATTTATTTATTTATTTATTTATTTATACACTTTATTGTACACATACAAATAAAAACATAAAAGAGAACAGTTACAATAAAAAAACACAAACGTATACAAAGGCGGGTTTATTGCCAAAAAGCAATTTCTTCCAGCCAACCTTCGACTGGGTGAAAGAAAAATGCCATTAGATCCCTTAACTAATTTGAGTAGGTACAATTATCAAACTGAACTTAGCCTATGATTTAAACCTAACCTTAAATTATCATTGAATAGATTACAACTACTTACAACATAAAATATACTTATAAAAATAACATCATACTTATATATAAATAATACTACATAAATATAAATACATATATATATATATATAAATATACCTATTTTACCTGCCAACCTAATGATTCAAAATAGTGATGCCTGACATTTTTTTTAAAAGTTGCCATTGATGGTGACTGTCGCACTCCCTCTGGCAAGGAGTTCCACAAACAAGCTGCCTTCATTGCGAATGAATCGCTATAAGAGGCGGCATTATGATCAGGAATGCTCAACAATTTGTTATCTACTGACCTCAACGCTCTGCCCTGAGAATGAGAACACAAAAACGAAAACTTGCACTTCAGGTATTGGGGAGATGAGGGGTTATTTAAAACACTGTACAATATGTTGAGAATGTGAGTATTCCGGCGAAGGCGAATTGGAAGCCACTGTAATTGAGCTCGATACTCAGAAATGTGATCATATTTGCGCAATCCGAAAATGAATCGGATGCACAAGTTCTGGAGACGTTCGAGTTTGTTGAGTAGCTCTTCAGTGAGGTCAAGATAGCTTACATCGGCGTAATCAAGAATAGGGAGCAGTAAGGACTGTGCCAACGTAACTTTAGTGTTCAGTGGTAGAAAGTACTGCAAGCGCTTAAGAGAATGGAAGGACGCGAACATCTTCTTGCTGACAGCATCTACTTGGGGAATCCAAGAAAGTGTGCAATCCATGATCACGCCAAGATTTTTTACCGAAGCTACGTATGGTATGACAGTCTGATCGTATGTGACTCTCATGACAGCTGACACGTCAATTTTACGAAGCATTCGTGAGCTTCCGAGGATAATTGCTTGTGATTTCGAGGGATTGAGCAGTAGACCGAAAGACTTGACCCACTTAGAAATAATTTCCAAGTTTTCATTAATACAACTCACGGCCGTGCTCAAGCTCTCAGGTGGTGCACCGGCATAGAGCTGAAGATCGTCTGCATATAGGTGGTAGTTAGAAGTAAGTTTGTTTGCCAGGATGTTGATAAACAGGGAGAACAGTAAAGGAGAAAGGACGCCGCCTTGAGGAACGCCAGCAAGAACTTGACACCAAGAAGAACTCTCAGCATCAGTACGTACACACTGCTGACGCCCTTTGAGATAAGACTCGAACCACCTTGTAACTGCCGGAGATACGTTAAGAGATTGAATAACACCAAGGAGTAACTCGAAGTCAACCGAGTTGAATGCATTGCTGAAGTCCAGCAACGCAAGGACTGTAAGTTTCTGATCGTCGATGTTGTGCCTGATGTCATCGGTGACTTTTATTAAAGCTGTAACTGTACTATGGCCTGGACGAAAGCCGGATTGAAATGGGTTCAGGAGTTGGTTGTTGGAGAGGTAGGAGGACAACTGTTCGAAGACTAGGCGCTCGAGAACTTTGGATAGAAAGGGTAGGATAGAAATGGGTCGGAACTGGGACAAGGACGTGGGATTAGGGACTTTTGGTAATGGAAGAATGAAGGCCTTTTTCCAAAGGCTGGGAAAAGAACTGCAAAGTAGAGAATAGTTCATTAAATTCGTGATGTGCGGTAAAATTACGTCCAGAATAGAAACTATCATGCGGGCACCGATATCATCAATACCTACAGCTTTGCTAGTAATATCAGAGATGCATCTCTTAACGTCACGGCCAGTAACAAGTTTGAAATTGAAAGAGGGGCAGTCAGGGATAGGCAAGGAAGAAAGATGATTAAGAGCTTCTGTTCTAATTTGATCATTTAGAACTAATGGAGGTGTAGAGAAATGCTTGTTTAGAGCAGAGAGGTCAATGTCGAAGTTAGAATTTGCCTTAGACTTCCCTATGCCCAGTGTTTTCAAAAAATTCCACAATTGTGAATTATCACAGTTTTCTATGGATGTATGGATGTATCGGCGTTTTGCGTCCCTACACACTCTATTGCAGCGATTCCTCAACTCCTTGTACACTTTCAGGTTCTCTTCAGTTGGTTGTTTCTTGTAGCGGTACTTGGCGTGATCTCGTTTCGTCATGAAGCCTTTGATCTTGTCCGTAAGCCACGGGGCAGGGAGCTGTTTGACACGGACAGGACGAAGGGGTGCATGTTTATTAAACAGGTTCGTGAGAAGAGAGTTAAACATAGTTACCCTCTCGTCAATATCGTCTATGTCGTTCAGCTGTGCCCAATCAATGGCTTTTGCATCCTCAAAAAGCCGCTGCAAGTCCACTTTTTTAAAATTACGTTGGAGAATAGTACGCTTTTTAGGTTTGGGAGTGCGGACCTTGTAGGAAACATAAAGAAGATCGTGGTATGAAAAACAATCAGCTGTGAACTGACCGTGTTTCATAACAAGATCTGGAGAAGAAACAATTATCAAATCTAGGAGAGTAGGTTCTGAGTTAGGCGGGTGGTGAGTGGCCTGAAGAGGTAAAATGTGAAGGTTTTTAGAAGTGACAATGGACTGCAAGGTATTAGAACGAGAGTTGTTTTTGAGAAGGCAAGTGTTGAAGTCACCCATGACGATGGTATTGTCGAATAAAGGGGAGAAATCTTCAAGAAGCTTCTCGAAGGAGGAAAAGTAATTTACAGTCATTGAAGGACTATAGCAAACTCCGAGGAGAATCCTGGTGTAGCCTAGACGCACTTCTATCAGAAGGTGTTCGGCTTTCTCAGAATACTCACTCGGAGATTTGCTGACGATGGTAAAGGGAATATGACTACGTAGATAGATAGCCACTCCACCTCCGCCTTTGTTAGTTCGGTCGTTCCGAATAAGCTGAAAACCTGGAAGAGGGTAAACGGATGAGTCAAGAGAAGGTTTTAGCCAGGATTCAGAGACAAGAATGGCATGAATATTATTATTATCAAAAGATGTAAGCATATCGGAGTAATGAGCCGGAATACTCTGAGCATTTATGTGAACTACATTCAGAGATTTCGGACAGTTCGAAAACGCATTGTTGAGATTCGAAAAGAGAGAAACGTATGACAAGTCACAACTGCTGGCTGTGGCAATAGAGGAACAAGAGAGAAAAGAATCATCGTCATCATCACTATGGGCAGAATCATAAATACTCATATTAAAAATATATACTTAATAGATACAATACAATATACTACTATGTAACTAAATATACTACTCTAAAACTATTTGTTATACTAAAATATTTTATAGTGCCACAAACTTATCTGTTCCGGTGAGAGCGAACTAAATTGGTCCATATAATCTATGTCAATATGAAATTCATTTAGTAAGTAATGAGGTATGGACCAATTTAGTTCGCTCTCACCGGAACAGATAAGTTTGTGGCACTATACCTGCACTATTATTGCCAAAAACCAAAACCCTATAATATTTTGTACAAAGAACATAATATAAGTGTCAAATACTTATTCTGAGATTTTGTCAAATATTTCACGTTTTCGTTACTAGATATAGTTCGTTACCGAATAAAATTACAGATTAACTACGCTTATGACATTGACAATTTGACATTGACACTTGAAAACAAACACAAAACAAAATTAAGAAATACGAAACTGAAGGTGGAATAATTTTAAAGAATAATTAATTACCTTCAATCTAAAGTTCGAAAAAAAGAACACTGAAAAACTTGGTAATTAGGCACTGAAAAACACACATTAGCGCTTGTCCTTGGACACAGTGGCCTTACTTCGCGTCACGGGTGCCGCGGCCGAGGGAGCCGGCTTGCTGGGCTTAGACAAAGCCTTGTCACCGGGTGCCTTCGCGGCCGCCGTGGTCGTCGGAGCTGCTGCAGGATGCTTCCTGCACAGCTCGTCCAGCTGCGCCGCCGACACGATCTTGACGCGGCTGTCATCAGAGAGCTTTACATACACGGCCCCATTGGCCGTCCAGCACGCCCGGATGCCGAAGTGCTTGCGACTGCGGCTGTACAGCTCCTGCCTTGTCCTCGTCAGGAACTCCGAGACCACCACTGAGCTAGTCTTAAGGCACTTCTTCTTGGACCAAATGGTTGCTTTTGTGGACATACTGGCTAGTCTGACAAGAATGGGACGCGGTCGCTTGGAGTTTGGTGCACCCAATCTTATGCACTGCTGCATAGAAGACTCTTGGAAGTCAGCGATCCCCAGCTTAGCCACAGCAATGTTGGAGATTACACCAGGAAGGTGCTCATTGGGGTCTTCTGATATGCCAGAGAAGAGCAAGACCTTGCGTCGACTCTGAGACTCTAGCTCGTCCACCTGCTGCATAAGGCCAACAACTTGGTCTTGGAGTAAGCGCAAGATGTCCATCACTGACTTTTTGAACGCCTCAAAGTCCTTAGTGAGGCTGTCGAGATCCTTCGTCTTCTCCGGGGTACTAGAAGCCTTCAGCCTCCGCTCGTAGTCCTCCATCCAGGACCCAAGCACCTTCTCTATGCCAATCTGTTTATTTAGGATGTCTTGTGCAGTGGCCATGATTGCTGTGTTTGTTTTTATAGTGTAAGGTTTGGCAGGTGAGTGCAGTTTGTTGCTACTGCATACAGTAATAGTACTTCAGTTGTAGTTTAAATAAATAGCAGTCAGCTGATGTTGCCAACAATTATTAGTCAACTTTATGTATATAATTATACCAAAAAACTGTATTGAGACTAAAAATTTGTATTTAAACAATAATTAATTAAAAGATCTAATTAATTTACTTGTTACTTTTTTTGCTGCTACCTCCCAAAAAAATTTAGGTAGTTGTATTTTGAATTATCTCATACAGACTTACCATTATTACCCCAAGCATACAAAAACATATTCCCGTAGCTATGCAAGGAAATGTACAGAGGAGTCCTGTTGACCTGACGCATCACCGCATCCCTGATCACCCTGGTCTCTGGTTCAGAGAAGGGCGCTGGACCCTCGTAGACGATGGTGCAAGGGTCGTTAGCCGAGTCGCTGGTGCCCCAGTAGTGGTCGAAGTTTCTGTTGCCGTCGACTCCGGGGCATTCGTCGGATCCAGTGTGGACGCGAGACCGGGTTTTACGCCACAGACGGTCCTAGATAATGAATTCAGTATAAAGTATATCTGGAGATCAAGAATTATACCGCATGTGTCGCATTAATAGTAAGCATCCACCTATCGGTATCGTAAGTATCAGACCTAACGGATTTTATAAATGTATGCAGAAACGACAGCAATTCTGGTGAAGTGGACGCACTTGTGTAAATTGAATGCGATGCGTCCGTTGCGTACGATGCTGAAAGGTGGACCTAGAGGTTACAATTACAAACGATCGAAGTTGAAACGATGGGTCAAAAATGACTTACCGAGTTCATGCTGTATTCATAACCATCGGGGTTAGCCAGGGGAATGATTATCCAGTCAATTTCAGTTGTCAACTCATCATCAGGATGGCTGATGAGCTGATCAATGATGTAGAGAGCGACCGGCGGGGTGATCCACTCGCGGGCGTGCACGGCGGCGTCGATCACGATCACTGGCTTCAGCTCGTTTTCGAAACGGGTCGTAGAGATCCTCACGTATTTGATCTGACGACCTTCGAAGGTCAGGCCGGCGTTGATAACGGTCACCAAGCCAGGGTTCTGCCTCGCTAATTCATCCAAATGGTTGTTGATCTGGGAGATAAAGAATATTTTAGAGTTTTTTTTCGTTTGTTACCTTCGCCAAACTAACTACTTACTTACCTATATTTGGACGCTTTCCTCATCTTCTCTTCTAAATCATTCCTTAACCCAAAGGTTGCCTGCAGCCCGCCTATTGTGTATTTTCCACTGTGTTTTTTTTTGGTTTGGTGTTTCAGTATCAATAAAGTAATAGGTATTCTACATTATAAAAAATATTTATGAGTACTTAAAAGGGTAATTTGAATGTGTGTCAAGGATATTGAGGTTCTTACGGCTTCATAGTCGTAGTAGGTGTCCCAGGACATCCCCTCGCCGCTGCGCGCGGCCGCCAGCCTGCTGAGCTCGATTTCTTGCTCTTCTTTCCGCAAAATCCTAGTGGAAAGCATAATATTAAAATTTACTTTTAATGGTTTGGTATCATATAAGTATTTTTTAATAGAATTTATAAAAAACAGCATTTAAGTATTATTTTTATTTTTTATTGTTAGGTTTATTTACGTAGGTATATTACAAAGTTTCATCATATTATAATCATATTTAGCTGTATTTAGCTGTCTTGGTGGTTAACTTATCAGGTAAAGATCGTAACCGAATCGGTAGATACCCCTATTCCGTTATGATCTTTACATTAAACATCGTCACTTTAACTGCTTTAACATAAAAAAACTATCTACAAACTTTATGATGGATATAAGTACCTAGGTAGTTGTATAGATAAGAGTAAAAAAACTCCTAATGAGCAATAACTTACTCAGCAAGGTTATCAGCAATCTTGGTGTACGTGATCTCCCTCTGATCGAAGTACGGCAACCATTGCTGCCTCTCTTCAGGAGACAGTTTCACCATTGCTTCTAGAACACCCGATGTAGACGCCTTAGTTGAGAGCAGGTCTAGAGCTCCTTTAGCACCTAGAGTTGCAAGCTCTCTCTGGGGTCCACGGATTTGGAATAACTGGTGACTGTACGAAAATTATTTCATGTTAGTTTGAATTAGAATTAGGTAAATTCCGATTAACTTTAGGTTTTGATTAAGTTTAAAGAGAGAAAAAAAGAAAAAAATCGTTTAAGTAACTATTTCAAACATGAAATAAAAGTTTAGAAATGAGCTGAGCGATGCTGCTGCTGATGAGCTTTCTGTTGCTGAAACGGTTTTAGTTCACCTTGTTGCTGGTAGGCCATAGCGCTGGTTTTCAGCTAGAACCCTGAACCCTAGAACCCTTAAGTAGTCTTGAATGTTCATGCAAACATTTTTGTTAATTCATCACCAATATGAAATACAAAATAAACAAAACTTACCCCTCATATTGTTCATGACGGCCGTACGTCGAGGATACAGCCAGCAGCAGTACACACGCCACTAGACGAGCCATGGTTAAAGGACCTCCAACGAAGAATGACCACACGCAGCTTGAAATAGCTTATTTTATCATATGGATCGGTATCTTAGTTATAAAACTGAATTAATGATAGGTTTTATCTTAAGATATCCCAATATTAAGATTTTATTGTTATTACTACTTAGTTGTAAATTTATATTGCTTAGAGTTATTTTATCTATATTGTTGTAGGTATCACATACTTCGTTACCTATGCAAGGTGAAAATAGAATATTCTCGAAATATAAAAAATATATATACTTAAGTAAGTATGTACCTACTTAGAAACAACGGCACAGCAAATTACTAAAAAGTTACTAACATGCACAAGGTTAAAGGTTAATAAATTTAATGGTCCTTTTTTGCCACCACTTCGCCACAACCCAAACTAGGTTCTACAACTGCAATACTGAGTCTCTGTAAAAACAATGGTAAAACAAAAAACTTACTTTTGTATAAATAACTGTATTTAAGAAATAATGGTGAACAATGGTGAAATGCTATCTTATGAACAGTCCATGGTGAAGTCTGAAGATTCTGATCTTCCAAACATATTTCCAATAGATTTTCTTGACAGACTTTTTGAAACCTGTATGCCACCACGCGTATATCACAGGGTCACACAAACTGTTACACACTCCCAAAAAGTACAACGGTCCCAGCGTCAAAGTCTCTATAGGAATACAAACATAGCCATTTATCAATATGTTGCAATTCACATAAACTATAATAGATACATAATACGGAGCCCAAGTGCAAACGAAACATGCAGTAACAAATATAACAGTTTTAACAGCTTTGAATTTGCTGGGCTGTGAGTTTACCGCTCGAGCTTTTCTGTAGTAATGCCTCATTTTGACCATTTTCTTCCTTATCAGCCTGTACCATTGCGGCTCGGGGTTCCCAGGTGGTTGGTCATTCATACTTGTCATCGATTCCATATTATCTATCTCATGCATCTCAATCTCGCTACAACTCTCCCCACTCAAAGTGTTAGTAGAAAGCGTGATCGTTACAGTTGTCTCTGAAATCTCATCATACTTTTTGCATTCATCTTCATACGCTTTATTGATGTATGCAATCTTGTGATTAGTTTCGCGGAAAGCCCTTATGTCATCGACGGCCTTGACAGCGCGATGTAATATGAGGAAGTAGAGCACGCAAACCATGATGATTACCAGTAATGATATAATGGAGACCACGACAAGCAGGGCTGGTGGGAAAACGGCAATGTACCAGCATCGGTAGTTGGTGAATGTGAGCCCCGTCCACCCCATGGCAGGCAAGCTTGCAATGGATATCGCTGAAATAAGAAAGTGTAATTTTATGTAAATCATGCACTGAAAGAGCCGAAATAAGTAGGTACCTGCCATGTTTTACTTGTACTTAAATTACATTTCAGGTACCTATTAAACTTAATTGTGTTTGTGGCGTGAGATGTTAGGTAAATAAGTATACCTATTACACAGACCTGTCCTATTACCTATATTGGCAAGAAAAAAAAACTAGATGAAGACAAAAATTAAACAAAACATTAAATACATTTTAATATACTTCGATACTTATTTAAGATAACTAGATTATAGTTATAATTTATTTAAATAACTAAATAATAGAGAGCTATATAGCTAGGTAGGTACGAAGTCATGGAAAGGGTTTTAATAAAGGATATTATTAGAGATATACATCGTATCTTCTAGAGATCTACTTAAGACATTTTTTCTTGCAGCAGTGCTGTATAAGGTATGATTTCAGTGCTGATTTAAAACCTCTATGCCACCAAGCATAAATTAAAGGATTCAAAATACTGTTCAGGAACGCCAATGTTGCTAGTGGGCCCCTTAATAAAGCATTCAGGCTGATACATTCTAGGTTTCCAATTTTGTTTGTGCAAAACACATAAAAGCACACAACTATAAAAAATGGCAACCACGTAATTATGAAACTACCAGATGTAAGCATCACTATAGCAACAGCTCTTAATTTACGGGGTTCTTTAGACTTGTAATCGCCATTCAACTTTTTGGTTACTCGATTGTACATTTGTTTTACTTTATTTGGAGATTGTTTTAGAGTTGAGGCGGACACATTGTTACGAGAACCGTCATTGTAGTCAGAATGAATAGTGAGTATACTCAGTTTCGAATCAAAGTTGTTTTGTTTACTCTCTACATTATCACCAGCAGTTACTCTTCTATCATCACTGGAATTAAGTTCGTCGATACTTTTAGCTTTAACATTATACGGAAGCATCCTATTAGCTTCAGCTTTTTTGATACGATGCACATCTGACATAGAACTACTTCTGTTGATTCTTAGACCATTTTTATCTGGGAATTTGTTTGAATAATTAATGTTGCCCACCTTGTTACCATTCAGGTTACCACGATAGATTCTCAATCTATCACTAGATTTTACGTTGATCTGTTTCTTGGCGTTGTTAATAGTTTTAAAGTTTCTAAGAGCACGGATTAGTATTTTTACGTACAACACGGCTACTACAGCAATTGGTATAACACTGAGAATGGAGTTTATTAGAATAAGCCCACCGGGAAACACAGATATGTAAGAACAACGGGTGCCTTTGAGTTCTTGGTTGACCCATCCGGTCGCCGGCATGAAGCCAAGGATCAGACCTGCAAAGTGAGTGAGGGTAAACACATAATATAACTACTTTCTTAATAATTAGTAACAAACAATAAAGCAACGTAAACATATAGGTACTTTAGGTACAACAATGATTAAATTTCCACAGATAGATAATAAACATCGGACGAAAATAATAAAATTGTTATGTACACTAACTAAAACAATAGGTATAAGGAATCATTTGTTAGCTTTGTTTGGTTTTAGAAAACTTACTTATATTTTTTTTACTTAGGTATCTGCAACACAAGACATGAAACTACAGTTAAGATTATTAACTGTTTCGCAGAGATACGTTTTAAAAACTTACCAACAAGCCAAATAATGAGAATGCCGATTCTGACTCTGGTAGTGTTTATCCATCTCTGGTAATACAATCCGTGTATAATATAAATGTACCGGTCAATGGCGATGAAACCCACACTAAATATGGACACCATCGTCGGACATACGATCATACCTGATGAAAATAGACGTCATGAGTCAATCAATGTTCCATTAAGGGTCTGCAATAGGGAATCGAGGGTTGGCATTGTCATAGAATTATGTAGTAAATGATGCTCTACAGCCTTGAAAAAAATCACACAGGTAGTTGAAGAGTCTAGCTAGGTGCTGAATCATTCGAATTTAAGTAAATGATTATGGATAACTGTAAATTAATTTCAGAATATCAAGAAAAACCAGTCAATCACACTCCCGTATTGTAACAACTGTGTCGTAATTATAAAGAATTTTCATATGATTTTTATCATATTATAAAGTTAAAGGCTTGGACTAGGCGCTAAATACCTTGTTTTTTAATAAACACACACTTATTTTGTGTAAATTAATCCCAAACTTGAGCAATTTTTTTCCCTCAAATCTTCATACAAATATCTATGGCGGCTTTCTGTGTTATAAAATCATAAACACAAGTGACGTTTGACTCAGTTGGCCGCTGGCCTCCAAAGAAGGGTCACGTCGGTTTAGGCAGCACTGACAGCTCGCGATCTTATCGTGTACAGATACAAAATCACTGCACATTGGTTGTCATTGCACTTTTTCAACTTTTATGACACCAACATAATTTGATTTGAAATTGAGGAAGCATAATTCTTCCAGTATATTCAATACATTAAATTAAATTAGATAGTGTGCAATATTCTCGTGATATTACAGTCTCGTAAAGGTCTGATGAGGAGCAGGAATATAGCGAATGGATCTAAGTGATGACAATACGCAAGAACATTAGGTTAGGGATCAAAAATACAGTCTCTTGGTGCTGGTTGAGGTATGGTCTCGTGAGGATCTGATGAGGGCAGTAACACGGTGGTGGCTCAATTTTATTTCAAAGATGTTAATAGCTAAAAGCATCGAGTTTGGGCTATTAAGTATGTTTTTCAGAGAGAGAGAAAGAGATTTTGTTTTTCCTCTGGATGTGTTAGGTTTACTGGGTTTACTAAGTTCATTCTGTTAATGGCATCAAGTTGTTATGTGTTCATAAGTAATAATTATTTATTAACAAAATGCTGTTGATTCTCCACGAAAATGTAAAAATAAAAATAAAATAAATAAAAATAAATTCGTAACGTAAAATTGTCAATGACGGAATTTCTTCTATAGACAGTAGCCACAAAAAAAACAAACGATAGATGGCGTGATTTGAAGATAAAGATACATTTTTTCGACACATAGACAGCAACAACAAAAAAAAATACAGATTTAAAGAAAAGAAACACATACTTATACAAAACAACAAAGAAAAAAAAGGATACACATCAAAATAACTGGAAAAAATATAAGCCCCAATTTACTTGTGTGGGACAGGGAGTACCATAATATTTTTTTTGGGGTACTCCCCATCTATGCGAAATATCAGCTTGATATCTTTACCCGTTTCTGAGAAAAAGGGCGGTGACAGACAGTCAGTCAGACAGACGGACAACAAAGAGATCCTATAACGGTTGCTTTTTTTCTTTTGACGTTCGAAACCCTAAAATTAAGTAAAAATATTATGCTGCCAAAAAATGTACTTACAGGTATTGAAAAAGCGGTATATAAACAAATTATACCAGCAGAGGGTTCACCATTTAGCTGAATGTTACTTAGAAAACGGCCTTGAGTGGCGGTCAAGTTGGTCCCCGCCTGCGATACTTTCCATTAACATTGGGACTCGTTTTCATGTTTTTAGCGTACATTCAGGTTTTTAGTTTTTTATAATTGTATTTTTTTTATTTGTAACTTTTTAGTTGTTTTTATTTTATGAAATTTTACGTCGGTAGGTAGTTCATGATCATTTTTTATTTCAATAATTTTGGTGTTGTTATTTAAATACCTTCAATATGCATATTTTTGTAATGTGAAAATCAAGTCCTTTCATTTGATACCTTACACGGCAAAGTTGAATTATTATTTTTTCGATCATCACGTTATGTCCTCAAGAGGGCGCTATGTACATTTTAATGGAACGTCACATAGCCTATATAGCCATCGCGCCATCAATACGCTTCTAACAATACCTCATACATCAAAATCTATCAAGCCGTTTAGGCTACAGGAGGGAACAAAGAAACAGACAAACATACATATATACATACATACAATCAAAAAACATTACCCTCCTCCTTCGGCAGTCGGGTAAAAAGGAGTAAGACAGGGGGTCATTCTGAACTTTTGCTCTACGAGTTTTGGAAATTAACAAAAAAAAACCTTTTTCATAGAAACTTTGTTGGACATGTGACTTTTTACCATGGAAAACGAATATTTTTTTTCGCGAATTTGCAAATCTCGTAGAACAAAAGTTGTTCAGAATGACCCCTTGAGTCATCCCCTTTTGGCTTAGTATAGCCCTTTTGCGACACTATGTATTTACTTTGCTTGGTCGTCGGGGTTCAGTTGGCTGGAGGATGCCCGAAACTTATTATCTACACTTTAATTCTTTTAGTTACCTTTCTACAAGTAAATACCACATTTGTTTGAGAAAGCTAATCGGGTTCCGAGTATAGAGTAAAGTGGCACCCCTATTAATTTCTACTCTTTCCTGGTGCCTACCAGTGTAAGTAAGAATTATACTTACCCTAAAATTACCCAAAATGTACTTGAACATAATTGTCAATAAAGTTGGTGAGTAAAAGTTTATCGACCCACTGTGCAAACTTACATGTGTGCGTGTCACTGCGTGTGCTGTGTGAAGAGCATTGAAAACCCAAAATTGGCGCGGCACGTCACCCTGTACGGGCCCTTAAAGGCTTTTATTTGATGTGTTAATTAGCATACCTGCCTGCCACTTTAGAAAATTACGTGATGGCGATAACTTAATAATATACAGTGTAAGTTTAATAAAGACTTACCGATTTGGAATAAACACATGACGTCAGAGGCGACGATGCTGTCCACGGTGGTGCCGAAGATCAGGGACATGCCGATGATGGTGTCGGCTAAAGAAACGTTGCCTAGAAGCAGATAAGTGCTTTTCGGCTGTTGACCTGAAAATTCATTTACAAATTGACAACATTTTCCCTAGAATACTATCTATTTGTTAGCTTATATGTATAGGCAATGATCTTGATGTTGATTTAACTATTGTACTAGTTTATTGCATAGTGTTTGTTGTATGGTAGGTAGATGTAGAATTCACTTAAAATGGCATTCTTAAATTCAGATTAGCAACACCATTAAATACAGTGAACATAGTTAGTGGTTATTTTACCAACCTTTTCTCAAAATAAGTCCACTGGATATAACGACAGTCAGATTGCTCAATATGATCAAAGTGCCTAGGACATAGGCCACCGACTTATACAGCATCAGCTGTTCTATCTCCCTCGCTCTGTAGGCCTCGTAAAGACTGAACAACTTTTCAGGGGTCACAGCCCCTGTCACATTAGTCTCATTCGACGTCGTAATGTTCAGGTTGAAGGCACTAGCTATTTGCTCTAACGTCACATTAGCTTCAAGCACCGACGCGTTGACCATTGAACCCAACATTTTCGATTAGCTAAAACACAACACAGTCCAAAGTAACCATAGAGTAACCTTTATAGCACTGTTTACTTTAAATCGGTGGTCCAATCGGCTGCGCGCGCGCACCGTTGTCTAAACACACTAGTGTAGTTTGGAGATGCCAAACATCCGACATGATGAGGATAACTGACGGAGATCTGCCCGCTTATTGTTGTCACCGAATGGCCGATTTATGTGCCCAGGGTTCCGCAGTGAAGGTTTCCTAACTCTAATATTTATGTAACAATTTGTGTAGATATTGATGCTGGCATCATTATCAGCTGTCCGATATCCTAGTCACAAGTTCTGCCGAGCTTGGGGTTAGATGGCCGTGTATGAGATGTCCCCACATTTATTTATTTTATACAGTATAGTTAAGTATACTATTTTTTTTTTTATAGAAGAATGCTTGGATTTTGGTTGATATGTAATATTAAATACATAATTATATATTAATATTTAATTAGTGAGGTGGGCATCAAAGTAGAACTTCGGTGTTGCAAAAAGGGTAAAAGTACTTACACACAAACCTAAGTACTTATAGAATAGAATAGAAGATCGACGCACTTACCCCATAATTATGTATACTTACAGTCATCGAGGTATAGTCAATCATAAGGAAGCAGGTAGATATGTACGTACATAGGTTACCTATCTACGGAACCCATATGCTTTATGAATTCAATTACCATAAGCAGTTACTGGGTAGGTATAATACTTTACCAGGTCGTTTCGTTGTTAAACAATAATGTTGCGGACAATTATTTTTATGGGAAACATTAGGGTTTCTTTTGGAATACAAATCATCAATTAGGTATTATTTCTATAATGAGGATGTGACATGGGCACTAAAGAATTTTAGTGTAGCATTGGCTTCTTTAATAGGTACGAATACCAACCTAACATATACTTAGCTTTAGTTTATTTTTTCATAATGTACCTAAGTAGTTACATTAGGTACTTAGGTAAGTTAGGTATACTTACCTAAAGGTTAAGACAATGTATTGGTAGAGGTACCTAACTTTAGTATACCTATACAGGGTACTTAATGATTTATCCCACTGCAATGTTACATGAAGGGAAAGTCTCATTTCAGTAATAATTATGTAAGTACCTATTCTCTACGTATTCTATTCTAATATTTGACGGCCGACTGGTGTAGTGGTTAGTGACCCTGACTGCTAAGCCGAAGGTCCCGGGTTCGATTCCCGGCTGGGGCAGATATTTGTTTAAGGGCAGATATTTGTACTCGGGTCTTGGGTGTTGATATTTATATTTAGTATCTATCTATATATGTATTTGTGTAGATATATCAGCTGTCCGACACCCATAACACAGGTTCTGCCTAGCTTGGGGTCGGATGGCCGTGTGTGAGATGTCCCCACATATTTATTATTTATTTATTTAATATCTACTACGGGGGTAGGCCGTTTCGAATGGAGCTTTTGTGTCTCTTAAGAAACTTTTACTGCGTTCCTAATCTTGGGCCATTTCCAACCTAGTAAACTATATTTGCTTAATCTCTAATATCTCTATAGATTTCCTCACGATGTTCGATCACGGTAAGTGCACCTGTAAGTACTTATTATTACTTAACTACTATTTTATTGTAAGTATAACCTACATGCTACATGTACTTGCCAGGGTTTTTCGAAAGAGGACCGAGATCTTATTTGTTACGCCCGCCTCCAGTCTCTTTGTCAAATTCATAAATGCTGAAGGTAGAAAAGTTTCACTATTACCGAGAGATTACCGACCAATTTTATTTACCGACACATTTGAACAAAAACCGCCAAATTTGCGGCCATTGACTTGACAGGTTGATTAGAAAACTCAACACGTATCCTGTCAGGGAAAATGTATAAAGTGTAAAAGAACGGGCCCTTGGATCGACTTACACTGACATTTAAAATACTGACTGTCAGTGTCAAATTTGTTAATCTGTCATTATCTGTCAAAAGTAGAATTGTAAATAGATCCGGATTTTATTTAATTTTCATAAGAAGAAAACAATATTAAACAATATGTTTAACTTATCCTTGCTCCGGCAATTCACAAGGTATATCCATATACCGTTTAGTATGTTTACATTTAAGATTCTTAAGGCAATCTGTAACCTAACCTATAAACGCTTCATTGATTTCAGATTATCACTATCGCCTGGTTTAAAGATTCAGGCTAATTCAAGGAATGTTAGCACAACCAGTGCACTTCAGTTTAATCTAACGTATCCACTATGGTAAGTATAAACTTCTTAAATAAAATTTAAAGTAACTATAGTACCTATTTATAAGTATGAACCTAAAGTTTTCCCTGTCTATTCATTTACTGTCCTAAATCTCTGCTGATAAATGTTATACTTATCTAAATACTTACTAAAATGCAAACCTTCCACGAAGCAAGCATTAAAATATAAAAAAAATACCTTAAAAAAACATTCTCCAGTGCAGAGCCATTGAAAAAAAAGAAGAAGATTGATCCAGCTATCGTGAAGGCGCGTGAAGACCGCCGTCGTAAGAAAATAGAGAAGCAAATCAGACGGTTGGAGAAGAATGCCCGGCAACTGAAGCCTATTGATGAGTTGGAGGTGCCTCTCAATCTCATTGATGAAGGAAAGTAAGTAAAACAATTTATAAGTAATTCAATAACAGATCCAGACTTTTTCTGTGGATTTGCAATTGTTCAGGGTGACTACCATGAAATTAAGCCACTCTGAACATCAATGCAATTGTTTCTGTAATTTTTATGTCACAGTGTAACTGTGAGCTACAGCTATAAGTTTTAATCTGACACCAAGAAATTTACCTTTATATTCCTCAAAATGGCTCATGTTTAACTTGATTTTTATAACAATTGACCAAATGTTTCAGGAAGCGACAAAGACCTCAAGTGAAGCTGAGCTCTGAAGAAGTGAATGCCCGAGCGTTGCTGCAGAAGGAATGGTCCAACTACAAGCGGGAAGAATACATGGCGCACGTGAGACAGATAGACAGGATCATGGCCGCACAGAAGCGAGCTCTTGACCAGCTGTACGAAGTGTCGGAGGACCTGTACAACGAAGCTATAATGGTATGTGGATTTTGATCATATTTTAATATGGAAAAAGTATTTATTATCCAGTTATTATTTTCCAAGTACCACCACTTTTTCGAATTATCATTTACGCCAGTTTAGATCCCTCCATGATGTTACAAATATTGGCTATGTAGAGCTGGATTAGGCTTTGTCTATAATATTCTTTCTATACATTGAAAGCTTGTCAACAAAGTATCTTATTTTGTAATCTTGTAATATTTGTACAATAAAGAGTTAAATAAATATTTTTTGTAAATATGCTAGAAGTTTTCTAATTGTTACTGTGTTTCGTTTTATCAGTGATTTTCGAATTTGGAATACATTTTTCTTTATTTTTATCAACAGCCAGACCTGCAGTTCATCCCGTTCACGGCCCGCGGCCCCGTGGCCACACCGCCTATCAAGAACTACGAGTCTCCCGACGGCGAGTATATAGATGTGTCTAAGAAATGGGATAATTAAGTCGTATATAGTTTTCATAATTAGAAATATAAATAGTTAAATTGTTATTTGGATGGTTTAATTGATGTTGGTGGTTATTTGTACTATTGGAGAGAACATTGTTATGTGAAGTGGGCCATGGCATAGGAATTTAGTAAAAGGTGCTATCAAATGAAGTAATTGTCAGAGAAGTTAGCTAACCAGCAGTGTCCTATATACAGTACTAGCTGTTCCCGCGCGCTTCGCTTCGCCTTAAAAAGTTTTCCCGTGGGAATTCCGGGATAAAAAGTAGCCTATGTTCTTTCCCAGGGTCTAGACCGTATATATACCAAATTTCATTCAAATCCGTGTAGTAGTTTTGGCGTGAAAGAGTAACAGACAGACAGACAGACAGACAGACACAGTTACTTTCGCATTTATAATATTAGTTAGGATGTTGCTGTTGTTGTTTTGTTATAGTAAGCCAAAATAGGGTGACTAAGGGCGTCATTTCAAAAAAAAACTGCATTACTACTTTTAAGAATTCAGGTAAGTCTTGAGAAACAAAGAATATCATTATACAAAACTCAAGTTCATTGTTATAAAAAGTTTATTTGATGTGATTCAATACAAAAATAAAACTTTGCTTATCTAAATACTGTTTGTATTAAGTACTTAACTTATCATTAAGTTAAATATTAATATTTAATAGCTAGGTATGTATCAAAAACAATAAATAAGGATCTACATAAAAAACAAAATATCTTAAAACTAAATCACAACAGAGTTTTAATCATAAAATCAAAAACCTAATAAAATAAAGTTATCGCTTCTTCGGTACAATCAGCTCTTTACTTTGTTTCTATCTAACAAAAATTAATTATAACATTTGTTAAAAAACCTAATCGTAACCTAATATACTTCTAGGTATTCTTACTTACTACTTTTATTCTTAGATTCTTACCTATCTGGTAAAATAGACAAAAACAAGGGTTGTGAGGATTAAACTATAATAAACCATATTTAGTAAAATATTTATCTTTACGTATCCATTTTTTTTATCTCAAGTATAACTTACCTGTCGAAAATATTTTATTTACAAAAAAATCCTTATTTATGTACACTATGTACCTTTCTATAAAATTTACATCGAATTTCAGTCATGATAAAAACGGTGAGTTTTTCTCGAAACACTTACCAATTAACATAATAAATCTACGAATTTAAAGTGTATTAAAAATAATTTTTTTTTTTTTTTTTTTAATCTCGTTTATTTATAGAGGCTTTATTCTCATATGAGAATATGTCAGCCTCATCGTAACTTAAATTTAAATTTTACACACTAATTAAACATAATATTTTAAACAATAGTATTAGGTAAATTATTTCTTAGGTCTAGATATGTATTAACAATTTTATAAAGTCTCCTAGCTGTTTCCGACCATGGCATCGCTAGGATGCTATTGTACACACCTACATCAGTACTTGAATGACCAATGTATCTTAGAAAAGACTCCCTATGAGCTTCAATTCGGACACACTCCGCCAAAAGGTGTTGGACATCTTCAAGAACTCCACATACGTCACAGTTAGGTGAGTCGACTTTTTTCATGAGATACGCGAAGCGATTTAGCGGAATGTGTCCCGACCGAAGTCTGTGAGCTAGGACAACTTCAGATCTATTAATCTTAATATCACCGAACCAGGGGATGCGAGGAGGTTCGGACTGAATGGCTTTGTACCATATACCCTTTTCTTTAGATCGTTCATTGAAATACTCCTTCCACTCAATATACACCACCTTCTTGAATAAATTAAATTTTTCAGAGTAATCAGGTTCTATGAATGTTTCCGTCCCGTCTGACGCTGCAAGTTTAGCCAATCGGTCCGCCTCCTCGTTCCCCCTGAGTCCGACGTGGGAAGGAATCCATTGCAATCTCAGTTGCTTATTATTTGCTTGCAGTTTTTGAATTTTTTCTAAAATGATGTAACTAATTGAGAAACCCCTTTGGCCAGTCGCACAACGATTAAGATGTTGAAGCGCACTCTTACTGTCGGTTAGAATAATAGTATTCCCCTCAAGTTCCTCTGCATAAGAAAGTGCCTCTGAGATCGCAAGTAATTCTACAGTCATTATACATATTTCGTCAGGTTTAATCTTAAATAACCTCTGGACATTTCCGTTTAGATTGCAAAAAGCAGCCCCTCCTTCATTAGCAGTTTTTGACCCGTCAGTGTATATTCTATGCCATTCTCTGCCATATTTATTTTCGATTTCGTTCAACACATTATTTTTAAGTACATTATGATTATACAATGATTTCGGTCCATCTAAATTATCAAGTTTTGTACAAATTATATTTGAGACGTTAATATTGGTTACCCAGGTATCAAGACTAAACATAAGTAATGGATAACATGAATGGATACATTCTTCCTTAATTCTATCAAATACTAGTGATAACAGAGGTTTCTTTTTTGATTGCCAGTATCTGTTGTCGCAAAGATCGTTCAGTTCGGTTAACAGTTTAATCGAGATATTATTAGACCAAGACTGAGCTTTAATACCATATTTATATGCCAGATACAGCCTTCTTAAGTGTAGTGGATAGATACAGAGTTCAGACTCCATTACATGAATTGGTGTAGATCGAATAAAGCCACCGATGATTCTTAGTGCCGAGTTTTGAATCTTCTCTAGTTTGTAAACATTGGACTTGGCGCTAGTGTCATATAGGAAACATCCATAATCCATCCTACTCCGAATTAAAGAGATATATAGTCTGCGTAAGTGTCTAGGATGAATTCCCCACCCACTACCAGACAGTATTTTAAGTATATTAATATGTTTTTGAGTTTTTTGAACTATTTCATTTATATGTTTGCCCCAACGTAACGTATTATCCAACCAGAGTCCCAAATACTTAATACAATTAACAAAATTGACCCGTGAACCATATATTTTTAATTCGACTTCTTTTCTTCTTCGACCTCTGCTAAAAGTACATGCCTTTGTTTTATTGGTAGATAGTTGTAACCCGATATCCTCCAATAATAGTACAATTGTGTTTAAAGCAGTTTGTAGTTTTAAGCCACTATCTTCTAATCTACAGCAATTTTGATACAAGACAAAATCGTCAGCGTATTGATAGATAAATACATCGTTGATTTCATTACCTATTTTAGCTGTTACTATATTAAATAAGAGTGGGGAAATCGGGTCTCCTTGTGCAAGTCCTCTGTTAGTCCATCTAGAAATTGATTTCTCAGTGTCGCTATCCGGATCATCATTTGTAACCATCATGTTCAGATGTCTCTCAGAAAGTAATTCCCATAAATACCTACAAACAGCTTTGCCAACCTTAAGGTCGTCAAGGACTATGACTAATTTTTCAACTAAAACATTGTTGTAGGCATTTTCTATATCCAGAAAACATGCCAACGTCGGTACATTTTTGGAAAAACCAATCTGAATATGTGTTACCAATCGCACTAAGGGGTCCAAAGACGACTGAGCTCTCCTGAAACCACTAGAACTTCGAGGTAGAATATTTTGTTTTTCCACGAACCATTCTAGGCGTTTACATAGCATATCATTCAAAATTTTACACAGGCAGGATAATAAAGCAATTGGTCTCAGTTTTATTTCGGATCTTTGTAAGTTTTGTTTAGGTATTGGAACTATTAGTACAGATCTCCATTGAATAGGAATAAGTCCGGAAGAAAATATTAGGTTATAGAGGTTTAGCAGGTATTGCTTGCCGTTGGAGGGAAGATGTTTGATCATGCTGTACGTAATTTTATCAGAACCTGGAGATGTATCCTTTTTCTTTTTATTAATCGCATGATTCAGTTCCTGTAATGAAAAGGTTGCCTCTAATTTGTCATTCGAAGATATACAAGCAGGAAAAGGTACCGAAACCGAATCTGGAGTGAGAGCACACAAGAGTTTAGTTTTGTTTTCATTTGAAACATACGTTCTTGACTGTCGGAATCCCTTCATCCACTGCATTTGTCTCCACATATCTGAAGCTGATGTGGTTTCATCGACTTTATTGCAAAATTCGTGCCAACTGCGACTCTTGGCTTTCCTTATATTCCGTTGGGCTTCAGATATTTTGGCTTCTAGTAATGTTAAATTATAGGGAGTGGGGTTTTTTCGGAAATTTTTTAACGCCAACCTTCGCTCAGCAACAATTTTAGATAGATCTGCGTTCCAGTAATTTTTTGGTTTAAATTTAGAGTCGGGATTATTGCAAATTTTAGATAACGGAATATTTTTATCAGCCGATACATTAATATTATCTACGAAATAATTGTATTTTAGTTGAACATTATCTAATAAATCGGAATTATGATTACTAAACTTGTCATCTAGATCGCTTCTATATGATTTCCAATTTGCAAGTTTGAAATTTCGTTTTATTGAAAGTTTTATAGAATCATAATAGCTGAATTTCATTTGAATTATCAGATGATCACTCCCCAAGCTTTCCCTACTTACTGCCCATCTTATAAAGTTTACTGTAATGTCAGTGGATGAAAAAGTTATATCGGGCGAGGACTCTTGGAGTCTACCATTAACTAACTTAACTCTGGTTGGACTGCCATCATTGAGTGAAAAAAAGGCGCAAAAACATCAGACTTATCCAATAAGTATTCCAAGTCATTTGTGATCCTTTGTAGCACCTGATCCTTTGCAGTGGAGCTGCTATACGCTTCATTCCATTCCCTATTAACTCTACTTAAATCTAACTTCCTATTATCATCAATTTTCTCTCCGGACGGTGTAAAACCACCGCAAGGGTCATCTTTGATCTGACATATTCCGTTACCAACCTCATTTGTAGGCAGTATGTCGATTCCCAATACATCATCAGAACATGTGCATTCCACACAATCTTCCAGACTTTTCGATGGCGATAACATCCTGTAAGTGCATGGCACTTGCGCATACAAAGCGCAAGTCTTCGCCACACATTCAGAGACGCAACCGGCGCATCTAGAATCTTCTGTTAGCTTTTCCGGACTCTTAAGCCTGTAAATTGAAAACCTTTGAAGAGAGGAGTATAGCCTTTACACTGTGTAGTAATAAAGGTTAAAATGTTTAATACTTCGTCTACGTTGTGAGGCTACGCGTCCCACCTCTGTATCCTCAGCGGACTTTCCAGGTCACCTGCTCTCCAGTAGGATGACACAGGAGATATTTTAGACGTCGACTTCTTACTACTTCCCGTTGTCGTGTCTTCCGCGCTTTGCTTTGAATACACTGGAACAAAAATCTGCAGTTAAAATCTGCTTGTAACGTAACTTTATGATAAATTTAAAGCGTATACAATGACATTACATCCAAGCGAAGTGTTTCCCCCTCGAGAATCGTCCCATTTCCGATTGGGTATTATGAACAGCATCCGTTTGGCTGCTTTTAGACACTCATCATCGAACGCCACGTAGCAAACTACCATGGCTATTGCCTGAAACCAATTTAAGTAACATTTAAAATACTGTACACATGGAATCTTAGTAAACATGTTTCATTAATGAATTATTGTCTCACGTTTATTATAACGGCTAGTGCAAAAATGATGGTCTGTGTAATTTTGCTTTCTCCTGGTTGCACGTAAGATACTCCTGCAACCATTACTAGTGTAGTTGTTACGAGTAACACCAAAGTGTGGTTGATTTCTTTCCGCCTGAAAAAAATACCAATATTTAGGTAGGTAGTATTATTAAGGTCCTGGCATCGTCGATACTGTTATTACGAGCACTTATTACTGTTTTACTATTTAAGTATGAAAATATGTTATAAGTGAAGTATTGAGTAAGTAGGACTAGGAAAGAGTCATTTGTTAGTCGTATACCTCGAAATCAAAAAATCCTTGTAGCTTTTCACCTATTCGCATTTCACCGTGATAGCGTTGTTTGTTGTAGCGTATAATATCGGTAGTATATTTTGTTACTAGCATATATTTTTAACAGATTTTTACAACAGTAGCAAATTTTTATGTAGCATGTATTATCAAAAGCTTATTTATGAAGTTGCATATATTTTGAATAGCAAGTAAGTATTTTATGTCGCATCTTATTTGGGTCGCATATTGTTGTCGTGTAAAAGAAATATCGCGATATGTACCTAATAATGCATTACAAACAAATATCCATCAAGGTGAAAAGCGACTACAGTGAAGGCAGGCAGGAAAGTAAATCTATTATGATTTTTTCAGACAATTGTCAGTAGCGATCAAAAATTATAATAATAATATAATAATAATATAATAATAATAATAATAATATGTGGGGACATCTCACACACGGCCATCCGACCCCAAGCTAGGCAGAACCTGTGTTATGGGTGTCGGACAGCTGATATATCTACACAAATACATAGATAGATAGATACTAAATATAAATATCAACACCCAAGACCCGAGTACAAATATCTGTCTTTAAACAAATATCTGCCCCAGCCGGGAATCGAACCCGGGACCATCGGCTCAGTAGTCAGGTCACTAACCACTACGCCACTCGGTCGACTCGAATTATACTACAGGAATAAAAATCTATTCAGAAATTTTGATATCGCGGCGAAATGCGAATAGGTGAAAAGCTACAAGGATTTTTTGATTTCGAGGTATACGACTAACAAATGGAAAGAGTATTGGCAGGGATATAAACAGGGTTAGATAACATGTTTGACATTTTCATTTGTTTGCGAGCGTTATAGAGGGTGATTACTGTTACTTAGCAATCACTTTGAATGGGTGAATTATGTAGTATGATTGTTTCTTACCTGTCTCTAAGGTAATTCCTTTTTTGCAACGGAATCTCATGTGTTATTGACCGTATTCTTAAAAGAGCGCAGACAGATAAACTGAATCCAAGTATAAGCAGTAGTATGCACCCTGTCGCACACACAATGTGGGCAGAAGACCCGATGTGCAGGGGCGCCCCTCCGCACAGCCGGGCGGTCAGCCATATCATGATGCACACCCCTAAAACGAAAATACATCATTTTATGATACCGTAGAAGATAATGTATCAGCTATTCACAAGCAAAACCAGGTAATTAAACCCATACAATCATTCCCACATTTGACCTGAGGTTTTCGCTACAAAACTCTAAATTTCTTGTAGGATATTCAAGATGTCTGGCAAAATGAACGGTACCCACGGTTATTTCTGATCCAGGGCCTATTTAACCAATATACTATATTGCACATCAGCAAAAAATTCGAGACAAATGTCAAATCACCTGATAGTAACCCAACAGTGGGTGCGTTCTGCGGGCGGCCCGCCAGCTCGGCCTGCAGCAGCAGCGGCTGCGCGCACAGCGCC
The DNA here is from genome assembly GCF_932276165.1 of Plutella xylostella. NCBI lineage: Eukaryota > Metazoa > Arthropoda > Insecta > Lepidoptera > Plutellidae > Plutella > Plutella xylostella. The sequence continues at coordinate 3,107,442 of NC_064005.1, forward strand.
GCGCACCCCGCGCACCAGCACGCCGCGCACACCCAGCCCCACACGCCCGGACACGCCTCCTGAAACCACACCACCTTAGCAACACGAAGGAAAGAACGAGACACCAATATCCCCTGAACTCTTCTCACCTGTCGGGCGTCACACTCTAAGAGCATCAGAATTGCAGCGGAATGTGTACCTGCTGTGACTGCCTTGAGCAGCATGGTTAGCCTCTCTTTCCGGGTCGTAAATAGACCGAGGAATTGGAGGACGCCTACGAGTAGGCATATGGCACTTCCGATAGCAGTTGCTATTTTTACTATGCCTCGGAGGTCTTCTTCTGATCCGGTCTGAAATTAAAGTATATAACGTCAAGAGTGTCTAATTATAATTGCAAAATTATCGGGATAACGTCTGAATACTTACAAATGTTGAGCTTGCAACAGTAAAGAGTGCATAGGTGCCGAAACCTTTGCAATAGCATGATACGAAATTCGGCTCAGGAATGCTCAAGTCGCACTCAGATGTGCTCCACAAACCTAGTTCCGATGAAACTCGGTAAGCACACGCTAATCTAGATGCTGGAAACGAAAACATATTGTTAGGTCATTTAACGAATCCGCAACATCACAAACGTTTTAAAGCAGAGCACTTACTTGTAGCAGAAATATTTGTCGTATGTGAGAAGAGCAAAGTAACAACCGGTTCTACAGTCGTATCTACTTCAGTACCGGAAGCAAGAACTTGTAATTGCGGGGACACCAGATGATAATCCAGTTTTCTACCGTCTCTGCAACAGAGGTAGCCGAACCTATTATTCACACATTCGCTTGCGCATATAAGTACTTATCAGTTGAGGTGAATACATTTTCATACTTGTTCTCTACAGCGGAAACTAAATAAGGAAGTCTGGCTTCTAAATTTGTGTACATAACAGCAATGGCAGTTGCATTTCCAGTGTGTTGTAGTAATTCTTCGCTAGCAGTCAAAAGGGTCCATTTTTCGCCATCAGAAACTTTATCTTGTAGTTTGAAGTGAGTCGGATGACTTTCGTGGATTGGTTTGGTCAAAACTGTGAACTCCCGAAATGACAGGTCCACGTAATCTTGCATGCTTGCTGTCTCAGCAATGGCGGTTTGTAGCACAGGTATTTTCTGAAACGTTGGATGGAATATTAATACAATTAAAAGATTAAATACGCAGGTTTGTGGTGGTAAAAATCGTAGTTATGTCCCTTACCTCATCTTCCAAAAAGGTTTCATGATGTTTTAAGAGCGTGTTGAATATCTTCATGAGGTATTCCACACTGTGTGCCCTGTCTTTAGGGCTGACGGCATGAGAGCGGAGGTAGTTGAGCATCTCCCTCGCATGCTCGAAGGGTATGACACCACCGCCAGGGTGAATCGGGAGGGAGCGCAGGATGCTACCATATTGATGAATAATGTTTGATACTTCCATCCGGGAATATCCATAAGAAACCAGCGTGAACTGTAAACAGTATAGGTACATTTTTAAAGTCCGGTTCATTGGAATTAGGATTAATCAATTCATATTTAGTAGGTGCTTATGTGAGTTCTTACCAAATCGTGAATATTTTTGAGAGACTCGGCTATGCATCCAGAAAAATCTGGTTGCTTCCATTTCACTACACCGTCTGATTCGCAGAATCTGTAAAAAAACGTCACTTTATCAATCGGCTATCATGATACATTTTCAGGACAAAATTTTCAGCAATATTATGAGGAATACCTGATAGTATCCCCTGTGTAACCAGGGGGACAGGGGGCCGAGGCGTAAGCGCCGGGGGCTGTTCGTGGCCAGTGTAGACCATGGGAAGCATCCGGCTTGCAGGCCCCATCATCCTCTTTGATAACCCACAACGTTACACCCTTGGCATTCGTTCCAGCTATTGAAGACACTTGGCAACGGTATTCTCCTGATTTCTGGAAAGACATTTAGATAGGGGTATTAAATAAGATACCTATGTCATGGTAGATAGGTATTCAGGTTAGAGGTTGCCAAAGTAACAATGTGCACGTTCAGAAAAATGCAGGAATGTTACAAAATTTGCGCTGTTTTTTGGATTCAAATATCATTTTTGGCACAACCTATGGGTATGTTCAGGCCCAGTATTTTCAACATGTATCTTACTTGTATGTTGTACAACTTGAGGACGCTGCCAGCAGGGTACAGGTCCTCCCAGACCTCGCGTCCTGGCACGAAGGGCAGCAGAGTCCGCTCGACCGTCCAGCTGAAGCCCAGAGCTCCGTGGACTCTACTTGCACCAGCCAGGCAAGTTACACTTACATTGTCACCCTGAAACCAAGTTACTGATGAATTTCCACACTTATATAGATCTAATACTGCTCTCTGAAGCTTTGCATGCTCCAATTAATACTAAACTTTCTACGAATAAGTAGATTACATTGTTACCTTATTGACTGTCAAAGTGGACGGCAACAGTCTAATTTCTGGTGGTTTAAGGATTCTCAGTCGGAGGGCCCCACATCTCCGTCTGCCGGCGTCATCAGCCGCGCACGACCACTGCCCGCTATCCATCTGTTTCGCCTCCGAGATACCAAGCACCGATATACGACGACCCAAAGCGTCCTCGGCCACCGTCCGGGTCCAAATGTCTCTGCAAAATTTAACAATTTGTCATTCAATGTGTCTATTCGGTCGAATATTATTGTTACTAGAGAAACCCGTAAGCTCACCGAGTAGTCCCGTTGAAGTTTATCTTATTCCCATCCTTATACCAGGTGAATGTAATGCCCGGGGATCCGTAAGCGGTACAGCTTAGTATAAATTCGGAGCCCTCCCATATCTCGGACCGCTGGTTCAGGGTTAGTGCCTGTAATCAAAGAAGCTATTATACTCAAGATACCTTTTAGCCTTGCTCGATTATTAATGTAAAAGCTCGCCTCGATGTAGACATCTGAAAGGCTAGCATCGGTCTCAAAGGTTAATGGGTTATTCGGCCTCAGAATTATGCATATCTAGCTCTGTTCCAACTATTTGTATAATAAAAGAAGGTGCTAACTCAGGTTAACGAGGGATAAAAGAGCCTCTGCCTCGCTGGCGCGGCGCCAGTCGCGGAAATTTCGCACGTTTGCGAGTAATAAAAGCGTCTTTGATTAAAATTGTGACGTGTAGAATATCTTTGATGTTAAATCTTCGACTCAGACATTTCTGCGGGATCATAAAACTGGCATGGCGGTGCTGTTAAGTGTTACCACGTTGAACGTTTGCTACTACTCGTTACTAACTTATTCGTAATATTCCTCTCCCATTTCCCCTTAGGCATAGGTATGGAATGGAGAGTCGATGGAAGTTTTTAATGAAAATACCTATGTACAGTCAGCTGCATAAGTAGCTATACACTTTTGAACCTTGTCAAACTCACAAACTGCCAATTCATTCATTCAATCAATTACATTTTGTTTAGTTGGTAGTTTGACAAGGTACGAAAGTGTATAGCTACTTATGCAGCTGACTGTACCTATAAGTCTCCGTCAAAAAATCATATTTAAAAAATCCTAGCTCACATGAAAGCTAAGCGCCGGCTGCATAGTGAACTGCAGCGTAGTGGGCAGCAGGCGCATGCGCTCAGATGCGCGCGTGCGCACGGCGACCAGGCGCGAGAGGGCCACGCGCATAGCACCCGCCGCGCGGCGCGGGGCCCACACGCGCACGGCTACTGAGCGCGCGCCCTGAGCGTCTGGTGGACTGGAAAATAAGGGTAGAGTTTTGTAGGACCGGGGGTCACACTATATGACGAAAAACGAAGTTTCTGAACGCTGCTGCGCGAGCCACGACTCTATCTCGTAATATTAAACGTGATGATTGCACGACAGCTCTCGTTCGTTCGTTTTTCGTCAGTAAGAGTAACCCTCCAGGCAACGAGATCGCCGGAACTTATTAACTTAACTTATTTAAGTAGCTACTTAATATATTCTACGTGATAAAAGATAAAAGTAGGTTACCTGATGTCCAATATCTCGATATCGTCGTCTAATGTGATGTTGGATTCTTTCAGGTATAAGGTCACCTGCAAAAAAGGCATAATTAATTATAGTTAGAGCTATATCTAAGAATCTCTTCTCATTGCATGATTGTGAAAAACTAATAAGTACCTGTTCAATGATTTCTTGAGTGAGGTTTGCGTTCTGGCGATCCATAACCAGCAGTTTCGTTTCGTACCGCGCTGACGCTGCAACGTAATCGGACTTGAATATTAATTTACAATCTATCACCTATATTGGGAGGTCTGTGGAAAGATCTGGAACAATATTTACTGGAGTCACTGTCGCGCGGACTGCAGTCGCACTTGGAGCCTCCAGTGCAGCCTTCGGAGCATTCCTCTATTCCGCACTCTGAAATGCATACAAAAGTATTATTTTCTCATTTTAACGACTTTCAAGTTTAAGTAGGTACCTACGTACATCTATAATGAACCACACACATTAAGATTGTGAAATAAAATAAAAATGAAACTAATAAAATTCTAAATAATTAAAAAACAATTGTATTTAATGTAAGTAGGTACCTACCTACTTATTTAAATTTTAATGTCTATTGAAACTGATTTCTAAGACGAACTGCGCATATTCTAGAGGGGGAACGGCAAACAAAACAAATCGGACGAAAGTAGCTCAGAATAACAAATTGTGTGACTCGGTCTCCCGGATTGGGATTTGTTCAGTATAATTTTTGCAACGTCCCGTATTTGTTAACACAGCTGCATAAAACATGCTCTATTGATATAAAGGGTTTTGCTTTGAATTGTAAGATAAAATATGGGGACTGAATTGATATGACTGTACAGATAAGACAGTCGGGTAAACTCGGACAAGAATATCACGAGCAATAAAAAAGTTGCAGTGACAATATCACCAAATTACACCTAAACGGAAAAGACTAGGTAAACGACGTCCGTGTCGTCTGCATTTTTGACGTCATTTAACAGCGCATCAGAATATTACCATCTGAAAACGAAAATACTTTTAAATGTAAAAATACTAAATTAAATGTTTAAGATAATTGGGGCCATTATTGGTCTCCACACTTTGTAAGTGGAACTTTTCCATTGCCCGTGAGTCGTGAGTGTACACACGGCAACGTTAAATGGTTGGCAGGGCACACTAACGCAGGTAGTATATGTGTGTGTCGGCGACGTCGACGTAATTATTTAGTTCTGGGCAACCCACACACGGATATTGTAAGCATGTAGTTGTGCCAGTAACAATGATTCTTTGTTTTTATGATATGAAGCAAAATTTTGCAAGGCATCGTAATTGATTGAATGGCTCAGTTGGTATGATACAAGACTTACATGAAACGGTATGGTGGTTCAAATCCCACTGAACTTACAATATTCCTTTTTAAAAATTTTAGTTTATTTTTTAAGATGGTTAATAATAGTATTGTAGTATATACGAATAAAACCAACACAGAAAGTAAATGAAACAAGTTATTAAGTGTTAAAATTACCAAATTTATTCTTGCCGTAACATAAACATTAAGGATGTTACGTTTTTGTTGTTTTTCGTTTTAAAACATAGTTGTAGTTTATATTAATAAAGGAAATTTTAAATTTGCAGTTTTAAATCATAAAAAAAAAACATCAGACAAGGATAGACTGGCTGTTTTACTAAAGTAAATAGGCAAGTCATTAGTTATATGAATCAACATGTTAATTAGCTAGAAATAAGATAACTTATTCTCACCTCAGTAACAATAACATCATTAACACATTGGCTTACCCATAATTGTAAATAATGATAAGTATTTAACAAAATAACTAAAATCTTATACAAATGGAAAAATAAAAATTACTGAGCTAACCCCAATAACTATAATTTTCACCACTTTTTCGCCATAATATCTTACGTCCATCCTTGTCTGACTTTTCATCACTAAATATCACAACATTGTTGCACCAATCAAAGTTTAAAATAGTCAGTCGCAACGCACTCTGTTTCGACGATGCTGATCGGTTAGAGCAATTTTCTTCGCCGGCTTCCGACACCGCAACCCAACAGCACGCAAGTGAACCCGTACGGTTTGTAGGGATAGAGGATAGATTATGTGTTGTGGCCGTAGAACAGGTGCTGCTGCTGCAGAACGGATCAGCGCTATGTGAAGCTACGATTTCTCGATGGCGTGGTGATGCATCCGTATCATATGCACTGTCTACATGTCCCGAATCTGCGTATCGGTGAACCCATAAGTGAACAGTTCTCCTCTGCAAACAAAAAAAAAACAAATACTTAGCTCATACAAATACAAATATTCTAACAGTCAAATAAAATATTTGCAATTCTATGTTACTTACCGTTAAACGTCTTGCGATTTCACTAATTGTAATATTTTGTTTATATAAATACAATTATCTCCGCCTTTTTGAACATGGTTTAGTTTAAGTTAAGACTTTTCATAGTGACTGCGAAGAGTAATTAATTAAATTGACAAATCACAAAGTGAATCACTATGCAGACGCAGAGGTGAATTGTCACTAAAACTAAAAACAAATTTCGTTTATTCATATTGTATGAGGGTAGAATGGTTTTAATTCTCAAATGAAGAACGAATCATATATTTTTGGCGAAGAGAAATAGTCGACAGCTATGCAGCTTGTAGTCATTTCTCAGTTTCAAATAAATTGATTTTATACTCAACAGCGTTTAAATTAACGCAAAATTTGAATTAAGTAAAATAAAAATAACCATCAGTGGACTCGAACTCACGACCTATGTTACATAAGTCTAACATTCTACCAATGAGCTACGAAGTATATAGACACAAACAGTGAAATTTTGCTTCACGTCAATTATATAACTATTTAACTAACACTACCGATTGATATGTTTATGTCACAGCTGGTATACGGGCGTTTGCCTACGCGCAAACTCGTTTGTGCTGTTGTGTGTGTGTGTGTGTGTGGTTTGTTACTGGTGTGTAAACCGATTTCTGCGTTTATGCACACAAAGACAATGTTAGTGTGCACACATACACTACGTTAGTGTGCCCTGCCAACCATTTGACGTGGCCGTGTGTACACACCAACCTTTTCAATAGATACCTTTGTATTTACTGTTTTATACTAGGTAAAAGTACTTTACAAGAGGTTTAGCTTTTATCCCAGTCTCCAAACATCAGCCAATAAAACGAATAATTCCAGCTCAAAGCTCGAACACACCAGGGACATGTAACATGTAAATCTCAAGATGTACGGACATCCCACTCATGTAAACTTCGTTACTATAAAAGGACGTACCTGGCCGTAGGACCTGCGCCTCACAGAGGTCCCCAGCGAAGCCGGCAGGGCAGATACAGCTAACAGCCGCCGGCCCCATCTGTCTGCAAACGTTTCAGTATTAAAATATACATGGAATATGTTATGAAAATATTTATTTTCTCTATTAAAAGCGGAACCTTTTATGTGCAACGTCGGTTCAAATGTGAGTTCTGTTAGCGCTAGTTGCAAAAACCCTGTTTGATGTTCGCATGATGTTTGTTTTTTTGCTTTGGAATGGATTGCATTTTTTTACCTTTACGGTTTGGTGACGTTTGAAATAAAATTATACGTAGTGCAAGTTAGGTGGTAAATTTACTACATTTCATGTTAACCAGAGTGGTTAGGTAGGCAGGGGGTTCGTGAAAGGACCCTGGACAGATAGCGATAAACGACTACCTAATCAGCTGCCAGTACACGGGTTCGTTATCGAATAACGATAAACGTCGAAATCGATAAACGTCACTTTATCGCGATTCGCTATAAATACAGTGCTGTATGACTGGTGGAACGCTCATTAAACGAGTTTATTAACGTCGATAACGAACCCGTGGAGCGGCCGCAGAATGGCGAATCCTTTCATCACAGTCACAAACGCTAGTCCGGTTCTAAAAGGGTTCTAAGAATAAGATTAAAATAGCATCTTGTTGTCGACTTCGCGCCCCATTGCCTCTACGCATCGGCACTACAAAGCTAGAGCGTGCTGTAATCTCCACATATGGTTTAATATCCTCCTTAAGTTTGCTCCAATAAGCACGGAGAGAAGTTTCGCGCTTGGCAAAACGACTATTGCTGGGAAAGGGTGTTTTGCGCGATTTGTTGGCGACATTTAACGCTTTATTTGCTCTTCGATGCCATCTGCGAGGCGACGCGAGCTTCATGGGAATAGCATTTTAAAATGTGTGTCAGTAAACGAAGTGACTCGGTATTCCCATATTATTAAGTATGTCTACTTGGAGAAAACTATTTCTTTTAGGTCAAGCGTCAGGCATTTATTCTTTCCAATATTTCATGTCACTTTTGAGTTGAATAGCAATAATGTAGGTTCCTAACTACATTCGGTTGCCTAACTACTTAATCTACTTTCTAGATTCATAAAAGTAGGAAGGTCATGAAATCAACAAAAAATAAGCAACAGTCTCTGAAAACACTAAGAGCCGGTTTCAAAATACGTGTCTAAATATATATAAAATCATGTAAAAGTAAGCGTCGGCCAGAGGCTGCTGCGACCAGCAGTCACTGGCGACAGTCGTCGCACTATTATAGGGGTTCGTATGACATGCCACCGTCCGACGCAGGTGGCTGAGCGGCGCGTGGCCTGCCCGCAAATCCCTATAAGGCCTAGGTCTCCTATTTTATGCTATATGCGGCGTCCGACTTTGACGTAAACGTTTCGATCAACGTCCTACGGCCTACCTACGGCGTCTACGCGCCAACGTCGGCGTGTGAGGGAGACCGCATCAGTACATTTCTATAGTGAGCATCGTGACGCGGCCTACGGCGTGACGCTGGACGCTACCTACGGCGTAAATAGGAGACCCAGGCCTTAAGCAGTGCGGTGACAGCCGAGCAGCGTCTGCTGAGTAGCGGCAGCCTCTAGCTAACGTTTACTTGAATGTGTGTCAGTTGTAGTGAGTATTACCTGCAGACGCCCCCATTCATACACATGTTGGGGGCGCAGAGCGGGCCGGCGCCGCAGTCTGCGCCCGAGTAGCCCTCGAAGCACGAGCAGTAGAACTGCCTGTGAAGAAAGTGGAAACATTGTTTTACTTCAAGGATTGAGGCCAAAGAAAGTTGTCAAAACTAATTATTTCAAGATACCTACCAAATATCAAATAATTTATAAGCTAAATGAAGATAAACATTAAACAGGATGTTGACTAATAAATTTGAGAGGTTTGACATCATAAAACACTTTTTGGGCCATAATTTTCTTCATATAGCATGATTTCCTTCATGCCTGATCATTGATCACCATTATCTCTATTCACACAAGACCCAAAAAAACTCACTGATAATCACTATTAGCATAGCAATGCCCAAGCAGGCGGCACTCCACGGCACTGCATGACGAGGCAGGGGGTGAGGGCGGCGGCGGGCCGGGCGCGGGGGGAGGGGTCACCGCGTACGTGATGTTCAGACCAAACACTGATAGTAGCCCCAGCGCCCGCAGCTGGGTGCCTTCCAGGGTGTCCAGGGATAATTCCACTACTAGCACTGGACTTTGGACCTGTAACAAGGAAAAGGATAACCGTTTTAGTCATAATTTTTTAATTGGGTGTTGGGAAATTGTGTGTCCTCTGGTTTATAGCCGCGTCCACGACGCTAGCGGACGGAGCAAGCGGCGCGGCGGCACGCACTATAGTATTATTTACTCTGTGGTAGAGAATTTCGTACAAATCTCCGCCTCCACAGACTAAATACTAGTATAATACTGGCCACCGCTCCGTCCACTAGCGTAGTGGACGTGGCTTAAGTAACACTCAACCACAGGATCAGTCGTCACTCCTATTATCTTTTCTACTACTATCTACTGCTTATTTTATGTGAACCTGGCTGTTAATTTATTGGTGTAATTAAGTAGCTAAAACTATTATTTACTTACTACAATCTAATCCAACGCATCGCTTGATTGCTTGCCAAGATTTAAATAAGTATCTAAGTAATTAGTTATAAAGTTATGCCCGATTAGTCATGATGTGCCGTGAAGTAGAACTGAGCTGGCATATACTATGTGAGATGACAGGAATGATGGATGTTGGTACTTAGTGCAGGATAATTTCTTTACAGGTTCTTCTGGTTTAAATATAGATATAAGTACGTAGCATAAAAATATCGTACAACCATAGTCTAGCTACAGTATAAATTAGTTAATAAACGACTGGTATCTATATATTATGTATTCAATAAGTACCTACTTAACTACAAAATTATAGCATGATCAAAGCTCTGATCAAAGTCTTCTAACGAGATAGTTATAATCCACAGTAGGTATCATAAATTAAACCAGAGGAGTGTCACAATAATATATATATTATATAAATTAATAATAATTAATTAAGAAAGGCAAAACATGTCTATGTATTCGATAGCTTAATAGGTAATTTATTATTGCCAGGTTCGGATTTGTAAATACGTGTAAGTATTAATAATGATAAATCATGAAGGCAACAAGGCACGTTGTACATAACATTATGTACGTACTAGGATTTGAAAAAGCGAGCCAGGTGTAAATCGTGGAATTAGTAACAAGCTAGGTATACAGGGTATACTATATATTATGTAAGTAGGTACCTATATATAACTGCGAATCAACATCAACTCTAACCTCAACTCAACCTTTGGAGATGGATAATGGTTTTAATTCTAAAGCTTTAATACTTACTAAAGGGCAGGTTAGTACGTAGTTTTTTTTACGAATACGCCATTCAGCCAAACGCAGCGCTGTATACATTGCGGACTTATGACATTATGCATTGCAAATGCTATTAGATCCTTGGCTTGACAAACAATAAGAATTTCAAAGTAAACAAACAAATGAAATGGAACTGGGGCAGGCAGGACCTATATCACTGAAACTGAAACAATGCTTGGCAATAGGCCGAGGACTAATTCAAAGGGACAACAAATCGTCCATCACTGTGATAGGTTGCACAAAATGTTAAAACACTTATTAATCTTAATCAACGCTTGTTAGTGCGGCGAATGCAGCTCCGATCTCTTTGACCTGTCCTGTGTATTTGACGCACAAGTACAGTCAGCGAAACAAGTTTAAAATTAAATTATATTATACCACAAGAACTAAGGGCGTCTTGCACAACAAACTTAAATAAAATTAAATCTATGACCTCTTGCTCTGACATTATACTGTCAGAGCAAGAGACAATCTATTTAATTTTATTTAAATTTGTTGTGCAAGACGCCCTAAGTGTCATAACATATCAAGTGGACATAAGTCATTTATCTTAGTAATTTCTCAAAGAATACGCGTAACCGCGTAGGTACAAAAAACTGTCTGGAGATTATTTCCAGAGTGGCCGGAATTAGGGCCGTGACCTCAACAGATTTTAACATGAATTTGAATGACATCTAAAAATATACGGCCGAGAAGTTTACGTAATGATAGAGTTGTAGCACTTTTCAGCATACATTGAGTTGGTACGTAGAGGACAGTTACCTAAGTGGCAGAGTGTACCTAAGATTAGTTAATTGGCTAAGTTGATTGGGCATTAGTTAGTCTTTGACTACATTTGCTATCGCTGATTTATAATGCTAAATACCTGTATCGATCTAGCTTAGATAATGTATTTTGCCTTGTAGCTTCGTAGTTCGTCGCTGAGTAAATCAAATGACACATCAAGGCCTGGTGCTAGCGAGAGCCATTTGGGTTTAGAGGTATAATACTAGATACAATATCAATACTAGCCAAGATGGATGCCCTTCAGCGATGGGATGTGGCTTTACGGTTGAGAAATTATCAGAAACTAGTTTAAGTATGTACTTATAATATATATATATATATATATGTCGCAGGCATCTGGTTTAATCTCCTGTTTGATTGAACCGCTAGCCCGTTCATTGGATGACGCTGTTCAGTTGTATGACTAGGCCGAACGTTGATTGTACAAGCGTCACAAAACGTCCAACTAGTTAGCGGACTTAAAATCAGTCAAGTGGTGAATAAAACAAATATGGCGTCTAACTGCGAACAGCTGTGTATTGTTATTTTTTACAAATAAATTAGCTTTAAAGTGCGACATTTATTGTAAAATAGTGTGACAACATGGATTTACCTATTACTACACCGCCGGCGGATAGTTTCAAAGAAAAAAATGTGCTGAAACTGGATAATTATGAACAACAATATCAAGGTACGTTTATTGTTATTGTTTAGTTAATTTGTGAGATGAGAGCTTTGTAACATAGTCTTTTTATTGACTCTTGTCTGGTCATGTTCATCCTAACCAGACATTACAAAGTTGCTATACTATATCCCATTTAACGACTTCGCTGAATAACGTTCAGTCAAGACGTTGGACGTTACAGTCAACCACTTGACGAGTTGTTCTTTCGTCATTCAACTGAATAGCGTCATCCAATGAACGGGCTAGCGGTTCAATCAAACAGGAGATTAAACCAGATGCCTGCGACATATATATATATATAAATATACATTTGTTTGGTGCCAAACATCGTGCGTGTGCGAGTATGGTAGGTGATGCTATGCTAAGCTAAGCTAAGCTTGGCAAAGTCGTGGCCTAAAATAAAAATTGCCTTAAAAATACAAATTTCCAATCTAAAATTTGTTTACAATATGAATTAGCTATATAGCTACTAGCTAAAGCTCCTTAAAATCTCAAATCCTTTTTCTAAATTCGTCAGACACGTCCCAGAGTATAATAACGTAATTTTTTTTTACATAAAACTGATAGATAGGTATAATTAATATTAATAATTATTAAGCTAGCTTAGTAGCTACTAGCTACATTAGTTAGGATTAGATTACTTATAGCTTATTCATTATTCAGGTAGGTATTTGGGTCAATGCACATGCGTAAGCGTGGGTTACGATGATAGCCACTGGTTAAACACGAGCTACAAACTATGTCAGACTAATATTATACACCAACAAAAGTTTACAAGATAAGGAAACATGCACAAAAGTGCATGTTTCCTTATCTTTTAAGTACGGGATAACTGCCGATACCAATTTGGTATGTAGGAAGCGAACACTCTGCCTGGATTAACACATAATATAATACATATTATTATTCTACTTTTTATCACGGATTTCTCACGGGAAACTTATTAATCCGCAGTGAAGCTCGCGGGAAAAGCTAGTACTTATTTCATATAAAGTTATGATCTGAAATAAATGGATAGGTACTTAGTAAACATAGAACAACGCGGACTCGGGTGTAATGTTAATAAATATTATTATTGTACCTGTCACATTATGTGACTCAACATTTGATATTGAATGTAATTCAAAAGAAATCATACCATTAACACTGTCCTATAGGTACTGCGCACGTTCAGTTTGTTTATAGACGAGGCACACGTGTAAACACGGAATGCAAGCCAAGAATCTAGCGGCTACAATCTAGATTAGATATAGCACGGGCATGGCTGTGCAATTGTTGCTATTTGTTACTTTGTAACAGTGTCTAGTTCTACTCGTCGCCCCAGTGCTTGCCAACATACCATTTTCGTATTTGTTTATTGTATTTTTTTGGGTTCCGTACCTCGAAGGTAAAACCATATGCCAACACTATGCTGTTCGTCTGTCTGTCAAGACCGTTTATTTCAGCAACAAGAAATTTTGGGGATTCATTTCTTCGGTAACTCTATTCGCATTTTTACTTTCTCATTTTTGCAATTATGCATTAATTTTCTTCTCCCACTAAGTGCTGTATTTTAGGAAGATGCACGGTAAATTAGAATAAATTCAACATTTATTATGAGGGTAACAATGTAAGTGGGGGCTCGAGAACAAATGGTCCCGCGGGCGACACCGCGACGACATTATTTCCATATAAATTCTAGAACACCCCGAGTGTTGCCAGCCTGAGAGTAATTGCTTAAGTTTATATTATTTGATGCACTTTCTACGGACTAAATAAATTGCTCTCGAATCGAAAGTTGATGCGATCGATCAGTTTTGTTATAAAATATTTACGAGTAAGTAAGTACTTATAGTCAGTACTTCATCTACAGTTAATTTAAATATGAAGTGAAAACCTCTAAATAATGGCAGCCATATTGAGTCAGACTGAACAGTACCAGGAACAGTTAAGCTACCTCTTATTACGAACTGTGGTTATTTATTTATAAGTTGCACCACATACATATTAACACATAGTAACCTATACATAATGTTTCGCAATATACGATATAAAAGGCATAAAATACATAATTAAAGAGTATCAGTATTTAATTACTATTCATAAGTACCTAAGTATTTACAATTAGCACTTCATTACTAGTATCGGAGCAATTATCTGAAATAATTAATGGCAATTAAAGCTTAAATTATGTACCTACTTTACGGGTGAGTATTTATAAATGGGCTGAAGGCATTCGAATGAATCGTTTTCAGTAGCCATTGATAAATTCCTCAGTTTGATCACGGTCGCGGACAGAACTCCAGTGTCCGACTGCACTGATTGTATAAAAACTTAACTTTTTGGCATGCTGCCAGAGCCAAGACCGATTTCGCTAGTTGAACCCGCGAGTAACCCAGTATTCTGGATTACTTTGTACGTTTTATATAAATGTGTGTTGTATTACATAGGCATCTATGTAGGTATGGTGTGTAAATGCTAAATACATGATCCCTAGGACACATAAAATTCTCAGAAATGCATTTTTTCGACTGCTATCAATGTAACTATATTAAAAAGTTCCGTTCAAAAGTTAAGCTACTTTTAGAGTTTATTGTCGGGGGTTTTATAACGTTGGTTAGGTTAGGTTATTAGGTTATTCACAACATCCAAAAGATTGAATAAATGTACATTTTTATAAAATCTTCATGAAAAATACATTACTTTCCGCCACAAGAATGTAGCAGGATACACTTATTAAAGTTATTAAGTATTTATAAACGCATCATCATCCATTTCCAACATTCCTGATGGCAAATTATTATCAAACATTCCACAGGCGGTAGGTACCTAATAAAGTAACCTGGATTCTCTAGTTATTGTAAAACGGAACCAGTTATAACTCTCAGTTGAAAATATTTACTTTTTTGTCATGCGATTGTTTTATTAATTTACTTCATGGAATTCAGCGCAGGCCAGTTATGCATGGAGAGAGATTTCAAAATCCATCGTAAATATTGTATGAATTGTAGGTACTGTCAGGGACTCGGCAGGGAGGCTAGCACCACTAGTAGACCCCCGCGTAGTCAGTACATTACACACGCACGGCACGCACGAGATAAGGGTTTGAAATTTGATAAACTTGGATTTCTCCGATGGTACCTAAATTCACTGAAGGGTTAGCCGCTCACACTCATCACTTGATGATTTGCGAACTCTTTTGTTTTTTTAATGTTCCGCTTTCGGGCTTGTTCCGGGATAGGGATAATCCCATCAAAAACATAAATGTAAAATAAGAGCCAAGTTCAATATTATGATAAATGCCTTGGTTGTTGACTTCAACGACAAAAGAAGTGAGATCTAAATGGGTGCCAAGTTCAATGGTCAGTCCTGAAATTTATTTATAAGTAACAGTATAACATATCATATATTATTTTCTTAAAACATATTTATTTATTTATTTTATTCAGGAAACAAACAGTCACTTACTAATAATTTAACAAACATTTTTGTAAATAGACCTGGAGTTCCATAAAAAGATACACTAATTTTACATTAATTCACACTAGGTACATAGCTACGTTTACACTTAAAGAATAATAATACAGTTTAGTTTAGTTTAAGGTTAACAATAAATTTAGTAAATATAGGTAGCTATATTATAATAATATATAGGTATTATGTTTAACGAAACTTATCACATTTTTTTAAATCTTTCTAAAACTTCTTTTTTGTATTGGCTTAAGGATAAATCAAAAATGTCAACATCAGTGAGGTGCTTGTTGTAACTATCTGTTGTTGTAACATATATATTATAATAATGTATTGTAGCCTAAGGTCTGATTTGGCTAGTTTATCTGATATATCTACACAAATACACAGAAAGATACATATCCTAACTAATATATTATTATAAATGCGAAAGTAACTATGTCTGTCTGTCTGTCTGTCTGTCTGTCTGTCTGTCTGTCTGTCTGTTACTCTTTCACGCCAAAACTACTGAACGGATTTGAATGAAATTTGGTATGCTTAAGGTCTAGACCCTGGGAAAGAACATAGGCTACTTTTTATCCCGGAATTCCCACGGGAAAACTTTTTAAGGCGAAGCGAAGCGCGCGGGAACAGCTATTTATTATAAATTCAAAAATATTTACAATAGTTGAACAGTTTTAAAGAGTTAAGTACCTAAATATAAGTAGTTAGTTACTTACTTAATTATAATTATTTACTAACGCCAATTTTTTATACATTTTATAATAATTTAAGTAACTTGAAGTAAATAAATCCTTATCCTTACTATATATAATATTATAAATGCGAAAGTAACTGTGTCTGTCTGTCTGTCTGTCTGTTACTCTTTCACGCCAAAACTACTGAACGGATTTGAATGAAATTTGGTATACATACGGTCTAGACCCTGGGAAAGAACATAGGCTACTTTTTATCCCGGAATTCCCACGGGCAAACTTTTTAAGGCGAAGCGAAGCGCGCGGGAACAGCTAGTTAAATATAAATATCAACACCCAAGACCCGAGTAGGGGTAGACGACGAGTTCTCGAGTGGAGACCACGAACAGGCAAACGCAGCGTGGGACGCCCTCCTGCCCGCTGGACTGACGACCTTAGGCGGGTAGCCGGTAGTGGTTGGATGACGAAGGCCGAGGACCGAGTGTTGTGGCGCTCCTTGGGAGAGGCCTATGTCCAGCAGTGGATGATTATTGGCTGATGATGATAACCTACACATTTTAGTTAACCTACAGTCCCTGCTGTACATTTAGTAACCACCACAGCCAGATGTAGCCAGATGTACAGAAATGAAACCATTACAGCAATGTTCGAAATAGTAATCGGGCTAATGAACCAGAGATCGGGTGGATGCGATCGAGATCTCGTTAGCAGATTGCGTTTGTGAGATTAGTTGAATGTTGAATGTTGAATGTGCATTGCATATTGTCTCAAGATTCAATGACAATTATTGTGCTCACAGTCAAAGCTCAATGCAGGCTCCTTATCGCGGACTTATTTAGATAACGATTTTCAGATTCAAATTGTATTGAATTTGACACTACTTATACTCTGTCCATTATATTATTGGTTTTTAGACATTTGAAATCCCATACATATTTGACAACTGCAAAGGAAAACCAACTTTACTTACCAGACATAAGGAAACGTCTAAAATACAATAACATAGTGGAAGCTCTATAGTAAATGTTATTTCTTTTTTACTTCGCAATAGGGCCCAAGACTAGGGTGCGGTGTTCCCATACTCCAATTCTGTTAAAAATCTGCGTAGGCTAATCGTTGAGTGTCAAAACTATAAAACACACATTCTTCATACTAATGTGGATTTCTAAAATAATATTAAAATTTTCGTCCAAGACCTTTTGTGATTGTGGATCTTTTTTTTAAAGCTTAATATAAAAGTAACAAGACTAACCACAGTAGTATTCGAATTGTTACATTACCCAAATAAAGCAGGATGTAGAAAGCCCGGGCCATTTTTATAGGCTCGTAAGCAAACAGATGGGATAATAAAAAAATACATAAATATGTAATTTACGTAGTTTATAGGAAATAGGTACGTATTTGGATTCGAGATTATATCTAAGTACCTACATCAGAATATTATGTAGGTCACTGATTTGATGTTACAAATTTACAATACATAATATACCTATACTTACGTAAAGTCTGATGGGAGCCTTTAGGCCCGGTACGATCAGGGGCGGAGTTTTTGAATAATTTCTAATAGGTATATTAAATTTTATTGTTTTTAAGTAGGTATTAATATACATAAAATTATTTTAGATTTACACGTACTCAGGTATTCTGAGAACATTTTTGCTCATTTTGCAGAAAATATTCCCCTTCTTCACACCTGAGAATTGCTTTATGCTTTATAATTATAATTTTATGCAATTAGATCTGCACTGAATCATCTCAAGAATTTTAAAAATAGTAATTCTCAGTACCTTCAGTTTTGCTAGACTGCGAAAAATTTAAATACAAGGGCGGCCCTCACATTTGTCACTGATTAAATGGCTATTAATGAACCGGGTTTCGGTTCGTACACAGACAGAGGGGTTTCGAATTTATCGCCTTGATATTTAAGGCGAGTAATCGAAATTCCGCGGAAATATTCGATTACTCACCCCTGTTGTATGAATGTAGAGTTTGATTCCAGCTGTATTGGTAATATTGAATAATGAAAATTGGGTAACCATTAAATCATTCAACATTACCTCTAATATGTAGGTGCATAAGATGCTCTTTTTTGCTACTTTTTAGTTTTGTACCGAAAAATGGGAACTCAAATCTGTAATGTTGCTAGTTAGGAACATAACTTATTTATTTATTTATAAAACGACAATTATATAAAAAGAAACACAAGATATACAGCCTCGTAAGTACATACATAAGTAATGTATGTACTTACGAGGCTGTATTTTTTAACACCCAAATTAAGTATTATAGATAATATAAATAAAAATGTGGCTCGGTTATTTTCATACGGTTTTTGCAGATCCTACCTTACTAAACCTAACATCTTGACTTTTTAAATAAGTTTTTTATACATACGTACTACGCATTGTGAGGGCCGATTTACCTTTAGTACATAGGTATGCACCATATAAAGATAAATTGGCCTAAATTGGCCCGCACAATGCGTAATTCTTAGTGAAAAAACTTTTTGCAATAAAATTCCTCCAGTCGCCTTCTGGACCTAGCCAAGACGTGTAAATGGTAAAATTATTCTGATATCATGGAAACTGCAATTACATTTCATCACGCATACTCGCTGACGCCCTTAAGTTCCTACCATTCCAGTGCATTTTTAAAATTTACGTACGACAGATTTACGGTCCCATTGTTGTAGGCTGTTTACTTAGGAACTTAAGACACCTACTTACACTTTTTTTTAATATCATGCGCGACTGCTGCGATTGATGAGTTGGGTAGTATTATGGAAGGAATCATATGAATAAGTTCTCGATAATAGAATTAATTTGACTGTGTCCCACTAGTTGCATTTACACTCACGGGCAAAGAAACAGTTCCACTCACAAAATATCGACACCAAGCAGCCCCAATTTTTTCAAATATTTAAATTCAAATTTGGAATAAAATATTATCGTTTTTAGTTGGTAATATCCTGACATCCTGATGCTCAGTTAAATTTAACTTCAATGTTGCAGAAGGCGTCATTAAGCTAGTGTTTTCCGTTTAGGAGTAATTTGGTGCTTTTCTCAGTGGAAACTTTTCATTTCCCGTGAGTGTACTTAAATCTCAAAGGTGGCCTCCACGCATCATGGTTCCCGGGTACAGACTACTACAGACCGTCCCGGGCTAGATCTATTCACTATGAGTGCACAGTGCAATATCAAACGGTCCTCATAAGTACAAGTATGATAACTGAGAGGTCACTCTATTTGCCAAAAAAACTAATATTCGAAGAACTGCTGCGCGTGCCTCGACTCTATCTCGTTGTATTAAACGTGCCGATTGCACGACAGCTCCCGTTCTTTCGTCAGTATAGAGTAACCCCTCCACAGCCGAGGCATCCGTTCATTCTCAGAAAAAGTAAGTATCTACTCGTATAATAATTAAGAACCAGATTTTTTGTTTCTGATTTCTCTATGTAGAGGACATGGTCCATTTAAGGGTAGTAATTTAGGACACTATGTTGCCGCCCTTGTTCCAGTTTGTACTTGTGAACCTTCCGTGATTCCATTGAGGAACTGGTTATATAAATGTACCAATTAATACTATATTTGTTGGCGGCTTTCGAATGCTGCAGCGAAGTATTCGAAGAATTTTACGGTTTCATAAATAAATTTAATACTTAATGTAAGTGAATAATATAAGTACTTATTCAGAATCGATACATTATTTTTAGTTTTTTTTCTAGTTAGACTTCTAAGCACATTAACTATCTATCTGACGACCGAATGGCGCAGTGGTTAGTGACCCTGACTACTGAGCCGAAGGTCCCGGGTTCGATTCCCGGCTGGGGCAGATATTTGTTTAAAGACAAATATTTGTACTCGGGTCTTGAGTGTTGATATTTATATTTAATATGTATCTATCTATGTATTTGTGTAGATATATCAGCTGTCCGATACCCATAACACAGGCTCTGCCTAGCTTGGGGTCGGATGGCCGTGTGTGAAGATGTCCCCACATATTATTATTATATTATTATTATCTACTTAGGTATATCTACTACGAATTTTATGACTGACATTTCCGCTTGCAGGCTGATATATCCGCCACACTATGCAACTTTATTAACATTAGTGCCAATTTCTCCATGGTCGGTTAGAGCATAACCAGGTATTAGTTGTTGACTTTTGACACATCTGTCAAGAATTTTTTATGGAAATGACGTATGTTTATGAACCAATAAAATATAAAATTCTTGATAGATGTGTCAAAAGTCAACCACTAATAGGGTAAACTACCCAATTATTGACACTTTAAGACGAGTTGTCTGCAAAACTGGCCATAAATACGCATAAAATATTAGTATTGTGGTATTTTTTTCTGTAGCGGTTTCAGGTTTATATTCATTTATAATATTTTTGACAAAACAATGACCCTATAGTCTTAGTTTTTTATTATCAGCTATAAATTTGAAAGAACCCCTATTTCCCAATTATTGACACGCGTTTTCCAATTTATGACACCTCCTGTACCAATTATTGACATGCTTGATATTAGGTAATAAAAACCGTTTTTAACAGGAATTAAACCTTTAGGAGGGTACCATATGTCCGGTTCTCTATTTGGTATATCACGGTGATATATTGAAACACCATAAGTGTCACATACCATAAGTCGTCAGCTAGTTATCTGACATACCATATGTACTGCATCTAATACTGATGCTAGCAGACTAGTCCCACTGAGTTAGGCTGCTTCGTCTCATGATCTCCTGGGCATTTCTCAAAGGTTCCAGCCAGTGCGTCCTGCTGCTGATGCCATATGGTTCAGAAACGTGGTCACGGCTGGGCTAACAGGTCCACTGATATAAAGTCGTAATGCGGACTGAAATGGGGTAATCAATCCATCAGAGAACCAATGTGAGATGCCAATAGGCCAGCCACCCAAGAAGAAAGACAGTTGGAGTAATCGAGTTCTCGAGTGGAGGTAACGAACAGGCAAGCGTGACATAGCACGCCTTTTGGCCATCAGGACCAAGGCTGATCTTAGACATGTACCTGGTAAGTAGCTGCTGGAAGAGAAAGGCCAAAGAAAAAGTGTGGTGTAGCTTTGTCCCATCTGTATTGATGAAGACATCATGAATCATGAATATGCCTCTGATATCTCCAGTTTATGCTCGCAGAACTACACGTAGCATCCTTGAGGGTTGGCCTGTAGATAAACATGTTCAAGACTAAGGTAATATCCAGTGTCCCAATCGAAACGAACGATACCGCTGGATATCATTCAATTTTGTGAATCTTAACACCTATCTTGATCATTGTTTACCCGCCGGGTCAGAATCCCAGTTTTAATAGATTACGAGGTGGATTCAGCTGGGTGGGAAGAAGTGTGCAGGACACTTTTGGACAGGCAAAATGATGACAGGTGGACGTAGAGCAGTTGGCAGGCCACCTGCCTCTGATAGTCAGACGACTTCGTATAGGTTGCAGGAAGGCAGTGAGAAGTGAAGCAGGAAAAGTTATTTTTTGAGTGTCATAGTATAGTAAGCCCCCATAAAAATATTTATCGTTTATGAGACTAATTATTGACACTTTGCCTATATATAGACATGTCAATAATAGGGAAATAGATTACTGACACTATGTCGATAATTGGATTTCACTGTATTGACACTGTGTCATGAATTGGAAATTCGTGTGGGATAAATGATTAAATAGTGTTAACATGATCATTATAGGATATACTACCGGAAAAAGCAAAAATATTAACATGAAAACAAAAAACATTCCTTCCAATTATTGACCCAATATGTCAATATTAGGATAATATACCGAAAGTGCTACCTATAATTGACACCACCTAAATTCGAAGTTATAACCGAAAATAAGTGGTTTTTGAGGTAAGAAATGGAAAAGGAATATTGTTTAATTTTCAGTCCAAATAACAAATTTATAATTTTTTAAAAGAAATACTAGCAAATTTCTTCTTAAAGTAGCCACTGTCCTTTGCAAAAAGCGATCCAAGATGGCGGAATTTGAAGAAGCAACGGAGAGGCACGAATTGTCTATGTTTTATTGGTCAGCCATTGCTGTAAAAAGGACTGCCGAGTGTTACCATTACAGAATAACTATTACTGCTGCATTCAAAGATAAATATCACTAAATAGAACGAAGCGTTGTCTTGTTTTCTTTAATTATTCCGCGCTGTGTCAATAAATGGAGGGGTGTCAACAATAGGGTAGTTTACCCTACCTGATTATGCTCTAACCGACTATGAATAAATTGGCACTTAGCGTATTAAATTAACGGGGATGTC
This sequence comes from Plutella xylostella, assembly GCF_932276165.1. Classification (NCBI taxonomy): domain Eukaryota; kingdom Metazoa; phylum Arthropoda; class Insecta; order Lepidoptera; family Plutellidae; genus Plutella; species Plutella xylostella. The sequence goes on from NC_064005.1 coordinate 3,130,025, forward strand.
ACTGTCACTGATAAAAGTCTACCATCCGAAGAGGCTACCTAAACGCTATCGGATGACAAATATAAATAATAGAAACGCTATTAAGATTACAATCATCACGAAGTTATTATAATTTATAAATGGATGAATATTTAATCTGACATGAGCGTGCATTTAATTGAGTTTATTAAAATTATTCACTTAGAACGTAAAGAGAACGTTTACAACCATTCAATAAATTAATCAACCGTGATAATATCTGATGCTAATAGCCCAAGTGTAGTCAAATCAATTAATATTATTGATTTACTGGTTCTGAAATAGTTCTCAAATTTATTGCATTGTAAGTATTAATACAATTAAACGGGTAACAGTAGGAATAGCACAATAAATTATATTTTTACAATTCTTACTCGATAAACTTTCGGCTTTAGTACGGCTTTCTGGCTTTCTGACTGAGTACCTATATGTTTTGATAATTTGCCCAAAAAACGCCGGATGTCCTCACTACTCTGAAGGTAAGATTCAAAGCCCTGTGTGGGCTGGATGTGGCTTCAACGCTGGAATGCCGAAAAGTGGATCCCTGCAAGGCACAATACAATTTCAATTGCGTCTGATTTGCCGGTAATCAAGTGGTTAAACGACGCCTGCCGGACCACCACGGGATGCCTTAACCCGACCCCGGTTTGTATGCTGTAATCACTGTACGGTGAAGCTCCCACAGAAGGCCTAGCACGGGGCACAAGACGCGCAGTTTCGAGAGCGAGTGCGACAGAAAACTTTTGTCACGTCTTGCCGTTGGGCACTAAATAAAACGACACTCTGACTACACCTGACTGGCTAAAACCTGGTATAATCTTTATCATTAATTAATATAAGACGTGGCAGTCCTCTAATTAGGTGTGAGTGTTTGTTTTTTTAGTCATCTAATCTTCATACAAAAATACTTTCAAAAGCTGAACTGAACAAGACAGTTTTTGATACCGATTTTCCATAATAATAAATGGTATGATGGTATCATTGAAATAAAATGTAAATAGATAGATAGAGTAATCTTTATTTGTACACCAAGAAATAATTAACAATTTTAAATAGAAAAAAAGCGGGCTTATCGCTTATGGCGATGTCTAAAAATGTACTACGATAGTAATATTAGTTTAATGGATGGTATCGATTATTTGGTCCATAAACTGAATGGTAATATTATGTAATGTGTACTTCAAGTATACGGAGGTAATCTATTCCTAGGTTGTTTTGTTAGACACATAAAAAAGGCGTTATCCTTGAAAGGGTTTGGTAAAAACTTTCGTACGTCCACCCGCTAGCGTTTTGTGAGCAATTTCCTCCGTGATTTAAAGCTATCATTTCCTCTGTATAACTCGCTGTTTGTGCACTTTTTCCATCGGGTTTTTTACGTTGAATAATCATAAAAGGAACTGTTTTAAAAAAAAACAAGGCTTTGTGACTTAGGTAATTACACCGACCTAATTATAGTGGCCTACCTCACTATCTTTTTTTTAAATTTATTTCTACTTCCTTTATTTTATTTTTTAACCTGTAATTAAGTCACTACATTTTTTGAAAAATTTATAGGTAATTATATATAATAGGTACATTATAAAATATACAATGTAGCAGCAAGTACCCAATTACTTACTTAATGATAATTTCACATCGCTTTGTTTTCAAGAATGTCCCATAGCAGTAGGACTGTCATTATACTGTCAGTTGGTTTGACGTTTATAATCTGTGTATTCAGGAAATAACAGCGAGGCCACTCTTGCTTACGAAAAACAGATCGCTTCTGAACTAACCTCGACTCTATCTCGTTGTATTAATCGTATGGATTGCAAGATAGCTAACATTCGTTCGTTTTTTGTGAAATTAGAGTAACCCTAACCTACCTACCTAAGGCGGTTCTCACACTGGCACGCATCACGCTGCGTGTTGCGTGATTGCGTCTCCGAACGTAAATTGTAAGTATCTCCGTTTGTATACATAACTTCTTATTACTTATAATTTATTAAAGTTTAACATTTCACATTTTTCACATCGTATTTCATACTTTATTCAATAATTTAGCACGTAGTGAGTGTGCAGCGCGGCAGCGTCGCGTGATCTGTATCTGAAAGCCGCGTGCCCGGGGACAGGGAACTGAAAACACGAACCGGTTTGAACTGGAATGTACCTGCAAACCTCGGGTTCACAATGGCAGCTGTGGTGTACGCTCACTATCAGAACATGCATAGGTACACACACATATAATAAATATATTTAATGTATTTATTAGGTCAGTGGCATCACAGGGGAAGCGGCTGAAAATCAGCGCGGTAGTAGGTATAAACCCCTATCACCGCATAAGCTGAGCCGCCGTCCGTTTCGGTGCTTGGCAACACACACCTAAGTACCTATTGTTTTTGTTTCATTTGTAGTTGTACAGTCCAACTGAAAAGTATTTATCATTGTAATTAAAAGTTAGGATCCACTTTCGTTTTCAGGACCTTGTACTGTACCTACCTTGTTTTTATTTTATTTTTTGTGTACTTTTTACTTTTTTTTCTGTTTGTTTTTGGTGTGTGTTTGCAGTGCACTGAATAAACATTTTCTTTCTTTCTTTCTTTCTTTCTTTCCATACAGAGTGTTGCAAAAAGGGTATACTAAGCCGAAAGGGGGTGACTCAGTGGGTCATTTTCCAAAGCTCGTAGAACAAAAGTTGTTCAGAATAGCCCCCTGAGTTACCCCCTTTCGGCTTAGTATATCCTTTTTGCAACATCCTGTAGACACGACGCACAGTCTAACACACAGATAACGCATCAACGCGCGTTCATGCGTTCAATACAATTCACGCAATTCGCAGCGGGATACGGGTAGAGTGAGAGACACAACTGCCTGTGGGGTTGCTCCTGTAGTCCATTTATCAAGTCATGGAAACGGAAATAGATCCTAAATAATTATTTAAGCGAATGTCTTTGTCGATTTCAACCTCTACTTAAGCACTAATCTGCTGTTCAAAAGAGATTATCCGTCTATACCTATTTTATTTTATACATAATTTATCGTCTTATATTAACTGACAATGATAAAAATACTTGGAAAAATCACACTATTCATTTTTATGACCTCATAGATGTATACTTGTTTTGGGGAGAAAGTTCAGAGTTGCAGCCATTGATGCTTGAATGCGATACCATGTGAACCATGCTACCATGACAACCAGCCGCACACCGTAAAATAGAAAACGCGAAGCGTTAGGTAATACCGCCTTTGACTATTTCCGCAAATAGTTAATACCTATATACGTACGTAGCATTAAATCAGGAGATCATAGAAGCAGGTGCAGTCAGCTAATGAAGGATTTAATTACTTTCCTGCTTTTGATGTTATTCTTGATAAGTTTGATGAAATATTATACACAGTTCTAACGTTGCCGTTGGTTCCAATTCCAACTAACATTACTGTCAGATACAGTTAAAATAAATGTCCTGCTTTTAGATACTTAGAAAACTCTAAAAAGTGGCTGAAACATATTGTTATCAGCCTTGCATAACATAACTCAATGTTTAATTGTTTTCATAAACATAAGCCGCAGATAAAAGCCTCACTTAGCAAGTCATAAAATTCAGTCATAAATTATATACGTACTTCATTTATACTTTATGACTTTGCTTGTGTTATTTTCACTTATTGATAGATACTTGGTAAATACGCTACACGTATAATAACAGCCACGCTATTGCATTCACTGACGAATGCGAAGTTGTAATTTTTATTTGCACGAAAGTAGCTTCCTCGAGTGACACTTTATAAGTCACCTACACCCTACACATTGGACAGTCAGCGAACTCTGATGGTTTTTTCCAGCACCATTACAGACCCTCGTCACTCTCGGCAATAAGGGTGCTTACATAGAGAATCGGGTTCCCTGTATCTACCTGTACCGGTAACCTGATTATGCGAAAGCGCTCATGACAGTAAAAAATCCGGGATATGCTCCGTGCGTGAGCGCTTTCGCATAATCAGGTTACCGGTACAGGTAGATACAAGGAACCCAATTCTCTATGTAAGCACCCAAGCCTGTCTTCTTATTACCATGTCGGTGATAAACACGAGAAACAAAAGCGCGTGTATGGTTTGTCATCGTGGGTTGTGATTACGATACCTATATAATTATTGTGACTTATGGTTATGAATAATTATGATAAATAAGATGACAAATTCAAATCATTACCTGCAACCACTTGACCCTAGTGATGTTTTCATCTGTGACGGTGAAGGCCTTCCTTTCTCCCCGTCTATACGTGTCATCATAGTACATGTACTCGGTGAAGGTGAGTCCAGTAGTGGTGTACTGCTGCGTGAAGTAGATGGAGATGGTGCCGTTGGGCGTGGCGTGCGAGATGACCCACTTGCAGCGGATGGGCACGGGGAAGGCGTCGGGGAAGTTGGGCGTCTGTATGACGCCGTGCGGGCCCTGCAGGTGCCCCCCGCAGCCCGCGCCGCCCCGCGCCCCCCGCGCGCCGCCCAGCGCCAGCGCCAGCACCACCACGCCAGCCACAGACATCCTGAAACAATGAAGACGGAAATAAGTTTTTTCTGGTCCTGATGAGGGTCCATTTGTGTATTGCTTCGCGTCGACGCAATCGATCACAATAATATATGGAAGCCACGAAGTGCCACGCCACGCACCAATGGGGCCTTAAGCTACCGATCAACTGGCAAAAGAAAGATTGGTCTTGCCCAAACATGGATTGACATGGCGAATGACATAGAAAATCACCAACACTGCTGGGATAAGAAGTTTATTGGGCAAAAAGCGTCGAACCGCAATTTTTCATGATTAGGTACTTTTTGCAATAATTTTAATCATAACTTAATGTAGCCAGCGTCTATGTTAAAAAGGTAGTTTTACTCTTCTTAAAGCATGTGGCAAAAACACGAGACCCTAAAATCCCCTATAGTCCTAGAGCGTCCGGGGTTTGTAACTGTGGTGAAAGGATAGTCAGAATAGCGTCAGTCGCTGACTGCCCACAGTGCGCCGGCCGTATAATAATAATAAAGAGCATTCGATATATCACTCGGGATGTTCCTTTAGTTCAGTTACCCTAAAATTGTTTCAAGTAGACTATCTTAAATAAATCGTTACCAGCTGGAAATCAAACATCATGGCCCGTATTAACCACCTGGCCTTCACTAGGCACAAAGTACTTAAGTATTCTTAATTAAGCTCGTACTCAACTTTGATAGTTTGCTGACTAACTTTCAAACTGTTTTTACGTAGGTACTTTAAAACAATGAACTTTGCTATGAAATAATTAAAGTTAATTATTAACGAAGCCACTTCAAATATGTATTTGCCGGCCACGAAAGTAGTTGAACAATTTACTCTCCGTCAAAATTACTCTAAAGGTTCGAATACTGGTAGTGTTTGAAGCACTTCAATTAAAAATTACGTGGTTTGAACTTATTTTCACCCAGAAAGGAAGTAGAAAGATGCTTTTCAATAATATTTATCTGATGAGAAAAATATTACTTATATTTTAAATTACTGTTAGAAATAATCATTGGCGAACTACACACATATTTTTTTTCACCCAGAAAGGAAGTAGAAAGATGCTTTTTAATCAAGAAAAATATTACTTATATTTCAAATTACCTACTGTTAGAAATAATGCATTGGTACAATTCACACATTTTCAGTAGTACTTAAATGTATAAGGTTTGGTATGTTTCATTTTGCTGGCTGCTTGTACGGTAGCGGCCCTGAGGCATAATATATAATTTTTAACATTAATAAAATTCCCAGCTACTTCAGTAATAAGTTTTGACATGTACCCAACTGCAAGGCACGGTCGACATTTCCTCCACAGTGCAAAGTAAAAGCAGGCAAGATTAGGTATAATAAGATTATGCTTCACCAGACGGGAAGCCCGGTAGAAATGTATTCCTCACGCTGACAAAATTAGCTTCCGTCTAAAAGCGCAATCAGAGGAAACATAATCTTGTCGGGATGAAACTGTAACATTTTCAGGCACATACGAGAGATATTTATATAGGTAGAGAGATAACATATTGAGTCTAACAATGTGCTAATTGAAGTTTCTCTAGCTTGAAAACTCGCTCGCTTGCGAGTCACCTCTGACTTCGGAACTTACTTATAGTCGTGAATATCGTACGAGTATATCTAAATATCTATACATTACATACTTACTCGTACACAACTTCAAGATTAGAATAAAATTGTTGTTCGTAGATCGTCGACAAGTCTGGTATGTATGTACGTATAACTCTGATATTAAAAGTATGTGATTTTATGTAAAACTACTACTTAGCTAGGTATATCTACTTTCAATGCCAAGACAGCCTTAACCTGCTTATGTACTCGTAGAACGGTGTGCAAGACGCGCCTAACCTATCTTCTCATTTTTTTGAGATCGATTAAAATGTTATACGACACACACCTTCAAGGGCGAGCACAGGATTCGATACTAATTTTCGATACTACACAAACATGGAAAAATAACAGTGACGTTCATTCACCTATCGAATATGGTATCGAAAGCGTATAGATTCGAAATTCATTCACCTATCGACTATGGTATCGAAAGCGTATAGATTCGAAAGTCTTTGCCCATATAAATTTGACATTTTAGCGATTACGAACCCAATTTGACGCATAGATTCGAACGAAATTTTATCGCTAGCGTTTTTGTTTGAATCTATACGTCAAATTGGTTTCACAATCACAAACGTCCATATTTGTTCATAATACGATATAAAATTAAAACAACTTTTAAAAATAATTGATAGAATTATTTTAATTTCACTTTGTTTATTTATTTAATTAAATAATATTAAATAATAGCACTTATTTCAACAATATTTTCATAATAAAAACAAAAAAAATGCGAAATTTAGGATATAATAAGGTTAAGACAGCAGTTTCTAAACGAACCTTCGAATCTCCTAGCCAACGCTAGCATTCAATGCTATCGATTTCGACTGTAGATTCGAATTAGGTATCGCATAGATTCAACGATACGCAACGTTAACGGAGGATCGAAACTTGTGCTCGGGCAACGGCGATTTTCTTGATTTTCGATCGACTTTAAACGTTTTGTCTTGTCATCTTGTATTTATGCCATGCTACGTGGGCTGGCTGACTCAGTCTTTGTTATGATGTAATTATGACTTGTGTTTGAATAATCTGGCTAAAGTTGCTTCGATGTTAATTAAGTATACTCTACTAAGCTACTGGAATCACTACACTAGTGAAGAAACTATTGTAGTGGCTCTCCAGCATCTAGGCTTCGGAGAGGCCTACATCCAGGAGGGCTACTCCATCGTAACAAAAACCGAACGAACAATAGTAGGTATATCATTTGTCTAGTTATTATGTATATTAAGTAAGTATATCTCTGTGTCTCGATTTAAGTAGATAAACTTCTCTCCTCTCAGCCTATCGCACTACCAACCACTTTCTTGACATCAGCAAAGGTTAACTGGTAGAGAATGCTACTCTAATGCGCCTTTGTACAATGTTTTTTTTTTTATGTGCAATAAAGAATTTATAATAATAATAATAATTGACGTGGTTAGCGCAGCAACACTTCGGGACTAGGTTTTTGGAAGTTATATTAACCCCTCAGCAATGTCCAGTGAAAAGCGCACTGAGTGTAGTCAGTGTTAAAGTGTAGTTTGGATTAGATATTAAACACCAATCAAGATAAAGTAACTTAATGCCAACCAAGCGCCATGACTTTCCGTGCATTTTATGGACTCGCTGAAGGAATCTTATCTCAAATAATAACCATCTATAACATAAAACGCATAGCAGATAATTATCATATGAAGTAAACAATTTGATATGCGTTTCGTACGGTGGTTCGGATCACTCTTGGTGACTGCATAAACGATTTGTAGTGTAGGTTGGTAAATTATTATGTTTTTTTAGTAAGTTTTATTTATGAATTTTTGTTGCTACTTTTATTGTTATTATTGTGTTAATTTTGCTGTTTTTGTGCCGAATAAATTAATCCTATTTTATTGTTTTCTAAATAATATTTCTGACAAAATATTTAAAGATAATTTCATATGAATTTGATACATCGATGTCAATATGATTTACTAAAAAATATCAACACACAATAAATATAAATATAAATATAAATATATGGGGACATCTCACACACGGCCATCCGACCCCAAGCTAGGCAGAACCTGTGTTATGGGTGTCGGACAGCTGATATATCTACACAAATACATAGATAGATAGATACTAAATATAAATATCAACACCCAAGACCCGAGAACAAATATCTGTGTATAAACAAATATCTGCCCCAGCCGGGAATCGAACCCGGGACCTTCGGCTCAGTAGTCAGGGTCACTAACCACTACGCCATTCGGTCGTCAAAAGAAACGGTTGCAGACCGGAGCGTTAAAGGCATCAGCTCAGCAAGTGCTGTAGACAATAAGATTAGACTAGATTTTACTGGTTTTCCTTCGGCCTGTTTCAGTTTTCTCTAGTCACGAACACTATTATTTTGTTAGGACCGCAATTATGTGAGAAAACTATAATTATGAATGAAATACCTACCTTAGTAAATGAACAGTATAATTACTTCTATATACTTACATACTTAGGTGTAATGTGTTTTAGTGCGTTATGTTATAGGACAGATAGACACTGAATTGGCATACAGAATTCCAACACAAATATCCCTACAAATTTTCGTTGGTTACAAACACTCACGAAGAAGTTGTTAAGTATAAAAATCAGAACATAACTACAAAATTTTGTAGTAAAAAGTAAAAGTGATTCCTCCGTGTTTGCAAGGAAATTGGCCCAAGAATACTATTCGCAAAAAAAAGACCAACCCAATTAGTTATTCGAACATAAACGGAAAAATAAAAGAGAAAAATATTTTCTGTGAAAGGAACAAGTTCACTTAACAACTTGGGTGTTAACCTATTTGCTTTTCATAGTCAAGTTGTTCTTATTTTTCTTAATCGAAGTCGCCCTGTCGTAACTCACAAATAAAGGGAAAAGTGCTTAATCACAGCTGCGCTACGGAAAATATTTGTCCAGATTATAAAGTGTAGACCTACAGATTAGTAAACAAATTACGAGTTAGGGCGAGGCCCCATTGGCGCGTTGCGTGGTCGCAGTGTCGTGGCTGCCTTATTTTTTTATAACTGTTTCTTTGCTACTGTTGAGTTGCGTGAATTAAGTGTTTAATTTCTGGTGAAATGGAAATTCATGCTGGTTTTAGAGTTCTTTTGAAATACTTAAAAAATATCAAGGTATACTAACTATAAAGTTTGTATCGAAAAGCAGATTGGTAGTTAAACACTAATGACGCAATAATCCTTTTAGGGTCTGTGCACAAAACTTCAAATGGTGCCAACTAACTTTACGGGTAAATCGGGTAAGTAAGTATTGTCCTTTACTGTAAAGAGAGCCCTAATGTACCGTGCATGGCTGCGGTCAAAAGGTTCTGACCGCAACTTTGAAGTTTGTACATTCCAAGACTGGATATTTTGTGCTTGTATCATTATGTAGTATGTAAATACTAGCCGCCAAACATTTTAGATAATAATTTTTTGTTCACTGGTACCACCTTTTATAACACGCCATTTTCTGAATCCTGACTAATAAATAAACAATAAATAAGTACTATCATAATTCAATATTGCAGTTGTTACTCTTTTTTTGGTTTTGAAGGGTTGCTCTTATGGTTTTCAGTAAGTATATCAGGAAAATCCAAAACTCGTAGAACAAAAGTTGTTCAGAATGATCCCCTGAGTCACCCTCTTTCGGCTTAGTGTACCTTTCATGCAACACCTGTATACTTTCAGTAGTACCTACTAGTTAAAATAACCAAGATGCTACATTTAATAATTGCAACACTTTTTTGCCAGACACAATGATTTCAAATTTGGAATCACCGATTTACAAATCTCCTACCAACCATTGTAAATTCAATGAATACCTACGAGGTTTAATAAATGTACCTATTTTCATTCTTTCTTTCTTTATATGCCCGTTCTGCAAAGGTGCTTTTGCATCACTTGCATTACCATGCAAAGTCGACGCCATCGCAAACCAACTTTATTATCTAATTATGATAAAAAAGAAATACCTTATCTCAATCGTAGTAGAGTCGTTTTCCACACGCAACGTGGTCACACACACGCAAGCGTATCTCGGTATCCCAGTTGGTGTCTATTAAAGTCGATTTAGTGGAGTCGATAAGTATCTAACTTCAAGTGCGAACGATGAATCTTAAGCCGCGTACAGACCGACCCAACGAACGTTTTTCGTTGACCTTCGTTGCTGCAATCTGCCCTGTATTATGTATGAATAATATCCATCGTTGGGATCACCGTTGGCGTTCGTTGGGCGTTCGTTGGCCCGGTGTGTACGCAGCTTTACAGGAGGGTTACTCTAGGCTTAGAAAGAGACGAATTAATGAGAACTGACATGGAATTGGTGCTAGAGTGACTCACCGCTTTGAAATCGTTACGTTGCATTGAGTATCGATGTTCTTTTATTTATATACCAATATAATCCAACGATATCTATACTGACGACCGAATCGAATGGCGTAGTGGTTAGGGTCACTAACCGGGGTAACTACTGAGCCGAAGGTCCCGGGTTCGATTCCCGGCTGGGGCAGATAGTTGTTTAAACACAAATATTTGTTCTCGGGTCTTGGATGTGCCCGTAAAATGGCTATAGGCCCGCCCCTATTACATTGGGACTAACATAACACTGGCGAAAAGTGGATGCAGCAATGCACCTCTGCCTACCCCGCAAGGAGCACATTAGTACAAGGTGTGAGTGTTTGTTTGATATCTATACATACTTACTCGTACACAACTTCAAGATTAGAATAAAATTGTTGTTCGTAGATCGTCGACAAGTCTGGTATGTATGTACGTATAACTCTTATATTAAAAGTATGTGATTTTATGTAAAACTACTACTTGCAATGCCAAGACAGCCTTAACCTGCCTATGTACTCGTAGAACGGTGTGCAAGACGCGCCAAACCTATCTTCTAATTTTTTTGAAGTCGATTAAAAAGTTATACGACACACACCTTCAATTCAGAAGGCGATTTTCTTGATTTTCGATCGACGTAAAACGTTTTGTCTTGTCATCTTGTATGCCATGCTACGTGGGCTGGCTGACTCAGTCTTTGTTATGATGTAATTATGACTTGTGTTTGAATAATCTGGCTAAAGTTGCTTCGATGTTAATTAAGTATACTCTACTAAGCTACTGGAATCACTACACTAGTGAAGAAACTATTGTAGTGGCGCTCCAGCATCTAGGCTTCGGAGAGGCCTACATCCAGGAGGGTTACTCCATCGTAACAAAAACCGAACGAACAATAGACGTGGTTAGCGCAGCAGCACTTCGGGACTTCGTTCTTCGTAAGTTATATTAACCCCTCAGCAATGTCCAGTGAAAAGTGCACTGAGCGTAGTCAGTGTTAAAGTGTAGTTTTGATATTAAACACCAATCAAGATAAAGTAACTTAATGCCAAAGAAGCGCCATGACTTTCCGTGCATTTTATGGACTCGCTGAAGGAATCTTATCTCAAATAATAACCATCTATGACATAAAACGCATAGCAGATAATTATCATATGAAGTAAACAATTTGATATGCGTTTCTTACGGTGGTTCGGATCACTCTTGGTGACTGCATAAACGATTTGTAGTGTAGGTTGGTAAATTATTATGTTTTTTTAGTAAGTTTTATTTATGAATTTTGTTGCAACTTTTATTGTTATTATTGTGTTAATTTTGCTGTTTTTCTGCCGAATAAATGATTTCTATTGTATTGCTTTTCTCAAATAAATATTATTTGTAAAAGGCATCAGCTCAGCAAGTGCTGTAGACTATAAGATTAGAACGTTTTCCTTCGGCCCTGTTAAGTTTGCTCTAGTAACGAACACTATTTGTAAGGACCGCTATTATGTGAGAAAACAATAATAATGAATGAAGTACCTTAGAAAATGAACAGTATAAATTGGCATACAGAATTCAAACACAAATATCCCTAGGGACAAATATTTATCTTAAGCATTTCTTTGGTAACAAACACTCGCATAGATGTTGTTTAGTATAAAAATTAGAACATAAACTACACAATTTTGCAGTAAAAAGTAAAAGTGATTCCTCCGTGTTTGCAAGAAAATTGGCCCAAGAATACTATTCGCAAAAAAAAGACCAACCCAATTAGTTATTCGAACATAAACGGAAAAATAAAAGAGAAAAGTATTTTCTGTGAAAGGAACAAGTTCACTTAACAACTCGGGTGTTAGACGTTAGTTAACCTATTTGTTTTTCATAGTAAGTTGTTCTTATTTTTCTTAATCGAAGTCGCCCTGTCGTAACTCACAAATAAAGGGAAAAGTGCTTAATCACAGCTGCGCTACGGAAAATATTTGTCCAGATTATAAAGTGTAGACCTACAGATTAGTAAACAAATTACGAGTTAGGGCGAGGCCCCATTGGCGCGTTGCGTCGTCGCAGTGTCGTGGCTGCCATATTTTTATGACTGTTTCTTTGCTGCTTCGCAACGCATCAATGGGTGGAGTGGATGAAGTGCGGTGAATGTTTAATTTCTGGTGAAATGGAAATTCATGCTGGTTTTAGAGTTCTTTTGAAATACTTAAAATATCAAGGTATACTAACTATAAAGTTTGTATCGAAAAGCAGATTGGTAGTTAAACACTAATGACGCAATAATCCTTTTAGGGTCTGTGCACAAAACTTCAAATGGTGCCAACTAACTTTACGGGTAAATCGGGTAAGTAAGTATTGTCCTTTAGTGTAAAGAGAGCCCTAATGTACCGTGCATGGCTGCGGTCAAAAGGTTCTGACCGCAACTTTGAAGTTTGTACATTCCAAGACTGGATATTTTGTGCTTGTATCATTATGTAGTATGTAAATACTAGCCGCCAATAATTTTAGATAATAATTTTTTGTTCACTGGTACCACCCTTTATAACACGCCATTTTCTGAATCCTGACTAATAAATAAACAATCATAAGTACTATCATAATTCAATATTGCAGTTGTTATTCTTTTTTTGGTTTTGAAGGGTTGCTCTTATGGTTTTCAGTAAGTATTATATCAGGAAAATCCAAAACTCGTAGAACAAAAGTTGTTCAGAATGATCCCCTGAGTCACCCCCTTTCAGCTTAGTGTACCTTTCTTGCCTTTCTTACCACCTGTATACTTTCAGTAGTACCTACTAGTTAAAATAACCAAGATGCTACATTTAATAATTGTAACACTTTTTGCCAGACACAATGATTTCAAATTTGGAATCACCGATTTACAAATATCCTACCAACCATTGTAAATTCAATGAATACCTACGAGGTTTAATAAATGTATTTTCATTCTTTCTTTCTTTATATGCCCGTTCTGCAAAGGTGCTTTTGCATCACTTGCATTACCATGCAAAGTCGACGCCATCGCAAACCAACTTTATTATCTAATTATGATAAAAAAGAAATACCTTATCTCAATCGTAGTAGAGTCGTTTTCCACACGCAACGTGGTCACACACACGCAAGCGTATCTCGGTATCCCAGTTGGTGTCTATTAAAGTCGATTTAGTGGAGTCGATATGTATCTAAGTTCAAGTGCGAACGATGAATCTTACAGGAGGGTTACTCTAGGCTTCTATCATCTATCTATCATGGCGAGCTGATTTTCCGCATTTAGCCTCCAAGGTGGGCCATTATGCGTGAAATACCTATGGGGTGACTAGCTATTAAGCCACCTAAGCTCACGCCAGAAAGCCAGTAGACGACCTAGGTTGCTCATGACTTCCCGGAGGGACCCCGGAGATCCGAGGATTTTTGATCGTAGTGTCTCCACGCCTTTGCAATGTAACAAGACATGGGAAGCTGTTTCATCTTCCTCCATGCAACTTCTGCAAAGAGGAATGGTGGAGATTTTCATGAGATATAGGTGTTTATTTAACCGGCAGTGGCCTGTTATGGTACTTATCACGACACGTAAGTTTGCTCTGTCCAAGCATAATAATTTGCGTGTTAGTTTACTCTAGGCTTAGAAAGAAACGAATGAATGAGAACTGACATGGAATTGGTGCTAGGGTGACTCACGCTTTGAAATCGTTTCGTTGCATTGAGTATCGATGTTCTTTTATTTATATACCAATATAATTCAACGATATCTATACTGACGACCGGATCGAATGGCGTAGTGGTTAGTGACCCTAACTACTGAGCCGAAGGTCCCGGGTTCGATTCCCGGCTGGGGCAGATAGTTGTTTAAACACAAATATTTGTTCCTGGGTCTTGGATGTGCCCGTAAAATGGCAATAGGCCCGCCCCCTATTACATTGGGACTAACATAACACTGGCGAAAAGTGGATGCAGCAATGCACCTCTGCCTACCCCGCAAGGAGCACATTAGTACAAGGTGTGAGTGTTTGTTTGATATCTATACTATGGCTAGCTAAATATCTCGTGCCAATGAGTGCATTTGTCAAAGCCACTAGCTATAACAACAAACCATAAACTATGCTGTTAGTGTGGGGTTAGGTGGCAGTTCAGAAGTTCTCTTGAGTGCACTAAATTCTGGCAATTGTTTTGTAGAATAAACTAGCTGCTTGTGTAATTGTGTATGTATTGGCTTGGTTTTCCAGCGGCGAGAGTAGGATAGTATTATGTATTTGTATTTTTTTAAATAGCTTTCAGTCCTATCTGTCAGAATTGATCGCCTTGTCTTGTCAGTGGAAAACGTAGATAAGTAGTAAACGAACGGTTACTCCATGGTGGAAAATCAACTTTAGTGACGTCAATAAAAAAAAAACTAAATAAATAGTTGATAATAATAACTCCAGAATCGGGCCGCTTCAAGATGAATGATTATTCCGAGGCACCGACTCCAGAGCGTCGACCTGCCGCAGGGTTGGACAGCGGCCAACATGCGTGAAAGAAATTATAACTTTAATAACCATAAACATCTCATACATCTGACCAATAGCGGTAGCCCTAGTGAAATGTTCATTTGGGATACAATGATTTTACCTACATAAACTACATTGTACACAAATGTAATGTTTAATTCGTGCATTACTTACAATAAATACTTACATATTTCATTTCTTTTGTGGTACTAATAGTTCCGAAAAAAAATTTTTTCAGCATGAAAAATCAAATTGTGTACTTACATAATACCTACATGGTAATACATACAAAGATAGAATAGAAAAAAGAATGAGAAGACCTTCTCATTCAATTACACAGTTTTACACTTTCAGTCCGTGGGCAGCGGCCAAACGGCATTGTAAGAAAATACAAAAGGAACATTTAAAAGGCTTAATTGAGAATGGTTTCCGATACAATCCAATGAAAGGAATTAAACAGTTAAACAATAAAAAGAAATCGGGTTGTTCTAAACTTTAGTTTAAAACAAAAAAGTATCTTACTTCTTTTGTCTTGAAAAAAATATGTTGATGGGTGAAAAAATTACGTCAATGAAAATGTTCAATGAAAATTTATATTTTTTCTAGTCTTGGCTGCCAGGGTGCATTCCAATATTCGCTGATGAAGCGAGGTTACTCGCCAATATCAACATTACAAGTAGGTATGCGTCTCCCGTTGAATCTCCAATATCTTTAATCGGAACGCAGTCTGCTCCAATTTCTAGCAAGTAGGTATGTACTGCTAGGATGGATTCTGTATAAATCATCGTATGCTTGTTGATGAATAAATAGTCAAGTATTACCTTTTAATCATAGAACAATGCGGACTCGAGTGTAATGGTTTTAATAGGTAGGTACCAAAGTATATTATGACTGTGACAGTTATGAGATTCTGCGATGAAGCAATGATAAATCCTAGCCGGGACCTACTGTGGTCACAATGAGGATGAGGTTACGATGAGTAGCCAAGCAATACTAACTAATACAATACGGCTATATTGATTTGATATTTTGTTCATAGTGTCCCCCGTTAGATATGAATAAAACATGTGAGTATAGAAGCTGAGCACTTATAAAATGTTTGTAGAGGATTTTGCAGAATGTCGTCGTACTGTCGTGCAAGAGGCATGGGGGGTTTCACTCTAGCATACGATAAAACAAAGCTCTTCCGGGTCAACCACGACTCTATCTCGTTGAATTGAACATGCAGTTTACATGACATCTCTTGTTCGTTAGTTTTTCTAGAGTAACCCTCCTATGCAATAGCTGGCAAAAGTTGAAGGCGTGTAAAGGATCGGACAAAACCTCAATTCTAGTGAGAGCTCTGTGTCTCTGATTCTGATATGGTAATATCATAGGCATTATCTGAGTACCTAATATAGGTAAATTGTTCAGTCATCATAAAACATTCGTTATTATACATAGAAGATGGGGATAAATCACTCCAACGTGAAACTGTTATTCTTACACCCAGATCTTTATTGTCCACTGCCAACTGAACTGCCTATACATATAACTCTCATAATAATAATATATGGTTCAACCACTTTATATAAAACAAAGCTTGGTTGGCATAGTTTCCTGTGGACTTATATATGAAAAACTAGCTCTACTATCATCTGAGCGCGCTAAGCTAAACTAACTTAGTTCCGCCGCCGCTTAGTAACCGGCCGCTTCAAAACTACTGTCATTTTCTTACTCATTAGTGTCATTAGCCACGACTAACTACACATCGTGTGTCCGAAAATATCAGAATTCTATTCCAGGAGTGGCAACAGTTTGAGCACTCTGCAACGGTCCGTGAAACACAACGACAACGACATGTCAGCGACTGGCATTTTACATGCCTTATTTTTAGGCTCGAGTAAAATTGTCTACTGGGATCTTTTACTTACCTAAATTTTTAGAATAACGTCTAGTCTAGAAGCTACGAACAAAAATGGGTAAACTTTTACTTTTTTTTGTTGAATATAGGTAAGTAGGTACTTGAATATCAATAATACAAAACATAATGCTATGGGTTATATTAAAACCAATGTGGGTCATATTGTGCTCTTGCATCTGTCCTTCTAATTATTATAAATAAACATTTAAAGCCAATGCGAAGCTCTTACTCAGCTGTCAGCCGACAGAGTTGTAAATATAGAAGGGAACTCCCACGCATGTGCATAATTATGCTTACGAAGCGTACATTTCGTTTTGATAAAATACTGACATAATTTACAGTACTAAATTAAGTAAGCAATGGTTATGGAATGGCTTATGATTTTAAAAGTTTGGAGTCGCAAAATGATTGTATATAATATTACAATGGACCTAAATACAATACAAATCGGTAAAATGTGGGTCCAACAATGCACTTCTGTCTACCCAGTAATATAAAAATATAAAAGGCGTGAATGAAGAGTGAGTGAAAAACTGATATACCTACTTAGAAATAATAAAAAAATACAACTTCAAAAAGTAAAGTAAGACGATATAAATAAATCTAAGTACCTATATGCAAAGTGAATATTCAATTGTAGGTTTATCAAAAAGCTCACTAATCTCGTTTTTAGAAGTTAGATCTGGTTAACTAAAACAGTCTTTGCAACTGACCGTACATGAGATATAATTACATGCACAAATGCATACACGACAGGACGAGTCGAGAGTATTCACTTACTCCAGCGGTTGGCACTTGTTAGTTATTCCAAACACGTGTTTCCTCTCAGTTGCAAAAACACGAAAATGTTTTTGTTGTAAATGCAAAATGCCTGCGTGACTTAGATGTCCTCTAAAACAGCAAACTTGCAGCTCTTTAGCTCTGAAGTACGATGCACGGATTCAGAACGGTTCTATGATCCAAATGAGTCCATCACATGATCACACTACAGTAGGTAGGTACAGGGAGGACACTATACAGGGTGTTGCCAAAAGGGTACACTAAGCCGAAACTAGCATGTGCAGCATGTTATATCTAAGTCCGAATCTGAAATCAGAATTTCAAAATTCGCGAAAAAAATAGTTCATTATCCGTACTAAAAAGTCACGTGACCAACTAAGTTTCTTTTTTTTTTTTTTTTTTTATGTAGCCTGTATAGTGTCCCACTGCTGGGCAAAGGCCTCCTTATGAATTGACCACCGTTCCCGATCATGTGCTTCCTTCGGCCATTGAGGCAAAAACCTGTCGAGGTCATCCCGCCATCTCCGTCTGGGTCTTCCGCGACGCCGACGTCCATCACTGGGCACCCACTCGGTGACAATTCTGGCCCACCGGTCCGGGTGCATGCGACAGACGTGGCCTGCCCAGGCCCACTTCAGCTTCGCAGTCTGTGCGCCCACATCAGTTATACGAGTCGAGGAGCGTAGCGTGGTGTTCCGGATTCGGTCAATCCTTCGTACACCAAGTATAGTACGCTCCATCGCTCTTTGGCAAACCTTGAGTTTGGACTTCTGATGTTCGGTCAGAGACCAAGTCTGTGCACCGTAGGTTAGGACAGGCAGTATACACATGTCGATGAGTTGGCGTTTGAGTGTTAGAGGGAGAGTGCCCTTCATTAGATCTTTCATGGACCAGAAGCTCTTCCAGGCGTTGTTAATGCGTCTTTCGACTTCTTTATCTTGCCTGTTTTCGAAGGATGCTATCTGGCCCAAGTAGATATACTCATCGACATATCCTATTTCCTGCCCGTCTACCTCGACCCTACTTTTGGCGCTATTGGTCATGACTTGAGTCTTAGACCTATTCATCTTCAGTCCCACCTCAAGGCTCGCCGTGCTAAGGTCTTGTAGCATTTCTAAGTTTCTATGGAAAATTAATTTAGCGCAGCGGTAGTGCCCGAACCATAGGGAACACGAAGCTTAGAAGTTAACAATGACTATTGCATGTCGTTGCATTAAACGTGCCCATTGCGTGACAACTCTTTCGTTTCTCGATTTCTATCGTGACCCCCCAGGTACCAACAGACTGTGGGTGCGACTAAAATAAGACAAATCACTTGCAATGCAAACCCACAATAACCTACATCATCTGTTCATTTCAAATGTATACCTACTCAGGGTGGGGTTAGTACAAAACAGCGCGCGTACAGATAAAAAGCAGATCTGTAGTGATACATAAATGTACATTCACTAACAAATATGATGTTCAAACTTGTATACAAATTTATAAAATGTGCCCTTAAAAGTTTCTTTTAACTTTATAATTCACAACATAAATTACAATGGACACCAAGCTCCTGTCATATTAAAAGTGGTATAAAAAAAACAGGAAACTCAGTGAATTATAAATTCTAGTAAACATTGTGTAGTTAATTGCATATTATTGTATTATCATCATCCTCGTGTATGCATTTACGGGTGCATTCACCCGGCCTTGCACTTCTTCATAAGCTGTAAATCTTCATTGACTTTTACAACCGCTTACTTCATTTATGTCTGTAGAGTAGCACGTGCCAGTAGTTACATGTAATTGTGACGTTTATGCAGTAATAGTTTGTTTACGATATGCTAAAATAGGTGTGATTTTGTAAGGATTTATTTATCGAACTATTACTTTTAGTTTTTTATTGGCAACTGCAATACCATTATTACATAAAATCCTGATGCCTGCCGATGCCGATTATGGGCGCTGAGCATATGTCATTTTAATTATACACTCACGGGCAATGAAATAGTTCCACTCACAAAATGGCGACACCAAACGACCCCAATTTTTTCTAACGTTTAATTTAAAATTTGAAGAAATTATGATTGTGTTTAGTTGGTAATATCCTGATGCTCCGTTAAATGTACTTTAATGTTGCAGAAGGCGTCATAAAGCTAGCTTTTTCAGTTTAGTAGTAACTGTGTGTTTTTCTCAGTGGAACCTTTTCATTGCCCGTGAGTGTAATTCTTCATAGCATGTTAAATTGACGATGATAAATTGATATAAGTCGCTAAATATTATGTTTCCAGGTAATTGAGAACCGTATATTTAGATCCGATTAGCTCCCCCTGCGTATTGGGGGTTCAGGGACTCATTCCTGAAGGGCTAGCACGGGGCGCAATTAAGACGTGACAAAAGTTCTCCGTCGCGCTCGCTCTTGAGGCTGCGCGATGTGAGTGAGCGCGATGCAAAACTTTTGAGAAACAAAACAGCAGTTTTTCCATACAAACTTAGTCCCCTGTTCCCTCTCTGGATAATGCCACTAAAGCAATATTATTGTTTTTTACCTTTTTTATATTTTGTTCCGTCTTAATAGCGACCAGTTCTAACTTTCTGGTATTGTTTAAAATTAAAAACATAATCTTCTTATAGTAAAAAGTTAAGCAATTAGCTTTTTGCGAATTTTCAAAAGTGAAAATGTTTTCAGGAAACAAAAGTTGCTTAAAACTCCTACAAGGACCCCTTCGTTGATGCTTCCAGCTTATTCTGTAACAACCTGTATAAAATATGGACATTGACATTGACCCACGATCAAATACTTGCCTGGCAAGTATGATTTAAAAACTACAAAAAAATCCTCGATTCAGGGTTTAAACTAGGTCATTCTCATAATAATTAGTGGAATCAAACCAGAATTAAACTGTCACGCTGCCCATTTTGGAAGAGAGAAGCCAATTCGCCATAATAACATGAATTAAAAAAAATCGTTTGGCCATGTTGGGAATGCAAGTATAAAGTCGCATTCTCGATGTACTTAATTCAATCGTTGTTAATTATGGGAAAGTATGAACATAAAAAATCATGATACTTATTAGGTACATTAAAACCAACAGAAAAAATACTCGTACTTATGGTCGAGAACATTTTTACTTTAAATTTTATAATTAAAAGTAAATACTTAGATACATACCTACTCATATTATGCACAATCATACTAACTTTAATAAAAAAACACTATTCATTTAAATTATTTTTCCAGGAGTGGTTATTTTTTAATTTAAGTATTTGATACTTTATTGCACCAATATGAAATGAAATATGAAAATATGAAAGTGTACAAAAGGTCTTAATGCTAAAAGCATTTTCTATCAGCCAACCTACAGGAGGTACAGAAAAACTAGTAGAAAGGTGCAACAAAAAACAAAAGTAATTACGAAATAGAAATGATTAATGGTTATTTTAAAATTTTACCGCCGTAATCATAGAAAACGGTCAGTTATTTTTATAAAAGTTTCAAGAAATATGACCCTTTTAGTAGGTAGGGTAAACTACCCTATTGTTGACACCCCTCCATTTATTGACACAGCGCGGAATAATTAAAGAAAACAAGACAACGCTTCGTTCTATTTAGTGATATTTATCTTTGAATGCAGCAGTAATAGTTATTCTGTAATGGTAACACTCGGCAGTCCTTTTTACAGCAATGGCTGACCAATAAAACATAGACAATTCGTGCCTCTCCGTTGCTTCTTCAAATTCCGCCATCTTGGATTGCTTTTTGCAAAGGACAGTGGCTACTTTAAGAAGAAATTTGATAGTATTTCTTTAAAAAAATTATAAATTTGTTATTTGGACTGAAAAGTGAACAAAATTCCTTTTCCATTTCTTACCTCAAAAACCACTTATTTTCGGTTATAACTTCGAATTTAGGTGGTGTCAATTATAGGTAGCACTTTCGGTATATTTTCCTAATATTGACATATTGGGTCAATAATTGGAAGGAATGTTTTTTGTTTTCATGTTAATATTTTTGCTTTTTCCGGTAGTATATCCTATAATGATCATGTTAACACTATTTAATCATTTATCCCACACGAATTTCCAATTCTTGACACAGTGTCAATACAGTGAAATCCAATTATCGACATAGTGTCAGTAATCTATTTCCCTATTATTGACATGTCTATATATAGGCAAAGTGTCAATAATTAGTCTCATAAACAATAAATATTTTTATGGGAGCTTACTATACTATGACACTCAAAAAATAACTTTTTCTGCTTCACTTCTCACTGCCTTCCTGCAACCTATACGAAGTCGTCTGACTATCAGTGGCAGGTGGCCTGCCAACTGCTCTACGTCCACCTGTCATCATTTTGCCTGTCCAAAAGTGTCCTGCACACTTCCCACCCAGCTGAATTCACCTCGTAATCTATTAAAACTGGGATTCTGACCCGGCGGGTAAACAATGATCAAGATAGGTGTTAAGATTCACAAAATTGAATGATATCCAGCGGTATTGTTCGTTTCGATTGGGACACTGGACATTACCTTTGTCTTGAACATGTTTATCTACAGGCCAACCCTCAAGGATGCTACGTGTAGTTCTGCGAGCATAAACTGGAGATATCAGAGGCATATTCATGATTCATGATGTCTTCATCAATACAGATGTGACAAAGCTACACCATACTTTTTCTTTGGCCTTTCTCTTCCAGCAGCTACTTACCAGGTCTAGCTACTTACATGTCTAAGATCAGCCTTGGTCCTGATGGCCAAAAGGCGTGCTATGTCACGCTTGCCTGTTCGTTACCTCCACTCGAGAACTCGATTACTCCAACTGTCTTTCTTCATGGGTGGCTGGCCTATTGGCATCTCACATTGGTTCTCTGATGGATTGATTACCCCATTTCAGTCCGCATTACGACTTTATATCAGTGGACCTGTTAGCCCAGCCGTGACCACGTTTCTGAACCATATGGCATCAGCAGCAGGACGCACTGGCTGGAACCTTTGAGAAATGCCCAGGAGATCATGAGACGAAGCAGCCTAACTCAGTGGGACTAGTCTGCTAGCATCAGTATTAGATGCAGTACATATGATATGTCAGATAACTAGCTGACGACTTATGGTATGTGACACTTATGGTGTTTCAATATATCACCGTGATATACCAAATAGAGAACCGGACCCATGGTACCCTCCCAAAGGTTTAATTCCTGTTAAAAACGGTTTTTAATACCTAATATCAAGCATGTCAATAAATGGTACAGGAGGTGTCATAAATTGGAAAACGCGTGTCAATAATTGGGAAATAGGGGTTCTTTCAAATTTATAGCTGATAATAAAAAAATAAGACTATAGGGTCATTGTTTTGTCAAAAATATTATAAATGAATATACACCTGAAACCGCTACAGAAAAAAATACCACAATACTAATATTTTATGCGTATTTATGGCCAGTTTTGCAGACAACTCGTCTTAAAGTGTCAATAATTGGGTAGTTTACCCTACTTACCCACAGGATTGTAAAACATAAGTACCTAATAAATATTGCTATAAATCAGTTCAGTTGAAACGAGTGCATGGATGCCCGCATCTTTTGAATGCTATTTATAAACAATTCTCAATGCCAACATTCAAATTGACTTCGACGAGCGTTCATTACGGAAAATCATTCGTAGTACTCTACAGTACCTACCTGCATACAAAACAATAATATGCAAAACAATCTGCATAAATAATTAAAGAGCAAAACAAACCTAAAGGCAACGGCATACGGGTGCCAGAATCTCGTGTAAAAGTGAACACATAAATTTCATTAACACTGTGGTAAACAAGCCCTCGGCTGTGCCATTTCAAAACCTAGTAAGCGCCAAGTTTGAAAAAAAAACGGGTCTTTGATCTTTACATTATTTTAGGCGATTGCGCACAAAACTGCATTGTCAGAATATCAAAAAACGCTTAGAAACGACAACAATAATTTTAAAAATCTAGTAACTCCATCCTGCGAAATCAAAAATGCCATGAAAACCATTTTAAAACTTAGTATGAGCCACCAACCATTTGTAAGTGAAAATGACTTACTATGTTTTAAAATGGCACAGCCGCCCTGTTCTCGGACATATTGTAATGAAACTTATTGTATTATGGAACTCTGCGGAAAATAACTGCACCAACCACGTAAGGGCCCGTTCATACTAGATCCGTCAGTGACGATTCGTTCAAAAACGTCATGCATGATAGAACCTTTTCAAAATCTTTCTAAAACCAAAAATGTTAATTGGGGACGGATACAGTATACATGTTCACATTGCATAATGGAATCGTGTTATTTCAGACTTTACGTGATTTAAGATGTGTCCGTCTATTTACACGATTTGTAATGTGTGTGAGTGAACACGGGCATTGAAAAAGCATTCTCATCGTTAAAAAAAATAGGAATCGTGAAAAAAGACGATTCCTCAAAAACACGAATCGTCCTGGTGTGAATAGGCTCTAAAGCAGGGATGCACAGACTTATCAAGACTAGGGGCCACTCGGACAAATTATGAACTGGTGGCGGGCCGCCCCAGAAGTACATATAGGTCATCAAGAATTGAAAATAAGTACTTAATGTTAAAATTGTGGCTTTGGCTTGGCTTTATAATCTTTTATTTATTTATTTGGCTTCAATTTACACGTAAAACTGCTTCCAAACATTCCTTTGCAAGACGGTTTCGATTTTTTTGTCGATTTAGTATTGAAGAGTTTTGTTCACATATAGGTATAGGTACAACCAAAAAGCTGGCACATTTTTAGAGCAGTTTATAGGCAACTCTTTGTACGTATTTTTATCAATGCAGTGGTAAAAGTTCAGTAATTTTCTTTCGTTGAATTAGCTGCGTAAATCTTGGTTTTGAATGTCGATAATTTCTAACTGCATTGATCAGGATTTTTAAGTTCCTGGACATCCCTTTGCTTTTCTGCCAGAAAAAATCGAATTTCTTCTTATTATTAAATTAAGAAATCGTTCCAGTGTCAATCCACGACTTAGCCACCTTATTTCTGTATCCTTAATACAATAAATCTCTATATTCGCTTTCAATGTCATCAAGGAATTGTTTGTATTGCCTGTGATTAACTACTTTTCGAACATTGTTTTTAGAAATAATATTTTTCGAATGTACGATGGTAACTATTATTTTTGCTGTGGGCGGGCGGGCCACTAGTATTCGACCGGCGGGCCGCATGCGGCCCGCGGGCCGCGGTCTGTGCATCCGTGCTCTAAAGGTACCACTTGGCAGCATAGTCGGACAATCGAACCCCGGGCCATTGGCCGTAGTTTATAACGGTTTACTAAGTTTTTCAGGTGAGCTAAATACGCATTCATCATTATCACGAAATTTCGTGACCACCGTTAAGTTAGAGTTCAGATAAAATCAATTAACTTTGATCCTCCTTCGCCCGCGACCGATACGGTTTGCAGTTTTAGGCCAAAAAAAAGGAGTTAAAGTGTTTTTTTGCCATTGTAATGTCGAATTACTGTATTTTTTTACATGGGTTCAGGCGAGGCGTGCGTGATACAGCATGATACTAACGATGTACCTGCGATATGATTGATATCTTATGGCGTGGGTCACTAGCTTACGATATCGAAGTTTCGGAGCATTTATGTGTAAGTCCCTACTAATTTAAAAAAATTATATAATTATATATCAATATTAATTATACATAAAGGTAACAATTTTTATGTTAGTTGCCATAAATGTGCATTGCATAAATCGATTTATCAAAACATCCTACGACATAAATAAATGTTAAGAGCTGTTTAAATAATATGTTTTGTTGTAAATTCCTCTCAAACCCAAAAAGGTAAACCTTTTCGACCGCAAAACTCGACCCAGTCGGCTCCATCTTTGATTGTAAACGAAAACGCAAAATGAACGTTTTTACAAGAGTCATAAATATGTCATTGGACTGCTGAATTTGTAAGTAAACTTTTTGCTTTCTTCGATCGCGGTGGGGAACATCTGACCAGCAAAGCACGAGGTCGTTATTATTCTGAGTATCTGACAGTTTGTTTTTACATTTTCTTGTTTACTTTATGTGTAGCCAGCAAAGCCAGTACCAGTAAAATGTTGGGGCTGCTATGCCGAAAGTCCTGCATTCGATTCCCGTGGCAGATAGAGATTAAGTTCCATGCCCTGCAGTAGATTATTACGGGTTGTTTTTTGAGTACATTTTCTACGTTTTGCTTTGGCTGGTTAAGTAGATGGGTAATGTATAATTACGTGCCAATAAAATTCGTAATTCCGGTTCCAGCTCACCTGTAGGTCAGCGATAGCGATGCAGAAAGAAATGCACATCCGGAATTCATACAGTTTCGTCACAACACGACTGGCGATTGCGTGAGAATCCTCGATCGTTCGTTCGTCGATTTAGAGAGTGACCCTCCAGATTGGGTTTTATACGTAGGTGCATAGATTGCTTGCTTGTAACTGTAACTCTTGTAAGTAAAAGTGTAATATTGGCACTAGCGGCTAAGGGTCTAGACAGACGGACCGCATTTCAATTGCAGTCGGCGTGCAGTCGTGTGAACTAGTACTTGGTAGTTGGTTTGCAGTTCTATTGCAGTGGTGTCAACTGCATTCAATATGCACCTGAACTGCAATTTGCAGTTGGATTGCAGTTGAAATGCGGTCCGTCTGTCTAGCTAGACCCTAAGCCTCGCTTCATGTAAATGTTACTTGCTAGTATTGGTACCGTTTGGTACCTATTTACCAACAAGCATATTTGGTAATTTTAGGGTGAATTTTGCAAAAGCTAGGTAGTTACTTATAAAATTTTATGTCACTATGGGATTAATTTTAAATACTTAGGTACTTACCTATCTTGTTGAAGTGT
The DNA here is from genome assembly GCF_932276165.1 of Plutella xylostella. Classification (NCBI taxonomy): domain Eukaryota; kingdom Metazoa; phylum Arthropoda; class Insecta; order Lepidoptera; family Plutellidae; genus Plutella; species Plutella xylostella. The sequence continues at coordinate 3,156,504 of NC_064005.1, forward strand.
ATCTACCTACTGTAGAATCTAACACTATCATAAATAGATAAGATAAGCAGACACATGGCCGTATAAAATTTAATCATTAAGTATTGCTATTTTACGATGTCAATGTATAAAATCAAATATGCCGCCGGTATCAAGTATATTTTAGAACTAATTGTAGTAGTTTTTCGTATGAATATATTGCATTCAGTTAGCTAGCAAAATGTCATGACAAATATTATGTACTTACTTCAATAGTTACCATGTAGGTACCTATTGCATTTGTAAGTTTAAAATTAAACTCAAGAATTTTCTTTTAAGTAAGTTTACTTAATGTGAATAAAATTTATCTCAGAGTGCAGACTTATTTTGATCCTTCCCACGAAATTACTTTTAAGGCCTAGCTTAGATCACGGGAAAGGGCGTACTTATGAGAAACAACATTATTCGCAAATATTCATTCATCAAATTCAGTGGAGCGTTTGCCTTCAGTCATTCCATGACTCATAATTTGCAAAATGCGTATTCGGGATCAATGACCGAGGTTTGGCAGGTTGAATCAAAGTCAGCCATCGGGTTCACTGCATTCTATGGTGGCCCGATTTTGCGCATCACACCAACCATTAAATCGAAATTAAGGGCCTATTTCACAATGTCTGGATAATAGGTACCTGTGGGACAAAAGAAATGCTGTCACTGTCTAAAACATAATTACATAGACAGCATATGTCTTTTATCCCACAGGTAGCCATCACCAGACAATGTGAAACGGGTCCTAAATCTTTTGTCTTAATACTGTTATTAAACAGTTGATGCAAGACGGTCCTTATAGGTAGGTATGTGTGTATTGACTGGCATTATCATCGTCATCGTCACTACAATCAGTGAATAATCGTTCACTGCCCTACAAGAGATTCCAACTAGGAGTAAAACCAGACAGTTGTCCCAGTCTTCGGAAAATACATAATACAAAAGTATTGTAAAGTAGTATGATATGAAGTAGGTATGTAAGGCATAGGCATATAGGTGTGTACTTACTTGTTAGGTACAGTCAGCGAGTTGTGAGTTGAATGAATTGCGTGGGAAAGTCTTACGATATTAGCTATAATATTTATTTTACAGAAAGCCTTCCGAATTGTGCTGCTACATTATTCTATTTTTTTACATTTAGGTAAAAATAACATTTAGTAAACATTCCTAAACATCATTTGTTTGTTTTCGTGAGTTGCGCTGGTGCTAGAAAGTATTTTTATCTTTATCTTATCATAATTAATGAGTAAAATCTGTGAAAAGTCTAAGACCTAAATCTAAAAGTATTCGACCCTATTAAATTATAAGAATGGGGAGCTGTTTAAAACCTTTTTCGAGTTGCAATAATGTATTTTTGTGTAAGTACTCATTTTGCACTAAGTACAAATCAATTTATGCAAACAATTTTATTTTATCAACCGCGGTGTCAATTGCCCCACACGTGGAAGCCTTATCTGAATGCAAAGCGTGCCTGTGTTGTTTTTGTGTGTCGAGAAAATTAAGAGAACGAAATTATTAGCACTTTAGTACCTATGTAAACATGTTTTAATACCCTAAACCCCGATTAATTAAGGTAGTCAGGACTAAACCGTCACTGAACAGAACACCGGACCGTGTTTTTAACCGAATTCAAAAAAGGAAGAGTTTGTCAATTCGTCTGTATGTACCTAAGTTTATATTTTTTTGGTGAGTAACTGCTACAAGACAATCGATTCTGATGGAGCCAATTTTAGCAAAGTTATGTAGTATGTCTCATGTGTTTATTTAACTTAATTTTATTTTCAAAAAGCCATACCTAATGTAGAATCACAAAGTACCTGATGCCTCGTGAAAGCAACATAGTAATCGGGAAACCCCTCGGAGCTACTCACACTCACAACGACTTAGCCAGTGTCGTGATGACGCAATCATCGATTTAACTACCTACTTGGTGCTGTTGCACTTGTATTGCAAAACACATACAAACGCATATTATATTCAAGGGTTTTCGCAAGTCGCAACACACTGTTACTTTTTATCGTTCATAATGTATGCATCGTAAGAGCTAAATTTTAAGTGCTGTAATGCAATTTTAGGCCCGGCTGCTTTAAAAATGCAATCTGGAATTTGTTGGTCATCTCCAAATATTTTTTGGAAGTCTTCAACGGCCTTCAACGGCTGCTAACAACGAGCTACTGTTGATAATAAATAATAGTATATTCTGCGCAATCACTATGTTTACTAATCTTCTATAACACGTAGATACCTAATAATAATGTGTCTTTAATAACAGTAAAACCTAACCTATATTATACAAAATTTACCTAAAACAATAATGAAATAAAGCGCGTAAATTAAAGCGCCACTTCATTAGAATGTCATCAAGATAAACTCATCAATTCTCAAGAGGGCCGGACAGCGGACAGCGAGTCATCGACTTCCAACGATATTTTAATACGGCTTGTATTTAAACCTCCACCAGAAATTATATGATACTGCCGCCAATAAATTCGAAATCTCAGCCAAAACGGATAAATCATCACCAAATCATGCTTCCCAAAATATTTTTGAAATGAACCAAATTATTTTTTACTGCATACTGTAAAACTATATTGACACCATTAAAATTTATTTCAAACCAAATAAAGTATATCAACGCTATATAGATGTAACCAATATATTCTTTTATCAGTATCATTTTAATAATCCTTTCTAACCAAAAAAAGTAAAAGTAAATATTAAAAATTAAGTCTATACCAAATAATAAATAGCTTATCCCAAAACAATGTCACTTGTTAAATTGCTTTATGAATTAATTAAATCATTAGTATGTGCCTAGTAAAATCTATCCGTTACGCCATCTCAACTCCCAATAAATTCTATAGAAATAAGGAATTGAAATACAATGTATTATAGTTAAGTGCTTGGTGCTTGGGGTTTCTCTGATGGATCGTATCAGAAATGAGGTTATCTGTCAGAGAACTAAGGTTATTGACATAGCTGTCAAAATATGCAAGCTGAAATGGCAGTGGGCTGGTCATATCTGCCGAAGAACCGATAACTGTTGGGGTAGACGAGTTCTCGAGTGGAGACCTCGAACAGGCAAACACAGCGTGGGACACCCTCCTGCCCGCTGGACTGACGACCTTAGGCGGGTTGTGGTTGGATGAGGAAGGCCGAGGACCGAGTGTTGTGGTGCTCCTTGGGAGAGGCCTATGTCCAGCATTGGATGATTATTGGCTGATGATCATGATGATGATAGGTAAATGTATGTATATGAGTATGCGGGCGCGGGGGGATGGCGCCGCTCAAATTTGACCCTGTCCAGAAGGGGTGAATTTGCCGCGATGTATTGAGGTCGATGTACTAGACATCAACATTGCGTCCGCAAGCATCGCGCAAATTCAAAATTCATGCCGCACCACTCTTAAAGCCGCAAATGCCTACATATTAAAATTAACAGGTAAATCGATTACCTTTATACTATATTTTATATTGTTTTTGGGTAGGATAATTTGGTGATATAAAAAAAAAATTGAACACTTAGTTTTGGTGTCAATGTTTATATTTTAGTATAGCATAATTTGGTGATGATTTATCCGTTTTGGCGATGAAAAAGATTTTCTATTGTAAACTTGCAATTATTTGGAGGCGTGTTTATTTATTTTGGAACGTAAACGTTTTTTTTTGGGGTTTCGATTTTGGAGTTGATTTAATTAATTTAGTTTTAATTATTTTTTTTGGTGCAATGTATTAGCGTACAATTATTTTTTTTGGTGATGATTTAAATTGTACCCTTTTAATACGAACGTTCATATATTCTTAATCTAAAGGGTCACTTTTACCAATCGCTAAACGTATTTAAAATTGTATTTAAATCATTTTTTTAATACATTTTGTACAGACGTTTGACAGGCTACTAAATACGTTTAGCGTTTGGTGAAATTCCTCCTAAGTCAACTTCCATTGGCAAAGCTCCTCTACACAAGCGAATAAGTTTTTGAATGTTTCTTTTTAATATTCTCCGCATGCAGGTTAGTCGGGAATGAGAACCAGTTTTGAAGCAGGTAAGCATGATCCTGGACTGGGAGTATTAGGGGGTCATTCTAGTTTACGAAAACCGAAGATTTGGCGAGCGTTGTGGTCTCTACTGGATCTGAAGTCTGAAAATGCTGACTTTGCAACGGGTAAAAGCAGGGAGATTTTGTAAAGTATCTACAGGGTGTTGCAAAATTGGTATACTAAGCCGAAACCTACATGTGCAGCATGGTGTATCTAAGCCCGAATCTGAAATCAGAATTTGGAAATTCGCGAAAAAAAATATTATTTTCCCATAGTAAAAAGTCACGTGACCAACAAAGTTTCTATGGAAAATGAATTTTTTTTTGCGAATTTGAAGTCCGCATTTATTACTCCCATTCACAAATCAGGATCAAGAGACTGTGTTGAACACTATAGGCCCATCTCCAAATTGTGTCTACTAGCTAAAATATTCGAACGAGTTATATATAATCAACTATATGAAAGCATTAAATCTGATTTGAGCCCAACTCAACACGGGTTTCTTAAGAGAAGATCTACAGTTTCTAATTTGATACTCCTTGACGACTTCGTCTCTGATAACATGAACAATGGCAATCAGGTCGACACTATCTACACAGACTATAGTAAGGCCTTCGATAGGATAGATCACAGACTGCTCTTAATGAAATTGTGTGATTTGGGTATTCGAGGTGATCTCTTTCGTTGGTTCACGTCATATGTACGTAATAGAACTCAGGCCGTGGTGCTAAATGGCTACACATCTGCTTGGCGTAACATTCCATCCGGAGTTCCTCAAGGATCTCTGCTAGGGCCCTTACTTTTTGTTATATTCATTAGAGATATTGACAACTGTTTTCATCACTCCCATCACTTGCTATTCGCAGACGACATGAAGCTTTTCAGAGTGGTGAATGATGAGTTAGATGCCTCACTTCTCCAAGAAGACTTAAATAGGCTTGATTCTTACTGTGAGCGTAACAAATTGGAATTGAATGTTTCCAAGTGTTACTCTCTCACTTTTACAAGGAAACGTTCCCCATTTAAATCAAATTACACGATAAAAAATCACGCTCTATCCCGTGTGTACCACATTCGTGATTTGGGTGTGATTCAAGATAGTAAGCTGTTATTCGATAAGCATATAGAATCTATAGTTAACAAAGCATCCAAAGCTTTAGGCTTCATTATGCGATCTTCTAAACAATTTAAAAGTATGAAGACAGTCAAACTGCTATACTGTTCATATGTACGGAGCAATCTAGAATACGCTTGTCAGGTATGGAACCCTTGTTACGACATTCACTCGGATAGGATTGAAAAAATTCAGAGGAAATTTACACGGTACCTTAAATTTAAGTTTCGTATTCCAAACAGTATGGATTATAATCTGAGATGCATTAAATTCCATCTATTGCCACTTCACCTGCGTAGGACCGTGTCGGATATAATTTACCTCATAAAGCTTGTTAGAGGAATAAGCGACTGTCCTGATCTACTCTCTAAAATTAATATTTATGCACCTGCGCGATCATTTAGAATGAATAAACTTTTCTTCGTGCCAATCGTTCACACTAATTACAGAAGAAACTCCTATATACTAAGAGCGTGTAGTACATTTAACAGGCTGTGCAGCGAAATCGATCTTGACATCTTCAGTAGTAGCATTGAATCATTTAAAACTCATTTTATTCGGACTTTTGTAGCATCAACTCAACAACTTGGCTAAATTAATTAATTAATTAATCATATCTACTCAAGTGGTTCTTATTGTTCTTTTGTTTTTTTTTATCTAGATGTGTTAGACTAAAATATTTAATAACTTAAGTGCGCTTTTTTAATATGTTACTAAGTAGGTACTTCTGTACATTTATCTGTGAAAGCTTGTCATTAGCTTTAAGATACCTGTTTTCATGTATTAATTATTTGTGTAACATGCTGTTAGCTTTCCTAATAAAATAAAATAAAATAAAATAAATAAATTATTTGCACACAAAAATATGGACAACAATACAAAACTTAATCTAACACATATGTACAAATGGCGGTCTTATCGCTTAAAGCGATTTCTTCCAGACAACCTTTGGGTGGAAGGATATTTAGATGTAAAGGGTAAAGTGTAGCAGGAATAAAGAATATACCATAAATATTTAATATACCAAAACATACTACCTGAGCTGAAATCAAGGGGATATGTACAAAGGTTCCACTCGAGAGAGCCACGTACAGGAACTTCACCCCCTATGAGAATAGAATAGAATAGAATACTACCTACAATATATTTACATACATAGTTTATATACCTAGCATCATAATATATAATATATTAAAAATACTTAACTGTATATATGTAAAGCTACAAAGATGTTTAATAACAATAACATTGTGAAAATATACTGGGTGTTGCAAAAAGGGTATACTAAGCCGAAACCTACATGTGAATTTTCAAATTCTGATTTCAGTTTCAGGCTTAGATATACCATGCTGCGCATGTAGGTTTCGACTTAGTATACCAATTTTGCAACACCCTGTATAATACATAAACTCTTAGACATCAAAAAAGATACAACTTAGATTGCATGTCTTTCGTTGATTCGTTTTTTTGTACAGTTAGAGTTACCCACCAGTGCCTATCTTTCCTTGTGCTATTCCCACTGCGTTGCGTTTATGCACGTACATTAATAAAATTAAGACATAATAGTATTGAACTGTATTCATTAAAATAAATTGCTGATTTAAAATGATTAATGATGAGCGATGAGCGTCGTGTTGCTTTTTAACCCACATTTAATAAAGGAGGAGGTTCTTAATTTACTTATCGATAACCGATTGCCAGTTGTACCGATTTTGATTATGTTAGATTTAGAATAATTTACTAAGATCGTTGGAAAACTAACATGTATACAAAAGCGGAATAATGTAAATGATCGTAAAATGTCATATTTCCCAGAAGTCCCATGTATATTCATCGCAGAGTTAAATTGGCACCAAATAACAGACTTAAGATCGGAAATTTATGTTATTATCATTTGCAGCAATACTAATTGCAAAATCCAATCTGGCTAATTCTCGTCCAAGAGATCCAATTGCAACTTTTATTTTTTTGTTTAGGCCTCGTGCCCATTAGAGCTTTTTAGAGGGACGTAAAGGAGCTTCACCCGCTCAGAATAGAATAGAACCATGACATTATGTACACTAAGTAAAGAAAAATATATTTATAAATGTACCTATAATTTAGAAGAAATCGCATGTTGAAGTCCAATTAGCGACCGTGTTCCATGAATATAATCATGAACCATGCTAGTCGTTATATTCTACCTACTTAGCAACGTATTGATCTGACATCTGGCATCTTTGCATGCGCTCGCGCAATGTAAGTAACCGTGGGAGCCTCTGGAGGGTTACTCTATCTCTATACTGACGAAAAACGAACGAACGGGAGCTATCGTTCAATCTTCACGAATATAAGGAGATGAGTAGTGGCTCGCACAGCAGCGCTCCGCAACTTAGTTTTTCGACATATAAAGTGACCCCCTGAGCACGAACCGTAGAAGGACCATAGGTGGAACAAAGATGGCGTGCGAAGATAGTGAATACTGAACTTGACTTCGGCTACTATCAAAGGTCGAGGAGAATACAAAGGATGAAATCGAATGGAACCCACGATTTACATATACAAGACGCTACTGCCACAGGGGTTTGCAGTTCTCTAAGAAAATTCCATTAAGTCCAAGTAAAAGATACTGTTCTGTAGTACAGCAAATTTAAAATAAGGTCGTTCTCTGATAAATAATTATTAGAAGACAGAAAAGATATTATACCTACCAGCCGCGAAATGTAAATTACTTTGCAGGGGAAGCCGGTGTGAGAAAAATATAAGTATAACTATCATGACATATCGTACATATTAAATATCAAATCAGTAAATCCTAAAGGAAAGCCGACGGGAATCGTGTAGTATGGACCCTTTCTATACTACCACAAAAAACTTTAAACACTGTTTAAAAAGAAATTTCACAGATTTTGTAGGTGTTTGACAGTACTAAAAACCTGTTAAATCCTTAATTCCTTACTTCCTTACTAATATCCTTACTAATATTATAAATGCCAAAGTAACTGTGTCTGTCTGTCTGTCTGTCTGTCTGTCTGTTACTCTTTCACGCCAAAACTACTAAACGGATTTGGATGAAATTTGGTATACATACGGTCTAGACCCTGGGAAAGAACATAGGCTACTTATTATCCCGGAATTCCCACGGGAAAACTTTTTAAGGCGAAGCGAAGCGCGCGGGAACAGCTAGTACTCTAATAGTTTTTGTGGTAAGGCCCTTCGTATCTGATACTACCTTGATAACACCAAGACAGGTTATACCAGCAACGGTCAGTATAAATACAGAAGTCAGAGAAGTCTGAATTGTCACTCTAAGAGAGGTTCAGCCTCTCTGCCCCAGACTGTACGCACATTAGAATTACCTTTATAAGGATAGGGGACTAGAGTCTAGAAATTGTTCTAGAATGTTAGTACACTAATACTGTAACACTATCGCTGCAGGTATCTCTACTCGGGAAGAACGCTAAAGGTCTTTCAGATAATGTGTTTGTACGCTGTGTATTTTGTATTTTCCCACAAGAAAACAATGGTAAGTTGAACAAAACTATTGAATTATTTATTTCAGGAATAAGTAGGAAACGATGGAACATATAAAACAAGATGACTTTGCATTTTCATGAAAGTTAATATTAAATTATTATCATTAAGTAATAATGGTTATCATCAAAAAAGTAAAAGGAAATTTAATCAATCACATTTGAATATACAGGGTGAGTCTTTTGTAGGTGCATTAGGCTATACCTTGGGATATTCTCGAAAAAAAATATATACTTCCCATACACAGTGTCACGTAAACAACCAATTTTTAAGAAGCATCTTTTTTTCTGTATATCCCTAGGTCATTGTAACAAAAGTTGTTCAGAATGAAGAGCTCTGTAACATACTTCGGGGTATGCACCTACGAAAGAATCACCCTGTATACTATTCTTAGGTTAGCAGTTTAAAGACTTCGCAGTTGAGCAGCGGAAAACATACATTGACACGAGATACTTTACAATTAACAATCCACGACTCACCTTAATTATAATTCATTTTCATTACATTGTAGGACATAGTGGGAGTCTTGCCAAAGGACTTTGGACTCTCTACCATGTATACATGAGTCCAGTTGCAACTGCAACTGTTGCACTCATGTCTTTCACAGTACGTGTGGCGAGACTTCAAGGAAAAGGATAAGCAATATCGATTGTAGTAAAACAAGTTTTTGTGAACTACTCCAGTGTTTTTGTGCCAAATCGTGAAGCTTGTTATGAGCAAGGTCTTCTCAGTTAAAATAAGGGCTAGAGGTGTCAACTGCAGAAGTGAAAGGATTTTCTAGTGTACTTTTATTATGTAACACAATTTCGTTGTATCGATTTTAGACGTAAAGTTAAATAAAATAGGTTTGAAGGTTCGAGCATACTTTCTAGTCTAGAGTCTGAATCAAGTTATACATTGAATATACACATAATTATATAATAGATAATTGTAGATGATTAAAAAATATTCTGTACAAAAATATGAGTAGGTACCTACGTTTCGTAATTTCGAAATTCCGAGCGTCAAGTTGAAACGGCCGTGGAGCAAAAACGAAGTGGACGAATCTTATAAATTACGAAACAGAAATGCTGATTGTTTTCCTCCCGCCTTTTTTGAAATGATTTAATTTATACTTAATACTTTTTCCAATTACCAACAAACACCCAATTACATTCTAGGATGCAAAACTTTTTTGTCTCATGTGAAGTAGAGTATTATGCCTTTACAATACTTACAATTTTTTATATAAATTTGTGCTAGTATTATAATATTTCCCCAAGCGCGTAGTGCGTGGGCATCTGGGCCCGCTGTCGGCGGACTCCCCTTTTCTCTGCATTGCAGTATTTTTTCTTCTTCTTAAAGGCCCTACTAAAGGGAGTAAGTAATTTACGAAGACTATTAGGTTTGAAACTGAGTAATTGATTTAGTTCTCGGTGTGTTTTATAAAACCTCCTGAGAAAGTATCCAACTATCCACATCGCTCCATTATAATGATAAGTTCATAACGGTAAGCCTATTGGATAAAAGTCCGCTAGCTTGTGTAAAAGAAAATAATCCAACGCGGCAACGTTCCCTACCTATACAACTATATGCAGGTACATGGTTATTGTATATATGCGTATTACGATTATACGCACAGTAAACAATACTAATTTCCTTGAAGCCCGATCCAGTCATGCAAAAAGCAAACACTTACAGTGCTCCAAAATTGATAATGCGCATAGAAATCTTTGACAGTACGGTTGTTTTCGATTATGTGACACATGATATTGACTCCTATTTCTTTCGAAAAATTACGATTTAATGATTCGGGTGTGAAGATCTGCATGTGCATTATTAATTTTGGACAAGTGTACCTAGTTGGATATAAGTGAGAGAAACCACGTCCATTATTAAGAAAAGAAGAATTTTATGCAAGTTTAACTAATTTTATTATACCTTTAAGTAGGTACAACTAAACTGATAATTTTTCTATTCTTTATCTCATACAATAAAATCTATCAATCTTAACTACATCATATTTTAGTAGTATTTCTAGTTAATCCTACATCTCGCATGAATTTAGAAGTAAATTAAGTTTTCTCTACATACATAGATACAGAGGTAGGATAAATCTCATTTTAATCAAGCATCGCTAACAGTAAAACTCCCTTTAGAATAACTTATTTATTACAAACACTCTCGATACGAGTAATTAATAATAAATATAAGCTTTATATTTTAGAGGTAAGTATATAAAAGTCGACACAATGATAAATTAACATAAGTATAATTTACTTATCTATACATATTTTGAATATTTTCTTACACTCTGCTGTCTCTGCCATACCAGATACCACATTATGGCACAGATGGGACGCTCAGCGTTACGCCTTAGGTAGAGTCTATATTATACTTAATTCATATATACTATAAGAATTAATTTTGAATGTCAAGTTACACTGTAAAAGATTGTGTATAATATCAGTGTTGTGAGGAAAAACAACGGGGATATTTCCCGTTGCCTTTTGTTCAATGTATATCTTACGCTAGCATTTGGTTTGCTTTACAATCTTGAAAACTTATAAACATCAATGATTCAGTATGAAACAGTAAATTTCAATGGCCCTTTTTATTTTTTTATTTTACAGTAGATTTTTGTCGTTGCTGTCGCTGTAACGATCAGAAGGGCATTTTTTGCAATAAGGTAAGGTTTGTTTTGTATTGATATTTTAACTTTACATAACTTTTAAAAATAGATAGTAGGGGTACTTATAATTTATGTTTATACAGATCATGAAGTAATACCAACACGTGTGCTTTTAGCAAATATGCGCCTATATTTTAGAGCTAGAGCTATACTTTAAATGCTATCAAGTTGTAAGGGCATTTATTACAAACGTCTGACAAATATATCTTTACAATTATATAGGAGCCTACACAAAATCTTTAAATCCATTAACATTTTCGCCATCGTTCCGGTTTGATTGCGGCCGGGTGTGTAGAAAAAGCCCTCTGACAGCAGACTCGTCCGTACATTGACCCCGCAGGACTCATGACGCGATGAGCCACCGATTCTCATCAATACTACACAATAGCACTTCTGCTGAGAAATGTACTCTATAGGTAAGTAAAATATCTTCGGTGATGTCATCGAAAGACATGCAAATCATCTTGTCGATAGTATCTACTAGGTTAGGTACTTGCTGAATCAACTTATGAAAAATCCGCATCATTTTCGTTTACTCGTTAACGTAATGCCTAGATAAAAAAATACATTTTGGTTTAGTACTACTCCGCTGAACAACAGGTATCAATTCCATCGAGGGTGGTAAGTTAACTTGAGCAGCGGACTTGTTCTATTTTTCTGTACCAACCTACTACCTACATAAAAAAAACACGCACTCACGCCTTGTACTAATGTACTCCCTTGCGGGGTAGGCAGAGGTGCATTGCTGCACCCACTTTTCGCCAGAGTGTTATGTTAGTCCCAATGTAATAGGGGCGGGCCTATTGCCATTTTACGGGCACATCCAAGACCCGAGAACAAATATCTGTGTTTAAACAAATATCTGCCCCAGCCGGGAATCGAACCCGGGACCATCGGCTCAGTAGTCAGGGTCACTAACCACTACGCCATTCGGTCGTCCTACTACCTATCCAGAACTTATGCAAACAAAATGACTAACGGAATTTAAAAAAACACTGCCAATATGAATTGTAAACAACACTTCACTTACACAGCGCGTAGTCAGCCTTGAATCGCAATAAGTGTTGATACTTTGATAGTACAATCAGCTCCACAATCTATTTGCAATTGCAACGCGGCGATACGATGTTATTCCTGCTGCAGTTAAGTGTTTTGTAAACTAAACTTGTAAGTAAGAACTTATTTTATAAAAAAAGTAGTAGTACATATACGAAGGTAAACAGACGAATTGAGAACCTCCTCAATTTTTCGAAGTCGGTTAAAAATAGCATAATAAGTGCATCAACTTACTAAGGTAAGTACTTGCTACCAAGCATAATATAATATTGACAACCAGAGACTATTGTTTTATTATTTATTGTAGATATTAAGCTGTTACCTAATAATGTTAATTTGTGTCATGTAATTTTTCTTGTTATGTATTCTGAAGGTGAATACATTATTTCTTTCTTCCTTTCTTTCAATCATATAATATCGTAAGTACCAATGGTAAATAATAATGATACGAATTCCATTTACCCATGGTAGGTGGAGACCAGACAAGCAAATACCGGAAAAATAAGAAATATATTCGTATTTTTCGATATAGTAAACCAATGTTGCGTCACAGCACCAGCATTGTACAATTGTACATGTACACATAAATAAACAAACCACAGCGGGGTGGCTTTACCTTGACAATAACCTAACAAAAGAGGGTTGTCGTGTCGCTGCAGGCCACTCCAGCCAAGGAAAAACTAAGTTTTGGAGCGTTGCTGCTCTAACCGTGACCCTATCTCGTTGCTTTAAGCGCCAATTTCTCCAAAGTCGGTTAGACCATAACCAGCTATTACTGGTTGACTTTTGAGTCTTTTGACACATCTGTCAAGAATTTTATATGGAGATGACGTATAATTGATTAACCAATCCCTGTCGGTTAGATAACCAACTATGGAGAAATTGGCACTAAATGAACCGATGCACCGATTGCATGAAAGCTCACGTGCGTTCGTTATTTGTGAAGCCAGACTACCCAAGTAACATTTTTGGTTTTAGAAAGGTTTTGAAAAGGTTCTAGAACCTTTGTATGGAAATCAACTCGTAAGTCTTAGAAGGCTCAACAACGTTATATTAACCTTATATTAACCTCCTGAGTGCAAAAAGGGCCCACGTTTTAGAACCTTTCTGAGAGCTACAGCAAAACCTATAGCTCAAACCCAGAACCTTTTGATCTAATTACACAGAACCTAAATATTACCTTCACAACCTTATTATAACGTTATCATAACCTTGGAAGACAGCTTTTAAGTTCTTAATTAGTCCTGGATGTAACTCTACTATAACTTGAAACATATTTGATGGATATTTGTAATGCGTTTCCAGGACTCTCGGGTTTTAAAATGTTTCTGTGTAAGATTTTATAATAATTATAATAAATGGCGCCATTACCTGACACTTTCCAAGATTCAAAATGGCTAACTAGTAAGTGTTGTATTAATAAAAAATACAGTAAGTAGTTAGGCTGAAGTCAGGAAATATGAAAAACTTGTGCGACTAGCACTTTATCGTGATACTTTAGGATAATAGTTCTGTATACGTAAGGGGCCTTTTGTAAATAATAAATTTGATGATATTTTAATTAAAAAAATAGATAAAATTTTATGTTTGGTTTAAAGTTATATTAGAAATAAAAGAACTGTCTATATAAAAAAACATATATTTGGAATTATATAGCACACGCTACTGAATTTTCCCATAATTAATTAAAATGTATCTTTTTGCTAAGTTTTTATTTTAAATTTCAGTGAAAAAATATGGCGGCCGTTAGGAAATTACTTAAAAGCATTAAACATATTTTGAGGATGCCTCTAAAGCTTTAAAATATTCTTGAAAGACTTAAATCATGCCTTTAGCTCATAGCCAGTGCTTAATGCTTTTGGTTTTCACCAAGTAGTCCTAATTTGTTTGCCTAGACAACTCTCATTAGCCTGAAGGTTTAAGATAGGTTTTAAAAATTACTTATAAGTGATTTCAACATTCCATAACTGTATGGTTGTATCGAGGTTAAAAATTTAACCTTAAGCTCTCACTTTAGCATAAATGCTAGCTTTTCTAGAACTTAATCAGGAGTCTACGACAACTATAAGATCCTAGAACTATATGCTCTTGAAACACAAGTTAAAATAACGTTAATTTAAACTCTTATCAGCAGCTCCAAGGTTGTATTAATAAACAATTGGTTTTAGGACTTATTAATCATTCCCAAGTACTCAATATGACCAGATAGCAAAGCTTTAACCTTTTCACAACCCTTATAAAACCTAAAGGCATTTCTTACAACCTAAGCTCTAATGAAATGTTACTTGGGTAACCCCCTAGTTTATATCGTATATGTATTTAATACTTTAATGCACGAATATGAGATATAAGTGTACAAAAGGTGGACTTAATGCTAAAAGTGCCTATACTTAACCATAAACATAATTATTTTAAAATATTCTCAAGCATTTAAAGAAAATAATTTGGTGAATTTTAAATACCATTAAAGTAAAAGGTTACAACTTCCAACGTCCACCTAACCTTGATCTGTTCGCCATTGAGAAAATAACCAGCAAAAACAAAAGAGAGGAGGTCAAGCAACTTCTTTATGGCGTCAACTGTACTATACACATACACAGTGCTGTGTAGGAGATGCAACATGGCGCGATGATAAATGAAGATACGCATGCAGGGCAACTGGGTGGGTGCGGAATTAGATACATGTAGCTATAATAATGCACTTATAAGTATATTTTTATACATACATTCATCAAATCGTATGCGGAATATAAAAGTTATAACTCTCCCAAAGAAACATATTGGCAAACAAGTTGGCCGTAGCTGTTAAGCATTATTGTTATTATAATAAATAAATAAATATTGCGAGGCAGTGATAACCTTTATGATCGGCCGTGTTTTTTAAATTTTCCCAATGTAGGTAGAGGTGGGTACCTCTACCTACATTGGGAAAATTTATATATAGGTACCCAATTTTTCTAAGGATTTTTTAATTTTTTTATTGCGTTTGTCCCTAGGAAAGTTGTTCAGTTTGATTGGTAGATCACGAGGTTGTGGAATTCGTAAATCTAATCGTAGCGTTTCATTTTCACTAGTTTGTACACCCTGTATAATCGTATTTTATATGCGTGCAGCAGTGTATGAGTGAAGTAGTGAAGCGTGCGTCTTTGCGTGTGAGTCGTAGGTAATTGTGAACTCATGAATCACGGTGTTTATTTACGTTTGGAACATTCATGTTGCTATCTTACAGCGATTTTATTGGGTAATGTTTTGTTGTTGTCTAAAAATGAGTTCAATGTTTCATTTAAAGGATCAGTTTATCAGAATTTCATAGATAGCATTGTAGTAAAGCTACTTACACAATTCGGACCTGGCTTTGTAGGTGGTAGGTTTGTTGATAGTGTTGATAAAAT
Source organism: Plutella xylostella (assembly GCF_932276165.1). Classification (NCBI taxonomy): domain Eukaryota; kingdom Metazoa; phylum Arthropoda; class Insecta; order Lepidoptera; family Plutellidae; genus Plutella; species Plutella xylostella. The sequence continues at coordinate 3,172,297 of NC_064005.1, forward strand.
ATATAAATGTAGGTACTTATATGCAGATGGCAGAATGATTTCATTTTTGATCGAGTCTCTAAATCATTGCTGAAGTTTTGAGCATGATTTACCTATGCAGCAGACAAATTGGTGGTTGAAAAAACATTCAGGAAAGTTAATAAAAATGCGCATAACAGTGTCCTAATAACCGGTCAAAACAAAGACTTTCCTTTCGTTGCCCAAGCAGAGCCGCCGCTGTCACACAAAAACAAAACAACATCGCATAACTTTAACCTTAAACAAACTCACATATTCACGCAGTTCGCATCCGATAGTTTCATACAAAAAGAAAGCTGGAACACGAAACTCAGACCACAGAAACCACAACACTTATCTTATACATTGTAATCGTAACAATGAGCACTCGCGAAAATTCGCGATACAGTCCCCTCGCACGACCGTCTTCGGCGCCGATTCGCCGGCTACTGACGGTGGCGAATACAAAGTAGAAATTGAATGCTGAATGGAGCCAAATTAAGGATGATGGCTGAAAGATGACTGTCACAGTCACACCCTCTCGTTTCGCAATAAGGCTCATTAGTCCACGCCCCCTAATCTCGATTCGACACGAGACGTGAGTCTGATGCGGAGCTGTTTAATATTTCTTATTGCGTCGGTAACTTGATTGACTCTTGATCGGGATGAAATAATTGTGATCCTACGTAGCATACATACTAAACTGTATCAATTGAAGCTATTTAGGTATGTAGGGTGCACAGAACACTGTGTAGGCGACTAACGAACATTGCAGCGCGTGTGTGTATGTAGGTATATGTATGGTTGTTTGTTAATTGGAGTTGCCACTCTTTGATTAGTGGGTAGGGTCAGCAAAAACATCAATAAAGTAATTCAAATATGGGATGACTCATTGCTGTCGGTAGTTTAATTTATAGTCATACTTAATTTTTATTTAAGTAAATAACTATAAAAAAATAAAATGCGCGTTTAAGGGCGTCCTACACTATAGCCTTTCTGACGACTCTCCGAGCTCTTTCCATAGCATTGTTAGATATCTCCAACCTGTCTGCCAAGCGTGGAGATAAGAAACCCCTTCAGGCGTGGATGAGGCCCATGTCCTCAATGAAGGTGGAATGTTACGGGCTTTGTGTTTGTGTTTTCTGTAGGTACATTGACCCGCTTTCAGCTAACTGATAAATTGATAAAATTGCATGTAACTACGCTCTACAGGGTGAATAAAATTACACTTTACTTACTCATATTACAGGGTGTTTTAAAATAACCATATTCTTAACTACTTTCAGTCTTTCAATTTTAAGGAAATGCTGCGCTAATTAGGACTTTATCTCCTTGTGTTAAGGGTACTGATCGCATGGCAGCTCTCGATCGTTCGTATTTAGGGTCCGTAGCAGAAAGGCAAAAACAGAACACATGTGGATTCGGTATGTCTGTCTGTCCGTACTCGGTACCTATGTCTACAGGATGTTGCAAAAACGGTATATTAAGCCGAAAGGGGGTGACACAGGGGGTGATTTTGAACAACTTTTGTTATACGAGTTTTGGAAATTCAGGAAAAAATAATAATTCTATACAATTCTTTTTTGGTCACGTGACTTTTTACTATGGAGAACGATTTTTTGGCGAATTGCCAAACTCGTAGAACAAAAGTTGTCCAGAATGACCTCTTGAGTCACCCCCTTTCGCCTTAGTAGGTATACCCTTTTTGCAACAACCTGTATACACTCTTCCCGAAACTATATTGTTACAACTTCGTGAGTAAAATCTTTTAAAAATATTGTAGGATCACATTGAGTTAGTTATATACCCTGCTTCTGACGTTCCGCAAAACAACTTTATTACTTACTTCACTATAAAATAAGTTAAATTTATGCTTTTTATTCTACTTGAATGCCTATTTTAGTATGAACTAGGAAGTGACTCGTAAAAATATATAATTTATGGATTTATACAAGTACCTAGACGTTTTGTCGCCAGGAATGGCTTTAACCCAATTTCATATTCTTTACTCATGTTTAAGTATTAAGTAAGTATTATTAGTAAGTAAGTATTAAGTAGTAAGCCTATAGATAACTAACTCAACTATAAATACTACAAGCAATTGTGACCTATACATTTTATTTATTTATTTACTAATATTGTACAACATTACAGAAGACTAATTCGTTATATAAATTTAACTAACACAAATAAAATAAGAACATAAAACATGCATCATAAACTCTCAAAAAGTAACCAAAACATAAAACATAACATCCAACATAACTAAGTACTTATCCATTTCTAATTGTAACAAATAATGCCTAACATACATTAAAACAAGGGCGAGGGAAGCACCAATAAGTACCTACTTTTTATTTATTCGTTCAACCGTGAAAAGTGACAAACGCAGAAATCAAGAAAGGTTTCTGTCGCAATTTTGAACTAAACCCTTTCCTTTTGCTCGGTTCATTGGTTCGGGGAAAATACACTTTATGTTGTCAAGTCCAGTCACTCGTCGATCAAACATATTTCGGGTATTTTTTTCCTGTAGGGTTACATTTTCATATTTATCGAGGAGAAAGGTTTTCTGAAATTCTACTCGATCACTGTGCTGGAGACTATTTATTTTCTGTTTGACTTTTCTAGCTATTTCCTAGGAGAGTCAATAGACGTTACATAGTCTAGGTTTCCCGTCGAAATTCAGTTAAAAAAACTAGCATAAACAGAATGTTGCAAAAAGGGTATCTTATAGTTTATAGTAGGTACGCCGAAAGGGTCTCACACTGGGAAATCCACACCCTTTTTGCTACAACCTGTGGTGACACTTTTAACGTTCAATCTAAACTTCGATTTTTACATCATAATTTTTCATAAAATGATTTCTTACATAATCGGGGAGTTGACTACACCGGAAGGTTCGTATTTTATAAACTCAATAAGTACACAAGACCGACGATACGATAGACGACCGAATGGCGTAGTGGTTAGTGACCCTAACTACTGAGCCGAAGGTCCGGGCAGATATTTGTTTAAACACATATATTTGTTCTCGGGTCTTGGATGTGCCCGTAAAATGGCAATAGGCCCGCCCCCTATTACATTTCATTCTGGCCTCTACATCTATTACAGACGATTTATACATTATCTGATACACTTTCTTTGGTGGCTGAAAAGCCCTATTCTGGAGCGGCATATTCTACCACACGTATACCAGCAATGCACCTCTGCCTACCCCGCAAGGGAGTATCAGTAGTACAAGGTGTGAGTGTTTTTTTTTTGTTTTTCAATACGTAGGTACACAAATCCATAGCAAGTCACGAGTCACGAAGTACCTACTCATCAAATGAAACTCTTTTATATTCAGCTCTTCGCCGACTCATCTCGCGGTTATTAGTTTGTTGACAGGAGAAATAAAGTAATTTCGTTTTCCCCTTCCTAAGTTCCATTTTGTGCAACATTTTACATTAGGGAAGTACCTATTCCGATAATTTTCATTAATTTTGTAGGCACAATATTTAGTAATTAGTGTGGGTAATATTTGCCTTTTTGAAAGTAGGTAGGTAGATTTTTTAATTCATATAAGGTACTTAGATATATGCTTAGTAAAAACGTCTCGTGTTTGTCACCAACACGCTAAAATAGAATAAGTTTTTCTCAATCGTAATACCATTCATCCTATAACAACATTGTATAACAAAAAGTAGATCTTGCAACATTGTATATAATTATTTAATTGCACTCTCATAAATAATGTGCACTAGCTACTTGTATTGCCAAGGAATCTACAATGCGGATACAGACTTGCCTAGTGAACTGTGCAGAGAACAGCTTATTGCGATCTTAACAGAATCTTACTATCGCGCTGAATTAAACATACAGTCAACAAAAAGATCCGGACCCACCCTCAGCACAAACACACACGACGCAATACTTTTGCCACGTCTTGTCGTCTTACGTATGTAGGTACTCGTACGTCTTAGGTCTCGTGCTAGATATGCTGAACGGCTACCGTACAACCACCGACACATTAGCAATTAACAATCCGTAAGCAGAGTCGCTCGCCTGTCAAACATCTGTCAGATCCATACAAGTTAAGTCGGCAGCACTGCCCCTAGTTGCCTACCTTGAATGCATGAATGCTATTATCAGTAAGTGCAAGTCAGTTTATTCGCAATGAGAGTAGGTATTTCAGATAGAAACGTAGAGCTAAGAACAATGCCGTGAAAATATAATGATATTTACGTACTTACTGAATTGTAAGTAAGTAACTATACCTGCTTGTTAATTCGACAAACCTGAGCCTCTTTTGTGTAAAGTCTTAAATTTAAATAGGAGTAGGTCTTTAGGTCAGGTACATTCTATTGTTTATTTTATTTATGTATACTTTTGTAAAACACCTGTCTGTTATAAATTGAATTGTATGAATCATTAAATAAACGTGAAGCGTGTAGGTGAGGCGTCATAGGCTCAGATTACTAAAGCTAAGCATCCATGTTTCGGCATCGTACGCAACGGACGAATCGCATTCAGTGTTATTTTTTAGAATTGTGTGTCCATTGTGTGGCCTTCATTGGCATTGCCGACGCCTTTTCTACATACGTTTATGACCAGCCATGTGTTTTATTTTCGTGAACTTGATGTTGTCGGTACTGCTGTAAAGGAAACTACATAATTTATACTCGTGACCGTGACTGAAGCTCAAAGAATATAAGAAAGTACTTAAAAAAATATACTTAGTATTAACAAAATATCAAACAGAGGTGTGCATTGCACACTGTGCAATCTTGGGGTTCCCCTCATCTCGCATAATCTTTATTGACCAAAACTCGTTTCGCATAACTCGTATGGTCTAAACTTTTTTGGCCGAACCATCACTTTGCCAAGACTTATGTGGCATAAGACTCGTTTCGTCAAACATAAATTTGAGCAAACGAAACTTAGGTGTTTAAAGATTGTGCCTAAAGAGTCTAAAACTCTTCGTCTAAAATTTATGTTCGTCAATACCTATGTATAACTTTGTTTCTCCTAATGTTATCTTAATAAATAATATATTAAGTATGTAGTAAATATACAAATTGTGGTATTTTTCTCATACATCCCGAAAATCACGATATGAATGATTAAAAAAATCGAAAGTTAACGAGCAATATAATTATTACAAACCCCATGAGATCGAAACCTAAAGATAGGTGCGACGACGAGCAAAGCGAGGAGGAGCGTGTTAGGTGCACATGTTCATCAAAACCTAAGCGGAGCGCAGCGAAGCGGAGCGGAGCGTTTTCCAAACAGCGGAAACAATACAATGCACCAGTTTGCGCTATAGAGAGATGCTCCGTCAAAGTTAAAGCCAAGTATAAACCTATTATTAGGCTATTCAAGATTTGGCCATACCATTATTAGGCTAAACAAGATAATGCGAAATAACTTTTTACTAATCGAGATTTATGCCATACGATTTTCGGCGAAACGAGACTTTGACCAAACGTTACTATGCAATACGAGATTAGGCAAATAAAGCTGCGTACACACCGGGCCAACGAACGCCCAACGAACGCCAACGGTTATCCCAACGATGGATTTTATCATAAGGTCAACCGGGGCCATTGCGCCACAATACTTTGACTTTCATATTCATTTGATCATAACAAACAGACTATACGCCCTATTAAGATATAACTTGTGATACATATTAGGAAATTTTATCTAGTTTCATATTTTGATGCAATTTTGTAGAATTTTAAATATCTTCTACGTGTAAACGACGTTTCTACAAAAAATTGCATTTTTAGGCGCAATAACCCTTAGTGGGGCTAATGCCTCTTTCACTAGTTTTGTGTGCTTGGAAGAGGTTTTTACAAGTTTAAGTAGATATAATTTATAGAATTACTATTAACGTGGCTAATTATTAGCTTGTAAACTAAATACTGCGCTTAGTTAAGGAGAATCAGTTGATCAAAAATTTTTGGGGCTATGGCGCCTACGTAGCCTAATTTCTTGTAGTGGCATTTACCCCATCCAAGATTCCAGGGGTGCTCAACATTTTATTTATGAAAAATTTATTATTAAACTTAAAAAAGTATAAATACTTACGTGATAAATTAAAATACAGTATAAAAGCATACAAGGGCATATTTTTTAGAATTTGCAATCAAACCACAACTTTAAATTAGTAAGTATACCATTTTTAGAGTCTGCCGGAATTTTAATCATAACAAAACTATTTAGAGTTTTAAAAACAAGTGGGATCATTCTGTTAATATGACTATTTTTTATTTATTATATGATTATTTTCTATATACCGTGTTAACAACATTATAATGTCGTCACCAAATGACGCCAATTTTTTAAAATATTTAGTTTATTATATATTAAAATTATTTACGTTTTAGTTGGATTACCAATCAAATTCTGATACGATTGGATTACTAATGATTAAATGTTCTTCAATATTGCAGAAGGCGTCATTAACCTAGTATTTTTCGTTTAGGAGTAATTTGGTGCTAATGTCACTGGAACTTTTTCATTGCTCATGAGTGTATTAAATACATTTATCATAACATAAAATGTTTAGAACCTCTGAAAATGGGGCTATTGCGCCGCAATAGAGGCAATAACCCCATCAGCCCAGAGGCATTTACCCCAAAATAAAAGCTAAACCTGCAATTTTGTAATAACATATTGTGTCCGAATCTTACGTTATTTCAAAAAATAATCAAAACAATATGTAAAGCAACAAAACCATAACAGTATTTACAGTTAGGAAACATAGATTCTTTTAAACAAACACACATTTGGAACGATTCAAAAAAACGTGTCAGGAAACCTGAGGAGGCCGAAAGAGGTGAAAAAATTAAAATGGCAGATTTGTTAAGAAAATTTACCCGGATACGACATCAATTGGTCAGAGGTAAAAGTTTTAGTTACAAAGATAGATAGCAGATGACTCCAGTAGTTCTAAAGTATGTTTTTCGGAAGATAAATGGATTCGAGGCATTAGCCCCGTAGGCGACTTGGCCCCGGTTGACCTTACATAATACAGGGCAGATTGCAGCAATGAAGGCCAACGAAATTCGTTCGTTGGCCTTCGTTGGGCCGGTCTGTACGGGGCTTAAATCTTAGGCCAAAAAAGGTAGAACCGCAATCTTGATATTGACCTTCACGACACAGGTTTGCTTGTCAGGATCTCTGCATCTTGAAACTTTCTTTTGGCCATAAATTATTTGTATTTGTTTGTATTCATTATAAACAAATACAAATAATTTATTGCCAAAAGAACATCCAAAAAACTAAAAATTTTAAATAAACAAATAATACAAAAACTTGCAAGCATATAAATACGAGTGAACAAGCATTGAGTTTTTATTAAAAGTGCAATGTACAAAGGTAAGTGTGCAGTAGTGTGCACATAAACGTAAAAATATGGACCAAGGTCGAGCGCGTGCGCACTGCCCAGGGGGTCACTCTATATTACAAAAAAACTAAGCTTCGGAGTGCTGCTGCGCGAGCCACAATTCTATCTCGGTGTATTAAACGTGCCGATTGCACGACAGCTCTCATTTGTTCGTTTTTCGTCAGTATAGAGTGACCCCCCCAGTAAGTGAGGCGTGTGAACCGCACGACTGAATTGAATGTGTCATTGAATGTTTACACGTTTATTGGTTTTGCCATGTCATGATATTCTATTTACATAAGACTTTTTACATTATGGCCGATCGATGCAGTTTTAATTTAATAGCGCTGACTATAACGTATTTGGGATTCAATGTCATAAAAGTGATAATAATATGTAAGCCAAAAGGAGAAGAAAATATTAACGATATAATAGCTTGAATCACAACTTTTTTTTTAATTGAGTAGGGATACACAACAAAGACGGGTTTAAAACTTTTAAAAGAAACCAATCAATTTAGAAAGGCGAAACGAAAATCTTTTTAAAACAACTTAACACCTTATTAAATCGAGTAAAGGAAGCCATAACTTAATTTCCTGCCAGCTACAAATCTTGAGTCCTTATCCCGAGCGTCGGCCTGCAAGCACCTCGTTATTCTCAATGAAATCCCGCGTTCTTTTTTTGAATTGCATTATTTTCCGGGCGCGCGCCACGATTCTCCCGCAAACAGCCTATTTTTACTTTTCCTTTTTGGAGTTCCGTACCCATAATGCTTGGCATAGAGATCGTATCACTACACTTTGTTAAATATGACAAATCAAAATCAATAGGTGTCAAATTGTCAAATCCATACATTTTATTGGTTTTTTGTTAGTTTTCAGGGGATAATCATCTTTATTCACGTGGCATATGGATCTGTCTATAAAACGTCATACTACTTTTTACAAAGTATAGACCTCGTATAGACCATACATACGAGTAAATAGGTAAGCTAAGCTCCAATTTCTCCATCGTCTGTTAGATCGTAACCAGGGAAAGGTTGATCAATTATACGTATCTCCATATTTAATTCTTGACAGATGTGTCGAAAGTCAAGCAATAATCTCTGGTTATGCTCTAACACACTATGGTGAAATTGGCTCTTACTCTGTCATCGTGTCGTCTATTTTAAAATTAAATTTCCACGAACAGCAAATATCTTTCTTTCTTTCATATATTCACCGTCAGTGGTTTATACAGGTACGTCCACGATTTCTATCGAATATGTTAGGGATGTAGCCGAATATCCACTATTTGTAGAGATACGGGTTTACATCAGTGAACCGAAAAAATGCATTGTTGCTATGAAAATCATACTGTATCTCCGTTAATTGGGCCCCTCGTTATCACTCCGCGTGTATCGGAGCACGCTGTATAATGATATATAATGACTGTTGCAAACATAACTTATTACTCCGCTCTTCTATCATAATGATACACTGTAATTGTAACTGTAGAGAAAAACTTGGCTTTTGTATTCTACTTTAGCGGTTTACAGTTATTCTGCGCTCTGTAGCTGAAGTTCTTGCCAAATTTACACTGTTTAATAGCACGTAATCTATATTTTCGACAACTACAGACCTATATGCTTGTTGCCTACCATATACAAGCTATTCTCCAAAATTATTCTCAATAGACTAACCCAACAACTAGATGAACAACAACCTAGAGAACAAGCCGGTTTTAGGAAAGGGTTTTCCACTACAGACCACATATTTACGTTGACTCAAGTGATTGAAAAATACAAGGAATATAACAAAGATCTCTATCTGGCATTTGCAGACTACACAAAGGCATTCGACTCAGTCTCACACTCACAACTATGGGAGAGTCTGAAAGAACAAGGCATACCAACAAAATATATAAGCATTCTCAAAGCCATCTACAGCAAGACAAGTGCTCAAATACGGCTTGAGAAAATAGGCGACACTTTCCCTATTAAACGTGGAGTGAAACAAGGGGACCCCATCTCACCTAAGTTGTTTACAGCCCTCTTAGAGTCAGTATTTAGGAAAATTCACTTTGAATCCGATAAATGCGGTATAAACATCAACGGAGAAATGCTGACTCATTTAAGATTCGCTGACGACATCGTTCTTCTAGCAGATAGCCACGATGCTATACAAACGATGCTTAGAACACTCGACACAGAAAGTCGTAAGGTGGGACTACTTATGAACTCCTCAAAAACAAGAGCGATGACGAATAGTACAGAAAAACCGATCCATATACACAGCGGAAATATTAAATACGTCAATGAGTATATATATTTAGGACAAATTATATCTTTTGAAGAAGCCTTGGAAAAAGAAATTGACAAAAGAATCGCTACATCCTGGAAAAAATACTGGGCTAATAAAGACGTATTTAAAAGTGACCTACCTATCCACCTGAAAAAGAAGATCATGGACAACACCATACTACCAACTTTATTGTATGGCTGTCAATGCTGGGCCTTAACTAAAACTGTCATACGCAAAATTACCACCTTCCAACGAGCAACTGAAAGATCCATGCTGAGGCTGAAACTAAGAGACAGGGTTAAAAACTCAGACATTAGAGAGATTACAAAAGTGACGGATGCAGTAGTTATGCTCTGTAAACTTAAATGGAAATGGGCCGGTCACATCGCAAGGGTAACTGATGGGAGATGGAGCGAACGAGTCCTACACTGGTACCCAAGAGACGGACACAGGATGCCTGGTCGCCCAAGGAGACGCTGGCATGACGACATCGTCTCTGTAGCCGGCCACACATGGACAAGACTTGCACAAAACCGAAAAGAATGGCTTGACATGGAGGAGGCCTTTACCCAATTTTGGGTGCCCAAATGAAAAATAATCATTAGTTTAATAATTATACACTTATTTTATTTGATATTATATTATGCATGCACAATACAATTTTAAAATTATTTATGTAAGAATGCATGTTATTTAATTAGTTATTATTAATAGAACATTTAATTATATAATAATTATTTAATCTCATTGTGATATTACTATTACCATTAGTGAATTGATTACTTATTTGAAATTTATGTTTTATTTAGTTTAAATCAAGTGTAAACTACATTGTAAGCATTTGGAAATAAATGGCTTATTTATTTTATTTATTTATTTTAATCTATATTTTTCATTTTAATTACTAGCGATATCTAGAGAGCTTTTTACATGCCATACATTATTTGAAATATGATAACAGTAGTAAGCAATCTAAAACCGTTACCTGCAATATGCGACTATGTATAGGAAAATCTAGGTTTGCTTAAAGGAGAGACGGGTGATTATGAAAACATCAAAGCACTAGCTCGTACTACAGGGTGTTGCAAAAAGGGTATACTAAACCGAAACCTACATGTGCAGCATGGTATATCTAAGCCTGAAACTGAAATCAGAATTTGAATAATTTTCTATAGAAACTTGACTTTTTACTATGGAAAATTCAATTTTTTTTTCGCGAATTTCCAAATTATGATTTTAGTTTCGGGCTTAGATATACCATGCTGCACATGTAGGTTTCGGCTTAGTATACCAATTTTGCAACACCCTGTATAATTAACAATATATCTTACAGAGTTACATAATACGTTACCAAGTCACACAGGCTATGTGTTATGCACATAACATTAATAAAGTAAACTCACAAATCTTAGAAGCACTTTGGAGAGTCAACAAAAGGTCCGGTGTACAGTGTCTGAGCTAAATTTAATTAATTTTATCCTTAGAAACTTAAGGTGCAAACTGTGGACGGCAGGGCATGGGTTTTAACCTTGATTTGAAGTGCAAGTAAGGAGAATCCTCGGGTCACCTGCTCCTTATACAGGGTGAGTCTTTCACAGGTGCACAACCGGAAGTATGTCACAGCAAGTCATGAACAGCTATGTAACATACTTCCGGATATGCATCTATGAAAGGCTCACCTTGTATACTTCCGGTGCACCTTAGGGTGAGGCCCTATTGCTATTGCATTGCGACAAAAAAGAGGTCAGTAATTTTTAACGTGTCCGTGTTTCTGTCCGTGGTAGTGTACTTTCTAATCGGCTGAACCGATTTTGGATTTTTTTACCCCGAGTATTCTTAGTTATATTTTATCAAAATCGTTCAAAAGTTATGCGACTTTTAGTGTTGAATCTAAGGGTTTTTTTAACGTTCATTAGCTTATTCAGGGTCATGTCATAAACAATATATTATTATAAAAAAGAAGCCCAGCAACGTACAGCAGCAGTAAGGCATCGACTTACACGTATTTAAAATACGCAAATCTCATGTTAATTTTTTTTTTTTTTTTTTTAATCCTTTATTGCACAAATATAAAAATAAGTGTACAAAGGGTGGACTTAATGCTACAAGCATTTTCTACCAGTCAACCCACAGGAGGTGCAAGAACATTTTATTATAAGGTGTGCAAAAAGAAAACAACACTATTACTACAAAAATAAAAACAAGTCACTTAATAATAATTACCAAATATACCTTATATAGAATCCGTAACTACATATAAGTTCTGAATATATAAATAAACATAATATATACCAATATATATATATATATACTGTACTGTATTGGTATATATATATATATATATATATATAAAACTATATTAATATTAATTATTAATATTATATAACATTAATTAATTTAGAGGTTCAGGAAAGAGCTATCAACTAACTATCTTACTAAGGTAGTGAGTCCGAGTAAGACGCTTAAAAACGTTGCGAGACGGAGCTTTCCTAATGGAATCAGTTAATCAGTTAATCGTTTTAAAATACGGAAATCTAGTCTAGCTCTTGTGTTTGTCACACGATAACAGGAAGAATTCGTGGAGCCTATCAAGATAACGCTAAATGCGTGTAAAAAGTATTTGTGATAGTACCTACTTAAAGTATATAAGTAAATTATTATGTGAATCCAATTTACCTAGTACACCTTAAACTTGAGATTACAATAGTTCAGTGTGTCAGCACTACCACACTCGAATTATCACTGAGAATGAACCACTAATGGAAATTATTCAAATAATATTGGACTAGAGCATAGCCAAGGCTTTTCATCAAGGCGCTTCATAGCCTGAAATTTAAAATAATATAATAATAATCGTATATATTCAATTTATATACATTTACTATGTACTACTACATGTATAAGCAAACGCTAGATCGCTAATAGACGGGGAATTATAATATCGGTGGCAAAGACTCTCCGGTTCACCAGAAATTAAATCATGAAATAAAAAGATTGTGCTGTCAATTTTCCATACAAAAAAGCCACGTGCCCAACAAAATTTCGATGGCGATGCAAAAGTTATAGAGTTAAAGTAAAAAAGCCCTTGAGTCACCCCTTTAATTTTGATACATATAATTTCAGGGACATGTAATGTACTGTACGTAACCTTTGTCATGAATTGCGTTTGTGTAAAATGGCGAAAAGAAACAATGTTATAATTGCAGTGTTTAATAAAAATATAGTTTAGCTACTTATGTGTCTAGGGGTCTTTCTAGTGTTCCTATATCTAATGATGCTATGAACACAATGACGCACAAGAGCTGTGGCCTGTGGTGCACTAATGGAAATTATTCAAATAAGGCTCTTCCGTACAAGGCAGGATGCGTTCAAATATTGACACTCTATGTTTGTCAGTCGTCGCCCAACCACAACAGACACAATTACCTTGGAATTAAAAATAAACACCACCAACCCGCACTAGGCCAGTGTGGTAGACTAGGCCTAAAACCCTTCGTTCATTGGAAGAAAACCCGTGCCCCAGTAGCGGGACGTGATGGGTTTGTAATGATGTAGAAAAAAACATTCATGAGTTGTGTTACATATATATTATGTGTGAAGATGGAAATTTATAATTGGCCGTCGGTCGACAACATGACTGTCTATATTGAAAGAACATGAATCACTACTTGTCTATATTGCTTCGATATTCGGTCCACCGAACAGTCGTCAGTCGCTAACTGCCCTGTCCGCCTGGGTTAGGTGATATCATGATATGTAAGTAACTTTCTTTCGTAGTTAAATCCCTTAAAGTGACTAAATACAACGCAATCCAACTGTTTCAGTAACCACAAGACCGTAAGGCGCGTTCGTTTATTTTCCCATGACGATCATGATAAAGTTTGTTCAGACAAGTCTAGCAACAATTTGGAGGGAGGCCAGAGCTCAGAAGCCTTATCAGATGGAATTACGTCGCCGATACCGCCGCAATCCCACTTCGACTATTTGGCACACGTCATAGAACCACGGGTTCCGTTCTAGTATATTCCAAGAATTGGTTAAATTAGGTACAATTACATTTTTTTTTAAATTAATCGCAATAACTATTTTATCAATGTAATTGTTACAGGTTAATTTAATACTCATTTTATATAAGTAAATAATAGATAGATTGTTAATACCTACTTTATAACACACAAGCACAGACATTACAAAAAGAAATCCAGAACAAGGATGGTAAAATAGGTGGCCTAGGAATTTTAGGTAGGTACCTACTGAGAGTATTTTCTTCCAGAGTACCTTGGATGGTAATACATATTATGTAATTGTCATTTAACTGAAGCTTTTATTATACATACCTATTCAATTATTCTGGGTGGTTTTACCAAGAGTTAATTTTAAGTTTAATGCTAACCAATGTTGAGCTGGATTGGCCATACGCTGCGGAGATCCGAAGACCATCCACCCAAAATCGCCCTGACAAAGTGGGCTGCATCTGGCAAGCGAAAGAGGGGACGGCCAAAAACCACGTGGCGTCGCACTGTCGTGCAGGAGGCAGCCACCCTCGGCATGAGCTGGCACGAAGTCGAAGGCGTGGCACAGGACCGGTCAGGGTGGAAATCTACACTTCGAGCCCTATGTCCCTGATTAGGGATCCCAGGACCTGATGATGATGATGATGATGCTAACCAATGTTTAGTAGAATGCCCCTCACACATATTTCCTTCATGATAAGCGTGACATAAGCTTGTAGCTTCCAACTTGTAATAACTTCGAAGCCTACTCTCACATTCGTATGTTCAAACAGGGATTAGTAAATCCACCTGACTTGGGTTTTGACAGCATTTCCCTCTTGCGAAAACTAAAAGCCACGGTAATCGGGAGGACTCTATACTGACGAAAAACGAACGAACGAGAGCTGTCGTGTAATCGGCACGTTTAATACACCGATATAGAGTTGAAACTTTGTTTTTCGTCTTAGAGAGTGACCCCCTGGTTTTTGGGTCGTAGATGTATAACTATATGAAAAATAGCAATAACATCAGCAGCTAGTTTTACACCGTTCGAGTAGAGGCGAGCGAACGCGAATATTTGTGTGGTTCTTATTGCTTAGAATTATATAAGTACAGCATAAAGATGCAGCATACTTAAGCATTTGCTTAGCCCGATAAATCACATACTCACCCAGACTACCAGTACCAAAACACTTCCCCTCTCAAGAACACTTTATTCTTACAAAGATAAACATCTAAATTTACTATTTTCAGTGATATCTTAAGAAACTACAGTAAAAGTTAAACGATACTTGTTTGCAAGTTATTTATCAACAGCGTTGCCCAGGTAGCTTAGTTCAGTAAGATAGAGATTGAATTAATGTCTTTACTGCGAAAGTAACTAAAAGCAAACAAGTTAAGCTCCGTTAAGCTTTAATTATGATGTCGTATTTTTTGTTATTTTCATTTCTTTCTATTTATTGTCAACCTAGAAAGACAACCGCTCTGGGGCATACCTGATGCAGAGAATATCCCTGGCTGTGCAGCGAGGTAATGCTGCCATAATGGGCACATTTTCGTCAGTTATGTCTCGGGGCGGTTTATTCACTTAATATCTAAGCCTCGTTAGTTTTATTTTCTTTTATTGTTGTAAAACATTATAATTATAGTCCCATACAAATTATTAATTTTTCAATAGTTTTGTTGAAAGTGGGTAGGTACCGCGCCCAAACTATTTGAACGATTTTACTGCAAGATTCATCTACATTAAAACACGTAGAAAGACCAACCTTAGATATCTAGGCTTCTCTCAAGGAGCGCAACAACGCTTGATCTTCGGCTTTCTTCATTAGGCCACTACTAGCACCTCCCTGTCCACTTGAGGTATAATAATATATCGTCTAAGGTCGCCGGTACAGAGCGTCATATCCTAATTCCTATGTTTAAAAGAGAGTTCTCACATAATCATGCTGCAAAATTGGTCTGCTAAGCTGAAAGATAGTGACTCAGACTGAGGGGGTCATTCTGACCAGCTTTTGTTCTTCGAGTTTTGGAAATGGATCTTCAAATATATTTTTTTAAATGTTGTATAGTTGTCTGAATTTTCTACATAAAATAACAAACATGCAGAGCATTTTTACAAATATGGTATTTCAGAAAGCGAGTAAAAGTAAACAGTACCTATATTATTATTTATATTACCCACTTCATGTCCTTCCATTATTATTATGTACGATCAGCAATCGTTACCGAGAAAATATTATATAGAGGAGGAAAATAAATATTGGATTAGTACCTATATTAATCGGAAAATTTTGGATGATATTCTATGACACACTTTACCTATGCACTATAATAATAATTGAGTTATATTCCAAGCAAAAAAAATATCTCAATTTCTTCTATTCTACTATTCCGACCGATTTGATGATCGAATGGTGTAGTTACCCTGACTGCTATGGAGGTTCCGGGTTCTTTTCCCGGTCAGGGCAGATATTTGTTAAAAGAACGATATTTGTAATCGGGTCTTGGGTGTTAATATGGATAAAAATAATGTATCTATCTATGTATATGTGTACAAACAGCTGTTCGACACCCATATCACAGGCTTTGCCTAGCTTGTGGTCAGATGGCCGTGTGTGAGATTTCCCCACATATTATTCCTATTTCTACTTTTCAATCAAATTACCCAACTACTTACTTTCAGTTCTTTTAGGTCACAAATAAGAGAACTGCTGTCTATTATTGTTTTAACGTCGGTGTCGATGTATCTGTTGAAACAAGGGAATAATATCACAGATAATTTTATTGGATCTCCGCGATGTTGCCGCCGAAGCATGACAGAGGAACGCAGTGAGTGAGAATTACTCACCGAGTGCTGTGCACTTTTAATGTGCAACTGAACTGCAAACCGTGAGTACACTCCCGTTGTACTCACACTGGTTCCGCAACAACACTGCGCTGACAACGACTCTATCACGAGGCATTACAGTGATCGATGGCGCGGCAACGCTCGCACGTATGGCTTTTGTTAAGCTGGAGCGACCCCTGGACCGATGCCAACTGCAGAAATACATGCTCTACGAATACGATTAAAAACTGATACTTCTCCGACTGAGATTTCTTTTTTTGTACTTTTTTTCAGCGTCTGCAAGAAGAAAAATGGCTGTTTAATTTCGTGGTTTTATCCGTATGCACTTTTTTCTTTGTTTTACCTTTAGTTTTCCCTTAAGCCGGTTTTGAAGGCGAAAAACTATTTTAAATTGAATACGGTAATGTGTGTAGTTAGTGATATTATAAATGCTACATACACAAGCGGAAAATGTATGTAATAGAGCACCCATGTTAACATAATTATGCCTACACCGAATTTAAGGCATCGAGTTCAGCATGTCGAGTACATAATTGACCAGCAGCGTTGCCTTTGAAAGTTACAATATAAAATTACACCCTGTATTGTAAACTAATGCTTAGGTTGGTATGTACTATCTGGTGCACGTGAGTAGGTCATCATCATCATCAGCTTATAAATAGCAGTCCACTGCTGGACGTAAGCCTCTCCCAAACGCACACGCCACTGGATGCGATCTTTAGCTTTCCGCATCCAATCATAACCAGCCACCTTTCGCAAGTCGTCACCCCATCTAGCCAGAGGGCGTCCCACACTACGTTTGCCTAGTCGCGGCCTCCACTCCAGAACACGTTTACCCCATCGGTCATCGGTTCTTCGACAGATGTGACCAGCCTACTGCCACTTAAGCTTACTAACTCGGTGAGCTATGTCGATGACTTTAGTTCTCTGTCGGATTACTTCGTTCCGGATGCAATCCTTCAGAGAGACTCCAACCATAGCTCTTTCCATAGCTCGCTGAGTGACCTTCAGTTTGTGAACCAGTCCCACTAAGTGTCCAGTGAGTGAGTAGGTACTTACTTACTTACATACCACACACATAATTTATTTTTTTGTAATAAACAGCAAAAAATTTAAGATTTGAAGTTTTTTGTGATCTAAATTCTAGCAATAATTGTAAATTTTATCATAAATACTTCAATCCCCTTGTAAAAGTCGCGATGCAGGCAATTAGGTAGTGACATCTGTTAGCGGGCATAAAACACTAAGATAATATATTATTATGACGATTCTACACCCCTATTACATTATTGAGTTGTGTTGTGCCCCTATATACACTCGCGGACAGTGAAAAAGTTCAAAGTTAAAATATGCCAACTACAATTATTAATGGTCTCAATTTTTTTTTATTATTTAATTAACTATAACACAATGTTTACGATTTTAATTGGTAATATTCGGGAACACCCAAATATTCCGAAAAACTTTTTTCCGAATTTGATAATTCCGAATATGTAATTTACGAAATATTGCAATACCGATTTTTTAAAATATCGAATTATAAAAATTACCTACGATAATTATAATTTCGAATATTATAATCACGAATATTGTTATTACGATTATTAAATATACGAACGTGAAAAAATACGAATACTTTAATATACGAAAAATAAAATACCGATTTATTAAAATCACGAAAAATTAAAATCCCGATCGGAAATATGATAATTCGTGATTTTGACAAAAATTAATCATATAATATGCCATTTATATCCAAACTAAAGTGACTTCAGTATTAATTTTATATAGTTTTACATTTTACAATTTAACATTCTATATAAAAATTTTATCAATTAGCTTAAATTCATTATGATGCATTATTAATTATTAACTTTACTAAATTGATTACATTTCTAAAACTAAATATACATTATTTATTAATTTAACCAATTAATATCAGTACTTACTCTATTTTTATTACATTATTAATTTAAATTAAGATAATTTCATTATTAATTTTACTAAATTGATTACATTTGACAAAAATACATAAACGTATTTAAAACTTCAGAACCAAAACCAAAAGATAGGTGCGACGACGAGCAAAGTGAGGAGGAGCGTGTTAGGTGCACATAGATATCGAAAAACAAAGCGGAGCGCAGCGAAGCGGAGCGGAGCGTTTCACATAATATAGCTTAAAAATATATTGTGTAAAAGATTTAGTTTCCCATGGATTTTGCCAGATGGCGCTGTCGTCACCATTCTACATCGCGGTATGGTTTGGTTTATGCTTTGATTTGGGGAAAAGTAAATAAGATTGTACCATTTAAAATAATTGCAATACAATTGCTCGGATTTTTACGGTGGTTAACCTTAAAAAGCTTAGGACCCAAACCTAAAGATAGGTGCGACGACGAGCAAAGCGAGGAGGAGCGTGTTAGGTGCACATAGATATCGAAAAACAAAGCGGAGCGCAGCGAAGCGGAGCGGAGCGTTTCATATAATACAGCTTAAAAAATATTGTTTGTATACGGATTATGCTGTTAATAAACATACTCGTACTATTCGTTATATGTGACTATTTCTTGTTCACTAAAAACATTCGGGAATTTGTATTTTCGGAATATTAAAAATTCGGAATTCGTAATTTTAACAATTCGATATAATAAATAATCGTACTTTTGAAACATCGAAATTATAATATTCGGAAATATGACTTTCGTCATTTTAATTAATCTGTGGTTTAAAATTTCGTTTATTATACTATTCGTGATTTTCGCTATTCGGAAACTTAAAATTCGGGATTGTGAATTATTCGGAACTACGAAATTCGTAATTATGAAAATCGTTATTTTCATATTCGTAAAAAAGTAATTCGAAATTCTGTAGTGTACCCGTAATATTCGGATGGTGTGTTAAATGAACTATTTCAATATTGCAGACTTTTATAATTTTCTCACTGGACCATTTTCATTGCTAGCGAGTGTATTACTACAAATAAATGTGAGCCGTTCTTCCCCTACGAAGTGTCGGAGTTGGTAAGTAGGTAAAGCTGATGGATGTTACGACTTTATCATGAAAAATGCAGTTTGTTGCGACAAAGTGAGATTTGCAACGGACTTATGACGCTCTTTGCTGATACGAGGGTAGGTATTAGTACTGAATCATCTTCATCTAATAGTTAAAGTAATAATGAACACGGTATATAACCCGCAATTTCTTCTAATTTACAGTATTTCTGTTACTGCCGGGTTTATGTACTAACTATGTAACTATGCTACATATTCCAACGGGAAAACATTTAAAAGCAATGGAAAATAGTTAATACAGTGCCACAAACTTATCTGTTCCGGTGACAGTTCATATAAATGTGTGATATGTATTTCTTCATTCTATAAGATTTTAAGTTTGCTAGTAGTGGTAATTCGCTCTTGTGGTTTCAATAAACCCATCTAATCTATATCAATATATAATTCATTAGTAAATAATGAGATATGGATAAATTTAGTTAGCTTTCACCGGAACAGATAAGTTTGTCGCACTATACTTGGATGGCACGTAGGCCTTACATCCCCAGCATACCCTCCATGCAGTCTTGATACCAGTTCACATAAACATGACAGGGTTATTCCGGCACTAAACTGGGCCCACGATACAGCCGGCCGGTCGACCACGCAACATTTACTTTTGTATATTATCTTTCATACTTTAGTCTTGGAGAGTGCCAAATTTCTTGCGAATTTTATGATTGGGTTCGAATTTTCGGTAGTTTTGGGGATACATGGTAGACGGTTAGTTCTGTAAGAATAGTCATATTACAATATTGAAAATTTATTCCACCGTATTTAAAAATATACATAGTCCGGGCAGGGATAAGGACCAGAAAATATTTTCTTATTTTTCAAGACAGAATTATGGTCAAATAACAAACTAATTCTTTATGCTTACATGGACACTCAAATTTCTAATTCAAATATTAAAACGCATTAAACAATCCAAAAGTAACGTTAAAGATATTCTACTCTTAATTCAACCCATATTTATCATGAAATATAAATTAAACCTTTTGCTAGATTTTCCCGAAAGATTATTGAAAGATAATTGCCCATTACCAGCTTTAACGGCTAAAACATTAGAAAGGTACTTTAAGATATTTTGTTACGGCGTCCACTGACGATCACCATTGATGGTTTTTCCACTTGTTGGTCACGTAACTTTTTACTGTGGATATTAGATTTTACTTGACCTAATTAAAAAAAATACAGTACTAAAGTTGTTCAGAACAACTCTCTGTCTTTACTCTTTTTGGCCACTTTTTCACCACCCTGTGTATAGGATGGTGTTTTGTCATCGAATTTCCCAGTAAGGCTAGCACGGGGTGCAAAACGTGACAAAAGTTCTTTATCGCGCTCGCTCTCGGGGCTTGGCAAAAGTGGACCATTGGGGCAAGTATGATATATAAAATATATAATATAAAATAATTATTTAAATGTATGAATAACAAATAAAGTACTTTCGTGCCACGGTAGGGTTGTATGGCTCCCAACCAGCTCCATAATTTAATACGATTACGATTTAGGTAGAGCTTATTCATAATAAAGGATGAGAGGTTTTTGCGTTAGATGAATAAATTACAACCTACGGGGGTATATGGTAAGGTTAGGTGAGTAATTATTTAAATATTACTTATCTTTAGTCTTTAAAAAATACCAAAATAAAAATATCAATTGAATGAACTCATGTAGTCTCGTAAATGGATACGGATAGTTAAATATAATTATTTTACAAAACATTAGGATAACATGATTGTAGGATTCTAATTTAATGCACACGAAACGTTTTTCTGAAAAAGACAAAAGAGAGAATAGTAAAGAATAAATGCAATATGCAGTAAAATATAAATATTTTGCACGACGACGCATGCGAGAAGTAACTTTATTGCCAGAAGGGTTACTCTATACTGACGAAAAACTAACGACCAGAGCTTTCGTGCAATTGGCACGTTTAATACAAAACGCGATAAAGTCTATGTGCGGAGAGAAATTTCGTTTTTCGTCATATAGAGCGACCCCCAGAGCTGGGCGGATTTGTACATTCAGTTCAGATGCGACATTTTTAAGCCCCGACGTAAACAGAGAAGTGTTATAAGTTTAACTTGTCTTTCTCTGTGTATTTGTGTCTGTCCGTAATAGTGTAGCTCTTAAACGGCTGAACCGATTTGCGTTTAGTTTTTTTCGGATCATAATTATATAATGTTATTTCAAGTGTTCTGAGCCATATTTTATCATAATTGGCTTAGCCGTTCTAAAGATTTATGCTACTTTAAGGCCCTGTTTCACAATGTCTGGTTAGTGCCATAAAATACATACATAAGTACTCTCTGTTATTATTTTTTTGACGGTGACAGCATGTATTTTATCTCACAGGTAGCCACTAACTAGACATTGTGAAACAGGCCTTAGTGTTGCTTGTCGGCGGTTTTGGCCTTGGTTATGTTATTAGTAGTTATAACTCACAATAATGGTAAGGTATATTTTTTTACAAGAAAAAAATCGTAAAAAAAAAAACAAAAAAGTTCATGCGCTGTATGAAAATTAAATCTGGCACTGAAGGGAAACTTAAATCTTCAAGTTTACTCATTTCACTTTTTTTAAGGAGACATCATGGAAACGACAGACTGAACTAGTTTACTAGTTATTTAGTAGTCAGTTAATAAGTACTGAGTAGTAGTATCTACGTACCCGTCAATTACTCAAAATTACAGTTTCTACTGCTACTACCTATCTCGGAGTTTCTTGATTTGTAAATCGATAACGGTAAGCTTATTAAGATATTAGATACTTCAAAAACCCATAATATGTTGCTGGCTCTTCTACCTAACCCACAAAATCCCCCTGTACATCTACTTACATAACTTTTATACAATAACAACTGCCTACGATTTTTCCACTGTATAAAACACTTTGATATTGGTACTTCACCCATCGAAATAGAACCGATTTCCTAAAACACTTTAAATAAAAATGGTCGGTACATAGTAAACCGCATGGGACGCTTGCAAAAGACCGATTTATTCAAACGAGCAAAAAGTTTCGGGGAATTTTAGCGCGCGTTATGGACTTTGGCGCGCGTATAAAATTTTACAATCTTCAAGCTAAAACTTGCCAGAATCATCTATAAAATAATACGGAATACATTTGGTTTCAGGAAATTATAGATAACTAGCTGTTCCCGCAAGCTTCGCTTCGCCTTAAAAAAAAAACCCGTGGGAATTCCGCGAAAAAAATTAGCCTACGTTCTTTCTCAGGGTCTAGACTAGACCATATATATACCAATTTTCATGCAAATACGTTTAGTAGTTTTGGCGTGAAAGAGTAACAGACAGGCAGACAGACACAGTTACTTTCGCATTTATAATATTAAGTTAGGATTAGGATTAGGTTTATAGTCACGACCGTTATTCCCGAAAGGGCAGCAAGAAATGACTCGCTCGCGAGTCACTCGCTTTTCGCTGTAAATTTGTACTCACGTGAAAGGACCCGAGCCGTATTGCCGTTTTGGATAAGCACTTACGGTATACATCTAGAGTCTATATAACTAGATGTACAGGTTTCCTAACAATGTTTTCTTTTACCGTAAAAAAATTGAAATTTAAATATAGGTAAAAAAAGTACAACGCTTCATCTAAACAAACACGATGTACACTTGTCCAAAATTAATAATGCACATGCAGATCTTCACATCTGAATCATTAAATCGTAAGAGCCTTAAAAAACACTTGCATTTTGCACCTTGCTCGAAAGAAATATGAGTCAATATCATGTGTCACATAATCGAAAACAACCGATCTGTCAAAGATTTCTATGCGCATTATCAATTTTGGAGCACTGTAAATACAAGTATGTGCAGTGTTCACCACAAATACACTCACAAGCAATGACATATGTAACGTCATTGGCTCGCTGGTGGAACTTATTAATTGCACGTGAAGGTAGTGAGATTAGTGAGTCACCACCTTTATAATAACATATTCTAATACCATGTGTGTGTATCACCTTACCTTTATATGTATTCACGTGGCTACGATGTCCGTGGGAAAACGCTACAATACCAACCATTAAATAATAACCGTTTACGAGCTGTTTAAATGTCATAAAACGTTGACACGTCGGTTCACTGGTGGATTGTTCGCTGTAAATCAAGTCTTTGTGACGCTGAGCTACGTTGCAGTTAATACTTACTACGGTACAGTCAACAAATAAAGCTCATAGAGATATTTATTTTATGAAGTCTCTACAACAGTAGTAGGCCTGTCCTACGTTTTAATTTTTGATCCACTATGTAAAGAAGATAAAAATATGAGGCACCTATACATAAAATACATGTACCTACAAAAACCGTGGAAACTACCCTGTTGTACTATTTTCAATCGACATCCGTATGTTTTTAATTTTTTTTACTACTATCGTATGTTCTGTAGGGTTACCAACACCGAACATTAGCAATTAACAATCAAACGACCTTTAAAGCCGTTATTCGTGGCCTTCCATCAAATGTTGAAGAAGACCTCCCAGAAGAACTCGCATCCCTTGGCTTCCCTGGATGCAAAGTCACCAAATTAAGAACCCCAGCATCATCTGTCCAGTCATCCAACGCGCTGTTTCTCGTTCAATTCCCCACCGAAACTGATATCTCGAAATTCAAAAAAACACGCTTCATCTGCAGCTGCGTAGTTGAAATCGAGAAGTTCAAACCAAAACATCAACATGGAACACAATGCTACAGATGTCAAAACTTTGGTCATACGTCAAGGAACTGCAACCTGGCCCCACGATGCATTAAGTGTACCGGAAACCACCTGTCAAAGGACTGCTCCAAGAAAGACCGCGACGAACTCCCAGAATGTTGCAACTGCAAAGATCAACATGCAGCTAACTACCGCTTGTGCCCTGCTCGCCAGGCGTACCTAAACCGGACCCAAAACCTACGAGGTAACAAGGTTCAGTCACAAAACACAAAAAAACCCCTGGGCCCTCGTATCCCAAGCACCAACCAATTCACATGGGCGCAAGTAGCGTCTAACTCAATTGGGCTGGCTGGGTCAAAATCCTCAATCAATGATTTCCAGCCCCCACAGCAGCACCACCCAAAATTCATAAATCAAGTACCAGATCCAACTGTGATGGAGATGCTTCAAATCTTGAATGTCCTAAGGTCAATCAAATCAGAATTCTTAGAGTGCAAATCCATGCTTGATAAAGTCATACTGATTCTGAGTCATCTCGGTCACAGTGTCTGAATCCAAAGAAATCAAAATCCTATCATGGAACGCTGACGGCGTACGCACTAAATTACATGAACTCTTAGACCTAGCTACATCTGAACTATGCACTGATATCATTGCCTTATGCGAAACCAGGCTAACCTCTAATATAACCCTAGAAACTCCCGGGTACATCTGTCACAGAGCCGACAAACACCTCAATGGACACGGCCAAGGCGTTGCTATCCTTATAAAAACTGATATTGAACATAGCCGTGTTGCAGTACCCCATACTCGCCATATGGAGGCAATAGGCATAGAAATGACGCTATCGGGTAAAAAGCTCACTATCTTGTCGATTTACCAGTCACCTAATCTTCCCCTTGACCCTAGTGATCTATCAGCTCTTCTCAATATTGGCCGAAATGTGTTGATCATGGGTGACTTCAACGCAAAACATGCCCACTGGAAGTGTCCTGATACCAACTCAAGAGGTAACATATTACTTGACCACATGCTTGAAAATGACTACATCATTCATTATACACCAAACCCCACACTAGTCCACTACAATTCTAATTATCAACCCACTACCCCAGATCTTGTTCTCTCCCAAAACGTACATGACATCTGCGACATTCGTACTTTGCCTGCCTTATCATCGAATCACTTGCCTGTAGCCTTCTCTGTCGTAGGAAACTTCACTCGGAAAAGCCTCGAATACTTCCGTTACTGCGATGCAGACTGGACTGGGTTCCGCTCTCACGTCAACGACAACATTACCCTCAGTTCTAATTTCTTCTCATCGATAAGTGAGATCGATAATGCCCTAAATTCGTTTATGGAGCTCCTACTAGAGGCCAGGAGTAAATTTGTCCCCACTGGTAAGCTCAATAACCACAACAAAACACTTCCCCGCGAAATAAAACAAACTATCAAAATAAAAAATCGCGTACGTAGACTAATGCTAAAAGAAGATAATCAAGACGTTCGGTCTTCTTTACGGACAACATTTAACAGCCTTAATCACAATATAAGGAGAGGGATCAGGGAATTGCAAGATAAAATCTGGAACAAAAAACTTTCTAAAGTTGACAACCCATCGTCAGATTTATGGCGCTTAGCTAAATCTATTCGCAGCAAACCCATTATAATTCCCCCCCTTGCTAAACCTGATGGTACCAAAACAAAAAGCACACAGGACCAGTGCGAGATATTGGCTGACGCGTTCCATGAAAATATGAGTCTCACGCTAAATTGGCAAAGCGATAATGAAAACACGGTTGCAGCATCCCTAGAAACAATCAACTGCTTTCAGCCATACAGGATATACAAACCTACCCGCCCGAGAGAAATTTGTTCAATTATAAGAAAGCTAAAACTTAGAAAAGCACCAGGTTATGATGGTATCCACAACGCCTTACTAAAAAACTTGCCACAAAAAGCTGTTATACTATTGACAAAAATCCTAAATGCCTGTCTTCGAATTTCCTACTTTCCCCAAGCCTGGAAACTAGCTAAAGTAATTGCTATCTTAAAGTCAGGGAAAGACGCCTGCCTTGGAACCAGTTATCGACCAATCAGCCTCTTGTCATCTCTGAGCAAGCTCTTTGAATCGGTAATCTATAAGAGGCTAATAGCCACCACTCATCACTTGTTAAGAAATGAGCAATTCGGTTTCCGAAAATCGCACTCTACTACCCAGCAACTTGCGAGAGTGGCTGAGCACGTGGCTCACCATCTTAACCTTGGGCAGTCGACAGGCATGTTCCTGCTAGACATAGAAAAAGCGTTCGACACAGTCTGGCACGACGGTCTGTTGCACAAACTTGTGATCAATCAGGTCCCCCTTGGCCTTGTGAAACTTGTCCAATCCTATCTCGACAATCGGCAGTTTTTTGTCCAGGTTGATGATTATACCTCTTCTATACGTATACCACCAGCCGGCGTCCCCCAAGGCTCCATACTAGGACCCTACCTTTTCCTACTCTTCTTAAATGATATCCCTATACAAACTAGGACCAAACTAGCCTGCTTTGCTGATGACACAGCTTGTTTCACGTCATCTAGAGACCCCGATCTAGTAATAGATCGCCTCCAACTTTCTATCAATTTACTGCTAAAATATTTCACCTCCTGGAAACTCAAATTAAACGAAAGCAAAACTGAAGCCGTCCTTTTTACACGAAAACGCAAAATCCCCAACAAGCGACTGCAAATAAATGGTATTTCTATTCCTTGGAAACCATCCGTAAAATACCTAGGAGTCCACCTTGACAAAAAGCTCAACTGGACTTATCACGTTACACAAATTCGCTCTAAGGGCATCAAAGCCCTTAATGCCCTAAACCCCATTTTTAATCGCCGATGTAACCTCAGCCCCCAGACCAAATTAAGATTCTATACTGGCCTCATCAGACCATGCATTACATATGCCGCGCCTGTCTGGAGTAGTACTTGTAAAACAAATTATAGTAAACTGCAAGTTATTCAAAACAAGTCACTTAAAATCGTATTTAATACCCCATTCCGAACTAACTTAACGAACCTTCATGATAAAATAAATTTTCCCCGCTTATATGACTTTATACTAAAAGCAACGCGTAAATTCTATCTCGAAAAAAATCCGAATAACCCAAACACACTAGTTTCAACTATTGGACAGTCCCGCCTAGAAAACTTGTCGTACATCGACAAATATCGACGTTATCGCTTACCCCATCACTTAGTGCTGGGCGAGTGACGTAGTAAGTCATACCGGTCCGTGCCATACGGGTCATATTCCGACAGCCAAGGCGCGTAACCGCCCGGACAGAACTAACATTCTTGTCAAATTACCCTCCCTCACTAGTTAACTAATACTTGTAGTAATTTTTAACAATACAAGCCTATATCGACTGTAGCAATTAACAATGTCGTAACTGACTTTTGACCATTTTTCAGTTTATTGCACTAGAAGGTCATAATATCAATAAGGAAGGTGTTAGGAAAGTTTCAGCTCTTAATTATGAATATTTCCCGATTTTTCTTGTGGAAAAAAGTCGGATCTGTTCATGGCGACCGCTTAACACTGTCGGTAAGTATGTTGCGACACTGTTCCCGGGGCGGGCGAGCGGGGCGGCCGGTCATATCTACCACTTCCCGCCATGTTAGCGGGAGGAGCCCAAGATGCGTTATACAATTTTATTATGTGGTCTTTAAGATCAATTAATTTATAAAAATAATGAAACTATAATGTCTTGCTCTAAATAATGGTAGACTTAGTGTATCAAGGAACGGGTAAAGATCTCAAGACAATGTATGACAGAATTTGAAGATTTGTGTACAAACATGTTCCATTAAAACGGATACAATTAAACAAATATATATTTTTATAGCATCTCACATTAACATGCTTGCTTAATACAATGTATTTTTTTTTAACAATTAATATTTTATTAAATTTTCGTATGGAAGTTGTATAAACAGTACTGAACAGGTAACATTGTAGCAAACGGCACATCCAACAGTATTAACTGCGCATTATTTTAATTTTGAGTCGGATGTACCACATCCCACATTGTTACTTGCTTGCGTTTCAAGTACTACTGTTGTATATGGTATTACCGACTTTATTATTTGTTCTTCTTTCCCTTGTGATTGTCGGATATGGAAGAACCGACCTTGTTATTTGTACATAATGTAAAACTATTGAGTTGGATGTGGTACAATGTACCATTATTTTCTGTTAACGTTGTAAAATCTCGACCGGCTCTCTATAAAAGTTAGAGCCCAGCCTCACTAGAACCTCATTGACCGCGTTACCAGCAACATGTCCAAGCTGTAAGTATTGAAATTTATGGTACCTAACTCACTTGGCGACGGTGTGGCATCGTCGCTAATACCATACATTTCAATATACCTACTGCTTGGATACGTAGTTGCTGATGTGACCATGGCCTAGTGAGGAAGGCCTCTTACTGAAAATTTATTAAGGGCAGATTTTTCGAATACAGTTAAAAGCTCTGGTATCTGCAAAAATAGTTAACTTTAATTTAACACTCACATCTTTAGAAATCCCATACATACTCGTAATATTCCAGAGTAGGTAATTCTGTATGGTAAACTGAAAAAAAAGATAATTTGCGTAGGTATGTCCCTTAGACTTTTTTAGTTGGACTGAAGGACCACGTGGTTTATGATTTCAGGAGCATTGCTTTTACATTCTGTATGTTTATAGGTACCGATATTTTATTATTTATTTGTTGTGTTTTGGATAACAACCGTCAGTAAAATTCTTATTGGATTTGAAGATGAACTAGTGCAGTCACGTGCACTGTAACTTGCAGGTTTCTCGGCCTCTTACTGTACAGCTGCAAGGATACGAGTATGCTAGATCTTTAGTGATAACAATAATAAATGACATCAGCGTAGGGAACAACACTCTCATGAACATCCAAACGAGATTTTTGAGACACTTTCTGACTCCTCATTACAGAGTTCCAGGCTCCAATAAATTTATCTGATTTCCCACTTTCACTTTCAATAACCCCCTTACATCTCTCGTTAACAGGATACCCAAACAATACAAACTCATTCTATCGTGATCTTACACTCAGTCACCGTTTCATCTCTTTCAAACATCATTACTTTCGCCTTTCATTCCCTTCATTTTTAAACATCATACCGGAAAGTTACTTACTTTTGCAGCTGTTCTACTGACGATGATAGTAAGACTTAATTGTCAGCGTACAGCATGCACTTAAGAAGTAACTTTTCGATTCGCAATCCTCTTTATCATCTTTTATATCCCTAACATAACTTTCTTCAAATAAATGAAACACCCAAGGCGAAGCACACATTAAGCAATAAGCAGGGCTTAACACCCCTGTGGATGCTAAACCAGTCAGTGTAGGCTCTATTTATCCTAAAGCAAGCCAAAGTCCCTAAAGGGATCCCAGTGGTCGCGTCAATTGGCTGTCCACTCCATAAACGGACATTGTGTCCCACAAATCATTCCTCCTTACTATAAAAGCATTTCCTAAATCTAAGAAGGCACAGAACTCTGTTAAGCCAGGACCTATCTGTGACATTATACGTAGTGATAAGATCGTAATCCACAAATCCCATTCCCTTTCTTCAAATACCATGCCAACACATACAAGATTTTTTATTCTCTGTCTCCCTATATACCCTTTCAATCAATATTTTTGCATACAGAATCAACGATACTTAAGAGGCTGATGCCACGGTGAATGTTGCGGACCTGGAGAGAGCCTTTGCCTTTATGCAAAGGAACTATGACCGCTCCGTTCCAGTTACCTGGCACTGTACCGCAACACCAGCACTCATTGAGGAGTTGGTAAATCTCAGTTGCAGCCTATCCCAATGAGCGCCACAACACTCGGTTCTCGGACTTCCTCCTCCAACCGGCTACCCGCCTACGGTCCAGCGGGCAGGAGGGTATCCCACCCTGCGTCTGTCTGTTCGTGGTCTCCACTCGAGAACTCGTCTACCCCAACTGTTATCGATTCTTCGGCAGATATGACCAGCCCACTGCCACTTCAGCTTGCATATTTTGACAGCTATGTCGGTAACCGTAGTCCTCTGACGGATAACCTAATTTCTGATACGATCTATCAAAGAAACCTCAAGCATAACTGTCTCCATAGCACGCTGAGCGATTTGAAATCGGTGGACCAGTCCTACCGTCAGTTTCCAGGTCTCTGCAACATACGTTCTCACTGGCAGGACTCACTGCTCTGAGGAATGGCCGAGGAGAATATGTGACGAAGTTTCCCGAATTTCCCGTTCTTAGCATACCTTAAGAAACTGCGACATTCAGTTTTGTGTCTAGAACTATAAGCAGATTATTGTTGCATTATTATAATTGATAACTAAAATTTATCTTAGAAAATAGAAACAAAATAATGGAAAACTACAATTTTCATGGAAAAATTTATTCAGGAAAGCATAAATCCGACATCGTAAAGAATATAAAGTCCACTTAAAATAGCAGGATTTCCCACTTCCGACAAAATTTTGAGTACCAAGTTCAGTGAACATTGTTGAATCTCCCACTACCAACAAAATTTATAATACCAAGTCCAGTTAACATTGTTGGATCTAACTCTTCCGACAAAGTTAATCTGGGATTTGACGGTTAATAATGTCACATGTGCCTTTTTTCACCTTTCCTATCAAAAATACTAACTTTTTATCTTACTACCTTGTAGCACATTTAAATCTAAGTCACCATGCCGAATTTGGTTAAGATAGATAGAGTCATGTAAATTTTAGAACTATTTTAGTCATATTTAAAACTTAAAACGGCTCTACTGAAAAGTAGCGGTTTTTCACTTACGACATTGTTAATTGCTACAGTCGATATGAGTTACACAAATTATATGTACTTACCTATTATTACAGTTTTTTTGTAAGTATTTGTTAAGTACCTATATTGTAAGTTGTAAGTATTAGTAAAGTACTTAAATTGTACCCGTAGGTATTTTACTCGTAGTTCCTAGTTAAAAGTTTAATTCTGCCAAAAATGTATATTGCCTTAACAGATGTACATCTAATAAACTCAAGTATATTAAGATATAATTTCAAAGATTTAAATAGATATAATTTTTCCTACTGTAATATTTTAAAAAGGTGTATGCAGCCTGTATAAAATGCTCCATAATTTAGTGTATAAGCCTTTAGTTGCCTACTTATAAGTTAGTCTTAAGGCTATTGTAATAATTTATGAAATAAAGAATTTTGAAAATCAAATCAAAATCAATCAATTAACAATCCTTAAGTAGCGTCGCTCGCTTGTCAAATCTGACGTAATTTGTATGGATCTGACAGATATTTGACAGGCAAGCGACGCTGCTAAAGGATTGTTAATTGCTAATGTGTCGGTGCTGTTACGAGTAAAGCAAAGTTTTTTTCAATCTCATACTTACAATACGTCTGACAGTACCAGTAGGTACAGTCGTAAACTCCAATGTAACGACCCACTATCAGTCGGTTGAATGGTTCCGTATAAAGTAATACGTTCGGTTGATAAATTCTGTTGTTGATCCCCGTAGTTCCTTAATTTAGAGTTTAGGACTTGCTCCTACAAAGTTGTCGGTTATCGCGGAACTGAAATGAAATTGTTGACTTTATATCTTAGCAGTTTGTTTCTTAAAAAGTATAATAATCTATCTATACTAAGTACCTAATTAACAATTATTAGCTCTTTTCTTTTCATGTAATTATTTATCTTCTTTTCGCAGTCACTCGAAATAGTTTTCCATCGTAGCCTGATATTAAAAACTACACTCTCGAGCTAAGTACCTATGTAAAAGTTCCAGTGACGTAATGAACGGCAATGGCAGATGGAACTTTTTTATTGCTCGCGAGTGTATAAACTACTAGCTGTTCCCGCGAGCTTCGCTTCGCCTTAAAAAGTTTTCCCGTGGGAATTCCGGGATAAAAAGTAGCCTATGTTCTTTCCCAGGGTCTGTACCATATGTATTCCAAATTTCATCCAAATCCGTTCAGTAGTTTTGGCGTGAAAGAGTAACAGACAGACAGACAGACAGACAGACACAGTGACTTTCGCATTTATAATATTAGTTAGGATTAGGATTAGGATAATATGTAATGAAAAGAGTTAAGACAGACCATCTATCAACTCACTCGCATAATATAGTTCCACTTTACGCCGAGCTAGAGGTTCGTCAATCTTCGGCTAAGTTGCTGGCAACGACAAAAATATACACATTTCTCTTCCACATCTGTGACAAGGTATAACTTATTCATGAAACAACATCAACTTGGTTGATGCTGTGAAGAAACTTTTATGAGTAAGGTTCTTTTTTTCAACGTAAGTAAAGTAGTATCTGACCTGCTTTGTTGGCTAAATTTGATTTGAAAGGTGATGTAGATTCGGAAAATGTTTACAGTTACTTTGTCATCTTTATAAAAACAAGTTTTGTAAAATTGGAGTGAAAACTTTGATTAAGAAGTTCGTATTAAAATCTGTAAGTACTTCGTATCACACGGTTGATCTGTCGGTGGATGAACACATTAAATTTGGATGCCGTTTCCAGTTGCAGATATTTTTTTTAAGAATTTTCAAAACATTTTCTTCATAAAATATGGAGAACCACAAACTTAAAAAAATATTATAATTAATAATTATTATTTAGCTTAAAAAAATACTAGGTATCTTTATTCAAGCATTAAAAATAAATATATACGAAACACTACGATCCGAAATCACATTGTTGATTGTGCAAAGGACAACAATAATACTTATGTTGATTAAATAAATAAGTAATTACAGAAATACAAACGGGCCACCACACAATAAACACAGAGTTCTCTCGTGCCTGTCCCGGGGGTCCGATAAAAAACTAATTTGGGAAAGAAAAGACCAAAAAAACATTATCAGAAGTAGATACAAATTGATTTATTGCTGTTACTATCTCCAATGTTGCCTTACGGACGCTTGGTTTAGATACTGCAGAATTTATTTTGTCTGGTTTCATACATACTTTCTACTTTTATCTGATTTTCAATTTTTTCTGATTGTACCTACCTACATTAATTGTAACTATGTTCTTTTTGGCAAATAATCCTTATTATTTTAATACAGTGTGAGTCTTTCATACGTGCACATCCGGAAGTATGTACGGAGCTTTTCATTCTGAACAACTTTTGTTATGATGACCTTGGGATATTCCCGAAAAAATATCGACTCCCCATACACAGTGTCACGAATATAACCAATTTTTGGATGAGGAAGCATCTTTTTTTTTGTTATATCCCAAGGTCATTATAACAAAAGTTGTTCAGAATGAAGAGCTCTGTAACATAGTTCCGGATATGCACCTATGAAATGATTAAAGATAGGAAACTTTTTAAGGCGAAACTTAGGTGGTGCCAAGATAATGAGGCGCAGTTAAAAATGGACATAATTGCATCTCACCATAAGAATAAAAACTTTAGTCAGTTTTGGAAAGAAACCAAGAAGCTAAGCCCAAGGGCGGGCCTCCCTGTGAGTGTGGAGGGGGTAAGTGAGACCACAGAGATTGCTAATCTCTTCATGGAGCATTTTAAGGTGAAGTCATCGAGGGGGCAGGGGGACACGCTGCGGATGCCCACTGCTGACTCCGTCATCGCCCCCGTCACAGTCAATGCCAAGGAGGTTCGCAATATTATAGTGCGAATGACAAGAGGCAAATCGCCGGGGCATGATGGACTTAGCATTGAGCATTTGCTGTATGCTGGGGTTCACCTGCCAAGAGTCCTGGCTTTGCTGTACAGTCTCTGTATTAGGCATTCATATCTACCTGAGGGTCTTATGAAAACAATCGTTGTTCCAATTATCAAAGATAAAAGAGGAGACCCGTCAGATAAAAATAATTATAGGCCGATATCGCTGGCAACCATCATGGCTAAGGTGCTGGATAGTGTGCTTGACAGCCATTTATGTAAACATATGTGTCTGCATGATGGACAGTTTGGGTTTAGACCTGGGCTGTCCACCGAATCTGCCATACTCTGTCTAAAGCACACTGCCCAGTACTATGTGGACAGGGGAACTCCGGTATATGCGTGTTTCCTGGACCTCTCGAAAGCATTTGACCTTGTGTCTTATGACCTCCTCTGGGACAAACTGTCTGGTGAGACCAATCTTCCCTCTGAACTTGTGGCTATCCTGGGGTATTGGTATAGGCATCAACAGAATAATGTTAGATGGGCAGGCTCTCTCTCGGACACGTATGGGTTGGACTGCGGGGTGAGGCAGGGGGGGTTGACCTCGCCTAAGCTTTTCAACCTGTATGTCAACCGTCTGGTCGGGGAGCTCAGCGGCGCCGGTGTTGGCTGCTCTATTGATGGTAATTTTGTTAACAACATTAGCTATGCTGACGATATGGTGCTGCTGAGTCCCTCGATCAGTGCTCTAAGAAAACTCATCGGCATCTGTGAGTCCTACGCCGTGGCTCATGGGCTCAGGTATAACGTTAAGAAGAGTGAGTTGCTGGTATTCAAGGCAGGGCGACGCTCCTGCAATAATATTCCACCAGTAACTCTCTGTGGTGCTCCTCTTAACAGAGTAAATAAATTTAAATACCTGGGTCACTGGGTCACGGAGGACCTCACGGATGACCTTGACATTGAGAGGGAACGCAGAGCGCTGGCGGCTCGATGTAACATGCTGGCTCGCAGGTTTGCACGCTGCTCCAAAGAAGTAAGGGTGTCGCTTTTTAAAGCTTATTGCCAAACCTTCTACACATGCAGCCTGTGGGTCAAGTATACGCAGAAGGCCTACAGTGCTCTGCGCGTCCAATATAACAATGCCTTCAGGGTTCTACTGGGGCTGCCTCGATACTGCAGTGCGTCAGGGATGTTTGCAGATGCACGCACTGACGGGTTCCACGCAATAATGCGAAAGAGAGCGGCTTCCCTGATGCGCAGGATCCGGGGCAGCTCCTGTCGAGCCCTGAAGGTAATTAGTGAGAGGGTTGATGGCCCTGTTTTGTGTCACTGGGTAAAAATCCATAGCCCTAAATATCCAAATGTTTTTTGTAAATAAGTATTTATAATACTTGTTTGCAAAGAGCATTTGGATTAAATGTGTATTTAATAATTTTATTGTTTTTAACTTAATAATTTAATAATGTAATAATATTATTGTTTTCAATTTAATAATGTAACTAACCTAGATAATAAGCCAAATTGTTACTAACACAACTATGGACTTATGTCTGAAATAAATATTATTCTATTCTATTCTATTCTAT
Organism: Plutella xylostella; assembly: GCF_932276165.1. Taxonomy (NCBI): domain Eukaryota; kingdom Metazoa; phylum Arthropoda; class Insecta; order Lepidoptera; family Plutellidae; genus Plutella; species Plutella xylostella. The sequence continues at coordinate 3,207,802 of NC_064005.1, forward strand.
GAAGGACTCACCCTGTATTATATATTATATTATATGTATATGTCTCAAGTAGTACAAATTTTGAAATTTAAAAGGATGATGCACCTAAGTAACTTCAAATAAATACTTGGAAGCATTTTCCGCTTCAAATTTTTCTCGCATTTAAGTTTTCTCTTCAAATTCCTTCGCATAAATTTAAATATTAAAAGCAGAATACTTTCCTCTGTAAAAGAAAAGCATAAAATTACAATTAATGTAAGAAAAACAACAGAGAAATTTATATTTTCTGTTGCTCTGAATTCCATGCTTAGATATTCCAAACAAGTTTCCAAATTGGCCTATCTAGCTGAGGACGTGTGTTGCCCGATGTTGTAGAACGTATACATACACGCATGTATAATTATGTTGTGCACAGTAGAATAGAACAGAATAGAATAGAATAGATATTCGTTATTTGTACACAAAAACATGGACAAAAATTACAAAAAACTTAGTCTAACACATATGTACAAATGGTGACGTTATCGCTTAAAGCGATTTCTTCCAGGCAACCTTTGGGTGAAAGGATATTTCGATAGTACAATAACTTAAGGTCTGCTATATCACGCCAAACCACACAATAAGCCACTCGCTGTGTAATACTGACCAGATTTTATGTACGTTCTGAATTAAGGATGATTTAGACTATAATGTATTGAAGTAGACGACAGGTTGACAAACAAATACATGTACTATGTAGAAAGAGCTTGCTGAGGAAGGCAGAGAAAGATTTTCAACATAGGGTATAATAACACAATACATTTAGAATACCTAGAATATCTAGACTATGTAAGCACTTAGTCGAGAGAGAAAAGTCTGAAGCTCCCTCTCAATACTTGAGTCCATGTAATAAGTTTCTGAACAAACAATCTAGGTACAATATCCTGAGAAATGGTTGCTACATATTACGTTAGATCTTTAGTTTATTTTGTAACTTGGAAGAGATTAGGTAAACTGTCTTCGTGATATTTTTATTCTGCAACGTTGTTATGTGATAGGTATTTAGGTACGGCACGTATACGGTGATTTAAATAACTATTTTTAACCGACTTCAAAAAAAGGAGGAGGTTCTCAATTCGTCGGGATATTTTTTGTCTGCATTCTACTTTTAAAAGAAGGATTGAAATGAGAGATATTTTGTGTACATCCGTAACTAATTCGTAATTTCAGGGTTTCTCTGAAGGATCGGATCGAATCAATGAATACTTGTATAAACGCGTGCGGGGCAATCCCGCGTGCGTGATCAAATCGACATGCTGTTTAAAATAGCCAAAGAGCGGGTGAACAGGATCTTTTCAACAAGCTATTTAATTCGCAAAGCACTTTTACTGAAACCGTCCATCCATATTAATTATTGCTACTTCTCCATACTTACAATTTTAAAATCATAATTGATTGTTTAATAAGTTCGTAATTAGTTAACTTTGTTTTCAGTAGAATAATTTATGTAGCTTTCACTTTCACGGAATAAAAAAAAGGCGAACAAGTGCAAGTTGGACTCGCCCATACAGTTAATGCGATCTTCAGCATATCGGTGACAATCACTAAAACTGCAACAAACAACGTTATTTCCATGGTGGTGAGAGGGTTAACCAGTCAGGTCAGCTGTCACCAGCAGACTAGCCAGGGTGCACTGGACATAATTAGAATCTTCAGCAGTTCATTAAGACTTTATATTGTTATTTTTGTCTACTTCTTTCTAAATAGATATTTTTTTTCTTAAATAAGCGTTCAAGTTTTCGCCATTCAGCTACGGAACCCCCGGGACCTTAACAGAAACCTGTTTAATTCAAAACATCTGACTGGCCGCTGTGATCGAAAAAGTTCCGAATAAACTTTCACACGGAACAAGGCATTCATTAGCGGGGCCAGTTTCAGCTCGGATCTGGTCTCCGATCTACCAGATTCAGAATCACATATTCGCTCATTACTGAACGATGTACTTTCACTACTTGTTAAAATGTATGGACGGCTCACGTACAGTCGGAAAAACACATAAGTGTCCGTAATTTTATCGAGACCCAGCGCTGACACGTTGATAGTAATGTCTAATTATGATTATTGTAGACTCGAAAAGCACTCATTTTAAGCTCGTGTATGTATATCTAATAAAAAAATATTCTATAACCCCTTTAATTATGTCTTGATATACAGATATCTAAGGAACCTACTGATTGAACTAGGTATGCATGTATTCATGTATAATACTTAATAGTTATTTATTTTGCCGACTGTACTTATTTACATTGTATGAAAATTGCGTGCAACAAGCTTTTACCTGTCAAGTTCCAATTAAAGTGACAGTGTTTTATGGAGAATTTTAACCGATGTCCGATGTGTTGCCGATTGGGGCGCTCTGTAGGTGGTCATTCAGAACAACTTTTTTATTTTGATAAAGTCCTAAAAATATGCAAAATACAAAATTTATCCGCCGTATAATGCTAGATATGCGTATGCATTTGACGGTCGAATGGCGTAGTGGTTAGTGGCCGAACTACTGAGCCGAAGGTCCCGGGTTCGATACCCGGCTGGGGCAGATATTTGTTTAAAGACAAATTTTGTACTCGGGTCTTGGGTGTTGATATTTATATTTAATATGATCTATCTATGTATTTGTGTAGATATATCAGCTGTCCGATACCCATAACACAGGCTGTGCCTAGCTTGGGGTCGGATAATGGCCGAGTGTGAAGATGTCCACACATATATTATCATATATAATCGTATATTATATTGTCATAGTCGTTTTTTACGAATCTCCATAATTGGTAGAGCGACAGTTTGTTCTAAAAAATTACGAGCTAGTCACCTATTTTCGGCTTTCTATTCAATTTTTGTTACTTTATAGTTTAGCAGAATCCCGACTCAGCTACGAAATTCAACCAAGCTTAAACAACTTAGCCATGCTTACACGTCGGCGCTTGTCATCAGACCACGGGAGCAGCTGCTGTGTGAATCAAATGTCACTCCACTGAAGATTTAGCTTACACTTACATCATACTATACCTCGTTTCAGCTAGGATGGTTCCTGTGACCGGTAGGTACTTTAATTGGATACGACATACGATCCATACCATAGCATAAGTCGATAGACAATATCTATTGGATTTCATGATGGGACTATCTATAAACGTAAAACTAGAAACTTCTCTATAACGTTACAGAAATCGTTAGATATGAAACGAGATAATAAAAATTTTGATTTTGTTATTTTGAAAATTAACAATGGGACCTTTTACTAACACTATGCCTAATTGAACGAAAAACAAATTAAACAAACTTTATATTTATTTGAGATAAAGCTTAAGAATTAAAAAATTTCATATTAGATAATAAACTTGACTGCAGAATGTTATTCTAGTTATTATTTCTTAATTAAGTCATTGTTATTATTTATGTTTAGCCGAAAATAGAAAAGGCAGAAAATAATGTAGGTATTTATTATACGAGTAACAACGGTCTGCAATACTCTAGGTTTTATTAGTTTACGGTCAAAGGTAGAGTTGATTGTTTTTTAAACTATTATCAAAAAGCGCTTAGTATTCACATCGCGCATCATTTTTATCACGTTTGATGTGCACTCTGTGCTAGCTATTCTGTATCATTGCTTGTGACTCTTTTGTGACTGGAATTCACAGATCTCACGCTAACCACTTCCAGTTTACGAACGACAAACCTTTTAAGTCACTTCATAACTTCCGATCTGTGTGTGGTAAGATGCTAAGCTTGGTCTAAGTAAATTGATACTTTACATTGGGAATGCTTTTAAGCCGATAAGTTTGCTGAGTAGATGCGTAGACAAGGCTTGCACTCAGCGGCTGGCCGCCACCCCTGGGGGTCACTCTATATGAAGAAAAACGAAGTTTCTGAACGCTCCTGCGAGAGCCACGACTCTATCTCGTTGTATTAAACGTGCCGGTTGCACGACAGCCGTTAGTTTTTCGTCAGTGTAAAGTAACCCTTTTGGCGGGACTCCAAATGAATATACTCCTTTGGAGACACGACAAAATGTACCCAATAATTAATGCGTTGGTTATTTAAATTAGTTATATCTATCGTGTATGCTACAATCTGCACAATCTTTATAATTCTAATACAGAAAGAGGACGTTGATACTACTAAACTAGTACTAGGTGCTACTGAAATTATGTCAAACAGCAATAATACAGCGCACAGTCATCGTCCACGATTTTAGTTAAAAAGTAGTTAGATTGTTTTTATTTGTTTTGTGAGCATAATGTACATAATTTAGGTAATACCCAGAAAATATTAATTACTGTAGCTTCCTGGAGAGTTTGGTTATGAGAAGGCGATAAAAATATTACGTTTAATCATGACATGTACTCGTAGGTACAATAAGATCAATTTGCAATAATACACATTATGAAGCATGTAATGAATGGAAAATGAGTCCCCTCTATTCTCAACACGAATGGAAGGTAAATATTGATTGTATATAGCATTTCCATGTTTTCTTCGAAAATTCTGGGAAAGCATCTACAATATCTTCATACTTACATAAGTTCAAAGCGATCCAATTTCTGTGAACGCATCTGTGCCGAGTTAGAATGGATGTTTAGTTTTATTTGCAAAAATCCAGGAAACAAATCGGAGGACTATGAAATTATGTATCAGGAATCATGGCAAACAATCTATCCTCCTGACACCTGGCGTGCTATGAGTAGGACATTGAAAAAACATATAATATATAGTTTAAAAATATCTATATTAAAACTTTTATGGAGTATCCCTGTTATTCCTTTAAAGTTTTATAAAGTACCTATCCCTTAAACAATTTGTTCTTTGACAAAGTGACAAAACAGTTCAGTAGTAATTTTTTTAATTTTTTTTTAATTTAATAACAATGTATATGTCGCAGGCATCTGGTTAAATCTCCTGTTTGATTGAACCGCTAGCCCGTTCATTGGATGACGCTGCTTAGTTGTATGACTAGACCGAACGTTGATTGCACAAGCGTCACAAAACGTCCAACTAGTTAGCTGACTTAAAATCAGTCAGGTGGTGAACAAAACAAATATGGCGTCTAACAGCTAACAGCTGACACAAAAAGCACCTATATTGTTAGTTTTTTGCAAATAAATTAGCTTTAAAGTGCGTTATTTTTGTGTTAAAATAGTGTGACTACATGGATTTACCTATTATTACGCCGCGGGCGGATAGTTTTAAAGAAAAAATTGTGGCGTAACAGGATAATTATAAACAACAATATGAAGGTACGTTTATTGTTATTGTTTAGTTAATTTGTGAGATAAGAGCTTTGTAACATAGTCTTTTTGTTGACTCTTGTCTGGTCATGTTCACCCTAACCAGACATTACAAAGTTGCTATACTATATCCCATTCAACGACTCCGCTGAATGACGTTCAGTCAAGACGTCGAACGTTACAATCAACGACTTGACGAGTTGTCCTTTAGTCATACAACTGAATAGCGCCATCCAATGAACGGGCTAGTGGTTCAATCAAACAGGAGATTAAACCAGATGCCTGCGACATATACATTTATACCTCTCGGGGTCAGGAGGCTATCCTATCAAGTTTTTTCATCATCTACTTATTGTATATACTTACTTAGTAGGTAATTATGAGCATTTTATTTCACTACCGATTTAGATAAAGAATACCTAGCTCATCACCAAGAAATCACTTCATCTACACAGCTAGTAGCTACGGACACACTAAGGTTGACTATCACAAACATATTAAATCTAGATTTAGTGTCAAATCTTGATTTAAGAAACATCAATCCATACAAATTTATGGCGTAAATCGAGATTTAACACTAAATCTAGATTTAATATGTTGTTGCATGTTTGTGCAAGTCGCCCTCATTACAGTGGTGAGATGTCCCCACATATTATTATATTATTATTATGTTGTGTCGTTACCATCTCGGGACCATGGGGTCCCGGACATTTGGAAGGCGTGCATGGGGCCGAAGCCAACATGTAGAGGCCCTTTTGACAACATTAATCTATATGAAATGTGACACTAACCGACGATTTTCCCTGTGAAAACTATAGAAGTGAACCCAAGGAAAATCTCCGGTTAGTGCAGGACTATTGTAGGATATGGAGAAAACTAATACAGGGTTATGGAATGGGGTGCTAAATGGACTGGGTATCTGGGACTATGGAAGGACTATGGCCCCTGCCTGGACCTATATGTTTCACATACGGATAAAAAGGCAGGGGGTGACTCGCACACACATTAAATGGGCCCCCCAAAACAGTCGCTAGCACATTACAGTGACGTAGCAACAAGGGGGCAACATGGCATGAGGTGCTGAGGGTGGAGAGGTATACCAAGGCTCTCAGAGCAATCGCGGATGCCGGTCAAGACCCCTACAAGCACTTACTGAATATACTTCCTTCCTCCGAGCATTTCTGCTCTAGCGGTACACCACTCAAGCCAGCCAATGAAGGCAAGCAAGAGGTGGGAGATCCTGTTCCTCGTCAGTGTTCACTCTGGACAACCAATAAAGGCAAGCCAGAGATGAGGAACAGGGGTTCTCCCCGGCATCGGGTGGGTGGGGTCGCTAATGCCCAACAGCTCGCCACAAGCTGCCCTGCCGCATTATTATTATTATTATTATAAGTTTTGGACCACTGCTGCTCTAACCACGACTCTATTTCGTTGAATTAAACCTACCGGTTTCATGACAGCTCTCGTTCGTTTGTTTTTTTTCTTGCTAGAGTAACCCCGGGCGTTCGCACAGCCTCAATTCACGTGCAGTTTAATTAAGATCGGGTAAAAGATACGATTTCAGAGGGTCCTCTATGCAATTTACGGTTAGCTGGATAGTTGTTACGTTCGTCCATTTTCCCTTTGTAACACAGTGTTGGCTTTTACGATGTGGGCTTAGAAATACCTGGAGGGTCACTATACTTTTAGTTTTCGAATCTTCGCCCGTTGTTACAGTCCACGCCACCACTGCCACAGCTGCCGCTGTTCAGTCCCATCACTAGTGGTTGAACCCCATCACTATCACTTGTCAAACCGAATCGGCAACGTCACTTTCTTCTTATAATAAAATTGTAACCATCAACATTGTAAATTGTAAAAGCAAGAATATACGCTGTATTTAAACTTATTTGGAGTCAGATTATTCATCCTCACCATCCTACAAGCATCTACGAGGAACATTGGTGACCACCGACGTGATAAATTCAACGCAGCTATCGACGGGCAAACCAGCGACATTGAGGTTACGCAACGTGCACACCTCGTGAGAACATTGAAAATCAGCAAGTTCTTGTTCTCCCTGATACCGCATCCCGCCAGCCGTTGGATCACAATTACAACCAACATAACTACAATCTTCAGTAACACAATATTTCAAGAAAACAACAAATTTCAAGGACAAGTCGGTGAAAACTGCTACGTCATTACGCCAACAAACGGACAACGGAGTCGAATATTCACCGGGAATCGATAATTTCCCTCAAGCTGAAGCCAGCCAGTTCACCAGGAGGTATAGTAAGCCACCCAGGAGCGCTGCAGCCAGAGCTAAACAGCAGGGAAGTGCCCTTCCTACCTATTTATTACTCCTTGCCCTGTCCAATTCGTTTATTCAGAGTTGTCAATGCTTTGATTGTTGCGTTATTGTTGCCTAGCATCTATATTTCACTTTTCTTGCATCCCACTAGTTGCTATAATGCAAAATATCTTCATTCTAAAAATAAAAACCTAATCATTCACAAACTATATCTTGCTACGTTTGCACAAATAAGCTAGCTTGCTAAATACATATTCAAATTCAAAGCCAACTAACGATTATTACAATAATACATAATTACATCTTGTTGCTAAGGCGCATATCAGGGATAACCTACCTCTAAACCCATTGCAAGTCCCATACGCTAAGGCAAACAAAATAAACAATAACTAAGCAGCTATCATATCCATCTACTAACAATAAACTTCACACTAAGTTGTTATCAGTAAACTATTTATAAGTAATCAAACCACATTCAGTATTCAGTCAATAACGCTTTGCTTATTCTCCGCATTCCAGTTGTGTGGCCGCTGCCTCAGCTGATACCATAGTGTTGGCTCGCAGTGAGTGCCATCCCGTCCACGCCAGCCAGCCCAGCGAGGTCATTTAACCCACCATACACCACACAACCGAACTGAGAGCATCTATTATTAAGTTAAAGTATTATTTTAATTATTTCATTGACTAATTATTGGTTTACTTTGGTACAACTAAACAGTAGGTACTCTTAACTTATACCTGCACCATGTCACAAGGGGAGACTGCACCTAAGTCTCCATCAGAGAATCTAAAGCTAAATGTACCTCAAACTAGTTACTATAACAGTCTGAAGGATCTCAATACTAAGCGTAGTTCTGTAAAGGGCAGAATTACAAAATACAAAAATCTTTTAAAGAAAATAACCGAATCACATGATGTTTCGCCAACTGATTTGTGCATGCTAACCCAAAGGTTTGATAAGTTTCATGAGTTATATTCAACTTTTGATGAATTACAGTCTCAGATAGAATTATTAAATTCCTCTAATTTAGAGAGTGAACTCGACACTCGTGAAGAGTTAGAGGCTGAGTTTTCATTGCTTATTGCACAAACTCGAGTATATTTAGATAAGAACAAGTCTCATAAAAATGACTTTGAATCTGCATCTGAAAATGGGTCTCACAAGTCTAGTTGCAGCCACTCATGTGACAATGGTGTTGGTGCAAGCTTCAAACTGCCTATAATAAAAATATCGAACTTTGATGGTTCATATTTTAAGTGGTTGGAATTTAGAGATACTTTCACTTCTCTCATCCACAACAACAACCAAATTAAACCAATACACAAGTTTCATTACTTGAATTCTTACCTGGAAGGGGAGGCTGCTCGTGTCTTAACCAATCTAGAAGTAACGACTGATAATTACAAGGAAGCCTGGCGTCTCCTCTGTGAGAGATACAACAACGAAAAACAATTGATAAAAAATCACTTGAATTCTTTATGCAACATTCAACCTGTCGCCCGAGACTCCGCAAAGGGTTTGAGGTTCATAGTTGACCATGTTTCCAAGAACCTACGGGCATTGAGCTCTCTTGGTGAACCAACAACCTCCTGGGACACCCTCATCATTCATTTGGTCTCGGCAAAGCTCGACAACAATTCTACTTTTAAGTGGGAAGAATATAAAAATAATTTTGAAAAATCACCATCATTAAATGATTTTTTCACATTTCTAAAGGGTCGTGCAGACATTCTCGAGTCAGTTAACTATAATAAAACTGTCAACAATCACCCCAGACCCGACTCACACTCAACTTATAACAAACCTGATAAGTCACATACAAAATCTTTCGCAATTTCAGCCACTGATGCCCCTCCAGCTCCTGTGTGTGTGCTGTGCAATGGGAGTCATCGCATTTACGACTGCGCGTCGTTCCTGGCCATGTCCGTGGAGGACAGATGCTCGGAAGCAGCTCGTCTTCGCCTGTGTGCCAACTGCTTGCGTAAAGGCCATTCTTCTCGCCAGTGCAGACTTCGTTCATGCTCCATTTGCAAATTGCGACACAACACTCTCCTCCATAGGAGTACCAACCGTGACCCTCCCCAGGCTCAAAATACCTCAAACGTAAATACATCCACCATGGAATCTGAGGTAGGTCAGGAAGAAAATAGCAACATAATTAGCATGTCTATTAACTCAAGTACAAACGAAAGTATTTTACTTTCAACTGCTCTAGTTGATATTTACAATCCGAGTACTAAAAGTCACCTAACCATTCGTGCTCTTTTAGACAGCGGGAGCCAATCGTCTTTAATAAGTAGCGATCTAAAAACTAAGCTAGATTTGACTCCTCAGCCAACTCGAGTAAACATTGTAGGTGTAGGTAACATTATCACATCTAACTCATTGCAACGCTGCCTTGTACAAATTAAATCGAAGCACAGCAACTACTCAGCTGATCTGTCATGTCTTGTACTGCCCAATTTAACTGGGAACTTGCCTAACAAGTCGTTTGATTTGTCTCAAATTAATTTACCGACCAACATAAAACTGGCTGACCCTACTTTCAATGTATCGGCACCTATAGATATGATAATTGGTGCTGACATCTTTTGGTCATTGATAGAATCAGATCAATTGTATTTAGGCTCAAAACAACCGGTCATGCGCAAGACCAAATTAGGTTGGGTATTGGCAGGCGCATTGTTTACACAAGATTATATTGATTCAACAATAAATTGCAATCATGTTTCAACCGTTGATTATCATTCAAGTGATTACATTTCTAATGAAACATTAGATAAAACTATAACAAAATTTTGGGAATCGGATCAAATTCCTGAATCATCAAATAAAGTTGTTTACACAGATTTAGAAAAGGAATGTGAGCAACATTTCATCGATAACACAACTCGCAACGCAGAAGGCAGGTTTTGTGTCAAACTACCCCTTCTTTCAGAACCAGACTGTCTAGGTGATTCATTTAGATTAGCTAGGAGACAATTTTTTGCGTTAGAAAGGAGATTTAAAAACAATTTAGAACTGAAACTTTTATATTCTAAATTCATTGAAGAATACCACAAGCTAGGGCACCTATCTAAGTCAGATAGTTTGATTCCCAATCAATCCTACTTCATTCCACATCACGCTGTGTTGCGGCCAGCTAGTGAATCAACGGCATTACGTGTAGTGTTCAATGGAAGTGCTAGGACTACCTCAGGTTATTCTATCAATGATTTACAAATGACAGGACCCCACATTCAAGATTCTCTGTTCAATATAATACTGAGATTTCGCCAGTACGCTTACGTTTTGTCTGGAGACATCGAAAAGATGTACAGACAAGTGGAGGTCCATGAAAGTAACCGTAATTTGCAAATGATTTTGTGGCGTAATAACGAAACTGAACCGTTACAGTCATTCAATTTAAACACGGTTACCTACGGGTATACCAGTTCAAGTTATTTAAGCACTCGCTGCTTATGGCAGCTAGGTGAAGAGTGCCATGATTCTAGGATAAAAGAAATCATACAAAACGATTTTCTGGTTGATGATTTATTAACTGGTAGCAATAATCAGGACGATTTATTACACATCAAAAGAACAATAGAGCGTTGTTTATCAAAGGGTTGTTTTAATTTACGCAAGTATCGTTCTAATGCTCCATCAGTTCTCGCTGATTCACAAAACACAGAAGGTAATCTAGTGATTAGTTCATCTTCCCATACATTAGGAGTTGGGTGGGATCCAAAAAATGATCTTATTCAATTTCCTAGTAGTTACAAAATTAAAAAGGATTCCCCAACAAAACGATCAATTTTGTCAGATTCATGTAAAATTTTTGACCCGTTGGGCTTATTAAGTTCAATTACTATTAAACCAAAACTATTAATCCAGAAGTTATGGATTGAAAAGGCGGATTGGGATACGCCTGTTAGTCAGGAAGTCATACAATCATGGCAATCATTTGTCAACAGCATAGAAAGCATACAAGATATAAACATTCCCAGACATGCATTTAGTATCAATGATGGTAGTGTAGAATTACACTGTTTTTGCGACGCGTCTAAGGTTGCATTTGGTACATGCATTTATGTAAGGTGCATAGATACAGATGGTGCAGTTACAGTGCGCCTCTTGTGTGCCAAGGCCAGGGTAGCATCAGTGAAGCCCACGACTATCCCCCGCCTTGAGCTGAGCGCATGCCTGCTCGGGGCGCAACTCGCAGCCGCCGTGTGTCGCGCTCTGCGATGTGTCATTACTCGCAAGTTCTTTTGGACGGACTCTTCTATCGCGTTGGCTTGGTTAGGTATGCGATACGACAGATTAAAAACGTTTGTCGCTAATCGGGTAGGTACTATCCTAGAGTTAACTGACGACTCTCAATGGCGTCATGTACCTACAGACCAGAATCCCGCAGACCTTGCTTCACGCGGCATATCCCCATCGGATATTAAAAATTTAGATTTTTGGTTCAACGGCCCCTCATTTCTTTCACAACCAGAACACTCATGGCCTACACTGAACACTAAACCTAATGATTTAAATGAAATACCTGAAATAAAAACAGTAAAAATTAATACATGCACAGAAAATACAAACAATAAACTCATAAATTTTGAAGATCATTCTAACGTAAACCGTTTGCAACGATCATTTTCATACGTACTACGTTTCATTCATAATTGTAGAAACAAACAAAGAAAAACTGGTATTTTGCAGCCTGAGGAGCTCACTGCTTCTCTTGAATTGTTAGTAAAGCTAGCCCAAGAGGAAACTTTCTCGAAGGAGCTCAGTATCCTGAAGAATAATAAACCACTCAATCCGAAGAACCCATTGTTGTCTTTAAATCCATTTCTGGACTCTAATGACATTTTGAGAGTGGGAGGACGTCTAGATTCTTCTTGCTACTCATTTGAAAAGCGTCATCCCATGCTTCTTCACTCAAAGCATACGCTTACAAAGTTACTATTTCGTCGTGAGCACATACTTCTTCTTCATGCTGGTCCACAGCTATTACTTTCTTCCATAAGGGAATATATTTGGCCAATTGCTGGCAGAGATCTAGCTCGTACTACAGCAAGACAGTGTGTAGTCTGTCGCAAAGTAAGCGGTAAAACTACAACTCCTATCATGGGATCGTTACCTAAACAACGTGTGGACCCAGGGTTTCCCTTCTTGAGTACTGGTGTTGACTTTGCCGGACCATTTTTAATTACAGACAGAAAAGGAAGAGGTTGTAAGATAACTAAATGTTACTTATGTCTATTTGTTTGCTTCCGGTATAAATGCTTGCATCTAGAAGCTGTAAGTGAGCTTTCTAAAGATTCTTTTATATTATCATTGCGTCGTTTTATCTCTCGACGCGGGAAACCAAGGGAATTCTTTTGCGATAATGGCCGGAATTTCGTTGGTGCAGCCAGGGAAATCGGCGAATTCCTTACTTCTAACTCTGGTGACATATCAGCTTTTTTTTCAGAGTTAGGAATCAAATTTAATTTTCAACCTGCATATGCTCCTCACTTCGGTGGGTTATGGGAGGCTGGCGTTAAGTCGGCAAAGTATTATTTAAAGCGTATTTTAGGCAACTGTCATTTAACATTCGAAGAATTGGCAACTTTGTTTACTCAAATTGAGGCTATCCTCAACAGTAGACCTTTATGTCCATTATCCTCATCCCCTAATGATTACCAACCTTTAACCCCAGGGCATTTCCTAATTGGTCGTCCATTGCTGTCATTTCCATCACCAAATTTAGAAGATGCTAAGATGAGCAGACTAGACCGTTACCAGCGATTAGAGCACATCCGTCAACACTTTTGGAATCGATGGCAACGAGAATATGTCACGGAGATGCAACAGAGGCAAAAATGGCGCATTCCTACTAGACAACTGCAAATAGGCGACCTGGTACTTCTGAAAGAAGAGAATCTCCCCCCAATGTCTTGGAGGCTAGGACGTATAACATCTCTGTTCCCAGGAAAGGACAAAGTAGCTCGGGTGGCTGAAGTCAAAACTACCCATGGTACATTCAGAAGAGGAGTGAAGTACCTCTGTCCTCTGCTGGAGCCTGCAGACACCTCTTTGGAACCTGAGGATTCCAAGGCCCCGGAGTATGTTCAGTCCCATCACTAGTGGTTGAACCCCATCACTATCACTTGTCAAACCGAATCGGCAACGTCACTTTCTTCTTATAATAAAATTGTAACCATCAACATTGTAAATTGTAAAAGCAAGAATATACGCTGTATTTAAACTTATTTGGAGTCAGATTATTCATCCTCACCATCCTACAAGCATCTACGAGGAACAGCCGCTATACGGGTTCGTTATCGATGTAGATAAACGTCAGAATATGCTTTTAGCTTTTGTTTCTGAATGAGAACAATGCACTTAGGTATGTTTGGACCATAATAATATCTAGAATCTAGATGTGCAGGTTTACTAGCGATGCTTTCCATGACCGCATGAGTATGAGCACATCATTGTACTTAGGTAATATTTTTTATAAACTCATGTATTTTATTAATCCTTACGTATAAATTTATATTTCTAAAGAATTTATTGGTACATTGCGCGATTCGAACCCACGGCCTCACGAATGTGATCCGAAACCTTATCCGTTACTCCTTCAAAACTCTTTGTCCTCCACAAAACACACAAAATCGATTGTCATTCAAAACGCTCAAGAAAACATCCTCATGGCTCTCAAAACGCGAATGCAATCGAAGTGTCGACACACAACCCAAAGGATGTGGACTTAATGGAATCACGAAATGATTTTCATAGTAACTGAATCGCACAGTTGAGTGACAAGTCTCATAACTGGTTGTTGATGGAGTTGCGCGGCCGCCGGCGCTACCAATTTGCATAATATTGCATTCTGAAGCTCCTGAATATTTCAGCGAGGCTTAAGTGAGACTCAAGGGGATAAACAACCGGTGTTGTGCCACGACCATTAATAGGACAGAGAGCTTGTAAGCAAGATGTGTGATGGTGATGGATTTAGAGCTGTAATGCCGAGCGCAGAGGACTTTGATTAATGAACGCGTTTGTTGTGGATCCTTGTGTCTGCCTACCTCGGTAGGAGACTGTGTGTGATACACACAATTTTTAGTTATTAATTTAATATATACATACATACAATAATAGTAATTTCTTTATTTCACTTACAATTAATGCCTGTAAGACACAATGTATTTCAAATATATTTCGTTTTCAAGACATTTTTTAAGTAAATAACCACCCGAAACTTTTATCCTCGAATGTATTTAATTTTGAATGACTTGACGGATTTCAATTTCATCTATACTGTGTAATTCAATTCTTCATTAGAAACCTGAAATTCCGGAAGCTCTAACTCTAACGGGGATCGTTAGTTCAAAGGATTAGGATACATAATCAATATAATAGTTTACCAAGACTCCAGGCGCAGTATTCAGATGTCAACAGCGTTTCAAAAGCGACAGTGAAGTTATTGAGGCGTGAGATAATGGCTGGACACCATATTCCAGTTCTAACGTAAGTATCCGTCTACAGAAATCGAAAGGTGAAATATCTATTCTATTTGCTTGTTACATAGGGATACCTAAATAGGTGTACCTATGTAACAAACAATTCAGCTCTCAAGCTCACAGTAGAATGCGAGTAGGCGGCCTAGGTCACCTAGGACTTCAGAGACCGAGACAGAATAACAAGACTTGCCATTCATGCTCCTAGAACTATCGGGACAAATTTAAGAATAAACTAGCTATACAAAGGTTATTATTATTATTAAATTCTTTATTGCACATACATCAATTTGTACATAGGCGAACTTAATGCTAAAAGCATTCTCTTCGAGTTAACCTTGGCCGTTGTGGAGAAAGTGATAGGTAGTGCGAAAGACAATGAGGACAGTTTAATTTTGTTTAATATCTATAATGTTAAACATTAGAATATATACTTACTTATACATAAGGTTATACGGAGACCTGACCGACAAGCAATCGATACATTTAATTTAATTCATCGAGATAGAGTAGTGGTTACTTCAGCAGCTCTCCAAATTATCGCTATCGTGAAGCGCCTTCAAAGGTAAGCGTCCACCTTTGGGCATCGTACAATTTGTACGCAACGAACGCATCGCATTCAGTACTCTTTGTAGAGAAATTCACATAAGTGCGTCCACTTGATCAACATTGCCGACGCCGTTTCAGCACACATTTATGAAAATCCGTTTAGTCCGATACGTACGATACCAATAGGTGGACGCTTACCTCAAAACTCCGTCGGTAATATTTTCAGCGAACAGAATTCTTTGGAATCTCTGGACTGTCCCGAATTGAGCTCCAGTACAACTAGGTGCAAAAGTCATACAGTTTTTTTTTTCAAACCATTGGTAGGTCTCCATTTATAATGGCTTTATTTCAATAAGAAACTGAAGAATTTGTAATACTCAAAAAGTTACAGAGTATTACGCACATTAAATAATGTTTTTTTTTTAATTATTTTGCAACGTAATTTTGCTGTTGACTGTACCATGCTCCGCGATATGACCTCTCTGGGAACTTGGGAGATTCAACAAAGTTTTCCTTCAATACGGTATAACACGCCCTCGGCAATCCCAAGGGTGCGTCTCCACTTTAGTTAAATTCTGGAGATATGCTATTTATTTTGCCAGTGGCTTGCATTGTTTTAAGTGTAATGTGTTAAAATAGCTTCGTGCATTTATGTTAAAACAATATATGTAGGTAAATACGTTATAGTTCGCTGGTAAAGACTGTAAAATCTGAAAGGAAAGTAAAAATATATCGTGGATAGTTCCAAGAAAGTAAGACACTAATACTTAGTAACTATTTAATTGATCTGTGGTATTACTAGTACCTAAATCTAAAGATCGCATCCAGTGGCGTGCTTTAGGAAAGGCCTACGTCCAGCAGTGGACTGCTATAGGATGATGATGATGATGATGATGATGATTACTAGTACCTAAAGGAAAGCATCAAAAGTATACAGTATTGACTTTAAAATTTAAATACAACAAGATAAATGATTTATAAATAAAAACGGATGCACCTACTTATTTATAATCATGAGGAATTCCGAGAAGCGATTTCAAAAACCAAATAATAATAATAATAATATAAACACTCACACCTTGTACCAATTGTACTCCCTTGCGGGGTAGGCAGAGGTGCATTGATGCACCCACTTTTCGCCAGTGTTTATGTTAGTCCCAATGTAATAGAGGGCGGGCCTATTGCCATTTTACGGGCACATCCAAGACCCGAGAACAAATATCTGTGTTTAAACAAATATCTGCCCCAGCCGAGAATCGAACCCGGGACCTTCGGCTCAGTATTCAGGGTCACTAACCACTACGCCATTCGGTCGTCAAAAACCAAACCAATCCATAATTCCATCACTCAGCCAGCTGATTTGCAGAAGTAGTAAAATACATAAATCGTTGTTACGTTATTTACAACGCGTTAAGAAAGCCATTACGGCAATAAAGTTGCAGCCATCCGTTATTATCTCGTTTAATTCAGCGGTCCGTTGCGTGGAATATCGCCAAATAATGACCATCCATTGTTTCACGATGAACGGCCGGGAATCAAATGGCAGACACAACATTTTAATTACTCTTTTGAAAATTAAAAAGTGATGTTCAAAACACAATAAAATTTATAGAGCATTCAGGAAATTATCAAAATTTTAAAACCAATATTACAATCGAAAGAGAAGCCCGAGTGTAGTATCAAATGTCCCTTATAGGCAATTATGTGCTTATCTTACTGGCCGATTCCTTTCATCAAGATGTAGGTGGAAAAACCTTAGTTTATTTATTTCATGTACTTACGTAGTGTTTGTCACCGACATAATGATAGGAACAAGGAAATATTGGCCATAGTTACTACAGTATAATATGGTACTCCGGATATCAATCCAATATTTTAAGTTCCACAAAAAATTCTGGAGCTGAATTTAAATGTATTTCAAAGCTAACCTCATGGAATTCACTTGACCGCTTTGCCTGATTGCTGAGAAGCTAGATTATTGCTGAAAACTAAGCCTTGGGAACCTTAATCTCAGGCAGCAACATAAAGATATTTCTGTGTAACCCAAAATTAAAGTGGGGAATTAAGTCCAAAGTCGTCAGTAGGCTGTTATCACACGACCGCTGGCACATTCCTCATTTTATCTAGCATAACTTTGGAATTGCTTGGGTTAGTTGACACGATGTAGAATACCACAGCGATCACAATAGCAGGGTTGATTTAGCTTTAAGGGCCGTGATGGCGTAACGTATAAAATCTTGGCTCTCATTCCATGATATTTGGGTTCGATTCTATTCTATTCTATTCTCTATGGGGGTGTAAGTACCTGCATCTGGCTCTCTCTATTCGAACCTTTTGTGCATATCCCCAAGGTCTAAACTGCCTTCCTAAGCTTGGACCATTTCCCAACACACTGGTCCACTGCGGGTTGGTGGGTTCACATACCTAGATGTGCTAAATCTAGATATGCAGGTTTCCTCACGATGTTTCCTTCACCGTAAGATCGATGGTATGTACTTAAGTTAAAAGAACTCATTGGTACATGTCAGCGCCGGGATTTGAACCCGCATCTCTGGCGTGAGAAGCGAGTGCTTACCCGACTGAGCTACCACCGCTTCTTTTCCTGAGCTATGTTTGTTGCTTGGACTGTAGGTTTGGCTGGCTGGTCTTCTTCATTAAAACCAAAGTTTCACAGTGAGACAGTATTTTATTTTACACAACAAGAAGCACAAGAGCACCGTACAGCAGTTTTATTGTAACAGTATAGGATACGGAAGATGACCATAAACAATAATTAAAAATATACTTGTGTTGCCATCAACAAGCTACAGCCGCTCCTTTTATTTCTCTTCGATATTGTGGGTTCAAATCCTGGAACTTAAATACGAAATTAATTATTTAGAAATAAGGAATTTAACTAGCCGACAATTATCCAACTTACGTACAGTAGTTTCATCTCTTGCAAATTACTGAAACATTATAAATGCATTTTGTACTGTAGAAAAATAAATGCACAGCCGTAGTATTCATGTTGTTTGGGTTGGTGCGAACAATTTAAGTTAGTGGCTCTGACACTCACAACACATGCCGTAAGGTTAAAGTTAGGACAGAGTAAGCCCTCTGCTGTAAGTACTATACTGTAGTCAAACGCCTCTGTTCATAAAAATATATTGTATGGACTAGCCTGTAAATACTTGATACGACTTACGGTGACATATAAATATTTTACTGTATTTAGAGATGTTTTAGAAAAAATATGAAAAAGAATGGCGATAAATCCATTACGTAGGTATACCTACCATCACGATCTGTATCTTTTTATTGCACCCATGTATGCAATAAACTGTATCTTACATGCATATACATCTCTATAAATAAAGTTGATGGAAAATCATCAAAAGTGCAGAAAATAACTTTCAACAAATACCTACTAGTATTTGTATTTCAGTGAATAAATGAGTGGAAACCCCATCAACACGCTGTCGAAAGATAGCAGTAATTTATTGGTGCACTTTATAAAAGGATGTTCATCAAAATTGTCGGCTCTGATCCACTGAATAAAATTAGTTTTAAATTCAGTAGGTTTTTTACTCGTATGAATAATTTTGTGAATGAACCTCCAATATTTTTTGTACTTTTGGGGGGGTGATGTAGATGGATATTCCAATAGTTAAGCATTTAAGTCCCACAAACTAAGAACCTACCACTTAAATTTTCCGTTTCGAAATTAGTAGGTAGGTAGTACCTATAGTGAAAATTATACACATTACAATTTACAGTAAATTTTTAATTGAACCGTTTTAATTGCAGCATGAAATGTGCATTTCGCAGCTGCAACGTTCGAAGATGCTGGTAGTTAGCCAATTCGCATTCGAATTTTTAAATGTGTTTTTAGAAAGTAGGTACTATTAAAAATAAAAAGTATATCTTTTTAATTAATTGATGAAATATGTAATATTCTAGTAAGAACTTTTTTTTTTACTCAGACTTTTAGGATTTATTTTGAATTTACTTTTTAAATGGCACGATTGACGAAAAAAAAACATGGACCGCTAAAGCTTTCAATTAAGGACTTAACTCTTCAAAATGGGTTTTCATTTGCAGTAAAAAAGTTTGAATTGATTCAAAATTCTATTTCGTTTGCTTAACGTTCAAGTGACTCGTAACTGCGAATGATGTGAAAAGTTTCTTTCAGCGGTCTCAGTAAGCACAGCCTGAATTTTAACATAACCATGTTATTTTGTGGCTAAATGAACTACACTGAATATGTAGAAGATGTTTTACAGGTCATTAATTTTAAATATGTTGTAAGGACTCATTATAACAAAAGTTGTTCAGAATGAAGAACTTTTCTGTTCTGCTCTGTAACATACTTCCGGATGTGCACCTACGAAAGAATCACCCTGTATAGGTAGATTTAGTCAAGTTAGAAAGCGGAGACCAACCCTATTCCAACTGTAGTATTCATCACCATAAAAAAAGAGATGATGAGTATTTTTTTGGACGACCGAATGGCGTAGTGGTTAGTGACCTGACTACTGAGCCGATGGTCCCGGGTTCGATTCCCGGCTGGGGCAGATATTTGTTTAAACACAGATATTTGTTCTCGGGTCTTGGATGTGCCCGAAAAATGGCAATAGGTCCGCCCCCTATTACATTGGGACTAACATAACACTCTGGCGAAAAGTGGGTGCAGCAATGCACCTCTGCCTACCCCGCAAGGGAGTACATTAGTACAAGGCGTGAGTAGGTGTGTGTGTGTGTGTGTGTGTGTGAGTATTTTTTTTTACTTTTCGCAGAGATTCTCTTCGCTCAAATACAGATAGGTAGCTTCATAGTTGCGTTGCCTTCATTTCCAGCACAAAAGGCATTTTCAGTTAACAAAAAGGCTCGGATTAAAATTCAGTGGCGAAACGGTGAAAGAGGAAATCCAATTTGACTTTGAATATGCAGACAGGAGGCCGATCGGTTAACTAACGATTCGGATAAAAAAAACGAATGCTACGAAACCAAAAATCGTATCTCAAACTCTGAATCACGTCTAGATCGATAAATTTCACTTGTGAGCAATGAAAAAGTTTCAGTGACTAAAGCACCAAATTACCTACTCCTAAACGGAGATGTCTAGCTTAATAACGCCGTCTGCAATATTGAAGAAAGTATTTGGTTTTGTGGTTTTATCAAATCGGTATTTCCTAAGTTTGAAAAAATGCCGGTTTGCTTTGTTTTTTCTGGTTTCGGTCAGTTCCTCCTTAGGGTTTTTGGAACTTAAATTAATATTAGTTTACCAATACCTTATTACATCGTATTTACGTCAATATCCGGTTGTGTCTAGTAAGCTTAAACACGAGGTACTTACATTTACTAGCGTACCACAAAAATTGAGGTGATTTGAGTGGATTTTTTTAATTGAGTATCGTAGTATAATCTCAATGGCAACCTAAGTAACCTTTTTCACATACGACTCACATAATATCAAACGCTAGTTATAAGGTTCAGCAATACATTGACACAATTTATCAGTGACTATACGAGTATACGTAACCTATGCATTTAATAATAACTTTGTGGCAATTTAACGGGCCATGCGTTACGGTAAGCTTTACTTATTTGCCTACCCTATTGGTAGTTATCGGACCGAAAGGAAAGCTAATAGGTATTATTCAAATGAGGCCAGTGAAAACGGCTACCCCATTTTCACCAGCATCAGTTTCGTTCATGTAGCAATTAATTACTCAACTCGCTTGCTGATCTGAGTGTGAAATAAGTACCTACATGAACCACATCTGGGGTAAACTTTACTTCAATAGAACTAGGACTAAGCATACGTCCCGTCGAAGCCAAATAGCACATTTTCTATTAAGTAGGTATCTACACTCACGGGCAATGAAAAAGTTCCACCAGGCATTGAAGTTCCATATGACACTGAAACTTTTTCATTTCTCGAGAGTGTATTATACAGTCCAATTACTGTAAAGACATGACAATAAAGAGTGCGATTTTGCTAAGACTTTTTATCATTGTCAGTTATTTACTTACATTTACATACGTTTTAAAAATAAAAAACCGATTGATAACGGCTTTTTAACGGATTTGTCCTTAAATAAATATAATAGTTCCATTAAATACGATCTTTAACAATTAGTTAGAATCCACTTCCGTTTTCAGAACTTTATAGTTTTACTGTACTAGGCTATACTACACACTTATGAAACTGTCCCACGGTAAACTTTATTATTTAGCGATTTCCCGAGACGTCATAATCTTTTATCTAACCCAGTGACCTTAAAACACTTTCT
Organism: Plutella xylostella; assembly: GCF_932276165.1. Taxonomy (NCBI): domain Eukaryota; kingdom Metazoa; phylum Arthropoda; class Insecta; order Lepidoptera; family Plutellidae; genus Plutella; species Plutella xylostella. The sequence continues at coordinate 3,229,656 of NC_064005.1, forward strand.
CCGAATGTAACATCGAATGTGTATCAGTTCGTATATTTACGACTGTGTTGTGTTATAGAAAAGTTGTTCGTATTCAGGAGGGTTACTGCAGATTGACAAAAAACTAACGATTGAGAGCTGTCACAAAATCGATCAACAACGTACAGTCCATCTGTATAATTATTAAAATAAAGAGTGCGATTATTCAAGTTTTTTTATCATTGTCAGTTATTTACTTAAATATACTAACTGTGAAATACATGTAAAAAATTTAAGAACCAGATAATTTAGTTATCCTTTTCCGTTTTCATATCTTCGTTTACTGTAGTGAACACAGCGCTCCGTAACCTCTTTTTTCATAAGCTAGATTGGCCCCTTAGGGTTGTTTGGATCACAGCCAGCAGGCCCTATCACGTCACGTTTAACTAGAACACGGAGGGAAAATAAATAAATAGAATCGGGATTAGTATGGCGCAATCATTAGTTCCATTCTGAGAAAGTGTTTACAGGTCGTAACAAACTGTTGTGGGAAATGATACAATAATACTTGAAACACATGAAAGATTAAGTGATGTAATTGTTAAATTAATATTTTCTCAAGTATATAAGTACCTATGTAAAAATTGCAGCCTGTTTGCCATTATGTTGCAAAAAAAACAGCCGCTGTGGTTTAAATCGAAAATTTCTAGAGTGTTTCCCGTTAATTTCCCAAGTAGTTACTCGCTGAGGAAAATAACTAGACATAATAATAAGTAGGTAACTAGCTGTTCCCGCGAATTCTTCGCCATAAAAAGTTTTTTTACGTGGGAATCCCAGAATAAAAAGCATTTGTGTTAATCGAGGAGGTGTCAGCTAACACCATACCAAATTTTATTAAAATCGGTTCAGCCGTTTTGACGTGAAGAAGTAACTTTCGCATTTATAATATTATAGTAGGATAGGATTACATTCTTTTGTGACTGCTTACCTTGTTACCAACCCGTACATTTAACTAAAAAAAAAAAACGAAGGCTTTACTTTTATTAAATCCAAAGACTATTTCATACCTAAATTTACACTACATGGGTGTGGACAGTATACGGCAGAGAACAATCGGCAGGTTATTCAGGCTCATGGAAGCATTTTATACATATTCAGGTTCAAATCCCGACAGGAGCACTTATGGTTAATGAAATACAACTTCGCCAGCAAGATCACATCAAGTTGAACTGAATTGATCCTGAGTTGAACTCCAGAGATAATATAGATATAGAAGTGCCGCAAGCGCAGCGTGACTGTGGGACGTCCTCAAGCTTTAGACAAGTAGCCGGTACAGTGACTGGATAGGAAATCCGAGAACCAGGAGTAGTGGCGCTCCCTGGTGGCATTGTGACCCGTCGTCTGATCCAACCTCATGTCGTACGCCACCTATTTGGACCTAACCAAGCATCAAACCATTTTTTAACAGAACCTCTTTTGTATCGATCACATAACGCTTTAGAAACACCGCTGGAAACAGAATACGGGATCCATTGTCTGCACTCTCCCGAGTACAGAGCACATCTTCCTCTCCGCCTGAGTACAGAGTGGCCACGTAGCTGTTAGAGCTAATGAGTACCATTGTGTATCCTCGCTGTGTTTAGCGAGGAATCGGAAGCCCCATTGGCATTGGAAATGGCTGGGAATTTTCAGCTTCCGTGAAAACGAACAAACAGTCTTTAGAAACAAAAATGTGGACGGCAATTATTTCGCTGTTGCTGCAATGCTTTTACTATCACAAGTTTTTGCTCTAATTTTTGTAACGAGAGTTTGTAATTAATTCGTGAAGACGTCTAGTTTATTCAACTAGGTATAAGATTGTACGAAAATAACAAAAACATTTCAGCAATGAACTGTGTAATACTAGTTGGGAGTTGAAATGAACCACCCTCGTCCAACAGAATATTTTGTATTCAACGTGATAGGTCAAACTTAGCAGCAAAGTTAACTGAATTTCGAGTGAAGTAAGTCAAATAGAAACTAGCAAGCAGCAGTTGAATGAGCTTAGTGGTCGTAAAAGTCAAAGACTCAGCCATGTGTTTTCAGATTATGGCTTCAAACTTCTTCGCTGTAATGTTAGATAAGTATTGATAAATCACCAATAAGTATATTAATAGATTCTGAGGTCGCGGCCCCATCCTATCTGGGTTGCATTATATCGTTGATAATCTTAGTCCTGGTTTCATTCATTATGTTAGTTATCTTGATGAGCACATCAAAAGACACATAGAACATTGAAACCCGTCTTAATTGGATTAGATGGTTAGGTAGCTCTATGCCGATAACTTCAAGGAGTCGCTTCGGAACGACTATACTACAGTATCTAATTGAATCCAGATAATTCTTAGTAAAACAATATTTTTGCTATAAGTAATCATAATTTATTGTTGTTGGCTGTAGGCTGGTGATAATAACCATCAGCCCTATTATTGACAGCAATTTCCTTGATGTATTCTTCGGACATATTGCATGCAAACATAGCTACATAGAAACGCAATACCGGCTACTATCTCGGTGGTTGGTCGTCATTTATTAGGCCTGCAATACCACAGCGCCCCCTATATTGCGACCGAAGCCACGCAACTCGGTCACAGGGAGCAAGCCCGGGGTCACTCTATATGACGAAAAACTAAGTTTCGGAGCGCTGTTGTGCAAGCCACGACTCTATCTTTTTGTAGTCAACGTGCCGATTGCACGACAGCTCTAGTTTAGTTTTTCGTCAGTATAGATAGAGTAACCCCCCGGTCGCTGCAATTTACTACTCTGCTCTGCTTTGTCCACATATTCTTTGGGAATTCGAACCGCGGGTGTAAATAACAGAACCGAATGGGATGCGAATTTTCTTTACAATCTACGGGCAGCTCGTTTAAATCTTCTGGGGCCGTTTATGGTTATTATGTTGGCCGTTAAATGAAACCTAAGGGTAAAAGAGGGGATTGTAGGTTTGACAATATAGTCGTTTTGTCTGGGTTTGTAAAACGTAGACGAATTTTTAATACTTAGTTGTAGAAATAAATTTGTTCATAATGACCCCCTGAGTCACCTCATTTTGTCTTTTGAAAGACACTGAAAAATCAGATATTGTTATCGGCTTAATTTGGTTAAAATTATGTTTTTTTTTTTTACTTTGTTTAAGTACAGATAAAAGTGTAAACAGTGACATTCACACACGGCGTGTATAATTTTTGAATTCTTGATTTAAAATCTATTAAAATTTCCCCGTCTTCGTTTGACCTGCGTGAAGTTAGCAGCCTAAAGTTAGCAGCCTTTGAATACTCGACCAAATTAAGATGGTCACTTCAGTCATTGCATACTTTATCAATTAAAACACGTAAAAAGCCCCAAAAACATTGGAATAATAATGCTAGGTATTTATATAAACACTAAAATATGTTGTAAAATAAATAAATTCTAAAAAATACGACGTTTACTTACTGACGCTCTTGTTGGTTAATGGATATTTTGTATGGGGGCACAAGATGCTATAGACCTGCCCGCATCTCACCTGGTTTATTTTGTGTGTTGTGTCATAAGAAAACACTGACAGAAGTTTCATCAACATTGAAACGGTATAGCAGGTGTCCAGGAGCCACTTTCTGACGGATTTTGGGTGAAAAATTGTCAATATTTCACGAATATTCAAGTTTGCAGGTGGAACCTGAAGAGATTCAGCTGCAAATGATAGTTCATATGAAAGGTATTTTTAATACCTAGAAACGGTTTTCAGCAATTTAAGATTAAATGACTTTTGGTGAATATTCAAGGTGAAAACCAAAAAATAAAACTTAGCAGCCCAAGATTAACATTTTGTATGGGCGCACCAAGATGCTATAGACCTGCCCGCATCTCACCTAGTTTATTATGTGTGTTGTGTCATTAGAAAACACTGACAGAAGTTTCATTAACATTGAAACGGGATAGCAGGTGTCCAGGAGCCACTTTCTGACAGATTTTGGGTGAAAAATTGACAATATTTCACGAATATTCAACTTTGCAGGTGGAACCTGAAGAGATTCAGCTGCAAATGATAGTTCATATGAAAGGTATTATTAATACCTAGAAACGTTTTTCAGCAATTTCAGATTAAATGACTTTTGGTGACTCTACAAGGTGAAAATCAAAAAATAAAACTTAGCAGCCCAAGTTTAACATTTTGTATGGCGGCACCAAGATGCTATAGACCTGCCCGCATCTCACCTAGTTTATTATGTGTGTTGTGTCATAAGAAAACACTGACAGAAGTTTCATTAACATTGAAACGGGATAGCAGGTGTCCAGGAGCCACTTTCTGACGGATTTTGGGTGAAAAATTGACAATATTTCACGAATATTCAAGTTTGCAGGTGGAACCTGAAGAGATTCAGCTGGAAATGATAGTTCATATGAAAGGTACTATTAAAACCTAGAAACGGTTTTCAGCAATTTCAGATTAAATGACTTTTGGTGAATATTCAAGGTGAAAACCAAAAAATAAAACTTAGCAGCCCAAGATTAACATTTTGTATGGGGGCACCAAGATGCTATAGACCTGCCCGCATCTCACCTGGTTTATTATGTGTGTTGTGTCATAAGAAAACACTGACAGAAGTTTCATCAACATTGAAATGGGATAGCAGGTGTCCAGGAGCCACTTTCTGACGGATTTTGGGTGAAAAATTTACAATATTTCACGAATATTCAAGTTTGCAGGTGGAGCCTGAACAGGTACAGCTGCAAATGATAGTTCATATGAAAGGTATTATTAAAACCTAGAAACGGTTTTCAGCAATTTCAGATTAAATGACTTTTGGTGAATATTCAAGGTGAAAACCAAAAATAAAACTTAGCAGCCCAAGATTAACATTTTGTATGGGGGCACCAAGATGCTATAGACCTGCCCGCATCTCACCTAGTTTATTATGTGTGTTGTGTCATTAGAAAACACTGACAGAAGTTTCATTAACATTGAAACGGGATAGCAGGTGTCCAGGAGCCACTTTCTGACAGATTTTGGGTGAAAAATTGACAATATTTCACGAATATTCAACTTTGCAGGTGGAACCTGAAGAGATTCAGCTGCAAATGATAGTTCATATGAAAGGTATTATTAATACCTAGAAAAGATTTTCAGCAATTTCAGATTAAATGACTTTTGGTGACTCTTCAAGGTGAAAATCAAAAAATAAAACTTAGCAGCCCAAGTTTAACATTTTGTATGGCGGCACCAAGATGCTATAGACCTGCCCGCATCTCACCTGGTTTGTTATGTGTGTTGTGTCATTAGAAAACACTGACAGAAGTTTCATCAACATTGAAACGGTATAGCAGGTGTCCAGGAGCCACTTTCTGACAGATTTTGGGTGAAAAATTGACAATATTTCACGAATATTCAAGTTTGCAGGTGGAACCTGAAGAGATTCAGCTGCAAATGATAGTCCATATGAAAGGTATTATTAATACCTAGAAACAGTTTTCAGCAATTTCAGATTAAATGACTTTTGGTGAATATTCAAGGTGAAAACCAAAAAATAAAACTTAGCAGCCCAAGATTAACATTTTGTATGGGGGCACCAAGATGCTATAGACCTGCCCAAATCTCACCTGGTTTATTATGTGTGTTGTGTCATTAGAAAACACTTACAGAAGTTTCATCAACATTGAAACGGTATAGCAGGTGTCCAGGAGCCACTTTCTGACAGATTTTGGGTGAAAAATTTTTTGATTTTCACCTTGTAGAGTCACCAAAAGTCATTTAATCTGAGATTGCTGAAAATCTTTTCTAGGTATTAATAATGCCTTTCATATGGTCAGTGTTTTCTTATGACACAACACACATAATAAACCAGATGAGATGCGGGCAGGTCTATAGCATCTTGGTGCGCTCATACAAAATGTTAATCTTGGGCTGCTAAGTTTTATTTTTTGGTTTTCACCTTGAATATTCACCAAAAGTAATTTAATCTGAAATTGCTGAAAACTATTTCTAGGTATTAATAATACCTTTCATATGGACTATCATTTGCAGCTGAATCTCTTCAGGTTCCACCTGCAAACTTGAATATTCGTTAAATATTGTCAATTTTTCACCCAAAATCCGTCAGAAAGTGGCTCCTGGACACCTGCTATCCCGTTTCAATGTTAATGAAACTTCTGTCAGTGTTTTCTTATGACACAACACACATAATAAACTAGGTGAGATGCGGGCAGGTCTATAGCATCTTGGTGCCCTCATACAAAATGTTAATCTTGGGCTGCTAAGTTTTATTTTTTGGTTTTCACCTTGAATATTCACCAAAAGTTATTTAATCTGAAATTGCTGAAAACTGTTTCTAGGTATTAATAATACCTTTCATGTGAACTATCATTTCCAGCTGAATCTCTTCAGGTTCCACCTGCAAACTTGAATATTAGTGAAATATTGTCAGTTTTTCACCCAAAATCTGTCAGAAAGTGGCTCCTGGACACCTGCTTTACCGTTTCAATGTTGATGAAACTTCTGTTAGTGTTTTCTAATGACACAACACACATAATAAACCAGGTGAGATGCGGGCAGGTCTATAGCATCTTGGTGCCGCCATACAAAATGTTAATCTTGGGCTGCTAAGTTTTATTTTTTGATTTTCACCTTGAAGAGTCACCAAAAGTCATTTAATCTGAAATTGCTGAAAACCGTTTCTAGGTATTAATAATACCTTTCATATGGACTATCATTTGCAGCTGAATCTCTTCAGGTTCCACCTGCAAACTTGAATATTCGTGAAATATTGTAAATTTTTCACCCAAAATCCGTCAGAAAGTGGCTCCTGGACACCTGTTATCCCGTTTCAATGTTGATGAAACTTCTGTCAGTGTTTTCTAATGACACAACACACATAAGAAACCAGATGAGATGCGGGCAGGTCTATAGCATCTTGGTGCCCCCATACAAAATATCCATTAACCAACAAGAGCGTCAGTAAGTAAACGTCGTATTTTTTAGAATTTATTTATTTTAGAACATATTTTAGTGTTTATATAAATACCTAGCATTATTATTCCAATGTTTTTGTGGCTTTTTACGTGTTTTAATTGATAAAGTATGCAATGACTGAAGTGACCATCTTAATTTGGTCGGGTATTCAAAGGCTGCTAACTTTAGGCTGCTAACTTCACACACCTCTTCCTTTGGGATTAAAATAAATGGTGATATTATAATACTGCGGTAAGTACAATGGTCGTTAATGCTTGAAAGTCTTTAAATTTTCGCCCCCCTTGAATTTATCGTGGGAAATCGTTTAGAGTTTATAGCAGTCGTTTGAGTTTTACTACTGTTAGCTAAGTGCGGAGCGGAGATAGGAAATGTGGCATTTACGTTAATCATTATTGTTTAAATATTATTTCAAAATAATGAATACTTAGTGCCAATTTCTCCCTAATCGGTTATCTAACCGACCAGGGATGGTTTATCAATTATACGTCATCTCCATATAAAATTCTTGACAGATGTGCCAAATGTCAACTACTAATACCTGGTTATGCTCTAACCGACTATGGAGAAATTGGCACTTAGTGTTGTGGTGACATAATAACAGATATGAGCGCGGTGCCTGCTTTTACTTTTACTTTTTAATAATGGATATGGATTGTTTTTCACGAATTCCCAAAAGCTAGTTCAGAATGATGATCTTGTGATAGTCGCCCCTTTGGCTTGCTATGCCACTTTCGAAACATCCTGTTGTATGGAATATAAACGATTCCGTCATGTTTCATTCGCCGAATTTGTTGTAAAAGTATGGATAAGATACGTTACATTCGTATAGAGGGTGATATTTTTTGCAGATTCACGTCTACAAGATAAAGTTGGGGGATTGTCAGCCGAAACTTTCACAGCTGCTCCCCTATTATGATGACCTACTTCCCTGTGGTGAGATGTATCGCCTTATTTATTATTGTATCACGTAAAACGTCGAAAAATTTAAGCTGGTATTGAATCGTTTTATTTAAGCACGAATCTGTATAAAATAGATGATAAAAGTATTTCGCAATATCTCTTTAATTTCAAGAATTTATAGATGGGCTGTTACGGTGTAACGTAATAAAAAAGGAAAACATTGATAAATGTTTTTTTCACCATGCCCCGTCAAGATGAGGGTGACTCTAGATTCACAAAACATGGACTGACGAAAGCTGCCATGAAATTTCCATACCTTTAATCCAACGAAATTGCAGTTGGGGTTAGACCAGCACTTTTGTCTTTTTTTGTTCTCAATTTTTCTTTTGAGAATGAAATGAATCATGTAAATTGATATAAAAAATATGAACATAAAAAGTTTCCATGCATCCATCGGAACATTTTGATTTATAATGCTCCTTAATGACTCGAGCAGCAATCAAATTAAGAGTTTCGTTGACTATCGTTTCAACTAAAACTTTCTGCTGAGCAACAAAAAAGTGCTTCGTATTATTTCCGGCAACTTTCTAAGACAATAAACTAGATACGTGTTCAGTATTACCGCTTGGGTTTTATTTATTTTGCTAACATTTCATTGTTATTGGCCAGCGGTTTAGTTATATAGTTGTCCAGTGCTCTACTGTGGCTATAAAACGTTTTATGGTCAGACAAGGTTCTGTGTATTAACTCTTGTTACCTACATACATTTACTGTAGTGCTTTAAAATCTGCGTTAGGTTCCAACTGTTGTACCAGTGGTAAATATACTTAACTTTTTAAATTCTTAACATACATTACTTCAGTGCAACGATCACAGGGTTCGAAACTATTTTTGAATCTACACAAACATAATGGAAAAAGACAAATGTCACTTTTGGAACTGACAGATTTGCCTTACATTTTGACAGTGACAGTTGACGATACTGTTCTTTTTCCATATGTTTGTGTAGTTTCAAAAATAGTATCGAGTCCTGTGATCGCTGCACTGTAGACTGTTCTTTATTGTAAGAACAGAATGCGATAATGAACTAAAAAAACTTAGTTTTTCGTCGTATACAATTTTGATATTCTGATGTTTTTTTTTCTTAGAAACGTGCTTGGCTAGAATAGTACTAACCCCCATTTATAAAAAAATATAAGCCACACACTGCTAACGTTACATGGTCACATCAAAACGTTTTAAAAAAATAAGGGGAAAGAGAGGAGTATTATTCACAAAGCTGCTTCTTGTTCACGTCTGACAAATAGTTATGAAGGTGAACGTTTTGAAGGCAACTCATCAATCAACAAGGTCTTCGCTAAACAACATACGAGTACCTCCACAATATCTGTAGGCAATCAATCCTAAGAGAAAGTGTGCTGAAAAAATATGAAACGCTCTTGGGAATTCACAGGAATTTATTGGAAAATAACACATAAAGTTTTGTAGATCAGTCTCCAGATCTCAGGCACTAGGTATACTTAATAAATATAAAATAGCAACGGGACGGAGGAATTTAATCTTATCTTGTTGTTCGATGGAGACTGACCCATATCAAAGGGACGCTTTCAAGAGTACTATTCTGTAAATTATCAGTCAAATGCTACAGCATCTAAGAATAATACGAAAAATAAAACATTTAAATATACCTAAAGTCTGTTTTTTTAATCTCAGATACTAAATTGACAGATTCTGAACAATTAAGTCATGTGTCGTTCTATTGGCGGAACAATCGACTGTTGATGAACCGTTCAGGGCCTCTAGTACGAGTTTGGCAATTTATGTAAGTTTTGGTTTTCTTCTGTCATCTGCATACATTATCTGTCAAAAAGTTTCATTATAGTTTCCGCTAGAAGCGCCACTTTGTATGTGAGAAACTTTTATAGTTTTCGACAAACTATCAACCTGTACTAGACGTGCAGAATCTGTCAATTTAGAAACTGTCTGTAATGTAAATTTGCAACTGGGTCAACTAATAGGAAAAAGGCATCAAATTACGAACTCCTTTGACCTTTGAATCAGGGTTGGCACAGAGACGATTACGTAACCACAGGACGATTGTGAGCCCGCGGTGTACGCAATTAAGTTTTGTTCCCAATCTGTTTCATAGTTAACAGGATAACACAGCAATCTGAATTGTGGTCAACAAGGTAATTTTAATAATTTCAATTTTATTCTCTGTACAATGTACCTACATGGCTTACTCGAATTGAACCTTATAATGTAGTGCATGTCCTTCCTAAATTCTGACCATTTCACACCACGCTGGTTCTTCAGGTAGGTGTGCTAAATTAAGATGTGCAAGTTACCTCAGAATGTTTTCCTTCATTTATTTATTTATTTATACATTTATTGCATAATTTACAAAATTAGATGTACAATGTATGCAATACAATGCTAAGAGCATTCTCTACCAGTCAACCTCCAGGAGGTTCAGGAGCAGAAAGTAGGGAAGTGCAAAAAAATAACAATTTCATAATTACTTATTTAATAAGAATAATTAAGCTTGCATTTACATGTAAGTATTACAAAAAAGTTGAATTTTAAGTAACTTCATTGTAGGAGCACGCACATATTGTACTTAAATTCTTTACCTCTATCATGCTATTACTCTTTGCAAGTCGACGCATATTCAATTTCCAATGTTGAGATGATTAACCAAACCGTAACATAACATTTGTTCCCGGCTCGCCATATTCTGAATTCATCGTATTCTGGATTCAAAATTCGTGGTAAATGTAATTTGTTAAAATGCACTATGACTAGTACCATCAGAGTTGAAAATTGTATGGCAATAACTAGGTATGAACTATACCTAGTTAAGGCCATACATACAAGAAGAGAGAAGAGGAGTAGGTATTTTTTATGACGTTTTTGAAATATGAATTAAATTTATTGAATTTAATTTAGTTTCCAGACATGTTATGATAATTTGATAAACATATTATTATTCAAATATAAACAAACATAACAACAGCACTATTAAGGTAAATAGAGGCCATTATTCCGCGCGTTTGTGTAAAGAAGCTCATTTCCTTATTCTATTCAGCCTTTGTGAAGAAAAAATATGAATTTCCTCTGGGATTTCCCTATTTGGGCGTCTTCAAAATTTTAGCCATCCAAACTGGTTGTTTTAGATTTTATATAGTATGCCCTTAGAAAACTTTGTATTGTAGGAGTTTACTTTTACTTCTTTATAACTGTTCACGACGAAATACCTAGGCTAAGAACAATAGAATAAGGCTAGTTTAGGAATAAAATGTATCATAGAATAGTCTCGTAATCATAGTTTGTAAGTTGTAAATACTTTGATATTATTGGTTGAGTTAGGTATCTCACCTAGTCAGCTATCGGTTGCGTGACTAATTCTGAGTACTTAAGTAGGGCTATTTTGGTACGCAAATTGTCATTCAGGAAACAGAAGAGGAACAATAAAGAACAACTGGAAAACCTGAAGGAGACTTTCAAATACAGTCCACCCCCAACATTGGTCCTACGAGACGGATCAGAAGACATCGAACCTTCGAGAAGCCGGAAAAGAAGAAAGAAATTGGCAGACCTACTGAACATTGGTCTATCGAAGAGTCGAAAACGGGAATAAAGAACGAACATGCCGGTTACTAGAAGCCACAGTAGCCGGAAGGAAGAGTCCAGTACCGCCGAATCAAGCACGGTCTGTACGAGCAACACCACGACGACTATGGGAAGCGGTGCGACTGAGACATACGCCACGACTACGTCGGCGGCGAACGCAAGCGCTACCGGATCAGAGCGCCCTGCGACGCCGCCACCTCGAGAAACGAGCGTGGTCACTGTGGTGCGTCAAGTCACATCGCAGCCAGCTACCTTACGGCCCCGGTCACATCACTCCAAAGCCTCCCGCAAGAGATTCCTCGCGGAATTGGAGGCTAGGGAGCGGTTGGCCGAGGCGCAAAAGAAGGAAGCACAAGCCGCCGCCGAACTAGCGAAGGTGAGGCTCATGCGGATACAAGCGGAGGACTCGTCCGACGAGGAAGATGAAGACATCATCGACAAGAGCGAGCGCATCGAGCAGTGGGTGCAGGAGCAATCCTCTAAGCCCCCGCCCCCTGCTCTCGCTCTCACAGCGGGCCATGCAAGAGGCTCGTCCCCCGTGAGCGGCCAGACACAGGCCCCTCCCACCCCGTGGATACCTACGGAACCGCCACGGGTCGTTCAGGCGCCGCAGTATGAAGAGCGCGCACCTCCCGCACGTCAGCAAGAAAAGTCGTCAAGTGAAGACGTCACGCAGCTCGCTGCACTATTCAAGAGTGTGCTGAGCGGCGGCGGCTACAGAGAGCCGCCACGGTACATTCAAGAGCTACCTACGTTCAACGGAAACAGCAGCGAGTGGCTACCGTTTCGTGCGGCCTACCAGGAAACTGAGAAGTACTTCACGAAGATAGAAAACGTCGCCCGCCTGAGAAAAAGCCTGCGTGGGGCCGCCCTCGAAGCCGTCAGCTGTCTACTAATCAGCGATCCGAACCCTGTCGCCATTATACAGGGCTTGGAACGACGGTTCGGGCGGCCAGAAGCACTCATACTCAACGAGCTCGACAAAGTGAAGAAACTACCGAAGTTAGCTGAGAGCCCACGTGACCTGTGCATCTTCGCGAGCAAGCTGGCCAACATCGTAGCTACGATCGAAGCACTGAAGAAACCGCACTTTCTCTACAACCCTGAGACCGAGCGCACTGTAATCGAGAAGCTCACACCGATTCTTCGTGACAAATGGTACGAGTACAACTTCACGCATCATGGAGAAGAAGCGAACCTGAAGAAGCTCTCTACCTACCTGAACCACGAAGCGGACAAGTGCGGTCCATACGCCGCGCTCGAGCAGATCAACAACAGCGAACCTACACCCGTGAGTGCGAGGGAGAAAGCTGCGAAGAAGACGACAGAACGTACCTACGCCGCCGAGAACACATACAAGAAAGAAGAGGACGGCTGCCCTATGTGCAAACAGGCTCACAAATTACCTGAATGCACTAGGTTCACCGAGAAGACGACTGACGAGCGCTGGGAAATAGCGAAACAGAACAAGGTGTGCTTCCGCTGCCTACGTAGCACACATCGCCGCTTCTCATGTAAAGCGAAGCCCTGCGGTTTCTCCGGCTGCAAACTGAGCCACCACAAGCTTCTGCATCACGAAGCTGTCAAGAGAGAAGACAAACGCGAAGAGGTCACCGCGTCCACGACAGAAAAACCAACCGTCGCAGCGAACAACAGCGAGCGCCGCCGCGCTTACTTGAAAATAGCGCCCGTGGTTCTTACTGGCCCTCAATCCAGTATAGATACCTACGCACTATTCGACGAGGGAAGCACCATCACGATGATCGACGCGGACGTGGCCAACTCTCTCGGCCTCGAAGGCCCCACTGATCAGATGTGGGTGCAAGGAGTCAGCGGCAAAGAAGTTCGACACTCGAAGAGCAAGAAAGTCGACTTCACCATACGGAGCAAACACGCACAAGAAGAATTCAAGCTTGAATACGCACGCACAGTCGAGAAGCTCGACTTCATCACTCAGACGGTGAAGAAAGAAGAAGTCGACGACTGCAGCCACCTGAGCGACATCCAAGAAGAACTTGCCTACGAGGGGGCATCGCCGAAAATACTCATCGGCCAGGACAACTGGGACTTAATTGTCTCGAGGGAAGTCCGAAACGGCCGCCGCGACCAGCCTGTGGCATCTCGCACACAGCTCGGCTGGGTACTGCACGGCTGCCGCACCACACAGAGCAAACCTGTGAACTTCTGCGGGTACGTCACGAGCGTAGAAGTATCAATGGAGAATAAAATGATGAAGCACTACTTCGAGCTAGAGTCCCTGGGCATCGAAGCGAGAAAACCGACGACAGATCCAGAAGAGCAAGCCACGAGAAAACTGGAAGAGGAAAGTCGCCGGCTGCCCGATGGTCGCTTCGAAACTCGGTTGCTATGGAAACGAGAAAATGAGAAAATACCTAACAACCGTCAAGACGCACTGAAACGACTCTGCAGCCTCGAACGCAATCTCGACCGTGACCCAGAACTCAAGAAGAAATATGAAGAGAGCATGGAGAATATGCTGAAGTCCGGATACGCCGAGCCCGCCACCACACTCCCGACGCAAGACAGAACATGTTACCTGCCGCATTTCGCCGTCTGCAACCCCGAGAAGAAGAAAATACGACTGGTGCACGACGCCGCAGCGAAGTCACATGGACGCAGCCTGAACGACATGCTGCTGACTGGCCCCGACTTGCTTCAGTCGCTTCCTGGGGTGGTCATGCGGTTCAGGCAGCACCCCTACGCAGTCAGCGCGGATATCAAGGAGATGTTCATTCAGATACGCATCAAGGAGTGCGACCGAGACGCGCTGCGCTTCCTCTGGCGCGGCGACCGGCGGGAGGGTACACCGGACGAGTACCGCATGACGTCCGTCATCTTCGGCGCATCATCGTCACCGTGCATGGCACTCTTCATCAAGAACAGAAACGCCAGAGACTTCGCCGACACGTACCCCGAGCCCGTCCGAGCAATTGAGAAGAATCACTACATGGACGACTACCTGCAAAGCTTCACGTCGGTGGAGGAGGCCCAGCACGTCACGAAGACAGTCGACGAGATACATGGACGAGCAGGCTTCGAACTACGCGGATGGGCATGGAACGAGAGACTACGCCACCTCATCACCGACCCCGGGACAGCTACGATCGACATCGGCGGGAGCGAAATAGAGAAGACACTCGGCCTCATGTGGCACGTACATGAAGACAATCTCGGCATTCGTCTTAACAGTCATAAGACGCCGGCTGAGGAGCTACGAGTGGACCGTCCGCCGTCGAAACCGCCACCCGCGGCGGCCTACTGGAGAATGCAACGAGCAGACGGCAGCGTGAAGGTCACACTGGTCGTGGCGAAGAACAGAATCGCACCAATCAAGCCTACGTCGATACCGCGGCTGGGACTACAGGCTGCGGTACTCGGGACTCGCATCTCGAACTCAACTCGATCGGAACACGATTATGAAGACATCACGAGAAGAGTGTTCTGGAGCGACTCATGGACGGTGCTGACGTGGATACGAGCTGAGCCACGCACATTCAAGACCTTCGCCGCTCACAGGTTCGCTGAAATCGAAGAATCTACGAAGAAAATCGAGTGGGGATGGGTACCTACAGCCGAAAATGTCGCCGATGACGCAACTCGAGCCACGCCGCACGACTTCGACCGGCCCGAGTTCCTGCGGCATTCTGAAGAACACTGGCCCACGGAGAACAAGGAACCAGTACCCAAGACCAGCGACGAAAAGGAGAGCAGCGCCGTCGTGTCGCTCACACGTGGAAGAATGCACGACAGCAGGAGAGCACGACAGCACTGGAGGCAAGCTCAACAGGTGGCAGACGTGGATGCAGGAGTACCTACCGCTACTCCAACACCGGCGGGAGCCACACAGCACCGGCAGCCAACCGAAGATCGGCGACCCGGTCATCGTGTGCGACTCCAACAACCCCCGCAACACCTGGCCCCGAGGACGAGTCACAGCTGTCTACCCAGGGAAGGACAATATCGTGCGAGTCGTCGACATCACTACGAGAAACGGGCACGTGCTGCGTCGACCTACGAAGAGGATCGTCGTGCTGCCAGAAGAATCGCAAGATAGCGACGGCGGGAGAATGTTCACGACGAAATACCTAGGCTAAGAACAATAGAATAAGGCTAGTTTAGGAATAAAATGTATCATAGAATAGTCTCGTAATCATAGTTTGTAAGTTGTAAATACTTTGATATTATTGGTTGAGTTAGGTATCTCACCTAGTCAGCTATCGGTTGCGTGACTAATTCTGAGTACTTAAGTAGGGCTATTTTGGTACGCAAATTGTCATTCAGGAAACAGAAGAGGAACAATAAAGAACAACTGGAAAACCTGAAGGAGACTTTCAAATACAGTCCACCCCCAACAATAACAATAAAATAGTCCGCATTTGGTTCAGTCAAATTTATAATTTCGTAGTTAAACTAGAGAACTCAGCTGCTGTAAGTAGTTGTGAACAAAAAAAACAATATAATCAGTTTTTAATTTGCTTATATGCTAATTTAACGATTAACCTAGATGGTGGTGACTTAAAAGGGTTGAATATAATACAGTTACCGTGATCATATAACTATAATAATGAATTTCAACCTAAAACACTACCACCCAAGCCCAAACCTAAGCACTAGACCTAAAACTGCTCTACGGCTCGTATTTTGTCCGTCTTTATTATTATTATTAAATTCTTTATTGCACATAAATCAATTTGTACATAGGCGAACTTAATGCTAAAAACATTCTCTTCCAGTTAACCTTGGGCGTTGTGGAGAAAGTGATAGTAGTAGTGCGAAAGACAATGAGGACAGTTGATTTTTTTTTATATCTAGGTATATTGTTAGGCGGGTGGCGGGTAGTGGTTGGATGAGGAAGGCCGAGGACCGAGTGTTGTGGCGCTCCTTGGGAGAGGCCTATGTCCAGCAGTGGATGATTATTGGCTGATGATGATATTGTTAAATACTAAAATAGATACTAAACACGCAAGAGTTTATATTCTAGTGAGGAGTCTCCCTCTAGCTTCTAGAGAAGCCGTTACAAACCACTTTGCTGGTTCTCTATGGTCCCTCTACTGCAGGACAAGCCTGTGCACAATGTTTCCAGAGCAAACCTAATATTGTTCTCTATACAGAGTGGATAAAATAAAATGATTCTCTCCTTGTATTTCCACTAGTTTTTAACCCTAGAGTAGTCGCGCCATTTTTTGAGACGCGAGTGCTCGCGTGGCGGCATTTTGCCGCCCATATTAAAATGTATTTTTTGGACACTTAATAATTACGAAAACTTATAAATGCATATAATTTGAATAAAATGAATCATATGGTATTAGAAAAAGTAATATTTATAGTTTTTATATTATAATTGTTCAATATATGAGCTATCGTTCATGCTATGGGAAAAATTTTGATCTTTTAGGTATAAATTTGTCTTAAGCCACACAAAATCGACAAATCTCAAAATTATTTAAAAAATTAGACGTTATCGTCATCTACAGCATTTATTTTAGCAACACAGTACTGAAACATGAACACAAAGTGTTCGTTGCACATTAACTTTCATCATGTATTGCACCCTTTTTGACCTGCTATTTTTCTTATATGGACATAGTTATAGGCATGTACCCTCTCTTCTTTAGGGTGTTTTTTGTTGGTCCGGTGGTACAAAACGGGAGATTTGTACCACTGGACCAATAAAAAACACTTATGTACTGTCCATATGTAAGATTCTATTGTTATACGTGGTGTAGTTATAAGCAGAGCTATTTTTTCCAGGTAAATTCTTCGTAAAATGAACTTGTTAGTAAATTAACAAAGTTATATCGTAAATCGAATGTAAACTGAAATAGATACCTACCTAACCTAAATTAATTTACATTATTATTACCAAAAAAGACTGAAAAACTAACAATATTTCATAACAATTGTAAAAAAAATAACTTTAATTTCACTGACGCGAGTGCTCGCGCAGTGAGCATTTTGCCGCCCCGTGCGACACACTCGCTTCAATTCTCTCTTCCTGCTGTAACCTGTGCACTGAATTTCTCCAAATTTACGTAACATGTAGGAGAAGACCGAGAGGGCAGCTACATGGACGCTGGACCTTGAGGAGTGTATAGTTCACAAAATAATAAACATTATTTGCTGAGGGCGGCAAAATGCTCATAGCGCGAGCACTCTAGGGTTAATTTAGGTACTGTTTATTTCTGTTTGTGATGCACCGATTCCATGTTTTTCTTTCCAGGTAAGTACCTAGGTATAATTATTTTTATAATCTCCTAAGCGATATGGAGATGGGGACTCACAGATTGCCCGGGAGCAGCTATTGTGATTATTTAATTTATATATTTTTTGTTACTTTCGCATTTTTATGATTCGTATTTAAATAACGCAAAGTAATGAATAAGAGTCTGAAGTAAAAAAAAAATGTTAGACCTTCAAACAATGTAACATTTTTTTGCAAAAGTTGGTCTTGGTTGCAGTTATTAAAATACATACAATTATTTGGGATGATCACACAAAATCATCCTGTACACATGTGACTATGTTAGTCGACAGGAAATGGTGGAGTTCCTACGTGTACTGAATAAGACGAGTAAGTACGTTCAGACTAAACTAGAGACTTATAAGCGGTAATTACAGTGTATAGATTAGGTTTTATACAATAGGTACAATACAATACTCTTTATTTGCACTAAAATAAAACAACATACAAAATAAAAACAGTACAAAGAGGCGGCCTATATTACCAACTACTCGTAAAACCGGTAATATTTTGTTTCAATTTTAAATTAAATCTTTGAAAAAATTGGGGTCGTTTGTTGTCGGCGTTTTGTGAGTGGAACTTTTTCATTGCTCGGCAGTCTATTATAGCTGTATACATGTCATCACAGTGGGCATACAACGCTAAGAAACTATAACAGACATCTGCCTACATAACAGCCGGTTCTGCAAATTTTAACATAGTTATTAATACACACAAGATTGAAATGCCTTTACTCAGAACCAACAGGAAATTGGCGGAGTTGGAGTTAGTTCTGGAATAAATTTCACAATATCGATGAAAGTTCAAGCCAAGTTCCATTTAAAGTTATTATTTAAAGACTACTCGTGAGATGGAATGAAATCTTGCGGCCCGGCTTCTTCCGGTAGTGGCAAAAAGATAGTGAAGAATAAATTATAATAAAATTATAATTCATGTTATTGTGTACCTACCGATATTATGTAGTACTGTACAAAATGTGTGACTATAGCTGCGTACAGACCGGCCAAACGAACGCCAACGAACGGATTTCGTTGACCTTCGTTGCTGCAATCTGCCCTGTATTATGTATGATAAATATCCATCGTTGGGCGTCCGTTGGGCGGTCGTTGGGCCGGTCTGTACTCAGCTTATCACTGGAGCTGGTTTAGGGTTTGTCACTGCGGTAGAAAGATTAGGCAGATAGATACGTTGTCTGCTCAATGTATGCTGCATTAATTATAAGAGATTTTTGATAAGTCCATCGGGTAGGATTCTTTCGTGCAGCCAAAGTAAGTAGATATATTATGTTCTAGAATGTACCTACAGTTCTAGAATGTACAGCTTGAATACTTTCTTAGTTCTCACTAGCCAAACAGACGTTCTAATAATTCTAAATATTTAAAAAAGATCATTTTTACAAGTATTTTTCAAAGGAATAGTTTTAAGAAAGTATTTCGTTCCAAATAAAATTATGAAACTTACTGAGAGTGCTTGTAAAAGTTAATGAACCAGAAAGTAGGTAAGTAAATTTTTATATTCTTTTACGTTTATGAAGTTTAAAATTGAACAATCATGAACGCTGCAGTATATTCCTAGTAACACTACGAGTATAAACGCGAAGGTTCATTGGTTTTTTGTTAATCTTTCGCACAAAAACGACTGAATGGATTTGCATGAAATCGGGTATGTTCCTACATACCGCCAACTAAGATAAATGGATAGATAGAATATTCTTTATTAATTTGTACACACAAATAAAATGAACTTACATAACTTAAATACTTACACATAACATATATGTACAAAAATGGCGGTCTTATCGCTTAAAGCGATTTTTTCAACACAACCTTAGGGTGGAAGGATATTTTGATCAAAGAGGGGTAAAGTTTACAAAAGCATTTTATTACGTGAATTTCATCTGTTTAAAAGTAAGACAGACATATACAATAATTGCAACTAAAAATCCCCTTTTTGCTATCGTGGTTAAAAAAGGACTGCGTCTACAATGCGCTATATTAACTCTGTAAGTGCCGACCACATCGCTACAGTTTTATGATCGAACCGAATATTTTGCTATGTGACTTGCTACTTTCAACCCACACGAGAGCCAAACCTAGCTTTACGCTTCATTCTGCTAACATAATACCTAACTAAATCTCCGGTATATTTGTTATAAAATAGTAATATAGCTCCTAAGTACTTATTATTTGTTTAGCTACGTAACCTACACAATATAATACAAAAATATTTAACTATAACTACAACTATTGTAATACTTTCAACAACTTGCATGCGCAAAAAATGTAAATATTATTATTTAAGGACTAACATAGATACTTAAGTTAATTAATTAACATCTCATTTTAAGTGAACAAATGTATATTATGTTCTTATGAGAATAAACGTTTAAACCTAAACCTATATTTTCAAATGTATATTCAAATCAACCGTTTTAAACATTTATTTTATTTATGTAATTATTCTTTTATTACACAATACCTATACACAAGTAATTATGTACAATCAGGTGGACTTAATGCTAAAAGCATTTTCTACCAGCCAGCCTGCAGGAGGTACAAGTTATTCGAGCAGAAAAGCCAGAAGTCACAGACTTCCAAGTTTTACACCGAATATCCAACATACCTAATTTATTTTAAAACGCTCCTACGAATGCACAATGTTCTATGATCAAATGTTTTTTTCTTCAAACACAGATTTTAGTTTGTAAGATGAGATTTATATCATTCAGATCTATCTCATATTTTCAAACCCATATTACCCGTGTGTTGGTTTCACAGGGCAACAGCTCCATATTGCAAATTAATTACCGGAACTGAGCTACTGGAGTGCATCCAAGTCTAGCCTTGCTTTGTGTACTTAAACTGACATCGTAAGTTTGAGCTAGACCTTGTGACCTAGCGACTTACTGGATCTTGTAAGGCTTCGGCAGATAAACACTGACTTGGCATTAAAATGCTGAAGTTGAAATTCGCCTCTCAGTTTTCTTTACAGTGCTAGTGTTGAATGTACTGACGAAACATGGCCAAGATCTTCTATAATTTTGTTACTTACCTAAATTTAAACTCTTTAACAAAGTGAAATACCTATACTAAGTCCCTTATGTTTAGTGTGCCTCATTTTTACAATATACTTACACTTACCTAGATTTTCACGGAATAACTAAATAATTAGATGAAAAACATAAAACAAAAGAGCTGGTGGGTTACTCTATTCTGACGAAAAACAAGCGAACGAGAACAATTTGCACGTGTATAACGTGCTATCATGATAGAGTCGTGGCTCGCGGGGCAGCAAAACTATTTTTTTTGTCATATAGAGTGACCCCTCTGTACCTAAAGTTCGTAACACACTAACGCTAGCAAGGCTACAGCAACTCCGAGGACTAAGTAACAAGGAGCCAAATTGTCCTTGCACAAATCTTTTGTCACAAACAAAGACTAGCGTACGTAACAATCTAGAAGCGACACGAGAGAAACTCGAATAATTTACTCTTTTCACAAAAACTACTCACGGAGTCACGGGCAATAAAAAGGTTCCACTAAGAAAAGCACCAAATTACTCCTAAACGGTAATCTTAATGACGCCTTCTGCAAGATTGAAGTACATTTAATAGAGCCTCAGGATACGGATACCAACTAAATACATTTATATTTTGTTCAAAGTTTTTATTAAATTATAGAAAAAATAGGGATTGTTTGGTGTCGGTATTTTGTGAGTTTCATTGCCCGTGAGTGTATCTGCGACGACCAGACACGACGCTTTGTTCTTCGGATCTAAAGAGATATTTACAATCTAAAACGCCACTATAAAATAGCAAATAAAAGCTATGGAATTCTCGATGCTATTCTGAAATGTCTTCAGGCTATTAGGTATATATGCTTAGTTACTTTTAGCAATAAGAATCTATTTTTAAAGACACAAACATACTTAAGTAGGTGTAATCATAGGAAAAATTGCAGAACATTGGTTAACTTTATATTGTTTGGTGCAAGACGTCTCTTCAGAAAGTAAGTATATTTTAGTGAATAGAGGACCAGTTTCAAACCCCCGTCAAACTTAATTTCGCATGCAGTCTTTGGTATGAAAGATGTAGTTGGAAGTGAGGGTTTTAGAAAGGATTCCGATACTAAGCATGAATGCATGAATACAATTGCTGGTGAAAGTATATTAAAGTTCAGAGTAATGCGAAGGTATGCTTTGAGCATTAATGTGGTAGAGAAATTAAAACATTTATTTTTAAAAAAAAATTAACTTTAATTATCACATTTATTTATTATCTAATCCGCTATTACGCTAGCCTTATATAGGGGAACACTCTTGCTTATATTAGGTGCCTTTCTAATTCATAAAGGTTTTTTTTATTAGCAGCTTTCACTCTTCATAGTTAAGTACTATAAAAATATAATAATGAAACCGTCAAAATGAAAAACATAAAACCTTATAAGTACTTTACCTATATTCCTAACCATATCCAAAGATATAAAAATTAACATTGTGATCATAATAATGTTAATTTAAAAAAAAACCAAATATAAACAGGCTAAACTATTGATAAAGAACTATAAAAGCAAAGAATAAGGATGTTTTTTTATAAATATATAGGACATCGTATTCATCCATATTTTTATGAAGCCAAAAACATAAAAATGCTTTTACTTTTATGTATTAAGCGTTCTACTGAAAAGCCAAGGTTTTTATACCTCTATTTCACTGAGGCAAAATTTTCGTGAACTCGTTTGTAAAGTTACTGGTTTTTAGTTCCTTACTCGTTTTTGTCAACAAAATGGTTTGAAATTAACTTATTTGAAGTTGTTAAATATAACTGAAAGGATGGATGAAAGAAGACTGACGAAAGAAATTTACTGTGCAGAGATGAATGGTTGTGTCGGTAGAGGACGTCCTAGGCGAAAGTATGTCGACCAGATAGGCAACATACTCAAGAAGAGCCAAATTAGGAGTTTCCGAAACCGACGTGCGTGTATGAAGAGACTAATGAATGTTGAGGAAGCGAAAGAAGTATGTCAGGATCGTGGCACGTGGAGATCCATAGTCTCTGCCTACCCCTCTGGGAGACAGGCGTGAGTATATGTATGTATGTATGTAAATATAACTCTACTAACAGGGCAAAAATGAAATAAAACTGTCAGAGGTAAATAAAAGTCTACTTATTTTAATTTATGAGGATATATTTCTTTGGTTCCATGTAACAATGACGTTTTAATACAATGATAACAGCAGCTACGAATAACAATACTCTATTCGTAGGATAACAGCAATCATATTTCCTAGGTACCTCTTCAGTTATATGATATGCAAGTACTGTTCCAATTAATTTCGAAACTAGGACGGCAGATGAAACCTTTTTAAATTCCGCAAAAGGTTTTTTTTTCCGGTGAGTAATGAAAATCAAACAATGAAGGCACCTCAACTGCTAGCATGATGAAATAATTATCCGATATTTCATTAGTTACGTTAATCCTTTAATGTTTTTTTTTTAAATTCTATAAAGATTTTCAAATTATGATCTATTGAAATTTGTTTAGTTACTTTGTATAGGATTTATTAAATAATAAACTATATTAAAAACATAACTTTAAATTAACTTAATTGATTAATACTTTTAAATGTTATAAACATACTGTATAACTTTTATGTAACTTTCTAAAGGATTCTCAAGTAAAGGAATGGAATGGCGAGAATCGCTGCCCTGTAAAGAAAACTCCACGTTATGTTTACCACAACACAATTTGTCACCCAAATGTTTAGCATTTTGCCTCCGCACTCCACAAAAAATTCTAAGAACTTTCCATACGTACCTACATAGGTGAGTACTAAAATAAAAGCAATGTGTAAATAAAAGTGATATAGCACCCTAAACGGAAAAGGCTAGCTTAATGACGCCCTTAGATAAGAATTAAAATTGTGTTAATTTTTTTAAATTAATGATTTAATTTATTTTGTTTGTGGAACTTTTTCATTGCTTGCGAGTGATCGGACTGATGAATCGATGAATAGACACACAATGGTGAAACTACAAGAGCTCGGATTTTCTTATTAGGCTACCGATTTACCCGAACAACATGCACAATCGAGTTAACCTTTTAATTTTTTTTTCTAAATGAACGCATCATGATATTCAATTATTTAACAATTTATAAACATGATGTATCTTTTTGAATTCTTTAAAATCTCAAATTGAATAGGCACTTTTGCATCGTTCATTTCCCGCTTTTTTTGGGGAGGGTTGTTTCTTTAAGCCGCATCCTTTGTTGTCTTGTTTCACCCTCTCTTGTAATCTCGTTAATCGATGAACACGTATTTTTTAAACAACAAAAGGTGAAAATATTTTACAAGCACCTTCTTAAAATGCAAAAAGCTCAGCAATTTTAAGGGTATTTTTATTCAAAAATCGCTCCCTCAAATTAGGGGTGATTCCCATTGAATCTCTTGAAATTTGTCCATACAAACTAGGGGAAAAATCATAAAATCCGTCAAGAGGCTTGGGTGAGTCAGCAATTCTTAATAATTGTTCTTGTTCGTTTATGGCTATTGTTCCTAAGTTTTTGGTAGGTGTACTTACATATCCAAAAGGGGTTCTAAAAGTTAGGGGCATTGTTTCAATGATAAGTTATTTAACACCTATATTTGCGTATAGTTGTAACGAGACATGATGATTAAACAATATAAAGTTTTTGGAAATTTTTGATGTTTTTTTTAACTATAATGATGACCTAACTATAACTCAACAAAAACATCCAAATATTAATGGAATCAAAGACTGATGCTGATAGTATTATAAAATAAAATAAATATTGATAGCTGAAAATCACCCGTAATTAATACATTCATGAGTTTAAATGTGCAGCGATAAAACATTTTCTGTTTATATTTAAAATGGTAATTCTAGACGTTTCTGCTATTTTATTGCGATAGTAAAAAGGGCACGGACAATAACATTATAATTTTTTTTCAAATAGTCTATGTATTTTCCCACTGCTGGGCAAAGACTAAAGAAAGATTTAAATTGATTCGCCGATATTCTGTCATAAGTTTCATGATATAGTTTCGGCTAGAGGTGCCACTTTGTATGCGATAAAACTGAAACTTTTATAGTTTTTGACCATCTATCAAACCTGTACTAGACGTATAGTAATTTTCTAGACCTAAGCAACGTTAAGGGTTTTTACTGCGGTTAGGGTGGATAAAGACGTATCCGAAATGCAATGTTGCACCAAATAGATCCCCGGCTCAGTTAACGCGGCAGTAGCAAATTGCATCGTGATTTTCATTAAAAAAGACGTCGAATATTTAACAGCTTTTCATTTCGACGATGCAGCGTAATGACGTAGGCTCAATTCCATCTTTATCCGAAGGGATCCACATAGAGTCTGCTTTATGATTTAATTTTATAATTTCTCTTTCACCCAGTCGTAGGTTGGCTGGAAGAAATTTCTTTTTGGCAATGAGCCCGCCTTTGTGTACGTCCTATATGTTTTAAATTTGTAACTGTTTTGTATATTGTTTGTTTCTATGTGTACAATAAAGCGTTTATAAATATATCTGCAACAATTATTTTTATTGTAGATTAATTTGAATATATTTATTTAATAAGATTATGAATATGTAACTAATACAATTTAAGACAAAACTTATAACTAGATAAAATTAAATAAGCACTAATAATGTCCTCCTAGCCGAATTTCGACCACGGCGGCCAATCTCATTTGAGATCAGCCATCTACGCAGGAGTAGATTATAGTGCCCAAGTGTGTGCGCAGTACACAGGAGCACTCTCTGTTCCATCACATCACATCCATTTCAATCAAGAAAAATAAGCACTAGTAACTAACTAAATTATTAAACTAAGCATGTAAATATAAACAAAAAAAACGCTTAGAACAACATACAACATACTTATTTATTACTTTTACTTGTAAGGCTGTTCCTATTTTTATCTTTTTCTTATTTTCAGAAATGTATTCATTAGTCTATTTTTCTTTCATGTCTGTCTTGACAGGTCCAATTGTGTTGAATTCTGGTAAACGTAGATACCTACTTAGCAGAATTTAATTAGAAGTTATTGTACTTTCGCCCACGGGGATCTTATTATAAGGAAGCGGAAAATACCACATTTAACTCAATATTTTGGATATGTACTGTAGTATCAAAAGGTTTGGTATGAAGATATTGTAGTGGAATGGCAGGTGATAATAATAATAATTATGCGGGAACATCTCACACACGGCCATCTGACACTAAGGTGGGCAGAACCTGTGATATGAGCATTTCACAGCGGTTATACCTATGTACACAGATACCATACGTATATTTTGTTCATATTAACACCCAAGACCCGAGTACAAATTAATATCTGTTTTAAAACAAATATCTGTCCCGTCCGGGGACCGAAGCCGGGCCCTGCGGCATAGCAGTCAAGGTCACTATATAACCACTACACTATTCGGTCGTCTGCTGTCAGGTGTTTCTGCTGGCATTATGGTATACAACTACATACATACATACATATATGCTCACGATATATGTATCTATGTACCTATACAACTACAGCTGAAAAACTCGCGGTTGGCTCAATCAGAGGCGCGAGCATAGGATTCGATACTATTTTCGAATCTACACGAAGGGTCGCTTTTACCAAACGCTAAACGTATTTAAATCAAATTTTAAATACATTTTGTACTAACTGACAGACGTATGACAGGCTACTAAATATGTTTAGCGTTTGGTGAAATTCCACCTAACATGAAAAAACAAATGCCACTTTTGGAACTAACAAATTTGCCTTACATTTTGACAGTGACATTTGACGATACGCAACCAATACGCAACGTAAACGGATGTTTCGAATCCTGTGCTCGGGCAACAGGCCTTTTGCCGTCTCATAAAAGTTTCATAAATGTAGTCTTTGAGACGGTGCATTCAGAGCGAATGAGAAATGATGCCGTCAGTGGGTCACGGCACCTCAGCATTGCTTAGATAGAAATGTGAAACATTCGTTTTTCATTTTCTTAACCGAACTGTTAAAGTCCGATCGATACAGGCAGTTTTAGTAGTTATATACGAAAGTATTTCAGTAACAAATAATATGTTTCCTAAAAAGTAGTGCTTTTTTTCAGCTTCTGGTCATTGCTGTAAATACACTTTCTGTTGTACACAATTCCTGTGTGTGTATTTTTTTAATAAACTTTCAAGATAATATTAATTAATAATTACAGACTTATAACTATAACTAAATAATAAACACTAAACTAGAAAATAAATGCTGGCCAGCTCGCCGCCGCTGTCGGGTACCCAAGACGCTGGCCGCGTTACCTCGCTGTTTGGCGATGCTTATCCTTTACCAAAGCTTCTTGAGTAAAAAGATAAAAAAATAAAATGAGCCGAAAATACATGGTTCTTATTGCGTACTCTGTTGCGGTTTTTCGTTCATCATCAGCCAATAATCATCCACTGCTGGACATAGGCCTCTCCCAAGGAGCGCCACAACACTCGGTCCTCGGCCTTCCTCATCCAACCACTACCCGCCTAAGGTCGTCAGTCCAGCGGGCAGGAGGGCGTCCCACGCTGCGTTTGCCTGTTCGTGGTCTCCACTCGAGAAGTCGTCTACCCCAACGGTTATCGGTTCTTCAGCAGATATGACCAGCCCACTGCCACTTCAGTTTGCATATTTTGACAGCTATGTCGGTAACCTTAGTCCTCTGACGGATAACCTCATTTCTGATACGATCCATCAGAGAAACCCCAAGCATAGCTCTCTCCATAGCACGCTGAGCGACTTTAAATCGGTGGACCAGTCCTACCGTCAGTGTCCACGTCTCTGCACCATACGTCATCACTGGCAGGACGCACTGATTGAAGACTTTTGTCTTCAGGCTCTGAGGAATGGCCGAGGAGAATATGTGACGAAGTTTCCCGAATGCAGCCCAACCCAGTTGGATGCGTCTTGCAGCCTCCTTGTCGAATAGTCTGCCCGAGGTAGACATATTCTTGCACATCTTCGATTGTTGCCTCACCAACGGCGACCGGCTCCGGTTTGATGTGAGCATCGTACATTGGTTTTTCGTAAGTAGGTAAAAATAAGTTGTAAGTACTAATATTGTTGAATTTTGTTACAACGCTGTAATCGGTAATAACTATTTAAATCGCAATCCCACGTGATTAAATATGCTTTTAGTCAAGAAACACCTAATTTCCACGTCACCGTATCACCATGCTACACATTGAGTATGCCTTGCCACCCTAGTCCGCGTTGTTCAATGATGCCTTCGAATATTATATGATCGAAGAATGATTCTAATAAAATCGCCACCTCAAAAGTAACTGTCAAAAGTTTCAACCGCCACGAAGTTAGAAAAGAAATTCTGGGAATTCCCAATCTGCGCCAACGTCACATAAACCCAGCAGTTACTCCTCCAGGCGCTCCCATGTGGGCCCTCGGGATTACGCATCCGTGTAAACGCCTTATTAAAGTGCGTGCGGGGGGCGGGGGGTGCGGGCCGAGGCTGCGACAATCATCCTAGACCGGGTTCTGGTAAAAAATTTATGGGCAACGGTGTGCTGGAAGGATGACTTGTGTTTGCGGTTGTCAGTTTTCTGCGGATTTTTGAGCTGGATGGCAAATAATTTACATGAAACTTACTTATTCACGTACGATAAGGTTTGTTCGTTAAAGAAATGCTACGAATATATCTTCTAAGTAACACAAAAAGGGCAAGTAAAATTCCAGAACCCACGCGTTGTTACGCCCGCTTCTTAACAGACTTGACACCCGAAGGCCTGAAGCTTTCAGAACTTTCAGGGCTTCCAGTTGTCGTCTCAATCGTGCTCAGTGCCCGGCGAGCCGCCGTCGAGGACGGTCGTGTGCGGCCCCCCTCCCCCCCGCGCTCGCGATGTGCCACGTGAATTATTCCGAGTGTGTGTTGTGCTGGTTTGTGTGAATTTTGAGCAGGACGGTGATTGGTCGGGATTGGATGGCTGCGTTCAAGATGTGAGTTTGGTTCAGTATAAAAGTTTTTTTTATTATAATTTGGTGCTTCCTGGAACATTAGCAACTGACTAGATCAGTGTGTATGTAGACTACTCATTTCCGGTGACAAACCCTAGTCCAGCTCTAAATAAATTTTGTTAATATAACATAATAATAACGATAATCGAAATTAAATGTTCGGCTCAAGCATCCTTCAAACTATAGTAGTTTTATAATGTGTAATGTTCGGGTGTTGAACGAATATTAAAACTTAGTTTGTTGGTTTGAATGGCATACCTACTTACTAAGAGAAGATAACACATGACAATCATCCTATACAGAGTGTTGCAAAAAGGGTATACTAAGCCGAAACCTACATGTGCAGCATGGTATATCTAAGCCCGAAACTGAAATCAGAATTTCAAAATTCGCGAAAAAAATAAACATTCTCCATAGTAAAAATATACACTTTTTCCAACACCCTGTATACTGTATAGCAATCATCATTGTCTCACTAATCAATCAGTGTCGTCTCTCATCACAACGACTGTAATCAACTTGTAAATTTTACCATAATTACCACAAACCATCCGCAGTCTCATCGCCCCATATACTTAATTACGCATACAAGAAGTATAGTAAGTGCCAATTTCTCCATAGTCGGTTATCTAATCGACAGGGATTGGTTCATCAATTATACGTCATCTCCATATAAAATTCATGACAGATGTGTCAAAAGTCAACCACTAATACCTGGTTATGATCTAACCGACGAAGATAATGCGAGAAAATTCTATACTTAATTAATACCTAAAGGAACGGTCTATTATTTTCATAAATATTTATGAAATACCTAGCGAAGTATAATAAATTCTGGCACAAAATATTCCGTACCACACAACAATATTACCTAAAATGAGATCAAAATGAACGATGTTCCCAAAAACATAAATATATCTACTTATAGTGCCACAAACTTATCTGTTCCGGTGAGAGTTCACATAAATGTCTAATATTTCTTCATTCTATATGATTTTATTTTTGCTGGTATTGTTAATTCGCTCTTGCGGTATTAATAAACCCATCTAATCTTTAACAATATACAATTCATTAGTAAGTAATGAGATATGGATCAATTTAGTTCGCTCTCACCGGAACAGATAAGATTGTCGCACTATACCTGAACCTCCAAACCACCTGCCAAACGTGGAGATAGGTGACGATCACGACTCTGTAGTCTCTGAGAAGGTCCAGCCAAGCAAGAAACTTACAGACCTTATGTGTTTGTTTGTGTATGTTTATATATTATGTGTGTGTGTGTGTGTGCGTAACAAGCCCTAACTGGGACAGGCAGCAGCACTGACATAAATTCACAATTGGCTATTAATCAATACAAGGAATGATCAATTTCATTAAAGTTCAAGGGCTACATTGTTGTTTACCAAGGCGCTTACTAATTGCTTTCAGTGGGTAGGTCTAATAATAATGCATTCAAAGTAGAGATAAATATAAACAAAACATTTTTATTCGAACCACCATGAAATAAAATAAACTGGTATGGTTGATGCAAAACTTCTTCCTCTTACATAACGCCTCACACAGAAAGACATAGCTCTAAACTTATATAGAGCTTACTTTTTCATACTTTGCCGAACCAGTCCTGATAAGCGCGGGCAAAATATCCACAGTAAAGTAAGCGCATATAAGTTTCCAGCTTTCTTCAGTAAGGGGCAGGTGGGTTATTCCGAAAGGTTTTTTGGTGAGTTGGATACATGTTCGTATTTTGTCAATTTATGAGGACTGGTTGGGTCATTTTGATTCATGTAAGGACGCTTTGTATACTTGAATATACTACCTAAAAGAAGAGGAGTCTGTTTGACAGACTTCTCTATATACCCACGGAATTCGTGTATATTTTAGTTTCAAAAACTGATATAAATAAATAAATAAATAAATATGTGGGGACATCTCACACACGGCCATCCGACCCCAAGCTAGGCAGAACCTGTGTTATGGGTGTCGGACAGCTGATATATCTACACAAATACATAGATAGATAGATACTAAATATAAATATCAACACCCAAGACCCGAGTACAAATATTTGTCTTTTAAACAAATATCTGCCCCAGCCGGGAATCGAACCCGGGACCTTCGGCTCAGTAGTCAGGGTCACTAACCACAATATTTTTCTCTTTCTACGAGGGTAATTCCGAATAAATGCGGGTTATTCCGAAAAACATTTAAAATGAGTTTTAGGTTATTTCAGCTAAAGGAACATATGTATTTTTCGATCATCTTTAACCTCGCAAAAACTCAACTCGAAATATTGCATAGAACTGCCCAGAAGTACTTGTACACATTTTTGTGATATTTATAATTCAGAATTACTCGATCCACAAAATTTCATAGTAAAATGTTCCAAAAATTACCCTAGTTAACTGATTCCGGAAAATACAAAAAAAATTTGAGCTAGGGTTTTTAAACTCCGAACGTAGTGAACAAAAACGACAATCTTTTGGATGAAAAAACAATCAGTTAAGTAAATAACTTAACTGATTTCTTAATTACCGATGTGCTGGTAATTCCAAAAATTCAAAAATGCGGAAATTTGTTTTTTTTACTAATTTTACATTTTAACACGCACGCTCGGTCCTAGCGCCCTGAGTCAACCCAAGCGAGGTAGAAGATTAAGTTGCCAACAAGGTTAATGGTTCCATGGGTCAAAGTATGGCTGCATTCGGAAGAAATCGGCAAAAATCGGAATAACCCGAAATTCGGCATTACTCACCTGCACATTATACCTACCTACGGCCAAACCCATGAGGATTTTTTCTCTTTTATTGTAACTTGAATTATTATTGAATCTGTCAATGGTTGTTTGGTGAGGTTTACTTAGATTCTGCCTGGAAGTACTGGATATAATGTGGTCATCACACTGCTCCGCATTACGCTGAAGCGTTTAGCGGTTTTCCAATAACCTAACCAATGTAAAAAATCCCGACATTCAACATATAAGTCTATGCTATTTCTAGTGTACTTACTTATAAACATCTAAGCTGACCTTGATAAAATAGTTCTCAGATCACGTGAGGTAAAATAAATAAAAATAAAGTCTTTAAGTCTTTATTAATTTAATTTATGTGGACGTTTTTACTGTAAGTCCTTGTATTATTAGTACTTTTGTTTTTTGTTTTTAATTACTTTCTCTAATGAATGTATATATTATAAACTCATTCTACACTGTAATACTCTTTGTAGTGCCTACCAGTAAGTTATAAAGGAAGAGCTTGTTATCTAAAGCACAGGTGATGAGCCTAGTTTAGGTAACAATGTAAATTCTTTATTTAATTGTTCAACTTATGTATACTTTACATATTTTTTCCAGCAATAAAGTATATTCATTCATTCATATTCAAAATGTAGCTGAGACCAAAAAAAAAATCGAAAATCGGTCCAGGCGTTTGGGAGTTACGCTACCACAGACAGATACAAAGACACGTTAAACTTATAACACCCTATTTTTCGTCAGGGGTTAAAAAAAACCTTGGACTAAAATGCAAAAAAAGAATAAGAGAGATGACGTATTGCAATAATTAGTATCCGTCATCCCTGAGTTAATTTTAATAATACGCTGTTGTAGTAGGTTGGTATTTGAGTTCTTGCCAAACGTATTTTTGCGCGTCACTGATGCCCAGTTACATATTTGAGCAAACTACTTAAGCATTAACTTATTACTTAAGTCAATCTTGCTATATTGCGGGCACCCAAACATACCGCTTCATGTCATACTTAAGTTCTGATTAACTTGACGTTTATAACTCATGATGAAACTCGTAGATAGAAAAGCACCGCATGATTTATCAACCGTCGTGAAGTGTTCTTACATATAAATATACCTATAATTATGTATGAATATGTATACCTATTAAAGAACATTATATTATAACATACTTACTTAGGCCAAGATAAATAGTCGTTGCTTAGCACTTGCTCAAACTAATGCTTAGCCAAGTACGACTTCACCTGAACTAAGTTGAGTTGCAATGAGTCTCTAAAATAGACACTACTTAGCGTTTGCTCGGCTAAGTCACTGGCTTAGAACCCGTTATGTTAAAACTAAGCTCTACACTGTTTTATCTTCCACTTTATTTAGGATAATAAAGCAGTGATTGACAGACACGAATGAAGGCCTAAGTGGTATATCAATCAGAGCCGATTTAATCGTTGCCGTCTATCGTCAATAAAAAGGATTTTGTTTGAATTCTAAATTATTTACAAAATGGCATAGAGTATAGCATACTCTGAGTTATTTTTTATACATACATAAATAAAATTCTGAGGTAATCGTAAAAACACTTACTATTTTCCAATTTCCTTCGAGCCCATGTGTAAAATTTTGATTTTATAATTCCAATAATTACGATGCCCTTACATTGTTATTGCATAATGATATTTGCATTCCTCGGACCATGCTCTACAGTACTACACCCACTGAACTGGAGCGTCGGCAAACTGCTCTTATAAAATGCTTTTAAGAAAAAAAACACAACAACAGAAGGTGGGCAAATACCCATCAATGAGAGAACACTCATTTATGAGAAGTGAAAAAAAAATGCAAATGAAAAAATATTTATTTAAATTTAAGATTATGATACAAACAATACAGGTTGCAGTGTTTGGTAACAATTTAAAGGTGGTGATATAGCAAGGGCTACCACACTAGGCTAGGCCTGTGTCGTGGACAGCCAGTAAACAGGTTTTTAAAAATTTGTTTAAATATAGTCAGGTGGCGTAGTTTAACAATTTGAAATTATTTTTTTAAATTATACAAAAACAAACTTTACATTTATTACGATGCATGTCTTAGAACGTTATAAAGTTAATAAAGGAAACAAAAATAAAATAAAAACAGCTTCTCAAATTAAGTAATAAAAAAATCTTAAAAACTATAAAAACAAAACCTTAAGTAGGTAAAACTTAAAACTTTAGAATTAGTGCAATATTTTAAAATTAATCATAGTAGTTAAAATTATAAACCAGAGTGTGATGTGGATACCTACTTAATTGAAAAATAAAAACAAATAATGTTGAAGTAATATCGTATATGTATAATATATTATATATAGTATATAATATATGTATATAATATATATATTTATATATAATATATACACACACACGCACTCACGCCTTGTACTAATGTACTCCCTTGCGGGGTAGGCAGAGGTGCATTGCTGCACCCACTTTTCGCCAGAGTGTTATGTTAGTCCCAATGTAATAGGGGGCGGGCCTATTGCCATTTTACGGGCACATCCAAGACCCGAGAACAAATATCTGTGTTTTAAACAAATATCTGCCCCAGCCAGGAATCGAACGCGGGACCATCGGCTCAGTAGTCAGGTCACTAACCATTACGCCATTCGGTCGTCTAAATCATTCAGATAAGGATAATTCAGGAAATCAATGAAGATAAGTGTATAACATTATAATATTACTTATACTCTACCTAATAATATACTGTTGATACGCCCGCATTCAAACATAAGAACCTATGCGGAGAATATTAACCCCCAGCGAAAAGGAGGGGTGTTATAAGTTTAAAGTGTCGGTGTATGTGTCTGTGGTAGCGTAGCTCTCGAACGGCTGAGCGTGGGTTGAACCAATTTACGATTTCTTTTTTTATCGTTTACAAAAATCCAACCATACTCTATACTTACTGTAGTCTGTAACATCATCCACTTGCACCACAGCTACCTGTAACCCTATTTTATTTTATCCTAAACTCTCTGCCATCAAAATGTTATCTGGTAGAGGTTGCTATAAGCAATAAGGCCGCCTTTTTGTACTGTTTTTATTTTTAAGCTTAATTTGTATTTTTTTTCTGTTTTTGGTGCAAATAAAGAGGATTGTATTGTATTGTATTGTATTGTATCATCCGCAAGGTTGATAAACGAGTCTGTGTCACTTCTCCCTTGTCCAGTGTTGTGTTAAGTGCAGGATGCGCAGTGTTATCGAGTACACGCTCTGTCTCTACACGAACGCGAAACCGGTTCCACTACATTGTTGCAGCCTGTGGGCCTACCACGAGGTCTACGTAACCTTACCTTAGCGTTCGCGCCTTTCATCATCAGCCTATACTAGTCTACTGCTGGACATAGGCTTCTCCCAAAGCACGCCACTGGATGCATGGACTGATTCTGATGAAATGACAAAAACGACACTGTGAATCAAACGGGGCTCACAAATAAAACAAAAACATATTTCATAATTATTGTTCCTTTGCTTTTGGAAATTTTTGGATCGATTTTTGATCAGTAATTATAATATATTATATATTATATTATAATTATTCGATATTGGTGCTGAATTAAACACGTGATATCCTCAATCCTTCTCATTTTCAACAAACATAAAAGTTAATTTAAAATCCGATCATGGTACGTGGTAGACCCACTGTCCTTGAGTATCCCCTTGTTAGGCTTATGTGTTTTTTCACAATTACTACAGAGGATGCAGGAATTAGCGCCGATTCACTAACGTTACTCGTATCGAGACATTGAGTAATATAAATACATTATTAGTATACATAATCTAGTCACAGACGTGTCAAAGGCTTGAATGAGCCTGAAAAATGAAAATGACCCGAATATCTATTCTATTCTATTCTATTCTATTCTATTCTCTGTGGGGGTGTCAGTACCTGCACCTGGCTCTCTCGAATGGAACCTTTGTGCATATCCCCAAGGTCTAAACTGCCTTCCTAAGCTTGGACCATTTCCCACCACGCTGGTCCACTGCGGGTTGGTGGGTTCACATATCTAGATGTGCTAAATCTAGATATGCAGGTTTCCTCACGATGTTTTCCTTCACAGTAAGAGCGATGGTATACATTGTACTTAAATTCAGAAAAGAACTCATTGGTACATGTCAGCGCCGGGATTCGAACCCGCATCTCCGGCGTGAGAAGCGGGCGCTTACCCGACTGAGCTACCACCGCTCTTGACCCGAATATCTAATTATGCACCAGCAATTATGCACCTCTATCTATGGAGTACATCATCAGAGGGTCTATTGAGAGTTTTTCTTACCGTTTGAGTAGCGAAAATTAAACGCAAAGAGTACTACAGCAACTTTCTCTACCGGTACTCCACAACGAAATACGAATTCACGTATAGTGTTCGCATCTCAAGTGGTGTAGAAGCTCCCACTAGGATCCCTCTGTACAAGCCGTGAGAACAGATAATTTGTTTTTTAAATGCCCAATGTAAGTAATCTAAAAATAATAATAGTAGGTACTAAAATAAAATTGTTTTCCGGGAGTACCAGAACTAATGAAGTTGTGTGATAACTTGCCTGGTGATTTTTAAGCCATGTAAATGCTGCACAGGTGTGCAAAATGCAAACATAATAATTTATCTTATGTGTACCTAATTAACTTTACACCAAAACTGCTTCGGGTTAGTTTATACTGTTAGCAATTTGGAGGTAGAGGGAAAATATGTTTCTGCGGGACCCCGACAATATACGGTTAATTACTGAATGCCCTAATTGAATTGCTTACGTGTTCGTCTAAAGCTGCGTACAGACCGGGCCAACGAACGCCCAACGATGGATATTTATCATACATAATACAGGGCAGATTGCAGCAACGATGCTCAACGAAACCCGTTCGTTGGCGTTCGTGGCCCGGTCTATACGCAGCTTAATTCTAACTTGGAATGATAAAATCTTGCGTCTTCTGAGTTTTGGACTTCAGTCCATTTTCCTTCTGACCAGCGTACAGGGCTTGTTGCGTAACGTAATTTTCAGTCAAACAACTGCGAAACTCTAACACTCAAAAATGAATATTTGTGGTGCTAACATAGAGGACCAAACTGCACATCAACAACAAGAAACTCATGGCCTTGCCATCACCATAACTTTAACTTCAGTTATAATATTATTTGGGTTTCTCTCGTCGTGTTTACTGAGGCAGGGTGCTTCAGGGATGATAAATACCGAATAATATTAACACATTAAAACTGTAAAGGCTGCCGCAAGACTCCATAACTCCAAGCTATTATAAATGCGAAAGTAACTGTGTCTGTCTGTCTGTTTGTCTGTCTGTTACTCTTACACGCCATAACTACTGAACGGATTTGAATGAAATTTGGTATACAGATAGTCTAGACCCTGAGAAAGAACATAGGCTACTTTTTATCGCGGTATTCCCACGGGAAAACTTTTTAAGGCGAAGTGAAGCACGCGGGAACAGCTAGTATGTAAATATATGTAGAGTTGGTTGTGAGTGTATCGTAATCGACAGGGGTTTTTAAGCTTCAGACGTGTATGGCTATGGTTACTTACCAAAATCAGTGTTGTCGTTATCACGGAGGTTCCATGTCCCATTTTGACGGGGAACAGGCCTTTAGTCACAGCGACAGCAATAAATCCGGTGTTCGGGCAGATTTCCAAGAAATAGATTCTGAAATTTCTGAATAGCCCAAAGGCCTTTTTGAATAAAGGTCACGAGGTAAAGATACTTCAAAAAGCATTATTGTATGAGTAAACATACTATTTTAAAATCTAACCCGAACGGGTTGACGAAACAATTAATTAAGTACCTAAGTGCTTACTTAGTTTTTTTATTATTCCCAAGTCATATTATGCAAATAGTAATTAAGGACCTGGGAAATGTCATCGTACTGATATCATAGAATGGAAAGCTCGTGAACAGGTTATGTTAAGTTTATTTGTTACTGTTTTACACTAGAACTATAAAAGTTCACAGGAACAGCAACGCCATAAGAACACTGTTTACTGGCAGGAATTCCCGCGGAAAAAATCGTTTAAGGCGAAGCTATTCGTTTGTTGCGAGGAAACGGAGCATTAAATAAATCTCCAACCGTTTGTCGCCCTTGCGCGGGAAATCAAATGAAGCCATAGAGCGAAGCCCTATGGAAGAAGAGCAGTCAAGTGTGATGTGATCAATCAAGTATCAATTTACCTACTGTATACATATACATACACGCATACTATTATGAAAAAAAAACACTCACACCTTGTACTGATGTATTCCCTTGCGGGATAGGTAGAGGTGCATTGCTGCACCCACTTTTGTGTTTAAACAATATCTGCCGCAGCCAGGAATCGAACCCGGTACCTTCGGCTCAGTAGTCAGGGTCACTAACCACTACGCCATTCGGCCGTCACCGTCGCCAAGACACTGAAAACACCCAATAATAGAGTTAAGTCATAGTTGATCGATCGATCGTGAGACTGATCGCCAGGATGATGCGACGATGGCAGACGGTAAACAACATCGCTTGGATGCGTGCCAAAAATGCAACTACATTATTTATAGATGTATGTACTTAGATTAACAACATAGGAACAAGATTGTGGATCACATACAAAAACAAATCTATCCATAGAGTTAAGTCATAGTTGATGGATCGATCGTGAGACTGATTGCCAGGATGATATGCATTTGGTTTACTGACAATTTTTTTAAGTTCAGCGTGTTATGACAACCATTGTAACAATAAATTTAATAGGCCACAAACCTTCTAACCGAACTAATTCAAAATAAGAGCTAAGTTGAAGAAGTGGGCTGTTATAATATATAATGTATACCTAATGTATAATGTCTCGACATATTATGTATTTAGAAAATTTCTTTCGCACTGACACTCCATCTTGATCTTATATTGTTAATGTAACTGTATGTAGGTAAGTACCTCGGTCGGACTACTACAGACAATGTAATCATTAGGGCTCGTCCACACGAGCCCAACCTCGAGACGAGGCCCGAGTGGGGTGAGGGGGGGTCAGACTGTCCACTGGGTCTGCAGACGGGAGCACAGTTTGTTGACATTCGGCCGCTCACAGGTTAGATAGGAAAATTAAGGCTGCGTTTCGTACTCGTATAGGCTAGGGTGGGTCATGTTGGCCAATAGTGACATTTTGGGTGGCTGTTAAAATGAAGTGCACCTATTGGTTTTCGATATACAGGGCGCACAGCACATACTATATCTGGGGAAAGCGCAGCATAAATAATCGACTAGTCGCTGACTGCTACACTACATTAGTGGTTCAAATAGATCCGTCACTTTATAGGTACTCAATCTACAGATTTCACGCGCCAATAGATTTACTAGAATTTTGTAAGGAGATGTTTCCAAGTCTTTGACAGTAAATGATGTACTAAGTACTTAATAAAAAAAATTGAGATTTATAGTAGGTACATACCTGTATAAATAATTTCTTACTAATGAATCTCAGTAAAGGATGTTTTATACTAGCAAAAACAAAAACCAGCTTCTAAAAAATAAACTAAGCATTTAAAATGTAAAAAAAAAAACGTTCACATCCATTTTTATCTAGAACATATTCCGGTAGCGCTGACAAAATGGTTCGGTCACTCGTTTAAATTCGTTCCCATTACGGGGTAACAGAGAGCTGGCTGAAAATATGCAAATGCTGGCCAAAGCACGATAAATAAATATAAATTGCAACCTAGTTGCTCGCATTGTTTTATGGCGTGGCAATTTATCCGCGAGTGTTGACTCGCGACGTGTCACACGACTCATTGACGCAACGCGCGACGCGGCGGACGACGCGTAACGCGACGCGTGGCGCGGTCGGATAGCGGTGCGATTGGTGAGTCGCCAAATAGGGCGAACACCCTTTATCTTGCCGAATTGTGAATTAATTCGATACATACATAAACTGAATTTCAATCGCAATACGAATAACAATAGGTATTCTTAAGTTTTGCCAGACCCTTTTAAAAGTGTATAAATATTACTAGTGGTCCATTCAAAGGTCACGACCTGTCGAGTCGTCGAGGGTTCAAATACTGACATAAGTAATATTAGTACCTATACCTATACGTGTTAATTGTGTTTTTAACGTAGTAATGTGCCCATGGGCTGCCATACATAAATTAAACTTTTTATAGATCGAAAACAAATGAACAAGTGTCACTAA
This sequence comes from Plutella xylostella, assembly GCF_932276165.1. Classification (NCBI taxonomy): domain Eukaryota; kingdom Metazoa; phylum Arthropoda; class Insecta; order Lepidoptera; family Plutellidae; genus Plutella; species Plutella xylostella. The sequence goes on from NC_064005.1 coordinate 3,269,355, forward strand.
TGTACATTTTAAAATAGTCATATTTTTATTATTTATTAAATACCTACGTACCTGGAGAGCGGAGCTATGATAACGTTTTTTTTTGCACCATTTATATTTAAATAAATACAACACCTGGCATAAGTAAGCACCAAATACGTGTGTGGGATTTAATTAACTTTACCTACATTGCATAATTTTATAAAGTCAACAGTTCCTCGTACAATAATGTTACCATGTTTATTGCGATAATAAGAGCTTGCGTGTTGTTATAGTGCTACTATGGCGCCCGGAGGTGCTGAGAGTGGCAACATAATAAAAATTATATACCTACATTCATATATTATTGTATGTTTTTCAGCCATAATTCATGGCGCGGTCATTTAAAAGTGCTGCAAAATTGGAATTATGTTATGTCAAGGATTTCAAACAAGTATTTATATTATTATTATTTACTCACCACAGGTGCTGCGGACGTCTGGACTGGCGCTTGCGTTCTCCGTAGGAGAATATGCGTGTCCAGTATGGGGTCGATCTGTCCACGCCAAACTGATGGATACTGCACTTAATGAAACGTGCCGAATTATAACTGGTTGTTTAAAACCGACTCCCGTACAGCTGCTTTATCCACTGGCTGGCAGAGCGCCCCCGGACGTCCGCAGGACTGTGGCAAGTTCCGCAGAAAGGGCCAAAATGGACGACACACGACATCCCATGCATGGCTTCATCCCTGCGCCGCAAAGGCTGCCAAGTCGACGCAGGTTTATGAAATGTGTTGATCCACTGAACACTGGCCAAGCACAAGCGAGGTTTGCTCTCTGGCGTCAAAAAGTGTCCCTTCCAACCCCATTTGTGCAGCTGTCCGAAAACCTCCAACCTGGACATAACTTGCCTTGGGAGACCTGGAAGTCTTTAAACCGACTTCGAACACAGGTGGGTCGTAGTAAGGACAATATGGCTAGGTGGGGATTCACGGATGTACAAAATCTGAACTGCTTGTGTGAAGCGCCACAAACTATGGTGCACCTTACTTCATGCCCCGCGTGTCCCTACACCTGTACGCGGGAAGAGCTCATGACCGCTACCAGCGGTGCAGTATCAGTGGCCCAGTTCTGGGCATGTATTATTTAGCGACTTTGTTGGTTTGTCGTCGATACGATAAGAAGAAGAACAAGTATTTATCCAAAATTCGCCGATGCCGCAATTATTGCAATTTGGTATGTCGATGATCCTTAGCATAAAAGCCATGATTTAAGGACTTGTCCTCTCATTAGAGAGGTTGTGGGTTCATATCCTGGCATGTGAAATATTTCAATAAGGACGTAGAAGAAAAACACCGTGAGTAAACCTACACATCTGTATGATTCTTTCTTGATGATCTGATTTCTAGATGTGTAAGAACCCTAAGTGCAGTGTAATCATTACAAAACGGCGATACGGCTATCATATTTTATGAGTACAAATGCACAGCAAAATGCGGGTCACCCGTAGCGACTCACTTCTGGCTTCGGGGATTAGACACACACACGCACTCACGCCTTGTACTAATGTACTCCCTTGCGGGGTAGGCAGAGGTGCATTGCTGCACCCACTTTTCGCCAGAGTGTTAAGTTCGTCCCAATGTAATAGGGGGCGAGCCTATTGCCATTTTACGGGCACATCCAAGACCCGAGAACAAATATCTGTGTTTAAACAAATATCTGCCCCAGCCGGGAATCGAACCCGGGACCATCGGCTCAGTAGTCAGGGTCACTAACCACTACGCCATTCGGTCGTCATTCGGGGATTAGAGTCGTGAGCATATCGGTACCTCAGAGGTAGACAATAACAGAATTCATAAATGAAGTCAATCACATGGTCCTGCTTATCACATCGAAATAGAGATGCATTCTAACTTTTAATATTATAAATGCGAAAGTAACTGTGTCTGTCTGTCTGTTACTCTTTCATGCCAAAACTACTGAACGGATTTGAATGAAATTTGGTATACAGGTGGTCTAGACCCTGGGAAAGAACACAGGCTTTTCACAACTTTTTATCCCGGAATTCCCACGGGAATACTTTTTAAGGCGAAGCGAAGCCCGCGGGAACAGCTAGTAAACTATAAATCTACCCAATTAAGTTCTCAGTTACCCACGTGTTTAATCAAAGAGTCCAATTTCGGAAATCTGTTAAAGAAAGTCCAACAGAACATTAACGAGATTAAAAAAAAACTCGTCGCCCCATAAATTTCTTTTGGCCTAAGTTTTTCTTTATTACGAGAAACTTTTGGCAGCTAAAGATGTTTTAAGAGAATCTAATGTTAGGCGGGATGGCTAATGAAATACCAATGAGTACTCTTGTATAAAATAAACTTTTGTTGAGGTCGTTGCTACTAGAAACAGCTCTATTATTAGAAGCACATACATTTTGAGGCGATAAAAAAACCGTGATCTACTATCTCATTGATATTTTAAAATGTTACTAATATTATTAGGTAACTATATGTATAAACTATATTTTGTAAAAAATATGAAGTATAAGTCATAATTAATTAGCATTGCCTTAATTTGTGATCTGTTTAAGTCACAAACATACATAAGTTAATTTGCTTGTAGGTTGCAGGATTTCATGAGAAATGAAAGACTGCAAATCCCTTCTATAAATACCGTGATCACAAATAACCTGAAACATTCCTTTTACGACATTAAGGGCCGGTTTCACAATGTCTGGATACCTGTGATATAACAGACACTACACTACAACATGTCTTTTGTCCTGCAGATAGCATTTATCCAGACATTGTGAAACAGGCCCTTAGAGTAAACAATGTTATATAGGTACACTTATATATAATTTAAAAAAGAGAGTAAAACCGGTAAAATAACCTGGTGTACTTTCAATAGAGTATTGGTAAGGATACACCCACAGAGAAAAAAAAAACTCTACAATACACCAAGTGACTAAAGCGTGTACGAAAATAATGTCTTCGTTCTTGCAATAAATTGTGAATGTATTATGAAGGTCGGTCAGTGACCTCTGTTTATTATAGTATCTCGCACGTGGTCCCGGCAGCAAAATTTGTATCTCCAGTGATGGTAGCCAAATACTACAGGGGTCACTCTATACTGACGGAAAACGAACGAACTAGAGCTGTCGTGCAATTGGCACGTTTAATACAACAAAATAGAGACCTGTGAATACATTTCCAGGCTAATGCCTACTTTCACCATAGTTTGTTAGATCATTAACCCCCCTGTTACATTATGATGTCATCAATTATACGTCATCTCCATATTCAATTCTCGACAGATGTGTCAAGAGTCAACACCTAATCCCTTGTTATGATCTAACTGACTATGGTAAATTTTATTTGAACTTTTCATTTACAGCTAGACGACAGTTCTAAATCAGCAAAAAGCAAATAGTAATTCTAGAAAAGGTCAGATAGAGGTCATGTGCCGATGTGGAAAAGGGGTGGCAGATTTCTTTTCATAAGAATTTTAATAACGGCTGGATTTTCTCTTAATTAAGGCACCCTTTTGCTACATGTCTGCATTTAAAAGGTCACCTCATTTTTGTTGTGGACGTTTCATTTTGCTTCTCATTACGTTCAACATGGGACTGTTTTTTAAATAGTTATGCATACTTACACTCTTATACCGAAATATATTCGTATGACTGCAGTAAGAGATCTATTCTATTCTATTCTATTCTCTGTGGGGGTGTTAGTACCTGCACCTGGCTCTCTCGAGTGGAACCTTTGTGCATATCCCCAAGGTCTAAACTGCCTTCCTAAGCTTGGACCATTTCCCACCACGCTGGTCCACTGCGGGTTGGTGGGTTCACATATCTAGATGTGCTAAATCTAGATATGTAGGTTTCCTCACGATGTTTTCCTTCACCGTAAGAGCGATGGTATACATTGTACTTAAGTTAAAAGAACTCATTGGTACATGTCAGCGTCGGGATTCGAACCCGCATCTCTTGCGTGAGAAGCGGGCGCTTACCCGACTGAGCTACCACCGCTCGCAGTAAGAGATCATTAAATCTAATAAAATATGAAAATATAAATTTTTAAGGGTGCAAAACCTTTGCATAGTAAGAAATTCATATTTTATGTGAGTAAGTGATTAACGTTTTAAATAGTTTGGATCTTTTGTTATTAACATAACGTACCTAACCAACCTTTAACCTACCTTTATTTATTTTTTTATTTTATTTATTAAAGGTACTTAGCCAAAACAAAACTTAAAAAGCACCTAACTTATTTATAAACGAAACTATTAACGAACTAATATTTTTTTTATCTTATTTTATTTGTTCCGGAGTTTATAAACACGAGCTTTCCAATCGAGCTAGCCTGATTTAGTAACACGTAAACTATTTTTCAAACTCACTGGGATTTCATGTGGACGTAAGCTGGGCTGAAAGGAAAAACAAAAAAAGCTCTGAAAGGTTCAGTACGTCGATGAAAATTAAACTCTGAACCAACACATCCGGTCGTTACCTGACTTTTCAATTTAGAACCGACAATGCAAAGCCGTTTTATGTATGATCCTATCGATGCGATGTTTGCTGTTTAGAAATTCAATTCGATTCCGGCGCTCCTGACAAGTTACCAAATATACATACTTGGGTATTTAACTGCTGGCTTATGTAATTGATAGAAAATAAACAGCGTTTCTTTTAAAAAATATACGTAGCAATACGTTATGAGTATAAAATTGTTATTGATTAAGGTATATTGTATCCTAAACACAGAGTAATCATATAGTAAATATAGGTAATATATTTATCATATAATAAATATATGTAACTAGCTGTTCCCGCGAGCTTCAAAACGTTTTTCCGTGGGAATCCCGGGATAAAATGTAGCCTATTTTCTTTCTCAGGGTCTAGGCGAAGTGTATACCAAATTTCATTCAAATCCGTTGAGTAGTTTTGGCGTGAAAGAGTAACAGACAGACAGACACAGTTACTTTCGCATTTATAATATTATATATAGTTAGGAAATAATATATATATATATACTTAGTTAGGATATTTACTATATGAATTTTCTGTGTTGAGGTTGATAGATATACCTACATATTATGATGAATATGGAGCGCGCAGCGAAGCTTAGCGCAGGTTTTTTCTGAACCTCAAAATGCCGGATTATATTAAAACATTGCCTAATAATTAATAATTAAAAAGGCTTCACGGCTGTAGAACCTACCTTCCTGTATTTGCTAAAAGCTTGATTTTTTCAAGTAATTTTATAAGTAAGTGAATTTTCAGGCAATTTTTCCTTGTATTAAATACACTCCATTTTTTTAGACCGGTGTCTTTCGGAACACCGAATTCTATTATGGAGAAAAGGCATTCGTGAAGCTATCTCAAGACACAAAGGGGATTACACTATGTTTGGAGATGCAAAGAAGAAAGTTTTACGTTTCCTGTAGTAGCTTCGTCTTAAGTCTCGTCTAGCTTTTGTTTTGTTTAGAAATTCGATTGCAAAAATAAAAATAATATTAAAAAATGCAACTAAACCTTACCCATATAGTCATGTATATACGTACTAGTATAATATTTAAAGTAATTTACTGAGGGACATAAGATAATAATTTTGTGTAGTCGTCGTTAAGTTACAGATTGTCAATCGTATTTCGTATGTAGAGTATTATTGATCAGTTTTAAGCTAAAGGGAATAAGTCTATTTTGGGTGCAATGAGGATAAAATTAAATAATATCTACACTTATAGGATTCCACAAAGTCTAAATAGGATTCCTTAAATAGCAATCATAATGTCATTAAACGCTATGAGATTTTGCGCCAGATTCAACTACTGGTAATTTTATCTGACGGCTTCTTAAGACTAGTTTACACAGTGCGAGCTAGCGTACAAGTCAGCCATCCGAGTAGCTGCAGTAACAGTAGCGAGTAGATCTGCAGTAACTCGCACTGTTTGGACGTAACTTACGAGTAACTCGTACGTGCGAGTTGGTCAGTAGCTCGCATCCGAGTTACTTAAACATTTTTTGTTTTCACTCGCCTGCTCGCCCGGCAGCTACTCGCCCATGACAGCGGCTCGGCCGTCGCTCGCATCGTTTGGACGCGTTCGGCAGTAGCTCGCCAGTGCCAGCTGGACAGTTGTGAGTGGAACCCGTGTTTTTTGTGTACTACGCCGCGACTCGACTCGGCCTGGGACTGGGTGTCGTGTAGACAGCAAAGGCGAGCCGAGCTACTGGCGTACGAGTACACAAACCGAGTAACTACTGGCCAGGCAGCAGCTCGCACTGTGTAAACTAGCCATTAATTACTCTGCAAAAATGCATGTTTTCGCTAAAATTGTAAGGATGGTAGTTTATCCAGACATTCTGAAAAACATACGTACTTCATAAATACCGGTTTTGTACCGCAATTATAATTTAGCTTTTAGCTCTGCAACCCTAAAATAAGTTTTTATGTACTCCCCACTTGGAGCTATTCTGAATTTAAAAGGCTTTTAATGTTTTGTTGTAAAAAATGTAGTGAAAAAGTTTTGATAGCGGTAAAGTAGGCGGATTTTAGGGCCTTTTAAATTATTTATGTCGTTTCTATGCCTCTTCCCTACCTCTTGCTAAGTATCTCTCAGGCGTGTTTTGAAACTATACAAGGCCAGAACGCACCCATAGTGTACTAGCACTGTATAGTTTCAAGTGAAAAATAATAATATTTTACTTGAAAATATACACGATTTGTGCGTACTAATTGCGTATACTTTCAAGTTGGGATTTACTGAATCGTTCTTGAAAATATACATTGCTATTACGCACATTGCTTGATTGGCGTACTTGTCGCATATAATTTATACCTACATGCTGATTATAATTTACTTAAGTATTTCGGTAAATGTAAATGATAACAATTGACTTGTTCTGCCTGTCATACCTATAGAATGTTAATAAATAAAGATGAACAAGCTCTAATTTGATTGATAAATTGATATTTATAGCAATCATATTTGCAAGTAAGAATACTAATATCTTACTATTTATATGAATTAAGAGTAATACCTGCTACACTCCTGAACGGAAAAGACTAGCTTAATGACGCCGTCGGCAATATTAAATTGCATTTAACAGCGCATCAAAATATTATTATAACAAACTAAAAACGAAATTTTGACCATATTCTAAATTAAATGGTTTTAAAAAATTAGGGTCATTTGGTGTTGTCTTTTTGCTACTTGGACTTATTCATTGCTCGTGACTTGAGTGTAGTAGGTATTACCCTATAGACTATAGACCTATTACAGACATATTTTTCATCAAGTTTTGAATTCACCGTAATTGTCTTTTATGAATTTGTTCTACACCCTCTTCTGAGAGAATTTTTACTATTAATAACAGTTCTATAGTTTAATATCAATTTAATTTTTAACTGTACGGTGTAAACAAAAAATACGTTACGAAAACAATGCCAAGTGCGGAATGATGATGCAATGTTTAGAAAGCAATAGACTTATTATTACTCTTTCGCATGAAAGAAAGAGAGAGCAACAATTCAAAATGGCTACCTGGTAACTAATCACGTATAGTTTCAAGTGCTCGCATTGCCGCTTGGAACTTGAAAATATACACGATTAGTACGCAGTGGTAACTGCTGCAGTATATTTTCAAGCCATAATTTTGGCCCAACTTACTTGAAAATATACGCGATTAGTGCGTAATGGCCTTGTATACTTTCAAGTAAATCATGGCACCATTTTAATTTGAAAATATACGCGAGCAGTCCCATCCTCTGCGTTCTGGCCTTGTATAGATTCAAAACACGCATCTCTCAGTATAACTCAAATTATATTACCTATACTTGAAGCAGTGTTACAAACGGATCCATTTAAATCCAATGATTCATTTTACTGAAATAATAATTTGTGTATAATATAGTTTTTTTTTCAATTAGAAGTTTCTTATTTCTACAAACACATTGTCTCAGAGCCAAGCTTGTTCACAATGATCATTTTGTAACCCACCCTAAATATTGCTGACCATAAATTGATGAAGATTTTATAAATTTTACTCTGTATGTGCATTTCTTTCGCATTTTCTGCGTTTGCGGAGAGTTTCGGTGCCGAATTTAAAGTAAGATATGTTAATACAACTGGAACATGTCCAAAACTAAGACTCAGTTTGTGGATTATATACATACTTTAAGAGTTATCGTAAACATACGCCTATATTTCCGGGTCTCTTAGTTCGTGCTGAGAGTATCATTAAAATTTCGCAAGCGGAAGCTGTTTTAAATATGGGGTTTATTCCACGAACTTCATATTTATTAGGAGAGATTTACACACCAATAAGTATAGTTTAGTTTTATCACAAATGACAAATAGTCCATGTACAGACCCGCAAGTCATTTAGGGTGACATGTATCAAAATGTTAAATCTAGACTAAGGGCCACTTGCACAAACATTTAAATCTAGATTTAGTGTCAAATCTCTATAAAATTTGACACTAAATCTAGATTTAATATGATGGTGCAATTGGCCCTTAGTGTCTAATCCCGATTTAAGAATCGTCAGTCCATACAAATTTGTGGCATAAATCGAGATTTAACACTAAATGTAGATTTTATATTTTGGTGCAAGTGATGTTTAGTTGTTCGACAGTTCACTAAAGAGCAGCATAATTTTATAGATGTCAATATTAGGACGTCTATTGGTTTTTAACACGAGGAAATGACATATTCGCCTACCTAATATCTTTCAAATTACATCAAATTGACATCTAGACAATTTTGCGAGCCTGCTCTTAAGTTAGCTGTCAAATAACTAAACAGTAAATATGAGAGATAGAGAGCTCATAAAATACACAAAGCTAGCATTTCGAACTTACAATTAACATACCTACGACTGATACGAATTCTCAAAAATTCCACGCACTATCACAAGATTTACACCAAACCTCTTGATTACAGTCAACCGAGCTCGCCCTCTGAACAACGACAGCCATAAAATGTATTATGTAAAACTGTCTTGGACATTTTTCAGTGCGAGGGCTCGTGAAGCATTCACAGAGTATACTTTACGTCCCCATAAACAGGAAGTATGGCGGGCCCGAGCGTGTTTATGGGCAGAGATATTATGTCCACGCAGAGACTTAGGTGCTCCATTGCAGAGAACGAAGAAAGATGCCGGTGATCAGGGTACGTGAAAAAATATATACATACCGAAGAATTGAGAACCTCCTCCTCCTTTTTTCGATGTCGGTTAAAAATATTATGACATCGCTGTAACTTTAAATCGGCTTGATAGATTTCAGGGCCAATAAGAGATAGTTAAATAGGTCAAGGGCTTCTACAAAGTTAGTCCAGTCAAGGAATGAGGTGTAGAGTGCGTGAGCAGGTAACTAAGCGATTCCTTCAGAAACTTATTCAGGGGGCTTGGGTTGTTAACATACCAAAAGTCCTGACTCCTAGGTGATGAGCGGGGGGAGGAGGGGGGGATAATTTTTATATCATATGTTTTTTTCTAATTCCTAACCGCTTTCGAGCTATTTATTACCCTCGGAAAAAGTTTAAATTTACAAGAAAAATGTATTCATGTCAAAACATTCATAAACATTGCATCATATTGTCTTAACCTATTCATAAACGAAAAAAATGAAGAGGAAAGAAGTTGTAGATTTTTTTATTCCCTTTTAGAATATATTACATATGATGGTCAATGTCCAACCCGCCTAAAGTTAGAGCTATTTTATATAAATATAAATATGTGGGGACATCTCACACACGGCCATCCGATCCCAAGCTAGGCAGAACCTGTGTTATGGGTGTCGGACAGCTGATATATCTACACAAATACATAGATGATAGATACTAAATATAAATATCAACACCCAAGACCCGAGTACAAATATCTGTCTTTAAACAAATATCTACCCCAGCCGGGAATCGAACCCGGGACCTTCGGCATAGCAGTCAGGGTCACTAACCACTACGCCATTCCACCGTCAATTTCAAACTTGCATTTTGGTAAAGTCACTGACATAGCTCACCGAGTTAGTAAGCTTAAGTGTGAGTAAAATAGCTGTAACTTTAGGTGGGTTGGACATTAACCAGCATATGTACTCTACACCTCATTTTGAGTCATTTATTGACTGTACTAAGTGTGGAATAATATTCAGGAAACATAAAAAACGAGCCAATGAATTTATGCTTTTGGAGCCACTTTTTGAGAAACCCACAAATGGAAGAATTATTTTTAGTTTCTACTTCACAGCTCACTTCATCATGTTTAATCACAATAGCTGTAGTTAGTTCTCTAGCGAAAAAAATATTATAAACAAACAAAAAACCCGACTGCACGCTAACAAGATGAAAACAAGCTCCAATGTTAATGAAAAGTATCGCAGGCGGGGACCAGCAGAGGGTTCACCATTTAGCTGAATGTTACTTAGATAGGTTTTACTTAAATACCTTGTATGTTAAATACCTTTAATGCGGTCATGTTGGTCCCCGCCTGCGATACTTTCCATTAACATTGGGGCTTGTTTTCATCTTTTTAGCGTGCAGTCGGGTTTTTTGTTTGTTTATAATTATTTATTTTTATTTGTAACTTTTTAGTTGTTTTTATTTTATGAATTTTTTTGTTAGTAGTCGGGTTTTAGTTTAGGAACATTTTTTATTTCAATAATGTTGGTGTTGTAATTTAAATACCTACAATATGCATATTTTTGTAATGTGCTAATCAAATCCTTTCATTTGATACCTCACACAGCATAGTTGGAAAAATATTATTTTTTCGATCATCACTTTATGTCCTCTAGAGGGCGCTATATACATTTTAATGTAACGTCACATATAACCATCGCGCAATCAATACGCTTCTAACGATACCTCATACATCAAAATCTATCAAGCCGTTTAGGCTACAGGAGGGCACAAAGAAACAGACATAGATACATACATATATACATACATGCATACACATACATACAAACATACAATCGAAAAACATTACCCTCCTCCTTCGGCAGTCGGATAATAATCTAGGTACCTAATTTAGACAGGTCTTTCACATCCGAGTCCATGTTGTTTTATGGGTCTGCCTTATAAAATGACTTTCTTGTAAACTTAATTTTCGTTATTTTTTAGACACAGTGTATCAAAACGAATCTTTGTACGATATATCTTTAATATTAAGAGAGTGGCCTATGGCGGGGCACGTAGAGATATAGACTAAACCGATCCAATTTCTCGCGAGACACATCTGCGCTACGTAATATCTTGTAGGATTATATGATTTTATTCGGAAGCTACGAGACTTGCCTGAAAAAACTACTGAATACAAACTTCTGATTATATTGAGGAGCTTGTTGTCTAGAGTGCGTAATAAATGTTTAGGAGTTTCACGCAATCTCGGTATAAGTGTTATTTGCACCTCAGCTATTGTGAAAATAATAAGACTGTATTGTAATAAATATACCTACTGTTACACGATATACTGTTTGCGTTCAATAATACTTTTATATTCATATACTTACCTTTTTTATAAGTACCTACTACCTACTCATAATGATATTGATTGTATTGTTATTCTTTAAAAATACATAGCTATAAATGTACTTTTTTATATTTTTTTTATATAGTAGCAATTTTGTATGGTTCTGTGAAAATAAATATCGATTATGTATGCTTGTAATTTTAAATGTAGGTTGGTACTTGAATATCGTTTTCACCCTCAAATGGTAATTATGAAACAAGCGACCGTCGCGTCGTGCGTGACGTCACATCACATTAGGTAGGTTGTGTTGCGACTCGTTTCAACCAACAACATTCGCTGTATTTGCTTTTACTTGATGTTTTTGTTTACTTCAAATTAACAAAGCATTATTTCAATACCCAACACGCAAGGGATAACCTAATAACCTGATACATTTTACATCGTTTACTGTTAATGCATGCACCATACAGTTCATGTCTTTGTTTTCTATAGATTTAACCAGAGATAGACTAGTGTTTGCAGTATAACGACTGTTTTGACTTTGTTTGTTGATAGGTATTGTTGATTGCTATCTAAATTACAGTGTGGTTTGGTTCATCACGATACGACACGACGGCGACAACATGTAAATTAATATAAATAAATACAAAGGATGGAGTTAAGCTAAATTTTTTATAACTTTCACACCTCTTGAAATATTGTGGTTCATAAGTAGGTATATTTTACATCGACTGGACATCCTATTAAACATGCCCTCTTATCGAACAATCAACCATTCAACACTCATTGATCACACCTTACGCGTCTTACCGTACGATTAGCCCGTACGTACCATCATTCTGTATTCAGTTGATTACAATAATCAGTATTGGCATCGCCCGGTTGTAAACTGAAAGCCTGAAAGCCTCCTTTTGTGTTTAATGTTGACAAACAGATTACCCAAAGTCCTTTTGTAGATTAGCGGGCCCGCATTTGTAAGGGTCACTTTTTGGTATCAACAGTTTCAAAGGATTAGACCACTTTAGATACGGGTTCGGAATTAGCTAACACTATGTGTGTCAGCCCTAAACAAATATGTCAGGGATTATAACAATTACAGGATTTCGTATCGCGTAAGTACTTTTTATTACGAACAAAAATGTATCTATACAGGGTGTTGCAAAAAGGGTATGCTAAGCCGAAAGATGATGACTCAGGGGGTCATCCTGAACAACTTTTGTTCTACGAGATTTGAAAATTCACGAATAAAATACTTCCTTTTCCATAGAAACTTTGTTGGTCGCGTGACTTTTTACTATGGAGAACTTTTTTTTTGGCGAATTTCCAAAACTCTTAGTACAAAAGTTGTACAGAATGACCCCCTGAATCACCCCCTTTCGGCTTAGTATACCTACCCTTTTTGCAGCACGCTGTATATGTTATGTATATAATGTTACCTATATTATTTATTTTATTTATTTATTTATTTATTAACTACTTATATTATCTTACAGGATAAACCTAACACAATAATAAAGAAAAATAACAAACACAACAAAAAACTTTCTTAAAAAGACACAAACAACTAAAAATAAAAAAACAATAAACTAATCAACACATAACATATGAAACATAACCTTTGCGAACTCACCCAAAGAACATGTGAGAATGTCAGTCCTCTCAGATGCCTTGTTGATTAGCCTAATAGCCCTAGTGAGTGGAGCGTCATGTAGCAGGTTGGTGCGGGCGGTGGGCACCGCGAGCAGCCGGCCCGCGCGCCGCCGCAGCCCGCGCCCGCCCGCCGGCACCGCGAGCCCGATGCTCTCCAGCACAGTGGGATTGCACAACCATCCTCTAAACACCATAAATACCATTTTGGTCAAAGCCAGGTCTCTCCTAACTTCAATCTTGCTTAATTATGTGTGTATATGCCTAGCATGAAGTCTTTATTGAGCCTTTTAGATTAACTTTTTTGACTGCGCACTCAATATTAGCCCCGATGGCTCATATTTAATTCAGAATTCTGGTACAAACTATAAATTATTATTCTTTGTTTTTGTGTTCATAACACCAACACTGACGAACAAAATAATACAATTCAAAGTAGGTATACTATACGTAGACTAAGCGAAATTTTAAATGGAGAAGTTAGAAATTTCCACTAAGCAAATACCTAAGAGCTTTCCTTACTCGGCTCGCGAAGAGAACAACAAAGCTCGCGCAGCTTTTAATAGAGAAAAGCTTAACAGAAATAACCAGCCTCCTTAATTGGACTCATAAATGCAAAGTTTTAATTCTTGCTCTGCAGACTGTTAGCTAAGCTGGCCGCTGTTTCAAAAGTACCTATATTTATGTCTTATATTCATTTGGTAAACATTTTTTATACTATTTATTTAATCCTATTATTTATTTTATAATTTTATTTTAATAATTTTGTATTTGTATTTTTTGTAAGCCGTAAACCAATATAATTTAACCTAAGTATATTTTTTATAAACAACAATTAAATTCACACTTTGCGTATACTATAGGTATAGGATCGGGTGACATCAGATCTGTCAGATAGAAACATTTTGCTATCCAATCAGGACATGACTGGTGTCACCCTCACTATTCTACAGGGCGAATAGTGTACAGTGCCACAAACTTATCTGTTCCGGTGAGAGCTCACGTAAATGTCTAATATTTCTTCACTCTATAACTTTTTATGTTTGCCCGTAGTGGTAATTCGCTGTTGTTGTTTTATGGAACCCATCTAATCTTTATCAATATGTAATTCATTAGTAAGTAATCAGATATAGATCAATTTAGTTCGCTCTCACTGGAACAGATAAGTTTGTGACACTGTAACGTAATATTATTTGTTTATATATGCACTCACGACTGTAATCCCCGAAGGCGTAGTTAGAAGTGGCTCACAAGTGAGCCACCCACTTTTGGCAGCACATTTGTACTCACGTGATAGGTTGCGAACCATATCGCCGCATATTATTTGTTTTTCTACGATGTTAGTTTGTCTTCAAGCTAGGTAATTCAAATTTATTAATTTATATGTCAAAGCAAACGCCAAGGAAAATGTGTAGGTAGTAGGTACGTACCGCAAACTGAAACTTAATTTTACTTACGTGGGTGTTAAAGCTGAGCTAGGAGTCTTAAGTGCATTCTGAAAGCTGAATAAGGTGCTTTTGGTACATTTTAAATGAAAATGTCAGAGAATATTTAGTTTTCTTTGTAGGAATATTTATTTCTGGCGAATTTGATTTAGAAATGATTTAGTTAAACAGAAATTTAATAAAATATCTATAAAAAAACTCTACTTTATGTTAATTTAAATATTCCCGAAATTGTTACTGCTCATAAATATGTAGACTTCATTGAAAAAATATTACATAAGTACTAACCTTTAAAATAATAATATAATATAATATAATATAATATGTGGGGACATCTCACACACGGCCATCCGACTCCAAGCTAGGCAGAGCCTGTGTTATGGATATCGGACAGCTGATATATCTACACAAATATGTAGATAGATACATATTACATATTAATATCAACACCCAAAACCCGAGTACCAAATATTTGTCTATAAGCAAATATCTGCCCCAGCCGGGAATCGAACCCGGGACCTTCGGCATAGCAGTCAGGGCCACTAACCACTACGACATTCGACCGTCGAAATAGGTACTTACTAAAAAAAAATTATACTTTAAATGTCGAATGTTGTTAAAATTGTATAATGGCTGAAAGGGTTTTTTTCATTGCTAGGTATACTAGGATACACTGGGTATGTAATATTGAAAACCAACCTCGCCCAAGATGGTTATTAATAAATTCTTAAATTCATTGACACCGACTAATATTTCTTCACAGCTATAAGTAATACTTACCGCTAATTTCGGTAAGTGTGACAGACAAAGCCGGAGTGAGAGAAAGAGACACAATACAACTTGTGAAAAGTGAACATAAATCTGTCAGATTCTATTCCTGCCCAGTGGAGCCGGAAAAGCGATTTAAAGTGTTACTCAATTTTCGTTTCTTCCCTTTTCAGCTGTTTCCAGATTTGGCAAGAGACTTTTCACTCGGACAAGATAAAAAGGCGTATATTTAAATAATGGAAGGAATACCGTGATGGGGACATTGTTTGCTCCATTGTTCCCGGCATTTGTTCCTTGTAAATTTATTTAAACGAGGTTTTTCCTGGTTTTTGCGGTCCGTTGACGGGTGTCAGATTGAGACAATCAAATTTCATAAATTGTTTCAGTGTTGCCTTTTTACGTGCCTTAAAACGTATGGTTTTGTTAACATATTATTATGATTATGGGTTTTACAGAAAGGTGTTATTCATTTGTCTATGTCGCCTCGTTATTTTGAAAATCTTACATTTTGTTCAGTGTTTCACACACCACTTTACATAGACTATAGCTTAGTTGGATTAAAAATAAAATCAAGGAATAATCTAACCTAATCAGAGGACCAATTTCTTGTTTATTCAAAGATTGCACTTAACCACCACTCAGCCAATAGAAACCAAACACGACCTATACGGAGCTATGAATGTTGTATCAGCCGATAGTACTAGGTACATTAAGTCGTTGGATCGTTCAGTAATTGGTCTCGGCCGCAGCGCCATTACCGCCGCCGGCTGGTCCCCAGAATACGGACACTAAGTGCGAATAAGGACACCAATGAGGCTGAAAGCCGATAGTGGCCTTTGAATAAGGAATATTCTAAAACATCTCGAGAAGGTTTTAATTAATTTCGACACCGCTTATTCCAAGTTTTATCCTTTTAGCTAAGTAAATGAAAATGATACCTGATGCCTACTAATTTTAGAAATAGTATATCGGCTAAATTTACTGTGGCTCGTAGGCTGATGAAATTCTATCCTGTATATTATGTATAATACACCTCTATAATAGTACAAGTATACTAAGGTGGTCACTCTTTAAGACGAAAAATGAGGTTTCGGAGCGCTGCTGCGCGAGGCACGACTCTATCTCGATGTATTATGATATGACGCTGTCGTGCGTTCGTTTTACTGTAGTGTAGAGCAACCCTCTAGTTACCGCAACCGCTACAGATAACTAAGAAGCGAGTTCTTGAGTGCGGTTCCCTGTACTCTCAAGTTTATGTATTCCATATTGTGCCGCACTTTTGTGGCAGGCGTGTATAGAAGGTAGGCATTACTCGTATCGAAAACATGAGTCAACGCTTCCGGAATAATTTTGTGACTCCGAAGATAATCCCACTACGCCCGTGGTGGCGAATCACACTTACTATGAAATATCGTTGAATTATTTGAGATAGATTTATATAATTTACTAGCAAAGTAACAAGTAGTACAGTAAAGAAAGTAGAACTAAAAGTAAAGTTTTTTAAAAATATTGGTATATTTGAAAACAAATTACGCCTTTACGACTACCCCCCGGTAATTTAAACCGAAAACTATTTCATACAAATGTACATGCAGGTCATTAAAAAATCTGGTCACGTATTCCTCAGTAGAACAGACTGCAATGTTCTAGAAAGTTCTAGACTTCATATAATAGCATTCTTTGAGCGTGCGCGGTGAGCGATGCAACAAAGACTTCTGCATGTAATAGGATCAAGTCATGTGGAAAATTGCGGATTCTTCACAATTTGTAAGGGCTTTGGTCTAGAAACTTTACAGTTGGCTCTTAACCACTGCTTTTGTATTAACGGCTGCCTTTGAATACAGCTGGGGTTTTTGCCCTTTTATTAAAGCCGGCGGTTTCTCAATTAGATAAAATTTCTATGGGGAAGGAAGTTTAAAATACTCAAAACTACTTAAATAAGGTACCTATTTATATCTTAAAATATGTAAGTAAATACTGTGTGATTTATAGGTTGGTTTTTATACCATTTTTTTCATTTAGCTTTCACGATACAAAACACTTTATTTTCACGAAATACTACAATGACATAACCAAAAACTTATAAACAGTACAATGTGGTAGCCTTATTGTTTATATTAATCTTTACCAAGCAGCCTTTGGATGGGAGAGAGTGCCTTTAAAAATAATTGTGAGGTAGCGATACTAAGGATTACTTTAGCAGTACACCATATAATTAATTAGTATTATCCAATTACTATATTATACATCTATTATATGTAAACTTAAATAAAATAATACACATCATAATCATCATAATATTGAACAAGTATCAAACTAAACCACATCCAATAAAATATATACTTCCTGACACTCACACAAACTACATGTATTCTACATTCGCCAATAAAACCTCCCAGTGCATTTCCCGCTACGGTAAATATTCTGAAACCGACAACTTTATTCACAGACTGGCTGCATAGAGGCTGTCTGATCAGAGTCATCCATATAAAATTTAAAAAAAAACAGTCTGAAGGTATTCGCGCTAAACCACTTGCACGTGTTTGTGACGAATAAACTCAAAATACCTAATTAGTTATTTCATTGAAAATCGTGGGCGTTCTTGCGGATTCCGAGTTTTCCATTCTTACACAATGTAGGAATATTTGAGGTAAACAAGCAAAAATTTTCAGGGATTGCTATTTCTTTTAGCGTGTCGCCGTCTAAATAGAGCTGGACTAGTAAATAAATGTTTCCTTGGTCAATGGATAAAATGATCAGATTAGTTACTAGGCGCTAGCTGCTCCTTGTATATTTAATATGTCGTTCGCGGAAGCCCCTTCCATTCACTCCATACTTTACCTAGCACCCTGTATATGCACGGAACAGAAGAATAGGAACCGCCAAGAAAAATATGCCAGTAGTGCAATATAGTGGGACAGGTGAAATATTTAATTTTCCTCTGAGGTCGGCTCCCGCAGCAATTTATCAGAGACGTGACACCTCCGCCTCACAGTTTCATTCACCCGGCCAAACGTGGAATACAGGAAAACCATTATGACCTATGAATTTTAAAAGTCTTTGCAGCGTTTACGAGGTGAATGTATTTTATGTATGATTTTTTTGCGAGTGCTTGCGTTTTACTGTCGGTTTTCTGAATCACGGAGGGATACAGACCTACTTAAGTACTTTTAATAATGACAACCTCGAAAATACATAATATCAAAACAAATAATTAAATTTAAATTGATTTACTTAAAGGTGGAAATATTTTATGTCATGAGATAGATGGATAATGGAGAATTGAAAATCATTATAAGAAATGCCTAAATTATTAGCTTTCCACCACAGTCCTTACTAATTTGGCTTCCTGTTGTTTTAGAAAAGTAAACCCTCGCCTGCAGAAATCGGCACTCAACTTTACAGCCAGTCCTAATAGAGTGCATCTCTTTTCTAATGCCATGTGGTCACTGCGGTCTTCGTTAATTAGGAAACTCCGAGCTAATCCCACACTGTCCCTTACTTACTACTAGTTGCAAACAAACTACTGAAACATACACCAGCATGTTTTTCTAACCAAAAACACTGCAAATGTGGTGAGGTAAACGGCTCACAGTATTTTAGTAGTGACAGGGCCACATTACCGCACAATGAGCCTTCATCACGGCAGTAATGAGTCCTATTTCCTAAATGGGCTCAGTTCGATTTGCTATCGAGTTCGGGTCAATTTGAAATATGAAACATGTTTTTCCTTCCTCTACTGTGTAAACTCTATTGGTAAACTGTAAACCATTTCATAACAGAAAATTTTGCCCAATCAGCAGCCTTTACGTTTTGACAGAGCGTCATCAACTGTGACATTTCCATCTCATTGTTTCAGGATGTCTGTGGCTGGCGTGGTGGTGCTGGCGCTGGCTCTGGGCGGGGCGCGGGGGACGCGGGGTGGCACGGGCTGCGGGGGGCACCTGCAGGGCCCGCACGGCGTCATACAGACGCCCAACTTCCCCGACGCCTTCCCCGTGCCCATCCGCTGCAAGTGGGTCATCTCGCACGCCACGCCCAACGGCACCATCTCCATCTACTTCACGCAGCAGTACACCACGAGCGGCCTCACCTTCACCGAGTACATCTACTACGATGACTCGTACAAACTCGGGGAGAGGCCGGCCTTCACTGTTACTGAGGAAAACATCACGAGGGTTAAGTGGCTACAGGTAAGAAACTTAAATCCGCATCAATGAATCTTAATCCTTTAATCTTTTGAGGATAATACAGCAGTATTGTGTTACAAACTCGTGGCAACTATCCTGGGAGGTGGCGTCAGGATCCGTCGGCGGATCGCGCCCGGGTGTATTGCGGAAAGTTCCGTTCGATAAAGTATTACAAATTCCATCGGCTCTCCCTCGGGCGGTCTCCACTCCGTCAAAATCTCGACAAAACGTGACTTTATTACGTTTCACATAAACTTTCACAAGGCGCCACCAATGTTACGGGTGTAAACGTATTAATTTTCTTAATTATTCCAAGTAGTGAATAGTGAAGATAAATCATAATAATATGATGTATCAGGTAAGTTTTACTTAAGATAGTAATCATTAAAAATATTGAGTTTATGTAATTTTGAAAACTACTAGGTACCTTCTAGTTACTAACTTTAATTTTCAATGGTAACTAATAGTTAACAACTAAGAAAACTTGATTGGCTTCTACTAAGAAATGAGAATTCTAAATAGGTACAAACTTAATTTCTTTACTGTCAAATAATAGAATATTTGATTTGATTTGATCTGCCCAAGGTAGGTGAATAAGTTTAAAAATATGAAACAAAATTTTCTAATTCACATCAAAACGGGATGACTGACCAATTTAACTTCCTAATTTTATTCCATAGCTGTTCATAATTTATTTTCTTAGCAAATCTGTTAATGACGGCGGAAGACTCTGCTCAAGCGAGCCATTTGTAACGCGAGAGCAGTCACAAAGGAATATAACTCTTTGAAGTACCAGGCCCTTTGTGAGAAGACTTATTTATTATTTGTGAAATTAGGTCCCTCGCCTATCAAAATGTTGCCGCCAAAATATCATATTTCAGAGTACCATCTGGCGGGTGCTGAGATGGGGTTTTGATAACTGATGTCAATTTATCATTTAGGCGGAAGTAACCCGCATTATTCGGATCGTTGACGGTTTTTGACGTAAGGATTTGATTTGATGAAACACTTAAGGGGATCCCTAAAGCTAAAATGCTAAAGTCGGCTTGATATACTTGATTAGATTGGAAAAACGGTGGCTTCTATCACATTGATAAAAATATATTTTGTAGCAGAGGGTATACTGAACATGTTAGTTGCTTATAAATTGGTGCAGGATTATAATAAGTATGTTAAAAAAAATTGCAAACACACCATGTCTTTTGCCATTTTTTGACTTATTATGAAAAAACCCTCGAAATCAGAGGGCCCATTTTCATGGAATCTTATATGTATGTGTAGGTAATTAAATTCTTAACAAAGTTACCTTAAAGAGTTGGATTTAATGGACCAGAAGTCAACTTTTTTTGCAAAAAACTAATAAATTCCGGTTTAAAAATGATGACACCGTGACAGATTTCAGATTTCTTCAGTCGTCGCCCTGGTGGCGGCCTGTTAGGAGCGATACCCACGCCATTTTATTTTTTATCAAATATTTCACAAAAACTGATTAAATCAACAAATTATGACTACAAGTATTATAATACATATGCATTTGCTATGGAAAGTTAATTTTCTAATCATTTTAGATGCAGAAAAGCCGAAAATTCTTAGAAAACATTTCGCCTTTTCGATTTGTTTACATTTTTTACTATAGAGTTACAGATGCATAGATAAAGGTAAACATTGCACATAATGACACTTATTAGATTCTCCGAATAAGAACTATACGGTCAATGCAGTATGCCAAAGCGCGAGCCTGTTTATATTCTGAGGGGTAATTTATTTTATTTTAACGGTTGTGTATGGTAGGTAAGCTACACAATATACAGGGTGTTGAAAAGTAAGTTCATAATTTGTTTTATTTGAAACCAAAAACCGTAGTTAATTAAAAATATATATATTTTAAGATGTGGTAGTCTGTACACTACAGGTTGTTAAAAATAAGTAAGTATTTTTTAAAATTGAAGATCTAAAATTTACATAATTTTTTAAATCTATTTAACAAGCTTTGCAAAAAAGCGGTTAAGTGCGACTGTATCTCGCCATGAAAAAAATGAAATGTTTACTGTAGCTATGAATTTTATGCGTTACAAGTGGAATAAAATACCGCATAATATTATGTACAACTATCTAAGAGCCTAGTTTTTAAAAAAAACTTATAAGAAAATATTAAATACACAGGTTTTTTAACCCCTGAAGGAAATAGAGGGGTGTTATAAGTTTAAAGTAAGGGCTGAATTTTTTTTTTAAATTAGGGTGATAAGTAGGTAATGTATATTTTTAATGATTTTTTCAAATAGATAAATGTTATACCATTTTTAAATTGCCATAAAATTACCTATAGTTATAGTTATAGAAAGAAAAGGGCAGGGCTACCAGTGCCCATTCGCCACTGCAACCTAAAAGATCTATAAATTATGACTCCCCATGCCGAATGCGTTAGTCTCACTCTACATTCCCAGGTCTTTTATAAACCTGATATTACCTATACAGGATGTTGCAAAAAGGGTATACTGTGCCGAAAGGGTTTGACTCAGGGGTTATTCTGAACAACTTTTGTTCTCCAAGTTTTGGAAATTCTCGAAAAATAAATTCGGTCTCTATAGTAAAAAGTCACGTGATCGAATAAGTTTCTATGTAAAAGGTTTTGTTACGTGAATTTTCAAAATTGTAGAAGAAAAGTGGATCAGAATGGCACCTAAATCCACTTTTGGCTAAGCTTTATACCCTTTTTTCAATACCTTGTATAAAATATCGTCAGCGTCACCTTAGATCGTAATCATCGTAACTCCTCGTGACCAAATTTTAGAGGAGACAAAAATACTGTTATATTTGTAGTTCTAGTTGGCATACTACCCACCTAAAGTTTTTTTTAACTAGCCTAAAAATGATTTGTTTAGACAGTCTATCTTCCTGTTCAACCGCAGCCTGAGTGCCAGTGACTCAATGACTGAAAGGAGGCCATTAGTGCTCCTAAATAAATAAAGCAGGCCTGTAGATTATCTTTCAGTGTACCGACACATCTGATTGCTGTAAGAGCCTGATAAGCTCTTCGAACGAGTCATACCTCTGTGGTGGTACGGTTTCGACCTTTCGGACAGTCAGTTTGGCATCCGAAATGCGGATTCGAATAGTGGGTACAATACTTTGCGTTCGTTCACTGTCGGAGCAGGATAAGAACCACGGGCGAGTTGTTGCGCTGGCTGTTTGCTTAAAAATAGTAACCGCGTTCAACTCTATCCCCTAGAGGGCGAACCTTTAGGGCGGCTCTTGTATACCATCACTTGTCTTCTTATCTGCAGAAAATTTACAGAGGTCATACGTGTCTAACAAGTACATTAAGGATGCGAAAAGAGAGGGTTTGTTTTCACTGAAGAAGTTCAGTTGCGGAGTTCCACAGCGGTAGGTCTTGGACCCCTCTGCTGTGGAACTTGGCATACAACGCGGTCCTGCAAATCAAGCTCGCAAACGGCGTTAGCACAGTGCATTTTTCTAATGTCACACAGGTCGTGAGGTAGGCTGAGAGCCTCCTTCGGGGATGACATCCCAATGATTCATTACGAAAAAATTGCTGCAGCTGTGCTCGCCATGCAGTGCATGGGCTACTTCCGAATCTGGGGGGCTGTTGCAAAGGAGTCCGTTGCCTCTATACGGTACGGGTTCCGTGAGATCTATGATCCTTCCGGAGCACCTGTCTTGTCAAGTCGAAGAGAATGGCTCGTATTCGACGCAACCTGCAGTACTGGTGGGATTGGTTGGAGGACAGGACAGCAGGAAGCTGCAGCAGCCGTCATGCTGTGATTCGACGCATAGATGCAAAAAAAAGTTGAAAGTAACTTCATGTTAATAAAATATTAGATCTTAATTTAACAACATAACATTGCAAAAAAAAATTAACATTGTTGAGTATGTTATTGTAATTTACTAAAGTAGTAATAAAAACAAAGGCTTATTGCATAGTTTTCGTTCACGTTCGCCTACATCGCACGTTGTATATGAGAATAAAGGGTATAATTACTAAGTTTTCTTGTTTAAAAATCACGGTTTGGGGTTTAGAGGAAAACAAATGGTAAAATGCGGAATACTGTTTTTTTTTTCGAATAAAGAGGAAAACATGTGAATTCAAAAAACGTTTCTATTGACACCAAAGAGTACTTTTCGCCGAGAAAAGTGGAGTTACAATGTTTGCGATCTAAAGTGATGATAGAACTAGAACTTATTTTTTCAGTTCACCTGCTGTTGAGTGAAATCGTAATTAGGTAAATGACTCCTTGACATGAAAATAACTTTTTTTTTATAATCGTTATAACAAAACCGTTTTTTTTAATACAGCAATATTTGTAGGTGTACTTACAGTGAGCAAAAGAGCGCAGCAAGGTGTAAATTTTTTGGTTTTTAAGAAACAAAAATATTATTTCTATCATATCCCAAATACACATAAGTATTTAAAAAAAAAAATACACACTCTCGCCTTGTACTAATGTACTCCCTTGCGGGGGTACTTACACGTTATTATTTTTCTGGTGACCTCCCCATATCCCTTTGCCAGCTACGTAACCTTTTGTGACACCCTGTATATGCAGAGTTCTGCAAACAACTGTTCTGCTTTTGAAACACCAAAAAAAAAACAGGTCGTCTAACTAAAAGGTCACGTGACCAAAAAAAAATTATATGAAGAAGCGTTTTTTTCATGAATATAAAAAATTACGTAGGATAAAAGTTTTTCAGAGTGACGCCTGAGTAACGCCCTTTCGGCTAACTATACTTTTTTTATTACACGGGGGCAGAGTTTAATACAACACCCTGAACTATTAAACTCTGATAATATTTTCGCGATTTTTTTACATTCTGATTTCATTTCCTGGCTTAGAAATAACATCAATAACATGCTGCACACGTAGGTTTCGGCATAGTATTAAACCCTTTTTGCAACAACCTGTATAAATATCGGCACGGGTACGACTTTATATATAATTAATTATTAAATATTAAAAATACTTTCAAATAAAAATAAATATTTTCGTATCACAAAACAATATTACTTACTTAGTATATTTTTAACAAAGTGGCATGTCTTCACTTTTATGTTTTCGAGTACTATGTTAAAATTTCATGTCATTGTCCGTAGAACGCCCCGCATACCTCAACCCCCCCTCACTAGATTTGACAGATTCTGATTTTCTTCCAGCTTTAGTGACAGCCTTAAGTTTCGTAATTAATTAAACTCAGTTCAATAAAATAATACATATTTACTGTAGAGAAACAGTTGTGTGGTACAAACAAAGATTGACATCTAAAATTGAAAACTGAGAGCACCTTTCATATAGCAAACTCAGCTCTCGACACGGAAAAAGTGTCTGCATCAGTTTAAAAGCTCATTTCTAACGATGTGACAGTATCCAATGGCAGCAATACCCGTGCATATTTCAGTGAGTTGACAGAGAGCTCCATCTGTCCCGGGGACGCCGATATCCGCAGTATTGAGATGAAATACGATCGCTTTGTACGAATGTTCCGAGCGAACTGGATTCGGGACTTACTTTTGAAATCCAATGCACTATCGGACTTCTTTAGTTTAGTTACGATGAAGCAATTTTAACTTTTCCTATAGAAAAAAATCAAATCAGACCATTTATTGCATATACATATGTCGCAGTAAGATAGTTATAGCCGTAATATAGTTATATCCCTAGGGATATGATTATACATATACCGGAACATAGTTCTTAGAATATAGTTATAAAACTGAACAAGTTTAGTGATGTAGTTATATTACTAGATTAAGTTCAGTGTTATAAATGTATTACTTGATTGCACTTAGTGAAATAGAAATCTACCACATATAATTAAATAAAACGATTGTAGGTATATTGGTTTTATATTTATAAAAAAATCTACTTTGTGTTTCTGCAGTTAGTTACTTTGTGTCATTAACACGTATTAAAGTAATTTTAATTATAATTAAAACAATCATATTTTTTGGGATTAAAGCATTAACAATAAAATCAAAACTAAACAAAATTTTAAAAATCTTTTAAAGTTAATGAACATTTTGAGATATCTTTGTCTCTTATCAATTATCAACTGAGATCATAGTTTCAATAAAAATATTTTAAATTTTTTGTTCGGACAAGTAGAGGAATAGTGACATCCAGAATAACATAGCACTGGATGCTTCTTACAGGCACATCTTTTAGTAGAACACCTATTCGTTTTATTACAGGAACATTATCAACAACCTTGGCATCAAAGCCAAAATGTTTTATAGTTATTCGTTAAAAATCTACATTATTTATGTAGGTATAGGTAAACCGCAGTTACAATACTTTGTGGCATGAACAAGTATTAAATTAATTGAAATTATAATTAAAACGATCATATTTTTTGGAATTTAAAGCATTAACAATAAGTACAATTAAAACTAATCAAACAAATCTTTTTAAACTAATCAACAGTTTTGAGATATCTTTATTTCTTATCAAGTAAGGTGAGATCTTGGTTTCACTCAAATCTATTTCACTAAACTTAATCTAGTAATATAACTATATCACTAAACTTTGTCCGTTTTATAACTATATCCCTAGTGAGATAGTAATGAATCGCTTTCGTATAACTATGTTCCGGTATATAATCATATTCCTCGGGATATAACTATATTACGGCTATAACTATCTTACTGCGACACATAAGTATACAAGATGGTTTAAAAGAACAAAGTCATTGAGATAGATAAAACTAAAATAAATGAAAGTGAAGGACATTCTGTGAAATACTTTACTTCTCTGATGAAACACTCACCCAAATCATTTTAAATCTAGAAGGTAGGCATGTTAAACATGCGATTTTATTGAGACATCACTAAGCAAATCAATAAGCGTCTTATAAAAATGATTCAAATATAATGTTTTTAAGAATACATGAGAATCCAAAATACATAAATATGGTCAAAAATTTTAACCCTAATTTTTAAACGTCATAGTAAGGAAAAAATATACCTAATATTGATTTCAAGAGTAACAGACCTGATGTGACGATGTATTATTACAGTTTCAATTTCTATCGTAATACTCTCGGAGTTTGATGAGATCTTGATATTGGATATTTGCATACTTAATGATACTCGCAGTGCTTGACATGTACGACGACAGTCCTTGAGGATTTAATCGTGAAGCCAGATACGGAGTGGAGTTTCCTTGTTGTTATTATTACTGACGACTCGACTCAGCGGTACAGTGAGTAAGTACATGGACTTAAGCGTTAAAGACCGAGTTCGATTTCGGCTGATATTGGTTTAACAATAAAATTTAAAGCGATAAGTACATCTCTATTCATGATTGTGCCAGAAAAAAGCTATAGGTGGGACACGCTTTAAAGTTCCTACCGTATCTTATCACCGACAAAAAGTGATTTTGGAAATTCCTGGGAAAGCACTTTTTAAATACATAAATGTATAATATTATTACCTGCATAATTATAGTCACTCTAACCACCCTTTAGGTACCCTACTCTAATAAAATGGGCAAAGATTTCACACAAATATTACATTCATTCTCTGCATAATACCAGCCTTATCAAACACTCAAACAGAGTCGTAGAAATCACGTGCCAAACGGTATCCCATCATTGCCGTCGTATCCACAGATCTGGCCACAAAAGGAATCAATATTTCCGCATTGTGTCGCAAAGAAAAGCTCTGCGACGCGCTCTTGGAGATAACTGACGAGCACCCCGTGGCCTATTATCACTTCTACCGCGCCGCGTACTGACAAGTCACGATATTCACGATATATTTTCGTTGGGGCCGAAAATAAGCACTGACTCGAAACGATAAAAGACTTGCCGTTTCAACACTTAGTTATTGGCTATGACTTATGTTCGCGCGAGTTGTAAATTGGTGAAATAGTAAAAATATAAAACACTCTTATATTTTAATTTCCAAAAAATATATACAGGGTGTTAACTTGATTGCGTTGGAGCGGGAAATGGTAGATACAGCTGATGATACTGAACACGATAAGACATTAAAAAACGTATTTTATTTGCTTTAAGCTGACCAACATAAAACAGTTTTATTTAGGTCATTTTAAAATTTCATAGTCACCCTATTCATGTTTAGGTACGTTTGACAGAATGACCATGAACTTGAAAGCCAAGGTCAAGGCCAAGAAAATCAAAGCCAAGGTCAATAAAAAAGTATGCGTGCATCAGCACCATACTTGGAGCCACATCGTCAAGGTACCTACCGAGATTTTGGGTACTCAAAGTACCCAATCCATTGTAGACATTTCATTTTACTCCATAAGTATCACTTTATTGATACACAATAATTATCTTTTATGAATACAGAACAGTTTCATTTTATGCTTCATAACATAGGTCACACGTATTCACAGCACAGCACAACATAAAACGAGATGAGGAACAAGGCTTGGTAATCAAAAGATAGAATTGTAGGTACCTTTTCCCTTTTAGGTAATAATTGTAAAAAATGATTGTAAACAAGTAAACAACAATGACTGACTGACAGACTAGATCCACAGAAAAGGTAATGACTATCATAAATACTCGATGGTTATGATACGCGAGATTGTTATTATTCTACTGGTATTCAAAGTGAGGCCATACTTATTATGAGGATTTCCGTACTATTTGTCATCAAAGACGTCACAATCGCAAGTACACAACACAAATCGAGATGAGCGAGTGTAAGTAAACCAATTCGTCATTGAAGTAGACCCTGTTATCATCCTGTTATGCATTGTGGTCTTTTATCTTTAGCTGCGTACAGACCGGCCAAACGAACGCCAACGAACGGGTTTTGTTGACCTTCGTTGCTCAATCTGCCCCTGTATTATAGTATTATGTATGATAAATGTCCATCGGTGGGCGTTCGTTGGGCCGGTCTGTACGCATCTTTAGGTAATAAAAGAAAAATAAAACGTGGTGAGTATCAAGGGTGAATACTAAACGCTTACCTTATTCTGAGTAAAAAGGTAAAAGTAATTATTGTTCTGAGCTCCTAGAAAGTCATAAATTATATTCTGTACGATCTATGATACTTTATGCACATCAGCCAACATCAGCTGTTTAATCATAGAGAAAAGAACACTACGTTTTAAGAGATGGGAGTACAAGGAAAAAAAAGAAAAAAATACTTGTATTATTTTTTTTTATTCACGCGTACTAACAGAGGGTACCAACAAAACAAAAATTATGACGTACAAAACTGCCAACATAGCCCCGCTGAAATAGTGATGTGCTTCTTATGGATATTTTTTATCGATACCTAGTAAAAAAAAGTGCGAGTGTATGTATTATTTTAATTTCAGTTTTACACAATAGGATTTCAGTGTTACACAATGACACCAACGTTAAGTCTCGGTTCAACGTTATGTTATGTTCCTATTTGAACACAAAAATATAATCCATAAAATAAACTCGAGATTTTCCGTTGACGTAAGTGCTATGATATAATGTTGAAATAAATTAAAAGTGGAAAAATATAATTATATTTATTTATTATAAAATAAAGTGTCTGCAGTAAGTCCCACACATGGAATTGTTTTTTTTTTCAATTGTGTTCTTAAAATGTTGTGGTAGAAAATGATTGCCACAAATTCGTTTAAGTTGATGTAGCTTTTCAATAGGCACATAAACCAGATCCTCCTTACCGGTCATCTTAAACCACTGTTTACATCTGCAAACAACATTTTTATAATTATTATTAAACAATTAAATATTATTTAAGTAGGTATAATAAAAGTCACTGGTAATTTTTGTATGGAGATCCGAATTAGATTTTCGCTAATTTCCAAAACTAGTAGACAAAAGTTGTTCTGATTGATGAGCTGTGCGTACTAATGATAAATAAAAATATCGATATCGATAAAAAAAACATTCATGCACTATTGTTGGTTGTGCTGACCCTCCAGTTATTTTATTAGACTTTAACTTTTTTATACATATAAATAATCTAAATCCTATGCTTTAGCCTTTAATTGTAGCTTACCTTTCCTCATCCAGTGGAAATTTGGCCATGAAAATTCTCTTTTGGCCATCTATACGACCGGCTAGCGGCTCTTAAACCACATATTTCACAAGTTTTATAAAACATAATTATTATCAATAATATCAAGCAACATTAATAGTTAGGTACCTCCACACAAACACTGCACTTATCCACAGTAATAATAATATATAAATAACTGTTAAATCTTAATTTATTTATGATTTAAAATTATTTTTCAAACTAAACGATTCAAAATCAAATCAAATCAATCAAAAATTTCTTTATTAAGTAAATAGTCTTAATCTATATTAAAGTACATCCCTTTTAAGTTCGCAGAACCTGTATTAGGGATGAACGCTCTTTCCCAATAAGTTAATAAACTAATCTACTTAACAAATCAATTTAATAATTAATTTATTAAACAACAAAATAAAATAACAGGCGGAAAAAAAGTTATTCTAATATTTCTAATGTTACAAAAGTGAGGTAGATAAGAATCAAACAAGACCGTTCGATCGTATTTGAGCCATGAATGTACAAAGTAACTATCGAGAAGCTCGAGCAATTCTAGTCCGAATGTCATTAAATACCAGTGCAGGTTAGTTCGGCGTAGCATGTATTCTTATCTACCGGACGATGCGACCACATAAACTATTGACTTAGTGAATTTAGGATCAGATTACAAAATATATGGTATTTGAAAAAATATTTCTTAATTTTAAACCAACATTATTATCTTAAGAATAAACTATTATTTATTTAATTAGCTACCTATAATATACCTATACCTTAAATATAAGTACACATTTATTAGTGTTTACTTTTTAGACACATAATAATGATTATTTTTAGGATATTAATTATATTATTTTAGAATTTATATTATTTTGATATAATAATAATATATACCTAACTATATTTTTTTTTTCAATTCACAAATCTTTTTTAAACATTGGATAAATAAAATAAAAATAAGACATATCTTTTTTTTGTAGTTTTGATTGACTGACTGACACTGACAGATGACAAAAGCCAAAGATGTCTATGATAGCGTTTAAAGTACTCTGTGAGCGGTGCTCGCCATTATTTTTCGTACGCGTTCCATACTTATTTTTTTCCAGACTGTCTTTCGCCAGACTGTGTTTAATTGTTGATTAGTATGTCATTAATCACCATGAATAATTTCAATTTTATTTAATAATTGTTATTACCTACTGTGTAAGTAATTACAATCATAGTTACATCAAATAAATTATGAAAAGTGAAGTTGATAACAAATTTAAAGTGTGTGTTCTTTTGCAATCGAATGTCTCATTGGTTACCTATGTGTTTGTGTAGGGTGACCATGTTTTTGATTAAGGTAAAACTTTCCACTTTACTTTAGACTTTAAACATAAATATTCGAGATTCTGATGTTTTTTTTCTTAGAAACGTGCTTGGTTAGACTAATACTAACCCCCATTTCCCGCTCAAACGCATTCTAGTTAACACCCTGTATTTTATACTGTATTTGTCGAGGCCTACGCTTCATGTTAAAAAGTTTTCCCATTGGAATAAAGTAGTTAAAGTAGTTGGTTACTAACTACCGAAAGTGGTTTAGTTTTGAGGCCCAATGTGGATTAGTTATGGCGCCCAACGTTGATTAGCTTTGGCGCCCAACATGGTTTCGCTTTGGCGCCCAACGTGGATTAGTTTTGGTGCCCAACATGGTTTGGTTTGGGCGCCCATCGTGGATTATTTTTGGTGCCCAACATGGTTTGGTTTAGGCGCCCAACGTGGATTAGTTTTGGTGCCCAACATGGTTTAGTTTTAGCGTCCCATTAAAGAAAGAAGTCGTCTGACTTAGACTACTAGTATAAGTATCACACTTTTATCCATGCTTCATGTTTAGCCTATGCATACATAAGCAAACACATTTTTTTTTATTATCCTCAACCAATCGATAAAATTACATCGGTAATAGTTCGTTGATTATTTCTCAGAAATAGCAAAGAAGTTGGAAAGGCTTTTTTTGTTAGTCGCGTAAGCAATATACGTCTATGTTTATTCAAAATATTCATGATTAAATTTATGCTAATGACAGCATAGAAAATGTTTGAATCTAGTATTGCGTACGCATGCAGCATGTTTTATGCAGAGGATCTGTTTGACAACGTTTTGTGTAATTATGCCAAATTAATGTTTGTGCAAATGCTCTGTCCTGTGTCACGTAACGTGACTATTGCAAACAAGCGCATACAAACAAACATGTTGACGTGAGAAGCCGCGACGTGTCACGACCTCGCAATTTGCGCCAAGTTTTATTGCTATTCCGGGATCCTGTCGCTGTCAGTCACACCTCATTTGCCAAAGTAAATGGAAAACCAATTCCTGTTTTTTTAATGAAATGGGTAGATAATGTGTTAAATAATTTCATAGTTTTTGATAATTTTTACTTATGTTATTATTTCAGAAACTAGGTAGGTATCTCTCCAGATTTTAATAATTATGCACAAAGCACACTGAAATTACAGTGTAATTTACATTATTAAAATTTCAAAAGCCCTATGTTATCCGGTCTGTCAGCGCCAGTGTGGACACTTAATACGCAAATAAACAAAACAACATCACGACGCGCACTTTGACAATTTGCGCGGGAACTCTGCCAGCGCCGCTATACGGGCGGCGCGCAATTGCAAATCTAGACACCGTACCCTTGAGTTTATTGGGTCTAATCAAAAGCAATCAATGCATTGTTTGTATACAGTATAAACAAAATCACTGATCATAAGACTGGTACTGGTTCATTTGAAGAGATATTTGATATCTTCCTTGCGGCGTCGAAACGATCTGCCCTCGGCCATCTTAATCCAGGCACCACCGGAGTTTCTGTCAACCCAGAGACAATTACCTAAGTATATTATTACTATTATATTATCAACTTTAGATTGCTATTTCAATAACAATATCCTTTAGGTAATGTCCAAAAAAAAATTAATATAATAGGTACCTTATAGGTACCTAAAAAAATATTATATGTACCTAAGCAAAGCACATTCAAAAGCGCACCCTGTATCGTACGGTAACATTGACTCGACTAACACAGAAATGTCCATTCTGCCTGGCGCGGAATATTCTGCCTACTTTGAATTGCAAATAACATGTTCCCCAAAAATGCCGCCCATTCAGAAAAGATCGGTATTCATTATTTGTTACGGACTGTTAAACAAAACAACAAACGAGTTTTTTGTCTTTGGCTTGGAAAATGAGAAAGGCAATTTGTGAAATTCTGACCGGCAATTTAAAAAGGTCTGACAAATTTATGTTTTAGGGTTTTAAGTATTCGTATTTAGACCGTTTTCATATTTACAATTTGTGTCAATAAGTTCGAATTGACTCTACATTCTGTTTTTTTTTATTATTTATTTATTCTCCAAAAAACAACATGCATGGTTACAATAACAAACATTGCCAAACTCCTATTGCAGTTTATCATAGTCATACACTGTCATTGCAGTTTATGGATTCTACTAGAATCCATATACTATTGAAGATGCCTTGCTAAACTCGTACTGTGTGTGCTTTACAATGTAGGTACTTATTGATTATTATATAGAAATCTTTTGTATGGGACTGTCTTACAGGGCTGTTTTTAGGAGTTTTTCGGATATATTTTATCACGCTGTAAAAACCATCTTTAGATCATACTTAAATATATTTTTTTATAAAAAAATGGTATTTGCACCATACTAACAGCATATTTACCCAAGTCTCCAATAAACGCCAGAGTAATTTCGTCAAAAGACGCGACTAATTATTTTCATTTGTATGCAAATTCGCCGGCAATAAAATTACAAGTCCACAGATAAAACACAATTGAGCGGGTAATAAACTGCTTTACTTTCACCGTGGAACTTGTACTGAAATTTGAGCAACGCAGCTAACGCCTGACGAATAAACGGGTAGCATAATGTCCAAAACCACGCTAAAATAATCTAATATTGCCTGTAACCAAAACACCAAAAAATAAATAACTTTTCATTTTCCATCCTTTGCATAGGCTACGTCAATTTTCATTCTTCGCCTAGGTTTAAATTGTTCTGTGTATTTTATTAAGTACGTGGTTTTGTCCATAAAGGGTTTAAGAAAACGGAAAATGCAAGTCAAACCCGCACAACAAGAGCTCTGTACCATTATCTTATTCTATAAATATATATTTCTGGTATTATGCTTTGCCAGAAACCTATCTTTGTTAAATTTAACTTTGTATTTGTAAGGAACAGAGAGTCAAATAAAAAATAAGAGACATAATCGCTACCAATGAAAAAGTTTTAGTCACCAAAAGTTAAACCTGCCGTTGCATATAATTATGTGACTTAAACTTTTTCATTGCTCGTGAGTATATTATGCAACACATACTTAATGTACTCTATGTATTTGATATTTCGAATCAGTTAGTAAGTTAGCTTATATTTTGGCTTGGGCATTTTAGTACAATTATTTAGGTTTGGACATTGTGGCATTCACTCCAACAAACGCGTAAGTTATTCAAGGCAGGCGTGACAACTCGCAACAAACTTTAGATTTATTGCGCAACAAAAGTTGACGCGTCAGCACAAGTGTAACGGATACGAGAATTCATGTCGGCTGACGAGGCGCTCTGAAACAAGCCCACCATAGGTACGTAGGTATGTAATACATGGCATAGTATGTGTGTACGTGAAATCACTTTCGGAACTTAGAAATTAAGTGTAACAACCAAAGCGTGAATCTTAATATTACGTAGAACATACATTCCTACCGAAAAAAAAGTGTGTGAGAAAACCTTTTAGTTAGTAAGTATGTATAATATAATTTATACATTTATCAATATATATATATATATATATATTATAATATTGTAAATAATAATACTTCAATGTACTAGGATTCGCCATTCAGGTTTCGTACTAAAAATAATCAAATTGTTTTCATAGGCAGTCAGTTGCAGCTTTGATCGTTCTGACGGATTAATTATGAAACTACACTGGCTTGCAAAAACATGTGGGTACTTTTAAATATTTAGTTTATTTTTTCATAGACTGTACTGCGTGTTTGAAAAGTGTCAGAGAGTTTCAAATAAAAATATTTGAATAACATCTATACCTATATATTTTTGGTATTTTTTTAGAACATAGTTGTAGAACAACAAATAGTTTTTATTTTGAAAGTACGTAGGTAGGTTGAATACCGTGAAATCAGACAGAATAAAAATATTTCAACATCGCCCTTCGAGTTAATACTTAAGTATTTATACACATATCAGAATTTAAAAGTGTGATACTTATTTCTGCATGCCCGTGTAGTCAGCGAGTATCTCAGGGCTGATTAGTAACTCCGTAATTTAATTAAGACCTACTAAGACGTTTCCTTGAAAAGTTTCTTTAAAATGAAATCAATCGCATTTTTTAAACAATTTGAGCGGTTCATTATTTTTAACATTCAAACGCTTTTCTACATCAATATTCTTGTTAGTCTTACTTAGTGCCAATTTCTGCTGAACCAGCCAACTTCTCCATTGTCGGTTATCTAACCGACAGGAATTGAATGAAATTAAACGTCATCTCCATATAAACTCATGACAGATGTGTCAAAAGTTAACCACTACTCCCTGGTTATGCTCTAACCGAGAATGGAGAAATTGGTAGTAATAACTAATCAGTCGTTTATCTGACAGTAGGTCTTTGAAATTTGAAAAAATAACAAAAAAACCTATAAACCAGATGGTTATTAGCGTCTAGCAGCGGAGGCTATTCCCAACTAGCTTTTTGTTCCAGATGAAACACTGTTATGGCTTTTATGAACCACCGACTCAATTCTACTATAAGAAATTTTATTACTACATAGGTACGTATTGTATTTTTTTTAATAGGAAATAGATAAATATACTTATATAGAAACCTGTACTTACCACGATTCAAATATGCAACATTAAACGATGAGCCCTGTACAGAGATACCAACTTTTCAAAAACACCATAGTCAAATGTATGTCTATGCATGCCAATCAGAGCAAAAAAAAACAGAATTTCATAAATTTAAACTTATTTTCAATTATTTTAACCTAGCTATGTATACTGAATTTTTGAAATAAGTTAAAAATACAAAGGATGCTTATGTTAAACGTTAGTTGCAGTTATCGGACCTGCACAAATGAAGCTACCAAAATGTATGAGTTTTTAGTAATATTACCTTATTTAAATCACGTTTTTGTCGATATTTTTTCTACATGCAACCTCTGTATGATTCTGGGATAGTAGAATAGGTGTTCGAACGAGTAATTGCCAAGTCTACCGCTTGCGGAACACCAATCGCGACGCTATAATTGAGAACATATTTGTGGCTGGCACTTTCAAAATGTTCTACTTTTGACGCTGAAATTCTGGCAACATATATAAAATGTTGCCTTAATGACATGTGTGACGAAACTAATCTACTGGTACTCGTACAGCATGTTAGAGAAGCTAATAGCAACTAGATGGTCATTATTTAAAAGTAATAATAAATGGTATGGTATCAATTTATATTGTATTTTAACCACAGTTCATTATAAATACAGCTAGGTCGTAGATATAACTTAACCTTTGTGTTCTGAGCTATGTTTCATACAACCTAAAGATGGCAATAAAAAATCGGGACAAAGAGGTCGTTGCCCAGCAATCAAGGCTTTTGGCAACGCAAAATGGAGCGGAATAGGAGAATTTTGATTTTAATTTTATATTGACGGCCAAACCGTATTGCATGTATTTTATAGTTTTGTTATGTATAGTATATAGCATGTATTGTATAGTTTTGATATGTAGGTATTGTATAGTATATCATGAATTAATATTATCTGTATAAGAACTAACCAATAAAATTAAGATAGTTTTAAGAACACTGTCACACATTAACACCAGGCAAAACAACAGCGATGACAAAAGGAGTGTGTGGCCACTGACAGGCGTCTGTTAAGTTCTCTGAAGACAGCTGACACTGGCCCTACCCTTCAAATGTTTGTTGCCATTATAATTGTAAGTGTGACTGTGTGAAACAAAGAAAAAAAAAAAAAAAAAAAAAACAAGAAATGCACAACTGGGGGTTTTTAGTCGGTTAAAGGCCGACACTACCTGGGTCCCCTTCCCAGGTGTCTGTGTAGATTTTCCTCCAGGAGTGCAAAAAAAAAAAATTATTAATAATAGGTATATAGGTATACATATATAAAAGATAAAATATATATATTATAAGCTTCCACATTGAGTAGTGAGTAGTTAAAAGATGAAGACAAAAAACAACCAAACTCTCACAATATATTGATCTCTCAAAAAGGCACGGACATAAAGTCTGTGGAGTGATAATAAAATCTTTAAAAAAAAAAAAAAAAAAAACTATGTTTCATGAAAATCAGTTAAGAAATTCAAAAGTTATGCGACTTTTAGGGTGACTTGCACAAGGCGTTTAAATTTATTTAAATCTATTGCTCACTTGCTTTGACAGTATAGTGACAGAGCAAGACAGCAATAGATTTAAATATGTTTAAATGTCTTGTGCAAGTCACCCTTAGTGGTTACGTTATCTAGGTAGTGTCACATTTGAACTTCTAGGACCACTTGCAGAAACATATTAAATCTAGATTTAGTGTCAAATCTCGATTTAAGAAACGTCAATTTATATAAAATTTGACACTAAATCGAGATTTAACACTAAATCGAGATTTAACACTAAATCGAGATTTAACACTAAATCGAGATTTAACACTAAATCTAGATTTAATATGTTGGTGCAAGTGGCCCCTAGTGTAAGATTTGGGGTGACTTCTACGGCGCACGCTCGGAAGGGAGCTAAGACAAGATTGAAATAGCGGGAAGCGTATTACAGTCTGCAAAGCCTTCGGTGGCCTCCTCGCCGGCACTGGCTTGCCGCCCGAACAACATTGATACCGAAAAGGCTTTCGGATTTTCTATAGTCTCGTAACGCTGTTATTGGTACGGTACAATTTATATCGACGAAATCTGAAATGATTGAGTATCTTTGAATTTAATTATTTTTTATCGGATACACAAGACATGATCACACGAACGATGGCAATAGCACGGCGTCGTAGTACAATTGCGGCTTTTGGTTATGGCTTTTCTATTGTCTCAAATTCTCTATACTTACATAATTATTATTTTTTGTACCAAAGGATTTGCCACCGAAGTGAAAGAATTGGCGAGTCAGATAAGCGTCAGTAGCTGCACACTGCACTAACATATTATAGGTGTGAATTCTGTAATACACACAAACATATTCTAAATTCAAATTGTAAAATCTTTGGCAGCAGAGTTTTGTGCTGTTTTTTTTGTTCTCACAGAGCTATGCTTTACATCAAGTAGGTATTCCAAGTGAGAGAGCGGATTTTTCCAAGCATTTGAATAGAATCCTTATTGTCGGATCACCTTCAGACTCACATCAGCACATAAGTAACACGGAAATACTAAACGTTTACGTTAATTTAAACATACTTTTAAATAGTAGTAGTATAACTTTATTGTTCATAAAACACTTTGTTCATGTACCTAACATTTTAGACATAAAAAACTATAATACAATAAGGGCGGCTTTATCGCAAAAACCGAAATCGGCGGCTTAATCTTCCAGGTAACTGTACGAGCTAGAAAAGACAATTTTGAATATAAATCAGGAAGTTGCACAAAAATATAAACACTAAAGGGAAAGGAAATTAATAGCTACTTATTTTATTAATAAATACTTAAATACATACATACTTATAAAAAACTATATTGCATAAAATATATACACCTAAATAGGTATGTAATTGAGAGCCACGTACAGGAACTAAATAGGTATGTAATTGAGAGCCACGTACAGCCCCTATGAGAAGAGAAGAAGAGAAGAGAAGGTATGTAATTCTGATGTTTATGAAGAATGTATGTCCTCATTATATGTTATATCAGTGGCATGGAATACTTTGTGTATATTCTGGAAGCTCCCTATCTAGTTAATCGGACAACCTGATTTAAACATACAAGTATGTAAGTACATAAATAACTGTTACAATGAGTAGCTTTCACTTCTTCAGCTCCATAAATATATTTCTACAAAACAGCTTCATAAACTGATGAAGGACATAACCCTCGTTCTTACAGCACTGTCGGGTAATAAACTGTGTGGTAAATAAATCCCCGGGAAAGTGGAGGGAAACCAGAGTAGATTTGATCTTGACAGAACACAATACCGTCATAAAATTCAACATGACTTAACACGAGTAAACTTTATGAGTGATAGAGTAGAGTGCAAGTTTTTCAGACAACTTACTTCGACAGTACAGGCTACAAAATAGATAACCAACACTAAGGTTTTTTTACGAAAGGTCATAAACGAAAATGATTATTGGTAGGTACAAAAATGATATTTTTCTGCTTTCGGCAATGCCAATTTCGCTATAACTGTATACGGAAGATTTTGTAGAGTATGACTTTAAATACTTTTTCGCTTTTAAAGAAACATATTTTAAAGCTCTTTGACTCGAATGAAAGCGATGCGCCAAGAAATGGATGTGTAACATGCTCTATGTCGACACTCTTTGATGTTCCCTATTTGCCTCGGGCGGGTGACAATTTATCGTGCTCTTGTGGGTAAAAATACAAGGAACCAGTGACAAAGTTCACAAGAATTCAAGTAAGTATAATCATCCGTTTGCTATAGAGTTTGCTGAAAACCTGTAGGTAGGTTTATATTATATAGGTAGGTACGACTGCGGTATACGTATTTATAGTGCCACAAACTTATCTGTTCCGGTGAGAATGAATTAAATTGGTCCATA
This sequence comes from Plutella xylostella, assembly GCF_932276165.1. Lineage (NCBI taxonomy): Eukaryota > Metazoa > Arthropoda > Insecta > Lepidoptera > Plutellidae > Plutella > Plutella xylostella. Next base: position 3,308,648 of record NC_064005.1, read on the forward strand.
TCTAGTTACTCACTAATAAGTTATATATTGATATAGATTAGATGGATTTATTTAAACCGCAAGGGTAAATTGCCATTACGGGAAAACTTAACATCCTAGAGAATTAAGAAATATTAGAAATTTACGTGAACTCTTACCGGAACAGATAAGTTTGTGGCACTGTAGATACTTTTCTAAAGTCTATCTGTCAGCTTCACACCTGGGAACGTCAAATTAAATATAATCTGGAGTATGGAATGCAAAAGCAGCGCTGTGATTGGATGAAATTCTCTTTCGCGAAGGACTTATGTTCATGCTTAGGGAGATCTAAACTAGGCATATACTCGTACCTTATATGTGAGTCAGTGTGATTAAACCCAAAAGATTTTCTCCAATATAAATGTAATAATTTCAGATAATAAAGTAAGTTAAAATTAACCACAGGGAAACTGCCTCAATTTCCCTCCAGGCCCTCTCAATTCTCTAGTGATTTTATTAAATTTTCTCTCTTAGCTTTGTACAATTTTCTCAGCAGGCGCCGTCGTTTCTCCACATTATGTATTTAAATAAAATCAACTCCAGTTTGCTGGTGTATTTTTTTTATTTAATGAATAATTCATAGGCCGGAAGATTTTTTTTACAAATTTTTCGTGCAAATTTGATATTTTACCCAATCAGCATAGCAGGTAGCGGTTCTAAATCAAGTCTATGGTACTTGTACTTACCTACAACTAGGTACATTTAGATAAGATATAATAATGTTACCGTACTGTTGCTGTTAAAAGACTGAAATTAAAATCCTAATCCTCATCCTCAATATTACAGCCATTGACAATATTACTAACGTAATGGCCGGGCCGACTTTTATTAGTTACCTACCTACTAAGTAGTTAGTAGTTTTTTATTACATTCATAATGAAACTTCAGGTTATTCAACCTTACGTATAATCAAATTGTAATCCTTATAGTTAAAAAGTTAGAGACACGTATTATTATTATACACAAGGATCGTTTCCGATGGTCAAGGATATCTCAGTAGGACGGAATTAACATATAGAAACACAGAGCGCCAGCCACAATAGCCTTAATAGGAGTAGTGACGTAAATAACAAGAATCTAGCTATTCCTATGTTAATACTGAATGTGCGCATTTGCATGTAAGTAAAAATTCTAGCAAAAAATGCATTGCAGCTTGGTTTAATATAAGTATTAAGAAACTAAGCAAAATGCCACCATGTTTCTGTTACTTTGGTCTGTATTTTTTCTGTTATTTTGTTAGAGATATAGGGTATAGACAAAGTACCTTTGAAATAGTTAATGTATCAAGATTTCAAGCTATTCATGATAGATTAACTATTTTAAAGGTATTTAATTTATATGTATTTTAGGAAGGATTGACTGATTGTAGTATTTTTATAATTATATTAAAAGTTTAACTCTTGCGCCTCAAGATGACAATTATAGGAACTTCATCAATATACAATTTTGTCCTTTGTTTTATACAAAATATAAGTAGGTATAATCCAGTTTAAATAGACCGTTTCTAATACAGAAACTGATTGTTTTTACCGCAATCTAACACGAAATGAAGATAATGTACCAACCAGACAGCAGGAAGTCTTTTCAAAATTAAATAAGATTTTTACCCAAAGTAAGCGACCGAATCGAACGAATTCAATTCTTAATTTCACTTTCACATTTACCTACCAAGTCGGATCTCGAAAAACATAAATGAAGCCGGTTTCCGTTCATTTACCTTAAAGTAATTGGTATTTTAGATTGGTATATATTAATCAGAATGTTCCCACATTCATGTTCCTAGGGAATGAATAAGTGTTTATATTTTTGTTTTAGTTATCTACAGTACACGAATTCTAACCAGAATCACAATTAAGAAATGCCAAGGTCAACCTTAGTTTAACCTTAGTTTCTTCCAAGAGTTGGTGAATACATACAGGGTGAGTATTTCGTAGGTGCACATCCGATAGTAGGTCATAGAGATCTTCATTCTGACAACTTTTGTTATAATACCATGGAATATTGACGAAAAAAATATCTACTCCATATACAGTGCCACAAACTTATCTGTTCCGGTGACAGCTCACGTAAATGTCTAATATTTCTTCATTCTATAAGATTTTAAGTTTGCCAGTAGTGGTAATTCGCTCGTGTGGCTTTAATGAACTCATCTAATCTATATCAATATATAATTAATCAGTAAATAATGAGATATGGATCAATTTACTTCGCTCTCACCGGAACAGATAAGTTTGTCGCACTGTAGGTATTTCCATACTGCAAAAGGTTTTCTTATAAGGAAACTGCTATAGCATTGTAAAAAAAATAAGAATGTGTATAATCTTAAATCGTCCCCTTGCCGACATTCTGTCCACAATTGTTGCGAAAAAGGATTTTTCCCTACATTTAACGGCAAGCTTGAATTTAATTGTCTGAAAAAAGGAATAAAAAATTGCACATCGACGGGGCCGATTGACCTACATTCTACAGCGGATAAAATAATATTTACAGACATCGCTTTAAACACACCTAGACCGACACCGTTATATTAAGGTAAATATTTTTACCATAGGGTACGGTATTGTTATTTTTCATTAAATATAAGGTTCAATTAAAGTAGTTATCCGATGTTTTTCCAGTATGCTACTTTATTAAAAAGTTTATTTATAAAAATATAATATGCAAGAGACGGCGTTATTCATATATTATTGAAACTACTGTTTTATTAATAATTTTACAACACATAAAAACGAAGAATCATGACACTTCTTGAAGTTTTTCTTGAATAAACCTAGGTACTAGAAATCACAATCTTTTTATGATTTATTGCTCGCACTCAAACCAGAGCTTTTACAATTTGGAGATTCACCGAGAAATTGCGAGGCCGTTTTGCATTGAAATCGTCGAAAATGTGAAGAGAGGAGGTGAAATATTGCAGCAGTGGGCAGCCCGACACCGCAACACGAATATTATATCAATATGGGAAACGCTCTGTTTGACGTTAATAAATGACCCGTTTTTTTATTAAAAAAGAGTATTTAATTATTTATTTGGTGTTTTTTTTTCAGTTTAACTTTTTCCCTTGTTTCGATTGCGACCAAAAAAACATTCATTTAATTAAAAAACGGTATATTTTTCCGGTCCCGTGGGCATTAAACCCTTTCTCCGCTCGTTTCTCTTGTTCGACTCATATTTTATTTATTTTTACACAAAACAAGGCACCGTGTAAGCGCTTATGTTTGCAAAACATAATCCCAACATTGCCCGCCAATGCGTACACACTCTACAGACCCGTAAACTTGGAGTGTGTAGCGGTACGAGTATATATTTTTTATTAAAGCTGTAAAAAACTTTGTGTTTTAGTCGGCGCGCAGATTACATTTTTATTTGAGTTTTTCATTCGAATATGAGAGCGAACTTTTTTCGACCAGCAATATGCCTCGTACAGTTGACGCCAAGTTTAGGTAACATCTCACTATTTTTTTTAAATGATCTTCTGTTTCCCTCGCTTTGAAATAAAAACGTTTAGTAATATTTTTTTTTAAAAGTGCGTCTTTTAAAAAACGTCGTAAGCGCTCGTTACGGACGAAACGAAATAAAATAAATAGCTGTCAGTTACATATTATGAGCCCGCCTGTACCTACCCGATAAATGTCAACCAGTGTTCCCGTTGTAAATATTTCCCGCTTGCATTTTGTACAAACAGGAACGGTGTCTTTCCTAGGTAAATCTTCTGGGAAATCGTCTATAGCAGCGTCACGTGCGAGCTAAGCGCACGTACATAGCAGACTTCTGCAAATAACGCTACATTTTTGCTCAACGTTCCCAACAATGTAGGTTGGTACGTTGAGTCTTGCAGCTCCTAGAAGTGGGCGCGTGTCGTGACGCCAGCACTCGCGCTTGTGCTCAAAGATTCCTCAGAACCCTAACGTTATCGGAAGCATAACATATTTTTTTGGTAGGTATACCCGTTTGTTATTTTTCTAACCACAATAACTACACGCGACATAGGAACGTACTAGTACATTTTTACGTAATTTTGGCGTCTGAACGTAGCGAGAGCGCTAATAGTCCGACGGATTAAACAACCTAACTTACACAGCCAAATAACCATGGTATTTCTTTGTTACAGGTCCAAAGTCCATACCTAGTAGTGGAGTTATCCTTGGATGCCCTGGAAGGCACCCAGCTGCGGGCGCTGGGGCTACTATCAGTGTTTGGTCTGAACATTACGTACGCGGTGACCCCTCCCCCCGCGCCCGTCCCGCCCGCACCCTCACCCCCTGCCTCGTCCTGCAGTGCGCTTGAGTGCCGCTTGCTCGGCCATTGCTATGCTACTTGGGATTATAGGTGAGTTAGCATACCTATGTACATAAAACATAGAGGTGGAGATATATCGAACTTGTTTGAAATTTTGCAATATGTGGCCACAATATTTCGCTCATTTCGAGCGCTACGATAAGATATAGTGATCCTCTCGTTTTTTCGTCATATTTTAACGTAATTGAGATATCAAGAAGTTGAGTACGTCATAGATTTCATAACTTGTAGAACATTATATTTTACAGAATGAGGATCTGAGTTTGATTCTTTCAGCTTGCCATATTTCTCCAATAACAAACAGTGATTAGAAAGACATCCTCACTAACATAATATCACATAGCCAGTATAATATGAATTTATTTCCCATATATTAAACCTCTAGTTAGCGAATTCTGTGCAATGATTATCCGTTTCGGTATAATATTTGCGTTGGCGTTGTTTGTATTATTTCACGCAACAAATGAAATCCTACGATTCCACTTCTAATTATAAATTTAAATTGATATCAGGAGGTAAAACCGATGCAAATTAGAATGTAGAGTCAGTATTAACGATCCATTGAATGAATGTTATAATAAATTTGTCGGAGCAATAAAAGCATTATGTTGGGTCGTTGTCACAAATTACGATTAGTTCGCTAGATAAATAATAGCTTTGCTTTCCATGGTAAAATTTGTAAATAAATTTACATAGTGAATCAGATAACAACTTTAGTGTCTGTTGAATGATATCACAACCATTTCATTTTCACTAACCTACTACATAATTAAATATCCAAATATAACATGGTAGGACCTACTTACCACGTAACGTTACGTTACCTGGTAACGTGGTTGTTCTCATTTTCTCCTGGAAATAATATTGATGATACTTAATGAAAAATGATGATGGTAGTATTCATTCTCAACCGCTTACGTAACTTTGATTCGTGATTCCATTCACATAAGAAAAGTATGTCCGCAACCCACGCTGAGCTAAGGCCTATTTGACGTACGTATGTATACCAAATTTCATTCAAATCCGTTCAGTAGTTTTGGCGTGAAAGTGTAACAGGCAGACAAACAGACACAGTTAATTTCGAGTTTATAATATTAGTTAGGATCTATGCTGTACTGTTATATACATTTTTCTTCCTTCGTTTCTTAAACTATTTTTTCCACAGGCAGTTCTACTGCTCGTGCTTCGAGGGCTACTCGGGCGCAGACTGCGGCGCCGGCCCGCTCTGCGCGCCCAACATGTGTATGAACGGAGGCGTCTGCAGGTAACACACACTCAACACTCACACTAACAGACACACACACACACACACTGCGGCGCCGGCCCGCTCTGCACCCCTAATATGTGCATGAACGGAGGCGTCTGCAGGTAACACACATTCAACACTCACACTAACACACACACACTGCGGCGCCGGCCCGCTCTGCACCCCCAACATGTGCATGAACGGAGGCGTCTGCAGGTAACACACATTCAACACTCACACTAACACACACACACACACACTGCGGCGCCGGCCCGCTCTGCACCCCCAACATGTGCATGAACGGAGGCGTCTGCAGGTAACACACATTCAACACTCACACTAACACACACACACTGCGGCGCCGGCCCGCTCTGCACCCCCAACATGTGCATGAACGGAGGCGTCTGCAGGTAACACACATTCAACACTCACACTAACACACACACACACACACACTGCGGCGCCGGCCCGCTCTGCACCCCCAACATGTGCATGAACGGAGGCGTCTGCAGGTAACACACATTCAACACTCACACTAACACACACACACTGCGGCGCCGGCCCGCTCTGCACCCCCAACATGTGCATGAACGGAGGCGTCTGCAGGTAACACACATTCAACACTCACACTAACACACAGACACAGACACACACACACACTGCGGCGCCGGCCCGCTCTGCACCCCCAACATGTGTATGAACGGAGGCGTCTGCAGGTAACACACATTCAACACTCACACTAACACAGACACACACACACACTGCGGCGCCGGCCCGCTCTGCGCGCCCAACATGTGCATGAACGGAGGCGTCTGCAGGTAACACACACTCCAACACTTAGGGTACACCTTTACACTAACACACATATTAAACTCACTAAAACACACACACTGCGACGCTTCTTGTCGTAAACCGATCAAGAAAACAGTGCGTTTCTTTAAAAGATAAATGCCATTATTTACTGGTCTTAGTTAATTATTTATTTAATTTAATGGATTCTGGCCTTACAGCTCATCAAAAGTAAAGCATAAAATGTGCGCGAATATTTGGAATAAAAACCTTTCAGTGTTTTTAAAACTTCACTCAGACAGGTTAAGATTGAACTTTTCGACTTTCAAATTGTGGACATTACTTGAAACTTTTACTAGTACAAAGGAAAGAGTCTTTAAAGTCGCAGACTTCGAATTTAAAGTACAAAATTAAAGTTTCTATTGATTTCAGCGAGTGACTTCTTAAAACTTGGTAAAGCGGAAATCCCCTATTTGTGTACTCTGCGAACTTCCGGCAAGTTCTGAATTCGAAACAACTTAACTGTTTTTAATCTTCAATTGAGCTTTGTCTGCCGTTCCACTTGAAACTGTCCAAGCCTTCGTAAACTTTGCTATACCTATAATGAATTATACCCATCAATACAAGTCTATTTTAGTTTATCTATCGACATCAGTACTATGGAAGAAAATATATAATTGTCAGTTTCGGTATTGAGATTGAATTATCGCTTAATCCAATAAAATGCACAAAACAGTAATAACAAACCTAGCCTATTTTGACAACAATACATTAATTAAGACAAAATATAAAATACGTTTAACAAGTTTAACTATGGAAGTAGGTACCTATTGTGGACAATTTTATAGTAGGTCAATTTTAAGTTGGTATTAAAACAGTTATACCTATTATATGTAAGTATACCTTTTTGCAACACCCTGTATAACACAATTTGTCTCCACAGACAGATGGGGCTGGCTGCAGTCAGCTGTATCTGTGCTCCCGGCTTCAGCGGGGACCTGTGTGAGACGCAGATACCACCCGGTAACTAATAGCTGCCTCACATAAACACGACCTGCTGCCGCTACATGGGTCACCATATCGCGATTCCCCATAAATACGGCGCTTATCGACGTTGATAACAAACCAGTGTAGCGGCCGCAGACGTTGCGTCATACCACTCTCGCTGTCTCCCATTAAACAACTGTGAGTGGGAAGGAAACTATTTCACTACGCGACGTCGTGTCGTGTTTATGTGAGGGAGCCCTAACGTATATTTATACTGAGACCCTTTGCTAGGTGAGCGAATAACGTTCCGTATGTGTGCTTTATATGAGGTATAGGGTGATTCAGTATAAATTCCGCCCGAAAATAAAAGCGATTTTAAGTCACACTAGCGCTATATAACAAACTATATTATAATACCTACTTACTGAATACAAAGACTGCCACCATTTTACCTCCTCATCCGTTTATACATCCTATACATTGTTCAATGATCATAATAATGAAACAAAAAGGGCTAAGTAGATGCTGATTACTTAGAATACAATAGAATAGAATAAATCCTTATTCAAGAATAACAACTTATTATAAGTACATACATCCCACAAAACTACTTGGTTTACTATTCTTCGTGGTATTGCTTACAGTAAGTCTGTTGTCTTATGAGTCTCTGTATTATACAGTGTTTTTTTACTAGTTTTCTTTTCCAGAATGCGGTATTGATGAATGCCTGGATGGCTGCCGAGACGAAATGTCGTGTGACTGTAACCCGCGAGACAGCGACACAAGTAAATATATCTTCTTTATTTTCTTTATTAATTTATTGTGAAACTTGAGAAAATGTACCTATCATCGAGTAACAGAGTAGTTTGTAAAAATTGACGTTCATCAGAAAATTTTATAGTTTTACGATGAATAAAAACATTTGACTTTGACTTTGACTTCATCTACACTGGAATGAAAAATGTGTTCACGTCATTGTTTTCTTTTAGCATCAGCCCGCTTCGAGACCAAAATACAGGTGATGGACCATGTGAATAACACAAACATATCGCAAGAAATACTCACTCATGTAAGTACTAGACCTACTATAACATAGCCTTAACTACTGTACTCCTTTGTTCGGGGTAGGCGGAGGATTCATCCAACGTTACGCTATTTCCAATCTAATAGGGGCGGCCTATTAAAGCCTGTACGTATACTCATGTGCAAAGATACACCTTTGAATTCTACCTTCCGTTCAGTACTGCAGTTCAGAGCTACCTGCAAACACAATGGAGTCCAATTGAACTGTGAAGACGCACGAACCAGGAATCATGACTAAGCCAAAAGTGATTAATAGACTTGATAGTTAGTATTGAATTTTCGGTGCCATCCACTGTGTTCCGCAGAGCAATTCTGAAACTAAACCGTTACCACGTTCTGGAACTGAGTTCAAGATTGGTAGAAAGCCGTGAACATTCAAGTCTATGTAAGCTTAGCGGTAGTACCTCTGTAGATAAACTTCATAGTCGCTTACGGCACTATGAATGCTGGTTGAATTTTGTAACTCGTAACTGGTAAGTACTCAGTACAGTTTATTAAAACAAAACGAGCAGTTTTTTTTTGTTAAAGAGATATCTAAATAAAGAAGGCTCTAAGCCATTCTCTTATCAAAATCGGTTAAGCCGTTGAAAAGTTATGAGGTTATTAAATTAGTCGTAGTATTTCGTAGCGTCGTAGCGCTACGGACTACGGCGTAGCATGCTACGGCGTAGCCACGTAGCATTTACTATCAGCGTCTAAGTAGATGTAGGTACCTGTAAGTACATTATTACTTAACTGAAACCATTAAGATTTGTGTTTTTTTAAATATGTATTTTGTCCTTTTTGTTGCAGTTGACTGCATACTTCAAAGCATCAAATATAACGTTAGATGATGAAATAGAAATCTTAAATTTAAGGTAAGTTTCTTTAGTTACGTTTTCTTAACGTGTGTCTAGATATACAATACCATGAGTTCCAGTGGACCAAATTTGTCTACATTTGATAGAACTTTTTCCATGTCATAATAATTAGAGGTATATTCTATTTTATATTTCATAAAATAAAATGGCGCTTTTCTGCTGCAATGTATGTTCTATGGCTACATACCTGATTCGTAATCCACACTGCTGTATTATTATTATTTTTTATAGGAAATCGGAAAGCTATAGATTGCATCCAGTGGCGTGCTTTGATAGAGGCCTACGTCCTGCGATAGCCTTATGATGATCATAATAAAATGAAAAAGTTCTATCAACAGTCACTTTTGTCACCGTCAGTAATTGTCCCTTGTACCCAGCTCACCCGACGCGTCCGGGGCGCGTTCAGTGGCTGTCCGCGTGTGGGGCGCGCGCCGCTCGGCCGCCGCCCTGCGCGCCGCCCTCGCCCGCCTGCCCGCCGCCCGCCGCTCGCGCCTGCGCGTGCTGCCTGCGCCCGCGCATGTCGACATGCAGCCGGCGCTTAGCTTGCATGTGAGAACCTGTTTTGTAAAGGGTTTCTGATAGTCTAGCATGGGGTGCAAGACGTGACATAACTTTTCCGTCGCACTCACTTTCAACGCCACGTGATCTGAGTGAGCGCGCAGAAAAACTTTTATACCGTCTCAATGTGCGCGTCTTGCGCCCCATGCTAGGCCTTCTGGATTGACTTTGTTTCTTGGTGAATGCTGGCATGATCTATGATCTGTGTCTTCGGATCAGATTAATCGGATGATGATGGGCTGTATTAACCCTATAGGGTTAATATAACAATATATTGCTCTCATGAGCTTTGGAGGCCTTGTGTACCTGTTTGTTTTTTGTTGCTTTAGGTTGAGTAACTGTCAATGACGATAAATCCAATCACAACGTTACATTTGCATGCTAAATTAGTATTTAATTTGAGATTTTCAGTTTTGAATCCAGTTAGGTAATCAAAGTAGGCGAGTTTTAACCGTCCTCCCTTTTTTACGTACTTTTATAACTCCTGGTAAAATGATACAAATCGTGTTCATCCAATATAATTTGCCAGTTTTATTACTCGCTCGTTCATTCCACTTCTGCTTGGCTGCACATCTGCGTTGAAGAGCAAAGCTTTCAAACTATAAATTCTAATGCAGTCTATCTCACTCAGTGAAAAGTGGAAAATGTGGATAAATATGTGAATTAACTGCAGCGGTTTTATAAAGCTGAATTCTCCACGAAGTTTCCGTAATTATTGAACTGTGCATTTTGTTATCGCGCGGTGGCTGTGTGCCAAACTGTCCCAGAACTTTAATTTTATTTTACTCATTAACCTGTATTTAACACCTCTTTATTACTGCAAATAGTTTCAAAGCGCAAAATCAGCCAGTAGCGAATTAGTTCGGTAATGTGTAGCTGTGAGAATGATAAACTTATGAGGGTGCTGTTTCAAATTTTCCATTAAATTTCAGGCCCTAACCGTTAACCAGCGTTCGGAAGTATGGGAGGGGTCAGAGTTTATACTGAGCTGTACTGCTTATGGGTCTCCGGACACACGCTTCACCTGGTATAAAGATGGAGTGAAAATTAACTTCAACGGAACTTTAAGGTGAGTTTAACGACCTACTATTATTCACAAATGAATTAAAGCTAGACGAGTCCTTCTGGTAATTACTATTAAACGGCCGTTTTTGGGCCGCGAACTGTTACCTATTCTTAAAATAGAACCTTATAATTTTGAATTTACAAATAGTTAAGGAAAATAATACGATATTTTTAAAAGCTATTTAGGTACTATAAGTTTTTCATTACTCATTACTAGCACAGACAAATAAGAGAAGCTTTACAATTATACTACACTCACGAGCTATGAAAAAGTTCCACTTACAAATTGTCGATAGAAAATTACTCAAATTATTCAAAACCTAAAATTTAGAATTGATCAATATACCTACTTATTTAAGCTTTTAGGTGGTAATATTCTGATGCGCTGTTTAATGTTTTTTAATATTACAGACGCCGTCATTATTTTCTGTTTAGGAGTACGTTGGTGCTTTCCTCACTGTAACTTTTTCATTGCTGGCGAGTGTATATTCGCCAATACAAAACACATCATTTGATACCATAACTCTCGTTTACTTCCCCTTAAATCTTGTAGAGACATCTGGATACGCACGGTAGCTGAAGACGCTCTAGCTAGACCACCGGATCTTCGTGGTCCGAACCTAATAAAATTACAGCATTAAAAACAAAACACTAAATTTGATACCACAACTTTCTTTCATTTCTTCGTAGAGACATCTGGACGCGCACAGTCGCCGAAGACGCCCTCGGCCGCCGCATCTCTGTGCTGGGCGTGTCGGAGGCGCGGGCGCTGGACGGCGGGCGCTGGGCGTGCGGCGCGGACGACGCCGGCCGCCGCCGCTGCCGCGCGCTCTGGCTCGCCGTGCTGCGCCCGCCCGATGTGCGGCTGCTGCCCTCTACCTTGACTGTCAATAAGGTAACTTAATCAACGTTTAAAAATACCCTTAAGAAACACAAAAAATTGCATCTTTTTAACGGCTGAGCCGATTATGATAAAAAATAGCTAAGGACGCTCGGGTTATCATTATCTATGTCCCAAAAAAAAACAAATTGAAAATCAGTGCAGCCGTTTGGGGAGCTACACTACCACAGACAGAAACCTCTCTTTCGACGGGGGTTAATATAATAAATGCGCGGATCTTCGTGCTGGGCGTGTCGGAGGCGCGGGCGCTGGACGGCGGGCGCTGGGCGTGCGGCGCGGACGACGCCGGCCGCCGCCGCTGCCGCGCGCTCTGGCTCGCCGTGCTGCGCCCACCCGATATACGATTGTTGCCGTCTACCTTAACTATTAATAAGGTAACCTGACAAACGTAAAAAATCTCCGAGAAACACTAAGTCGCACAACTTTTTGACGGCTAAGCCGATTTTGATAAAATATGGCTAAAAACGCCGGGGTATCATTATTTATGTCCCAAAAAAAAAACGAAAATCGGTTCAGCCGTTTGGGAGCTACACTACCACAGACAGAAACTTCGGGGGTTAAGAATAATAAAGGCGTCGTATCTCCGTGCTGGGCGTGTCGGAGGCGCGGGCGCTGGACGGCGGGCGCTGGGCGTGCGGCGCGGACGACGCCGGCCGCCGCCGCTGCCGCGCGCTCTGGCTCGCCGTGCTGCGCCCGCCGGATGTGCGGCTGCTGCCTTCTACGTTGACTGTTAATAAGGTAACCTAACTGTAAAACCCCCCGATATTGAACACAAAAAGTCGCATCGCTTTATAACGGCTAAACCGATTTCGATAAAATATGGGCATGAACATTTGCCATCACACCACAACTAACATGACCTGCTATGACATAAAAAACGGGTTCCGCTCATCTGGCATAATCTTTATTGACCAAAACTCATTTCGCATAACTCGTATGGTCTAAACTTTTTTGGCCGAACCATCACTTTGCCGAGACTTATGTGGCATAAGGCTCGTTTCGTCTAAAACTCTTTAGGCACAATCTTTAAACACCTAAGTTTCGTTTGCTCAAATTTATGTTCGTCTATACCTATATATAATCTTGTTTCTCCTAATGTTATCTTAATAAATAATATATTAAGTATGTAGTAAATGTACAAATTGTGGTATTATTCTCCTACATCCCGAAAATCACGATATTGTATGATCAAAAAATCGAAAGTTAACGACTAATATAATTATTACAAACCCCATGAGATCGAAACCTAAAAATAGGTGCGACGACGAGCAAAGCGAGGAGGAGCGTGTTAGGTGCACATGTTCATCAAAACCAAAGCGGAGCGCAGCGAAGCGGAGCGGAGCGTTATCCAAACAGCGGAAACAATACAAGGCACCAGTTTGCGCTATGTAGGGAGACGCTCCGTCAAAGTTAAAGCCAAACGAATATTATTACTTTGTATAAACCTATGCCATAGCATTATTAGGCTATTCAAGATTTGGACATACCATTATTAGGCTAAACAATGTTATGCGAAATAACTTTTTACTAAACGAGATTTATGCCATAGAAAGAAAGAAAGAAAGAAAGAAAGAAAGAAACATTTATTTGACACACTGAACATTAAAAAACAGAAACAAAAAGAAAAAAAGAATACTACAAATAATTTATATGAAAAGAAAAAAACAGAAAATAATACTAACAAGCACGGTTGCTGTCCAGAGCGTCAAAAAGGCACCAGCTCAGCGTGTGCTGTGCCCAGGAGGCCACAGCGCTGGTTTTCCATACGATTTTCGGCGTAACGAGACTTTGACCAAACGTTACTATGCAATACGAGATTAGGCAAAAAAATCTTATGCCAAAAAAGGTAGAACCCATAAAAAACAAATCGAAAATCGCTTCACCCGTTTGGAAGCTACACTACCACAGACAGAAACCTCTCTTTCGTCGGGGGTTAAATATAATAAAGGCGCGTATCTCCGTGCTGAGCCCCGATGTGCGCCTGCTGCCCTCTACCTTGACTGTTACAGTGCCACAAACTTATCTGTTCCGGTGAGTCGCACTCTAATAAGGTGAACATTGTAATAAATGAAAAAAAATATATGATAACTATTGACAACTTTGAGTTAAAAACATTTGACTGTTTCTGAAGGTACTTAAGATGCAATTATTGTATTTAGGCATAATAAAAATGGAAGAAAGAGATTGTCTGGAACAAATCGTTTTTAAGGATACGCGTAGTGCATGGGCTAGTTTATATGATTTTTAACATATATTTTATATTTCAACATTATTGGCTATCATAATTTGAAAGGGTTTTGCAGACTTTGGAATGTCGGATGTATTAGACCGAGCTCCGAATTGCTTTCTCTTTAATTTCTGAAATTCCTCCCTTTATTACATTACGCTATAATGTGGGCGAAAGCTTCCTCTTGAATTTTCCACATGTTTCACTCGGCGAAAAATGTGAATTTTATATACTTCTGCAATATTAACTTGTTACAACATCAAACACAATAACGTCACCGGCTACAGTTTGTATACATATATAACTTACTGAAATTACAGTATTAAAATGTGACACTGGCAACTAGTTCTTAGTTTTACTAAACGTGTGTCTTATGTCCGAAAACGGCTACCTTTGTAACGAAAATAAATGCCAACACCAAAAGATAAAATAAAATATCTTTCGGGAATCGCTGGGGAATGATTCAGTTTCAAGATGGCTCTATTCTAAATATGTAGGTTTTCCTAACGATGTTTTCCTTCACCGTAGAGCGATGGTATAGCTACATTGTGATGATAACAGGGGATAAGAGGGGGTGATAACAGTAAGACGCCCGTTGGTACCCCAAGGAACATGAATGTCACTTTACGGAAAGTAGAACGTACGAAGATCAGTGATCCCGAAGTTGTAGGTCAGGACCCGATAATAGAATGTAAAACCGAGATTCAGAAACTTCGAATGGAGATTGTAGAATTGAGCAACCAGCTGGCTAAGGTAATACTGCGATTGGATAAATGCAACGAGAATCTGGAAAAACATGCATCCAGCGTGGTCTTAAATGAAGCCAGGATTGTGGCTTTAGAGCAGCGTGACTCAAAAATACCAACTCCGGACAACACTCAAGCGCCATCTGTCGCTCCCATAGAACCGAAGAGGCTGTTCAACGAAGTGGCCAAGCGAAACGCGATCGTCACTGTTCCTGTTCCAGCGCTCGAGTGTGCTGCTAGAACATCTAGCTCGGCCACTAATAACTCGGATAGCAGGCCCAGTACGCGTAGTAGCGGTTCGGCATCAACCCATGATGACCTATCCCAGGATGTTCAGCGTAAGCTCCCGGTCTCAGATGAGTGGACTGAAGTCAGAGGGAAAAAACCACGCCGCTTGGCATCTCTCGAGTGCAAAGCTGGACCCAGCGTGACCAGTCTCAGAGCAGTAGAGCGCCGAAAGCATCTCCATCTTTGGAACATGGAATCCGGTTTAGACGAGATCAGGGACTATTTACGTAGTTTATGCCCCAACGGAACCTGCACGGTCGAAGAACTTAAACCAAAAGGCGATTATAAATCCTACAAAATCGGAGTTCCAGACATTTACTATGATAAGTGCTTCTCGGTGGACATCTGGCCTGATAATGCGAGGGTAAAACCCTGGGTTCCCTTTCGAAAAGCCTCGGTTGCCAAGCCTCCAACATAACTCTTCAAACAGCTCACATAACACACGCTGCATTGATATCATTTACCAAAATGTAAGAGGCCTCAGAACTAAGCTAAAGTGGTTACGACAAAACTTATTAGTTTTAGACCATGACCTAATCTGCATCACTGAAAGTTTTCTCGATCAAGACATAGATGACGCTGAAGTAACTGCAGGTGGCTGGAGCATACTGCGGCGCGATCGCCCAACTGCGTGTGGCGGAGTCCTGCTATCGGCGCGCCCCGGAATAACTTTACGACGGCGTTCCGATCTAGAAACCGAAAAAGGTGAAGATTTATGGGCTTCTTTTATTTTACATGGACATTTGGTTTATGTGTGTGTAGTGTACATTGATCCACGAGCCAAAGATGAAGTTTACATGAAATGGTTTCATTGTGTAGAAAATAAGATAAATTCCCTTAAAGGTTTGAAGGTCCTCATTGGAGATCTTAATTTAAATAGTGCCTCTATTACTGTTAATAATTACTACGCATATTTTTTAAGTGTTTGTGGTATGTCTGAGATGAATGATGTGCTAAATGATTTTGGTGGAAAGCTTGATGTCGTGTTGGTGCCGGAGAGGTTCAAGTCAACCTGCGTGCGCTCCGCCGACTGCGAAGGGCTGGTGCCGCGCGCCGACCGCTACCACCCACCGCTTCATATCACAGTACCACTGCAAGAAATTCAGCAGGCTCAGTTATTGAATCCCAGCAACGTTGATACAGGTTTGGACTGGAATTTTAAAAAAGCTAACTTTGCCTTGATGTACGATCTGCTATCCAACGCCGATTGGTCACAGGTACTGGTTCATAATAATGCCGACTTGGCCGTTGAGTCTTTTTATAGCATTGTATATGATATTTTTAATAAGTCAGTTCCCAGAAAGAACAGGCCTAAAACATTATCTCGGTCTTATCCTGTATGGTTTTTGGGTGATTTAATTAAGGATATGAACCTCAAAGCAAACCTCCACAGGAAATGGAAAGCCAGAAAAAATCCAACCATATATACGGCGTACAGTGAACTGCGTAAGAATATTAAGCATAAACTGTCCAAAGCGTATACAGCTCATACCTATTCGATCGAGAACCATTTAAGGTCGAATCCCCGCGCTTTTTGGAAACACATGTCAGAGCTAAGGTCCAAAGGAGGTTTTGAGACTACTGTGTCCTATAAGGGTATTGAGTGCACTGGCAAAGGCTCTGCAGACGCATTTGCAGACTTTTTTGCTAGTGTATTTTTAGAAAGCACCCCCTCACTTGACGCTGATGTTGTAAATCGCTCATGCACAGATAAGACTGCCAGCTTAATACATGTAGGTCAAATATCGAAAGAGGATATTGCAAGAGCATTACACCAGTTAAAGCCTCGTAGTGCAATAGGGCCAGACAATCTTCCTCCGTACATTTTAAAAGCTTGCAGTAGTTCATTCATTGAGCCACTTTAATATATTTTCAATCTGTCTCTACATACTGGCAGTTACCCCAAACGATGGAAACTCTCCAGAGTCTCTCCAATCCCCAAAACCAATGACACGTCAAGTGTGGATCAGTACAGACCGATCGCTATCCTTTGTGCGACCGCAAAAATATTTGAGTCTATACTGCACAAGCGTATCTATCGGCAGGTTGCACCATTTCTGTCTGACGCCCAGCATGGTTTCCGTCAAAAGAGATCCGTAGAGACTAACTTGCTTACGTTGGTGGATATCGTGTCGCGGGACATGGAGGGAGGTGGACAAGTGGATGTCGCCTACCTTGATTTTAAAAAAGCATTCGACCGAGTCGATAACGATATACTTCTTGGGAAGTTATGTGCGATAGGTTTCTCTCCTAAACTTCTCAGACTCTGCTCGGACTATCTTCGCGACCGGCAACAGTTTGTGCGCCATGGATGCTATGTCTCTGAGCCCTATCATACTCGCTCCGGCGTCAGCCAAGGTTCAATTCTGGGACCACTTTTCTTCATTCTAATGATAAATGACTTAGAATCACAACTGCACAACTCAACGTGCCTACTCTACGCCGATGATCTGAAGCTCTCCATGCGTGTGCGTGGGGAGGCTGATTGTGCTCTGTTGCAACAGGACCTTGATGCAGTTCACCAGTGGTCGCTGGACAACAAACTACTCTTTAACACCAGCAAGTGCGCAGTTATGTCCTACACCCGAGCGAAGAACCCGTTCGAGGCGGATTATAGGCTTGGTATGGATGTTATTCTTCGCGTGTACACCATTACAGATCTTGGAGTTACATTTGACACAAAGCTGACATTTCATGACCACTTTAAAGCTCTTACAGCCAACTGTTTTAGAAGACTGGGTTTTGTTATAAGGAATGCGAAAGATTTTAGTCAAACATGCGTCATCCAGCTTCTATACAGTGCTCTGGTGCGAAGCAAAGTTGAGTCCAGCTCTGTTGTTTGGTCTCCTCACGAGTCCACATATACCCTCATGCTAGAAAAGGTCCAAAAAGCATTCCTTCGCTTTCTATATAAGAAAAAATATGGATACTATCCTTACCTCTATCCAACTAGCTTCTTGCTGGGAATGCTGGGGTTCAACTCGTTGGAAGTTCGACGGGATCTAATCCTAGCGATAATGGCATGTAGGACCCTGCGAGGAGAGACGGAATGTCCTCATATGGTTGGTGAGGTTTGCTGCCTGTTTGCCCCTAACAAGTATCTGCGAGCCAGATCTCACAGGCTGCTGGCGGTGGGTGCAGCGCGCTCGGTGGCGCGGCAACAATCGCCTCTAATTCGGGCCACTACGATGGTGAATGCCATAATAGATTCGGCACCACAAGTTGATGTGTTTGCGGATGGTTGGCCAAAGTTAAAAAAGGCATGTCTGAAATTTTGTGAGTCTGAATAGTCTGATGGATAAATTATTATTATATAACTAAATAAGTATTATTATTATTGTGCCTCTATGTAGCGCTAAGGTTTTTCTTTATAACTGTAATGCTATGTAGTGTGATGATGAATAAATAAATAATAAATAAATTGTACTTGGATACAAAGAACATGTCATGTACGGTCAGGTGCAGAGAAACCTGACCCCCCTCTCATAGTAACAATGCTTCTGAGGGGGTTCAGGTTTCTCTGCCCCTTATTGTACATGTCAGGCTGTTGTTCGGATCCGAACCCGCATTCTCTGGCGTTAGAAGTTACCGGTCTAACCAGATGACTCATAAAAGTTTCCTTCCAGGGCGACAACGTCAGCATCACGTGTCTGGCGGGCGCGAGCCGCGTGCACGGCGCGCTGGGGTTCAGCTGGGCGCGCGAGCGGACGCTGCTGCCGCTGGTGCCGGGCCGCGAGGTGTGGGAGGACCTGTACCCGGCGGGGAGCGTGCTCAAGCTGTATAATGTACAGGTAGGTAGCACAGGAAAAAAATAAAGAAAGAAAAAAGAAAGATAGTTAGAGAGAAAGAGAGAAATAGGTAACGAGAGAAAGAGAGAAAGAGGTAAAGAGGTAAAGAGGTAAAGAGAGAAATAGAGAAAGCGTGAAAGATAGAAAGAGAGGAAGCGAGAAAGAGGGTAAGAGACATAGACAGAAAGAAACGAGCGTGCACGGCGCGCTTGGGTTCAGCTGGGCGCGCGAGCGGACCCTCCTGCCGCTGGTGCCGGGCCGCGAGGTGTGGGAGGACTTGTACCCGGCGGGGACCGTGCTCAAGCTTTATAATGTACAGGTATGTAACAAAGGAAAAAAATAAAGAAAACATAAATAAAGAAAAAAGAAAGATAGTAAGAGAGAAAGAGGTAACGAGAGAAAGAGAGAAAGAGGTAACGATAGAAAGAGAGAAAGAGGTAACGAGATAAAGATAGAAAGAGGTAAAGATGTAAAGAGAGAAATAGAGAAAACGAGAAAGATAGAAAGGGAGAAAGCGAGAAAGAGGGAAAGAGGGAAAGACAGAAAGAAACGAGCGTGCACGGCGCGCTTGGGTTCAGCTGGGCGCGCGAGCGGACCCTCCTGCCGCTGGTGCCGGGCCGCGAGGTGTGGGAGGACCTGTACCCGGCGGGGAGCGTGCTCAAGCTTTATAATGTACAGGTAGGTTACATAGGAACGAAAGAAAGAAACAGTTGTTTGACACACTGACAGACACTGAAGAAAACAAAACATACAGAAAATGTTCGAAATAACAACAAAATACAGAAAATAACACAACTCGGCACCAGCTCAGCATGTGCTGTGAAGTGAAGCCTGTGAACCAAAAGGCCAAATAATGATTGTAGACTACCCTAAACAGATTTGTATATGTACATTGTACAGTCACCGTAATATTTTGCTTTGTCAAATTCCAATGTTGAGGGAATATGATTTTTTGCAACACTATAGTACTGTCACAGGACAGACGGTTGAACCACCCATTGAATACGAATAACTTTCAACTTTGGACCTCATCCATCTCGCTTTCATTTTCGCTTTTGCCTTAGGCGGAACTTCCTGAATTGCATAGCTGGCCATTTTAATTTGTATAATGGTGACTACTCGATACTCTTTAGAACATATCTGCATGTGACGAACAGTTCTACGAAGTATCTCAAAGCGGACTGTAATCAATGCTGGGCTACTTCACACAGTATACACATACACAGGGTATTGGAAAAGAGGAAATAGTGTTAATTTACTTTGCTGCATTTATTGATTGGCCAGTCATATTAGCGTCAGTAGCTGACTGTCTTATTTCGTCCATCCCACTTTGATTGAGGCCTACTTTCACCATACTCTGTTAGATCATTAAACCCCTGTTATAACGCGGGATTAGTTGTTGACAATTGAGTCTTTTGACACATCTATGAAGAATAGATTAGATGACACTTATAATGTATCAGGGGTGTTAATGATCTTACAGATTATGGTGAAACTGGGCCTAAACTAACAAATCATCTTACGTTGCAGAAGTCAGGTGAGTACCGGTGCCAAGTGTCCTCCATAGCTGGCACCACAGCCAAGAGCGTGGCTCTGTGGACCGTGGGAACCCACGACGAACACTGCGAGCACGGGGCGTCCAACGGAATCAGATGGCCGAAAACTGCTCCCGGCGCTTACGCGTCTGTATCCTGCCCTACTGGATATGTTGGAGAAACTACTAGGTAAATAATATAACTTATGTAAGTAAATACTAATGATGATGTGACTGATTTGTAATATAGACTTTGATTGTAGGTTTTGCGAACCGAAGAGCGTACATTACGGAGTCAAATGGAGATTACCAGATTTTTCGGGGTGTATTGCAGAGTCTTTAAAAAATATCTATGAACAGGTAAGCATCAATTGCATCGTCTCACTATTCAGCTATATTAAAAAAAACAATCACTTTTCTACAACAGTTAAATAACAAATAAATTGTTCTTTCAGTTTGTAAAAATTAAGTACGGCTATTCTTGGGAAGAAGTCTCATCAGTAGCTCAGAAGTACAGCGCAGTGCTTCGCTCCCTCCCAGCGCTGCCAGGTGATGGTGCCATCCCGCTCCAACACACGGCAGATATGCTTCACTATCTCCACTCCACAGCGTCTAAGCCTAGAGAAGGAAAAAGAAGTGCTGAGCATCTTCTAAAGATCTACAATACACTTTTGAAACACCCTGATGCCTTTCTGGATGAGCAGGTGAGCTGTGACCTTTACATGCCAATTAAGCCCATTCTTACAAAACGCATGATTTTGTTGCACTGGTAACCGAGGTTATATTTTTCAGAAAACTTATCAACTCCAGAACAATCTGGTTGAAACAATTGCCATGAAAGCACACATGCATGAAGAGTTCCAAGAATTCTTGGTAATGTCCAAGCCAGTACAGGATGACAATGCAGCCCATTTTAAACTTCCATTAAAAAGTTCTGGTAACGAAGAATGGATAATCGCGTCAGCTGGAGTTGAACTTGTGGAAAGGGCGGGAAATGCCTCTATTATTGCAGTTTTGTATAATAATTTAGCTTCGCGGCTTCCATCTCTCAGGTCTTCTATTGAATACAAGTACGTATTGTCTTGCCCATAAAAGAAACATTCATTCATTCAGTTATGCATAAATAGGGACTTAATAGTCAACAATGTTTCAGGAATGGACGAGAAATTGAATATCTTTTATCATCGCAACAAATTCAATTGTCAGCTACTGGAACTGAGGTCGATACTTCTATCCTCCATACAGTTTCCTTATTATTCACACACATCTACAATTATTCGGCTGTCGGTAAGTACCTCAGTTGATTTTACTTCGCTGTTTGGTTATTATGATATTATTTATAACTGTAGTCTTATTCCAGCTTCCAAGCTAGCCTGTGCCCTAAGATCTCAATCAGAGCCTGGAGCATGGTACACCAAGGCTTGTGAAGTTCAAATTCCGGAACCGAAATACATCACATGTCGCTGCCATGGACTCGGGACTTACGCTCTGTTCACAGTAGCCAGATCAACTCTGGTAAGTATCCATCCATACAATCGAAAATTCGTAAAAAAAAATTGCTCATGATTAAAATGACAACATTCTAGACAGAAGCTGAAAAGGACCTACGTGGTGTCGTGAAGATAACAGCTGGGATCGGAGGAGCGATGGGTTTGGCCGTGGCAGGACTACAACTACTTGGTCTTGTTGCCAATAAAAATGTGAAGCTGCCGATACTGCTCAAAGCTACAACAGCTGGAACCCACTCCGCTGCAATGCTGACGCTATTGGAGTGTGACACTAGACAGGTAAGGAATGATATTTGAGAACAGACGTACGGAAATATAGTCGTCTCGCTCTCTCCTGAGTGTTGCTAAGGTGTTTTTGTTTCAGGAGGCGGCGTGTCCGGGCGTGTGGGGCTGGGTGTGCGCGGCGTGCTGGTGCGCGGGGTGCGCGGCGCTGTGCGCGCAGCCGCTGCTGCTGCAGGCCGAGCTGGCGGGCCGCCCGCAGAACGCACCCACTGTTGGGCTGCTTGCTGGTAAGTAACTTTTTGGTGTATCCTTAAGCTCTTCGAAAGACCTCGAATGATTTTGTTGACCCTTATGCAAATGCAAAATATCAAGAGGACGCTTATTGCTTTCCACTTATTTGGCTATCAGTTTACCTTCAGATATATTATTATGTGTAAGGGTTATTTTGACAAACTCCTTTTCTACAGGTGTATGCATCCTAGTCTGGCTAACCGCACGCCTCTGGGGAGGCCCCCCTCTTCAACTGGGGGCACCGGCCCAACTAGTCTGCGCGTGCGGCTCAATACTACTGCTGATTCTGTGCTTCGTCCTCGCCATCTGCGCGGCTCTTAGACTGAGAACCATCACTTACAAAGTTCCTGTGGAAAGGAGGAGCTATTTAAATGATAGGTAAGGTTAAGCAACCTACATCGATAATGCTATACTTACTCTGTTCTCTGAAACTTTGCGTCCCGAAGTTGCGATATCGCGCGTGAAGACAGTTGATTTCTATTGTATCTGAATTCCAGGCATTCAAGCGGTTAAAGTGGTTTTAATGAAGGATTCTTCTTACAGACAAAGAGTAATCCGGCATACAGTGATGCTGCTGGTGACGACGACTATGGCGCAGATGGCCGGCATAGCGTACGCGCAGCCGGGCGAGCGGCAGACCGCCCACGTGATCTCATTGGCTGTAGCCGCCATTACTAATGTGAGTTCCATATTTGAATTCATAAATGGTGGTTTAAGGAACGGAAATTACGAAATTTTCCAATAATCGCAATCTCTTGAAGGTGTCTTTTGAAGCAAAAGGCGGAGTTGCGAGTGAACGTTTTGCACGCTCCATGATTAAATAGGTCGTAATCGTATCCGTATTCAAAGCAAATAATATAGTTATTTATGTATGTCAGGTAAGTAGGTAGATACATTATAAAGCAGCCTTCATATCGATAAACAACTAACAACTTTGTATAATGGCGCATAAGTTTGCTGTATAGATACATCTCACAAATAAAATTTTCCACCAGGAAATAAATGTCAAGCGATTTGTGTTCCAAAGACATAGGGCATGGGTTCAAGTAATCATAGGTATTATTATTAAGGTACAAGATCACAGATTACCCCAGTCCATGATTGCAGGGCATAGCGCTGGTGGTGTGCTACGTGGTCTGCGACGACGCGTGCCTGGTGGCGGCGCGGCGCGCGCTGTCGCTGGCTCCACACCGGGACTGGGAGGACGCCCCGGCTGCCGGAGACACTTCGCTTAACCGTTAGTATATTCATGAGCAATGAAAAAGATCCACTGACCTATGGAACGACAATGGTAGATGGAACTTTTTAATTTTATATCTTCTGAACTAAGATTTGTCACCGTGGTTCTTCTTAGCTTGTTGGTGACAAACACTGGAGATAGACTAAGGTTTCTCTAGGACTAGGGCCACTGTTTGTCACTGGTGAATTGGCCAGTCAGATTATTTGGGTCAGTCGTTGTCTGCCCGGAACCACGTGCCACCTTGGCGAGCTACGTGTGTCTGTCGCTGGCTCCCCACCGGGACTGAGAGGACGCCCCGGCTGCTGGAGACACTTCACTTAACCGTTAGTATCAACAAGGGTTTTACTCCGACAAACATAAACGTATGCAGAGTATTCTAAAGGGTTATTATGGACTAATTTATTTTTGCCGGTTTTGAAAATTCGGAAATACAAAACTAACTTCTATTCATATCAACAACATTCATATTCTATAACATTCTTATTCCCCATAAAAACTTTTTTGGTCACGTGATCGACTATCGGAAGAATACTATTTTTTCACGAGTATTAAAATAGTTGTTCAAAATGACGAGCTGAGTGAAATACTTTTGCATCATGCTGTATTTTTACACAAGTAGAATTACCTAAATATTATTATAGTTTGGGACGCATAGTACCTAGAGGGAACTATATGCAACAAATTAGTTTTCCTACGTTATAAATATAATATATCAATCCATGATAGTCCATCATCTACAAACAATTGTTCCAGTGTACATAAAGCAAGGCGGCGAGGTGGAAAGCCGCGGCGGCGCGGTGGACAGCTCGTCCTCACAAATATCTCCTGTAGCCTCGTACTGGCAGCCACACCCTCTGGACAGTACTGAGGGCATGTACAGGTACATTGTAATACCTTATGAGTAACAAAAAAATAAGGGCCCGTCTAAAACGTATGTAATTGCACCTTACTACTTATTTTCCTGTAAGTTGGCTGGTAGAAAATGGCTTTAGTATTAAGTTCACCTTTTGTACACTTATATTTCATGTCATATTTGTGCAATAAATAATTAAATAATAATAATTACATAAAGTGAACCGAAACCCCTAGATAAAAGATACTATACTTACTGCTACATTGCAATTTTTTTATCGATTTATTTATTTATCGAATGGATTTCTTCACTGGTTACATAAAAAAAATATTAAAATAAGAATTTAATAATAACGTAGGTAAAAACACTAGTTAAAACTAATCGTCGTACGTAAATAGTTCTTGACAGACAGACGGACAGACAACAAAGTGATTCTTTAAAGGTACCGCTTTTGCCTTTTGAGATACGGAATCCTAAAAACTAACAATGAAATTAATTTTAAACTTCAATTTATTATTTTAGTTATGTTTGTGTTAAAATAATAATACCTTTTTTGTTTTATTCTCGTATCTACATTTATTAACCTGTCAGTTCCACGAATAGTCATTTTATAGAGTGTAGGGTAGTTTTCATGGTATGAAAATCAAAATTATTTTTACTTCATCCGTTTTTTTAGAGAATGGAAAAATATCAGAAGCGATTTTTTTTCTTTTTCAATTAAAGAGAGTACAAAAGAAAAAAGAAGGTACTATATTATTATTTTATTTACAATTTATTCGTATGTATATTTTGTTGATATCAGTTACCCATTTCACAGAGATTACCTGTTAATATTGACGCAATCATATCCCTATACAATTACTCAAATTACGCAAACCACAGTATTCGGATTATGTTAAAATGTATACCGATCCGAATGTAGGAAGATATTCATATAGGTACTTATAGGCTTTGATATTTTTTACCATCAACTTCATGAATCCAATTTTATGCCTAATCAGGGACATACTAGGACTTGCAGTATCTTTCTCCTCTCGGGTTGGTCTGTCGTTCGTTCTACCACCTCTTACCAGTTCAGCCTTAGTGGCGTTACCTCTTAGATAAAATAACTCAATGAATTCATTTCGCAGGCGAATGTCAACGCCGAGCAGAAGAGACTGTGATATAGTGAGATGCGTTGAGTACGCAGAATGTTCCGCGCGGCGCGTGAGCACGACCAGGGCTCTGTGCGACCTGGTACCACGCGTGCCGGCCTGCGCGCTGGACGTGCGGCCATGCACGCCACACAACCACTGCGCGCTCTGCACGCGCTCCAACCCAGACGTCTCCACACCAGACCAGCAACCTATAAAGAGTTGCCTAAAAAAGTCGAGCCTCCACCAAGAGTTCTCTTCAAGCACGTCTCTACCGTCTATGGACGTTGAAAAGAAGTCAAACATAGAACTAGTGAACAAACAGTGGAACAAGGCGTACGACTCGCCGGACACGGAGAAAGTTCTCAGTGAAATATCCAGTGATTTAAACTTTTTGCTGAACAAACCAGTGATTAGTAGTAATGTTTTAGATCAAATAGAAGAAGCGCCGACTTAGGAGGTTACGTTATTGTGTGTAGGTTTAAAAGTGTTGTGAAAAAGAACGGTGTCGCTAGTTGGTGTAGTATCGTGGCTGATTCTACAACAGAACCTAAATTAAGAGCTTCAAAACCTATTTCTTACGATGTCCATTTGGTACAGTTGACTCCATAAGTAATTACACTTTTGTATTGTATCTTTATCTTATCAACACCAAAGTTCGAAAACCGTCAATGAAGTACTTAAGTATACGATTGACAGGACAGCATTTATATGTAACATTTCATGGAGTCGATTGTATTTATTCTATTGGTCTTCTATGTGTTATTGTGTCGTCTTTAAGTTTCCAAGTCGTAAATTTATGTTTTGTTGCTTCATAATCCGCCCTATTGTCTGTAGGGTAACGTAACGTACCTTGGGACGCTTGTACCTCGGGACAATGATTTTATTTTTAAAACTGGCAAATTTAACAAAGTATCATTCTACCCTATGCGTAGTGTTTTACTCGCTTGGCCAAACTAGTGAGTCTCGTGATCATACCGGGATCGAGTGTGAGGTGAAGACAACATTAAGTTTTTTGGAGACAAAATTTACTTTTGTATAGTTTTTTGAGTTGCTTTATCTCATTGAGGCATGCTCAAAATTGAGACATGGATATCACGTATATATTTTCAGTTATTTCATTTTTATGATACGGCAATTATCTGAAAGATTCCTAACATAAAAATAAAGATACTGATTTTTTTGTTAAAAATTGCTTTTTTGTACCTTAGGACACGATTAAATTTGTACCTTGGGACACTATTTCCTATGGTTTTGTACTATGGAGACTGCTTACTTCTAAATTACGTCTGTTCTTATAAGTGGCAGAGTGAAACTGGAATGAAGAGAGTTGCAGTCAGTCTGGAACGTTTGAAACAAGCAGTAGATAAAGTAAAAACAGGAGAAAATATTCCTATTTATTTTATATAAAGTGAATGTTCCTTTTTGTAACGTAAGATTCATACATAATCGCAAAATATAATTTCGTTATAAAGTAATGATAATATGATGTCAATGTAGTTATAAAATTTCGATGATTACAGGACTTTTTGCTAAAAATATTATAAATCAATTTGTAGCAAAGTACACTTAAGAGTGTCCCAAGGTACAAACTTGTAACGTACCTTGGGTCAAAACAAGCATTTTTACTTTTATCTTAATTTCAAAAAATCTGGCCACTCCAAAGCTCCACCACAAATACTAGTGATAATAGATTATATATCCTACCGAATAAAGTAAATTTCACATTAATATCTTAGTTGTACGCTGCAATATCTTCATTCAAAGTTGGGGTAGTCGAAAGTGTCCCTAGGTACGTTACGTTACCCTACATTTAGTTCTGTTAGCACAAAGTTTTTGAAAGTAAAATACGCAAAGACAAAGTTTAATAATTAAGCGTTGTACGAGTATAATTAATGATTATTACAGTTACAAAAGACTTAGTATTATTTTAATTGTGATATTATTTTTAGAACTTTATCATTATTTTATATCACAATACACGTCACCACAAAAAAACACAATTTATTATTAATTATGTACATTTTATATTTTATAAATGTTGTTGAATGTTCATCACAATCTAGTTTGCTAAACCGATGTTTAGTTTAAGTTTTATGATAATACTTAACTGACATTTTGCATGAGTATAGAATATTTTTGTATGTAATAAAGTTTTATAATTGGACAGTAACTTTTTTCATTACCTACCTTTATGTAGTTTACTATATATGTGTCAAACCATAGTGGGAGCTTCACACCTACCAGACATACAAATTAGTGCAGCCATTTTTCCGTGAACCTACGTGTTAGTTTGGCGGTGCATCAAAACCTTTCTGAAAACACCAATTCTCGACTGTAGCGCTGCCCCAACTTTTGAAGCTTTAGCCAAAATTCATAGCAAAATGGTAAGTATTATAAACGTATTATGGCACTCCACTAACATTAGGCTAGGCAGTGAAGTTCTCCCACAGTAAAGCAAAACATCTGCGGAATAGATATTTTTCTTATTTTTTAAAAAGTCGTTGGTCTAAATTACTCAGGAGGTGACTCATTATATACTTCTTTTTTGCATTATACAATATATGTTTTTGTATCTCTTTGTACTTAAGTATACCTATAAGTAACTATTTATTGTATATTTACCCGACTGCCGAAGGAGGAGGGTAATGTTCCGCCTGCCATACTTTCCATTAACATTGGGACTTGTTTTCATCTTTTTAGCGTGCAGTCGGGTTTTTTGTTTTATCAATGAATTTACACGGTTTGTCGAGTAGCTCACTCGAAAAATTCCGCTCTGTATGTATATACATTTTCTTATCATTCCCATTTACATAGCTAGTCGCTTGCTCTCGACACTTCAAAGTAAATAGTTGCCGCCGGCTAGTTCGGGATCAAAGCGTCTCGTCTGCTTATTTCCTCTTCCAATGTGTCTCCCTTTCATGCCAGTATAGGTAACGTTTACCCTATAAAATGGATTTGCTATGTTATTTTTTACTTACAGTTGTGTTACATATTAGCTATATTCATAGAAGAAAAATTGGAATTGCGAAAAATTCTTATTCTTGCTTTGACTCAGAATAGCTGTTCAATAAATGCTTGGCTATAAAATTCATTCACCCATTTTGTCCAGCTTTGGACATCTAGAACAAAATTTTACCGTATTATCGTAAGAGGATCTCAATTTTTAAATTCTTAGTCTTCAGTTTGGGCCCGTTCCACACTACAATTAATTGTTCATACATCTACTTACATAGGCTCTATATCCATCATTTGCTAGATGGACGGCCAGACAGATAGTATAAATTTAACTGCATAATATCAACTAATTTCGTTCGTTCTCATGACATACGATTTCTGATTGATATTTTAGTAATTTTGCCATAGAGAACCATCTCTTCAATATGTCCTGTTTAATTACCAATGCTATTGAATACTGTATTTAGCTAAGTAGTTTGAATGAATTCGAACATTTGTACACTGAAATCAATTTTGAAGTGAACTGAAATCCACGATTGATGTTGTATGTATTCTGCAGGCCAGCAATTAGTAACTAATGAATTACAAACGGTGTAGGACTGTAGATATGAGTATCTTCACAATATTATTATGAGCAATTACATCTACTTATCGAATAATTTAAAAGAATACCAATTACTTTTGCCGCATTTTGAGGTTAATAAAAGTGTACCTATTGATAAGCCTTGCGAGTGTCAATTAAATACCTATTGTAATAATTAAGGGATGAGCTGAACTAACACTAGTTTTTCGAGATTGAGTGTACAGGACGTGTCATTTTATGTTCACTCAAAACCCGAAAAGCTCGAAAAACATAACGTTATATAGCTTTTAATCTTGAGAATGCTTATCAACAGGTACTTATAGCACTTTCAGTTGAGATATCACAATAGCCATAGAGTATACATCTCAATAGGCAGTGCCGAATAACCTACGATTTATGTGTGTACTTCTAACAATGTTATCGCACCGTTCGCTACAGTGACATTGTAGTGTGATTTGTGGAGACACTACGGCCGGGCCAGCGACTATGGAACGGAGTAGAACTTGGGTGTTTTCTTTCTAATTTGCAAACGAAAGACGTAAGATAATCAGATAATATAATGATAACGACGGATAGACGACATATATTCCTTTTGATATAAGTGCCGTCTCCACAAGCAAGACAATCGCGACGAATTGACTTTTCGCACGGACCCTAAGGCACCCAGCGCGCGCCTTTTTTGAATCGTTGGTAAAATACACATATTTTTTCTTGCTTTCCCCACGAAACCGTCTGCTTTAGCGTTAAAATTTGACCAGACTACAGTAGCGAGGCGACTATTATGTACACAAGCCCACACAGCAACTGTGGCTGTAGCTCTACTCGCGTTGTTTGCCCACCACTTGGATTACCAAAGAGTAGATGCGGATTCCATGTTAGAAACCCGATACTGGCGGAAACCAGTTCAGAACAAAACAATTCTGAAGCTAAGGCCGTGTTTGAACTAGCCGAGTTAAAATTTCTGGTGTAACCTTAATAGATATAGTTTTGTGTAGTAAGTATGAAAATCACTTTGGTTAGTACTTGTCGTGGCTTACATTGGTGGGTTGGTCTATTTTTAAACATAAATTTTGAATCATTTCGACAGCCATCTACGACAGTCGTACAAACAGTCAATAACAGACTGCCGCAAAAAATAGATTTTTGTGAATTTTGAATTTTTCCTTTTATTTCCGGGCTCAGATATAGCTGCACACGTAGGTTTCTGCTGAGTATGCCCTTTCTGCAACACCCTGTATATAATTTTTACTTATAATATATGTACTCATATCAGATATGACATAATTATTGAAACTTACACTCTGTACACGAACTCTGGACTACCTACATAAGGGTGCTCCCACAAGTGCTCCAATACTATAAGCAGATTCTGAGATTGGATAATTATGTTTGGGCTTTCATCTCTCACCAAACCACCAAATCTACAGATATAATTTGTTTCAGCGTTATTACCGCACGCACGCTGTGTTGTAGGTATTATGGGTAAACGGTACCTTTCATTGTTAACGTAAACTATCAAAACTCACGCAGGAATTCAGCCTGCGTATACCTCGTACAGGAACCAAGGACGCTTCATAGATTATGATATATTCCGACTGAACAATTGTGTCGAAACTTTACCAATCTGTTCCCTTGTCACCACGCAACCAAATGAATAATATAATCGGAAGCAGCCACGACAAGGCCGGTTCCTTTGATTTGGTACAGTATACGACATCAGTCAACGCAAAATTTAATCTTATATCTCAGGTATTAAGAACGCCTTAAAAGCCCAAATTATCGCGATTATTCCCCCGCGGTACAGGAAGCGTTAAGCAGCCCCATTCCCTCGAGAATCAGTTACGAAACTCCCAACAGTTTAAGCGCACCTGGCACGGACGTGTTACTACGTAAAGTTGGTGATACACCTGTTGCTATTACTACAGAAGTACAGCAGTTAAGGCCGCGGCTGCCAGAACTAAGTTCCGGGTCACCACAATCGGCCCCCTCACCAGATGATTAAAGGAAAGCTCGAAACTTAGAGGGCTATCTTTTGAAACTTAAAGGTAATTTATTGGCAGAGGTAGAGGTGGGTAAAGATCAAGTCGTAACTTATCTTGTACTTGTTGTTAGGTTCATTATGAGGGTACGAATGTTAAAGTTTCAAGTGAAGTTAACAGCTTTCAACAAGAAGTTCGACACCAGAGCAAAAACCGTTATAGTTACAATGAACAATTTGAACTACTTATGTACTTGTGGAAAATACTTAGTCGGGTATGTTATATGTTCGACACAAATTCGATACCTACATATCTCCCTGTAAACATATACCCGTTTGCAATGGAAACCAACAATCATGTAAACAAATATGGCGGACTGACATTGGCAGCGTATTGTTTTGTTGCAAATGTTTTAACAAATTTAACGAATAAATACAAGTTAAATCGTGTTGAAGATAATGTGAAAACAATGGTGCGTTCGTTGAAATCAGACTATGTTCATAATTGATCGTCAAATGTATGTGATTACGGAGTAATCGTGACAATTTGGTTTGTTTACATGATTGTTGGATTCTATTGCAAACGGGTATACCTACTTAAATCATGCTAACGAATATCCCCGAAGGGTTAGTTAGGGGTGACTCACGACCGCTTATCGCTGATTCAAAGACTAAACTTAGACGTATTACTTTATAAATCTACTGTTCGTTATCTATAGAGTTTCGCACATATTGATTTTAAACGATATTTTTATAAAACTTTTCACCGTCCAGATATTTTTCTAGCACAGTCTCAGGCGTGTAGGCTGTCGGCGCTATCAGTGTGCGGTACATTAAGTGCACAATCTGGAACTATTGTCCACACTCTCCACACTCCTGGCTGCGAGCTGCACCCCCTCAGTTTGAGAGCACTCTGTAGATAGCCACTGAGCAAATGTGTCATCGGGTACAATGTCTTAAGCCAGAAATTGAAAATTACACTCTGTTTAAGCGTTTTCATATTTCTAACTTTTTTGTTTAGAAAGTTGAAAATGCTATCGTGAACATTTTCACGCATCCATTTAACAAGAAACAGGAACAAAACATCGCTTCAATTACCTTTGAGTAGGTTTATAACTGGACATTAAAATAAATAATATAATGCAGATAAATCCGGCAAGTTTGTAAAAGCAAGCGTTTTTAGTTCCCTCGGAGATATATCTTTCCTTGGACTGTTAAAGTTTGATTCGCTTCAGAAGTTCTTATTAAATCTTCTTGGCAGCAACTGCACTGTTTATAGGTACTACACTTGAAGTATAGCCGTCGCCGCTGCTAACTTTTACGAAGGAATATCAAACGTGCGTTACTTTGATTTACATAATAGGTTAATAGTAGCTTTTTAATTCGGTTGCAATTATTTTCGAACTAATTCAAAACTATGGTAAATGGACGATTTCTTATATTACCAATTTCACAGTACACTGCTAGTACTAGTACAATAAGAAACCATAGAAGTAAAGATAACAATAATATATTGTTTTATAATAACCAAAAAATGCACGGAAACCTAAACGGAAACTTCTAATATCGATGTAATATTAGCTTATTTTAATGTTAGTAATAAATAGTTCAAAAGGTAGAGGAGAATATAACGGTTACATACATTAGTTTTGTATACCTTAATAACTTACCTATAACCGGTACAACGCTCTACCGGTACACTTTTTCGTGTTTTATCTTTAAAATGTTGTTCTTTTTCCACACCTCAGCAAAGTAGGAAATCGTGTGTTTGCTTGCAATATGTTATTTCCGATTGCAATCTAAAACACGCTTTGAAAACGCGATCATTCATATGTTCATTTCGACGATAGGAGTAAAAAGGTTCCGCTCACGGACTTAGATTTGCCTAGATTCGGCAAGTCACAGTACTTGTATAGAAACCAAGTACTTATGTCATATTCTAATTATAAAATGAATATTCCTGAAAGGAAATTTCTATCCATTATGGTATACGTGACACTTTTCTTTTTGACTCTTTTTTTGGGTATTTTTATAATAATATGCCGTTGACTTTGATTAACAATATACTTACCAACAAGATGGTGTGTTACACATAAAAACAAAGCGACAAGCTGAGATAACCGTTTTAAGTTCAAATTAATGCGGTGTCTAGGCAAATCTTTTCTGTGGCTCCGGTAATAGCACGGAAGCGCTCACTCAGTGTAGAGAAAACAAATACTATAAGTAGTAGATTATTTTTTTTTATCTATAAGTATATTTTTTTATTGAGGGTTTAGCACACTACAGTGACTATGCCACCCTTGTAGGGGCTTTATCTTTTTCTAACTTACGATCTATTTTTTAAACCTATTTTAACTAGTGTATACAATAAATTGGCTTCATCTGATAGGGGACTTGCTAGAACTATAAGTCGTAGATAAAATGAAAACCGTCCTTTCATAAGCCCCGGACGCCAGTTGCACTGTTGCACTATAGAATTAACGATGAAACCACGATCCCGTTTCCAATCGACAACTTTTTTTTTATTATAAAAACAGGCATATACTTATTACATTTTTGTTTGACAGCGCCATTAAACGTTTGTCTTGGCACATTAAAATGAATTTACACATATAGTAGGTACAATATTACGATACATTCACGGTTAAACGGGTTAAACATTACATTAAATTTATCGGTGAAGTATTATACTTATAGGTATTATCTAACACAATGTACACTCCTTACTTAAAACAAAAGCAAGTACCTATTTTATTGTGAGCAAAATAATTAGCGTTAGTTAAAGTCAGCTACACCGGGCTCGCGGCAAAAACGTCGTAACCGCCATGCAAACAGCGTCGCTTACGCGTTTCGGTCGGTAGCCCGCTTGAACAGAGTCGCCAGCACAAGTTTCGATCCTCCGTTAACGTTGCGTATCGTCAACTGTCACTGTCAAAATCTAAGGCAAAGTTAGTTCCAAAAGTTACATTTGTTTTTTCCACATGTTAGGTGGAATTTCACCAAACGCTAAACGTATTTAGTAGCCAGTCATACGTCTGTCAGTTAGTACAAAATGTATTTAAAATTTGATTTAAATACGTTTAGCGTTTGGTAAAAGTGACCCTTCGTGTAGATTCGAAAATAGTATCGAATCCTATGCTCGCGGCTCTGGTTCAGTCATAGATCATAGATAAGAGTTTTTAAGAATGGCAGCTATATACAGGTTGCTCTTTAATAGAAAGACAGATATAAGTTTTATGATTATAAATTTACCCCCTTATTCATAGAAAAGTTACAATACGTTTTAACTAATAAACTGTTTTGTCCCTCTCTGTCAAAGAACAAATTGATCTTTGTCGGAGAGGGACAAAACAGTTTATTAGTTAAAACGTATTGTAACTTCTCTATGAATAAGGGGGTTAGTTTATAGGTATGTTATAAAGCATTTTGTTTAATAAAAATAGGTAGGTACTATACGTAAGTATAATATGGTTGTTTATTTAGGTAGGTAGGTTTTTTTACAAAGTATTCTTTTAGTAAATTTTTCAGGTTTTTATTATTTATTTCATTTTTAAGTGTGGTTGCCAATTCATTAAATAGTGTAGGAACTATGTATTTCTTCGTTCTACGTCCGTATATATTTTTAAAGCGTGCAGTTATCATTTTTTTGTTGGTGATGCTTCTAGTATGTATTTTGTGTTCGATAGGATTTAGCATGTTGTGTTGGTCGTATTGCTCAACGATCAGCGTATTCCACCCGTCTGTGGACCGGTAATATCCCACAGTAGTGGAATAGTCTCTGATATTCACCTTTACATTTTTGTTAAATTTTTGGTGGTACAATCTTTTTTAGTAGTCTTATTTGTAAATTGCATATTTTGTCGAGATAGGATTTATAGGTTCATCCATAGCTTGTGATTCCATAGAATATTATGGATTCCACAAGTGTTTTATACATATTTCATAAAACACTGTACGGTACCTTGTATTTCACTATGGATATTTTGGCAAGGACTCCTCTAAGTTTATCACATACCTTATTGACATGTGGCTCCCAATTAAATCTATCATCTATGATGAGACCAAGGTAAGTTGCTGTTTTGACTTGTTCAATTGTTTCGCAGTTATTGCAGTTGTTCGTGTGTAAGCAATCATGGTTATGTGCTATCAATCTCACATGATGGTCTGTAGGGTTGTGGCTGGATCTTATGTGCATCATTTGGGTTTTTTGAGCGTTTAGAATTAGTCCTGCATCATGTGACCATTTTACCAACGCTGTGAAATCTTTTTGTAGCTTTTTCATTGCCTTTGTCACACTTTTGTCCGCTGCTATTAAACAAGTGTCATCTGCAAACTGATATAGGGAGCAATGTTTAATAATGTTAGTGACGTCATTTACATAAACCAGGTAGTGAAGGGGACCGAGGACGGATCCTTGGGCCGTGCCTATTGAGACCTTAACATCATCACTGTAGCAATCGTTTATTTTGACTCGATATTTGCGGTTGGTGAGGTAGTTTTGGCACCATTGTAGCAGTGGTCCCCGGATGCCTGTACAATCTAATTTCGTAACTCAAAACGATGAAACATTTAACCCCGATTACAACTGTCAGTTTACAAGAGGCTTGGTTGACTTGGAACACCCGAGTTCACATTGTTTGTTGCAAGTTGCAAAGCGTTATATTGTTACACGAATATGACGTTTTACTTTCTTTCTAACACAATTGCCGATTGAAGAAGCTCTTTTCATAAGCTCAGGCTATAGTAAAAAAGCATTCTTAACTGTTTTTGGACATACGATATATGAATTTTGACTTTTTAACTGACACAAAGAGTCGAACGAAACTCACAACGTAATTTATACTCCTTTAAAATACGGTCTATGAATTTCGTGCGTAGTAGATAATAGTTATTGACTGATAGATAGTATCCCATGGTTAGCCTATAATTGGATAAGTTTCGTGTCAAGTATTAATTCACACATACATAATATACAATTATACATACTGGGATGTTACATGCAAACTTTGGGGTCAATTTACCCTGGGATATTTAATCGATGGAACTTCTGCGTAATTGACATACTTCCCTTATATTATGTAAGTACTTACAGGATGGAATTTCCAATGGACAGCCAGACATCAGGATGGCGTGTTTTAATAAAGTATATTTTCAACACAAATTAATTAAAATCAGGTTTAGCTGTTCAACGAGCTGTTTTATTAGCCAAGGTTATTAACCACGGCTAGGTTTTTTGCAGTTAAATTATTTGTTCATATTACTTATATTATTTCAAACTTAATAAGCGCAATCCCAGAGTACATGTAGCATGTGCGAGTACTTATTACTAGTGGGGCGCCCCTCACATGACCAGAGAGCCGGAAAACTTCGTAATGTAGGTACTTACGTGTGTTGTCAGTTGTCAGTGACTGACCCCAATCTTCCTTGCACCACATTACAAATCCTAAAGTTTGACTACCGTTTTTCACCGATGCTCTGAGAAGATTTAACACTTCACAGAATGGGATACCACGGCGATTCCATCGGGAAAAAAAGCAAGATTTTTCGAACAAAACCAAAGCCATCCGACAGTATTTACGACGTCATACAGTTTACCGCAGCCGGATATTTCCCTAGCAGCATTTTTATTCAATCGGCCATTTAATTCCACAGAATATTGGAATACCAGAACAAACAAACACGGCTTTGTTCGCGAAACGTTAAATTTTACAACCTCATCAAGTGTCATTTTTGTAAAAGTCACTTCATAGTTGTGAAAAAAAGCGTTCCAGAAATAAATAACTACCTGTATGATGCGTTCGAGTTTCAACTTCATACTAAGTAGGTACTTGTGCGATAGGCCATGCGCTACCAGTTGTTGTGAATTAGGCCAGGGTCTCCTATTTCTCGTCGTAGGTTGCGTCCAGCGTCACGCCGTAGGCCGCGTCACGATGCTCACTACGTCTACGCGCCAACGTCAGCGTGTGAGGGAGATCGTACATTTCTATAGTGAGCATCGTGACGCGGCCTAAGGCGTGACGCTGGACGAGACCTACGGCGTAAATAGGAGACCCAGGCCTTAGATAAGTCTCATACTATCATATTGTATGATATAATATAGCTACTTAGCTAGGAGCTTACTCATAACATCTAATATTACTTTCGCATAAATCCATATTATTATTCTCTGGGGTTTTATGAAAACTGTAACTTTAAAACCCAGAAGCTCCAATCATTAATATCTAATTAGTTCTCCGCTCTCAGTGAGCTTACCATTGAAAAAAAAGAATTTTGAGATTACAGTATTCAGAATATTCAATTCACTGTACTGCAAATGTGTGGTATGGACAGATTTTATATTTAGCTAAGTAGGGCAAAAATGACTAAGCTACAGTTTTCATCGATAATACATACTGGAATCGGCATTTTTTGTCCTTTCCATCAGCGTGCTTCAATTTGATTTGCAAAGTAACCCGCCTAAGCCTAGGAGGGAGGTACCGAAATCATTTATGTGCGTTTAAGACCCGTTAATGGCTCATAAAGAGTCAGTTTATGGATGACTTGTGAACTCACTGGCTCGTAAATGCCGAACAGATTATTTATTAGTGAAACTATTACGTTACTTTACACTGTACCTCTACAGGGTGTTGCAAAAAGTGTATACTAAGCCGAAACCAGCATGTGCAGCATGTTAAACCCGAAACAGAAATCAGAATTTCGTATACCCTTTTTGCCACACCCTGTATACATAGTCGTCGGTATTAACTTGTATAAACGCTTCTGTACCTTGTCAAAGTATCAGGAACTGTCCATTACTGAATTAGTTGTTAATTTTAAAAGCTATAAAATGTTATTTCCCTAAGGCACAAAGTTGTGTTACACTATCAAGGAATGGAGGGTCGGAAGATGCCAGACCGAATTTTGTTATGGCCATTGCACAATACACAAGAACACTCTTCATTCCATCATTCTTATAACGTTTTTCTTTTTTTTTTATGCAGCCTGTGTCGTGTCTAACTGCTGGGCAAAGGCCTCCTTATAAACTGACCACCGTTCCCGATCATGTGCTTCCTTCGGCCATTGAGGCAAAAACCTGTCGAGGTCGTCCCGCCATCTCCGCCTGGGTCTTCCGCGTCGCCGACGTCCATCACTGGGCACCCACTCGGTGACAATTCTGGCCCACCGGTCCGGGTGCATGCGACAGACGTGGCCTGCCCAGGCCCACTTCAGCTTCGCAGTCTGTGCGCCCACATCAGTGATACGAGTCGAGGAGCGTAGCGTGGTGTTCCGGATTCGGTCTATCCTTCGTACACCAAGTATAGTACGCTCCATCGCTCTTTGGCAAACCTTGAGTTTGGACTTCTGATGTTCGGTCAGAGACCAAGTCTGTGCGCCGTAGGTTAGGACAGGCAGTATACACATGTCGATGAGTCGGCGTTTGAGTGACTTATAACGTACGTGGTGTAATTTACGTAGGTAACTTAATTAGATACTGTTTACCCAAGTAACAGTAACTTTAATAGCAGTAAGTAATATTAAACTAACACCTATCTATAAGTAGAACCTATAAGTATATAATTAATTTGTAAAACCTCTGAAGCTGTCTACGATAAAAATGAAATACTTACCTACTTAGGTAATGTGATGTACCTACTTACTTAGCCTGCACGTAACGTTATATTCATTTTAACAGTTTACCCTAAGTACACGAAAGATGCCTGGCTACCCATAGCACAGGGTATCCTAGTTTGGGAGCCAGGAACCAAAATGTAAACCTACTTATGGCAAATAAACATTTTTCATTTTCATTTTCATTTTTTCATAACCCGCTGGAACTGAAAAACTATTTGCTCTGACTTTTACATTATTATACCTTTAGGTATACAGAAGGGCAATAATGGTAGGTATACATATATATAGCATGTATATAGCATGCATTGTTCGTTATAATTATATGTATTTAACTGTTTAGGACCACAAAAAATGGTTCCGTTTTGATAATCGCATGCGAAGCAGCGACACGACAGTTCTTCGATCGTGTAAATGCACTAAGCTAACTTCCTCCAGTGTTTTGCTACTCTTATTGCCAGATCATTGGCCTTCATCAGGTCTCCTTGACTGCACTTTGTGGCATTAAGACACTCTAAAAGATGTGACATAGTCTGGAGGCTTCCGCAACTGCATAGAGTGCTGGCATTGGCTGTTCCACTGCGGGTTGGTGGGTTCACATATCTAGATGTGCTAAATCTAGATCAGTATGCAGGTTTCCTCACGATGTTTTCCTTCACCGTAAGAGCGATGGTATACATTGTAGTTAAAAGAACTCATTGGTACTTACATGTCAGCGCCGGGATTCGAACCCGCATCTCTTGCGTGAGAAGCGGGCGCTTACCCGACTGAGCTACCACCGCTCACCCGACTGAGCTACCATCGCTCAATTATAATAATAGTACTATATAACTAGTCTCTATAATCATGTCTACGATCAAAACTGAATAATTTTGTGGGAAATTAGTAACAATTTAAATCGTGTTCAGTGAATTGGTCCTAGATGGTATCAGATTTAATCGCGTTCTGTTAGTCGATGTTTGGATGGCGGCCAAACTAGCTGACTAATTCAATTAATTTCACTTGATAATCTTGCTCGTATCGTATCTATTGAACGAAGTGTTTAGAATCAGATAATTTAAGTCAGTTATTACTAACTCTCGTAACTAAATTACCTACTGATGTTGGTAATTGCGATAAATTTATGAATAATACATTATTGCAATAAAAAAATAAACATTATAAGTCAGTGCAATAAATTCATATAGGTAACAATGGATAATTTAAAACAAATCATCACAGTATTTTCCCATCTCATAATGAAATTACATTTCAGTTTCTTAAAAGGATAAACCTATTAATCTAAGATCTATGATAAAAGTCTCAACAATTTAAATTAATAAAAATATTCATGAATAAATCTACTCATTCAAAGTGAAACGATGAAGGCTACTCGCAACAACGAAGTGAATCGGGAAAATAAATTAACGATAAAGTTTAAATCGAATACGACTTCCAAATAGAATTAGTCAAAGGAGAAGCTTCAATTAGGATTTCATCTCTTTAAAGTCCTCGGTTTTACTGTAATTGAGTCCGTATCGCCGCAGCTTTACTATTCAATTCTTTTAGGTAACTTTGGTCTCACTACCCTCCGTGCTTTTGTTAATTTTGAGACTTGTTGGCAACACCAACCCAAATGTATATTTTTAATCTACCCACCTACCGGCGTGTGTGCATATTGTTAATCTAATAATCAATAAAAGTGAAGTTAAATACATAGGTAATCAGCGTTTATATAATCAAGCGATACAGTCCCGCTTCGCTTCAGACTAATTTTAAATGTACCTATTTATACAATAGCTTATAGGAGAACTGTAGGGGAGACAGAGGTTCCCCCTACAGTATTTAGGTCGGGTCGTGATGGAGATTGAGTGAAAGACGCCTGTTACAAGTCTATACAATCACTGCTTTATTTCTATCTTATTACGGTATTTAACTATGTGCATTACGTGCATCAGCATCATTATTACTATCTAATGTTATTACTAACTAATCTAGTGTACGATTGTACGTGATAAACCGTACATGCTGCGAAGAACTAAGAAAGTATCACAAAGATAAATTAACTAGTGTGTCTAAATATAAGTACATCAACATTAAATTACAATTATACATTGAATAGGATTTTCTTAGTTTTCTCTATTTGGGACCCTGACTGGGGGGTCCTGTCAGTCGTTGCTTGAGGCAGCGGCTGCGGTGGCGGCGGCGGCGGCGGTGCGTGTGCCGGCTGCGCCACAAGAGGCGGTCGCTGCGTGGGCGTCATAGTCTCCATGCCCACAGGATATTGTTGTTGTCCTTGTCTACTGCCGCAACGCTCCTTAATGCACTTCAGTGTTCCTGTAATTATAAACAACATTAAAACAAGGCCTAGCGTTGAGTACGTTGCGGCATACTGATGTATGTCATGGTCTGTTATCTGAGCTGGGAATTCGCTTTTATTCTTCAACTCCCATATCTGCTGTTTCAGCTGCATCAATGCATTGTAGTGACTTTCAGTCGTATTGTCTGTATCTTGTACGGGTAAGACGATAGTCATATTGTTGATATCGCTCAGTGTTGGAAGCGCTATTTTATTATTTATATTTATACTGCTCCGGTATGAGTTTTCTGTATAAATTGTGGCTTCGTCTCTTTTTATCGTGCATCCTTGTTGTAGGCCGATAATTCCTGTCGTGTTAATAACCCGTGACGTCATATGTTTCTGACATATTATTGTTATTCGACAAGTTCCGCAGCACACGTAAATCCAGCTGTTTTTACTTTTTAACTCGATCCACTCATTACTACAGGTCGATGTCCGGAATGTGCACTTAGGCAAATTGTTTTTTGCTAGGACTGCAATTTCGCATGGGTCATTGTGCTGGTGCATGTTATGAATGGGTTTGTTAATTTTGCACAAATAGCGATTCTGTCCCATAGTGATACATTGGCGAATTTCTTCATTCGTCAGTTGAATGTAGGTGTCCTTGATTATGTTGATGGCAAGATATTCTGTTGTTGTAATTGCAGTTCTCGCCAATGATCCGGATATTAATGGAATGGGAATGACACGGTAGATTTGAAATTGGTCGTTATGTATGAGCGGTATTTGTACTTCCAAAATCAATGAGTTTGTTGTCAGCGCAGCTTTAACTCGAATAGCCTTATATAGCTCCGTAATATCACTGTACATATCATCCATGGGCAGTGATAGGTATTTTGGTATCTGTGATGATATTTCCCGTAATTCTCTTTTCAGTTGGTCCGCTGATAACACTCGTGTATCTAAGTGTCCTTGGTGTATATCTTGGAGTGTTTCTAGGACATCTTCTTGCATTCTCCGAAGTTTATTGATGATTATGTTAACAGATATAGAAATGGAATTGAAGT
Source organism: Plutella xylostella (assembly GCF_932276165.1). Taxonomy (NCBI): domain Eukaryota; kingdom Metazoa; phylum Arthropoda; class Insecta; order Lepidoptera; family Plutellidae; genus Plutella; species Plutella xylostella. The sequence continues at coordinate 3,350,759 of NC_064005.1, forward strand.
AGGTCATCATGGCTGTCTCCTCTGCTCGTATTTGCATATTCCTTAGGTACTCGTTTGTTTGAAAGCTGTGTTCTTTTAATAAATGAAGCTGTTTATTTATTGATTCCTCGTTTCTCAGAATAATATTGTTATGTACTTCTAGAAAGCTTGTATGATTCTTGAGCATAGTGAGTAAATGTTGTTCGTTGACCTTGACGTGCTCAATGTCCTGTTGATATTGTTGTGCGAAACGATCGTCGAGAACTCCGAAGAGGCTATTAGCCACGCGTCCAACCCCGTCGAAGTATCCTCTTTTTGTGCGTATCCTTGGTGTCGAGGACACCCCTTGTAGGATAAAATTGTTATGTTCTATATCTTGTAATTGTTGTTTAAATTCTGTTGTAATTGCTTCACAAACATTCTGGTGGTCGAATCTGTTGCAGATGTTTTCTATATATTGAACGTATTTATGGATGCTTTTTATCCCACTCCAGTAGCTGCTCATATTGTAATAAGCTACAACTGTCCAAGTATCGTGAACTGTGCTCAGTGTACCCATATCATCGTAGTACATGTTTCTTTGATTTTCAAATGATGTCATCTTAAATGTTTCTTGTTGGTAGGTACATGGTACGAGCATCAAAACGGTGAGAAAGGTGAAGGCGTAGTGGATCAAAGCCTTTTTCCCACTCCCGTTGGGATGTCGTATCTTTTGATGTTGGATGTTTTGTGGGTCTGGTGTAGTGAGCTGAGACGGCGCTGGCGGCTGATCGTCTTGTTGTTCCGTAGGTTCGTAAACTGGTAATCTTGTTATCTTGTTAATGGGTCTTCGAAGTTCTCCCTTCTGGGTTTTAATGGTTAACACCCTAGTTAGGCCATCTGTTCCTGGATGAACTTCTGTTACTCGGCCGATTGGCCAATTCCCTGGTGTGTATGTTTCATCTTTGATTACGACGATGTCTCCCACAACTATGTTATCTGTTTTGTTTTGCCATTTGCTTCGTGCCTGAAGCGATTGGATATATTCCGTTGACCATCTTTTCCAAAAAGATTGTTGCATTTTTGTTGTGAGTTGCCATCTGTTTCTCAACGTTATCTGGTCTGTCAAGTCATCCTGTGGTATTGCTAGAAGCGGCTCACCAATCAAGAAGTGACCAGGTGTTAGAACGAGCTCAGTATCCTCTGGATTTTCTGTGAGACTGACTAGAGGTCTTGAGTTTAGACAAGCCTCTATGCAGGTGAGTAAAGTGTTGAACTCTTCATAAGTAAGCCGCTGCGGACCCAATACCCGCTTTAAGTGTTTTTTCATGGACTTTACGGCTGCTTCCCAGAGTCCACCTGCTGTTGGCCATGATGGTGCGTTGAAATGCCATTCAATCTGCATATTTGCTGTGGCCCTGTTGATTTGTTCATTGTTGAATGTATTTTCCTTCCTAAACTGTTTCTGTAGTTCTCTGTCGGCGCCTACAAAGCAAGTTCCGTTATCACTGAACATTCGACGGGGCAGGCCTCTCCTGTTGACCAGTCTCTTCAAACAGGCTATGAAAGATGGTGTGGATAAGTCCCCGACCAGCTCCAAGTGCACAGCCTTGGTAGCCATGCATACGAATACTGCGATATATCCCTTGGTAGTAGCGACGCCTCTTCCTTTGTTCGTTTTGATGTCTACCGGCCCAGCGTAGTCAACACCACAATTGTAAAATGGTCTCGCTGGTGTCACTCTAGACCTTGGCAGATCCCCCATAAGCTGGCACTCTTTGTTGTTATGGCGTGCGCATTTGACACACTGCCTCAGCTGTTTCTTGATGACGGTCATTCCACCAATGATCCAATACCTTTGTCTTATATAGCTCAAGGTTAGACGAGCTCCCCCATGTAGTGTTATTGCATGGGCTTCAATTATTAAAAGTTCTGTAAGCTTAGACTTGGCTGGTAGAATTAGTGGATGTTTAGCATCATAGTGTAATTCTGAATTTTTCAAGCGCCCGCCCACTCTTAAACACCCATTTTCATCCAAAAATGGGTTAAACTGGACTATACTGCTGCTGGGGTTGATACGACCTTTTTTCTTTATCGTGTTCATTTCTGTTTGAAAATGGTCGTGTTGTATTTCTTTAATCATATAACTTCGAGCCGCTCGCAATTCTTGCAGCGTCAGATGCTCCGGTTTCGATGCGGCGGCGGTGGAGGCGGCAGGCCGTGTATTTGTTATGAATCGCATAATTCGCGCTAATACACGCGTGACTTTCGTAATACTACTGACCTTAGTCAACAAGTCATTAGTTATTCCTGTTTGTTTTGTTTCAGTTTGTGCAGTAAATGCTGATAATGTTTTGACTTCCTCTGTAGTATAAATGTTATTCTTTGCGTCGGCCTGTAACATTGTTTCTATGTTTTTAGGCCCGCTCCACCAGAGTGTAAACTTGTTGAGCTGGTTTGGTAGTAGACCTCTCGATGCACAATCTGCTGGGTTCTGATCTGTCTTAACGTGCCTCCACTGGGCCGCTGGCACTGTTTTCACGATCTCTTGAACTCTGTTAGCTACGTATGGCTTCCAACGCTTGATATCTCCTTTCAGCCATCCCAGTACCACCATGGAATCAGTCCATCCATATATCCTTAAGTTGTTTTGTTCGTCAAAACTCTGTTTTATTTTGTCAACCAAGCGTGCTAGCAATGCTGCTCCACATAGTTCCAATCGGGGCAACGATACTTGTTTGTTAATCGGCGCCACTTTAGTCTTTGCGGTGACTATTGTTATCCTGTAAGTCCCGTCTTTCATCATCAGTCTGCTGTAGACTACACAGGCATAAGCTTTTTCGGAAGCATCGCAGAAAGCATGGAGCTCAATTTCACCAATTTTACTTTCAAACCCAAGCCAGCGTGGGACTATAATTGACTTCAGGTTTTCTAGATCATCTTTCAGAATATTCCATTCCTTGGCTATGTTCTCCGGAAGCTGTTCATCCCATGACATCTTTGTTAACCATACTTGTTGGAATAATATCTTTGCCTTGACCGTTACAGGAGCCATCCAACCGATTGGGTCGAATAATTTTGCTACGTCACTTAACATGTTTCGTTTGGTTACAGGTTTGTTTTTGTTTGTAAATGTCTGTGCTGCACACGTGAACTTGAAGTTGTCCGTCTTTGGATTCCATGTTAAACCAAGTGTCTTTGCGTGGTCTGTTTCCGTGAACTGCAAGTTTCTTGGATCCCGCAAATCCGCAGCCAAGTCTTCTACTAGGCATTGTTTGTTCGTGGACCATTTGCGCAGGTTGAAGCCTCCGCCCTTCAAGAGTTGAATCAATTGATCTCGTGTTGTTCTAGCTTCTTCAATTGTATAGGTGCCGAATATTGCGTCATCCATGTAAAAATTGTTAAGTAAAATGTTTTTCGCCAGCGGAAAACGATCGCCGTCGTCTATCGCTAGCTGTTTTAGGGTTCGCTGGGCTAAATATGGCGCAGCCTTCAGGCCATAAGATATTGTCCCTAAGTCATACTCTGTGAATCCCTTGTTTGTTTCCCCCCAGAGTATTTTCTGTAGTGCTCTGTCTTCTGGATGTACCACGATGTATCTGTACATTTTCTCAATATCTGATGTATATACGTATGGGTACTGTCGCCATTTAAGTATGAGCAGTTGCAGATCGGCCTGTAGGTTTGGTCCATTTTCCATCAAGTCATTCAGGCTGAACCCGGAGCTTGTTGTAGATGATGCGTCGAACACAACCCTCAGCTTTGTTGTCACGGATTCACTTTTAATAACTCCGTGATGTGGTAGGAAGTAGCTTATTTTCGGCCTGTTGTTACTCATCGTCATATGACCCAGTTGTTCATACTCAGTCATAAACTTTATGTAGCTGTCTGCAAAATGTTTGTTATGTTCAAACTTTTTTGTTAGCTGTTTATATCTTGCGATTGCTTGAGGTTTGGAGTGACCCAACTTATGCTGGTAGTCCGGCTTCATCGGCAGGCGTATTTGATATTGTCCGTTGGTCAATCGTGTAGTAGTTGTGGAATACATTTTTTCACAGAAGTCGGACGCGTTGATCTCTTGAGTACTGTTTATTTCTTCTTGTTCCCAGAATCTGTTGATATTTTGTAAGTCATTAATGACGACATGACAATGTAATGACTGGAACTTCCCACAAATTACCCAGCCCAGCTGAGTTTGTTGAGCTATCACCGATGATGTGTTCATTTTGATCAACCCTTCCATAATAAGCTCTGAATACATATCGGCACCCAGTAGAATGTCGATATTGCCCTTTATGTTGAATGATGGATCAGCCAATGCTAGATGTTGTAATGATGACCAGGAATCTTTATCGAATGACTTGTTGGGCAGCTTCTGGGTAAGGATTCGCATGACAATGGCCTTCATGTGGAATTTATATTCTCCGCGTATCGATTCACACGCCATGTGCACTTGGCCCTTGCATTTGTTTGTTGATGACGCCCCTAGACCAGTGACTACTGCATCCAGCTTGTTTTTCTTCAACCCTAGTCTCTGCACGGCGTCCTCTGTTATAAGGGTAACTTGGGACCCTTGATCCAGTAGCGCTCTTAACACCACAAAACTTCCATCTTGAGCTTTGACCTTGAGTTGGGCCGTTGCTAGAAGTATTTCATCTTGGTCATTACTCGTTACGTGCGCTAAGTGATGTTTTGCGGAATTGCTTGCCGTCGATTTCCTTATTTTGTTGCTGACTGCGTCGTGCAAATATGTGTTATGCTTTTCATTGCAATATTTGCATGTTTGTTTTGATGTGCATTCGTATTTCGTATCCATTATGGCTGAATAGACAATTTTTGCATATGTTTAGTTTTTCGACCATCTGCAATCTTGCATGCGGGTTAAGGTCTATGAACCCTTTGCATGAATACAATCCATGATTCTTATAGCAATTCGGGCATTCCCTGATGCTGGAGTGGTAAGCTGTCTGTTTATAGTTGTTATTGTAATTATTCTGATTCTGTTTGACTTTGACAATGGGTGCGGGGTTTCGTGTTTGATTCTCTAACGGGAACGGCTCTTGTTGCTTGTTTGTTACTGGCCTCCAATGACATAAACTTATGTTCGAGGTAATCCAGGAAATCACGTATCTTTGGCAGGTCTCGCGGGTTCGGCAGGGATTCCATATATCCTTGAGTCGTTTCTGGGTCGAGCTTCTGCACCAGGATGTGTACCAACAATGGGTCCCAGGTGCTGATGTTGATATGAAGATTGCTCATCGCGTTTAGGCACTCCAGTGTAATGTCGTGGAACTTGCGTATCTGAGCCGCCGTCGGTTGCAGTATTGTTGGTTGGTTAAGAAGGAGATTGGCGTGATAGCTGAATAGCACTCTCATGTTGTCGTACCGATGTTGTAACATTTCCCAGCAAATGTCGTAATTATCGGCCTTGATATGTAGATGTTGCACTAGCCTTTCCGCATTTCCGGTTAGCTTTGATTTGAGATGCTGCATCTTGCGCGCGGGAGGTATCAAACTGTTGAGATGTATGGTTTCCGTGAATAAGTCCTTGAAAGTAGACCACTGCGAGTAATTTCCGTCGAACACAGGGATGTCTATCTTCGGCGTTACTTGTTCTTGGTGGACACAGTTCCAAAGCTTCTTGTTTATAGCATTCTTGGTTTCTTCAAATGTCTTCTCCATTTCCGCATACTCTCTTTCGTATTCCGCATGCTCTATCAACCCTTGTTTCCAAAAATAACCGTCGTATGCCTCCCAGCGCGAGGTGATTCCCTTCAACTTATCTTCCAGTTGCCATTTTTCTGTTAAAGCGTCTATGTCCACGCTTAGAATTGTTCGTGTCAAAGCTCGAACGTAAGCTTTACACTCGATGTCCTTTTCTTGTCCCCTCTGTTTAGATGATCCAGGTACCGGCGGTGGAGCCAAGGCAGGTTTTGGTACTGGAGCAGGGGACGGGCTACGCCCCGACATCGGCACGGATAATGACGACGCTGAACACGTGTCTATCATCATAGATGTTGTTTTGTACATTTTTTCCGCTTTCTCAAAAATATTTTTCTCGAAATACTCCCCTTCTCGTTTACCGGAGTCCAGAATACGCTCATGATTTTCAGAAAACGTCTTCCAGGTCGCCTCAAGACGATTGCGGCGCAACTCCAGGTATTCCAAAGTCTTCCTCGATGCCCCATCCTTCTTGAAGTTGTTGTTGATTGTTGTTATCGTTTCAAATAGATCAGACTGGCGCAGCACGAGTTCCTCATATGTTAATGACATGTTGAATTTCTAGTCGGTTGTTCACGACCCAATATTGTATTCTGTTCTGTTTTGTTACTCACAACCCGGGGCACACTTGTTCTGTTGTTCGCGACCCGATGTTGCTTGTTCTGTTCTGTTCTTCACAACCCGGGGCACTGTTGTTCGCGACCCGATGTTGCTTGTTATGTTATGTTCTTCACAACCCGGGGCACTGTTGTTCGCGACCCGATGTTGCTTGTTATGTTATGTTCTTCACAACCCGGGGCACTGTTGTTCGCGACCCGATGTTGCTTGTTATGTTATGTTCTTCACAACCCGGGGCACTGTTGTTCGCGACCCGATGTTGCTTGTTATGTTATGTTCTTCACCACCCGACGCACCCTTGTTATGTTATGTTCTTCACCACCCGACGTTGTTTGTTATGTTCTGTTCTGTTTGTTTGTTTGCGACCCAATATTGTATTCTGTTCTGTTTTGTTACTCACAACCCGGGGCACACTTGTTCTGTTGTTCGCGACCCGATGTTGCTTGTTCTGTTCTGTTCTTCACAACCCGGGGCACTGTTGTTCGCGACCCGATGTTGCTTGTTATGTTATGTTCTTCACCACCCGACGTTGTTTGTTATGTTCTTCACCACCCGACGTTGTTTGTTATGTTCTGTTCTGTTTGTTTGTTTGCGACCCGATGTTGCTTGTTATGTTCTGTTCTTCACAACCCGGGACACACTTGTTCTGTTGATGTTAGTGGATAGCGACGTCCGTATATCCACTGGTTCTGTTTGCAGCGTCTTGATAACTCACGTAGTAACGAAGTCTTTTAACACTGCACTGCTCGAAGGACCAAATGTAGGGGAGACAGAGGTTCCCCCTACAGTATTTAGGTCGGGTCGTGATGGAGATTGAGTGAAAGACGCCTGTTACAAGTCTATACAATCACTGCTTTATTTCTATCTTATTACGGTATTTAACTATGTGCATTACGTGCATCAGCATCATTATTACTATCTAATGTTATTACTAACTAATCTAGTGTACGATTGTACGTGATAAACCGTACAAGAACAAATTAACTTTATTCATTTAAATACTTACATATTTTCTAAAAAAACATAAACTAAAATGGTACCTAAAAATATTAAGATGTTATAAAACTACCTACCTTAAAAGATAAAAAATATTTTCTAGGTCACCGCCGTCGTTTGGCAAGGTTCCCAAGAGGCTGGCCGCATTGCCCCGCTGAATGGCGAGGCTTATCCTTTGTCCAAGGTATGTGCCAGCCCTGGGTTCCGCTCATCTGGCATAATCTTTATTGACCAAAACTCATTTCGCATAACTCGTATGGTCTAAACTTTTTTGGCCGAACCATCACTTTGCCAAGACTTATGTGGCATAGACTAAATAATTTTACTGAACAAAAAGTATTAGTATCACATAAGTTTTTATATTTTTTTTTGTTATAGTGATAAACGTTTAAGGTAGTAAGCTTATTATGTATTTTGTGTTTGTAATTTATGTTTTGCTAAGTTTATTACTGTTGTTTGTCCAAATAAAGTAAAATAAAAATAAATAAAAATAAGGCTCGTTTCGTCTAAAACTCTTTAGGCACAATCTTTAAACACCTAAGTTTTGTTTGCTCAAATTTATGTTCGTCTATACCTATGTATAATCTTGTTTCTCCTAATGTTATCTTAATAAATAATATATTAAGTATGTAGTAAATGTACAAATTGTGGTATTTTTCTCCTACATCCCGAAAATCAAGATATTGTATGATCAAAAAATCGAAAGTTAACGACTAATATAATTATTACAAACCCCATGTGATCGAAACCTAAAAATAGGTGCGACGATGAGCAAAGCGAGGAGGAGCGTGTTAGGTGCACATGTTCATCAAAACCAAAGCGGAGCGCAGCGAAGCGGAGCGGAGCGTTTTCCAAACAGCGGAAACAATACAAGGCACCAGTTTGCGCTATGTAGGGAGACGCTCCGTCAAAGTTAAAGCCAAACGAATATTATTACTTTGTATAAACCTATGCCATAGCATTATTAGGCTATTCAAGATTTGGCCATACAATTATTAGGCTAAACAATGTTATGCGAAATAACTTTTTACTAAACGAGATTTATGCCATACGATTTTCGGCGTAACGAGACTTTGGCCAAACGTTACTATGCAATACGAGATTAGGCAAAAAAATCTTATGCCAAAAAAGGTAGAACCGCCAGCCCTTTGGTCGCCGGAGGCGTCGATGAGCCGTGTCGCAATTTCCTTGTATATACAAATTGGTTAGAAGTTTATTTTAGTTTTAGTCATTTTAGAACTAACTGAAAATTTGGATTTTTGTCTGACACTCATAGCCGACACCTCCGCTCCTCCCACAACCTTTTATTATCATTACCATCACATCAGTCTGGCTTTATGCTACATTCCTTCTCTGTCTCAGCAGTCCGTCTGTGGAATGATCTCCCTGAGTCTATCAGGAAGGCTCCCAGTCGTGCACTTTTTAAATCCTTAGTTCGGTCTCATTACCTCAACAAGTTAGGATATAATTAATTACAGCCTTTTCATGTACCTCTGTTTTAGTGTTTAATATTTAAATATATATATATGTGTATGTATAAGTATATATAAATGTATTATTATATATTATTAGAATGTTAGGTATAGGTTTATATATATTTTTTATATATGTAGGTATAATTATGGTAGATTTTGTGTAGGTTTTTTTTTTGTGAGATTCATTGATTGATTGTGATTTTTGTTATTTTTTTTGCACTTCCCTACTTTCTGCTCCTGAACCTCCTGCAGGTTGACTGGTAGAGAATGCTCTTAGCATTAAGTCCACCTCATTGTACATCTACTTTTGTAAATTGTGCAATAAAAGCATAAATAAATAAATAAATTTTTCTTACATTAACGGACTTAAGTAAATTTATGCTTTTTGCTGCTTGCGAAACCAAAATCCAACATGTATGAATTCTTTCTTAAACTCACTTTCAATCTACTGCAGGATGGTCGGTTCACAAATTCACAGTCACACATATGTATTGGCTAACTAGATTTACAAGTAGCTTCTGGTAGGTACACTATACCATCTCTTATGTATGTCAGAAGCATAAACAGCATTACCGTTGGGCTACCGCACCCAAACCAAATTTTAATTATTTATGTGATTTTCAACCAAACTACTCTATAGCTAATGGACAAGATAGTGTGCTTGTGTTTACGCAGCTCCAGTTTGCAGTTCTGCAGCGGTCTTATTGGCAGCCGCAGCCGGCCCCACGCGTCGACTGGAGACCATACATACGTGACCGAATTAGAAACGTGATTGAACTGACCCGATGCACCTATATTGTACCTACAGTCACTACTGTACCTACTTACTACTGAACTGAGTCGTGTAGCAGACACTATCTACTAAAGTTACGTACAGTGCAGGCAGTAATAACGGCAGTTTTAATTACATTTTCTTAAATAAATGGTAGATTAAAATTGTATCATGAGCATGGTAGGTTATAGTCCATCTACTCTCGACATACGATGATACAGCCCTATAAATAATCTATACAACAGACATCAAACTTTTGTGTCCTGTTGAAAATGTGTACCTACTAAGTACCAAAACGTCACTTAATATGTACCTGCAATTAGAACAAAATCATAACGTTCCGTTTGAAAATGTTTTTTTCAAAACTGCCAAGGCCTGGGCACTCTGGGCAGTCATATCCCAAAGCAGCGGGCGGCAGTTTGAAACAAAGGAGATAGAACTGTCACAAAACATAATGGGGAAACCTTACAGGGCACTCTAAGGGAGCCGTTATGCTAATGTCCTCTTAATTGTTTCAAACGTCTACCAAGGTTAAGTTTAATGTTAAAGACGTAATTAAGCAGCAAACATTTGCACCGTTAAGGCATTAAATAAATGTTTAAGAAACGGTTCACGGCGGTTTCTTATCATAACCATCTTAAACTGCTAACCCACGTAATGGTGCTTACATAGAGAATCGGGTTCCCTGTATCTACATGTACCGATAACCTGACTATGCGAAAGCGTTCACTCACGGAGCATTTCCCGGATTTTTAAATGTCATAAGCGCTTTCGCATAATCAAGTTACCGGTACAGATAGATACAGGGAACCCGTTTCTCTATGTAAGCACCTTAAGATCTGCTAGACACAGGTCTCTACCAACAAGATACACAATATCACTTCGTCTTTGGCCTTCCTCACACATGCTCGCTCTAAAATAAGACATCCGACAGAGATGAAACCGAATAAATCAAGGTTTCATCTTGAAAACTATAGGTATTAGGTATAAATTCATTTTTTTTTTTGCAACCTTGCACGGTAATCACTGGGAAGAACATTCGGAACATGAAAATCACAGATAAAACCACCACCCCAATATGTATTTTTTATCCCTGAAAATCCACAGCTTTACAAAAATTTGTCAATAAAGCAGTGAAAGTTTTTTAATAAATAAACTTGGCAGAATTAGTTATTGCTGAAGAAGAGCTCCTAAAGAATGTGGGAGTTTGTTATTATAACTTTATTATTGCTTCATTCGTGAGCAGTAATGGCAGTCTGCCGATAGCTAAGTAAATAAGTAACGTTTATCGTGCTTCCCACTATACATAGGTACCTCACCTATGTATAGTGGGAAGCACGATAAACGTTACTTATTCGTATGAAGACAGAATACATAAATAAGGATAATTAGTTACTGTGTGAGATGCACCGACTAATATGAAAACGGCTGGATAAATTTTCATCGAACTCGCAGGTAACACCTATTACCTACCTACATACATCTCGGCAACGTGGTACGTGGTAAAGGGTCGAATGCGTTATTTTTGTTTATTATCTTGATTTTCTCCTTGGAAATAAGACCGCGAGCTCGGCGCATATTCCGAGCGTTTTAAACTAAGAAAGTTTCCTTTAGAGAACATTTGCCACAGGTGGTACAACAATACTTTACGGGAGCGGTGGTAGCTCAGTCGGGTAAGCGCCCGCTTCTCACGCCAAAGATGCGGGTTCGAATCCCGGCGCTGACATGTACCAATGAGTTCTTTTCTGAATTTAAGTACAATGTATACCATCGCTCTTACGGTGAAGGAAAACATCGTATAGTATCGTAGGAAACCTGCATATCTAGATTTAGCACATCTAGATATGTGAACCCACCAACCCGCAGTGGACCAGCGTGGTGGGAAAATGGTCCAAGCTTAGGATGGCAGTTTAGACCTTGGGGATATGCACAAAGGTTCCATTCGAGAGAGCCAGGTGCAGGTACTGTTACCCCCACAGAGAATAGAATAGAATAGAACAATACCTTACGAAAAACTAATTTTCGTTATGCAGCTGCACTTACCACCACTCTATTACGTTGTATTAAATCCTCCGATTTAATGACAGCTATCGTTCGTTCATATTTTGTCAAACTAGACCTAACCTCCTATGGCTGATGCAGACCAAGTTTTACAAAGGAGTGCAACTCAAATACCAAATTCGATGTGGTTGGCTAGCTGTGGCAGATTCTCTTTACTTTTTCTACTTTCATGTCAAATTTACCTGGTGGTTTTATGGTTAATAGAGATGGAGATTAGTCTGTGTCCCGCTGGGATCTTATCGTTAATTTATCATTGAAAGGGAGTATTGACCGACCAACAATTATAGCGAGATATTACAGTATTCTTCTCGTATTTCTCATAAGTAGACATACTCATAACTCATAACATAGAATACAGTCACAGTTTCTGCAAAAAATACCCTGTCAAGGAAAATACCTCACACAATAATTCTACATTTCTTCCGGTTGTTTAATGAAACATAATGTCGCCACATTTGATTCATTGTAATTTGATTCTTGTTCTGTTACGTAGAAGTTAGCTAGGCATATAAATATTAATAAAATTGCGGTTTATTCCAAATGGGATAATTTATCGGTAGTGTATGTCCGACACAAGCGGGGATGAGTGTGAATGACGAGGGTTTGACCTTAACCTTAACGTCTTCGCAACATGGACTCACAAAAACTACTTTAAGGCATTCGAAAAGGCAGCAAGGTAACACCAATTCACGAGCAAAAATAAACCATAAGCATCTATATCGAAAGTCGTGTTTCTAGTATCGTAATTTCGTTTCTAAATCACATCTTACATTTAACAAATAACAATTTTCCATTACTGCTCCGTCGTTTCGCTTCATCTGGCAGAATTATCACAAGCTTTTTCTGCCATTACAACCTTAAAATTGAAATAACAAGCGAAATAAATCGTTTCTTTTTTCTCCTTTCCTTTCCCTTGACAAATTGTAGCAATCGAAAAAATGGAAATTCTTCAGTTGCCTTGAATTATTTAGGTAACTTATTGGCGACTAAAATTTTTCTCTCAAAATTTAATTTTAGATCACAAAATTATTTTATTCCGATAAACCATTTTTCAAATGTTCTGTAAAGTCCTCAGTGATCAGGTATATAGATTTATTATGAGTAGAAAATTCCTACATACGTATACTATGTTCTGATCTCGTAGCAACAAGTCACCAGCAATCATGGTTTTTGCCGTAATGGTCTCACTGTGTTATAACGATATTTTATTTGATCGACGCTAATGGCTGGTTGACACGTCTCTCCAACCTTGACGCCGCTGGTCCAATTCACCCTATTTACTGACTAAACCGACAATTTGTTAAACAAATACATGTTCGTATAGTTTTGACTTAAAGCACCACTTAAAGGGGTTTTCTCGTGAAACTTTCACCTGACTACTATATTATAAACAATTTATTGTACCCCGCAAGGGAGTACATTAGTACAAGGTGTGAGTGTTTATATTTTATTATATATTATTATTGTAGAGGTACAAGTACCTACATTTACTTTTATTACTTTTTAAGTAAGTCATTACATTTCTTTACAGTTATTTAACATTATTCGGTTCAACATCATGCACAAATGAATCAAACTTTGTTTTGAAACAAATTGGAAACATAAATAAAACGAGCGTCAATTCAGCTAAACGACATGATGGGCATCTTCAAATATTAATTTGATAGTGACTAAATTTCATCTTCATTCATTTATTTTATAGACTGTAGGTACTTTTCAAACTTATATAAAAGAAGAGAAAATAAAAAAATATGTGGGGACACATCTCACACAACACACGGCCATCCGACCCCAAGCTAGGCAGAGTCTATGTTATGGGTATGGGACAGCTGATATATCTACACAAATACATAGATAAATACATATTAAATATAAATATCAACACCCAAGACCCGGGTACAAATATCTGCCCCAGCCAGGAATCGAACCCGGGACCTTCGGCATAGCAGTCAGGGCCACAAACCACAACGCCATTCGACCGTCTAAAATAAAATGTTGATTGGAATATTGAAACTGATATTTAAGTAAGTTTAACGAAGGTCTCGAGACGTGCGGTAATCTGAAACGTGCCAGCCACGGGGCAGCGTTATCGTTACCTATTTCACAAAATGTCCTATTATTATTATCAACGACGACCGAATGGCGTAGTGGTTAGTGACCCTGACTACTAAGCCGAAGGTCCCGGGTTCGATTTCCGGCTGGGGCAGATATTTGTTTAAACACAGATATTTGTCTCGGGCCTTGGATGTGCCCGTAAAATGGCAATAGGCCCGCCCCCATTGCATTGGGATGGTGGTTAGAGCGGTGGTGGCGTAATGGATAAGGCCTCGTCCTCTCAATAGAGAGGCCGTGGGTTCAAATCCTGGCCTGTACCATTGAATTCTTTCAATTGTGTTTTCAATGAAGGATTTTAAGTACAATAATACCACGTGCTCTTACGGTGATGGAAAACATCGTGAGGAAACCTGCACATCTAGATTCTAGATGTGTATCCTAAGTGCATTGTACTTATTCCAAAACGGCGATATGGTTCGCAACTTATCACGTGAGTACAAATGTGCTGCGAAAAGTGGGTGGCTCACTTGTGAGCCACCTCTGACTACCCCTTCGGGGATTACAGTCGTGAGTGCATATGTATGTATGTATAGTCATGAAAACGGAAATGAATCCTAACTAATTATTTAAGCCAGTATTTTGTTGATTTTCAATCTTAACTTTAGCTCCTTGAGAGCCCTCGGTTCAACAGTAGACGATGATGATGATGATGATTTCCTTTCAGCATTGGATTCGTGCGAAATGGAGGCTATTTGCTAGTGTAATACAAATTCCACACCCATTTGCGGCGTGTCAATTAAATAAATCATCAATGAGAAACAACAGGATGAACGCTCGATGTGGACTGAATTACATGTTTTTGCATGTTTTAAGCTAATTTATGTATTTGCACTGCATATTTATATAATTAAGCAGCTTTAAACAGATTTAGCAGTGGGACGATTATTAAATGACACCACAATTTGTTCCCACGCCTCGCTTGATGTAAAACTTTAATAAATTAAAATAACTAAACTGAGCTTTGCTATGTTTTCTCTATACGTTCATATAGGTACGAGTACTATATTGTGAACTTGCATAATCACGTATGTCTGTAATCGTTGCATGTAGCAAGTACCAGCGACCGCTACACAGGTTCTTTATCGACGTAGATAAATGTCACTATTTCGCGATTCACCATAAATAGGATTGAGCGATTGGTGGAACGCGCACTAAACGAGTGTGCCTCGAACGTTCGTGGGTTTAAACGCTGGGATGTGGATAAAAATCCTTGTTCTGAATGAATGTTCATTATGTACAATAATACCGTACACAGTTTTCTGAAGAAAAACATAGGTGAACAGTTATTATAGTTGCAAAGTCATTTTTAGAATTATCCAACTGGTTCAAGTATATCATGTCATAGCGGAATATTTTGATGCAATTTTGAAGAAAAATATAGCTCACATATTTTTATAACATTAAAGCTTGGAAAATGTTTTCCGCTAGAGGCGGTTCTGATATTGAAGCGTTTTTGAAATAGTTTTTTTAGAATATGTAGTGTCTTTAAACAAGGTTCAAGCAATTCTGATACACCGAGTAAGTTTATGTACCTACTTGCGAGGTAGACGACGAAAACCAGTTCAGCCGTGTTAAAGCCAATGTTAATTCGGTTGCCAATGCTGGAGCATTCCGTTTATAGTAGTCAGCTTCATCAGTAGCTATACTTTTGAACCTTTTCAAACTCACAAACGGCCCATTCATTCGTTCAAACCTGTTCAAACATTGACAGTTTGTTATTTTGACAAAGAACTAAATTGTGTAGGCACTCATGTAGGTGACCGTACGTATATTTAACATTGTTCTTAACTAAACTAAGTTACACTCAAGTTTCTAAGCATGACGGCATCGCAACGCCAACTTAATTGTGATAGACTTATTTACCGCTCTCTGTGTGCCGCTCAAAGTTCTGAGTGAGCTGAAGGCCACTGCATAAATGGCCCGAGGATAAAGCTTGCATGCACAGTTCTAGTCATTAACTAGATCTACATTCAGCGTTGACAACCGCCACCGCCGCCGCCGCGTAATGAAAACGCTAGAGATTGGTTTGGTAGATTTAGGTGGAATATTTACAGGCTTTTTCTTAATTGTTATTGTAATAGAAAATATTATTATTGATAAAGTAGCACCAGGTGTCAAATTATTTTCCTTTTACGTGTCACACACAAGTGACTTTTTCTGGAAGCCAATTCTCAACCACTCGCCTATATACCTAATTAAACTAATTACCTTTATCTAGTGAAGTGTTAATATTCAGTGCAAAATGCTCACTATTGTGTTATTATTCGTTACTGACTGGCGATTTGGCTTTAAGGCTAAGTATGTAACAGTAATTAAAACAACATATCTACTCTAGTATGTAACAAACTTTCTCATTTATAATCTACTAGATTATAATGATTAACCCGAAATTCCAACGGGAAAAAGTTTTAAGGGAAAACAAAGCTCGCGGGCAACAGCTACTTAAACATACTGTACTAATTTGCATGCAATTATCAACTTGCTAAACATGTGACTCTAATATGTAAACTGTATCATCCATATAAGGTGTTTTTTTGCAAACAAAGATTTATCTTATCTTATCTTATCTTATAAATTTAAGACAATAATGCAATAAAATGTGGCCGTAAAAAACAGAGTAACACTCGCCTGCTTTATGCAACAGCATGGTGGATCAAAGACGATGACGCGACATCGTTGCGGCTCCACGGCCGAGGCTTTGTCTTTGCCAGCAGATAAGTGCCTTTTTATTGCTTGTCCCAGCCATAGCCGTCCTACTGAGGAATTAAAGGCTTCAAGAAATGCTATTTGCATTTTAAAAGGAGTGAGGCAAAAGTGGTTTTGTCCACAGACTGTCGAGAATGAAGTTTAATACTTGGTTGCTTATTCTTTGTTAAGCTGTTTATTCAGTGGTGAAATGTAGGTTGGCTATAAGATGTGCAGTTAACGAACTATATTGGTAAGGTATGTAGTTATACGTTGTACTCAGTAAACCAGTTTAATCTTTAGAGTCACACAAAATAGTTTAGGTAGCCGAATTGGTCCGATTTTGAAGTTACAGTACATATATTTTTTCCGAACTATCCTCTGAGTACCCTCTATCAGCTTACTGTAACACTTTTGCAACGCTTTGTCGATGAGCCGAATAATACTTTCTTAGATAGGTATTATACATACAAACAAGCATAAATATTTTTATTGATTAAGTTCAGTATTCTATAACCAAAAACAATTGTATGTGCATGTAATTTTAACAAATCGTTTATAGCCTGATTACTAAGTTACCTTCTAATAAAAAATCTGATATCTGAAAACTACCTCTAGCTATACCTACCCCCAAATAAAACAAATTGACAATAAAACTAGTCCTGGGCACATATGGGTTAAGTTCGTACTAGTTTAGAAAACTAGGCTTAAAGTACAATATTAATACATAATGTACAATGAAAAGGTGTTGTAAGTAATCCAAGTTAATCGGATTTCTCTGCCCAGTACTAAAAGACGATATATTTTTATTTCTTTGTATTGCCACGTTATATGTATTCTTATTCACACACAAGTTTCTTTTCCCCATTTCAAATCGGCAAAGGAAAAACTTATGTTAAGTCCAACAAGAGTTATTGTTCGCTTCTTACAATAGACCGAATCTTGTGGGCAGAGATCTCTGGTGGCATTAAAAAACGAACAAAAAAGTACGCTGAGGAATATAAATGATCGGATTTCTTTGAATCAAAGGCTTTACCGTAAATATATTTTACAGTAACATTTATTGTGAAGAAATACGATGTCTCTTGAACTTTTTGTGAAATGCTATACGTACTTACATATTACTTTCTGTCATCTCTAAATATGTACCGTAGTAACTTATAGATAATAATATAATATACTATATGAGTTTCACAGCTTTAGAACATACCGAATCGTATACCTTATATATTTTTTGTATTTAAATCTTTTTAGGTATGTCGGAGTTTTTTTATCTTTCCTATATTTCTTTGTGTTATGTTATGCATAATCTTACAAATAATCACTCACGTTCTGAAAGTTTTGTTTTGCCTGAAAACAGGCATGAAATAGAATAAAATGTAATGCTACGTGCTACGCGTAGTACGCTACGAGCTACGGCAGCTACGGCGTAGTAAAGTATGGCGTAGCCCATACTTTTTTTAACCTTCTGTGTCCCACTGCTGGGCATGGGTCTCTGCCTAGATCTTCCGCCTATCCTTGTCCATGTCCTCCCATCTAATGGCTGACTTTGCCATGTGTTGCTTAACTTCAATTGTGAGTTACGATCACCGAAGCTAGCTCGACTTACGCTACAAGACAGTCCTTCAGACGAATAAGTATTAAAGAAACCGTAAACTATAGTTTTTTGGTTAATTTTGAGAAGTTATTTTGTGAATTCGACGAACCCGGAACATCCTCCAATAACAATAAGTAAAAATAACCCTTGGTTTAAAATTGCAAAAAAATTAAGAGACAAAAAAGGAAAAAGGAGAATCCTAAGCAAGTTTTCCGTAATTAGTCGAATTATTTAGAGAGAAAAGGTCCATCGTAAAATGTTCCTGACAGAATAATTTAGCAAATTGTCGAGTTCGAATCTCTTGTACTCTGTGAATTTTTAAATCATCTCAGTTTGTAATGGGACCTCTTAACCTAATATCTAGAATGTTATATAAATTCAATGCAAAATTGTTAACACAATTCATTATAAGACATCATCATATTAAATTAAATGTTGTCAGAAAAGTATAAACCTACACATTTACCTACATAATAATAAATCAATCATAATGAAACACGAACACTCGGGCTCGCACCGCCAACTACAATGCGTCAACGAGGGCACTAAATCGCTCAATGTTGCCCTAAATATTGCCCAACAGTGGACTGAACAAAACCGAGTGATTCAATAACTGCTGACAATATCCTGCCGACTGCGCCAGATTAATGATAAGCGGAATTGCCGGCGTTTTATCGTAACTGAAACGACAACATTTGCCATTTTTATTACCCGGTTATATTGTGCTAACTAGAAGGATTTTATTTGCTACTTTTTATTGCTCACTTGGTTACATAATATTTTCTTTCGTACTAAGGGCCTCCTGCACCAAATGTCGATTTAAGAAACGTCAGTCCATATAAAATTTGACACTAAATCGAGATTTAACACTAAATCTAGATTTAATATGTTGGTGCAAGTGGCCCTAAGTCTACTAAGTTCTTAATACGAACCGAAATATGTGAAAGCCAGTACCTTC
Organism: Plutella xylostella; assembly: GCF_932276165.1. Lineage (NCBI taxonomy): Eukaryota > Metazoa > Arthropoda > Insecta > Lepidoptera > Plutellidae > Plutella > Plutella xylostella. Next base: position 3,369,715 of record NC_064005.1, read on the forward strand.
TTCGTTTTGAGTATGCCATTTGAAACTCATAGAGGAAAATATTTGTCCCGCATAGAATTGCCAAATAACCGAACTCTATCTTCCATCTACCGAGGTTCAGTTTGAGCCAGCGAGTGGAAATCAAACGAGAATTTGCAATGCAGCGTTGCGCGGTTCATCAGTTTTGAATCATAGAACATTTGCAGTAATCTACTAGCATACAGGCTGATCTCTAGGTCGTTGTCTAACTTCTAACCCAACCATAGAGTTCTGATCGTAAAATTAATTATTAGAAAGAACTGAAAAAGATTAAAAAAAAATATCATGCTATGCGGTATGTATGAAACATAATGGTAGATTTTCGGACAGATCTCAATGAAATCATATTATTTTGTATTAAGCCGACTCTCCTGCATGCGTTAAGTCTTGCATTTTATAACTAAAACTAGGACGCAAAATAGTTCCAACATTATTTACGTGAGTTCACAACTCAAAAGATACAAGTTGAATTGATAAAGTTTTTACCGGCAATCATACATACATACCTACTTACATAATACTGAGAAATAAAATACTTACCTTTATTAAGAATGTCTAGTAATTAGGGTGCTTTACCAAATACTACTTACGAGAGACTAGACGACTTTAAAGACCTACAAATTTATTTATTTAACTCTTTATTGTACAAATATTACAAATAAAAGTACAAAGGGTGGACTTAATGCGAAAAGCATTTTCTGCCAGTCAACCCGCAGGAGGTACAGGAAAATTTGGTAAATTTAAATGTGTTTGTTTCTTAAACCTATACATATAATAGATAAATAGTAATTTATAAGTTTAAACTTCCTTTTACTGGCTCGTTTTAATTATAAACACCATGTATAAAACAATGAGATATTTTTAAAACTGTGACATGCACAGTATGCACACTCGCCTGTAATGAATGAAGCAAGTTGTAATTTAAATGAGGACGCGTGAGAGACTCTTTACACAAAGACGTGAAAAGTGCATTAACGAATGTTGTGAGTGAAATAAAACTTGATACCTGTCTTACAAAAGTATTCCTAGTTGGTCATGAAAAATATAACACATTGTTGTAAAATATAGCACATGTCCTCTATGACAGGTATCAAATCATCATTTAATTTGTCATTTATTAGTTTTCATGGAAAAACTAACTTCTTCACCAGCAGTAATTGGACTCAAGCCATATTTTACCATGTAAACATTGAACTTAATTCATCACCTGACTGATTTTAAGTCCGCTAAATAGTTGGACGTTTGGTGACGCTTGTACAATCAACGTTCGGCCTAGTCATAGCCTAGTCAATTGAATAGCGCCATCCAATGAACGCGCTAGTGATGCAACCAAAAAGGAGATTCAACCAGATGCCTGCGACATATATAGTATGGTTCTTGTAACGCTCATCAATTTAGGCTTTGTTTTTTTTATCCATTGCTAAGTAAGTAGTATTAAAACCTAAAATCGATGGTCTTCAAGTTTACGAAACCATTATTATATTTTTCTTCCTTCATCGAAGCGTGGATAAATAAAAAAAGCCTTTATCGTAAAAGTTTTTTAATCTCATCGCTTCTATCGGCGATCAAAAGCAATATTGAAATAATTCTGGAAAGGTTAAACGCTATTATTAATTCAATCATATAAAATGAACAAACGCTATGATAAATAATAAGACTAAACTTTAAACTCTTTATTTTTAAGTAATTTAAATCTACATAAATACAGTAACTCAGTTATTATATTTTTCAGCTTATATTTTTTTCAGACATTAACAATTGAAGTGCTGCATGATCGAGTAATTAATTTGTTTCATTAATCTTGACGGCCGACTGGTGTAGTGGTTAGTGACCCTGACTGCTAAGCCGAAGGTCCCGGGTTCGATTCCCGGCTGGGGCAGATATTTGTTTAAAGACAGATATTTGTACTCGGGTCTTGGATGTTGAAATTTATATTTAATATGTATCTATCTATATATCTGTGTAGATATATCAGCTGTCCGATACCCATATCACAGGCTCTGCCTGCTTTGGGGTCAGATGGCCGTGTGTGAGATGTCCCCACATATTAGGTATTATTAAATCGTAGGTTTTGGAATTCTTTTGGTCCTAGAGAGTCTAGGATAAGACTTCAGCGATTGCAACGGCCGCTACACGAGTTCGTTATCGATGTCGATAAACTTGTTAAATTAGTGTTCCACCAATCACAGCGCCGTATTTATGGCAAATCGCGATATGTGTTTATCTACGTCGATAACAAACCTGTGTAGCGGCAAATGCAGTGAAATAGCATTAGCTGATGAAAAAAAATATACTTACTTAAAATGCCAGAACCTTTCTGTACTATCAAATCAATAACTCCAAAATGAAAACCAATATTGGTAAAGTAAAACCACTTTACATTGTGAAAATGTATAAAAAATGGCTGTGGGTATTAAGTGACGATGACGGCATCTCTAGACGGTGTTGGGATCATGGAACCTTCGAGATCCAATTATCTGTGAACGACACGCGTGGGGAAAATTGTTTCGAATATTACGATGCGGTTGATATAAATGTACCTATAGAAGTATTTTTAGCAATGTAATAAAATGTTCCATGATATTCATTTATGTATGGACATTAAAATATACAAATTATTAAATTATACATCATAGGTTTACATGGAGATCTAGATTTCTAGATTTTAGTGTTGTGTAACCTTAGTGCATTGTGGTTATTTCGAAATGGCGATATGGCTCGCGATCTATCATGTGATTCATATGAGCAATTTGAGAACTTAAAGAATTCATCATGACCTTTATAATAGTACAGAAGAAACAAATATAGTACCATTCAACCTTAAACCATAATGATAGCAGGTAAATTTAGGCAATAAATCCTTTGGTTATAACGATATGCTTATTTTGATGGACACTAATGGTGCATTATGCCTAAGTAATGTTTACAGAACTCTCCAAATGTGACGATTGAATCTGCTGCATACCTAAGTAGCTGTACACTTTTGTACCTTGTCAAACTCACAAACTACCTATTCAAACATTGACGGTTCGTTATGTAGGTAGTTTGACAAGGTACTAAAGTGTATAGCTACTTATGCAGCTGACCGTACCTACAAAACACAAATAACTTTAAAACAAATAATAAACAAGTGAGCGAAATTAAATTCGTAAAACTGTCATTTAGCGGCGCCACTAACGATCTGCAACTAGAAACGGACGATAATTATTTTAAATTGCCCGTATTCTAGGAAAAGACATGATTGCGAAGCAATTTTAACATTACACAAAACCTTAAATTAGGAAAAAATATCTTGAAAAAACCAATGAAAAATTTGAAGCGAACTCACTATGTCCTATGAAGGGCTAAGGTGGCTAAACCTCTGTTTTTTTTACGTAGAGAAGAGAGAGTTACTAACCACCTATCGTAAACTAGTTTTCACACCGATTTTCGGATTCAAATTGTAGTGAATTTGACTCAAATTAATTGGTGAATTTTATCTCGGTTTGACTTCATGATACGGCCACTGGCCTAAAACTGATTGTAACACATTGACAGAATTAGCGCCTACACAACAAAGTCCTAACAGAAGTTCTCCTATGAGTTGTAGGTGATCACTCCCGCTCCCTCACTTGGCTAGGCCATTATGTGATCCTTAACACGCTATTACGAGACCCTAATGTGATACAGTGACGGCGGTTACCGCGTGTTTACATTACATGTAGAATGTAGCTTACACTATACTAGAGTTAGAGCCTGTTTCACAAGGGCCTGTTTCACAATGTCTGGATAGCCATGCTGATAAAGCTGGCACTAGCTGTAATTATGTTTTTCACAGTGACAGCACGTCTTTTATTCCACAGGTAGTCACATCGACACATATTGTGATACAAGTCTTTATTCTAATAATAATATATCCCGTGTACATACATTGTTGTTGTTGTTGTTCCTATGGCACCCCAGAGGTGCAAAGGGTCTCCACTAACGTCCGCCACTTCCGCCTATCTTCGGCTGTACTTTTGGCCTCGCTCCAGCTTAGTCCAGCGGCTCGCAGCTCGTTTTCGACGCTTCGGCGCCATGTCTGGACAGGGCGTCCACGGGAGCGCTTGCCATTTGGTGGCCTCCAGTCAAAAGCTACGTTTGCGGCATTCGTAGCTCCTCTTCGTACAGTGTGCCCAATCCATCTCCACTTTCGCTTCGCAATTTCCTTGCCGATGGGAGATTGTCGGCACAGCTTCCACAGATCTTCGTTACGTATTGTCTTCGGCCAGAAAACGCGCAGGATCGATCTTAGGGACTTATTGACGAACACTTGCAGTTTGTTCGTCAGCCCTTTCGTCACTCTCCACGTTTCGCAACCAAAGAGCAATACGGACTTCACGATGGAGTCGAAGAGGGAGATTTTTATCCGCCTTGTGAGCACATTCGAGTCCCAAACAGGTTTGAGCTGGGCAAACGCAGCCTTCGCCTTCTTGATCCTGCACTCTATATCCTCATCTGCTCCTCCCTGACGGGTGACCGTGCTTCCGAGGTAAGTGAATGTATCGACCGAGTCCAAGCGTTGGTTATCGAGTATTAAGGCGTCCGAGGTTTTAGCCTTGATACGCATATCGACTGTTTTGCGTCGGTTTATTCGCAGACCCATTACTCTGGCTTCCTCCTGCAGGTGTACGAGTTTCTCTTGTAATAGGTCGAGAGTTGGCGAAATCAACACTATGTCGTCCGCGTAGTCTAGGTCCTCTAAGACACCTGAAGCCCAGCTTATGCCTCTCGGGATAGCAACCACGTTCCTCATCACATCGTCAAGGAGAATAACAAATAGGAGCGGTGACAGGAGACATCCCTGCTTGACGCCAGCTGAAATGCGTATTGGGGCCCCAAGCTCTTTTTCATGTACGACCCTACATGTACTGCCCTCGTATAGCGAGCGTATAACTTGGATGATGCAGGCTGGTATGCCTCTGCGTTGTAGACTTGACCACAAGGCGGTCCACTTCACGGTGTCGAAGGCTTTTTCGAAGTCTACAAAGGCCAGAAATAGCTCCGACTGCCATTCGACACATTGCTCAATAAGGACCCGTAGGGTGTTGGTGTGGTCAGTGCAGGAGCGTCCAGGGCGAAAACCAGCCTGCTCATCTCTGAGGGTCATTGCTACTTTCGGCGCGATGCGGTTTAGCAGGATCTTAGCTAAGACTTTGGCGGCAGCGGGCAGAAGTGTGATGCCGCGCCAGTTGTCGCATCGCGATGGGTCCCCCTTCTTTGGAACTTTCACCAGGAGTCCTTGTTTCCACTCGGCGGGTACTTGTCCGGCTTCCCAGATACGGGTCAACAGGGGGAACAGTATAGTAGCAGACATTGGAGCATCAGCCCTCAGCATATCTACATGGATGTTGTCGATACCTGGCGCCTTCCCTGGCTTCAGTGATTTCACAGCTGCAACTACTTCTTCGAAAGAGGGTGGCGCTGTTGGTATGTCCAGAAGAATGCTGTTGTTATCCATGCTGATGGGCTCTTGTTGGTCTGTGCCCTGGGCTTGCTCTAGGAGACTCGAAAAGTGCTCTGTCCATCGCAGCAGCTGCTCGCTCTGGGTGCACAATAGACTGCCATCGCTGGCTCTGAGACACATACATACATATTTACAGCCAAATCAGGGGGCAGACTGTACTATATCCTAATCCTAACTTAATGTTATAAATGCGAAAGTAACTGTGTCTGTGTGTCTGTCTGTCAGTCTTTCACGCCAAAACTACTGAACAGATTTGAATGAAATTTGGTATACATATGGTCTAGACCCTGAAAAAGAACATAGGCTACTTTTTATCGTGGAATTCCCACGGGAAAACTTTTTAGGGCGAAGCGAAGCACGCGGGAACAGCTAGTTCGTTATAATTTATCTAAAGTAGTAACTCGACCAAGTCAAGAGACGTCTCGCTCCGGAGCGGTGTTCGCGCCTAACTTCACCGCGGGGGCGACACTCCCAACTTTTTTAATTATGAGTGATTTGCTAACTTAGCTTTGTTCAATTTAACAACTTTCCTATATTTACTTTGCGACTCTAACAAGTTGATTTGATTACTCAATTATCCTTATTATAAAAACTTACTTTGAAAGTTCAATTAAGTATCTATTAATGTAAATCCTATTTAATGTTATTTAAAAGAAGAGCTCACTTGGAAAGTTTGATGTTATTTGTCGAGATGTTTCTTAGCACTGACACTCAATCTAATTCGTATATATTTTTTTATCAAAGCTCCCGAACTCCCGAGTGTGTCTTTACCACACATTTATTTTTATAGGAACCATAAAAGTGACAATTAGATATTTTACATAACAATTTTGGAACAATACCACCAAACTATCAAAGGTCTCAGAACTCCTCAAGGAGGTCCAGAGGGACTTAAACTTTACCCTTCATTCAATATGTCACGCGAAGTCACGTCGTCGCAATTTGTCTTATCGCGTGGTGACGACTACTTTCAGTTTCAATAGGAAATTATGCTTACTTATTATGTAAAGCCACATTTGTATCACATCGCTGTATCAGATCCCTACATATCGTAGCCTGCGCGTATCATGATTAGCTATCGACAAGTTTAACACACTCACGAGCAATGAAATGCATGTTCGATAATTACGTCACTGAAACTTTTTCATTGCGAATGTGTGTAATACATATTTGACAGAATAATTGTGGAACTAACTTGCACAAACATATTAAATCGATTTAAGCCATAAATATGGACTCACTTTTCTTAAATCGAGGTTTGATACTTAATCTAGATTTAATATGTTTGTGCAAGTCGCCCTAAATATCATAAACTTTCATAGAGGTTTAAAAAAATATGTATGAATTTCATGTTTTATCATTTAATTTGGCTTGTTTCGGAACTTTTGCCCTGCAGTAGTGGACTAATTTGTACCGACAGATCGATCTAAATTTCCAATTCAATTTTGCAGGCGAATGGTTTGAAAACTTTTTGTGTTACCAATTTTGTAATACTCAGTGAACATTGCTTTTTTATCTATATGACTGGTTTTTGTAGCTCAACCCATCTCATTGAATTTCCATAATCATTTAGTGGAATTTAATTTGACGCACATGCAATTTCTTACTGGTGACTGGTGACCACACTTCACACCCGACATGGGCATGAACCTCCTCCATGAGACTGAAGGGTTATTGCCCTAATCTCCACGCTAGGTAGGCGGGTTGGAGATAAAAACTTCCGTTGCTGCATATTATTGTGTACATAGGCATGGTACATATCTCGCAAGGAGCATGCTATCACGCTCCTCGCTCCTGTATAATATACATAATATATTATTATACAGTATATAGTAATTGATTGTATTATCGTTGGCCTGGAACAATTCATTTTTATAGGCACTAAAATAACAGAACCATATTTTCTCAATTCTTGCCTTTCTTTATTGAATGATCATTCGGAAATTGTCGGCCACATCTTTTAGAAGGAATAATAATCTTAGTATCTTTATATTTCTTAGGTTCTATGTGAAATAAGGTCATATTATGTTTTCTTAGATCAAAATTAAATAATTCATCATAAAATGTATTTTTAAGTACAAAATTAATCATTTATATCCGGCACAAAAGTTTGGTCACTACGCAGTCACTACTAGTATTTTTCTGTTTAAATTTAATGGGTACGTATTATTTGTATAGAATACCTATGTTATTTTAGTAAAAGTGGTCTCCAATTACTATAAGGAAAATATAATGAAATAGGTACGAAGAAAGTAGATCAAGGGAGCATAACCGTAGCTTCGGTTCACTAAATCTTGTCTTATAAACGATAGGCAACTCCAACACATACCTACATTTCATTCGTATCACATTTATTTCTAACAGAGAAAAGAAACAAAATTTGTTGAGAATGGCCCCCTGAGTCACTCCCTTTCAGCTTACAATACTTTATTAGGTGCAGTTTTATGATAGCCTGTATACTTTTACATTCCTTTTTCTTAAATGTTTTTTTTACATAAAAATAACCTATAGCTTCCTCAGTATGGTTAAGAATCACCTATTAAAAAAGGCGTACTACTCTGTGCAAGAATTCTTAGACTCATAAGTGATGTATATAATATGTTGTATTAAATATAAGATAGGTACCTACTTACTTTTATAACTTTAAAATAATATATATTTTAATTAACATACCTATTATTAGTGTGTCTACTAACAATGTGTATGGCGATTGGACGATGTATTCATTTAAATAGAATTATTTGAAATTATTAATACTATAATATTGTGATAATTAATTTAATTTAATGTTAATTCTAATGACCTGTAATGCTTATTTATCAATAAATGAATATGAATATGAATATACTGTATTCATTCTTATTTGGCGAAAAAGGTAAACAATCTTTGTGTGTCTTTTTAATTAAAATACTATTAAACAAATAAACTACGGCCAAAATAAATGGTATAATTACGAAATCAATCATTTTTGCTTGTAAGTATTTCATTTGTCATAATGTTATATTTTATAACTTAGTTTTTAAATTAATTCACATAAAAAGACACTCCAAGATTGCTCAAAATGTACGACAAGTAAGAAAAAATACATTATATAACAAAAAAAAAACACGCACTCACGCCTTGTACTAATGTACTCCCTTGCGGGGTAGGCAGAGGTGCATTGCTGCACCCACTTTTCGCCAGAGTGTTATGTTAGTCCCAATTTAATAGGGGGCGGGCCTATTGCCATTTTACGGATACATCCAAGAACCGAGAACAAATATCTGTGTTTAAACAAATATCTGCCCCAGACGGGAATCGAACCCGGGACCATCGGCTTAGTAGTCAGGGTCACTAACCACTACGCCATTCGGTCGTCTTATATAACAATTTCATGATTTGGTAGTTCAACCAAGCAGGCGGGCTATACAATACTACACTCACGAGCAATGAAAAAGATACAGTGACATATGGAACGTCTTCGTCAATGGCAGGTGCAACATTATCATTGCTCGTGACTATAATAATCCGAACTTCCTAACTAATATTATGAATGCGAAAGTAACTGTGTCTGTCTGTCTGTTACTCTTTCACGCCAAAACTACTGAACCGATTTGAATGAAATTTGGTACTCATAAGGTCTAGACCCTGGGAAAGAACATAGGCTACTTTTTATCCCGGAATTCCCACGGGAAAACTTTTTAAGGCGAAGCGAAGCGCGCGGGAACAGCTAATATGTAATAAGTAGCTAACGATATGTCATTACAAACTAAAAAAAACGTCTCGACAAATAAATTACACCACACTTTCCAAGTGAGCTCTTATTTTGGATTAGTTCGGTTAGAACGTGCGTAGTTCGGTAGAAGTTTGTGATTTTATTCATTTGTACAATGGCTGTCATTACGTTGCACTAAAATTGTTTATTTCGGTTTGACGCATAACATACTGCGGACAGTAAGTAATAGCGTCTAGTACAGGTTTGATAGTTTATCGAAAACTATAAAAGTTTACGTTTTCTCGCATACAAAGTGGCGCCTCTAGCGAAAAACTTCTGACTATCATTAAACTTTTGACAGATAATGTATGCAGATGACAAAAGGAAACCTAAACTTTTTTCGTTTTCAAAAATTGCAAAACCTGTACTAGACGGGCTGTTTAGCCTTATATTTTACTAGCTGTGCCCGCGCGCTTCGCTTCGCCTTAAAAAGTTTTCCCGTGGGAATTCCGGGATAAAAAGTAGCCTATGTTCTTTCCCAGGGTCTAGACCCTATGTATGCCAAATTTCATTCAAATCCGTTCAGTAGTTTTGGCGTGAAAGAGTAACAGACAGACAGACAGACAGACAGACAGACACAGTTACTTTCGCATTTATAATAGCTTGGAGTTATGGAGTTTTGCGGCAGCCTTTACAGTTTTAATGTGTTAATATTATTCGGTATTTATCATCCCTGAAGCACCCTGCCTCAGTAAACACGACGAGAGAAACCCAAATAATATTATAACTGAAGTTAAAGTTATGGTGATGGCAAAGCCATGAGTTTCTTATTTAGGATATTCACACATTCTTTATAGTTAGGATAGTCACAGTGACAGTGAGCGGACTGTAGAGTACATTCTCCATCTCTCACACAATGCGGGGTCCGGTGACAGTGCCGCGTCTCCGGTCACGTTAAAAAATGTACGAAATGAAGACGCTCAGATACTCGGCGGAATATAAATGAACTGATTTCCTTGAGTATTTTCAACGCTGCTTTTCATATTAGGTATAGATTAAACTATTTATTTTTATGTACCAGGTAAACATACATAATATATGAGTATACCTGGCTGCCTATTGTGTATTGTTTATATTGTACTAGCTGTTCCCGCGCGCTTCGCTTCGCCTTAAAAAGTTTTCCCGTGGGAATTCCGGGATAAAAAGTAGCCTATGTTCTTTCCCAGGGTCTAGACCGTATGTATACCAAATTTCATTCAAATCCGTTCAGTAGTTTTGGCGTGAAAGAGTAACAGACAGACAGACAGACAGACAGACAGACACAGTTACTTTCGCATTTATAATATTAGTTAGGATTAGGATTATGTAAGTATGTTTTTGTATGTATGAATGTGGTGCTCAATAAAGTAATATTCTATTCTATCGTATCGTGACGTGCTAGTATCCTTTCACCACGATGACAAACACTAAACGCGCTTTACTTAGAATTGTGAAAATGTTGATTTCATAATGGTATTCAAGTTCCATAATAACGAATAACTGTATATTAAGTAATGGATGTTCAACAGGGATGTCTCGGGGGAATCTTCAACTTCAGCCCCTGAAGGGTTCGATAGTGCCAAGGACGCGATATGAAATATATAATACTTGCAATGAAATATTGCTCCTCAGAGAGTTCACTCCACGGCCGTAAGTTTTTCATTATTTGAATTTGCGCTATCGATAACTTGGTAACAAAAGTTAACTTACTATTTATAATCAAAAGACCTAACTATACACTAAAAGTCGCAGAACTTTTGAATGGATAGGCCGATTTTTATAAGTATGGCAGAAAAACATTTTTTCCATTTGTTAGCTTCGGTACCACAGACAGATACACACATACACAGACACGTTACACTTATTACACATCTCCTTTTCCGTCGGTGGTAAAAAGAAAAAGGGTATCTGTACCTGTGCCTGTAATCATTTTAATCACCAATCAATACATATATTAGTTAGATAGGTACGCACTTTAAAAGAAAATATTACAACCATTATGTGTGCGTGTGCGGTGTGAAGAGCACTGAAAACCCAAATTTGGCGCGGCACGTCACCGTTGCCGACCCTTAAATTAGGTAGCGCAAGATAAAACTAAATCGTAGGTAGATTAACTTCGAGTAGGCTCTCCATATCTAGCCATAACACAACGTTACAACGCAGACGATAGTAAAAGTGCCATAAAACAAAAGCTGTAATGGTGGAAACTCTTTCCCTATTTTCGTGTATTAAATAGTCATAAAACTTGAGCCGTCGAGTGACAAATGAGCCGAAAGTTTATGCGCAGAGTTCTACACGTCGTGACTTTGATAAACAATAACGAACAAGATAGAGTGTCGGCAAAAGAAACGTCTCACTTTCCCAGTGAGTGGTAGGTATTTTGGTTAGTTCGAATTTTAAACATATTTATTCATATTACAAAAACACCAAACTGTGTGATTTTATTCATGGGTAAGTTCTATGGTTGTTATTAGGTTGAACTTAAAACGTTTATCTCAGTTTGACAGTAAACAAATGTAGCTGGTGGTAGCTGCTAATAAATATTCATGAGGATAGTATTTAGCTTTATTTTTGTGTGCGGCACTCTATCTAGTTCGTTCATTGTTTATCCGAGCATGTTGACGTCAATATCACATAACCGTGTTGAAGGGCCGGGATGCCTCGCGCCGTCTCATGATTTAGCTGCGATATTTTATACACCTGCTCCTGTACTACCATCTATTAGGGTGACATAATTCTGCCCATTATGCTAGCGAGTTATTTTAGCTATGGTTTTTTTCTTTGGTGGCGTGGTCGTGTTATAAAGCCTATATACAGGGTGGTTCGCTGGGCCACGTAAACACTGGCGTCGTCCATGCCGGCTATGAGGTATCAGAAGGCGGTGGCTGTATACTGGATGTACGGGTACTCACATCGACTGTGGTCGTGTATAGTGCCTATACATATATATACAGGTTGGCGAAGGATTATGTCAGACTTTCACGAGATGTTTCGAAAAAAGAATTAGGTATTTGTATAAAACCTTAGCATTTTTTTCACAAATTTTGAGGGTTCAGATAATCCCTCTTTTCGGGGTTCAAGCTCGCCCATTCACTCCCATCGTTCAGGTGATTTGCGCGTGAAAATCTAAAACCCCGGGAAGCTTTTTAACGTTCAATCCAGTGTTGAAATGGTTTGAAGCGGCCGGGTATTAGCACCACGCGCGGCGAGCCGTGAACCACGCACCATCGAAAAAACAGCGGTCACGCTTTAAGCCGGCACAAATATTTACACAAAGTCAGAGTTCAAAGTGTGGTGTCCATTATAAAATGACAGTAAAGCTCGTTCGAAAAAAATCACGTTTAGATTGTAGGACAGTCGGGTCACGGTACATGTTTTTTTGAAATAATGTAATTGTTAGCCGGGAAGGGTTTCCTGAGCTTGTCATTTTATGCTACTCCTGCTGTAGGAATTTGAAAAATACGTAGAAAATAGGAATTGACCTAAGAATTACAGCATTCTGTATAATCTATTTTTTTATAATACTCCTCAATATATTTCACAAAGAAATCATCAATAAGAAGGACGATGGAATATGCCGTAATACAGAGATACGTAAGGTAGGAAATTGTCACTAAATCACCCCCCAAATTGCCGGCCGGTCGCCGCCGCCGCCGCCGCCGCAGTCGCTTCCGCGTGTTGGCAAAAGCTTTTTGCCAAATCGTTTCGCAGATAATGTGTTTTTGTATCAAAATTACGCTTCTGTAGACTTGTTTATGGACAAAATGGCAGAGCCTAGAAGGAAGTATATTTCTTATAAAAAGGTAGACCGTACTTTTTTAACAAATTACCTAGTAGTTTATTAAAATTTTATAACTCAAAACAAGATAATAAACCCGACAACTAATCTAATAAACAACCGATCTAATCTACGTAAACAGATCCAGTACAGGATGCTGTGTGAATGAACCGTTTTAAGTACTTATGCCTAGTTTCACCATAGTCTGTTAGATAATTAACATCCCTGTTACATTGTAATGCCATCAATTATACGTCATCTCCATAATACCTATATTAAATTCTTGACAGATGTGTCAAAAGTCAACAACTAATCCCTTGTTATATCATCTAACAGAGTATGGTGAAACTGGGGCTTAGTCAAACAGATATAAGTATAGAAAAGAGCAACAATTTGACAACGTTTGACTTGAACTTGAGATTAACTATGTAGTATTTTGTAAGTGGATGAAGCCGACTTTTAGCAACCAATCTAAAATAATGCTCTTTACATACAAATCTTTGCGATATCTAAGCATCATATAATCGGTACCAAAATACCTAAGTATACTACCTATTTTTTTTCAGTAAGTAAATTCTTGTTTTGGCGACTCAAAGTTAAGTAATTTCTTTTGAAATAAAAAAAACTAGTTAATTTTAATTTAAAAAAGGACATTATTTTATTATATTATTATATTTTTGTTCGTTTTGAGTTCGTATTGTAAACATCAAGGTGACTTTTCTAAGGTCGATGTCAGAGGTAATGAAAAGGGTCAAAGTCCACTTGACTGGCAGCCTTGTGGCATTCATGTCTTTAAAGTAGAGATGTTTCTGGGTTATTTTAAGAGAAAATATACGGAACTTTCATTAGATTTCGAAGTACAGTGTCAGGTATGTTTTTATACTTATCCAAGAATCTTGTACTCTACCAACATTCTACTTCTTTACATCAGACAGGTGATTTTGTAATTGGCAATTTCACGATGGATGTGACAAAATAATTATGTACTTATCGTAATTTTGTACATAATATCAGGACAAATTCAATAAGTAATTATAATAAGCAATATATCAATACAATCATTTAAGTAGGTAGGGTGGTAGTGGCTGTATGATGACAACCGAGGACAGAGTGTTGAGGTGCCCCTTGCGAGAGGCCTAATTCCAAACAGATCATTATTCTTATGTACCTATAATTTCTCTCCTCCGAGGTAGACTGGAAGAAATTACTCTTAGTAATAAGCCAATGGTCATTTCCTGTTGTAATATCTGTGTTTGTGTGCAATAAAAAATTATCTCTCTACTTATTACGTATCTGGTTGGAGTGTATCCTCCCAGCTCTAACTACCAAGACGGCTGCCATGTCTAGACATCTGACTCTAAATGCGATAATCTTCCACAGTCCGTAGCTAGAGATGTGGATAAAAGCGGTGATAAATTACTCGCAAAGATTCGACTTTTTAGGTGAGTAACTATTTTTTTACATTCGAGAGGTTAAATCTTTACCACGATTTCTGAGTCTCGGTAGTCGCACTTCTAGTGTAGATATTACATATATTACAGCATTGTTGAATTTGTTGATATTCCTCAGGTAACATTTTAGGACTGATTGCAAGTTATGCAATGCTCTGTAACAAACAGAAGTGTAGGTGTAACCTTAAGGAATGACGAAAAGTATGTTGAATATACCTTTAATATTCAGACAATAATAGAATTGGAATCCTGGAAGCCGATTGTCGCCCACACGCCTTTGTATTATTAATTTTAATTCAGATTAAATCCCTATTCATGTGATAAACAGATATAATAAGACTGGTCTTCCAGTACTTATCAAAGACGTTTTCAAAACTGTGTTGATTCCCATGTACCTATCCACTTCCTGATTATTTTACTGGAGGTTTTCCTCGTTCATTGTTCATATTTTTTTAACGACGGAAGTTGAAGGTTACTTATGATTAAATTATTAACGCCGTATTCAAAATATTTCTGTTACTATCAGTAAACTTTAAAATGGTATTATGTGCTTTTAGGAACTCTACTCTTTTTATTTTTTCAGTTCTTCCTATTTTTTTGTCAAAAGTCTATAAAAATAATCTCCTCAATAAGATAAAAGCTACAACGTAAAAGGCAAATAATTTTTACTGTTTTTACATCTCACTCCCGCTAGGGCTCGAGAAAAACAAAACAATAAGTAGCATAATTGAAAAATTAGATTTTTCTTAGCAAATTACCGGTCTCGATACATGTTTCCAAGCACATAATAAGATAATGTTGCCATTGTTTATACGAGGCTTTTCCCAATGAAATTTCTCTTCACCCTTCTCGCGTATATTTCAGGCTAGGTACTAATTGAAAATGTGAAAAAACGGCCCGTTAACGTGACGGATGGTGATCCGGCGGGGCGGCCCGCGAGGGCAGCTTAGATGTTACGTACTACAATGTATATCGTGTACAAGGTACATATAAGATGTGTATCGTTTCGAAAAACTGACAATGTATTTGAGTTCTAGTTTTAACAAAAAAAAACACTTTATAAATATCTATGTAATTATAGCGTGCCCTGAACTGCTTTCTGTTTTTGTTTTTTTATTTTAACACTTAACTAATTTCATAAAATAAATAAATAATTAGGCTTATAAAAGCCACTGAAATCCATTAAGATTTGAGAGATTCTTTTACTTAGCTAACAAATTATTTATTTATTAATTTATAATACACTAGCTTTTCTGCGCCAACTTCTTCACACTACATTTAATTTTAAAAGGCTCCAGCAGATAATAAAAAGGAGCATAATATAGCACTCAGAAATAACATAATCTATATCATAAAGCCTATGCCTATTACGATTTCCATACAAAAACGCTCATGATTACAAAAGTAGCAGGCGATTTAAACTTTTTAATCATAAAAATGTTTTAGTTGGTAGGTGCTGCCACCTGCAGCTCGTGTGCATACATTACCGCTGCAGCTGCCTCCCGGGCCCATATTCAGTGACACGTTACGTTTACAAAACGAGAGTGCTCTAGAGTCACTCTATATGATAAAAAACGAAGTTTCGTAAGCGCTACTGCGCGAGCCACGAATCTATCAAACGTGCCGTTTGTACGACATCGACAGTTCTATTCTTACAAAACTGTCTGTTCGTTCGTTTTTCGTCACTATAGAGTAGCCAATAGCCATACTAGCCATCCTATTCCACATATATCACGAAATAAGCTCTTCCACCAATGTTGTGTGGTTTATTGAAGCTCTAACGCCTTTTAGAACTGACTGTCTTGTGTTACTTGCTTAATGTGCAAAAAGGTGCGTTGTAATGTAAAGATAGGTACATATACGAGTATTAAGTATTCAATACTTAACTCAAACTGCACAAATAGTATTTTTTCTAGCTGTTAAATTGTGTTGAGATACACTTAATGTTTTATATGTATACTTATTATTTAATTCATTTTTTTTTAATTCTCTATGCATTTTATTTTATCGGATAGTTTTCGAATGGCGGAGCTGTCTGGAATACAGGCGTCCTGAAACATTGTAATTGCATTCATGAGCCACGTGCATTAAGAACTGACTAGAGGTTATCTTCATTTTAGTTTAAGACTCTAGTTTAAGACTTTCGTGCTATCGCGCCGTTGTATTCAGTGTGAAAAAAGAACATTATATTGTAGGTATTACTGACATAACTTTGGTTGTAGGACTTCGGGGCTGCCTCTGTGGTCTAGTGGTAGAAGCTTCGCTTCATGACCCAGAGGTCCCGGTTTCGATTCCCGGGTGGGACCATCAATTTGTGTTTCTAAATTGTGGTTCTAAGTTTGGTTAGGACATAGAAGGCTAATCACCTGATGTCCAAAACAGTGAAACGATCCATGCTGTCGGATGGGCATGTAAAGCAGTCGGTCCTGCGCCTAGCTCTCTCCAGTCGTGTCGGCCAATCCGTCCCATTGGGCTATGAGAGTGATGGAACAGAGAGTGCTCCTGTGTACTGCGCATACACTTGGGCGCTATAATCTACTCCTGCGTAGATGGCTGATCTCAATTGAGATTGGCCGCCGTGGTCGAAATTCGGCTAGGAGGACATTATTATTATGTAGGATTTCGGGGTAGTTGCTTTAACAACTTCAGTGTTATTTTGCGTATTCATTATACTTTGTTTGCCACATGACCTCTTTTACTATGGTTAGTATAGTAATGGTAGTAGCCATTTTTTCCCGTAATTCTTAAAGAATAAAAATTGTTTAGATGACCAGCTGAGTCACCTTTTTTGATTTAGGTACCTACTTTTTTTTTGGAACATCGAGCTATAATGCAAACTCTCTGACCGAAAACTTCATGATTTATTATGATTTTGAATACCTCCCTTATTTTCCACCATTCAAAAAGGCATAACACCTCCGACCCTCAAAGGCCACATTAACCTAAAAGCTAAAGGCTGGCTAAAGGTTCTAACGATATGTATTAGCATAATCCAACCCTTTTCGGCGAATCGAGTTTCACGTTTAACCACAGAATACCGCACCAGCTCGCCGGTGATCTCTGAAGTATAAATATACTGTCATTCTTAGTAATGTTTTCATTAGGTACTTTAGGTACTGTAGAGAGTAACGTCTACTCCTAGGGCGGCTTGCAAGAACGTCTTAAAACTCGATTTTGTTCAACTTAAGCTCAGTTTAAGCGTAAATCAGCAAAATCCTCTTGCACGATCTCGATTTAGTGTCAAATCTCAATTTAGAGAAACGTCAAAATTAAACCGGCAATATCTCGGTTTTACGCGTAAATCGAGATTTAACTTCTTTGTCAAATGTCAAAAGCAATCTTTGAAGTATTCTTTTTGGTTGTTTTGTTGTTAGTAATTAGAATTTCTAGTTAACTTACTCGGTAATATCAAAAATGTTTGAGGCGATGGGATATGCTCCCAGCCAATGCCAGCACTCTATGCAGTTGCGGAAGCCTCTAGACTACGTCACACCTTATAGAGTGCCCTAATGCCCCAAAGTGCAGTCAAGGAGACCTGATGAAGGCCAATGACCTCGCAATAAGAGTAGCAAAACACTGGAGGAAGTTACCTTAGTGCATTTACACGATAGAAGAAGAAGAAGATCAAAAATGTATTACTCAGACGACGATAAAGAAATGATTGAATATTTGAATACCCCTTACTTTTATAGGAGGGTTAACTACTAAAATAACAGATTTGTTTCGTGCTTATCGAGATGATGAATTTATTAAAAGCTTTCGTCTTACAAAAAATACCACAACAATCTATATAGACCAACCTCCTCGTGCCTTACAGTCTGGGAACAATGCAAGAACTTCGCTGATCAATAACTATTTTGCAAGGTTATAGCGTCACCAGTACCAAACACCAGTTGATTTAAAAACATGTTTATTATTATTAATTACCACTGTATATTATATACCTAAATCTTAAAATATGGCTTGTTGTTTTATTTTGCTTGATGATTGTTTCGCTTCTTTACTTAAAATATTGAATGTTGTTTGGCATTCCTCTGGGGGGAGATTAACATCAGCCGACACCGTTTCCCAGTCTTGTCCATGGAGCTCCACTGTCTGAACTACAGACGCGTGTAAAACTTTGCTATCTAGGTATATCTGCAAACATAAAAATCCAGTCATAAAAATTAGAGTAAATCACAGTACTCTAGCTACCTACATACATTACCTACTATTATACAATTTATTGCCAATCTTATTTTTTAAGTAGCCATATGGCTAGATATAATAATAGAACTTACTTGAGATGTGCATTTTTTCACTTGAGTGCTGTTTTTTCGTCTTTGTTTTCAGGTTTTTGTACCTAAGTACCAGTAAATTCTCAGTAGTTCTGGGTACATAAGTGGTGTTGGCGTTATATTATTCTTTTCTCAGCATCTTCGAAGCCTTCTGTTTTTCGGCTACGGTCTAACCATCAGTTTTTTTTATTTTCAACTATGAAATTATATTTGTCTACGAGGTTACATAAAACCATACTTTCGTCACATGTATAATTGGGTGCCCGTTGGTGGTTTTTACCTTCCATTTTTATAATTTATCAATTAGGTATTTATATTTCTAGCACACGGTTGTTTGTTTATCAAGTGACAGTAACCACCATAGAGAAAAAATAAATAATTGTGAAAAGAGTGCCATCTAGAGGAGTTTTTTGTCATACTCTATACGTCATACTGATCGTGCGCCATCTCTTTTTATTTCTCAGCCTCATTGTACATACATACAGGCCATGCCCCTGGGACACCCTGTATATATAGATATAGCTGTTCCCGCGCGCTTCGCATCGCCCTAAATAGTTTTCCCGTGGGAATTCCGGGATAAAAAGTAGCCTATGTTTTTTCCCAGGGTCTAGACCGTATGTATACCAAATTTCATTCAAATCCGTTCAGAAGTTTTGGCGTGAAAGAGTAACAGACAGACAGACACAGTTACTTTCGCATTTATAATATTAGTAAGAGTAAGGATTGTTATCACAAGATATTAACTTCAATCTATAATGATATCCTAATCCTAACCCTTTGTGAAATGGTGGTAGATGACTATCGACAAATAATTGTAAAATTTTACGTCGATTAAACCATTTGAATTTGAAACCATTTGAATTTGAATTTGAATTTAACTATCCTAACTAATATTATAAATGCGAAAGTAACTGTGTCTGTCTGTCTGTTACTCTTTCACGCCAAAACTACTGAACAGATTTGAATGAAATTTGGTATACATACGGTCTAGACCCTGGGAAAGAACATAGGCTACTTTTTATCCCGGAATTCCAACGGGAAAACTATTTAGGGCGATGCGAAGCGCGCGGGAACAGCTAGTAAGACATATTTGCCTTAACGTAGTTACACCACACAACAGTTATTACATTTATTAGCTAAATGTTAGTTCAATCTATTTATGTACCTACCTACATGCAACAATAAATAAAAAACAAATTATTATATTATAAGTGTAGGGAGTAGAATTTTTGTTAACGCTGTCCACCCTTTGCGCACTCGCCTATATAAACGCCCCGCGCCAGTCGCTCGGGCTTACTTTTCGGCGGCTCTCGGTGCGTGCGGTACTCTTGGAGTGCATAAGGGGTTGGCAGCGGTTCGGTATCGTTATTTTTTATTTTACTTGCCTTTATTTTCATAACTTACTGTGTGAATAATATTGCTGTGCTTAATTTGTGTATATACGAATGGCTTTTTGATTGTGTGATTAACTTAATTATTAGGAAATAGATCTAAGGTTTTGTTTTTCAATAAATTGTAAATTGTTTTATTGCTGTTTCACTTCTGATTCTAATATCAGATGTGGGATAACAATTCACGCTCCACGTGTTGATTTTGAGGTTAAATCAAAGCAACAAAAAGCCATTCAATCATGCCTCGACGCTCGCGCAGCAGATCGCGCCACAAATCGCGAAGCAAGACCCGAAGCCATCGTAGGCATAGGCATAGGTCCCGAACTCCATCTATACCTCGTTCTCAGTGTGGAGATAACTCGACAAAACAAACTTTA
Source organism: Plutella xylostella (assembly GCF_932276165.1). NCBI lineage: Eukaryota > Metazoa > Arthropoda > Insecta > Lepidoptera > Plutellidae > Plutella > Plutella xylostella. The sequence continues at coordinate 3,390,225 of NC_064005.1, forward strand.
GAGTCCATTCTTTCACGACTTAATAACCTCGAAGAAACTAGTGCGCGTGCTACTCCAAACCATTCGATAAATGAAACGGATCCTTCTACGTCCGCGTCTGCGCAGGCCATTGCTACCGCTTTGTCCGCTTTACAGCCACTAAGAACTCAGAGCTATTACGTATCCAACTTTGATCCTTCTATCCACAATATCGACGTGTGGTTCGCGGAGGTAGACCGCGCGAAGGCAGCTAACAACTGGAATGATAGTGAGTGTTTATCCCGCGTTGCGCCTTGTTTAAAAGGGGATGCAAAGCCTTGGTTAGATGAGTGGGTGTCCAGTGACAGGTCTTGGACTAACTTTAAGGTGGAATTCAAATCACTTTGTCCGCAAAGATTAGATTTAGCAAATATACTCTGGGATGTCATGTGTACCACGTCAGATGGGTATCGAACGTACGCCGAATATGCTAGGCGTTCATTGTTGCGGTTACGGATCGTGAAGGGGCTTAGTGATGAACTAATGGTTCAAATTATTATCCGGGGCATAATGGACCCCCAAATAAAAGCAGCCGCCTCGAATGCTAATTTAATGCCCGATTCCATAGTGTCGTTTTTGTCAACTTACGTGAAACCACAGCACAATGTGAACACAAATCGTAATCAACAACATTTAAAACGAGGATTATCGAATAACTCGACGACTAAATGTTTTCGATGCGGTCTGCTGGGTCATAAGGGTTATAATTGCGACAAAAAACCTAGGAAGTTCCCCCCATCTGCGAATAAAGCGCCTCCCAATACAACCTCGCGTACAAACACTGGTCCTCCTTCCTGTACATTTTGTAAAAAGCTGGGTCATTCTGAAGACAACTGTTTCGCCAAAAACCGTTCGGAGTCACGCAACCAACGAAATGTCAACCTATGTAGGGAACGCCAGGTAGCTTCAGGAAATAACGACATAACGTCAGCCGTAGTCCAAGGCATTCCAATCGACGTACTCATTGATAGTGGGGCTCTAAACATTTCTTTGATCTCGGAAGACGTACTGAAATACTTTTCTTGCTCCGAAAAACCCGTCCATTGCACGCTTAAGGGAATCAGTGACAAATTAATAACAGCTACGCGGTCTGTAACATTAAACATTGAATTCAAAGATATTACTATCGAAGCGGATCTTGTGGTAGTGCCCGCATCGTGCATGAGTACTCCGATTGTTATAGGTACGGATGTTTTGAACAGGGACGGCATAGTTTACGTACGGACAAAACATGATCAGTTCCTTACGCGTTCCACCGAGAGCCCCGTAAAAGTAAATGCGGTTCATGCGGAAAAACGTCGCGAAATAAATACGCCCTTACTCGAAAGCGATCTCGATGCATTGAAGGCTGTAATAGACGAATACAAAGTTTTCTTTATTTCGGGAACGGCTACTACTACTGTTAAGACCGGAAGTATGAGTATTACGCTAACTAGTGATACGCCTGTAGTTTACCATCCATACAAGCTTTCATACCATGAGAAGTTGAAGGTCCGGGAAATCGTGTGCGATTTGAAGGAGAAGGGTATTATCAGGGAATCTCAATCTCAATACGCAAGCCCTATACTTCTTGTAAAGAAAAAAGACGGAACCGATCGCATGTGCGTCGATTATCGCGCTCTAAACAGGATTACGAATAAAGATAGATATCCGCTCCCTCTTATCGATGATCACATAGATCGGTTAGGGAATTTCGAGCTTTTTACTGGGCTAGATATGGCTACTGGGTTTCTACAAATACCGATGGAGGAAGAGTCGATTTCTAAAACTGCTTTTGTGACCCCCGAGGGACATTTTGAGTATTTAAAAATGCCCTATGGCTTATCAAATTCCCCTATTGTGTATCAACGCATTATCAACAACACTTTGCGCAAATTCATTGATTCCGGGAATGTTTTAGTGTATGTTGATGACGTGCTAATAATGAGCATGACCGTGGCGGAGGGACTAGAGCTTTTACGAGACGTCCTGAAAACATTGACAGAGGCAGGATTTTCGATTAATCTAAGTAAATGTTTCTTCCTAACTAAAGAGATTGAATACCTGGGGAGAGTTGTCAGTAGAGGTCAGGTTAGGCCGAGTCCGCGAAAAGTTGAAGCTCTAGTCAACTCACCCGTCCCACAAAACGTGAAACAAGTTCGACAGTTCCTGGGTCTAGCCGGATACTTCCGACGGTACATCAAAGACTATTCTTCAAAGACTGCATGTATCGCTCGCTTGACGAAGAAAGGGGTTAAGTTTGATTGGGGCCCGGAACAAGAAAAAGTTAGACAAGAACTAATTACGTGTCTGACAAGCGAGCCCATACTTGCAATCTTTGATCGCACTTTAGCAACTGAGCTGCACACGGATGCGAGCAGTGCAGGATATGGCGCGGTACTTATACAGGTTGATAAGGAAGGAAAAAAACGGGTAGTTGCCTATTTTAGTAAAGTGACCCAAGGCGCTGAGAGCAGATACCATTCGTACGAGCTCGAGACTTTAGCAGTAGTCAAAGCCCTTCAGAATTTTCGCCACTATCTGGTCGGAATTCCTTTCAAAATAATCACGGACTGCAATGCCCTGAAGTCGACAGAACGTAAGAAGGATCTGCTCCCGCGTGTTGCTCGTTGGTGGATTTACTTACAAGATTTCGATTTCACGATCGAATATAGAAAAGGCACCATGATGCCCCATGCGGACTACTTAAGCCGAAATCCACCAACGACCAACCAGGTTCACAATATAGAGAAGCCACGAAACTGGGCCCAAATTGCTCAGTCTGCTGACGAGGAAACCATAGGTTTAATAGAGAAACTTAGAGATGGCAACTTGGATCCCAGACAATATGTTTGTCAAAATGACATCCTCTATTACCGGTACACACCTGTAGGTGAAGATGCACGGTTGTTGTGTTATATTCCCAAGGGACATAGGTTGAGTCTCTTGAGAATATTCCACGATGAACACGAGCATATTGGGGTTGAAAAAACTATTGATCTGATACTAAAGCACTTTTGGTTCCCTGGTTTGCGCCAATTTGTTTCAAAATATGTAAGCCATTGCCTCACATGTATATCAAGAAAAAGAGTCCCAAGGGCACCACACCAACCACTAACCTCATGGGATAAGCCTAATTCCCCATTTAATACTGTTCACGCTGATGTGTTAGGTCCATTACCACAATCAAATGGTTACAAATTTGTATTTGTATTGGTAGATGCTTTTACAAAATTTTGTTTACTCTATGCAATGTATAAACAAGATGTAACTGAGCTTAAACGAGTGTTCAATGATGCTATCTCACTCTTTGGAGTCCCAAAACTTCTTATAACTGACCGCGGGCGCATGTTTGAATCGTCCCAATTCGTAACTGTGATAACTGAGCTTGGCTGTGATATTCACTACATCACGCCTGAGATGCACCAGTCAAACGGTCAGGCCGAGAGGTACATTCGTACCGTACTTAATATGATCAGAATAGAAACAAGCCAAAACAATTCCACATGGTCCAATGTTTTGTGGAAACTTCAGCTTGTTCTTAATATCACCAAGCAAAAAACCACTCAAGTATCACCGCTTAACCTACTAATTGGATCTGAAGGAACTACACCCGTGATTAGGTCCCTAGTTCGTGATGTGGCCGTGGAACGGTCACAACCTAACCGCGAAGCCCTCCGAGAAATGTGCAGGACTCGAGCTAATGAACTTTTGTAGAGGAATCAGGAGCGCCAGGACGCGTATGTCAATCGGGACCGTCGTCCACCACGGGTATTCAAAATTAATGATTTGGTATTTGTAATCAAGTTTTCGCAGTCAACAGGAAAGCTTGACCCAGGCATGCGAGGCCCGTATAAAGTAACGAAGGTGCTGCCCAGCGATCGATACGAGCTGAAGCTGTTGAGTGGGGGCTATGGAAAGACCACGCAAGCTGCGGCAGAATACATGGTGCCGTGGCGTGGAGAGTGGTGCCCCGATACGTGCGCAGCATTCTTTGCGAGTGAGTATGAATAGTGAGCATTGTGTAGACTGCGGGATATACGTGCTCTGATCTAGCCTACTGCGGCACACTTTTGCCTATTGCTAAATGCGGCACGCTTTTGCCTAGTGCGAACTGCGGGACGTATCTACGCATATTATTATTTTTGAATAAGCTAACGGACTGCGGGACGATTTGCCTTATTAAATTGCCATATTAAATGAGAAAAGCTCAGATTGTTAGAAAGTACTAATTACGGGGGAAACACTGAAGATTTACAATTTTGTTACGATATGGACGTACGTGATGGTGATGTTTGATAAAAGATGAATGAGTTTGAGTTACAGATTAGTGTGAAAGAGTGAAAGAGGGCCTTGAAAGTTGAACGCAGTGACGGTAATAGAAGAGTAATAGTTAACACTTAAAAATGCAAATTCTAATACTAAGTTGTTTTCAGATGATGCTAACGAGGGTGACAATGCGGTGCCACCACTTCAACCTGATGACAACTCTTCAGCTCCAGCAGGGCCATCATCGCGATCCGATGACTGCTCTTCGGCTCAAGCAGGGCATCCTCCGCGACCTGATGACAGCTCTTCGGCCCCAGCAGGGCCGCCACTACGACCTGATGACGGCTCTTCGGCTCAAGCAAGACATAAAACTCCCGAGGACGGGATAGCGTCAGGATAGGCCGTATAAGTGTAGGGAGTAGAATTTTTGTTAACGCTGTCCACCCTTTGCGCACTCGCCTATATAAACGCCCCGCGCCAGTCGCTCGGGCTTACTTTTCGGCGGCTCTCGGTGCGTGCGGTACTCTTGGAGTGCATAAGGGGTTGGCAGCGGTTCGGTATCGTTATTTTTTATTTTACTTGCCTTTATTTTCATAACTTACTGTGTGAATAATATTGCTGTGCTTAATTTGTGTATATACGAATGGCTTTTTGATTGTGTGATTAACTTAATTATTAGGAAATAGATCTAAGGTTTTGTTTTTCAATAAATTGTAAATTGTTTTATTGCTGTTTCACTTCTGATTCTAATAATATAATTATTTATTACCTCGCATATAACATGTTTCAGTTCAGTTTTGTTCATGTCACTTGTAAAATAATATGCGAGTGGGTGTGTGTATTCCTTTTTTATTCCTTTCACCATGAAAACCAATTCATGTTTTGCTAGTTTAATGTTTCCCAAGAGAAGCAAATCCTTTCAATTGATCCCTTGCGGCATCATAATGCACTTGTGGTGATAAAGTCATTTCGTCCAAGATAATAGTGCATCATTTATCCTCGCGAGGCAAATCTTTTGGTACACATAGTATTTTAATCTTCAGCGGATATGAAGATGTCGAACGCTCTTTGCCAGTTCCGCCATTTCAGCTCGGTTTTCGTGGAACCACGTGGAACCTGGATCCATATGGAATCTGTTAGGTCGCAAGAATTTCCTAAAAACACTTTTAGCGGAAAAATATGCTTTTTCTTGACACATCATTTTTATTTGTATATAAAATTTATAAATAACGATATACCGAGAATATAGGCTTTTATTTACAAAAATTAAACATGTTATTTGCGAGACATTGTAAGACAACTGAACTGACACTGACACGCAATTTCTTCATAATAGCCATAGATCATGACAATGTTGACATTCAAATACTACTTATCTATGTGTCTTGTTATTGTTCTATGGTCTTGTTCATAACGCCATCTTACATCTTTTTTGGTAATAAGAGTAATATAAAGAGATGGCGCTACGTTCTACTAAAAGTTCAGCCATTAAGGCACTGTCCCCCCCCTGGTAACCACACAGTAACAGTCGGTGACTGGACCATGACTGGACTGACATGTGACGACAAGTATATTTCATTTCACCCAAAATATTAGCCCACTTCATTGGAAACTATCAAATTTTAAATCAAATAGTGTATAACGAATCGTATATAGACCGAATGAGAAATTGAATGATATCAAAAACTAGGTTTTGTTAAATCGCTTTAGAAAAACCATGGCGTAAGACAGTTTTAAATCGTTTTAAATAAAAATCAGTTTAGTCTTAAGAAACGTTTAGTAAAGCTATGCTTAGGGGTTCTTTTCTGCAAGCCGCCCCTAATATTGTAAGGGCGCTAATCTTCTAACCTCTAATTAATAATAAAGACTTTATTATGGTTTCTTATTATTTTTATATTAGGTAAGTATTGACTTTTTACATTACAACCATTGTCTTGTTGATGTTTTTTGTTTTTTTCTAGAATCTTCTAAGTAGTTCCAATTTTGATTGAACTTTGATGTCCTTTGAATGCTAATTATTTCCTTATCAACTTATATCAAGTACCTTTACACTATGCCCACCCTCATCATTTAAAAGTATTGCAGGCTACAAAATATTTAAATTTTACTAGCCTCCCCTATTTAAGACGAATATAACGATCAAAGCACTCTTATATAACTGTTGAACGATTCAGTAATAATTTATGACCTTTCCTCGATTTAAGGGGACCGTAACCCTTGGATCAATATCTCATTGCACAAGTTAAATTTTCCGCTCGGCTCTCAAATATCCGCTTTACCCTGCGGCGGGGAGGGGGGTACTTCCAGAGAGGGGGGGGGGATATGGCTGCGGCTGAAACTACTATAGGGATTATAATGGAAATTCATAACTATAAATTCTTTGACCATGATCGGAGTGACCCTTTTCCTAATTTCTGAAGAGTTTCGCATGGGCACGAATAATCGACTCTATATTTATACTTTTTGTAACTATAACTCGTTTGTGTTTGACCTACAAAAGTAAGTAAATTTTTTAATATTTATTCGCCATTGACTTTAGTGGTATAAACTTATAATTCAATTTCCAACATGTTTCCAACCTTAACTCAGGATAAAGAGAATGTCGGGTTACAAGTTAAACACTACACAGTACCATACACAAATGAGTTTCACGTTAGTCGTGACGTAAAAGTTACTAGAGCAATTTTCGAAACTAGTTACTTAAATAATAAAACAATAAAAAGGGCACTTGGACAAAAGTGCGAACAAAACCGTGCAATCAAGGGCACCACTAAGTGATGGCCTCAATCAGAGCCGGGCACTTAGACCCTTCAGGGTCTCAAGTGCCGCAATGATGAAAACTTATGACTTGAATTTAATAAAGGACCAAGTTTGAGTCCCTAAGGCCGCGCGCTGCCGCCGCAATGAAGATCTGTGGCCGTAAAACTTCGAGAAACTGAATCCAAGAAACGCTTGGGCTTATAAAATGTCACAATTGGTAGGTTTTTTTTCTATGTGCGTGGATTAAGTAGTTTTAACTACGCAAACTTACACATTTATGCATGTTAATACCTATGACTGCTGTGCCAAGGGTTGGATCTGTAGCCGGGGCAGATATTTATTTGAAGACAGTTATTTATTATTCTGGAACTGTTATTTTTAATTGATGATCGATAAAGTTATAATTACTTCCAATTTATGCTACAAGCTGCTATTCCACTAGCAATTATTGATGAAGAAAATAAGTCAAAGTTACACAGCGTTTTGCGACGGCAGTGGCGTCACCAGAGTTTTTGTGCGTTTTTCCACTTCCACCGTCTTACGGGACACCTATCATCACCCAAAAGTGCACTGGACAAATTGAATTCGTTGAAACGTACATGAATACATGTTGTGCAGCTGATGGGTGTGGTTCAATTCTGTTTACGATGGACACACCAACAAAAATCAATCAACCAAGACTGAAGGCGGTAAGATTATAGCCAAAACTCTTACTAGTATTTTACAAAGCAACAACGATCCAGCAATGGTACAAACAGTATACACGCTGATGCCGTTATATCTCGGTAAAGTCACGCATGCAGCTTTAATGTATGTTTGGTCATCTCATTCCCGATAACGTCCCGGGGGCAGAGGACAAACGGCCTTTGTCTTTACTCTACTGTACGTCTAGTACAGCAGGTCTAGTACAGGTTTGATAGTTTGTTGAAAACTATAAAAGTTTACGTTTTCTCACATACTAAATGGCGCTTTTCATGGAAACTATCATGAAACTTTTGACAGATAATGTATGCAGATGATAGGAGAAAACGTAAACTTTTTTCGTTTTCATAAATAGCAAAAAACGTACTAGAGGGTCAGGTTTCATAGTTTATCGAAAACTATAAAAGTTTAAACGTCTAAACTTTTTCGTTTTTAATTATTGCAAAACCCGTAAGTACTAGACTCTCTGAGCTCCGCGCACTAATTGACGTGGCAAAATCCTGGACAAGAAAGACGTGAAAATACAACACAAAATATAGTTCCGTTCATTATTGTTAACGTGGACAGGAAATAAGGCAACAGAAACTATCATCATGCAGACTCAGATTACCTTTAGAAGATGCCGAAAGTAAATTACCTATTGGGAAAATCCTGTTTTGATTTCAAATTTCATTTATTTGTATCCCATTTTCTCTTTCAGGCTGTCATTCAATTGTGTTTTGGGGGGAGGAGACGTGGTTGTAGATTAGACTTAATATACATACATATAAACATTTATTAAAATTTCCATGTACCTACGTTGATGATTTATGTTACTAAATAAGACTTATGGGTTCATAAGACAAATAAAATAGCACCTAATAAAGTGTTTTATACAAGAAGTATTATCTATATCATATTATTATGTATACTCGTATATACTGAGCATACATTTAATTAATTAACTGAATCGAATGATCTTTAAACTCGTATTCAAATCTGAATCAGACTTTCAATCTGCAAAATTAATTCCATTCAGTGCCCGAGCTTAATTAAGTGCTGAAAATTGTTTACAGGAGAGATCTCCTACAAATAGCACAAATTATTTGTACACTTAATCCTGTGAAGGACTTAAAAAGCCTGGCTTAATTTTCAAGACAAACAGATCCTTAAATGGGTGGCACTCGAGTAAGTAATGCCGTACTTACTTATGTCACGACGAACTTGACAAAGTAACTAATCACCTAGCTATCGCGAAGTCAAAACGAAGTAAAGTAATATAAGTGTCAAATTCAATACAATTTTAATCCGAAAATCGTTGTCAAAACTAGTTCGCGATATGGGCCCAGCACAATGTTTGAATTAATGTATATGCGGTTTCTAAGTTTGACAAGGTACAACGTATATAGATACCAGTGAAACTGACTATACATGTATCTCATAACATATGATTCATAAGTGAATTTAATAAGTTCGACGAAGTATTGCTTATTCGGTATGCGTTTTAAAGATTTCTGAGCGGTTTATCCTATATAATTATGTAATAATAAATTATAGGTACGTGGGTACACGAAATGATAAATAGATCTGGTTGATGTCTGTTATTATGATAACTTTATAAACAACTACAAAAGGTATTTATTTTCGTAGCTATTTGTTTGTATCTAGGTATTTTGGATTAAATTGTACCCAGTTGATGGGGCCTAGGGTCCTGACTATGATGATGATAGGATAAGCCCTAAGCTAATAAATTTATGGACTGTATTTTATGGTATGAATAATTTAATGTCTGGTTTACAATGGTTGTATGACAAATATGTATTGTATGAAAAGATCGTGCGTCCGAAAGGTAAGAGGGTAAGAGGGTCCGGACAACCGAAGATGACGCATTTATAGGTGGTGTCGCCGCTCCCCGCGCTCCTCCTCTTGCACCGATGTTGCCAGCTTCAATAGCCGCAACAAGCTCCCCGCCGTTGAGGTATTCAACAGTCCAAGGGTAGAGGACAGATATTGTTGTAGGCCCGTTGAATTATGCCTCGTTTGGTCTCTATGTCTGCCACTCTGCTGACTCCGTCTTTTCCGGGATGTAGCTGGACGATCCGTCCCATGAGCCACATCAAGGGGGGTTGCGTCTTGTCCTTGACCAAGACAAGGGATCCGACTTGTAGGTGTCCCGTCGACGTGAGCCACTTCGTCTTCTGCTGGAGCAAGGTCACGTACTCTGCGCAGTATCGCTTCCAGAAGTGCTGCCGCAGGAATTCGATGCGTTGGAAGCGGTCCAGGCGATGCACGTTGCAGTCCGACACCTGAGGATAAGGAACCGACGTGAGCGGTCGTCCAATGAGGAAGTGGGAGGGGGAAAGAAATGAAAGATCGGAAGGATCAGAAGATAGAGGTGTTAAGGGACGTGAATTTAAAATGGCCTCTATCTGATTCAGGCAAGTGATCATTTCTTCATAAGTGAGATGAGCTAGGGCAAGAACACGCCGCAAGTGGTGTTTGACAGATTTGACAGCCGCCTCCCAAATTCCGCCGAAATGGGGGCTATATGGAGGAATAAATTTAAAATCAATTTCGTCATGTGATAGAATGGTTGGAATGTCGCTAAGTGAGTTTCTAAAAAGATCTGAGAGCTCGTTAAAACCACCAATAAAGTTGGAACCGTGGTCCGAATAAATGGTCTGGGGCCTTCCCCGGCGAGCCATGAAGCGATTTAACGCTGCCAGGTATGCCTCCTTCGTGAGAGACGAGACGAGCTCGATGTGCACCGCCTTCACTGCAAGACAAATAAAAATGCATAGGTAAGATTTCGTCAGTCTTGCACCTCTTCCGCTACGATCGGCTATAAGCACTGGCCCAGCGTAATCCACCCCAGTATTTAAAAAGGGAAACTCTAATTTAGTTCTATGGCTTGGCAGATTACCCATAACTGGCTGTATTGTTTTAGGTTTCACTCTAAAACAACGTACACAAGTGCGAACTATTCGTTTAGCAAGGTTACGTCCCGAGAGTGGCCTGTAATGTTGCCTTATGCATGAAAGCATCAAAAGAGGACCTGCATGTAACAAGGTTATATGATGAAACTCAAATATAAGTTTGGTTAAAGGGTGTTTACAACACAAGAGTATAGGGTGCTTTACATTATAACTGTAACAACTGTTGTCAAGACGACCTCCAACTCTGATCAGATTATTATCTGTTATGATACAGATAATAAAAGGGGAAAGGGAAATCAATCTATTTTTCTTGTTTAAAGTATTTCCCGATTTGAGAATATGATATACATCGGTGAACATTTCTTGTTGAGCGATTTGTAGCAAGGCGATTTTTGATGATTTTAATTCTGAAAAAGATAAGTTACCATATTTTTTATTACTATTTTTACAATTATAAATGAACCGCTGTACATATGCAAATATTCTTAATAATTTACTGTAATTAGAAATTTTATTCATTAATGTATTTATTTCGTTAGTTTCCACTATACCTGTATGTAATACTATGTCTGGAAGTTGATTTATGTTTTTTAAGTTAGGGGTTGAAGGAAATTCTGAGTTAGAATTATGTAAGAAAGTGGGCCCGCTCCACCATAACGCCGATGCACTGATTAAGTCAGCCTTCACCCCGCGAGAAACAAGATCCGCAGGATTCTGTTTAGAGGGAACGTAGCTCCATGTGTCTCCGGCAGTACTCTCCTGTATTTCGTTGACTCGGTTGCGAACGAAGCGCTCAAGACGAGAAGTGGCTGTGTTAAGCCAGCCCAGTACTATTGTCGAGTCCGACCAATAATAGCACTGATCGATCTTGACGGTGAGTGAATCAAGTACCTTTTTACAGAGTCTTGTGCCTAACAGGGCTCCGCAAAGCTCGAGTCGAGGGATGGTGGTGGGTTTGATGGGAGCCACCTTGTTTTTCGAGGTTAGAAGACAAACGTGCGCTGTACCATCATTTCTGATGGTCCTTATATAGACACATGAGCCATATGCCCGCTCGGAAGCATCTGAAAATGTATGGATTTCTGTTTTTATTATGTTATCTGAGAACGCCCAGCGAGGAATGTTAAATTGGTTTAAGTTATGTAAGGAGTTAATGATTTCGTGAAATAATGTTTTTATATGTTGTGGAACTTCATGATCCCACTCATATTTGTTGATCCAAAGTTTTTGTATGAGAATTTTAGTTTCGACTGTACAAGGGCCTACTAAACCTAAGGGATCAAAAACTTGACTTATCAATGAAAATACAGTCCACTCATTTATTAGCTTAGGGCTTATCCTATCATCATCATAGTCAGGACCCTAGGCCCCATCAGTTTGGTTAAAGCAATCAAAATTAAAAAGCATCAGTTTGGTTGGCCTAAGCAGCGCACGATTTTATGAATGGGTGAATTTTATGAGTTTATTGCCTCTGAAACAGCTGAAATGCGTAATAGAAGTAGCTATAGCTATTTATGAATGAAGTAAATCACACTATAAAGAGATCGCAATGCCCGATCCGATTAGCGCTAAATTAAATCACTGGAATTATGCAGGATTTGGAAAGCAAGATGAGATAAGGAAAGATAGGAAATTGGAACGACTCACTCCTTTTGCTAGTGTCCTTAGTCCTCCACGTGTCCTCCAAAATGCCGGCGAACTGGGGGTCCGAAGTCCACTGCGTGCGCGTGCGTCGATTCTTCGTAAAGACGGCGAAAGGACCAAACTGATGGGGCCTAGGGTCCTGACTATGATGATGATAGGATAAGCCCTAAGCTAATAAATGAGTGGACTGTATTTTATGGTATGAATAATTTAATGTCTGGTTTACAATGGTTGTATGACAAATATGTATGTATGAAAAGATCGTGCGTCCGAAAGGTAAGAGGGTAAGAGGGTCCGGACAACCGAAGATGACGCATTTATAGGTGGTGTCGCCGCTCCCCGCGCTCCTCCTCTTGCACCGATGTTGCCAGCTTCAATAGCCGCAACACCAGTCGTTATTGTTTCTATACTTTTGATGTTCACTTTATAATAAAATTACTGTATTTAGTTTCGTATTTAGTGTTAATTAATATTATTATCATGTTGTTCAAGAGTAAACAATAACAGTAAGGTGTAAGAACGACGCTACATGTTTCTACAACACACTGTGCACACATCAAATGCAACACCACAACGTACGGCGGGCTTACGGCATACATAGGTACAGAAGGGTCACTCTAACAAAAACTAAGATTTATTTATTTATTATTTTATTTCAAAATATACCAAAGTAATTATGTACAATAAGGTGGACTTAATGCTAAAAGCATTTTCTACCAGCCAACCTGCAGGAGGTGCGGTTGACTGGTACGGTAAGATTCGGAGCGTTTTTAAGTTAGATCTGAACTATCTGCGATTCTTACACTGAGTTGCAGAAAGGATCTTTATGTTAATGTCGGCATTAAATGTATTGTTGCCTTGCTTTGACAGTATACGGAAACAGTATACAGAAAGAGACAGACATAGATTTAATGTCGACATTAGCTTAAAGTCCCTTTCTGCAACTCGGCATAAGTATAAGCATGCGAACTGTGAGTTTTTACTTTCTTCGAGTAGTGGCGAGTAGGCGCGAAATATGGCGCGGAAGAGTCGCCCAGCGGTACTCGCGCTGCACTAGCTCCGCGCCATCGCCATAGAAATTTGCGTTCGATTTAGGAAAACCTACACTAGGCCCTCACATAGCATGGCAGCTCTCGTTGGTTAGTTTTCTCTAAGGCTTCCTCTATATTAACTGTCTTGAGTAATTCGATAGTATATTCCACTAGTCCTAGTCTAGACCACCGCTAAAGAGAGGTTATAGGATACGAACACCCAAAATCAAGAGGAATAGCTATACTGCGGCTAATTAAGGATTTACTTACCTTAAGTTTATCATCACTCAATAAGACATAAATAACAGTATCATGTACGTGTTTACCTACTCGATTGATAAATAAAATGATACGTACAACACAAGTGGGCCCTCTGATCTCATTGCCAATATGATTTGTAATAACGTTGCATATCGCAAGCAAATACCTAGTAACACGGAGTTAATTACTCGCTCGCTTCTAACAACGAGAAATATGTAGCAGCGAACATGACGGTACACTGTTCACACTCCAATTAGACGTGCTTGTAAAACTACACCCACGTGCAAAGAAACAGTTCCACTTACAAATTGAAGAAACAACATAAACCCTTTTTTTTTAATAATAGGAAATTTGAACAAAATATTTACGGTTTTAGTTAGTTAATATTCTGATGCGCCGTTAAATGTACTTAAATGTTGCAGAATTCGTCATTAAGTAAATTTTATCCGTTTAGAAGTAATTTGGTATTTTTTTCGATGGAACTTTTTCACTGTCCGTGAGTGTAAAATAAACTATACTATAATGTCTACAGAGTGTTAAAAGAGGGAATGACTCAAGGGGTCTTGGCAAAAATTGCTGTAGGACCTTTTATAATTCGCGAAAAGAATGAGAAGCAAGATGCGTGCCATAGAAACTTTGCTGATTACCTACGTAACTTTTTACAATGAGAGCAGAATTTCTTCGTCATAGATCAAAACATGTTTAGAGACCCACAAAGACACACCCCTTATAGGCTTACTACATATTATACTTAAGTATATTATATACCATTTTTGCACTCCGGTCGTGGCAGATATTTTTTAACAAAGATATTTTAACAACATTTCTCACAATCGGATAAACATGTAGAAACTCGACGTATCTAGTGGCAGAGCCGAGGGTCACTCTATGATAGGAGAAAGAAGTTTAGTATTTTGTTGCACTAAACGTGCCAATTGTGTGACAGACCTCGTTTGTTCGTTTTTTTTTTTGTAAAACGAGAGTAACCCCCGGGCCGGGTCGTATCGGATGGCTATAAAAATGACATAAATTGTAAGATCGTCCCCTCACTCCGGGCCCATTGTCAGGAAATCACCCGTTTTGCTGAATTACGGTCAACTGCGTATATTTTTGCTATTGACACACTTGAGAACACATAAAAACACGGCGTTTGCCAACATGTAAAATGGTATATTGGGGAATTGTCTGTGTTCCGTAAATTTTTAAAAAAATATATACATAATACATTATATTATATCATCTTTCATCACAGATTTACATGATTATATTTTCACGGAAATTTTTAATTACAAATATAACTCATTTTGTTGGCAGATTGCAAACAAAAACAATTGAATAAGTTTAATAGTTCATTCATAAAATTCGGAGAAGTTGGCATAAGCAGGTTTTATATTATTTCAGGTTTAAAAGCACTGTATGTATTATTAAGAAATATTATAAATAAATGAAAAATAAACCAAAAAAACAATTCAAAACGGATATGCAACTTTTAATAACGTGGTTCGGCGTAGATATATCTTCAACAATAATAATTTATTAACTGTAAGTACTTAATTCTAGGTTTGTATGATGCATTCTTCATGTTACCTGTGTTAGTAACTTTTAAACCATAATCAAGCTCTATGTCGATTCCAGATCCTTGTAACATATCTGAAAACAAATTAAGACCTGAAAAATTACCTTGTCGGGTACGAAGAATAGTATAAACACCTCTTCTGCTAACCATAAACAGATACCTGCACATAATCAATGTTTTAATTATAGGCACTTTTTACTAAGAATTTATGAAAGTAGAGCACAGTAATTGAATCTGAACGAATGTTTTTTTTTAATCTCAGAAAAACAATTCACCGAAACCTCAGTTCTCAGTGTTCAAAAAAATATTTCTGATTCTCAAAATTAATACAAGGCAATATAAATATGGCAAGATAAATTATAAAAAGAAATATAAATTTACATAATGTCAGTACTTACTTACTTCCTTTCGTAAACAAGCTGTTGTAGCCTCATTTCATTATTTAATCTGAGTGATTTATACAAGAAGCAGCCCAATTAGTACAGCATTAAAGTCCATTATAGAGCAGAGCTGAGTGCTGCTTTTTCTTCTCTCTTCCAGGAAATTAAAACAGGATCATTTCAAAAAGCATGAGCGCAAAATTCTTAGTATTTTTTACTTAGAGAATCCAATAGGCTGTAGATAATAAAGATTACTGAGATTTTTAAAATCAATTTGAAACACTCGTGATATTCTTTTGTTCGCATTTCCGTGAATTCACAGTAGTTAGTTCATATCATTTGGATCTATTAATAAAAATATGATTGAATGTTACTAAAAAAACCGGCCAAGTGCGAGTCGGGCTCGCGCACAAAGGGTTCCGTAGCTTAAATCAACATATCTCAAAAACTATAAGAGATACTTTGATCAAACCAAAAATCGTTGAAAGAGTTAATTAGCATGCATCACCTCTATTTTTTTTAGAATTTTATACCCCGTAGTTATAAAAATAGAGGGGGGGGGAACATACTTTTTACGACTTTGAGAGCTGATATCTCAAAAACCGTTCACTTTAAGAAAAATGTTTTTTAGAAAACTTTATATCATTTTAAAAGACCTTTCCATTGATACCCCACACGGGTATGTACATCGAAAAAAAAAATTTCATCCCTCAGTTACATGTATGGGGGGCCCCACCCCCAATTCTTTTTTTTACTATTTAGTGTCATATTTTTGTAGCGGTTCATACAACACATATTCCCATCAAATTTCATCACTGTAGTACTTATAGTTTCCGAGTAAATCGGCTGTGACAGACGGACAGACGGACAGACGGACAGACGGACAGACGGACATGACGAAACTATAAGGGTTCCGTTTTTGCCATTTTGGCTACGGAACCCTAAAAAAACAATTAAGGAGGTACATGGTTAAATTTATATGCTACGAGATTTCGTAGCAAATTTGCTACGCCGTAGCAAGTTGAGTAAATAAGAAAGAGAAAAGAGTATAGAATAGGTATAAATTATAGGTAATAATTATTACGAGTATGCTACTTTCTTAGGCAATACTCATTAAAGAAATATTACTTATGTAAGGTAATCCTTTCTGCACGCTTCTAAGTAATAAACAGATCCGGCAAACATTATGCATAATTTTCCACCGCAACTTAGCAAGTTTAGAATTCACTGGAAAATTAAAAAGCTATTTGCAGCGGTCGTCAAAAGGCTTCTTGTTTACGTAAATTTGAAAAGTTTCACTTTACGCTACATTTTGAAAGTTGTAGAAGGGAACATAAGTTTTTATTGCTAACATCCGGCTTGAATTACAAGTTAGAAGTGGCGTTCGTCTCACAGGCACGTGTACATGTACAGTACAGGAAGATTTGATGAGTTTTATTTTAGTCGGGCGTTGGTACTTACTTAGCATATCTTATTGCAGTTTTTTTTTTATTTATCTTATCACCATCTCAGCCTGTAATCGTCTATTGCTGGGCATAGTAAGTATATTGTAAAGAATGAAGATAGTGAAACTATGTTACTATGTCATTTGTTTTATCATATAGATAGAGTTTGTAAGTAAGCCCAAACTAGAGGTTCAGACGTTGCGGGGCCGTGGCTTGGCCAGGAGTTCCCGGAGACTCTTCTGAAGCGCTCTAGAGGAATATACGATGCTGTTCGCGTATGGAAGTGCCTGTGGGGTCATTCTATTAGAGGAAAAACTCATTTTCAGGGCGCTGCTGCGCGAGGTACGACTCTATCTCATTGTATTAAACGTGGCGAATGCCTGACAGCTCTCGTTCGTTTGTTTTTCGTCAGTATAGAGTAACCCTCTTAGCCTCGGCTACCGTCCCCTCCCCGCCCCTCTGTATTTACTTAACAAACCCGTCTACCCTCATCAAATGGATGTCAGATAAAGACAATATTGATGCATCATACCTAATAATAATAAGGTTTTGATAACGGCAAAGTTGAATATTGTTAAGTAATTAATATACTATTACTTAACTAAGTATTTACTTTTAAGTCCTACTCAGAGACAATTCAGCCAACCATAGCGCTCCAAAGATACATGCCTTACTTGCTAGGTGACCATAGGCCTATAGTTATGCTAAACTTAGGCGCATAGTGCTATGAAGTGCTAGTAGAAACAGATAACGCGATATACTGCTTCTCTTCCGACCACTCATGCACTTGTGTACCGACTACATGCATATCAAAGTGACCTAGTACTGGACTAGCTACATTTGGCTAACAATATTTGAAGATATGCTAATTGCATGATCTCAGTACGAGGCAGGATGATGGATGCTTCAGTAGGTAAGAGAATAAAGCCATCGGCGATTAAGGTACTTATATGGCCTGGGCCTTTAATTATTAATATACGTATATGGGCTTTTGTTTAATTTAGACATGACTATATCTAATCATCTTACTTGTTTTTGTAGCTTATAATAGTTATATACTTAGTATTTAGTATTAAATTTATTAGGAAACAACCCTAGAGTAAAACGTAAGCTTTAGTTAGTTATTGCGTTATCAACTCGTCAACTGCACAAAACTGTATCCAATGGAGTACAATTATAACATAACACTTCGTCCTTCCCTAT
Source organism: Plutella xylostella (assembly GCF_932276165.1). Classification (NCBI taxonomy): domain Eukaryota; kingdom Metazoa; phylum Arthropoda; class Insecta; order Lepidoptera; family Plutellidae; genus Plutella; species Plutella xylostella. Next base: position 3,408,408 of record NC_064005.1, read on the forward strand.
CCAGCCACTAGCGGCCACCTCTTCGGGACTTTGGCTTCGTCTTCAAATTCAGGTCAAATGTATAAAACATTCCTTACTCAGAGATATACGTAGGTGGTCTGAAAAGTTTCCGACCTCAACGTGAAGATGGTAGCACACATCAATTAAAGTCAGGGAATGTAATTGTGCATCTTTTGACAGCAACACTTCAAAGTTTCAGCCATTTTTGACGCGCGGTTTTTATTTTACAGTCGTTTGAGTGAGTCGATGTGAGCATTTCTGTGGAAATGGAAAAAAACGAGTATCGAGCTGTCTTAAAATATTTGTTTTTGAAAGGGAATACCCCTACGCAAATCAAAGATGAGTTAGATTCTGTGTACGGGGACTCTTCACCGTCATTTACCACAGTAAAATTTTGGGCTGCCGAATTTAAACGTGGTAAGAGCTTCGGAGATGATGAACGTTCGGGACGTCCAAAAACTGCAACTACTGACGATAACATCGCTAAAGTTCACCAAATGGTGTTAGACGACCGCCGAATTAAAGTGAGAGAGATAGCAGAGGCAATGAAAATGTCTAGAGAACGTGTTTGTCACATATTAAATCAAGATTTAGGCATGAGAAGGCTGTCCGCGCGTTGGCTGCCGCGTTTGCTAACGTCAGACCAACGACGTGTTCGAATGAACATTTCCCATGCTCTGTTGGCGCAGTTTAGGCGCAATAAATCCGAGTTTTGGCGCCGCCTAATTACTATATGAGAGACTATGTAGAAGAATAAAAATAAATTTTAAGATAAAAAATTTTGTATCTATGTTAGGTCGGAAACTTTTCAGACCACCCACGTATGTACCTCCAGACACTGGAGATAAGCGTCATTGCCAAGAGATCGGCCGACCACCTCGTTATAGCAAACTTCATACTCCCTTCGCATTACCACTGACGTCAGAAATGTTGCGAAATTTTCAGCTGCGCAAAGTTTCGACACTAACCAGACAAAGTTTATTTAGTTGAACTACCTGCTACTTACACTGAAACTTAGTTGAAATCTTGTAACTCGGTTTAACCGACTATAACGAAGATGTGGTCGTAATTGAATCACGAAATTGGCATTGTTTGATTGGATTTGGAGGATCGGGACACTTGACTCATTACGTATGCGGAATATAAACCGGAACTGATTCGGGAACAGGGAATAGGTTGATTCACTAAAACCACTGCTTGTTTTACAGAATGATAGCAGGAATAAACTTAAAAAGTTGTAGAGTCAATAAGCTGCAATTTATTTGTAAAATAAATGCATATATTTTGGGTTTAAAACAATAAATCAACCACAAATTCGATTCAGCGGCTACTATGTTATTACTTGTAAATATGTATGTCATTTAAGTTGGATTTGACTAGAATATTAGTTACTTAGCATACAGTTCACTCAACAATAGCATCCATACAACATCAATCGCCATACATCAAGGTTCGCAATCCCATTAGTTATTGTTCTGATCATTGGCAGATCCCAAAGACAAATAGGCGTGTCACGGGCTAAGTGCGGGCACATAGGCCCATGTGGCCTCACTGTGGCCTCATAGACAGATGTGGCCTCACTACGGCCTCACACGGCCACATGTGGCCTCGTTACCGACCGCGGACCGAAGCCCCCACGGTTGGTTGGTACACCACACTGTATGTAACTCAACACGTAATATTGGATCAGCACTTAACAAACAAATCGTTTTGGTTATTCGATATATTACATGACTCGATACAACATAATTATGTAAACGTACGAACGTATACGTACTTACTAACTTTATGTTCTCGGATGTATATTTATTGGGATTTTATATTTTCTGTAGTGCTTTGCTTTAGTGGCCTATCCCGGACTGTAAAAGCTTTGTAAACTTAACCATCTCTTAGAGCGGTGGTAGCTCAGTCGGGTAAGCGCCCGCTTCTCACGCAAGAGATGCGGGTTCGAATCCCGGCGCTGACATGTACCAATGAGTTCTTTTAACTTAAGTACAATGTATACCATCGCTCTTACGGTGAAGGAAAACATCGTGAGGAAACCTGCATATCTAGATCTAGCACATCTAGATATGTGAACCTACCAACCCGCAGTGGACCAGCGTGGTGGGAAATGGTCCAAGCTTAGGAAGGCAGTTTAGACCTTGGGGATATGCACAAAGGTTCCATTCGAGAGAGCCAGGTGCAGGTACTTACACCCCCACAGAGAATAGAATAGAATAGAATAGAATAGAATAGAATAGAATAACCATCTCTTGAAGTGAAGTAGTGAGATTTGGGCTATATAGCAAATGGGAATATCTTTTCCATGAACAGTCGGCAGTGACAGCTCCTCCACGTCAGGAGCCTATCCCGAAGTCACAACGAAGGAGCAACGAAGTAATTTACAAAGTGAACGAGAAGTGGTCAAAATGACGGAGAAACTGGAGGAAGAGGGGAAAGGTGTGGGTCTCAGAATCAGCCACGAGAAAACCGAATACCTTCACATGAAACGATATAAAGACCGCTCAACAAAGCGAAAAGACCTTCACGTGAATGGTATAACTTACAGGGGTGTCGACAAGTTCAAATATCTCGGGTGCACAATTACAGACACAAACCGGAGGGAGGATGAAATCGACATCCGTATAGTTAATGCCCTAAGATGTACCGCAGCCCTTCACAAGGTGTTAGTGTCCAAGTTGTTAAGCAGAAGCACTAAAATCCGGATCTACAAAACTGTCATCAGGCCGATTTTAATGTATGGGTGCGAAACTTGGACGCTAACTTTAAAGGAGGAAAATAAGCTTCTAGTGGCGGAACGGAAGATATTGCGGAAGATTCTGGGGCCGACAATAGGAGAAGATGGGGAATGGAGGCAGAGGTACAATCGGGAGATTGAAAATATAGTGTCCGAGCCCAACATCATCGGAGAAATAAAATCTTCCCGACTCCGCTGGCTAGGACATGTGGAGAGGATGGGAGAGGATCGAGCCGTAAGAAAAGCATATCTTGGTCAACCTTCTGGGCGTCGCCCGGTGGGGCGGCCGAGATACCGCTGGAAGGACGAAGTCGCCAAAGACCTGAAAGAGCTGGAAGTGTCCGACTGGTCAGAATTGGCACAGAATAGAGAAGATTGGCGCACTTTAATGTCGGAGGCCAAGATCCACTTCGGGTCGCTGAGCCAGCGGAGTAAGTAGTAAGTAAGTGAGTAAGTAATCAGTGTCACATTTGTCAAAACATCACTACAAACATCGCCAGTGCGGGCTCTCCTAAACCAGGAACATAATTCTATGAAGTGGAATAAGTTGCATATTATTATATGTAGGTATTTATCGTCGGTTCATGCCATATTTAAACAAAATACAAAAGGCATAACGGTGATATAACAGGACCCCGCCTATTGAGGGAAAATATGTTTGCTGACCCATATTTACTTTTATTTCAGCTTCTGTACATTTAATAGATCTGTAACAAAAGCCATAAAACACTTTGCTCGCAAATTTTTATGTGTGATCGTATATTTATTGTTTGCTGTGCGATCAAATAGTGTTTTGGCTAATACTTGGAGACTAGCCAAAGGGCGCCCGGCTACTTACGTCATGTCTATTGACCACTACCATGCCCTGGCCTACCCTATACAGAGCGAGGCTAATCTAAGGCGATGGTTAATTCGAAGAATATGTTCTGCGTTTTCAAACAATAATTAAATAAAAATTGTTCGATACTCCGAATAAAGATTACGATTGCTCGTTGTTTTGCTGATTTATTTAATACAAGTGGAATTTTATCAGTGATATTGCCGTTGAAACGTGAATGCACGCTTCCTACTGAGTAACTTTTGATTAATTACCAGTTTAGGACCTACTCTAAAAACAACCCGTTCCTTACCTGTTCCTGCTTCAGTCGTAGTAACTTTACTATGAATCAGCATGATCCGGTTTTTATCGCATTATCAGCTTTTGCTAACTGATAAATGTGCACTACACAGCGATGCTGACTGCATGCACTTATCTCTGTATCATGAACAGCCAACGCCACCAACATTAAATTCAAAAATCGAACACCGAAGTACTGGCCACATAAAATATGAAATATAATCGCAATCAATATTCTGAGCTCGTATTATCGGATGGTCGCGACAGAATCCTGGGAGACGTGACGCTATTACTGCGCGCCCGCGAGTCGCTCCCGCTCGCTCCCACTCGCTCCCACTCGCTCCGAGTCGCTCCCCGCCCGAGGTGGATCACTTTGAGTTTACCAACTTTACCGGCTTGGCAGAGTTGTGAGACAGATGGACTTACCTAGTAGGTAGGTATGAAATATTATATAGACTTCAGAGATTCAATACTATAGTATAGATCCTTAACTAGTAATTGATATGGATATGTTAAGTATATGAATAGATACGAACGAAAATTGATTTAGGAAAATTAGATAAAGTATTAAGTTAATTTTTAAGTTCATTACGAGATATTCATCGAAGAGAATATTCTCATATGATCATGATAAAACAAATGAAACAAAAAATATGCTGTTTTTAAATGTAGTCCCCTTCTTGTTTATTCGCTAAGCCCGCTATTAAACTTTTTTATCATCGGTACAAATATAAATTTTCAGATCAAAATGTGTATGCATTAGTCCACTAACAAAAGCACATTATTAAATACTTTTGAACCAAAGAATCTTCACTATAAAGCAGCGAAAACGCCCGAAACTGAGCGGGCATTTAGATCCCCTATAGAACCACCGCAAGCCGCGAGAGTTCCCAACTTCCACTAATGGCGGAGCAACTCCACAAAACAAGAAAACTTTCAATTGATATACGTGTATTAAGTATGGAATAACTGCGCTTTGTCTGGGCGAGTATACTTAAGTGACTACGCGCACAGTCATCGCTATAAACACGCACACACTTTCTAACTTGACGAACTAAACATTTAAAACTCGTCGATTACCTACTTCCTTTCATAGGTTTTTTGCGTAGTTTGATTTTCATAAGATTCATGTGTATGTAGGTATTCGTAATTTCGTACTTTCTGCGAAATGATGATTTTTTTTAATACAATACTATATTGAAATACCTGGACTCAGCGAGCATTTATTTAATAAGCACTGTTATTTAATATTTTTATATTTATATTTATTATATTTTTATTTAAAAAATATTTGAATTTTAATTATTTTTTTCACATGGAACCCTATAGCAGAGAAGATACTTAAAACTAATAATTTGTTATTTAACTTTTCATGCAAAACAAATATGCCCTCGCCATGACCATCGCCTGTGGAATAAAAACTGTAAAAACTTTGTTCATGTAAAATTTACCGAAATACCTATGTTCGTATGAGAAGTTCATAGTGCTAGTTAGTTGGCGACTAACTCATCAACTTTTTCAACTGAAACTTTGTACATGTTATTTGTGCCGACGACAAACGAGAATAGTGCTTAACGAAAATTTAATAGGCGATGCATGTTCAAAAATAGGATATTTTTGTTTATAAATACGATGTTATTCGCTCAGTAGTAGTCAGCTTTCAGCTGAATTCTGCAGAATCTCATTGATTATTTCCATTTGGCAATGAGCGACTCCGATACCTCACTAGTTAAAACATTTCGCTCCATCATATAAATATTAGTGAATTCGGTGGAAATACAAGTATATATAATAATATTATATATAGTTTCGTACTTACAATTACACCACCGCCGGCTTCTACGACTTAAAAACATGCTTTTGTTTTAAGAATTCACCTTCATTATATCGTATTTAACTTTAGTTAAAAAACACGTTAACTTCTTAAAGATAATGTGGAGGTCCTCACCCAGGTTAAAGAGTTGAAGCAGAATAAAAACAGCCATTTTCTTTCGTCTACATCAGTGTTTTTGCTCCACGCAGACAGACCATTACTCTGAGATTAAGATTCGTTTGTAACAACATCAGACGCTACATGTCTTATTATTCTTTATTTCGTCTGCAAAATTTATTATTATTTCAACTTTCTACTGGCAGTGAATTAATTTCAAACTTGGGTCATTGTTTAAACGGGTTAAACATACCCTAGCCATAGTTTATGTACTTCTATGATGCGTCAAATTTATTAAACAAAATTTTAATATGAGTTTTTCGTTCATATTTTTCCGACCGACCCAAACAGTTTAACTCATTAATATATTCCTTACAGATTTAAGCAGTTTTTGAAGCAGTTTGTAAGTTCTATGAATAAGCGTGTTCCACATGCAGTGGGATCGTCGGCTGTATATAATAGGTGTAATAGCTATAAGTCCAAGTAATACTTCCTTGTAGTTTAAATAAAAGTGTGAGGAGATTTCCGACAGAATAGTCCTGCAGCTGTTACAGAGAGTCGGCGCTGGAAGATAATAAAAGTCACGTTAACTCGACGTCCGCTTTCATGACGAAAAGGAATCGCTTTTAAATTACGCTCCATCTGATATTATGAATCTTTTGATATGATGAATTCCATTGAAGAAAAATGTACCACTGTTCCTAATGGGAACATTTTAGATCTGCTGCGGCGGAGGCGGTTGATATGAAGTAGCTTTAAAACTTGGCAGAGTTTGATCTACGATTTCCTTGCGTAGCCACTGAGCAGGCTGATTTTATATTTTTTTTTTACTGGCTTCCAAAAGGGTAATGTTAGTTACAATCTGCTTCCGGAAATTATCCGTGCGTATAGATGTCATCACTTCAGGTCTCCTAAGCAAACCGCGGTACTGGAAATAACTTCAATCTCACGTAGCATTAAATCTAGACCAAGGCAACGAATTGCAGTTCCATTTTAGCATTTTTAACATTTAAATATGTTCGTAGTGGAGTGCACGTAGGCGGCAGTCACGCTGTTTACAAATCCTTGCTTGTGCGGGTACTGGCTCCTAATGTAATGCTTTGAATGCTGGGGCTGGGTGCGCGGAGTTTTCCACCAGATTGTGTATCTGTGTTAGAATGTCTCAAGAAAACGCAATATCCTTTTATACTTATGGTGTTTTAGTTCCAATTCCACAGCCATTGTATCAGATTTGCCTTATAATTTAAAAAAAAACATAAGATTATCATACATGGTCTATATTTCAGATAGCCATCGAGAATTGAGACAGTCCTCAGGTGTGTGAAGTTAGCAGCCTAAAGTTAGCAGCCCTCGAATACCCGACCAAATAAAGATGGTCAATTCAGTCAATGCATACTTTATCAATAAAAACACGTAAAAAGCCCCAAAAACATTGGGATAATAATGCTAGGGATTTATATAAACACTATTATATGTTCTAAAGTAAATAAATACTAAAAAATACGACGTTTACTTACTAACGCTCTTGTTGGTTAATGGATATTTTGTATGGGGGCACCAAGATGCTATAGACCTGCCCGCATCTCACCTAGTTTATTATGTGTATTGACTCATTATAAAACACTGAAAGAAGTTTCATCAACATTGAAACGGTATAGCAGGTGTACAGAAGCCACTATCTGTCAGATTTTGGGTGAAAAGTACTCAATATTTCACGATCATTCCATTTTTCAGGTGGAACCTGAAGGAATTCAGTTTCAAATGATAGTTCATATGAAAGGTATTATTAATACCTAGAAACGGTTTTCAGCAATTTTAGATTAAATGACTTTTGGTGAATATTCAAGGAGAGAAACAAAAAATAAAACTTAGCAGCCCAAGATTAACATTTTGTATGGGGGCACCAAGATGCTATAGACCTGCCCGCATCTCACCTAGTTTATTATGTGTATTGTGTCATTAAAACACACTGACAGAAGTTTCATCAACATTGAAACGGTAAAGCAGGTGTACAGAAGCCACTATCTGACAGATTTTGGGTGAAAAGTACTCAATATTTCACGATCATTCCATTTTTCAGGTGGAACCTGAAGGAATTCAGTTTCAAATGATAGTTCATATGAAAGGTATTATTAATACCTAGAAACGGTTTTCAGCAATTTTAGATTAAATGACTTTTGGTGAATATTCAAGGAGAGAAACAAAAAATAAAACTTAGCAGCCCAAGATAAACATTTTGTATGGGGGCACCAAGATACTATAGACCTGCCCGCATCTCACCTAGTTTATTATGTGTATTGACTCATTATAAAACACTGAAAGAAGTTTCATCAACATTGAAACGGTATAGCAGGTGTACAGAAGCCACTATCTGTCAGATTTTGGGTGAAAAGTACTTAATATTTCACGATCATTCCATTTTTCAGGTGGAACCTGAAGGAATTCAGTTTCAAATGATAGTTCATATGAAAGGTATTATTAATACCTAGAAACGGTTTTCAGCAATTTTAGATTAAATGACTTTTGGTGAATATTCAAGGAGAGAAACAAAAAATAAAACTTAGCAGCCCAAGATTAACATTTTGTATGGGGGCACCAAGATGCTATAGACCTGCCCGCATCTCACCTAGTTTATTATGTGTATTGACTCATTATAAAACACTGAAAGAAGTTTCATCAACATTGAAACGGTATAGCAGGTGTACAGAAGCCACTATCTGACAGATTTTGGGTGAAAAGTACTCAATATTTCACGATCATTCCATTTTTCAGGTGGAACCTGAAGGAATTCAGTTTCAAATGATAGTTCATATGAAAGGTATTATTAATACCTAGAAACGATTTTCAGCAATTTCAGATTAAACGACTTTTGGTGAATATTCAAGGAGAAGATTAGAAAATAAAACTTAGCAGCCCAAGATTAACATTTTGTATGGGGGCACCAAGATGCTATAGACCTGCCCGCATCTCACCTAGTTTATTATGTCTGTTGACTCATAAGAAAACACTGACAGAAGTTTCATCAACATTGAAACGGTATAGCAGGTGTACAGAAGCCACTATCTGTCAGATTTTGGGTGAAAAGTACTCAATATTTCACGATCATTCCATTTTTCAGGTGGAACCTGAAGGAATTCAGTTTCAAATGATAGTTCATATGAAAGGTATTATTAATACCTAGAAACGGTTTTCAGCAATTTTAGATTAAATGACTTTTGGTGAATATTCAAGGAGAGAAACAAAAAATAAAACTTAGCAGCCCAAGATTAACATTTTGTATGGGGGCACCAAGATGCTATAGACCTGCCCGCATCTCACCTAGTTTATTATGTGTATTGACTCATTATAAAACACTGAAAGAAGTTTCATCAACATTGAAACGGTATAGCAGGTGTACAGAAGCCACTATCTGACAGATTTTGGGTGAAAAGTACTCAATATTTCACGATCATTCCATTTTTCAGGTGGAACCTGAAGGAATTCAGTTTCAAATGATAGTTCAAATGAAAGGTATTATTAATACCTAGAAACGATTTTCAGCAATTTCAGATTAAACGACTTTTGGTGAATATTCAAGGAGAAGATTAGAAAATAAAACTTAGCAGCCCAAGATTAACATTTTGTATGGGGGCACCAAGATGCTATAGACCTGCCCGCATCTCACCTAGTTTATTATGTCTGTTGACTCATAAGAAAACACTGACAGAAGTTTCATCAACATTGAAACGGTATAGCAGGTGTACAGAAGCCACTATCTGTCAGATTTTGGGTGAAAAGTACTCAATATTTCACGATCATTCCATTTTTCAGGTGGAACCTGAAGGAATTCAGTTTCAAATGATAGTTCATATGAAAGGTATTATTAATACCTAGAAACGGTTTTCAGCAATTTTAGATTAAATGACTTTTGGTGAATATTCAAGGAGAGAAACAAAAAATAAAACTTAGCAGCCCAAGATTAACATTTTGTATGGGGGCACCAAGATGCTATAGACCTGCCCGCATCTCACCTAGTTTATTATGTGTATTGACTCATTATAAAACACTGAAAGAAGTTTCATCAACATTGAAACGGTATAGCAGGTGTACAGAAGCCACTATCTGACAGATTTTGGGTGAAAAGTACTCAATATTTCACGATCATTCCATTTTTCAGGTGGAACCTGAAGGAATTCAGTTTCAAATGATAGTTCATATGAAAGGTATTATTAATACCTAGAAACGATTTTCAGCAATTTCAGATTAAACGACTTTTGGTGAATATTCAAGGAGAAGATTAGAAAATAAAACTTAGCAGCCCAAGATTAACATTTTGTATGGGGGCACCAAGATGCTATAGACCTGCCCGCATCTCACCTAGTTTATTATGTCTGTTGACTCATAAGAAAACACTGACAGAAGTTTCATCAACATTGAAACGGTATAGCAGGTGTACAGAAGCCACTATCTGACAGATTTTGGGTGAAAAGTACTCATTATTTCACGATCATTCCATTTTTCAGGTGGAACCTGAAGGAATTCAGTTTCAAATGATAGTTCATATGAAAGGTATTATTAATACCTAGAAACGGTTTTCAGCAATTTTAGATTAAATGACTTTTGGTGAATATTCAAGGAGAGAAACAAAAAAATAAAACTTAGCAGCCCAAGATTAACATTTTGTATGGGGGCACCAAGATGCTATAGACCTGCCCGCATCTCACCTAGTTTATTATGTGTATTGACTCATTATAAAACACTGAAAGAAGTTTCATCAACATTAAAACGGTATAGCAGGTGTACAGAAGCCACTATCTGACAGATTTTGGGTGAAAAGTACTCAATATTTCACGATCATTCCATTTTTCAGGTGGAACCTGAAGGAATTCAGTTTCAAATGATAGTTCATATGAAAGGTATTATTAATACCTAGAAACGGTTTTCAGCAATTTTAGATTAAATGACTTTTGGTGAATATTCAAGGAGAGAAACAAAAAATAAAACTTAGCAGCCCAAGATTAACATTTTGTATGGGGGCACCAAGATGCTATAGACCTGCCCGCATCTCACCTAGTTTATTATGTGTATTGTGTCATTAAAACACACTGACAGAAGTTTCATCAACATTGAAACGGTATAGCAGGTGTCCACCAAATATTATCCTTACATAATAAGAGAATCCATAACTAAAAACGTGAATAACACATGCATTTTAGTGTGCAAATATGTAAAATATTTACAAAAAAACAAAATTCTCATATTTGCGAAATGCAAACATGAAAATTGTAAAACATTCAAAATATACCTATCGGATATGAACGTGAGTGTATACAGCCAGTCCATAAATTTTTGCCATAAGCAAAAATTTACGGGTCAGGTACGAGGAGTCGAACGTAGCATTGCAAAAAAGAAATTAACTCATCAAAAACCATTAAAGTTTAAAAAACAAAAACTTATGAATTTGAAGGAGGCGCACTTCAAACAGACCAGAAACTTACTTGAGGTTAAATCTGATGCAACGGTTCGAAAGATTCGATCGGAAGCATTGGCTCACAATGATCGTTCTAATAATGAATTGATAGATCTTTTCCTTTATCAAAAGGAACATTTAAATTTTGTGCAAGAAGTGTCATTTCCTTTCTGTATAAAGCTGTTTTGCGAAGAACAGTTCAAAGTATTGAAATGTGAGAATAAACCTCTATTGCATCTGGATGCTACGGGTAATATTATAAGAAATCCCACTAAGGAAGAATCAGCCCAATGTAATAGAATCCTGTTTTACGCAGGAGTTATTGCAACAGCGATGAATAAAATGCTTTACCCTGTGTTCGCAATGTTATCATCAATTCACGACACCAGGGCTATTTTGAAATTACTGAATGATTTCAAGTATATGTGCCAAAAAAACAATAATTGGCCAGCATTTTCGGGTCTTGTGACAGATTTTAGCTTGGCCATCATAAATGCAGCCTGCCTGTCTTTCAACAACTGTGTTTTGCTTGATTACCTAAACATGTGTTACGAAATAGTCAACAATGGTTGTACTGACAATCGATTGACAGAACAAGGACTCACTCCTTTGTATTTATGCGTAGCACATCTTATGAAAAATGCCTGTAAAGATATCGATAATAGCAATACAGTGGAAAAATCGTTTTACAAAGACTTATTTGCTGCAATTTGCTTATGCCAAGACCTGCAAGAAGTTGAGAGGTTAATCGGATGTGCATATGTATTGCTTCAGACTAAAAAAAAAACTCACACAGTTGTAGAAGCACTTCAGAAAATCAAAGGTGTTTATAACCCGGAAATAAAAACAACATCCAACGCAGTCAGTACTAACGAAATTCCATCTGACACGAAAACGACGCCACAATACAAAAAAAATTAATTTTACATTCACATAAAAAGATTTGTGGAAATCATAGTAATACAAACCGACGATGTTGATGGTATTATTGAATGTAATACATTTTATGACCCGGCGCTTTTTGTCACAATATTGACAAAGTATGTCCCCTTCCTGCCAATGTGGAGTAACATACTAAAAGCAATAAGGTACAGCAATGCAGCTGTAGAAAATTATTTTGGACAAATGAAAAAATACTTGTTAGATGGGCACCCAAATATGAAAACCACACAATTCCTGCGTAAATTCTCTGCTGAAATTGTGTCACTTTCAAAAGAAGTACTTTTAGGCGTGCCAAAAAATAAGTTAAGTTCAAAGATTGACAAGGATGATGTCGAGATATGGAAAAGAAAGAGTAATAAAAGAAATTATTCTCACTTTGACGGTCATCACCTCCTAAAGAAAATGAAACCCTCTGAAATACATCTTGCTGAAGATGAAGAAAGTCTTCTTATTTGTGGATACTGTGGGCACGGATGTCAGGCAAACGCAGCATCGATAAAGTGGGTTGAATGTGAAATATGCAAAAAATGGATCCACGTAAACTGTGCCAAGGCGGATGATACAAATTTATCATTTAGCGGTACATTTATATGTAATGTGTGTAAATTGCCAGAGGATTTCGACACAACTACAGTGTCTGCAAATAACTGCACCGATGAAAACTTACCAAAATTAACCTTTTACGATAATGGTCTAGTAAAAAATGAAAACTATTATAAAAACCTTAACAATAACAAAGGTTATGTTGTAACAACAATGAAAAATATAAAACATGCCATGAAAAGCTTGCAGATCAATGATTTTACATCTTTAGATCCTGAAATGTGGTTAGTTAGCTTTGTTGTGGACCACATGTTGTATATTTATAACCAGGATAGATGTAATTTGGTGAGCGTAGAGAAGGCATTCATGGTATTTGGAGAATTTGACTTGGACGAAGAATTTTGCAAAGTTATTAACATTGACTTTGAAAAAGACAATGTGTTTCCCATTTGCAAATCAGACCACTATACAATGGTTATTTTGTCTTTGAAACGAAAACAATTAACTATTATTGATCCGTTTGGGAATGAAGAAACATATCAAGACGAATATGTAGAAAAAATTGGAACCTTGTTGCGGGTAAAGAATCAGTATGTCGATGAATTTATGGAGATGCTGGAGGTGTTGGAGCATCCCCATGCAAAGGGAGGATCCTCCGACCAGGCCGGGTGGTGTGGCCTGGCGGGCAGCTGCCCAACGGTTAGCGTTGGGGATTTCTATATATTGCAGAGTAGGTGAGAAACTTCGAATGCGCGATGTAGGATTTTCATAGTAATTTGCGTAGTTCCCATACATCTTCTCTGTATTGCGTTTCGAGCGCCATCTGTTGATCTTCGTCTGAACTAGTGGCTAGGAGTCCGCCACATCACTCCCCCACCGAGACCGGAGGGCGATAGTCTTCAGTGCAGCCGAGAGTCTTGATTGCCAGCCAGTGCCGCGTGGTCCGCAGTGAGTCGGGACTGTGAGTGCGGTGAGGAGTCCCCAGTGAGTCGGGGTGATGCTGCAGTGGCGATGTCCACGGTGAGTTGGGATGAGCCTGCAGTGGAGCATGGTGGCAGAGTGCTGCGTCGACCAGGAGAGGATGGCTCTGCTTGCTGACCGGCCGAAGTGCAGTGTGCTGTGCCAAGTTGCTGGTGTGGGTCGAGGGTGTGACCAGGCCTGCGCGTTCGCTGCATGCTGGTGGTCATGATGCCCTTTGAGACCGGATGCTGGCTGGTTGGCTCCAGGGGCTGCTTGCTGAGAGTTCTGCTGCACGGCTGTTGAGGTGAGGAGAGAAAGTCGATGGAAGATGGCGTGGAGGCTGCTCTGCGGGTCTTCAGAAGGCTGCGCTGATGTTCTTCACGGGGTCACCAGTATGGAGATGCTGGAGGTGTTGGAGCATCCCCATGCAAAGGGAGGATCCTCCGACCAGGCCGGGTGGTGTGGCCTGGCGGGCAGCTGCCCAACGGTTAGCGTTGGGGATTTCTATATATTGCAGAGTAGGTGAGAAACTTCGAATGCGCGATGTAGGATTTTCATAGTAATTTGCGTAGTTCCCATACATCTTCTCTGTATTGCGTTTCGAGCGCCATCTGTTGATCTTCGTCTGAACTAGTGGCTAGGAGTCCGCCACAAATTAAATGTAATCATGCCCAAGCATACAAAACAACGAGATGGATACAGCTGTGGGGTGATTATAATTGATTTGTTCAAAAAAATACTGGAAAATGAATCACTCACGTCGCTTGTGGATTATGATTCTCTCCGTAATGATTACAAACAAATCTTACTTGAAAAAAGTGATGACATGTCCAAATTATGTCTGATCTGTGCAAGAAACGTCGATAAGGCTAAAACGTTTTCCTGTAAAGTATGCAACAGGAAAATTCACAAGACCTGTATTCTTTCTTTAACTGAATTACAATCAGGACTTTCAGCACAGGAAAAAATAAAAAAATGCAACAGTATCTGTGATTTATGCCGAGAAAATAATTAAACTTTTAGTGCTCCTTGAACATTCACCAAAAGTCATTTAATCTAAAATGGCTGAAAACCGTTTCTAGGTATTAATAATACCTTTCATTTGAACTATCATTTGAAGCTAAAAGGCTCAGTAGTCAGATCACTAACCACTACGCCATTCGGTCGTCTGAATAATATTTATTTATTATATATTTAATAGTATGTATATATTCAAGTATATAAGTATGTTTTATGTATTTTATATTACCTATTACTAGGTATAGATTAGGTGTTATTATTTTCCTGTAAGTATAAGTTATGTTTGTAATTTTTTTGCACTCTCCCCTTTTTCTTATGTATAATTTCTCTCCTCCGAGGTAGTCTGGAAGAAATTACTCTTAGTAATAAGGCCGCCAATTGTACCATCTATGTTGTGTATTTCCTCGTGTAATTTCTGTGTTTGTGTGCAATAAAGAATTATCTATCTATCTATCTATCTAAATTCCTTCAGGTTCCACCTGAAAAATGGAATGATCGTGAAATATTGAGTACTTTTCACCCAAAATCTGTCAGATAGTGGCTTCTGTACACCTGCTATACCGTTTCAATGTTGATGAAACTTCTGTCAGTGTGTTTTAATGACACAATTCACATAATAAACTTGGTGAAATGCGGGCAGGTCTATAGCATCTTGGTGCCCCCATACAAAATGTTAATCTTGGGCTGCTAAGTTTTATTTTTTGTTTCTCTCCTTGAATATTCACCAAAAGTCATTTAATCAAAAATTGCTGAAAACCGTTTCTAGGTATTAATAATACCTTTCATATGAACTATCATTTGAAACTGAATTCCTTCAGGTTCCACCTGAAAAATGGAATGATCGTGAAATATTGAGTACTTTTCACCCAAAATCTGACAGATAGTGGCTTCTGTACACCTGCTATACCGTTTCAATGTTGATGAAACTTCTTTCAGTGTTTTATAATGAGTCAATACACATAATAAACTAGGTGAGATGCGGGCAGGTCTATAGCATCTTGGTGCCCCCATACAAAATGTTAATCTTGGGCTGCTAAGTTTTATTTTTTGTTTCTCTCCTTGAATATTCACCAAAAGTCATTTAATCTAAAATTGCTGAAAACCGTTTCTAGGTATTAATAATACCTTTCATATGAACTATCATTTGAAACTGAATTCCTTCAGGTTCCACCTGAAAAATGGAATGATGGTGAAATATTGAGTACTTTTCACCCAAAATCTGTCAGATAGTGGCTTCTGTACACCTGCTATACCGTTTCAATGTTGATGAAACATCTTTCAGTGTTTTATAATAAGTCAATACACATAATAAACTAGGTGAGATGCGGGCAGGTC
Organism: Plutella xylostella; assembly: GCF_932276165.1. Taxonomy (NCBI): domain Eukaryota; kingdom Metazoa; phylum Arthropoda; class Insecta; order Lepidoptera; family Plutellidae; genus Plutella; species Plutella xylostella. The sequence goes on from NC_064005.1 coordinate 3,424,444, forward strand.
TATAGCATCTTGGTGCCCCCATACAAAATGTTAATCTTGGGCTGCTAAGTTTTATTTTTTGTTTTTCTCCTTGAATATTCACCAAAAGTCGTTTTATCTGAAATTGCTGAAAATCGTTTCTAGGTATTAATAATACCTTTCATATGAACTATCATTTGAAACTGAATTCCTTCAGGTTCCACCTGAAAAATGGAATGATCGTGAAATATTGAGTACTTTTCACCCAAAATCTGTCAGATAGTGGCTTCTGTACACCTGCTATACCGTTTCAATGTTGATGAAACTTCTGTCAGTGTGTTTTAATGACACAATACACATAATAAACTTGGTGAGATGCGGGCAGGTCTATAGCATCTTGGTGCCCCCATACAAAATGTTAATCTTGGGCTGCTAAGTTTTATTTTTTGTTTCTCTCCTTGAATATTCACCAAAAGTCATTTAATCTAAAATTGCTGAAAACCGTTTCTAGGTATTAATAATACCTTTCATATGAACTATCATTTGAAACTGAATTCCTTCAGGTTCCACCTGAAAAATGGAATGATCGTGAAATATTGAGTACTTTTCACCCAAAATCTGACAGATAGTGGCTTCTGTACACCTGCTATACCGTTTCAATGTTGATGAAACTTCTTTCAGTGTTTTATAATGAGTCAATACACATAATAAACCAGGTGAGATGCGGGCAGGTCTATAGCATCTTGGTGCCCCCATACAAAATGTTAATCTTGGGCTGCTAAGTTTTATTTTTTGATTATCACCTTGAATATTCACCAAAGGTCATTTAATCTGAAATTGCTGAAAACTGTTTCTAGGTATTAATAATACCTTTCATATGAAACAACATTTGAAGCTGAATCTCTTCAGGTTACACCTGCAAACTTGAATATTCGTGAAATATTGACAATTTTTCACCCAAAATCTGTCAGAAAGTGGCTCTTGTACACCTGCTATACCGTTTCAATGTCGATGAAACTTCTGTCAGTGTTTTCTAATGACACAACTCACATAATAAACTAGGTGAGATGCGGGCAGGTCTATAGCATCTTGGTGCCCCCATACAAAATGTTAATCTTGGGCTGCTAAGTTTTATTTTCTAATCTTCTCCTTGAATATTCACCAAAAGTCGTTTAATCTGAAATTGCTGAAAATCGTTTCTAGGTATTAATAATACCTTTCATATGAACTATCATTTGAAACTGAATTCCTTCAGGTTCCACCTGAAAAATGGAATGATCGTGAAATATTGAGTACTTTTCACCCAAAATCTGTCAGATAGTGGCTTCTGTACACCTGCTATACCGTTTCAATGTTGATGAAACTTCTGTCAGTGTTTTCTAATGACACAACTCACATAATAAACTAGGTGAGATGCGGGCAGGTCTATGGCATCTTGGTGCCCCCATACAAAATATCCATTATACAACAAGAGCGTCAGTAAGTAAACGTCGTATTTTTTAGTATTTATTTATTTTAGAACATACTTTAGTGTTTATACAAACACCTAGCATTATTATCTCAATGTTTTCGGGGCTATTTACGTGTTTTAATTGATAAAGAATGCAATGACTGTAGTGACCATCTTAATTTGGTCGGGTATTCAAAGGCTGCTAACTTTAGGCTGCTAACTTCACGCAGGTACAGTCCTCTACTTACTTGTAAATACGTACTTAGTAGTTCGATCTACTCACAAACACAACACTACGTCTTCAGTCACATCCACATTTCACATCACAACGTATCTAAACAATGCACTAATCGATTGAATCCGTAGTGACTCGAGATAATTCCATTCGAATACTTACTCTGAGGGTCACTCTAGCGCCGCTAAGCTTACCACGACTCTGTCTCGATGCTTTTTCCGTACCGATTGCATGACAGCTCACGTTTTGTGAATGTAGAGTGACCCTCATGATCGGGATCCTGTGAACTATGCGGAGCGCCGATGTGGAAGTATTTGGAGCGAAGACGTGTAACGAAGAGATTGCTCGGTATGCCTTCTAGTGGAACAACTAGCGAACATGTCACTGACTGAATACATATGTATAGCGACTGGAATCCTATCGTGAAGTCAAAACGAATACCTAATATTCACGAAGTGCCCAATTACTGTAAAATTCAATACAATTTGAATTCGGAAATCGTAGTCAAAACAAATTCGCGATAGGGAGTCTGGACCGTCTGGGCAGTAACTGTTGGTGTAGGGCAGTTGGACGCATTCGTCTAGCTATTGGACTGGGGTTCATGTTCAGCAGAGAATTAGGACGGAACTATGAATAATAATCCGGGTTTTAGTGTTATTTTATAATAAATGTATACGTACGCTTTTAAACCTGAAATAAATAATTGTTATTAAAGCAAACGTGATCTCGGTTAGGTATGGCCTATTTTTCATCATAATGACATTATTCTAAAACTTCTATCCGCGCCCAAATGCTCAGCCATTTAGAACATTCCGAAAGAGAATTTATCGCAATGGGCTCCACCGCAAAGCCTTTAAATTGAGTGTAGGACCTCCTCGCGTGTTATTGAAAGAGGAATTTTGTGAGCCGACTTCGACGCCGCAACCCTAAATATCGGATCGGGTGTGACGTCACTGGGCTGGGCTCATTGTTGCATACTATTATTCTTCCTTTTGTAACACCACTTAAATAGTCGTTAAAGAAGGCAAAATTGTTGTTACGAACAGGGCCAGAATGCAACTTCCTGTTAATGTATACCTCAGAGGTACATTATATAACAATTATTACTACACATTAATCACCATTAATTGAACATTCAGCATAAACATGTTACAGTGAAAATTTTCCTTCATACTATCATTCAGTTACCGAGTCCTAGTTTACCTAATAGAGCTAGAACTACATAATATAGGTATAAGTTATTAGATTAAATTTATTGAATTTATCTTAGTCTACTCCAGGAGGTGCTCATAATTTAACCCGAACAAAAACATGTTTTTCTCACAATGTCACCAGAGTTGGCAACCCTAACCGCAGCCAGAGGGTGCAACCATGGAAATTAGTGCTATTAAATAGTAGTGTAATTTCGCATGCCGCGCCACATGTCCAAACCACAATAATCTACATAATTATCATAATTATTTAGAATCTGAATTATGCTGACCGCGCCCTCCACTCACTGTACTGATACAGCCTTCGTATGGGCATGGAGTTGAACTTTAGGTACTAGAGAATGACCTGCAAGATAAACTGAATAAAATCATCTTCAGGATAAAAAAAAACACTTTTATAAGGTTCTTTTCTTTGCTGGTTATAAGACCAGCCAAAAATAAGGCCAGCTGTACAGGAACCTTATGAACCATAATTAGGCTTAGGCTATTAGAGGCTAAATAATTAATCTCTCATCTTACTTATCATTTTATCGTAGAGTTTTGTGCAACATTTTTGAATTCACAAATTCCGATGGGTAAACTTGGGTGCTTCTTGGGTATTTAAAAAAAGTTTTAGAAATGCAATAAAAGCACTTGCTGACCTTTATATCCAGTTGTTTTTCGTGGTAAGTTTTCACTCGTAATATTTCGCATATTTTGAATAATTTTCTCATTTATTCAGCTCGAGTCTTCCTGCTTATAAAACAGGGGAAAAGTTGTGAAATCATCGCTCTCAGACACACAATTAAGTTATGCTGAAACTTTCATGAGGATTGTTACCAAAACCTTCTTACACCGCAAACTTGTTGTGTTACCAAATTCTGACCCCAAACTCGCCGCTAGTATGAGTCGACAGTCAACTCACCTACATAAGGGGAAAAAATAAATACCGTATAGGTATATTCCGTCCAAAGGTTATCTGGTAGAGATTGCTATAAGTAATAAGGCCGCCTTTTTGTACGGTTTTTATTTTTAAGCTTTATTTGTATTTTTTTCTGTTTTTAGTGCAAATAAAGAGGATTGTATTGTATTGTACAGTTGTGATGCATACCAAACTTCGAATATAAAGTGAAAATATTTTTAAAATCTATGTAGGGTTAGCTGCTTTTGTACCTTGTCAAACTAAAAAACATTCAATGTTTGAATGAATTAATAGGCGGTAATCAGTTTGACAAGGTACAAAAGTGTATATCTACTTATTAAGCTGACTGTACTTAGGTTTTATTTTACATGAAAGTAAATCCTCATTAAATTTTAGATTCTTTTAGAAGGTTGTTTGTAATTTGTAACAGATCACAGGCGATAAGTCGCAGGCCTATTAAAAGCTTATTAAAAGTTAAAAGCTGTTTAAAATGTAAATGATTCTAGAGTTCCCTAAGGTGGTTGCTAAAAGGAAAAGCTAATGGAGTCAATTAAAAATAACTGCACTTAAGTATCGCGAATCTACGTATCTCCTATTTACATAACGGATGAATACGAACGTAGGATAAACGTAACACAGTTTGTGATATTTAGAAAACTTTTAATACAGGCTTTTGGTATTGGGACGTATTGGGAAATTGTAAATCTGAAATTTACAAACGGTATTTTTAATAGGTAGGTAATTATTTTAAAACCTTCCGCAAAGAATCAATTTCAAATTATACATTCACAAGACAATTCTCGAAAGCTGTGAAGTTTGTAGGTAAACTGAATCGCTATCCACACAAATTACTTAAAAACAATTATAATTGGCTGAACTATCTGCATAGCTACCATGCGACAATGGATGCCAATACCAAGTACTTACTACTTTTTATTCTCGCATGACTATTATCGATGTGCTAATCGTGTCCCAAGAAAAATTACACCTCGGAGAGTAATCTTAGTCACCATAGTCGTCTACAAAGGTACATAATATAAATAAGGTATGTACTTATTGGACTCAAGGGTTCAATTCTCAACCACCATGCAGCCTATAAAGACGTCTGACAGTGGCACATCGTAACGCAATAAGAATAGTAAGCATTTTGCAATGAATTCTAACACTCTACTGGAAAGGCGCGAGGTTGAGAATTGGAGCCCTGGGGGGTTCTAGGGGCACTTTATCTTACAAAAAACCAACGAACAAAAACAAAGTTTCGGAACGCTGCTATTCTATCTACAGCAGTTGTAATGATAGCTCTCGTTAAACTTTTTATCATGCTAGTTTAACCCTCCTGCTACATCGTAGCAAGATGTGAGCATCAAGTTGCCGCCACGATACACACAAGATACACGAATGGTCCCTTGTTTACAGCCATTACACAGGTTGATATCGCCTCGCATTATCACGTATTGAGGCTTTGGATGAGGACAATGTGTTGGAATTAGTTTGACGGCTTCTATTGTTCATTCCCGACAGCGTGCATCGTGCGGGTAGTTTATAGTTCAATTACTATAACTTGTAACGTAACGTCGGCCCTTTGTCAGGATATGGGAACCTTGATGGCTTGAGGAGGCATCGATTAATATGTTTAGGTTAGGTAGCCTTTCTATAGCTACTAGTACCTATACATAAGTACGTGGTATCCCACGTTGAAGCCACGTGGAGAGAGCGTACTTTAATACTGTACGCAAAGGCAAAATATGTTGTCAATTAATGCTGAAAAGTGAATTTATCTTTGAAGATCACAAAGTTTTTCACCGTTACTTTAGCTGAGCATGGGGGAAGTTATTTTTCTCTATAAAAAAAGAGTATAAATCCATATTCTGCGTGAAATGAAATCTAAGGTATTTTAACACTGTAAATACAATTCACTGTAAGTAAATATATTTACGTGACGTGTCGTAGATTTCTTACTATTTCATTCCAAAGAGCAACTTATGTTAATTTGAGGGTATTATCTAAAAGCTCAAAAGAAGCGTCAATACTTTCTTCGCCCTAGGGGATACTTCGAAACTCTACAAAATTTAACAAAACGCCGAATAATTTCAATACATTAAACTAGTTTTTTATTGTGAGATTCATATCGTCAAAACTTTATAACATAGGACTACTCCTACTACTAGTGGTGATCCTAGGATATACCGAAGTCCAGCAATAAGGCGAATTTTATTATGATAAAGATATGTTAATTTTTTATATACCTGGTTACTTAAAAAACTGCAAGTCATGGTAAGTAGGTAAAAAAATATATAATATGTAGGTAGGTTTCAGAAAAGCTTGGCAAGACCAAAATCCAAGGCTGCTAAAATAAATATGATATTCACATGTGCCTGTGAAACGAGAATGACATGGAAAGTAAGCGAAGTGTATCAACCTTTTCGTCTGCAAATCTGCCTGTCTGTCGGCTACTAGAATAACAAACGCCAAGAGAAGCTGATGTCTATTAGCATTTATACAGGGATCGCTCTGAAATCTGTCTTCGTTAATATTGAATGCACTCGAGTCCCTTTTGAGGATGGCCGCTGAATTATTCAGCTTCAGACACAGCACACGGGTGGATTGAGAAGTGAAGCGTAAATTATCCTGAAACACAAACAGACGATTTACATTGTTGATAATATATACTTAATGAAAGCAAATGCTTGTGTAAGTTGTCAATGGTATAATAAATATAGTTACTTACAGTTTTAAGTTTACCTAACAATTTTTTTATATTATTATAAAAAGGACAACTTTGTGCAAACAAAAAATCCTAAGTACCTATTATACATATACTTTATAAAAATATAAAGTGGTTACCTTAAGTACCTACCTGAGAATGAAATTTCGCTATTCCCTGATAACAATCCCTTAGGTTTCTTTGCAGGCGTTCGTACATATTATATTACCTAAACTGTATTAATTTATGTCTTAATTTTTATGGACTTCATCTATACTTGATTGTCCTGAGGTTTCAGGTCAAGCTGAATTACGGGCCGGAACCGGTTAAAGCCGGATAATGTGGGAAAATATGGAGAAAGTGTTAGCCAACGATTATGAGAGGGTGAATTAATGATAACGATAAACATTACCGGAACCTACATATTATGCTCATAAAGGGGTAGGCAGGTCACACCACCACGTTATTATGTAAAATTATCGAAGAGAATTAGGTATAAATATATTTTTTATCCTGTAACACACAATAAATTTTCAATTACCGCCTGATTTTCCGGTAAACAAGCGGATAACAGTCAGTAGTTACATGATGTCGATATATGTATAACTATCCAATCCATCTAGGATTTTCTCATTGTCTGGGCTTCTAGCCACAGAGCTTTTCATTACTTACTTACATTCCATTCCGACATGGAAGTTTCTGGGTGGATTGCGAATGCTGAAAAACCAGGAATTTAAAGTTATCACCGCGATCTTCGAATCTTCCTTGTGTGGCCGCGGACTCGCCAAGTTTCAGCAGGCAATTTCAGAACTTTATCGTGCGGACGTGGAAACTACCCGCCAAATGAGAAAATATTGCATTCTACTACATTTTGAAATAGTCTAGGCTGCAAATTTGTAGAACCAGCCGGCAAGCGGCGTCTTTAAAAATTAAAATTACTTCGTAGATAGGCATACATCTATGTTAAAGCTGGAAACTAGGGGTGTTAGGGAGCTCCGTAACCGTAACCGAAACTATCGGATATCCGATATAAAAAATCATCCGTAACCGTAACCGAATCCGAAATGAAAGTTTCGGATAGTATCGGATTTTCATTTTAGGTGTTTTTGATCTAAAACATCTAAAATTTAGATAATACTCAATATAATATAATTATTTTTATTTATTTTTATTTTAAATAGCTGTAATAATTACTCACAGACTGATTGTAATTCCTGCCAAAAACGAAATAAAACTACTTTATTACCTATTAGTATTTTACTTTTAAAATTCGTTAAAAATATAATATCCGTAACCGAAACTAACGGATAATCCGAAATAATTTATTATCCGTATCCGTAACCGTATCCGGTATAATAATCATTCCTATATCCGTATCCAATCCGTAACCGAAATTTCATATCCATAACATCCCTACTGGAAACGCTTGATTTTTATACATACCTACGTTCTGCTATATACATATATAGAGGATTTACAGAATCTATACATGAGCTACGAGACGAGAAGTAAAACTATTTATTTAGTGAGAAGCATTGAACTTGGGCTAGAAATAACTTAAAAATGTACTTACTTACCTAGTTTCCAATCATTATGGAATCAAGCATATTTTCTTTCCAGTTTAACTTATTTCTTGCCCCTGACTGTAGTATGTACCATAAAAAATTCGATACTCTATTCATCAAATTATTTTAATTTCATTCAAGCTCCGTTTTAGCCCTGAAGGAAGCTTGAACCATAAATCTGTGCATTTCTCAAGATTTCTATTCGCGAGCAGCTCTAATTAAAATTCCCACTTGGCGTCTATTACGAGATCCGAGCTCGATGCGCCAGTCAAAGCTAAATACGCTGTTTGCTCAAGACTTGCCTGAAAAACGACGATTGAATGATACTTAGCTAGAAATGCGAAAATATCAATATCAGTTAAGTATCAGGTTTTGCTCCTAGAGATCCTCTGTTTTTATAAGAATTAACTACCTACTTAGACAATATCTGCCTTCGTAACTACTTAGAGGTTATCAATTTTCAATACTACCTAAGTAGGTATACTAAATACTTACCTACTCCGTTTCACACACAAGCTTTTGACGCAAAATGATGTGATCTATAAGATGCAAGTCACCTATTGCTCCAGGCTCATTTGCCTTCTCATTTCAAAAAGAGGACGCGGGCCTCCTTTTTCTTGCCTAATCCAAATGAGTTTCCTTGAGAGTAGGCTCGTCCCATCAATGAACCCGCCTGACCCAGCAAACTGTGCTATTCACGCCTCTAAAGACCAAAAACGCAAATCATAAAATTTTCATGAGAATGACCCGAATGCAGCACCTGTTTTCGTTGGTTTGTTTCACGAGAACTAGGTTACTTACCATCGTACTTATAGCTTTCTCGCATTCATTCTTTGCAGTTTTCTATGGTTTAAAATCTTCAATGAAATCTCAGTAAGTATTCTATAATAATACAATAACTTCTACGGTCACTTAAACAACAGCTAATGTTTGTTTATCAAAGGTTGAAGGAATTAATAGCGGTTTTTTGACAAAGTTGGTACAAAAGTATAAGTACCAACCTATAGCTACATAATAAGCTGCTGACTGTACCTATATACCTACCTTCTTCATTAATTTACACCGTAGCAGGGAAGTCTACTGAAGAGGAATTTAACGAACGACTTGAAACACCTCATTATTTTCAATAATAGTAACAAATAAATTTAATATGGACTATTGCCGTGATGTCGTTATTTTTACTTATGAAAGTAAAAACATACGTAAGTAAGTAATATGTATTTACGTGGTGTGTAATCTACCTGACATCATAACGCATATTTTTAATGTGCACTAGCAAGATGAAACTTAGGTACTTACATGGAATCTCGAGGGACTAATTATCAATTGTTTAACTAAAGAGGTAATGCAGGTAATGCTCATATACTCATTTCATACATAGCGTTCCTGCTATTTTATTGGAACTGGAATGAGGAGGCCATGCCATGGACCAGTAAAAAACCTACACACATAAAAGCGGTCAGACCGCTATCTGAAATCTGACCGTAACCGAAAATAAGAAGAAATGGCAAAAGAAACTCCTCAAAAGACTCTTTTAGATACCTCCAGGGGGGAGTCAGTGCCTTAATGGCTGAACTTTTAGTAGAAGGTAGTGCCATCTCTTTATATTACTCTTACTACCAAAAAAGATGTAAGATGGCGTTATCAACAAGACCATAGAACAATAACAAGACACATAGATAAGTAGTATTTGAATGTTAACACTGTCATGATCTATGGCTTTTATGAAGAAATTGCGTGTCAGTGTCAGTGTCAGTTCAGTTGTGTTCAATGTCTCGCAAATAACATTTTTGTAATAAAAATAAAAGTCTATACTCTCGGTATATCGTTATTTATAAATGTTATATACCTACAAATAAAAATAAACATGGTGTGTCAAGAAAAAGCATCTTTATCCGCAAAAAGTGTTTTTATGAAATTCTTGTGTCCTGACAGATTCCATATGGATCCAGGTTCCATGTGGTTCCACGGGAACCGAGCTGAAATGGCGGCACTGGCAAAGAGCGATCGACATCTTCATATCCGCTGAAGATTAAAATATTATGTGTACCAAAATGATAAATGTCGCAAAGATTTGCCTCGCGAGGATAAATGATGCACTATTGGACGAAATGACTTTATCACCACAAGTGACAAGATTTGCTTCTCTTGGGAAACATAAACTAGCAAAACATGAATTGGTTTTCATGGTGAAAGGAATACACACACCCACTCGCATATTATTTTACAAGTGACATGAACAAAACTGAACTGAAACATTGTAATATGCGAGGTAATAAAGAATTATATAATAATTTGTTTTTTATTTATTGTTGCATGTAGGTACATAAATAGATTGAACTTAAATTTAGCTGATAAATGTAATAACTGTTGTGTGGTGTAACTACGTCAACGCAAATATGTCTTATATCTTTATAGATTGAAGTTAATAGCCGGATCCCCACCAGACGATCCAACGCGATCCGATCGCGCGATCCAAGGAATCTTACATACTAAACTTCTTGGATCGGGCGATCGGATCGCATTGGATCGTTTGGTGGAGATCCGGCTATTAACTTGTGATAACAATATCTATATATACAGGGTGTCCCAACAGGGCACCCTGTATGTATGTACAATGAGGTTGAGCAATATAAAGAGATGGCGTTGTAGGCTCAGTATGACGTATAGAGTATGACAAAAAACTCCTCCAGATGGCACTCTTTACACAATTGTTTATTTTTTCTCTATGGATACCTCTGTCCGAAATCTTCCTATGGTTAATGATTGTAACGTCATTTCCAGGCTGTACGTAATGTATTAGTATTCTTGAATGCTTTCAAAATGGCTAGTTCATTATTATTCTGAGATTAATAAAATATTGAACGCTCTCTTATTTGACACATCGATAGTGACGTTTACGTGGCGGCCGCTGTTTGTTTAATTTTTGCAGATTCCTACAAGAACTTTCAGATTATTTGTAAATCATCAATGTTACTGTGCAATAATCTTGCGAAATATTATTAAAATATAATAGAATAGTGTATTAGAGCACAATGGGGCTTTGCAAATGTCCCAAGCGTAGGGTGACGAACCAATTTTGTTTTGAGCATAGAGTCAATGTTTGCGAATATTGTATGGTCACGAGCCATCCAAAGGTAATTTGGTCATATTCTTTTATCTATATTATGGTAATAAAACTTGCGATACTTAATAAAAAGTGTTATTTTCCAGTGCATCATTCAATCGTACTTGCAATGGCTACAGGACAGTGATTACAATCCAATTTGTGAGATTTGCACAAAAAGTTTGAGTGAAGGAGAGTGCATTCGCCTCACTTGCTACCGTAAGAACCCGAGTCGTTCGTCAAGTCGCGCGCCTTAGACTCGCGCGCCACGCGAGTTGGCATCTTCTGTTTTTTTATATCGTCAACTCGCGTGCCCATGTAAAGTACGGTCAGATGCAAACGAATTGAAACTAAAAAATATAGTTAAATATTGTCTCCCTGGCTGATGAGCATAAGAAGGTACCGACTAGACAGTCGCCATTAAAGTAGTTGCTTTGATTTCGGGATAAAGATACAATAAAGCCTATGTTGGAAGTGCGGAATGAGGCAAAAGGGGATGTGACCTATGACGCATGATACCCAAGTTTGCTATCTCTCTCATCCCGTGCGCAAATTTTACCTGTCATAGCTATGTCCTTCAGGTTTTTGTTGCAAAAACCGGTTTAAAGGGTTAAAACGTCATTGTTTTAGTGACATCGTTTTAGTGTTACTCCTAATTCGAAACAGTCTACAGTACAGCGCAAAAATATTAAAATGTGGCAGTTTTTACTGATTTTTATGTATTGTGGGGGTAAGCGTATAATAAATTAACTTTACTATATTACCAAGTCTACTTTGCCGTAATATAAACACATTGTTACGTTTTCGTTGTGTTACCGTTATATTAAATATCGAATTAGCACTTAAATTTAAAACAAATTTCGTTTATTTCATTGGTCAATGAGACAGACCTAACTGTAACAATTACTTCCACGAAGTTCATCGCAACATCCCAGCGAGGAAAATCGGTACTGCTTCGTGCAGGTTATAAATATAACAAAGAGCGAACAAATAAAAATGGTTCCTGTGTTTGGAGGTGTTCGAAGAGAACAGTTTGCCAAGCGAGATTAATTACTGATTTTATTTTAAAGTAAAGTCCTATAAAATACCCTATACATTTTAAGTAGTTACCTTAAGCATAAAAAATTATAACTTTTGTGGCTGATTCTACATATTTTCACAGTCGAGCGAGTTGACGACAAAAAAAGTAGGTAAATACGGGAGGGGCAACTCGCGCGTGGCGCGCGAGTCTAAGGCGCGCGACTTGACGAATGACTCAAGAACCCTTGCAATATCAAATTCATCTTGTTGTGTTGGTGACAAATAAATGTATACAGATGGAGGTTCATAGGGTCCAAAAGAGTTTAAGTACTAGAATTCTATACATAGTGAATCATGTTTTCCTATGTTTTACAAAATTTTCTTGTGGTCCTACACAAACTTCTTTCCATTGTACTTTACTTTGTTAAACAGTATTATTGCAATGCTTCATCATAAAAGTATTGCAAATCATAATAATTATTTTTTATTTTAAACATACAGATGTATTCCACTGGGCGTGTGCGGAGGCTCGCTACAGGGCACTGCCCCGGACCACCGCCCCTGCTGGCTACAAGTGCCCTTCTTGCTCCACGCTGGTGTTCCCTCCACCCAACCTTGTGTCTCCAGTGGCTGATGTGCTCAGAGAGAAACTCGCTGGAGTCAATTGGGCTCGGGCAGGCCTTGGACTACCACTGGTGAGGATAAGTACATTATTAATACTAACTGCTAAGTTCTGTTCTAATAATGGAGAAGTACTAAGAATCAAATAAATAAGTCTTCATCAATAATACTATAGTTAATTTATGTTTTTAAACAACATAGCAACAGAGGCTTCTACTAATCATTTTGAAATCTCAGCTTTCAGAAGACCAAGACATGAAGGGCGCCACATTAAGGAGAAGCCAGTCACCCACAGAGAATACTCCATTCTACAACAGCACTGTGGATGGTCTCCGAGGGACTCCTGTCGGGGCCAGTGATGATGAGGGCACCAGCCGTTCAGCCAATGGCACTCCACATTCCATTGTACAAATACCTGATGACTCGGCCAACATGTATAACAACAGGAAGGATAGTTTTAGCTCAGGTAAATAGCTAGACCAAAGCATGTTGATGATCCTACCTTTGTACCCATTGAAGAACCAAGATGTAACCTTACCACATAAAAAGACGTGATAGAGGGCTGATAATTATGATATAAGATAATATTAGTGGCTGCCACTGCCGCAAACTCATCCTATGAATGAATAAAACCAATTTGATGCTGCCTTAATTTCCTTCTACAGCTCCTCTGGAGCACAATATGCAATGTGTTTACATAACAATCTTTACTCTATTCATAGATGTCCTGCTACAAATTGATATTAACTTCTTATGCATATTATATTTAATTTAAAAAAATATATGTAATTCCAGGTGGCCAAGCTTCACGTAAAGGTTTCAAGCCGTTGGATCCAGCCAAGCCTTCCAATAACTTTGACCATGATGACAACAAATACAAACAGAAGTCGACATTCGCTTGGATCAACAGATGGTGGAAGTAAGTATTTTACATATTTTTTTGTCTGTGATCAAAGGAACACGACCAGCTTCATTTGTTTTTCATAATATCGTATGGATTTAACGTTTTGAGATCACAAACTAATAAAGAGATGTTTTCAGGAACTCGCTGCCAGGGTCCCGCGTGCGTCGCGCGGGCGGCATCTACCGCCGCTACTGGATCATATTCGGCCTGTTCGTGGTGGCGCTGGTGGCCCTGCTGCTGCTCAGCCAGCGAGACGTCAACGACGACAACCCATTTGGAGTCATCTATGACGAGGACAGGAGAATACTGCAGAAAAACTAAGCTCTTCAACTTATTTATCAACTGTATTTATTTATAAAAAAGCAATCGTAAGTGATATATGTACCTATATTGAAAATGTTGTAATTATAATTCTTCTGTTTATTATTATTAGATTGTTTTGTAACAATAAATATTGCACGTAATAAATGCTAACGTATTGATGGAATTTTCATTTGTTTTCTATAATCACAAGACTTTCACACAAGTTTCAGCTGGCTTGTCCAAGAAAAGGACTGAGAATATGTCATTGTAGAATTCAGGGTAGTACTCGCAGGCGCGGCGGCAGTCCGGCATCCAGTTCACCTCCAGGAGCTTTGGCTGCATCACAGGCTCCCCCTTCTCCTGGTGCCAACTCAGCATTATGTCAGCTGCATACAAGGCTCTAGACTGCGGGCTCTTTGCTATCCCACAAGGAGCTTCCTTCATTGTGGCACCAGTAAACAGTTCACCAATCATTTTGAATATTCTTTTCTCTACATCTTCCCATTTATAGTTGCTATACTGTCTTGCCCACTCCTGCTTGAACTCTGCACAGAGCATCCTGAAGAGAGGTGCATCCTCATTGTAGTTCATGACAGTGAAGTGTTGCTCATAGTCCTCAAAGTTGTTCATAGCAAAGGCTTTGTTTGAAAACCTCAGGAAGAAGTTACTGTAAATGTATACCTCAGTTGGGTTTACTGATTTCAGCAAGATGACATATCGGATATCAAACTTGACTTGGCCGACATCAGGTCTGTCAAACAGCACAGGGTTTTCAATGTACTTTTGGGCTATTTTAGGGCCAGTCAGTGGCAAACGGCACAGAAAGTCTAGGGTGTCAGAAATGTAGGTGTCCAGACCCCTGGCTAGATTGTATGGTTTGCAAATCCAATGATTGTCTAAGCCAGCTTGTTTCCTCTGCATATAGTGGGCTACTAATTTTGATAATTCAGTCTTCATGTTGAATGTTGTTGGTAACCACAGTGGGTAGGTATCCATTTGCTCATGAGATGCATGTCCTTGCTGTCCTACACATCTTCTAGCCACTATTGGTAAAAGATCTTTAATTGTGATGACATATTCAAAGGGGAACTGGTTAACAAACTTGTGTGGTGACGACTCACTCAGTTCTTTGAATGTTTTGAAGTGATTCAGGTACCAAAGAACATCAGCATCATTTTCATTATCTACAATTTCAAAGTTGCTAGATGTCAAGTACTGGTTGATGTATATGTACTCTGAGAACACTTTAAGTTTTTCTGTTGGAGGAGGTCTAGCAGCCAGCAGCTCCAGGGTAGGCAGGGTCTCCACAATGTGTCCTTCCAAGAAGTAGTTTGGACCAGGCTCCTCTTGTGTGTATGGCTCATAGAAGTGTTCATACTGCCTCCAGGGTATCAACATGGCATCTCTCTGCCGTTGGTCTTGAAACTCACCCTCAACAAAGTTTCTTGTGATTGCCTCTCCTTCCTCAACATTCTCAATAGGAAATAGCAGAGTGTAGGTCATCTGATCTGGTATGTGGATGAATGGCACTGCTCGGAAGTTAGGGTTGTCAGAGTGGGTCAATCCTGAGCCTAGCTCGTCCAGCACATACCACACTGGCACTCTGTCTTCAACAGAAAACTCATTGCCACCAATTGCATAAGTATGTGCATACTTCCACACAAGTTGAGATACTTTTTCAATTTTCTCATCAGTGTCTTCAGCATCTACCTGCATGAGGTTACACATCCTGTCCAGTAACCCAGGAACATTACGAAGGTTACTTTTGACCACGTTAGCTTTGAAAGTCCAGGCATGGTCAATCAAGTAAATATGATCACAGTCGGATCTGTCTATATCCTTGATAGCGATGACACTCCAGAGGGGATCGTACGGTGTCTTCTCACAGTCTTCATAGTCAATTTGCACAAGTTGAAAAGTTAAACCAGAGTCAAATATTTCATCACGTAATTTCTTACATAAAATCGGCCAGAAGTGTTCGGGAACTCCGGACAACAGTAGCTGAGGTTTGTGCAATGCTATAAAGCTGTTGTAATTTGATAAGCCGTCCATTTTAGCAGATTTACAAGAAATAAAAATAAAAGCTTAGGTTAAAGTTTTGCTTTTCCGGCTATCGGCATGATTTTTGACACTGACAGTCGGTGACAGTGACAGATTCCGCCACACAGATTCGGATCGAACAGCTGTAATTTGTTTGAGGAAGCATATGTTATTATTCTGAGCTAGATCGTAAAACTTTTGCGACGTCTCTTGCCGTGGGGTTCCCCTCATCTCGCCTAATCTTTATTTACCAAAACTCGTTTCGCATAACTCGTATGGTCTAAACTTTTTTGGTCGAATCATCACTTTGCCAAGACGTATATGGCATAAGGCTCGTTTCGTCTAAAGCTCTTTAGGCACAATCTTGAAACACCAAAGTCGTCGTCGTCGTCGTTTTCTCAAATTTATGTTCGCCTATACCTATGTATAATCTTGATTCTCCTAATGTTATCTTAATAAATAATATATTAAGTACCTATGTAGTAAATGTACAAATTGTGGTATTTTTCTCCTACATCCCGAAAATCACGATATTGTATGATCAAAAAATCGAAAGTTAACGACCAATATAATTATTACAAACCCCATGAGATCGAAACCTAAAAATAGGTGCGACGACGAGCAAAGCGAGGAGGAGCATGTTAGGTGCACATGTTCATCAAAACCAAAGCGGAGCGCAGCGAAGCGGAGCGGAGCGTTTTCCAAACAGCGGAAACAATACAAGGCACCAGTTTGCGCTACGTATGGAGACGCTCCGTCAAAGTTAAAGCCAAACGAATATTATTACTTTGTATAAACCTATGCCATAGCACTATTAGGCTATTCAAGATTTGGCCATACTATTATTACGCTAAACAAGATTATGCGAAGTAACTTTTTACTAAACGAGATTTATGCAATACGATTTTCGGCGAAACGAGACTTAGACCAAACGTTACTATGCAATACGAGATTAGGTTAATAAATCTTAGGCCTAAAAAGGTAGAACCCTTGCCGTGTACTGTACACGGTGTACAGTGCCACAAACTTATCTGTTCCGGTGACTGCTCACGTAAATGTGTAATATTTCTTCATTCTATAAGATTTTAAGTTTGCCAGTAGTGGTAATTCGCTCTTGTGGTTTCAATAAACCCATCTAATCTATATCAATGTATAATTCATTAGTAAATAATGAGATATGGATCAATTTAGTTCGCTCTCACCGGAACAGATAAGTTTGTCGCACTGTACGTTCGTATGCAGTGTTTCTCTGTGTGCGTGCGTCTAGCACATTGTACTAAAGTCTGTTTTTTTATCTCAGATACTAAATAGACAGATTCTGAACGGTTCATCAACAGGTTCAAAAGGTAACAGAAAAACAATGAAATAGTTTACATTGAGACATTTATATTCAATAGGTAAAGGGTGTCTTTAAACTACCCTCTCCAAGACAAAATTTCACTTACAAGCTAATTAAGTTATAGTATCCAATAATAATAGTGATCACATTATCTTTATAAACTATACAAATATCAAAACTGAGATGACGAGAAATAAACAAATGGGTTAGGGGGCATAGACTAACCAATGTACTAAATTATATTAGGAGACAGTATAGAAGAATAGAAAACATTTGGTCAAGATTTTGTAAAGTCATATAAGAAGAACACGGGCAACATTGCTTAGCTACAATAACTACTATTTTAACACCACTGTCACATTTATTATATGCACTATAAACCATTGAGTTCAAAACAGAATTATATCCCCATTGCTGTTTAGAGTGGAAGAAAAACATTAACACACCTCACCAACCCTCAACTACCCTAATTCATCGCATCACAAAATAAAAATCAGTCACAAGAAGATAGTATATCTACTTACAGCAGAACAACATCTAAAACATCAGTTCAGTTAAAATTACATACCTATCTACACAATTACTTCAGTTGGAATCCGAGTCCATGTGCGTCCTATAGTTGCGTCGCACCTTTTTGACTCGTTGTCTGAACTTGTGCGCTTGGTAGTCGGGGTCGTCGGACACGTCGGGCGGGGGAGGGGCGCTGTGGCGGGAGCTGCTGCCGGCTATAGTGCCCACGCCGCTGTCCGGGGTCCGGGCCGCCCCGGGCGTCGGCCACAGACTGCTCTCCGTACTACAACTGCTCTCCAACTCGCTCTCATTTGTTTCGTTCATCAACCGCGTCACCGTCCGGTTGTGTTGTTTAGGAGCTAATCGCTCGTTGACTGGAGTTGTTTCTCGCTCGGTTGTGTCTTTGTGTGGAGGAGACTCGCTAGAGTCTGACCGGCGTAGGCTGAGTCTGCCGTTGCGGCGCGATCGCCTCATCCTTAACCTATTGTCTGGTGGAGACGAGTTGCTTTCAGTATCTGGCGGGTCGCTCCTCAGAATGTCCCCTAAAGAGTCCCGGGAGCCGTTGACGGGCGTCGGGACAATACTGATGAGGTTATTAGGTACTCCTTGGTTCACGTTCTGATTTCGTGGCGAGATCGGCCTGCTGCTTACTGATTGGTCGTCGTCGGAGTCCACTTCGGCTATCCTAAATAGTGCTGATGTACTTTGGCCTCTGTAACCTGCAGGATAAACGTGATATTTAGATGGTTAGCGGTTAAACTTAGTAAAGCAAAGTTTTGAGTTGCTGGATGTTATATTACCTGTGCTTGTGCTAGGTAAAGCTAAGTTGTCCTCGACATTTTCAAGATGATTCATACTACTTTCACTTATATCTCGTAACATGGGTGACCCTGCAAATACAAATAGATTAGCATAACAATAACGTATTCATAACAATATTCGCAATAAAATTTACAAATGCAATGTCATGTTCAAGTAAAATACCTACCATTTGTTCTATTTGTCCCTTTTCTGTAACTAGTGGATTTGATTTTCCTTTTCACAGCCCTGGAGAAATTCATTCGGCGCCTGAGTGGTCTAATCATCTGTGAACAAGAAATATAAAAAACTTAGAACAGTTCATAGATTGTTAGTTTTTATGAATAAAATTGAAATTAAGACAAACATTTTTGAATCTGAACTTATATAAATTTATTCATTACTTCGCCCTTTTGGCCTGCTTTAATACTCAACTCACCCTGCCAGAATTCCTATACAAGCAGTGCGCAGGTTCATCCGAGTCAGTCCTCTCGCTAGACGGCGCCGACACCCGTGCTAGCACCGCGGGCGGCACCCGTGCTAGGGGGCGTCGCGAGCGCGCGGCCCGCTTGCCCTTACTGCTGGCGCTGGCTAGGGCCTTGCCGGATGGCTTGATGGTGGTGGCGCGGGACTGCTTGTTGCGACTGCGGAAGGGAAAACTTATTAAACTTATTAAATTTAATTATCATACTTATTATATTTATACGACTGTGGTGTCGATATTGAAGAGGGTACAAAGCTCCTTTTACGGTTTTACGATATTGTGAGTGTAATAAGTGTAAGCGTAATTTTTAATTTCTTGAATATAGTTAATATTTTTGCGACTATGAAGGGGAGTGGTCATTATTTATTTGTTATTATATTTATGCTGTGCTATCGATATTGAGGAGGGTAGGAAGCTCATTTTACGCTTTCATGATATTGTGAGTGTAATAAGTGTAAGAGTAATTTCAGATTTCTTAAATTGAATTTAGTTAACATTGTTTATCAGAAAAGGCTTTACGTAAGAGTTTGACTGTCTTATATCAATATTTTTACTGTTGAAAGTTTAATAATGAAAACACATTATCTTACCGTAGCAAACCTCGCTTAGAACGAATGTTTTTCGGATATCGCGACGTGTAGACCCGAGCAACGCGGTTGGGGCAGCGTTGACTACGCGCGCTGTTTTGATTGGCTGAAAGGAAAAAAGTTATTGTTATTGGTTTGAAAGTAAATTACCTTCTAAATACACACGAAATATAACCATAACATTCGCCGTGCAAGCTTTCAAGGTTAATCTACTCTAGCAAACATTGCATGCTTAGTTATTCTACACACATGCATGCTAACAAAAATAAAAACCCAATTAAGTGAATTTACCACTGCGTAATAATATCTATGACACCATGCATTTTTATGATTTGCCAGATAAAATCACCAACATATTTTGTATTTTGTGTATAAATACATAAACTTTGTGTTAGTGTAATCTCTTTTAACTACTCAATGTTAGTCGCAAGCTACAATTCCCCGTGGGAGGGGACACCGTAAAGGTGCGTATAAACATATCGCGGCATTCGAGTTTGGTTGTCATGTTCTGGCGTGTTATAATTGCTTGAGCATTTATAATAGTGTATGCCGAGACCAGTATCCAATCATTAATATCCACTGTTCCATGTTTGAACGCACACAAAAAGCAACCTAACCTACAAACTACACAAAGAAAACAACATACATCGTTTAGGCGGTAAAGGCGGAAAGTCCACAACAATGTGGTTCTCACTGTCACTGGAGTCTGAGCCGCGGCTTCGGATGGAACCACCGGAGCTTGACCCGTCCAGCGAGTCGGTTTCCTCGGCGAGGCATTCCAACTCTCGCTGGACTAGCGAGTCGAAGAAGGCCATCATACGCGGGTCTTCGCTCGTCGACTGTTCCACGTTGTTCTGCCAAACGTACTGAGGAAGGTAGATAGATAGGTTGTTACATTTTACACGAGTGTTACACAATGGTTTTGATTTTAACGAATATACCTGCAGACTATTATTTATTTATAGTAGGTATTTATACCCAGTTTGTGGTGATGGAGCTGAAGATGGAGTGGATAGTGGGTACACAAACATGAATACTTTTTATATCTCTCTCACTGCACCGACTACTTCAGACAAGTAGCTGCTGTTAAAGGCGCGGGCCACACAGACGAGACGGATACGGGGCGCGGACACGACTTGGTACAATTTTGCATAGCAACGGCGACGCTTCTATACATTTGCGACGCGTCCTCGTCTTACGTCTCTTTTTTGTCTGGCCTGCGCCTATACCTTTTTCCACGAGGAAAGACAGCTGATACAAGCAAAAACTTCCCTTATTCGAATGTAATAAGGGTCCTGTCAGATGTCTTTCCCCGTGAAACAAGGTATAAGTGTTGCGGTACTCTTTAGGTGAGGCCTAAGTCCAGCAACTGCTGAAGATGCTCAATGCTCGTTTGAGCATTGCACCATACCTGTCCGCTGTGGTGCGCGAGCGACACGTACTCCTCGTGTGAGTACATCTCGCGCGGCTGGTCGCCGGCCGCGGCGCGCAGCAGCGAGCCTCGCATCGACCAGTACTCTACTGCTGACCACACCTGGAACAGGGGACGGGCAAAGGTTACTTAGAGGAGATCTATAGATAGAAGGATGAAACTGTATTAAAGAGCAGGAAAATATACTGCAGGTTGTTGCTGCCACAAAAAGTCGCTGGTTTAGTTCACACTATGCTTACATTTGTGGGTTCCAAAGAGCCTCCCCGAGTGACGTATTAATTGTAATTTACATACGTTGACGCTATTCTGACTGGCTAACATTGGTAACCTTTCACCACGGTAGGCAAACCCTATATGAGCTTTAATGTTTGTCACCGACACACAAGAAGTTGAAGTGATGACGTGATTAAGATATAAAACTCAACTGTACAGTAAAGAAGTGGTGGGGATATAAAACTCTACACTACAGTAAGTTAGTCTACCAAGTGCTAGTGTACCTTGATGATCTTCTCGACGCCGCTGGAGGCGACGAGGCAGTACTGCGGGTTGTAGCGCACCTGGTTCACGATGGAGCGGTGCCCGTACAGCACCACGTGGGGATCTTGCATAGCCGGCTCTGAGGAACATATTTAAATGAAAAGAAATATAGTAAAAACGGTTAGTAATAAAATTACGGAGCTGAAAATCATAATATGTTTGCTGGGCAAGGACGATGGATGCACGCTCACGAGGCCGCGCGATGTGAGTGAGCGTGATGCAAAATTTTTGTCACGTCTTAGCGTCTTCTTCTTGCCTCCCATGCTAGCTCTGCTGGTCGAGTTTGCAATAAGGCCGCCTAAAAATATAAATACACCCCTCAACATAAGTCACACTCTCCCTTACCATCGACCGGGTCGGCGGCAGTCTCCGGAACCTTCCACATGTACAAATTGAAGTCGTCGGAGCCGGACAGCACGTAGCGGTCGCCCTCGCCGCCGAAGCAGCAGCTCTTCATCGTGCACGAGTTGTAGTAGTCCTGTGGAGGGACAATAATAATAATCAGGCTTTATTTCACCGATTAAATTTACGTTTTACAGAGTGAGATGATTTTATGCGTTCCTTTTTTATTCCTGTGGAGGGATACAAGTGGTTAAATATGTACTTGAAAGGTATTCGAGAAGCAGAAACTGGGTTTTTGTACGAGGTTTGCTAAAAAAGATTCAGTTTTATTCAATAATTTTTTTTGTCAAGATGTTTTATGATCATTTCCGCTAGAGGGTGCCACTTTGTATGTCAATCAAAACTGATTACTAGCACAGGTTGGGTAATTGTGTTACATGTAATTTGGTCTGAGCATGTAATATAATATCACAGATAACCGCTCGCTCATGCCGTTCTGTGCCGCTAGTGGCCACACACAGTGCTACAGTAGTGCACTACACACTGACCTGGTGGTGGAACATGACGCGAGGCGGCGGCGTACAGGACGCTCTGTGCCGCTAGTGGCCACACACAGTGCTAGCTAGACGGTCGAATGGTGTAGTGGTTAGTGACCCTGACTGCTATGCCGAAGGTCAAAGTCAAAGTCAAAGTCAAAAATTTTTTATTCATCGTACAAATATAAAATTTTCTGATGAACGTCAATTTTTACAAATTACTCTCCGTTCGGATAAGGGGGGGCTCTTTCTGTCCCGGGTTCGATTCCCGGCTGGGACAGATATTTGTTTAAAGACAGAATTTGTACTCGGGTCATGGGTGTTGATATGTATCTATCTATATATTTGTGTAGATATATCAGCTGTCCAATGCCCATATTACAGGCTCTGCCTAGTTTGGGGTCGGATGGCCGTGTGGGAGATGTCCCCATATATCCTAACTAATCCTAACTAATATTATAAATGCGAAAGTAACTGTGTCTGTCTGTCTGTCTGCCTGCCTGTTACTCTTTTACGCCAAAACTACTGAACGGATTTGAATGAAATTTGGTATACATATGGTCTAGACCCTGAGAAAGAACATAGGCTACTTTTTATCCCGGAATTCCCACGGGAAAATCTTTTTAAGGCGAAGCGAAGCTCGCGGTCACAGCTAGTTATATTATATGACCTGGTGGTGGAACATGACGCGCGGCGCGGGCGAGGCGGCGGCGTACAGCACGGGCGCGAGGCGGCGGCGCAGCGCCAGCAGCAGCGTCCCGCGCGCGTTGAACCGCACGCTCATGCCGGACTGGGCCGTGCCGCGGGGGCCCATGTAGCGGATCACTGGGCTGGGGAGAAACAAGCGATGTGAAAGTAGGTTTAGATATTTTTAGGTTTCTTATTTCAAATGTGGTGACAGAAGAGGTCTAGAATGGATATCTTGGCTGGCAGACGTAGCGCAAAACCAACGCTTTAGTGTGAAAGCAAACGATGCGTTGCAACGCTGCACTTTTGACGGTCAAAATGACAAGTCGCCACAATGCATTACACACCGTGTGCTTTCACATATAGGTAGCCGGTAATGGTTGTATGAGCAACTCCATGGACTACTAGGGTTTCTTTTAAGACGCTAACTCCCAGCAATAGCCTATTACTAGCTCATAATTATACTACCATATAAAATGACTAACTGTTTAGGCGAGCGCAGGTCCCAGAGCGCGATGCCGTCGCGCGCGTTGGCGGACGCGAGCGTGCCGGCCTGCTGCGGGTGGAACGTCACGCCGTGGAACGCCTTGCGGCTGCGCGATATCACCAGCGACTCTGCGTGTGAAATTGTAGGGCTTAATGGTAGCATAACAAATAGGTACCTAATCATTGAACTAGAATTACTAGCGTATAGAAACGACACCGCGAACTTGACATGTGCGCTATAACTATGCTTTGTTGCCGCTCGGCAACAACTATCTACTATGGGAATCTACTTCACGTGGAACACAGATTTTGTTCGCGTTGTCTGTTCTAGTACGCAATAAAATGAATCCTGTACAATGGATGTTGTGAATTAAGCCTCAAAAAGTTAGTCCTACCACAATATTCTTCCGAAAACTGACCAAAACATAGACCTACAACACTACCACAAGTCTCACTCACCATGCACAGACTGGCGTGTATCAAACAGCAGTAGCCTGCCATCGTTACCGGCCGTGGCGACCACTCGCTCGTTGAACGGGTCTATGGACAGCGAACACACGGCTCTCTGGTGCTGGAGTACTTCCAGTGGGCACTTGCTTTCCACATCGTGCACTATCACCTGAGGGAAAGAGATGGCTATGTTTACGATGTATTGATTCGAGGTAGTTATGTTTTAGGACATCTTGAATGGTTTTAAAGGTAAAAAGGTTCTTGGTTAGTACTTATTAGCACTGACTATTGTGCTGTAAATTAAGATTCAGTTATACATGAGAATCAATCCTCAAGCTCCCATTATTTTTTACTTGGAATATTACAACAACTAACTGTGAAAACAGCAATGTAACTGTGCCTGCAGTTGAGTCAGGTGGGTGTTTGTTATAGCCACAATATCAAATAATTATGTAGTTATTTAATTAATGATAAGCGTTTTTTAGGGTTCCGTAGCCAAAATGGCAAAAACGGAACCCTTATAGTTTCGTCATGTCCGTCTGTCCGTCTGTCCGTCTGTCACAGCCGATTTACTCGGAAACTATAAGTACTACAGTGATGAAATTTGATGGGAATATGTGTTGTATGAACCGCTACAAAAATATGACACTAAATAGTAAAAAAAAAGAATTGGGGGTGGGGCCCCCCATACATGTAACTGAGGGATGAAATTTTTTTTTTCGATGTACATACCCGTGTGGGGTATCAATGGAAAGGTCTTTTAAAATGATATAAAGTTTTCTAAAAAAACATTTTTCTTAAAGTGAACGGTTTTTGAGATATCAGCTCTCAAAGTCGTAAAAAGTATGTCCCCCCCCCCTCTATTTTTATAACTACGGGGTATAAAATTCTAAAAAAAATAGAGGTGATGCATGCTAATTAACTCTTTCAACGATTTTTGGTTTGATCAAAGTATCTCTTATAGTTTTTGAGATAGGTTGATTTAACTGTAATATTATATTTGCTGCTACGGAACCCTTTGTGCGCGAGCCCGACTCGCACTTGGCCGGTTTTATATTATGTAGTTATATTTATTTGAATTTATATTTATAGTCATATGAGAAGAGGATGATAAGTAGAGTATTTGCCTTTATTTACAGGTAAATCCATAACATTTATTGACTACATCAGATCTGTTTTATGATTTTTCCTGAAGGGTCAACATAAAACATATTAAAGCATACTATGTTCAATTTAGTAGGTATTAAAATTAATGCCCTGTATAATAATATTATTACAATTTTTCATCTACAGGGTGTTGCAAAATTGGTATACTAAGCCGAAACCTACATGTGCAGCATGGTATATCTAAGCCTGAAACTGAAATCAGAATTTGAAAATTCGCGAAAAAAAATTTTCTTTTTCCATAGAAACTTTGTTGGTCACGTGATTTTTTAGAATATTCTTTATTTGTACACAAGAATAGATTATACAAAGCTTAAATATAAACACATATGTACAAAAAAGGCGGTCTTATCACTAAAAGCGATTTTTTCAAGACAACCTTTAGGTGGAAGAATATTTATGTTCAGATAGGGTCAAGTGTACTAAAGAATTTATTAATTAACTATAACTTTTTTATAAGTTCATCATTTTTATAAGGTTTTACTATGGAAAAATATTTTTTTTTTTCGCGAATTTCCAAATTCTGATTTCAGATTCGGGCTTAGATATACCATGCTGCACATGTAGGTTTCGGCTTAGTATGTACCAATTTTGCAACACCCTATTACTGATAACACCCAATTAATGAGCCTCTACTGTACACTATTAAGGTAGCTTGTGGTAAAGGAAGGGTACATACATACAGTGCTCCAAAATTTATAATGCGCATAGAAATCTTTGACAGATCGGTTGTTTTCGATTATGTGACACATGATATTGACTCCTATTTCTTTCGAACAAGGTGCACAATGCAAGTGTTTTTTTAAGGCTCTTACGATTTAATGATTCGGGTGTGAAGATCTGCATGTGCATTATTAATTTTGGACAAGTGTACACTTACACTAGAAAAAGGCCCAACTAGCAACATTTTATACCTCAGCTCATTTTTTATCAAATCTACTCACAATATCATCATTGCCTCCAGAGAATATCTTCTGGTTGTCTTCAGTGATGCCGAGACAGAATATGTTGGCCTGGTGCAGAGCCTTCATGGCCTCAGGAGCCCCGCGGTCCATGAGGGCCTTGCCCACCTGCCACAGCATGACTCTCCTGTCATCTCCGCCTTAAATAAGATAATTGTTTAGATAAATTTATAAATTACTAGCTGTCCCCGCGCGCTTCGCTTCGCCTTAAAAAGTTTTCCCGTGGGAATTCCGGGATAAAAAGTAGCCTATGTTCTTTCCCAGGGTCTAGACCGTATGTATACCAAATTTCATTCAAATCCGTTCAGTCGTTTTGGCGTGAAAGAGTAACAGACAGACAGACAGACAGACACAGTTACTTTCGCATTTATAATATTAAGTTAGGATAATTATTGTTTAATCCATAATACTTACACCCATACTTTTTACAAGACAGTGGTGAGGGCTCTGTTCTAGGTGTAGTGTGTTGTTCAATGCTATGGGACAGGTCTATATCCGGCAGTGATTCAATACTAGCAGTCAATTTCTATTATAAGTTAAAAAGTATGGGTATTAACTGGTGTAAAGGCAGTAGTCAATATTTTCAATATAAATAAAGAATTTAAACTAAGTTTAATTCTTTATTTAAGGCATATTTGAGGCTTATTATCTGGCCTATGAAGGTTTGATGTAGCAATAAGAATATCCATGTAGGTTTATTACCATTCCAGATGTAAGTATTGGTAGGTAGGTAGATACATAAAGTTATAATCACAGTAGGTCTTGGTTGATGGCTCATCTTAGTCCTAAATCCATAAGTATTTAATTATAATTACCTGAAGCGAGCAACTCGCCATTG
Source organism: Plutella xylostella (assembly GCF_932276165.1). Classification (NCBI taxonomy): domain Eukaryota; kingdom Metazoa; phylum Arthropoda; class Insecta; order Lepidoptera; family Plutellidae; genus Plutella; species Plutella xylostella. Next base: position 3,451,614 of record NC_064005.1, read on the forward strand.
TTGGAAAATTCAATCGCATTCACACATCCAAAATGGCACACTAAATCGCGTCGATAAAGGTTTTTCGCAGCATTTAAACGCTGACTAAACAGCTGTGATTTAAGATTTGGCAATAGTCCGTACTCTCGCTGGGTAATATAGGGCAAGGGGTTCGCGATATTAGCCATTTTAACATAAAATCACCATTTTTTATTGATGCAAAATGAAAAACACAAGTGTCTCGCTCGCGATCAGCTGTAAATTATTTATTTTTAAAAACATTTTCACGTTCCTTTACCGTCATCTTGTTGTTTATGTAACGGAACGAAAAAGACCTTAGAATAATAACAACATCTTTTTATTAGATGGACTCGTTAATCTCGTGATATCTTTCTCTATCTCACCCTTGTTGATTCGTCTCAAAGACAGAACACAGTCATTTACTTTCGTCTGCGATCCGAAAGGTTTTTCAGCGCTTATGCAGAGAACTTGCTTTTGCTTTGCATGTTGCCTTGCTTTTTACTGCTGTTATTATTCTGACCCACCGTTATTGTTACCCTGAGTTATCTTATTGACAGATCTAAAAGTCAATGTCAAATGTCATTTGATTGTGTTTGATTGTCATTGCAGTAGTATTGCTTGCAGTTTTAAATGTCAAACTAGCACACGTGAGATTTGTTTTTATGTTTTTATTGAAAATTTACTTCAATATTGTGAGACAAATTACAAAATAAGCATGATAAAAACAGTCGAAATGACAAAGCCCACGGTAAAAGTATCAGGTAAATAAATTACTTTCTTTAATATCCGAATTCCTGTACAGCTCACCGAGTTCTTTAACAACTTCTAACGATTGTGTTATTCCAGTGTCGGATTCTGAAGAATCAAGTGTAGAAGAGTCGGGAGAGTCAGACAATGAAGTGGAAATGGCAGCAGACGAAGAAGCAGCTGGATCTGACGAAGCCGATGTATCAAGCGACGCCGATGAGTCCAGTGACGATGAAAACAGTGGAGAAGAGGGCAATCTCGTCACCAACGAGGGCTGGAGAGACTCCGTAGCCAAAATCCTCAGCTCCAGCAAACCTAAAAATAAGAAAACTCTAGTTCTATCTAGAGCCAAAAAGCACTCAGAGGTTGTAAAGCCAGAAGTAACAGAAAAACCAGCATTTGAAATCATAGGAGAAAATAAAAAAGAGAAGCCGGTAGCGAAGGAGGATGTAGATGCAGCTGCAGAGCCTCCAGCCAAGAAAAAGGTTAGAATAAAACTTCAATAAAATACATTTATACCTAGTAATACCTACCTACTAAATATTTTACATCAACCTAGATTAATTTTGAATGGTTGATGGTGATTTGAGGTGATGGTTTTTAATTTCTTATCTATTACATTTCTGTTACAGAAACACGAAAAAGCTCCAATAAGAGTAAAACCAAATATCCTAGAAAAAGATAGGGAAAGGTTACTATCTAAAATAGCAACAAAAGGTGTAGTACAACTATTCAATGCAGTTAGGAACCAACAGAAGTCACTTGGGCAGCAAATAGACAGGAATGATATAACTGAGGGAGCCAAAGAGAAGATTTTGAAGAAGTTTGACAAAAGAGCTTTCTTGGACACCCTCATGGGCCAGACCAAGTCTGTGGTGGTGGATGAAGCCACCAAGAAGTACAAGGATGAGGTGAAAGATGAAGAGAAGCCTAGGTGGAATGCTTTAAGGTACTTATTTCTTACCATATACTTCCTATTCAAAAAACTTATATTGCTGATAGTACTCTATCTATTATTCAATGAATTTTAACTTGCATCTACTCTTGATTATTTAACACATGCATTACCTATTTAATTTTTCAGGGACGATTTCATGATGGGAGCGAAAATGAAAGATTGGAATAAGGAATCAGATGATGAACAATAAAAGAAGCATACTTAAGTACCACAGTTTATTATGATAAGTGTAAATAAATTATTTTTATTTACAAACAAAGGGAATGTTTTTATTCACATTTTATAAAAATAAGTATAAATACAAACATAAAACTATTATAATTTAAAAGACATCTGAGAACTATAGTGTATTGATTTAGAATACATAGAAAATTGTTATCAATTTTTTCAATTCTTCTTATTCTTCTTCCTAGCCTTTATTATTAGTGTTTCGTTAATATTTGTACCTACTAGTTATTCTTATGTTGGATACCAACAACTTATTTCAGATACATAGTGTAAGCATCCATGCCCACTGTATGCTGAGTGATTTGTTTGGGCAGTGTGGAGTATATCTTCACTGGAAGGTTCCACACCATGGTCTCTATGGGCACGTTGAGAGGGGCATTCCAGTTGCTGTCTTCAGTGTTGGGGAGAAGCTTCTCATTTGTAGTTACAAACTCAAAGTGGAGACGCCATCTTAAACTTACTGTAAATGAAAAATATTATTGTTAATTTACTAATACTAATGCAAAGTTGTATGAATGAAGAATCTTTAAACTAAGGTCAACCTTATTTAATTCTTTATTGCACAAATATAAAAAATTAATGTACAAAAGGAGGGCTTAATGCTTAGAAAAGAGCATAACCTTATGTACCAACCTATCATAAAATAAGAAAATATATTATCTAATTATTTACCTTGCTCTGCTTCAAAAGCTGGTGTAATATGCAGGGGTATAGCCAGGATCAGCTGGGAGTGTGTGAGGCCAACAGTGACCTCATGGTATCTGGCCACAGTCATAGATCTGCTAGATGTGTCTTTGCTTGTCGGTGTCTTTGTCACTTTTGCTGGAGAGCTGGTGTTTAAAATCTCCTCAGGTTGTAGTGACACTGATACCTGAAAGTTAATATGAATACCATGACCACTGTTACAAATGAACATTACATACATGCTCAGTTTAAATAACATAGATGAGAAATACCCAACTATACATCATCATCACAACCCATCATGTCCCCACTGCTGCCTGCTGGAGCATGGAGCCCCATTCCAATGAAGGAAGGGTTTTAGGCCTCAGTCCACCATGTGGGTCTAGTATAGGTTGGTGGACCGCCATTCAACTATACATAGATCATGCTAAATATTATTATGTATATTTTTACCCACCTGCATGCAAGTTACAGTCCCAACAGAGAAGTCGAAAGTGCCCACAATATCCTCTCCAAGTTTGTAAGCTGACTTGAAAAGGCAAAACCGACCCACTTTGCCTCGTGTATTTGTAATCATATACGAGTTGGGACTTCTTCTTGCTGTGAGATTCTGAAATTGAATTAAAGGTTAAAATAACTTAAGGGGATCCCTAAAGCTAAAATGCTAAAGTCGGCTTGATATACTTGATTAGATTGGAAAAACGGTGGCTTCTATCACATTGATAAAAATATATTTTGTAGCAGAGGGTATACTGAACATGTTAGTTGCTTATAAATTGGTGCAGGATTATAATAAGTATGTTAAAAAAAATTGCAAACACACCATGTCTTTTGCCATTTTTTGACTTATTATGAAAAAACCCTCGAAATCAGAGGGCCCATTTTCATGGAATCTTATATGTATGTGTAGGTAATTAAATTCTTAACAAAGTTACCTTAAAGAGTTGGATTTAATGGACCAGAAGTCAACTTTTTTTGCAAAAAACTAATAAATTCCGGTTTAAAAATGATGACACCGTGACAGATTTCAGATTTCTTCAGTCGTCGCCCTGGTGGCGGCCTGTTAGGAGCGATACCCACGCCATTTTATTTTTTATCAAATATTTCACAAAAACTGATTAAATCAACAAATTATGACTACAAGTATTATTATACATATGCATTTGCTATGGAAAGTTAATTTTCTAATCATTTTAGATGCAGAAAAGCCGAAAATTCTTAGAAAACATTTCGCCTTTTCGATTTGTTTACATTTTTTACTATAGAGTTACAGATGCATAGATAAAGGTAAACATTGCACATAATGACACTTATTAGATTCTCCGAATAAGAACTATACGGTCAATGCAGTATGCCAAAGCGCGAGCCTGTTTATATTCTGAGGGGTAATTTATTTTATTTTAACGGTTGTGTATGCTAGGTAAGCTACACAATATACAGGGTGTTGAAAAGTAAGTTCATAATTTGTTTTATTTGAAACCAAAAACCGTAGTTAATTAAAAATATATATATTTTAAGATGTGGTAGTCTGTACACTACAGGTTGTTAAAAATAAGTAAGTATTTTTAAAAATTGAAGATCTAAAATTTACATAATTTTTTAAATCTATTTAACAAGCTTTGCAAAAAAGCGGTTAAGTGCGACTGTATCTCGCCATGAAAAAAATGAAATGTTTACTGTAGCTATGAATTTTATGCGTTACAAGTGGAATAAAATACCGCATAATATTATGTACAACTATGTAAGAGCCTAGTTTTTAAAAAAAACTCATAAGAAAATATTAAATACACAGGTTTTTTAACCCCTGAAGGAAATAGAGGGGTGTTATAAGTTTAAAGTAAGTGAATTTTTTTTTTAAATTAGGGTGATAGGTAATGTATATTTTTAATGATTTTTTCAAATAGATAAATGTTATACCATTTTTAAATTGCCATAAAATTACCTATAGTTATAGTTATAGAAAAGGGCAGGGCTACCAGTGCCCATTCGCCACTGCAACCTAAAAGATCTATAAATTATGACTCCCCATGCCGAGTCTCACTCTACAGGCCCAGGTCTTTTATAAACCTGATATTACCTATACAGGATGTTGCAAAAAGGGTATACTGTGCCGAAAGGGTTGGACTCAGGGGTTATTCTGAACAAATTTTGTTCTCCAAGTTTTGGAAATTCTCGAAAAATAAATTCGGTCTCTATAGTAAAAAGTCACGTGATCGAATAAGTTTCTATGTAAAAGGTTTTGTTACGTGAATTTTCAAAATTGTAGAAGAAAAGTGGATCAGAATGGCACCTAAATCCACTTTTGGCTAAGCTTTATACCCTTTTTTCAATACCTTGTATAAAATATCGTCAGCGTCACCTTAGATCGTAATCATCGTAACTCCTCGTGACCAAATTTTAGAGGAGACAAAAATACTGTTTTATTTGTAGTTCTAGTTGGCATACTACCCACCTAAAGTTTTTTTTAACTAGCCTAAAAATGATTTGTTTAGACAGTCTATCTTCCTGTTCAACCGCAGCCTGAGTGCCAGTGACTCAATGACTGAAAGGAGGCTATTAGTGCTCCTAAATAAATAAAGCAGGCCAGGTCATACGTGTCTAACAAGTACATTAAGGATGCGAAAAGAGAGGGTTTGTTTTCACTGAAGAAGTTCAGTTGCGGAGTTCCACAGCGGTAGGTCTTGGACCCCTCTGCTGTGGAACTTGGCATGCAACGCGGTCCTGCAAATCAAGCTCGCAAACGGCGTTAGCACAGTGCATTTTTCTAATGTCACACAGGTCGTGAGGTAGGCTGAGAGCCTCCTTCGGGGATGACATCCCAATGATTCATTACGAAAAAATTGCTGCAGCTGTGCTCGCCATGCAGTGCATGGGCTACTTCCGAATCTGGGGGGCTGTTGCAAAGGAGTCCGTTGCCTCTATACGGTACGGGTTCCGTGCGATCTATGATCCTTCCGGGAGCACCTGTCTTGTCAAGTCGAAGAGAATGGCTCGTATTCGACGCAACCTGCAGTACTGGTGGGATTGGTTGGAGGACAGGACAGCAGGAAGCTGCAGCAGCCGTCATGCTGTGATTCGACGCATAGATGCAAAAAAAAGTTGAAAGTAACTTCATGTTAATAAAATATTAGATCTTAATTTAACAACATAACATTGCAAAAAAAAATTAACATTGTTGAGTATGTTATTGTAATTTACTAAAGTAGTAATAAAAACAAAGGCTTATTGCATAGTTTTCGTTCACGTTCGCCTACATCGCACGTTGTATATGAGAATAAAGGGTATAGTTACTAAGTTTTCTTGTTTAAAAATCACGGTTTGGGGTTTAGAGGAAAACAAATGGTAAAATGCGGAATACAGTTTTTTTTTTCGAATAAAGAGGAAAACATGTGAATTCAAAAAACGTTTCTATTGACACCAAAGAGTACTTTTCGCCGAGAAAAGTGGAGTTACAATGTTTGCGATCTAAAGTGATGATAGAACTAGAACTTATTTTTTCAGTTCACCTGCTGCTGCTGTTGAGTGAAATCGTAATTAGGTAAATGACTCCTTGACATGAAAATAACTTTTTTTTTATAATCGTTATAACAAAACCGTTTTTTTTAATACAGCAATATTTGTAGGTGTACTTACAGTGAGCAAAAGAGCGCAGCAAGGTGTAAATTTTTTGGTTTTTAAGAAACAAAAATATTATTTCTATCATATCCCAAATACACATAAGTACTTAAAAAAAAAAAATACACACTCTCGCCTTGTACTAATGTACTCCCTTGCGGGGGTACTTACATGTTATTATTTTTCTGGTGACCTCCCCATATCCCTTTGCCAGCTACGTAACCTTTTGTGACACCCTGTATATGCAGAGTTCTGCAAACTACTGTTCTGCTTTTGAAACACCAAAAAAAAACAGGTCGTCTAACTAAAAGGTCACGTGACCAAAAAAAAATTATATGAAGAAGCGTTTTTTTCATGAATATAAAAAATTACGTAGGATAAAAGTTTTTCAGAGTGACGCCTGAGTAACGCCCTTTCGGCTAACTATACTTTTTTTATTACACGGGGGCAGAGTTTAATACAACACCCTGAACTATTAAACTCTGATAATATTTTCGCGATTTTTTTACATTCTGATTTCATTTCCTGGCTTAGAAATAACATCAATAACATGCTGCACACGTAGGTTTCGGCATAGTATTAAACCCTTTTTGCAACAACCTGTATAAATATCGGCACGGGTACGACTTTATATATATATAATTAATTATTAAATATTAAAAATACTTTCAAATAAAAATAAATATTTTCGTATCACAAAACAATATTACTTACTTAGTATATTTTTAACAAAGTGGCATGTCTTCACTTTAATGTTTTCGAGTACTATGTTAAAATTTCATGTCATTGTCCGTAGAACGCCCCGCATACCTCAACCCCCCCTCACTAGATTTGACAGATTCTGATTTTCTTCCAGCTTTAGTGACAGCCTTAATGATAGGGTATCCTATGTATTACTAATATTATTATTTGATAGAAACTCACCTGTAAAACTTGCAAAGCCATAGAAAGTGGAGTTTCAACTTTTCTTTCTTCAGAAAATGGATTTGTTGGCTGCAACTCCTCAGTAGTTTCATTCCCACAAAGATTGGCCAGGTCCTGCATGTTCACTATAGGGCTGATTGGTAACACTCTGAAAGGTATTCTCACCATTTTTATGTGAGAGTTCACTTTTTGTGTGGCTATTGTGATTTTGTATGAATATTTGACTGAAGTGCCACGGTATGATGGTGGGGCCTCTATTGGCAAAGACTCTCTGTACCAGACTGCAAAAGAATAATAAACTTTAATAACTATGTTACTTTATAACTGTGGGAAACTTATGGAACACAGGTACTTACAGGTTTTCGAATCCCCAAGTGGGATGGTGAGGTCACAAAATAATATTTTTGGTTTTGTATTAAATACTACATCTCCAATGTCACATGATGTGACTTCTAAGGAGGTGGTCTTCTCGACAGTAGGAGTTTTTTCACCAGAACTGCCTGATGTTGAATAAAAACAATGGATCTGGGCTGATGCCCAAGCTAGATTCTCTAATATATCACTGCAAAGGAAACAAGTTATTTATTGTTATAATTTTGTATATTTAAGCATATAGCATTATGCGTAAACCATCGCTTTAAAATCGTTACCTGTGGCTTTGGGAATTCCTGTGTTCAGGTTGAGTTGTGTGGCTGAAAGTAATGCAACATTCAATAGCTTCGCCAGCGAGGTACACTGTTCCCGTAGATAATTTGGCTGATAGTTCAATCATTGTACTATATATCGCTGTATATTTTTAGAGCCAATTACTGTGTATTTAGTTATTTAATTAATACAGAAAACAACAAAGTTTTATTTTCACATAGATTTTTGAGGAATGTTTCAAAATTTATTTACATTGACAACACAGCAATGTCAGAATTCATAATGCTCTGTGGTGGGAACACCCAAATATTCCGAAAAACTTTTTTCCGAATTTGATAACCCCGAATATGTAATTTACGAAATATTGGAATACCGATTTTTTTTAATACCGAATTATAATAATCACGAAAATTATAAGTTCGAATATTATAATCACGAATATTGTTATTACGATTGTTAAATATACGAATGTTAAAAAATACGATTACTTTAATATACGAAAAATAAAATACCGATTTATTATAATCACGAAAAAGTCAAATCCCGATCGGAAATATGATAATTCGTAATTTGACAAAAAAACATAAACGTCTTTAAAACTTTAGAAACAAAACCAAAAGATAGTTGCGACGACGAGCAAAGCGAGGAGGAGCGTGTTAGGTGCACATAGATATCGAAAAACAAAGCGGAGCGCAGCGAAGCGGAGCGGAGCGTTTCAAATATAGAGCAAAACAATTGCTAGGATTTTAATGGTGTTTAAACTTAAAAACCTTAGGACCTAAACCTAAAGATAGGTGCGACGACGAGCAAAGCGAGGAGGAGCGTGTTAGGTGCACATAGATATCGAAAAACAAAGCGGAGCGCAGCGAAGCGGAGCGGAGCGTTTCACATAATATAGCTTAAAAATATTGTTTTTATACGCATTATGCTGCATTATTCATATAACCATTTCTTGTTAACTAAGAAACATTCGGGAATTTGTATTTTCGGAATATTAAAACTTCGGGATTCGTAATTTTAACAATTCGATATTATAAAAAATCGTACTTTTGAAACATCGAAATAATAATATTCGGAAAATTGACTTTCGTCATTTTAATAAATGTGTTGTTTGAAATTTCGTTTATAAACTATTCGTGATTTTCGTTATTCGGAAACTTAAAATTCGGGATTGTGAATTAATCGGAACAATGAAATTCGAAATTTTAAAAATCGTTATTTTCATATTCGTAAAAAAGTAATTCGGAATTATGTAGTGTACCCCTCTGTGGTACTTCTATGGATATGTTCCATCCTCGGAATAAGTACCTAATACTTTTTCACGCGACACGCACGGCACCGCAATTTTTTTTTTGCATCTCTTTATTTTGTCTTATTATACCTCATTTACATTGAGCTGCTGCTCCTCGCGCTGCGGGCGATAAAAACTGCTGCAGCAGGATCGAGAGGAGTGTGTGTTTATACATACTTCCCTACCACTCACTCCATTTCAAGTTTCGGCAATGGCAGACGTCGATGATATTCACCAATGAGCTCTGAGCGTCGAACACGAAGCAGAACACGCGCACTGCCGCTCGCGCTGGCGCGGCCCTTTGACTTCCGCACAAAAAACCGCTATCTCGGGAAGAGCTGGCAGCGCTAGTGGCAACGGCATCAGAAGTATCGCGTGTACATACTCATCCTAACCACTTCCTTGCCCGTTTACCTTCTCAACTACGGCTGAATATAAATGCGACATTCCTATTTATATCAGGGAACATACGTTAACGTACGTACCTGCTTCTCTAACGAGAAGTTTTATTTATACTAATCTTACAGTAAAGTTCTGTGTTCTTGGCATGACACAGAAACATGCTTTTAAATACCTACTGGTTTCCAACACCTCTAAGCCGTAATTTAGCATAACGAAATGGGAAGGGGTCAGATATCTGCGTAGCAGATTGCACAAAAATATACCGTGAAGCCAATATTATGTAGTCTGAGCCTATCTGAAACCTAGTTAAACATTGTGAGATATGGCGTTTCGACTTTCTCCGTGTTCGGCATCATAAGGGTCACAGTGACAGTTAAATAAAGTCCATTTTTCTCTCCACCTTTAGTTTGCAAGGTGCGGGTGCCTATATAAATAGAGTGAGTCGCCCGCGCGCCTCAGTTGGTTTTTGATTTTTGAAGTGAACACTTCGGCAAAATGGCTCAATGTAGCCACGGTTCTCGTCGGCTTCGCTCCCCGACGGGGAAAAATATAATATTGAATTTGCGGAGTCCTCGCTGCCGGGAGCTGTAGCGTGATGCGGACCAGGCGGCGCGGGGCCTGCCGGCTGCTGCGCACGCAGCCATTGCTGAGGATTTCGCAACGAAGGTTTGAGTTGATAAGCCGTGAGTAAAATGCTATTATTAAACTACTAGACCGTTATTTGAAGCTTAATATTGAGATAGGCACTTCCGTTTCCGTCCATTTGTACCTTTGCATCAGTATCATGACGGTCAAATAGCGTCCATATCCGTTTAACTTCTGTCACCTGTCAGAGGCGAGATGTTACGTCATCGCCACCATTGGATCATTGGCGAAATAATTTCCGTCCGGGCAACTGTGTTCCAGCTGCGCTCCGTAAAATATTTTTAAAAATAAAATTATAATTAAATTTAAATTCAGAAATAAAATAAATAAGTGTTTTAAAAGTGTTTTATACTGTGAAAGTCAGAATTGTGGAGTGAGGTATCAAAGTAAGGTAAAATATTTTGCCTTTATCATGTAAGTACCTACCCTCATTTTATTTTCTGATTTGCTGTATCGGTAAGAATATTTCGAATTATGCTTCCTTTTAATTATTTATAATAAAATTACACGTTTAAATTCGTAGTTAAAGGAAGCTATAGATCAGCGATGTTTATAACCGTTACTGCAACATATTTAAATAAAATTTGCTATTTTACGATGGAGGTTAAATTAAAGCTGTAACAAATAACAGTTGCCTTAAATATACGTAAATTCATATTTTCTTTCAAATTTTAACGAGATTTTCGTTCGTGAATGTTTTTTATATACTTTTTTCTTGTACAGTAAGAGGCAGATAAACCTGACCCCACTCAAAAGCATTGTTACTATGAGAGGGGGGTCAGCTTTCTCTGCACTATATCGTACTATGCTTGTATCAGTTACATCGACTTTTTGTGATTTGAACAGTTGTTTACAGAATGGATGATACAGAAGCGGGTCGAGTGGAGGCTGTGGCCGGGCCCAGCGGGGTGCGAACCCGGGACCGCAGCAGCAGCAGCAGCAGTAGCAGCTCGTCCACCTCCTCCACCTCGTCCTCGGGCGAGGGCTCCAAGCGGAAGCGCCGCCGCCACCGCCGTAGGAGGAACAAGCGCGACCGCCGCTTGATACAAAAGTTATCCAAGGAAGTGGGTGAGCTCAAGAATTTTGTTACGAATAACAACACTGTAAATAATGACCCTAATTCACACGAATGCTTATCGTTGTGTTCAGATGTCAGTGGTGATATGTACGTTGATTCACCACAGGGTGATGGTCGTAATGATCCTAATGAGAACACTCAGTTTACATTTGATATCGAAACCAAATTAAAGGAACCAACTATACCAAAGACACCCGATGTATTTTTGAAAATGTTACTGGAGGTACAACGCTTAGAGACTAGTGCATGGTCGGATGTACGGTACGCCGATACCCAAAAACTATATAATCATGCTCCAGGTTTCACAGAACTGGAAACAAACGAGGAGGTAAAAACATATGACACCTTACGCCATCTAGCTTATTCGGATAAGGCGTATGCAGCTATAACATTCTGCATTCTAAAACAAAAGGAATCGTTGCAAGAAGGCTTTCGCAATCTGTTAGGTTGGGCAAAATCTAGTAACATTAGTTATGAATCCCTTGAATTAAAAATAGACGAATTGTTTTTAAAGGGCGACTTTCACAAAGTGTCCGCTGACCTTTTGCAACTAGTATGTGGCCACAGAGCTGAAAGTATTGAAATGCGAAGGGAAGCTATTGTTAGTCAAGCAAAAGATCCTTTAGTTAAAGCCGCATTGAACAAAATACCCCCGTCTTCAACACATTTATTTCAAGCAGAATCTTTTACTTCTACCCTTGAAAAAACCGGGGGAGTTCGCAAAGCCTTCTGGCCTTCTGTGTCAGGTGGATCCAATTCTCAAAGCAGGTCCAATTCTAAAATGAACCGTCACCCCTCGCGGGGGCAAGGCGTTCGAAAAATAGTGTCATCGCGTGGCACTCATAGTGGCTGCTGTCCGACCACTTCTCATGCCCAATATCAAAACCCACCCTCGCGGGGTGGATATAATAGCCAACACTACCCTTCTAGGGAACAAAGCCACAATTTTCAAAGATTTCCGAACCCACATGGACGAGGAACGTACAACAACCGAGGCTCGCGGCCCGATCGTACTCAAAGGGGATCGAGAAAGCGCCCATACTCATCTTCCCCCCAAAGGGGAAACCCTTTGCCTAAAAGGCAAAAACAATGACTGGAATCAGTTTCAGGCTGGCCAATTGACACTGTACTACCGGCAGTGGAAAGAATTGGGAGCACCGGCCATAATATTAAAAATAATTCAAGGATATCGCATACCCTTTCTTCAAAAACCTCCACTTATACATCCGAATCTGGACAAGGGACCTTTTCACACACCAGTTTCAAAAGAAATGTCAGAACTCATCGCCAAGATGAAAAGTCAAAAAATTCTGGAAACTGCCAAGATCTCGCCCAGTTTTATATCACCCCTATTCCTGGTTCCGAAAAGCGACGGGACAATGCGCCCGATATTCAACTTAAAAGCCCTGAACGATTTTGTACTGGTCGATCAATTTCACCTCATAAACATGTACCGAATACCCACTTTTCTTCAGGCAAAAGATTGGCTATGCAAAATAGATTTGTCCCAGGCATATTTTCACCTGGCAATATCTCAAGGTCACAGGCGCTTCCTACGCTTGATCTACGAGCACGAGTTACTAGAAATGACCTGTCTACCCTTCGGGTTAAGTACAGCCCCCAAAACCTTCTCAATCCTGACCAACTGGATCGCTCAAATATTACGAGAGAAGAACGTGAGAATAGTAGCGTATCTCGACGATTATTTAATTGCTCATCAAAGTGCAAGAGTTCTACAAGAGCATGTCACCCTGACCATCTCCACTCTTCAATATCTCGGTTGGCAAATAAATTTCGAAAAGTCTGTCCTCACACCTCAGAAGAGCGTAACTTATCTGGGTATCGTATGGGACCCTTGGGACAACCGGAAGGTACTCCCAGCAAACAAGTGTGTCACCATTGTCAAAAAAGTAAGCGAAGTTCTCGAACAAAAAAGTGTCACCATAAAAGATCTTCAGAGAGTGGCAGGACTTCTGAGCTTTGCCAGTTTTGCGGTACCAAGAGGTCGGCTAAATCATCGTCGACTGGTCATGTTCCTGAACTCGCTACCTCAGAACCTAACAAACGATCTGTATGTCATGCCACAACCTGTAAGAGAGGAGCTCTCCTGGTGGGTCCTGAATTGTCATCTCCCGACGCCCTTGCACTACCCTCCGCCCACCCACTTCCTGACAACAGATGCGTCGGACCTGGCTTGGGGCGCCCAACTAAACAATCATGCTCTCTCAGGCGTTTGGTCCAAGGCAGAACAAACACTGCATTGCAATCAAAAAGAAATGCTTGCAATACTGCACACGCTGAAGAGCCATGCCCATCTAATGAGACACAGTTGCATTCTGATGCAATGCGACAACAAGACAGCGGTATCTTATTTGCGAAAAGAGGGAGGAACGAGATCAGTTCCGTTGCTGGAAATAACTTACCAGATATTACACCTTCTAGATTGGTACAGGATAGACTTCAGCATTCATCACATTCCAGGCAAGTTCAACAACCATGCCGATCATCTGTCCAGACATCGGCGACCGCCAGAGTGGCACCTCCTACCGCCATGCACGGAGATTGTGTTCAAAAAGTTTGGCCTGCCAATGATAGACCTGTTTGCATCGGAGGCAGCCCATGTGGTGTTCAATTATGTAACCCTAGACCTAAGGGATCGCCAAGCGGTGTTTCACGACGCATTCAGTGTTCCTTGGAATTACCCTCTCGCGTGGATTTTCCCTCCACCATTCCTAATACCGAAGGTTCTGGCACATCTCAACCAGTCATTAGGAACGTTCCTGATAGTAGTCCCTCGCTGGCACCGGGTGTTCTGGCGCGCAGATCTCAAAGCCCGATCTCTCGCAGCCCCGTTCACATTGAGGAACTTACAGAGTTACCTGATAGACACATCGACCGGCCTGCCACCTCCGAACGTCGCAGAGATGACGCTCGAAGTATGGAAGTGTGGGGGTGGTCTGAACAAGTAGAAAGCTGGAATCCAGAACAATTATCACTATTGAAAGATTCCTGGCGATTATCGACATTAAAAACATACGAGGTTGCGTGGAAACGATGGTTGAGTTGGTCCAAGACCAATAATATTAATCCCCATACACCTTCCGGCTCGGATTTAGCAAAATTTCTAGCAGGTTTACATTTGGTACAGGGCTTCGCTTACAACACCATATTATTACATAAATCGGTTGTATCCACACTGTGTAATGTAAATACATCTAGTGTCCTTAGTTCCCACGTCCTAGTAAAGCACATTTTAAAATCAATAGCTTTAAAAAAGCCTATGTTAAAGAAATCACCAATTTGGGATGCCACTAAATTATCCTCATTTTTATCTGATTATGTTATAGGTCTTAATGATGTGTTTAAAACTTTGCGACATACGGCTACCCTATTGCTTCTATGCTCGGGCAGAAGGGTACACGATTTGACTTTACTTCATATAGACCCTGCCCATTACTCAAAATTTGACAATAGCATTATACTTTGGCCCCATTTCGGTTCAAAGACTGATAACAGTGATTACAGACAATCAGGTTGGAAATTAATTGAGAATCATGATAATCAAAACCTGAATCCTGTGTTCTGGGTAAATAGAACCATAACCTTACTTAATGATCGACGAAATGAGGCCAAGGTATCTAATCTCTTCGTCACATTCAGAGGTGCCGCTAAAGGGGCATCTCGCACTATAATAGCTGGGTGGATCAAAAGTTTATTTAAAGAGGCTAATATAATGGCCACACCTGGAAGTATACGGTCTGCAGTGGCCTCTAGAAATTGGATTGATAATTATCCCATGGATGAGATTTTAGAACGTGGAAATTGGCGTTCAGGAAATACATTCCTTAAATTTTATAGACGCGAAGTGATTGTTTCCAACGATTTGCCGTCTGTAAGTCAATTGTTTTCTGCAGTTGATACTTAAATTATAATGATTTATATGATGTTATAAGAGTTATTACATGTTATTGCTTAGAATGCTAATTCTATATACTTAATTATGATTTAAGTTTCATAACCATAATAAATTGTTTTCTTTGTATCACATTGGCGTTTTTATTTTAAACAAGTCACTATACTGTTTAACTTTCAGCCACCAGACGATAACAAACATCTCTCAATATTAAGCTTCAAATAACGGTCTAGTAGTTTAATAGCAGCGTTTTACCTGAAAATAAAACGCATATTAAAATACTTACCTTATTTGAAGCTTAACTTTCATATCTGCCTGGTGATTATTGAGACAATGATCCAATGGTGGCGATGACGTAACATCTCGCCTCTGACAGGTGACAGAAGTTAAACGGATATGGACGCTATTTGACCGTCATGATACTGATGCAAAGGTACAAATGGACGGAAACGGAAGTGCCTATCTCAATATTAAGCTTCAAATAAGGTAAGTATTTTAATATGCGTTTTATTTTCAGGTAAAACGCTGCTATTTACTGCTTTTAAAAGCTCAGCCACTGGTCATAATGCTCCGGCGCTTGGGGTTTTTATCCCACGCAGTAGGGACCGATTCAATAGTCGTGGTGATGATTGATCACATATTCCGGTCCTACTAGTGGCGCTTGAGCTAGATACTTACATTAATGACCGCTTTAAGTAAAGCATATGTTAATTTTATACAGGAAAAAATAATAAAAATATATTTTTCTACCCTCAATTTCTAATATTTTTAGAAAACAGTTGATAAAAACTTTGCTATTACAATAATGCACTTAATTATAGCTTATGTAAGGCTTTACAAACAGGAGCTTTCCAGGACCGTCATAGGATTTTTTACAGGAAGCACGTGGCTCCGAGTTTCAGTATGTTGGGACATTGTGGCATGTGCGGCGAGTAATGTGATCCGCCGGTACCTACCCGCTGAGGGTAGGCAGGCCGATTCGGTGAAATTAAAGTTTCGTGTAACCTGCACCCGGCCCTGTGCTCCTGCGCTGGCCGCCGTCTCGTGGCACCTGCATCGCAGCGTACACCCGGCCCTGCGCTCCTGCCCTGGCCACCGGTTCGTGCCACCTGCATCGCAGCATACACCCGGCCCTGTGCTCCTGCGCTGGCCGCCGTCTCGTGCCACCTGCATCGCAGCGTACACCCGGTCCTGGCCCTGGCCACCGGTTTATGGTACCTGCATCGCTGCATAGACCCAGCCATGCACTCCTGCCCTGGCGGCTGTACACCCGGTCCTGGCCCCTGCCACCGTTTTGTGCCCCCTGCATCGCAGCGTACACCCGGTCCTGGCCCTGGCCACCGGTTTGTGCTACCTGCACCGCTGCATAGACCCAGCCATGTACTCCTGCCCTGGCGGCTGTGTTGTCCCACCTGCATCGCTACGCACACCTGGCACTCCTGTTCTGGTTGCCAGATCCAAGCGCCCCCTGTCTGGGAAGAGATTTTATGCTCAGCGGAACCGCCTGCACTATTGCTAGCACGGTCATCATCATCATCAGCCATCATTATGAGTGACTTATTTAGAAGGTATCGAGTAACGTGCGCTATTCATCAGTGATTTTGGCATATGCAGACGAACGTTTACTGCCAAGGTTGGTCATGTTAGCCATACAAGGGCACACCAACGAAGCCTGAGTAACCACCTGCAGTTGCCGTAGCCGCATCGGCATGGATGACGACAAATCGGGTAACGTGCACCGCTTCTAAAAGTGTTATAGCACTTCAATTTGATGCCTCCGCTGAGGTAGGGTTTTCTATTAAAGCAGCTTTCTTCTGAACTGCCCAAAGTGACCTGTAGACTGCTCCTGGGGATAGTTGTGCAATAAATTTTTTATTTCGATGTCTCTGCTGAAGAAACTGTCTAATGCAGCTTTTGTTCTAAACTGCCTAAAGATCATTGGACTTATGGGAATGGTGACGCACGGTAAGTACAGGAGCATTACTCTATACTGATGAGAAACGAACGAACGAGAGCTGTCGTGCAATCGGCACGTTTAATACATACAAACAGATAGAGCGGCTCGCGCCGCAGTGCGCTGAAAGTTCGTTTTTCGTCATATAAAGTGATCGCCCAGACACTATCTTAAGTGTCATGACACATCGGCAGATTTGAGTCTTTTCTTTTCTCGGCTGTGAGCAAAGTGAATCCCACCGGCGAGTGTTCAACCTAAAAGCACTGAGCTAATTCCTGATTTCGTGAAAGTCGCTGTTGCTATACCATACCGCTTCACAAGTTACCGAATTTATTATGATCCTACTGTCGGGTGATCATGATCGGACTGTCATCGCGGTTTCTGAGTGGAACCATATTAGCTGTCTTCCTTATGTCCCAGTGGATTGTGTGTGTGTATCCGAGCTCTTTGTTGAAAAATGCGTGAACCTCCTACGCAGCAGCTGTCTACTAGTTGTGTATCGAATAAATCGAGTAACGGTGCTCTTGCACGAGACGACTACCTTTTGGTGAAATTATAACTTCCACTATTCTGGGAACATGCATATACCTACTGTGTACTGTGTATCACATCACGTGTAGCCGCAGCCCTACTCAATGTACGGGGCTAGATAATAAACAATGGCAGTCGTCATTAAATTTCTATGAATTTCGAAGGTCATCATTTGGAGCACAATCCAAAGTGTGAAAGTACCTATTCATGCCTAAACGGCTTCTCTAATGAAAATGTATTTTTAATTCGATTCTGGCGCAAACGTTTCATAACTATTTTTCAACACTGTATCTGCTGAAACTACTTAGACTGACTGGTTAAGATGCAGACGTGCCGTTTTCACAATTCCATTTTGAGTAATCCTCAACTGTTTTATGGATCTTTCAGTTAGTTACGTAACTAGTTACCAAGTAAAAAAAAAAAATTACTTGTGTCATGCTCGTACTCGCATCTCATTTAGGAGCTCTCTGGCCTCTAGCTGAAGGCTAGAACTGGTATATATATCTACTAAGCTAGTACAGAGTTATAACCGGGCAGCGGTGACGTGGTAGCTGCTTGATTTATTAGAGTTTGCTGAAAACTTTCTAAATAAGTAATAATTATTAGTCATAATATTAACTCTTCGCAGTTCTTTCAGAATGCAATACCAGGTCGCTGAAGTAGGTAACCTTCCTTAGCTGGACAACAACAACAACAAGCCTTATTGTTTTAAAGAATGTCACAGTTATTCGCCGTTCCACTGTCATATCGATGTCCAAGGACTTTTTGTTGGGTATAGCTAACTACCTGAGTTTACCTATAGATAGCCGCAAGCTATCTGCTGTTGGCGAACTGTCAGTTCTGATTGATAAGTCAGGCTCGAGGTGGCTCGTCCAACTGTCCATGTTCCCGCCACCATGATTGTTGCTTCCACAGATTAGAGAGTCTATGTTGGCTGTCGTTGCATCAGGTCTGATCAGGCACAACTAACATCTTTACGTACCATCTTTATTTAATCGAGCTATTTTGTTTTATCTAGGTTGACTTAATGGTTTCAAAATCGAACCTACAACAATGTAAGTAGGTACCTACCTACGTACCTTTGAAGTTGCAACAAGGCGAAGCCTTAAGGTTTTGGCCGAGACCTGCCCTTAGTGTTGACGAACATACCTAAAGGTGACCTTGTTAATGTTTTTTATATGAAGTACTGAACATTTTACTTATCCTGGTGGCATGACTGATCATTTACTTACCCAGTTAAGACATGTTAGCCGGGTTTCATTTATCAACTATTATAATTGTTATTATTGTGTTAATCAATCTTTATTCATTGATGTCATCTACCAAGGAATGCTGCCAGAGTTCATAATATTCACACATAATGATACAGAATGATAGTAGCCCACAAAATCGGTGCAAAGGCTTATAAAATAACTTTCCTTCTTAGTAGGACTGACAGGAACTCGTTAACCGCCGAGTTAGTTAGAATACAAAATTAGACTGTGTGTTACTTGTCAATCTAGAATATGAATATAGTGACCTGCATCATGTTTTGAAAAACTGAATACTTAGTTATCCGCCAGTGTCACAGCCTTCATCTAATCTTTTCCAGTAGCTGATGAGGCTGAGATATTTAGTAAAATTATCTTCCCTTCAAGCACCACTCCTCGTTCCAAGGACTAGATGCCGCGCCAGGTGTTGCAGGCCGTGTCGTCGTACAGGGCTGACTGAGCAGGTCCTCGAGGCTCCAGGGTCGGCTGCTGCATTTCTGAGGTCAGTCCAGAATTACATACCCTAGTCAGCATGTGCTGACCTGAGCCCCAGCGGCCTGGATCGATATTCTACATTTTACAGCTTTTAAATATTGTTGCAAAGTATTTCACTGGTTCCATCCATTCGGCTAGTGTATGTTAAAAATATTGCCTTGACAATAACAAGATTTTGATCAATAATTACTTATAAGTATTGCTTTCGAAGAGGCACTGTGTGTATCCATATGTATAAATACCTACCTATATGTATAGGTACATACCTTCCATAACTTTCTGACAAGTCAGGAATAATAAGGAAGTACTTAAGTCTTATGTATACTTATACCTTTCTTTTTAGTATATCTATTACCTAGAAATCTATGCATTATAAATTTATAGATTCAAATATTTATCTACTGATATACTCATCAGTAGCTTATGGGTCACAGTTGGTTTTCTCTCCACCATGCGATAGTAAACACATCTCACAATGTTTAACTAGGTTTCAGATAGGCTCAGACTACATAATAGACGCATTTTTCCTGAAATAAAAATGACATATTATGTATCTAGCCTATCTGAAACCTAGTCATTTCTGCATGGTGATATTACAACTGAGGCGCGCGGGCGACTCACTCTATTTATATAGGCACCCGCACCTTGCAAACTAAAGGTGGAGAGAAAAATGGACTTTATTTAACTGTCACTGTGACCCTTATGATGCCGAACACGGAGAAAGTCGAAACGCCATATCTCACAATGTTTAACTAGGTTTCAGATAGGCTAGATACATAATATGTCATTTTTATTTCAGGAAAAATGCGTCTATTATTATTCTGGACGATGTACAAAAGTTGATGGGAGAGAATAATAACAGCCTCGCGCTTTTTGGTATCATTAGTCTGTGAATAATCTGACTTGAGTTTGATTGAATGATAATGGAACGCAATTTCCCAACGACTTTTGGGGTTTGAAAATTTATTTTTGCGGTGAATTAATATTTTGTTTTTACATGAAATCATAAAAATAAGCACAATGATATTATCCGATGGAATAAACCACGGAAAACTACAATCAATTATAGTAGGTGAACTGAAGAAAGCGGGGTTAAAGCACCGATTAAAGAAAATCATATCAAAAAGTGTGAAAGTAAGTTATTGCCACCAAATTACGATCGAAATATCACCGTTACCGATTAACAGGTAATCCTCAGACCAATACCTAAGCATCCTTACTTCTTTCAGGATGGTAAAACTGTATTTGGAGCACCTTTATTCAAAGTGCCGTCATGCAGCGTCATTTGTTGTGGAAGCACCCTGAGCATCCCTATGGTCGTTAGTGAGATGTCCTGTGTGCTGCGAGCCAATGCACATGTAGAGGGGTTGTTCCGGAAAGCTGGTTCGCAAACCCGCCAGAAAGACATAAAGGTTTGTTTATTATTTTTATTTACTATCCAAGCAATACATTGGCAATTCAATGAAATTTTTGTATTAATGTACCAATACTAATTTCAGAGGCTTCTCGATGCAGGAGGTTGTGTATCGGAAGGCCACCACCCGATAGATGTGGCTAGTGTACTGAAGCTGTACCTACGGAACCTGCCAGAGCCTCTCATCAGTGCAGAAGTACAGGACCTGCTGCTCCAATGCAAAGTCTCAGGCGGAGACAACGCCTTGAAGTCTATTTTAAACACACTCCTGCTCCTCCCTGTTCTACATGTGCACCTCTTACATTATATTACAGAGGTAAGTGACCTGTTCACATAGTCTTATTTATTTGTGTATAAATGTTGTTTGAAATAGTATTGATAGTTTGAGTAGATATAGCTAATCTGTTCCTTTTTTTAGCTGCTCAAATTCATAGCATCAAGGCACAAAGACAACTTGATGGACACATCTAACCTGGCCATAGTGATGGCTCCGAGCATCATGCCACTGCCGGCCGCAGCCTCGGCACAGAGGCTGGAGCACCATGTTGCACTTGTCAAGGTATACAATATTTTCTTTATGAAACTTTCAGTTTATAGGAACAAAGATGAAGCTATCAGAAACATTCCAAAAGAATGGTAACAGTAATGTTTTCTCTCATAGATTTATGCATAAATTCTATTCTTATGACCACCTAATGAAGCCCTAGCATATTTCACAATGCAGATTATAATTTATATTAATAATCTTACTGTTTGCCTTATTACAGATATTCATTGAGAATTCTCAACACATTGGAATACTAACAGAAGATCTCATGTCACAGTTGGATGATGATTCAGATGTATATCATGCAAAGAGAAAGAAAAGAAGAAGTGGTTCACTAAACCGTGAGTCTTTCTATCACATATTGGCCTGAACTATTCCATAATTTTATCAAATATCTGGAAAGATATAGTCTTCTACATAAACCAAGTTTATGCAGTACAGTCAGTAAGCTTCATAAGCAACTAGTACCATGTCAAAATAACAATCCATGATTCATAAAAAACATTGGTGGCTCATTAGTTTGAAAAGATACAACGGTTAATAGCTACTAGTTACGCCAACCGAACCTATTTAGTAATCTGTAAGTAAGCTGTGTACATATTTTTTGCCTAAAGATGACTAATGGAGTTTAACTCACGAATAATAATATTTACAACACAGGAGTCCTGAACGGCCTACGCAAGATGGTCTCCAGCAGCGTCAACACGCCGGCTACGGTGCGCGAGGGCGGCAAGACGCCGGTGCTCAGCAAGTCCGCCGCCAAGAGAAAGTTCGACAGCTATGAAGGGCTTTCCGCTAAAACGAAGTGAGTTTAATCAGTTCAGAAAGCTATATACATATAGTTTATAAACCATGTCATAGTCCATGTTTTGTAGAATACAGTGGCTAATTTAAATTATGATTTTCAGGAAAGATATCAAGAAGAATCTACCCCAAAAAGAGTTGTCATTCACCCCAATGAAATTGTAAGTACTTATGTAGTTATTATTTTACAAAGTAATATGTTAATCTCATTTTTTATATTATTAAATAACATTTTATTTGTATTTCGACAGAGGTTTCGAGCGCAAGAGACTACGGCTGAGTCTAGTGGACGCTCGGAGCACACCCAACATGCACACAGAGTACATTTCCAAAAACTCCGAAACAAGCATCAGCAGTGAGGACATGCTCACTTCCTCCGAACACCTGTTCAGCGCCCACGACACCATCGACCTCTCTCCCGACATGAAGCAAGACAACAAAGACTACGTCAGAATACCCAAACAAGAGTACGAAGAAATCAAAAGCCGAGTATCCGCCATAGAGAACAGACTGTCGAG
The DNA here is from genome assembly GCF_932276165.1 of Plutella xylostella. Lineage (NCBI taxonomy): Eukaryota > Metazoa > Arthropoda > Insecta > Lepidoptera > Plutellidae > Plutella > Plutella xylostella. The sequence goes on from NC_064005.1 coordinate 3,474,257, forward strand.
AGAGTTCACGGATGTCGGGCCCCGAGTGGAACCCCTGCAGAATGTTCAAAACGTCTACGAACAAACGCTAGAGGAAGTGGCGATGCTCAACAGCTGCTCCCAGTCGGACACGCTAGCTCGCCGCCTCAGCAGAGAACTGAAGATACGGCCAACGGAACAAGCCAAGATAATCAGATCGCCGAGCGCCAGGAAAATTGGCAATATAAGACGGCGATCCAAAGAAAACATCACAAAAATTGTGAGACACAAGTCATGGAACGTGTCTTCACAATCTAGTCACAATTTAGATAGGTTTTATCCATACATCGGACTGAATCGAGAGAGAACAAGCACTGCCAATAACTTACCGGTACCAAAGACAAAAGGTAATGACTGGGAGGGATCAGCTTCAGAACAGTCTACAAACGATATTTCAAACTCCAGTCGCAAGTACAGTCTACGGAAACGCACGAGCCTGGCTTCAGACTGCAATCTAAACAAAACGATCGGCAAACCGCACGCAAGGAGGTCCCTCAACATAACGAACAACAGTTACGACGGCACAGCTTCAGAAACATCCACTTTGAACAACACCACTCTAAATTCAAGTGGAAAATCAAACGATTCTATGAACAAGCCGAACCATTATCAAAATATTACTACGCGGTCAACGAGGCGTAGCCCTTCGCAGCAGAAGTGGAGAAACGCGGCAGCTTTCTTCATGGACAAAACTGGCGAGGTCGAGGGCAGCAACAACTCAGGAAGGCCGTCTGTTAACAAGCTGCGGCGGCAGAACGCGGGCGCGGTCATGGCCAAAGCCAAGCTATTCGAGACTAGCTCCGATAAATCTTCTGAAAGGGAGAACAAAGTGATACACGGCGGCTTCGCAAGGCGGCCGAGGGTGAGCGCGCAACACGCGTACAGGGCGCAGAGGATGATGGCGGCCGCGATGACAAAAGTAGAGGACCCGCCGTGCGTGCCGCCGAAGATGAGTCGGAATGTCGCGCCAGCGGTTCCCATGCGCTCGAATCGGCAGAATACCAACTACCCTGGACGAGAGAGTGAGGGCTGGCGTTCAAAAAAAGCAACGCCTAAGAAGGTGGTGTCGCCTCAGTCGCACGCCATGCGGACGCCACACACGCCCGCCTTGAAGAAGTCGCTCTGTCCGTCGCGGCCGCTACGCACACCAGTTGCCACCGACGCCCGGAGACTCAACACACCAATGAAAGCAGTGCACATCTCGCCCAGAAGACAATCTCCTCGACAAAAGTTCCAACGTTACCTACAAGGAAATTAGAATAGATAGGTACTATATTTATTATCATTTAGAATTAATTGTGACTAGATATAAAAGTATCATTTTTTAAACGCAATGTACTTAATTAGAATTAGGTGTTTTCATTAATTATATGATTTGTTTGTGATTATCCAGTGGCCATTTTGTATATAGATTTAATTGTTAATTATTGCAATTTGCAAAATATGAATGATTTTGAATCAATGTCTTTGTTTTAATTTAATTACTTCACAGAAAATCATATAATCCCATCATAGAACAACGCGGACTCGGGTGTACCCTCGGGAAGCGTCATAGCGATCTTTCTTGATACAAAAAAGTCTGCCAATTTTTGCGGGGGGAAATTTTACCGTTTACCATGATTATGTCTCATGGGACATATCATTATGAGTTTTAATTCCCAGCAATAAGGGTTCTATTCTATTCTATTCTATTCTCTGTGGGGGTGTAAGTACCTGCACCTGGCTCTCTCGAATGGAACCTTTGTGCATATCCCCAAGGTCTAAACTGCCTTCCTAAGCTTGGACCATTTCCACACCACGCTGGTCCACTGCGGGTTGGTGGGTTCACATATCTAGATGTGCTAGATCTAGATATGCAGGTTTCCTCACGATGTTTTCCTTCACCGTAAGAGCGATGGTATACATTGTACTTAAGTTAAAAGAACTCATTGGTACATGTCAGCGCCGGGATCGAACCCGCATCTCTGGCGTGAGAAGCGGGCGCTTACCCGACTGAGCTACCACCGCTCGCGATTTAGCAATAAGGGTTACGTGAAGTGACATTTAATAATGAACACAGTGTCTTCATTTTTCTTGCCAATGGATGTAACAATTATCGATAAGTGTTATCGATGAATTCGAGAACATGGGTTAGAAATACTAATTTCAAATTAATTAGGTATAGTTAATTTTTTTTTTTAATGTAGCCATTTCAGTGTCCCACTGCTGGGCAAAGGCCTCCCCATGTTCACTCCACACGTCTCTATTGTCGACCACCTGACGCCAATCCGGCAAAAATCTGTCCAGGTCGTCCCGCCATCTCCGCCTAGGTCTACCTGGGCGCCTGCGTCCGTCGCTCGGCACCCACTCGGTTATAAATTTAATTAGGAATGATTAATAAACGAAGTCACCCGCTTTTCGCTGTACATTTATACTCACGTGATAGGTCGCGATACGTATCGCCGTTTTTGAATGAGTACAATGCACTGAAGTTGTCGAGTAAGTGGGCAACCCGACGGTCAGATGCTTTCAAGCCGCCCCTTCGGGCGGCCTCTAACTAGGCTTAACGACTGCTGCCGAAGCAGCAACCGGGACCCACGGCTTAACGTCCCGTCCGAAGCACGGAAGCGTCCAGAAAGAACCATTTGAAATCGGTAACTCATGCTGTACCTACCAATGGCTGACCGTGTCAGTTGTTGCTTAACCTCAGTGATCAGTTACGATTACTGAAGCCAATTCGACTACGGACGCTTCCCAACTATGACCTTTTTGGTCGATTAATATATATCTACATACCGGTACATCACTATTGCATTTTTTTGACATTGGTTGCTAGGAAACAGCTTATAACAATAAACCATGACCAAATCTGTGATCAAATCCGGAATCCGGATATTCTATGAATTGAAGCTGTCATTTTAATGTAAACAAATCATTTTCTATGAAACGAACGCTTTGCCAACTAGATTGAGTCTAGTGAAAATTGAGACTGCAACTAGTTTTTACAAATCGGTGGGCCTTTCTGGCCTACCACCCCGCCAGAGGGGAACGTCTGCCTATTTCGTCTCCAGACCATTCATACTCAATGAATCCCATACATATTTCATGACTGCAAAGGAAAACCAACTTTACTTACCAGACATAAGGAAACGTCAAAAATGCAATAACAGTGGAAGCTCTATAGCCCTGGTACTCAACCTTTTTTTTTTCGCGGGCCGCAAAATCGTTTAAGTCATGGTTTCGCGGGCCACAAGCAATATTTTTTTGTTTTTTTTAACTATTATAAAGCGATGTAAACTATCGAATATAATATAAAAAAACACACGCATATTCCCTATTATCTCTCATGGCACGCGGGCCACTGATAAAGGCCTGGCGGGCCGCATGCGGCCCGCGGGCCGCAGTATGAGTATAGCTGCTCTATAGGTATCTTATCTCTCTCTCTCAGCCTTCCGTAGTCCACTGTTGGACATAGGCCTCTCCTAACGATCGCCACCCCAAACGGTCACCCGCCATCTGCATCCAGCGGCTTCCCGCTACCTTCCGCAGATCATCAGACCAACGGGTTGGGGGGCGACCGACACGCCGTTTGCCGACACGGGGTCTCCACTCCAGAACCTTTCTACTCCAGCGGTCGTCGGCTCTGCGGGCTACGTGGCCAGCCCATTGCCATTTCAGCGTGCTAATCCTTTTGGCTATGTCGGTAACTTTAGTTCTCCTGCGGATTTCTTCATTACGAATCCTATCTCGCAGGGACACGCCTAACATAGCCCTTTCCATAGCACGCTGAGCAACTCTGAGCTTGTGGATAAGCCCTTTGGTGAAGCACCACGTCTCGGCTCCGTAAGTCATCACTGGCAACACGCACTGATTGAAAACTTTTGTTTTCAGACACTGAGGTATGTTTTCAGTGAAGATGTGTCGTAATTTCCCGAACGCTGCCCATCCGAGTTGGATTCTACGAGCTACCTCTTTATCGAAGTTGGATTTACCTAATCGGATCACTTGTCCTAGGTAGGGATACTGATCAACAACTTCGATGGTGACACCTCCTACAGTTACGGGCGATGATGAAACATGTTCGTTCGACATGACCTTTGTCTTGTCCATGTTCATTTTCAGCCCAACTTGTTTAGAGGCATCATTGAGGTCTGTGAGCATTTCGCCCAACTCCTCCAGCGTTTCCGCCATAATAACTATGTCATCAGCAAATCGTAGATGAGAGATATATTCGCCATTGACGTTAATGCCCAGTCTTTTCCACTCTACAAGCTTAAAAACATCTTCCAGTGCACAGGTGAACAGTTTCGGAGAAATAACATCTCCCTGTCTCACGCCCCTTTGCAACTGGATCGGTTTTGTGCTATGTTCGTGTAATCGAACTGACATTGTGGCAGCATTGTACATACATCTCAACACCTCGATATAGCGATAGTCTATATGGCACCGCTGAAGGGATTGAAGCATCGCCCAGAGCTCAATAGAATCAAAGGCTTTCTCATAGTCCACAAACGCTAGACATAAAGGTAGATTATACTCCTCGGTCTTCTGTATAACCTGCCGAAGCGTGTGTATGTGATCTATGGTACTATAGCCTTTTCGGAACCCGGCTTGTTCGGGTGGCTGGAAGTCGTCGAGTCTTTGCTCGAGACGATTCGTAATAACTCTCGAAAACAGCTTGTACACATGGCTCAGAAGTGCAATGGGTCTATAATTCTTCAATAGGGCTTTGTTGCCTTTCTTGAAGAACAAAGTCACTACACTTCTGCTCCATGCCTCCGGGCTTGTGCCTTCGAGTATGACGGAATTAAACAGCCTCCGAAGTGCTATTAAAATCGGTCTACCGCCGGCTTTCAGAAGTTCTGTCGTTATTCCATCATCTCCCGGAGCTTTGTTGTTTTTTAGCTGTTTGAGAGCTATACTAATCTCGTCTAGACTGACGTCCGGAATATCTTCGGTATAGTGTCGGGTGAGTGGCGCTCGGCTGTCGTGAGCACCGCTGGTAATAGGGTTTTGTGTTGTGGTGTATAACTGTCCGTAGAATCTCTCAATTTCTCCCAGAATTTCGGGCACTGATGAAACGGTGTTGCCAGTGTCGGTCTTCAGTTGGGTCAACAGAGTCTGCCGAACAGATCGATCTCTAGCAAAGACTTTGGAGCCCTTGTTTTGCTCTATTGCGTCTTGAATGCGCTTGCAATTGTAGCGTCTCATATCGCAACGTCTTGCTTTGGCGATCTGTCTGTTTAGACGTCTGTATTCGACCATATCAACTGAAGACTGCAACCTCATTTCTCTCCGTTCTCTTATGAGACTCAGAGTCCCATCTGAGAGTTTTTGAGGTCCTCGGTTGGTTCGGGACGAAAAATATTTCGATCCTACCTCTCGGACAGTTTCCACAAACCTATTGTTTAAATCGTCAACTGTAACGCAATTCTCTAAACATATCAGGCGGTCGCAAAGCTCAGACTGAAAGCTTTCGGGATCCTGGATTTGAGCAGGAGTAGGACGGAGCGTGGACTTCATTAGACGGGAGCGTTCTATTTTGCAGTTTATATTCAAAGTGCCTCTTACGAGTCGGTGATCGCTGCCGGTCTTAACCCTACTGATCACTGAGACATCATTGAATATGTGCTTCTTATCCGTCAATATGAAGTCGATCTCGTTTTTAGTCTTCCCATCGGGGCTAATCCACGTCCACTTCCTTTGTGGCTTCTTCTTGTAGAAGGAGTTCATCATATAGAGGCCCTCCTTCTCCAAGAAGTCAGCCAGCATTTGCCCACGATGGTTCCTGACTCCAAATCCATGTGACCCCACTTTCGTCTCGCCGCCTTCTTGTTTTCCGAGTTTCGCGTTAAAGTCTCCCATCACCACCGTGAAATGAGTAGTGAACTTACGCAGGGCAGACGATACGTCTTCATACGCAAGTTCGACCTCATCATCGGTGTGCTTAGATGTGGGTGCGTAAACCTGTATGACCTTCATTGAGTATCGTTTAGATATTCTCAGGATGAGGTACGCAACCCGTGTCGACACACTTCCGATTTCAACGATGTTGTTGACGAGGGACTTGTTGACGATGAACCCGACACCCCCTTGGGACAGTTGGTCGCCCTCCCGGTGGTACAGCAAGTTTCCGGACTGGAGAATTTCCGTATCCTCTCCCTCTCGTCGGACTTCGGATAACCCTATAATGTCCCATTTTAACTTGCTGATTTCCTCTTCCAGCTCCTCTATCTTCACGTCTTCCCTCAGTGTCCGTGCGTTATATGTTGCCAGGTGCAAGGGTCGGTTGGGCTGGTAGCCGACTCTCTGCCGGAGATTCTTCGCACCCCCTGCCCCGCCGTTACCGTGACCGCTACCGGAGTCCGGGATAGCGGGGCTGCCGGGGACTGGGGGCCGGGGCTTTGTTTTTTCCATCATTAGGAGGTGTATTTGCCATAATCACCGCGCTTGGCAGGCGTGTTGGTGATTCTCCTTTTTTACGGCGGGAGATCGCCGCCTCTGCTAGGAGAGGAGGTCGGGTCGATTTACCGCCGCCCGACATTCGGCGTTGTCACTCGTTAGCACCACCCAGGGGGCACGTGTAGGGTAACTAGGGTTTGTACCTACGGACGTGAGCGACAAGCCCCCCAAGGTATCTTATCTACTCCAAACCAAACCCTCGCGCTATTTATATACGATGAACAGAGTGTGTAGAGTGGTGTATTTATCAGGGATCTCTTCCTGTCCGCCGATCATTATACCAGACTGAAATAAATACCTACCCCAATCGTTATCATTTATTAGTATAACAGACACATATCGGACATCGCCCTGCCTGAGGAAAGTTAACTGATAGAAAAAGAAAAAATTACAAAAAAAAACCTCAGGGCGTAATGTCCTGCCGTTTATTTCCGTGAAAATCCATCCCGGTATTCGAACCCAGGACCGAGAAATGATGTACTATGGTAAAAGATTTGTTTTGGGCACTCGTAAGGCAGCGTTCCCACTACGTCGGACCGGCAGATCTGCCGAAAACCGGACACCGGACAGAGTGTTCACATTACATCGGATCCCGGAAGAAATTCAGACAGTCCTCAGTTGAATTTGGACGACGAAATTGTTATGTTGTGGTGGTATCTTAATAGAAGGCAAAATAAAAGAAAACATTGGGTACACCCTATTTTACGGGAAAGATTTTCCATTCTTTTCATTTTACATCCAGGGGCGAGGGGAGCACGAGCGGGGCGAGCGGGGGACAGATAGGTACCGGCACGAACTCGTTCACATTACTCCGGGCCCGGTCGTTCTACCGGCAATTCGTAGTGACAAAACGTTCGGTAGAAATGCCGGGCTCGGCAAAAATGCCGGACCCGGGATAATGTGAATAGCTTCATATAAATTGTACAGCCACTAGCTCTTCCGGCAGATTTACCGGCGCGGCAGATCTGCCGGTCCGGCGTAGTGGGAACGCTGCCTTAGAGGAACAGTGGTGTTTGTTGGTTGGTGAAAGTGTTGGGTGGTCACATTTGCCAAATGAAAACTATTGAAATTCTATAAAACATACTGTGGAAGTTTAGGGAGATTTTTCCTAGAGGATCTTTTCTATTATGAATTAGGAGTTCCGAATACTAACTATATGAAAATTACTAATTTAAATGTGACTTCATTCTAGAGTTAGAGCCTATACATAGATGTTAAAATTAAAGGATGTTAAAAATAAAATTCTGATGTATAATATTATACGATGTATATCACGGCTTTTACAGTGGTATTTCAATGTATAAACAAAATATCCAGTTTTAAAATTTAATAATTTAAGAACATACTGAGAATTCAATAAATAACATTTTCCACGATGAGTAAATAGGTAAGCATCGGCTGTGCCAGAATATAATTTTGATACTGATGTAAATCGACCCAAACTCACAACATGGAGATCAACTAAATTATTTCTTACACATTTAGCGATGATCACAGATTAAAGAATATTATTTTTTATATATAAAAAGCAGATCAGAGGACATACCGTGCTATGGAGACATTTAACAATTTCGAAAGTTGTGGATACTGAGTAATTTAGACTTCATTATAGCTTATTGGCTAGACTTATCGCTACCACCTCTCCGCCGCTGCACGGGACATCCGTTCCTAACATTGCTTCTCAATCGATATCATTACCAAATTTAAATTAACAATATAATAAAATATCAATTGTACCTAAGATCTTACCAATTTAATACGCACATTCGTTCTTAATTTGCATGTATTTTACACTAAGACCGCCGTGACGGATATTGATAACTTGGAACGCTAACTAGGGCTAGTGATTAGCTTCCATGCTCTATACAACCTTATGCCGCGACATGCGACACCCACGAGCATATTTAACATACATATTGTGATCAATAATAAAAATATAATGTTACAAATACATTAATTACTACATTTCGATTATTGTGTGACATAAAATATTTACAAAGCGCATTAGGAGCGCCCTTATAGTTAGGCGAGGGTGACTCCCAATCGAAATGAGGAGGCCCCGCCCGATCCGGCCGACGCGCCGCGGCCGCGGGCTGGCGCCTCACGGACAACACTGAACACTACTCGCCCACAAACCAAACCGATGCTGCAAACTATCTTTATTAACTAAAACATCCGAACGTATAGTCAGGGAGCTAATCAATAAATGCACTAACAAAGAGTGTTGATTGCGTCGTCAATTCGTTAAAATATCACTTATAACGAGCTGACCTGACTGCCGCAGTCGCTGGATCGAGAGACTAAAGTAAATCACTAAATAATACACTTGCTTTTAACACAACACCAAATAATTCTCCATGATAATAATGAAACTATAATATAGAAGATATCATTGACTACTCATACATCTTATAAAACGAATACCATTATTCTAGATACCAATGTTTTTTAAAGATTATAGTACAATTACAATTTGGGAATGCAAGATTACTTGATAAATACAATATTAAGTACTGACGACCAAAATGTGTTCCTACATATACACTTGTAACGATGTAGAAATAATATATGATCAAACGACATTGCCCATTTTGAATAAAATGATATAGTATAATCAATAATATGTAAATGGTAATTTTTATAATAACATGGCATTACAGTAAACAGCTGTACCAATCAGCGACTCCTCACATGGTAAATACTATAGTAATCCGAAGTTTTAGATAATAAACATAATTGCTAAACCAAAATTGCGGTGGCAAAAGAGATATTCAATAATTGTATATTATAAAATAGTATCGATATAACATTTATAATTAGATAATTCACGAATTAAAATAAGAAAATATTCTATAATAATCATTGCAGTCTGGCAAATAATACCTAAAATAAATAATAACGTTCATGTAAAGTTTTCAGACTCGACGCGACACGACGAAGATAATTTACACGGCAGATCTGCGCACTCCCGTATTGTAACTATGATATTGCTTGACCGTCGGTGGCGGGGTGTGTATGGCACTCAGTTGACCATGAGCGTGTGGGACTCCATGGGCGCGGCGGAGTCGTACAGCGTGTCCGTGTCCTGCGTGGGCTCGCCTTGCAGCTGGCATTGGTTGGACAGCGTGCCCGCGCCGCAGTCGCAGAAGAATCTAGAAGGAAATATTGCTTACGTCAGTAGGTACAGCTATACAGGGTGTTCAATAAAGAGTACGTCAGTACACCTATTACGGGTTTCCATAAAGGCTACGTCAGTACAGCTATAAAGGGTGTTCATTAAAGTGTATACTGAGCTGAAAGAGGGGGGAATCAGGGGGTCATTCATAACTTTAGTTCTACGACTTTTGAAAATTCACGATACTCCAAATATCCACAAAAGATTTGGATACTGTGTTTTTGTTCTGTGATTTATTTCATGTAGAAAACAAGTAACAAACCTATCATGGCGGATGAATTCTACGTCGTGTCCCGAGTGGCAAGTTTTGATGCAGTTTACACAGATTGCATTGCGGTCTGTCGTGTTGCATGTCTGGCATCTGGAAGTAAATAAGCACGTTAGCTTACAAATCATAGGTAAAGACATGCAAGGAAGTAGACGATGTCCATTTACTATAGCTGATGAGGTGCTATATGTGGCGCACCTTGGGAGAGGCTGATGAAGATGAAGATTAGATTTTTTCGTGATTGTATTGGCCGGATAGACCACGGAAAACAGCGTGAACAAATTTCCTCATGCATGTTTCAAGGGTCGAACCTTGAAACATGCATGAGGAAATTTGTATTACGCAATATTTTGCCAAGCACTTACCTGTAGAAATCGTGCATCGGAAAGGAAGTGTAAGATGAGATCTTGTAGAGGCACTGGCCGCCGCCCACCGCCTTCTCCACCGCGTCCTGGTTGCTGAAGATCTTGTTGCCTCGCTCCAGCGGGGACACGCCTGACGCTAGGCACAACCCTGGGGAGAGATAACAGGGTTTTAGCTTTGTCGAGGTATTCATAGAGGGACTTGATTTATTGAGGGCTAGTGAGAAGTTACTCTTGTAGATTTTGTGTTTTCTCTCTTCAACAAATCCATAGGTAGTTTTGAAATGGTTGATGAGGTGTTCATTGTTAATAACCGTGATCCTGGAAAAATCTTCCTTGCCTAAAGGTATCCGTGTGTAGTAGAGATGTATGTAGTACAGATGTTTCTTACGTGTGACGGTTCAAAACATAACGTACAGCATCACAATAATGATGGGGTCACGTTTATCATTCCACAAATACACGAAACCGCCATGACATATACCAAACAAGTGACTACTCAACACGTAGCACCTCACAACACAAAAATCCTCACCTCCAAACCGGTTATTGAATATCTGGTTGTGCTCGAGCGTGGCGGTGGCGTTGTTGGTAATCTCGACGCCGGCCGCCAGCCCGTCGAAGATGCGGTTGCGCCGCAGCACCGGGTGCGACTGCGTCGAGATCAGCACGCCGGCTTGCGCGTTGCGGAATATGTCGTTCTCTTCTAGCACGCCCTGTGGATGAGAGAGATACGATTAAAACAAATTTTAAAATGGCAATACGGGTCGCAACCTATCATGAGTACAAATGTACAGCGAAAAGCTACATAGCTACAGTTCTTCCATATTAATAATGCGCATGCAAATCTTCGCAAACTGTCGTATTCCCGGAAACACCCGAATCATTGAATCGTAAGAGCCTTAAAGAATGCACTTGGATTTTGCACCTTGTTTGAAAGAATTAGTAGTCAATATCATGTGTGCATAATCGAAAACAATTCGGGCTGTCGGCGGCTGTCACCAATCAGTCAAAGGTCCTTGTTCTCTTGTCAGTCAGTTCTGTGAAATTATATGTATAGAGCTGTTATTACACATCGTTCTTGGTTTTGTTTTCAAATGTGAATTTAATTTCAACTTAAATCAAATTATTGTTGATGACGCCTTATTACGAAACAAATTAAATGATAAAATATGTGTCACATTGATAGACCGAGTTTGTAATTGTAATATTAATGTGAAATGATCAGAGCTGTAAATACTTTTAAGCTGAGATTTTAAATTTTTTATGTAAACCTGTGTTTGAAATTCATTTCTCCTTATAATATAAACCTTGTGTTATTCAAACCTTCTTTCATCCATCTTTACATCAGCTTCAGTAAGACACTTGAAAAGTACAGTGTGCTACCTGGCTGTAACATTTTTGAAGTGAATTTTAATATTATGAATTATCGAATCAAATTTCGTTACTGATAAATCAATTATCTCTTTTAGCACCAATAACATAATTCTACTAAAATTTCATGAAGAAAATGCACTTAACCACTCTAAATACATAATAGTTTTCTAACGCTCGGGAATACGACCGTTGCCGAACAATGACGAAGATTTTTATGTGCATTATCAATTTTGGGGAACTGTACCCTTTGGGGATTACAGTTACGAGCATGTTACGTATGTAATGTAGCTTTAAAAAAGGTAGGGTAGCAAGCGGGGATTTCTAGAATATGAAGCATAAGCTGTAGAGGGTTTACTCTGGCTTTACAAGTGAGATGTGTCATTTAATACAACCATAGAGATATACAGGGTGTTGCAAACAGGGTATGTTAAGGCAAAGTAGTCAGTCAGTCGGTAAGTCTCGACACATACACACGCGCGCGCGCTTCTGCTCATAATATTCAGTGGTTCTCAACCCGTGGTCGTTACTCGCTAAAATGGTTACGTGCGGGCGTTGCAACTCCGAGGTATCTGATAGTGCCCTGTGCTCTGTCTGTAGGCGCCACTTCGATTTCCCATGTGCTGGAATTACTGAAGCAGGATTCCGGAAGCTGGGAGACAGGAAGGCCACCTGGCGTTGTTCGGACTGCAAGTCAGGAGCTTCACCTGGCGCACCTCGTGCCACCGCCGCCTCGTCAGTGCCCAACGTCACTCAACTGTATGAAGAATTGCAGCTTATTTCAAAGAAGCTGGCCCCCTTGGCAACACTGGTCGAGGAAGTCAAAACAATCAGGTCAGATATTGATGGACTGATGGTTTCCGTGGAAAACGCACACAGTTCTATAAAAGACTTCAATGACACGGTAACGTCCCTCTCCTCAAGACTGAAAATCGTGGAAGATAGAACGAACTTGATTCCTGTTCTTGAAAAGATTATCGAACTTGACAACGAGTTAAATCAACGTGAGCAGTGGCTAAGGGCAAATAACGTTGAAATCAAGGGTATTCCCCTTAAGAATAATGAGAATTTATATGATATTGCTTTTAAATTAGCCGACACGCTCGGGATTACATTAAAAAAGGAGGACTGTAATTTCATCACTAGAGTACCTACTCGGCAACCGAATAATGAGAAACCGATTATAATATCTTTTCATAATCGATACACTAAGGAGGACTTTGTGGCAGCAATGCGTAAACGCAAAGTACTAAATTTGGAATCGCTTGGCTTCAGTGGTTCAGGACGAGTGTATGTAAACGACCATCTCACAGTGTACAACAAGTCTTTATTGACCAAGGCTAAATCAATCGCCAAAGAAAAAAACTTCCAATACATATGGGTGAAACACTGCAAAATAATGGCTCGAAAATCACCTACCTCTCCTCCGTTTATTGTAAAAAACGAATTAGATCTCTTAAAGATAAAATAAACTTATTTTACAATAAAAAAATTCTAACATCACACAGTCATATCTATCTAATCACAGTTAACATTTTGGGAACCACTGCTAACGTGCCTAGTTGCTTACTTGTTTCGAATTATTCACTTTGCTTGAAGTCATTTGCCATGGTCGAACTTATACCATTACTACACGACACTAATATCGTCCCTATCGTAATGATAATAAGTTCTATGGTACTTCGTCACTTAAGTACTGCATACGGGTGTTATTGCTTCACTGTTTTTTATTTGCGATTATTTTTGCTATCTACCTGCTGCGAACGCTTGCCGCTTTTTGATGGAGGAATGGTATTTTATGTGGCATTAATAATAAGCTATCTTACTGACAGATATTTACCTATAGATTACCATGTAGTATTACATAATGCGTTAACCCATATGATAAGAAAACGATTCTGTCACCTATTAAAACGGTCACCCGCACTATTTTTAGCTTTTATAGCTACTTACAATAAATTTATTTTGCTTTGTGCTTTTGATGAGTTATTGTCAGTACTTTTCAATGACTGCCCTTAACATTTATTACCAAAATACACGGGGTCTCCGTACTAAAACACACATTTTTAAAAGAAATTTATTGCTAGGCTCGTATGATATTGTGTCGGTTACTGAGTCTTGGTTGCTGGAGGGAATCTTTGATAATGAACTTATGGGTGCTTTTCCACCACAGATGTGCTATGCAGCTATGCTGCGAAGATGTGATATCTACGCTACGAAAATATGTGACCGTTTCCACCAATACTACGCTAGGTAGCTGTGCGAGGAAGATGCGCTACGAAGATGCGCCGCCGCAAAGTAGCTGTGCGAGAAAGATGCGCATCTCGAGCTATGCTATGTATCGATAGTAGGGAAACGACGGGGGCGGCGGCGCCATAGCTACACCACTCGCGATGGTCCATAGCACATATCCATAGCACGCATCCATAGCACACATCCATAGCACGCATCATTCCATACAAAAAACATATCTTAGTTCAATCCGTTTCCACCAGTGCTAAGCTATGTGCACCAAGAATATGATTGGTGGATATCAAACGCATCCATAGCATCGTAGCATAGCACATCTCTGGTGGAAAAGCACCCTTATAGACAATAGGTATTTTGTTTGGAGGCGGGATCGGGATTATGCTTTAACTAAGCAGACTCTTGGCGGCGGAGTGCTGTTGGCGGTTCGCCGGGAGCTGGATGCCGTAGAACGACCCGAGTGGAGATCCTCCGCAGAGGACCTTTGGGTAACTGTCTCTTTTAAAAATAAAAATATGGAGAAAATGAAGCTACATATATGTACCATCTATCTATGCTCTCAAGGCAAAAATAACAACTCTTTTAATGCACAACTTATAAATTTTACTGAGAAACTGTTTGAGATTGTTACCAACTGTCCAAATGATAAGTTTCTAGTAATAGGTGATTTTAATATGAGTAATATTACAGGGTGTCCACTCAGATTGCTCCAAAAAATTCCCTGACTTTTCCCTGACTTTCCCTGACCGTTTCAGAAATTTTCCCTGACCAGTGATCAAAATAAACAAAAGCTTGAATGAAAGTTTTCCGTTAATTTGCTTCACACTTATAAAAAAAACTTCGACTGCGTAAAATATTTATACAGGGGGCTGTAACTGTCAATTTCTATATCTCTATCCATCCATAACTGGTAGTTACTTTCATACGATTTTGACATAATCAAAAGTAACAATCTGTAAAAATCGTATGAAAGTAACTAGGGTAAATCGTGGTATAACTGGCATGTGTCAGTAACTGGCACTTTGACTATAAAACTAAATATATTAAGCTTTTGGGTATAGTAAGACCATCTTTGATGTGTTTACAGCAATCTCCAATTATTCATTGATATTATAGTTTAATTTTACGGCGCTAGGTGGGTATTTTCCGGCGCTGGAAATTATCTCAGTCAAAGCGGCGAAGATCGCCAAAAAAATGCACGTGCGTTAAGTTTTTCTTAAGGAGACACCAAAATTTGTATGGCCTGTTTTCGCGAAAATAAATAAGTTTTTGATAGTGTGACAATACCAAGGAAGTAGGGGAAGGTCTAAACAATATCATAATAGCCCGATTCTGTGTTGCGCTGTGATTTTAGTTGCTTTTGAGTTATATTTGAGGGTGCTAGTTACTGAAATGTAATTTATATCTTCACTTAGTAACTGGCACCCCCCTGCCAGTTACTAATATTTTGGGTTTTGTGATTTTAAGCTATTTTATACCTTCTATCGACAGAAAATACGATTTAAAGTGCACTGTAAAAACCCCCAGTGTCTAGGCAGCTTTGTTTCAATAACTGGCACGGGGCTGCCAGTTACTTATCTGCATACATTTTTTTACGCACCAATAACTGGCACTTACTGGTGCGGTAAAATTTCTTTCATGTTTCTTTTCAGAAAAATGACTAAAATCAAGGCAATCTACAGTAGTCTGTAATTGTCCACTGCTGGACCTCTCACCAGCAGTGACACTGCACTCTGTTCTCGACCTTCCTCATCCAGCCACTACCGGTCAGCTTTATAAGGTCGTTGGTCCAGCTGGCCCGAAGGTATCCGCCGCTACCCTTGCCTGTTCGTGGTCTCCACTCTAGAGCGCGTTGGCCCCACTGGTCATCGGTTCTTCGGCAGCTATGGCCTGCCTAATGCCACTTGAGCATACAGAATTTAAGAGCTATATCGGTTACTCAAGTTCTCTTACAGATTACCTTATTTCTGATAAATGGTCCTTCAAAGTACCACAAATCTTTCCAATGCCCGCTGATCGATTTTGAATCGGTGGACCAGTCCAACCGTCAGTGTCCACGTCTATGATCCATACGTCATCACCAGTAAGACGCATTGACTGAAGACCTTTGCCTTCAGGCATTTATGTGAAAATTAGTCAAATCTTCCCTTATGCAGTCCAATCCAGTAATACATATTTTGTTTTATGTACCTTACAGCTTCGTTTTCGAAGTTCCTTCTGCCTAGTCGAATAGACTGTCCAAGGTAGACATAATTAATATACTGTTGCTGCATTAAGGCCGCTATGCATGTTACAACGAGGGAATTCCAGAACCGCCCAGGTCTAAATGGAATCAAAGGCTTTCTTATAGTCCTTGAAGAACTTGATAGAAACATGGTTCGTGATGACCTTATAAAACAGCTTGAAAACATGACTTATAAACAAAATTGGTTGAAGAGCTTCTGAAGCTGTTCGAGGATAGTAATAGCTTTCAGAAGAGCTGTACTAATTCTGTCTTTACCCAGAGCATGTGAAGCTGAAAGCCGTAAAAACCTTCAATTTCCGCAAGAAATTTCAGCTTAGAGGCAACTATACTACCGTCAGCAGTCTTCAACTTAGCCAGGTCACTTCTCCCAAGCTGCTGAATGAATACATCAAGGTCCACAAGCATTTGCGTTCTCCATTTCCGTTTCCAAATCCAAGGGTTTCTCGATTTGTTGCATTCATATGGACCCACGATTCGTCGCATACTTGTACTGTCATTTTGTCGTAGAAGTCGACCATTACAACGGTGATTTTGAGTCTTACCGGTACAGAACCTAGACAGGTAATTGTACATTACCTAATATCAAATATATTATTGATTTTAGAGTACTTATTGACCTAATTGCATGATTTTTTAAAAGGTGCCAGTTACTGAAACATCATGTGACAGTTACTAATTTTTACTGCCAGTTACTAGGTTTTTTGGGGGTAGTGGATATAAACTTCATTAAAATCGAATATTAATCATATATCTTTACCATTTATGCCTATAATTGTTCGTCATCTTATTGCCAGTAATTCAAGCCTACTAGTGCTTAAATCAGGCCAATACTTTATTTTTAATATATTTTTTTGTGTTGCTAGTCGCTTAAACTGCCAGTTACTAGTACTTTTACCCTACCAGTTATAGATAGATAGAGTTATAGAAACTGGCAGTAAGTCGTTCAGGAGCATAATGTACCTATCGCAAAATGCACCGCGGAGATTTTATTTTTGTTAGCATAATATACCTATCGCAAAATGCACCTATCGCGAAAGAGACGAGAGTGACTCAGACAGATAATTAAAAAAAAAACAAAATAAAAAAAAAAACTTGCAATTCCATACAAACTTTCAGGTCAGGTTTTACTATTTAGAAAAAAACGCGAATTTCAAAAACTAGGTAGAACAAAAGTTGTTTCGAGTGATCCCCTGAGTCACCCCGTTTCGGCTATGTTCACCTGCCACTATTGCAATATTCTGTATAGAAAGCAATGATAAATTAAGTTTCAATTAAATAAGACAAGTAGGTAAAAAAACAAGTAGGTACCTACCTACTTGTTTTTTTTGTACAACAAAGTTTAAATACGTTTATTTTGCCATAACGTGTAATTCTTTTTTGTATTTGCAAAATTGAGAAATAATTTATATTTTTCAAAAAGTTTTACTTTGGAAAAAACTCATTAAAATTTTGGAAACCCAAGCGGGATCCACTGTTGGTTATTATTGCAAAATACGTTAGTTAGAACTATTTAAAGAACACTTATTGATTGTAGGATTAGTACAGACAGAGCTTTAAAAGTATGACTCCTCATATTTTTTTTTAGAAAATGCGAGTTTTGAAGCAGGTAGATAAAATAAACTTTTAAATTTTGTATATAAAACTTGCCAGGGGTATAGTAATCTTAGGGCCATCAACTCTCGAATAAAGCGTGTTTAGCTTTGTAAATTCAGTACTTAATTAACTTAATTAAAACAAAACCGAAATCAAATATTTTCGAATGGGCGCGACGCTTTAAAAAAATTTTTGGTGCCGCGTGGAGGCACGTCTGCATGCGCTTCCGCCGCCGGCGCAAAGTATGAGAATTTATCGATACAGCGCGTTTGCACCAACATGTTATATGGGGGCTTATTTTTAATCACAAACTCCTAAAACACTTTAAAAAAAAGTTGTTTAGAATGGCAAGCTCAGTCACACTCTTTTGAAAGAAATTGAATCAATGGGACATAATTTTTTTATTTAACAAATTATGAACTGAGTCTGGAATTTGGCTAACGAGATTTTATTTTATCACTTATGTATTTTTTGTTTAAAATATAAGAAAAATGATAACTATTAAAGGAAATAACTACAAGAAAATGCTTTACTAGTCATTTTCCCTGACTTTCCAGGTGGCCCATCAATTTCACTGACTTTCCATGACCACCTTGAGCTTCCCTGACTTTTCCCTGACTATCCCTGACTTTCCAGAAAGTGGACACCCTGTATTAACTGGAACTCATCATCCAATTATTTTGAACCATCTCAATTTACAGGTTATCAAACGGAATTTATTGATACAATTGTTCAATGCAATTTAAAACAGTATAACGGTAATAATAACTCTTTTGACAGCATACTAGATCTTGTATTTTCAAGTGAGTCAGTGAAGGTCAGAGCCTGTACCGACCCGCTAGTGCGTGAGGATCCCTATCACAAATCACTGGTTATTGAAATGTCGCTCATCGAGGCCACTCCCCTTGTGTCTTTGCCTAAACTTGTCTACTTGTATAACTCTGCGGAAGCTGACTATGAAAGTATAACCAATCATATAGATTCAGTTGATTGGTATAATATTATCTTATGTAGTGGTTCTATCGATGATGCGGTAGCATCGTTTTATAAAATTCTTTTTGACCTACGTGATAAACACATACCGCATAAAATTGTCTCTTCCTCTAAATTTCCCTATTGGTATAGTTCCGCCCTTAAAAAAATCATAAAAGAAAAACATAAATTCTATCTAAAATATAGAAGATATGGAAACTTAGGAGATTATGAAACGTTCTCACTGCTTAGGAGGCGTTGTAAAGAGGTGGAAGCCCAGTGCTATGAAGTCTATATAAATAACATTGAAAATGCGTTATGTACCAATCCTAAACTGTTTTGGTCTTACACGAAAAATTTGAAAACCAACAACAATTCCATTCCATCTGTCATGAACTATGGTCTTTCAAAGGCAAATACTGGAGATGATATCTGCAACCTTTTTGCTGATTACTTTCAGACGACGTTTCTATCCTCCATTCCAGCGAACTTTAATAATGTAATTGAGGATCCTATTCCTAATCCTAATAATAACTTTATAAATAATATAGAAATTAATCCTAAACAGATTCTTAAACTACTCAAAGCAATTGATGTCCATAAAGGATGTGGTCCTGATAAATTACCTGGCATATTTCTGTTAAATTGTGCGGATAGTCTATACTCACCGATAGCAATGCTTTTTAAAAGATCATTGGCCGAGGGCCTAGTTCCTAAAGTATGGAAATCAGCGTTTATTACTCCAGTGCATAAAAAAGGAGACAAAAATCAAATAGATCATTATAGACCTATATCTAAACTTTGCATAATTGCTAAAATATTCGAAAAAATTGTATATGACCAGGTTTATGCATCATTACGTACATGGTTTATTCCGGAACAGCATGGTTTCTTGCAAAAACGTTCAACTATATCTAACCTAGTTATATCTAATGACTATATCACATCGACTATGGATGAAGGTGATCAAGTAGATGTAGTTTTTACAGATTATTCCAAAGCATTTGATCGCATTGACCATGTTATTCTTTTGAAAAAACTTCAAAGTGCTGGTATCCATGGTAATTTATTCAGATGGTTCACCTCATACATCAATAATCGATCTCAGGCGGTAACAATAAATGGATTTACATCGGGATGGCAGTTTGTTCCTTCGGGAGTTCCGCAGGGATCGTTATTAGGTCCTCTGTTATTTATTATCTTTATAAATGATATCAATTCTTGTTTTGCCTCATCTAAATTCATATTATTTGCCGATGATATGAAAATTTACAATAAAATCCACTCTGACCAAGATTGTGTATCACTACAGAGGGATCTTGACTCTTTTAGCAAGTATTGTGAAGTAAATAGACTGGATCTAAATGTATCAAAATGGTTCTATATCACTTTCTCACGAAAACATTCCAATTTAATTTTTTCTTATAAACTTAAAAATCAATCAGTTAGCTCTGTGAACTACATCAGAGATTTAGGCCTAGTTCAGGATTCCAAACTTCTCTATGATAGGCATATAGATAATATCATTAAAAAAGCATCAAGAAGCCTAGGATTTATAATACGATCCTGTGCTAAATTCAAAAATATTAAACCAATTAAGATATTGTATTGTTCTCTTGTACGAAGTATCCTAGAATATGCTTCTGAAGTATGGAACCCACGTTATGACTATTACATAAATCGAATTGAATCTATCCAGCGTAAATTTTTAAGATACATACAGTTTAAAACGGGTATTTATGACATAAGTTATGACCTTCGCTGTAAAAGACATCATTTGCTACCTTTACAACTACGGCGGCGGATAGCTGACCTGTCTTACCTACATAAGATCATCAATGGTAATATCGATTCTCCTGAGTTGCTTGAGTGTGTTAAGATGAAGGTACCTACAAGATCAAGTCGAACTGGTTTTCAACTACACGTACCTAAAGCTAACACTAACTATAGGCAAAATAGTTTCTTTGTACGGGTGAGTAGACAGTTCAATGCTATGGCAAATGAGATTGACTTTTTTAACTGTAGTTTATTATCGTTGAAAAGAAATTTGGCATCGGAGTACTTTGGTTCCCAGACAAACGATTAGCTTTAGTATTCTTTATTAAAATAACAATATAAGTTCTTATTCTCACTGTTAGCGTAATTTAATTCTTGTAATTGCTAATTGCGTAGTTTTACGAAATGTGTAAATTAGACTTACCATAACTGTTTTTCTTTTTGTAATAATTTACTACCATATGCGAAAACTATTAAATGGCTCTTAGATGCATCATATAAATGTAAACTAGTTTAAGATAGCTGTAAGTTTTCCGAATACGATAAAATAAAATAAATAAATAAATAAAATAAAAAGGGGGTGACTCAGGGGGTCATCCTGAACAACTTTTGTTCCACAAGTTTTTAAAATTCACAAAAAAATAATAATTCCTTTTCCATAGAAACTTTCTTGGTCACATGACTTTTTTATTATACATAGAGAACGAATATTTCCAAACCTTGTAAAAGGGTATACTTTTTGCAACACCCTGTAGAGTCGTGGCAGCAGCGTTTTTAGACAGGCAGGAGGGAGGTATTTAAAAAACAATAGGTATTATAAAATTGTTGGGAGAAGCACAACTTACCTTTCCACCATTAAAAATACAGATGCCCCCATCGCGGCCATCGAAGATCTTATTCCGTTTGAGCGTCGGATTTGAGTCAGTCTTGATCCAGACACCGGCCATCGCGTTATCGAATATTTCATTCTGTTCTAACAGGCCTAGCCCGCCGTTGTAAACTAGGACGCCGCCGTTCTGCCCGCCCCAGATCTTGTTGCCGCGAATAACCGGATTACTACCGGTCCGGATCTGGACGCCCGAGTATAGATGGTTAAAAATATCGTTGTCTTCTAACTTTCCGTGGCCGTTGTCGTAAAAATATACGCCGACCTGGGGAAATAAGTTGGTATATAAGTATTTTGTACTACAATGCCCTCTATGCTTTCTGGAAACTGTCTGTTAGGTCTCTAATAATAACTTTTATACTTCGTTAACTAACGTTCTGATTTCTATAACTGTAGCTTGATTTATTTTATAACACAGTTATATTTAATAACACATTTACAACTGAGAAATTGCGCATATCGGCTCGAATAGTTATATCACAATAAGTGGAATAATATAAATAAATTCAGACCGTAAACACAGTAGCTTTTTATTTATTTGTCTCTTTTAGTGCCCAAACACAAAACTGCGATGCGAATTCACATCCCTAAAAGGGACGAATAAACGATACATGTAATGTCTTATGTACGTACCTGCTTGCCGGAATGTATGCGGTTGCGGCGCAGCACCGGCGTGGAGCCCGTGGTGATCCACACGCCCGCCAGCGTGTTCGCGTACACCTGTAAACATAGAATGTTGTTAACATGCAGGTTCAGATATAAAGTGAAAGGTATGAAATGTCGTGACGTGAGCGCTAGTATCAGTGAAAGTATCTGCGTGCATAGAGGATATATAGAAGAAGCAACTAGTTATGCAATGTCCGTATACAGAGTGTTGCAGAATGGGTATACAAAGTAGGTTTCGGATTAGTACCTAAACCCTTTTTGCAACACCTGTATAGTACCAAAAAGCTGTGTAGTGGTTAGGTACTCCAAATGCTATGCCCATCCCCGGCCGGGATTATTGTGACTGTTTTTGTTGTGTGATATCTTCAACCCGCCTGCCAAAATGGTAATAACCCTCCAGTCTTGGAAGAGTCCCATATTCGTGTGGATTATTAGTTATTACCGACTAAGATAATTTTCCTTCATGTTATAAGATCATTTCTGTATAATATGTAAAGACCTAACATTAGTTTTAAAATTAGAGGCTACGTTTATTCCAACATTTTTAAGTAAATCATTATTTTTCTCATTATAAAGCTAGTTTACAACTTATTTATTTATTTATTTATTTATTTATAAACATTGCAGTGATACATAGGGTACAGAAGAATTCCCACAAAACCAATATTTTTGGTTTGACTGTGGGTAAACGGTGACATTTTATTAAGCTGTTATTTAAAAATTAACAAAATAAACAATATATTGACTGTGTCAAGTGAGCAGTGCAAGGAAGGCACCACTCTCAATCATAATAAGTTTTAAGTAAATGTTTTTTTAATAATGTTTTAAATAAAGATAATTTTTTCTCATTTTTAATACTTACCGGTAATTCATTATATAATTTGGGTATTTGTTTACAGAGCATTCTTCCACCAAAATAATTATTTGTATATGGTATTTGGTACCTTCCTTGCACAGCCCCTCTTGTGCCGCAAGTATGCTGGATAGGTATTTTATGTTCTTCACTACCATGGCTGTTTACAAGGAGGAGATATTTATGCTTAAGGCTTGCTGGTAAAATGTTACATGTTTCAAAAAGGATTCTATAATCGTGGTTACATTTAGCTTTTGTCTTTTTATCTATAATTAATTTTAAGAATTTTATTTGCATTTTTTCTATCTTTTCAATATGAGTTTTGAATGTAAGTCCATAACAGTGCAGAGAATAACCAATTATACTGTCAACCAGGGCTAGATAAAGACATTTCAATATACTTCTAGGTACTTTAAAGCTTAGTTGATAGAATTTACTTAATAAAATTCTTAATTTGTTCATAACATAATCTACATGTTTGATCCATCCGAAGTTCTCATCTATTTGCATACCAAGGTAAGTGACTTGTTCGACTCTTTCTATAGACCCACACGTGCAGTGATTTTGCATTCTATGAAAACATTCGTATGAATGTGTTATTATATTACAAGTGTTATTTGATAATAAACTATGCGTATGTTACCTCGTTCTCCTCGATGAGCCCCTGCCCCTTCTCGTGCACGTAGATGCCGCCGTGCTGGCCGTGGTGGATCTTGTTGTGCCGCACTATCGGGTCGCTGTTTGTGCGGATCTGTACAGTACAAATACATACATTATTAATGTTTTGTTATAACAAAATGCTGTCCAAAATTATTAAAAGGAAAGAAGAAAGAAATACGTGTCTTCGGTGTCTGCATAAACCGTTGTTCTACACATGAATTTATACTTATCTTTGCTTGGTGGATATCAAGGTATGAGGCATATTAAATAATTCTGCAGCCTAAGGAGTCTATTCACGGGGCCAACGGTGGAATGGGGCATTTCATGTGAGTCATCAAAAAGCATACATAGGAATGTCTAACTTGGTTGTAAATATCTTCAATGATTCTATTATATCAAAAAACATTCAATTACTCAAACTAATCAAACAACCATCTAACTAACCTGTATCCCAGCCAGCGCGTTCCCGTAAATATTATTATGTTCAATGAGCCCTCGGCCCTCGCCAAATATGTACACGCCGCCTTGATGTCCGTTATAGATCTCATTGCGCCGAATCGTGGGGTTACTGTTCGACGTTATCCACACCCCGGCGAAGTTGTTGGAGTGTATCTTGTTGTCTATGAACTGTCCGAGGCCGGACTCGTGAACGTATATGCCTCCCGTCTGGCCGTGGTGGATCTCGCAGTGGACGACGGTGGGGTTCGCGCCGGCCTTCACTTCGAAACCGGCGATTCTATTGTTGTGGATGTCGTTAGCCTCGAAGTAGCCCTGCAATGAGATGTTAGTTTCTTTACCGAAATTTGTAGAAGATTGAAGTTTGATTGAGAACCGTGAAAGATCAGCACTTTATCCGAATTTCTTTATCCTAAGCATAATTTGTCTCGGTTTCGTATACTCGGTAACAGAATGACGGACAATATTGATGAAAATTGTATAAACGAAAATTCGCCTAACATAGCCCAGAAATGTAATTCAATCAACTGCATCCTGCCATAAACCGACACATATTTATACTAACCCATATAAGCCCAGTGGGTCGCTAACGAGTCTAACGACCCAATTAAGTTTTTTGCATATTTGCACTTAGAATCTGAATCTTAAACATACCCCAAAGTAAAACTACTTGATTAAAAACTAGTTCTGGGCATATATGGGCTAATCATCAGATCTCTTTATCGATAATATCTATAAAACCCGCGACTCACCAATCCATTCTCGAACGTGAAAATCCCCACATCTCTCCCATGGTGTATATGGTTGCGGCGCATGATCGGGTTCGCGAAGTTCTTCACCCATATACCGGCGAGCGCATTACGCGAGATCTCGTTGTCCTGGTAGGCTCCCTGAGCGTAGTCTGTGACGTAGAGGCCCACGTTCTCGCAGTCGCTGATGTCGCAGTGCTTGATGACCGGGTTGGCGCCCGCGCCTGAGACGCATACTGCCGCTCCGACTGTGGGGGGAAGGGATGGTGAGTATATTTGTGGTTTTATATGGGGGGAAAGATTACATGCATTGTGGTTAGTCTTTTTAGTGTGTCCCTGACACTAAAGCTATAGACCAGTTTTTGTTACCGTGTTGCTTCTTATGACATGGCACATTATAAATGGCGAAAACTTTTGATAGGATGATAAGAGTTTACTGTGCGAAATGGTTTCATATGTTTAGGTAGAGCCTACAAACAGAGCTCTAGATAACATACATCTGTGACTGTTAGCCAATCTAGTATTTAAGATTAGAACAACGTCCTAGAAAGATAGAGGAATTAGGTTTTAAGCTCATATTAACTAAAAAAATTATGTAAATAAAATGTTTCCATAATGTTTACCAACGAGTAGGGATTGCAATCCGGTACAATCTTCAATCCGGCCGGATCCAACCGGAAAAACGTCAATCCCGTAATCCGGTGATTTTAAGGGTTCCGGTAAGCACCAAAAAATGTATCGATCCGCTGGACTGGATTGCAATCTCTAACAATCCGATTATAATCATGAAATTAGCCTATAAAAACTTACAGCATCATCAAAGTCTATAAACTCACCGACGCTAGCGCTCCGTATGACACAGTGGTCCACCGTCGGCGAGCAGTTGTCCGACACCTCCAGGCGTGCTTGTGGTGCTACATAGTGCCAACATAGAACCTCCAAGTGTATAGATAGTTATTAGACTCACCGACGCTAGCGCTCCGTATGACACAGTGGTCGACAGTCGGCGAGCAGTTGTCCGACACCTCGAGGCAGTAGTGCTGGTGGCGTCGGGTGAGAACAATGCACTAGGATACAGAACCTACACATCCAACAGTATAGACTCACCGACGCTAGCGCTCCGTATGACACAATGGTCCACAGTCGGCGAGCAGTTGTCCGACACTTCCAGACAGTAGTGCTTGTGGTGCTGCATGGTGCTGGTGGCGTCGGGTGAGAACAATGCACTAGGATACAGAACCTACACATCCAACAGTATAGACTCACCGACGCTAGCGCTCCGTATGACGCAATGGTCAACAGTCGGCGAGGAGTTGTCCGACACCTCGAGGCAGTAGTGCTGGTGGCCTCAGGAGAGAACAATGCACTAGGATACAGAACCTACAAGTGTATAGATAGTTAGACTCACCGACGCTAGCGCTCCGTATGACACAGTGATCGACAGTCGGCGAGCAGTTGTCAGACACTTCTAGACAGTAGTGCTTGTGATGATGCATGGTGCTGGTGGCGTGAGGAGAGAACAATGCACTAGGACACAGAACCTACACGTCCAAGTGTATAGATAGAACCAATCACTAGGTTACAGAACCTACACATCCAACAGTATAGATAGACTCACCGACGCTAGCGCTCCGTATGACGCAGTGGTCGACAGTCGGCGAGCAGTTGTCCGACACCTCGAGGCAGTAGTGTTTGTGGTGCTGCATGGTGCTGGTGGCGTCGGGGGAGAACAATGCACTAGGATACAGAACCTACACATCCAACAGTATAGACTCACCGACGCTAGCTGGATACAGAACCTACACGTCCAAGTGTATAGATAGACTCACCGACGCTAGCGCTCCGTATGACACAGTGGTCGACAGTCGGCGAGCAGTTGTCCGACACCTCGAGGCAGTAGTGCTGGTGGCGTCGGGTGAGAACAATGCACTAGGATACAGAACCTACACATCCAACAGTATAGACTCACCGACGCTAGCTGGATACAGAACCTACACGTCCAAGTGTATAGATAGACTCACCGACGCTAGCGCTCCGTATGACACAGTGGTCGACAGTCGGCGAGCAGTTGTCCGACACCTCGAGGCAGTAGTGCTTGTGGTGCTGCATGGTGCTGGTGGCGTCGGGAGAGAACAATGCACTAGGATACCTACACATCTACGTATATATGTCGCAGGCATCTGGTTGAATCTCCTTTTTGGTTGAATCACTAGCGCGTTCATTGGATGGTGCTACTCAATTGTATGACTAGGCTGAACGTTGACTGTACAAGCGTCACAAAACGTCCAACAGATGCCTGCGACATATATATTGTTATTAGACTCACCGACGCTAGCGCTCCGTATGACACAGTGGTCGACCGTCGGCGAGCAGTTGTCCGACACTTCCAGACAGTAGTGTTTGTGGTGTTGCATGGTGCTGGTGGCGTCGGGGGAGAACTTGAGCGTCATGTGGCCGGCGTACGCCCGCGTCGCTCCTTCAGCGAATGTTAGAGTGGATTCCGCCTCGCGTTCTAGGATGACGGACTCGGCCACGTTGCCTGATGCGCAGCCTGCGGGGAGAGATGGGTTTAGTATGGTGAAGGGTGGTGGCAATCTAATACAGATCCTTGCCAGGACTAAACGGGATACGACACAAATAATGGCGAAACCGCGAAGTGTTGAGTATATTATGGGCTTGTATTTAAACCTCCACCAGAAATTATATGATACTGCCGCCAATAAATTCGAAATCTCCGCCAAAACGGATAAATCATCACCAAATCATGCTTCCCAAAATATTTTTGAAATGAACCAAATTATTTTTTACTGCATACTGTAAAACTATATTGGCACCATTAAAATTTATTTCAAACCAAATAAAGTATATCATCGCTATATAGATGTAACCAATATATTATTTTATCAGTATCATTTTAATAATCCTTTCTAACCAAAAAAAGTAAAAGTAAATATTAAAAATTAAGTTTATACCAAATAATAAATAGCTTATCCCAAAACAAAGTCACTTGTTAAATTGCTTTATGAATTAATTAAATCATTAGTACCTATGTGCCTAGTAAAATCTATCCGTTACGCCATCTCGACTCCCATTCGTGTGGCCGAGGCGAGGGTTTGAATTTTGCCATGTACCAATAAATTCTATAGAAATAAGGAATTGAAATACAATTTATTATAGTTAAGTGCTTGGTGCTTGGGGTTTCTCTGATGGATCGTATCAGAAATGAGGTTATCTGTCAGAGGACTAAGGTTACCGACATAGCTGTCAAAATATGCAAGCTGAAATGGCAGTGGGCTGGTCATATCTGCCGAAGAACCGATAACTGTTGGGTAGACGAGTTCTCGAGTGGAGACCTCGAATAGGCAAACGCAGCGTGGGACGCCCTCCTGCCCGCTGGACTGACGACCTAAGGCGGGTTGTGGTTGGATGAGGAAGGCCGAGGACCGAGTGTTGTGGCGCTCCTTGGGAGAGGCCTATGTCCAGCAGTGGATGATTATTGGCTGATGATCATGATGATGATAGGTAAATGTATGTATATGAGTATGCGGGCGCGGGGGGATGGCGCCGCTCAAATTTGACCTTGTCCAGAAGGGGTGAATTTGCCGCGATGTATTGAGGTCGATGTACTAGACATCAACATTGCGTCCACAAGCATCGCGCAAATTCAAAATTCATGCCGCACCACTCTTAAAGCCGCAAATGCCTACATATTAAAATTAACAGGTAAATCGATTACCTTTATTGGTGATATAAAAAAAAATTGAACACTTAGTTTTGGTGTCAATGTTTATATTTTAGTATAGCATAATTTGGTGATGATTTATCCGTTTTGGCGACGAAAAAGATTTTCTATTGTAAACTTGCAATTATTTGGAGGCGTGTTTATTTATTTTGGAACGTAAACGTTTTTTTTTGGGGTTTCGATTTTGGAGTTGATTTAATTAATTTGGTTTTAATTATTTTTTTTGGTGCAATGTATTAGCGTACAATTATTTTTTTTGGTGATGATTTAAATTGTACCCTATATTATGTAGCCATAAAATGCTACCACAAACATAATGAATACCGATGTTGACCGAATGTACGGTCAGGTGCAGAGAAACCTGACCCCCTCTCATAATAACAATCAGGGTGTCCACTCAGATTGCTCCAAAAAATTCCCTGACTTTTCCCTGACTTTCCCTGACCGTTTCAGAAATTTTCCCTGACCAGTGATCAAAATAAACAAAAGCTTGAATGAAAGTTTTCCGTTAATTTGCTTCACACTTATAAAAAAAACTTCGACTGCGTAAAATATTTATACAGGGGGCTGTAACTGTCAATTTCTATATCTCTATCCATCCATAACTGGTAGTTACTTTCATACGATTTTGACATAATCAAAAGTAACAATCTGTAAAAATCGTATGAAAGTAACTAGGGTAAATCGTGGTATAACTGGCATGTGTCAGTAACTGGCACTTTGACTATAAAACTAAATATATTAAGCTTTTGGGTATAGTAAGACCATCTTTGATGTGTTTACAGCAATCTCCAATTATTCATTGATATTATAGTTTAATTTTACGGCGCTAGGTGGGTATTTTCCGGCGCTGGAAATTATCTCAGTCAAAGCGGCGAAGATCGCCAAAAAAATGCACGTGCGTTAAGTTTTTCTTAAGGAGACACCAAAATTTGTATGGCCTGTTTTCGCGAAAATAAATAAGTTTTTGATAGTGTGACAATACCAAGGAAGTAGGGGAAGGTCTAAACAATATCATAATAGCCCGATTCTGTGTTGCGCTGTGATTTTAGTTGCTTTTGAGTTATATTTGAGGGTGCTAGTTACTGAAATGTAATTTATATCTTCACTTAGTAACTGGCACCCCCCTGCCAGTTACTAATATTTTGGGTTTTGTGATTTTAAGCTATTTTATACCTTCTATCGACAGAAAATACGATTTAAAGTGCACTGTAAAAACCCCCAGTGTCTAGGCAGCTTTGTTTCAATAACTGGCACGGGGCTGCCAGTTACTTATCTGCATACATTTTTTTACGCACCAATAACTGGCACTTACTGGTGCGGTAAAATTTCTTTCATGTTTCTTTTCAGAAAAATGACTAAAATCAAGGCAATCTACAGTAGTCTGTAATTGTCCACTGCTGGACCTCTCACCAGCAGTGACACTGCACTCTGTTCTCGACCTTCCTCATCCAGCCACTACCGGTCAGCTTTATAAGGTCGTTGGTCCAGCTGGCCCGAAGGTATCCGCCGCTACCCTTGCCTGTTCGTGGTCTCCACTCTAGAGCGCGTTGGCCCCACTGGTCATCGGTTCTTCGGCAGCTATGGCCTGCCTAATGCCACTTGAGCATACAGAATTTAAGAGCTATATCGGTTACTCAAGTTCTCTTACAGATTACCTTATTTCTGATAAATGGTCCTTCAAAGTACCACAAATCTTTCCAATGCCCGCTGATCGATTTTGAATCGGTGGACCAGTCCAACCGTCAGTGTCCACGTCTATGATCCATACGTCATCACCAGTAAGACGCATTGACTGAAGACCTTTGCCTTCAGGCATTTATGTGAAAATTAGTCAAATCTTCCCCTATGCAGTCCAATCCAGTAATACATATTTTGTTTTATGTACCTTACAGCTTCGTTTTCGAAGTTCCTTCTGCCTAGTCGAATAGACTGTCCAAGGTAGACATAATTAATATACTGTTGCTGCATTAAGGCCGCTATGCATGTTACAACGAGGGAATTCCAGAACCGCCCAGGTCTAAATGGAATCAAAGGCTTTCTTATAGTCCTTGAAGAACTTGATAGAAACATGGTTCGTGATGACCTTATAAAACAGCTTGAAAACATGACTTATAAACAAAATTGGTTGAAGAGCTTCTGAAGCTGTTCGAGGATAGTAATAGCTTTCAGAAGAGCTGTACTAATTCTGTCTTTACCCAGAGCATGTGAAGCTGAAAGCCGTAAAAACCTTCAATTTCCGCAAGAAATTTCAGCTTAGAGGCAACTATACTACCGTCAGCAGTCTTCAACTTAGCCAGGTCACTTCTCCCAAGCTGCTGAATGAATACATCAAGGTCCACAAGCATTTGCGTTCTCCATTTCCGTTTCCAAATCCAAGGGTTTCTCGATTTGTTGCATTCATATGGACCCACGATTCGTCGCATACTTGTACTGTCATTTTGTCGTAGAAGTCGACCATTACAACGGTGATTTTGAGTCTTACCGGTACAGAACCTAGACAGGTAATTGTACATTACCTAATATCAAATATATTATTGATTTTAGAGTACTTATTGACCTAATTGCATGATTTTTTAAAAGGTGCCAGTTACTGAAACATCATGTGACAGTTACTAATTTTTACTGCCAGTTACTAGGTTTTTTGGGGGTAGTGGATATAAACTTCATTAAAATCGAATATTAATCATATATCTTTACCATTTATGCCTATAATTGTTCGTCATCTTATTGCCAGTAATTCAAGCCTACTAGTGCTTAAATCAGGCCAATACTTTATTTTTAATATATTTTTTTGTGTTGCTAGTCGCTTAAACTGCCAGTTACTAGTACTTTTACCCTACCAGTTATAGATAGATAGAGTTATAGAAACTGGCAGTAAGTCGTTCAGGAGCATAATGTACCTATCGCAAAATGCACCGCGGAGATTTTATTTTTGTTAGCATAATATACCTATCGCAAAATGCACCTATCGCGAAAGAGACGAGAGTGACTCAGACAGATAATTAAAAAAAAAACAAAATAAAAAAAAAAACTTGCAATTCCATACAAACTTTCAGGTCAGGTTTTACTATTTAGAAAAAAACGCGAATTTCAAAAACTAGGTAGAACAAAAGTTGTTTCGAGTGATCCCCTGAGTCACCCCGTTTCGGCTATGTTCACCTGCCACTATTGCAATATTCTGTATAGAAAGCAATGATAAATTAAGTTTCAATTAAATAAGACAAGTAGGTAAAAAAACAAGTAGGTACCTACCTACTTGTTTTTTTTGTACAACAAAGTTTAAATACGTTTATTTTGCCATAACGTGTAATTCTTTTTTGTATTTGCAAAATTGAGAAATAATTTATATTTTTCAAAAAGTTTTACTTTGGAAAAAACTCATTAAAATTTTGGAAACCCAAGCGGGATCCACTGTTGGTTATTATTGCAAAATACGTTAGTTAGAACTATTTAAAGAACACTTATTGATTGTAGGATTAGTACAGACAGAGCTTTAAAAGTATGACTCCTCATATTTTTTTTTAGAAAATGCGAGTTTTGAAGCAGGTAGATAAAATAAACTTTTAAATTTTGTATATAAAACTTGCCAGGGGTATAGTAATCTTAGGGCCATCAACTCTCGAATAAAGCGTGTTTAGCTTTGTAAATTCAGTACTTAATTAACTTAATTAAAACAAAACCGAAATCAAATATTTTCGAATGGGCGCGACGCTTTAAAAAAATTTTTGGTGCCGCGTGGAGGCACGTCTGCATGCGCTTCCGCCGCCGGCGCAAAGTATGAGAATTTATCGATACAGCGCGTTTGCACCAACATGTTATATGGGGGCTTATTTTTAATCACAAACTCCTAAAACACTTTAAAAAAAAGTTGTTTAGAATGGCAAGCTCAGTCACACTCTTTTGAAAGAAATTGAATCAATGGGACATAATTTTTTTATTTAACAAATTATGAACTGAGTCTGGAATTTGGCTAACGAGATTTTATTTTATCACTTATGTATTTTTTGTTTAAAATATAAGAAAAATGATAACTATTAAAGGAAATAACTACAAGAAAATGCTTTACTAGTCATTTTCCCTGACTTTCCAGGTGGCCCATCAATTTCACTGACTTTCCATGACCACCTTGAGCTTCCCTGACTTTTCCCTGACTATCCCTGACTTTCCAGAAAGTGGACACCCTGACAATGCTTCTGAGGGAGGTCAGGTTTATCTGCACCTTACTCTACTGTAGTACACTGGGAACTCCGTATCTCAACTAATAAGCGCAAAAGATACTTTTTAGGTTCCCTTGGAGGAGCGGGAGAAACATTGCTGCGCGCTATGGAGCTCATTACTCATTCGTTCATAAATAGATCAGCGAGCACTGGCCAATCAGCTCCTCGATGTACTCTAGCACTGTGTGTGTGTGTACTGACCAATGAGCTGCACGTCCGAGTCGACGGCCAGCTCCTCCTGGTACAGGCCGGCGTGCAGGAACACGAGCGCGGGGCAGGGCGGCGGCGGGCGGCGGCAGCTGCACGTGGAGCCCGCGCCGCACGAGCACGCGCCGCTGCGCTCCTCGATGTATTCGAGGGCACTCTGAGAATAATATTGGCAATGTTAGGTTGTTGTTCAGGATAACATCAGAAGCGATTTGAAACGAACCGTAGCACGCAGTGTAGCACCATTTTGACACCTTCAATGACCTTCATACACTGCGCACACAGTTTTTATACAAAAATATACACACTCTAACAACTTCACCTTCTTCAGCATGACGTCAAACAGCAACCGGACGGTCCGGCGCAAGAAGATATAAAGCGGGCTTTGT
The DNA here is from genome assembly GCF_932276165.1 of Plutella xylostella. NCBI lineage: Eukaryota > Metazoa > Arthropoda > Insecta > Lepidoptera > Plutellidae > Plutella > Plutella xylostella. Next base: position 3,507,556 of record NC_064005.1, read on the forward strand.
GAAGGTACGGTGAAGGGAAACATTGTGATGAAACCTGCAGATCTAGATCTAGCACATTTGAATGTGTGTACCCACCAACCCGCAGTGAACAAGCATGGTAGAAAAATGGTCCAAGCTTAGAAAGCCAGATGGAGGCACTATTACATTACACCACCAGCACAGAATATAAGAATAGAACATTTAAATACTCACCCGTATAGTGCTGAAATGCTTCATCCGCCCCGACTGGTTCTTGGGCCGGTAGTTGGGCCGCACGTGTATGCCGTAGTAAAGCTGGCGGAAGCTCTCTTTCCACGGGTTGTCGGCCTCACAGTCCTCGGTGGACACGAACTCGAACTGGCAAGGAGCCGGGTGCATGAGTGGCGTGTCGTACTCGAACACTGACTGGTAGAGGCTCTTCCTGTGGAGGGAAATGGACATGAGTAGGGGATCTTTGAGTTTAAAGGACTATCACTAGGATAAAATTCTTACTTGAACTATGAATTTTCGTTACATAGGTTGATTGTAACACATCGTAGATATGACATATCAGCCAGCGAGACGCTCGCTCTAGACGTCTATTCGTGCGATGTTGTGCCCCGTGCTAGGTATGCATACTCTACATAAGGTTATGGATAGATAGTTCAAGATGTAACAAACTATGATGACTAAACAGGAAACACAACTGATGCCGGGCGTGTACTTTCACTTCTCTAGTGCAAGTTGTTAAACATAACGTTTAAGAGACGAAAGTTAAGCAATGTTATATTATTTACACAAGTAATGTGATAAGTTGTAAATACTTAAAATACCTAGGTGCGTCTTGCGTGTTTTAGCTCAACCATACATACGAGAATGGCTAAGAAATTATGTACGGTCTACTGGTCTACACCTACCACCCATAAAACGTATGAAAAGATGAGAAGTGTATGCTACACCATTTTAACGTCACTGAAAAATCACAAGGCTATTCTGCTCCAGTATAGAGTTATCCTAACAGCCAATCAGAATACCATACCGCACTGCGCCAACCAATGACAGGCAAGTTGCACTCACCACAGCTCCGTATCATTGGTGATGGTGTTGAACCGCTTGCACACCTGCGCCACCCGGCACAGGTCTCGCTCGGTCAGGTGAGACAGGATGCACAGAAGGACTTCATCTGGCAGCTCGTATTGCAGGTATTGGGACACGTTGCTGACATCCACGCCTTGGGACAGCGATCTGCGGGATAGAGGTATGTGTAAGGAGGGTAGATAAAAATTTTGATGTAAAATTTATTCCCTGATCGGAAAGATTATGGGAACAAAAAAGGAATATTATAGGTATTTCTGCAAATTTATCATTTAGTTTTACGCTTCTTTCTATTTGTCTGTTATATTTATATTAGGCTTCGGAGAAGAAATATAGGTACATAATTATATGGATGTACCAAAGATATAATAGCATGTTTTTATATTGTATAGGCCACTGGATGTTGAAATAGTGGTGATTTTAAATCATTATTCATATTAAGTTAGTATTGGTATCCGTTTCAATAAGTAAATTTCAACTACTTTCACCTTAATTACTAAAAACCTGTAACATCAACTATTGTGAAAAACACTAATTAAAATGATTAATGAATGTACTTAAACAATATAATTATTAATAAAACTATATTTGCTCTCATTAACCTATTGTTATAATAAGCGAGGTGCATTCTCTCCTATATCATTTATTGTAACAAAATATAACAAAGCATGGTTAGAGGACAAATAATATTTCTGAAAATATAATTTATGAAATATATCAACCATTTTATTTTATGTCTTAAACTTTGCTTCTACCAAGTGAAATGACCAATAAATATAAAATAGTAATTCATAAATGAATTATTTGAACAAATCTCTTCTATGCCATAATCTATTTTAGGCTATGTAAGATGCTATAGGTATATTATAGAGGTCATAGGTCTATATTCTCATTAATTCATAATAATAATAATGTTCACAGAAGATGGACAACAGCTGACAAAACTATTGATTTATGACTTTATCACTGAAGTAACCTAGGAAGTCTAGAGCTGACCTCCACAATTCCACATTATGATGTTGACCTCGCACTAGCAAACATATTATTTTAACTTCCATACACTGGCCATAATCTATGCCAATGTAGGTATTGTGCTGCTTGAGAGACGCCTTTGTTCCACAGTGGATGTTTATTGGCTGATGATTAGAATCCAGAAATATAATTAGCTTAACTTATTAAATGAAAAAACCGGCCAAGTGCGAGTCGGGCTCGCGCACAAAGGGTTCCGTAGCTTAAATCAACCTATCTCAAAAACTATAAGAGATGATGATGATGATGATGATGAAATCCTCTTATCCCTCATCAGGGACATAGGGCTCGAACAGGACATAAGAGATACTTTGATCAAACCAAAAATCGTTGAAAGAGTTAATTAGCATGCATCACCTCTATTTTTTTTAGAATTTTATACCCCGTAGTTATAAAAATAGAGGGGGGGGGACATACTTTTTACGACTTTGAGAGCTGATATCTCAAAAACCGTTCACTTTAAGAAAAATGTTTTTTAGAAAACTTTATATCATTTTAAAAGACCGTGAGGGGTATCAATGGAAAGGTCCATTGATACCCCACACGGGTATGTACATCGAAAAAAAAAATTTCATCCCTCAGTTACATGTATGGGGGGCCCCACCCCCAATTCTTTTTTTTACTATTTAGTGTCATATTTTTGTAGCGGTTCATACAACACATATTCCCATCAAATTTCATCACTGTAGTACTTATAGTTTCCTAGTAAATCGGCTGTGACAGACGGACAGACGGACATGACGAAACTATAAGGGTTCCGTTTTTGCCATTTTGGCTACGGAACCCTAAAAATTAGGGTATAGTATCATTATCTCAATGTGGGGCTGTGGGCACAACTAGACATAAGTGTATGTCTACCCAGCTCATCACTGCATGCTATTCCAAAGTATACATGTTTACTTGCAAGTGACACTATCAACTATCTTTTGGACTTTGTCTTCATCTAGCTGCTACACATCCTACAATAGTTACAATACCAATGTACAGTTTCTCTCATATCATAGTCATTTTGATGTATATTTTTGTATATGCAAAAGCAAAAACCACTCACGTTCTAGGGCGCTTCCTAGCTGGTAGAGAGCAGGTGCCACTGCCACTGGGGCCGGGCTCGTGGTACGCTGGTGGTGACTTCCTCCGGAGATCATATGGGCTGTGATGGCCGGGCGTGGAGGCCGCGGCGGCTGCAGGCACGGGCGGGGAGCCACCGCCGCCGCCGCTGCCACTCGGGCCCGCGCACGCCGCTGTGGCCGCCATCGCGCTGCCTGGCACGTTGTTAGGGCACGGCACCGACTCACATGGTTCAGCTGAAAGGAAGTTGGGGTAGGTCAGTAATTTGTTTTTCTATCTATTATGTAGTAGCAAATAATTACTACTGCTTTTGTGGTCTAGTGGTGGAAGCTCTGCTGTATCACCCAGAGGTCTCCTGAGGTTTGGCAACTGGATGGGACAGCTATGCATTGATGTTTCTTACTGTGGTGCCAAATTTGGTAAGGACCAAGAGGGTTTATGTTCACTATGTATGGGTTCACTTCATGTCCAAATAGTAAAATGATCAATGCTGTTGGATGGGCATGTAAAGCAGTTTTTCCTGCACCTGCACATAGCTCTGCCAATTTGTGTCAGTCATCTATCCAATTGGGTAGATTGAGGCTGATGGTGAGTGCTCTTAGGCAATATAATCTACTCCTGTTCCTCAGTTGGGTGATCTTAATGAGATTGGCCACCATGGTCAAAATTTGGGCACAAATACATTATTAATGTAGCAGATAATTTATAAGGGAAGGTTAGCAATGATAATAGACATTAGGACTGTCTGAATCACTTCTATATTTGCTGGAATTCAGTTGGAGTAGGTCAGTACTTTGTTATTTATGTTATGTATATGTCGCAGGCATCTGGTTTAATCTCCTGTTTGATTGAACCGCTAGCCCGTTCATTGGATGACGCTATTCAGTTGTATGACTAGGCCGAACGTTGATTGTACAAGCGTCACAAAACGTCCAACTAGTTAGCACTAGCGGACTTAAAATCAGTCAGGTGGTGAATAAAACAAATATGGCGTCTAACAGCGAACAGCTGACACAAAAATCACTTGTATTGTTATTGTTTGCACATAAATTAGCTTTAAAGTGCGTTATTTAAGTTAAAATAGTGTGACAACATGGATTTACCTATTATTACACCGCCGGCGATAGTTTCAAAGAAAAAAATGTGCTGAAACTGGATAATTATGAACAACAATATCAAGGTACGTTTATTGTTATTGTTTAGTTAATTTGTGAGATGAAAGCTTTGTAACATAGTCTTTTTGTTGACTCTTGTCTGGTCATGTTCATCCTAACCAGACATTACAAAGTTGCTATACTATATCCCATTTAACGACTTCGCTGAATAACGTTCAGTCAAGACGTTGGATGTTACAGTCAACCGCTTGACGAGTTTCTTTAGTCATTCAACTGAGTAGTGTCATCCAATGAACGGGCTAGCGAGTTTCTTTAGTCATTCAACTGAGTAGTGTCATCCAATGAACGGGCTAGCGGTTCAATCAAACAGGAGATTAAACCAGATGCCTGCGACATAGATACAAACATTCTGTTTACTGCTCAAAGTGCTGTGTTGGGTAGATCCCAATATTTCCATTTTTAGGGTTCCGTAGCCAAAATGGCAAAAACGGAACCCTTATAGTTTCGTCATGTCCGTCTGTCCGTCTGTCACAGCCGATTTACTCGGAAACTATAAGTACTACAGTGATGAAATTTGATGGGAATATGTGTTGTATGAACCGCTACAAAAATATGACACTAAATAGTAAAAAAAAGAATTGGGGGTGGGGCCCCCCATACATGTAACTGAGGGATGAAATTTTTTTTTTCGATGTACATACCCGTGTGGGGTATCAATGGAAAGGTCTTTTAAAATGATATAAAGTTTTCTAAAAAACATTTTTCTTAAAGTGAACGGTTTTTGAGATATCAGCTCTCAAAGTCGTAAAAAGTATGTCCCCCCCCTCTATTTTTATAACTACGGGGTATAAAATTCTAAAAAAAATAGAGGTGATGCATGCTAATTAACTCTTTCAACGATTTTTGGTTTGATCAAAGTATCTCTTATAGTTTTTGAGATAGGTTGATTTAACTGTAATTTTGCTGCTACGGAACCCTTTGTGCGCGAGCCCGACTCGCACTTGGCCGGTTTTTAGAATCATAAATTATCATGGTTATAGTGGGAGGGTTATGAGAATAAGGTGAAGTCACAGTACCTAACAACATTGCAATAAGTAAGTGAAACAGTTCCCACTGTTACAGCTTTACATTATACCTTTATTGGATTAGCTTTGTATTTATTTATATTTTTTGAGTAGGTAGTTGTAAAATATAAATTGTCTTGAACTATGCACCCATTCTCATTATCAATAACTAACTAACTTTGGCACAGAATTAGAAGTGCATTTAAGCTTTACCTATAAATATCAGTTTTCTTATTACATCAGAGTACAGTGGTAATAGTCATTCTTATCTATTTACATAGCATTCCTTGATCTATATCCAGATTTGAGAAAGTAATCTTCCCACACCAACGAAAGACATATATTAGAACAGCTGTTTGTCATGTTGGTTCAAAAGTTTCATCTCATTCAAATCAATACAAACCATTGCGCAAAATGACGCAAAATTTAGCTTTTCAATAGAGACCATCAAAATCTTTACCAACGGAATTAGCATAGTAATCAACATACAGGAAACAATGACCAAAGAATTATAATTTTTATTTAGGCCTTGCAATCTAACCACCGTGAAACATAAATCAACATTTCAGCATGCCATCGTTATTCCGTAGTGTTTAACATAGTTTGTAATGTATTCCTGTAGCGTGTGATTGCTTTGCATCATTGTACTCTCATGTAACTAAAATGAAATGTCGATAATCGTTTCATTTGTAAAGATTGAGGCGACATTGGTCGACCCGGATTACTTACTCGATTGGGTCCTAGACGGTAGCGGTATACGGTGGCCACCTTTTCTTCGCGATCTACGGACGTAAGAACGCGAAGAGGAAAACGAGGCACTAGGCATTATTTCTTTTGATGCTTATTTTCACTAAAATCCAGTCCTAAACAAAGGAGACACCCGCACCAACACCGTCGGCCATTTTCTGTTTAGATTGAACTGGAGAAACGAGATGAGAAACACGGATTCCACCAAATCAGCAACGTAACTACTAATTATTTAAAATTAACAACTAACGCACTAAACACTGGTACTAAATCTATAAGCGTTTATTCATAAAATCATTGTTCTTTCTATTTTTCACTAATTTTACTACACCTAGCAAGCAATGGGCGACTCTCAAGAAAAATATGGCGGATTATGTTTTTTTTTTAGTTTGGTTTCGGAGGAGGTCGCATGAAATAACTCAAAAAGTCGTTGATATGAAAGAGATAGCAGATACGAAAACTTCGATTGGTCTGTGTCGAATATTTAAAAAACGCATGGATCTAAAGTCAACCCATTTTTCACAGATAAACATTTGATTTGCGGAAGCGCTCGAGTGAAATCTGTGCTAAATGACAGGAAAAAATACTCTGTGATGTGAACCAATTTTTGTGGACCAACAAAAAATTTGATGCAAACAAAACTATTATTTCCACAAAAAACGCATTGCGCAACTTTTCTTCAATTATTTTGTGAAAAATGAATAATAACTATTGATTTGTGTTTTAGTTTAGTACAACGTTTATTTATAAATATGGCTGTAAAACAGTTTATAGATAACAATACGTGTATATTTTCAATTTTAGCTTGTATTTTCCTTACCTTCGCATATGTTGGGAGTTTATATATTTGGCGATCAACATTAAACAGGTAATTAAGCCTTTAAAGTACATATTGACATATTCTTCATTACCTTATTTAATATTGGGTTACATATCAAAACAAGGACATAACATTATTATCTAAATATTATTATGTATATTTCAGAGACCACCCCTCCACCATAAAGAGAAGATTCTTCAGTGTGTCTTGCATGATGTTGTTGGCACCATTCTTCACTCAGTATTTCTTCACGGAGGGCACCCTAGTGAAAGGGGATGTGTATGGACACTTGGGGCTCCGTGCCGCAGGCGTGGTGCAGGCCTCCATAGTTCCACTAATACTGACTGCTATATTATTCTTAGGCCCCTTGACTATGCAGTTCTTCTCAGGGATATGGAAATTGTATGCAGGTAATGTGACAATAATTTTACAGTAATCCAGACCAATCAACTTATTTTACGTAATAAAATTAGTAAGAATTACATAAAAATAAGAAGCAAATAAAAAGGGTGCCTGATAGTAGAAGTGCTACCATATCAAGCTTGTAGGCATGTTATTAAAATCATAAAAAAATTACATTCCACTGTAAAATCACATATACACGCTTGATAGCCTTGGACATTTGCTCTGTAAGAAAGGGGCATCTTACCGAGCCAGTGTCCAAGGCTATCAAGCTGGAAGGAAAATAAAAAGTAACATTACACTCTAACATCACATATTTCCACTTTCTTGCAGAGCCAGTGTACTGGCTGTCCAGTTGGAAGGACTGGGTGTGGGTGCGGAACCACTTCATGGCGCCACTGAGCGAGGAGTGGGTGTTCCGCGCGTGCATGATGCCGCTACTGCTGCAGTGTCTCGAGCCCATCACCGCCGTGTTTGTCGGACCACTGCTATTTGGCATTGGTATGTATGAGGCATGAATTTGTGATATAAATTTTACATAGTATAGTCAGTCTTTGCTATGTAAATGAGTCATATTATAATGAACCATGCAGTTTTAAATACACTGAGCTTTATTATTCTGGCCTAATTATGAATAATCAATATTATAGTCCTTATGTTTAGTGACCAGATTATGTAATAAATACTATTGTTAAAATACTTATATCCTAGGCATAACATAGATGCTATACTGTACTAAGATAGGACATAGCAAAAAACTATATTTTCTGTGTTTACCTCCCCAGCACACTTTCATCACATGTACGAACAAATGAAGGCTGGTTTTGATTTCAAGATGGCCCTAATGATCTCATGTGAGTATGCTGCCAATTTATATCGTAAGATAATTAGGATCAATCTATCTATATTATAATTATATTGAACTAATGAATCATTTAATTGTTTACCATGAGAATGATATATTGTTGGTTAGTATTTGTTTTACTAAAAAGTACCTATAATAAACATTGAATTTTCGTTTCAGCATTCCAATTTATGTATACGAGTATATTTGGAGCGTATTCAGCGTACCTGTTCTTGAGGACTGGTAAGAAACATACACACTTTTTATATCGATAAAAAACAAATACATTGTTATCTCATCTTTATTGGCCACCACTGTCAAAATATGCGCAAGAGATTTTTAATGATTTATACTGTAAAATCTAATACATACATAGATAATGATTAAATGCATTCATCTCAGTAAATAAGGCCATCAATACAACAATTACGTGAAGGTTACACACATTCATAATGTGATGTAAACAACCTTTACAACGCCATCTAGTATTCAATAGAAGAAACCAAAACTTACTTAACACCTCATAACCTCTGTAGGTCACTTCGTGGCGCCACTAGTAGCCCACATGTTCTGCAACCACATGGGATTCCCCAACTTCTCCGAGGTGAGCCAGCACAAGCCGGCGCACCAGGCCGTCATCATCGCGGCGTTCCTTGCCGGCCTGCTGCTGTGGTGTCTGCTGCTGAATCCGCTTACTGACCCGGCGCTGTATGACAACCAGATCTATGCTGACACGTAGAGGAAGATGCGGTGTGAAGTGTAAGTTTTGGTAGTTTACGCAGACCGAAATAGAAAGTGTAGCGGTCACGAAAATTGACACTTGATTCAAAGGGTTGCAAACAAACTTCAAACGTTTACGATACGGGAGGTGGAATCGCTTTTTCATACAATCGATAGAATCGAACTACACGCTACACTGCATACTTTTTTGTAATTTGATTTATTATACTGACCACTAGAGGCTCTGCATTGTATGAAATTTGTATACTTAGCAGATGTATACTTTCCTATGCGTAAACTATTACAACTTACAATAGAAGCACTGATAATGATAACTCAAGGTTTGTATTCGTGAGAAATAATGAAGAAAGACTCAATAATTGTCACTAATACTATGATCTCTTAGTACATGAGTAATTTATCTGTTTGTCACCGTTTGAATAAGTAAATTTTGACTGGTAGAAAATGCTGTAGCATCAAGTCCACCTTTTGTACACTCATAGATTATAGTTATGCAATTACGAGTTAAATAGATACCTAAGTACTAATAATAAAGAAGAGACCAAACTGATGCGTTCACTCTACGTTCTAATGAATACGAGACTACTTAGAATAACTCACTGGCATGGTAACTAACAATATAATCGCAACTTTTACCACTAAAGCGTCGATATACCAATGAAAATTAAATAGGATTTTTGGTTAGGTTTTGTGACAATAACTTGTGACCGTATCCGTTTGGCCGCATCTTCACACTAAACGAACAGTCAGTGCCTGAATGATGTTTCACACTAGATTAGTTTATACAGTGGATATGTGCTATGTTACCTGAATAACTGAAGGTACTAAATTTTGCAGTGAAATTCTTCGCTCTTATTACTTACATGACACTTTTTTGTTGGTCTTAGTATTTTATGGTTTATACCTCAGTATACCTATTTAAGTATTTTTCTTACGTGGTACTTACCTACATTAAATACCTATATTATTTAACTTGCCCCGATTTAGGTAGGAATATGGATGTGATTCATAGATTTAAAGAATAGTAATACTGTACCAATACCTCGTAAAGTATTGTCATGTGCCATCCAAATGTATGATTGCAGTCCAGTTTCTGAATTGAGAAACGAAATATCTTCTAACTGGTTTGCTTCAAACTAGAATGACTTATACAGGAAGCCAGTGAAGACCATTTTTTTTAATGGAAAACTGGTGATAGTTCATTATGATTCATAAATGAATAAATAACATTCATGACCGATTGGTATAATATCTCAAAAACGATTACTTAGCCAGAAAACACACATGTGAAAACATACAGTATAACGGTGTGGATTCATGACAGGACAGTCTGCTGTATCCAGTTTTCTGGAGGGTTATCGGACCCGGACACCCTGTAGAATATATTTTTAAACCATAGATTACTGCAACCAGTGATAAGAAAATAATATAAATGTAGTATTTGACAAGGTGCCAGAGGCGGGGTTGTGCTTTGCTTTCTGCTATTTAATGTATGAGATAGTAAGTTTGATTCAGTGACTGAATGTTTGATGCCATAATTTTAAGGAATTATTTATTACTAAAGTACTTACTGATATTTTGTCATAAGCTTGCTTAAGAAATTATACAGTCATTAATCCCAATTAAAATTAAAAAGATAAGTTGTCATAAGTTCTTAATTAACTTGAAATGTATTTTAGTTACTAAAGTAAATGGTGAATGAATTGTTTTGACTAGTCAATTTACAAGTTGTTTCTTTATTTTATTTTATGTATAAGAGTTGTCGAATAATGTTTTGTTTTACTAAAATACTTAAAAAGTCAATTTAAACGAAATAAATGTATGTAAATATTTAAATTTTATTTCATGTGTTCTTTATATGCAATATTGACATAATCTTGCATTTCCTGTATATAATTATAACCTATATAAGAATAAGACACTAATATAAGTAAAAAGGATTGTTCTAAACAAAGGCAGACATTCCCGTAGAGCTTACAGATAATAGGGAAAATATTATCGTTTTGAAATTTGGTATCCCGAAAAAGAAAAGCGGGCTTTCATATACCGGTATAAGTTGAATATAACCCCTCACTAACTGATGCGCGAATGTCTATTTTGCTCGCATAGTATATTGACCCGCTTTGGGCCCATTGGTTTCCTTCCGTATATGGACCGTAGGGTATGTTTGCCTTAGTTTGTATCAACGTTGACAATCCAAAATTTGCAATTTCATTATAGGTACATGTTCAAATTGAAGACTGCAATAGGGTCTCGTTATGGTAAATATCGTTACGTTAGCCTATATTTCCTAGCTTTTTCTTCTAAACACTCAACAAGCATTACGCTAGTCTAATACGAGTATGAGACCTTATTGCAGTTAAAATCCATGTGTTTGCATAAAAATCTCAGTTTAAATTTTACAACACCTATTAACAATATCATATTAAACAGACCACTGTAGTATAATTTTATACATGCTTGTCTCATAAGGTTGCGTTAATTGTAATTCAAAATTAAGGAAACTAAGTCCGTCAAAAACTACAAAGAACTACATTATGATGTTATAAATTAAATTCATGTATAAATTAAATCATCACATTCTATAAAAATAAATAATTAAAAGGCCGTGCAGTCTTTTGTGATTATAAAATCTAACCATAAAACAATAAAATAAATTTTTAAATTTTATAACCTTTTGATGACTATAAATTTTAGTGATCCACAAGATTCAAAATTCCTTTAAACTTCGATGTATAAACATCGATTATACATATGAATACTTTTCTTACAATCATTCGTCAGTGACTTTTAGACAATATCAAAGAAATTTTGTCAATTAAATCGATATAGATCATATAGATAGCTACATAATGTTCAATATTCATAATATGTTAGATACAAAAATAATATACCTCCTATTTTATTATACCAAAATATACTATCTATTCGCTAGGGCCTAGATTGAATTATTGGCAAGCGCAGTTCTTGTTTTATAATGGGTGCAATACCAAAACCATTACGAATCTGGCTGGATAGAAGTGGCATAATAGGGTACACTACATAATTCCGAATTACTTTTTTACGAATATGAAAATAACGATTTTTAAAATTTCGAATTTCATAGTTCCGAATAATTCACAATCCCGAATTTTAAGTTTCCGAATAACGAAAATCACGAATAGTTTATGAACGAAATTTCAAACAACACATTTATTAAAATGACGAAAGTCAATTTTCCGAATATTATTATTTCGATGTTTCAAAAGTACGATTTTTTATTGTATCGAATTGTTAAAATTACGAATCCCGAAATTTTAATATTCCGAAAATACAAATTCCCGAATGTTTCTTAGTTAACAAGAAATGGTTATATGAATAATGCAGCATCATGCGTATAAAAACAAATTTTTTTAAGCTATGCTATGTGAAACGCTCCGCTCCGCTCCGCTCCGCTTCGCTGCGCTCCGCTTTGTTTTTCGATATCTATGTGCACCTAACACGCTCCTCCTCGCTTTGCTCGTCGTCGCACCTATCTTTAGGTTTAGGTCCTAAGGTTTTTAAGTTTAAACACCATAAAAATCCTAGCAATTGTTTTGCTCTATATTTGAAACGCTCCGCTCCGCTTCGCTGCGCTCCGCTTTGTTTTTCGATATCTATGTGCACCTAACACGCTCCTCCTCGCTTTGCTCGTCGTCGCACCTATCTTTAGGTTTAGGTCCTAAGGTTTTTAAGTTTAAACACCATAAAAATCCTAGCAATTGTTTTGCTCTATATTTGAAACGCTCCGCTCCGCTTCGCTGCGCTCCGCTTTGTTTTTCGATATCTATGTGCACCTAACACGCTCCTCCTAGCTTTGCTCGTCGTCGCACCTATCTTTTGGTTTTGGTTCTAAAGTTTTAAAGACGTTTATGTTTTTTTGTCAAAATCACGAATTATCATATTTCCGATCGGGATTTGACTTTTTCGTGATTATAATAAATCGGTATTTTATTTTTCGTATATTTAAGTAATCGTATTTTTTAACATTCGTATATTTAACAATCGTAATAACAATATTCGTGATTATAATATTCGAAATTATAATTTTCGTGAATATTATAATTCGGTATTTAAAAAAATCGGTATTGCAATATTTCGTAAATTACATATTCGGGGTTATCAAATTCGGAAAAAAGTTTTTCGGAATATTTGGGTGTTCCCGGCATAATACAGTCAATTATATAATTATTTTCCTTAATGAGACGATGACCCTATTTTTACATAATTCTGATACTCATATTCAATTATCTTTGATTGGATACATCCATAATATAAGAGAATAGTTAACCATTTTACGCCAATTTATCACAAACCCCATTTCATTCCCGCGTCACATTCCTAATCACACGCATCCGTGTCCTGACGCCATATTGATCACGGCGCCTGTATGGGCCGGTTGGGCGACTGCGGCACCGCGACCGGCGTGGCGTCGAGGTCGCAGGCTGAGAGTAGGCGCACCAGCTCGTCCGGAGTAGGGCCCCCGTCCGGGACCGTCGCGTCGTCTTCTGACGCGCGCTTGTCTTCGCTGTTTGATCCTCCTGTGGATTGTTTCATTGTTTGGTTGTTAGTATGTATTGGTAACATTGCAGAGGAAAGATGGGATTGTTCGTTTGTATCAAATAGGCTATACTACGTGTCGCTGACATATTATGTACACTAGAGCCGGGCTAGAGTTTACTACCGTGGCGAAAACACTAGCCAAATTAGATCTTTATGGTCATTAACCGGATGTATATTCGGCACAGTTGATACAAGACAGGTGGAGACTCCTATCGAGCACCCCAAAACTACTGGACCTATTTCAAAAGTTCTTTCTAAATCTCCATTAACTCCAGTAATATAAGCTACTTTTAATCCCGGAAAACTCTGTAGAGACGACGCGAAACCTGCCCTGAAATGCTATACAATTTAGATCCACCTATGCCAAGGATTTTTTTAAGGATTTCACGGATCTGGACTCTAGAGCTTTTGTGCCTCACGATACACACCTGCAGTCTGCACACTCTGCACACACGCAGTCTTGGCGGCTCTATCTATCTATAGCAGCACTGAGGTCCAATATCTGTGGAGTGGTGTCCACAGAGCAGCAGGCGCCGGGGTCTATGCCATTATGTTCTATGCTATGCTATTATGTGCAGGCCTATAGACATATCAGACAGCTCTACTGCGCTCAGTGTGACAGGGTGTTCAAGACGAAGTTCGGACTTGCTAGCCACATATGAGCACATAACAGAGTGTAGCAAGAGTCGCTGTTGTCGGATACGACGAAGAGGACATCATAGACACATCCAATTTCCACACAATACACACCTGCAGTCTGCACACACGCAGTCTTGGCGGCTCTATCAATGGCGGCACTGAGGTCCCATATCTGCGTGGCGCCGGAGCGGTGGCCACAGAGCAGCAGGCGGCGGGGCCTATGCTATTATGTTCTATGCTATACTATTATATTCTATGCTATGCTATTGCGTTCTATGCTATTATGTGCAGGCCTATAGACACATCCAATTTCCTAATCACACACACCTGCAGTCTGCACACACGCAGTCTTGGCGGCTCTATCAATGGCGGCACTGAGGTCCCATATCTGCGTGGCGCCGGAGCGGTGGCCGCAGAGCAGCAGCCGCCGCGGCCGTAGAGCTCCCTCGCACTCCGCTAGAGCGAAGCAGGAGACCGCTGAACCGTCCACTGAGCGGATTGTGCACACCCTGTAGAGGAGGTTGGGGTTTAGTGGATCGATAAAAGGATTAGAAGAGGGTAGGAGGGTTTGGTGACTTCATATCTGTGTTATTATTTGTCAATTATTTGTAACATTAAGCTTGAAGCAGATGTACTGGAACTACAAAAGAGAGCCGGACTATTGCAAAAGATTTGTGGGGATACTGCAAAAAAAAACGCCTGCATCTAACTCTAGGAAGTCTCAAATAAAACCAAAACGTCTTAAACTAACACACAATGATACAAGCACACCTCTTCATCATTTTGACCCCCCGACTGTCACGGTACGAGAACCAGTGGAACCGAAACCACAACTACAAGAGCAATCTAAGTGTACGGAAATAAAAACACCAGCCCCTATTGCCAGCCAGAAAACAACGGCGCAAAGCTCTGAGAAGCGACCAGATGCGACAATAAAATGCAATAAACGCATCTTAATATTTGGAGGTCAACAATGTACAGGTTTGGCGTCAGCCGTGATTAATTCTAGAAGAGATACGAAGTACGAAAAATACGAAGTTATGTCTTACATTAAATCAAATGCCAGCTGTGAAGAAATCTTAAAGTCCTGTTACAACACCAACATTACAGAATCCGATAAGGTCATAATCTGTGTTGGAGAAAATGACAAGAATCCTATCCAGCTTTCAATGGAACTTTCACACTTTATAAAAACATATTATAAATCCACTGTAATTATTGTAAATATTTTGCAAAGCCAGTTTTTAAATGAAAATAAACTTAATAATATGTTACAAATTCTATGTCAAAATTCAATAAATTGCAAATATGTAAACATTAAGAAATTCTTCAAAAATAGGCACACTTATTTAAAAGATTTGAGTCATGAATTAAATATTATGATTGACACAATCGACTATAACGAAAAGTTTCTGTGCAATAAACTAGAAAAACACTTGCCAAAAGCAAATCCTCTCAAAAAGGGCAGCATTCCGTATTATTTTCATAACATGGTAGCTACACGTCAAAAACGGCACGAGGAAAACCTTGAAATATCAGAAAATTTTCAAAACAGTACAGTGAACACAAAGGTAAATATAAATTCCTTTCGTATGTAAAAAACAAAATAAGATAAGTTTGTTCCATCAAAATATTGCCGGCTTTTTATCAAAAAAAGATGAAATAGTTGTTTGTCTTGATAATCTATATGATGATAATATATTTGTTGATGTGGTTTGCCTATCGGAGACATTCGTAGTAAAAGGAGAAGAGGCAAACCTACATTTTAACAATTATAAATTGGCAGATTTTTTTTGTAGGAAAATTAAAAATGATAAAAAGAGAGGTGGAGTATGTATCTTTGTTAAAGAAAACATTGAATACAGAACTCTTTCAGAGCTGCAAAGTTACTGCCAGGAAAAAACCTTTGAATGTTGTGGTATTGAACTTATACACCAAAATTTTACCTTGTTATGTATCTACAGAACACCAGACTCGAATGTTAATGTATTTTTTGATAATATTAATAAATTGCTTCACAATTTAGTTATAAAATCTAACAAAAGAGTTATTCTAACTGGTGACTTCAATATAGACACCATCAAGTCAAACGAAAAAAACTCAAAAATATTCAAGTCGATTCTTTTGAATTTTAACATGGTATCTCATATCACATCCGCAACCAGACAAGCAGCCTGTCTGGATCTCTTTGTAAGCAATATCACGGACAGCACAGGTACGGTAATCGAATTGGGTTTGTCAGACCACAATACAGGACAGATTCTAGATGTTGCACAAAAAATCGAAAAACCCAAAACATATAACTATATTTACAAAAGAGATTTAAATAATGATAACATTGTAAAGTTTAGAGAATGCTTAAGTAGCCTTACTTGGAGTGAATCATACCAAGCGGATAACTTAGATGAGGCTTTTGATCATTTTCATTCCTTGTTCGTATTATTTTATCAACTATGTTTTCCAAAAGTCAGAGTAAAGGTATCAAATGTAATGGATCGTAGAGTGTGGATTACCAAGGGAATAAAAAAATCATGTATAACAAAAAGACGATTGCGTTCTCATTATTATAGATTTAATTCTTCAGACAATAAAACACACTTTAACGCCTATTCCAAACTTTTAAAAAAATGTATTCATGTATCGCAGAGAAATATTAATAACTTACAAATAAAACAATCAAAAAATAAATGTAAAAAATCTTGGCAAATTATAAATAGATATACAAATGGAACAACATCAGTAAAACGCGACATAAAAGAAATTAAACTAAATGATAAATCAATCAAGGATCCAAAGGAGATGGCTGAATGTTTTAATGATTTTTTTATAGATGGTATAACGGAAAACGTATCACTTGATCGCAATAAGGTTAAATTAGAACAATTAAACAACAGCATGTATCTTCATCCCTGCGATCCAGCAGAGGTTTTCAAAACTATAATATCATTAAAAAATACAAACTCGGTTGGTCCAGATGAGGTATCGACCAAAATTTTAAAATTTACGGCCGATTTAGTATCGTCAATTATCAGTTACATTATTAATGTGTCGTTTGAACAAGGTATTTTTCCAAACACACTAAAACTATTTATGGTAAAACCTTTACATAAGAAAGGATCTAAATCTTCCATGGATAAGTATAGACCGGTTGCACTTTTATCCGTAATGTCAAAAATATTTGAAAAAATCTTCCAAAAAAGACTAGTACGATTTTTGAACAAATTTAATATAATAAAAGATCAACAATTTGGTTTTCAAAAAAATAAATCCACTACTATGGCGGTTTATACACTGGTCAAACACGTCACCAGCCTCATTGACAACCGGCAACCTGCGGTGGTAATCTTCTTTGACATGACCAAGGCGTTCGACTTCGTTGATCACCAAACTCTATTAAATAAATGTCAATATTATGGAATTAGAGGCCCAGCTCAGGACTGGATCAAAAGCTATTTGGATAGGAGAAAACAGTTTGTGCGACTCGAAAAAAATATTGACACAGCAATTGAGTCATTCGATTCTTCCACAAGAGAGGTTAAGTTCGGTGTACCACAAGGAAGTGTCCTGGGACCACTCTTGTTTCTGTTGTACATCAATGATTTGACACAGATAACTTCCTACCAAACAACGTTATTTGCTGATGATATATCAATAATCGTTTCAAACAATAAAGACTCCATAGAAAAGGAAGTCAATGTAACTATTAAATCAGTAGTAGACTGGCTTTCAATTAATAATCTCAATGTTAACATAGATAAAACTACATACGTACAGTTTCAAAACTATAACAATGATAGAATACATATTGAAGCAAAACATGAAGATGTAACAATTAAAGAGTCAGATAATGTAAAATTTCTAGGTATCGCTCTTGACAGACACTGTAATTGGAAATGCCAAATAGATATTATCTGTAACAAATTAAATAGGTTTGTGTATGTACTATATAAACTTAACAAGATCTCTGGCCTACAAGTAGCGCTCACAGCTTACCATGGCTATGTGTCATCTATCTTAAGCTACGGTATTTTAATATGGGGAAATTGCACAGACATAAATAAAGCTTTTATAGCCCAGAAAAAATGCATACGAGCCATTTGTGGTAGGAAACAAACAGACTCTTGTAGACCTTTATTTAAGAAATTTAATATACTGACACTGACAGGTATGTACATATTTGAAATTGGGACACATGTAAAACAAAATCCTGACATGTATAAAAAAGTAGGAAATGTAGTCAATTTTGACATTAGAAATAAAAACCGTCTTGTACTACCCGTAAATAAAAGTGCTCTATACAGTAAAAACTGTCATATAATGGCTATTAAAGTGTTTAATCAAATACCAAGCGACATAAAAAACAGTCCTATACAACAATTTAAATTCAAACTTAAAAACTGGCTTATTAAAAATGTATTTTATACAATGGATGAATTTTTTAAGCATACCATATAATAATTATTCAATTGTCAATCAATATTTAGAATTCGCTAACAATTATTTTATTTCATGACATTTGCAATTAAATTATATTATTATTATTACTTTATAGGTATAATGTATCAAAATGTTTTAATTATAATGTGATTTTGTAATATTGTGTAAATTTTTGCTTAATTATTATTTAATGTGAGCATGAGCATGCATGCATGCATCTGTAAATTTGCATACCGAACATTCGGTGAAACTTGCCAGACACTATTTTATTTTTTAAGATCTCATGTAACCATGTTTCTAGCAAATAAAATGTATCTGTATCTGAATATCATAAGAAAATAAAATAAAATCTTGAATACAAATATCTGCTACAGTTACACGGGTTCGTTATCTATGTACATAAACATTACTATATCGCGATTTGCCAACAATATGGAGCTGCGATTGTTGGAACGCGCATTAAACGACTTTATCTACGTCGAAAACGAACCCGTGTAGAAGCCGCTGGTTAAGTATCTTTGACCTCGGGCAGACTTTTTGTTTGCAAGTTTTTTAAAAACGATCGAGCAAGATGGAACCTCTATCACCTTGCTAGTAAGGCCCTTGTTTATTCTATTAAATTAATTTACCTTTTGCCATTGGAAGCCATTCGCACATAAAGCGTGTCGGTGTCAGGTACAACTTTTTGAATAAATATCTGTTCTTCATCTTGCTCGCCGTATGGACCTGAAACAAAAATAAATAAATTTACAACCACCATTCAACATGTTCTTAGTAAAGAAGTAAAATATAGAAACATCATCCACCACCAGTTTATGCGAATGTATCAACAATCAGCTACAGAACAGCTAGTGATGATATAATTTGTACATGAGGCAAATAAACCGATACTTTTTTTTATAGCTGAAAGAGTGGTACGTAGACGTAGTGTATTTTTTTCATTTGTGGAGTGGGTAGTCTATTATTTCATAGTGCCTATATTTGCCCTCAGATGGCGCTGCTGTGCTATTGAAGTAACTTCCGGTTTGATATCTTCAAAATCTGCCTATAGATGGCGCTATTGTAGTAACTTCCTGTTTAATATTTACATTATTTATCGTAAGGTGTATATATGGCGCAGTTGTAGTTACATCCAGCTTGACAGTTCCGCCATTCATTGTTAGGTGGTGTTAGTACTCACTTCCGGATAAAAGTTCAAAAATCTGCCCTGAGATGGCATTTTTGTAGTTATTTCCGGCTTAATAGTTCTGCTATTCAACAATAGGTGGCGATAGTATGTACTTCCGGTTAAAAGTACCAAAGTCTGCCCTGAGATGGCGCTATTGTAGTTACTTCCGGCTTGATAGTTCAGCCATTCATCAATAGGTGGCATTCAGCAATAGTATTCACTTCCGGATTAAAGTACCAAAAACTGTCTATAGGTGACGCTGGTAGCTGGTTTGATAGTTCCGCTATTCATCACTAGGTGGCGGAAATCCAGGGAAGGATTAAAGGGTTTGTAGGGTATGGATAGGGTAGGTAAGAGGTGGTATGAAGGTCGCCGTTCCGGCCAGTCTTATTAACAAAACAACGAACAAACATCCATCCATCAACCCACCACAGTCATTATGCGGCTGCGCAGCTATAGCCTCCAGCGCCAGCACCTTGAAGGCGGCCTTGGGCGTGGTGCCGGGCTGCGTGGAGATCATGCCTCGCACTAAGAGTGATTGCTGCGTTGCGCTATGTTGCGTCGCAAAGGAACGGTCATAAATACCAATATATGGCAGCGACGTCGACGCAACGCGCTAAGCAGTCCCGTCAGACCTATGTTGGATATATCTACTTATAACTCGAGTACGGCTGAACCGATTTGGCAAATTTTGGTTTTGAAATATTCGTGGAAGTCCAGGGACGGTTCCACTCACCACAATCATTATGCGGCTGCGCAGCTATAGCCTCGAGAGCCAGCACCTTGAAGGCGGCCTTGGGCGTGGTGCCGGGCTGCGTGGAGATCATGCCCCGCCTAAGGCTGAATGGTGGCGTCGCATCGTCGCAAAGGACCGGTCATAACGTCACTTAACGACGACGCAATACATCAATGGGGCTTCGCTCTAAGCACTAAGCAGTCCCATCCGACCTATTATTAATAAAACTTAGTTCAAACAGCACCACAGCTCAAACAGTAGCCAACTATATATAGCCTCCAGCGCCAGCACCTTGAAGGCGGCCTTGGGCGTGGTGCCGGGCTGCGTAATAAGGTCCCCTCATGCTCCGTAAGGGTGATGCCCCATTGGTGCGATGCCCGTTGCGTCTTCCCAAAGAAACGATCATCCTAATTTCCCTAAAATTATGGCAGCGACGATGCAACGCACCAATGGGGCTAGTTCAAATAGCGAAATTTCACTCACCACAATCATTATGCGGCTGCGCAGCTATAGCCTCCAGAGCCAGCACCTTGAAGGCGGCCTTGGGCGTGGTGCCGGGCTGCGTGGAGATCATGCCGCGGAAGCGAGTCACCCGCCACGACCGCACGTGGTTGTACTCGCTGCACACGGAGATCAGGTACTTCTCGGAGAGGGACACCTGGAAGAAAGGGGGAGAAGTGTTGACTAGAGGGTTATAATTGGTGTAACACGGGTGATGGAAATGGAAAACCTGTCTCACATAGCATTTTTAGATAGGTGAAGTTTTATTAGAGACTTTCTTGTCATTAAGTAAAAGTGTAATGCGTGTAGTTGTGTACATACTATACGGGATATGCAATGCACGAAAGTCCATGTACTGAGAAACTTTGGAACTCAGTCAGTCAACTTCTTTATGAACGAATGAAAAGAGGGGATTTGGAGCCCGCCCATGCTGCAACTGACCAATAGCGGGCGAGCGGCATAGCGCGCACCAATGGCATCCAATGGCATTAAAACGTCTTCTAAGACTCTACAGTACCTTAGTAATGGGGCTCTGGTGTACAGTGTAGGTCTGGAACAGCTGCGGCCCGTGGCCCACCGTCTCGGGGTGCTGCACGATGACGCACACTAACCCATGCCGCAAATTACAAGAGAGCATTCGGAGCGGGGCTTGGCTAATAGACCAATAGCGACCAAGCGCGGCATGGCGCACCAACCAATAGAGTCACGCGGTTTTAACGTTTCTAGTGTACCTTAGTAATAGGGCTCTGGTGCACAGTGAAGGTCTGGAACAGCTGCGGCCCGTGGCCCACCGTCTCAGGGTGCTGCACGATGACTCGCACGGAGCCGTAGCGAGTGCCGTACGCTATCTCGATCCAGTTGCCGCACAGATCTGAGAGGCATAAGTAAAAAGTATGAGAAATGTGTTGGCCAGTTGCTACAGTTTGTAGTGGGAAATGGTTCAAACTTAGGAAGAATAACCAGACTTCTAAAGTAAGCCGGCCAACCAATTTTGATGGTAGAAAAAACATATGAGATGACAGCGCCACTAAGTCCTAAGAGCCTAGCTCTAGAATACTGTTGGCCGTGCGTAGTTTACATGATATTTCGGAAGCAATTTTTTTGACAAAAATAAGTTTGAAAAAAAAACAAAAATAAACTCACTTGTTTTAGGAGTTAGGTATACAGAGATAGCAGTGATTGGTTCTTGATTCGGGTCCTTGTAGAGTTGAGTAACTAGGAGATCATTGTCCTTCATACGAAGAGGAAACTTCTGCATGTCTGAAACAATATTAATTTCACAGTTCTAAGATACTATAACAATGACATGTAGTTTTAGTGATTTCATATAAATTGCCATTGAGATCTTTAATGGTAGCGCCATCTAGTGAAGATTACGAATGGGTCCTAAAAAGGGGCCTTACACTGATCTACCGACATATAATACAAACAGAAAATCCCTCACCAATATAATTAATATGTCCAGTATTAGTCCCCAGCAACAGGAACGACCCCGCCGTGTCATGAGTGGTCAAGTGTGCCACATCCTGCACCTGCCAGTGCTGTGTGCTGGTGTGCCAGACTCCACACTTGGAGCCGCGCCCGCCGCCCGCCAGCGCCACTAGTTGGAGACCCACGAAGAGTAGGTGTTCTACGCGGACGCCGAGGTTGAAGGTCCCTGGAGGGTAAGGGAGTTATAGTAGGTTGAATAAATGTGGTCATAGTTGCAGTGTCAAACTTGAGAGCAGTAGGGGGCTTCGTTATTTTTGTGACGCAAGGGTAGGTAAGGTACTCTACAATTATGGTATAAAAGTATGGTGAAACTTTATCTGAATACCTAAAAAACATACATAGATAAAAAAACGAAGTCAGTTAAAACTGACCAGCGTCTATTTAGTATAATTTTCTTGCAACTGTTTCTATATCCTCACAAACGCTACTCACCAATCAGAGTCCGTCTGACGGGCTCCCCGTGCGTGGAGAAGGCCCACAGCCTCACTATCGACCCGCTAGCTATGCCCAGCATGATGTCAGTCCCCGACGCCGTGGCCCCGCTAGTGCTGGCGCCGGTGCCTCCGGTCTTCGCGTTGAGCGCTATCCGGTCTATGGGCGAGTCTTGGACGGGAGATTGGAACACTACGTACCACCCGCAGGCGTCTGTTAATCTGTGGATAGGATTTATATGTGGTGAGGCGGTTAAACGGGTCTGGACAATGGGGTTGTTTAGGGAGTATCTATAGATAGATTGCAAAGAAGTTTGAAAATAGCTATAAGTTCACTGGTCCTCATAATATTCAAAGATAGGTGTTGTCAATATAACAAAATATGGCAATGTTGCCAATATACCCTTAGTTAATTAGAGGCCATGTATCAATCACTGCTAGATAAATACCTACAAGTTGAAAACTTACTTGTATCCAGTAACAAAATGTGTAGAGGCGACAGCTATCCAGTTGTGATGAGCTTTTATAATTTGTACTTTCATGCTGTCTGTCCAAGTGTTAACTGGAAAAATCACAAAATTATCATGTGTTTGTTCAATCTTAGTAACTTAAATGTAGTTTATTTTTTAAGGTTTTTTTGGAGGTGCCTAGTGGTAGTGACTTGTAAACTTACTTTCTGGTGGGCGGTGTCCTCTGCTGCAATCGGCATTACCAAGAGATGCTGTTCTTGAGTGGCCTCTGCCGCAGCGGCTGAAATTAAATTTACATAATGTTTAATACCAGAAACGAGACATGAACACTATGACAAAAGATTGTGTCACATATATGGTTTGATGGAATGACGTGGAATAATGTGAATGGCAGGTTATACAAGTTACAAAAATCTCAAATGGGCAAAGATCATTCCAAAATGAACACATTGTACATGTATACAAATCTATAGTGTCTAAAGACAGATCTACAGCTCAAGAAATATTACGCAACCAGGTAATCCTCCCCGGCTCCTGCCCTTCATTTAATAGCTTACAAGCTTTACAAATAAGCAACCAACCTCAAAGGTTCCTGAGCAGCAATCCTGCCAACATTCCTGAGGTCGAGGGAGGAGTTGCGTGAGTGTGTCCGGTTGGTTGGTGGCTCCGTGGTGGATGCGGTGGAGCTCTTGCGAGAACAGCTGCTGTTGTGTCTACTCGGCACGGGCGAGTTCACTGGAAATAATACCATTGATTTTGTAATACATTTCCTTAGTGATACACTGTGTAATATAGTGGTTTTGGTCAAATGGAAGTTTGTATGTGAGAGTGGTTTTTCTCCAACAGTAGATTAGATTATTCATCAAAGCGATGACGGATGGTGGTGAGATAAACATAATTTTTGTTTCTTGCAGAAAAATACCATAAAAGATGTAATTGTGATGATAATTATGATTAGTTCACTGATTGTCAGTAAATAAATATTGTTTACTGCACAAATATAGTATGATAGATAAGGCCAATAAACTTTACTGTTATCAGTTCTCTTTAGTTTGACTGATTAAAATGCAACAAGTGATTTTGCTAGTTTTAGTGTCAATAAATAAAGTAAGAGCCCAAAAAAACAATGAATTAGTTATAAAACATAAATATGTTAGAGCTGTAACTTACATGGTGGTGGCAAGTAACCATAGAATAAGACATCACCACATGAAGAATGGTTCATCTCATCACATAGGGCCAGTCTTCTGCTCAGGGGGGTTATTCCGAAGTAGTCGCACTCATGCCTTAAGGCTCTAATATTCACATTGTTCAGATCTATGTCTCGAGTTCTCAAATAATTCAATATAAGCCCAAATAGATTTGGGTCCCTATCTATGAAGATGGCCCCACTTTCGTCGCGAACTGTGGGTATCCTGCCACTGAGTAGGGCTGTGAAGAATGTGTCTGGGACCCATGTCAAAGTATGCCATGATGTTGAGAATCTGAAACATAGGTAGATTTTGTTATTATGGAAATTTGGTGGATCAAATTTAATGCCATGAAGAACTGGTGGGTCATCTTGGGGTCTGTTGAGGTATGTGAATCCAAGAGTCTACTAGAGACAATTAAGATCTCGCAAGATTTGCGAAGATAATAAAAATAAGAATATATTCTTTACGTGGCTTACTTTGTATGACTGTCTACAATAGTTACCTGGTCCCACCGATGTTTAAGTTAACTATTTCTTGATAATTAGACATATTAAACGCTGATTATCATCAGTTTATAAAGATTTTTCACTAAACTAGCATAGCAAATTTATTTACATTTCAAGAGACGTCCAAAAATCAACAAATCAAAAGTATGGAAAAAAGTTTTTTTTATTTGTTCACAGATTAACAAATGACAATGAAATTGACGTTTTGACGTAGGCACCGAACGCTAACATTCTCTTTGTTTCCACCATTTTTGAAAATTGATTTTGGAACATACTTCAATGTTGCTAGTTTATAAATTGTGGGAGCGGCCAGTTTCAGCTTCACGCGTTTTATTTATTATTCTACTACAGTGAAACTATTAATTCATGAAATTAATGTTTGAGGAACTAAAATTTTCAGGAGCCTGGCACCATTAGAAAAGAAACATAAAAGTCATAACAATTGTTTATGGCAGTTGGCGGTTGGCTGCAGTCTGGCGAAAGACAGTCTGGGAAAAAATAAGTATGGAACGCGTACGTAAAATAATGGCGACCACCGCTCACAGAGTACTTTTTACGCTATCATAGACATCTTTGGTTTTTGTCATCTGTCAGTGTCAGTCAGTCAATCGTTTAGTTTGAAAAATAATTTAAAATCATAAATAAATTAAGATTTAACAGTTATTTATATATTATTATTACTGTGGATAAGTGCAGTGTTTGTGTGGAGGTACCTAACTATTAGTGTTGCTTGATATTATTGATAATAATTATGTTTTATAAAACTTGTGAAATATGTGGTTTAAGAGCCGCTAGCCGGTCGTATAGATGGCCAAAAGAGAATTTTCATGGCCAAATTTCCACTGGATGAGGAAAGGTAAGCTACAATTAAAGGCTAAAGCATAGGATTTAGATTTTTTATATGTATAAAAAAGTTAAAGTCTAATAAAATAACTGGAGGGTCAGCACAACCAACAATAGTGCATGAATGTTTTTTTTATCGATATCGATATTTTTATTTATCATTAGTACGCACAGGTCATCAATCAGAACAACTTTTGTCTACTAGTTTTGGAAATTAGCGAAAATCAAATTCGGATCTCCATACAAAAATTACCAGTGACTTTTATTATACCTACTTAAATAATATTTAATTGACAACATTTCAAATAAAATGCTCACTGATTTTATTTTATTTTCGACGAGATATCACAAATTTAGATGACCCGTATTTTTTTATTTCTTAATATTACTATGTTTTAATATATTTTTTTAATTTCAAAGTTCAAATATTTATAGTATGAGTGACGTCACGTCGAGGCTTTGGATAAAAATATTTTCGTTGCCTGCCTAACCTAAAAAAAAAGTTGGATGACATTAACTTGACATGAACAAGGACCAATCAACTTCAACTTCAACTTTATTTTGTGGCAAGGACCAATCACGAACTTTCGTCATTGACAAGGACACATAAAAGTGACAGACATTTGAGTGATGTTTGTCACTGTCAAAGTGACATAACATGTTTTTTTTTGTTCATGTTTTAGAAAAAGCGCGTTTAATTATTATGCCACATCGTGATGTCACGAATGATAGTTTAGATTTTTATGTTTTTCTCTGAAATAAATCAATAGAAAAATCGGAAACATTTTTTTTGTGAATATTAGAGCCATATCTCTAAATGGTTTTCGAATTTCAACTGTATAAAATTTTGAAATGTTGTCAATTGTTTAATAATAATTATAAAAATGTTGTTTGCAGATGTAAACAGTGGGTTAAGATGACCTTTAAGGAGGATCTGGTTTATGTGCCTATTGAAAAGCTACATCAACTTAAACGAATTTGTGGCAATCATTTTCTACCACAACATTTTAAGAACACAATTGAAAAAAAAAACAATTCCATGTGTGGGACTTAACAGACACTTTATTTTATAATAAATAAATATAATTATATTTTTCCACTTTTATTTTATTTCAACATTATATCATAGCACTTACGTCAACGGAAAATCTCGAGTTTATTTTATGGATTATATTTTTGTGTTCAAATAGGAACATAACATAACGTTGAACCGAGACTTAACGTTGGTGTCATTGTGTAACACTGAAATCCTATTGTGTAAAACTGAAATTAAAGGAATACATACACTCGCACTTTTTTTTTTTTACTAGTTATCGATAAAAAATATCCATAAGAAGCACATCACTATTTCAGCGGGGCTATGTTGGCAGTTTTGTACGTCATAATTTTTGTTTTGTTGGTACCCTCTGGTAGTACGCGTGAATAAAAAAAAATACAAGTATTTTAATCTTTTTTTTTCCCTTGTACTCCCATCTCTTAAAACGTAGTGTTCTTTTCTCTATGGTTGGCTGTTTTTTCAATTTTCTTATTAATTATTAGCATAATCTAGATAAAAACAACTATTTACGCTTGTTTGCAATTAGGAAGAAGTAGAAAAATATTCGTAGTCAAGCTAGGGAAGTTATTCATCGAGTTTATATACAATGTTTAGCGGAACATGAAGCTGGACACATTTTGTCGAATTCGGAGGATGTTTACGCTCGTACAGCGTCTATGACGGGTATGTAACATTGTATTAATTGTAATAATTCATATTTTATTAGTACGAACGCTTCATTCATCAATAAACCTAGGTTTAGAGCCCAAGTCAAACATTGTTTACATACCGCTGGTTGTAGGTTTGAGCTGGTTTAAGTTGAGTCAAACCATAACATTTTGATACTTGAAGTTATATTTGTTGTTTACTTACTAAATTCTCATTCTGTAACTCTGTTTTTCTTAACTTAAGGGTAGTTTCAAATGAGTATTTTTTATTTTATTTTATAGGAGTATCGGACAGTACCGTCTGGCATATTGCAAAAGAAGGCTCTATAATGTAATATTTCTAACTCCTGGAAGAAACAGAACAGGCCGTCTAAAAAGAGAAATTGATGTTTTTACTATGTGTGCCCTTTGTCAACAAATCCGTATATTTTATACAGTTGTAATAACGTTATCTTAATAAATATTTATTGGTTTCACTATAAGCCTTCATATTAATACCTTCTAGCTTGAATAATGAGCTTTTTTGTGGACGGTAAGTTGTTTTTAAATACAGAAATAAGGTAGGTAGTCACAGGCAAAATTTCAAGTATCAAAGTCAGTTTTGTTTCGCTATATAGGGTTGCTACTTGAAAGATAGCTGCGCCCTCATTTAATTTCAGGACTTTATAGTTTCACTGTAACTGTTGCCCACGAGCTAGATTTTTCCATAAAGGACTCTCAGACTTCCACCTAAAATATCGTTTTTATATTTATGCATTGTTGCGATAAATATGTAACTATGAGGATGTAAAAGTGTGAAATGGCAACGAGTTGAGTGGTCTTAATTAGGGTGGATTCACACATTGATTAGTGCGAGTGCGTAGTGATCTTGAGTAGTCTTGACCTAACACATTCTCTAACCACGTACTTTACAACTTGTGAGTCTTGGGACTTAAAGCAAAACTAAAAAGCACTGCCCATGCGTCGTATCCCACGCTACTTAAGCTTACGCTTACAAACACACTAACTGTCCCCCACAATGCTAGTACAAGCGTGAATAATCATACAAAATTTCGTATTTTATACGTCATATTGCGTAAGTGTACGTCGTTTCTAACATTAATGTTTTTAGTTTACCATTAATATAAAATCATAATCGATGGATTTGTAGGTACATCACTTAATATATATTTTTTGCTACTGGCAATAAATTTTAGGATAGACGTGTCATTTAGCAAAACTCGGCTAAAGTCATTTTTTCTCTATCGATGTGGTGAATTTATTCGTGTGAAGTGTAAATTTGATAAATATCCGTGTTTATTTCGTAGCGAAATGCCGGCAGCCGCGGTTGCAAAGCCCGGTGCTGCCCGGGGTAAGGGCGTCTACAATAATACCACAGGCTTCAGCACCCTTATTACTGTCACAGTGCTGTTATTAGCGTGGTTGACCGGCTTTGCATCCCGGCTTTTCGCTGTTATACGCTTTGAGAGCATTATCCATGAATTCGACCCATGGTAAGACATCATAAACTTCCTATAAGAAAGGCTAACAAGTCTCCTTCAACACAGGTTTACTTTAAAAATGGCCTGTTTCAGGTTCAACTATCGGTCGACAGCGTACATGGTTCAGCATGGATTCTACAATTTCTTGAACTGGTTCGACGAGAGGGCGTGGTATCCTCTCGGGCGGATAGTCGGGGGCACAGTGTACCCTGGTCTGATGATCACATCAGGGACCATTCACTGGATACTTCACACTTTAAACATTCCTATTCATATTAGAGATATATGTGTGTTCCTTGCTCCTGTGTTCAGGTAAATCATTGTGCGATTATGTCAATTATTTTTTATGTAAATGGTTTTGATATTGAATGAGTATTTTTGTGTGTTTTAGTGGTTTAACAGCAATAGCGACATACTTGTTGACCTCAGAGCTGTGGTCTCGGGGCGCGGGACTGTTTGCCGCATGTTTTATTGCCATAGTCCCGGGCTACAGCAGTCGGTCTGTAGCAGGAAGTTATGACAATGAGGGAATTGCCATATTTGCCCTTCAGTTCACTTACTGGCTCTGGCTGAAGAGTCTTAAGAGTGGATCTATCTCCTGGTCCATTGCTACTGCCATTTCATACTTCTACATGGTAAGAAACATTAATTTATAATTATAAATTATCCTACTGTAATATTCTATGAAGTTAATAATTAAAATCTAAGTAGTATCTGTGGTCAGTTATATTTTAAATATCAGTATGTTATGTAAACAAATGCTGTGAGGCCACCCTTATCAATTTGTCACTAAATTGTAATATTATGATTCATTAATTTCCATTTCCAACACCAAGATATCCTGAATGTATTTTACAGCAATTTCAACATTTAAAAGTAGCACAAAAATTATAAGCATCTCTGTGTTATATTTAATTATAATAATTAAAGTACCTAATAACATAAACACTTATATTTTAGGTGTCAGCATGGGGCGGATACGTGTTTATCATCAACCTGATCCCGCTGCATGTGTTTGTGCTCCTCATCATGGGGCGGTTCTCCAAGAGGCTGTTCGTGAGCTACTCCGTGTTCTACATCGTGGGGCTTCTCCTCTCCATGCAAATACCTTTTGTTGGCTTCCAGCCAATCAGGACTAGTGAACACATGGCTGCATCTGGTCAGTAAAATGCTTTTACAGTTCTCCCATATTAATAATGCGCATGCAAATCTTCGCAAACTGTCGTATTCCCGGAAACACCCGAATCATTGAATCTTAAGAGCACTTGCATTTTGATCCTTGTTCGAAAGAAATAGTAGTCAATATCATGTGACACATAATCGAAAACAATTTGGGCGGTCGGTGGCTGTCACCGATCAGTCAAGGGTCTCAAGGTCAAGATCAATATTACTTTTGTGGAATTATAAAGAGCTGCAATTACACATCGTTCTTGTTATTTTTTTCAAATGTGAATTTAATTTCAACTTTAATTATTTTTGACGATGCCATATTATGAGGCACATTTAAGAATAAAATATACGTCACATTGATAGACTTCACTTTGCCAATAAAGCCACACCCAAAAGACCAAGTTTGTAATTGTAATATTATTGTGAATGATCAGCACTGTAAATACTTTTGAACTGAGATTTTAATGTAAACATTTTTATTAATGTGAAATAATCAGTGCTGTAAATACTTTTGAACTGAGATTTAATTTTTTTAATATAAACCTGTGTTTTAAATCCATTTCTCCTTATAATATAAACCTTGTGTTATTCAAACCTTCTTTCATCCATCTTTACATCAGCTTCAGTAAGACACTTGAAAAGTACCTACTGTAACATTTTCGAAGTAAATTTTAATATTATGGAATATTATGAATTATTGAATCAAATTTCGTTACTGATAAATTAATTATCTCTTTTAGCACCAATTACATAATTCTACTAAAATTTCATGAAGAAAATGCACTTAACCACTCTAAATACATAATAGTTTTCTAACGCTCGGGAATACGACCGTTGCCGAACAATGACGAAGATTTCTATGTGCATTATCAATTTTGGGGAACTGTACTTTGTTATATTACCAATCATGTATAAATGTATATTATCTATAAATGTGGTGATAAGATAAAGCTATTTTGTAATGTTGGATTATACTAATTACTTTTTTAATATAAACAGTTCCATTTATTTTAATAAAACAGTCATTTTCTCAATAATTTCCTTCACACAATGCCTCTAAAATACCAAAATGTTATGATATTAATGATAATGGAACCGCCAAAATATCTCTTAGAGCCTAAACACTCTGAAGTTCCAATCCATGGGATGTCTCAACTCATGCTCTAAGGTGCTGATTCACAGTTTGTTGCCCTTAAAATATCTATTTAATCCTTCAGGTGTATTTGAGTCTAGCTCTAATGCGCCAAATCACTTTCTCCCCCCCTAAATCACCATCTAATCCTCGCAGGTGTATTCGCACTCCTAATGGCCGTCGGAGCTCTGCTCTACCTGCACAGCCTGGCGCCGCGGGGGCAGTTCAAGCAGCTGCTGGTGGCCGGCGCGCTGGGGGCCGCCGCGCTCGTGTTCCTCGCTGTGGTCGCGCTCACGTATATGGGGGTCATCGCGCCTTGGAGCGGACGGTTAGTGAAGCAGTTCTATTTATGTATGTATTTACTCGTTAAAAATGGCGGCTGTCGGCGCTACAAATAGAGAAGGCCATGTCATAATAGATTAATATTAGCCTATTATGAATCCCAATGGTGTTGGTTTTTAGATACATTCTCCTAAAATTGCTTTCAGGGCATCAACTCGTATTAAATACTTTCCAGCTTCTATCTTTTAAATTTGTTGGTCGAGTCGCGAAAACATACCTTTCACTGCATCCAGAATTAAAAATGAACAAACTACACGAAAACCAACAATCAATCACATACTTAATAAATAAATTCCTACCCCCATCTTCCCAGGTTCTACTCTCTCTGGGACACGGGCTACGCCAAGATCCACATCCCGATCATCGCGTCGGTCTCGGAGCACCAGCCGACCACGTGGTCGTCGTTCTTCTTCGACCTGCACGTGCTGGTGTGCACCTTCCCCGTCGGCCTGTGGTACTGCATCAAGAATATCAATGACGAGCGAGTGTTTGGTGAGTTTTGATTGTGGTTTTTCTTTGAAGTAGTTAAAAGAAAAATGCCAATGTTTAATTTATTTATTCGGTACACATAGGGGAATAAAATCATTGCATATAGATGTGGAATATAAGCATACAAGCCAAAGGAAATAGATTTAATAGTCTTAGGACAAAACTTATTAAGGAACTATGTAATTTGTGTATACAATAAAGTGTTTAAATAAACAAGGAAAACAGTTGTGTTGCTATCCTTCGAATGTGCACTATTACGTGGGAATAATTAAGATACAGGACGGTGTATTAAACCCACTAACATTATTTTACCGTAATCTTACCACTATAATGAGCGTAATGATAAATTATTAGATCAATTTTACGCTCATTATACGAGCACTATTTTATGCCGAAGTTATTACCGCATAAAATATCCACATATACCTATTACCTACTGTGTGGTAATAAAACATGTAGGTATAGTAAATCACTATGCCTATTAATATTGCTTTTACGATATTATTATCCACTTGCACACGACCGGATTTTGTTTACATTAATGATCTACATATCAACAATGATGTACTAGGTACTTAGCATAATTACATTGTACTACTAGATTCAGATTTTATCATGAATGTGATACTATGTAAACAGTATTGAGTACCTACATTGTTCATTTTCCATCCACTGTAGACTGTAGCGTAGATGATGTGTATGATATTACGATGTTGTAGATTTACGAGACGGCAAACATTGTTTCATATACGTAATTATTATGTCTGCCGAAATCACTTACCTATTATTATAACATGCCGGTATGCCTCGGGTTTCCTTGAACGCCATCCAATGCTTGGTATGTATGAAGGTGCCCTCAGGGACGACCATTCATACCGACTTACCGAGCATTGGTTAACTAATTAGAAAACCTGATGCATGCCTCGCCAAAGCATGCGGCCGGTGGGTTACCGGCAGTTATCACTGGCAAATTAAAAAAAACGGGGGTCACGGCATCGCATCCTATGTAGGTAAGGCCGGGGTCTCCTATTTACGCCGAAGGGCGCGTCCAGCGTCACGCCGTAGGCCGCGTCACAATGCTCACTATAGAAATGTACTGATGCGGTCTCCCTCACACGCCGACGTTGGCGCGTAGATGTAGTGAGCATCGTGACGCGGCCTACGGCGGTGACACTTGACGCGACCTACGGAGTAAATAGGAGACCCCGGCCTAAGTAATGTAACTCAGTGACTCAATGAGAGCGAGATATAATATTAAAAACGCATAATGACTTCCATACAAATAAAACATTTCGCTATTCAACCTACAACTCCTCTTCCAGTGGCCCTCTACGCGATCAGCGCGGTGTACTTCGCGGGCGTGATGGTGCGACTCATGCTGACCCTCACTCCCGTGGTGTGTGTTCTCTCCGGCATCGCCTTCTCGATCCTACTGGACTTGGCGCTGCGGGAGGACGAGGCGCCGGCGCCGGCGGTCGAGAGCGCTGATGACTCCAAGAATCTGTATGATAAGGTGAGTGGGCTTGTGTGGCTGGTGGTTTGTGTTTAAAGGCAATGTGATGTAGCGTGTTTGCAGAAATGTGTGTATAAAAAGGTGGACGTAATGCTTCAAGCATTTTCTACCAGTCAACTAACAGGAGGTACAGAAAAGGGATAAATATATAATAACTTACCGTGTTAAAAAAGTATTTGGTCAGATATCAATTAAAATTAAAATGATTTACGCTTTGAATTAAAAAAATTAAGTCATTCCATTTTCAAACATAAAAAACCCATCAACCAGCACGGAGGTTCGCAACCTCAAACTAACCAATCCAACCTCCTTGCAGGCCGGCAAATTGAAAAAGAGAACGCACGAGGCCACGCCCCCCGCCGACTCGGCGCTCGGGATGAACGTGCGTTCAGGAATCCTCATCTCCTTCATGATTCTTCTGATGCTGTTCGCGGTTCACTGCACGTGGGCCACTTCGAACGCGTACTCCAGTCCGAGCATTGTGCTCGCTAGCTACGGCCCTGATGGGTAAGTTTCTACTACTCTAAGTACTTGGATGTATTGTTCTGATGATTCCTCATATGTACCGATGCAACCGACAGAAAAAAAGGCGATCCGTTTAGATTACGCTTATAATAATATGTGCTGAGACCCTAATGGGTGCCACAACACCATAAAACACTGATAGTGCAAATTATAAATCAATAATTGGTAGTGGTGGTTTATCTTTGTTATTGTTGTTAAATAACCATAGGAACGAATTAAATCACGGAGGTTTTTGTCCGGTTGTTAAGTTTTATCCACGTTTTACACATATTTACGATGCTATTTTTATCGTCCATACTGCTTGATAAGCGTTTGATAACCTCATTTAGTTTTACGGCAATCGTTATGCATGAATAAGTTTTCAATAGATATGGATATATAACTAAACAGAGGTTTAACATTTCACCCCTTTATTCATTCCTAATTAGGCATATAATTATGTAATGGATGAATAAGTAAAGCTATGGTGGGTTGATTTGTCCTAAAAACCTAGGCGATATTATACATATAGATCAGATAAATAAAGATCATTAAACTTTTAGTAGTCTGGGTTCAAAATCAATTCACGTGCTTCAATTTATAAATGAAATATTTGTTAGTTGGTATCTCATCAATAAATGAATACATTTTAATGTTACTGTAATATTTTTGTGTCAGATCTCGCAAGACGCTGGACGACTTCCGCGAGGCGTACGGCTGGCTGTCCCAGAACACGGCCGAGGACGCGCGCGTCATGTCCTGGTGGGACTACGGGTACCAGGTCAGAACCCACACCTAGCTTTCCCACTTACTACCATAGACAACCTTTTTACCTTGGACCGACGACCTTATATCCCATTCCACGGGGATAGATATCTGATAGAACCCTTATTACATTCGAATTGGGGTAGTTTTTGTTTGTATCAGATGTCTTCATGGAATGGGATATAGCATTAGCACTTACTACCTTAGACCACCTACTACCTTACTACCTTGGACCGACGACCTTACGTGGGTTGCCGGCGGTGGTGGTGGAAGGCCGAGGACCGTAGTATTGTGGCGCTCCATGGGAGAGGCCCATGTCCAGCAGTAGATGATTATTGGCTGATGATGATGACCTTAGACAAGTAGCCGTTAGTGTACAGTGTTGTGGCGCTCGCTCCTTCGAAGAGGCCTAACCGTAGGTCTATGGCAGTGGATGATTACGGACTGATGATGATGATGATGATGATAACCCATGGTCGTTGCGCAGGGGCGCAAAGGGCCGGAGTGCAATACCGACATTTTTGGGCTGGCTGACAGACAGATTTGACAGACTATGTTAATGCTTGCAGTGCCAAGACTTCATTTTCCACCCTCAAAAATCCCTTTTGATATACTACTATCTATTTGAATGCTTGCTTTATCAAGAAAAAAAAATGTGGCCAAAAGTACGTTACTCGTCTGTCTTCCACTTATAACCTTTCTCACCACCCCTTACCTCCCCAGATCGCAGGCATGGGCAACCGCACCACACTAGTGGACAACAACACATGGAACAACTCGCACATAGCTCTAGTCGGTAAAGCGATGGCGAGCAACGAGTCGGCAGCATACGAGATCATGACCATGCTGGACGTGGACTATGTGCTGGTGATCTTCGGAGGGGCCATAGGCTATTCTGGGGATGACATTAACAAGTTTATCTGGATGGTTAGGATAGCAGAAGGGGAGCATCCTAAGGATATTCATGTGAGTTTGGTTTTAAGTTATGTTCTTTAGAAATATTTTTTACGCTATGTCATTCGAGTGACGACTTGATGCAAGGGATAGGTTAATTTAATGAGCTAGTCAGTGTATAGCACAGAGTCTTTTGAATATTTTTTGATTGAAGCATAGTAATTGGTAGATCAGTCAGTCTAATTCAATTGACCTTTGCAATGATTTGGACGCTCCCGATTGAAACATTAAGTGCCATTATGAAATTTAAATTTGTATAATTATGTTTCAGGAAGCGGACTACTTCACGGAGCGCGGCGAGTATCGGATAGACAACGAAGGATCGAAAACTATGTTGAATTGTCTGATGTATAAGCTATCATATTATCGGTGAGTTATTTTCCCAAATCATTTTCCCTTTTATAAGAGAGAAATTATATTATTGTTATGATTACAACTTATTTGATTGGCTTTAGATTGATATGATCTTGGAGGACGTTTAAGAAAGCGTTTGTATTTATTCT
Source organism: Plutella xylostella (assembly GCF_932276165.1). Classification (NCBI taxonomy): domain Eukaryota; kingdom Metazoa; phylum Arthropoda; class Insecta; order Lepidoptera; family Plutellidae; genus Plutella; species Plutella xylostella. The sequence continues at coordinate 3,543,992 of NC_064005.1, forward strand.
AGCCTTTGTTAACTATCTGGACGGTTACAGACTCGCATATTTTTCAGCGCGTATACGATCGCTTCGGCATACGCGCGCTTTCCAACACGACCTTGTATTGTAATGCGATTGATTGTTATAACGACCGAATGGCGTAGTAGACGACCGAATGGCGTAGTAGACGACCGAATGGCGTAGTAGACGACCGAATGGCGTAGTCAGACGACCGAATGGCGTAGTGGTTAGTGCCCCTGACTACTGAGCCGATGGTCCCGGGTTCGATTCCCGGCTGGGGCAGATATTTGTTTAAACACAGATATTTGTTCTCGGGTCTTGGATGTGCCCGTAAAATGGCAATAGGCCCGCCCCCTATTACATTGGGACTAACATAACACTCTGGCGAAAAGTGGGTGCAGCAATGCACCTCTGCCTACCCCGCAAGGGAGTACATTAGTACAAGGCGTGAGTGCGTGTGTGTGTGTGTGTGATTGTTATAATAACAATAAAATTTATTTAAATAGAAATGGAATATCTCCAATAACCCTGACTTCCTCCCAGATATGACAGCGGCGGCAGTCCGCCCGGCTACGACAAGACGCGCGGCGCGCTGCCCGGCAACCGCGGCTACAAGCTCACCTACCTGGAGGAGGCCTACACCACGCAGCACTGGCTCGTCCGGATATACAGGTAACTACCACAATATCACAGATACCTAGGGAGTAACTGCTTGTTGGCCTAACTTAGGAGCCTAAGAGCGTTTGCCTACCGCTCGCCGCCACCGAGAACGAGATTATTTTCAGATCGAATTTAATAATCGAGTATAATATAGATCGACGGCAACGTGACAGATGTGCGGTCGACACACGGTTAAGTAAAATGTATGTACCGCTACTTCGGCGCCGTCATCTCGTTCTCGGTGACGTGACAGTGACGGCGGCAGTGAACAGGCACTTAGGTTTCATGCAAACAAAAGTACATAATTATATGCCACATTTTTGGTTTTAATTTCTAAAGTCAAGAGCGTCAAACAAACTTACATCCACATTTACATGTTTATTTTATTAGTAGCATCAACCGATATTTATGCCTAATGATCATTTTGATAAGATAACTTTAGAGGTACAGTTTATATTGGTTGTACATAGCTCAGCCATATCTGTTTTTTACAGGGTAAAGAAACCTCATGAGTTCAATCGTCCGAAGCTGCCGGCATCAAAAAGGAGTCTACAGCTATCAAATACTCTTTCGAAAAAGGTAATTGATTTGATTCATTTTATATAACTGCCATTCAACTAACCATTAACTAAACTGACCATATGCTTGTAAATTTCTACATGCTACTTTTGGCTTGTTAAATCTATACTCTCCTGGCGATGACTCAACTTTTCAAATTCCTTCTTCTTAAATGCTCACTGTCTTTTACTTCAGTACTCTATTGGTATCTGATCTATCTTTAAAAGTAATTTATTTATAAAGTAACATATTGGAATTTAGTTTTTTCTTCACTAACACTTACTATATTTACCTATTTCAGCCAGCAATAGGATCTTCTTCAATGGTATAAAAGATCCTTATAATTAATGTGTTGTATGTGTGTGGTGTCTATGTATTGTTTATTTTTTATTAAAAGTGGTCTCGTTTGTCAGCATGCCTTTTTAAGTAATTTGATCGTAAGTATTAGTTTTGGGTAGCTTCCTTACATGTGAATATCATTTAATTAGTCATAGATAAAATTACGTTAGTTCACTGTTGTCCAATATTGAATAGCCGTGGCAAGTCGGTAAAGTCATGTCGGAATACAACTGTTTTCGTACGCAAACACCTGGTATAATGTATAGATGCAGTTAAGTTGGCATGAATATAGTTTTCATAACATATATGCATTCTTTGTATGCTTCTGTCCTTTTTCATCCCACAAAACTTAGCTCCCGACTAACCTACGTATCATTTCCACAGACAACCAGAAGGAGACGAGGCATCCTAAAGAACAAGCCCACAATAGTCAAAGGCAAGAAGATGACTCGACTGGAGTGACGTCACAACCCTAGCCGCGCGGACACCTAGCCGTTTAAGATGTTACTATAGGTGTAGCGCACTCAAGGGCTGCCTTAGGCAGGAGAGCGGACCGGGACGGGACTTATGACGCAATAATATTGGAGCTGTGAATAGGTTTGTGTGCAGTTATAGGAAGAGGTCGCGCCGTCCCCAACGCTCCACTGCTTAAGGTATCTTACGAGACACAGATTGATTTACACAATGCATTTATAAGCTACTTAGAACAATATGGGTTAGTGTGTGAACAGTTTTAACTTGTATGTGCATTGTGTATCTGTTTATTACTTGCGCCGTATAGCTTGAGAAGTCGACAATCTGTATTTAAATTGGCTGTCAGGAAAATATTGTATGCTTATTCCGTATTCTGCCAAAAATGACGAAAATCTTTATAAAACAAGTAATAGAAAAAAGATATAACGACTCTTTCAAGCTATGCGGTGCTAGCGCCAGCTGGCATGAGCGATTATAACATATTTATAAATAACGGCTATGTAAAAACGAATGAAATTAAATTCTCGAGAAAGCTATTTAAAAAGCAACATAATCGTTCGTGCCAACTGGATTTAGATTCAAAATAATTGATACAAGATAATATTTCGTCGTATTAAGTCTTGTTCAAAACCGTGATCCTATTATATCTTGTATCAATATATTTGGATGATTTTTAGTTATCAATCAGTGGTAACATTGCAATGATTTGTGAGGTATAGTGTATAATATATTATGTATCGTATGTATCTATTTATTTTCCTTGGTGTACCTATTCATTCTTACCCGGTGTGTATTTCCTGTAAGTACTTGTACGCTAGTAACCTTACCTTAAAGATTAAAAATTTTTACTCAGTGATTTATTCTATACTAGAGTGTTGTTGTGTAAACTTAGAATTTTATCAGAGGTCATTTGAAATTGCATTTATTCCGGAGCACAAATGTTCAAATTATCAGTGTGATTGATGATGTATTTATTTAGACTTACGGAATGTGCCGTTGGTATGGGGCGTCATGGGAAAGGGCTATTTTTATACGCATACAAATTTTATTAACAGTTGATGAATTTGTATAGCTCTGCGGTAGAGGATGTAGGTTACTATTTGTAAATCACTAGTTCTGCATGTGTTAGAAAGTGCTAGGTATGATCATTGCGTTCCCTGCTAAAGTTGGGAATAGCAATAATTAGTTCATTTTTTATAATACGTTTATCTACAATTCAGCAAACTTACCGAAGTTCAATTTATCTGAGCTGTGTTTGCATTTTGGAGTCCTTAATGAGCGACATATCCATAGACGTGACCTCCGCCGCGCCCGCCCGCCTTGCATTCTTACCACTGACAATAACCTGACGAACGACTGACACCAATTGTAATGTATTGCGTATTTAGTCCAGTAAAATATTGTTTGTTGAAATTTCCCTTTTAGTTGATGTTTTGTCTCTGCGATGTCATTATCAAGGGAGTGTAGGAAACAGGCTGCCCACTGTTTTAAGATCCCGTTCTTTTAGATTCAAAATGAAATGACAATACACTGGTTTGATTGCACACTGGAGTGGTCTGTGCTGCTACGGTCTTTTCTATGACATCGGTTTTAAAGAGAATTTTGTAATTTAACGTCCATTTTAATATTTAATAAGTAGTTTAAAATAATATGTCTAGCAATATTGGTCAAGCAAGTGTTTACTTTGCACGAATGGGATGGAGAAGGGAGATAATTAATTTTGTTTGATGGAAATATTGTGGTTTGATTTTATAAGAGACTGTTTCGCCCCAAATGCTTATTTCTTATCACAATTTTTGTCACACTGTTATTTTCATACGTGTTGAATGGAGAGTATGGTTACTCGAAAATGTGTTCTAAACAGTTTTTTTTTTATCTAAAATGGACGATTGTATAAACAACCGGTGTGGAAGTCCATTTGAAATGTAATTTATTGTATTGTTGCACTGCACTTTGTTTTTCATATTACTTGACAGAGTTTAATTAATCTGTAGATTATCCATTGTGAGTTGACAATGTTCTAAATAAACAATTGAAGAGTAATTTAATGTCTGTTTTTGTTATACCTACATTTTCATGCAGCGTTAGGACTTTTTGAGTGACGTAACACAGTCAACCGTCATGATCATGTTTGAACGTCGCCGATTTACGCACCTCTTACAAAACTTTGTAAGTTCTATACGGCAGAAAGTAATACTTAAAATAGCAGGGCCGTACATACTAGAGAGGAAAACTAATAATGCAAAACGATTTGACAAAACCTTCACTATATATTTATTAATAAAGACAATCTAAAAGATCACGTAATAGTCATTGTCTTAAAATTAGTTAGCCTAATAAATTTATCAATATATATATAATAGATTATTTATTTAATTACTTATTGTTTCAAGGATATGCGAAATTTGTGAAGTCGTCGGAAAAGAACGGCTTCCTAATCGTTGTTCACACGAGCTGTCACACTGACACTGAATATAACAATGAAACTAATTTATATTACCGTTTACACTTAACACCTCCAAATTATGTCTAATTCATGTCTACGAAGAATGGTGCTAATCTAAAAAGGAGTCTACAAATTTGTCAAAGACTGGTATTTTACAGAACATTTAAAATCACAACACAGAGTGTTATATTCATTATCGTGCCATACGCACGAGTATTACATCTATGTCATGTTACAAATACGTATTTAATTTAAGTACATCGAACGTGCAGCGCCGCCTAGCGGCGACCCACGGGACTAGGCTACAGTTGGACTCTGGAAACAGCAATTCAATTATAAAATAGTCCACCGTTCCATTATCTGCAGGTACTTATCCATTTAGGAATCTCCATTCATAGAAATATAGTGGATGCAGTAATGCTACCTTGCAATGCAGTACATTACAAGACGTGACGCAAGATTCTTTCTTGAGGTATAATTATGGAAGTTCCTACATGGATCTGAAAAGTGCGTTTTACATACATATTCTAGAATCCAATACAAAATTAGAAGAATATATATTATTATAATCCATCCATTTACTTATAGACTTACACATAAGTATTAATAATACTTTACCATAATATTCAATTTAAGCCGCTGTGACACAATTTGTGTTATGTACATAAAGTGCTCAATAGTATATAACAAAGTAAGACAGAATACAACTATTAACTTGATAACATTTAAGTAGATAAGTAAAGAAATACAGAATAATAATATTGTAATTAAATTAAATGCTACGAGTGGCTACGGGCTACGAAATTTCGTAGCGCTACAAGCTACGTCGTAGCGAGTCGTAGCGAAGCCGCTACGAACCGGCGGCGTAGGCTCTAAGATTACAGGAAATTTCGATGAGTGATTAATTTAGGCATTCATGGCTTTAAAAATATTCTTAGTATAAAGTAAACCTAGGTTTGTTACGTCATCAGATGAAATAATGAAATATTTTCGTCTAATTATTTTTTTATTTAAATAGAATTGACTTTCAGTTATTATCATTTCATGATCATTAAAATGGTTATTGCGAGGAGTATCTGGATATTTGAAACTCTAAATTTTAAGAATGTAAGGCCAGATGGTAACTCATACGAGTATGATCTATTTATTTATATTATAGTTAGAACTATTACTTATGTAAGTATTTTAATTTGTTTGAATGTAATCTTTGATTTATGGCTAGTATTTAATATAAAATAATTATTAATTATCTCATCTACGTAACTACCTAGTCCAATCGTTTAAAAATCGAGTAGAAATTGTAAACGAACAGAAAACGCTGGTTTAAAAATTAATCTGTAAGGCACTTTCATAATAAATTTTACAATAAGATTTTTCTCTCAACAATCTCACATTTAATATTATGAAAGATAACTGTATGTACCTAATTTAGTTCTAGCACTGCATAAACGGGAAACCAATAACAGGTATTATGTTGCCATAGATCTGGGGCTCATATTCTATAACTAATCTGAACCATTTTGTAATCTTCTCATACATATTGTACCTACTTATTCAAAAATGTCGATACAGCTCGCGATCTATCATGTGATTTTATTTTGTTTATATCGTATTGTTACGATGTTGATTTGTGGCAAGCAAGAGTGACATTAAGGTGACTTTAGCCGCTCGCTTCTGGTGAGATTGGTTGTGGAATAGGAGCCTGTCTAGCGCCAATGCATCAGCGTAGCGAAACGCTCTGTTGCACTGCTTATGCAGGTAATTTTATATTATGTCGTATTATAGAATAGAACAAAATACATTAATTTTATATTATATGCTGCGTACTGCAAAATAAATATATGCAGGTATTAGATTTTTAAAACTTTCCTAATAACTAGGAGTATTGTTCATAAATTTTGGAGGGACTTGTCTTTAATAAATATTTACTGTTAGATGTGATGTTGGTTTGTTGAAAGTACCGACTTGATTGTGAAAAAATATGTTGTCCTCTATTTTATTTAAGAAAATAACTTGTCTGAATTTATCTACTAAAATAAGTAAGTTCCTAACTTTAAAGGTGGTAAATAGACCTTTTAAGTTTGAATTTTTCAGAGAGTACCTTAAATACAGAGAGCAATACTTAAATAGGCTTAATTTGGCTTTTGCCTAAATCTTAAATAAATTATTTACCTAAGTGCCACCTCTTGTTATTATATATTCTCACTCTTATGTTAATTTTACTAATTTGGCAGATTTCCCATAAGTATTGGCATATTTTGGCACGTCCGTAAACATAAAATAAATAGAATAATTAACTAATCCAGAAATAGATTTGATCTATAACATTTAGTTAAGACACAACACAACCGACTAATCACATAAGTTAGTAAATAGTTTGTTACTTTAGATCATTTGTGCGACTAATATTCAGTATCTGAATTAAGAATATTAATAGACTACTTTTGAATAGACATCAACATCTTGACGAGCACATTAAGAATACATTAAATACGACTAAGTACCATAAAATATGTCCTCATGTTATTTCATTTATTTTGATTTCAAACTGTAGCGTTTTTATAGGTTCTTATTACAATTCAGCTGATTCCAACAAGCGAAGATAATAACCTAAACCAGCTGAAAGTAGATTGAGTACTTTTTATAATAGATTTAATGAGGACATCTTTCACATATTCGTTTTTAATGTATTTATTTAATATGACTCCTAATTCAGAGACTGTCTTGGAGACTGTTGCTAAGTAGATATTTGAAAAATAACGTTTATTTATCTGCATTTTGTTGTACACAGGTACATGTGGAAGGAAAATGAACAGCTCCAACTTGACCTATTGAATATTTACTTATAATATATCCACTATTGACTTTTTTTTTGCAAATTTTACTATTATACTTATAATTAAGTAAGTACAAGAAATGTAGATAAAACGTTGTCATTCAATAAAATCATACACTAATCAGATTGTATCTGCAATAAAATGTTTTGGCACATCTAAAGAAGTCCCTAATACGTTTGAAGAAAAATACTCTAAATGTCGCTTCACAATTCCATCTAGATAATAATTATAATGTTAGTAGCCTAAATTATCGTTTAAGTAAGGGGGTTTAAAACATGTCTTTTACAAGGAATTATCTATGTGTGAAAATTAATAATGAGTATACGATTACAATGAGTTGTTAGAAAATACATGGGAAGACGACAAAAGAGTCACAACTAAGACACTTCACAACCACGAATTCATATTGTTTTAATTCCAAATACAGGGGCAGTGAGTCCGTTCATTTGGTAAAGATACAAAATACAATGTTTCCAATGAAATAGATAATCTATTGTAAATAATTTTGAGCATTAAATGAGTGTTTTGTACATTGAATATTCGTTTGAGCCGGCCGAGTGGCGCCGTCCCCGGGGTGTTTACTTAGTCAAACATACATTTATCACAACACGTAGTACAGTTAATTTACATCAAGTAAAATTATTTATGTACCTAACACTATCAAATTATATTACCTAAGTAGAAACAGATCAAACAACAACAAGAACAGGGTGTCTCATATCAACAACATTTAATAATTGAGCACATAAATATTAAAATTTTACTAAATATACAACTCGCTGGCTTCAATTTCAAGTAATCAGGGTGATATGTGACTACGGGCTCTGAAGCGTTTCACAACAATAATGTAATAAATAACTTAGTTCTAAAGTTAGAAAAAGGTAACAAAATATAATAGACTAAACGATCTTCGGTTGTTTCAGCCAGTACAGTGTACCTATTACAAACATGTTTTGATAAATTTTAGCGATTTTCAGATTCAAAAATGTATTGAGTTTGACACTTATTACTCCGTAAATGTTATTTCGTTTTGGCTTCGCGATAGGGCCACAGTACCTTTTAGTAGTAGTATTGAGCCGTAAAAGTATGTACAATGCACATGGCCTAAAGACATAAAACGTAACAAAAATATTAACTAGTAATGAGCAAATGATAACGAGCTAGGCTCTGTAAATGAAAAAAATAATTAATAAAGAAACGAGGTAGTGCATAGGAGTAACTCTCTGTATTCGACTTTGGTTTACAGAATGATAAATGATCGTAAGTACTTGAGACAAACAAGAAGGCGATGAGATGGCACGCAGCTCGTGCTCACACTGTAGTGTAACACTACACAAACTCACGTTCATATTAATTAGTCGTTTTTACATCATATAAAAAGTTTATAAACAACTATCTATTCCTATATTTCAATCATTATGTAAGTATACAAAATATTTATTAACGTTCTCTTCCAAGATTTTATAGAATTTCTAAACTGTCGATTTAAATTTAATTTTAAATTTAGGTATTTAATTCAAACTACCTCTCCTCTAGCTGCTATTTACTACGCTCTCCATTTCTTAGTTCATTTTAAATTAAATATTTATATATGTATAATTCTAATCCGTATCATAAAAAGTAGTAAATGCTTAAACGTCAGCATTAGTCCAAGTCCGTGGGAACTGGCGAATTGAATTGTTCCTAAAGAAGGCAAGGCTCGTGATCAGAGTGGCAGTGTCCGTCACTAGTCACCGGCAGGACGTGGGGCGCCGGTGGGTGACGCACTGACGGAGCCCGCGCCGCCCGAGTCTCTGAAGGACTCTTGTAGAAAGCAGCGCCGATTTAATGATAGGAATGAGTATTGTACCGCGGAGCCTCGCCGCCTGCTACTGGGCAGGGTTACCGGGCGAGGGGTCTGATCTGTCCACCTTTTCAAAAGGCTTTTCGAGTTTAGGCCTCTTGGGCTCGGCGTCCAGAGGCCGGTGCGACTTCATGTGCGCGCTACGACTTTTAACTTTGTTAAATACTCTGAAACACAACAGGGTACACGATTAGAAACAGCAAAACAATAATCTCAAAGCCAAACCAAACGAAAGGATGAAAACGAAAGCGGAATCGAGAAAAAGCAAGGCGAAAAGCGTTAGTCCTAGCGAAAATAACTATGTTAATGACGTTGTTACAGAAAATGTTTTAAGTTAGATCTTAACCCTACAGTAATAATACTAAATTAATGACATTAATTGCTATTCATCTAAGAAATGGACATAAATTCATTGGCTTAGACATAATTAGGTATTTTATAATTATGCAATACAAAATATTTCACAATTCATATTTACAAAGTATCTACTTATGTAGTTTAGATCGATGTTTAACTATTATTTCGAATTATGCTAACAAAAATTACCGTCTATGCAAAAACATTTATATTATGAAAGTGACTGATTTGATTACGAGTAAAACATCAACGTTACGCGTAATTCAACACATAGATGGCCGCGAGACCGCAGACACTAAATGAACACTTCCATACATACAACGAACATTTAATATTATTTATTAAAATATAACATCAAACATGTTTACCTAGCCTGTGCAAAATATCGTCTCTTCCATTTTAGTATTAGTTGTGTACTAAAAAGCCGTAGCTATATGGTTTTTTCTTAGTTTGCTAACACACAAGTAGATAGTTAATCTAAAGTATTTGATTTCACTGCCGCTACAGAAACGCGTAAGATCGCTAAAGCAACTTCAAATCATGTTTCGCACTAATGGCAAAGGCGTTTTTTGGCGATTTTTTGGAAGCGTTTAATGGTGGTACTCCTTGAGACCCCTACACTTACTTCCCACATATCTTGCAAGGATACTCCTCGCCTTCGTACGTTACAGGAGACGACACGCTCGAGGGGGCCTGCGCTACGGACCCCGCGCTTACGGAACCCTGAGTGCAACAATAAGGGTGTAAATACACGGTTACCCTTTGGGTGGACTTAGAGATATAAACATGAGGTTTTTGGCTTCGTTGTCGGCGTCAGCGCTTACTTGTGTGGACGAGCCCGCCTCCGGCACCCAGCTCTGCATGAAGAACGATTTGTAGTCTTTGGTCACTTTCTTCCAGAAGTAGTAGAATTGTATGCATTGTTTCGAGTCTTTTGTTCTTATCTGGAATAGACAAAATAACTTTAAGATACACATTTAAAGTAATTGTGAACTAAACTTATCTGCTATAGAAACGATCATGTTTGTCATTACTATTAATATTTGTATCTGGTAGCGGTTGGATGAAAAAGTTTTGCAGATGTAAATTATGGGTCTTCCTGGATCATATCACAATCCAGCAGTATAGGAGTATTACCTCCAGAATTGTTGGCTACACAATAATAAACTTACCAGCTGCGCAATCCTGTAGAAGTCCTTATCATAGTGCCTCAAGCCGGCCAGGAAGGCCTCCACCTCCTCGGGCGCCCAGCGCTGCTCGAAGGGCGTGGCGGCGGCGGGGCGCGACATGAGGCGCAGCGTGGCCGCGCGCACGTCGCCCCCGCACTCGCCCAGCGTCTGCAGCGCGAACTCGCGCGAGTGCCCGCCCACCGGCATCGCCGCGCACATCGCCAGCTCCATGAACATGCGCACTGCGGAGACAGGATAGTAATAGTTGAAATATGTTTTAGGGCAAGAAGACCAAGCTCTGCGTCGCACTTGCATTGTGTTCCATCCAGAAAATTGATAGCTGTATTGGCGACATTGAATAGTTAATATATTGACACAGAATTCAGTATTGTGTACATTGTAGTAGCTGATTCGAATAAAGTTTGTTCCGGATGAATAAATGCCAGCGGAATGAAAGGGTTAGTTATTATATCCATCTGTACTGCAGTCTACAGCGACTTCAGGATCATTACCGGACTGGAAGTTTATCATTCCTTTCATAAGTACGAGACCTACACATACACAATGTGCCTGTTATACCAACCTTCGTTGTCATCGAGTCGGTCGTTGATGCCGGGGTCCCACAGCAGCTGCTCGGCCTGGCGGTGCAGGTCGAGGCGGTCGCGGCACGGCGCCGCGCTCAGCGCCGGGATGTCCGCCTGGAACTCGCGCCCCACGTTGATCTGCGGCGGCCGCGGCGCCTCCAGCTGGCTCGTCTCGCAGTCTAGGGTTGGGATGCCTGGAATATATGATATACAACCGTATAATAACTTCCTTCATCCGTAGTTTTGAAGCACGGATGACAAAATTATAGAGATCGCGGGTTTGACGAATACGGAGAAGAAGATTACCTGTAGACCCTGTAGTGTTTACAGAATACATATAAAATTGCACACTCCGTTGCATTACTATCATAATTGGAATGGATGACCAACAAGACCAGTCAGATCACAAGAGTAAGATGCATGCATGATTGCTTATCATGCCGATAAGACAGCATAAGCCATCACACTTTTGATGTTTGGTAACACCATCGGTCACCGTCCACTCACATTCTAAGCAATTGAACAAGCCACATACCTGCAGTGAGCTCAGCGAAGGTGCCGGGCCCGTCTCTGTCAGGCGGCAGCAGCGGCTGCGGCGTGTAGTGGTTGGCCAGGCGGCGCATGCGCGAGCGGTAGGGGCCGGCGGGCGACGCGCGGCGCTTGCGGCGGGGCGAGGCGGGCACGCTGCTGGGGCTCAGGAACACGGCTGGGACGGTGTCGCGCCCTTCTACGCATACCTGGACATTAGGGGTGTGAAAATTAGCAGATTGTCTAGATCTTCGTTGAGGAAATGGGGGGGAATCGGTTATTTCAAATATTGAGATCTCCGACCCCGATTCCCGCCAAACGGAGGGGTTATGACAAGTGACCTTTCAGATATGGAAGAAGTTCATATTTAAGAGTTTACGGTCAGTTGGTTAATTAACTCTATTTTTTAGATTTATTCATTATATCTATGAAATAAGATGAACTACATAACACAAGTAAAAACATACCTGAAGAGACGAGCTGTCCTGCTGATTGGGCGTGTGCCAGTGAGGCAGCGCGGAGGTGGCGGTGGAGGTGCTCGGCAGCCTCTGTTGCCGGAACAGGAACCTCTGGTGGGTGAAGTTCCGTGGACTGCTGGACAGAAGCGGGTCTTCGGAGTTGAGCATGATGCGGCGCGACGTTGGCGATGGGTCGAGCGTGAACGCGTCCAGAGATCCGCATTCTTCTGGAAGAACTTCTTCTAGAGCTTCTTCCACCTGAAGAAGGGAGAAGATTCATGAGACTGTAAAATAGCCACTGTACTGATAGGTATACTCTATTTTTTAATATGTTATGCTTACCTCTTCTTGACTAGACATGGTGGCAGTGAAAAAGGCAGCTGAGAGCGGTGATGAGGCACGAGGGGCAGTGTGGGGCGACTGGGCGTCGAGGGACGAGGGCGGGGTGGGGTAGGCGACGCCTGGCGACGCCGCGGCGTGGCCGGAGTACGCCCCGCCCGGGGACGTGGCGGTGAACGGCAGCCCGGGCGAGTCACCCGTCGAGTACGACAGGCCGGGGGAGGTAGCGTAGCCGATACCCGGGGAAGGCACAGGGGACCCGCCGTGGCATGCGCCGAAGTCCGCCAGAGACTCGGGCAGCGGCGAGTTGAGGACGGCGGCGAGGCGCCGGCTGGAGGGAAACGTGACTGGCGACCGCTCCCTGATGGACGCCGCAACAGTGGCGTAATCTTCTAAAGACGCCAGCTCTTCCAGGTGTTCCGGAGTGGTTGTGAACTGGAACGCGTCTTCGTTCAGGGCCGGTGAGAAGTAGCCGTCGTCGGAATGGAACGAAACGCCGAAGAAGTCTTGCCGGAAACTCGTATCTTGTTGCGGAGATACTTGACCGGGATCTGAAGCTGATCTTTTTACCACCTGTAACAACAAACGTGCTGTAAAATTGTGTTCAAATCCATCTGCTGGTTGAAAGATAAAACCCATAAATTACTTAGTCAGATTACGTGAATGAAACTCTACCTTAGTGCTTCCCTTCTTCAGCAGCTCAATGAGCGTGGAGTCCCTGGGCCCGGCGTGGGGCAGCACAGGCGGGGCGCGCGGGGAGGCGAAGGGCGAGGCGGGGGAGGCGGCGGCGGAGCGTGACGTCAGCGGCGGCGGCGCGGGCGCAACGAACCCCGCCCGTGATGTGGAGGGCTCTGATGATGTGCCTGCTGCAAGTGAGTTGCTGTTAGCTTTTTTGGCCATAAAATAGGTAATAAACGCATTTGTGCCGGCGGTAGATGGTTAAGATAGACACATTGAGATGCTATGTGGTTGGCATGAAAACTCCATTGAAAAAAGGCGATCTTCCGACAAAGCTGAGTAACCAACTTACTCTGCAAGAAACCGTCTATTGATAGTGCTGCTGCTAGCTGGGATACTTCGTTACCGATATAGTTTCTCATAAATTGTTTGGTGACCGTTAAAATCTTTTGCTTATTTCTGATCAGCGACTCCTGTTACTCGAGATCGGTACTTCTACATACCTGAGGCAGCAGCGGCGGCGGCGGCGGAAGCCCCGCGGCGGCTGATGATCTTCTCCTCGATGAGCGCGCGCACGGACACCGACGCCGTCTGCAGCGGCGGGCCCGGCGCCTCCTTCTTGTCCAGCTTCTTGCTGTCTGAGTCCTGGAGTAGAGGGTGCGTTAAATAAGCTTTGGTGTCTCATGGCATGGTAATTGTTGGGGGTGTCGCAAGTCCAGCCGTTTACAGCATCATGGAAAGTTTTTTTTACATTCAAGACTAGGTCATCATGACCGAATATACAAAGTAGATTTTTACACGTGGTGAAATTTTATCAGTGTACCGGATAATTCGACATTCTCAATAGGAATGCAGCAATTTTTTATAAGGAATTATGATTCTTTCTGCAAATATTTATGACGTTATTAGATTATTATTATTTAACTCTTTATTATACTAATCATCATCATCATCAGCCAATAATCATCCACTGCTGGACATAGGCCTCTCCCAAGGAGCTTTATTATACTAATATTATCATAAATAAAACGGATCATAACGGACTTAAAAACTGATTGCCTTTCTCATGAACATTGATTGATTGATTTAATAAATATCACAATACTTAAAAGCTACGTTACACACCTTTTTGAAGTACCCGCCATGCAGTCGCATATGGCCATTGAGGGCGGGGATGTTCTTGAACTTGCGATGGCACAGGTTGCATTCCACCGGCTTGACCTCATTGGAGCGCCCGGAGGCCCCCGCGCCCCCCGCAGCCCCCGCACCGCCCCCGCTCCCCGCGCCGCTCGACGCGCCGCTCGTGCTGCAGTGCTGACGTTGCTGAGACTGGTGAGGAAGAAGAGAGTTGTAGAAAAAGTCTAACTTCCGTGTTTTTTGTATTGGATGGATATTGGTACATCAGTGAGATCCATACAAGTTACGTCACATTTGACAAGCGACCGAGACGCTAGGATTGTTAATTGCTAACGTTCGGTGGTGGTAACCCTACTGGTATTTTGAAAAAGAAGTGAATCTATTAGGTATGCTAGGGCTAGGTTAGCCATCAGACCCTACGCCAAAAGCTCAAGTAGCAGGAATAAATTAATCTGAATACTGTTTTAAATAGGTGGAATAATAAAAACGATTGCATCAATCTTCAATGGCTCAAACATTCACTCAAGAACCCTAAATCTTACACCAAACCCGTCTCGCGGCACTCAGCGCAAAACTTCCATTCGTGTAATTGAAAAGTGTGAATTTTTAAATTGTTCGCCGAGTGCGGTCGTTGGTGACGCACTGCAGTTACTCATTCAACTAGAATTTTAATTAGTTGCGGATTTCCGTCGCACCCACCACGGCGCTTTACAACTGGCAACACTGGCAACCATTGTTCCCTCAAACATTGCCACATCATCTGTTAAATTGCCCCGTGGCCACGGCTGATAGATAATAGAATATCGCTTACACATTTTGCGCCGTTCACCTCTTTGTTTTTACTCACCGTGCAGCCGTATGTGTGCGTTAATTAATTTTAGGGGCATAGGTTTACATAGCGGCAACGTAAAAAGAGTAGGTAAGCTAAAAATGAAAACTTAATTAAATGTTAAACCGTACATTCTACTACGTAGATGCACTCCCTGACAAATGAAGACTTACTAAGTACTTACACTCTTAAATATAGCTTTAAAAAATTGTTGAAAATGATAAAGTAAACCGAAAGTGTACCTTCTGTGCCTATTTAGAAAGTGTCATACTTATTTTTGCGTCACAGTGAATGGAGTTGAAGATACAACATATACTTAACATAACTGAAGAAGATATAGACACGGAACTCGAGAGAATTAACCCTAAAGCCGGTGTAGGGTTGTCACTTCGCAGTTTCAGAACTTCAAAAACATTTCTATTGTTATCGCTGGCTTCCAAAACAATAACAGGGCGCCCTTCCGCTCACTTGGCAGTTACGAAGTCGCATTACAATTACTTTCTCTACTTCTACGTCCCTTAGTGAGGCCATTGTGTTACAAGTTGTGTTTCAACACTTGTACAATGTAATGCAGGTACCTACTGCCACGCTTACGCACTTAAATAAGTAGGTACTTATATATTTTTTTCTTAAGTAGATTAATATGTAAGTAAAAAAAATTATTTGAGGGTTAGAGCTCGAGTAAGTGCTTTGATTGTTACAAGAATTTAGTTTTGTATGAATCTTTTTTTTATTCTAATAATAATTAAAAAAAAATTAAAAACCGACTTAAAAAAAACCACTAAAATGTATTAAATAATTTAAGGTTTACACAAATTCTACTCGTATGTGAAGTCGGTTTTTTTTTATTATTATTTTATTTTATAGTTTTTAGTTTATTTGCAATAATTTTCAATCAAAAGTAAGGTGCAAATAATACCAAAAAGTCCTACTAATCAATACGAATCATTCAAGCCTAAACACGAAGTAGTTGCTATATACCGTTGAGGAGTTCCCCTGACTGCCTTCCGTTTCCATCATCAGATCAGCTCAAGGTCACCATCATATTTTTTTCTTAATTTCATTAGAATCGGTTAATATGTGCCCAAAATGGAAATTCATACCCTGTTTTTACCCCTTTACCCACCCTTGGGGGTGAGATAAAATACTGAAAAAAAAATGGGACCACCTGGGAGCTCAACCTAATACAACAAAAAAAGAATTTTCAAAATCGGTTCATAAACGGCGGAGTAATCGGTGAACATACATAAAAAATATATAAAAAAAAAGATCCCGACGAATTGAGAACCTCCTCCTTTTTTTGAAGTCGGTTAAAAAGGCAAAAAAACATATGCCTACAAATAGTTATCCATACTAAAAAGACACGGAATATTGTAAGTAGTGTATTGTAGTTTACTTTGCGGATTTTTCAAAATCGAAAAGTTGTTCAGACCGACGCGTTAAGTCGCCTTCGTATTCTCCTACAATAGTACTTTTACAAAGTAATGTACACAATCATTCATTCTGTTTCATGTTTCACTTCATAAAAAAAAGACAGAAACGGTTGGATTTAAAGTTACAAATTTTACACGGAATAAAAAGCGTCCAATTTGTCGCACGTTCTGATAAGGTTTTTCAGGGCACATGTTCTGCCGGAGGTGGTAATTTATTCGATTCGGGAAGGTTTTTGGCCGAAGCCCTAACGCGGCCATTAGGTCTCCTCGTTAGGGTAATGCGTTGGAGGTGAGCAGATGCTGCGGGACCAGCTCCATATATCATCTGACTCAGTTAACTTGTGCCGTTTCTTGCCTTGCGATTTAGTTTGGTATTTGCTGACTTGTATGTTGTATTAGGATATGAAACTACTGCAAACGTAGGTAGGTATGTAATGGTAAATCAGATAGAATTAAATTATAAATTGATTTTTAGTTTGAAAATAATTGCAAGTAATGCACATTTTATAAAACAAAAAGCGGTTTTTCCAATAGAAAAATAGTGGGAAGAGGAAGAACGAAGAATAAATATATAAAAAATATTACCTTGGGTTTATGAAATGACTGTGGTTGAAACAGCTGAGTAATCCAATTATCCATAGCGCACACAAAATAAACAATCAAAATGTAAATAAAAAATATCACATTATAAAATCACGGCTCTATAAAATATTAAGAGTGCATGCACCATGTGTTTACAATGTTGATCTCACGGTGCCCAAATTAAGAATGATGCAGAATCAAGTATTGACCAGCTGACCCTGTGAGCACTGACCCTAATCTTTTGGCCAACTCGCGAATCCCGCGAGATCACCACTCAATAACAAAAGAGGATCGTCATGGACCTCATTACCATAATTCTCTTCAGTATTATTAGTTCAATGGATTAATGTTGTGAGATCCAACTCCAAGTGTATTTTTATGCTAATCTAGTTGTAAATTAATTAAATAAGTTAAATGAACTTGTTTGAGCTAATAGCGCGAGAGGCGAGCTGCGAGAGAGTCGAGGTAAACTTTTATTTAATTTGTCTTTAACAGATAAGCCTTTGAGGCACTTAGGTATTTCTATTAATTTTGGCGCTACGATTTCATCCTGTTCATAATTCTAGTTAGAATCCTGTCAGCACCACTGTGTTAATTATATTATTATCTCGTTCCGGTAGTAGACAATTATATTGGTGCTACGGTGCTACCCAAGTACCCAGTGGTCACAACTTTGGTTTTACTAAAAAAATATAATACACTTATGATTACTTTTACTTGTTGTAAGGTCAGGCAACTGAAGGTAAGAAATCTTTGCCTGTGTTCTACGTTATAATATTTGACACTATTATTATCTATGTCACAAAATGTCACAAATCGCAATATTTACAAACGTTAAAATTATTTCAGTTTATAAAGCCAAACAAATTACATGATCGATGTGAAAAATCATTGTACTTAGTAACATTAAAACTAAACATAACAAAAATATTTAGTTGGTGGAAATAGCAAAACTGACCGGTACATAATAGCAACCCTACTTCTCCTACTGCTGCTCAGAGCCATGAACTCCAAGGCTGAGGAAAACCAGGAAGGTGAGACGGATAAAGGAAAAAAACGAGGAAAATTTTACAAATTCAGAAAGTTGTTTCGTACGAAGAAGAAACCAAAAGTTGAAAAATCTGAACCATCCTACACTAACATATACGACAAGCATTTCAAGCTCGGACATCCCCGGAGCATCAGTTCCACCGACATCTACGACTGCTACGAGAAGCAGAAGCAATACTTGTCTATCTACAACCCCAAGCCCAATAAGAAAGCACCCGAGCCTTCCTCTGAATCAGACACCGAATCTGCTGAAGAGGAGGAATCAGAAGAAGGTGAAAACGAGGAAAATTGCAACGAAGATGTTACAAAAAAGCATGTGGAGCCACAAGATAGTACATGGAAATCAGATGGAATCATACAGTCTTGTAAAGCATGGAAGCAGACAGCCGTACAGTTATCAAAGAAGTATCTATCTAATAGGGCAAATAAAGGCGACATGGTGGAACCCGAGCCAGTGATGGAGGAGGATGAGTCTACATTCTCGATGAGTCCGAGCGAGCTGGCTCCGGCGGTAGTGCAGCACCATCATATGCCGCTGGTGGCGCGTCCGCACGCGGGCCCCCGCATCATACACCACATGCCGGACCCTATGTATGGCATAAGGGACCAGGATAAGATCCCTCGAGCCACGCCGGCGGCGGCGTACCATTCGACAGGCCACCATCGCTCGGCGGGCCACGCGTCCCACCCGCCGGGCCACGCTCCACACTCGGCGGGCCACACGCACGGGCCGCCCGGGACGCGCCTGCACCGCCGCGCCTCGCCCCCCTGCAAGTTCTGTCGACATGTCCACGGGGACATCCGGCTCTCCTACACGTAGCGAGCGTCCAAGTAAGGAAACTCACTTTGTGAACTGTTTTGTGTCGGGAACGTAATTTATTTGAGTTTTGCGAAGTGTCTTATAGTAGCCGTGCGATTAGGTAACCAAATATCAAGTTGTAAGTCGTGCTTATACGGAGTCGTAGACCCTGATATCTGATGTTAAATGTGTGAGTTACGTATTGGTACCCACTCAGGATAATAATTGCTTTGTTAATAATAAAATGTTTTGGATATTATTATTTGTTTGAATTGTTTTATGATTGTCAGGATTGCGCTCCGAAATTCTTGAGCTTCATTATTATTTGGTGCGCGTAAATTTCAAAGTATTCCGAACATTTTATAGCTAAACAAAATCATTCTAATAAACGGCACCCTCCAGAATTAATTTCATAAACACAAATCTAAGTATAAGAATCAAGCAGCACAATTCGGATCGTGTGAAAAATGTAAACAATAAAATATGTTAATTAGTTGGGTAGGGTGGGTTTTGTATCTCTATCTGTCTCACCCCCCGTTTATGTCATCTTCAGGGTGAGAAAGAGACGGAGTGTGTGCTGTGCTGGCCGCCACGTGGCCGAGATTCCTCGAGGTCACAGGTCACAGTCAAAAGGTCACCTTGTTATAAAATGCACCGCTTCAAACAAACGCGCCGTTTATTGCCCCATTTAACTTTAACTATTCTTCCGCTTCCGAGCGTACACAAACATGACAAGAATGGCGACCCGTTGCGAAGTATGGAGATTGTGATTTAAGGGTTAATATTTCCATTTCCAGGAAAAATTCTAAATAAGAACTAATTTATGAAAGATTGATATATAAGTATAATGTCAAAGATACAGAGACCTTGTGATAGGCAGGTAGAGAGCGATTGATATTCAATGTTGATAATATTAAATCTAAGAATAGACTAATCAGAAACCACTTTATAATATTGAAAATCGCTACAGATATAAAGTGTCAGAAGACGAAGTTCACGTAGACGTAGGGTAGGCACACTTTCTCAATTATGCAACGGGACGTTTACCAGAGGCGGCCGTCACACCTGCGTCGTTGTCACCCTACATTATTAATGTACGCCATGCGTGAGCTTCATACAAAGACACCCTAGTGGCTTCTTGAGACCTTTAACTCGACAAAGATAGCTTGGTCTACCCCACCCCCCGTTCGACTGCCATTTGATGGACCCCTCGGGGAATGTTGCTAGAAAATTCACGGTTTTTTATCTACATCTGATTGGTAACATAAGACCTTTAAGTTCTCAAAGGTAGAGACGATGATCAGGTGGCAGAAGGAGTCGTTATCATGAACTGCAGTCCACACCTGTAGTGTACGATTATTGCGCGTGTTATCTGTTTTTTTGATAAATTAAGTCATTAAAGTAAATCATATTGAAGTCATTGTTTCAGTCTTCAGTCTTCAAGAACCTAGGTAAGTACTATTACAAAAGTAATGTTCATTCAGAAAAGGATTTTCTTTGACAGTCCATGTTACACACAAAAAATTGCTATTTCAACACTTTCAATTCACAACAATCGTGTTGCAATGGGTGCCGCAAAATGCAGGTTCAATTCAATATTTGGACTTCTTCACATCTGAACGGAACGCAGTGTGGCTCCAGTGGCCTGCACGGGCCGTGGACACAAAGAGTTGTAAAATTGAGAGGACGAGCGCATTCCTAGCAGACCGCCCCCGCCTCGCCGCCCCTGGAGGGTTACTTTATACTGACGAAAAACGAACGAACGAGAGCTGTCGTCCAATTGGCGCGTTTAATACAACGAGATAGGGTCTTAGTCTAGTCTGGTTAGGTCTCAGGCTCTAAAACTTAGTTTTTCGTCATATAGAGTGACCCCCCTGCGCCCCAGCGCCGCCCCCTGGGCAAAGTTATTTTCACATCAAAAGTTGCGCCCGAATATGTTTAGCCTGATTTTAAAACCCAGTGTCACGCGGGGGCAGTTCGCGTGTAACCATTCTTTATTTAGGACACTGGAGCTGTGTGTTTGTCTATAATTTAAACCTAAATTGATTTTTGGTCATAAGCATGTTTTTACAGGTTTAATATTTTGTAAAGATAGATGAAATTGGATATACTTATTAATTCTTTAAGAAGTTGAAAATTTACAGCACTTTTAAAATATTTTAATCGATATTGATAATTAGAAGCCCAGTTACTAATGTGTAAAAAAAAGTCATAAGCATGAACCTTAAACCCAATCGAAATCCTATCATCGTAGATTTGAAGATAGTGCTCCAGCCAACACAATTGATAGAGAAGGTATAAAATCATCCGACACCTGATATATCTGACTGGAGACTTCCAAAAATCCGATGCCCCAAATCCAATTTGAGGCGCGGCGCCTCCCCAGACAGCTGATATTCTGCATTGTGCCTCAAGTGAGAATCTTGCGGGATTGTTGGAAAATTGACAATACTCGTGTAAAACTTATAAAAATATACAGTATTGGTACTGTGGGAGTCCCCAGCTCAGGTGACCTGAGGCACAAGTCGTTCGGTTCTACACCGCAGTCGCGTCAAATTAAGGTTTATACCTAGAAATATATTTCATCGACTTGGCACAAGTACCCTATAAGATTATAAGTAGTTTATTTATAAGTACTAAAATATACTTACTTATAAATATATTTTCAGAACCTTTTCACAGTTTTCATTCAATAGTCGGTACGTTCAGTAAAAGACCGATACTGGCACTATAATCTCAGCAACATCATCCCATTGTTATTTAACATCAAAATCAAACACTAAAAGCAGATATTTATTTTAAAAATATACTACAGAGATTAAACAAATACAATACGGAATATTGAATTGCAAAACAAAACCAGAAATTGAAACTACGCGTGTTTGTATCAAAAGCTTTGAGCTAAAACTAATATAGCAGTTTTGTAATACATTCCACTAACTGCTGCCTGCTTGAAACTAGATACTGTTTGCACTGCGGAAAATATTGTTATGTAACATTTATAACAAAATTTATGTACATATTTTTATTACATATTTGTTAATTTACAATCCTCTTCTCAAATTTACATTGGCGAGTATTTGATTGAATTTCATACTCTAATTATTTATTTTATGAATCCGTGAGTTTGGACATTTTGGAAGTTTGTGCGCTTTTATGCGGAAATATCTGATAGTTATGAAATTCCAATAACTGTGAGCGGTGTGGTGATTTAATTAAAATGCAAACCAAAACGTAAGCACCTAAAACTTTGTTTTATATTTTGTGAATGAGTAAAATGAAAACCTATTAATTCTTTTGACAAACGTTAGTAGTTTTGAAAGTAAAGAAAAGAAAAAGATTGATGACTACTTATTTTGTAGAGCGCAAGATACTCCGGCTCGCAACATGGTACAGGGTGGTGACATTGAAATGACTTTTTCATTTCACTATCACCGCGGAGCATTACACGCGTTGCTTTTAATTTTAGATGTCCACTGAAACGGCTCTCTATATTAATTGCATTTGCTGAAGAGCATGCTATTGTTTGAATTGTTCCACCGGCTTTTGTTTGACCAAAAAAGGAATTACCGCGCTGAAATTAGTAGGTACGCGCGCGCCTGCCGTAGTTTACAATCAATGTTTAATTATGTTGAGTTGTTTTGTGCACTCTCTGCCAGGCCCTTTGTGAAATACATCATCGGAGCCAAAAGTTGAAAATACAAATAAAGTTATTAGCAAATACTGGCTTTGTTCGCGACAGTCGGGTGGAAGACCGGCGCATGTATTACTGCGCTTTGACGGTATTTACAATGCAGCAGGACACGCGTCACAGTCACCGGAATGTTGGGAATTTATTAACTTTCATTTGTAGATATGTGCCTTTGACATGCCAAATTGCAGAAGTTGTTTGTTTTGCAAAGAGAGAATTTTAAACGCTTTTGATTTGTAGCGAGCGGCGTAGTATCAACAACTTTTACGACGGAAATGTCGTCGTAGTCACTTAGTTAAGCAAACTTTATTACATGTTTAACTGCTTTCCATTTGCCGTAGTAATACAGCATCCATTGTCGAATTGAGACAAAGCACCTTCGTTTACATCAAAAAACCATTAGCGTGTTGGAAATAAAATGGCGATGGCGTACTAACGGGTGACAAAAGCGCAATTTATAATCAAGTAAATGGGTACCTGGTGGTCTCCAGGGCCGGGCCCCGGGCGGTGCCTCCAGCCCATTAATCGAGGCTTTGATTTGAAGCCTGCAGCTGACGGCGAATCAAACTGCGATCAAAGGGGCCATTTTAAATAAAGCCGTGTATTATCGACGGCCGGCGCTGCCTACAGCATTATTAAAGCGGACTTGACGTGGGGGCAGATGAGACGCTTCTGTTTGTTAATCACATTTGTTGTTTACAAAGGTAGATATTATAATATGGTCCGGGTACATTGACCGGAAGATTTTATACTGAATTTCGAATAATCATAAACACAAGGTTGAACTGTAAAACACAAGAACTAGAATTTGAATAATTAATAACTTTATCTTTATAATATATATAAATGCTTAAACCAAACCTATTATATATTAACACACTTATACAGTGCAACTATAAACAAGCTACCCTAATTAAAAATGATTCAAACATCAACCAAGATTTAACCATACTTTCTCCCATTCTCCCATGCCCGAATTTGAATATAGAATCCGGTCGATACGCTATAGATAAAGCAACGAGATTTGTTCGCTGAATGGACGCAGAACTAGATTTGAAAATGGAATAGTTATAGTGAGGGTAGAATCTGCGAGTTGTGGGAATGAGCGGACAGGTGGCGCGGCGCCCTTGATTCGCGACCGAGAGTGCTACGGAGGTACAGTACACTTTATTGGTAATTGTGTTAAAATATTGATATTAGAGAAAACGAATAAAAACACTTTTTACGGTAATAAGTATGTAAACTACAATTGTTTTTATTAGTTTATCCTACACAAATATTTTTATTTTCCTGTTAGAATCTTGTAAAGGAGCATTAAACATATTGACTTTCCTTCTTACAAGTAAATATGAAAAAAAACAGGTCAGTTGGAATGATCTTTGGAATGATT
This sequence comes from Plutella xylostella, assembly GCF_932276165.1. NCBI lineage: Eukaryota > Metazoa > Arthropoda > Insecta > Lepidoptera > Plutellidae > Plutella > Plutella xylostella. Next base: position 3,568,167 of record NC_064005.1, read on the forward strand.
ACTATTATTTATCATGATTTTTTTATAAGGATTATGAGTGTTATGTTCTTTAAATCACACTGACCTCACACAGTGACCACCTCTACTACCCCACTGTAACTCCGCAACACCCCACTTGTATCTATCAGAATTATTAAACGCACAAAGGATGAATGGCAGAATTAATTCACCGTTCTTTTCGCAGTGTCCAAATCGCGATGGACCACATTTGCATAAGAAAGCGTGTCTCTTCCCACGGTCCAGAGTGTCCAAGATTCTATAGATACTGTAGTCTATGGAATGATTCTAGTGTGTGCTTTATAAGTGCTGTGTTCGTGTTTGTTAAAATCTGATACATAATTACAAAACACCTTAAAGTTACAGCTAGATGTACCAATACTTAATACTTAATCATTTATTGCATCCATAAGTTTTACAGGTTTGATGATATTAAATTCAATGAAACCACTTTTTGAATATTTACTTATTTTGTACATGCTACTAACATTATTTTACAACAAATGGATGATTAAATACGGAAGAATTAACTATCGAGCTATGCTATATTTTATACGAAATATTTGTGTTAATAAAACGCTATCCACATTAATATTTACAATACCACCATAGCGTTATTCCGAATACAAATAAAATATCCTAAATACTAACGTTTCGTAAACTAACAGAGATTTGCTACATCGTTGCTACGAAACTATTCGTAGCCGCCTACAAGTGCTACGCGGCTACGCGGCGTAGCACAGCCTACGTCAGCAGTCGTACGTCGAATTTACGCTTCACAAACTTCTAGTTCACAAGTTTGCGGTCAGAGAGAAGCAGAAATAGTTATTCTGTTTCACCCTTAAACGTTTTCGGAGAGATTTATGTAAATTTAAACCAATAAATTTACAGGAGTTTAGTGCATTTTTATCTTTATTTAGCTTGCAACGCTTTAACGGACAATTTATGGCTTTAGATGGAGCACTTGTTCCCAGTGTCAACATTTCTTTTAGGAGCTAAGAAGATTTGGTCGATTTAAGCTAAGGCTTTGTTGGTGCTTGCCGCTTTTGTTTTGTAGCTTCCGAGAGAAAGAAAATACGAGCTGAAGAATGCAATAGTGAAAGGGTAATTGCGAATTGATTCAAACGTACAGACCACAACCATTACAACCACTTTGTACCTATCTAAAAAGCCCGATATTTACTGATACTTTAATTAGATATGGAACCTAAAATTAATTTCAGACATGAAAATTGCAGTTTAAATTTCGACCTAATTGAAATACAATGAAGAAGCCGCAGACCGCACTAACGAGTAATACATTAGTATATTATTTGTATGAATTAATTACTCGTTATAGTGGAGATAACATTCAAAAATGTACCTATTAAATTACTGTAAGTACCATTACATGATTACAAAGAACATTGAGGTTTTTTCGGTCGCTTGCCCTTTCTTCATAGTCTTGTACCCACCAAGAAGAGACGAATGACATTACTAATGCATAAAAGTGAATTTTATGAATAGGTTAGTAGGTATGTTCAAAGATTTCGTTAACTGACGTTATATTAGCTAGCCATTATACATACTGATGGTACGGTAGCTATTAATTCAATGTATGATTGTACTAAAAATAATCTAATATGCAATGACGAAAGATTAAGTTTGTTTGCTTAAGGATACGTAAACTATACTTAGATACCAATAATAAAATTTGTAGTGCATATTAAATATCAAATCAGAGGCTATTGGACCCTTCAGCACTAGACGTACAGTAACAGGGTTCTTACCGTAGTCATGAAGGTCTTGGTCTTCACGAGAGGGGGCTTGAGGGGCGGGCGCGGGCGCGCGGGCGGGGTGGGCGGCGCGGGCGGCGTGGCGGGCGGACTGCTGTCGCCGCTAGACTTGTCGCTCGAACTGCTCGACTGCGGGATAAGTGTTAATAGTATGTTAATATAGTATATGCTGGATAGTCCGAACATGGAGATAAAAGTTAATCAACATAATTATAGGTACAGAATGACTATAAAAAGTTTATAATGTGACCGAATCCCCTTGCAAAGCTGTTTAATATAGTTTTCCATATACGTATGGTTTTTGTATAAATGGTACCTCTACAACTAGCAACTAAGTATTTATGAAAAAGCTGCCTCTGTGGTCTAGTGGTAGAAGCTTCGCTTCATGACCCAGAGGTCCCGGGTTCGATTCCCGGGTAGGACCATCAATTTGTGTTTCTAAATTGTGGTTCTAAGTTTGGTTAGGACACAGAAGGCTGATCACCTGATGTCCGAAATAGTGAAACGATCCATGCTGTCGGATGGGCATGTAAAGCAGTCGGTCCTGCGCCTAGCTCTCTCCAGTCGTGTCGGTCAATCCGTCCCATTGGGTTATGAGAGTGATGGAACAGAGAGTGCTCCTGTGTACTGCGCACACACTTGGGCACTATAATCTACTCCTGCGTAGATGGCTGATCTCAAATGAGATTGGCCGCCGTGGTCGAAATTCGGCTAGGAGGACATTATTATTATTTATGAAAGTAGATTTTATTATAAAAGTCTTCAAAGTTTAAATCTTTAAAAAATCTGAATGCAAAAGTAATTAACCTAGATTTGCTCTTTCTTCCTGAAAGCTTTAAACTTAAAGTAGGCACTTTAAGTTTACTCGTGTACATTTACTTTTACATATTATTATAGCTCAGCTCAACCTAGACATGTAAACAAGTGACTCCTAATAAATGACTTGACCCTTAATTAAATACTTAACCTCAACCCTTCTCAAATATTATAATGTAAAGATGTACTGGGCACGGACGGGCATACAACGATGTATTCATTTCCATTTCGCCGGTAAAAAAACATTTTGGGTGAATCTCTATTTAAATAGTCCCCTATGTCACAATTTATCAGTTTTTTATAGCTCGTTTTTACAACGGTTATCAAATCGCTGACGCATAACAATATTGATTAACCCCGACGTTAGGTATTACAAAATTTTCGCCGAAACATTCCATCGGTGTATAAAATTTCGGCTTCATTATTCGTAGTGTAAATAAAGCTAAATAAATTATATAAAATAAAATACGAGTATATTAAACTGGATTAGGAACAACTAGCGTTAAATATTAAAATAAAATAAATTTACCACATTGAGCACTTTGAATCCACGCGTTAAGCCGGAGAATTAATCCGTTTGAAAGCAGTTCTATATGTATACGTATATAAATTTGTATCTACTCGTGAAAAAGGTACATTATACTATGAATAATCGATTTTATTGTAATCTATTTAAAGCCGAGAGAGGGATTTCGGCCGTGTTTGCGGCGGCCCGGCACCGGTCGCCCGGCACCGGACGGCCGCCCCCGGAATTCCGTTGCAGATTCCTGTTCCTGTTTTTAGTATAACCTTTAATGCTTTTGCGAAATTAAATGCGTAAACAGCGAATCTGCGGGCTAATTGGTTAATCAATAAGGTTGAAAGGCTGCACGGGTTACTGACTCTTTGATTAAGATTTTCAGCGAAATGGACTTCGATTTCCTATTGACGCTTGAATGTTTTAAAATAAAAGTGTATAAGTATAATTAGTTTCTCGTGAATTTATAGATAGAAAACAGTTTATTTGTGCGTAAAACTAAAACTATAAATTAAATTAACAAGCTGTGACTTAATTAGGGAACAAAGGGCGGTATTATCAGTAAGGTTTATTAAATGACGCTTTTTTATTATTAATTCATTTATCATTATATATATTAATTCATTTATCATTATATTACATATATTATTGCAGAGTAGACATACTAATTACGTACAATCAACCCTAAAAACATAACATTAGTGATTAAATCTCGCTGAATTATTTATATTATAACCTACTAAAAATAAACCCTATGCAGAAGGGCATATGCCCGACATCCCCTTTTATTCGAATTTCCAACAAATACATTAAAAACAAAGTATTGTCCGATATAGATGCAATTAACAGTAGGCGCGCTACAGCATGTCCTTTAAGTGACCCCCACGCCTTGTCGTTCCGAATACCCTCCCTAGTTGGGACCAGGACCAACATACTACTTGTTTACACGGTGTTAATATTAGTCGGCCTGCCTTGCGTAGTTACACCGCTTGGTAGGTATGTCACCGCTAGTTTGTTATAAGTATCGATAGTTTGGTCACTATCGACTGGCATAAACTTATATTGAGTGCTGCTACTACCAGATACAACATATGCTGTGGCCAATGATTATAGTGATCGGCAGGCAAGAGGTGCAAAAAAAGATCGAGCGGAGTCACAAAATAATAACTAAAATGGGGCAAAATACAGGGAGCTTTATGTTCCTGATTACTCTGATTGGGGATAGAAGCATTGGTCATGAACATAAAAAATTATGATGATGAACGATGGATACTCTTCACATTGCATTTTGCCAAGTCAGGTATTCGTTTTCCAGCGAAAACGATTATCGATATCTTTAGTATGACTTGTTTATTTCAAATTACCACCAAAAACATTTTTTGTTCAAAATTAAAAAAAAAATCGGGATCATCTCATTTTGGGAGTGGAACTTTTTCATTGCCCGTGAGTTTATTAGCACATTGTTTATCTAATAATTACAGGCACACACAAGAATAGGTATGTATGAAAACTATCGATAGGTAAATAAATCTATCATATTTTTGGAAGCACTAGAACATAACACCACCGGTCTAGTAGTTAGGAACAAGCCGCTTAGTGTTCACGGTTCGAATGTGCCCGATCACATCATGTGCTGATATTGAAATACATTGGTAAATGAAATCTGTGGTGGTCAAGTCCGATTCAGTTTCAGGTCTAATGGTTTGTATCCATACTCGTTAATTGGTAACGGACATCGGACATACAATGTTTCAACATGAAAATGTAAGTGAAATTCATCATACAAAATAAGGTAATAACTGGGGTCATAAACATAGCATTTAGAATAAGTGTAAGTACGGTGGCCTGCGCCTAAAAGTATACAGGCAGAGTTTTTAAAATAGCGATCCCTGATGACGAAGGGACCAGCTACATCTGTTATAAATCCGGGGACGTGTTGTGTGTGATGTGTGTAGCAGTGGTGTTTATGTGGATGTGCTTGAGCAGCATGTGAGCTTGAGATCGCTATTTTAAAAACTCCGCCTGTATACTTTTAGGCGCAGGCCACCGTACATCAAGTTTGTTTAGGAATTTTCACCAACGTATGTAATTCTTTTGCTCCTTCAGTTCAACGCTGGTGTGGTTGTGATCCAAGCTTTTTATACGTTTTGTCTAAATACTAAATCATCACTATAGGTTGCTCTTCTATCCTGCACCTTATCAAATTATACATTATTTAATTGGTTATTAATTGGAATTGTACATCGACAAGGTACAGTAAGGGGCAGATAAACCTGACCCCCCTCAGAAGCATTGTTACTATGAGAGGGGGTTCAGGTTTCTCTGCACTTGACCGTACATCATCATCTTTAATCTTAACTCTTCTCACCTCAGAGTGCGGCGGGCGGCAGCGGCCGGGCGAGGGGGGGGAGGGGGCGCGCCGCTCCCCGCTGCTCGAGCTGCTGGACGACCCGCTGCTGCTGCTGCACGCTGCTGACTCTGCGGGGGAGAGGAACAATGTTAGGACGTGAAATCAAATGGAATATGACTTACAATTTTATCTATCATGGCGAGCTGATTTTCCGCATTTAGCCTCTAAGGTGGGCCATTATGCATGATTTACCTATGGTGTGACTAGCTATTAGGCACCCAAGCTACCTAGGTTGCTTATGAATTTCGGGAGGGACACCGGAGATCGGAGGGTTTTTTAGTGTCTTCACGCCTTTGCAATGTAACAAGTCATGGGAGACTGTTTCATCTTCCTCCATGCAAACTTCTGCAAAGAGGAGTGGTGGAGATATTCATTTGTATGATTTTAATTGTAAGAATATGAAATTAAATGTTAGCGATTGGCTCATGTGTGTGTGTGTGTACGTACCTATGAGAGTCTTGTTGGCGGGCTGGTGGTGGTTCTCGGTGTGTCGGCGCAGCGAGCGCGCGTCAGAGTACGACTTGCCGCAGCCCTCCGCCTTGCACTCCTGTGTGTGTGTGTGTGTGTGTGTGTGTGTGTGTGTGTGTGTACATACCCATGAGAGTCTTGCTGGCGGCGGGCTGGTGGTGGTTCTCGGTGTGTCGGCGCAGCGAGCGCGCGTCGCAGTACGACTGTGTGTGTGTGTGTGTGTGTGTGTGTGTGTGTGTGTGTGTGTGTACATACCTATGAGAGTCTTGCTGGCGGCGGGCTGGTGGTGGTTCTCGGTGTGTCGGCGCAGCGAGCGCGCGTCGCAGTACGACCGTGTGTGTGTATGTGTGTGTGTGTGTGTGTGTGTGTGTGTGTGTGTGTGTGTACATACCCATGAGAGTCTTGCTGGCGGCGGGCTGGTGGTGGTTCTCGGTGTGTCGGCGCAGCGAGCGCGCGTCGCAGTACGACTGTGTGTGTGTGTGTGTGGGTGTGTGTGTGTGTGTGTGTGTGTACATACCTATGAGAGTCTTGCTGGCGGCGGGCTGGTGGTGGTTCTCGGTGTGTCGGCGCAGCGAGCGCGCGTCGCAGTACGACTTGCCGCAGCCCTCCGCCTTGCACTCCTGTGTGTGTGTGTGTGTGTGTGTGTGTGTACATACCTATGAGAGTCTTGCTGGCGGCGGGCTGGTGATGGTTCTCGGTGTGTCGGCGCAGCGAGCGCGCGTCGCAGTACGACTTGCCGCAGCCCTCCGCCTTGCACTCCTGTGTGTGTGTGTGTGTGTGTGTGTGTGTGTACATACCTATGAGAGTCTTGCTGGCGGCGGGCTGGTGGTGGTTCTCGGTGTGTCGGCGCAGCTAGCGCGCGTCGCAGTACGACTTGCCGCAGCCCTCCGCCTTGCACTCCTGTGTGTGTGTGTGTGTGTGTGTGTGTGTGTGTGTGTGTGTGTGTGTACATACCTATGAGAGTCTTGCTGGCGGCGGGCTGGTGGTGGTTCTCGGTGTGTCGGCGCAGCGAGCGCGCGTCGCAGTACGACTTGCCGCAGCCCTCCGCCTTGCACTCCTGTGTGTGTGTGTGTGTGTGTGTGTGTGTACATACCTATGAGAGTCTTGTTGGCGGCGGGCTGGTGGTGGTTCTCGGTGTGTCGGCGCAGCGAGCGCGCGTCGCAGTACGACTTGCCGCAGCCCTCCGCCTTGCACTCCTGTGTGTGTGTGTGTGTGTGTGTGTGTGTGTACATACCTATGAGAGTCTTGTTGGCGGCGGGCTGGTGGTGGTTCTCGGTGTGTCGGCGCAGCGAGCGCGCGTCGCAGTACGACTTGCCGCAGCCCTCCGCCTTGCACTCCTGTGTGTGTGTGTGTGTGTGTGTGTGTGTACATACCTATGAGAGTCTTGTTGGCGGCGGGCTGGTGGTGGTTCTCGGTGTGTCGGCGCAGCGAGCGCGCGTCGCAGTACGACTTGCCGCAGCCCTCCGCCTTGCACTCGTAGGGCTTCTTGTTGCGATGCGTCAGCATGTGGCCGTTGCTGCGATAGAAAATGCCTCATTGGATGGTGATTGTACATGTACGGTTGAAGGGCAAATGGGTAGACACCAGTAGCGATTTGACCAAATACATGGGAGAACCAGAGTTCATGAAACGCTTCAGTTGCACTACAGTTTATTGGTCCAAGCATAAGTATTTGGAATATTTGGCACTCCTTTAAAGAGGTGGCGTGAATATAATAACATACGCAAGTATTGGATAAATTATACACGAGTAATAACAAGAAAAAAACTAGTGTTTCTAGCCGTTATTATTATAATATCATGTTTGATATCGCTAAAGAACACCATCTTCCTTAGGATCATATTCTCGGTTAATTACTATAGTGCCAGCAGCGTGTTATGCCAGCTCCGAACTCTGAACATAATTAGTTATTCCACACTACAAACGATAATTACAGACGCGGAACAGCTGATATAATTACGGCTCACCTTTGACGCGGCATTCCAATCATCACCCAAATGATCGTAAGCTCCCTTTGAATCTCCTTGAAAACGTCAAAACCATATTCTATAAGCTGTTGGCTGTTGAAAATAATAATAATATTCCGCTCTAATTGGAGTAGGTACTGGGTGAATGGCAGCTCAGTATTTCTGTCAATTAACTTATTGGGTCAGGGTTGACTGTTCAGCTAATATCGTAACTTTGTGAAGGGGATGACGCATTAATATTCATGGAAGTATGGCGAGGTGGAGGGAGGGATAAGTGTCTTGGAGAAACTCGCACCATTGTCCGTCTATCCTTGTTTGATATTCTAGCTCATAAACCTCAATTTATTTTAATACAAGGAGTAATACTTGCTACTAACACTGTGTAGGTATTTATTAGTTAACAGTAGGTGAGACATTCGCAGATACTTCTGTTGCGTGTATATCCAACCCTCCAAAGCGTGGAGAATATCGCAATAACCCTCCACTTTTCGAGAAGTACATGTCCTGGATCCTCATGGATACTCTATAGTCACCCTTCTGTAATGTATAATCGGTATAAACCGGCGAAAAACTAACTATCAATAGGTGCCGTGCTATCAGCACGTTTAATACTACGAGATAGAGTCGTGGTGCGGGCAGCAGCGCTTCGAAACCCCCCAGGCTGTGTGTTTGCGTTATCTGGACACCCAGTAGATACTCACAGATGGTCCTGCCGCTTGAAGGCCTTGGAGCACATGGAGCACACGTATTTGCGCTCGTCGCTGTGCGTGAGCTTGTGCTTGGCCAGCGCCGACGCGTTGCCGAAGATCTTGTTGCACACCTGCCGGGGGAAATACACCATGAGTGTTGGGAGGTTTGGTGCTCATTACTGCTGATACGTGGAAAAAGAAGCAGGAGTAAACCAAAAGGGGTAGCTCAGGTGGATTTTTTGCATGGAGAGTGCGAGTTTTGACTCCGTTCAAATAGTGGTTTACTATTTTTTTCGCGAATTTCCGAAAGTCGTAGGACAAAAGTGGTCCAGAATGACAAGCTGAATTACTTTTGCAATATCCTATATAATGTGTGTTTTATTTTATACTCTTAATTAGGTTATAAATACTGGATTATATGTACGGTCAGGTGCAGAGAAACCTGACCCCCCTCTCATAGTAACAATGTTTCTGAGAGGGGTCAGGTATTTCTGCTCTTTACTGTACCTACCAAAAGTTCTGTCGAACCAATTAATTAATACGGATAAGTCTCAAAAACAACATTAAAACCAACAAACCGTTCCTAACTACACACGTTTAACGAAGTAAATATCCAATTTTGTCAGAACTATCCTAAAATTCCCTTCAGGCGATGAAACAAGCGACGCGACCCCAGAGAGGGTTGACCTCTTCCACCATGTTTGTCCTTTATCTAATTAGGTGACCTTTCGTTCAATGCTGTTTTTATTTCGTCCTCTTGTGTCCTCTCCGGGCCTCTCGAGTGCCTCTTTAACTGTGGATGTGGACGCTCCGTCCTTTCACAGTGTTAATAGAGCGTGGAATGTAATTTTGTCATGAAGACCGAATTCACGTGTGCTTTTGGAGCAAAGTTCTGTTATAGTGGAGTATATCGTTATCGTTATTTTAGTTTTATTTTAAGATCGAGTTACGACTAGCTCCTGTACATACTGCACATCTCAAAGTTGTTAATAACATTTAAATAAAAAAAAACACACACGTTTATTTATTTATTTTAGTGCCTATGGAATATAAACTTATTATCTCTACTTCTTCTAAACTCAAACTCTTAATGTTTCCTTTCCCAAAAGGCTGCAATTCCGTTGAAAGTGTCCATTCATCATGGAAGGAAAACTATAGTATCGATTTGAAGAGCACAATAAAGGGAAAAGCCATCATTCACGTTTTATTTGCCATTTGTTAGTTTATAAACATCGAGGCAGCCGGCACTAGTGGTCGCTACATGGTGCTAAGGAAGATATTAGAGATGCTTTTATCGGTCAGTCAGTAAAGCTTAAGCACCTTGAAAAACGTGTTTATTGAACCTTGCGGAACATTTTATTTAATCTTTATTTAACAAATTGTAGGAATGTATATTATATTATACATAGTAGGTTTTACTTGTGGTTGATTTTTAAATGAAATATAATTATGTTATTAAAGATAGGTATAATTTGGTACAACTTTGCATTTGTGTCACTAATGGTTGATTCTTCTTGTCACGAATCCTTTTTACCCGACTGCCGAAGGAGGAGGGTAATGTTTTTCGATTACTTGTATGTTTGTATGTATGTTTGTCTGTTTTTTTGTTCCCTCCTGTAGCCTAAACGGCTTGATAGATTTTGATGTATGTGAAGAGATATTGTTAGAAGCGTATTGATTGCGCGATGGTTATAGGCTATGTGACTTTATATTAATATGTATAAAGCGCCCTCTAGAGGACATAAAGTGATGATCGAAAAAATAATATTTTTCCAACTATGCTGTGTGGGGTATTAAATGAAAGGGCTTGATTAGCACATTACAAAAATATGCATATTGTAGTTATTTAAATCACAACGCCAAAATTATTGAAATAAAAAATGTTTTAATAAATTAAAACTCGACTACTAACATACAATTTCATAAAATAAAAACAACAAAAAGGTTACAAATAAAAAAACATAATTATAAACAAACAAACAACCCGACTGCACGCTTTAAAGATGAAAACACGCCCCAATGTTAATGGAAAGTATCGCAGGCGGGGACCAACTTGACCGACACACAAGGTACACTATCTAAGTCACATTCAGCTAAATGGTGAACCCTCTGCTGGTCCCCGCCTGCGATACTTTCCATTAACATTGGGGCTTGTTTTCGTCTTTTTTAGCGTGCAGTCGGGTGTTGTGTTTGTTTATAATTATATTTTTTTTATTAAAGCTAACTCTGAGAAATTAACCCATGCGTACAAAATATGTAGGTATATCTCATAATTATCTAACGTGTACGCAAATTTTTCAAGCATCAATCTTCATCAAAAAGAAAGTTCTTCAGTGCAGGTCCCACTTTGCTATTAATCTACGATGAGGGCCCATTAATCATAAACTTCAATGACAAAATAAATGACTGAGTTCTTGAGACCATTCAAGAACATGAATGGGATTAATTTTACGTCACATTTTCGCCCCAAAAACCTCAAAAGAAGCCGTAGGATAAGCTCCCTTGAATACCAAATAATGTTTTAAGGGTGAGTGTAACAAAAATAGATTTTTTGTAAAGGCCTTTATCCAATATTATAAAAACTTAAGCAGAGATGCAAAAGCTCTTACGAACACAACAGAAGAGATGTAAGAAACGCGATATGTTCGGAGCTACTGAAATATTCAGCTGACGTGGCGGGAACACCCGGCGGCCTCGGGGTTTGGGCCTAACTTATGATTTAAGTATATTGCATCACTACTGCATACCAATAAATAATTAAAGTAAGAAACGAACTTAAAGAGAAAAGATCGTAAGGAAAGATCTAGAATCTAGATGTGCACCTTAAAGAATTTTGTACCCATTCCAAAATGTCCAACAGCTTGCGACCTATCACATGAGTACAAGGTATTGCGAAAAACGTGACTATTCCTTCGGGGATTACAGTCACATGAGCATATTGCACGTCATGTTAAGTTGCAGGTATCCAAAGAGAGAGACATTTTGTTGCGAGAATTAAATAATAACAATATCTCAAAGGTTCAACCTCACATCCCAGTGTGTCATAACCCAGCGCGAATAGGTAATACCGTGTGGGATATATCCGCCGAAACTACAGTAGGTAAGGTCACCTCATAACACCTACGCGGCTGTTCCCGCACTTACCCGCCGCTTCGACCCATTTGCAGATCGTACCAACTACGTGTTACTTTTAGATACGACGCTTTGTGAGAGGATTAAGCAGTTAATTGTCTCCGTTGAATATTTATGGAAATAATAACTATTCCCCGAGTCATTACTGGACTTTGTTAGCTACACCTACAGTACTTAGAGTACATAACAAGAATTGAACTGATTTTTATCAAAACTCCTATACCTAAAAGTAATTATTTATCAGATAGGTAGACGTTCATTGCAATTTACAAGTTTCCACAAATCTCTAGTGTTGAGTAAACACCTGAGTCCGAGTTGTTCTTTGGTTATACATCGATCAGTCAGTTCAAATACATTACAATGACATAATATGTACCTAGTTCCATTCGTATTGATAAACGAAAATGTAGGTCAGATTAAACTCACGTATGAATTCTGAGTAAGTTCTTCATGCACGTGAATTCATGCTAATCGTAATTTTTGTGTATCGAGTTATTTTTTATTCGTACCTGTACTAATATTATAACATGAAAATTATTTGCAACATTTTATGTTAACACCCTAAGAAGTTAATAAAAGGAAAAATCTTTTGTCTTCAGAGCACGCTAATATTAATTTTGTAGTTAAAAGATTTTTCTGATAAAAAGACAATGAAAAGCTGTACTCGCTAATTATAATAGAAGATGGTAGTGATTTTATGTCAAGGAAAAAATTAATCCACTATGGGATTTATTACCTGATAATAGATTAAATTAAATTATAAACTAGACTACGTACATAAAAGATAAGTAGGTCAGTGGTTATGGCACCACTATTAAATCAAAATAAATAATCATCAGCTCGTGAGGAGACAAAAAAACTCTTCATAATATCTTACAAAGTGTATATCCTAAAAAAATGAGTAAATACTATTCAGATGTTTATGTTCAAACGTCCTATGCTATAAAGTTACTCCGTAGACGCTTTAAGTCCAATTAGGGTCGTTTAGGAATAATAGGATATTATTTAGCAACTACGTGTGTGATTCAAATATGAATGAAGCGAGTCGTTTGATAATTATGCGCAAGTCCCAGGCGTGTGACTGGGAACCACCTAAGCTTGTTACTGAGCTCACGTAGGGGGCAACTTACTGGCAAATCCATTTGAATATGTGTGTTTGAAAATTGATATGGCTATTGCAATGCAATATGTTAGATGCATTTCCATTTCAATTTATGTTATACTTATGTGTGAAATTAGAGAGTAGTACTACACATGTCAGTCTACACGAGATGAATTGTATTTCTCAAATAATTAATCATAGATGACCTGCAACAAAATAATATACTTACCCCCTTATTCATAAAAAAGTTACTGGACAGATTAGCTATTGAACTGTTTTGTCACTCTCTGTCAAAGAACAAATTGTTTTCTGTCAGAGAGGGACAGAACAGTTCAATAGTTAATCCGTTCAGTAACTTTTTTATGAATAAGGGGGTTAGAAGAGATAATTTATAGCTTCTCTACATACATAAAACAGCAAACGGAGTGCACCATCTTATTTATTTATTTAAGTCGCTGCAATAAAAACTCCATAAAAATACAGTCAAGTCAAACAATAATAAATTTAATAAAAAGCAATTTTTGCTTTTCAAGACGTGACTTCTATATCGAGTAGCGGACAATAGGAACATTCTTTTCAGTGGCACTTTTAATCAGTGGCTTTGAGGTTTGTCATTGGCATGCCGACCACGGCGGCCACTGTTCGCGGCGGGCAATAACTAGTGTTGACATTGTGGACTTTGATGGAAGAAATGCTACTGTTCAGGTTTATTTTGTAACAGAAACTTAATTTCCAATTAAAAAATTAAGTCACTGTAATATCTAGTTACAGACAGAAGAAGTCGAAGTTATCAGAATACCTATTTGTAGTCATAAAAAACCTCCCTTTCACGAGTAGGTATTATATAATTAAAACTTATACGTAATAACGATGTTGACCCCTTTTGTTTTTTACTACTATGTATTTGTACGTGATATTCCACTTTGATTAAAGGACTATTCGATATAGTCGTTGCTTAATATTTTTCGCCAGTTCATCAGCTGTTTGCCCGTCAGTATTCCCCGCGTCTCCCTTGTTCGACTATTGTACATTCATTTATTTCTCACTTCTTTTGTTTCATTCACTGCTACTCTAGTGCCTACTATCTTTGACTACGATTCAGATAATATCTTCGTTGGCACTGAAAATACGACATTATTATTTTGAACCTTTGCCGTTCCTACTGACAAATGAGCGTGTCTTGTTTTTCTTTGACAATTTAAATTGTAAACTGAACCGGTTCTCCAAACAAAACGAAAATTTCCAATTCGGGTATGGAAATTTTAAGGCACCTGGTTTTAGAAGGTTTATTCACCTTGCCTAAACAAAAGAAGATCCACTTACAAACATAAATATAATGTGAAATAGGTAGGAGATTGATATTCCGTCGAGTTAAGCCAACACTTGGCGGCGGCCCGGCCCCGCTCGGGGCTCCGCCGCCGCCGCCGCCGCGATCAGCCCGCGCGTGTGTACAAGTTTTGTTTCGGGATCAACGCAATATCCTTGTTGAGCTTTACAATAAAACGTTTCTTCCGCGTATTTGCCGTTGACATTGCTGAAACGTCTCTTATCGCGGGGGATCAAGATTTATTTTTGCCGGGTGTCCGTCGGCAAACAGCCGGTCCGAGTAAGTGAGTAGGTAATCGCACCTCGCGGTTCGTAAACACACATCGTTAATGTGACGACGGTCCCCAATTCTCATCCATTTTAGACGTGTCCATGTCGTGATCCATCTTTTGTTCAACAGATTTTTGGCACAAATGGAAATTAATCGGTATTTTCAGGCCTTTGTGTAGATGAACGTGAAAGGGTAAACTGAACACCCGCATGCCGGATAGAGTTACCTATTAAAAGTTGCGGCATGAATGAGTCTGGCAGGTGAGTGAGTCGTGACGTGGCCCGCGGCCCGGGCGTGATGGCGGGGGCCATGCGGAGGGGGGTTTTCCACGGGGGCTGTGACGGGGCCTTGTGCCGGGGGCTGCGACGGGGGCTTTTCAGCTAGGTCCTTGAAGCTCGGGACCCACACCCTGCCACACCTCCCGCCCTCTGCATCACCGGATGGGTCCTAATTCCAACTGCTTTGTCGAGATATCCACCTAGATTTACCGAGATTTAAGGATTACTAGCTTAGTTTGAGGTTGCCGGCATAAATTCAGTTATGATGAAAGTGTTCACTCTGAATGTACGAGTAAGTATTTCAAATTTCACCTTTTTTATTACATTATGGAATTTTCATGCTTCTTTGATTTATTTGTATGAAAATATAATGTCAATAGTAGAAATAAGCGAAGTTTATGTTTGCGTGAAACAGATCAATCCAATAATGGCAGCCGTCCAATCCAGATTTTTGGCGCTGGAAGGTTGGATGGAACGTAAATTATATTTATGCACGAAACAATATTATGTATAGCTTTATTTTATTTATTTATTTATTACTTAGTTATTAGTAGAGAAGTGATAGGATATTGAGAAATACTATCACTTGTTTTTTTTCAAGGATATCTGTAGATAAGCGATTGGCCTACGCCGCGGCGTGCTACGGGGCGCCGTAGCATATCGTAGCCCGTAGCTCGTAGCCCGTAGCGGGTTATAATAAATGATTTTCGTTTTTATGTGTTGGAAATGTACATTATATTTAATTATGTGAAAGGTTACAGCTAAAGCTACTTGTAAACCGGAATTTTCTTGAGAATATCCATTTAAACGGTAACTAATCACGGGAGAAAATAATATTTTCTTAAAATAAGTTGCTTTCTTGTGGCCATTTTGCGTAATTCTGTTTAGATGTAGGTGTATCTGGGTAGTGACAGAACAGAGAGACAAGGGTCAGATGGGCCGAGTGACCCAACTACTATAAACTTTAATTGGCGCGGACTATCAATACTATTAGCTCAGGCAATTATTACGGGATTTTCAGCGATCGATATCTGCAGATACTCGTCCCCACTCAGTACTTAGTATGGTTTCCAATTATGAAACACGTTATTAAAGGTATTTCAATCACTCCCCCATCATGATTCAATATTTATTTATGTCGTTCCTTTTAGAGCGTTATTTATTTATCCTATGAGGATAAATACGTTGCATATATGGCCACTCTATGCAATGAAGTAAACAAAAAAATGAATCTCATATTTGCGCTTTGCGGTTTTATTTATACAAATTTGAATGCAAATATTTTTATTGCTTATGCAGAATATATTCAAAGAGATCAATAATATCAATTTAAGCATCAGATTTTTCCAGTCTTTTGACTTGTCTGGTGTATAGGTACAGGGTTCTACCTTTTTTGGCATAAGATTTTTTTGCCTAATCTCATATTGCATAGTAACGTTTGGTCAAAGTCTCGTTACGCCGTAAATCGTATGGCATAAATCTCGTTTAGTAAAAAGTTATTTCGCATAACATTGTTTAGCCTAATAATGGTATGGCCAAATCTTGAATAGCCTAATAATGCTATGGCATAGGTTTATACAAAGTAATAATATTCGTTTGGCTTTAACTTTGACGGAGCGTCTCCCTACATAGCGCAAACTGGTGCCTTGTATTGTTTCCGCTGTTTGGAAAACGCTCCGCTCCGCTTCGCTGCGCTCCGCTTTGGTTTTGATGAACATGTGCACCTAACACGCTCCTCCTCGCTTTGCTCGTCGTCGCACCTATTTTTAGGTTTCGATCTCATGGGGTTTGTAATAATTATATTGGTCGTTAACTTTCGATTTTTTGATCATACAATATCGTGATTTTCGGGATGTAGGAGAAAAATACCACAATTTGTACATTTACTACATACTTAATATATTTTTTATTTAGATAACATTAGGAGAAACAAGATTATACATAGGTATAGACGAACATAAATTTGAGCAAACGAAACTTAGGTGTTTAAAGATTGTGCCTAAAGAGTTTTAGACGAAACGAGCCTTATGCCACATAAGTCTTGACAAAGTGATGGTTCGGCCAAAAAAGTTTAGACCATACGAGTTATGCGAAATGAGTTTTGGTCAATAAAGATTATGCCAGATGAGCGGAACCCATAGGTACAGTGTATGTATTATAAAGATAAAATCTTATTGCTCCGATTCCTAGTAAAGTAAAGAATGGCTCTTTATAACCAATTTTCCTTTTACAATTATACATTTATTACCTTGATGTTAAATCGACTGAACTGCCAGTAACTCAAGGAGACAACTTGATTATTATCAAGTACCTAACAATGAAACAGAAGCACTTCCCAATAAGCAATAATCTAAAATTGTATCTGATTTCCATGAAATCCCCGGTCAAGGTCGTTCGGTAATAAGGCTCGTCTCAAAACATCGAACAATAGCGTGGAAGGTAGACGCGGGTCTATGCCCCCGCCCCCCGCACCCCCGCCCCCGCCTCACATTCGGCTGACCTATAAACACAGATTCCCGTCTTTGTGTGGCTGACTTCATCCCATACATTTGTATTTCGCTGAATGATTTTCTGTTGGATTTCGGTCAGTTTGTAAACCATCGAATATAGTTTAGCAACATAATATATATGTATAAAACAAACTCAATATTGAGTAACCAATAACAAGAGAAAGTACTTACATATTTTGTTTTACTAAGGCTAATACAGAAACGGCTGCTAATAAATACATTTAAAATATATTTCCTGCGTGAGCAGTCTTTAACAGACGTTGGTAACAAAAGAATGCCTTTGTTTTCCTTTTGAGCCACGCACCCTTCAAACAAAGTGGGATAGAGATGTTACCCGCAGCGCTTGGGAATAAGAAAATAAGCCTCATGGATTGGGGCGTTCAAGAAAAAAGAATATTACCAACTCTACCTCTCGCTAACTGGGAACTGTAAAACTAGGGGAATAGATTTCAAAATCACGTGGCCAGCCAGAAGTATGAAATTGGTTCGCGTGTATTTGATAACGACACGTGTGTGAGCTTCGCGTGCGGACCCGTTGATAGAAAAAATATCGTTCGGAAATGAAACACTGAAGAGGATTTAAGTGTCGAGGCATTTACTGGCTCTTTCAGCGGGTAAGAGAATACGAGCGCTGTTGTTTATGGCATTCTTGATTAAGTGATACGTGTAATGTCAACGACAAGTAAAATATTTGTTTTGCGAGTAAGATAGAGTTTCTTGATACGTTTTACTCTACTTTAATAAAGTTTTAACTGGTCATGAGGTTTAGTTTAAGCTCCAATATAAACTACATTAAAACACCAACCTCCGGTGTTGACATCGACATAATAGTTGATCATTTCACAGTCAAGTACGCCAGTGTTTGCACGATAGGTAGTGGAGTACAAACGTAAAGCTACGGGACTATTTTCAATACACCTTGCGAGTATACACGAAATAACGCGCATACCATTAAAAAAATCCGCACTCGTATCGAAATATATTGTTATTATTATTCTTACTGTGGAGTTCTTTCAATTATTAAAGGCATGCAAAAAATAATATTTTATAGTTTTGGCGAATCACACAGAAATTCGCCGAATTCCGTCAGAAATGAATTTTAAAATTCGAAACGTATTTTTGTATAAATTAAATGGAGCAAAGAAACAAAAACCGATAGTTGGACTTTTCCATGTACTCAGCGCGGGTACATGGATTGGTTTGTAATACCTTTTTTGACCTCTATGTCTATTTCATGCACGCTCACGCATTCAATTTGCAAGTTTTATGAAAAGCTCTGTAAGCTTGGTACATAAACTTTATCGTTTTTGGGACCTCGTTCCTAAAATGCAAATTACGTCGGTATTTTTAGGGTTCCGTAGCCAAAATGGCAAAAACGGAACCCTTATAGTTTCGTCATGTCCGTCTGTCCGTCTGTCCGTCTGTCCGTCTGTCACAGCCGATTTACTCGGAAACTATAAGTACTACAGTGATGAAATTTGATGGGAATATGTGTTGTATGAACCGCTACAAAAATATGACACTAAATAGTAAAAAAAAGAATTGGGGGTGGGGCCCCCCATACATGTAACTGAGGGATGAAATTTTTTTTTCGATGTACATACCCGTGTGGGGTATCAATGGAAAGGTCTTTTAAAATGATATAAAGTTTTCAATAAAACATTTTTCTTAAAGTGAACGGTTTTTGAGATATCAGCTCTCAAAGTCGTAAAAAGTATGTCCCCCCCCCCCTCTATTTTTATAACTACGGGGTATAAAATTCTAAAAAAAATAGAGGTGATGCATGCTAATTAACTCTTTCAACGATTTTTGGTTTGATCAAAGTATCTCTTATAGTTTTTGAGATAGGTTGATTTAAAGTTTATTATATTTGCTGCTACGGAACCCTTTGTGCGCGAGCCCGACTCGCACTTGGCCGTTTTTTTTATCTGTTTTTATTCGGATTCTTTGTTATAAATGATGAATTTCTTGTTATTAAGTTACAGATTCGAGCATATCTCGCCGGATCTCATCTGTCATCTGTCGAGGTTATCCTTAATACAGGGTGATAGTAAAAATGTTATGGCCGGCCCTTTGTTGCGTAACTAGAGGGACAAATTGAAGCAAACGCCACGCTCGAGCGGCGGTGATGGGTCGGAAGCGGGCCGGCCCGAAAACGTCACGTACGGTCATGTATAGAGGTCATTTTTATCTATTTTATCTAAGCACGCCCCGCCGGGGCTTCGATTGGATTCGCTTTTCTTTATTAGCGTTATGTTTTTTTTATTGATTCCTGGCCAGTATTTTTTGTGATTGGTTTTCTGTTTCCGCCACATATTTATGAAGACGTTTCTCCGTGATGTTTTTGTGTGATAACATTTCGTATCTGTTATTGTCATTATTGTTCACACGTAATTATGTTCGCACAATCAAGACTAGGTTTAGCACAATGGAAGATAATTAATAAAACTAAATAGTATATGAATAGATCACCCGCAACTAATAACATGAGTTTCGACATTCATCCTACGGGCTATAAAATTTTACTCATATCCTACCGCCTTCAGCAGGGCGATCACGAAAAACAGAGCTAACGTATAGAATCGAATGCGAGTGCGACAACTGTCAATTCGATCGGTAAAAAGTGTTCGAAAGTGCTGTCAAGTTGACACTAGTCACACTCGCATTCGATTCTATATTGTTCGTGATCGCCCTGCTGGGGACCTACCGCCACCCTACCGCGATGTCAAAATGGTTGTCAAAACAAATACGTGATAGGTAAACAGTCTCGTAAATTCTCACTGACCTGACACTGCTGGGGCCCCTGTCGGTTGGGCGAGGCGGGCTTGGGGCGCGGCTTCCTGGCCGCCGGGCGCTCCAGCCCCGCCACCGCCACCGACACCGTCGCCAGCCCGCTCAGGAAGCTGCTCGACGACAGGCAGTCTGAGGACAAATAAGTAATATTAATGTGGGGGAAAGGGCAAAGGTGTCCTCTAATCTTAAACTTGTGGCAATAACTATTATGTCTTGGAGGGGGCTTAAAGACTACAGCCACAATGTACTACTGTGACTCGTGTGATGGATGTGAGGTGAAGAAGGTCGCGCAAATAAATGAATAAACAAAAAGTATTTGTCATGAAAACATAATTGTAATTCCCTCATTTCGTAACGGTAACCCGCAACGGCAATACAAATATATTATTATGTACAGTGTATGTATTATGAATGATATATGAGATAGGTTACCAGGAAAAATATGAAGGTACTTTTATAAAATACTAGCTGTTCCCGCGAGCTTCGCTTCGCCTTAAAAAGTTTTCCCGTGGGAAATCCGGGATAAAAAGTAGCCTATGTTCTTTCCCAGGGTCTATACCATATGTATACCAAATTTCATTCAAATCCGTTCAGTAGTTTTGGCGTGAAAGAGTAACAGACAGACAGACAGACAGACAGACAGACACAGTTACTTTCGCATTTATAATATTAGTTAGGATGATACCAAGGATTGCATTTTTCAACGGAAATTGAACCGATGGAATCGAACTAAAGTAACATAAACTACAGCAGTACATTCAGAACTTTTATCAGTATATTGAATCACCAGGATTTGCATTATAGCTATGCAAATTTACGACCCAGTTTCAAGCCCACTTCGCAAAATCGCTCACTGTTTAACATGATTTAATATCAGCGTTATTAAAACATGTTGTTTTCGGCGTTCCTAATTTTCTGCTTCCAATTGGCAAAAATGTGCGATATTTCTGTGCCGCTGAGCTGCAAAAAATCTCGAATTAGCAGGATGCTTGCGTATTGAAACAATTTCATTCGAATGAAAGGAGGAAGTTGGCGAGGGCGAGAATGCCGGGTTCATGAAACGAAACTCGATAGTCGCCCGATCCGCCCGCCCAGCGCAGCGTGCACGGAATAATCGAGAATAATTAGCGACCGCCGGCTCACTCGATACTGCAATTGCACATAAATGCTGCGTGTAAGCAACACCTACCCCAATCACCAATTTTGAGCTCAGCCAGCCACTAATTATAGTAGGTTTATGTGAAACGGACAATGTGAGGACCGCTATGCACGGGAGTCTTGTTAACATCATATTGGCATGTGCTGGGGTGAGAAGGCAGACACGATCTTGCTTTTAATCATCGGAGGAGGGCGCCATGGAGGACATACTCAATAGAGAGCGTTTGATCTAAGGCATTGTCGCGCAGTTCGGCGCTAGATTGCAATCAGGCGCGATATACCTGCCCACAATGGCGGCGGTGAGACCGGCGGCTCGAGCCTCCGCTCCGGACCGATTCAAATCGGATCTGGGGTTCCGATTGATGCCGTCCATAACAGACCATTCATTGTCGCTCGCCGGAGCCATTAGATGGACCTTCTATAGACTGATATGTGTGTATTTCTAGACGTTTCACATTAGCCCCTAACTAAGCGGAGCCCGCTAATGGAAGGGAGAAAAATGATGTCCGATCTCTCGGAGGAAGGGCACATCAGTAACAAAGGGAGACGGGAAAAAACGAAGTTCCTCGCTTGTTGAATAATTTATGTCACTGTAAAAGACTGCTAGAAAATGCCTTTTAAAGAACCTCGTGGCTTTAAAAATAAAGTAAAATAAACTGGCTTCGTTATAATTGTGGTGTTGCCAGTCAACGCGCCGCGCTGCCTCCGGGGCCGAAACAAAGTTTGTTCCTAATGAAAGAACCCCGAGGGAACTTTCTTCAGCAGTTAGAATAACTTCAAGTCGTACATCGTGGGTGCACGTACACGGCAGGTGCCAGTTCAAATGTTTACAAAATATAAGACTCCAACTTTATAGCAATTATAATTAAATGTATCTTTGTAACTAATTCAGGTACTATACAGCGTTACTGAATACCTATTTATTGACATAATATTGCCCCCAATAAAAAATAATCCTTACATAAAATTAAGGGTTCACTAAAACTTATCCTTACAGGCTGTAAAATAAAGTCTTCCCGCACCGACATAAAATTCTAACTCACACAAAAATATGAACCCATATGGAGATAGGAAAATTATTCATGATAATCATAATATGTATTAAAGTACCTTCTTATGTTTGGCGAGTGATGTCTAGCGAGTGCTACTGTAATGAAGATAAGAAAGTAAACAATTGTTCGACCTCCTTCATTTTAAAATACGTGGAACGCATAAACGACTAAGTACATTAATATAATTAGGGACAAATCAACAGGCAGCGAGTTTTATAATTTTGTAGTAGTGATCAATGCTCGCATATAGCATCGGTGCCAATTGGCAACTTGTAGTTAGAATATCATAATATTATACCTACTAAGTTTTTAATATTTTTTACTAATCTACATAGCTTTATAATCAATATAATAAAAAAGAACATTCGAAACTATACAAATAAACGTTAAGCCCATAGTTAGCAAATGTGTCAATACCCTATACATGAACATGCAGATTGCACGTTCTCTGGGGGGTCTATCTCGAGAATGTCACTCACGGCTTGAGTCGGGTCGCTCTCGGTCGAGATTCATTAACTAATGGCGATGGCCGCGGCGCTTTCAACTCGATATGCCCTTCGGCAGGCTGTAATCGAACTGAATGTCGCTCGGATGTACCGCAACCATCACCCCGATTGGTGGCCTTTGAGATATTTGTATTCAAATCGCTTGAGACTTACTTTACATGTAGAGTTTAGGTTATAAATGGAGTGCTACCAAGTAAAATGGCCAGTAGCAGGTTATTAGAGGCTTAATTTACAGAGGGCGCCAGCTCAACTTAATTCATTGTAGGTAGTATTTATTAAACATATTTTGTTGTCTGTTTATTCTTTCTTATCATTTTAATAGCAATCCAAGGCCGCCATGCGCGGCGCACAATGTACCAGGGTAACAAAGAAAAGAGGAGGTGGAACAAAGAGTTTTACCTTGAGGGAAGCTTATCTATTGACGATTCAAGTTTTTTTACGACGTATTTGGGCTGAGTTTTGATGCGTAATAAGGGACTGCTTTTAAGGCTTCTGCAGAAAGTTTCAGGTTTTATTGAAGGTTCCTCTCAAAGTAAAAAGTTATAGAACGTAAATTCCACGAGTGCAGAGTAGGTGAGTTGATCAGTTACGTTAAAATGAAATATTTTGAATATTGCCTGTAACTGTTCACTTCTTTACAGTCAGAACTTCATCTAGTCAATTCTAGTCTATCTAAATAATAATCAAATATCAAAATGGCCTCAGGAGAATATGTATTAATCATCTTACTGTAACTGATATGTTTGCTTAGTGACCGCCCACAGCCATAACTGTTAGTGTACATTGGCACTGCCCCTATATCCCTATATTTGTAGGATTATCCATAAAACCGGAATTGGTGAATAGAGACTGAGCTATCAATGGTCTGAGTAAACTGGTCCTAATAGTAACAGCGGCCAGCGCTGCGCGTTGACAAACATCAATGATACAAATTACTTTGGCTTAGCTCCCATCTGATTCAGTGTTTGTATAAATAGGCATCTCTTTTACTACATTACTACATATATAATAAAAATAACCTACCTTTGTATCGTCAAGAGCTCAAATTCTTCTCTAGAGAATTTTACCTATATTTTTTTTTGTGAAAAGGTGTTGTATTCAAAATAACGTTACATATACATATTACGTTACCGAATTTGAAATGGAGACATTATGTATTGTGTGTGTAAAACGTAGTATTATCAAACAATGTCACAATGATACATTTTATGTGAATGTTTAGGTCGCAATTGATTATATCATTCGGGATGAAAGGGATCGTATCAAATAAATGGGCCACAGAAGCGCGATCCATCAAACTGGCAGAAACTATGGGTCGGTCCATGACAATAAAGAGGGTTGTGGATACGCTCTAGTGTTTTTAAACGTGCAATAAACTATTTTTATGTCGGTTTATTTTGACTTTTGCACTAAAAATAAATCCGGGAGTAAAAATACAATGAAGAGCGACTTGCGCAATGTTATGAAATCTTTTCCTTCAGCGGGCGTTCGCTAACGGTCAATTATAAAAGCTCGTTGTACTCGTATTTTCCGGCGTCGTGTGCGTTTGTGAGTCTTGACATTGTGTGTGCGTGTGTGTGTGTCAACAAGGCGTTCGTGTGTGAGTGTCGACATTACCTCTGCAGGCGTCGACACCGACGAGGTAATTTGGCGTCGTCTCCGCGCTCACGGATGTGGAAATTATTAGCTTTATTACTTCCCTTCTATTCAATTTTCCGTATACAGTTATATCTGCTATTACCCCGCGCAGTCTCCGCCATCCATCTTGTCTAATGTCTACACACGTGGGGGACACGGAATGTAAATGTAGACGCTTGTCTGAGCGACGCCGACATGTGTCTATTTAGTGTGTAATCTCGAAATGTACAGACAGTAAGAGAATTTGAAACGTTTCGCCGTCTAAATGCCGTTAAGTGTAACTTCATAGTAGCTTCCAAATGTGCAAAGTGTTAGCGTCAATGGACAACATTTCAAAAAACTAAAGCTGCTATAAATCGTTAACCATTTCGAGATTTAGCTCTAAAGGCCACAAAAAAATGTTTTTGTATTTTTTGGATGTATCATTTTCGAGAAAATCATAAAATAGTAAAAAAGTGCTGATGACGTCATGCATCAGGTGCGATGCATTTTGATGATCAAAGCCTATAGATTTAAAAACAAAGTAACTGACACTTTCATTTTTGATTGACGTTGACGTTTTATCGTGACGTTGTTGTTTATTTGGGTCATTTTCATTAATTCTGTTCTGACACTTTCTGACAATTTTTTATATTTACTATTAAGAGATGACCTCTATATAATATGTCCCAGAGCATGCCACCGCCTACACAGCTGAAAAAATGCTTCTGCTTATTTTTTTACATGATAAGTACCTACTTTCCATCATCAGAAATATCAAGGTTATTTGAAAATGACCCATTTGTTGGTTGGCATGTAAACAACGTTTAAATGTCACTTGTCAGTGTCATTTATGTTTTTTTGCGAGACTCAGGCAATAGACAAAAATAAAAATTGAGCGTAATATGTGACATCACTTCGGGTTTTAAAATAATTAACTTTAAAGTTAAAAATAACATGCAAAAATTTATGTACATACAAAATAAAAAAATACGGGTCCCCTAATTTTCTATAAACTTTCCGAATAACTAATAAAAATATAGGGTAAAGAAAATGAAATGTTGTCCATTCACACGTACCACAACCACACCACGTCGCAGCGACATAATGTGGTCAAGCTGTGGTTACGTGTGAATTGTGTGGCAGCGGCTTTTTGCAGTTGCGTTGTGGCAGCGACAAAATGTCGATGTGGTTGTGTTGTCGCTGTCGTTGCGATGTGGTAACCACGTGGTCGTGTGCAGTTAATAGAGGGAGAGGAGGTGGCCGCGGTGCCGCCGCCGCGTGGCGGAGTTGCCGACGCGATGTGGTTGCGATGTGGTTGCGATGTGGTCGTATTACACAGGTGGTCGATGACAACGGCAAAATGTGGCACGTGTGAATTGGATTATTCATTTTCAATACAAAATATACGCCCGACCACACGGCGTGGTTGTGATGTGGTTGTGGCTGTGGTGTGGTTGTGGTACGTCTGAATTGACCCTTACCACATCATAATTTTATGCCTGTTCAGATGAATACTTCATCATGCAGTTTGTATTTTTATTGATGACATTTCCAATGATATAATAATATACGTGCTCTTTACGTGTGTGAGAACAAATATATTGTGCTCGGGTTATATTTTATTTGGTTTGCGTGTCGCTTGCTTATCTCAGGCAGTTCGTAAAATCATTTTATTTAAGTACATTTCGTACAGTGCACGTACTCCGTAAGGCTCTAATCTGTTATCTAACAATATTCAAGTGTCGTAGCGAATACGAGTCACAATTTATACTGTGCTAGGATTTATAGAAAGTGTCTTGGTTGCTTTCTAGTACAGAAAAAATAGAATGATTCATTACATATGAAAAATGAGGGCGTCAATTTATAAAAATCGTCAAAAATACTAACTTTTTTCTTCACGTATAAGTAGAGTAAACAAGCAAAAAGGAAGAAAAACAAAACTATAAACTGCCAGCGTTCCCGCTAGCGCCAAGGTTACGAGTACCGCCAAAACTCGTGCGGTAATTCAGCTCCCGCTCAGTTGCTTAATACTATGCAATCTCGCCTGTCGTGTAACAGTCACAGCTTGGCTCCAGCCATCGCTGGTTGCGATAAATTTCGCGGCAAACGTGACAAGCCTGATAAATAACGTAGCTGCGACCACGGCTTTTGGAGGTGAACCGACTTCGCCGGGATAAAGCTAAGCGGGAGGCAGAATGTGTGGTCTTACAGCTCCTACAGCTTAAACCTTGCATCAGCGAGCGACTTTTCAGATATGATTGTGCGTAATACCTACTTGTGTAGAGGTGTACGTTAGGAAGTCTTCGATATGTTTATGCCAATTAATAATATCTACACCTATATAGCTACATAATGCAGGAAGGGGTACCCAATGAGAGCCACAACCGAGTCACCCGCTTCGCTTATTCTTGCGTACTCCATATCTATAAACAGTCCCAGATATTATAATAATAAACCATTCAGTCATAGAAAGAAATTCGTTCACAATTTCCGTTTGTTCTCCGTTTATAAATTAGCTTTCTTAGAAAGTATTCACATGATTGACGGCGAGGCGGGCGCGGAGAGAGGCAGTAATGGATCGCTCGAGTGCAGCACTTGTAGCCGCCTCCCTTCACCCACTTCCAAAACAAGGAAATATGCTAATTATTGTGAAAGAAAATGTGTTTTCACAAGCTCAAATACATGAGTTAAGCGAGAGAAAAGCGTTCGTTTCATGTCAAAACGTATTTTTTCTTTGCCTATCGCTTGTAAAGCTAAAGGGCTACATTCACGATCAAGCCGTCAAGCTTGAAGAAGAAAGAAAAATTAAAAGTGGCTTAGCTGGCAACATTATCCTGTAGTTTGACGGCTGGATTGGTCTTCGGCGGCCCCTATCAGTAAAAATTTAATCTTATCCATACTACAATGGTAAACTAAAATATTCGGAGAATGCGCCGTAGGATTCTTGTCAAAGTATAGGGGATCTTTGAAAGTCGCCATGAATACCTCATATTTGGTATAAAAATGTCGCTGAATTTCTGGCAGAAATGTTATAAAAATAACTGAGTGAAATACCTACCCACTGTAAGTATCTCAATACTTTCCCCACAGACTTTGGCGACAAAGCCCTAGAAGTTTCAAGCCTTTTTCAAAGAGGCACCGGAGCATAAGCGATCGGCTGCGTCGATATTTCCGAGTGGCGGCGGCGGCGGCGGCGGCGGCGGCGGCGCTGGTCAACCATTTCGTTATTCTTTACAATAGACTCGGCATCGTACGTTATTCTGGTTTCCTGTCCGGTCCCAAATTCATTTCCATGCGATATTGTTTCAGTTTTAAGTTGTTTCAAAGTTTTCAAAATATAATTTAATTACCAGTAAGTATTATATATTTTGGGGTATAATGCACAAGGCACGCTACATTTTTGCAAATTATACAATTAATTAGACATTAGAAAATATCCTTTAAAATAATGCACCGTATAGAATACGACCACTGTGACGTTAAGAAGTGAAGTGAGGACAAAATAAAACGTTGCTTCCTGCACATTGTTCTGTCGAGACGCTCTCACGAACCAAACTTCGAGACTCTTTATGAAATAAAGTTTAGAAAATACATTTTCGTTATCATAATGTTGACAGAAATACTGTATTTACAGCTGGAACGTTAAGGGAAGAGTTCAGGTTTTAATAATACTTAATATATAATTTCATTCAGTGAGTTCTAAGTGGTAACAGGTTTAAATTTCCTTCCTGCAGAGTTGCTATTGTACCGCGTGGTTCAAAATAGCAAATTGTAATTTGAATGCAGTCGAGCTCGCGAGGTTCGCTCCGGATATTGTCGTTCAGGCATATTGTCTGCATATTGTGATGCACGAGAACGTCTTCATATTACTTAGCTTTACAGTCTGAAGATGAGAATAGATTCAATCTAGTACCTTTGTATCTATGGAACACGTATATGTATTCGAGCACGATTTGAGCGTTGTCGCTAGATTTATGATTTGCATAAGGACATTTATTGACTAGCGACCTGCTTTTTCGGTTTAAATCACAAACAGTACGTTCACGTCAAGTAGAGAAAAAACTAACAATCGTGCGACGTCTGATGCTTGTAACACCAAATGCAGGAGTTAGCCCATATTTAGCCAGTCAAGTCAAGTGTCACTAGTCGGTGAATGCCTGCTATCTGCGTGTAACGTTGTCGCCTGTTCTGGTATTATAATGCGGCGCCAGCGCGGCTGCGAATATTGATGACGCCCGGTTACGAATGGCGATAGATTTATAGATGCCCCCTCTGTCCCATATTCCGTATTCCTTGTGGCAGTCGCCCCCTTCTTAGCGGGGCGCGATTAATCAACAGATTTGGGATAGTTCCAGGTCGATATCGGAAGTTATTTGCTGACTTGACTTGACTATACAGAGTGTTGAAAAAATGGGTTTAGTAGACGAAATGGGGGTAGAGTATTATGGGTTATTTTCCTATTATGATAGTAGCTTAATTGGTTTTGATCGAAAAATTGATAAGTTTAGTTTTAGGGAGGGTATTTTTGCTACGGATTAGTTTAAAAAATTAGTGGATACATAATCTGAATATGATTAGCCTTAATTCGGCTTAAATCAAACCAAAATGCCAACGGGCCTTTTCATATTCAGTTTGCATAACGAGCTACATAATCTACATAATGTTAAACTACTCGTATTAAATGAGCAACTTGTTAATAAATTCATGTTTATTTTATAATACCCGTATTAGGCAAGTCAGAAACACCAAATTTGGGTTTTGATTATGTACTATTCTAATTAGTAATTTAATAAATTAATTAGGTATCCCCTCATGTTTTCCATAATCCGTTAAGTACTTTGAGATGAGGCCATACTATTGCCCGAGAAAAAGCTTAACTGGGAACAAAGGACGATCGTAAATTTACTCTGATTTCTTTAAAAAATAAACGGTCCGCGTTTGGCATCGTGCGTGTGACAGTGTTACAATTCTCAGTGTTTACGTACAAACCGTGTCAAGGCCTGATATGATAATGCAGGCGCCGCGAGCGCTCCCGAATAATTGATGACCATTCGGTGACGAATTGCTACCCCCTCCCCTCTCCCCCGACACGTCTCACCCCCTCTTATTTCCCCTAATGACGTGACGGGCCATTCGGCAGGATTTGTCCTACTTATGTATCGGGGCAAACGATTGTCGTGTTATCATTCGATTGGGTACAGTAAAGTTCGCAACTAGCTTAGGACAACATTGGGTTTCTAAATAGTACAGTGCAGGTGTTATTTTATTAAACGGATATTACAGCTGTCCTCGACCGTACCAGATTGCTGCAGCTAGTACCTATTCATTAAATTTGAGAAGTAGGAAGCCTGCCTCTACTTAGTTTATAAACGAATGAATAAAATTTTAACATAATTGATCCCTTCATTAGCTTTAGCTTAAATTATTACGTTGAGGTTTAAGTAGGCAACCAAAGTGGGTTTAAACAAAAGAAAATGTTGTTGGCCCTAAAATTATGCATAATTTACCAGGTAAGTTTTGCTGTATACTTTGTAAGATGTCTAAAGCAACGTTTAAAGTTGAGATCCCATTTCACAGCACGCGCACGTCTGCCACACTCCACCCTGGGGGGTTACTCTTACTTGCCTAATTAATACACCGAGATAGAGTCACAGATATTTCGTTTTCAGTAAGCTAGAGGGA
The DNA here is from genome assembly GCF_932276165.1 of Plutella xylostella. Taxonomy (NCBI): domain Eukaryota; kingdom Metazoa; phylum Arthropoda; class Insecta; order Lepidoptera; family Plutellidae; genus Plutella; species Plutella xylostella. The sequence continues at coordinate 3,598,236 of NC_064005.1, forward strand.
TCCCTCATGCACCCCTGCGGCACGCCACCGCGTTGGCTCGTCAAAACTCTTGTCAGAAAATTGGCAACATATTCACCGCCGTACAGCCTTCGAAGTGTAAGCTTAATAGAGCTGAAAAATAAATAGTTGGTTTATTATTAGATTTTGACCGCACACTAAGGCTAGCGTGGTGTAGGCATTTCTGCGACGCTGATCTGGCTTTTAAGTTCCGAATCTTCAAGCTAGAGTACGCCTAGTTACGGACGCATTTCATGTAACGACATGTTTTATTTACGAACGTGGTTGAGGTGAGTCTAGGTCAGACAGCTGAAGAAGAGGCGACAAATACGCCCTGATGGAGGCCCCGACATACTCCGCGAGAAACACTTTGTATTATGTGACAGAGATATTTCATAGCCGCAAGGCGTGGTGTACATGTACAAAGCAGCAGCGAAATGGAACGGACTCTTGATATATGTAACTGTCCGTTATGTGTGCGGCTTTATCGTCCCAATTCAGAAACACGAATGGTTCCTCAACAAGCTCCCACGAATGTTATACGTTCTGTACGAACCTTTATGCACACTCAGTTTTGCGTCAACGCACGTATAGTGCCACAAACTTATCTGTTCCGGTGAGAGCGAACTAAATTGGTCCATATAATCTATGTCAATATGAAATTCATTTAGTAAGTAATGAGGTATGGACCAATTTAGTTCGCTCTCACCGGAACAGATAAGTTTGTGGCACTATAGATACGTTTTCTGTGTGTTCAACTGTGCGTGTTTTCTATAAAAACAAGTTACGTTCGGAAAATTCAAACAACATACAGCGTGATGCGCGGCAGTGTGATAACCGCCTTACTTCATTGCGTAAATTTTATTCCATGAATATTCTATTCGTAAAAGTTATTAAGTTTTATGGGCTGGCATTCAGGAAGCCATATTTCGGGTCCCCTAGCGGTAACTTGCAGGCGAAAGTGTGTCCCTCTATTGTGTTAATGTGTTAAACGGTGAACCCAACAACTTGGTCTACTACCTAATGTGCAATTATGCCTTCCTTAAAACTAGTTTGTACCTACAAAATATATTACAACACGCTGTGTAGCATCCCTTCACTTGAAATAAACTCGCTTTGAAATTGTACGCGAGTGACAAATGCTAGTTGAGAAGAGACTCGTGGAAGCAACTCGAGATTACGTCAGTGTCTGAGTAATGGTGAGTAGCGATGAATATAGAAAAGCGATGTGATATTTAGTTGTGGAACTGAAGCACCTACTAATATTATAAACGTGAAAGTTTGTGTATAATGGATGTTTGTTACTCTGTCACTTAAAAGTAGTTGTAAAATGAGGTGGGATTTATAATATTTTTACTTGTTGTAAAAACGGTTTACGAAAGACAGACGCAATGCATTACCTGTACACCAACAACAGTATTTTAACATTGTTCCATTTAAAAGGTGAGAAATTTAATTCTCAAGATATCTGCGGGATCTTTAAAATGCATCTGACAACGATACTCGATATCTGTTTCTTTTTCATTTACAATATTTTTTACATTCATTAATTGAAAGAAAGCTTTTTACTCAAAGATTAAAATAAATAAATTTAATTCATACAAAGACCATAATTATATTCCTAGAAAAATCAATTTTGTTCGTTGTTTATTTTTAACTCCAACCTGTATCATAAAGTAGACATAAGCTATGTTATGTAAGTTTTACCACCTCTCACTTTATACTGCAAGTTTAGTTCCCGTCCCGAGTTGCTGAACAATCTCAGTACAATGTTGGACCACCTCGCCCTCGAGCTAGTAGCTTCGTAATAAAACGTGTGTCGTATATCTCACCTACAAAGATAAAGTTTAAACTTTACAGTATATTTTGATTGTTGATCTTACGACAGTTATTAATTTTCTCTCTCGTCTCTTGCCTTTAGTGAATATCAACAAAAATAGTAAAGTATCAATATATTTAAAATTTTGAAATTATAAGTGAGTGGTTTTCTTTTAATCATCATAGTGGATCCGTTTAGAACACGATATCATTTCAACTTGTCTGATTTCCCGGAAAAGTAGGTAAAACGCTAGGGCATTTATATCTTCCTAACTTAAACGCTGATATGGCATACCTCCTACCTATGTCCTCTGAATACTATTCAGGAATTACAATCGTCAGCATTTATTATCCGCGGGGAATAATCGGAATGCCTGATTCCGAATATTGACTCGGACGCAATATACTGCAACACGCGTCAAAGGGATATTCAACAAAGTATGTTGATCACGGCGGACGCTCAATTTGTGATGAGTGTATTTGCACTCGGATCAATGCACGGCGACATACCTGAGGCGATTATTTTGGACTATTCAATATGCCGAACCTATTGATACTATTACAACATTGAATGTAAACTTACATAGCTAACATTAACGGGTAATGTAATGAATGAAATAATTTTCAGCTTCCACATAAATTCAGCACACATACGATATTACTGTAGAAGTAACACGACTTAGCACGAGGCTCATTCAACATACATAATAGATACCGTAGGTATTCAAAGGAGTGAAATCAGAAACCATTACGGCGGATAAGTATTAGTAGGATGGCAAACCGGGGCTTAATTAGTACCGCGGAAACAATGATTAATGATAATGACGGCAACATTAGTCACCGCGTGTTGGTTGATAACTCTGGATTGGCTCCATGATTTGTGGCCTCTGTTACAGCTCCAGTCTGATAATGTCGAATGGGTCAATATGTTACCTGCCGATAGTAGTTAGTCACTTCAGCAGTAACATAGAAGTAAGTAAATTAATGTAACTTTATGGTCCGTAAGAGAAAGGTCTGTAATGAGTAGTCAAATGCTGAAATAAGAGTTGACAATTTGACATAGAAAGTGAATAATAATTATAAAAATTAGGATGACTGGGTAATTTGCCATTTTGTAAGCATTCTACATAGAAAGAAATGATTGAAATTTACATAAATTCACAGAATATTTTATGAATACTTACATTATGTAAACTATTGTTTAAAACATAATAACACAAACTAACAAAGTAGACAACAACCCTGACTGTGACTATTAACCCTTTGCGTGCCGAAGTCACGATATCGCGCCTGACAACAATTTCTATGAGATGTGTGTGATTTCAAGGGAATCAAGCGGCTAACGACGATGAGTACAGAACGGGCGTCGGTGGTACTCACCGTGGTCGTGGTCGGGCGTGGACAGTCCGTCGGACAGGTCGGACGCCGCCGCGTCGGGCGAGCGGCCGCCCAGCAGCGACGACAAGCCATCCTGCTCGCCACCTGCACGGAAATACAAATGTCTGTTAAGAATAATAACAATAGACACGTGCATATAACTGATAGGTACGTAGGTAATATAGTAACAATTATACTGAGAGGGGTCAGGTTTCTCGGCCCCAGACTATAAGTACATACAAGAAAGGTAGAGACGTATGCGTAGATTATGGCCATCAGTTGATACATAAAAAAACTTGCATAGTATTTGCTTAGTAAGAATAGTTTTGATGTTCATGTAGGTAGGTAACTTAGAACGTAACATGGGTAATATGGGTATGAACTGGACATAACGAAATAACGCAAATAAAATGAAAAATTCCATGAATTTCCTCTTTGACTATGAACAGCATTTTGCGTCTATCTAAATTACTTGGAATCGGAACCTGCATTTACCGACGATGAATAGTTTACATAGGTACTTGTCCGCTCGCTAGCTGCTGCCGGTAATAAATGTTATATGTAACGTTAACGTAGCAATTTACTTTTATATTCAAGTGAGTGTACAAACAGGAAATATGCTGCAGAGGAAACCATTTCAACTTACAAAACAAAACAACGTTGTATGCCTGCGGCGATATCTGATATCATGATTGCAATTGCAAGTAAGTGTGTACCAGAAACGCAGAAATACTAAGGAGCTCTTAAGACTTTTGCGGCTTGGAATCCTTATAAATTATTAAAGACATTTGCGCAGTATTCTCAGATGGTAGAGCGAAACGTTTCCCTAATTACGTCAGATTTGTGTAGCTTTTCATGAGCGATATTTGGCTTCTTATTAACTTTGAAGGAAGAGACCTTGTTTCTTTCATGATAATAAGATATCTTATAACTTAGGGTGTCTCTGTGAGAGTTATACTTTAAAGTAAACGAAGGAAAATTGGTTCTTATAAAGTAACACCAGAATATCATTTACCGAGACAGACGTTAGAAATACTCTATACGTAAAGTAAATTCTGGATTTAACTCGGCTTAGATCAAACAGCGCAGGTAATTAGTAGCAAAACCAACAGTTCGCTTCGATCTGTCTCTCGGTCAATATTTTCGACTTAATTAAATGAGGCTAAGCAAATTGTGGGTTGTTTGTTGTGGGCGGGCCCGCCGAGTTCGGCAGCGAGTCACCCGCGGCGATATTACTTCATTTGCAACTTTACGAGCGCATTTCCCTTCGGCGGCGGACGGTCGGACTAGCCCCCGCTCACCCGGTTATTTTATGAAAAAACTCCCGGGCAGTTTTCTTTAAATTATTATCCTGTAAAAGAGCCCCTATTTTTTTGTCTGCGGATAAATATTGAGTGAACGAGCGAGGATGTTTTGGTCGAATGTACCTACCTAACAATATTATACTTTTATGCTATTGGCTGACCTTCACAAGACATAACCCCCTGTTCCCACTTGTCGGCTTTCAGGCTCGATTTTTTATCGGTGAGAACGTACTAAGTTCCTCTAATCATATAAAAATATTGGCTCAAAAAATATATTTATATTACGTAGGTATATTACCACCTAAGTAATTACTGATTATCGAAGTTAAATTTGCCTGAAATTACAAAAAAGAAAAGCTGTTAATAGGAAGTGTAACGATTACAGATAGCATTTAACGTTTTTCGCAATATGACTCAAAACAAAAATGTTTCCTAACAAATGCCGCTCATTATTTAAGACCCTTTAGAGGTCGGATTTATATTTGGAATTGTGTTGCCAACTGAGTGAAGAAAAAGTTTTCCTTTCCTTCTCGTAGCAGGTGGCACCCACGCCAAACGAAGAGGATTAAAAAAGTACATTTAGTTTTAAATAGGTAGTTAATGTGAAATACCGACCCCACTTTTAGTAATGAAGAGAAAACTACTGTAATATGTTTAGGGGTATTTAAAAACTCTCCAGAGTCGCTTTTAAATTAAACCGTTTAGAGCTAGTTCTGCGCAAAGATACTTGTCGCTATCGCTTACGTGCTATTTAGGTGGAAGTGCTTGGAAATAAGAGCTATTATCGGGTGTAGGGGGTGAATGAAAGTGTGGTGGGGGTAAGTAGTAGGGCGAAGTGGATTATTCAGTGTCTTATAAATAATTTCCCGCAGCGCGGTGTAATGAAGACATCGAGTTAGTTTTAATCGTCTCCGCAGCTGTCGTAATGTTTCCGTGGAAAACGTAGATATTCTTCTTCTTCAATCCCGCTACTCCTCCGAGGAGTCTGGGGCTGACACCAGGCGCTTCTATCCTTTTCTGTCGGTGGCCAGCAAGTTGAGCTCTGGCCACATTTCCCTTTCTCTTATGGGCCTCGCTGAATATGGACCGCTTCCTGGTATGACCTGGTCGACCGGGCCGCTTTGAACCGCCCTGGGGTTTCCATTGTAGGGCCACTTTCGGGATATGATATCAGGTCTTCGCAGTTGGATGTCTATGTCTGACGTAGATATAGTAGGTAAAAAAATAGTGTCATGACACAAGGGTCATCGTATCAGTAGGTAAACATCTTAACATCGAGGTGAGAACCATTGGAACATCCAAGTCCGCGTTGTTCTATGGTGAGAACCCAAGTCTAGCTTTACAGTTTGTCACCAAGACAAAGTGCGTGCTTATGATCTATTACAGTATAATATGTATACCAACCTTTAATAATATTTACGATATGTCAATAAATCCAGGTGTTTTACACCTCCAACACATTTATTTGTCCTAAAACTGAATTATGACTCTTGAAAATATAAAAGAGAGTGAAATAAAACTGTGTACCTTCGTAGTCGTAAAAGTGAAAATAGTCACAACGTCTGATTCACCCTTTGAATTGTTTTTAGAGGCATAATGATGTATTATTCCCTTACAATTATAGGTACATAATTAGGTATTCTCATTAAATTATAAACATGGATTAACAATTCATATTTATAGCCTAACCAAATTTTTTGCCGGAATTCAAACGGAAAAACATTTTAAGGCTGTCTCCTCACGACAAAAGCTAGTTTCTAATAAATCCATAAGTACAGCTCCTGGGTTATCCTGTTAAGCATTTGTAATATATGAATGTTAATTTTCCAATAAAAACTCCCAACAACTTTTGCCTCCGCTAGGGATCTGCAAAGCGCTCACTTAACAAGTTGAGTTCCTTCAGCACAAATCGTTCCGTCGCAATCTTTCCTTCAAATTGTTTTGCTCGAGCGGACACTCTCGTTACATCGACGACTAACTTGTAGCTTGTAGCTAAGTGTAGGGGCACACTAGGCGGCAGGCGACAGCGACAGCTTGGCGACTAGACGTGACGACAGGCTACGGCCGACAGTTTTCATATATTTTGTTCAAAGCTCCACATACTTGGCGTCAAAGTCACGGAGTCGCGACGACAACAAAATATATGAAAATTGACGCTGTAGCCTGTTGTCTTGTCGCCAGCCGCTGTCGCATGTCGATGTCGCCTGTTATGCGCCTACACAAAGGAAGCGTCTGTGAGATTACACTATGTCACCAAACTTATCTTCACTTTGCTTCCCAATGCAAACTGAAAAGTTCAACTGCAGAATGTTTGCAGATTATTTGATATTTCTCTTAAAGGATTTTATTCTAGACGCTTCGCAAATAACAAACTTAGTAAAAGTATTTAATATTTTATTTAGTTCTGTTCCACGACTTCTACAATCGACAAATTCAAGTGGTTGTGTGGCTTTTGTTTTATGAATTACATTTACATTACACATTTTAAAATCAGTTTTCGAGAAACTTATTACATATCTAACGGAATAAAGTAATCAAAAGTGTATCATGCGAGACATATATATATATATATATTCGATATACAAGAATATCATAGTTTTATTTCTGTAGAGGAATAGAACCTAAAAGATTAAATTTTCGGTTACCGCAACTATTGAAGCTCATGTAAAAGCTCTATAGCAAGTTGTCATTTTCAGTCTACGACCTCTGAAGAAAATCACTTCTAGACGTATACCTGCACACAATATACTCGTTACTAGATAGACTGTTCCTTTGTCGTCGCATCGCAGCGAGATCTCATTAATATCAGAAAATCACACATAATGAGATTAAATTGGATAGGACGCTCACAGTCAAATGTCTCAATAGAGGGGAGCGTTTTCTAAACTAGCTCAGTAATTGCATGCACTATTATTATAAATACATAAGTACTAAAATAATTTCACAAACATCAAAGTAATTTCTGACGATCATGGAAATATTTTTAATAAAAAAACCACCTAGTAAACTAGCTGGTTAGCTAATTTAGGTAGGCAATTGTTTATGGCTAGCTAAACGGTTAGGAAAAAGAAAAAAAAGAAAATATAATTTAAATTTAACTTTTCCACATCTAAATTGTAAAGCTATTTTAAATTTGAAATAAAGTAAAATGGAGTGAGCGTTAATTGTTTCCTGCTAATAAAAACTTCAGTATTTTCAGATGACTTCAGCTCCAATTAAAAGGTTTCTGCTTATTCAGGAAATGTCCTTTTAAAGTATTAAGACTTGATATAGACGTATATAACGAGTATATTACGTTGCCAATAATAATAATAATGTCCTCCTAGCCGAATTTCGACTACGGCGGCCAATCTCAATTGAGATCAGCCATGTACGCAGGAGTAGATTATAGTGCCCAAGTGTGTGCGCAGTACACAGGAGCACTCTCTGTTCCATCACTCTCATAGCCCAATGGGACGGATTGACCGACACGACTGGAGAGAGCTAGGCGCAGGACCGACTGCTTTACATGCCCATCCGACAGCATGGATCGTTTCACTGTTTCGGACATCAGGTGATCAGCCTTCTATGTCCTAACCAAACTTAGAACCACAATTTAGAAACACAAATTGATGGTCCCACCCGGGAATCGAACCCGGGACCTCTGGGTCATGAAGCGAAGCTTCTACCACTAGACCACAGAGGCAGGCCAATATATATTAATTTAAAAGAGGTATAATTATTTATCATCCTTTTTTTTGGGCAGTTCCATTCACGGAGAAGTAAATTTATAACATGAAATTAGGCAGATAAGGTAGTAAAGTTATGTCTTGCCACATAAATAAAGCCGATATACTTATGTAACTGTACCTATGCTACAGACAATACAACATTATACAGTATTATATACATTATACAGTTGCAATTCCGACACCGGCTAGGACGGTCGCTTTCTAGCGGCGCCGTCTGTAGCCGACACGTAGTGACTCATTCCCAGAGTGCAACCGCAACATGGCCACCGCCACTAAAGTCTCCGATACCCTCATGGTGAGCGAGCTGCTCGCCTTCGTGCAGAGCAAGCTGGACACAATGGACGTGGTCAGCCTCGAGCAGATCTGCGTCACCAGCTTCAAGGAGGCTGAGTTTGCCGCCGCCAAAAAGCTGCTCGCCGACACCGCCACCACCGCCGTGCGCCTCGTGCCGCGCCGCGGCGACGGATGTGGCAAGAAAGATCTTCAGGATATTATCCGGGTCTTTCAGGAAACGGATCCGGATAATATCCCTACGTTCGTGGCTCGTGACCTTTACAAGCTGCCGCCGGTGACATTCGATCATGTGGATGTAACCCGGCTGCTAAAGGACATCATCTTGTTAAAGGCCGAAATAGCTCAAATAAGAGGCAAGTTAGAAGCCTCAGAACGTGCCAGCGCGATGCAACGTGAGTCTCCGTCGCCGCGTAATGCTGACTCTGCGATGACCGCGTCGCCGCCTGCGCGTCAAGTGCAAGCGCAGCGGGATCGAGTAACTGCAACTGACACCGATTCGCGGCAGGCAAATGACCCGCCGCCTGCGACCTACGCCGAGCGGACACGTGACGCCGCGTGCCCGCTGCGAGCCGCCGCCCCCGCGCCGCCGCGCCCCGCTGCTGCTGCACCCTCCACCACCAGGAGCCAGCAGGAGGCCGCGCCCGCGCCCCCCCGCCCTCGCCCCCGCCCCCGCCGCCGCCGTCGATCCGCGCCGCAAGCTGCACCCCAGGTGACGCCAGCGGCTGCCGGAGCTCCGGCGGCGCCCCCCCGTGCCCCGCGCAACACGATTGCCGACAAGGATGGCTTCATATTGGTGGAGAAAAGGAGCCCCCGTCGCCGCAACCGCAACAAGCGCGGCACCGCCCCGGCCGCCTGCTCGCTGAAGGCCGCCACGCCCACGGTCGACATCTACGTCTCCCGCATCCACGCGAATATGGCGCATGATAACATCGTGCGCTATATTAAGGAGAGGAGTGTCGGCCGCACCGAACAGCCAGTCCAGGTGCTGGCGATCGAGAGGCTGCAGTCCGCCAAGCAGACGGACTTCAAGTCGTTCCGTATTCGGATTCCCGCGGCCCAGCAGAAGGTTCTGCTGGATAAAAACTTCTGGCCTGCGGGGATAGTGTTCCGCCGATACAGGGAGGCCAAACAGACTATTAAACCCCCTGATAATAGTGCTAGAGTTTAGTTAATTTTAGTTTTTATAAGTTTCTAGAGTATATATTAATATTGTTTGATTTATTTTAAAATGTATTTGTGTATTTTATACTATGGGCCATTGATGCCTGAAATAAATGGATATTATTATTATTATTATTATAATTATTGCCTAAAATAGATTTTACGATATTTGGCCAGATATTTGGTTATTATTATTAACAAAGTTACATTATTATGGAGGTCCATGTTTGTCATAAATAACGTCCCTCCTATTTGAGAACCGACATAGGCACAGAGGGATTACTCTAGCTTGAAGATCGGTCCGACTAGTCTAGTACAACGAGATAGAGTCTTAGTAAGCGGCAGCATCGCTTCGAAACTTAGTTTTACGTAAGCTAGTATGATCCCCCTGTACCTATTGGTTATGAAAGGGTTGCTATTAACGGGGGCTGGGTAGCGTAGCGGTTAGTAATAGGTACTGACTGTTATACTGAAGGCCCGGGTTCGATTCTAGGTTCTTGCTTGTTATTTATAAAAGTTGTTCAGAAGGATCCCTTGATTCGCTTGATACCATTTTAGCAACACCCTGTATAGTTTGGAACAAGCAGAAAATCGAAGCACAAAATAGTCCAACATTCCTGGAACCAATCAACCTCGACCTACAATTGATTTGTTCCGGGGTCGGTTACAAGGGTGCATATTATGTGACCGAATAACTAAGTACTCTTTTGTTTAACAAGATTATAAAGGAAAACGTACTATCTCGATTTGTCTTTACATTATACCTAGAAGTTGTTGCAAAGATTAACGGCTAGTTGTATCTGCACAACAATTTTAAAAACCTAAAAACTATTTTATGTCAAAAATTTAATTAACTTATAAAGATTTAAGTTTATTACTAGGTATTAGGATGCAGCACTGGCTATTTAAAAACAGCTTTTAAATAGAAGTTACGATTACTTTCCATAGGCGGGGCGCATCGGATGTAGTAACGCCCTTAACAATACTTTCTTTCATTGTAAATAAATGATAATTAGACCCAGAGAGAATTATACAGGGTGTTGTAAAAAGGGTATACTAAGCCGATACCTACATGTGCAGCATGTTTTTTTTCGCGAATTTTGAAATTCTCATATCATTTTCGGGCTTAGATATACGAGTAACATGCTGCACATCTAGGTTTCGGCTTAGTATACCTTTTTTGCAACACCTTGTATACACTCACTTTATAAACTCAGTTCTACCACTTGGGGTATAACGAGGAGTACCAGGACTGACGATTATTACTTTAGCTGGTAAGTCAAAGACTGTTAAACTTTGTCCATTAGTTCACAACTATCTACATTGGCGATAATTTACGCTGGTTAGAGTTGGCTATTTAAGTCTTTGTTATTATAAGTGACTAAAGGACGGATATCAGTATGACGAGAGTTTATTGGTAATGTCATTAAAAAGCATTCAACCATTATTGCTTTCGAAATAGGGCTATCAAAAAGCAAAAAGTATACTTAGGAAGAGACGATAATAAAGGATACGATAAATTAGCATTTCCTGTCGACTTTGCTGCAACTTTTAATATGTTTTTTGTAAGAATTTCAGAATGAATGTAAATGGTAAATCAGCCAGCAACCTGCATATCCGCAAAATCCGTACAGTAGGTTTTGCGCAAAACAGTCAAACTTTACCTATTTGAATTTATGTAAAATTATTATACTTTGTATATATGTAGTAGAGCTTTTATGTAGTTGCAATTTATAGTAACATTTCATTTGTGGCTTTAACACCGCAACCGTCCATCACAATATGGCTAGTGCATAGATCCGACTAGATACGGATAATTAGCTGCCATTTAGCAGGACGAGCACTGATCGTGACGCCGCCAGCTGCTTTCTAAAATGATGAGCTTATTGAATTTCAAATTAATTTGCTAAATAAATATTCCTATAAGTACCTACTTACTTAGTAACTTTATGTTTTACTAGCTGTTCCCGCGAGCTTCGCTTCGCCTTAAAAAGTTTACCCGTGGGAATTCCGGGATAAAAAGTAGCCTATGTTCTTTCTTAGGTGTAGACCATAATTATATATACCAAATTTGATTCAAATCCGTTCAGTAGTTTTGGCGTGAAAGAGTAACAGACAGACAGACACAGTTACTTTCGCATTTATAATATTAGTTAGGATTGCATTGCAAGTGCAAATTAAGCATAGATTGAATTGTAACCTACATTTTATTTGCCTTAAAATCTACAAATAACATCAGATGTTTAGTTCTAATTTAATTAATTGCTTATTTATTCAACCGTTTAAAAAGGCTTCTGTTAAGGAAAAAAAAAACGATTCAATTACTTTAACCAGGAAAACCTCGCTAGCGACAATCAGTGTGCCATTTGTAGGCTGATGATGATTAAGGTAGGTGCGGCGGAAACGCGCGCCCGGGGGTCACTCTATCTTACCAAAAAAATAAGTTTCAGAGCGCTGCTGTGTTAATCATCATACTGCATGACAGTAATCGTTTTACAGGGTGTTTCAAAGTGGTACATTTAGACGAACGTACGAAGGCTTCCATCTTAACAACATATATAATATTCTATCTACGACTTTTAGTAAAAAAAAAACGCTTCCCCATTCTCATAGAAACTTTGAATTTTTAAAATGAAGAGTTTTTAATGAAATAAAAACAATTTCGAACAAAATTTTATTTGTTTAGAATTATTTTATCACCGTTTTGGTATACTATATAATTTCGCAACTACCTTTATAATATTATTATTATAATCTCGCCTCAATCTCGGCTCAGAGGCACTGCGTCGGCCACACGGCCTATATTCCACGCAGAAATAATCCGCGAAAGTGACAATTCATCTTTTTGAGTGCTTCCCTCTTACTGAATAAAATATGCGAACTACCACTTATTCATATTGCAGCGCCGCGCTACATTGTTTACTGGCCGGACTTTTTATTGCTTCCCGACTCCGGGCAGAGAGTGTGCGCCAGGGTCACTCTACCTTGATAAAAATGCACGAACGAGAGTAGTAATTCAATCACTACATTTGAAACAGCAATACAGAGTCGTGGTTAGTGCGGCGCCGCTTCGAAAGTTACCCCCTTATTCATAGAGAAGTTACAAAACGTTTTAACTAATACACTGTTTTGTCCCTCTCTGTCAAAGAACAAATTGCTCTTTGTTGGAGAGGGACAAAACAGTTTATTAGTTAAAACGTTTTGTAACTTCTCTATGAATAAGGGGGTTAGTTTTTAGCTAAGCTAGAGTTACCTTACAAATATCTTGTGAGTGTGTTCGCGGGGTTGTTTACATTACGCGAAGTGCCTGATGCAAATGTATGTGTTGGCTTGTTCCAGATCGCGATATGATTGCGGCGGTATTTCATACAAAATGGTCGTGATTATAGAACTTACTTTACGATACTTACTTTAGTTTTGTCGCGTGTAGTAAGCCTAAGCTTGTTTTAGATGCAAATATTAGGAGTATTATTCCATTGTCTTATTAGCATGGATCAAATAAAAGGTAAAATAACATTAATCTAAAAATAAACACAGGTGTACGCCAACAAACTTTCCTATCCCTTTAATTGGAGTAAACAAAGTAATCATCAATAATGCGTTATTTATCGGCGAGTAGAGATGGGTCGGGAGTGTAATGTACTGTGCCAACTTTGGCCAAACTTTCGAACGTGAAACGTACCGATAACATGGTTTAACCGAATGAACACGTTTCAGTAAAAGCTACCTTCGATTTCAACGAATTTGAAATCGGCCTATCCCTACTTGCGAATGGCAGTCGTGGTAAAGGATCACGGATTCAAAGTGAAGTTCGAACAAGTTAGTATAAATTATCGTATAACGTATGCAAGGCATAATGAGTGTCTGTTATTTAAACACACTCTCACAGGGATCCACTAATGGTATACAATATACAAAGACATTAGCTTAGCCTACGGCAGCGGCGCGGCTGTATGTACAGTCAGTAAAAAAGATATGTAAGCCACACCAGCGCCGTTAGTTTGATCGTAAGACTCATGGGTTGAAGATAGTTGAAACAAATGATAGTTTATCAATACAAAGTCAATATTTCAAAAAAATATATATTTATAATACACACATTAAATTTTACACGAGACAAAAGTTCTCCTGTACTAGTCAAAATAGGTAGGTAGGTACTTGTGATACTGTGTACCTTGCCCAACCCTCCTAGATTAACGTGAGAAATTTAACATAATTCTATCGATTAAGTATTTTTCTAGTCACGTATCATCCGTCAATGGATCATAAAATTAAAGTAAGCTGTAGTGACATACATAATAATATATTATATATGAATATTTTGCTGGCTGTACCTGTCAATAAGTGAATCGAGGGCTCAGAAGTTTGGTCGGGTTACATCATAGAACAACGCGGACTCGGGTAGGGGTTACATAGCTACTCATAGAATAGTAGTGTGTTGGCAACACCAACATAAATGTATATTTTTAATGTTATTTTGTCGTCTGGAAACTCTCTCTCTCTCTACCCACCTACCGATGTGTGTGCATATTGTTAATCGTCTAATAATCAATAAAAGTGCAGTTAAAACATATACTTAATCAGCTTTTATAATCAAGTGATACAGTCCCGCTTCGCTTCAAGTGTATTCTCAGGTCAATATTGTTCTAAGCTATACATAGGCTTAGTTATCAGTCTCGAATCCCTGTATTTAGTATAAATACTTAACATGGCACCTGAATAAAAGTAAAAATCGTACAATGTAAATTGGCTACATGATTTTGTACATATTTACGTGAAATGTAAGTACATAATGTCTTATCCTTTTGATACTGTTAATCAAGAAAATATGTATATCCACCATCTACGCAGTATGGGCGACAAGTAAATGTAGCTTTGTATTGAAACTAATACCGTCAGTACATGAACTTAGAATAGCGAAGTCTTTTACCTAAGTAAGTGATAAATGTGAGCCGGCAACCTGTGATATGTGATCATTAGTCGTAGTTTAGTGCTAACGACGCTGCTTTATACTCGTTAGTAATACGCTGCTTCTGGTTTAATTACCAGAATAGTGACATTACGTTCTTGTGGAACTAGCGAGCGTTATAATGTTAATCTACATGTGATGAGGAAGCTAGCAAATATACTGTTTAATAAATCCTCCGAAAAGAATATGTAACTTAAAATAAGTGTAGTTATTGAATTACAAAAGAGAACAAAAAAATATACCTATTATAGAATTCTCGATTCGTATTTTTCTGGTAACGATATTTCTAATTGATTCAAATAGAACGACAGCCGGATATCCGGCTCTGTTCCATATTTACGTGTACTTATTCCATTCAAGTCCAGAGAACCTATTCTACTAATAGAACTTCGGTTGTACTTATATCTGTTTTTGTAACGTTCTTATGAGTGGCATATGCTGACCGTTACGCCTAGTATTTATTTTATTTTATTACAGTACTCAGCAGTATACCTACAGCTTACAAGTAGATAGACTTGTCTACTGTACATTGATTAGAGATATATTGTCATAGTGTTGGTAGTTAAAGTGTCGATATTGGTCGATGTCATACTGCGTGTGGACTATGCAAGACCGTTGATGGGCATATGTGTCGTGTTTCATAATTATCCATAGTACACATGTATAGTATTGAAAACTAGTAACAATTTATATCAAGCTA
Source organism: Plutella xylostella (assembly GCF_932276165.1). Lineage (NCBI taxonomy): Eukaryota > Metazoa > Arthropoda > Insecta > Lepidoptera > Plutellidae > Plutella > Plutella xylostella. Next base: position 3,613,587 of record NC_064005.1, read on the forward strand.
GATAGGTAGCTAGCTATAGAGGATACCTATCTTGTAATGCCTTTAAACCTTTGAAAAATAAAGTAGTGTTCCATCAACGAGAATGTTTACACCAAAAAAAGTATTTCACACGGGAAATGCCGTCAATACGCCTTTCCTATTACATTAATTAGCGGAACAGTGGCAGTGATCCAGTCTGCTGAGGGTCTCTAACTCAATAACGCGGCCTTCGCAGCTCGTTTGCATGAGTTTGCATTTTAAAACTCCAAGGAGCGACTGCAAAGTGAATTTGGACGAGTCTTCGCTGTTGTGGAATTGCCCCCAGCTCTGTAGGGTAGTATTATGAAGCCCTTCATTTGGGTCAATTTTGGAGATATTGAGTTTTGGGAGCTTTTTAGATGGGTTTGCAACTGCCACTAAGGGTATTTTGTGGCTGAAGGATCGCATCTGTGAACATTAATAAACGTATTTTGTTAGATCTTTTTTATACATAAAACATTTGATTTGGTTATACTTAAGTATAATTAAAATATAGGTCAATTACAGAATTTACACAAATAAAATATATGAGCACTTAGGAAATTACTTAATATGTAAGTAGGTACATAATCATGTAGAGGTAGAGTTGGTAACTTGTACACATGATGTCACAAGCATAGAACAATGCCGACTCGGGGTCACATGTCCCAGCTGTATACATTCATAATTTAAATGTACAGAGAGTAATTACGCCCCGACTTTTAATTAATACCTACTCTTAGGTTCCTAGACCTCTGAAGTGTAAAGAAATTGAACAAGATAAATAAAAGTGATTCGTACGGAGCCAAAACAAACATTCTTCACGCCTCCATATTTGAGGCAAATGAAATATTTTCATCATTATAAAGCGGATTATTGTCTGAATAAAACCTTTTTAGGGCATCGCCTTTGTGAACACTTATTTATTATTCATAATCTGCGGGAACATTGACTCTGGAAACAAAAAAATACTTTCAGTTCAAGTTTGTTCAAGTGCTTCAAGTTATAGCTGTAAGTAGTACTTTTCCGCCGAGGCTACGTTACTTTTCCTCTTTTCGGTATCTTATATATTAGGAAATAACATTATTGACAAAGTTGTTTAATATAAAACGTACTGACACGTTTATCATAAAACCTGAATACACTGAAAGCGAATTCACGGAAACATAAAATTGGCTACTGAAAAAACGAGATTTTCTTTATCCTCAGTAGTTGGCACTTCACTAGCATGCTTCCCGCGTCAACTAATCACTTCACAATTTGGAGGAGACAGCGAAACAACCATCGCGCGATCTAAATGGCACCTCCACTAACTGCGATGCGCCCGGCGGCAGGCAGCGAATGCAAAATCCATATTTGAATTTCAAAATATGGATCCGGAAGCGAGCCGGCAGATATCTTCCCAAGTTTTATGATTCTTCTCTCGGCAGGCAAATAAAATAACTCGAATATATATCATTGCGGACGACAACTGCATGCCAATATGGCCAACACGTTTTAGTGCCTAATTTACTTCATACGGAGTCTGGTTTCTGAAACGGCAGAGCAAATCGTTTGCCATAAAATTATTCAAGTCCTATTGTGTGTTTACTGCGGCTCTGCTGAAGCTAACAGTAACCTCTCATGTGAACGGGTAATACGTACTTGCTCTCTGTTGGTTGAAGCTAATAATTTCCTCCTTTGAACTATGTGAACATTCTATTTATGAAGAGCTCCTTGCACAACCCAGTGATCTATAACGGTAATATCGTCTATCATCATTGCTCTACACTCAGTAGTATTTGTGGTGGTATCCTCTACATCTATGCATATATTTACTCCTATAGCTCATACCGCAATGTCTCTGTGAGAACCAATACCTGATGTGAAACTATAATTAATGCTCACGTAGCTACAGTATTTGTGTAGAGTGCATCAGTGCGATGAAACATTGATTGCGCGTTTTGTTTAATTAGACTGTACGGTTAAGATCCTTCAGTAGTGATTGAAATGTTCTAGGTCTGTCATCAAAATATGTTGGTATTGCGATTGCTAATACTCTCACGAGCAATGAAAATGTTACAGTGACAATAGCACCAAATTACTCCTAAACGGAAAAGACTAGCTTAATGATGCTGTCTGCAATATTGAAGTACCTACATTTTATCAGCGCGTCAGAATATTGCCAATTTTAAGCGGAAATACTTTGACAAACATTTATTTAATTTAAACAAATTATAAATTAAATAAATTAGGATCATTTGGCGTCATAGACTGACGCGTACTCGGATGTACCCTCTTTAGCGTCAATTCACACGTACCACAACCACACCACGTCGCAGCGACATAATGTGGTCAAGCTGTGGTTACGTGACAGCGGCTTTTTGCAGTTGCGTTGACGAAATGTCGATTTGGTTGTGTTGTCGCTGTCGTTGCGATGTGGTAACCACGTGGTCGTATGCAGTTAATAAGGAGAGGAGGTGGCCGCCGTGCCGCCGCCGCGTGGTGGCGTTGTCGACGCGATGTGGTTGTGATGTGGTCGTATTACACAGGTGGTCGATAACAACTGCAAAATGTGGCACGTGTGAATTGCATTATTCATTTTCAATACAAAATATACGCCCGACCACACGGCGTGGTTGTGGTGTGGTTGTGGCTGTGGTGTGGTTGTGGTACGTCTGAATTGACCCTAGTGTCGATATTTTGTAAGTGGAACTTCATTTCCATTGCTCGTGAGTGTAAACAAGGAGTACTGACCGATGTCGGCGGCGGCGTGCAGCAGGTCGGCCAGCAGCTCGGGCTCGCTGCACGCGATGGCGAGCCGCTCCTCGTTGAACCTGCAACATTAACATGCGGTTTTTTTTCTTCTGACATATGGGCATCATCATCACCCCATTTTTTTTTACATCAACATTGCTTACCGCACAATGCGGGGTAGTCTTGTTTGAAGAAATTTACGAGAAACTTACGAGTCGCCTTACTGAATCGCCAGTGTTTTCCTTCAATCATACAAATTATACATCAGAAGGGCTATGTTATGAACCGGACTATTGCAGGATATATATACGTGTGTGTGTGTGTGTGTGTGTGTGTGTGTGTGTGACAGACCTGGGCGCGGCGCCTCGCTCCCCCGGGCGCGCCTCGCGCAGCTGCAGCGCCACCGCGCCCTCGCCGCCCACCGCCGCGCTGTACATCAGCAACACTGTGTGTGTGTGTGTGTGTGTGTGTGACAGACCTGGGCGCGGCGCCTCGCTCCCCCGGGCGCGCCTCGCGCAGCTGCAGCGCCACCGCGCCCTCGCCGCCCACCGCCGCGCTGTACATCAGCAACACTGTGTGTGTGTGTGTGTGTGTGTGTGTGTGTGTGTGTGTGACAGACCTGGGCGCGGCGCCTCGCTCCCCCGGGCGCGACTCGCGCAGCTGCAGCGCCACCGCGCCCTCGCCGCCCACCGCCGCGCTGTACATCAGCACCACTGTGTGTGTGTGTGTGTGTGTGTGTGTGTGTGTGTGACAGACCTGGGCGCGGCGCCTCGCTCCCCCGGGCGCGCCTCGCGCAGCTGCAGCGCCACCGCGCCCTCGCCGCCCACCGCCGCGCTGTACATCAGCAACACTGTGTGTGTGTGTGTGTGTGTGTGTGACAGACCTGGGCGCGGCGCCTCGCTCCCCCGGGCGTGCCTCGCGCAGCTGCAGCGCCACCGCGCCCTCGCCGCCCACCGCCGCGCTGTACATCAGCACCACTGTGTGTGTGTGTGTGTGTGTGTGTGTGTGTGTGTGTGTGTGTGTGTGTGTGTGTGTGACAGACCTGGGCGCGGCGCCTCGCTCCCCCGGGCGCGCCTCTCGCAGCTGCAGCGCCACCGCGCCCTCGCCGCCCACCGCCGCGCTGTACATCAACACGGCGCGCGGCGAGAACGACGGCAGCGGCAGTCGCGATGATGCCACCTGAGGGACAGAAAATGGTATCGTTAGTCAAGTTTTATATAGGGAGATCCCTTGTGCTAATCGTGTCGGTGACGAACAGAGCTAGAAGCTGGGGTTTGTCATCGTGATGAAAGGATTAGCATCCGATTAGTAGCTGACTGCCAAACCAAGGTTGCACCGGACATATTCAAATTTACGTGCACTCCAGATGTCCTCTGGCCCCTGACAGGACCCTAACTTAAGATAGGTACCTATTTCATTTAAAAATATTATTATCAGGTGTTCAGAATATTAGTGATGCATAGAAAGCTGCTTTGTGTGTATGTTTTTTACGTAATTGAGTACCAGCACTATAGGGAAATATTATGTATGTATAGCAGAACTAGCCTAATAAAAACTAATTTTAGTTTAAAAATATATATATAATTTGTGTAGACATTTTTTATCTTCAGTTGTAGACTTAATAAAATTTGTAAATGCGTACCTGCCTAAGTAAATAAACTACTTATTACTTAACAGATTAATCAAATTAACGAAAAAGGCTTAAAACTTTCAGGACAAGAGAAGCCCTTCATAGTATTATGTAATAAAAGGCTTACAGTAAGGCTTAGAAACAATTTTAGTTTATTTAAAGTTGAATGCGTTAAATATTTAAATGCTCACATTTATGTCAAAGCTTTTTTCTTATAATGGCAGATTGAATACATATTACCTATAAATAGAATTATCTACATTTCCTATTGAAATGAGAATGTACCTAATATATGAACACTCGTATTCTTAAACTCATGTAAGTACTTTTTATGTAGCCATATTTGTGTCCCACTGCTGGGCAAAGGCCTCCCCATGCTCATTACTCATGTACTTACCTACTTAGTATTTTTTTATCTACATAGACTAGAAATTAGCTTAAACCCACCACCACTGTAATTATTATTTTTAGTACTCATATTTCAATTCTACATGGTTGTTTTTTTTATTTTCTTGTTTAGACCTTTTTATTTAGTGACAGAACTATACTTAAGCTAAGTTGTTGAAAAGCTAAAAACTGCCTTGCTTTGACTTTATACAGACAGAAAGAAAGGGACAGATATAGTTTTAATTTAATGCCAGTATTTAAACTTCCTTAAAGTTTAAACTTCCGTACTGCAACTCGGCATTTGAAGAGTTGATCGTTTTAACATGCACTCGATATTATAATGACTTAACCACGACTTTTCTTATTCTGTTTATAAAACGTAAGTATACGTGCCGACTCAATGTGCATAGAAAGGTTGCTTTGTAACCATCGGCATACCCTCTTAGTTTAGGTAACACAGTTATTCTTCCTCGAGCTATAATAGGGAATATGCAAGTGGTTCAAATAAAGGTCAAATATTATTTATAATAAACTTTGTTGTTTCATAACTAACTAACTAACTAATAATTTTTGATTATAATTTATTTTTGAGCAAGTAAATGAAGTTGAAAAGTACAAAAAAACTTCGGTAAATTCTAACTTCCGAGAAACGTCACCCATTTTCTTAGGGCGGATGTGACGTCATAATTCTTTATATATCAATCTCAGAATAATAAATTCTTTGTTGTAATTTTTTAACTTTCTTTAAAATACCTTAAATTACTTATTTTGGCGTTGAATTTTTTTTTACTATAATAAAGTGATGTAAAACTATCCAATAAAAGTATTAAAAAAAATTACGCATATTCCCTATTAGGGTTGACGGCAGTAATCGAGTATCCGGGATGAAGTTAGTGGTGCGAGCGTAGAGAGACATTGTGACATTCAAGTCATACTGCCAGGTTTGCGTGCCGGTAATTCAGTTATGTATCTGTACTAAGATATAGATTAATTGATTTATTTATCTGTTTTGTGACTTACATCACAATTATTTTATAACATAGTATTAAAATAAGCTGTAAAAGACCTCATAAAAGTGTTTACTTAAACAATGCATATTCTTAGTAGGTAAGTGTGGGCTATTGTAATTATTTGTAGTAAATCCCTGTGGGCTGAATGTTTGACATTCAGATCATGTTTGATTAGACTCGCCGCCACATGGCACCAATAAGTAAACAATTGGATATTTCACTTGCCCCGCTGCAAATCAATTTAATTACAATGATACTATTTACCGGTGCTGGAAAGCAATCTCTATTACGTCGTATATAGAGTTCATTAGTGCTCTGAACCAAATATGCATGCAAAATAGATTTATCCACGCTTTTGGTTTACCTACAGCCAGCGAATGGCAAATCATGCGTCGAATTAGTGTGGTTAATAGTCTGACGCACAATTTGTACCATAAAATAGAAATTTTCGTGATTTTCCTAAGCGTTGCATATCTGTGAAGTTACAAAATTATTTTATGATACGATATACCTAGTAGGTCTATGTACGATATAATTATTTGACACTAAACAATTAGTGTCAAGCACCCGTTTTTTATAAGATCTCAGGTTATGATATGAGAACTATATTGCGTACACACTTAACCGAAAGATTAATAAAAAAGCGTGGGTATTTGCAACACGCACAGCGCGCTAAGTGCCAAAACACACCTGAAGCGTTCGCAGTTCGGAAGAGCCTTCGCGTGAGGGATTACATCGTCCATTGTTAGCGGACCCCCGCTGCTCAAATATAGCCTTTGTCCTTTGGCCCTTCGTGGTCTTTAGTATTTTTTGCTTATTCCAAGAAAAATATATTCTGAAACTGATATCGGAAGCAAATTTTACAAATGTTTGTTGGAACGCTTGTTTATTGTTGTTAGTAATATCAAGCGATAACTAGTATAAAACATCGATTAATCTCTAAATTGATAAACCATATTTTAAGTTTAGAGAACGTTCACCTACTTAGTAACTTCGAAGTTTATCACAACGTAATTAATTTGTAAACCTATTTTAAAGTGACAAAAAGCTCTATGAATGCGGGGTAAGAATTTATAGCACATACCTATGAATTTAGTTTTACTCGACGTTGTATTATACCTATAGGTAAGCATGTAGTATTGATTCCTCCAGTATGTAGTATTGATGAAGAAGGCTCATTCCCACCATTATCGTGGACTGAGTGAGTGATACAATAATGTAAAATTATATGAAGTACTTTATTCGGTCCATATCTAGGGTTCGTACAGGTAGAAATCTCATATTACTTGAGAACAATGACAAAGATACTATTACCACTGCGGGCGAGAATCACTGCTCTCACGCAATAATATACGTAAGTAAGCTATATTGTGTTTAGTCTCATTAGGAAGCAACTGTAGTAAATAGTAGGTATACTAGAGGTACATACACGTTTTATCTATCTAAATATAGCATGTGTTAGCAAACGACATCTATTTCCCTCGTTGATGACGTCATGAAACGGACATAAACGGACGAGGAGTCTTAATTCCGAAACACTTAAAGTGGAGTGAACGTAATGAATGACCTGTGAAAACATAAACGTAGTAAAAGTCCGGGAACCGTAAATTTGCACTTATATTGTTTTTTTTACGATCGCTGAGTCCCGCCCCAGGAATTGGCACCGACGACGCCGTCCTGGAGTATTGAGAATGGTGGATTTATAAGAGCATTCGGGAAAAAAGTGTGTGTCATATTTAACAATAGTTTTACATTTTTGTAATGCGCAAAATGTAGTGTAACCATAGAACAACGCGGACTCGGGTGTACCCTCGGGAAGCGCCATAGCGATCTTTCTTGATACAAAAAAGTCTGCCAATTTTTGCGGGGGGAAATTTTACCGTTTACCTTGATTATGTCTCATGGGACATGTCATTATGAGTTTTAATTCCCAGCAATAAGGGTTATGTGAAGTGACATTTAATAATGAACACAGTGTCGTCATTTTTATTGCCAATGGATGTAACAATTATCGATAAGTATTATCGATGAATTCGAGAACATGGGTTGGAAATAATAATTATAAATTATTTAAATTATGAATTAAACGAAGTATTTATTGATATAACTATGTATTAATTATATTATACTTACTAACTTTTGTAACTATCATCACGACCCATTTCGTCCCCACTGCTGGGGCACGGGTCTCCTTTCAATGAAGGAAGGGTTTTAGGCCTAGTCCTAGCTTTTGCTGGAAAAGTTATTGGGTAAGTGGGCAACCCGACTGTCAGATGTTTTCAAGCCGCCCGAAGGCCTCTGACTATGCTTAACGACTGCTGCCGGAGCAGCAACCGGGACCCACGGCTTAACGTGCCGTCCGAAGCACGGAAGCGTCCAAAAAAGAACCACTTGAAATCGGTCACCCATCCAATGGCTGACCGTGCCAGTTGTTGCCTAACCTCAGTAATCAGTTACGATCACTGAAGCCCGCTCGACTACGGACGCTTTGTAAGATATGAAAGAAATATTTTGCAAAATAAAATAAATTGTGAGATCCTTTAACTATGACCTTTTTTGTCGATCAATAACATAATATCTACTTACTGGTACATCACTATTGCATTTTTTTGAAATTGGTTGCTAGGCAACTGCTAATAACAATAAACCATGACAAAATCTGTGATCAAATCCGGAATCCGGATATTCTATGAATTGAAGCTGTCATTTTAGTATGTAAACAAATCATTTTCTATGAAGCGAACGCTTTGCCAACTAGATTGCGTCTAGTGAAAATTGAGACTGCAACTAGTTTTTATAAATCGGTGGGCCTTTCTGGCCTACCACCCCGCCAGAGGGGAACGTCTGCCTAATTCGTCTCCAGACCATTCATACTCAATGAGTGTAACTGAATTGGCATAATTCCAAAGGCTTTTTGCATTTATTGATTATGATTATGTCGCATGTTATATGGTGCTTTAGATTTAAGTTTTCTTATGTTTTGTATCCGATTACATTAATTTCACCGCTAGTTAACTTCAAAACGAACTGTGTGGTTGGTAGTATACCTTTATTTCCATATTTAAAAAATTTGATGTTTATTTAAAATTCATATATATCAATTAGATATGGAGGCTCTATTTTTACACACACACACACACACACACACACACGCACTCACGCCTTGTACTAATGTACTCCCTTGCGGGGTAGGCAGAGGTGCATTGCTGCACCCACTTTTCGCCAGAGTGTTATGTTAGTCCCAATGTAATAGGGGGCGAGCCTATTGCCATTTTACGGGCACATCCAAGACCCGAGAACAAATATCTGTGTTTAAACAAATATCTGCCCTAGCCGGGAATCGAACCCGGGACCATCGGCTCAGTAGTCAGGGTCACTAACCACTACGCCATTCGGTCGTCTAAGCAAACACAGCACAAGCACAGTACAGAATTCCATCTACGTATAATTTGAAGCGTCATAACACACACTTGGACGGACGAGGTGAGAACGGGCACGTTAAAATTCCCGCGCGGCATAAAACACACGTGAATATTTTTTATGAGCCGTAAAACTGAAGCTGGGAATGTTAGCTGCGTAACGAGGTTTCATCTCCATAGGAACGGATTCAATTTGTGTTCAGGAAAAAGTCATATTTTACACTGCGGCCGGAATATTTCAAATTTCCACGTGCTCCAATCAAAACTCAGTTTACTAACTGAGCTGCAGTAGTTAATATTTACGTTAGTACTTGTATAGTTAACATTAGAAAAATACCTAGGCACGTGAACAAATTCATTTATAATATCTGATGATATAATGCCTTATTTTGTACATTAATGGCAATTAACATGTGTTCTACATGTGTCTAGTCCCGTGTTAACTAATAATTTGTTGTATATGCCAGCAAGAAAAATATCAATTTTCTAACAGTATTCACTATAATAAGAACTTAAACTATACTTCGCTTATTTACTTTGGCATCCCATGTACATTATCCTGTTCAAATACTCTGCCCACCGACGTACATAGTCCGTCCCACCAGCAAAGTTCATATTCACGCTTTATTAATTATTTGGTATTCGGCCCCTTGTTTATGGAGTCAGCTTTTCGACGTGGAAGTGTATAAAACAATATTACATTGAAGTTTCCAATTTCGTTAACAATAATGCGGTATTTCCCCGGAATTGGAGCTGCTGTATTGCGATGGCGTGAAATAAGCGCGGGCAATGCGAGGCGGCCTTTATCGAGCTTTGATACACACGCACCAACTAAGTACCCACTTGTAGGTGCAGGAGGGATACATGTTGTCACATTGTTTTATCATGCAATATGGGTATTGTGTTGCAAGTAACGGTTGATCCAAAAAAAACATGTTAGATATTTTATTTTGAATACTTACTCATCTAAGCTACAGAAAAAGACAAACAATTCGGCTCATATTTATTATATTTCATTTGAGAGTTTTCATTATTATTGCCCAATGAGGATAAAAATATATATTTTGGTGACGCTGAACGAAGAACTTCCTTACCTATCTACTCATACTTACTAAGTACATAAAGTTTTTGAAGGCAATGCTTGGTGAAAACATAAAAAAAAAGTTGGATAGCAGAGCATTTCACGTTAAGCTTATGCCGTGCGTAGCTACTTTAACTTACAGACTGCAGATACGTGCTTCTAGCGAATACTATATCTAACCAAAATGTTTCATGTTAAATGTTGCTAAGACGAGACCATGTAACTCGCCATGTGAAAAAGTAATAATTTTTTGTAGGGCCTAGTTCTCACACATGCTCTCGTAGCTCGTAGCCCGTAGCGCGTAGCTCGTAGCGCTACGCTTAGTTCGTAGCTCGTAGCAGCGTTGTTGCGCTATCAATAGGTACACAAACCGTGGACTCAATTGGCAAGTCGGCTGAGCAAGATTTCAAAATCCTCAACCAATCAGCTAATACCTGCGCATCTTATATTAATCTTACATAAGTCATCTTCGTCTTAACTGTAGTGATAATAACAACAAAGACTACCCAGAAGAGATTAACGCAAGCCCCATCGAGCACTCCAATAATGAGTATTTATGCGGGAAAACTTACCGTATGCAAGGGGGGTGGGGGTAATATTCCATGTAAATGCTCTGTACCGACTACCCGACGCTTTGCGTACGTATTAATTGGGGCTTACGGTATTGATTTTGTATTACACTAAGCCGATAGAACTTTCTGTTATTGGACGCAACTGCATGTTATTTATTCATTTCAATGGTCCTGTGCCGGCTTATTGTCTCCGGCTTAGGCCAGGCCGTGTTTTGTTGTTATTCATATTTTTTCTTTGTTTTTGTTCGTTTGACGTGTACGTTTACTGTATGGATGGGATTTCCGCTTATTTATGTGCTATGTATTGGACAGTGTGGCCTGCTAATGGACTGGCCAGGATTATAGCATTATAGTAAGTGATTTAATGTGCGATTAGCTAGAAGAGATTATTAATTAGTCATTGTTATGAGTGCTACATTGTGATCACCTAATTATTGAGTTACGGCCAGCATCAGTCGCCTGTTGAGTAGGAGCGGCGTCGCGTATCTCCAATTATCCTCTCGTTTGTCCAATTATTGCTAAGCTAGAGTAACCTTTTAAGAACTTCAGCAGTGCCCGGCCAATAGTTCACAGATCACACCACCGTTTCGGGCAAGTAATAGTGTAAAAAAGTATTCTAGATTATGTATGGACCTACCTAGATAATAGCATGTTGCTATAATAAATTATATAAATGACGTACTGGTAATGAGCGGGTCGGGACCTGCCGCGGGTGTTTTATAATACGCCAATTATGCCAAATTAATTTCATTTTGGGCCGTGTCCGTGTGCCAAAAAAGTGTAACGAGTTCTGAAAGCACCATTTAGATATGTATGTTTCACTTTTGACCCGTTGGCTTGAGCCCAAATGTGTGAATAATGTTATGTTATAGAGATAATGTATACGACCAAAAACGTAAAATATAGTATACTTCCAGCTTTTGTCACGCATGTTTCGACATAACCTATTTGGAGCCTAGAAACAAAGAAAACTAAGCACCTCTTCCAAAGAATGGAGATGCTTCGACGATAGCTTAAACGGATCATGTACTCACTAAACCCATTTTTCACCTGAAGTACGTTTGGCCAGCGTCAATAAAAAAATTACATCACATGACTATGTGTACCATAGAATAAGGAGTTGTATTCGTTATTCTTGTACCTAACTAACGAAATATAGAGAGTAAAATAATTGAAAAATTGAGAGGCACGATTTTAAAATGGTTCAAAAATATAACAAAGCGTCAAACTGGCTGTGCCGGTGCGTCCGCGGCGCGTCTAAACGCTTTATTGCCGCGCCGCTCGGACACGGATAATGGCGGAAATTTATTGGGTTAAATGGTTCGAGAGCGGAGGAAACTCCGCTAAATTGTTCACTTGTCTAATTTTTGTGGATTTGATGCTTCATTACACCGGCTGAATGTCTCCCGGTCGGTTGAGACGGACGTTTTAATACTGAGTGCCGCCGCCGGCCGAATTAATTTTCCGGGCATCTTTGCCGTTTTGTTTTTATTAGAATTAAATGACGCGTTGTAAAGGGGAACTACCTGCGTAATACGCAAGCATACCGTTCATATAATATAATGTATTTATAATTCAAGTACTTTTGTACAATTGAATTGAAGCTCCTTTAACGATGAAGTATTCTGTGAATACTATTTATACGTCGTGTCGTACCCATCTCTACACATTATTTCCCAGAAGAGTAACTGGGTATTCAGTATGGGTAGTAACACAAGAGAAATGAATCATTTAAAAGTGCCACAACCACATTGTGGTAAAATAAAATTAACCCTCAAGGGAGTGATTATCGAGTAGAGGAATTACGATAATGTTTGCGAACATGATGACGCCCACTTCATCAGGACCGGCGGCAGCTGCTGACAGGATGGCCGTAACTCACAAACGCTGAGGACGCAATAAAATGTTAATAAAATTCCTGCTGACAAAAGTGCCTCAAAAGAAACCGGCCATAACTGTCAGCGCCACGAGTCAGTGATTCAAATCTACCATTATGAGTTGTTTTTCTACGAACGCGCTTGTTTTCGCCGAAAATACGTATTAATTTTATTATTTCCGTAAATCTCACTTCTGTCTGACGGTACTCTTTGAGAGCTTTTATGGTTTCCAAAGGGATGCTCGATGGGGGAGGCAGAGCTATCACAGAGAGCGGTTCTAGCGAGTACCATGGCAACATAACATGTCAGGAGGGCCCGCCTGTAAATTCGAGTAATACCTTATTACCTGATTAAATTTTCACGTGACTCTTATAGCTCGTAAATATAGATTCTCTTTTCATTTGTGCATGAAGTTAGGTAGGTAACGACTTACATTGGAGCGGTCCAACTGTAGAAATTGAATCAAACGGGTCTCGGGCGGCCGCGGCGATAATGCTCGATTTATGCCGGCCATTGTCTCTCTTATCGCCAAACTCGGGATATTAATGTAGTTTTTAACAGGTTATCGCGTGCAAACGGCATTAAAGGACCTTTTATCACGACATTAGTATTTATTCCCCGAAAATGGAATAATTTCGGTAAGTATTTGTTTCCTCGCTCGTAATTGGATTACAAGAATTCCGCTTCATTGGACGGAATAACCGAGGCCAAGTAGTACTTACACGAGCACAACGAGGTATTTGTAAAACAGCAAAAAAGACGAAGATGATACCCTGTTTATATATATCTTATTCAAGTGTACACAATAAACTAGTCATTATAAGCCCGGGCTGGACTAAACGCAAGTGTTCGAAGTCGGAATTTCAAAATCCTACCTAAGATATGGCAATAAAGCTACTACTAGTTTTATTACTTCTATTCTATCTATGGTAATCACCCACACTACGGAACAAAAACGGTTATAGTAAAGATTAAAAATATCCCTACACCTTTAAAATGATCCCCGAAAGGGGAGGGGGGGGGAAGAGGGGGCCGCGTGAAAGGCATTACGAAAATTATTTTCGTTTCGTATAAAAAGCGAAAGTCAAGACGGTGGGATAATGACGAGCCCCCTTCATGTATTTAGGCCTCATTAAAATATCCGTAATTTTAATTAACATCCCGTCTGAAGAGTACTCCCTAATTATGTATAGTGAAGCACTTCATTTGTTTTAAAGCTTTTCTTGAGATTAAACTAAGATTTAGGCACTTTATTATACACAAATTGTGATTATAATCTGACCTAAGTTAAAACTTACAGACATTGAATTTGAAAACATGGTTTGTTTTTGTATGTTGGCTGTAAGCCTCTGTGGTGATCAGTTGACCCAAAACAAGGTTCGAATAAAACATAAAATCATTTTCAAACGAAACAATTTCAATTCAAATACGGCAGTATTCGCGCCGCAGACGGATATATCCCATAAAGGCAGAGCTCAAGAACAAAGTGTATTGGTTCCAAATGGAATGAGAGCCGCCGCCAGCTCCACTACTCCACTGAAATGTATGCGAAATCCCATCGGAAGAAGAATACCGCAGTGAATTTACGGGTCAGATGAGACCAGTAAAGTCTCGTTAGCGTGAACTACGTCCCATCTACCGGGGGGTAACGCCTGGTAATAGGTGAATGGTAAAATTTTTATTTGACAGCGATAAAATATATGTAGTTGACGAGATATATTGCTGTTATTTATCGGTGAAATGGTGCTAGTGTTGTTGGTTTAGGAATCAGTTTGGCCATTGTCTGCGCGCAGCCTCTGTTTATACGAGTTTGACTTTTTGTTTCATATCATACGTGACTACGTGACCCTATGTATACCTTATATTATACAATATATGAAAATTTAAATTTATCTTCTAAATTTACAAAATTCTCCGTACAAACGTATCCTCCTGAAACTTTCAGGGATTGTTCTTTGAGCAATGAAAACGTTGCACCTGCCATTGCCGTTGCATACGTCACTGGAACTATTTCATTGCTCGTGAGAGTCGTGAGTGTATAATTTGACCCTGTTTTACATATAAACTATTATAATTGTCGTACACATACTCGTAGCAATTAGAATTTTATAATATCTACTCATATGACAATTTCTTAGTAATCAGACATAATCTTGACGAAATATGAGATAATGTATGACTTCTAAGCAATATATTGCTTTTTTCTGACCTAAAAATGTGCAGCTGACAAGAAAAATGGACGGTGTTTGTTAGTAGCCGGATCTGGCGCTGATCAAAGCGACTTTGTACCTTGACGTGCACGGAATACAGATGAGAATGTTTCAATATCCGCTTGCTACTATTCTCAGGATATTGGGTGGCTATTATATGCGGTAAATCTTGGAGTGGTAACATCTTTGGTTGTGGTTGGTAGTTGGTAGGTACATAAATAAAAAAAATATATAAAAATATAGAAAAAACATACAGACAGGTAGTATTCAATATGTGTAACTCATTTGCTATGAAAAAAATAATTTCAGGTCCATGTCCAGTATTGGCTGTTTATGTTTATACCCCATCCCCAATAATGATAGATGTTTTATTTTTTCTTGTACAAAGGTAAGTATTACATAGCATCTAATTATGTTGGAATAAATAACCCTCTCAGCTCATATTCTTTTTAATATAGAGATATACTATGTGTGTGCCTCATTTAATATTAACTCATGTTTTTTCTCTTCTAAAAACAAAAGACTTCGTAACAAACTATGAATAAACTATAAAACTTTCTTTGTACTAACACGAAGTACTATTTTTCACAAGTATACAAACGGGCGACCAGGGTTGCAGGAGTTAGATAGAAGCGTAACTCTAGTAATAGAGCACATTCATTATATTAAATTGCTCGATTAAATGCGCCATAAGCACCGATTTAAGTTCCAACTTGGAAAGCCGATGAAAATATACTCTTATAACATAAGATATAAAGTCGATAGTGCGGTAATAAGTACGTAATCGTGTAGGTGTTAATAGCAAAATTCAGCGTTTTTCAAATAAAAGTAGTAGAAATTTCAATTTAGGTAAAAGTATTTTCAGAATTAGAAAAGAAATATTACATTTATTTAGTTTTAGACGACCGAATGGCGTAGTGGTTAGTGACCCTGACTACTGAGCCGATGGTCCCGGGTTCGATTCCCGGCCGGGGCAGATATTTGTTTAAACACACATATTTGTTCTCGGGTCTTGGATGTGCCCGTAAAATGGCAATAGGCCCGCCCCCTATTACATTGGGACTAACATACACTCTGGCGAAAAGTGGGTGCAGCAATGCACCTCTGCCTACCCCGCAAGGGAGTACATTAGTACAAGGCGTGAGTGCGTGTTTTTTTTTTTTTTTTTTTGTTTTTAATTATTTAGTCTACAACATGGCGCACTAACAACATCGCTCTAACCATATTTCTTGTAAACAAAGCTTCGCGAACCGGCATTGTCTCCAATGAACCGGACTCCGTGCAATGAATTGTA
Organism: Plutella xylostella; assembly: GCF_932276165.1. Taxonomy (NCBI): domain Eukaryota; kingdom Metazoa; phylum Arthropoda; class Insecta; order Lepidoptera; family Plutellidae; genus Plutella; species Plutella xylostella. The sequence continues at coordinate 3,629,800 of NC_064005.1, forward strand.
AACCTAATTTAGGCACTCACTAGGTTCAGGTTAATTTGATTTAGTTCCGCCCGCGGGCAGGCACTTGGCCAAACCTAACGTCGACTAGTACTAACATTTCTACTTAAGAGGACTAAATAAACGGTTTATTTCCACAGTTGTATTAGGAACTGTTATGTTTAATTTGCTAAACCTTCCAAAATTATAATCCAATAAATTGCTAACAATAATAATTTAATTTTGTTAATACTACGACGTAGCATCGTAGAGCGGCGGCGGCGGTGGCGGTGGCGTAGCGTTTCGTAGCACACAGCGTAGCTTTTCCTCCACAGTGCGATGTATATAATTATATTATGATTTGTAGCACGATTTCAAGGTATCTCTAGTTTAAGAGTCTTACCAACATATTTTATAGAACGATGCCTTAAAAATAAGACAAGTACATCAGAATGTCTCTGGTAATTAGATGTAAAAGATGAGTCAGACTCGCGATGGCCTTATTTTTTTATATCAGCGACGCTGCGAGGAGTGTAGACATTATTTATTTGCTTCTTTTTTAATTCCAGTCCGAGGTTGCTTTGAGCCGTTGTTTCGTTCATATTTTTTGCTACATCTATTTTATTTTACGCTCTTTGAGTTGTAAATTAAGTCTGATTGCTGCGAAGTATTCTTGTGTTTGCGTCAAGATTTCGCGCCGGTTCGTATTTTTGTTATCTTGAGTTAGTTTCGGTTTGTTTTTGCCGCGTATAATGCGGTTGGACGCGTGCCAGGCAACTTGAGGCACAGAACATGACAACGTCCTTTACGCCGGAGGACGGGGATGGTAACTGCGGAATAACAAAGCCGCGGCTGACGGCGCTGTTTTCGATAAAAACGTGAGACTTGGGACGCGGAGCAGCACATTCTCAACTAATATAAAGTGGGGATGGCAGACTATTGCGAAGAATTTTTGTGGGATTATTTCAAAATTACGCTCACGGGCAATGAAAAAGATCCAGTCAGAAAATCATCATGTTAAAAAGAAAAGGCTCGCTTAATGACGCTGTCTGCAATATTGAAGTACATTTAAAAGCTCACCAGAATATTACCAAAAATTTTAAAAAATAATCAAATTTCCTATCAAATGTATTTAAAAAATTAGGCCATTTAGTGTCGGAAATTTGTAAGTGGAACTGTTTCTTTGCACGTGAGTGTATTTCCGGAACGATATTTAAAACATGCACCTATGCACATTATTTATAAGTATTTTTTTATTTTACTAGGCTCATCAGTGCATATTTTTCGCTTACCATTACGATGGTAATTTTTTACTATAAATTCAATATGTGTCATGAGAAGTTATATCTGTTTTATTTGCTGCGACTTGACGTTGTTGTTTTTGTTCAAGTTCAGATTTTGTTTTACATTTGATCGTTTCGAGAAAATAATTTGATAATTATTATAATTAAATAAATAATTATAATTAATAGAGACCAGTGTCAGGAAGGGATCAGATAGACTTTAAAGTAAGTATATTATATTTAGATTCAGTAAGTTTGAGGTAATAATTTATTCAGAATACATGGTATTACGGAAACAAATAGGTGCCAACGAAACTATGTAAAAAAAATATTCACATTTTTGTTACTCCATAAAAAGGCCTGAATTTCGGCTATAATTTGTCACTTAGGGCGTGACAGGGCGACGCAAACTTCTGAATCGACGGAGAAAATTCGAGAAAACCTTATGAATAATTAATTGTTTGGGACGACTTTTTATATCTTGTAACGTTTACCTCCAAGCTGTAAGGCCGAAGTGACCTTCGATGTGAATTTGATCTGCAAATACACGGAAAAGCTTTTATACATGTGCTGAGGTGGGTTCTTTTTAGGATTTATTCAATAAGCGTAAGCCTGTTGTGGACTTATAGCTTCAAGAAATACATACATAGGTAGTTTCATGAAAACGTTGCTAACGGAAAACTCTAGCAGATGTAGGTTATGCGTTATTTATAATTAAATTCAACGTACCTACTTATTGTATATCATCTGTGTTATACAGATTTCAAACGCTAAACATACAATATTTAAATTTAACATATGAAATCAATGATCTCTAAATCAATATTGAATGATGGGGAAACGAATGATTGCTATGAGTAATAAGACCGCCTCTTTGTACCGTTTTATTTTTTAAGTTTTGTTTTTTGTAATTTTTTCTTGGTGCAAATAAAGTGTATTGTATTGTATGATCTTAGTGCCTGGAAGAAATTTTGCATACTATTGTTTGAACTGTGTTATACTCGTACGTATTTGAGTTTTGTTTTATCAGCTATATTCTATTGTATTTTTCTAATAAAAATATTGAATAAACCTGGCGGCCACTAAAAACGCAACCTCATATTATTGTAACCCTTGTTACGTCACAAGTTATGATCAAGAAACACTTTTGATTCGGGTCGAGCCTGTTATGAATAAGTAAGGGGAAGAGGCGAACGACTGGAATACTTCTCCAGTGCCAAACTTGGCACAAATATCACACCAGTTTGACGTATTCTTGGCAGCTCAGACTGGTCTAATGGCAATCACCTGTTGGGGGAAACGACTGGATTAATACCAGTTATTCGTCTTTAGGAGATGAGTATTAACTTTAATGTGGCATTAACGAATTACACGCTGTGATATCATTCTTAAGATCGAAATACGAGTATGAGTTCTCACTTTCGCTAAAATTGTCTCCCAAGTTTTTTGCGTAGCTTCATAAACCTATCGTATTTAAAATTATCTATTTTGGGAACTGTAAAATGTATTACCTACGTATCTTAGTTTAAAATTATTTTTTGCAAAAGGATCAATTCGTATGTACTCGTACAGTCAGGTGCAGATAAACCTGACCCCCTGCATTTCAAATAGAAATTCTAACTACGCAAAGCCAATTTGTCGGTGTGACGTATGTTGCGGTAGTGCTCGTGTCTTTAGATAGATATAGAACTATTTTACTATTCTCCTATTTATATCCATCATTTAGATAATATCCATCATTTACACAAACTAACGAATTCATAGAACAATAATATTATGAAATACAAAATTTAAATTCTTTTTGTTTTTCATCTGGGATCGAACCCGCGTCGCAATTATCCGCAAACCGACCATTTGCCCGCTACGCCACGAAGCTTGTTAAACTCGTTTGCAAAATAGTGAATATGTTGCGGTTCATTAGCAAAAGTATAATCTATGTAGTGATAATTGTTTACAATATGAAATATTATAAGCGCAGAGGGTATTTTGAATTTATTTCTCAATTGAAATTGTAGACTTGAAGAGAATGTTTTGTTGCATTGAGATGGGTTTTGTTAATTCCATCTGATTTATATTTACGTATAATACACATTATTAATTTGTTATCAACATTATTAATTTGTAACGATGACAAACGAATTTATTAACAAGGTCATTGTTAATTGAGTTAAGTGCCAGGACAACATTGGGTTCGTATTTTCTCTTTATAATTTTATTGATTACTTTATATAAGTATTATTGGTTTTTATTTATTTTACTTATAGATTATCATAATATACTTTTTACACTATAGTAATAATGTCACAATTATTATATTTATTAAGGCATGATCAAATTATTGTTTTTAAAGGTTACCGAAGATGGATGTCCTATAATGGGCCCTGAAGAACTGTTATAAAATAGCTAAACGCATGACAAGAATCAATTTGAGAATTTTAAAGATGATGTTATGGTTGCTGTTTGCATTGCGTGAGAAATATCTTCTACAAGATAACAGCACAACTCGCATTGAAGAAATGGAACATTATAACTATGTTATTATACGTTTAGTAGGTATTTAACGGGTCTCCAGTTTAAGTATGAGTAAAATTTATTTAGTAACTAGTGAGATAATTGTTCATACTGTTAAGATAATTGATTACATATTTATAAGTAATTAGTAATAAAATTGTTGCTTATTTATAATTTAATTGTAGAACAACAAGAGATGTAAATTGTGAAATTTAGTAACATGTTGGTTCTCTTTGTTGTAATTCTACAATTTTTGAATTTGTTTACTTTTGTTCATAATTATTCTGCATACAAACTAATAATACTCGTATTTACTTGTTTAGTGAAATAAAGCTTTTTTTTCTTATATATTATGTTTTTATTTTATTTCCTGTTCATATTGATAAAGATAGTCTAAAATAACCTATCTATAATGATTAACAAAGAAAAACATAAAAATAAATTTTAAAAGTCACTCCTTCCAGAGATTTGAACTCTGGACCTCCACATTGAAAGCCGAATACCTTAACGATTAGACCACACCGTCAAGTAGTTAAACTGGTGAAAAATGCAATCACTTCGTATCACACTGAGCTGGCTTGCAATAGTTAAAAGTGAACAACACAGGTTTTAACATTCTGGCATGAACTTTATGAAGCTAGTTCCAATATTTGATTTAAGATGGCGCTTAAATTAATAAAGGTCGATATTTAGCGCCATCTTTTAACACACACACAGAAGTCTTAGTAACGAAACAAGGTTTATGTAGTTCAAGGTTATTTTATATAGGTGGCGCCTAAGTGGGAGGGTTGTAGTTATAGCTATATAGGGGTGTCAGGAGTTCTTGACCTTCACTGTACGTAAGGTGCTGACCCCCCCCAGAAGCATTGTTAGTATGAGAGGGGGGTCAGGTTTCTTTGCACCTGACCGTACATGTACACCGTACACTGTTAGATGATTACAATAATTATCAAATAACTGATTTTATTGACACAAGGAACTAAGTAGGTACATTTGCTATTACACTTTTATTATTACTGCATTTATTATTACACAATGAGTGGTTGGCTTCACAGGACGTAACTCACTCTTGCGCGGGTGATAACATTTGTGTGTGAACGAACGCCATGGCGTCTCCAAGGCCCAATTTATTGAAATTTATAGCTCAATATATTTCATCTAACGATGCATTTTGTTAGCTTTTTTCTGTATGTAAACAGATGTAAGGGTTACAATAATGCCGACATTACTTTTCTGAGGACAATAAATAGTTTAGTATAAAATGGAATGCATCATTTACGGTTCCGTGGTTCAGTACAAAGTAATAATAACAGTTATCATTATCAGCATCACTTTCTTTTTTAATCGACTGCTTTTCTCTATACATTTGTACTCACGTTAGGTCACGAGCCGTATCGCAGTTTTTAACGAGTACAAAGCACTTAGCAAAACAACGAACAATGTAATCCTAGATAACATTTATAAAAATGTTTCGTTTTTTATTTGAGTTGCCAAACAAAAAAAAAAATCAATATTAATTTAAATGGCATTCACCTTATTGTATGTCATAACTGTAAGGAACTTGGGTTCACCTTCCTTACAATAATAGTGTACATTTTCTTTTGTTTTCAAAATATAGGTTAATATACAGCGGCCCCATTATAAATAATACGCCTTGGCTCCAATCGACCGCCACCCACTGGTCGAACATAATTGATATTCCGTAAATATTGCCGGATAAAATAAACCCCAAATTGAGTTTTCAAAACATGCTAAATTAATTTTAGAGTTCATAAAGGCTTTGCGCGTTTACGCCATTTTTGTTAAAGGGATTTTATGCCAAAACTTGCTTTGTCACGCTTTCCAGAATTAATATCGAATTCCTTATTCATTTATTGTCAAGTGGCACGTGTCCACCCGAAAACTGTTTGATTGAGCACTACTAAAATTAATATATTTGTTTTCAGTGCTGAATATTTTGGGTACACAGTCATATGAGAGGTTTCTATGTCAACTATTTGTAAAAAAACCTTGATGTTGAATATAAGGATATATTTAAAATTATATTTGACTTCATGGCGTTTTTCCTGATTTTAATAATAATAATATCTACATAGAACCTCTTGCACAAGAGTTATTGTTCCAAAGTTTAAAGCATACGGATTACCGAATAATGAATTTGTCTGAGAGGGTCATAATTCAGGAAACTGCAATCTTAGACCGACTTGTCTTGAGAACCTGGGAGAGGCGAGATCCTTACTGAAACTTCGCAACGTAACTGCAGTTTGCCTTTAGAGTTAAAGTCCTATTAATTTTCAATAATACTTAAGTGAAAGGTCTTACTTACACTTAAGTACCTATTTACTCAACTCATGTCTTAGAAGCTCTAAAGAAGCGTCCTCGAGTGTCGTATGAATGGTCCTTATTTACGTCTGGTGCATCCTGGGCAGTCAGTGACTGATAATTTAACTACCTAACCATTCATTTCACTTTTCAATTCACCACAGATACAACCTTTTTTTAAAAAAGAGAACTCATATCGAATCAATATTGATTCTGCTTGTTATTAGCTTCATTTAGCCGTGAGTCGCGGGTTATGGGGGTCACTCTATATGACAAAAAAGGAATTTTCGAAGCGCTGCTGCGCGAGCCACAACTCAATCTCGTTTTATAAAACGTGCCAATTGCACAACACAGCTCTACTCATTCGTTTTTCGTCAGTATAGAGTAACCCTGCTGCATGCAGTGTGAAATGAGTGCCAACTCACTCAGCCTGTGTGACGGAGTGCACGGCACTATCCGCCCGCGCCCGCTGCTCCCGCAACATTCATCAGCATCACGCTCAAAAACCGAACAAAATATTACCACTCATTTGTTTTAGAAGCTCACAAAATTGTGTGAGCCATTGTACTCGGTTTGTACCGCTTTTCCGCTTTATTTTTCTTAAACAAAGGACATGACAAAGTAAGCGTGGTGAAGCCTTGAGATGGCAATGAAAAGGTTCGCTAGGTAGAATCTTTTTTTATTTTAAGCTATGAATTCTTTTGGCGTCACGGTTTTTACAGTTAAGTCAAGGTTAAGTCATATTAAAATTAATTTTACATTTAGCAACATAACTCCCCTAAAAATCTGCAATTTTCTAACCGGAAGATAAAAACGGCTATCTAAAATCCTAACATAGTGGCAAAAAATCCGTGCCATTGTTCACTGTAAGTAAATGTGGTAAATTGCGCGCCCGGCAGCGGCGGCGGCGGCGGCGGCGTGTGAAGTAATCTGCAGGTGCTGGCCCGGAATGGCCCATATATTCCGCGTATAATATCCGGCCACCCCGAGGCGAGCCATCTAAGATGTTATCCTAGAACTATCGAGGGCGCTGCAGTTAAACTGTCTTCTAAACTACCGTTTCCCAAAGCGTACTTCGCGTAGACTGTCGCAATTTCAAATGTAGAGTGCTTCTAATACAGTTGTTAAGAGACTCTTAACGAGGGACTTGTAGTAAAATTTAAATAAGTGTATTTAGCACGACTTATTGCGCACTCAAACGGTACTAAACTAGCCTTATTTCTCTATAGAACAAATACACATACAACGGAGAGCTATGGATGGATTTAATATAAGGCCGAGACTAGACTTGAAACAGCGTACAACTAAAACCTAGTAAGTACTTATAAGAAACACAACAAGAATCTCTGGTGTTTATAACAATACGTGCCAGTTCTACTGCCCTCTAGCTCGAGGTTATTCGGGAGGTTTAAGTGCAGTTTAAAAGTAGTTATGTTTAGAGCTAGAGCGCATAGAATTGGTGTGAAGTCAAGACTTTAAATTAGTTTTCGTTTTATTGTTATACCGTTTCATTATAGAGTTAGAATATTCTTACCACCTTAAGATGTCTAATGAAGAGTTGTTAATGTTTACCTGAAAAGAAAGAAAAAATTAATACTATGTAGGTATTTTTCAGAAATAAATAAACTTATAACACCCCTCTTTTTTCGTCGGGGGTAAAAGATTGCACAATACACATGGATCAGGTTTATTTTTTTATAGTTTTACACATATATCTTATAAATTAATTTGTTAGTTTAGATATATAAATATATATATTATAAATTATTACTTATTGAAGATTAAACATGTTATGAAATATTATAAAGATAAATATGATAAGGTGCTTATAACTACGTGTAACTATTGAATATAGGTATATCTAAAGTTATAACCGCTTATAGCTATTACTCTCTCGTTCACGTATACATAATTTCGATAAAAGTTAACCATCGATTTATCGGGTTAGACCACGGTTAGACAGGAGCGGATTCGTCTCAATTATGCAGACAGGCCATCTGTCAATCACTGCCCCGCCGGGACTCATCTGTTACTCATTTTATTGAAAAAGACTAGAATTTGTAGAGAAAAGGAATAAGCTAAGGTATTTTTTTTACTTCCTTAAATTTATCAGTTAGCACAAAGTTAATTATGTGACGTTATTATAGTTTACAGGAGCGGTATCGCGAAGATAAAACTAATATCATTTTTAAAGTAGTGTCAAGCAAGTTTGCGATCGGGTGCTAGTACCTATACAGCCATGTAAGAATTACATGTATAGGTACATATTTGTCAGTTAAAATGGCGGAAATATTGTTTCAGCAGTAGATATTTTCCTTAAAATCGTACCTACTATATACTTATTCCAGGGGACATTAAATGGAACGGCTGGTATGTTTTGATTGGTTCCATAAAGTCCGGGAGATCAGGGGGGTTACTCTATACTTACGAAAAACACATGTACAAGCGCTGTCGTGCAATCGGCACATTTAATACAACGAGATAGTCTGAAACTTAGTTTTTCTTCATATAGAGTGACCCCCAGGATGCGGCTCTCAACGTAAAGCGGTCAAGTGCTCGGACATCGCCGAGTCCTCTCATAACAGACCCAACGAAAATTGCCTTCCTTTGTTCTTTCCACATAATATTTATTTGTTGTTTTTCTATTCAGATATATTATAATTAGTAACAACTTCCTCAGAAATATTATACTATAGGTAGGTACTTAATACATTAAGTAACAATATTATACTATAGATAGGTAGATACATTACATAACATAACATTGTCGTCAATGAAAACATTCATAGTTTTATGTTGGTGGAGTGGGTATTGTTACATCCTTTGTAAGTATTATAAAATTTAAGCATAATACATTAGGTGTTAACATTACAATAACATAAAAAAACATCCTATCTTATTTGCTAACTTTAGTAGACAGTTTCTGAGGGCAAACTTCAACAGTGCCGAAGAACGGCGCTTCACAACGCGGCAAAACTTGTTATTAATGCATATTTCATACTGTGCCGATAAATAATCTACTGGGATCCGGCAAAATGCTTTGAACTTCAGTGACTGGAACATGAGGAAATTAATCATGGGCAGTCAATATTTGTTCGTAACTTGTGGGGCTGGCCGGGGAGTTCACTCTAGCTTCCGCCAAATCGTAGCCGCAGCTGCGCCAACCATGGTTTTAGCTCAGCTCAACTTCATCCGTTTTTTGTCAAAATAGAATAACCTCTTGGTTTCCGAACTGTTACATCAACAGTTTCTTACTTACGTTACGCAGTTTCTTACTAGGCGGAGTGTTTTGATGTAAAGTTGTTATGTACTGCTTACAACTTTATGAATGCCTTCTATGCCACTTCGAAAATAAAACACTGACAAATTGATGTACTTAATGTTGACTGTTTAGCATGAATTGTTGCTGATGACTATCCAAAACTATTATTTCTTATGGCTCCATAAAGGCATATAAAGAATAGTCAGTTCGACCTTTCGTAGTCATTTGCTAACACGTCTAAAAGCTAAAACTTTAAAGTATATAAATAATGCCTTCTGTCCGATCAGAAACACAATTTAATTCAAAACGTACGTAGGTAGGTAAGTGATGTTTCTAGATGCAAAGGCCCGTGCGCCGTGTGCAGCGATAAGGCAGCCCTATTCTGCATAGCAGTTGCAGATTATTCAACGTGTTTACAAGAATTACTAAAGGAGCTTCAATACAAAATATATTTTGTACATAAGATTTTTCTGGTTTCAGCAATGAAAATAAAGGTATTGGCGATTCAGATTTGGTTAATAAATTTGGAGATTACTACACGTAGAGAGTGCGATAAGCTGTTACAAAAGTTATGTCAGTACTTACCAGTGTAGTTTTAAATTCCATGCTTGTTTTTCCCGCGTCTTCTTAAGTATGCGATAAGGTTACGTTGCAACGTGGTTGCAAGATAGGCTAGTTGTCGGATGCTTTTGAATCTCCTGGGTGTCACAGAATAGCGCCGCACTGGAGGTTGCAGGTGCGACTCCAACTTCGTACCACAAAGCGTAATTTATATCGTCTACCGCACTCAGCTCGTAAATATTCCCATTTTATTGCCTCTCTTATTTCCGACAAAGTTTCCGCAATCGAAACCGACTTAGTTTTTTACGATTATTACTTACATAAACTAAATTTGAGGGACCTATAATTCTTAATGCCTACTCGCATTACGGAGGATGTATTTTATTGTTGAGATTTAACTCGTAAGCTTATTCAAGTACCGTATGTTTTGTGGATCGTAACTACTTGGTCAAAGGTTGATGTATAGTGCCACAAACTTATCTGTTCCGGTGACAGCTCACGTAAATGTGACAATATTTCTTCATTCTATAAGATTTTAAGTTTGCCAGTAGTGGTAATTCGCTCTTGTGATTTCAATAAACCCATCTAATCTATGTATATCAATATATAATTCATTAGTAAATAATGAGATATTGATCAATTTAGTTCGCTCTCACCGGAACAGATAAGTTTGTCGCACTGTACTTATATAGAGGGTGATTGGTAAGTCGATGTATTCCTTTAAATGGGTTGTAGACTAAGGCATTTCCAGTCGATTGAACCCCATAATGCATTATCCTAAAGTCAACCATTTCTGAGTTATTTAAGTTTTACGTTTTTTCAGGTTTTTGCCAAAATTTATGATTAAAAGCAAAATATTTCAAAAAATAACAATTTTTTTAAAACTTTTTTGATTGTTTTGCATTGGTGACACCTTAGCCAACTAATTATAATTATCAATTGCGCAATATTTTACTTAATTTAGACACAGTGCATCAAAATAGTTGAACGTTAAAAAAATGTTACGAAAGGTGAAAACAAAAAAGCTAAATTAAAAAAGAATTTAATCTGACAATTTTTCAGGCACTAGCTTAGCTTAAAAACATAATCAATTTATAATCTTTAAAATGACATATGCCAATCTAAAATTAAGGTATGACCAAGATAAAGCCAAAACAACCGCATAGGCGGACAAATCTCAGATAAACAAATAACTTTACAAAAAAGCTAATTTCGCTAATAATATTTACGCTAATTTATTTATACCCACTGCATTTTATAAATGTTATAGGGGCATTCATTAATATTATTTAATATTGCACAGCTTTGCACGCGCAACCACATCCTACCAAGTATTTGAATGAAACATTATTAATTAAAACAGAAAATGTATTTACCAATCGACCAAAATTTCGAGTTCGCTAACACTCAGTACCTACAGGCGAAATGATAATTAAAATGATGAGTAGGTACTAGGTATATTGTAATCAAAAACTGAATGAACTCGCAACCTAAAAATGAAACATAGACATAATTTAAAGTAAAGTAAAGTTAAAGTCTACTTGTAGTGTTTGTCGCCAACACGCTAAGAAGATGAATGAGTCAGGTTGTTTTAAAATGTCTGTGCCTGTTTTATCGTTTCCGGAAAAAAACCCTATATCCCATATTGTATAATAAATTTTGTAATTATATAGGTATATTGAGATTGTAATTATGTTACTGAATAAAACATAAAAAATCAATCAAAGCAGAATCAGCCAACCTTAGCGATTGCGAGTATCAATAGGTCACATTGATATAATAATAGTCGAGATTCACCCAAAGACCGTCTCTCCGTCCCACAGTTGCCATTGAAAAGTCTCGCCAGCACTACGTCCGCGCCGGCAGTAATGGTACAGTTCCTTTGAAAAGTGGTCGGCGGTGGGAACTGAGGCAATTAGTCAGGAGCACCGTTGTGCACGACTGTACTGCAGCGTGCGCGACCGTGATGCAGCCTTTTGAAGGAAAAAAGAAAACCTCGTGAAAGCTAATTTTACCAACTTTGAATAACTGTGCTTGTGCGCGCATTTTAGATTTTGTCTGCTTGTATTTTTCTCTTTTTTTGGGCGTCAACGTTGCGTTTTATATCTTTCCGGATTTGGTTTTGTATTTAATTAAGTAATACTTATTGTATAATTATGTAGTTAAGCTAATTGCATAATTTCGGTGTTCAGTTCAGCACAGTTCTAATTGTGTGGGTTATAAATTTCTGTTAGTTATTAAATATTGGGTTTCGAGCGGACATTGATGTAAGCTGACGGATGTACATGTATAGCGCAATATCGATAAATGAAAAAGTTTCGGTGACATAGCACAAAAATGTTAAACTGAAAAAATATACTATAATATAGCAATCTTACTTAATGATTCCGAATAAGTAAGGGGTGAAAGTTCATCAGTGAAACACATAAAAATAAACTCTTAGTATTTAAAATTATTTTTGATATAAAATTTTGTAGAGGAGGGTAGCAGTCATCGTCAGGTATTATAAATATATTTTAATAATTTCCGAGAATTTATTACGAAAATGTTATTCAGCAGACAGATAATAATTGGTGTGTACATAACTGTATCCATTTGATTTGCGAGATGCACTGTAGTCCGTCAGGGATCCATTTCATCGCACAAAGGCATTGCTGCGGCGGATACATTTGAGTAAACATGATGAGTAAATAAAAATAACATGAAAAAGGTGAAACTGGAGCCGAGCCGGGGCGGCGGCGGCGGCGGCGGGCGCACTACAAATATGAACATTGGTAAAGCATTCCCGAGCTTGCAGCTTGCTTCTCCTGCCAATGCTATAGTTATGGCTCCGGGTTCCATTTTACTCCCAGTTCATTAATTTAAACTGAATGTTTCGATGAAGATAGGGTTTCCGTTTTATTTTTAGCGCTGCGTAAAAGTGATGTCAGAAGTTTATCTTTAATTTTATATTAACTTTTCCATCGGGATGGTTTAATAGGATTATGGGTTGAAATAAGGAGAAGAGGGTTTTAGTAATCATTTAAATTTAATTTATTCTGATTCTGATACATTCAATTTTGAACCTAAAAGGGCCGTTGCATCCGGACCTTTTATAATAAAACGAATAAGTACAATGAATTCGTGCTTTCTAATCAATTTAACAAAACAAATAAGACCGATCGAAGTAACACGGAAAGATAAAGTACAGTCAGTTACGGGACTATCGTGGAGCTCGAACACAGAACAAGCGGTAAGCTCCTTACTGGGAATGTGCTCAGTACATCTGGAGGGTTACTCTATATGACGAAAAACTAACGAACGAGAGCTATCGTGCCATCGGCACGTTTAATACAACGATATAGCTGGCTGGTTGAAAATGCTTTTAGCATTAAGTCCACCTTTTGTACACTTATTTCTCATATTTGTGCAATAAAGTATTAAATAAATAAATATAGAGTCGAAGCTCGCAGCAGCGTTCTGAAACTTTTTCGTCTATATGAAGTAACCCCCCTGAGCCGCGTGCAAACTTTGGAGAAGTGTACTTATTTATGGTTGTTGAAACACGGCACATAGTTGTAGCCGCTCGGCCGCGGCTCGACTAAGAAAGATGCGTGTTTGTTGCTGTTCCTAGCATTTGCCCTCAAGCTCCGTATCGACTTGGATAGTTATCTGAAACTTTTCAATGTTGTGCGCTCATCTTTATTTTTCATACCGTAAGTATTATGTAGACACTAGAAAAAAAATACAAAGTCCATCTTAAGTTGTGGCGTGATATAGTTTGAAGAAATATTAATTATTTCATAAAAAAATTATAATCTATACCTCATCTTCTCTTTCATATCAAACATTTTACTAACTTAAATAAAAGCTCATGTTTAATACAAATCACTAGATACGAGTACCTTAAATTATAGAGCAATGAGGTGCAATGTAACTTGATAAAGTCTGAAAATGCATGCTTCAATGGTAATTGACTGAAGTTGCTTTGCTTGTTTGAACATGGAAGCTCCATGTTCTATTTGCTAAATAATAAAACCATAATATGATGCACTGTAAATATTTCGCATTGCAGTAATATTTTAAGGCAGCTAAGCAAACATAATTAGGTAAATAAGGTGTGTAAAAGTTGATAAAAAGAAACGGAAAAACGATTCTAAGGACATTATATAAGATAACTCCTAAAAACTTAGTGGGTATCTTTTAGAAGTGAAAAGAAAAAAGTATTCTAATTCTGCTACATATAAAACTAGGTGGTGTCATGATTGAAAAAAAATATACTTATGTTTTTATTTGACGAGACACACAGGACTTAGGATTCGCATTACTTCTTGAAGAATAGTGAGATAAGTAGGTATATAAAATGCCTGAGTTATTTAATTAACTTTAAACGGCGCGAGCCCACAATGTCTCAGCAGGGCTGCGACACGGCTTGAGTCTACATGCTTCTACAAACTTGTGAACAAATAGACAGTGAGAGTGGAAGCAGAAGAGTGAATGCTCTACTTACAAATAAATTTGATGTGAAGGGAACTGTAAAAACTACTTAGGAGGACAAAAATATACTTCAACAAACTAATATTTAAAGCGACTTTTAGTTGGTTTTGTTGTCTGAAATATCTTTATAACGTACTTTCATTAAAACAAATGACTGAACCAAAAAACTTGGAACAAATTTTTCTGTATAAACACAGAGACTGAGTTCGAATTGGTCACTTACAACGGATTACCATGTTATGAAGATATCATACTCGCCGAATTTACATACTTTCACTGAAGTCTGCGCCAAACTAAAGTGAATTTACATGTTTACACTTAGCATCTGCGGCGCGCGCCTCGAGCATCTCATCGAAATAAGTTTTACAAATACGGTTGTGTAAATATTAGTTACACGCCGCTTCAGTGTGTGCGTAGTGCTGTGAGGCTGCGTGATCGAATTTTGGATTCGTCCTTTCGCGTGTTGAAGACCACAATACGCAATAATAACATGGTCTACTGTTGGATGCCTCTCGACGCTTATAGAAATAACTAGGTTGTGGAGAAATGGAGATTCCATTTCATCAAACAAAGTTTGACTTTAGGAACTTAAATTCTTCCAAGATATCAATCTGTAATGTGTTGTACGTTAGATAAGTTAGTTTTTGTTAAGTATAGGTTTGTTAAAAGTACGTATATAATTATTAAAATTTGTTTGAATTATTTAAATGCATATGTGTATTTTACACTATGGGCCATTGATGCCTGAAATAAATGGTATTATTATTGTTATTTACTTACCATAATTTTTTTTAATTTTTTTTTTATTTATTTAATTATAGGTAATGAAGATATTTTATACAAATCCGTAATTAAATACATCCCACCTTTATGTTTTGTTTCCAATTAGGGTCATTCTACCAAACATCGATTTTTATGTTCGCGTGAAATAACTCTTAAAATATAATACCTAGACGTTAATAATGTACTATCACAATCAAGCCGGGATCGTGTTCTATGTGTTCTCCATAAAATATAATGAAAATTTTCATTATTTATTGAAAAAACCATATCGACACTATGTGATTTGTCACGTCGTGTCGATTGTTCGCGAGCGTGGTAGCACGGTTTGAGCAGCTATAAAAAAATATTGTGTAGAGATAGGATTATATTTCACATAATAAAATAAATTACAATACTTTTACTTATTCATAGTTAAATATTATATTTTTCCAACAATTAATAAAAAAAATACAGACCATTCTACAACCGTTATAAAAAAATAGTCACAAATGTCGACGTTCATAAATCACGATTTTATGAAGGTAAATATTTTACTCTGTGAACATATTTTTTTATTAATGGCAACTCTAAACCACACCTGTCATTGCCAAGTCTAAAATTTTCGTGGGGAATTAATAGTTTTTTTGTAATTCAAAATTCAATATACGTTCTACACCTGTGTCAAAGTTGACCTGTCACAAATGAGGAGGCTATAAAAAATAAATGGATCATTCAATTACAATTTTTGTTACTTGACTTAGTGAGTATGAGAGTACTTAGCACATTTTTAAAACATGCACAAGTTTAACATCATATTGAAGCTGATATGGCGTATTTTGTCGATGTTCTCACTAATGTCGATGTCACGCGTGATGAAAAATTGTTCGACAATTGTGATTTTGTTCGACACGAGGTGACAGATGCTTCTAGGACTTTGGTCAAATATCTATTAACTGTGTATTTTTTTTTCTATTGCTTATTGCATTCACTAATATAATTGTTTACCGAGATAAATATGTCAAAAAAGTTAACAGATGTATCAAACATGCGATGCAGGCGTTATTATATGTCTTGTCGACACTTGTGATTTTATTTGATCGACACAAGTGACTGTAGCTTGTAGTGTGTTGTGAAATTTCTGTTAATTATACTATATAATGTACCGATCTTTTTACCTAGGTTTAGGGTTTTTACCAAAATAGGGGTAAAGACGAAGTTAAAGCACAAGAAATACACGGTTTAAGTAATAAATATTAAAAATGAGTAAATTAATGCTAGAATAAGAAATTTGACAAAAACAATACAGTAATTATGGAAAATACTTTAAAAAAATAAAGTTTTTAAAAAAAAGGAGGCACCAGGATTAATGCAGATTATTTTAGACCATTAAAGGATTACGATTATCAAATCAAACTTATTACAAAATGTGCTAAGGAAAAGACAAGGATGAAAAAAGCGATTCTGAGATTATTGATCTAAATAAAAATAAAATATTTGGAATAATAGTCCCAAATAATGTATTATTTTCATTTAATATGATTCCGATGACCTTGATTCATATTTATTTTGTGGTCACCTAATAAAACCTAAATTTCCACCATCAAAAAATTTCGACATTTGTGAAGACACTTTTGTCGAAATTTTTAATATATTTTTTAAACTTTTTTCAAAATATAATTTCAATAGACAAAAACATATTATGGTTTATATGTAATGAGAATAATATTATAGAATAAAGTTGAGAACCTTAAATGATTATTTTATGATAAAAAACATGGATTGTATCACCCATGTCGACTTCATAGTCACTCGTGTCTATTTAATAAAACAAAAAGTTCATATTTTTTCCTAAAATAATTCTACTATATCTCTGATTTTTTTATTTAATGTTCCCATCATTATGTAAAAGTTAAAAATCTACTTCAATATGCGTAAAAGTTGATTTTGTTTTTATTTATTTTTTTAATCCGTACGGTAGAATTACCCATTACTGAGTTGAAGAAGAAGGTCTAATAAATATTTTCATTTGCTCTCACGGAAGCTTTTCAGCAAAGCTTCACAAAACATAATATTTCACTTTGCGTCCAAAAATTGAAAATTCTTGTTCAATACATTCAGTCCGCGTTCTATCAGTTCCAGTCGAGTAAGTCGTTTCAATGTCCCTTTCAATTACCACAGCCTTAAAAGATAGGTAAATGAAAAGCAGGCCCGGCTGTGAGGCGGCCCTGAGGGAGAGAAAAGGGTCTATAGCGGCAGTCATCGAGGGCCGATGATGGAATACCGCTGTTCTGTATTGGGGATAATTCCCCGCTCTGTTTGTGACAGAACTGGGGCGAGGTAACTCACGCTCGCTGCCTCCTTAGTTTGTGATGTTGTGGTTACATTTCATCCGTCTAAAGTTAAAAGTATTTTGATGTTGACCTTTTTCAAGCATAATGCCTCGTTAGGCAGCCTTTGACGATGGAATGCTGCTGTACCTGACCTGTTTCAAGCGCAGAGCTGATTACTTTAACATAACAGTTACATAAATGTAACTTTAGTGGATAAAAACAAGTGAATGATAAATGTTGACAGCAACGTCTCTCTTATTTAGAAAATAGAGATGATAGTACCGGTGAATGGCATTCTCGGAAGAAAAATGTTCGCCCGAGCGCCCCGGGCTAAAGCAGCTTTACTCTCGATACTTAACACGACATTTCTTCAGGTTAAATAGCGAGATGTTTCTTTACAAATTAAAAAAATACAACCATGAATCGTGTCCCGCTGGGGGCGAGTGCGAGTGAGAGGGCTAATGGGGCTCGTGGCCAGTGCGAGGGGGACGGCCGATGGGGCACGGGGACGTACAAAGAGTACAAATTTGCTCTCCATTCATACGGAACGGTAGTGGTTCCTGCATTGAGTCGAGGCTATTGGAAATTATTTCTGCAAAGCAAATTTTTGCTTGTGACGTAAATAGGTCGCGATGTTTTACAGTACATTTTTTCAGGAAAGTTGGTTACTTCGGTCCCTTTGTAATTGAGTCGGTCTATTGTACCGGCGAGAGATTAATGGGGTGTCGGGTTTGGTAAAATGAAACGATTCGAGCCGAGATATTGTACATACAATAAGCTCCGGTTTCGTCGAGCAGAGCCAGCGCCGTGCAACTTAGCTTGTCCAGGTGTTATGTGTATTTTTAAAATAAGCGAAGGATTCTAAAACGAATTGAAAAACAAACACAAGTTTGATGAGGCGCGGCGCACTCGCACGCTCGCTCCATCACGCACCATTGTATTCAAGTTTTCAATTTTATTTGTCGATAATTTTACATTGTGTTTCCACTTAGTTTTTGCCGAGCGCCCTCTGGGAGCTTAGGTCTTTGTTTGTGACATCGGCACTCGTTTATTTCCCAGGGTGATTTGTTTCTGTTAGATTTTGTTTTGTTCTCGCCGAACTCGTAAGTTTAAACTGGTTTTCAATAATTTTCTCTAGTTTTCAATGGCAGGCGGGAAAAACAAAGTACTTACATAATTAATTTTATTTATAAATAAACTGAACTTCCACTATTTTTAACGGTAAATGCTGAAATTTCAGGTTATTAACAATAGTTGTATGCATTTCCTATTTTATAATCAATAGCACTTACTTACTGGGGAGTAACCTGTTATGTGACCTATTTATAAATGATTTAAGTAAAGAGACACTAAGATCGTTTACCTTTTATGACCAAATGAAATCAAACATCATATTTGAACTATGATAAGTGGTTTTATTTTACATTCTCGTTCCGACGACAGTAAATAAACGAGTATAATTAGTGGTTTTTTTCTCTTTTCACATAAATTAAATGTAGCCGGGTTGCTGAAACAAAGGAGCTACCTCGTGCAGCCTTTCCGGTTTTCTCCGTAGTCGGGTAATGGCGCGAAACCTCCTAGTCGTCCTATTAGTTTGACCTAATCATCTTTGTACCTTATTACAAAGGCATAAGACTCAGAAAAGCTTCCCTTTGAAGCCTCAGCTTGAAGCATCTTGAGAGTTCTTCTAAGTTTAAAGACTACATTTATTTTGTAAATGCAGAGGTTTTGTGCCGTAGATATTAAAAAAAATTATAGCCCTGTTATACACTGCCGGGCAATGAAATAGTTCCACTCACAAAATGCCGACACCTAAAGACCCCAATTTTTTCAAACATTTCATTAAAATTTGTACAAAATATTACCGTAGTTTATTGGTCATATCCTGATGCTCTGTTAAATGTACTTCAATGTTGCAGAAGGCATCATTAAGCTAGCATTTTCCGTTAAAGAGTAATTTGGTATTTTTCATAGTGGAACCTTTTCATTGCCCGTGAGTGTACATGTATTCAAGTAAACAGCACTTACGGCATTGAGTTTTTTCTCTGATTTAATCACTATAAAACGGTTTAGAAAACATGTCGAAAATATTGGGTTAATATAAATAAATGTATCTGCCCCAGTTCGGTTTGTAACTGTAGCGCAGGTGACAACTGCAGGGCCAGACAGGCCATCATTGTACCTTTATACTTAGCCATACCGTTTTAGAGTGAGGTTACGAGAGGTTAAAATATTTAATTAGTAAGTTTTGGGTCTCCTTCTTCCAGCATATTATTTACATTAACCTACTTATTAAAGTTTTCCCTTTTGATCTGTTTCATAAAGTAAACAATATTTAAATAATTACAAAATATTTCTGTTTCGTTCACGAACTCTAGTAATATTCATTTCATAATACGATACAGACACGAAATTTAATTACAGCTCCCTCGGTTGGTATGGATTGTATGTATAAATTAATTCATTACTTTAATCTTTAATCATACAATCGCAATGACTGATGAACAATTTAGGTACCTACCACACATTTTTATTCATGTTCATAAAACACACTATTTGGTATAAGTTGGTAAATCTCAAGCGCTAGTTAAGAAAGTAACACATTTTGGGTGGCTAAGCTAGGCTAAGTGTACATTATGGTTGTGCATAGTCCCTGGGTCTCTAAATCTGCCTCGGACCGCCACCGTCGTGATGTATGGTCTCTCCCTGAGGCACTAACGTTTTTAAAACTCTGCAAGGTGTAAACTTTCCATGTCTGAGGCCAGCTGAAACTTTTCTAGGAGGTTTAGGTATTTCGTCTGGATCGGTTTATGTTGCAGACTTGTGAGACTTGTTCATCGGCAGCCACGGCCACACATTACGCTGCAGGTTGCGTGAACTCGGGGTCGAACGTTGCCTGTAAGTGTATCCGTTTGTATAGAAAACACTCAACACACTGGAAACTTTTCATCTCATCATTACTTGCATTAATGCGACATACAGTGCACCATCGGCACAGCATTAGTGACTCACCTGCGATGCTGATGATGACCTAAAGTAACTAAAGTATAACTACGCCATCCGGCCATAATTTCTACAGACTATAAGACTCTACAATGTAAATATTGTACTCTACAGGCGATTTCCAAATTATCTTATTTTTGAACTGAGCAAGAGACAAGTTAGCTCTTTCAACCGTAATTGTAGCCCGAGATAAAATCATTCATTAACTAACAACGATCAATTTGCCAGATTCCTATCTGAACACAGCCCACCGCCAAGAGAATCAAAGGCCTGATAATTCAAACATCCATTTCGATTCCAATTAATTGGTTCTATCTATATTTCATTAACAAACATATCTAGAATATTCCTGTTTCAGTTTACTGATTTACTTACCTTCTACCTAACGTAATGTTATAGAAACCTATATGTAGCTATGTGTAGTTGCGTACATGATATTTCGTGAGCTAAGCTGCAACAGGATGTCAAAAAGGGTATAGTAAACCGAAAGCGGGTGGCAACAAAAGTTATACTTATGCTTAAGTGTTTAAGTTTAAAAGTTTCTTCCATGTTTAAGTATCGAGGAGACATGGTAAGTTTGACGCCGCTAAGTTTCCAAACTGACCGATAAATGAACCACTAAAGACTGGCCTTATGTCGAGTTTAACAATTCATTAACTTCTTATTTTAGCTCACTGACATCAGTGCAAACTTTATCTATGTATTTTAATCTGATCTTTATGAACACTCTAAAGTTAAGGAATAAGAAGACTGTGGTTAAATTGCTAAATTCTCACAGTTTTATCATAACTGGCCATAATTTATTTTTTTATATACAACATACATACAATATTATAAATATTATTATGTAAGTATACCAAAATGTTGCAGCTACAAATAATGTATCCGTAAATATAAATAGGTACTCATATGATATTATTATGTCTCATTTTGCTTGCTTTAAGATAGCCTAAAAACACGGAAGTTCAATTCAATTTCTAAAAAAAGTTTAACAAACCCTTAAAATCGAGTCCGCCACGTAATATCGCTGAGCCTATTATTTATAACTCTTATGACAGGCCGCCGATCGGTGGCTCTCCAAACTTTCTCTATAAAGGCCTCCGATATAATAATATGTTGTCATATTTCGTCGATAACAAGTAAAGTTTCCCCTCAGATTGTTATAAAGAGGTTGGAGGGAGCACCCGACCGCTCCACTCGACTGATTGAGATCTCCGATCATCACGTTCTATATTTATTTGTAAACCGCCTTCTTGTATAAAGTGTATGGGCTTTTACGAGTAGAAGGTATATCAACTCAACTCAAGATTTTGGGATTTGAGTTACACTGATATAAAGTTACACTGTTATAAACATACATACCTACCTAGTCCTTTTTTGTTTTTTGGCGATTCATGCAGCCGATTTTTTTAAGGGCCCGTACAGGGTGACGTGCCGCGCCAATTTTGGGTTTTCAATGCTCTTCACACAGCACACGCAGTGACACGCACACATGTAAGTTTGCACAGTGGGTCGATAAACTTTTACTCGCCAACTTTATTGACAATAAAATTATGTTCAAGTACATTTTGGGTGATTTTAGGGTAAGTAAGTATAATTCTTACTTACACTGGTAGGCACCAGGAAAGAGTAGAAATTAATAGGGGTGCCACTTTACTCTATACTCGGAACCCGATTAGCTTTCTCAAACAAATGTGGTATTTACTTGTAGAAAGGTAACTACAAGTATTAAAGTGTAGATAATAAGTTTCGGGCATCCTCCAGCCAACTGAACCCCGACGACCAAGCAAAGTAAATACATAGTGTCGCAAAAGGGCTATACTAAGCCAAAAGGGGATGACTCAAGGGGTCATTCTGAACAACTTTTGTTCTACGAGATTTGCAAATTCGCGAAAAAAAATATTCGTTTTCCATGGTAAAAAGTCACATGTCCAACAAAGTTAATTTCCAAAACTCGTAGAGCAAAAGTTCAGAATGACCCCCTGTCTTACTCCTTTTTACCGGACTGCCGAAAGAGGAGGGTAATGTTTTTTGATTGTATGTATATATGTTTGTCTGTTTCTTTGTTCCCTCCTGTAGCCTAAACGGCTTGATAGATTTTGATGTATGAGGTATTGTTAGAAGCGTATTGATGGCGCGATGGTTATAGGCTATGTGACGTTCTATTAAAATGTACATAGCGTCCTCTAGAGGACATAACGTGATGATCGAAAAAATAATAATTCAACTTTGCCGTGTAAGGTATCAAATGAAAGGGCTTGATTTTCACATTATAAAAATATGCATATTGAAGGTATTTAAATAACAACACCAAAATTATTGAAATAAAAAATGATCATGAACTACTGACGTAAAATTTCATAAAATAAAAACAACTAAAAAGTTACAAATAAAAAAAAATACAATTATAAACAAACGAAAAACCCGACTGTACGCTAAAAACATGAAAACAAGTCCCAATGTTAATGGAAAGTATCGCAGGCGGGGACCAACTTGACCGCCACTCAAGGCCGTTTTCTAAGTAACATTCAGCTAAATGGTGAACCCTCTGCTGGTCCCCGCCTACGATACTTTCCATTAACATTGGGACTTGTTTTCATATTTTTAGCGTGCAGTCGGGTTTTTTGTTTGTTTATAATTTGTTTAGTACTATATACCGCTTTTTCAATACCTGTAAGTAAGTAATATTTTTTGGTAGCAGCATAATATTTTTAATTAATTTTAGGGTTTCGAACGTCAAAAGAAAAAAAGCAACCGTTATAGGATCTCTTTGTTGTCCGTCTGTCACCGCCCCTTTTCTCAGAAACGGGTAAAGATATCAAGCTGATATTTCACATAGATGGGGAGTAACCCAAAAAAAATATTATGGTAGGTACTCCCTGTCCCACACAAGTAAATTGGGGCTTATATTTTTTCCAGTTATTTTGATGTGTATCCTTTTTTTTCTTTGTTGTTTTGTATAAGTATGTGTTTGTTTTCTTTAAATCTGTATTTTTTTTGTTGTTGCTGTCTATGTGTCGAATAAATGTATCTTTATCTTCAAGTCACGCTATCTATCGTTTGTTTTTTTTGTGGCTACTGTCTATAGAAGAAATTCCGTCATTGACAATTTTACGTTACGAATTTATTTTTATTTATTTTATTTTTATTTTTACATTTTCGTAGAGAACCAACAGCATTTTGTTAATAAATAATTATTACTTATGAACACATAACAACTTGATGCCATTAACAGAATTAACTTAGTAAACACAGTAAACCTAACACATCCAGAGGAAAAATAAAATCTCTTTCTCTCTCTCTGAAAAACATACTTAATAGCCCAAACTCGATGCTTTTAGCTATTAACATCTTTGAAATAAAATTGAGCCACCACCGTGTTACTGCCCTCATCAGATCCTCACGAGACCATACCTCAACCAGCACCAAGAGACTGTATTTTTGATCCCTAACCTAATGTTCGTGCGTATTGTCATCACTTAGATCCATTCGCTATATTCCTGCTCCTCATCAGACCTTTACGAGACTGTAATGTCACGAGAATATTGCACACTATCTAATTTAATTGGGAACACCCAAATATTCCGAAAAACTTTTTTCCGAATTTGATAACCCCGAATATGTAATTTACGAAATATTGCAATACCGATTTTTTTAAATACCGAATTATAATAATGACGAAAATTATAATTTCGAATATTATAATCACGAATATTGTTATTACGATTGTTAAATATACGAATGTTAAAAAATACGATTACTTTAATATACGAAAAATAAAATACCGATTTATTATAATCACGAAAAAGTCAAATCCCGATCGGAAATATGATAATTCGTGATTTTGACAAAAAAACATAAACGTCTTTAAAACTTTAGAACCAAAACCAAAAGATAGGTGCGACGACGAGCAAAGCGAGGAGGAGCGTGTTAGGTGCACATAGATATCGAAAAACAAAGCGGAGCGCAGCGAAGCGGAGCGGAGCGTTTCAAATATAGAGCAAAACAATTGCTAGGATTTTTATGGTGTTGAAACTTAAAAACCTTAGGACCTAAACCTAAAGATAGGTGCGACGACGAGCAAAGCGAGGAGGAGCGTGTTAGGTGCACATAGATATCGAAAAACAAAGCGGAGCGCAGCGAAGCGGAGCGGAACGTTTCAAATTTAGAGCAAAACAATAGCTAGGATTTTTATGGTGTTTAAACTTAAAAACCTTAGGACCTAAACCTAAAGATAGGTGCGACGACGAGCAAAGCGAGGAGGAGCGTGTTAGGTGCACATAGATATCGAAAAACAAAGCGGAGCGTTTCACATAATATAGCTTAAAAAATATTGTTTTTATACGCATTATGCTGCATAATTCATATAACCATTTCTTGTTAACTAAGAAACATTCGGGAATTTGTATTTTCGGAATATTAAAACTTCGGGATTCGTAATTTTAACAATTCGATATAATAAAAAAATGTACTTTTGAAACATCGAAATAATAATATTCGGAAAATTGACTTTCGTCATTTTAATAAATATGTTGTTTGAAATTTCGTTTATAAACTATTCGTGATTTTCGTTATTCGGAAACTTAAAATTCGGGATTGTGAATTATTCGGAACTATGAAATTCGAAATTTTAAAAATCGTTATTTTCATATTCGTAAAAAAGTAATTCGGAATTATGTAGTGTACCCAATTTAATTTAATGTATTGAATATACTGGAAGAATTATGCTTCCTCAATTTCAAATCAAATTATGTTGGTGTCATAAAAGTTGAAAAAGTGCAATGACAACCAATGTGCAGTGATTTTGTATCTGTACACGATAAGATCGCGAGCTGTCAGTGCTGCCTAAACCGACGTGACCCTTCTTTGGAGGCCAGCGGCCAACTGAGTCAAACGTCACTTGTGTTTATGATTTTATATCACAGAAAGCCGCCATAGATATTTGTATGAAGATTTGAGGGAAAAAAATTGCTCAAGTTTGGGATTAATTTACACAAAATAAGTGTATGTTTATTAAAAAACAAGGTATTTAGCGCCTAGCCCAAGCCTTTAACTTTATAATTTGATAAGAATCATATGAAAATTCTTGATGATTACGACACAGTTGTTACAATACGGGAGTGGTTTTTCGTCATATTCTGAATTTAATTTACAGTTATCCATAAGCATTTACTTAAATTCGAATGATTCAGCACCTAGCTAGACTCTTCGACTACCGGTGTGATTTTTTTCAAGGCTGTAGAGCATCATTTACTACATAATTCTATGACAATGCCAACCCTCGATTACCTATTGCTGACCCTTAAGTTATTAGTGACAATGAATATCAAGTTTATAGTTTTGGTTAGGATACCTATTACAAGCACTGTAGAACAATATCGGGAATCATGGATTCATACTACATCTAGAAACCATAGTGCTAGTTATTATCTCACCACCGCGTACATACATAATGTATATCAAGGTACCTATATTATGTATCTCGTATCTCGTTATGTATAATGAAATGAAGCATGAAGCCGGGACGCGATCCTGTCAAATTACGCCAGATTAATTTTGATTTATTTTGTGAAGCTTCCACCTGTTCTTCATTTAATTATATCATAAGTTTGCTAAGTACAGTCCTCATTTTATACGGGGTCGGCTGCTAATGAAATTCTTTGCAAATTGATATCATTTAGCTTTTGATTGTCGACGATGCTGTGCTCACGTTTTTTGAGGTTTTATTATTAAATTTCTTTGTTTATGAAATGCGGCTCATGCTTAATGAACTTTTACTGACTTGACTATTTATAGGCGAACGTTTTTCTATGTGGTTTGAATTATGGGACAGAGGGCTTACTAAGCACTTAGGTATTAATAGAGGAGAAAATAATTCCTTTGTCTATTAATATACCTAAATTTTAATTATTGTTTTCATGATATTGATATCAGGCTACAAAACGAATCATAATTTGATCTTGATGTCACATATCAATACGGAGCTTCTCAATAAGTACTTTGTGAATAAAAATACGTACCTCACCTAAAGCTCTCCAGAGATAGAACCTGGAACGACGCTGGTCCATTGTGCTTAATCTAGATATCCAGGTTCACTCACGATGTTTTCCTTCACTTCATTTGTACATGGTAGAATTTGAACCCACGGCTTCTCGAATGAGAGTACGAGATCTTACACCACCAAGGCTCATATATAGGTTAGGTAGTATGTGTAGGATACTAGGTAATTTCACCCCAATCATAGAATATATGTGACTGAACTAGTGCGCAAGCTCGTTGTATTATCAACAGTCCATAGGGACTTAACACAACAGAACTATACTCGAATATAACAACAAACAACAATAACAGAAATCAAATACTTAGCGATAACATGAGATACTTGAGAGCTTTCGGTTCGCCGCAGCCCACAGTCACCTGTCGTGTGTTCACGACAACGGAAAATACACATAATGTAAAACTATATGTACCTATATATGGTTGTATACCTACTGCTCTTTGAGCTGTATATGATGCTAGACTTATTTCGTCCTATGCGAAAACCCATTAGCTATATTGCTTGGAGACGAAACAGAGCGTGTTGAGTCCTGTAGGTATGTACCTGTGTGTGTGTGAGTGTGTGTGTGTGTGTGGAGTGACCTGTGATGTCAACTCACAAGGGTGGCCGTGTTGTTTTGTACTCATACAACAACTTTATACTGGTTTATTTTATGTTTCTTCTGTAAACATGCATGGCCTCGACGTATTCAATATAAAGATACTATACTTACACATAAATGGTATGTTTGGTGTATGTATGATACTTTCAGTGCTATTAATTACTTTATAATCAAATACTTTTTCCAATTATTTTAAATGCGTAATTACGTACTTTTAAAAAAACTGATTTCTTATACACGAAACAGGCTTTTTTCCCGTAATAATTTTCATTTCAAGAGGTCTCCCCTACGAATTCCTCTGGGATACCGTGAATTGAATGGGTCCGCAATTAAAGTGATTGACTTGACCTGGTGGGTTACTGCCCTAGGCAGAATTAGAAGGACTTGATCTAGATAAGATTACAAACTAAGTATGAACTAGGATCCTACCTCTCACATGCAAACTTGGCCCACTCAAAACGAAACTGCATTAAATATCATTGCTTTCAGTTTATTCTACTAGATACTGCTAATTGAAATTATAGAGAAACTTGGAAAACTTGAAGGTAGTTTTCCTTTCATAAAGTTAATGAAATGTATATCTACGGAAGTGGGTACATCGTAAAGTTACTTAATTATAACGTTATTATTTAAGTTTTGAGCGAACTGCGTACCTAAATCTTGTCTGTATTTTTACATTATTTAAATTTGAAGTACGTAGGGAGGTACTTGGCTGTTTAATCTAGCCTCTTCAAATACTTATGTTTCAGTAATGAGGTCAATGACCTCTTGTCTCGACAAGGTCGATTTCTGTATTAATTTTATAGAGGGTGTTGCAAAAGTGGTACAGTAAGTCGAAAAAATATATTTCGGAATGACTTGTCGCGTTATCCTGTTAAGTACTTTATGTTACCAACAAATATCAAATCAACACATAAATATTTTATTTGTATAACATTGAATCCATTAAATTAAATTATAGATCTTTTTACGACAATTTTTAAATAAATACGACAAAATAAGAACACTTAGATTACCAGCGCAACAGTGGTCTAGATATTGATATGTTACAGAATACAGTCCAAAGTCAAGTGTCCGGTTTGTCTGAGTCTGAGATTTATAGCCCCTGCTTGTGTGCAGTCGTCCCGGGACTGGCTTATCTCGCTTCATACTAACTGGGATTTTGGAAGACCAACAACCTATTCTTGGACATCGATGACTCAACATTTTTAACGTAGCGTAGGTACGCAGTCAGCAAAATAGATATGAACAAACAGTTTGAGCCTAATGCCGAGTAAATATTAAAGCATTGATTTAAATAAATTTCATTCGAATTTAAGTAGGTAGGTATTTAAAATTACGATTCTAGTTAAATTAATAATACATACGCGGTGAATATCGGGAAACGTTCCTGAAATTTCTTCAGAGCATTTGGCTTAAACGAGGCATATTTCCAAATTTAGTAGAATTATCCCAAAACGGTGGCGCATGCCAAAGCGGCCAGTTCACAAAACAAGGAGCACAACCTACTTTTAGTAATTTAATTTAAAAATTGTCGTAAAAAGGCGAGCTGGTAGTCTGCGAGAGCATTATATAAGCTATCTGGCGAAGCAAGAAGCTTACTCTGACTTTGCGATCACGAGGTTAGGGACCGCTGCCATGCCGACGCTTGGTACAAGTACAATAGAGATCGTGGTTAGCAGATCTTCTTCTGTAGCGAGGTGTTTGTATGTGGGAGTAGGCGCCCGGGATCCCTCGGGACACGGCGCTGGCGACGGTCCAGGCCGAGGTTCCGCCCACTTCACTGAGCTCAACTTTGAAACTAAACCGTGAAGATGAAGCTGAAGGAAACTATTTTACTTTTCTGGACCTATGATTTACTTTTTTAAACGATGACAATCAAATTTCAGATTAAGAAAGTAGGTAACTTTAATAACTCGATATATCCCTCAAAAAACGGTGAATGTTCTAATGGACAAATGGAGCTGACACGTTCGGGCTGAGCAGCTTCCAAAATGTAAGTTCCTATCACTATATTACCATAACTTTTTCGGCAAAGTGAGCATTTATCTGTAATATAAATGTTTATGAAGTTATTTTATATGTTTTCAGCTGTAGGTTGCATGTTCGTGCTCACTGAACGATTAACTTTTTTCAATCAACTATTTTCTGAATGTACCTCGTTTTATTATGAATATGGAACACTGATGAATCCAGAACACATAAATCTGAATCGACAATGAAAACCCCAGCGATTAATCAAAGTTCTCATATGAAATATGTAAGACATTCCGGGAATCTTACGATGACAGCTGACTTACGAGTTAGTTTAAAACCTTTTGAAATAGGATAATCCTGAGCGAAGTTGTGCAGACACGTCGCTGGCGCCTGTCCAAGGGTGGAGGTATCCAAGCGGGCCACTCCTGTGTGGACTGATAATTCATTATCTTATACCTTATTATATAAGGCATCTTAGGGCGCACGCGCGCCAACAGAACTAGGGGTCGAAGTGGTCGCCATGGCCGAAATCGGTCGGACCAATCATCATGATCATCATCCTCATCTTATACCCCAGCTCTACAAAATCAGAACTTGTATTTTTCCAATTAATAGCATTTGTCGATACCTATTTTATTTTAAAGATTAATGCAGACCTTACAGTCAGTTATTCAGTAAAAAACTGCACTTGCCTCTGACATGCCTACATAACAGTGAATAACATTTCTTGCAATTTCGAGTAAAGAATTTATTATAAAATAATACAGTTATAAGATATGTGGGTGTAACAGGAAAGGCCCGTGGCTGTGTCATCTGAGCACAAAAAGGATGAAACGAGCACTTTTGTATTTGCCGTAACGTTTCTACTTCGCGCAAGTAGGCTCAGGTTAATCCCAGATTGGGGGTTAATTTCACGAAAACGACTTCGCTCTACCAACTTGCGAAACAATTGAAATTAAGTATACTTAAATACAATATTCGTGAGTTGATATTTGGTAAGGTCCTTAAAATAAACCTAGTTTATCTTTGTAAAGGTTGTTCTTTGGTTTCTCACAGTTCTATTTAAGTCAACCACCACTATGCTACAGGTGCCTATTATAATTGAGAGTCAGTGAGAATTATTATCATATTTTTATGATATCACATTGAAAGAAGATAAAAGGGCCAACAATTAAAAAAAAAACATTTTAAATTATAAAAGAACAGAAGTGCAAAATTTGAATTGATAAATTATGTGGCTTATGAGTCATTTTACACTATAACTGTAACATAGTGAATATCTTCAGCAGTTCATGAATATGTTAGTGTGTATGTATTCCTTTGTCCGTGGCCTCGGGGCTACAGAAACAATAGTTAGAACATTATGTTCCATTTGTAAGGGACGGATGTTGTTTTAAACAGAAACAATTTCATCCTCTTCAGTAAGTTTTGAAAATTACCGAAAGTATCCTTTTATAAACGCTTTGATTTTGACGGTGTTGCCAGTCCCGGGTCACCCCTTTTCGGCTTACTATTTACCCATTTTGCAATATTCTGTATAATAAAAAATAAAAATATATTATAGTAAGATAAGTTTTTACCCATAAGTTCAAGTCAAAAAGTTTAGCAGGTGAAATATGTATTTATTATTTTATTTAAGCCATCAAGGTGAAATATAATGAATCTAAAGCATACCGGAAAATGTAAAATGCGAGTATAAATATTTATTTGAAGTAGATATTTTGCATGTAGAGATATCAGTGTATTTGATATTGTCCCCTTGATGTCTAATAAACCAATTAAAGTATTTTTTGACAAAACATAGTTTTAATTAGAGTCCATTAGAATCTACTTTAACGATCTACCAAAGTATATTATAAATATATGACCAAACACATTAAAGCATTTTGAAGCAAAAACAAGAACTATTTTTTGCAAGAAAACTATGTTATTGTATTCGTATCAAGGTCGTAGCCGTACCAGTCTCGTAGCCTCGTAGCGCGTAGCTCGTAGCGCGTAGCGCATAGCGAGGTAGGTCACGCCACGAAATGAAAGCATAGAACGCCGCCGCCGTCGCTAATTTTGTTTTTACCCGACTGCCGAAGGAGGAGGGTAATGTTTTTATTGTAATCTTTTTGTTGTATTCTTAACCCCCTATGTAAAAATGTGGGTGATATAATTCTGTTATCAATTTAGATATTAAACCTAGATAGGTATTTGTTTCTATATAAATTACTATAAATTAGTCCTGAAAAGATTCTCTAAAATGTATTTATTTTATTTATAATTAAATTGAAACAATTGCTTATTGTTATGTCTACAGGCACTTATCTAGGGACAAAAATTCTTTAACAAAGGATCCTTAGTCAGATTAAATTTCCGCTGGGTCCACTCCAGCCCTGAATGTCATTTATTACTCGCGTACAAAGGGCTCGGCCATACTACTACAATATTAGAAACCCTTCCTCATCACTGTTGTTCGCCTATCGCTGTCCCGCTCGCACTTCCCTACTCAAACGTTTTAAAAGCAAGACAATATTTGTATATGCAAAGATCGGGGGCTATTTCAATTAAGATCTTCAAGACGAAAGTGGTGGAGCTTGTTGAACAATTATTTAACTTTTTCCATTTCATTCTTACTGATATTTTTTACCAAAAATGGATCACTATTTTATGATATTCCAATGGAAGCTTTCAAACGCAGTTTTTGATGTACGGACATGGTAAAATTAATCCTTTGTACAGAAAGGATTTAGGTCAACAATAAAATATCAGTTGCCTTTTATATTCGGTTTGTGCACAGAGTTACTATTGCGATTTTACATTTTGTTCAGCTCCGTGAAAGTCTGTGTTAATCCTTGATGCATGTCTGACTATAGTCATAATATGCGATATATGAAGCTTCTCAATATGATACCTGTAACAAATGGTCTTCTCGAATACTGAAACCATATACAGAATTCATCAAAACTATTGTTTCCCCGTGAAATATATTAATAATTAGTTATGTGCCTTTATTATTTAAGATAAACATACACTGAAAGATCTTAAATTTTTTTTATAAACTCGTGAAAGATTATAACGATTTGAATGGAATATTATCTCTCATTTATAGTTTAACTTTATATTATATTATATTTATAATTAGTAATGGCTTCTTCAACAAATTTCGACTACAGAATAGGTAATTTACATAAAATCAACTATGCCGCTCTTGTAACCGGGATCTCTGATAATCACTTTACGGCCATGATTCATATAACATCTTTTTAAAATCGTATGAAAGTATGTAACTAGATAGTTAGATAATAGTTATGGATATCATCATTTAAACTCGCAGTAAATGGTTTTATTTACCTTTCTGTCTATCTACAGCACAGAATAAACTTACGAACTTCAACTGAGTAGTTAGAATAAATAAATGTCGCAGCTCATTAGGGCGAGTCCCGGATCGCGCTCGGACCTCCAACTTTTCCCTTTTTATTATTTTCCGATGCTGTAAAAAGAGATCCGAAGATCGCTGATAAGTCGCCTGGAGGGTATTACCTTCAAACAGCTGCTTCACGTTTTTTTTACCTAAATCTCTGTAGTTCGCTTGTGACTTACCAAGTATTTATAAAAAATGTGACTGCGCATTTTTGCCCGTAAAATACGAGAAGCAAAGTTTTACGTTATCGGTGGTCGATCGCTCAAAGTGGCGTAGATATCGGATGTGCTTTTGCTACGTAATATACAGCTGTTATAGCTTTTACGAAAGCAATCATCGTAGGTATAATTTTTATGTTTTAACTGTGTTTTGTATAAAATAAAATGTCTATAAATTTTATAAATAATCATAATATTTAAAATATATTTTATCACTTTTATTACACTTTAAACTAAAATACGTAAAGTGGAAAGTTCATCCATGTATTGCAATAATGGGCTGTGCCAATCTGATAGTCGATTCAAATGCGGCGATTTGGAAGGTGTCCATGACTGCCTCGAGTCGAGACCCCATTAACGACATTGACTTACATGCAGTGCCGTCAGACACGGCCCGGCCAAAATTGTACATTACCGTAAAATATATTTAAGTATACAGGGTGTTGCAAAAAGGGCATACTAAGCCGAAACCTAATGAGTTTATTTTTATATAGAGTTTTCCACAATCTCCTTTACCTTAAAAAAATATGCGTACCTAGTAATTTCTGCACAGAAAGCTTATACAATGAAAAACTTAACTGCATCTAAACCTGTAAAGTCGTTTTTTTTTTTGTGAAAGATAAACTTATGGCTCTACATTATTATTTAGTATAATTTGTATAGTTACATAAACATAACCCAGATTTAACCCACAATTTGTCTATCAATGTATCAATAGATTTAATTCTTAAAAAAACGCAAACAACTAGACCAATTCTTGTGAAATCATAATAGACCATGACTTGACACCCGTATTGTATTTACGAGCATTCAAGGATACAACAACTACATACATTGCGTTCATCAGTGTCTGGTGCTGCCATGCCATTACTAGCTCTAATACCTAACGTTAGAGTAGTGATCAGCGTGGTAGCGCGTGGATGTATGGTAAAGTTGGATATGGCATGCTCAGGGCTCGAACGTCGAGTGTATAAGACAAAGAGCTTAGAAGAAGCAACTTTACGCCTCAACTTTATCGTATCGATCGGTGCCGTGTTCGTAGTTTCGTAAGCACCGCGCTGAACGACAGCGAGCGAACACTTTTAAGACTAAGTTAAAACTTTTAAAACTCTTTTCATAAGATTTTCATGGTGAAGATTATGAACAGTAGGGCTTATGAGTGTTCTTTAAAATAGTAAGTAAAAGTGAACCTGATTGACGGTTTCCCACTACACTGATAAGTACGTTTGGTTGAAATAAGCTGATGATGAGTGTAAGATTAGATCTTAGGGCGGTCCGAATGTATATAAGGTATATAGTTCATACGTACGTCACTCCAGGGCTCCCTTTGATTCAGTACATAATAATGTTTATATATTGGACGACCAAAACATTCGATTCACTGCACACCTGATCATAAAAGTAGGACTCAAACACTGAATACTCGAGTTGTGTATTTACGAAGTATCATTACTTAGAGTCTTAGACGCTTGTGCGCCCAATTAGTGTCGAGCATAATGTGCTAAGTTTTGGAGAAATCTGCTTAATGAGGCCTCCCGGCGTTCAGAGCTCTCACCTCCTCGCATGTGTCATAGATTAGGCAACTCCTCGTGATGCTTGCGAATTTCCTGCGTACATTATGATGGCAGCTAATGAGTACTGAATATGTTGGTTACCATGGCGCAATGTACTCGCAGTGAAGGGCCGTAAAAGGCGTCTCTTCTGTGTTATCTTGTTTTCTTTGAAACTAAAAACCGACGCTAATTTTGCGTTAAGTTTCCGGGAAATCCTCATTCAAAATGGTGGTCCACAAGCTTGTCTCTATTATTTCGAAAGTAATTATTACTTTTCAGGAACAGTCAACGTATTTAATTATAGTTGAATCCAACATTGAATTATGTTCTTAATCAACAACTGAGCTTATGGCATGATAGTAATATATATCGGTCAAAATATAACTATAAATACCTTATTACACGTAAAATGTACGGTTCTTCTAGAAGACTGTTACCTCAAATACAATTGACAAGCGCAAATGGCAAGTTTTGCACTTTTCATTTTAGTACCTATCTGAGATAAAACCGACACAATGCCACAAAATAAAGTTGAAGTTAAAAGAATAGACTATTACTCAGAAAAATGTCAGCCAGGCAGCTGTTGCTAGTTTTTAACATAGTACACTCTTATCAACTCATTCTGAAAATCGCGATATTATGTTACTTACGCACATCAATGTATTATAAGTTTATTGGTCACAGAGGCTTGTTTTTACGATTCCGCCTGCGCTGCGCGAGATACTTTGAATGCCAATCTCAATTTATCTTATGTTTTATGACGGGCTGCAGATTCTTGTTGGCGGCCATAAAATGTTTAAAGATATTGTAACGAGAACCGGCAACATAATCTCATAAATATCTGACTACGGCGAAGAGGAACGATTGCAATAAACTAGTGTATAGAACGTTTTTTTCGCTTTTATCCAAAAATGACATAAAAACTTACCGCATGGTAGGTGTTTAGTAACAATCAATTTGTCTAATTTAGTTGTTAAAATACATTACTATTTGTCCACTATAGCCCTGGTTTTAAATCCTTTAAATAAGATTTGAACAGGGTGAAAGTTATCAGTGATCAATATAAAACTCACCGAATTAACTGCTGCCATTACGTCATCGGTGCCTCGACGTTGGTAGTTAGACTACCGGCTGCAACAAAAGAAAAAATATGTAATAATCATGCACTTTTTTCACGAATAAATCGTCGCAGTCGTAGAACAATGACGGATCTGCAAAACAGCAACTTTACAGGAGAGCCAGTTAAAGTTTTTAAACAACGTTTTGTTCGATAAGATGAAAACCGCTGAAGCGATTCATTTGAAATTTGGTCACATTATTATACGAATGGACTTTTGCAATATAGCCTGTATAATTAGTCTGTAATAAGTCTAGGTTTCCTGAAAAATCAGATAGGTCATTGTTCTATGTATCCTACTATGTCGCATTATATGATACGTCGTTTTTTTACGGACTTTTATTGCATATCTAATGGCGTATTATACTTTTCGTCGTTGTTTTAGGGAATATATGGAAAAATTCAAAGACGGATCTTTAAATAACCTATTTAGGAGGGTGCTGATTGCGCTATATTATTTTTTGTTTAGGTCCAAATTTTTTTTACAAAATACAATTATTTTATAAAATGTTTTTTGAAGACCCCATTGTGTCCAAGCATCAGCCAATAATCATCCAATGCTAAACATAGGCCTCTCCCAAGGAGCTCCACAACACTCGGTCCTCGGGCTTCCTCATCCAGCCACTACTGGCTACCAGCCTACGGTTGTCCTTATTTGTGACTCGAGAATTCGTCGACCCCAACGGTTATTGGTTCTTCGGCAGATATAGCCAGCCCACTGCCACTTCAGCTTGCACATTTTGACAGCTATGTCGGTAACCTTAGTCCTCTTGACGGATACCCTCATTTCTGATACGATCCATCAGAGAAACCCCAAGCATAGCACGCTGAGCGACTTTAAATGAGCGGTGGACCAGTACTACCGTCAGTGCCCACCTATCTGCCCCAAACGTCATCACTAGCAAGATGCACTGGTTGAAGAAGACTTTTGTCTTCAGGCTCTAATGTTAAAAGTCTTCTTCTCTGATCAGGGATGGCCGAGGAGAATATGTGACGGAGTTTCCCAACTCAATTGTGACATTTGTGACCCTTTGCTGGGCAAAGGTCTCTTCCTGGGTCTTCCAGCTATCCCTGTTCATGGCCTCCTCATTCCAGTTCCAACTAAACACGTCTAGGTCATCCCGTTATCTTCTTCTGGGTCTGCCCCTGTGCCGGCGGCCGTTATCGGCTACCCATTTGGTAGCATTTTTACCCTACCTATCCGGCTGCATACGACAGACGTGCGCCGCCCAGTCTCACTTCAGTTTGGCGGTCTTAGCACCCACGACGAAGGACGCTATCTCGCCCAAATAAATTACTCATTGACATATTGTATTTCCTGCCTATCTACCTCAACCCTAAGTTTCGTGCTGTTGGTCATGTCTGTTGTCTTCGAACGGTTCACTTTTAGTCCAACTTCAAGGCTTGCCGTGGATAGCTCTCGCAAAATTTGTTGGAGCTCGGGCGTTGAGTGGGAGAATAGGGCAATATCGTCCGCAATGCCGAGGTTTGACTTATTTTTACTTCCGAAATTGATGTCCTTGTCCTCCCAGGACTGTGTCAACTTCTTGAAAACCTCTTATAGGAAAATTGTAAAGCGTGTACAGCGAGGGTCGCCTTGTATGACACCCTTTTCAATCGGAAACGTTGGACCAGTACCAGGTTTTTCCAATTTCACGTTGGCTGAGCTGTTTATGTAGATAGTACCAACGAGTTCGATGTAGGTTGGATGAATTTTGTGGTGTTAAGGGCGGAAAGTATTGCTTGATGGTAGATACTGTCGAAACCTTTTGTATAGTCAATAAATACATGGTAAAGTGGTGTGTGAACTTTTCAATAATCTGATTGAGCGTGTATAGATAGAGGGTTCGCGGTAGAATAACTTGGTCGGAAACCGGCTTGTTCTGGTGGTTGATGTTAGTTCAGCAGAAAACGGATGCGATTGTGAATTATTTATACATGTGTGATGTCAAGCTAACGGGTCTATAGTTTCCGAGGTCGGATTTCTCACCCTTTTTATGGAGAAGTAAGTATAATGTGAGAATTATAGAATTTGCGGGGAATTTTTACTGACATTAATATGTGAGTAAAGTGGGCTCACCTATTTTTAAGAGGAAAAGCCCCAGTATCAATCGAATGCTGGTGATTGTGAAACAGCTGAGGAAAATTATCATCCCCAAGCAGTTCAAGATGATCCTTACATAGCTACGGATAAGATGATACCAATTTACTTAATTATTTACTGCCCGCAAACAGTAAATTCTCTGCTGTCCGATCACGTTGACTCCCCCGCGATGCCATTCACCCCTAGAACTAGAGAATTTACTGATTGTGGTCTGTCAATGAAGGAAATTGCTGTCATCTTATCCGTAGCCATGTAAGGATCCTCTCAAACTGCTTCGCGATGGTCATTATCCTCAGCTGTTTGACAATCACCAGCATTCGGTTGATGCTAGGACTTTTCCTTTGCAGTTGATGTAACGGTAGCTGTTAATACAGAAATTTAATGTTTGATGTGGATTCTACGGCTGACTTGGTTTGTATGTTTGGTAACTCATGCAAATTGCTGGAAAAACATAATTCCAAACCTACCCGCATGGTACCGTGCTCCCATCGTCACCTGCCTCTGGCAGTAGAGTTGATGAACAAAAAAAGTACTTAAGTACATTATTGTACATTATTTTTTAGCACATAGTTTTAAAAACATAATAAATTAGCAAAAATATACTGAAAAATCATAAATTTATTTATTTTCCATTGAAAATACGTAATATTATGAAAGAACAACGACGTATCCTAAAATAATTCCAAAGAATAACGACGGTTATCTACACACGTCTACCACTTATCCATAGAACAATGACGGTATATACAAAACACCAATAGTTAGGACAAAGAAAATAGTCGCATTTGAAATACCGTCACTAAATTTAACAAACAAACAATATTGTTTTTTTAATACACCGTACCTAATTATAACTAACTTCTCAATGATTTTAGCGAAAACTAGGGCTTTTATTTTTTTTAAACCAAGTTCCAAGAATAACGACGGATTTAAGAGACCGTCTTTGTTCTATGGGAGAAGTACTAAAAAAATATTTACTTGGAAAACAGAATTTTTCAATAATAATTATAGCAAAAAAACATTTTAGGTACTCATTACGTGTTCCATGTGCTCCTACAGAGAACACTGACAGAACAAACAAACCGTCGCGCGGCAGCGGGTCGCGGGGGGCGAGGGTCACCGCGGAACATGGACGGGACGGCACAAGCGCCCATGTTCTACGCGAAAAAATCAAAACCGTCAGTGTTCGACTCTGTATTTCGCTTATTATAAAAGATTTTAAAAAAAACTTTTGTTGTATAGGTAAATAATGAAATTTTAAAGAAGAATCTGCAATAATCCGAAAATCGAAAAAAATCAGATCCGTCACTGTTCTACGACTGCGACGAAATAATTGATGATTTGTATCACCTCCTATCAAGATTACGTAAACGTATTGGGCATCTTGTAGATATGGCGCGTCAACTCTCTGAATATCCAGGACACCTTGTACTAAATTTTCAGCTCTACAATCACTTTAAATATAGTTTAGATTGAATTTTGTTTTACATCAAACACAAAATCGTAAAAACCCTATGCGTTCCATATTGATTTAGCTACACAAACAAATATCTGAATATTTCATATCCCGCTCTCCACAAAGGCTTTCAAATCAAAACTTTGTATTTGGGCCGAGTTGGTTCGCTCTTGACAGTTCTTGTTTTAATTTTGAAACTGAAAACAAAGTATTGGTGTTTCAATCAATACGCAGCTATTAGATACCGTCGACTTCTATTGGTAATTCGATATCCTGTTCAAAGCCAAGTTTATAACAAAAAGTTTTAATAAATATTAAAACAGAGATCTTTAGATTTTCTTGTTTCTTGAATTTTCTGTATCATTAACACATATTCTAACTCCTTTACCATGGTTACCCATAACATATTTTAACATTGGAATCCCGTCTTAAACACAAACGGAAAATAGCAATTAATAATAGCATTGATCAAACAATGAAATTGTCAAAAAAACAAAGGCCACGACGAAAGCGGCGCAGCGGAGTAACGTACAAAGCGCAGAATGTCATCCGACAGAATCTGTGCGAAATAACAAATGAGCGGCGTTTCCGGAGCAAGGTCGAGGGGGGCGGGGCGCGGCGCGGGCGGGGGGGGGGGGGGACATCTCCAACGCGATGAGCTTAAAAATTCATTTATTAAGAGCTCTAAGTAAAGCAGGTGGACGCTAGAGGTCTCTAGATTGATGCCCTGTCACGGGTAT
This sequence comes from Plutella xylostella, assembly GCF_932276165.1. NCBI lineage: Eukaryota > Metazoa > Arthropoda > Insecta > Lepidoptera > Plutellidae > Plutella > Plutella xylostella. The sequence continues at coordinate 3,669,516 of NC_064005.1, forward strand.
ACACTCGGGAATTTAAAAAGAGAATTGTTGGAAAACATCCGCTAAGACGAGAGCATTAAAGTTGTTGGCTTTTTTTCATCGTAACTTGGTGGTAGACTTATGCATAATTATCACAGGAACTTGTAAAAATAGGATTTTATGGTATTTTTGACTGAATCGTTTTCTCCCCTGATTTGGATAATTCTTAAGTTCTTCCGCATCTTCTCGCTTTTTTCGGAGGAACCGGAGAACCTACCATCAACTCGAGTGTCGGTCAACTCGGTGGACCGGATGGCGTCCCACACTCCGTGTCTAGTCGACGAAGTGTCCACTCTAGTACAAAGATCTTATATGTACCTACATCACATTTTGATAATATAATTGTATTGGATGTTTAAATTATAATTTTATTTATTTTATTTTTTATTTTATTAGAAGAGAAAACATACAGTGTTGATGATCCTTTTTTGATTTATAAAAAGAAAGTACGGTGACAAGTAACATGACATTTTGACATATAAAATAACAAACTTTGTGATCAATAATAAAAGCTATTGAAGGAAGATCATTTCTATTTATTGTGAGATATTTGACCAATTCTCTTCATTTGTGGTCCAATCGAGTCCGGCATGGACCGACCACTACGCCGTAGTGCTAGATTAAACAAAAATGAAGTAAGTGCTGACCAAGAAAGTAGGCCTGACGACCAACAGCCGAGGGTGCCGTGCTCCGATCGATCATCGAGCGCGCGCTCCAGCGCCGCGACCATGCGCCGGCTGGCGGAGGCTCGGGCGGCTCGAGAGCTTGCCGAGCTGGAGGAGAGACGGCTGGAAACTGAACAACGGCACCTGGAAGAGCAACGACAGTTGGAGCAACGGCGCCTGGAAGAGCAACGACAGTTGGAGCAACGGCGCCTGGAGGCTGAGCGCGCAAGGATAGAGGCTGGACTAGAGGAGGAAAAGGCCCAAATAGAGGTCGAGGAGGTGGAGAAGGCCTCAAGTCGTGCCTCGCTTTCACGAGTGGAGAAGGCCTCAAGTCGTGCCTCGCTTTCACGAGTGGTACATTGGCTTAATCAAAATCACTCGCCCAAGCCTGAAGCGAATCGAAGTGACAAATTGCTAGGCCGCCTGTCAGCCAGAGACCTGCCTACGTTCTCTGGCGATGCACTCGAATGGCTGCGTTTCAAACACGCCTTCGAGTCGACGACTAGAATAGGCCAGTACTCGGAAGACGAAAACGTAGCCCGCCTACAGAGATGCCTGCGTGGAGAGGCGTGGGAGACGGTAGCGGCCCGCATCATCACCGTGTCCTCGGCCCAAGAGATCATGAAGACTCTCGAAATGCGCTTTGGAAGACCAGATCTTATAGTGCAGAAGATTATTGGAGAAATAAAGAAAATACCGAAGCTAAGTGGCTCTAGGACGGAGTTAGTGACGCTCGCGACTAAAGTTTCAAATTGTTTAGCTGCTATCACAGCGACCAACTGTTCAGATTATTTATACAGCCCGGATTTGGTAATGGAAATTGTAAATAAATTAACTGAGAACTTAGTTTATAGGTGGATAGATTATAGCGTTACCCGAGATGCCGCCCGCCGTCCGAAATTAGCCGCATTATCCGATTATTTGATGCGTGAGGCCGAACTAGTGTGTAGGGCTGGGGTAATGGAGCCGCAACTAAAGACTAAGACTTTTTCCTCAGGTTTTGGCCGTCATCCTGTGCTCGCGATGGTCGATGATTATTCCGATTCCGGTGCGGCCAACGCGACTAATATGGCTTCGATCAATGCAGTTTCCTTTCAGAAGCGCGGTGGGCAGACCGACACAACACGACCATACTGTCCCTTCTGCGAGAAAGATGGTCACGACTTGAACAGCTGTTCTCCATTTAGTTCTAGGTCTGTGGACGAGAGATGGGACTGGATTTGTAATAAGAAGCTGTGTTTCAAATGTTTCAGCCCCAAACATCGACGTGAGCGCTGCAGGTCCAGACGTCAATGTGCCACGTGTAGTCGTGGGCACCACACATTGCTTCATCGCGAAGACTGGCTAAATTGGACCAAAAGTAAGCAGTCTAATGGCGATAATGATAAAACGACTGAGACTACGGCGAACTTATGGACTAAACCCGAACAAGAGGGGCGGAGGTATGTAGGAGTCTTACCTGTGATGACCTTACAATGTGGAGGGTCCTGCTGGTAGCGTCCGCACGTGTGTCATGATAGACGGGGGGTCTACCATAAGCTTGATAGACTCCCGCCTAGCTGAAAAAATTGGTGCAGAGGGTCCTCGCGTGAACCTTAATTTGCAGGGTGCTGTCGGCGAAACGAAAAGAGAGAACGATAGCCTTGCAGTTGCCGTGACGTTACACACTTCTACGGGTTCCTTTTATTTGCCGAAAATACGTACTGTAGACTCACTCCGCTTGCCCACACAAAAGGTCGATAGAAAATTAATAGAAAGTTGTCTACATTTACAGGATGTGCCGCTAGAGGAGTATGATGGCTATCCGGAGATTCTAATTGGCCAGGATTATTTACAGCTGATATTGATAAGAGAGAACCGAGAAGGACGAGCGAACGAGCCTGTTGCTTCGCGGACTAACCTAGGCTGGGTACTTCACGGATTCGTATCATCTAGTTGTAAGGTAAACAAAGAATTCACAAACCATCTCCATCACTCTGAAGCTGACGTCGAATTACATGAATTGGTTAATGATTATTTTCGTGTCGATAGCCTTGGTGTAAAACATGAAGAGAATGATAAGTTTTCACCAGGTGAACAGCGAGCTATGAGTATTCTCGACGCGAAGACCAGGAAGATCGGTGACAGATGGGAGACCGGGCTGCTGTGGAGATCGGATGACGTCGCTCTGCCGGAGAATAAAGGGAGCGCAGTGCAGCGACTGAAGGTGATAGAGAGGATGATGGACGTTGACCCCGCTTTCTCGATTGACTATTCGAAGCAGGTGGATAATTTACTGGAAAAACATTATGCAGAAGAAGTCCATGAAACTTTGGCCGGCCCGAGACTTTGGTACTTGCCACATTTCGGAGTACGCAATCCGTCTAAACCGGGAAAGCTTCGCCTAGTGCATGATGCGAGAGCAGAAACAAAAGGCATTTCTCTGAATACGGAGTTGCTAGCAGGCCCTGACCTTCTTAATTCATTAGTTGGTGTTTTGTTCCGTTTTCGAGAGAGGGCGGTAGCAGTTACGGGAGATATCAAAGAAATGTTTATGCGTGTCAAAATAAACGAAGAGGATCAGAAATCGCAACTATTTTTGTGGCGTGGGATGAATAGAGATCAACCTCCCCGTACGTACAAAATGTCTTCGATGATTTTTGGCGCGAAATCATCCCCGTGTACTGCTACGTACATTATTAGAAAGAATGCTGACCAATATGCTGAATCTCATCCGCGCGCCGTGATAGCTATTAAAAGAAGACACTATGTAGATGACTACTGTGATAGCGTGGACACAGTTGAAGAGATGAAGCAACTAGTAGCCGACGTCACTGCGATTCATATTGCTGGTGGATTCGAGATAAGAGGCTTCGTATCGAATAAACCTGAATGTCTTCCTGAGCCAACAGAGACGCCGTCGGTTAGCTTATTGCAAACGGAGAGCTCTCAGCGTACCTTGGGAATGATATGGAAGCCACAGAAAGATGCTCTTGGGTTCGACCTGAGTTTCAAGAAGTTGGAAGCAGACATTGTCGACGGATCACAAAAACCCACTAAACGTCAAATGCTTAAAGTCATAATGTCTGTTTTCGATCCTTTAGGTTTCCTTGGTCCACTGTTAATTCGAGGCAAAATTTTGCTGCAACAACTTTGGCGAAGCGGCGTGAAATGGGACGAGTTAATAGGTGATACCTTTACACGAACCTGGAGTGAATTCCTGATAGATTTAAAGTCGTGTGAAGAGTTTATGGTACCTCGTTGTTATGGTTTCAGTGCTTTCGATCAGTTTCAACTGCACGTTTTTGTGGATGCCTCAGAACAAGCATTTTCGGCAGTAGCTTACTTGCGTAGACACAACGGTGAGGTAGCCTTTGCAGCTGGAAAATGTAGAGTCGCGCCATTGAAATTGATTACCATACCTCGTCTAGAGCTTCAAGCGGCTCTCATGGGTGCTCGACTAGGCGCCACTGTTCAAAGGGAGCATGACCTGAATATTGTGGATCGTTTTTTTTGGACAGATTCCAGAGTAGTGTGGCACTGGTTACAGAACAACCCGCAAGACAAGAAATCGTTCGTCTCGAATCGAATATCCGAAATCAGAGAGCTGTCAAATTCAGATGAATGGAAGTGGTTACCAGGCGAGTTAAATGTTGCCGATGAAGCGACAAGGGCAAAGCGACATGACACCACAAAACTCAAATGGACGACGGGCCCTGATTTCTTGAAACTTACTGAAGATAGATGGCCAAAGATTACGCCGCCTACTATCTTAGATGACATTGAATATACAATGGCGACACGTACCCGACCAGCAATGCCACTACCTGACATTAATCGTTTCTCAAGATGGTTACGTTTGATACGAGCATCAGCTAACGTCATTTTATTTGTTGAAAGGCTCCGAAATAAATCACGAGTGTCTTTGGAGAGTCGGCATATGGATCGTGCTGAGCAATTGTGGATCATACAGAGCCAGCATGAAAGCTTTGGCGAAGATATAGCCAGAATCGAAACGAACAAGCCGATCGAGAAATGCAGCAAGCTTAAGAACTTATGCTCGTATATAGACGACAGTGGAGTTTTGCGACTGAAAGGAAGAGCAAGGGTGGTTCAAGACGTAGACACGGGTACACTTGATCCTGTACTGCTGGACGGAAAGCACCAGTACACGCGATTAATGATACGTCATTACCATGAAAAGGCCTTCCATGGGAATACCGAAACCGTCGTGAACGATCTGAGACAGAAGTACTGGGTGATAAATCTGCGATCAACTGTCAAGGCTGTTCAACACAGCTGTTTGATTTGTCGTCAACGAAAATCTCAGCCTTTACACCCCCCTACAGGAGACTTACCATTAGCGAGATTAGCTCATCATCACAGAGTATTCGCACACTGTGGGCTGGATTACTTTGGTCCCATGACTGTTACGATCGGGAGACGGCACGAGAAACGATACGGTGCACTGTTCACGTGCATGACGACCAGAGCGGTGCACATCGAGTTGGCCGGCAGCTTGACTACTGACTCGGCCATCATGGCGCTGAGACGCATGATGAACCGGAGGGGAAACCCAAAGGTCATTTATTCCGATAACGGAACCAACTTCCGAGGCGCGAACACTGAACTTAAAAGGGTACTGAAGGAAGTAGATCAATCGGAAGTATCGAAATTTTTGACCAATGAAAGGATCGAGTGGCGCTTTAATCCACCGCTGGCTCCGCACATGGGCGGCTGCTGGGAGAGATTAGTGCGGAGCGTTAAAACATCGCTGAAAACGGTCCTCAACGAACAAGCACCAAAGGAGGAAACGCTGATGACATTGCTGACAGAGGTTGAGCACACGCTGAACTCACGTCCCTTGACGCACGTCTCTGTGTCCGAGAGTGATCCAGAATCTCTTACACCTAATCATTTTCTTATGGGTGGACCATCTAATGTACCCTGGTTGGGTAACTGTGATCAGGTTTCCCGAAAGTGCTGGAGAGACGCGCAACGGTTAGCCGACGCGTTTTGGAAGCGATGGCTGCGTGAGTACTTGCCCACATTGGTTCCTCGACCGTCTCGAGTACAGGATTGTTTGTTAGTCGAGGGGTCTTTGGTTTTGGTAGCGGATCCATCTCTACCTAGGAATGTTTGGCTTAGAGGAGTGGTTGTTAAAGTTTTCCCTGGGCCCGACGGTTTATGTAGAGTAGCGGACATTCGGACGTCGGGCGGCATATTGCGGCGACCACTAACTAAATTAATAGTGTTAGGTAGCTCTGAATGAATTTATTTTGTACCTTTAATTTTATTTTGTATCTTTTAAATTTATGTATTTTTTTTGGCCGGGAGAATGTTGATGATCCTTTTTTGATTTATAAAAAGAAAGTACGGTGACAAGTAACATGACATTTTGACATATAAAATAACAAACTTTGTGATCAATAATAAAAGCTATTGAAGGAAGATCATTTCTATTTATTGTGAGATATTTGACCAATTCTCTTCATACAGTGTATATTCTTAAACTTACAAATATAAATCTATATCTAACACACACACCAGTAAAGTTTTCAAAAATACTTATGTGTAATTTAGGTACTTCTGCTGGTACTGGTAATACTTATTCAAAGTAGAAATATCAGTATTTTCTTTATAGAGAATCGCGGACGAGTCTAAGATTCGTCCAGTCAGTTTATTCAATTTTCCACCTAGACTATAGGACTATTTAGTAATGTGTGTCTATGATCGAGTTATTCAAGGTACCTTTACAGTCTTGTTTTGAGCGTTTATAAATCGTGATCGATATGCTTCAGTGGCGGCACCGAGCCGCCTCTCTGTGGCGAAACATGTATTGTTGTCTTGATACAGTGCCAGCGTACGTACGAGTGTCGAATTCTTTATAGCTTATTAAATGACCGAAACTATAATTTTATTGGAACTAATCGACGTACTAATTACCTCCCACACATGAACGCAAAAACAATAAGCTGATTTTAGTGGACATCATCGACTTTTTTTATTATTACATTAGTTATTTTATTTTTGTTACTTAAATTTTATGTTTGTTTTTAAACTAAAGGCGGTTACTATATAACTATATAGGTACCTAACCAACTTATTTTTTAGGATTCTAAGCCAAGTTCTTTCACTGTGGCCAGTGCCCTGTGCCAGGCTAGTTGCTGGGGAGTAAACACTCGAACCACTTTGTGTGTTCTTTATTGTTCTCCTCAGAACATTGTTTCCCAATTTCCGTTGTCGGTGTAAACGCGCGTGTTCACGTCCACGCACGGCGCTCGTCATAAAAGTTGTTATTATGAGACGCAGGTCTAGGAGTAACGGGAGCACGGCCGCGTCAATGGCAGTCTACCGGAGCCCTGTTTATTTCACAATAAAACTGTTTTACAAGTGAACACAACGTCACAGCATAAACCGTGCTGCAAAGAAAAGGTTGAGCGGAATAGTGTTCTCGAGAAAAAACCAACATGACTGCCGCTTGTAGTTGCGGCCGCTGCGGACACGTTGTTTTGTTAGTTTTGTCGGTAACAGTATAACTGTGGCATACGTAAAACGTTCATTCTAAATTGAGTAAAGCTGCGGTAGGAGTTATGTCAGAGCGGGGAGTACGCGACGTGTGCGCTCTCGCGTGTAACGACGCGGGATTTATTGCGCGGGCATGCGCTCGTAAAACACGTTTGTTTGCGATATCTCGTTTTGCTAATCTCGGAAATATTTGATAATCGAGTTAATGTGCCTTGGCTGATACATATGCGCTGGTTTGGTTCGTTGAATAAGCGTGCCGAGTAGGAATTTACAGCGAGAGCTTTGCTGACACCCCTACTCGTTCTGTGTCAGGAGGTGAGCGGGTCGAGGTGCTGAGCACGCAGACACTCGAAGATGTTATGTCTACTATTAATCGGACACGCTACACGCTACGTAGTCGGTTTTCACAAATCTTGTTCTTCTTATTTTGTCGATGCAGATCCCTCCATGTCTGTCACAACCCGTTGCTTCACTTCGCTGTTAACCTTATTTCTGTGCAGCTTATTCTTTCTACTAAAGAGTAGTACTGAAAAAGTTCAGCACCATAATATCTCAAAATAGCCAATATAATACGTATAGAATCTAAAGAAACACAAAGAAACTGATGTCACAAAGCCGTATCAATTATAGCTCAAGGCTCCCAGCCGAGCAGTATTTAAATCACAGGTTCGGGCTCATTATCTCAGCAGGATAGGATAGAAGATATTTCACATTTTCATGCACCTCAGTCGTTGTGTGTTTATATAATTATATAAGTATGTATATATGTATTAAATATTTATATATTGTATTTATTTTCAGATAGGCTTAGTTATATATTATCTATTAGTATAAATTTGTTGTAATTTATTTAGTTAAGTAGTTTTAATTTTTTGGCAAAATCGTGTTAACTTTTTTTTTTTTTTTTTGCACTACCATACAATTTGCTCTTGTACCTCCTGCAGGTTGACTGGTAGAAAATGCTTTTAGCATTAAGTCCACCTGATTGTACATAATTACATATGTATATTGTGCAATAAAAGAATAAATAAATAAATAAATAAATAGCAATAATGACAGCATTTGAAAGTTTTCCGTATTGGCACCTACAGCCGTTATGGGTTGCGGTGAACTTCATGAATGAATAATTACTTTTGCGGGAAGGCGCCATCTTGTATGTGCGTGGCCCTTCCCTCCGCTGTCGAATTTTAACGCAGCACATCAATATAAACATACCCCTTAGCATGAATTTTCATCGTGAACGTGAAGTAATGATAGTCGATGAATTTTGTAGAAAATGTTAGTTCTGCTACCGACCGCCAGGAGCGCTGTTCATATTTTTATACAAAATTACTCCATGAATTCTACTTCACGTTCACGATGAAAAATCATCCTAAGGGGTCAGAACACAGAGTATAATTACGTGCCGGTGTGTGTGACACGTGATCTTTCACTGGAGCACTCATTGGGGTACGTTGGAGTAAAACGTAACCTAGGTAGGTATAAGTATAGTATACTTACGTATGTTATTTTATTAAAGCAGTTATGCTTTACGCCGAGTGTCGTGATTCCGCGGCGAGCCAACACTTTAATTTGTTTAATGTGCTCGTAAGAGATGTTTCAGTACGAGCAACCTCTTTACTCAATTACTTTGTTTGCACGAAGCAAGTAAACAGTTGTAAACTGGGAAGAGCACGCGCTGAGCACAATGTTAATGTGATCTGCGTATAGTTAGATTTTGTAGAGCTATAGTTTATAATATGATATAGCAACATTCTTAAAGCCTGTCTGTATAAAAGGTAAACTGTGTGAAATATCTTAGGTACTGTTCCTGTCTAAATAAAACATAATTTTATGAAACAGAGAGTGTCAATAAAGGTTTATATTTCCCCTTTTCATGTGTATAATTTCTCTCCTCCGAGGTAGTCTGGAAGAAATTACTCTTATTAATAAGGCCGCCAATTATATATACCGTCTATGTTGTGTATTTCTTCTTGTAATTTTTGTTTGTGTTTGTGTTCAATAAAGAATAATCTATCTATCTATATTTCTTTCCTTATCTAAGAGGGTCTAAAAGAAGGGGTAGATTTCATTCATTAATTCATTATGAATAGAATATGCTATTCGTATGTCGGGCAGTTACTTGCGATCTTATTTTAATTAATTAAAACAATTTTAATGTAATAGTATTTTGTCACGGACCACAGCGCTGGGCAGTGAAATAAAATTGATAACAATCATCATAACGTTAATGGCATTATACCGATGTTCCATAATTGTTTCAATTTGGACAAAATATTAATAACGTTCAATTATTTTTTAATTGTAAATATTGTTAAATTGGTTTGGTAACGCATATAAGCACTCATATACACGTATAAATAATATATTATACATGAAACGATATGAGTATTCATATTTATATCTGCACCGCGAACTAATTAAAATAGATAAAGTACCTTCAGTGTGGTCATGTTCAGGTACTGTATATTAATTGATCTTTTTGCGTGTAAACTTTTTATAATATTCTTCTGATTGTAAATTGTGTAGTCCTAGGTACAGTATGAAACATAGGTTTCCAATTGGGTATAATAATTTGGCAAAAATTTTAGTACCATCTGGAGTTTTAAGTACCTAATACTTTATAAAGTATAGTCTCTAAAAAGTTAAGTCCCTCGCTGGTAATCACTCTTTTTTGCCACAGCAGGTACGGAACCTACATGAAACAAGTAAAATAAATTCAATTCCAATTACAGCACTCAGTTTGTTTTCGTTATAATTTATGTAAGTAGGTACCTAGTGGTAAATTATGAAAAGGTACTTACATTTTTAATGGCAATTTGTGCCAATTTTCCAAACCAGGGCGAGGGCAAGTCCAAAAGTCATTGGGAGAGCGATTTTTCCCTAAACTTTGTTAATTCATTGGCTGACTGAAGGTCTTGCAACTTTCATTGCTTTCCTAACTTTGGAGTTTAACTTCTTGTTTTTAGAGTTCAAATTCTACGTTCATCTATTTCATCGATATGTTTATCCAGGGAGACCTCCGGAGAGGTAGTGAAGTTACTGTAAGAAATAAACTTACTTAGGCAACTAATTAGGGACTATTTTGGCTCTTTCCTGCTGATTAATTATTCCAAAATTTGTAAGTTGGCTAACTGGCATTTCTGGTTGAGATTTATAAATACATAATTTTTATAATACCTACATAGTAAAATTATGTTTCAAGCGTTTAGATTAAAATCCTTCAGATTTAGGAGATTCCTATGTCTCCAGTTTTCACAACCTGTAATAGGCCGTGCTGGTATAAAAGTAAGTGCCTAGCAGAAACACAACAGTGTCCTATATTTGGTAAACTTTACAAAACTTTCATTTAAATAACGAGTAAGTAAATACTTTTGTTCGGCGACTTTTTCCAGTAGTGCACAAAAATAGACGCATTTTTCCTGAAATAAAAATGACATATTATGTATCTAGCCTATCTGAAACCTAGTTAAACATTGTGAGATATGGCGTTTCGACTTTCTCCGTGTTCGGCATCATAAGGGTCACAGTGACAGTTAAATAAAGTCCATTTTTCTCTCCACCTTTAATTTGCAAGGTGCGGGTGCCTATATAAATAGAGTGAGTCGCCCGCGCGCCTCAGTTGTAATATCACCATGCAGAAATGACTAGGTTTCAGATAGGCTAGATACATAATATGTCATTTTTATTTCAGGAAAAATGCGTCTATTATGTAGTCTGAGCCTATCTGAAACCTAGTTAAACATTGTGAGATGTGTTTATTATCGCATGGTGGAGAGAAAACCAACTGTGACCCATAAGTTACTGATGAGTATATCAGTAGATAAATATTTGAATCTATAAATTTATAATGCATAGATTTCTAGGTAATAGATATACTAAAAAGAAAGGTATAAGTATACATAAGACTTAAGTACTTCCTTATTATTCCTGACTTGTCAGAAAGTTATGGAAGGTATGTACCTATACATATAGGTAGGTATTTATACATATGGATACACACAGTGCCTTTTCGAAAGCAATACTTATAAGTAATTATTGATCAAAATCTTGTTATTGTCAAGGCAATATTTTTAACATACACTAGCCGAATGGATGGAACCAGTGAAATACTTTGCAACAATATTTAAAAGCTGTAAAATGTAGAATATCGATCCAGGCCGCTGGGGCTCAGGTCAGCACATGCTGACTAGGGTATGTAATTCTGGACTGACCTCAGAAATGCAGCAGCCGACCCTGGAGCCTCGAGGACCTGCTCAGTCAGCCCTGTACGACGACACGGCCTGCAACACCTGGCGCGGCATCTAGTCCTTGGAACGAGGAGTGGTGCTTGAAGGGAAGATAATTTTACTAAATATCTCAGCCTCATCAGCTACTGGAAAAGATTAGATGAAGGCTGTGACACTGGCGGATAACTAAGTATTCAGTTTTTCAAAACACTATATTCATATTCAAGATTGACAAGTAACACACAGTCTAATTTTGTATTCTAACTAACTCGGCGGTTAACGAGTTCCTGTGCAGTCCTACTAGGAAGGAAAGTTATTTTATAAGCCTTTGCACCGATTTTGTGGGCTACTATCATTCTGTATCATCATGTGTGAATATTATGAGCTCTGGCAGCATTCCTTGGTAGATGACATCAATTAATAAAGATTGATTAACACAACAATAACAATTGTAATAGTTGATAAATGAAACCCTGCTAACATGTCTTAGCTGGGTAAGTAAATGATCAGTCATGCCACCAGGATAAGTAAAATGTTCAGTACTTCATATGAAAAACATTAACAAGGTCACCTTTAGGTATGTTCGTCAACACTAAGGGCAGGTCTCGGCCAAAACCTTAAGGCTTCGCCTTGTTGCAACTTCAAAGGTACGTAGGTAGGTACCTACTTACATTGTTGTAGGTTCGATTTTGAAACCATTAAGTCAACCTAGATAAAACAAAATAAAATAGCTCGATTAAATAAAGATGGTACGTAAAGATGTTAGTTGTACCTGATCAGACCTGATGCAACGACAGCCAACATAGACTCTCTAATCTGGACAGTTGGACGAGCCACCTCGAGCCTGACTTATCAATCAAAACTGACAGTTCGCCAACAGCAGATAGCTTGCGGCTATCTATAGGTAAACTTAGGTAGTTAGCTATACCCAAGAAAAAGTCCTTGGACATCGATATGACAGTGGAACGGCGAATAACTGTGACACTCTTTAAAACAAAAAGGGTTGTTGTTGTCCAGCTAAGGAAGGTTACCTACTTCAGCGACCTGATATTGCATTCTGAAAGAACTGCGAAGAGTTAATATTATGACTGATAATTATTACTTATTTAGAAAGTTTTCAGCAAACTCTAATAAATCAAGCAGCTACTCGTACCATGTCACCGCTGCCCGGTTATAACTCTGTACTAGCTTAGTAGATATATATACCAGTTTTAGCCTTCAGCTAGAGGCCAGAGAGCTCCTAAATGAGATGCGAGTACGAGCATGACACAAGTAATTTTTTACTTGGTAACTAGTTACGTAACTAACTGAAAGATCCATAAAACAGTTGAGGATTACTCAAAATGGAATTGTGAAAACGGCACGTCTGCATCTTAACCAGTCAGTCTAAGTAGTTTCAGCAGATACAGTGTTGAAAAATAGTTATGAAACGTTTGCGCCAGAATCGAATTAAAAATACATTTTCATTAGAGAAGCCGTTTAGGCATGAATAGGTACTTTCACCCTTTGGATTGTGCTCCAAATGATGACCTTCGAAATTCATAGAAATTTAATGACGACTGCCATTGTTTATTATCTATCCCCGTACGTTGAGTAGGGCTGCGGCTACACGTGATGTGATACACAGTACACAGTAGGTATATGCATGTTCCCAGAATAGTGGAAGTTATAATTTTACCAAAAGGTAGTCGTCTCGTGCAAGAGCACCGTTACTCGATTTATTCGATACACAACTAGTAGACAGCTGCTGCGTAGGAGGTTCACGCATTTTTCAACAAAGAGCTCGGATACACACTCACAATCCACTGGGACATAAGGAAGACAGCTAATATGGTGCCACTCAGAAACCGCGATGACACTCCGATCATGATCACCCGACAGTAGGATCATAATAAATTCGGTAACTTGTGAAGCGGTATGGTATAGCAACAGCGACTTTCACGAAATCAGGAATTAGCTCAGTGCTTTTAGGTTGAACACTCGCCGGTGGGATTCACTTTGCTCACAGCCGAGAAAAGAAAAGACTCAAAGCTGGAATCTGCCGATGTGTCATGACACTTAAGATAGTGTCTGGGGGGTCACTTTATATGACGAAAAACGAACTTTCAGTGCACTGCGGCGCGAGCCGCTCTATCTGTTTGTATGTATTAAACGTGCCGAATGCACGACAGCTCTCGTTCGTTCGTTTCTCATCAGTATAGAGTAACGCTCCTGTACTTACCGTGCGTCACCATTCCCATGAGCAGTCCAACGATCTTAAGGCAGTTTAGAACAAAAGCTGCATTAGACAGTTTCTTCAGCAGAGACATCGAAATAAAAAATTGATTGCACAACTATCCCCAGGAGCAGTCTACAGGTCACTTTGGGCAGTTCAGAAGAAAGCTGCTTTAATAGAATACCCTACCTCAGCGGAGGCATCAAATTGAAGTGCTATAACACTTTTAGAAGCGGTGCACGTTACCCGATTTGTCGTCATCCATGCCGATGCGGCTACGGCGACTGCAGGTGGTTACTCAGGCTTCCTTGGTGTGCCCTTGTATGGCTAACATGACCAACCTTGGCAGTAAACGTTCGTCTGCATATGTCAAAATCACTGATGAATAGCGCACGTTACTCGATACCTTCTAAATAAGTCACTCATAATGATGGCTGATGATGATGATGACCGTGCTAGCAATAGTGCAGGCGGTTCCGCTGAGCATAAAATCTCTTCCCAGACAGGGGGCGTTTGGATCTGGCAACCAGAACAGGGGAGTGCCAGGTGTGCGCAGCGATGCAGGTGGGACAACACAGCCGCCAGGGCAGGAGTGCATGGCTGGGTCTATGCAGCAATGCAGGTAGCACAAACCGGTGGCCAGGGCCAGGACCGGGTGTACGCTGCGATGCAGGTGGCACAAAACGGTGGCCAGGGCCAGGACCGGGTGTACAGCCGCCAGGGCAGGAGTGCATGGCTGGGTCTATGCAGCGATGCAGGTACCACAAACCGGTGGCCAGGGCCAGGACCGGGTGTACGCTGCGATGCAGGTGGCACGAGACGGCGGCCAGCGCAGGAGCACAGGGCCGGGTGTATGCTGCGATGCAGGTGGCACGAACCGGTGGCCAGGGCAGGAGCGCAGGGCCGGGTGTACACTGCGATGCAGGTGCCACAAGACGGCGGCCAGCGCAGGAGCACAGGGCCGGGTGCAGATTACACGAAACTTCAATTTCACCGAATCGGCCTGCCTACCCTCAGCGGGTAGGTACCGGCGGATCACATTACTCGCCGCACATGCCACAATGTCCCAACATACTGAAACTCGGAGCCACGTGCTTCCTGTAAAAAATCCTATGACGATCCTGGAAAGCTCCTGTTTGTAAAGCCTTACATAAGCTATAATCAAGTTCATTATTGTAATAGCAAAGTTTTTATCAACTGTTTTCTAAAAATATTAGAAATTGAGGGTAGAAAAATATATTTTTATTATTTTTTTCCTGTATAAAATTAACATATGCTTTACTTAAAGCGGTCATTAATGTAAGTATCTAGCTCAAGTGCCACTAGTAGGACCGGAATATGTGATCAATCATCACCACGACTATTGAATCGGACCCTACTGCGTGGGATAAAAACCCCAAGCGCCGGAGCATTATGACCAGTGGCTGAGCTTTTAAAAGCAGTAAATAATAGCATTTTACTCACGGCTTATCAACTCAAACCTTCGTTGCGAAATCCTCAGCAATGGCTGCGTGCGCAGCAGCCGGCAGGCCCCGCGCCGCCTGGTCCGCATCACGCTACAGCTCCCGGCAGCGAGGACTCCGCAAATTCAATATTATATTTTTCCCCGTCGGAGCGAAACCGACGAGAACCGTGGCTACATTGAGCCATTTTGCCGAAGTGTTCACTTCAAAAATCAAAAACCAACTGAGGCGCGCGGGCGACTCACTCTATTTATATAGGCACCCGCACCTTGCAAATTAAAGGTGGAGAGAAAAATGGACTTTATTTAACTGTCACTGTGACCCTTATGATGCCGAACACGGAGAAAGTCGAAACGCCATATCTCACAATGTTTAACTAGGTTTCAGATAGGCTCAGACTACATAATATTAAGTATTTCCTGTTACTATTTCATCTTCATTGTTGTTCTATGTCCACCTTCACTAACAACGGCTACTTCCGGCTATACATATAGGAACTTAGATTAAAAATATACGATATACAATATTAGATTATTTAAAAATGTAAGTGTTCAACCATCAGTGTTTAGACCGCCCGACCTGGTAAGTTCTAACGGCAGCGTATCAGCCCTATTCAATCATTCGTACAACGTATGCCATCTGAAGCCACGGCTGTTTATTATAATAAAATAAAATATTCCGAACAATCTTCAGGTTGTGAATAAATATAAAAGTTTTGCGATTCGGGCTCGTATTACCAATTACATTTTTGCTGGCATGCTCCGCTGAACTCCTGACTCAATGGTTTCTTTGTAGAATACCGAATATATTTGCTATTTTCCAATAATGTTGTATTACCTATTACTACTCACGTGTTATGATGGATAAAACATTATAATAAATAATGCAGCCTCATTTTATGTTTTATATTTTTTAATGCGAAGCGTAGGTAAGTAAATAAATAATAACAGTGATGTTTAAAAATTAAAACATTACAATATCTAGCCATGTTTTTATCAGTTAACTCGGGATAGCACTTGTGTAAGAATATTGTTATTCGGGTAGTAGTAAACGAGTTCACAAGTGAAGACGGCAAGTAGGTACCTATGTATTTTTTAAGAAAGACACAAGAATAGTTTAATTAATCATTTGCAAATTTACTCTTAAAAATAAACAAACGAACCAAAGTAAGCAACTATGCTAAAACAAACCAATTCACTGAAATGAAATTACATTAGCAAATATTTTTCACGGAAAATACGCTTTTACAGTGAAAGAGTTCAAGGTTTACGTAACCTACTTCCTCGGTAGCCGTTTCCGTTCGGTCCCAAATATTTACAATGGAATATCTTCTAAGGCCAATTAATGTTTATGTTTGGGTTCCGACAAAAATGACAATGGAATAAAATAAATAAATTGGTGGATGGTGAAACAAATGTATTGTTAAACAGAGCTGTATCGTGTTCGGTGCGGTGGAGCGAGCCGACAGGCCGCGGCCCGTAAGCAGGGTTTAGCGGAGTTCGCTGCGGGTTTGTTAGTTGAAAAAGTTTTCTGTTCCCCGGCCGCCCAGATTACCCAAACCTACGTATTCAGGTTCAACAAACTATGCTGTAACGAGACACAATGTGCCAGCATTCACCTTATAAATTGTATATTTTGATAGCTCACACGTCTCTAAGCTCCTAATATGGGTTGAGAAAATAAATTGCCGTAATTAGGTACTTTACAACTTTAATATAGCTGTGGTTTCCAGAGTAAGCTCCTGTTTTATTATACGCCCAAATAAAAGGTTGATCTGACAGGTTGTTTTCGTAGCTCGTTAGTAAAAGTTTAAAGCCCGGTGTGGTCCAATGGTGGGCGCCTCTTGACTTCTGATTTCATTATTTCAGGGATATCAGTTGACCCTAAAAAAACTGGTATCGTTATAGCTAAGTACATAAAATACTTTAAAAGGGGTTATTATTACCTCATTTATACACAGTAGTTGTAAGAAGGAACTTTAAAGTGGTCGAATTTCAATCTATTTCTACCAGTCTCCTATACTGTATGCTTTCCAACCATGGCTGTAATAAATTATTTAAGGTTATCTTCAGTTTACAGTTGTTTGAGCGTTATATAGTCATATCCACCATTTACTAGGCTATCATTATTTCAATTATTATTCTACTAGCATCTATTTCAGAGACTAGAAATAAGAAGCTCAGATACAAATAGCTTACACTAGACGAGTAATCTTGTACCAACACAAGCAGGGGATTACCGGAGGAACACTCCTTGACCCAGTTTAATGTTCAATACATGGTAGACGCAATTTCATAGTGGATTTTATGTGGTTGACGACAATAGTCATGACCTATACCTGTACTACACTACACTACTACACTATATCTGTTCACTCAAACCGATGTACCTAATAGTGCCTATATAATATCCCAACATATATATTTTTTTAGGTTGAAGTTACAAAATATTGCCATTAGGATATCTCTCTGATAAAGCCTCCCTAAAGGTATATAACTATTTATTTTGTCTATTATTGGTAGTAATAGACAAAATAAATAGTTAAAAACATCCTCTGAGATATATTCTGGTCTATTCTATGCTTCTGAATATCCAATCAGTATTACCGCCATGCCCCGTGCGTTTCCATTCAAGTCTGCAAACGATAATAATGACATCCCGCGGTGCGTGAGGAAACCGCTCACTCGCGTCGTCTAAACACGTAGCACGTCCTGATAACTCGGCCGATTGAACCCCAACAATTATATCGGAGTCCCTGAAGCGTACTTGCAGGGTTCCGCCTCCTCAAGCGAGAAACCAAATCAGCGGCGAACGCTGTTGACTGAATGGATCCACACAAATACGGCACGGGATGTAAACATTAACAGGAACTGGGAAACAATAAGCGAAGTTTAGTTAAAAATCCAACATTGTTGAGAAATCAGCGCTTAGATCTATGAAACAAACAGCAACCTAAGGGTGCCTGTCCACCAGATATCTGCTATGCTGCGTTGCTATGGATGCGTTTGTATCGACCAATCACATTCATTTATCCACATAGAATAGCACTAGTTGAAACTGATCGCATAATCGCAGCATAGATGCATAACACACCTTGGACAGGCAGCCTAATACCCCCACTCTATCAGCCGGGTGGAACTACGTAGAACCCAGCTTAAGGCGAAGCACACAAAAGTATGTGGGAGTTCGCAGCTGAAACCAGATCAACCCGCGGTCCGGATCACCTGCATAGTGGGACAAACTACTCGAACTAATTTGTTGAGCAGAAGTTAACTGGGCCAATTACATCGCAGGGTTGCCACAGGAAGCTTTTGCTTTGCATTTCACTTTTTTTTTGTATGAAATGAGAAACTACCGTGTAGAGTTATGCAGCGAATTCCGACAACGACAAATACACTGACAAATATTTATTCACTTTTTTAAACCCGGTGATGGAAATCGGTCGTATGTGACTTTCGGTTGAATTAAATTACATACTTACTTCGTTAATAGAAAGATATAGTCATTATTTTAACATAAAACAATATTTTTTAGATTACACCACCGATGCGTGATGTCTTCCAGACAACGCGGCAACGATTTAATAGATAAAGTGAAGGGGATAGAGATTTGATGCAATATATTTATTAAAATGAATATTGAACCTCTTTGTAAAACTCTACCGCATATATGATGAGGCTATTTTATGTAGTTGTGCTATTTCATATTTAGTTGAGTACTGAATGGATTCGGCCGGCTCACCTGCCGTATTGTAAACAAACTAGGGGCGGCTAATTTGTTAGAGGAAAGTTAACTAAACTAATTACCTATTGAGCCGCCCGTTCGGGGAAACTTTTACTTTCGGAAAGATTTGATTTCGGCCGTGTGTTAGTGATGCCTCGGTGAAACGTAGCACTCTATTATACTGATTCTGCTGATTCGAGAGGGGATTAAGGACTTAGTCATTCTAGTCATGTAAACCCACATATTGAAATGATCATTTTATGACATTTTGTTGACATTTGTTTTAAATATTATAGGAGTATACACGAGGATTTGAGCTCAGGACCTGTTTATTGAGCGTTGCTTGGAGAGCTTACAAACTACAACGGGGCTTCGGTCCACAATCCAAAAAACATATATTAATAATACTAATATATCTTAATAATACTAATATTTACAAACCTGGTGCTAATACTACTGCTTTCTACGCTTTAATAATTAAATTATGCAAATAACTCCGTATATTACCGACTTTGCAGAATAGATTAGAGTTGGAGACCCTTTAATCACGAGATAGAGAGTCTGCAGTTATGTAAGTAGTTGAGTATAGGCTACGTTAGGGATTTACAGCTAGCAGAGACTAGAGCTGGGTGTATGCGACTAAATAACAGTCACACTAGTCTAAATTAAATAATTATAAAATAAAAACAATACTGGGTGGTGCTGCATTTTAACCATCCTAACCGTAAAGGATAATATAGTATACTTAATTTGAACACACGGATACGATTTTTTTTTGGTTGTAGAAAGTTTTAAATACGTTTCATCTAAATTGGTAGATCAAGTTTAAACTCATTATAAGTGGAATAGAAAAACTCATTGCAAAGCTTTTGTAAAGGTTCATAGGATATTCAATTAGAGTGTTTAAATTTATAATTCACTAATGATGAAATTCGAAAATCAAATATTAAGTAAGTATAGATCCTAGTGTTTAACAATATAGATATTAATCAAATTAAACTGTCTTTCGCACTACCTATCACTTTTATCCATAACGCCCAAGGTTAACTGGAAGATAATGCTTTTAGCATTAAGTTCGCCTATGTACAAATTAATTTATGTGCAATAAAGAATTTCATAATAATAATAAATATTATTAAGTATTTAATGCGGTTTCTTTTCCCATCCTTTACCTTGTAGGAACTAGAAACAGATTAACATTTCCAGTATGCAAACTACAATCTCTCTGACTCGGGACCACATGTTCGGCTAAGCTGAGATCACGAGAACTAATGTACTTTAATAGTTCAAATTAAATTTCATTGAGTATACAAAATACTGTTAATTGTCCTGAGGCGCATAGATAACGAGTACTTTATAATATGCAGGTACTTCCGAAACACCCTGGCAGTAAGCGACTGGTTGATCCTATCGCCGTGATGACAAAGCTCTGATCTAATGACAGTTCTGATCTAATATTTTTCACAGAACACCTTCTTTGGAACGAAATGTAAGGCTTAGAGAACTTGGCACATTGTGCTCTATCCGCTGATAGGGCCAGTTTACACAATCCACTCATGGATGTCTCTATGTATTAGTCTTTATGTAACAAAGCTTTTCGTAGGGTTTAAATATTAGAAACCCTATCTAGTTCTACGAATTTCCAATAATAAAGCGCACCTGACGTTTTATATTATTCCCTGGTCTATCGCAGGTCCGCCCGAGTCCCTGGAGCCTGACCTAGTTCAGCTCCAGCTGCTGAAATGAAGCATTTGTCAAAGTCTCGATAGGATTTCGATGTTACCACCTTATCGGCTCTGGAATCTTGAAACGAATTTTATTTAGCTATCTAATGTATGCATTTTTTTCGTAAACGCGAATTCTAATAGAAGTTCTTATATTTCCACCGCAAATACTATATTATGTTAACTAAAATCTGCATACAACATTCAGTATACTCGTACCTTACACAAGAGCCCGCGTTGTTCTATGACGTTCAAAATACGAATAAATACCTTTACAACCATAATAATATTGTACCAGGAAATGTCGCTAGTGATTCCACAGTGCATATTTCCATGAAAATGGAAGGTAGGTATAATATTAAAATGTGCTCAGTGTCACATGCCCGTGCTGTGACGTGGCAGTGCGTGATTGGATCACGGGTGTCGCGACGGGTTAGGCGCCGTCACACTGACTCTATGTAGATACAACCGGCATAGCGTGCAATGGCTTTAGTGGATTATGCTATATTGAAGGTATGCGTTGTATGAATACAATGTTTTTGGTAAAAAGTACCTACAGCTGGCGCTGTTTACGCCTATGGGACTGCTACTTGGGTGACCATGTTCTATTTAGCTATTAGGAAAAGTGGCGTGCTTATTAATTTATATTTAGGCTTCTTGCCAGGCTGTACACTTACAGTAAATGATTCCAGCAAACAGCAATGAGCAAACGTATTTCTCTATGACAGCATTCACAACGTTTTTTTTTTTTCGTTTTATTTAATCTTGGTGCCAGCATTTAATTATTTCGCTCACGAGTTAAATGCCTAATACGTTCCTCATTCGTAGAAACATGGTTTTAATTAAATCTATGTAAAGTGAAGCAAAACTGCTTTATTGCACCACTAACGCGAAAAAGCAAATGACGTACCCAATGTAAGTTATACACTGACTGACGCTTATTTCACCTGCTTTCACCACGATGACGGTGACGAACCCTAGTACAGTGCCACAATCTTATCTGTTCCGGTGACAGCTCACATAAATGTGTAATATTTCTTAATTCTATAAGATTTTAAGTTTGCTCGTATTGTTAATTCGCTCTTGCGGTGTTAACAAACCCATCTAATCTTTTACAATATACAATTCATTAGTAAATAATGAGATATGGATCAATTTAGTTCGCTTTCACCGGAACAGATAAGTTTGTCGCACTGTACCTCCAGTGTTTGTCATACCCACCAATATAAATATATTGATAAGTGGAATAGTATTTAATATTTTTGAACTCAAGCTCCAGTACCAAAATAGATTATTTAACTAAATGTACAAAGAGTTTATGGAGTTTAGAGGGTAGAAAAATTCAAATGGCCCGATTGAAATACCGCGGCCAACCTTTTTCATGTTGCGCCCGAACGGCAGGGTATTCTACACTGAGTAGAACCTTCTAGTGGACCCCTAAATCCAATCGATTCGTACTCTTACGGACTTGTCGCTGGTATAAGTATGACTGCTTTGTTATGGTTGTAGAGTGTATGCTTGATTAACATAAATATTAAACGGAAAGTAGAGTCGTGTGTAGAGTGGTGGTTAAGTACTCGGCTCTCATTCGAGAGGCCGTGCGTTCGAATCCTGCCATGTTAAGGAAATTAAGTACAATTGCATCATGCACTCTCACGATGAAGGAAAATATCGTGAGGAAACCTGCACATCTCGATTCTTGATACGGCGATACGGCTTGTGACGCGACGTGAGTACAATTGAGAGACTCCTGAAATACACTTTTTTACGTCAAAATATGTAAGTACTATTCGTTAAAAGGAACGTTATTTTTTGTGATCTGGAAGTTTATTGTCTCTATTACCTCCGGTGATTTAGTTCTTTGTTTTGTCTCTTCCGTCAAAGAGCATTGGGCTCGGAG
The DNA here is from genome assembly GCF_932276165.1 of Plutella xylostella. Classification (NCBI taxonomy): domain Eukaryota; kingdom Metazoa; phylum Arthropoda; class Insecta; order Lepidoptera; family Plutellidae; genus Plutella; species Plutella xylostella. Next base: position 3,691,960 of record NC_064005.1, read on the forward strand.
CCAGCCGCCACGAAATATTAATGTCATATGTACTAGTACCTAACTACTAGCCGCCCGACTCATAGAAAATAATAGTGAAGTTTGCCCCGGATAGTACATATCAGTACTTATTGTCATGTCATTGAGAAGGGATAGATAGAGTGAAATCCTAACTAATACATATAATAAATACGAAAGTAACTGTGTCTATCTGTATGTGTGTTACTTTTTATCCCGGAATTCCCACGGGAAAACTTTTTAAGGCGAAGCGAAGCTCGCGGGAGCAGCTGGTATTAAATATTGTAAGCGAAGAATTCTAAATACGTACCCATTATTAGTGGGCTGGGTAAGGTGCTACTTTTTAAATAACTAGGAAAAACCAGACAAATCGTTTTGATTATCACAAGTATAAATAAATACCCAAATAATATGTTGTTTATTTGTACCTACAAAAAACAGGTCACAATCATATTAAGTGCAAAAAGCCGGCTCTATCACAAAAACACTCTATACAGGTCTACCAACATACAAAAAACTAAAGAAAAACTACTCCCACATCTCAAGTCAAGTGTGAACAAATATTTCAGGGAGGAATCATGTTGTTTACGAAATTCGCGATAATTATGCAGAATTACGTACGAAGCTGTGGCATGTGCTGACGTGTAGAACTGTACTCGTGACGTCACCAAGATTCATTTAGCGCGGATGAGGAATGAGTACAATCACTCCCCACGTCAATGGAGCGCTCTCAAGGTTGGCCCTTGTCGAATGTACCGGTACAGAGTGAAATTTCATCAGTGATCCACTAAAAGTCAACAAATACCTATATCTACTAATAAGAAATAAAATTCACAGTAAGTCATGATATATCTCCACAGAAATTACATTTTTGTTTCACATTTAAAACACACAATATAATTTCTACAACTGTTATACTTAGATGTTGCTAAGTGTGCCCATTGCATTATCTTGACTGTACTCGAAGGTAAGTTTTTCGCAGTTATTCACTGATTAAATTCTATACAGCGTTAAAGTACGGAGATCTTCAAAAGCTGGTGCGATGACGACATCCATTTAGTTCATACATTACGAAGCAGGAAATGGTTTGCAGATTACGTGTGCAGTCGTTACTACAATAGCTTTCAGAGTTTCAGCGCCTAACAACCGTTATTTATTAAAAGTAAAAAAAAGAATTGTGTCATTTAAACTGAAAACAGTCTATTCCAGGCGGCGGCGGCGGCGGCGGCGGCGGCGGCGGCGGCGGCGGTCACTCGGAATGCGTCCTGAAACTCGCATCTGTCGCGCACTAATTCATGTCACGGTCGAGACCGTCTTCTCGACTATTTCCTTGATTTCTGAACGCAATTCTTAAATCAAAACAATTGCAAAAAAGCATCAATAAAAAGGACACCGAACTTTCCATTCCACAGATGCTGGCTGCCCAGCGATCATGAGGCAAGTGGTGTTTCTGAATGAGCATCACCGAGCAGTGCATTGAACTTCATACCTCTACGTATGATAGAAACTGTTGGCAGCTATTTTGAATTCATGAAAAACTTTTTAAAAATATATAGGTTTTTACATGAATTCAATTTACGTAAATTTTTCAATATAGTTCAAGAAATTAATGGAATGGCTTTTCAGTATAAATACAATAGTTGAAATGAACAACATACTGTTCAAGAAATCATATTATTATCTAACGAAGTTATTTCAATTATCAATAATAGAATAATGGGACACTAATATTCCCGCACTACATTTGTCCGACTAGTTTCAGTGCACGCGACTAAAATTCGAACTTTTACGATTGCATTAAACATATTTACTCAGCGAAAGACAGATGACGGCACATGCGTTTTGTAGTTATTTGCGGAACTCTAAAACAAAAACCACGCGTGTTATTAGTGACACATCCCACGACTGCAGAATATAATATTTCCGTCACAAACTCTAGTCTTAAAATATTCCATGACGAGCAGTCTATGTCACGTTTCAGTTTGCTCTACAATCGGACTGTACTATTCTCAGACTAACTACAGTCATACTATTCGATGGTGTAGGACGGTGTGGGTGACATCTGTCAACTAGGAACTATATGGAAGATATAGGAGTGATAATAGCTTGATTCTATAGTAAGATATTCCTATCTGAGAAACGGTGTAACTGCTTTCTTACTTACACTTTTATTTAATCTACTAAACGAATTAATATATGTAACCTTCGATCATTGATCGAAGTGTGTAACACTTAACAGTAATGCAAGACGAATTACCACCAGAAAACTTATTAAGTGAAAATAAAGCTCGCGGAAAACGGAAGTACTAAGTAGGTATATAAATATACTTATAAAATTATATAGAATCACTCATATGTATGGACATAATACATGCTCCGATAAAGTAACGAAACGTAATTGTCGGCTACAATGTGCTGTAACAGTTACAAGGTGTCAAGGAAAAGCTGTAAATAAATAACTGCTCACAAATAACATTATACTAATAAATACTTCGCGCGTCTCATGAAACACTTCGTAAAACTAAACTTAATGTTTTGTCCCAATTCCTTTTTAACCAAAAGAATAGGGGTGTTATTAGTTTAACGTATCTTGCGGTTGTGTGTGGTTGGGTTCTCTTTTTTAGCGTTTTAATCAGAGATAATGTTACCCCGAGTGTTCTTTGGCATATTTTATCAAAAACGGCTTAAACGTTAAGTTATGCGACTTTTAGTGAGATTTATTAATATCGGAGATTTTTAACGTTGTCTGTTCATTATAATGACGATACCTAGGTACTTACTTATTTTGTTATAGGTACGGGTATAGGTGTGTATGGCGACCTGGTATTAGCAAATACAGGGTGTTAAAAAGGGTAAAGTAAGCCGAAAGGGGGTTAGTCAGGGGATCAGTTTCTCATGTTTATTAATTAATTTTAACATAATGTGTGCGCTAGGGCATCCGATACCGTAATAGGGGAACCCGGGGTAAGATGGGGTCGCGGGGTAAGACGGGACCCCCCACATATATGCAAAACTATACATCTTAGGAATCTGAGTAATGAGCCAATAGAAAGGCTTAAATGATTGACCTTTAGTGCGCCAGTGACAGCAGGTGTGAGCGCGTGCGTTTTTTGTGATAGCTCAATTGTTTGTTTTTGCGTAGTGTCCATGTTATTTTTGACCGGTAGAAACAACGTCACAACACAGTAAGTAAAACAGTGGCATTTTTGGTAATTTTGTCTTTTTATTTAAGGTTTGGTACGCTTTGTTTAAATATGTGCAAAATCACTTTAACATTGAAAATATTTTTTTATGAATTATTTTTATAAAAAATATGACGTGGGGCAAGACGGGGTATTTTTGGAGAGGCAAGATAGGGTACGGATCTTGCTTGGTTAAGTTTTGTTTTTCTCCAACCCGATATTTGACATTGTAGAAGGGCTCTAAAAGGGCTACAGGGAAGATGGCTAATAAGACTAAGCAGATACTGCCTACGAAGAAGAATTACAACGAAGATGACTGTGTCTACCTCTACTGTGAGGATATCAACAGTCCTACTTTAAATCTAAGGAAAAGTGGGTCGGATTTCAAAGGTGCAGGCGTTGGGCTCACACTGCAGGTGCTGGTGTTGACGATAAAATCACAGAAGAAGTGTTGTTTGTCTGTTTTGTGCCCCACATAGTATACTTACCCCATCTTACCCCGTACATGGGGCAAGATGGTTTATTTCCCATTTTTTACATTTCTTAAAATAAGTCAATTGTAATGATTACTTTTTTAGCAAAAGCTGTGCCAAAGTGTTCGTCATTAAGTTCCTAATGAGCCATAAATAATTGATAACGTTGTGGTTATAAATACCTGTTGTTTTTTTAATTTTCCCTTAGCGACCCCGTCTTACCCCGGGTTCCCCTACCGGTATTGAAAGTTAATACCGGTATTGAAGTAATACCGGAATCGGACTTTTTAGGCTATAATTAAAGCGATTAAGATTTAGTTAGTTGTATTCCTATATACTGTGAAAGCGCACTTGTTCCCAACCGTCTAATGCAGTTTTCAGCTGCTAGCTAGCTGCGAATGTGAAAAAAAAATAATCTAAATTTTAACTCTAATAGTCAACTCTCGTAAAAATCTACAACAAAATACAGAATATGATAGCATTATCTTGTTTTATTTTGACCTATACGACCTTTAAACACAATATATGCCATTAATTACAAGGAAGTCTAATACCGGTATTAATACCGGAATCCCGGTATTGAGTTGTAATACCGTAACTCAATACCGGTATTGGAAATAATTCCGGTATTGCATGCCCTAGTGTGCGCGTTTGTTTTAACCAATAAGTAGGTAACATCGTTTTTTTTTTATAGAAATATGTTATGGCTCAAGTTGTATACATATTTAAGGTCGTTTTCCACAGGCAGCGAGGCAAGACAAGATGAGAATTGAAATTTGTATAGAAATTTGTAAAAATCCCATTTAAATTTCAATTTAATTCTGACAATTCTTCGCCTTGTCTCCCCGGTGGAAAACTACCCATATATTACGTAATAATCTGTACTTATAGTTAACATGCATGATCAATTATTATTTTAATAACTGTTTAATAATATTATTATTATTGTGTTAAAAGAATATTAAGTAAACTTAAGCCTAGTAATAAATAATATGTTACAAACTAAAGTATTTACTTATATATTATATAGGTACAAACTAAACCTATGTAGATAACTAAATCTATAGATGGAATAGCCCTTCTAGGTCCAATCCCTGTGGGAGGGTTCCCAATATGCTAGCGACATTGCCCCGCTGGATCGCCAGACTCAGGCGCTTAAATTAGGTGTTTATTCAAAAAAAAAGTAAACTTTAAATGTGCTATGAATTGTATTTTTCTAATATCCATTATTTAAACTATTAGGCTACTTATGTTGCTTACAGTCGTACAAGAGCATGTCAAAGGCAGTGGTGGGCTACTGGTACCTACGTATTTGTACATAGCTATTATACCTACTCCAATATTTTTCCTCATAACCCGCAGATCTTCAAAGAAATCGCTATTGGGGAGATGTACCTAATTTTTGTTTGATCTTAGCACAAAAAGAACTCGACACACGTCAAAACATACAAACGGAAACTGCCATGGCAATAGGGAGGTTTTGCTAGGAAAATTTAAGATAGATTTGATATACCTGATAGACCTACATAATATGACATACTGTATTACAATAAATATAAGATAAAGTTAACTTTCCTATAACCTTGGCCCAGCAGTTTAGTTTAGGCCGATGCAGCTTGATTCGGGGCAGTGTGTGAAAATATAATTAATTATGTACCTAAGGCGGTTCTTGCCTTACATCATTATATTATCAAAATATTGTAAGTAAGTTTTTATTCGCCTTGCTGTTTCGTACAAAGAATTCATGAGCGCCATGTGCAGGTACCAACACTCCCACAGACAATATAAGAATAGAATAGAAAGTAAATAAATATACGGCCGACGGCCGAATGGCGTAGTGGTTAGTGACCCTGACTACTGAGCCGATGGTCCCGGGTTCGATTCCCGGCTGGGGCAGATATTTGTTTAAACACAGATATTTGTTCTCGGGTCTTGGATGTGCCCGTAAAATGGCAATAGGCCCGCCCCCTATTACATTGGGACTAACATAACACTCTGGCGAAAAGTGGGTGCAGCAATGCACCTCTGCCTACCCCGCAAGGGAGTACATTAGTACAAGGCGTGAGTGCGTGTGTGTGTTTTTTTTTTTTATAAATATGAAAATTAGAAAGGAATTAACTATTGTATTACAGTAGTAAATTACCTACTATGTATAATCATTTCAAAAGTAAATGTTAAGTATAAAACGTCTAAAGATCAGTTTGTACACAAAATGGTACAACAATAATTAAACTTTTAGTTGTACATAAAGGAAATGACGAAAAAACTTTTATGGAAAATTTGAAACCAAATCCCTCGAGCTATTATATTGTTAATCATTTTCTCGTTCAGAAAGTTGATGAAAAATCCCGTCTTAATTTGCGTCCAGTAACAAATTACACGCTTTTTTATATAAAACAAAGTCGTTGTAATAAAGAGCCTAGGGGAAGATTGATGTTGTGTCCATTATGGGCTAATTTCCTTTGCGATTCTCTGAAAAAATTAAACTAATGTACACAATTGCACCAGTTTGTTACACCTTGTTTTAACTTACACTAATATAAATTTAGAAGGCAGAGAAAATTATAAAAAAACATTGCTGCACTATTTTTAAATGTTCACGAAATGAACAATTTCAGCTATCAAACTTTATGTAGTCGGCTCACGGGCTTGTCAGAAGCACTCTCGTATGTAAACTCCGCTCGCTGACGTCACACCGAATTTAACTTCGGAAATTAATAAACCACCTACTCACGTGAATTGTATTCATCTTAATATTCATACATTACTATAGATGACCCTGGAATGCCGTAATATTTACCCGTGGCAGTATTATGTCTATCTATCTATCTGGGTACCACCAAGTGGAAAAGAGTATTATATTTAAACAAGCATGAGAGATCGAAGATGAATTTATAAGTGCGCCAATTACGTACCTAATTGATTTTGACATAAAATATGGAATACTTTACCTGGTTTATCAGTGAGACTAATTGCCTTTTAGAAGTTCCACTGAATGTTTACCTGAAAACAAAAATAATATATTGAATATAAAAGTGCAATAATTGTTTTTACTACTGCTATTCATTCATACCGGCAACTTGCATTGTAGATTGAGGCATGTACCTACCGTTACTTATTAAGCATAATATGAATAAAATAATTTGGAATGAATTGAATTTATAACAATAAATGCTGAGATTTTCGTAATTGGTAACCGAGTGCCCGCTCGCCCTAGATCTAGACTAAGAGACACTGCTGACTGTCTAGACACACTTTAATTAATGTTTAAATCTAATTTGAATCACCTTGTCTTGATATTTTCAAAGAGTTTGTTCTGTCAATGATAAAATACAGATGAGATATTAATTATTATAGCTAGGCTGAAATTTAATGTTTTTGTCTGAAAAATATTAAGTACCTACTTAAATTGAATTAAAATGGAAACCAATAGATACTCTATGCTTAGGTAAGTTTAAGAATTAAGAGCCACTTGCAGAAACATATTAAATCTAGATTTAGTGTCAAATTTCGATTTAAGAAACGTCAGTCCATATAAAATTTGACACTAAATCGAGACTTAACACTAAATCTAGATTTAATATGTTTGTGCAAGTGGGGCTATGTCTTGGACCACTTTAACTTCGAATTATTTAGATTTAATAATTATGTCATTCTTTGTTGCAAAAATATTCTATACTTAAGCATTTTATTATAATCTTGTTTACCCATCTACATATAAACTGTGCTTGTATCTGGGGGCACGGCAGTGCCCCCACCAAGTCGAGCAAAAGAGCGGCACGGCCGTACCATCCTTTTCTCAAAGCAATTCAGGCCATTTTCGACCCCCTGTAACTTCGTTGTGGATAAAACTAGAAGACTGAATTTTCAATAACCATGCAGGCATTATAAAGACACGGTATATTTAAAATTTCATTAAATTTGAAACAGTAGTTTAAGAATTATAACGGGTCAAAGTTTCTTAATTTTGTCACTGACTCACTCACTCACTCACTCACTCACTCACTCACCGATCATAAAAATTCTAAAGCACTTCTAGCAGACCTAGAAGCTTCAAATTTGGAATATAAGTAGTGTTTGGTGTATGAACCAAGGAAAAACTAAAATATTTGGGGGCACGGCAGTGCCCCCACCAACTCGAGTAAATTTTTTCAATTTTGGTTCAGTTTTCTAGATAGGTACATAACTGCTTAAATAATTTCATAATCACATATCTGGGGGCACGGCAGTGGCCCCACCAAGTAAATATAGGCGCACTAAAAATACAAAAAGAAATGAGATCCCATCAAAAACAATACTTGTCAAAAAAACCAAGTCTCGTAACTCAGTTGTTCTACGGTAAAAAGTTGTGAGATCCATGTAATACTACACTTAATAATTTAATTAACACGTGTTTCCATGCGATGGCCGAGTCAAATTATTTATATAAAACATTAAAATATTTTTAAGATTGAGATGCGTGCGTGGATAAGACTTGGTATTACATGGAACTCACAACTTTTTACCATAGAACAACTGAGTTACGAGACTTGGTTTTTTTGACATATGTTTATCTTTAAATTTTCACAAATACCCACATATTATCTACCCACATCATTCACGGAAACCGTGAAAAGCTTTTACATTGTTAGTAAAAACGTTTACAAATTGGAAAATTGGTTATTTTCTTAGCGCAAGGAAGCTTTAGAACAACCTCATACGTCACGTGTGTACATAGAACAAATGGAATCATGTCACCGTCATGTGTTGGAAATATCCGGCGGAATCAGCGGAGACCGCCACATGCCAGAATAAATAAAATATGTGGATAAAATACACACAGCTGATATTTTAACATGCGCACTAAGGGCTTGTTTCACAACGTGTGGATAATGGCTTCCTGTGGGATAAAAGACATGCTGTAACTAGATAGTTAACGAGACATTGTCAAATAGGACCTGAAAAAATTATTCGTTGAATATCAGTCTTTTGTAGAATTGTTTCTAAAAGTGGCCAACGGGGACCTTTTAGTAACTAAGCTTTCATTGTTTGCTTGTCTGTCTGTCAAACCAATGGTCAGTTTCGCAGTCAGGTCAGGTTTGCAAAGAGTAAAATTAGTTGTTTATTTTTGTGACTAAAGTTACTATAAATAAAATTGTTCGTAAAAATATAAGTTAATGTTCGTATTTCAACGATAGCTTAAAATTACAACATATTTTTTTTATCGCTCCAAACAGCCAGCCGTGAAAAAAAATAGGTAACTAGGTAAGTAAGAAAATAAAACAAAATTTAAATTCGCGTATCTCATACATTTTCGCTTATAGTTTAACCCCCTTATTCATAGAGAAGTTACAATACGTTTTAACTAATAAACTGTTTTGTCCCTCTCCGACAAAGAACAATTTGTTCCTTGACAGACAGGGACAAAACAGTTTAGTAGTTAAAACGTATTGTAACTTTTCTATGAATAAGGGGGTTAGTGTCGCGTTGTGTCATCTCGTATCGCAATATCTGTGATCGCTGATCGGGCGACAGAAATACTCCGCGTGTCACAGCGAGGATTCACACATCATATCGCGCGGCGAATTTAGACGAGTCGGTACTCAGGTGCTCAGGTACGAATAATTATTATTATTAAATATTTATTGCACTATAATAAATATGTAGATAGGTGAACTTAATGCTAACAGCATTCTCATTCAGCAATAATTACCTACAATTATTTAAGGGTTAATACATTCACGAGCAATGAAAAAGTTCCAGTGACAATAGGAACAAATTACTCTTAAATGGTAAGGCTAGCTTAATGACGCCGCGACTCAATCACACAATTTCGAATTTTTTCGAAATAATTTTTTGCTTAGAATCATGATTTATATCACCTCCTGCCAGCTTGACGTTAACTTACGGGACACCCAGTATATACCTACTATATTGGATGTCATGTCATTGCTCGCCGCCGTAAACCAAAACAAATTAATACTTTTATGTCACTTTGTAAAATTTCGGAAAATTACCTACTCCCCTGTAGCAGACGGCCAGCAAAAATCATAACCATCCTGTTTGTTTCCTCGGGGTGGGTAAAAACAAATGGCTTACTTATACAAATGCGGGAATCGACGTTATTCGCCTCCGGACGTGAGGCGCATGACACCGTCAGGGGCCACTCTAGCTATTCTAACACGAAATCCAAAGCGCCTGACAACTCTTTCCCGTTGCGTAAAACATACAATACCGCGTGACAGATTTATAAAGCATCGTATTTCGTGAAGCTAGAGTAATCCTAGAGGCTATTCCCATGCCGATGCCGCGCCGGCTGCTAATAGCGATAACGGAGACTAGCCCAGGGTGGTCACTCTATATGACGAAAAACCAAGTTTCGACTCTATGTCGTTGTTCGTTGACAGCTCTCGTGCGTTCGCTTTTCGTCAGTATAGTATAGAGTAACCCCCCAGCACTGCCGCCCGCTCTCCCGCCCAAACGCCACAACTAATTGTTTCCCAGCTTTCGGAGCCCTCATAACTTGCCTTATTTATTACACGCTGATTGGCATAACACAGCAAAATGTAAAACATTTTAGCTGGTTTAAAGCGTTTTTCTTGTTTTACAAGAAATCTAACTTTATTTTAGTTTTTATGTGATTCCCGTTTAATTTTGAACAAGGTCACACGACAAGTAATATTCTAAAAGCGCTTGCCACGTGACATCAAATTTAAATCTGACATAAAAACATAAAATAATGAATGTAATTGCGAGGCATACGGCAATGAAAGCAAGGGGCTAAAAAAAAAAGAATTACTACCTCCAAAGTAAATGGAAATATGTATGGAAAACTGGCGCCGCATTCCCCACAGAGTGACGGCTCGCCCGACACGACGGAACCCGCCGATACTCTAATTTCTGTATTCAATTCCATCTCAATTGTGCCATTTGAACTGGCATTACAATTTTATTGATCATTAAGAGTGTATCGCTAGCATTAACTCGAGCTGACGGCAATGACAACCCGAACCGTATATTAGATACGTCGAGAGGCGTGGGCGTCGCTATTGTGCCCGACACAGCTCCTGTTGTCGCCGCTGGCCGCCCGCCAGAACGAATGCGGACCTATGAGCAATCCACTTAATAACCTGTATGGGTTAATCAACCCGATACTACGAAGGTTGCGCAATTAGAGCAAAGCGCCGGCGAAACCCGACCCCACGGAGACCCGCCCCTGACGCAATCACGCAGCGTCACCCTGATTAGCATCACGACGCAATGTAATATTTAAATGAGCGAACTGCAGAGGAAAAACCTCGCGGCCACAAACTTGGGAGAAAAATAAAATTGTCCAAGCACGAAAGTTCCAACGACTCTACTGAAGCAGAAATATCTGTTTTACATACTGATGCCTTCAACAGCTCGCGCCGACCGTAACCTCTGCCTTTGATGTCACGTCCAAACGGTCCAACGTGATAGCACTGCAAATAACTCCTCGAGAGCCTTTGAGATCTTTCTGCTATCACGTCTAGCCTTTGTACGAATATTATACGCTAATTCAGGAACACGATGCAAGCTTTTGTGTCAGTGGAGCTTCGCCGCTATTGAAAGTGCGCTTCGAATTTGAAGATAAATGAAATGCATAATACATATTGCATCGAGACTCACTAATGATATACCCACACGAGGCGTGCATCTTCCACATTCCAATTAACGGTGAAGCCAGTGAGCAGAGCTCAATCACCGCACCTGCATTACGTATTCATCTCGTCACGAATAAACAGCACAATTTCGGTTCGGCTCGCGCTAATATAATAAATGCCCGAATGCCGCGCGTCGACTCTAATATAAACACGATGTCATTGATGGCAAATAAAGATAAATTTCAGTCTCCTTTAGGCGGTGTAACTCATAATTTTCACTCTTTATCAATTATAGTTGGACCAAGATGTAATTTAGCAATTTCTTTTTCCTAGAATAGTTGTTGCCTAACGTATACTTGGTCTAGTGAAATCAAACTGACACATAATATCTCTCTATAGACTGTGTGCTATTCATAATCTCCATATTATATCATAACAACATGCACTTATTACTCCTACATCCGCGATTACTGATACATACTCAGATTATTAAGACAGTAGTAACTCAAAGTTGTTTTTTTTCGACTTATGACTGGGCCAAAGTGGTGGTCCTCAACGATGTTAGTGCTGTAATCCTGCGGTTTTTATTACCGAAGTTGGCTCAGTAAGGAACCTCTGCGGTGATAAATAGTGTTGTTTTCGCCAAGCGAGCCCCCTGCCTGTTATCGCATGGATTCCATTGGTTACGCAACGTGTGTTATGGCCTGGAAGATGAGATGAATATGAGTATCCATCTTTTTGATATTATAGCTCTTGATCTCTCAAAACACTGCTTTCGTTTTGGGTTTGCTGGTGATAGATGTAGGTATAGATAGATAGAGTACTCTTAATTGTTACACCAAAAATAATAATAAAATTAACAATTTGTAACTTAATTAGGGTCCAGAAGACGGTTTTATCAATTAAAGCGATCTACGCCAGACAACCTTTGGATGGATATGGAATGAATGGACTGAAAGATTGAGATTGGGTGCGTCATTACGCCATCAAAGGAATATAGATCAATTAATATAGGTGCTAAACACTAACTAAAATATTACAAATACCTATAGGTATTATGATGACATGCAAAGGAGTTGTTATTGTCAACGAGACCCTGTGCTTATGTCATTGTGTGCAATGGTAGTACAGAATTCTCTACAAATTTATTTAATAATTCAATTAGAGCTAGCTGGAAGTAACATTTTAACTAGTTTTATGCACAATGTTACAGCGACAAAGAACGACAAGACTACACATTTTCATAAAAAAATAACTGGTCTAAAATGTATTATAGTGAAATAACTGTTGTTAGTAACAAGTGCTGCCTTCTTGCAACAGCATACATTAAAAATTATGCACCAAGACACTGTTATGAAATTTCTCAAAAGCTCGGAGATGCTTTAATTAAATTCATAAATTCCGGCGCACACATCGACAGGTACAATGGTCGCTCACAAAGAACCTCGTCTAAGTAAACATAAGCGGAACTCTTTGAGTGTCTGCGTCTTATATTAAATTCAAATACTATAACGTATGAGACAATATGAAAATCTTTGTTCATCGCAGTCCCTGTGTTCTTTATCATTATTCTGCATTCTCGGCGGGGAGATAGCAGGTAATAACGTTTTATAGTAACTTAGAGCAATACAATATTATTTTCCTGACAAAATACCATCTTGCTTACATTTTCCTCGTCCAAAGTGCCTTTGTGAGAGATGAGTGAACATTGCTCCGGCACGGCGCAAGAGTCTAGGTTCTCCATTTAATAAAGCAGTTTAACTTTGTGAATTCGTTTCTCGAAGATTCCATGACTATGGAAATACGAATGTTTCTTACAAAATAAAACAAGATCTGTTTGCAACCTTTGTCAAATAACATAAATGAATAAATAATCTGTTCCTACTCCTACCATTACTACATTAGCCTAACGTACGGATATACTGAGTCCTAATCGCAGTGACATCAAATACATGACTCAGATAAACGAAATTTGGTTACCCTATTAACTAGTGGAGACAAAACGAGACCAATCTATTATTATACGAACGCTATTAATTAAAGACAGCTTGACATTTCGAAGAAGGAGGACATGCGTTTAATTATACGCAAACGCAAATATCATTGGGACAGCAGTCGGGAATGATTGCAGGTCGTCAGATAGAGACGGGTGATTGCGGACGACGCATGTGTGACCGGGACAGGTATAGGGATTGTCCTAATTTTGGAGCATTGTTTGTCGCGATACGATTGGACACTATCTCTCGACAACCGCCACAGTGTGATGGAATGGAATTCAGTGTGACATAAGTTTGGGCGCTGTAGCTATGGAGGAAATAGAATCGGGGACAAATGCGTGGAAAAATACAGGGCACAGAAAAACTTACTACTTATTGTGATTACTGAGGTATGTTCTTATCAAAGGTTATTATACTTTTTTTGTGCGATTGTACATCCAGTAGACGGATCGTCGCCTCAGTTAGACAAAATGGCCCACAAACCGCGAACAGAAATAAATATTTTAAGTTTCTCATAAAAAATAATTGACTGTTCCCTCCCTCTTGGCCAATCGTCAAGTTTTAACACGGAAAAGAAGCGGAGAACAATGAATGATATATAAAATTTTATCGTACAATCAGCGCCATTATAAAAAATAAAGCTCTACAAATACAAATGACAGTTCTGTCTAGACATAATAACAAGGTTCTCTATTTACTAACCGCTTCTATAAATAAATTAATAAACTTATTTTATTTTACAGTTATTAGAGAAACATATATTAAGAAAATTAAGGCATAAAAAAGTAACTTCGATTAACGATAAAAATTCATGCACCCGGTCAATACATACTGAATACTTACTTTTTAATCGACTCTACATTCTTCAGCACCAACAATCCGCAATCAGGCAATCAGTATCAGAATATGAGCTTGCAAGAGCCATTGCTAATTTGCATCTTTCACACAAAACACAAACTGTTTTTCTCCATGTCCCCGCCTCGGCTAGCCGGTATTTAAAAATTGAGTAAACCGATAAAATAGACTTAATAGACAAATGGAACTCCTATTTTCTTGTGTCTCGAGTGTGTTTTGTGGCCACGTCGCGTCGTTAAAGTTTAAAAAAAGCGTTTCTCTGGCGCCGTGGCCCGGCTCATTGTTTCTGACAGCGGCCGCTAGAGGTTATTATTTTCTAGAATGAATTCACCGGCCACTGGCAAACTTCTAAAATGCTCGTTGGCGATTGATAAAAAAGGTATAAACCAAATCTTTTTGCAATCAGGCAGCCATTGTTGGGGAAACCGGTGGATTTACTTTGCGCTTGGAATTAAAAGCTAAAGGGTCACTCATTATGGAAACCTACAGTAATTACTGCGTTATTGTATATTATGTGTTAATAACTGTGTTAATAACTGTGTTTCAGGTTGTTTAACATACCTAATGAATGTGTTTAACGAATCTCAACAGTATCTGTTAGTAAGTTATTAATGTTATGTTTTATGATATTCTATTTTAGATAACATTAATGAGCTTAGATCAAGCAATTCCTACAACGAACAAAAGCCAATAATTATTTTATCTCTAATATGCACAACTAATATGTAATTATATCTAGAAGAATTTATCCAAATCAGTCTGAAAGAAATCACATATTGAATCGTGTTGAGGTTTCATAAAGCCGTCACATTCCACTGTAACGCGCAGCCGTCTTCACATCTCATATTAAAACCTTCGCAGGAAGGAAACAAAACTGAAACCGAAAAAAATGTTCAAATAAGGGGACACACAGGCGTCATAGCCTGCGAGCCAAGTTGGAAACTTGCCGAAGAATATATTAAAACTTTATCAAAGCCCAAACTTCCATTTCCTCTTTGAATGTCTAACTTAGTCGCGTATGATGGCCTTGCGAGGCGCGAATTAAATGAAACACTCTTTCATTTGCCACTTTAGTCGGGTATGTGAGACCATTAGTTTATTACTTCTATGTGTGAGACACTAGTTGGCCAAGGTATACATTTTGCTCACTTCGAACCCTGATACCTACCTGATACCTATATATTTTTGGAGAGAACATAAAATATAAGTATAAGTTCTAAGTTTAATGATTTAGATAGTGTTTATGGAGTTTAAATATGAAAAATACTTTGTTATATTTTATTTAACAACGTTTTCACTATATTTTCATGTCACTTAATAATAACAAAGTAAATGTACGATAATTCATTATTTATGAATCCATTTATGTTTCTGTGATTTGAGCGAGGGCGGAAGTGACAAAATGAAATCACTTACCCTATAGAAAGTAATAAAATATTTTTTTATATTTGTTTTCCAGGGCGGGTTCTGACAGGAACGTTCCAAGGAACCGCGGCACAACACCCCTAGCGGGGGGTGTCGTGTCGGTAACATTGCCTCTGTCCCACATTAAAGTTGGCATCGAGAGTTTCGCATAACACTACTTATTTTATACTATACAGTTTCCTTGAGTGCGTATAGTCGAAAACTACGGCTGTGCTGCATATTGATGGCTTTGAATTCCCATGGGAAACCTTCATTTAGGACGAAGAGGACACCGAAGCTAGTTTAGTCATACAAAACAAAAGTTTGTAATACTTACACTCAAAGAATATATTATAATTATTATGAGTAATGTAAGTCCGAAAAACAATTGTGTAAAATAATTATGAGCAACAAAAATTAAAATTATCGTTTTCATCAAAAAACTCTTAAAAATAATTATTTAAAGGGAAAAAATAGCGGTGTTCTAGGTACATTACTTTCTTTACTTCCATGTGTACAATGTACAACGCACATGACCCATACTAATCACTTGAAGACAGTTTAACCTGCAATTAGAAGGGACGCCAGAATTAGGGCAAACTAAACCAATCCAAGTAAAAGGATTGTGTCTAATTAAGTAACCGTTTCGCCAACAAGCTGAAATTAGCAACAATTGTAAGCTAAATTACGTTAACATGTTGCCTCCCACTAAATTATCCCTGACGAAAATGTACAATGAGGAGTAGAATTATATGGAATTGTTATTATACCCTACCAGAAAAATACGAAAGATACAGTAAGCATCTCAAAATATTATTATACGGCGGGTTGGAAAGTGGTATATTAAGACGAAGCTCATCAATCTGAACAATAGTCTACGACTTATGGAAATTCGTGAGAAGTAATTATTATTATTATTAAATTCTTTATTGCCCCATGTAAATTGGTGCAAAGGAACTTAATGCTAACAGCATTTTCTACCTTTGGTGATGTTGAAAAAGTGATTGGTAGTGCTTAAGGCTTTGACGATAGAAGATGGCCTATATTGAGTACCTAACCGAAATATTAAAATATACCTATACAATATAAATATACACATGATACCTACATAAATACATTTCATACATACATAAATACATGTACTTAAACGGTCATGTGACCAAAAGATTTTCAAAAAACAAGCAAATAGTTGGAGAACAGACGTTGTTCAAATTGACGAGTTACTACCACTTTGGCACATTAATTTTAATATTACGAATGATCTAAATATATTGTCTACAGTCATAGAAAATTGCGTACTCGGGTGGACAAAATAGACTCACGAGGAATGAAAAAGTTCTACTGACATAATAATTATGTATAGTGCGACAAACTTATCTGTTCCAGTGACAGTTAACTAAATTGATCCATATCTCATTATTTACTAATAAATTATATATTGATATAGATTAGATGGGTGTTTTAAAAACGCAAGGGTAAATTACCATTACGGGAAAACTTAACATCTTAAAGAATGAAGAAATATTACACATTTACGTGAGCTCTCACCGGAACAAATAAGTTTGTGGCACTGTAAGCTCAATGGCAGGTGGTACTTTTTCATTGCTCGCCAGTGTATAACATAATAGTTCTCATTACGGCCCCACAGATCTGCCGTCTGACACTGTGACACATTAGCCCGGTGACTTATTGGTGTTTCTCCCCCTGAGGTCAAACCCGCCGTCGACTGTCACCCCCCCACCCCCTCCCCAATCACACACTCGGCTGATTCTTTAAAGAGCGAAAGCCGCAAAACTCAACGACTAGAACCTTCAGAAGGGCGTTTAATTAACGAAAATAATTACCAGCCGCAAGGTTTGCACTTCAATGCTGACAACTTCTTAGAATTTTTCTAATCCTAAGAAAGAATAAAGTATAGACGACCCTACTTATTTAGGTACCAAGAAAATCGAAAAATACATCAACCAATAACAAATATCAAAGGTTAACATTAACCTGAGCATTCAACGAAAACATGAGGGAAGTTTAACATAAAAAGTGTTTTCCGCGGATTACAATAAAACACATCGACATCAAAGTGACCCGAGTCTCCCCCTCCCGCCCCCCAGGACCAGACGTACTGCCTTAGCACGGTCTAGGTACTTTTCTACAAATGAAAAGCTCACGATAGAAAAACAAAGTTCCATACGATAAACGCGATGGCTGCTCGCATAAGCGATTCTACACGATGACGAACAAATAAACGGAGCCGCGGCCGGCCCCGCATGAGGTTTCCGAACGAACGAAAACAAAAGCTAGCAAAAAGAAAACGAATAGAGGCCTGTTAAAATCGTCGTGACGTCACCTGAACGAATTAACGTGCTATCCCTGTCTGGCGCACCGCAGTCCCTGGCCCGTCTCGTTCTGTCTGGAGGGAGGCAATTGACCTATTTTCGGGGGCGGCGTGCAATAATTTTGCGAAGGGCGCTAGCCAGCGTTAGATATAGACTACGCTAGCTTGCACATTCTTAGTCCACTTTGGCCGAGTTATATTTTCGATTTGGAGGACGGTTGCGTTATTCATCGCTTTTTATGGGCAATAACAAGTCGGATCGCTGTTTACGAAGATTGGATACAAAGTTGCTTGTAATGGCTTTTGTTGCCTGCCGTAGCCCTCATGTTATAGTTGTTTGTGTAAACAAATAACATGTTGTCGCACACTTGGCTGTCGTCGGTGATGTGATGGGACAAGTAAATGTCTAATGAAGTAGAACTTATAAGATAAGCAACTTAATTGTAGCGTTGTATCTGTGGCCCAGGATTTCACATGTTACCAATGGATAAAATATGGATACTAGAATACATAAGTAACTAACTACAATTATTTAACATAAGAAATAAAATTATGCTAAAAAACGTACCGAACGAACGTTAAATAATAAAAATAGATAGATCATCTCAGAATAAACACTACACTACAGTAGGGCGTTGAAGTGAGCTGGTGGCAGATGTAGCTGAAGTCCTCCTTTAACTAAACCTTGCACACGTGACCGGAACTACAATTTGCGGCAATGGCGGCGCGCCCACATCCGGTCCTTTATTGACAGACTCCACAAAAAATGGTGAAAATAAGTGCACGCGGTACCGCTGGCCACCCAGGGTTTATCGCCCGTTTAGACCTCAGCGGGGACCCAATGGCCCAAGGCATTACATTTTTTTGCAGAACCTCTTTTTACCACCCTGTGTACTGAAATAAAACTAAACTTTCTCGCAAGTTTTTAAGTCATTTAGGCTCTTGGAAAAGCCGTCAAATGAGCATAAAATAAAGGCGGCACGACGCCACCATTAGAAACTCTGCCGGCGGGAGAATAACAGAACATTAAAATTAAGGATCGCTCCAGCATACGGCCATAAAAACGGTAGAGCGAGAAAAACGCGCGGCCACCGCGGCGGTAAATCTGCCGCGCAATAATGGCGAGATCTCTTTTTGCTAAATCCAGTGCACGTACGTGCTGTGGTTTGGCTAATGCGCCGTATTATCCGTGTTTATAAATCATTCATGTCGATACCTCGTTTTGAGGCCACTGATTTTGCGGCACGCGAGGCTTTCACTATAAGCCTGCTCGGTCACACGCCTGAATAACACGCATTTCAATAAGAAAATACTTTACTTACATTGTATAGTAAGTATATTATGATTTTGTTATTTAACTTCTTAGAATCACGTAATATAGTAATGTGCAAAACAAAAGATGCTAAGCACCAGACATTGCAGCGAAGCAGCGCTATAGAGGGGTCGCTTATGTAACACACATTTATCACAAACATGGATGGAGCGAATGTCTCTGCGAGCAACAACATAAATCATTAGCATTCGCGGCGTCCTCGCGCCCGCCCGCCCTACTGACTCATCGGGACTAACAAACGTTGCGATTTCAAATTGAATTTCAAATCTTTTCTCCGAAGTCTAAACCGTGCGACGCCTATTGAATTATTCTATAACGGCGAAGCTTTGTCTAATCTTTGTGAACGTGGGCGTCAATCTAGCGCATGCTTGAACACAATAAATTCGGTTATAAACAGATCAAAGAAGACATTAAACTAAATACTTCCATTTTATATTTAAAGTGAATTAGTTGAAAGACTTCACTTTCTGTTATTAATACTCTGGTTGCAATTTATGCATTTGTTTAGTCGTAGGCAAAATTCGATACCCTCCAGGTAAATAATCTGGGTTTACGCAGTGGAACAACACAGAAGATCGATGTTGAAATCAAACCCTTTAGTGGGTGATGAGGGTAGCGTGACGCGGCGAGGCCGACAGCTGCACGAAGATTTACCGGCGGCGGCGGCGGCGGCGGCCGAAACCGAGACTCGGATGCTATTACCATTAACACTACCCGCACACTACTACTATACACAGTAATACACACTCGTGGCCAGAGGACTAGCAGCTTTATTGCAGTGGTGATATGTACGGTCAGCTGCATAAGTAGCTATACACTTTTGTACCTTGTCATACTGACTACATAACAAACCGTCAATGTTTAGTTCGTTTTGTTATACCGACTACATAACAAACCGTCAATAGGCAGTTTGTGAGTTTGACAAGGTACAAAAGTGTACAGCATGCAGCTGACTGTACCTGTATTAAGTATATCTTCGTAAGTAAGTAATTTATTGTTCTTATTTTATTATTTCTTACATTTTGAACGTTTTCTACTATACTTAGGTACAACTCTTGTGTGTTGTATTGTTTTATAAGCTACAGGCCTACAGGTAGCATTATAAATAAATAAATAAATGATATCTTCTATCTGAATAACGAATATCTAGAATCTAGACACTAGGTCCTATCCTTGATAGGAATAAATACACCCACTCACATTTTTCATTTCAGTTTGTTTCTGTGTAGAAATAACCAAAAAAAAACAAAATTCAAAACTACTTAAAAATTAAATAAAAAATTCAAAGATTTAAAGTATGGGAGCAAAGAATATAAAGCAAACATTCAACAGAAAAGTTGTAAAAGCCAAAATCGAAAAGATTTGTCAGCTGATAGCGGCGAAAATATATTACAAATTATTTATTTTATACTAACTGATATTTCATGTTTCATACAACTTTATCGTTAAAAAGTTAGATTGTCAATTTACATTTGGAATATCTTTGAAAATATACCTAATTCTTAACATAACCGATACTAAAATAAAATTTCCGCATTGAGTATAACATGGCATGTTTGTTTTCGTATAATTTTATGAATCTGGCAGTGATAATGCCTTTTTGGTTGCGTCACTTCGCCGTTCCTTCCTTGTAACTGCGACCCTTGAGGGGTTCGGAAATGAGACTCAACATTCAATTTCAAACCGGAAACTTTAAAACAAGTATATTTTATGTCAAGCTGTTTTTATTCGCATATACGGAAGACCACAGGGGGTCTCGCTAAACATTGCCATTTGAATTAATTTTAGACTGTAATCAGTACTTACGCAGATTAAAATTACAATGCGACAGTAAAATTTGAGCACATCACAAAGGTAATAATGTAAGTAAGTAGGTACATTATAATTGTTATAAAGATATATAAATTAACGATATAAGATCTATTTACTCAATCTTAAATTCAAATAGCATCACCCACTTCATAACTGAAAATCAATACGAAAGTTAACAAAAATGTCAAGACAGCCTGCTCGGATACATTGAGTAATGTTTCGGAAGATTTGGCTCGAGCTAGGCGCTGACACTGCTGATACTGATGGCACTGCTGACGCCGCGAGCTACTCCATGACATACGAGCCTGCATGCGCCATGATACGGCCTTGCAGGGAGACTATGGACATGTTGAGAAATGAAGACACAGAATAATAACTAGTGACTAGTAGTGATAGAGACAGCGCTCTATCACTACTAGTCACTGTGTTGCATACCTATGCGGATGTGGATGTAGGCTTATGCCTGTCGATGCTGTAGAGCTGTATAAAATATCGGTGGTTGTAAAAATATTAAGTACTACCAGTATAAATATGGATCATCATCCATAACGATGATACCTAAGCCTTCTTCTCGTTGACGAAGGGTAAGTATTTTCCAAGATACTTTCTGCCTCAAACAGAAACATACCAAAATATATAGTTAAACGTACGGTGCATACACCCAAAATACTTTAACGTTTCTCTTCACTCATAGAACACGAACTCAAACTACCCGGAAATCATCGACTTATTTGGTTCCTAAACGCAACTTACGCAACCCTGTAACACTGCAACTACTCGCACATACTTTAAAATATTCTTGGTACATAAACCTATTCAGCTGTGTCCATAAATCTTTCTCACATTTCTTTCAGGCATTGAGTTTAAAAATAATAAGTGGTTTTCCCATCCATTTCTCAAAAAGTTTGGACTTTTCGGCCGCTTGCAAATTGCGAAAGGCCAGAGTCTTTCATTTGTAGTTGTAAGTCATTGGTGGCGAGCCGCCGCCGCCGCCGCCGCCGACGTCTGACAAGACCACGATTTATCTACCAACTTCATCTTGTACTGCTCCTTCAGACTTTCACAGTATTGATCTTCGCATTACTGATGGGTTTAGGTTAAAACGAATACATTTTACAATTTACGTGAATCTCTCTATCTCCTAGAAGAGAACATACCATTATAGAGTGAACTGAACCCATATTATACCTATTTTTTACAACACTACCCATACCGCCTGTAAATAACGCACCTTGCCATAACTCATGCAATTCCGGATATACTTACATAATGAAATACCTTACAATCACTACACAATACTGAAAATTGCCCTAGCTACTATTTATAAAAATACTTAAAAGGTTGTGATGAAAGATTACCTCGAGCCATGCTATTCATATGACTCCGGGATCACGTGAACAGGCGTGAATCTGAGGTACAAAGCCCGGGAAGGGAGGCACACAAAGGACAATGGGCTGCAAGGGACGCCGTGGCCCTATTCAAAGTTTTCTCGACGGATACAAAGGATCCCCTGTTGGGGTGAAGTTAAAAAAAGTTGCGTGAAAAAAGGACAACAGGAAAAACAAATGAAATGGGTGTTAACACTTAAACTTCCTATGTAACTCTATCCCGCCAAATCTATATAAATCATCTATCTACAAAAGAAATGACTCATTTCCTTAATGCCCGAAGCAAAACAAATAACTCTTCGTGCAGCGAGCGGCTCCGTCCAAAAGTCTCACTGTAGAGATGAAAAAAATAACAAATATAAGTCCATGCAATAACAAATAAATCAGGCACTTTATACACATAACTACACCGCCCCGCTGGCCTACTTTCGTCTCATAATGACGCCCGCGACGGGAAACTTGCAAATCTCGGACTAAGATGAAGCGGTAGATGTGACACCACTCACTGCATTTAACTGGCATTTTAACCAGAGATTACTTGTCTAAGTTAACCCAGTAACCCACCGTTCTTTTTTAAATACAAAAGTTATAAGTGGTGTGAGTTCTTCATTATGTTAGAATTCACAAGTGAGTTAACTGAAAAGGTATTGAGGAAGGTTCTTAATTTGCCAGCATAAGTGTTTTCTTGTTTATGCGGTAGTAAACAACGCTATTCATTTTGTCTAAAGAGTTAACTAGGTAGGAGGTAACATGATCTCTGAAAAAATAAGGTAACACTGAATAAACTCATGTTTTGTAGTAATTGTCATAACTTAATTGATAAAATTATTTTATTAATATGAATATATTTATGCCTGATTATTACACAATAAAAGACCCACCCCCAGTTACCATCCTACACTAAAAAACTTAGCTTTTGATAAACACAGATTTACGTTTATTTCAGCAATGGCCTTGTCCATGCGTAAAAATGTTTCACAAAAGGTATTGTGTTTTTTCTTCTTCTAAATGTTTGTCCGAGGTTGCAAATATTAAAATGAGCAAGCACTTGTGCCGGCGTGAAGCGGCTATCGCACCCTTCGCGCCTCCATGGCGATGCTTTTTGTTTTTTTTTTGTTATTTCACTTTGCATCCCTCGCTCGAAAGGAGGCCGACCTTTTTGTTTATTAAACTTTTTAAAGATGGCGATTAGAGTTATTGTTCGGCCGTTTTCAGAAGGTGTGTTTGTTTGGGCTCGTTATGGTAATGGTTTTTTGTAGTCCTATTATGGAATAAAAAATGATTTTTATTGTGTCGTATAAATACTATTCCAATATGATACAATAAAATAAATATATCAGCAAAATCTTTAAGTTACATAAGTTACAATCTTTGCAGTTACGACCGCTACGGAAGTGCTACAAAGGTGCTACGAAGGCGCTACGAAGGCGCTACGAAAGTGCTACGTCAGTAACTTAGATTGCAGGAAAGAATCGATTTCTGTTATGAAATCTTACATAAATTGCAACAAAACTTTAAAAATAACTGGTGACAGTCCAATTCCATTTAGGATACCCAATATTTCAAATAACATATTACGTTACACAAGAAACGTTCCATCATAGAATAAACGTGCTGTAGTCGGACAGAATAGATCTATAACAGAAGACGAAAGCGCTATGACAGCCGTCGAGACGAATTCTGCGTGTGTCTATTTCGGGCTCCGTGTGAGTCCGCAACGCATTCTTTCCGTCACGGCGGCCTTGGGGACGGGCGCATCCGAAATGATCATGCAGTCTTGTGACGCTTCTGATTTCTGTTTACTCTTTCCTTTTAATTTGACCTAAATCAAGGATCTTAGTAGTTGTCTTTTAAAGAGTATTTAACCTTTTCGTTGTTTGGAAAACCTAAGTTGATTTAGTTTTTTATTAAAATAAAAACGAATAAGTACACTAAGCTCAGCATTTCAAAGACCATAATTATTATTTTTTAAATTACCTACTTGGGGTAAAAATCAAACACGTTGTAAATTTTAATTCGGATAGGAATAGACCGCGCATAGTATCTAACAAACATGAATCGTCGCTTTTATTCTGTTTTGCGGCGCACGCGCCGGCCGCGGCCCGCAGGAGTGCACGCGGACACCACAACCATTACGACTGTTACATTGAGGGCCTGTTTCACAATGTCTGGATAATGGCTACTTGTGGGATAAAATATGCTTTCACTATCTAGAATCTAGACGACCGAATGGCGTAGTGGTTAGTGACCCTGACTACTGAGCCGATGGTCCCGGGTTCGATTCCCGGCTGGGGCAAATATTTGTTTAAACACAGATATTTGTTCTCGGGTCTTGGATGTGCCCGTAAAATGGCAATAGGCCCGCCCCCTATTACATTGGGACTAACATAACACTCTGGCGAAAAGTGGGTGCAGCAATGCACCTCTGCCTACCCCGCAAGGGAGTACATTAGTACAAGGCGTGAGTGCGTGTTTTTTTTTTTATCTAGAATATATAAATACACAGAGTGATAGCGTGTCTTTTTATCGCACAGGTAACCATTAACATTAATTAATTTAAGTATTAAATGTTATTTAAGTGTTTTATGTACAATAAAGTTATACTACTAATACTACTACTACTACTACTAACCAGTCATTGTGAAACAGGCCCTAAATCTTCTTCTTGCCGTGTTGGTGACCAACACAAGAGCTGATCTTGGTATGTATATGTATGTATATGCACTCACGACTGTAATCCCCGAAAGGGTAGTCAAAGGTGGCTCACAAGTGAGCCACCGACTTTTCGTAGCACATGTGTACTCATGTGATAGGTTGCGCACCATATCACCATCGAGCTGATCTAGGGTTTAGCATAATTATATCATACAATCCCATATTGATTACAGTTAATCAACAACATATTTCGGAGAGTTTCAATTTCGAGCATGATTTTTAGAACATAAAAACAAGTGTGATTTATTAGACTATCCTGAATTTTATGCGGACACACCAAAAAAGAAGAGACAAAATATAATTCTACGAAGGGAAATATTAAAAGGAATTAAAAAAACATTAATGACTTTCCTTTCCTAATTGCTTCCCTTAAAGATAAAAGTTTGTGTCCAAATTGTATTTCTGACGGCCTTCTGTTAAATTATGTTTAAGGCCCTATGTTTTTAATTGCCACAAAGCAAATTTATACCTACTTACCGCCTAGGCAACCAAAGGTCAAGAACTTCTGTGCCTAACTTGAACTAGACAGGTCGGCACCATCATCGTTCAGGTCAGGAAAATAATGACTCAACCTTAGTTATTCCATGTTTGCCATTATATTAACGTCCCCTTAGGTATACCCGCAGTGTTAATATTTAGGATATTTACGACTTCGTATTGTTCGATAGATTCATAGATTGATCATTTATTCAACGTAAAATTTTACAACTAAGTATTTGTTGATTGTCAGGAACTCTAGATTATGAGTCTACAACCATTTCACAAAGACTTAGTCACTGTTAATATTATTAATTCCTTCACTTACCTACTCATGAAGCTGTAGCTATAGAATGCAGTATGAAATGGAAATGCCAATACGAAACAGTTCATCAGGCATGCCAAGAGACCGCTCAATACAATACAAGGCGATTTGTAGTCACGGGCCAAGCCACGGTCGTGAGTTCGTGACACAAACAACTTTGTTGTTTACCATCGCACTGAAACACCGGCAGACTAATTATTATTGTTGTTACTGTACTGGGGGCATAGTATCCAACTACGGTAACTTTGCACCGGGTTAGAAATGGGGCATATCTTTTTTTCTTTAACTGGTAGCTCTTAATGAACACGTTTCCACTTCAGTGATAAATATTACAAACAAGCTGTTCTCGCGAGCTTTGCTTCGCCTTAAAAGTTTTCCCGTGGGAACGCCGCGATAAAAAGTAGCCTATCCAGTGCTATCCAGGGTGTCAGCTAGCTCCATACCATATTTCATTAAACTCGGTTCAGCCGTTTTGACGTGAAGAAGTAACAAACATACACACACACTCATACTCATAAATGTTCGCATTTATAATATTATAATTTGTGATTGTGACCCTAACAAACTTTTTTTGGTGTTGGCACGTGTTTTTTTGCAAAGTTGCGTTGAGTTGTATGGCTCTATTGTGTAATTTTCCTGGTATTGCTATTAAAAATCTGACAGGAGAGGATCCGTCTAAAGGCTTATTGCGATAAATTAGAAGTGGCGAAAGAAATACGTACCTACCGCCGCACCGATGTAGATTTATCGACATTCGAATTATTATTTCCTTATAACTGTTACAATTTCAAAGATTTTCTTATTAGGGTAGGAAAAAACCCGCGACTTTTTACATTTGTTTATTTAAGATAGTAGGTACTTATTTTAAAACAGTAGATACTTACATCTTTATTATTTAAATCTACCATCTTTGTCTATCCACCAAATCATTTTCCGTATTGTATTTTTTAGTATTGTGTTACGTATTTAGTTTTTATTATTTTGGAGTTATATTTTTATGTTTTTGTTAATTATTCAATTGTTTTGTTATTTTCTGTCTGTTTTGTGGATCTTGTTATCCGAAATGAAGATTTATTCAGGTTAATTAAAATAATAAATATGTACCGAGTCTGCTATATAATCGTACTATAGTGTGTAGAGACTAGTCTAGGAGCGCTCGGCGCTCCACAATGCGCCTTGGCAGTCGTCACTCCGCTCATTTGGCTCAGAGACAATTCAATAACGTACCGCTACTTGTCGAACCAAATAGTTTACACAGAATATCTCTTATAGCAGGAATGTCGAAATTAGCCAATCGGGATACCGCTTTTATTAGAGCCATTCTCATTAAATTTATGTCTGGCCTTTGTTTTGATATTTCAAACAGTTGTTCTCTAGCGGAAGAATTTCAGAGCGCGCCGTGACGTACGCTGTCGTTTTAGATAATGAAATTTCATAAATCATGGAAGTTTTATTGTTCTAACAAGATTTATTATATTTTATCTTTGAAATGGTTAATAATACTTTTAACAATGTCTAGTGGATATATAAATATAGGCAATAAATTGTATGAATCAGGTGTGTGTCAGCAAATGAACATGTTCAGCTTGCCAAAATATAACTCATTTATTAGTCGCGCTCCGTGGAGGCTACCGACTCTGCCGAGTGATAACTACTCGTACGTGTCTCGCAATAACTTCAACAATCCAGTGACAACCCACTGAATACAGATTTAATTTGCGTAATAATTCATAGATTATTATCGGAACAGGATTATTAGTGAGTTGTTACTGTAAACGTTTGACTAACAAAAGCTCATAAGTCAGCGTGAAATATTCGGACATCTGCTACTAACGATGCCTACTAACTTTTATTATTTCTTTACAATATTTATAATATATTATGTTCACGCTATTTTGTCTTTAGTATTATAATGTCAAGGACCTGTCTTCATTTCGATGTTGGCACTAACGATCCCTGTTAGTTTGAATACTTAAAACATAGTGGAATACTCGATGAATACGTATTAAATTTTAATTTAATATATTTCTTCACGCAGTTGAGTTACCTACATACCTCCTTAAATCACAAAACATAAATAATAACCATATGATATACGTAAATACCTAAGCACATTATATATAAGTAAATTAAAAACTATTCTATGCACGACTAGCTTACATTGTAGATGGATAAGAAAGTGAATTATCATTAGCTACGTACTCGTACAAGGACATATTATTATTTACTTGTTATTTTTAATTGACAAAAGTCTAAAACTTACAAAGTAAGGTTTTTTACAACTTAATTAAAAATAAAAGTATAAAGTAACGTACCTGATAAAATGGTATCCGAGTCACTCGTCGAGATCCGTCCGAGTAACACACATATATACAAGTAGACACAAGGAGTCTTGGTGCCAGCCGGCACATACACTACACTTATAACCGGACACAACCAACAGTTACTTGTACTAGTCAATGTCTTATTGCAAATATTCACAACCTCTCAGCATCAGCGAGCGAAAACAAAGTCCCAGCGGAACACCGGGACAGGTACTTTATATTAACATCAAGAAATATAAGAATTTAAATTTAAGGTTTCGTCGTATAAATAGATCTTTTAGCTCTTAATCACAACTTATGAGTATGTTACAACCTTTACTGTACAGTCTATCCAGAAGAACGGACAGATCGTTGGCACTTTGGAGAATTCCGCACTCCGCTACCCCACGGCTGTTCCTCCACTCACATTCCTCCTCAACACCTACATTTTCGTCACTCTCAAATAACTATTCACTACATTTAAATTATGTTTTATTCACAACACAGAAGAGGTAAACATTAAAACCACCCATCGTTCTACATTTCGCGCGAACTTTCCGCGTCTCGAAAACTTTTGGGAAATTCCATTTCAATTCACCGTTTCATTTCTTAGGATTTAGGTTTGCATAAAAGTCGCGTAAATAGTTGTTGTTTGTAGTTTTGTGATGTCCGAGTGCACAGAGCGAGTGGAGGGGCATGGCGCACGTGCGGGGCCCGCGGCGCGCTCGCGACTTTCCCGCGCCCACCGCCGGTCCACGCCGCCGCAGACGATGCTGCTTATTAATAGTTATCTCTCTCTCGGAATCTGCCGCTCCGCTCCTACCAACTGAGATAAGCTATTCGAATTTGGACAGCGCATGTCGGCTGAGTGTCAGTCGGTGTGGAAGGAGCCTGAAAAACTATGCTTTCAGTACACGGATGCGATGTGTGTAATTCGTAGTATTTCAGCTGAGTTACGAAGAGTACGCAGCGGACGCTGCGAGCGCTGAAAAGCGAAACCTGTTGAAGCAAGACGCTGGCAGGCGCGAGCGAGACGACGGTATGTGCGGAGGTTCAGTTCACTGAAACTTTCGGAGCTTACGCGCGGTGGTGTGCGCGTGTGTTGGTGTCGAGTAGAAAACTCTCTAAAGGCGCTTTCACAGGTGCGTGCCCATCTAGCGCACGCGTGCTCTACATCGTATTTATAGACTTAGATGATTTGATTACCTATATTCTAAAAGTTTTATTGCCTTCTAATGTTCTGAGTGTTTGGCAATATACTGCCCTCTATAAAAACTTTACAGCCAATTAGGAATCATAAAATAAAATGCTATATTTAATGAAACATTAATTTGTATTGTTTAACTAAAAATGGTAGAACTTGACGCCACTCTGTGCAAGTAAACAACTGTTTTAGAGCGTTCAGCTCTCATACATCAAAAGGATCCGCAGGAAAGGAAACTAATCAATTTAAGGAGGCATCAACCTCAACATAAACAAGGCGCCACACAAACGCGTGTCGTAATGGAACAGCACGCAACTTTCTCACTGAAACTGGGGGGTCACTTTCTGAAACGATGCAGCTGCGGAAAACATGACTCTATCTCGTTGTATTAAGCGTGCCGATTGCGTGTTAATTCTCTTTCGTTAGTTCGTTGTTTGAGAGAGTGACCCCCTTGTGCGGGAGGGAGAGGGAGTCTGCGGAGGCTGCGCGGGTGCGAGCGGGACGCCTGCACGCAACGCTTGATACCCCCGCGCCAGCCTCCCCCGCCACATCTGACAGCTCGCTCTAATGTAACCATGTAGCCTCCATTATATCGAGAATCAATTGACAAATGGGTGGCCCGCGATCCACTAACGTAATTGTTTTATTGTATTTCACAGTTGCACCCCGTATAGGTAGGTCATCTAATTAGATATAGAGAAGTAAGCTTTTCAAAGTGCGCTAATGAAAACCCCTCAGCCTCGACGGTCGTCGAGCACGTCGCTCGCGACCCCGCAAAGTCTTTCTTTCTCTATAATCGCAGACAATCAAACCTGTCTTATTCAATTATCGAGTCACAATAGTTTGAGAACTCGACTCAGACAACTCTTAAAAGCTTCTTTTAATGCCTATTGATGTTCTTTTATTTATTATGTAGGCACTTTTAACGAAATTAACAAGCCGATAAAACATGGTTAATTTTTTTATTAATTGCTTACCTAAAATTTTTATTAATAAAGCTTCATAATCGTACCCACGCTAAATATTTTAAAAACCTTGTCTAAGGCCAAGTTTATTTAAAACATTCAAGTATCCGTGGAGATCATGAAGCTCCCTCTCAGAATAAAATTGACTTAGGATCCTTAAGCTCTTAGCAAAATTATATCGGTAACCAGTAAAAATTATGAGGCTCGGGATTTTTCAAAAAAATGGTTTGAAATTTAATTGTCGTACACTAATTTTATGCCGTTTTCATCTGCTGAAATCAGTTGGTTCGTAACCAATGTAGGTTACATAATTCGTTTTTTAAGCACTTAAGTACATACTTATTACACAACCTAATTGCACAACCTACGAGTAATACCTAGAGCATATGCACCAAAGATTGTCTTCATATATTTTATAGGCATATGCAACAAATAGAATTTCATATCCTTAAAGAGCACAGTTACTTCTTTGGCGTCAATATTTCCTAAGGCAAAAAGCTCCGCAAACCGCAAATTAACTTAACAGGAAAGAAATGTCGCTAAAATTACCCCAATCATTCCAATTCAATCTCAACAAACCGATCGATATTATAGGTAGGTTGCTTCATCTCGGCTCGACAAAGCCAAATTAGTGAAGAAGGGAAATATTCCGTAAACAATTTATACAGGGCTGGGCTTATTGTGTTTTGAACGGTACAGGTATAAAATCAAATAAAGATAGATACTTAATAGTAAATTGCATACAAACACATAAATTACAACATTGGCGGCCTTATTACTACGAGTAATTTCTTGCAGACTACTATACAAATACGCTACGCGTTGCATTTATTTTATACTAGCTTTGCTTTTAAAATACAAATCTTTCCTCTATAAAATATTAGTACTATAGATAGATACTTATAAAAATGTTGCTAAAGTGGTATACTCACTAAGCCGAAAGGGGGTTACTTAATGGGTCATTGTAGACAACTTATGAAAATTCGCGTAAAAACAATTGGGGTCCTTATAGAAACTTTGTCTGGAAAAGTTAATTTATTTTGTAAATTTTCAACAGTCATCAAATAATTAATGTTGTTCAGAAAATGAGTTCCTTTCGGTTTAGTATACCATATTTGCAACACCCTGTATGATTGCTATTCATAATGGTGAAAGCATTTTTTAAATTCACCGTTAGATTTGAGTACGAGTATTTTTTAACGAATTAAAGAATTAGTTACGTCGGCCCTGACAACTTTGAACATTTCGAGAGACACTTTGATAGAGACACGAGAATTCCTTTCAGATCTGATTACTCTGAACTCTGGCTAACTTTTGCAACTGAAATAGATACCAAATTACGCAACTTTCGATCGTAACCCCCCTCGGAGTGAAGATGTTTGTTATATGTGTCAACTTCAGTGGGGACACGTAAATACTAGATAATATTAATCAAATACATAACTATATTTTTGCTTCCTTGACATACCAGGGCCCAATTCTAGCTGCACTGCTTCTTTAAGGATTGATGATTGGCAACATTCGGTGATGATGATACAAGTAGTCCTCTGTGGCGGAGGGCGTCGCTATATTTGGCTGGTCGTGAATAACCACAAAACGAGCGAAATACCGTGATACAAGCCCAGCTGCTACTAAATGGCGCCTCTCAGCAGTTATATTTCCCGCCACACCGGATCCAGGACCCGGGCAGTCCGGTCCGGCGCCGGAACTTTCACTAAACGGCTGCCAGCTGACTGCCGGATAAAATAGAGACGGAACTCGACCAATTTAGCTGGAAATTACTTTAGAACTACTTACTTCATTCACGTACAGTCAGGTTCATATTAACCACGATGGAAAAGTACCACCGCTGCCGCCCTGAAAATTTTCATGAGCTGACTAGAATGATTAGTAACTAAACCTATAAAAAATATAACCTTCACTAAATTATTAGCTGATTGTATTTTCAGTTTCAGCACCTAGATAGGTACTTACTTAATTTGATAGAGGGAAGCTTTTCTATAAATTTCTTTAATTCACTTTTAAAGAAATTTATAGAAAAGGCTTAGGCTAAATCAGCTACCGCATACCTACAGTCGCATAAGCAACTGTTGTTATCATGAGTGCGCGAAATCTTTGTACACACGGCAACGTCAAATGGTTGGCAGGGCACACTAACGTAGTGTATGTGTGCACACTAACGTTGTCTATGTGTGCATAAACGCAGAAATCGGTCAACACACCAGTAACAAACCACACACACACAACCGCACAAAACGAGTTTGCGCTTAGGCAAACGCCCGTATACCAGCTGTGAGCCTGTGACATAAAAATATCAACCGGTAGTGTTAGTGAAATAGTTAGTTATAAATTGATGTGAAGCAAAATTTCACTGCATGTGTCTATACCCTTCGTAGCTCATTGGTAGAATGTTAGACTAATGAAACATAGGTCGTGGGTTCGAGTCCACGTATGGTTATTTTATTTTTATTTAATTTAATTCAAATTTTGCAATTTTTATTTTTTATTTTTTTATTTTATTTTATCTTTATTAAATTTATTTGCTATTTGAAACTGAGAAATGACTACAAGCTGCATAGCTGTAGACTATTTCTCTTCGCCAAAAATATATGATTCGTTCTTCATTTGAGTATTAAAACCATTCTACCCTCATACAATATGAATAAACGAAATTTGTTTTTAGTTTTAGTGACAATTCACCTCTGCGTCTGCAAAGTGATTCACTTTGTGATTTGTCAATTTAATTATAATAACTCTTCGCAGTCACTATGGAAAGTCACTTAACCATGTTCAAAAAGGCGGAGATAATCGTATTTATATGAACAAAACATTACAATGAGTAAAATCGCAAGACGTTTAACGGTAAGTAACATAGAATTGCAAATATTTTATTTGACTGTTAAAATATTTGTATTTGTATAAGCTAAGTATTTGTTTTTTTTGTTTGCAGAGGAGAACTGTTCAATTATGGGTTCACCGATACGCAGATTCGGGACATGTAGACAGTAGTCGTCTATACGGATGCATCACCACGCCATCGAGAAATCGTAGCTGCACATAGCGCTGATCCGTTCTGCAGCACCCGTTCTACGGCCACAACACATAATCTATCCCAACAAACCATACGGGTTCACTTGCGTGCTGCTGGGTTGCGGTGTCGGAGGCCGGCGAAGAAAATTGCTCAAACCGATCAGCATCGTCGAAACAGAGTGCGTTTTGCGACTGACTATTTTAAACTTTGATTGGTGCAACAATGTGGTGATATTTAGTGATGAAAAGTCCTTTAAGTCAGACAAGGATGGACGTAAGATATTATGGCGAAAAAGTGGTGAAAATTATAGTTATTGAGGTTAGCTCAGTAATTTTTATTTTTCCATTTGTATAAGATTTTAGTTATTTTGTTAAATACTTATCATTATTTACAATTATGGGTAAGCCAATGTGTTAATGATGTTATTGTTACTGAGGTTAGAATAAGTTACTTATCTTATTTCTAGCTAATTAACATGTTGATTCATTCATATACTTAACTAATGACTTGCCTATTTACTTTAGTTTACTTTACTGTTTTAACAGCCAGTCCATCCTTTTCTGATGTTAATTATGATTTAAAACTGCTAATTGAAAATTTTCCTTATTAATATAAACTACAACTATGTTTTAAAACGAAAAACAACAAAAACGTAACATCCTTAATGTTTATGTTACGGCAAGAATAAATTTGGTAATTTTAACACTTAATAACTTGTTTCATTTACTTTCTGTGTTGCTTTTATTCGTATATACTACAATACTATTATTAACCATCTTAAAAAATAAATTAAATCTATAAAAAAACAAAAAAGGAATATTGGAAGTTCAGTGGGATTTGAACCACCATTCCGATTAATGTAAAGCTTGTAACATACCAACTGAGCCATTCAATCTATTACAATGCCTTGCAAAATTTTGCTTCATATCATAAAAACAAATGAATGAATGAATCATTGTCACTGGCACAACTACATGCTTACAATATCGGTGTGTGGGTTGCCCAGAACTAAATAATTACGTCGACGTCGCCGACACACACATACACTACCTACGTTAGTGTGCCCTGCCAACCATTTAACGTTGCCGTGTGTACAGTTGAATATAGCAACTCTGCACAGAAATTCAGATGCAGAAGGTATGTTTAGTTATTCTCACAGTAGGCCCTTCGCAGTTTTTTCCCTTTTGAAATTACGAGTAGTCATCACAGTATTGTGAACCCTATAAATATTTCAGCGATATGATAGATTTATAAGAAAGTAGCGTACACAAATACATATTATATTAAAATAAATACCTACATGTACAGGTACATGAGTAATAGCTGTTATTAATCCATTGGTAGGTACGTAGGTACCTACCTACTTAGATATTTATATACCATTTCATTTCAGATTATAATTGACACATGTTTTTATTCACTAATCTTTGCCAAGTGACATGGAAAAATATTGGCACTCACTTTTATGCGGCGAAAATACCATTGTTATTATATTGAATCATCCCATGATTTATATTTAGTGTATACAGGCCATCTTTTTTATCATTTGCTATGGTTTTAGTTTACTTTTAGTAGGTACAGTAAGGGGCAGATAAACCTGACCCCCCTCAGAAGCATTGTTAGTATGAGAGGAGGGTCAGGTTTCTATGCACCTGACCGTACCTAATGACTAATTTAATGTAAGTATACTTAATAGATTCTAATGGTAGATACTTAATTAGGTAAGTAGAACTCATTTTTGTCAAAATGTGCCTTTAATATAAATTTGTGCTTTTATTGGTTATTGCACCAAGGGTACGAACTACGAGTACGAGTACGACATACCAATAGCCTAGTGAGGTCAAACATCATAACATAAATAGAAAAAATCTTTATTAGATAAATAATTATAATTACAGTAAAGTAGGTACTATACCTAACCTAACTAACTACCTAACTACTTAGGTACCTAACTTATGCAATATAAAATATATACTTATAGTAACCAACTAGGTAGGTACATAGGTACCTACTTTATTAATTTCATATCATTCACAAAGCTCAATCGCAAAGTTGTACATAGGTAGCTACTTGTAACTGAAACATGACTGTCTTGTCTACTGACTGTTGATTTCACTAAGAGCATTACTGTTCGCATCGTCTTCTTCAATTTCGTCTTCTTCTTCGTCGGGACTAACACATTTATTTATTATTGGATCCATCTCTTTTCCAACTGCACATGTTTGGTTATCAAAAATCTTCATCTTATCGTAAAACCTTCATCTTCATACTAAAAGCACTGCATAATTTTTACTTAGGTACTGGTTTTTTGACTCACGCTGAGAAGTCTCGGCGAGAACTGGCGAGAAGGTTCTTCGAACTCGGTGAATAGAATAGAATATTATCTTTTATTTTTTTTAAGAAGCCAATTCAGTGTCCTACTGCTGGGCAAAGGCCAATTATCATTTTATTATACGTAAAATAAGGGTGAACCATCCACTCACGTTGTTGTCACACTTGTGTTCTCGTCGCCATCCGGCGTGGACGTCGACTTTGGTAGTGCAGCTGCTTTTTTTTTTTTTTGGTTATTTTTTTTCCTTTTCACGGAAAAGGCTAAGGGCATTATCCCATACCGCCTGGTCTTATTTAATTTTGTCTTCTATGTGATTTTGTTCGAGGCCAAAGGCCTTGTCTTTCGTTGTAATCTTCAAATTTTCTTGTAAATATAAGGTCGAAACCAAGTCTTCAGTATTATATTGTCGAGGCTTATAGCCTTGTCTATCGTTATGTATCGTTATATCAGGGTACTGTGTATTTTCCGGTATTTGTTATTTTTTTCAAATAACTCCAATCGTATTTTTAATAAACTCATAAATGGGGTAGAATGTATCCGTATTCTTGAGAAGATCCTGAATAGAGCGCGGGACATCCAGGGCTTCTTTGTATAAATCCAGTAAATTGTCAATAAGAATAATCCTTTGTAGATTAAATGCAGAGCAATCAAAAAATATATGATCCAGGGATTGAATTATATCATTATTACAGTATGTGCAATTTGGGGAAGGTATCATTTTTAATCTAAAAAGGTGTTCATTGAATCTGCCATGTCCAAGTCTTAAACGACAAATAGTTGAATAAAAGTTTCTGTTTATAAATTTTCCTTTGATGAACCAGGGTTGAGTAATGTCGGAGTTGATAGAGCTATACCATTTTCCTTTACTTTGGATTGTTTCATGCCAATGAGTCATCCATTGGTCTTTTATAATATTCTTGATTAAAACTTTGCAGTCTGAACCTGGCAACTTAATATTTTTAATAGGTATTTGTTGGATATTGGGATTTTTTACTATGGAGCTGGCAAGTTTATCAGCGAGGTCATTACCCGAAACGTCAATGTGTGAAGGTGTCCAAATAAAGCGGATTTCTCTGTCTTGATTGAGCCAAAGCCTGCTATAAATCTGCCTGATGTTGTATATGATGTAATTTGTGCCACTACTATAAGAAGGATTTGATAAAGCCATTAATACACTCATGCTGTCGGAAATGATCAACCATTTCTTGAAATTAAGGTTAGTTGCTTCTATGTATTCTAAGGCTGCATAAATGCCCTGAGCTTCTGCTGTATATATGCTTGCATTAGAAGGTAATCTTAAGCCATGACCCAATTTATAAGCAGGAACATAATATGCCATAGAGACATTATCGTTACATTTAGAGCCATCTGTATAAATTTGCTTAAAGTCTCTGTATTCATCCAATCTATTGTAAACAGCATATTTGTCAGTCAGTGTCCTATCTATTTCAATATTAAGGCTACAAAATTTGCTTCCATACGTTCCCCCATAGCAGGGTAAAGTGGTACTATTGTGAATATTATATTCACTCTTAAATGTTAAAATTTGATGGATGTTATGACATAGGAAATGATAAGAATTATACTTCAATAGTTTGGAAAGAAGAAGATTGTCAGTTTCAGACAACAATCTTAGAATAAAATTGTATTTTAAATGACTAAATCTGATATTTAATGGACACAAGTTACACTCAATTTGCATTGAGTTAATAGGAGTTGATTTAAAGGCACCCAAAATTAATCTTAAATTAATATTTTGAATCTTTTCAAGTTTATTTACTAATTTTGAATCAATGCAGTAACAGAAAAAACTATAGTCAAAGTGACTTCGAACTAGGGCTTTATATAAAGTTATAGTGCCACAAACTTATCTGTTCCGGTGAGAGCGAACTAAATTGGTCCATACCTCATTACTTACTGTACTAATGAATTTCATATTGACATAGATTATATGGACCAATTTAGTTCGCTCTCACCGGAACAGATAAGTTTGTGGCATTATAAAAGAATCTTGGAATCGCACCCCACTGAGTGCCAACCAAAGATCTCAAAATATTTGTAGAATGTAGAGCTCGCTCTGCTATGCAATCGACATATTTATACCAAGACAGGTTATGAGTAAATATTACTCCCAGAAATTTTGCATATGGATGAATGGGTATCAATTATTATTATACTGTATCTTAACTGTTGAAACTTTTTTCTTTGAGAATACAACTATTTTACTTTTAGTAGGACTAACTTCTAGATTTAAATATTGAAAGTAACTATGAAGTTTTTTTAAAGCTAAATTTAGTTTTTTACTTGTGTCTGAGATGTTATCACCACTGCAATAAATAGCCAAATCATCAGCAAACTGTAAATTGTTTACTTCTGATCCTAACATTTCATTTAGCCTATGGATATAAAGTATATACAAAAGAGGACTCAAAATACCACCTTGACAAACGCCTTTGGTAGATAATCTGGGTCCAAAAATTGAATTAGAGCTAATTTTTACGTAAACTTCCCTTCCACTAATGAATTCATGAATCCACCTTACGCATTTTTCAGGTATTCCCAAAGAAGAAAGAGTTGTACATAAAACTGAATGGTTAATGTTATTAAATGCGCCTACAATATCAAAAAAGATACATATAAGATGTTTATTACTGTTAATGGCAGTGTTAATATCATGGAAGAGATGACCTATACTTTCTCTTGCTGATCGACCACGACGAAACCCAAATTGATTTCTTGGAAGGATATGATTACTTTCAATATAAAACTCAAGACGCTGTTTTATTAGTTGCTCAAAGAGTTTGCCTGAACAGGATGTTAAAGCTATTGGTCGGTAAGAATCTGCATCATTTGGGTCTTTTTCTGCTTTAAGAACTGGAACCAAGCAATCTTGCTTCCATTCTTTAGGAATTATTGATTTATCCCAAAGTAAATTTAAAATGTGTAAAAATTTGTGTAGACTATCTGTATTAATATTCTGTAACATTTTGTATGAAATGCAATCTAAGCCAAAGGTGGTATCTCTACGTGATTTAATTGCTGCTTTTAATTCATCTAAAGTGAAAGGATTATTGATGTAACTATTGGTGGGGTTAATTGTGGTATTATTTAAATGCAGTGGTTGTGAGACAAAATCAGGTGTATATTTTCTTAAGAAGTTATTAATCCAAGATGATTCACTATTGTTATGAAGTTTGGTATTTTTACTGTAAGATTTATTAAATTTACGCATAGATTGCCAGATCTTTGAAATAGGAGTTGATCTATTTAAGTCTGAACAATATTTATTCCAACTATCTGTTCTCTCTAACTTAATAATTAGTTTTTTCTCAGCCTGAAACTTTTTAAAATTAATATAATTTGATTCACTAGGATCCTGTTTGAATGCAATAAATGCTTCTTTACTTTTTTGCACAGCATTAGCGCACTTTTCATTCCACCATGGAAGAGGAGAATATCGATATTTAGGATGGTTTCCTGCTGGCTTACTCTTATTATTTACATTATGGGATTTAGTTCTAAACATAGATAGATCTACCACTTTATTTAAAATGGTACAGAAGTCATAGTACGACTGTAAAGGATCGGAACAATTAACATTAAATTCTTTAATTAAATTATTGGCTAGCTTTGAGTAATTTCCCCAATTTATTAGACGTAAGTTTGGTCTTTTTACTTCTTTTATGTAATCTTGAGAAGTAAAGTTGTTTAAAGATGGATCGCTAACTGTATTATATAGAATATCTGTTATTGTGGGTAGATGATAACTTCCCAGGGGATCATCATGAACTGTCCAGTTACAATTAAGAGCTATAGAAGGACTAACTATTGTCAAATCTAAACCATTTGGTCTCCAGTTATTTGTTCCTACTGTGGTTGGTGAAGTGTCATTTAATAAAACTAAAT
This sequence comes from Plutella xylostella, assembly GCF_932276165.1. NCBI lineage: Eukaryota > Metazoa > Arthropoda > Insecta > Lepidoptera > Plutellidae > Plutella > Plutella xylostella. The sequence continues at coordinate 3,731,595 of NC_064005.1, forward strand.
TGCAATCATTTATAGAGTCCAGGACATCTCTTCCACGAGCACTGACGGATTGACAGCCCCAAATGGTGTGATGAGCATTAAAATCGCCTGATACAAAACATGGTTTAGGTAAGGAATCAATTAAATTTACTAACTTATTTTTTTTAAAAGATGGCGTGCAATTTGTTGGTATGTACATACTAACTAAGGTGAGAGAGCTATTATTATATATTATTTTAATTGTTATATTTTGGAGTGAGTCATCATAATATGTATTTAATCTATTATATTTTATACTACTGCGAATGACTATGGCAACACCATTATGTTTATTACCACAATCATTGCGTTCTATTGAGTATCCTTTAATATTTAAGCGTTGTGTAGGCTTAAGCCATGTTTCGCAAACTAAAGCTATATCAATATTATTATCATACAAAAATTTTGTAAAAATATGTCGATTACATAGCAAACTTTGAGCATTCCACTGTACAATCTTTAATTTGTTTGTGAATTGGAACTAATATTTTTTGTTTCACTGGGGTTGCAAATATCATTCAATACTTCTAACACATTTTTAGAAGATATTGGGGTATCTTGGGTCTTATTTAATGTTATCATTTTTATGATGCTTTGCACTAAAAGGTTTAGTGCCTTGTCATTACTTTTCAATAAAGACAGAAGATCAAGAGGCTTCTTTGGACCTAGAGGGGGGAAACTTTCATTATTGAATATGTCAGCAAATGATGGTGGCTTAACTTTCTGTCTGTTTTCCTGGATTTTTTTTTGTTTGATTGGACACTGTGCTGAGATACTGACATGATTGCCATCGCAGTGGAAGCATTTTGCCTTTTCAATAGGTGTTGTGCATACTTTGAAAGAGTGCTCTTCTTTACAGATGGAGCAGCGTTCCGAGTTCTTACAAAACTTTGCTAAATGGCCATACCTGAGACACCGGAAACATTGCTTGACTGGAGGAACATACGCTGTAATATCATGCCGCCAACCGTCCAAGTCGACGTAGTCTGGAAGTACTGACGTCGCGAAGGTGATGGCTACAGTCTGCAGGGGCTGTAGAATAAAATTGTTGTCAATCTTTGTCCTCTTTGTAAATCTCCTTACAGATATGATCTTCTTGTAACTAGACAGCATGGTGAAGATTTTTTTGTTAGTCAGGTTGGTAGGCACATTTTTAATAATACCAGTAATTTCTGTGCTTTGTGCTGGAATGTTGGCCTTAAATTGATAATCCTTTAGAAACGTGGAGTTATTCAGAAAGGCATTTGCAAGGCTGGCCTTTTCAAAATAAATTGCAATTTTAAATTTGTTCATCGATCTTAAGTATTTTACCCCTTTATTGAATCGTTTAATGCAACTCAATATGGACATAAGGTCTCTGGTTCCGATGGGCATCTCCGCATTAGACGACTCTACGAAAACTACAAATTCTGCAGCTCCGGAATCCTCTGGGTAACGCCTCTTGTAATCTGTAACTAAGTAAGGTTTTGAAATATCCAAAACTTCGACCTCTGATTCGGAGGACGTCGTATCGACGTCGGACTTATCACCCTCATCATCCTTCTTCCTTTTTTTTCTTGTTCTCACCTTCCCCATTGCTATTTTTTAATTTATTATGTATGCAACAAACTTTTTATTGGTTTTTAATAGTAATTTACGTATTTGCAGTAGTTTTAATGAATATTATTAATAAATTTTTCGAAAATCCCGCCTGGTCTTTTCAATGGTTCCCGCGCTTTTCGTGCAGCTGCTTCGTTGTTGTGTGCATTCATCATCATCATCACGACCCATCTCGTCCCAACTGCTGGGGCACGGGTCTCCTTCACAGAGTAGATTATTTATACTGGTCTCCTTCTAATGAAGGAAGGGTTTTAGGCCTAGTCCTGAGGCCTAGTCCTAAAAACGGTACCTACCTACTTTCTGAAAAGAAAACACATTATCGCCATCTATCGGAGATTTTTGGATCTTTTTTTAATGAACTGTCAGAAAACCTCAAAAAAAATCAAATCGAACCGTGTTTTTTGGCTTGAAAGGACTTTATTTTTATCTGTTCATATCATTTCAGTACAGCTGACATTAAAATAAAAGTATAACAATTTTATTTTGATAGATTTAAAACTGATTTCTAATATTGGATAGCAACGATCAGTGAGTTCTGAACGCGTTCATTGCCTGTTTGACGTTTGAGTTAATGAACAGCTGGCAGACTGACACTGACAGTGAAGTTACAGTAGTCTCAAAATAAATAATGATATCATGAGTGTTGTGCTGTGCCTTCCTATTATAAAATTTAATTTATTCAAATGTAGATAAGGAATAAAGAACATACAAGTGCAGTGATCAAATCCCATTAAACCCAAAATGCAACAATCACCTTTTGAGAACATATTCAACATCATAGGTGGCCTATCAGAAGGAAACGAAAAGCCTATGAAACATGGATTTTATAATGCTTTTGCCCTTTTCATATTAACGATCTGCTGTGTGGCAGTTTATGTACTATTCCTGATATTAGAACCATTTTTCAAACCCTTATTTTGGGCTCTGCTTGTTGGGTCAATACTTCATCCATTTAAATATAAATTGTCTAAGAAACTAAAGTCATGGTTTGAGGGGCTGGACAGAAGCAACACATCTGTAGTATTTGGTTTGATGACAATTCCCGTGAATGTTATTAACTTTGCATCAGATACAGTTGGAGAACAGTTCAAGGAACATTATAAGGTAAAGTTGCAGATACATATATATTAAATTAAAATAATACCAGAACCACACCCTATTGCTAAGATTACCTAGCTAGATCTGGTAGAAGGTAAAATTTACTGTCATAAGCAGAGTAAAGTATCTAAAAGATGTAGATTAAGTTTATGCTATGAAAATTATGCCAGCAAAAAATAAAATAAATTAAAAAACAACTCTTTCTTCTTGTAATGTTTTTATAACACATTCCAAGCTCTTCCTTTTCCATCCAATCTTATTTATGTATCTTATAAGTTGAGTTATTTTTTCAGGCAGTACTGAGTCTTTTGTCAGCGATATTCGTAGCACCATGGCTGTACAATGCCGTGCCGCGGAGCTTCGCCTGCATGTTCTGGCAGTTCACGAGCTTCATTGGCTACTCCACCACCTTGCTCATCAACTTCAGCAGTTCCTATATTGTGAGTATTATAAAAGATTGAATGCATACTCGTAAATTTTGTGTAGGTAATTTTGTCAGTGATACAAGGCAACATTGACAAGGGTTAAGTAAGTTAAGTTTTTTTTTTTTTAACACTAACTGCTTGGAACCCATTGATGACATGGTCATGGTATCCTGGTAAGTCAGGGCTCTTTGAAGACCAAACAGCTAACAAAATCTCGAAGGTATAGTCATCCTATACATAGTCCATCTATAAAAGCATATTAACTAACAATCTAACTTTTATTTTGTTCCAGACATTAACAGTAGCTCTAGCATACTTTATAAGTGTGTCAACACTATGGACCCCCGACAGAGCTGGAGTCTTCAGGAAGACAGCTCTGCTGCTGTGGTTGGTGATCACCGGTTTCTTCGCTGGGCTCACCGGCTCCTTCCAAGTCTACATGTTTGTTCTCCTGCAAATTGTTGGTGTCACTGGCTTTGCTATAGAGGTCTTGGATGTGCATAAAACCCTGCTTATGAAAGGTTCGTTTAAATTTCATAATCAACATAACAATTTGCATTTCATTGAATCTACTTAATTAAGCTTAGTTATCTATAATTACCTACCATCTATCTCTACAACTATGAATAAACTTTTTTCAGATCCAGAGGCATCCATGCTGACAGCCTTCAACAACACACTCCTAAACATAGACTGCAAAGAGAAAGAGACAGAATCTCCCAGTGAAAAGTCCAGTGATCAGGATCAACAGAATAGCGTTGACCAAGACTCACCGTCTGAAAAAGATGTCTCTCCAGTGACCCCAGACACTATTCCCAAAAGGGGAAGTTGGACGGGAACCGACCCACCTCACAGTTCTCCGAGACACGCCAAAATGCTCTTCAAAACTCGCACAATGTCCACGCTTCCCCTATCGAATATTAAACACAAAACTCCTTACGAAAGTCGACTATTGGCCTCTTTCAGGCAAAGATCTTTGGATGAGAACTACATGAGAAATCACTTCGACACAGATGATGAAACTGCGCTATATTTCAAGCTGCTATTCTTTGGCTGCTTCTGTATGCTGGTCTGGAAACACATCTGGCTGCTGCCGGTTCTGCTGTTCTTCTTAGGAATTCACGTAATGAAGCGCTTGCTTGACTTCTTTGGCGTGTGGCTGTTTTGTGAGAATCAATATAATTGCATTATGGCTAAAGTGAAGGATTGGATTGAGGACAGGTGAGTTATTCTTCAATCTTATTTATGTTCTTATACATAATAGTTAGTTACTATTTTATTACACAGCAATAATATTTTTTGCTGTAATAGGCACCAAAGTTTCTATATAATATTGCAATAAAAATTGCACCAGTCGACTTGTACAAGGGTGTAAACCGATGTGCCAAGCCAAGCATAATTCTGCAAATTTTTCACATGATATGAACTTTTCAGTCTTAGAAGACTACTATTTTCATTATTTCCAGTGTAAACTGCGCTTAAAATTTCATATTAAACGATGAACAGTACAATAAAAGAGACCAATAAACCAATACAAAAGCATAGAGTAGCTTTAGTACCTACTCTATACGTATACATTTCCGCAGGAAGTCGGCCATCTTGCCGGCGCACGTGCGCGGCATGTCCAAGATGGCGGCGCTGTGCAACCGGCGCTTCACGGACGTGGCGTTCGACTGCGTGGACACCGTGTCCAGCTGCATCGTCATCGTCGGCCTCATCCTGTTCCTGGCCGTCGGGACTGTCTTCATTTGTATACAGGTATGTACAGGTTGTACGGTGGCCTGCGCCTAAAAGTATACAGGCGGAGTTTTTAAAATAGCGATGATGAAGGGACCAGCTACATCTGTTATAAATCCGGGGACGTGTTGTGTGTGATATGTGTAGCAGCTCATTATAACAGTACAATACGTATTCGTACCATGATTTTTGCCATCGTTAAGGTGGCAATTATAGCGTCCCGAATGCACTTTGTTAAAACTTCGCAGCTTCTTCAGACTGCAAAAAGTGTCTCGGTCGAAATGGTACTTTCAATCACCACCTACATAATCTATGCAGTACGCTGCAAGCATCGTCAGACCATAATAGTCCGCTGCTAGCTCTCGATTACCTGTATACTGTACCTGGTCTATTTATTTATATAAATATGTGTTAAAAGACTACACGTTTTCTTATGATATTATTATTACACAGATATACTCAGAAGCGATAGTGGTGGTGCAGATGAGCGGCTCGCTGCTCAACAGTACCTTCGTCCAGAACAGCGAGCTGCATCAGTACCTGCCCGACGGCTGGGAGGACAAGCTCGACTCGCTCATTGATAACGCTTACACGTATGGAAGAGAGGGCATTTCTAAAGGCGTAAGTTATTCAAACGTGATACAATATTTAATGAAATAAAATTACTACTAAGGGCCAAAAGGTCTTTCTGAACTGACCAAATAATCTTTATATATCATATTTTGAATTTTCTGAAATAACTCGTTCTAACTATTTATTTATTTATTTAATCTGGAACACCAGCAGCTTATACAACTAACATGTTAAAAAATGTATATACTGCTAGTGTAACTACCTATGTATTTAACCTATTTTCTTAACATTTGTGTTTTTGTATGCTCTAATTTTGGATACCGCCGTACTTTAGATAGACAGCTATGTAAGTCTTATGTAAAAATAAATTACTTATTTGTAAAAGTTGATCTACATGCTCATTATCGTAATTAGCACCTCGCTATTCATTACCTATTCTCGATTAGAACTACATGCACTATCAATTTGTTCTAATTAACGTCACCTTAACCTTTTGCCTACAGTCTTCGCGATATCGCGCCAGACACAATAGACTTTCACGGGTAATTTCCTGCAATGATGCGATAAAGATACTCGTAATTCATTCTCGAATAATGTGATAGACAATTCCTTCTTATCTTAGATACATAATAACTTTTACCCTTTCACTATCTTTCCTAAGGCTCTGATAACTCATCTTTGTCGTTACATACTAATAATTATTCTCAACACTTACGGTCAGTGTAGTATAACTGTAAAACCACACTTACAGAATACCCTTTACCTCAAAAACCCCCCTAACTGAACCCAACCCAACAGGTGAAAAGCATGCTGAAAGAAGGTGACCCCGACAAGATAGCGCGAGTAGAACAGCAAGTGCTGGAGGTGTGGGACCGCGTGTACCAGAGCTGGGTGTCGGGGCACTTCGCGGCCGCCGGCGCGGGCCCGCAGGTCGACAGCGGCGCCGTCAGCGACTCCTGGGACGAGTTCGTCAGCCACGTGTCTCTTACACCTGGTGAGTTTATTACTGCTGTCTGAAATGCAACTGGTTTTCTAGCAGTATAGGTAAGACATATCGGTGTGCAACCATCCAAGGATGCTTTAAAATAGTGACCCCAACAAGATGGCGCGCGTAGAAGCAAATACTGGAAGTGTGGGCTGATCATTATTTTGACATTTAAAACCCCATCTTCAAAGCCCTGATATCTATATTTCCCTCCCAGGTTTACTAGACTTCAGCGGCCTAATCTCGTGGGTCCAGAACAACGTGGGCACCCTGACAGCCATCGCGGGCAGCGTGTGGGCGCCGCTCGCGAGCAACGTGTCGCTGCTGGCGGGGTCTGTGGGCGCCTTCACCTCGCTGCTGCTGTGCGGCGGCGGGGCTATCATCAACTTCCTTATTAACTTGGTGAGTGGGGAACGTTTGTTTTGGTCTTTTCTTCTGACTTTTTTTGTCATGATGTGTTTTATGATAGGTTCTGCTAAAGGTTATTATTGCTCAAAAAATAACCAAACCTAGACGCTATATCAAATCTATAAGTAACCCTAAATGTTCTACTAACCGATCTTATAACTCCTGTAAATAAAGATCATCATCACGACCCATTACGTCCCCACTGCTGGGGCACGGGTCTCCTTCCAATGAAGGAAGGGTTTAAAATAAAGATACATGATACAAATAGCAGCCGTTACATAAGCGAGAGTTGAAAGGAGTTTTAAAAGACCTACGATTACAACGACATACAGCAAGATGCCATAAGTCCGTCGGCAATTTTAAAATTACTTATGTCTTTATTCATCGACGTTACAATTTACCACCTAGTTATAAATATAGTCACTGGACTCATAAACCTTCACTCCCCAGGTGGTATTCTTCACGACGCTATTCTACCTGCTGGCGTCCAGCAACGCGCTGTACAAGCCGGTGGAGGTGATCACGCAGGCGCAGCCCAACTTCGGCCCGCGGCTCGGCATCGCGCTCTCCGTCGCTATCAACCAGGTAAGTGACAGGAGATAGTGCTATTTGGACGATTTACTCGAATTAGAAAGTGGAAGATTTTGTCGAATTAAAATGGTATATCGTCAAGATATACAGAGAATAAGAACGGTGCTAAAGTTTTACCTTGAGGAACACCTGCTCTTTTAGGACTGATAGCTCATCGGATTGAAAATTTAACATGCACCACTTCTTCTACTACCTACCTACTTCTAACGATACCTACTTCATATCACAAATGTATAAGTGGTTAAATCAATGTTGTAAGTTAGCTCAATCTTTTATCTCGGTATCATAACCTCCACTACAAATCTACCACCCGTAAGAATATAATAAATACGCATTTTTGCTCTTTGTTCGTCCTACTTTTTCTTTCTAAATAGGTAATATTAATTTGTATTTTTTATTAGGTGTTCCGTGCTTCTTTCAAAATGGCGCTATTCTATGGCCTATGGACGTGGCTGGTCCACAACATATTCGGTGCCAAAGTCGTCTACCTCCCATCAGGTGAGTCTAATTATCCTTTTGATTCCTTCTACAAGTTGTCAATGATAACTATTGTATGTGCCATATGTATGAATCTAAACTGTTACTTGATACTAGTTCGCTAGTGCTAACTACTGCAGCTTCTTTCATTCCCATCGCCTTTCATGATTTGAAGAATAATTTATATCTTTATAACTTGAGATGATAATAATGGGAACACCCAAATATTCCGAAAAACTTTTTTCCGAATTTGATAACACCGAATATGTAATTTACGAAATATTGCAATACCGATTTTTTAAAATATCGAATTATAAAAATTACGATAATTATAATTTCGAATATTATAATCACGAATATTGTTATTACGATTGTTAAATATACGAACGTTAAAAAATACGAATACTTTAATATACGAAAAATAAAATACCTATTTATTAAAATCACGAAAAATTAAAATCCCGATCGGAAATATGATAATTCGTGATTTTGACAAAAATTCATCATATAATATGCCATTTATTTCCAAACTAAAGTGACTTAATTATTAATTTTATATAGTTTTACATTTTATAATTTAACATTCTATATCAAAATTTTATCAATTATCTTAAATTCACTATGATGCATTATTAATTATTAACTTTACTAAATTGATTACACATTTCTATAACTAAGTATACATTATTTATTAATTTAACCAATTAATATCAGTACTTACTCTATTTTTATTACATTATTAGTTTAAATTAAGATAATTTCATTATTAATTTTACTAAATTGATTACATTTGACAAAAATACATAAACGTCTTTAAAACTTCAGAACCAAAACCAAAAGATAGGTGCGACGACGAGCAAAGCGAGGAGGAGCGTGTTAGGTGCACATAGATATCGAAAAACAAAGCGGAGCGCAGCGAAGCGGAGCGGAGCGTTTCAAATATAGAGTAAAATTTTTGTTATACAGTTAAATATTTGTAGTATTTGTTGCTAAGTTACAGAACAAAGCCAATATAATATAAATATAATATAATACAATTGGTCGGATTTTTACGGTGGTTAACCTTAAAAAGTTTAGGACCCAAACCTAAAGATAGGTGCGACGACGAGCAAAGCGAGGAGGAGCGTGTTAGGTGCACATAGATATCGAAAAACAAAGCGGAGCGCAGCGAAGCGGAGCGGAGCGTTTCAAATATAGAGTAAAATTTTTGTTATACAGTAAAATATTTGTTGTATTTGTTGTTAAGTTACAGAACAAAGCCAATATAATATAAATATAATATAATACAATTGCTCGGATTTTTACGGTGGTTAACCTTAAAAAGCTTAGGACCCAAACCTAAAGATAGGTGCGACGACGAGCAAAGCGAGGAGGAGCGTGTTAGGTGCACATAGATATCGAAAAACAAAGCGGAGCGCAGCGAAGCGGAGCGGAGCGTTTCATATAATACAGCTTAAAAAATATTGTTTGTATACGGATTATGCTGTTAATAAACATACTCGTACAATTCCTAATATATGACTATTTCTTGTTCACTAAAAACATTCGGGAATTTGTATTTTCGGAATATTAAAAATTCGGAATTCGTAATTTTAACAATTCGATATAATAAAAAATCGTACTTTTGAAACATCGAAATTATAATATTCGGAAATATGACTTTCGTCATTTTAATTAATCTGTGGTATGAAATTTCGTTTATTATACTATTCGTGATTTTCGCTATTCGGAAACTTAAAATTCGGGATTGTGAATTATTCGGAACTATGAAATTCGTAATTATGAAAATCGTTATTTTCATATTCGTAAAAAAGTAATTCGAAATTCTGTAGTGTACCCGATAATAATATACCTACCTATACCCTCCGTGGCTATGGCTATAAACACCTATACCACAATATCACCTGCAGCCAGACGCGCTATCTATACTGCTCCCACTCGTGATTCACACCGACAATGTCACTTCCAATCGGTGTCACATGCGCCAGACATGTTGCCTGTTCGCAGAATACAGGCATTCATTAAAAATATTACGATAGGCGTTTATGGTATAGGCAAAATGTAGATCAAACTACGATATCCATGAACTTTCTCACGTAATCTAAGTGCTTCCTTAATGTAATCCAAAATATCACATCACATTTAATTTGGTGGTATAGGTATAACAGATAATGCAATTACATAATGTTCAGACGAAATCACATAGTTAATTAACTCAAGTAATATTTTTAGTTATAATAAGTCATCGAACTTCGCTGTTACAATTAATTAGGTATACTTTTGGAGATAATTTTGTTATTGCAGATACCGCAGCGTTGTTTTTCGATTGGCGTTTAATATTTATCGCGAGATGATGCGCATGCGACGCGAGTTTTTTTCAACATAAATATATCTCCGCTCCGACGGATTAAACGCCACCGTGCTAGCAATAAAAAAATGATATTTACAAGTGATAATGTTTTATAGAAATATATTAGTTTGTGTTTTTGTGCTGGTGAGGTTTTCTACGGGACTGAGAATAGACTTTACAAGCTGTCAAAGTGTGGAATGGACTTGTTTACGCAATGAGCCCAGTGATATTGTGTACACCTGTGCAGCCGCTGTCGATGTAAGTACCACACGTTAATTGTATAAACAATAAACAGTTTATGGTTATCAATATGCAACACCTAAAAATAGGTAGAGAGCACCTGGTAGAGATTTTAACATAAACATAAAACCTTACACTTGAGATTTATGTTTATAAAAAAAACATTATCGTTAACCAGAACTTGCAATAATTATTAATATACAGTGGTGTATTCGCATTTTCTAAAACTATGATATCTTTTCAGGAGCACATCATCCACATAAAGGATTTCTACACAGACGACATAACCAGCGTCACGGTGCAAAACTGCAAACACCTTAAAGTAGTAGTGGACTGTCCCATCCTGCAGAGGACTTCCCGCCTTCAACGCTTTTCCATAAAGAACTGCCAGAAGCTAGAGTTCGTCACCTTATCCAGTTCTTCCCTCGTACAGACACCGCCAGAAGTGATCATAGACAATGTAGGACAGATAGCAGCATTCCCTCAGGGGCTGTTCAAGTCTCCGAGCAACACCTCTGAAAGGAAGTGCATGGGAGCGCCGCATGTGAGACAAGTACTCGTCAGGAACGCCAAGATAAGCGTTGTAAACACGGGCGCTATTTATAACGTTACCGGCGCGCGGTTGATTGACTTCACTAATGTTACTATTGACGAGGTTCAGAGTCAAGCTATAGAGGCTATACTCGGTGAAGGCATCTATAGATTCACTATGAACAACTGCAGAATTGATAAGCTGATGAGCAAAAGTATCACTGTGGACGCTAAGCTGGTCACTATATCGGCTAACAGATTTGGAGATCTCAAAACGAACGCCGTCAACATAACTTCTGACTTCCTGCATATAACTGAAAATGTTTTCGGTGATATTGAGTCTAACGGCCTATTGATAAAATCTGCCAATTCCGACATCACAAACAATTACATCCGGACGTTGAAAACAAGTGCGCTCTCCAATGTTAAATGTGGTATCAACAAAGCCAGCAGAAGACATTTCAACTTCATGAGAAATACCATAGAGAACGTTGAACCCAACTCTCTTATTTTCGACTTCGCCAGTTGTAAAACTGCTAGAACAGTGATCTTGTTCAGGGAAAACAGAATCGACTGTAGATGCACAAACATTGCTTTCTTAAACTCCGGAGAATCGCCTTCAGAGCTGACCTCTTTGGTAATGAACCTACAGAGCAACAACACTTGTCTACACGCGCCATGCCTGCTACCCGTGGAAGTTGTCAAGATACTAAAGGAGAGCGCGATGTGCCAACTCAACCTGGACCCTCAGGTCATGTGTCTCCTGTACTACGATAAAAACGGCACCACCAATAAAGAAACTTCAACAAGCGAGGACGTAACGGAAGCAACAGCTACTTTCTACCTCATAAAGCAGGCTAATTCTCCTCGAGACGCCCCCAGTGCCGCCATGACGGCCGTAGACAAGGACAGACTGCTGAAAGACAGCCATGCGAGCATCAGCAATCGAACGACGGTCAGGATCATATTCGATTCTTCCAAAGACTTTGAGGAAACTCTGCGAAGTACCAACTCGAAGAAGCCCTGTCAGAAAACTCCTGAGAAAGGGGATGCACCGAAAGATCGCTGTGTCGGAGGCCAGTGCAGAAACTCCGTGGCTTACGACAAGCAGAAGGCGTTAGATTTCTATAAATATGTCTACGCGCAATTGAGGCCACCAAAAACTGAATCGCCGTTAAAGACTTGAGGCGCATGATGATGATTCATTGAAAAATTATGTTTTAATAAAATGTATTTTTAATTAAAAGCTTATTTTATTGTTTACTGCATAAGGATATCAACTCGAGTCGTGGCACAAATTTCATTACTTATTCGTAAACATCATTCCGAGCTATGTATAATATACTACACGTATGACGGTATAGAAGTATCTTTATCACAGCTTCCTGTATTTTAATTTTGAAAACCTTTTAACGACTTGAAATAAAATTAGAACGCAAGAATGTAGGTACAGTCCGTTTCTCAGCCTATACCGGCAGGTGTAAACGTCTGGTTGCAGTTCTAGCCCAAATTACTATCATAAGTGACGTCATCGCTACGATTCATATCTACTAACACCATCACCTTCTCCGCCATCAGTTCTAGCGGCAGTGCTAGGCGCGGCGCCGTTTCTGGGCCCGTACCTGGCGGGTCTACCAGCAGGCGTGGACGTGTGGCTGCAGGGCCGGCCCGTGGCAGCCCTGCTGCTGGTCGTGTCGCAGGCCGCGCCCATCGCCTTCCTCGACGCAGCCGTCTATAAGGAGATTAAAGAGTGAGTACTTTCATTCTTGACTATCTTAAGTAAAAATAGACTTTACAGCTGCGTCTAGTTAGCCTGCCAGATGTGATCGGATCCATCTGATGGTTTCATTTAGGAGTGGAGACCACGAAATAAACTGACTGGCTTATTCTGACTACTGAAATAGGTGTCTCGATCGACCGAGGAAACCAGCGAATCTTTTTACTTTTCCAAATGTTACTATTGATTGAAATAAATATACAACTACCTTGAGTTTGCTTTTAATAATTCATCGTCTAAATTTAGCGCACTGATAACATTGAAATAGAAAATAAATGTGACTGCAGGGTTCAAAGGCGAATCGACATTTGGATAAAAAATATTTCACTCCTTATCTTACATTGGTTAGAATTGGAACTTCGTGATACACATACACAGTCTGAATCGGTTAAACGGGTCAGTGGAGTGAATCGTGTTCACCCACTAAGTGTACTCAAAGTTGAGAGTTGATACATAATTTTGATAACCTTAATGTAATTCCCCTTCATAATATTTCCAAGCCCATGAAATAGGACGTATCTTGAAGTATCATCCATTCCACCGCTTATGATCATGTTGTCACCTTCCAGTGGCGGTCACCCATACGTGACCGGGCTGGCTATAGCCGGCGGTATATTCTACCTGGGCCCGGAGGGGGCGATCCTGGGCCCGCTGCTGCTGTGCTGCCTCATGGTAGTGCTCAACCTGTCCTCGGCCTTCCTTCGAGACACGCCCTCGGAAGAAAGAGCTGCGTTGCACTCTCGTGTCAGGTAAAATATATTGTTGTTTTCAGAATAGGACTCTTTTTGTCGTCGATTTACTGATTTACTTAATTACTTATTGATTTTTAAAAGTCTATTGCACTGTGTATATTTTATTTACCGTTTTTCTGTTATTATTGTCAAAGAATCTCAGTAAAGTTAATGTTTGTGTTTTTAAACTACTAAGATGAATCATTAACACTTAAGTCTATGTAATGTTTCATTCTAGGTCATATTATCTCAAGGATTATTTAAAATAGTAAAAGCTAACAGGCTAAAAACAAACGCTTTTGATGCTTTGTTAAATGTACTCAAATTCATAAGCTACGTATGTAAGTTTAAGCCAATAGGCATTTCTGTTTTATGGTGTTCTCATGCATTTTTTTGTAAATAAATTATACCTCTAAGATGTGTTTTTGACAATAAACTGTGGTTTTTGTACTTAGGTCTTTATTTGGATGTTCATAAAGGTGTGACTTTACCAAAGAACCTATGAAAAGTTAGCGTGTTTTTTATAACTGATTTCATAAGTTTTTGCTCGTTTTTTTTGCCGAATTCCCCATTTGTAATTGCTACTAGATTTTCAAATCCTTTTTACAAACCATGCACTCAAAAAGTACCATTTACAAAGGTATTTTGTTATGAAATTATCATGTAGTTTGTGGCGCGGGTTGTGGTGGTGAGTACTTGCATTATAAACGCTGCATGTCTACTCTGTCCTTAACATTCTGCATGCGGAGTCCAAGTTTTTACATCGTTCGAGTAATGAGTAAACGCGAAGTTGTATGGTGCGAGAGAGTCGCCACCTAGCGGTGACATGCACTGCACTAGATACGCGCCATATAAATTTGCGTCCATTTTCACTGCTCGATTGATTAATAAAAACCTACACTTGGCACTCTGGTGTTTATTATAATACTGTTATTTGCATTTTGCTATTCTATGTATATGCTTAGGTAAACGTACTTAATCTATAAGCTTGCCCCATATTTATTTATTGAAGTAAAGCATGACAATTAACTCTTATTTTATGTACGAAAGGCTATGTTTAGCTGAAGTATGAAACAGTGCTAACTTTTATTGCATCTCGCTTAGGCTCCCTGTCCACCAGAGCAATGCGGTGATCGAGACTATAATTGTCCAATGAAATTAGATAAAAACTCCGATCATGTACCTAATGTAATTGGACAATTTTTGGCACGCACACCGCTCCGCTAGCCCGCTACGCTCTGGTGGATAGGTAGGCTTACACTCTTAGTATGTGTAAAGTTTCAACTACAAGTAAACTTGTGTTATTTATATATTATCTTATTCTAATTATTACATTATTATTTTCAGGCTCGGTGCTTATCTGTGATCGGAATGCATGGACTAACATTTAGTGACGAAGATATACAAGTGTATTTGTGTACGTATGTACCTGTTATTTAAACCAAACTAACACTGAAACGGGTCGTCTGATACTCGTGAAGATTACAAAATCACTCGTTTCGCGTGTGCCTTTAGAATCAACCCCAAAAAGGCGTATAAATCGAATGTTATTATTATACTTACAGAATGTTGCAAAAGTGGATACTAAACCGAAAGGGGGTGACTCATGGATTCGGAACAGCTTATGTTCTACGACTTTAAAAGTTGATGGGAACGACCCCCTGAGTCACCCCCTTTCGGTTTAGTATACCACTTTTGGAACACTCTGTAGATTCATTTGAATTTCTATTCTATTCATAAAAAACCTGAACTTACTTAGTTCATTGAAAATGAGCTAAATAATAAAAATAAGTATCAAGCATGCTGCTTTTAATCACTCGGCCTCAGCGAAAGGTGAAAGTATACTAATTTTACATATTTTTATGTTAATATATTTTATATATTAGTATATGTATTAGAAATAAAGACTCATTGATTGTATGACCAACATAATAGCTTGCTTGTGTGTCTGACTACTCTGGGATAACAACCGTAAGCACATTATATTATATAAGTATTTTAATTATCTAAAATTACAATGAAATTACATGTTTAATCTCTAACTAATGCCAAAGTAAACTGTATTTTCTTAGATATAATGTTTGTTATATTAATTTATTTGAACCATAGTTAGAAGTTAGAATACAATAATTAAGAAGTTAAAAACAAGCACCAATGTTAAGTTTTTATATAAACTGTTGTTACTCTTGATTTCAAAAAGTACTTCACAAAACAAGCATTAAAAATGCAATCTGTTTTATTAGTATCTTTATGTGATGTTGAAGTGCATAAGTAGTAGGTATAATACCTAGATAAGCAAGACATTAATAAAATCCGGTTAAGTACATAATAAAATAAATTCTTACCTAATGGACAACATTTCAAAAAACTAAAGCTGCTATAAATCGAAAACCATTTCGAGATTTAGCTCTAAAGGACACAAAAAAAATGTTTTTGTATTTTTTGGATGTATCATTTTCGAGAAAATCATAAAATAGTAAAAAAGTGCTGATGACGTCATGCATCAGGTGCGATGCATTTTGATGATCAAAGCCTATAGATTTAAAAACAAAGTAACTGTCACTTTCATTTTTGATTGAATTTGACGTTTTATCGTGACGTTGTTGTTTATTTGGGTCATTTTCATTAATTCTGTTCTGACACTTTCTGACTATTTTTATATTTATTATTAACAGATGACCTCTATATAATATGTCCCAGAGCATGCCACCGCCTACACAGCTGAAACAATGCTTCTGCTTATTTTTTTAACATGATAAGTACCTACTTTCCATCACCAGAAATATCAATGTCATTTGAAAATGACCCATTTGTTGGTTGGCATGTAAACAAAGTTTAAATGTCACTTGTCAGTGTCATTTATGTTTTTTTTCGAGACTCAGGCAATAGACAAAAATAAAAATTGAGCCTAATATGTGACTTCACTTCCGGTTTTAAAATAATAAACTTTAAAGTTAAAAATAACATGCAAAAATTAATGTATATACAAAATAAAAAAATACGGGTCCACTAATTTTCTATAATCTTTCCGAATAGCTAATAAAAATATAGGGTAAAGAAAATGAAATGTTGTCCATTATACCTATATGTACACTTGTCCAAAATTAATAATGCACATGCAGATCTTCACACCCGAATCATTAAATCGTAAGAGCCTTAAAAAAACACTTGCATTTTGCACCTTGTTCGAAAGAAATAGGAGTCAATATCATGTGTCACATAATCGAAAACAACCGATCTGTCAAAGATTTCTATGCGCATTATCAATTTTGGAGCACTGTATGTATTTAATGTTTTGGTTCTTTTTTTACATTTACAAACACATGAGAATGCATATACTATTAATTAGGCTTTATAATGAACTTAACATAACAGTTTTACTATGAGTCCCTAATATCAATCGGTTTTAAATCTGTGTTCTTTTGTGATATTTTGAAATGGTGCTTTTTGAGTGAGACTTTTTAACATTGTGTGCTAGATTATTTTAAGACCATACGTCTGGTAGGTATATATAATGTTTTTTTTATAATACACACGCTATAACTAATCAAAGGTTCTTAACTGTTTATAAATTACTTAAAGAAAGTCACAGATATAGTAAATTCGTAACTTCTTACTGGATATATTATAACGCGCGTGAATAAAAAACCGTAGGTATAATATGAAAATTACGGCTAATAAATAAGTGTGAGGGAGTGAGAAAATAATGGGTCTCAAAAATAATGTCTCATACTATAAGTACTTAAAACAAATTTAATAATTACTTACTCTTTTTGAAGGACTAAAAGTTATATATCTCAAAAATGAATTAAAACACTGTTCTTGAGATCTACGGATTAATAGCTATAATAAATTAATTTGAAAAATATTAAATGGGTATGTTTAGAGCAATATAGAATTTTCATATTTTTTCTTTATCCGCACGCGTTATAATAATATGTTTTATACCTATAAGTATGCTGTACTGCTTAGCTATATTAAACACCATTGTAAGTATTCTAAAATCAAAACGTATGTAAAATTTTGGTCTATACACATTTTACGAAATAGTTAAAAGATAAGTTCCATAAAATATACATAATTTATGTATAAGCAAATATGAAAATCTGTGAGTATAGAAGTTATCTTAACTTTGAGTATTGCAAAAAAACGACGAACATCTCTCAAACAGGAGAGATATAATTAAGTATGCAAAACACTACTTACTATATTAAAAACACTCCTTTATCAGTTCATGCCCAAACGTCCAAAAATGTATTTCAATCGCTAA
Source organism: Plutella xylostella (assembly GCF_932276165.1). NCBI lineage: Eukaryota > Metazoa > Arthropoda > Insecta > Lepidoptera > Plutellidae > Plutella > Plutella xylostella. Next base: position 3,749,405 of record NC_064005.1, read on the forward strand.
CACATTTTAAGGTATGGCTGACGCATATTGTCCTGCCAATTTTATAGTTGCAGGGAGCAAATTTTAATAATTAAACATTATTGAGTCATTATGAGTTAAGTGAGCTGTACTTATATTTTAACCAAGTGCCAACCAGTGATGTCGCTTTGAATCTAATCTTAGCCGCTATTATTGGCCTCTATGTATGTTTTAGTGAGGTATTTTTCACTGATTGCTAATTTGTATAATACCTAAATAGTACGCTATCATGAATGGAAATATAATTGTTTTTTACTGAAAGACACTATTTTATTTATAGTACCCTTCGACATGCCTCCCTTTCTCTCCTGGGATGATCCTACTCCGCCCGGGTTATTTGCAGTATAACTGTTAAATTAGTGTTACCGAAAATTCTATAGTTTTTCCATCAATTGTTTTAATAAATTCCTTATTTACTGCAATGCATATTGGTAAACAGCAATCCTACTGGTGTTGCATTAGTGGTATACTAATATACTATAAGCCCACTATACTGTATTTCTAACACCCTTTATATATTATTAGCTCAGAATAATAAAGGGATCGCGGGTGTTTAATTCAAAAAACAATTCACGGTGGTGTCGCCGCTGGGCCCGTCGCAGCCCTCCTCTGATGCTGAAGGCCGGTGTGACTCGGAATTAGATATTATTTTTCGTGCAAAAGACATTAGAGATGTCATAAAGGGCATGAAAAGAGGGAAATCCCCGGGTCACGACGGGCTTAGTATTGAGCACTTCATATACGCGGGTCCACACCTGCCCAGGGTGCTGGCCATGTTGTACACGCTCTGCCTTGGCCACTCTTATCTGCCAGTGGACCTTATGAAAACGGTGGTAGTCCCTATCGTTAAAAATAAAACTGGTCTTGTGTCCGACACGAATAACTACCGCCCGATATCGTTGGCTACAATAACAGCTAAAGTGTTTGACAGTCTGCTAAATACACAACTTAACAAGTACGTGAAAATCCATGATAATCAATTTGGTTTCAGGCCGGGATTATCCACGGAAAGTGCTATATTGTGTTTGAAGCAGACTGTTAGCTACTACACTGATAGAAAGACTGCCGTGTACGCGTGCTTCCTGGATTTATCAAAAGCGTTTGATTTAGTCAGTTATGATATCCTATGGGAAAAGCTGCGTAAAGAGAAAGTACCTACCGCACTAATTTCTGTCTTCCAATATTGGTACGGAAAGCAGTCAAATGTGGTGAAGTGGATGAACACTTTTTCGAGACCGTACAGGATGGAGTGCGGGGTGAGGCAAGGGGGGCTCAGTTCGCCCTCCTTGTTTAACCTTTACATAAACGCCCGTATTGAGGAGCTCAGTGGGTGTCGTGTCGGTTGTCACATCGACGGGGTTTGCGTCAACAATATTAGTTACGCGGACGACATGGCTCTGCTGAGTGCCTCGCCGGGCGGCCTCGCACATCTCCTGGGTATCTGCGAGAAATACGCAGCTTCCCATGGGCTGTTATATAATACGACGAAGAGCGAATGCATGGTCTTCGGGGCTGGTTGTGGCTATGCGAATAATATACCACCTTTTAAACTGAATGGTTCCGTCTTGAAACGAGTCCAGCAGTTTAAATACCTCGGTCACATAATCACATCTGGCCTGGGGGACGATGCCGATATTGAAAGGGAGCGGCGTGCGCTGGCAGTCCGAGCCAACATGATCGCGCGGCGGTTCGCGCGTTGCACCCGCCAGGTGAAGATCACGCTGTTCAGGGCGTACTGCACTTCCCTGTACACGTGCGCGCTGTGGGCGAGCTACACGCAGCGCCGGTACAGCGCGCTGCGGGTGCAGTACAACGACGCGCTGCGGGCGCTGCTGGGGCGGCCCCGCTGGTGCAGCGCGTCCGGCATGTTCGCGGAGGCGCGGGTGGACTGCTTCCACGCCACCATGCGCAAGAGAGCCTCCTCGTTGTTGTGCCGAGTGCGCGGCAGCACCAACACCGTCCTGAGCATGATCGCGAGTAGGCTGGACTTCCTGTACATGCGACACTGTTCCAGCCTGCACGCTCCAATGATAAGAATTGAATGATGCTCTGACGTGATTGTGATATTTTACTTAATTTATTTTTAATTTTATAATGTATGATTTTGGTATTTTATATTTTTGTATTTTTAATTATGATATTTTTAATGAAATTTTATTTTAATGTTAATTTAATGTAAATGTAATGTAATTATTTATGATTTTATTGCATGTGTTTTTTTTTTTTAATGATTTTTTGTAATTAATTATGGACCTTGTTGTTTGAAATAAAATGATTATTATTATATTATTATTATAATAAAGACCAGGCACAGGCAGTATGGGAATATGCCCTTAGCTTTTTCCGTTAAAAGCAAATAAATATACAAAAAAACACAGACTCATCACTTGGACTGCACCATGACTGCACAGACTCACACAGAGTAGGTACCATAGAGAAAAAATAAACAATTCAAAAAAATATGATCAATAATAAAAATAGTATCTATCGCTGCATATAAATAAATACAAATGATGAATGAAGACCCAATAACGCCTACAACCGAGGAAGGCTCCGAGTTCTCTGAGCCGCGCGCGCACCGGCGGGAGAAGATACTGCTGTACGAGGAGCTCAGGTTCGTCGAGAGAAACGAACACGAGATCAACTCCACGTGGAAGAGTGAGTATATACCTCGCATGTACCTTATAGTTAGGTATATCATAGGCCGGTTCTATATAAGGACCTTACCTTCATAATATTACTATCGTAATCACATCCAACGGTTGCTAAAGCTGGTCTGATAGATAGCGGATAGCATCATCATCACCTAACCTACGAATAGGCACAGTAGAGGTTATAGGTACTGTTGATTTTATTATACTTATGGGTTCTTCGATTTGGATCCTTCACAGATTACATTTTATACAATCTCACTAAAGGAGAGCCAGGGTATACACAAAGAGCGGACTCGGCTAAACGCGATTCCTTCCAGTCAACCCTGCCCGTAGGTTGAGAAACATAAACGTCCATATTCCAGGTTCCAACGACCTTAGGCGGGTAGCCGGTAGTGGCTAGATGAGGAAGGCCCATGACCGAATGTTATGGCGCTTCTTGGGAGAGGCCTATGCCCAGTAGTGCATGATTATTGGCTGAGGATGGCCGGCTTGCGTCACTCTGAACGCAAGTCCAATGAAACAAAACACAGAATAATTCATATTTTAGTAAGTAGGGTAGGTACCTAGGCGTAAAGCGATTCCATCCAGTCAACCCTGCCTGTACTGCCTCTGAACCAGAGGCTACTTATAAACGTCCTCATTCCAGGCGCCCACTTACTCCTGTTCTTCCTAGCCTTCGTGTTCGGCTCGTTCTGCACGTTCTGCTTCCACATGCTCATGTACATGTTCGACGAGAAGTGCGTGCTGTTCCCCAAGCTGCTGTCGCTGTCGGCGCAGAGGCACAGCAAGATCTTCGAGTACCTGCCGCTGGAGCAGGAGCTGGCTAATAGTTAGTGGAACTGGTTTCAACCTTTTTCGTAGTCTTGATATCGCGGTAAAAAACAATAGATTTGTATTGTGTATTAAATAAAGCCAAGGAACTGTTCTGGAACAATGCTTTGGATTAGGGAGTTTAGGTAAGTAAATGATTTAGATGAGAGAGCTAGTTTTAGTTACTACCATGATCTGCGTAACTACCAATCCTAAAACCCCTAATTAAGTAAAATGGGTTTTTTGGACATCAATGTTCAATATTGGTCCAAAACGCTTACTACATTATTGCGGTTAAGTACTCATTGGATATAATAATATTTAAGTATGATATAAACCAAACGGATTCCTCTGCCCTGCTCTTTTGTTTCCTTTAACTTCTTGATAGCAGATTGATTACTAACGAAAACCGTCGTGTATTGCGTAACTTAAAAAAATATGCTTCCTCCCTTCCCACAATCTACGTTATTCCTCCCTGGCCCCAGCGCTGCCGGTAGACTTCCTGAGCACGCAGTGGGTGGAGAAGAACGTGTGCTACCTGCCCACGTTCGTGCCGCTGGTGTCCGGCATCTTCGGCCTCGTGTGGATCACCATGCTGCTCATGTGCAACGCCGGCAGCCGCACGCAGACTGGGTCAGTTATTAACTGAAGGGCTAGCACGGGGCGCACTTAAAGTAAAACTTGGAGGCTGCTACGCGGTCTGATTGAGCGCGATAGAAAACTGTTCTAACGTCTTAATTATTGCGCCCCGTGCTACTAGCCCTATGGAGACAGAATAATTATTTGAATGACTTGGGTACCTAACTACCTATACTACTACACACGCTGATGTAACACTGATCACCTGATAACCGGAAAGTATAAATACTGCCGTTTATGCATAGATCGTGAAGCGTTGCTATAATTGGTATAAGGTTCCTACCTCCCACCGATCTGAAGATATTAGGTAGGTATACTTATAGGTACTTACAAGATTATTATACCAAATTAACGATTTGGATGAGCTCTACATTACGACTAAAATATAAACACCTAAAAAAGGTAGCTGCAACTAAATCCTGTAAGTGTAGAAGCATACTTCACTACGTCTCTCGGTATGCTTCCACACTAAGGGAGCCTAAGGCGTGAGTGTTTCAATAATGAACCTCTAGTCTGCAGAGTCCGTGGCGCATCCTGCTGCCGGTGTTCATATTCTCCGTTGCGATGGGCGCGCTGTGCGTGTACGCGTCCGTGCTGACGCAGGCCGGCCTCGCCGAGTTCTGCAACAAGCTCGCCGAGGCCACCAACAGCCAGACGTGAGTTCATACTATACCTACCGTGATTTATCCAAATAATTTGTTAGCTACCTTCGTAGCAAGACCAGTTGAGATATTTTGGGACAGACGTAAGTTGCTGCTTCTCCCTCGTATCAAACACTCCTGTGTACGTAGGTTTCTAAATTTCTCTATGCTATTAATAATAATAATAAAAATTATTGCCCATTATATCCTTGCACAGATCGAGTCATGCAATTAATATAAATACTAGGTATATCTTCGTATTAGCGCTACACACAAGACCCCAACTAGTTCTTAACAAAGCGCTCACGACCTCCTCAACACATAATCTCCTAACAGATGCTCGTACGCCATCAACGTGGTGACCCTCCTCTACGAGCGTCGCATCAGCGGCGTGTACCAGGCGACGCGGCTGACGGTCCTCTCCGCCTGGACGCACACGGCGTGCTGGCTGCTGTCCGCGGCGCTGGTGCTGGCCCGGGTCGCGCTGGCCGTCGACTTTCAGCTGGTGAGGGTGCAGGCCGTGCTGGACGGGGATCTGGATGTTATGCTGGTAAGTTTGGGTTTTGGGCTGTGGTTTAGTGGGGTTTTAGGGTGAGGTTAGCAAGAGGATTCAAGTGGGGGTATTCTATAATGTGTTAATATTTTATATAGGTATTTCGATCAATTATAGATACTAGCTTTATGAAAGCTAATCCTATATTTTCTATCACCCAAAGCAACGAAACGAGAAACAAATTCGAAGTGTCTACCCAGAGTTAGCGATCGGCAAAGAGAAAAGAGACAAGGGTGTTCAGAAAGATGGCGCGGCCCTAAACTACCCTCAGGGGCCGGGAGTGGCCTACTACCCCGGCACGGTGTTCCCGGCTGATGCCGTCACTCCTCCAGGCACGGTGCCACATGAACACGTCACAATTAAACTACCGGACGACGCAAGTGGAAAAGAAACCATAGACCTCGAGAAAGTACAAATAGATGACGAAGTCTACTACATTGTTCCCTTACCCAAGACGCAATCTGTTAATGAAAGCGCAGATTACGATGATTGGGTAGACTCGTCCAGAGAAGCGGCGCTGAAGAAGCAGCCCAAGCAGCACCGGTTCATCGTGAGGTTCCTCTACGACTTCGTCGACGACCTCATCGAGTTCGAGCTCGAGAAGTCTGCCGAGAATGTAACAGAAGACATCAACTTGCTAACGCCACCGAAGAAATCCTTTGCGAAATAAAACAACGATGTCATAATTTGACGGTTACATTAAAAACATTTACAATTAGCCACGCCTTTGTTCTCAAAAACTTGTAATATTGCATCGAAATCTGTAGCCCGAAAAGAAATTTAAGTAATTGGCCAATATAAACAATTTCAACAATTGCACAGGAGTCACGGTCGCCGTGTTTGTCATCTTACAAAAGCGAATTCTCGGGTTATTGCGTAAACATCCGACCTTGCCGATCTTGTTTTGAGTGGCTTCGGCCGCACCAGGCGCACGTCAGCCCGTATGCGGGCCACCACTTGAACACTCACATGCCCAACACCATCATCAGAACAATTGAGGAGGTTGGTATACCTAGTAAATATGACGTGCATTTTTTTAGTGTTCGATTCTAAAGCAGGTCAATGTATGTAGGTACTTACCCAAAATTAGATAAATATTCAATTTGAAATTCATAAACCTTTATGATGTTAAGCCCCTGTTTCACAATGTCTGGTTAGTCGCTACCTGACGGATAAAATACATGCTGTCACTGTCTAAAAAATAATAACAGAGAGTGACAGCATGTATTTTATCCGTCAGGTAGCCACTAACCAGACATTGTGAAACAGACCCTAATTCTAATTTATTTTTGGTTAGATCAGCAGTAATCATTTGTGTCGAACACTGATAGTATTTCACGCATTATTTGTAATCAAAATTATTATATCGACACGCACCACATTCTTCTTCTCGAACTCGATGATGGCAGAAACCATTGATGAATCAAAACCAAATTACATCACTAATGTGTACCTTTGGAGTTTCGGAAATTATCGAACTGACCCACTATGACACATCAAATTTCCACATCGATGATAGTGGTCTATAGGTACCTAACTCTATTTCTAAATACATGATAGGTTAATGACATCACCAAGTCGCGTTAAAGTACTGTTAGTACATATATCGTTAGGTTAAATTTAATTTTATATGTGTAAAATAACGCATAAATTGACCTTCACCGATTTGCGATCGGCAGCCTGACCTATCATTTGCTGATTCAAAACACACACCTACTACTAGGTAGCTGTTGTGAAAGTTACACTCCCTCACCTTGATTGTCTTGCGAATTCTTTAAACTTATGTTTCACAAGCAAACAATTGCATATAACTAAAAAAAAACAAATTAAAACGCATAGGCCATATTTGTAGAAAAATATCTTATTGAGTAAACATAATCTTTAACATAATCTTTAACTTGACACGTAGTGACTCATTTCCAGAGTGCAACCGCAACATGGCCACCGCCACTAAAGTCTCCGACACCCTCATGGTGAGCGAGCTGCTCGCCTTCGTGCAGAGCAAGCTGGACACGATGGACGTGGTCAGCCTCGAGCAGATCTGCGTCACCAGCTTCAAGGAGGCTGAGTTTGCCGCCGCCAAGAAGCTGCTCGCCGACACCGCCACCACCGCCGTGCGCCTCGTGCCGCGCCGCGGCGACGGATGTGGCAAGAAGGATCTTCAGGATATCATCCGGGTCTTTCAGGAAACGGATCCGGATAATATCCCTACGTTCGTGGCTCGTGACCTTTACAAGCTGCCGCCGGTGACATTCGATCATGTGGATGTAACCCGGCTGCTAAAGGACATCATCTTGTTAAAGGCCGAAATAGCTGAAATTAGAGGCAAGTTGGAAGCCTCAGAACGTGCCAGCGCGATGCAACGTGAGTCTCCGTCGCCGCGTAATGCTGACTCTGCGATCACCGCGTCGCCGCCTGCGCGTCAAGTGCAAGCGCAGCGGGATCGAGTTACTGCAACTGACACCGATTCGCGGCAGGCAAATGACCCGCCGCCTGCGACCTACGCCGAGCGAACACGTGACGCCGCGTGCCCGCTGCGAGCCGCCGCCACCGCGCCGCCGCGCCCCTCTGCTGCACCCTCCACCACCAGGAGCCAGCAGGAGTTTGCATACGCGCCCCCCCGCCCTCGCCCCCGCCCCCGCCGCCGCCGTCGAGCCGCGCCGCTTGCTGCACCCCAGGTGACGCTAGCGGCTGCCGGAGCTCCGGCGGTGCCCCCCCGCGCCCCGCGCAACGCGGTCGTCGACAAGGATGGCTTCATCTTGGTGGAGAAGAGGAGCCCCCGTCGCCGCAACCGCAACAAGCGCGGCACCGCCCCGGCCGCCTGCTCGCTGAAGGCCGCCACGCCCACGGTCGACATCTACGTCTCCCGCGTCCACGCGAATATGGCGCATGATAACATCGTGCGCTATATTAAGGAGAGGAGTGTCGGCCGCACCGAACAGCCAGTCCAGGTGCTGGCGATCGAGAGGCTGCAATCCGCCAAGCAGACGGACTTCAAGTCGTTCCGTATTCGGATTCCCGCGGCCCAGCAGAAGGTTCTGTTGGATAAAAACTTCTGGCCTGCGGGGATAGTGTTCCGCCGATACAGGGAGGCCAAACAGACTATTAAACCCCCTGATACTCGTAATAGTGCTAGAGTTTAGTTAGTTTTAGTTTTTATAAGTTTCTAGAGTATATATTAATATTGTTTGATTTATTTTAAAATGTATTTGTGTATTTTATGCTATGGGCCATTGATGCCTGAAATAAATGGATATTATTATTATTATTATTAACTAATTAATATATCGGTTAATTATTTAACAGCACCCAGCCATAAGCTAAGGTTCTTTGGTATCTGCGATCGAAACCTATCGAACTTTGTACATTATTCTATTCTTGAGACTTACATTAGCACATAGAAATCTGACTATTGGCTGATTTGTCAACCATGAGACCTCGCTGACAAGTTCATAGTCTTTCCTGTCCATAGTGCCTAGCTCTCTTTTATGGAACCTTTTAACATTCCTGCACCGGTTACGCGCTAATAAATCGGCGCTACAGGTGGCCCGTACACGGGATCGTTATTGACGTCGATAAACTCGTTTAGTGCGCGTTACACCAATCACTGCGCCGAATTTGGATATAGTGACGTTTATCTACGTCTATAACGAACCCGTGTAGCGGCAGCTGGTAGGCGAACATATCTGTGTTTACGCCCTTATCGCTGTTGGTCCCTCACTGGTCAGCCAGCTTCTTGAGCTTGACCCACACGCCGCCGTCGGGCGCGCAGCACATGGCCGTCGGCTTGACCCGCATGGGCACCGCCGTCCGCTCGTCCAGCACGATCTCGTACTTCTGCAGGATCTTTATCAGAGCTATCTTCACCTGGATATAGCCTTGACGAAGACCTGGAAGTTGGAGGTATCTATGTTATTGTTTGTTAAGTAGGGGAGCTTTTTCGCTGAAAGTATCTGGCTAGTATTGACATTTTCACAAGGGTTACTATTAAATTAATAACGGAAAGAAATAATAAATTGGAATTGTAAGGAACTACATAGGTACATATAAGGCTGTTGCAAATATGCAGTGAAAGTAGAATAAAGGCTTCTTAATTTATAATACGTTAATTAAACAAACATCACAACATGATTACATCAGTCTCAAGGTCAAAATCAACAAACCATGTGTTTAAAATAAATGAATAATAAATAATAGCACCTACAATAGATTAAATTAAAAGCTTTAAAATATTCGGATGAAAGCAATTGACCTTCTTTCGAAAAGTCAACAGCGCCTTGACCGTGATTATGAAAGTGCCGGTGCTACTCGTCTACAGGTGGTCTTTGCGTCTATTTATAGCTATAAATTACTAACCCAAGCATTTTCGCGGGCCAGCCCCAAACGGCATCCAGTGACAGGGGTGCATGTTCGCTTTGTTCTCAGGGAGGAACCGGTCCGGGTCAAACTTGTCCGGCTCAGGAAATATATCCGGATCCATCTGTATCCCTTGCACCGGCACGAAAACCAGCGTACCCTCGTCTATCACTAGATCACTGTCCGGCAACCTGTACTCTTTATTGCACCTTCTGAATAGTGCTCGCATCGGCGGGTATTTCCTCATGGTCTCTGTAAATAACACACGGTAAATGGCCTATTGTAGTAACGCCTTATTGGGTTTAAGTATCGACTGTGCACTTACCATCAAAGATCATGTTCAAGTAGGTCATTTCGTTCTGTGCCTCGTACGTGCACTGGTTCTCATGCCTGGCCAGCACGCGGGTCACCTCGTCGCGCGCGCGCGCCTGCACGCCGGGGTTGAGGGCGAGCTCGTACGCCGTGAACTGGCCCACCGTGGCCGAGGTCTCGTAGCCAGCCACCATGTACAGCATCGTGTTCGCTGCCACGTCGTCCATGGAAAACGGGAACCCCTCTATCGGCTTTATGTTACCTAAAAAATACTCGGCTTGTAACTTTCATTGCAATCGTCTTGTAGTTTAAAGTTTAAGTATGAATAGGGTTAATAAAACTTTACCATTTTCATCTACGGACTGTCCATTTTTCAGTTCGATCAATGTTTGAATGAAATCGTTTCTCCTGAATTCGTGCTTCTGCCGATACTCGACGGTGTCTTTCACGAGGCCGTAAAAGAACTCTATCATGCCCGGACTGAATCGCCGAATCTTTAGCTGTCTGGATAGATCTGGAGCAAAAAATGCTAAAGCGCGAGCTAGTGCCCTGAAAACAATGTTTGAAATTGTTCACATATAACCCATTTCATATTAAATTGAGGCATTTATAGTAAACATAATCTTAAAAAGCATATTTCATAAGTTTCAAAACTTACGTCTTGGTTGAAAAATACTGACAAATAGACAAAAAATAATATGATGGGGGTTGGATCGTGCATGACAAGGGTAAAACTTTTAACTTACCAATACAAAGACGTCGGTTCAAAGTATTCATGTCCCCTCACATAGAACTCCGTATTAGGATTCTTAAAACCATTGCACTCCACTCCAAAGCCCACACTTGCAATAATCTCCATAGTATAAGTTTCATAAAACTCCGAAATGTTTATCGAGTTTCCTTTCGACTCCAGCGAGTCCAAGTATTTCATTCCTTCCTCAGCTGTTTTTTGCACAAGCGGATACATCGTCTTCAGTTTCCCGGATGAAAACGCCGGTGACATTTTCACTCGTAAATTCTTCCATCTGTCTCCGTGACTGTTGAACAGGTGCGCCGCGAGAGGGTCGATCCCCTCTGACGCAGAGAATATTCCGTGCGCTTGGAAGTAATCGAAGTCTTTGATCAGGATATGTTTCGCTACATCCGGATCGTTGATGCACAGCACCGGCCGGTTGAACGAGTACATGCCCACATAGGGGAGATGCTTGTACTTGAAGTAGTTGTCGCAGTAGGGCTGGAAGAACTGCGACCTCCTCGTGATGACGTCACGGATGTTCCCGAACGGGAACGCCGGCGCCGGCCCGCGCACGCGCTTGCTCGACCAATACGAGAAGCTGTATTGGAACCACAAGTAGGCTAAGGTGTAGAGTATCACCACCGCACTTATCAACTCTCCGAAATACTCGTAGATTTGAAAAATTGCCATTGCAAGTGAACACTTAGAACTTATGGTTTTATTTTAGGAACAACCATTTGTGGTTGATGTTTTAACAAGTATATAAAGTAGGCTTTATTGATGGTGGTACAATAAAGTGGTATCGCGGCGCGGCTGGCTCGGCCGCGGTCGGTATCGCTATAAAGCCGCAAATTTTTACGGAGCACCTCCGCGGATGCGTGACCTCTACAAGAAATGCCATTCAAAATGCTGCACACGAAATTGTAAAGTGGGAAAATTACTTTTTTATGAAACATAGAAGCTAATTACCTACTTAATTTAATACGGCTTCTTTATTACTCGTACACATAAAATATTATTATAATTAATCTAATTACTTAATTTATACATCAATATTATTATAAAGTTTAAAGGCCTTTGCCCAGCAGTGGGACACGACACAGGCTGCATAAAAAAAAAAAAAAAAAAAATCCTTATTTAGGTAATATAAAATACATTTTCATTTATTAACTAACAAACTTAACTGTACTAACATACAAACATTTTAAACACACCGTAAAAATTTGTTTAAATTCAAACCATCCAAACCATTCTTCATTTCTCCCATGTTTCGCCTGACTAACGGGACGCCCAAAATTAAACCGGACTCGCATGGACATAACAGGATAAGATAACTTTCTCGCAAATCGATCCAAAGGGAATAAGGATGTTGATTGCATAATAAAGTTATTATTGATTTACACTACTATCTTGAGTATTATGTAATATACATGCACTGGATATTAAAATGTAAACTTATAGGTACTAAACTTAGACTACTTACTATAAAATGAATTGTTTCTTCTTCAGTATAATCTTTGTGAGCTGCTATCCGTCGATGTTCCATTCATGTCACTGTCCCCTTTCACTACCTGCCTTCGTATTTGTACTAAATGCTGAAGATATTCCCTGGGTCTTTGTGCCGAATGAGTAAAGTAGTTATTTCTGCTTCTCGGCTGTTCTGGAGTAAAATACTTATCATATTTGTTAACAGTAGCTTCCAGCCTGTGACAGGACTTTAGTAAATTTCTCTCGACACGATCGAAAGAATCGTTGTAGTCTTGTTCGAATTGGTTTTCAAAGAATTGTCTCTTCTGTCTGAAGTCTTCCTGCGAGTGATCGCCGCTATCACTGTGAGAATCTTGACTAAGTTGATGTTCCTCGTCATCCAGACCCAAAAATTCACGGTATATTTTAGACCTTGTCGTTTTATTTCTGGTTATATTATGTTTATACACAGGCGTATAATGACCTATTTTTCGGAATATTTTGTTTTGTGGGACACTGGAGTAATTTTTAAAAGTAAATCCTTTATCAACTTTGGTAGAGTCTGTAGAGTCGGTACTATTTACATCAGGCGCTGTTTCAGACTTGTTACTTTGGACATCTTTTTCGGAACTTGACAAATCCGAACAAGATTGGATTTTATAACAGGATTTCCACTCCGAGCTAGTTTGAGAAGCTACTGATATCGAATTTGTTGAATGAGCATCAACTCCCTGAAATTTAACCGACCTTTTGCCATTTAGTTTCTCATGTGGTGGTGATAAAACAATATTATATGGATACGTGTTTTTGTTACATAATATCATTTCTTCTATATCATTACGATAACAAATAGGCTGTGGACTCGGAGTTACTCGCGGTAGAGGACAATCTAAATCTGGAAAATCTTCATCTGTAGTACTTCTATTTAAATGTCCTACAGAGAACACGTGTATTTCTGGTTCTAGCGGGGGGCCGTCACAGTTATCCGTGGTATCATCTGACATAATGTTTAAGACAGGGTCTGTTTTTATTTCATCATCATCTGCATTTAGATTTTTTAACGCATTATGATTGTTTAATAAATCCGGAGGCATACAAACTAGAGGAGCATTATTACTATTTGAAGTAGTAGGCTGACTCGTAACTGGCAAAGATTTTGCGCCATCTTCAGAAGGAGACTCGGAATCTGTTTGATACGCCTGTGATATATTTATGTTAATAACTGGCGGTGGTGTACTCTCTACACAACTTTTCCTCCTAAAATCACTTTTCAGATATTTTGCAAATGTAGATCTTCTCCGTCTTGGTGGTGGTACCACAACCGTTTGGGTACATTGTTCGCATTTCAATAAATCATCAGTCATTGAAAATGAATTTCTATATTGTACTATAGCACCTGTGGTAGTTGAACTATCCCTATAAGTTACTGAGCCACATCTAGGCCCGACTGCAATTTCCTTGCATCTAGGTGTAGTTGCAACTGTTTCTGTAGCGATGTCCTTATATGGTATAAATGTATCTCTTTCTTTTATAAAATATGGCTGTAAATCCGTCTGTATATCCACACCTTGATCCCGCACTCTTGTTATCATTTTGCGAGTTTGCGTATGTGCGGGTATTCCTATTCTTCGCTTGTTTCTCATTGCTTTTTGGCTGATATCCATGAGTCGCTGGCGAGCATTTGTACAAATTCTCAGTTCACTCAAAGGTTCCATTATCTTCTTGTCGACCATCGATTCCATTTTTGCCACAGCTGATTCTTCTTTCTTTTTAAGTTTTGAATATAATCGTTCTGTGACTGAAGCTACAATTTCAGCTCGTTGATTATTATCATACAGTATTGGAATAGATTGATTATTTCGGCTTACATCGGTAGATTCCGAATCAATTTTCCCTGATTTTGATTCATTCATTAATGAACTTGGATCCAAAGCTTGATTAACTTGTACAGCCAGATCCGATAACAAAGTCTTATCGATCGGTAAAACCTCCTGGGACCGGTATTGTCGTCTCTTGGCTCGCATAGGAGCAATGACTTTAAGGTCTGAACCACTTTTAGTTCTTTCTAAAGAAGGTCCGAAGAGATTGTCCATTTCCTTGTTAATGACGGAAGTGAGACTCGGCATTTGTTTCTTATCGAACGTGTTGAGTACGTCGGAGCTGCCGCTTGCAACAGACGAAGCCGTCGATTCTGAGTTTTGTGCATCTGCTTTGACTGTAGATGGATTCATTTCTACTTCTTGTTTAGAAATATAATTGTCATACGAGAAGTTATTCACTAGGTTCCAATGCTTATCGTCGTAAGATATATTTCCAGTTTCAGGTATCTGTAACAAAAATAATAGGTACCTATTTAGACTTGTGAGTTTAAACCATAAATCGTTTAGTAAATCTTTCACACATTGCGGTGTTAATAGAACCTTTATAGCTTTGTAAATATAATCACGACCTTACTTAAATGGTGCTGCATTTATCTCGAGTAATACAAACATTTATCTAAACACTCTAATGTGGTCATTGGCACGACCCTGTTTAGAAGGAACCTTGACTCATCCATCACCGTAAATGTATTTGTGAAGATCATTAATCTTATGCAATTAATACACAACAAACACATAACAATCAATAAAAAACTATTAAACAAATACCATGCCATTTATGACGCCATCGTTATAATAGGCTTAAACGATTGAAGTACCTCAATCACTATTTAACTTAATCTTTAAACATAAAATTGCAATTTTCACAGCCTTGAACCACTTCTAACTCGTACCTAAGTACACACAACATTCGCAATGTAACAATAAGGTTTCCTCACATATCGTATGTGGTGACTGGCGAGCTCGTCCAGGAGCCGCGTCAGTGTCACCTGCAGTTGCGTCCGGGATAGTTGGGCGCTCCGGACCGGCGCCCGGGCCGGGGGCAGCTGCCGCGCGCGCGCCGCCCAGCGGAGCGTCGACGCTGACTCCCCGTAGCAAGAGGCACTGGGTGATACGGCTAGGAGTGTAAAGGGAAATTTGAATGAGTGAGAATTTAGTGGAAGAAACTGAAGCTTATGCAAAATGTGAAAGTAAATAACTTAAAGGAAGGTCATTATTTATATTTTTGAATGTGGGTAGGTGGGTACGTAATAGTAAACTAACCAATAAACAAATAAATGCTAAATAGTTATTAGCTAGGCACTGAATAGGTAATGTGCAGTATAATCAGATTAATCATACTTCAAACCTCACACAAAGACTGCGGCGCATTGGTGCATTAAATCCACAACAAAGAAGTCCAATCTCTTGAGACATCAACCCTTCACCGATTCCGATGTATCCACTTACAATTCAAGGCATTGCAGAATACAGCGTGTTTGCAGTTGGCACACGCGCCGCGCGGTCCTCAGCCACGCACGTGTTTGGGTTAGAAAAGGCTGGTGGTTACGTAAAGCTCTTACTGGCGATGATGAAAGTGCTCGCGCCGGCAGAGAAGGTGTCCTTGAGCAGCCACGTGAGGGCGGAGCCTCGGTACGGGACGAAGCGCCCGCGGCCCGACACTACGAAGCAAAATCTACATGTTAACTCCCAACTATTTATATATATATTTTACTGTTAGTTGCAAACATTTATATAAATGCACAAAAGGTGGGCTTAATTCTAAAAGCATTTTCTAATTTTTCTAGCAGCCAACTTAAAGGAGGTATACAGGGAAACTAGTAAAAAGGAGTGCAAATGGAGCGGCCACATAAGTTTGACGTGGGTGCCGATTACTGCCGATACAACTGTCTGTGGCTACTTGGTGGCTACGCAGTGTATTTAGATGAAGAATGTTAGTATTTAATAAAGTGAGGAATGTATTACCAAGCGCTGATATGACGTTGCTCAGCGCGACGAGGGACTTGTTGATGTTGGCGCCCTCCTTCTGTCTCCCGCCGGCACTGCCCTCCCAGCTCGCGTTCTCACTGGATTGGACATAACTTACATTAATTCGCATGCTCTTAGACCATTATCAACGGAGGTTACACGTCTTAAATGTCTTCAACGTGTACTCTACATAAATTCGTTCCTTACAGATTGATCTTAATGGGACGTTGTCAGCCATTAACAACCATTTATTCATTGTATTATTTACTTCAAAGAAGTGGATAGATTTACCCTGTATTTCCAAAAACCTCTTTAACTCTTACATCGCTACTCAATCGAAGCATTGGGTACGTAGGTACTTATAGACCATAATAATATGTTTAATGCTGTAACATTATTTCGATGCAGTGGAATCGTGCAGAGTGCACGGCATTACAAGTGAAAAGGTCAAGATCACACACGACAAATTTAGTGGCTAGAGTATCTTACCGATTTGGTCGCTTTATATTTAAAGTACTTACCTACTTGATTTCATTCGCAATTACTATTCATTGTTCAAACTTAACGCTAACGGTAGTAGTATGAAATTGGGCATCCTGGCTCACGGTCTTTCAAACATAATTGAAGTTTTAGTTTTCAGTTATATGTGAATAGATCAACTATAAGCGCGCATGAGAGGCGCTCTTCGAGCGCCTCTTGCGCGCGCCATGAGTCGATCTATTCACATATAACTGAAAACTAAAACTTCAATTATGTTTGAAAGACCGCGATCCAGGATGCCCAATTTCATACTTTTATTATAAATCATATTAATTTAAAAACGTAAATTATTATTATTAAACTTTAACATTAATTGAACCTAGGCTAGGCTAGGATTTTAATTGCTTTCTTATTCAATCAATACCTACATACTTGATATTACTTCTTATCTGTAAAGAGTTGATCTATTCAATTTAAGGTATGAAATTAAAGATTAAGTAAATTTCTTAAAAAACTTTATTTTCTTTTAACCATTTGTTTAAACACGTTACATTTTTTAAAGCACATTTATCAGTGTGATACATACAACTTATAACATCGATTGAATCATTATATTTATCATACAAACTTAGTAAACTAGGACAATTTTTATCTTCTAGATTATAAACATTATTATTCTTTGTTATTTCTATAAGCCACTTCACCTTTTCCATTCCTTTAGTGTAAATAATCTTATTTGATAATAGCTGTACAATATAATTTTTATGACATGAATATGGTATGAAACCTTCTTTCCAATAAATTCCTCTATTTCTCTCGATCCAACTTACTTGTCTTCTTTCTGTTTTACTTAGATCATAGTATGCAAATGGTGGTTTTATCAGAAAAACTTGTACTTGTTTTTCATGTATCATAGCTATTTCTTTAAGAATGAATTGATTATCGTCTGTTTTAAAACCTTGTACGTCTACAATAACATTCATGATAATTTTCTAACTATTTTACTCAAGGGTTTATATTCAATCAAACGGTCGTTGATAATTAAACAGTATGCTGTTGTGTTTTCTGGTAAGTATTCAGAACATTCGATTTCTATTCGTACATCTACAGGACCAGTTTTCAAATTATCGTTTTGTCTTGAACAATCAATTATAAACAACGGAGCACTATCTTTAAAATTTATTAGATTAAGCAGTGGATCTGCTGGAATGTTATAATATGACTGACGGAATTTAGTGTACATATCGTATAATATACTGTATTTATCCTCATTAAACTTTAAATGCATAGATTCATATGGATAATAATGTGAATTTAGAAATAGTGTAACATTCGTAACATTGCAATGATCAAATTTTGAACAGTCTTTTGTTCTGTTATTCTTTTTATCAGTTTGTAAACCCAAAATCACATACCGAGGTTTTTCTATTTGTGAAGCAGTCTTAACTGACCAGGAATGTTTAACTGTTTTAGGTAATATAGGATATTCATATAAATCCCAATTTCTGAATGCAATTTGTATTGGTTTATCTTTTTCAAGAAGTTTAAGTAGCGATAGTTTCTCATAATCTGATACTTTAATATGAGGTACACGCCACTGTACTTTTTGTATGTTTATTTTAACATAAGCTACATCATCTGATAAACTGACACTGTTTAATACACTATTGCCCCTGTTTAAAATGAGTTCATGCTTGCATTTCATTACGATTTTTTTATAATCTTCCGCAAATCCTAATACTTTGTTGAGAGGTATAACAGCGCTAAAACTCTGACTGCTCGTAGTTCCGTTTAAATTCCAACCCCATATAGCTGCAACTTTGCTCTCCCCCTCATTCATTGATATATATGACTTCATTGTAGTTGTTATGCCAGCATTTTTGATTCGGTCTATTTCGATACCATTCATTTCATATCTGATATCTTGAAACAGAAATAGAACTGGGTTGTTAGTGAGCGTGATGGCTTTTTGTATAGGTTTGTCATCTTTGCCCCTAAGTTTTATATCTCCTTCTATATAAATGGCACTAGCTGATGGTAATATGTATATGTCTTGCTGATGAATTGGAATTCTTATTTCATCATTTTCACTAAAATTATTATTATATGGATTATAAGTATGCATTTCAAAACTTTCAATTGAATTATCATACTGAGGGAAATCGCTTATTCCCAGAATACTCATATTTTAAATCCTAAGGCCTGAAGAAACTTTTTGTTATTTTTTGTAATTTTTTTATTAATTTTAACACGTGTGCTCACTTTAACACTGCGGGGTATATTGATACGTTTATTATTCGTATGTTGAACTTTATAAAATACTATCATGTTGTCCTACGTAGATGAAGACGCAATTGAATAGTTTCTCCTCTGAAATTAATGTAATTTCCGTGTTCGTCTAGTATCTTTACGCTCAATGATGATATATTATTTTTGTGAACAGGCAGATATATAATATTTTTCGGTATTTCTATATACCTATGCCCGGGTGAAACGTCTGGCACAAATTCGTGTATAACATGTGACGGTGATCCGTTAATATACGATCCTTGAACTAGATCACATTCGATCCTTATCACGGACACAGGGAGAATGTTTACCGGATTCATAGATTCATACCATTTATTTGGTTCTAACTTTGTATTCTGAAAACCAAGCAAGTGTCCAATACTATTGTTTGCTGTAAAGTTCACTCTTTCAGAACAATATAAGTAACATTTCAGTGTATTATTACTCGGCTTAATTTTGATTTCACAATCTATGATGTTTGTTTCAAGATATTCCGCTATATCATAAAGATCATAAGTTCCCTCTGGTATTATTAATTGCTTATTTTCTTCACCATAAGTAAATATATTATTGCGAGATGTAACATTCGGTATAGAGTTTAAAGCGGAAAAGTATAATAATCCACATTCGCAATTTTCCCAAAGAGCTAAAGGAGGTTGGAATTGTGATTCTAAGTGTGACTTATTTCCAGTGATGGTCAATGTAATAGACATTATGTTACACCGATGTTCAAAGTGCACTAATACACTAGAAAATGGTACTGCCTATTTATTCCTTTTAGACCAAAAGCTTCTAAGAAACTGAAGACATAGATGTCCACAATTAAAAGGGTGGTTTTTCTGAATATTTTCATGATTATATTTTATATCACAATTACCTACATAGGAAATGAATTCTTTTGGTGGCCTTAGATTACCATAACTATCAAAATATGTTATACTTTTATTATATTTTACATAGGCTACCCAATGAGAACCTGGGTTTTTTGAGCTATCTAGATTAATAATACCACATTCTTTTAAAAATGGGTACTTCGGAAGCTCATCTCGCATGAAAACACCGCGGAAGAATGGGATATCCTGAGCATTTTTTATAATATCAATATTAGTCAGGGACCGATTAGGTAGCCGATTACTTAGTTTTTTTTATTCGAAATGAATATGCCGAAGCCTTTATTATATGGCTTTACTTCTAAACCTCTACCGATGCACAAACCTTCCATCTTTTCGTTATGTCGCTTTAATTCAGCAAATTGTTTTTTAGCTGCTTTAAACTCATTAATAACTTTAGTGATTGCTGCTGCCCCACCAGCTAAGCTTCCCACAGCAGAAAGTCCAGCAAATATAGGTATGAGCGGAAGAATACCACCAGTCTTTGGGATAGGAATCATGCGAGGAAGTTTTACAGATGAATCTTTCATGGACTCCTTAGCTGCTGCTATTGCTAGTTCGATAGCCATTTTCTTACACTTAGGCTTCAGTTTTTGTAAATGTTTTCTTGTATGAGAAACAATCTTTTTAAAATGTTTCTTCAAGCCAACTCCAGTTTTCATGCTTTCTTTTTTGGTTAGTTTACTTCCTTTCAGACCACAGCCGTTACTGACTTTAGCTAACATAGCTTTATTCACTAAATTAGCTGCAAACTTCTCCCCCAGGCTTGCATTTGATGACTGAGCTCGTTTTCTTGCCATTTTCATTAATTTTATATCGGCTTTGTGACGATGAATCAGTGAACTGGACTTGTTATAAGCTACGTCGTGTTGTTTACAGTATTCGTCTAGTAAATTTATACCTCTATCTCCTCGAATAAGCCTTTTAGTGAGTTTGGTTCCAGGACCACAATAATTATATCCGGGTAAGTGTAGTTCAAAAGGTAAATGATTTATAAGACAATTCAGCAGACTGCTGTCTACCATAACTTGTATTATACTAATTTATTTGGTGAATATACTTATATTAATATACTATATTTGACTTATTAACCCAGCTATTTTCATTCGAGGGTAAACCCAACCATTTTACAAATATCTGTTTTCCTTTCGTTTTTAAAACCTTTTCTATTAAGTATATATTAGGGTGTTTTGTTTTCGATAATTCTTGCTCATAAAATGATCCTAAAATAGCTTGATTTCTGGCATCTTCTATCAAATATGTTGGTGGAGACGTTTTTTGGACCTTGACAATCCTGAAGATTTCTGCAGACCAATTAGGCGTATAACCTTTATCAAATATTCCTTTATACTTGCTTATTCGTACAAAATCACCAACTTTAAACTTGTTCTTCTTCAGCTTTTGCTTTGGCTCACAAGCTTTAACATATCTTTCAAGCAACATCCTAGTGTTATTTTTATTTACTTCTATAGGTTTTAGTCCAATGGTTCTATGAAAGGTGTTGTTGTATTCGTGAATTATATCATTTAATGTAGAATCACTCCATTTGTAATTGCCTTTTAAACTAAACAATTTATACATTTTCGATTTTAAAGTTCTTATTACTCTTTCTGCAATAGAAGCTTTTTTCACGGAGTATGTCGAATAATGTCTTATATTGTGTTTAACAAAAATATTGTTTAATTCATTATTATAAAACTCTGTACCAAGATCAGTTTGTAAATTCTTAGGAACACGTCCTTTGCTAAATAAAGTAATGAAAGCCTTACATATGTAATTTTTTGTTTTCTGTTTTAAGGGATATGCCCATACATATTTCGAAAAAGTATCAATTACTACTAAAATATATTTATAGCCATGATTTTCTTTAGAAAATTTTTGCATATCAATTAGATCAGCTTGCCACAAATCATCTATATCTCTCATAATAACTCTTCGTCTTCGAAAATTAACTCTCACATTCTTATGTATTTCGTTTACTACATCGGCTTTGCTCATTTTTTTGGTTTATTTATATGTTTTTCAAAATTATTTAATCTAATTATAGATTCGTTCAACTTTTTATCCAATAACTGAATGGTATTGTGGCTATTTTCTAAAGATTTATATAACAATTCTTTATCCGTACTATATTTTTCATCTATATTTTTATAAATAACTTCTATTGATTTATCAACATACTCTTTGTTCGCGCTGTCTGTACCACAGACTGGTAATTTTATGTTTTTTATGATTTTGTTTTGAGCATCCAAATTATTATCACTTAAACGTTTCAGGGCACATGAAGCTGGTATTAAATTATTTATTATTCTTTTACTTTTATGTATATGATGACCAAATTTATCAACGTTCATTTTAACCGTTTCTATACTCAATACTAAAGCTTATTTTACTATGCTGCGAGTTTTATTCTTTAATAATACCAGCTTCTTTTAATTCTTCAATGATGGACAAGATTTCATTGTCATGGTTGGTGTTACCAGCATCTTTTGAAGCAATTAATAATTGAAGTCTTTCTATCAACTCATTAGGATCATCCCAGTACACTAAATCAGTATTAGATCTATATGACTTAAACTTTGTCAAGTTTCCCCCTAGCTTCTCCATAGCACCTGGGTTTTTAAATAACGGTTTTATGATTTCACGATACTTTGCACTTTTGTCACCTTTGATTTGACTATCAGGGTGGTAATCTCTTCTATGCGCATTTGTAACACAGAGCATATTTTTATATTGAATTTTATCATTTTCTGAAACCAAGCCTAAATCAGGTTTCTTAGATAACAACAATTCTTTTAATCCTGGCGTTAATTCATAACATTTGCTATTAATAGTGATAAAAAATTTGCGTCCATCATTGCAAGTATCACTTTTAGATAAAATCACTTTAGAGTTACCCATAAATAGATTTTTATCTTGACTTCTTACCCCGCATGGAATATTAATATCATCATATACATCATATAGATCATCTTTTAATAATGAATTAAATAAAGTATTACGATCTTCTTCATATGATGCAGAGGTTTCGAACGAATCATTTGCATCAGCATCCTTTTCCTCAATAAATGTATTTTCCAAGCTTAAATCTTGAAATTGTTCACTTGATGAAGTTGTGTTATGCAATAAATTAACTTTTCCTGTATTTTTATTACGATATATCTTTTTATTATAATCGTAGCTATTTTCAACCAGCGCTTTTATTGGAACAGTTATAGGTTTCAGTAACCTCGACATAGTTAAATCAGTTTGATTTTCTTCGTTTTTCATGTTTTTTATTTTAGTTTGAATCGAGTTTACTGATTGAATCAATTGTTGTTTAATGTCTTGTTCCATTTTGATTACGACTTACTACACATCCATCAATTACACTAAATGAAGAGACACTAATGTTATAAAATTAATTTTGATTTTATATAAGTAATAAATAAAATAATAGTTAAGTATTTATTATAAAGTTATCAAATTTCTCTCTGTACCGCCCATTGTTGAGTGAACTGTCTTTGTCGATAACTAAAAAACTATGTGGTGCTTTCCATACTGAAGAACAAATATTTTTAAAACACAGCCAGGTCATATCATTATTGACATGTTCAGTATAAATGTGTTTCAAATTTATATCATCTTGCTTAAAAATTATTAATAAATTTACGTTGTCTCTAATTAACTGTTTCGGTACTTTTGAGTATGTTTGAGATAAGTAAAATGAATCAACCTTATTATGTCTTCCCATAGCAAAATAGTTCCTAATATTTGATTGCTTTTCACATACAACATCATCGAAAATCATTATAGAGTCAGGATGAGCTTTATTCGGATGGATAATTTCCTCATTTTCTTTAAATATGAATAATTTAACTTCAGGTATTCTTTTAAAAACATTTTTCAGGAACATGTACTTTGGTTGAAAAGCAGTCTTAGAAAACAAATAGACATTACGAAACTTTAAACCATTTTTGTGTAATAATAAACTGATCATCACGTTTGTTTTACCACAATTAGACGGACCACAAATTATACATCTTATAGTAGAAGGTAATAGTTTACTATGCCTGCTATGGAGTGGTTTCGGATCAGTACTGTAATCAATAATGTCTAAGCTTGATGCTTGCTTTATAACCTTCATAACGATAGTGAGCAAGTTTTTAATATTATAGCCGTTTAAATAGAAATCACATCTTATATATGTGTTAGAATATATATTTTTGGCTAGAAGTAAAAGTAAAAGTAAAAAAGAGAGAACAGCAGCTATCGCTCATAAATAAAATGGTATTTTACTGTATCCACTCTCATTTAGGTACCTTTATTGTAAATACTAATTACTCATGTTATCCATAAAGCAGCGAGTAGGTTACATACCTAGAATGAAATGAAATAAAAAAATAAGTTAATTGTTGGAAGCATTTTTATTGAATATTAAATAATATGTTAAAAAATATAATTTTACAATTTATCTTTAACTATAGGTTAATACAGTTTACACATTTATATATACCTAAGTTTAAATTAATTATTTAAAACTTATAAATTAAATTTATAATCATTCTTAAAATATGACTTAATATTATCTTATTTCTTATGATTGCATATTATTATCCTCATGGAGTTTATTTTTAAAGTATACTTATTAAAATTAATCTAGATTATGGATTTAAAATGACCCCATGGTAATGTAGTTATATGGTCAGGTAAAATTCGCCTTTTATCATCGCTATTATTTAATACTAATTTATTAATTCTCTGAGAATAAAGCACGTGCTTCATTGATTTTATGATATTCATTTTACATTTTACTTTCGCATTATTAATTAATGCAGTTTCATAGTCAACGGGTCTGAGCTTTTTTGTTATATGTTTAGATACACCTTTAGCTTTTTTAATCTCTTTTTTCACACTTTCGTTACAATATAACTTAGCACGCAAACCAATAAATTGTTTTATTATATCACCTCCCATTTCATCCTTAAAAAGACCAGGTATTTTTACGTTCAATAAAGGAATGTTGTAAATATTATTAGTTTCAAAATTACTTGTATCATAGAAATTAATATTTTTACTAAGGTCATTATAAAAATCATCAGTTCTGATAAAATAAAGTAAGCTATCTGTATCTGTATAGCAAAGCTGTGCTTTATCGTTATATTTATGTTTAATCACATTGTAATGAAACTGATATAGATGCTGCTTTGCATATTCAAGCACTGAAAATCCGATGTAAATTGGTCGATCCAGCAATATTTTTTCTTTCGCTAATTGGATGGCTACAAAGTTTTCTGAAAATATGGAGATACTTTTAAAATTTGGTTTACAAATCAGGTTTTCAGCTCCTACTAGCCTGTTCGTTTTATTACATGTATCCCTCCAAGATGTCACTAATCTAATATCCACCTGTTTCCTCCTATTTTCAATAGTCTTACCAAAAATAGCGTTATTTAATAGTTTAAAAAAATCTTTCTCGAATTCTGAATTAGATTCCTGACGTAATTGTGTATTAAGGTCTATATACTTTTTTAAGAAATTATCTTGTCGAAACTGAATAACCCGGTGAATTTTATTTAATATTAAACCATTCATTAGACACTGTTTTAAATGTATATAATGGATTACATATTTAAATTTATCATATAAATTTGCGATGAGTTTTGCAGTCTTTCCACCAGGAGGAACATGTTTTTCCGCTGCAAAAGGCAAATCACTGTGAGATTCATGTAAATAACAGGGATAAGTCATATCAACTTCCAATATATAACCAAAATCGGCATTATCTGATACACTCATGATATTCAGTTCTTTAATTTCACTTTGTGATAAAAATCTGAATTCAGACATGGGTAATTTTCGCATCATTGCATGACCGTACAAATTGTTACAATCTAAATAAATTAGATAAGTAGAAGGTTTTGAACTGTCATATTCTGCCATATATTTATTGTTTGCTTCAGCATGCCTTAACGAGCACTGAGCTAGCCCACCGCGTATACCCTTTTCGATCAATTCATACATTTCCAAGTCATGAATCAAATCCAAAGAAACGCCTGTATATAAAAGCATAGCATCCCAGCTTAACCCCGGAGATGTTATATAATACGCAGGGTCAAGTCCGTAATACTGAAGGCTACTATGCCTGAACTTTTCAAAAACATCACACAATAATAAAACATCACATTTCAGATACATGTCTGTGTATTCTCCTAGATTTTTAATATGAAAAGTATTCCAAATATTTTGAGCACGGTTATACTCTTCATCAGTTATGTGGGACTCGGTTAAAGTATTATAAAACTTACTTTTCTGAGGTAAGCACTTTTCATCAAATTTTATCCATGAATCGATGTAATCATACGGGTAAATACCTTTTTGTCTAAGAAGTTTTAATTGCTTTTTTGATTTAAACTCTTGTGATAGGTGTTTTAAATCCTCATTTGTAAGATTTCTACTTAAATTATCTAAACTGCAACTTAAAAACTGAAATGAATCTAAAAATTTAATTTGAATAGAAGATGATGGATTTTTTACATCTTTTAAGTACTTGGTTATTGTTAAATATTTTTCTTTCGTTTTCGGTATAATCTTTAGATCACCGGGATATTTGGCTAATTCAGCTATAAACAAGTGGCAATCATAATTTGAAAGATTATGAAAAAATACTGGAATGAATGGACAAACACGGTATAATAAATTACATTGAGAATGTGCAGCTCCTCTGAATTTACCAGTAATGTGATCATGATCAGCGACTTTATCAAGTATCAGAGACTGTTTACAAATATGACAGCGACTAGCTGAATTAAATAGTTCTTTTTCCTTCTCTGTTAAGGGGGTCATTGGTTTTTTATCATTAATTATATTTGAAATATATTTCACGTCTCTTATTAAGTAGTCAATAAATACTTTAACACAGTCTTCACCTCTGTATGAAACATATTTATTTAAACTTGAGTCATGGGAACAACAAACATAGTATCCAAAACATGACGGTTGATGTTGTTTAAACTGACTTGTATTTTTAGAGGTTTTAGCACTATGATTTAATAATAAACTTTCAAAATCAGCATATATGACAAAATTTATTTTCTGTTGCCTCTCATAGTTTTTGAACGTAATTTTTGTGTTCTCGCTAGGTAAAACAGTTAGAACTTTTGAGCAAACATGTGAATCATATTTTTCTTTTGTAACAAAGAACTGCAGACAGTTTTCACAAAAGTGCGGTTTACCGTGATGTCTACTTATCTGTCTCCGTGTTAATTTTACTAAGTCTTTTATTAAACAGTAGTGTCCCTTAGAACCTTCCTGAAAATATAGTAGATTTACATGATTTATCTTTCTTTGATTTGTTAAGTATAACGGTCCTGTAATCTGATTTTTATTATCTAAACCGTATATAGTCACACTTAAATTAGCGTTATTTTTTTCAAATAATTTAATATCATTCGGTGATGGAGGGAAATTCATACCTTTCACATTTAAAACTGATGAGTAACACGGATACGAACTAGTTCGATTCGCATTTTTATTACAGGGGAACAATGCAGCTACAATTGACCAGGCAAAGCAATCATCATTATTTTTTATATTTAAACAGCTCTTAGTGCTTCTAATTGCTTGTGGCAATTCTAAATAACTACTACCACCTCTAAGGGGAGAGTATCTATTGATGTTAACTTCTAAATGGCTTACAGAAATAAATGACCAACCAGATTCACAGTGCTGAAATTCAGTCATTTTTTGGGAAAATATTTCTCTACTCTTTGAATAAAGATCTTTTAAGTCAGCATTTTGAAAAACAGCAACGAATTTTGTGTTGAAAGATTTTAATTGTTTTTCTTCAGAAGTGGGTAACATAAAATAAGCAAATAATTCAAAATTTATTTTGAGCGCCCTATGCTTGATTAAGGACAAGTTGATTAATTCTGTTATAGTACTTTCATTTGAACTAATAAACTGTTCAAGACCATCACATGACAGTTCTGTCGGATTTATTCGGTAAGAAGTTATTCTTTCTCTGAAAGCAGTGGCAATTATGTTTACATTATTGAATTGACTCGACAATAAGCAATTTTTTTTATGTAAGTTTGTTCTGAAGTGACATTTTAAACTACTTTTCTTAAGATGAATGTTACATTTGGAACATAAATATAAACCATTATCAATCTTAATAATGTTTTCGGTCATATTTGGGATAAGGTGAGTGCCTGAAAGAAAAACATAAAGATACTGTTAATTGTATTTTATTTTTATTTGTAATAAGAGTAAGTAAATAGTTAATATTTGGTTAAATAAGATGTAGAACTGTATAATTATTAAGTAAATTGAAAAATAATACATTTTAATTATTATGTATAAAATGATAATATATTTTAATTATTCTGATTATATGAGCTAACATAAGTCACAGGAGAATCCTTAAAATCTTTCTTAATCTCCTGTAAAAACTTAATTAAATACTTCCAAGCATCTGAATCGTCATTCGATTTTGCTTTTACAGTCACAATTGAATGACGCCACCTATTCATCGGACTTACATTTTCAATTTCGCTACACATATAAAGTTTCAAGTCAATAAAATGGGTACCCTGCAAATCGGGATGGGTTTGTTTAGATATACCATTAGCCACACGCCGACTAAAATATGAGATTAAGTCACTTTTTTTACCATTGTTCAATAAGTCCTCATCGATATCCGAATCTACGCCCATAATGTCCTTAGCTGTGGTTTTCAATGAAGTACTCGGTCGAGATTCAAGTTGCGTTGCAGCCTTCACTTGGTTTTCTTTCTTCAACTTAGTAGTTCCATCCCGTTTCTTTGAAGTTTTTTCTGTATTTTCTTTCTTAGACCTGTAATTCAAAAATAATTTGGTATTAAAAATATATTCTTCTAATGATTACCTTTCTCGGAATACTCTATAATACGAACGTAAACAATTTAAAATATATTTACTTTTACTAATAATTCTGTATATTACTGAAAATAGATCATTTAAAATTATTTTTTATATAAAACATTAAATTATCTATAATAATAAACAACTTTAATACAGTATGTTTTGTAATATCATACTTTTAAAATGAACTTGTTTTAATAATTCTCTTTATAACTTTTTATATCACTGAAAGTGGACAATTAAAAAACATGATAAACAAAACAAATAAACTAAGAACTAACGTATTCGAAAAATATTTTCGATTGAAAAAAGTTATTTTAAAACGAATAGTATAAAAAGTAGTATTTTATAATAATAAACTATTTCTTTGGACATAGTAAAAATTCACTACCATTAATATAAAACTGCTTGATTATTTAGTACCAATTTTCATTTAAAATACCCATAATTAAATTTATGTCACTATTTAAATAAGTTGAGCATTCAATTACTCACCGTTTTTTAGCGGGGGCAGCAGGCATTCTTTCTTTCTCCGTTTTCCTTTTCTTAGATTTCTTAGCAGATGATGAGGATGGTGGGTCGGCCACTCGCACCGGCGACGCCTCCCGGCTGCTGGCGCTGCTCTCGCTGCTGCTGCTGCTGCTGCTGCTCGAGGAGCTCTCTTCAGGGCTCAGAATGATGTCAGCTCGACTTGCGCTTGCCCTAAAATAAAGAATGAGTAACGTTAGTTTTCATACGCTTATTGTATAACTGGTTCGATAATTCAAGTAATTAAAAGAACCTTAATAATGAATACTTACATTTTCAATAAGTACTGGAGTGATAAAACACAAGTTTTCTTTTGATTAACTGATCTGATAAACCAGGTAGCCGGTGACGAAAAAAATGAATCACTCCCGCCATTTCACCCCTATAAGTAAACTTTGCATTGTACATGTGTTTAGCTTCTGTTGAACGAGAGTACGACGTCACAATTGCCCGTAAAAAGAGATGCATGGACTGTTGTAGTGTGCAGTACCACACGTGTTTTTGAGTCAGCATTTTATCCTAATTAGTCGGCACTCGATACTTTGACAATACTAGTAACTAAACCAGGGTTTACTTGCTATTTATTTTCGAATTTTGGAAAGTAAAAGAATAAGAACGAACAGATTTTAGAGCTTTATTTTATACAGAGTGTTAAAAAAGGATAGTACTTAAGAAGAAAAGGGGTGACTAACCCGTACTACGACTACTTTATTTATCGTAGAACAAGTGGTTCAGAATGATTACCCAGAGTCATCCGCTCTGGGGGTACTATACCACTTTTACAACACCCTGTATGTTGGATATTCTAAAAGCAAAAATAATATTTATACTCATAATTTTGTTCGTAAAGAGAGGACGGACGTGTCAACACATCATCATGTCTGTAAGTATTTTTTTTTGTTTCGTTGGATCTATATTATAATTTTTTTATGTTTATTAGTAAGTTACCTACTTATAAATGGATAAATGGATAAAATGTATTATTTTTTCATGTTTCAGGATTCGGGTTCGATGTTCAATTTCATTGCGCCAGATCATATCCTTGCAAAACAAGGTGGTGAAAACTCCAACCTAAGAAGGAGGAAATTAGAAAGTATTATTTATTCACACATCAAAATGCCTATGGAAGGACATAAAGTAATCAAGCTAGAAATATATGATGCTGAAATATTAAAAGGTGAAGGTATATGCAAGTGCAATGCTGATATTTGTTGCCAGCATATTGTGAAAAACCTTTTCAAGGATGAAATTTACAAAAGTGCTCAAGATTTGATTTCTAAAATTACTGACAATTTAGCAGCTGAAAATAGAACCGGATATTTCTAAAACTATATTTTTATGTGCAAATAATTGTAAAGTGTTGTGTTTAAACAATGGTTTAGAAAATAAAGTTTTCTGTGCAACTGATTTAATTATTTAATTTTACACCTATTATGTATTTATTCACATCATAGCAATGACACTCATTCCAACGCAATAAAAATGAATATATCAACTATCGTTATGCATGAGCAATAATTTAATAGTTGTAGGTATTGATTGAATTAAGTACTAATTGGAGTTCTAGTGTATACGTTAATCAGTTATTGTTAACATTTAGTATAGTGTCCGTATATAAGTAGGTATTAATATGAATTTAAATTAGTCCTTTGAATAAATCAACTCTTTACAGATAAGAAGTAATATCTAGTATGTAGGTATTGATTGAATAAGGTAGCAATTAAAATTCTAGCCTAGCCTAGGTTCAATTAATGTTAAAGTTTATAATTTACGTTTTTAAATTAATATGATTTATAATAAAAGTATCAAATTGGGCATCCTGGATCGCGGTCTTTCAAACATAATTGAAGTTTTTGTTTTCAGTTATATGTGAATAGATCGACTCATGGCGCGCGCAAGAGGCGCTCGAAGAGCGCCTCTCATGCGCGCTTATAGTTGATCTATTCACATATAACTGAAAACTAAAACTTCAATTATGTTTGAAAGACCGTGAGCCAGGATGCCCAATTTCATACTACTAACGGTTTATTTATATCAATATATTAGTCTAATTGATATTTTTGAGCATCGATCTAATCGATCCAATTAGCGCACCTCATTGAATTAAGATGGCCCGAGAAGAAGAGTTAGGAAGTAGTACCGTAGTACCAAATTCTATATTTATAGATAGGGGGCAGATGTCTACGTTCTACAGGAGGTGTAGTATTGTGTTCATAAACATCTGGTAACAAAATCACTTATTGACCTACGACCTCCGGGGTTATAGCAAAGATTCTGAGAACTACCAGTCTACTCCGCACTTGACACACATTCTCAACACGAACCTGCCAGCTAGATCAGCCAGATGCAAAGTAGCCTTGCTAGTGCAGAGCTCGAGCAGGGCATGTGAACGCGAGGAGACGGGGTTGCGGCGCGTGGCGGCGCAGCGGCGGCGGCGGGCACCCTCGGACACCAGCGACAGGAGGGCTTCGACGTCGTGGACTGACACGCGGCGGAGGTCTGGGAAGAAGGCATAATATGTTAGGTATGTGGCTAGCAGTTCGCATGTTGAGCTGAGGAAGCTCAGGGATACGCAAGCTTGCTGGAGTCGTGGATAGACACATGAAGGAGATCTAGGAACAGGTTGCGTTAGCTGATTGATTGCTTAGGCTTTTAACTACACTAAACGGACATCCCAGTGGTCCGTAACGATAGCGCACATTTGGAGCGATAACTCTGCATAGTTGCATACATGATAACATCACTATCATCAAGTAGTGACATATTAGGTATGTATCTTATTAGTTTTGTTTATCCAACTTTGTTCAATCTGTCGCCAACTTACTCTGCACATAGGCGCCTCGGTCAGGGTGCTCCCTCACTCGCAGGTCCTTCCTGACGTTCCCTCGTCGTCTCGGCAGCGAGTGGAAGGCGGACTCCGGCGCTCGGGGAGGCTCCTCTGACGACAGCAAGTCATGCACGCGCTCGTTGTATATCTCTAGGAAACTGGAATAGAAGAACTCTGTCAGTACCTACTGCGCTACATAATGTAAAGGTACAGTACGAGTATGCTAGAGACTTACGGAATAATTACGGAATATAATAATAATAGACTAAACATTGCTGCCCAATTGATTGATTTCCTACACTATATTACTATACTTCTAAGTACATAATTAATTATAAATAAATAATAATTATACTTACAGACACTTATAATTGTATTTTATGGTTATACTAGCTGTTCCCGCGAGCTTCGCTTCGCCTTAAAAAGTTTTCCCGTGGGAATTCCGGGATAAAAAGTAGCCTATGTTCTTTCCCAGGGTCTAGACCGTATGTATACCAAATTTCATTCAAATCTGTTCAGTAGTTTTGGCGTGAAAGAGTAACAGACAGACAGACAGACAGACAGACAGACAGACACAGTTACTTTCGCATTTATAATATTAGTTAGGATAGTTAGGATAAATAATAATTATACTTACAGACACTTATAATTGTATTTTATGGTTATATAAGTACCTATGTTTATTACTATTTATTTATTCCTATCATTGATATCTATACTTAACTATTTATATATCTACATAGTATATTTTATACATATTCTGTTAGCCGGTCAATAAGTTTTGAATAAATAAGTTTTGAATAAATAAGTTTTAAATAAATAAGTTTTATAAAATAAGAATGTACCTACTTAAGTTCCTTTGTTTTTGATAACCAAAAATTGTTAAATTTATGTTCATTATTGTTTTTATTTTGTCTTGCTAGCTACTTATGTTTACCAAAAATGTTCCTAAGATTAGTACCTAATTAGTTTTATTAATTTAAATACCTA
This sequence comes from Plutella xylostella, assembly GCF_932276165.1. Taxonomy (NCBI): domain Eukaryota; kingdom Metazoa; phylum Arthropoda; class Insecta; order Lepidoptera; family Plutellidae; genus Plutella; species Plutella xylostella. The sequence continues at coordinate 3,782,325 of NC_064005.1, forward strand.
CCTTAACGCATACCTATTAAGCTCATAACATAATTTAGATTTAAAAGTTCTATAAGTACCACCTACCTAACCACCTAGTGAATCATTTTATTTGTAACCAAGTACACTGGCATCCACGACACAGGCTGAGCCTAGTGTGGAAGCCACCGAATTTCGATAATTTATAACCTCTCACCCTTTTATTTAATTTCCTAAAATTATTTGTTTGTACCTACTAACTTTTCTAAATTCTGTGGTGTTTAAATAAATATTTTTGAATTTTTTTTTTTTTGAATTATTGATTAATATTAAATACATACTAAATTCATATGCATCGATCAACATGCCGTAACTTCGCCCTGTTTCTGATATCTATATATTTTTTATGATAATATACATACTCACAAGTTGTTTTTTTTTGCTTAATTGTAACATCAGACAAATCTACGAAGTATAGTTGATTGCGTTTGATAGTTATTAAATAAGTTTGCCAACTATGTCAGATTGCTAGGTAGATACCAGATAATATGACACTACAACAAAACTAGTTAATTTCCTTAATAACAAAAGTTTAGTAATCCCCGCCAAATTATAAAGCCATGTAGTTACAATATAAACAGTAGGGAAACGCTGCCTGCTAACTATTATATTAAGTAGCGAATAGATTTGCGATTTACCTTCTAACTAGCAAATGATACCTTGACATGACTTTATGTGTTCCTAATGAATCAACAGCTCAAACTCATAAGTATTTAGAAACATTAATCTAACAAGTATATAGCGATTTACATTAGTCTTTTAGCAGCTAAGGTCAGTCAGTCATTATTAGTCAATCCTCACACAAATACCTGTTAAACGTTGTTTAATATTTTGATTCATACATACAGAAAGGAATTATTTGAACAACTAACATTGTTTTGTTTAAAAAAACTTTGTTGCCTGCATGACGCGTGACTTGGAGAACTCTACTATAGAGAACACCTTTTTTTTCGCGAATTTCCTAATCTTGTATCGTAGAACAGACAGAATGACCCCCTGAGTCACTCACTCCCTTTCGGCTTAGTATACCATTTTTACAACAACCACTGTATAGCATAGGTGTAATAAAATGATTCGAACCTTGGTACTTAACATATACATCTTACTCGATGTATAAGTATAAGTACCATACAAATCTTACTTGTAGCCAAACTAATCAAAACCCAAAACATGTTGTTTTTCGCTGCCGCCACGGACAGCTTAATGGCTCTATGGTTTGATTGAATACCTGCCTACCTAGGCGATTAGTTCTTCATTAAATAATTATTTAATCAACATGTATATAGGTACTTCTTTTGGACGGTATGATCCTTATTTCATACATTATGAACTAGACTTATTTAATTGTGAACCCTACAACTCTGTCGGGATGTTCGCTAAGTTATGAAATGACTTACATTTTGATATTATGTCCATATTATAAACACTAACTTTAGGTGTACTTATGCATTGTTTTATGTATCTAAGGCCACGTTCAGATGACAAGCGCTCAACGCGCGTTTTGATGATTTTAATCCGCGTGACGCGCTTTAGCATGTGTACAGCCTGAATAAAATGTATGTAGTTGTAAACGCGCGTTAACAAAACGCGCGTTGAGCGCTTGTCATCTGAACGTGGCCTAACTGTATTTTTTAAGGTTTGTTTTAGTGAGTTGGTACTTTATAGTACCTATAAATATTTTTTGTATTGAATTCATAGGTTCCATCTAAACAGATTGTAGTGCACATTATAAATCAATGCAACGACATAAGTACATTATTTCGTGACTTGAAACTTTATTCCATTCATCACCAATAAAAAGAACCGAACACCGACGTAGGCCATCGGTATATGCAGTCTAGTCACACCACAAATGCAAGTGTAAGTTTCGTGATTTGAATCGGAAAAATAAAACAAATTGATAGACCGTGTGAATCGAAATAGCATGTTGAAGGTGACACCAAATATTTTTGCGCTGCTTTGGCTCCCACATTTATTTGTAAAGTTACTGCAATTTACAGCTGACCGCGCTGTTCTATGAGATGTCTAATAAAAGAAATACCTACAAGGTAAACGAAGGGTAGAATTTAGTTTTAATTAACATTTCTCAACAGTCCCAATACAGCCCCTGTGTAAGTAAACAAAGACTTCACACATCATTACGTTTAGATAGATATAGATAAATGCGTGGAATGGCAATCGCAAAGGCTACCCCCTACCTAGAGCCCCGTTTAATCGGCTTACTAACTTATCTGTGACCTAGATGCCGCATCGCTAATACTTAAACAATTTTAAAGGTTGACTTATCAAAATGAGAAATAGATATGATTTTCCAAGTTATAGGTATTAATTTTTTGAAGTCATTATAAAACTTACATACGATTGTACGATATGCGATTGTTTCACATAACCTTCCTACCAGTGGTAAATAAAAAGGCCATGTGTTGTTTGAGCAAAATGAATAACAGAATCTTCGTCTTCTAAAACCCTTAATTAATTTCTTGCAAAACAAACTTTTCAAGGTTCTATTAACTGAAACAAAGTATACAATTAGGTACTTAGCTATAATAATATTTCTTACATTAACTTTACCTTTATCACAATAATAAATTCTCAAGCTCAAAACTTTGTTTCACACTGAACATATTAACATAAATAAAACTATTATTTATGAATAATCTGCTTCACTACGACAGCGCTACGCAGGGCGGGCTACGAACACTCGCTACGAGCGCGCTACGCGGGGCGGGCTACGGGAATGCTACGGCGGCGTAGCGCGAGTGACTGGAGGGCGCGGAATGCTGAAGCCTCACTGTGCACTCTGCACGCCCGCCCGCACGAGACCAATGTAAAGGCCACTTCATAATGTAATGAAATTATAATAATAATGTCGTATCTTTAATTATTATGATGTGTTGAAGGCCCACTCTCCTAATGAAGAAGTGGTATTTGTACGCTGAAACTCGTCATTTCCAAATTCACATTATGTGCCAACTTTATAGTTTGTATCTAACCCTAATTTTAACACCCTGTAGAGCATTTCAGATAGCTAGTAAAGTAAAAATTACTCTGTACTTAGTTGCAATCGTTCCGAATAATAAGGTATTATCGGATCGTATTTCACCAAGTTCCTATTTTACATACATAGAAATGAGTTCTGCTGTATGTATCATAATCATAACATACCCCACATATGACTGCAAATCAATATGGCCGTATCCACATAGAAGATAAGTCCACAAGGTGTGAGGGTGCTAATCGCGTGTCGGCCTTGATTAGACAATAGTCGCTTCCGTTTATAGCCATCCAGGCTATCGCGGCAAGACATTATTACAACACGCTGAAAAAACACACCAATTTCGAATCAACTCGTAAAAAAAGTTTCAAATCTTGATGGGTTTTCTGACGACTTCACTTGATTAATCTTTGTTCGCGATAGCGTCTGGCTTTTTATAGTTTTGTTTTTTGGGTATCTGTTTAATATGAATAGAGGCCTTAAAAATGTTGGAATGGTATGGGTATGATAGGTATGTAACTGTTGACTAACTAATTATAAATATGTTTATGAGATAATGCTTTTGGCATACACAAGCATTATCTTAAATTTTATCATTGTGTTTGATTTGGAGTGCAATAAGCTGAAAGGAGGGTGTTTGATTAGTTTATCTTTTAGATAGATTTTAGATGGACCTTTACTTGATTCGCGTAGCGCTCTGTAAATATAACTCATGTACTTATTTCTCTAGGTACTTACTTAACTAATTATAATTCCACGACTCTTCCAAAATTAACCAAATACTAACTTGAATATCGAATACTCAGGCAGGATGGGCAAAATCCGTTTACTATTAAGTTAAAAGTACAGAGTTACCCCCAACACACATTGTTTCTGATGAAAATATACAAAATTTCCATCAAATTACATAATATACGGGAAGGTCATACAATTTGCTCCCTATACCTCCTGCAGGTTGACTGGTAGAAAATGCTTTAAGCATTAAGTCCGCCTGATTGTACATAATTACTTTTGTATATTGTGCAATAAATAATAAATAAATAAAGGTCACTGACAAAACTGCACCCTGTTCAGCCGAGTTCGGTTCAAGTCGCAGGTGGCAGGAGTGGCGATGGTATTTATGGTTTCATTTTGAATTCTGGCGCGCGGGAACGTATTGCCTCTTCACACGACATGCAGATTGAAGAACAGACTAAATTACGCTTTCCGACACTTTTAATGCACATTTAGATTGAATTCGTATCTCTAAGTTAAGTTTTGAAGTGCATTATTCAACCCAGTAATGTGCATGTTGAAACTTAATTTCACTGTTTGGGTATCTTCTTGTGAAATTATTGCAAATATCGTTGAGAATTCATATACTTATACCTTCTAGGACCACGTTGGTTGCTGCTGTGTTACGTAATTTAAAAGGTGCTTATCTTCTGTCGTTTCTGAAGATCTACATATGATGTAGGTACTTACATAGACAGTTAAGTACTTCACAAGATTATTTATTATTATTAATTATAGGTATCTAGTCTAAAGTCTCTCATCCATCTACTGGTAGTCACGGAACCACAATAAAGGGGGGGTATAGTGGTGTACACCTTGGTAATATAGGGTTTTATCAAAACATTATAATGTAGGCCCCTACCCACAGACCTATATCTTATGTTGATGTTGTTAAAGACGTAAGCTTGGCTAGACACCGCGGTGAGAGGTAGCAGTCTAAAGTGTAGTAGTTAGCTACTTGTATACTTTACCACCTTTACACAAACACCAACCTGACAGTGACAGCCATATCCCCGCCCTCGGCCAGCGCCCGGCAGACCCTGGGCAGCAGGCCGGGCTGGAGCTCGGAGCCTATCATGGTGTGCGTCTTGCCGGTGGCGCTCTGCCCGTACGCCAGGACGCACGCTGACACGCCGCGGCGGACCGTGGAGACCACGTCGCGGCCGAGCGTCTCGAATACCTGAAGAGGCAGAGAACGAAGAAATCAATGTGCAATTATTTTACGAAAATATTCTATGCTGTGGGCAGCATAGCGGTAATGAGACTACGCATTTTTGTTGCCATTGGTGGTTAGCATTTATGTAGGTAGGTTAACATGTTTGTAAATTTTATGCTACGACAGGCTACAACTACTTCTGAATAACCTCTGATAAAGAAATCAAGATTTGTACCTACTAAAAAGGACTTAAGTAGGTAATTCAAAAATTTTGATTTCTAATTCTAAAAGAAGTGGATCAATAAAATAAGTTTCTTCACCAAACTGTTAATAAAAATTACACATTAAGGTTTACTTTATCCTGTGATGCATAAGTCGGTAGAGCGGGGCAGTGGCTGTCGAAGGTGTAGTCGGCGCGGTAGCTGCGCACGCGCAGGCGGCTGTCGCCCGCGCCCGACACGCTCACCTGCAATAGTAGATGCTCTATGTAAGTAATACTCGTGCGAATTAACTGTGCACCTGGCCAGCAAGAACCAGGGATCACGCAGGGTACGCCAAAGCTAGTTAATATGACCTCTGGTTATTGTCAGTCAGGTGCACAGTTAATTTGCACGAGTAGTAGGTTATTAATTACTAATAAGGTACAGTAAGTACACGGTGAACACTGAATCATCGCAGGTATATAAAAGGTTCTAATTGCCTACCTTAATGTTCGTTATGGCCACAGTCTTTTCATCTACCACATTAACAACCGGTAGCTTTTCCTTATCCAATTTTAACTCTCTGAAAAAAACACACATAACTAGTTAGTTAAAGTTGCTAGTTAAATCCCAAAAGTTTTGCAAAATAATGTTATACTAAACTAGCCTTTCAGTGAACGGACGCACTCTGATAGCCAACCTAACGTTAGACATTTTACAATAGCAATAAGAATCAAAGGAAATATTCAGTGAAATGTTTACTAATATAAAAAGCGCGGCGACTCAAACGCAGCTGCAGTGCAGCGTTCACGACGTATGAGAGTATTTTCCTTTGAGAGTATTTCTGACTAAGTTATTTTCGGCATAAGGGACTTCCTGTGTTAGAAAGCAGAGCAAGAATAGAAATAGTATAACAACTTGCGTAGTTTATGTCAGCTAGCAAATTAAGTACCTACCTAGTAATCTAACTGAGATTAGTATTGTTGTTAGCCTAGCGTTAGTTAATTTAGGCTTTAGTTATGACACTTACCTATCTAGTACATATCAAGGTACCTAAGTTATAGGTCATCTTCTGGCCAATACCTAGAAATTTAAACTTATCATCATCATCATCAGCCCGTATTCCACTGTAGCACATACACCTCTAAAACAAAGTCTACAATATAAGGAGCACCACACTGCTCTCCTCGGCCTTCATAATCCACCCAATACCGACATGGCGAGTACCTACCTACACATCAAGATAACGTCGTTATGCAAGCGCCATCTCCAGAGGAACTCAGTGGCATGCTTAGTGTTCTCAATGCTTTCATGATACCGGAGCGATTGATTTGATTGCGATAGAAATGCAACAACTCGAAGTAAAAAAAAATCGAACACTGCATTTTTTAATCTTAAAATAATAATAATGTGCAGAAGATTCATCATAAGCAATTTTTGACGTTTGACATTTATTATATTCTGTAAACTGCCAGCAACTGACATTTTGTTTACAATTTTATCGTTCTTTCCTTGCAGATTTCTCTTTTTCTTGGAAAATTCAACATAAATAAGTAAGATTTTACGTACATTCTCTTGAGGATTTCTTGTTAAGTATCTAAAGGTAATGAAAATCTTTATATTATCCTGAATTGTTCCCAATCATCACTTCTCAAAATATTCTTGAAGGTGTACATGAGATGTCGGCAACTATACGACGATGTTCCTGCTATGCCTAAAATACCAATATTTAAACGACACTATTCCTTTTCAATGTATATTTTCAACCTAAGTCGTCATTGCCATTGTTAACTTGATATCATAAGCATAGGTTATCAAGATTCTAACAAACAAGCAGTTAATTTACATTCTTATCAGATGGCTATGGCTTATTTTTATGCTTTTGTGAGCCTAATCTGCTTGAATTATCTACGAATTAGAAGTTTCGTTCTTCATTTGTGTCTCATTTCTTGTTAAAGATGCTTGTCCGGAACCTTCTATCCCGGTCCTTATGGTCGGGTCTTCGCGTGCAGTCCAGGCAGATGGCCTCAGACCCAGTGAAGCCAGTTGAATCTGAAAATCGTGAAGATGGTGTAGATGCATTACAGGTATTGTATTTTTAAATAATTATAGTGTAGTAATTAGAAATACTCAATTTCTCTGCTTATTGTGTTGGTAACAAACAGCTATGCGTTTTTCACTGTGGTGAATAGATTACAGATACAGTTGGTAGTCACTGTTTGAGGCTCTTTTCACCTACTGAAGGATACAGCACTTGTTTACCTTCTATTACATCTAATCAACTTTAAACTAAAATAAAATAATATTTGTAACTCCAGGCAGAAGCGCTAGACAAAGACATCTGTCTTCTAGTAGACGAGAAGGACAAGATGATCGGAACAGCCTCCAAGCGCGTGTGCCACACGGTGGGCGAGGACGGGAAGGTGCCGCTGCACCGCGCCTTCAGCGTGTTCCTCTTCAACAAGAGAGGAGACATGCTGCTGCAGAGGAGGGCTAGCCAAAAGGTAAGCACAGCTGGAAAACTGCTTGAAACGCACAGTTCTTTATAGGTAGTGTGTATTGAAACTGTTATGTATAAAATGTTTTGTATTAAACCTTTAAGTATCCTGTTTTTGTGTAGAAATAAAGAATATGTAACCAAATCTACAGCCTATCACTTAATTTTTTAATATTTAAAATAATAATTTTGTCATTAAAATTTTATCAGCAGTCATCATTATGTTTCTTAATCCTCAGGTGACATACCCTGACTATTACACCAATGCCTGCTGCAGCCACCCTCTGTACATTGATGATCAGCCAGAAGAAATCATTACAGCAGCTAGAAGAAGACTCAATTATGAATTTGGAATACCACTATCAGAGGTAACTTTTCGCCCTTTTCTATCTCTTTTCTCCATTAAGATACCCTTACATAGATTTTTATGTATCTGAAAACTGTATTGAAGTTAAATTCAAACCAGTTTTAAATGTCTTCTGGAATCTTTCAGTGATATAGTTATTTATTTCTCGTTTTTGTTGTTTTTTACCTCCTAATCTTATTTCAAACATGAAAACGTAATGCAAAAATAAAAATTGATAGACTGATTCACAGAACATATCTAAACCTTTATTTATCTTCTTGTTTTATAATCATCTGAACCGCTGCGCTGCAGCCGCTACACGGGTTCTTTGTCGACATAGATAAATGTCACTATATCGCGATTCTTCATAAATACGGCGCTGTGATTCGTGTAACGCGCATTAAAGAAGGTTATTGACGTCGACAACAAACTCGTGTTACAGCTAACCTAATCCTCTGTCCCGCAGATGGACCCAGCCCTATTCACATTCATGACGCGCGTGCACTACCACGACCCGGGCGACGGCGTGTGGGGCGAGCACGAGATCGACCACATCCTGTTCTACCAGGCCGACGTGAAGGTCAAGCCGAACAGCAACGAGATCTCCGAGTACTGCTTCGTGCCCAAGAACGAGTTCAATTCGTGAGTGTTTGAAATTTTATTTATAGGTTTTTAGCTGAAAGTATTAGTTACAGACGTAGACGTTACAGTCCATCAAAGAAGTCGTCATCGCGTCATAATGGCTAACTATGTGTTATGAAACAATAAATCAGCGACAGAGTGATTGATCAATTTATTTATTTGACGGTGGTTTATTAGACGTTCGTAGTCTTATTATGTCGGGCCTATTATTACTAAACTTAATACATACACAGGTTACACGAAAATAGAACAGTGCATTATGTAATCATTAAACACATGATATTAATATGACAAACATACAGAAAGACGTTATAATATAGATGCATAGCAACATGTACATATATTTATGCAGTTAGCAAAAGGGCTCTGACTCAGCACAATGCTATGATTATCATTAAAGGAGCTTACTCCCTAAAAACAAAATGATATCAATCCTCGTTTCCCAGCTTCATCCCGACGCTGGAGGGCCCGCTGACGCCGTGGTTCAACATGATCCGCCGCCACCGCCTCAAGCTGTGGTGGGACAACCTGCACCGGCTCAAGGACCTCGCCGAGCCGCACAAGATACAGAAGTTTGTCAATGAATAATATGTTTAGTATAAGATTAAGGGCTGATTTTTTAATGGTCAGATAAATTTTATGTATGGAACAAAATTGTTGCCGTCACTGTTTAATACAAACATTCTGACGCGACAGCATCAGATTTATTCCCCAGAGACATTTTATGTAACCATTGAAAAATCGGGCTGATTATTATTATTGTCTAATGTTTATTCGAGTTAACTTCATATATTTTTTAGTTTTTGCCCACTCTTTATTCATTATATTTTTAATGTCATGCATTTAAGTTGGAATCTTCATAGTTAATAATATATTTTAGTAGACTTTTAAGATCAAGTCGTAGTTACTAAGTTAATACCCAAAAGTCTAGATTTCGTTTACTATTCAATCATTTGATTATATATTAGGTAGGAAGACTAGGTACGCTAATAAATAATAAAATCATATATATTATATTTTATTTCTTACCTTTTTAAACATGTGAAATATTTATCAGATTATTTTGAATTAACACTGTAAAAAGTTATGGTGCTTTAATATAAAACTTGAGTATTAATAGAAGTTTATTATTAACATACCTATCCTCGAAAAAAACCCTTACATCATACACCAAAGATTATTACTATCCCACAATGGGCTTCAATACTTCATCAGAGCTGTTCAAATCAGTCGAGCTGGTCGTAGTGGCACTGCCGAGCTTGCTGTACGACGCCGCCACCCACTGTGAGGTCCTGGACCTAGACGACCTCCTTCGAACCTTCCTGTCAGCGAGTTTACATGCCATGACGTCGACATCAGTTATTGAGCGTAGAAGGTAGGACTCGCAGATGACCTGGTTCCCGATGTGGAGGCCGTTGCGGTACGCCGTGTGCAGGTACCGTGCTGCTACTAGCTGCACTATCTGTGGGGAGTGGTGACTGTGATGGTAGGTTCACGTTCAAGAAGGGGAATTAGTGAATTTGAAATGGAAATGTGTAGGATGCAAAGATAATATTATTATGTGTATTCATAGCGTAGATCTTTCATACTAAGGTAGCAATTAATATTCGCTAAGACTTATGAATACATAGTTAATAATATAGTAAAGTTAGTGAGTAGGTACCAGATATTGTCTTACCATAGCAACAATGCTCAAACCCATGACAGCATTGAACCTCCAAGAGACAGTCATCATTTCATTAATGAGCTTCTCCTCACAGCCGGCCTGCCAGATCGTCAGCTGTCTCTGTAATTTTATTCAGCTAGTGATAGTGGGATTAGAATTTCGGCATTCCATAAATGGTTGTATGCCACAAATAGCATATCTATACCAGGCGAAATAGCATGAGTCCTTCCACCATTTTCACATAGGATCACAACCTTAATATTTAATTGTAAAAAATCGTATAATAGGTTTTTGTTTGCAAGGGTACATTTTGCGATAGGTACATTATGCGAAGGGTGCATTTTGCGATTGGTGCATTATACTAATAAAAATAAAATCTCCGCGGTGCATTTTGCGATAGGTACTTTATGCTCCTGAACGGCCTATAGCTATAGCTGGTTCCGTACCTGTGGATCATATTTGTAGAAGGTGCCAGTGTGTGAGACGCCGTGGTGGATGCAGGGGCACATCGCCTCCATGGAGCAGCAGCTGTACGGCACGTTGTCCGCTACGAACTTGTGGCCGTCGCTGTCGGGCGAAAAATGATGTCAGGACTTGCACTTACATACCTACCTACACTACCAATTATACTGTTTACTCGCTGCTAGATAGATAGCGCCCTATAAAAGGCTGGTCCCTAGCTTTACCCGTTTTAATAATCTGTACAGTCTTCATATATCTGGTACATTGTAGAGTAGGTATACTTATAGGTCCCAAGACTCCCAAGTTAGGCCTATGGGATATCGTTTACGAGCGGTTTCAGACTATCGTAGATTTCGGCGCGTACGAGTAAGTACATTATGATATATGGTGAGTAGGTACTAGGTGAATAGGGCTACCATTTAATATGATCACAATAGGTCCTAAATAGAATAGAAATTAGATCCAGGCAGTTAGCTAACCCCTCATCAGTATCCGAGTCTCCGGTCGCGTACCAGGCTATGTAGAACCACTCCTCGTAAGTCACGCGGCCGCAGCAGTGGAACCTCGTCTGCAGGCGGTCGATGGCCACCTTCGACGGCAGGTGGGTCGCGTAACGGAGCATCGCCTTCGATATACCGTCCTTTATCTTTGCTGCAACGTTGGAGGGGTTTGTGGTGAACGTTGGATTGAGGATTTGGGATGTTTAGTTATTAGGTAAGTACTTAATATGATTCTGTAGGGAGTGGGTTGGGATTTTCTAGATTGTATTGTGTCTAGCAAAGGAGCCAAAGGAGGTATATCTTTATACGCCATTGGTTCCTGTCCAAGAGGGAAATAAGCAGGATGATTGCTAACCTCCGCGAGATGATGAAAAAAAAAGTAGGTAGGTACACTATGTAACATGTAAGTAATCTCTAATAGAAATCACTGACTACAGAAATACGCTCTGGTTGAAAGAAGCTAAGTAGGTACCTATATTTAGGTACCTAACATATTTCATAATGATTTCAATAGCTCCGTAGCGTACACTGACCAAGTTGCTGTGGTAGGTAGATACATACATACTTTAACTTATTCAGAACTATGTAGGACTGTAGGTGGGTACTTACAAGTTAAGTTACCTCTTATAATAGTGGACTGTAGCCCTGAATAGAACATGATCGCTAGAAAAACGATGATCATGATAATTAGAGCCCATATGTAATAGAAGAGACCGTTGGTCACATCGTGGTCCTTCTTCGGTAATCCAGCTCTGAATAACTGGTACAATCCGTAGAGCTGAAACAACCCAGTTACCCAGAATGATAGGTTAGCTGCAGGCTCAAAGCTGGCTTAAGCAATGTAGGGAATGTAGGGGTAGGTAGACTAGGTAGGTAGTACATCTCAGTCAGACTTTAAAGTTAGTTGTTGGGTAGGTATATAACTACAGGTATGTTACTACATATACTTTAAAGAAATTGCTATAATGATAAAGAATACAGTACAACATTTACTTGAATTATAACAGCTATTACAGATGCACAAGTGATAACAACTGGGATTGCGTTCCCATCGGGCCAGCATACAAGATCCAGCAAGGTACCTTCTTCGCTGCGAATCGTTTCTGAAGTATTCACAAGCCATATCAAATAGAATATCACTATAGGCTTGAAGGCCATCATTAACAGCCTTATATTATTGAAGGAAGACCACGTTAAATACATTCTTGGTAACAAATTATTTTACAATTAGGGTGCGTTGCACCATTTAACTTTAACTATTACAAACGTCACATCGTCTGTCAAAGCATCGGTTAAGCGAAAAATTGGTTGCACCCAAGGACTTTGTATATAGAACAGGACTGAGTACTCGGAACCCAAAAGCGAGCCGAGCAGGAGGTGTAGTAAAGAGGCCGTTTGTCCCTTTCTAATAAGGTGACCACGAAATTTGTGTTCGTGGGACTTTGGGGACTTGTTGTAAAAATATAATTATTACAGTGATAAAAAATTGGGACCCAAAAAAATATAATTTTGCTTTATAGGTACCTACCTAGACAATTTATGGATAATTCTACTAAACAATCGCTACCTTAGGTCGACAAAATCTTAGTCACTCTTCGGAGTTGCATATATCGGAGATATATGTATATCTTCGGGATGCTGTCTATGACAAATGAAATTATTTTGTGATTATCAAGGACGGCGATAGTTTATATCCCATTCCACGGGGAAAGACATCTGACAGAACTCTTATTACATTCGAATAAGGCTAGTTTTTGTTTGTATTTATATATTGACTTTGACTTATCAAATGTCTTTCCCCGTGGAATGGGATATAAACTATCGCCGTCCTTGATAATCACAAAATAATTTCATTCACAAATTAATCACAAATTCAAATAAAAGACACTGTATTTATTGAATTTATTTTTATTATTACTAAACATGGCTAAACAATATTGTTTTATACAATTCTGCTGGAGGCCAATCTTACTGCCTAAATTCTTTAAGGAATTAGATTTTCCATTATGGAATAAGTATGTTAAAATTTAAATATGAATTAGCTAATGCCTTCACAACTGAAACTCATGTGTGGTTCCTCATTACATTGAACTGGATGATGATGATCTATTGTGACACCGGAACAACATCCAGCTATATTTTTTTCTTATCTTCATTCTTGGGAAATCTGACAAAGAAATAAAATATATAATTAGTCATGGCACATTGAAAGACAGACGGGCAGACAGTCGAAGCTAGGTAATAGGATTCCGTTTTTTAAAGCACAAAAGAAGTGTATTAGATCGTTGTGCTTGGCTAACTATAGGGATTCCTGTAAACCATTATTTAAGAAGCTAAATATTTTGCCACTTCCATGTATTTACATCCAAGAGATCTGTTTATTTGTTAAACAGCACCCGGAAATATTTAAAACAAAAAAGGAAATGAACAGTCGTACTGGTGAACGATATAAACATAAATTATACTTTCCTACCTCTAAATTAGAATTGTATAAAAACAATGTGTACTGTATGTGCATACGAGTGTATAATAAGTTGCCTGATGAATTTAAAACTTTAAAAATAGAAATATTCAAAAGTAAAGTAGAAAAATATTTAATGTCCAATTGTTTTTACTCAATTAATGAATTTTTTAATGAATAATTAATGATTTGATATTTTTGTATATATTATTCTTGTCATAATTACCTACAGTAATAGTTTTTTTAATAGATTAAGATAATTATTGTAAATATTTGTACGCCCATAGGGCTGAATTTGATGGATCCAACTATGTATATAACACCTTTTCATGTACCCAAATTCTAGAACAAATAAATGATTTTACTTTACTTTACTAAGTTATGCTTAGAGTTCGTATGATAATTAAATCATTGTTTGAAATAAAAATCTAACATTTTCAATTCAGATCAAATCAAATATTTTCTACCAACTATCACGTTTTTTTTGGGATGGCAAGCGTTAGTAAGGGACAAACGGCCTGAAAATATTAACTCGACTTCCTTTTTTGGCGGGAACTGGAAGGGCGCCTTTTTTGAACAAATTTTTAAATAAATTCAAATAACTTGGTAAACTTACAAAATACCTATCTGGGGCTCATCGTAATGGAGCCGGAGAGCGGCGGAGATGACGATGGGTGTATGGCGACACCGCGGACAACAAAGAAGCGGAAAATGAAGGAGCAGCTTCCAGCGGCGGCTTCGTCACCGGACGATAAGTACAAACCCTACTTTAAACCTGAATATAAGAGGTCATACCCGGACAACAGCTCTAAGGAGGAATTCCCGATCTATGTTGAAGGAATTAATGAGAAAATTGGGAACAAAAACCCCTTATATCTCTCAAAATTTTTCAAAAATGTAAAGGGCATAGTCGAAAAGCGTAGATTGAATGCGAACAAAATTATGGTAGTCTTCAAACAGGCGGTAGCAGCAAATGACTTCCTAAGCCATAGTTGTCTTAAGGAGAACAATTTGAAGGCGTACATACCAGCGGCGTCGGTGGAGAGAACCGGCACCATTAGATTCGTCGATAAGGAGTCGAGTAATGCAGAACTGTATGAAAAACTGATGGCTGATGCTGAAATTATAGCTGTGAGACGGTTCACCAAGAAAGTAGGTCAGGAAATAGTCCCTCTCACTACGGTGAGTGTAACATTTGTAGGCACTTCCCTCCCACAGTATGTTTTTTTGGACAAGTGGAGGTACAGGGTTTACACTTATGTGCCACCACTGATGCAATGTTTCAAGTGCATGAAGTTTAGACACAATGCAAAAATATGTAGAAATGATGAGGTATGTTCAAGGTGTTCAGGTGCACATTCCTACAAGGAGTGCACATCAGATAACTTGAAGTGTTGCAACTGTGGTGGGGACCACCTAGCTATATCGAAGTTATGTCCCATTAAAATAGAACAGCGTAAAAGGCATGAATCAAATTACCTGACTAGGATGTATTCAAAAGTAGTATCAGACAAAGATTTTCCGGCGTTGCCCAAACCGAAAACAGACAAATCAGTGACATTTGCATTGAAAACCAAGTCTACCCCAGTTAAGAAAGTTGAAAATAGTCATGAGTCCCCTATCACAACACCGGTTTCAACCGTTCCAACACCGACTACTAACTCCAATACCTTGTCCTATGACTACCTTGTAAAAGATGATATCTTTTTACAAAAAATAATAATGACCTTAGTTACGTTAGCTAATTCAAATAAAACAAACACAACCACACACATTAAAGATATATTGATTCAAAATCTTACCAAATAATGGCTGTTTTAAAAATAATGCAACATAATATTCAGAGTGTCAATAATAAAAAGGCTTTACTTAAATCATCATTAATTCAAAATAATATAGATGTGTGTCTTCTCAATGAAACCTGGCTAAAAGATTCAAACCCCTATTTATCAATATCTGGTTATAATTATATAGGAAAAAATGCTAAAAATGAACATGGCGGTGTAGGTATTTTAATCCGTAACTCCATTAAATATAAACATCTGAAGACTAGTTTTTATCAAGATATTCAATCCATAGCAGTTTCTTTGTCCACAGCAAACGGTCCACTTTCAATCCTGTGTGTATACTGCCCACCTAAAACAAAAAACACCAATAGTCTCATTAGGATAAATAAACTAAGAAACATTGTAAAACAACTACCGAAACCTTGTATAGTATCTGGTGACTTTAATGCACATCATATTACTTTTGGATGTGAAATTACTAATCCTAGAGGTAGGGAATTATTAGACCTTTTTGATGAGTGCAACTTATGTTTACTAAATACTGGTGCACCGACCACTGTCGGTAGACCTGGATGTAATGCATCAGCTATAGACGTGACCTGTGTCAGCCCAGACCTTGCTCCATTATGTGAGTGGCGCGTGGGTGATGATGCTATGGGTAGCTATCACCTACAGACATTTACAGACATTATTGTATCTACTACAAACTATCAAGTAAATGATGATATTGAGAAATTTTTATTTAATAAAACAAACTGGGAAAGCTACCATAACTTATCAGAGACATTGTTTACAGATTTTAATTCTAATTCAGATAGTCCGTTACAAAAATATGATGAAATGTGTAAAATACTTAATACTTTAAGGAATGTGTGTGTACCTGTGTATAGGTGTCATGCTGGTAAAACATGTAGGGCTCCGGCTCCGTGGTGGAGCGAGGACTGTGCTGATGCTGTAAAGAAATCAAAAGATGCGTTAGCTAAGTATAGGAATGATATGACAATTGAAAATTATATTGATTACAAAAGATTAGATGCTAGGAAAAAAATGATTATTAAAGAAGCTAAAAGCTCAAGTTGGAAAAAGTTATGTTCATCTTTTAATAGATATACACCAATTTCTAGAGTGTGGAACTATATACGGAGATTTAAAAGAATAAATACCAATAGAAATATATCTAAGAATGACGAATGGATAGGTAATTTTATAGACAAATTGGCACAACCTGCAAATAATGCTACAGATATAGATTTAGAATATATCTTTAACTCAGATAGTAATGATGATACAGCATTATTTTTGTTACAACCATTTACAGATGAGGAATTTAATATAGCATTGGCTTTAAGAAAGAACACTACTCCAGGATTAGACAGTTTTCCATATATTATGTTACAAAATTTACACATATCAGCTAAAAATAGTATATTACAGATCCTAAACTCACTATGGTCACAACAACTGATTCCAGAGTCATGGAAAACTCAGTGTGTTATACCTATACTGAAATCAGATAAACCGGATGATGATCCTAATTCATACAGACCTATCTCTTTAGCCTCATGTATAGGAAAGTTATGTGAGCAAATGATAAAGATAAGACTAGACTATTATGTTGAAAATAAGAATATAATTCCTTCATGCCAGTTTGGGTTTAGGAAAGGAAAAAGTGCAGTCGAAAGTTTTACTACATACCTGATAGATATGAAGAACTGTTTGTTGTCTAAGTCAACAGCAGTGTGTGTGTTCCTTGATGTGCAGGGAGCTTATGACAATGTCAATCTCCATCAAATGGCAAAGGTTCTTCATTCGTTGAAACTACCTGGAAAATTAATAAAGTGGCTGTTTAACTTTTCATTTGGTCGTACATTATATGTTAAGTATAATAATATTTTACATGGCCCAAAAAACGCATACAAAGGTCTAATGCAAGGTGCCTCCTTGTCTCCAATACTCTACAATTTATATACTTCACAAATTCTCCATCATTTACCCAAAGATGTTAAAATATTACAGTTTGCTGATGACATTTTAATATATTGTGTAAATAGTAATGTACAGGTTGCTCAGGGAAACATTAATTTAGCTTTAGATAAGCTTAATTCTTATTACTCAAATGAATTAAAGCTAAGTATTAACTCAAGTAAAAGTTCAGTTTTAGTATTTGGTAGCAATAGGTCTGTAAATATAAAATATAATAATATCCAATTACCACAAACAGAAGAAAAAAAGTTTCTAGGTGTAATTTTTGATACAAAATTAAAATTTGAAAAACACATAAATTATATTTGTAGAAATGCAATGAGGGGTATAAATATTATGAGATCATTAGCTGGTACATTTTGGGGATCAGACCCTAAAGTCCTAAGTATGTTATACAAAAGCTTAGTTCGCAGCCACTTTGATTATAGTGCAATTGTATACATGAACATAAGCCCAGTTCTATTGAAAAAATTAGATGTAATACAAAATATGGCGTTACGCATTATTAGTGGTGCTATGTGTACAACTCCTATAAATAATATGGAAGCAGAGACTTGTATACAACCTTTATGTATAAGGCGTTTATTTGCTACAGAGAAATTCTGTTTAAAAGTCTTAGCAATAAATAATGATATAGTTAGTAGTAGGATCTGTTTACCTGAGGTTCTGCAATCGTCTTTACAAACAACTCCTTATGTTTCGGCAGCGGATATCCTTAACAGTCAATATCCTTTAATCACCCGGGTTATGGGTTTTGTCACTGATTTGTCTGGAAATATGCACAAGAGTCAGTTATGGCCAGTATATGAATGTAAATATGAAGCATTAATATGTAAACTAAATGTAGATACTAGTTTTATTCTAGATGAAATAGATTTTAAAGAATATACATACACTCACGCCTTGTACTAATGTACTCCCTTGCGGGGTAGGCAGAGGTGCATTGCTGCACCCACTTTTCGCCAGAGCGTTATGTTAGTCCCAATGTAATAGGGGGCGGGCCTATTGCCATTTTACGGGCACATCCAAGACCCGAGAACAAATATCTGTGTTTAAACAAATATCTGCCCCAGCCGGGAATCGAACCCGGGACCATCGGCTCAGTAGCCAGGGTCACTAACCACTACGCCATTCGGTCGTCAATAATATTGTTCTAATAAAACTAATAGTTTATATTTGTACACAGATGGGTCAAAGTCTTTGAATTCTGTAAAGTCTGGTTATTATGACCCTCAAAATAAGACAACTAAATGTTTTAACTTGGATCAAAATTGTAGTATTTATACAGCAGAAGCATATGCAATTTATCAAACTCTTATGTATGTACAAAACTTGAATAATATTGAACAATACAATGAAATAATAATAGTTTCTGACTCTAAAAGTGTACTATTATCATTACAAAATTTCAGTTTTAATTATAAGGTCAATTATATTGTGTATAAGATTAGAAATATTGTATATAATCTCAATATAAATGTGACTTTTAAATGGGTACCGTCTCACAGAGGTATCAAAGGCAATGAAGTGGTTGACAAAGCAGTCAATTCTAATCACGATGAAGATCATAGCAACATATGCAAGATTCCTTTTACTGACCTATACACGAATTTAAAGAACGATAAAAGACGACTATGGAATGAATATTACAAGGATGTTTCGAAAATGAAAGGAAGATGGTATGCAGAGATCCAAAAAGAACTTCCAATCAAACCATGGTATCATAACCATAAGGATGCCAATGAGCGAAAATATATAACCACAATAAATCGCCTAAGATTTGGACACTGCCAAACGCCTGCCCATTTACATCGCATGAAGATAACTGACAATAACAAATGCACTTACTGTGAAGCTGATGGGGCAGACTTGACCCATATTGTTATGAGATGTCCCAAATTTAATATGCAGAGACTAGCTCTTGTGGCTGATATACGAGAAGCTTTGAATACAGAGGAGGAGGAGAACGAGACCACGAACACTTCGGCTTCGGATGCCTTGGAAGAAACGGTTGAATCGGTTGATTCAAACTTGATGTCAATGCCTGATTTGCCTGCACAGATAATGACAGCTGACACCTGTCATCCTCGGAATGCTGTACCCCGCCGCGTTCAAGATATTTTAGCAAACCAAAAACTGTATAAGTGTTTATTTAATTTTATATCAACTACTGTTGAACAAATTTAATGTTGTTGTGTTTTTATCTGTAATTATTTTAGTTTAGTTTATTATTTTCTGTTTTTATTGTATGTTTGTATGCCTATGGACTTGTTTCCGGCGAATAAATGATTTAAAAAAAAAAAAAAAGACAAACGGCCTCTAATCTAGCTATCTCGCTCGGCTCGTTTTGTCTCTTGAAACGTTGATTGCCAAATTGAATCTTATTACAACAGCTTACGATGTGTTTTAGTAATTAAAATTTTGGCAGTACTCAGTCCTGTTATTATACAAAGTCCTTGGTTGCACCATTCAACTATGGTTAAAATGACGTCATAACTTTAACGATAACCATAACCACCCCATGTTGGCCGGTTACTGCTTTTGTTAAAGTCAGGTAGCTGTCAAACCCGTTGTATAACCTCAAAGTAACAGTATTACGTACAAATATTAATATTCAATAATTCTTATCATGTCGCTTCTACGTGAAATAGTGCTTGAAACAAGTTCCTCAGAAATTGAGATTGAGGTGGAGTAAGTACGGAACTTACGAAATATGAAGAGAAAGGTGTACTTTCAGAGAACTGATAGATTCGCAGGTTCCAGGTCTCAAAAATGTGGCTCGTGTGTTGGCTTTAAAACTACAACCTTTCTTACAGCCTCCAACGACGAAGTAAGTGCACCTATTATTATGCTGTAGGTGTAATGATCATCTTCACCACCAAATAAGCGTCCACTTCTAGCCATGGGCTTGTAGTGGCACAACCCGCTGTACTGTGATTCCGCTCCGCGGTACTAATATTGGGGAATCACACGAAGTCGTCGCAGGAAGAAACACGAACTTCCGGCGGGCGCTCGAACTTCCGGCGGGCGCTCGGGAACTGGCTCCTTGAACGTAGCCATAGACACTCGCCCGCCTCTTGTTTTTCCCGCTTAGATTTTTCTTCTCAATTGTAAAATTGTTAATTTTATAAATACTTGTAATTTGTTTCGGTCCACAATATAACAAAGTAAATTAATTATCAGTCCTTCATTTCATACGCTCCGCTTTTCAGACTGACAAACCCACAGGCTCTTCCAAGGAGCGAAACAACACTGTGCCCTCGGCCTTCCTTATCCAGCCACTACCGGCTACCTGCCGGTTGCTGGTCCAGCGCAGCAATCTAATATCAAAGTAACCTACGTAACTCTTTAATTGAATAACCTTGTTTTCAGAAATTTAGCAATCACTCAAATACAGAAATATATCAATGAAAATAAGGACAGAACTAAGAAGAGTGCAGCCCATTTATGTGGCTACGGCATAGCTGCATAATATATTATGTAAACAAAATAGAGACCCTGTGCTGTACCACCAGCTAGGTTTTTTATGATGATTCATCATCTGATGAAGAGGAACCTGTCTATGCAGTTAACAGGAATGATGAGCATAATCGAAGGATGTCAATAAATAATTATTTTAATAGATTACATCGTTAGTTTTTATTTCAACTTGTTAAGAATTAATTAATAAGATAATTAATAATAAAGGCTTCTATTCTATTCTATTCTCTGGGGGTGTAAGTACCTGCACCTGGCTCTCTCGAATGGAACCTTTGTGCATATCCCCAAGGTCTAAACTGCCTTCCAAAGCTTGGACCATTTCTCCACCACGCTGGTACACTGCGGGTTGGTGGGTTCACATATCTAGATGTGCTAAATCTAGATATGCAGGTTTCCTCACGATGTTTTCCTCACCGTAAGAGCGATGGTATACATTGTACTTATGTTAAAAGAACTCATTGGTACATGTCAGCGCCGGGATCGGACCCGCATCTCTGGCGTGAGAAGCGGGCGCTTACCCGACTGAGCTACCACCGCTCTTAATAAAGGCTTATTAGAGTCTACTTTGTCGCGGGTTTTATTGATGATAATCTTTTGGTCAATATTTGGAGGAACAACAGACTTAGTTCCTATGACATGTTGACTTTGAGTGCTTTGACAGAGAATGACGGCTACAATGTACTCTGTGACGGCTTCAGTCCGACAGCTAGATTTGGTATTGCCTTACATAAAAACGTTTCCCACAATAACTTTGGGGATAATTATGTCTCAAACGAATAGCAACCCTAATAACATTAACAATGACCGACGATTTGATGGTGCAACACGTTACAGTAAAATATTAACTGTAACGACTCTGTCATTGCTAAGTTTAACCTTAACTATTACGATAACCGGGATGTTGATGCAACCCACCCTTAATATTGGTTTGTTGAACTTACGATGACGTGAGGTATAAACCTGTTATTATTCTGAGCATTACAACCATTTACAACCTGACTCATAGCTATATTTTTGTCAGTACCTATAGGATGTTTCAAACATTATTCAGCAACTCATCTGTCAATGTCACAAATAACGAAATGTCATTGTCAATGTCCTTTCTGTTTTGTTGTGATTAAAATAAGATTTTATTAATTTATTTTCTCATAATTTTATCAAAAGAATTAGCTGTTTAAAGTAAGAAATAATTGCAACTTATTGTGGCGAACCAACATTGAAAATTTTACTATGAACAAGGAACCGCCTTCAAAATTGCTATGGGTGGTAAAGTTTTGCCTTCGAATAGTCTACCCAAAATTAAATTACCAATCATTCCTGGTATATTTAGCCATAAAATATCGGAAACATTATAATAAAAGAGCCAAACACAGGAAAGTCATGGAGACTTACAAAGTTAAAACTATATCCGCGCCTGTACAAAGGTTATTCGCCAAGCGATATTCGGACGATAATGCGAGTGTTATCTCGCACAAATGCTTAATTATATCTAGAAATCAATACATACAGTTAGCCACTGAAAATCTATTCTATTTAGACAATGGTGTGCTATGGGTGACACTGAAATTAAGCCCCAATAATGTAACAAAACAAAAACAGAAGCATGAAGAAGTAAATAAGAAGAAACTCATGAAATATAATCTTAACTTTATAACTTCTGAAGTACATAAAAAGCTTTGGGCCAACATGAACTCTGGCTCATATAATAACTGCAGAGTAATGCCCATCATTGGTTCCAATTGTATTGAGGAGGATGTGGTGGCCACATCTGAGATTGAGCACCACAATATGTTTGCCTCACTGGGCTTGAACACTACCAATGATCAAGACATTGAGATCAGTGTACATCCTGTAATGTCTCTAGACTATGCACCAAAGATAGCTGCTATGGCAGAGGTGAGCTTAATAGTCAATGAATATGACCTCTCTAATGATTTCATTAAAGAAGTGCTGAACAACTACTTTGAGGTTCCAAAGCTGCTGCACAACAATGACATATTCAGCATAGACTTGACACCGGAGACTACAGCCAAGTTTCACTACAAATACCTTGACTTGATGGATTCAGTTGGAAGGCTGTATTTAAAATGTGTGAAGCTAAATGGA
The DNA here is from genome assembly GCF_932276165.1 of Plutella xylostella. Lineage (NCBI taxonomy): Eukaryota > Metazoa > Arthropoda > Insecta > Lepidoptera > Plutellidae > Plutella > Plutella xylostella. The sequence goes on from NC_064005.1 coordinate 3,805,398, forward strand.
GACTCAGATCAGCTTCAAAATGTGGGGAAGATAGATCAGCCATTCTTCATAGTGAAGGGAGTGACTCAGCTCACTCTGGGTGAGACGGTTCACTCTCTGAAGCCGAGGGATGAATACTACAGGTTTCCAGAATGCAGTGATAGTCAAACAAACATCAGCACCTGTCCCACTGGACTGAGAAATATATTTACTGACATGCAGGAGACAATCACACCATTTCTGTCTGGAGAATTAAGTATGATTTTATGTCCTTTAAGACTAAATTTTATTTAAGATATCCTGTTTCATAGCAAATATAATGTCCTTTCAGATGAATTGACATCAGCTTTGTCCAGCCCCATTATACCAATACTGCTGCTAACTGGGGCATCTGGATCTGGCAAACAAATATTGATCAAAACCTTATCAAAGTACAATGGTAAGTAACTTCTAGTATTGCAAAGTGTCATAGCTGGCATATATTTATTGAATTCATCCTCAGCTATTTACTTTACCTTCTTGATTGTAAGTAGTTCAGCATTACAGTCTCTTATATGTTAGTTGTTCATTAAAATTGTCTTATTTTTTTCAGGAATCAATTGTCTCCGCATTGACTGCAATGCACTGCAGAGCTCCACTGCCAAGCAGACTGAAAGCAAAATGAGTACAATGATACAGAGAGCCAAGACTGCAGCCCCTGTGTTAGTACTGATGGACAATTTTGAGGTAAGAATTAATTAATGAAAGTCCAAACTGTCTAAATCTATTTATATGTATATTAGTTGCTTGTTTAGTGTACAATGTACCTACATAGCACAGCCTAGGAAAATAAATCACAAACAAAGAAAAACAAAACATTTTGTTGTAGGTATTTGCAGTTGATGCAGAAAATAATGAAGACTGTAGGCTGATAGAATACTTCGAGAACTCTCTGAGGGACCTCTATCAGAACTACACAAAGCACAGCATCATATTTGTTGCAGTCACAGAAAGACAAGACCTGAAGCCAAATATCCTCAGAATATTTTTAGAGAAATTCCACATTCCAAAACTCAGCAATGTACAAAGATGTGAGATGCTAGAATGGTTTTCTTTAGTTCATGGTTTAAAATTTAACCAAGCGAACAGAGATAGTGAAGAGAAACAACAGAAGACGCAATTAAGATTACATGCTGATGAATCAAGTGTATCCACAGAGTGTAAGGAAATGATTCAAAGAGTGGCAGCCAAGACGGAAACATTCAGATATGGGGACATCGACACTTTGCTCCACTTCGCGCTCAGAGAGTCGTATTTACAGCAACATCACAGTTCACACGAATCCGCCGCAGATACTGACATGCGAATTGTGGAAGAGAAACACTTCGACTCTGCTTTAGGTAACAAAATAACAATCATAAGTTATGAAAAATCGCTGAACTAAACAATCATTTATTACTCCTAAAATCATTTACACAATGTCTATTTTGTGTGCAAAGTTATGTACTTTTATATTTCTTTGTATTAAAGAATCAATGAGAAGTCTCCAAAGCCAACATTTGGATGCTCCGAAAATACCAAAAGTGTACTGGGACGACATCGGCGGCTTGGACAAGCTCAAGAAGGAGTTGCTGAAAACCATCGAGTTTCCTATCAAATACCCGCATCTGTTTAAGAACTCTTCTTTGAAAAGATCAGGCAAGTGCTTTATTATTATCATCATAATCACTGCACTGTTGGACATAATACATGTGGGATGAAAATAAAACCGCCGGATGCACTTGAAACAATGTAATTTAATTTATTTACACCCAAATAAGAAAACCATCTTTAGTGCTAAGCGCCATATTTGCAAGCGAGCCTCATTCATAAAAGGAAAGAAGATAGACAATACTTCTACTACACTCCGTTCTGAAATATCATAGATCCTACATAAATAATAATGTTATACCTCTCATAAAGATTGCCACCTTATTGATCTTTATTGAACCATTCTTGGCTAAGTGCTTGATCATTTTGCGCGTTGACCTCTCGCGCGGTCACGAAATAGCATTCGTGTATAACGTCATATCTAAGTGTTTAGGTACTATAGGTCTAATAGGTACTACTAACTAACACAAGCACCCGCTAAAGCCTTTATAGGCGGCCTGCTTCTGCCGTTATGCTGTTTTAATAACTGACATGACCATTCCACAGGCATACTCCTGTACGGTCCGCCGGGCTGCGGCAAGACGCTGGTGGCTAAAGCTGTGAGCACAGAGATGAATGTCAGCTTCCTGAGCGTCAAAGGACCGGAACTACTCAACATGTACATTGGGCAGTCAGAAGAGAATGTTAGAAAAGGTAACTCTACTGGTATAATATTTATAGTAAACTAGCTTTTTCACGCGAACTCCGCTTTGTCTCCAAAAGTTTTCCCGTGAGATTACCTAAATAAAAAGTAGACAATGTGTTAATCCAGGATAGTAAACATACTACATAATAATTTTTAACAAAATCCACATAGGTACCTATTTACAACAAAATATAGCCTTTAAAATATTAGAACGATCATCAATCCTGTATAAATTGCCTTTAAAATATTAGAACGATCATCAATCCTGTATAAAGCGCCCGCACATAAACACGATTGCGTTATAAAATCGTATCCTTCCCACTCGCATGTGTTTCATAGGAGAGAGCGAGACAGTGACACGACCCGACGACGTATCGTGATATCTGTCGGAGCCCATTAGAAATCTACAGGGTGTTGCAAAAAGGGTATACTAAGCCGAAACCTATATGTGCATGGTATATCTAAGCCCGAAACTGAAATCAGAATTCCAAAATACGCGAAAAAAAAACATTTTCCATAGAAACTTTGTTGGTCACGTGACTTTTTAACTTTATTTCTTTTAATTTGTTTAATTCGACATATAAATAATAATTTTTCTATAAACCCTTTTTTACTATAGAGAATGTTATTTTTTTCGCGAATTTTGAAATTCTGATTTCAGTTTCGGGCTTAAATATACCATGCTGCACATGCAGGTAGGCTTCGGCTTACCCTTTTTGCAACACCCTGTATTAAGATTTATTAACATCACTATCTGTACCCCAGTGTTCTCGACGGCCCGCGCGTCGTCGCCGTGCATCGTGTTCCTGGACGAGCTGGACGCGCTGGCGGCGCGGCGCGGCGCGGCGGGCGACTCGGGCGGCGCCGCCGACCGCCTCGTCAGCCAGCTACTGGCCGAGCTGGACGGAGTCGCCACCGGGGAAGGTAACTATACCTTGTGTCATGGGGAAAGACATCTGACAGAACCCTTATTACATTCGAATAATAGTAGTTGTATCAAATGTCTTTCACCGTGGAATGGAATATAGACATACAGAGGGCCGGTGCGGCGAGAACTCGGGCGGCGCCGCCGACCGCCTGGTCAGCCAGCTACTGGCCGAGCTCGACGGAGTCGCTACTGGGGAAGGTAACTATGACCACCTGACTGGTCAGCTAACTAGTTGGACGTTTTGTGACGCTTGTACAATCAACGTTCGGCCTAGTCATACAATTGAGTATGAACGGGCTAGCGGTTCAATCAAAAAGGAGATTAAACCAGATGCCTGCGAGATATACATACAGAGGGCCGGCGCGGCGGGGACTCGGGCGGCGCTAAAAACTAACTAAAAACTCGCACTCCTCATGCTGACAAGCTATGCAGTCGATACGCTTAGAGATTTCGAGTTAGAGCCGTGGTTAGTGCAGTAGCACTCCAAAACGGAGAATATAAAGTTTTTTCTCTAATTTAACTTTTTTGCAACTTTAACATCCCACTTCTTGATACCCAGCAGTCAAGCGCTGTGGACAACCGTGCATATTTATAATCCCTTATAAAACAGCAATTTTATTTTTTTCCCAGACGCGGACCCCACGAGCTTCGTGTTCATAATCGGCGCGACGAACCGGCCGGACCTGCTGGAGCCGTCGCTGCTGCGCCCCGGCCGCCTCGACAAGCTCATCTACGTGGGCCCCTACTGCGGGGTCGAGGAGAAGACTAAGGTGCTCAAGTCGCTGTGTCGGAGGTAACGCTCATTTCATTAGCGCTTCGGATCCTCTCTTATTATCATTAATAATAATATCACACACATAGCCGTCTGACCCCAAACTTGGCAGAGCCTGTAAATGTGTAGCTATCGGACAGCTGATATAATATCTACACAGGTACATAGAGACATAGATACATACTATACATATTAACATCCAAGACCCGAGTACAAATATCTGTATTTAAACAAATACCTATCTGCCCCGACCGGAAATCGGACCCGGAACCTTGGGCGTAGCAGACAAGGTCACCAACCACTGCACGATTCATTAGGATACTTTTGTTGATTTCGGAGAGTAGTTTGTAGATATAGATGTTCATAAATATATATATATATATATATATATATATATATATTGTATGATGAATAATAATAATAACATTAATTTGTCTATCGCAGTCACAATGTGGACGCGGCGGTGTCGCTGGAGCTGGTGGCGGAGGCGCTGCCCGAGCGCGTCACCGGCGCTGACCTGCTGCAGGTAACTACATTTCAGATTTCATCATTCAGATTTTACCTGGATTTTACATAAATATGCTTACGACTGAAATCCCCGAAGGGGTAGTCAGAGGTGACTCGCAGGCGCATTATGTAAAAATTATGACTCTACCACCATTTCACAAAGGCTCGGTCACTGAGTGGAAGAATTAGCGAAAGAAACTCTTCTCAGTTTTAAACAATTCATTTGAATGCATTCATAGCATCTACATAAACATTTAGCCATAAGTTTCTTCCCTCTAAACATTAGGTGCACCAATTTTTTAACAAACGAATATGAATAACAACATTTCTAAACTGACTGAAACGTCGAGACGATTACCGACTAATGATGATGATGCTCATGTTCCCAGGTGGTGAGCACGGCCCGCGCCGCCGCCGTGCGCGCGCTCGTACACAAACTGCAACAAGGTAATGTTACCAATATCATGAAGATGATTATACTTATTAAAAACATATATGGTGGAAATGAGAGCTGGTGGAAGGCGTAAGAGAGGAAGACTAAACAAGACGTGGCTGGATTGCATGAAAGAAAAGAAGGGAGTGAATGAGGGTATGAAAGAGGAAAGGGTAAAATGGCGTGAAATTACACAAAGCCGAACCTAAATAATGAAAATTTTAGAGAGAAGATCACTGCTATTCATCATACATACTTACTTTACAAACATTAGGGTCCCTATCCGGGCGGACGGCTAGCAATGTAAATAACAGACAGGGAGTTATTTTTTTTGGAGCGGTAGTGGCAATACGGCTCTTGAAATAATCACTTCACTTCAGCACCTACAAAATAAATACCCTAAAATATCTTCTGTTTCAGGTTTGCTGAAGGAGAGTGAGCTGAGTGCCGACTCGGTGGTGATCTCAGTGTCGGACATGCAGCGCGGGGTCGCGGCGTTCCGCTGCTCCGTCACTGACGAAGAACTGGCCTATTACGAGGCGTTGAAACACCAAATGTAGACTGTAGAGTCACCGCAGTACAGTGTAACACTTTGTGATTTGTGATATACTGATAGACGTACGAGTCAGTATATGTAAGGCAATGAAGTTTTTGATGTGAAGTAGGTACAGTCGTCTTTATCAGTCGCTGTACACTGTTCTACCTTGAACCTAATGTTAAAGTAAAATGACTAGGCTAGTTTGACAAGGTACAAAAGTGTATTGTTTAACAAAGTAGGTATACGAACGAAAAAGGCGTATGGCCATAAGTACGGCTCACTTACTCAACGTCTATCATACTATTTAAAAAAATAGGTTTTGTTAAGACTGTTTTGACTAAAATATGATCTCCATCCAACCTGCGACGCCTGGATATTGACTAGTAACCTTTCAGCAAACTGTTGTTGTTGTTGGGCATAATCATGAAATGTGACGTGATAAGGGATATAATTATTATGTTGTTATTTGTGATATTTTAATTGTATATTTTTAACGCTTGTTGGGTAATTTTAAGAATAAAAACTTTGTTACTATTGACTGTTTTTTTTATTTTTATTAGCTTTGGTCGGAAGATAGACTTGATTATTCATTACGAACTATAAAAAACCGGCCAAGAGCGTGTCGGACAGGTAACATGAAAGGGTTCCGACCGCTTCAGAGAAAAAGACCGTACAGTAGTACGGTGGCCTGCGCCTATAAGTATACAGGCGGAGTTTTTAAAATAGCGATCTCAAGCTCACATGCTGCTCAAGCACATCCACATAAACACCACTGCTACACATATCACACACAACACGTCCCCGGATTTATAACAGATGTAGCTGGTCCCTTCATCATCAGGGATCGCTATTTTAAAAACTCCGCCTGTATACTTTTAGGCGCAGGCCACCGTACACGTCATAAGTTGGTCGAGTTGTATAAAAATAACTATGCATGATACAGAGTCCGCTATAGTTTTAGTTGGAAGTACTTACTTGGAGGTATGCAGCATTTTTTTTTCAGAATTATTGTACTTATTGGTATTTCAAAAGTTAACAGGGGGGGACGCCCTAATTTTAATTTGGTATTAATGTATCTCGACTCTCGAGACTAGGGAGTTCGATCCACATGCTTTCAAAGCCATTTTTGCTGTATTTAAAGATACCTTTTTAACGATACCCACACGATGTCTTTTTTTTCGCTTTATGTAAGGGGGTAAAAAAAATATTTTTTGTTAATTTAGAAACCAATTTTTGGATTATCAGTATACATCTCTAAACCAATTTTCGTGGCAATCGGTGCAGACGGCGGAGAACCAACCAGGACAAACGGACAGACAGACATGACGAAACTATTAATAAGGGTTCCTAGAATTCCTAGTTTACTACGGAACCCTAATAATAATATACCAATCGGTTTTTTTCACGGAGTGGTGGCGGCGGCGGTGGTATATAGTTTTTAGTTGGGTACACACACTCCTACTCAGGCGCCCCGGAGTTTCATCCCTTGTAGCATCCTTGTAGAGAACCGCTCTTTTGCACTGAATGAGGTTATTATTATTCTGAGGTGACCAAAACTATGACCCAGAACCAATGATTTCAAAAGGAAGGATACGCCCTTAGAACATTTTACTCAAACCTTCTTCATACAAGCAAAATAACTGCCATCTGTCATAATTTGTTGGAACTATTTCAGAGCCGAGCTACTTATCCTGACGACGCAACCTTGTACGTGCGTTCATATTTTACCGTCACCGGACAGTAGGTACATAATAATATGAGTGAGTTGCATGCGGACGCCCGTACAAGGTTACATCGTGCGGCCATTGTAGACTTTGGTAGTAAAATAATTATCGCTTTAAAATGTGTTTATTTATTAATTAAGGATGATACGATATTCCATATTCCTTTTTGACCTTCGTATCATAGTTTTTGTAGCCTTTCACAACAAAAATAGGCATATTTATCACAAGACAACAAACTGCCTAACAATATAAGATGTCTTGACCTTATCCAATTTAAAAATAAACTAAATACTATTCTTCAAAAAAAATGTTATTATACAATTAATGACTACATAAATGACATATTATAAATCTATTGTATAAATTAATGACTATTACTACCTATATGACTATTTCATTATTATATTACTATTATTGTGTAATGTTAGTTTGGACTTATTTTTACTTCTTTATGAATCACAAACTGTAAATTTGCATGAATTTTAAAGTGTAAGCAAAAAGTTGTACGTACTGTATAGTGCAAAGCATGGAGAACTACCTATGATATTTTTGTAACACCATTTTGTATACCCATGTTTACAATAAATAAATTTTTATCTTATCTTATCTTATCTTTAAGAAACAAAGACTATCTCTCCGTCACAGACAACTGTCGACTGAGGACCGTTGGCCCTAAAATGACTATTTTAGGGCCAACGCGCGGGTGCCATTTTCTTGAGTGGTTTGGCCTGTCCTTACGCAGTAATAGGGCAAAACACCCAGTAACTGACCACCTTAAGGGAGTTGTTCCAGTAATTTATCTGTAGCGGGCTCAATTCTTATCGCTTATTAAATCCGATTTTTGTTTTAGAAACTAGAATAATAGAGCTACATTCCTGAGTAAATAGCAAACATGTAGAAGTTACTCATTTTTTTTATATATTTTTGCAAACAAAAAGTAGTGATTTTCCCAGTAACTGACCACTAAAATCTAGTAACTGACCACACTCGATGCCAGTAACTGACCACCAATTTAAAATGGTTTAAAAATGGAATTATGATTAAATCTTATTATTATTTATTTATTTGATTACTTCATGTAATAGTACCGATCCTCTGGTCTCTTTTAATGTGTGACACATCACTTTTGCTCAAGGTTTCTTAACTGAAAAGTGCATTAAATCAGATTAATGCATAATTTAAATGATATTTTATCCTAATAATCAACCATTTATTTATTAAAAACACAATTTATGCATTGTTGTTAAATACTAAAAACAAAGGAATAAACACACATGCACATAGTGAAAACGCATTTTAAATTTACAGCTTTCAGGGAGGTTAAGTGGCCCCAATGTAGTACCTTCAGATAAGTCACAGAAAGGGCGATTTTTTTTGTCCGGAACAAGCCAGGATCAGTGGGACAGGCCCATGAAGCATTCATGGTGCCAGAAACGAGCATTTTCTTAAATATAAAGTAGCGAATCCAAGCGCTAAAGCCGGTCTTTTCCATATTCGGTATCAACTGATGAGGAGGAGGAATCGTGGCGGATTGTATTGTCAGCCTGGGAAAACATAAATTCCCCGCCGGAAAAGTAGGCCCTTTCCCCGCCGGTCCTTTCAATGATGTAGGACCAGAGACAGATGGTTTTCATTATTGCTGAAACCCCACCCAGACACTTTCAGTGCGGCTAAAAGAGTCATTGAGGCTAGCCATTGTAATTATGACCGAATCAGATATTGGGGGTTAGTTTTTCAGGATACAAAGATGCCTTGACGAACGAGATTTCAAGGACTTTGTTGAGGATTCAACTGGAATATTTAGGATGCTGTTGAAACGTGCTTTCGTAGGTAAGTATTTGGCCAAAGACAGGAGTAGTCATTTCTGCAAGGGGAACATGGAATCTTTGCCTCGTTGAAGAGGCGTCACTGAAGCAGAACATCGCTGTACTTTTTGCATTTTCCGCTGCTGGACTAAAGTGTCTGCCAATGATATTATAGCGTTGCCAGTGGATTTCGGATAGTTGTGGTATCGGTTCCAAATGGCTGGGGTGTTGGTCGTGGTAACAACTTATAGAAGAATGCCCCATTTCTTGTGTGCCAATTTTACCGTTCTGTTTGAAATCCGCTGGCCGTTCATAATGCCATTGAAGGGCGTGTTGGTGCACCGGCTGAGGGTGCTAGCATTGTAGTGATGCTATCTTTTTCCTATTTTGCTGAAGTGGCTTTGCCTGTCTTTGGAAAAATGTGGAGGCGCGTTTCGTCGGTAACGTATATTCGGGTTGGGTCATTAATAGCGTCATTGAGGTCTTGTTCGCCAAGTGCTTTTGTGCACGTGGAACCAATTTCATCTGGTTCACAAGCGCTGGCATTGGTTAGGTACGCCTTCAGCTGTTCTGAAGAAAGCATTTGAGTATCTTTTCATAGAGTGAGATGGTGAAAGCCATTTTTCTCCTGGTCTGGAGCAGTCCCTTCAAGAATGCATCTTGAAGGGACTGCTCCAAGGATTATCTTTAAGGAAAAATGGTGACATCTGTCTTTATCCTGGAGAATCCACATTATCCTAGGCTGATAGTATGCCCTACTAGCGTTTTTATCTTCCTCATCAGCTAATGCCGAATCTGGAACAAACTTGGACTTTGTGTTTGAATTCTCTATATTTTAAAAGGTGCTTGCATGTCACCCTGAATTATTTTGGAATGTCTGGTTGATCCTAGTTCGTCTCAGACAAGTGGAATTGCCTTTTCTATACTTTTTTTTGCTATTTTGGCGCTTCTTCATCTCGCTGAAAGCTGTAAAAATATATCATATATAATAATACCAGTAACTGACCACCAATTTACCCAATAACTGACCACCTATGTCAGTAAATGGAAGGAGTGAAGATAGAATGCTCATATTTTGACACAAGAAAATGGCACATATGAGCTTTAATATTACGTTCTTATTTTGCCTAAATTCAGCTTCAACCAAAAATCCCAATAACCGACATAGGTGGTCAGTTATTGGAAAATCGCTGTTTTGTCGTCCAGTAACTGTCCACCCCATTAAAAACAATCAAACGGGAAAGAATAAGCTGAATCTTATCAAAAACGTAATCTTTATAATTAAATCTATATGGTATAATTTTTTCTTTCAATGATTTCAATTTTTTTCATGGTAAATTTTACGATCAAAAAATTCACTTACCTTAACAAATACGTTAGTCACAACTGCAATTTACTCGGTTCGCGCGCCAACTGAACTTTTTCGATCGCTCACTATCCATCTGTTGGCGGCTGCCAAAATCTTTTGTATCAGTAATGCTCTCAATGAACCACAAAATAGACTGGATGTTCACTAGATGGCCCTGCTTGGCTATATTTCTTATTTATTGGAGTTGAAGAGGAAGGTGGTCAGTTACTGGCACATGGTCAGTTACTGGGTGTTTTACCCTATATATGTCAATGCCCAGAACAAAGATTTGTAATAATATCGTAAATGTATGGGATAGTCTCACACTTAGTTTATTACTTCATAGTCTCACCAAGGTCTCACACACCAAAATAGTATAAAAAAATTATTTATAAACCTCTCTATCTTCGATTTAGATCAAAATTCCTCGAATTTATTATTTCATAAATTTCTGAACGCTACCATTTTGTGTTTCCGCTCGTATGGACCACAGACAATCGGAGTAATTTTTTCTTCAGCCATCTTTCCGGTTTCAAGATGGTGAGTGTTTAGTTCGCACATTATTTTTTCTAATTTATTTTAAGTTTTAAGAGTTTATTTAGACTAATTAATCAATGTGGTAATGAAATTTCGCGAATTAAAGACCAAATATAGATTTTTAGAAGCTCCCTCCAAGTATTCTTTGTGATAGTGCTCAGTGAATTATTATAACCTCGTGGCGAACATGGCTTGTCAACAATATTTTATAATTCCAGCCGCCCAAGAAGGATGCGAAGTCCTCGGCCAAGCAGCCACAAAAGACCCAGAAGAAGAAGGAGGGATCCGGTGGCGGCAAAGCCAAGAAGAAGGTAAGCCAGTGCTGATGTCAAAAAGTTAGGTTATATGAACATGTCAATTTATTACTCTTTAGTTTCCTGTTAATATCTTGATTCCAAATATTGAAAGTAATGTTTATGAATGTCAAACAGTATCTTTATTAAGAAAGTGTAAATTGCCAAATGATTATACATCTATTCCTCTATTTACCCATGAGAGTAAATTAACTGATATATTGAGTCTGATGGCTTACCTTACTACAGCACTTCATAATATCCTCATTGAATATCCTTCTAACACATCCATATTGTCCATTGCAGAAGTGGTCCAAGGGAAAAGTCCGTGACAAGTTGAACAACCAGGTGTTGTTTGACAAGGCAACCTACGAGAAGCTGTACAAAGAAGTGCCCCAATACAAGCTGATCACCCCCGCCGTGGTCTCCGAGAGACTGAAGGTCCGCGGATCCCTCGCCAGGAGGGCACTCATCGAGCTTAGAGAAAAAGGTTTGTACTGAAAGCATGAATTTTGTTTATAGCTCTAAACCTAGGTACTGAAGATACTATTTGTTGTATTCAGTATTGCATTTTGTTGAATATTTTAGCAGTGGCCAATTGTTTACCTAACCTCCCTTTAATAAGCTGCTTGAATAGTTGATCTTATTTGATTATTGTTATGCGAACATAGATCTCTAATCATCCTTTCTGTAATGTGCTTGCTTATCATACAACTGAAGGAACCAATGTGATGTTGACTTTATCTAGAAAAACCATGACAGTAAAATACTGATATATTGAGTCTGATTGTTCCCTCCCACACTAGTATTCTATTCTAATGGCCAGTAATAGTGGACTAATGGAGATGTTTGCTTGGTTTCAGGTCTAATCAAGCAGGTAGTGCAGCACCACGGACAGGTCATCTACACGAGGGCGACAAAGGGTGACGATCCCGTTGCGTAAGGTTATGGATAAGTTACAAAAATAAAAAATCACAAAAATTTACTTGTTTCATTTTTACTCTTAAGGAAGTTACAAATAGGACTATAATATCAAAATGTAGATATTTTTATTGGGTAGCTTCACTTTTGCAACATAACAGCAAATCTTGCAGACGGGTAGAGCTCTCTTAGTTTTTCCTTGAAGATAGCGGAGTGCTCTTCACTTGCCGTTTCCACCACCACATTGGCCTGCAATCAATAACAGGATACATTTTCATAAGATTTTATTTTGACATGAGAAAAAATTTCATTGACATATTTCTTTCAAGTCTGAAAGGACTGAAGGAGGATTTATAAGTAATTTGTAAAAGGTTTATTTTGAGATGAGAACAACTTTTCCATTGCCATATGTTTTTAAATCCTGAAAGCAATCATTTTTGTTTATTCTAGATAGGTAACTTAAAAAAACCTACCCAAGTAGTGCAAACATCGCCATGCAGCCACATCTGTTCGGTCACAATGCTCTTAAGCACGGCGCTTTCATCGAACACGGCCTTGGTGAGGCCCTCCAACCCCGCGCGGTGGTCGGGCAGAGGCACGGCGAAGCGGAGCAGGCGGCCGCCCGCGCCCAGCCCGCGCTGGATCACGCGTGCCAGTCGACCGGCGTCCACGGTGTCACTGCTTATTATGCACACCGTTCTGGGGAAGGATGAAGAAGTGGAATTAGAATAGGTAGTAGCTTTCTAAAGATACTCGAATCGGTTTTGTGGCAGTTTTAGCTGCCAAAAAACTGGCCAAGTCCCGTAAGTACCTAAGGAAAGGTGGTCTGATATATTATGATGACGTTATTTCCACTTAAAGAATCCAAGATAACAGAGAACCCGTACCACATAACCAATGATTAATTTTGGTGGTGTGAAAGGAATGGCCTTATAGCTGCAACAAAAAATAAGCCTCTCCAAATGATTTAACAAAACTGTCATTCCCCTCCGCATACCTCTTCCCCTTGAGCTCTGGCACCAGCCCCTGCATGACGGCGGCCAGCGCGACCGCGCCCGCGCCGCCCGCCACCAGCCGCTCGCGCTCCAGCAGCGCCACCGTCGCGCGCGCCACCCACGACTCCTCCACTACCAACTGCAGATTAGAGGAACATTACGTCATATTATAAAAAATAATACTTTTTTACACAAACGCAATACGACGCTCACTCTTTCTCTGAACACCTCGAGTGAGGACTTTTTCGACACGAGGCCGACGTCGTATCGTTTTTATGTGTGACAGCCCTAAGTAGGTACCTACACACTGCTGGAGATATCACATTATCATCAGCGTGCAAACGTCCACTGCTGGAATGGTCTCTCCTCCTACAGCAGTCTCCTCGGCCTTTCTCTCAACATCTACCAGCCGATGTACCTATCTGGCACACTGGAGGGTTTCATACCGACATTGGTTATTGGTGTTGTCTAGAACTCATCAGCCGCACGCAACGCCCGTAATGGGTAGGTGCTTTCGGCAGATATGGCTGGCCCCATACGTTGCAGCCCACAGATACTTCCATTTAATGTACAATTTTATTTAATCCACTTCCATTTAATATACAATTTTAATAGCTAATATTACGTCTGTAGGTAACCTAACCGCTATTAAAAATTATGATTGGAAGTACCATTCTGTCTAGTCTGTTCTTGATGGTAGCGAAGGCGTTGGCTCCGACACTCGAGGCGCCCAGCTCGCCGAGCACTCCGCACCCTGGGTACGTAGATACTTATGATTGGGTGTTTATCTTAACCTTATTTTAGATAACTACTGATAGTATATCCACGGGTAATGACATCTGACACAAACAAAAACTGACCTTATTCGAATGTAATAAGGGTTCTGTCTGGTGGAATGGGATATAACAACCCTTGTAATGGTACCTAGGTAGGTAGGTAGATAGGGTTTGGTAACAGCTAGGTACCTATAATTTTATTCATGCTACGTCTACCGGTACCTAGCTAGGCACTCTATCCTTAGACCCTTAGGTACCTAGGTAAAGTACATAGGCTCTATGCAAAGAGCCCGGTAACAACGTATTATAGTTTAGTTATTTAACGAGTAGTTAGCTTCACCCACAATCTCGTAAACAATACTAACCGCCCCGCCAAAAACTCACATAAACCAGACACGTGCACTTCATCTTCTTGCAGGCGACGAGCACGGCGGCGAGCAGCGCGCCGCTGCGCACCGGCGCCAGCACGCAGTCCGCGCCGGGCAGCTGGCGGACCACCTCCGCGCCCGCGCCGCCCAGCCCCGCCAGCGAGGACATGTCGTCCGAGCTACAGGGAGAACCAGCGATCAAACACTGTGCTAATGGTCCGATAGGTACTAAAGACCTCGACCAGAATTGACTTGCCAGTTTTGTAACTTTTGCAGCTACAATCTAGTATTTTTGGACCGGCTTGGTGATGACGGTAAAATTGATTATGGGTTGAGGTGGCTTTTATCTATGTAAGTATATGAGCACGGTGGCCGGCGCCAGCACGCAGTCCGCGCCGGGCAGCTGGCGCACCACCTCCGCGCCCGAGCCCCCCAGCCCCGCCAGCGAAGACATGTCGTCAGAGCTATGGGGAGACAAGCAAGAACTGCTAATGCCACGATAGGTACTGAAGGGCTCCCACCATTAACATAAGTATATATTACTAGCGTATTCCCGAGCTAAGGGGGAAACCCGCGAGCTATATCAGCCAACAATCAAAAACTGCTAATGCCCCGATAGGTACCTACTGAAAGGCTCCAAATTAATAACTTTTGCAGCTACAAATCTAGTATGCTTGACGCCCCACCAAGCCTACAAGGGTATAGCTTGATGACAGCAGAATTGATTATTGGTGGAAGCCTTTATCTATATATATGATCACGGTGCGCCGGCGAGCAGCACAATCAATAACTACTAATACCATGAATAGGTACTGAATGAAGGGCTGCCACGATCAATTCTCAAGCCTGTCGACAAGAATTGGGCTGCTTTTGGCAGCTACAAATCTAGTATGCTTCATATGCTTGACGCCACACTAAGCCTTGGACAAGCTTTATGACGGTAAAATTGACTATGAATGGAGGCTTTTATCTATGTAGGTATTTATGATTATGAGTACGAGCACGACGGCAATATGGACAAACTACGCCGCCCAGACACGCCAGCGACGCCATGTCGTCCGAGCTACGGGGAGGCAAGCGTTCGTCATCATCAGCCTTTCATCACCCACTAGGTAATGGCCCTCTCCTCATTATTCAGCCACGACCCGCTAGGTATCTATCTTAGGTCTCCGGTCCATCGGAGATGGTCTGTATTAGGTAGTTATACCTAGTAGGTTCCATAACCCAGGTAGGCCATGGCCAAGCCTCGACTAGCATGACACGCCCGTTGTGTAGATAAGTATCCGAACGGAACAGCTTCCTACTATGTACATAGCTGAAGGAATACACCAAACCTCAGCACAGTCTGTCCGGTCTCCCTGGCGGCCTTGCTGGCGTAGGCGGCGGCGTCGTCGAGCGAGGCGCCGCACAGCACCACCGCCGCGCCCAGCTCCGAGCAGCGCTGCGCTGTCGCCGGCGCGCAGCCCTCCGGCAGCACCGCCGTCACCTGGCCAGGGGGCGAGTTTCAACTAACATCACCATGTTAGACATAGGTAACAAGAGTAACAACATACAGATATAGGTAGATCAATAACACGTATCAGTCATGAATAGCGCGCCATCGTCTACTATTGCGCAACCATTAGATCTCTCCCAGCAGCGTCACAAAACTGTCCAAAGCTAGCAACGCACTTTGAGGGTGTTTATGCCGCTTGGCGAAAAAACTGGTGTTTTAGTTTGACTTGAGTATCTGATTCTGACTACGCTTAACTGTAGCTGTCCTCATGTAGGATCAATACTGCTCTTCACCATCCACCACTACCCTACCATAATATATCTATCTGTCGTTAGATTTTATACTTAACCAACCGGTATGCCGAGGGTCCGTCCGTGGTACGCGGCTCCGAGCGCCATGTCGCCGGTGGACGCCAGGATCACCCCGCGACTCTTCCTGTCTTCATCTAACACTTCTAGAGCATTTCTCATACCTCTTTCTGCATAACTAAGCAAGGAATTTAGATAATGTATGAATCTTTATGTAGTTACTTATGGAACCAACATACAAATAATTAAAAAATAATATAACTAAATTACCTCCCAGTGAACTGCAGATTTTCACACTTCAAATATATATTGTAATCAGTAAATTTACTGAGCTTTGCTTCCTGATGAAGAAACAGGTAAGCAAAGGATTAAGATTATTGACGAGCTTAGTTTAGTGGTAGGTAGTTAATAAATAGAGGGTTTTTTTATATAAAGTACATACACAAAGAGGGGTATGAATGACTGCTCCCTCAATTCTGTCTGCTGCTTGTTTTATATCATCAAAAGATAGGATTTCTGGATATTCAACATCTGCAACTGATCCATCCTACAATAACAACATAAGTATTAATTAAATTAACCAATTTGATTCTAAAATACTCTATAGGTACATATTAATTAGAAAAAAAATACTTTACCAAACTCAAATATTTATCAATATCAGAATAGGCTTGATTGAGACCCATTAATTTTGTAAAATCCATACTGACCCTAAATTTTGTGTTACTTCTAACCTAGTTATTTCTCAAATTGATTTGTTTGTAAGTTTGTGAAATGTTTGTAAGGTTAGTTTTGATTTGACTTGACTTGACATTCCTCTATCTATCATTCTTGATAAATCATAGAGCAGTATTTTTTCTTGCTATGGAATTTAACATACAGCATATTTTTTTGTAATATTCATTGCTTGCAAATGTAGTTTATCATTGAAACTCAAAGCTCTGTTTGAAGACTTTATTGTATGTTATTCTTAAATTAATTAATAGCTAATGCATCATTCTGGGCTTCTTGAGCCAGTTGAACCTGTAAATTCAACAGTTTATTTTTCAACACAACAATCCCCATACACACAATATTCTCTGGTTTCAGCGCCCCCGCAGATTCCACATTGTAGAAGAATTTATTCGGTTTTGCTTCCCAATTGAATTCTGCCTCATACTGGTCTTCATCTAGCTCAGTGTGCTCACTCTTTGGCCATTCATCTGGTTTAGGGAACAGGGTGTGTCTCATTATGTTGTCAGGGTCATATTCAAAGCAAACTCCAGCTGTAGGATTCCATTTGGCATGCTCCTTTCCGAAACCTTTCTTGGCGTAAGCTCGCAACTTGAGCTCTTGTCCTTTACGCAGCTTGATGATGAGGATCTCGTCGGTCTCCCCATAGTCGGCCTGGTCCTCGTCGCGGTGTCGCGAGGTGACCGGCACCACGCGCGGGTCGCTCGACTTCAGGTCCGCCGTCGTCACGTGCCGCGTCTGCTCGTCCGTGCACTTCACGTCGAGCGTGAACTCAACACTGCATTCGGAACAGAAGTCGGCGCACATACAGTCTCTCGAGTAGCGAATTTTGTCAACGACGTCGTCAGATATGAGAGGAATGAGACCTATTCGATGTGCCAGAAACTCGTCACTAAGAACGGTCGAATTGGCTTCCAGTTGTACCCAGTCAATAGCCATCGTTGGTGTTTCAGCAATAAACACACGTCGCATACTATTAGCGACGCTAAGTTCGGTGTCTTCGACGACAAACTTAACGTTTTCGTCGGTTAGTTCCGTAATATGCACAGAGGGCTGATTTGCGTAAGGCATAGTTGCACTTTATTTATCGATTCGGACAATAATAATACTGGGAATACCAAATTAAACTCAATTAAACTGGATTTTTATCAAAATTTTTCGGTAATTTCACAACAAAAAATAAATGATTGTTTGACATCTGACAGCATAATGAAAATGACAGATATACGCACAGACCAAATTTACAATTATGCTTCACACTCACTAAAGTTCGACGAGTCGAAGACGATGCTTGACGTCACTTCTACACTAACTACTACTGTATGATGCCTTGAACCGTATACGAGTGTATTCTTATTATATTGTATTCTTGTATTCTTATTCTCTTGGACTGTAAATAATCGCAAGATTGACATGTCCGAAACAACAGCCGAGTCCTTCTCGTTTGAACAGCGTAGTATACATTCCGTACCTAGATATCTTTAGGTAAGGAATGTACACTAAACTATCAGACGTATCGGACTGACAGCCGCGTCCGTAAAGGCGCAGACTTAAAGGTATCTAGGTAAGGAATGTACACTACACTGTTCAAACTATCGGAGGTAAGTTGCGGACGTAACCTTGGACTGACCTTCAGCTTTCAGACGTCCGAGAGCGATTTGGCACGAACTGTCCCAAAAGACCGTAGGTACACACTATCAGTCGCGGCAGACAGCCGCGTCCGTAAGCCACGTCCGCTAGTTTGTCGGCGCCTTAACGCGCGTCCGCTTATGTGTCGACGCCCTGGAGTCCTTGGCCACAGAACACTCACAAGGAGGTCCTTGTCTGAGTCCGTGTTGTTCTATGTCCGATTTTCTGGCATCTAATCTGTGAATATGATAGCGGCGGCGGAAACGGAAGAAAGAAAATTCCGGAAATGAAATTGGCATTAGAGTGGCGGCAAAAAGTTAAATTATACTTTAGAGTTAAGTACAATTTACAATAATTTATGTTCTCTTCTGTGAGTTAAAGTTGATTGAATGCATAGAAACTTTGTAGGTAGTTTGTTGAAAAATCTAAAACTGAAATCATTTAGTAAACTGAACGTATGAAATGTACATGAACGTATGAATACTTAAGTCCTATAAAACTTTCTTATAATTATTCCTATACCTACATAATATAAGTTCCTACTTACCCATCTACTCATTAAAAATAATAAAATAGGAGAAACCTTCCGAGAATGAACCTTAATAACTTGATCACACAAATTTCCGATAAAGAGCAGTTAATAAAAGACTCAACACGACCTCTCGTTAATCAGTAGTGACCAATGCATATCAGCATATCACGTTCACTCGAGCGGTTACTGTTTTAGCGATAAAACAAAATAACTAATACTTTACTCGTTAGACTTCACGACAAAGCAACCATGGAATCTTACGAGCGGAAAATGTCTGTAAGTACATAGATTTAAAATAATAATTTAATATTGTGGTCTAATCTATTTATTTGCTAATATCAAAGTTATACCTATGTATTTACTATATTCACTACATATAAAATAGCCCACTTAAAATCTTCCTACCCGACATAAATACCTACTTCCTACATCAACCTCTTTCTTCGATCATGGGTGGTTCAACTTTGATCCCAATTAATATTAATAACGATCTTGTTGTTATTATTTGTGAAGTACTTAAGTAGTTTATTGATAAGATTTTGCGGAGAAAGGCAATACCCATTTCGGAATCCAAACCGCTGCCGACTGGGATTGCGGAGGGAAAAAATAATAATTAAAAATTAACATGGTTTTCCAGATAGTGGACTATGATCCCATGTGCGATAAGGAGAATCCACAGAAGATATTCTTTGAGGATGTTTCGGCCGCATCCTTCAGGATACAGAGCGGGATTGTGAAGACACCATGTGTGGTAAGTATTTTTTTGTGCATATAAGCAGCTAGTACAGTATAACTTAACGTCGTAGGTCCTACATAGTATGAAATATTCTAGCTTACAATATAGATAAATTATGATTACTAGAAGTAAATTTATTATAGCCATATTTCATCCATTTGTTTCAGAAATCCCACATGTCCAAAACGTATGGCATGGACATCTACCTCAAGAATGACTTTCTTCAACATACCGGAAGGTAGGCCATGTCTGCTGCTGCATAAATACCAACAATCTATAAACTTAACGCATAACTAAGTACATACTATGTTACTTTTAAACACCATAAAGTACTTGAGTAGGTACCTACTTGAGGTAATTTATTTATTTAAACTCTTTATTGCATACAAATAAAAACATACAAAGTAGGTAAGTACAGATCATTACAGGTTGACAGTCTATGTACACAAAGGCGGACTTATCGCCTTAACGCCTTAATTTTATCTAGCTAAAGCAAAGATGAAACATTAGTTACTATTGTTTGTTATTAGCTATAATATACCTACTTAGTTAATATGTTCAACAGCTTCAAAGAGCGTGGTGCAAGAAACGCGCTCCTCCTCCTGTCCCCGACTTGCAAGAAGCAGGGCGTGATCTCGGCGTCCCTCGGAAACCACTCGCAAGGGCTCAGCTACCACGCCAACCTCCTCAACATACCCGTCACAGTGGTCATGCCTAATGTGGCTCCGATAATGAAGATTGAGAAGTGCCGCTCGTATGGAGCCAACGTGATTGTTCATGGTGATGATATGAAGGAGGCCAAGTTCCACGCGATGATGCTGGCTAAGGAACGCGGATTGACTTATATTAATGGGTGAGTTTGTGAAAGCGTTGGTACACTGTAATGTAGATTTTTGTAGATTAATTCACGTTACACAGTGCAAAATTGCGCGATTGGCCTTCAGTGTATGCATGTAAAGTTGTTGGAAAGTAGTAACAGTTACTTACCGCATTCCTGAAATCAACGTCACTTAAATCGAGGAACATATATTATTACTGATTATTAGCTGTATGGTATAAAGGCAATATTTTTTTGGGTTCTTAACAGCCATTTTATTAATCATATAATGTGAGTTGACACTCACACCACATCATTATAAGCAAAGCGTGATACCTAATGCAATGTAAAATTCCCTTAGCTACGACCACCCGCACATAATGGCGGGGCAGGGCACGGTGGGGCTGGAGGTCGCGGAGCAGGTGCCGGGCGCGGACTGCGTGCTGGTGCCGGTGGGCGGCGGCGGGCTGCTGGCCGGCGTCGCCACCGCGCTCAAGCACTTGAAGCCGGACGTGCTGATCTATGTGAGTGTTCCAACCACCATAGAACAACGCGGACTCCTAGCAGATATTAAGAGATTTCCCTAAGAACCAGCGGCAACACTAGCAGATAACTATAAGATTTCACAGAAACTTCTACCAAAGCTGTTTCCAGGTAACATGTCCAGCCACTGCTGGCAGCTATAGAGCTGCCAAAGGCCTTCAGTTCAGCGGACCGCTGCCGCTGCCAACTAAAGGGCTTCTCACACTACGTTTGCCTATTTGAGGTCTCCTATATGAAGCACTCATCTACACCACTCCATCAAGTCATTCAGCTATTAACCTTCCCACTACCACATATGGAGACTTTAAAAGCCATGCCGTATAAAATTGCGATTTAATCCACCCTAAATAAAATCCATAATAGACCTGCTACTGGCTACAACATCCCGGGCCCAAGTGATCATAACGGGTGGTTTACTTGTATAGGGATCATAATGATAGGCAACCTACGATAGTGTATAGGGCTCCTGAAGAAGGAATAAAATCCTTCACTACAACCGACCTCCTAACAACCCCACCTCCACTCCCCAGGGCGTAGAAACGGAGAAGTGCCCGAGCATGCAGCAGGCCATGCGCAGCGAGGGCCCGGTGTCCGTGGACATCCGCTCCACGCTGGCCGACGGGCTCGCCGTGCCCACCGTCGGGTACAACGCCTTCACCACCGTCAAGCCGCTTATTGATAGACTTGTGAGTACCTCATCTACTTGTGTACGCATTATTTACTTACTTAAGTTTTTCCCCCTATCAACTAGGAAGGATCCACCGATCCGCATATTTCCGAAATGTGTTTTTGTTTTTTTTTTGTATGTGTGTAGGTAGATTACCATTACTGTTATAGTAAGCAGGTACCTTCTATCAAAATTACTAATAGCGATAGACTTAGGTACCTACTTGAGTTATTTTAAACTAAAGACGATGACCCCTACTGATAATCATACAGCAAGCACGCGACTGAAAAAATGCTTCCCAATATAATTTATTACAAGGTCTTTAGAGATAATAAGTGTCTCATCAGATGTTATACCTACCAATAATAGCGTATTGATGCGTAGATATACGATATAGTAACACTTACTGCGTGCCTTCCTACATCACATAACAATAAATTAATTAGTATGTTATCATCTTCATTTTTTATGTAAACCATGGAAGAAATTAATAACTACCCCATAAAATATTAAGTACGTAGTTAGATAAGTAGATGAAAAAGAAACGGGACCAAAAAAGTTTTAATTAACTACAATGCTTTTGTTTTTCGGAGTATGTAGTATACCTAAATTGAAGAGTATGTAATTTTTAAAAACGCTCCGCTCTTCCCAGATAACAGTGAACGAGGACTGGCTGGCGCGCGCGATCCTGCGCCTCGTGGAGCAGGAGAAGTACGTGGTGGAGGGCGGCGGCGCCGTGGGCGTGGCCGCCATCATGGCCGGGCTCGTGCCGGAGCTGGCCAATAAGACGTGAGTAGCATCATACGTCGACCAATCAAGCTTCGTGCTGCTTGTCAACAGAAGTTGAGGCATCATCAGACAACAGGTAAACAGAGGCCTCTGTCATGGACTAGCTCACTGCACGATGGAGTAGGGAAAGTGTGTGGTAGAGGAACTGGCCAATAAGACGTGAGTACCAGGACAGATAGATCTACCAAGGAGCTCCACAATACCACTCATGCAGTCATGTTATCCAGCATCTACCGGTTACCACAGGATATCGTGCTCATATGGAGGTTTTGACAACGTCGGCCAAGCGTCGGTCATTCAAATCGTTATAATATGATCAATCCGAAAAACTCCAAAGTCAGCAAGCATAAGCTCTCCCCATCTCACAAAGAATCTGAAGCAGCATACTACATCCTACCTACGTTATTAATAACCGCTTTTTAATAAACACTTATCAAGGAAGATATTGAACTCCAGACATTCTCATTTTATTATCCTAGTATTCTATTTCCGTGGTAAATTTTGAGCAATCTTTTATCATTTCTTATCGATAAATCGACATAAGATGTAGTTATAACTAGTAATAAGTGGCCCCAATCTATATTCATTACCTAATGAGAAATCAAACCGGACTTCACTGGAGCATTTATAAACACAATTTAGACACGAGATAACATCATTATCTAGCACATGTTCAGAAAACAACACGCGCTATTTCAAACCGGTAAAAGATTTTATCTACATTTCTTCTTGCTTTCCCTTTCGGAACATTTTCTATGGACATTTCTGAAATAAATGAAATTGAATTGAATTATCTAAGAACATAAATTGCCAAGTAAAAGTGTTGCAGACTTTATAAATCGCCATAGCGAACTGCAGCTCCGATTTCCAAGAAATTCACCAATTCTCAGATTTTCACCATTCCTTCTCTCATTCCGGTTTCAGTGTGGTCTGCATCCTATCCGGCGGCAACATCGACACGACGATCCTGGGCCGCTGCCTGGAGCGCGGGCTGGCGGCCGAGCGGCGGCTGGTCAAGTTCAAGGTCACCGTCAGCGACCGGCCCGGCGGCATCGCTGAACTCTGCAAGCTCATCTGTTCTATAGGAGTCTCTATAAAGGACATCATGCAGGAGAGGGCCTGGGTGCACGGGGATATCTTCAGTGTTCGGGTGAGTTTCTGGTTGCTGGTGATTGAATAGTGAATTGTAAAATGCGATGCCGTCACTGCTACAGCTTTATGAGAAGCTAACGATGACGTACTACTCCCCCCTATGCTATTTTTGCGACTGCACCATACCAAATAGTTCATTCATAGAGAGTATGTGCTGCTAATCCCAATGCATTAGGTACCCCATATTATTATTACCTACGGTTTTGCTTGAGTATCTCAATGAAATTGTTATCTTCTACAATCTCCATCGCAAAAATCTTATCCAAGCTCTTGCAACCATACAACAAATGGATCCCCACGTTTTAGTTACCTATTGAGCTCTATTTTACACACATTTTCATTGCGTGCCATCTTCCAGGTGAAAGTAGTCTGCGAGACACGAGGGCCCGAGCACATGGAGGAGCTGAAGCACATGATCAGCGACAGCTACCGCGAGTGGTACTTCGCGCGGGACCACGACACGCTGCCGCCGACGCCAGACGACGCCTCTATTGATGACGATGACGTCTCGCATTAGGGTAGCAGAATAGATTATTAGGTTAAAAAAAGTGATAGATTTACAATAATAAGGATAATAGTAAATAATTCAAAACACATAATTTATAATGTGTGCTATTGTGCATAGTTTAGCACCCGTAGCGAAAGGATTAGTCAGTCAGTCGCCAGTTCGATGTAGTACCTACGCGGATGAGTCTAATGTTCATTAGGTGTTGTATACGTAAAAAACGAAGATCATAAGCATCACTATTGCAGGTGATCATTTCAAATTTATTGTTTAGTGTATTTAAATCTGTGATATTTGTAACTATTAAATAAGTTGAAAACTAAACTCTATTTCACTTTTTTTATAAGATAAGATACAGTTAGGACCTATAGTAGGTAGTTTCGATGTTGTTTCGTTAGTCCAGATAGTTGCCAACACAAAGCAGATAGTTGCCAGTTACCGTAGGTCTGCATTCATCCATCCAAGTCTCTAGTCTAGATAGATATCCGTAAAAACATTACCCTCCTCCTTCGGCAGTCGGGTAAAAAAATATCAGCATCGAAATAATATCGATATTGAGATACTGGATACTGGCAACGAAACCATCAGAAGACTCTATTCATGCTCTATTCTTCTAAAAATATAAATGTCACCTGTGTCACAAGGATCTTCCATGGGATCTCCCTCTTTTAGAGCTCTTTTAGATGTTTTTAAATTATCAAATGGTATCAGCAAAATAATGATGTTTGGAAATCATAGAAGAACTTAAATAAGCTAGTGGAAATATGAACTTAATCCCAAACAACAACAAAAAAGGGGTGTTGACCATGCATCCCGAAAAGATTTGAACAATAAATATACCTAACTGCTAATGTCCAGTGAAAGTGTGAAACTAAAATCTAATCCCTAAAATATAAAATCACGATGCCGAACTCTACCGCAGGCGCAGTAAGAATTTGTTTATGATTTATCACCATTAGATTGGACAACAACAACCAAAATTTTGTACCGCTTACTTACCCTTTGCAGGCCGCTTTTGATGAAAACTCTGATCCTAACAACCCGGTAGTGGTGAAGTTTGAGGACATAGAGGCTGCCGCCCACCGCATCGCCGGTACCGTGGTGCGGACGCCCTTGCTCGTGAGTACTCAACCATTTTCAATGCACCAATAGTTTAACACAAGGTAGCTATCGTAGAAAATCTCCCTCTTCAACTCCGTCGTCAGATCGGTTCTGCTGTTCGGTTGTGAAACGTGAAGAGTGACTAAGGGATTGATGAACAAACTACAAGTGTTCGTCAACAAATCCCTGAGGTCGATCCTCTGCATCTTCTGGCCGAACACAATCCGGAACGTTGACCTGTGGAACGTGTGTAAGCAGACCTCCATCGAACAAGAAATCGCATGGCGAAAATGGAGATGGATTGGCCACACCATCAGAAAAGGAGCCGAGAGCAAAGCGAGCATTGTCTTCAAATGGAAACCGCCTGGCGGTCACCGCAGACTCAGTCGCCCCGTGCACACATGGCGGCGCACAGTGGACGGCGAGCTGCGAGCGTAAGTCCTAAGCTGGACGGAGGCCAGAGTAGTTGCTGAGGACAGAACGGCGTGGCGCATACTTGTAAAGGCCCTCTGTACCACTGGGGTACCATAGGACAGCAACTAGCCATCGTAGCCTAATAAGATCTAATACAGACTTTTCCTTCGGTGTGTTTAATTACTATTTAGATAGGTATCTCAATAACTGCTACTGAACCAATTATCTATTGCAGAAAGCCCACTTGGGTCAAGCGTATGGCATGGAAATATACTACAAAGCTGAGTTTTTTCAACCTACAGGAAGGTCAGTAGAACTGAAACAAACTTTCCTTTGTCAACTTTGATACCATACACCCTGCATACATCTACTTTGCGCTGAATCCTGGAGTACTTCGTACAGACCGGCAAACACGGCCTTCGTACATTCCATTCAAATACGAATTCACTTTTCAGTTTCAAAGAACGTGGAGTGAGCAATCTCCTGGCGACTCTCACAGAAGACCAAAAGAAGCATGGCGTGATATCGGCCACGACCGGCAACCACGGCTCGGCCATGTGCTACCACACCCTGAAGGCAAACATACCGTGCCACGTCGTCATGCCAACCAATTCCAGTCCAATGAAAATTGCCAAGTGCAAGGCCATGCTGGGAAACAGGGTTATCATACACGGAGATGATATCATGAGCGCCAAACTGTTCGCTCTTGAATTAGCTAAGGAGAAGAAGATGCTTTATGTTAATGGGTAAGTGTTTCATGATTTCAAAATTACCTAAGACTTCTTTATATAAGTAAGATTTTTATTGCTTCACTAGTACCTAATCGATTCACGTACAACGTAAGGATATGGGGTATAGTTTAGTTATAAGGTGCTAGTCAGCGAGATCATTCGTTAGTTATCTCCGTCCAGTCTGCTAGTCTGATATATACCAAAAGGGATATATCATTGCACGTGATTGGTTCAAGATTATGAACAACCAATCAACTACTTTAATAAATAAACGACCAACAAGATTTTTCCTGCAGATACGACCACATCCGCGTGATCGAGGGCCAAGGAACAGTGGGGCTGGAGGTGGTGGAGCAGCTGTCCACGGTGGACGCCGTGCTGGTGCCGGTGGGCGGCGGCTCTCTGCTGGCCGGCATCGCCAACGCCATCAAGCATCTCAAGCCTGACACGGAGATTTATGTGAGGATGACATGGTTTTTGTTGTAGCTGGCGAATGGAAAGTTCGATAATGAGATAAGACCGATTTCACTACTTAAATAACCCAATACAACGAACTGATGCGACTGGAAAGGGTTATTGCGATGTACATGAACAGTCCACTGAATTGTACATATGTTGCCAAGGTAACGACCATTTCACTGAATGGACATCAGATGATCAGGAAACCGAGACTTCTCTATACCTACCACATGAATAAATAATTCTCAATAAACCTGATATAACATTTTTTCAGGGCATTGAAACGGAGAAAACGTGCTCAATGACGGAATCAGTCCGAAGAGACGAGTTAACGGCAGTACCTTACGCAGACTCCATCGCCGACGGGCTGGCGGTCAGCATGGCGGGAGTCAACTCCTTCGCCAGCATCAAAGGAATGGTGGACAAAATGGTAAGCCCAATAATATAAAATTTGGAACTTGTAACAATTAGATTTTCCGCTACAGTGTGGTTTCAGTCCATTTATTTTGATGATCGATTTACTTGTAGCATGGGAATCTTGTTATACTTATTATTGATAAAATATATGTTTACTTTTAGGTTGTAGTAAAAGAGGAATGGGTGATGCGTGCTATCATGCATCTTCTTGAAGACGAGAAGGTCATGGTTGAAGGAGCCGGCGCCACGGCCTTCGCTGCGATCATGGCAGGCATGTTCGAAAACCTCAAAGGGAAGAAGTGAGTAATAAATAATAAGAAATAAGAACGGTATATGTAGAGATCGTGGTCAAAAATAAACAAGTCATAGACATATACGTAGAAGATCAATGTGAACCTCGTTGAAGACAAAGGCCCTGTTTTAAAGATTTATATAATAAATTACCAAAGCTTTTAACACAGCACGACATTTCCAGAGTGGTATGCATATGCTCCGGCGGCAACATCGATTCCAAAGTTCTGTCTCGCGCCATAGAGCGGGCTTTAGGAGCTGAGGGTCGGCTGGTGAAGTTCAAGGTGACGGTGGCGGACCGGCCGGGCGGCGCGGCGGAGCTGTGCGCGCTGCTCACCGGCATCGGCGTGGGGATACGAGACATGCTGCCGGACAGGACCTGGGTCAAGAGCGATGTGTTCAGCGTTCAGGTGAGAGGATGCTGTTTAGTTTTTTTTTGGAAATTGTGTCTTTCTAAGCTAAGAGAGGTTTTCCGATGCTACAATATGGCTAGGGATGCCAAGTAAACCCGAAGTGCATCCAAACATACTTTCTTTTAGTGCTCGTTTCATTGTCACTATAAAAATCTCTGATTTCAGCTGAAAGTAGTAGCAGAGGTGACCGGCATGGACCAGCTGAAAGAGCTCACGGAGGTCATAAAGAGGAACTACAAGGAGTACTACTTCCACGACTTGAGCGCCAAGACCAAGTCTGCGCCGACGCGCCGCGGCCCCTGCCTCGCGCCAAACCCCGTCTGCATGCAGAAATAGATCTAACAACTAGAGAGAGTGTAAAAAATTTAAATTAAAAAGTGAACCGAATATAAATATTGTGTTTTAAGCTTTAAGACAGTGCACAATCATAAAAAAATATGGTAAAAATACAAAAAGCCTAATTACCAACTGTAAAAATTACGACTGTGGAAATAGTGCTCGACCGATGGTCAACGCTGACCGTCGTCGGTTGACGTAGCTATATCTATACAAGTGCATGAACGCGCACAGCGCACACAGCTACGCTGACGGTACGCGCGTATGGTCGGTCTAGCCGTGGGTCGGGCTCGTTGGTCGGCGTACGTCGTCGTCGGTCGACCGACGAGCTGAGCTTGTAGCATAGAACAACGCGGACTCGGGTGTACCCTCGGGAAGCGTCATAGCGACCTTTCTTGATGCAAAAAAGTCTGCCAATTTTTGCGGGGGGAAATTTTACCGTTTACCTTGATTCTGTCTCATGGGACATGTCATTATGTGTTTTACTTCCTAGCAATAAGGGTTATGTAAGGAGACTAGTGATGTAACGAATGTGTGTTTTTGGACATTCGCGAATGCGAATGCGAATGCGAATATCTGATATCGACATTCGCGAATGCGAATGCGAATGCGAATATTCAGTTTGTGTTCAAATTTGGCGTTATTTGTATGGTTTGGTGGCAGTCTCGTACTGAACGAGGTACGTTCCGTTTTAGGTGCATTCCGAATAAGATTAAACAATACATACCAGACGCAATTTTAAAAAAAATATGTTAAGTACACTTTATTTAGCTTCGTAACAGTTACGACAAATTGCGACTGTGATTTACACGAAACATTTAACCGTATTTAAATGTATGGCTGTCTTGCTCTGACACTATACTGTCAAAATACTTTTTTTGTTTGTTTATTTCCACTCACGGGCAATGAAAAACATCAATAAAAAAACACCAAATTACTACTAAGCGCAAAAAAAAAATTTATGACGACTTCTGCAATTTTTAAGTTCATTTATCGACGCATCAGAATAGAATATTACCAACTAAAAACGTTAATATTTTATTAAAATTTTCTATTAAATGTTTAAAAAAATAGGGGCTATTGGGTGTCTGCATTTTTTTAGTGGTGGACCAATAGAAGTCATCCGATGTTGTTTGGCTCTCATTTATTTCTAAATGAAAAACATGGATTCTGTTTTTTGATTATGATTATTTGAACCATTGACATATATATTACTGCGTAAGGACAGGCCAAACCACTCAAGAAAATGGCACCCGCGCGTTGGCCCTAAAATAGACATTTTAGGGCCAACGGTCCTCAGTCGACAGTTGTCTGTGACGGAGAGATGAGTCTTTGTTTCTTGTGATAAATATGCCTATTTTGTTGTGAAAGGCTACAAAAACTATGATACGAAGGTCAAAAAGGAATATGGAATATCGTATCATCCTTAATTAATAAATAAACACATTTTAAAGCGATAATTATTTTACTACCAACGTCTACAATGGCCGCACAATGTAACCTTGTACGGACGTCCACATGCAACTCACTCATATTATTATGTACCTACTGTCCGGTGACGGTAAAATATGAACGCACGTACAAGGTTGCGTCGTCAGGATAAGTAGCTCGGCTCTGACATAGTTCCAACAAATTATGACAGATGGCAGTTATTTTGCTTGTATGAAGAAGGTTTGAGCAAAATGTTCTGAAGGGCGTATCCTTCCTTTTGAAATCATTGATTTGAACCTTTACAATTTTATTGGTAAAGTCTAGAAGATGATATCGGCCAAATGGGCGCCGTCACAATTGATTGCCATACGGGCTCCTTTTATGGCATTTCTCATCACTTCAGCGAGAACATCGGGCGAGAGATTCTCGCACTCGTGTCGAATGTTGTCTTAAGGCTTTCAAAGACACGGGCTTATTCACATAAACAAGGGTCTTCAAAAAACCCCACAAAAACCGTCTCAAACGGCAAAATCGGGCGATTTTGCAGGGAAAATTACAGATAAAACGAAAAAAAAGGCGTCCCGAAAACTGAATAAGTATACACAATTATTAAGCTATCTTGGAGAGTATATCACTTCTGAATCTGTATTCTGCATTTGTCTAGTCCACCAATATCAAAACTAATTTGAAATTGGCGGCCATTTGTACAAATGAGAGCAACTTCCAATAGAGTGATTACTTTTGGCCCACCTTGTTTTAACTATTTCTAAAGTTCCATTAACCAAAAAAATAAATACCAAATGATAAAGTAAGAGTGGTAATGTCATTAAGAGGGTAACATGTAATAAAAGGCTATAGGCGAATGGATTTTGATTTTGTTAACCTACATTATTTTAAAATACTTTTTTCTAATAAGTACTGATATTCGCAAAACATTCGCACAAAATTTTGCGAATGCGAATGCGAATGCGAATGCGAATGCGAATATCCAAAAACATGCGAATATTCGCGAATGCGAATGCGAATGCGAATATTCGTTACATCACTAAAGGAGACATTTAATTATGAACAAAGCGTCGTCATTCTTTCTTGCCATGGATGTACCAATTATCGATAAGTGTAATCGATGAATTCGAGAACATGGGTTAGAAATACTATTTTCAAATTATATAGGTATAGTTAAATTTAATTAGGAATGATTAATAAACGAAGTCACCCGCTTTTCGCTGTACATTTATACTCACGTGATAGGTCGCGAGCCGTATCGCCGTTTTTGAATGAGTACAATGCACTGAAGTTGTCGAGTAAGTGGGCAACCCGACGGTCAGATGCTTTCAAGCCACCCCTTCGGGCGGCCTCTGACTAGGCTTAACGACTGCTGCCGAACCAGCAACCGGGACCCACGGCTTAACGTCCCGTCCGAAGCACGGCAGCGTCCAGAAAAGAACCATTTGAAATCGGTAACTCATGCTGTACCTACCAATGGCTGACCGTGTCATTTGTTGCTTAACCTCAGTGATCAGTTACGATTACTGAAGCCAATTCGACTACGGACGCTTCCCAACTATGACCTTTTTTGTCGATTAATACATATCTACATACCGGTACATCACTATTGCATTTTTTTGACATTGGTTGCTAGGAAACAGCTAATAACAATAAACCATGACCAAATCGGTGATCAAATCCGGAATCCGGATATTCTTGGGATATTCTATGAATTGAAGCTGTCATTTTAGTATGTAAACAAATCATTTTCTATGAAACGGACGCTTTGCCAACTAGATTGAGACTAGTGAAAATTGAGACTGCAACTAGTTTTTATAAATCGGTGGGCCTTTCTGGCCTACCACCCCGCCAGAAGGGAACGTCTGCCTATTTCGTCTCCAGACCATTCATACTCAATGGCTTGTAGGGACGCGTTCAGAGCCCTTAGCACGAACTTTCGTCGAGGACGTGAAGCTTCGCTGACAGAGAGCGACCGACCGCGTGACAATGACAAAGGAATAAAGAGAGGACCTGGCATAAAAATCGGTACTTAAAAATATATCGTCGTCTCTTTTTAACTTATTGGTGTTATCCTACGTAAAAAAGGACAACCATGGAAGTAATAATACAACAGGAATGCGCACTCACCAAAATGATTCAAACAAAAATAGACCTAACGAATTCACCTTAAGATTTATATTTGAAGTGAAAGAGGCCGCGAGCCGATAGAGAGGGTTACCACAGAGCCCTTCCTCTCTTTCTAACAATTGCCAGGATTTAGTTGTGTAAACTTTAGTAGATTTTGTACGAAGAGAGCTATGCAAAAAAAATATTAAATTAATTCATAGACTACTGTATATCATATCATTTTCAAAAACAAATTTAAAATAAATCATTATAAACATGTAATTTTAATGAAATATTTGGTATTTGTATGAATAATAATTTCCAAAAAAATATTGGTAGTTTTTCTAAATACTTTACGACAAGACCGAAGTTGTCAATATGACGGATGACGTTTATACTGTTGTGAGAGACGTTATGGTTAGGGTGACCATTCATTCGTACTTTTGAATCACTTTCCATTAATTAGGACCTGTTTCATTCAACTTTTTGTTTTATTTTATACCTAAGTATCATTAGGTATTATTGTGGCTGTTATCTTATAAGGCTGGTAAAGAGTTATGAGCTGTTGATTTTTTTGGTGATAGATATGAGTATAATAAGATAATTTATCAAGCTTAAAACCGGCGGAAGCACTTAGGTTGAGATATTTTTTTTGAAATCTTATGATTTTCATCAACTAGACTATGTAAACGGAACACCCACAGAGTAAACACGTTTTAGGTACATAGTACCTACATTGCAATTCGAATAATAGGTGACTTTGAGACCATCGACACCTATTCGCGACATGATAAATTAGAAGTGATGTCTCATGAATTACCTAAAATTATGGTCACCAAAAATAGAAAGAGATGGAGGGCTCCGTGCTGACTATCTCTGTCGGCTCGTTTTTTTGGTACAGTGCGCATTCCTGTTGTATTATTACTTCCATGAGGACAACAGTAGTTATGTCTTTGCCTAAAATTACATCATTGCGACCGGTCGCCATGTTAATTGACATCCAAACACAAGGTACTTAAGCTGTCAAACAATTTGTTTACATTTTTCAAGAAAAAAGCCGCCATTTTAATTGAAACCAAAGTTTAGGTAGGCGCATTTTTTTCGTGGATATGCCATGTCCTCTCTTTATTCCTTTGTCAATGCCGCGTGACCGCTCGCATGGTTTCAATATACATCGCAGTTCGCCGTCTGCGTAGCAGTGAATGTATTTTCGCAACCGACGAGCAACCGACGGTTAGCGCTGACAGTACGTACAGACGGATTAGTCAGAAGTTAGACAGGTGTATCTGTCTGCCACTTGATACCAAACCACCCATGGTTGACAATAGGACTACGGATAGGTAGCTCGGTTGGGTAAGCGCTGGCTTCTAAAGCTCGGGCTAGCCTGCGTCGTTTAATCGCGCCTTTACGCCATAGATGCAGGAGGTTGAGGAGGTTCTAATCCCGACTGTGACATGTAACAATAAGTTCTTTGGAATTTGTGCACACTGTATCATGTGAGGAATCCTGCACATGTTGTGTGAACCCACCAACCCGCAGTGGAAAATCGTGGTGGGAAATGGTTCAAGCTAGGAAGGCAGCGAACAAAGGTGAGCCAATCTGTGGAGCCCACAGGTGGAGCCAGGTGCGGGGGCACTATGAGGCACTATCCTTGGCACTATCCCCCTCACATATAATAGCATGTTTGTAGCAGATATACCTAACAAACTTAGAATAAGAAATCAAGTTAACGTTTCTTCTGACCTTCTGATTGCCTTCGGTGTTCACAGGATATTCATTCAGAATCCAAGCTTTGTATTTTGTATTCACCTTCAAAATTTATAAAATTTCCGCAAAACCACGCAAAACCCACCAAAAATTATTTCCAAACCCAATACTCCGCTATTAAGTAATTAAATTTTACACTCCTCCATATATTATTAGATAAAAATGGCGGATTCTAATATTTCCAATGAGGTATGTAAAAACAATATTATAATAAAATGTGGTAAAATAAAATTAATATATGTTGCAAAAGTGGTATATTAAGCCGAAAGGGGTGACTCAGGTGGTCAATGGTCATTCTAAACCACATTGTTTATTTGGACCAACCTTTTTGTTTTTGATTTTCAGCATGGTGTTGATGAACACTGTGACCCTAACAATCCAAGAATAGTCAAATATGAGGATATCCTGGCCGCCGCCCGCCGCATTGTTGGAATTGTTATGAGGACACCCTTACTGGTAAGCACGAATTTGAAATAATAAATGGAAACTAGGTAGGCTAATCAATTTTAAGTAACTGAATGTCAATAAATAAAATATTCTCCGCAGAAATCCCACATGGGAGAAAAATATGGCATGGATTTGTACTACAAAGCGGAATTCTTACAGCGTGTTGGGAGGTAAATAATACCTATTCATTATTTCACCATCAGCCGATACAACCAAACAATCACAACCAACCGACTTCAACTTTTCGAGGAATAAGTTGAAGTCTTAAACAAATATGTATTGGTCAATTTGATAGCAAATTAGTTAATAACACACCCATTATTATTTCCCACAGCTTCAATGAACGCGGCGCCTGCAATGTCCTGGCGTGTCTCACCGACGAACAAAAGAAATTTGGCGTTATAACAGCTTCTACCGGCAATCACGCCCTCGCCATGTGCTATCACGCGATGCGGAATAACATCCCATGCTGCGTCGTGATGCCTGCGAGTGCTAGTCCAATAAAGATGGAAAAGTGCAGGGAGCTATCTGGCAATAAAGTTGTAATTCACGGCGAAGACATAGCTGAGGCCAAACAACACGCTCTCGATCTGGCTTTAGAAAAGAAGATGGTTTATATTAATGGGTAAGCTATTATGAAGTGCACACGCGTAAATCAAAATATTGGTACCATAAAAGAAAAGCTTATTTAGGCAAATGATAATAATTACAGGTACGATCATGTGAACATTATTGAAGGGCAGGGTACGATCGGTATAGAAATTGTAGAGCAGTTGCCAGATGTCGACGCCATACTGGTGCCCGTGGGGGGAGGTGGCTTGATCGCCGGTATCGCTACTGCCGTCAAACATCTAAAACCTGATACAGAAATTTATGTAAGTAGCGTGTCTAACATTTCAGTTTTTTTGATCTGCAACTTATATTAAACAGATACATTTTTAGGGCATTCAAACGGATAAAACATTTGCCATGACTGAAACTCTGAGGAAGAACGAGCGAGTTCATATTGCTATCAGTAACACCATTGCCGAAGGGCTCGCTATCAACAAAGTTGGAGTAAACTCATTCGCCAGTATAAAAGGAACGGTTGACAAGATGGTAAATAGAATATCTATAAAAATATATTTTAAATGGACAAGAATAACGATGGTAATGCAAAAGACTACACTTTCTGTTGCAGATTATAGTGAAAGAGGATTGGGTGATGCGCGGGATCCTACATGTGATCGAAGAAGAAAAGTTTGTAGTTGAAGGCGCAGGGGCTACCACTATTGCTACAATCATGGCCGGACTCCTTCCTAATCTCAAGGGGAAAAAGTAACACAATTTATAGCTAGTGATTTCATTCTTCAATGTATCTGATTTTATTGATCTAGTTAGACTAATATGTAATGTTCGCGATATATTTTTTCAGAGTGGTGTGTGTATTCTCTGGAGGTAACATGGATCCGAAGGTGTTGTCTAGGTGCATCGAACGGGCCATGGCCATTGAGGGTCGCCTGGTGAAGTTCAGGGTCACACTCGAGGATAAAGAAGGAGCTTTCACAGAGTTTTGTTCGCTCATGTCCAACATAGGAGTCACCATTAGAGATTTTGTCCCGCAGCGCACTTGGGTCACCAGCGAGATCTTTTATACAGAGGTGATTTGAGTCCTAACACGAACTAACAAAAACGATTTCTCGAATGGATAGTAGGTACTCGAGAACTTGTTGGTCTGATTTCTAAAATCATTGACCGCATCACTTTATCATAATATTTTTGAATACATACGAGACTATCCTAATTCTGTACTTACTACATTATAAGCCAAACCAATGCGTAAGGATTGTTTTCTCATGCTATGTAATTTTTCATATTCCAGGATAGAATTAGGTAATAAAAAATATTATAGTAGACAAAACGAATCAACACATACTTGTTCCATGTTCCAGGTGAAAGTGATTGCGGAGACGTCGGGCTTGAACCAGGCGAAGGAGCTGACGGATTTAGTAAAGAAGCACTACAAGGAGGCCTACTTCCACCAGCTCAGCGAACATGCGCGCGTGACGACGGAGCGCCGCGGGCCCTGCCTCGCGCCCAACCCTGTCTGCATGATGAAGTAGACCCAGCTACTTGAAATTATTGACCTGATAATGATATGATCGAAACTGTCTAATGAAATAAACTTGATTCAATTAAATTAGATAAACGACCTATTATTTTGTAAAGAGAATAGGTAGAAAAACCGCTTGCTGCGCTTAGCAGAAAATCAGAAAACGGGGATCATTAATGATTATTCTAAGTTTATAATTAGTTTTCTGAACTGCTGAATACTCGCTGAATACAAAGATCATCACAAAAGAAAGAATATATTTTCTTCTCTGGGTAAAGACGTCCACCGACTCCACAGAACACAGAAGTAGTATGAAAAATGTATGAAATGAAAATGTAAAAACACAAATTGAATCATAATCAAAATCAAAATTTAAACACTAAAACAATTTTAATAAAACCAACACACCCGTATTAAAATGGCGCCAGCACGAAGCAAGGTAAGCACGCATTTCAAACTATAGAAACTACAGTTGTAGTCACATTCAAGTAGGTATTGTATGATTTGAGTATCTGATGAAGATAGGTACCTATGCCCCATTGTTTTCTAATCAAGTAATCATTTCTAAATAACAGGAAAATTTGGATGAGAACAGCGACCCAGAACACCCTAAAATACTGAATTTTGACGATGTAACTGAAGCATCCGCACGTATTTCAAAGATGATAGAAAGAACGCCTTGTATTGTAAGTAACGCAGTCACCATAGCTCAAATTCTGGATCAGTCGCAGACACGTCGCAGAGGTACATGATCTAATTATGTTAGTACTTATATAAAATAATCTTTATTTTCACAGCCATCCCATTACCAAAAAGAGTTCGTAATGCATCTTACTTATAAAATGGAGACTATGCACAAGTCAGGCAGGTATGGTTTAATTTAAATTTCTGTAGTTTAACCATAAAATTGATGATGAATTACAAAGAATTATGATTCAATCATTAACAAGCTCAATCATTACAGCTTCAAGGAAAGAGGTGCAGCCAACGTATTCCAGTTACTACCCGAAAACCAAAAGAAGATTGGCATAGCAGT
Organism: Plutella xylostella; assembly: GCF_932276165.1. Classification (NCBI taxonomy): domain Eukaryota; kingdom Metazoa; phylum Arthropoda; class Insecta; order Lepidoptera; family Plutellidae; genus Plutella; species Plutella xylostella. The sequence continues at coordinate 3,842,591 of NC_064005.1, forward strand.
GGCTTCGACTGGCAACTTCGCCACCAGCATGTGCATGCACGCAGCCAAGGCGAAAGTGCCGGTGACTGTAGTCATGCCTGTCAACGTGCCCGTGGCTCGGATAATGAGCGTCCACGACCTCGGCGGCAAAGTCTTACTGCAGGGCAACAACTTACTGGAAGCCCAAAAGTTTGCCCGCTTTGTTGCTCAGGAAAGAGGACTCGAGTATATCAACAGGTGTATCAATTATGTATTAGTCCATAGCTTATTTTATTTTCGTACTTCGTAGTCGGTAGAAGGACCTTTGATATTTTTATTAAGTATTTTATGGACACAACCATGTAGCATCTTGTTGGCAATATTAACGGTATTCTTCCCGTATTCCTTCGGCTTCCAGTCGGGACCACCCGGCCGTGCTGGCGGGGTACGGCTCCCTAGCAGTGGAGATCATAGAGGACGTCCCCCTGGTGGATGCCATCCTCGTGCCGCTCGGCTCGGGCGGGCTCGCGGCCGCCGTCGCCACCGCCGCCAAGCACCTCAAACCAGATTGTCTCGTCTATGTAAATATACCTGGCTGATTCGCTTGATTCATATGAATATATTCGGTACATTTTATACATCGATATAGAGTCTTGGCTAGCACAGCAGCGTTTCTGAAACTCTGTTTTTCGTAAACAATGGTGACCCCAACCTGCTTCACTTCTTTTTCACTTAACATGAATAAATCTTAAACAGTTTCGCCGGCCGAAATATCGTTTGCATTATTGTTTCAGGGCATTTCACCAGAAGCCATGCCAGTTTTCTTTAAAGCGCTAGAAGGTGATAACCCTTCGTTAGTTATAGAACCCACTCCAACTTCAGCTGATGCAATAGCTGTCACAGCTGTGGGCGTTAATTCTTACCAGACAGCTAAACCACTAATGGATAAATTGGTACGGATTATGGATAACTATCTGAAACTCCTTTATCCTTATTTACTGTGAAGCTTCTAATCTATACCTATATGCTTTTAAGTGTTTCACTTAACAAGGTCAATCACTATGCATTATATGGATTCACCTATCTTTATCTTTTATAACATAAATTGCGCTCAATTTCAGCTAATGGTAAAAGAAGAGTGGATAACAAAGGCCATGACACATTTATTGGAGCAAGAAAAAATGGTGGTCGAAGGTTCTGGAGCATGTCCCCTAGCTGCCATTATCGGAAACCTAGTTCCCGAGTTGAAGACGAAACAGTAAGTAAATTCATATACTTAGCCGGGTATTCTATACGTTTTTTTGTACGAACGTAGTGTGCGCGAATGATATTATTATGAAGTCGTCGGTTTACACGCAAAAGCTTTTAGAGGAAAGTGCAAGGTTTTTCTCACGCTTGAAGGATATTCATAGCGAATGACCAACCGACCCAAAAACGAATAAGTAACTACTCCCACGTTTTTTCTCATATAAAATGAGCATAAGAACATAAATTATATAGATAGGTACTTATAACCCTTTGACACATTATTGGACAGTTTTTTTTTATTAATTAAGGGCAAAAATATTGATTAAATCTTTATTATTACAATATCAATTTCCTTGAATGGTCTTTAGAATTGGTGTAAATTATTTAATGTACCTATTCAGTGTCGTCTGCGTGCTAAGTGGTGGGAATGTGGATCCCCTGCAGTTAAGTCGAGGCCTGCAAAGGGGATTAGCGGCATTCGGGCGGCTCATCAGGTTTAGTGTAAGTCCTCTGACTAATTAGAAATTATATCCTGTTAAGATTTGGTCATTGTATGATATCGGTTGTAATTCCAATGCAACGTAAATGTTAGTTCATAATTATTAGTACTTAGGTATTTGCTAAAGAAGAGAAGGCATAAAGACGAAAGTTTGAGTCCTTAAGAAGAGGAGGAACGGAAATTATGTAGAGGCGTATCAGAGGTAAACAAAAGAATGCGAGTCGGACTCAGAAATCAGATGAGGAAAAAAGTTTTGACGGCTTACTAAGCAGAAATGCACCGTGTGCTTTCCCAAACTTTTTTTTTATCATAACCATATTTTACAGGTGGACATAGGGCTCGGGCTGAATTCGTCGACGCAGCTGCTGCGGCTGCTGGCGGGCGGCGGCTACAACGTGGTGTCGCTCGCGCGGGACCTGCACAGGGTGCACGCCGCCGAGGACGTCTTCAAGGTGCAGGTGAGATCAGACGGGTTACTCTGTGCTGATGTAAAACGGACGAACGAGAGCTGTCGTGCAATCTGCACGTTTATTACGAGCGCTCCGAAACCTAGTTTTTCGCCAAATAATGCAATAGAGTATCTCCGCAGAAGCCGTAGTATACCTAACAAAGACAATTCGTCACAACAGTGTAGGTACCTATGATCTGCTTGAGGTTAAGAGCGAAAAGAGAGTAGGGCTTAAGAGCGAAAAAAAGGGCAGGGCTTTAGAAGCGCGCTATGCTATAATAGTATGAAGAAACCAACCACAGAGTACTTTGTTAATACTCAAACCAACTTAACTGACCTACCATCGATCGGCAAAATAATTTACGTCAGCTGTTACTGGAGTCAAAGTTTGAGTGACTATATCTCTTGTTATGTTTTAAAGTTTGGAAGTTGCTAGCTGAGTTCGATAAGGGATAACAATTTTTGGGTGATATAATCAAAAGAGTTGCGTATTGCATCATTATGTAAGCATGCATACCGTTTATTGTGTAGAGTAGACAAAAGGTAAGTAATAAGTATTTTTTAATTTTTGCAGGTAAAGCTTGCCTGTGAAACTAAAAGCCTGGAACATGCTTTGGAATTAAAGAGGCTTCTGGATCGGGCGTACCCTGACCTGGTGACGTTCGACACAGCACCGTTCAACGACAGAACCACATGTCCTTGCTTCATTAAGAGAAAGAAATCAAGTGTATGAACACAACCAGAAATCTTCAAGTAATGCACTTATTTTGTAATATTGTATACCGTAACTATAGAAATATCTGCTTTTAATATACCAACCCTACCTTTTCTTATCTGGTTCTTATCATTATTATAAATAAAATACATACAACCACATAATTAACATAATATTATATTGTTCTGCAATCACATATTCTGATAATACACATACACACACTTACTTTTATAATATTAAACACACTTAAAGCAAAATAACAAAAATATAGATCAAAATATTGTCACCTGTTTACTGTAAGTACATTCTTTCTTTTACTTGTAAATTTTGTCCATGAATGAAGCCATTTTCACATCCCGTTGACTTAGCCCGTTCACATCATGAGATGCTAAAGTTACCTGTGGAAAACAAATCAATTATTGAATTTTTCGTATGGAGTAAGTATAATTATCTGCCTTGCCTATTGCCTAGTCTGAAAAACCCTAAATAGTATAATCCCCTATGTAGTGTAGAGCAGAAGTCTAAGTTAACTCAATCTAAATATTCAAATAATAAAAATATCCAGTTCTGGTGCAGATCTAAAAATTTTAGGTAGAATTTGGAAGTCATTATGTTACAAACCTCATCAATACATTGAACCAACCTGCACTTTATTGTACACATTGAACCACTCGGGGTGGTGGTCCATCTTCTCAGCGAGCAGCGCCACGCGGGCCATGAACGAGAAGGCCTCATTGAAGTCCTTGAACATGAACTCCTTCTCTATGGCCTCCCGCTTGGCCTGCACCTTCCAGCCATTCTGCAGCAGCGGCTGGAGCAGGGCATCTGAGGGACTTAATTTGTCTGCCTGAAATTAAAAAGAAAAATGGTTAGTATTATTCATCAGTGACTGGACTTTAGCAGATTGGGCAATATTCAACAAGTGGTCAATTACTCAACAAGTAGCCAGTTGGGAGTAATCAATAAATTGGAACTGGTTTATTAAATTGATCAATCACTAACTTGTGACATTTTAACATAAGTTTCGAAGGAATAATGGGAAATATTGAAGCAGTTTAGTATTTTAATGAGTGTGCGATATGTAACTTACCATTTTCCTTGTTGAAGGCTTGGTAGCGCTCGCGAGACAGGCAACCCGAGTGGCATTGATCGCGGGCGAGCGGAGCGCGAAGGCTGCGGGGTGAAAGTTTATCGCTGCCGAACCCGCGCGTAAAAAACACCGTTGCCCCACCACGGCCATGCCTATCGCTTATAGCATGTATGTAATTAATTAAGTACTAACTAATGACGGGTTTTAAGAACTGCTATACGTTTTCTTTTGTTATTTAATTAAATAAACAAAATTCCAAAAATATTTTGAATTACGAATGGAAGTAAGTTGTTAATTTTGTGATATTGTGCCCTAAGGACATGACTTTAAAGTCGATATTTGATTTCATACTGTTTGACATATTATATGACGTAAGATCTGTCAAATATAAAATTAATGACAGTTGACGTTGCCGGTAGTGATAGCAAAATCGGGAACCTTTCGGGAACTAATCTGCCTCTGACATAGCTCACAGCGAACTAGATAAAAAATTTAAAACTATGGGACTTTAGTGGTTGGCGATCATTGGCGATGGCTTGGCACACAAAAGCAGTGTGACGGGATACCAAAGTTACATTGGACTGAACGGTGTATTTAATTTATTTAACTCATGTTATTTCATGTAACGCTCTATAGCCATCCGTAACCGCACTGCTTTTGGTGTGGCGAAACTGGCGAAGCGTCGTTACGCTCACACCAAGGAACATAAGTAGTTCCCTAACGAGAGGTTCACACGAAACGGTGATAAATTTTGATACCTTATTCTAAAGTTGGTGTCACAGAGCAAATCTTTGATAGTTTTTCAAACTTGTCTTTGCTTTTAGCATAGACAACCATGTCTACCATTTTGCCTTTTTATGAGTTTTTTGTTGATTTTGTTTTGATTGATGGAAGTTGTTGTGTTGGTTCTTTTCACGTTATTTTACTTATTTATTCCATGTGAAAGTGTATTATTACGATCAAGCTATAGTTAGTAATAGGTATAATTTGTTTAAACTTAAAATGTCAAGCTTAAAATCTTTGTTGCCGCCTAAGATTTTCGAAAAAATAGATAGAGCTGGTATTTCTACAGTCAAACAGATAATAACTATGGCACCGTGGAGTATTAGGCAATTGACCAATTTGAATTCCGAAGATATAGCGCTGCTTAAAAACGTTGCAGCTGAATCAAGCTCCCCAGTTATTGTAACTGGACACAGGCTACTTGAAATGAAGAATGTTTTACGGAAGAGAGTAGCTACGGGCTGTATGTCAGTAGATGGTCTCTTACTTGGAGGGTTTCAGAGAGGCTGCCTTACTGAGCTCTACGGAGAAAGTGGTTCGGGTAAAACTCAAGTGGCCATCCAAGCAGCAGTTACAAATTGGCCTTCTGGGACAGTTTACATTTGTACTGAAGATTTATTTCCAGTGAAAAGATTTAATCAAATATCCAAGAACAATATAAATTACCACCCTAGTCATGACTATGGGAAGTCTGTATTTGTAGAACATGTAACAGAGTCACATGAACTGTTGTCTTGTATTAGAATCCGGCTGCCCAAGCTGCTGGAGAGTAATAATGTTTCTCTGGTAGTAATTGACTCTGTTGCTGCTCCATTTAGATCAGAAACTACAAACTACATTCAAAGAGCTGAAGAATTAAGAGAAATGGCTATTTCACTGTTGAAGGTAGCCCGTGAGTTTAACCTGGCTGTAGTCTGCATAAACCAAGTGACCTCTTCTATGGAAGGTACCGGGGATAATGTGTTGCCGTCACTGGGCCTTGCTTGGTCTAACATGGTAGCCACCAGACTATGGCTCAGAAAGTCAAGATCCATATGCCTGAATCAAGATAATTATCACCATGAAGATATGGCACGGAACATGGTGCAAGTTAGAGAACTTTATGTGGCTTTCGCACCAGACCTTCCAAATGAAGCAGCAGAATTTATTATTACAGAATCTGGCCTTAAAGCTATACAATAAAATTCTGATAAATAAAGAGATAGCATTTCGGAGAAGTGGAACACATTGTCTTTATTAATCTGTGGCACTGTCAAAGAATCAGCTGATTGTCACAGTGAGAGATTGAAGAAGGTTTGTTGGTTTGTCAAAATTGTTGTGGTCACAAACATAAATTGCCTCAAAAATTGTATTTGATTTTAATATATATTCATCTATGTTATCTAATACTTGTCTTTTTTAATAATAATTCCCAATATGTCTTGCAATACATGTGGAAAATCATTTTCTTTATTACGGAAAGAAGTTAGTATTTTCTTACATCCATAATATACATACAATGATTCATATCAACAGTAGATACTCACCAAATTCTCTTATTTCAGAAAGGGTGCCCAGGATGTGGATTCAGCTATTGTTCAAAATGTTTAGATAACAAAGTGTTTTTAAAGAAAATCAATTCAGAGGCAAAGGTAGATCAATTTATAAATAAAATGTGTTCATTTAGAAATAACAGATTTTCTTATCTCATTTACATTTTGCAGGTTTGTGTGAAGTGCAAGCAGAAATCCAATTCAGGGGAATCATCACAAATTGAACCTCCAGATGCATACTATAAGTAAGATTATATCTAATAGCTTTACCTGTTGTTAAATCTCTCTCTGAACTTATCGGTTGGTGGGTATATTTCGCCCCTCATCCTTTCTTTTTTCATAACCAATTTTAGTTTGACTGTCCCATTAATAGTAAAAACAAAATAAACTAATTTACTACACAATATAGAGTTTTACCTTCCTTCCTTTTATGTTTTTTAGGGAACCATACCTCAAAAGGAATAAACGTAACCCTTATCACTTTATTGTCCATCTGTCTGTTTTTCTACTAAACACCCTCAAAACTATTTCCAGGCGCATTGGAGCCTCAAGTGGTAGTAGCGCAGAACACTCCACTGATCAAGAAATACTGAGCAGGCTACAAAAACTTAAAGATGACAAACTTGAAAATAAGACTGCTGTAACAACTGAAGAAATAACTGAAAGACTTAAAAAAATCAAGGGAGATGTTCCATCTGTCTCTGATGCTGAAATACAAGAACGCTTGGCCAGATTAAGGGGCACCCCTAATCCTGTTACTACTACAAATAAGGTATTTTCATTAGCTGTTATATGATATTTATTTATTATTTATAATTGTATTTTTATGTGATAGATTATTTATTTAGGCCTAACTACAATAACCCACTGCTGGGCAAATAAATACATTACATAAAGTTACTTGTTTGAGACACTATTAATATAACTTTAATAACTTATAGGTATTATTGCCGACTGCAGACCGTAGGACAGAACAGGAACAAGCAGATGACCTGTTGAAGCAATATTTAGAGCAAACCACTATGGACACCCAGTACAAGGATGAATTTGACAAGTCCGTGGACAGCATCCAGTCAAGGCTCATGAAACTGAAAGGCTCTGAGGGCAACCCAACTGCTGGTGTAGAGGCACCAAATGCAGAGTCAGAAGATGAAGAGGAAACGATTAAAAAGATCATTAACAAGGTATGCAAAATGTTTTAATTGATTATTATGTATTACCGGAAGTATTTTTTTATGGACGAATGGTAAGAGAGCAAAGCCTAGTGGTGTCGCAGCCATGCTTAATGCCTTCTTGGTCAATTTAAGTGATTTTTTAAGTTTTCCCACCAAACGTTTTCCACGTAAATCTCTCGCAACAATCAAAATAGATATTCCCCTAACGATTTATATATTTTTTCAGTACAAAGCAGAGGCATCCCTAGAAGTGGAGGAGGCGGTGGGCCCCTACACAAGCGAGGAGCTGCCATTCTGTGAGATCTGCAACGAGGACGCGACACTACGCTGTCTCGGCTGCAAGTACCTCTTTTGCAAGCGATGCTACCTCGACCATAGAGATGATGATGATGGCTGCAACCGATATGAACCTTATAAGCCACCGAAAGGAATTTAAGTTGTGTAAAGATAAAGAAGAGCTTTTCTTACGAAATTATTCACCAATTTATTCCAATATCAGTGTAAATGAGATTTTTTATGTGTAAGTATTTTATCATTTTGCTTCCAGTGCCTTTAACTATAAATGAAATATAAACTCTGTAAATTATTTATCTTTCTTTATTTTTAGATTCTCAAATTCCTCTAAAACAATAGGTATTAATTTCACTAAATCACTGGAAGTTTGCTTGTATTCATTTTCTATCCACATCTCCCTCAGCCTGGCTATAATTTTTCCATACATTTTGCCCGGGGGGACTCCATTGTCTTTCAATTCCTTGCCCCCGATAGGGAACTTGGGCATCTCCCAGCTGTTGAACTGATCCAGCAGTTTCTCATCTCCTCTGTATTTGAGGACTTCTCGGACATACTCAACAGCAATATCCTTTTTCATTGAAGCATTGATTACTAGTTTTTCATATGGCCTGAAATTAGGACAATATTAATTCAAGGAAAATTTAATTATTTTAATTCAAGGTACCTTGCCTCAGTAGGCTCCTAGTAGGGACGTAACATTTATGTTAGGTGTTAGGTACCCTACCTACTTTGAATTAAATCTGTTTTACATCTATAAGTGTTTTACCCAATGTTTGCAACATAATAATTCAAGGATGGAAGAGGAATAACAAAAGAAGCAACTTACATAAGTGGTCGTTCTGCGACCTTATCACCCCTGTGTTCGACCAGGTAGTATGCCAGGTCTTTGTCAAAGCTGGAGAACTTGAGTCTGCTGTGGAGCACCGTGACCTCGTCCATGTCTCTCAGCAGCGCCGCCAGGTAGCTCATGGGGTGCAGGCCGAGGTGACCACTCCTTTGCTGCAATTTATTCAACTCTTCTATGTTGGGCTTGGAGGGTAACCCTGTTAATATATTAATACTTGTAGTTCCATGCCAATAAAAATATTTTTCATGATAAATGAAAATTAAATCTGTATACAATAAGAACAAACCTATGTAATTTCCAACCCCAGCTTTCAACATAGTCTTCAACAGTTCAAAGGCAAAGTTGCCTTGGAGTGTTTTCTTGAGTTCCATCCATATTCTCTCGCCGGACACATTCTGTAGCCCTCCCACATTATTGGCAATTACTGTCAAGGTCTCCTCCTCATGATTGTCCGGTGCACTGGCAATGCGCCCATAGAACCTGAAGTATCTCAGTATTCTGAGGTAATCCTCTTTGATCCTCACATCAGCATCTCCAACAAATGCTACCCTCCTCTTCTGCAAGTCATCATACCCGAAGAAGTAGTCATAGACAGAGCCATCAAATCCTGAAACATGAAGTGCATGTAATTTATAGTTTATGGAGGAAGCTTAGGTCCAATCTTGGAGGAAGCTCAGGTCCTGCAGTAGATTATGCATTTGAGTTTCAGGAATGCTACAATAATGCTTACCTAGGAACATAGAATTAATAGTGAGATCTCTTCTATTAGCATCCAGTTTCCAGTCAGTAGTGAACTCAACCTCGGCGTGGCGTCCATCAGTCACCATGTCTATCCTCAGGGTTGTCACCTCAAAGTTCTCTTTATCATTAATCCGGGGAGTGATAGTCCCGTGCTTCTCTCCCGCCATGTTGATCATCCTCACACTTTCTTCAGTGAACATGTCCTTCATTTGCTGAGGAGTTGCTGTGGTGGCGAAGTCGAGGTCTTTAGGCTGCTGTCCCATTAGAAGATCCCTGGGTTACAATTTACAAGATGTTTGTTATTATTGCATCAGTATGGTCATAATTTAAATTACTACAATTTATTACTTTTCAATTTGGAAAAGGAGATGACTAATAGTACGGTGGCCTGCGCCTAAAAGTATACAGGCGGAGTTTTTAAAATAGCGATCCCAGATGATGAAGGGACCAGCTACATCTGTTATAAAAGCGGGGACGTGTTGTGTGTGATGTGTGTAGCAGTGGTGTTTACGTGGATGTGCTTGACCAGCATGTGAGCTTGAGTACACTATTTTAAAAACTCCGACTGTATACTTTTAGGCGCAGGCCACCGTACCTTACTGCCCCACCAGCTATTCGAATTTCATACTGGTATTTATCAAAGAGACTCTTCAGATCCATAACCTCTTTGGTAAACAAGGATTTAAATTCTGATGAATCTAGTTTGGTGACGATTGGGTCTTCTCTGCTTTTTAGATCCATGTCTATTTTGGATCTCCTTCGTCTTCCCGCCACGGTTACACTGGCAAAGGCCTAAAAGGAAAATTATAATGTTAATTTGTTCATTCCAAAAAATAGTTCTACTAAATACCGAAAAAGTACTTTACACGTAATTGTACGGTGTGGTATATTTTAAAAATATTGTTAGATAGGCAGAACATAACTTATTGAAATAGAAATCACACAAATAGTGAGCAAATTTCAAAACTAAAAAAATTGAGACAAGTTCGACATCGTGAAACAAACAAAACAATGTGACAGTGACACCATACATTATTCTGTGATTCAAAATATTGGTATTTTGTTCTACTAGATTGCAAAATTGTGAGATTATTATTCTGAGGACTCTATACGGTTTGCAACTTTTCTTTTTCACAGATTTCCCTTGCCAGGTTATTGTATTCGACATACTAATATACTTTTATCATGGTACTAACTTATTACTCTAAGGTACTAACGGTGGCGGTGGACCTGATGATGCTGTAAAATAAAAATACCATACTGGAAGTTGTTATCATTTTATTGGATATAATAATATGGTTCTATAACAAAATGGGCGTTGGGTTTACTGTCATTTCCCGCCCATGAGGCCGCTCATGCCGCTGGAGCCCTGCTGCAGCTGCCGCATCATGTTGTGCAGGCCCGACATGCCGCCCATCTGCTGCAGGATGCGCGGGTCCATCATCTTCGCCATCTGTTGGTTGAGTTTAGCCATCTGGGTCTGGTTCACGTTCTTGGCCATATCGCCGCCTTTGAAGAGTCCTTTGATTCCGCCCATCTTCTTTACTACTGCTGCGAATTTCGTGTACTGAGTTATGAGGTCTTTGACATCTCTTTCCGTGACTCCTGCTCCGTTGGCGACGCGCGTGATGCGCGTGGGCTGCTTGGAGAAGAGCTTGGCGCCGTCGCGGTGGTCGAGCTCGCCCTCGTTCATCGAGTCCATGATCGTCATCAGACGCTTCAGCTTCGCCATCGACTCCTGCTCGCTGCCCTTTGACATGAGGTCTTGCGAGAAACCCGGAATCATGCCCTGGAAAGAATATTCAAATATAATAATTTAAGATCAGATATATCAATACTGGTATAATCGGTACTGTGGTAGGTGAGCCACAATATAAACTTTATGTTGATGAAAAATTCATACCATGATCTGTGAGAAGGGTCCCATTTTCATGATGTTCTGGAACTGTTCGTACATGGCTCTGAGCGTGAACTGGCCGTGTTTCAGTTTCTCGAGCAGCTCGTCGTTATCATCTAGCTTCAGTTCATTCACTTTGTCCAGCAGTCCCTCGATGTCGCCCATGCCCAGTAGTTTGTTTATGAAGGGTTTCGTTTTGAATGGCTCCAAGTCATCAATGTGTTCTCCCGTACCGATGAAGATTATGGGACTCTGTGTTGCGGCCACGCTGGAAATTTTAGTTTTAGGTATAGAAAATGTATAGTTAAAAAAGACAACAGGTACCTTAATATAGTACCTACGAATGTTGCTGTTTATGTGCTTGCTAGGTATATCAATAAATAGTTTGGAGCTTAAATCTTATGCTGCTACTTTCCATTTTCTTTATCACAGTTCTATGCATGCTTTTGTAAAAGACTGTCAATAGTCTTAGGGCAAACAGACTATAATCTTTCACAAAAAACATAATCATATTGTGTTTTTAATAGCCTCATCACGACCCATCATGTCCCCACTGCTGGGGCACAGGTCTCCTTCCAATGATGGAAGGGTTTTATAGTAGAAGGTTGTACATACGCGGACAGGGCGCCTCCTCCCTTGGCGTGTCCGTCGAGCTTGGTGATGATGACGGAGCCGATGTCCACCTTGTCCTTGAAGGCGCGCGCCTGCGCCTCGCACGCCTGCCCGATCGTCGCGTCCATCACGAAGATTATGTTGTCGGGTTTCTGTTGGTGTTGTTACATTGATTTTGATAGTGTGATTTTTGGGATTTTAGTGATTAATATGGATAGACTGTTTATAGTAGTTATGTTGAGACTTTTCATTGGAATATCTGTGGCTCAAATTATGATTTTTATCATTGTGAAGTAATAATTGGCTATACATACTTCAAAGTTTGGCTATTTATCATTTAAGGTGCTGCCTTACAATGCCTAACAATACTAGTTGTCTGTTCTTACAGATGGTGCTATTTCAGCACTAACACATCACAATGTTAATTTGGCGACTTTTTAAATGCCTACACATGTAACATGTGGCTGCTATTAATATAAATGTCCTTACAATAGCCGTAGCAACAGCCAACATCTCCTCAAACAGGGACTCCTCCTGCTTGTGCCGGCCGCTCGTGTCCACAATGATCATCTCGAAGCCTTCCTTCTTGAACATCTCTACTCCTGTGGTGGCAATCACCACGGGGTCTACTTCTGTATAGCTGGAATTGAGTTATGTTTGTGAAAAATTAGATTTATTGGATGCAATAGATTAATATAATTTTTAACTCTAGGAGGTTTGGAAATTCCAATTTGAATGAGTATTGAAAAGAAAACAACATATTAATGACTATACATTAACCTACACAATGTTATCAGTAATACTATAAACTAGTCTCACCTTCCATAGAAAGGTATTCTGGCTTTAGTACAGTTCTGTTTGACCTGGTCATAAGCACCAGCTCGGAATGTGTCAGCACACACCAAGCAAGACTTCCAGTTCTTCCTCAGGTAGTGGTATGCTAACTTTGTACAAGTTGTGGTCTTTCCTGATCCTTGTAGACCAACAAACATTATGATATTTGGCTTTCCTTTGATTGGCTGGTAGGGCTTCACTCCTGGATCAACCAACTGAAATATTTGAGAAGAAGAAGGTTAGATTATGTAAATATATGTATATGTAATAAATGTTCCGATATTTTTCCAATTAGTAGTCACATTAGTAAGTCTAACCTTGACAAGTTCTTTGAACACGGCGGACTGTATCATCCGTCTCTTGTTGAGCCCTCCCGCCATCTCGTCGAAGTCGATGACGGCGCGCACATTCTCCCGCAGGTTCTTCACGAGACGGATGTTCACATCAGCTTCCAATAGAGCAGCACATATCTCTTTCAGCATAGAATTTAACACCTACGAAAAAGGTTACACATAATAAGTTACAATCGCGATTGGAAGGAAAATCTTGTCTGTTAAGCTTCAGTATACTCACTTCTTCATTGATTATTGTAGCCCTGCTCAGGGACTGCAGAGCAGTGGTAATTTTTCGACCTAAATCTGCTAAAACCATTTTGATGTGTGTTGTTTTTCTTCCTGGTTAATACTACACAAGTCTTGTTAGTAGTTAAATTACTATGATAAAGAATTATTGAACATTTTACCAATGTAACTAACTCACATAAACTTAGCAAAACACTTTCTATTTCTAAATAAATTGAATGTAATCAGACTGAGAGAGACGATTTTGACAAGGCATGAACACGACGACACGTCAAATTTGTAAGTTGCGTTTTGTTTCTTCTTTTCTCCAGCCATAAGCATAAAAGTCAGCGTTTTCGGTATTTTGACTGATTTTGTTTTTTTACCGTCTAGCAATAACAAAACGCCTACGTGTGAATACTCAGAATAAGTACTATTTTGTACTAAAAACCGGTAAATTAATTAATCGGTATAGCGGCTATATTATCCCATCACTTAGTAAAAAAAAAACGTTTTGTAATTTTGTCAACTCACGGAAGGTTATTATTTTAGTCAAAACCGAAGTATTTTGATAAAAACCCATTGAAATGGTAAATATGTAGTGAATTCATCAACACCATTAACTAATCAACGATTTAGTCAGTTATATCTTTTGTATAATTTTATTTACTTCGTGTTTTAGGGTCAAAATCAATCTGGATCTGGTAGCGGTGGGGACAAGAAGGATGACAAAGATAAAAAGAAGAAGTACGAGCCCCCGATCCCCACCAGAGTTGGCAAGAAGAAGCGCAAGGCAAAGGGACCAGATGCCGCACTCAAATTGCCGCAAGTCACCCCTCACACTAGATGTAGGCTAAAACTATTAAAACTCGAAAGAATAAAGGATTACCTGCTGATGGAGGAAGAATTCATCCGCAATCAAGAAAGACTGAAGCCCCAGGAGGAGAAAATAGAGGAAGAAAGGTCTAAAGTAAGTCTTTCTTTATCAAGTTTGTTTTCATTGTGATTTGCACAGAATTTATTTGATGTTTATGTGACCCAATTAGCTGCTCACAAAAATTACTGCATCTCACCCTATTCTGCATATTGTTTCATCAGGTCGATGACCTGCGAGGGACGCCCATGTCGGTGGGCAACCTGGAGGAGATCATAGATGACAATCATGCAATAGTGTCCACATCAGTGGGCAGCGAGCACTACGTCAGCATCCTCTCCTTCGTGGACAAAGACCAGCTGGAGCCCGGCTGTTCAGTGCTGCTAAACCATAAGGTAACATATTCAGATATATTTATATCAAGTCACATTGTGATTTTAGGTGGTAAAAGTTAGTAGGTAGGCTACAAGAATGCTAGATGAAATTTAATAAGCAGATGACCTTTCACTTGTATAATGTATGAATGAAAAGAGAAGAATTACAATGTAAAGTTTTAAATTTTTACCTTTTAAAACATACATAAATAAAGGTTTCAACAAGTTGTAATGGGAATATTAATGAAATGAAATGTTTCATTGCTATTCAAATACAAACAGAGTTCAGTATGTTCATAATAATTTGATGTGTCACCTTATTGAAAGTTTCTTAGTTGCAGTAACTTTGAGTTAATGTACTGTTTGTAGGTGCATGCAGTGGTGGGAGTGCTGGGAGACGACACAGACCCGATGGTGTCCGTCATGAAGCTGGAGAAGGCTCCACAGGAGACATATGCAGACATTGGTGGACTGGACATACAGATCCAAGAAATTAAGGTACTTATAAAGTTTTTCTATTCTGCTCTAACTTAGATTGCTTACTTGCAAAGTTTATGAATATTTTTTTAATTTGTTGTTGAGGAAAATTGACAACAGCAATGCACCTCTGCCTACCCCATAAGAGAGTATGTACTTTGTACAAGGTTAGCAACTGATCTAATGTTTGCAGTAAACTGTACATTCCTTAACTTTGCATGTTTCCTTAACAGGAATCAGTAGAGCTGCCCCTGACCCACCCGGAGTACTACGAGGAGATGGGCATCAAGCCCCCGAAGGGAGTGATCCTGTACGGGCCGCCCGGCACTGGCAAGACTCTGCTGGCCAAGGCCGTTGCCAACCAGACCTCCGCCACATTCCTGCGTGTAGTCGGCTCTGAGCTCATTCAGAAGTATTTGGTAAGATTGATTAGATTGAATTTAGATAATTTATTCATTTAGTTCCTGAGGACAGAACGGCGTGGCGCACGCTTGTTAAGGCCCTCTGTACCACTGGGGTACCATAGGACAGGAACAACAACAACATAGCTATATTAAGAACTTACATTCAATAGTATTAAGACCATCATCTTGAATGAAGGGTTCTTATTTGGTTGTATTGTCAACTCAACTAAAACTTTCATAATTTTGTACTTACCTCAAGTCAAGGTAATAACACTAATAACATAACTTTCATTCCTTATTTCTTTTCCAGGGTGATGGACCTAAATTAGTGAGAGAGTTATTCAGAGTGGCAGAAGAGCATGCACCTTCCATTGTGTTTATTGATGAAATTGATGCTGTCGGTACCAAACGGTAAGATTTGTTCCTTTTGAGAATACCTCTTTCAGTAAGAAATCTGAAAGATCTTAATCTTAACATAATTATTGTATTTTATTTCATAGTTACGACTCAAATTCTGGTGGTGAGCGCGAGATTCAGAGAACCATGTTGGAGCTTTTGAACCAACTCGATGGTTTCGACTCTAGAGGGGATGTAAAGGTAAATACCTAGAATAGTGTATCAAATAAATTATTTACCTATCTATCTAAAAAAACCTGCACTACTATAGAATTTAAACAATAAAATTATTTTGGAGTCATACATAATAGGCAGCCGATAAAAGACAGTTTGGGCCCCTATGAATATGTGTCTAAAAAATAAATCTCAATGTAACTATATACTATATATATATATAACAGTAGAAAGCACCATAAACATCACGACACACTTTAAAAAAACAACATTCCCTTAGGTAATCATGGCGACCAACCGCATCGAAACCCTCGACCCGGCTCTCATCCGGCCGGGCCGCATCGACCGCAAGATCGAGTTCCCTCTCCCCGACGAGAAGACCAAGAAGCGCATCTTCACCATCCACACGTCGCGCATGACGCTCGCCGAGGACGTCAACCTGTCCGAGCTCATCATGTCGAAGGATGATTTGTCGGGCGCTGATATTAAGGTAAGCGTAGACGTTTGAAGGGTTAAGTTTAGGGGGGTGAAAGGCTGGAGTTTGAATAGAAATAATAAAATATAGAAAAAGGGCAATAGTATGGAGAGTGACAGCGCTCGATAAGCCGTCATGAAGCATTAGGTATGTTGCAAAATACCGTAATGGAAATAATAATATACACCTGTAAATACCATGCGGTGCCGGGCGTACGATGTTAAACTTTTAAGAAAGAAGACCCGAATCCTAAAAAAAATTTAATGCGGTTCTAAGCAGCGCAGCGTGAATTTCTTACATCGTCTTATTTTACGCGCCTTGCCACCGATGCTGCTGCTGCTCTTTTGAGGAAATTAAACTAACTGGCCAGTGGCCACCCTGACTTGGCAATACCTATCAGTATTTTTAACCTCCTGTTTTATTTTCGCAGGCTATTTGCACAGAAGCGGGTCTGATGGCGCTGCGCGAGCGCCGCATGAAGGTCACCAACGAGGACTTCAAGAAGTCCAAGGAGAGCGTGCTCTACCGCAAGAAGGAGGGCACCCCGGAGGGCTTATACCTTTAAAAATCATATGAGTTTTATGTATTCGTAAATGTATTAATTACAAATAAAAGCTTTCAATAGTGCTTCGTGTTTTAATCTTGTTTGTCGTTGTTTACTTAAATAACGTAAAGATTATAAATCAGCGTTACCATTCATTTACCATTTTTGATGAGGGACCAGTCATGCCTTGTTCCTATATTTTTTCTTTCTTTGCAGTGGTATGGTCCACTACAACGAAAGAAAGTCCAAAATTAAATATCTGCCTGGCTGGGAACCGAACCCGGAGGATTTTGTCGTGAGTCACAAACACAGCAAAACTAAGAAATAATTATGTATTCCGTATTCTAAGTAATTAAATAAGGCCTTTCATTGACAGCTTCTAAAAAAGTATGTATTTCTGAACGTATTGTAAAATGTCATGTCATTTTGCATTGTTATGCGGCAAATTTCAGTAGGTGGCTAGTGTAACGTATTGGTAGACAGTCAAGATAGCGATTCCCATATGAGTGAAAGAGACAAACAACAAAATCTGTTAAACCAAATGGTTGCCCTAACTTGGTAGCATTATAGCTGTACACGGCTTCTTGCGCGAAAGTAGAGCACAAAATTACGGTTTTTATTGTTAAAACGCAAGAAATTGTTATTGGTTTGTGTTTACAAAATGAAAGGAAGTCCAATAGTTAATGAATGAGTGACACGAGTAGTGATTCAGACGAGGCGACCGAGCAGACTGCCCTGATGGACGGCCACATCGCTGAAGCCCGCCCCGACAGGGAAATCGCTGAACGGATCGCCAGAAAACGAAAAACTAAAACAGAAAGCCAACGCTCTTACGGCGTAAGTACCAGACTTCCTCCCACATGTTTATTTATATGGGAAACTCTGTTCAGATACTCGACGGCTGTTGGTTGTCGAGACAATGAGATTACTCATGCCTGTAGGTACCGAGTACACCTACACGTCCACGTATCTAATCTATTTTATTTGTACTCATGCCTAGTTTTATCATTGGCAAAAACATGCATAGCATTTGATAGTTATTAAATTAGTTATTGTCCACTATAATCTAGTTGGCTTTCATGAAATGGATTATGTTTATTTGAATTCATGTTTTCTCCATAATCTTGAGCTTTAGTGTGTTATTTGGATTATCAAAAAGTTTGCCTCCCTTAAGGTTTTTGTCTTCTTGGTTGGACCTTTCTGTGGGTGGAATTGGCCAAAACTTATAAAATGGAAATGAGTGTAAGTTTTTTAGGTGTATATAAGTTTTTGAAAAAGATACAAAAATAAAAGAACACTAAATATTTGAATTTAATATCCACAGAGTGTGGAACAAAATGAAGGAAGCGGCAGTGGCAACGGCGGCAATGAGGGTCGGAGGCCAGCGGAGGCGCGGCAAGCCGGGCCCACAGTCACAGAGGTCATGGTCGAAGAGCTGGAGCTGAAGTATGGCGCACGACACGTCATCAAGCTGTTTGTGCCCGTCACTCTGTGCATGATCGTGGTGGTCGCCACCATATCCTCCATCAACTTCTATTCTGTGAAAGATGTTTACCTGTGAGTAGTTTTTGTTTTTATTTTTATTTTTTACTGTGAAGTTGTGGGCATCAGCTAGTACTACAAATCACACCTCTTAAGAAAATATTTAATTGTTTGTTTGGATTCAAAATGCTCTGAGAATACAGGATCAATTTCAAAATAATAATTATAAAGCTATTAGACAACTTGTATCCTGGAAATCACCAATAAACCCCTTGTTTTTGGGCCATCTTTGTATCATGTAAACACTTATACAAATTAATGATTTTCATTAACTTTCAGTGCCTACACACCATTCCACGAGGAGAGTCCGTATGCAGTCACAAAGGTGTGGAACGCGCTGGCCAACTCCATGATCCTGCTGTGTGTGATCGCGCTCATGACCGTGCTGCTCATCGTGCTGTACAAGAAGCGCTGCTACCGGATTATCCACGGCTGGCTCATTCTCTCGTCTCTGATGCTGCTCTTCATGTTCTCGTATCTGTACTTAGAGTGAGTTTTGTATTTGTTTATACTTGTCTTGACATACAAAGACTGTTTGTGATTTTGTTACATGCTAAGCTAAGTGTTTCATATTTCCCTAATTACCACAAGCTATAAAAGGAAAGGCGTGATAAGTGAGGCTTGGCTTCAATAACCGACAGTTTTATCCTATGAAATTACTATAAAATACATTGTAACTTATACATAAAATATATTTTTTTAAAGAATAATAGTATAAGGCCTTGCACTGCAGCACCAAAAATGCAGATCTTTGGCTCTGCAAAAAACATTGACCTGAATGATGGCAGTCTCTCTAATAAAATTTACATCACGAAACATAAAAAATATATACATATTGCACTAATATTAGCATTGCCTGTCCTACAAAGAAGCTCTAAGCACCTAGATTATCCCTATGGTATGCATAAAGTCCATAACACATGAATCATATTCTTTAGATTGTACATAAAAATATATCTTACTTCTATTTAACAGAGAAGCCCTACGTGCCTACAACATCCCAATGGACTTCATAACTCTAACGTTCGTGATGTGGAACTTCGGCGTGGTGGGCATGGTGGTGATCCACTGGAAGGGCCCGCTCCGGCTGCAGCAGGCCTACCTCATCTTCATAGCGGCGCTCATGGCCCTCGTTTTCATTAAGTACCTGCCGGAGTGGACCACCTGGGCCGTGCTCGCGGTTATCTCTATTTGGGGTGAGTTGTGTAGAGTAGAAAACAATAAAAATTTGATCTTATTTGGTTCATCAAAAAGTTCTATAAATCTTGCGACACACCTGTCTTCATGGTCTTATTATTATTCATAACTCAATGCATTATGCATAGTGACATCCTACTAATACTTAACTACAATCCAACCCGTACTAATTAATAAGTTTTTTTTGCAGATCTTGTAGCAGTATTAACACCAAAAGGACCACTAAGGATATTAGTAGAAACCGCCCAGGAAAGAAATGAGCCAATTTTCCCAGCTCTTATTTACTCATGTGAGTATTTAATTATTAAATTAAAAAATTATAGCTACCTAAGACCATTTTTTTAACACGAATACACAAAATGTTGTTTGGAAAACCTATAAGTACATAATACAGTTTTAAAGAAATATGAACCTTAACCGCATCGTTTTCTTCCAGCGACGGTGATGTATTGCCTGGCGGCGACGGCCACCGGCGAAGGTGAGCGGCGCGAGCTCGACCCCCTCCGCCCGCGCGGTCCGTTCCTCCTGCCCTCTCGCTCACACACCCCATTCACCTACTGTGCCTTTCTCTGTCTTCTACTCTATTAGTCTAATATTTTTTTAAATATAACAGTTTAATCAAGTCACCAGATCGTAAGAACATAAGGGAGCAGCAATGTTCTCAGCTATCTTTCCAGATCTTTAAATCTTCACTTTGGTGTTATTTCATATGAATATGAATATTTCATTTTCTAACTTATTTACATTTTTTTTCAAATATCCTATCATCCTCGCATGCGCTTATACCTACAAATTGTTCATTTATAACAACGGCAAAAGGGTGCTTGTACCTTACTGGCTGACCCTTAATGCTTTCACTCCCTCTACGTATATGTACAGGATATTTAAAAAAGGGTACAATAAGCCGAAAGGTGACGCTGCGAAGTAGAATGTATTTTCTCACGAATTACAAAAGTCGTAAAACTAAATTTATTAGAGTGACCACCTGAGTCACCCCCTTTCGGCTTACTATACCACTTTTGCAGCAACCTGTATATTTATCTTAACCCCTCAACTGTCAGACACGGCAGCTAACCCAACCCCTCTCCTCACAGGCACAACCGCGCAACCCTCAGCCGACGAGGCGGACGCGGCGGCGGGCTTCACGGGCAGCTTCACGCGACGGGCAGCCAGCGGCGCCGCGCCCCGAGCCGTGAGCTCGCACCTGGACCGCAGCGCGCCCGCCGGGTACGCCACGCGGGTGGAGCCCCGGGAGCCGCGGGAGCCGGAGCTGGAGGAAGAAAGTTAGTCACTTATTGTATTTAAGCTGTTGGTTGTTAAGTATGATGGGTAGAGGCTACTGGCTTGCCTCGTGGATCTGAAATAAAACGCGCCTTCAGATTAGCAGGATCTAGTCGCTGCCACTACAAGAGGTAGATGAGGAAGAAGAAAGCGCCTAGTAGTGTCTCTATTATGATGAGGTATTTGAGTAGCAGTTAGTTCAGCTTCACCCAGCGACCGGGGCCGCGCCTCGAGCTGTGAGCTCGCACCTGGACCGCAGCGCGCCCGCCGGGTACGCCACGCTGGTGGAGCCCCGGGAGCCACGGGAGCCGGAGCTGGAGGAAGAAAGTTAGTGGCAATATGGTTTTTAGTTTGTTTCAGTATGAGGAATTGATGTATAATTTAGGGTAGAAATGGCAGTGGGGTTTGAGTAGAGACCATGTACCGGCGAGAAAGTATGAGCATGTAAGCGCGAAGAGTTGAGCGGCCCCCTGCGAGACGGACGGACGATATAGTCACTTCTGCGGGGAAGCGCTGGATACGGGCCGCCTCAGATCGGACAAGGTGGAAAACATTAGTGGAGGCCTATGTTGAGCAGTGGAAGTCCTATAGCTGAGATGATGATGATCGTAGCTCCGGCGCGTATCATGAATCAGAACAGAATCCGTGTCTTGTGACATAACTTGGTATTCAACCCTCCCGTGTGTGTTCCAGAGGGCGTGAAGCTGGGCTTGGGCGACTTCATCTTCTACAGCGTGCTGGTGGGCAAGGCCAGCTCGTACGGCGACTGGAACACCACGCTCGCCTGCTTCGTCGCCATACTCATTGTACGTATCAATTATACTTAGGATTGTAGGTGTTGGTGGATGAATTCTGATCTCTTCTATTCTCTGTAAGTACCTGCACCTGGCTCTCTCAAGTGAAACCTTTGTGCATATACCTTAGGTCTAAACTGCCTTCCTAAGCTTTGACGGAAAACTGAAAATGTTCTAGCAATTATTTTATAAACTTTGGTATGTAGGAAGCTGACCACCTCGATGAATATACAGGCTACCTTTTATCCCGGTATTCCATAGTAAAAGTTTTCAGGCGAAGTGGAGTTCATGGGATAAGCTTTTCACTGTATAGATTAGCTAGGTAGCCAATATAGGCGCTGAATGAGAAAGAGTGTAGGTATGTTGTGGCGCTCTTAGAAGAGATTACGGATTGATCGACGATCCTACTGGAGCCATTACAAACGTGCGTTATAACGTATTAATTTCTTTCCAGGGTCTCTGCCTAACACTCCTACTGCTAGCGATACTAAAGAAGGCGTTGCCAGCGCTGCCGATATCAATCACCTTCGGTCTGATCTTCTACTTCGCGACGCGCGGAGTGGTGAAGCCGTTCGCGGACGCGCTGGCCTCGGAACAAGTATTCATCTAGCTCCGTCCGTCACCGACTCGTGCCTCGTTACTTGTTAGACAACTCTTTAGTTAAGGCATAGACTAATATTAGTCTATGGTTAAGGTACGGTTAGGTAGGATGTTAGGTAAGAATGTATGTAACGGATTGAGTGGATCTAGCAGGCGTATGTGGAAGCAATATGAAAGTAATTCTTGGTCCTATAAAATTGATTAATCTCTGGTAATTTGCTAGTACATAACAGGTACTAGGTATTTATTTAATTTTTCAGTATTTATTAAAACTCAATTTATTTTTTATGTCCATCTTTTCCAAGATAATCCGAAAATTGCAGTCCTATGTTTAAATGATGGGTTTATTTTATACTGATTGAATAGTCATTCCTTATACCTATGAATTATCTTTGTTCTACCGAAATGCCTATGCCTATGTGATTTTGCGTATGAAATATATAACTAATGCGCCTTTATGTACAAGGGATATTTAAATAAGTATTACTTAAAACTCGAAAATAATAGCATCTAATGATAATTCGTCGTACGTTAAATGTAAAAAAAATACATACACAGAGTCACATAAGCAGCTGGTTAGAGATTTTAGGATTAATTATTGTAATATGTGTGGACTGAATTTGAAATGTAAAAAGATGGCGATAGTCATAATGTCTGTGAGTAATGGGATGGACTAGACACCAATAGATACGATAGTGTAAATACCTACATAAGCTAGTGAAAGCCCTAATTCGTTGTGATAAATATTTATTGAAATCACTTTGCTATAATAATAAAATATCATGAAGATAAGATTTTTGTGTTCTTTTGTTTATTTAATTACATTCCACGTTTGACAGACGAGTAGGTAGGTACTATGTGTAGTTCATAGGTACTATATGTAGATCCTGTCGCTTTTGTAAGTCAGGCCGAGATCAGCCAGTGTGGGAGTGTGGAAGACTGTCGGTGCGTGAAAAATCATTTATTTACCTATGTATATGTACTGAGTCTACACCGGTCGTAAGTTTCGGCTCTACAAAATTAAATAACCCTAGGCTGTTTTTTTTGTGTGTCGTTTATAAAAATCTAGCACTAGGCAAGTAGGAAACAAGAAGCGGGACCCCCTATGTTGGCAACATTTGTATTCCAACTCCCATGTTGCAGGTCTATTACCTTATGACTACGTAGTTGATATCGGCTAATATAAAATTTTGCCTTACAATCCCCTTGTTGAATAGCTCCTAAGTAACTCACAAATTGTTAAGTCAAGGTAATATTTAAGAATAAACTTTTTTATGTATTTAAAATCTTTTAATTTATACTTTACGAATTGAAACTAAAATACTATAGGAAACAAGTTATAATTTTAATAAAATCATTTATTGCTTACATCGCATTTACAATTCCTCGCATCAACAATAACGACATAATTAAGACACAGTTCTGGTATAAAAAGAAGATAAAAATATTAAAATATAAACATATTAAAATGTATGTAGGTATGTGAAATGCAAGTGGCGTGAATGAAAATACAAATTTGTTGTACTATTTGTACGTTATACGAGATTGATTTATACACGAAAATAATGTACATTGCCTAATGATAAAATAAGAAGTATAAATGAGTAACAGGCTAGATTGAGATTGCACTTTCTGGTAACTAACTATAAATATCATGGTCACTCTACAATAGTTTTTTAAACATAAATAAAAAAATATTACTAAACACTTTACATAATGTATGTCGCTTTAAAGTAATCGTTACGTACCCACAACTAATAAAATTGAAAATTACTTTTAAGAGCGTGCAATATTGCAAATATACATTTATAAAAACTTTAACCAATCAAAATAATTTAAATCTATTAAACCACAACAACATAAAAAATACGAATTCCAACCCATTCGGATACTAATTCGAGACTATCGGAATGTTTTTCTTTTCAATATTGGAATTTGATTTATCACATCTAAAGTTACTAAACTCTATAAAATGATTCAGATATAAGGTACTAATGTTTAAAAAAACTTACTGAATCAGTAGTTACCCATCCTCACATTGCATTGTTTTTACAACTCGCTTCTGCGTTCGTTATAATTTAAAAATATATAAAATATATTTACTTTATGCTTGCTCCACAGTTTGTTCTCAACTGGACACTCACTTACCCTAACACAACCTTCTATCTACAGATGATTGGGGATCTCTGTGGGCCCCTCCTTCTTGATGACCTTCAGCGGTTCCTTGCCGGGCTTGGCCGTGTCCACCGGGATGTACTCCTGGATGGGGATCTCATCGGGAACCTTCTTGTCCTTAGACTTTGATTTCTTCTCTGGTTCGGGAGACTTTTTGGCTTTGTCCTCTTTTGGTTCGGCCGGTTTAGGGACGGATTTCGGTTTCTCCTGCTGTTTCTCAGCCGGCTTGGTTGCTGGCTTGGGGGTAGGCGCGGCGGCTGGTTTAGGGGCCGCTTGCTTGGGCGCCGCGGCGGGCTTCTCAGCTTGTTTAGGGGCGGGCGTCGGCGCGGCCTTCTCGACTGGCTTCGTCGGTTTAGGGGGTGTCGTCACCTTCTTCTGTTCTTTAGGTGGTGGTGTAGTAGTTTCCACCTTCTTGGGTGGTGGCGTCGCTGGCTTCTCTTGCTTGGGAGGCTGGGTCGGTTTGGGTTCAGATTTCGGTTTGGTTTCTATGGGTTTCGGCGTGGGCTTGGGTGTTTCGACGGGCTTGGCTTGTGGCTTGGCGGCCGCTGGCTTCGGCGCTTCTTTCACTACAGGCTTCTCCACTTTGGGTTGTTCCTTGGGTTTGGTTTCGACTTTAGGTTTGGGTGCTTCAGTCTTGGGTGCTTTTTGGACGGATGCGAAGGCTTTTTTCAGTCCTTCAGGGGCGGGGACTGCGCCGATGTACTGCTGCACGTGCGGACAGCCCAGATACAGCTGGTCGCCCACCACAATGGCGTCACTGATGGACACCACACTCTTGTCTGTGTTGTAGTATGAAGCTACGATCTTGCCGTTCCAGTCAATTTGAATAAGTCCCGACGTCGGGGGCAGCAGGCCGCCTACTGTTTTGAAATGTCCGATCTGCAGAAACATAAAACCATCATTATAAACAGATATAAAAGGGTACAGAGTAATGAATAAGTTGATTTACTCTTATAAAATGATTAATTTGACCATTTCTCGAAATTGGTAAAAAGAAAATTACTTTCCATTATGAAGAAACATAAAACCGTCATTATAAAAAAAATATAAAAGGGTAGAGGGTAATGAATAAGTTGATTTACTCTTATAAAATGATTAATTTGACCATTTCTCGAAATTGGTAAAAAGATAATTACTTTCCATTATGAAGTAAAAAGGAAAGTTTGTTTTCAAAAGTCTTTGAACAAAAGTTGTTGAGAGTTACCTCCTGAGTCACCCTTGCCTTTCAGCCTACTATACAATTCTTTTCAGCTTATTATACTATTTTCTTAATATCAAACTCCACTCACATTGTGCACGATCTCCTGGAACACGACATTCGGGAAGTGCTGGTTCAGAAACTCGAACGGCAGCTCAGCCAGTCTCTGCACCCTCGCCAGCAGCTTGCGCGCGGCGGGCGTGGCGGCGAGTGTGCGGGTCAGCAGTGGGTGCGCCGCGTCCGGCACCGTGTAGAGACCCACCAGGATGCCGGACCCGTCGGGGAGAGCGCGGACGTTGTCTGGTGTGCCTGAGGGGAGAGAGAGGGTTGTGTTAGCTTGTAGTGTACAGTTAGGGAAACAGATGGGTATGCCAGCCAAGCACAAACAGTTTGATCCTGGGGCATGGGTTGAAGATAGATGAATCAAATAATATTTTATCGATACATTCAAACATTATCTATAGTTTAAGTATTTTTTATGTCATGTATCACCCGTCAGTGGATGGGCTAAAATACTATACTAAGTTTACGAAAGTTGGTCGAATATAACTAGAGATATAAAGTTATCCTTCATCTTGGTTGTAGCAATAACCTTAACTAAGTAGGTACAGTTAAATTCATATAAAAAATAAATTTGCATATCTTTCCAATGATTAAATCACTTAGACGCATACGGTAATGCGTGAGTCATCGCTGGCCACAATGCTACCGCTTCGATCGTATGTAAGTAAATAACATAATAACACAGGCAGTCAGTGGTTAGCATCGCATAAGTAATGCATTAGAATAAATGAATGTGAAGTGTTTCAAATTGATTATGGGATGCTGATATCCCATAATCAATTTTGAACACAAACCTTCGACCTAGTTGCAAATGAAGTTAAACATAAGGTTAACGAAGTCATAATCATAACTATAGCAAATAATACCACCAACACAAACACAACACTTAAAGACACTTGTTCAAACATTACAGCACAACGACCATGCAACACTCCACAAAATCGATTTCAGTCGACGCTCAATTCCCACAACAATGTCCTTTACAAAGTTACTCTTAACCCTTCTTCTGCTAGCGTCAGCGCGATGCCAAGTGATATCGCCTGTTCACAGTGACATGAACTTTAGGGTTGAGCCGGGCGCTCGGACGTGCTTCTTCGAGCGCGCGCGCGCCGGCCAGACCCTCGAGGCGCAGTACCAGGTGCTGGACGGACAGCACGGCGACCTCGACATCTCCTTCGACATCATCGACCCAAGCGGCTCCAAGATCCTCTCCGACTACAAGAAGCCGCAGAACGCCATCATCATGGACTTGACTGAGGACGGAGACTACGCTTTCTGCATGGACAATACTTATAGCCGCATGAACTCGAAGCTCGTCTTTGTGTATGTGCTGCTAGAGGATAAAATCGAAGAGTCTACTGAAGCTATTGTCGAGGAGGACCAGAACGAAGAGGTTTTAGAGTGGATGGGAGTGGACGAGAACGGCGAGCAGTACTTCGTGGAGATAAGACACATCGCGGCGTCGATGTCTCGCACGCTGGCGCAGGTGGTGCGAGCGAGGCACATGATGGACCAGTACGCGGCCACCAAGACCCGAGACAGCTACCTCGCGTTTGAAGAGACGTTTGTAGTCGACGCGTGGTCCGCGCTGCAGATCTGCTGTATGGTTCTAGTTGGTGCTGTGCAAGTTTACATGATCAAGAAGCTGTTTAATAAGCCCTCTGAAGATTTGAAGAGCTATTATTGATACGTTTTGTAACTGAATAAAGATTTGTAAGTACTGAACTAGCAGCCTGTTTGCCTTGGCTTACACAAAATATTATTTCTGTATCCAGCACACTCAATACCTACTATCAATATAAGTACATCTACTTAGTCTAAAAAATATCTGTAATCAAATGCAGCTATCATAAATCATAATCCAACTATGCAATGTAGTCGTCATAATTTCAAGACATTGAAGATTTCGTCGCAATTACCTGGTAACCCAGCAACGAACTCCTCAGTCTTTCCCTTGTTCGGCCCATCGATATAATGCTTCACAATCCTAGAGGCGGCGGTCTCGGCCACCACCACGAACTGGCGGTCGGGCGACACGGCCAGCCCGTTCGCGAACCACAGGTTCTGCACCAGCACGCGGCTCGAGTTCTTAGCCGCGCTGTAGTGGAACAATCTGGAAAGGAGATTGGTATTTTAATAAGACAATTAAAATACCGTGCCCCAGCAGTGGGGACGCGATGGGTCGTGATGATGATGAATAAGATAAGAAAAGGAGGATAGTGAGTCTTAGAAGGTGCAAGCAGAAAGGAAAAAGGTAGGGCCATTAGGCCAATCAGATTTGTATTTGTTAGTTGGTACAATTGATACCTACGTCACTATCGAGAATATTAGGTAAAGTCCTCACCTGCCACTAGGATCAGTCAGCAAGCTGATCGCTCCATCTTTCAACGAGAAGTCCGAGCTAGAGTCCGTCCAGAAGAAGTCACCGTCGCGGTCAAGTGCGATGCCGTTGAACAGTCTTGGAAATTTCCCTTCAATCTCTATACGCGGAGACACAAGCAACTCTTTCTTGTCAGTCTTAAGGTCCACTCTCCAGATGCCGTGGTAAGCATCCGCTATGATGAGCTTCTTTTGTTTCTCATCAATCTCGAAGTCTAGTGGTCGCCCGCATTTCTCTTCATCCAGAAGGCCAGCTAAAGTTGAATGTCGGGATAGATTGAAAATGTTTATGATATAATAGAATATAGCTGCATGGTCTGCCATTAATGACGCAATGGTATTTATTGCACTTTGCACATCTATACGAAAAGTAATAAAGATAATGAAAGTAAGCATACAGGTGTTAAATTGCTACCTGCTTTAACACAAATGCAAGACTACTTACACAAAAAAAATGTCTTTGATTTAACAACAGATACATTAGATCTTAACATATATGTATGTCATTTTATTTAAAAAAAATACTTACTGCAAGGTTGTCCTACTTTTGTAACAAAAGTAACATGGCCTCCCGGTGAAAGCTTGACAATTTCACCCGTAGCCAGGCTGGTGTACACTTCCCCATCATACAACTGGAATGCTTCAGGCCCCAGCAATTTCCCGTTATACAGTTTCTGGGCATTGTTTAATGCTTCATTAGGTGCTAACGGCCCTTCTCGAGGTTGAGTGGGTTCAAGTCTGTAAGGGAATAAACATTGTAATCAATCTTGTAGAATACCATATCTATAAATAGTGCACATAAATTGTAGTTCTTGACTTATGCTAATAGTATTACTTTGACTTATGCTAATAGTATTACTTTGACTTATGCTAATAGTTTTGCTAGTGGTATGCTAATGTTGCTTCAACTTTTTGACAAATCTTTTGTGCTTTTTAATAGTTAATCTTTAATTTATCTTTTTGATTAGTTATAAGTCAGATTAATAATTGAGTGTGATAAACATGTGTAAATAATTTATAATAATACAAAAATATAAAGAATAACTACATATATTACTCTTAAAATATTTTTAAAAAGTACTTACGGAATGACTGAGAAGTCGGTGTAAGGTGGCAGGTTGGGTATTAGCACAATAGCAGCAGCTACCAGTGCTAAATACAAACTCCATCTTATTATCCTCTTTATGAGCCCGAATATGAAGCCCATGGTGATCCTACAAATGAACAATATAATTACTTGAGAATGACTAGATACAAATGTGCAATTTACATTAATTACAGGTATTAAGATGACATTTTGTGTAAGTTTGTTTAAGTGTGATAATTTTGCATAGGGACTTTTATTATTGTTAGCTAAACCAACAAATAAAGTAAATACAGATGCCACCTAGTAGTGGCAATTAAATTTTGTAAGTACATTTTTAACACCAGCTTTCATATATTCTGAAATTTCTAATTACACTATCATGATAAGAGGATCCATTATAAGCTTTATGTAATACTGAGTATAAGATAATGCACTTGTTATTATGGTATCAATTTATAATGATTTTCAGTGGACTGAATTAATGTGATTAATCCATTTTTGTTTTAAGTATTTATTTTATCTGAGATTATGAACATACTTAAAAAAAAAAAGGTTGATGGCCAGTACATAGGTCACCTATCATTCACATAGGCATTATTATGAAGTAGGTACTTATGGTAAGAGAGTAAACGATACACTGTAGGTAGCAAGGATTACAGTCAGTATATTGTACCGATGTATGACTTCACCTCACCGCGGATTCTCTGATTCTTACGAAGCCTCTGATAGCTCCTACGTGGACTATGATCAAGTGTTTTTTTCTCAACCATCTACATACATTACCTGCATAAATTATTTACTACAGAACGTTCTCATCGCAGTCTTTAGTCTTAACTTACATGAATAGTCTAATTGATATTAAAATAATTAATAAATTTACCTGTATATCGGCTTGCTATCCAAAATCCGGTTTACAAAAAAATCCTGTAATAAATGTCATTGACCTTACACCTGTCAATGTCAAAGTCAAACCGAGATTTCAAAATAAATTTGTTATTATTTTAAGACCGAACATATTTTACGTTGCGAACCAGCGATTGCGATTCATCTCAAAAATTGCATGGTGCTTTTATTTGAATTAGATGTTTGATATATCTTTCGTTCGCATGGCATGGTATGGTGTATAAAAAATACGAAAGAAACAACTTCCATGTGCAGTAAAGAGAAATCTTCAAAAGGGAGAGTATCTTATATGTGTCAGTATCTTATATGTATCGGGCATTATACAACCTGGCAAAAAAAGTAGTTACTTGTACTCTTTATTTTTTCCAAATCTATTTATATAGTTAAAAGATTATTAATCGTTATTATTCTGAGGTTACTATGATCTTTTTACGATTATTTCTGAACGATCATGAAATGTCACGTCAGTTTTGTGAACTGTCAAATCAAAAGTCAAATCTTTCTTCCGGTTGAAAAACGCTCGCCATCTTGGACGTGTTTTCTCGTCGCTTTGCAGCGAAAATAAATAACCATACAAAATGGGTCACGCCAACATCTGGTATTCTCACCCCCGTAAATACGGACAGGGCTCCCGGTCATGGTAAGTTTAGTTCACGATTTACTTACTCATCGCGACATAACCTGCAAGGTCTGTAAAAGTGGTTTGAAACACGTGTGTTGTATCATTTCAGCCGCGCCTGCTCCAACCGCCACGGTCTCATCCGCAAGTACGGTCTGAACATCTGCAGACAGTGCTTCAGGGAATACGCGAATGACATTGGATTCAAGAAGGTAAAGTACTATTTGAGTTTACTCAACAACACTCACCCGAGGATTATGTTCCGAACTAATGGCATACCTAGTGACCTCCGGCTTCAGGAGGTATCAAAGCCTTTTCACTTAAAGTACCTAGATAATAAACTGCATAGTCTATTTCTTTTTAAAGAGGTGTACCTAGATATTTGTGGAATATGATGCCTTTCTTGTACGACAGCAACAGTATGTGTGTTATAGTTTTGTTAATATGTGTCGGCGGAAATCCAAATTGAGAGTGATATGCCATATTTCCATTAGTTAAATTTTATATCTGTGAAACAAAAATCTACTGTGCTGTGTCTTAACTATTTATGCGAGAGATGTCCAGCATTAGATGATTACAGGCTGATGATAGTTAAACCAACATCTAACTTCCTTTCAACACCATTTAACTGTATTTTTGCCCTCAGAATGTATCATATTTTTCTTTATTTTCAGCTGGACTAAGGTGCCACGCAGCTGGCTGTTTTCTTAATGTAAGACTAAACCAATAAAGCTTTTAAATCCAATTTAATATTTTTTATTTAGACTACAACACTTCTAAGAGGATGAACAGAAATCATACAAAACGACTTCAGTAACATTTTAATTTATTGGCTAAGTACAAAAGTATAAAAACAATTTCATCACATCTTAGGTACATATCAGCTATACTTTATTCTGGTTTGCTTGTGCCTGTCGCAGGTTGCCTATCGTTGATCCAAATCTCTGTAAAAAATATATATAATTAATTAGTTCAGTCAGGTATTTCATTCTAAATGAAGTGGTGTGGTGTATGGCTGTCACACTGGCATACTTCGGATGTCCATGTTCAAGTGATTGCCAGCCATGATACATCACTTGGAGACCCTCCATTGACCACTGGTCTACCAAGAGTGAGAATTTATAATAATCAGAGATTGCGTTTTGCTCTATTAAGGGTGAGTATAATAACCATAGCCATTGCACTTGTCTCACCTGAGAGACTCCGGCAAGCAGAGCCAGCAAGCTCCTCTGTGGCGGCCGGCAGTGCTTCTTGCCGCCTTCAGCACAACACAAGTTGGGGAAGCAGTCCACTGACGAGCTGCACGTCTGCGGGAACAGGTCGTATTGCGGCGGCGCCGTACATTGCACGTACTTTTCTAACATTCTCACCGCTGCAATAAAATATTTGTTAAATTATATAGGTAGTAACGCCATCTAAATTTGGCATTTAGTACTATTTAATTGAATTAAGAGCGCCATCTACACTTAATTGAATGCAACTATTTTTACTTCTAGCGCCATCTAGATTTAACTAACCTACAACTCAAACTTGAACGCTCAGAATAATAACATCATTCGAACTTACGTCCGTCAATTTGCCTGGCGACCGGCACGAGGTCCAGCCTGGCCTTGGCGGTGCGGCAGTAGGACTTGTTCCCGTCGGGACAGCACACGCGCGGCCAGCAGTCCGCGTCGGACTTGCACGTCTGCAGCTCGAATAACAGCTCGCCGAGCGGCTCGGATGGGCAGTCGCGCGGGATCACTCCTAGGAGGGCTGTTGGGTAAAACATACATGTTTTCCGGTTACGGCTTTTGGTAAGTATTCTACTTACTTTGTCGAGGAAGGAAGGAAGGTAGAGGACGACAACGCTAACTTTGCAACGGAAAAAATATAGGTAACATAACCAGGTCTCAGCAAAGTTAACCATTGTGTCAGTAAAGGTGGATGCCTAATGTTCTTATAATGATTACTTCTTAGCAGCGTCAAGCGTTGCAGATATGGAATACTCTTCTTGCATACATTCTGTGCATGACGACCGTGTAGTGTAGTTAGTTATGTTGTGAAACACCCTAAACTAAATGATACAATACATGGGAGATGATTTCTTTGTAGCATTGAAGTTACATTTTATGTCCGTTAGCTAACCACAGCAATAAAAGCGCGATGCATGAAATGAAATGTGTATGATTAGTGCACAGCACAAGTCGACATTTCCTTATTGGAAGTAGAACTGCTTGTCAGTTGCTTGACGCCGCTCTAAATATGGATAAACATTTAGGTAATGCTAGTTACTAAACTACCTACATCCTGCCAAGATAAAACTACATGATATCAACTTAGGTATTCTTTAGTCGTTCGCCTATGAACATTCGTTAGTTTTTGGCCAATCCAAAGTCATTCGGCACATAGAAGTAAATGAACTTGTCGGCCGCTAACAGATGTCTGTAAGAATGATCGATGTTGGTATGGATGCGCTCTTCTAAGTCTACATAGACTACCTACCTACTCTAGAACTTGGTACTTTTTGTAGATAGGTTCCCTGCTGACAGTGGCGGATTTACCTATAGGCCAAAAAGGCCAGTGCCTAGGGCGGCAGATTTAGAGGGGCGGCAAATTTAGGATTTTTTATTTTACAGTTTTTTTTAAATATAAATTTACGTGTGTACACGTATCTACATATAAATAAACGCACTGTCATATAATCAGTATGTAGGTACCTATATTCTTTGAATTTAGTGGCAACTATGGCTGCTAAATCATGCTCAGGAGGGCTAGTACGGGGCGCATTTAAGTCGTGACATAAGTTCGACGTCGTCGCGCTCGCTCTTGAGCCTGCGCGATGTGAGTGAGCGCGATGCATAACTTATGTCACGTCTTAAACTAGCCAAGATTGACGCTTTTTCATGCTGCTACAGGAATTTTTTGTAAACTCGACACAACGCTGGCTTAAATAAATGAGTGAAATCGGGAATGGCAAAACCCGGAATAGAGCGGCGGGAATACTTTCGAATTTGGAGAAACTGGAAACGGCTGTAATGGTAGTTATGTGGATAATGTGGAATTTTGTCACATGTACTAAGTACATCAGTGATATTTTTGGACCAAACAGTCACTTGAGTCTACCAAGAATTCGCAGTTTGAAGCTTAATATTTCGCAAACCAGTCACTGAATAAAAAAATGGTTTGAGAAGACCTTTGATATTTTTGAAAGACCTGTGCAATACCTTACACCAACAAAAAAAATCATCCCCATTTTACATGTATGGAAGGTAACATTTTTTTTTTTCATTAATTTATTTTACTAGTTTGTCGATGCCGTACATTTGTACAAGGTGGATCAAAAGAAGTCATCCTATCTTGATTGGCTCTAATTTTTTTCTAAATGAAAAACTTCGATTCTGATTTTTTATTAACTATGTTTATTTGAACATTTAAAATTTTATTGGTAAAGTCTAGAAGATGATATTGGCCAAATGAGCGCCGTCACAATTGATTGCCCTACGGGCTCCTTTTATGGCATTTCTCATCAATTCAGCGAGACCTTCGGGCGAGAGATTCTCGCACTCGTGTCGAATGTTGTCCTTAAGGGCTTCCAGAGACACGGGCTTATTCAAATTAACATGGGCCTTGAAAAAACACCCACAAAAACTGTCTGAAACGGTTAAATCGGGCGATATTGCAGGGAAAAATTACATATAAAACGAAAAAAAAAGGCGACCCGAAAACTGAATATACAAAATTATTTGGCGTTCTTGGGAAGTGTGGCTTCCGTGGCTTGTCAACTTGTATTCTGCATTTGTCTAGTCCACCAATATCAAAACAAATTTGAAATTGGCGGCCATTTGTACAAATGAGAGCAATTTCCAATAGGGTGATTACTTTTAGCCCACCTTGTATATCTTTGCGAAATGTCAGCTTTGATATTTTTACCCGTTTATGAGAAAAAGATAGCCGGACAACAAAGTGATCCTATAAGGGTTTCTTTTTTCCTTTTGAGGTACGGAACCTTAAATAAGATTTGATGAAACATTTGAAGTTGGTGACAGATAGACTTAGAAATATCCACATCATTAAGTTCACAATCATACTAATAACGGGATTAAACTAACAAATTGAATTTCAGAAGTCAGTAGGGGCGGCAAAAATTTAATGGCCTACTGGCGGCAAATTTGTAAATCCGCCACTGCCTGCTGACCAACCCACTGCCAAATCAGCTCATACATTTTAACAGAAATATAAGTAGATGGGTGTATAAGTAGTTAACTACTTAAATGTAATGCCAGAAGCCTATAGATATAGAGAAAAGGGCAGTAAGTATATCTCACGCTGATGCGTCGGCGCGGGCGTGGTTGGCTTCGGCGCAGGCACGCCGCGCACGCAGCGCCGCTCGCAGCACACCTGGTCGGCGCCCACACTGGCGCGGCACTGCGAGCTCTTCTCACACGGCAGCGGGAACAGCTGTGCAGCCGCCTGACCCGGCTTCGGGCAGACCAGCTTCGATGACGATGACTTGCCTGCGGATTGAGGGCATTTTTAATACGCTGATCTTCAGCTTTTCGCTGTCTAGTGTTGGATATGCCTCTCTCTCCTCTACCTACTCTAACGGTCATTTTCTTTGACAGGCCACTTTCAGCTTACATGTTTTAAGAACTAACTTATGTCGAACTTTCCCTAATCTATACTTAACCATTTCTGATGTAACCATTATATCATTATAAGATAACTCCAACAGCTCTTTCCATAGAACACAAAGCGACTTTATATCGGGAGTTTGAAGTTTGGGGAACCTAGACAGTCTAGACACCTACGCTACAAAGTACCTACTTACTCTATTCTCCAAGACGTAAATTTTCTCTTATAAAAGACATCAACGCGTGCGATAAAAATAAGTTCTACACAGTTTTCAGTAAGTGGAACATTTATTTGAGAATTAATAGCTATGGAGTACCTAGTCTCCATGCTTCGACTTCAGAAAGCATTCGTTCTATACAGCCGGTAATTCACGTAATAAACTTGTAGGTAAATACGCAAAACGCAAGAGCCCGTAATTAAACTTGTTAGTGGAGCTAGTTATAGTTATACGTCGTTATTATGAAAATTTCTTGTTTTTCTTGCTCTCGTTACCTATCGCGAAAATATATCTCTAATTTTGTTATGTATTTTTGATGTGTTTGTCGTGTACTCTGTGTAGACGTAGCACTGGCACGTTGCATCGTGCCCTCTATACTCTATGGTAACACCTCTATAGTCTATGGTCGTGCTCTATGGTTTTCAGTAATAAAGCGCCAAGTCGAATTATACGGTCGGTTGTTTCATTGCAATTAATAATTAATCTATATTATAAATATCTATCACTGTCGAACGAGGATAATCTACTCACGTGTTGCAAAAACGGATAACAATGGCGTTTTTGGGTAATTTGGCTACCTTCGACCACAAATCGTGCGAGTGGGACATTTTCAAAGGACGCTTGGTACAATTTGTGAAAGTTAACAAAGTGGAAGAAGACTGTAAAAGTGCCATTCTCATAACGCATCTTTCCGATGAATCATACCGGCTAGTTCGAAATCTTGCTTATCCAAGCGATGTGGATAAGTTAAGCTACGAGGAATTGGTGGCTTTACTCGACGCTCACTTCAAGCCTAGACAATGTTCCTTCGTGGACATGGCTAAGTTTCACGGGGCGACTCGAAGTGCAGGCGAAAGCTTAGGGGACTGGGCGGCGCGACTCAGAGGTCTAGCAAGCTATTGTGACTTCGGCGCAGCCCTGGAGACGAACCTCAGGGACCGTTTCGTCCTCGGCCTGGGCTCAGGTCCCGAACGCGACAAATTGTTTGAGCAAAATCCAACAGGATTAACATTTGCTCGGGCATTGGAGTTGGCGCAGCAAGCGGAGTGTACAAGGGAGGCGAAACAATTTGATAAATTGGTCATCAAGGAAGAACCAATATACCGTGCTGCGTTTGATGCTAAATCTCAGCGCGATGGTGGCCCGCGTCGCGGCGGCGGCGGCGGCGGCTACAGCGGCGGCGGCGGCGGCTCGAGCCGCGCTGGCGGCGGAGGCGCGGGAGACAGCGGCAGCGGCGGCGGCGCCCCGGGCTCAGAGACCCGGTGCAGGGTGTGTGGTATGAAGAACCACTCAGAAGATACGTGCCGTTTTAAAAATTACAAGTGCCAAAAGTGTAGATCTAAGGGCCATTTAAGAAAAGTGTGTACTAACAAGAACTCAAGAATAAACAATATTGAGGATGACGATAATAACTCGGGGTGTGAGGAATGCCAGAACTTTAATATAAGGTACGTGACAAATAAACCGCTTATTTTAGACTTGATAGTGGGACAACAGTATGTTACTATGGAACTCGACTCTGGTTCAGGCTCAACTGTAATTTCAGATAGTTTCTATAAGAGTAACTTCTCATTGTATAAACTGCTGCCTTGTAACATAACAATGTGTCTATATACCGGGCATAAAATTTCTCCCCTGGGCTATTTTGAAACGAATGTTACATACAATGGTCAGACAAAACCGATTAGGATATTTGTAGTGGAAAATGGCGGCCCGCCATTACTGGGTCGAAATTTCATGTCCGCATTTAACTTAGTGTTAACTACAAATTTAAATAAAATTTACACTGATGGTGAGGTAGGCACGCTGTTGGAACAATACCCTGAATTGTGGCGCGATGAGTTAGGTACTTTCAATAAATTTAAAGTTGACCTTCGATTGAAAGATAATGCCGTACCTAAGTTTTTTAAGCCACGCACGGTACCATTCGCTTTAAAAGATAAAGTTGAAGCGGAACTTGATAGGTTAGTGAGTTTAGGTATTTTAGTGCCAGTCAACCACTCCAACTACGCGACTCCTGTTGTGCCGGTACTGAAGGAAAACGGACAGGTCAAGATAGCCGGGGACTACTCGGTTACCTTGAACAAAGACCTCTTAGTCGATAAGTACCCATTACCGCGCATTGAAGAAGTGTTCGCAAAACTAGGAGGTGGAGAGAAGTACACAAAATTAGACCTAAAAAACGCGTACAATCAATATGTTCTAAATGAACCATCCCAAGAGCTTACAACTATTAATACTAGTAAAGGTTTATTTAAATACACCCGTATGGTGTACGGCCTAGCCAGCGCGCCGGCTATCTTTCAGAAATCGATGGAGACAGTCCTATCCGGGATAGAAGGCGTTAGTTGCTGGTACGATGACATTTGCATCACGGGGCCTAATAAAACTACTCACTTGGCCAGACTACGGGAGGTACTACATAGATTGAATAGCTCGGGTCTCCGTTTACAAAAAGACAAGTGCGAATTCTTCAAAGACAGTGTAACCTACCTAGGTTATGTTATAGACAAAAATGGTCTACAAACTTGCCCTAAAAAGGTTGAAGCTATTTTAAATGCTCCGGAGCCTAAAAATGTCACAGAGGTCAAGCGTTTTCTAGGCGTTGTAAATTATTACAGGAATTTTATCCCAAACGCGTCGGCTGTAATGAGTCCACTTCACGAGCTGTTGAAGGCGGGCGCGGCGTGGCAGTGGGGCGCGCGGCAGAGGCAGGCCGTGGCGGCCGTGCGGCGCGAGCTGGCGTCCGAGCGCGTGCTGGCGCACTTCGACCCCGCGGCGCAGCTGGTGCTGGCGGTGGACGCGGGCCCGCACGGGCTGGGCGCCGTGCTGCTGCAGCGCGCGCAGGATGGCTCCGAGCGGCCTTTGGCCTACGGCTCGCGGTCTCTCAATGCTAGCGAACGAAATTATAGCCAGATTCAAAAGGAGGCTACGGCTATAATCTTCGGTGTGAAAAGGTTCCATCAGTACCTATACGGACGCAGCGACCCGTTTATTTTACAAACCGACCATAGGCCTTTAGTGTCGATTTTCAATCAAAATTCGGGCATATCGGTAACCACGGCGTTACGTTTGCAGAGATATGCGATTATTCTGTCGGCCTATAACTATGTCATACAGTATACATCAAGTGCAAATAACGTAGTAGCGGATTATTTTTCGCGCGCCCCGGTTGCAGAAACGGTTTCTGATAGTGACAGAGAGTTCGACATGTACACTTCTTTGAAATTCCTGGACGAAAGTACACCGGCCGTGTTGTTAGACGATATTAAAAGGGCCACTGATAATGATGAAGTCTTGAAAATTGTCATCAAATACATGCAACACGGATGGCCGCGTTCAGTACGTTGTCAGTCAGTCCTACCTTACTTTAGATGTAAAGCAGACCTACAATACGAGAATGGATACTTATTGCGAGGTCATAAAGTTATTATTCCGTCATCGTTACGAGAACGAATGTTAGTGGAGCTTCATAGCACTCATCTGGGTGTAGTTAAAATGAAGTGTAATGCTCGTGCCCGGATGTGGTGGCCAGGGATGCGATGTGATCGACGCCGACATCGAGCGCTGCGCCGGCGCGTGCGGCACGTGCGTGAGCGTGCGCGCCGCGCCCCCGCGCGAGCCCCCCGCGCCCTGGCCGCGCCCCGCCGGCCCCTGGCAGCGCGTGCACATTAACTACATGTCGTTAGGTCAGAGTGTGTACCTCGTGGTGGTGGATAGCTACTCAAAATGGGTAGAATGTTTGCTTATGAATAATGGCACTGCTACGAGCGCGTTGATTTCAAAGCTGAAATATTTATTTTCAGTTTTTGGAATTTGTAATACTCTAGTTTCGGATAATGATGCCAAAATCAACTCGTCACAATTCAGGGAATTTTGTTCCAACAACGGTATAAAGTATATGACGTCACCCATTTATCATCCAGCTAGTAATGGACAAGCTGAAAATGCTGTTAGAATCTGCAAAAGAATGATTAAATGCGCTATTAGTGACAATCTACCTCAGACAATAATTTGTGAACGGCTGCTGGATTATTTATTTGTATACAGAAATACAGAGCACTGTGTTACAGGTGAGTCTCCGGCGAAATTAATGTTTGGAAGAAATTTACGATCACGGCTAGACTTAATATTGCCTAAAGAGGACAAGATAACATGTGTAAATAAACAACCTCTTTCAAAACGGAAATTTACTGAGGGTGATACAGTTTGGGTACGTTGGTACAGTTCCAGAAAAGGGTTTTGGAAAAAGGGAATAGTTAAGGAAATTTTAGGAAATAGAATGTACAGTGTATATATATTAGATATTAATGAAGTATGTGTAAGACATATCGATCAGTTATTTAAGAGTGTAGATGCTAGCCGTGACTTAGATGTAAGTCAACCTTCATCATCGCCACAGAGCTCGGTCACTGCTAATAGTTCCGCCCAGTATCAGTCTGTTTCCATGCCGTTGGCCTTACCATCTCCAACAGTGCAGACCGAGGCTCCTGTGCCGAGCGCGGTCGTGGCCGACCCGCCCGTGGAACAAATAGTGGAGGAGGAGGGGCATGTGGAGTGTGAGCGAGGGATTTCGGTTCCGAACACCTCAGGTCAACTGGATCCGCCGTTAACACCTCCACGACAGGCCGATCGGCCGTTAACACCTACATCGCCACCTCGTATGTGTTTACGGCCCAGAAATAAAAATGTTAGTTATAAGTTTTAGCATAAGTCTTATTTTTAATTGTATTTTTATTGTCTTATTGTTTGTTAACAGGTTTCAAAATTAGTGTGGAGGAGTGATGTGTTTGTCGTGTACTCTGTGTAGACGTAGCACTGGCACGTTGCATCGTGCCCTCTATACTCTATGGTAACACCTCTATAGTCTATGGTCGTGCTCTATGGTTTTCAGTAATAAAGCGCCAAGTCGAATTATACGGTCGGTTGTTTCATTGCAATTAATAATTAATCTATATTATAAATATCTATCAATTTTACGTAGGTAATCATAATTATCGATATTTTAGATACTTACTTAGTATAAAAAACTTCTTCAATGATACCTAATACTTATCTACCTTACTCGTAATAACAATAGATATATATGTATTTGTATATCATGATATTTATTACCACTGCATAAATATTTAGTTATCTTTCTTAAGTAAGTACCCTTTTACTACAAACTATCGGCTAAATATAAGTATCATGCATGCAAGAGCTTCATATTTCGCAACTATCTCGAGATCCGTAACTGTTGGTAATTTTCCGAGAAATACTTGGTACAGTATCGTTTAAGTTGTACATAATATTTTATTTCGTATAAATGGAAAATCCAAATCCATACTCATTATTAAATAGTATAATATTGCTGCAATTTATAAAACTAACCAACAACAAATAGAAGTTTAGTCTACATCAGATGATTGTTCTGGTGGGCTATCCATC
Source organism: Plutella xylostella (assembly GCF_932276165.1). Lineage (NCBI taxonomy): Eukaryota > Metazoa > Arthropoda > Insecta > Lepidoptera > Plutellidae > Plutella > Plutella xylostella. Next base: position 3,883,641 of record NC_064005.1, read on the forward strand.
TATCTTTAGCACTAGCCTATTGGCTTTTGAGTTAGTAGAGATAACTTCATCCATAAACGAAATCATTGCAAGTACTTAGTTACTGAAATTAATATTAGAATAAGATTAAAATATAATATTTTTTTACTCAAGTAAGTACCTACCAAGAGGCTATCAGTTTATTTGAAAAACATTGTAACTAGGCTATAGAAGTTTTCTAAGGAATATGGGTTAGTAAGAAGCAGTCAATAATCATTTCTTTAAATAAAAAAATGACAGCAATGACTCACCAACTTTCTGCGGCGTAGCCCTGACGGCCTTCGGCGCGGAGGCCTGCGTGGTCTGTATCGGCAGGATCTGCAGGAACGGCCGCGGCGCCTCCGTGCTGGGTCTGGGGGTCGTTGTAGTTGTGGTAGTCGGTTTGGGAGTCGTTGTAGTTGTAGTTGTTGTAGTAGTAGTCGGTCTGGGGGTCGTTGTAGTCGTTGTAGTGGTCGGTTTGGGGGTCGTTGTGGTGGTTGTTGTCGTTGTCGTGGTAGATGAGGTGGTGCTACTCGAACTACTCAATGGTATGACTGGTATGAGGTTATCGGGCGGTGGTGATGCGTCGCTCTTGCTCGGTTCGGTGGTTCTACAATGAAATGATTAGTGACAAACGTGAATAAAATATATGGTAGGTACTTAAGTGCATTCCTAACAAACGTATGAGCAACTTTGAATTATTATAAAGCAAACACTGTTACATGCAATCGCCCCGTAAGAACCAAACAAGCACAATTAAATAAAAATATCTAACATACTTTAACTCCTTAGAGCTATGTAACTAAACTATTATAATATGTTACTACTTATGGCATCTACTTAATGAAAAATGATAATGGAAGCAATAAATGCATATTCCTATGTACAAAGCGGTGGTAGAGATGTAATGTCTTAAAGATTGAAAAGTATAAGTAGTATACAGGCTAGATTTTAACCATCCATCAGTCTGTAATCATAGTTATATTAGGTAGGCCATGTAAAAATTAATAGACAGACTCTGAAGGAAATAATTTCCGTTAATTGGCATGACTTGATTACTAATAAAACTCCCTGTGTATAAAAATATTGTTGTAACTATATTTAAGGAATTTTAAAATACTAAAAGAGCAATCAGGGAAATCCAAAGTCTGACCGGAGTTTTTAGTATTTAATTTAATGCATCCTGTCTTTTAGTGCATATCTTTTAATAATTAGGTAAGTCAGTAGGTATTCTTTACAACCACCAAAATCATTTCCGGAAAGGTGGTAGTATATATATATATATATACCTATCTACTTTTAATAGGTATTACATATTTTTATAATATTTTTACACACTATTTGATTTGGGTTAGCAGAGGCCGCATGCCTGTTACTGCGTCACGGAAAAGCTCTTATTACGAGTATTACATCACATGCACTTTGTGAAATGGTCCGTTGTTGTATGTGACTTGCACGTGCAAGTGTATGATAAGTAACTATTGTTATGATTCGATCCAAATAGCAAAGGCTTTCAACTGGATAGTCAATAGCCAACTCTACATGCAGCTCCGATTCCGAAATCGTTTGCCCCAGACGCAATTCCAGCATTAGAAAGAGCGGTACGCAAATCCAAAGAATATCCTAATAACTTTTTTTTTTTTTTTAACTAAAGAAAATTAACCCATAAACTCGAACCAAGCTGGGGTGCATGAAAACAGCTTCTCAGAGTACGTATCAAGTGTACCTTATACCTATGTATAAATACGCCCGGCGCACCCTGCATGAGCACTCAGCGAATCATGACTGGCTATAATCACCACGGTGACCCCTAGTCCAGCTTTAGTGCTCTTTTACGACATGCTTCGAAGAAACCAAGCTAAAGTCTTGCAGGCAAAAACCTACCGTATCGGCGCTGCAGTCTTGACGCCCTTGGTGCAGAATCCCTTGCAGCACAGATGCTTGGCGCCCATGGGCGTGCAGTCTGCGCGCTTCTTGCACGGCAGCGGGAACAGGTCCAGCCAGCCGCTGGTCGTGCGCACCGCCGGGCACGACACTGATTGGCTGTGAGCTGGAAATGGCAAGTGTTGATTGGGTTGTAGGTATCGTGACGTCACAGGAATCGATCGCCGCAAAAGTAAGCCTCAAGAGCGAGCGCGATGGAGACCTTTTGTCGTGTCTTAAATGCGCCCCGTGCCAGCCCTTCAGATTACTTTTGCGACGATCGATTCCTGTGCCTTCTGGTAGGACGGATAATATTATGAAACTTATGTGATGATCGTGAATTCGATAAAATAAATAAGTACCTACTTATTTTTATAGTTGGAGAAAAACTTAGTCATAGTACGCGCGCGTTGAATTCTTTTGTATGAAAATAAATACAGCTTAGGAAGTTCTAGGAAAATAATACTTTTAATTAATTTTAAATATCCTTAGGTAGGTACCTTCCGTAGGTAAATTTATTCAAAGCAGAGGTAAGTTACCCTTAGTTATTTACCTACCTACTAGGTATGTGTTAAAAGGAAAGTGCTTTCTGTAGGAATGTTACTATACTGTTTGAAGTGCAAAGATCGGCGGGTGTTGCAAAAACTAAATTGGGCACCGGCTCTGCAATGATTGATTGCGTTCATGAAATGTTGCGATGTATTGCATACAACGACATAATGATTTTAAGTTTATGTATTTATAGAAGGAACCTAACTTATGATTTGAGCGAGCGTAATGACCTTGTTGACGTGTTTGAATTAAATAATTATAAGAAAGTACCTAGACAGAAAACCAAACGGATAGATAAGTATCTATCGATTGTACGTGAACTATAAAAGTACCTAGGTAGGAACATGTAGGCAACCATGTAAACAGTGTAACGACTAACAAACGTCGCCGCCGTCTCTACTTTATGGAACAACAAAACAACCCGCTTCAAGTTTGATTGTCTATTTCTATTATAGCTGAACATAAAAGAGTAGAGAATAATTGAGGGCGTGGCAATCTAAGAAAGTGGCCACACTATTATACACTGCCGGGCAATGAAAAAGTTCCACTCACAAAATTCCGACAGCAAACGAAACCAATTTTTTCAAATAAAATATTTAAAACTGGAACAAAATATTACCGATTTTAGTTGTTAATATCCCGATGCTCTGTTAAATGTACTTTAATGTTGCAGAAGACGGCGTTAAGCTAGGATTTTCCGTTTAGAAGTAATTAGGTGATTTTCTCAGTGGAACCTTTTCATTGCCCGTGAGTGTAGTATAGAAAACGGACAAAAGTATCACGATACTTTAGCAGAAAAAATCAAAACGAGAAATGTTTCAAATATTTACTAATTATAAAATGCCACTTTTTGGGGAGGTTTATTAATTTAATTAGTAGGGGAGAGGGGGGCAGTCTTGAATGAATTTCATTAAATCAAATCAACTGTAACTTTTATTTCATTGTGTATTTCATAATGTTTTTTTGCACTGAAACACGTGTTGGTTATCCCATTATGTAATTACTATAGGAGAAAAGTGATAGTATCACACATCGATATTTTATTACAGTTTTTTCTTGCTCAGGAAAAAGTTCAAATGAACTGACCGGGCCGGGGCAGCAATTCTTCTAAAACTGTGTTTACCAATTTTCCTGCAACAAACTATTTAATTGGTCAGAAAAGCAGTGACTTGCAAATTATTATGTCTGGGGAATTTATACCGACTCTTACACTGAGTTGCAGAAAGGATCTTTAACTTAATGTCGGCATTAAATGTATTGTTGCCTTGCTTTGACAGTATACGGACAGAAAGAGACAGACATAGATTTAATGTACACATTAGCTTAAAGTCCCTTTCTGCAACTCGGCATTACATATTCTTACACATATTTTTACAATAGGTACTCTAACACGGAGAGACCGACACACATAGACACCTACAGCTGTAAAACTTATCGATACCCTGTTTGAGTCGGGGGTTAGTAAAAAAGTATCTAGACCTGATGTTTTAACAACATTAGCATCCAGACCCTGATGTCATGTAACGTTTGACACTAGTATTTTCTAACCTCTATAAGAATAACAAATACACATTGAAAGGCATTCTATTACATCAAAACAGTACTTTTTTACAAGAAATATAAGCAATGTATGTTAATGGTTAGAAATTAAGTACCTACTCACCAGTATAAAACGCTGCTCTTTCATAAACATCGTATATATTGACTAATACTTCTCCAGCCTCATTCTCCGCCAAACATCGTAGGTAAACGCTGTAAATAATCTGTCTAGCTTCGCTGCGAATGGTTTTATTCATTTTCACTTCGTGAACAAACTCAGCAATCCACAAAACTCCAAAATTAAGCAAAATTCGATTTGTTTATACAGGAACAGGGCGAGTTTGACATTCAAACCATAGAAACAGACCACAAATCACAAGTTTTTTTTTATTGCCAGGTTTAAATCTGTTTAGTTCCAAAAACATTAATCTCTACTCTTTTGTGTTCAGCATACAGCTATTACAGTGAAACTATAAAGTCCTGAAATTAAATGAGGGCACTGCTATCTTTCATGTAGCAACCCTATATAGCGAAACATAACTGACTTTGATACTTGAAATTTTTCCCTGTTAACTTCCTACCTATTTATGTATTTAAACACAACTTACCATCCACAAAAAAGCTCTTATACAAGCTAGAAGGTGTTAATATGAAGGCTAATAGTGAAACCAATAAATATTTATTTAGATAACGTTATTACAACTGTATAAAAAAACTGGATCTGTTGACGAAGGGCACACATAGTAAAGACATCAATTTCTCTTTTTGGACGGCCAGTTCTGTTTCTTCCAGGAGTTAGAAATATTCCATATTTTGCCCTCTTTGGCACGCTGGTCCGATATAACTATAAAATAAAATAAAAAAATCTTTTTGAGTTACACAATGCCCCCCAAATTCAAACAATGTGAATTTAGTAAGTAAACAAACATTATATCTTCAAGTATCAAAATGTTAAAGTTTGACTCAACTGAAACCAGATGAAACCTACAATCAGTGGTATGTAAACAATGTTCGACTTGTGCTCTAAACCTAGGTTTATCGATAAATGAAGCGTTGGTACTAATAAAAAATGAGTTATTACTATTTGTACAATGCTACACACCCGTCATAGACGCTGTACGAGCGTAAACATCCTCCAAATTCGACAAAATGTGTCCAGCTTGATGTTCCGCTAAACATTGTATTAAAACTCGATAAATAACTTCACTAGCTTGACTACGAATATTTTTCTTCATCTTCCTTATTGCAACCAAGCGTAAATTGTTGCTTTTATCTAGATTATCCCTATAATTAATAAGAAAATTCAAAAAAACAGCCAACCGCCTATTGACATAAACAATTGTTATGACTTTTATGTTTCTTTTCTAATGGTGCCAGGCTCCTGAAAATTTTAGTTCTTCAAACATTAATTTCAGGACTTTATAGTTTCACTGTACATATGCACATGTCATTGTCACTTGTCAGGGTCGGATGCGTCAAGTTCTTCAAACACAAATATTATTCAAAATACAAAAATATTATCTTTCATTCATTATCTATAGCATACTTTGTGTTATCTTCAACTAGGTACTACTTCGAATAACGGCCTTATTACATCTCTCAACAACATGGTGATAACAGACAAGGTAGAGCTCCCCACGTTCGAGGAGCTGGAGGTGCAGGAGGTGGACCTTTCCACCGCCACCCTGATGGCCGCCGCGCCGCATCTCGGTCTCCGCTGCGAGAGCGTCAACAACGAGTTCATGCTGTGTCGCCAGGAGACCGGCGACCCGCGCGCCTGTCTGCCGCTCGGCAAGGAGGTCACCTCATGCACGCTCACCTTCTTCCAACACCTCAAGGCCACCTGCAGGGACGAGTTCGCCCAGTACGCCAACTGCATAGATAAAAGCTCCGGAGATTTCAGCTTGAGCCAATGCCGGAACACTCAAGCTGGGTTGGACAAGTGTGTTCTGGATAAGATGTGCGTGCAACGGCCGGACTTCGGGTACTTCACCCGGGCGCGGGTGCACGAGACGCAGCGGCCGCGGGTGGAGGGGGAGGAGGGGTGCTGCGTCGAGGGGGCCGTCCCACGCCTGCCCGACGACGCGCCGCGCCCGAGGGCGCGCTTCAACAGCAGATATCACTACATGACTGAGTAATGGCTTTTGAATATTGATAACTCTATGTTTATAGCAAACTATATTAAACTACCTATTTGACTTTATTTGGCGTTCATAACTTGATGGTCTATACTTACCTAATATACCTACCGAGCTAGATAGGTACATATAGGACGTACATACTGTATCTAAAATCTTAGTAAGTACCTATATAAATCAGATATATTGGTTGCTATCTGCGGTGCGCCAACAGACATAAAGTGATAGTAGTCGGAGGTAATAAGTGATTGAAAGCGGATAATTCACGTAATATTTGACCAAAGCGGACTGGCTGTGGGTCGCAGGCTGCAGTCGGAGCCGAAGGTCACTGCACCAACAACTGGGTTAACCACTTTATCATTGAGAGCCGGTGTTGCGAAAATGTACAATCTGGAGCATAATTACTGGACGTAAAAAAAATGCAAAGCTCTAAAGCTAGCTTTTGGGTTTTATTATTTCATAAACTTAGCGTGTTGCGTTATTATAATTATTATGATTCATACATTTCATAATCACGTCAAGGTAGGTAATGAAATGAATCACAAAAGAACACTTGATCACGTTGATAAACAACAAAACACACTTCTGGATAGGTCACTATACGTAGTTGTAGAGGCTTCCAATAACATTATATAGGTAGGCCCCTTTTCTTGTAGGTAGGTAGAATACACTTGATTTAAAGTCTTCTAAACAAAAATATAATCGTTTCAATAAGAGACATGAAGTAAATGAACCATCCCTAATTTTAATTACGCCGTTGCTCAAACGTTTGTTTGTGAAATCGGCACCGGCGCCGCACTCGACTGGGATTATTTTCGCGCAGCAACCTTGACCCCGCGGGCTCATGTCTAATTACTAACCAATTATCTGCGTAAAACAACAATAGTTATAGCACTTTATGATAAATCTCCTTAAATCCGCTGTAGGTACCGTTTAACACATGCAGTGACACACGCTACGCTAAATGCCAGCACCTTAGCTGAGATTGCTATCTATCTACACTAGTATTATAAAGAGCATGATAAAGAGGCAAGATTTGATTGTTTGTTTGTACTAAATAAGCTCAGAAAGTGAATACTTACTTAATGTATTTATTAAACATCATAAAGCTACATAGGTAAGTACATCCTTGTTCCCCAACATACCTTAAGGAGCGTTTTGAGTTGAGATGCTCTACACATAGCCGCTCACTACGATCATCTCATAACCTTCGCCTTCATGTTCCATCTTGCACAACTGTGTTTTATGAGGGCTCATTCACATTTCAGGCTGTTAAATTATGGAACGATCTGCCCATTGAAATCAGACTCGCACCCTCTCTACCATCCTTCAAAAACAAGCTCCGACAGCACTACTTAAATTTATCTTATCCTGATTAGAATGCACCAGCAATTATTTATTTATTTATTTTTAATAATATTTATGTATTATTATAGAATATATAGGTATATATTTATTATTAACTATGTAGGTTTTATATATTATTATATGTAGGTATTTACATATCGTTTATACTTTATATTAATGTAGTTTATAAATATCTCTTATTTTCACACGCTACCCTTTTTCATTATTTCTATGTCCTTTCAATTTGGTTGTCTGGAAGAGATTACTTTTAGTAATAAGGCCGCCGATTGTGCTATTTATTTTCTGTTCATGTTTGTAATACTGTTTCTTTTGTGTGCAATAAAGAGTATTTTATCTTTTATCTTTATCTTTATCCACTATCCCATGCGAAATATGATGGCTATATAAATCTTTTAAATGCGATGCTAAGCTCGCGTGTAAGCTAAATAAAGAAGTGTTTAATATACCAACTGACATTCGAACTTCAGTACCTACTTATAAATACGTTATTAAAAAACTATAAACTAACTTATCCTAATGCATATCATTGACATAATTTACTATTTGGAGATGGTATTATACGCTGTAAGAAACCTGAATTAGGAAAGTTTTCTAACGAACTAATAGGTATACTTACACCGAATCTACTTAGTTGTAAAATTAACATTCGTGCTGAAATTTCTTTGATAGGTTCGAGATGCATCCATAATTTTTAACGGCCAATACAGAACACACGATCTTCCAATTTCTAACATGATATGGCTATAATCCAAGTCTTGTGTACATTTTGCCCCATCTCCGCGGTTTAGATGCGGTTAGACGAGCAGTTTCATCAGACATTGCGAAGGGATCAGCAGTTAGGTCTCTAATAGGTCTGCAGCTGGAGGGGACAAGGCCAAAGGTCGACACAGGCATTCATTTAACTTATGGTTTCGTAAATACCATCAATATTAACAACATGCGTTCCGAATGCGACTTATGGGATTACCAAATGCATCGAAACTATGTTGATATATTAAATCTTATAAGAATACGTATAACACGTTACTTATGTATTCATAATACTACAATACATACTCTTTTTAAAGGTTATTTAACTCACATTTACCACACTTTAAAATCTAGGTAAGTACCTCGCCTTGGGAAAATTTGATAGAATGAATTCCAACTTCCTAATAGGTACCTAATGTTATTAAATAACAAATATTTGGAGGATTATGTTGAGTTGGCGTACCATTGAGTTGAGAAAATTGCGGTTGACCACTGTTACTCTCATGTTGGGTAGAGACAGATACGTTACATATAGGTAGACTTTATAAAAGCTTTCCGCTTCCTCCAAGTACCTACATAATAATATTATTATGTGACATACTAAGTTATGTCTTACATTTTATTGAATTCCATATTTACAGGGTTCACACTATTTTCGTCAAGTTTGTTAATATTTAGGTCTTCATCGTTTGCATATATTTATGTAGGTAGGTACTATACCTATAGGTACGTAAATAAAAAAGAACCTGTATCTATAAAATAACATACCTAAATAATAATATGTAAGTAACAAGTTTACCTAATTAAATTGGAGTAAATACGTACCTATTATACAATAGCCGGCATTATCAGAGCTGCACCGAGCTTGTTGCTGATGCGTACGGAGAGACCGTTACGTACACCATCTAGCCTAAACTACTTAATTGGGCATATTACATTAAAATTAAGATGCAAGTAAAGTACTTAAGTAAAGCAATAGGTCACTCACCTGGATTTTCTGACACGAATGTGAAAACAAACAGTATTAAAATTTTCCTAAAATACATTTTAGCGATATTTTTTTCAACAAAAAAATAAAAGTTATTCCTAATTATTTGTTTATGTAAAAATGGCACTGGTTTCACACTGTAATGTTGTTGATGCGGTCGGTCCGAGGCGGCGCTAACGACTGCCGCACGCGCCCCGCGTTGCATAAGCGACCAGTCGCACCAACAGATATCCATTGACGGACAAAATACTTTCGCTCAGTTTTCTTGCTTCAGTGAGTCTGATCTTATCTGCAGTGTTTGGGAGCTTGCGGCTAAATGGTTGTCCTTCAGGGCGCTGAATGTTTGACGGTTTGACGTGACCTAATTATTTCGCTTCAATCGGATTATAGTAGTTTTTGCGAATCAGATTTCTAAATCATAACTATCAATAAATCATGTCTAAAAACCGATCTGTGTAGCTATTCTGCTGCCGTTACGAACTTCATTTTCCCTGAAACCAGCCATCAGCCATCTTCGGACTTACCTACAGAAAAAAACTTCTAAGTACCTAAATTAAGCGCCACGCGCATATAAACACATAGGTAAAAAATAAGTGTAAGTAAATAAGTGATACTTACCGATATTGATAAAACACTGAATTCGCGAACGATTCGATCTATTGGATCAACTATCCCCTAATAAATAAAAAACAAAACAATCGTCTTTACCTCATAATTTATTTTCAAAAATATTAAATGTTATTGAGTTCCTCCAGCAGTGACTTGCACTTGTCGCGCAGGATCTTGACGGCCTCGATGAAGATGGCGGCCGGCGGCAGCGCGCCCACCGACTCCACGTTGACTGAAACAATGATGCAGGTCAATAGGTGCCAGCACAAGGCTGCGTGTAAGGTTTGTCAAAGAAAAAACTAGTGAGGTTTAGAATTGAGTTTACGTTTTTCACACTTGTTTAGTGATTCTTCTTGTATCTTGGAAGGACAGGGTACTATTGACTTTTATTAGTCGATACCGATTTTTTATTCTGATCAATCTAGATGGTTGAACCCTGGTATTGAACCTGGGACCAAAATGTTGAAATGAGTGAATCGAGATACTGAGGCATTGGATAAAAATAATGAGTTGTTCCAAAATATACAAAACTATATCTATTAGGAGTATAGGCAGATCAATGAGCCCAATATAGCACAATATCATCCGGATTTTACGAAAAAGTTCATTGTCCACACATGTCATACATTTCAAAAGACTCACATATAAAATGATTCCTAATCCGACTGAGCACAACTGCGTCTTTGATCTCGTCGTATCTATACACATTGCGACTGCAGCTGTCGTAGCGTGCGTCCTTCACGAAGGCGCGTCCCTCGCCGTCGATGTCGATGACGCCGGGCGAGAAGCAGCGCTGCAGCAGCGTGGCCGACGCATCGCGCACCTCACGAGTTATCTGGATGTCTGGGAGGAGCCGGTAGGAGGCCGTCGCTAGAAGAAGGATTTGTTAATTAGTAAGGGGCTTTTTGAGGCAAGGATTTATGTTTATGAGTAACAGTTTAGTTAACTACTATAATAAATAGATGCCTGAGAGTCCTAAAACATACAGTCTTATAAAATGGTGTTGAAGAATACACACATAATCCATGGGCTAACATTTTTAGAATAGTACAGCCTAAACATAGCCTGCACAGAAAGCTGACCCCTTTTAGTGTGACAGTGCTCCAATTGGTTTCTGTGCAGTCCAGTGTACATACCTACCTATAGTTTAAATTAGTACATCTTCAGTATCTTAATTGTCATCTTATAAATCTCCAGTTACAGCAGTTAAACTCACCAACAGGTGAAAACTTGGCATGGTCCTTGCCGATGCCCTTGACAGCCACCAGGTGGAGGTCCAGCTCGTGTCCCGGCCGCATCTTGGAGATGAGGATGTCTCCATGTACCGGCCCCACGTCCGCCTCCTTGTAGACTGATGACTGGTTGCCGAGGGGATGCCACTTTATTTGTTTTGAATACACTGTCGGAAAAAATACCATGTACTGTGTGAAAGAATGGAATTCATTATAAATAAATCTTTATTAGGTACAGTAAGTATATGCTATAATTTTTTAATTATGCCCTTCATCTATGTTTCATTTGGAGTATCAGTAAGTGCATTATTTATTTTTACTTTTGTTATGTATTAAATAATAATATACTAACCACTGTGATTTTCATACATATCCTCAGCTCTGAATGAATCCTTAGGTTGTGAAGGATTATTGGTACATTTCACTTTCAGGGAGTATTCCAATGTGTTAAATTCTGTCCCTTCAGTAGCATCTGCAATTAAATTTGTTAAATAAATTGTTGAATTTTAACTTTCTTTGTCAAAATAAGGTTGTAAACCAGTAAATCACAAATTTTGATCATCAGTTAATTAATCAAAAGCTAGTATTTAATCTAAAATACAATGATTTTAATTTAAAATATGAAATACAATTATTGTATTCTATTGTAATTCAATAAGTGGCTTGCAATACCTGGTGAACGATATTCAAAATTCCTTGGGTCAGCTTTGAGTGGTATCAACCCCAGTCTGTGTGCCAGTACCTCGTCCTGGATAATCGAGGTATTATTTTTTATCATTACTTTTTCAATAGCCATGCTCGGCACCTCACTGAGCATCAGACGACGGAAGGCATTTGCAAATGCAGGATAAGTGCCAATGAGGTCAAACTCCATTTCTAAATTGTTCATACGGACAATAACGATGCGGAAGTTTTTCTTGTACTTTTTGAAGTTCCATTTCTCATCTTCCATTCCATAATCATCAGGTGCATTCTGAAAGAGGTTATGTCATGCTTTCAAAACAACATCTTAGGTTATACTTTTAAATTAGCAAAAGTTAGTTCAATTTGTATTCCGTATTCCTACTATAGGAATATATGATTGACACGGTTAAAAACATACCTTAACTCTAAATTCTTCCATAATTACTTTAGGTCTTTCATCCAATTTCGGCATTGTTTTTGTTTACTTTTATTTACAGTTGTTCTTAGAAAGTTTGAGTAGTTCTGGTAGTTGTATGTATATTTAGGAACAAAAACAGAGTAACACTTTTCAGTAGAATTTCATAAATTTCTATTATTTTAATGGAAAACTACTTTAATTAAAATATTAATGAAGATTGAAAACATGAACAACCACAACCACTTTTAGTGAAAAGAAATTGAAATTGACAATTCTTCAAGTCTGTCAGTGTCAATATTTTATAGTCTGTGGGCACTATGAACTAGGCACTCTGTGTGTTACCATTCTTAGGTTCGTATCTTACATACTTGCTCTCGCAACGCAAGTTGCTGCCTGTGTCGTCATTCGGCTGTGTGTGGTTCACAGACAAAAGCAAAACTTTTTAAATTTTGTAAACAAAACTTTACGTCAAATTTGAAATTTGTCGTCGTTTAGCGTGTTGGTTTTTCATAATTTTGTATGATTTTATACTTTATTATCCGTATAAACGCAGTTATAATAAGCCAGGGGAATCAATAAAATTGTGATATGATCTATGTCAAAGCTATGTTATTGTAACTGTGTTGTGTTATTGAAGAAAACTACTTTAAAATGGATGAGCCAACTACACGCTATGAAAAAATAGATTTCCTAGGAGAAGGGCAGGTAATTAATTTAGTTTTAACCCGTAGAAACATCTGTGTCTAATTTTATAACATTATGGCCAATACTTAACACCTACAATATCATCCTAACCTTAAACCAAAGTTCATACATTCTTCACCTTTTTTGTTTTACAGTTTGCTACGGTATACAAAGCTAGAGATGTAAAGACAGAACAGATAGTGGCTGTCAAGAAGATTAAAATAGGCTCCCGACTGGAGGCCCAGGATGGAATCAACCGGACGGCTTTGAGAGAGATCAAGTTACTGCAAGAGCTGCAACATATCAACCTTATTGGACTATTAGGTCTGCCACTCAATGTATAATAACAATTTACCCTCATTAGCTATTGAAAAATTAACACAATTTCTCATTGATAGGTATTTGCAGACCTATCTCATTCTAACAATGCTCTGCCTTCTGTTTCAGATGTATTTGGACAGAAATCTAATGTATCTTTAGTGTTTGACTTCATGGATACGGACTTGGAAATAATTATAAAGGATATTAATATTGTACTTACCCCAGCAAATGTTAAGGCTTACATGATCATGACTTTAAAAGGTAATTATATAACAAATATTTAAAAAAAATTATTTAGAATCAATCCTAGTCCCTTACCACAACTTTTCAATTGCCACCATCCCTCTAATAATAATATTTTTTCCCTAGTAGCCATCTAGTGCTTCAACTACCAATCTTATAATCAGCCTATCAAGGTCATCTTAGCCTTACCTAACCCTTTAAATGTTGATGTTATGTTTAGTAGTACATGTTATTTATTTATTTAATAGTTTATTGCACAAATATGACATAATTATAAGTGTACAAAAGGTGGACTTAATGCCCAAAGCATGTTATCTGTGCAGGTTTAGAATATTTACACCAGAACTGGATATTGCACAGAGATCTGAAGCCAAACAACTTGCTCATAAACAGAGAAGGCATCCTCAAAATTGGTGACTTTGGTCTTGCCAAGGCTTTTGGGTCACCCTCCAGAATAAACACACATCAAGTTGTGACCAGATGGTACAGGTAAGATATGTATAAATTAATATATATTGCAATAAACATGCAAACAACCCTTATTAAATAAGTTTCTCTAATTATTGAATGAATGATGTCTTTTTCAGTAATTTTGTTGTTGTTAAACAATGACCTATGTTTGCTATAATGGCAGCCATCTTGCAAAAAAGGATTAGTATAAGGGTATTTGGAGTGCATCCTATCGCAATGCCCCTCACCATGCACCTTTAAAATACGTTAATAGTGTCAAAGCCTGATCAATATGCATGGCATAGTTATAGTAATTCAAATTTGTAGCAACATTCATGATACTTATTCATACTTTACTCTCATTTCCATAGATCACCAGAGCTGTTATTCGGCGCGCGTCAGTATGGCACTGGCGTGGACATGTGGGCGGTGGGCTGCATCCTAGCCGAGCTGCTGCTGCGAGTGCCCTTCCTGCCCGGGGAGTCTGATCTGGACCAGCTCACCAAGATCTTCCATGTGTTTGGAACACCCAATGAGGAGAATTGGCCGGTTTGTGTTTTGTACTGTATGGGTATTTGGGAGGAAGGCTTGCTTCTAATTGGAATTTCTTGTAAGCTCACTGTAGAAAGTAGAACCTGATATTTAAGCATGTGAAGTTTGTAATGCTAGAATTAGTTTTTCGGTTTTTCGGAACAAAAAAGACAGAAAATATTACTTGACTGAAACAGCAGTGTGACGTCTTCCATTGTGCCGATGGCCGCTCCAGCACAAGCATACCTACGCCATTTTTAAAACTCGAGAACTAATATGCATAATTTGAAAGTTCCCTATGACTGCGCTCTTTTCATACTGGAATACCCACACGCAAACTTTTTAAGCCAAATATCTCGTCTCAAAACAATTATCTACCAAGGAATGGGGTAACTAAGCCCACAACCACCTTGCAGGGCCTCAAAGGGCTGCCGGACTACGTGCAGTTCAAGCAGTTCCCGGCGCAGCAGCTGCGGCACATCTTCTCAGCCGCCCCCGACGACCTCATCCTGCTGCTCGAGCGGCTGCTCGCGCTGTTCCCGCCGCGCCGCGCCGACTGCACCGCAGCGCTGCAGATGAACTACTTCAGGTGCGTGTATTGTACGGTTTGTCACGTACAGTCGTACACATTAGATTATACATCCGTATTAGTCAGTAATAATAATGCTGACCAATACGGAAATACCTTTTACATGCACGTAATGCACATATTTAAATACCCATTAATTATAGAAATAAATTAGTGATTGAACATACGTATAACATGCGTCTTTCACTCAACATCCATCAAGACCCGACCTAAGTACTGTAGGGGAAATTCTTTCTGCCCTAGATTTATTACTGTTGTGATGCTAGCTGCCAAACAAGAGTACCCGAGTAGATAAGAGAAACTCACAAACTGCCTATTCATTATAATTCAAACGGGCAACATTGACAGTTTGTTCTGCAGGAAGTTTCGGAAGTTACAAAAGTTTATAGCTACTTATGAAGCTGACCGTGCATTTTTTCATACAATCATATGGAAAGTAGTTTGATAATAGAATGTTGTTTCAGCAATAAGCCCGCGCCGTCGGTCGGCAACAAGCTGCCGATGCCCTCCAACCTGTCCAAGGTGGAGACGGAGAAACCCTCGCTCAAGAGGAAGCTTCTAGAGAACATCGACGGAGGCTCGCTGGCGAAAAGACTGCAGTTCTAATACTTCTAATGCTATCATTTTTAATAGACCGAAGTCTAAGTAATTAGGCGGCTATGGCCGGACTTTTATGTACAAAATAATGAAGTGCAATTCGGACTACAAAGAGATAATCTTTAATTTATCTTTTTATTCATAGGTTGTCTCTTCAACTTGCTAGTTTGTTGTCCTGAGTAATTAACGCTAGGACTATTTAATTTAAGACAGAAGACAGTATAATAAACATAAGTGAAATTATTAAAGGGGTGGATTTTTTAAATAAGCTGGTCTTTTTAGCAACGAAACAGTACAGATGAGATGCCTAAACGTTGGGGCAGGGATACCTACTAATAAACTAAAGGTTCCGAGTCGATCGATCGAGTTATGATAAGATCAAATATATTTTTGCAAATAAAATGCCCTTTTAAAAAATATCATTGTCTTTGTCTTGTATTTTCAAATCCTATCATAACATTCATCGAAGTAGAAAAAAAGGCGGAAGGAATCTCCTATATTTGGTAAGGTTGGTATATAGGTATCTACAAATAAATCCCTCACCTTTATCTTGGAGATACAGGTGTAATGCATTTGAGAGAAGTGGATCCAGCCCAAAGAGAAGCTCCTGCTACCCTGGTAGTCATCCAGGCCAGTACATCTAGATATGAAGTGAACATGCAGTGCAGCATCTATAAAGCTGCGTACAGACCGGGCCAACGAACGCCAACGGTTATCCCAACGATGGATATTTATCATACATTATACAGCGCAGATTGCAGCAACGAAGGTCAACGAAAACCGTTCGTTGGCGTTCGTTGGGCCGGTCTGTACGCGGCTTAAAACAACCAAGACAACATGAATTTGAGTATAGTGAGCATAGACTAAGGGTCAATTTATACTGGTACAGAGTCGAAGCGCATCGAAGCGTCTATTCAATACTGAACATTACAAATACAACATTAATTCCACAGCATAACGCACACATTACTACTGAGATTTTAAAAAGTCGCGCGCATTCTTCGCGATTCGCGCGTCTACGCGTGACCAACGCAACCAACCATTCGTGCGGCTTTGCTTTACTTGTGAAGAATTTGACGCTTCGCTGCGCTCCGACTCTGCCCCAGTATAAATTGACCCTTATCTTTGATTATATGAAGCTGCGTACAGACCGGGCCAATGAACGCCTAACGAACGCCAACGGTTATCCCAACGAAGGATATTTATCATACATAATACATGGCAGATTGCTGCAACAAGGCCAACGAAACCCGTTCGTTGGGCCGGTCTGTACGCAGCTTGAGACTAATATTGTGTGTGTAGTGATAATGAGCACACCCAATTATTCACTGATTGTCTTCCATCATTTGCCAACAAAACATTAAAGTCGTGTACAGACCGGCCCAACGAACGGGTTCCGTTGACCTTCGTTGCTACAATCTGCCCTGTATTGTGTATGATAAATATCCATCGTTGGATATTCGTTGGGCCGGTGTGTACGCGGCTTAACAGGCTTTTAGCATTATTCTGAGATCTGTAGTTATAATCTGACTTTATCTGTACAGCAAAGAAAAAGAAGCTGTCAAATATTGTTATGTATTCTGTTCTGTGTACATCATCGATTTTCCAAGGTCTTTGATCTTTTGGTTGAAAAATAAATAAATAAACACAAAAATATAGTTTATTGGGGTTCAGAAGAGAAATTTTCGTGTTTAGATATAAATTAAAGAACTTCAAGTAAATATGAAAGAGCTGCTGCTGCGAGTGCCCTTCCTGCCCGGGGAGTCTGATCTGGACCAGCTCACCAAGATCTTCCATGTGTTTGGAACACCCAATGAGGAGAATTGGCCGGTTTGTGTTTTGTACTGTATGGGTATTTGGGAGGAAGGCTTGCTTCTAATTGGAATTTCTTGTAAGCTCACTGTAGAAAGTAGAACCTGATATTTAAGCATGTGAAGTTTGTAATGCTAGAATTAGTTTTTCGGTTTTTCGGAACAAAAAAGACAGAAAATATTACTTGACTGAAACAGCAGTGTGACGTCTTCCATTGTGCCGATGGCCGCTCCAGCACAAGCATACCTACGCCATTTTTAAAACTCGAGAACTAATATGCATAATTTGAAAGTTCCCTATGACTGCGCTCTTTTCATACTGGAATACCCACACGCAAACTTTTTAAGCCAAATATCTCGTCTCAAAACAATTATCTACCAAGGAATGGGGTAACTAAGCCCACAACCACCTTGCAGGGCCTCAAAGGGCTGCCGGACTACGTGCAGTTCAAGCAGTTCCCGGCGCAGCAGCTGCGGCACATCTTCTCAGCCGCCCCCGACGACCTCATCCTGCTGCTCGAGCGGCTGCTCGCGCTGTTCCCGCCGCGCCGCGCCGACTGCACCGCAGCGCTGCAGATGAACTACTTCAGGTGCGTGTATTGTACGGTTTGTCACGTACAGTCGTACACATTAGATTATACATCCGTATTAGTCAGTAATAATAATGCTGACCAATACGGAAATACCTTTTACATGCACGTAATGCACATATTTAAATACCCATTAATTATAGAAATAAATTAGTGATTGAACATACGTATAACATGCGTCTTTCACTCAACATCCATCAAGACCCGACCTAAGTACTGTAGGGGAAATTCTTTCTGCCCTAGATTTATTACTGTTGTGATGCTAGCTGCCAAACAAGAGTACCCGAGTAGATAAGAGAAACTCACAAACTGCCTATTCATTATAATTCAAACGGGCAACATTGACAGTTTGTTCTGCAGGAAGTTTCGGAAGTTACAAAAGTTTATAGCTACTTATGAAGCTGACCGTGCATTTTTTCATACAATCATATGGAAAGTAGTTTGATAATAGAATGTTGTTTCAGCAATAAGCCCGCGCCGTCGGTCGGCAACAAGCTGCCGATGCCCTCCAACCTGTCCAAGGTGGAGACGGAGAAACCCTCGCTCAAGAGGAAGCTTCTAGAGAACATCGACGGAGGCTCGCTGGCGAAAAGACTGCAGTTCTAATACTTCTAATGCTATCATTTTTAATAGACCGAAGTCTAAGTAATTAGGCGGCTATGGCCGGACTTTTATGTACAAAATAATGAAGTGCAATTCGGACTACAAAGAGATAATCTTTAATTTATCTTTTTATTCATAGGTTGTCTCTTCAACTTGCTAGTTTGTTGTCCTGAGTAATTAACGCTAGGACTATTTAATTTAAGACAGAAGACAGTATAATAAACATAAGTGAAATTATTAAAGGGGTGGATTTTTTAAATAAGCTGGTCTTTTTAGCAACGAAACAGTACAGATGAGATGCCTAAACGTTGGGGCAGGGATACCTACTAATAAACTAAAGGTTCCGAGTCGATCGATCGAGTTATGATAAGATCAAATATATTTTTGCAAATAAAATGCCCTTTTAAAAAATATCATTGTCTTTGTCTTGTATTTTCAAATCCTATCATAACATTCATCGAAGTAGAAAAAAAGGCGGAAGGAATCTCCTATATTTGGTAAGGTTGGTATATAGGTATCTACAAATAAATCCCTCACCTTTATCTTGGAGATACAGGTGTAATGCATTTGAGAGAAGTGGATCCAGCCCAAAGAGAAGCTCCTGCTACCCTGGTAGTCATCCAGGCCAGTACATCTAGATATGAAGTGAACATGCAGTGCAGCATCTATAAAGCTGCGTACAGACCGGGCCAACGAACGCCAACGGTTATCCCAACGATGGATATTTATCATACATTATACAGCGCAGATTGCAGCAACGAAGGTCAACGAAAACCGTTCGTTGGCGTTCGTTGGGCCGGTCTGTACGCGGCTTAAAACAACCAAGACAACATGAATTTGAGTATAGTGAGCATAGACTAAGGGTCAATTTATACTGGTACAGAGTCGAAGCGCATCGAAGCGTCTATTCAATACTGAACATTACAAATACAACATTAATTCCACAGCATAACGCACACATTACTACTGAGATTTTAAAAAGTCGCGCGCATTCTTCGCGATTCGCGCGTCTACGCGTGACCAACGCAACCAACCATTCGTGCGGCTTTGCTTTACTTGTGAAGAATTTGACGCTTCGCTGCGCTCCGACTCTGCCCCAGTATAAATTGACCCTTATCTTTGATTATATGAAGCTGCGTACAGACCGGGCCAATGAACGCCTAACGAACGCCAACGGTTATCCCAACGAAGGATATTTATCATACATAATACATGGCAGATTGCTGCAACAAGGCCAACGAAACCCGTTCGTTGGGCCGGTCTGTACGCAGCTTGAGACTAATATTGTGTGTGTAGTGATAATGAGCACACCCAATTATTCACTGATTGTCTTCCATCATTTGCCAACAAAACATTAAAGTCGTGTACAGACCGGCCCAACGAACGGGTTCCGTTGACCTTCGTTGCTACAATCTGCCCTGTATTGTGTATGATAAATATCCATCGTTGGATATTCGTTGGGCCGGTGTGTACGCGGCTTAACAGGCTTTTAGCATTATTCTGAGATCTGTAGTTATAATCTGACTTTATCTGTACAGCAAAGAAAAAGAAGCTGTCAAATATTGTTATGTATTCTGTTCTGTGTACATCATCGATTTTCCAAGGTCTTTGATCTTTTGGTTGAAAAATAAATAAATAAACACAAAAATATAGTTTATTGGGGTTCAGAAGAGAAATTTTCGTGTTTAGATATAAATTAAAGAACTTCAAGTAAATATCATCAATTCAAATAATTTTATGGAAAGTTTACCGTGGAAGATACTCTGAACCTGCTGCGGATCAACTTTACTTTGTGTGGATTGTTATTCGTAATCATCACAAGATGGGTAGCCTAGACAGAGGAATACTCACAGGCTTCATCTGTCGATTGTGTTCGGAGATGCATCGGGTTGTGCTTCATATTTATGGCGAAGAAGGAATTCGCCTGAGCATATCTGATAAAATCAACAGATACCTTTCAATTAATGTAAGTAAATTTTGCCTAATTATGCTCCTGTTATGGTCAGTCCGACCTATATCTGTCCTTTTCATAATGTAATTATTTATTACATTTTATTTTAGGTATCTAGATCAGATCCTCTCCCCAAAACTATCTGCAAAAACTGCCTAGAGAGACTAGAGAACCAACACAGGCTGGTGATGCGCATAGAGCAAGCTGCGTTAATGCTGAAAGGGCAGAGACGGGCTCGAGTTGGGGGCAACTGCTATGTCAGCCTCTGTGATGTGGCTGGTACATCCTCAAATAATCCACCTATACCTAAGTAGGAGAAATATTGTGTTATTTTCAATTATATTCATGATTTTTGTTATTTGTAGCCATCTTGTATTTTTATGAATTTGATTTCAGATTGTGTTTTTATCTGTAATGGATATTTAATGCATTTGAATAAAGGTATATGAGTTGAGTGTAAATATAAATTTACTTAAGTTTGCATTATTTAATAATATTACCATTGTATTGTTTATGTTTCCCAATCTCAACAAACCTACAGTAATTTGAAAAGATGAAAAAAACATAGAATCTATATATTAAAATAAATGTAATTTGTTAATCTCTTATCAATAGCAATACAAGAAATGAATCCTAGAACAGATATATTAGTCTCCAGCAGTTCAGTACCATATGGTTTGTTTTCCTGTCCATTGAAAGATTAACAATAGGCTAAGTTAATAATATGTTATTGTATGAGTGCATTACATGCAAATCTACTCAATCAATATTTTTGCATGTATTCACTCAATTTATTAGGCTAGTTTTCATATATTATCTATATAAATAGTGATAGTTTAGATGGTTTAGTTTGAAATTAAAAATACCTATTGCGCTAAAAGTGTTTCTGTTTGGTGAATTTGGGAATACCTTACCTTACCTTAGTTAGGGACTAGTAGTTAGGACATGGTAGGACTTAATTAAAACAAAACAATCAATCTAAATTCTTAGGATAAAAATATATTGCAAGATTTTTGTAAAATGAAATTAATAGTGATTACCTAGTTTACATTATAGTATAATAATTATTGCACATTGCCATTAGCTATCAACTTGTTAATCCTTGTTGTGTTCTTGTGTATAATGACCCTCAGATCATTGATTTTCTCATGTTTCTCTTTAATGTCCATGTCCAACTGTTTTACTCTTGTATGTAGTGGATGAAGTGACTCTTCATTGGCCCTGTGAACATTAATTCCGGTTATAGTACTTAGTTACTCAAGTTGTTACAGAAATTTGCACTGTTTATTCATGGTTCATGGTCATCACTTTACTAGAGCAATCCTTATTTTCCACCTATATTTAATAGGTTGTGTATTCCTACCTATACAAATGTACAGTACAATACAATACAATAAACTTTATTTGCACACCATAAAAAACTTGATCTAACTTAAATAACAGAACAATAATGTAGAATGTTAAATTTTGGTAAAATTTTGTATTGTACTATTGAATGCTTGTAATTACATAAGTATTTATCTATTTTATCCAATTCAGAGTATTAAGAATTTGTATATTTCGTTAGGATCACGTTTTCAAGCTTTGATAATGAAAATAATATGTTCATCTGTGTGCATAAGAGAAGTTTTTCTGGCAGAAGAAGATCCTTCAGTATTGAATCAGATGAATCTCAACCCTTGAGGTAAGTAGAACATCCTTATTTCTCATTATATCAAGATACATAATGTTATAAGAACCAGACGTAACTTTCCTACCTATTATTTAATATAATACCTACCTATCTAATGCCTACCATTTATCATTATCAAATACAGCAATCGCAGGTAATAGTGAATACCTACGCACTCCTCCGCCTGTTCGTACCTACTCACCTACATACCTATATGTAGAATGTCTTTCAGTCATATTCTATGAATGTAGATGTAACCTACCAACCATTAGGCAATATCGGCCATACCTTGTATATATTCTATATTAACCTACAAGCCCTCAAAGACAAAAAATCTCTGGTACAAAATTCGTCGCCTGATGTCCAACGGAAAATTGTTGCTCAGAAAATTACTTACATTTTCTGTTTGGATAATTCCTTAGCGGCATCCTCGTAAGTCTTGGTCCACTGCTGCAGCTCCTGCCTCATCACCTCTACGTCCTCTTGTATGTGGTCCAGCAACTTGCCCAGCGGGTTCGCGATCCTCGACAGCGCTTGTATGTTGAACCTCAGCTGTTCAATCTCTTGACTAGACGCCTCCTTCGCTTTCAGTGCATCAAATTGCCATTCCTGTGATTTGGAACACATGTTATAGATGGGTAGGTAGGGACGTGTATTCATAGTCGCCTAGGTACCCACCAGTCTCACCTCAGCGAGGCTTGCCTCACGGTTCTTAACTCGATCCTATGCTCGGTCTATGGCCCGTGGGCTGAGGAACGCAGCTAATGATGAAAGGTGTATGGGACTTGAAAAGATAGGATTTTCTGGCCCAGCTGGATTAACAATCAGGGCCTGAAGGATTTTTAGGTTGACCTTTTAGGCACTTGTAGTGTATGTTCATTATACTTTCTTACTTACTATTTCAGTCTTCCCTGTACTCTGTGAAAATTCCTTGGTAGAATCCAAAATCTGCTGCACCAAATGTCCATGTTGGTTTGATGACATTTGCAATGATTCCTCCGGAGCTGCATCTGCCTTCGGGTCCACTATGATTATACTAGAATCATCTTCCTGGAATGTTTCATACATGTTACATAAAGTCACTTTGTTAGTCAGCACTTAGTGAGTTTACAGGGGGTTATTTCCATTTTCTTCGAGAGTGTGGAACCTTTTTCTCTACCTTGATTGGCAAAACTAATGTTTGCTATATAATCTATCGGAGCGGTGGTAGCTCAGTCGGGTAAGCGCCCGCTTCTCACGCCAGAGATGCGGGTTCGAATCCCGGCGCTGACATGTACCAATGAGTTCTTTTCTGAATTTAAGTACAATGTATACCATCGCTCTTACGGTGAAGGAAAACATCGTGAGGAAACCTGCATATCTAGCACATCTAGCACATCTAGATATGTGAACCCACCAACCCGCAGTGGACCAGCGTGGTGGGAAATGGTCCAAGCTTAGGAAGGCAGTTTAGACCTTGGGGATATGCACAAAGGTTCCACTCGAGAGAGCCAGGTGCAGGTACTGACACCCCCACAGAGAATAGAATAGAATAGAATATATAATCTATCTATATAATAAAAATTAATTGCTGTTCGTGTGTTCGTTAGTCTCGCTAAAACTCGAGAACGGCTGAACCGATTTGGCTAATTTTGGTCTTGAAATATTCGTGGAAGTCCAGGGAAGGTTTAAAAGGTAAGAAAGGTAGGGTAGGGTAGGTAGGGTAGTTTAGTGTAGTGTAGGGTAGGGTAGTGTAGAGTAGTGTAGGGTAGTATAGGGTAGTGTAGTGTAGGGTAGGATAGTGTAAGAGGCGGTATGAAGTTCGCCGGGTCAGCTAGTTTTAAATAAATTATACTTACTCACCTCATCTATAGACATATTTTCTTGTATGATGTTGACTTTACCCACGATAAGGTTTTCGTTTCCATTTAACACATAGTCATGTTTTTCCCTGAGTCTGGGCGCGCCCGGTCGCGACGACGACGGCCGCACTGACTGCGGTCGACTGACGACACCAGATTTCTCCGAAGGTTTCACATTTGGCGCTTCATCTAAGCTTGAGCTTTTAACATCTTTTATTAGCTTAATAGGTTGAGGCTTTACTTTTAGATCTTGAACCAATTCATCATTTAAATTCTTACTTGTCGCTTCATAGCTATTAGCGTCGACTGCTTCTTTCGGTTCTTGTGAGTCATTATAGTCAGTTTGTTTTTTACTATCATTGGCAATGTCTTTGCTTTCAACGGCTTTCAAGTCAGGTTCCATCAAATCTTGAGAAGATAATGAGGAGTTGATGTCATTCTCAGCTATAACATAGGAAGAATTAAGAGGGGCATCTACACCTTCTCTTTCTTTATTGAGATCTTCTTCCATTACCCCATTTTTTTCACTAATTTCTAGTTCAATCTTATTTGTTATTGTTTCAGACTCTTCATGATCAACTTTATTTTTACTATTTTCATTACTATTTTGTTTGTCAATGCCATCCACTCCATCTTTGTTAGATTTTCCTAGTTTATTTACCTTTACTTGTTTACTAGATGGTTTTGGGAGACTTTCCTTTTTAACTGTTAATTTATCATTGGCCTTTTCAACTTTAGTTGTTTTACTTTTGGTAGAATTGGTAACAGATTTTTCATTTTTTGCTTTTGTAGATTTTTCATTATTTACATCTTTTTGTATTGATTTTGAATTATCTGTTTTCTTCAAAGTAAGCTTGGATTCTTCATTTTTCTTTACTGTTTTTGTAGTATCTTTACCTTTCTTCTCTGATTTTTCCGTCTTGGTCGTTCCATCTTTAAACTTTTTAACTGCATCATGAGACGTTAGCTTATTATCTAGAGCATACGCTATACTTTGTAACAGTTCATTTGTCTTATCAGCTTCTTGACCAGCAACAATTTTTGACGGTTTTACTGATAGAGGTTGACCTGTTGTTAGACCTGAAACATAAAAAAACAATAGGTACCTGTAAGTTAATGTAGGGTAGGAAGGTATAATGTACCTGCCATTGACTTATTTGGTACATGCCTACTTAATTAAAATTACTTATGTAAGAAATCATAAATATTTGACTGGGCATACTATATGTAGGTAACAATGAATATGATTTTGTAGCACTTTTTGCACCACAATATTATCTACATCAAATACTTATCTAACAAGTAAGGTATAGTTATAGGTGTGTACTTACCCACAACTGTAATAACTTTATTTAAGAATAATATCTTGGTTTCACGATCTTTTACATTATCAGACACTAGTTCAGATTCATCGAATAACCCCTCGAAGAAACCAGTACTTTTTAGTACCTGAAAAATAAATTGTATAAAATTAAAACTAAAAAGCATTTTAAGTATTATTTACTGCAAGTGTTACGTAATAAGTATTGACTATTGCAGCTAGCATACTGTTTTTATTATTGGTAAGGTAAGAACCATAAGAACACACTATAATTTCTTACTTTTTAATTAGCATAAAATCAATATTTGACTAACCGAGGTAACAATGTCATGAAGAAATCTAAAAGGGGGTTTCTTAAGTAACTTTTCACTTAATGGTGGGCGTTTTACATATTTCCCAAGAGCGTTCTGCGTCGCTTTTATTATTTCTTGGTCCAGTTCCTTTTCCATTGCACATACCGACAATCCAAAGTTGATAATTAAATGACACTATGCAAGTGACATTGTTTTGGTGTGGTTACCACAGCAACCGTCCCTTCCGTTCCGTTACCAAACATTTACCAAACTTGTGAACGGAGGAGGATAGAATTTTATTTACAATCCACCATACACGCGAGACTGCGTTGTACTATGATAGGTACCCATACCCACGTACCCATTATCTTAAAAATTGTGAAGGAACAACTATTATAACGAAGTATTATTTTTAAAGGTTGTCTTTTAGTTTAGGTTGTTAATTAGTTTTAGAGTTTAGAATTTTAGATTATTTATTGTTGGTTTAAATAAAAAAAATCTGGAACAACTTTTATTCTACTAAAAGTATGCCATAAAATATAAATATCATTTGAAATTTTCCGCCGTGGAGGCAAATCGGAAACGGAAATGTTTCACACTGAATCAGTGTTGCGATAGTTAAATATTAAACTGCCGTATCTGTATTTTGCGCGGCGAAATATTCGCTGTGCGGACAAGGCCTTATGATCGCTGCACTGTCCATGCGCTGTCCCAAAAATTCCGTGCACACTTATCAATCGCGGCTGACAGCCATTCACATTGAGCGCAGAATAAATGCGCCGACACACTAGCGGACGCGGCTTACGGAGAAAGTAACCACTACGTTGATGACGTTTAATAAAATTACTCTGTGGTTTTAATATATATCAAAATGGCGCCTGCGCCTGCTATGAAGAAATAGTGAAATCGTCGACAAAATATACTCGACGCCTGAACAAAAAGTTATATCAAACTTGAAAACTTGTTCTTCCAAGTGTGTTTATAAAAGGGGCAGGCAGGATACAACTGGAAGTAAACAGTTTTCAGGGAAGAAATCTAACAGGAAACTTTTGATAATAGTTATAAGTGGTAACTTGGTGGTGGTGGTGCTTCGAAATGCCACCTAAAAAATCTAGAAAAGTTTCCAAAGCTAAATCGCGCAAGAGAACGAAGGTCAAGATGATGAAAACTAAGTCTGAATCCAACAAACTTACTTTAGAGGGTCTTGTCTCCAGTGTTCATGTAAGTGTGATTTGTCAAGACGTAAGAACTGAATTAAATACTAGTGTTGGTCTTGATGTTATTTAAACTAGTACCCGAGTTTAAGTGTGAATGGGATATCTCGCCAGGGTTGTTAGCTATTGAATGCTAATCTCTAGCAAGAAATGATGGCTTTGATGACAACAATTTATGTTTTCAATTTAAAATAAAATATGTAACAGTCTCAATGAAGGATTAAATCCACCAAAATATAGGCTTAATAAGCTTTTATTTGGGCTGAGGTTTTTATTTTGCCCATGTTGTTATATTTATTAAATAATAAGTATTGTAATTATTTCAGGAAAAAAAAATCACATGCAAAGAATGCTCCAAAAAGTTTAAATTTAAAAGTAATTATGAAAAACATGTCCGTACTGAACATTGTAATTTACCGGACTGTGTAAAATGTGACTTATGCCCAGCGCGATGTCCTAACGACAACATTCTTGCCGAACACAAGGCAAATGCTCACGAGAGACCTATGTATGAATGTTCCACATGTTCTAAGATATTCTCGCGGCCGTCCCACGTGTTCAGGCACAGCCGCCTGGGCTGCGGCACCGGCGTGCCCGAACAGTACCCATGTGAAGTAAGTACCTACTATAAACAAGGTTGATATCAACATTAAATACATTGGAATATTGTTGATAAATTTATTTAAGTATTTCCTTTGGAAAAGGCTCACCAACCTCCTGCCTTTGCTATGTATTAATATTGCAAGTTGTTTTAATTCATAGTTTATAAATGTATGGTTACAAGCATGACAGATAGTGTTATTACAATTTTGGGATGTTTGATGTTCCAGTACCTGTACTCAATACCTAATAAAGTAAATATGTCTATGTACTACTTGTTCACCTGGCCAACAAGAACCAGGGGTCACACCCTAGTTAAAATGACCTCTGGTTTTTGTCAGTCAAGTGCACAGTTAATTAGCATGAATAGTAATGGAATAGAACTAAAATGGTTTTGAAGAAAGGATGTGCTTATCATCATCATCATCATTAATAATGTCATAAACTTTATGTATAAGCAAACCTTATTTTTCAGATTTGCAACAAATCATTTAGTAGAAAGGATAATTTACTGGTGCACCTCAGGTCACACATCAAAGTGAACAAGCCGTTTCAATGCAAGCACTGCCAGTTTGCCGCTCACACATTCAGACGTTATGTGAATCATGTACAGAAAGTACATTGGCGTAAGTATTACAATAACTAATAATGTAGTTAATTTAATTAGAAATTAATCAGATCACAAAGTTAATTCATAATTAATTCAATGTCACATTTAAATTAAAAAAACAATGTAACTTAAAAAACTATAAATAAAATATATTAATTAACAAAAAAACATGCAATTTACAAACTACTTAACCTACTTAAATTATGTCAAAAACACCTCTTCTTATCGTACCTGGCTCAAAGACTCATCCATGATGCAGACTCCCATAATGCTGGCTGCATTACCTCACTGTATAGCCAGAGAGGACGCGAGAGACCGCAAGATGGATGGACGATATAGTCAAGTTCGCGGGGAAACACTGGACTAACTAATATTATAAATGCGAAAGTAACTGTGTCTGTCTGTCTGTTACTCTTTCACGCCAAAACGACTGAATGGATTTGTATGAAATTTGGTATACAGATGGTCTAGACCCTGAGAAAGAACATAGGCTACAATCATCCCGGAATTCCCGCGGGAAAACTTTTTAAGGCGAAGCGAAGCTCCCGGATCAGCTAGTATAATATAAGTTCTTGTTACAGCCAAATATTTCGAGTGTGACCACTGTGGTAAGTCAACCACATCTCGTCCAGCGCTGATGAAGCATTTAGAAATACATGGAGACAAGAAGTTTGCATGCGAAGTGGTAAGCTTATTACCTTTTTATAACCATCCTACAATTACCGCACATTTGTTACAATAAAAGCAGCATGACGTCATACATCGCCTAAAAGAACTGACAACAAAAAAGTACATCATGTTTGATTTAAGTATTTTAATATACTATTTATTAAAATAGTGTACTACGTCACTAAGATGGCCGCCAGTCTCAATTTGAATCCAGCCAGCATCATACATCATCATCATAACGTAACATAAATCGTAACCTTATTTTCAGTCTTTACTTTTATTAACCTGCTATTAATTTTCTCTTTTGCAATACTAACGTGGACTCAAATAGAAGGGTGAGTAATCACAAATCAGTACATATTACCAATTAATGCTAGTCATAAAATCCAATTTGGTAGCTATTTAATAAATCAAATCTTTGAATCAAAACAGGTATGTAGGCAGAAATAAAATGTATAGGTACTTAAGGCGTGCAGTTGCAGTGTGACCTCTCCCTAAAAATATCGACTCATTGCTCATTTCGAAACAAACCACATACCTAGCACAGAGCCTCCTCGAGTGCTTCCTTCTATCTATCTAACACACCCTGGTCAGTCGGATACGCTAACTGGCCAATCCTTTCCTCATGGCCATAAACCCTAGTAGTCTATAGTATTTTGCACATCATACGCCGAGTTTCAAATAACATTAATAAGCTAATCATGTGCAACTCACAAATACCATGTGTGCGCTGTTCGTCAAACTAAGTTCTCACCAGAAGGGGGCGTTAAACGCGGAAGTCAAGACATGATAAAAGTTTTCAAGATTGAGCGCGAGCGCGACGCAAAACTTTTGTCGCGTCTTGACGTGCGCGTTTTGCGGCCCATCTTTTTCTTTGTTGTTCTTTACAGGTCTCACAAGATTAGTAGTCTAGTATTATGCACATCATACTGAAATACCACGCGTGCGCTGTTCGTCAAGCTAAAGGGTTTGTCAAAAAGAGCGCGTTACCGAGCGCTAACTTGACGCCGCGCTATGACGCTAAGATGTGTTGTATTAAAAAACACACACACGCACTCACGCCTTGTACTAATGTACTCCCTTGCGGGGTAGGCAGAGGTGCATTGCTGCACCCACTTTTCGCCAGAGTGTTATGTTAGTCCCAATGTAATAGGGGGCGGGCCTATTGCCATTTTACGGGCACATCCAAGACCTGAGAACAAATATCTGTGTTTAAACAAATATCTGCCCCAGCCGGGAATCGAACCCGGGACCATCGGTTCAGTAGTCAGGGTCACTGTGTTGTATTACTGTAGTACTATAATACCGTCAAACAGGGCGCCAGCGCTAGCGTTGTGTACTAATCCTAACTTGTCTCCCGCAGTGCGGCTACACGTCGCACACGATCGAGGTGATGCGGCGCCACGTGCTGCGCCACACGGACGAGAAGCCGTTCAAGTGCTCGCAGTGCCCGCGCTCCTTCATCCAGTCCGCGCAGCTGCGGAGGCACATGGAGAGCCACCTCAACTTCCTGTGTAAAGAGTGCGATAAGACGTTTAGGTCTCACGCCAGGTATGCTTATTTTTTAATAGGTTTATTCTTTATCAACTAACGCTATTTATTAAACGTCAACCAAGCATAGCAAGCCAGGTATGTTAAGGTTAAGGCATGTAGCTAAAATCAGAGAAAATATAGCAGGAGTCCTATGGCAGCTGTCAAATCCATAAATTTATATATTTTCAAGGAAAACCACCTTTATTTCCCAGGCACCTGTCAAACGTCATAGGACTCGTGTTATATTTTACAAAGTGAATGAGTGAGTGTAGTTCAAGTGCGCGCAGTGCCCGCGGTCCTTCATCCAGTCGGCGCAGCTGCGGAGGCACATGGAGAGCCACCTCAACTTCCTGTGTAAAGAGTATGATAAGACGTTCAGGTCTCACGCCAGGTATTTAAAGGCTAGCAGATAGTTATTGTGACGTATGAATTATTTTTGAAACGATGTATGAAAATACTTCGATATTTCAGGTAGCCAGTTGCGTGCGTGCTGATGTGATTTGCTCTGTGAATGTGTTTGCGAAGAATTGCAGGATGAATATAATAAAATACGCCTACACGTGTTTATGTGCTTCTGAAACAGCAAAATCCTGTCAGCCAGCCTAAGTTAGTATGTACTTGGAGTGGCGCGAAATCGAACTTGAGCCTTTCCTCCCACGAATCGTTGTTCACCTACTATTATTATACTTAACATTGTATATTGCAGGCTCCAGATCCACATGCGCGAGCACAATGGGCTGGCGCCGCTGCTCTGCTCGTTCGAGGACTGCCCCTACTCCAAGCGGCAGTTCTCCAGCGAGCAGATCTTCATCGACCACATGAAGGCTCATGAGGACAGAAGTTAGTTATAGTCTTTGTAGTAATTCGTATATGCGTGTGTGTTTATATTTTGAATTTCAAAGACCGTATATAATGTCGATTAACAACCGTTCTAGCTCGTAGAAATTATTTCCTTTTTATTATCTTATTCAGCAGTACTAAATAATAAAACAGTGCCGCACGGTTGGCAATTTTATAGTAGATAGGAGTCCCAATAAATTTTCCACCCCTTTTATTAATCTCCTCCCACCACCCTTCCCCAGAATACCAGTGCACTGTCTGCCATAAGAAATACGCCACCGAGATCAACCTCAAGCGCCACACATCGACCCACGAGTTGGAGCGCCCGCGCCGCTGCATGTACTGTGTGACGGCGCGCGCCTACATCCGCGGAGACATGCTGGTGCGGCACGTGCGCAGCAAACACCCCGCCATCTTCAATGAGTACCTGCTGCATGTGCGACAAGTGCTGGTATGCATTTACGGTTAAGAGAATTGAGAGCAAAGCGGCTCCAGTAACGAAGACGCCGCGACAGTAACTTTTGTTCGGTAGAAGTGTCACAGTTACAATTTACTGTCGCTGCGTCAGTTTCGCCGAAGCTTTGAAGTGTACTTAAAGTGTAATATGTGTTGTTGTCGAATTTGGGTGCGAGTCTTGTTAATGCCGCAAGGTTGTAGTCGTATTACAAGGGGTTTAGAATCATGTCGAGAGTGTATAATATGTATAGCCAAAGTCTACATCCGCGGCCACATGCTGGTGCGGCACGTGCGCAGCAAACACCCCGCCATCTTCAACGAGTACCTGCTGCATGTGCGACAAGTGCTGGTATGGATTTGCTGATGAGTGTGATATGTGTAGTTGTGGAATTAGGGTGCGGCCCTGTTGACGCTGAAAGTCGTTGTACCTAGTAGTACACGCGGTTAGAATAAAATCTCGTGTATGTATAGGTATGTATTGCTATTATACATAGTCCGCTGTGTCAAAGTAATAATGTTTTTTTTATCAATCCGTGACAATAGAGATTCAAATGAATTTTTTGTATCTGTAGTATTGAGCGTACCAATTTCGATGCACCTGAAAATTAAATAGAATATTACTTAATTATTCAAATTTAATTTCACTTCCTTCCCACAATGAAACTAAAGCCACTCCCAACCTCCGCAGGGCACAAACGACAACATCGGGCAAGTGCGCCGCTCGGAGCTCGACTCGATCCTCAACTTACTGGACGCGGTCTCGGACCGGATCCTGGACGAGCACGACGGCTCCAAGGTAGAGATGAGAATAAGAGTTAAAACTGAATAATGGTTAATTGATAATATAAAATATCATAATTGAATGCGTTTTCAAGTTTGTAGTGGTTCCTTTATAAGAAAGAGTCTTTTTACAGAAATTACTCGTAGCAAATTTAACACCACTGGCACTTTTCTCGAAATGGGTTTATTTACAGTTTACTGCAATCACTTATCACTAATCCAAGTTTATTTGTACAGTTTATTACTCTAATTTAACTAACTTAATCATTACACTAACCCTACTTTATACCTATAGTGCCACAAACTTATCTGTTCCGGTGACAGCTCACGTAAATGTGTAATATTTCTTAATTCTATAAGATTTTAACTTTGCCAGTAGTGGTAATTCGCTCTTGTGGTTTCAATAAAGCCATCTAATCTATATCAATATATAATTCATTAATAAATAATGAGATATGGATCAATTTAGTTCGCTCTCACCGGAACAGATAAGTTTGTCACACTGTACCTACAACTTCCGAAACCGAACTTAAGAAATACTTTACTCGACGTCAATAACAATAATACTTACGCGACGTGAAAATTATTTTACTTTCGACTTCCGAGTTTAAATTATCATTCAGTGAATTAGTGAAAATAAAGTTATGGTTGATGGTATATCCAGCATTCAATAATAATTCGCATCTATTACTATACTCATAAATACCATAACCCTGTGCATTACATCGCTTAAACGTTAATGGAGCATTCAACGATAATTCGCATCTATTACTATACACATAAATACCATAACCCTGTGCATTACATTGCAATACGATAATGAATAACCGTGACCTTGAATTTGGCCGCCTCGCGCCTTGGCGATCAATTTGTTCTGATCGAAAATCATAGAGGGCGTTGCAAGTCAAATACGGACGGTCGGTAAATTGACGAACTTTTTAAATTATCAATATCAATTTAATGAAATTATGTCAATGTAGTTAATTAATAAATATAATTAATGTGATAAATTAATGAATTAAACCATTAACGATCACCCCTACTCCAAGGTGCTGTTCGCTGGCATGGAGACCGCCGCCGCGCGCCCCGAGGTGCAGGTGCTGGACATAGAGACCGGCGGGTCGGATGATGCCGCCTCCTCGCCTGAGAAGAAGGTACTGTGATGTTTGAAATTCAGCCCTAATGGCTGTCGAATGTCGTTTTAATACTAAGAGGTGGTAAATAGCGCTAAAAAATCATTTTCTCGCTAATTAGCGGTCCTACACACGATACCGCTGCCGCATAACTTTGACATTACCTTGCTTGTGATCTTCATAACAAGCCACACCAGTATAGTAAATATTTCAAATTATGGCAAATGGAATCTACATTGTGACGGTGCGGCGCGACGGCGGCACCCTGTGTAGGAGCGCTTATCATAATCTACAGGGTGTTGCAAAAAGGATATACGAAGCCTTTTTGCAACACCCTGTATTAATATAACAAAGTCGCTGCTTCTAATAAACCACCACTGCTGTACAAGTACTCACGACAACTGTTTCTCCCGCAGCCGGAGACGACGCCGGGCGGGCACAGCGCGCTGATGTCGGAGGCGCAGCTGTCGGAGAGCGTGCGGCGGCTGCTGGCCGCGCTCATCGACATGCACACGCTCGAGGAGCTGGGCTGGCCCGGCGAGTCCGTCGACGTGGTGAGTACATTTACATTTATGGACAACCTGCATTATGGCGAGTTAAGTACAGTCAGTGAGGCCAGGGGGTCACTCAATAATTGGACGAGTGTGACCCCCCATGGAGTAGGACGGCGAATCGTAAGGAAAAATTATATGATGTTAATCATAAACTGTTTATTATGGGGGGTGCTGGTATTTACTACATAAGCTAGAACTAGTAAAGACTCTGCAGTAGGCCCCTGCAAACTGCCCTCAATACGCTCAAATCTTTCCAACAATCTTTCAACAGTATATTTTATGTGTGATACTCGTAGAACATAGAAAGAGTTTGCTACCGCCGCTACCCATCTTTGAATGTAAACTCTTTTTGCAACAGTTCCCCTTTCACGATTACATGGTTTCTTTCACACGTCCATAATTTAACAATCCAACGTTATACCCTCCACAGCTACTAGAAAAAGTGATCACCCAATGCGACGGCACGCCAGCCGACCGCGGGCGCTGGTCCCGAGTGCAGCGACTCCGAGAGAACTGCAAGCAGCTGTTCCTGCGCGTGGTGGAGGACGCCAGCGTGCGCCGCATGCTCGAGACGCACACCATCGACCAGGTGGTGGCGCACATACTGGACGTCAGCGAGGAGGACCACGACACCGGCATGCTCGTGGACAGCTTGAGCTAGAACTGTGATCGATATGATCACTTGGCGATTCGTATTTGTTATTGGATGTTTGCTTTATTTGCCTGATTCCAAAAGTGTAGTAATTTTGGCGAATATACCTACTGATCACACATGGCAGCTTAGCAAATACATAAATACGAATAACCATGTGGGGTGGTAGCATGACACGCGAAGAAGTTGCTCCCGACTGACTGGCCGAGGCTATTGTACGCTGTCTCTGCGTTTATCGATGATAGTGGTCGCGCGAACCAATTTTAAATGTATTGCTAAATATCTTAAAAATACCTTGTATATTTTATTTTTGGTTGAAGAAATGCTACTTTTTACGTTTATTATAAATCTTTCGTGTCTGGTATTGGATGAAAACAAAGCTTTTACAGCGATTCCTCTAGACAGTCTAGACACTACAATACAGTGCTTCTGCTAGTGCTGCTACTACTAGGTACACTAGAGTCATCATCTTCGCCCGAAAAGTAATATGCAAGTGTTGAGTTGTTAATTGTTGTGAGTTGTCCCATTTATCTATTTAATAGGATATGATTATGATAAAAGACTATAAAACCTACAATATGTGAATATAGAGAAAAGACCTGCATGATCATGATCATCTGAGTTGTACAATACAATACAATACAATATAACTTTATTGAACAAAACACACAACATACATGTTAAGATTAAGAATATATTTTACTGTATATTTATAAACGTAGTTAATCTGAATATTTCTTGCACTTCCGAGTTTTATTGACCTCTTGCGTAATTTACAATGTGCAATTTAAATGTATCATAGAAGTTGTAACTGTTGTTTATGTTTAGAATTTTTATTAGTTTAAGATTTAAGCCTATTTTTAAGGACTTGTGAAAGATGCATGCATGAAAATTCCAGATCAAATTGTATTTTATTTACTTTTGTACTTTCTGTACTTAAAATGTTAACGTTGTTAAAAATCGTTATGCTTCTGTTAATTTGAGAATAACAAGGCAGAAACGAAATGTAAATAATATGTTTCACCTTTGCATTTATCAAACAGAGTGTTAGTAGGAAATACGCCATCGCGTGATCATATATTGAACAAAATATTTTATTGTTTTCTATTGTTGGATCAATTAATGTGCCTTCTTGTTTAAATTGTTAATAATTTTGTTTATCACTGTTCTACCTAAATCAGTATGTATAAGATTAAAATATTATATTGTAGGTACTTTTTAGTTTTAAGTATTTTATGGCAATGGGGATAAATCAGTATATTAAATAAATATATTTTATTAGATAACATAATTATTTTTATACCAAATACCTAATACACCCTCTGATTCTTCAATAGGATGTATACTTTATGTCGCTAGATGACCATATAAACCGGAACAGAATATTACAAATGAAATATAGCAAACAGAACAGATTTACACTTTTGAAACGGATTCATACTTTTCTTCATATGGTATAATACTAGTTATTACTATGGAGAAGTCGTCAAATAGGTTCTTCAGAATCTTAGCTTATCGACGCCAGTTGAACACTCATCATCATCAGCCAAGACTCGCAATGAATCTCTGTAGACTTTGATACAACTAGATGATGGAAGCTGTAGAAGTATGAAACTACTGTAGTTACCATAATTTATTTATAATGTTTTGTTATCGGCGTTGGCAAAAGTTGTGGGAATGAAGTGGGAGGATCTCGCAGCCGCTGCCCAAGATCGAGCCACATGGAGAAATCTACTCAAGGCCCTTTGTACCTGCTGAGGGACGTCAGGATGGATGTATGTATGAATGTTATCGGCGTACCTACCTCATCCAAAGGTCCTCAGTCCAGCGGGCTGAAGGGCGCCAAGCTTGGCGCTCATATGCACATCTGCCTATCTTTACTGCAAGTAGGTATCATAAGTTATTCTCCTTCTTCTAGTGCCCTGGAGGTCGGCGGGCAGCAGAGCTATTGGGTGGAAAATATATTTTCTCATAATATTAACAGCCTCGCGCTTCTCTCGGAATTTGGGAATATTCTGAGGTTGCTGGGTACATAAAGAGAAAGGTGTTCCACTTTCATAAAATTCTTTGATTTGAATACCCTTAGAATAATAACGCTAAATTCAAAAGCTATATTTAACGAATCTGTGTCGAAAGACGTCAAACAGAGGTCATTGACGTCACGTCTCTTCACTTTCTTATTTTGTTTGGATTTACGAGCGATAGGAAAATTATTGATAAATTCTAATTAAACTCACAAGATCATGGCTACCGCAGCTCCTCTTGTTGTCAGGTTATTAGCTTCGTCAGTTTCAGTGGCAAGCAGAGCGGGTAAAATTGTGCGCGATGTGATGAGCAAAGGGGAACTTGGTATTGTAGAAAAAGTTAGTTTCCTTTTAATTTAAGATCTTTCACTGAACAATAATACTTATGTAGTGGCTTCTAATAGCTTGCACAAATCACACCTGTACTAAAGTGACTATATCTATATATTTTACTAAAATCAGAAATGATTTCAGGGTAAAGATGACTATCAAACAGAAGCTGATAGGTCAGCACAAACATGTATAATTTCATCTTTAGCAGCGCAGTATCCTAAAATAAACATCATTGGTGAGGAAGGCTCACCTGAGCATGAGGTAAGTCATACTTTAAAACTTTATATACCTTTTTAATTTGTAGTAAGTAATTTGTGTGATTATGATAAAAAAATATTTCCAGACTCGGTAATTATTATTTATATTCCCCAGGGTGAGATCCCAAGTGACTGGCTCATAACAGAAGGGGATGAGGAAGTGCTCAAGCTGGTGTGTCCCGGGAACCTGCAGGGGGTGAAGGAAGAGGAAGTGGTGGTGTGGGTGGACCCACTCGACGGCACCTCTGAGTACACTCAAGGTACATCTATTTTTGTTGCTACCCAAAGTATTCGCTTAAATTTTATATTAATTAGTAAATTTAATATGGTATCAGTAAGGACATTTTAAGACATTCCTAATTCTAGGTGCCCTAATGTTGAAGAGAGATCCATGGGAAAGATGGAAAACATACATGACCCACCCTTTTATTAGTATGAAGTGGTATCTAAGCTTACAACAATCAAACTATGGTAAATGGATTTACATTGAAGAATACAAATGGGCTTTATGTAACTTGTAGGTGTTTAGTTTTTTAGATTATTAGTTTACTAACTTCATTTTTATTTTTATTAACCATGCATTATAACATGTTTCCATGGCAACAATGATTAAATAGGAGCACATAACTTTGACCTTGGTTTCTTGCACAGTTTGTAATCATAAAATAATATCCTGATGATTATACCTACCTTGTTTCACGGGGAAAGACATCTGATACAAACATAAACCACCCTTATTCGAATGTAATAAGGGTCCTGTCATATGTCTTTCCTCATGAAAAAAGGTATATCATGTAACCTATAACATTGTAGTTGAGTTTTAACACTGTACATACATTCCTGATTAAATATATTTTGTACAATGCATGTCTGCTTATCATCTAGCAGTTTCTATATTTACGAAAAATTTATCAAAACCATTTTTTGTTTCAGGTTTCCTTGAGCATGTGACAGTTTTGATAGGCATATCAGTGAACGAGACACCAGTAGCCGGGGTGATCCACCAGCCCTACTACAAGGAGGGCTTGGGGGTGGGCAAGAAGCTGGGGCGCAACATATGGGGGCTGCAGGGCGCGGGCGTGGGCGGGTTCTCGCTGGCGCCGCCGCCCTCCTCGCTCATCATCACCACCACCCGCAGCCACTCCAACCCCGTGGTCGAGCAAGCGCTGCAAGTCATGAATGCTTCACAAGTGTTGAGAGTGGGAGGCGCTGGTTACAAGGTTTGATACCATTTTGTAGTATTTGGATGCTCTGATTACACTTGACAAAGATATTTTGTTACATTGTTTGTAATTGAAGTGCACTGATAATGTTTGTCCAATACACATGAGTAGTTAAGAATTACATTTATTGCACTCAAGTGTTGTCTATATGTGGCTCACACTTGAATCTGATTCTTTTCAACTGTTTTCTACTGATAAACTGATGCATATACCCTAAGTACATAATAATATTATCATCAATTTCACATTCCTCTTTATCATACTTAACAAAAAGCTTCTCCTTTTGTGTAATTAATAGTACAAATCTTCATTAACCCTCCAGGTGCTACAACTTTTAGAAGGCAAAGCCTCCGTATACGTGTTCGCGAGCCCCGGCTGCAAGAAGTGGGACACGTGCGCCCCGGAGGCGGTGCTGGCGGCGGCGGGCGGCGCGCTGACCGACGTCCTCGGCCGGCGCTACAAGTACGGGCCTGCCGAGCCACACCCCAACAAGACCGGAGTCCTCGCCGCCGTCAACCCAGAGCTACATAAATACGCGCTAGAGAGAATACCGCAAGAACTCAAAGATGCATTAGCGAAGAAGTGATGAGTTTAGGTGTAGGTGTAATGTATGTAAGTGTAAATGTTGGAAATAAAAGGTTTATATTTAACAAGTTCATATGTTTTTATTTGTTATTGCTTGTTCATTGGAAATCGTCTTGGAATATGCACATTACTTAAAGTAAAGTCAACATAATACTTAAATGCATGTGTAGGAAAAAATAACTAAGCGTAGCCTTTAATCTCAGAAGGTACATTATCCAGATCGGTACCAGACCGATAGAATCATCTATCTAAGAATAAGGGGGGAATTGACTAGTAATATAATAAAAGGTCACTGTTATAGTTTGCTCTTCAGCTTGGTCAGTAGTAGCTTCTTCAATTCTCGTCTGAGGATCTTTCCGGATGGATTCTTTGGTATTTCTTCTACAAATATGACGCCGCCTCGTAGTCGCTTTGCCGGCGATACCTGCAACCAAACAATGGGCATATTACTGATAACGATAACTGTAGACGAAAGATGAGTCATTGATGCATTCTTAAGTCCAAAATGTTGTGAATGTTGGAATTAAGAATTTTACATCGACTGTTGATGTGAGCACAAAAATATGCGTATTCAAAGGACAGAGACCGATGTTATGGTCACTCGTACATTGTAGTTGCTATCGATTTTACTATCGCTAGCTTTGAGGGTTTTATTTTTAATCCAAAACATAATGTATTGTTATCATTATCATAGCTACGAATTAATCACTGATAATAAGTAAAATTAGCATGTCTCCTGAATGCGATGTCTAAAGTATAATTAAACTTGAAGCTTCTTTCGTTTCATAAATAATCTACTTTGCAATGATAAAATCTCTTATATTTGCATTTTTATCCAAAATGTGTCTTATTCGATTTGCAGAATTTAAAAAGCTATGTATTACCCTACTACTAACTAACTAACTATAATAGTTTCATATACTCATCTCTTTTTGAAATATCCCATCTACTTTTACTCTAAAATTTATCGTTAGTAGTGCTGGTACCACACTAGGCTAGGCTATTCGTATATGCTGTATTTTAAAAATACCAAAACAGTAGGCAAATACGGCAATAATTTAGGCGAATATACTGACCACACATAGCAGTTTTGGCTAATATGTAAATACGAATAGCCAAGTGTGCCAGCATAACATGGGTAACATTGCCAAACATTACCTTCTCCGCAATAAAGTCCACCAGCTCCTGCTCACTGGGGTTGGCACCGGGCTGCGGCACCACGAAGGCGGTGGGCAGCTCGCCGGCCGCCTCGTGCGGGGCGCCCACCACGCCGCACTCCGCCACCAGCGGGTGCTGGATGAGGAGGGATTCCAGCTCGGCTGGCGCCACCTAGCGGACGAAGGGCGGTTGGTTTTGTGGAGTTGATGGATAGTGCGAGTGTAAAAGTTTGGTTGAGATGTGAATATTTATAATTATTTTGTGGAAAAGCTCTATTATTATGTAGCTGGGTAAATTCTATGCCATGCAAATAAAATAAATGGAACACAAGTCTATCACAAAACAATACATTGTTTAAAGACTGTACGGTATATGGTCCTCAAGAATTTACATGCCTTGGTTACCTTTAATAAAAAGGCGCTAATGCGGAGGGATGGCTAGAACACTCCTAAAATAAAATAAACTTCAATAGAAAGTACTAACCTGAAAACCATGATACTTGATGAGTTCCTTCAGCCGATCCACGATGTAGAAGTATCCGTTCTCATCATAGTATCCAATATCCCCGGTCCGGACGAACCCTTGTGGGTCAACGAGGGCGTCGCCGGCCGCGCGGTCGCCGCGGTACCCCTTCATGCGCAACGGGGACTTGATCCACAGCTCGCCCTCGCGCCGCGCCGGCAGACGCTGCCCGTTCTCTATGTCGATCACCTGGAGTGGTACGAGTGTGTTATGTGAAGGAATGGAATTGCCATTTGCACATGGGGATTGAAGTTTCGAAAAGTAGGCATCTGCTCGAATTAAATTAAAAACTACATTTATTAAGCTCCGGGTACATCAGTTAGCCGGTAGCACCTGCATGGAGGAGGCTGAGAATTTAGTGTTTGTACCCTAGGTAGAGCTCCTATTGCCTATTCATTCATTCAAACATTGATGTTTTGTATGTTTGTAAAGGGATACAAGCGTATAGCTATATGATGAAGCTTATCTTACGATTACGAACAGATAATAATGAAGATGACTCAATAATTTTAATATTACAGCCCGTGTATTTTTGCACAGCAGGTAATCCTAGTTTGAGGACCAAGTTAGTTTCTTTTATTTCATTTATTTATTGAGTACCTACCTTGATCTGCATGCCGGGCGCGGGCGCGCCGCACGAGCCGGGCTGGCCGGCGGCGGAGAGGTCCACGCAGCACGCCATCGTCACCTCCGTCAGCCCGTAGCCCTGCCGCACGTGCCCGATTCCTATTCTGGGGACATACGAGCGATAAGAACTCGATAGTATATACGGACTTC
Organism: Plutella xylostella; assembly: GCF_932276165.1. Lineage (NCBI taxonomy): Eukaryota > Metazoa > Arthropoda > Insecta > Lepidoptera > Plutellidae > Plutella > Plutella xylostella. Next base: position 3,925,256 of record NC_064005.1, read on the forward strand.
AGGGTTTTTGGGGTAAGAATAGGCTCGAGCTGAGTGAATATCTTGCTATTATTATATACTACTCGAGCGCTCTCCGACAACAAGGGCCAATAACTAAAATCGGGCTTTTCGTGACAACCCCGCTTTGAGCCATTCTTTGGAAAACATGAAACGTTTCGCTTTTTAATACAATAATGTTATAAATTAATCAAAAACTGAATCGATTGAAAATTTCTTTACAAAATGTATCTATACATCGCATTTCTTACTGTAACATACCTCTTCGAGATGGCTTTCTGTATCTCTGTAGAGAGCGGCGCGGCGCCGCACCACACCTCGTTGAGCGACGTGAGGTCGTACTTCTCCACCAGCGGGTGCTTCGCGAGGAACACGGCCAGCGGCGGCACGATCGTCGCCATGTTCACCTGTAGTGTGCCGAGTTAGGAATTACGTGAATTTATAATAGCATAGTTGTCATTCGTGTAGGTGTGAAGTTTGGATGAACACGCAATGAGCAACAGTAACGTTTATACCGTTTATACGCATAAAAAAATAAATAATATGGATACATAATAGTGGACATATAAAAAATTTGACATTTAATTAAAACTCCCATGTCCTGACAGAAATGCATAACATATCCTATTATTCAATGTTTTACCTTATGGTTTTGAATGGTCTCCAAAAACAGGTCAGGCTCGAATCGCACCATGAACACGACCTTCAGGTTGATAGCGAGCACGCCCAGCGACGTGATGAAGCCGTACGCGTGGAACCACGGGATGATGGCGAGGAAGGACTGGATGTTGTGCTGCCGCTGAGCCATGGACGTTTCCAGGTAATACCTAGAAATAATAATAGTATATTTGTGATTAGATCAAGAGTTAAATGTAGTGCAATGTATGTAATACATAAGGTAAGGAAAAGTAAATGTAAAGAAATAATTAAATATTAGTTTTTAGTATAGTATTTTTTGTACATTTTGTTAATTTTTTCAAGTTTTAACAACTACAGTGTATATACCTCAAATGCTCAGTGAGTAGCAGAAAGTTGACGTGGGTGAGCTCGACACCCTTGGGCAGGCCTGTGGTGCCCGACGAGCACATGATGGCCATGGTGTCCTCCGCCCCGTTCACATCCACCAACGTGAAGTCATCAATCTCCACGTGCACCTTCAGCAGCTCATTGTACATGATGGCCGGCACCACCTCGTAATCACCAAAAAGGATAATCTTCTCAACGAAGCTCAATCCTTTGCTGCATTCCTGTACATTCTGTGCTGATATGGGTGAGGTGAATATGTACTTCGGTTTGACTATGTTTAGAAGGTGAGTTATCTCTCCTGAAAAACAAATTGATATATAATTAATTAACCAATATGATTAGCATGCATGCATGAGTAGAATTGAAAGATCATCAAAATTATTAGTTGAGATGTGATATTCACTCTCTTTCTATGTCATGTATATGTAGATGATGAGAAGATGTAAAACTGACCAGGAGAGTATGTGATGTTGAGAGTAGAGAGCACTCCTCCACTGAACATGACGGCCAGCGACGCCACTGTGAACTCAAACCGGTTCTCACTGCTGAGAGCCACCACATCTCCCTTCTTTAGTCCCAGCTGCTGCAACGCTGTGGCTAAATTAACACTTTTCTGGAGAATTTCTCTGAATGTTGTGCTTTGACCTGTTTCAGCACAAACCTAGAAATAAAAGAAAAGAGACATGAAAAATTACAACTATTAGAAAGAATGAATAGTAATGCCAAAAGAAACTGTGAAGAAAATGAATTTCAGTGAATAAGATAATTATGTTTTAAAAAAAGATGTCTTTGAACACATGATAAATTAATGCGTACCTGGGCTACTTTATCTCCTCCTTTTTTTAAACCATCGTACATAAGTTGTCCGTAAGACAAATGTGCAGGAATGCCGCGCTCCTCGGGCCCGTACACTATGTTGTTATGAATTCGCGCTGCCATTGTTTAATAAGATTTAAATCTTGTAGAAACAGCTGATCAATATATAATAGCACGGTGCATGTGGAATACTCCACAAAGTAAAAAGAAAAACCTATTGGAAGGCTTATCTATTAAAATATTGAGATTAAACCATATAAATACCGATTAGGCGAGATAAGATTGAATTAATCTTCCGACTGGTGAATAGTTTTATTACTAAGCCACAAGACTGTTTATTTCAATTCAGCTGTACTTTTTCGAATACTATACACGACCCGCGCCAATACAATACAATATCATTGGATAAAATGCGCAAAAAATATAAAACTTGTCTCAATAACCTCGAATTTTGCGGCGATTTAGTGATCATAGATTAGCATCCGCGTATTTGTTTTGAAAGACGTCAAAACACGACGTTTACTCTGTGATAAAGTTTGTTCGTAGCTCAGAAGAATAGTTATTTCGATGTATGACAAAATGCTTCTCGTTTAGATAAGTATGATGTTCCTTGGACAAATGCTTGGTATCGAATTTAATTATAATCTAATCCGTGATTCTGATATTATGGCTTAAAATCCACTAATAAAATTCAAATTTAAATATAAAAATTCTAGCTGCAAATACGAGTACCTACGAGTATAATATTATGTAAACCGTATAGCTAACAACCGTTACATAATATTAAATAATTAATTAAATTGTAAGTAGATAATAGAGAACTCACGCACATCCCAAGGGGTAGGATCCAATTATCGTAGGTAATGAAGGCCGGTATCTAGTTGCTGAGTATCATGAGTGCCTTTACATATTACATAGATACTTACTATTATATTAGTGCCAATAATAGCTATAGTACAGATCACCTACCTACCTATCTACTGGAGTTTGATTGATTGCGATGCGACAAGGGCCTGTGTCTACCCACATACCCTCGGAACTGATCCAATTATCCCTAATGGACGACCTTCCTCTCCCAAGTGGGCGGGCCGCGATGTAGGTACTTCAAAAACAATAGACAATCGTGGTACTCACGCGTTACCTATAGCTATCTATAACTATCGTATGTTGGTAGAGGTTTTAAAAGATTGTAAGTATGTAGCTAACACAGAAATCTAAACAGGGTGTCCGTAAAAGGATTGGAAACAGGGTGACTCAGGGGCTCTTTCTAAACAACTTTACTTAAATTAAATGGGACACAAAAATTACTGGGATTAAAAATGATCAAAAATGGCTGTAAATTGAGCCTGAGAAGAGTGCACAGCTGCCATATATGTATCATTAGTAAGTACACAGTTACGCTTAATTCTCTGCAAACCGTGGTTACGATAGCAGCGCTTGGAATAATAGGTACATCTATGTATCTATAGATGTAGGTACACTAATGTTATAAAGAGGATAAATTTGGTTTAATTGAATTGATTTCGAAACTACTGGACCGGTATCAAATACATGGTTATCTTGTCAACATAAATAGGTATAATTGTACGCGGTACGTTTTTGGTTGTACATCGAACATTGGACCTTTCGGTCTTTATACTTAGGTACTAACATTGGAATTTGATCCCGAAATCATACTGGGTAGGTACTGTACCTACCTAGGTAGGTATACCTTACGATAAATATAAGTACTTAAGTACCTAATTAAGTAGGTAACTACCTACTTACATAGATACTTAAGTATTTAGTAATGCACTTAGGCAAATAACTACAGGAAAAAGTATAGACCGTTTTAATATAATTTAGCGGTTCGGGCTTGGTGATAAATAAACCACCCAGTTAATGCAATAAATATGCCTCATTCAATATTAGCCTCTATTTTGGTCAACTTCACTGCCCCATTTCCAAAGTCAATAACTTAAAATACCGGTCGAGGCGGCGAATGCACGTGATCCATATCTATTTCAGTGGCGACTTCCGCCAAACGTGAGAGTTGTGAGTGCGCGATCCATCGCGTCTTTGACTGTAAATTTTGATGTGATTACAAGTGGTAACACGCGTAAGCCGATGACGTAGTTGATCGGTTTAGCGGGAGCTGTGTGGTTGCGCGGACAGTCGGCGGTGGCGGGCGGCGGTGGGAGATGTAGCGCGCGGCCGGAGCGGGCAGGATGTCAGTGTGCGGGCCCGCCGACGAGGAGAGCGTCTCCGAGGAGGCGCCGCTGCCGCGCGACGAGTACGCCAAGAGCTCCAGCACGGCCGTGCGCGTGCTCACCGTGCTGGCCTACCTGCTGTCCGTGTCTATGGCCGCCATCCTGCTGTCCTTCTACTACATCTGTGTGTGGAAGTCGCCGGAGCTGCCGCCGCTCAACGAGACGGAGCTGGGGCCCAGCGCGCGCCGCGACCCCGGCGGCCCTGGGCCCGGCCCCGCGCTGGACCGCCTGCACCACCACACGCATGCAGGTGAGCTGATAACTGACCATCACCAACATTTATGACAACACTTCAGATTCGTAGCTAGAGATTATTAAGTCATTACGACTGGTTCCATAAGTAAAGGAAGCATAATTACAATGATGAAACATACGAATTACATACCTTTTCATTCACTTTAATTAATTTATAAATGGACATAAGCCACGACTGTAAAACCTTTTCGGTTTAATGAAGCGTTCAATTAATTAATTGAGGAGAAATAACAAAAGCCGGTCAAGTGCAGAATCGGTCAATGTGTGAGCCGCTACCACTAACTAGCTAGCCCATTTCATTATTGAATATAACGACATAGGTACTTAGGTTTACTATTACTTTATGAAGTTATTACCCATAATTATCGGGTTCCATTTAGTTGATACAAGAATAAGTAGCTATTTATTATGGAGATACAAGTAAAAATCATGTGACAGACAGACAAAGTTTTTATAGATAAAATAATATAAAAAACGACTTTTCAAATCACAAAAAAACACAGAATTAGGTACTTATAATTAAATTTCTTACTGACCGTGTCATCTTCTTTCGGACTAGTGTACACCATATCACTTTTGCAATATCGTGTATGCTGTATGCTACATTGCGAAAAATGAAATATTTTAAAATACCTCCATAGCGATCCAATCCTAAATATTTGTTAATAAGTACGTAAATAGACCAAGTTTTTATAAATATTCATTAATCGTAATAATGAAAAGACAAGATAAGTACCTAAATTGTTTTATCTATCTAATAATTGATCAACTCCGGATAGGGTAAGGTGCAATTTATGAAGGGACAAAATATATAAGTACTTAGGTACGGTGGCCTGCGCCTAAAAGTATACAGGCGGAGTTTTTAAAATAGCGATCTCAAGCTCAAATGCTGCTCAAGCACATCCACATAAACACCACTGCTTCACACATAACACACAACACGTCCCCGGATTTATAACAGATGTAGCTGGTCCCTTCATCATCAGGGATCGCTATTTTAAAAACTCCGCCTGTATACTTTTAGGCGCAGGCCACCGTACCTACGTAGAGTGATAGTGGTTTCATTCGCCAAGTGCTTTTGTTTTACCATTTTAATTATAAGAAATACAAGTACTTAGTATATTTAAATTTTAAAGGATTGTTGGATCATTAATCACTCTTAAATGACTATATAGGTACATATAGTGCACCCATCTAAATGACGGGTGCAATATTTGTAGTCGTAGATTTAAATGAATTAAACGATGCATGACGCAGCAGACGATGGCACAGAATAATAATATTATATTCAACGAAGGGTTGATTACAAATACATAAATGCAAAGACAAAAAAACGTGATTAAGTAGTAATTAAGCAGTAAGTAACTACTTAGTTTAAAAAAAAACGGTAGTAGTAGTAGTAGTAATAGTAAATTGTCCGAATAGCTCTACTGCCAAAATCAAACATTGTTGGATCGGTTCATTGATTAATTCATTTGGCACTCTTGTTTCATTTTGTGTTCACACGTATCATTTCGAATGAAAGATGTCGAATGAAAGACAGAAATGAACGAAATATGAACCGTCTGATGTCGCCTTTAGTAGCACATTTCTAAAAGTAAAAACTAAGTGCTTGCTTATGCAGGGATTTTTAAGTGACTGTGTTTTTGGGAGAAGTGCCAAAAGGCTGCGATAGGTTTTTACAGTCGGTACCTAGACAGGTAACTACTGCAATAACACGTAAAAATATTTTTATGCTAATTGTAAATTGTCAGTCCGATATACCTGCATTAGTTACATAACTACATATTAAGTACCTATGTATAAATCATGAATACTTGTTTACTTGGGTAATTCTACCGTACGGATTAAAAAAATAAATAAAAACAAAATCAACTTTTACGCATATTGAAGTAGATTTTTAACTTTTACATAATGATGGGAACTTTAAATAAAAAAATCAGAGATATAGTAGAATTATTTTAGGAAAAAATATGAACTTTTTGTTTTATTAAATAGACACGAGTGACTATGAAGTCGACATGGGTGATACAATCCATGTTTTTTATCATAAAATAATCATTTAAGGTTCTCAACTTTACTCTATAATATTATTCTCATCACATATAAACCATAATATGTTTTTGTCTATTGAAATTATATTTTGAAAAAAGTTTAAAAAATATATTAAAAATTTCGACAAAAGTGTCTTCACAAATGTCGAAATTTTTTGATGGTGGAAATTTAGGTTTTATTAGGTGACCACAAAATAAATATGAATCAAGGTCATCGGAATCATATTAAATGAAAATAATACATTATTTGGGACTATTATTCCAAATATTTTATTTTTATTTAGATCAATAATCTCAGAATCGCTTTTTTCATCCTTGTCTTTTCCTTAGCACATTTTGTAATAAGTTTGATTTGATAATCGTAAACCTTTAATGGTCTAAAATAATCTGCATTAATCCTGGTGCCTCCTTTTTTTTTAAAACTTTATTTTTTTAAAGTATTTTCCATAATTACTGTATTGTTTTTGTCAAATTTCTTATTCTAGCATTAAATTACTCATTTTTAATATTTATTACTTAAACCGTGTATTTCTTGTGCTTTAACTTCGTCTTTACCCCTATTTTGGTAAAAACCCTAAACCTAGGTAAAAAGATCGGTACATTATATAGTATAATTAACAGAAATTTCACAACACACTACAAGCTACAGTCACTTGTGTCGATCAAATAAAATCACAAGTGTCGACAAGACATATAATAACGCCTGCATCGCATGTTTGATACATCTGTTAACTTTTTTGACATATTTATCTCGGTAAACAATTATATTAGTGAATGCAATAAGCAATAGAAAAAAAAATACACAGTTAATAGATATTTGACCAAAGTCCTAGAAGCATCTGTCACCTCGTGTCGAACAAAATCACAATTGTCGAACAATTTTTCATCACGCGTGACATCGACATTAGTGAGAACATCGACAAAATACGCCATATCAGCCTCAATATGATGTTAAACTTGTGCATGTTTTAAAAATGTGCTAAGTACTCTCATACTCACTAAGTCAAGTAACAAAAATTGTAATTGAATGATCCATTTATTTTTTATAGCCTCCTCATTTGTGACAGGTCAACTTTGACACAGGTGTAGAACGTATATTGAATTTTGAATTACAAAAAAACTATTCATTCCCCACGAAAATTTTAGACTTGGCAATGACAGGTGTGGTTTAGAGTTGCCATTAATAAAAAAATATGTTCACAGAGTAAAATATTTACCTTCATAAAATCGTGATTTATGAACGTCGACATTTGTGACTATTTTTTTATAACGGTTGTAGAATGGTCTGTATTTTTTTAATTAATTGTTGGAAAAATATAATATTTAACTATGAATAAGTAAAAGTATTGTAATTTATTTTATTATGTGAAATATAATCCTATCTCTACACAATATTTTTTTATAGCTGCTCAAACCGTGCTACCACGCTCGCGAACAATCGACACGACGTGACAAATCACATAGTGTCGATATGGTTTTTTCAATAAATAATGAAAATTTTCATTATATTTTATGGAGAACACATAGAACACGATCCCGGCTTGATTGTGATAGTACATTATTAACGTCTAGGTATTATATTTTAAGAGTTATTTCACGCGAACATAAAAATCGATGTTTGGTAGAATGACCCACTTATAATATTTCATTTTGACGACCGAATGGCGTAGTGGTTACTGAGCCGAAGGTCCCGGGTTCGATTCCCGGCTGGGGCAGATATTTGTTTAAACACAGAAATTTGTTCTTGGGTCTTGGATGTGCCTGTAAAATGGCAATAAGCCCGCCCCCATTACATTGGGAGTTTGGGACTAACACAACACTGGCGAAAAGTGGGTGCAGCAATGCACCTCTGCCTACCCCGCAAGGAAGTACATTAGTACAAGGTGTAAGTGTTTTTTTTTTTTAAATATTTAATCAGTGTTGCAGTGGCGCGGCGGTCACCGATTTAGAGGCGTAATATTTTAATATTTATTTTAACACTTTACAACAGATAGGTAGCATATGCTACACACAGATGAGGAATAAATATTTCATTAAATCTAAACAAAGTATCGAAGATCAATAGGTACCTATTCCCGCCCGCGCCAGCTACAGGCGTTAGGTAAGCAACGACTTAGAACTCAATCGGATTAGTTGCGATATGAATTGCCTATTAGTGCCTGAAGAAGTGCATTATTTATTTACTCACTTGTCTCACTGTTCATGTTTGATATTTTCAAAAAGGTAATAAGCTTTGTGAAAATTCGGAAATACATCAATCTGCGAATCTGACCCATTCAATGACGATTCGTCATTGGCCCCATTGATCTACAAATATTTTTTTAAAGACTTACAGATCTAGTGACAAAAAAGTTCTAGGTAAATTTAAAAAATCTCAATATTATGAGCATTATAAGCTAAGGAAGGCCTCGGTGAAGAAGAAACCGCCAGCTTCCTAAGAGGATTACTACATTTGTACCGTATCCGATCTAAGCGCATTATGCAAGTACTCGCTGTTTATAAGTTTTCACAAATTTCGAGGTATGTATAGGTACTTATGGTAAATTTGCTTAACATTGGTGAAGTTGTTGTAAATTCGGCGAGGATGGCTTCTCTAATGCGATTAGTGGTCGACTAACCCAATTGTGTTGTGTCGAACCGCAAACTTTAATAATATTCTTTCTGTGTGTGTGTCGCTCGTGTAAACTTCAGTAGGTACCTAATCCATTTCTACTTATTGGAGCAATTCCATTGCTATCCTCAACCCGTAGCCGATCGATAGGTAGTTACTAGGATATCAAACACCGGAAAAAATCCCACCTGAAAAAAAAACATGGCATTAAGGTACCTACCTGCATGAAAAATGCTCATTAGTGATGGGGAAGGCCAAGGGAAATCGGATGCTGACTTTGGGCATGTGGCATGTGGCAACAAGAGGTCTTAATGCAACGGATTAATGCAGATACAGAGTTGGCACGCGGTTGACTACCGGAGTGCCAGAGGTGGATTACTGAAATTTTATGCGGAGTGTTTTACAGTTTACACTGTTCGAGCAATGAAAAGTAAACGCAATTTTGTATGGTGCGAGGGGAGTACGCTGCACTGCCTCAGCCGGCGCCATACAAGTTCGCATTTATTCCTATCATATTTTCCTCGATTGAGTTGACGCTATGAAGTATAAATTTGGTCTCGAATTTTAGAATACTTTTTCAATATTATTTAAGTACATGGCTCTTAAGATAGGTATGCCACTGAAATGAGCCAAACCAGAGACTGGTCGTAGTGGCTCGTAAAACAGTAACGACCGACCGGCGCTCCGGCTGCGAGCACTCGACGTCCGGTCGAGTCATCAACCACGCTCGGCGATCTCGGCATGACACGCCACCGCCGCCATCTAATAGAGGGCTCTAGGCGCCATCGGTGCAGTTAATTATGCTGCTGCCACTCTATGCATAAGCTATAGATAGATAGTTTTCATCTTTATGCAAATATCAGAGTCAATTTGTGGTGTTTATGGAGTCTCGTCTCTCTCTCTCTCTCGTTTAACAGATAATGTATTCATGATATAGTCTGAATATAATTTTCTACGTACCTCTAGGAACTTAATATAGCTCCCCTTGGCTAATCAGTAGGTAAGTACTGCATATAGGTAGGTGCATTAGCATTACATTTACATACATTTAATTTCATGACGATGAATACGACGGTCAAGCGGAAGCTGTCTTTGAGAAAATTTACGATAAAATTTTATATCTGAAATAAAAAACTTTCAGTGTTATTGCCGCCATTACCGAGAGACCAATCAATGGTCTTGTTTTTCTTTGAGTGTATGAATTAGTGGTAGCTAGTTACCTAAAGAGAGACATTGTGAATGGGTTAAATCTTCTAAGGAGCAAGGGGTGCGCGATCAATGCTTCTATTCTAACGCCCGGTACGTGTTTGGATTTTGGAATGAAGGTTTAATACTGAAGTCATCCCCCTCCCCTCTCCCTCGTGGTGGAGACGAGTTATGCAACCTTGAACGAGTCTCCAACAAGTTGTCTGGAAGCATCTGACAAGTTGAGGAAGTGCATCTCCAGGGTGTCACCGTATCGACCCGCGCGGGCGGGCGGGGCGCGGGGCGGGGGTGGCGCGCGCCGCCCGGCTGCGGCCCACTTACTGTCCTCCACACAACGCCAAATTAACTTTGTTAATCCGAGCCCCGCGCAAATAACAACCCGACACCCAAACGCGGCCTGTCAACAACCGCACGAACAAACCTTTATTATTTCTGTTTGATCAACCGAAGTCGTACAATCAGTGTCTGATAAAAGCGGCGAGTCGCTAAACGGTGCAATCTGCGTTAATCCCCGAGCATGACAGGCGAGGCGCGATCGTGACGAGTCGGGAATAGAAGCGAGGCGCGATATGGAGGGATAAACAATATAAAGAATGGTGGGCTCGGCGGGCGGCGCGGCGCAGTGAGCGCGGCGGCAGCAGGGGGCCATGTCGTGGCGCTCGGGCGGCTCGGTGCGCTCGCTGCCCGCGCCCGCCACGCACCACGTGCTGGACTCGCTGTACGAGCGCAAGGGCGACAACAAGTCCGTGCGCGTGCTCACCGTGCTCGTGTACGTGTTCTGCGTGTCGCTGGCCGCCATCATGCTCTCGCTCTACTACGTCTTCTTCTGGGAGCCCAAGGACGCGCCGTACGCGCAACGCAAGGTGGCTCACACTGTAGAGAAGCAAACCAGCACCACACCTTTGCCCACATGCTTAATGCCCTACACTGGTAGGTCACACGACTGACGCGCTTCCCTGCTTCACTCACTTCTCTAACTCTACTCCACATGCTCACGATGAGGCACCGGCTGCAGGGCCGGCATCAGCTAGCTCTCAATAACCAAGTTGCACCTCTTATTGTTAGACTAAACAAAAACATTCAGATTGCTAGACTTTTGAGACCAAAATTAAAATTCATGCATAACGGACTGCATCCTAATAATTGAAGCATTTCCGAGATGAGGTCAAACACATACATATTTTATGTATAACATGTTATCAACTTCTCTTTATACTTTTTGTGTGATATTAGTTGTGGTGTCGCTATCCTAGCTAGTACTCACAAATTTCTGTCAATAAAGTATATTCAATTCAATTTATGTGTAGATAGATCTGTGTTCCCAGTGTGTTTCCTATGTGCATTATTCCCTCCTTGTACATAATTATATGCTGCTAGATAATAAGAACGTTTAGATAATAATCGCTCATAAACGAAAATCTCACATATACCTAGGTAGGTGTATCTACTATAGGAACATTTCCATGCATTCAAATGAGAAGGGAATTTTATTGACTTTGTTAGAGCGAAGACCTACTTTTGATTTACGAAACCAGGTCACAGTCACAGTGCAGTGGCGTGTGGTGCCGACGATGTATACTTTTCAAACTATATCAGTTCTTATTCCTTTTCAGTTTCCTATCGTGGTTTTAGAAACGCTATTGTTAAAGACAGAATATTGTTGTTTATCATTCCATTTAGCATATGGGTACACCTTCATAATGATCTAATTCTGCAGGCACAAACATTGCACTTATGGTAGTGGGCAGTGCGGGTAGAAGGGCAAGAAACCAGGTTACCGCGAGTCCGATGTAGGTCAGCAATGCTTGTCTTCATGGTAGAGATTTGGATACGATTGCATTTAAATGGGGCTACGATATAAAAAAATTCATCAATTCATAATAGAATGCAAATGTTAATGCAATGCAATGGGCTTCAGTGTGGATACTTATTTACCTACCTATCTACGACCAAACAGCAATAAATGATTAAACGAGACTGAACGAGCTTTCATATCAACTAATCAGTACATTAAGATAATTAGCATTACCTACTACTTCAATTAACACCGGTAATTGAAGTTCTCATCCATAATATCATCGCTGTTTAAAAGAATTTTATTCTAATTTCGTAGACTACGTTCGAAGTTCAATTTTTTTTAGATTATTGTTCTTCGGGCAGACGTAATATGTGTAAAAATAATTTTGCTAAATCAGCGATACCTACCCGTAAGAACAATGTGTTTCAATTATGTTACGCCGAAAGGTAGACACTTGTGTTACACCCTGATCATTATTGTTTTAACTATGGTTCGTCAATAATTATAAATTCATGAAAAAAAAGTTTTTTACGTGACCTAAAAAGTTTGTTGGTCACTTTTCTTTTCTGTAGGGAAAGATTGCGAATTTAAAAAAGTTTTAGAACAAAATTTATTAGAAATAGCGAGTTGGGCGATCCTCTTTATTTTTCTATGTATAGATTACCTTTAGTAGTACCTACCGATCGTTATGTGTTTGGTGGGATTCATTTCTACACATTTTACATTTAAACCTTTTTGTACTGTACACCCCTAGTGAAAATCAGTTAGAGACTCTCATCTACTGTCTATCCTGTAACCACGGCGACAAATCCTGGTTTGGCTGACAAGAGACTAGAGAAGAATCAAATCCTATATTAGTGTCAACTATTGTAATCCTAATCATCATCATGTCAATAAAAAGCTGTGTAACAAAAGACATACCTACTTACTTGCCAGTTCTAATATTTAATTAGACGGGTATGACAATAGAAAAGTTTACAATATAGCTGCAGTGCAGTAGAAAACTGCAGGTAGTCTAAACTCCCTAGTACCCCCGGCACAAGACGCCCGAACTCTGATGGATTTCATCATACAATTCATAATCGGGAGCTCATTGAACATTCAAGCCATCGCTCAACTTCACCTTCTAAATATACCTTCCGTCCGACTGAACATTTCTGAACGATCTGTCCGATTATGTTTATAAGACGTAAATCTCGTCTGCGCCATAATGCCTGAAATAACTGAACGCTTCAGAGAGCCACGCGCCATAAAGCAACATACAATAGACCTGGTTCAAACGGTGTTTTTCTCGGCTATTCTTTGTTTATATTACCAACACTCCTGTTAACAGACGCAATAAAAATGTTTTCATTAGATATTCAATAGGTATATTTTTACCGAAGTGATTCATTGGCATAGCGAATTTTTCGGAAGCTCAAAATATTTTAAATATTTACATTAGATATTTTAATCTTGCAAGCGGCACGAGAACTGAATAATGTTAAACTACCGATTATTTAACACAAATTTCGTTTTGCATCAACGATTACTTAACTGTCGATGTGTATTTGTGTATGCAAGTCGTTTCCGATGCAGAGAGATAGCGATTGAAATTTCAAGTCACTCTCCCTCACCACACTATATTAAATCTGTTCTAGGAGGAAGCAATATCTCAATGAACGACTCCGCGAGTCTGGAGCCGTTCGAGAACGCGACATCGACCGAGGATGCGCCGAGCGAGGAGCCGCCGAGCATCGACCCCGCGCTCGCGAGCGGCGAGGACTACGACGCCAACCACACGTCCCTCGCGCCCCCCGACACACCAGGCCAAGCCACATGACACACGAACACCTCCGCGCTGTCCAACCACACGAACAAGTTGTACACCACCGCCGCTTTAAATGTTTAAGCTCAGTGTAAACTATGCTGATGTAACTTTTCATTTCACTTAAGATTTCAACTCTGCATAAACTGTATAAACACCAAGGGGTTTTCAGTTTATGGTATGCAATGTAGTGGAAATGAAATGTTACAACATGTAGGTTAAACTTTTGTTAAATTTTTAAACGTACAACTATGTGCTCGGCCAATACAGGTGGTTCTTCCTCCAACGCTCCAAGGGTATTCCATAACTTATTGTTTAAGTTATAATTTGTGCACAGTAGCGACTACTGTTAGCTTCATGCCTTACTATCTTTGAGTGTTTTTGCACTGGTGCCGGCTTGGATAATGGAACGTCACAACACAATTTGAGACTCGCAAATGCCTCTTAGCTAAGCTAAGCTTCCTCGCCACCACTAACCAGTGCAAAAGTTACTAGAGTTTAGGCGAATGAAGCGTATCTTTGCATTAATGGATTGATATCGGTAGACGGCTAAGTAATTATAACATTTGCGTAACGTTTCGCGTTCGACGTCCACCCCGAAAAGGGATTAAATCGTGATAAGTAAGTAATTGGATGTAAGAAGACTGTAAGTGTACCTACATGTATTATAGGTAATACCTACGACATTAATGGAAATATACATTGTAAAGGCATTTTGTCGACCATTTGAAATCGATATCTGCAAACACGACGATGTAATATAACACGCTATTTGTAAAATGTGACGTGATGGATCAGCAATAGTTTCAGACATGTTTGATTCAAACATACGCTTCGTTGGGCCAGCCATGCGGCTTCACTCCACGATAGACTATTTACAAAATATACTAAATACCATGACACCAATTTACTATTATATTATAATAATACTACGTTAGTAAAATTTTATATAAGCATGATTTATTAATTGTGCATTTTAAAATATTATTTCCTAGTTGCCTAATTGTGTAAGAATAAGTGAGAATGGTACTTATGTAATGTTAAGTTTTATCTAGAAATGACTTGTATACTAGATGTTTTGTAGTATCGGTGTTATACTGTTCTACTTATTAATTTTATTATTGTTAGTGATCTCATTACTCGATACTACATATAACGGTTAGGAAAGTACATAGTTTACTGTACGAATGGAACAACTAGTCACCATATCAGGGGTTAGCTGGACATGTAACTTAGAAGACCCTCCACACATACTCAAAGGAATTGAAGTCGACATTATCACAATAATTAAAATACCGCCCAGTTTTAGAATTACCTTTTATCTTTTTGGTCATTTAAAAGCTATGTATTTTAACTGGTGGCTATTAGAACTAATAATGTGTTTTTTTTATTTTCGGACCGATTATATTTGCTTTACATAATTAAAACTGTAATGGTTATGTGGCTACAAAGTTGCAGTTGGACTTTTAGTCTGGCGATATACACAATTTATTTATTATAATAATTTGGAAATAGACCGACCTACAGCGTGGGCCCGCGTACTGATCCATATCAATAGTATACAATGTCCGTAGATTAGATGACATCCTAATTTGTAGAGCGATTTTTACTCGTATCAATAAAATGCATATATTATTTACGTTCACTGAGTGTTTCATTTTGTCCTGTTACTTTTGTCAAATGCATAGTGAGTATTCAACATCACACGACATAGAAAGAGATAAATCCACACTGCCTGTCACACATTATCAGTCCACTGCAAAAAGGATTCAAGGGCACAATAAAAGTGTGAAAAGTGTCGAAATAAATTTTCATATAATATCAACAAACAGTACATACAAGCTTCACAACTAGTCCCCGGTCATGTACATGTGCAGTTGTTTCTCTGCGGCGGCGGCGGCGGCGGCGCGCGGGGCTCCCAGCACCCCCGCTAGCCGCTGCAGGTCGTACTTGCAGTATAACACTGTCACACTCATGTTGAACTCACTGCCGCCATACTTGTTTTGGTTCGACTCCTGAAACGGGTAGAGGTTATTGTTTATGGTAATTTTGGGAGAGAGATTGCGTAGTGCTGGTTTTACGCCGGCTCCATACGTTGGCCCCAACGCAGGTCCCAACGCTACTCGTCCAACGTATGGATCTAGAAAACTGCATTGGCCCCAACGTTGGGGCGAGTGTTGGTAGTTGGCCGTCTCGTGTCGGTTTTATCAAAGGAATCTGCGCCAACGCTCGCGATCACGCCCACACGTTGGCGCTTTGCTCAGTGCTGTTGCAACACGCAACGAGTGCGGACGTTGAGCGAAAATGGCTTTCTCATCCACGAAATCATGAAAAAGTTTTAGAATTTATTGAAAGCACATCCAATAATATAAATAAATATGTGGGGACATCTCACACACGGCCCTCCGACCCCTAGCTAGGCAGAACCTGTGTTATGGGTGTCAGACAGCTGATATATGTACACAAATACATAGTTACATACTAAATATAAATTTAATATCAACAACCAATATGGGACACAACTCGAAAGGAACATAAAAATAAAAATTAAATAGCTGATGCATAGCGCAGCATTCAACAGAATAAGTATTGTAAAAGTGGTCAGAGCAATTAACATTTCTGTATTGTATTGTCTTTTATTTCATTTAACATATTGGACATCTTCACGTTGGCCCTGCCAGGACAGAACTAGTTTATTAGCCAACGTATGTACGCCTCACCCAATTTGCAGTCCAACGTTGGTACGAGCGTTGGGACCAACGTATGGAGCCGGCCTTATGGGTTAAGGTTTCCGGTTGGTGGCAGGTGGGTTCGAGTTTTCATTGGTAACAGAAGCACGCTATATCTGTGTATGTTGCAACTTTACGGACTTGAATTTTAGTGAATTTGTCAAGTATGCCGTGTGTTAGTAATCAACAGAATTATTATCGATACTTGTAAAGATACTTATAATAAAGTGTGATATCGAGAGACTGAAGATGTATCCCTAATTCATGCTGCTGCCTCACTTAACTATAATACATGTTACACGCTTGATAATAGTATTATGTAACAAAACAATAAATATACAAACCATACCTGCATAAGGTTGCATATCTCGGAGTAGAAGTGCGGGTAGGTGGGCGGCTGGTAGAAGACCACATGGCGGACTCCCTTCACGCGCAGGCGCCGGTAGAAGTGAGCTCGCTCCGAGTACAGCAGGAAGTGGGCTTCCGAGTGGAAGAACATGTCGCGCGCGCGGGCTATCTTGCCGTCCTGGGGGAATAAATACATGAAATTAATATAGGCTTCGAATATAAACAAGTATGTCAAATGGCAAACGGACTGATCCTGTCTATAGTAATAATATGTGGGGATATATTATACACAGGACATCTTATCCAACCCCAAACTATGTAGACCCTTGGTATCGGACAGCTGATCTATATTCTTATCGTTGCTTTGTCTATATGCCTCTTTACTCTCACTTATTATATAACATTTAAGAAATGTTGCGGTTTATAGTGGAAGTCACTGATCATTTAAATATATACAAGGAGGTAACCAGTGAAGGCAAGAATAGTATAAGTATGTATCACAAAGAGAATAAATTAGTACCTATATTGTGTTATAACTAACACGATATACTAATTTATTCTCTTGCCGTATTTACCAGTACTCATAGAAATAAGGCATTGCAAACCAACCTTAGAATACTCGCAGATCTGCACAAAACTGACATCCTCCTTCTTGAAATGGTTGCGCAGGCGCACGTAGTCGAAGTAGCTGGGCACATACAGCAGCGTGTGGCCCATGAGCGCGTCGCGGGCCGCCGGCAGGACCGACTTGACGAAGTACTGGAAGCGGGCTTCGACTGCGTCTAGGGGAGATGATGCGTTGAATCTGGGGGTGAGTAATGATGATTCAAAGTTAAGTCAATGGTATAGAGGTGAGTAATGGTGTTTCACGTTAGGTCCATGGAGTAGTGTTCAAAATGTGGTGATAATATTTAAGATCAGTCTGCATTTAAAAGGGTTAATTCTGTTTTTAGAGCATACATACAATGAACTTGTAAAATACCTTAGCTATGGGTCTCATACTAGACCGGATGGTTCTTCCCATCGTCTGTACGCTAAAAAAGCGAGTTGTACATATCACACAATACAAACATTCAACACTCAAGACCTGAAAACAAATATTTTGCCCTAGAGGTGTTCCCCGGGACTTTATACCAGTCAGAGTTACTAATGACTCCGCAATCCATTCATCATAAGTGACATACGAGACTTAATATAGTAAATAAGTTAGCGGGTTCAGATGCTTTTGCCCAGCAGTGTAAAAACAAGTAGGCTATTTAAAAAAAAAAGTTTTTTACCTGTGGAAGACCTGCGGCACCTGCAGCAGCACCTGGCGGATGGCGCCGCGCCCGCCCGCCGCCGCCGCCGCCGCCGCCGCCGCCAGCGCGCGCCCGCGGTAGTTCTGGCACTTGCGGTTCATCACCGCCTTGATCTCGGGCAGGTCCACCGACGAGAATAGCAGGGTTTGTCTGGAATAGGGGAGCAAAATGAGTATAGTAAGAGGATTGTATTGTAAATGCATGATTCTAGATCTAGATGGTACCTTGTACAGTGCCTGACAAAGAAACCGACCCTGATATTGCTACTGAAAAGGGGTCGGGTTTCTTTGCAGCCCACTGTACACGTTGGTGACGTTGGATTATAATTACCTATCTTTTGGAATAGTACAGGAATGGGCCGTGTAATTAATCATAATTTTTCACGAATTTTAATTGTACATAATTATTTGTAACTATTACTGCCTTATTTAATAAAGTATTGTAACAAAAATACAACTCACCTGTAATACTTCGCCCATCCATTCACCGCCCACGAGCGGACCCTCGAGAAGTCTGTGCCGTGAGTCTTCTGCGGCTGCAAGTGCAGGTGGTCCATCACGTGCAGCAGATGGTCCCAGTTCTGCATGAGGAACACGTCGGCCTGGTCCAGCACCAGCAGCTCGATGGACGCCAGGAAGTCGTAGTCGCGGTCCTCCTCGCCCTCCGCGCCCACTATCATGCGCAGCCCGAGGGGAGATGCCACTATTATGTCTGATGAGTAGAAGTCTGTGTATAACTGAAACAAGAATTTTATTAGTTTGGTATGTTTGCTGTTAATGAAGTGCTTAGAAAGATATTTAAACAGGAATGGTATAAAATTGATGATAGATAATATAAAATAGATCTATTTGAAATTATGAAGTATTTGAAAGACAGTTTGTTTCAAGGATGATTCCATTTCCAGTCAGCTAGGTACCCTTCCTTCATTGAAAGCAGACCAGTGCCTTGCAGTGGGGACGTGATGGATCGTGATGATGATAGGTATGCAACTACAATAGAACAAATTAATTAAGAATGCCTAAGCAATATACACCTGGTTCACTATACATATTTATTGATCATTCTTTTAGTAACTGCTATGTGTTATCAAGTGCTATAAACCTTTAAAGTTTTCTTTGTTAAAGTCATTCCCAGTCTGACAGTATCATCTGAGTTGCCACTGAATAATAACTCATAGTCCTCAGGCTTAGGATTCTTCCTTGGCATGACAATTTCACCCCCTGTGAAGTCTTCTTCAAATCTGTTTTTATTGACAACTTGTCCGGCCTCTTTCAGCATCAGTATGTCCATCAATGTGTTCACCACCCTGTAGGCTGCATCTTTGAAGGGAACCACTATTAATACCTGGAATTAGTCAAAGGTTTTATTGTTAATTTAAGTTATGGAGTGTTTTTTGTACAGCAAAATAAAAGCTTTTAGTTATATACTGATATCTTTGTAGATATAGCATACACATTACACAAGTTTGAATGCAGACAATATACAACTCTAGATAATAAAAAGAAAATATTGATGGCACTTCAACATTAAATATTATAGGTTTCTCACCTTAGGCCTCACAAGTCCTTGGTCTCTGTATTCTTCAGTTGTATCTGGCTTCTTGGCCAACTTTGCATTATGGTGTAGAATCTTAGTTCTAGTCTTCAGCATGTGGTTGGCAACATGTAAACAGTAGGTGAACCGGATCTCATCAGCATTCGTGAAACTCCTCTCAGGATAGTACAAGTCTTGGTAATTATTCATTACAGAAAACAGTTCCTTTTGCAGTGGTGTTAACATTTCTGTTAGTTCTAAATCTTTTTTTATTAAGTTTAATTTGTTGGCAGAAACTAAACTATTCTGTATTTGTGGTTTAATGTGTAACTTGTTAAAATCGATGTGGTTTATAATATGAGGTACAGTGCCTGGAGCTGCAAAAACTTTTTCTTCTAATATAGACATTTTGGGTTTCACTTTTTTTGAAAGAGTTGAAACTGGTTTTGGTATTGTGATGGAGATATTTCCTAGGACGGGCCATGACTTGGAGACTTGGTCGCACGCCACCGGGGTGTTGGCCAGCGACACCAGCAGCTCATCACTGAGGTCATGAGCATAGTGTTGTGTGAATGGATCATCTACAGGCTCTTCATTTTCTTCCAGGTTTGCATCAGATTCTGAATCTTCTTCAATCTGTAGACAAACATTTTATAAATAAATGAGATTTCCTGACCTAACATAATACCTACACTTACACCTTGTACTAATTAATGTGCAGCCTTGTGACCTATGTGGACAGTAATTTTGATTGTGAATAATATAGTTATACATATTATACAAGGGATATTACCTCATTAGCGTCATCATCTTCGTCATCGTGATCATCATCTGACTCGGCCTGCATGTCGTCACTGTCGGCGGCAGGCGGACCCGCGGCCGGCGCCGCCGCCATGTCCGCGTCGCTGCCGTCGTCGTCACCGGACTGCTCCTCGGACTCGCTCTCACTCACTACGGCGGGCTTCCTCGACGCTTTGTTGCTAAAACATGACACTAGTTGACCAAAAGCATCCTCCTCTTCCTCTTCACTCTCAGAGTGAGTAACCTGTCTCTGCTGCAGTTGTAGTCGGTGGTCAAGATTCTTCTTCTTGGCGATCTCCTCTTC
Source organism: Plutella xylostella (assembly GCF_932276165.1). Lineage (NCBI taxonomy): Eukaryota > Metazoa > Arthropoda > Insecta > Lepidoptera > Plutellidae > Plutella > Plutella xylostella. The sequence continues at coordinate 3,946,088 of NC_064005.1, forward strand.
CACTTTCTGTTTGTTCTTATACCTATTGAATAAAGCTTTTTTGTTTACAATTTCTTTATCTTTAGGTTCCTTCTTTTTCCTTTTTGTTGTAGGCCGCTGCGGGCCTCGTTTCTTTTTTCCTAAATATTTTCCACCTTTTCCCATTGCAAGGTTGAATAAATATCCTCAACGAAGACGTATGGAAATGTTTAATTCATAAATTTTAAATATTTTCCCAAATTCTCTCACAGTCCTCGTGGTTTATTTGTTATGACTTTTTTTTTCTTTTTGGAGAATCTCAAAAAAGTAGTCTGTTGTCTGTATGTACGTTCTACACATAGACCGTATGATATAAAGAGTTTGCTAGGTATAGGCATTTACTTATAGACCTAAACCCTAGACTTCTCTCTCGTCAGTTTATTACACATCGCACATCACCAAAAATCCAAAAGTAGACGGGTAGCTAGACCGGTAACGAAACCAATCTTTAAAAAAATTAAAAGTAGGTATAGGTAGCATATTTAATCTGTGTATTTTCTTGGTTGTCAATATCTTCTCTTGTCTTTGATGGCAATGGTCTGATTTTGACAAGTTTTGTGTTGTGTATTTTCGATTTCGTATGCTATTTTTTTGGAAAAATGTAATGATTGAGTACATAAACGTGAGTCAACAGGAAAAAGCTGTGTAGTCTGTTACTGTGTCATTATTATGAATGTAAATAGTAATGAACGGCTCCAGTAACGTTCGGCCGCAGTCTTCATTTACTATGTCTTCAGAAAATGGGTTGACGCAAAATATGCCCTCCTTGTCGGCCCTCGATAGACCCGCTGCTGCTAAGGCTCCTCCACGGGAAACCAATGATGAAGCATCAGATTTAAAAGGAAAAGTTGAGTCTCGGTTATTGTCTATGTGGAATAATGTGAAGTTTGGATGGACAGTTAAAATGAAGACAAGTTTTTCCAAAGAATCCCCAGTGTGGTTGCTGGGTCGATGCTACCATCGGAAGCTGAGTCCGACGGGATCACTCGAATCATCAACTGAAATCGGAACTGAGGCAACAGCTAACCAACCTATTGAACAGATATATGGAGAAGGCATTGAGGGCTTTAAGTCTGACTTCACTAGCCGACTTTGGATGACATACAGAAGAGAGTTCCCCACCATGTCAGGGTCGACCTTCACTACAGACTGTGGCTGGGGCTGCATGCTGCGCAGCGGACAGATGCTGCTGGCCCAAGCCCTGGTCTGCCACTTCCTCGGCAGGTCCTGGAGGTGGGCCCCTGACATGACTATACAAAATGCTAGAGAATTTCAAGAAGACTGTCTGCACCGTACTATAGTGAAATGGTTTGGTGACAAATCTTCAGTCAACAGTCCTTTGTCCATCCATCAAATGGTCCAGCTAGGAGAGAGCTTGGGAAAGAAACCAGGAGATTGGTATGGCCCTGCTTCAGTTGCCCATTGCTTGAAGGCTGTCATGGCAGATGCATCCAAAGAGAACTATGAATTTGACAGTTTGGAAGTGTATGTAGCTCAAGATTCTACTATTTATGTGCAAGATGTGGTCTCACAATGCAGAAAAGCGACTGGTCCTTGGAAGTCACTCATTCTTTTAGTTCCTGTAAAATTAGGCACTGACAAACTTAATCCCATTTATGGCCCGTGTCTTACTTCATTACTCACACTGGAGTTTTGCATTGGCATTATTGGTGGCAGACCAAAACATTCCTTGTACTTTGTGGGGTACCAAGACGATAGATTAATACATTTAGATCCACATTACTGTCAAGAGATGGTTGATGTGTGGCAGCCAAACTTTTCTCTGCAAACATTTCATTGCCGCTCACCTAGAAAAATGCCCATAACTAAAATGGATCCTTCATGTTGCTTAGGGTTTTATCTAGCAACAGAGAGTGACTTTGAAACATTTGTAAATGTAATAAAGCCATTTATAACTCCTCAGGGAGTATCAACCACCAATGACTATCCCATTTTTACAATTCACAATGGATCTCGCAAACACATGATGGACCCTCCTAATATAAGATATTCTATTTATGAGTCTGAGCAAAATTGGGTTACTCCTACAATAAATGATAGTGATACGGATATTGAGTCAGAAGAATTTGTGTTAATATAATTTTGATTATTGTCATTTAAATGAGGATATCACCATATTAATGACTATTCATTTAAGTAGTTCAATGTTGATACTGTTGAAACAATCTGGAATTGTTAACTATGTGCAAATATTGGAGTTACCTGAACACACTACCGGTTTTTAATTTTATACATAATTTAGTAATATATTTCTGTATAGTGGTCTTGTACTTGTATGTTGATGCAACAGCTTATTATAACTTTACTGTTATCAAATCTAACTGCATAATATTTGTCTGCATTAACTAGTAGGTGAAGTTGCACTTTGTGCATTATTGTTGGCTGTTTTAAATAATTATAGTCCTGTATAATTGTATATACTTACATAGAAATAAACCAATGGAAATTAAATATTCATTAACTTATTTAAATCACTAATTAACCAGGTATCATAAATATGTTAGTAAAAAAATAAAACAATAAATATTTGTGTTCATATTTTATATTAAAAAATAGATGTTATTTATTTGGTAAAGAGGAAAGGTTGATTAGTTATAAAGTTGAGAACCTTAAATAGCCAATTCATTAATTTAATAAAACATACATCTAAATAGAAATGAAACCATTTCTATGTTTATATATTTATGTTTATATATCTATATTTATATTTTAGGAGATAATTATTAAAAACCACAGCATGATGCAGTGGGTAGTACACTGTCTGTCCCAAGTTAGATCACCATCTGGGCCAGATGCTTGCATTGCAGAAGTTCCCAGGAGTAACATATATATTATGTATCATTATCGTAAAGTATGTGGTGCTGTAAAGCACTTCTGCTTACTCCACATGAGAGTCATAAGTACAAGGCTACATAAATTGTCTATGGTAAGAGTTATTAACAAACCCACACATTCCAGGGTAGGGTAACACTTATTTACAGCAAAAAGTCATAATTACATATTTCACACTTCAGTTGGATCCATTAACTTCTTTGTCTATGACTGGGGGTGGATGTCTTATGAAGTAGTGTAATGCATTGTATGCCATATGTGGTGCTATATTGTGTAGAGGGTGAACCCTATTCAGTTCATTTTGAGGAGCTCCAACAATAAATGGGTCTCCCACACCGCTGCCATGCTGAGCCACTGACAATCCACTCAGAGTATAACATGTGTGATATATGTCACGAGGCCTGAAAAATTTAAAAATGTATTTAATCACATTTATTTTAAAAAATTGTTATCTGATTTGTTGAGTATTAAATGATAGTAAATTGTATTTATGTTCAAAGCAGGTGCAATTAAAATATGTACATCACAAAAAACAAAACAAATTCACATCACATTAAAATAAGGAATTACTTACTTTCCAGGCTTGTCAATAAGCCCACCTTCTGGAGCTTGGCAGCATGTCACTATGTATTCTTGTAAGGCTCCTTGATTAAACAATACTGTCTCTATTAACTCCTTATTATCTGCAAAATATAACATTTGTTTTAATATTTGACCATTGGCAAACACAACAACTGAAGAGTAGGATATAAATAATGCAACTGACCTTTAGATAAGATGGCACTTATGATGGGGAATGCAGCCCCTTGCCAAAAGGAGTAGCATCCATCTACAAGTTTATTGGTTCTACCTTGGAAGCCACCTTCAAGTCTCATCTGGCGATTTACACACCATCTCAGCAATGAATCAGTGTCACAGAGTTGAGTTTTGTTCATGAGAGCTAGGGCTGCAATACCACAGAAGGCATAGCCCCCATGGGCTTCCATGCCAGGGCTCCCTGCAAACCCTCCTTCATATGTCTGGCATCGGACCACCCACTCGGCAGTTTTGTCAAACAGGAGATCCGTGTATGTGTTAGTGAGTTTGGCTACACTGAGAGCACAGTAAGCTCCGCGTATATCTTGCTCTCCCCCTCTATGGAGAGCAAATGATCCATCAACATCACGGACAGTCCATAGGAATTTCTGTAATGAACTTCTATCTATTGAATCATAAGCTTCATCTGTGCCAATAATACAAAGAGCATTGATTGCTGCATAGGTTGTTCCTAGGTGAGGATACTGCAGAGGGCCTCCTCCGTAGCCACCATTTGCGTGTTGACAATGAGAGAGGAACTGCACGGTGTGGGACAGAGTCTCTGCGTCCGGCATGTCGTCCAATAGCCACAGTGCATGCAGGATCCAGTACACAAGCCACGGCCGGCTCGCATCCAGACATTCATAAGTCTTTGGTAAGCTCATGAGCCAGGTTTTCAATAATTTGCTATGTACATGTTTGTTAAGTATGGGGAGATCAGGATCATTAGCTGCTTTTCTTTCAAATTGTTTGTAAATTTTTAAGACCATATTTTCGACTTCAATCTGAAATAAATAATTGAATTAATAAAATATTGAATATATGCATTCATTGCAATAATAATGAAATAGGTAGGAGGTATTACAATATTTACCTGATCAAGAGATGTATCTGTTGTTACTTTTTCATTATTAAACGCCTGAGATACAATATCGTGATAACATCGTATTTTGTTTTCCATAATGAAATCTTTTATTTCTTATACCTATGATCGAAACGACGGTTAATCTATTTCTGAGGACGTCTTGATGATTAAACTAGGGTAGAGTCTGGTAACAGCAAACCAAAATATCTTAACCTTTATAAAAGGGTTACAAACGCCGTATTAATAATTTGTAAATCCTAAGCGATTTAAATAAAACGAGTGTTGAAAACGATACCCTTCAGCAACGATTAATTAATAGAATTGCAATTCTATTCTATAAAACAACACAAATCAGATTTTTAATAAAATGAACCTCAAAATTTCTAACATATTTTATTATACATATTTATTTCTGCTCTGTGAGTCCCATTAATCACCAAAAAAAGTGTGTGGTCTGTGTCAAAAACGTACTTGACACGAACAATATTTTACCTTTTTACTGTTCTGTGGTTAGTCCTATTCCGTGATTTCCGTGCTCCTTGATCGTTTTGCATTCGTTGTTGTGTTTATTTACATTTTTCGTGAAAAAATTATCAGTATCGTGAAGTCAACATATTATACTATCAAAAATGATGCCTGGAAGAATTGGAATTGCCTCGGAAAACCCACTAGGGCTTTCGTGGCACGACTCGGCACTAATACCTTTGTTGAACCCTAACAATATTATGGACTATTTCTCAGAAAGATCTAATCCTTTCTTTGATCGAACTTGTAATAATGAAGTCGTTAAAATGCAGCGTTTAAGCATGGATCAACTGAAGTAAGCAAAAGCATAAAACTTCTCGCTTACATTACAACTCAATGATTTTCTCAATGTATTTTACTCTTGACTTTTTGTTGCAGGATGATGACAGGTGTGGAATATGCACTTATACATGTGCAAGATCCCATTCTTTATGTGATCCGTAAGCAACACAGGCAAAGTCAAACCAATGCAATCCCACTTGCCGACTACTACATTATAGCTGGTATTGTGTACCAAGCTCCAGATCTGGCTAGTGTACTCAACTCAAGATTGGTAAATTGAAATTATTCATCTTGATACAAAAGTTAAATTTAAGCTTTAATTAATGATTGTGTAACCTTTAACTAACTCTGATAATGGTACTAACATGGATGTATTATACATCTATGGGTACTAACTACTGTTACAAGACCTTGGTCTTTAGCATTAGTGTCAACAAAATATATATAAAAGTATGAGGAAGAGATTCAAATGTTCATGGTAATAGCTGTTATTATCAGTTGTCAGCTCATAGCATTACCTACTTAAGATTTAACATCAATATTGATGTGGTTTATGGTTTGCAGCTATCAGCAGTCCACCATCTACAATGTTCCTTTGAAGAGACTATGTCTTACTCCAGATATCATCCCAGCAAGGGATATTGGTGGGATTTCAAAGCAAACAAACCTGGTAAGTAAATATTCAGTAACTGAAACAAACATAACTTGGCTCAGTCATTTAGACCTCAGATAACACATATTCTTCATACAAATATACAATATTTAAACACCACTTCCTAGACCACCAGAAAGGAACCAGGACCGAGCTATTATTAAAATGTACCTTTAACTATTTAAAGTAACTAGACTCATGTAGACATAATCATTTTATATTAGTTGCCTCTTTATAAATACCTCTAATAATATATTTAGTTTTATGAAATGTAATTTTATTTATGCTGATATTTTCATTAATTTTATTTTATTCAGGTCTAAGCCCATTCAGTTCTGCCGGCCAATCAGCTCCTAAAGAGGTGTCAACTACTCCCAAGGAAGAGCCATCCACACTGTTCCAGCGACAAAGAGTGGACATGCTGCTGGCAGAACTGGTCCGGCAGTTTCCTCTGCCTACCTTACAAACTACCAATCAGGTATGATCATTTTCACTTAGATCCTTGCTTGACTACTTGAGACTTGATTGTCAGCTGTTTTTTGAGTAGGCAAAAACAGACCAGAACCTAAATTCCTTACAATTACAGGCTAATGGAGTCACAGTTAAAACAGAAAATGCAACAGAAAAGAATGAGAAGACAGCTGATGGCAATGTGTCCAACGTGACCATCAAGCAGGAGCCAGTGGACCCCGGCACCAGCGAGATGACCAATGGCAACGCTCAAGGACATGCCGAAATCAAAACTGAAATCAAGCAAGAGAACATGAAACCTCCACCTGAAAAGAAACCTAGATCTATGTAAAATAATTATTATTTATTGTATTTAAATGAAACTCATGAAATTATTGACATTCTTTATCTTTTAGGTATTTATCATTTTGCTCCTTTTGTTCATTTACAAGATTTACTATGTTTTGCTGTGGCACAGTGCTGTTTGAACATATTTGACAGTTTACACTTCTCATTTCTTGATTTCCAATAGGTAGATTTGAATTTTTTAGCCTGAAATCAATCAAGAGTATTTAGTACATGAAATGAGAAAGTAATAGACATTATAAAAGTAGCTATAATTCCTTACCAGTTCTGCGCATCATGCAATCCAAACTTAATTCCATAGTGTAAACCTTGTTGATAGCCTACATCAAAGCTAGATTGGTAAACTGAAGCCTGGCCATCAGCTGCTCCATCCATGTACCCTGCCTGGAAAAAAAAACAATCTCTTTGTTTCAAAGTGTTTAAAATTGGTTTAGGGAGGTAGTAAGTTGAGGTACCTAAGTCATTTGAGAACATAAATCTGGGTTTTACATTCAGCATGTGGGGCAATGAATATATAGTTAAGTCAATGATGTAGGGGTTATCAAGTTAGCATTGAAATTTAACCTTAGTAATTGGTTCTAAGGTACGATTTCTAGTTTTCACAGATATAGCTGAAGATTCCACATCCAACTCAGCCATTTCTTAAGGCTACAGGCAAACAGGGCATAAAAAGAATATGTGTTGAATAAAGTAAACAAAGTGAACTGAAACAAACTTAATAACTGTAAAAAAAACCTAGACACAGACCCAAACTAAAGTGCCAATGTCAAAAATCTAAAGTTAAGGTGCCACAAGGACACACTAGCAGACGCAGCTTAAGACGCCACCACACTAGCGGACGCGGCTGTCAGCCGCGACTGATAATGTGCACGGTCTTTTGGGACAGTTCGTGCCAGATCGCTCTCGGACGTCTGAAAGCTGAAGGTCAGTCCAAGGTTACGTCCGCGACTTACGTCCGATAGTTTGAACAGCGTAGTGCATTCCATACCTAGATATCTTTAAGTCCGCTAGCCTGTCGGCATTTTTAATAAAAACAATAAAAAGGGTATGTTGACAAACGAGGCCGTTATCATTCCGAGATAATGACATATCTAATCTGTGACGCTTTTTTTTTCAGGCATTTTGTAGGTTATATATGGTTATATTTTGTTCGAGAATTTCAGTGGAAATTTTATTTTATATCCTTGTAAATTATACGATTTTGCAAACCACAAATAAGTCATAAACGTAAAATGGCTACAGTAAAAGAAGAAGACTCGATAACTGAAAAAATATTAGCTATTGCAAAGAAAAATCCAAAAGGAATATCTGACAAGGATATATCAGCTGCATTTCCTGAATTATCTCCCGCTGATAGAGTTACTGCTATAAATGCATTGTTACAGCAGGGTTCCTTTGATTTATACAATCAAGGAGGCGCGCTCATTTACAGGTTATTGATTACTAATATGTATTATTTAAAATTATTTCTTACTTTTAAACAAAGTTTTAACAGCTGTTTTTTTATCGTCCTCAGGTTAAAAACAGCATCTAGTAAACAGGCAGTGAAAGGAGCTGACAATGAAGAAAAAGTAGTTTATAACCTTATAGAAGAAGCAGAAAATAAGGGAATATGGATTAGAGATATCAGGAGGAGATCAAATCTTGCTATGACCCAATTGAATAAAGTATTAAAAAGCCTCGAGAGTAAAAAGCTGATTAAGGCTGTTAAATGTGTGAATGTAAGTAATTAAATTTCTATGTATTTTTAATTATTCCCTCCTTTTGCTACCTTTACAGTAATTTATTTATATGTTTCAGGCATCCAAAAAAAAAGTTTATATGCTGTATAATTTGGAACCAGACAGGTCTATATCTGGGGGTGCATGGTACCAAGATCAAGAGTTTGAGTCTGAGTTTGTTGATATTCTAAACAGGCAGTGCCTGAGGTTCTTGCAGCAGAGAGCTGACAAAATCAAGAACAATCCTCGAGGACCCATCTTTGGGAGAACACAGTCATATGCCACAGCAGCTGAAGTGCAAAAGTATATTGCTGATTTAGGAATAAGTAAGGTAAATAATTATGCTATTTAAATAGCTCATACCCAACCATGATAGGCACACTTATAAATGTAGGTATTACCTACCTCTCTTCACAGAGAGGATATAACACTTTCATTATTTATTTACAGATTACACTTGATGTGGAAGATGTGATTACAATTCTCAACACTCTAGTTTATGATGGCAAGGCTGAAAGTAGTGTCTACCCTGATGGAAGCCGAGTGTACCGAGCCATAGAGTCCCTGATACCGGCACCTGGGTTGGTGCAGGTCCCTTGTGGAGTCTGTCCCCTAGTCTACAACTGCTGCCCTACTGGTCTGGTGAATCCGCAGGATTGCTCATATATGACTGAATGGTTGGAATAGTTTTGATTAACAGGAACTTTAAATTAATAAACACAATTTCATGTAATTTAAAGTTTTATTTACATCATTGAATCTTACAATCCCTTATGTATGTGACTATTTTCTATTTCAAAAAGAGCTTTCTTACTTTTAACTATCAAATTACAAAGATTACACAAGACAAACAGTACATTATACATATTTAAAAATATGTGTAAGTGTAACTCAATAATTTATTGATTTAATCAAAACAATGTTAAATAAAAGCAAACAGATATAAATACATCATACTGGCATGGCAGTTAGGTTCAGATAAATGATTATATTGAAAGCTTACAAGTCTTATACTTAATACAGTTATAATATAACAGAAGTTAAGCTTGCTATTTAAAACAATAACAGAAAAACATATTTACAAGATCTACAAACCAATATTACAAGTGTATTAGATGTGACTTATACATGTCCCCATTTATCCAAATGTTGTGACTGTCGGTCACTTGATCTCCTAAAACAAATAAATAATTTAGAATAAACTCCTAAAGTCATTCTCAATGTTGTTTAAAGCCCCTGTAACAATAGCCTGGTCTCGCCTGCGGGTGGTCACTGCAGGCTTGCCTTCTGGTTTAGCTGTTTTCTCAATTACTTTGTTGGTTGCTGTACCTGTAAAAGCTGATGAGCTCAACACATCCATCTGTATGTAGTTAAGAGATCTGAGAATGAATCCCGTGTTTGGGTATGGGGTGTGTGCTAAAGGTGTCTTCTCTATAATGTAGTCACAGTTGGTGACCGGTGGAGTCTTCCCTGGCTGGGCCCCACTTCCAGGACCTTCATCAGATTTCTTTGGTGATGGTTTTACTTTCCCAGGCTGCGCTGGTTTTGAGGCTAGAAGAAAATAAAATATGTAAGTATTATATTACTGCCTAGATTGTAATTTCACTATAATTAATTTCATTAGTAAAATTCTAACCTAATTCAACAACAACTCTTTCCATTTCTCTGAGTTGTGCCTGTTGTTGTTGCACAGTGAAGAACAGATCCGACAGTGTGCTGTTGATGTGCTTCATCTCCTCCTCTCGCTTTGCCTCTTTCACTGCTTCCTTGTTGCTCTGTCTGTAATTTACACAAAGTATTAGTTATAATAATAGCCTTCCAATTTAGTAATCATCATTACTAAGAAAATAGCCCACGTACCTGTTGTATTCTATAAACAGCAAGCCAGCACCAATGACGAATATAATTCCTTCGCCTAGCAGGTTCGCACCAAGCTCTATAGCCATTTCTTGGCTAAGAACAGGTATATTCACTGGTTTACCAAGATTCAATACCCACATTTTGGCCTTCACTTCACACCAGTTGTAAACTGAAATTCAAGTAAGAATGTAAATGTAGTTCAGGTTAAGAATGGGAGTTACAGTTAGGAAATATTTCTATGGTGTTTACTTACATTGAGCTGGAGGCATACACACATAAGTCCTGAAAAAGGGATGATGTTTCGCTCTTTCCTTGCATGCATTTGCTATGGGTTTACTGATCTGTTTTACTAATAGGACCGCTAGTTTAGCGATAGGAAATGCCCCTACAACCATTGTAACTCTAATAAAGGCCAATCACACAGCAAAAATGTACAAGAAATATTTTCACATAACATCAGACTTTTCGAAAACTAACCCTATTTCGACACAGACCAACACACTTTGACAGATGGTTGACGTTCGTAGTGTAAGCTATTGAATTCTCCTTTACTCCTCGAAATAATAATGAGTCTCTTAAGATTCAAACCCTATCCCAGTATACAAAATTCTGGCATTTCTAGCTAGCGGATTCAAATTGACAGTTACGTCAACAACAAAACAATGTCAACAAAAACACAAAATTAACAAAAATTTAAAGTTTTAACGGTAAAAATGAGGAGATTTAGTTATTTAAAGATATTATTAGTGTTGTTTATTGGATTGGTTCTAGTGATAATATTTTCTAGTAATGGAAACTCTACAAGCCGTCCTAACTTAAATTTTCATAAAAGTTTGTCTAAGAGTTTTTCAAAGAGTTTAGAAAGGTAATTGTTGTCGGCACTTCTACTTCCTCAGCTAATAAACTTAAGTAAAGGGTGTTTAGTTTACACAGTTTCATGTAATATATTTTACTCTAGTAGCCAATTCTAATCCCTACAAATCCATCCGCAACAAACTATACTTAAAGAAAGCTTCAACTCATAACCATAATAATTGTTAGTATCAGCTTAGATACTTAACATATTTTTAATTTCATTTTATTAAGTGTTTATTTAATTTAGTACAGTATGTTTGGTTCCAAATGTTTTAATTTCTTTTTTAATTTTCAGACCAGAGAAAAAATATCAAACATCAAGTGGGAAAATTGTAGTTTCTTTTGTAGTGTGTGATACTAGGTTCAATGAATCTCTTAATGTTGTTAAATCAGTCCTTATATTTACAAAATCTCCTGTGCACTTTGTAATCTTCACGGATGATATTTTACATCCCAAGTTTGTTGAAAAGTTAAATAATTGGAAGAATCTCACTAGAAATCAATTTGACTTTGAATTGCACAGAATAAAATTTCCTAAAGATCATGAGCAGGATTGGATGTATCTGTTCAGCAAGTGCGCTGCTCAGAGGCTCTTCATACCGGTAAGTTCAAACCACCTTAGGTACATTAGGTAGGTGGATTTATAGCTACAATTTGAGAGAATGATTTTATCCGGCTAGGGTTGCTTACTTACTGAGGCTTTAATGACTTTTAGATGTTCTATTTAAACTTATTTTTATAACTAAAGATAAGTTTGAATCTTAGAGTATTGGTTTGAATAGAACATCTAAAGGTCATTTCAAAGCCTTAGTAAGTAAGCAACCCTAGCAGGATAAAATCATTCTCTCAGTTGAAATTTTTGATAGTGTGGGATGAAGAAAAGTTAAATTAATAAAAATACTGTTTTGTTGTACCTATAGGTACCTAGGTACATATAATGCCTAAAAATATCTGAAGCATGCTTGTATGATTTATTTTACAGAAGCTGCTTCCGCACATTGATGCCATGATATATGTGGATGTGGACACAATATTCCTAGGCCCTGCGGAGGAATTATGGCAGTTCTTTGGTCAGTTCAACAGCACCCAGATATCTGCAATGACTCTGGAAGATGACAGCCCCAACATGTCATGGTACCCTAGATTTGCCAAGCATCCCTTTTATGGAAAGAATGGTAAATATTATTTAAGAGGTGGACAGTTTTATAATGTGTGCATGGATGTCTGAGTTACCTAAATGATTTTATGTTATAAAATACCATTTTACATTAGTCCTACTGTTAATAAAGGTAATATGAGTTTGGCATCCCATTCATATTCAATACACAATATATTTTTAATTAATAATTATGTTGCTTTTATTTATTCATAGGTCTGAACTCTGGAGTGATGCTGATGAATTTAACAAGAATGAGAGACTTTGCCTGGGTGGACTATGTCACTCCTATCATGTTAGAATGGAAGCTTTATATCCCTTGGGGTGATCAGGTATGTTTCTTAATAACTGTACTCCTATAACATCATATTTATACTGCACACATATTATCATAAAAAGAAAATATTTGTTTCATATTTAATGTTATTGTGAACTTTCCTGTATATCCTGTAGATTGACTTGCCTTACAAATATTTCTGCAATTAAAACCTATGACCCCGCAGGACATAATCAACATAATCTTCCACTACAACGGCGGCGCAGTACACGTGCTCCCGTGCCGGTACAACTACCGCACGGACCAGTGCGTGTACGGGGACGCGTGCGCGGGCGCGGCGGCGCGGGGCGTGTTCCTGGCGCACGGCAGCCGGCGCGCCTTCCACTCCGCGCGACACCCCGCCTTCCAGGTCAGTAGGCACTGTGACGTCCATTGAATTAAAAAAAAATGGCGGAAGGAAGCCCGCTTATGAAAAATTGAGGCACTACAATGGCGGTGACATGAGAGTGTGTGAGTGCGTAGGTGCGACGTAATGTGTGTGATTCGGCTTGTCGTAACATGAAATTTTGATTTACTTAGGCTGGCCATACACGGACAGCTTGAAGCAGTCAGGATAGACTGCTTGAAGCTGCGACTGCACAGCAAACTACAGTCTTCTACGTAAACACATACACGGAACCGCTCGAGCAGTTACGACTGCTTCGGGCAGTCGGCAGCACGGTGAAATTTCATCGTGCGGTCAAGCAGTCGCCAGGCATACACTGACTGCTCGAGCTGTCGACTGGTCTCGCGCAGTTACCTCCGGGCCCCGCGCTCTTCATTCCACGTCGAGGACGCTTCCCGTCCGCACGCTTCATTTGTTACAATGGACGACAACATCGATTGTGACGCGCATAAGTGCAATAACAACTGCTGCAAGCAGTTATCAATGGCAGCTTGAAGCAGTTGAATTTGACTGCTCGAGCAGTTCGTGTATGTTGGTCACTGGCAAACTGCTCAAGCTGTCCGTGTATGGCCAGCCTTAGGGTGCCTCAATTTTTAGTTAGCGAGCTTCCTTCCACCTTTTTTTACTACTTCGATGGTGACGTCATTGCGACGCGTCTGTCGGTTACTGCAATGCTGATTAGGAAAAACTTCAATAATAGGTTTTTAGATTGCGTAGATTAACGATGCGATTTAAGATGATGGCAATATACGTGCCACCATCTTATAGGCCTGAGAATTCTAAAAGTTTATTCGATCTTGCTACTGGAAACGTCACTAATACATAGCTGAATGCATATCAGTATTTTTTTCTTCAATCAAATCAATTAGTAGTGCCAACATTAAATAAAAAAAATATCACTTGAAAAAAAATTGCCTCATTTCAAAAGTACAAAGTTTATTTAAAAATATCTCATCAATCCTGCAGATAAAAATGTGAGTAACCTTCTTTTTTTATATAAACATGTAGTATAGAAGACGATATGATCACTATTTATAAACAAAATCGACATTTTTTATTCGAATTTCCATTTTTTTGTGGTGGCCATATATATGCCACTATCAACTTGTAGGTACCTACATGGTGGCAATATAATGTACACCGCCAGTCCAAACCCCGGCAAAGCTCCGCCCCCTCCCTGCTTCCTCTAGACAACGATCCACAATGAAGCGGAACAAAGTCCCACCAGATGATGCCACCGCCCATGAGCCGGAAGACATGCCCGGCACTCCAGATGGTACGACTTCCGAAGATGACCCAGAAGAACCGGACCCAGAACAAGCTTCCACCCAAAACGATTCGGTGAGGGCACCCACAGGCGACGACGCTCCACCCAGCTCGACGGCACCACCGTCCCCACCCCCACCAGCCTGGCAATCTCCCCCACCAGCCTGGCAATCTCCCCCACCCACCAGACCCGCAAGCACCTCAAGACCAACACCAGAGAATCCACACCGAAGTCCCCCAGCCCCAAGACCCCAAAGTGCCTCAACATCTGCACCAACATCTCACCAACATCAAAGCCGCCCAGCTGCAAGAGCACCAAGCAACGCAGAACCAACCGCATCCCCCAACACACCAGACAGGCCAGACGAAAATGAACCCCCGGACCCCCCGTCCCCAGACCCAGACTCGGACAAAGATGAGACCGACTGGAAAAAACAAGAATGGACCCAGAAACCAGATCAGCCACCCTGACACTCCGAAAGTTCAATCCCCAAAACAGCCTCCAAACAGAACGAAACCTCCGACCCACCCCTCCACTCTTCAGCGATGACGCACCAAACACCACTGTGGACCAAACCAATTTATACCAAGCCATGATTTCTTCTTTAGTTGTTGGTGTATAATTTCTCGATCCTACTTGTACAGCGTATAAATTAGTTTGGTCCACAACAATGTCCAGCACGTCATCACCAAAGAACAAAGAAAAGCAGGTCAGAGGCCCCGCTCCGCCCGGAAGCCGCTCCGAAGACCGAACCCTCGGAGCACCAAAGCAGCCGAGATCCGGCCCCCGGGTCCACTCCTGCTCCCCCCAACCAGTCCCATCCTCACCCGAATCCGAAGACAAGAAATCCGAAAGCTCACCCCCATCCAACCCATCCGGCATGCTAGAGGATGCAACCGGCTCCGCGCCACCCGGCACTCCCGCAGCCGAGCGGCCCCGACGCCGGGCAGACACCAGTGCAGACACCGAAGCACCCCGAGGTCCTGCAGCCGAAAGACCTCGACACAGCCTCCGGTGCCGATCCCGAAGCGCCCGGAAGTCCAGCAAGTGAAGGAGACCGACAAGCCGATGAGGACGGAGACGACAGCGCCGCCGAACCAAGCAGAACGCCACCACCTGCAAGCACCCTCACCAAACCACCCCGGGCAGAAACCCGTTCCGAATACGACTCCCCCAAACCATCCCCAGAAACCGCACCATCCGGAACACCAAACGCATCCCCCAACTCATGCGCAACTGCATCATCCGACAAGACCCCACTCCGCCTCACTCCACTCATTGCAGATCACTATCCAAAAGAAACAAAGAAAAAACAAAACTCCACCAAAGTTCAAACCGGCAGTGTACATTATATTGTGTTAGCGTTTACATTTTTTAAATACTATTCTTGTATTAAATAAGTAACACTCTTTCCCATTATAATGATCTTATTGTAATTTAGCTATTATTCTGAGATCTGGGATTGACCTGAGTATAGCTGGAACGGAGCAATCGCTCATTGTCTATGGTTTGTCTGTGATTCGAAAGAGGAAGTAAGATCCGGGGTCGGCCATCTTAGAAAAAAAATATAGAAAAGACAGATTGTTTGGTTGGATTGAAAATTGCAATTTATTATTGTTAGTTGGTGATTCGGTGCCTTTATTTGCTTCCTTTCTTTCAAATTATCATCAGTGTTATTGAGCATCTGTTAAGGTATAATTTTGTTTATATCAGAAGTGAAAGTGGTTCGCGCCTACCGGTAAGTCATTTTATTAAAATAACTTTACAATCTCATCAACAAGTGCTCGGCGAAGCGTAATCTTTATTAGAACTACGTAGCCTCTATGATTATTGAAAAGCAATTTACTATTCTTTTAAACTAATATCACACAAACTTCAAATCAGACTAACCCACACAAAGTTATTAAAACACGCGTTTATTTAAACGCGATAGTCACGTATTTTCTTAGTGTTAACTTTATTATTGAGATCTCAATACCGAAAACTGTAATCGGAGATTTACTAACAGCAACAGCTAGTTAATGTTTAGTATTTATTTACTTGTATTACTTTTGCTTAATTATTTTTTTTTGCGTCATGCTTTTTGAATCTCGCGGACGCTAACCCGAGTGTGTTCATTTTACGATTGTAAAATGGCGTCTTGTCCTTGTGACCCGGCACTGACTTTACGACGAAAATTTGTCAGCCTGATGATTAGTACCTAATCACAACAGTTGTATAAAATAAGTAGGTATTATAAGCTAAGTTAATCTATAAACACATTACGTACTTTAATAAATAAAACTATACACATACCTACTTGGTTAACTACAAATTTAACGGAACAATAATTAAAGTAAAGCAAAGTTCATTTACTTCCATGACTAGATTGATAAATCCAAAGTCACTAGGTAGCTACAACAAAGTATTCAATAAATAAATACACATTCAGTACAGTACAACCATAAAGTTATGAAAATGAAGAATGCGATTTTGCAAAAACTGCTAGGTACCTATTTACTAGCATTTTGAAAACAAAATGTCAATTGATTATGGTTTGGCATGGCACTTTATAGTCGGGTTGTACCTATAGTGCCACAATCTTATCTGTTCCGGTGGCGACTTCGCTGTGATCGAATCCAGTGATGCCATCGATTAAATTTTGCCTATTTCTGGTTTAAACGACAATGCATTTCTGCTATTACCTATTTTTATAATTAGGTACTTTCATAAGTAATTAAGTATAGATAAATCAAAATATAGGGTCGATAGTAAATGAAAGAGGATATAATATATCAAACGACATTTGGACGTAGTTACGCAGAAAGGCCTCAATCCACAACTTCGTCAAAATTGAGTTATATACTAGAACATGATATTTAACGTAGGGTCTACCTGTCAAGAAAACAAACACAGTAAAAAACCAACTACAACATACTTTTTTGATGTGGGGGACCAACCCACATTGTATGAAACACACATTTTTTTATTTCACATAAAGGACTCAAACTGTTTGAGTCCTTTTACAGAAACGCATTTCCTATGAAACCATGAAAAATTTAGTTTTTCATAAAAGACTCAAACGCTCTGAGTCGTTTTAGAGAAATACGTATTCATTAAAAAAATACAATTTGTATTTAGCAGAAAGGACTCAACCCGTCTGAGTCGTTTTAGAGAAATACTTATTCATTGAAAAAAGACAATTTGTATTTAGCAGAAAGGACTCAAACCGTCTTGAGTCGTTTTAGCGAAATACTTATTGATTGAAAGAAGTCAATTTGTATTAAGCAGAAAGGACTCAAACTGTCTGAGATGTTTCATAGAATATAAGTTTTTAATAAAACAGTTCAAATTTTATTTGGCAGAAAGGATTCAAACTGTTTTTGTTCCGTCTCTTGGCCACTATTCTGTCACCGCATTTTTCCACCTTCCGTCCTCCCTACGAGGCAAGTGTCCTGCCACTTCCATTTCAGTTCGGCGACCCGCATACCGACGTTAAACACTTTCCTCTTTTGACGGATCACCACGTTGGGAATACCTCTAAGCGAAATACTTAAGATGGCTCTCTCTATAGCTCTTTGTGGAACTCTGATTTGCTGCACAGTTTCGTTAGTCATCGTCCATGTATCGGCACCGTATGTTAGTGTGGGCAAGTCACATTAGCAATTAACAATCCATAAACAGCGTCGCTTGACTCTCAAACATCTATCAGATTCATACAAGATTTGATAAGCGAGCGACGATGCTTAAAGATTGTTAATGGCTAATGTTCGGTGGTGGTAACTCCATAGGAATGTCAGAAGGTGACTTGGGTCTCACACGACTTTCGGACCGGGAACCAAATCGACCACATTTTGATTATTCGAAAATGAAGACACTCACTTCTAGATGTTAGAAATAAGAGAGGGTTGCTAAAGTCAAGAGTGATCACCACTTAGTCGTTGGAAAAATCTGCTTGACGATAGCGGGAGCTCAGAAGCAGGCCACAAGATCTGCCAAAGATGTCGCTGTAAATAAGCTGCAGGACCCAGAAGTCAGAAGATAACTTAGTATCCAGATCCACAACAAATACCATCAACAACATCAACACCTACTAAGTGTGGGCGACGCGCCTCATTCAAAGATAACTGCACTGGCATTAAAGACATGTTTTAAAAAAGTTGCAAAGAAATAATAAGGCACAAGGAACACTTAAGCCTCGTATTCACTAGGCGACAAATTGTCGCAGAACCTATCTAGGCACATGTCGTCTACGTGTCGCCGCGACGTCGCGCTCTGTTCTGCGACGTCGCACGCGACTATACAGCGACATCTACGTGTCGCAGAACAGGTTCCGTGTTTTGGCTCGCGAGACAGAACTTCCTGCGACATCTGTCTAGCGACCGCTGTTGCAGAGTGTGGACGACTTCTAGCACGCAGCACTAACTGCCACGACTTCCTCGGGCGACATGTCTGCGGAGACTGCTGGTGTGGACAAGCAACATGTATCACGACATGTTACCAAAATGTTCTGAGAACACGCACCGTAGATGTTCTGTAACAGTCTCAGAACTTGTGCCCTAGTGAATTCGAGGCTTTAAAGAAAGAATGGATGTCTAAAGGAACATAGCATATGATCAACTCTCCAAGGAAAACTTAACATCGAACTAGACTACCATTCTAAAGAAGCACGAGTTGCGTACGAGTATTTTCTTTGTGAACAAAATATCAAACGTAATTTAAAAAAAGGACCAATGCTGTTAGTCTGATTATATATCTTGGAGAAAACAAACAGCGGCTGCCATGAAGGATCTATAGAAAGAATCAAATAGACATTGCAACAAACCCCAGGATATCTCCTTGTTACTATGGAAGACCGACTTGTAAGATGGTATGACCACATTGCCGAAGTTTTTAAAGATCTAAACCAGTCTGCATCTGAGGAGTTGGATGCAGATTCAGTAAACCAGGAGCATCTTGTATATCCAGATCCAGATCTTGATGTATGGCAAGAAGCATAATCGCAATCCTTATGATTATAATAAAATCGATAGCAGTCTGTAAGCCTAGTCAGAGACCTTCGGGCGGCTTGAAAACATCTGACAGTTGGGTTGCCCAATTACCCGTCAACTCTGTCAGCACAAGCTTGCTTGTGTTGGGGTCCACTAACCCACACTGGGACAGAGTAGTGGACTGGGCCTAACCCCTTCCTTCATTGGAAGGAGACCCATGCCCCGGCAGTGGAGATGTGACGGGTCGTGATGATGGTTAATGATTATGAGTTTTATAATTATTCTGCATCTTGACATAAATTTTAATATCCAACCCCAAAGTAAAGTCGAAGTGATACGGACCATACGATCGCTGAAATCCCACTTTTCAGCGATCGTATGGTAAGCACAGGGAACGACGGATATCCTACAGAGGCATAAAAAGGAGGATAGTTGCAATATACCAAGGATGATGAAGTGAAGTTAGAGTAAAAGAGAATTTTATTTATGTCCAACTTTATCCTTTGAGGTTTGCTTATGTTCATATTGCTTTATCCTGAAAATTATGGGATAAATACGGGTCGTAGACACTTACTAAAAAAGTGGGCTTCCACTTCGTAAAAAAACATATCAAAATCGGTTAAGTTGATCCAGAGTTTTACTCTTGGGAACACATTTCCGGTTAGAATTTTATTCATGCCCAACTTTTTTCTATGAGGTTTGCTTTCCGTCAAAATGCTTTATCCTGAAAATTATGGGATACAAACGGGTCGTAGATAGTCACTAAAAACGTAGGCTTCTATTTTGTAAAAAAAATATCAAAATCGGTTAAGTTGATCCAGAGTTTTGCGCTTAGGAACACATTTCCGGTTAGAATTTTATTCGTGCCCAACTTTTTTCTATGAGGTTTGCTTTCCGTCAAAATGCTTTATCCTGAAAATTATGGGATACAAACGGGTCGTAGATACTCACTAAAAACGTAGGCTTCTATTTTGTAAAAAAAATATCAAAATCGGTTAAGTTGATCCAGAGTTTTGCGCTTGAGAATACAGTTCCGGTTAGATTTTTATATAGATGTGAAATGTTGTTTCCGATTACATTTCAATATAAATTATTTAATAATAGGTTTAATTTTGATTTATAATTTTTATTTTGTGTAAAAAAGTAATGTCTTGTGTCTACAATATAAATATTTTACTTTAAAAACCACATTGTTATTAAAAAAAATATTTTATAAAAATAAATATTTGGTTGGATCCTTTCTGCGAAACGTCGAATTTTCCTGCTTGCATAGAAAAAGCAATTTAGGAGAAAGGATCCAAGTGCATATTTTCATTAATAACTCAATAAATATTCGTTATAGCTATACCATGATTTGCAATAGTAAAATAACAATAAATATGCATAATTTAAGATAATTTCCACATATAAGATGCTTTTCATTGCTGAAGAATACCGATTAGAACTTAAAACGTCTATATCTCAGAACTAGGATTGTGTGGGTTGAGTCCTTTCTGCGTAACTACGTCCATTTGTTGTATAAAAAATTTGTCCACGGCGAACAGAAACAAATTTAGTTCTGATTATGTTCTGATATACTTAATAAATAAATAAATAATAAATAGTCATTTATTTCAGGTAATGCATAGGTACCCATATTGTCTTAAAAATAATTAAAATTAAAATTAAAATTTAAAATCTACATCTACAGTCTTAGGTCTTACAATAATAACTAGTATAATGTAAAGGGTTACACTAGTTATTTGCAAAAGACAGTCATTTGCGATTCGCGTCCTGATGAACAGATATCCAATGCTTGTAAAAAGGATTGGTGATATCTTGCGATACAGCATTCAAGATTGCATTTCCGGAGCCGCTCAGCCCCGACCAGAAAGAAGCGATACGTGACCTGAGGACGGCGAAAAAGTCGGGCACCCCCGCCTCCGCGAACATGCTCGACGCGCTACAGAAGCGTGGCAGCCGCATGAGCGTGCGGTATGCATCATTATACTGCACCCTCATGGTGCTCATCGCCCTTCTGGTGTACTTGATCCACAGATGGCAGGTGTACATATTTTGGCAGTATGCTTTAAAAAGAGTAATTTTGACATCACTGCTGCATCTGTGGAATCTACGCGCGAGCATGTTGCATCTGATCGAGAGTGCCCGCCTTTCCCGCTCGATGTCACACTCGTCTCTCAGGTCCTCCGTCAAAATATGGCCAAGGTACTTGAACCGCTGCACAACCCGAACTGGTGTACCATTCAGAACTACCTCAGGGACCCTCTCCGGACCTCTGCCAGCCCTAAACACCAACATCTCCGTCTTAGATACGTTGTACTTCAGCCCGTGAGAATTGGCATAATTCTCACAGACTGAAAGTAGCTTCTGGAGACCGTTGATCGAGGGGCTGAGGAGCACCATGTCATCCGCATAACTGAGGTTGTTCATACAAACCCCCCCGACATGACAACCGACCTTGGTGCTCCTCAGACCCACGATAAGCTCATTGACGTACAGGTTGAAGAGGTCCGGAGAGGTGAGCCCACCTTGACGCACCCCGCAGTCTAACCTATACTCGTTAGATGTCGAGTCGCCCCACCTTACACAATTGGTTTGGTTTCCGTACCAGAATCTCAAGAGACCCACAATTTCTTTAGGAGTATCTGAGCGCAGCAATTTGTTCCAAAGAATATTATAATTCACCAGATCAAATGCCTTGCTCAGATCCAGGAAACAGGCATACACTGAGGTTGAACGCTTGACGTAATAGTTTACGGCATGCTTCAGACTCAGTATAGCCGAGTCTGTTGACAGACCGGGACGGAAACCAAACTGAGCATCATCGATGTCAAGCTTGCCTACCAGTTCAGGTTGTAACAGCCGCTCAAGCACCTTCCCAATGATAGTACCCAGGGAGATAGGGCGATAGTTGCCAGCAGATCCCAGGTCACCTGTCTTATTCTTCGCCACCGGCACGACCACAGTTATCATGAGTGCGCTGGGCAGGTAACAAAACCTAACGCACATGTTGAACAGGCTGCACAACTTGGCGTAAACCTTGTCGCCCGCACACAGCACATGTTCCACGCTCAGCCCGTCCAGGCCCGGCGCCTTGCCGCGCTTCATGCCGCGCACGGCGCACTTAAGACATTAAGGGCCCTTGCACCAACAAATTAAATCTAGATTTAGTGTCAAATGTCGACTTAAGAAACGTCAGTCCATATAAAATTTGACACTAAATCGAGATTTAACACTAAATCTAGAATTAATATGTTTCTGCAAGTGGCCCTTAATCTAGATTTTACAATGATATCGTGGGTCGTGGGAATAACGAGATAGATAAACTTAAAAAAAAACTATTATGTACTTAATTATTATTTATTTATAATACTTAATTATTTTCATTTTCTAAAGTAACAAGAAACAAGAGCATAAAATTAAAAGAAATTCAGACAATGTACAAAGGCTGATTGCCAAAAATCCATTTCTTCCAGCCAACCCTTGATACTCGTAGTGGAAGAAGAAGGTGTCATTAATCATTATTATTTCGTCTAAAATCACTGCAGGTGCGAGAAATTCTTCTTGGTATACTGCCTAAGGTTCGCAGCTTCACTCACACCTGTAATCAAAGAAAAATAAAGATTATATACTTTCATCACGACCCATCCCGTCCCCACTGCTGGGGTACGGGCCTCTCGGGAAAATATTATTAAAATTACATGTGAGTATATGGGTAAAATTATTCGTCATATTTGGCAACACTAACCTGTAGCCGCTGCAACTCGTTTTCCAATTTTTCAAACGGAATTAAAGGCGCCTGAATATGTTATTCTTCCTGCATAAAAGCCAATATATCTAGTATTACTTTTCTTGCATCACTTTTTAGCGCTTTCGGCATTATTACACGCCGAAAATCACAAAACAAATTAAATAACGTAGCGTCAGCCTCTTCGCAGAAATTGACAACTCAAATAACGCACAGAGTATGAAATGACGATTGACAATGACGTCTCGTTAGTACACATTTTGACCACCGGAACAGATAAGATTGTGGCACTATACATACGTTCGATACTCCACAGAGTAATAACTAGAGTTAAGTATATTACTCTATTCGTGTCGAACAAACTCAGATGTTTACATAATAATATTCTAAATAAATGGGTTCGATTCCCTACCAGCATAAGTTTGAAATATTCTCACAGTTCTTACAGTAAGGCGGGTACCTATTTACCTACCTTTTATCTACTTACCTACTTACTAAAGTGTTCTATGTGTCTGGTTACGTACCAGCGTATCTGGTATCTGCAACATATTCGTATGATTACGACGATTAGAACCTATCCACGTCGGAGCGAGATGTTAAAAGTCAAATACCGAATATAGGGTAAAACTACCAGTTACCGTCATAAAGTCTAATACCGAATATAGGGTAAAACTACCTGTTACCGGCCATCGTGTACATCGGAGATTTTAGAATACCTACTTTTGACTTTTTATATAGTTTTACTATTGGTATTTATAATTAATATGCATAAGACTATGCCTAAGTGTATTATATTTATTTGATACAATATATTGAAGATATAATTTATAATGAACGATTTACCATAAAAGTACTAATAAGTTATACAACATTTTACTTACATAACTAAGTTGTTATCTGTAATTAATCTGCAATCTCTCTCCCAATTTCCTAAAACCCCGATGACTTGGACTATATGTACATACCTACTGTTTTAATTACAACTTTATATCAATACTTACTTACCTGATTAAATTATTCTCAAATTAATGCTGAAAGATGAAAATATGTCTAATACACCGCCATTACCGTCGAAGTCATGGGAACAGACCGAAATAACCCCAAGAACTTCTCTATCCAGAGAACTATCCGTTGATAGTTCTCGAAATTTAGGTCGTAGCAGGACGAGAACAAGAGCATCGCTATCATCACGGAAAAGAAGATATCGTTCTCGGTCTTCCCGTAAATTACGTACACGTTTGCGAGGCAGAAATAAGAGACATCAATCATCAAGCTCATCTTCGTCTGATGGGATCTACGAGTATGATCGTAAACGTAAACGACATGCCAGTTCTACCAACAGCTCTGACTCATTGACTGCAACTGACTGCAGCTACCGCGAGCGTAGATCACGATCACGTACGCGTAGAACCTCTCGAAAGCGACAGCGTCACGCCCGTTCCCATCGTGAAATGGAAATATCAGTGATGGAAAGGTTCATGAACGCCTTCACTAATCATGAAAATAATGCGTTCGTGGGAGTTCAGGATGTAGTACCAAAACTTGACCCAAGTCTAAAGAACCAATCCACAAGAGCATGGCTTAATAAGGTCAATGAAATCGCGGTTATGTATAAATGGACGGAAAAGCAGAAAATATTCCACGCACTTTCTAAACTGTCGGGCCTAGCCCGTAGATGGTACGAGGGCCTTACGTCTGTTGATTTAACATGGAACGAATGGCAAAGGAAGCTATTAAAGAACTTCCCAGATGATAGAAATTACGCAGACAGATTAACCGAAATGCTTGATCGTAAGAGCCGCCGGGAGGAGACATTAGAAGAATACTTCTATGATAAAGCTAAACTTGTTAATCACTGTAATATTAAAGGCAAGGATGCTGTAGATTGCATCATTCATGGAATCTACGATAACAATATAAGACTAAACGCACAAGGCGCTAATTTTAAGAGCCCGAATAAATTACTGCGGTATCTGCGAGTCATATCAACAAAAACCAGTAAGGACTTGAAACGGACGGCTCCTACAGCAAGAACGAACATATTGCAACCCAGAAACTCAGAAAACAATAGAAACAATAGAGTTTATAATTCGCAAAGGACTCCCCGATGTTTTAATTGCTCAGAACTAGGACATACTGTCCCTAAATGCCCTAAAGAATTGCAACGTTGTACCAAATGCAATTTGTTGGGACATATTCCTGAACACTGTCGAAGAGGTATGGTCAACAGGAACGAACGGCCAAACCAGCCTACATCTAATGAAAAGGTTAATATGATTAATAATATAAATAGAAATGAAACCCCAAAATGTGAATCAAATATTTATCTTAAAGTAGTCAAAGTAAACGGTACTGATAGGCAGGCTTTCTTAGATCTAGGAAGTCAATGTACAATGATAAAGAAAAGTTGTGTTCTGGACTTAAATTTAGAGTTACAAACTACATGTTTGCCAATATTGAAAGGATTCGCATTTGGTTGTATGCAACCTTTGGGCCGTGTAGAAATAGATGTGACTGTGGATTTTGTTAATGCAAAGATAGACGCGTATGTTGTACCAGATGAATTTCTTGGCTACGAGTTACTTATTGGCCAAAATTTAACTGAAAGATCGGAAGTTATCATTTATAAGACAAACACGCAACTAATTTTGTACACGGATAAATCCGATTTGGCAGATGACAAAAAAATTAAATTATATAATGTATCCAAAATTTGCATTAATGGAATCCATAGTCTAGTCACTAGAGCCAACGAAAATATCACTGGTTATTTATATTTACCCGGCAGTTCTAACTTTAAATGTGGAAATGAGTTGATTGTTCTACCGGGAGTATACCCGATAAATGAAGGGTTGTGTCAGATAGTGGCTATTAGTTTTTCAAGCCAAGCAATAACCTTACATGAAGGTCAGCTATTGTCCCGTGCACGAATTTTACCAATTGATGTACAATCTGAAGATCAGCATAATGAATTAAATGTTAATAAAATTATACTCGAGGACAATGACAAAAACACGGATGTAAGAGTAGACGACATAACAATTGACATGCTTAATGTAGGATCTGACGCAACAGAGGAAGAAAGAAGTTTGTTACTAAGTTTAGTGAACGAGTACAGAGATTGTTTTGCCTTAAACATGGACGAATTAGGTAAAACATCCATATGCAAAATGCATATTAAATTACAAGACGAGACACCGGTCTCATACAAACCGTATCGCTTGCCCTACAGCGAACGTCTCGTAGTTAGGGACTTAGTCAATCAATTGTTAGAGAACAAAATTGTGCAAGAATCGGAATCAGCTTATGCGAGCCCTATTGTACTGGTCAAGAAGAAAAATGGAGAATATCGGCTATGCGTTGACTACAGGGCCCTTAACAAAAAAACTGTTAAGGACTCTTATCCCATGCCAGTGATCGACGATCAGTTGGATAGACTGAATGGTAAAAAATATTTTACCAGTCTTGATTTAAAATCTGGATATTATCAGATACCCATGAGTGAGGAGTCAAGGCATATAACGGCTTTTATTACCCCAGATGGCCATTTCGAATATACCAGAATGCCGTTTGGTCTAGTCAATGCCCCTGCTGTTTTCCAACACATGATCAATAAGGCACTGGGAAAGGATAGATATGATTTAGCAATACCTTACATGGATGATTTGCTCTCACCAGCTACGACAGTTAAGGACGGCTTAGAAAAGTTACGGCGTATACTAAAATCTCTACGCGAAGCGGGTCTCACTTTAAACATCACAAAATGTAATTTCTTTCAAACCAGCTTAGACTATTTAGGTTACGAGGTTTCAAACAATGGTTTAAGGCCAGGAAAAAGGAAGATCGACGCGGTATCTTCCTTTCCCCCACCTACAAACGTTCATCAGATACGGCAATTTGTGGGCTTGGCCAGCTTCTTTCGCAGGTTCATACCAAACTTCGCGAGTATCGCAAGACCTCTGACTACGCTCACCAAAGCTAACACACCATGGTCGTGGGGTGAAACCGAGATAAAAGCTTTTGAAACTTTAAAAAGCAAACTGGTTGAGAGACCACTATTAGCTCTGTACGACCCGAGTTACATAACCGAAGTTCACTGTGATGCGAGCAAATTGGGTATTGGCGGAATTCTGCTGCAAAAACCTGATGAAAAGTCGCCATTGAGACCAGTTGCATACTACAGCAGGCAGACTACCAAAGATGAGCAATTTATGCACTCCTACGAACTAGAGACTCTTGCAGTCGTTTTTAGTCTTAAAAAGTTTCGTACCTATTTAATAGGACTCAATTTTAAAGTGTGCACTGACTGCAATGCACTAAGGTCCACGCTTTCAAAACGAGACTTAGTTCCGAGGATTGCGAGATGGTGGCTCTTACTGCAAGAGTATAATTTTACGATAGAGTACAAACCGGGAGATAGTATGAGACACGCTGACGCTTTAAGCAGAAACCCATTACCGTGCAATGAAAGTGATAATTTGGCGGAAGCTCGCGAATTTGACGTCCTCAAAGTTGATGCTCTAAATACCTCAGAGTGGTTGCATACTGTGCAAATGACCGATTCAA
This sequence comes from Plutella xylostella, assembly GCF_932276165.1. Taxonomy (NCBI): domain Eukaryota; kingdom Metazoa; phylum Arthropoda; class Insecta; order Lepidoptera; family Plutellidae; genus Plutella; species Plutella xylostella. The sequence goes on from NC_064005.1 coordinate 3,973,759, forward strand.
AGTTAAAATTGATTAGAACGATTCTGGAACAAGGTAACAAAGAGATTAAAGACATCACAGATAATTACACAATCAAAGATAATAAACTATACAGAAAAGTAGGTACTTCACTAAAATGGGTCGTACCGAATGCTGCGAGATGGAGGATTTGCCAATTGAACCACGACGAGTCAGGCCACTTTTCATTAGAGATGACTTTAGACAAAATAAAGCAAGATTTCTGGTTCCCCAAAATGAATAGGTTCATTCGTAAATATGTTTCAGCTTGTCTCAATTGTGCCTACAACAAATCCTCGACCTCGAAGCGCAGCGGTTATTTACATCCAATCCCTAAAGGAAATAGTCCATTCCATACCCTCCATATGGACCATCTAGGTCCATTTGTGAGAAGTAAAAGCGGTAATACGTATATTTTCGCAGTGATAGATGGGTTCAGCAAATTCATTTTCATCAGGGCCGTTAAAAATGTAAAAACTAAAACTACAATTCAGATTTTGCAAGATATATTTGACATCATAGGATGTCCTAAGATTATCATATCTGATAGGGGTACAAGCTTCACATCAACGTCGTTCCAAAATTACATAAAGGCCATTGGTGTTAAGCACATTCTTAATGCCGTAGCAACCCCACGTGCTAATGGTCAAATCGAACGATATAATCGTACCATTTTGGATTCACTGGCTGCTTCTAATCACGGTTTGGACGAACGTGAATGGGATACTCATATCGGAAAAGTACAATGGAGTTTAAACAACACCACTAATAGGAGTACGGGGACAGCTCCATCAGAAATAGTGTTTGGTAAAAGGACCACTTGTACTAATCAGGGAATTATTCAGAACGCTCTTCAAGATGGAAAGATACATGAAACTGATAGGGACAAAATCAAAATGACTGTTCAAGAAAATCTAGAGAAGAATAGGATAAAAATGAAACAGCATTACGATAAAAACAGAGCCCCGACTAAATTCTTTAACGAAGGCGATCTTGTCATGATCCCAAATCATAATCTCCCAGCGGATGGTAAGAGTAAAAAGTTGCTACCCAAATATCGAGGGCCATATAAAATTACTGCAGTCTTGGAAAACGACCGATACCAAATAACAAGTATACCTGGGTTTTCAAAAAGGGGATATAAAAGTGTTTATCCAGCGGATCATCTTAAAAAATGGATTACGTTCAATAGCGATGACACAAGTGGCTCAGGTATAACATCAAATTGCTTAGACGAAACAGAAAGCTCAGGAGACTCTGACAATTCTCAGTGACTGACATTATATACTTATTGACTTATTGACTGGACAATTTAATTTAATATAAATAAAAATAAATAATAAATAAACGTAGTCTGACTTTTTCCTGTACACACTGTCCTGTTCCTATCCCTCTTTTTGTTTTAGGATAAAAATGTTTAAATATAAATTATAAAGAAAATGTTGATTAATATGAAGACAAGATGATGATGATTATAATATAAGAGATAAAATTGAAGAATTGAAATACATGATGAGAATATCGAAAGAAGATACTTACATTATATATATATATATATACATATTATGAGAATCGCTGGCTGAACAGTATTGTTTTAATAGATCAAGATATTTAAATTGTTATAATAATAAATGATGATACAAGAATATCATATATAAAGCAGAAGAATTGGAATATATTACCTATGAAAACAAGATTATAAATGTATAACGAGAATGGCTGGCCGAACAGTATTGTTCTGATATTGAAGACGGTTAGCACACTTTAATAATGTTATAATAAAAGGTGAAAGGTATGCCGAAGTGCAAGCGGTGCTCACACTAGGATGTGAATGGTATGCCGAAGCACAAGCGGTGCTCACCTAATGATAATTAGTATACAGTGGTTGGTATGCCGAAGTGCAAGCGGTACTCACACAGGGTTGTGAATGGTATGCCGAAGCACAAGCGGTGCCCACTATACTATTTATCTGATAAAGAGTAAGTATGTTGTCCGAGTATATGTGGTTGGTATGCCGATGTGCAAGCGGTACTCACACTGGGTTGTGAATGGTATGCCGAAGCACAAGCGGTGCCCACAATACTAGTGACATTTTTTTTAACGTAAACTAAGCCTTTACTCCAGTTTTATGACATTTTTATTATAATATCAATCTTTCTCATCACAATCATCATCATCATCAGCCTATATTAGTCCACTGCTGGACGTGGACCCCTCCTAAAGCTCGCCACTGGATGCCATTTATAGCTTTCCACCGGCTCTCTAGCCGGAGTATCTTTTTTCACTTTAAGATAGCCCAACATTTATCTTATAATAAATAAAAATTAAATAAAAATTTATTAATCAATGTTTAAATTGTCTATTTGTACGAATTAATATCATTTTTTTTCTAATCGCATATGTGGTACTGTTTCAGATTCTCCGAGCAACAACGAATGCAGCGTAGCAGCATCACATCTATAAGAACAACCGGAATATGGTTTACAAATTTAATTATCTAGGAACTTCGTTTAGTCCTATTTTTAAATATTTCTCAGAGAAGATTGTGTTTCAATGTTTGCTAAGGGCACTTGAGAATAATGCATATATTAGTAACTTAATTAATAGGTTTAAGTATAATTTAGTTGATTCATTTGGTTTGTTAACAAATTAGAGGTTTTTAGCTTGCGTTCGAATGGCCGACAGGGAATGGGGACATTCCTAATAACAGGACGGCCGACTGTTAGCGTTTACATTTTTTAAATACTATTCTTGTATTAAATAAGTAACACTCTTTCCCATTATAATGATCTTATTGTAATTTAGCTATTATTCTGAGATCTGGGATTGACCAGAGTATAGCTGGAACGGAGCAATCGCTCATTGTCTATGGTTTGTCTGTGATTCGAAAGAGGAAGTAAGATCCGGGGTCGGCCATCTTAGAAAAAAAATATAGAAAAGACAGATTGTTTGGTTGGATTGAAAATTGCAATTTATTATTGTTAGTTGGTGATTCGGTGCCTTTATTTGCTTCCTTTCTTTCAAATTATCATCAGTGTTATTGAGCATCTGTTAAGGTATAATTTTGTTTATAATTGCCACCATGTTTTTTTCATATAAAATATATATTTTTTTTTTTTAAAATTCGAATTTTAATTAAGCTTTACATATATAACCCATACCCAAAGTTTCATTTTTCTGCTACACTTAGATCCTTCTGCTGGTTAAAGGGTTGTTGTTTATCCGTGAGAACGCCTCTGCCTTCGGGCAGCTTGAAAACATCTAACAGTTCGGTTGCCCACATACCCGACAACTCTCTCAGTGCAAGCTTGCTTGTGTTGGGGTCCACCAACCCGCACTTGGCCAGCGTGGTGGACTAGGAATAAAAGTAATAAAACCCTTCCTTCATTGGAAGGAGACCAGCAGTGGGGACGTGATGTGTCGTGATGATGATGATCCGTGAATATGTCGCGTTTGACTGAATTGATTTGAATGCGGTATTCAGGAAAGTATTTTTGCAAATTCTTGATTTAGTACGTATAATCGTTTGGTGGTGTTCTAATAGTGATTTCTATTGTTTATTTTGTAAAATGATGTCAGTTTAATTATTTGTAGGTATTCATTAGTAATTACTTATCGATAGGTAGTAATTATGAGGTATTGTTATTATTTATTATACGTTATTAAAAGTAATTAGATACCCTCTTTAATATTTATTAGCGTAGGTCAGGCGTGAGTAGGTTCTCGGAATCGTTAAAGAACTGAACCATGAAGTATTTCTAATTTCATTTTTACACTAATTGCATTCGTAAATGATGTGTTCGAAATTTTCCACAAATATACTGAAAATAATTATGAATGAAATAAAGTTGCTAATTATATTATTATTCTAGAATATCACTAGTCCCCAACTCTGGGTATGGCTGTTGCATACAAAGCGTGTCGTTGGCATTACATAGATAAAAATAATCATAACAACAGTTCAAGGCGGTTTAAATCTTATCAAATGCGGAATCTTTAACCTGATTGTCTTTTGTCTCTCACCAAACTTGTTTTGAGACCTCTTATCGTCGTAATTTTGCCACAAGACGCAAAAAATACTATTTGAGCGTGATTAAAGTACAAAAATAAACATTAAAAGTATCTTTGTCCTATCACTAACCGGACTAGCGTGGTCAAACAAGACCAGTTGTGCAAATATTAGTTGAAAGAGCTTACGTGTTGCACGCAGAAAATAAAAGTCTAGGATTAAATATTAGTTAATAGATCAAACTATTAACATCAAACTGCAACCTCGTATGTCCATCGTTCTTGTGTATTTATAATGTCAAGATGAAGGTAATCTATATTAGATTAGATTTGCCTCAACTTGGTAGTTAGGTTTATTATGGACCTAGTTATATAACTATTTAAATCTTTGGTCGAATTTACTTTCTTACACATATTGCACTTCCCAAATAACCACTGTGGGCCGGAGGGATACCCACGCTAGGTTTGCCTGTCCGTTTCACTCGAGGACGCGGCCCACAGCTTGGTCAGCTTACAGATAATTGCTGCTGTGAAAAAAATCTCCACAATACCATTACATAACACTGCCCTCCTAAATTCAGCCGCCATGTTGGACCATGCATTCGATGCGTTGCATAGGTGGCCCGTGCAAGACTCACCGTGTAATACCTTTTTATTCAGATTTTGAGCAATGGCTTAGATTCTCAGGACATAACATCTGGAGAAGAACTGTGAAGGTCCTATGCCCTATGAGACTATAACTATACGCGTTTCGATGCACCAATTAAGAAACTGTATGTACCTACAAATTATAAATCTGTAAATCTAACCGCTCGTCTCCTTCCAGGCAATCTACAAGGCCGTGGACGAGCACTCTCTCAGCTCGGATGTACCGGGCGCTGTGATTGGTCGCCTGGAGCGCCACCTGGCGGCCGCAGTCAACACCTCGTGCGGCGCGCTGCGGGACGCCTTCCTCAAGGTACCACGGGCGACCCTCGGGAACTATACACTGCCCACGAGGTAGAGTAGAGGTAAGACAGGGTGTTGCAAAAGCGGTATAGTCAGTTGGAATTGGGTAATTCAGGTGGTCATTCCATATACTCCTTTCGGCTTGTTATACTACTCTTGCAACTATCCTGCAGTAGCTTACATTTGAAGGATGACAATTAGGTAAATTTTGAGTTATGTTCTTGTATTATCGATGTCTTTGTGTATATAATAGTTTTTGGGTGCTGTCTCTTTGCTCATTGTAAATGTATCTTTGCGTCCTGCTCTCAAATGCAGCCAAACTATATTAACTACACTCAACTTGAATATGTATAGTTTAAATTTTATACAATAGAAAAGAAATACTCATACAAAACTAAGAGTTTGGTTTGCTTATTGTATGTTAATCGTCGAATTGAGGAATTTGATTTTTTCCGTGTAAATTAGAGAACAGCTAGATACTGGCCTTATTTAGAGTGAGACTGGCTTTTATACAAAAGCAAGTATTTACGGTAGATATAGGTATTTTTGTATAATGTATTTATAAACAAGTTTTTACTAATACTGGTCTACATGCATCTATTTGACCTTTTGTATGTAGGCACTCTTATCAATATGCCTACCGTTAAGTTTTTTCAATTGTAATTTTGTATTAACTTTTACTACGTTTATCTAACATAAAACTATCTGAACCTCTCTGTATGTATTCACAAAATATGTTAGTTCATTTTGTTAGGTCATTTTGTTTATATTACTTACATATTGGTTTGTAATAGTTAATTAGTCATAACATAGTTTATTATGTATGTATTTGTTTAATATGTAATTACAGACGAATCTACCATATAAAAGTATTACAATGCAGGGTCCTACAATATTTAATATTACCGTTTTAACCTATGACTTGTTTATTTATCTTTAAGATTAATTTAAGTATTATTATTAAGTATTATACGTACAATACAATGATCCGGATAAGACTTTATTTTTAGGCATATTTATTTAGCGTCTAGATTAAGTTATTTATTTTATCAGATATTGTCACAATAGTAGTAATTAGGTATGTCGTCGGGCAAAACAATTTGAATAATTCCTATAATATGTCACCGGATCTGTCCTATGTTTGAATCCCGGCCTCGATAAACAAAGTTGTCGTCAAAGACGCAGTTGTTTGCTTCAAAACTTATTTGTTAATGATCTATAGACGTTAAACAAGATAATGTGACGAGAGTCGACATGAGAGATTTTTTTACCTCACTAAAAGTTAGTGCCTTGCTAAGTATGTTCAAATATTTAGAATACTTACCTACATTTTTGTACTTGAGATTATGAAAATGAGATTCATTATTCTTACAATTATATTTTGTGAAATAAATTTGTATTGTTTATTTTAATCCAATTTAGCATTTCAGTGTAACATTCAGCTTTGCATACTCATTATTTTATATTAAATCAATTTAACTCTAAAAATATATAAATTATGATGTAGTTTTGTTGCGAGCGTAAAAAATATTGCATCTAGATGGACGGTCGGAAGACGGTCGAATGGCGTAGTGGTTAGTGGCCCTGACTGCTATGCCGGAGGTCCCGGGTTCGATTCCCGGCTGGGGCAGATATTTGTTTAAAGACAGATATTTGTACTCGGGTCTTGGGTGTTGTTATTTATATTTAGTATCTATCTATCTATGTATTTGTGTAGATATATCAGCTGTCCGGCACCCATAACACAGGTTCTGCCTAGCTTGGGGTCGGATGGCCGTGTGTGAGATGTCCCCACATATTATTATTATTATTATGTTGTGTCGTTACCATCTCGGGACCATGGGGTCCCGGGCATTTGGAAGGCGTGCATGGGGCCGAAGCCAACATGTAGAGGCCCTTTGACAACATTAATCTATATGAAATGTGACACTAACCGACGATTTTCCCTGTGAAAACTATAGAAGTGAACCCAAGGAAAATCCCCGGTTAGTGCAGGACTATTGTAGGATATGGAGAAAACTAATACAGGGTTATGGAATGGGGTGCTAAATGGACTGGGTATCTGGGACTATGGAAGGACTATGGCCCCTGCCTGGACCTATATGTTTCACATACGGATAAAAAGGCAGGGGGTGACTCGCACACACATTAAATGGGCCCCCCAAACCAGTCGCTAGCACATTACAGTGACGTAGCAACAAGGGGGCAACATGGCATGAGGTGCTGAGGGTGGAGAGGTATACCAAGGCTCTCAGAGCAATCGCGGATGCCGGTCAAGACCCCTACAAGCACTTACTGGATATACTTCCTTCCTCCGAGCATTTCTGCTCTAGCGGTACACCACTCAAGCCAGCCAATGAAGGCAAGCAAGAGGTGGGAGATCCTGCTCCTCGTCAGTGTTCACTCTGGACAGCCAATAAAGGTAAGCCAGAGATGAGGAACAGGGGTTCTCCCCGGCATCGGGTGGGTGGGGTCGCTAATGCCCAACAGCTCGCCACAAGCTGCCCTGCCGCATTATTATTATTATTATTAGATATATATCATCTTTTTTATGGCTCATCGCCGTTACATATGGATGTTAACATCGACCGACATGAAACATTAATATTTAGTACTTATTTGCTAGTACTTCGCGAGATGTTCGATGTATTTTAGAGTCCATTGTGTGATACCAACACACACACACATGTTTAAATAGTTAGAGCGGCGTGACATAAATTTAGCTCAGATAACAGTCTAAAGTACAATAATTCGCTTAAGTTTTATTACCTTTTCCAGTACATACAACATAAGTAAGTACATAGGTATTCTATCAAAGCAACTTCCCTAATGAGATCTGAGCTGTGATGTCGGACTACTAATTGTACCGCGACGGCCATCGAGCGGGTTTAATTACAACTTAATTACAAATATACGTGTATTGTGAAGCGGAAAATGTAGATCCATTTTATAGGCAATGATATTGATCACTTTGCCGTGGTTTTGAAAACAATCTCGTTTTGAATATAATATTGCATTGCCTGTGAAGTCGAGACCGAGACCACATCATTGTAAAATGTTATGCAAATCAAGTTTTGGTGGAAGACTGGTTTTTACATAATTGATGTGTTTGTACACATTGCTCAATAGGACATTCACGGCCACCACGCTCATCGATGACTTGTTTATTTATTACGACACGTGTAGTTTACATGTCAATTTTATATATTTGTGCCAAATAAAACAAAGCATACTTATTAAAAATATAAATATATTATATTCCCATTAGTGTCTTAAATCTAAAAACTATTTAATCGATTCTCAATACTACTTAGTATAATAGTCACGTTAAACAAAGTCACAGTACTGCGTTTCCGCGATCTTTGTCATACACACATCCTTACCTAGTCATAGAATTATAGGCCTACACTTGACGATTCTATTTCGATCATTCTCATGGCATAGACAAAACAAAATCATTACCCTAATACATTTTTAAAGACGTCAATTTTTGCTGCGTCATCGCGTTCTTTTGTTTAGCTGATCCTGGCGGGTACTTCGAAGCAGACGACGTCCTTGTTGTTGTGCTGCAGCGCCCAGTGCACCTTGGTGGACAGCGTGGGGTACACCTTTAAAAAAATAATTAAAAATGACTTAAAATATGTATTTCAGAAAAGTTGGTTTGCTTACAACAAGCTTAAGTAGGCACTAGCGTAAGTACGTCAATTATTAAATTATGTTGGGTCGTTGGTGTCCTAAATAGGTTTTTTAAAAACCTGTCGTAACGAACTGAAATGGGAGTGGGGCACTTGGCTCATCGGGAGGACGGAAGGTGGACAAAGGCGGTCACAGAACGGTGGCCTAGAGACGGACGCAATGCTGTTGGCAGACCACCTGCTAGATGGGCCGATGACATCTGCAGGGTTGCGGGGAAGCAGTGGACCAGAGCGGCACAGAACCGGTAGATTTTTTGTACAAATAAGCATGCCTATTCCCAAGAGTGGGCGATAGAAGGCTGATGATGATGACTATAGCCAACAGTGGGCGATAGAAGGCTGCATGATGATGAAGGGCTACCGGTAAGATTGTTACCTTAAGCACGGGGAAGGCGTCGCGGTACAGGTAGCGGGTGCCGGCCTTCAGCGGGCAGCTGGCCTTCTCCCCGCTCTCCGTCTCGAGCTTGCCGCAGATGGAGGCGCCGTCCACGCCCACGAACGGCAGCTTCACGCCGAACACCTCGGCCGTCACGTGGTTGCGGATGTCCGACATGTCTTTGTCTGCGGGTGGAATTAGTTGCGGTTGTAGTAATTAAAGAGCTCAAAACGGACGACTGGCGAGAACTTGCGTAGAACAGAGAGAAGTGGCGTCTTTTGGTAGCGGAGGCCAAGATCCACTTTGGGTCAACGAGCCATCAAGAGTGAGTGAGTGAGTGTAGTAATTACGTGGAGGGATTTTTGTTCTGGGACTGAAAGATGAACAGAATTTGTGGTAGTGGAAGGTGGTATTAATATTGTAAGGGTAGACTAAGTGGTGGTAGGCATGTGTATTTGGAATTATGTCTAGCAAATAATACAATTATTGCAATAGTTGCATGTTTTGCTAATAATCATAATAATAAATACATTCCTAAAGTTATATGAGCAGAAAAACTTTTCACCAGGTATATAAAATAAAACAAATCAATACAAATTCAACGCCCAAAAGTGGACCGCGAGAGTACCGAGACAGAAAGGTCCTAAACGTAAGATGTTATCCAACTACCTAAAAGGCAAACTTTATATTAAATATTTTGATCGCTAAACATTTTTTTGTCCCACTACGAAACGGATGTAAAAAGTGTAAAAATACATTTCATGACAAAAACAGTAGTTTTTGCTGATGTGCTATTGTCAGACCGGTTGACCTTATGCTCACTGTAGTGAGTGGTTTAGCAGCTCTTGTAGGTATAATTAACATCTCCAAGCGAAGAAAAATACACGATTAGCTACGTGTTTTTGTTTTTTCCTCATACCTTTTTATTACACGCCTTATAATTTCCCTATGTATATTATGTTGATATTATGTACATAGGTACACAATACATACCTATGTTTATACTTAATCAAATGCGATTTTTTATTCCGGCAAATTTCTTTGTTCATTACAAAATCTTCTAAATCATATTTAAATCAACACTTTACACGTTTTTCATTACCAATTGGTAAATTATTTCAGCAACATACTAACTAAATCGTACAATTTGTGACGTTACAACAAGACTTCTAATCTTCCTCGAATAAAGTAAAAACTACCAAGATTTCTACAGTAGCGATATTTTTAGAAAAATTTACTATTTTTGTTTTTGCCTGAATTTGATCGTTTTCGTAGCAAACACCAGTCCCCATACAAAAGACATCAACGCGCGTCCAAAACCTTTCAAATGAAAGTTCTAATTTGTGTAATCAAACTTCGATTGGTCATAACTCGTAATGAGTAGTACATGGCATTATTTTACTAATTGTTTTAACCCGGTTAGGCGTGTACAGATTGGCAGTTCATAGTCACAAATTATAAGTATTATAAATTTTAGTTTATTGATGACTCGCTATTACGAATTCGGTAATAAGTGTGTTAAGTGATGACATAAAAACGCATGCGATTCTTTGTTGCATTAGGCTAGGCTGTGCGGGTACTGTGATTTTTTGTAGTGCGATTTTTTTGTTTCTAAAAAAATCTCTTGTTTTGTAAAATGCGGAGAAATTATTTAAATAGCGTGACTTTTAAAGATCTTTTTCAAACTGACGCGCTACAAAAATCGCAGTGCACGGGCCCTTACTCGTAATTCTGCTACCCCACGTGGCTATTCGTACCTATTTGCCAAAATATCCATAATATGTGGTCAGTACCTATATTCGCCAAACTTATTGCCGTATTTGCCTATTGGTAGGTATTTGGCAAATACAGCAGTCGGGTTGCCCACTTACCGGACAACTCTCTCAGCACAAGCTTGCTTGTGTTGGGGTGCACCAACCCGCACTAGGCCAGCGTGGTGGACTAGACCTAAAACCTTCCTTCACTGGACGTGATGGGTCGTGATGATGATGATGATGAAATACAGCAAACATCCAATCACAAATACGAATATCCAAGTCGGGTATCATCATAAGGAGAGTGTGTGTGTACCTGGCGTGAAGCTGACGGTGATGGCCTGGTTGGTGCCCTTCTTGAGGCGGCAGGGCGGCGCCGCGCACTTCTCCAGCTTCACGTCGCTCGTCAGGTTCTCCACCGACTTGCCTGCAATGGTAAGGGGATTAGATTAATTATTGGCGAATATGTATGAACATAATCGAGAAACAAGCAGCTGTTAACTACATAGATACAATTTGATGGGGTACCCGTGCCGTATAATTAACTATGTTTAATTTACGTACCCATATTTAATATATTTTATAGGTACCGTAGTTTTTTGAGGTCTCACTGTTGATTAATCGTATTAAAATAAGTCGAACCGGCATCATGTACGTTTCTTTTGAGTTTTTCTACTTGTACCTACAGGATTTTTATTGTTGGAATAAATTAGACTCCTCACGCTGAGAGTACGTCACGCGATCTACTGTGTGCAGAACAAAAACCTTATAAATAATGTATGGCGGTCTGCCGGCTCGTATGATCGGAATCATTAATTTTTGTTGAATGTGAGAACGGAATAATACATAATTTTAAATGCAGTAGGTTTTACGATTAACTTCTTTGTCCGATGTTTATTGGATATTTTAGTATCATAATAATGTATAAAAGTACCTACTAAAGCTTTATAAGGTGGTTAGGTATAAATATATAATGTTATTATTATAAAAATATCTATAAATTCATTAAAATACAGAACATAATTAAGGAAGGCAGCAGGTATAGATCTTCAATCAGAGGTTGTTCTTGTGCACCCACTGACTTACAAACATGGTAGGGCAATTAGTGTTAAAAGCTAGGATACCTAGGCTAGATTTCATGACAAGTTGTCTGCAGCTGTCTCCCTTGACCTAACCGTGAGACTCGCCCTATATTTACTGTTTCTTTCATTTGCACGCGCAAGTTTTCTTTGCCAGTTTCCTGCTTCCGTTTAGAGAGATGCATTTTGAATGGGTACTTTAAATAGCCATCGTAACTGTCTATCAATAAAATAGTACCTAAGAATAAGACAATTCAATTAACTAACGCTAATCGCTAGCGCATTTTTAACTTTAAAAAATAAGAACCGATTTTAGTAAAACAAAGAACACTTTCAATAATTGTAGCTTCCTTACTTCCAAACAACATAAATGTATTCATCCCATTTGTAGTAAGTTACCTATCTAAATACTTATGCCTTACCTATGCTGTAATACAACGTTAAACCTGCTCGCAATTTCTAGTGTAATGAATTACTTCTAAGAATAGCACACCTCTGCGGGTGAATAGAAAATGCACTTTGTCCACGCTTTGTAGTAAGATAAAGTGTCTCCGCTCCGTATAAATTATACATAATTATATCCTTGTCGTTTAAGCTTGCTCCTATCTTGTGTGTTGTGTTGACATATTCTTATCTATTTTTTCGGTTTATTCATAGTTCGTAGGGTCATGGGATCATGGTCACAATCACAAAACTTTAATAAGTCCAGTAGGTACTTGATATAAGCACAGAGCTAACAAGCAGTCCAATGATTTTTCCCGGGTTCTATTGCAAAATATTATCTAGGAAAACACACGACACCAATCAACCTACAAGTTTCCTACGAAAACGAAACTGAAAAGTGGACAATCACACTTAACCGATGTAAATCCGGCTACAACGGTATTTGGTAACTAGATCTAGATCTCGGCTTATGTAAAGGAGTGATTGTATTGCTCCAGTAATGTAGAACTGACCTGGGCACTGGCTGACGTCTGTGGCGGCGGCGGCGGCGACCAGCACACACGCGAGGAGGTAGCGGAGGGCCATCGTGGAGCAACTGACGACTGACCGGGGCGAGGCGCGGACAAGCACTGATGCTTCCACTCCTCTGCCCACTTAGTAGCCTCCCAGACTGCCGTATGCCCCCATCTCACCTCCGACCTTATGGCATCACAATAAGACTGCATTCGACTTGAACCGCGACTCTTTTGTTGTCTTGGAAAAGTAAGGTGCGTTTGCACGGCAGCTTTAGTTGGGCCATTCAATTAATTAATTATTTCATTATGAAGATGTGCATTATCGTTAACCAGACCTATTACCATTCATGGGGGATAATTTGGTCAGAAGTTATTAGTCCAACCGTTGCTATAGTTCTGCAACCTGAAGTAGCTACCTAGTTAGCACCTAGACTACAGGATGTTACCAAAGTGGTATACTAAGCCGAAAGGATCAGGGGGTCATCCTGAACCACTTTTGTACTACGAAATTTGGAACTGTAAACCGAAAAAAACTGCACACCAATAATACTTAGTAGAAAATCACGTGACCATCAAAGTTTCTATGGAGCAGCATACCTACTTACTATCCACATTTTACCAGGATTGCCTTTTAGAGTTTCTATGCAAACCTATAAACAACCTTAGATATGTTAACCGCACGGCGCGGGGCGGTTTGGTGGTTTCTTAGATTATTGTGTGATTAACTAAGCACCTAAGTAATATGGTATTTCTCTTTAGCTTGCCAATCATGCTAGTGTAAGGAGTGGTTTTGTTAGAAATAATAAGAAAATGTAATATAATAACCAATGTTCGCACATCGGTTCGTGTTTCACACCGACATGGCAGTCGTAAAACACACGGCAATAAGGCACCAACATTACGTCCTCACTCTTGCCATATAATATGAGCACTTGAGCTGCTGGTTTCGGATTATATCTAGATACACCGTATTGTAATGAAGAAAGATAAAGAACAAGTAGGCAGAATAGTAACCGTAGCTTTGAACAGAAATAAAACTTTAGCAACCGATGCAATCACTTATCGCATTTCTTTTAATTCAAGGTGCTTGTCTGACAAAGTTACTTTCATTATGAAATTTTAACTCAAAACCTCAATACACACAACAAGTTAATAGTTAGCGAGACACCTCTCTTCGAGATTTAAGTTGGGTACGCATTATAGTCGCCCATTATTTTTCACGCAAATGATCATCATCATAATCATTAGATTTTAAGGAACTAGACTAGACTGATTCCGTAAAATCAAAGAACCCCTGAAGACCTTAATATCCCAAATTCTTTTCTCAGATTGTAGACCCATAATGTTAATGTGCCTACAAATTAAATTAAGTTCTTATTATATTACACCCTACTGTGTATGCATAATGTTTTTAGTTGTCCGATCTTTGTTCTTCCAGACATTGTTATTATTTCAGGCAGTTTTCATAACATGAAATGAAACTTTCATATCATGTACGACTACAATGTCAGTCTTTTATTCAGTAAAACAAAACAATTTAGAATTTTCATAGTGTCGAAATTATATCCTCCGAAAGTTATAAAAACAAAATAGTAAGGGTTAAAATAAAATATATCACATTTCTCTAATCTAATACATATCGAAACAGTTAAAATACCTACGCATAATAATTTTAAATATAAAATTTTAATCTTGATAATAATAAGAATAAGCTGTAGGCAATCACCAGGTATTATATGCCTTAGTTAGTGGATAAATGTACAGAAACGGCGGAACAGCCAATGCACCTAGTGGAATTTATTGATTTGCCATAATAATTTTCTAATGAATTTATAATGCTTATGGGAATTTGCAGAATATTTATAATGTTTTCAACGTCTATTATTTTACCACCACTACACGTGCCACACCGCCACCAATCTATCTACAAATCTCTATTTAACATCATAACTACAGTCAGATTATAACTTTTCAACAGTTGCTTTAACAGTTGGGTTGACGCGGCACCTTCTACCGACTGGCGCTATTCCATTCTTCGATTTTCCTTCTAGAGCTTTCTTTACGGCGCGGGGGGTGTGGAGTGGTGGTGCGGTGGCTACCGGCATAATTGCATTCTTCGATTTTCCTTCTAGAGCATTCTTTGCCCGGGGGGTGTGAGGAGGGCGTGCGGTGTAGTTGGTGGCGGCCGCTCGGAGCATCTTCTGCAGGGGGCTCTGGGTCTGCACCAGCACTGAGTAGCAGACCACCTGCACGCGCCGCTCGTTGTACACGCGCCAGCGCAGGTAGCCGCGCGAGTTCTGCGGATTATCATGTTTATTCATACAAAAAAAATGCAAAAAGAGGAAGTTCTGCAAATGTTACTAAGCACAGACGGATTTAACTCATCTGAGGGACCAAAAAGCAGTCAAGCTGAACCCTAACAGACTTTACAATATTAATTAATCTTTGTATAATTTATAAAGTTCAAAATGGCAGTCCTATTGCCGTAGTGCATACTGAGTTCCCTGCGACGAGGTTAACGTATCGGTAACGGATACGTTAACTTTATTTTCGGATAACGTACATAACTTACCTTACTATCACCACATTTTTAACATGCTATAGCTTACTTTCTCAGTAAGTATTACGTTCGAGTCGCTTCTGGCGCCTATTACTAGATTACACTTAGTTGGTCTCCTTGTAAGTAAAACAAGTTATGCGTTTACCTTGTTATAATTATTCTTAATTTGTTAGTATTATGACAAGAATGTATAATATGCATAAGTATAATATATGCTTTAAACGGAGGGACCCTGAGACCTTGTTATTGACTTCTAAGAAGATGGTGGTAAGCACGCAGTACCTAACGTTTTTTTTTGTTATGAGAATGGCTCCGGTATCGCACTAATCTTAATGGTTACAAAACGACATGCTGTTTGGATTCATGAAATATCTTGGTATATAGTTACCACTTACATTAAATATGTACTTTTATAGACAGAAGCGCTCATTCTAAGTACCTATAAAGTTACGAGTGGGTTAACCGAGACGTTCTGAGAAGTGCTTGTAAAGCCTGCTTTGAAAAGGGCAATGCAATTCGGGTAGGAAGTTTCGGAGAGCTGTATCGTGCAAGCTAGCTTAGCGCATTACCGCTCCGAATCATCATTTCCTATTTGCAGGAAGGTTACTCTATACTGACGAAATACAAACGAACGAGAGCTGTCGTGCATTCAGCACGTTTTTAGCAACGAGATAGAGTCCTGGCTAGCGCTCCGAAACTTTGTGTTTTTTGTCATATAGAGTGACCCCCTGGTTCATTACTGGACGAGTACGGGCTGATGATGTTGTTGTGTACTGACCAGGGCCATGTTCCGGGGCACGCTCATGACGCTGGTGATGGACGACACGCAGTCCGTGGGCACCGGGCACACCGCCATCTCGCACGGCTCTGCAAAGGTACCGGGAAGGTAAGTTATAGCGAAGGAAGGTAATTTTATTAACATAATAACTACCTAAATATAAATATAGGGTATTGTACCGAGATACTAATTTGCGGGGTGGGCCGATTATATAGAGGTAGAGGTGTTAATTTAAATTAGGATAAGTATTTAAACATTTTAGTTATAAGGAGAGTCCTTTCCTCCTAAGGTCTTTCAATTAAAATCAAGCATCAGATTTTTTACTCCTTGGTTGTAGCAGATGCTGATAAAGTAATCAGAAAAGCACGATTTTTCTTTAGAAATATGTCTATGTAAGTAAATTATGTGGGACGCCCTCCTGCCCGCTGGACTGACGACCTTAGGCGGGTGGCGGTTAGTGGTTGGATGAGGAAGGCCGAGGACCGAGTGTTGTGGCGCTCCTTGGGAGAAGCCTATGTCCAGCAGTGGATGATTATTGGCTGATGATGAAGTAAATTATACAATGTACTTAGTTACAATCAATTTTTTTAGCCTATATGCATTTATAAGATTTGCTATCGTACTTAATAAATATTTTTTTGTTATTGATAAATTACATTGATTAGCTGATATGTAGGTAAACTGATCCTAATGCATCATTTTCATTCAAGGTGATAAGTAAATTGTGCATGATCTTACCAAAAAAAAGTCCAACGTTACCTGGGGTAACTTCGGTATTCAAATTGATGTTATTTACGGTAATTATCACCTTCTGATCCAAACTGGAGGAGGCGAAATCTGAAACAATAATTGATTTTGTAAGTGATCGAACCGAAATTAGTCTATCCAGCCAGTCATAGAAACGCTTAAAATAAAAACTTATTTATAATTTATACTTTTGGCCGAGATCGTTGTGTAAAAGGGGCCATCTATATCCACGACATGTCCCATCCACCCTACCCATCCATATTGGTGATTCATCCAAAGTAGGCAGTAGGTAGTCTATTTTTTCCGCTGCATAATATACTTTACATAGTGAATTTAAATAAATAAACTATTGTTTTTCAGTGTCACGCCACCATAAAATACCAAATGCAAATTATCACGGAAATAAACGTAACTTTTTGGCATAGCCGTTGCTCTTCAACTCGAAATTAGTTGAAATTATGAACGATCTACTTAGTCATTTAGTTAGACCTAGACTAGTCTAGGTTGGTTGAGATAGGAAACAGTTAAAGTCGGCGCAGACTTTGTACATCCGATATGTAGGTAGGTAAGGTACCTAATAGATTTCTTTAAGTATATCAGACGAGCAAAGTTATGGGCTATTCTATTCTATTCTCTGTGGGGGTGTAAGTACCTGCACCTGGCTCTCTCGAGTGGAACCTTTGTGCATGTCCCCAAGGTCTAAACTGCCTTCCTAAGCTTGGACCATTTCCCACCACGCTGTGCGGGTTGGTGGGTTCACATATCTAGAGATGTGCTAAATGCAGGTTTCCTCACGATGTTTTCCTTTACCGTAAGAGCGATGGTATACATTGTACTTAAGTTAAAAGAACTCATTGGTACATGTCAGCGCCGGGATTCGAACCCGCATCTCTGGCGTGAGAAGCGGGCGCTTACCCGACTGAGCTACCACCGCTCCTAAAGTTATGGGCTATTTTACAATTCCTTCCGCGGAGCACCAATCGGGAACCTCTGAACTAGATAATACCTATATATAGTTAGGCGATACGGCTTGCCGGTACAGCAAAAACGGGTGACTCACTTGCAAGTCGCCTCTGACTACCCCTTCGGGGATTACAGTCGTGAACATATGTATGTGCTTATAGGGATATTACCTACGGCTTTTATCTATCGACATTTATGTATGGCAACATTACCAGCGAAGAAGTGCAGGCTGACGGGGATGTCCTCGCCGAGGGTGAGGTAGCAGGGCAGCGTGGCGCCGCAGCCCGCGATCTCCACCGCCTCCAGGTCGTACGCGGACCCTGGAATAGACAGGTCACAGTATTGTGTGGTTTGCGCTTTGATTACATATTAAATTTGCTCAGTGGTTTGCGCTACGTAAGTTGACTACTTTTGAGGTATTTTGGGTATCCAAAATCTTGATCATTTATAATTAGTAAAAAAATTCGAAACCATTCTGTATATAGGGGAATGTGGGGTAAGACCGGGACGCTAAGGTAAATAATTAATAAAAAATCAAAATTAAGGAGCTTTAATCAACTTTATTAAAATTTGCTTACTATGCCTTATAATTAACAGTCTTGCTCAACAAAATCAATGTTTAAACTATTCTAATTAATAATAATAATGTTTTTCTAAATCTTAACTTTTTACGGTTTTACCCCATGCCTGGTCCAAAACCGGGTATACCATTATTATATACCCGACTTTGCCCCTAACACCGGTAACAACAGAATCTTAAATTCCGGAAGATTTGTCTTTTTATTCTTTGTGATGTTATTTTGTTCGATTTCCGATTTGTACGGTGATGAAGTAATAATAACAATTTTTCAAAATAATTAAACACTTAGTCATTGATTCTTGTACAAAACCGGGTACCACCCGGTTACCCGGTATTACCCCGTACGGTTTTGCCCCAAGCACCCTGGCAAGAAAAAAAATAAAAAAACTAACCACAAACCGAAATGCAATAAAAATCTAAGCAGTGTTTATTAAACATGAAAACATTTTTAACCAAGATTAAAAACCAATACCACATACCTGGATGTTCCGACGCTTAGTAAATGAATGAATTCCATGAATTATTAGATCAAAACACTCTAAAAACTTGATTTGCAATTATTTTATACGAGCGCACACGAGTGTCCTTCAACTTTTGTTGACAGTGTCGTCAAGATGGCCGACTGCAGTGAGCAAAGCGCGCGAAAATTAGACACTTGCTAAGTGGTTATAATGACATGTCCCGGTTTTACCCACATACCCGGTTTTGGACTAATCTCCCCTAGATAACTAGGTATATTATGTTCATTTCTGATTGTGTGAATCTCTAGTTATTTTAGGTAAGTAAGTAGTTTTACGATTTGCTAGCATACCTAATTTATGTATTTGAGATGTTTTCATTGATCTGAACCTGGTTGTAAACGTAAGTAAGTTCAATGTTCTACCTAGGAATAAAAGTTATACTAGGTACCTACCAGCGTCCTCCTAACCTAACCTCGAAGGAGGAAGTTCGTTCCTGTTGATTAGGTATCTCCATTGTTAGGTAAAGTACATATAAATAGGTATTATGCTTTGATAGCAATTTAATTAATGTTACCTAAATATGGCGCCATAGCCTTCTACCTACGTATGCACATGCAGTACTATCTCCAATAGATTTGATAGCAGTCTACCTACTATCAAAAATACAATGGAACCGCCATATTCAAACTGATTATTGGAGATAAGGGAGATTATCTCTGATAACTTGATAATAACCTTTAAGTGATAGATATTGAATTAGTAATAATAACATTGTAGTTAATTGTTTCCGACTTAAAATAGAAGGGTTTTGTCTATTTGTGTACCTATCTATTTAGTGTAGGTACCTATCTTCCCATATTAGTAGTAAGTATTATTTTTATTCGTGTCGGTGACATTATTTTTATTTATATTTATTTATTTATATTGTTCATGGAGAACCAACAGCATTTGCGTCAACTTATATGGTAACAAAATTATAAAATTCTACAAAACACGGAAATGCCATTAATAGGTTCCCACCTATAGTGACAAAAAGTAATGACTTGTAGTTATAATCAAAAATAAAAATAAACTATAATTATTACATAATAATAATAGCAGCAAGCGCCACGTCTAAGTACACTGTTTATTGTTAATGAGCCTACTCAAAACTTACAAGCGAAAACGTAAAGTAAGAAAAACACTTAAGATGCTAGGAACTTAGGAATATTAGATTAGATAGTTAATTAGGAGCTACCCACTAAGTAGATGCCGACGACGCCTTAATAAGAACGTCTTTTATTTTAGGTAGACTACTGCAGAACAAATCAACTTCAGAATCTGAGAGAACCCTATTATATGTATTAATTGCCCGTACCAAAAAACTATTCTGCCGGTAATTACTATTAGACGTCGGTATATGCAATAATGGCCTTTTACGAGTCCTGTGATGAGGAACTCTTAATCCTATTTTACGTAATAGATCAGCAGCCTTACTCCCAGCGATTAATAGTTGCTATCCAAAAAAGCCAATTAAAACTCAGTTCAAAAATTTAGGCCGATTCAGTTGGTACCACCACCTCGGTTTTGACTGAGCCGCGGACCAGGGACAACGTAGAAAATATATCAAGAAACGACTAGTGATTATTTTTGAAACGGTAGCCGAAGTAAGCCGATATCAGGCCGATGTTGCGATCGTATTTCAATAGAGGTGAAAGAAAGAGATGTCGCTCTATAAAATTGTATAAGATCTTGTGTTTTTTCTCGCTCTGACAAGGAAAAAATTGGTGTGCGTTCGAAGTACTAGCGAAGCTTGAAATAAGAAATCCGGTAATCATCAGTCCATATTATGTTTTTATTTTTTCAATGTTAGTAAAATATTAATTAAAATACTTATTAAACACTAGTTTAAAGTCATCACTCATGCCATTTTTTACTTATTATTCACAAAAACTTAACGTTGTAAACGTTAAAATTTGAAATTAGGGGCTTTTGAACGCATTCAAACTAAAAATCAAATTACTCTGTGAACCTGTGAAATTCATTCATACTACATACAATAACAATGATAAAACAAAATTACAAATGGAATTTCCTTATTTAAATAGATATTTGTGCACTAAATACATAATAATATTACGTAAGTATAGTATTCTGATGGAGTGCTTAAGTTGCAGACTCAGATCGACTCGATTTATAAAATAGACCGATAAAATATTACGATAATTTGTTACAAAGTTATAGATATTAAACTATCAATCATTGTTTACAGAAAGAAGAAGAAGACGTTGCGTGTCACCGTATAGCCAAGGAAATATCTTGTGAAAGTTTTAAATCAAGGCGGAAATTTATTGAAAAAATACTCAACATAACCTACAATTACAGTGAAATACTAACAATATCTTGTACCGTGATAATATTTCTGAATAATAAGTGCAAACCCATACTCTAAGATCGTGCTTTCAACCACATACTTAATACAATTCCATAATCATATCGAAATCCAAAAGTTCGTAAGTCGTAAGTGATCATAGTTTAGGTATGTACTTATTAGACTCATGCATTGTAAACTCTATAAACGATTACTCGTAATGTATTAATCATATTAAAAGTTGAATGCGGCTGTTTTATTTTTTATTCTTTATGTTTAAAGCAGTTCTAAGTAATAACTAGTAATAAGAGTTGTAACAATATGCATGGACCAAGTGTCTGCTTATTTAAAAACACAATGTTATCATGTAAGTAAACCCTGCTTTAAACATAAAAAATGTGTCTACCTAATCTTCATAAAGCAGATAATGCTAACACCCTGATTACACCACCAAGTAGAGCGGCCCGAGACAGTGTCCTCCGCTGAGCACTCTTGTTAAATTGTGATCCGCGGAATGGTTTAAGATCGAAGAGTACTGTCTTGCCACTCTGCTCAGTTGGTGAAATAGCAAGGGTATAACATTGCAACAGGTAAGGTATCCATATATTAAAAGTACAACTTACAATGTTACATACTTATACAATTCTTCCATGTTGCAATGTTATCATTGCCGGACTCTTAAGAAGGAATACTTCCTATCAAGCCTTTATAAATCAATAGGATCATGAATGACCTCTTAGTCAAGTGCAACATCAACAGGTAAATAATGAAATGAAACATGGTTTTTGCTGTATTTTGTGTTTATTAAGTATCATATTAAATCACATCACAATTATTATTAGTGTTCTGAAATATCAAGCATAAGGTTCTCTTCTATTAGCTAAAAAACTGCTTCTTGATTATCTGAAATAAGATTAATAGATTAATAGTAATTCTATAGGTTAGGATATAATAATAATATATTGTACAGTCAACCAAAGAGATATGTATGCCACCCCAACGCAAGCCCTTAGATATTATGACCACTGATAGGTAATATTTATGTAACATGGAAAATAATGATAACTAATATTAAGGTAAGTAATACTTAAGTTAGTAAGTATAGATAAAATATTATTATTCCACCCATGAGGATAAAATTTTTGTTACTGGGGTGGCATAAATATCTATTGCTGACTGCACTATCAAGGTATTGATACAACTTTATTTAGTAGATTTTCTATTCTATTCTATTCTGAGAGGTGGTGAAGCTCCTGTACGTGGCTCTCTTGAGTGGAACCTTTGTACATATCCCCTTAATTTTAGCTCAGCCAGCCTAGCTCTCAAGTAAAATGGAGCAGCAAGCCTGGGTGTTCCAATAGCTGAGATAGGCGTTCTGTTGGTCCAAGAATAGATAGTCTTGTTTCTGTAGTAGGCGGAGATTGAGCCAGCATAGGTATATTTTTTTACTACAAAAGATACCCACCGCAGCACTACAGTTTAATCCTAAGGTACTTAGAAAACAGATGAATCAAATAATATTTTATAGATATAGAATCTAGATAAGCAAGCCAAGTAAATTATTTTTCATACTGTCAGTGCATCATAAAATTAAAGTGTTTGTGCTAGGGTTTTTTTGCTACAAATAAGAAAATTGAAATCAGCTTAAGTGACTTACTCAGTAGCAGAATGATATGCCAATTTAGTTTCTTATGTAGGTAGGTATTAACTTCATAAGATCTTAATACAACTTGTTGTTAAGTACTTCAGATAGGCACTTGAATATTTAGTCTTGGTTATAAATTCCAGTCTGGAGCCAGTTGCAACGCAGTAAAAACCTACAAATACCAAAATTCTGGTTAGTATCATGGGGTTTAGGTTACAGACATTATGATAGTATAGGAAGGTTTATCTTATTATTATTATTAGTAGGTATATATTGTTAGCCACTGGACTTGGCTGGAGCGAGACCAAACATAGGTGGTTAAACAAAGATAGGTGGCAGATGTTATGACACCTCTGGGGTGCCATAGGACTACAACAATGGTAAAATAAGGTTTGTCTTTGTTTTGAAGGATATTTCCTTTAAGGCTTCTTCTTCATGCCTTAAGAACATGAGTGTTAAGGCGGTCATCCACTGGCGAGGCGACGGTATAGATTGTTGCTTGTTGGCTTGTCGAATCTCGTTGGTGATCCATTAGCGAACCAAACAGTCTACACTCATCATTGGCAAAGTCGTGGCGTGCTTCCAGACCAAGGGTCTTTGTCACTTTACTTCAGCAAACCTTCTTTTTGTAACCTCGTTGGAGGTTTTTTAGACCGCGGACTTAGAGGTTATTGGAGGTTTTGCTCGCGAATAGATCACCGCCTTTAGTTGAAGAAACTTTCACATGTACCTCTATTATGTTCGTGGATACTCACCTTATTTGTTACGCTAAAATCAGCTAGTTTCATGGAGCTAAAGTCTTCAATCAAATTGTCCGTCAACTCCTTTGAATATCCAGGGAGACTGGTTTGCAATCCTCAGTAACTACTTTCACATCACTTTGTAGGTATAATTACAGGCTGTTTTTCTTACAAAAATAGGAAAATTAGCCATTGTAATGGCTTTGCGTTGCAAGAATAGGAACTTTTTTCAAAGGGGCGGCTCAGTGCAATTTTGACATTATAATCTAGTCTGTGTGATGAGCTCGTGGTGCGAATTTCTGGCTTAGTAGGGTGGATTTCAACAAGTCCTAAAAAATCTTCATTTCCGTGGACTTTTTTATCTTGAGGTTTTTTATATTAGAAAAACGCTTTTATTAAAGTTTTTGTTAATGTTAGTGTTCTTACTAAATGGGTAGCAGATAAGTTAAAAACTGAATGAGATACGGATGATTAAAAATCTCGTGCCACGGCGATGAAACATGCGTTCACGGCAATGAAACAAGCGTCCACGGCAATGAAACAAAGGCCCACGGCAATGAAACAAACTTCCACGGCAATGAAAGAACTGTATACAATGGAAATGAAAGAATCAATCCACTGCAATTAATTAAAAATACTGTGTGGGAAACGCAAACTTAGACAGGTATGTATGGCAGAAATATTTGGATAGATATTGGAACGAAAGAAAGAACGACATCGACAGTATGTATAAAAAAAATAAGAATATAGTATGGAATTCTCTTAGTAACATTATGGTGTCCGTATTGCGACGTATAAAACAAAATGTTTTATTTCACACTAATAACGTTCACAACATATGATAAACCTTACCTATAACATCTATATTTTCATAAGGTATAATATCCAATTCGTAGTATACTGTTCATTTTATGTAAAATTCATAAAATATACTATAATATGACATAATCTGTGCTGAATTACACAACACCGGCAAAACACCTAGCACCAAAATATAAAGATAGGTGCGGTTAGGTGCACATGTTGGTTAGCTAAGCGTCTCCCTACATAGCGCCAATAATAATAACGCAGTCAAAACTCCTTGCACCAAAACCTAAACATAGAGCGTCTCCCCATGTAGCCCCGCTTCGCTTTTGATGAACATGTGCACCTAACCGCTCCTCCTCGCTTTTCTCGTCATCGCACCTATCTTTAGGTTGTGGTGCTAGAGGTTTTGATGGTGTTGTGTAATTTAACAGATTATGTGATATGATAGAATATTTTATGAACTTTATGCTAAATCATAGTATATTTTAATTGGTATAATAATATGAAATGTTCATGTTATCATCATCAGCCTATAATCATCCAATGCTGGACATAGGCCTCTCCCAAGGAGCGCCACAACACTCGGTCCTCGGTCTTCCGAATCCAGCCACTACCGGCTACCTGCCTAAGCTTGCATATTTTGACAGCTATGTTGGTAACCTTAGTCCTCTGACGTATAAAGTCTTTTCTGATACCATCCATTAGAGAAACCCCAAGCATAGCTCTCTCCATAGCACGCTGAGTGACTTTAAATCGGTGGACCAGTCCCACCATCAGTGTCCACGTATATGCACCATATGTCATAACTGGCAGGGCGCAATGGTTGAAGACTGTTGGATACGCCTTTCAGCCTTCTTGTTGAAGTTGCTTCTGCCTAGCCGAATAGTCTGCCTCAGGTAGTCATATTATTGCACAACTTCGATAGTTGTCTCACGAACGATCACCGGCTCCGGTTTTATGTGAACATTCTACATGATTTTTGTCTTGCCCAAGTTCATACGGAGGCCTACACGGTGCAAGCAGCAGCATTAAGGCCACTTAGCATCCAGCTGAGTTCCTGCAGAGATGTTTGTTCTATTATATTCTATTCTACTATCTGTGGGAGGTGTAAGTACCTGCACCTGGCTCTCTCGAATGAGCTCTCCACTGGACCTTTGTGCAATGTGCATATCCCCAAGGTCTAAGCTGCCTTTCCAAGCTTGGACTATTTCCCACCACGCTGGTTCACAGCGGGTTGGTGGGTTCACATATTATCTAGATGTGCTAAATCTATAGGTAGATATGCAGGATTCTTCACGATGTTTTCCTTCACCGTAAGAGTGATGGTATACATTGTATTTAAATTCAAAGGAACACATTGGTACATGTCAGTGCCGGAATTCGCACCCGCATCATTGGCGTGGGAAGCGGGTGCTTACCCGACTGAGCTACCACCGATCTTATTTATACATAACGTTCATTATAATAATTATAATTATAATATTTGTATAAAAACGAAACGTTTTTATACATCGCGATACGCACCCGTTTTAACGCACTGCAAAAAGAGGTAATTTGACTAGTCCTGTAGGTAATGTCAGTGATCGGTATTACCTGTATTACAGGTAAAAGATGGTAAAGATATATTACTTTGCCTAATCATACATACCACGGCGATGAAAACATAAGTCACGGAAATGAATAACCTGACCACGGAAATGAATAACCTAACCACGGCAATGAATACAAATTATTTAACAAGACATGGCAATGAAATTTTTTTCATTGCCGTGGCTTTTTTTTCATTGCCATAGCAAATATTGGCCACGGAAGCCACGGAAATGAAAGAATGGCGATGAAAACCAAGGCATTAAATATAAATAACTAAAAAAGTATTAACTATTCGAAGAAATAAACATTTTATAAGGTAAATATTTTCAAAAAGCTTTCTTTTGAATGCTTATTCTAGAAGACAAACTTAATTTTATAGAAGTTATATCTATCCACGGCAATGAAAGAAAAATTGTCCAGTCCCCAAAAATTTTACTGATTTTTACTATTGCGCAAAAACGCGGGCACCGATGAACCTCCTGCCACGTCGAGCAGTTAGGCGACACTTGTAAGAAACGATTAGCGCACTCAGAGGGGCACCCAAGTTCATAGGTAAAACAATATCCTTGATCATGTTTAGGACACGGCGATGAACAGAAGTTCTGGGACACATGAATTTTCACTTACCGTTCGTTATATTCTTTATATATTTCAATAAATGTATTCCGTGACAATACTTTAACTATTAATGTATCAAATGAAACTAAGTTTAACTATCAATACTCAATATTTTTTCATCAATGAAGAATAATACAAAACGTGGTTACGTGGGGACAGACACGGCAATGAAAGATTTGGAGGTTTAATATTTTATTTAAAAATATCCATTAATCCTATTAATACAATATTTAGTGCTACACATAGATAACTATTTCACTTGACCGGAAAAAAATATTAGAAAATTATAACTTGGTTTTTTAGTACCGATTTCATTGATGCCACGCAATTTTTGGCCGCGGGAAATTCACCCAGTAACGCTATAATTTTCACTGAACGGTTTGCGTGACGTCATAACACAATGAGCCGCAAAAATGTGCGGTGGGAGTACGATATTAGCGATTTTGTTGAAATCGATTCAGCCACTCATCGCTGGGAGTAAGGCCAGGACTATCAATAGAACCCCTTAAAACTTTGGCAAGAAAGAGGACATCGGAGATATCACGACGCAGATATAGAGGCAAAAGATGAAACTTTATGCATCTCTGTGCGTATTTCATGCGTGGCAATTTAAATTTGAAACCCAGGAACCTAGTAAATCTCCGCTGCACTCTCTCCAACCTATCAATATACAGGGTGTCCCAAAAGTCAACGTCATCCCTTAAAGGGCTGATAGGTCAGCTCATGAGAGGCCAGAATATCACAATATGACCTTAGTAAAAACTCGATAATTTTCGAGATATTGACACTTTTATAAATTTGCTGAAAATCGACACCTTGGATCAGTTTTTTGCGTGCCGCCGGTACAAAAATCCATATTGTTAGAATTTGTTTGGTGTTGCATCACCCTGTATAGCCCAGCTATTGATCGCAGTCAAAAAAAATATCGAGTAATGCTGTATGTTTAAAAAAAACACGGTTTTCAAAGTCATAAAAGGTAATCGTATTTTTTTATAAACAACTTTTACTCTACATACTGTAAAAAAAATATACCACGCAAACCTGGCACCTTATTTGAAAAGATTGCTCATTTAATGCAGTTTCCAAAATGGTAAGAAACGTTGCTATTGTTTCAATTAACAAAAAAGTTATTGCTATTTTAGTACAAAACGACCTCGATGTAAAATTGTTTGAAGGAAATTTATCTGACTGAATTTATTAAGCGTAAGTCATGTTGGAATGAGTATAAGTAAAATAGGTGGTGTGGCCGGAAGTGGGAAAAGAAACAACGTTGTCACAGTTAATAAAAAAAAACGCATTTTGAGTATCTTTCTCGAAAAAAGTGGACTATAGCAACTCCACATTCCCCATAAATGTAGCGCATGGTAACGTACATTCCTGAATAGTGCAAATGTGTGATATTGTACAAGTAAAACGCTTACACATTGTACATTGTACACCCACAGTATCCAAAAAAGGGACATATCAGTTTGTCATTAACATTACCTCTAATTACTTGTTATTTATTTTAAAGTTATTGTTAAACAAAACCAAACTCCCAAAATTATGATTATGACCATTAATGAGTATTATTTTTTACTTAATATAATAATGTGGTGTTATAATTATAAAAAATAAAAATAAAAGTGAATAAATGTTTGTTTTTTTTTTTTAAATAAGTTGTAAAAAACGCAAAATATGTTTTATAAGAGTTTGGTAATTTTTTTCTTAGCTATTTTTGCGTCATCTATGTTGCCACGGCTGACCCGACCACCTATTTTACTTTAACTCATTCCAACATGACTTACCCTTAATAAATTCAGTAAGATAAATTTCCTTCAAACAATTTTACATCGAGGTCGTTTTGTACTAAAATAGCAATAACTTTTTTGTTAACTGAAACAATAGCAACGTTTCATACCATTTCGGAAACTGCATTAAATGAGCAATCTTTTCAAATAAGGTGCCAGGTTTGCGTGGTATATTTTTTTTACAGTATGTAGAGTCAAAGTTGTTTATAAAAAAATACGATTACCTTTTATGACTTTGAAAAGCGTGTTTTTTTTAAACATACAGCATTACTCGATATTTTTTTTTACTGCGATCAATAGCAGGGCTATACAGGGTGATGCAACACCAAACAAATTCTAACAATATGGATTTTTCTACCGGCGGTACCCAAAAAACTGATCCAAGGTGTCGATTTTCAGCAAATTTATAAAAGTGTCAATATCTCGAAAATTATCGAGTTTTTACTAAGGTCATATTGTGATATTCTGGCCTCTCATGAGCTGACCTATCAGCCCTTTAAGGGATGACGTTGACTTTTGGGACACCCTGTATATACCGTATTGGGGATTCCAAATTTGACTGGCGTATTCCAGGTGACTACGGACATAAGCACAGTATAATATTTTAAGGGATTTCATAGTTTTGAACGGTTTAGATACCCTCATTATAAAACCCATAGCTTTACAAGCCTTACCTATAATATTGCTTATATGCAGATCAAACAACAGCTTGCTATCATGAATGACACCGAGGTCTTTAGTGTGTGAACCACGTTTCAGTACCTGATTTCTTAAAATAAACGTGCTATTAAAAGGGATGCGTTTACGGGTGAAAATTATAAAAAAACATTTGTCCACGTTTAATTCGAGCTTGTTGGTGTAACAGTATTGATCCAACCTGTGGAGGTCATCTTGGAGGAGCATCTCATCAGAAGGGTTGTTGACAATTCTAAATACCTTCATATCATCGGCAAATAAAAGATACTCAGAATTGACAAAACACCGTTCAATATCATAAACAAATATTATAAAAAGCAAAGGCCCTAATAAAGAACCTTGCGGGACTCCCGATGGAATGCTCATCCAAGACGAGGAAAACCCATTGAGTACAACCGCCTGACTCCGATTCTGAACATACGAAATAAACCACCTCAGCAAGCTGCCTCTAACACCTAAGTTTCGCAACTTTTGAATTAGTAGTGCATGATCAATTCTATCAAAAGCTTTGCTGTAATCAGTATAAATAGTAGCTACTTGATTGTCGGAATCCATCTGTACAGTAACGAAATCATTGAAAAGGACAAGGTTGGAAACCGTAGACCGACCCTTAAGGAACCCGTGCTGAGCCGGACTGAAAGAAGCACTAAGTTGATTGTACAGTTGCCTGTAAACTATGCGCTCAAATACCTTAGCGACTAAGCACAGTTTCGAGATCGGTCTATAGTTTTCAACTCGATCCTTTGGACCTGATTTATGGATTGGTGAGATAAAAGCCGAATTCCATTTCCGAGGTACGACTCCTTCTTTTATTGACATTTAAGAGCTAGACCAGGGTTTTTCACTGTGGTGAAAATATTAGCCAAAAAGATATTTTTAAGCGATAGTAAGTAGACTCCTAGTGCATTACAGATAATTTCGGCACTTTTGAGAACACTATTATAAGTACAGCGGTGACCCGTAAATAGTGGAACAACGGAAAGGGGGTGCCTCAGGGAGTCAATCTGAACAACTTTTTTAGTATACTTACTTTTTATTTCATAATTATGTAATTTTAAATGGTTAGTCTGATAGGTAGGTACTTAATACTTTTTTATGAGCTGTGTTTGCTATCACAATAAACATAAATCAGTATTCGATGAATCGATGACGTTATCTTTAAATCTCAGCAGTCGCAAATAAAACTAACAATCAATGTTTACGATAACTGCCAACCTATGTTAGCTGGGTTTTTTAAAAGATTTATTTAAAAACTGAATTAATGTTCATCGTAGGTACCTACTTACCTTACTATGCTGTTGTATTAGGTATGTTTCATTATAGTCTAGGTAGTTAGATAGATAAGGATTCGGGACCAAGGGTAGGACAAAGCATACGGTGACATGTAGAGGTTAATGTTTTTTTTGCATAGGTAGGTATGTAGATACTTATTTATTTTATTTTGTTGCCATCGCCGCTTCATCAAAGATAACTTGTCTTAATTTATCATATTGGTACGTATAATTGCCTACCTGCATAAGATAACCTGATTAAGTTCTACATTTACTTGCCAAATTTATCAGTCCTCATTTTCGATTTTTCATTGTTTATAATACTAACTGAAATTATTTTAATCATTTCTGATTAATCTACCTGGATTTGAATGGTGTCCAGTAACTACTTATACCCAACGAACCTAGTTACCCACTTAAGTACTTAGTTAATCGTTAATCTTTTAAAGATTTATTATAAGTAACAAAAAAACTATTTATAGTTTAGAGCTTTTATAGCCGTCACGTCAGCAGATGTGAATATACAATGCAACTTAGCGTGGACGGAAAATTTCGCTATTCACATCATCTCACAAGCCTGCTATTGCTGACTATATTATAGTGTCACCATTTTAGGTTCTAGGTACTTCGTTATCCGCAATGCATGTTAATAATTAGGTAAGTATGCATGTTTTGGAGAACTACCGGAGGGGTTAGCTAGATTCAGACAAACATTATTTCCTTAGTGTTGGTAGTTATTTCAAATCGCTAGTAAGTACTTACCGCAATCGTGGAAGGTAACGGAGGATCCTCTGGCTAGCACGGCCAGGCCCAGCATCAACAGCAGTCTCAACATTTGTAATTTGTTGCAATAAGTATAATTCGCAAAATGCATTCACTTGGTTTTCAAACTTTTTGTCACGAAAACAAATCAACGACTACCCAAGTTGTATCGTTGTCGCTAATACGTTTAATTATCAGAGATAAGCCAGACAATTTAAAGTAATGAAAGAAGTTGATTAATTATTTTCCCAGGTAATTACTCACATCTATTTATACCTATAGATCTATCGTGGGTGCGTCAAATTGATTTTTATCAGAATGATTCCGATATTCAACTAGCTTTATTATTTATATACGATTATACCTACGTAAATCAGATAATCATGATGCTTGCATTTTTCTTCGAACTGTTTGGTCAGGTCATGATGTAGGTAAGTAGGTACCTATACCTATGTATACCTATCCTATCCAAAACGCCAATAAGTAGGTACCTACCCCATGGACAGGGTTGGAAAGTTACCTACTCTACTACATGCTGCCTACGCATACAAACGCTACTGCCCCTGCAAGGGCGAACTCACTGATAGCCTAGGAATACCTAGGTAAGCTCATAGGCCATCGGATACTACATTATTTAGTTATAGGTATTAAGTAAGTCCTCCTATTTGTTATTTAGGGACTTCGGGATGAAATTTTGGCCTGAAGTTCCCCTATTCAATATTTAGGTATAAGTAGGTACTTAACTATATACTTACCTGCTTATTTACAGCCAGTTCGATATCTA
Source organism: Plutella xylostella (assembly GCF_932276165.1). Taxonomy (NCBI): domain Eukaryota; kingdom Metazoa; phylum Arthropoda; class Insecta; order Lepidoptera; family Plutellidae; genus Plutella; species Plutella xylostella. Next base: position 4,005,717 of record NC_064005.1, read on the forward strand.
GGTGAATTAGCTCTACTATGTCAATGTTGTGATGGTCGTTGATGGCAGTGACATTGTTCTCGTTTCGGTGGGAAACAATCATAAAAGAATGGAACAATAATTATAATTTTACAACATTCCTTAAGTATTAAGTAACTAAGTACCTACTTAACTATCTAAATTTTTAATATTTTTATTAACGCGAGCCATTTAGAGCTAACTACGTATAATCATGCTTCAGGTGGATGGCATCATACATACTTAAATGAGGTAGGTATTCTTTCAGATATCTTTGGGGGTAAGTAAACGTGTTCTGGAGTGGAGGCCGCGACTAGGAAAACGTAGTGTGGGACGCCCTCCGGCTAGATGGGGTGACGACTTGCGAAAGGTTGCTGGATATGATTGGATGCGGAAAGCTAAAGATCGCATCCAGTGGCGCGCTCTCCACGGGTTTATTACTCTAAGCCACGGATTCATTATCGACGTACCTAAACGTCACTAACTATATCGCGATTTTCCATAAATACGACGCTGTGATTGGAGGTAAGCGTATTACTATCTACTCCTAGCGCAAACTCGTTAAGAGTTTATCGACATCAACTATGGCGCGGTCGCGGGAGAAGTTATAAAAATGGTACCAACTACGATGCGATATCGCTTTTACGGGTAAGTAATACGAGGTATAAAAACGAATGGTATAACATTCACAAGGTATACGTCCATATGATATAAATTTATTAAGTATAACGATCACTGTGCATAACAAACGAAAGGCATAATTACTAAATACATAATTTCGTTAAGAATAACGTTCAAAAAATATAATTTCAATTGATATAACGATTAAAATGCATAACGTTTATAACATATATTCTACAACGGATATAATTATCATAATGTATAATGCACAAAAAGTATAAAAGATTGTCGTTTCGTATTTTCATTATTATTGACGTTATGTGTGGGGAACGCTCCGCTCCGCTTCGCTGCGCTCCGCTTTGGTTTCGACGAACATGTGCACCTAACACGCTCCTCCTCGCTTTGCTCGTCGTCGCACCTATCTTTAGGTTTTGGTACTAGGGGTTTTCCATGTTTGGCAGGCGTACGTAAGAGAAGGAAGGATACATGAGTCCATAACCTTTTTCTTGAGGTTTATTGCTACGTTCGATTTCAGGATCTCCTTAAGAGACCAGAATTTCTTCCATGCTATTGCAATTCTTCTTTCTATCTCTTCCTTGTCAACATCTCTGAATGATACTAGCTTGCCTAGGTATACATAGTCCTCAACGTACTCTATTGGTGCTCCATCAATTTTGATTATTCTTCTACAGCCGTTTGTCATTATCTTTGTCTTATCTAAGTTCATTTCTAAGCCCACCTTAGTGCTATGATTGTGGAGGTCTTGTAGCATAAATTCTAGGTCTCGTGCCGATTCCGCGAATAGGACTATGTCATCAGCGAACCTTAAATGGCTCAGCATCTTGCCTTTTATGATGATTCCTCTATCTTTCCATCTAGATTTGCAGAATATGGTCTCTAAGACGGCTATAAAAATTGTTGGTGATAATGGGTCACCTTGTCTCACGCCTCTGCCGACTTTGAATTCATTTCCGGGCCTTTCAAGACTGATCTTGCTAACACAGTTTTCGTAAATGTTCTTAATAATTTCAATATAATTTTCTTCAACTTTGTGGTGTTGTAGAGCCTCTAGAATAGACCGGTGGGAGATTGAGTCGAATGCCTTTTTGTAGTCAACAAACGCTACATAGAGACAAGAGTTGAATTCTTTGTACTTTTCAATTATTTGTGTTAAGACATGGATATGATCAATCGTTGAGAATTTTGGTCTGAAACCCGCTTGTTCAACTGGTTGTCTCTGGTCAATTGTCGGTCCGATTCTTCTCAGAAGACAGTAAGCGAACATTTTATATATACTTGACATCAGGCTGATTGGTCGATAATTTGAAATATTTGACGGGTCACCTTTTTTGTAAATAAGTATGATTTCCGATTTAGTCCATTGTCTCGGAACTCTCTTTTCTTTCAGGATATTATTAAAAAGTTGGCATAGTAGACCTGCCAATAACTTTTCGCCCAATTTGATTGCCTCGTTTATGATACGGTCAGATCCTGGACATTTGTCGTTACTGAGGTGTCTCATAGCAGTGATAATTTCTTTTAAATTAAATTCTTTGATACATTCCGTTCCTTTTAGTGGTGTATAATCTCGATTTAATAACTCATCGTCGTCAACTTTCGGTTTATAAAGCTCTTTATAGTATTCAGTGGCCAATGATATAAGTTCTTCTCTATTGTTCGTAGTTTTGCCTTCTTTTGTTAGGTTAGGAATCCAATTTCTAGATTTTCGTAGAGCTTTTTCTGCACGTTTTAGGCCTCCTGTCTTTATCAACCATTCTTCATAAACTTTAAGCTTGTAGTTTTTATATTCTTCTTTTAGTTTTCTTGAGATGGATTTATGTAGAGCACTTAGACATTTTTTCTCTATTTTTGTTTTAATGGTTTTGTTTATTAAGTTGTGCCTCCTTAGTATAAGCGCTTTTGTGGATTCCGATATATTGAATTTATTGTTGTTTACATTATTATTAGTTACATTTTTTGCTTCAATTAAGCTTTCAGTTATTGCCTTTTCTATTGTGTCGTATAACTGTTGAGTTGATGTATTTTCTATTAGATATTTTTCAATTTTATGTTCCAGTAGCTCTATGTATTTGTTTTGTTCTTCTTCATGTTTTAGTGTAGAGTGGCTGTTCGTAAAGTATTTTCTGCTTTTTTTCTTACTATTAAGGTATAGTGTGCCTCGTAAGAGTCTATGGTCTGAACGGAAAGGGATACTCTTTAGGACTTCGACATCAGTGAAGAGATCTTTCCTATTTGACAGGATGTAATCTATTTCATTCTTTGTATGTCCATCAGGCGACAACCATGTCCATCGTTGGTTTATGTTCTTTTTATAAAAGGTGTTCATTATTGCTAGGTCATCCTCCATTGCAAAGTCTATAAGTCTTTCTCCTCTATTATTTCGATCGCCGGAGCCATAAGTGCCGACCAATTTGCCAAGACTTTCTTTTTGGATACCAATTTTAGCATTGAAGTCTCCCATGATGATTGTATTCTTGAAGCATTTTTCTCTTGCTCTACCAATGTCTTGGTAAAATGCATCCACGTCCTGATCTGTGGCTCGCTCTGTCGGTGCATAAACTTGTATAATAGAGAGTGGATCATTTTGAGTTTTCAGATTTAGTAAGGCAACTCTATCAGAGAATCCAACGAACTCTATGATTTGAGATCTTAAGTGTTTTTTAGTTAGAAAACCTACGCCTCTTGTGCCTTGAGTTTCGCCAAAGTAGTGAAAAATACACCAGTCTCTTTCTTCAATGCCATATCCTTCTTTGCGGATTTCCGAAATACCGATGATATCCCAATTAATATGTTTCAGCGCATTTTGTAACTCTATCATTCGTTCTTCTTGTAGAAGTGTTCGTACATTATAAGTGCATATGTGTAGTTTATTTAGTGTGTCTGGAGGGTTATAGTCGCTAACTCCCGCGGGGACCAGCCGTGTTGGGAGAGTATTGGTGGGAGGGGGCAATGTGCTATGGGGGGGGCCTGATTGTCGTTGCTAAACTCTTTTGGGTGTCGTTTTTGTATCATTTAGCTTATTCTGAGTAGGGCTAGTAGTAGTTGCTTTAAGTTCTCTATAGTTCTTGTTTATGAACGAACTCATACTTTTTTGTTTTGTTGGACTTGTTTTGGACGTTTTGTTTCTCTTTATAGGTTGATTTTGGCTATTTGTTGGTGTTTTTTCATTTTTTTGTGATGTGCTAGCCTCTTTTTGGTGTTCAGGACTTTCTGATAGGCGACGCTTATTGTTGATTGGTTTATTGAGTATCACCAGTTTATCATACTTTATGTAAGCGCGGTTCCCCTTTTCTATCTCTTTTTTTAGTTCTTCTTGCAGTGATTTCCTGATCTCTAGCACCTTCTTAGGGTAATCTTCTTTCAGATAGCAACCGGTGCTTTCGAGCTTATATTTATTTTTCATTATTTCAATCTTTTTTCCCATTGTAGTGGTTGACAATAATATTGGTCTTGGCTTATTCTCCCTCTTCTTCCCCATTCTAGTCACAAATTGTATATCTTGCCGGCTACATTCAATTTCGAGGTTTATTGTTATTATATCTGTCACCATTTTTTCCAATTCGGCATATGCACCATTTTCTTCTTCCTCTGCTACTCCAAATATAACTATATTCCTCTTTCTTGATTCACGGTCAATTCTTTCTAGTTCCTTTTCCTGTGCATTAGTTTTATCCTTTAAAGTGTTCACTTCCGATTGAATTGTTTCGAATTTGTTATCAATACTGTTTATGATTTTGCCTGTTATATTTGCCTCCAATGATTCAATTTTATTATCCAGGGTAATAAGCTGGTCTTTCATCTCCAAGTTCATGTTTTTAATTGCTTCTAGTAGTTGGTGATATTCAGACATTGTATCAATATATATATATTTTTAATTTATATATTTTTATTTTATTTTTTATGTCTCTACGTGCGTGCGACTCTACACTTTCATGTATAGCTCTACTTTTTCGTTGGAGTTTTACTCTACAATTTTATCGCTATAAAGCTCTACAATTTTTGTTACGCTACTTGACGCTAAGACTTGGTGGCAGCACTTTCGTTTTTTGTATTTTGGCATACAGCGCCCTCTATTGTTGAGTGGCAAAACTTTATTGATTGATCATCCGAAAACAAAACTAGCTGTTGATCTTGGGAATTGATAGATGGCGTTGTTATTCTTATTTCTTGTAGTGTGTTGACTGTACTGTTTTTATGAGAATGAGTATGCAATTTTTGTAGGTTATGAAACAAATTATTCGATAGTCCTTGGCTTTTGGGTTTGTGTTTATAACTATCCACTTAAGAATCACTTATAAAAAGCCTTTTTTTTTGGTATTCAAACTGCACTAGTACATTATTTCACTTTAATCACTGGTTTATTGACTTTATCACTTTTGACCTTTTTTGTCACTTTCTTTGTGTTTTACACATCTGTCTTTATTTACACTATTATATTTCACTTAAATTTAGCTTTAGGCTTCGAGTTTTTGACAATTTAGACGGTAAAATTATTTTTAAAGTTTAAATAACACGGAGCTAATGTTTACTCTGCGCACAGTAGCGCCCTCTCTTTTACTTACTCTATGGCAGTGTTTTTCAACCTGTGGGTCGCGACCCCCTGGGGGGTCGCGAAGCTTCTGTTGGGGGTCGGTCGCCAGGTCTCAGCTGTTACCTATAGCGAAAATTTAAAATAAACTTTAAAAAAATAATCTTCAAACAATTTTAGATTGAGGTCTTTGAAATTAATGAAGTATCGTTTATTTTGACGTACAATTTTACAATTACTTGTCAATAGTCATAAAACATACAGCATTACTCGTTATTTCTTGGACTGTGATGTAGGATTATACAGGCAAGACATGGAAGACATGCAACATCAAAAACACCTCAATATGGAATTTTGTACCGGCGCGGCGGCACGCAAAAACCGAGGTGACTATTTTCAGCAAATTTATATACTTAGTGTCAATATATCGAAAATTATGGATTTTTTACTAAGAATATGTTCTGGCCACTCCCGAGCTGGCCTATCAGCCGTTCAAGGCATGACGTTGACTTTTGGAACAACCTGTATATGCCTTGATGTTCTCACAACAACCGACTTCTTCAGTAAAAGATTATGACGACGAAAAAGCATCAAAATTATTTTGGATATAAGACGACGACCACAAGTTTTATTGATAAAGCTATTTATTTTGTTTTTTGTAGTGATGACATCGCCTTTGAAGACTTAATTGTAAAATAATGTGTTTTTATATCCGATAAGTATGTACTTATATATATCCTTATCATGGATACCATAAATACGTCGTATAGAATGAATATTGGTACTGTAACATAAATAAGTACACATACATGATTAAAAAAAACCGAAGGGTCAAGGGGGTCGCGAAATATTTTTTTACACTAGGGGGGTCGCATCACGATAAAGGTTGAAAAACACTGCTCTATGGAGTCTATCTGAAGCTAACGCAAAAAGAATAACAACCTGTCAAAGAGCAATGGAACGTAGCATCCTTGGCATAAGGCTAAAAGACAAAATACGAAATGAAGATATCAGAGAGAGGACTGGAATTAAAGACGCACTACTACATGCGAGACGTATGAAGTGGAAGTGGGCTGGTCACCTAGCTCGCTGTACCGACCACAGATGGAGCATCCTGGTGACTGCGTGGCTCGGCCCCGCCCACGGCTCGCGCCGCCGAGGCCGCCCGCCCAAGCGCTGGGTGGATGGAATCCGCGCAGTGGCCGGCAATAGCTGGATGGACGTAGCGCTAGACAGAGACGAGTGGCTAAATCTGGAGGAGGCCTTTACCCGACTACGGGATCCCATTATATAAAACAAAAAATAAGTTAGGGTTAAATTGTATAAATACTGAAGCATGTTCATTTGTCTCATTATTTTTTTAAAGTTGCATGAATAATATAAAATAAAATTGTAGGTAAATAAATGAAAATTTTAGAACCAATTTATAAATAAATTTAATGTTTGAGATGTAATTTTATTATAAAAATGTGAAAACAAAATTTTAATGTACATACACGACCTAATTGTAATGCATGAGTCTCTTTAATCTATGAAAGGAGAATGGCCATTTCTCTATGGCGCCATGACCCAGAGCGGCCATTGATGAAACATACACTGATGTGTAGTCCGTGACTACAGCATATACTGGTATTAATTTTATTATTATGAGACATGGGAGAACGAAGATATAGGTGCTGAAAGATCAAGTCTTTCTATTGTACTAGATGTTACCCTCGAGCTAAAAATTGTTTTTAAAAGTTTTTCCGTGGGAATTCCTGGCTAAAAAGTATTTTATGTTACTTCGGGATAACGGGAACTTGAATAGAATGAAATAATTTTTGAAATTGGTCTCTTTATAAAAATAGGTTTCTGAGTGTGAAATGTGCAAAAATAATTATGATATTATTTGCATAAATAAAATCATGTAATACATTTTGTGATGCGCTATGAATTGGGAATCCCATGATATAGATTATAAAACTTATTTGTGCGTGTACCATTCAGCAAAAGGTTTGGTGAGTGGCTGCTAACTTATGCAAAGCGGGTCAGGTTTCGCCATTCTTCTTTAATAGTTTTAATGTTTATTTATAATTTTTTATTTTATTTTTTATTATTATGGTGAGATTTTTATTTAATTGCAATGCTATTTATTGTACCTAATCGAATTTAATCCAACACACCTACCAATTTTTAAATCTTATATCAATGTAATTATTTCATAACTATTTTTTAATTTTTAATGTGATGATTAATGGTTTATATTTGGGAACAAATAAAGGCTTTTTATTTTATTTTATTTTATTACTAGGGGTTTTGACATTATTATTATTATTGGCGCTATGTGGGGAGACGCTCCGCTCCGCTTCGCTGCGCTCCGCTTTGGTTTCGACGAACATGTGCACCTAACACGCTCCTCCTCGCTTTGCTCGTCGTCGCACCTATCTTTAGGTTTTGGTACTAGGGGTTTTGACATTATTATTATTGGCGCTGTGTGGGGAGACGCTCCGCTCCGCTTCGCTGCGCTCCGCTTTGGTTTCGACGAACATGTGCACCTAACACGCTCCTCCTCGCTTTGCTCGTCGTCGCACCTATCTTTAGGTTTTGGTACTAGGGGTTTTGACATTATTATTATTGGCGCTGTGTGGGGAGACGCTCCGCTCCGCTTCGCTGCGCTCCGCTTTGGTTTCGACGAACATGTGCACCTAACACGCTCCTCCTCGCTTTGCTCGTCGTCGCACCTATCTTTAGGTTTTGGTACTAGGGGTTTTGACATTATTATTATTGGCGCTGTGTGGGGAGACGCTCCGCTCCGCTTCGCTGCGCTCCGCTTTGGTTTCGACGAACATGTGCACCTAACACGCTCCTCCTCGCTTTGCTCGTCGTCGCACCTATCTTTAGGTTTTGGTGCTAGGGGGTTTGACGGTGTTGGGTAATTAAACACAGATTATGAACTTTATACTAAATGATAGTATATATTTTAATCGATATACGTAATGTATGTTATACGAATTGATATTAGTCCTCGTAAGTATTATATATTTTGATTTTATATAAAATGTACGTTATACCAATTGAATCTTATACCTTATGAAAATATAGATTTTGTTGTTATACGTAACGTTCATTATATGTTGTGAACGTTATTAATGTGAAATTATACATTTCGTTTTTATACGTCGCAATACGCACCCCGCTTTTACAACGCAGCTTCCCATGTCAATGCAGTCCACTCAGTCCGGTCAACTGTCAGAAGTGTCAAATGCTATCAGCTGAGCATTTTTTTGAGGTTATTATTATTGATAAACATTTGTTTGTTTGTAAAATAAAGTGGTGTTAATGTAATTTGGTTTTATAAACAATGTTCTCAAGTACAAGAACCTGTTTGTGCTCCATTGGGAATAAGCAGCCCCTAAAATATCCCTTTAGATTACGACACAAACTAAAAAAAACTGAAAAAGTGGATCCGAAACTAGCTCCAGATGTTATGAAGTATTTGGAAACATTGCCTTATTATGATAATATCAAGGAAACCATACCTAAAACACTGCTTCGTAAATACAAAACTCCGGAAAGTATGTATTTGATACATAAAAACACCGCAACAGATATAGCAGAAACACTTAAGGAACATTTAAATACCGGTTCACCTGTGGTTGAGGTTAACCCTGGCTTTGGATTCCTCACTGAAGAACTCCTGAAACATCGTATAGAACCTCTTCATCTGTATGAAGTCTCAAACAACTTTTCTCCCTTCATAATGGTGGGTATGATTATGGAAGTATAATAAGTAATGTACATAAAATAAAATAGAACAACAATGTCACTTAAATAACTATATAATAATTTTAATAAACAAATAAACATGCAAATTAAAAACTACTTAAACTAATCAAAAATACCTCCTCTTACCGTACCTGGCTCAAAGGTTCCCATAATGCTAGCTGCATTACCTGGCTGTATAGCCAGAGAGATTCTTTCTGCCAGATACAATCCCAAGCGTCTGTATGTTTGTAGAGCTAAGAATAATTATACTTAAGTAGAATACTTAGGTAAGATTATTTAATACTTGCTTTAATTGTTTTAGGAACTACAAAAAAAGTACCCAGATAAATTTTCACACAAGGTAGCAGACTTTTTTGGCATGTGGAAATTAGCTTTTCAAGATAAAATTGACAATGGAAACAGAATCAAAGAACTATTGGGGGATCTCACAACAGATGATAATGGTAAGTGTTTAATAAGGTTTTTTAGTCATAAACTCATAATATAATTTTCATAATAGCACTATTTTCTATTATTTAATTTTATGATATTATCAGTAGCATAGTTCTGCAACCAATAAAAGCATTGACACATGAAATGTATAAATTATTGTTTCAGATAGAATATTGAAGATAGTTGGGGCGATGCCTGGCATATCATTTGTGAGGCACCTGATCAACACCATCATCTTCCACCACTCTCACAACCAGCTTGGCCGGCCTGACCTATACATGGCCATGCCCGGGGACTACTTTAATGTAAGATGCTGTCACAAAATATTATAACCAATTTTTATTTCATAAGTTTCTGATATTATAATTCCCCATAACATCCTGACTGGAAAGGGGTTAAAGTTCCTGTATGTGGCTCTCTGAAGTGTCCTTGTTTCATCTTATTATTTTCAGTTCGGCAAGGCTTACATCCTATGGTAGGATAGCTGAACTTATAAATAATTATAACATCCTGAGTCATCTGTAAGCCAGAATATAGCCAGCATTAAGTCCACCTTTTGTACACTTATATTTCATATTTGTGAAATAAAGTATCAAATAAATAAATAAATATAAGATTTTATTTTAAATAAAATACTGAAATTTTGTATGAATACTATTAATAGTCATATACATTCCTTCTGTTGTTGTCCTCTCAAAGACAAAGGACTATCCATTTCTTAAGGAAGAGAAGAAGACAGAAAATATTTCACTTTGATATGCAATCAACCATTTCTACAATATTACCTTCCAGTTCCTCACGGACCAAGGCATGCAGAATGTGAAGCACAAGTCACTGCCAGCGATGTTCCAGCTGCTGTTTGACACTAAAGTCATCACGAAAATACCAAAGACATATTACCTTCCATGGATGCATCCACCAGATAAGAAAAAAGCGTCGGTGGTATGTATATTCTTAATGACTCCGTTATTTTTTGTTAAAGAAATACAGGAAGATTGGAGTCTCTAGTTTTTGCATTACAAATATTTTGTTTGGTTAACTGACCCATATTTTTACTTACAGATTGACGAATACTGCCTGTATTTAGTGAACATAAAGCAGAAGCAACAACTGCCGTGTTCGAGCGACAACCTGCCTCTGCTGTGGTACTTCTTCAGACCGCACATGATCTCCAAGTCAACGCGGATTATACCGATGCTGGAGTCAGTACCTTTATTCTATTATTTCTGATGAGCAAAACCGTTGACGCCAAAGTCGCAGGTACAAACACATACCTACAAACTACACGAACTTAGGACAAAGCTGCACAATCCAGTTGAAGATAAAAGTTGCGCCGATAAAGAAAAGTTATATAAATGGCGGACCGACTCATGGTATCTCGTTCTACCTTGTAGGTGTTGTACTCTGACTATACTGCTACCTACCTACTTGTAGTGAGACGAATTGTTTAAAGCTGCATACAGACCGGCCAAACGAACGCCAACGAACGGGTTTCGTTGACCTTCGTTGCTGCAATCTGCCCTGTATTATGTACATATGATAAATATCCATCGTTAGGAGTTCGTTGGGCCGTCTGTACGTAGCTTTACAGTAAAATTTTACCCCAGTTGATAACAAATGAACCCCTCCACCCCAGGCAGTGGATCCCAGGCTGCGGCGTGTGGCTGATCACGGGGCAGGACCCGGCGGAGTCCCGCGCGGCGCGCGCACCCGGCCCGCACGACGCGCCGCTACCGCACATCAACATCTTCACCGAGTTCGGGGACCTCACCTTGCAGCAGAAGCTTACGGTTTTTAAAAAGTATGTGTATGTGTAAGAATTTTAGGCGAAATAGAGCAGCGGCCGGTACACGGGTTCGTTATCGACGACGATAAAACAATCACAGCGCCGTATTTATGGCGAATCGCGACGTTTATTTACGTCGATAATGATCCCGTACAGCAGAGTTAGTTTGCGTAATGTGAGCCTTTTATGTGGAGTGATGATGACAGTTACCTTCCATCGATTTAGTTCAGATACGCTGGCTGACGCCAGTCAGTAATAAATATGAATGAATCCTCTAGAAATAGACTTGCATCCCACCTTTAAAAAACATCTTTACCAAACCCTTACTCCAACTTGTTACCTACATGACGTTCGAAAACCTATTGTGTGCGTGATTCGTGAAGCCCCATTCAAACCTACAATCCAATTATGACACGTGCACTTTACTACACTAGGTACTACGATTTTTGTTCTATTTCCAGATTCATATCCTGGCCGGAGTTCGACCAGTGTCCGTTCAGAGTGACTATGGAGAACAACCTGCCCAAGTTCATATCGGCCATCGACCTGGATGAGAAGGAGACCATCGCGGGCACGCCCATAGACGACGATATGGAGGCCTCTGACGTGGAGCAAGAGCACTAGGGAACACTAGCTGTTGCCTCTGGCAAGAGTGGAGATACATGTGACAGAAAGAGATAGGGCTATGGGTATAGACGTATAGACCGTTCGGAGTATGTGTGTAAATATTTCATATCAAACTATTTACACGAAGCAGACAGTGCCTATGGTAAATAATAATGTCGATTGATTGTTATGTACCACTGTTGAAAATTGAGAATGGAAGCGTGTAAAATATAGAAGAAACACCATATATATAATACCGGATCGAAAATAAACAGTTTGTTTTTTTAAAGAATATCTAGTTTTATTTCATTTATAATATTATGTACATAATAACAACATTAATAGATCATGAAATGAATTTAAACAATAATACTTAATAGCATTCATCATTATGTTAGGTAATTTTGGTTTCTAATAAAAATACCTATAATATTACCTATTATTTTACGAATTTTGAATAAGAACACACGTACTATCACTTGCAAGAGATAGTGAAATACTGAAACTGAAGTGAATAATGAGGCTATGAAACAATCTCACCAGGTAACTATCTCCTTGACTATGCGATATTCTTTTACATATTATTATTTACTTCTGAGACACTATATACACAAGGATACTTATTTACACAAATACAAATTTATAAATGTAATTCTATATTAATTATTGCTACAATTCATTGGTTTATCGATTGAATTTTGATAAAACAGTTTTTAAAATAATTGATGTTACTCTCTAGTAACTATACGTCATAGAATGTGATACTCATGTGGTATTTCGCTAAAATATGGAATTCTTAATTAATTGATAAATATATTAACTCTATTGCACCGCCACCATCCTATCGTACAATAAATAAACTAATTAATTAAGTACATAGTTACATTAAGTAGTGACAAAAACACAGCCGTTGTTGTCTTGTTATAAGTTTTGGAAATGTCGGTCGCTGTAACTCCTGTGTTGGTTCGCCTTTGGCGTGACGTAGTTGAGGCTGGGCAAGTCGACGGGTAATTTGTTGTCTATTTTGTATTTGGTGGTGTTCTTGTGGACGTTAAGGTTGGTGTGCACGTTGAAGCTGATGGTGTTGACTCCGTTGTGTGCGGCGGGGCCGGGGCTGCTCACGAAGTCCGTCCACTCGTCATCATCCGCCGCCGCCGCCGCCGCCGCCGCCGGGCGTCGGGGCGCCGCGCGCGGGCGGCTCGACACGAAATCTCCCCAGTCGTCATCCGAAGCGCGGCTCTTCTGACTGTGCGCCGGCGACGAGTTCTTACTCATGCCCCCGTTTATCTCCCCCTTCAGGGACGGCAGCGTCTCCACAGGATTGAATCTAGACAAGTCCTGCAAGTCTAGCGATCCTGGGTTAGGCCAGTTGATTTGCGAGAATCCCTCTAGAGATAGTGGTTGCAGGATCTGCCCGGCGGCAGCGGGCGGCGCGGGGGCCGCGAGGTGCGCAGAGTGCGCGGGGGGCGCGGGCGTGGGCAGCAGCACGCGGCCGCCGGCCGGCAGCGCGGGCGACGTGTCCGCCGCATTATGACTTTCTACTTTAGCATTTACACTAAAACTATTAGGAATGTAATTTTTATTTGTAGCCAATGGCTCTGGAATAACTGCCGCCTTTGTGTCTGATATGTCACTAGTTTTGAATACGCTGCTTTCGAAGCTCGAAAAGTCTACATTGAAGTCCAGAGGATAAGTGAAATCAAGACTAGGTTCGTTTGCAACTTTTTGTATCGACGTTGGGCTCGGCCCATCCACGTCTTTTGAGACACTAGTGACTGATGGAATGGCTGAATGGAATGTGGTGAAGTCATCATCGTCGTCGATATCATCGTTTGTGGGAAGTGCTGGCTGAGCAGTCGATGCAGCCGGTAACGGTTCACTGGCGGTTATTTCATCAGGAATATCACTAAACGCTGCAGTGAAGTTAGCATTCTCAGTACTGGGGGTTACTTCAGTTGTGATTGACTTCATAGAGTCAGGTTGCTCTGAGGGCCACGGGGCACTCGACACAAAGTCTGAGAAATCATCGAAGGTGGTTTTGACCTCGCCCGGGTCGGGCCAGTTGAGGGTCGGCGTCGTCGGCTCCAGTTTTATAGGTTGAAGTAAATTTATCGCATATTGATTGTTTTCAACAACTGGCTTCACCGGTGCGACAACTGGTTCCTGTATCTGTTGAGTGCTAGTGCCAGCTTCAGGCTTACTAATTGACGTTGTAGCTTGGAAGTCTTGAAAGTCGGAGTATTCATCTTCTGAATGTTCCTCCTCTGGTTGCGACACTCCAGTGGCAGTGTCGTAATGTATGGTGGTGGAACGAGGTACCTCGGAGTCAGTGGGGGTGAAGATGTGTGTGTCGGGGAGGCTGATCTGCCGCAGTTGCTGCACGTTGATGGACGAGGGGTATATCTGCTCGGCCGTGCTGGTTGTCGTGTCGAACACGTCCAGGTTGCTCGGTCGCGGCGGGGAGCTGCTTGTACTGGTTTCGGTGTTGCAAGCTGGAACATTAAAGTTTGTATTTTAACATGTTTTACAATTTTTTAGTAATGGTGATTGAGGCATACCCTTACTTGAAGTTTCTACTACTACATTATAAATGCTAAATAAGTTTTAACTCTGTGTTTTGATTTCCTACTTAATTTACAATCATCAAACACCACACTCTTCTTGTAAATTTTAAATGACATGTATCACAAACATGACAGGGAGTTATGAATGTATGAAGTGTTCACTTACCATGAGACAGTAGATCAGATATCTTGAGGGAGGATTGGTTATGGGCCATTTGGTCGAGAGTCGCCATTAGGTGCTCTAGGTCAAGGAGGAGGGCTTCAGCATAGGAGACTAAGGGATCGGGTTAAGCAAGGAGGGGTGAGTTAATCCGTGTGCAAGACATGCAAAAAACACCTCTGTGAGCATAATTATGAAGCTGTATTCCATAGATTAGTACATTAACCTTTAAGTATGGACGTCATTTTTTCTTAACACCAGTGCGGACGTGGAGCCTCACAGGCTCCTATATGCATACACTTTTTTTTTGAGAATTTTATATTAGATTACTTTAAAACTGATTGGATATTGAATTTAAAGCATTAAGCAATAAAATAACGTGCTTATGTAATCAAATATTATTTTTAAAAATATAGAAATGTTAAAAATTCAAACTTATGGCACTTTTAAGTCCTAATTTACTGAGGCTACATTTTCTGGTATAAAAAACAGTCAAACTTATTACTATAACAAAATTAGTCTTATTTTCTTAAAATATAATACATAAGTAACCGAAAACACAAAACACCTGCTTCAGGTAACTATTATATAAAATATTGACCACAGTCTAATAGTGCCAATTTATTGGCAGTCAATGCACAGAGGTCTAGAACACTTGGAGACACACAGGCAACACAAACATAGGTATTCATCTTATGTTTTTTCGCGGGACAGATTCTACATGCTCTTGTGGACCCTTGACTGGTTTCTTGATCCTGGACACCTTCTGTGACCATAATTATCATCACCTAAAACTCGATTCATTAGTCAACCTCAGTTCTCTTGGCAATCGTCTATTTATATCACGTCTTTGCACATGAGGCACTACATGCACAAGTGCTAGTTTTTTTAGAAATTACCTTTACCTTTAGAAGTACCAGCATTACTTATTTTTCACATTTTGAAAAAAAAATCTAAAAAAAACATAATTGCCCATACAAAATACATTGTATGAAAACAATGGACGTGTAGCCTGACAGGCTCCAGTCAATTTTTTGATGGTCATTACTCACATGATATTCACCGGACGACTCAACCTCCTCCCTCATTGGTAATTTGGCAACTAAAACAAAAGCTACTGAGACGCTCAATCGCGGGGAGCGGGGGGAAATAGGCAAAACTATGAAAACGTAAACATAAGGTAGCCTGTGAGACTCCACGTCCATACTTAAAGGTTAATATTAAAATTACAGGAAGATGGCTCTTGTGGTATACAGCTCAGATGATCAGTAGCATAAATATCTAAAACTCAGTTGGTTAGCCGTGTTATAGTTGTGTCAGTTCATATTATATTACATCCCAGTGCTATTTTGCGTGTTTTGATTGTAAGATTCAGATGTGATGTGCTTTTTAGCATTTCTACAACAGTGTTAGTCGATTCTGTCAATGATTTGTTAGTAATAGTAAACTCAACAATGTTAAATGATGTATTTTGGTAAATAATGACTGATACTCACATTCTTTCCCATGTGAACTAAATGGATCTTCCCAAGTGTCGGGTTTGCTGGTGACTCGGTCCGCAGCCAGGGCATCAGTAGACAGATTAGATGTGACAGGTTTCTGAGGTTGCAATGGTGCAGCAGTCAAATTTGCAGCATATTTAGGCATATTATGCTGCCACTTTGGTCCAAAGAGCTAGAAAATTAAACACAGTAATTAGTTATTTTATTATGCAGCCTAATATTACTGTAAGAGGAAAATAAATGTTAAAGAATAAATCTTACAATGTTTCTGGAATCTATACACAGTGCCTTCAGAAGTGTCTTTTGACCAAATGAGCTATTCCAATTGATCATGTAGGGTTGTCTGACTTCAATCTCCTTTAATTGTCTCCAAGTCTCTCCGAGAGAAGAATCTAATGTTCTCACAATTTCATCCTCTGTACCTTCAATATCATGTTCAAATATAGAACTAAGCACTTTCTCTACTGCTTCATTATGGATTTCAATAGATTGGAAACTGGTTGATGGTGGATTTTCAGGTGCCTGTACAGCTTCATTGGGTTTAACCTCCACTGATTGGAAATCATCAAAGTCTCCAAAGTCATCATCATCGGCAACTGCTTCTGAATTAATATTATTTTCTACAGGTTCAGTTTTTGGCTCAGTTGTTTTCATCTCAAAATCATCAAATGTTGCTTGGAATTCACTATTGTCTTCTTCATTGCCCCATGGATCATCATTAAATACTATATTATCTTTTACTTCACAGACAGGCTCTTCAACATCATCTTCTTGAGTAATTTTTCCACTGTCAATGGATACTTGGTCAAATTTTAAATCTAGATCTTCAATTCCAATATCATCTATGTTAGTATCATTGACTATGCTAGTGGCAGTGACTTCTTCATGTTCTTTTTCAGGACTTTCTTCATTATAATTAATTTGATCATCAGAAGGATCTTGTAAATTATGAAGACCTGCTTCTGTACATTCATCATCTACATGATTTGAAGTACTTGTATGACTATATTCTTCAACAACTTCTTCTTTGTTTAGTGATTTATCATTGTCGGAAGTACTATCTTCCTGGACAGAATCCAAAGCTTCTTGAAAATGGTCATCTTTAGAGTCTTCTGTAGCTTTTAGATTATCACAGTGATTAGTTACTTCAACATTGTTTTCCACTTTTGGAGATTCTAATTGAAAATCATTATGTTTTGGAAGATCCACAGATTGAAAAATTTCATGAATCTCTGCTGTTTTAGTAGAGTTATTAGAATTTCCTACAAAGTCACATTCTGGTGATACACTACTTATTTCTACATCCTTGGGTATCACTTTAGGTAGTTCAATATTTTCTTCTGGATTATTTTTAAAACTAAAGGAAGAGAAGTTTCCGTAGTATTCACTGCTGTCATCATCATCTTCATCTTGTGAATCTGAAAAGTAGATTTATTATAATACTTATACTGTTAAATTATAGAAAAAGAAAGGGTCTAAGCGTCATTACACCCTATGATTCATTATAATTAAAATTAACTAATTGAATTTATACATAATGACACTTGTACAAAAAAATCCAACTCAGGACCAAGCCCATTAAAATGATGGTTTTCAACGCAATTTTAACAAATTCTAGAACATGAGAAACTTACAGTTATAGCGTAAATCATAATCCTCTGTGTCTTTGTCGTCCTCGCACTGGTCTGGAGGTGGTGGAGTGCTGCAAACAAGTGGTGGAATCGACATTCTCTACCAGGAGAAGTCTCTCTATCTTTCCAGAGAATAATAGTTGTAGGTATCTACATTCGTGGATAAAAGTCACAAGGCTGCACTTGGTAATATTATTTAAACTTAAACTGAATTGAAATGAAAGAACTATATAATTTTATTAAATTGAGGACAGCTGTTATTTTTCTGGCTACGAGGAAGAACAAGGACAAAAAACACAGATTAATTAAACGGTATCAACTGTCAATAAAACACAGAGCAACGCCTGACATACACTGCTCAAGTTTTTGGTACAGTTGGTATTAAGTAAATAAAATGGAACGGCCAGTCTACAAATCTTTATTCTGAGACGTAGACAGAATGCACAAAAAAAACAAATAATCAGAAAATTGTCTTTGGTCACCTATTGATGCGGCCGCGGTGTTGTAAAGTGAACGTGAAGTGTTTTTTTTTGTAATTTACATGTCGTAGTGAGTTGAACAAAGGAAAAACCTATTTAAAATATTCATACCATCATATTAAGTACAGGTAAGAGATACTTAAAATGTAAATACAGTTTTATTAGCATTAGCAGCAGTTTATAGAAGTTGCCTACGGGTACACTTCGTTTCAGGAATGTGGAAGAACATCGCTTCTTATTTGAATCATTTAACATTTCTTCACAATACTTTTTCATCAGAAAGCAATGCAAACTCTTCTCATCCTCGCTTTTCCTGAAGAAGAATCCACTGTCAATAACCTTTGACATGTGTCACTGCTTACGTGTCAGCTCACCTTCATTTTGTGGTGGCTGGTCCTCTTCAACAAATGCAAATTTCCGCATACCGGCTCTTTGCCCACGAACTCTACCAATAAACCTTTGTAACCATCACTAACTCCACATTCTAGACACCTTAATTATACCGTAAGTTCGTCTAAAACTGCCGTTAAAGCGCGTCTTTGTGCTGTCGCGTAAAATTAAAAAGCGGCGGCTGATTGCAGGGTGCAGCGATGGAGCTGCAAGCGTTGCTGGTGCTGGGCGGCGTGGTCGTGGCGGGCGCGGCCGTGCTGCTGCTGGTGGGGCTGTTCTCCGCCAGCGGCACGAGCTACGAGGAGGCGGTGGCGCAGCAGCGCCGCGCCGCCAGCGAGCTGCTCGCGCTGGCAGAGAGCAAGAACAAGCCCAAGAAGAATGTGAAGAAGGCTAACAAGAAGGTGAGGAGTTATGACTAATCTAGTATAAGAAATTTATGAGGTTCATCCCTGAGCACAGTCATAGGTCAAAGTGAAGAGCCATAGGTTTAAACAGCAGAGCTTACATTAAGTGAAATTATTTTTTAAAAGTGGAAGAATCTTTGTTTATAATTATATTTACTTATGTCTGGTGTTTGCACATGATAAATCTAAGACAGAACTTTTCCAGACAGCTGTGGGTTGTTGTGGTAAAAGGGAAATTAGAAGATGCTGGGGAAACCTAGATGAGATTTAGAGGATCATCTTTGATATTTGTTGTAATAATTATCAGGTACAATTATTAACATATTTACAATGCAAGGCATAAAAGGCTAAGTGGAAGTTTCATGTGGTTGTGATGGCTCATAAGATATCCATAATCCAAATAGGCAGAGTTTTGTTAAGATAACATAACTATGGATTTGTGGCAAATTCCAACTGTGATCTATGACTGTTTATCTACGCAAGTTGAAGTGGATTTAGCTATGATATGATAACAGATACATTCTTACTTTGTATCTTTTCTGATTATGCCTGTCAATCATAATAGTAAAGAATGTATGTATTGCACACATCTTGAATTAAATAATGTAACAGTGTATGTGGCAGTGTTATATAAACACAATTTTATTTATTTTTCATCTACTTTGTTGAACATGCAGTTACAATTAAACTTATCCACATACTAATAGTGTGTGTTGAAACTTGGCCAATGTTTGTGTTTGGGTGCAGATTGCAGTAGTAATGTTCCTTGGAATTATGAAATACATTGTATGTTGGGGTCTACTAATATTTATTGAGGCGCAATCAACTTAAGCCAAGCGCACCCCCACACTACTTCAAAGTCCGAGCCAAGGCCACCCTTATTGTATACACATAGGCTTTTTTACTATTGCTAGCCAATTTTGCATGCATAAATGTAGAGAACTATACAGAACTAACTTAATTTTTAGTAGTCAATAAGGGTTTCCTATTGGAATTATAGTATAAAAAGTTGCCTATAGCATGCAGGAATGATAATGATGTGAAGCTTCTCCTCATCCAGTTGCTATAAAACAGTAGATTTCATTCACAATATTTAAATATGTCTATCTTAAAAAAAGGTTGATAATAAGATTTAATAGGATATTTTTTCAATGTTTCTAGGTAGGTACTTAGTTAATAATAGTAAAACTATGACATCAGTGGCGTGTAATTTCGCATCTGTTTAAACACTCTGTCTCCTCAACTATGTGTGCATTGCAATTATACTACTATTATCTTGTTCAATATTACACTTTCGGTAATTTATGTGCGTCAGACATTACAACATGAATTTAAACAGCTTGTTGTATTGTCTAGTAGAATACGACAGACTATTTGATATAGTTTTTATGTTTTCAGTAGGTACTTCCCAATAGCGTGTTGAATTATTAGAATTTTCATTGATCATACATTGTTCTAATTCAATATGGGTTAAATAGTTACCAAAAACTTATGTATTACACATAAATTTCATTTGTTAGTATACTTAGGGCCAGTTTTTTGATCCGTGGTTAACTTTAACCATTAGTCAAGTCACGTGTCAAGCATGACAGCTGCATACGAATTTTGTTGGTTTTTAACTAATGGTTGCCATTTATGACCAATGGTTGAGTTAACTAGGGATCAAAAAACTGGCCCTTAGTCTACATCACCAGATCTGCCATTAGTGGATCAGCTATATCTACAGGATATTTAAAATGTATTGTGTGACTGAGTCACTCTGCCAGTATACCAGTAGTAATAGTAACCCAATCAAAAGCCAATGCACATACATCCCACTATAAAACTTCACATTATTACAGTTGGCTAAGAAAGAGAAGAAGGAGTCGACAGCCGGCAGCGACCACGAGAGCGAGGCGCCGGCGGAGAGCGGCGCGGACGAGGAGGCCCCGGCGCGGCCCCACGTCGAGTTCACCGCACCTGTCGTCGTCGACGTGCCAAGAGACAATGTGCCCAATGTCAAGGTACATATGCTATTTATAACTGACCCCATTATGTTCTGTAGATTTAAGAGCTTTTGCCGTAACATTATTTAAAGGTGGTGGATTTGGATGTATGAATAATTATAGTAAGACATTTCTCGCCATCTTCACAATCAATGGGTCACGGTGCTGTTCTGTATGTCCTTCATTCATCATTCACTTGTTATTTGCCTCGTGGATATATAAATGGTATGTTAACATTGTAATGCTTAATTTCGTCACGTCACATTATCTGAATCGTTGTTATGCAACTTTATCACTGTTTCGCTGTATCAACCTACTAAGCCATATCTTTCATGCTATTCATTTATTTAAGTCGTTTAAATAAGTTATCATCATGCATATCATACTTTAATGTTTATGCACAATGGGAACTGGTCAAACACGGCTTAAAAAACACAGGCTGATGCACAGCAAATGTGACTTATCATCATATCATCACCCGATATCCGTAGCGTGGTTTCTCGACGTAGCTAAAGGTGGTAGTACAGTATGCGCCTGTCTGCAGATACGCAAGCGCGGCAAGGATCCTAAGGTAAAGCCGATACTGTTAAACAAAGAGGATCCGAGCTGCGTGAGCGATCCCAGCGCGCCGCCCACGCCCGCCGCCTCCAACCACTTTGAGGAGATCCATCCCAAGGACGATTTCGAACTGTTGCAATCCTCGCTCGTCGGCGACAAAGTGAGTCCCCCTCCCGTCCCCTCCCTTCCCTTCCCTGGTCCTAGAGCTGGTTTAGATGTGGCTATCGCGGCTAGCTAATTACACCTGTAGGGTGCCTTTCCACCAGAGATATGCTATGCTGCGATATTGTGAAATCCTTTCCCACCAGTAAATTTATTCTATGTAGACCAATACATAATAATATACTTATATGATTGGTGGATAACCAACGCATCCATAGTAACGCGGCATTGCACATCTCTGTTGGAAAATATTATGGGATTTATTAGTACCTATTGTATTGTGTAATTCGCTAGAGACGACGGTACATATCCTCATCTGGACCAGCGTTAATTCAATGAGAACGTTTTTTCAGTGCGGTATCGTAATGTTATTGCTCTCTAGGTATTTGTCGTGTCTTATTTGGTAAACATCAACAACATGCGCTGAAATATTTATCTTATGCAGCGTCTAATGAGTAAACATTACGAAGTACAACTGAAGTGTCTTTCTCTTGAATGAAATGTGGTTTTGGTTAACTAAATCTGGCAATGCACAGGGACATTCCAGAAAATATTGGTCTGTAAGACCAGTGTTTTGTCAGATTTGGCAAACCAAATATCCTTTCCTCTATACCCCTTAGTGTCCCGTGTAGTGTAGATATTGGTGTTGGCAGTAGTTTTGTAACTTGTTGGTGGCTTCAGTAGTGGGTAGTCAGTGTGTGTGTTCTAGCTGTGTGTTATCTATATATTGTAGTTTTTGTGTGTTTCAGTAGATTTCTCTTTCTAATTAATGTCGATATAAAACGTGGCGTCGATTTATTTCTAATGGAAATATTTATTATACTTTACGACTTGCGGTCTTGTGCTTGTCACGTACCTAATGTTTTATTGCTTATTGTGAATGAAAGCATGAGCATGAAGTATGCGACGTGCATGTTATGTGTTTTATATTATGTCCTGATAAGTATTAGGTACATGTTATTTTAATACAGCATAATTGAGTATTCAATTCACGACAAGATTTCCCTAACAATTAACTGAACATTACATAATACACATCCATAAAATCCTAGTATACCGTATACTTAATAAGCATAACCAGTATACCTACAAAATCAATAACTGTACCAACTAAACAAAAAAAACGCACAACCTCCTTGCATCAAAAACTAAACCTGATACTCACAATACAGGCCGCCGAGAAAAAGGAAGAAGTAGTGATTGAGAAAAAAGAAGCTAAGAAAGAGAAGGCGGTGAAGGCGAAGACCGGCGCGAGGGTCGTGGAGGCGCTGCCCAAGGCCGAGCCCGAGCGCGAGCGACGCAACAGCGGGGACCAGCCCAAGGAACAACGGAAGGGTTAGTGTTGTTATTGTACTTTATAGCTTTATCCAACAGCCACATGTGGAATATAGTCAAAGAATTCCCAAATTCTCTGTTGACTTCATCATCAGCCCGTAGTCCACGGTTGGACCTCAAACCTCATAAGTCATCGGCTACCAGATACCTGTCACATGTTTTTATTACTTGTCATATAAAGTAATAATAAAGATCTATTTCCAGCCTGTGATTCAAATAAAAGTTTGTAAATGATATTATGCCCTTATCTCAGTACACATCCTCCTACACTAAACTCATAAAAATTGTGATGTAATCTACAGAGTAATTGCAATAACATTGACATTGCCCTGAGTTCTTTACTTTATGTCTTCCACTTCCAATCGTGAACTCCAGTACCGCATATGATATACCGATAGATTCTAAAACTATTTACAATGATCTGTAGTGCCGCCAAGTCCTACAGTTATGAACTATGTGTACTCGTATCTGACGTAAATTTACTCCCACAGCCAAGAAGCCAGAAAAGAAGTCACCGATCGAAGAAGCCATAGAAGTGGCTCGCGAGGAGATCGTGCCGCCCTTGACGGTGGCGCCGCCCAGCGAGCTCACCACGGACAAGCTGCTGAAGCAGGCCCTGCCCCCCGCGCCCGCCGCCACCCCGCCGCCCAAGGCCAAGAAGAACAAGAACAAGGAGCCCAATGTTATGACGCTGTTGAGTGAGTAATTAGTGACTTTATTTATTTTTTAATAGAACTTTTTTGCTGTTCGCCTCTTTGCTATTACAGCTCTACCCTGAGCTGAGGGGAACAGGTAGTTATTAGTGACTGATGGTTTGGTTAACTTAAAGTTGCAGTGGATCCCGGGGCCGCGGTTTCGATTTTTGTTTGAACCACCGATATTTGTTTTTGTCTCTTTTATGAGCTGAAAAAATGAAAATGGGAAACTTCTTATAACATTCCGGTTAACATAACTCTAGCGACAAGAGAGTTCACCATGATTACATGAGTAGAAGTGCCTGTCTATGCAATTTATATCCATCTAAAAGTGCGTTATTGACCAGGTGGAGACGCGGCCGTGAACGTGGAGTCGCTGGTGCGGCTCATCAGCGAGGCGGCGCTGTCCCGCAGCGAGACGCAGCTGCTGACCGACACGCTGCTCAACAAGCAGCACGACGCGCTGCAGCACGCCGACTGGACCGAGGTATGTACACTACACGCAGCGAGGTATGTACACTACACGCAGCGAGGTATGTACACTACACGCAGCGAGGTATGTACACTACACGCAGCGAGGTATGTACACTACACGCAGCGAGGTATGTACACTACACGCAGCGAGGTATGTACACTACACGCAGCGAGGTATGTACTAGTGTACTGCGTGTAGTCACGCAGCGAGGTATGTACACTACACGCAGCGAGGTATGTACACTACACGCAGCGAGGTATGTACACTACACGCAGCGAGGTATGTACACTACACGCAGCGAGGTATGTACACTACACGCAGCGAGGTATGTAGACTACACGCAGCGAGATATGTACACTACACGCAGCGGAGGTATGTACACTACACGCAGCGAGGTATGTACACTACACGCAGCGAGGTATGTACACTACACGCAGCGAGGTATGTACACTACACGCAGCGAGGTATGTACACTACACGCAGCGAGGTATGTACACTACACGCAGCGAGGTATGTACACTACACGCAGCGAGGTATGTACACTACACGCAGCGAGGTATGTACACTACACTCAGCGAGGTATGTATGTACACTACACGCAGCGAGGCGCAGCTGCTGACCGACACGCTGCTCAACAAGCAGCACGACGCGCTGCAGCACGCCGACTGGACCGAGGTATGTACAGTTGTACACTACACGGCACATTACTAATAAACACTGGATAAATAGAAGATACTTCCAAGTTCCAACAACAAAACTAGATTGAAGTGAGGAGCCTAACCTAACTTTACGATAAGTTCCTCTTCACCACCAGATAATTTCAATTCCACCGCTCTTTACAGCCCACTACATCACATATTGCCTTGATTATTTACTTCATATTATTATGATGTCTTTTGCCATTGTTTAACGGTAAATGGCGCCTAGGAGTTAGTTGGACTAGACGAAAGTTATATTATGTTACCCTGTAACATGAATACAATAATTAACCTTCCACCTCCTCAGGGCCCCAACGACCCGATGCAGAAGCTGAAGAAGCAGCTGGCGGACAAGGAGAAGGCGCTGGCGGACGAGCAGGACGCCTCGCAGGCGCTGCACGCCAAGCTCAAGGAGCTACGGTACACAGCAACAGTTCTGATATAGGTTGAAGCGTAGCTAGACAAATATACGTCACAACCAACCGATAATAGTCCTGATAGTATACTTCGTACAGACATATCTGTAAGCTAAAGTGGTAGTGGGTAGGCCATGTGGGAAACGATGATGGGTTCTTAAGTAGAAACCATAAACATGCAATGTCTTTTCAACACTCTCGACCGGGTAATCATGGTAGTGGTTTTGTGTAACCACAAGGATCCACCACTGGGAGGCCAGACTTATTGGCTTTCTTGATCTTTGAATTCACTATCAATCCGTTTCGGAACGATGAATAATGACTATTTATTTAGCATGAATCACTTACCGAATACATCTTTATTGAGCTCAACATTAAATAGCTCCTAATTAACTAACCCCACCCCGTACCCCACAGAACATCCCTAAACGCGGAGCGTTCCCGCGCGACGGCGGCGGCGCGCGCGGCGGAGGAGGCGGCGGCCGAGCTGGCGGCCTCGCAGGCGCGGCTGCAGCGGCTGGCCGACGAGAAGCACCAGGACAAGATGCTGGTCAGTACACCCTGTATAGTCGGTTCAATAGTTGTTGTCAATGAGGTTTATATTCGCGAGCGGCTGCAGCGCCTGGCTGATGAGAAGCACCAGGACAAGATGCTGGTCAGTATAAAATGGATACTCGGTTAAGGGTTATTGGTCCTGCGGTCGCAATGAGGATTACACTGACTCTGCCTTTAACTACGCATAGTCGGTAATTTTTTTTTGTCAATGAGGATTACATTGACTTGCCTTTGCCCTCACTTTGGGGGAAAGGAACCGATTTAATAAACTAATAAAGCTATAAAAACGTTCTATTGCGGAGCGTTCTCTTGAAGCATCAGTTTTTTTTGTAAAAGATGTAGGCAAAAAAAACATGTATAAACACTATAGAAAATACCTACTAATTTCCATGCCTGATAATATAAACAGCTAGCGATACTGACGCAAACTATTTATTGTTACAGTTACAAGCCAAGTTGAACGCTGAAGCGGAGGCGCAGGCGCAGCGAGTCCAAATGGAGATGCACATCCAGCGATTGTCCGAGGTAACAATCAAACATGACGTATTTTACTCATCCTCATTTAATCATTAGGTATATCATCATTCTACTTACTGTTTTATAAAGTTACATCGTTATTCGTCTCAACTACAACAGGCTACGTCCTCGTTGAATCATTAGGTATACAATCTATTAAAATTTATCTCAGGTCGTCTATCCAGCCAGTGGGCTTTAGACCATTTACATTTTTTTTATTATAGCCCTACTGTAAATGTGTTCACGTAGCAATATACACTAACCTATACTCTTCATATCCCGCAGTCCGAAACAGCCCTCGTAGCACAACTGAACGCGCTACAAGCGGAGCTGAACGCGCGAGCCCTAGAAGCAGGCCAGGCGCGCTGCGAGGCGGCGGCCGCGCGCGACGCCATGCTGGGCGCGCAGCAGCTGGCCGCCGACACCGCGCAGCAGCTGCAGGTGAGCCAATGGGAGAGCGGGGAGGTTAGGGTTGGCCAATAAGAACTGTTGTTGTTTGTGCGGTCGTATTTGAGGCGGCGGCCGCGCGCGACGCCGTGCTGGGCGCGCAGCAACTAGCCGCTGATACCGCGCAGCAGCTGCAGGTGAGCCAATGGGAGGACGGGGAGATTGAGGTTGGCCAATCGGGAGGTATGGGGTGGGCTGGAAGCATGGAATTGAACAATCGAGTGTTAAGGGGTGATAGTTTACGATGCAAATCGTATTGGATCGAGTTTGGATATTTATGATGGCTACAATTTCAATAAATTGAGGTTTCATAGCAAGTTTCATTGATATTTTACATATTTTGGTTCAGCTTTTGTGGACACCAATAAAACTAACCATGTTACCCTGTACATTACAGGAGGCCAACCGCGTGTGTGCGGAGCTGGACGTGGCGCGACAGAGCGCGCTGCACGGCGAGGCGGCGGCGCAGCAGGAGCTGCGGGCGCTGCAGGAGACGCTCCACGGTATGTTATACAGGGTGTTGCAGGAGGCTAGCCACGTGATTGAATAATCCTCCTCTCCCTCCAATGGAAACATCCAGAAGAAACTGTCTACATTGGCAAAACCCGTATGTTTACAAAATTCACAGACTGCTAATGCATTTGTCGATAGCGGTCTATAAGCAAAATTTTCAGAGTCCATAAATTTTCCATCATGAGATTGTTATTATAAACGTAATTGGAGTAGAAGAATGAAACATAAAATATGTCCTCAGGGGTTTCTGAGTTGCAAGCTGAAGTACAACGGCTGACGACCCGCGCCCAGACTGCCGAGAGCAACGCCGAGAAACTCAAGACTGAAGCCGAAAAACTCAAGGAGGAAAACGACAAACAGAAGCAACAAGTGAGTTATTTTTTTACATTGAAAAATCTATTTTTCGTGTCGTTTATGAGATCTAAGCTTTTCACATATCGCCAAGATTTGTTGTTCCCGTTGTACAAATGAATTTGCAAAGCGATAGAAAATGCATAAATCACTGCACTACCATGCTAGTACATTTTTCTAGATTCGAATTCTGCTTTTCGAGATATGCAATCGCTTTGCGCGTGTATTGTGTTAAAGTTGCGCCCAAACATAGCGCGGCTGCCACGAGTTTAGTATGGCGCTGATAAAAGCGCATTCAGAGTAACCAATGCGGACATTTACCCTCTCAAGCAATAATAAAGTTCCACCTACCATGTGCTATGTCACATCAACTTTTTCATTGCGTGAGTGTACGTACGTTGCTATGCCGCGCTACATTTAGACACCTTTACCTGCACAAAGCACCCCCATACAGTAGTAACACATTATCACCACGCCAGCTCTCCCTGGAGGTGGCAGCCCTACGCGAGGCGGCCGCGGCGCGAGAGGCAGAGATCGCCGAGCTGAAACAAATGAAGGCTGCGCCTGCGCAGAACGGACTGCCGCCGTCTAACCTGACTGATCAGCACAAGGTATGTACAACGCGGTGTAAGTTAAGGGATGGTTTTCTGTTACGCTGGGTAGTGGGCGTTAATACAGCGCCATGTATGAAAATGTATGTCAAACAAAAAGTGTCCTGTAGATTTTTGTGTTTATGGTGCGCTAGTAAAGTCAGCGTAGGAGGAAATCAGCCCTCTACAACTCATGTCTGCTTTACATTAAATGTTATTTTTATTAACAGTGTATACCTACAAGCTTTTCACTTCCTCCTTGTTATATATTTTGTCCGCACAGGCTGCTACCAACTTTCTTTTAAAAAAATAAAAAAAACATTTTTATGATTAATATAATTTTAACTTTGAGTCTTTTCATTCTAAATTAAGTCCTACTTGCAAATACCGACAGATTACTTACAATCATTGAAAAGAACATAGTACCTATAACTTTGTTAAACGCCCAATAAAACCGGCCTAAATGAATAGGGAATATGCATAATTTTTTTAAATACTTTTATTGGATATTTTTAAATCACTTTATTATAGTAAAAAAAAATTCAACGCCAAAATAAGTAATTTAAGGTATTTAAAAGAAAGTTAAAAAATTACAACCATCACGACCACTTTGAAATTCCCGTCAGGATGGCGGGCTGGTGTGACGTCATAATCTTTTAATTTCACGGCTCAGAATAATGAGTCCCGTTAGTCGGCATAGATTTTTTACCTAATCAAGTAATCACAGAGTACTTTTGTATTTTCAACAAACCAATTTTGTCATGGTAACAAACGAAAAAGGAAGTGTATAAAGTGTGATCAGTGGCTGTTTTGTAATGGTAATAAAGTGTGACCAGTGGCTGTTTTGTAATGGGAGCTCGTAAATAGCTACTAGTAGCTCTTTTGAAATGGGAGCGCGCAAACCAGAGGACCTTTGTACACAATATTACGCTATTATGGCAATATGAATATAAAGTAATATTTGTATTGTATGTAAGTACTTACTGTAACTTTGGTTCTCAGTAAGAGAGGCTAGGGTTAGTGGGTCATTCTATTCTAATATCTGTGGGGGTGTAAGAACCTGCACCTGGCTCTCTTGAATGGAACCATTGTGCATATCTCAAAGGTCTAAACCCCCTTCCTAAGCTTGGACCATTTCCCACCACGCTGGTCCACTGCGGATTGGTGGGCTCACATATCTAAATGTGCTTAATCTAAATATTGAGGTTTCCTCACGATGTTTTCTTTCACATGCTACATGATTATCCCCGAATTTAATTCTACAAAAATAATAACGTATAACATACATATTATCTTTTATTTATAATAAAAACTTTTCCGCAGCTGGCCACAGTTTACTCGTTCATACTGCGTAATAAATTTAATGTGTCCAGTTCTTCTGATTACGAGAATTCTTCCATAACTTAATTTAGAAAATAATAACAACTTTTGAAATATACTAATGACTGCCATTATAACCTAAAAGTAGAAAGAGCAACTTGTGTCATGTTCATGTCATAATACTTAGGTACAATACAAATTTAATTTTATTGTGTTGCAATATGGAGCATATTTGAGTGGCTCGTTGACTAGCGAATGGCTGTTTATGCCTCATTACAAAAGAACAACTAGTGGCAGCCCATACACTACCAACAAAAAATATAAAAAGTCCTAAACTTTGCAAACAAACAAGCATATCAAACAAGAAGTGGAGAGGTTATAGGAGGCTAGGATCTATTGGAAGAATTTTTATGTGATCCATCGTATCTGATCACAACGAGCGTCACAAACACTCGGTGACATTAACATTTCTTTGTTTACACTTGACATTTATTTAACTTCCGCCGTAAACGCAAAGAACTTATTATTCTGAGATTGATATATAAAGAATTTTGACGTCACATCCGCCCTAAGAAAATGGGTGACGTTTCTCTGAAATTAGAATTTACCGAAGTTTTTTTGTACTTTTCAACTTAATTAACTTGCTCAAAAATAAATTATAATCAAAAATATTGATGGAGGCGTAGTTATGAAATAACGAAGTTTATTATAAATAATATTTGACCTTTATTTGAACCTCTTGCATATTCCCTATTATGTCTCCAAAAACACCCACAAACGAAAAGTGAGATAATCAATAAATAACATTCCTCTTTTATTTATTTGTTACAATACAGCGAGTTATCAATCATTCACACCAAATTTATGTAACATTACCACTCTCTACCCGGCAGGCGGCCGAGCTAGCCAAAGTGGAGGGCGTGATCGAGTCCCTCCGCGCCGAGCTCACGGCGGCGCAGCGAGGTTGTAGCGAGCAGCGCGAGCAGGCGGCGGCGCTGCGGGCGCAGCTGCAGGCCTACCAGGATAAGAACAATGTGAGTATATGAGGCTTAGTACAGGGGGGTTACCACCACCGAATATTAGCGATTGACAATACTTAAGTAGCGTTGCTCGCTTGTCATATCGGATGGAACTTGTATGGATCTGACAGGCGAGCGAAGCTGCTTATGGATTGTTGATTGCTAATGTGTCGGTGGTGGTATGTAGCTGAGCTGGTTTGATAGTTGTCATAAAACAGAAAGTTAACGCTTTGTAAAGTGGCGTCTCTAGCGGAAACAATTATTAAACTTTGGACAGTAATGTATGCATACGACAGAAGTTTTCGTTCAAATAAATTGCAATAGAGAAGTTTTTTTTATTAATATTCACCACGTCGTTTCAACGCACAAAAAATATGTTAAAATACTTAACGTTTGTCTGTTATGTGTATGTGTTTTATCACTATCACAGATAAATGCATAGATTCTAAAGTAAACATTCTTTGAATAAAATTCGAATAAACGATGCTATTAATAATCAAATCTAAATCTTTTCTTTTACCACTAAATTTAACTGGAGCTTCTTATTAACTCCCACTTAGGAGTTGAGAACTAAAAACTGGAAAGTAATGGAGGCGTTACAATCGGCCGAAAAAGCTCTTCAGTCGAAACCCGCTAGCGCGATGCCGGCCCAAGACTCGCTGCGTGTAAGTCCACCTTTACCCCGCATCCAAGAGTATTAGCGATTTGTAAGTTAGGCCACCCTACCGTTTATTGGGCAAAATTACACACATAACGTTCATGATAGAAGATGACTTATGCATAGTGTTTATTACATCATTTATTCCAATTTTTTCTTTACGTTAAATTTCACACGAAATTACATCACTTGATCGCGGTTGGCCTCACTTATAAATCGCTGGTGTGATTGGCTCCCATTCCTCGGTCAATGTTGTACATACTCCTTTAATCCTTGGGGCTTTAACTATTCGTGCGACCTCACTTACAAGGTGCGAAGTGCTTAAAATATCCGGTTATGTTAAAATTTACAGAATATAACTAAAATTATTACGCGTTGGGTACTAAATTATAGGACCTATGTTAGCGTCAATGCTCTAAGTAATCACGCAGCCATTTCCAGCACATGTATCAAAATTTGGTAGGTATGGATGTAAAAATTCTTTGGCCGGCTTCGCATTGCAACCTCTATGTTACATTACCCTCGATCCTGAATGCTTGTTGTTGTAACCTTCCATTGCTCGTTATCGGTGTCATTCCAACCTAAATTTACCTAACACACTTATCAAAAACGTGTGAAACCCCACCAGGATGCTCTAACAAAAGCGCAAGAAGCTCAATACTCGGAAGTGGCGGCCATCTTGAAGTCAGCTTGCCCGACGGTGGCGCCCTCCACGGCGCCGGGGCGCGCGTGGCTCGATGCCTTCGCCGCCTCGCTCAAGAAGGAGCTAGAAGCCAAGAAGGTGACGTCATCGCCCGTCTCCACGCAGAAGGACGACGCGAAGTTGGAGGAGATGCGCGCGCAGAATCAACACCTGCAGGGATTAGTCGACAAGTACAAGACGATCATCGATGACACGGTAAGTGCTTGTTTGCGTCAGTGCAGAAAGTAATGCTGATAAGATATTTGGGAGCGCAAGTGCAAATTTAATACCTGCATAATATATTTTAAATTTTCGAGTGCGGAGGTAGGTACTAAGAAGATAAAAAATTATTTGATAAAAAGTCATGTAGCATAAATACATGTGTTTCAAACAATACTACGTGTACGTGCCGATATCAAATATATAGGATCACAACAAAATCTGTATCCAACAATGATTAAATGAAGTTGACGGTTATTTCAAGATATCGGATAGCATCTGGGAAACCCTAATATTTCGACATTTTTATCCTCAGAATTCCTACCAGTGCTGCAGCACTATCATACCTGATTAGATTATATTGTATTTATACTTAAGTGAAATCCAACGATAATGCGTAGTTACAAAATATATTGACTCATTAATTCATATCACCTGAGCCTGAGTCACCCTCTTTTGCTTACAACGCACTATAGCAGCACCTAGCGTCCATATCAAGAAAAAATACACGAGATGATGTTTCTTGGCGGTTCACCCGAATCCGTATGCGTTTTGTTACTTTCGAATTCAAACATTACCGACAGGGGCACTGATGAAGATGTCATACGAATCACATATACAACATCAATAACATATCCTCAGGAGGGCGTGCTGAGCCGGCTGCAGCACAACGTGACGGCGGAGGAGCGGCGCTGGGCGCAGCAGCTGGCGGAGCAGCAGCGCGAGCTGGACCACGTGCGCAGCCGCACCGTCGCGCAGGTAACTACCTCGTCTACATAACTGGAGACAATAGATGTGTCATCAGTCTGCGGGTACGAAACTCGCGGCGCTCGGAGCGACGGCGGAGCGGCGCGACGGCTATGTAATCAAATGCATTAAAAACATAGCGTTGTGTACGATACGGGATACGGCGGAGCCCCCGACGCCCCGCCCGTCGTAAGTTTGATACTCGCGGCCTGAGAGACTGTGGAGTGGCGTAGCACAATTCTCTCTCTCGTCTACATGAGGATTAGGTGCGAAATTGTGTAAAGACTACAAGACAGTGAATCTGCGTACGTAGCTCGTAGACAAATAACAGCTGTCTGTCTCGCTCTGCCACATCGCGTGGAGAGTGATGTACCGTTTTTTTCCATGGTTGTCTTTACGAGTGGTGTACTAACGGCATACACTGTAAGTATAAAATGCACTCAGAAATTAACCTATCTAATAATTTTATGAATGGCGACACATTCTTTTGTTATTCCAATTTTTTCACCCATTCATTGACTAACATATCCAGCGAAGCATAATGCAGTCGCCGCTGCCTAGCCTGTAACGAAGTTCACTGTCATGTGCCTGACAAAACCTGCAAAACATATTCTTCTAATTTTAAGGCTGATGATAAATACTGGCACTTTCCTACTAACATTAACCTAACTAATGGTGAAACAGGACCCCCTGGAGTTCGCATACGCGTGCATAGAGAAGACGCTACCGACCATTGTGGCCGAGGTACTGAATGTAGCGGACTCGTGACGCTTACTTGTGGCCGTGGCTGTTGTTTCGTACCCCCGTGTCGTCGGTTGCAAAGCATGTGAATATAATTACATGATTGGCCGGTCGTTACATTAAGAACACTGACTAAAAGTGTTACTAACGGCCCGGTTTCAATTCGTATTGAGTATTCCCATGCTTTTGCAACGAAAACCAACCTTAAAGGAACTTGGCTCTTTTCTCTGTGATGTGGTACAAGAACACTTTCCTTAATTTTTCATTAGGCTCGACCATTTATTTGTATATGTCTACGGATTTCTACGATCTTGTCTTTCTTATAGTAATATGTCGTTCCTTTTATCTATGCTCGTTTCCTCTATGTACATTGTATATTACAAACATATGTTATTTTATGTTCTAGTCCTTGCCTATCCCTTTCTAATAAATATACAGTCAAATCTAAACTTCAACCGGCGTGTACAAAAACAAGCTACTGTTTCTGAAGATCGCTTGTGATTGGCTACTGCTGTTTGAAGTTCGGTTTCGTTCACTAGCTGAACAACTGTGATTGCGATAGTAACCATAAAATTTGTTCTCCAGTTGCAGAACAAAATCGACTCTCTGGAGGCAGAGCTGCGGAAGGCGCAGGCCGCTAACCACAACAACAGCTTCGCAGACGCAGAGAGGCTTACACAGGTAACGACATACATCGCACTGTAAAACTACGTTTGTTTGACATAGAGTTATATGACTGCTCGCCTTTTCAGAAAATGCAAATATATATAAAGCTTAATTCTCTCCATTTTGAAAATGCTGTATTTACCAGAAGAGATAGCAGAATCTTTCTAAATTCATAGCATCAAACTGTTTAAAAAAAACTATATCGACCCCACTCTTATAAGTATAAGTAGTTGTATAAGTTAAAACTGCAAGAACTGCAAACTGATTCATGCTTCTTTGTTTGCAGGAGAGACTACTAGGAGGTTTATCAGACAAACATAAACTGAATTCAAGCAATGGACCTTTACAGGTAATAAATATTTTATAAATTCATACAATATCCTACCACCGACTATACAATTATTTTTTTAGTTAACATAATAATAACTTGATGTACTAATAATATTGAACGTTTTTTACAGGTGGACTTAGAAGAAAAATAACAGTTAAATAAGGTAGGAGGGTTTATAGAAGTGGCGAAACGTCATTCCAGTGTGCGGCCGCTAGCCACCCGGAGGTAGCGCGCGGCAGAGAGCAGTGCAAACTACATTATATACGGGATAGTTCACGGGCTGCCATTGCCTGCGACCGACTTGTGTAACACAATTCTAAATAAACTGTACCGTTGGCAAGTTCATACAAATTTTGTCTTTGACAGCTTCATAGTTGAATCTGGACTATTGGTGGAATGCAATATGTAGTAAGTAGCAAAGAATTGAATTGTTGTCGAAGTAACGGTAGTGCAACCAATATCTATGAACATCCTGTGTCACGTAAGTCCGCACGTGTCAATGCCAACGTTAATATTTAGCATATATTTAGGTAATACATATTTATTGCACTTACACAAATTATTGTGTTTGTAATACATGATACAGTGCATTCTTTCGTGAGACAGGACCTTATAGTGTTCAGTTTACTTAAACCTAATTATTTACAGTACCTACGTAAATGAATGGCAGCCTGATGTCTAAGTGACTATGAATGTTAACATCCTCGAATTAATTGTTAATTAATTACAAAGTATACTTTAATTGTTTACAATAGACTTAATTCTTATTTCACTATTTTAGGAATGTGTAAGTACGCATACGCATTATTTTTTTTTATTATCACACAAATCCATTTTAAGTATGTATACCATCATCGATCTATGAATTATTTTATGATTTTATTGTATAAAACAAAACTAACTATTTCGGTATTTTCACTATAAAAATATCATGAAAAATGAGTTTATTTTAATGTTTTATCATAATCATAACTGTATAAGCGGTACATAGTTAATGAATTAATTGACTTTGCAAGTAAAAATGCTTATTTTTAGATAATTTGTGTCCCAGCTCACTTTCGTAAGTCTTGAATAAATTAATAATAACGTTTTCGTGAAGATATTTTGTGACTGACAGATTTAAATTTGCCATTATTAATATTTTATATTTAGGTTCTTTAATTTTGAATCCGTTAATTACGCTTGATATGTTGATTGTTCCAGCGGGATATATTTATGTGTACTTATAATTGTATGAGCTCCAGTGTATTGTGAGTAGCCAGCAATTATAAAATGCAATGTGATTTTGCAATAGTAAACTTTTAGGTACTTAGTTGATTGATTTTGATATTTTTTTATAAATTTCTATTGTTATCATTTAAATTGAAGTTTATTTATGGACTTGGGATTCAGATATTTTCATATGTAGCCCAACAATTCAGACTGCAAAGAAAAGCTCCGTTTTCAGATTCAATCAGTTTTTTTAATAGCATTGGACTGCCATGATTACATATTTATTGAAAACATAATGATTATTTTTAGAATTAGATATAATTTAAAGCAATCGCATGAATAACTAACAATTTACACATCAGTTGTAAATGAGCGCGATGTTGTACGAATGTTGCTACTTGACAATTTTTATTGTATTTCCGTCTGACTCGATTTTAATTCAAATTACTTATGAAATTCTGGAGACTATTATATCCGTATGTAAGCTTCAATATCGAATTATTTGTAAATTAGGTAAGTAATATTGTATGATAATTAATGATTATAATATATTGGATAAAGACATCAAATAAAATATTTCATAATTAAAATATTTTTTGTTATTCATAGTTTACATTTAGCATGCAACGCGCAATTATACGGTGTATGAAGCTAATTACCACGGGCATCGGCTGATGGTCACCGGCCGGCAGACTTTGAGCGTGCATCTTGATCACTCTGATTTCAGGGATAATATCAGCCATAATAGGGTCATAGCTTTTTTACTAACAAGCTATTGATGTCGATTCTGAAGGCAGAAATTCTAAATTTAGTGCTGTCAAAACCTTAATTTATATGTTTAAAATTCGACTCTATGATTGTATCCGTAAATGTCATTTTATGATAGCAAATTTTTTAGTTTGACAGCGTTAAAATTAGAAGTTCTGCTTTCAGAATCGACATCAATATACCTATTACCTATGGTATTTTATTTTCTTTATGCAATTTCCTACTTTGTTTAGTTTGGGTCCTACAATCTGGCCAGTCTCCCCAAAAATAATGCCAGTGATGTCAACTCGAGCCGTCTCGAGCTCAAAAATATATTTGTGTGAATAAAAAGTTTCCTGTGCTCTGTGCTGGACACAAGCTTGAGCGAGCATTGTGTCCTCGCTTCGGTCTCTTGCCAACAAGCCAACAACCACCATTTATTCATATTTGCGTCATAGAGAAAATAAACGATACTTTGCTTTTGCCTTCTGAACTTAATACACAAAAAAGTAATAAGGTAATTTCTCAGAATAATAATCCCGCTACGCGAGCATTTGTATTCTGTGATTAGTATTAGAACTGTCAATGTCAATATTTTCCATCGTTAATACTGTCACTGTCAAATATCACAAATTTTGACAAAGTTGAACGCTTTTATTGTTGTTTGAAAACATTTATTTGAGAAATTACATGCATTAAAATGGCTGAAGTTGTAATAAAAAACATCGATAATGCTTGTGAAACAGCCGAAGAATTCACCAAAGTATATTATCAACAAGTGGATCACAGCCGCCACCTAACCTCAAAGCTGTACTTGGACACTGGATTACTCGTTTGGAACGGAAACGGAATCAACGGCAATGAAAAGATACAAAAGTTCCTGATGGATTTGCCGCCGAGCTCTCACACTTTGAAGACACTAGATGCGCAACCGCTGGCTGAGAATTTAGTTGCTAATAAGTTGACATACCTGATACAAGCCTGCGGCGACGTGACATACCAGAACAACGACACCAAGAAGCCCTTCCAACAGACATTCCTCATCGTGGCCGTGGACGGAAAGTGGAAGATCGCATCCGACTGTTTCAGACTGCAAGTTCCATATAGTTAAGAGTTTGTGATAATTAAGTGTGTGAAGATTAATATTGTATAAACTGGACATTTCTGTGCCAATTAAGCCTAACTTCAAGGATAATATGGCAATTATTTAGTATTTAACAACAACTTTTTCTTAATACAGCATTACTTAAGTACATAGTAATTGTTTAATTGAAATTCTTATTAAGTCTTGTTGGGGAGCAAAATAGAAACTCAGTTAATTGGATGCCTGTTTAAATTTTATTTACAGAAAATGTATTGTATAACATGACGTCCCTATCCCAATGATGAGCACAAATCACAACACAATGTTTTACACTGATTAATATTAAATTTTGTCTTAGCTTAAAATTTGTTGAATTTGATCAGTTTGTTCCCAAATAAGTCTTACAATTGGGGCAGTAATGGGCACTTTGCTTACAGCATGGAACCACATAGGGAATAGCAGCCAAACAGCAGA
The DNA here is from genome assembly GCF_932276165.1 of Plutella xylostella. Taxonomy (NCBI): domain Eukaryota; kingdom Metazoa; phylum Arthropoda; class Insecta; order Lepidoptera; family Plutellidae; genus Plutella; species Plutella xylostella. The sequence goes on from NC_064005.1 coordinate 4,043,799, forward strand.
GCATGCACCAACTGGAACAAATAAAACATGTCATTGTAATTCATGATGCCATACTTACAAAATAATCAATTACAATCCTCTTTATGTCCTAATGCAAATGCACCTAAACAGAAAAAACAGTACAAAAGGCAGCCAGACAATCATTAGGTATGCTACTTGTATCCTCCTTATAATCTTGGCTCAAGCATATTATCTGATTCTCCTTTATATGTATGCACAGTAATTGGCAGCTAGCTGAGCTTAAAAATTATAATCACATATCCTACCATATCTGTTGCAGATAAAATATGAACCATCTCACAGTTATATTTACCATTTAAGTAGGGAAATATGGTGACAAATCATCAGGTTCCTAGATAAGTATACATTTTAATAATCAAAAATCTTTTTCATTCAGTCACTTTTAGTCTTCAATTCAATATAGGTAGCAGAGAGTCAGAGGAGGAGAAACACATTCATAACTCCATGTAAAATCTACAAGAATCCACAAAGAAAGGACCTAAAGTTAGCTATAGACCCTGATAACCGTATTTTCAAATTGAACACAAAAGGAATTTCAGTAACTCACAATGTCAATCCACAGATGAATCCAGCTGACATATGGGTTTTCCTAGTGTTCATGTATTCCACTCTGGTAGTGACTCTGGTGTGGCAAGCAGGGCAGACATAGCTGGTGGGGCCACTCTTGAGGGGTTGCTGCACTATGATGGTCTGGTGGATCACTGGGCGCTCCCGCGACGGCGCCTCTGTGTCCACCACATAAGGCGTGTACGGAGGGGGAGCCAGCACCTCTCTGTGCACCGTCACTGTCTCTGACTGTACCTGCAGTTCAGCCAATCCCATTTCACCTTTATCCATGTTTTCTTTATTCATTCTCTCACTTGATTTCACTGTACTCCATGTAAATATTCACAGGTGTCTATTGATCATAATGTGGTGTGTGATAAGGCTGTTATCAACATTATTTGCTTTGTTGTCTTATCAGGTGAGATAACTGTATCTATATCTATGTGATTATATTGTACCTTTGTGCTGGTATTTATAAGGGTAAAGAGTAATACTGTATTTTATTTTTTATAAAGCATTTATTTACATTTTATTAAACGGTACATATATCACAATAAAATAGGTATAAGGAAAGATACAATCTTACAATTATTTCACTAACATAAAGCTGCTAAATAAAGTAAAACTAAAAAACCACATCAAAATAAAACAAAATAGGAAGAAATATAAGCACATCCACATTAGTGAATCAGACAATACTAATACACAATTTGTTATATTAAATTTGTACAACAATTGTCTAATTAAGGCCAATTTATCACTTTGTTTAGCTTCACTTCTGGCAGCACCAACTCAACTTGGCTGGATACTTTATAGATTTCATAGTCATATTGTCTAAAATATAATAGTGAACAAAACTTTAATACTATAGAAAATGATGGAATGTACCTAAATATAATAAAATATTGTAGGAATTTTATGAAAAATACAACTGTTCCAGTAAACCCATTATGAACTTGTTTTGATGATAACATGGATACTTGCATGTGGAGTGAATCACTGGATGATACAACGCTAACAACAGAATTATCAATAAGTGCAAGTGCACTCCGTGATGTTATGAAATGTCTCTGTGAAGGAGTGACTCATGCATTACTTACTAGAAATTGTTTGAAATATCAAGACGTAATACACATAAGAAGAAAATGGAAGTTCTCTGTTGAATATTATTTTAAATCATGGCCTGATGGTAACCAGTTTTGCTGTGAATTTCACTGGAAGTGGTTTAGCACTTGTTGTTTTTTCCAATGAAGGTGTTGCAGTTGGGGCAGTAGTGCTCGGCATCCTTGAATGTGTCAAAGCAGTACGGCACGAGCCCCAGGCAGCACAGAGAGCATACCCTGAAATACAACATTCATAATTTATAAAATTATGAGAAACAATACCTGAGTAAAACATTGCGCAATGCTTAATAATCAAGTTACCCATATCATAATCTAACACACTTTATGGATTTATTATAGCACTGGGTAATAATTTAATTAAATTAAATCATTAATAGATTGAAAAACAATAAGGTAAATGTAGCACTTACATGGTGACGACACAGACAGATCCGGCAACGAGATGTGTGTGCCAGGCAGTGGTGTAGGTGACGCGCGTGGTGACCACCTTGTTGCAGTTGAAGCAGGTGACGGTGGCGGGCTCGTTGCCGACGGGCTGCGAGACCACGACGGCCACAGCGCCCGGCGGCGGCGGCGGCGCAGCGCTCGACTGTGGCTGCATCATGGTCACCGAGGCCGGAGGGTGCGGGTACACCCCCGGCGGCGTGTAGAACTTCTGGTGCGGGTACATGCCCGGCTCCGTCACCGTGGCGGGCCCGCCCGGCGGCACGAAGCCGTAGTACTGCTGGTTCCCAACCACGGAGGCATACGGCGGAGGAAGATCTTCAGGCGCCGAGGCAGGCATACTAGGGCCTTGATTTGCAGCCATTTTAGGAAAATACTAATAACAGATGGCAAATACTAGTAACACTTTAGCACTGTTGATGTGAAAGATATTCAGACAATCATTTAATTATCAGGAAATCTAGAAAAAATATTGATAAAAATACGTCATGTTTTTGTCAGTCAGCTGTCATTTCAACTGTCAACAACATAAACAAAGAGACAATAAAAAAAACTATTGGCTACGTTCATAAATAAAAATTATAGCCTGAATTACACAAGTCTAGTGCAGTGCTTACTGTTTCGTTAGGAGGACAACTTCGAGAAAAAGGCGGTAAATTCAAATGTTCATTATATTTTTTATCACTTACACAACACATCAACACAAAAAGATGTTTGTTATAAGTTTAACGTGTCTACAGTGCCACAAACTTATCTGTTCCGGTGACAGCTCACCTAAATGTGTAATATTTCTTCATTCTATAAGATTTTAAGTTTGTCAGTAGTGGTAAATTTGCTCTTGTGGTGTCAATAAACCCATCTAATCTATTATATCAATATATAATTCATTAGTCAATTATGAGATATGGATCAATTTAGTTCGCTCTCACCGGAACAGATAAGTTTGTCGCACCGCACTGTATGTATGTATTTATATATCTATCTGTGGTAACTAGTAGCGTAGCTCCTTAGGGTCAATTCAGACGTACCACAACCACACCACAGCCACACCACAACTACGCCGTGTGGCCGGGCGTATATTTTGTATTGAAAATGAATAAACCAATTCACACGTGCCACATTTTGCCGTTGTCATCGACCACCTGTGTAATACGACCACATCGCAACCACATACACGTCGGCAACGTCGCCACGCGCCTTCCAACCAACGCCGCCAACCTTTCCCTATTAACTGCATACGACCACGTGGTTACCACATCGCAACGACAGCGACAACACAACCACATCGACATTTTGTCGCTGCCACAACGCAACTGCAAAAAGCCGCTGCCACGCTATTCACACGTAACCACAGCTTGACCACACTATGTCGCTGCGACGTGGTGTGGTTGTGGTACGTGTGAATTGACGCTTAGAGTATATATTCGTATTTCGTAGCTCCGAAACGGTTGTATATACCTTTGTTGTTGGTCTGAGGTTGTACCGATTTTCATATACTTATTTTTAATTTATTTCAGCATCGCGATCGTCAAATGCCAGAGATAGGACACCTTAGAATATCATTGACTCTTATCGTTAGATATACGTAGGTACATAATTTCCTTGATAAGATCGCCTACTAAGCAGTGCCACAGTAGTCAGTCTCAACCTTCCTCATCTAGCCACTACCTACTGGTCAGCGCTTAGGCACTACAGACGCTTCGGCCATGTTCGTGGTCTCCACTTCAGAACTGATGGTCTACCTACCCAAACGGTCATCGGTTCCTCGGCAGATATGTCCGGCTCACTGCCACTTCAACTTGCAAATCTTTTAATTTTCTGTCGAATAAATACTTGAAACTATCGCCGGTAAAGTATGTCAGTAGCTAAGTAGGTATTATAATAGGTAGTCTTAGCAGCCACGGTGGTGGGTGGTGTTAGGTAAGTAAGAGTGGCGGCGGCTGCGCGGGCGCCGGCAGTCCCTCGGCCGGTCGCGAGCAAAGCACGCGCACGCACTCGAAACGAACGCGATAAAACCAACACCTTCCAAACAACCACTAACTATTCACCATTTGACGACAAAAACTAGCCGGCATAGGTAAAAATCAAGTTTCTTCGCTTTTAATGCAACCTAGTTTATTTATTAGTGTTAATTGTTGCCATATACCTACGCACACACACAACGGATTATGTGTAATATCTTTGTAATGTTTACTAATAAACTTATGTAAGTGTGTCCAACGATTCCTTAATATACATTAACATACGATTGATTCCTAAAATTACAATGTACCTACAGATTGTACAGTAGTTATAGTCAATAACTACTGTACAATTTGTAACTACATTTTAATTGATCGGGATGTGTAAGTATTGGTCCTATTGTGATCACCCCTTATTTTAGTAACTTAACATGTGCTTATCTACTTATCTACAATTTACTGCTCTCCTGTAATGTAGAGATTGTTTATTCCCTAGCCATTTAAGTAATTAACCATCTAGATAAGTAATAGAAATGTACATACTTTCGTAAGTATGTACCTAGGCTGCTTCCTGACCTCATGATGACTAACATTGCGGTGGTAATTTTCGGATCTCGCAACGAGAGTTCTAGGCAAAGATCATCCGCAACCTCTGCGACCACAGAAGATGTGTAGGAATGTCCCTTAATCAATCCACTTTTACATGTAGGTACCACGTAAATATCCTGTTATTTTCACTTCTTGCCAGTAATGGGTGGTTGATTGTCTTCATTGCTACAGTTTATTCCGCAAAAAGCTTGCTGTAGTGTAGTACCTATTTATAGTATTAATGACAGTTATTTATTTCAAGAAGATTTAAACCGCTTGAGTGAATATTGCCATCAAAATAAACTTAAACTAAATTTACAAAAGTGCAATTTTATAACGTTTTCAAAAAAAGTTACAAATGTTAACTTTACCTACTCTCTTTGCGATGCACCGCTAATAAGAGTCGAATCACTAAGAGACCTAGGAATACTATTTGATCATAAGCTACATCTTGACTTACATATTGATAAAATAGTTAATAAAGCATATCAAATGTACGGTTTTATAATGAGAGCCTCGCATGATTTCCATCAACCTTCTACTTACCTGCATTTGTACAAAAGTTTGATTAGGCCCCAATTGGAATATGCTGTATCTATCTGGAATCCGTTTTACACCAAATATAAGGATATAATCGAGAGAGTGCAGAGAAAGTTCTTGCGTGCAATGCATTTTCGTTGCTATCGTGCCACTCTATCTTACAGAAAACTTCTGGAGAAATATAAACTTCAAACTCTTGAAGATAGACGTACTTTACTGGAGGCAATGACACTGTACGGCATATGTCACAATAACTTTGATTGTATTGATTTGACCAATAAAATTTGCTTTGTCGTACCGCGAACTGTCCATCGTCGGGAGGTCCGCGCTTACCAACTGTTCTCCACAACTTCTAGTAAGTAATGCAGGCAAGCGCGCACCTCTCCATCGCATGGTCGATACGTACAATAAATTTTTTAACGAAATTGACATATTCCACCAGCCTCTATCAACATTCAAAAAGAATATTATCAGTAATTTGTCTTGTAGTAATTAGAATTACTTTTTATTTAATTTAATTTGATTAATTACTTGCATACATGCATATTAATTTAACTTATTTAGGTACCTATAGATTTATATCTCACATGTATTCCATAGCTATACCCGCTTGTTTTTTTAAAAATTATTTATTTATTTATTTGTCCTCTCTAAATACACATTATTATGCATGCATATTTTGCATGTCTTTTTAAGTTCTAGGAATAATTTAATTTCTTTAGATGTTTTAGTTTTATAAGTTTGTTAACTCCCAACTAGGTAATTAAGTAAATATTCTGTGGATGACGTTGTGGGCTGTACATTTATATCTTAAGATTTACCGATATTTATTTATAATTATTACAATGTACAACTGTTTGTCAACCCGAATAAATAAAAATAAAAATAAAAATAAGTAGTGCACCACGCATTATACTTAGTTTGAAACGGTTTTTCTTCACCAAAAAATTAGTGGTAACAGTCAGCAAAAGATATATTATAAACTAGCTGTTCCCGCGAGCTTTGCTTCGCCTTAAAAAGTTTTCATGTGGGAATTCCGGGATAAAAAGTAGCCTATGTTCTTTATCATGGTCTAGACTCTAGACCATATGTATACGAAATTTCATTCAAAGCCGTTCAGTTGTTTTGGCGTGATAGAGTAACAGACAGACAGACAGACAAACAGACAAACAGACACAGTTACTTTCGCATTTATAATATTAGTTAGGATTAGGATATATGTATGTGGAGTTGTGGACTCTGAACACCCTCCCCTATTATTTTAAGAAGTTCTGATGGGTGATAAGGGTTCATTATTTATTATATATATCGTATATACCTAACTATAGATCAAATAGTCGTTGATAAATAATATCAATATCGGTGGAGCGGTGGTAGCTCAGTCGGGTAAGCGCCCGCTTCTCACGCCAGAGATGCGGGTTCGAATCCCGGCGCTGACATGTACCAATGAGTTCTTTTCTGAATTTATGTACAATTTATACCATCGCTCTTACGGTGAAGGAAAACATCGTGAGGAATCCTGCATATCTAGATTTAGCACATCTAGATATGTGAACCCACCAACCCGCAGTGGACCAGCGTGGTGGGAAATGGTCCAAGCTTAGGAAGGCAGTTTAGACCTAGGGGACACGCACAAAAGTTCCACTCGAGAGAGCCAGGTGCAGGTACTTACAACCCCACAGAGAATAGAATAGAATATCCTCAACCTGAGTTAGGATCAAACTCTTTGAGTGTGGCCTGGGGCTGGAGATGGTTAACATTTTCTTTTTGTTGACAGTAATTACATTCGAATCCGCTATGCGGATTTCTATGCAAAAACAAACCAGTCGTTGGCCACTGGCGAGTCCGCGTTGTTCTATGGCCACTGGCCACTTCACTTCTCTACGTGTAAATTTTGACAGACATAGAAAAAATTCTACCCAGCTCCTAAGAAGCATACAGCCACATACAGCCCATACAGCAACCACACAGCAACGCGGACTCGAGTACATTTTTTTTCGTACATACATAGGACTTAGGAGCTTGGGATTGGCTTGGGACCATAGAGAAAAAACACTATACTTAGTACGTAATCTTTCGAGCTGACGAACAACGTAAATAAAAAATAAATTCTAGGCATCAGGAGGTTAATTATAGCGCGTCGGGTAAGTGAATCAATGCCGCGGTAGATATAAGTGGCTTAATTTGGTACAATTGTGAATTGATATCCCCAAATGTTTACCCTAAATGTATGTACTTATTTACTTAATTCTTTCATAATTTGGTTCATACGTAGTACCTACCTAGGCACTAGGCGTTACGTCCTGGCACAACAATCACATTATTATACATATGCATGTATGTCTGTATGTATATGCGAGTGCCGTAACCTCACATGCATGCATGTCGTCAACTAGAAAAAAATACCAAACAATTTTCCCAGCGAGTCACAATAGTTGCCTATTCATAAACGACTGTTGAGAAAAGTTAAGATTTTGAAAGATTTTCGTAAGAGTCACCACATCAGGAGTAGGCCATTAGCTCATAATCGAGAGCTTCGAGAATCATTCTATCAATGTGTTGCGGTAATTTTAAGTAAGTAGGTAGAAGTAGGTAGTACCTAGAAAGGAGTTAAAAAAGAGGGCTCCGGAGATTATTAAGTAATTTCTTTGTTTAGGTTAAGTATGTACAGGTGCCTATCTGTACCTATGTACCACTACAAGTGTTGTAATTAGTATTGTTACCTAGTCGGTTGTAGCCATTGGCTTCGCGTTAGTTCAAAATAGAAAGTGCTGTAACTTTTATCTCACTGAATTTACTCGTATCTTACGTTACATGGCCGCTGCCGGAAGAAACACGCAAAGCGCGGAAGTTAGTCAGTGATCTCACAGACGATAAGTACCGTCAAGGCATTACATGAGCTTTTTCCAATCTTATGTCGTTCATTGTAGGAGCAAGAACCCAACGGCTAGTATCACTTTACAGCAATCCGACTGTACAGAACCTTCTATGGTGGTTTTCAACCCGTTGCTTGAAGCTTCCTACTTATACAACTGTATTATGTAATGTAATAGTTACTAGGCTGCTGGCTATACACATAGTCGAAGATCGAATCTGATCAGCACAAATTGCTTTAAATGAAAAAGTTTTTTTGCGAAATGTATCCTTAGTATAAACGTATATCATTCGCTTATGTTTAGGTATATAAAACATTTCGGAGTTTGATTTCAATACAAATAAAAAAGTACCATGATAATATATAATATCTAAGTAGGTATAGACTATATACAAAATAAAATTATGAATCTGGCTTGCGCGCGTTGAACTCTTTTGTATGAAAAAAAAGTTGATATACAAAATTAAATTATTGCTCGTCGTCGTCGGTGCGATCGTACCCTATCTTTAAGGATTTTTAATAAATTGTTACTAAGATATGTTTATACTATTGATTTGTATATCAAGTTTTGTACCTATTTAAATAAAATCACTTCAAATCGTCAAGTTATTTTAATTGAATGTAAACCTATTTTTTTTTCTTTGTCAACGTTGGGTAGGTACCTAGTACTTACTAACATTTTATACAAATAAATTGCAATATTTATCAGATCGCAATTCAAATAAAAAAAAACTTCTAAGAACTATGCAATGAAACCAAGATGCCGAAATGTTAATATTTCGTCATTGGCACGGTGCTAATTAAACACAATTGTTTACGATTGTTTTGGAAATCCATTTAAACTTACACAGAGTTTGTAAAACATTATGCCTTTCTCAAACCTATGTTTTTGCCAGCTTAGAAGTACCTATTAAGTACCTTACCTATTAAGTAGGTATACATAAGATAGACGAACCTATTAAGTGTACAAATGCAACTCGGATGTACTTAAGTAGGTATTATACAATTAATGTGCATTCGTAATGACATAAAATTTTACAGAACTACTAAAGTTACCTTTCACTGTACTCATTATCTATACATATTATAGAAATAGCTAAGACAGGTTACATTTTAGTCCCTTTGTGTTTTGCACTCATGATGGAATATTTTGTGTGAGTCGTCGATGAATGTATCTGGACAGTTTTGTTGAGAGTCGCGGTGTTGCAAGTCCGACGGTGAAAGTGACTTTGTGTCTGCGAGCGGGGCCCACTGGGTCACAGGATCTACGCAAGGATCTGCATTTCAGCATGATACATTTATTTTCATCTGTATTTTGTGTGACTCAGTGCTGGCTTGTTGTAGTGTCCAATTAAGGCTATTTAGTTTTTTTTCATGATAAGTAATGAAGATGATAATTTCATAAGCAACTTTATTCAAAGTCAGTAAGTAGGTATTAGGTATCTCTACCAACCTATAAAATTAATCATATGGGTGTTAGTACATATATCTTAAATATATATATATTACTTTTCGTAATATTATGATTCAACAAATACGTAACCGTAACATAAGTTAACAATACGTTAAACGGTTGCCAATAACACCAATACTTAACCTATAATGAAATGTTACGAGTACAGACGGAACGCCATCACTCACACTCAGCGCGTTTGCCGAAATTCTCAGGAGACGTTAGTGTTGTAAGTTTGTAACTCGGTTATATGTGTTATGTCAGATACGGTCTAACCTTTTACGCACATTGCTTGTCGTTGAGCAAAAATAAACCTTATATGCTGTAAACACGTTTGATTGCCAATCGAGAGTTTACTGCATGAGAACGTACCGTGCGAGTAGAGGTTAATGGTAGAAATGTGCAGCTAGACTCGGTCAGCAGGGTAAACGTATTTGCCATTTGAATCAGTTGACATCCGGCTCCGGATACGTTTCAGTGTTTTCCTAACATGTTTAAACTTAAATCTGAATCAGAAACCCCGGCCGTGTAGGGTGGTGGAGGTTTCGGACTCATAATGCTTCTGCACTGAGCTATAAGTCCCACTGATCATACTAAGTTATGCATTTACAATACAATGGTAAACCCATAGTTAGAAAACGGAAGGAAGATCGACGAATCTTACCGTGGCTTTAGTATCCTTTTGTATTTATCTCTACCAAAATGTGATAGTAGGTAGCTAGTGTCGATAAAACGCCACTCACTCTACAATTTCTAGAGAGCTCTCGACTCAACGACAACTTGATTATATGCTGCGTACTGTAATTGCGAGCTACCGACAACACTGACATAATTTGCCCAAATTAACTGGACATAATCAATATTCTTGTAATTTTTACCATACATAAGCAGCGCACGCTGCATAACGTTACAAAATACCCCCGAAATACAACTTTACTGTTGGTAATTTTACAAGCAAAGATTATTTTTTCAGATTACTACTGCCAACTACCTTCGGTACCTACTGGGAGAAGTGCCGAAATAGTTTTCAGCTGTGAGTGGCATTGACATGATTGTTCCGCCACGGTGTTGGCTGGACAGTCGGACACGGTGCTAGTGACAGTGGACAGTGGACAGTACAGTGGTCAGTGATCAGGGCAGCAGGGCGACATGCGCGCGGGTCGCTGGTGGCGGGCGGCGCTGGTGTGCGCATGCGCGCTGGCACTGGGCGCGAACGCGCTCCCCCCCGCCGCGCTCGGAGATGTCATCGCCAACGCGGCTACGCATCTCAACACTATGAAAGTAAGTCCATTACTCATGATTTCAGTCAGAACCTACATCCAAATTACAGAAAATAGGTAAGGTTAAGGTTAAAAGCAGTTCTGTACCGAGTCCGATCCGAAGATGTTAGAGCTGTGGGTGCGGGGCATCCGCCCCCTTTTTGAAAAGGAAACCAGTTGAATTACTACCCCATAACATCATCATCATCACCAGGCCGTACCTAATATTCTTGCCTTTCTCATATATGGTAGGTATATAATATCTACCTACATATGTGTGAATTCATCAACTATACTATACAGTAACTATAGTTAATTAATGTTAAATTAGAAAAGCACGGTACATTTCGTAGATGATGACTCTATATTGTATATGTACCTCCTGCAAGTCCTGCATACAAACAAACTTCTAATATAAATAAGTGCTGTTAGTAGGTATGTAGGTATGTATTACCCAATATTTACGAGCATATAAAAGATCTGCGTAAGCTCACATTCCTAATCCGAATGACAATAATGACACTGTGCTCTACTTTTCCTCACGTGAGAATTGAATGCGGTTTCAAAATGATGCTCTATTTTGCGCACAAGAAAACCGAAATGAAGCAAGAATAATCGAGTAGAATTAAAAGGATCCCATTATTTCCTCTTCATTTGAGTGATGAAACCGAATATTGCCGTTCGTCAGGACGTGCGTACGAGTAATAACGACATTACAAAAGATTAGCATCTGCACGCTTTGTGGTGGCTTCACAAGAAAATGAAAATTGCAAAGTTGCAACAACTTAAATTAGACTACCATTGCTACCATGAAAGAGACATCTAAGGGATATTTAAAGGTACCATCGGTCTACCTTCGGTATGAGTAAATTAAATAATTACTGAGAATTATGAGTAAAGTAAATTAAATAATTTACTCATTCTAACGTAAAGTGAATTCCAAAATGTAATAATCTCGTTCCTTCAACAATTAACATTAAGTATGATAAAATAATGAAATGTTGATACACCAATCTACCTAACCTATCCGTACTATACCATGTAACTGCTTACTACCCGTACAAACTTAATGATTTTTTAAATATTTTTTCAAGTAACAATATAAGAAGAAAACTAATATTTTCCTCATTTCTGTGATTTCTAATCTGAAATCGTTCCTGGTAACGTAGTAACACTAAACGTGACTATACACTATAGGTATATTTTATCTCATTATGTATACCTAAGTAGTAATAAATGAACCTACATTAGAATTACCAGTGTCGCAAAGAAATAATTTCTTATTCGATCCAGTGTGATATAGTTATTAGAATTGCCTAAGTATGAGTAACTGCGGAGTTTTAGGTTAAACTGTTGCCTATTTACTATGACTTTACCTACCTAATGAATGATATCATGATATCTATATGTACTCACATACAAGCAATATAATGTATTACTAAACACATCTGGCTGGACCGTGATCAAAATCGATTCCTTACATTGTAAGTTGATGAATACGTGAATGAACACAATGATAAGACTGTGAGCTTTAGGATACATCACTAAGGAATTATTTTATTATACCAATTATATTATTTGTATGGCTTGTACGGTAGGTATATAATACTCCTCGCTGCCCCTTTTACCGAAGAAGTAATCAATAATAAACTTAAGTACTTACTTATTAACAAAAAATATATGGATTATCTCATTAAGATGTAGGTACAAGGTGATCCACGGAGGTTGTACTTTACCAATATGTCCCAAATAACCACATGACGAGGATCGCATTTTACATGATGTAACATAATATTAATAAAGAAATGCTTAAACACTGTGCGGTCGAGGCATTAACATAACTGGACGTCACTTGTCACTTTTAAAAGTTCACGATAATGATTGATATTAAAGTGGTGTGGTGTATGCCCTGAAAAAATCACGTTAATTTAATATTAAGTATCCCACGTGATGGACGTAAATTCTAAAGCGTTTTATTTCGCAAACAACATTAAAATTATGGATACTAAAGCTTTAAGGTATATAGTTACTCATATAATAATATGTACTGCATGAATTTGAGAATAGGACTAAAAAGTTTTTTCGTGAGGTCCATATATCGCAGTGATCTATTATACAAAGTGTTTTGTTCTAAGTACAAGTGCAACTAATAATACTGTAAAGCAATACCACTTAAAATGCAATATGTATTAGTGTCATTTCTTCCTAAATACGGCAACTTTAATAGATTATGTTCACCTATTTAGATAACCAATAACAATATATCTGTGTCAAAGTCGCGCGTGACGCAGGGCAGAGGTCGATCTTCTATCAATTAGTACCTGTATACCTACATAACAATACCTTTATGGGTTATGACACTTATGACTGATTTTCATATTAAAGATATAAATATCTTAAAAATTGTAAGTCAATGAGGGCAGTGTTCGCCACTGAAGTTCAATACTGTCAATTATAATTTGCAATAGCTAACTAGGATAGGTAACTACTTAAACATAACTTATTTTTAAAACTTTTAATTGAAGTATCTAAGTACTAACATGTACTAAGCTAGGCATGGATTACTTGGGGCACCTAGGTACTTTATTCATTATCATTCCTCATAATATTTTCTTCAAAGCCATTCGTTTGAGAGGTGTCTAAGTGAAGATGGCAAGTTCTAGACGAGATGATTGGTGGTTTCAATATTCAATGATGGCTATTATGTTGGCTGGTGGTCACACTGGGTGAATGACATGTTGATTATTGTTATTACGAGCTCTTAACTGCACGTTGCGTGTCGCAGTCTGAATGTTCGCGCTGATCGACACTTTTGTGTCATTTCATCTTTACAAGCAGCTCTTTATTGTACTTTAAGTAGAACAGGTGAACATGTATTGTAATTCTTGATATAACTTATGTTACTAGCAACGGATAAGAGGATTTTTTAATACCAGTTTTTATTTGGTGCTTAGGTAGGTAGGTATTATTTATTCTCGTAGGTAGCACTCGTAGGTTGTAACATAATCAAACAATATTGTAATAAACGAATATGAATCCAGTTTGACCCCAACAACTTTACCCCAAAGCACAAACTCACACCTCCCATCTCCCCTCAGGTGACAGGAGCATGGCGGCGCCTCTCCAGCACGGTCAGCGAGTCAGTGGGCCTCAAGCACGCGCTGAGACGCCTGCAGGCGGTGCCGGCGCGCGCGGCGCGGCTGGTCCACGCTCTGGTGGACCGCATGCGCGTGGGCGGCGGGCCCGTCGTGCGCACCCAGCTGGGAGAGCTAAGGGGGAGACGGCTCATCACGAGGACCAATAATCAGACCCCGTATTATAGCTTTAAGGGGATCAGGTATGTATCGCCAAACATAGTATGAGATTACTTTGTTTACCGGTATATTTTTAAACGGCTTTGCTTTCCTTTTCCCGTGGAAGCTTTCCCATTGGTTCTGATTCTAGAATAGAGAGACATACGACATTAGTAATATAGGTATCTAGAAAGTAACCAACCTGCTAACTTTATCTGTATAAAACCTTATCTACCGTTCCATTTGGTCCACGTGGCAATGTACGAAGTATGGATAATGAATTACTTATTGGTTGTTTTAAAATTCAAACTACTTAACAAGGCAACAGTACAACAGTATTGGGTAAAAGTCGTCGAAATAAGCAACGCTTGTAATGTAGACCTGAATGAGCCGAACCGTGAAACTATTGGTTACAAGGGAAAGCCGGCACTTTCAATAAATTCACTCCTCTCCGGCGCATACCTTTGAGTAAACATTTGCCATTTTTGGCCCAAAAAAGTTGATTCCCTTGAGTTTCGTATTAAAGCGAAGTGTACATTGTTAAAGCGTCATTTACTTGTGTTTGAAGAAGATTGATGGATACTTAAATGTAACTGCGCTTTGTGGAATCCAGCGCGCCGTCATTTATTTTACCTCATAATCACCTGCAAAAGATTGAATCATAAATATTAATGAAGGTACCGAAGGGACAGCTTGAATTATCTTTGCGATGAATGCAATCGTATTTACCCATTTCGACGATTTAATGATACCTCTACTATGGAACGATACTGACGATACTACTAGGGTAGGATTGGATCAGTCGGACGGTCGAAAGATGGATTAATTACATATAATGATTAATATTAGACACTAGTTAGTACATACAGATAAAGTACTATCTTCAAGGGTTACTAAGTAGGAACATTGAATTTTCTTACTTTACTACTACCGTCAATTTACACCGACCTTTAGACTGTTTCCGGTAATTCGATAACTTATTAATTACCGCTTATTTCACCGCCGCATCGACTTTTCATCACGGGTAGCAGCCACATACCTGCCCAATAGCTGAAAACCCCTCAGATCCAAATCATTTCACTCCAAACTACCAGAGTTAACAGCTGCATTTCTCACTACAAACTCAATAAGTAGCTGATAAAATTTTCATTTTCATTCATATTTTCCCTACCCCTCACATCCAAATCATTCCACATCCAAACTACCCAGACTTCATCTCCATCCCACATCGCAGATACCCGCAGCCGCCGCGCGGTTCCCTCCGCTTCCGGCCGCCCGCGCCGCTGGAGCTCACATCCACCTCATTTCACATCCAACCTACCTAGAGTTTACCCCTAAATTTCGCCTCCAGATACGCGCAGCCGCCGCGCGGGGCGCTCCGCTTCCGGCCGCCCGCGCCGCTGGAGCCGTGGCTGGGCGTGCGAGATGCCCTAGAGGAGGGCGCGGTCTGTCCCCACCGGTTCATGCTGTTCGACACCTACAAGGGGGATGAGGACTGTCTGTACCTCAATGTGTACTCGCCGGCTCTGCCGGATACGCTCACTGGGTAAGTGAGGACTGAAGGGTGTCTTACTAAGAAGGGTGATGAATGTGATGATATTCGGATGGTTCCCGTCACCACCAAATATAATAAACCATGCGGATTTTTTGGAGCTGATTATACATTTCTCGTATGTTAATTTTCTCAGAATAGTTCTGCCAACCTAGTACCATGTGAAAGACGTAAATACCCAACCAACAATGTAATTACTCTACGTAGTCTAGAGGTGTAGTTGTTGGGAAAAACAAAACACAAACACGGTTTACTCCAAACGTGTGGCGGCGAGATATGGAGCAACTCATTCAACTTATGTAGAGTATGTTGGTACAGTGTGAGTAATAATAATAAAAGTAAAGAATAAAATGCGATCAGATTATATCCCGTTTGAGCCAAATATTTTTGTAGGTATGTATTACATCATACTAGAGATAAATGTATACATGTCTACTTCGCATTTGAGCAATATGAATGTTATGTTATGTCACCGAGATGAAATAAGTAAAACAGTGGTAAAACTTGTTTAAAACATATTCAAAATTTCCTATATTTAACCGTTTGTTATCTGGTCAAGGTCAAACCACCGGTTCATTTAATCCAAATATAGATGTTATAACATGCGGCAAAATACCTATTATTAGATGGCACACGCACCACACCACATATCAATTTTATATAACATAACTTTGTAAATTAAATTGAAAAAAATATCTACCTATATAAATATATCATTATGAAGCAGTAGTTAAACGATGAGCTATATAGATGGCTTGCACTGTACGTAACTTAATTGCTCAGCCATCAAGTACTTACGGGTTTTACGGGAAAGAGTTATTGTTACGATTGTTAAGACCCATTACCGTTGTAAGATTGCAATAAAACAACAGTTTTTTATGCAACAAAACTGTCTGTGTAGACGTCGTTACATGGAGTTCAACAGTTTACAGACATGTCTTGAATAACTTACTTCTTCGTGTTATGATTTCGTCACCCCGCGAGATCAGATATTTTCATTCTTTATTTACTTATTACATAACAAATGCAAACCCAGTTTATCCTGATTTTTATTCATTCGACAATTCGCACTACAAGCCTTTTGAATATCCCTTTTCTGATTTCTAACCCTCAGATCAAAACCTATCACATAACTTTGGAACCACCCCTAATACCGTATACCCATCCCTACAGTTACAACCCGAAGCTAGCGGTGATGGTGTGGATCCACGGGGGCGCGTTCGCGGTGGGCAGCGGCAACTCGTTCCTGTACGGACCCGACCACCTGGTGGGAGCCGGCGTGGTGCTGGTGACCCTCAACTACCGCCTCGGGGCGCTAGGGTTTCTCAGTCTGGAGAATGATGAGGTCGCTGGGAACATGGGACTTAAGGTAAGGGTTTTGGAGCTGTGATGGCTAGTGTCTCGTTTTCTGGTAGCGTGGATAATAGATTTTTAGTGTTACGTTCCTAGCTGTTTTATACGAGTATTAATTTTGGATCTTACAAATATATTATAAGCAGTAATGCGGTAGTGTGTGCAGTTTTTATTGACACAAACTAACAATGTTATAAGACCGTAATACTTTTAAGAATACATTTGGAATCCAAAATTTATGACTGCGTAACATTGTTGTTGTCATCAAAATGCGGCTGGCCTTACGTTACATAAGTTTGCATAACACATTTTAATTTCATATTATCGATCTACATCTGACATTGGTCGGTATTAAAAAGGCCGATAGCCAAGTAACGTAAAAGTATTTAAACTTAATTATTATTTTAGTAGAACTGGGTCAAGTTTGATACTAAAATTACTTGAGGTCGAAAATACTATCGGCATTTGGTCCGGTAAAAGTATTATAAAAGGCTAACTAGTAGAACTAATGCACTCGGCTTAAGGACGTCTCGGTATTTCATTATTATTAATATATGAACCGATACTGAAGACTTGTAAATATGCATATTTGATGAAATGAAAAATTGTTGTAATTTATAGAAAATGTTAGATTTTTGTATTTAAAAAATAAATTGGGTAGCTCATGCATGGCTTTTCCAAATTGATCATTGAAAAAACTTATTAAAATGTTTAAAATATAATCCTATTAGATTAAAGAACCGCAAAACAATCAAAAACCTACAATAACGTCTCCCCTACAGGACCAGGTGATGGCGCTGAAGTGGGTACGCGACAACATCGAGTACTTCGGCGGCGACCCCGGCCGAGTCACCCTCTTCGGGGAGTCCGCCGGCGCCGCCTCCGTGCACCTACACATGCTGTCGCCCGCCTCAAAGGTACCTGGTAAATCGCTTTAAGCGATAACACCGCCATTTGTACATAATATTATATGTTACCATTAAGTTTTTTTATAACCATGTTTTTTTGTGTACAAATCAAGAATATCTATTTTATTCAATTCTATTCTACCTTTAACAGTTATAAATGATGAGACATGAGGCATAGTGGAAGGTATATTGAAACAAATGTCAAAAAAAATATTTCGTAGCAAGCTTGCTTCGTCATAGAAAAGAGTTCAACGAGCAAACGCGCTTTCTTTTTAATGTTTTTATTATTCGGGTTCTAGGTCCCATCGGCTTTGTCAGACGAAGTGACCATTGGCACTGTTGCGCGATAATAGACAGAATAACTGATAAAAAATGGAAGTAGAAACTGGAACTAAATACTAGCTTAGTTGAGTTCATGGCTTATTCCACAATATTAATGTTTCTTTACTTCATTTTCATAAACAGTTGATGGTATCAAAACTTTGTAAACTTTGTTTTTAAAATAAATAGGTAGCTAAGGGTGACATGCACCAGTGTATTTGTTTTGGAAAAGATGCAATCGCAATTAAAAATAAGAACTAGTATAATCAGAAAAACCTTGTAAGTATCAGACTAAAAACTTAAGAAAGGCCAATCTCACATATACCAACGAAGCGTGACAATGAAAACCATCTCTAATCGCGCACACTTGCAGGGTCTGTTCCACGGCGCGATCGCGGAGAGCGGCGTGGCGATATCCCCGTGGGCGCTGGCGGCGGCGCCCCGGGACCGCGCCTTCGCGCTCGGCCGCGAGCTCGGCATCGACACCAACAGCACCGCTGAGCTACTTGGTCAGTATCTTTATGACTAATATACGTTTTAGGTGACGTTTTAGCGGTTAAACGAACAAGTTTATGAAGAAAAAATGATAGAAAACCGTGAATAAATGTGGAGTTCCGCAAGGCGGCGCACTGGGTCCACTTTCATTCATTATTTCAATCTAAAAGTGTTAGATTCAGTATTGTTTCGGAAACGCAAATTCGTCTTACATATTGGATAACAGATTACGCAATTTCAAAAATACATAATATATGTGTAGTCTAAAAAATAGTATCAAATTTCCACATTGTAAAATCCAATTGTCTCCAAACACCGAAAGTAGGTGAGATGTGGCCGTCATCATGCATTGTGTCACGGCGCGTCGTGGTCGCGGCTGGTTGACTGATATTATGCGTGTTATTGTTATGTCATGCGGTGTGGGCCGGTTCACAGTCGCGTGCACAATCCGGATAACTGCTTGAGTGTTGAGCTCAACTCTATTATCTATTACTGTAACTTGATTTGCATGTCAACAAAATACTAGTATTAGCTCGATTCACTGAGTTAACCTGAGGAGATCGTTAGAATTAAAGTTATTTAACCACATGTGCCATCCATTATACAGGGTGTTGCAAAAAAGGCAAACCGTAGGTAAGCCATAACCCGAAAAGGTAAAACCTGAGTCACCCCCTTTCGGCTTAGTGTACCCTTTTTACAGCATCCTCTAGTTATAGAACATAAAACTAACAAATCCACCCACCCACAGGCTACCTCCGAGCGACTCCAAGCGAGCTGCTCGTGAAGGCCGGGGCACGCCTGGCCGGGGCGTCCGGGCCGGCGGCCGACCTGCACAGCACGGTGGCGCTGCCCTTCGTCCCGGTGATCGAGCCGCCGGGCCCGGACGCCTTCCTCACGACTGCTCCCCGGGACGCCCTGCCCGGCGCTGACGTGCCGTTCATGACCGGGTACAATGCCAAGGAAGGGATTATACTGTTTCGACGTGAGTTTGTTGATTGTGTTTTTGTTGTTTTTATTTCTTCTAGGACCGGATAAATGTAGTAGTGGTGGTGCAATATACATTAGTTATTTTCGAATCCTTGTTTCGATTCTCAATGGCAAACACTTGTCACACAGACATAATTGCCCAATAGTATGAGATACTCACGAGAGTAATATTATGGCTAGGCATGTGTACATTTACATAAAGAAACACACAACAATAACATTTTACATGCAGTATATTGTGTCAAGATTAGGCTGGAAAATCGGAATTTTCGTCACTGCGTCTAGATATTGTACCAATGAAAAGTATTTAAAGTGGCATTTTATGACCCACTTACCTACTTAATAGAGTGACTTTAATGGACATAATATGCTTAAGATATTTAATTAAGATACTTAATTCAATTAATTAATTGGAATCTGAAATTATAAAACACGTAATAAATCATATTAAATTATAAAGTATGGCTCGTTGGTATGCATGTAATACTATCTTGAGGAATGCTATTCGCTTGTATGTATTCTTGCTAACCTTCAAACTCAACCACGGTCACATAAAATAAGAGAGCTTTCAAAACTTATCTCATCACTTTATCAACTTTATGAGCGCCTCAATAAGGATGTGTTCTTGTACAGTTCTTACGGACATTTAACCGGACATCAGGAAAGCTTTTTAAAACTACTTATAGCTGGTAAATAAATATGAGTAGGTAAGTACCTATTACGTACTTTAATAGTTTGTTTATTGTATCGTCAACCATATTTACCCTCACCACTATAACACAAGGGTACCTACGCGAAAAATAGAGGCTAAAAGCCTACAGCAATTTTCTTAATTAATCCAAAGTTTCGCACGTTCACCAAGTGGCAACGGTGATATGTCACAAGGGAGCAATTATGTGATTAGGGTGTCCACATCGCGGCGGATAGTCGGCAATTACAAGGGCTGGGGGCGGAAGTCCCGAGAGTGTCGCAAGTGAGCGGAAAGCCTGTGACCCTACCGATGATTGCCACGAGCATAGGCTTAGTGGGTTGAATGCAAATCAATTAAATTCAAATCACTCACCTCTCTAAATCGTACATATTATAGGTAGGTATTTGAGGTTAGGGTTGTGTTTACCGATAAGTTTAATTTAATGTTTTCGTTTTACCAAATTGTGGTATGGAGGGGATTAATTTCACATTATGTTGTATTTCTTATTTTGTACCAATACAAACTTTGAGCTGTTACAAAATTTGGTTACCGTACGAGGCCCCTGATAACCTGACGGAATCGGCAGGCTTCCATTTATGTTATTATTTTATTAAAACACAAAATGTAACAAGTAATTGCGTCTTTCCCGCGTATAACCCTAGGTCTTAAGACCTGGGTGGTTCACCTTGCAATTTAATATTATGAACCTAAATATGCGAGCCCTAGGTTCTTGTGGTACTTGATAACATGTTCAGAATATCAGAATATCGCATTTTCGCAACCACTTCGCAACTGTATTCCGCGCCTGTGTAATTTGATAAAATTATCTAAATAACGTAAAATACTGACATTTATAAATTACTTACTTATAATTGCTTCGATCGCAATAAAACTGTTTGGAAAAGTCGGATAAAGGATAAATAGGCACAGGCTAGGTTGATCGAGAGATTTTACGTTCGTGCTGAAGATTTCAATAAAGAATCCCTCCGTATCCACTTCTAATCTAATATGTACTTACTATATAAAATCAGCATTTGCATATACGTCCTCAAAATACTATGTACTTACCTATATTTGCTATCCTTAACTTATCTATGGGATATTTTGGAACCATTATTAATCTACATTTACTCAAACAAATTACAATACGGAAAGAAAAGGAAGCAATGCACTTCCAACTGGTGAGGCTTTTTTTTAACAGTAATAATAAAAAAATAAAATACTATATCTGTCTATCTATAGTTACTTTCTCGGTAGGGTGCAACCCCGGAAGAATTGCTCCTCAATTTATATGTTCTACTTAGTAACGATACAATATTGCAGACGTTGTTTGACCCATCACGAAGAAAATTCATGTTATTACAGTGTTACGCGCCATGTCCCTCGACGGCACACAAAGCAACGGTTAGATAACAACCAGGAACATACTGAAATTAATTTAATGGGAGGGCTGAATTATCGAAACGCTTCTGTGGAGATGGCTCTGGGTTATTAAGGTCAACAGGAACCGGCGTAAATAAACGTATTTTATAGTTAAAAGGCATCGAATAATACGTAAAATGGCATTGGCGTGGGAGAAGGATACCCAAACACACTTTCACATTTATATTTTATAATCAGTGTGGATATTATGTTTAATCTGTTACCTATTATAGTTATGTAATACTGAGCACGTGTTTCCAATCCCGTCTGAGAGTTTAGCTAGTTCCTTCCCGTTTGTGTGAGCAGGAAGAATAACATAATTTAACACTTCTGCTGCAGTAAGTATACCGGCTAACGGATATTATCGTGTTTATACAACTCCGCGAACGCTGCCAAGGATACTTATCAAAACAACTGTTTTGCAATGCTTGCTCGTACCGGTACGTCCGTATCTAAATGAAGTCTTCTGGAAACATAAAATCATGACGCACGTGACATTTTGCAATGTCCCGTTTACATAATTTGAATGATTCGACTTTGTGTTCGAGGATCTGCGTTGCTTAACCAAGATGATGGCCACAATATGTGGCTGACCTAACAAAGCCGAACATAATGCCAAGCGTCCATTGAACGATGAGCTTGCGATATGGCCTTCGACGTTTAAAATTGCTTTATTGACGGCTCGATAATATCCGTCAATATCTATGAGTTGAGCATAGGTTGAGCAACAAAATAATTTGAAGCTACGATGATTGGTGGTTACTGGATAATAATAACGATAACCGCCGGTCATCTAACAAATCATTGCAATTTGGCGCCAGTCACCATGTCTGATTGCGGGTGTTGGAGTCGGGTTCCGCTCATCTGGCATAATCTTTATTGACCAAAACTCATTTCGCATAACTCGTATGGTCTAAACTTTTTTGGCCGAACCATCACTTTGCCAAGACTTATGTGGCATAAGGCTCGTTTCGTCTAAAACTCTTTAGGCACAATCTTTAAACACCTAAGTTTCGTTTGCTCAAATTTATGATCGTCTATACCTATGTATAATCTTGTTTCTCCTAATGTTATCTTAATAAATAATATATTAAGTATGTAGTAAATGTACAAATTGTGGTATTTTTCTCCTACATCCCGAAAATCACGATATTGTATGATCAAAAAATCGAAAGTTAACGACAAATATAATTATTACAAACCCCATGAGATCGAAACCTAAAAATAGGTGCGACGACGAGCAAAGCGAGGAGGAGCGTGTTAGGTGCACATGTTCATCAAAACCAAAGCGGAGCGCAGCGAAGCGGAGCGGAGCGTTTTCCAAACAGCGGAAACAATACAAGGCACCAGTTTGCGCTATGTAGGGAGACGCTCCGTCAAAGTTAAAGCCAAACGAATATTATTACTTTGTATAAACCTATGCCATAGCATTATTAGGCTATTCAAGATTTGGCCATACCATTATTAGGCTAAACAATGTTATGCGAAATAACTTTTTACTAAACGAGATTTATGCCATACGATTTTCGGCGTAACGAGACTTTGACCAAACGTTACTATGCAATACGAGATTAGGCAAAAAAATCTTATGCCAAAAAAGGTAGAACCGTTGGAGTCATGGTGTGAATAACATTTAGGTAGAGGTATCAGGTATCATCCCATCTACTATGGATATGGATACATACAAGAGTGTCTAGTAGTCTTGAAGTGTGGTATTGGTGGTCGAAGCCGGTGTCGGTGGAGTCAGCAGTTTGGTAACCAGTGAGGCAAGTGCGACCGCAGCCACTGCGCCGCTGCGGTCGTTACTCCACTTGAACTCGGCTAACTTGAATGCGGATTAATTATACATGGACTATGGACTTGGCTAGGTTAGCAATGATCGTTTTCTAGCGGAGGATTTATTCAGCTTCATCATTCGATTGAAAATCGTAAGCGATTATTCAACAACATTACTTAGTATGTACATAAGCAGAGCTAAATTGTTTTTGCAAATAACAACAAAAGAGCAAAATCCATAAAACAGTCTTCCTAGTTTCAATGGAAGAATAACAGCGTTCCTGCGCTGTTGCGTTATGTAAACACGCCCTCACATAATGCCGGTAATGAGACAAGACAACACTAGACAGTTCGGAGCATTATGTGATACACTTGCATAACAAAACATCGCTAACCACGTTTATATTCACCTTATTACACTTGTTTACATACGTTTTACGACGTTTAAGTAGATTGCAATGTAATAAAGTATTAGCTTTCTTTGGCTGACATAAATAATAAATGATGGATAAATATCTATAAGTAGTAGGTATGCGTAACTACTAGTACTTATAAGATGCACTCAGCAGGAACCTAATATGTTCTTCCATATTCCGTCTTGGAGCGCTCCCCTTAGCTTATAGAAGCTTCTTTATGCAAAGTGTAAAACAAAAGATTTATCGCTGTTTCTGTCTGAATCTGCAAAAGAGTGACAGTATTTCTGCAACATGAGGTCGAGTTCAGTCTAGTGTTTTACTTCCTCTATAGACTGATTCACTGTTTAGAGTGTTTAGTGCGAGTCTTAAGTAGACGTACATTGCTTGGCTTATGGTGGATATTATTTCCAAAACTTTTGAATCAGCCATACATACTCAGCAATGTACGTCTATTAACAATCGCACTAAACAGTGTGTGAATTGGCCTTATTATTAAGTACTTTTTCAGTATTCTTACCCCCACCTACCCCAACCCTCCCTCTTCTAGGCCTGCAGCGCTACCCCAAGCTACTGAGCGAGCTGTAATTTCTCTATAATTGAGTCCTTTTTATTAGTATTACCCCAACACCCCCTCTTCCAGACCTGCAGCGCTTCCCCAAGCTTCTATTACGCTTGTCTATGCGAAGTATCTTTAAAACAAAAGATTTATCGCTGTACCAACTGGATCTCAAGTTCCAGTTGCCAAAGAGTGACAACATTTTTGAGTCCTCATTCAGTATTCTTAATATTACTTACCCCAACTCTCCCTCTTCCAGGTCTGCAGCGCTATATATACCCCAAGTTACTCAGTGAGCTGGACTTTGTCTATGGTTGAATCCTTTTTGCATTATTATTACCCCCACTTACTTACCCCAACTCTCCCTCTTCCAGGCCTGCAGCGCTACCCCAAGCTACTGAACGAGCTGGACCGCGAGTTCCGGCGCGTGGTTCCCCCCGAGCTGCTGGCGGGCGCGGACGAGACACTCGCTAGCAATGTGACGGATCTAGTGCGCTCCTTCTACTTCCAGGACCGCCCGGTCGACAACAGGAACCTGGACAGTCTGATTGATGTGAGTTATTAACCTGAGACATGCGAAATGATACTTGAAGGATGTTTCAACGGCTCTACTGGTTTGTAATGAAATATTCTATGGGCGTATCGTCGAGCGTCATGTCGCTAGACGCCAAATTAATCCTATAGAAACACATACGTGTGTGTTAAGTAAATAAATAACTTATCTATCTATCTATCTATACTATTGTTGTGACAACCTCATGTTTTAAGGCAGGTTGAAGCACTGCGACCTCACGTTTAAGGCTAGTTTGAAGAGCTAGAGGAAGAAAACTTTCGGCTCATAAACCCATATTTTTAGATTATTGTTCCTACTCTTCCTAATACACAAGATCGATTTAAACTTATTAATCATTCTTCTCCTCCGCAGTTATTCACAGACGTGATGTTCCTGCGTCCCGTGCTGGAGACGCTGCGGCGGCCGGGCGCGCGGCGCAGCCCCACCTACTTCTACCGGTTCGCGTTCGACGGAGCACTCGGCCTGTTCAAGCGCATGCTCGGCATCACGCACCCCGGCGCCTGCCATGGGGATGAGATGGGGTAACTTGTGATTTATACATTACTTGCTGTTCTCGCGAGCTTCGCTTCGCCTTATAAAGTTTTCCCGTGGGAATTCCGGGATAAAAAGTAGCCTATGTTCTTTCTGAGGGTCTAGACCATATGTATACCAAATTTCATTCAAATCCGTTCAGTAGTTTTGGCGTGAAAGAATAACAGACAGACAGACAGACAGACACAGTTACTTTCGCATTTATAATATTAGTTAGGATTAGGATTAGGATAGGGCTAAAAGAGTGTTGGGGCTCGTGAGTAGACTCGTCACTCTGAGATGCATCTACATGTTTGGATATCAAGAAGTCGGTGATCGATAGCACTCGCCGGCGCCCCCTGTTGTGCAGGATTCATGGTTAGAGATGTAACTACCAGAGTTTATATCTGGTAAAGAGTGTGGATCCAAAGACAAGTGCTGTAGTTTGAGTACCATTTAGGTACTTTGCAACATTTTATACAAATAAAAAGCCTGCATTGGAATCTCTCATATAATACTTATATGCTTTCCTAACACATGGTTGTACAACCCGCAGGTACCTGTTCTACTTCTCGCGGCTGAACTACCGGCTGGACGACGGCTCGCCCGAGCTGGCAGTGTCGCGCCGCATGGTGCAGATGTGGACCAACTTCGCCAAGACCGGGTAAAGATCATAATAATATAATCATCTTGGGTTCTGGAGTTCTAAGCAGTAAAAGGATCTAGCCAGTCAGATTAGATTTCAGTCATTGGAGAATAAAGGTCTTCGCACATTATAACACGCCAACGCGGCAGCAACTCTACTAGCACTCCTATAGTTTTTCTAGACATTTAGTGTACGATGCGTAGGCCACTCGTTGTACGGTGGCCTGCGCCTAAAAGTATACAGGCGGAGTTTTTAAAGTAGCGATCCCTGATGATGAAGGGACCAGCTACATCTGTTATAAATCCGGGGACGTGTTGTGTGTGATGTGTGTAGCAGTGGTGTTTATGTGGATGTGCTTGAGCAGCATGTGAGCTTGAGATCGCTATTTTAAAAACTCCGCCTGTATACTTTTAGGCGCAGGCCACCGTACATGTACACTACTTTATAATCATTTTTTGAAATTAAACCTTGAACATATGACACAGGGCTTAAATATCAATATCTAGCATAGAGTCGAGTCGCCGGTGAGTTGTTATAATGTGCGAAGACCTTAAGGTTACATTCGGTAATTACGGTGATGTTACGTCTCTCGGCTAGGCTTCTTTTGTGGACCCGACTTGCAAGCGTGTTGTCGTTGTAGATCTAGCTGAAGAGAGACCCCACTTTTGTTGAATTTAATTCATACAGCTCTGCAAGTAGGGAAGCAGCATTTGACTGAACAGATATAAATGTGTTAATGTTAATATTTATGCCCAAATTTTAAATACATAAATATGTATATAAAATTACATTTCTCAATACAAAAGAGTTCAACGCGTAGCACAGCCTTTTAGAACTCATCCGACTTAAACTTTTTTAACATCTTGTAAGTACTTAGTAATATTTTTTTCCATAGAACAAAACTAAACTAACACCTTTCACATTTACAGCAACCCCACACCACCAGTAGACTACGAGTCCATAGTGGACTTCAAGTGGCTGCCAGTGAACGACACCTCCACTGTGCGGTACCTGAACATCGACGCCAACGTGACCATGGAGGAGGACCCGGACGGCGCCAGGGTGCAGTTCTGGGACTGGCTCTATGACACCTTCGCCAAGCATTGAACGTTCCGGGCCGCCTCGGGACTTTGTTTTGTTACTGTGTAACTAAAATGAGTAGGAATAGGGTCGTGGATGGTGAAGTGATGAAGCTGGTTAGTTTTACACGAGCGATTAATCTGGATTTTTGAAGAAGTTTTTGTAGGTTACTTATAACTTTTCTGTTGAGATTTATATTAACTAGATTTTTTACAGCATAATGTAAATTTTAATTTAAACATTTAAGCTAAGGCTTTATTTGTATAAACATAGTTCCTCTATAGCAAATACTATATCGTATTTCAATTTATAGTTTTTATTACTTCGGATAACATGATTTTACGATATCGCTCGTGTAAACTGTGCATGGATGACTGTTGATCTCTAGAATTAGGTGGTAGTGTAAGCATGGTGAAGGTACTTACAGGTACCTACGTATGAGAATATTAGTGGATTGAAAAGGTGGTTGTGGCTTGCTCCATTTCTTTCATGCTTAGAAATGGATGATGGAGCCCATAAATTTACAGTGCAATTTTGGTATACCTATACAAAAGTTGATAGTGTTTGTAGCTACTGTAAATATGGAATAAGTACCTACCTACTACTAGTGTGTTGTGTTTTTAGTTTTATTTGTACTGACTTAGGTATTATTAATGTAAATAATATGCATATCTCTCTATAACTAGTGCTTACAAAGTTGATAGTTTAATAATAAAATGTTGTTTTTAAATGCCATTTATTTTTATTGAGTAAATTATAGAACCTGCCTGCCCATTTCAAGTTATTCCAATCGCGAACAAGTGTACCCGACCCAACTGAGCCACCGTTGCCTACCCACCCGACATGTCCTAAACCGTATAGCCGTGTAAACGCACATTACTCTGCGAAGTCTTCGGGCTGCAAATCTTAGTCTGTGTGTAATTGTGAAAAGTGACGTCTGACATATGTCAAACTAGATTGGTGACATCTGACATTTAATGCTGAAAATGAAAATTTGACATTGTCTTTGGCACGCTTGCTGGCACGGCACGAGGCTCTTCAATTTAGTTTTGCATTTTTATTAATCGCATTTATCGCCAAGTTTCTTGTTGATTTCTTTACGAATCTTGTTTTTTATACAGTAGTAATATAAGGCGTCCAATGATATTAATGTTGATATATAAACTTTAAGATTTTCAATCAAGCAAAGTTTTAAACTTTTTATTTTCTTTAAAACCAGTTTTGTGTTTTGTAAGAACTTATTAAATTCATTAAAAATGTCGGTAAATACCAACGGTGCTGTTAATGGAACCAATGGAGAAACCAGCTACTTCAACCTCAAAGATATGGATCATATCGTAAGAGTTCTGTAAGTATTTTTCCTCAATTTAACTTTATTTCTCAGGAATTTACATTTAAAAAAAGTAAACAATATGAAATTAACGCAGTAGTAGCATAAGTAAATTTATGTATAGCATAATTCATTAGCATTTAATAATATAACTAGGCTTAGAACTTCGTTATTTAATTTCACTTACTATTTTCAGAGACAGGAATCAGAAGATTCAACCTGACATACTGGAAGTGATTGGCAACACTCCTCTAGTTAAACTAAACAATATACCTAAAAGTGAAGGGTTAAAATGTGAAATGTGTATGTATACTTTTATTTTTATAACAAACTTACCTTTATAATATCATAATTTCACAGGCTACTACTGGGTATATGTCACCTTATAAGTATGCCAACTTATTTACTAATTTGCTTCTGTGAATCACTGCTTTACTACAAAATTGATGGTATCTAGGATGCAATAAACTACTTATAGAGTATCTCTAATAATACAAAATATATTTTAGATGCCAAGTGTGAATTCCTGAACCCTGGAGGTTCAGTAAAAGACCGCATTGCCTACCGCATGGTGCTAGATGCAGAGAAGAAAGGTATCCTGATCCGCGGCAAGTCTGTCATCATAGAACCCACCTCCGGGAACACCGGAATTGGTCTGGCATTGGCCGCTGCTGTCAGAGGTAACTTACTTATACTTACACAATAACTTTTTGGACAGAAGCCAGAGTAGTTGCTGAGGACAGGATGGTGTGGTGCACACTTGTAAAAGCCCTCTGTACCACTGGGGTACCTTAGGACAGCAACAATAACTTTTAAATAAAAATTTAGTATACGATAACTTATAAACAACAAACTAGTACTCAAAGAAACTAGGGCAGAAAGTAATGTGATGATGATCATTGAATGCACTTTAAATTATACATAAAGTAACTTCATTGTAAGAATGGTACTACAAGCAGGTTATGGCATATCTACAGCATAGAATAGAATAGAAATTATACATATTCTATTCTATTCTACAGCCTAGCAATGTTCTAACATAGCTACTTATTGAGAAGAGTAAATAGCTGTTAATTAAAAATACTTGTAAATTGAAACTAAATGGATATTGTTATAATTATTTACTGAGTGTTTAGAAAACAAGAGTGAGGTTACTGGTTTCCTGTGGATATGACCATGTAAACAACTTGAACTGATAAGTCAGTACATACCTACTGATAGGCGCGACAAATATGTGAGAGTAAATATTTTATTGATAGAATAAAAAACAAGGTCAAAGTTACTGATTCTTTTAATCAAGCTTCTTTATTAAGAAACTTGATTGATAAGTTTGATTATGTAATATTTTTAATATCAAGCTGCTATGATGATAACGCAAAAGAACAAAAGACATGTTTAAAACCAATGATTGTGTCATCATCATCAGCTAACAGATACCCACTGATGATGCCCACAACTAAATACTATATTTGTATGGATTGATGGTTCTTACTTGAAAGGCCTTAACAGGGAGAAAGTTTATATCTGGCTGATAACAATATGTGTATGTTTAATTCATTATTAGCCATATTAGGAGTGCACGAAAACGCTGCATAGCACTTCAAATAAGTATTAGGCGCAATAGCATCAAAATTTGAATGAACTTCAAAGACCAACAAATACAAATATCCTCCAGGCTACCGCTGCATCATCGTGCTGCCCGAGAAGATGTCCGACGAGAAGGTGAACACGCTGAACGCGCTCGGCGCGGAGATCGTGCGCACGCCCACCGAGGCGGCGTCCGCGGACCCCGACAGCAACATCAGCGTGGCGCGCCGCCTCGCCGGCGAGATCCCGCACGCTGTGCTGTTGGACCAGGTACGTGCACCAGGAAAAGGGGTTTAGTGCCAATTTCTCCATAGTCGCTTATCTAACCGACAGGGATTGATTTATAAATTAAACGTCGTCTCCATATAAAATTCATGACAGCTGTGACGAAAGTCAACTACTCCTTGGTTATGCTCTAACCGACTATGGAGAAATTGGCACTTAATATTATAATAGGTAATGGGGGGGTAGGTATGTGGGGACATCTCACACACAGCCATCTGACCCCAAACTAGGCAGAGCCTGTGATATAGGTGTCGACAGCTGATATCTCTAAACAAATACATAGATATAATGTTTGCCCTGGGCGGGATTCGAACCCGCGGCCCCAAGCTTCGGAAGCAGCTTCACTACCGTCTAAGCTACGGTGCCGGTTCGGTGTCTCTATTTATGTATGTTTCTGTTAAGACTACTTCACTTCACACACAGCCTTTTCACAGGACAATTGGCAAACAAAGTATTTTAAACCCGTTTTAAGTATGTAGCAATTAGACTCACCGTCACGGGTCTATGTCATAGAACAACGCTGACTGGGTGTACCCTCCCAATATTTTCAGGCAGTGATATACTCGTAAGCTGCCTACCTGCATTCTAATTCTACATCACATCACATCAATAGTGATTATACGACCTACTCATGATTGATAATAATATCGCAAATAATCATAGTGTGATCGCATTTGAAATTCATGAAAATCACAATGACTAGGGTAGATGATGAAGACAACAAATGTGACTATTCAATCTTCCTTCCGACGACTTCATATTAACATTACAATAAGATAAAGCGTTTCGATTTAATTTTTGCGTTAACTTCCTGATAGCAACATTGAAGGCCCGCTTAGTTTTATATCCAAGATAAGACGCAATATTGTTTAAACAAGTGTGTGTGTTGATCAATGCGTTATCGTGTGATTTAATTTGAAAGAAATTTCAATACTGATTGGCATGGTGATGTAGGTCACTCTTCTACTTCGATATATGTATTGTGATTACTGACTTATTGTAATGATGAAAATTCCTTGATAGTTTCGGTACTTAACAATTGAAACAATTGAATATAGTACCTAGCCACAAGGACAGGGCGTTATAATGTAAGGTCCGACCGCAACTGATTTTCCGGTCGTAACCGAAACCGAAACCTTCGGTCGGACCTTAGCTATATGGTGCACATTAGGAGAGACAGATATCCTATGTATATGTAGCATTTTTTATACTGATGTTTGACCTAAAAAAGCTGAAAAAAATATTCGTCTTAAAAGCCTCTAATAACCCTAAATCCTTCCCCCGCAGTACAACAACCCATGCAACCCTCTCGCGCACTACGACGGAACCGCGGAAGAGATCCTGTGGTCCCTAGACGACGACGTGGCCATGGTGGTAGTAGGGGCGGGTACAAGCGGCACGGTGTCGGGCGCGGGGCACAAGCTGCGGGAGCGCTGCCCCGCCTGCGTGCTCGTGGGCGTGGACCCGCGCGGCTCCATACTGGCGCAGCCGGACCACCTCAACGAGACCGACGTACAGTTTTATGAGGTTGGTGGTGTGTTGCTGGTTGTTTTTGTTAGGGTGGTATTGTTTCTGGATTGTGGAACGAGGTACGTACTTTATCTCTAGGATCTACTGAGAGCGTGGATCTATACTAGTGCAGCCGGAGGAACTGAATGAGACGGATGTGCATTTTTATGAGGTTAGTATAATACAGTAAGCTTCATAAGGGCGTTGTCACATTGACGACGCGAAACGACGCACAACGCACGAATGGGGCCTCATCCTAAGCGGTTTTTTAAGTTAGTGAGCTAGACGTGGCGCATCGCACAAATGGGGCCTCATCCTATGCGTTTTTTTAGTAAGTTACCTAGACGTGACGCAGCGCACAAATGGGGCCTCACCCTAATCGTTTTTAGTTAGTTACTTAGTGTATAGGTAAGTAGCGTCTAATGGTCCCTAGACGACGACGTGGCCATGGTTGTAGTAGGCGCGGGTACAAGCGGCACGGTGTCGGGCGCGGGGCACAAGCTGCGGGAGCGCTGCCCCGCCTGCGTGCTCGTGGGCGTGGACCCGCGCGGCTCCATACTGGCGCAGCCGGACCACCTCAACGAGACCCACGTGCAGTTCTAAGAGGTTGGTGGTGCGCTGCTGGTGGTTGTTTTTGTTAGGGTGGTACTGTTTCTGAATTGTGGAACGAGTGAGGTAGGTTTGTACGTACTCTATATCTAGAATCAATACTGGCGGAACCACAACAACTGAATGAGACCGATATGCAGTTTTATGAAGTTGATTAATCACCAAGTTGAACATAAAAATATTTAGGAAACAGTATCTACACAGTAGACGGCCATATCGCCAATACTGATCTCTCAGAAGTGGGTGCCGCTGACGATCTTAGTTCGATAATCTACTACTTTACATACTAGTAGATTTAATCTACTGAGTAAAGAAATTTAAAGGGAAGGGTTGGTACGTAATAAAATCATTTGTGTGATTATTTTCACACCAAAGTTACACCTCTATAACATAAAAGTAACTCTGAGTCCTATAATATGCATTTGTATGACAATTTAGTAGTATGTATTAATTCTAGTCTATAAGTATGTTTTTAGTATGTCTGATTTATGTGGTGTTCAGTAAAGCAATATTCTATTCTATTCTAGATACGTACCTCATAAATAAATCAGTAGCCTTGGATCTTATTAGCATGCATTTGCAAAAATGCTGTCGGTGTATGTCTGGAGATAAAAACTGCACTAATGTACATAGTTAGGTACCTACCTAGTACCAGGCAATAAGGAAGATAGTTATTATACATTTTACAATAATAACATATTGTAACGAACCTACAGACAGGTTTTTAACTATGAATCTAGTTACAAAAAATCATTACATAATAAGTACTTACTTACCTAAAGTAAATGTGCTGTATAAATCGTATCTCATTGTTATTCATAATTAAAGTCGCTATCGACAACAAAACGGCTTTATCAATTTTAATTGACAATAACAACAAACATGTGATGAGCGTTGCGAGATGAATATGATCGTGACTTCGATCTAATTAAGTAATGTAATTATTATTTATCTGGGTTAATTTATGAGTTTTATGACTACTAAGATATTATAAGTAAATTATCAATTTTCACGTGATTAGGTAGTACTTAAATATACACGTGATAGTCCCTGATGAATGATAAAATGATATGAATCGCAAAATGTTTCAATATTAATCGTTCAATTCTGGACGTAGACCTCTTCCAAAGAGCTTTTTTAATGGATTGGATTTGAACTCCCAACATGAACAGCTCCTCTCGGTTAATCTAATCTTAATAATCATAATCATTACCCAACACTACACCCCGTAACATAATATGAGTTGTTTGGTATCAAAATCGGCCAACTCCGTTCTACTTTAGGACTCAGTTTTCATCAGATCAGATAAATGTAATCTAAGGAATAAAATTGTGACGTGATTATACCGGACGAACGAACGGTGTTGGTGGATTTTGATTACAAACAACTCATTACAAATCATCATCAGCCTATAGCAGTCCACTGCTGGACTTAGGCCTCTCCCAAAGCACGCCTCTGGATGCGATCTATAGCTTTCCGCATCCAATCATAACCAGCCACCTTTAGCAAGTCATCACCCCATCTAGCCGGAGGGCGATCCACACTATAGTCGTTTGCAATAGAATCCAACAATCATGTAAACAAACCAAATTGTCACGATTACTCAGTAATCACATACATTTGACGAGCAATATGAACATAGTCTGATTTCAACGAACGCACCATTGTTTTCACATTATCTTCAACACGGTTTAACTTGTATTTATAAGTTAAATTTGTTAAAACATTTGCAACGTAAAAATTTCGAAGTATTTGACAAGCTGTCATCTTAGTTTTTTACTCATCGAACTCTATAAGTCATTGAAAAGTTAGTGTTGTTCGTAATCTGAAGTTATCTTTTATTTTTAATTTAATATTATTTGAATACAATAAAAAAAAATTTCAAGAGCTTAATATAATTAACCAAAACGAAGAAGTAAGAAATGAAAAAGCTCGACGGCATTTTAGACACGGCAAGCGATGACATAGTGGTTCCATTTATAATTACGGTCACCGGCGACACTTCTGATAGTGATGATGACGAAGACGAAGATTTAAATTTGTTTTAATAAACACTTTTTATATATAATCAGTTTTATTTTATAGTCTATGGCTTATATATTTAATCTAATTAGAACACTATGACATCACTATGGTCATAAACAATACGCTGTCAATGTCAGCCCGCCATATTTGTTTACATGATTGTTGGATTCTATTGCAAACTATTATACATTTGTACGCGGTCTCAAATCCAGAACTAATCGAAACCTATCGGTTATCGGTTCTTCGACATCATTATCCTAACTAATATTACAAATGCGAAAATAACTGTGTCTGTCTGTCTGTTACTCTTTCAGGCCAAAACTACTGAACGGATTTGAATGAAATTTGGTATACATACGGTCTAGACCTTGGGAAAGAACATACGCTTTATATCGGAATTCCCACGGGAAAACTTTTTAAGGCGAAGCGAAGCGCACGGGAACAGCTAGTTATAAATAATAATGCTTTATTCCCCCAGGTGGAGGGCATCGGGTACGACTTCCTGCCGCGCGCGCTGGACCGCAGCGTGGTGGACCGCTGGGTGAAGGTGGACGACGCGCAGGGGCTGCAGATGGCGCGACGACTCATCCGCGAGGAGGGGCTGCTGTGCGGTGAGTGGACCTGCTAGCCTAGCATGGGGCTAAGGACGTGACAAAAGTACTCCGTCACGCTCGCTCCATCGAGGACGCTCGATGTGAGTCAGCGCGATGCAAAACATTTGTCAGGTCTTGACGTGCGCGTATGATAAGTACCTACACAAATTTTTGACTATTTCAAAGAGTCGAATCGCGTGTTTTTCTTGCACGTCTTACAAATTCTTAATACTGTCTGCTTGCTTGACCTAGATTAAGATCTAGACCGATTTACCTAGACCAAATACTTACGTAAAACAGCTACGGTTTAATTAAGTATTTCTGAAAAGAAACGCATATTATGTTCAAAACAAATATTTTACCAATGACGACATGTCTCTAAATATTTACTAGTCTCGCAAACCGATAACTCGGTCAATGTTGTAGAAACAAGAAGTAAATACATTGATTATGTATTGCTTTTGCAAAAAAATATAATCATACGTCATACCCAGTCTGATAACAGCCCTCTTCAGTGTTAACGGGTCAATGCAAATGAATTCGAGCTATTTAATAGATAATTCTTGTTTGAAATCAAATTCTTCGAATTTTTGGAAGATGCAATGTTTAATGCAAAGAATAATAATTAAATCTGGATAGGCTCCGAAACTATAAGACCGATATCCCAAACTAATTTCCTATTATAAAGCTTTATTCCTAGAGTCCATTTTATTACGGAGTATCCAAAGGAAACCCTACCCCAAGGCTATGCGAAACTCGCTCAAAAAGGCAAAATTTTAATAAATCTTTCACCGCCAGGTGGTAGCAGCGGGTCGGCCATGGCGGGCGCCATCGAGGCGGCGCGCTCGCTCAAGGAGGGCCAGAAGTGCGTGGTGCTGCTGCCCGACAGCATACGCAACTACATGACCAAGTTCATCTCCGACCAGTGGATGGAGACCCGCGACTTCAAGCCCGTCGAGGACAGGGAGAACGTTTGGTACGTGATTTGTGATGGTATTTTCGGTAGCAGTTTTGAATAGTTTTCCAGTCGAAGTTTTTTAGTCGAAAGTTGTTCCAACCCTCTTTCGGATTAACATAGCAATTAAACAAGGGAAGGAGAAGGGTGTACCTATGCAATACAGTCATGGTAACAACTATTACGTAATCCCTTTGTTTTTTTTCCACAGTGATCCCTTTAGCCAGAGATGACTTGCAAATGAAAAACCCCCTTTGCCGCTGTCATCATCATCAGTCAATGTTCACACCTCAGCTAGACCTTCTTATGAGCGCTACACGTCTCTTACTACTGTACTGTTTTGAGTACTGATGAAGTAATTACTCATGATTCCAGGTGGTGGAAAAACGAGGTGAACTCCGCGCTGGCATCGCAGGTCCCCAGCATCTCTCTGTCGGCGACCCCCATCGAGGCACTGACCAAACTGAAGACCAGTCGCGCGCCGCTACTCACCGTCCTGAACGATAAGGGGTTAGTATAGTAACATGCTTATTTATTATGTATCCGGCTATTGAAGTTGAAGTTTGTGGTCATTCAATATAAGAAATATCGAGTGAAACCTACAAACAGATAAACGTAGCGTGGGCCAGTAGGGGTGGTTATTATGGAGGCTTAGGGCATAATGGAGTGGCGGTCCTTGGAGAGGCCTACAGTCCAGCATTGCATCATTACGGGCTGGTCATCATTATGATGAGGCGTATCAATTGTGTGCAGCAAATGATTCGAATCCTTTCGCCATGGTGACAAACCCTAGACCAACTTACAGTTTGTCAACCATATGTGGGGTAGAATTTTATTTCCAACTTACTTACCTACTTACTCCGCTGGCTCAGCGACCAGAAGTGGATTTTGGCCTCCAACATTAAAGTGCCAAAAGTGACCAGTCGAACACTTCCAGCTCTTTCACGTCTTTGGCCACTTTGTAAACAAACGACCAATAATGATTATCTCCCCCAGATCGCTAGTGGGCGTGTTCACATCCGACTACGCGCGGCGGCGGCTTGCCAACCTGGCCGGCTCGCCCGCGGACTCGCTCGACAAGTTCCTCGTGAAGAAGTACAGCCGGCTGGACCTGGCGAGCCGCCCCACGCTCGGCAAGGTGTCGCGGATGCTGGATATTGCAAACTTTGTCGTGCTCGTTGACACTGGTAAGCGATTGCTTTTGATTGTTTCTATGGAAGATGAGCTATTTGATACAAGTAATGTGTTAGAGGAATCAATGGCTGACTTATGCCGAGTTGCAGAAAGGAACATTATGCTGATGCTGATAGTATTAAATCTATGTCTGTCGCTTTCATCATAGATTTTATGCCGACATTAGCTTAAAGTGCCTTTCTGTAACTCAGCGTATTTTAGTGATAGGTACACAGTCTGATTCATAAGTAGCTATAGGTACACTTTTTATCTTGTCAAACTCACAAACCTCCTATTCATTAATTCAATGTTTTATTGTTTAGTGTCAAATATATTTTCTTTGTCTACAGATGCTGCCACCAAGATAGAGACCCCGGTGGGAGTGATCACCTCCGAAGACCTCCTCACGCACATCACAGCCAAGCAAATGAACGGGAAATAGGACCCTCCACTCTAGTTAATTATGTTAAGTTTAAAGAAAGACGTGTTCACAAAATGTATTATAAGTTCAACAAATTATATTTAATAGGAAAATGCAATTAAAATTAAGTATGGGCTTCCTCTACTTTCTATTAGATATTATGTTACGAAACTTGTACAAAGACTTGACTATGTATTTAAACATTTACCTTTGGTGGTTTTTGTACGTTTATACCTAAGATAATCACAACTTATATGACAATGGGTTTCTCTACAAAATGACATTTAGCCTTTATGTAATGCATTTTATTTTACATTCATCGTATATCTATTTTATACTTAAACCGATTGAGTTATCCTCACATATTTTTATTTTTAGATGTATGAAATTGTTCTACTTACAGAGATCAATACATCACAATCTGACATACTATTTTGTTTTATTTCATAGTTTGCTATCATCTTAACCAAAACCGAAAATTGGGCTGAAAAACTCTATAGGTCCTACAGAATTTTCAACAAGGTTGCTGTTGGTAATTTTAGATCTTTACCAGGAATTAAATAATAAATAATGCATCACATGAAAAACATATTTAATTAATTATTATACAAATGAGTTTACTAAATAAACTAGAATTAACGATTAGGTGGTGGAGAGTTAGCCCTGTTAGCTGCAAGAATAGCTCCCGGGGCTGGGTAGGGCCTCATCTGATACAGAGACCCTGAAGCAGTGGTGTCTACTCCCGTCTTAGCATGGGAGTCCAAGCCTGATGTCCACTTGCCTCTAGGAATATCAGAGTAAGATGCAGGATCCATGGGGTCCAAGTCATTGTCCTTCACTCTTCCCTTCTTCTTGTCTCTGTGATGCACCAACTCTTTCTCTCGCTCATAGCGGTTGCGTCTTTTCTCTTTCTGTATCTCCTGGTTCTTGATCTCTGGGGGTGGGGCTTCATTGTCAGACCCCTCACTGCTGTCGTCGCCCTCCTTCAGCAGACGCTCCTCGCGCAGGTGAGCTGCACTCTCTGTCGGCACCGCGTCGTAATGGCTTGGGGGAAGCCATGACACAAGATTATTGTGAACATTCCAGAAATAATGCTGCCCACAACCTTCATCCCATACTTCCTCCCAACCAGCGGGCAGCGGCCATAGCTCAAGTACTTTTCTCTTATTCTCCAAGTAGATTTCATCAGGAACTACTTTGCCTTGCTTCCATGTTTTGACACAGAATTCCGAACATTCATGGTAAATATTACTTTTGTTTGGGCAGCCTTTGTGGCCTTTGATAGGGTCTACATTGATACCCTCGATACCTTCCCAATATTGGTCACTATTCTTATTCTCATCGGGTTTATTATCGTAGTCTTCGGCGATAATTTCTTCATTGACTTGAGGCACAGGTTGACCATTTCCAGAAGACGGTTCGGTGGCTGAACCAGATTTTAAAAGACCTCTCTTGGCCAGTCTGGCGGCCAATGCAGGTGGCAAAGGCATTTTTATTGTTTTAAGACTGAAAGTTGCGGTAATACTCCAATAAAATGAATAGGTAATGAAATACAAACAACCAAACAATTCAATTCAATTTTGGTTGAATGGCTCTTTGCCGTGTGTGACTAACACGGCTAACTGGGCCAGAGTCACGTGACCAATGCTCACAGTATTGGAAAGCAGTCGTTACGGTTATTTTAGACTATTTACAGTTAAAACCTGAAACAACCAGACAAACACAATATATACAAACAATAAGTGGACATCACAAGTAATGGTTAGATTTGTTAGTATATATGTACAAACACATTTACAGTTTAATATTGTTAGTCTTAAGGAATTTGTACAGTATATTAACAAGGGGAGTATGTACAAGGGTAAGAAGATAGTTAGTATTTATAGGTTTGGGAATGGTGGGGGGGAGGATGTCATATAGGGAGGTTTGAAGGTTGGGACATTCGAAAAAGAGATGATCAACAGATCCTTCACTGGCACCGCAGTCGCAGACAGAGCTATCACGGACCCGAATCCTAGCCAAGTGCACCGGGGTGCACGCGTGGCCCAGACGCAGTCTACAAGGAGTGGAAGTTGCTGGTTTATCTAAGTGTTTTGCTTTAAAAAACCATGGCTTTTTTGGGATATGAGGTTGGATATGGGAGTAAAATTTACCTTTAAAATTCCTAGAAGTGTCCCAGGACACTTTCCAGGATCTATCCAGCCTCGGTCCTGCGAGCGAGGCAAGGTCATGGGCAAAATTTTGGTAATGAGTGTCCAGGCCCAAGCCAACGGCATCCTTAGCAAAGGAATCTGCACACTCATTACCAATAATACCACTGTGCCCAGGTATCCAAGCGATAGCTACTTCTATACCCTGAGTCATGCAACGGAATAGGGTTTCTCTAATTTTTAAAATGATAGGGAATTTGGATTTGGATTTAAAGGGAAAGGAAATAATTGCTTGTAAGGAACTGGCCGAATCAGAAAGGATAATAGTTTTGTTAAGTTTGTGTGACTCAGCGTACAGAAGCGCCTCGAGAATAGCTGTTGCCTCGCCCGTGAAGACCGAGGACTCAGGGGGACGCTTAAAACTGAGTGCAACTTTGTACTTGGGCAGCCATACGGCCAAACCCACGTTGCTGTTTTCAGAGAGTTTGGAAGCGTCTGTGAAAATGGGGAGCCAGCCTGGCCACTCTGAATTGAGTTTCGCACTTAGAGCTTTTTCAGCGGCAGGAGAGTCTTTACGGATACCTAAATCCATGATTACATTGGGCTGAAAAACTAAGGCGTCGTAAGGAACATCAAACAGAGGGTTAATATTAAATTTTGATGTAGGGTGAGGGAGGTTAGCAGAAAAGATATAAGTTTTTAGTAGATAGGAAAGTCCATGGGTTTCTTGAGCATTACATAGGCGGTTAAGGGTATCAAGTTTGGCCAATAAAGGGTGGGAGGTTGATTGAAAAATTCGGAAGAAAAATCGATCACATAAGTATTGCCTCCGAAGTGAGAGAGGAGGGTCAACGCACTCAACCTGGAGGGCATTAGTGGGGGAGGATTTCATCGCTCCCGAAACTATGCGAAGGCATTTATACTGCACTTTGTCTATTTTTTCCAGAGCTGCTTTATTGCATGGATCTATTATGAAGGCAGCGTAGTCGAAATGGCTCCGGACTATAGCATTATAGAGCAGTTTCTGTGAGTACGGGTGAGAACCCCACCAAACACCCGACAGTGATCTGAGGACATTGACACCCCTCTCACACTTCCGAGCCACATAGCTCATGTGATGGGTACCTGATAACCTGGAGTCCAATATCACGCCTAAGAATTTGACTTCACTTGATACAGCAATTGTATCTTCTCCAATAACGATGTCCACGTCAGGGATGGTACGCTTTTTGGTAAATACGACTGCTGTACATTTTTGGGTGGATAAGGATAAGCCATGTCGAGTCAGCCAGTCCGAGAGGTATCTTAAGGCCAGATTCAGCTGGACATTGGTCTCTGCTAATGAAGAGGAAGCATAGTAGAGTGCTAGGTCGTCAGCATATTGTAGAATATCGCAAAAGCAGTCAACGGACCGTTCAAGATCATACGTGTAGAGGCTGTACAGAAGAGGGCTCAAGACTGAACCCTGGGGGAGGCCTTTCCAAACAAATTTGGGATGGTCTACTGAACATGTAGGTGATTTAATAAAAATGGATCTCTCCATCAATAGACTGCAAACCAGACGGGTAAGCTTCACTGGAATACTCAGCTGGCGCATTTTCTGCCTGAGCACAGGAAGAAGTACGTTGTCGTAAGCAGATGCTACATCAAGAAAGACACCCACCAGGTATTCTTTCCTCTTAAAGGCTATTTGGATGTCAGTAGTAAGAATCGCGAGGCTGTCCAAAGTGCTCATGCCTTTTCTGAACCCAAACTGGGTTTTGGCTAAGATGCCTTTGTTCTCGACTAGCCATTCAAGCCTGCACTTTATTAAATGTTCTAAAACTTTAGCCAAGGAGGAGGATAGGGCGATCGGTCGTCGGGAGTTTGGATCACGAGGGTCTTTGCCAGATTTCAATATAGGTACGACTATCTGCTTACTCCAAGAGCTCGGAGTAACTCCATACTCAAGGAAGTAATTTATCAGCTCCAAGTAGACCCGCTTGATCCTTAGGCTTGATTTTGAAAGAAAAGAATACGGGATGCCATCAATACCTGGAGATGAATCGGATAGACCTGATAGAGCAGATTGAAGTTCATCCATGGAGAATGGTGAATCCAGTCTGTCTGAAGATTGTATAATAGACGGGGGTGGAGGAAAAGAGTCATAGTGTGGGACATATGGAGGGGCCAGCTTATCACTGAACCCTTCGAGCCATATAGAGGGATCGTTACATGTAGTATCCTCAACGTTCAGAGATCCGCGGAAACGTCGGATATATCTCCACACTAAGGAAGGGGGGGATCTGGGGGAGAGACGTTCACAAAACCTGAACCAGCCCTGCTTCTTCTTTTTTTTAAGAAGCCTTTTAGTGCGAGCCGCTATGCGTTTATAATTAATAAAATTGTCCATGTTCATGTTTGAGAGATAAACACCCTCTGCATTATTGCGTTCGTCAATGGCCGTGGTACAGTCGGAGTCCCACCAAGGCGGTGAGACTCTTTGGCATTTGCGAGTTTTTTTGTTTTTTGCAGAGGATGTTAATGCTCTCTCAAACATGTCATAGTTCGCCAGGAAATTATCTCTAGAACAGGGCTGGATCAGGCTAAGTTTATCTTCTATTGATAAGATAAAGTTGGACCAGTCTTTCTCACCAACCATATACCTTGGAAAGGCACATCTGTCAGTGAGAATGCTGGTCTTGTTGGGTATGGTGATTGCAATGGGAAAATGATCACTTCCAAAAGTATTTGGAAGGACCCTCCAGAATATAGATGATGAGAGAAGAGGAGAGCAGAAGGATAGATCCACTGCACTTTTAGGGTTTTGATGAGGATGGACTCGACGGGTTGGAGACCCGTCATTTAAAATGCAAACATCTAAGGTATCAAGCACGTCTAAAAGGGCGACAGCAAATGCGTCAGTACGATAAGAGCCCCAAGAGGAGTGGTGGGCGTTAAAGTCCCCCATGATCAGGAGAGGCCGTGGAAGAGAAGAAATTATATTGTAAAAAGAAGGAAGAAGAGAAGGGTGAGGATCAGGGAAGTAGACGGACACGAATGTAACGCCTATAGCCCTAAGAGCTACGACGTTAAACTCCTGCCCGTGGGGGGGGATAGGGATAGAAGAAAAGGTAAGGGAACGCTTTACTAGCAAAGCGCACCCAGCATACCCGTCATCCCTGTCATCCCGCAGACATGAGTAACCAGAAACCCGAAAACGGGACCCCGGCACAAGCCATGTCTCCGAGATGGCAAGGACAGCGGGCTTGATGTCATCAATTAATGTGAGCAGTTCGCTTTTCTTGCTGCTAATGCTCTGCGTATTCCACTGAAGAACCCGGATCGGGTTCACAGCCATTGGGGGTGGGTTCAGAGCCATTGTGAATTAGGGACGAGATAACTTGTAATTTTTGGGCAACGTTGGGCGGTAAGGTGTCACTGAATTTAGCCAGCAGACTAACAACCAGAGACAAGAGGTGGTCTAGCAAATTGTCGTTGGGAGTGATTACACTCAGGGCACTTCCATTAGGAAGTGAAGAAGGTGGAGAAGAGATGATGGCCTGATGGGCAAGTTTGTCGTATCCAGGACGAAGGGGGGACCTAGGCCTGCGTTGTGTGACTACAGTTTTTTTGTAGGAATGGTTGGGAGGCTGGCCATTTGGTTTGGTTGAAGCAACTTCAGCAAAAGACTTTTTGCTTGAGGGTAAGCGAGCATCTGCCTCAGCAAAGGAGATGCTGTCCTGCGACATTAATACTTTAATTGATTTTTGCCTTGACTGTTCAGGGCAATTCTTGTCTGTTGAGGGATGATTACCAGAACAGTAAAGGCAAGTTGGTTGGGGAGTATTGCACGATTCACCCAAGTGTGGTTGAGCACACTTGAAGCACCTTGGTTTTGAACGGCATTGAGCCTGGGTGTGTCCAAATCTACAGCAGGCGTAGCATTGAATTGTGGGGTATGTATACCTCACAACTTCTACCACAGCCCGGAAAGAGTATATTTTCTCGGGGAGATATTGTCCCCTGAATGTAATCACTACATTTTGCGTTGGGACATGAGTTGTAACGCCATCATTGACCACCTTTCTGCTAAATCTGCGGGCTTTCAGCACCATACCGCAGCCCTGTGGTAGGTCAAGGGAGTTGACAAAATCGTCCAGTGAGAGATCCACCGGGACTCTTTTGGCAACACCCATACGGGTGATGTTATATGTGGGGATAACAGCCTTGAACTTATTTTGCGCAAGTGCGGGATGATGGACAAATTCATTGGCTGCCTTTGCGGTCTTAAACTCAACTGAGACTCTGTTTCTACCAGTCATTTTTACACCATCTCGGGTAATATCCATTATTTTATTTTGATATAAAAATTGGCCGAACTTGATAGCCCTAAGTGGGGCACCAGAGGCAGGATTTCCAGAAGGGACTTCCTGGCTGACGTTAACAATGAACGGGCCTGCGTCTAAATCATCGTACACCTTGACGGCGTCGAGGCTTGGGTGGGTGTAGATAGTCTGGATGCTAGCGGATGCCAGATCGGGACTAACAATAACGCGCTTACCTTGCGGTTGCGACTGTTGATCATCCCTGGGACGCTTTCGCGTCTCCTGGGATGGTTCGGTGAACAATATGGGGGATAGCGGGGGTTGTTCGGGCGTCTGCATACTGTGCATTTCGCCATCAGGGGGATCTGGCGGCAGCCGGATCGGGGGATCCGAATGATGCTCCATTTTTATTAAAATGGAACAAACACTTTTAATGGATGGACGAACACAACACTAAACACTTACCAACACCACAATTACTACAAATAACAAGAATTAACTGCTAAATTGACCCAAAAAAGGGGTCCAAAGACGCGAAAATTGAGGAACACGTGAGCACCAACCAACGCGAACCCCGGAAAAAACCAACCAAACAAGACCACAAGACTTTTTTG
Organism: Plutella xylostella; assembly: GCF_932276165.1. Lineage (NCBI taxonomy): Eukaryota > Metazoa > Arthropoda > Insecta > Lepidoptera > Plutellidae > Plutella > Plutella xylostella. Next base: position 4,088,748 of record NC_064005.1, read on the forward strand.
TAAAGTGTCATTTGACTTTTGAGATTAGACAGTAACATTATAATCTGTGAACCACGGCAATGTGGATCCATTCTCAGAATAATAACAAGCTCGCGGTACCGAATTTCTTCTATAACTTTTTTTTGGAGATACCTACCTAAAAATTAAGGATGTCTGACTATTTCTGACATAGTTAAGTGCGGTAATTAAAATGCACTTAAGCAAGTCTTCCTTGCTTTTACTACAAAACATGATGATTGATAAAGTTATTAATGTAAGGGCGCCTTCAAATTAGTCGCTAATTGTCGCGCGGAAACAGCGCTGCTGTAGCGCTGCAGCAGCGCTGCTTTCAAAGTCTGCTGCAGTCGCGCGTTAATAATTTATATGGAATTTAGACAGCAGCGCGGCTGCAGCGCTGCAGCAGCGCTGCTTCCGCGCGACAATTAGCGACTAATTTGAAGGCGCCCTAAGACTGAGGTAGGTACGGTGGCCTGCGCCTAAAAGTATACAGGCGGAGTTTTTAAAATAGCGATCTCAAGCTCACATGCTGCTCAAGCACATCCACATAAACACCATTGCTACACACATCACACACAACACGTCCCCGAATTTATAACAGATGTAGCTGGTCCCTTCATCATCAGGGATCGCTATTTTAAAAACTCCGCCTGTATACTTTTAGGCGCAGGCCACCGTACATAATTTATTTATTTAAAATTAGTGATAATAGGCACTTCCTAACAAAACTAAAACATTGTGTATACTTACTTACTATAATAAAATTACATTAATAGCTAATCATAACGATAAAATCATGATGAATGATTCCAAAGCAGATATTTCACTATCACCTCCTTGAATTCTGAAAAAGAAACAAAATTATAAATTAATTCGGAAATTGATTAGTCGTTTTTAGAATTTATAATAATGAGCTTAATTATAGCTGTTAATAAAAATAAGTTCATGTGAGTACCTACCTATGCTATCAGATAATACAACAATCCGATCTAACTACTGTACCATAACTCCACGGTATATCGAAAAAACAAAGAATGAAACACAACAAGTATACTTACCTACCTACATTAAAAACAGTCAACTTATCGGCATACTTTCTAACTAAGCTAGCTAAATACGAGGCATAAGCGCACACTCTATCTGACTACAAGAGTAAGCGATCATGCGATGCCTTGTTAGGAGGGAAAGAGTTATCACCTGCTAATAGAGGTTGTCTTCACTCACCGCGCGCGACCGTGGCGTCACCTCGGCTCACCGGAGTAGGGAGGACTAGGTCGTGAAACTCGCCCGAGTTAACTAATCTAGATGTACTGTCAGAGTCCGCTATCGACCCATTGTGCGAATCTTCTTTCGTTATAACATCCATTTCATCTTCCTCATTCGCTTTCATGACATCTACATTGTTCTCTGCGATCTCGTCAGGTTTATCATCAACACTTTCAATATCTTCTCCATCTTTGAGGACTTCCACGACCGTTTCTCCAGTGACACTCGCTGTGGGGGTTGTTGCCCCACTGCTTGGTTCGTTGGTCGCACTGTCAATGTTATCGTCTTGTTTAGATGATTCATCAATATTGTCGTCAGGTTTGGAAGATTTATCATCGTCGGTTTTAGCGGAGTTATCGATATTCTCATCTTCTTTAGTCGTATCGACATTTTCACCCTCTTTCATCGTATTTTCAGCATCATTAACAAGGGTAGCAGGTGTTTCTAAATTCTGTGCACTTGCTTCAGCGCCGTTACCAGACATATCTTTAACCGATTCGACATCTTCACTCAGCTTTCCACTGTTGTTACTGGGTGGGGAAATTGACTGAATGGCGTCCTCTCTTTTCAGTTGCTTCCGTCGTTCGCTGAGAGGATGTAAGTTGAGGGACGAGGAGGGGCCCCAGTGCGGTGGTTCGCTGTCGTAGGGCAGGTCGAGCGACATCGCCATACTCTCGTCTCTGCTCAGGTAATGTCCACCTTCAGGCACAATGTGTATGTTCAACACAGTTTTGTTTTTATTCCGCTCATTGTTGACGTCCAAAGATGTTGATCTTCGATCCGTGTTTACCACAGAGCCGAGAGAAGCAGCTTTCAGTGAATGCAGTCTGTTTCTGACGAGGAACCCTCGCACGTGGGCCTGGATGATGGTGGCTGCGCTCGACAGGGACGAGTCATCGGACAGTGACATGGATTTCTCCTCATTTACCGTTTGCAATACTGTATCCATTCTGGTTATTCCGAGTGGCCTGCGGTCTTTCAAATTGGAGTTATGATATTCTTCCTCCTGAAAATACGAAACAGAAATTTAGAACAAAGCAATTTTGAATAATTTTTACACTGTAATGAAGTTCAAAAATATTACCGTTTTCAGTATATTAATGGCGTCATTGGGAAGCATCTCATCGCCAGGGAAGGGCATATCCATGGACCCTGCTTCGTTAGCAGTTTCATCCAAAGTGGACGCTCGACTCTTGAACATGAAAGTCCGAAATACTTTTTGTATTGTTACAGCTGCCGTTTCTAAGTCCATATTCTTGTGGCGATCCTGAATGTCTTCATTAATGCTATCACATCTGGCTATTGCATTAATGTCTATGTCAATATTTTCTGATGTGGCAAAATCCGATACGAATTTGTCAGCGGCAACGTCATCCTCCGTAGCGATTTTTAAGTTTTGATCTTCGCCAGCGTCATGCACTAATCCCGTTTCCTGTTCAGTGGAGTTTGATTTTGCAATAATACATACTTCATTATCTTTCAAACAATCTTCATCTATAATTTCTGGTGACTTACTAAAAAAAGCTGTTTCCGTTTCGGTAGCATCAGTCTTACCAGAATCCAATACAGTATCATAAGCCTTGCTAGATTCAATGTGTTCTTCAACAGATTTGTCGTTCATGCTACCTTCGTTGTTTCCATTAATGCCATTTTCTACTTCGGAGTCAACTTCAATTTGTGAATTACTGGTATGTACATTTTCTCCAGCTTCAACCAAAGCCGTGTCCAAATCATCTGAATCAATAACATTTTTTTCAGGCTGTGTTTCAGCTGGTTCAAGAGTTGATGTTTCTGCAATTTCAGCAACAATAGTAGAATCTTCGACCTTAGGAGATTCTACGACAAGCAAAGATTCATCTTCTTTAACATTATCACTTGCTTCTCCATCATCCGTTGTTTCTGATGGAACAAGGTTGATATCAGCAGTAACTTCAGCTTCGTCAGTTGTAGAATTTGACTCGGGTAGTATGTCATTATCTACTATGGTTACATCACTGTTCTCTTCGATTTCTACCTTATCTGCTTCACTATGTGCCTCAATATGTTGAGCGTCAACAACGATCGTATCATCATTAATATATACACCATTTCTTGAATGAATTTCTACTACTTGAACCTCAATTATTTCCTGTTCTTTATTATTTGTTTCAGTGTTGTTTTTGTCAACAGCAATTTCATTGGATATAAGAGAATCATTGGCATTTTCTATCTCATTCGGTTGCTCAACAACCAACTCTGCTGATTCAGTATCTTTCAAATTTTCCAAATCTGTATTTACTACAGGTTTAATTTCTTCCTTCACTTGTTCATCATGAACACCTTTGTCGGTATCCGATTTATCAAGACTTTCAGTCATTACTACAGTTTCTTTTTCTGAATCATTTTCAATCAGTTGTACGGTTTCTTTCTCTCCACTATCTTCATTATCTGGTTGATCAGCTTTCTCAATTAGAGAAATATCTTCGCAACTTTTATCTATCTTCTCTTCAGGTAGTTTAGCCAATATTGCTGACACATCTTCACAATTTCTTTCCTCAGTTTGTTCTTCTGCTTTATCTGAAGCTTCATATTTAGGAGTTTCAATATTGATTTTAGTTCCTTCACTACTCCTCTTCGACCGCAGCTTTAGTTGCTCGTCATATTTCTTCATGCGTAGTACAACCTTTTTTCTTATCTTTTCTTGAGCCTTTATTATTTTTTGTTCCAATGATAGTGGCTTTTTACCTTCTGGAAATCAAAAATGAATTGAGATATTATCATCATTAAGGAGAAGTAGCATACCACGTAAAACAGTATATTATTTAAAGTTAGGGCTTTGCGCTCCCCCAACTCTTAGCGAGTGAGACAAAGAGCTGTTACTGTGACAAGACAAAGAACAAAGGGCCGATTTACATAACCAGGGTGTCCACTCAGAATGCTCCAAAAAATTCCCTGACTTTTCCCTGACTTTCCCTGACCATTCCAGAAAATTTCCCTGACCAAATATCAACATATGAACCTAATTTAAGTAATTTGAAGACAAAATCTTGATTTCAAAGTTTTACATTCATTTGTTTGACACTTATTATAACTTGACTGCGTAAAATATGTATTCAGGGTTGGCAAAAATGGTATATTAATAGGGAAGTATAGCACTTAAGACACACTAACGTTGTTCTACTTCTAAATATTTTCAAATCTCCATGATTTTTTAGGATATTAACGAGTTTAACGACACAATAAATTACTAGGTTTATAGTTATTTTTGTTCTCTAAATTTGCTATACTTAGATTCAAACTTATAGGCACCTCAAGCAACGCAAATTTTTGATCAAAACTGCGCCGAATCATGCCGTTGTTAAACAAAAACAATGTATTTTTTAAAGGCGAAACCTACCGTTAGAATATTATTTAATCAAAATCAAAAAGAATTGTTGATATTTACTTGGTGAATAACGATTTCCCGTGAAATTTTATCAAGAAAAGTACCTTTGTTTGTCACGAGCTACATGTATCTCTATAGCACCTGAGCCCCGGGGAATGAGTGCACAAACGATAGCAAATCTTTTCCTAAATACCTATTTCTCGAGGTTCCCTCTTAAGCCTTAGGAGGTCATTCTAAACAACTTTTGTTGTGTGAGTATTGAAAATTTCCGAAAAAATCATCATCCGCATCCGCCTTGCAGCTTCCTTAGTCCAAGTTGCTATACTGCCTAGTTTAATAGTCTGACCAAAATTAGACTGATTACCATAAAAGTAGAAATTGAAACCGAAATAGAAATTGAAACAGAACTATTTTTTTTGTAAGTATGGCTTTCTCCTGCCAGACAAAGTTGTTACTTAGTTGTGTTTTATGAACTTTGATTAAACATGTAGTACAAAATAGAATAAAGGTTTGCTCTGCTAAATTAGTAAAAAAATAGATTATTTATTAATAGATGCCGCGCGGAGGCAGCGTATGCGATCTCACTGACGCTGACGTTTAAAATAATTAGCAAATTGAGAACCTCTTCCTTTTTTCCAAGTCAGTTAATGAGCGCGTCTGCACCAACAAAATGACCCTTTTTTCACAAACTTCTAAAAGTCTTTAAACTAAATTTGTTTTGAATGGTGAGTTGAGTCACCCTCTTTTGCATCAACCTGTATATATACGAGCTGAGTCTGGGTTCTAGCTAATCTTTTAGAATTCCTACTATTTTTTCCAACTGTCATATTTTATTAAATCACGTAGATTTAAAAAAACTTAATTGTATAAGGTCAAAAATATTCCAAAACTAAACGAGATTTTATTTTATGACTTATGTATTTCACGTAAAAAAGAAGTCTTACTAGTAAAGGAAAGTACTAACAATTTTGCTAGAAAAAGGTCATTTTTCCCTGACTTTCCAGGTGGCCCATCAATTTCACTGACTTTCCCTGACCACCTAGAGCTTCCCTGACTTTTCCCTGACTTTCCCTGACTTTCCAGATAGTGGACACCCTGATAACCATAAGAACCCCAATACAGTACCACAGTCCAGTACTTACCACTGGCGCCTCGTAAGTTCAACAGATTCTTCATGTGATCAGCACAGAACTGGAGCAGTTCGTCTTCACTCGGATTATTCTTGAGGACATCCTTGCTGAGTCCTTCCATCAACTCCACCAGGCCCTTCGGGAGCTGCGGCACGGGCGCGGGAGGGGCGTAGGCGCTCAGCCACATGTTGGCGGCCGTGCTAGTGTAGCAGGAAGTGATTGACTCAAGATGCGACAGTTGGAACCGCTCGGAGGTGGCTCGCGGTGCCAAGTGGCGGGTCGAGGAATGGCTAGTGAGCGCGGCATGCGGTGTTGTGCGCCGGTAGCCATGGCGACAAGCCAAACTTGAACTTGAGGAGTGGCGCGGAGTATCGATCTCGGTTCAACGCACCGATGGATATTTGGGTATCATTCTGTTTGTTGACATACTGTTCTTGGCTAAAGTGGGTTCACGTTTTTATCAGTTCCCGTCAAAAGGGTACAACCTATCAGATCTCCGTTGCGTAGCCTCGGTGTGAGTGCGGCGTAATATGAATCTAACCTATGTAGGTACTTATCACTTTGTCCACAACACCCTAGGTTGACTGGAAGATAATATAGCATTCTATAAGTTCGGCTACGTTTAAATTAACAATATAAATATTCAAATTATCAACCATGATTCGCACCGAGGCCAACAACGAAGATCAGATGTATTCGGGAAAATTATACAAATGTAAACCCAGCATAAATTAAAGTGATAATTTCCTATTTCTATTAATCCATGTGTATTTAAAATAAGTACAAAACTAAGTTCAGTTTTACCTAGCTCTCATATCGTCACTAGAAATTCAGTATTTCTGGGAACTAATTTGTACTGAAATATTCCTTATCACGTTATAAATCAAGCAACCCCTAACAATCGGAAACTAATTTAAATATATTATTACAGGTTTCAGGTGGTCTAAAGGTCGCCCTAAAGTTAATGTCCGGCCGAAGGTCGCGCAACTGTTACAACTACATTTAACATTTAAAAAATATGAAATGAAAAACTGGGTAATGTGAAAATTTGTAGTGTATTTCTCGAATGGCGTAGTTAGCTAGTTTGTATGATCGCAACTCAGAGAGGGGTCGCCAGCGTGGCCCGCTGATACACATCACTCAAGAATTCAATGATATAATGTACAGTGTGAGTCAATTTTTTTATTTCCATACTGTGTTCTATAATAGTAATTTATATATAAGTATCATATATAATTTATGCAATGTTAATGCATTTTACATAACAAACATCTCCATAGTGTACATACATACATGCGCACCCGGTGGCTCGCGCAGGGCTCCGCCGCCGCTACCACTCAAGATAGAAAAAAATATTAAGGCTACAGTAATATCATACAAATTAATGACTATTCCCTTACAAATTATCATATCTACTACTTTAGCATTGTTCTACTCAAATATGATCGAATTAACATAGTAGTTGACCTCGGTGTTGGCGCGCCACCGCGGCCGTGCCCGCGGCCCGCGCGGTCCGTGCCCGCGCTGGTCCACGCTGGTCCGTGGACCGAGGTGGTCCGTGGCCGGGCCCGGGCCGGGCCGCCGCCGCCGCACGGACCTGTCCCACACCCGCAGCTATGTATAAAAATCACACTGCTATAATTTTATAATAAATAAATGCCTATTTACACTATGTAACTATACAAAATGATAGTACGACGAAATTACATTTTTTTATCGAGCATCTAAGTGAAATGAAAATTTCATACAACAACCTACGGGGAGCCCGGGGGCAGCGCCGCCCGGGAGGCACAATCTAAACAAATTATTATCTCTCAAATTTTCCTATCATTTTTGTACAATTGTAATCAGCCGAAAGCTGTGTGCCCGATTAATATAATTCTCGGTGCTTCGAAATGCGATACAATCGACCATGCATCAACGATACAATACAACTTTTAACTTATTTAAACAATTTAACAATATTAAAAAATCCTAAAAGTAAACTAGTGACCTATATAAATGTTTTTTTGTTTGTTATAAAATACAAGTACAAGAAGGACAGTGCACTAGGGGCCCGCGGACTGGCGGCGGCGGCGCGGGCGGCGGCGTCGCCGTGCTCCACTACACTGCCGTTAGAGGTATAAAAAATTAATAACGTCATTAACAAAAATGTAATCGAATAGATAATATGAATACATAAGTGAAAATAAAATCGATCGCATTAGTCTAGTGGCGCGGCGCGCGGCATCACTTGGCGGGCGCGCGGCTGCTGATCTCCAGCTCGCCCAGCCGCTTCCACAGCTCGTCGCGCTCCTTCTCGCGCTTCTTCTCTCTGGAAATAACGTACGAAGGACAAGTTACTATCGTGTACGGTCACTGACGAACCGTCAATGTTTCAATAAATTTATAGGCGGTCCTTATCGTGTAAAACCTAAATTCGTATTTAGGTTCAGTGAAAAAGACTTTTACTGAAAAACCGCGAGCTTTGCTTCGCCTGATAAACCAGGGTATCAGCTTCCAGCAAATTTCGTGAAAAGCTGTTCAGTAATTTTTAAGTGAAAGAATAAAAACAAGTTTCGCCTTTATAATCCAACGAGATCCGTTTCTATGATAAGGTTTCTAAAACGATATAACCAACTTCCTGCACAACCAAACAAATATTACTATTGCAATACCGTTTATATGCCATTTCATTCTTTTATTACGATTAAGAGTTCTTTAAGATACGGTTCTAATGCCTGCATCCTTCGGGAGAATCCCAATAAAACCGTCTATAAAACCGAGTGGTGCAGTAAACGAGAAAGCGCAGTATATAAGATTGCGGGAACGCGCGCTCTAATATTGAAACTCAGCGATCACTTGTCAGTAATCAGCTAATCAGTTTTGTTTACTACCTGTTTATTTATAGTTCGAAAACGTGCAGACAACTTTAGTCAACAATCAACGTGCTAATTATATAGCAGACGTCTATTTCACACAGCAGGTAACGCCAATGACGGTCGGGCAGCTATCTAAGGAATGTATATGCGAGCCAACACGTCATACCGTTCATATTTTGTATGAAATATTGTGCTAAGAGAGTTATTGGTGCTAAAGTGCGCCAAACATGCGCCCGTCTGAGAGGCAAAGTCGTTCAAACGTTCCGTCATTACTAGTAACTACCAATTTGGCGTCACTACAAAGTGTATTTAAATGTTTCCGCGAATTATATCGTACCGTAATCCGCAATGGGATATAAAGATAGCTCATAAAGATAGTGAAGAGCTTGATTGACGTAATACTCGTGATAATTTCACGTTAGTATCGATTGTTCATAAAATTTTAAGGGATGTTAACTTAGTTGGTAAGCACCGAAATTCTACAATAAGCGAATAAACATCGGGACTAACTCTCTTAATGTTAATCTAGCTTTCAGTAAACATAAACGGCTTTAATATCTACCTAAACTACTTTCTATGTACTAAAGGGTGTTGTTGTTTATGCTTTTGTATAATTGGGGCGTAATGCTAGAGTTAACCTTGCTTGGAAAGTGACGTTGTCCTACTAATATTAAGTATTAGGTCGAGGTCCAATTGCTGTGGTACTTCGCCGCGCTGCGTTGTTTTCCACATATTTTCCAGTGTCATGTCTGTCAAAATATTGAAAACCACGCAGTGCGACGCCCATCACCAACGGGACCTCACGGCTGCCCTCGGCCAAACCTCACTCAAAAACAAAAGCCAACTCACTTCTGCCGCTCCGCCTTATAGCTGGCGGTGAGCTCGTCGAACAGCTTCGAGTTCATCTCCATGAACGTCTTGAGCACGTTGTACACGAGCGCCACGATGGTCTGGTTCCAGTGCTCCTTGCTGATGCGGTACAGCGCCGGGAACATGATCGGCATGATCACGTGGTTGTTCTCCTCCATCAGCGACATTATGTATTCGTTGTTCCAGAAGTACAGTGCGCGTTCCGCCACCTGGAAACGTGACAGATCACATTTTATACTAAAAATAGTAAATATGTATGTTATTTGTGTTACTAACACCACAACAGGGCAGAATATTTTCATAAAAACTGTTTAGCATTATTTACTTAGCCGGGAAATATTATATGGAAGAATATTTTTAAAGTTTGAAACACTATACACTAAAGTAATAGCAGGCCGCATACAGCATATTAATGGATTAATTTTGTACTGATGCAAAAGTGTAAACTACAAGTAATGTATCTTGGAATATCATAAAAATTGGAACTGCATCGCTAAAGACATGGTGGCATAACAGCATTCTTTCGATATAGGCATGAGGTCACCGTGCAGCCAATGATGCCACAAAGCCCTAGCACAGACTATAGGCGGACGTCGTAGATAAGGATCATACCTGAAAGTGTGGACTGGAGACGCATTTGGCGATTTGTCTGAAGAGGGGCTCCTGTATCTTGACGAACTGCGCCGGCTCGATCACGTCCAGGATCTCCTCGATCTCGCCCAGGAACATCACCTGCAACCGGAGACCATGCCTCGTTACTACTTATACCCTTATTGCTATAATCATATATACAGGTTGTTGTTGCAAAAAGGGTATAGTAAGCCGAAACCTACGTGTACCTACAGAATGTTATATAACTTTGTTGGTCAAATTGCATAGCAGCTGCCGCTACACGAGTTTGTTATCGACATAGATAAATGTCACTACACCAATCACGGCCCTGTGATTGTTGGATCGCGCATTAAACGTGTTTATCGACGTCTATAATGAACTTTAGCGGCCGCAGCTACCGTACCCCCACCGAACCGATTAGGAAACAAAAATACTAAGCAGCGCTGGCTGCCAATGCATGTCAAAATTCCGTCAGATACAACTGTCAGTTTGCAGCACAGGTTAGGGATTAAGAACTATCGATTGTTAATGTTCGATGGTGCTACGGTAGCAGAGTTAGTTCTAGTAGGTGTATGAAAAGTAGTAACGGTATTTTAAATGTGTTATAATTTTAGCTTATAGGCAACTAAACGATAGGCATATCAAATAAAACATCACGCTAACAAAATGAAACACTTCATTGATGGACACTATGTAGGTCGTCTGACAACAAACCCAATAAACTGGAAAGTTTTATAGCGAAGACATCTGACGTCTCCTAGACCAGACTATTCGACTTCACGCCGTTTCATTAGGATTTAATCGTCGGGTGTTATCATATTTATGTGCTCCCCATATTTGAGAACATAAAATCGGCTCATACAGACCACGCCCACCCGTACACATATTTATAGCTGGACAAATCGTAGATTCTTCAACACCTATAAAATATACGACAGTTTTCCTTAGATAATAAAACGCGACAATGTAGATAGCCGGTCTGTTGGTAGGCGGGGTGTTTACGCGTATAAGGAGAAGCCTCCCGAGCTGAGTCACGGTGTTGCTATTAGTGGGCGGTGGTTGGCCGTGTCGCGGGGTAAGCCGAAATATTCGTGACGTCACCGCTCACGTGTCTTGTCTGGTATGTAAGTACTGTTTATTACGATCATACTCATAAGTAAATAAATGTAATTAGGCAGTACTCAGTAATGGACAACATTTCATTTTCTTTACCCTATATTTTTATTAGCTATTCGGAAAGTTTATAAAAAATTAGAGGACCCGTATTTTTTTATTTTGTATATACATTAATTTTTGCATGTTATTTTTAACTTTAAAGTTAATTATTTTAAAACCGGAAGTGTAGTCACATATTAGGCTCAAATTTTATTTTTGTCTTTTGCCTTAGTCTCGAAAAAAACATAAATTACACTGACAAGTGACATTTAAACTTTGTTTACATGCCAACCAACAAATGGGTTATTTTCAAATGACATTGTAATTTCTGATGATACAAAGTACTTATCATGTAAAAAAATAAGCAGAACCATTTTTCAGAAGCATTTTTTCAGCTGTGTAGGCGGTGGCATTCTCTGGGACATATTATATAGAGGTCATCTCTTAATACGTACTAACCATTTTTATATGATAATTAAAAAAAATAGTCAGAAAGTGTCAGAACAGAATTTATGAAAATGACCCAAATAAACAACAACATCACGATAAAACGTCAAAGTCAATCAAAAATGAAAGTGACAGTTACTTTGTTTTTAAATCTATAGGCTTTGATCATCAAAATGCATCGCACCTGATGCATGACGTCATCAGCACTTTTTTACTATTTTATGAATTTCTCGAAAATGATACATCCAAAAAATACAAAATCATTTTTTTTGTGGCCTTTAGAGCTAAATCTCGAAATGGTTTTCGATTTATAGCAGCTTTAGTTTTTTGAAATGTTGTCCATTAAACAGTGTAATAGGTGATAACTTTTAAAAGGGTCGTATAGCCTAGCCTATAGCTGAGCCTGGTTTCGGCTGCCGTAGTTGTATTAATTTACTAATTAGAAATGTCTAAAACATCACTGAAATTAATTATACACCAGAATAAACATAACAACTTACATATTACAAACTAGGCAAGTGTCATCACTTTCTTCAATATTTATTATCTGCTAAGCAAATTGCCAAGCAATTTGCAGATCCATAAAAACACAATGGTCTATTTTTATTTATAACTCGGACAGTTTCACACAGTTCAGTGATTGGCCGGCTGCGAGTGGCTCCGACACACAAGGAAGTGTCACAACAATGCTGTCGGATTGATTATACTGATCATTGAAGAAGCCAACGTAAACAAGTCGACAAGATGATAAAAAAAATGAATAAACATAAAAATGGGAGTAGATTTCTTTCAGCTGATAATTTTTTTTAACAACAAAGATTTTTTGTATTATCTTCTATAATATTTCGATTAATTTTAGTATGGTCACGTAAACCTAAGTCATATTTAGGACGCGAAGCTAGTGGTACTCCTTGCAAGATACCTTAACAACCTGATAACTACGAGTATTATAAGTAGACAGAAGAAGTAAGAGGCCGTAAACACCGGCGTCATCACGCTCTCAGTGAGAGGGAGACGTCAGCAGTTTTTTTTGCAAAATGGCACTCACTCATCATGTGCTGTTCACAAACATTATATTGTATTTACCTCCTTCTGCGAGCAGGTCTTGGGCCAGAACTTGAGCAGGCCGCGCACGACGGGCTCCGTGAGCGTGGCGTCCTTCTCCAGGAACTGCACCACGCAGTACGCCAGCTGCGCGTGGTACAGCGACAGGCACTTCACCTGCGGAGATATGGGAATGTTGAAGACGAAAATTGGACTTAGGGTCCGATCCGACAGATCGGCTCGAAGAGGTGTGTAGAATAACATCATATTAAGAAAATGTGAAAATAGCAGATATTAATCTCCAGAATTCTCCAGAATACTCCAGCAAGTTCTGTCATCGTAAGCAAGTGAAATCAAAGTAGGTTCTAAATAATTTTGCAGATTATTTTAAAATCAACTGCATGGTGTTAATGGTGTAGGTATTTAAAGTGTGCTGTAGCAAAATAAACATATTTTCGACATGAAACCAATACAGTGTACAACGGTAATAATTAAGTTTTCAATTTATCATTAAAATCAAATACATAATAAAATTATAAGTAAAAGCAAAGTATTTTTTACCTTATGCAGCGGCAGCAGCACCTTGACGAGGAACTGCTTGTGCTCGCTCTTCAACGGCAGCGCGAACCCGTTTATTATACTGAAACAGACAACCCCACGTTAGCGGACTATGCCATAGAAACCATGTGAGAATGCCACCTGAGAGGGGTCAGGTTTCGTTGACACAGACTGTACATCAAAAAAAATTCGCCTATAAACTATTTAATCATAGCTTGCCGGATGAGAGAGGATTCTAATGTAAATGTATTGGTCGTTTGATGGACGATGTTTATGTTCATAAGACTTCACCCCCATTTCCTACGCTTTAATGTTAAAAGATTGATAATAAAGGTAAAGGTTGTTAAAACTGCTGTTAAACTTTCTGGATCTCAACTATTATAGTACTTAGCTATTATTAAATTAATTTAGGGATCGCAAGCTAGTAGTCCTAGTAGGTATAGTCGCTTTTATTCAATGAACTTCATGCTAAGCACTCTTAGATATTGGTCACTATTGCACCAGTGTAATTTATGTGGCTGAAAAAAAAATGTTTTCACGGCTTCTTCACTCACCTGCCAAGTATCTCAAGCAGCTCGCCCACGCCGTTGAAGTGCTCGGTCTCGTACACGAACCGCAGGAAGATGTTGTTGATCTGTTTCCGGATGAAGGCGCGCAGGCCGAGGAACTTGCCGTAGATGCGGTGCAGCACCGTCTTGAGGAAGTCGCGCTCGCGCGGGTCCTCCGAGTCGAACAGGTCCAGGAGCTGGGGGGGTGTGTCGGTGGTTAGAGATAAAATTCCACTAATATTAAGTACTAATATTGTAAGTGTGAGTGTTTGTATGTTTGTGACGTCTTCACGACAAAACGGCTTTTTAGAAGCTATTTGGATGCGGAACTTAAGCAGTAGACTCTTTAAAATAATTGTACATAGATATACTTTATTATTATTATATGAATTCGAGCAGTCTTAGCAGTTCACAAGTGAATGAAAATCGACAAACTTCTGTGTCCAGTTTCGTCAAAATTCTGTTTACAAGGGCGCTGGCATAATTTAGCACGACAGGACGACAGCGTCTGTGAATGACTGATATTGTGTTGTCGTCCGAAGCCTCTGGTCACCCAACACGCCGTCAGTAAATCCTATGTCAGCCGACAGACCACGGCCGACAAGGACTAATAGCTGACACCCTAGGCTTTCCTCATGTAGGCTGTTGTTGTTTGGTGACCACGAGTACGGTTACATAAAAAATTACGAAAACCAATTGGAAAAGTGGTTTGATTAAGATTTTGGCGGTGAATTCGTTTTATTGAATTATTCTTCAATGTGAGCTAAAAGATTTTGAGGAAAAATATAGCTGACGGAAAAGGCAGATGCAATTTTATCTCTTACAAAATATTTTTGATATCGGTTCAGTAAAGTTTTTGAGATTATTCGGTACAAACTACTACCCCGTTCGGCCATTTGTTCAGCCATCTCAACCAAAATAGATCTTAAAATTAGTTGATAAAATCTAATTTCCTTATTTCAATCTCGTAGGACGAAAATAAACGAACAATTCATAATTAAACTTTTAAGCAAGTTTACAAGTAATGTTTAGGTACCAGTTTTAAATCGGTCTGTTTTTCAAAGTCGATGTAACTTCGATATCCAGCGGTTTATGGGAGTATTCGTCCCGAAAGTAGTCTGGTTAATTAAAGAGTAAGATCACGATGTAATTACATTTTCATAGCTCCATCTACGATAGAAACTTATAATCTTAACTACTTTTACAACCCTAGCCAGAACGTGTAATGGCACGTGAAAACTTTTTTGTTTACGTGAAACTTTGAAAGAAGTGAAAACAGCAACATCTGCAATTAAACCCGGACAGTTCCCAGCGCCCGAGAACTGTTTTAATTGCACGTCTATACAACATAAGTACACCTTGGTTATACGTGTGTAGGAACCTTTAGTGGGGCAGCCGTGTAAGGGCTTCAGTCCATCTAATATAATGGTGAAGACGAGTATAGAATATAGGTATATATACAAATATATGTATATGTGCGACAGTGTTAAATCATTATCCGTTTCAAAGATCAAACCGTGTGGTTGCCCATGCGGAACTAATAAACGCAATACCTTTGAACACTCTAGAGGAGGCACAGAACTGATGAGCCGACGACACAAAGAATAAGTAATCTGATTGTTCCGAGAGGCAGGGACCTACTTATAAGTGCCTATGCGGTTATGCCGTATGACCTTGCGGATAACTACTGCGCTATGGCTATTTGATCACGTGACGTCCTATAGCCCAAAATATGGTCGTGCAATTGGAAATAGATCGACGAAATTTAATTATTGTGGGTCTAATTGTTGCTGGGGCAGAAACTGGTTCTTATTCTTAAAATTTTGCTGTCAGGTAGGTAATGTCCATGAACCTGCTGGATTGTCTATGTATTGTAGGATAGTTCCGTTCAAGGTATTTATAAAACGCAAAGGGCTACTTCCGAATGTTTCTACGGTCCTACGAGTCAGAGCAAAAATTCGTTAATAAAACATATCTGACTGAAGCCACACACAACAGATTTAGCACTAAACTTATGTTTAACATGAGTGTAGTTTTTGTGCTAGGAATTGTATCTGTGTGAATTGTGTAATTGAAGTTATCCATAACAGATTTCCTAACAATCAATAGAAATAGGCTTCCTCTAATCATTTAAAAACCTATACAAATATATCTCTAGATAGGACCTACAGTAGCCGCATTTTCAAATAATAATACGTTTCATTAAAAAAAGTAATATACATTTGCAAAGAAAAAAGTACTTATAGTATCATATGCCAAACAGATGAGAAATAGGGATCCAGTTCTGGTATGCATGTAAATCCCGCGTTCAAAATCGTAGAACTCAATATACATTGTTGTATATTTGCGCCTTGTTGTAGCACTAAATCGTAGATTTTGTTTATCTTTCAAATACATCTAAGTATTAGTTTTAAAGTTATCTGATAACCACAACAGTGATTTATTATTGATTTGTAAAAGCGACCGACACTATTAGATTATACACATTGTCATAACTATGTACTGGGCAGAGTCAATAGGTTAGCTCCAAGTATCGTAGTATTAGAAGAAACTATTTATCTGCGGTATTTTCCTGAACGGTTCAAATAATCGTCTATTCTGATAAGTCCAATTACATTCTATTGTTACTCAGTGCGGAGTGGAGACGCGGATATCCACGTGTTTTATTCATTTTTATATAGTATTTTTTATTTCAGTATTTGTCGTTCTCGGTTTAACTTATGAAATAATGTTATATCGATACATTCCTGCGGTTTATTTACTATGCAAGTGCTAGTCGCTTAGTCACAACTTATTTTTATCAACTTGTAAACAAAACATTGTTAGGATAGGATTGGACAGTTTTACTATGTGTTATGGATAGATTCATTATCTTATTCGTTTAGATTTTATACATTTTATGTAAGTAACTTCTTACTTTAAAAAATGCAATTTTTCAGTCTCGGATGCAAATAGTTATCTCTAGACTGAAAACTCGGCATGGGGCAAAAACTATCTATTTTTAGGCTAATCCAGTGTTACAGTGACGCTGATGCAACAAACTGTCGCAAAAAAATATTGGCATAGCATAATTTAAATGATAAGAGCATTTTTTCCATAAATAGGTTAGGCACCAAATAATTTTAGATTTGGACAGTTTAAAATAGGTATTCTGTGACCTCCTTAACTATAAAACGCTCATGTGTAGATGCTTGTATCATCATTCACCAGTAAAACCCAATACAATACTGCCAAACAAAGTTGTACATTACCTGCAGGACGAACTTTTGGTCGATGACCTTCTTCCCGATGGTGGGCTGGAAGTCGGTGGACTCGAGGAAGCGCAGGAAGAACTCGTACACCAGCTGCAGGTGCGGCCAGGACGCCTCCAGCGTGGGGTCGTCCTCCTCCGGGTCGAAGTCCGGGTTTTCACTCGGCGGCAGCGTGCGGAACAGATTGGCCGAAATCTGCGACAGTAATGAGGACTTTAGAGCTTGAAGATAAAAGTAGGATGTCTCTTTCCCACTCGCGGTTGTTTCATGGGAGAGAGCGAGAGGTCGCGCGTGTTATGGGCCGCAGTTTGGTGTACGCGCTTTAGGGAAGCTGGCTACCATGACTGGTGTTACAGTTAGTGTTCAGCGGGTATCGGCGCTGGTTCAGCACAAAGTGTGAAATGACATACCGGTGCAGGCATCCTAAAGTACCTACTTACATCCTAGAGAAGAGGCTTCGCCAAATGAAGTTTATTTATGGACGGTTTGGCCAGCATTTATTTCTCTACAGCAAGGCTGGCATGCGTCCGATAAATAGGCAAAGTCGAGAGTTCCTTATCTCAGAGGTGTAACCAGACTTTTTGCCGCAGGCATGCTAGACCACTAATTTATTTATTTCTAATACTTATATTATCTAACACCTAACACCTAATAGGTATAGACAGAGCATTTTATGTATTGTCTGTGATTTATTTATCTACCTAAGGTATTCCAGAGGTGTAGTATAAGAATCAACAACAGGCAGACTGCAGATAGATCAAATTTCTCCTAAATTAGGTATTACCAGTCCTTGAGATCGTGTTGCAAGATTTTTGATGGCTATATGTTTATATTTGTGTATGTAAGCTATAGACTGTTGTTATGTGTAGACATTTCTGCAGTAGCTGATTTCAGTTACGACTTCTGTTACAGTCCCCATTGCTCAGGTTAGGATGATGCAGCTCCAGCTGGTATGCCGTGTGTATCTAAGTTTATGGTAATTACCAGATCTCTCCTCAGTTTCATTACGTTAACTTAAAATTGAAATACTAAGCAGATAATTATAGTTATTTTCTTAAATAAATGGTTTGCGGTTTTACAGAGCTATTATTGCTTTGTTGCTATTTTTAATGAATAACCTCATTTCTTACCATCAGAGAAGCCAGGCAGAGCTGTCTCCGATAGCAAAAACAATTAATAAGGACACAAACTCAGTCCAATAAATAATATGAAAGAATGGTGATCATTCAAACTATTCACAACAAACTAACTAGTACAACTGAAAAGGTGCCAAATCAGTGATCTGCTTTGTAAAATGTCAAGAGATCAATAATATCCACTGCTAAATGTCTGTGATAAGATAAAAAATAGTTTCATTTACAAAGGTTTGTTGACCTTTGAAGACTAGCATAAAATTTAAGGATTTTTTTGTAACTGATCATTTGGGTCTCAGAACTTATGAATTATTGCAATGCTAGGGAACCGATTTGTTCTAAATTGAGGTGAATAAGCCAGATTAAATGAGACATTAAGAACGGCTAGTTTTTAAACATGTTCAATTTTAGCACAGTGAACATACCATTTTAATAATCTCTGGATAGACTGGCTCGGTGAGCACCCCGCGGCCCCCGGTGATGTACTCCACTAGTTCATTGAGGGTGGCACGTTTGATCTCCTTGCCCTTGAGGTCGGCCACTGGGTCCATGAAGTCAAACGCAACACAGCATTGCCGCAGTTTGCGCATAAATAACTCCTCCTGTTCGCTACTGGCCACGTCTGAAATCAGAATTATTGTGCTTTAGCACTATGTAGTTGGAATAAGTAAATGTATGATGATGAATTATGTGGTGTGGAAACATACTATAATCAGTTTCTAAGGATGTGTTGATGATATACCAACTGGGCACCAGTTTTTTTTTTATATTGAATGTTAGAGAGCTTGCCTATCTATTAACTGAGTAAAATGTAAATGTATGGAATGTAATAAAGGATTTTAATAATAAATTTATTCTAAAATAAATATTGTTCGTTTTATTATTATATATTTTCGCGAATGCTTTGTATCTCATTTAATGTAAGTTCCTATAGGTATTTCAGGATCTTTTGTAGCCATTATCATCCATAAATAATGTAGCATTATCATGATGATTATACTGAATTTTTTGAGATCAATTCAGTACCATGAGTTTATTTTATTACACACATACATACACACAAATCTCTCCTCTTTATAATATTAGTATAATGTAAACATACATCATTATGATTTCAATAATAAGTTAACAGTAGGTACATAACTCTACAGACTGCATGGTTAACAGTTTGAAATCAATTTCTCACTATCAAACAGAGATAGTGGTCACATATGCAAAGATGATAACAGTAATATGTTATCAATAGAACAAAAATGTGATTTTACTATAAATGTCTTGCTACTTGTCCAATGATAATGTTGATAGATCTTTTGATATGAGTACAGTCAGCCAGAGGTAAAGCTCAGGATATTATACTCATAACTGTGTATTGTGCCTATAGTTATATACAGTAAACTTCTACTCACATCAATAGAAATTACAATGAAAGCAATTGACACTTTAAAAGATTCAACTGGCAGCAGAGCAGAGCAGGGGCTGTTTAAATGGGTTCAAGATCTGCCCAAAGGTGCACAGAAGACAGATCAGAATGGCATGCTAGGCTGTATCAATAAAATAGGGAGAAAATGCAATGGTAAACTAGAGGTCAACAGTAACATAGATAGCTCCTGATCTACAACATAATACATAATATATATGCAGACATATTATAATGTTATTTAATGTAACTATTTCATGATAATGCTACAATTTGTTGCCTGTTTCCTGAAGAATTTCAGCCTATTATAAGCAACTAATTGATCAATGTCTAATGCCACATATTTTAATTGGTCCACTTTAACTGATTTATGTAGGTAAATAAATGTCACACCTACTCCACTGAAGTATTTCACTAACAGTAAAATTGAAATTAAGGCATTCCAAGCAGCCACATTATACTAGAAATCACATAACCTAATTATTGATGTCAATGACATACACTGGGTCACTACAACAAGTTGTTGAGTCAGGTAAAACTGAAGGTATCAATGAGTGAGTGTGTGTGGTGTGAGCAGTCAGCAGAATGCTGGCGGCAGGCCGGGGGGGCCGGGGCAGGCTGCGGGAGGGAAGGGGCATCACCTTTGAGCAGGGGCAAGGCCTGCAGTTCCACATCCTGCGTATTGCGGTATCTGGACGATCCCTGGGATTTCTTGGTCTTCTTCTTCAAAGACCGCTTGGCGAAGGGATCAATCCTGTCCACAAACGTTCCCGAAGACATCTTGGCGATATAAAATTGTTCCAAATGACAAAACGTCGAGCGCGATCAATGTGATACTTGTTTTGATTCCCTAATCAGAGTCATGATCCAGCCAGCTCTATGAGACGAACGCGCACTTCCCGTGAGGTCGCAGCACAATATTACAAGCCTAAACAAACATTCCTTCGTCACTCATGACGGTAATGGAGAGATCAAACTCAGGCCATTCTTTACACACTTCAAGATTCCACAACAGTTACGTAAGTTTATAACGTCTATAACACCAAAATGACACAATAACAAAACCCAACAATTCGATTCACAAATGATAACTTTATTTTCTGAGGCGTGTCGCGAATAGCAGAAGGCAGAAGTCACATATACATACAAGCCTCGTGTAATATCAGCCGGTCAGTCAATGACAATATATTTCCCCGCACTAATCGTCCCGGAATATTGGTTGATTTAACTTTAGAAACACTTATAACTGCAAAACAAGTTGGTTATAATCCGATTTGGACGCGATGAGATACTAAACGGGTGATGACACGGAGCAAAATTTAACACCAAAAATCTATCACCGTATTCTCGCCATCGCTCACCATCCGTTTCAAGAGCAAAACTGGACGCATTTTAACGCGAATCATGAGATTATTCCGAGATATTGCACTTTCACAGGGTTTATTATATATTTCTGCGACTTATTCCACTGCGAAAAACGATTAATTTTTAAAAGATAATAAAACTAAAAGATTATCATCACTGGTTATAGCTGCGAAAACGCTATACTTATAGAAAAAGTACCTATTTCTGAAAATAGATGGAGATGTATCGGAGCTTTCGTAGTAGTCGTGCAATTACTTTTTATTTATATTTTTGCAGTAAAGCCGTTAATAGGCTAAATCAATATTTAATAACTCAATTATAATTTAATAAAGAAGATTAAAATATGATGTTAGCGGTTTAACTGCTTTAAACTTAGATTTTAATTAAATGGAAGGTTCATAGGCCTATTTACTTCCTGTGCTACAGCTTCGTTCCAAATATTTAGAATTCAACGCCAAACGTAGGCCGACCATAGACATTTTTATACGATTAATTAAACATTATTTAACAAAACTTTAAATAAAAATTAAATAAACAATGTTTCATAATGTGTTTATTTATTGCATTTGTATTATCCAGTCAATATCACTGTTCATATAATATCACTGTTCTTTTCAAATATTTTTTTTTGCTCTATGATGTTTAGCCGCCATTTTGTTTGTCTATGTCGGACGTTTAGTTTTTTTTTTTAGTTTATGGTTTATCAGCGTTCGTTGTTGGTTGGGCGAAAGTGGCTTTCTAATCTCTTTTTGTATTTTATTTACTCATTCATGTGCATATTGAGTTGAAATTGATTTCATATCAATATATGTTTGTGATACGTGGTGTTGAGCACATCCTGAAAGGCATTATCGTTACGTAAACATACTGGGTGATGGTGTAGATAAATCAGTAGAAAGCAACATGGAAGCGCTGACAGTTCCGCCATGAATGCAAAATAAATAGAAATTTCAAAGGTAGGTGGTCGAGTGTCTTATTGCATGCAATTAAAGATACAAATTATGTTTCCTACAATATTATTACATCTATTTGCATTTGGTGGGCACAAATATACCCAAATTCAAGTTCAATATTGAGCTTGGAGTGGACGAAATTGGCTACGATTATGCTCCCACTGAGCTGACGCACTTGTGGAAGAAAGTGACCCGCAGTAATTGAAGTACTTACTTAGTTCCACTGTTAAAGTATATAGTTTCATAATACCATTGTAATATACACTGTGAAGCTGTTAGCCAAGCATTCATTGATATGTGGGTTCTGTTGTGTGTATTATGTAAATAGTTAATGTATGCTATAGGTTCAAAAGGCTATAAGTTTTTAACAATATTATGCTATATTTTGCAGCATTTCTATTGTATGCAGTGTGTTATTTGTGAACATCTGAGTTTGGGCTCTATTATTATTGGGGAAAACCTTATACAAAACAAGAATAATAATAACCTTTTTAGTTTAAATTTTAAATTAACAACCAAATAAACCTAATAGTGTAATACTTTAGTCAGCTGTTTTAACAAATTCATTTGTTATTGCAGAGGCTGGACGTAACTCACAAGAGGCCAGAATCTTCACAATGTTGAGAGGTGGGCGCGGGGGCCGTCACAGTCCGGAGCTGTATCCCCACACTCTCAAGTGCTCTAATGCGAGTGACACTAGCTCTGCCTACAGCGGCAGCGACACCATGACTTCTGTACACAGCTCCCTCGACATGGACATGGAGGTAGATCTGTCTGGACTGCTTGAGTCCATTGTGGACTCAGATGAGGAAGAAGATATGGAGGAGAGCTTGGACAGTCTCACTGTCCGAGACGCTGTTCGAGAATGTCTAGAAAAGGATCCAAGTGAACGCACAGATGAAGACATAGAAATACTCCTAGAATTTACTCAGCATTTTAAAGCATTTACAAACATGACTCTGACTGTAAGGCGAGCGCTCTGTGCAGTTATGGTGTTTGCAGTTGTGGAGAAAGCTGGAACTGTGGTCATGAATGATGGAGAGGAACATGACTCATGGTCGGTCCTCATCAATGGACATGTTGAGATTAAACACCAGAATGGACAAGTTGAGCACCTGGATGTTGGTGATAGCTTTGGAATGGCTGAGGCTACATTAGAGAAGCTATACCATCGAGGCATTATGACTACAAGATGTGATGATTGTCAGTTTGTCTGCATAACACAGACTGATTACTACAGAATTTTACACCAAGGTGAGGAGAACATAAAACGTCATGAAGATGAGAATGGTGTGGTGGTTCTGGTGACGGAGTTCAGGGGTGCAGCCGGAGACTCTGGGCACCAACAAGGACATGTTGTGATTAGAGGAACTCCAGAACATCTAATGTTGCAGTTGATTGAAGATAACTCCCGGGACTCAACCTATGTTGAAGACTTCTTATTGACTCATAGAACATTCATTGAGGGTCCTCTGGTGGTGGCAAAACAGCTCCTATCATGGTTTTCTGAGCCTTCTGTAAGAGACAAAGTTACAAGAGTTGTACTACTGTGGGTTAACAACCATTTTACTGACTTTGAAACAGATCCTAGCATGATGGACTTTTTGGAAAGCTTTGAAACCCTTTTGGAAAGAGAAAAGATGGAAAGCCAACTGAGACTGTTAAATATTGCATGTTCTGCTAAGGCACGGACAAGGAATGTTACATTATCAAGATCATCCCGAGATGAGCCACTGAATTTCACTATTCTAGGTGGATATGAGAGAGGATATGGAATATTTATTCTTAAAGTTGAGAGACACTCAAAGGCAGAGGAAGTAGGAATGAAGAGAGGTGATCAAGTATTAGAGGTTAATGGCCAGTCATTTAGGCATGTCAGTCATGCAAAGGCCATGGAAATATTTACTGGATCAACACATTTAAGCATTACGGTAAAAAGCAATTTATTGGCTTTTAAGCAGATGCTCCTAGTACCTGAAAACTCTCCACGGCAAAGAGGATGCACCAACATGGTGCGATGGCAAACAGATCCAAGGGCAAGGCTATCTACAGCTGAACTATTGAGTGATGATACATTGAATCCTGTGTTTCAGTCACCAACTAAGAAACCACAACAGCTCAGTGTCAAGAAGGAACCACAGAAAGGTTTCATGACATTGGGCCCAAAAAGAAGATTGCAAAAAGCATTGATGAAGATGAATATACTTCCAAAAAATACCATCAATGATGGTCTGCATAATGATGACAGTATTTTATCCAACACTGAATCGCTGAGCAAGGCTAATAGTAGCACATCATTCTATAGTTCACACAGTAATCCTGACTTGATATCTATTTGTTATGATGAATATCAATCATCTGATTATCCTGAACATGTTTTGAAAGTATACAGAGCTGACCAAACATGCAAATATTTATTAGTGCACAAAGAAACAACTGCCAGAGAGGTAGTTATGTTAACCTTGCAAGAGTTTGGTATCACTGATCCCAGTTCCAACTTTGCTCTGTGTGAAGTGTCTGTAGCACAAGGAGGTATCATCAAACAGCACCGCTTGCCAGACCAATTACAAAACCTTGCTGAAAGAATTGGTCTTAGCTCTAGATACTACCTAAAAACACAAGGAATAAGTGAGACATTAGTACCTGATGAAATGGCACCTGAACTTCTGAGAGAGAGTGTTGTGCATTTCTTACAGCTGAATGCCGTTGAAGTTGCGGTTCAGTTGACACTACAAGACTTCTGCATATTCAGACAAATAGAGAGTACTGAGTATGTGGACGATTTATTTGAACTGAACAGTAGGTATGGCACCCCCATGCTGTCGCAATTCGCAGAGCTCGTGAACAAAGAGATGTTCTGGGTGGTCACCGAGGTCGTCACGGAGCAGAACCCTGTGCGTCGCTCAAAAATAATCAAACAGTTTATAAAGGTAGCCCGACACTGCAAAGAATGTAAAAACTTCAATTCAATGTTTGCTATAATATCTGGTCTTGGGCACGGTGCAGTATCAAGATTGAGGATGTCATGGGAAAAACTACCTACCAAATACCTGAAACTGTTCTCGGACTTACAAACATTGATGGATCCCTCAAGAAACATGTCCAAATACAGACAACTACTTACAACAGAACAGGTCAGATCACCTGTTGTACCATTCTATCCAGTGGTGAGGAAAGATCTTACATTTATCCACTTGGGCAATGATACTAAAGTAGAGGGCATGGTGAACTTCGAGAAACTTCGCATGATTGCGAAAGAAGTGAGAACATTGGTCAACATGTGCAGTTCACCTTATGATCTCTTAACATTATTAGAACTCGGGAAACAACCGCCCTCCAATGCTATGGTGGCGCTGAACCAACTAACTACGGGTGGAGTCCCGCAAGGACAAGTGACCGTAAAAAGACGGAAAAAGTCCTCAAATGTACCTAACCCCAAAAAGATGTTTGAAGAAGCACAAATGGTACGGCGAGTCAAAGCTTACCTAAATCGCATGCATGTGGAAACAGATGAAGATCGTCTTCACGCACTGTCTCTGGAGTGCGAGGGAGCCGGGCCGGCCCCGGCCATGCCTCGCCGCCGGCACCCGTCACCGTCTCTCTCCACGACCAGCAGCGCATCCTCAGCCAGTGAGAGCAAAAAGAGTTTTCAGGGCAACAAGTTCGGTGCAGCATCTCCGCAGGCGGTACGCAAGTTACTAGCACTCTCGGAGCCCGCCAAGACCCGGCCGCACCAGCCGCGGCCGCCGCCGTCGGGCCCGTCGCCGTGCACGCACCGGCGCGACCCGGCCATGCCCGGCATGTGCTGCCCGCGCACGGCGCACGAGCGCTCGCACTCGGACACGCCCACGCCGCTGCCCGTGGACCTCTCCGCGGAGAGCAGCAGCGTCACGTCGCTCATTATGCCGCTGCGCAAGACGGGCTCGGCCACGTCCAGCGACAGCGGGCACGGCTCGTGCACGGCGGCGTGCGGGCGCCCCGTGCCGCCGCCGCGCGTGCCGCCCGCGCCCTACACGCTGGCGCAGGTGGCGCGCCTCGAGCGCCTGAGCCGCGCGCACTCGCACGAGGGCGTCACGCGCCACGTCGACTACTACCACGACCCGCACGACGACGACGACGACGACCAGCAGGTCTCCGCCGTCTGAACTCACGCACGAGCTGAGTGGTAGTTGGCGTATGAAAATGGTTATCTTATCACACATTAGATCATGGGCTAACTACCATTTTCAAATACCCCTATGAATTGGATCATATTCTATATTCTTCTCTTTTCAATCCATCTTATGTATGGTTGCAAGAAGTAGCAAAAAAGATCTGTACATATTCCAAATCTATTAATTTATTGATGGCAGACTGTATATTTCTGCAGGCGAAACCTTGCCAAAAGAAACTTAGACTGAGGTTCATTTTATGGACAACAGCTGGAAAGTAAATCTAAGGAGCTGAGAAATGACAATTATCAATCATGATATGAATACGGCATTTAACACCGGAATGCGTGCGCTATTGTTGAGACCTTGGTATGTTCGTTCCTGTGAGTGAGTGGAACAAAATTATGATGAATCGTCTATTTATATGTTTGTGTATTTCACAATTTGTAATCTCACATGATAGATAAAAAGCACGAGTTAAAATGTATTTTTCTTGATAATAATAATGTTATTATGATCATGTATGTACCCTAAGTCTAAAGACTGTATAATTATAAATTAAGAATTTGTCCTAGTGTTATATAGTGTAAAATTCCATACTATTCTAAGTTATGCCTCTAAATTTATTAATTAAAATAATTATAACCCACCATTCTCCAGTTTTATCTAGAAATGTTTGAATAATATAAATTTGTATTAACCTTATGGTATATGTCTACATTCCGTTTTTGTATATTCTTAACATAATATTTTCTCAATATTTTATAACTGTGAAACTTAGACCAAATAATAACTATTATGCCTTTTAAAATTACAAATCATATAATTTAAAATCCTAGTTTTATGTTGTAGTTATGTGGTAGCTTGTGGACCAATTTATGAGTTAATACATCATTATTATTTTCTATAGTTGCGACTCGAATTTTGTTTATAATATGGTTTTATTGTAAATAATAAAAATATAATTACCTACTTCATTAAAAATGTTTTATTGCTGTAGTGTAGATAAACACTGTTGTAATTTACAATATACATAATGTAATTCAATTTAAATCTTGATATTATCTGAATTGAGCTAAGTAGTCCATTTCTAATGGGTGTATGTTGGGGGCGGGTATGACCAGGCTGTGCAGCGGAGCACCGAGGTCGAAGCTCTGCATGTCCTCCAATGTCTTCACAGCTATCCTCTGTTCAGGGGACCCAACTCTTGATAGACCAACAGCTAAACTTGATTTACTAAGACCTGAAATAGTCAAATTAATTTTATAATTAATATTCTGCATAGTTAGATTTTATCCTGATGTAACAATAATTTTTGGTAAAAATACACACCTGCATCAGGCTTATTTCCAATAATCTGCAATAGCTGAGATGCCGCCTCTTTCACACTCATAAACTTAGGATCCATATACTGGCGGACTTTCTTACATAGGGATTCTTCAGTTGGTTCCTTTACTTTGATATCTGAAAAAAACATTGTAATAGGTAAGTTCCTTGTCAGCATTTTTAGTGTGACACTATGAGCCCTTTCCATCAATTAACTAAAGTCTTACCCAATAAGCATAAAGTATGCAAGTTTCTGGAGTAGTTTCCTATAATTTTCTCAAAGAAGCTATCAGGTTTCCAAGTGTCTGTCCAGTATGGAATAGAAACTGTCTCTCCGTAGTTGTAGAGCTGCAGTCCACAGCAGCTTACTGCATTCATTATAGATGCATTATGAACTATCTGAAATATATAGAAAAAAAAACTATTACTATTGCTAATAGTGATTTAATGGGAATTACAAGATATAAAGCAGCCTATAGGCCACAAGGATATAATTCTGAAAGCATTTTTTTATCTGTAGTTTTGGAGCCTATTTGATACACAATCAAATGTAGAGACATTGTATCAAATAGGCTAAAAAAATGCTGATCAAAATATTTGTATAGATATATGTTTTCCTAACCTGAGTCTCAACCCCAAAGTCCTTAGCTCGTAGTAGCATATCAGTATGTGTCGTAGCTCCTAGAGGATCTCCAACCACTAATAAAGCTATTTCAGATGTTTTTGCTTCCCTCAGTATCTCATCAATGCTGCTCTCACACAGTTCTCGATCAGCTAATATTAGCTGCCTTCCATAAAACTCCTCCTGGAAATTAAAACAAAGTAAAGTAAAGAATCAGATTGAATTTAATACAACCAGATTAATTTAAATACCAATTAATTAAGTAATAGAAACAAATGAAACTAACCAAACCTTCTTTTCCTACAGTAAGTATTGAGGTATAACTTTCAAGGAATACTTTATCACATCTTTTTACAATTTCTAAACCTCGGACAGTAATATCTTTAGCATCCCCTAGTCCTAATCCAATTAAATAAAACATTTTATCTTAATTTTATAAAACTTTTGGTTTACCACTCTACCACACGTGAAAAGTATACACAGTACAGTAAAGAAAGGAAACTTTATTGTTGCACCGTTTTTATTGCGTAGTTCATAAGAGTTTAATTAGACTGGTATATCTTCTATTCACTAGTGTAGACGAGACCGAGACTGTACCTGTAGGGAACGAACCGTTGTCATGTCAATGTCAAGCTCGGAAGAATGACATTCATCCATCGTCTAAAATCCATAGACTATTATTATTATCCATATTACTATTATCATCCCTCGATATTAATCCCAAAATTCCTAACAACAAACAAGCATGTGTTTATTTAAGAGTTTTTTCTTTGCCTTCAAATGGCCTCCAATATTTAAAGACATAATATAAGACAAAGCTGTATGAAATAATGCCCATTGCTTGAAAAAAAACAAATAAAAAAGACTAAAATATTCTCTATGGTCAAAATTGAATTTTTGGTTTGTGATGTGAAACTTTATCAAAAATATTTTTGTATAATTTGTTTTGGTTTAGTTTAGTAAACAGAAAAAATGATATCACGGAAAGGACAAAAGACTACAAATGAAGGAGTGGTTGGAAAATATATTAAGAAAGACACTCCTCCAGATTTACCAAGTAAGCCTTCATTAGATTACGTGTTTTGATTAAGTTTGCAAGTGTTTACTTGTCACTTTCTTCAAAAACTTATTCTAACTTCCTACTTCCCGTTCGTATCTTACGCCACTCTTATAATATCTACGCAATACTCACATTTCAGTTTGCGGCAATGCCAATGTTATGAACAAAAATAAACAGTGAGTCATTTTGCATGAATTCCAGTAATTAACGTGTGGACGACGGGTCACAACCGGCGGCCGCGCAGCCAGCCGTTCGGCGTGCACGACGCCGTCAGCCCCAGCCATGAGAACAAGTTCGGTAAAGCTCAGACCATGAGTGGGCATGCTGGGAAGTACACCCCCAGTGAATCTGTTCCCAGCTTAGCACACAGGTAACATACTATTTAATAAATGTATAAAAGATACAGAATAATGCTGGGTGCCTTATCTTCATTGTGATGATACTATGTTATTGAACCATCTTAATAGTATAAATAGGTAAGTAGTTATTAAATTACAGACAGTATTTAACTGTACCTCAATTTATTATTGTCTTCTCTATCATAATCATGATGGTAAATGGTAAGATTTACACATTGTTTATGTGTCATTTCAGGTTTGCAAGTTTATCCACAAACTGTGATGGCAGCAGCAGTTCCAGCAGCTACAACTCACAATTTCACCTGGAATCTAACTTGGTAAGGACTTGGGACTAACTAATACCTACATCATTAATTGGAAAATTAACATGACAGGTATAATTTGTTGTCCTGTCCAGGAGTGGATGAATATGGGCTCAAATGGTTTGGTTTATAATTTTACATAAGTATTTTATTAAGGAAATATTTTTGAAATAGTTTTATTGATTTCATATTCTTATTCCTACTCTTCATGTTAATAATTTAACTTATGGATTTATGTACTTAATAAAAAGTATCTTAACTTATTTATTGCTTTTGCTGTACAAAAGTAGGATACATACTAAATATAAAGTATGTGATAACATTTTAAATTGGCTTGTAAAATAAGCCTCAATATTAGTAAAATGTTGTTTCAGGCATCCCAGTCTACTCTGAATGACCTGGATGGCTCGTTCAGCCGGCAGACCAGCCACAGGTTTTACCGCCAGCTGCCTCCGCCGCAGCAGCAACCAGAGGATCCCATATACCAGAATCAACAGCAGGTATTCAACATTACTTTATTCTTTAGCTTTACCAACTAATGATGCAGCATAATGAATCATTTGTTGAATGAATTCCAGTTAATATTTCATTTGAACCCTAGACAAACAGCTGGAGGGAAAGCAGTAAGATATATTATATCAAAATAGCAGTGGCAAAATAGTTATTCTATTAGTAAGGGAAGATGATATGAGATACTTCCCCATCATAATATTGTGAGGTGAATATTCAATAATATCAGTCTATCCAAAAGGGAACCTAATGGAAATTGTGTTGTATAAACCCTGGCATGACCCATGGCATGAGTTGCATTGATGGTATCCCCCTTATCCGAAGAGGCAGTAGTTTGTAAAATAAGAGGTTCATCAGAAATTTTTATTACTTAAAAAAAAATATATTGAATTTGGTATATCTCTACTAACCTGATTGATGTTAATCTCTATGCACATCTATTGTGACCTGTAGGTGCAGCAACAGCGGCAGGCGGTGTACGGGTCCCGCGAAGCCAGCCTGCGCCAGCTCGGCGCCAGCGCGCGCCTGCTGCCCTCGCCCGCGCCGCACTCCATACGGCTGCATCCTGACGGTGAGAAAAGCTGGGAACCAGCTCCATACTCCATGACTGTAAACTCGTAATCGAATTCTGCGCATCCTGCTATTTAATGGTTCAGAAATATGGACACTGGGAGGATGCTAGGGTCGGATAAATACTAGGATGATAATGATGAACACTCATACTAGCAACCTGTTTACCAAGGTTCTACTACAGACTACTACAGAATTAGAACCGATAACAATGTTGCTTAGCAGTAATGTTGCATGTCTTTGACAATGCAAATGGTAGATGCCGAAAAATGAAAAAGCATCTCTCTTATTGCGGTAAATTCCGGATTTTGTAATACCATCCATCACATTTTGCCACTAATACAATTACCGAATTGTTCCAGCCTTCGCCAGCACGAGCCAGTCGTCCCCGATCTACTCCAACTACGTGAACTCGTCGGCGCTGCCGTACCACGCTCCGGCGCACGGGAGCACCGTCATCTCCACGCAACAAGGTATGGAAGATCCTCATATGAGGCTATCAGCGCAAAAGTGATGTTCCTTTCCAGTTAAAAGTCAATTGTGTCTGCAAAAGATACGCCTATTTTGCTCTGATAGCCTCATATCATCATCATCATTAGCCTATAGCAGTCCACTGCGATCTATAGCTTTCCG
Organism: Plutella xylostella; assembly: GCF_932276165.1. Taxonomy (NCBI): domain Eukaryota; kingdom Metazoa; phylum Arthropoda; class Insecta; order Lepidoptera; family Plutellidae; genus Plutella; species Plutella xylostella. Next base: position 4,120,252 of record NC_064005.1, read on the forward strand.
CATCTAATCATTACCAGCCACCTATTCGCATGTTGTCACCCCATCTAACCGGAGGGCGTCCTACATACACTACGTTTGCCCCCATTTCGCGGTCTCCACTCCAAAACACGTTTACCCCTTCGGTTCTTCGATTGTCATATACATAATATGAAATGATTCGTACTCCCACTGTGAGCTATGTGCTTCTAAAACATGTGAGGTTATATTAAAGTGTTCAATTGCTAGCTTATCCTTGTCTGGGATTAGCTATAGATTAGAACGCAATAGGCAAAGGGAAGGCGCAAGGCGAATCAGCGAATGACATGCAATAGCAGTAATAGGCACTTTAGCCATTATTTTACTATTTGCTGACTGAAGTGCTCCAAAAATAAATTACTCAAGGTCATTATGTCTGTTCCTGTGAGTATGTCTATTAGCATAAATACCTACATAATTAATACTCCGTTTTCCAGCATCAGAAGAATGCGAGCTGCCCCTGCCCCCAGGCTGGTCGGCGGACCGCACGCTCCGCGGCCGCCGCTACTACATGGACCACAACACGCAGACCACGCACTGGACGCACCCGCTCGAGAGCGTGCCCAGCCCGTGGCAGCGGGTGTCCACGCCCAGCCATGGCGTTTATTACTTCAAGTTAGTTTGTCATTGCTTAGACTCGCAAGCACTCAGAATCAGAACTATTTACATTTATAGTTCTGATTCTGAGTCCAGAAGTCTGGAACTACCAAGCCATGGAGTTTTATTATTCTAGACTTCTAGGTGTGTGCCCAGTGCATTGTATGTACTCCAACCAAAATGGCAATACGGCTCGCAAATGTACAGCGAAAAGCGGGTGACTTGCTTGCGAGTCTCGACTTCGGGAATTACAGTCGTGAGCATATTTTTATGTATGTTTAAAGTTTTCCTCTCGTCTGAAATTGTGACTGCGTGTCTGTTAAAAAAGGAGTAGTATCTATGTGACTGATTAACTTTAAAATCGCATGAAAGTAATTGCCAGTCATACAATAGGTATACCTACCTACTATACATAGGCCAGCATATAAACCCACCCGCTAACCACCCACATTCCACCAACAGTGAGATAACCCACCAGACGACCTACGCGCACCCGTGCCTGGTGGGCGGCTGCTACCTGGTGAGCCCGCTGGCGGGGGCGCTGGTGCCGCCCTACCTGCTCGACGAGATCCCGCACTGGCTCATTGTTTACTCTAAAGGTAACATATCCATTATTCTATAGGGTTCATTAAATCAACTGTTTCTGTAACCATTGTCCGGTGCAAGCCATTGACTCTATTCTGACTGGCTAAACTTTTAACCTTGGTGACCAACCATACGTTTTTACGGACAACTTTATGCTTCACACGCGCAGAAGTCTGTGGCTCAGCTCACCGATTCCAGAGCGCCACTAATACGCCACTACACTGACGACATCCCTGACGTCGACATAGGCGAGATTAGGATAGCCCTTGAGCAGCTTAAAAACAACAAGGCTCCGGGTGAAGACGGAATTACTACAGAGCTTCTGAAAGCTGGAGGTATTGCAATCCTCGAACAGCTCCAGAGGCTCTTCAATTCGGTTCTTCACAATGGCATTACACCGGAGGCATGGTCTGAGAGCGTCGTGGTATTGTTCTTTAAGAAGGGTGACAAAACCCTTCTGAAGAACTATAGACCGATCTCGCTTTTAAGCCATGTATACAAGCTGTTCTCAAGGGTTATCACGAACCGTCTTGCCCAAAAGTTAGACGAGTTCCAGCCCCCAGAGCAGGCTGGGTTTCGAAAAGGCTTTAGTACAATAGACCACATCCACACAGTAAGGCAGATTATACAGAAGACCGAAGAGTATAATCAGCCTCTGTGTCTAGCCTTTGTTGACTATGAAAAAGCCTTCGACTCCATCGAGACCTGGGCAGTTTTGGAATCCTTGCAGAGATGCCAAATCGATTGGCGCTATATCGAGGTGTTGAGATGTCTGTACAATGCCGCTACTATGACTGTCCAAGTACAGGACCACAAGACAAGACCTATCCAACTGCAACGTGAACGTGGAGTGAGACAGGGGGATGTGATATCTCCGAAACTGTTCACCAATGCATTGGAAGATGTCTTTAAGACGTTGGACTGGAAAGGACATGGCATATGTATAAATGGCGAGTACATGTCACACCCCCGCTTCGCGGACGACATCGTTATTATGGCAGAATCTCTGCAGGAACTCAGCTGGATGATAAGTGGCCTAAATGCTGCTTCCCGACGTGTTGGCCTCGGTATGAACTTGGACAAGACGAAAGTCATGTACAATGCTTACATCAAACCGGAGCCGGTCGCCGTTGGTGAGGCAACAATCGAAGTTGTGCAAGAATATGTCTACCTCGGGCAGACTATTCGGCTAGGCAGAAGCAACTGTGACAAGGAGGCTGCAAGGCGCATCCAACTGGGTTGGGCTGCATTCGGGAAACTTCGTCACATATTCTCCTCGGCCATTCCTCAGAGCCTGAAGACAAAAGTCTTCAACCAGTGCGTCCTGCCAGTGATGACGTATGGTGCAGAGACGTGGACACTGACGGTAGGACTGGTCCACCGATTTAAAGTCGCTCAGCGTGCTATGGAGAGAGCTATGCTTGGGGTTTCTCTGATGGATCGTATCAGAAATGAGGTTATCCGTCAGAGGACTAAGGTTACCGACATAGCTGTCAAAATATGCAAGCTGAAGTGGCAGTGGGCTGGTCATATCTGCCGAAGAACCGATAACCGTTGGGGTAGACGAGTTCTCGAGTGGAGACCACGAACAGGCAAACGCAGCGTGGGACGCCCTCCTGCCCGCTGGGCTGACGACCTTAGGAGGGTGGCGGGTAGTGGTTGGATGAGGAAGGCCGAGGACCGAGTGTTGTGGCGCTCCTTGGGAGAGGCCTATGTCCAGCAGTGGATGATTATTGGCTGATGATGATGACCAACCATAGACCAGCTCTAGTTTAAGAAGAATTATACTTGACACGATCAAAGTGCACCGGTACTTCGCCCCATAGCATGAATCGCAAGACGCAGGATATGACAAGTGTTAAATTGCGCTGGCTATTGGAGCCGACCTAAGTTGATTGCAATAGGTTAATGATATTTTTATTTACCTGCAGGCAAGTTTATAGTTAACATCACTGTATTGAATATGGCTTGGTTCGATCCATAGCATACTTATTCTTTGTAACCCTCATTACCAAATCTTCGTTATAGTTTGCTGTAATGACATAGGTTGTTATTTGCCCAACAATGGAACACATATAGTCGTTTGCAATAGAATCCAACAATCATGTAAACAAATATGGCGGACTGACATTGACAGCGTATTGTTTATGCCCATAGTGATGTCATAGTGTTCTAATTAGATTAAATATATAAGCCATAGACTATAAATAAAACTGAATATATATAAAAAAGTGTTTATTAAAACAAATTTAAATCTTCGTCTTCTTCATCATCACTATCAGAAGTGTCGCCGGTGACCGTAATTATAAATGGAACCACTGTGTCATCGCTTGCCGTGTCTAAAATGCCGTAGAGCTTTTTCATTTCTTCCTCTTCTTTTTTTCGTTTTGGTTAATTATATTAAGCTCTTGAAAATTCTTTTTTATTGTATTCAAATAATATTAAATTAAAATAATTTATTAAATTAAAATTAAAAGATAACTTCAGATTACGAACAACACTAACTTTTCAATGACTTATAGAGTTCGATGAGTAAAAAACTAAGATGACAGCTTGTCAAATACTTCGAAATTTTTACGTTGCAAATGTTTTAACAAATTTAACTTATAAATACAAGTTAAATCGTGTTGAAGATAATGTGAAAACAATGGTGTGTTCGTTGAAATCAGACTATGTTCATAATTGATCGTCAAATGTATGTGATTACGGAGTAATCGTGACAATTTGGTTTGTTTACATGATTGTTGGATTCTATTGCAAACGACTTATAAGTCTGTACATTAAAAACAAATGAAAAACCCCTATTTCCCCTGCAGCGGACCAGGAGCTTGACCACAAGCTGCGCTGGAGCATGTTCCGGCTGAGCGAGCTGGACTGCTACTCGGCGATGCTCACGCGCCTCTACAAGCAGGAGCTGCAGCTCATCGTCATGAAGTACGAGCAGTACCGGTCAGTACACTCGAGCATTGTTTATTCATTACTGTAATACATAACTTGCCTATGATACATTTCTTTACGTTATCTGTTGTTGCTGTCCTATGGTACCCCGGTGGTACAGAGGGCCTTTACAAGCGTGCGCCACGCCGTTCTGTCCTCAGCAACCGCTCTGGCTTCCGTCCAGCTCAGGCCTTGCGCTCGCACCTCGCCGTCCACTGTGCGCCGCCATGTGCCATCTTGACGTTATCTACATAGGTCTATTTAGCTTTTTGCCATTAGTTCCATTTCACCTTAACAATTTTCCATGGGAATGTTAAATATAGTCTGACATTTGTATGGCCTTCTCTTGGCACTTTGTATCAGTACCTATCCATATTTTGGCTGTATGGCTTAACCAACAATAAATGATAAAAATGTGTATATCTATGATATATGTGGTATCAAGGTAGGTTATCTCCAATAATCTCTATCAAATGTGTATAGATAATATATCTATTCTGGAAATTTATGCATGTTTTGTTGTTTCAGATCTGCTCTGGTTCAAGAGATAGAGAGGAGGAGGCGTGGTATACAATACCACCCCCACTCCAACTGTTGACCCACAACACTCCGCCTTACTCAGCTGTGATTTTATAATTTAAGAAAAATCAACTATATTTTATCAACTCATGCCTTCCTATATTGTGCCTTAACTTATAAGAATAAATTAATTCTTGATAAAGGTGTTTGTTTTTTCAATGATTCATCTTTTGGCTGAATCATATCATATTTGTATATTTTACACTTATTTACAAACTATCATTACATTTAAATAAACTGACTAATTTTATTATTCTTTTAACAATTCAGGGTCTCCCAGCTCCTTCTTTTCTTTCATCACCTGTTGTCCATTTACAATTTCATACTCATCAACTTTCTTCAAACCGGACACTCTGATCACTTTGGCATTTGGTATATTCAGTGTCCTTGACCAGGCCAAACCTGCAAGAAAATAATATTTGATTAAACTATGCTCACCAGGGAATCCTATCAATCATAATTGTTATTAGTTACAGTTTTTAATAAATATCCTAACTAATATTATAAATGCGAAAGTAACTGTGTCTGTCTGTCTGTTACTCTTTCACGCCAAAACTACTGAACGGATTTGAATGAAATTTGGTATACATACGGTCTAGACCCTGGAAAGAACATATGCTACTTTTTATCTCGGAATTCCCACGGGAAAACTCTTTAAGGCGAAGAGAAGAGCGCGGGAACAGCTATTCTTCATATAAACAAAAAATGCTCTTTGCAAAATGCTTATTATATTTTGCATAGTGGACAACTTCCTGAAACTGTAGCCTTCTACTGCAGTAATTAATGTTACTAGTTAGCACCAGTCATACACGATTTGAATTCAAAAAGTATATGTAACATTTAATTCAAATATGTAACAAAAATAATGATGAAATGTAATTACGAGATGGACAGATTGGATCTTACCAAAATTAATTTGATAATTAGTGGATAGTTAAAACTTATTATATTATATTACCTGGGGAAACTTCTTTCTCCTCGTCAGTCTTGAGGCCATAATAATGTGCCCAATCGGCTTTTCCCTTATAAACACTGTAGCAAACTAAGCCAAAGCAATTCCAAGCTATAAGGCCATAGGCTATACTCAATCTCTGCTTCCAAACAAACGCCTTGTCCTCAGGAATAGGCCTGGTTCTGCGACGAACAATCTTGTGGAACCACTTGTGAATCATATTTTAAATTAATATTTTCTGAAACACAATTTAGGTTATGTTTATGTAATGAGTTTTTCTACGATATTAAATTTGGATATAACAATTCTGGTGGATTCTTGGTGAAAGTAAAGCTCTGCTAACTCTTTAATTAGCGGTTTATCAATACCATAAATTGATTTTTACTCACCAAAAATAAAGCCTTGTTTTGGTTATGTATTTTGACGTTTCGTTTGTCTGGTCTGGGACTGTGGGTTGACAGTGACAGGTAAACAATAATATTCTGTGAATTACATGGGTACTAGAAATCTCAGAATAATTTTTGAATCGCAGTTCATGCACGTAAAGGTTCTTTCCCGACGCAACTCGCAAGGGAGATTTGGGACTTGGGATTTTATGTAAAAAATAACAAAGATACTAATCTCATTTGCTGAATTAGCTTCTTCTATATCCTCCTCTAGGCCTAAACCCTTCCTTCATTGGAAGGAGACCCGTGCCCCCCGTGCCCCAGCAGTGGGGACATAATGGGTCGTGATGATATCATCCTTTAACATTCAATCCCTACGGTAGCCAATGGGTTTCAGTTCTTCGGCAGATATGGCTTAAACACTTTTTAACATGGAGCGCGCTGCCAAAAGCTACTTGTCCTCCGAGTCACAACGACTGAGCACCACTAGCAGGGGCTGCAAATAAACCTGACCCTCTCTCAGTAGCAATGTCACGAGGTCAGATTTCTGTTCAAGCCACTGTGCCTACTTAGATACCATCATCTCAATGCCCATGGTGGCCACCGACCCAATGTGCCTACCTATATTAGGTACGTCTACATCTCAATGCCCATCGTGGGTGCAGGGGCTAGGGCATGCAATACCGGAACTATTTTCAATACCGGTATTGAGTTCCGGTATTGCAACTCAATACCGGGATCCCGGTATAAATACCGGTATTAGATTTCCTTGTAATAAATGGCATATATTGTGATTAAAGGTCGTATAGGTCAAAATAAAACGAGAAAAAGCAATGAAATTCATTACGAATACCGGTATTGCGGTATTGCATGCCCTAGCAGGGGCTCTTCTTGTCTGATTACTACTAGTTAGGTAGGTACCTACGAAGTAAATTATTATTTATGCATATAATATTATCCTTAATAGGTACCTAATCAAATCTACCGTAACCTGCGGCTCCATATACATAGATAGGTTCTTTCGTGCCTAATTTATCAACTTCGTGCTTCTGCTCGTAAAGTTCAGTCGAAGGTCAGAGTCACCTCGCTCGCGGGCGCAGCGAGGCGGTGCCAGGTGCCGCCTGCCGCAGGGCTGGTGCACGTACAGACTGCATTACCTACTTACTAGAAGCCTGAAAGTGTTAACTTCACGTTTATTTATACCTTTCTTGCTTTTCTGTTTAGTTAGAAGAGGAAGTTAAATATTTGATTCTATTTTTAACGACTTTAAAAAAAGGAGGAGGTTCGTCGGGATCTTTTTTTGCACTACGGGTCAATTTGCCCAATTTCATAAATCTTCCCTTTATGGCCCAAATATCTTATTTTTGTACTACCTACGTTCAAAACGTGTATTGATTATCACCGTTAAACATGCTTGTGCAATGTTTATGCCCATCAAATCCCTCTTTTATTTTCCATTCAAAAAGTTCTCATATCTGAACGAGCAGCAATAAACTGTTCGTGTCAGAAGGCGCCAGGTCGCGAAACCTTGCAGAAGGTCGCATCACAGCTTTGTTTACATCAGTACCATGCGAGCTCCTTGCTGGCCCGCGGTGTTAGCATCGTAACTGTTCATTTGTTGTTCCAAGTAGACTCATGGGAAAAAAGGATAAGAAGAGGTAGGTTATTAAGTAATCGAAAATATTGTTCAGGAAGTTTAAATATTTGACTACTGAAAGTCTTCACTTTAGGTAGATTATTATGTTGTGTTGTATGTAGGTATTATGTAACCTATGTAATTAGTAGATAACTGCAGATTAGAACTCAAGTTGAATATGCAGAACCGCATTAAAACCAATCCACTCTTAAGTACTTTATTACCGTCACAAATTCATTAAAAGTGCTTACGTACGTTTCAGAATAAAATCAGAGGTAGTAAATGCTTTGAAAAAGCATTATGAAACGTTTCTTGAAGAAGATAAAAAACGAAAAGAACGCAATGAGTTTATTCTTGCACGCCTCGACCAGTTACGATCCACTATCCCCACAGCTTCTCACCATCGGATGCCAACTATGGTAAATATGTTCATCATCATCAGCCAATAATCATCCACTGCTGGACATAGGCCTCTCCCAAGGAGCGCCACAACACTCGGTCCTCGGCCTTCCTCATCCAACCACTACCCGCCACCCGCCTAAGGTCGTCAGTCCAGCGGGCAGGAGGGCGTCCCACGCTGCGTTTGCCTGTTCGTGGTCTCCACTCGAGAACTCGTCTACCCCAACGGTTATCGGTTCTTCGGCAGATATGACCAGCCCACTGCCACTCCAGCTTGCATATTTTGACAGCTATGTCGGTAACCTTAGTCATCTGACGGATAACCTCATTTCTGATACGATCCATCAGAGAAACCTCAAGCATAGCTCTCTCCATAGCACGCTGAGCGACTTTAAATCGGTGGACCAGTCCTACCGTCAGTGTCCACGTCTCTGTACCATACGTCATCACTGGCAGGACGCACTGGTTGAAGACTTTTGTCTTCAGGCTCTGAGGAATGGCCGAGGAGAATATGTGGCGAAGTTTCCCGAATGCAGCCCAACCCAGTTGGATGCGCCTTGCAGCCTCCTTGTCGAAGTTGCTTCTGCCTAGCCGAATAGTCTGCCCGAGGTAGACATATTCTTGCACAACTTCGATTGTTGCCTCACCAACGGCGACCGGCTCCGGTTTGATGTGAGCATTGTACATGAATTTCGTCTTGTCCAAGTTCATACCGAGGCCAACACGTCGGGAAGCAGCATTTAGGCCACTTAGCATCCAGCTGAGTTCCTGCAGAGATTCTGCCATAATAACGATGTCGTCCGCGAAGCTAAATATGTTCATGTCTTACTAATAATGATCAGATAAAACTTATTCAACATTATACTATGTCGGTAACCTTAGTCCTCTGACAGATAACCTCATTTATTATACGATCCATCCGAGAAACCCAAACCAAAGCATAGCTCTGTCTATAGTACGCTGAGCGACTTTAAATCGGTAGACCAGTCCTACCGTCAGTGTCAGTAGGACGCACTGGTTGAATACTTTTGTCTTCAGTCTCTGAGCTAGCTGTCAAAATATGCAAGCTGAAGTGGCAGTGGGCTGGTTATATCTGCCGAAGAACCGATAACCGTTGGGGAAGACGAGTTCTCGAGTGGAGACCACGAACAGGCAAACGCAGCGTGGAACGTCCTCCTGCCTCTGGACCGACGACCTTAGGCGGGTAGCCGGTAGTGGCTGGATGAGGACGGCCGAAAACCGAGTATTGTGGCGCTCCTTGGGAGAGGTTTTTGTCTATCAGTGGATGATTATTGGCTGATGATTATGATGAAATTATACTTACTGTTTTCTGAAAATACATTAAATGTTGTTTTTTTTTAAGCCAAAAATTTTACAAAAATGTTATAGCCCCGAACATGCAAATCCAAAGCATGGCGACGAATTGAGATTAATGGCAAGACATGATATGGCTCTCATGCCAATGACTTCATCTGGAAGATTCTTAGACGAACAACTGCTGCTCCAGCAGATCAGTCAGAAATACATTCTTATACCAAAGTTAGAATCAGACCACCGAATACCAGTTGACACCAAGTATTATACTCCTAAAAAAAATGATGATGAAAACAATGAAAACGACTGGAAAAGAAAATACGAAATCTTGTCCAAACTAAAAAAAGGTGAAAAAGATTCTGAATATGACCCTGTACCGAAAGATAGTGTGAAAACTATTTATGGTAAAAGTAACAACAAAGATTATACTGATTTGAACGAAGAAGATTACAGTGAAATACCAGATAGAGATCGTGAAATTTCTAAAAATACGTTTGAGCTTCCTAAAAAACTTGAAATAGGCCCAAACAAATATTCAATGTACAAATCTAAACCAATAACTGGAGAGACAGATTATGATTTCACTCAACACGCAGATATAGTTAATCCTAAGTACACGAGTTCAGCTCATGATAATAAAAATAATGAGAAAATGCACGGGTACAACACATTCAAGTCTTCAGATGAAAAAGAAGAAAAATACGAGCGTAAATTAAATGAAGAATTCAATGATTTAGATCTGACACCATCAAGTGAGAGTAATTATGTTGACTACCCTAAGAATGATGAATTGACAAAATACGATAGTCCAATTAAAGCAAACTTATACAGTAACTCATGCAACCCCCAACGTCAACATTACCAGCCACAACATGACGAACCTGTTATGATCAATCAAAATTTTATAAATAAAACTGAAACCAAAATACAAGACTCGACTTCGAACAATACAACAAAAGAAGATGTTGCCTTAACTGTCCCAATCCAAAGTATAATAGAAAAAGAAAATATAGGAATTCATATGCAAGTCAAAGAAATTAAGACAGCACATGCATATGTTTCTGATAAAAACATACCGGCTGAAAAATATATTGATTTTGATAAAAATGACAACAATTTAGATGATTCTGATGCTTTTATCGGGGCAAATGCAGCAGATGTCCAACTGAATAACGCAGAGTCGACGAACTATGATAATAACATCACTGAAATAGAGAACAATGTTGATTACAACAAGCTCGACAACACTGATCAAAATGAATTTGATAATACACCACAATATTCTGAGAAAGAGCCCTTTAACAATAATCAACCAGTAGGATTGTATCCTGAGACGGTGTATGCCGAAAATGAAACAGTGGAAGAACAACTTGACCCCAACCAAGATAAGCAGTATGTAACTCCAGCTGTAGATGTTAGCAAGTATGATACAACTGGGCAGTTCAATGAACCATCCACGAACTTAGAAGAAACGGCTCAAAATGATTCAGTGGCGCCTAATGCCACTGGGCACTACGAACCAACAGGGCAGTACGACCCTAGTGTAGAACATGAACAAACAGGCGAATATGATCCAAACACACAGAACGGTGAAACTGCACCGAATGACCCAAATGCACAATACGATCAGACTGCAGAATATGATCCAAACGTACAATACGATCAGACCGGGCAGTACGATCCAAATGCACAGTATGATCAGACTGGGCAATATGATCCAAATTCACAATACGATGAAACTGCACCGAATGACCCAAATGCACAATACGATCAGACTGCAGAATATGATCCAAACGCACAGTACGATCAGACTGGGCAATATGATCCAAACGCACCATACGACCAAACTGGGCAATATGACACAAACGCACAGTATGATCCAAACGCACAATACGATCCGACTGTACAGTACGATCCAAATACACAATATGACCCGAATGCACAATATGATCCTAATGCACAATATGATCCAAACGCCCAATACGACCCTAATGGGCAATTTGGTGAAACTGGGCAAATTGAGCAAGCAAATGTGTATGCGGATCCTCAACTTCATGACCAAGTTCCGCAACCCGAAGTATTCCCTGAACAAGAGGTGCTGTCAGAGGAACCAGCGGCGGTCGAAGCCAACTATGAGCAACAACCGGAAGCCCTAAACGCCTTAGAACCTAATGTTAAAGCTCAGGAATAGATTCACATCGATGCGGATAATGCGGATTTCATCACGCAGGCAGTGACATACGAAGAAATTATAGCTTAATCCTTCACTACAAGTACTTACTTAAGATAGATAGATAGAATATTCTTTATTTGTACACAAGAATAGATTATACAAAGCTTAAATACAAACTTAATGCAAAATGCAAAAAAGGCGGTCTTATCACTAAAAGCGATTTTTTAAACTTAAGCTTTACATTGGAACCTCACTTGATATACATAAGTACCTAATCGGTGATGACACCCTAATCAATGAATACAGACCAATTTCTATACTTACAATATTCAGTAAAGTATTTGAACTCCTCGTATATCCCCACATTCATAATCACTTCCGAAGACATTTCTCAGATCATCAACACGGGTTTATGAAATCGAGGTCTACGTGCACCAATTTAGTTTCATTTGTGGAATTTTTATCGGAAGCTATTGATGAGCATAGGCAAGTCGATGTCGTGTATACTGATTTCAGCACGCGTAGCACAGTATGGCTGCGACAAGATATAAATGACAGCTAGTTGCAACAAATTGCGTGATATCAGTTGTCCTCACAAACGCTAACATGGCCAACACGAAATAATCACTAAAAGATGTGAGTTACAATTTTGACAGCGAGATTGGAAGATTTGTCGTATTTCCTAACATGGGTGTACCAATTTGGCCACACATGTCTCAGTTTGACATTTGTTTAGGTAGCATTTTATCACTCAAATTCGAAGGTGGTGATAACATGTGACACAAATTATTATTTGTTTAGTTTTTGTTAATTTCATCGTTGCTCTACAAGAAGAGATGCAGGAAAGGAAAATTACTATAATACTTATAGGGAGGATGATCCGGGACTCTAATAACCCGTTGAAAATGCTTTAAAAACAACATTTGTCAAAACACATCCTCTTTTTATTTGACTAAAATTATATATCATATTACTTATATGTAGCGGTGTTAGCTCAGACGGGTAAGCGCCCGCCCCTCACGGAAGAGATGTGGATTCAAATCCTGTCGCTGACATGTGCTAATAAGTTAGATAGATAGACATTAATTTGTTCCACTTAAACATTTGTACACTTAAATTAAGAGGCGAAATGTGTGTGTTGAAGCAGACCAAAAGGGAAGCAACTCAGCGCATATGTTTGCCCTTAGGAACAAACCACAGATTTTCAGTTGTCTCTCATACTTATACTTCAAGTTTGCCTATTCACGTCAAAGTATGTAGGTAATGAAGTAACTAATTGAATAGTTTGAATGATAAATATAGAGTTCACGAAATGTAAATAATATAAACTGTACATTGAATACATCTGGCACACCGGGCAGTCAGCGACTCATTCTAATCCTTCACCACAGCGACAAACCCTAGTCAGGCTTTATTATTTATCAACAACACATGAACAACACACTAACTGAGATGAAGTGGCTAATTGAATAGTTTGAATGCTAAATGTGGAGTTCATGAAGTGTAAATCATATAAACGGTACATTGAATACATCCGGCACACCGGGTAGTCAGCGACTAATCCTTTCACTACAGTGACAAACCCTAGTCAGGCTTTATTATTTATCAACTACACACTAACTATAAAAAAATAAGTGGGTATGCTAGCATGTACTTACAACTATCTTAAATGGTTATAAAAATATAAAATTTTCTTTAGGTAAAACATTTATTAAACTTTTAATTAATAAATTATAAAAAGTATACTATTTCACACACCATAAAAGCATATTAGGTATTCTTAGTTATCAACTATCACAATAATCAGTCTGAACTTTGCAAATATCAGTCATCAAATGGGTCTCATAGTATGTATGCCAAGTTTTTCAACTTTTTCAGTTCGGTGCCGCTCCAGTTCATTGTTTCACCACAAGGTTGCTGATGTCATCTGACCATCATTCAGCACCACCATTCACCATTCATGTGGTTTCTGCCAACAAGAGCTCTCCAACCGTGTCTAGGCCATCAATTTCTGACCAGTTTTGACCATCTTCCGTCTTGCCTACAAGCCAATTTCAATGTTCTGTAACAAACAAAAATGTTTCATTAGATTTTAGTTATACTTATGAACTAAGATTATGACTCCTACTGTCATCTTCATCATCATCATAACCCATCACGTCCCCACTGCTGGTACGGGTTTCCTTCCAATGAAGGAAGGGTTTAGGCCTAGCCGACCAAGTAGTGCCATGTGAAAAAAAATTTTTGAGTTGTTTTGTGTGCATATGCCCAATTATAATAAGATGTCACGGGTACTGGCACTTACCTACTGTTTTTTCCTTCCATTGATTATATAAATATTATTCAGTCAGGCCGTGGGACAAGCATCGAAGATGATATTCTGCTGCGCCCGTCATGATCCTGCCCGGGCTTTTTTCTCAAGGCCTTCTAGCTCCTGGGTCTGGGTAGACAGTGGGTGGGTCATCAGTCAGGTGGCATGCTGTTTTTGTTCTTCGTCTCAGGGATCCGATGCATCGACGGCTGCCGATAGCAGGAGCTCCCAAGGAATCTGAGCGTGCTTGGTCGGGAGCAAGCTTGGTCGTATATCATTTGATGAGACGATGTCCAAGAAACTCAATAAAGTAGTTTAATGAGCCAATATGAATCCATGGGGTAGCGCAAAGCAAAGTAATATTACCAAAATAATACACTCGAAACTCTCGAAAGCCCCAAACAGTCAAAATTTTCTTCAAGTTTGACGTTTGGTGACATTTTAATTGTCAAAAAACCATAGACAATACAAACAACAACCACAAATGAGAGATTTTCGGAAAAAAATTACATTTGAAAAACTTATTTGCACAGAGCAGAAAAGTTACAGTGTCACTGGGACTAATTCCGAATCACACAAATAAAACGAGTCCCATGTACCCCCTATGCTAACATTTAAGACTGATATCAAAAAGTGACTCAATTTAATCAGTCACTTCACATGTTGTCTTATTATGGCCATACTAGCCGTGCAGTAAGGCATTCGATAAAGTAGATCATAAAAATTTAATAAAAAAACTGAGTATTTATGGAATTTTCGGGTCGCTTTTGTTATGGCTAGGATCTTACTTGACTGATCGCAATTTTTATGTTGTTGTCAACGGCTTTCAATCAAGGAACTACTCAGTAACTTCGGGAGTCCCACAAGGATCGCATTTGGGCCCGATTCTCTTTAATATTTTTATAAATGATCTCCCTGGTTTGCTACAAAATTCGACACCATTTTTATTTGCTGATGATCTAAAACTTGCAAAGGTAATTAAATCCGCAGATGAATCAATACTTTTACAAAATGACCTTAATGTGCTAAACGAGTGGTGCAAAGTAAATGGCATGTTTTTAAATGCAAAAAAATGTTTTTATATTAGGTTCACTCGTAATATTAACGAAATATTGTCTACATATAATATTCAGTCAAATACTTTGCTAGAAGTCACAACAGTAAGAGATCTTGGCGTTACACTGGATAAAAAATTAACTTTTTTGCCGCATATTGACCACATTGTAAAAAAATCAAATAAAGCTCTTGGTTTTGTCCTTCGAAATAGCAAAGCCTTCCGGAACCCGAACACAAAAATCTTACTCTATAATGCATTTGTTCGGAGTGTGTTAGAGTATTGTAGTGTAGTATGGCGTCCCCACTACTCAACCCATATTGCCAGAATTGAGCGTATCCAAAAGCGTTTCGTGGGACACTTATCATATTTTGCAGGAATTTTAAATAAAAAAAAACAATACGTTGATCGATTAGATTTTTTGAAAATTACTTCCTTAGAAAAACGAAGAGATCTACTAGACCTAAGTTTTCTGTTTAAAATCATTAGAAATAGAATTGATTGTCCACAAATTTTGTCCAAGTTTAATTTTTTGGTGCCTCGAAGACTTCCCAGACAACCAATAAAACCTTTGTGTCCGCCTCACCGTAATACAGTTCTCGGTTTTAACTCTGCCATTCCTAGGTTAAGCAGATTGTTAAATAAATGTTCTGGATCAATTGATATTCATGCTGACTCTTTGTTTAAATTTAAAAATACAATTAATTTCTCAATCAATTAATATATTAATCTAAATTTTTAATTTAATTTAATCAATTATAATTTTATTTTTATAATTAGTATAAGTAGTTAAATTTATTTTAAGTAGCCACTAAATTGACGATTTTTTTTAATTTTGTGCATGCAGTGTTTACCTATAATTGTTTGTGCATCTAGTTTGTATTTAATTATAGAATTGTAATAGTTTTGATGTAACAAATGTTGGTGAACCATAATAAATAAATAAATAAATAGGATAAGGTGGTATCGGTATCTACTGCACTGCACTGTAAGCTGTACCTCTATTATAAATTTATAATACATTTATTTTGTCTCATGTCTCTTGTGATAGTTATACATATGTACCTACTTATCTCGCTCATTAGCTACTGAATATTCTTTATCGTTACTAGGTAAGTATAATAAAGTTTATTTTAGAATATTAATTATTTCTGCTAAAAAACACGCGTTGTACTTATTACTCCCAAGTCTTACTCATATTCTCCTTGCCATGCCAGTGGCTGTAGCATGGTGTGCTAG
Source organism: Plutella xylostella (assembly GCF_932276165.1). Classification (NCBI taxonomy): domain Eukaryota; kingdom Metazoa; phylum Arthropoda; class Insecta; order Lepidoptera; family Plutellidae; genus Plutella; species Plutella xylostella. Next base: position 4,136,429 of record NC_064005.1, read on the forward strand.
ACTGTGAAGTTTAGGTTGGCTCTCCAGTCCCTGCTACACACATTATCTACGTCGATAAACCAGTTTAATGCGCATTAAACCAATCACAGCGTATTTTAGAAAATACTTATATCGCGCTCCAAGCCCGCATTTAGACCGAAACTCAATAATTACACTAAACCAACTTTATTCCTAATTTCAATTACATAATACAATAAATCTACAATAACTCGACTCATTGCGGCAGCGGCATGGCGTCGAGCACGGCGGCCTGCTCCGGGAACAGCGCGTCCCGCGGCTGCTTCCAGTGCGCCTCGGCCCACGGCAGCCGCTCCAGCCCCGTCGCCCAGTGGTGGACGCGGCAGCGGACGTTCACCTTCTCTCTCTTGTTTATCTGGAATTAACGGTGTAGGTATAAATAAAACGCCTAAAGAGACTTTGCATTCCAGAATAGAGATTAGATAGAATCATTAGCAGCATTAGGTATGTATGACATCATTTACAAATTTACTGTGATGAACTAGCTTGTCGATTTTCTTATTTACTATAAGTACACATTATGTATAAAAAATAAAATTATCAAAATTCTGATAAGAGCAGCTGCCAAAAAAGGGAAATCTAATATGTATTTATAAGGTATCTGAGTCTTTGAGAGGTAAACAGTTTAGAAAAGATAATAATAATATGTCATTGCTGCTATTCACAATCATATTTTCGTACAGTGGCTTGCTAATGGCAATAACTATTACTTACTGTAACAGTAATGTAGAATTCTTTCTCCTGCAAGTCAGGGTCTGGTCCTTTGATCTGTGCGGGAGGCATCTCTATGGCATGTTCTGGAACTACAAAGCCGGCTTTCCGGAATGATGTGCGGATGTGCCACGGCTCCAATGTCCACGGCTCGTGTTTACTCATTGAGATTTGCAGCACTAGTCTGGATAAGCAGTTCATAGTCTGAAAAGAAACAGGTTTTATCAGTTTGAGTTCAGGAATTGTTATACATTTAAATTAGTATTATTATGATGCTCATTGCTAATTACATCAGATTTAGAAGTTTTAAATATATATTTTTTATACTTTGCATGTTATGATTGTTGAGTATAGTGGTATTTTTTTAAAAACAATAATAATCTAGGTAAATTAAAACTTACCCTTTGCACATACGGTGAACTGAAAGTATCATCTTGTTTGGGTTTGCTTTCATCTACTTGATATTTCATTAAATTCTCCGGACTGGCGTACACGGCCAGACCTGGCATGAGGAATTCTTTGTAGGCCTTTGTTGGACGAAGAGACAACACATCTCCAACAGTACCAACCCCTGAAACATGATATTGTTAATAATTGTAAAACAAAATACACATAAAAAGTGAATAAGTACATGCTCAAAAGTATAATAGGTAACTTACCATCAACATATTGACTCAAAATAATTTTGATATCTGGCTTCTTCTGAATGTTGGTATCTTGAACTAGATCATATACAAAATGTCTTCCTCTTAGTTTGGATGGTTTACCACCTTTACCATGCAGTGGAGGAGGCCATTTCCTTTTCAAGACAAATGTGTTCTGAAATATGTGAATATTAAAATTTTAAGTTACTGTTGTTATTAATAATGTATTCACAATTTCAGACGTGGGTGAGGCCTATATGTATAGCAGTAGCCAATAACGGGCTGATGATAATAAAAGCAATTGGCCCTCAAATAACTTTTATTTATATAGACCAGACGTATTATTAAATTGGATTGAAATGTTATACTATCTATGCATAGCAGAGAGAAGGTTTGTTCCTGAAAATGAGTATGAATATTTTATATACACACCCGTGTCTGTAGTTTCAATATATCAGTGATTGCTGAAACACTTTTAGTGATATTAGCACGTATGCCAAACATAATTGCACACCTTACAAATCTAAATAAATTAATTTAAAATTACAAATGTTTTAGGTTATTTTCTTTTCTTTCCATTCCACAACAAACCACAGAGTTCGGTGACATGACATAAGATTGACATATGATTGACATTTCATGCAGTCGTTACTCGTTCGTCAATGGTTCGTCAAGTGACAGCATTCGGAACTTTTAATCGTAGACACGCAGACCCCTAATCAGTTTGTACAGTGAAACTATAAAGTCCTGAAATTAAATGAGGGCACTGCTATCTTTCATGTAGCAACCCTATATAGCGAAACATAACAGACTTTGATACTTGCTGTTAACTTCCTACCTATTTATGTATTTTAAAAACAACTTACCATCCACAAAAAAGCTCTTATACAAGCTAGATGGTGTTAATATGAAGGCTAATAGTGAAACCAATAAATATTTATTTAGATAACGTTATTACAACTGTATAAAAAAACTGGATCTGTTGACGAAGGGCACACATAGTAAAGACATCAATTTCTCTTTTTGGACGGCCAGTTCTGTTTCTTCCAGGAGTTAGAAATATTCCATATTTTGCCCTCTTTGTCACGCTGGTCCGATATAACTATAAAATAAAATAAAAAAATCTTTTTGAGTTACAATGCCCCCCAAATTCACACAATGTGAATTTAGTAAGTAAACAAAAAATATATCTTCAAGTATCAAAATGTTAAGGTTTGACTCAACTGAAACCAGATGAAACCTACAATCAGTGGTATGTAAACAATGTTCGACTTGGGCTCTAAACCTAGGTTTATCGATAAATGAAGCGTTGGTACTAATAAAAAATGAGTTATTACAATTTGTACAATGCTACATACCCGTCATAGACGCTGTACGAGCGTAAACATCCTCCAAATTCGACAAAATGTGTCCAGCTTGATGTTCCGCTAAACATTGTATTAAAACTCGATAAATAACTTCACTAGCTTGACTACGAATATTTTTCTTCATCTTCCTAATTGCAACCAAGCGTAAATTGTTGCTTTTATCTAGATTATCCTTATAGTTAATAAGAAAATTCAAAAAAACAGCCAACCGCCTATTGACATAAACAATTGTTATGACTTTTATGTTTCTTTTCTAATGGTGCCAGGCTCCTGAAAATTTTAGTTCCTCAAACATTAATTTCAGGACTTTATAGTTTCACTGTAACAGTTTGTAATCACACCACCGCACCGGCAAGCTTAGAAGATTAATCACATTGGTATCCTCAGGCTGATGCCGGTTTCATATCCCTGCACATCCAAATGCACCACCCTATGATCCATGATCCTATGCCATCCTCCTTGAAGGAATCCTGCACCTATTTACGCACAGCAGAATCATACATTTTAAAAAACCTTTGAAATGCTCAAAATAAGTACACATAATTTTACGCATACAACGGTGCATTTTGAACAAATATATTTATGTTTTAATCATCATTGTTTTCCAACGTTGGTTTGATATGACAGGAGAAAAGACTCGACCGGCCATTTTGTTATGAAATGAAATCAAAATCAACGCCATTTTCGATTTTCGTTTCACGGGTAATAGCATTGTGTTAGTGATTGTGTGAATTTATTTGATCAATACAACTTAGTTTAACGATCGTGAGCGTGGTAAATTTCTTTACAAATGGATGAGGAAGTGGCTGACGCTCAGTCTGAACTGCAGGTAAGTTATCTTTCCATTTCTTTTACAATAACCTATCTAACCTTTGATAAGAGTTTATAAGCGATTTTGACACAAAATACCACATTTCAGAAATGTATATCCGACGGGCCGATGGACACCGATGAAGGTCCTCTCATAAATGAGAATTCCAACGGTCTATCTCACTTGTTGACGGAGGGGGAGTTCAACAGCGTGGACGCGGTCGGCGTGGACGAGTCGTCGGCGTCCAACCAGGCCTTCCTGAACGCCGTGGAGCTGTCCGCCGGCAGCGTCGGCGACTACCTCGAGAACAACGCCGAGGGGTTCAACACAGACTCATTTGATGTTGGAGACAACGCCAATCAGTACCCTAGTGACTCTATGAATAATTTGCTGTCTGACGCGGACTCTCGACCGAGTGAAATGGGGGAAAACGGGGACAAGCTCGCAGCAGGAGACACAGACAGCAATGCTGCTAGCAAGAGACCTTCTATTGATACTGACGGAGATCTGTCTGAGAGTCAACCAGCTAAAATGGAGACTGACAATGAGCCTGAAAGTGAGGTCTCAAATGATGTGAGTAACTTCGCTAACATAGGATATACCACTACAGAGGGTTTTGAACAAGAGGTGAAGGATGTGGAAGAGAAAATTAAATCTGACAAAGAAGAATCACAAGTAAAGATAACAATAAAGAAAGAAGTTGATTCCAAAGAAGAGGAAAAAGAATCACCTGTCACAAAAACAGAAGCTGTAGCAGTCAAATCTGAAGTTAAAAAAGAAATAAAATCAGAGGTCAGTAATTTAAACTGTGTAGATATTTATTTTAGCTATGTGGATTATTAAATTAATTTGGTCTATGTAAAGCATAATAATTTTGTTGAATTCTTGTTCAGTTCCATCAAAGACATGAATTTTACTGTATTTTTTGCCTTAGGTGGGTGGAGCTGAAGAAACAGAAGTGGTTTCTGAGGACGAGCTGCCGGCAGTGCAGAAGCCGAGTGTCAAGGATGCAGAAAATGTGTCTGATGATGAACTGCCTGGACCCAAACCTGCTGACCTGCCAGCTGATACTGAGGTATATACATAGAGAAACAGTTTCATAATGAGTGGTGGCTTCTATATTTTTTGGTAGATTGCATAAATCAAAAGGATAAGTTCAAATTATAGAAGGGAGTCCGCAAGTTACCTATTCCGGTACCCCCTAGGAAGTCAGTGATTGATATTGTTCAGACTGGCTAATCCCTCGTCCATAGTGACAAATCCTACTAACTCTCTAATGTCTTTCTGTTTCTCACCGACGATTTTATTATCAGATGCTGATAAAATTGACACCATTGATTTTTGATTATGCCTTGATGTCACTAGAGTCAAATATCATGATTTCAATCTATAACTGCAGTTTGCCTTCACAAAATTTATTCTGCATCACAGGTAGTGTCAGAAGATGAGCTGCCCTCAGCCAAGAAGGAGGGGAAGGAGTCCCGCAAACGAGTCAAGCCAGAAGGCAGCGAGGAGAAGGGAGACTACGACCCCCAGTCACCCACCTCGGAGAGCGAGTCCGCCAGCAAGAAGCTTGCTGTAGCTAAGGTATGTACTGTAGATTTAAATATATGTTTATTATTTACAGAATGTCACTCACGAGTTGAGTACACTTTAAAAGACAATATGTTTTCAAAAACAATTCCATGATACTAACAACACACATTGAACGTCCAAGATCGAGTCAAAGTATTTTGTCTTAACATATTATATCTGCGCCGGCGCCGGCTATGGATCAAAGCAAGGACCTTCGGCATAGCAGTCAGGGTCACTAACCACTACACCAACTGGTCATAGGAAATAAACATTTATAAATATGCCTAACAGCTTAGCAAGTATATTTATAGCTAGGTAATTTTATTACCATTGTTTTTATGCAGTTAAAAACTAATTATAATTGCATTAACAAGTCTCATCCATACTTAATATTATGTATGTTAAGTACTAAATATAGTATTGAATAGGTTTGTGAATCTAATTAACTTGAAGAAAGTAATGCAAAGTAGTAGAATAGGTATGATATAAATCACTTGGTGGTAGATTATGACTTTTGACAAGTAATTCTAATATTCTACATCGAAAAAATAAACGATTTCATTACATTTCACTTAATTTAACGTATAAACGAAATTTTATTTGATTTATCGTAGAATGGCGAAAGCAAGCCGATCCCAGCTGAGAAGAGGTCCTCAACAGACGAGAAGCCAAAGAAGAAAGTGTTGCCGGAACTGGACAAGTACTGGAAGGTGGTGAACGACGACCCCACCGACTTCACCGGCTGGACCTACCTGCTGCAGTACGTCGACCAAGAGGTGAGTGGCCACTACTTATTTCTATTCATAAACAGCTACCTAGCACGGGACCCAAGATGAGAAAAAGTTTTACGTTGCGCTCGATCATATCGCGCGGCCTTGAGAGAAAGTGCGACGGTAAATTTGCGACGTCACGTCACGAAAAGGTGATTGCATTGCGCCCCGTTCTAGGTACGCACATTGCAGATATAAATTAAGACAAAACAAAAGTGAGATAAAATCTTTACTCTATAAAGAGGAAATAAGTGGGATAAGTTAGGTACAATATGATGAAAACACAAGCTAATAACTTAATCAGCTTTATGAAGCGATTAGGCACCGAGTCTCAGTGACGATTGGCAAGGGCCAACTGATGTATAAACTGACGCTCATTGATATTTTCCGTAGACTGAGTACATGTCTCATTGAGTGTGTTGCGTTGTCTTCAGAGCGACGTGGACGCGGCGCGCGAGGCGTATGACGCCTTCTTGTCCCACTATCCGTACTGTTACGGCTACTGGCGCAAGTACGCCGACTACGAAAAAAGAAAAGGAAGTAAAAAGAAGTGTCTCGACGTAAGTACCGTGCCACTGAAATGCCTAATATTTAAGATCACTTGGTCAGTTTGGTAAGGCTTCTATACTACACTGAATGATAATTTTCATTTAAATACTTTATGTCTAATGTGAACTCTTGGATTTTAAATTGATTTAGTTCATAACTTGGTATTTTGCAACTATTTTTTTTCCCAACAGTGCGTCGAGGCCCGCGATGCTCGTTACACAAAGCCGACCGACACTGGAGTGTTTTATTATCTTCATTACAATTTCATTTTAGTGATTTGTCATTTGTGCTGTATATTTTATTATAGTGTAGTGCTTATATTGATGATACTTTGTACACGCATGATGTATTGTTATACTTTTCCATGTATATTATTTAAGTACATACAAAATGGACCGTGGATATATTTAAGATTAACTAACTAATCCATGGCAACATGGACCCTACAGGGCTTCCTTATAGCCATTGGCATTTAGAACAGAAGAGCGGCGGCGGGAGGCGCGGCGCGGCGAGCGAACAGGTGTAATATGCCCGACCACTTATATACATATCTAAATTGAATGAGACATAAATGCTATACATTGAATCCCTTGCTTCAGTGGCGTCGCTCGCGGCCCACTCGGTCGCCCGTTGGGCTTGTCTCACCGTCTGAATGTTTCAGGTGTTGGAAAGAGGGCTGAAAGCCATCCCACTGTCAGTGGACCTGTGGATTCATTACCTGAACCATGTAAAAGCGACGCGCGGCGAGGACCACGCGTACATCCGCTCGCAGTACGAACGCGCCATCGGTGAGTGAAAATAATATTTCTTCTTTTATTCTAATTTATAACACGTCTTCTAGAATGTGTCGTGGATAAAAGTGGCTTAAATTCTCTCGAATGTTTACCCATTGAATGCCTGTTTCTAAATGTATATTTATTTACTGTATAGCTCATGGTATGTGTGTTATTACAGAAGTGGTGGATGTGTGTGTGTGGTGTGGTGTGTGTGTGGTGTGGTGTGGTGTGTGTGTGTGTGTAGGTGTCTAGCCTGAAATAAATGACTATTTATTATTATTTATTTTATTATTACATAATGCCTCAAATATGGATAATTCGGATTCCTGATCACTTATTTATGGATGAATTATTTTTAGTCCTTTTATCACCTGTAGCGTAGCTCATCACTGCTATGACAGTATCGGGATATTTGTTGTCGATACCGATAAAGAAGCATCAACCTATTCAATCCTAAAACCCCCTACTCCCACCGACAGAGGCGTGCGGTCTGGAGTTCCGCTCGGACCGGCTGTGGGAGGCGTACGTGAAGTGGCAGGCGGAGGCGGGCGACGCGCTCGCCGTCACGCACATCTACGACCGCCTGCTGGCCACGCCCACGCTCGGCTACACCACGCACTTCGACAAGTGAGCATCACCCCTGTTCCCTACAGCACAGAGGTCACGCACATCTACGACCGCCTGCTGGCCACGCCCACGCTCGGCTACACCACGCACTTCGACCAGTGAGCATCACCCCTGTTCCCTACAGCACAGAGGTCACGCACATCTACGACCGCCTGCTGGCCACGCCCACGCTCGGCTACACCACGCACTTCGACAAGTGAGCATCACCCCTGTTCCCTACAGCACAGAGGTCACGCACATCTACGACCGCCTGCTGGCCACGCCCACGCTCGGCTACACCACGCACTTCGACAAGTGAGCATCACCCCTGTTCCCTACAGCACAGAGGTCACGCACATCTACGACCGCCTGCTGGCCACGCCCACGCTCGGCTACACCACGCACTTCGACAAGTGAGCATCACCCCTGTTCCCTACAGCACAGAGGTCACGCACATCTACGACCGCCTGCTGGCCACGCCCACGCTCGGCTACACCACGCACTTCGACAAGTGAGCATCACCCCTGTTCCCTACAGCACAGAGGCGGGCGACGCGCGAGCCGTGAGTCCTGGAAGGTCACTCTAGCTTTTCGAAAGCCATAATATTTCCGACGCTGCTAATCATAGCTCTATCGCGATGCAAGTTCGTTTGCATAGTTTTCGTAAAGCTGGAGTGACATTCCTCGAGTTCCACTCGGATGGTAGGTGGACGTGAAGTGGCAAGCCCACGGTCGGATGTACCAAGCACTTCGACATGTAAGATGCATTATCACCCCTTCTCCCACTGCCACTATCCAAAGCGATAGATTAGATATGTGTAGAGCAATGATTTCAAAAGGAAGGATAGGCCCTTCAGAACATTTTACTCAAACCTACTTTATACAAGCAAAATAACTGTCATCTGTCATAATTTGTTTGAACTATGTCAGTGCCTAGCAACTATCTTGACGACGTAACCTTGTACGTGCGTTAATAATTTACTGTCCCGGACATTGTTTTATTATTTGCAGGCGCCATATTAATAATTTAAGACAAATCTGTTTTGGGCTGTAGACCTGTAGAGCGTCCCGTACAAATGGACTAAAAATAACGCTCCAAAACGTAAGTGTGTGCAACAAGAAAATGTTCTCGGAGGATAGTCAACAAAAAATGACGTCCGTACAAGGTTACAGCGCGCGGCCATTGAAGAGTTTGGTAGTAAAATAATTATCAATTTATAATGTGTGTAGCGTCCGTAGTCGAGCGGGCCTCAGTGATCTTAACTGATCGCTGAGGTTAAGCAACAACTGACACGGTCAGCCATTGGATGGGTGACCAATTTCAAGTGGTGCTTTTCTGGACGCTTCCGTGCTTCGGACGGCACGTTAAGCCGTGGGTCCCGGTTGCTGCTTCGGTAGCAGTCGTTAAGCCTAGTCAGAGGCCTTCGGGCGGCTTGAAAACATCTGATAGTCGGGTTGCCCACTTACCCGACAACTCTCTCAGCACAAGCTTGCTTGTGTTGGGGTCCACCAACCCGCACTTGGCCAGCGTGGTGGACTAGGCCTAAACCCTTCCTTCATTGGAAGGAGACCCGTGCCCCAGCAGTGGGGACGTAATGGGTCGTGATGAATGTGTTTATTACTTAATTTAATGGTAATTACCGATGATACGATATTCGATGTTTCTTTTTAACCTTCGTATAATGGTTTTTGCAGCCTTTCACAACACAACTACATATTTATCACAAGATTCACAAGACCATCTCTCGGCCACAGACAACTGTCGACTGAGGAGCGTTGGCCCTAAAATGACGATTTTAGGGCCAACGCGCGGGTGCCATTTTTTGAGTGGGAGGCCCTGTCCTTACGCTAGTAATATATATGTCAATGGTGTAGAGATATTATAGTCACACGCTTTACACATTTGACGAAAGTTTTTGTATTTATCGTGAGCTCTTCTCTTCTATGCCTCCTTTTAGTAGGATTTCCAATGGTTTCAACGTCATGTCATCGTAAAAACCCCACCTTTACATCTGACATGACATTCATGACAACTTCCCTTCCAGTTTCCAAGAGCACGTGATGTCGGAGTCGGTGAAGAACATCGTCAGCAAGGAGGAGCTGGTGCGGCTGAGGGGCGAGGTGCGCGGCGCGGGGGGCGGGGGCGGGCCCGCGCTGGACCTGCCGCCGGGGGAGGACGAGCCGCCAGACCACGTGGTGAGTCATGTCGTGTATACAGGTTGTTGCAAAACGGGTATACTAAGCCGAAAGCTACATGTGCAGCATAGTCGCGAATTTTGAAATTCCGATTTAATTTTTGGGCTTAGATATAGGTACCATGCTGCACAATTGCACATGTGGGTTTCGGCTTAGTATACCCTTTTTACAACACCCTGTATACAGCTGTAGCAATGAGAGACAGGGGAGGTGCGGGGCGAGGTGCGCGGCGCGGGGGGCGGCGGGGGGCCCGCGCTGGACCTGCCGCCGGGCGAGGACGAGCCGCCCGACCACGTGGTGAGTCTCTACAGACAGCTGTAGCGATAAGAGACTTAAAGAGACAGGCAAGGTGCGGGGGGTGGGGGGTGAGGACGAGCCGCCCGACCACGTGGTGAGTCAAGTCGTATATAATCGTTTGCAATAGAATCTAACAATCATGTAAACAAACCAAATTGTCACGATTACTCCGTAATCACATACATTTGACGAGCAATTATGAACATAGTCTGATTTCAACGAACGCACCATTGTTTTTACATTATTTTCAACACGGTTTAACTTGTATTTATAAGTTAAATTTGTTAAAACATTTGCAACGTAAAAATTTCGAAGTATTTGACAAGCTGTCATCTTAGTTTTTTACTCATCGAACTCTATAAGGGTCACTTTTACCAAACGCTAAACGTATTTAAAATAGTGTTTAAATCAAATTTTAAATACATTTTGTAGTAACTGACAGACGTTTGACAGGCTACTAAATACGTTTAGCGTTTGGTGAAATTCCACCTAAGTCATTGAAAAGTTAGTGTTGTTCGTAATCTGAAGTTATCTTTTATTTTTAATTTAATAAATTATTTTAATTTAATATTATTTAAATACAATAAAAAAAAATTCAAGAGCTTAATATAATTAATCAAAATGAAAAAAGGAAGAGGAAGAAATGAAAAAGCTCGACGGCATTTTAGACACGGCAAGCGATGACACAGTGGTTCCATTTATAATTACGGTCACCGGCGACACTTCTGATAGTGATGATGACGAAGACGAAGATTTAAATTTGTTTTAATAAACACTTTTTATATATAATCAGTTTTATTTTATAGTCTATGGCTTATATATTTAATCTAATTAGAACACTATGACATCACTATGGGCATAAACAATACGCTGTCAATGTCAGTCCGCCATATTTGTTTACATGATTGTTGGATTCTATTGCAAACGATTATACAGCTGTAGCGATGAGAGACAGGGGAGGTGCGGGGTGAGGTGCGCGGCGCGGGGGCGCGCTGGACCTGCCGCCCGGCGAAGACGAGCCGCCTGATCACGTGGTGAGTCATGTCGCTTGTACATCTGTAGTAGTGAGAGTCAGGCGAGGTGGGGGGGCGAGGGTGATAAAATGCCCATAAACTACCCTGTATTTATGACAGGATAGTTTATGGGCACTTTATCACTAAGTGGTCGTTACTATTATAATACCACTGTGTCTATCACGGGCTAACGTGGCAATACGTTAGCGTTGTACGACAAACATATGGAAAAAGAACAGCGCCAACGTAGTCACTTGTAATATAAATTGCTATCGAATTATGCTAGCGATTTGAGTTGACAGCACTCGTGATCGACGCCCAGATCCTTACTTTTTCAGTGTACTAATTGTATGAAAGTAACGACCCTATCTAGAAGTCTGGTCACTACCATACTCGGCACTACCCAGGGCTTCCTCGGGTTCCCTTTCATACCATACTTTAACCCCATATATGTTGTTTGTGCAGGCATCCGACGAAGAGGCGCAGGCGATCAAGGAGCGCATCATCGCGGCGCGGCGCAAGGTGCACAAGGCGACGAGCGAGGAGGTCGCCGCGCGCTGGACCTTCGAGGAGGGGGTCAGTATGAGCTGTTGTAGCCTCTGATTGTGATATTGCACATATTGTGCAATAGAATATTGTCGTTTGCTTCTAGGTATAATTTGCATCGCGGAAAGTCTGTTTTTTAATCTCAGATACTAAATTGTCAGATTCTGAACGGTTCATCAACAATCAATTGTTCCGCCAATAGAAAGATTACCTTGCGTTCAGAATGTTAAAAAACAGACTTTAGATTGCTTCATGTACCATGTAGTTTTACGACCCAATTTTTCTATGTCTAGACGTTCCGGTTCCTATAATCGGCAAAACGGGTACGAAAGTTCAAAAGTTATGTGCTTATTTGATTTTAAATTGTACACCTCTTTCCGTTTTTAATTCAGTATACCGTACATGCAACCAAGTGAAGTCAACAACTAAATCCCCCCTCAATTCACAGATAAAGCGCCCCTACTTCCACGTGAAGCCCCTAGAGCGGTGCCAGCTCAAGAACTGGAAGGCGTATCTGGAGTGGGAGAAGCAGCACGGGTCGCTCAAGCGCGCGCTCGTGCTGCACGAGCGGTGTCTGATAGCATGTGCGCTGTATGACGAGTTTTGGATGCGGGTGAGTGAAGGTTGCTTTAGTGTAAGCTGGCGAATAGTTGAAGAAACCTGCAAAGTCTACGGACAAATACCGGATTGCATATTTGACTAATGTAATTTTAATTATTGCTAACATTGAGTGCATTAAGGACCCTGAGGACATGCAATATGCAGCAGCTACCGGCTGTCCCCAAAAGGGTAGTTAAATGACTCAAGCAAGCATTTTTCACTTTCTATATGAATTTTTATTCAAATGATATTTCGCTAGTCGTATCACCGATTTTAATGAGAACACAATTTTCACATGTATATTATTAGGCTAAATAAATAATTTTAAATCAAGAGTTTCTCTCCCCACCAGCTAATAAAATTCCTCGAGGAGCGTTCGGAAACCAACCCCGAGCTCGTCGCTCTAGAACGTTCCGTGCTAGAACGAGCCTGCACAGTGCACCACCCGGACAAGCCGGAGCTGGCGCTGCACTGGGCGCACTTCGAGGAGGCGCGCGGGCACGACGCGCGAGCTGCCGAGATACTGGAGAGGGCCGAGAAGCAGCAGCCGAGTCTTGTGCAGATACAGTACCGGTGAGATGTTGTCTCTAGCTGATAGGACGGCCTTTTGTACTCTAAATAAGTTAGGTACAACTTGTTAAATTTGTACAAATAGTATTCTTTCTATCTATAGCGGTAAATGGACTCAAATACTCGGAAAGTGGTAAGATTCTCTAATCTTAGGTATCAAGAATTCTTAAATATTCGTCCTTCGCAGAAACAAGAAATAAATTGATAGGTACGATGTAGACTATTGCGACCTCCAAACAACCTCAAACGACCTAGGACATAACAGAGATCCTAAATGATTTTGATACAATTATCGATAGATTGCCGATTCACCGGGATTTGTACGGGATATTGATAAGGCTCTCTGAAGTAACGTTCGAAATAAAAAAATGCATACAAATCGTAGTGTACCTTATAAAATATCCGCGCTATTCACAATCTATTTGTAGCGTCCTAAAAACGAGGTAATTTTTAACAATCCCATTCTACTCGACAGACGCGTGAACCTGGAGCGGCGGCGCGGCGACTACGACAAATGTGTCCAGCTTTACGAGCAGTACATCGCGGCCGCCAAGAGCAAGTCCATCGCTTCAGCGCTCGCGATCAAATACGCGCGGTTCCTGTACCACGTGCGGGCGGACGCGCCGGGAGCGAGGAAGGTGCTGGATGACGCGATAGCGAAGGATCCGCTGAATGAGAGGCTGCACTTGCAGCGGTTGGATCTGGCGCTGCACACGCCTAATACTCCGTTTAGTGAGCTTGAAGGTACGTTGCTTGACGATAATAATATTTATAGGCGCAACTTGATCAGTCAGTAAGACTTTTCAAGAACTACATCGCGAGTTTTAAATATATTTTTTACTTGTTAGCAAATAATTATTGGATAACATTGACTTATTTCGGCTTTATAAATTATAAATAAGTAATAAACTTACATCAATTACGCTTAAATCTTCCGAAGCCGTCGCTTGATGTGACAAAATGCTTGATATATTTTCTGTCTAAAGTTTTCCTTTTTGCAACTAATCACCTTAACCCATCATCTCTCCCACAGAGCTAGTCCAGTCCTACGAGAAGCAAGAGGGCGCGGACGCGGAGGCGAGCGCGCGGTTCGCGTGGCGGCGGCGCGAGCTGGCGGAGGAGCTGGGCGGCGCGGCGGCGGCGCGCGCGGCGGCGCTGCACCAGCGGGCCTTAGCCAAGCATCTGAGGAAGCGGGCCAGGAAGGAGAAGCATGACGCGCCTGCGCCTGCTGCGTGAGTGTTGGACGCTATAGTTATTTGATTGATTCTAATCAATTAAAAAGCTAAACTATCAACAAAATTAGAACATGAAATATTATAAAAGAATGCAGTTGAAGTTATTGATTAAAATATACAAGTGTTTCGACGAGAACACAACGTTGCTCCCAGAAAAACATACTAAATCACTACCCTCTCCACAGGCCCACCGACGTGAAGAAGAAGGAATCCTCCACGACCAACAACTCGGCCGCGGCGGCACCTACAGGCGGCTACTACCAGCCGCCGGCCGCGCCTCCTCAATACGACCAGAACTACGCGCAGGGCTACCAGCCGCCGCCGTGGGGGTACCAGCAGCCGCCCGGGCCCTACCAGCACCCGCACCCGGGCTGGCCGCAGTACCCCAACTACTACTAGCGACCACCGCGCCTCGCGGCCCGCGCCCCGAGGTTCCATCCTCCGAGATAGACGAACGTTTGTTTAGTGATGTAACAACTTGTGACGGAGTGTAAATGGAAAAGGTTGATTTGTCGGTCGGACAAAAATTATGATAACTAGCGGGAGATGTTAAGATGAATTTTTCCCTTAACGTCGCTTCCCATAATGTCGCTTTGCGTTTTACCTCAATTCCCAATACCTCGCTCCTCGCTTCACAGTGGTTCCCGGCACACCGCGCCACATTTATGGTTAGAATCAGTACTGTCAGAGTCAGAATTTTCATAAAAATTATAATAATTAGAAATACAAAACAAATAAATAACGCTATTGAATTCTTATTTTAATTATTGTATACATATTATACAGGGTGTTGCAAAAAGGGTATACTAAGCCGAAACCTACAAGTGCAGCATGTTATATCTAAGCCCGAAATTCAAAATTCGCGAAAAAAAATCATTCTCCATAGTAATAAGTCACGTGATCAACTAAGTTTCTATGGAAAATTAACAATTTTTTTCACGAATTTTGTAGTAAGTATACCTTTTTTGCAACACCCTGTATAAGAACAATTTTAGAGCAATATGAGAAAAATGAGAGCTCAAATATGAGAGCAATCTTAAAATATTGTTTGAAAAAGACTAACCATGACTGTACCATAAGTTAGCGCGACATTCTGGGACTAACAGTAACATGAACAGCGATGTAATGGGAATGCAGGTAAGACGTCTGTTGAGGAGCGACATTATGGGAAGCGACGTTCAGGGAAAAATTTTTGTTGCACCAGAGTGGGCTAGGCTAAGTCATCAACCATGTCTTTGTTAAGTTACCGGCTGGGGTAGTCGTTTTATGAATTAGACATTTGACTTGATTAACTTTCGTAAATAATTCTTTTATTAACTCCACCTATTGGTTGTTTGCACAGATTTCGTTGTGGTTACATTTTACACACATACAAAAACAATTTGAAAGCAGTCGGAATGCGATGTGAAAGTGCATCTACACAGTGTGCAAAATAGACTCGCAACCTCTAAAAGATGAAATAACACTATTGTGGCAAATAATGTTTCACGACCGTTCTTGAGGTAAGACACTTTTAAATGAACTTTGTGTGGATGCACCAAAACAAACACCAAGTACCTGTTTGGTTTTATTGTGTATAGTATGATGTTAGCGTTTATATTGTACACAGAAGTCTGTATTGGTAGAAGAATATGATGTCATTGACAATGGGCGCACTTTATTGCAATATTTGCATTTGTTTTTAAGTGTAGAAAATAAACTGCAAAAGAAAACAAACTGTCTTTATCTTCACATACCTATATTTAAATTCATTAAAAAGTAACCATATCTTATCCATAATAATTATGTGTAACTCAATTAACAAACTCTACATCGCATGTTTATAAATATTTTCTTATATTTTATTGTATTGCGATTTTATAACTTTGTTAATCGCGTTAAACTCAACTTCAAAATAATAACACGACAAAGCTAATTAATTTTATAAGTTAAATTATTCGATAAATTGGAGACAAGTGATCAATTTCAGTTCATTGCACTGTTAGGCAGAGAAAATGACATTAAAAAAATCTTTCTTATTTGTACCGACATGATGTATCTATTCACCACGTATTCTAACAGAACTAAATACGTAAATAAGTCAACAAACAGATTGTAATATATTATGTAGTCTGAGCCTATCTGAAACCTAGTTAAACATTGTGAGATATGGCGTTTCGACTTTCTCCGTGTTCGGCATCATAAGGGTCACAGTGACAGTTAAATAAAGTCAATTTTTCTCTCCACCTTTATTTGCAAGGTGCGGGTGCCTATATAAATAGAGTGAGTCGCCCGCGCGCCTCAGTTGGTTTTTGATTTTTGAAGTGAACACTTCGGCAAAATGGCTCAATGTAGCCACGGTTCTCGTCGGCTTCGCTCCGACGGGGAAAAATATAATATTGAATTTGCGGAGTCCTCGCTGCCGGGAGCTGTAGCGTGATGCGGACCAGGCGGCGCGGGGCCTGCCGGCTGCTGCGCACGCAGCCATTGCTGAGGATTTCGCAACGAAAGTTTGAGTTGATAAGCCGTGAGTAAAATGCTATTATTTACTGCTTTTAAAAGCTCAGCCACTGGTCATAATGCTCCGGCGCTTGGGGTTTTTATCCCACGCAGTAGGGTCCGATTCAATAGTCGTGGTGATGATTGATCACATATTCCGGTCCTACTAGTGGCGCTTGAGCTAGATACTTACATTAATGACCGCTTTAAGTAAAGCATATGTTAATTTTATACAGGAAAAAATAATAAAAATATATTTTTCTACCCTCAATTTCTAATATTTTTAGATAACAGTAGATAAAAACTTTGCTATTACAATAATGCACTTGATTATAGCTTATGTAAGGCTTTACAAACAGGAGCTTTCCAGGACCGTCATAGGATTTTTTACAGGAAGCACGTGGCTCCGAGTTTCAGTATGTTGGGACATTGTGGCATGTGCGGCGAGTAATGTGATCCGCCGGTACCTACCCGCTGAGGGTAGGCAGGCCGATTCGGTGAAATTGAAGTTTCGTGTAACCTGCACCCGGCCCTGTGCTCCTGCGCTGGCCGCCGTCTCGTGGCACCTGCATCGCAGCGTACACCCGGCCCTGCGCTCCTGCCCTGGCCACCGGTTCGTGCCACCTGCATCGCAGCATACACCCGGCCCTGTGCTCCTGCGCTGGCCGCCGTCTCGTGCCACCTGCATCGCAGCGTACACCCGGTCCTGGCCCTGGCCACCGGTTTGTTGTACCTGCATCGCTGCATAGACCCAGCCATGCACTCCTGCCCTGGCGGCTGTACACCCGGTCCTGGCCCTGGCCACCGGTTTGTGCTACCTGCATCGCTGCATAGACCCAGCCATGTACTCCTGCCCTGGCGGCTGTGTTGTCCCACCTGCATCGCTGCGCACACCTGGCACTCCTGTTCTGGTTGCCAGATCCAAACGCCCCCTGTCTGGGAAGAGATTTTATGCTCAGCGGAACCGCCTGCACTATTGCTAGCACGGTCATCATCATCATCAGCCATCATTATGAGTGACTTATTTAGAAGGTATCGAGTAACGTGCGCTATTCATCAGTGATTTTGGCATATGCAGACGAACGTTTACTGCCAAGGTTGGTCATGTTAGCCATACAAGGGCACACCAACGAAGCATGAGTAACCACCTGCAGTCGCCGTAGCCGCATCGGCATGGATGACGACAAATCGGGTAACGTGCACCGCTTCTAAAAGTGTTATAGCACTTCAATTTGATGCCTCCGCTGAGGTAGGATATTCTATTAAAGCAGCTTTCTTCTGAACTCCCCAAAGTGACCTGTAGACTGCTCCTGGGGATAGTTGTGCAATCAATTTTTTATTTCGATGTCTCTGCTGAAGAAACTGTCTAATGCAGCTTTTGTTCTAAACTGCCTAAAGATCATTGGACTGCTCATGGGAATGGTGACGCACGGTAAGTACAGGAACGTTACTCTATACTGATGAGAAACGAACGAACGAGAGCTGTCGTGCAATCGGCACGTTTAATACATACAAACAGATAGAGCGGCTCGCGCCGCAGTGCACTGAAAGTTCGTTTTTCGTCATATAAAGTGACCCCCCAGACACTATCTTAAGTGTCATGACACATCGGCAGATTCCAGCTTTGAGTCTTTTCTTTTCTCGGCTGTGAGCAAAGTGAATCCCACCGGCGAGTGTTCAACCTAAAAGCACTGAGCTAATTCCTGATTTCGTGAAAGTCGCTGTTGCTATACCATACCGCTTCACAAGTTACCGAATTTATTATGATCCTACTGTCGGGTGATCATGATCGGAGTGTCATCGCGGTTTCTGAGTGGCACCATATTAGCTGTCTTCCTTATGTCCCAGTGGATTGTGAGTGTGTATAATCCGAGATCTTTGTTGAAAAATGCGTGAACCTCCTACGCAGCAGCTGTCTACTAGTTGTGTATCGAATAAATCGAGTAACGGTGCTCTTGCACGAGACGACTACCTTTTGGTAAAATTATAACTTCCACTATTCTGGGAACATGCATATACCTACTGTGTACTGTGTATCACATCACGTGTAGCCGCGGCCCTACTCAATGTACGGGGCTAGATAATAAACAATGGCAGTCGTCATTAAATTTCTATGAATTTCGAAGGTCATCATTTGGAGCACAATCCAAAGGGTGAAAGTACCTATTCATGCCTAAACGGCTTCTCTAATGAAAAGGTATTTTTAATTCGATTCTGGCGCAAATGTTTCATAACTATTTTTCAACACTGTATCTGCTGAAACTACTTAGACTGACTGGTTAAGATGCAGACGTGCCGTTTTCACAATTCCATTCTGAGTAATCCTCAACTGTTTTATGGATCTTTCAGTTAGTTACGTACCTAGTTACCTAGTAAAAAATTACTTGTGTCATGCTCGTACTCGCATCTCATTTAGGAGCTCTCTGGCCTCTAGCTGAAGGCTAGAACTGGTATATATATCTACTAAGCTAGTACAGAGTTATAACCGGGCAGCGGTGACGTGGTAGCTGCTTGATTTATTAGAGTTTGCGGAAAACTTTCTAAATAAGTAATAATTATTAGTCATAATATTAACTCTTCGCAGTTCTTTCAGAATACAATACCAGGTCGCTGAAGTAGGTAACCTTCCTTAGCTGGACAACAACAAGCCTTTTTGTTTTAAAGAATGTCACAGTTATTGGCCGTTCCACTGTCATATCGATGTCCAAGGACTGTTTCTTGGGTATAGCTAACTACCTAAGTTTACCTATAGATAGCCGCAAGCTATCTGCTGTTGGCGAACTGTCAGTTCTGATTGATAAGTCAGGCTCGAGGTGGCTCGTCCAACTGTCCATGTTCCCGCCGCCATGATTGTTGCCTCCACAGATTAGAGAGTCTATGTTGGCTGTCGTTGCATCAGGTCTGATCAGGTACAACTAACATCTTTACGTACCATCTTTATTTAATCGAGCTATTTTATTTTGTTTTATCCAGGTTGACTTGATGGTTTCAAAATCGAACCTACAACAATGTAAGTAGGTACCTACCTACGTACCTTTAAAGTTGCAATAAGGCGAAGCCTTAAGGTTTTGGCCGAGACCTGCCCTTAGTGTTGACGAACATACCTAAAGGTGACCTTGTTAATGTTTTTCATATGAAGTACTGAACATTTTACTTATCCTGGTGGCATGACTGATCATTTACCTACCCAGTTAAGACATGTTAGCCGGGTTTAATTTATCAACTATTATAATTGTTATTGTTGTGTTAATCAATCTTTATTAATTGATGTCATCTACCAAGGAATGCTGCCAGAGCTCATAATATTCACACATGATGATACAGAATGATAGTAGCCCACAAAATCGGTGCAAAGGCTTATAAAATAACTTTCCTTCCTAGTAGGACTGCACAGGAACTCGTTAACCGCCGAGCTAGTTAGAATACAAAATTAGACTGTGTGTTACCTACTTGTCAATCTAGAATATGAATATAGTGACCTGCATCATGTTTTGAAAAACTGAATACTTAGTTATCCGCCAGTGTCACAGCCTTCATCTAATCTTTTCCAGTAGCTGATGAGGCTGAGATATTTAGTAAAATTATCTTCCCTTCAAGCACCACTCCTCGTTCCAAGGACTAGATGCCGCGCCAGGTGTTGCAGGCCGTGTCCTCGTACAGGGCTGACTGAGCAGGTCCTCGAGGCTCTAGGGTCGGCTGCTGCATTTCTGAGGTCAGTCCAGAATTACATACCCTAGTCAGCATGTGCTGACCTGAGCCCCAGCGGCCTGGATCGATATTCTACATTTTACAGCTTTTAAATATTGTTGCAAAGTATTTCACTGGTTCCATCCATTCGGCTAGTGTATGTTAAAAATATTGCCTTGACAATAACAAGATTTTGATCAATAATTACTTATAAGTATTGCTTTCGAAGAGGCACTGTGTGTATCCATATGTATAAATACCTACCTATAGGTATAGTTACATACCTTCCATAACTTTCTGACAAGTCAGGAATAATAAGGAAGTACTTAAGTCTTTTGTATACATATACCTTTCTTTTTAGTATATCTATTACCTAGAAATCTATGCATTATAAATTTATAGATTCAAATATTTATCCACTGATATACTCATCAGTAGCTTATGGGTCACAGTTGGTTTTCTCTCCACCATGCGATAATAAACACATCTCACAATGTTTAACTAGGTTTCAGATAGGCTCAGACTACATAATAGACGCATTTTTCCTGAAATAAAAATGACATATTATGTATCTAGCCTATCTGAAACCTAGTCATTTCTGCATGGTGATATTACAACTGAGGCGCGCGGGCGACTCACTCTATTTATATAGGCACCCGCACCTTGCAAATAAAGGTGGAGAGAAAAATTGACTTTATTTAACTGTCACTGTGACCCTTATGATGCCGAACACGGAGAAAGTCGAAACGCCATATCTCACAATGTTTAACTAGGTTTCAGATAGGCTAGATACATAATATGTCATTTTTATTTCAGGAAAAATGCGTCTATTACCACGAGTGGCACCTCTAGCGATATACCTATTTTAGTTTATTTACATACATAAATAAGATTCGGAGATATATCGATGATGAGTGTTAATTGCTAACATTCATTCATCATTAAATTTACAACAAAAATAAAAGGTAACCCTTGTGGTCATGGTTATAGATTCTAGTTTTTGCACTGTTCTAGAAGTAAAAACTAAAAGCAAATTCTTATAGCACATGCTGCCTATCGGTATAAAGTATAAAGATACATTAATTTAAAATGGCGCTCATTTTGTTTCGCCATATTTGTATGACTGTCAATACTCCTGCCACCCACCATTTTCATCATAGATGGCCCTTGATCAGCGCGCGATTTATATTCGCTGCACTGCTACAAATTTAGGTATGGTTTTCACTGCTGCAACGGTGCAAAAACTCCCACTAGGCCATCAGGCTGCGCGGCGTTTAAAAATGAGACTTGACAACAACCAAGGCTTGTTATTGGTTCGTCTCACAAATGCATACTCATAATATGAATTCATACATATCGGCTTCCAAAACGCCAAACGACAAAAAATGAAACAAATCTATTGTATTTTTATAGGGTCGACGTTTCAAAAACCGATACAAAGTACGCTCTAACAAATGAAATCCTGTCGTTGGCTATTCTACAACGAATAACCGCAACGGTACAAGTCAGTCCACGGAATGTTCACATCGAAGGTTCCTGCCCTAATATTTCATAATTGAATAAGTATACATAAGAAATGATCATAAAAATATCCATCAAAAAGCTTTGAGAGTGTCATTTTTTGGTCACGGATATTTTATAGAAAATATTCATATAAAATTAAATAAGAAGCAACGTAAGGGCAGGAACCAGGAATGAAGACTCCTCAGCCAGAGTGTTGTCGTGTGAGATCCAAGTCGTCGGCACTGCGATAAGCTTACTTCACCCTTCATCAAGAGCATGCCGCTTTTGCCGCTTTCACAGCTGGAAACAAAAATACAACTTATAGTAAAATTTGACACAGGGTCGTCAAAACCATAGGATAATTGAACTTAATGGCGTTCCACGACCTTAGAAAATTCGCGAAAATTTACTAGATTTCACACACAAACTTGCTAACATTTGTTACTTTTGCAACACTCAATTTAAAAGTGGCCAAAGCAAAGGTTGCAACAACCATTCGTTCGCTTAGCCCCAGTTTCATCATACTCCGTTAGATCATAACCAGGGATTTGTATTATGAAGATGACGTATAATTGATGAACTAATCCATTGTAATGATCTAACCGAGTATGATGAAACTGGGGGTTAATGTCAGATTCTTGGTACCAGGTCAACCTTATGGATTCTCGGATGGCTGAAATCAATTTACTAGAAAATATAATGACGACGCAGCTATTTACCTTCCCTCTCCTTGCGCCTGAGCTTCTTGCGGCGCCGGTCGATGGCGGCGAGCTCGGCCTTCACCGAGTGGTACGCCTTGCGCAGATCCGCCAGCCGGCCCGTCAGCACGTTGATGCGCTTCTGACTGTCCCACGACGGGTCTACGGGTGGAAGGTTCTAGTTAGTAACTGGTCAGTTATGTCTTATTTAATATTGGTAAATGGACGATGAATGGCGTAGTGGTTAGTGACCCTGACTACTGAGCCGAAGGTCCCGGGTTCGATTCCCGGCTGGGGCAGATATTTGTTTAAACACAGATATTTGTTCTCAGGTCTTGGATGTGCCCGTAAAATGGAAATAGGCCCACCCCCTATTACATTGGGACTAACATAACACTCTGGCGAAAAGTGGCGGGATAGGCACTCTGCCTATCCCGCAAGGGAGTACATTAGTACAAGGCGTGTGTGTGTGTGTGTGTTTTTTTTTTATGGACGCACTCAAGTGGCTCCCCGAGTCTACCGAGTGTACATAAAGAATATGTATTGTTAAAAATGTATGGGATTAGGGCAAAATAATTGACAGATTATCAACTATACCAATAAACAAGGATTAATACTGTTTTGGGTGACATAGCCAAGAGCATACTGAAGTAATAGTAGGAATATTGACAATCTCAATCTTTGTGTTCAGAAATAAACGCCTGTATGTGCCCATTAGACCTCCGAGTGGCTGGCGACGTAATCGCCATACGTAAAAAAATACTACTCCTAAATAAGTATTTTTCTTTCACCCAGTTTCACCTAAATTTGTAGAAATTGCTTTTTGGCAATAAGCCCGCCTTTATATACGTTTGTGTTTTTTGATTTGTAACTGTTGTCTTTTATGTTTGCTTTTGTATGTGTACAATAAAGTATATAAATAAATAATAAGTACCTAAGTTAAACTACATAATCGGTCAAAAGAAACTGGCACCGTCCACACTTATTACTAAACCACCACTTACCCAGATCGACATAGAAGTTGTACTTGAGCGGCGGCGCGGGCGCGGGGGCGGGCGCCTCGTCGGTGTCTCGACGGGGGCGGCGGCCGCGGCGGGGCGCGCCCGCGCCCGAGCTCTCGGAGGCCTTGCGGCTGCGGACGCCTACTGATAGAGACAAATATGTAAATGTTAGATACCCATTGATTAATTTCTAATTGGGTTATGATTATGAGAGTGAAGACATAGCCATATTAATTTAGTGCTGTTTTCAATACTGTACAGTCAGTAAAATTTATATTGATGCCATCCCAGCGCAAACACATTAATTTTATGATCCACTGACGGGTGATACATGACATGAAAAATATTTAACTTTAATATAATGAATTATAATTTATTTAATTAAATATTTAGAGATTGTTTGTAAATAGATAAAATATTATTTCATTCATCTATCTTCCACCCATAAGCCTAAAAATCGGCTCTGTAGACAAATCTCAACTGCATTCTGATTAGGGTTCCTCCAACATCATTCACAATATATTTATGGAAGCATAATATACTGTGTTTGTGCTTACCGATGGGCTTGTCGATCTCCATGGGCGTCTCGTCTCGCCTCGCATCCTCCTCCTCCTTGCGCTCCACCGGGCTGCCGCGCTCCGACGCACTGCGCTCCCTAAGGAAAATATTTACAATTTGTTATATTTATTACTTTTGAGGGAGAGCCTTTTGGTAAGGTCATGAAGGCGGAAGACCACCAAGCCTTGTGGCGATCGTCGTATCTAAATTCTAAGGTTGGAGGTTGGAGATTGGACCTTCGCTAAACCCAGCGACGAATAGAAATATGGGTCGATTACACCTAACGAATACAGTGGTGAGACAGTATACTCGGCCGATTTTCGACCAATGAACCGAGTGCTTTGCCGAGGACACTGACTCGCCACTGTACTCGGTAGGTGTAATCTAGCGCTCACGCAGTAACCTGGATGAAATGGTGCCAGCGTGATAGTACTACTATTACTATGCCAATTAAAACATGATATATATTCTTATACACAAAGCACACATCGGCGCCTACACTACCTTTGTCTCTCTTTACATCTCTACATGATTAGTAAATGGGGTACGTTACTGACCGTATAGGCGAGTGCGGCGGCGGCGGCGGCGACGCGGTGGGCGAGCGCTCCTGTCCCTCGCGCCGCCACGACGGGTTCGCAGTGTTTGGGTTCGCTTCTGTGCGACGCTCTTCTGTAAATATGCATTTATGATGACGTATTAAGGTCGAAAAAAGACGAGTGTTTATACATTTGAATGTTCTGCAATACGAGATGTCAATTTGCGTTTGGAATACGTCCAAGTAGAGTTAGAAGACTTTTTACTTTAGCTTTATTTAACAATGGCCGTCATTTTGGTGATCTGGCAACATTCAAAACACGCAGAGTATAAAATTTATAATAAAATAAGCTATAGGTATTTTATACTGGGTGAAATTTTATTATTGACATTCTGGTTACCAGTTCAAAAAGTTTCTCATATATCGGCTATGGCTAAACTTTACTGTAAAAATTCAACCAAGAAGCATAAAACGTATGTATACTTACTAGTGGTCTGCGCGCGCGCAGCCGAGGCGAAGGGCGCCTGCGCGTCGGGCTCGGGCTCGGGCGCGGGCGAGCCGGGGATGCTCTCCTCGCACAGCAGCAGCGAGATGTTGCTGTCCTGCTCTAGCGCGCCGCTGCAAGCGTCTACGAGAGCCGAGCCGATGCCGCCCGCTACTACTACGCTCGCGCCTGGAAGAGGTGATGTTTAGGATGAGGATTCAGTATGGTAAGTGTAAGTTTTTATAATATAAAAGGGTGGTGACTGGTCACAGACAGACGGACAACAAAGTGATCCTATAAGAGTTCCTTTTTACTTCTGAGGTACGGAACCCTAAAAAGAAGAATGTTTGACGAGTATTTACAAGTTTTGTCATTCATGTTTTGTAGGTGCAGCCGTTGCATTATATGCAAGAGTATGCAAATTTTCTCGTTGCGTAAACTGTCAAAGTTACAGTTTATACAACTTTGTTTATTACTGCACTAATTTGTTTATTTCATATGCACATAATTAACTCTAACTTACTGCTCCCGTGTATCAAAGACCAATCCTAAAACACAACTTAACACCTAGCGCGACAGAGACAGCTCTACTCACTATGTTTCCTCTCGTTCTTGCAGGCGTCTTCCAGCATGAGCAGCGACTCGCCGGCGGACCACTCGCCCGGGGACTTGCCGATGTGCGTGCGCGACACGCCCGCCGACCAGCCCTCGATGTTCACCTTGTCGATTATTAGCCTGCCGAGTTGTGTGGATGTGAGTTAGGTAGCTTGGAATGGGGTAGAGATACTGAATTTAGAAGTGTTGCTTGTCGAACATATATGAACTGTCTACATGGAGACCAGCCCACCTTGTCGATTATTAACGGTAACGGTAACGGTAGTGACGCTTAATTTAGAAGCATTATTTATGTAAATACTCTACATGGAAAGAAGTCTTATATTTATTCACCTTGTCAATTATTAACCTGCAGAGTTGTGTGGACATGAACTAGGTAGCTTGGAATGGGGAGGGTAGTGCCGTCCAATTTAGAATCGTCGAAACCTAAATGACTACATGGAGAGGAGCCTTATATGTTCACCTTGTGACGAGTGGCCGAGTGACAAGCGAGTGCGTGTTTATACGTGCCGAGCGGGATAGCGTGTCGCTGCGGGGGCAGAAGAATATCGGGGTGGTGGGATCTCCGCCTAGTAAACAAATTGGGATGCTAGTGACAGTGACTCTCTCGCCTCTTTTCTCGACTGAGTACTCGGCCCAGCACTCGTCAAAGTGTTTATACCAACCGAGCACTGACTCGCCACTGTACTTGTTAGGTGTAATCGACCCATTAAGGATGATGCCAAGTTAATAGTTTTTAGAAACTGCTGGAGAGGCTTTCTCGAATTAAAAAGTGGATCCTAGATTTTGACGCATATTTCCATTGACGCCAGTTTTTAATTATTTATAATTGTTGGATACTAGCAATTTTATGGTAAATAAACATGAAATTACCTTCTATCAGAATCATCTGAGTCGCTCGATTCACTTCTACTTTCAACTGGGAACGGAGGCAGCGGGATCTGGCTGATGTTGGCGGTCTGGTTGATCTGGCTTGACAACTTCTGTATGGTGTCACTTAGAACCTTATTGCTCTTCCCTTGCGGCGCTAGTAGTTCAGCTACACTCTTACGTCTCTCTAGAACACTCAATGGACTCTGAAGTCTTGGTGGCGACGCCTCCTTAGGCCTAACCTTTTTGATGTCACTCAATTCACGTTTGGCATCCGTAAATTTGGATGGCTCGCCAAATATAGAATCAGGTGCGTCTGGTGTCTTTCTAGCCAGATCTTTCTTGGCTGAGCCTGGTCTGGATTGTGGTTTGATCATTTCTTTGCCAAGTGGCGTTTTGTTTTCTGGAACGGGTGATAGAGAAGACTTGGCGTCTGGTTTGGTAACTTTGAGAGCATCTTTCTTGGGTGTTTTCGGTCGGTCGGCGGCGTCGGCGGTGGCTGGCGGTGGGGACATGGACAGTCTCTTAGCGCTGTTGATGGCTTTGAGGAGTTTCTCTGCTATCTTAGGTCCTTCTGAGTGTAGAAGGAACCCGGGCGGCGGGTCCGGTAGTACGTCGATCCGGGCCGGACTGTCCGGTTCTGATTTATCCTCTTCTGTATCGACTAGCGGACTAGCAGGCGGCTCAATCTTCTTTGGTGTTTTTGGACTTGGCACTGGCTCAGGTTGCACCTTCTCTTTCTCTTCTTTAACCTTTGGTTTCTCTTCTTTAACTTTTGCTTTCTCTTCTTTAAGTTTAGCTTTCTCATCTGCTTCAGCCTTCTTGGCTTTCCTCTCCTTTTCTTCCTGTTCAAGTTTCTTAGATTTCCTCTCTTTCTCTTCCTGTTCCAGTTTCTTCTTCTTTTCCTTTTCCTCTTGTTCCAGCTTCTTGGCCTTACGCTCCTTCTCTTCTTGTTCAAGCTTCTTAGCTCTCTTTTCCTTTTCTTCTTGCTCAAGTTTCTTAGCTCTTTTTTCCTTTTCCTCTGCCTCTGCCTTTTTGGTTTTCTTTTCTTTGTCTTCCAGTTCGCTCTTCTTAGCTTTCTTTTCCTTCTCTTCGAGTTCAACTTTCTCTTTCTTAGCTTCAACCTTGACTTTAGTCTCCATCTCTTTGGGTGGATTTTCGCTTGGCAGCGGTATGTCGAGTGGCACCACCGGGCTGGGCGCCGGCGAGCTCGGCAGCGGAATGTCACTTCTCTTTATAATCGACGGCAGCGACAAATCACTTAGCTTGATAATCGTTATGGATTCAATGTTGGGCACATCTTTCACATTAGCCAAGTGAATGCTTGTCTCAGCTGGTTTTGGAGGAGTATTCTTAGGTATTTCGTGTTTAGTTGGCGTCACCTCTTTAGGCGATTGTGCTTCTAGAACCAACACTTTGGGTTCCTTGGGTTCTTCTTTAACTACAACCGGAGACTTCGGAGTTTCAGGACTCTTAGGCGGAGCCGGTGGCTCTGGTGTAAGGTCCCTGGGCTTCTCTCTCGGTTTCACGTCTTCCTTCATAATCTCATCAGAATCGTCTGAAGACTGTTCGTCATCAGCCGGGCTGTCCGGAGAGTCATCTATCAGCTCCCGTAGCTTAGACACTTTGCTTTTCTTAGAATACGTCTCTTGGTTCTTAGCCGGCGTGAACCCTTCGAATATCGGTCCGGAGCTGCCCTCGAATGGGAAGGAATCATCGTCCATTGAGAACATTGCGTCCTTGGAGTCCTCCTCAGGGCTCTGGCCGGGGACTTCCCTAGAGGAGAAGTCTCTGAAGGGCGACAGCGATGGGGACCTCAACGCCGGCCGTCTCAGCGGGTCCTCTGATATCTCTTCACTCAGCGACTTGGACAACGTCGACGTGTACTTGCTTGGAGAAATATCGTCAAATATTCTATGCGTGCGCTTCTTCTTATCATCATGCAGCTCCAACTCAAAAGGCTCCGGTTCCTTAAACTCGTAAACATCCTCCGCTTGCTTATCAGGTTGTGTTTCAGGCTGGCCAGTGACCTCTTTCTCCTCAGTCTTAGTTGCGTCTTCTGGCTCCTGTTTGACTGTGTGTAGTCCTTTCAGTTCTGATCGTATCTCGTTGAGGTCGTAGTCACGGCCCTGGTGGCCGGGCGGCGGGGGGCGCGGCTTCTTGGCGGGGGAGGGGGGCGCGGGGCGCGCGGGGCGCTTGCGCGGCTTGCTGGACCCGTTGCTGTCGCTCGACTTGCCCGAGTCCTTGTTGGGACGCGATGGCGCTGTTGATGTGAAGGATGGTTTAGCGTTATAATTCATGCCAACTATATATTCATATGTATTCATATTTATAAATGCAAAAATGCAAAATCCTACTGTGCACCATTTATTTTAATGCCAATGCATAGGGGACCTTACAAACTGAGTTGGCTTACTTAGCTAGAGGATACCTTTTTGTGGTAAGTATACTGTAAAAATGCTAAACTTTTTTTTCCAAGTGAAACAATTGAATAAGTAATTCGTAAATATGACTGTCTTATGATTTACTGTACTGTTATCGAGACTAGGGCTGAATGTGCTTACGTTTACTGCTGGACAATGATTTATCATCCAACTTCTTGGGCGGTCGCTTGTGGTCGCGCGGCGCGCCCGCGCTGTCCGAGTCACTGTCGGAGTCCGTGCGAGCCAACGATTCTGTAAATAAAAACATATACATCAGCATAATCTTATCAACTGCTATCCTAACCATATCACACATTTGACTATAGTGTAACCATTAGTGATGTGCACTCCCTGAGGTATGCGCACAGCGAGACGGGGGGGGGGGGGGGGGGAATAAGCTACTGCGCTGTCACGCTTGTGGCGGCCTCGCCCCGCATCTCGCCGCGCATGCATCAGGGAGTGCACAGCACTAATGGTTACACTAATCGCCACACTATAATTATCATCAATGATTGATTCTATTGGTACATCCAGATTCAAGTTGACTCAGCGTTACCATCATCAGCAGATATAGTACTCTATCGCGGCTCATTACAGCAAGATAATTTTTCCATGCAAGTGGATGAAGTGGATTATTGGTATGAGAATAAAGTCAATTTACCTTCAGTCCTCTTAGCTCTTACTCGCCGTGTGCTGCTGCTGTTCTGTAATGTGATAAAATATATTAGAACCAAAGAAAATGAAACGCAGGCATAATTAATCAAATAATTATGTTGATTTGGAAATATTTATGTTGAATTGTGACTATTTCTTGTTAAATATGCTATGTTATTTGTATGAAATCAATGCTCATGAATTCCGATAGCTCTATCAATCACAAATCACAGCATATTTCAGTCCACATTTCGCTGGTTCGATTCCCGGGCCAGACACTCCATCTCAAATGCAGAAACACATAACTCAACCCTACCTTCTTATTATGCGTGCGGTCATGCTGAGACACGTTCAACGCTATCCGCTGCGGCTTGATCCACTCATCATATCTGGTGTTCCACCCGGTGTAGTGCACCCGCAGCATGCCCTCTGCAGATATCTCGATCACCTTCGCCTCGTATGTCACCTGAAGCGGTAAGGAGATAAGGAAATTAGGATCTTCTAGTGGAACGCTGGGGCTTAAAGTAGAAATGTTTATTTGGGATTCGGGGGCATATTTCGCAATGCACAATGCAAACAAATATGGAGGATATGGTTTAGGGTGAGGCTCTATTGGTGCGTTGCGTTGGTGTCGCATCGTCGCAAAGATACGGTCATGTAACATTATTTATATGGCAGCGACGATGCAACGCAACAATGGGGCCGCGCCCTTTAAGTTTAAGATCATAATAATTGTAGTACTTATAAATTAAAAGCTATTTTTGTTAAATGTTTCTAATTATACTTATTCATGCAAATCAACTTTAAGAGCTGAACTATGTATCTCAAACAACACACATAGTATAACCCATCCATAAAAGAAAGGAACCCAAAATGGCGCGTGTACTCAACCTTTATTCACACAATTACGAAATCCGCAACACAATCGAAAATCTACCAAAACTACCAAACGCTCACAAAACAGCAGACCAAACGATAATTGCGCAAACAAATCGAATAAATACAATATTTATTTATTTATGTACTGTCTCGCAAGCTCTAACTACCAACTGAACGAGGCTATACTCGTCGCCATTTTGGATTCCGCTCCTCAACGGCCCGGGTTATGACAAGAGAAGTGTCCACTCACCACGCTAGTTTTCTGTCTCACCTTAGACTCTGACTGTGTGGGCCCGTAATAGACCTTCAGTTTGTCGCCCACTTGCGCCTTTGTTGACGTGCCCACTATACGACGTGGCTCGCTTGTTGATGGTCTGGAAATTTGATGATGTTCAATTAAATACGGTGTAATAGTGAAATGGACAACATTTCATTTTCTTTACCCTATATTTTTATTAGCTATTCGGAAAGTTTATAAAAAATAAGAGGACCCGTATTTTTTTATTTTGTATATACATTAGTTTTTGCATGTTATTTTTAACTTTACAGTTAATTATTTTAAAACCGGAAGTGACTTCACATATTAGGCTCAATTTTTATTTTTGTCTTTTGCCTTTGCTTTGAAAAAAAATATAAATGACACTGACAAATGACATTTAAACTTTGTTTACCTGCCAACCAACAAATGGGTCATTTTCAAATGAAATTGATATTTCTGATGATACAAAGTATTATCATGTAAAAAAAATAAGCAGAAGAATTTTTCAGAAGTGGCCTTTGGAGCTAAATCTCGAAATGGTTTTCGATTTATAGCAGCTTTAGTTTTTTGAAATGTTGTCCATTACATGTAATTTAGGTATATCTATTCGTATACAATGCCGATTTGAAACTTTGCATATCTCTAAAGGGAGACTTGAAGTTGAAAAAACATCCCAATTCCAATCTATTTAGTCGTCCATTCTTTCATACTTACGGACGACATGCTTCAAAGAGTGAGGTTTGTCGTCAAACCTCCAGAAATATGGTTATTTGGGCATGGGTGTTAAATAAATACATAGACTGAACACTAACTGAGTTTCTACTTTGGACTTTATGCTATGGGGATTTTCACGAATTCCCAAAGTTGTAGAAGAAAACTTGTTCAGAACGAGCTCACCACCACCTTTCAGCTTACTATACCACTTTTGCTACACCACTTACACAAGAACAATACAATTTTAATTCAGTATAAAGTTTTTCATTCTCTTTTTCGCTTCCCTCCGGCTCCAATACTCACTCAGTAATCTTCCGCTTCCTGGGTCGCTTGCTGCTATTGGACGCGATTGTGTTCCCGCTGCTGCACGAGTTGGCGCTCTGGCTGCGGCGGCTCTGCAGCTTCTTCTGCACCAGGCCGCATCTGCGGGGCGTGCCGGATAGCACACTGAGATACGTTATTATGGAATACATGGAAAGACAGGCTGTATGTGATTGGGGCTTAGGAATTTGGATACTTCTTTGTTAATTTACTGGTTAAGGGAGGAACGTTTTGGCAGTTCTGACGATGGTCAATCAGATTGTAAGTTAAAGTAGGCCAGTAAAATTTGCCTAAGGATAACCCTTTGGGGCAGATAACATTTCAGGTGGCAAATTGAGAGTTGGCGCTCTGGCTGCGGCGGCTCTGCAGCTTCTTCTGCACCAGGCCGCATCTGCGGGGGGTGCCCGACAGCACGCTGTGATACGTTATTATGGAATAGATGTAGAGGAAGGCTGTATGTGGTTATAATGTATCGGATTTCTGAAGATGGTCAATGAGATTGCAAGTTGTAAGTAGGCCAATAGAATTTTCCAAAAGATAACCCTTTGGGGCAGATAACTTTTGTGAATACCACAAACTGGCAAAGATAGCAAGGCACACGAAAGGGGCTTTCTCGAGTGAGGTATCACTTGTTTACTTTAAGCGTTTATAAAAATACCTAGCTAATTAGAGTGTACTACCCCGAGAAACAATTGTATTGTTTGGGGTGTTATGCATAAATGTATATGTCTTTTTTGAAAATGAATAAACGATTTAATTTTTTTTTTCTTATAGTATGCATACCTCCTGGCCAACCTGAACAGTCAGCGACTGATGCCAATCTGACTAGCTAATCCTTTTACCAGGGTGGCCAACCCTAGACACGATAAAAATATTTCTTCGAGTGGAGACCACAAACTGGCAAACACAGCAAGCACAGAGATTGGTAGTAGATGATTATTGGAACTACATATTGTTACTCAATAATACCTGGAAGCTCGTCCAGAACTGTCGCTGTCCGTGGAAACGTGCGGCCGCCGCGACGACCGCGAGCTGCCCGGAGTGGGCTCACCTGAAATATATACCGATATTATTGCAATGTTCACTGGTTAACGAGTCCTCTCTTAAACTCGTACAATGAATGTCAAACCAATGAAATCGCCGTGTATAAACACAGATTGAGCGATCTAAAATATCAGGAACCGTGCTATAGAAATTGGTTATAAAGGCAAAAGTAGTGTGGCTATACAGGGTGGCCCAAAGAGTGACGTCCAAAGGAAAATGTTTGATTCCTTAGGTCAAGGGGTAGCCAAATCACCCCCATGTATGTTCAGCAATTTTTAGTAGTTTAGGAGTTATGATTTTTTTAACAAATTTTCTACGAAAATCGACCTCAGTGGATCAATTATGTTTTATTATTTTTTTGGATAACTTTTTTAAATTATTTTTTATTTTTGTGTCATCCTCTTAAGTTGTTCTTTTAACCATAAAAGTTTCAGCTTCCTAGCTGTAATGTAAGTTAGTTATGTTTATGTCGAAAGTTCAAATTATATCATCGAGCTAGACTGCTCTGAATTTTCTACTTGAAATTAAAAATTTAAATAGATATTCTCATGGTCCCTTATTAATTTTAAAAACTCCGCAAGGTTCCAAAATAAAATAAAAATAAAATATTGCTTAATGGGGTATTATTTGCAGAAAACAGCCTTCAAAGGTACTTGGGTGGAAATTACCTAATTAGTAAATTGTTTCAGAAAGTTGAAAGATTCCTGTTATGTCATTATTAAGGACTAATTCAGTTAGAAAAAGTATCAAATTAAAGGGAAAATAAAATTATTTACATTTTTTTTATTTAAGTTACATTTTTGAATGTAAATTCTTAGCAAAATGTTTAAGTCTGAGTTGTAAGATTTATGAGATAATTGTATTATTAATACTAAGTAAATAAACTCAATTAATTATTTTACACATTTACTCACAATAAATTTTCAAAATGGCGAACTCCCACAGCAATACACAACCTACATCTACGCAAGAAATTTTCTTTAAGTCGCCTATACGCTTCTCTGTTTCATTCAGATGTCACTTTTTGACAGATGTCACATTTTTGAGAAAAGTTACTTTTTTGACATGTTTAACTTTTTGACAGATGTCATATTTTTTACATTTGTCACTTTTTTGACTTAAAGAAAATTTCTTGCGTAGATTTAGGTAGTGTATTGCTGTGGGAGTTCGCCATTTTGAAAATTTATTGTGAGTAAATGTGTAAAATAATTAATTGAGTTTATTTACTTAGTATTAATAATACAATTATCTCATAAATCTTACAACTCAGACTTAAACATTTTGCTAAATGTGTAAAAAAATTATTTGAGTTTATTTACTTAGTATTAATAATACAATTATCTCATAAATCTTACAACTCAGACATAAACATTTTACCAAGAATTTACATTCAAAAATGTAACTTAAATAAAAAATAATAGTAAATAATTTTATTTTCCCTTTAATTTGATACATTTTCTAACTGAATTAGTCCTTAGTAATGACATACCAGGAATCTTTCAACTTTCTGAAACAATTTACTAATTAGGTAATTTCCACCCAAGTACCTTTGAAGGCTGTTTTCTGCAAATAATACCCCATTAAGCAATAGTTTATTTTTATTTTTATTTTATATTGGAACCTTGCGGAGTTTTTAAAATTAATAAGGGACCATGAGAATATCTAGTTCAATTTTTAATTTCAAGTTGAAAATTCAGAGCAGTCTAGCTCGATGATATAATTTGAACTTTCGACATAAAAATAAGTAACTTACATTACAGCTAGGAAGCTGAAACTTTTATGGTTAAAAGAACAACTTAAGAGGATGACACAAAAATAAAAAATAATTTTAAAAAGTTATCCAAAAAAATAATAAAACGTAATTGATCCACTGAGGTCGATTTTCGTAGAAAATTTGTTAAAAAAATCATATCTCCTAAACTACTAAAAATTGCTGAACATACATGGGGGTGATTTGGCTACCCCTTGACCTAAGGAATCAAACATTTTCCTTTGGACGTCACTCTTTGGGCCACCCTGTATAATATAATTCAACGTTATGATAGATAAACTAATACTAAGGTAAAACACAACACAAAAAATAATGCATACCCTTAGAAGACATAGGTCTCCTTGGCTTGGGCGTCCGCTTCTCCGAGGTATCTGACTTGACGGCCGATAGACTCCGTGTCTTGGACGCCGAGCGTGGTTTTATTATCAGCGGCTTCTCTTCTGGAAGCTTCTCTTTTTCCTTTTCTTTCTCTTTCTCCTTTTCCTTCTCCTTCTCTTTCTCGCGTTCTTTCTCCGGCGGCGGCGGTGGCGGCTTTTCTTTTTCTTTCTCCTTTTCCTTTTCGATTATGATCCTGTTGATGACAAGAACAATAAGTTGAGTACATTATAAACATAAACAGGTTCACACTTGTTAAGAAAGTCTTAGTGCGCATAGTTATCGTCCTTGTTATTTTTACATTTGGTTATGTTATAGTTTGACAGCCTCCTAATCAAAGACGCCCGTTAGCACTTAGGTACAGTGAAACTATAAAGTCCTGAAATTAAATGAGGGCACTGCTATCTTTCATGTAGCAACCCTATATAGCGAAACATAACTGACTTTGATACTTGAAATTTTGCCTGTTAACTTCCTACCTATTTATGTATTTTAAAAACAACTTACCATCCACAAAAAAGGTCTTATACAAGCTAGAAGGTGTTAATATGAAGGCTATAATAGTGAAACCAATAAATATTTATTTACATAACGTTATTACAACTGTATAAAAAAACTGGATCTGTTGACGAAGGGCACACATAGTAAAGACATCAATTTCTCTTTTTGGACGGCCAGTTCTGTTTCTTCCAGGAGTTAGAAATATTCCATATTTTGCCCTCTTTGGCACGCTGGTCCGATATAACTATAAAATAAAATAAAAAAATCTTTTTGAGTTACACAATGCCCCCCAAATTCACACAATGTGAATTTAGTAAGTAAACAAAAAATATATCTTCAAGTATCAAAATGTTAAGGTTTGACTCAACTGAAACCAGATGAAACCTACAATCAGTGGTATGTAAACAATGTTCGACTTGGGCTCTAAACCTAGGTTTATCGATAAATGAAGCGTTGGTACTAATAAAAAATGAGTTATTACAATTTGTACAATGCTACATACCCGTCATACGCGCTGTACGAGCGTAAACATCCTCCAAATTCGACAAAATGTGTCCAGCTTGATGTTCCGCTAAACATTGTATAAAACTCGATAAATAACTTCACTAGCTTGACTACGAATATTTATCTTCATCTTCCTAATTGCAACCAAGCGTAAATTGTTGCTTTTATCTAGATTATCCTTATAATTAATAAGAAGATTCAAAAAAACTGCCAACCGCCTATTGACATAAACAATTGTTATGACTTTTATGTTTCTTTTCTAATGGTGCCAGGCTCCTGAAAATTTTAGTTCCTCAAACATTAATTTCAGGACTTTATAGTTTCACTGTAGTTTGCAAATTGCTCTTTTTACCTCCACAACATAGTTTAAATTCTCTTACTCATTTACAAAGGGCAGGGCCATCGCCTAGTTATCTACAATAGCTCTATTTACATCCACAATAAAGTATAATTCTCTTACTTACCGGGAAACCATTGCCAGCACCTAGTAATCTAAAATGCCTCTTATTACCTAAACAATAGAGTTCTATTCTCTTACTTATTAACAGAGGGCATAGCCAAAGTCTAGTAATTGACTGTA
Organism: Plutella xylostella; assembly: GCF_932276165.1. Classification (NCBI taxonomy): domain Eukaryota; kingdom Metazoa; phylum Arthropoda; class Insecta; order Lepidoptera; family Plutellidae; genus Plutella; species Plutella xylostella. The sequence continues at coordinate 4,173,166 of NC_064005.1, forward strand.
GCCTAGTACATTTATCTTACTTGTAGTTGTTGGGCGGCGCGAGCGGCTGGTTGTCGGCGCTGTCCTCGCCGTCGCTGGCGCGCGCGCTCGGCGCCTTGTCTTCCTTCTCGCTCTTGTCTGTCTCGCTCTTGTCAGAGTCTTTTTCGCGGTTGACGCGCTGCCGGATTTAATGTGAGGTAAGTTAACGGTTACAATAGGTAATTTTGGGTTTTTGTAACAAAGTGTTATGTAGTTTTAAATTTTATAATTAAAATGAACATTTCATAAAAAACATATTTTATTATTTTATATTCTAACTGATTGGTTACTATTGCTAGTTTAGTTTCAAGGACTGAAGGTGACTTGTGAGGATGTAAGGGTATGCCTCAGTTAAATCTATCCGGATGGAGGTGGAGGCCGGACCGGTAGTGCTGGATGCGACAGAGACAGCTACATACCTGCTGCGGGGTGCCGGTGGGCGTGGAGGAGGCGCTGAAGAGGTGGGCAGCAGCTTGTCCCGGTCCCGGATGAGGGACCTGCCGGCCGGGGGCGTGTCTCTAGTGCTGGGTGCGACAGAGACAGCTACATACCTGCTGCGGGGTGCCGGTGGGCGTGGATGAGGCGCTGGAGGAGGTGGGCAGCAGCTTGTCCCGGTCCCGGATGAGGGACCTGCCGGCGGGCGGGGTGCGGGCGCCGCGGGGGTGCGCCACGAGGGTGACGCCGAGCTTGCGGTAGAACTCCTCGAAGCTGTGGAGGAATCTGGAAAGATACGACTTTTAGTACGCAGACGTTAAGGCTGGATGTTGTGTAACGTTCACAGCACCATGAAAAAACGACAACTACAGGTTTATCAGAAGAAAAGGCACACATAAGCTAAAGTTTCATGGGCATCCCTCCCTCACTAGTCACTTTAGCTTTTTCAACTTTCGTCATAAGTTTTACTGCCAAACATTGTAGTTTATGAACGCGTTTCTTATATACGTAATCATATTGCGAACAAGAAGTGACCTATACACTATACAGCTCAGTCAGCTATTGTATGTGAAGAGACAGCACTTTTACTTCTTATAAATCCAGCACTTACTTCTTATAAGCCTGCTTGCAGAGGTTGGTGATGCTGGTGGTGACGGGGTGGAAGCCCATCTTGTCCGCGATGGTCTTCCACTGGTTCTGGTTTGTTACCCGGTTGTAGCCGCCGAGCTTTTGGACCACCTGTTAACAGTATCAACATATTTTTAACCGACTTCAAAAAAAGGAAGAGGTTCTCAATTCGTCGGAATCTTTTTTATTCTTCTTCTTATCGTGTCGCTGACAAACGCAAGTGCAGCAAATGTGTTTCACTGGTGCTACAAGTTTTCATTGAGATATGTAGAATAAGAGAATTAGATTAATATATTTACGTTTCTGGTTGGTAATATTCTGATGCGCTATTCAATGTTCATTACAATATTAAACTTCATTGTTGAAAAAAGTTACATTTAGCTAGCCTTTTCCGTTTAGGAGTAATTTGGTGCTTTTGTCACTTGCTTTCATTGCTAGTGAGTATATAATTACATACAACATAATTTTACTCACCCGAAACAGCCGGTACAGATCAATATCCTTGTTAGCGATGGTGGGGTTCCTATTGAGGGGCGTCCCGCGGTCGTCCATGAACTTGTACAGCTGCGCCACGAAGTGGTCCTTCTCCTCGCGCGGCTCGTCGTCTGAACTCTGTGGAGGAATTAGGGGATTTAAATAAATTTAATAAATATTGTATAAGCGTGGTCTTGACTCTTGGAGCTTCGCGTCGGATTCATAGGTAAGTAGCCTATGGTACCTATATGTACACATAATGACAGCAATATTGAGCCTAAATGCGTAGTACATAAAATGGTTCTACCTTTTTTGGCATAAGATTTATTTGCCTAATCTCGTATTGCATAGTAACGTTTGGTCAAAGTCTCGTTACGCCGAAAATCGTATGGCATAAATCTCGTTTAGTAAAAAGTTATTTCGCATAACATTGTTTAGTCTAATAATGGTATGGCCAAATCTTGAACAGCCTAATAATGCTATGGCATAGGTTTATACAAAGTAATAATATTCGTTTGGCTTTAACTTTGACGGAGCGTCTCCCTACATAGCGCAAACTGGTGCCTTGTATTGTTTCCGCTGTTTGGAAAACGCTCCGCTCCGCTTCGCTGCGCTCCGCTTTGGTTTTGATGAACATGTGCACCTAACACGCTCCTCCTCGCTTTGCTCGTCGTCGCACCTATTTTTAGGTTTCAATCTCATGGGGTTTGTAATAATTATAATGGTCGTTAACTTTCGATTTTTTGATCATACAACATCGTGATTTTCGGGATGTAGGAGAAAAATACCACAATTTGTACATTTACTACATACTTAATATATTATTTATTAAGATAACATTAGGAGAAACAAGATTATACATAGGTATAGACGAACATAAATTTGAGCTAACGAAACTTAGGTGTTTAAAGATTGTGCCTAAAGAGTTTTAGACGAAACGAGCCTTATGCCACATAAGTCTTGGCAAAGTGATGGTTCGGCCAAAAAAGTTTAGACCATACGAGTTATGCGAAATGAGTTTTGGTCAATAAAGATTATGCGAGATGAGCGGAACCCACATAAAATACAATACACTTTATTTGCACCAAAAAACTCACTCGATTTGTATGGCAGCGTTCCCACTACGCCGGACCGGCAGATCTGCCGAAAACCGGACACCGGACAGAGTGTTCACATTACATCGGATCCCGGAAGAAATTCAGACAGTCCTCAGTTGAATTTGGACCTGCACGCACAATGGACGACGAAATTGTTGTGTTGTGGTGGTATCTTAATAGAAGGCAAAATAAAAGAAAACATTGGGTACTTACACCCTATTTTACGGGAAAGATTTTCCATGCTTTTCATTTTACATCCAGGGGCGAGGGGAGCACGAGCGGGGCGAGCGGGGCCAGATACCGGCACAAACTCGTTCACATTACTCCGGGCCCGGTCGTTCTACCGGCAATTCGTAGTGACAAAACGTTCGGTAGAAATGCCGGGCTCGGCAAAAATGCCGGACCCGGGATAATGTGAATAGCTTCATATAAATTGTACAGCCACTAGCTCTTCCGGCAGATTTACCGGCGCGGCAGATCTGCCGGTCCGGCGTAGTGGGAACGCTGCCTATGCGTTCTATTAGTTTCTTACGTCACCGACAGGGGCGCTGATCAAAATATCATACAAATGGCTTTCGAATTACGCTAAGTCGACAGCACTGTTATTTTAGATACGAGTAGATAAAGGATGATGTTGACTTTGCGGTAAGAGCTTCAAAGCCACTTATGTGTAGTCTGCCAGCGCTTCTTATCAGCGCCGATAGATTTTTCAATTGAGACTTTGTAAGCGCTTATCTAGTGCTAGTTTGGAAAAAGTAGGAAACTGACAGATCGGCGCTTTACTCTATTATACGACCTTATCTTCGCTGTAGCTACAACCGTGCGGCACACTCACATCGTCAGACGTGTTCCGGGGCTCGCTGAACAGCGACTCTCGGTCCCAGTGCGGCGGCAGCACGCCGTGGTGCAGGTACTGCAGCGCCGCCTCCACGCCCGCCCACTCCAGCGGCGCGCCGCCCGCGCGGAACTGACGCGCCTCCTTCTTGCGCACCGACGCGCCGCCGACTGTCTCACATACCTTTATGTGGAGACTCTCACACTACGATACTGGTATTCTACGCGATGTATGTGAGATACTTCGCGGCAACTAGTCTCAGACACTAGAAACGCACGGGCGTACTTAGTGTGTTTTTTTACTCGAATTTATTAAAAACCAGTTTTTCAAATATAACTCAAAAACCAACGAAAACTTACTAGGAACAATGCTTACTTTCGTAATTGAACCATTTTTTAGCTGTAGTTTATATTACGATTAAAAAGACACACAAAGATTGTTTCCGTTCTGTATCACGCAAGAACGAATGCAGTATACAACAGCACACACACTCACATCGTCGGACGTGTTCCGGGGCTCGCTGAACAGCGACTCTCGGTCCCAGTGCGGCGGCAGCACGCCGTGGTGCAGGTACTGCAGCGCCGCCTCCACGCCCGCCCACTCCAGCGGCGCGCCGCCCGCGCGGAACTGACGCGCCTCCTTCTTGCGCACCGACGCGCCGCCGACTGTCTCACATACCTTTATGTGGACACTCTCACACTACGATATTACTGGTATTCTACGCGGTGTATGTGAGATACTTCGCGGCGACTGGTCTTGGAGAGTATAGAGTCGCGCGATCGTAATGGGAGAAGGGGCTTATAGTGTGTCTTTTTACTTGAATTTATGAAAAAACGAGTTTTTAAATAAAACAAAAAAAAAACAATGAAATACATACTTACTACAGTCCTCGAAATATAAGAGGGCCGACAAAATGTATGGGATGACAACTGGTGTCAAATATTAATCATCTAATCTCAACAATAAGTTTTGGTGCTTTAAAAGTTCTTTTTCCTTTCGGCCGTTAAAAAATAAGCCAGATTATGTGTCTTTTTTGTATTCAATATCAAGTAAAACAAGCGTAAATAGCAAATTTGTGTAGCTGTCCAAACGTGCCTATTATATTTCGACGACTGTAACAACAATGCTTAATTTCGCTGTAGTTTACTTATTTAATAATATTTTCAATAAAAAGACACACAAAGATTGTTTCCGTTCTGTATCACGCAAGAACGAATGCAGTATACAACAGCACACACACTCACATCGTCGGACGTGTTCCGGGGCTCGCTGAACAGCGACTCTCGGTCCCAGTGCGGCGGCAGCACGCCGTGGTGCAGGTACTGCAGCGCCGCCTCCACGCCCGCCCACTCCAGCGGCGCGCCGCCCGCGCGGAACTGACGCGCCTCCTTCTTGGGGACTGTGTAGCTGGGGATAGAGAAGGGTTTTTTGTAAGTGTCATCATCATGATGAATATTATTATGTAGTAGGGATTTACTGTTGGATATGAGCCCTTTGTAGGTAAAGGCATACTACATGGTACATCTTAGTTATGTAGATTTGTGTGACAGCACTTTATTTTGACGGCGGTGTCCTACCGTCACGTTTCTCCGTATTCTCTAGATACCTCCTTAGGGCTTCCGCTGCATTGAGCTTATATAATCAAAGCAGCAGAATCGTGATGCAGTATGAAATAGTACCTTATTGCGGGTGCCGGGTTTTTCTAACAACATTTCAAAATTTCAACATTCACAGCAATAATTTACTAACTATCGTCCATCCTTAAACGAGCGCACCAAGTAGTCCTTTTTGACTTTAATCTGTCCCGTCGGTGCGGCCACCAGCGCGGGGAAGGCGGGCTGCTGCGGGCGCCGCCGCTCCGCCCCACTGGCTGCTTCTACTAGGACTACTCGACCAACACTAGTGGGTAGTTAAGAGCTGCATGGTGTGTCTAGCTACCTAATAAAACGCTGGTGTAATAACGCTCCCACACGGAATGTTTCTCTAATTACGCCTATCCTAAATACAAAAGCATCGCTCGCAAGCGTGTGGCGCTTATTCTGCGTTCTACTTTCTAGCAATACTCACTATCGTCCATCCTTGAAAGACCGCACCAGATAGTCTTCCTTCACTTTAATCTGTCCCGTCGGGGCGGCCACCAGCGCGGGGAAGGCGGGCTGCTGCGGGCGCCGCCGCCTCGCCCCACTCGCTGCTTCTACTAGCACCACTCGACCGATACTAGTGACTACACTAGTGACTGAATTAAGGATGCGTAGCGCCTCTACCTAATGCACATAAATACCTTCTCCCACGCGGGAAGCCTCTCCCTTAGCGCTATCCTAAATACAAAAGCGTCGCTCGCAAGCGTTTGGCGGGTATTCCGCATTTTACTCAATACCATCATTTTTCTATACATTCCAGCAAGTCAGTAATACTCACTATCGTCCATCCTTAAACGATCGCACTAGATAGTCCTCCTTGACCTTGATCTGTCCCGTAGGCGCGGCCACCAGCGCCGGAAAGGCGGGCTGCTGTGGGCGCCTCCGCTCCGCCCCACTCGCTGCTTCTACTAGCACTACTCGACCGATAGTAGTGGCTAGTTTATAGATACCTAGTGCGTCTACCTAACAACGCAGTCGTACACTCGTAGCAACGTCTCGGGTCTCCATATTCCCTTAAGTCCTTAGAAAGCATGATTCAGAAAAAAGATCACTGTACTCACTATCGTCCATCCTTAAACGACCGCACCAAGTAATCCTCCTTGACTTTAATCTGTCCCGTAGGCGCGGCCACCAGCGCGGGGAAGGCGGGCTGCTGCGGGCGCCGCCGCTCGGCCCCGCTCGCTGCTTCTACCAGGACTACTCGGCCGACGTGCGGCTCGCGCTCAGCGCTGTCGGCTTTGGAGGGCCGGGACGTGGACTCGGTGTCGCTGTCGTCTGATCTGTGAAGGATGTGAGGGTTACGGGTTTATGTAGTTGAAGATGTTTAAAGGAATTGTTGGTAAAGCGATCTTTTTTACTTGACTTATTTATGCCTTCCGTCATAAGTGGATAGTCGCAACTGGACAGATTCTCAGGTGGACGGATTAGCAACTGGACAGTGTATGCAAATATTATCACACATAGTATGTATAAACATAAGCAAACGCATTCCGCGACTGCCTGTATCTATGTATGTGTGTTTATCCCGGAATTCACACGGGAAAACCTTTTAGGGCGAAGCGAAGTTGGCGAACAGACATTTCAGCTTCACAGAATTTGAAGTTGGCATTGTTATTACATTAGTTGCGGAAACTAAACAACCTATAGCTGAACACAAAAAAGTAGAGATTAATGTTTTTGGAACTAAACAGATTTAAACCTGGCAATAAAAAAAACTTGTGATTTGTGGTCTGTTTCTATGGTTTGAATGTCAAACTCGCCCTGTTCCTGTATAAACAAATCGAATTTTGCTTAATTTTGGAGTTTTGTGGATTGTTGAGTTTGTTCACGAGGTGAAAATGAATAAAGCCATTCGCAGCGAAGCTAGACAGATGATTTACAGCGTTTACCTACGATGTTTGGCGGAGAATGAGGCTGGAGAAGTATTAGTCAATATATACGATGTTTATGAAAGAGCAGCGTTTTATACTGGTGAGTAGGTACTTAATTTCTAACCATTAACATACATTGCTTATATTTCTTGTAAAAAAGTACTATTTTAATGTAATAGAATGCCTTTCAATGTGTATTTGTTATTCTTATAGAGGTTATAAAATACTAGTGTCAAACGTTACATGACATCAGGGTCTGGATGCGAATGTCGTTAAAACATCAGGTCTAGATACTTTTTTACTAACCCCCGACTCAAAAAGGGTATCGATAAGTTTTACAGCTGTAGGTGTCTATGTGTGTCGGTCTCTCCGTGTTAGAGTACCTATTGTAAAAATATGTGTAAGAATATGTAATGCCGAGTTGCAGAAAGGAACTTTAAGCTAATGTCGACATTAAATCTATGTCTGTCTCTTTCTGTCCGTATACTGTCAAAGCAAGGCATTAATACATTTAATGCCGACATTAACTTAAAGATCCTTTCTGCAACTCAGTGTAAGAGTCGGTATAAATTCCCCAGACATAATAATTTGCAAGTCACTGCTTTTCTGACCAATTAAATAATTTGTTGCAGGAAAATCGGTAAACACAGTTTTAGAAGAATTGCCGGGGCACATTTGAACTTTTTCCTGAGCAAGAAAAAACTGTAATAAAATATCGATGTGTGATACTATCACTTTTCTCCTATAATGGGATAACCGTGTTGGTTATCCCATATCCAATAAGTGTTTCAGTGCAAAAAAAAACATTATGAAATACACAATGAAATAAAAGTTACAGTTGATTTGATTTAATGAAATTCATTCAAGACTGCCCCCCTCTCCCCTACTAATTTCTTCTCTTAACATAAACCTCCCCAAAAAGTGGCATTTTATAATTAGTAAATATTTGAAACATTTCTCGTTTTGATTTTTTCTGCTAAAGTATCGTGATACTTTTGTCCGTTTTCTATACTATAATAGTGTGGCCACTTTCTTAGATTGCCACGCCCTCAATGATTCTCTATTCTTTTATGTTCAGCTATACAGACGTCTATTGTACACACATTTCGATGGAGCTAAATGTATGAACAAAAGTGGAGAAATGCTCAATTTTTTACTAGTTTTAGACACGCGCAGTACATACCATTGGGGAATCTAGTAGAATAGACGTCTGTGAAACAACCCAATGCAACGCTCTACTCACTGTGCCCGGCCCCGCCTCCCTCGCCTGCCCGCTATGACGGGCGTGGAGAAGTGCTCCGGGTGCGTCAGCGGCAGCTGGTCCAGCGTCTCGCTCTCGTTGAAGTGCCTCCCGCTCTTGAGGCACAGCGCCGACCGACGCAGTGTTGTTATGTCGCCGTCGTCGAATACTGGAATAAAATAGTGTGATAAGACGGGTTTCGTGTATAAGTTGTATAACACTGAATGTGAGTAAAGGTTCGGTTTATAGAACTGGTATACTAACATTACAGATTTTATTAAGATGACAAATAAAGTTGATATTCTTTGTTATACTTTTAATCAACCGTCATATTGATTAACAATCATTTTTTTATACCTTAGCTCTCATAATTATGTTATCCCTCAGATCTTTGTAGCAATATCACAAAGTAATAAAGAATCGAGTTTTTGCCAATGAATTTTGATAGAGGCTGCATCAAACCCGTGTTTAGAGGCCAAATTTTCCTGATCATTTGAATTGACTGTGATGGCATATCTTAGCAAGTAAATTTTATTGCAGTAATCCAATTATCTTGTCCACTCACCGACAGTGTACTGACTGCAATCCTGTATCTTGGTGATGACAGCCTCCATGGCATCCTTCTTGGGGTCCTGTTTGATCTCCACGGTGCTCCCCACCCGCAGTGTGCCCTTGATGACGTCATCATTCACTGTCACTGTACCACCAGCTTTAAGAGTTACCTGGAGAGTAAAGTTCAATTATGATTTAAACAATGCACAGTATTTACTATATTTGTGGTACAAAGGCATTGTACACATGTAGAATGGAGTAACAGCTTGCAAGATAACATGTGTACTAACATGTGTACAGATAACTACGATGGCTAGGTTGTAAATACATACAACCAAAAATCAATTTCTTTAATTTTTTTATACATTTCTTTATTTATAAATCTTGTAAGAAAGTAAACATAAAATAGATTAATAATTTTATATGACCCACTTATTTAACTCACCTTGCACTTAATGTTTCTAACAACTTTCTTAATCTTAGCCTCACAGAAAGCTCCCTTGTACTTGGCACTCACATCAGTGCCAACCGGCAAGAAGGGGGGGTCATCACCCTGCTGAAAATGTTATTATACACTCGCGAGCAACCAAATCGACTCAAGCCTTCACGGCGCACATATACATTGATTTTCCTAAAACGATAAATGGTAAATATAAAAGTGATATGTCATTCGAAAGCTGAAGAATTAGGCTTTCAATTAAGATCAATACCATAAAAAAAAACTAAGCGCAGATTTAATGACGCATTTTAATTGCCCGTCAGTGTTAATTACCTCATTAGGAATCCACGCCTTGCGCTACCTGATCCCGCTATAAAACCTTTCCACATCCGGTGTACCTTATCAGTCGCTTGTTGCAAGTTGACCGGTACACATCTCGTTGCATTGTATTCCTTGTTTTCGCAAACCCATGGATACCACACCAGAAGAAGCTGCTCAAGTTGTTGCCTTGCTGCAACAAGGGTTAAGTCAGCGAGCAGTCGCTGCCCAGCTCCACTTGAGCCAGTCTGCTGTATCCCGAGTATACAGACGGTTCCAAGAGACTGGTGCCTTCAATCGAAGACCAAGAACGGGCCGCCACCGCTGCACTTCAGAGAGAGACGACCGCTTCATTGTCTCAACCTCGCTGCGCAATCGACACCTTACGGGCGTTGATGTGCAGCAAGAACTGAGACGTGTACGACAAGTGGCTGTCAGCGAGTGGACAGTGAGAAGACGCTTGAAGGAAGCCAACTTGACACCAAAAAGACCTGCATCAGGCCCCAAATTGACTGCAGGCCACCGACAAGCGCGTCTTCAGTTTGCTCGAGAGCATCTCGATTGGAGCATTGCGCAATGGCGGTCGGTCCTGTTTACTGATGAGTGCAGAGTGTGTCTGCATGGCAGTGACAGGAGAGGCCGGGTCTACCGGCGTCCGGGGGAACGATTTGCCCAATGTTGTTTCGCTGAAACAGTAGCATATGGCGGCGGTTCCTGCATGATGTGGGCTGGTATTTCTCTAGAGGGAAAAACCGCACTTGTTTTCGTGCCTGGAGGCGGCCGAGGAGGCGGGTTAACAGCTGATCGGTACATCACCGACATTCTACTCGGTCATGTTGTGCCCTATGCAGAATTTGTCGGTGAAGACTTCGTGCTAATGCACGACAATGCCCGCTGCCACACGGCACGAGTCAGTCGGCAGTTTCTGAGAGAGAAGGAATTGCGCACGATGGACTGGCCTGCGCTCAGTCCTGACCTGAATCCCATCGAACACTTATGGGACGAGCTCAAAAGAAGAGTTCGGGCCAGGAATCCAGTCCCTGCAAGCGTGGACGAGCTGAAGACAGCTTTATTAGAGGAGTGGGACGGCATTCCTCAGGAAACTGTCAAAAAGTTGATAAGGTCTATGAGAAACAGGCTGCAGGCTGTAATTAGGGCAAGAGGGGGCAATACAAAGTATTGATTTAAATAAATAAATTTTTATCTTAACATTTTTTGTTTAATTTGTATAATACGATACCCATACCCTTTTTTCCTAAATTCCCGTTTTTCCTACAATTGCGTTCAGACATCATTTATTTCAAAAATGATGAATGGATTTCAATAATAATGATATCAAATTAAAGCTGACATCTTAAGCTTTTAAATGACATATCATTTTTATTATTTCTATTCATAATTTTACTTGTATTAATGTATGTTTGCGCCGTCAAGGCTTGAGTCGATTTGGTTGCTCGCGAGTGTAGTTACAATTTGTAATAACATATAAAGATTTTTATGTATCTGGACTACTTAAATCAAAATAGACTAAAATATGGATAAATTATAATAAAACACAAGTTTTTCCAGAAGAGAGTTTTGAGCATAGACATAGAAGTTTCTTAATGTATCTCAATGTTGGCTTACTGTACATAGGTATGTAGTTAGTTGGGTTGACTGTATGATTATATTGAATTTTTCAATAAGATAAAATTTTGGGGTGTAATTTTGAATTAACATTTTAAGAACACTTACCATATTTAACAATAACCTTTGACTGAATCCAGACAATGTAACCTGCAGAAGAAAATGGTACTTATGAGTAAATTAAGTCTAGATACGCAAATTACTGTTGTAGGGGAAAATAATTTTAAAATATTTAAGTGTCAGTATAAGGGACATAAACAATATAAACAGCATTTTTATGTAAACATTAAGGTATACGGGTCGTCAGTAGACATGTCTGGCGGAGACTGGGTGCCTACGACGGAGTACGCCCTCAAGCATTATTGCATCGTCAACGAAAACAGAAGAATCCTTAGCATGGTAGCCTAATTATTTAAGTTTTTCTTAGATTATGCTACGCTGTATGTACTTTATGTGGATATCTGTGAGGTTGATCACAACAATAAATACCAAACAAACCGAGACAAATTTATTATTTGGTTTAGAAACAAAATAGAAAGTAGAAGAATAATGTTGATTGCGCGGTAACTGAGTTCTTAGTGAAATTGAAGCTTACCTGACCAGTATCTTGCGACTAAGTGAGTACAATAGTAAAAATAACTTAATCAATTAATAATAAACCAAGCATTTCACCATAATTTATAGTTTTATCACAAAAAATCAATGAAAATAAACGATAGCTTCCATTCTTCTTTCTTCCATTTTGACAGCTGTTTATACTTTTTAATCAAGGTTCTATGTTGTCTATGGACAGTTCTAGTCTCTGCCACGACTGTTCTTAACACAATATCAATTCAATATTATTGTTATTCATAATTTAATTTAAATGGCATTGTACGTTCTGTTTACAACAAATATAATCAAAATTAAGTTATATTTTGATTGATTATCATATTTTTAAGTTCCTATCAAGAACTATTTAATAAATGTATAAATGAAATGTCTGATTTTAGAATACACTAAATTCTGAATGCACAAAATTTCACCAATGACACAATGAACACGTCAAAATAATTTTTACTTTCGATTAGAACGAAACGAAGAGATGTTTTGAAAATGAATTTGTTGATAATTAATCGTGTTTGGAGTGTCTAGAAATTTCCTGTAACATTAATGTGACGAGCTGAAGTGATTGTGTTGCTGTAGATTGTTAGAACATCAAGATGAAGGCCCTACTGGCCACTGTTATTAGTCTGACTCTTACGGTCGTGGTTATCGGCAATGCCTATTACCAGAAGAAACAGTTTTATCCCTCGGTGGTGTACCTGACTAATTCCAACCCTAGTATGGCTGTGAGTATTCCAGCTTCTTTTAATTATGCAGTAGAGAGATTTCTCCATTTCATATTGACCATGAACTGCACCTATAGATCTTGTAAGAAACAAGTAGGCAAAATCTTGGAATTATGATAATTTTATCATAAAAGCATATGGTCTAAAATCTGTATGCTAGTTTTAAAGGATAAAAACAATAGGTACACAATGATTATAAAATTACTATGCTGGGTATACCAGTTTGTTATTTGTATCTACTTTCTCTAGATCTCTAGGTTTTATAAAGTTATTCAATCTCATTTAAATATTAACTCTAGCTATTAATTTCAGGTGATGTACTTGCAAGCTTTTATTTTAGTTCTTTTAATTGGAAAGCTTATGAGGAAAGTATTCTTTGGAACACTAAGACCAGCAGAATTTGAGGTAAGAGCCATTTCAACTGAGTATTATATCACTCTTACAAATACTACTACAAATTTAAATGATTTAATTAGACTAATCATAATAATAATAATGTATAATAACAAGTTATAATAGTATTTAATGTACATTGATGATTGAAGGTTGAAAGAGCTATTATTAGAAGATCAGAATAGTAGTAAAAAAAATATTAATCTTACCTTTGTTCAGATCAGTGTATGCCCTTTAAACAAATGGTATATTTTCTTTCAGCACTTAATAGAGAGGTCATGGTATGCCATCACAGAGACATGTCTAGCCTTCACAGTGTTCCGAGATGACTTCAACCCTAAGTTCATAGCTCTGTTCACTGTGCTGCTCTTCCTGAAAGCATTCCATTGGTTGGCCGAAGACAGGGTTGACTATGTGAGTAGAAAAGTTATTTAAAATACATGTATGAAAGAGTGGTACAAAGGTCCTCTGGCATACAAGGATCAAGCTAAGTTGTCAAAGTGCCTTGTCTCACTCTCTCATATTGTGAGCTGGAAATCTTCCATCTATAATTTTCATTGCCACCAACAATACTTGCTGTCACCACCAATAAACACAAAGATTTTTTACTTGAAGGAGTGGAATATTTTTTAATGCTATTAAGTAGCCAGTTAAATAATGTGTAACAATAATTGTTGTAGTATTTTTTGGGAGATGTCAGTACAAAGTAATATTTCCAGCAATGGAAGACTGGCTTATGATTATTATTAAAAGCTTAAGTAAGAGTACTTACCCATTATTGAAAATTCCCCTCCACAAATTATCTACATATTTTAATTATCATTATCCCTTCCAGATGGAGCGGAGTCCAGTCATTGGCCTGGTGTTCCACGTGAGGATCCTCTCCCTCCTCATGCTGCTGGCACACCTGGACATGTACTTCATAGTGCACGCGTACCAGGTCACCATGGCCAAGGGACCTTCGGTGCAACTGGTCTTTGGCTTTGAGTATGCCATACTGATCATCATGATTGCCAATATACTTATCAAGGTGAGCTAGCTTCTTTTGTCTACCGTTTAAAGGTTGTAACTGGATGGCATTATGGATAGATGGTCTGCAGGTCCATCAGCAGGTGAAGGATTTCTTCTAATGTAAATCTATGAATGTATAATATGACATGGTTAAAACAACACTTGTAGGAAACATAATTTTGTAATCAAAAGCTGTATGGTTACCGACTCTTGAGGAAAATACTGCTCATAATGCTCCCATTGATTAAATCCCCTATCTGCATATGTAACGGCCTAAAAGTATTCCAGGAGTTATAAATAATAACAATAGCATATGAACACGACATCACATGTTTACATTGTATGCATGCATTGGCGGTTGGATAAATAAATAATGAACGGTCCATACGTCACAGTTGCGCCTTGACATTCGCCTTCTACACTCTATCGTTTGAATACGTATTCATTTACTATTTACAATAGACTTAAATTATTACTTAACTATACCTAATGTTGTAATAATCAAATTAATTCTGGTTCCCAAGGGCACCTTTTAATTCGGAACCCTTTAGAAAATATTCGCGGTAATCTCCAAAGCCTTTGCCAATCATTGTATGCCTTTAGATTGCAATGCAATGGTATCATAAATAAATATGTATTCCTCAAAACTCTAAACTTCAACATGTGCTCGATATAACTTAACTGTATATACAACTTCCTTCAAGTACAAAGTAAAATGTTTTTATTCATCGTATAAATATGTATATTTTTTTCTGATGGACGTAAATTTTTATTAACTAACTGTCCGTTCGGATAAGGGGCTCTTGACCTAATACACCACTACAAAGCCCACAGTTACACAAAACCTAAGCCTTCTAAACACAACCCTGCTCTCCCCAGTACATCCTGCACGCCATAGACTCCCGCTGGGAGGCGCCCTGGGAGTCCAAGGCCGCGGTCCTGCTGTACACGGAGCTGGCAGTGAACTTCCTCAAGGTGCTGCTGTACATCGGCTTCGTCACCGTCATGGTGCGCATCTACACGCTGCCGCTGTTCGCGTTCCGGCCCATGTATGAGACTATGAGGTGAGGATGTTACTACAGGGTGTATCAAAAATGGCCGAAAGCGGGTGTGTATGAGACTATGAGGTAAGGCACACTATTACAGGGTGTAGCAAAACTGGTCGAAAGCGGTTTAGCTTGTGATTTCGTGGACGGTGACGTTTTGATCAGCTAGCCTAACATAAGGCGCAAGACGTGACAAAAGTTTTGTGTCGCACTCGCTCTCGAGGCCGCGCGATGTGTGTGAGCGCGACGGAAAACTTTTGCCAAGTCTTGCGCGCCTTGCGCCCCATGCCCTTCTGGCTTTTGGAAAGTAGGTTAGATAGTTGCTGTCTAGAATCAGCCTCTGTTGGATCTGTGGGTGACTCTTCGATATACCTACCTACTACACCATTTTTGCTACACCTTTTGTAGATTAGATACCACGTGTATAGACTATATACGTGTATTCTATAGACTATGTACCTACTGTATTTTAATTTATAATTCACATATTACTAAAACACGTTCCTTATCTTCGAACTTGGCTCATTGGTTACTCAAGAGCGTGAACGAGTTGTCGCACTACTCTAGTCTAAATAGTTATTTACAAAAATTTTCGACGTCTGGGTTAAGTTTACATTAAACATGACATCCCTGTCTGTCTTTATCATGCGTTATGCATTATGTCGGTAAGATACAGTATTTTAACTTACAATAACAATTAGTTCCATCTGTAATTCAAATTATAAATGTGGTTATTGTGGTATAGGTTTTACTTCTTACACAAATTACCTAATGATGTTATTTTCAATCACTTCAAATAAGTAATGCCAAAGATGTAAGAAAAACTAATGTGAAACGGGATGAGCAATATAGTGCGTGCAGGAAAATGCACTTGTGGGTTACTCTATCTTGCCAAAAATAAACGAACGAGATTTGCCATGCAGTTGTTACTTTTATTAACACAACGAGATAGATTCGGAGTTAGTAAAACAGCACTCAGATGTTTCTTTCGTAAGCTAGAGTGATCCCATCGACTATTATAATGATGATTTTCGCTGGTCGCCATCACGCTATTGTGAATTAAATTAAATCTTCGTTCTAATTAGTTAATAGTTAGTGTGCGATGAATTTACGTCTGAAGGTATATTACATAATAACATCCTCAGGAAGTCTGCCCATTGTAGTGTTGGTTCAATGTTAATTTATTAGACGAAATAATGTTAATTTGTTACTTCTAATCTGATGTTTTGTAAAAGGCAACATACGTGTGTGGTATGAATAATTTACCTTGAAAGATTTAAGATACATAATATTTATGAATGTACAATGACGGAGAGGCTAAGGTGACAAGTCAAGATTATAGCAGACGCTAAAATATCCATCATTTGCAAACTACAACCTCTCCTTGACTGTTGACATTACCTACGGTTTATTGGTGCACCTTTATTCAAATTTTTACTTTACTAGCTCGCGAGCTCTGCTTTACCGTAAAAGGTTTTCCCGTGGGTATTCCGGGATAAAAGGTATCTTAAGTGATAACCCAGGGTGTCAGCTTCCTACATACCAAATTTCATTAAAATTGCTCCAGCCGTTTCCCGTGTAAAAGTAACAATCTTCCTTAGGTACTTTCGACTTATTACAGTAGGATAGTACAAAAAAATTTAACACTATTCACAATCATTACAGGAGTTTCAAGAAAGCGTACAACGACGTGGTCCTCTCCCGCCGAGCTATACGCAACATGAACACCCTGTACCCGGACGCGACGGCGGCCGAGCTGGCAGCGGCGGACAACGAGTGCATCATCTGTCGCGAGGACATGCACAGCGGTATGTCGCCCCTACTGCCTACGAGATAAGGTTCAGTGTCGCGTGTGATACGCAACATGAACACCCTGTACCCGGACGCGACGGCGGCCGAGCTGGCAGCGGCGGACAACGAGTGCATCATCTGTCGCGAGGACATGCACAGCGGTATGTCGCCCCTACTGCCTACGAGATAAGGTTCAGTGTCGCGTGTGACACGCAACATGAACACCCTGTACCCGGACGCGACGGCGGCCGAGCTGGCAGCGGCGGACAACGAGTGCATCATCTGTCGCGAGGACATGCACAGCGGTATGTCGCCCCTACTGCCTACGAGATAAGGTTCAGTGTCGCGTGTGATACGCAAAATGAACACCCTGTACCCGGACGCGACGGCGGCCGAGCTGGCGGCGGCGGACAACGAGTGCATCATCTGTCGCGAGGACATGCACAGCGGTATGTCGCCCCTACTGCCTACGAGATAAGGTTCAGTGTCGCGTGTGATACGCAACATGAACATTGAACACCCTGCTGCTGGAGATCCTTATTTGAAATAAATAAACACCCTGTACCCGGACTTTCATAGTTCCAAGTATGAAAAGACTTCAGTATAGCCCTTTGATAAAAAAGTGTGACCGGCTAACAATTTCTAGGAAATCGATTGTGATAAGCGATATCGGCCCAAATAGGTACCGTTTCAGTAAGATTTTACTGTTAAAATAACGTCACATAAGCGATTGCAAGGTCAGAGAAACACAACTTCACATATTATTGCTATTGTTGTAAAAACAAGGTTGTGTAAATATAAAATCCCTCTTACAAATGTTTTATGCCACGTTATTTTAGGCATGGTTAATGGATGAAAAGGCGCGACCTCACAAACCACAACAAATTATCTTTTAGACACCATTCAGCAAAATTATTTTGTACAGCTCTTTATAGGAATTTTCAACAAACCTAAAACCATCATTCTCAGGTGCGAAAAAGCTGCCATGCAACCACATATTCCACGCGGCGTGTCTCCGCCTGTGGTTCCAGCGGCAGCAGACGTGCCCGACCTGCCGGCTGAACGTGCTGCGCGCGCCCGAGCCGCCCACCGCCGCGCCCGCGCCGCCCAATGCGGCCCCGCCCCATGTGCCCAACATGCCGAACATGCCGCTGCCCCATATGAACCTCAATATGCCGCATATGAACCTCAATATGCCGCCGAACTTGAACTTGCCGCCGAATCTGCCGCCGCCGCCTCGTAAGTAAAGCTTTGGTGGAAGATTATGTTCTAAGTTTTGGAAAATGTGTCAAACTTTAGGCGGACTAACCCCTTTATTCGTAGATCTTACAGACATACCGTTTGCAAGAGATTTACAAAGCGACCAGTGTAACCACCATAAATAGGATAGTTTAAACGTGGAAAATACTCCGGCCCGCGACCTTAGCCAGGCAGCCAGTAGTGGCTGGATGAGGAAAGCCGAAGTATTGTGGTGCTTCTTGGGAGGGATATATCCTGTAGTCCACGATTACAGGCGACGTAGTAAAACAACCTCTAATATTTACTTTGTTATCCTCCCCAGCTATGATGTCATGGGGCGCGCCCCCGCCCCCGCCGCCGCCGCCCCCGCGCCCCGCCGGGCTCGCCACGCTTTCACTGGCTGAACTACAACGCATGGAGGGAAACGAAAGAGCGAATATCGAGGCGAGGTTGCAAGTGAGTTGATGCTCTATTACTAGTGGGGTCTATTGTGCAATGAGCGAACTAACAACGAAGTGAGGCTGCATTTTGAGTAGCTTCTCTGTTACCAGTGCCATAGCGTTAATTGTGCACTCTACAATTAACTACTAATTAGCCGCGTATCCACCTGTCGCACGCCTCGGCGAGGCATGCCTCGGGTTTGCTAGAACGCAACCCAATGCTCGGTTTGTATAAAAGTACCCTCGGTGATGACCATACAAACCGAGCATTGGATCGCGTTCAAGCAAACCCGAGGCATGCCTCGACGAGTCGTGCGACAGGTGGATACGCGGCTATTAACCCCATCCACCATTTTGTAACTGTATAATGTAAGTACTGTTGATGTGTCTTAATAATAAAATAAAAAAACCCTTCAAAACTCCGTGGTAAAGACCCAATAGATGTTTAATTGTGTCTCTTTTCACGGGCCTCAACCAGTTAAACTTTAACCCTCGATGCGTTAATTCCAGTTGCTGCAAGAGATCCAAGCGATGCTGGACGCGGCGGTGCTGCTGATGCAGCAGTACTCCACGGTGGCCGCGCGGCACCCCGGCGCCACCGTCGCCACGCAGACTGACTCCGTGTGAGTGATGTACACTATTCTATTCTCTGTGGGGGTGTAAGTACCTGCACCTGGCTCTCGAGTGGAACCTTTGTGCCCCCCAAGGTCTAAACTGCCTTCCTAAGCTTGCACCATTTCCCACCACGCTGCCGCTGGTCCACTGCGGGTTGATGGGTTCACATATCTAGATGTGCTAAATCTAGATATGCAGGCTTCCTCAGCGATGGTATACATTGTACTTAAATTCAAAGAATTCATTGGTACATGTTAGCGCCGGGATTCGAACCCGCATATCTGGCGTGAGAAGCGGGCGCTTACCCGACTGAGCTACCACCGCTCTTGATGTGCACTAATATTACACGAGATCCAAGCGATGCTGGACGCGGCGGTGCTGCTGATGCAGCAGTACTCCACGGTGGCCGCGCGGCACCCCGGCGCCACCGTCGCCACGCAGACTGACTCCGTGTGAGTGATGTACACTAGTATTACAAGAGATCCAAGCCATGCTGGACGCGGCGGTGCTGCTGATGCAGCAGTACTCCACGGTGGCCAGACTGACTCCGTGTGAGTGGTTTACTCTAAAGCACCCCATTCAATTCACGTACCGCGAGCCGAGCCCCGAGCCGTACCATTCCGTGGACAAATTCGTCATCGCCCACACACTACATGAGCCCCAAGTTGCAGTGTAGTCGATTGTGAACTTTTTTGAGCCTTGCACAAGGCACATAATCTGTTTTTCACGCGTCGCTCGCGTACCCAGACGGCGAGCGCCGCGCCGAGCGGCGAGCCGCACCCACCAACACATTCACACGCGGATTTGTCCGCGGACTTGTCGCCAGTTATTGAGATCAGGCACCTGCAGAAGCAGATTATAGTGACGAATGTGAACAGTACAAACTAGCAGTCTTCAGGCTTCATTCCTTTTGGATGGCCCGGTTTACAATGAGGTCACCTTAGCTGGTATTTTGTCAGATCATATATTATAGCAATATCCATTTAAATAATTTTTATTTATCTCTTCTTTATCCTCCACAGTAAAGAGTCCCCAGAGCGGTCAGGGGCTGGCGAGGCGCCGGCGCCGGACTCCACGTCGCCGTCGGGACTCGACGCCCGGCCCAGTGCGGCCCAGCCCGGGCCCAGCAAGGACCTGCCCAGCTCGAGCGTTATGAGCTCCACTAGCACTAGCAAGTACGTATCTGTGCAGTAATTTAATGAGATCAATTTCTATATTGAACTCGAGAAAGTACAAGTTATTAAAATTAAGATCCCTAGCTTCCCTACTAGGATACCTACCCTGTGTTTTGGCAGTCTCTTTCGTTCTTAATACATGGAAACAGTTTTGATTTAGGTATACCTAATTGAGACTTATCAAAAAGCAATACACGGTGTTGCAAAATAGACTAAGCGGAAATGGGGTGACTGTCATGGGGTCATTCGTAGAACAAAAGTTGTTCAGTATGACCTCCTTTCGCTTTGTATACTTACCATTTTTGCCATACCCTTTAGAAATGATGTAACGTAATCATGGTTAATATTATAAATTATATTTATTCATATCAATATTCTCTTCCCAGTGACTCGACTGACGCCGCCGCCGAGGAGTTAAGAAGACGACGACTGCAGAAATTCACAACGGAGAAATGAGCCCACTTAATTTTGATTTTTTGTTTCACTTTACTATAACATAATATATTTAATATTTAATGTACAAAGCGTTTTAGTGACGTGTTAGCATTGTGCATCAATCAAAAATAATGTATTTATGTTCATGTAAATATATTGGATATACACATGAATACATTACATCCCGATTGCTTTTTGTTGCCGACTCCTCACATCACATCGTAATTTTTGTTTGTAAGTTCTTAGACAAGTGATGTTGGTCTTATAGTCACATTCCCGGGGTTCATGAAAATCGAGTATATACGTGATCAACTAGAGTTGATTGAATAGTTGAGGTATCAGTCACTTCTGTAGGCTGTCTGAACTATTTCTTCCTAATTTATTACTCACATGTAATTTGCAATATTGTCTTGTTTATGTATGGGTTAAGTTGAGACAGCTACTGATGTATCATGCATTCACACTGTGTATAAAGCACACATTATATCAGAGTTTTTTTCAAAGATGTTCATCACCATCTATGTTAAGATAGGTAGATTATGTTATCCCAATCCTGATAAGCCAAAATATTTTGAGACAAAATCTAGCTTATCTACTTTTAGAAAATAAAATAAGAAAAGTTTCAAAGTCTATCCTTGTTTATATTTCATCATAACACTACTTAAAATATAATACTAACTTACAATTTAACAGTTGTAGAAGGCATTTATGTATCCATACACTTCAGGATTATAGTTTTCAAGTACTGGCATGCCATTGAAATACCTGCTTGAATCATACAGCGTTACATTGTTCTTGCAATACCATACGTTCTTAGTGCCTTCAGTTCCATCTAGATTCAAAGTGTTAAGTTCTAGGACACCAAAATGGTACTTCTGTCCGTCTGTTTGTATGCAGTTTATGTAGACGGGTTCAGGTAGGTCCTGGACATTGTCCTGAAAGCAAATTAAATAGATTAAAGACGACTCATAAAGATAATATACATGCTCTAGAGTTCAGTCAGACATTTGCATATAAAATGAATTCCTTAATTATTTACTCACATGTAATTTGCAATATTGTCTTGTTTATGTATGGGTTAAGTTGAGACAGCTACTGATGTATCATGCATTCACACTGTGTATAAAGCACACATTATATCAGAGTTTTTTTCAAAGATGTTCATCACCATCTATGTTAAGATAGGTAGATTATGTTATCCCAATCCTGATAAGCCAAAATATTTTGAGACAAAATCTAGCTTATCTACTTTTAGAAAATAAAATAAGAAAAGTTTCAAAGTCTATCCTTGTTTATATTTCATCATAACACTACTTAAAATATAATACTAACTTACAATTTAACAGTTGTAGAAGGCATTTATGTATCCATACACTTCAGGATTATAGTTTTCAAGTACTGGCATGCCATTGAAATACCTGCTTGAATCATACAGCGTTACATTGTTCTTGCAATACCATACGTTCTTAGTGCCTTCAGTTCCATCTAGATTCAAAGTGTTAAGTTCTAGGACACCAAAATGGTACTTCTGTCCGTCTGTTTGTATGCAGTTTATGTAGACGGGTTCAGGTAGGTCCTGGACATTGTCCTGAAAGCAAATTAAATAGATTAAAGACGACTCATAAAGATAATATACATGCTCTAGAGTTCAGTCAGACATTTGCATATAAAATGAATTCCTTAATTATATACATGCTATACATGTTTGTAACATAAAAGATATCCACAGTATCATAACACCTACCCCATGTAACTGCTTGGCGTAAGCAGTAGCAACTCCAAAGGCATGTGTCAGTGACCTGCCGAGCAGCTGCTCATTGGTGACCGGCGTCTCGAACAGGTTGGCCACTTCTGTGTGGTTGTAGTGCAGCCATGTGGTGTGAGGATGCTTCACGCTCACCGATGGACGGATTGCTGGTGTAAAATATATGTTATGTATTACTATTGTGGTAAGATTATTTAATATCCAGGATCTATCTAAGCTAGAGTTTTAAAGAACATTCAACAATTATGACAATAAATATAATTAGATATACTTAAGGGATTCATAAAATGGTCACAAATTAAATATAGCTAATATACAGTATACACATCAAGTTTACTCACGGTATTTGCTGTCTTCACTGTAGAAATGTACTGGATTCATGGTGACAGTGTGTCTAACAGGGTACAAGTCTGGTATCTGGACAAATGGAATATCTTTCTCTGAAACATCATGTTTCAGCGGCTTCCTGGAAGTCACCAGAATGTGTGATACTTCCTGGAACTGGAATAGTTCTTCATTCTTCTCAAATACAGCTTTGCTTTCAGCGTCATTGATGACATATCGGCCTTTGGGTGTGTCAGTGTTGGATGTCTTTTCTATCAACTGCAGGAGTTTGTTGGTAAGGATTATACTAAAATTAAAATAAAGATATCTGTAGTTAATTAAGTAAAATTGTGATATTTGTGAAATTCCGATTCTGTGGAGCTGTTGCAACAACCAATCAAAAACTAATAAATATAAAGTCAACAACACATTAAAACCATATAACAAAACAGTTAAGAAATCATACCTTAAAATAGTAAAATAAATAGAAACTCACTTCTTTCTTCTGTCAGTAATACCCAAGATCCGGGGATAGTTGTATGCTGGTCGAACAGGATCCTTGATTTTAGGAAGTTTCTTCTGCTCACAATCAAACACATTAGCTGATAATATAGCTTTCTTCACACCCACATGTATTTCCTTGGGGGTTTCTCGGCTGGCCAGCTCTTCTATTTTCTGAGGTAGTCTGTCCTCCGCTATTACGGTTTTAGTGAGAACCTGAGCCTGAGAAATGCCCTCAAGTAAGACATTGTTGGTGGAAATGGTGTAGCATGGCCGCTCCTTGTACTCAGGGTGGTTCTCATCAAGAGGTAGTGGTGGATCGTAGAATCCAACAATTTTTAACCTGTAATGCACGTAGTTTTTAGATTATTCAATATAAACAAAACAAAATTTAGAAGTAGCAAAAATTACTATAAATCGTCTATGGATCTCCTAAGTAAATTATTTATTTGTTTCTATAATGATAAATAACTTGCCGTTCATGTTGCTGTGGCTTTTCTTTTACAAATTCCAGAGCATCCTCTATTGGGATGCCCTTTTCCCTGAGCTCGGCCTCAATGCCAGTGTCCAGGGGAACCCGCTTTCCTTGCACAACCCAATGCTTTTTGAACATAAAACCTATATGTTGACGATTTAGAATCTGCGTTAGCCTCATTTTTCAACTTAAATATGTTTTTCTTACTAAAAATCTTCAACGAAGGAATCGAAGGATTATTATTTTTATATTATAACCTCAAATTTCTTTAAAACATATCTGTCAAACTTGTCAAAGTCAAATGTCAAAATATTTGGATTGTCAGTTGACTACATTGGTCTGTGTAACGTCGTTACAGCTTTTTTCTTTCGTCATTGTTACAGAGTAAAAATGTTGAAATCACAGAGTCATTATTTCACAGACGGAAGCGGAAGTTGACGGAAGGAACCGGAAGAAGAAATTCCGGAAATGAATAAAGTTTGGCGAGGTGGTGAGTAATATTTTGGTATGTACGTAAGTACTTATTAAGCCTCGAATTCACTAGGGCACAAGTTATGAGACTGTTACAGAACATCTACGGTGCGTGTTCTCAGAACATTTTGGTAACATGTCGTGATACATGTTGCTTGTCCACACCAGCAGTCTCCGCCGATGTCGCCCGAGGAAGTCAATAAAGTTTTTTCTACGGGCATGTTGATGCTAGAAGTCGCGCACGCGTCCACACTCTGCAACAACGGTCGCTAGACACAAAGTACTCTGTGCGCTAGACTGATGTCGCAGGAAGTTCTGTCTCGCGAGCCAAAACACGGAACCTGTTCTGCGACACGTAGATGTCGCTGTATAGTCGCGTGCGACGTCGTAGAACAGAGCGCGACGTCGCGGCGACACGTAGACGACATGTGCCTAGACAGGTTCTGCGACGATTTGTCGCCTAGTGAATACGAGGCTTTACTTCCATGTATATGTAGTGGATATCACTACCATGCCCAAGTGATCACGGAGACAAGCGATTTTGGTATCGTGCTAACCCTGGCATGCAGAATGCTCAAATGGTGGAGCAGAGTTGTCAGTATGATTGAAAAAATTTGAACCTGCCATGATTTAGGTAAGTAACTAGTGCCACAAACTTATCTGTTCCGGTGACAGCTCACATAAATTACTAATATTCCTTAATTCTATAAGATTTTAAGTTTGCTCGTATTTTTAATTCGCTCTTGCGGTGTTAATAAACCCATCTAATCATTTACAATATACAATTCATTTGTAAGTACTTAATGAGATATGGATCAATTTAGTTCGCTCTCACTGGAACAGATAAGTTTGTCACACATAAGTACTTATTTACACAGATTAATAGAAAAAAAATTGGGTCGGCTTTGTGCGTCACGTCATTTTACCCTATCCTTTATATTAAAAAAGTATAGTGCCACAAACTTATCTGTTCCGGTGAGAGCGAACTAAATTGGTCCATACCTCATTACTTACTGTACTAATGAATTTCATATTGACATAGATTATATGGACCAATTTAGTTCGCTCTCACCGGAACAGATAAGTTTGTGGCACTATACATTAAACCGTAATTAGTTAACAGTGATTAAAATCGCCCGTCTCTATCCAGAGCTGGACATCCAATGAATCCAGTAAGTATAGAAGACGCCTCTCCTTTAGTAGGAGACACTACGGTGTATTTTATAATATGTAATTTGTGGAGATAGGCAGTACCACTGAGGAAAAAAAACTACGTTAGGCAGAACTAGAGGCACACGTTGAAAAAAATATTATAACTTCAGTTTGTAAGCTTTTTTTCCAAAACTGTCAAGGCCACCTCCTTCGTCATGCCAATTCCATTTTATAAAATCTACCCCCAAACCCCTGGTGCCTGGAATGCAGAAGTTGCCGAAGATGCCGCCAGGAAGGGGCGTCATTAGTGATTTTTTGATTAATTTCTAGATTCCGAGCACCACAGGGATTAGGAGGTATTACAATACAATACACTTTATTTGCACCAAGAACAAAAATTACAAAAAAAACAAAATTTAAAAATAAAACAGTACAAAGAGGCGGCCTTATTGCTTATAGCAATCTCTACCAGTATTATGTAGGTTCCAAAGAATATTATATCTGTATTGTGCAAGCTTAGTACAGGATTAATGATGATATAAATCTGAGACTCACGACCCCGGAAGACATAGCTAAAATTGTTAAATGTATGGAAACAAAAACATCATCTGGCTATGATGAAATCCCAATCTGCGTATTAAAAAATAACATAGACATTTTAGCAGAACCTCTCAGTACATTTTTTAATAACTGTCTGAAGAACGAAATTTTTCCAGAGCAGCTAAAAATTGCTAGGATACTACCTGTTCACAAAAAAGGATCTCGCACTGATCCTAAAAAGTATAGACCCATATCACTTTTACCAACTCTATCAAAAATCTTTGAAAAAATTATTAAAAATCAATTGACACTCCATTTAAACTTTAATAACGTAATTAATAATAGACAATTTGGCTATCAAAAATCAATTGGCACAATAGATTTATTAGTAAATGATGTAACGATGATGCTTGACCAAGAAATGAAAGTAGCATGCTTATTCCTGGATCTAAGTGCTGCCTTTGATTTGGTGGATCATGAAATTTTACTTTATAAATTAAAACACTACGGAGTCAGAGGTAAATTTTATAACCTACTACAGTCATATCTTAGTAATAGGAAACAATTTGTAGAACTGCTTACCATAGAGGACGACCATGAAACTGTACATAGATCAAACTTAGTTAAAATTGCTAGAGGTGTGCCTCAAGGATCTATCTTAGGCCAGATACTATTTATTATATTTATTAATGATTTAATTAATTACGTCACTAGATCTGTACCCGATACTCAATTAGTTGTATTCGCGGACGATACTAACGCAATATTCAATGCTACAGACATAGACTCGCTTAACGAGAAGGTTCACATGGCCATAAGTGCCTTCTGCAAATGGTTTAGTATCAATAATTTAAAACTAAATGCAAGCAAAACAAATGCAATGCTTTTCAAATCTACATGTAGGAGCAATGACGAGATTAATGTTTATATTGATGGTAAAAAAGTGGAATGTGTAGAATCTGCAAAATTTCTAGGCATACAGATAGATTGCCACCTGAACTGGAAAGAGGAACTCAAGTCAATTGAAAGTGCTCTGAGCTCGGCTTGTTTTGCCCTCCGTAGTCTAAGAGATGAACTAAAACTAAAAAATCTCATGCAAGTCTACTATGCATTAGTCGAATCTAAATTGCGCTATAGCATACAGTTTTGGGGTAACAGTTACCACTATAATATGAAAAAAGCATTTGTAATGCAAAAAAGGGCTGTGAGAACAATGTTACGAATTCCACAGCAACAATCCTGTCGGGAACTATTTGTTCAACTTGGCATACTTACCGCGCCATGCCTCTATATCCTGGTGTGCACATCTAATCTCATCAAACACTTAAATAAATTCGAGTCTGCTGCAGAAAGGACAGAAAGATTAAAGACAAGGCGAAAAAACCTAAAAACTGAAATGTGTCCACGGCTTAACATTGTTAAACACACACCGAGATATCAGGCCCTGCTTCTGTTTAATAAACTACCAAGCGATCTAAAACAGATTGTCTCCCATACTAAATTCAAAAACAATCTAAAAGCGTATTTGTTAGAGAAGGGTTACTATAGTGTGGAAGAATATTTAAGTGATACTGATAAGTCTGACATCTTTTTATAATTAATAAGTAATTTAAATTTTAACTTAATTCTAATTGTTGATAATATTTTAAATTTAACATAACCTATCCACATGAGATTTTTAATGATTATTATATTTTGTAAATTGAATATAGATAAAAATTTATTGTTTGACTTGTATAACACATCATATTAATTAATTATATTATGTTACGTGGTGGTGGTGTAGACATTAAGATTTTCAAATACAATTGTTAATATTGTTATATATTGTTATATAAATAAAATACAATACAATACAATAAAAACAAGCAGTCATTTTGTAAATATATATATTTAATTTTATATCTTCCATCAATACATACAACGACATTTATACATTAAAAAATTTGGCCATAACTACAATAGTTCTCTCACTTTATATGGCATATATTCCAGTTAGGATAATGTTGAAAGAATCTTATTTTGGATAACTATTGATCAGTGAGAATTACCTAAATTTGATGTATGAACAGGCAGGAAGACATTATACAAACTTAAAGTATTGCCATGGTGAAGATGGATCATAAATTATAGATACGTAAAAAAACACTAGAAGCACCGATTACATTATTAGCTTATTCAAGTGAGTCCGAAATAACCACTTGAAACAAAGTATAATATTGATGGAGGAAAGATATTTTATAAAATAAAACTTATGGAAATATCTTCGGTGTATTCTAGGAGCTATAAAAATTGAAAATAATACAACTAATTAATTTCATATCTAGTAAGACATTACAATCCCTTAGCACGAGATCAACGACAAATTCACACGGGACCCGATGTCTTCAAGTATTGAAACTGAGTGAGTACCTCTCCGATATTCATAATCGAATCGGCCATCTTTTAATCGAATTGAGATTCGATTCTACTAACTGACCATCGATTCGGACACACATGGAGGTTTTCTTTGTAATTTAATAAGTAAAAATCTGATATGTAATAAAATACGTACAAATAGTCATTTGACTTCACCCTTGTGTTGGTGGGAATTTAGAACAAGAAATCTTTGGATTTTTCATTTTGAGATTATCTTATAAAAATCGTTTCAGTATCATCATCGCCCTACCCTATGTATTTAATTTAAGCCGCATATTGCAACAATTTGCGAATCAAACATACAACACTTAATACCTACTATAATATAATACCTAATTATTCTTTATAAAGTAACAAAATTAACTTATATTTACAGTTTATCGTTAAAAATGATGCAGAATTTCACTATTTTAGCACTTAATTTTGCAAATATATCATTTTAAATGTATATTAAAACGAATGGTATAAAATTCACTAGTTGACAAACGAATTGGCTTGTTGAAATGTAACTCGACTATCGTATGCAAGTTTTGTTAATTTAATTTCATTTGACAAGATACAGTGCCGCATAATACTGGCGCTAGGAAGTGACTGTGACCGATATGTAGGAAATGAACAAGTATTGTGTGAAATGTACGCTGGGATCCGGGATGTATTAAGGCACCATTGGTTTATCTGGGACTATGAATATGAGATGAGAGACAATGACGAGTCCACTGCTGCTGCACGGGAGATCAGAACACAGACTGTTGAATCAAACGCGACATGGACGCCACCTACACAGATTAAGTAGGAGACAACTGAAATCATGAACGAGTGACAGTGACTGGGCAATAATTTAAATGTGGTGACGAGATGAGCGGCGAGTCGCGAGTGAGTGCTTGAGTTCAGTCCTCCTCTTTCTTCTCCATCTTGGGCTCGTACATTGCGTGGAGCTGTTCCGGCGATATTCTAGAAAAAAAAAGAAAAAAAGATTTTATTTTTTTAATTCTATTTTTTTTAATTGGCAAAGGTATTGATTGATCACATACAGCCTAATGTTGTATTCCAAGTGACATTACATCTTACCCGAGCAAGCTCTGCAGGTCGCACACGAAGCGGTAGACATAGCGTTTGCCCGCGGTTTTGTGTATGATATTCTTGTCGTAGTAGTAGCGCAGGCCGCGCGACAGCTTTTCGTAGTTCATCTTGGGTTTGTTCTTGCGGATACCCCAGCGTCTGGCCACCTGTAGCAAAAAATTGGGATTAATATACATAGTTTTCATGTAAGTATGTTACCTATGTGATTTGTCTTCCAAGTATTAGGATTTATATTTTGATTTCTGGGTATATATAGGACAAATGTATAGCAATTGCTACTGATAATATGCGCAAGCTATTGAAAGATAGAAAGAAGAAAGCAAACATTATTTGTAAAATGAATACATTCTTTACGAAAGTCCACTAAAAACTAAAAACTGCTCCCCATTCCGTAAGAAAAAGGGCTCTCAAAAAGGGCACATATATTATTGCACCTATAGTAATAAAATACTAAAAACTTACCTCATCAGGATCAGTGAGTTTGAACTCCCAGCCGTCGCCGGTCCACGAGATGAATCCTTGGCAGCTCTTGTCAGTGAGCAGCTCCAGCAGAAACTGCCACAGCTGGATGGGGCCTGAACCTGCAAGCGTGAGAAACAGTTGCTTTACTACATACGGACCATTGCCTACCATTAAAGAGGTTGAATACGCAACAAGGTTTAATCAAAAAAGGAATAATGATTATTGGGGTTAAAATTTTTGCTACGACGTGCTACGAAACCGCTACGAACTACGATTTTGCTACGCCGCGCCATAGGCCTGTAGCGAAAGTAACTGAATTTCTATTTGGAATGTTATCGTTTCAATCACCTTGTTCTTTCACAACAAGTTAGAGATGAAAGCTTATAAAAACAATGCAGATTCGTCGCATAAATCATACGCGTTCTTCTTAGCGTGTAAAAACTTATAACTAGGAGACTGTTTTGTCACCGTAGTAGGTACTACAGCCACTATTATAATTTGACTGGCTCAAAGCCCAAACAAATTTATAATCCATTAATCCCACATAACACGTACCGGTAAAGTGCGGTCCGGAGCCGGCATACGGCAGCTTGTCCTGCGGTATGAGCGTGTGCTGGTCGCCCTGCCACTCGCTCCACTCTGTGCCGCAGGGACTCGCGTACTCTGTGGCGTACCCCTCCCCGTACCCCTCGCCGCCGTACCGGGCGCCTGTGCCTGAGGAATTAAAAAGAAAATTAGGATTCCATTTTTGATTATTTTGTCGAATGAGGATTTGTGGTGTGGGTCTGTGCCTCTGGAAAATAAAATCTGGATTACATATTTGAAACTTTTTGTTGTCATTTGTGGTGTGGTTTATTGTTCTGAGGTTCAATGGTCAATGCAGTTTGAAGATATTCCAACCGTGACAGTCATAACAATGTAATGTGTAGGGGAAAAAGAGCGTTAAAAATAACATCAATTAGACGATCCAATTAGAGACGTTGACGAGTCGCACGCGCACGTCTAAAATACAACAGAAACGAACCCGACGCTGAATTAATAACGAGATGACAGAGCCACACTTTGTTACATCGTCGTTTGAAATACTATCTGCCAGATTCATTGGACTCTGTTTTTAATTAAATGAACCTAAGAACTTGTCGAAAGAGGTCGTGTAACATGAAGGACTGAAGGTCAGAATTTCAGATGTTGAAAGGAGGAAATTCAGCTCGAAACTTTTTGTGCCAGTTACGTTTAAAAACTTTCCGGGCAGTGAACGCAGCTAAAACTTTTTATTAAGTCATACACCATCAACTCGGACCCATATTTGGCACACTTTAGTGTTTGTGTCAAGCCATTTTTGTCTAAGACCCGCTATCTGTTGGACAGGAAGAAGAAACGATAGGAATATTGATTTTGTTCCTGCCCGTGAGTTTATTAATAGTGGCTTTGGTAAAAAAAAACACTTTTAATTTACTCAGTCTCATAGTTAGCTATATTAATCAGGTAAAACAGTTAATTACCGTACTTTATTATTTACACAAAAATGTAGCAAAAAATCTCGATCTTTAGCGGAATTGAATGGAATTTAGACAAATGGGGATCTACACCGGCCGTCACTTGTTTATAGCCAATAAGAGGGTCTAATTGCAGGCGGGAAAGCGGTAAACACAAGCCAATTAGAGCTCAATTGCCCTGGTAATTAGGTTCTTAACTTTTTGCCAGCAGGCCGCGTGGTTTGCGTTCCTTACATGGGAACTAAGTACAAATAGGTTATTATGTTAGTAGCGACAGAATGCTCGCTAAATGGAGAATATTTCGACTCACTAATGTCGCTATTATCCTTCTATTATCTCATGTCATAACCTTAGCTTTGTTCTGTAGTAACAAACGTTGTTCTGCACTAATTAAGTAATTGTTGTAATTTTCTACTGTAGTATGGTCAATGAATTGAGATTTTTGGATCCGGAATGACTCTACAGAACGAACTATAAAAGAGAGTTGATACTTGATACCCAATCAATTATTTACTATAATATTCACTCCGGGTGTCGCAGAGGAGACCCCAAACTTTTAGGGCCTAAAGCATTATAATCTAAGCGCGCTGCACACGCAGCATCTCCTAGCTAAGGCTCACTACACACACTCACCTCGCGGATAAGGCTTGGTGTACACGTGCGGCTGGTACTTGTGGTCGCTACACACGCGGCACCTCCTACATAAGGCTCACCACACACACTCGCCTCGCGTATAAGGCAACTGACCTCTCGGATAAGGCAACTCACCTCGTGGATAAGGCTTGGTGTACACATGCGGCTGGTACTTGTGCCCGCTACACACGCAGCATCTCCTACATAAGGCTGACTACACACACACACACACCTTGTGGATAAGGCAACTCACCTCGTGGATAAGGCTTGGTGTACACGTGCGGCTGGTAAGTTTGTGCCCGCTACACACGCGGCATCTCCTACACACACTCACCTCTCGCATGAGGCTAGATAAGGCTGACTACACACACTCACCTCTTGGATAAGGCTTGGTGTACACATGCGACTGATACTTGTGGTCGCTACACACGCGGCATCTCCTAGCTAAGGCTACGCACAAACATCTCCTAGATAAGGCTGACTACACACACTCACCTCTTGGATAAGGCTTGGTGTACACGTGCGGCTGGTACTTGTGGTCGTGCAGCAGCGGCTGCGGGTGCGCGTGCTGGTAGTACTCCTCCGAGTACAGCGGCGCCGGCGCCGGGCCCGGGTACTCCGGCTGGTAGTACTGTGGACGGGCGAGGGGTTAATAAAGGCAAGTCCAATGTGATGGATGACAAGATGCGTTTTTGTCGTGCGATAACTTCAATTTCAAACATATGAAAACGTAATTTCGCTCGCATGCCATTTTAATAATGTTTGAAGTACGAGTAAATGCATCACGCCAATAAGGGTTTTTTACATTTTGAGGCATTAAACCCTAAAAATAATTCAATCAGAGATTGCGTTATGATGGCGATCGATACATGGAGTGTGGAACAAACACCTTAGGCTTGTTAATTTAAACCAAAGGTGGTCTGAAAGATATTACTAGCGATAAGGCAGGCTATTAAGAGTGTGTGTTAGGTATATCAATAAAGTTATATTGTATTGTAAAACTCAAACTTTTCCATGACGGTAACTTACCTCATCAAGGGGCGAAGGGGCGGCGGAGGGGGGCGCGGGGGCGGCGGCGGCTCCCGTGGGCTCGGCGTATCCGTACTGGGAGTCTCGAGGACCTCCCGTGGTGTACCCGCCTGGAAGAGAACAGAGGTCAGGGTTAGCTGGTCGTATGGGTACAGAAATTAATGAGAGGCCGTAAGTTTCTCAAGTGGATGGTTTAGATAACATAGGATGATGATCAACGCTCTAAGTATACCTATGGGCATGAATGAATGTGTATGAGCAGCAATATCACATTATTTCTTCTGCAGTGCAAAATGCAAAAATCAAAATTGGAACGTTCCACGATTCCTCGGAACAATAATAAAGCACAGAGGCACAGACAGGCGTGCGTGAGGCCTGCGCAGCGCACGGAACGGTCGCGGTTCACCGCGCGCCCTTTGTTCGCCTGAACTGTACCACAGACCGCGGGCCGAATGGGAGATGCACATTTTGTTTTTAAACTCTTTGAATTTCGAACTCGTTTGTTTTTTTAAGAAGTTGCATGAAAAGTATGAAAACTCATGGAAAGTTAAGAGAAGGATATGTTGACCTTTAATTTACAAAATGTAAAGAAACTTTTCATAGTAAGTAGGTACCTAATTGAGTAAAATTTATTTGATATTTTAAGGCTTACAAGTACCTACCTACGTATCTGGTAAGTTCTTTGTTAACTTTACCAAACCACAGAATAATAACTAGTACCAGACCAAACTAACTGCCTACCTACTTCCAAAAATACTTCTAACCAATCTAAATATCATCGCGCTATAAAAAAAAACAAAACACAACAATAAGTTGAAATAACCATTTCCTAAATTAGGTAAAAAGCCAAGAATGTCCATAATTTTCCGGAAAGTATTTAAAATACCGCAACATCACAATAGAACAGTGGCGTTAACAAATCACTGTTACTGTCAAGTCGACAAATACAACTATTTTAATGATGCCCATGTGTAATTACGACGTTACTGAAACGCCTAATAAATTTCAGACAAAACGTGAAAGCACGTAAAAAGCCGACTCGGGATGTGAACCTGTGACCTGCAATGCGTCAGTGTTGTAGGGGATAGTTATAACCAGATACCATACCTACCAATGAAGTATGTATAAATATGGTATAAATAAAATATGCTTAGGTATTTAGAGAAAATTGGACAGTTATGTTATTGAGGCGTGAAGAAAAAGAAAATTAAAGAATAAAAACTATTTTTTTGCCCGAATGGTTAATTAAAACGAGAGTGTATTTTTTGATACTAACATGCACCAATGAAGTGACAAAAATATTATAACTAAATAAAAATTTCCCGAGAAAAGATTGTTAGGTACGAGCACGGAAAATAAATCTCTACAAGATTCGCATTCGTAGGCTAGTGCGTAGCGCTCTAGCGCTCGATGGAGCGGCGCGGGGCGTGGACGCGCGGCGGGGGGGCGGCGGGGCGGGGGGCGGACCAATCAGCGGCCACGCCTCGCGGGTCGAAAGGTCGCTGATACCGCCACCGGCTGCGATTGGCGGGCTCAAGGGCGCTTCCAATCTCAAATTGATATAGATGAGGCGAATTTGGATTATTTGGAAGAATTCTGTCTGTATATGGAGTGCAAATAGTATGGCTAGTATGTAGTATGTGGCTACGGGTGCCGAAGACAAAATAAAGACCCAACCAAACTGATTATTTATTAAGTATACTCTTTCTCATTTAGGTAGTTAAGTATCACAAAAATTGCTATAAACACCTTGCTTGTACCTAATGCTCTAAAAAGGAAGGTAGGGATGTAGATTGTAGATAGGTATTACTTGTGTTCTGTCTTTGTTACCATAAGATTATTAAGTACAGTTAGGCCTGGTATAAAAACTGAAGATTAATGAACGCTGTAGCCGTGGCACATGCGAGAGTAACCTTAGACCCCGCGCCAGCTGCCACATGGCACTCTCAAACTTTTTTATTTTTCTTTTCGCCGAAACTCGAGACCTGCGAAAACGATGATGACTTTTTGTAGCACGCGCTAAGCTCTCCATATGGCGTCGACTTGATGACAACATTATTTTTTTAATAATTTGTCCTTTTCATGACACAAAATTAAATTCAGCTTTTTTAACAGGGTAACTAGCGCTATACGATACGAGCGAACTATAAACGAACGTTGGCGCCAATTCCCATTTTAGAGCGGAAGTCAATCAAAATAATTATGAATTTTTAAATTTAGAACTCGGGAGATCGCAGGTGAGCGTATGGTGACAGTTAAAGTCAAACTGTCTGCACTTTGTTTTGACACATTTGATCAATTAAATTAATTCACATTTAATTGACAGTAATTTAAACAAAATTAAAACAATTTAGGATGTAATAAGTTAAGAGCTGTATTAATGGTTAGGGGACATGGAATTATCTCACTCAGCAGATGATACACGTAAATATATTGGCGTGGAGTATAAGTGAGTAAAACCATGTCTCCAGACTGTTAACACGATGACAAAATAAAAATAAATTTATATGAGAGCCCGTCTATAATGGTTGTAAAATGTGTGATACACTCCCAGCATCTTTAATTTGTCGAGCTGTAGCCACTGCAGTGGAAATATGTAGGTTGGAGAAATTATAAATAAAATTAAGAACCGCGGAAAAGACAGTTTTTAAGAATGAAAGGAAATGGCTGTCAGCGTATGGTGTTTAAATCAAATTCAAAATTGGAACATCTTTCGACAGGATGTGTTTAATTTACGCGGAGTGTCGCCGGCCAGCGCGGTGTCATCTCGACTCAAAATCATAATTATATTTTTTTATATTAAACATTTTATTACTTAACCTATATCCTACATATATTTATATTTCTTGCTACGTTTAAATGTAGATAAATGGCTCAGCAAAGCAATTTAGTATAATTTGGTTTCTTTAAAATTAATGTTCTGAGGTAGAGTGAGCGTCCACTGGCTGTAAACACAATGCTACTGCTATGACCTCAACTTCTGTTTAAAAATAAAAGACCAATCTGTTTTGGCCGACGTACGCAGAGCAATGAGAAATTAACACCAGATCACCGATATTTATTGCCAATAAACTGTTTCCCAGTTTAATTACAGCGGCCATTTTATTTCTCTATACCTACATTGATGTTTTTTTCTAATATAAATCAATGAAAGTAAACAGGGTGCCTTCAAAAATCAAATAAAAACATGATGATATCCGGTCGAGTATCATTCCAGATTTAATAATTTATTAATAATATGTAGCAGCTGGGCATTGAATCTGTAAACTATAATAAATATAAACTGAAGATTTAATTTAAATTGAGTGTGTCTGTATTTGCGTAGCCAATGTTTTGCACTAAGTTTTTCTTAGGTTCATAACTAGATATTTTCATTGGTTTTGGTAGTAGGTTGCAGCGGTGCGTAGGGCCCTTAAGTACATAGAGCTAACTATGTGATACCCAAAGGAAACGAAACTTAGGGTCTGTTCCACAATGTCTGGGTAGTGGCTACCTGACGGATAAAATACATGCTGTCACTCTCTGTTATTATTTTTTAGACAGTGACAGCATGTATTTTATGCGACAGGTAGCGACTAACCAGACATTGTGGAACAGGGGCTTAACCTACTTAATAGACTCCTGTAGCAATGGCAGTGCAGACTAAAGTCCCTATTACATAAAAGCATTTATATAGGATTCCAGTCACATGTGGGTAATATTAAACATTTAAACAGCAATATCCGTTTTAATTCGCAATGTTTTTTTTATTCATTAATAGGATTGGAACATGTGCATTGGAAATGGTATAATCAACGGGCGTCATAATTTAATCCGCAGATTGCAGGTTTCTATTGCAGCTGTCGATAGCTTTACAATGCTAATGAGCCCTCTGATTTCATTAAAATATTAGTTTCTTATTGTTATTCATCGCTTTAGTATAAAAGTCTTCTAAAATTGTTAGCTAGGTCAAAGTGTATACAGCAGCGGCCTTACGGCCAGAAGCGAGTTCATCCAGGAAGCCTTTGAGCGATGAATACTAACACAAATCCACATCGGCTTAACCTAACAACGACTCTATATACCAAATTACGTTAAAAACAGAAAGCCAGAGTATCCCGAAGCCTAACCAGGACTCTATCACGTGGTATTAGAAGCAGTTATAGCACGACAGCAGTGTGATCGCGAATCGTGCGCGCCCGCCGGCCGCTCTATGCGCTTGCGCAGGTGTCGCGGCACCTGCTCCGTGCTAACCGAGGACTGGGGCCGTGGTAGTCTGCTAGTGTAGGGGGGAAGCTATGTGGATTAGGTTGTATAGTATATAGGTATTATGTAAACAATAAGATAAATAAAAATTGAAGTGTTCTGTAGCTTCGGATATAAAAGAACTTTACATTTGAACCAGAGTCGCATCTTCAGAAAAAGCTTCATAGCCGTAAAACTTAGAAGTTACTTAATTAAATTTTAGGTAATCAGATCGGTGCAGTGTAATAGTATAGTCTGTAATCATAAAATAGATGTAGAGACAGTCAGTTGTTTATATTACGAAAGAACAACGAAGGGTCAGTAAAAATTAGGAGCACCTGTAGCTATACCGGAGCAAAATTAAGTCAAACACTGGGGCTCGCCTTGCGTTTATAGACGACATAAGGCAGGGGAAGCCATTAAAGCTATGATGTTACATTATTATTCTTATTTAAACGTTTATTCACCGATAAGCCGATTTGCCTACTTTAGCTTTTTAAAGCGGATGGATCGAATTTCGAAATTAAAGATTTACATAAAATAAGGTAAAAAGTTCTCACCTATTTGCACCTTTTTTACTGGCAACTTAAAGCAATGATAAAAAAGTTGTCTATGGGTGATTTCAAACTTCGAACGCTTTTAAGAGTTCACAGAGTATCAGCTGTGGGCCATTGTGCCGTGATTGCGCCTAACCGCATTGTAGACAGGAAGCAAGGAGTTTCGACGTCAGACCGGAAATGGCGGGCCGGGCACTCGGTCAAATGCACTGTGACGTCATCAAGTTAATGAAATTACGGGATGCCTGCTTTACAAGCTCCTGTTTCATGTTTGTAATTATTATTGTTTGTGACAGATACGATAGCTCATATTCGTACATTTATATTCTTAAAATTACATTGAAGCCGCATCACTTCTAATTATGTAACTTCATTTTAAAAAGTGTTCACTTAAATATACTTCACATCAGATGCGTAACTAATATTTTATCTTATAACCTTAGTCTTATGGGTGCTTATAGTGAGATTAGTAACACGCGTTACGGCTTCATTCAACTCTAGCGCAGTATTAATGGAGGATGATAGTAGGAAGTGGCGACGCCCGCGCCGGAAGTCGCCATATGAATGGGCCGGCACGTGACGATAACTCGAGTGACGTCACAGATGCACATCGGATGTAGGGAGCTGAGAGGCGATTTTGCAACGCAGCTAACCGTATTTATAGCTGGCCGGTTTTGACGAATGAAAACAATGCAATTCTAAATTTAAAATCTTTGAGGTTTTACTCCAGTATGTTAAGTGTGGTCTTGCACTTATATTGCACATGATTTAAGTCTAAAAGTAGGTTGGATGAATTTTTTTTTGGTTATTATGCAGTAGCTTATAATTTGGCACCTGGCTACGTGAGACAACATCAGATGGATCAAGGTACAAGGTAGTGGTGGCAAAGGGAGGGTTGGTGCAATATTACAATGATATAAAGAAAGTAAAAGAACCAAAGGGCATTAGTGTAGCACAGGTCTTGAAACTTGAAACAACACAGTGGGTTGACACAGGAGGAAGAAAAAGATAACATTTGAAGGTGAAATGTTGAATATTTTGTATGTTTTATGGGTGTGAAACAGCTGTTGTGAGCAAAACGTCGCCGGTTCATAGACAGGTGTTTCTAACACATTTATTTTGGTTCTAACGACTTATCGGTTGTATTTTTATGGATATAAAGCGGCTCCTTTGTTTTAACCGAATTCAAAGTGAGGGATCTTTTAAGATAGGTACCTTGTGAGGTTACGTAGATGGTAGGTAGGTAGATATTTTAAAACCTAAGTAAGTTAAGGTTATCTAAAGTCGAAAACATGTATTTTATCAAAATAATTCTGTGTAACTTCAATACTACCGAGAAATATCAAAGACCGGGAAAGTATTTTTTACTCAACCTTTGACTTAACCTAATCAAATAGGCATAATTTTATTACAATCTGTGGAATGACGTTCCTCTATACTTTTTTTTACTGTGTTCGGCACTGTATTTTGTTATTTATACTACCTAAAAACTTCGGCACTGTGTGAAATAAATACCAGGTACCTACTTACTAATAAAAATTTAATCAAAATGAGCACACCCAACTATCCACACACATTCGCAGCACCTTCACGCCATAAACAAGACAGATCCCTCAATACATCGTAAAGCAAAGAGCTGCAGTCCGATAATAAACGATTTAATTAGTATTTAACGATTTCAGTCACGTCAGCTAGGCTGAATGAGATTTGCTACTGGCCGCTAAAGGAAGGAAGCGATTACCGGCAGGTTACCGACCTGCACCGTTAGCTGGCTGTATGGAACTGCTGCCCTTGCCGAGCCATAGACAAGACAGATCGCTATCTGCCACCGAATTATTCATATTTCGAATGTGAGAACTGGACTTAGAATAATCACCTCCCTCGCACTTTACACAAAGTAAAATGTATAATATTAACTTTGCTTATTTCAGTCAGTTGGTTTTTGCGTGATTCAAGGTGGTGGTGGGTCACATAATGCGATTTTAATTGGGCTGTAGGCAAGAACTCTTGTACTTACAATAATTTTACGTGTTATATGTTTTTTATACTTATTTCTCCTTAACTTTGTTGTAAGCTTAATTCATAATAATAAATTATATACAAGTATAAAATCTATGAATCAGATTGATTTTTATGCAAAGGACCGTGTATATTGCGAGCTTTTTATGCGCATCACGCGGCGGAAGTGCGCCCGCGCCGGATCCAACATGGCGACGGCGAAAGTGCTTCCGGTGCGAGCTTTGAAAGCTCTCAATGGACGCACTGACACTTATTTATAAGCTTTAATTTAATGTGAATGAATTTGTGTTTATTTTATGCTGTTTTTAGGTTGTCAACTGAAAATATGCTTATTGTAATACAAGTTTTATTTAAAAGCTTCATTCAATAATATAAAATGCAAAGAGTTGTAAAAGTAATAATTTTTCACAGTGTAGGTACTTTGTTTTTAGTAAGTACGTTATTAAATTAACCATTAAACTATTTTCCTTAAAGTTTATTCCCAATTAGAAATATTTAATGAACAGAAAGATAACAAATGCTTTGAATTGCGGCGAACTCCGTAAACATTTTCCTTCTAAAGTTACATTAAAGTATATTCTATCTATCTATCTATCTATCTATCTAAAGTATTTGAGGGCTCAATAAATAGATTAAAATTATACAAGGAAACATTTTAAGGAAAATCTTACACGGTTTCACTTGTAACAATAATAAAACTCACTTGTTATAAAGCTTAACTTGTCTAGGCCTAAAAAAGCACATTACCTGTAGCCAAAGCATAGTTGGGGTCTAAACAGACTGCCTCTGCCGCCGGATCGAACAACCTCTGGTCAGGGTACTTCGCCGTCGGTGTATGTTCATAATTCAACCTCGCTATACTGTTCACATGTGACTGTTCGTAACCTAACCGCTCTACACTCGCGTCGAATTTGTTTAGCTTATTGGTATAGTCTGTGTAGGTCCTGGTGAGGGACATGGGGAGCAGGTCGGGCCCGACGGCGGCCTCTCGGGGCACCTCCAGCAGCAACATGCCGCCGGTCGAGCTGAGATAAGCACTAGCACCTCATTGTAACACTTTTGGAAACACTCAAATTTATTGTTAACATTTGTGGTTTATTTTATTTTAAGTTGGTTTGTTTAAAAACGTTAAGTTAATTTTTTTACGATTATTTTGTAAGTTTTAAAAACGTTGACGAACGAACGCAAAATATAATTCAAAAATAACAATTTAAATTTGTCATCGAACGGTGCAATCGAAAAGTTCCACGTTTAAATTCGTCGGCCGTATTCGTGAACAGCACAGAGCGTGCGCGCTTAGCG
This sequence comes from Plutella xylostella, assembly GCF_932276165.1. Classification (NCBI taxonomy): domain Eukaryota; kingdom Metazoa; phylum Arthropoda; class Insecta; order Lepidoptera; family Plutellidae; genus Plutella; species Plutella xylostella. Next base: position 4,214,262 of record NC_064005.1, read on the forward strand.
TGTGCGTTCAACAGATGTACTAGTCTGTGACTGCGAGCTTTCGGGCGGGCAAGAGGGCGGCCGTGGAAAATCGGCCCGAGCGTAGCCGAGTGCGGCCGAGCGGCCCCGAGGCGCGCGATCGTTGGCGACCTGTCGCGCCACCTGTTGCAGCCACAACTGTTGCGCGACCGTTGATTTTTTTGCCAACCCTACGCGGTGTGCTGACTCGAATTTATGAAAATTTGAGTTTGCCCCATTGTTTTAGGTTACGTCTAATTTTGATACCTATGGGCATTTTACATTTGAGCTTTTTTCAGTCATCTAGCTGACGTTATGCTGTCCTTTTCAGGCGCCTTAAGAATTGATTAAACCTCTGTTACTTGATACAGGCCTATAACATTTAAAAAAAATGTGGTCGTAAGAGCTTTTATGAAATAACTTCGTAAATAAAAGTAAGTAATTAGGATTTCTTGTAATGTTACTTGTGTTAGAAAAGTTCATTTATTTACTAATCATCTTTACTGATAATAAGATAATAAGTACATAACTACATACCTAATACTAATACCCTTTAGTTTTGCACAAAAACGCTTATCACCAGTTACAAAAAACCGGTTAGGTACTGACACAAAGTTTCACATACCCTGATAAGATAGCTTAACCTAATGACGTTACATTTAAATCTATTGTTAAAATGAACGATTCATACGTTAAACAACGCTCTATTTTTTGCAGTCAAAGAACAAAAGAATGAAGATAACACATTATTTGAACAGATATTTTTCGGGGAATCTTATATATCCTTATTTTGATGGGAACACTGCGGCTGTCGAACTCACATGCTTTTTAAATAATTTAAGTAAGAAAAAAAGCAATACATTTTATTTCATTAGTCACATAAAGCAGTTTTTCATCACAGTCATAGAATAAGGAATTAGTCGTAGGATTAGAATAATCATCGACGTTAACTTTTAACACCTATCCCAATTTAGTTTTTGCGGTATAAGTAATAAACATATCTTCAAAATGTAGGTAGAGTCTTTAGTAAATTAGTGATAGTAGGTAATTAGATATATTTTAAAACCTTGAGTTGAAATAAGTTAAATGATTTCAGTTTATAGTTTTTGCTTGACAAGAACGAAAATCGTAAAACCCGGGTAAGTAATTTTTTAAAACTCTATTCAGACTCTGTCGAAAAAAAGATAAACCATACTAGAAATAGCCTTAAAAGTTTGATTAAAGTTGAAGTCCTTCGAGTTGTTTTTAAAACCTCATCATATCGTTACTGAACGTATGTATGAAGTAATTATAATATAATTACGTGACGCACACTCGGCCTTGGCGCTGGTTCCCATTGTTCGCGCGACAGGCTCGCTTGAATTTCAAATTGCCATTTCGAGCATTCGCCGCGGCCGTGGCAATGAAATGAGCAGCCACGAATCTACAACAAATACTTCAGCGCAATTATCATAATAAAAACTTTATGTAAGTACTTATGTATCTCTATCTACTGCTGTAAAATTTAGGGTCCACACTACACACAAAGGATATATAAGACGGCAGATGTGCAAAAATATCGATTCCCCATACGAAGATGACGACAAATGAAATTCGGATGGGAGGGCACGAGCGCGGGGCGGGCCGGGCGCAAACCGGGTCAAATTTCGAGGGGTGGACCGGGACCCGGGGCTTCGAGAGCAGATATAATAGACACCTGAGCACGTGTGCCACCGGATATAACCCCCATTGTCCCCGCAGAGGAAGCTATTCCGACGCAGATCCGAATGTAATCGCCATTTTTTGTGACTAGACGCCGTGCAATAGGCCCGTGGAGAATATTAATGGATTTGATTGGAGTAAATATGGTTTTTGGGTTTTATGACACGGCGAAACGGAAGGAGGCTAGACCACACGTAACGGATTTATAAGTATAGATTCTATTATTCCGATGACAATGGCCGCCTTGTATGCAATTTTCTATAGTAGTCATTCATTGTTTGAAGATAGATAGATATTGATTTCTTCCATACAGGAACTATTATTTTATACCGTTTATACATAAGTAAAAAATTAAGATGAAGAAGAGCAAAACAGCGGAGAAAAGCAATTAGCAGCGCGGCGCGGCGGCAGTTGGCGGGAAATGGGGGAGGAAATGAGTTTTCCATATTTGAATAAATGAGGCGGGAAATAAACACACACGGGATATTGTTCCGCCGACTAGCGAACACCTCCTCAGATGCACTAATAGCCTGGTACTTGCAGGAAATAGAAAACTGTCATTCGTATATGAAATGGGGGAGTTGTTAATTTTAATCGGATTTCATCTTAAAGACGCTATTCTACGAAAGCTACTGAATTACTATAGTGCATTGACGTTGACACGATAAGAAGGAAACAAAATTACGTATGGCAAGAGCGTCGATCGAAGAGGTGAGCGATGTTAAAATAAGCCGCCGAGCCATCGATATGCACAAAGTAAATACCGCCATTCCCAGCGGGCTGTGTTTTAAATTTAAAAACACAATTTACCAAGGAATTCCCTGCTTTGAATTACATTAAGTGTAAACAATAAAGCGCTAGTGAGCGTATCGCGGTGGGCGACGGAAGTGGCAGATAAACAATCTTTTTTAGATAAAACACTAATAAACACACCATAAATCTGTACAACGGCAACGGCGCGGGCGCACTTCATCCAGAACTGTCAAAGCAGACGAATGTGAATACCAACCCACTTCAGCTTTGTTCCGTTTTCAAAATAAATAACCGTCCCTTTTCTGATACGACTAAATACTTCTTAATAGTACGTAATATTATTATGGGTGGTTTTTCAGCTGTATCTTCGAAATTATTTAAACCTAAACCTTAGCTGTATTCAAAAGTACAAATAAAACAAAAACACAATTTAAATTTTTAATCGAATATGACATCCGCTTTTAGGAATTCGGGATCGTTCCGATTTTATTTCATTTATTGTGCTCATTAGGCATCCTGTGATTTTTCGATATCGCACGGATATCGACGATTGTTAGAAACTAATTAGCCTATTGAATATTTATCAAGAACGTTTGCTGTACGAGGGGGAATACTTGGCTGTGTATATCACAATGAATCTAATAGAAACAAATTTAGATACAGTATTTTTAAATTGGAGCATGTCTATGACGCCACTTCCGGTGCTCATAATTCATCTCTTCTCCGTCACACGCGGAGATGGCCAGCGATACGACATTTGTCCACTTTTTAAATGTGGAACAATTCTCAGAATATTCACCTACGGTCAGAATAAGAATTATTATATTATGTATGTATAAGTACAATTAAAATTACAAACATTGCAATGTAGTTGTAGTTGGTGTCACGCGTAGGTCTAGATTTATTGCAATTTAACCTAAAAATTAAATATAAGTACATTTTAGCATGAAAACGGACACTTTCACAAACTATCTTCACGAGGCATCGGTTGATAAGTTTTTTAATGATCTTAATATTTTGGGTTTCAGATCGTGCCTCTTATCTAGATGTACCTACGCTTTTCTGACATTGCAATATCAATTAAAGTTGCAGTTCTTGAAATCTACATGCCGTATTAATTGGGTGATAATAATGTAAGAAGGAAAAAATATGTCAGTTAGGTACCTACCTATAGTCTATAGCTATCAGTGCTGCGGTAGGGTGTATATAATTACTTTTATTCGCATTATCAGTAGCATATATAGCTGTTGCAAAAGTATATAAAATATTTTAATATAGTATCATTATATTTAACGCCCACTACTGTCCGGCTGCCACCCAATTCTCATGATAACAATATGAAAACTTTGTATTAACTGGCTGGTAAAAAATATAGTAAGGGCGCTTCAGAAAGCGTTATTAAGACTTGTAGGACTAAGCACGTATCCTATTTTTTTATGGAAATTTAAATTTTGTTACTAATTCCATCCTAATTTATATTTTATTTGTCAAATCTAACTTGCGCGAATATAATGCCTCTTGTCGCCGAATGCACTTATTGCCATTAAATAGATTTATATTAGATTAGAACTAACCTAATTAATGATTTAGTTTAACTAGTTACCTCATAGATTTAAAATTAAGTTTAAAATATAATTACTAACCTAAACAAATGTTTGTGTAGCAAACTACTCTAGCATGCTTTTGTTACATAGTTTTGGACTGTTATTTACATTAAGATCCACAAGCATGAATTTATAAGAATGTGTTAATAACAATCTGTTTTTGTAACTTACAAATAAATAAATAAATATTATGTAAATAAATTAGGAAATTTATGTTTTCCAGGTACATATTTTATACTTAATTAAATGTACTTAATGAATTATCATAAGTTTGAAAATAATAGAAAAAAAACGACGTAAGACTGATAATTACTACATATTAATTAAGCTCACTGCAAAGAACTGCACTAAAGCTCCGAGAAAAAAACCTGAAGCTGAATGGAAACTTCCGGAAACGCGATCATCTCCCACGAGCGACGACAAAATGGCGATGACAATTAAAATGCAGAGCGGCCACCTAATAACGGGTAATGAAGACTGGGAGAGGCAAATATTTGTTTTTGCCGGGATTCCCGCAATCGGCGTAGAGCACCGCAAATACTCAATTAATTGAATTCGGCATCAAAGGTGCCGCTCCGGGGCTTTGTCGGCGCCTACAAAGTGTTCCAGACAGAACCCGTGTTACCCGACACGCGTATTGCAATATGCGATTCTCAGGGAACCCGCGAAAACTCTTTGGAGGAGATAATTCTCACGGCATAGGTCGGTGTTCGATTATCGTCTATGTCTATGCTCGGTGTTCGATTTTTAACGAGTATTGCGAAAATCACACCTGCATTGTGAATATAGATTTTTTGTTGCATAGATATCAGTTTTCGTGTAAAAAGGTTTTTAATTTATAAATAATCGTATGATTAAGGTTTTTATTCAATATACATAGTTCTGAAGCCGTTAAAAAATACTTCATCGCTTGATTTCGTCTTATTACTTCTAAATTGTGTTCGATATTATCATCCTATTAAATTTTAGATTTGGCACCTTAAGTTTAATATAATACCTACCTATATTTAATTTCATAATAAAAGTTAAGATGATATCGAGTATAATATCCAAGTTAGTAGATCAAAGTTTAGGGTAAGTCAGATGTAACATATCATAGACGTATGTATGTGAAAATATCTATGAACGGAGTTTAGTTTTTAATTGATAGGTACTTTGATATTTGCAGAAGCTGTAGTTCAAGATTTATAATATTTTCTCCGTAAGTACCTAATAGAAATAATCTGGTATCGATAATGATTTATTCGGGACTATTCCAAGAAGCGGCATTTTTGTGTCATCCGAATTTCTCAGAAGTATTAGTTTGATAACAGGCGACAGACAATAAGTTTGATATCAAATATGTAAGTGTGCCGCTATCAGCTAAATTAAAAACAAGTCGCATCACTATAAGTAATTAATCAAATATATTTTAATACAATTCCACGTTTATTAAATTTATGCAAATATATGGGGTTTGTAATTATACCAACGAAAGAATTTTTAAAGAAAGGTGCTTGCTCCATTCCAAATATCAAAGGCTTTTGTGATTCGATGGCCGTATTCAGAGCTGATTCAGAACCAATAACATTGACATACAAATCACATTTTAGATTCGAATCAAGGACACCTGAAGTATAACATGGTAACGCGAGGATTGTGTATTATATAAATAGATACGAAGAGAGCTATATATTGTATTTACTTTCTAGCATAAATAATAATAATGCAATTAACAAGTAAGACTATATTCTGTTTGGGGGTTTTAATTCCAACGAATGCTATCTATCATTATTATATTATATTCAGGTCCTGTTGCACAATGTCTGGTTAGTGGCTACATGCTGTCATTGTCAAATAAATAATAACAGAGAGGTAAAGAATACCTAGTGACAGTTTAAAATGATTGCTTAACACGATGGTATACGATACGTATGGTCCGTATTCGATTATTCACGAGCGGCAAACTCGTAGTAAACAGGGAATACTATTCAAAGTGATATAATAAAAGGGTGCAAGACATTCGCAAGGGCCCTTATTAAGACCTTATTGAAGGACAAGTGCCCCCTCACCGAGCACCCCACATGTATAAGTACATTTAAAGCTTTTGCTCTTTTCGGGGGCCAACCCTTGAGTTCCACAATGCTTCTTACCTGCCTTCTGATGCTAAAGAAGCTATTATGTAAGATTTTTTACATCAACTTGTACAATGCTTGTACACTTTTACGGATTATTAGACTAGCTCAATGTGTGTATAAAAGGGTCAACAATGGCACATAAGAATGTTATGAAAACTAAATCTTTTGATGCTAATAAGTATGCATTGTAAATAGTTGCGGGGAAATGTTAAGCCTTTTATTTGCCGTTACGATTTGAATACCGATAAATTGATAATTGGAGATGAGCTGTCCTAACTTGACGTAGGTACGGTGGCCTGCGCCTAAAAGTATACAGTCCGCCTGTAAAATAGCGATCGCTGATGATGAAAGGACCAGCTACATCTGTTATAAATCTGGGGACGTGTTGTATGTGATGTATGTAGCATTGGTGTTTATGTGGATGTGCTTGAGCAGCATGTGAGCTTGAGATCGCTATTTTAAAAACTCCGCCTGTATACTTTTAGGCGCAGGCCACCGTACATTAAATTATAATCTAGAGGACAAAGACATGAACGCACGTGCCTGTTTTAAAACTTTCATGAGTGTTCAGTTTTTATATGACATTGTGCCGCCAGTAATGGCTCGAGCCACTTCTGACTCGTCATCTAACAATGACTTAGGACCTAAAGAAACGGTTGAATCGGTCATTTAATAAATAAATTCAGAGTTTAAACTTGACAGCTCCCCATCCTTTTCTTCCACCTCCATGAAACACTCAATTAATTTTCCCGTCTCTCTCTTACGCCCTTTGTTCCAATTTTCAAAGTTCGATATTTGAAAAGGTCGCGCACGTGCGCAGGAGTGAGTATCGGGTTGCACCGGAAGCCAATGGAAGCACAATGGCGACCGGATGTGGCTGCTCGATACGACACGTATCTTTTTATTGACATCTAAGAAAGCTCAATATTTTTCTTGTCGACACTTCAAATCGATTGGCAGTTATGAAGTGGCATGAAAACGATACGATACGATTGACTTTGTGCTCCACTTTTGGGCCAGCTGTTTGATTGGATGCAGTCTATGACGTTTTAAAACATTTAAAAATACTGAATGACTGAACGATGTAATTATGGCAGTGAATAAAAAGCCAGCACGCCCTATGTTGTAATAATTATCTACGATGAAATCGCAGTATATGTTTAAGATCCCTTTGCTAACCTCATACTTGTATTCGTATCGACAATAGATATGCCTATTAGAAATAGCGCGTCGTATTGAGCCATCTGGGGGGCGTGGCCAGCGACCAGGTGATAAATCTCGTCGCATGCGCAGGATATGGCCATCGCGGCCATTTACTGCGCTAGATTAACTGCCCATATCACTTTATGGAAATAAATTATTATGATCGAAGGCGGCCGCGTAAACCGAACGACATGTGCGACTTGATCCTATATCCATTAATTGTAACGTTAAATTGAATTATGTACTTCTATCAACATTAAATGTTGGTTAAAACCGTAAGTAGTATATGTAATATCATAGAAATGATCGTGTTCACGGTGCTACGCATCGATGAAGAAATCGATAAGGCCCAAATGAAGGGTTTAGGCGGCGGCCATGAAACCTTCAGGCGTTGCGCAAGCGCTTCCCGCGTCCGGCGATTACCTGCGCGCGCGCAACCGAGGATGCTCCTTGCGACACAGCGGATACTTGCACACACTCGCGCCTGCACTATATTAATACACAAATACAATTAGTTGCAAAATATGGCGAATGCGCCGGTGACCTTCATGTGACCTAATTGCATTAGTTTACATTACTACGGTTCAGTTGGCGACGCCTGCGTAGAAACTTGGGTTCAATTAATGTTTATTGCAGTTTTTCTTTTATTTATTGGCACGCGTGGAAACTGTTAATGGTATTTGGCTTTGGACCCTGAAATGTGGGTGGCCTAGGTTTTTTCACAACATCGTATAGTAAATAAATAGTAATTTAAAGTTTTACAAATATACAACAGATCTGACTGTGCTGACAACATACTAAACCTACTTATAATAATTTGCATAAGATTTTTTACACAAATAATAACATTGACTCTGAAACCGTGTATGTTTTCTGATGCACTCGAGCCACTCACCTCGCCACACCATCACCGGATCCAGCTCGACGGGGTCCCGCGCGCGCGCACTCGGGTGCAGAAACATGGCTTATGTCACCCCGAGCCCTACATCCATACTGAACCACTACCACTGTACACACGCACTTTGCACCGAACTAACAGGGGACCTGTGAGGGAAGTTGGGAAACTATTGGTGTTTAATGTATGGAAATATAATTAAATATTTTTAAAGTGTTGATAGAAAATTAAAGAGTGAGTTGATCATGTAAACAAGAGCAAAAAGTACAAATTACCTAAACTGTGACTTTAAATTTTACATGTAAGAATGGATACATAAATTAAAAAGAGTGTGTTAAATACTAAACAAATTGACACTGAACTTGCGAAGACAAGCCACAACGCTGAACCACTTCAAACTGGATTAGAACTAACACTTTTGAATAAAGAACGATACATGTTCGCCGAGGAACGACTAAAATGTGGCCGTTGAGTGACCACGAGGTCGGCCCGCTTTCCACATTCGAAAAGTGGAGGGAAAACCGCAGTGGAGGGGTGGAACAAACCTTATAATTCAATCGAGATGGCCTCATGTTTAATGGGAAAATAGATATGTAAAACCAAATTATAAGTGGTTTATCAAGATCTTAATAGCATTTCAAAGTTACGCAACATGATTTAATGCAGTGTTAAACTGCTGGTACCTACTGGTGTTTGCACAAAGGATGTGTGTATTGATGGTCGATTGGTAATGTGGCAAGTAACGGCTATCTATCCGGCAATTATATTGAGCATGTAATGTTTTCATGAGTTGCGCATTAGCAACGCATGTTTGTTGCATGCAACTATAACATTCTTAGAACTAAATGTAAATAATTTTACTATATAGACTTAAACGTTAGAAGTGGCTACAACTAAATAATATGAATATTTTTAAAAGTAGGTAAATAATTCATGTTTTGCATCCTGTCAACTTATCTAAAAAGTCAATTCTCAGCAGGTCAACCCTGTAACTGACTGTAGCATTATCAAAATATGAAACAAAAGAAAAAAACTGCTACGAAATGTCGTAGCAACCGGCGTAGCACTAATGCAATGTCACATCACATCCATTGACCTCGCCGGGGTGTATTAAAACCGAAATGTATCTCGCTGTACATCGAAGACGTTTTGGTGGGACCTCGAGAACGTTGGAAAGAGAGCGGAAAAATGGCGTCAAGGTCACCACCAGTTGCGCCAGAAGCACCGATGCATGATGCAGTAAAACGCACATGGATGTACGGAGGGTCCCAGGGTGGGGGCGAAAGCGGGCCAAAGTTTGAATGAACTGCTTAGAAGAAATTGATTTTAGTAAGAATGCCAAGAATAATATGTAATTATACATATTTAAATTCCTATTTTTATTCCATATATAAATAAAATATTACATAAAATTAAGCTGAAGTAATGTAAGTAATCCTGAATAATTAATAATCTTTTTAGGCATGAATTTTGAGTTATTATTTTTGAGTTGATAATATTGTTAGTAAACGATTTAATTATAGTCGCGAATAGCTACTCTCGCTTTTACTTAGACCATTTCCATACTGATGGCTCTCACTTACATTAGCTTTGCAAAAAACTGTAATTGCACACTGTAGGTACAGTATGATTTATTGTTATGTTGTACGTTTTGCAAATGCTTGTAACGATGGCTCGCCTCCGAGACACATTGTTCCGGACAATTTAACAGGACGTACAATGTTGCTAGTTTTTTTCCACAAGGATTTTGATACTACGCAATAATGTCGATTAGAGATAGTTGTCAACCGTGGTATGGACGTAATGCGTATTTAGTAATACGATTTGAATCTAGACACAAATGCATGTTATTTCATCAAAATCTTAAATAATAAAATTAATATCCATGCAGGTATAATTAAACAATCATTACAAAGTTAAGCTAAATTTTCAGCATCGCCATTTTCTTGCTTTAAGTTTTTTCACGCATAAAAAAAACAAGTTCATACAGCGCGGAATTGAAGCTGTTTTATCGTCCCTTTTACCGGCCAAGTATTAAATTTAATAACAGAAATAAGTATAGTACGTTTGATGATAGACGAGACCACCCATGTTAATGACACCCGCAGCTCTGTGCTTGTTCCTAGCTCTTATTATTTCAGCAGTTTTCAGTTAAGCGTGGTTGCCAGTCAAAACATCCCGTTGTATGATTTACGCGCCATAAACGTTCCGTTACACATTTAATCGAAATAAGCTTTTATCTGTGAACGTTTGACAGACCATAGAGTATACTATGCCGCGATTAATTTAGGGTTTGTCATTTGATTGCCCGCTGTCCGCGCTACTGCTTTAGGCAAAGATTTATGCGTGCTGTTAAGTACGAAGCCTTTGAAATATCACTCTAAATGTGTCACGTTTCTGATCGTAAAGCGTAAGTATTGATATATGCGGCGAGGAAAGTGACCTACGAGGTTAAGTCATGTTCTCAGTCATGTAAATGTGACGGCAGTAGAGTACTCGTAAGAAACAAAACTAATAAAGCTTATCTTAATAAGACGAGGGACGAACACCCACGGTGACATAAATGATTTGAAATTTAAATTGACTGTGAAATAATTAAATGTAAAATTAGAATAAGTAGGTTGGTACAGAGAGGTGGCGGTGTGTTTAGTGGCCGATGCCAAAATACATTTCAGGTAGGTATGGTTATTGTATATTACACATACTGAGTGTTACAAATGATATCACTTTGTCACTGTGTGTATGTTTTCTTCCTTTATATCAGATGTGTCACTGTTATATTTGAGGTATACTTAAACTCCGTTTATTGCAAAGCACAGTACCTGTCCTTTTTTTAATTCCAGACGTATTTAAGGTATAGATAATACGTCACTCGAGGAGGCTCTTTTCCTGTAAGTTCAGAAGCTTGGGTCCACCATCACCCTATAGACATTGCCCTATGGCAGTATAAGTAACTAAGCAATGATGATGATTCTAAAGGCACCAATCCTACAATTTTAATGAAATCTATGGATTCTGTTTAGAATTCGTCTCTATTTGTGTTTAGGTAAATCTAATTTTCCACTGCCAAAATTTATAGTTTGACATCGCTAAAATATTTTTTTGTGCCTTCAGGATCGACATAAATATGCACTCAAGTATATTATTTACTCACCAGTATTATTATTATTGTTGTAGTGGTGCGCGGGCGGGGGCAGGTAGTCGGGCAGCTCGGGCAGGCACACGTTGCTCTCGTACATGTTGGGGGGCACGTTGGCCAGCAGGGACCGCTCCTTCTCCACGTCTGAGGAGGGGAAATGTGAATTAGTGCCAAGGAGTGAGGGTAAAGTTTTGTTTTGGTGGTCGTCTTTTGTTTGTAGATGCGCGTTATTGGTAGGTATCTGTTTCTACTAAACAGATGTTGTCAAGATTCAGCTACATAATCTGTGGACCTTTTTGGGTTCTGGGTCAAATAATTCGCTTATAATTACAGAGAATTGCCAAAGTGGTTCACGAATTCCTAAAAATCACAGCGCAAAATCAGCCTCTGAGTCACCTCCATTCGGCTCTTTTTTCCACCACACATACCTACATCTGTGAAAGTAACCCAACGTACCTTTCTGTAGTATCTCCAGATGCTCCCACAATATATCTCCCATGAAGGCGGGCGCGCGGGCCACGAAGGCCTCTCGTCCCATGGCGCAGATGTCCTTGCCCTGGGCCCGGGCGAACTGCTGCAGAGCCACGCCCTCCAGAGAGAACTCCCGGGCGGCCCAGCGCAGCCACGCGGTGACCGCTGCCTCGCTCCACTGTCGCGGGTCTGGAAGGAGGAATGAGGTTAGGTGTGTTATGGTAGTGGGTGAAGAAAGAGGTCTGAAAGTAGGAATGAGGTTAGGTGTGTTGCGGTGAAGGAGGGTCGGCCCTATAGGATATATATATTTGGTCTATGGTGGAGAGGGTGTTATGCAACTAATGTTCTTAGAATCCTGGGCAGTAAAATTACTGTTCGAAGAGATTTTCAGAGTTTGTTAAAATAGGAATCTAGTAGCTTGTAAGTAGTGTATAATAATAAAGGGTGTGGTATTGACTACGTTTGCTCAAAATTCTGCGATGCCATGACTTTTTTTACGCAATATTTATTTAGCACTTTATTGTATACTGTTCTTCGCTTCTATTTCTTCTAGTCAACCTTTATTATTTAGTATTATCTTTTGGGAAGCGTGTGTATTCATCATCATGAACCCTTTCACTCCTAGGTCATGTCAACAATCATACCACACAGAACTATAGCACGCTACAGCATGATACAAACGACAATTAGCTGGGCAGCGAGGCGCGGCGTGGGGCAACGGCGGATCTTGCCTCATCGACGGAAGACCACCGACCTTGGAGGAGCCGAGCGCAGTTACTGTAGTATGGACTGCGGACTACGGGGCCAGTGAGGGTACAGGGGGGATCTTTACTGGCTGAAAGTACCACTATTGAAAACTATTTAAGTAGGTATGTAACTCTTGAAATAGGTAAGTTTTCATATTGCAAGCAAATAGCTTGTATAACAAAATAAGTCAACAAGTCGCTTCACAAACAACGCAAAACATAACTACCTACAAAAACCTATCCTCACGTCTACCCTCCCTCAGTGAACGCAAAACCTTCACTTAAAAAGTCTGTGCCTTCCATAAAAAACGATAAATCAATAGATCGACGACAAAGTAACAAATTGGCCGCCCTAAGAGGGATCCTGGTAAAAGCCCCCGAACAGGTTAATTACGAATAACTAGTTTAATTAAGGATGTAAAGGAGACCGCCGCAGCACGCACTTTTATGTTTATGTTGTAATGTTGGCTTTTTAACCGGGGACGATCGCCACTGTGTCCATAGGCTGTGGCAACCCTATTTTTAAATTACAACTTGTTTTTTCCGCGAGCTTATAGCAACGTCTTAAAATGTTTTACCGTGGGATTTCCGGGTTAAAATGTAGCCAATAGTAAATCCAGGCTTAAAGTAATATTCACTTTTCTGAATAATAAGTTCATTACAATTCGTCGATTAGTTTTTATGTGAAAGATTATCAAACACACACAAAAGCTTTAGATTTTATGCAAAATGTTATTAAAAATATGATAAATTATTGTTTTTTGAGGAGAGTAGAAATGGAAACGCGCAATAAAGTTAGTCGATAAATACTGTCATGATATCTAGACATAGCCACGGAGCAGCGGCAGCGCGGTAAGTGCAGTGCATATTTTCTCTAGCTATTGAGAGTAGAATTAAAACTGTCTGTTTTGTAAGCGACTGTCCTTTTATAAATCTTTACCGTTATGTTCAAAATAATAAATTTGCATACCTACATCAAGATAGGCTTTAATAAAATTATGTAAAATTTACAAAAATAAAATGTAATATTCTTAGCCAACCATCTTCTCATTATCGTTGTGAAAAGCACACTTCTAATTAAGACTCTCGACAAATTAACAAAAACGTTAAAAATGCGTAACGTATGTAAAACAAAGTGCATCGGAGACCGTATGGCAATTACATTTACAAGAGATGTCCAGATAACAAGCCGGGAGAGTTATCTGGACAATCTGGACATCTTCTTGGACACACTAACAGACATGGGGTTTATTTAATTAAATATGTGTGTTATTTGTAGTGACACTCTCAGAACCTGTTTCTAAATGTCTGTATAATAGTTATCTGACTGATAGAAATCATGCTGTATATAATTTCAGTTGTTCTATGATTTCATAGAATCATATAACTTATTTAACTGATGAAGGAAAGCAAAGCTTTGAAAAGATTATAATAATTTCCTGGATATAAAAGAGTGTTCCTGCCGAGTGACTCTATGCAATTAAGTAGTGGACCGGAATATTTATAATATGTTTTTGATATACATAAATACAGTGCAAAATTCACTATAAAACTGAATTGCATGTTTTACACGACTGCCGACATAGCTCCACATTATTTGCACGCTTTTGTATTTTAATTAGTTTTTTTTCATTCAGCATTGCAATCGCAATAGTTGGCTTTATTCATACAATTTATGCAAAGTAAAGCATACTCATTATCCGATTTTTATCGTAAAATTAAAATGCATTGTCGAGAGCAATAAACAGTGGGGGGCCTATTCTCGCAGTGACGTGATGTACAAGTCAAAGTTTTTACGAGAATAGGTACCTATGTATGCGCAAACTGTTATCTTTTGCATCGACAATCGTTTTTCTTTAGCCAAGGAGACACATTGCGAAGGTACAGCTACTGACAGTGATCACTTTTCAATCACTTGTAATGTTTTTGTTGTTAATTATTTCACCCGTCGTGAATATTTTATATCCTACAAGTTTTGTAGGATTATAAGATCTGATGAAATGTAGATTAATTATTTAATATATTTTTGTGAATACAAATAAACTACCTATGTACCTACTACTTATTTACCCAACCTTACCTAATATAAAAGTTGGAAGAGTATGAAAATACAAATTTTGGTTTAAAATACCGAAACCTACCCCACTCTGAACTGCTGTACCTTCGCTACACCGATCAGCCTTAATTAAAGGCATGGAAAGCTATTTACCGGCAGGACCTGTTCCTTATCGGCCCCCGTGTTATCAGTCGGCAGCATTGTGTGTTGGTGCCGTGGAAAACTGAACTACATGCTACATGCTGCCACTTGGAAAACAGTATTGCAGGCTGGTTACAGGAGAATATTGAAAAAATACATACAGACGAATTAAGAACCTCCTCCTTTTTTCGAAGTAGAAAGAAAGAAACATTTATTTTACACACTGAAGAATAAAAACAGAAACAAAAAAAAAGAATACTACAAAAAAAAACTTTTGAAAAAAACAGAAAATAATACAATACAAACAAACAAGGTTGCTGTCCAGAAAAGGCACCAGCTCAGTGTGTGCTGTGGCCACAGCGCTGGTTTTCAGCTGGCTTAAGTGGGCAAACCATCTAGCCATAATAATTTGTTGTGTCTAAAATCGATTTCTAAAGTAAGAAAATCTTCCAGGAAAACTACTGTATTATGAAATACCTCGACAGAATTCAATTGAATCAAAACACCACAATCATACGTCACATCCTGATTTGGCAACCCAATCGGTTCAGTTATAGGTTGTCATTTTCCAAGCGAAAAATCCACCCAAATATAATCCCTATTTCAAAGTTTTAGGGGTGGTCGCTACTGTTATTATTCAGAACCTGAGGGACTAGGGATGGTGAATGACCACGGATAGGTGTCGGAAGTGCGCACGCGCAGACGCGACGCAGACACACGCACTTCCGGCGCAGGTCAGTGACCCCGTCCACCTGCCCATCTCACGCTATCACTGATCTATCGGTGACTGATGATGAAGATAACATGGCCAGTGATAGCTGTAAATAATTAGACAGTTGCCTCTCTGTGCGTAGTAACGAGTGAGTGAGTTTGCTTTCTGGGAACGAAGCCTAAATGATTTCAACCGAATTCATGATAGATATCCGAAACTTCGTAATCCATGCTGTCCTGCGAGGTTACTCTCTAAAACGGCGAATAAACGAATGACAATTGTCACGCAGTCGGCATGTTTAATACAACTAGATAGAGTCGTGTTAGCGAAGCTCTCCAAAGCTTAGGAAAAACAAAACTGCAGCGCTAACCACAACTTTATCTCATCTATCACTGTATACTGTGTGTCCTGACGACAACAGTTGTCAACTGGCCCAGGACAGCCACGCTGAGCCTGGCTAAGCCGTCGCATTATCATAACATTATTATGCTAAGCTACGGTCACTAACTGTGGTAAGTTACTATGTAAGTACCTACGCATAATAGGTGCCCATCCCTGTGTACGCTACAGCAGAAAATTAGGACCCTGTAATGTTATGGTGTAATTATTTATTAACTTGTACACGTTAGTCGATGCAGGATGATTTCTGAATATATAAAGGTAATTGATAATGATGATAATTATAAAACTAGACTTTCTATTTATAGTGGGTGCCCCCACTTAATATATAGTCTACTGTATGATACGAGTATATAAATATGATGTATATAGCAATATTTTTATGTTGTTATCTGTATAACAACAAATATTTTTATTGATTATCGAAAATCAGTAACAGAGGTACTAATATTATAGTGGTACTCAAGGTAGTATTTTTATTGATTAGTATGTAAGCAGTAGACCTTTAACTCTTTATGCACATAATTACGTTACATTAAATAAGAATCTACTGTTCGTATCCAACATTTGAACCTACATAGATTGTAACTGACTTTAAAGTTACAATCTATGTAGATTCAAATGTTGAATACCAGAGATCAAAATGTTATACAAAATATGCTGGATTACAAATTAAAATAAACTTTTTATTGCGACTGCTTTGCAATCGTAAAACGAAACTGCTAAATAGTTTAGAATAATCAAGCTGTGCAATTTTTTATGACTATTATTCCATTTTAAATTACATTGGCTCAGCAGTTTTTATGAACACCATACAGTCAGTTCCGCCCCTGTCTTTACGTAGATGAAGTTATTGAACCATCTATAAAACCATCTTAGCTGCAAGTTAATGGTAAACTTTTTTCACTTGATTAAGTTTTCAGTACTGATACAGATTCTGATCTTGGACGTAATTTAAATTGGTTTTCTACTAAGTTGACACGAGGAAATGATAGCTAAGGGCGTTTGCAAATTAATTGATCTTTTCCTGCAATGAGCGAGCTGTGATAGAAAACAAATATAATATAATATATTATGCAATAGCTTTACAGGATGTTCTCACGATTAGTGTGGTAGGTATACATAGATGTCTACTTAGGTATACTAACTAATCTATACGACTGGATAATCTTTTAGTAAACGGATTAATTGGCTGATGACAATCAGGGTCTAACTTCTTTATTTTGTTATTTCACTGCGATGCTGTACGAAATCTATTTAGAATAGTATTCCAATCAATGGATATAACATAGTGAGTCTCATCTTTATCTTTAGGCATCAAGTAGGTTGAAAGTGTATATAAATCGGAAAGTTATAGATCGCATACAGTAGCGTGCTTTGGAGGAGGCCTACGTCCAGCAGTAAACTGCTATAGGCTGATGATGATGATGATGATCATGAAGACTCACCTTTAGGTACGCCGAGACGCAGCTGCTCCTTCTCCCAAGAGGCGAAGGTGGCCTTCAGCGCCTCGGCCATCTTCTTGTTGGTGCCGGGCGTCAGCGGCGGCACCTGAGACGGGATGTCTGCAACAAAAAAAACAAACACTTAGGAAAAAGTTCGAGATAAAACTTCGAAAAGTCTGTGCTAAGAGGTCCTTATTACCAAAAGTTGGCACTAAATCTTTTTGCGGCAGAAAATAGTTCGAGAAATTCAAAGTGCAAAGAGGTCCTGTCCAATAAGTTGCTGGCACTAAATTTTTTTTGAATATTATTGAATTACCGGTGCGCTGATGAGTACTTGTTGGCTAAAGTGGTTGTGTGTCAGCAAGGTTTGGTAAAGTGAACTGCATGGCTAAATGCCAACATGTCTTTTCTTCTTGCAGAATATATAATTGTATGGTGGGTTGATAATTCTAGATCTAAAAATAGATCTAAAATACCTCATACAGTATTCTTATACAAATAAAAGAAAAACACCTACATTAAATAAATGATGATCTTCTTGAAATATATCGCTGTTCATTACACGCGCAGTTCAGAAGCAGCTTAACAAATTGATTATTTTAATAAACACCGGTATCAATTACAGGAGACAGTGCAGAACATGTTAATTTAAACCCTTCATTAATCCTTCGGCGACCCGATGAAAGTTAACGAAAGCCTTAATAAAGAAAGCCTTAGCATTCGGAGTGTAAAATAAATCAGCGATAAACAAACTGAAAGTGACTTTAAATCTCGTTCGCAGGCTTCATTCATAAACGGGCTTGTTCTGTGGGTGTGTGTGTGTGTGTGTGTGTGTGTGTGTGTGTGGCAGGCTGTGGCTGCGAGTGTGTGAGTGTTGCTCCGAACACCTGCCGACCAGTTCTGAGATGCGGAGATTTGTGTTGCTCTCCCACGGTCGCTGCCCCATCGCGCTCTGATCTGCTCTATCCGAGCCTTCTTGTTATCATTATTCAATATACTAACTTTTTCGTTTACGGGTCATTGACTCGGCCGTCTGACTGTGAGGAAGTTTTGGCGCCGTGGTAGCTGCAGGCTAATCTATTAATCTGTGAGCTACTGTGAAGGTTTAGCTAAATAAAGCTTTCCAAAATCGTTGGCGTAGGGCATAATGTAGTTAAAGTTTACTGTAGTTGTGTCATCTTCAGTAACGTATATGGTTGCAAAGGGCAAACGATACAGTTCAGTTCTGTATGCCATGTACGAGCTTTGCATTTCCGATTAGAACAAGTAGTGACCTTTCGTTTGTGGTAAAATATGACGATTTATTAGGACATTCAATGTACCGACACATTGTTCGGCTGTGCTGCGTTTAAAATGTTGCACAACAAGTTATGTTAAAAAGGATGCAATAAAATGCATCGCAGTTGGCAAAATATAAAGACATTAATTGCACTCTTGCGTATGAGAATTGTGATTTACTTTCAGTACCTATGTACATATAATATATGTACAATAATATATAACTATATGTTCTGCCGCAGCTGCGCTTGATTCACGGTTGAAATTGCGTACCGACACATACACATAAAAATGTAGGCAGTATAAAGCAATATACGTGTGCGATTGTTATGTACAGGGTCGTAACTATTGTTGATACGATCTCCATACAGCTCTTCTGTGATAACTTCAAGCTAATCTATGCTTTTGAAGATAGCATCTTTGCGAAACGTGAAGCTATCGAATAAAAACATGTTCATTATTATCCTTTATGGGAATGTCTTGAATCGACTATCAGAGAATATAAATTAAATTTTATATTTGAAATTGGAGCACGCAAGCCATAAACTGACACATTAAGGGTAATGGAGGCCTTAAATAATTTTCTTGTTACGACTCCAATACGCATAAGATAAAAGTAAAGTCATGGTGCGATATAAAGAATGATATAATGATATAAGAATTACAAACGCAGGTGCAGCCGCGGCGAGCAGAAAAAAGAATAAATAATGTAATGTTGCAGTCCGAAGAAGGTTAAAATCTTAACCGTACTGCTTAAGCGAATCCTATTCAACCTTTTTCCATCTTTAAAACCTTATGAAAAAAGAAACCGTTAGGTTTTAAACGTTGCTTTCAAGGAACAAAGGAATGTCAATTTTGAAATAAAACAAATGCTATTAAGGGAATACGCGACATGCATGTCGGGCATTTTAGCGGCCAGATTGTCATTCCTACTCTCTTTAAGTCGCCACAAAAACTAGTATCAAGACTTCCGCTTCCGTAATTACTGTAATTAGTGTCTCAAGTGATTTCGGTTTAATTACGAGGCCCGTTTCCGATGGTGTCCATCCGTCAGAGATTGCACAGCGGGCGAGAGCAGGGAATATACGTCACGAGCAACACACACATATTGAGCTCAATACAGCTCCAGACAGCTTCTCTTCTACGCTGACCACACTGTACTGCTAATGAATGGACAGGATTAAGAATGGGAGGCTGCACGATAAATGCCTTTCTGGCTGCATCAAATTCTGCAACCCGAATAAACATTACCTTCAACAACAAAAAAGGTTTTCAAAGAATTTTCGACAGTCTTGCCTTCCTACTTTGTAACGATTATGGGAATTTTAATTAAAACTTTAAAGACAATTGACGGAGGCATTGAAACAGCCAGAGAACAAAACAAGGTGAAAACGTATTTTAACAAGTTCTCCATAGATAATTGTGAATAGCGCAAATATCTTTACAATGGGCCGGATATTAAGATATTAGTTCCATGGGGGGCGGTTCAAGGTGATCAAACCTACCTTGTCTGCAACGGTAAATCAACGCATCCACATTGGGATGACCTCATACGGAATTGTCAAAATTAGGAATAAGGATCTATGAAATAAATATGAAACAAGTCAATTTAAACCACTCGCACTCGAAGTCCAGAATAATTAAGCATAAACCGGAATTAGGCCGGAATCCCTTAAAAGTGAAGTTCGCAGTTGTAATTTGAGGTAATTATAACCAATTAGAAGTCTTCATTTAAATGCGGAGCTGCGCACGCGCCACTTACGTCACGCGACTGTCCAAGTTCAAATTTCGAACAATGGCGACGAAAAGAATGGCTCGAGCTTTTGTCTCTGCCCTGTGTCTGTGGTCAGTGGGCCGTGGCCACAGACCATTGTTACAACCTACTTGAACCTACTGATGGGTGGATGGTACACTATTTTTGGTTAAGGAAAACACTAGAACGCTGTTAAGACTAACATGTTGGAATTTTTACTTTATCTGATCGCTTCCACAATAAAAAGGCAATTTAAGTCAATATATTTACAAGGAAAGGTACACCTGAAGAGTTTTTTTATCGCGTTGGAAGTTATATAAATTGTTGCACTTTGGTTACAACTTAATGTGGAATTAAGTAATCCAGCAATTTTATTGGCCGTTGAATAAAATAAACTGTCGGGGATGCAACAAGTGTTTCTCTACCACCCTCGTCGTACACCTGTTGTTTCCACCTCTTCCCCTCTTTACCCTCAAGGTTTTATCTGCGATACTCAACAACACAATAAGTGCATTATTCAAAGTTACGAACAAGGAATTTGCATGTTCTTTTGTTAGCGGCTGCAAATGCCCGTATGTAGTGGTGGGGAGAAAATGAGTTATAGCTGTTTTAAATATGCGTTACGAGAGTCAGTAAGGCGTTTGTAATTCAGGATTGTACAAATAAACTGAAACTCTTATAGAAAATTATGAATTATACCTACATAAGAGAGTATTTAGAAACAATGTAAATTTGTATGATGGCGACGACCGATGTAGAACGACCGAATGGCGTATTGGTTAGTGACCCTGACTACTGAGCTGAAGGTCCCGGGTTCGATTCCCGGCTGGGGAAGATATTTGGTTAAACACAGATATTTGATCTCGGGTCTTGGATGTGCCCGTAAAATGGCAATAGGCCCGCCCCCTATTACATTGGGACTAACATAACGCTGGCGAAAAGTGAGTGCAGCAATGCACCTCTGCCTACCCCGCAAGGGAGTACATTAGAACAAGGTTTGTTGTGTTTCTTGTATGATGCACCCTGGTAAGATCGAAAAACTCATAATCATCCTTAAAAATGCCGTGAGAACAGCAATTAATTTTAGGTAATACGTATTTTTAATCAGAATGCGTTTCAAAACGCACTCGAGCCAAGCAGGGTATCGATGTCATAAAGTGGTTGTCCAACCAGCCATGAAAGGGGTGCGTTCAGTTTACGGTATAGCCTATGCTATTTTTCAAACCGTTTCACACATAAGTTGAACTAGTCAAGCGGTAAATGAAACAAATGGATATTTCGTCTTAACTTTCAACGGTGCTCATGTTATTATGAGACGGGTATTTTTTGGGGTTCCGCAGTTAGCCGAATCGTAATACTTTTCCGTTATTTACATAATAATATTTAATCAATTTACCAGGTGTCTAAAAAGTTGACGATGTTACGTGAATTGGACCTGAGTATTTTGTCTTTCGAACACCAAAAAGATTGAAGTTTTTTTTATTTCGTTTACAGAGCCTACTTAAATTCATTCAGATTCAGTAGCTGTGTAGTAAAAAATCATGAAAAAAATACAATTCCGTACTAAACAAGCCACAAAGATGAGTACGTAGTCTATTAGCCTATCTAGTGATCTAGCATGTAGGCGAGAGGCCGAGTCCCATTGAGCCGCATCAACTCATTGAGCGCGCGCCGGCCGGATGGACCAATCAGCGTCGCGCGTCGTGAATGGCCGCCCCCGCGCCCCCCGCGCCTGCGGGGTCACTCTAGCATGGTAAGAAATTAAACTTACGAAAGCTGTCATGTAATACCAAAGCTCTCGTTTAAAATAACGAGATAGAGTCATGGTTACCGCAGAAGCGTTCCGAAACCTAGATTTTTGTAAGCTGAAATGACCTCCTGCGCCTGCGCCGCTATACGGGGTGCGGGTACAGTAGCTCCTGTATGATACTGACTAATGATGATCATTGTGGTTGTAGGGTTTAGAAAGGAGGATGGAAAGTGAGTAGCAGCTTTACAGACAATGTTCAGCACATTGTTGTTCGTGATTGAAGGAGACTTAAGTAAATGATATTGAGGATTATGTTCGTAAGTAGGTATATATGCAAATATTTTACACTAAATTGATCCATATTATGAATTTAGTTAAGAATAATAGAGACAGTAGGTATATCGTATATCACTTAGACATGCGTTTTTTAGTCTGTCAGGGAGTGTTACCACTGTACCTCCGTTGAAACATGTTATTATCTAGCTACTGTAGTCGAGTCTCGCTCCTTATTGTGTTCGATTGTTATTTATTTGTTACTTTACTACCTTTTATGATGTTGGGAACATTTGACCATAAAGTACGACCAGCTTTTTGACAGCTTTATACTCGAATGCTTCTGTAGGTATACTTATTTATATTTATTACCGTTGAGAACTTTTTAATGAAACATTTTTATCACCGTTATTAAATGACATTTAATTTCGGTGATATAATCATTCACTTATGTAATGAAAATTAACTATCTACATAATATAATATATTATAATATCACCAAGTAATATCCGGTTAATCGTAAAGCTTCATACCCAAAATAGCATTGTTTTGTTCAAAACACACAATAATGTAACAATTCCCAGACAAGGTCTTCGCTTTCAAGATCAGTGGCTCATACTTAGGGAATACAAGCCCGGGATCCCGCTCCCCGGGATCCCGGGATCCCGGTCATTTTCCAGTCCCGAAATTTTTGGGATTAAAATTTGCCAATCCCGGGATTTTCGGGATTGACAAAAAAGGGTAAATTAGTATGTAAGGGTATTCTCGTAGCTTTGTTGTCATTAGTTAAATGTCAAATGATTGTTTTCTACCCGTGTGACGTCACAGATGTGATAATTTATAAACAAATATGGGTGACACCGTTTTCGCCTGTTTATGAAAAATAGAACTTTTAAGTTAAAGTTTTGCAATTGGCAAAGGTGGGTCTACGCTAGACGAACCGAGCACGAGCGGAGTACGAGTCGAACACAATTCGTATAGTGTGGACCGACCTACAAGCCTCGAACGAGCGCACTGCGAACATTTCGTTCGTTGCTCGGCTGCGTTCCGCCTGTTGTCGGTTTTTTGACGAACACAAAGGGTTTTGCTTCGCGCTCGCAGTGTTCGAGGACAGTAATCGTTGTAGGTTCGTTGTACATAAGTCCACACCTGACACCGTGAACGACGAAACCTTGAATGGCTCCGCTCATGCTCGGTTCGTCTAGCGTAGACCCACCTTAGGTCCAAAAAAATAATAGATTATTTTGTTTGGTCTAATAGAGAAATTATTAATCATATTAGACCTACTTTAAAAAAGAGTCAAGTAGCCTATTGTTTATCTTTTTTTAAGAAGTAAGGTCAACCGGGGCCATTGCGCCACAATACTTTGACTTTCATATTCATTTGATCATAACAAACAGACTATACGCCCTATTAAGCTATAACTTGAGATACATATTAGGAAATTTTATCTTGTTTCATATTTTGATGCAATTTTGTAGAATTTTAAATATCTTCTACGTGTAAACGGCGTTTCTACAAAAATTGGCATTTTTAGGCGCAATAACCCCTAGTGGGGCTAATGCCTCTTTCACTAGTTTTGTGTGCTTGGAAGAGGTTTTTACAAGTTTAAGTAGATATAATTTATAGAATTACCTACTATTAACGTACCTAATTATTAGCTTGTAAACTAAATACTGCGCTTAGTTAAGGAGAATCAGATGATCAAATTTTTTTGGGGCTATGGCGCCTACGTAGCCTAATTTCTTGTAGTGGCATTTACCCCATCCAAGATTCCAGGGGTGCTCAACATTTTATTTATGAAAACTTTATTGGACTTAAAAAAGTATAAATACTTACGTGATAAATTAAAATACAGTATAAATTTGAAAATAATAAATTTGGAAAAAATTGAAAAATAGATCTTGTGTGGTGCTAATTGTGTTCCTTTTTCACTCACACTGTATCTATTGTGTTTGTAAAACTGTTTCACCGTAGTGTTCAGCCGACGGCACGGGCTGTTCTGAGCGCTGAAACAAGCGAGGCGACCGGTGTGACCGGTGTCGCTCGCCCGCTGAAACGCCGAAGGCACATTTACCCTCATTTAGTATTTTTATTAGTTTATTCTGCATTAGGACCATATTATTGTATACATTCTTGCTTTATATATTATGTGTATGTTTTTATGATTGTTATTATATTATCCAGTATTGGTATTTAAGTATAAAATTTACGTATAACCGTATACCTATATACAATATATATATATATTTTTTTATAAAAGTAGGTCAAATGACAGTCACTCTAGGACGCGACTGAAAACCAGTGCCGCGTCAGGTGGGTGGATGCCACCTCATCTGTAGCGGTGTAAGCTGAGGCGCGGGCCTTTTCGGTGCTGGACAACTCACACCATTATATATATTATTAATTTATTTATTTTTTAATTATTCTTAATGTTCTTTTGTTTGTTTGTTTTCACTTTTAATTTCGTTTTTATGTTTTATTTTTTGTGTACTTACTTATGTTATTATTATATTTTGGTGTGTGGTGCTAGACACCGAATAAATACTTTTTATCTTTTATCTTTATCTTTATCTTATAAAAGCAAACCACAACTTTAAATTAGTAAGTATACCATTTTTAGAGTCTGCCGGAATTTTAATCATTACAAAACTATTTAGAGTTTTAAAAACAAATGGGATCATTCTGTTAATATGACTATTTTTTATTTATTATATGATTATTTTCTATATACCGTGTTAACAACATTATAATGTCGTCACCAAATGACGCCAATTTTTAAAAATATTTAGTTAATTATATATTAAAATTATTTACGTTTTAAGAATGTTAATTCTGATACGCCGTTAAATGTTCTTCAATATTGCAGAAGGCGTCATTAACCTAGTATTTTTCGTTTAGGAGTAATATGGTGCTAATGTCACTGGAACTTTTTCATTGCTCATGAGTGTATTAAATACATTTATCATAACATAAAATGTTTAGAACCTCTGGAAATGGGGCTATTGCGCCGCAATAGAGGCAATAACCCCATCAGCCAAGAGGCATTTACCCCAAAAAAAAAGCTAAACCAACTAATTTTCAATTGCATATTGTGTCCGAATCTTACGTTATTTCAATAAAATAATCAAAACAATATGTAAAGCAACAAAACAATAACAGTATTTACAGTTAGGAAACATAGATTCTTTTAAACAAACACACATTTGGAACGATTCAAAAAAACGTGTCACGAAACCTGAGGAGGCCGAAAGAGGTGAAAAAATTAAAATGGCAGATTTGTTAAGAAAATTTACCCGGATACGACATCTATTGGTCAGAGGTAAAAGTTTCAGTTACAAAAATAGATAGCAGATGACTCCAGTAGTTCTAAAGTATGTTTTTCGGAAGATAAATGGATTCGAGGCATTAGCCCCGTAGGCGACTTGGCCCCGGTTGACTATATTTTTTTTTCAACTAAGTATGGTCTGACAAAGTTAAATTATAAATACTGTGTCTCCAATAAACCTAAAAACGTTGATTCGTTAGACGTGTTTTTGTTTGTGACCTTAATCCCGGGACTATCCCGGGATCCCGGGATTGTCTTCATCCAGTCCCGAAATCCCGGGATCCCAAATAAAGGCCGGGATTGTATTCCCTACTCATACTGCGTGAGACGTACCTCGTGTAATTATTGTAATGGCCGCCTCACTGACGCAACGGTCTACCCTGCTATCTGGAAACTCGTTAGAGGTTCTAAATCGCTGAGAAAATTGTGCCTACAACCTATTTAGTTGCCTTTCTCGAAAAAAAAAAAGCGTTTATAGGTTGACATGATTGCTAAGCAAGGAATAGGGCCGGGCAGCTCTAAAATGACGACAGACAACGCATGCAGTGTGCAATCCTTGCGAGATTTCACATAATATTTTACATTCGCTCCTCAAACTTCAAACCTACTCGTTATCTGTCGGACTTCAACCGTGTAAAGCGTATTAAAGTACACGTTACTGGTACACCTACAATATTATAGTATAGAGAACGAACGCGATATTTTTCTGCGTCACGCCGACTTCACATTTGGGACAAGTGCACGCGAAACCGAGAGCGTTGCGTCATTTTAGCGGCCCGAGGATGATACACCGACACATCGCGCAATACACAATGGGGCAGAGCATTCTAAATTTGAATTTTTAGAACTGGTCGGTTTGAATCTAGCATTTGATGATATAACAGTTTGATTACTGGTTGGACATAATAAAGACGATCAGTATTTACAAAAGTGATATTCTACTTTTTAATACACCCACCTCACTCTTGTTCATTTCAGTTTATAACTATGTATATTATAAGACACTCACCTTTAGGCTTATTGAAAGCTTTCATCATGACTTTGATTCCCATGCCTGCGTCGCCGCCGTTGCCTCCACTTGTCTCTGCCTGGGACTGAATACTTCCACTTTCAGCCTACTCAGAAGTAGGCTCTATCAGCCCGTTTTTATCACTGGTTTTACTTAATTCTATATAGAATATACTGTCTTTATATATTAACGTCTTTTTATAATATCAACAATCACAATATACAAAACTTAACTTTTTAATTAATTAAAGATCAATTTATATCACAATATTGTTAGAGTTCTTGATGGAGAGTCCTTTAAACATTCTTCGCTGTTTTTCATTTTGATTGTACTTTTATTACGTCACGGTGGAAATGTTTTTAAAACTATTATCACTGTTCATAGTTCGCTTAATTCAGTTCAACATCTGTAAAAAACGCTCGAATAATTAAGTAACCTGCATATTTCGCACTTGACTCTCAAAACAAGGATTCTGTTGCCACGACACAATTTTCAAATATCGAACGCGCGCTGCGACGAGACAAAAGCTTCGGTATTCAAATTGGAATTGCGCGGGTTCCCACAGGTGGCACCGCGATCCGATGCAGGGTGCTTCCGGCTGCACCCCACTTGTCTATGCCTCCCTTCCCCGCCACTTCCTGTCAACCCCTAGCTGCGGTTCCCACACGGCGCGCCCGCCCGTGAAGGGCCATTTCGCTTACACGGTTACTGTCATAGACCGTGTTACAGTTTTACGTGAAATTCTGAAGCATGACGTTAAACATTGTTACGGGCTAGCTCTATGTAAAATATAAGAAGTAACTGCATCAAATTGTATTTTTAATAAGTAAACTCATAATAAATAAATTTTGCAGGTAAATGGACAACCTGTTGCCAGCGCTCGCGTCGTGCTAGCCCACCCCTCAAATCGAAAGTGACGGTTACAAGTAATTTTTGATGTGCGTGACCACCAAGCAATTAAAAATATGTTTGTTTTATTTAACGGTTCCCGTAGCACTAAAGGTGGTCTCAATTTATTACAAAATGTATCATTACTAGAACAAGATAAACGAAACATATTTAAATGGTGCTATTAACTATGATGTCTTCTTTGTTTACAAATTTATTATTAAACCCTCATCTGTATGTAATAGAACTGTATTCACTCACAAAACGATCACACACAGCAAACAAGATCTTAATAAAATTATCATCGGCTTTTTAATAACAGCGGTCTATGAGACCCACCCGCCAGTTCAAGGGTTAAGTGGCTTTGTGAAGCTCGTTGTCTAACAAGTCTATTTGTTCCATGAAAGGGGCTAAATTGGTTGGTTTATTGGAAATATATTGAAGTTTTACAAACCCCAAGTTAATCCTTTTGTTACACGCGTTTTAATCATTACTGTGAGTAATAAGTAATAAGGGTATTTATAAGTCCCACGAATATTAAAAAGAAGGTTAAATTGTTTCTAACTCTGTGTACGGATCCAAAAGTTAAGATCAGATAAAAATATTTTTGTACTTGTTTAGTTTAAACATATCGAAAATGAATATATAGTTTTGAATATTGATCGAGTCAAAGTAGGTATCTGCCTAACTAATTAAATTTCATAGATACCAAAGCAACATTTTATTACAAAAAAAAATACAAGTTAAGTGAATCTAACTGTACTGAGATGAATGTAGGGGGCGACCCTTGGCCCTTATACACTTCATCTAATTCATTTAGGAACCTAATAGAAAGAAGTAGCTCTTAATCAAAAACAAATTTAAATACATACAGACATAAAGAAACATTATGGGGCCAAATTTTGTGGGATGACTTATTAATGTCCAACTGGAAAACACAGCTATAAACTGTTACGTATGTATGTATTTAGGTAGGTACATAGGCGCCTCCTTGCAAGGTAGTAATGAAAATAATTCGTTTTTTTTTATGTTTTTTTACGAAGTGGCTTATCAAAATCATTTTAACCCTCTTTCACCATTTGAAAAGTTATGCAATCGTTTGTAATTTTAGTTAAGTATTAAGTAATAAGTACAGTTTTTTTTAAGACAGCGGCACAACGGTTAATTATCGACATCTTACTATAGTCACTATGATTTATTGTTTCAAATTCAACGTAGCTTTACAAACTTGGATATAATTTGCTTTAAAAGTCACATGCAGGTCCCTTTATATCACACATTCAACACAACTGACCGCTCTCCTTATTAAGGAACAATGTCTGGTTGAACGATCGACGTCAAAACCATTCTATTATGTCCAAGAGAGGTCGTACATGTATAATTTATGTTGCCAACAAAGATCTACCGGACCTTTGGTCCCTCTTTCGCTCCCGCCTAGCTGCTATAAGCTGTCCCTTTCTTTAAGGCAGTACAGAGCACTATGATGTAAGTAGCATCATACCATACATCATATTATATCATCACCTAATTTATGTGATCACGATCTCTTTGTATGTGACCGTTTTCGAGTAATAAAATCTAAAAAGCTTAAAGTACCTACCTACCATAAAGGAACCAATCTCTGCATTGAATTGTCCCATTGAAAAATATGATTGTGACTTTAATAGCCCTTGTATATCACTGATTGATATGATTTTTTGGGTCTAATCTCTTTTGATGGTTTAATTTAGACATCAAAAATATTTTTAAAGCGATAACTCAGATAGTTGATTATTTTGGACAGCTCATTATGAATTTGAATCTTTAATTGTCATCTATTTTTTATAATTACACAACAGAACTGGATCACTATTTCTTAGCTGTCAAGTTATACAAAAAATCTACAAAAACCGCTGCTAACTGACCAGCAGAAAGACTTATTAGCCTGTTACTAACAGAATGTCAGTCAAAAATCGGGTTTTAATTGGCCGCAGCATCCTCCCATTCGTATGCGGGCTCAGACCGTGTAGGGGTCTCCTGAGTCTACTCTAGCTTTACAAAAACCAAAACACAGAGAGCTGTCATATAATCGGCATATAACGTTAATACAACTAGATAGAGTTGTGGTTAGCACAGTAGCGTTCTGATACTTCTTTTTACGTAAGTTAGAATGAACCCGCTGATCCCGTGACCCCGCTGACCCCGGGGCGGGAGACACGCGCCTCCTATCTTTAATTACTCTGTGGCCGTGTTGACACCACACCAAAGATTTACTCTGTGGTTTTAATTGCTTGCGTTGCGACTTTAAATTGCGCTACTGACAGGATTAGTCGGGAGACTCATCTTGTCTTAGGTTTTAGCTGCACACAAACATAATAAGTATTACTTTTATAGGTAGTGGTCAATACACATATACCTACTTTTATAGTGTTTATTTATAAGTACCAAATTGATCACAAACAAGTTACAAGCATTAGATGTCAAGTAAAAAAGAGGTGTTGAAAGCAACACAAAAAACAAATTAGGTGCCATACTTTCTCTACCATATCCATATTAAGTTACAACCGCAGTGGACGCTCAATCAATTTAACTTAAATCAGTTGAGCTTAAATAAAATAAAAGGAGACAAATGATAGCCTCGGGGTGAGGGACGAGGCGACAATCGAGTTAGCTGACCCGGCCCTTCAATCTGTGGCGATTAGCGCGAGTGATCGGACCGGGATCATAATCGATTTGATTCGATACTATTTGTCCGGGACCAATAATTGCCGTGAGTGACAGTTTAAAAACAAGTGATGTTATTTTGGTTATAAAAGGATGGACTTAAAAAATATGTTGGTTAAAATATTAAAGAAAACTGAAACGGCGCTGAAAATGGGGTTAACAACTGTAAATAGGGTTTTGCATAATTTCTTGCAACAAAGTTAAGTAGGTATAATTTGCTTCCCGGCACGTCAGTTACTAAATTTTGCGAGTTGTTGCCTCAACGTCAACAACACGGCAGTTCGTTCGAACAAATCGATTCAAATTTAGAACAATAGTGTTGTACAGAAGCCGTTAACAACAATTTTGTTGATATCAATGTGACAATGCACATAGCAGCTTTGGACGTAAGCAGTTAAGCTTTTATTTATATGGTTGTTAGTGATAACTTGGAATACAATGACGGCAGCTTGGAACACATTGTCTGCATAGTTCACGTGTGAATAACTAAACTACCATCTTCTGAACAGGCTAGCTTCCGGCCAGTGCAATAGTGCATATCTAGGTCTATTAATCAATGCAGTATGTTTGTATCCACTTGCTGACAATGTATTAGATTTAAAATTAATTTGAATATGAATTGAAAGCTTTTCATTATTTCCGCAACGATCTAACAAATATACCTCCTTACAACGATCATCGACGGTTAAAAACGAATAAATCTATCACTGGATTAACTAACAATATTCCAGAAAGATAAATAATTTGTGTAGAATGTTCCATTTCTGTGTAATATTTTGAAGCGAGGCGGGAATGCGGGTCGGACGGACCGCAAGTGATTTGACCTCGGAACATTCGATTAAACTGTTATTACATCTGTACTGGCCACTGCTGGCTCGGACCTCGGACTCTATTGTTGACGGCTAATAGCGCTTCTGTTCGAAATATGAATCTTATTTTTCTTCTACGTGAACTGGTATGGATGTTTAAGGCCAGTTGTAATTCTAAGTACATTCAGAATGGCTGTAATACTATAGGTAATTAACATAAAATTAATATCCAAACGCTGCTCTTACAGATCGTGGTTTAAAAATGGATATCGTAAATCACTACAGCGCTACATACGTTAAAATTCTAAGAATAATGTAAAAGCGAGTGCCTAATTAACTCGAAAATAACATTAGCTGAAAATCAAGCTTTGCATTTAAATGATTGGTATTTAAGTAAGGATTTAAGCCAGATAAGGGTAACTGGGCTAAACTGATGCAAAAAATGTCTTACAGCTTGCTTACCTAAGTTATTGCCACTTTTGGTAGCATCGAGAAAAAAAGGGTAGATAAGCTACGTGACTCACGTACCCAACGCAACACTCGCGCTATTTTTTTTAGACGTAAGTAGAGATACTAAATTACTAGCTGTGTGATGTAATGTCACAATATAAATTACCTATATATTTTTAAAGGATTTTATTCCTACATTCTTTTTTCACTATTAGGTTTCATATATATCCGGAAAAAGTCGTGTGCCACGATTTAATCAATTTGATGAAATACATATTAAATGATGGGTGTCAGGAAGACTAGTTTTTTTGTTGGAGGAGATAATGTAATAAGGTGGCATATAGCGTGTTATTGAGAATGGTATCGTTTCAGCAGTTTTCAGTGTGTCGGCGAGGCGTGCCGAGGCGGGGGCACGCGGCGCGCGGATTGGCTGGCGCCTCCCGTCGCCTACGCGCATGCGCACGGTACGAGCCGAGAAAAATCTTAGAGAAAAATAAACGCAACCGCTCGATAAGCTTCTACGTTTGAAATTCGAAGAGGAAAAATATATTTTGATGGGTTCTTTGTTTACGCCCTGAATAAACTCTAAAGCTTAGGTATTGTATTTCGTTAAAACTCAATATAAATGTAAATGTTCTAAATTCTGAAATTGATATGGAATAAACGATTCCCCGCTGTCGTTAAACATTTAAATAGATGCGTTTTCAGAAGTTTTGTATGCAAATTCTCACGGTGAGGTTAAGTTCAGTGTCGGTGCGGCCATTTTATGTAATATTCCCATTTGAGAACAGTTTTTTGTTTTTGTTCATTTACTTTGTTTGTATTAATTATCATATTCGAATTTGTAAAAGCAATAAATTTTGCTGAAAGTTTCTGTGAAAGTCTCTGAAATTCCATAAGATTTTAACAGCATGCTAACTTTTATCTAGACATCTTGAGACAGGCTCTTATTCTTACATCAACTTATCTGTCAACGCGCGTCATGATTCCGTGGGGTGCCTATTTCGGTCACTATCGTAAACCCGCGGGTAGCGATTTCTTTCGCATTCCCA
Organism: Plutella xylostella; assembly: GCF_932276165.1. Classification (NCBI taxonomy): domain Eukaryota; kingdom Metazoa; phylum Arthropoda; class Insecta; order Lepidoptera; family Plutellidae; genus Plutella; species Plutella xylostella. The sequence continues at coordinate 4,246,934 of NC_064005.1, forward strand.
GTTCGTCACTCAGCCTCTGAATTAGCCAGTGGTGACACAAGCGATATTAGTGTCTATTAACATAAAGCTAAATTTAACTAACATTTTAAATTCGGACTGCAGTGTGAAAACAACGATATTTACAACAAAAATAACCGACTAAGCTGTAGGTACCGTGTTATCGAATGATTTGGTCGAATAAACCTACGTATCTTTTTTGTAACGCACGGTTTTTGGGTTGAGAATGTAAGTGTTCGGTTTAATGCTCCTTTGTCGTGGCAGTGAGTGAAGTGAGTCAGTGCCACGGTCGGCTGGCTGCGAAAATTCAAACCTTTGCCCCTCGTGGTGCGACCTCCGCGGAGACTACTGGCTCACCAAATAGTTTAATGACTGGCCGTTAAACAAAAAACTTAAAAAGTTATTTTAATTGCGCATAGAAGGTTTCTTTAACAATTTTTTATACTCCTCTTACTATAAGTACAAGTACATAGTTCTGAAATCGCTATTGTGATAATTATACAAATTTATAGACTATGTAATACTCAAAAATCTTACTACAAAGTTCTAGTACCTTACCTACCTATATATTTTTTAGTCAATGGAAAAAAAGCTTGATTTATTGATATTTTTACTTAGCCTTTTGAAGGTTTGGACTAAGATAATGTTATTTGTATTGTATAATTAAATTGCTCTTGTTATTATAGAAGTTAAGACTTAAGACATTAGGATTCTAATTACTAATTGCAAACTACATACAGCCGAAATTACCTAAGTGCGTACAATAACAATGTATAATTTTCATAAGACATATTCAACGAAACGAAGCAGATGTTAAAAGGTTCGAGCTTTAAAAATATAGCAGACAATACTTTTTAAAAGTTCCTTTTAGGTGTTAAAAAAAGAGGTTTTTAAACGTAACGATTTGCAACATGGCTGCCAAATAAATGGCACCTGTATCCGCCGCGGCCGGATGTGAGTGCAACCCGCGGCCCGCGCTCTGCCTATCCGATTATTAATACCTACTAATTACTGATTTACATTTCTAATGCGTTTTTTTGAAATGCATAATTTCCCCTTGAACATTTGAAATTACGTTGACTTTTGCAATCGGAATGATGATAGTTTTTTATGTATATGCAAAGTAAATAACTAAAAAATGTTACTGGTATACCTACATAATCGGAATTAAGCAAATGACTACTTATTTCATAAAATAGGCAGTAATCAAACATAATGTTTAAAAAATAAAAATACATCAAACAGGAATAACCCCTCCCCCCTTAGTAAATTGGGTCACCGTAATATACTTTTAAGAGTGGAAGAGCCATGTAGTTATCATGCTAAATTTATTTAAATTTGCTTTAACATTAGTTGTGAATATATTTTCTTGCTTATTTTGAATATTACCTAAAGTACCTAAACACTTAACACTTAAGTACAAACAGGAAACCTAAATAAAATACTAAGTATAAAGCCTAATGTTAAAACTTTACTTATCAATTGAGAACCTAATCTCATTCTTTAAGTAAATTCAAAATAAAACATTCTAAACAAAACTTCCCCTTTTCACTCATCCCTTTTTTAACGAATTATCTTCCAGTAATTCACTCTTTACATATTCAGGTTCGTTCATCGTCCCAATAGCGTGGCCATTATGAGGTAAGGTAATAGAGGGTAGAGCCACAGAGCCTTATCTCTCCCATTGTTTAGCCTCGCAGCTCATTCCCACGGCTCTGACAAACTTGTCTGATAACAACTTACCTGAATATGACAGCACTATTTTTACTTTTCGTGTGTAAGTAGGTAGGCCGTGCGTAGAGTATTGGAGTCATCGTTCGAAGTTAAACTAAATTTGAAAAGGACTGTTTCGTTTAACTTAAGTGTAGGCAAAATTTTTTAAATGTAAACATAAGAATTAGGCATAAGTACCTGCTTATACACATACACTGTTGTCAAAATCAGTTTTAGTTACACGCTTTGGATCCTAAATTAAATAATATTTAAGTTTAATTTAAGGTTATGCCGTTGTTTACGAATGCGATACATTAGGCCATAACCTGGAATTAGCTTTTGAATCAGGGCGTTATAATGTTATAGTACCTACATGCTTAGAGTTAATTTAATTACAACTCTATTGATTCATCTGCATTCAGATCACAAAACAGTTATGCAGTCATGTCATAGCCACCGCGTGTTATCGAAAACCAAACAATACAGTCCGATACCGCCTATCCAGCTCCAGCATACACCACCATTTCGTATTCACGTCGTGGCAACAGAAAAATGCATTGTTGAATTGAAAATATTCAAATGGAACATCAAACAAAGAGCAGCGAGAGTCAAGTGCGAAACGCGGCTACCCACGCCCCCGATCCAGCCGCAAAATGTATCAGCGGGGCCCATTATCCAATGACATACTGCAATTACCCATTTAGTACAATTCGGGACATCGTAGGCTCAGTAGGTAGGTATTTCCCGTGAAAATAATATCACACACAAAAAAACACTAATTACAAAAAATCCACTCGGTCGGTCACCGTGGCGTTCGGAACACGGTGCTGGCGCGACAGTTTTTTGTTTTTCGGACCGGTCATATCAAATTAGGAATAGGTTCCAGGTTCGAGCGTGAGTGGGCGCGCGCGCGAGTCTCCGATGCCGGAGCGCGACTGGCTGAATGGGTGCCGGCGGAGGGGCGAAGCTCGCCACAATGTCACTCCCAGCGAGCTTACGAAAATTGCGAGTGTCCCCCTCATTAACCGCGGTACTTCGACATCTCCGCAAGCACTAGGATAGTTGCTACACGTCACTCGTGTGGTTTCTCCGACTCGTCTAGATGCAGATTTTGGGAGCGTCGCTCTCACAGTTTTTTGTCGGTTTCCGTCGGAAGGCGCTGGCGCTCCGCACATCCGGGCCCACCTGCTCGCACTCGGGAGGAGACTGTGCGTCAGAAGGAGATGAAGTGTTATTTTTTCACGTGAGGCAAAGCGCGGACCGGATGGCGGTCGACGGCGGACACGGTTATGAATGAATCTGCCGTCTCCCTCTGGTGTGAGCGGCGGCGTCGTGCGTCTCGCTCGCGGCAGGTTGTCGCCGACGTAGAGGAAGTGAAAGGGACGGGAGGCGTAGTAAATATTGCCGAGACGGGATTGCCACAGGCACAGGTATCAACCGAGGCTTCGGTTTTTGTACCCTGACAAAGGATAACCGTGCGCTCATTCATAGATTTGTCTACAGTGATTGCTCGCCCGAGTAGCGCTTCCGGTCCGGATAACGAGCAAAGTTTTTATCAATTTCTATAGTGGTCATTAGTTGTGTAATTTCGTAGCAAACATGCTACGAATCGCATAATATTAGAAAATTTTACACTTACATCATGAAAAACTTTTAACTTATTTTGACTTCTTATCTTTGCACAAATTTTAATTAATAACCAAACAAAATAACCATTACTTAAATTGCCACATATGTTGCATTAATCTTTCAGTACTCTGCTATCATAATCTTCAAAAAACAACGGCTACGCCACAATAAAGGGTTACGCTTTAGTTTCAACTGTAACCCTTTCGTAGCGATTTGATACTGGCCAAGGAATAAAGAAAGAAATCCAATCCACACTCATTCAGGGTTAGGCAGCAAGGAGTGCCAGACTTCACTAAAAGTAGGTTCAATACTTATTGTTATCTATGGGCTGGGCGCGGCTCTAGCGGCCCGTGTCAAACATTGACTCTTCGTATTTGTCTCCTCAATAGCACGTGGACAGTTGGAAAAAAAACTTGAGTTAGAAGGATTGTCGGATGAGTTCTGGGAAGGTATATTGATGTTAATGGCAGTTTCCGGATCGGCTCACGGCGGGTTAGTGGCGGCCATTGTGGAAGTACGATGGTTGTCACCAAGCCAAGTGAAACATGTGGAATTAAAATTTGATTCGGTATGGTTATGGATATGGTCTATGGTAAAAAATATAGTATAACTCCAAAGGTATGGGTATGTTTAAAATTTGTTTTGGTTATATTTGCAAACTTTATAAACGGAAAAAAGGACAAATAATTGGCCTTAATTTTCTGTTCCCTATTATAGCATTATACTTTGTAGAGTGGAGGATACTCTTATGCAACTCATATAATCAACCTCAAAAGTTACTCTTGCTTCGCACGAATAATTAACTGTAACTTTTTCATCGTTAGTCATAGTTACCTATATTGTGTTCCATCGCACCTTGTACTGGTATCCAATACAAGCTTACGTTTCTTCTCAATTAATTAATCAGGCTCACTGTGCCATGATACAGGGAATATCTACTAAGAAACTAATAATGACAATCATATTTTATTTCTATTCGCCTCTCCCTATCATAATTATATTTGGGATAATATTATTAACAGCAAAATAAGTGGGTGCAGAAATGTATAAGAGATTTTACGTGTAAGACGAAAGCTCCCTAAAAACAAACAGACATGCTCATTTTTTAAATTACTTTTTTAACTTTTTTCTTTACTTGTTTCTGTGCGCGAGAAATGCCAAAAGGTACTTTCCTTTAACGCCCTCCGGCTATATGGGGTGACGACTTGCGAAAGGTGGCTGGATATGATTGGATGCGTAAAGCTAGAGATCGCATCCAGTAGCGTGCTTTGGTAGAGGCCTACCTCCAGCAGTGGCTGCTATAGGCTGATGATGATGATGATGATTTTTTTTTGTAAAAAGATTTCCCGAGACGTAAATTCTGCTAATAAATGAGTCCGTTAATGACGTAAACCAACGTAACAAGTTCCACGTAAAGAGTTTCACTCGAACTGTAGAGTTGCTCCATACTGACGAAAAAGTAACGAATGAGAACTATCGTGCAATTGGCACATTTAATACAGCGACATAGAGTCGCGGTTCGTGCAGCAGGGCTTCGTAACTTTGTTTTTCGTCACATAGAGTGACCCCCAGACGTTTGTGCAAACAGGACGAGATGTGGCGGCGTTGCCACATTCAGTTTCACAACCAATGGTTAAAGTAATATTCACCAATTCCGTTTTTTCATGTATTTATTTATTTAAGCAATTTATTTTTAAATCTTAGGTTTTCTTCTGTAAATAAAAGAGTTTGAAACATTTTACTGACATTGCTATTATTTAAATTTATAAGTAAGAACAAAAGCCTTTTTTTACTTAAAAAAGTAATATAATTTAGGCTAACAGTCAAAATTGTATGATAGTAACTGTCAGCTATCGATAGAGTTATTGAGACTGGCTTATAGAAAGAGAAGTAAGGTTACTTCAGTATAGCTCAGAGAGCAAGTAAGCTGAACAGACGGAGAACAAAGAATCCAAAATCGAAATAAGGACGAAGTAGTCCCACAACAAATCACAGTGATCAAGGCAACAGCAGCATCTACACACTACACCAACTCACACTCTTCACACATTGTAACAAGGGTTGGTTTCCCCTGTAAAGAGGAACAAATTATTGTGTCGATGTTGGAAGCGCCAGGTGCTCCGCATACCCCTCCCCTCACCCCGTGAACTTTATTACCCCCCTCTGAGATCTCCACATGTGAAGTGGGCTTTTCCTCGACTGCCAGGAGTTTAAACGTCTGATACTTTGATTTATTAAGACATGGGAAGGAGAAAAAATGGATTATTATTAGGTACTTTTGGTAATTTATTGATTTAGGGGTAAGGTCTGTCGTTTCTTACTAAATTAGTTTGGTTGTCAACATCTCGACTAGGGCTTACTTCTTATAACGAAGCCGGATTAAGATAGGTGTATGTATATAAAAAATAAGAGCATGTAGTAAATATCTCTCCAGAAGACACCTGATCGGAAGTACCCAGTCACAGAGGAAGCACACACAAATAAACATACATACACTGATATGGTACAGTAAGGTGCAGATAAACCTGACCCCCCTCAGAAGCATTGTTACTATGAGAGGGGGGTCAGGTTTCTCTGCACCTGACCGTACATTTCTAAATCAAAATGTTGTTGTGTACCTACCTGAACAGCGCTTTAATGGTTGTCAGTTGAATTAGCAATATGAACATTTTAATTTAGAAGAACACGATTGCTACCTAATAAATTGTAAAGTCTATCTATTCAAGTATTTCACTACACTAGTAAAAGATGCAAGCAGCGACCTATCGACTACTAGAAAAAGTTTATAGCATTATATTCGTTTTTACAATAAAATTTAAATAAATAAATATTATGAAGAGAGACTGTGGGAACGGACAGCGAAAGGCGGATTTTATTCAAACTCATTCCAGATTTTGGCATCGCCAGTAAATCACGTGAATGAAAACGATGCAATTAAGTCCACAGCTGTAAAGCGATTGCAGTTTTTGCTTGAAATTTACAGCTTATAAGGTCACTTATATCTTCAAAGATACAAAATAATCAGTCCATATGAAAGCTATGTTGGACTATGTTATATTTAAATAATGTTATCATCATACCATTAGTATGCTGGACATAGAGAGAGCACCAAAACACTCTATTCTCTACCTTCCTCATCTACTCATTACCGGTTCCTTCCAAAGCATAGACCACAAGGAGCACCCCAACCCTCAATCCTCGACCTTCCTCATCCATTCACCTGCCACCAGTAAAAAGCCGTCGCTCCAGAGTGTAGGCTGTTACAGCATGATATTAAATTTAGCTTCTATAAAGCTATTACAGGAATCAAATAGTTGGGTAGCTTTCGTCCCGTAGCAATGATGTCTTCTCCCTCTATCAATATGAGCCTGTCTCTTTCCCTCCAGCTTCCGTTCTCCGACGTCACCGTGGGAACTGTGTTTTCGTATTTAAATTCGATCCTCATTAAACAGGTTTGACTAAAATTCGCTGCCTTCTTTCGACGCCTTTTGCTCAACTTTTTATGGTTCCGCTCCATTTCACGTTCGACTTGAGCGTTGAACCCAGTGGGGCACTTTTGATTTAACATTTAATAATGATATGAGATGACTTATAAGTATGAGATGACTCTATGTTATGGTTCTATTTTGTCCTGTGGTTATGCAGTCTTTGAAGATAGATAAATGTATGTACGTATAAAATGATAATACTTACATATCATACACTTACATTGTACTAAGTATGCACACTCACTCATACTAGCTACAAAAAAAAGTGAATTCAGTGATGACCATCACACATGCAATTTAGTCAACATCAGTCGCAGCCACACACAGTCCTCATCCAAAGGGTCCAATGGAGCAGTATTCCCGGGACCCACCCTGTCTTCTAGGGGTACATTTGGTTTGCGCGTCGTTTTGTTCGCGACCGCGGCGGCGGCCCACAATGCGCAGCTCATGAGAACATGCCCAAATCTTTTCATCAGCGAGAAGGTTGCATTCGAATGAAAAGATATCCAATATTTATAAATTAGACCTCCGAGGATTGTACTGCTCAAATTGTATGCTAAGTGTCTGGTGGGAATTTTCTGTTGCGCAATGCGGATTTATGTACGGGGTGGAGTTTTATGTATGTCACAAAAAGGATAAAAAAAACTGAACTGTATAAGTATGTACCATTTCAAGAAATAAATATAATTGATCCGAGTACTGACGGCCCCTTATACGAAGAAAAAACTTTAAGTTACCTAACTACCAAAAAAATCACCTCATTAAAACCACTGTGAGAATAGATTCGAAACTAAATTTTAATTCCCCGTCTTAAATAATCGTAATAGGTTGTTAATCGCGGGTGGTCAACTGTAAGAAAACGTGGAAATAAAAAAATACCCACGCTTCTTGTAGAAACTATGAAAGTATAGTTAGGTATTTTGCGGACAGCTTCCGATTCCGTAGACAAAACGTTTTTTTTTTTTATAAATTTTATTAAAATTATGTTTACTCAGTACGTCATATGATTTTGATAAAATAAGGCGACAAACTCTGCATATTTTTAACTAAAACTCTGATAACACTGTATTACTTTACTTTACTTTAAAGTTATATGTAGGTACTTGGATACAAATGTAAAAAACGGCAGCAACAAAATCAACTTTTTACATGGGTGGATAGTAGATAATTTTCTCACGATAAACAAATAAAACTCCAAATATAATGATCAGGGCCATATTTTTGTCTGCGTCTGTAGCTGTCATATGGATCCATGTTTCTGTCAGTTTCCCAATCTACCTCCACATCTAGTTTTGAAAACCTGACTTTTATTTATTATTCAATGAAGCTTTAAACATACTCTTATAGTTCAATATCAATTTGGTTTCGGAATCGTAAATATTCTCGGCTGGAGAATACGAACTAGTTTCTGGCCATCGCCGCCACTGAATATATTGTAATGTTTAAGTTTCTAAGCCTAGGAAAGATATGGAGAATACTTCAAGTCATTAATAAGTAATTAGTAGATCACTATTAGATCTATCACTAATGGTACTAATTATTATTCTGTGCTAATAGTTACATTTGAGCTCAAACATATTTTGAACCGTTGTGCTAATTCCAATGAACTGTAAAATTCGTGTCACGTGCAGGGTGCAGGTACTCACATCCCCGCATAGAATGTAATGAAAAATAATTGATGGAAAAATGATTTAATTTAATTAAACTATGGATAGCTATAATGATTCAAATATTTTGTAACATTATTCCTACTCTACATATTTACGAACAGTCGATACTTTGATACATTTAATTAAATGAGACGATGGCAGCCCAGTTGCGTGCTTCCTCAGTAATTATTTACTATAATGTTATAGTGATATAATTTACATCTAACCGATGGTTATAGCCTGTGTTAATTATGAACAACCATGAATATTTGTGATGAATACATCTATTACTAGTGGATACGTTGGCGTGTAGATAAATTGAATAATTATTTTTGATTTATTTCTTGATCGATTTTGGTTGGCAAATGTTTTGCAACATCTAATAATATAGTAACAAATTTAAATAGCAATAAAATATTTTTCATAGACAATTAACATTTGACAATAGTCCAAACTGTTTCACTTGAGCTCACTGATAAACTGGTAAAAACTGATAATCAATAATCAATGAAAGTTAGTTCGATCATAATTTAATAAATTCAATAGAAAAGAGTTCAACGTGCGTACTTACTTTTTTTAAAGTAAGTACCTGCATATTGTATATCATAGGTATAGGTATTATTATTAGTGATATGGTATTATAATTATTGTCCATAAAATTCTACAAATACCTTTCTAATAATCATTTATCAAAATTCAATAAAGTTTTATTGAAAAAATACGATGTAAAAGCTTATCAAGTAACTCTCGTTATGCATTTAAATCTTACTTACCCACTGATAAAAATCCCTTGACAACGGGATACATAAAAAGTTAATGTTAGCATTTTAATTATTTTTAATAACGATTTGTATATAGTCTAGTGTAAAAGAACAAATATGAATTTATGCCTTAAGTTTATGGCCTACAAAGGCGCTCGAAGTTACAAAAAAACTCTTAAAAGTACAACTACACTATAACACTTTCGTTTTCTTAAAACCACAAGTTTGTGTACATACTTAAGTCTGTGCAAATAACAGTTTATCGTATTGTATTACTTATGTTTTATATTTGAGAAGGCAGTAATATGTTGGAAGAGTAGGTCGAAGGTATTTCAACATGCACAGACCGATTTCTTAAAATTTAATGGAATATTTGGTCACAGTCATCATATCAGTGATAATATATAAAGCCTTCTAATTATATGTAGCAAAAAAAACCCATATTTCTTGGCCACACTTAAAGTTGTTCGACTCGTAAAACACTCATAATTTCCCGTTTTTCATAACATTTCATAAAATATCTCATTAACATTACTCCAGCAAGTAAATAGTAGCACCTGCCTGCTAATGTGCTTTTTGCACGCCAAACTGATGATTATAATAGGTTCATTATTTTATTTTTAATCAATCAATCAATGCAGATGTTACCTATGTCCAGTGTAAGCAAATTATCTCAGTCAAGTATTAGGGAAGAAACTGTAATATTACCAGAGTATAGTATAGCTGTATTTTTTATTGTTGGTCTTTTTAAAGTTCTTTGTATTCATTAAGTAAATCATTGTAATATTTGCAACTTAATAACTATCCAGAGACAATTTCCTCTCGATCCCACTTAGTATCAGCAGGCAATGGCGTGTGACGTCCACATAGAATGCCATAAATCAATGGTCCTACTCCACGCTCGTGGCACGGTACATTAACTTCATTGAGCGACCACCATTCACAAGGGAGCGGCCGCTGAATGAAGCTCCACCTTCAAGATCAATATGCTTTGTATCTACTTAGAATAAGTACTTGTGTGTAGATGATTATGTGAATATTAAGCAGTTCTTTCAAATATGTATGATTTTATGTGATTCCAAAGTAAATAGCGGCTTTTCTAACGAAACCAAATAACCATTTTTTCATGTTATACCTATGGCATCAATGATATTATACTCAGTTCAGAGTTGAAGTTGTAAAACTGAGAAAGCAACTGTTCATTCAAAAGGATTTAAGCATATATTATGTTTAAACAGTCGTCGTAACGTCAAGTAAAAGTGATTGTATCTCCATTTTGGACGCGTACAAATTTCCGGCCATGGGTCTGTTTGCTGAAGCGACACCGCGGATGACCACAAAGAAAGACAAACAGTGACTCAAGGCCTCGGGCAGAGAGGCGCATTACGTCTATGGGAAAACCTGGCTTTATCGTAAATGGTCAGATAACATTTAAATAAGACAATAGTCTTGGATGCGTTATCGATTTTTTTGCCTTTGTCTTGAGAAGTTCTTGAGGCGCCTTAGGCATGGGTTGTACCAGCAAAAATAAGAATAAGGATTTAGGGTGCTTTTCCACCAGAGATGTGCTATGCTACGATGCTATGGATGCGTTTGATATCCACCAATCATAATTATTAGTGCACATAGCTTAGCACTGGTGGAAACGGATTCAACTAAGATATGTTTTTTGTATGGAATGATGCGTGCTATGGATGTGTGCTATGGATGCGTGCTATGGATATGTGCTATGGACCATCGCGAGTGGTGTAGCTATGGCGCCGCCGCCCCCGTCGTTTCCCTACTATCGATACATAGCATAGCTCGAGATGCGCATCTTTCTCGCACAGCTACTTTGCGGCGGCGCATCTTCGTAGCGCATCTTCCTCGCACAGCTACCTAGCGTAGTATTGGTGGAAACGGTCACATATTTTCGTAGCGTAGATATCACATCTTCGCAGCATAGCTGCATAGCACATCTCTGGTGGAAAAGCACCCTTATACATGCAAAACATACTAAGTACTACAAATTATAAAAAAAAAACAAATATCTAACTGAAATTCGTTACCCATATTTAAATATAAAGTAAATTGTAATTTAAATTTAATATCGCTTAAAGTCCATAAAAAAACTAATCAAATAAAAGGAAATTCCTAATTCTATAACGTGTGAACATACCTCGACAGTCATAGAGCGCCGACAAATTAATATATACGCAAAGCTATACACAAATTGTAAATTTATGCGGACAAAATTACGAGGTGGATCGTTCGTAAATATTGACTCTATGGTATTAATTACTATTTTATTCAAAACACTGCTTCATTAATAGATAAAGGTAAAGGTGACTATTTGGTTCGCTTGGGAAACCTTCGTTTACATTGATATTTCAGATCGCTCGATTCAGGCTTCGATATAATGCTCGCTGATCAATGGCAGTGAGTTTCAGGAAAGCGTGTGGTATTAGAGGAAACATTGTTAAGATGTAATATTACATAAGTATAAGCATATAACATTTTACGAACAACGTCCCATACCTATTTATAATTATAAAAGCTACCTTTGAAAAGCTTATGATAAATATCCAAGTTAAAGAATATCTCAATCTGAAACAAAAAACCTACATGTTTAACTAACAGCAACGTAGAGATCTGCTACTAGTCATTCTAAAATGAGAAGGACCAGTCTTCGTGAAAACCTGACAGCATACTGCTGCAGTAGCTGCGTGGTTACATAAGCCCCCGATAGTGTTGCTTATGGTCCCAGATAAGATATCCAGATACTTTTAATTAGTTCGGAGTCCCGCTGCTTCTGTAGATAACGCCACAGATTTAATAGTCTGTTTGCATAAAACGCGAGGCAGACTTCAGCGTATCTTGATTTCTTTAATAGATATTATAATCATTTGTTTTAAATTAATTGAGCGAGGTCACTGGCCCCGATTTAATTAAATATTATATTTGGAGCTGTGAAAAGATCTGGAATAAATTAATTGTTCGTAATAAGCCCTTTAGGCGGTTTTTTTGGTTTTGTAGTCTGATTTATGTATGTGTTTGTGTTAAAAGTGTCTTCCTAAATAAACGAATAGGAATAATTATGTCTTAATTACTATATACCTACAGCTTTTGTTTACAATGAGTGAATTGAAAAGGACTGTCTTTAGAGTTATTTTCCAAAACAAATATGTATATGTATAGGTATATATTCTGTTTCTTAACTGATATATAAGCCAATTTTTAGGGTTCCGTAGCCAAAATGGCAAAAACGGAACCCTTATAGTTTCGTCATGTCCGTCTGTCCGTCTGTCCGTCTGTCCGTCTGTCACAGCCGATTTACTCGGAAACTATAAGTACTACAGTGATGAAATTTGATGGGAATATGTGTTGTATGAACCGCTACAAAAATATGACACTAAATAGTAAAAAAAAGAATTGGGGGTGGGGCCCCCCATACATGTAACTGAGGGATGAAATTTTTTTTTTCGATGTACATACCCGTGTGGGGTATCAATGGAAAGGTCTTTTAAAATGATATAAAGTTTTCTAAAAAACATTTTTCTTAAAGTGAACGGTTTTTGAGATATCAGCTCTCAAAGTCGTAAAAAGTATGTCCCCCCCCCTCTATTTTTATAACTACGGGGTATAAAATTCTAAAAAAAATAGAGGTGATGCATGCTAATTAACTCTTTCAACGATTTTTGGTTTGATCAAAGTATCTCTTATAGTTTTTGAGATAGGTTGATTTAACTGTAATTTTGGTTAAGTTATTGTGCTTACTACGGAACCCTTTGTGCGCGAGCCCGACTCGCACTTGGCCGGTTTTTTATTTATATGTTATAAGTATAAGTACGGATTACCAAAACAACTATGGAACCATTTTGAAAACATTTGTACACTTACTTAAAAGAAAAGTATGATATAGATACAGAGACGGTTTATGTCTGTAGGTTAAAAAAAATCAAGTGTATTAAATCATGCATATTTAAGTAGCGTCATTAACGTGTTTTTTACTAACTCATAGAGATGGCTACAAAAACTGTCCCGAAACAAACCAGAGATGTGAGGTCTCTCTGTGAATGAAGACAAGAACTACAAGATCAGCCCCAGCCTCGTATACCCTGCAGATTGGACCCAGACATAAATGAAAAGATATATAGACTACTCGTATGATAAAAAATAAGGGTCGATACCAACTCGCGGATTTTTTAAATAATAAAATTAGTAACTTATTCTGTTTTTACTTTTTTAAGCTGTGTGTTCTTCACCAGCCTAGAAAAAGTCATGCTTCTTAGAGCTTTATTATTATGTGATTGATTTTAAATGTAAGGATTTTTTCTCGCCGTACTTAGCAGGTAGGTAATATAACATTCATCCTTTATCATTTTCATTACTTTCTAGTCGTTATCTCTTTATAAGTAAGTTGTAGCTATAGGTTTCCGAAATCTCTAAAAGCAGAAAGAAAGAAAAAATAATTTTTATTCGGCGTGAAATTTATACATTATTTAGACGAAAGTCAATTAAAAACTACTCCCCGTAGTCCAAAAACTCCGGATAGGTCTTGCCCATAGACTCGACTTTCTACTGTCGGTTTTTATAAAACCCCGGGTCCCGATTGGTCGATGGTAAGTTCTCACGCGCGGCGCTTTCGCACGGCGACCAAACTATATTTATTTATATTATTTATGTTGCGTGGAACACATTTGAGGACCGGTCCGACCTGATTGAACCTCGATTAAAAAAGAATTATCAATATAATATGTATATTTTAATATGTATCCAGAGCTTCGCTTCACCATAATTATGTTATTCAAATAGAGCAGTGTGTTTAGATTTTGTTCGATAGGATTTAACTGCTTGTTGTATTAGAATTATGTTAGCCATGTAGTCAATGTGCACAATCGTTAAACAAATACCTTATTTTTTTATTTAAAATACGTTACCAAATTAGTCACAAGTTCAATATAAATTATGAAAAACTTATACCTATTCATACTTTATGAAAAAATGCTATTTACTCTTTTTAAACTTCGTAAAGTTAAGTGACTAAATCAATGAGTTTCACTTAGAATATTTTTGTAAGCAGAAGCTGCAATAACCGACCGTAGAGAGCTTAAAGTTTATATGATCGGGCGAGGAGCGCAATTTGCTGAAAGTTATAACTGCAATTAGAGATAGGTTCAGAGCGCGGTGCGCGCTCGGCGGTCGTCACTACACAGTCGTGCACAGTCGGACACAAGTGATGACATGAAACATTTTATCAATAAAGTATATTTTTAATACTTAATTTCGAACATAACAAAATAAAACTAACTAAGCTTAGATATTGCTAAGTAAATAAGTAATTAATTGCTAATTAATTTCGAACACAAAGTTGCCCGCTCCATCACAAAATATTGTTGCATCTAGAGTTAGATTAAAAATACACAAATTGCCATAATTATTATTCAACCATTATTCAAAGCTATAGAGCGCATCCTGTGGCGTGCTTTGGGAGAGGATGTTGCTATATGCTGATGATGATGAACCATTCTTCAACTGGATATTGTGCACCTTCTTTAAATTATAAGTTTGTAGGTATTTTAAGGACAACATTTAATCTTACTTTTCTGTTCAGAAGCACAAGCTAAATTAAAAGCACATCCCTAAAGCACTCTTTAAAATTCCGCACCCTTTTTAGCTTCGACAGAAAATTGCGAGCCATTCAATTGCCTTTTTTGCTGCGCCATTAACCGGTGAAAGAGAATTAGTATGAATGAACCTTCGTAAGAGGCTTTGCTATTCCGAGAAATCGCTACTAGTACTAGTCACACGACACTTGTCAATTACCCGCCGACGTAGAGAACTGGAGACCAGCTAGTGAATGACTGTGAACACTTGTTTTGTAGTTGTATTAACTAGCACTTGTTGTAGGTAGTTGCGACTACCATGTTGGGGCACAGCGCCACAGCGACAAATAGAGTTGAAAGTTAATGAATCTCCAGTATTCGAATGTCCAAGCTGAATTTTAACGAAAAGCTACTTATTCAAAATTTCATAAAATAATGCATATTCATCTTAATGACGGGCAAATGGCGTAGTGATTAGTGGCCCTGACTGCTATGCCGAAGGTCCCGGGTTCGATTCCCGGCTGGGGCAGATATTTGTTTAAAGACAGATATTTGTACTCGGGTCATGGTTTTGATATTTAAATTTAATATCTATGTACCTATCTATATACATATTTGTGTAGATATATCAGCTGTCCGATACCCATAACACAGGCTCTGCCTAGCTTGGGGTCGGATGGCCGTGTGTGAGATGTCCCCACATATCACAATAATTCGTATAATAGTCATAGTGTACGCTGCTACGAGAACGCGTGAAAAGTTAAGTTTATTCGAGGTACCACGCAACACGTGACGAGCCTTGCCCACTGCGCAGTACTCGCTGTGCCCACATGCACAGTTACACAGTTAGCCGGAAGTGGCCGGTGAAAAAACCAGAAAGCCAGCATCTCCATAAGACACGGGCATCTCCTTCCGCTAATTATTTACAATATATTGCGTAACGGTGAAACACCGGGAAGGGCCGGGAGAAACACGCTCGACAGGATACGAGTCGCCACCGCTCCCGCGAGCCACCACGAAAAACACCTTATAACCATCACTTAAGAACGCTTTCGGCACAGGCGAGAGACTTGGTCAGTTTCAGAATATCTTTATTCATATTGCAAGCGATCTCGATACCAGAAATCGACTCTCACGATTATTACGCTCGTTCAAACACGAACTTTAATCCAACAGGTTGAGGTTGTTTTTGTGTCGCGCGTCGCGTCGAGATATCGGTCTGTTTATGTTCGAACATTAATTAAAGATACTATGGCAGGAACCAGGAAGTGTGTCGTACTATCTCAACAGTTAGCCGGAAGTCGCTCCACTGTGCGTTCATTCATAAATGAGTGTTCGACGCGATTCTGTCACATGACAAGTCGAGGCTACAGGCATGATTAGCCCATATTTATATAGAGACAGGGTTTAAATTACGTTTCGGAAGCGTAAATAATTAAGCATGAATGAAACGAACCAGTTAATTGAGTAGAAATGTGAACAAACATTTTGTTAACTCATTTCATCTCTAGGCTTGGATTTGAGGCTCGTGTGAACCTGAATGGAAACGGCCAGCGGATGTTATTTTATACCCAATAAATATATACTGCGCAATAAAAATCATTAATTAATTAACAGTACCGTAATCCAAAATTCACTGTAGAGGTATAATTCGTTTTTTTTTTACAAAAAACCTATCCAACAAAAAACCTATCAGAGAATAAATAGTGCGTATTTAACATCGTTCTAAAATTTTGGTTTACAGTTTTCCTTCTTGTCTACGTGTAACCTGCGGCTGCGTGTAACAAACTGAAAACATTTGAAAATTTCAATTTTAGCAAAAACACAAAAACTTCCATTGCCAGGAATAACACAATTAATTCCCATGATTGTCTCACAGAGTAAGGGTCTGTGGAGTCAAAGGGCTTGGTTCTGATTGCATTAATCGAGTTACTCTTGAGTGGCAGACAGAAACAAAAAGAGCGCCACTATTAGCGGGGTGTGCGCCTCGGAAGTGGCGGCCATTAATGCATAGACTAGACAGAGTGGACCCCGCAGGGCTGCCAACTTAGAAAACAAGAAAGTTGCTGGCTGAAAATAGAATCATACAAAGTGAAAGATCACGCCAAAACGCGTTCTGAAATTAAATGATTATATTGTTAAATATGAAGTTCTATTAATGGAATTATCTTTAATTGTGATAAAAATAAGTCCAGACAACTTACTGTACAGGGCGTGGGCAGAGGAAGGAGCTAATTAGATATTAAACTTCATTAAAAAGCTTAGGTTAAGTTATTTCTCATTTTCTATCAGAAAAAAAGAATAAAGATACTGTATTCGCTATCAGGAAATAAGTTACTTAACTTTATAATATATACATAAATATTTATAACCTAAACTAGATTGATAAATATCTAAGCATAAGTATTTTAAATAAAAATAATTATTATAATACAAAAACATAACTCTAAAATAACCGTACTACATGTAAGGTAGCAGGCAGATTGATACAACGAAAAACTGCGGCTAATCTAATAAAGCCACTGAGGGAATCGGATCTAGAGGGCATTAAGGTCAGAGATGAACAAAAAGACGGGCCAACAATTACTGATGCGAGTAAATAGGACGTGGGCACCGGACGAGGCCCGCAGGACCTTGTGGCACACCAGTTAACCAGATTATGTAAAGTGCGTTTAAGCTGACGGTATTTTTTGTTAATTTACGCAAACAGAAAAGTTTGTGGTTTTGATGTGACAACTTTTTCAAACGCAACTGGTAATCATATCCTGTGCATAATAGGTAACAGCCACGTGTAACGTCAAGCCGTGAATTTAAACACAAATTTCTATTTTACGCAATATTTTTCTTTGCGAAATAAACCAATCTTAATTCAAGATATATCGATTGATGTCGATCTAAATAGCCATTTTAGATTCATGTAAAAGACAGTAGCTGCCACTATCCTAGCGCCGGAAGTCGGACGCCGGACGCAGCGGCGTATCTTGCTACTGCATCTGTCCTTCTCCCACTACTACCGACCATATAGCTCCTTCTCTATCCGTCATCTAGCGTCATCCGTCTGCTTCTAACACGGGTTGTGACAGCTCTATCCATCTCGTTCTATAGCGGATTATGAATTTCGTAATGACGTGGTCAAATTTTATTTCGTGTGCCTTGTGGACTCTGCGGTCAGTAGATACAAATTAATGCAAGCCATCTTTGGAATGATAGACAGAGACGGTACGGGCTACTGTATAATGATGCACATTATTATGATGCATCAGTGTTATTTAGGAAGATTACTCGTACAACACCGACAAAAGGAACTTTTTTGTGGATAGAAAGTTTGGTAGTTCTACTCATGTAGGGTAATTCATGTTCTGGGATCAGGTTCCTGGTGCTTGTCTCTTTACTACTAATCTATTTGCTTTTCCAATATCAGGAAGAGTAAGAATAAAACATACAAATACAACGACAAAAATGGTAATTGATGCAACGTAACAAAGGAAAGTTTACACAATCCCAACATCAATTTCCATATGTAAGTAGTTTTATTTCATTTACAAGGTGCGTTCGCGCCGCCGCCGCCGCCGCCGCGCCGAGAGCGGCTAGAAATCATCTCAACGTCCGGCCATTTCATCCAGTTGCAGTGTTTTAATTATTAATGAAACCAGCCAGCGCGGGAAAGCCACTACCACCGACCAGCTTCCGCTCGCAACGCTGCGCTTCATTCATAAATTCACCGACAATTACTAAACGCTACAACTCCATACCACAAAACATCATTTTAAAGCCTATCGCAGTACAATACGGTTCATAGTTGGAAAAAACTTTAAAGTACATACTGCATTTTACATTGGAGCAGAGAGCCTACAGAAATAGCCATCTAAAAAAGCCGTATCTCAAACTGCGTGCAGACGAAAGTGGTTCCACAACCTTCCGCTGAAAGTTGTTTTCCGTTCGGCGAGCCCGCACCCGTTCTGCCTTTTACAGTAACTCGGTTCTCGGTTGATTTACTCGCTTGTCTTGAATGGGATGCGTTTGCTCGCGAAGATCTGCTAGTAATCTGTGAATGAAGGCAGCGTCTCCGAATCGATTCATTCTCGACTGGTTCTCGATTCTCCACTCGATACGCCAGTTGGCTGGTCAATAGCGGAACACTTGAAGGTGTCACGTTTCCACTTGATCGTTTTGAAATTACGTACTGAATGTTTTTCTGCTGTATAGTGTTACATGTAAAGATAGTCTATCTTGAAACTTCTGATTTGCATATAACATTAACATCTGAATTTACCTATCTTATCTCTCTCTGTCTAAATAATAATAATTAGGTTCATGAAGGCTTTTATTACTTCGTTTTATTTTAAGTATTACGAACGTGTGCTATTTCAATAATTACGCAATGTTGGTAGCTACAATGTGTTAATTTTAATGGTTACAAAATTAAGCTAAAAGCAGTTGAAGTCGAGCCCAAAATAACACTGTATATTTTCAGTCCTAGGAGGAAGTACAAAATACATTTGTACAAACTATGTAAGTAATGATAAATAATAATCAGTCTTAATAATCAATCATGCAACTTTAGTTTGCAATTGAGGGATATAAGCAACATATCCCATCCCATCCCACATCAAGATGATTGAAAATAATCAACAGAACGAGCATGGAGTTGTTTACTAAGGAGGTTCTTATGCAAAGAGTAATTGGTAAATTGCGCAACCTCGTTTGAGACTGGCCAGTAAGAGCCGCGCGGACGCATGCGAACTTCTTGGAAGCAAGGAGTTCCCTTTACAAAGCTTGCGCTTACAAAAAACCTTTTTGGTGCCAAACTATCTGCAGCGTAACCAAATAAAGGATATGCTTTTTATTTTTGGAATGCAAACTTCTACACAGGTTTGCATATAGTACTCTGGTACGATAGTCTTAGTGGTGAGTTTCGAGTGGCTAAACGGTGAGCAATGTTTTGTGTCTCACAGTATGGCTTCTTCACGGCACCGGATATAGTTCGATTGTTGTTCCTGAATAGGTGAGGTAAAAAAACGTATTTACGATTATGCACGAGCGATTTGTCGTCGTCACCCGATACGATTCGCACACAATAAGAAGAGTGATTATTGTATCCTATTACTTACTTCACTATACGGAAGTGATAGATATATTTCAAAGTCTTGGGAAATGTTGAAAACATATCATCAGCCCTCTTTCGTCCACTATTGAGTATAAGGCTTATATAAGGCTTTCTTATGTGTATCTAAATTGAAAAAGAAAACATACTTATATCCAAAATACTACATATTATCTCCGTGAGTTAAAGTAATAAGCAACAAAAACACAAATTATATTTTTAAAGAACTTAATTAATCATATAGACAATCGTTTACAAGTGCCATTTAAGAACTCGCGCGCATATTTTAGCGCATTTTATTTAAGTAATTTTAAACAACATCGAGTAAGTTCATTTAAAAAGCTATAATTAACCGATAACTTATGAAAGCGTCAAGACAACGGCCATCAGCAAATTACCACAATATCTCACTTGGTGTTGGTTGCTTTTTTCTTTAAATCAACACATTTGCGCTTTCACGGCTAAAGTCTGGGAACGGGTGGATTTGTTCCCGTATGAAGCTTGGATGGAACTAAACAAAAAAATATAATACGGTTAAAAATCCTACTACCTAATATTATAAATGCGAACGTTTGTGAGTATGTATGTATGCGTGTATTCACGCCATAACGGCTTAACCGATTTTAACGAAATTTGGTATGAAGTTAGCTGAGACCCTGGATTAACACGTAGGCTACTTTTTATCGCGGTATTCCCACGGGAAAACTTATTAAGGCGAAGCGAAGATCGCGGGAAGAGCTATAGCATAATATAAAATATTAAAGGAGAAAAGTAGAGATTGATAATTTTATTGTCTTTTGTACCTTTGTATAAGAATAAATAATATAAAAAAACACGCACTCACGCCTTGTACTAATGTATTCCCTTGCGGGGTAGGCAGAGGTAAATAATATCTATCTATCTTAAGCATAATAATAAAATTATGAATAATAATCGGTTGTCTTCATTCCCAGATCTAACGTGCGAACGAGAACAGGCCTAATTTCACGAAATGATCAATCATAAAGTGCGAGGTGATTTTTCACCGTTACGCCCGAAGTTTTGTTTTTCCAAAACACAAAACGAAACGTGCCAGCACCGATATAGTTCGGAGTTCGCCTGAAAATAACCGGCCGGTGGGACGAGGCCCTCGCACCTGTCCGCCCGTTTAATGCACAGTAATCAGTACGGCCATTTTTCTTTTCGAAATTTATTATTCTAAATTCAAATTTTATATTTAATTTAACCCTCGGATTGTCATCTTATAGAGACATCAAAATCCTACGCAACACGGATTGTAGAAACTTAATTAGTAACCCGTCAATAAAACCCAATCCCAATAAGACATTTAACTAAGCCTATTAGAAACAATTTTCTATGTTGAAACGCCGTGTGGCCGAGATTTAATAATTTTAATCAAAGCGTGGACTAATGGCGGGCTACCTAAGCATCAATGAGTTGGAACTTTTTCCCAGTGATTACCCGGTCATCAGGGTCCGTTACTGAATGGACGCAACCGGTTTGTCAGTTCTAATACGAATCCAGTTTGAGCCGACATCACGCAACCAGCCATGGCTGCCCAGAATAAGAACTAATCATTATAAAAAAGTACCTATGTAGATGTATTTGAACAGGGCAAATAAGTTTGAGAGGCCGTTATTATTCTGAAGAAGGGAGTCTCCTTATATATTCATATTTTTTTAAACTGTTTTCAGGGACTCCGGGGTATATGTAGTGATGTTTAATAGGTAGTCTAGTTTACCTTAACATGTTCTGGAATTTTCAGAAGTGTATGGAGCATTGGTACTTTACCTGAAAAAAAGCAAATGATAATTTTAAAATATAGCTGGGATTTATAGAATATGAAGCTTTATGCACCCTTTCGCTGACGCGTCGCTTCAGAATGACACAATGGTAAGTATATATTATTTGTATACATAAGAACATGCTATAAATATACCTATCTTATTCATTAAACCGTGCACCCCAAATATAGTTGAGACGTAAGGGTGAGGTTACATGTAACTGTCACATCTCTCACCTGGAGGAAAGGGCGTGGTCACCAGACAGCTCCCAATGAGAATCATCATGCAAAACATGTCACTGACATAATTGGAATATGACACCGTTCTATTGTGAAACACCCCTTATCTGTCTGTCGCGACAAAATGTATCAAAAAGTTGTTAGACACGTTATTGGTTACATAAAAGACCCGATTATTATTAGAAAAAAATGCACTATTAATATTAAGTGTTAAGATTAGGTCTGAAACGATGTCGAATTAGAAATTCCGTCGTTTTAAGATAACCGAGCGGTCGCCAATAAAAGTGGTCATTTCTCACGCCCATCGCCGCCGGTTGACAACTAGTGGCAACGTTCACACAACATAAAAATTAAACTATTTCCTAATTAAAACTATTAAAAAGACGAGTTGGCGCCGATAGCATCGCCCACTTCCGCATTCGGCTATTCGTGGCGGTTAACCCTTCAGCGGCTATTACAGGAGTCGAGGGTTAAATGGTACATTTTTCAAAGCGGCGCCTGCTGACGGCCTTAATGAGATGTCGACTCGGACTATTTTCAGTGAAACACCGGCCGGCGATAAAGAAAAAATAAAGCTAAAATCTCGCGGGATAATTAAGCGTTGTTTCAATAATGGTTATTTTGTTCGCCGGCAGTTGTTTGCGATGCTGAAACAAAAGAGTATCGTGCATATGTCGGAGCGTAATTTGTGTGTGTCAGAGGTGAATCAGAGTGTGTGCAGACTTGTCGAGCTCTGGGCCACGTGATGTTGGGCTGTGGGCCTGTGCTGTGGGTCCATATTCATCACGCCAGCAACACTACCGTATTACTGTAAATAATACCGATAAGTACTGTGATATTATCGATAAATATATTTTTTGTTAACTACTTGGATTATTCAAAAGCATAAACCTATTACATAATATATCATAGCACCTCATAGGTATATTATTTTTTGGTGAATTGTTTAAAGACATTAATAAAAGAAATCCTTCGTGGACTAGCAGATTGATTTATCGACATAATTAATACATCGACCTCTGACAGCCCGATCCACTTATACAAGATCTACCGGAGCACTCACCACACTAATACACATCTCGCTACTTCACTTATAATTGTTTCAATATGTCAGTTTTATCTCGCTCATTTATCAGCCACCTATCATATTCAAATCTAGTGTTTCCATTTAAAAGTCTTATTAAACGAAGCGAGATCGTCCATTTATTTATATGGATCGATATGTGAAACAGTTTCTCATGCTGAAGCTGCGTGATTTGACTGACCGCTTCGGACTAATTACGATATTAATAAACAATCCATTAACGATCAGCAATAAAAAACGGGCCGGGGTCCATCGGAGCGCCTCGCCGACTCAGTTGCCGACTGAGTCGCCGACCCAGTCGTGCGAGCGCTGTGTCAAATGTGAGAGCGGGTCATAACAAATTATGCATCGTTGAGAACAACGCCGAAACCACCCGCCTGACAGCCATCGGCGGCGTGACTAGAACTAAACAAATTGTAAAGTGATTGTAAACTGTACTGTTAGTTAACCAGAGATAGGTTTATCGCTATGAAGATATCGTATCGTTTGAAAACTGTCACTTTCTGCCAATCATAGTTTTAAACAATGAGCCGTTTTCCTTGAAAGCTGTCAGTTGAGCTTTTGGGTAAGCCGATAGATGGCGTGAAAACGCAGTGTACCAACTGTCAAAAATTACATAGAGAGCAAAGAGTACTAAACTCAGAATAAGAACTCACTAGTTGTGATTAAATGTCGGGTGGTAGCGCGAGCCATCCTTCCGAGGCTCAGACTGCATGTGGCTTGGGATAGTGCTAAGTATTCTGTGAATAGTTCTACCCGCGCCGTCACGTAGTGTTCTTTTCTCTATGCGCGCCGTTTGAACGGGTGCTGCGTGCGAGAACTGATTTTCTATTTTTATTTATTGTATGATCCTAAATAAGATCCCAAAGAAATACTTACAAGACAAGATGAGAATGTGTGCCGTCGCAACTTGTAAAAATAAAGGACATCATAAATTTCCAAATGATTAAAGCCAGGCGCAACAATGGATTAAGGCGACTCGGATAAATGTGCGAAAAATTGATTGGAAACTGCGAAAACATTCATGGAAGTTCGGAAGCCTCACAGAATAACATATTGTGATCTGAGTGTGTTCTGAGGGTTTGAAAGTTGGTACAACCCCAGACAACGCCATCTATTTCTCCAAAAAGGAACTTTTTTTTTTTTTTAACAAACGCCTCATTGATAGATAGTTTATGCTCCGGACTGCACTGTCCATTATCATGGAAAAAACAACAGTAATATGTATTTTGAAAATGCTAACCGTGATAATGATAAGTAAGGGCTTGTGATTGTGATCAACCGACACCCCGACCCCGACTCCTGACCATTCAGTCTGTATAAAAATCTCTTTAATATAAGTTTATTTGTGAGGTACCTACATATATATGTTTGGCCATGGTCTGGTCTGATCGACTGAGTATATCAGCAGGCATATACGAGGCAGGAAACTGTCACTGGGGGCACTAATTTAACGGTCTTGGTAAGTTTCAGCTTATCGAGCCGCCAACCAGTTTCGCGCCCCGTGGGAAACTCGCTCAATAATCTCAGCTTTATTTATAGGGTTGCGAATAAAACCCAATGAGCCAACCCTGATCAACCGCAATCGCGGTTTCTGCTGCCGGCGCTTGTAAACTACGTTTATTGCCCGATAAAACTGTAATGAGATATTGAGATGGTTCGTATTCTGCAATTAAAATCAACACGTGTGACTTATAGCGTGATTGGTTTGACAACCCTAACAATCGTATAAAGCGGTGGCGGCAGCATCCCATTCATTGCGCTGTGCGTGTGTGTGTGGTGTGTGTGTGTGTGTGTGTGTAATAATATAAAGTGAGTGTCGGAGTGTAGGTACAGGCGGGTACATTATTACATATACGTGCGCGATGCTCCGGCTACCGTTAACTTGTAACCTACACATTAAATTGTCTGTCTGCTCGGACAAACGATGACCTCTTTACAACTGTACGTTCTCTATTGGAACTACAGTTAAATAAGTATCATTGATTCATTTTAGTAGTCCGCGTCTAATAATTTTATAAGTAGATTGGAAAGTCAGCATGTAGAGCATCTTGCAGCATGTCTTGGAGAAGCCAGAATGTTTAGTATTTATATTTAAAATCAAGACTTTATTTTCTAGTGATAAAATAGTGTATTTACCCAAACTGAGTTATTGATTCCACGGTTATATGCTAAAATGATATATTCCATACACTTAACAATTTCTATACCTACTAATCGAATCTACATGTTGCTATGAATGCAGATTCTAAGTGTAGTTCGTTGGCTGGCACTCCATAAGTTATTGTAACAACTATACATAAACTACTTAAAAAGCTTTAAGTAACCCTTTACAATTCTATTTTAACGGCCAAAATGAATGGGCTACTACGGCTCAAATGAAAACATGAATTAAACAGTGTGTTTCAAAATCGATCCTGTCGTTTAGAGACCGGATTCGTCCGTAAAACGATCATATATCATGGACGCATTACGCGCCAGTGATGGATGACGTCCTTCTTGATACTGCAACGCTGGCCTTGTCTCGCAAACCATCATATACAATAGGTGCAAAAGGGATAGATAGATTTAGGTATATGGGTGTAAGTATAGCTCATATACATATACAACGTAAATAAGGCCTGGAGTAATTCAGGGTTTAAGACCAGGGAGTGAAATAGGTACTGCTAAATATTGTTTATCTACCTCTATTGTTGATAAAATAGCATTGTAATTGAAAAAGTAAACATTCCTTGACCACGTGAAAGCGTTGGCCAAAATACAGCTAAATCACTCACGACTGTAATCCCCGAAGGGGGGGTGAAGGGGTAGTCGCAAGCTCCAACCGCTCTTCGCTGTAGGTGCATTTTACTAATATCACATCTTTTATTTTACTTAATACTTTTCAGTTAAATACTAAAATTTACTACAAAATGTATGGTCCAGATCATTCCTTTTCACGATATGAGAGTTGCATCACACAATGACAATCAGCGTGTACCTACTTACCTACATAGACTTGGAAACGGCGATGGCACTGATAAAGTGGCATAAATTTAATGATGATTCTAACGAACGGTAATTAAATTCATGAATTGCTCAAAACCTTATTATGATCTTAAGAAATATCCTATTCATAACGGATACGATTAATTTCTGGAAGCTCTTTAGCCATGGTGTTAATAATTAATATTTAAATTATAATTATTAGGTACGTACGTATTACTACGTCTCATAGGCGTGATTTGACCGAATTGATTGAAGAAATTAAAGTGAAACGGCGATTCGGAGATTTAAATTAAAAGCTATTAGATTAAATTGCTAAATTAAACTTTGGTAATGTCTATAGTAGTGGAACATCGTGAGGTTTCCAATATTAAAACTTACTAGTGAGAGAAGCTGCGGTCAAGTAAACTCCGACCAAGTAACTAGGCATCTGAAGGAGGGCACCACTATCGATATTTATCTAGACCTATTATTATGCCTCGAAAAATATATTAGAGCCATATATTATGTATTATGTAAGCTGATGCTGAGGATACACATTCAAGCTGCGTAGCCACAGTTGACAACAATTTCTCCTTTTTCGCTCAGACCAGGACTGAAAAAGCAGGTCACCAAAAGGCAAAACCTAACTATGTAACTCAATGCACCCGGTTCCCATTGCACCAATACTAAGCTTTAATACTCATTCGTAAGTCGCATTACTTGGGTACAGTTGGCCCCATGATACGATAGAACCGGTAGCCGCCGCCGGGTCACGCAGCTTAGCTACGCCCATCAACAATTACAAGCACGATTTAATTGCAACCACCAAACTCATAAATAAACCAGTAGTCCAATAAAAATGAAACTGGTAGTTTTAAAATACTGTTTTGACTGCCGCGTCTGCTGATTCTAAGGGAACTTTGAATTAACTAAGTGTGAAATTCATAAAGCGTATGCATAACGAACTGGTGTGAATTATAAAAGAATAATTGCTATAGAGGTAGAACGTGCTAAAACACAAATGCAAATTAAAAATCTACAACCTTTAAGTTTTACAGCATAATTTCTCATAGATAGACGATTCTGGCATGGATTTGAAATTTATATAAATGTTTTACAATTCTAATTCTATCCTGCACTAAAAATAAGCCATCATCGTGATTAAACTTCATATAAGTTGCGTATAAGTATGTCTATATGAATATCACTACTTACATTTATATTGATTTTCAAAAGATCATTCAGATTTCAGTATGTCTGTTAATACTGAAATCTGAATGATCTTTTGAAAATCAATATACTTACGTAAGTAGTAAGTAGTGATACCCATATCGACTAAAACTGGCCGTTCCGCACAAAGGCATTACAACCCAGGAACAGCCAGGTGCATAATACCTAAGTAAATCTCAACTAGAGCAATGCTCCCAGCCGATGGGAGGAGGCAGAAAACACCTGCCGCCCAAGCACCCGAGACCAGTGTCCTATCATGCACCCACCTGTACCGGCTTAACCGACTGCCTAGCTACAGCTAAATTTTACCCTCGCTACATACGATAAGGTGGATATTAGTTTAAGGCCTAAAGGGCAGTTAAGACTGTCTGAAGCACTCGGGATACAGCCAACCTAGTCAGGGCACAAATCTCTGGGTAGATAATCTCTAACTACTTTTACTATAGGAATCGAACAGGTTGTTTTCTGCTGGTTTAATAAGATGTTTACAATGGTTAGGTTTTCCGTGAACAGGCACAGTTATTTTGTGAGCATATGTGTAACATTCTATGATGACTATGACAGTAAAGATATGTTTTCAGTATGTTTTGTTTGGCCTGAAAATACTGATCTAAACAAAGTCCCACAATCCTTCGGTTGCCGCAGCGTGAACTAAACATTAACAAACGAAAGATCTATCGCATATTTTAAAGTACGTAGGTACCTATATATTCTAAAAGTTGGATAAAAAGATAAAAATCAACGCTACACAAGTGTGAAAAATAAGGAAAGCTAATTTAACGATATAATCATATTGTTACTGAGATAATTGTAATTGTACGAGGTGTGAGTGTTTTATTACTGTTAGTGGAGGAAATGTTTACAATCAATAAATAAACAAAACAGATTTAAAATTTAATTCAATAATAAATACTAAGGTTATGAATCCTATATAATCCTATCTTCCATCCAAAGGTTGTCTGGTAGAGATTGCTTTAAGCAATAAGAACGCTTTTTTTTGCACTATTTTATATATAAGTTGTGAAATTGTAATGTTTTTTAAGGGTGCAAAATAAAGAGTATTCTATACTATTCTATAATCGGATACGGTATTTATCCTTGTTTCGTGCTCCTACCGGCAGAGCGGGTAAATATCCGGCACCTAGGTACTTACTCAAACAAATCTTAACGGTGTAACTTACACGCCTAAGACAGTGCCTGACAGTTACATTTGTCTGCAACAGTTTTGTACATTTAGGCCCCGTTTCACAATGTCTGGTTAGTGGCTACCTGTGAGATAAAATACATGCTGTCACTTTCTGTTATTTTCTTTTTACAGTGACATCATGTATCTTCACAAGTAGCCACTAACCAGACATTGTGAAACAAGCCGTTAGGGTATTTCCATTGTGCCAACCCACCAAGTCTCAAACTGGAGCAATTAATACGCGGACACAACTTAAGCATATACTTGATAAATACCATTATATAGAATAGATCTGCAAGTCACACTCGCATTATAGATGCTATAATTTTATGCTTTCTTTTTTGTTTTTAACAATGACTCAAAACTCTGGCTAGAGAGTGGCATTGCGCCCATACCACGAGGGTAAAGTATGGTAAAGTAGCAGGATTTGAATATAGAACTACAGTTTTAGCCATAGGCTATATAACATACAAAGTTATTATTGCATGGAGGTACAGACACAGGGCTAGGCTGAAATTTGCAAGTTAATGAAATGACAGAGACGAATTAAGCTGTGTTTACACTTTACATTCGGTAAATCAGAATATAATAGCCTCGTTATCACAACAGTATGTAAGTATATTTTGGCTAAATACAAAATCAAATTTTGACTTCCGATCTACGTAGAAAAAAATACATTCGCATAAACATATGGATAAATCGTGAGATATTTCAAAATCTACTGTCTTTCCACTTCCACACTCACATGTCTTGAGTAGTCGACTTGACTCATTTAAACTTTTATTTTATCATCTGTCTATCCACAAACGTGGGTTCAAGAGTAGGCAATAATCATTCGATTTAATCGGCTACTTAATCGTTGAAATCGTGGCCTAATCGGGCCGGGAGCGATATGAAATCGAATAAAACAAATCGTTACAATCGAGCATGTTCAATTTGACGAGCCGCCGCCGCCGCCGCTCTCGGGCGATCGAAAGTTTAGATAACAGAGACAAGAGATAATGGGCGTCTTCATCAACTACTGGCCACGATGTCATGTACTTGCCTATATACATACATATATAAGGAGCAGGCGATACGTTAATCGAGGATTCGAGACTTTTTTAGTGCCCCCGATTTTATTTAGACCATCAATGTATGTTTTTAATAAAGTAGTACTTATCTTTATTCCTGAAAATTCGAACTAAGTAGCTAATTAATGAATAGCTTATACTCATTAATCTGCAACATTCTATTTCCTGTACTCCTTCCACAAAACGTGGTGTTTCCAGGAACCGCGAAAGTGTAACGTTTGACGATTGAGCCCACTCTCGTGAAGTGAGACTCGCCATACGCGGAATGACCGTTTGATCTTTACCGACAAAGAAACTGCCGCTCCTTATCATTCCCAGTTAGTGACACACTCGTCACCGACATGCGGTAAACATGCATTTTTTTAATAATAACAATATATTTTAAATTTTATCTCATTAATTACAATTGCGAAAAAAAAACAGCGTAATATTGTTATGAGAAGTTGTCCAACCATAAAGTGCGTAGTCGCAAAATTTCGAGCAAAACGATTTTAGCATACATTTTCATACCTACGTCATTCATAATAATATATATTGTGTAGAGATCAAGTACCTTTAAGCTACACTAGGTGGAGGTACACACGTGTAGTCACACCACAGTTGTGGCACGAAACAGCAAGGTCACAGCTGAAATGAAGCAACTTGATTCATGTCCCTTTCCGCTCTACAAACTACGAGCATTATGCAAGCCTCCTTGCATGCTGTGTGTACAACGGACACATGCTACGAAACTACCGAATGAACTGTCTGCATACCGTCACTTGCAAATAAATTGAACAAGCATCTTTTACAGACTGTGGCACAGATTGGACAGAGAAACTAAACGTACTTTATGATCGCAGCAGTGCATTACAATTAGGGCATGCAATACCGGAACTATTTTCAATACCGGTATTGAGTTCCGGTATTGCAACTCAATACCGGGATCCCGGTATTAATACCGGTATTAGATTTCCTTGTAATAAATGGCATATATTGTGATTAAAGGTCGTATAGGTCAAAATAAAACGAGAAAAAGCAATGAAATTCAGTATTTTGTAATAGATTTTTACGAGAATTGAGTATTAGAGTTAAAATTTTACAATAAATTATTATTTTTACATCCAGTGTCCGTTTACGCATGGACTACAGTAGATATCCAACGGCTGAAAACTGCATCAAACGGTTGGAAACAAGTGCGCTTTCACAGTACATAGGAATACTATATCTTAATCGCTTTATTATAGCCTAAAAAAGTCCGATTCCGGTATTACTTCAATACCGGTATTAACTTTCAATACCGGTATTGAAAAAAGCGTGGATTTGGTCCCTGATACCGGTATTACGAAAACCGGTATTACGGTATTGCATGCCCTAATTACAATATGAAGAAAAGTTTGCGAGGTCAAGTCGATCGGATGTGCGCCGATTGCTATTTTTAGTGTCTGTGTGCAACGCTGTCCTAGCGGAAATTTTGGAACCGATTCTATGTTTAATAAGTATATCTTCAGATGTCGAAACCGTTCACGTATGGGCTGAAAAAATCATACGGCGTAAAATAACTTGTCATGGACCGGAAATGCAAACGCAGACTGCGCGTGCGCCGGGAGAGCCGGACGTACGCAACTGGGTCAGGTTATTTCTGTTTTGGCGGGAACCGGCCGGAAGCGCCGCCATTGTGGATCCGCGGGAAGCCCAGGAACACAGCTTCTGGCTAATGAAATCCTACACGCCACGGCACAGTCGTGGTCAGCGGTCGCAGCATTAGTCCCTCTTCTTGATATTTTTGTATTCAGTTTCAAAGTTTCCCAGAAGGTTAGTGGAGATTATAGATAGACGATACATTTCGACTTTCTTTGTGTGTTCCGGGTTTGGAAAAGTTGCTGCCAGATAATGGGAACATCTGATCTTACGTTAGTGAAAGACGTGGTCTTTGCACAACCGTATAACATACCATACGTACCTAAGTGCTACATTATCCAAACGACAATGCGAAAGATCCTACCAATTTCTTCAGACCCGAGGCTCATCTCCAGCAGTGAACTGTAACGAAAGGTCTTGGGTCTTGGGCCAACGGTTATGAACTCATGTTATGACACTGGCGTTAAGTGCTTATTTATTCACCCGTCATTTCACATAGATTTTGTCAAGTATTTGTGAGAACTTCCAAGTGCTTATGTTGTAAACAATGTGGTAGTTCACCCCCGCTGCGATGCGGGTCGCCATAACGGCTACCACTTAGAAGGGTCTCCAATTATAATTAATTAAAGACAATTTAGCAACCAATAGAATGGACACTTGAAAGTAAATCGCATTCATTAATTGCTGCAATTTTGTGCTGATTGCTTTTAGTTGAGATTGTTTTTTCTTGATTTGTTTTAAACAGCTCCTCAGATATCTCTTTTTACACGAAGTAAAAGTAATGTATAAATAAACTAACATATTTAAATGTAATATCGACAGTTATTTGCCAGCTTTTGAAATACTTCGTCAGGGACTCAGTTCGACGGTAGTAAGTTACAAATCGCGTGCAAAGTCAAAGTGCTACTGTATATTTCGTAACTACGCATTTGTACGCTACAATATGATGGTTATCTAGGTAAGTACTAGTTATTATACCAAGTCTGTTATAAGGTCAAGGAAATCAATCCAAACGATGCGACGAACTTATTGGATTATAATGTAGTTCAATCATTTTAATTTAAACAATCTTCTTATTTCCTCCCGTGGACAAGGCCTAAACCCTTCCTTCATTAGAAGAAACCCGTGCTCCAGCAGTGGGGACGGATGTGATGGGTTGTGATTTGAAGTATTGCCTATATAAACTAAGACGTGGTTGTTTTAGTTTAGTAAGTACTCTGTGATAATGTAGCAATAACTTGATGTGCTAATGTGGGAACTGCGGACGCGGCGCGGGCGCAGGTGTCCGCGTCACGCTCTGTGTGACACCACCCTTAAATATACATACTTCTTTGTAAGTACTAAATTCAAAATTCTTTGAAATTGCATCGCTAAATTAATTAATGGCCCAATAGGTAATATACAATAAACCATAGTTCATAATATTTTTAGGATTACTATTGATAAATGAATGTATTTTAAACGAATCATACGAGACTGTTTATTTTCGTAATAGATAATAGAGAGGCTATTGATGATGAATGAAAGATGAATTTGTCCTTTATACCTACTTACAGCTTAATGATAGCACTTTGATAAAACTGAAAGTGTCACCTAGTAAATACCAGTAACCTTAGTTTGGTGACAGACTTGTAAAGAATCTCATTTATGTAGAGTTCTTAGTTCCAATTTCAATTCAATTTGCAATCGTGTTCCTACTGCATAATTTAACAGTTTTACACTACGATAGCTAATAGCACTTATTAACCATTTGTTAACTCCGCTAATTAATAGCTAGGCAGCGCTTTACGGTTTAAATCGCGGGAGCTTTTCTCACAATGAGGTGTCGATTACACGTAATTGTGCCTTTACATGCAATAAGCTTTTTCAAAGCTCACTTTTTGTCTGAATTCCAAGTATCTAAAGCAGATTTGTGGAGCACAGATTACAATAAGTTACCAAGTTGGAGTTTAAAAAAATAAGTTCAGAATATATTTTTTCATTTCATGGATTGAGCTAACAATTTTGTGGGTTTTTTGATAAGTAGATAAATAAAGTCTTTGCTAAACAAAAGTAGTAACTTATTACATACATTTTAGAAACTTTTCGTGTAAATTTCCCAACGAAACTGAAACGGCTTGCCAATCAGAGCTTCACGGCAGGTATCGAATCTTGAAAGGCGTATTGTGAAGTGTTCAGGCGACTGTATCCCACCTTTGTTCCTAGATCCGTCCTAATGAACCTTGCACTGTGACTAAAGCCTACAATAGGTTGGTGTTACGCCAAGGAGCCATGGAGTCGTTTCTAAATGGTTTTGGTAAGTAGCTAACAATGTTTTCATACTTATTTAAATGCTGCTTTTTTCAGGATATAGAACGTGTTGTAAAAGTGGTATAAGTATAGTAAGCCGATAGGGGGTGATTCGTTATTTTGAACTACTTTTGTAATATATACATATTTTGGAATGTATACTTCGCTTGCGTGTCTTGCGACTCTTGGATCCGATATAATTGTACATAGATAGCCTAATGTCTATACCTAGTTATACCTACATATAATACACTCACCAAAAGACCCCAATTTTTTCAAACATTGAATTTAAAATTTTGACATAATATTACCGTTTTTACCCCACTGCCGAAGGAGGAGGGTAATGTTTTTCGATTGTATGTTTTTATGTATGTTTGTCTGTTTCTTTTTTCCCTCCTGTAGCCGAAACGGCTTGATAGATTTTGATGTATGTGGTATCGTTAGAAGCGTCTTAATTGCGCGATGGTTATAGGCTATGTGACGTTACATTAAAATGTATATAGCGCCCACTAGAGGACATAAATGATCGAAAAATAATACTTTTCCAACTATGCCGTGTGGGGTATCAAATGAAAGCGCTTGATTAGCACATTACAAAAATATGCATATTGTAGGTAAGTATTTAAATCACAACACCAAAATTATTGAAATAGAAAATGTTCATAAACTAAAACCCGACTACTGACATAATATTTCATAAAATATAAAACAACGAAAAAGTTACAAATAAAACTGGCGGGGACCAACTTGACCGCCACACAAGGTCTACCTATCTAAGTAACATTCAGCTAAATGGTGAACCCTCTGCTGGTCCCCGCCTGCGATACTTTCCATTAACATTGGGGCTTGTTTTCATCTTTTTAGCGTGCAATCGGGTTTTTTGTTTATTTATATATTTTTTTATTAGTTGTGAATATCCTAATGCTCTGTTAAATGTACTTACTTCAATGTTGCAGAAGGCGTCATTTAGGTGGCCTTTTCCGTTTATGAGTAATTTGGCGATTTTCTCAGCGGAACCTTTTCATTGCCCGTGTGTTTATAAGCTATACTCTATGGTAAGTAAGTACCTATATATGTTTAGAAAGCTCACCAGCGCTTAGGGAACCACTCAAACGTAATTACGAAGCTATCGGTATGCAAAGGCTTTTATCAAGTTCGTATTTTTCACCCTCTTCGGAAGGAATCTAATTTTTGTTGACTTTCAACCGAGCTTTTATTGAGTTTACTGCAGGGTGATGGCGACAGCGGCGGTGGCGGCGGCGATGCGAAAACTCGGAACAAATAAGTAATAAAATGTATAACTACAGACCTACAGATAAGTAGAAATTTTTAAATTTTAGTAAGTACTACTAAGTACCTATTATAATACTTTATTATTTGGGTCGCGTATATTCAAGTAGTTTGCACCATGTATCTAACATAGGGGTTTTATAAACTTACCATGCATACTTAATTTCAGCAAGCGCGCTGTTTTTAGGGTTCCGTAGCCAAAATGGCAAAAACGGAACCCTTATAGTTTCGTCATGTCCGTCTGTCCGTCTGTCCGTCTGTCACAGCCGATTTACTCGGAAACTATAAGTACTACAGTGATGAAATTTGATGGGAATATGTGTTGTATGAACCGCTACAAAAATATGACACTAAATAGTAAAAAAAAGAATTGGGGGTGGGGCCCCCCATACATGTAACTGAGGGATGAAATTTTTTTTTTCGATGTACATACCCGTGTGGGGTATCAATGGAAAGGTCTTTTAAAATGATATAAAGTTTTCTAAAAAACATTTTTCTTAAAGTGAACGGTTTTTGAGATATCAGCTCTCAAAGTCGTAAAAAGTATGTCCCCCCCCCTCTATTTTTATAACTACGGGGTATAAAATTCTAAAAAAAATAGAGGTGATGCATGCTAATTAACTCTTTCAACGATTTTTGGTTTGATCAAAGTATCTCTTATAGTTTTTGAGATAGGTTGATTTAACTGTAATTTTGGTTAAGTTATTGTGCTTACTACGGAACCCTTTGTGCGCGAGCCCGACTCGCACTTGGCCGGTTTTTTTTACATAAAACTGCCATTGCCAAAATGCCACGCCACTCGAGATCTAGCCATTCAGCGAGATTCATCTTTCTCAAGACCATCACCTGAGTTGTCTGATACCCACACATGTTCACTAATAGCATCTTGACCCGTGTGTGTGTGTGTGTGTGTGTTCAGGATCAGTGGCCGGCTCGCACCTGCCGCGTGGTTCCCACGGCCGCCGCCCCCGCGCCCCGCGCCGCCGCTCTCACCCGCCCTCGTGACGTCACAACTACACTAGGGGCTATGTTTCAAAACAATGCAATTAATGTTGCTGATGGATTTTTTGGGTTTTTAAATTGGCTAAAGATTTTAAGATTATGATTCAAAACATATTTTTAATTTATTGTAAGTAGGCACCTAGTATAAATTTAAATGCCTTACCCATAAAGTAACAACCTACTTATAATACAAATAAGTAAGTAATAATTATTTAATAAAGGGATGGTAGATTTTAAATTAAGTTTACTAAAAGTTTAACTATTGCACTTACTATTCCACATTCACAAAATCACAATACAGAGCAGCAGTGTAAAAAACTTTTCAGTTCCAGTAGCGCCATCTATCATGTTGTCAAAGAACTAACAGAAACGCCACCTGGTAGCACATCAATGAACTACTAAGCAACTTCCAGATATTGCTTGCGTTGTGTTTTCAAAGGCTTTGGGTAGATGGCGCTGCTTACTATTTATAATACAATGCGCATACGCATGAAGCTGTGTATTTTTAAACTACATCAGCCAGAAAAGGACTGTTTATTTATACATTACTATATGTATGCTATAGGTAATAGCTATTGGATATAGTAGTAAATACTTATGTACCTAGCTATGTAAGAACGAAGGTACCTACTTCTTGTGTGTATTTTATCATAAATTGCATCATTATGGGCGGTTTCAGGCAGCGTGCCAGGTTATCACATCATAACTCATAGTCGTCTATTGTTTATCCTAACTAATATTATAAATGCGAAAGTAACTGTGTCTGTCTGTCTGTCTGTCTGTCTGTCTGTCTGTCTGTCTGTTACTCTTTCACGCCAAAACTACTGAACGGATTTGAATGAAATTTGGTATACATACGGTTTAGACCCTGGGAAAGAACATAGGCTACTTTTTATCCCGGAATTCCCACGGGAAAACTTTTTAAGGCGAAGCGAAGCGCGCGGGAACAGCTAGTTAGAAATAAATCACAGATTTGGGGTTTGCAGATCTTCATTTACGCGACACGCGAGTGTCTCATGTCAAGAACAATGCCTTGCCTTGTGGCCTAGGTGAGCCCTATGACCTGCAGTGGATGGACTACAGGCACAGTTAGATATTGAAATTAGTAATTAAGTACAC
Source organism: Plutella xylostella (assembly GCF_932276165.1). Lineage (NCBI taxonomy): Eukaryota > Metazoa > Arthropoda > Insecta > Lepidoptera > Plutellidae > Plutella > Plutella xylostella. The sequence goes on from NC_064005.1 coordinate 4,283,743, forward strand.
TATCGAGCTATATGGTATAGATATTTAGATCATAAACCTATTTACAGATTACCTCAGCACTTACCTACATGTACATACTTATGTATTGTATAAACAAACTTAGTAATGTGTTTGTTCAGAATTTTACAGCTAAGGAGTTTATTATAAGTACTCAGGGAGATTATTGCTGTTTTGACACAAAATATCTAATAAACCTATGTAAATATTGACATAACAGCAAGGTTTTACCTAAGTACTTATGCAAAACAACCATCTTACTATTTACCTACTTACCTAGCTGCAAATTAAATAAATAAAAAATATCCTATGTTTACGATTAAGTACCTACATATTTACATAATTTTTTTGAGGTTAAGTATATTTAAAGGATCAGCAATCAAAGTATTTTCTGAGCAAAAATACGAAATTCATGACCGCAGATATTTTCTATGTCATGAAGAATGACTTTGAGATCAATTCGTAAAAGATAATTTTATTAAAAAACAGTACATATTCACTCATTTACTTTTTCCATTACAGACAACATAGTGCCATATTTAACTTTAAATCCAGAGATATTCATACTTAAAAAATAATAATTCTGGATTAGTATTCTGTGAACGCGGCAGAGGTGACGACGAGCCTATTGCGATGCTACTGCCATCTCGGCACCAGTGACGCGGCACGCATGTTTATAACGTGATATCAAGCCTTACTTTATTGCTTTTGTGATAAAGAATCACCTTAGTAGGTTTAAAATATACCTCGAGAATTCTTTATCCTCTATGTAGTGTATTTAAGTAAATGTAAACTAAACTAATAAATGCTATAAAACCAAATCTGCAGATTAGGTTAGGTAGGAAGGTACATTGACTTCACAGTCAGCTAAAGAAGAGTGGTCAAATGTTTAAAAATTCGTACAGAATCGAACTTAAAATCTATTCTGACAACAACTGCCCAACAAATAAACCAACATGTCCGTCGACTAGTCGATCTCCGGTACCAGGCGCCCAGGCTTCCGAAGAGCTTTTCTTGTCTCCTCCATTCACCGAGATGACAAGACGTATTGATTTCTATGGTCAAGGCAGCAAGGTCGACGTTGTTGCAAGATGAACTTGTGTTCTTCCACTCCATTCATAAAATACAATGTTCGTTAGCTTGAATGAATGAATGAAGCGGCACGTTCTAATCCAACGCTCTGTTACAAAAGTTAAGTTCACTTTCTGATATTTACAAGCTTTTATTGATATAGAGGTAAAATTGTAGCATTCAGGCTAAAGCTTTAGTTAAAATGTTGTTTACTGATATAGGTACTTCGTCAGTTGTTCTTCTTTGATTGAAGTACCTAAGTATTACTAAGTTTCTTATTCAACGGTTAATCAGATAGGTACTTATTTAAATAAGATCAAATCAGAAACAGAAGTTATCATCAGATGATGAAAATTCTAACTAAAGCGACAAATAATATTCTACATTTATGAACATAACTGATGTAAGTTTGTGCTTATATGTTGTGTGTGTGTCATTATCATATGCATCAATACGTGGATATGTGATGTGAGTGCAGTATTAGCGCATGTGTGTGAGAATGGTCCGGCATTCTCGATATGAATGAACTTAGGTTAGGACAGAAATAGTCAACGGTTAGAACCAAATGCGAGGGCAGTGGGCATCGGGGAAATATACCAGTGATTGGAATGTCGAATCTGTATTTTAATTTCTTTTGTGGCAGTCAACTAGTGAGGTAAGGTATGTAAGTTCTTAAGGGCGTTACTACAGCTAGTTCGTAGAGTCTAGAGTAAGTACTAGATACTATGTACTTGGAGGCATGTAGAATGTATCATTGCAAACAGATTTACGTAACGTTGCAGTTTTAGAAAAACACAATTAAATAGAAGTTGTCATGTTTTCAATTGGAGATGGCGACCCTGTTTGGCCTCCCAGTCTATCCAAATTAAAGGCAAAATAAAGCAAATGTGAAATGATTAGGTAATTGTAGATGATGATAATCAATGATAAACACACGTTTTATTGTCAGATCATAAAGATGGATCTGACTCATTCTAATGATATCCATAAAATCTAAGATTATCGTAGATTTCGTTTGTTATTCTCATTACTCACTAATGGAGAACATCAGATTTTTTATTCAAAATCTCGAGAGTTACTTACCTACTGTCTTTTTACTGTTCCCTAAGTATCATTAAAAATTACTGAGAAAATTAAGATCAAATAAGCGCTTAGCACTTACTTAAGTATTTATACTGGTCGATGTTATAATTTACGTCTGACTCTATCCTCCTCATCTAACCATGTATGACTGTATATATAATTCTGTTCAAAAGGTTATTTACCTCAAGGTGTCCATTGAAGCCGTTAATATAAATTTTAAAAGCCCTTTTAAAACTCGATGTTATTCGATACTTCGTCGATTCCACTTGATGGGGCAGAAAAAAACGTGAATATTGAATGAAACTCGCACGCACGGCGACCGCGACCACGCATGACATGCAACATGTGAGACTGTGTATTTAACGCAGTTTTACCAACTTTAAAAATATATAGATATTTAAGGCTACTTTAGCATTAGAATTACTAGTTAAAACTTGAAAAATACATAAGTAATTCAAAGGACTATAATAAAATATAACTGCTTAAAGCGTTCAAGCTTATGCTGAAGATTTATACTTATTAGAAGCGGAGATTGATAACCCTGATCGTATATATCAAAAAGTTGTACATATATTCTAATTTCTACTAACAACTCATGTAATTATAAACCGACTTCAACAATAGAGGAGGTTCCCTTTTCATTCATTGTGCAGGTAAACATGAACTGTTTATAATATTACAGAAGAAACAGCTCTATTTGAGCACAAGAACTAGCCAGTTTTATATTATTACAATAAGTCTAATTTGTAATACAATTGCTGTTAGTAAACCTTTCAGAAAATTGTTGTTAAATCCGTTGAATGTTCTGAGAATCCAACTACAAGTAGTAACATTATATGAAAATATTCGGGCTACAAAGTTTTGGCAACATCCTGTGCTCGCATCAACAGTGCAGCGAGCGCAGGAAGTGGACACCGCAACATCCTGTATAGTCTATCAACATGGAGATGGATTGTAAGGTGGTAAGTATTCTTCTTCTTTCCCTTTTTTTTCTTCTAACTTACCTACTTGAGATAAAAACGAAGACATTGTTATTACGACATATTTGCACGAAAATAGAAAATAAGTACCTAAAAAAATAACTAAAAAAGGCGCCCTTATTGCCTAAAGCATTTACTTTTATCTACTAGGCAAATATCACAATTTAAGCTTTAATTATGTTCGGCAAATACCAGTATGTTTACAGCATAACATTCTGATGGGTCATCTAGATCAAAAACTACCGCCACTTTGAATCCTAATTATAATGTTACCAACTGATAATACTGCATCACTTATGTTTATGTAGTTGTAATAAGTATATAATTATGTAGGAGGATCTCAAAAGCTCAGTCTTTGACATAATAATGATAAGGTTGGTTCGTATAATACATAATTTAATTACTTAAGCTATATTTTCAGCTTTATATGTATAACGCACAAGTTATGTGTGTGCGTTGTATAAAGCTTTCACATTGTTTGAATTAAGAATCTTAACCTACTTTTTTTTAAATAGCCTACGTTGTGTCCCACTGCTGGGCAAAGGGCGGAGGCCTTTACCAACTAATAACTTTAAATGCATCAATCAATATACAAATCCATCTAAATAACAGAACATTACAATCTGCAAAATACAGTAGTTCTCTACTCGGTAGGTAGAGTAGGTACACGATAACTCGGCAGATAACAAACAGTGGTCGCTTCATATTGCATTAGTAATTACTGAGTTTGTTACATTTTAGCCGCCCACGCTCTATTAAATGGAAAATAAATGGCTTTTTTATCACATTTTACAACACGTAGGTATTATTGACGAATGATAACTATGTATGTATACCTACAATTTTTTTATTTAAATTTCAGTTGTAGTATTTATGCAATGCAATGCAGTTCTCGAAATGACTTCTATGTATGAAAACGATCCGAGAACCTAAAATTCAATCCATAATGAATAATTAAATTATCTATGTCACTAAACTACCACGTCTGAGCTAATAAATGCTATGTAAATAATGTATTCAAAGGCTGTTAACTATAGAAGACTACATTACTGTGTAATAGAAGACTACGAGGGTGGTAGGAAACCTTAAACCCCGCTAAAGATAGGTTCTTTGTAGAGGAATAATTAGTTGTGTTCAAGCGAGACGCACCGATCACTCGGAACGCTGGGGGCGAAGTATCAAACTACAGCCGACTTGTGAAGATGCTTACTGTTACTAGAAGGGTGTATAGTATACCTAGTATATATTTTATTTTTAATATTTAAAATAGGAAGCACAGGAACGGGAACGGTGTTCAGTTAGTTCATAAGGAGGCCTTTGCCCAGCAGTGGGACACTATACAGACTGCATAAAAAATATATATACCTAGTGAATTAGGCTGCCTGTCCACCAGAGCGGAGCGGGCTAGCGGAGCGGTGTGCGAGGCAATAATCGTCCGATAAAAATGCTTTTGCGGAGTTTTTATGCAAATAATGAACATATTATACCTACCTACGCAACAAACGTAGCTTTAAGCGTAAATCAATACTTACAAGAAAAAATTAGGGAACCAAATGAATGAATATTACCAAAATAACCAAATTAAACATTTAAATGCTCATATTTTTATACAATAATTAACGTTGAAGTAAAACTGTCACGAAAGTATAACTTTAATTGACTTGGAACAAAGATAAATGACCCAACTACCTATACAAGAGCAGACATGACAAATAAAGATTACAACAGACAGCCCCAAAAATGCAAACAAAACGACATCTCATCTCAAACAACGAAATGCGGCTATTTTCGTCTCCAAATGTCACGGTAATGAACTTGCCCTGTCTCTTCTGGAGATTTGGTTTTGTTACTCTTTGTCAATTCCTTTTTCAGATTGGATGATAAATATGAAATGGTAATATGTCGGCACAAGGTTTTTTGGGTTGAGTGGCAAAAAATAGACTGTTAGCATCAGGCTGAACAATAGGTAAAATTGATATTTTTCTGTCAATGAATACGTATAGCTATCATACATATCTACAGATATTGATCCTGGGATCTTTTAACGTAGTTTAATTAAAATATTAAGAGTTTTTGACAAAAGAGTTTTCAATGGTATTAAAGCTCTTTGCATGTAGTAGAGCTTTTTGATGTCTCATTTAAATTCAAAGACATCATTGTCCTTCACTGAGATCTGGGAGCCATTACTGACTCATAAATAACCACGTGTGTCGCCGACGAAAGAGCTCTTCAAATATATACAATGTACATATATGTACAGTATGTTACATACAAACAGACACCCAAAACAATGGGCCCGTATTCTACCGACCACCCTGCAGCCGCCATCCCGCCAGTAACACAACATCGACCTTAACACAAGACTACATACGGAAAATTATTAGTTGACTCAAAAGAAAAAGTAAGGTTTGTTCCCAACATTTCGTCACATGAAAGTTCGATGGCCTGTGTGGGTTAAATAATTATATGGTAAGTAATTGCAATAATTTGTTATTCTAATTAAGGGTAGGACCAGGAAATTAAATTATGGTAAGCAATATTTCTGGATTTGATACCAGTGACTCTGTAATTATGAGTCGGTACAACTTTAAGGAGAAGCCGACACATGGAATATGTTAAGAAGTTAACATTGTTACAAGATAACTTTCGTAGTTAAGAATCAAGAGGTATAAAGAATAGAGTATCTTCTATAGGTACCTGAAGAAACCGAATATTTACTGCAATATGATACAATGGGGCAATGGGAAAGAACAAGTATTAAGTGGGTCACCTACAAAACGCCAGCGCGCTGAAACTATGGCCCACTTCAGTAAAGAGGATACCGCACATTATTCTATTCAGAGTACAACTATCATCGATGAGAGAAAAACGGCTGATTAATGCCAACAAATCATTAAGTTCATACGTAATAAGAGTGTTTAGGTGAGAAGATTGAAACTATGTTTAAATTTTAAATAGTATGACTATTATCCCCCTTATTATAAAACGTTGACTAAAAATATTTCTGGTTTAGACCCGGTTATAATCCAGACATTTCATAAAAGCCAGAACTATCTTTACTATTCGCTTTATAATAAGAGGGTATGTGTATGCGTGCGTTAAGTAACGAATTAACTTCGACGTGACTGACCTAGCTAATTAGTGATGAAAATTATACTGGGCAGTCGCCATTCTGTCTACGGACCCTCACACCTAGTAGGTATGTTACATCAAATGAATTGACAAGAGCATGAGTCAGGGTAGATAAGATTAATAATTGTTATTATGATGACTATGATGAGTCGTAACATTGATCATACATTTATTTCGAAATATTTGATCATATTTGAGGAGGAAAAGCGGTATAACAGGTATGTTTCTGTTTCCAACCGGTATATAGGTATCTAATGTTTACAATATCCTTTGGTGAGCAAAGTAAATCCAAGCATCTTTTACTAACGTACAAATTCGCCTATCCTAACTGATGCCTCGTTTGTTTATCAAAACGACTATCACCATTATTCAAATTGTAACTGGCAACTTTATAAATGACAGTTGATTTCAAATTTCGAACCGCCTCGCCACGTGCCGGCAACGGTCGATTGGCGTCTTCCTCAGGAGATGGTCGCCTAACTGAGGAAGTCTACATCTGGTCTAGAATCTAGTCTTCAATCCTGTACCTACATCTATTGAGCAATACGTAAAACGTCAGTAGTGGTAGTGTGAACGACAAGTCAGGGTAATGCTTACGGCTGCCGTGATATAAATCTGACAATAATTCGTAAATCGCAATAGAATGATGCGATTCTTTTTTTTAACTACCTAAACGTAGTGCGTCACTAACGAGGCTTGAACTGAAATACCATCGCAGTGTCCTTTGATCTAACCAAAGGCGCTGCATAAGCTGAGTGGACAACCTCTTTGACGTTGACAACAAATTTTTATTACATGTTTTGTGTATTTTGCTTTCAGTTTCATCAGAGCAAGCACTTTGTTGGTCACTATGGCAGTTCTAAAGCGTGACCAACCCTACTGTAGCTTTGGTATGCTGTTTGATAGTGAAGAAGATAAACATGGCACTCACCTAAGGAGGCCTCAGGGTCGGTGAGGTCGGACAGCGAGGGCACCTTCTGCATGGCGCGCGGCTCCTCCTCGGGCTCGCTCTTGATGCCGTCGGCGCGGCCGCCGCCCTCGTCGCACTAAGGGGTAAGAGAAGTTAGTTTTAGAATAGAATGATGGTAAACCAAAATATACCCCCTTATTCATAGAAAAAGTTATAGGACGCTTTACGCAGGACAAATTGTTCTCTGTCAGAGAGTGTGACTAAACAGTTCAAGGGCTAGAAGAAAGAAGAAAGTGTCCTATAACTTTTTTTATGAAGAACGTGGTTAGATCATATAGTACGCTTATTTGTACCTACACCAAAAAATAAATAAATATTTCACATTTAAATTTTATTAGGGTACAAAAGGCGGTCTGATCGCTTATAGCGATCTCTTTCAGAAATCATTTTACATGTTAAAACAGTTAAAAGCACCAAGAAGCTGTCAAACGCCTTAAAAATGTGTCAGATATCTTTCCGTGTGAGTTCAGTAATTTTACTCTTTTAAGAGTCTATAGGTACATACATAATTCATTAAAATTAGTCGAAGCATTCAATTTACTTATTAAAACTTCAGGAGGTTGACGGACAAAACTCTACCTATCTTTTATTTAAAATTTAAAATATGTTAGGCTTTTTACAGCTGATTCTATTGGATGTTATAAATTTGAGCTGTATGTTTTTCAAAAACAATATAGATAAACATAGATATCGTACTGTAGAATAAGCTAGATACTAAGAACTAAGTAGCTAGGTATATTATCATCAAACAATTGAAAAGCTACAGTATGATTCGATCTTGAATTTGATATTCTAATCAAAGCACGATCGTGCTTCCGTTGAGCAGACATGCACCGCGTGGAAATATCTCACAAACAATACAAATAACTAATAATAAAAGCTCTTTGAACTTTTTTGTCTAATTCAGCGAATGTAAAACTGATTTGTGGTTTGAATAAATGTAAAGTATGCTTCCTTCCTTGGCGGACACTGGACATGTCAGTGATTTGTAATTTGTCTTGTCTTTGTCAGTGCTCTACCTACAAAATTTTGAAACAATCGAATGATCATAGTAAATTTCCACAATGAACACGCCTATGAAAACATTTAGATCCGAGATACGAATAAACTTATCTAGACCTATGTCTTCAGCCACAGATGGACGAATAAATGATGTAAGTACGTATAATTTACAACCCGCATTGACTGTATATTACACATTATACATTACTTATACTGGGAAAATAAGTTAATTCAATCGTTACCGAAATGAAATCATTTCAATAACCCTTTCTGATTTTATCTCCATACAACTGACACTCTCAATTGTAAAGTATATCAAAACGACACAATAAAAACATCAAAATCGAATTACAGGGTCCCCCGACTCAATCAGAGTATGGCCGTCACATTTGTACGGGGTCAAAGGGGACCCTTTCACCTATTTGTCATCTTGTTATGATGACACTGATCAGTAGTTGATCCCTAATACAATAAATCTGTAGGTACCTACATGTTCGGAGGTGGGAAGAAGATATCATACGTTACATTTTCATTATAGGTAGGTACCTATATTGTGCATCAATAAATAATTACACTGATTAGAACATAATAATCTTCATGTATTTATTGGAGTGACAAAATCTGTTAACACTACAATGCAGGCGTAAGTATATTTTTACGCTCGACTTGTGGGGTCGTGGCAACCCCTGTTGGCTTCTTGGCACGTGATTATCTTTATTGAGGGGCACGAACCCAAATCTTTTACACCTTCATTATCCCCCCTGACGATGGATAGTTTGTTTATATTTGTCTCAATGAAAGAAATCTTGTTCCCGGCGGAAACAGCGCAGTACTTCACCAGAATAAGCGTAGGCATTAGTCAAAGTGACTCTTTTATCGTATTTTAAAAGATGCCCTATTTTGAGAAACATATTTTCAACATCACAGAAAGGAGCACCGGAAGTGACCCACCCAATCAAAAGCATTTTTCTTGAAGAGTCAAGGAGCGGCAGGCAAATCAAATTGGCCTTAAATTATTTTGTTTCGTGGAAAGCGAGGGGATAGTGATTCGAAATCACCATTGCGTGAAGTGAGGGACCCGACCCAAGAGTCTATTAGGCCCCGGGGTCATTCTGAGTTATAGCATGCGGTAAAGGGTTAACAATTGGTTCTCAATAAGCCTAAATGTAAACAACGGTTGATGTGAGAGTTGAGTGATTTTGTAACAAATGCTCGCTAATTATTAGCGAACTTTTCTACCTTATAATAAATAATAATTAAATAAGGTTCTAATTCTAAGGAATTACTCAAACTCTTTTTTTATTTATGTGCAAAGAATAAACACGTAGTTTGTTTAGTGAAAAGCACGCTCATGCAATGAATGTTGAAGATAATTGGCTGTTTGTCAAGTGATGTTCAGAAGCGGAGTGATCTTCGGCCCTCGACGATCTTGTCTCACTTTGTCAAGCGTCTCGTATGTTTTCAGTAATTTATATGCTTTTTTAATCTTTACCGAAGCTGAAGGGATGAACATAAACTTTCTTATTCGAATGAGCTGGGATTAATGGGCAGGATTTTGACTTGGTACTATGAAAACTGATACCTACATAGCATGGTGGAGGTTTATGCCTAGTAGCTTTCTAATAAACACAGTAAGATATAAGTAAGTATCTAAAGTTCAGCCAGTGATTGGCATAGATGGAAGGCCTTTATTGGCTTGTTGCGAAAACAATCTGAATCCAGTGAATTTTTCAGTGAGAAACAGTAGGTTTGCGACTTCGACCGCCTCGCAGAAACATCGAGGATAGTTTGAAAACAGTTACTTTATTTACTAAACACAAGGGCAGTTTATGTAACAAGTTGATAAACTGTTAATATGCTGCACGTTTCTGAAATACCGGTTTACAGAGAAAATGAAACATTGCAAAGTTTGGAAACATAATAATTCGTTTTATTAGTTATTATATATACTTATATACAATAATCATTCACTAGGTATTTATAGCTTACTAACTTTGCACTAATATTCAACGATTAACATTTTGGTCTCACATGCGAATGTTTCAAGTCTTTCTTATAGAATTTTCATCACTGACATAAGCCAATCTTCTTCTTCAAATCGACTGGACTTATGTTGCTAAACATTTATAACTAACTTGGGTATCTTAGTAGAAATATTACAAGTGATTTGTCATATCCTGCCTGCTGGAGCAAGCTCGTCGGTCGTCGCTACACCCTTTGTAATTAAGGGTGTCCGGAAGTCGACTAGTTCTAATGAGACGCGCTCCGGTGGATACCCATTTCACGAGACGAAAAATATACTCAGTTAGAATCGGCTATAATATTTGTTTCGGCCATGAGTTAGCTCAATTGGATACCCTGAACATAATATTCTTCGAAGGCTTTTAAAAACGTGCATCGTTATTTTATTATTATTAGTATTTATACATATCACACATCTTTTTCGGTTGTAGTTAAAAATATAAGCTTACAATCTATCAATACTATTGGTTATCTATCTTCAGAGACAAGGCGTACTTTTAATTTATCGTAACCCTTTCAGTTATTTAATGATCATCCCTAGAGGGAGAAAGCCGTTTATGATTAAAGTACGTTACAATTATATTAATGGAGATATTAAATCAAAACGTCGACACTTTAAATTATTAAGAAGTTTATTGAGATCTCATTTAAAGCTGTGGTATTTAAAACTTTCATGATGAATGAGCTGTCAACTGATGAGCTTAGGTTTGTCACAACATTTTAAATTCTTCAAACTTTTCGTGAGGTAGGAACTTATAATGTGGTATTCATTAAAACGAGAATTAATTCATCGCTATTTTTGTTGCAAATGCTTGCAGCCGGAAATTCTGACCGTGAGCATTTTAGTTTGAATTTTTTTCTCTATGCATAGGTATAAAAGTATGAGGTATAAAATATAAGATGAAATATTCTGTTTACTTTCGTCTTTAGGCGCCTAAAACGCATTCAGCCTGTTTCTTCTATAAAATTATGGGCTCTAAGGTATATTTTTTAAATTAGGTACAACCTACTTAGTACTACCTGGAAATCAAAGCTAAGAGTAATCATAAGACACTCTATGACGCGATAGGAAACTCTGACGCAGATCTGCAGTCCTACAATGTTTACCATCGGGACCTTAGATTTACAATAAACGAACATAGAACGAACGTATATTGTTAATCTAAGATCGGAACCGATCAACAATCTAATGACGTGTGGTCAGTTATTTACTTTTTCTCCAACACGGTCGTCATAGTGCACTAGGGGCTACGTGGCCAAGAAGCGTGGTGTTCAGTTACTGGCTGAAGAGCTGGTGTAAAAAAAAATATGAGCGTTGGTTATCCGTTGTCCGTCGTATACGGTCCGGTGCGCCCGGCGACACGGCATCCGGTATACCGGTGCGGTGTCTTGTGTAGGAAGGGTCGGTAAAGTTCCCCAGGATATTCATAGCTGAAGGTATGTGTGACTCCCACTATGTATGTTCTGAATGTTCTGATCATATAGAGTTGATGATGAATTTTGAAGAATGGTCACATTGCGGATAACGCTAATTATAAGCATACAATACAGCATATTTAGCAGATAGGACCTTTACGACTGTACCTTACACATATTATCAGTTTATTAAGTAATAATTCCACCAGGAGAGAGAAAGATAGCTCTATATGTATATGTCGCAGGCATCTGGTTTAATCTCCTGTTTGATTGAACCGCTAGTCCGTTCATTGGATGACGCTGCTTAGTTGTATGACTAGGCCGAACGTTGATTGCACAAGCGTCACAAAACGTCCAACTAGTTAGCTGACTTAAAATCAGTCAGGTGGTGAACAAAACAAATATGGCGTCTAACAGCTAACAGCTGACACAAAAAGCACCTATATTGTTAGTTTTTTGCAAATAAATTTAGCTTCAAAGTGCGTTATTTGTGTTAAAATAGTGTGACAACATGGATTTACCTATTATTACGCCGCGGGCGGATAGTTTCAAAGAAAAAATTGTGGCGTAACTGGATAATTATAAACAACAATATGAAGGTACGTTTATTGTTATTGTTTAGTTAATTTGTGAGATAAAAGCTTTGTAACATAGTCTTTTTGTTGACCCTTGTCTGGTCATGTTCACCCTAACCAGACATTACAAAGTTGCTATACTATATCCCATTCAACGACTCCGCTGAATGACGTTCAGTCAAGACGTCGAACGTTACAATCAACGACTTGACGAGTTGTCCTTTAGTCATACAACTGAATAGCGCCATCCAATGAACGGGCTAGTGGTTCAATCAAACAGGAGATTAAACCAGATGCCTGCGACATATATATCGTTTTCACAACTTCACAATAATCGCAAATAAATTGCGTGTTGATCTCTATCAGAACGTCGGTACAAGTTCTATAAATACTTAAACAATCACAAAAAAAAACATACAGGCTTCACTTAAAGACCATTCATCGAAACTGGTCGACCTGCAGTAAGAGAACATACTGGTTTTAAAAAGTATAGGTTCTAGTAATTACCGATACCCGATAGGCTACTTCTGTCTGTGCTCTAGAATTATATTATAACAGTAGTAAATGCATGTTTACGGATACTTTTCTTGGTCTTTCTGAAGAAGAAGAATCAATAATTGCAGGGTAAGATCTGTTTTACAATGTAAAGACATTTTCCAGTGTATTCTATCTATAACCAACTAACTAGATACTTTTTCGTTATAGTAATTTTTTTATAAATAATTGCTGAACTAGGTCTTAACTGTTATGTGTACAAAGTATCTACCTAAGCAGGTTTTTAGCACCAACTTGGTACTCAGTAAATTTTAAATACCTATGTACCTCTACTCTACCACAAACATGTAAATATTATGTTTTTTGAATAACCAAGATCAATAAAGAATGTGAAAATGCACGGAAGCTTACAAATCTCACAATAATATTTGCAGAGGGTCATCGGCAACTGTTTCTAAGTGGGTACTGTTTTACAATTAAACGTCTTATTTATAAAGAAACTTGTACTTGAAATACCTGAATCAAAGATTTCTAAACGATACTACTTTGTTGGGTGACATCTTTACTTTCTTGAGCAAAACAACTTCACCGTCAGAACGTGATTCTTGCCTATATTTACGTGCGTACCTAAGTACATATGTAATTAGAAAATAACCCAGGTATATTCAGCTCAGTGAAATTATTCATAATATCGTTTTGTTTGTACCAAGTACCTCCTATCTCAAAGTGTGTATTATCTCATGCATAGCAACTCCAAACGAAAGGTATTTTAATCGTTTCCGTACTTTATCTGAAATAAATTTACACGTTTTCAGCAAGAGATAAGGTTTTTAAGTAACTTATCAAATCAGATACCTAGTTATCTTTGTTTATGTTATGTTATGACTAGTTTTACTTACCTCAGTGTACTGAATATTTAATCCTTTATCAAACTGTAATCAAGTACCTATCATACAAAATCATTTTTTCCGTAACCATCACCTGATGCACCAAGTAGACAACTACAAGGATATCACTTTTAAGTCGCAAAATAGATTAGATGGTGGTAAAGGCGCAGACTATTAGAATATAATAGAATACATACTGTATTATTAGAAAAGATACATTCTTAGGCAGCGCTCGTAAACTCCATTTTTTTGCAATCTTTAGTGACTCCTCAGTGCTAGGTACCCTCTATTACTGAGTCATGTATACCAAAAAGAGATTCATAAGTACAATAGATCTCCATCAATCGAAGTTTTGCTGGAAGAAATTGCTTTTTGGCAATTAGCCCGTCTTTTTATGCAAATAATTTAAGAATGTATTGTATAATTTATCTAATTGGTGTGCAATACGGTGTAAGTATATAAAAAAATACCGTAATCGGTATACCCTGTAGTTAAGAAATACAAACTCACCAGATCGAGTCGCAAGCTGAAGGAGACATGCTTGCGGGGCGGCGGCGCGGGCGGCGGCGTGCCCTCGTAGAAGCCGGCCTCGTCCAGCCCGTAGTCCTCGCCGTCCGTCCACTCCAGCTTCATGGCGCTGGGGCTGAGGAAGAGGATATACCAGGTTAGCAGGGTACTTTGGAAGGGCTAGCATTGGGCGAAATACGACGTGAAGACATGACAAAAGTTTTCCGTCGCGGTCGCTGTCAAGGCCGCGCGATGTGAGTGAGCACGTTGTAAAACTTCAGCCACGTCTTGCCGTGCGCGTCTTGCGCCTCGTGCTAGCCCTTCAGGTCATCATGAAAATTTCATCGGTGGTAATTAATCCAACCTAGAAATTTTATGTGTCTTCATCGGCTAAGCCGTATTTGTAGGTATTTGTGGTTGGAACTTGGAAGCACATTATTAATTACGAACCCATAAGGTTTACACCACAGTCAATAGCTTTTAGCACAAAGTCCTTGCTTTTAGCCTACTCATTCTACTGCTGCCAGAAAAAAAACTATAAGGAATGAAAAGTAATTTTAACAAGTATACTTTCGTTCGACCGTACATCATCATCCAATAAGATCAATGAACGGATAAAAAGTGATTCTCGTAAGCCCATAAACACCCTCAGATACATTGTAGCCGATACCGAGTAAAATCACTTTCAATCATAAAATCACTTGTCAAAAGCTATTCCCACCGTCACTGCCAAACGTCCCACCAATAAGGCTTCACCGCAACCGCAGGATTCGAACCGGTTACCATCTCACCTTGCTCTATCGGGGCTTTTGTTCCTTTTGCCCGCGCCACGGCATTACGTGGTAAAAACAGGACAAGTAAGAAGCCTGATGGGGAAACTAGAATTACTTACTATTGAAGAGATGGCTTGCCGAATAAATTATCGTTCCGCTTCCATTTCTAAGCCCTGAGGGTTAGTAATTAGATAAAAGTGTTTATTGTCAGAAAAGCTTGCGAATCAGCCATTGACAGGCAATCAAGTTCTTAACTAAAGAAATTTAGTAAATTGGGAGATACCCACAAGAGCAAAAAATCAACTCACTTCCTTTGGGAAGTAAACAAAACAGTGAAGCCAAAATAATGGCCATCACATCTGTTATACTGAAGCCCGCAACAAACTTCAACTAAAAACTCTTTGACTGTCACCCCCTATCACTTTTAAACTCATCACTTTTTAATTTAAATCCCCAGAAACCATTTTAATCCCTTCAAAGCGATCTAAATTAGTTTACAATTAACGGGTTGATCTACCGGAAAACAGTTCCTGGAGGCACGTGGTCGCCAGTCAAGGTTATCTTCTTATTAAGAAGGGGGTAGAGGCTAATTTGGCTTTTATGGAGTGTGAAGTCGAGGTGACACTGTAAATATGTCATCGTCGGCATTCGGCGCCTGTGATGCGACCACGCTGCGACGCCGTCACTCCGGGTAACATCCGCCGGAAACGACGCGTTTGTCTCTATCTATAACCATTCTATCACCCTTCCGAACATCGCTTTAAAGACCATGTTTAACTGGCAAAGGCTACATGAAAAGTTAGCGAGGTGTGGAACATAAGCACCGAACACTGATATTGTCGTAATTGAAACAGAGTGTTCTCGAATGGCAATTTGTAGACTGATTTTATAGAGTAGGGTAAGGTTCGGAATTAGCTGCAAAGGATTTGTTAGCCACGAATGTATTAGTAGTGGAGCGCCTAGGTATGTCGATTGTGTTGAAAGATTAACTCTAGCGTTCAAAATTAAATATTCTTAGGCATAAGATAATAGGACATGATGTGATAAATAACCAACAAAAGTTTGCCTTCGTACCTATACTTACATGATTTTATGGCTCACGTCATATTTATAACAAACTCTAATGGTATGAAGTAACGGGTATCATATCATATCACATCACAGATATCACGAACACATTTGCAAAGATATCAAGAATCAACAGATAAGATTGCAGAAGCACACAATGGAATATCCAAACAGACTAACACATTTGGAGAGAACAACAATTTTAGAATTCATCACGGAATATCTTGTGAAAAAATAACCTTCCTACCACTTTCTCCGGACAATGCACTTAAGTTTAACATTGCCGGAGGGTAGTTCTACTGGTCCTTATGTATCGTGCTTAAGGGTTTAGATTTCCTTGTTATGAAGGCATAAGGTTCGCAACCCGAGCCGCAGCAGCAGGCACGCAAGCTCTCATGTGATGAATGTTCAATCTGTTCAATATTGCGTGTTATCTAATCGGATCACTTATGTATGCGTTGATCCGAATTTTGGACATGTCTGCCGGGAGCTCATTTAGCAGCTGTGGACTGTAGACTGCCGCCGCTATTTTGAATATTTGGACAATTTCTAAAGAATGCAATGATTGAGGTGCAGTGGGATGTTAACTCCAAAGACCAAGGAGTTCGACAAAAACTTTTGGTAGCACTGACCTCTTTATTGATTGCAATCCATAGAGGGTTATTTTTTATTTTTCACTATGGTACAAATCAATAGTGGTTTTTGGGTTCTGTGTAACACAATATTGTGCAATTTTTGAACAAATAAGAATGGCAAAATTTGCTAAATCCTCTATCAATTGGGTAGAAATGGAGAAGAAAGTTGCCTTAAACCAAAAAGCCCAATACATGGCTTTCAAAGCCAAATCTGATAGCTATTTGAGAAAGTATAACATAATCTTACCTCCTCACCATGTATTCCCTTGGCAATTAAACTGAAATATAAATAAATGGTCCTGTTAATTCCAGAGTCCAATCGTTTCCCGAGACGCCTCCACCGATTGACTGGGAGTTGTACAAGAAGACCGTGCCCGTGGAGGGGATGGTGGACATGTTCAGGCAGTGCTACCAGCAGCTGAAGGTGCCCTACCCTCAGGACACGCAGACGGCACAGATAGAAGAACAATGGAAACAGGTGAAGGAGGAAATACAGAAATACAAAACGGAACGGAACGTGGAGATTGCCGCGTACGATATTTTTGCTTTGGAATAACCGCCTTACGCTTTGTTTATTGACTATTGAAAAAGTATCTATGTAGACAAAGTACCTATATAAGTTTATTTAAATTCAGTTGTATTTCCTATTGATAACGCTAAATTTTCCTGTCCCACAGGGCAAAGAAGGAGCTGGCGCGGATTGCGGCTTTACCGAAATTCGACGACATGACGATGGAAATGTTTTTCGAGTTGTACCCTGACATGGCTCAGGACTTCGTGGCTTGCCCCACCTTCTGGCCCCACACCCCTGAGGAACAGCCCAACTTCGACCTCGCCAGATATGATAAGAAAACCCCTAAAGAAGACAAGACTCCCCCTCCTATGGCTAAACCAGAGGAACCACCAAAGGGATTACGAGGAAAACCTGGAATGGTGGTGTTTTGATTAGTTTATTATTAAATAAACTGTTTTGAGCTAATAAGCATGCCATTTATTATCTTCATGTCATTTTCAGAACATTATGACGGTTATTTATTTGCCAAGTTTCTCTATTCAGCGACGAAAGGTCAACGGCGCAATTTGGCAACTTCGAAGACTAGGAATATACCTTCCAAATAAAACATTATAAAGTTAAAGTTGGAAGTTTAGTATAATCAAAATATCATGTGTTGATTCTTCAGAGTTGGTTTTGATGCAGGTATTCGGGCGCAAGTCTTTGTTTAGGCAAACGGTCGGTCACATTGGATGCTGTGTAAACATCGACAGAGTTATCGGAACATTCTCAGCACTATCCCGATAAAACCGTTGTGTTCTAGCCCAGAATTTTATTTACTTTCTTTTTTATCTCTGATATTAGCAGCAAGTACACACACAAACATATTTTCCATGGTTTAGAGAGAGAGTTAGCCAGTCACAACGCACAAGCCAATCCATCTCGCAAAATTATTGAAGCGGTGAGAAACTAAAATAATTATCACTGTGGCTGGTGAGGTACCCACACGGGTTACAGAATATCCAACAATACCTGCACAATGAGGAAGCTCAGGGTCTTGTGAAAACCTTTTCATACATAAATGAGTGTTGGTTATTCCTACGACGACGCTAGAGGATTATATATGCTGGTGAGAGATAAAGTTCGTTGGTCCGACGGGGCCAACACCAAGTGCAGGGCTGCAGCGGCTATAATTACCACGTTCAGGGTCGCCACTCGGGGACACCGCCAACTAGCGACTCATGATGGACGACACTCGGTATCGGGTGCCGTTTCGCTTCCAAACGGTTATTAATAATCTGCGGCTCGGTCAAATCAATCTTTATAGCCCAGTGATAACTGTTACGTAAGAGATGAGACGCGGAATTAGCGATAATTTTTTGTTCCTATAGGTACAAACTCTAAATTCAGAAGATAAATCTTTAAAACAAAGTATAAGTACAGTGATATTATGACGAGAGATGATGGATTATGAACGAAATGTAAACGCCAGACGTAGGTATGGGAGGGTTAATCACATCTGGACCTGGACAGATGGCTGGTCGACAGACGCTTCTGAGAAAAAATATCCCGTTTACAGATTTACAGACCCAGTAAGTCACAATCAGCGCAGCGACTTACGACGAATTGGGAGCTTTGTTTAGGAACTGCATTAATTCTAGAAGGTTTTTTTATAGTACGTAGAATTTTGTCAGTGAGAATCCTTAATAGCAAGCCAATGTACCCTATATAATAGCTATAATGAATAACAAAATTAACCCCTGTACCTAAGGAATTAATGAGAGCACTGTACCCTACTCTTTAAGATCACTCATTGACAAAGGTGTTTTTAAAGGTTTAGAATCATTCGTAGGACTATCGGCGTAAGGTCACTATGATAAGCATGCAGGGACAATAAAATTGAGACCTTAATTTAATTACAATATCAATCACAGTACGTATGTGTAACGAGCTGTGAAATTGATAAGAATATATACCGTACATACATAAGCTTCGTCCTAAATATAGGCTACCCAATGTTCAAGTTTTCAACTTAAGTGTGTACTCGTATACATAACAAGTATCTATATAAATTAAAGTAAATATCACGTGATATTATTGACGAAAATATATGGATGAGCTTTCCTACTTTTCAAGACAGCCGAACCTTTTGTTTTCCAAAGGAGGTGAAACTATAGTCGAAAATCACTGACTGAGAGATAATGTCCGAATAACTACCTTTGCCTTCTTTCAATGAATATTTTTTTGGGAAACTTTAAGAGTACTTACCTAGTAATATTATTAATGTACTTCCATAAAGAGTAGGTATTTTAAACCTTGGAATCTAATTAATAAAATGCTTCAAATTTTGCATGAAATCTACTGAAATATAAAACAATATAATATACCTAAGTAGATAAAGTGTAGGGCTCGAGATTTATCAATCTAATTTACTAAAATATCTACTTGCCGTGGCCTGATGATAGCACATGGAAAATTTTGTGTGAATACAAAACACGAAACCAACTATTCATAACGATATCATTCATGACAATCGACTATTCAATCTACTAGTTACTAGGGTAAAACTGCCAGTTATTGGCCAACTAAGCGGATTGGCCACTTCAAAGCTGAATTATTTCATACAGATTAAACCAAAATTGACAGATGGTGTATGAATGTAATCTAGAAAAGCTACTTTTGCCTCGCAGTAAATCAATAATTTATTTAGAAAACTATAACTGATAAAAAAATATATGTTATTGCAAACCTGTGTAAAATTGCAGTTATTGGCCAAAAAAATCACTTACCGGCCATCCATAGGCTGGTTATTGGCCACAGGAAATAATTTTATAAAAAAGCTTTAAACCTCAAAAAAATTGAAATTAATGTTGTCTCCTTTAATAAAAACTTTATTAAAATCAGTTGCAGAATAATATTAACCACAACTAAACTTCAAAAACAAAAAAAACAATCAACTTTCTAAGAATAAAATATTAGGAATATAACATTTACAATTACATGTTTTTTGTATACATCATTATATAATTACTTAATAAACACCGTTCCTGCGTACTTTACATACAACCAATCAAGCAAAGCAAGATCTACCGACGCTGTACGTGCGTATTTTATTCATCGTCATAGAATCATCATCAGCCAATACTCATCCACTGCTGGACATAGGCCTCTCCCAAACATAACACTCGGTCCTCGTCCTCGGCCTTCCTCATCCAGCCACTACCAGCTACCCGCATAAGATCGTCGGGCAGGAGGGCGTCCCACGTTGCTTTTGCCTGGTCGTGGTCTCTATACGAGAGCTCGTCTAATCCAACGGTTATCGGTTCTTCGGCAGAATCGGGAGATATGACTGCCATTTTATCTAAGCACATTTTGACAGTTATATGTCGGTAACCTTAGTTCTTTGACAGATAACCCTATTTCTGATACGATCTATCAGAGCAACCCCAAGCATATAGCTCTCTCCATAGCATGTGCACTTTAAATCGGTGCACCAGTCTGCACCATACGTCATCACTGTGCAGTGGTTGACTAGACTTTTGTCTTCAGGCTTTGAGGGATGCCTACAGATTGGGAAGCAGCATTTAGGCCACTTAGCATCCAGCTGAGTTCCGGCAGACATTCTGCCATATTGACGATGTCGTCTGCGCAGCGGAGGTGTGACATATGTCCGTTCCAGTCCAACGTCTTAAAGACATCTTCTAATGCATCGGTCTTCAGATTCTGAGATATCACATCACCCTGTCTCACTCCTCGTTGCCTTTGGATAGGTCTTTCCTTGTGGTCCTGTACTTGGACAGTCATAGTAGCAGCATTGTATAGACACCTCAACACCCCGATATAGCGACAGTCGATTTAGCATCTCCCCAACGAGTCCAAAACTGCCCGTCTCTATGGAGACGAAGGCTTTCTCATAGTCCTCAAAGGCTAGACACAGAGGCTGATTATACTCTTCGGTCTTCTGTATAATCTGCGTTACTGTGTAGATCTATTGTACTAAAGTCTTTTCGAAACCCAGCTTGCTCTGGGGGCTGAAAGTCGTCGAGCTTTTGGGCAAGACGGTTCGTCGATCGATATCCTTCAATAAAATATTGTTGAATTTCTGAAAACTATTTTCTATTGTCTTATGTCTTTTATGAATTTGAAGGCTTTATTTAAGTCATCTGAAGAATACTGTCTTCGTTTAGGTGGCATCCCGTTACTGATGGTTTGCGCACTATAACAAAATACATCGGTCGGATATTGGCCACTTCACCACTAAATACTGGCCACCTATGCCAGTAACTGGATTTAATTGATAAAAGTGCGTGATATTTTGCCACACGATACTACAACTTATAAATATTGTGAAAACAGCCGATTTTCATCTTAATAGAGTACTTGCATTTTTATTTAGTTATTGGCATAGGCGGCCAGTAACAGAAAATTTGCAATATATTGATTCAATTATTGGCCACCCCCAAAAACTCACCTTCCCAAAGGTAATTGCATGAAACTATAATATATTAATAAAACTTACGATTAACACCATATAAATATGCTAAAGAAATCACTCAAATTGCGTTCAATCACCAATAATGTCAATTTTGAAGAAATGTGTTTCGTTAAGAAATACGTTACTCTGAAGCGTACACGCGGAAGTCCGACCGCCAACTGTCAGAAAAAGGCGGCATAGTATGGCGCTTTTTTTCATAGTGGCAAAAAATTGTACTAAAATCAAAGTCAGTTAGATAACAAATTTCTATTAAAAAACACAGATGGCAGGTGATGCCTCATTCCTTATTTTATGATTTTTAAGTTTATAGTGGCCAGTAACTAACAATGGCTAATAACTGGCAGTTTTACCCTACTTCATTCACAACCGAGATCGTAAGTTATAATAACAAGATAGTATTAACAAGACCGTGTGTGAACACAGGACGAACTGTTGGGTCAAAATATTATCTGACGATTGATAACGTTTTATGCGTACCCTAGCAGTACTAGTAAGTACCGGTGAAGGAACTAGGTAAACTTTTATTGCAGTGTCGTACAAGTAATCCGGTACAGTTAACCACAGAGGTTGCAGCTCCAACTTGCGTGGCAGGGAGGGTGCAGGCCACCTGTTCCAGCTCTATATTTAGCACCCCCCCCCCTCTGCCCTCGCCTGTGACTCGCAGCCATTCATAACTCTTTGTGACTAATGTGAGAAATACTGGGTGCCGTGCTAGTGCGGGCGATGCGTCGTTTTTCAGTTTCAACTTTCGAAATTTGACAGTATTTTTTACGATATTGCCGTTGCTCATTATAGGATAGATATATATAGATAGATGTCTAAGAATTGTAGTTGTAGTATATTAGCTAGTTATACTAAGTCTAGATGTTCATAAACTTACATCTTAGTCATTACTGAACTGAAGGATTTTTTTTATGTGCTACATATTCACTTATCGGAAAAAAAATCGTGGGCAAGTTCTTTAGTTCAAAACAAGTGTGAGACGTGAAACTAGAACAGTGGCAGGAAGCCTGGGGATAATTTGCTAAGAAAGTACAAATTAACATTGGAAACCACTAAAGTAACATGCGACATTGATTTTAACCGCTTATTCTACCCGTTACTTCACCACCAGTATCTACGTGAATGGAAACCTGTGTTGATGAATAAGTAAAATTACTTGAAACACTATCTTTAGGTCGTTCAGTCTTCATTCTAGTTAGAAAAGTAGATTGGTATTTATTTAGATCCTTCATGGTAAAAGTGTGCCAAGCTAAAGAAATAAAGTAAGTACCTATACAAAGTGCATTTTGTAGCTGAAAGCTTTGAGAGAGCTTTTGTACTTGAATGCAAAGCATTTAGGACCTATTACTGGACTTGAGTCTGTTTATAGTAAAGTTCAAAGCTAACGCAACGGCGCCCACGCAAGTCGCAACTAATGAATGGAACTCACACTTCAACGCGAAGCTTGTCCCCGGCTTATTGAGGCTTATAGTTCTTATTACTAAGATATAAAGGGTTAATTTTGCTGTCCACTTACAGCTTTCAAGGGACAATGAAGCTTGAACTGGTTGAAGCTAATACCTTGACTCAAACATTGATTTGACACCCACATAATGGAAAACTAGTTTTGAAGAAAAATACGCTTTTATTTGGTTCGTTGTACGCGAATGTTTGGTGTTTGGGCTTTAACACCTACGATCTGCGGTGACTTTGAAGAACATGTGACCAAGTTATCGCCTATTGTTGATACAGGGATTCATAAAACGACATGTTCGAGAAAACTGGCCTTACTTTACGTAATTATGTGCTTGTAGATATTTCAACTTAAGGATTTTTTATTTTATAACTAATACTTGCCTAAATTAATGTTGTTGTTGTTGTTCCTATGGCACCCCAGAGGTGCAGAGGGTCTCCACTAACGTCCGCCACTTAACTTTCAGATTAGTGATCCTGAGACTCCTTCATCTACAATTAATACCTACTAAGTTAAATTAACTTTTAATAAAAGCTTCAAAACTGAATTAGAACTTAGTAAGTACCTACGTATTTGTTATGTTTTATTCATTGGACATGAAGAGATATTAATATTTATCAGAATGTCAACGACCTCTGAGCATATGGACGTAGCGAGGATACACACTTGCATCGCATTACTAAAATAATGTTAGTAAATATATATTTGCAGAAAGTGGGCTATATTTTTTAATCAATTTTGGACAACACGGACCCTGTGACTGAATAGATAAATAGAGATCTAATAAATTTCTTAATACTAAGTCAAGTTTTTTTTGTCACTAATAGAATAGAATAGAATAGAATAGAATAGAATATTTATTCAGAAAATACTTAATGCTAAATGTGATATACAATAATAGGTCAACTCTTAATGCTAAAGGTAGTTTAAAATGCTGATCTGAACTAGGAAATAACAGAGTTTTTCCTGTATTTCAGATGGAAAAGCTCTAAATTAAACAATTTTAGAATCTAAATTAAATAATCTTAGAACAGAAAATATTAAGTAATCTTACTTTCTAAATGTTTTATGTTAGATTTATTATAAACAAGGCAATTTATGTTAGGTGTAGGTAATTATATAAGTTAAAAGTATTGTTTAGTTATACACTAATAATAATAAGTTAAATTAACGGTAACAATTCTCACTTGACAATAGTTAATAAGTTCTCTGTATCTTCGTAGGACATCTCTTGTAGAGATTTCTGGAGAACGTTCTTACACTTGGTGTAAGTTAACGGGTAGAGGACTAATTTAGCATTTAACCTATTGTAAAGGATTGGTCCCAAGAACAAGTAAAACCTAGATGTTAACGCATGTTTGGTTGTTTTTATTGTGCAAACTTTATCTACTCTCCTTTTGTTTGTTAATTCTGGGCTATAGGGAAGTGCCGTGTGCTGTTTTAAAACTATACTTGAAATAAATAACTGGCGGACTGTTAGTACTTTGCATGATTCATATAGAAGTTTCGTCGGATAACGGAAAGGGCGAAATGTTGAGACTTTAAGAACTGCTCTTTGAGCTCTTTCGATTCTCAATAATAAGGTTTTAGCCGAGCCACCCCACGAAGTGATACAGTATGTTAATACTGATTGGCACAGCGCAAAGTAGACTTGTCTGATAATTTTGGAATCTGATATAAAACGAAGCTTTTTAAATACAAATATTAATTTACGAACTCTGCTGCTTAGAGCTTCTATATGTTGCTTGAATGATAGAGTTTCGTCGATGATAATACCCAGATATTTAGTTTTGTTTGTGTTAGTAATTGTAGGACAGGTGCAGGGATAGCCCAGGGATTTACAATAGTGAGCGTATACGTTTGGAATTTTTAATTGTGATTTGGGTTTTTGTTTTGAAAATTCAATAAAGTTTGTTTTCTCGGCATTAAGTGTAAGTAGGTGATGCTGAAGCCAGCGGTTAACAATATTGAAACCTCTTTGTGCATAATCGTAAACTAGATTTTTCTTTTCCGCGTCAGCAGAAAAAAGTAGAGCAGTGTCATCAGCGTACGACAGAATAATGCCGTTTTCTAGTTTAAGGTTGCAAAGATCGTTTATATATATTAGAAATAAAGTAGGGCCCAGAATACTTCCTTGAGGAACTCCAAAACCGGTATTTTCCTGATCAGAGCTGACGACATTGCCTATCTTCACGCACTAGAAAGAGTAACTATAAGCCATTGCCGGGATTAAGCAATTTTCTGATAGTGTTCGTTACTAATTAATTCATCATTAAAAATTCAGTGCGCGGGCGCATACGGAGCGTCAACCAATTAGTCAAAGATGTCATGCTTTTGGATTGTGAACCTTATTTGAAGTGAAATTATGGTTGCAAATGAGAGAGTATTGAGTATGAAGGGCGACCGAGTCGGTTTATTTTGTTTTTGTACTATATTTAGCTCTGGGCCGGTTGTTGCTGTGTCACTACTCACTACTGTATGGGAAGATCGTATGATTGGCAGTCATGCCAGGATTACTTTTGTATTGCATAGCTTGCTTATTTTGCTTGATTATAGAAAGTTATTTCAACCTTAGGTAGGTACGGTAAGTACTTATATATAATCTAATGGGTATTCTGAATAACTTATAAATGCATAAGAAGGCCTAGAAAGATACGATAGAAGACACGTCGCAAAAGATCTACAGTATATCTAAGGAGGTAGAATTTTATAAAATAATGATTCGATAGGTGTTTTCATTATGCAAGGTCATCGTCATTATTTATGTACCTACTTATTCTAAATCTACCATAAGCATAAACCAAATTAAGGATCAAACACCCTTGTGAAATTTCAGCACGAGCCTCGAACCTCAAACAAAACACTGCAGTATAAACCATAAACTATCCACACAATACATTTTAGTGCTACAACTATAGCAGTTTGCTGTGGAGTCACAATGTGTCAGCTGGTCGTCGGGACTACCTGCGGTCCCGTTGCGTGCAAGGTGCAATATGCACACCAGTGTATATTATGCACCCTACACCCACACATTGGTGAGGTAACGCACACTAGGGTGAGAATTGTGGAAAGTGGTAGGCTGATTAGACGGTAAGTTTGGTCCCGGGATGCTAGCCAGTTGCTTTGTTTGTCTAAAAAATATATTTTAAAAACGATAAAATTTACAATTTATAAAATGAGGTATTAATAGTATGAGGCCAAAAATGCAGCCGAAGAAAAGGGGCGGACGTTAGTAGATACCCCCTGTACCTCTGGGTTGCCATAGGACAACAACAACAACAACAAAAGTATGAGTACTTACCTATGTAGGTAACTATTACTATTCGAATTTCAGAATCCGACTCCTGCCGCACCTTAGTAAAATAGCAACCAAGCAGGCACACGCACGTATCCTATTGGCCCAAGGACTGCAAGACAAAGTTGGGACCTCACATGTATGTATGTGTGTGTGTGCGTGTTGTGGCTCAGCCCGTCACATGTTGATCGACATATTTTTTATTTTGTCTCAAGATGTGTACGCCAGAAGGCGTCGTTATAAAATAATTTCAACGTTGGCGGGTGGCGCACGGACGAATAAATACGTAGCTAATGCAAAATAATATATGTAACATCTTCACAAATTTACAGCTCTATAGGTTTTGTCACTTCTATTACATTAGATTAGATAGTTTAGATACTAAACCAATGTCTGTGATATCTCCACCTCGCTTTCCTAGCGTGGAGATCATAATGATGCCATTAATACTTCAATCATAAATGAGGGGGGCATACACAAAAATGTCTTCTTTGAGGTGAATTTTATAAGCATAAGGTTTGTTATGGACATTGCTAGGTATGGATGGAGAGATAGATTTACGATGTTTTTACATTAATTCAATACGTTTATAGGATTTTGTTAGTACTTTATATCATACCTACAAACTTTTATACTTTAGTTGCATCTGCGAAACGATAAAGAAATAAACTTTTATGGTAGGTATTTGCTGCAAACCAACCTTGGCAACGAAATGAGCGGCAGCAGATAACATGAAGTCACGTGAATGCAGCTAGCTAGATTCTGGATTTGCTATACAGGATGTTGCAAAAAAATAATTTGTAATCTCAAACGGCAACAAACAAACTTTATGAAAACTTAAAGTTACTACTGGCCGTTGAGCTTTTAGAAGTTTAAGAAACCGTGCTAACAATTTTCCGTTTTAATACTTTAATTAGTAAAGATTCATGAAATAAGTAATGATACAAATTTACTTAAAAATAGATCAGTACCTACACCTACCCAACAATCTGTTTATGTTCCACTATCTTCGTAACATTTTGTGGGTGTCGTGTCACATTAGTTTATCTAGCCGCATCAGATACGCAGCAGATATGTTTAGGGCTTATTTGATACAGCGTGATAGTTTAATTAAAGACACGGTGTTTTCCCTTTCAGATGTGATTGCATAAAGAGATATTTATAAATTAAAGTCACGAGTGCGCATCGTGATAACAAGACAAGAAAAATTAAGAAAATTTACTCGCGTGATTCATACAGGGAAAAGTTGTGTGATAGGTATACTTCACTATCTATCATAAAAAGTTATTTAGAAAATATTACTAGTAAATGGAGATAAACTATGGTAGTATTTTAAGGATTAGTGGATTAGGAGTTTAAGCCTACATACATGCATACATAAGTCATTCATTAATTTATATTTTATATCCGTTTGGTTATGTAATTATATTTCATTCAGACATTCGTAATTAATAATGATATATTTATGTACTTATATAAAAAGAATATGATACAGATATATATGTGTGCGTGTTAGTTAAATCTGAATTTACATGTCATTGAACAAAAGTGCAGATTAAAGAACACGTAGGACATAAATACAAGATGTTTATATACCTACTATACATATTATGTAGTAAGTAATGCTTCACTAGGATGAAGTGAAGTCGCAATGTTTGTAGAGATACCGGAGCCTAGATGTTCCTCGGCTTAACTTCGCCGGATGTTGGCATTATTTTGGGTAAAAAATGTATTCCTAACAACTTTGCCTTTTATAGCCACGACAGAAATATCAAATGAAGATCTATTAAATCAACCTAAACAGTAGGTTGGTATGTTAATATCATTCATATAAATAAGTAAGTAGGTAGGGGAACCCGGGGTAAGACGGGGTCGCTAAGGGAAAATCAAAAAAACAACAGGTATTTATAACCACAACGTTATCAATTATTTATGGCTCATTAGGAACTTAATGACGAACACTTTGGCACAGCTTTTGCCAAAAAAGTAATCATTACAATTGACTTATTTTAAGAAATGTAAAAAATGGGAAATAAACCATCTTGCCCCATGTACGGGGTAAGATGGGGTAAGTATACTATGTGGGGCACAAAACAGACAAACAATACTTTTTCTGTGCTGCCCAACGCCTGCACCTTTGAAATCCGACCCACTTTTCCTTAGATTTAAAGTAGGACTGTTGATATCCTCACAGTAGAGGTAGACACAGTCATCTTCGCTCTTATTCTTCTTCGTAGGCAGTATCTGCTTGGTCTTTAAGCCAACTTCCCTGTAGCCCTTTTAGAGCCCTTCTACAATGTCAATTATCGAGTTGGAGAAAAAAAAAATCTTAACTAAGCTAGATCCGTACCCTATCTTGCCCCTCAAAAAATACCCCGTTTTGCCCCACGTTATATTTTTTATAAAAATAATTCATAAAAAAAATATTTTCAATGTTAAAGTGATTTTGCACATATTTAAACAAAGCGTACCAAACCTTAAATAAAATACACAATTACCAAAAATGCCACTGTTTTACTTACTGTGTTGTGACGTTGTTTCTACCGGTCAAAAATAACATGGACACTACGCAAAAACAAACAATTGAGCTTACACAAAAAACGCATGCGCTCACACCTGCTGACACTGGCGCACTAAAGGTCAATCATTTAAGCCTTTCTATTGGCTCATTACTCAGATTCCTAAGATGTATAGTTTTGCATATAAGTGGGGGGTCCCGTCTTACCCCGCGACCCCATCTTACCCCGGGTTCCCCTACATAGTTTTGGGTAAGTATAAAGAAATAATTTCTTAGTTCAGTGAAACCAGGCCTGATTTTGATTAAGTAGAGTGGTAGTTAGACCATGCCGATCTGATGATCTTCTAGAGACAGCGTGTATTATTTATTATACCTACTTAATAGCGATCTAGCATTTGTCACCTGTGTCAGGATTATCCAGTCCGATTACCTCTAGTTGTCGGGCGCTGACGATGTTGAAATTATTAGACTTGAAGATGTTCTGGTTTTAAAAGTACGACCTGTAGTAGGCTGAGGGAATAGGTTAAGTATACTTAAACTAGACTAAATAGGTAGTTATTTTACTACCTAGTACCTACTGTACCTACCTAGCCCTAAGCATAAGCATTTGGATACAGAGGTAAGTACTATATTATTACAAACGTTGATACAAAGGTACAAATTTAAATTTAATGTGTGTGTGTGTGTGTGTAAACTTTAAATATCTTATTATTATATATCTGTCTGGATATTATATTATTATTTTGTATTTTTATATATTATATTATTTTAATTGTATACATATTATAGTTATGTATCCTTTGTATTAATTTATATAAGTATTAGAATGTATTTTTATTATTTATATTTAGATAATTATTAAGTGACGTTTTTAGTTCCTTCATCTTTCATGTTTATTTAGGTATTTTTTTTGCACATCTTTGCACCAGTTTTCCTGTACCTCCTGTAGGTTGGCTGGTAGAAAATGCTCTTAGCATTAAGCCCACCTTTTGTACATTTATTTTATATTTGTGCAATAAAGAATTAAATAAATAAATAAGTAAATTATGGTTTAGATTTATTACAGTGTTCGTTTGTGCGATACAGTCTTGTGATTCCGAGAAGTCGGCAGCCACCGAACGAAGAAAGGAGATCATTTAAATCAACTAACTTTATGTATGAAAGAGAACGACGGTTAGCAATAGCACCGTAAAGAGGAGTTATGAACTTCAGTTGACTATCATCAGCACAAAATTATTGTAAGCAAACCATTAATTAGCCAATAATTAAGTATTTATGACTAATTAATGATAATATATCATAATGAATATAAAAGTACCTGCCTGCATAGGTGGTACTGGTAATCAACCATTAGTTAATAATAGAATGCTTTAGTTTATCTTGATTACATATCGACAGTTTTTGGAAACCAAAAACGTGATTCCAGATAAGATTAGCTAGAGATTCCTACCTACCAACCAACATTGGCAGTTGAAGTTTGGACCTACATCTACATTCCTTCTCAGCTTCAAAGTAAAAGTGAACACGTTCTCAAAAATAGAGTGAATTCATTCAGTACAAAGTGTAGCATAATCAGATAAGAGGTTTAAGGTAGGTAAGTAGGTAGGTACCTACTAAACTAACTTAATAACCCTGGGCTTAAGTACACAAAAGTAGCTGTGTAGTTTGGTTTGGAACATGCTGCTAAGGAAGACAAATTAAATAAGGATCAAGTTCACTTTAACTGTTCCAAAGGGATTAAGTTAGAAACCTACAAAACTAATAACGCTTATCGCCGTAGGTACTTATCAGAAAGTCGATGCCTGCAAATCAACAAGTCAGCACTCCTAGAAGCGCAAACCTCAAGCCACTTGTGTAAAAATAAAAACTGAACTTGCTCAGAAGGTATTGGAACCGATACGCGTTACCATTAGCGGGGGCTCGATCCCACAAAAGGCACTCGACAAGCAGGTAGATGGGATAAAAACCAAGCGGACGCGCCGCGCCTAGATACCATCGCCCTGCTAGCCCGACACTCGTACTGCCGAGTGCCGACACCGTGGACGCATGGCCACAACGTCACACATGAATCACAACGCATCTTAGATGTTGTGCGAGCGACACCCTAATCACCCATTCACATCGCACCAGCGATAAACGAAATAATCCGATGAACGAAACATAACATGTAAATTCGTCGCTCTCAAATAGCGACACGGAGCGTAGGCGGCGGGGGCTTGAATGAAAATAAACGTTGGGTGCGATTGTACGCAGACTCACCTCTCAATTTTGATGAGATTATCCAGATTAGCGATAGAACACGAGAACACTGTTAAATAGTTTGGTTGTTGACACTGAGTGGAGCACAGAGACGCGGCGGGCGGCGGTCACGGGGCCGGAGCGAGCGGGACTGGCGCGGGCGCACGCCGCACACGCACACTCGCGCGCTCATTCACCGACGCGGTGGAGGGGACATGAATGAACGTAGTGGAGCCGAGTACATACTGCTGATAACACGGTATGCGCGCACCATTATCCAATAACATGATACGAGCTTCGATTCCGACCCCTCTAGGTGTCGTCAAGGTAAAACCTTTGCATAGCTGGCGAAATGTGAAGCCGTTTGCGCCGTCAGTTCGAAGTGAAACTCGATGAAAGATTGTCTAAACAAAATAATGAGGTCACCGCTAATGTAACCCACATGGGCGCGCGAGACATTTAAAAAGTTAATCGGATATTTTGTATTGTTCCGGTTGAATCTACTGGATCTATTAATGGACTCTTTAATTATCATTAACATGAACATATACTACTGTATTTTATCATTTAACTGAAAATAACAACACACGAATATTTAAAAAATAGCGTGACTGTGTATTTCATAATACTTTCAAGTTTTATAATAAATAACATCTAAAATAATCGTTGTTTAAATATTTATAAATAACATTTTACCTTACAGCTACGATTAAATAAAAAAACATCATCTAAATATACACATAATTATGATAAAAGGGCATCCAAGCCCGTGCACCGAATTAGCATATTCATTTTTAAAACTTTGCATCTCATTGACATTTGAAGATATAAACTAACCACTGATATTAGAGCAACAATTATTGTAGTACCACCGTAGTGTTTCACTATGTGTTTTGAAAGAATCCGACACTGTTGTTCAAATATTATGACAGGCCCTTGAGACAGTTGGCCAACTTCTGGCTCTTGTAGTCGGATCTCAGCTGGATGAAGTTCAGAAGAATGGTTCGATCCAACTCCGCCTGCGAACAAAATTATAACATTGTTAACTTAAAACATAACTTTATAGTTAACTTAACTTTACTTTTTTTATGTAGCCTGTTTAGTGTCCCACTGCTGGGCAAAGGCCTCCTTATAACTTTACTTTATAGTTAACTTAATAACATAAGTAATTAGGTGCTAATTAGTATGCAATCAGTAATTATAATTAAACGTTTTATTGAAAGGCACGTGTGTCCAAAATTGCATTATGCTAAATGACACACACTTTTGGAGTAGACTAATAGACAGTGGTGATTTATCGTCAAAACCATCTTACAAGTACCATTTACGGGTGCTGGCAGAATCCCTGGATAGACGGAAAAAGCTAAGATTTGACTCTTTATTTACGTATATAGGTATATTATGTAGGATGAAGATGAATCATCATAATTATAGGCCAATAAAGGTTCATAGTAGAACAGACGTTTTTCAAAGAAATGCCTGAACTCAGGAGACGTCCGTTGTAAACTACGTTACCTATGGCCTTCCTCAGAGATCCAGTAGTGGATGGATGAGGAAGGCTGAGGAGCCTAAGGCCAACAGAAGACGAGTCATGGCTTTTATGAATAAAAAAAATGCAAAAAGCCAACGACACGTGGTGTTCCCAGGCGGTCACCCATCCAAGTACTGACCACGCCCGATGTTGCTTAACTTCGGTGATCGGACGAGAACCGGTGTATTTGTCGCAGGCATCTGGTTTAATCTCCTGTTTGATTGAACCGCTAGCCCGTTCATTGGATGACGCTATCCAGTTGTATGACTAGGCCGAACGTTGATTGTACAAGCGTCACAAAACGTCCAACTAGTTAGCGGACTTAAAATCAGTCAGGTGGTGAATAAAAGAAATATGGCGTCTAACAGCGAACAGCTGACACAAAAAGCACTTGTATTGTTATTTTTTGCAAATAAATTAGCTTTGTAGTGCGTTATTTATGTTAAAATAGAGTGACAACATGGATTTACCTATTATTACACCGCCGGCGGATAGTTACAAATAAAAAAAATTGCTGAAACTGGATAATTATGAACAACAATATCAAGGTACGTTTATTGTTATTGTTTAGTTAATTTGTGAGATGAGAGCTTTGTAACATAGTCTTTTTGTTGACTCTTGTCTGGTCATGTTCATCCTAACTAGACATTACAAAGTTGCTATACTATATCCCATTTAACGACTTCGCTGAATAACGTTCAGTCAAGACGTTGGACGTTACAGTCAACCACTTGACGAGTTGTTCTTTAGTCATTCAACTGATTAGCGTCATCCAATGAACGGGCTAGCGGTTCAATCAAACAGGAGATTAAACCAGATGCCTGCGACATATTCAACATGGTGTGGACGTTGGCGATGTAGGGTACAAAAATAGCAATCATGATCACAAATTAGTTTATTACTTATGTATCATATACTCTGCTGTGACGTCGGCGACCATAGCATTGAGCATTCGTAAGATTACATAATAGGAAATGGTAGATAATTCTGTCTATAGAGCTTCCACTATGTTATTGTA
Source organism: Plutella xylostella (assembly GCF_932276165.1). Lineage (NCBI taxonomy): Eukaryota > Metazoa > Arthropoda > Insecta > Lepidoptera > Plutellidae > Plutella > Plutella xylostella. The sequence continues at coordinate 4,317,400 of NC_064005.1, forward strand.
TTTTTGACGTTTCCTTATGTCTGGTAAGTAAAGTTGGTTTTCCTTTGCAGTCCTCAAATATGTAATGTATGGGATTTCGACTGTCTAAAAACCAATAATATAATGGACAGAGTATAGTGTACATAATACAGATAGCACTTGTGTTTGTTCAAAAGGTGTTCCTAACCCGTAGGTCAGAAAAACTTTTGCTCTACTCGTTTTCGAAATTAAGTATCGTACTATTTGTATACCACCTGACAAGAGATTCTGTAGTCATGTGAACCGGCCCTCAGCAACCAGTAACACTCGTCTATAAAACGCAAATTAGTGGTGTAAAAACGTAGTGTTTACATTCGCTTTGACTGCCAGCCAGAAATGTGTTTAGTGTCAAAGTTATAGCTTTCCCCTGTCGAGCTTTTGTGCAATTTCGCATTTGAATTATGGCGGCCATGACACCTCTAATGTAGAACATAAGTAGACTGTTAAAGAGGTAATATAAATTTATGTTCACCTGTTATGTTTTATGACCTATCAAAAATAGTACTTATTGTAAGTCTCTGATCTCTGACATAATAATACGTCTCTCGGTGAAGTATGTGAGACCACTAAACTCCGAGAAGATTGGACCGATTGGATGAGGGTTTTTTTGTTGCACGGGTAACTTATTAAGATGATTCTTAAGAGTCCGCGCCACCACTGAATTCTGATAGCCATATAGCGCTGTTTCCAACGTAGTCTTATTTACTCTTTGGCTTCATTCTTAGAAATTTCAGATAATAAGATAGGCTAGATTAGCTCCCGATTTTGCCGTAAGACTTTAGTCGTAACGCGAACTCTAGTCATTTTATTGTGAGCGCAAAAAAACGAATATTTTTGGTCCTCCCTCTCAATCTAACAAGTCAGTCCGACCATACCATACTGTGTCTCTTTTTCGATCACTTGCTGCAAGATCTCTTGGTTGACCAGCAGCAGGTTACACTGTTCGTGTAGCGCATCGAAGAGAACGAGCTTATTGCTTATCTCTCGTCTCACTCTAACACCGTACAACAGTGCGTCTCTCACCAGCGTCTCTCCCTCGCACACCTGCTGCAGGTTCTCGGGCTTGACCAGCAGCAGGTTGCACAAGGCGTGTAGTGCGTCGAACAACGCGTGCGCGGGGGCGGGCGCGGACCGCGCGCCGCGGGAGCACGCCGCCGAGCGGTACTCTTTGACGTCGCATATCGCTATCATTGCACCTGGGGAGGGATTGGGAGGTTAATAGTGGTTTAGTATTTGAGGCAGTCGAAAATGGGGTTGACATCGGGTTGTTCTGATGAAGGATTCGAATGTAAAGGAGTCTACTCTACTATGAAATAACCCTACGACACACTTACAAACCGGCCTTTGCATCACTGTCACTATTAAGGAGTCTACACACCAAACCCGCCGACACAGCCCGGCGGCTTGGTGTCGGCGACCCAAACCCGCCAACCCGCCAACATGTGTCATGGGGCTGTGTCGGTGAGTGTCGGCGGCAAGAAATCAGTACAACTTTTTTAGTACTTGCACGCGCGGGTACGAGTCGCCGACATGATTCTTGAAACAAAGTCGCCGACACCAAGCCGCCGGGCTGTGTCGGCGGGTCGGCGGGTTTGGTGTGTAGACTCCTTAATAGTGACAGTGATGCAAAGGCCGGTTTGTAAGTGTGTCGTAGGGTTATTTCATTAATCGAATTAACCGAATCATTTGACAATGGTACATAGTTACATGGTTGCGTGCTCTAGGAAATCTAACCAATTTATTTTATGTACAAATTTTACTATAAATCCCTAAGTATCCAAGTTGTACCAAGGAACCATAACACAAGTAAGGTTTACATTAATTTAATCCATGATTGCATGAAAAATCCAAATACATATTTACAAACAAAATACTTACCAGCAGAATTGAACTGGAAGTTCTGCAAGTGTTCGTAAATGACGCGATGCAGTCGGATGGCCAGCTCCAACGTGACAGCGTTGAGGTTGTCGCCTTCGAGCCCGTTGTGTATGTTGTCCAACACCGTGTTTAGGTACGCCACGACCGCTAGACACGCCTGAGGGATAGACGTTGGATTAGCTCAATGAGCAAACAAGACATTAGCAAAAGACTGGCATAAAAAGATGGCAGATACACTGCAAAATAGAGTGTATACTGCGCGTACTCGCACATAATAAACTGATTTTGGTCTATACCTATTATTTTACATCTTATTTCTGCTATCCTTTCTACATTGCGTAGGATTTTGTTGACACTACAGACTCCCCGTGGAAACACACTGGTTATTATTCTTCTTCAGCCTACGTAAAAACCTTAAAGTCTTGCAGTTGCTTGAAAAAAGGACGCAAGAATACATCATACTCACGCCTATCTCCCAGAGACCATGGGCCTCCACAAGGCACGATACTGACACCCTTCTTTCTCCTCCTCTACATTCCTAAATCCTCACCGGGGAAGCCAAAGTATCGATGTCTCCTTCAGGCTTGAAGTCGGTCTTCTTCTGCTCGGTCTGCAGATGCAGCTTGACCCAGCCCACGACCGCCGCCAGCGCGCGCTCCAGCCTCGCGTCCAGCTTGTTACCTGGTTGCCCCATGATTGTTGGCGTCTTGTAACTTATAGGTAACTACCTATATACTGAAAGCCAATCTCACGCTATTCTTTGACGGAGTTGCACTGACCGACACTAGGTGGCGCTACCTAGCCACTTGCGATGTTACGATAGGGCCATCTTGCAGTAACTTGACGAAAGGACGCATATACTCACGCCTTTCTCCCAAAGGGGGAGGCAGAGACTATGGGCCTCCACAAGGGACGATGCAGACACCCTTCTTTCTTTACCTCTACATTCCTAGTACTCACTGGAGAAGCCAAAGTATCGATGTCTCTTTCAGGCTTGAAGTCGGTCTTCTTCTGCTCGGTCTGCAGATGCAGCTTGACCCAAGAGATCTCCCAGAGGGCAGAGACCCTATGGGCCTCCACAAGGAACGATCCTGACACCCTTCTTTCTCCTCCTCTACATTCTTAAATTCTCACCGGCGAAGCCAAAGTGTCGATGTCCCCTTCAGGCTTGAAGTCGGTCTTCTTCTGCTCGGTCTGCAGATGCAGCTTGACCCAGCCCACGACCGCCGCCAGCGCGCGCTCCAGCCCCGCGTCCAGCTTGTTGGCCAGTTGCTCCATGATGGTGGACTTCTTCTGGATATAGTCAGCTTGTTTTGAGGACGAGCTGTTGAGGGAAGGTTATGATTTGTGGTCTGGGTTTTAATTGAGCTGATAGGGCGACTATAATGGTTTTAGTAAGCGTGGCAATAGATAGAGTGTTGTTGGACGGTAGTTCTTCATAGAAGTTTTACTAAAGAACAATGTATTGGCTAATGATATTAGTGCTCGTAATTTTTACAATACTGATAAATACATAACGAAGTAGAAACCTTACTAAATATTTAACCGTAATGTAGTTTAATTTACTTACCTAATGCAAGGCACGATGGCTTCTTGAAAGTGTTGCTCAAACATCTTTATTATTTTGCTCGCTTGATTCACAATGTCGAAGAAGTAAATCTGGAAACAACAAATAAGTATTAAAAAATATACGGCATTCAAATTAACCGGTTAGAAATCAAACGCGATGTCAGCAAGGGCCTGCCACCCTTGCTGAAAAGACAGTGCTACAATACTAGTCCTTAGGGTTTTTTGACGCTGCATAAATGCACCGGCAACTTAGACTGGGCATGAATTATTTTGTTGATGTATTATTATTTATTCTTGTGTATATTTCTATGTATTTATTTCACCTATGTTTTATATTATAATGACACAGTTTATGTATTTATAAACAAAACCTCTTTCTTTATTTATTATTATTATTATTAAATTCTTTATTGCACAAAGTAAATTGGTACAAAGGCGAACTTAATGCTAGCAGCATTTTCTACCAGTTAACCTTTGGTGATGTTGAAAAAGTGATTGGTAGTGCTTAAGGCTTTGAAGAAAGAAGATGGTTTATATTAAGTACTTAACCGAAATATTAATATCTTAATATATTTACTTCTTTTTAATTGTTATTTTTTTCTTAAACACCCACCTGAGGCGGCGACTTGCTCTCTGCAATCGGTATGGACTGAATGCCGAGGTCTAGCGCGTAGTCCACGTGCTCGACCAGCACGTACTGGATCACCACGTCCAGCAGGGAGGAGAGCACCCCGGGTAATTCTGTAGGGGTGCATAGCTGGAACGAATATGTTTAATTAGTTGTGATTAAGCCATGTTGGTTTCCAACTATGTTTAGATTGCGTCGTTACATATTCTAAGGAAAGCTTCTCACTGCTTGATCATATACCGCATTTCGGGCTGCGATCCATGCAGCCTTCAACGATGACTAGTCGTATTTAACGTACCAACTACTATCATTATATTATACAATATGTTGTTTTTCGAACCCGACAAACTTTAAGGGTGTATTTTACGAGTGATTTCATCGAGAAAACACTCCCATATGTGGGTCAAATCTCAATATTCTAGAAATGGCGGCCATTTTAAAGTTTTAGATACTTAGTTTTCATAAAAAATCATATCTGGAGATTTTAACGCCTTACGGACATGAAATAAAATGCTTTTATCCGCAAAAAGTCATCTGTATCCAATAAAAATATGCACAACTGCTAAATAGTTACATAAAATAAGTTACAAGCACCTAATCTAGTTTTTTTGACAAAAAAACAGCAAAAATTTACATTTACTCGTTTTTTCTCGATGAAATTACCCGTAGAATCCCCCCTTAAAGTTTGTCGGGTTCGAAAAACAACATGTTGTATACTTCTCCGAAACTTCATATTTCGGCAACCAAGAGTAGCCAGATTTAAATTAGCTTAAATTTATCGAAATAAATAGTAAAAATCTATAACAGATTCAGAGTCAGATTTGTAAACTAATTCTCAGACAATGACAGCGACCACGTCTGCTATCTGCCACTGCGGATAGGCGTGGAAACAGTTCCATAGAAGCACTAGTGAATGTTTTACTCACAGTCCTGCACCTCAGGAAGGCGGTGCTGGACTCGGCCAGCATCTTCTGCACCAGGGCCTCGCTCAGGAAGGTCTCTCCTCCGTAGTTCTCTATCTGTGCTATGTTGATGTTGGCGCGAGCCCCGATAACTGCTTGCAGGTCGCGCCGGAGCTCTTGGAAACTGGACGGGGGGAGAAAATGACTCAGATCAGATTGGTTAACTTTAAATGCAGAATTTAGATTGAAGGCTGTTAGGTACTGGGGCTAACTAATATGGTGGTCACAATTTCTCTTACCCATCAATAGGTCCAATATTATATTTTTCCTTTCTAAAAAAACCTATCAAGCGTATAAAATTAAAACCACAACGTACCCGCCACCCTGAATCTGCTTCTTCGTGTGACTCTTCTCACTATAGTACTTGTGCAGCGAGTTGGCCATCACGGCCTTGAGTCTCCTCAACTGCAACTCCTTGTACCCATCCCCCGCAGCCGCCATGGCTCCGTTGATGAGTTGAATAACATATACCTACGTATTTATAATTTTCCATCTCCTCTACTGTCTGACCACTATTTCTTCGTACCCAATACCCATCAATGAGTCCAATATTGTTATTTTTCTTTCCTCAAAAACCTATTAATCATATAAAACAAACAAACCACAACATACCCGCCACCCTGAATCTGCTTCTTCGTGTGACTCTTCTCACTATAGTACTTATGCAGCGAGTTGGCCATCACCGCCTTGAGTCTCCTCAACTGCAGCTCCTTGTACCCATCCCCCGCAGCCGCCATGGCTCCGTTGATAAGCGCCTCTCGACGGAGCTCACCGCCGGAGGAGTTGCCGGCCGCGGAGACCAGCCCCGCTGATATCAGCTCGTCGCATATGCGTTGGGTGCTGGGAGATAAGGTCTAATTTAATACACGCCTGCACGCGTAGCACAGTATGGCTGCGACAAGATATAAATGACAGCTAGTTGCAACAAATTGCGTGATATCAGTTGTCCTCACAAACGCTAACATGGCCAACACGAAATAATCACTAAAAGATGTGAGTTACAATTTTGACAGCGAGATTGGAAGATTTGTCGTATTTCCTAACATGGGTGTACCAATTTGGCCACACATGTCTCAGTTTGACATTTGTTTAGGTAGCATTTTATCACTCAAATTCGAAGGTGGTGATAACATGTGACACAAATTATTATTTGTTTAGTTTTTGTTAATTTCATCGTTGCTCTACAAGAAGAGATGCAGGAAAGGAAAATTACTATAATACTTATAGGGAGGATGATCCGGGACTCTAATAACCCGTTGAAAATGCTTTAAAAACAACATTTGTCAAAACACATCCTCTTTTTATTTGACTAAAATTATATATCATATTACTTATATGTAGCGGTGTTAGCTCAGACGGGTAAGCGCCCGCCCCTCACGGAAGAGATGTGGATTCAAATCCTGTCGCTGACATGTGCTAATAAGTTAGATAGATAGACATTAATTTGTTCCACTTAAACATTTGTACACTTAAATTAAGAGGCGAAATGTGTGTGTTGAAGCAGACCAAAAGGGAAGCAACTCAGCGCATATGTTTGCCCTTAGGAACAAACCACAGATTTTCAGTTGTCTCTCATACTTATACTTCAAGTTTGCCTATTCACGTCAAAGTATGTAGGTAATGAAGTAACTAATTGAATAGTTTGAATGATAAATATAGAGTTCACGAAATGTAAATAATATAAACTGTACATTGAATACATCTGGCACACCGGGCAGTCAGCGACTCATTCTAATCCTTCACCACAGCGACAAACCCTAGTCAGGCTTTATTATTTATCAACAACACATGAACAACACACTAACTGAGATGAAGTGGCTAATTGAATAGTTTGAATGCTAAATGTGGAGTTCATGAAGTGTAAATCATATAAACGGTACATTGAATACATCCGGCACACCGGGTAGTCAGCGACTAATCCTTTCACTACAGTGACAAACCCTAGTCAGGCTTTATTATTTATCAACTACACACTAACTATAAAAAAATAAGTGGGTATGCTAGCATGTACTTACAACTATCTTAAATGGTTATAAAAATATAAAATTTTCTTTAGGTAAAACATTTATTAAACTTTTAATTAATAAATTATAAAAAGTATACTATTTCACACACCATAAAAGCATATTAGGTATTCTTAGTTATCAACTATCACAATAATCAGTCTGAACTTTGCAAATATCAGTCATCAAATGGGTCTCATAGTATGTATGCCAAGTTTTTCAACTTTTTCAGTTCGGTGCCGCTCCAGTTCATTGTTTCACCACAAGGTTGCTGATGTCATCTGACCATCATTCAGCACCACCATTCACCATTCATGTGGTTTCTGCCAACAAGAGCTCTCCAACCGTGTCTAGGCCATCAATTTCTGACCAGTTTTGACCATCTTCCGTCTTGCCTACAAGCCAATTTCAATGTTCTGTAACAAACAAAAATGTTTCATTAGATTTTAGTTATACTTATGAACTAAGATTATGACTCCTACTGTCATCTTCATCATCATCATAACCCATCACGTCCCCACTGCTGGTACGGGTTTCCTTCCAATGAAGGAAGGGTTTAGGCCTAGCCGACCAAGTAGTGCCATGTGAAAAAAAATTTTTGAGTTGTTTTGTGTGCATATGCCCAATTATAATAAGATGTCACGGGTACTGGCACTTACCTACTGTTTTTTCCTTCCATTGATTATATAAATATTATTCAGTCAGGCCGTGGGACAAGCATCGAAGATGATATTCTGCTGCGCCCGTCATGATCCTGCCCGGGCTTTTTTCTCAAGGCCTTCTAGCTCCTGGGTCTGGGTAGACAGTGGGTGGGTCATCAGTCAGGTGGCATGCTGTTTTTGTTCTTCGTCTCAGGGATCCGATGCATCGACGGCTGCCGATAGCAGGAGCTCCCAAGGAATCTGAGCGTGCTTGGTCGGGAGCAAGCTTGGTCGTATATCATTTGATGAGACGATGTCCAAGAAACTCAATAAAGTAGTTTAATGAGCCAATATGAATCCATGGGGTAGCGCAAAGCAAAGTAATATTACCAAAATAATACACTCGAAACTCTCGAAAGCCCCAAACAGTCAAAATTTTCTTCAAGTTTGACGTTTGGTGACATTTTAATTGTCAAAAAACCATAGACAATACAAACAACAACCACAAATGAGAGATTTTCGGAAAAAAATTACATTTGAAAAACTTATTTGCACAGAGCAGAAAAGTTACAGTGTCACTGGGACTAATTCCGAATCACACAAATAAAACGAGTCCCATGTACCCCCTATGCTAACATTTAAGACTGATATCAAAAAGTGACTCAATTTAATCAGTCACTTCACATGTTGTCTTATTATGGCCATACTAGCCGTGCTGATGTTTTACACTTTCACAGTCGTATTGCGAAAACTAGATTACAGGACTAAACAACTCTCTTTATAACTTCATTTGAATATTCTTTGACAAAGTATTTAAGTACGGGTTTCTTTTACCATAGTTTAACCAAAAATCTACATCCAATAAACCTTACCTAGTATGCATATCGTATAGATTCTTCAGATACTTCTCCACATCATTCTTGTCGGCCAATTTCGTCTGAATGTACTTCTGTAGCTTCAGATGGAAGATGTTGAGCACAAACTTGCTCATCACTTGTTCGGGGTTCGGGAAAACGCTTCGAATTATCGTGTAGTTCTTCTTACACAGGGGTAGGACTGCCGAGAATATGTCCTTGCCTTGTAGAGTGTTCTGTAGGGTGTATAAAGGCACTTTAGTATTGGATATGGGGTGTAGGTGGTAGTGGATGGATAAGAAGCCAAGGACAGTTTGGTGAAGCTTTCTGGTAGAGGCAACCGCCACTGGGCTGTTCATAATTCTAATGATGACTTGACTGTGAAATTACCAGCAATTTTATTGCAAAATATGCTCCATGTAAAAATAAGTTAGTATATTTTTTGGCATATTTTTTACGCATTTCTTACAACTATCAGAACAAAACAAACTGTTTGTGATTAGACAGTAAAACAAACCTTAACATATATTATATAAAATATTAAATATATATAAATAAGTGCATACCATTTGACTGGTCTCAATAAATGCGTCAACACATTGCGAATACCCTTTGAAGTTGGTCATGATGTTGGCAATGTCTTTCATCTTATCCAAGTTGCCTTGGTTCTGCGCCTTCACAAAGTCTTCAATAAGGCTCCTCTCTATCTCATCGTACTTGGCTTCAATTTTCTTCTTGGCCACCTCGAATTTCTCCGGAGGCAGCTCTTGCGATATCGTGTGCAGTTTTTGAATCACATCCGCTGCTTCGTTTAGCTGGAATTATTATTATTTGTTTAATCTTACAGGCTGATGATGATGATTTTGTAATATACTACACACTAATACTATGCGGAGATAGTGGAGGTATGCATCAGCAATGGGGTAAACTAGACATTATAGCTGTTTACATAAATATTGACCAACCTGGGTAATCACTCACTATTATAATAATAAGAAAACCTCACAACTAGTAGAGAAACGGGAGGATCATTGAAATAATAAACCACACAAACCCACCTTATTAGGATCATTAAACAGGTCCGTCAACACGGGCCCGGGGCTCAGGAAGTGCGCGAGGTGCGCCAGCAGGTCCCGGGCGGCGGCGGCGCGGGCCCGCGGCGCTCGCGCGGCCCCCAGCTTCTCGCCCACGTCCTGCGCCTGCCCCCCGCACCGCGACATGCGCTCGTCCAGCGAGTTGAACACGCTCACGCAGTGCTGGAGAGGTTGAAATGTGACATTGGCAGAATTGACTGTGCGGGTCATACAGATGCATTTAGTAAAGCTGCTGCGTACAGACCGGCCAAACTAACGGGTTTCGCTGACCTTTATTGCTGCTATGTGCCCCTGTATTATGTATAATAAATATCCATTGTTTGGCGTTTGTTGGGCCGGTCTGTACACAGCTTAAGTTGCACAGACTCACACAGTGCTGGAGGGTCGAGGGCAAAAGTAAGTATGTAAGACTAGCAGAAACCCAATGTAATAAGATGCAAGCCTATTGCAATCCTCCAGGCAGAACCAGGACACTAAGAACAAATCTATTTGAGTTTATAAAATTTTGTTATCATCCCCAGAGGCTCTTAGCACAACAGTCATAGCTATGAAGCACTGTCATGACCATCAGGTTGTACTTTATGTTTAAAAGGGTTGCATCACATATGACATCTTAAATTGAACGGACAAATATCCTGCATATTCTACGAGCAGCTATACTCACAGTGTGCTGGTCCATGATCTCTGACAGTTTGGCTCCGTAGAGCTTCTCCTCCTCCTGCACGGCTTGCTCCAGGCGGGCGCACTTCCTCTCTTGCCTCTCCTGGAGAACCTGAAACATTTGTCAATAGTCAATTTGTGAGTTTGCTTGAACAATGCTGTATTTTACTTCTAGGTATCGTTTTTTTATGATTTTCAGACATACCCAAAGAGCAGAAGTTGTGTTGAGAGAGTTTGGCTTTTTTTTGCAGCAAATTTTAACATAAATATGTTATGCTATTCAAAACAATGTTTAATTTTAGCTGCTCCTCGTCCATTATATTCTCTGCAGAGGTGCCTGCACTTGGCATTTTCTAATTGATTTTTGCTAAACTATATAATTGAGCTTGGATCATTTCCCACCACGCATGTGCTCTGAGAATTTTTTATCATATTTTCCTTAATACTATGGTGCATGATGACAATTTTTACCTAATTCATTGCTTTGACTTCAGTTAGTCAGTATGGCGAAAGGATTAGCCAGTCTGAAAAAATCATTGCTGACTGCCCAGTGTATGCCAATATATATTATAAGATCCAGTTGATGTGTGAGTTATGCACCCAAAACCACACAGCACTATACGGACCACTTAAGATACACATAAATAATTATGTAAATAGATGGTAAATAGGTACTAACTTTTAAGTCTTGGATGGCTTGAGTGAAGATATCATGTATCATTTCAGGTTGTATTTCATTCTGATTGCCTGATTCTTCCATACTGCGCCTCACCATCCTCTCCACAAACTCATCTGGATCAAAAGGGTCCTGTAAAGACAATCATATTAGAATAAGAAAGTGTTGGAATAAAGTATAAATATTCCATTTAAGAACTGTCCGTGGCTGGATGAGGAAGAGAAGGGGCCTAAACCACAATCTTATATTTTTTTAGAATAGCATGCTAAGGCCCGTAAAGATTATTGAGTAGATGTAGTAAGTAGGTAAAAAAATTGCCAAACCTTTTCCAACTCTCTCAAGTATTGGTTCATCATCTTGAAGGCACAAATTTATAAACAGTTGAATATGGACGAACAAAATTGATCATGAAGCTAATTATGGTATATTAAAAGTACTGTGTTGGTGCTTATTTATTAGTATTTTTATCGGAAATCCACCCACAAACAAACAAAACACAAAAATTACAGCCGCTTTGACATTTAGTTTGACAATGACATTGACAAGACAGTTGATGCATGACAGATAACTGCGTTTTGATGTTGCTCTCAGTTTGATTAAAGCGATACTGTTATTATTCTGAGAGTTTGAAGAAGCGCTATGACGTTATTATTCTGAGATGTCACACGTTGAGTTTGAATGATTAGAGATTTATAGATGGACTGGCTGGGACAAGGAACTTACTGGATTATGATCTGCTACTTCTTCCAAAAAGCAGGCTGTTTGAGGGAAAATAAAATCATAAACACAATGATACATCAAACCTTATTGGACATTTTCTAACACAGGCACATTTGAAAAAATATTGTTTTAGTTTTAGAAACCAACGATAAACGTCATTCATGTAGGTTTACGTCTTTTCAGAAGTTTTTTTTTATCACAAGTAGAAGCGTTTTTTATATCCAAATTTTTTGTGATGTAGTTAATATTTACCCTAAATTTTGTGCGTGCTATAAGCGATTTTTTATTTTCGTTGATAACTTCTCTCATAAGAGGGCTGTGAATAGATAAACTACCCTCTGTAGACAGAGCATTTTGACATTAGACCGGAGGAGATTTTGGACACTATTGGTAGACAGTGAGTGAGATGTCAAATGTATCGTAAACGGGTAAAGATAAAGTCGATAGAGCTCCATGGCTGAGCGCCTCGGCCCTCGAAGCTCCGAGGTGAACGCACTAGAGCAGCGTGGCTACCTCATCGGCAGGAAGATCGGGCAGGGCTCCTACGCCAGTGTGCACCTGTCCGAGTACTGCGATGCCGCCAGCCCCAAGCGGATGCACCTCGCTTGCAAGATCTTCGACAAAGAAAAGGCCCCGAGGGATTTTTTAGAAAAGTTTTTCCCCCGAGAGTTGGACATCCTCACCAAAATAGAAAATCCACACATCATTCAAGTGCACAGTATTTTACAGCGAGGACCGAGAGTGTTTATATTTATGCGATATGCTGATAATGGTGACCTCTTAGACTTTATAAAACGGAACGGTGTCGTCCCAGAAAATCAAGCGAAGCTATGGTTCAGACAGATGGCAAGCGGGTTGCAATACCTTCATAGTAAAAATATAGCGCACCGTGACCTCAAGTGTGAGAACATTCTACTATCGCGTCGGTTTAACGTGAAGTTGGCGGACTTCGGCTTTGCCAGATTCTGCACGGATGGAGACAACCGACGAGTCCTCAGTCAAACGTACTGCGGCTCTGCAGCGTACGCCGCGCCGGAGGTGGTGAGCGGCACGCCCTACAACCCGAAGCTAGCCGACGTGTGGTCTCTCGGGATCATCCTGTTCATCATGCTGAACGCATCGATGCCCTTCGACGACTCGAACCTGCGCAAGCTGCTGAAGGACCAGATGTCTCGCAACTGGGTGTTCCGCTCGCGGATCAGAGACTCGGTGTCGGCGGCGGCGAAGTCGATCGTGAGGCATATATTGGAGCCGGACATTACGCTGCGGCTGACGCTGGACCGGGTGCTGTCGCACGAGTGGACGCGGCCGCGCAAGGACCGCAGCGCGAGCCTGGTGGGGCGGCTGGTGCAGTCGGCGCCGGCGCCCGCGCACGGCAAGCACGACGCGGCCGGCCCGTCGGCGCGCGTGTCCGGCGACCACCGCGACGCCGCGCGCGAGCGACACGACGACATACACATGCGCTCACACGACTGACCACCGCCGCCTCCACCCCGTCAACTAGCACCCACCCTCCACTGGAATCATGCAAGCAACATACAGTGAAAAATGACTCTATTTTTTAATAAATTAGGCCAACAGATTTTATAAATTTTATACTTATTTTGATATTTTTTTTACAATTGTCGGCTGTACTTTTGTTCGTCGCCAATAGTGAAAATAAATACGTATATATTTTTACAAAACATATTTATTCGGATTTTCATTAAGTATAAATAGAGGTTAACTATTAGGCTATAGGCACATAGGTATGAATGTATTGACACTAACTCCCATGTTTAGTTATCATCATCAGCTTGATATGCTTCCACCCTCCTTCCACCATTATGTAGTCTGGAAGAAATCGCTTTAAACTATAAGCCGTCAAGTATACATCTCGTAGGTACCTAAGTAGGTACATCCCATCCATATTTTGGATGAAGACCGGTAAAAAAACTGTGCTTATCCGTCACTGAGAGCTGGCTGATACAGGCGCTCAGACGACAGACGTTAAAAAATAGTAGGTACATAATAATTTTTTGAAGTTGGTGCTTCGATAACGATAAGGCACGCAAGCATAAAAAAAATGCTTATTTTAGTACTTTTTAGTGAAGGTTCGCGCCCTTTTTGCCCACCGCACACCTCTCGAGATCACCTGGGTGAACAGTCGAAAGTTTTTTTAAATACCGTACACCTTTGTCCACCTAGATTGCAAGGCAAATTATAACATACTGTAGAGCTGCTCTTTATCGTAATGAATGAACATTAAATATTTATTAAATGTTGTCTTTTATAGTCTAAAGAAAGCTGTGTAATTAGAATTGTAAAAAATGCCAAGTCTCTTGATTCAGCTTTTATTTATAGACACTTTATTGTATGCACAAAAGATATAAACATACACAGACAAAAACATGAAGACAGAAAAAGTAAGAAGTACACAAAGGCCAAGAAGCAATTTCTTCCAGCCAACTCTTGGTTGGTGGAAAACTAAAGCCTTCCCATAGTAAAAAGGTATGAGATCTCATAGAAGCCAAGCCCTATTCAAATTATTTCGTACCTAGTTACTGTTATAAATCAACATTTAAGTATATTATAATTACAGTGACTTGGCAATGACTGAATCGAGAGAGTTGGCATTTTGGTGGGATTTCATATAACATTATCTGCCGATTGATACGATTTTGACAGATTGTAACTTTTCATTATGTCAAAATCGTATGAAAGTAACTACCAGTTATGGATAGATAGAGTTATAGAAACCGGCAGTAAGCCGATAATTACATACCATTACCAAAACCATGCAAAAATTGCTTAGGTACTAAAATCGATTATAAATTTACAACGCCGGTAGGGGAGACCGGGGACAAAAGTAACAGTTTGTAGTTTCTGTCTGATTTCTCGTTATTAATAACATTTACGATAAAATAAATAGTCACATAAAACTTTCGTATATAGTCAATTATTACTTTACTTAATGCATATCGAATTTAAGAAATTGTGAAGCCTCAAAAAAAAGGGAAATCGTTACTTTCGACCCCATGGTCAGGACGAAAGTAACAAGGCATGGGTCGAAAGTAACAGTTATAAATACGATTCAAAAGAAAGAACAAAAAAACAATCAAATTATTTAGATAATAAAACTTCTTAAAAAACTATCAAAACTAAAAAAATCTTAGTACCTACTTATTGACAAAACTAAAAAAAACTTCTTAATATAAACTGTAAATGAGATCCATCATTTAAACTGAGTAACTGATAAGAAGTTGTTTTATTTGCGCCATAATATACAATATTATGACACAAATATCTAATCAAAACAACAAAAAATAAAAATTTACAATGTGACATGGCAAACTTACGAAAGTAACACGTTACTTTTGTCCTGCTGCGAGCTGTTACTTTTGTACCCATCCCCATTTTTGAAATATCAGGCGACATGACTTTAAAACAGCACGTGTTATTCGAAAACAATTTATGACATGCTACAGACAATCTTATAATGAATCAATGAAAAAATTGTCATATGGTTCTTGGCATATTAATTCTACGTAAACGCTAAATGAATAAACACCAAAAAACTTACTTTTGGTGTGTAAAATCACGAAATGCTTACTAAAACAACCTCGCAGCATGGGCGCGGAAAATTATATCAAGCGTGGGGGACATCGCATGCTGACAACCAGCGGTCGCTTGGGACGTGTTAGCGAATGCATCCCAGCAGTAGCTACGTCACTACCGGATGTACATTTTAATATTAGTAGGGATTTGAATTATTGTTTATATGTTGATCAAATTACTGTAAAGATTTATAGAATATGATTTATATCTGAAATTATTAATATACAGTTATAAATAGCTTTATAATATAACATTATTTTCGCACTAGCGACAGTGGCGCCATTATACTACCGGAACAGTTAAATTAAGTACCAAGTTTTGTTATTTAATTAAAAGATCATTTTAAAAATATTATTAGTATGTAGTAATTATAATATAAATAATTAATGATTTTACGAGTTGTTTTGGATTATATAGTTTTAATATATAGAATATCTAGATACTGTAAGCATTTCCATTTCCGCCTAGATTACGATACTTTTCAAATTGTTGGGAGTTCTTATAAAACCAGATGTAAGGGCCGAGAGAGCCTCACTCTTTACTGCACCGTCACCTAGACACCTAGTTAAGGGGAACCTCTGCCCGAAAATAAAATAAAGTGAAAGTCTTAATTTAAAATCTTTATTTTTCGCCATCTTTCGCCACCTGTTATAGACGTTAAAGCTATTGGGGAAGTCCACAGAGTCTTTGTTACTTTCTACCCGCTGTTAGGTACTTTTGTCCCCGGTCTACCCTACCTATAAATTATTTACCCTGTAGATAAGTCTTACCTAACTAAGTAACTATAGTTAATATAGGTATTTAAAACGTAGTAAACTTATTACTTACTTTTTCTCATCGTTGCCCGTAAGCTTGACCTACCTATATATTTTTATGTAATTATGTTGAATATAAAATTATTCTTACTATTTGCAACGTTTACTGGAGTGCTTAGCACTCGGAACTTTCAGGACTTTATTTACAAATTTGGTAAGTAAGATTTCACTGCCATAAAAAACTGCCATAGTTATTATAATACAGCCTATAGCTAAGGTACCTATCCTAGACCAGGCCTAAGTGATCGTAACTGATCACTGAGGTTAAGCAACTTCTGGCACTGTCAGCAATTGCATGGGTGACCAATTTCAAGTTGTTCTTTTCTGGACGCTTCCGGGCTTCGGACGGCACGTTAAGCCGTGGGTCCCACCCGCCCAGATAACATGTAAGCTTGCTTCAAGTTTGTTTTTTGTGTGCAAACCTTCTTTCACAATCTTACAGCAAATTTGAAATAAACTTGCCATAGGAAATTTGACGTTGCAACTGTATATCACACAAAAAACAAACTTGCAGCAAGCTAACATGTTATCTGGGTAGCAACAAATTTAAGTATTTAAATCAGGGTAACTACCTATTTAGCTATAAACAAGTGTTACGATGAATGGTATGGTATAGTAGTAGGCAGGTTAGGAGAAGGATTTTGTAGGTGCTGGAAGGTTTGCTAGTCTTCTGTGAAGTGGACTTGGAGGAAGATTTCCTGCTGCTGCTGCTCTGGATGGCCATCGTCAGGTCGTGTTCGATGTTGTAAGGGTAATCAATATGGTGGATCGAAGGTGTTGCAACTCCTCAATTAAAAAGGAAGGATCCTCCAACCAAGCTGGACGGTTTAGCTTGGTGGGCGACTGTCCAACGGTTACTTCGGGTTAGGTACTGTATTAAATTTATCCTTCCGCACCACAGTCGGTCGTTTTTAATACCTCTTAGCAGGATATAATTATATATTCTTTCGAATATCGTGATTAATTCTGTCGCCACAGCATATTGCGATAATATTTCGTGCCCAACGGCAAGCCTTGCTTGGACTTGCTTCAGAAATTTAAATTATACGTAAGTAATAGGTAATTTAAATATTTCAGGACCAGATCGCCCGCACTACATTGAATTGGGTAGAACGGAGGGCCAGATAGAACGTCGCCAGACTAAAACAGGTGTATACTTGAATCAACTGGTAACTAACCTATTTATAACATTTGTCATGCATTCACTTGACGGACACAATAGGAAGTTTTGTTTTAGGGTTTCTGCTCGAGAATTCTCGAGCTCGAGAAGATTCGAGAAATTCGGCTTGGTTCGAGACGAGAAAAAAATCTGAAGACTCGAGAATTTCTCGAGCCTTGAGATAAAAAATAAGAATATTCAATTAAAATTTTCCTGCGCCTAGCAACATACACACGCATACCATGCGCGTATTTATGATTTATTATATTTCATCTCCATTTAAGCTAGTGCTGTACTGATAATACCAATTTATGATTAAAAGATAACGTAGTAATAGTTACGTACTGTTTCTTAGTTCAGGTGGACGAAAAGAAGTCATCCGATATTGTTTGGCTCTCATTTCTTTTATAAATGAAAAACTGTACGATTCTGTTTTTTGGTTATGTTTATTTTAACCTTTACAATTTTATTGTTAAAGTCGAGAAGATCAATTGTGATGGCGCCCATTTAGCCGTATATCGGCCATACGGTCTCGTTTTATGGCATTTCTCATCACTTCAGCGAAAACTTCGGGCGAGAGATTCTCGCCCTCGTGTCGAATGTTGTCCTTGAGGGCTTCCAGAGACACGAGCTTATTCACATAAACACGGGACTTCAAAAAACCCCAGAAAAACTAACCAAAAAAGAGATAAAACGAAAAAAAGGCGACCCGAAAACTGAATAAACACAATTATTCCACGTTCTTGGGGAGTATACCACTCCATGGCTTCTGAACTTGTATTCTGCATTTGTCTAGTCCACCAATATCAAAACGGATTTGAAATTGGTGGCCATTTTCACAAATGAGAGCAACTTCCAATAGGGTGATTACTTTTGGCCCACCTTGTACTAGTAATAAACAAAATAAACTAATATTAGCTAGACAGCTAATTATGAGTATTATTAGAGTATTTTCTTTGTGATTAAGTTGACAAAGTAAAAAAAGGAGATTTTGTGTTTTTTTATGTAAATAAAACTTTTTTCTAAAGGTCTTCTTAGAAAAGCTCGAGACTCGAGAAGACTCGAGAATTCTCGAAGCTCGAGAACGAAAACAGGTCGAGAAATCAGAAACCCTATTTTGTTTGCAACGACTCTACTTACCCTCATTGCATTATGCCCCGAAATTTCATGTTTCGTCAAACAAGAGGGGCCAATGTGGAGTCCATTTCTTGCATGCTACTCACAAGATCCTAACTATGTATATAAAATTAGTTACCATTTACTTGCAGGCTTCGCCTAGTATGATTCGTCACGTGACCGTCACAGTTATCGGATCGAGCTTCCTGGACACTCCTGAGTCCGTCTTATACGACGAAAAAATCGGCCTCGTCAAAATAAACTACTCCCTACGCGGCAGTCTCGGAAAGCCGAAACACTACGTCGTCGTGATTAAGGGAATAATTCCATTTCCGTTAACCAAGAAAACGGGGCCAAAGAGCGGATAATCCAACGCTAAATAAATTAATTGAATACTTATATTACTTACATCAAGGTGGTCCAAAATATATATATTAATACTTATATTATATATTATTGCCGGTCACAATAACTTCGTTTAAGATGTTTGTACTCTTTGGTTACGGATTACTAATTAATTATAGCTCAGTTATAATTAAGTACAATACATAAGCACCGTATAATCACTAGTGTGTCCAAATAAGTTACAGTCGTAGGTAGGTACATACCTAGGTAATCAAAGCAATAAGCATAGCGAGCTAGGTTCCTATACTTCCTAGTACTTCATACCTGGGCGGCACAGAGTAATATCAGTTTTATTAATTTGCAATAATGTGGCATATAAAATTATTATTTTATTGCGTTACGTTCACTGTTGCTATGTGCAAAGACTTTGTCTACGAATTTGGTAAGTTAGTTAGTAACTACCTAACTACTTAGCTATTGAACTAACTACTGACACAAGAAAGTTTCTGGTGGAATCTAATTTGATACTTTTTTCAGGCCAAGACCAAATTTATTACTTCATCTTAGGCAAAACAGAGGGTGAAATTGTGAATACAACTACCAATGTGGAATTGGATCCTTTGGTAAGAGGCTTCAACAGCAACATCAGTAGATGATTATAGCTGGTTATATGGCTATGGACGCAAAAGCAGCGATGAGCTACGCTCGCAAGCCGTGTATTATAAATTGGCTTTCTGATTTTATGGCATCCTAATTAGGGGCCGTCCATTAATCACGTGAGGTCGTTTTTCTCATTTTTTGACCCCCCCCTCCCCCCTGGTGATATTTGGTGAGGTTTGGGACCAACCCCCCCTCCCCCCTCTCGATCACGTGTATTTTTTGGAAGTCTATGTAAAGGCAATTTTTGACTAGAAAAAAAATAGGTCATACTACAAATCGTTAAAATTTTTGCGCCGTCCAAAATATCAGTTCAGAAATACCTAATTTTTGACAAAAAAATAATACACGTGATGTCTAACGAGAACCCCCCCTCCCCCCTCGTGATGTTTCGTGAGGTTTTCAGTACCCCCTCCCCCCCCCCCCTTTGAGCCTCACGTGATTAATTGACGGCCCCTTAGATTAGATTATTATATGGATGATAGGTAGGTAGGTATGTACATGACACCTTGCTGATACCATTGACATTTACTGCAGGCTCCGGCTCCTGATTCGATCAGCTACGTGAACGTGACAGTGTCAGGGTTGAGCGACCTGGATGCACCCAACTCCGTGACGTACAACGATACGAGTTATGTCCTGACCATAGACTACTCTCAGTTCAGCAGTATCGACCAGCCACGCCACTACACCGTACAGTTCAAGGGATTTGTGCCCATACCGATCCACTAGTTATAGTTATCCCGTATGATCCAACGTTCAAGATAGTACTTCTAGAATAAACTAAAAACTAGAGATGCCACGAATATTCGGCAACTATTCGGTATTCGGCCTATTCGGCCAGTTTTTTCAGTTTTTTTTACATGATTTACTATTCGGTAT
Source organism: Plutella xylostella (assembly GCF_932276165.1). Lineage (NCBI taxonomy): Eukaryota > Metazoa > Arthropoda > Insecta > Lepidoptera > Plutellidae > Plutella > Plutella xylostella. Next base: position 4,337,674 of record NC_064005.1, read on the forward strand.
TCGGCCGAATAGTGCGTACTATTCGGGCCGAATACCGAATAGTAAATCATGTAAAAAATTACTTGTTATTTTGATTAAAATTTTGTATTTATTTCCAAAACACAACATTTTAGTACTTAAAATTAATCAATATTAAGTTGTGCTGGATAAAAACGAGTATTTCAGCATTTTTTGGTAGCCCACGATTGCGCTTTTCATTGTAACCATCCTCAGAAAATAACCTCTCACTATAAATGCTACTTCACGGTGAAGAAAGATAAGTTTTTGCAAATTTCAAAAGGTTCGGGTATTGTTTTTTGTTTGCTGACCTTGTAAGGATCGGCCATCCGATCTAGGCGAACTATTATCAAATAAAAATTCAACTCGTTTGCCACAGCATTCTGTCTCCTAATAATTAGCATTTCTCAGTTCCAGGAACAAAAAAAACAGGTTGTAGCGCCGAATATTCGGCGCTTCGGCCGGCAGCGTCGCCGAATATTCGGTATTCGGTATTCGGCCAATTCACTATTCGTGGCAGCACTACTAAAAACTATTAAACTTGATAGGTTTTCCAAAACAACTGATAACAATGAAAATATTATAACTAAGTATTTAAAGCAGCGCGTGCAATATACAAGTATATAGCTATGCACCTGGGTTGTCGGACACCATCATGATTTCATGATGATGGCGGCCACCGACTGCGACGCCTGGCTCTCTCCTCCTCGTCCCCGGAGTAGCGGCGCGCTGCAGTCATATATAACTAAGTTAACTGTATTTTTAGGGTTCCGTAGCCAAAATGGCAAAAACGGAACCCTTATAGTTTCGTCATGTCCGTCTGTCCGTCTGTCCGTCTGTCACAGCCGATTTACTCGGAAACTATAAGTACTACAGTGATGAAATTTGATGGGAATATGTGTTGTATGAACCGCTACAAAAATATGACACTAAATAGTAAAAAAAAGAATTGGGGGTGGGGCCCCCCATACATGTAACTGAGGGATGAATTTTTTTTTTCGATGTACATACCCGTGTGGGGTATCAATGGAAAGGTCTTTTAAAATGATATAAAGTTTTTTAAAAAACATTTTTCTTAAAGTGAACGGTTTTTGAGATATCAGCTCTCAAAGTCGTAAAAAGTATTTCCCCCCCCCTCTATTTTTATAACTACGGGGTATAAAATTCTAAAAAAAATAGAGGTGATGCATGCTAATTAACTCTTTCAAAGATTTTTGGTTTGATCAAAGTATCTCTTATAGTTTTTGAGATAGGTTGATTTAACTGTAATTTTGGTTAAGTTATTGTGCTTACACTGATTTGCTGCTACGGAACCCTTTGTGCGCGAGCCCGACTCGCACTTGGCCGGTTTTTTTCGTATAAGTTTATGACGATTTTATTTTTATTAAAATTTCATCAGTTCATCATAAATAAGTATATATATAAATAAGTTCTCATCAAATATTGTAGTATCCTTAAGCTTGTCTTTTTCTTATGTAAGTATTATAAAATATAAATAAATAAATAAATAAATGGCGACAAAAGAAAATAAATCCACAGCAAGTTGAATTACATAAGTATGGGGTAGGTTAAAGTGTTTATTTTACTACTTTGTATGTTCCTGGTCGGTTTCTTCATCATGAATTTTCTCCGAGGAATTCTTCAGTTCTTCTATATCGTGCCACAGCTCTGCGTGATACAAGGCTGCCGTTTCAACTTCCATCTCAGCCGCATCTACTGTAAATAAACAAATACTTAATCAGCTTAGGAGAGACACTGCATCGATCTATTAAACTTTCCCCTGGCTACCCCGAGTGCGGCTTTAGATAGCTATCTTAAGTAGACTTTAAGTAAGTATCTAGTTATTTGTTTCCTCTGTGGTTAACTAGGTAAATTATTGTAAGGTTTAATAACACCTCAAGACTTACGCCGTAAGTTTTTCACAATTGTTACACTTTTTTTCAATCTTGCCATATCAAATCCAATTTCTTCTTGTAATTGATTGTAAAAATCTGCATCGTTTACATCTACCGTCTCGATGTTACTGGAATTCATAACTTTTGTTGAATATAACTTTTATCAAAACAAAATTCGAGTATCTTTTCTTTCTTAAATTAACCACAACTTAACTTCAACAGCGTAAAAAACTAAAAATTTCAATATCGCGCTCAATCGGCGCGTTACGTTCTGAAACTTGAGAAGAAGGATGCTTGAGGCTGACTGGCCTTTTCCTTGTTTTGTGCATAAATTTTCATATTAATACCATTTGTATTTATTCATTTGTTAATTAAACAATATATAACAGAGTATATTGTTGTAAATAATAATAATTATAAATTGTCCTAAAATTCCATACCTTATTTCTAAACGAACGTTATATAGAAAGCGTTCGAAAGTTTAGTTAAGGCTTTGGCTCATATTTATAGATTTGAAGTATAATAAAAATACCTGATTTGAAAAAAACATTAATGTATATTATATTTACCTACCATAGGTATATTCTTCTGGTTTCAACAAACAAAAGACGACTGCCGATGCCCTTTTAACAAAATTAAAATATCTTTAACACTTATCTCTGAACGCACTTCTGACGTACCTATGACATATGGGCATGACCTCGACAAATAAGCCGACTAAAACAAAAAGTGTACGATCGATAATGTCAAATACGTCTGTCTCTTTCTATTCATAATATTGTTACATCGTGCATCGCAATCTGTGGTGTTTTTTGTACACATGCGATATATTTTTTATTTAGTCGAGTAAAAAAATTGTCACGCTTTTGTGCGATCATGTCATGCACAAACGCGAAAAATAGTTTTTTATAATACAATTACAGTTTTAGTTTGTTTTTATATTACCTTATTATAAACAAATTCTTTCTGTGTAATTCTATAGGAATATAGGTTTCCATAAGCGATAAACATGATGAGTGACGACGATCGTGATATCGACATTGAAAGTGATGTAGGTGTTTACCATATTTGACAGTGCTTATCAATATCAGAGTTTCTGTTTATTTTTATTCATCAATATTTATTTCAGGCTGATAATGACTCAGACTCCCGTTCACACACGAGAAATAGTTTGAGTGGTGGCTACTACTCCCAGGTAATTTTATTCCCTTCATTCATAGGTTATGTTTTACAGTAATTTAGCAAAGCACGAGACATGGTCTTTACATTTTGTCACTTGATAAGTAGACAAAAGTAAATCTTTGTTATAGTTTATTCTTTGTATTATGAACCTATTATTATATTTTTATTATTACCTATTATTATATTTCCTTAATGTAATTATGAGACTTCATTCAAAACTATAAAGATTTTTTTCTCTCTAAAGGGTGGTAGTGGCTTACAGGCGGAAAAAAGAGCTCACCATAATGCTCTAGAAAGGAAACGAAGGGATCACATCAAAGACAGTTTTACCTCATTACGTGACGCTGTGCCAGCCCTGCAAGGGGAAAAAGTGGTGTGTATCTCCTGTATAAATAACAATCACAAATTAAAAGTAAAGCTTTACCACTTAAAGAATATTAAAGTTTTTTGGGTATTTCCCTCCAGTGGAATAAGTAAAAAGTTTGATTTTCAGTAGTAAAAAACCTATCACTAAAGTCAAACATTCCTTTGTAGCTCAAGGGCACTCTCAAGGTTGATGTACTATCAGTGCACATGGGGATAAACTCACTAAACTTTAATATCTTTCAAGTGGTAAGGCATATACTTTGATCAAGCCAACTTTAGTTTCAGCATCGTCATACTAAGCAGAGCAAGCAAAGTGGTGCAGCGGAGAAGGTACGGAGATCAATCATTGCCGGGCCTGCGGGCTCGGTTCAAAAGGGATAGAGTATCAAAACATTTCATTTCTCATGGTCTAGCATAAGTTAATTACGACCTTAGTTTCTATTCATGTCACAAGGTCATTACAATTATATGATTAAACTTTAAAGCCTATTTAGCCCCACAGCCTGTACATTTGTGAAGCTCTGGCTTTATGTCCTAAATTAGTATTTTTAAAAGAATTTTAAAGATACTGGGATAAGCCGACAATATTATCCATGAACTCTTGTGTTTGATTAATAAAAATATAAAGCATCTGTATACAAAATATTGCTCAAGCATGAAACCTTGCATAAAACATTGCCATAAAATATTATTTTGAGAATAGGTATTATTAGAACTTTTGATTTTAAATTGATTCCTAATGTAAACAATGTTGTTATCTTCAGGCCAGTCGCGCGCAGATACTGAAGAAGGCAGCTGAATACATATCATTCATGAGGAGGAAAAATATGGCACACCAGCAAGATATTGATGACCTGCGGAGACAGAACACTATGCTGGAAACACAAAGTAAGTTATTTCTGCAGACGATCTTATTAAAGATAATAAGCTGAAAGCAAATAAAATTATTACCTGCACATTTTTCCACTACATTCAATTTGTTAATTTGTCATGTTCACAATAGAGATTGACAAATTGAGCACAACTTAAAATTGTCATACAGTGCTATCATTCACTGACTTACCATAGTGCTGAACTTGAGTTCATCCTTTGGTACATGTTCTGGCTTTATATACAGGGCATAAGAGTATTATAATAAAAAAACTTTGACCAATATCACACTCTAAATTTTTTAAAATACATATTTCATTAATTTAAATTCTACAATCAAAATCAATTCAAAATCTACGATCCACTAAAAGCTTCGTCATTAACCTATATAACAAATGTTATCAGCAATATGCCTCCTCAAAACAATCTAAATTGATTATGAAAATTTTAAAAATAGTTTAACACTGAGCCATTTATGCCTACCTTAATAACTAATTATTTCCTGATCATACCAAATAAGAAACTAATTACAACATATTAGAATAAACTTCACTTTAAAGTAAATAACAAACCCTGTCTCCCCATTCTAGTCCGCACCCTGGAGAAGGCGCGGGCGACGGGCCAGTACATGGAAGCCCACGAGCTCGGGCTCAAGTCCGAGGGCAGCTCCCATGACACCGACAGCTCCGACGGCGAGGGCACCACCCGCCGCGTCAAGAAACTCAAGATCGGCGTCTCCGCATAGGTAGTCCTGTACAGTTTACACACCCCCTGCAGAAACTAAAGTGGCAAGTGCAAAAAAGTGTGACATCTTTTTAAAAAGTAGTGCTATCTCTATGTTTAAAAAGGTTGTGCGGTAAGGAACTGGATTTAAATGGATGGGAGTGTAAAGCTGTGCGATTGTTTAACGCGTTTTTAATCGAACGGACTCTGTTTATGTTTTCTATGTTTTTTTATGCTGTTTAGCGATTGTATTATATGTAGGCAGTTTTGTAAAATCTAGATCATGTCAGAGTAAGTTTAATTGTAAAATACTCTCAGGAAAAAATAAGTGAGTGTTCTAAATCTTTTATATCATACTCAAGTTCTACAGTATAACTTCTGTATTACATTTTATTGTCAAAATACATGATATTTCTATAGCTATATACCTAGGTTTGTTGATGATTGGATGATAACATTAGCTGATATAGCCTAAAGCCTTAAGTTTAAATGCATGTGAACAGGCAAGTCCTTTAAAGTCAGAACCAGGTAACAAAGTGGGATAATTTTGAATGTAAATAGGTGCCAAATACATTTTAGAAAATGGCTATATTACCACAAAAAGGATTAAACCAGGTTTAAAGCGTGTTTGACACACATTTCTGTATATTTAGAATGTATATTTATAATGAACACAATTAATAAAATATGAAGTAAGGGTGTTTTGGAGATTTCATAATATTATAATAATAGATATGCTAACAATCTCGTTGTGACCGTTTTAGTTGTCTCTGAAACACCCTCTACATTATAATGACGTCAGTTTGTGACATACCTACTTTTTCGTCCATAAGGGTGCTTACATAGAGAATCGGGTTCCCTAATCCTAATCTACCTGTACCGGTAACCTGGTTATGCGAAAGCACTCACTCACTGAGCATTTCCCGGATTTTTAAATGTCATGAGCGCTTGCGCTGTCGCATAATTAGGTTACCGGTACAGGGAACCCGTTTCTCTATGTAAGCACCCTAATAATTAATATATTTCCTGAAGAACTGTCGAATTGATATAAAAGCCATGTGAAATTAATCAAAAACGTTGATCGCTAACCGACACTGTTTCTAATCATAAGCATTAATATAGTGTTATATCTAAGTAAGCTAAAATAAATTAGTCCCTGTTGAATTTTCTTAAAGATACAGTTGTATAAATCATACGGATCAATGTACCTAACATACAGATAAACTTTTAAATAACGAAAAATATATGCTTTTTGCAGCTTAACATGTATATGATGTTAAAATGCATAAGGCAAAACCGCTACCAGTATAAACTTAATGCTTTAAGAAAATTCAATTAAGTAAGTTTTAGGCATAAATTAAGGTTACAATTAAGTACTAGTATAATTAATTGGTCTTCTTGATTGAAATTCAGTAAATTTTTATATGTGGAAGTGGAATTGAGGAAATTCTTTTTTAATTCAGATTAACTACCACATTAAAATCACTGGTATTTACTATAAGTACCTATCATCCTTTTTTGCTGACATGATGACATTTTGATGTACCTACTCTTGAAGTGTACCTAAATACAATAATGTATTCTTATACCTATTTCATTTTAGAAGACTTGATGAAATATATTATAAAATATACATTTCTGTATTTTTATTTACGGTAACTTACCAGTATCTACTAAACTGTTGAATGAATACGAATTAGGGTTGCAGGAAAGGTGCTTTCCCGAGTAACGTAGGTATATATGTATACCTATAAAATGTATAGCCTTGTGATGTTAATTATAATTAGGTAATTAGGTACCTAAAAGTCTTAGTACCTATTTACATTTATATTAACTATGGGTATATAAACAACAGAAAAAAAGGTGTGGTTCATCCCGTTTCGCTGCCTTTGTTTATCGATGACGTCACTGTTTTTAAAGCAGACTGCGCTGAATCCAGCTGCAATGCAAGCGAGGCGCTTTCCTCTTTGTTGTATTCAACCTTGTTTGCTCACCAAACTGTTTTCATATTCCCGCAATCTCATTTTAAAATGCAGAATTTATTGCGTTGCTGAGCTAAATCAACTGGAGCGTCGAACTGCGATGTTATTTTGTTTAACCGGCTAAAAAAGTGGAGAAGGTTCTCAAACTAGTGAATAGTAGGTAATTAGTTACCTAATAGGGTGATAGGATGATAAGGTCGGCTTTTACTTGCTGGGATTATTTAAACTCAAACAAACATGCGTTCTGTATGAATCTTTATTTGCGTCTAATAAGAAATGTTAAACTGGTAAGTGGACTGTATGTATAGATAGGTAGACACTCATAATGCTCATAAGCGGGGCGGCAGATTACAACTTGACAGCCATGTTTTTTTTTTTTTATTTTAGGCGGGAATCCATTATTACAACCATAGACATTCCGCCCACCAAGAACTTAGTTCTTTTACTTAAGTAGGTACATTTAAAATATCAGATCATAAATGCAAACTAAACCTCTAGACTTAGAACTAATTTATATCTTAGAACGAACTCGATATAAACTTAACGACTGCAAAACACATTTTAGTATCAACATCCTAAATTCCTAACGTATTAACAATGAAATAGGTATCTCTAAAATATAATAATACATGTAGTTATTTAAAACGTAAGTATTTGCTAGCCGCCCACCATTACATAACATTGCTCACTGTAACAGGTAAGTATTAGTTCTAGCTTAAAACTTAAACTCAGATATTGACAACAAAATGTTAACAATTTAAACAATACTAAATATAACAAGTAGAAATTGCCAGCTTCAGCATTTACTATTCTAATTTAACAACCTACATAAACTGACAATCTTTAAAGTAAATAGCCTCTAAGACATTAACAATTTATTTAACTTAACTATTTAGTAATTACACAAATTTTACTTACTGGACGCTTGAACACTCCAGATTTACATTTCACTGATACTACACGAGTAATATTGTCAGGCCCAGTATGTTTAAGTATTATTTTACCTAGTACCCATTTAGCAGGGGGTAAATTGTCTTCTTTCAGGATAACAATATCTCCTATCTCGGGCTCAACACTTTTAGTATTCCATTTGTACCGTTGATTTAAATTAACTAAGTACTCCTTATACCATCGGTTCCAAAAATCATTTACAATTTTTTGCGTTAAGCGCCATCTGTCTAATCCTTGAACATTAAACTTAGTATAATCATCATCAGCTAGATTTAACAAAGGTTCACCTACTAAGAAGTGGCCTGGTGTCAAGGGGAGAGGGTCGCTTGGATCGTCACTAAGTACGGAAATAGGTCGTGAATTTAGACACGCTTCCACCTGCGCCAGAACTGTCGACATCTCCTCATAGGTAAGTGTACTATTCCCAACTACTTTACGCAGGTGCGTCTTTGTACTACGTACGCCGGACTCCCACAAACCTCCAAAATTTGGGGAGTGGGGAGGGATAAAATGCCACGTTGTACGCTCCAAGGTAAGTAACGAAGCAATTTCCTCCGTCAGTGATGATTTTGCACTGTTGAACATGTCTCGCATCTCTCTATCAGCTCCGACAAAATTAGTGCCATTGTCGCTATATAAATCTTGACAATGGCCTCGCCGAGCAGTAAAACGCCTGAATGCTGCTATGAAACCTTTAGCAGTTAAGTCAGTAACCGCTTCCAAGTGGACTGCTCGGGTAACCATGCAGACGAAGAGGCATATGTAGCCCTTATACGATTTAGCTCCTCTGCCTGGTGAAAATCTTATGTTGATAGGACCACAGTAATCCACTCCAGTAGACCTGAATGGTTTACTTGGTTTTAATCTCGCCTCAGGAAGAAGACCCATGAATGGAGTTGTCTTCTTGGTGGTATATCTTAAGCAGATAACACATTCTCGATAAACCTTCTTGACTTGTTCCTTGGCATGAATAATCCAAAATTTTGCTCTTAGAAAGTTTAACATAATCTGAGGACCTCCATGCATAGTTTGATGATGAGCATCAACAATTATGAGCTTGGTAAGGTGATCCTTAGCAGGCATAATTATTGGATGTTTCGTGTCATAACATGCGTCTGATTGTGCTATACGTCCCTGAACTCTTAATGTTCCTTTTTCGTCAAGAAAAGGGCAAAGAGTACGTAAATTACTCTTTTTAGGAACGCATCCTCGAGTCTTTAACTGTTTTATCTCGCTTTCATATTCTCGCCTTTGAACTTCTTTAACACAACAAAGTAATGTTTCATTTGTCTCCTCTACTGTAACAAATTTTGTTAATTTAGCTCTCTCGGTTTCTGGTATCTTTAAATTCAAAATTCTTCTGCAATAACTTAGTACTCTTAGCATTCTCGATAATGACGAAAATCTTGTCCAAATGAATTCTTCTTCATCTATCTTTGATAAAACAGTTAAAGCCTTGACTCTTTCCTCCTCGTGTGTGTCCTCAACCTTAGTACCATCACTCTCGATGTTAGGCTCAGAAAGCCACTGCGGCCCATTCCACCACAATGAGTTTTGTAGCAACTCATGTGGTTGCATGCCTCGCGAAGCGCAGTCCGCAGGGTTTGTCTCCGACGATACATGGCCCCATTGCTCATACTCCATGATGTTTAATATCGTGGACACTCGGTTGCTCACAAAAGTCGTCCAACGACTTGAGCCTCCCTTAAGCCATGCTAAAACGATGGTGGAGTCAGTCCAGCCATATAAATCCTCTTTAGGTATTTCCATCACTTGCGACACTTCGCTGATAAGTTTTGCTGCCAACGTTGACCCACACAGCTCGAGGCGGGGAATCGAAATCTCCTTTTCAATGGGGGCAACTTTGGTTTTTGCTGTCAGCAGGTGTACATGTACTTGGTTGCACTCGTCTATCACTCTAACATACACTGCTGCTGCAAAAGCTGACTTCGAAGCGTCCGAAAACACGTGTAGCTCGATTTTCGAGGTTTGAGTAGCATTGTACCATCTCGGTAGCTTTAGCTGTGTTAAATCTACTAACCCGCGTCGATATGCAAGCCACTCACTCAGTAGATCTTCAGTCAAACGATCGTCCCACTCTAGACCCGATTGCCACAGTTTTTGTATCAGAATTTTCGCCAGAACTATGACAGGGGCGATCCAGCCTAAAGGGTCATATAATCTTGCGACATCAGAAAGCACTTGCCGCTTTGATATCGAATCTGTGGGCTCTGGTAACTTTAACATGTACTCGAAACTATCAGCGTCTCTATTCCAACTCACTCCAAGAACCTTTATACTCTTGTTTAGTTTGATTGAATCAGATCCTTTTTCTTGCTCCTGTCCTGTCTTCTCTGTTTTCCTAATCTTCTGTAGTACTGTCTCTGAATTACTGTTCCATTTTTGTAGCTCAAAACCTCCTGATCTCAATAGTTCATTCATCTCATTGTATATATTCATAACTTCATCTTCTGTTTCAGCTCCCGTGATTAGATCGTCCATATAGAAATCTTGCCTTGTTAATTTTGCCGCTAACGGATATTTAGATTCTTCTAACTCAGCAAGTCTCTGTAGGCATTTGACAGCCAAATATGGCGCACATGCTGTTCCAAAAGTTAGCCGTAACAGCTTATAGTGCTGTATAGGTTGTGACTCATCCGATGAAAATCTCCAAACTATTCGCTGAAAATCGGTGTCTTCATCAGCCACACGGACCATCCTGTACATCTTCACAATGTCCGCGACGATGCACACCTTGTGCCTTCTCCATCTCATTAGTATGTGTCTCAAGTCTTGCTGCAGCTTCGGACCCACGAGTAGATCGTCATTCAGCGAGACATTGTTAGTCCCTTTACTCGAAGCATCGAAGACGATTCTCACCTTTGTGGTCTCCTTGTCTTCTCTCACTACGGCGTGGTGAGGCAAGTAGACTGCCTTGGGATTCTCAAGCTCATTTTCATTCACCTTTCTCATGTGATTTAAACTCAAATATTCTTCAAACACTTTATTGTATTCTTCTCTCAGTTTAGGTTCTCTCTTTAGTTTTCTCTCTAAAATCTCTAGTCTCTTGATAGCTATCTCTTTTGAATTGCCATATTGACTCTTAGGATCTTCTGTTGTAAATGGTAGCCTTACCACCAGTCTTCCTTCATCATCTCTCACTGTCGTTGCGTCGAAAATCTCTTCACACCTTTTCTCACTCTTGGTCATCTCTTTGTGTATTGTGTTAGGCTCATTTTCCATCTCCCAAAACTTCTTCAATAAGTCATCTTCTTTCACTTGTACATGCATGCTCATAACATTTGCCTTTGCTAGTTCCTCAGGACCTCTCGCCGCTCTTCCAGATAAAATCCATCCGAATATGGTATTCTGTGCTAGTAGGCTCCCTTCAGATTGCTTAATCAAGCCATCTTGCAATATTTCAGCATACACCTCTGCACCTAGAAGTACATCTATTTTACCTGGTTTCGTGTATGTAGGATCAGCTAAAGGTAAGTGACCAATTTCTGACCACTCAGGAACTGTCAACTCAGCTGCGGGAAGTAAAGAAGTTAAGGAATGTAACACATACGCATTAACTTGTATCGAACTTTCTGGGCTATGGCGTGACTCTACTCGAAGCGAAACAGTGTGTTTTATTCTCATACGACCATCTCCCAGACCTGACACCCAACCACTAACAGGTTTACGTGTAAGCCCTAGTAATTGTACAGTAGCCTCAGTTACAAAAGATGCCTGCGATCCTTGATCGAGTAAAGCTCTAATAATTTGTTTACAACCTGTCGAATTAAATACCTTTACTCTAGCCGTCGCAAGAAGCACGCTGTTGGGTTGCATTTCTCCTCTGGAATGCGCTGCGGTGATGTGCGTGTCACCTTGGGATGTGCTCGGCCTCTCGTGCCCACTCGGTGACGCCGTCGCTGCAGCCTCGTTCGCTGACGTACCCTCGCGCCTGGCCTCCTTCTCCACTCGCTCGAAGTGTAGCATGGTATGGTGCCTCCTTCCGCATTTTCTGCAACTTGACTGCCGACACTTCAATGCTGCGTGAGTTGGTGATAAGCAGTTGAAGCACAGTCGGTTACTCTGGACATACTCTTGTCGCTCATTAGGTGTCATTAGCCCGAACCGCTTGCAGTGATAAATATAATGATTCTCATGACACATCGCACACTCAACATCATTGCTCTTCTGTTTATTCTCAATAGCAGTGTGAAATATTTTAGCTTTCGTGACAGGCTTGGCAGGTTGATTAGGACGCGTCACGTTAGTGTCGATCATCTCCAACGACCGGAATCGGTGCTCTAAATATTCTCGTAGTTGCTCCCAGGTTGGTAACTCATCAGTAACCATACTAACATGCTGCTCCCATTGTCTCATGGATTCTGTGTCTAATTTTGATACGACAAAAAATACAATAATTGCATCCCACGAGCTCGTATCGATACCCATATTTTGCAGGGACTTCAGACAAGTAGATGTTGTATCAAGTAAATTCTTCACTGCACCAGCTGATTCTGTGTTTATTTTTCTCATAGCAAATAAACTTCTCAATATTGCGTTCTTTTATTGTTATAACGTTTCACTAATTGTTTCCAAGCTTCTTCGTAATTAGCTTCTGTAGTTGAAAAGTTGCTCAATAGATTCTTGGCTTCACCAGTTAAATAACTTTTTAAATAGTGTAATTTCTGTACTGCCGTAATGCTCTGGTTTTTATGTATAAGCGACGAAAACATGTCATAAAATGTTTGCCACTCTTCATATCTTCCGCTAAATGTAGGTAAGTTAATTTGAGGTAATTTAACTTCACTCTTTATCTCGGCGCTGCTGCCGGGCGCCGCCGCCGCCGCGGTGTCGGTGGCGGGCGCTGACGATGACGCTGCACTCGGTGACAACCGCTCGATAACCTCTTGTAACGCCGCCTTGTATTCCACATAATTATCTTCGAAAATGTCATACGTATTTTGCGTAAAATATGCGTCAGATCTATCTTGCGAAGCTAACACAATCGCCTTATGTCCTTCTTTAAAGTCGGTAAATAATTGTTCCAACAACTCCAACCTTGTAAGTAAATAAGGTAGCTTAATTTTCTCCTTGGCCGTTTTCTTGTAATTTTTGATAGATCGCTCCAACTGATCGAATAACTCATCTTCTAATGATATAAGCTCGTCCACCTCCTTCGTAGTAGTCATTGTAGCTCACAAGTAATAATCCCAGCACAAGCACTAAGTCCGTAATTTATTAGGTAGGTATAGTTCTTAAAAACAACGTAAATGCACCCTGTCCATAGTCTGTAACTCACTCACTCAATGTCTCATATTAGAAGTTTTTAAGAATGTCTCAAAATCACGTAATTATTGTTTATTTATGCACTCGCACTCAAGTTTATAACTTTTCAATTATAATTGCACTAAATCTTGCAAATAAACAGGTGTCCGCCGGCCGCCTTATCTCTGTCCCGGTGGTTCTTTTTGTTCTCGCAGGTAGGCTCGCTCGCGCTCAGTCCGGTTCGATTTGGACCAAATGATAGGATGATAAGGTCGGCTTTTACTTGCTGGGATTATTTAAACTCAAACAAACATGCGTTCTGTATGAATCTTTATTTGCGTCTAATAAGAAATGTTAAACTGGTAAGTGGACTGTATGTATAGATAGGTAGACACTCATAATGCTCATAAGCGGGGCGGCAGATTACAACTTGACAGCCATGTTTTTTTTTTTTATTTTAGGCGGGAATCCATTATTACAACCATAGACATAGGGTGAAATCGCCAAAATTTGTACGTAACAAAAGGGAAACGTTACAAAAATGTTACAAAAAGGAACTATACGGACTCGATCACACTACTATGAATAAATAAAACAATTTTTATTTAATCAGCACTACGGCGAAGCGAAAAGGAGGGTTATGATTTTGACCGTATCTATTGAATAATTAAAACACGAACTACTTTCGTAATTTTTGAACAAAAATATTTAAAAAATATATATATCTATGAGGTTTTTTTTTATTAATTGAATTATTAATTATTTTGGTATTAGGTATCACTAGTTAGGATAATTGAAATTAAACTTCTGTACAACTAATATGTTTTTGTAATTTATTAGTTTAAAAAATGTCATCACATTCTTGTCAGTCTGAATGTGCCCTTAGCTTTCCTTTTTGTAACGTTACAAAGAAAATTGTAACAAAATGGAACAAAAATTCTTACGTTCATAAGCTAAAAATATTTTAACACACGTGGATTTAGTTTTCCGAAAATTTGACTAACTGCAAAGTAAACAGACTGAAATTATGATTTTACGTGCAGGAATTACTTTGTAAATACTTTCCTTTAACTTAATTTGTCGGTTGTTACAAAGGGGAACACTGAAAAGTCTTTTTTCTTCCGAGTTCACTATAACTTCGATAACGACTACAAACAAAATGGCGAAGACGCGACACTAACGCCACTTCTAAGAAAACTTTTGCTCGTGGTGATGCCAGTAAAATAATTTAGATTTAATACTATTTTATACAAAAAAATACTGTTACAAAGAGCATAACAAAGAAATATGATATTTTTATTAAGAATTAAATTTATGTAAATTTCAATAACCACTGTACAAAATATGATAAAATACAAATTATTTAATACGTTACTTATTCTACTAATATGATTTACCAAAATTTTCTATGTGAAGTTGTATATAACAATATTATGTAGTCTGAGCCTATCTGAAACCTAGTTAAACATTGTGAGATATGGCGTTTCGACTTTCTCCGTGTTCGGCATCATAAGGGTCACAGTGACAGTTAAACAAAGTCCATTTTTCTCTCCATCTTTAATTTGCAAGGTGCGGGTGCCTATATAAATAGAGTGAGTCGCCCGCGCGCCTCAGTTGAGTTGATAAGCCGTGAGTAAAATGCTATTATTTACTGCTTTTAAAAGCTCAGCCACTGGTCATAATGCTCCGGCGCTTGGGGTTTTTATCCCACGCAGTAGGGTCCGATTCAATAGTCGTGGTGATGATTGATCACATATTCCGGTCCTACTAGTGGCGCTTGAGCTAGATACTTACATTAATGACCGCTTTAAGTAAAGCATATGTTAATTTTATACAGGAAAAAATAATAAAAATATATTTTTCTACCCTCAATTTCTAATATTTTTAGAAAACAGTTGATAAAAACTTTGCTATTACAATAATGCACTTGATTATAGCTTATGTAAGGCTTTACAAACAGGAGCTTTCCAGGACCGTCATAGGATTTTTTACAGGAAGCACGTGGCTCCGAGTTTCAGTATGTTGGGACATTGTGGCATGTGCGGCGAGTAATGTGATCCGCCGGTACCTACCCGCTGAGGGTAGGCAGGCCGATTCGGTGAAATTGAAGTTTCGTGTAACCTGCACCCGGCCCTGTGCTCCCGCGCTGGCCGCCGTCTCGTGGCACCTGCATCGCAGCGTACACCCGGCCCTGCGCTCCTGCCCTGGCCACCGGTTCGTGCCACCTGCATCGCAGCATACACCCGGTCCTGGCCCTGGCCACCGGTTTGTGGTACCTGCATCGCTGCATAGACCCAGCCATGCACTCCTGCCCTGGCGGCTGTACACCCGGTCCTGGCCCTGGCCACCGTCTTGTGCCACCTGCATCGCAGCGTACACCCGGTCCTGGCCCTGGCCACCGGTTTGTGCTACCTGCATCGCTGCATAGACCCGGCCATGTACTCCTGCCCTGGCGGCTGTGTTGTCCCACCTGCATCGCTGCGCACAACTGGCACTCCTGTTCTGGTTGCCAGATCCAAACGCCCCCTGTCTGGGAAGAGATTTCATGCTCAGCGGAACCGCCTGCACTATTGCTAGCACGGTCATCATCATCATCAGCCATCATTATGAGTGACTTATTTAGAAGGTATATAGGAACGTGCGCTATTCATCAGTGATTTTAGCATATGCAGACGAACGTTTACTGCCAAGGTTGGTCATGTTAGCCATACAAGGGCACACCAACGAAGCCTGAGTAACCACCTGCAGTCGCCGTAGCCGCATCGGCATGGATGACAACAAATCGGGTAACGTGCACCGCTTCTAAAAGTGTTATAGCACCTCAATTTGATGCCTCCGCTGAGGTAGGGAATTCTATTAAAGCAGCTTTCTTCTGAACTGCCCAAAGTGACCTGTAGACTGCTCCTGGGGATAGTTGTGCAATAAATTTTTTATTTCGATGTCTCTGCTGAAGAAACTGACTAATGCAGCTTTTGTTCTAAACTGCCTAAAGATCATTGGACTGCTCATGGGAATGGTGACGCACGGTAAGTACAGGAGCGTTACTCTATACTGATGAGAAACGAACGAACGAGAGCTGTCGTGCAATCGGCACGTTTAATACATACAAACAGATAGAGCGGCTCGCGCCGCAGTGCACTGAAAGTTCGTTTTTCGTCATATAAAGTGACCCCCCAGACACTATCTTAAGTGTCATGATACATCGGCAGATTCCAGCTTTGAGTCTTTTCTTTTCTCGGCTGTGAGCAAAGTGAATCCCACCGGCGAGTGTTCAACCTAAAAGCACTGAGCTAATTCCTGATTTCGTGAAAGTCGCTGTTGCTATACCATACCGCTTCACAAGTTACCGAATTTATTATGAACTGTCGGGTGATCATGATCGGAGTGTCATCGCGGTTTCTGAGTGGCACCATATTAGCTGTCTTCCTTATGTCCCAGTGGATTGTGAGTGTGTATCCGAGCTCTTTGTTGAAAAATGCGTGAACCTCCTACGAAGCAGCTGTCTACTAGTTGTGTATCGAATAAATCGAGTAACGGTGCTCTTGCACGAGACGACTACCTTTTGGTAAAATTATAACTTCCACTATTCTGGGAACATGCATATACCTACTGTGTACTGTGTATCACATCACGTATAGCCGCAGCCCTACTCAATGTACGGGGCTAGATAATAAACAATGGCAGTCGTCATTAAATTTCTATGAATTTCGAAGGTCATCATTTGGAGCACAATCCAAAGTGTGAAAGTACCTACCTATTCATGCCTAAACGGCTTCTCTAATGAAAATGTATTTTTAATTCGATTCTGGCACAAACGTTTCATAACTATTTTTCAACACTGTATCTGCTGAAACTACTTAGACTGACTGGTTAAGGTGCAGACGTGCCGTTTTCACAATTCCATTTTGAGTAATCCTCAACTGTTTTATGGATCTTTCAGTTAGTTACGTAACTAGTTACCAAGTAAAAAATTACATGTGTCATGCTCGTACTCGCATCTCATTTAGGAGCTCTCTGGCCTCTAGCTGAAGGCTAGAACTGGTATATATATCTACTAAGCTAGTACAGAGTTATAACCGGGAGCGGTGAGGTGGTAGCTGCTTGATTTATTAGAGTTTGCTGAAAACTTTCTAAATAAGTAATAATTATTAGTCATAATATTAACTCTTCGCAGTTCTTTCAGAATGCAATACCATACCAGGTCGCTGAAGTAGGTAACCTTCCTTAGCTGGACAACAACAAGCCTTTTTGTTTTAAAGAATGTCGCAGTTATTCGCCGTTCCACTGTCATATCGATGTCCAAAGACTTTTTCTTGGGTATAGCTAACTACCTAAGTTTACCTATAGATAGCCGCAAGCTATCGGCTGTTGGCGAACTGTCAGTTCTGATTGATAAGTCAGGCTCGAGGTGGCTCGTCCAACTGTCCATGTTCCCGCCACCATGATTGTTGCTTCCACAGATTAGAGAGTCTATGTTGGCTGTCGTTGCATCAGGTCTGATCAGGTACAACTAACATCTTTACGTACCATCTTTATTTAATCGAGCTATTTTATTTTGTTTTATCTAGGTTGACTTAATGGTTTCAAAATCGAACCTACAACAATGTAAGTAGGTACCTACCTACGTACCTTTGAAGTTGCAACAAGGCGAAGCCTTAAGGTTTTGGCCGAGACCTGCCCTTAGTGTTGACGAACATACCTAAAGGTGACCTTGTTAATGTTTTTCATATGAAGTACTGAACATTTTACTTATCCTGGTGGCATGACTGATCATTTAGCCGGGTTTCATTTATCAACTATTATAATTGTTATTGTTGTGTTAATCAATCTTTATTAATTGATGTCATCTACCAAGGAATGCTGCCAGAGCTCATAATATTCACACATGATGATACAGAATGATAGTAGCCGACAAAATCAGTGCAAAGGCTTATAAAATAACTTTCCTTCCTAGTAGGACTGCACAGGAACTCGTTAACCGCCGAGTTAGTTAGAATACAAAATTAGACTGTGTGTTACTTGTCAATCTAGAATATGAATATAGTGACCTGCATCATGTTTTGAAAAACTGAATACTTAGTTATCCGCCAGTGTCACAGCCTTCATCTAATCTTTCCCAGTAGCTGATGAGGCTGAGATATTTAGTAAAATTATCTTCCCTTCAAGCACCACTCCTCGTTCCAAGGACTAGATGCCGCGCCAGGTGTTGCAGGCCGTGTCGTCGTACAGGGCTGACTGAGCAGGTCCTCGAGGCTCCAGGGTCGGCTGCTGCATTTCTGAGGTCAGTCCAGAATTACATACCCTAGTCAGCATGTGCTGGCCTGAGCCCCAGCGGCCTGGATCGATATTCTACATTTTACAGCTTTTAAATATTGTTACAAAGTATTTCACTGGTTCCATCCATTGGCTAGTGTATGTTAAAAATATTGCCTTGACAATAACAAGATTTTGATCAATAATTACTTATAAGTATTGCTTTCGAAGAGGCACTGTGTGTATCCATATGAATAAATACCTACCTATATGTATAGGTACATACCTTCCATAACTTTCTGACAAGTCAGGAATAATAAGGAAGTACTTAAGTCTTATGTATACTTATACCTTTCTTTTTAGTATATCTATTACCTAGAAATCTATGCATTATAAATTTATAGATTCAAATATTTATCTACTGATATACTCATCAGTAGCTTATGGGTCACAGTTGGTTTTCTCTCCACCATGCGATAATAAACACATCTCACAATGTTTAACTAGGTTTCAGATAGGCTCAGACTACATAATAGACGCATTTTTCCTGAAATAAAAATGACATATTATGTATCTAGCCTATCTGAAACCTAGTCATTTCTGCATGGTGATATTACAACTGAGGCGCGCGGGCGACTCACTCTATTTATATAGGCACCCGCACCTTGCAAATTAAAGGTGGAGAGAAAAATGGACTTTGTTTAACTGTCACTGTGACCCTTATGATGCCGAACACGGAGAAAGTCGAAACGCCATATCTCACAATGTTTAACTAGGTTTCAGATAGGCTAGATACATAATATGTCATTTTTATTTCAGGAAAAATGCGTCTATTTTTCTCATTTAGTAGGTTTTAGTGCAACCAAGAGAAATGGACAAAAAATGTACAAATTTTGGCGATTTCACCCAATAGGTAGGTTACTTAAGTCATACTTTCAGTCAGGAGATAGAAGAAGAACATCAGGGGAAATAAAGTAGAGATTAAAGTTAGTATCTGGTAGTCTAGTCCACCTAGACTACCTAGATTATTGGTAATGACGATCTCTTAGGTACCTACTCGAGCAAGTGACCGTACCTAATGCACCAAATAGTGATGTGATGATACTGTCTGCTGGTAGGTAGGTCAGCAAGGGCGTACCCAGGATTTCAGCTAGGGGGGGGCAGCTCTTGAGATGATGGTCGGTCGGGTATATTGAAACAAAAATCATGAAAATTGTCTTTTATTAAGGTCAACTAGGCCAATTGCGTCTACATACATACATACATACATCCATCCTGACGTCCCTCAGCAGGGACAAAGGGCTTTGAGAAGATTTCTCCATCTGACTCGATCTTGGGCAGCGGCTGCGAGATCCTCCCACTCCATCCTCATAACCTTTGCCTCACTCTCCACAGAACGTCGCCAGGTTGTTTTTGGGCGGCCTCTTTTACGGCTTCCAGGTGGCTGCCAGGTGAGTATGGGCTTCGAAGGAGTTTCTCCAGGTCTTCTAAGGGTATGCCCCAGCCACCTCCATTTTCTAATGAGGATTTCTTGGTCGATAGGTTTCTGCTTGGTCAGTCTCCACAGTTCCGCGTTCGAAATGGTTCGTGGCCAGTAAATCCGCAGGATTCGCCTTAAGCATTTGTTGACAAATACTTGTAGCTTGCTGGATAGGTCTTTCCGAACGAACCATGTCTCGCAACCGTATAACAGGACTGACTTCACGTTAGACTCGAAAATCCTCACTTTTGTTCGCCGGGTGATGACGCTGGAGCTCCACACTGGTTTCAACTGGGCAAACGCGCCTCTTGCCTTGTTCAGACGACTCTCTATGTCCAAGTCTGTCCCACCTGTTGGATCTACTACTCCCCCCAGTCTACGTCCCATTGCGTCTACGGGCCAAATTAATCTTTTCGATCCTATTTGAAAACGGCTTTATCAATATTGAAAAATGCCATTTAGTTACGGTGGCTTAAACTAAATACTTTACATGAACTGCAGACAGATGGTGTTGTAGTCAACATAATATTATCCAAGTATTCAGTCATTTTGTGATTTGCACATTTTTTTGAAAGTTTGGTACTGTGACAGGTGATTGAAAATGTGAATCTAAAGTTTTCTTTATCAATTGATTTTATTCAGTAGGTATTCTAAACAATAGTCATTGGGCTACTTATATAGACACAAATTTTCAATGAAATAGCTTTATTTGATGAATTAATGATGTTAATTTTTTTATGTTTGATAAAAGTCTTGGTGTAAATGCGTTAGGCGTAATGGGGCTATTGCGGTTGTTGCAACGCATTGCCTCAAAACAGAAATCGTCAACCTTTTAATACCTACATACATAATTATGCTCACGACCCGCTTTTCGCTGTAAAGAAGAATGGCGAAACCTGACCCGCTTTGCATAAGTTAGCAGCCACTCACCAAACCTATTTTAAGTTATTGATAAAAATGTCTATTATCAGGGAAAAATATTTAAAAAAATCTAAACCATGGGGTTCTTGAGATATTAGGGTTCAAAAGTAAATTAATTAAATATATTTTTTTCGTTAAATAAGATTTTGCTGAATGGTACACGCACAAATAAGTTTTATAATCTAAATCATGGGATTCCCAATTCATAGCGCATCACAAAATGTATTACATGATTTTATTTATGCAAATAATATCATAATTATTTTTGCACATTTCACACTCAGAAACCTATTTTTATAAAGAGACCAATTTCAAAAATTATTTCATTCTATTCAAGTTCCCGTTATCCCGAAGTAACATAAAATACTTTTTAGCCAGGAATTCCCACGGAAACACTTTTAAAATCAATTTTTAGCTCGAGGGTAACATCTAGTACAGTAGAAAGACTTGATCTTTCAGCACCTATATCTTCGTTCTCCCATGTCTTATAATAATAAAATTAATACCAGTATATGCTGTAGTCACGGACTACACATCAGTGTATGTTTCATCAATGGCCGCTCTGGGTCATGGCGCCATAGAGAAATGGCCATTCTCCTTTGTATCGCCGTTTTTTATTGAGTACAATACACTAAAGTTGTCGGGTAAGTGTAAGTGTACAACCCGACTGTCAAATTTTTTCAAACTGCCCGAAGGCCTCTGACTAGGCTTAACAACTGCTGTCGAAGCAGCAACCGGGACCCACGGCTTAACGTGCCATCCAAAGCACGGAAGCGTCCAGAAAAGAACCATTTGAAATCGGTCATCCATCCAAGGCCGTGCCATGTGTTAACCTCAGTGATCAGTTACGATCACTGAAACCAGCTCGATAAGGATTTTTACTATTTATGAACACTAAACTTATTGAAGGGTATGGGTTTTGCCATGCACATATTTTAATTGATATCTAAGTTTAATACCCGTATTTGATCCAATCTTACTATTTTCTAAAGAATATAAATGAGAGGATGTTACTTTATTTTATTCACAACTGTCAGTCACCACTATTAAATCTACATTATTACTCACTTTACAGGAGTACTTAGGTACCTAGTTCTTTTTTCATAAAAATGTTATTAGGATTTATCATGGAGTAAATGCGTCCATGAAAATTAGACGCATTTTCCTGATTTCTACTAAATCACCTGTGAATTCGTCAATAGTTTCTTTTGGCTAAATTAACTGCCATACTATTGCACAAAAAAATTTACTGGATAAAGTCTCTTATTTTTTACCCGACTGCCGAAGGAGGAGGGTAATGTTTTTCGATTGTATGTTTGTATGTATGTATGTATGTCTGTTTCTTTGTTCCCTCCTGTAGCCTAAACGGCTTGATAGATTTTGATGTATGATGTATCGTTAGAAGCGTATTTATTGCGCGATGGTTATAGGCTATGTGACGTTACATTAAAGCGCCCTCTAGAGGACATAAAGGGATGATCGAAAAAATAATATTTTTCCAACTATGCCGTGTGGGGTATCAAATGAAAGGGCTTGATTAGCACATTACAAAAATATGCATATTGTAGGTATTTCAATCAGAAAATCAAAATTATTGAAATAAAAAATGTTAATAAACTAAAACGTGACTACTAACATAAGTACAATTCCATAAAATAAAAACAACTAAAAAGTTACAAATAAAAAATATAATTATAAATAAACACAAAACCCGACTGCACGCTAAAAAGATGAAAACAAGCCCCAATGTTAATGGAAAGTATCGCAGGCGGGGACCAACTTGACCGCCACACAAGATACACCTATCTAAGTCACATTCAGCTAAATGGTGAACCCTCTGCTGGTCCACGCCTGCGATACTTTCCAGTAACATTGGGGCTTGTTTTCATCTTTTTAGCGTGCAGTCGGGTTTTTTGTTTGTTTATAATTATTTCACGGAAAGCTTACCTATTGAATAGTTACATACTAAAAACACATTTTCCTCAAACCTGGAAAATGCGTTCAAAATCACGATTTTTTTAAGACACTAAATAAGAAACTTTTATAAGATTCCAGCAAAGAAATCAATGCTTTAAATTTGTTAAGAAATAGTTGTTCAATAGTCGTTAGTTTCTTAAAGTAAATATCTAACTTTTACATTAAAATTTTCATACCTTTGCTCCCATTATTCCGAAAACTTTTAGTGATCTAAAAATACAACGTAACCCCAGTTGACCTTAATTAGTTTGATTAAGATACAAAACAAAATAGGTAGGTAGGTAAGAGTAGATAACACGTTTTTAATTCCGACTTGGCAGGAAAAATTACGTTTATTTTATCTTCTAGGGGGGGGGCAGCTGCCCCCCCCTGCCCCTACCTGGGTACGCCCTTGGGTAGGTGTCTAATTAGGTAGGTATAGCAAACCAACACTGAGCTTTTATCAAGTGTCGCTCAAGCTTCGCAATGTGCTGATCTATGACAATTAATGGGTAGAGGGTAGAGTTTTAGCATACTGTATTTACAAATATACAAAAAAAACTCTATAATATCTAGTATGTATAAGGTAGCTACGGTTTCTAGGTACTTTTCATGCCTACGTTCACTTTAATTGCTTCACTCCACCCTCGCTCAGAGCAATTAAGTCAATCTCCCCTCCAACATACATGTAAAAGCTATCGTTAAAAATCTGACTGTAAAATGACATGCAAACATGAAACAGCTCCGAACAAAGAGGCCATTGAAACAATGTGCTCATTCAGTTTTTACAAAGCGAGCTTATCCGTTCAGTCGCTATAGTTTTTCCTTTACAACCTTATGTAGGTCTTAGCGTGTCGGTGACAAACACTGTTGCAAGTCGCTGTTGTCGGATACGACGAAGAGGACATCACCATCATCAATTCTTGTCTACTTAGGGTTTGTCAGCGGAAAGGATTGGCCGTTCAGATTGTTGTCAGTTGCTGAATGCCCAGGGTGCGCTGGTCGTAGACCAAGGAACAAGTGAAGTGGCACGTCACTTGAGAATGCCCTCTCGTGGACCCTTACTGAAATGATTGGAATAACTCTTATTACTGTCATAATCGCGGTGATTATTGTGAGTAATATTTTATTAAGTATTAGGTACTTCTTATAAAACAATATTCACAGATATCTTAGTGCTGTCTAAGCTAACTACTATATAGGTAATTTAGGTATGGTACTTATCAATCAGGTTATACCAATTTTGACGGATTTTCAGGACGCTCAAAAGCCGACCTTTCGCATTCTGGCGCCACAATTTGTCTGTCCTAAGGATGACAAAGCAATCATTGAAAAACCTGAAGAAACAGTTATTATGTGAGTGGCTACAACGACCTTATTATAGTCTATTAAGGCGAATTTATGGATTTTTTGTTACTGTTTCACGGGGAAACGGCTGGGCCAATTTTTATGAAATGTGTTAAGAAAAAAAATAGTTAAGCTGATAACCAGGATTATTAACGCTAGTTGTGATCCCGGAAATGCCAAAAATATTTTAAGGCGAATCAAGTACCTACTTAATCAATAATACTGAGCTTTGAATTTCACTCGAGTCGTTCTATAAATTGCACTGCTTCGTATTAAAGAAAATCGATCGATATCGATATCTCACCCTTTATATATTCTCTCTTTTCCATCCAAAGGTTGTCTGGTAGAGATACTATAAGCAATAAGGCCGCCTCTTTGTACTGTAGGTATTATTTTTGGGTTTTTGTTTTTGTTTGTTTTTGGTCCAAATAATGTGCTTGTATTGATATCCTGACAAACCCACGCCACCACCAGGGTGCAGACAGCGGCAGGGCAGGACCTGGACATGCGGTGGACAGTCCGCTGGACGCCGCTGCAGCAGCCCTCGCAGCGAGACACGCTGATGGTGTGGAGAGCCGTCCGCGCACTGGAGGCCAAGCTCAATGCGCCGCAGCCCGTGCCCTATGTCTATGTTATTGAGAACGAGCAGGTTAGAGTGCTGGCGAGTGCTGGAGGCCAACTACTTACTGATAATTTTTTGAAAGATCTTTATGAAACAATGGCGAAATATTTAACTAACACAATATTAGGGGCGCAGCTAGACGGTCTCTAGTAGTCTCTACACGAGCTAACTAAAAATGTTTTTCATACCCTAGGCACCTACAGTATGCTTTCTAGTTTAGGTAGTTACAATTTGTGGAGGGGTGTTACATAGTTTCTACACATAATGTTTTCACTACCTGTGAACCGTTTACCACCACAAAAGATCTATGATTTTCACACACTGTGCGTGTGTGAAAATCATAGATTTTCTAGTTCTAGATGTTCAAGTTCAGTTTGATGTAGTTACCTAAGTCCTAAGTATACCTAACCATTGCACTTGTATATGTAAAAGCTCCCTTGATGCATTACACTGAACTGTTACTCTTGTCTCTTTTTATCTACCCACACCGGCTTTAAAACCGAAGATTATCCAAACTTCCAGCTGCTCCGCGGGGTAGACTTCAAGTTCACCGTGACGGGTTCCTCACACGGCGTCACCAGCGATCCCAAGACCTTCCACATCGACAACTCGGCAGGGGACTCCAAGCTGCAACATGTTGAGGGCCGCGCGGACCTGTTCTCCATCAGCCTGCTGGGCAGCCAGGTGGCGTATGCCGACGTGGAGTATGTGCTGGAGGCCCTGGTGACCATGTGCACGCCGACTGAGGATTATCATGTAAGGGAGTAAAACTAAATGCGAGATGCATACAATATCTATAATATTTTGCGTTTCACGAAAGAGCCTCCTTACGTGGTCCTACTATACGTCCGAGTTACACTTGGTTAGTCAGCGACTAACGCTAATATGACTACCTACTTATCCAATCCTGTCAGCCCGATGATGAACCCAAGTCTTCGTGTGTGCTTTCGCCGACAAGATAAGATCTGAAAAATCACGTTGAGTCAAAATTAAATAATACTTACCCTAAAATAATCTATGAAAAGGCCAAAACCATCGCTAAAAAATTAGGTAAATTAAGAGAGTTGACCATATTCATTGAGGGTATGCACACTCGAGTCCGAGTTGTTTCATGAGCATATTATACGCATAGTAATACTTAATTACCTATACCGCAACTGGCGGGTTACTCTACACCAGTGTTTATCAACCTTTTTCATGATGCGACCCCCCTGGCATAAATAAATATTCCGCGACCCCCTTGACCCTTCGGTTTCTTATCATGTACTGTTACTGTATTATTATTTATGGTTGGAGACCTAAGTATACCCAGTTTTTTCAAACACTGGCGACCCCCCTACAGAAGCTTCGCGACCCCCCAGGGGGTCGCGACCCACAGGTTGAAAAACACTGCTCTACACTGACGAAAAACGAAGTTTCGGAGTGCTGCTACGCGAGGCATGACTCTATCTCTTTGTATTAAACGTGCCGATTGTACGACAGCTCTCGTTCGTTCGTTTTTCGTCAGTACAAAGTAACCCTCCTGTTCCACAGTTCCAATGGACAGTCCAGAGCGTCTCCACGGACGCGAAGGTGGACGTCAGCTCGGAGCGCGGGGCTCGCCTGGCCGTGCCCGCCATGTCCATGGTGGCCGACCTGGCCTACAACGCACAGGTCGACGTCATCAAGACCAGTAGCGGCGCCTTTCTGACTCATGTAAGTTGCTTCTGGGTGCTTTTGTAGCAGATATGTTGCTTTGATGATAAACGTGTAAACCCAAGTACCGAGGGCTCTCTAACAACGTCACGTCATTTAATAAAGAAGTAGGATAATCGGGCTACGACCAATACTCTTAAACTAACTCTTGTACTAGTGTAATCTCCGCATAAATGTGCGATTATGTGTGTGTATAAATTACGATTACTTAGGTGAAAAAAACCATTTAGTGCTATGCTATGTGGAGATTTGAATATGATTATTGGATATCAAACACAAAAAACACGAAAAACTTAAGCAAAGCAACCAGCTCGCTAGAAAGGAAAATATACTATACTAGCTATTCTCGCGAGCTTCGTTTCACCTTAAACAGTTAGTTAGGTAGTTATTATTTGTGTTAATCCAGAGTATCAGCTAACTCCATACCAAATTTCGTAAAAAATCGGTTCAGCCGTTTTGACGTGAAGAAGTAACCCACACACACATATATTATACTAACAAACTTTCGCATTTAATCGACCAATTTAGTTCGCTCTCACCGGAACAGATAAGTTTGTGGCACTATAGTGAGGGCTGGTAGTCTCATTTCACGCAGTTTTTCACGCAATTTTCACTTACAATTACTTTCCGATAACTCCGGCTTCCGTCAATTTTATAGCACCCTACTTTGTCTGCTGTTGGTTACAGAGTAAATAGGAGATACGTTACAGTGCCAGATTTACAGCAACGGAACTTAAACTAGGAGATGTTACTATGAAAAGTATGCTACTGCCATGAAAGTATTTTCCGCCTTTTTGTAAATGAATGAAACTAGTTAAACGTCTAAAAATCCTAGGGGGCCTAGGGCTCAACGTATTCAACGCCAAATGTATGGTTATGGTTCCAAGGAATAAGATAGTAATATTGGTATTGTTATAAAATGTATAGGTATCACAATAAAAATTAAACATACGTGTTTAAGTGATGTTATGATAAAATTAACTTACTTACTTATTAGCATACACTATGGAACAATGAAAAAGTTCCACCTGCCGTCTCATACCTTACTGGAGCTTTTTCATTGCTCTTGAGTATATTCAACATTAAACAACAATTATTCAACATTCAACCATCCATTCTACCAACATTGGTTGAAGGTGCAACGCTCTGGAAATGTTAAATAAATAGGTATGTTTATATTAATACGTATGTTTATATAATTTTAATTATAAAAACAATGACAATGACAAAGAATTATTTTCTAAGACCTGGTTACTCATGATTCTGTTAGTTACAGTCTCAATAACGGATTTGCTGACGACGCGTTTAAGGATTATTACCCTTGTTAACTGGATGAGTCCCACGACGAAAATCTAACAGACCATTCATAAATCCAGCATTATGTGTATCATTCACTCATTTCCCTCACACTTCACTCAATATTCTGTCATATTCATTGAAATTTGTTGTCTATCCCCCTTATTCATAGAGAAGTTACAATACGTTTTAACTAATAAACTGTTTTGTCCCTCTCCGACAAAGAACAATTTGTTTCTTGACAGAGAGGGACAAAACAGTTTATTAGTTAAAACGTATTGTAACTTTTCTATGAATAAGGGGGTAAGTCTCTGTGATTTCAAACAACCTCAAACAACCAAACTTTTTGGTTTTGAGGTTGCCATGGTTACTATTTCTACCGAGGTTGTTTTTTGACATCCGTCATTGAAAATAATATTATTACGCCATGCCCTTTGAAAAACAATACAACGAACAAGATGGAGTGTCAGTCCAAAAGAAACTTCTCGGGAAATAACATATCAATTTCTAAGTAAGGTCTTATTTTAAAATATTTTGTTAGAAGATTTTTCACTTAATTCAATAGTTCTCATTAAGTCATTAGGTTTAACTTCTTGAATCTACCTCTGTGGTCTAGCGGTAGAAGCTCAGCTTCATCACCCAGGGATCCCGGGTTCGATTTCCAGGTAGGGCCATCAATTTGTGTTTCTATATTGCGGTTCCAAGTTAGGTGAGGACATTAAATTTAAACTTTTATCTCGGTTTGACATTATATAAAACCCAGACAGTTTCGCTTCATTTTTCATGTCACACAACATCTAGTTCGTATATTTTCAAAATTCTTAAAGTATTCAAAATTCAAAATTCTTAAAGTATTACCAGTCAGCCTTAAGCATAAATATTTATTAGCAATGAACAACCATGGCAGTACGGAGCATATAACACAACAGCAGCATGGTATAGGTACTAGGATGGTTACTCAGGGTAAATATGAAATACCTAGGGTTAATAACTTCTATGGAGGTGGAACCTTAACAAAACAATTACCTAAATTATTAAATGATCTACCTACTGAAATAAGGGATGAAACAAATAAGGCAAGATTCTCAAGATTGTTAAAAAAACATTTGTTAAGTAAAATATAGATACCTATTGATGTTGATTCTGAAGGCAGAAATTCTAATTTTAACGCTGTCAAACTAAAAAAATTGCTAGCATAAAATGACATTTACGAAAACAATCATAGAGTCGAATTTTAAACAAAGAAATTAAGGTTTTGACGTCTCTAAATTTAGAATTTCCGCCTTCAGAATCGATATCATTGTCTGATGTTTAAACAAGTATCAAGTTAAATTTATTGTTAAGCACTAAGTTTCTTAAAAATAGAATATAATATAATTAGTTTATTAAGAGTGAAGTCTGAATCCACAGACAAACCAGTAAACTGGTTTTGTGGGTCATTGTTAATTGTACTGTGTTTTTTATGAATACTTAATAAATACATTGAAACAAACAAACATTGTTTATCAAAGGCTCTGTTCATTTTTCCATCTTGAATCTTGACAGAATGAGTGACAAGTAAACAACCCGTTGCCTGGTTACCGGTCTTAACCAAGTCTTAGCGGAACCCCACAGCAGCAATCAAGTTTATCACCCGATCAAGGGAGTTAACCCCGTGATTTAGCATGGTGGGACACTCACTAACCTTAACGGTCCAACATGTAACCAAACCGAGGTATTTTTAACCTAACCGAATGGTGTGAAATTAGGCCTAAATGTACCTAATTTTAATTTTAACGTTAATTTTATAATTATTGATGTAATGTTCTGATATGGGCTTTATACACCCGAAATAAATGACTATTTATTTATTTATTTATTATTATATTTGGCAGGCGATCCTGCCGTTCAGCGTACTGCGTCGGGGGCTGGAGGTGTACCTGAGCGCGGACCAGCTCGCCGTCAGCGTAGACACGCCCTTCTACCTCGAGGCTTCTGTGTTCAGCCATGACTTCTATGCCGACGATTTAAAGGTTAATTTTTTTACCACTTTTGAACATAATTATTGACACTTCTAATTACCCTTGAATATAGACCCTTGAATTATTTCGACGCTAAGAAGCATCTTAATAAAATTTATGAAATTGATTGATGAATTTCAGCACGAATGGTCATGCTTAAAGAACGACGAGCCTTGCGATCTCTTTACAAATGAAGACTCAAATGAAATTCTAATAGATCCTGGTATTCCTGAAGCGGGCAAGTAAGTAAAATGTACTTAATGTACAAAAATCATATTTTTTATCATTCTCATATTAAATGCAATTGTATTTTACCTTTATTTCAGGTACGAGATTTCAGTGACAGTCACAGTAAAAGATGAGTTTGGGTCCGCCAAAATGATCGTTGAAGCTGTTGAATCAGTTCTTCCCGTTTTACAGGAAAGTTTTTATACAAGCAATGTTTATTATGGCTTACAAGGTTAGCGGTTATTTTTTGGCTACATTAGATCTCTTGAGGGCGTGCTTATAGAGTCTAATAGAACCTCTGGACCCCTCGCTTGTAGTTGCTTACCTTTTTTAAAACTAAACTGATATATTTTTTTTATTTTTAAACATTTATTTCCACATATATCATCCATAGTAAATTAATTAGTCCAATACCATCTAACCATCGTTAAACAATTATCAAAATTAATTTAATGATACCGTAACCTTGCTAATTTCTCTGTAGAATGTGTCTACTTGTATAATTAATTGTAGGCGGTAAGGAGACCGGTGCCCTAGCAGTAAGGACTGGTGGGTCGTGATGTGATTGTGTAATTGTCTATGTCCAGGTGTCCCCAGTAGCGCGAGTGGTGAACGCGGGCGCGCAGGTCTCGCTGACGGTGAACGCGACCCGTGTGGCGCCCAGCTGCAGCATCACCTGGTACTTCATGGCTGAAGAGCAGATGCACACCAGCCTGGGCGAAGGCAACTGCTCTGGAAGTGAATGCCAGGTATGCTGAGAACATACGTACGTACAATACATACAGGATTTTGCAAAAAGGGTAAGGTTTTTTTTTCGCGATTTTTTGGCTTAGATAAATCATATTCTTAGTTAGTATTACATTGTTTAGTATATACCCTTTTTGCAACACCCTGAATAGTATCGTTGGGAAAGGTCTCTTTGTACCTAAGGTCAGATAGTCGACGTGGCTATAATATAATTTCTATAGCAATTAAGATAATAAACGATGGTGTCGATCATTAATTTACCTTTTTTCAGCATGGAGTCCCATTAACCGAAACATTAACAATATACTCCTTAGAAGAAAACTTTTTGAACGAACTGGCCGATTTCTCCAACGAGACCGAATGGCGTCAGGTGACAGCGGAAATGGCGGGAAATGCGGGAAGAGCGAGGATCCTGGTTGAATGCGGCTGTTCCCTAGCCCTGGGTTGCACCACGCAAGGATTTGTCTATGCTGACGTTATGTTCCAAGTTAATACGATCCCCATGCCTGGAATTATTATGGTAAACACGTTAGAAATATTTTGAATTGAATTGTAAAAAAATAATAATTGAAAGCCAAGAGAATTAATTACTCAATTAAATTATGTCATATTTCAGGTATCGCCGCCCATAGGCGTAGCATTGGAGTCAATCCATCGTATAAGTACGTTGGCGGTAGTGGACCCAGACACTCCGTTAAAATATTCATTCTACTGCGGACTTGGTGCTGAAAACTCTCTACTTTTAGGATTCTATTACGAACATCTGTCGATTGAAACCTTCTTGCCTTATGTCGGTAAGAAACAAAAGCCAAATTCTACTAACAATAGCCTGCTGGGCATTGGTTCATAAACGGAATAATACCTACCCAATGTTTTAGTACATACTGTAAAGTGTGTTTGTAAGTTAATTTAAGGCCATGTAAAAACATATTACTTAATGCAATTATAACATTTATGAATAAACGACTCAATCCATAGTGTGGTTAACTATGACAAAGTTCATAACTGACTTTTTTTAAATGCCGTTTTTATCTGATTCTTCTAGAAGGAGGTACAGAAGTGTGGGTAGAAGTATGCGATGCACGAGACGCTTGTCAGAGAGGACCCTCGAGTCTGGTGCAGCTGTCTCCAGGGCAGGGACGCACGGTCAGCGCGCTCATAGAGTCAGCTCGAGGACACCTGCGGCGCTGCGAGGTCATGATGCTGCAGAGGACCGCCGTGGCTGGCTTGGTCACTTACATTGTAAGTTGTTTTAGTATAGTATTTAGTTGGTCTACAATTTTTAAAGCGTAGATATTTTATGGCTAGGTTTTCTGCAGCGTGCTTAAAGTTTCCTGTGGAAATTCCGCCTATAAGTAACAATCGGGGATCAGAGCATTATAAAAAATGCTATTTTAATCAATGTTTTCTAATTTGCAGAATACAAATTTAGAGGCAATCCTGGGGCAATTTTCAGCGGCTCTTACTGAAATGTTGTCCAGTGCGGAGGCCGCGGCGTGTAAAGCGAAGAGGTTTAGAGACTTCGACGACCTCCTCCACAGTTTAGTCACAGTCGGCTTTGAAATCAATAAGCTTTAGGTCAGTCATTTGTGATTATAATTTTCAAACATATAATTGAAAAGATTTTAAGGGCTATCTCTAAGTGTTTGTAACTCAATCTTATACTACGAATAAAGTTAATGTTATTGGTTTCTCAAGAGGATTTCATTCAGTTTCGAGATAAGGTTGCATTCCTTCCTACACAAAAACTAAACAAAAATTGTCTCAGTACAACTTTTATTCACAGAAATATATGAAGCTTAAGCTGAGCTTTATTACATCAAGATCTAACTTTCCAAGTAGCTAATATCGAACTGGGATGAGTTGAATTTCAATATGATTTGCACTGTCGGCTCTCAGCGATAGGGTTCATATTTGATCAGCTCTGTCTACAACTCAACACACATACCGTTAGGTCCGTAAACAGAATGCATAGCGTTTAACTGATTCCATAGCTTTTGCAGGTCCTTCTTGTTTGATCATTCATTAAACGCCTGACGCCCAGATGCACAAAGGAACGTTAAACTAATTTAAACTGACAGAAAGTGTCAGCAAAAGATTTGAAATGTGTTCCGAGACTTACGAGCCTTTTGTGAAAAGGTCCATCCATAGCTTCGTATTGTATCAATAGTGGCCAGAGTCCAGACCCTCTAGTACCTACGGTTTATGCTATTTATGAAAAAGTTTACGTTTTCTCCTGTCATCTACATACATTATCTGTCAAAAGTTTCATGATAATTTCCATTAGAGGCGCCACTTAGTATGCGAGAAAAAACGTAAACTTTTATAGTTTTCGACAAACTATCAAACTTGTACTAGACCTGCTGATTCACCCCCTTTCTACCTACTGTACCAACCTATATTTTTGGGTTATCGTATCAATGTTCCTACGTATGTGTGGAGGAATAGTAACATATTTTTTTCTCTAATTTGAATGTATTATCGAGTGATGTACTATTTCGGAGGTGCCCGTCCTATCCCGTTACCTAGTTAATTGAAAATATAATTTGTTTCCAATTGAAAAGTTATGGCCATTTCACAAAAATAAATGTCGTTTTGCAAATCATTTATTCAATTGTTATCATTGGTATATTCTCCATTTGCATTTAAAGAATTTGTATACGTATTACACAAACTAAAACTTCAGAAAAAAAATAATTGAGGTACTTTTGTTATGTATGTATAATAATGTTTAGTTAAGTATTACATTTTTGCCAATTTTTTTTTGTCAAGATACATTGAAATGAAAAAGTCAATATGCTGAGGCAGGTAGTATACTAATACATAAATATACATATTCACCAAAGTATTACATTAAATAAATCTTAATCAAATTAGGTACTTCGATATCTGAATGTCTTTCATCTGTAGAACAAAGAGTCTCACTCAAAGAGCGTGACTGTGTATTCCAGTGTCCCGGGTAAAGATATTCAGATCAAAGGTAATTGCCAATTAATTGACGAGTTTTTAGTTTCATTCATTGAAATTGTCCTGTCTTTCCTAATAGGTTTACTTTACTTACTCATGCATATAGCTCAGAAGTTGTTATACTTATTATAAATAAAGCTCTTGATATCTACAGTTAGTATTTATTATTAGTAGGTATGTTTCGGTATTTTTGTTACTCAGTATTTTAATTAAAAATGTACTCATTCAAGTTATGCATCTCACTTCACATGAGCAGACTTTTCTTTCAGATGAGTACAGCATACATTTACTTATAATAGGTATATTACCTGCATAAATCATAATATTATAACATCTAAGTACTAAGCTTTATTCTGATACTTCTGAAGATGCAGCGCCTCTTCAAATTACGGTTAAGGCTTTATAATATTTTGCTGGATTACTGGACGTGCTGTGGTATAGAAGTCCTGGATTAGTGAGATTGTACAGTAGGTACCCGCATAAATAAGTATATTATATTATAGCTGCAGTGAAAGTATGTCAAAATATCTTAATTCATGCACAAACGTTGAAACGTACGGCCCTGTGCTGCGATTATAAAATTGGAAACCTCATTTGTTTTTTCCAGTGTAGTTTCGAATCCTATGATCGCACCTCAGATCATCTACCTATAAAATTCAATAATAAATGCTCTTTTTGCTCTTTACACACCTACTGTACCCCTACTCTTGAAAGGCAATGTAATGTGTCAATATTGTTTTCAACATTAAAAAAATCATAACTTCTCTTCAAAAGCGTACAGTACTAATATGATCAGCAAGACAGACGCAATACATATTTTTTCAAGAGTAGGGGGGGCTGAACTGCTGAAACACTACCTACTTCTTTTAAGCATAGCTTGAAAGGCAGCCAACTTAATGAAGCCACAAAAAAACTAAAAAGTAACCGAGAACCGGTTTCCACAATCTTTTCTCCGAATCATAAAGTACACATTCGCTTACCGCCATCTGGCAAGTACAGAGTATGAGTCGGTGAGCCCACAATGGGAGTCGGTCTCGCGCTATTTGCTCAACTATTCAGCTCTAGGTTTTCCATTACCGGCTGTGATACACACACGAACACACAATGTCACATATATGCCTCATACAGGGTGTTGCAAAAAGTGTATACTAAGCTGAAACCTACATGTGCAGCATGTTATATCTAAGCCCGGAAATTAAATCAGAACGCCAAAATTTGCGAAAAAAATAAATTACTATAATATTTTTGAAACACCCTATATATAAACATTACATGTCTGTAGTGGTAGTAGGTCTGGAATATGGTGGTGGCAGTCTTTCTGCAGGTAGCGAGGTAAAGGTGGTATATATAATAGACTTTAGACATCCTTGTGTTCGGTGTTGCGATACCGTAGCATGCCGTAGCTTATATCCGTCGTTTCCCTGCCACTGCAAGAGATTGCTAAGATAGTGTATCGTCTACAAAAGCACATTAATTTCAGGAAAGTTAATGAATCTGGTCTTGCGTCACCCTTTTGGTGACTAGTCCTCTCAAAATGGAGATCAAAGGTAAACAAATTAGTAAACTAACCATAGAATTATAGAAAGAGCGCGTTAATACAATTTAATAAAAGCAAAATGAGCATTCTAAAAACACTGTAGCTAAGCAAAGGTAAGTAGACATTTATAAATGTAAGACCGTTTGACTGTTGCAGACCTTTCTTGCAAATGGTAAATCATAAATCTCGTGTGAAAGGGTTCCCTACAGTTGGAATGGCGTACATATTTTCTTTTCCTTTTTGAAATGCGAAGGAAATATTGTGTAGCCTGCACTTTAGGGCTGCTTGAACGCTTGGCGCGCGAATATGGTTTCTACGATGTGATATTGTGTACAACTTTACATGTATAATATGTAGAGGGGTCAAACTAGCTTGGGAAAAACTATTTCTAATTAGAACTGCTGTTTGCCGCTTTGCAAGAGTCTGTTACTTGGTATCCGGAACTGTAAAAGCAAGGCAGCAATAACTTAACGGTCATTTTTAGTTTAAAGTTCTTGTTGCATTAAAAAATTATGAGTAATTAGGTACAAATTATGTAACTTATGTGGAACTTGTATTATATAACTCCGACTATTGTGTAAATCTCGTTGCTTCCCTATTAAAGTGACATACTAACAAATAATGACTCCTAAACGGAAATGCAATATTGAAGAAGTACATTTAACAGGGAGACAGAATTTTACCAACACAAAAAATTGTTTTAAATTTTAGTGTCTGCCATTTAGTGTCTGCATTTTGGGAGTGGACCTTTTTCATTGCTTGCGAATGTATGTAGTACTAGTAAGTAAAGACAAAGACATAAAACACGCAAGAATAAAACACGAAAAGAGCAAATATCACACAAAGTCTTTGATATAATCAAATAAAATGTTGTTTTATCTGTGTTCGGTATCTGGATCGTATTACATTTATAACTCTGGCGGGCTGCCAGCGCCGCGGGGCAAACACCCTCAATCCCTAGATCCCTACTACTATGTTTTAAAATAAATAAATATATATATATCCTTTACATATATATATATATATATATATATATATGATCTAGCACATCTAGATATTATTATGTTAACCCACCAACCCGCAGTGGACCAGGGTGGTGGGAAATGGTCCAAGCTTAGGAAGGCAGTTTAGACCTTGGGGATATGCACAAAGGTTCCACTCGAGAGAGCCAGGTGCAGGTACTTACACCCCCACAGAGAATAGAATAGAATAGAATAGAATAGCGATACAGTTTGTTTTGTCAAACGAAATCTCC
Organism: Plutella xylostella; assembly: GCF_932276165.1. Taxonomy (NCBI): domain Eukaryota; kingdom Metazoa; phylum Arthropoda; class Insecta; order Lepidoptera; family Plutellidae; genus Plutella; species Plutella xylostella. Next base: position 4,374,209 of record NC_064005.1, read on the forward strand.
TAACAATTTTGGTATCCGGTAGTGTCTCAAATAAGTTAGTTCTTTCTGCAATATAGCGTAATGAGCGAGGTCTATTCATATAGAGAAGTAATTCTTCATCATCGTCATCAAACAAAATATCCCACAAATCCATTATTTATTAGATAACCTCAACATAACCTCTGAACAATGACCTCTGAATCTCTCACAGACAACAACTAGACATCACTGAGGAAAAATGCTAGAAATGGAAAAGTTCTCTTGACAGCCGGTCGGTCAGCTGATCGCCGCGACTGACGCCATGACATGCGTAGTAGATAAATGTGTTTAGTAAAGTTAAATAGCCATTTGACCGCATTTAGGTTTAACAGATTACTAATCATATTTAAGTCGTGGTAAAAGATGTTTTACGAAATTTAATTTCAAATTGTGTTTAAATAACAAGTTAAATACATTTATCACTTTGATAAAAGCCACCCTAAGTATTGGGAACTGGATAGCGGACTGTATAATCTACTTTAAAGGGGAAAATTATACGAAAACACGGGTTTTGTTGTCAAGAAAAACGTATGTAATGAAAGATAATATTGACGGCTGAAGGAATGATAAATAAATACAAATTCAAATTATTATGTAAAAAAAGGAAATCAAAGTATAAAAAGGTCGAGATATATAAAAGGTTGAGGTTCCACAACAAACTTCCCCCCGTGTGCGACATTAGTGGCACACAAACTGCTGTTAATTGTGGAAGCTCAGTTGGTGAGAGAAGTTACTAGATGTGGGAAATAATTATGTTGGATGTGGAGTATAATGGGAGAAAAAGACGTACCTACCTAAACAAAAAAAAGAACAAAACAAAATAAGACGAATTTAACATGTCAATACGGTAGACAAAACAAAACAAGACGAATTTGACATGTCAATACGGTAGAAAACTAAATTAAGTATTATAATAATAAAAACAATGTAATTATCGGATGGCAACGAAATGGAGAATGTACATAATGATAGTATGACGAAGGATGGGCCGCGGCCGGTTCCTAAATGCTGCTTCTTAAAGTTTGACTAGTTTTCTTGTGGGTCTGCGAAGTATGAAGCCCTTTGCACAGACATCGACTACCCGGACGACTCCATCTTTTCCGGGGTAGGTGGCCACGACTCTTCCTTTAGGCCAAACCCCTCTTGGGAGGGTGTGATCTGCGATGATAACCACATCACCAACTACGAAAGTTGTAGGGGCAGTCGGGACGGGAACTCTATGTTGGAGGGTCGGTAAGTATTCACGTACCCATCTGCTCCAGAAGTGATCTGCTAGCCTCAGAGCTTTTTTCCATTCCAGTCTTCGCGATAGGTCGGTATCATCAAGCGTCGGTATGGTTAGGTGAGATGAGGAGCCAATTAGAAAATGGAATGGGGTGATAGCTTCCTCATCATTGGGATTTGTCGACACATGTGTGAGAGGCCTAGAGTTGACGATCGCTTCGGCTTCGGTTAGGAACGTTACGTACGTTTCTTCTTTCGGCGCTCGTTGCAGCAGTGTGGTTGATAGTGCCGTTTTAACACTTCTAACTAATCGTTCCCATGCACCTCCAAACGTGGGCGCGTTAGCCGGGATAAATTTCCATGTTATGCCTCTATTTGCGGCGAAGTCGAAAATTTGTGATCCGTAAAATTCTTTCAATTGCTTAGCAGCTCCAACAAAATTTGTTCCGTTATCTGAATACACAATTTTTGGTGTTCCTCTGCGCGCGATGAAACGACGAAGAGCCATCATGGCAGAATCAGTTGAAATGGTGTTCACAATTTCGAGGTGAACCGCTCGTGTCGTCAGGCAGGTGAACAGCGCTACCCACCTTTTCTCTTTGCGACGTCCAACAGTGATATCAGTCGGGCCGAAGTAGTCGAGCCCACTACAAGTGAATGGACGTTCATGGTGGGTAAGTCGTTCTGGTGGCAGATCTGCAGTTGGAGGGATGCTTGGGAGGGTTTTTCTCACATGGCAAAAGCGACAGGTACTTGCTAGTCTTCGAACCGTGCTTCTTAAGTGGACTATCCAATATGTCTGCCTTAATTCATTTACCACGGTTTCGTTATTGGCATGCCCTAATCTTTTGTGAACGTGATGTACTAAGAGCCGAACTGCTTCGTGTCTTCCATCGAGAATAATCGCGGTTTTCATTTCGTCTGCAATGCCTTGGGCAAATTTGATTCTCCCGTTATTTCGGAGTATGTGGTCTGTCCCTAAGTATGGTGTTAAATTCTTCAAACGACTAGTTTTTGGAACTAGCTTCCCTTCAATGATGTTCTTCAGTTCTTCGCTAAAGCTTTCGAGCTGCGATCTTTGCAGTACGTGATTTTCTGCTACTTTTAAGTCAGACGCGGTGAGATGGGGCAATGTTGGTGAGGGGTGTGTGTTAACATTTATTTTCAATGGTGGTGACTGATGTTCTATTGATGATCGGATTTTGGAATTTTGCCCAAGTTTGAACTGAATTAAGGTTTTCCAAAACGCGGCTATCTGATGAGCCCTTGCGGTCGCTCTTAGCAATCGTGTCCACTCACTAAACCGTGTGGGGTTCGCGGCAACTGGGTGTATGAAGGGAAGAAGGTCTGTATTCAGGACGTTGACAGTGGCCGATGCCCCCTTCACTTCAAGGTCTGTGAGCGGGATATCGACATTGGTAGGCTCTACAGGCCAGTTGGTCTCTGCGTTAAGGAAAAACTGCGGACCCGTAAACCATCTATGAGTTTCGTTAAAGTTAATAGTTTTTGCTCTGGTTGCGTCATCTGCCACGTTAACTTTGGTCGGTAGCCACCTCCAGTTGACTGGTTTAGTATTTTCTAGAATTTCCCCTAAGCGGTGTGCAACGAATGGTTTAAAGTTTCGGGCGTCACTCCTAATCCAATGTAGAACGGTCATAGAATCTGTCCAGCAAAAGGTTTGTGTGGGTTTCTGCCTATGTTGTTCCTTAATACTAATAACGATTCTAGAAGCTATTAGTGCAGCTTGCAATTCAAGACGAGGTATAGATACCGGTTTGAGTGGCGATACCCTGGCTTTGCTTGTTATAAGCGCGGTTTTAACGGAACCGTCTTTAAATACGTACCTAAAATATGCCACGCAAGCGTACGCCAATTCGCTCGCGTCGGCAAATACGTGGAGCTCCCTACTTACGTCAGCATCTGAACTGTTTACGCCGTACCAACGGGGGATGCGTAGTGTATCAATTGAAGCGAGCTCTTCGAACCACTCCAACCACGGCTGACATAAATTGTCTGGTAGTAGTGCGTCCCAATCAATGTTTGGGTGACGCCATAATTGTTGGAAGAGGATGCGGCCTTTAACTATTAAGGGCGTTAACAGTCCTAGCGGGTCGTAAACCCTCATTAGATGTGACAACAGTTTGCGTTTTGTTAGTTTACTGATAGGTTCTCCGCCCAATCCTGTACGGAAACCTAACAAGTCAGGTTGAGGAAGCCAAGCTACGCCTAAAGTGCGAATTACATTATTCTGAGAATTGCATAACTCTACCTCAGTCGGTTGGGTAGCTCTTAACGATTCGGGTAACAATTTTAAAGCCTCGCTGTCGTTTGAAATCCAGCCTCTCATTTCAAAACAAGCTGCTGCGTGTATGGACACGATTTCTAATGCGATGCGGGAAGCGCTACGTACGTCATCCTGGCTACCTACATAATCATCCATGTAATGGTCCTGTAAAATGGCGTTTACCGCTTCAGGATAACGAGTCTTAAATTCTAAGGCGTTTTTATTTTTAATAAATTGCGCCGTAAATGGGCTTGAGCATGCGCCAAAAATAACGGAAGTCATTCTTAGTTCCTTTATGTTTGAATTCTCTGTCCAAAGGAAGCGGAGTGCATCACGATCCTGTGGTCGGATGCGTACTTGTGGAAACATTTCCTTAATGTCGGCTGTGAGACCGATACGTCCCTCTCTAAATCGAAACAACACTCCTAAGAGGGGTTGTAGTAGGTCTGGCCCCGGGAGTAGAAGCGAGTTCAAGCTGACTCCATATGTCTTACAAGCAGCGTCGTTAACAACGCGTAATTTCTTTTTTTGTGGGTGGTAAACACCAAAATGTGGAGTGTACCATCGTATTGGTTCGTGCGGTGGCATCTTTTGATACACTTCGTGGTACGTAGATGGTTCGCATGTTTCTGCGTAACCTTTTTCCAGTAGGCCGTTTATGTATGTCTTGTAAGCGTCGGCGAAAGTTTGGTCTTTTTTCATAAGTTTATCTAAACCTTTTAACCTATTAAGAGCTTGATAATAGCTATCTGGTGTGTGCTCGATATCATTTCGCCAAATCATGCCTACCTCAAATCGGCCGGTTGGGAGACGGCGTGCCGTGGACTCTAAAATATGAATGGCTCGCTCCTCTGCGTCCGTTAATTTAACTTGTTTGGTTATTCCCAACGAGTCCAATTTATATTGAGTTTTAACGAGGGACTCTAGCTCCGAGTTGTCACTGTGTTTTTTGTGGGTGTTTGTGTGAAAGATATTATGCTGGGCGACTAAGTTGGTAACGTTACGACTTGACATAGAACCATATAGTGTCCAACCTAAAGCAGTACGACATGCTACTGGTTCCCCAGCAGACCCAATACGATGTTCGTGGGTAATGAGTAAATTCCAATCGCACGCTCCTATGAGCACTGTTGGTTTTGCATCGGAATATGATATCTTGTCTGCTATGTCAGATAGATGTTTAAACATTTGAACGTCTGTTAGTTGTATTGTTTGTTCACGGAGATTTAATTTTTCCATGCTCTTGGCATTGTTGATTTTGTAGCTGTCGTTGGCGTATTTACCTCTTATGTCGAAGCTGACATACTCGACTTGGACATCTATCCTCATACCTCCTATTCCTTGTACGCTAATTTGTTCCGGGCGCCCTTCAGCTCCTATAATGCCGGCAGCGACTTGGTCAATGACAGTAGCTGTACTCCCATCGTCTAACATAGCGAAGGTGTCGTAGCTACCCTTTGGTCCACTAATAGTTACTGGGATAATTTTTAATAGAGTTTGTCTTTGTTCACATGATGTGTTGATAGCTGTGTTGATCGTGTCGACCACTGTGGTGTTGTTTGACGGTTCGTCTACTGTAGCTGGTAAGGGCTGTGGACATGTTACGTTGACTGTGTTGTTCGCTATTTGACCTGACGTTTCCTGCCTATGTAGCATCGGGTCGTGGTTCCTACTGCATGAGTCAACTCCACATTTTAGGTTCGGTGAACATTCTCTCCACGTGTGTGGATGGCTCTTTAGGCACCTATAACACACTCTGTATCTTGTTACCCACGCCCACTTGTCATTGACTGGCAATTCCCTAAACGGTGTGCATTCCCTAATATCGTGTTTATTGTTACAATATACGCATTGTGTTTTTTTTGCGTTACTAGTTGTGGCTAAGACGTTTTCCTCGCGCCTGTGTGAAGCACCCTTAAATCTAGTTTGGTCCTGCGGTAGAATGGGATTATAGCTGGCTAGCGAACCAAACTTCACATGTTTTACTAATTCTATTTCCAAAAATTCTGATAACGCGACCAGTTTTTTATTAGAGTTGCGGGAATGGGCGTAGTCAAACCATTTTTCTAATAAGATAGGGGTTAATTTAGTTAAAACCGTTTGATAAAGTTCCGGTGAAATCAAATAATCGTGTTGGTCGAGTGCTCTTAAAGTAGCAACGCAGTTTTGTAGTTTAGTTACGAGATTAGGTAAATCCTTTAAATCGTAGGTAAGTTTAGGTGACATTTTTAAACATGTTACCTGTTGGTTAACTATTATTTCCGGTCTCGCAAACCTCTGTTCCAGTGCGTTGATTACTTCCTGAGGGTTGAGGGTTGTCGCTAGCAGGGTCGCGGTGCATTCCTTGGCGGCGCCGCGGAGTGCTGCCTGCAGTCGAGATATGTTATCTATAGGGGAGAACGAATCTTCAGTATATTGATAGATACGTTTAAATTGTAACCATTCTAAAGCATTCCCATTGTAGGTAGGGAGATTAGTGTTCGGTTTTTGTTTGTTACAAGCTAGAGCTTTAGCGGCAGTGGCGGTGTCGCCGATTGCTCTGACCATAGTCGCAAGGTCTACGGAATCGACGTTGTAAAGGTTGGGTTTGGGTGTGGGTTGGGGCAGGGGTTTGGTGGCGTCCATATTTTTATTCGCGCCTATGATCGGGCTGCGGTATGGTGTGGCAGGGTTGAGGGTGTTATATGGTATAGTAGCAGGTAGGGGTTGGTTAACATCCAACCATTCCTCCACTCGGTCGATGGAGACAACCGAGCGAGCCTGAGAGTGATGACTGCCGCTACGTTGGCTGCCGAACCTGGCCTCGATGGCCATCATCTCCGCTTCGCATTCAAGCTTTTCCACCTCGGCCTCTCGCTCAGCTAAGGCGCGCTCCCTTTCTAAGGCCTTTCGCTTGAACTCTGCCTGAACGGACAATCTTTGTGCCAGAACTGTGGAGCGCGAGCTACGGTGGGAGCTGGCTACGCTCATAATATGGTGGGATTTGGTACTTACATTTTCTCGACTTGTACCTACGGATGGTTGTGTTATTTCCATGTCGGGGTTCTGCGCTTGGTCACACACTGAATCCTTTGCGCGGCTCCGGGTTATCATAATCAGATCACTTATAACTCACTGCGTTACATAATATTTCGGTATGGAAACCTGAAAACACTCTGTGGGAAACTGGGGGAAAATCTGGAAACGGGGAAAACAAAGGGGAAAAGAAACTAGTTAATCGTAAATGGCTTTCGCGGCTCGATATGACCACTTTATTGGGAACTGGATAGCGGACTGTATAATCTACTTTAAAGGGGAAAATTATACGAAAACACGGGTTTTGTTGTCAAGAAAAACGTATGTAATGAAAGATAATATTGACGGCTGAAGGAATGATAAATAAATACAAATTCAAATTATTATGTAAAAAAAGGAAATCAAAGTATAAAAAGGTCGAGATATATAAAAGGTTGAGGTTCCACAACACTAAGTGTTTACGATGGGAGGGTATAATATATATTTTGCAGACTATAAGTAACATAAATTAAATATTTTCCATTAAATTTATAAATTATTAACTACACAGGCTGTGATTTATAAAGTAGTAACACAATGTGTTGTATGTTCAACTATACTCTGTATCTAGAACATAGATCAGTATAGGTACATAACAACTTGCCGATGTAGGTCTTCTCCGTTCCTAACGAACCTTGTGTACACAACATGTACTCTTTTATTTATTTTATTATGTAAGCACATCCAGCTTTAGTAATCATCATGATAGTGAAAAAAAACAGTTTTTTTTTCGGAAAATTCAATTTACATTCAGACAAAGTAATGTTTCAGGAGACAGCTTTGTGTAACACCAAAATCACATTAGATTTATGGGAATGGGATCAATATAAGACATAACCAAACTAAAGAAGTGCCTACAAATATGCTTAGAATTGTTATCCCTCACTCCCTCCCTTAATTCCAAAAGCACAAGTGATTTAAATTTACTGTACACAATCCATTATAGGTATATGCATGTATGAACTTGTGATGTTGCTGTATGATTTCTAAACAAAATAAGTTTTGCGAGTTTTTGATTTTGACCGAGCTGCTACGAACACATTTTGCTACGTAAGCTACGGCGTAGCCCTGCTACGAGCGTAGTAGATGCGTAGCATTGATAGAAAATATGAAATTGCGGGTCGAATGCTAATATTGCTCATAAGATTGTAGGCAAATCTGACTAAATTTTGAAAAAAAAAACAATTAGGTACCTACCTACCTATAAAATATACCTCTTCTTCTGGTTAAACAAAAACCAAAGCAGGCTATTCACAAACATAACATACGTACCAAATATAATTATTAATACTTAATGTTTTTTTTATAAAAAGGTTACACTTTATCTTAACATTTTTTTTTACAAAGAAACCCAGGTAATAAATTTAAAAAGCTGCGTTACAGCTGTTTTTTAAATGAACAATTGTTATTTTAAGGAAATTAACAAAGGGATCAGCTAATGACCTTCGGTAGGGATTATCAGTTTGTTTGTACCTGGGCCCCAAGTCTACTAAAAGCATTAGAGTAAAATTGGATGTCGATTGTATGTCGACAGCGCAAAATGACACATTTGGCAGTCTTGTATTTTTTAAGAGCATAGTGTCAGCTCGATGGAAGCCACCGTGAAGCCACTCATAATACATTGAACAACACGCTAGTCCACTGACAAGTGCCACACCGATATCGTCTCTCGGGTGACAATTTTCCTAGTCCACTATTTATTGACGTTTCCGTCAGTTGCTTCATTATGGTTTATCTGTCAAAAATCACCATTCTGAGGCCATTGAGCAGATACACCTAATATACACGTATTGTCACGGTGTCGTTGTTTGTTGATACGTTGTCAATATGGATCGATTCAATTTGCGGTGGGAAATGCTGATATTAGCAGACAGAGTGGATAGAGGTCGGCGGGAGTTGAAGGAGCGGCGTCGAAATCGCGCCTTCATGAGGCGGAATGTCGATCCTTTCGTAAGTTTGCCGGACTCGGAGTTTGTCAAGACATTTCGCCTCAGTAAGGATGTGGTGAAGGAGATTGCCGCGGATTTAACTCCCCTGATAGCCAAAGAACGCAGGCAAGATGGTATATCTGTTATGATGAAGGTAAGGAGCCGTCTATAATTTGGCATAAAATAGTTCTGTACTGGATGGTAGAAGACTATCTACTTAATACTTACCTAATATGTTTCAGATACTGATTGCATTAACATTTTACGCAACGGGCTCCTACCAAACTTTGGTTGGCCAAAGTGCGATACATAATGTATCCCAAAAAACAGTTTCAAGGGCATTGAGGCAAGTGACTGCGGCATTGAATGATGCCAGGATAATACAAAAATATTTAAAATGGCCAATGCAGTCAACTGAACGGACTGCAATCAAAGCAAGGTAGGTCTATAAACAAACACAACACACATAATTTACATCTTAAAACTAACTAACTAGTACTTATTTGTTTCAGATTTTATGAAATATTTAAAATCCCAGGGGTACTAGGCTGCATTGATGGCACACACATAGCCATTTTAAGACCTATTGAACATGAGGAGCGGTATTTTAACCGAAAGGGATATCATTCGCTTAATGTTATGATTGTAAGTTTCTTATTGAAAATTGGTGCTTAATTATAGATATGTTATCCTATAGACTTTATTAGTATCCTGTTTTTTTACAGATCTGCGACTCTGAGCTGAATATTTTATGTGTGGATGCTAGTACCCCGGGATCAGCCCATGACTCCAATGTGTGGCAAAGCCATCCACTGTGTCAGCACTTGACAGAGGCGGCTAGGAATGGTGACCATGTGTTTTTATTAGGTATGTTTTAGAATAATCAAGTTTATATAGAATCAGATAAGAGCGGTGGTAGCTCAGTCGATAAGAGCGGTGGTAGCTCAGTCGGGTGAGCGCCCGCTTCTCAATCAAGAGATGTGGGTTCGATTCCCGGCGCTGACATGTACCAATGAGTTCTTTGAATTTAAGTACAATTTATACCATCGCTCTTACGGTGAAGGAAAACATTGTGAGGAAACCTGCATATCTAGACTTAGCACATCTAGATATGTGAACCCACCAACCCACATTGTGGAGGTTTTAGATTTAGTTAATGATATGGCTTTGCTGGCAACCTAAGTTATATATTTATTTATTGATTTTGAATGGTGTTAAAAATCATCTAGGTTCACATTTTCATTGCTTATCACAATGTCACAGGTATTATAGATTGAAAGTTAACTATATATATTTCACAGGTGATAGCGGCTATCCCTTAAGGAGGACAATGGTCACCCCAATTTTAAATACAGTGGAAGGCACACCCCAACATAATTTTTATAACCTCCATGTGACTGCACGTAATTGTGTGGAGCGCTGCATTGGTGTACTGAAGGCCAGATTCAGGTATAAAAAATTCTTCATAAGTTACCTTAGATTATGAACCTTACAATTATCAATATACAGCATATTTAAATAATTCTTCAGATGTCTACTTGCGGCACGTGCCCTCCACTATGACCCAATCATGGCAGGGAAAATAGTCAATGCATGATGTGTTTTGCACAATATAGCAAACAAAACTGGTGCACCCGTGCCATTCCTGACACCAGAGGAAGTTGAAGCCGAAAAGCAAAGGCAGCATCAGGCAAGTCTAAGTTTAAGTACTTACAATTATTAAGCTTAAGGTGTCGTCCTCTGTACTAAACATATAATATGTATGTTGGAATAAAACAATCTAGAAAAATCAACAATGTTATATTTGGCAATAATCAGTCTTTAATTTGCTACATTAGAGTACTTACCTAAAGTTTTAACTATAAATTTTAATATACATATAAGATGTATATTTAAATAAAACAATCTAGAAACATAACAATAATCTAACTTTAAATTAAACAGTGTAGAGAAAGCAACAATAATCTAACTTTAAATTAAACAATCTAGAAAAATCAACAATGTTATATTATATTTTCAGGTTGGCAATCAGTTGACGACTGAGGCTGGCATTTTACTTAATGCCATCAACGATGATCAACGCAATCGTCGTATTAATAGGGACCTGTTAGAAGGACGGGCATTTCAGCAGGCGCTCGTTGATAGGCTGTGGAGAGAAAGGTAATATGTTAGTGGAAGTATATTTTGTGTATCCAAAATCAAGGGCAGCATCACGTATTTAATAATAACAAGAGATTAGATGGTTAATGTGGAGAAAAACTAATTAAAAGCTAATTACAGATGGCGCCTTAGGTGACTGTGCCTAGTTCCCCAGTTCTAATTGCACAGGCACAAACCTGAAAGGCACACTCGATTATGCTGCCAAAGTTTAACTTGGTTTTCTTACCCTATCATAGCTATTAGTCGCTATCAGTATCCGGCGGCGGCGACGGCGGCGTTCTATGTTTCCTCTTGAGCGTCTAAAAAGGAAATGATAATTTTAAAATTAATCAGAAGAAATAAATTGTTTGAAGAACTTACATAATATGTAGGTACCTACTTATGTTACTAAAATATACCTTTACGGGAGAGCTGACTGACGTTTGGAAAAATTTGGCCCCGTAATTTTCTACTATAGCACAGAGCCTAGTTATTGCCTGGGCAATTTGCATTTTGCCCTCAGCATCTTTTCCTAGGCTCTCTGCCATCTTCACTTGGCTTTCGGCGAGTTTGAAGGTGGCTTCAGCCCGTCTTTCGTGGCTTTCGGCCAGCCTCACCGTCGCCCTGGCGTTCTGGGCGTCAATTTCGGAGTGCCTCTGCTGAGCCTGCTCCAAAAGTGTTTGTTCTTGATCTGATGAATAAAGATTTGTGATTACTAACACTGTCTATTGTTACAGGTATTAATGAACAATAATGGAGAATAATCATTTTAATATTATTTTATAATAATGTGATTAGAGTAATAAATATTTTTTAAGAAAAAGACTTGACTTTTTAATATTAGATTAGATAACACACCATGACGTCCCTCGTTCAGTCGTCGACGACGTCGCCTCGGCGGCCCAGCAGAGTCAGGTTGGGGCATTGGCCGCGCAGGTTGGGGCGTTGGTGGCGCAGGTTGGGGCGTTGGCGGCGCTGGCGGCTCAGCAATGTCGAGCTCACTAGCGTGCACCTCTGCGAGCACCTCTTGGTTTATGGCGGCGACATGTGGCGGTAACGCCGTCGGTTCTGCCCATGATGGCCCGGCCAAAGGGTCTTCAGGGTATCTAAAATTAAAATAACTTATAAATTTCTACTAATTAGGTACCTCCATATAATTATAATTAGACATATTCGTATATGAAATGTTAAATTGATGTTTCTTACACTTCCTCCATATATTCCACAGAAACTTCATTCTGCACAGCCTCAAGTGATGAATTCTATTAACATGAAACAAGAAGTTAGATTAGTGTTAGATTTAAGAAATAAGTAAGAATAAGAAATTAATATGCATAGAACTTATGTGCTATAATATATGTTAATGTGCAGTTTCTTTTTAAATACTTACATTTAGGGGATTGTGGCGGACTCCAGGCAAAGGCTCCCCAACATCTTTCCCCAATATGGCATACAGCCGCTCCTGAAGAGGAGTTAAATCTTTTATATTATATTCACCTCCTCCTGGAACATATAAAAACAGCTTAAAACTGGGTATCCACTAGAGGCCGTGCTAGGAGACACTTGCACAACCTGACGCTCACGGCAACATAAGGTAAATTAGTCAACATGGTAAGTGAGACAGGTGGTTAAACGCTCACGTAGCGGATCAAGATGAGGCAATTCGCCTCAAGCTGATGTGCTTCGAGCCTTCCTCTCAGAGTGAGCAGCCTCAGACTGAAGCAAACATAAAGTTGAGGCTGCTCGACCTGAGTTTGCATATAGTGAATACCAGCTTAAGACATTTAAATATTTGTTCAGATTGTGACTACTACAATAACAGTGAGTTATCATTACCTGTCGCCGACAGCTCCTGCTTCTGTTTTTTTTATTTTTTGCAATACCTTGGATTTGTACTCGTTGTAGTACTAAAACGGAAACAAAAGTAAATTAATTTTACAAGTTTTGTAAGGGTATGTAGATATTTTACATTAAGGGGATCCCTAAAGCTAAAATGCTAAAGTCGGCTTGATATACTTGATTAGATTGGAAAAACGGTAGCTTCTATCACATTGATAAAAATATATATTGTAGCAGAGGGTATACTGAACATGTTAGTTGCTTAGAAATTGGTGCAGGATTATAATAAGTATGTTAAAAAAAATTGCAAACACACCATGTCTTTTGCCATTTTTTGACTTATTATGAAAAAACCCTCGAAATCAGAGGGCCCATTTTCATGGAATCTTATATGTATGTGTAGGTAATTAAATTCTTAACAAAGTTACCTTAAAGAGTTGGATTTAATGGACCAGAAGTCAACTTTTTTTGCAAAAAACTAATAAATTCCGGTTTAAAAATGATGACACCGTGACAGATTTCAGATTTCTTCAGTCGTCGCCCTGGTGGCGGCCTGTTAGGAGCGATACCCACGCCATTTTATTTTTTATCAAATATTTCACAAAAACTGATTAAATCAACAAATTATGACTACAAGTATTATAATACATATGCATTTGCTATGGAAAGTTAATTTTCTAATCATTTTAGATGCAGAAAAGCCGAAAATTCTTAGAAAACATTTCGCCTTTTCGATTTGTTTACATTTTTTACTATAGAGTTACAGATGCATAGATAAAGGTAAACATTGCACATAATGACACTTATTAGATTCTCCGAATAAGAACTATACGGTCAATGCAGTATGCCAAAGCGCGAGCCTGTTTATATTCTGAGGGGTAATTTATTTTATTTTAACGGTTGTGTATGGTAGGTAAGCTACACAATATACAGGGTGTTGAAAAGTAAGTTCATAATTTGTTTTATTTGAAACCAAAAACCGTAGTTAATTAAAAATATATATATTTTAAGATGTGGTAGTCTGTACACTACAGGTTGTTAAAAATAAGTAAGTATTTTTAAAAATTGAAGATCTAAAATTTACATATTTTTTTAAATCTATTTAACAAGCTTTGCAAAAAAGCGGTTAAGTGCGACTGTATCTCGCCATGAAAAAAATGAAATGTTTACTGTAGCTATGAATTTTATGCGTTACAAGTGGAATAAAATACCGCATAATATTATGTACAACTATGTAAGAGCCTAGTTTTTAAAAAAAACTCATAAGAAAATATTAAATACACAGGTTTTTTAACCCCTGAAGGAAATAGAGGGGTGTTATAAGTTTAAAGTAAGGGCTGAATTTTTTTTTTAAATTAGGGTGATAGGTAATGTATATTTTTAATGATTTTTTCAAATAGATAAATGTTATACCATTTTTAAATTGCCATAAAATTACCTATAGTTATAGTTATAGAAAAGGGCAGGGCTACCAGTGCCCATTCGCCACTGCAACCTAAAAGATCTATAAATTATGACTCCCCATGCCGAGTCTCACTCTACAGGCCCAGGTCTTTTATAAACCTGATATTACCTATACAGGATGTTGCAAAAAGGGTATACTGTGCCGAAAGGGTTTGACTCAGGGGTTATTCTGAACAACTTTTGTTCTCCAAGTTTTGGAAATTCTCGAAAAATAAATTCGGTCTCTATAGTAAAAAAGTCACGTGATCGAATAAGTTTCTATGTAAAAGGTTTTGCTACGTGAATTTTCAAAATTGTAGAAGAAAAGTGGATCAGAATGGCACCTAAATCCACTTTTGGCTAAGCTTTATACCCTTTTTTCAATACCTTGTATAAAATATCGTCAGCGTCACCTTAGATCGTAATCATCGTAACTCCTCGTGACCAAATTTTAGAGGAGACAAAAATACTGTTTTATTTGTAGTTCTAGTTGGCATACTACCCACCTAAAGTTTTTTTTAACTAGCCTAAAAATGATTTGTTTAGACAGTCTATCTTCCTGTTCAACCGCAGCCTGAGTGCCAGTGACTCAATGACTGAAAGGAGGCCATTAGTGCTCCTAAATAAATAAAGCAGGCCTGTAGATTATCTTTCAGTGTACCGACACATCTGATTGCTGTAAGAGCCTGATAAGCTCTTCGAACGAGTCATACCTCTGTGGTGGTACGGTTTCGACCTTTCGGACAGTCAGTTTGGCATCCGAAATGCGGATTCGAATAGTGGGTACAATACTTTGCGTTCGTTCACTGTCGGAGCAGGATAAGAACCACGGGCGAGTTGTTGCGCTGGCTGTTTGCTTAAAAATAGTAACCGCGTTCAACTCTATCCCCTAGAGGGCGAACCTTTAGGGCGGCTCTTGTATACCATCACTTGTCTTCTCTATCTCGTCATCTGCAGAAAATTGACAGAGGTCATACGTGTCTAACAAGTACATTAAGGATGCGAAAAGAGAGGGTTTGTTTTCACTGAAGAAGTTCAGTTGCGGAGTTCCACAGCGGTAGGTCTTGGACCCCTCTGCTGTGGAACTTGGCATACAACGCGGTCCTGCAAATCAAGCTCGCAAACGGCGTTAGCACAGTGCATTTTTCTAATGTCACACAGGTCGTGAGGTAGGCTGAGAGCCTCCTTCGGGGATGACATCCCAATGATTCATTACGAAAAAATTGCTGCAGCTGTGCTCGCCATGCAGTGCATGGGCTACTTCCGAATCTGGGGGGCTGTTGCAAAGGAGTCCGTTGCCTCTATACGGTACGGGTTCCGTGCGATCTATGATCCTTCCGGGAGCACCTGTCTTGTCAAGTCGAAGAGAATGGCTCGTATTCGACGCAACCTGCAGTACTGGTGGGATTGGTTGGAGGACAGGACAGCAGGAAGCTGCAGCAGCCGTCATGCTGTAATTCGACGCATAGATGCAAAAAAAAGTTGAAAGTAACTTCATGTTAATAAAATATTAGATCTTAATTTAACAACATAACATTGCAAAAAAAAATTAACATTGTTGAGTATGTTATTGTAATTTACTAAAGTAGTAATAAAAACAAAGGCTTATTGCATAGTTTTCGTTCACGTTCGCCTACATCGCACGTTGTATATGAGAATAAAGGGTATAATTACTAAGTTTTCTTGTTTAAAAATCACGGTTTGGGGTTTAGAGGAAAACAAATGGTAAAATGCGGAATACATTTTTTTTTTCGAATAAAGAGGAAAACATGTGAATTCAAAAAACGTTTCTATTGACACTAAAGAGTACTTTTCGCCGAGAAAAGTGGAGTTACAATGTTTGCGATCTAAAGTGATGATAGAACTAGAACTTATTTTTTCAGTTCACCTGCTGTTGAGTGAAATCGTAATTAGGTAAATGACTCCTTGACATGAAAATAACTTTTTTTTTATAATCGTTATAACAAAACCGTTTTTTTTAATACAGCAATATTTGTAGGTGTACTTACAGTGAGCAAAAGAGCGCAGCAAGGTGTAAATTTTTTGGTTTTTAAGAAACAAAAATATTATTTCTATCATATCCCAAATACACATAAGTACTTAAAAAAAAATACACACTCTCGCCTTGTACTAATGTACTCCCTTGCGGGGGTACTTACATGTTATTATTTTTCTGGTGACCTCCCCATATCCCTTTGCCAGCTACGTAACCTTTTGTGACACCCTGTATATGCAGAGTTCTGCAAACTACTGTTCTGCTTTTGAAACACCAAAAAAAAACAGGTCGTCTAACTAAAAGGTCACGTGACCAAAAAAAAATTATATGAAGAAGCGTTTTTTTCATGAATATAAAAAATTACGTAGGATAAAAGTTTTTCAGAGTGACGCCTGAGTAACGCCCTTTCGGCTAACTATACTTTTTTTATTACACGGGGGCAGAGTTTAATACAACACCCTGAACTATTAAACTCTGATAATATTTTCGCGATTTTTTTACATTCTGATTTCATTTCCTGGCTTAGAAATAACATCAATAACATGCTGCACACGTAGGTTTCGGCATAGTATTAAACCCTTTTTGCAACAACCTGTATAAATATCGGCACGGGTACGACTTTATATATAATTAATTATTAAATATTAAAAATACTTTCAAATAAAAATAAATATTTTCGTATCACAAAACAATATTACTTACTTAGTATATTTTTAACAAAGTGGCATGTCTTCACTTTTATGTTTTCGAGTACTATGTTAAAATTTCATGTCATTGTCCGTAGAACGCCCCGCATACCTCAACCCCCCCTCACTAGATTTGACAGATTCTGATTTTCTTCCAGCTTTAGTGACAGCCTTAACTGCCAGTTTCTATAACTCTATCTATCCATTACTGGTAGTTACTTTCATACGATTTTGACAGATTGTTACTTTTGATTATGTCAAAATCGTATGAAAGTAACTACCAGTTATGGATAGATAGAGTTATAGAAACTGGCAGTAAATGAGCCTAGTCATATTTAAACGACAACTTCACAATATAAATTAGGTAGGTACTTACTAATCGCCACGCATCGGGCTCACGCCTGGGACAATCTGCCGAAACACTATTTAAAATATTCGCACATTGTGACCAAAGGCGTTTCGCCAAACTGCGCCCTTCTTTTGTGCGATTGCACCGGCCAAGAGCTAGCTCCTTGTTCTCCTCCAAGAAGCCCAGGAGTGTTTCTAGCTGCTCCAGTGATGGTGGAGCCATCTTTATCCTCAACTGCAGACAAAACCACAACAAAACAACTTCAACTTCAACTTTATTTTGTAAGTTTTGTAGCCAACGATAAAATGTTAATGATGATTGATGACAGAAGAAACAAAACCAAAACACATCGACACGACCATAGAGTTTTTTTTTTTTGCCAATGGTCTTACTTATACTGCCAGTTTAATATATGAAAAATATATTTAAATGGCATAACACGTCTTTCATTGAATTTAAAAAGCATCGAATCAGATAAAACAGTTATACTTTTAAATAAATAGTGTCGAAAAACGTCAAATTAAGCCTAAGTCGGACGATCCGTGTATGTTGGCATTACAATTCTAACAAAAGCGGCAACACTGATAATATTCCAAGATGACGTCACGATCACCCAGAAGTCATTCTGTGTCAATAGCATTTATATTTTATCGAGACTGGCCGTGAGACGTAGGGACTACCGATTTTGGGCCAATGACAATGGAGTTGCAATGGAGTCTCTATGGGATATCTTCATTGATATTTTTTGTAACCAATAGCAGACTTGGGGCCCTGGTCAGTTGCGAGGTAGAATCATCTGGGCGTTGAAGCTACTGCCGTAGTTATAATTAGGTCATTTTGTGAGTATCTTTGTTTATTTAAATTTTTGAATTTTAATAAAATCAATTCTTTCCAAAGCATATTTGGAGCGGTGGTAGCTCAGTCGGGTAAGCACCCGCTTCTCACCCAAGAGATGCGGGTTCGAATCCCGGCGCTGACCATGTATGATGTACCAATGAGTTCTTTTAACTTAAGTACAATGTATACCATCGCTCTTACGGTGAAGGAAAACATCGTGAGGAAACCTACATATCTAGATTTAGCACATCTAGATATGTGAACTATTGTGAACCTACCAACCCGCAGTGGACCAGCGTGGTGGGAAATGGTCCAAGCTTACGAAGGCAGTTTAGACCTTGGGGATATGCACAAAGGTTCCACTCGAGAGAGCCAGGTGCAGGTACTTACACCCCCACAGAGAATAGAATAGAATATAATAGAATTCCAAAGCATATGTAAAGAACGTATTTTCTCTTATATGACGTAAGGTTGATGTATTATACTATTGCGATAGTAAATTATATATGTAGGTATGTGCTTTAACGCAAGTAAAGTAACCTCTAGATTTCTAGATGGTGTTATTTTGTATAAGTAATCATTGTTTATTCATACGGTTTTCTAGATGTTGCTGAAATATGCCCTGACCAAGAGATTATTCGAATTTAACGTATCAAACTTGAATAATATATTACCTAAATGTACCTAAATAAAACACAGAAAATATATTCAGTGAAGAATAAAAAAATGTAGGTAAGTTTTCCAAATAAGTGTTAATCCATCAAATGGTACATCTTTTGACCTTTCCTGAGTTCTCTTCTACCTGCTTACCTATGGGAGACCTAAGTAGGTACCTGGTTATTCTGAGAAGCCTATTGTTTTAGCCTCCACCTACCTCCCCGCACCGCGCCCTATCTACGCAGCCCTTAGTGTGCTCAGGCGCATATAAAAGCCGTGGGGATGCAAAAATTATGTTAATTTACTTTCACACTTTGTACAGACAGGTTCTACTCTTGTCTTTTGCACCAAGGGCTTGTGTTGTGTGTGTGTTTACTGTGTTTGTGTGTGGTGTAAAATGGATCGTTCTAGTTATCGGGACGCTTACGACAGCTCGGATAGTAGCCAGGTAAGGACATTCTCATAACTTATGTATTTGTTAAAATGTATATGTATAGTTTAAAAAACACAAATCTTATTAACAAATATTCATCATCATCACCCAACCCACTGGCTTAAATTCCCCCCATGAAAAGTCCTAAATAAATAATAATATTTTGTATCGGTATAAGCTCTAGTAGGGTAGAATAGAATTCAGAAAATGTACCGAAATGAAACTGACGATCAGTTTCTGTAAAATCAATCTTAGTTTCGTTACAATTTCAGGTTTCGTTACGTTATGTGCATCTATTCTGCCTTTCACCCAGTATTTTTCTCATTGTGGGATTTATCATTAGTGTGATTTTTATTGTTTAGTTGGTTTGTTTGTATGTGCAGGAGTCTCGGCGGCCGCTGGTGGGCGCGCGGGACAAGCGCACGCGCGGCCGCCCCAAGGGGAACCCCAAACCACTGAACGCTGTAAGTTTGTTGTTTTGTCCCATTATTATCTAGTATCTCAATTCATCTGTGTGTATTTTTCATATAGCAGTTTAAAAGCATATTATCTGATATGAACTGAAACTATATACATAAAGTTAATAATGATTGGCTTCGGAATCATACACGTACCTACAACCGAACTGTGTTTGTGTTGATCAACTACTTTTCAATTCAAAGGAAAGCTTTATATCAATCTCAAAAAATATTGATATCGTATAGGTTGCCTTTGAACTTACTAATATACTTGTGTATGTCAGGAGGAACGGCGCATGCGCAACGCCTTCTACGAGCGCGGGCGGCGCGTGGAGGAGGCCGAGATCCTGCAGGAGCTCAAGGAAATAGCCAACCTCGATCCTAAGGTCAGTTTGTTCTCTAACCATGTTAAATTGGTATAATATATAATACGTTTAGGGTTGATTTTAGGGCAGACGAGACCGAATCAGAATTATTCCCCACATTTATTTTTTATCTGCCTACTGAAAAATCTGCCCTTAGTGAACTACTGGTGGTGACACCAGCTCCCTATAATTTTACTATAGGTGAGCTGAATACAACTGAATGAGTCTACAACCTTGATTGTCCTTTTAGATGCTTTCATACATGTGTAGGTAGAAGAACTTCTGCTGACGGCATTGATATAGGGCATAGGGAACATAACAGGTTGTACCGACTTATTGTAAATACAGGATTACAGCGACAATTATCAGGTTACGTTTATCTCATGGGAAAACTTAAGCTGAAACTGGAGCAATTACAATCTACGTCTACACTTATAATTTCTGTAACTCTAACATGTCTTGTTACAGACGGCGAAATCCAATGTGATCATAGAGATAACCCACAAGTTGCGGAGAGCGGCCGAGAGCCCCCCAGAGGATATCAATGAGCTGAGGAGAATTAACGCGCAGCTTGAACGACAAAGTAAGAGATAGTTATTGTGAGATTATTTTATAATTATTTACTTGCAGCATCATAATTTTATTAGATAGACAATTTATTGCTAGAAATAATAAGGGTTTACCTATATTCTTTTTATTTAAAAAAGTCAGCTTAGCTATGTCCCCATAGTGCTTTTTTATTTCACCATGAAACCTTTAGTTTTGTAATTTATTGAGTATTAAATAATAAGTATTTACTCACTAAATTCATTCTTAATACAGTTGCGGACGCCGAAGCGCGCCTCACCACAATGGACGCTGCACACGAGGAACAAGTGCCTCCGAGCCTAGACCTAGGTCTAGACTTCGACCTGGAGGTGGACCTGGACCTCAGCACCACGGACCTGGTGGACCTCGAGCCTGTGGACCTGGGCTACGCGGAGGAGGTGTTCGGGCTGTCAGAGCCGGCTGAGAGGTCGCCGCCGCGGCGCGCGCGCAGGCGGGTCGCACAGAAAGAATGATTTGGCTATGGTGAGTAGTGTTTTGTAGTTTGTGTATTAACTGCCTGTTTCATTACTTTCATTAGTTCATTACTGAGAACGACAAGATCAAGTATGCTGTGCAGCAGCGCTGGTATGATATAATTATCATTGGGCATGATGTCTTATGAATTATGACGATCTAATTTACTCATGGAAGTAAAATGAATTTACTGAAATGAGAATTTTACCTATGTATTTTTTATAAAAAAGGTTTCTGATATAATATAGGTACTCAGATTTTATTTAATTACTGTATAAATGAAATTAAATATGTGTTTTTTTTATTCCAGAAAAAAATACGAAATTATTGATAACTTCTATGAAGTTGAAAGACACCAGTGCCAGCAACTTAACACATACGAGATGAATCATCGAATATCAACGGTTGTGAAAATGTATTAATTAAGTATTTAATTTTATTGACTTGTTATTGTGCAATAATTGTTCTAGTTCGATTCTTATTAATTGTGCAATACGTACCTAAATAAACTGATATTTTAACTACAATTATTGTTTTTTTTTACTATTAACTATTGTATGATCGGTGAAACCATGCTGTCCCGATTTCAAAACAATATCCATATATTACGTTCTTAGGTGTATGTAACCCGCTCTGTGAGCGTGTCTGTTTGTAGAGAACACATAGCCAGGCTTCAAACTGTCGAGCTAAGCTTAGGACTTTAGGTTAGGCGACCACCGGATTACCCGTTAGTACTTACATAAATCCGAATAATAATATTTATTTACATTCAGACAAGAAGACTAGTAGTTGACCAAATTGTTGGAAAACTTACTCCCAGCTACATAATAGATAAACTACTTAAATAAGACCGATAATTACAAAACTCAAACAAAAGCGCTCAAAATCGAGACAATAGGCGATATCCATGGTCTTAGGCAGAGGTGTACCTGAATTCTTCAAGATAAATTGTAGGTACTTATAGTCCCGTTACCTGTAGTTAGGTAGAAACCTACATCAGGTAGCGTAGTAACCCGTAGTAAGTAAGTAGGTATACCTGGTAACAATTTGTTTACTAAACTAGGCATTATAGGCTTTAACATTGGTTAATATTATACACTCACGAGCAATAAAAAAATTCAGCACCAAATTATACTTCTGTCTTCAATGTTGAAGTAAGTACATACATTCAACAGCGCATCAGATCACTTATTGGGAAAGAGCGTTCATCCCTAATACAGGTTCTGCGAACTTAAAAGGGATGTACTTTAATATAGATTAAGACTATTTTTGTTTTTTTTTTTATCAGAATATAACCAATAAAACATTAAAATTAAATGCTTTAAAAAATGGGTGGGTTGTGGGGTCAAACTTTTTCATTTGTTGCGAGTGTGAAACATTTACTTACCAAAATAATCAAAAAACCTAAACTGGATTTACCTACCTAGATACTTAGAAAGATGTTTATTGGCCCAAGACAATGCCAAAGCTTAGTTTCTAGTTTCTACAGACTTGCCGGCGGCTTCCACACTGCAGGTACTCGGCGGGTGGTCAGTATACAACAATAACTAGTTTCCTTGGCAGTGTTACATTACCATGATTACCATATTAAGCTTGCCCTTGTACGCACTGATTCGTTTTATGTGTTTTAATAAGCTCACAAGCAATGAAAAAGTTCCACCTGCCATTGCCGTTCCATACATCACTGGAAAGCGACTAAAGGACCTACCTCATATTGAATTGTCGACAGCACATTAAAATCCTTTTTCGATTTTCCTATCAATAGCCATATTGCGCGCGGTATAGTATCTAAACTTTTAGGTAATAACTATAGAAATCACGATTTACTTCCGCAATATTCCTGAGGACAGTCCGGCACATCCGGTGTGCAGAATAAATGAGAGCGGCAATTTTATACTTACATCCTAGCCACAGATATAGAATTTATTTTATATTAAAGTGGAAAAGTTACGGCAGTGTGTCAGTAACACAAAGGTCTGGCCTGAAATCTGAATCATTATAAAAAATAGGAAAGATTAGATAGTAGTGGTAGGTACACATTATACGAGTATACGTATCAAATAAGAAATATTTGTATCACACTCCAAATTCTAACTGACTTGCCAAATTACAATGAAAAGGTTCCAGTGACATAATAATATGGAACGTCAATGGCACGTCGAACTTTTTCATCATCCGTGAGTTTATCAACAACTCTATAAGGAACCTATTAAACACTCAGGCACTTAAGGCAGGCTCTCTATCGCAAACTGATTTTGACAACGATATCGGATTCAAATTGTGTAAAATATGACAAAAATTACTTACTAAATAGGGCCCCAGGTACCTAAGATGCGGCAGCCTGTTCTCTGCACCTCGAATTAGGCACCCTTATCATTCGCCACGGGGTTTGTCAAGTCTTCATCTTGTTTTCACTTGTACAGGAGTTCAAATCAGGGGGCCTAGCATGAAGCGTGTAAAGTCTTGTCATAGCTTCCTGTGCACTGCTTATTTCTTCTTACTAAACACAAAGGGTAAACAATTTCTGTGTGTCTTTTTAATCAAAATATCAATAAACAAATAAAAGGTAAACAATCTTTGTGTGTCTTTTTAGCATAGCGTCTTGGGCCGCAGCCTGCTAAATTTTATAGATATTGGATGTAAATAATTGTAAATACGAGGAAATGTCATAGGCACCGAGAAGCAACATTCGTGCTCATTTAGGGTTCCGTAGCCAAAATGGCAAAAACGGAACCCTTATAGTTTCGTCATGTCCGTCTGTCCGTCTGTCCGTCTGTCCGTCTGTCACAGCCGATTTACTCGGAAACTATAAGTACTACAGTGATGAAATTTGATGGGAATATGTGTTGTATGAACCGCTACAAAAATATGACACTAAATAGTAAAAAAAAGAATTGGGGGTGGGGCCCCCCATACATGTAACTGAGGGATGAATTTTTTTTTTTCGATGTACATACCCGTGTGGGGTATCAATGGAAAGGTCTTTTAAAATGATATAAAGTTTTCTAAAAAACATTTTTCTTAAAGTGAACGGTTTTTGAGATATCAGCTCTCAAAGTCGTAAAAAGTATGTCCCCCCCCTCTATTTTTATAACTACGGGGTATAAAATTCTAAAAAAAATAGAGGTGATGCATGCTAATTAACTCTTTCAACGATTTTTGGTTTGATCAAAGTATCTCTTATAGTTTTTGAGATAGGTTGATTTAACTGTAATTTTGCTGCTACGGAACCCTTTGTGCGCGAGCCCGACTCGCACTTGGCCGGTTTTTTTTTTATTAAGTTTTATTACTTTTTATCCTTTTCCTGTAAATGTATGTGTTGTTTCTGGGTGTGTTTGAAATAAACGAATTTTCTTTCTTTCTTACTTTCTATTTGCTGGTTGTGTTTGCCATGCTAGGACTCGGCGAGGTATCGAGTGTCTAACAAGGTTGTTCAAGTGTCCGAGGCTCATCGCTAATGAAGGGTCTGAGAGCTCTACACGATCGAGCGCGACTAATGTTTACGTTCGAGACATTTTCATTGACAAATAAAATATACAAGGAAGCCGAAAATCTTTCAGCAAAGTGGATTTTTTGAACTTTTGAAGAGTAGCTAGCGTAGACGGCAAATGTACCAACTTTCTTGTATTTTACATATTTATATGTGCTATAGATACTATACGGATTGGTTAATTCAACATTTATTAGATGAAGCTATATTAAGTGATGATGAAGTTTGTCACTATACAGGCATTTAGCCTAGTGTGCATGGAGACCACTGTAGTTGGTAATGTAATCTCTTTTTATTAAATAAATTCTGATTCTGATTCTTTGTTTATTTAACAAACAGTATTATGTTGGGCTGGGCCGCGCAAGTCTAAGACGGTTGCCATCGACATGACAAGAAGAAGTAGTATTATGTTCTAGAAATAACTCAAATACCTAAATTACATCAGTATCATCCAGATAAACCGACATCGACCAATACGAACAAAGATTTTCCGTCAGAATCGTACAATTCACACGACAGTGTCCTGAAGCAAATCGAATTGAAGAATACAAACGAGGTATCGAATAAAAGAGTTGGTATTTCCTCGTACACAGGTGTATTCCGTCCCGGTGGGTGGTTCGTTAGTGTCGGGGATCCCCCTGTATATCGCTTCTTTACTCGTCCTGACAGAATGCTCGCTACGAATCTAGAGGTAGAGACTTATAGGACAATATAGTTAGGTAGAGCTCTAGGATATCGGTTTAGATGTAACTAGTGGTATTTGCAGATACATTTTTATTTTATTTTCAGTTTTTTTTTATTGTGGTTCCGCTAACTTCCATCATCATTACTCCGTAGTCGTCCATTACTGGAGATAGATTTCTGGCAAGGGGCGCCACAACGCTCAGCTCTTGGCCTTCCGAATCCACTAACGTTACCTGTCTAAGGTTGGGCAGGAGGATGTCCCTCGCTCGCAAGTTTAACTCGAAAACGTAGTGGGTTCTTCAGCTCACAAAAAAACTTACATTAATGTAAGTTTTTTTTTGAGTTTTTAGTGTTTTTACCCTATCAATTAGACTAAGACGAAATTACTATTTTCATCATTTAATTTTGTCATAAGATGTTTCTGCGTATGCAAACAATAAAGCCAACCGAAAATTAAATTGAATATTCATTCCCATTATTATCTGTGTGCATGCAGTAAACGTGACCCATTTTCGTCATTTTTTATTGCCTCCACGTCCACTCCCATGTATGCAGATATGGTAGAGGGTAGGTAGGTAGAAGGATATACGAACATCGAACACACACCACACACACAGCCGTGGCAGTAAAAACAAACGATTATCGATTTTATCGGCTGAACTACGAATAAAACGAGCAAAATTACCAACTAGTCCAGGATGACCAGTGCAATTGGATCTTCCATTCTGTGTGTGACTGCCCCTTTGCTTAGCGTTTTAGGGGATTGGCAGGTCTTCGTATAGTAGCCACTATCTTTGTATCGAAGCTGAAAAATCGTCGCGCTCCACTGAAGTTTTTAATTGCGTTTCAGAGAGACCCCGTGCTGTAATAACTTCACGTTTAAATGTCTGAAGAACTAAAAAAGTTATCAATTGCGAAGCTCTCCAAAAGTACTGGAACATTCTAGAACATTCTACTTACAACTTGAAGTAGTTAAAGCCTTTAGATCGTGAGCACACAGCCAACGACCACTGTCTGAGGAAACGGAAGGGCAGATAAGACGTAGCCCCATTAATTAATCTATTTTACTGTTATAGAGAACCTTTCCCGAACAATGATCAGGTGAGTAATACATTTATTATGGCGGAAAGTTTCTTCACTCATTTTCTTTTTGTGTAGTGTAAAGATAAAGATAAAGATAAAATACTCTTTATTGCACACAAAAATAGAAACAGTATTACAAACATGAACAGAAAATAAATAGCACAATCAGCGGCCTTATAACTAAAAGTAATCTCTTCCAGACAACCAAATTGAAAGGAAATAGAATTAATTCATGTTAAAAATATACAAAATAAAACATTGAATTACTTCAAGATTTAAACAGGTACAATACTTTGTCGTTACCTCATTCAAATCTCTGTGTTATGAATATAAGATTCAAATTAACTTTGTAACAGACTTTAGCGTTAGACTAAACCATCCCTAAATAAATAAATCCCTTAAATCTCATTCAAAAACTCACGGGCAGTGTTTTTTTTTAATTAAGCTGCATCCGAGTTACGAGAAAATCATGCAGAGTCTGAAAGTTTTCAGTGTAAGTAAGTAATTATTGTTTTGGTATACCTCTAATGTTCTGCTGGTATTATTTGATTTGCATTGCCAGTGGCCACTCGTGCGGTGGCACTGTATAGGTATTTTCAACATTTATAGGTATTGTTGGTGTTCAGCAAAACACGAGAATATACAATGATGGGATTTAACTGAAGATAAATAAAAGTTAAAAACTTAGTAACAATTCTGTTTAACCAATGTGTTAATTGCACAATGATAAATGCTAGATTATCATTGTAATTCAGCCGATTAGTGCTGCCTATACAAGCGGCCGGTATTTAGGCAATAATGTTGATAATGGGGCCGTGGAGGTGGCTATTCCAGTAATTATGGCCCCTGCTCGCTTGCGGATTGCGGGGGCCAATCGGAAATTTGAAACATGCAGTGTAGTACAGAGAAGATTATGATTGTAGGTAGTAGTGGTGGTCGTAGAATAGTATAGAACAATACGATACAGGTATGATTCTGAAGCGGGAAAACTTAATTTGGATCAATTTACGGTCATAATAAAGTAGGCCTGAAAAAATAGTTTTTTAAGTTTTGATTACATAAACTGTAGTTTTATTCTACCTAAACATGGAAGGGAAAATATTATATTCGTCGGGTCTTCTATTATTCGGCTATTCACTATTAAATTATAGCTCTAAACGTTATGAGTGTGTTTTTGTAAAGCCTTGAAGCACCTACACCTGAGTTTACAGCTTATTTTTAATTTGTCACCAGTCGACACGCTATGGCGCTTGTCACGAATGTATGTAAAGTTACGTAGTACGATTTAAATTAAGATAAGTACTTAAATATACTCAATTTAGTTCGAGGATATTAACTACTCGTATAAAGTTAAGTTAATTTATTACTTACTTATGGCTTAAACTAATTCTTCATCATAATTTATAAATATGTTAAGTAGGTAAGTACTATCAATATGTTAAAATGGGAAATGTTCTTTTTTTGTGCCTTTCTTTAATTTAAGCCATGTGACGCAAATATAAGTTGCATACAGACTACACGTTTTTTTTTCCCTTGAAAACTGTCTTCCGCGTCGTATAAGACTAGGTACTACGTCCTAAACAAAAGACTACTAATTTACTAATACCAACCTACCTCAATACCATTACATACCGATAGTAAAGTTGATGACGCAGCACAGAAGTTATCTGAGCTCAATAGATAGCAGAGTTCAGGTTTCAATAGTCGATAACGAAGGGTGTCCTCTACAGTCTGCACCGCTGATTGCATTCGCGACAGCTGCTTTTGCTCCTTTATAAACATTTGCTGCTAGGAGTTTGCCAGAAAATACTTCGTATATTTAATACAAAACTATTTCGCGCCAAAAGGAAGTAACACAAAAACGACTTATAAACTAAAAATAAAACAGTATAAAATGTATATTTTGTATGTACTAAAACTGTATCAGGAGTCACGACTAGGGCATGCAATACCGGTAATATTTTCAATACCGGTATTGAGTTCCGGTATTAGAACTCAATACCGGGATCCCGGTATTAATACCGGTATTAGACTTCCTTGTTATAAATGGCATATATTTTGTTTAAAGGTCGTATAGGGCAAAGTACAACAAGAAAAAGCAATCAAATTCTGTATTATGTAATATATTTTATGAGAATTGAGTATTAGAGTTAAAATTTTAGAATGCATGGACAACAAGTAGATTTCCAAAGGCCAAAAACCGCATGTAACGGTTGAAAACAAGTGCACTTTCATAGTATATAGGATATCTTAATCGCTTGATTTAAAGCCTAAAAAGAGACCGATTCCGGTATTACTTCAATACCGGTATTAACTTTCAATACCGGTATTGAAAAAAGCGTGGATTTTGTCCGGGATCCCAGTATTACGCAATACCGGTATTACGGTATTGCATGCCCTAGTCACGACCCTATCAAGCACAAAGCTGCATTTTTCATCGTTCTTTGCCAACTTCATAGTCGTATTTTTATTTATTAATTCTTGTTGGTTCGATACAAAATACAATCGCACACGACATGAAAATGCTACGAGTACGTAGCTATACATAGAACATGTTTTAACGAAGTCATACCCACCTGGGCACTTAATTAACATATTGGGGGGCAGTTAACGCTGATAGACGTGAAACGTGACGTAATAGAAGTAAAAACTACTGTTTTAATTTAAATAAAGTATGTATGTACCTATAATACCTTCTGATGGTGTCCTTCAATGTTATATTTAATTAAGTAATTAATTAGGCAGGGGCCAATAATATTTTGACGTTATAATAATAAGTTAGCCCACGTTATAGTAGGTATAATTATTATTAACTTAATAATTACTTATTAAGTTCACATCATTATAATAATATAAAAAAATTATTGAAATTTATTTAAGTATACATAATATATATAAAGTTTTTCATTACACTTTGCTTTTCTACCTACCTAATACTTGAGACCTTCCTTCAGTTATCAAAATATTTCACAGAAAAAAGTATCAACCTGATTAAATCGCCCATCAAAACCTACACAAAGTGGGGCCTTGAAGGTAGATAGGGAGGTAAGTATATTACTTAACGCAATAACAAAGAGACCTAACGAAAGTTACACAACAACGTCCCTGCCAAAGTTAGGGAAAAAAAACCCAGAATCGACGTTCTTCGTTTGACATGCGCACGGGACCGGAGTTAAGCGAGTTGCGAGCGGCGTGAAGTGAGCGGCGAGCGGCCCGAGCGCCGGCGGAGGCGCCCGACCAGTGCCGAACACACTGTCGGGGGGACTCCACGCGACCACGGTCAGCCCTTTATTGACCATTTCCTCACAAATTATAAGTGAAACGCAACCACCGACGACGCGGAAACAAAGACAAGTGACGACACAGAGATGCAGTGAAGACACCGGCTCCCAGGCGCCTACCACAAGGTACGTCGCGGTCAGTAACAAGAGATGGGCGTAGTAAACATAGGCGAGCTGTTGACGCAACTGCACTAATCCTATTAGCGCTTCAAGAAAATTAACACTGCCCCACATCCAGAAAACGTTTTACTTTGTTATTATACAAGATATACTTACGAAGTGTTCAAAGCAACGATTCAATCGATAGAACAATTTGGGAGAAACCCATATTGATATTTTTGAGGAAAGAAGTATAAATAAAATATAAAAATGCCTACGACAATAACAGAAAACATTGCCCTGCTGGACATGATGTCGCTGGACCACATGGACGACGAGCTGAAGAGCGTGCAGCTGCACTTCCCGTCGGAGCGGCGGCTGCTGAGCGACGGCGCGTGCGCGGAGGAGCGCGTGGCCACGGCGCGCGGCGACCTGCTGGTGGCCGTGCGCGGCGACCGGCGCCGGCCCGCGCTGCTCACCTACCACGACCTCGGCCTCAACTACGCCGCCAACTTCCAGGCCTTCTTCAACTTCACCGACATGCGGCCCATCCTGGACAAGTTCTGCATCTACCACATCAACGCGCCCGGCCAGGAGGAGGGCGCGCCCCCGCTGCCCGTAGACTACAACTACCCCAGTATGGACGAGCTCGCCTCGCAGATCGACTTCGTGCTCGGACACTTCGGGATCAGATCGTTCGTCGGATTCGGGGTCGGGGCCGGCGCGAATATCTTAGCTCGATACGCGCTCGCGAACCCGCAGAAAGTGGACGCCCTCGCGTTGATCAACTGCACGTCCACGCAGGCGGGCTGGACCGAGTGGCTGTACCAGAAGATCAACACGCGGCAGCTGCGCGCCAGCGGCATGACCCAGGGCGCCGTGGACTACCTCATGTGGCACCACTTCGGCCGCAGCACGGACGAGCGCAACCACGACCTGTCGCAGGTGTACAAGGAGTGCTTCTCGCACGTGAACCCGCACAACCTGTCCTTGTTCATCGACGCGTACCTGCGCCGCTCGGACCTGGGCATCTCGCGGGACAACAAGGAGACGCTGAAGGTGCCGGTGCTGAACGTGACGGGCGCGCTGACGCCGCACGTGGAGGACGCGGTGAACTTCAACGGGCGGCTGGACCCGGTGAAGACGTCGTGGCTGAGCCTGTCGGACTGCGGCATGGTGCTGGAGGAGCAGCCCGGCAAGATCGCGGAGGCCTTCCGCCTGTTCGTGCAGGGCGAGGGGCTGTTCAGGTAGTCAGCTAGCGCCCCGCCGCCGCGCCGCCTGTATCGACCGATTAGATGAACGCACATGATGATGCTTTCACGCGAGCTTTAACGAACGCATTTGTTGTAGACACATTGCAAATGTAGACAAATTGTTGTTCCTTGTTTAGATATTTATGGAAATAAATTATTTTTTGGCTTCTAAGTGAATTATTATTGTCTGTAAAGTTGGACTAGTTATACCATATCCTACTTAGAAAGTGCAAGGTAGCTGCGAGAGAGCTTCCATATGAGCTTTAATTTGCATATTCAATTTTAAAGTGGATAATGGAAATTGAATTCAGCTAAAGTGTATTGTCTTTTATAATGAGTTAATTTAAATTACAGTATTACTCACTTTCCTTGCATATATTACGGTACCGTTAGCCAGGTTGGCAGGATTAATGGATGATAAAGATTTTACTTCATGAAATATTTTCTTGACCGAGCATTTATGGAGTGAGCACTTAATTAATTTAATTTAGATACATAACTGAAATATATACATATACAGCCGAGGATTTAATTTATATTGAACAGCAGCTGAGCTGCGATTTTTATTAAGGAAGTAGATACTAAATATTCTTGCTAAAAATCCCTTTCAGAGCAACCTAGTCACAAAAACGCTTATAAATGATTATTCCACAATTACTACGACTAAGTCAGCTGATAAAAAACATGATATAAGCTCAAGTAAGCGTTTTTGATGTTTCTAATTAATTTACGATATGCATTCGACGCTCTACTCGTTTTTTATTGGCGAGCATTTTTACTGAACGAGCGTGCATGCTGGCACCCCTGCCGGGGGTAGAGGGGGAGGGGTAGATCCTTTGACAGAGAAGCCACGTCCCCCCATATCCCCCCTTTCAACTGACCGGCGCGGCGGCGCTGAACGGATTAAGAAAATATTTCATCAAAAAATATAGGTAATACAAAAAGAGGAATAAAATTTTCTAGATGAATTATTCTGGGCGGCGGAGGGCGGTAAATTTTCTCGAATGACGGTACTCTCTATGGGCCACTTTCAAATGGAGTAAGTGGTACCTACTGGTAAGCCGACTACTTAATTAACGAATTTGGAAAGGTAAGGTTTTGGTAGTGTTGAGCGAATATACTGTATTATTATTATTATTACCTATGTATTTACATTTACTTACATACATAGATTAGATACTTATAACAATAGCTTAATACCTACCTTCTCAACCCTCTGTATAGATCCATCAAAATTGTATCTGAATATGTTAGCCTCCTACCTATACAGTAGGTATAGTATATTGAGCTATTGTACAGAAAATCTCTTTGTAAGAGGATGGGCCTTCCTCCATACCTTTCAGGCAAACTTCGCATGATTGATGTAACATAGAGGAGAGTCGGTCAAATAAAATTAAATTCTAGGAAAACATATTGTATCGACGGTGGTGAGTGAAGGTAACCAATAGAAGATATAAATGTAGGGATTCAATCCGAGAATTCCTTAGCGAGGTTGTCCCAAAAATGTAGGCTATTTTGTTTGGAATGCTGACACGATTTAACGGTGAATTCGCTATTGAATTGTTGTATTTTTATAGCAATTATTTTAATATAGTAGTTAGGCACATCTACATATCTAGTACTTGAAAATATAAAAGAACTTTTTTTATTATTTAATACTTATTCAATTATTTTAAAATAAAAATTAAGGAATTCATACATCCAGGCATGAAATTATGATGTTTTCTTACTTCAAAGTTTGTAAAAGGTAGGTAATTTCAGTAAATAATGTTATTTCTTTTTAAAGGACAGTTCGAATAAGCATTCATAATTTAAAGATAATGGAAGCAGTGCAAAGTTAAATTAAGATAACGAGGAAGATTAAGTAAAATACAAAGGCCGGTTTGAAACTGATTTATTTATTTTACATTTAATTTCGATATTTTCAAATAAGTAGGGAACACCTAGTCATTTTTATGTCCCTCTTAACATGATACAATCATATTGTCATACATAATAATTATTAACAACATTAAAATTTATATAAATTGACTAGAATTTGACGGTTATCTACAAAATATTTACATTTAGATTAAGCTCAGATAAAAGTATATTTCAGTCTGACTAGAAAAGTTATTTACAGGATTTCACTAGTGTTTTTCACAAATAATTACTTAACTACACAGCTATTATTTTTTACCACAGACAACAAACATTTTTAATTGAGTATTTGGCAATATCAGTTTTCTTACATCTAAACATGTAGGTACGTAATTAGTGTATATTGATTGTGTAAAGAAAACTATGTATAAAGTTCTGTCGTTGAATATTGATTGAGTACCTACGTAGATTTGAAAACTTACCTACGATGTATACAATTCTAGGAAGAAGTACAATACAAATTGATCGATAAGATTGTCTTGTAAATAAATATTGTAAAGTCTTCGTTGGTAGTGTAGGGCAGTGGCAGTGTTGGTTTGTATTATAATACTTCATATAATACGCTAACAAAAGATTTCTTTCATAAGACTTGGAATAGTTATTGGAGTAAGGAGAGATCTCAGACTTATTAAAAATGTTAATAATAACTAACAGGTCTCATTACGAGACCTTTGTGTTACTCTATAATCATCACGTGATCTGTAGAACTTTTAGAGAGAAAAAGTATTTCCATTGCAGCAATTTAGTCTTATGACCTATTTAAAACTCAGAGTTATCCGTTGCCGCCGTGGGTTACGTACACTATAGGTACTTACATAATTTATGACAATAGTGGGACCGCAATATACCATCACCGTCTCTGCCAGCGGTAGCGGATAACTCTGCGGTAGAAATCTCCTTACACACAGGTCTAAAGGTTTAAAGAACTTTACTAGAGGGACAAGCATTTCAGTTGCAGCATTTAAGCCTCTCCTCACACACATGTCCCCATTACATAGCTACGCCTCTCATTGAGCCTGCGTTGTGATGGTGAAACCTGTTTAAGTCATAATAAGGGTTAAAGAACATTACTAGAGGGACAATCATTAATGTTCCATCATATTAGACCTTACTCCTCCTCCTTAACTCCCCGTTACCTAGCTACGCTTCTTGTTGGGCCTGCGTGCAATTTGTTAAAGAACATTACTAGAGAGACAAGCATTTCAAAGGATTTCAGTTGCAGTAATTTAGAACTCGTCACACACAAGTCCCCATTACCTAGCTACCCCTCCATTGGGCCTGCGTTGCCTTCTAGAGAGACAAGCATTTCAGTTGTATGGTTGTAGCAATTTAGGCCCCTCACACACAAGTCCCCATTACCTAGCTGCGTCGGTCCGTGGGCCTGCGCTGGCGCTAGCTGTGCTCGTGGTGGGTGCGGGGGCTCAGCGAGCCGGGGCCTGATTCCGCGCTGGAGTCCCCCGCGTACACTTCAGAGAAGCCCCCGCCGCTGCCGCCGCCCGCGCTCACTGCCCCTGCAATTTTTGTGTGCTTGATAGAAGATGTTCAGGATAGACATGGTATAGGGGTTTCCTGTCGGTTACACGTTTGGTAATGAAGGGTTTTGCAAAAGTGATAGGTATAGTGATTCGAAAGGGGGTGATTAAACAAAAGCTGAACAATTTTGGTAGTCACGTAAGTCACGTGACTTTTTAGTATGAGGATAGAATGAGTTACTGAGTTCCTTTCTGCAATCCCCTGTATACGGAGAAGTAAATAAGTACAGTAAAGCCCATTATTGTTTATCCCTTATCCCCAATGACTCCAATTTATTTTAAAAGTTAGATAGGTATTACATAGGTCCCTTTGCGGTCATTTTATGATCAGAAGCTAACCTAACTCAATCCTAATACCAAGTTGGACGTTTTTATTTCCCGTGTACGCTATGGGACTACAGAACCTACGTCAACAGATTAACTTTATTTTATCGGACTTATTTCATGTTTGTCCTGTTATTTGGAGACCGGCACACTGATTATACGTAAGTAGATACTTAGTACAGACCTATATTGATTGACAAAGAAAAGGATTTGTGTTGTGGTGCGATTCGGTTCTTTCTAACAACACACTGTTTTAAGTAACTATAGTATAGCTCTATCAATAGTTAAAACAACCAGAGGGTCGTTCGTCTGTATGGGTGTGGCCACCAATTTCCAGTTATCCTTAATTAATCTGTAAGTAAAAGGTTGTAAATACGTGCTTTCAGTAATTACTATAACTTCAAACGGGGAATGAGCGTCAAAAGCGAATTATTTATTTATCGAATCGTGAACTCCGCTGCCAGTGACATCTAAGTGACCCCTTTGAACACTCTTTGGACTGGCTCAAAGGTTAACAATAAACAAACATGGCCCTAAGTGCCAGCTAGCTTCCCGGAACCTTCCCCAGACGATTGCTTAAAATAGCTATCGGGTTCGTTTTATTTCATCCCGGTGGCCGTCAAATAATGTACTTTAATTATAGTTTTCAATTTATTTCGTTATCTTTCGAGGAACTGTTTTTAATATCCACTTTATACTTTTTGAAATGAATCGTAGAAGCACAGATAAATTATATTTATCGGCAACCTTCTAGCTCTATGATCATGATCATTGACTCTCCTAAGATTAGAGACAATTCAATTGGCCAGATTCGAAAGCACGATGCAACAGTACATTTGAAATTATGATAGATGGATGGATGGATTCTCGCTATATAACGCCTGTAAATTGTTACCTACTTACTCTTCTATGGGAACTGATCATCATCACCAGTGTGGGTCTTGGGAGGGAGAGGTAGAGAGAGAGGGAGAGGTAGAGAGAGAGAGAGAGAGAGAGAGAGAGAGTGGCTCACCATGGTGCGGCAGGGGCACGCAGTACGAGGAGCCGGCGCAGTGCCGCGGCCGCACCTTCTCGTACCGACTGAGCTGCTGCAACTCACACAGAGAGAGAGAGATAGAGAGAGAGAGGAGGCTCACCATGGTGCGGCAGGGGCACGCAGTACGAGGAGCCGGCGCAGTGCCGCGGCCGCACCGTCTCGTACCGGCTGAACTGCTGCAGCTCACAGAGAGAGAGAGAGAGAGAGAGAGAGAGACAGGAGGCTCACCATGGTGCGGCAGGGGCACGCAGTACGAGGAGCCGGCGCAGTGCCGCGGCCGCACCTTCTCGTACCGGCTGAGCTGCTGCAGCTCACAGTCCGAGTGGTGCTTCTCCACTGTTCATGAAAAAAGGAATCTTTAAAGTTAGTCTACAGGGTGTCAGTGAACGTATGGATATGGCATTTTCCGAACTAAGTCTATAAAAATAGTCACATGATTATCAAAGTTGATAATGATAAAGCATGAAAAACAACTCATATTTTTGAAAGTAGCAGGACTACATCAAGTTATTGACAAAGTCCCCCGAGTCACGTCCTTTTATTTGATCCATACTTTCACGGACAAATGTATAATAGCATATACATAATAGGCACTAAACATTAAGGGAAAACAGAATTCTATATTATTTTTCCAATTATTATTGATCAAATCATACTTATTAGTTCAGAAGATACTTGAGATGATCAATGATAAGAACACAAAAGCCGGTCTCGGATCTTCAATACCAATTATCCCGGCCGATCCCTTTACAAAACTTGTAAATAGGTAATGTGATCCGAAAGCATCGAGATACTTTTTCCATTTCGAATCTAAAGAAAAAGGGTAAGCACAAAAAGAATACCTACTAAAAGATTTCTCCGGCTGAAAGTCATTCAGAATCTTATTATTTTAACACAAAACATCCAACAGACGAGAAATAATTAACTAGGAAAACAATATCCCATTGAGAAAGTTGAGATTGTACTGTCGACGATCTCTGTGTAGTTCGCCTTACAGACCTCTGCTATAGAATACCTAGATGCTCTAGTCTAGTGTCACTGGGAAAACTTGCATCAATGCAAACTTTATGTGTATTCATCTTCGATATTATTAAGTGCAAATAGAATATGAATAACATTTTTGGTGAAGGACTGTAGATTTATTTTTAATGTTTTACACGTTTGACTGGAGATATTTTTTTTTTGTTGGTTGTCACGTAAGCTAGACAAAGTCGACGCCGAAAGGCCTCAAAAGATTATTTAAAAATTCTCTTGTAATGTTTTTCCTACCGTAAAAAATTAGAAACCAAAGTGGTTTTTTAGAAATGCGGATATTGCTAAGATTAGAATGAAGGCTGAAGCTCGTTTACACGATGTTTGAGCAGCCCGGAAGTTTTACAGTGTACCTACATAGTTTGAACTGCAAGATTAGCTGAGTGGTTTTCTGAATCTGTTTGCGTATGTAGCTCAATATATTGTGATGTTTAAGTACATACTTCCTCTTCTAAGTATTATTAATTAAGTCGTTCATTCACTCAAAGGATGATCAATTTGGGCAGATATAGCCCAATTTGTTTCTGAATTTAACTAGAGATAACTAGCTATGTTTGTGTTTTTATTATAAATGTAATAAATATAAGGGAAGAGGGAGACGGAGAAAAAACTATGTAGACCAACTTAATAATACCTAAGGCAAATGTCGTGTCGTACCAAGAAATGATAGAACTGGCTTGTGACAGACCGCGGTGGCGGGAACTACACCTGGCTCTTACATTTAACTAAGAAGAAGAAGTTAAGACACAAAATGCTCACCATCAGCGCGGTCGCGGTGCCTCTGCGGGTGCTTCCTG
This sequence comes from Plutella xylostella, assembly GCF_932276165.1. NCBI lineage: Eukaryota > Metazoa > Arthropoda > Insecta > Lepidoptera > Plutellidae > Plutella > Plutella xylostella. The sequence continues at coordinate 4,411,512 of NC_064005.1, forward strand.
CAGGGCCGGTGCGGCGGCGCGTCGTTCTCGCGGTGCCCGAAGGTGCGGAACTGGAGCGTGTGGTCCAGAGTCGCGGCTGTAGCCTCCCCGCCCACCGCGAACGTCGCGTATGGACTTATTTCGTATACATCTATAGGGAAAAGTGTGATAGTTGTGGATAAATATTCTCGTCCATCTGTACCTACATATACTAATGACTACCGGCTAACTTATTAGAATCTTGTCTTCAATGTCTATAGCTGCGGACTGGTAAAGATTCACAATTTAGCAACCTGGTTTTTACGCGTACGTACTAGTTAAGTGCAAAAAAACAGTTTTATAGGTCCGTCACTGTTGCCCTAATTTAAAACGGACTTTAGGGAACAAAGCAAAAACCGCACACACACATGCAATTACACTCAAGGGGGACATATGCATAGGAGAAACCGTAACGTCTTTGCTCGCATCTTTACGATTCGCAATAGCAGTAGCAGTTTTATCTACTATAAGCGACGAACTATAGTTCGCTGTCTACAAGCCTTCACATTCAATCCTTCCTCACCAGAAGCGGGTGACAGTTTGTCATGCTTGTAGTCGTGCTGGCAGTTCCTGAGGTTCTGCTGCTCGGGACACACGGACTTGTCGGTGCTGGCGGCGGAGTGGCTGCAGCGACGGATCTCCTCGTCCGATGGACCGCCGCACGGCCAGAGGGTGCTAGGGGGATCACATAATAAGGGTGTTATATAAGGGTATAGGTTAAGCGGTAAGTCAGGGGGTCATTTTTATCAACTTTCACATGATATGGAAAATAGTTTTTTTATGTGAACTAGACAGGTCAATGATGTCGATTCTGAAGGCAAAAATTCTACTTTTAGAGCTCTCAAAACTTAAATTTGTTTAATTAAAATTCGACTCTATGACTGTTCCTGTATTTCAATGATGTCGATTCTGAAGGCGGAAATTCTAAATTTAACGCTGTCAAAACCTTAATTTCTTTAATTAAAATGCGACTCTATGAGTGTTCCCGTAAATGTCATTTTTTTCTAGCAAAATTTATAGTTTGACAGCGTTAAAATTAGAATTTCTGCCTTCAGAATAGCTACCAATGTCATGTTTAGTTAGCAAAATGTAAAGTTTGACAGCGTCAAAATTAGAAATTCTAACTTCAGAATAGCTACAAATAACTTATGTTTGCGTGATTTAGCTCCAATTTCTCCATAGACGGTTAGATCGTAATCGTAACCAGGCAAAAGAATCAATTGTACGTCATTTCCATATTAAATTCTTGACAGTAGTGTCAAAAGAAGCACACAATATTATACAACAATTTTACTATTGACTGTCACAGGTGTGAATTACGATAACTGGACGCCGAAGAGGGTTTTTAAAAACTCAAATTGATTTTTGAGATATTTAATTATTATTAAATGATTACATAGAAGTGATTAAAAACTAATTATAACTATCTGATCTCGATGATCAGAGGATTGACCTTCGGCTACCGCGATTGGAGCACAAAGACACCTTTAACACTAAAAACTGTCCCACGGAACTTTTGGAATTTACTTGTCAGCACTAAATGAATAATGAAGCAATCACAATACAGTTCCTTTGAATATGGGTATGACGAAATATGTGTAGAGAGGGCTTGCACTCGTAACACCTCCCCTCCTAGACGAGTGACTATTTGCTGACGTGTACAGCAAATGTCGCGGCTTTCCTTTCCTCCAGGGACGTCATGGACTCATTCGCAGAAGAGGGCAGCTTCGTCTCAGCATTCGACTGCAGCTTTGGCTTCCATTTTATGTTTCTTCGACGGCGTTGAATCAATATAATAATTGTCAGTACAGATGCACCGGATAGTATGATGATGTACACAGGTATAGTGGTGTGATACAGTGAACTCACATCAGCAGTATCGAGTTTCGCTGGCGATTCTGTCATAATTTGCTGTTGAATATTGTGCAATTTATTCAAGTCGATTGTTGTAAAGTTATAGCGAACTTGTGATTTTGATGACTCCGGCAATTTCTGGGAAGCGGTGATTTCAACGGCATATCCAAGAACTTTATTTTCGATGTTGTAAGCAGTGAATTCTGGGGATTTTATATAGCAATTATGTGGAATTGTAGCTAGGAAACTGCCTTCTAATAGTCGATGTTCTTCTTGACCGCATTTTAGTTGCACCTTAGTTGGTTTCGGGAATGACATGATATAGTGTTGACTATCTAGCTCCAGTAGAGCTTCCTTGTACAGAGAGATAGGCGTGGGGTGGCACGTTCCTTCTATCTCCTGTTGGTAGATGAGGTCATAGACGCAATCTCGATGTTCCTTGTTCTGGATCCGCGCTTTATGATTGCAGATGTACCACGTAGCGACTTTCTGGCATTCTGCCTCCATGTAGACAAATTCCTTGGAATTAGTTGCCATAAAAGGGAGTGTGGGTAGGATAATTTGGGAATATTTGTTAGGTACGGGACAGAGTCTATAGAGGTCATACGTGGGCAGTAAAACTAAAGGAAACTTTAATACTATAACTATTTTTTTCTCTATGAAATAGTATCCTAAGCTAGTTAAATCATAGTAATACCTAATATCTAAACTTAAAACATTATCTGAAGTGTATAACTGTTTTAATTTTTTCAACATTCCTTTAAGATCTTTGCTAGATAGTAAAGAATGATGAATGGATTTAGTGCGGCTAAATGCTAATATATTTTCTATTCTACTAATTTCGTCGGAAAGCTTTTGAATATTATAGCTTAATATCGTGAACAGTTGCGACAGCTGCATATATTTTATTGAGAGGTCCTTATCAGTACTAGTGACATTAACTATGTAACTGATAGCCTTTTCTAATGTTCGCTGATTACTACTTATGTTATTCAATACCTGACTTTGCTGTAAGGATAGTTCCTTAAATAGACTAATGTGCTGAGACAAACTTTCAGACAGTAAATTTTCATTATTCTGCAGAATTTTGAGTGCATTTTCGAATCTCAGAGCGTCATTGTTGTCTAAGTTTCCGGATATACTTTTTATAAAGGTGCCTAACGGATTAAATAAACCGCGTTTAACTCGAGTCGGTTCAAAAGTGCTGATTTTAGTTGAAATTTCGTTTAATCTATTAGTTAGGTGAAAGATAATGTATTTAAAAGAAAAGAAGTGCTGATTGGGAATCCCGTTAGCTAAGTCAGTAAGTTGAAGTTTTATAAGATCTATTTATTGGTCTATTTTTTCAAGGTCTATCTCTTCAAGGAATGTATGGTAGTGGGAAATAATTTTAGTGGGGCCAAGTCTGAAGGGTAGTAGTCCAGGGCTGTCAGCTAAGCTGTCTAGTCGGATGTTGGTTGCTTGTGGATGGTCGGCTTGAGCTTGGACCACCATTAGGGTCATTATCGGTATTAACAGATGATTCTGCATAGCGCCTGGGCTCATCGAGGTTCGGATGAAGACGCGGGTGGGTCCTCTGTCGGCGACACTTGTAGGTTCGTAGAGATAGTCAACGCGGCGGCGATGCTGCTATCAGTAGATCGAAGTTGGATTCACTGACTCGACTACCTCTCCGTCGACTGCGCCAATTACGATAACTGGACGCCGAAGAGGGTTTTTAAAAACTCAAATTGATTTTTGAGATATTTAATTATTATTAAATGATTACATAGAAGTGATTAAAACTAATTATAACTATCTGATCTCGATGATCAGAGGATTGACCTTCGGCTACCGCGATTGGAGCACAAAGACACCTTTAACACTAAAAACTGTCCCACGGAACTTTTGGAATTTACTTGTCAGCACTAAATGAATAATGAAGCAATCACAATACAGTTCCTTTGAATATGGGTATGACGAAATATGTGTAGAGAGGGCTTGCACTCGTAACATGTGTTAAAATATCTGATTATTATTAAATAATAATACGAGTCACAACAAATACGGTAAAGAAGTAGGTACCCTTCTAACGTCTCTGTTAGGAAGTTGTTACGAAAATTGGTAAACTTCTTCTATTCAGTAAAGTTGAAAGGGAAATAATGATTATCTCTCAGTTAACAATCACTTACCAAACGAATGAAAGGGTGTGGAACCTTTTTATGTTCTGGAGTTTACCCTTTGTTGATAAAATAAGCTTCCGTGATAGAAAACTGTTAAGGTGTATTATACCTACTTACATTTATAGTAAATACTCCTGTATGTTAAGTAATGGAGGGCTCGATTGTTCGTTGAGTATGATGAGTAAAGTAAGTATGTAGATAGGTATAGTTGTTGGAAAAATATTTACGTGACTTGCCTATTACAATGCCCGTTTAAACCTATTTTATACGAGTATAATAAAAATGGTACTCATTCATTTATTTGTAATAAGATGTTTACGAGAATTCCGAGTAACGAATTCAAAGCTATACTTCCAGTACCCGGAAAGATCGGTATCAAGAAAGGTTTTTGTGACCCATTTTGCTTTGTAAAATGTTGACTTTTATTGGCCGGCAGCGGCAAAGTCTCAAGTTTCAGGTGGATTCAAATTGATTGTTATTGTCCTTTGAAATGGAGTTGCAAACAAGGACAGTTAAAGGAGGAAACAAAAGAGGTCAATAGAGTAAATTATAGCGTCGTCTTTCTTTTATTTACCGTGGTAGGACTGATAGGTAAAACGATGTTGCGGAATTTGATTTCGATTAAATAACTAATGCCTTGTGTTTTCTTGAAATATTGAAATAAAACACTGACTTATGAACAATAACATAATATTTGCAGTTGATGTCTATAGCAATCTTTGGCTGAAATAAGTACAGTGCAACTATAAAGTCCTGAAAACGGAAGTGGATCGTCACTAATTGTTAAAGACCGTATTAAATTGATCCATTGAATACCATTCAATCGGTATTTTATTTTTAAAATGTACTTATGTAAAAGTAAGTAATCAACTGACAATGATAAAAAGTCTTAGCAAAATCGCACTCTTTATTGTCAGGACTTTATAGTTCGACTGTACATCAGTATGTTTTGTATGTACGACTGGATAACGTAGTGGTAACTGACTGCTGTGCCAAACGCCCAGAGTACGATCCAAGGCATGGGGGGGAGTATATAAATAAATATCTGCCGGCCCGCCTTGCATCGGGAGTACTTACCTACTTGTTCTAGGTCTCGGGTGGCTGTTAAAGCTCATGTCCAGCAGTGCACTATTTAGGTATGGGCTAAGTATATTAATATGTGTCTCTGTGTCAGTGAATGAATCATACCTCCGCCTAGCCAGCAGCACGAACAGCAGCGCGGTGACGGCCACGGCGGCCAGGGCGGCGAAGGCGAGCGACACGGCGCCCAGGATGCGCTCCGCGTCCGCGCTGGGCGGCCCGCCCACGCTGCCGCCGCCCTCCGCTTGGAAGGCTACTGGGCGGCGGAGACGCTCTAGGGGTATTTGGGAAATTAGTAATTAATTGAGGCTATCAGCGAGAAAGTGGCATATGTTTTGCAGACAAAATATTTTTTATTGTGTCTGCAAAAGATCATGAACGCCACTTTTCGCGATCATGATCATAGTAATGATTATTTTTTTATTATCTATTAAATTATGCAAGCAGTACCTATGTATGTATGATAGATAGAATATTCTTTATTTGTACACTCGCAAGAGCAAGTACAAAGCTTACTTACAAATACGATAGGTACAAAAATTGTGATCTTATCGCTAAAACGGATTTAGTGAGAGTCCTTTGTAAACTTTCAATTTTGAATACCTAATTACATGATTCTGTATAGAGTGGTTATAGTAAGTATACTTACTTATTAAGTACAAGGTAATTATCCGTAGTAAAGCCATAAATAACGGCAATATCAAGAATTGCTTGACTTTACCAATCAACGCTATCAATAAATCCATTGAATGAACCGATAAAATTAACATCTGCTATTTATTTTACGTTAACGAGAAATATCGGAGCTCTATATAAAAAGGATTTTTTAATCTGAATATTGATCTTTAATATGAATACAGATTAAAGTAAAGCAATAGCTGAAATTTCACGCTACGAGAATTCATTCTGACGAAATTTAACCACTCAATCTGCGATACCTGTCGATAATATTCAGATATTCCCAATCATATTCTAATATTTACAGTTATTCACGATTTCCTAGAACACAATCAATTCGGTCACGTATTCTGAGAGGTCGAAGTATAAATATTGTTATAGGTAATAATGGTATAGGTATACATTACGGAGTTCATAGAAAAATATGGGTTCCAAGTTATAAAGTTCCATTTCATTACCTAGGACCTTTTAAAACATGAAATACCCATTCCATAGAAGTACATAATTGAATTTTGTACCTTTTATTTATAAAAAGAGCAATGAAACCCCAAGTTTCGCAGTCGCTGACTAAGTTAGTGGGTGACATTACGGCATATTTGCGGGCACCCTAATTGGAATATTGCTGCAAGTCACGAAATACAACAACTCTTCAACTTCGTGAAGTTTGTTGAACAACACGAAGGTAGGATTTACAATTTTTGTTTGTTACCAAACCTATAATAGATGAAATTTATAGGATTTTAATGTTAGAAGTTTTTACTACGATTTGTGAGTTTTGCAGCTAACTATCCATGAGTATGCAAGGGATTGGTTAGTCTAAACATAATTACAACGATATCGTTATTGACCCTGCACAAAAAGTACAGCTTAGGTAGTCCAGTTTCATAAACTAGGAACGAGAAATACAAAATCGGACTTGAATATTTATAACTACGAAACCATTTTAGACTCTAACTAATTAGTTTATGGAAATTATAGTTCTATGATTAAGGCGAGTTACAGGAGTCCCAAGAGAATGAAATATCCGTGTAAGCATCAAATTACTTTTGGGGATTTAATGTACGCAAATACCTACAAACTTTCATATTGAGGTATCTATAATATGTACCTACATATTACTAATTAGTTGTAACAAGGTTCATGTTCCTAACTATATACCTATATTATAGCTAAAGGAAATAACCAAAGATAAAACTTTACTTAACAAACCAACCATGCCTATAAATCATTGATAGCATAAAGTCCAATTCACTTAAGTTGACCAAAATGGCGACAACAAGAATTGGTCAAGTTGAGTGAACCGGACTATCATAAGCACTTACCTCCAGAATGTGTGGTGGTGGCCGCGTAGATGACGGCTTGATGTCGTGAGGACTCCGTGGCAGTCCAGAGTCGGAGTGCGTACCATGCGCCTGCGGTCAGGCCTCCCACTATCACCTGTTAGAAGCAAACTCTTCTAGAATATTCTACATTTCTTCTGAAAATCTCAACTTCTACAAGGACTGAAAACTTTCGTCATTGTTGTGGAGCATAGAAGCACCCAAGGGCGCTGAAGTTAATAAGTAGGATTGTAATTGTAATGTAAATATTAAACGCTTGCATGTTCCACTCTGTCTGAAATTACCCTTAGACGTAAGGGCGTGAGCTACATGAGAATTCTACAAGAATCTCGAACTATAGTTTAGATAAATGACTATTGGATTTGTCAAGAAAGGAAAGTGAGTAAAAAAATTAAACTGGATCTAAAGAATAATAACGGACTCGCTTGAACTGGATCGGTATGATATGAAGTTGTCCTAACCTCTCGATGGTGATGAAGAGACGTCAAGTCAGCGTCCCGCCAGGCGGCGCCACTATCCGCTCGCTTCCACTGCAGGCGCACCAGCCTCGCTCCGCACCGCACCGCCTTGCGCGCGTCCAGCGCCAGCGCCGAGCTGTTGCTCCAGACCGCCGCCTCCGCCGCCTCCGAGTGGTCCCCTCCGCCCTCCCATACTAGGACTGGGGGGAAGATGATGTACTTATACGATAGGGCTTTGACGGTACGAAGGTAAAAGAAAATCTGTATGACGTGGAATTTTTCATGTGTAATGAGTTGGTGACTCAGAAGTCACACCTAACATCTTAGTTAAATGCTAAGTTTAGGAATTTAGAAGTAATTGCTAACCTGCTGTACCCGCGAGCTTCGCTTCGTTTTAAAAAGTTTTCCCGTGGGAATTCCGCGAGGGATTATATGCCTATTGTGTTAATCCAGGGTGTCAGATATCTACCTATACCAAATTTTATTAAAATCGGTTCAGCCTTTTTGACGTGGAGAGGTAACAAACATACACACATACACATTACACATACACACACATTCACAAATTTTCGTTATTTTTATATTAGTAGGAAGTAGGATACAGACAAAAAACACAACTTTTTTTATTTATTGACTCCTATATACATCTGCGTCGAATGGACAAAGCGTAATAATAACCAACCTGGCGGTTTCGTCCTGACCAACAGAGGCGCGGAGCTCGGCGAAGAACCAGCCCGGGAATGGGCGACGGCCCTCACAGAGTATAGAGCACCACATGCCAAGGCTCTGAGGACCACGCTAGCCGCCTCCCCTCCGGCTTCTAGACGTTTCTCCTCCTCGTTGCGGATGGCTGACTCTATGCTGTCACCGCTCTCGTCGCGCACTCGCACCCACCAGATTGTGAAACCTGGTTGGAGGTATAGCCACTGTTTTTATGCTATAGATCGGTAGTGTATCAGAAAAACCAGCACGTAAATTACAGAAGGAAGGCTAACAAGTATTTTGTTGTTGTTGTTGAACAAAAAAGCAAGAAGAAGAGTTAGCTATAATAGAGAAGACCTCACCATGAGGTGGAGCCGCCGGATGATGAGTGGTCCTCCAGGTCAGCTTGGCCTCTTTATGAGCGGCATGGTCCAAGTTCAGCAGCGGAGAGGACGGCGGCGTGGCGCACTCCACTCTATACGTCACCTCTTCGGACCCAAACGAGTTGTGGGCCGAACATGTATAGTTGCCTGACGTTGATGCGTCCACTTCTGTTTGGATGGAAGTGGCTTTGGTTAAGGTGTTGTTATGTCTAGCGTGTGATTATTTGAGTACGTTTTTTAGTGTTGAGCCTGACAAAAAGATCTGAAGGTAGATGCAACGTCACATAACTAAAGATTCAAATTAAAGGCTTTGAACTCACCATGAATAGCAAGATGTCCATGCGGAGTGAGATGGGCCCTCGGGTCGTGAGTGACGGGCCTATCTCCTCGCAGCCACCGCGTCCTCGGCGGGGGCTCCCCACGCCAGGTACAAGCCAGGCGAAGAGGGTGTCCGCATGTCACTCGCGCCCATACGCCGAATGATAGCAACCGGGCGCTGGCTGTTGGGAAAATGTACACAGATGGGAGATATTGTTAGGTACCTATGTCTGATAAATCTAGAGGTACTATTTTAAAGCAAGTTGAAGAAGAGAAGCAGATTCGCTTTTAGCAGTATCTCATACATCGCTTTCGCTTCTCTCAACCTCAGATACCGCATATCAGCAATTCACAGTTAGTCTTCTTCCTTCACAAAAAATGTCACTGTTAATATGTTCCGCTTGCCATAAACCAGCTGAACAAACCAACCTTAGTACTCGTACTAATTCCGGACCCGATCTGAAAACTGCTTATCAGCGCTGGTTCGGAAATAGTATGAAACTGACAGATTGGTGCAGGTAACCTTTATTCAGCTTTCTTTTTGTATAGAACCTTACCTCTAGAAGTAGTAGTAGCAGGTTGCGGGGCGGACGGCTCGCCCTCGCCGGCGGTTGAGTGTGCGGAGACCCAGGCCTCGTACGTGGCACCCTCGTTCAGAGACCTCAGCTCCGTGGAGCCCCCGAGGCCCACTGCCGCGTCCGCCTCCTCCGCTTGTACTGTCACTGTTTGTGGTGGCCTGTCCCTGTGATCGAGGACGTTAGGTTAGTTATAAATGGTAAGATTTAATGAAGTAGGTAGTGCCCATAAAAACTGAAGGTTATTGCAGTTTGTATAAAAATATGAATATAACATAGGTAATTTATCAACACCAGTAAATAAATATTTGATACTAAAGACAAATTATTCACTTCTGTCACCACAACACCTTCTGGTCTTTCGCACGATTATGAATATTATATTACCGTGTACTATATAAACTGTAAATATATTATTGGCAAAGCTGGTACCTACTCACTAGGGTAGATTTATAACATGTAGAGAACTTTCGAGAAGAAATAGGATTGTTTTACGACTCATTCATTACACAACACATTGCTAAAACAATTTAACACAGATGGCAGAAATCTAAGTACCTTAATTAAACTGCCAAACTTATTAGGCACTACCTCTTATTCTAACTCAAGCACATGAACACTCGTAAATTAATTAGTAATTACCTGCCAAGTTCCCTGTAAAACACTGTGTAGTAGAGTACGGGTCCGTTTGGCCGACTTGGAGGCAGCCAACTGACGGCCAAGGACGTCACCGATGTGGCCACCACTTTCACAGCGGCCGGTGATGCGGGAGCTAAAGTAGGAAAAAATACAGGTAATATTACAGGCAGTAATACAGGGTGACTTGAACCAAAAAAGTAAAATATTTAAGTATGTTGCTGTCCTTCGACCATTTAGTTGCTGTCTTACTATACCCTCAAAGCAAGTGACCAATAGATTCAAATATGTTTTAATGTTTGTTGCATGTCACCTTAATACTTAGTAATTATGATTAAAATCTCAGAAGTAGACTCACCATCCTGCTGCGTGGTACAATGTATAGGATGAGCGGGCACGCCGTCCCCAGCGGCCGTGTACGCCAGCGCCTGTATGGTATAGTTGGTGTGTGGCCTGAGCGCTAGCAGGAGCGTCTCCACGCCGGCCACGCGCTTGACTTCAGCTCCAGACGTGGCGGTGACGCCGCCGCCGCCCCGCACTTCCCACTCCAGCCAGTCCGCCGCTGCCGACAAACAACTGCCATCGCTTAGCATCAGTACCAGACATATAGCTGGCGATACATGATTGAGTTTATGTAGGAGTTTGTTACACTGACGTCGCGTGGCAATAAGAATTTTCAATAGACTAATGGAATGTTAATATTGTCACCAACCTGACTTGGCCAGCGTGGTGGACTAGGCCTAAACCCTTCCTTCATTGGAAGGAGACCCGTGCCCCAGTAGTGGGGACGTAATGGGTCGTGATGAATATTGTTGAGACCTATGTACCTACGAATTCATAGATACATATAACATTCATCCGTCTTTGGGTTAGGCTGTAGCGGGTCAGCTTATTGGATCCACTCCAAAACACAGCGGTATCATATTGATATGTTGTCCAAGTCTGACTCCCCCACACGATTCACCATTTCGCTCTATATCTGGTAGCAATAAGTACAAACATACAACTCACTATGTTCGGGCCGGTACAGCAGCTTGTACCCCAGCAACGCCCCATGGTGCGCGTGCGCAGGCGGCGGCGACCACTCCACCTTCAGGCTCTGAGGGGAGACGGCGCGGCAACGCACGGCGCGCGGGCCTTCTGACGGCACTAGGGAGGGAATATGAGGCTTCTGAGATTTTGCACCGGATTTCTAAAACTATAATAGAACGAAATCGGAGAAGTCGAGAAGACAGGAAAAAGATAGTTGAAGACTTACCACTTTCCTGTGTCAGTGTATTGACAGATGCTGTAGCCGGTCCCGCCCCAGCACTGTTGAAAGCTCGTACGCTTATGGAATACCTGATGGAAAACAAATCAATTACTTACTCATGTGATTACCAATTATTGTGTGGTGCTACTACTAGGCAGAATTTTAACACCTCCTGGAATATTTGTTAACTCACTGCCGATTAGACAAATCCTTACTTGACATAAAACTAAGACCACAAATTACCTGGTATAATGCTCCAGCCCCTCAATAACATATTTGTTGATCTGCCCGCGCACGGTGGCGAACTCCATACCGACGTTGGAGCCGCCCATGCTGCTGTCAGCCGAGGGCCACCACCACACCGTGTAGCCCAGCAGCTCCCCGTTCCAGGATAGGGCTGGCGGAGGCTAGGGGGGTGGAGGGAAGATGTTAGTGAAGGAAGTAGAAGTATAGGTACACTCACGAGCATTGAAAAAGTTCCCGACTTATGGAACTTCAATGGCAAGTGGAACTTTTTCATTGCTCGTGAGTGTATAAGGGTTAATATCCGGAGCTTGGTATAGCTATAGAAAAGAGTGATTTTCATCAACAAAAAAAAAATTAGAGAAGAACACAGAATTAGCTAGGTACATGGTACATATTTTATGTTCAATCTTGAAACAGCAGGTTAATCACCCTATACTACAATGGGGAGTAACGCGTGTGAATTTGCCGCTAGGGGCGCTGGTGTTCACTGAGGTCAAGTGACATTTTACTTTTCATATAATTTGTTTGGCGGGCTTCGTGATAAATTATATTTTCGTTCATTTCCCTGTTGAAAAGTGATCTCTTTTCGCGAAATTATCGCAGATATGGATTATTTATCGATGAATGTGCACGCTTTGAAAGCTGAATTAAGGAAAAGAGGCGCATAAATAAGCGGTCTCAAAGAGCAGCTATTTCAGAGGTTAGTTTGTTTACTGTTTACAAACTTATTTTTTACGACATGTATGCTTGTTTGCTTAGGTAACAGCTATGTTTTTTTCTTTTTACAGACACCAAAACTATGACCGTAACAGTAACTTGGTTGGAAACGTAGAGGACAGCATCATACAACAAAATGATTCAGTGTATACTGTTGAGTGGCCTTCAGAAACTTTGTATAGCAGTGTGAACACTAAAAATGAAACTCCAGATCTAGATATTGTCACCAATGAGTAACTACTTTGGAATTTATGTACAGTGTACGGTGATCTGCGCCTAAAAGTATACAGGCGGAGTTTTTAAAATAGCGATCCCTGATGATGAAGGGACCAGCTACATCTGTTATAAATCCGGGGATGTGTTGTGTGTGATGTGTGTAGCAGTGGTGTTTATGTGGATTTGCTTGAGCAGCATGTGAGCATGAGATCGCTATTTTAAAATCTCCGCCCGTATACTTTTAGGCGCAGGCCACCATACATACCATCGCTCTTACGGTGAATGAAAACATCGTGATAAAACAGCATTCATTGTGTGGATTACTAATGTGTTATATTTTTTGTGTGTTTAAACGGAAAGGATAAATAAAAGTTAAATCAGTGTGTAATTCTTTTATTTTTATTGTATTTATTAAATGCCTAATCCTTATTTACATTATGTTCTTTCTGAAATTGGTTATAATGATTTTCACAAACACGAGATTGTCGGATAAAAATTATTTCACAAGCCACTGTTTTAGAACAGTTTTATCACTTGGTATGGTATATGTCCTCCTTCTCTTTCCGAACATAACGGATCTGCACAACATTGCGGCATAGTAACTTGATATGATGATAGTTATTTTATAATTAATAAGCTTATAAGATTCAAGATTTTAAAACTTTATTTCGCGCCAATTTGATAAAGTCGCCTTTGATAAGTTTGACAGCTATGCTACCTCTTAACCTCAGTCGACAGTGGCGCCAACTGGTGAGCAAAAAAACGGTAGTCCCCATTATGATATTTTTTAAATAGGTACTTTATATGATTTTTTTAACCTCTTACCTGCCACAACAGCTCAATAGTAGAAGCCTTCGGAGCAGCAGCTCTTAATCCAAGTGGGGCTCTCGATGGTGGCTCGTGGAGGGTAAGAGCCAGTAGAGCCCTCGTATGAGCTGAGGCAAATTGAGCCGTTACCGTCCTGGCTCTCACCAGGTATGCCGTGGCTGGCTCTAGCCCGGATATTGTTGCCCCTTCCATTCTAAGAAAAGATAAATATTACTCTGTTGGTGCATTCACCGTGTCCCATGAAATCAGTCACAAGAAATAATATATAGTGTGTTGCGCAATACCGCGCTTTTGGGAAGCTCACGGGTAATACTACAAGAGAGTGAAGTAAAATCAAAGGACTCAAAGAGTTTAATACTGGACATGAACACAGAATTTTAGCTTAACAGTAGACCTGTGAAAGTAAAAATAAATGGTCATACAAACTTACTCAGAATACTCAGCAGTATGACTGGAAACAGTGACATTGTACGAGTCAGCGTCCCTCCACACATCGGGCGCGGTGGAGTCATGGCGGCGGTACTGCACCACGTATCCCAAAACTGGTGAGTTTCCATCGTAGGGCCTCCGCCATTGTAGTCGTACTGTTCTGGAAGTGGCTTCCACCACTCTGAAGTTTGCTGGTGGCTCTGGAGGCTCTAAGGGAAATAATAAGACCACTCCATGATGATTTTCCTCATGAGCTTAAATTGGTTAGTTTAGGCATAAATATCGCTAAAATAATGAAGAATGATGCAATTATCCTATAAAATCTCTAAAAGAGGAATTTGAACATTTATTTAGGTAGGGTGAATCACTGAGTCAGAAAACTGAGGATGGCCTGAATATTATGATAATAATCATAATTCATTATCCTCAAAGCAGCCCCAGGATCCTTTCCTACCTCTTGAGGAAAAACTTGCTCCCGGTAACAGTCTTCCCTGGCACATCTGGAAGACTCTAAATCGGTTGCGAGCAGAGGTAGGCTGCTGCAAGGACGATCTCTGCAAGTGGGGCTATACCGTCGGTATCAACCTATGCGACTGTGGTACCGCCCCCCAGACTATGGAGCATTTACTCTCCTGTCCCCTGTGCCCTTCCACCTGCACACGGGAAGACTTACTCCAGGCCAACCAGAATGCTATCAAAGTTGCTTCTTTTTGGTCTGAACAAATATAAAAATTCGCATGTTCACTGACACGAAAGAAGAAGAAGATTCATTATCCTCCATCCAACATCAAACCACCTCATAAAAAGGAAACAATAATTTTGAGTTCCTACCTTGAACAGCCAGATGCACAAAGAAGTCGGACCTCCCGTAAGGGTTGGATGCCTGGCACCGGTACACCCCGGAGTCTCGTCTGTCCGTCCGTTCTATCACCAGCTCGCTGCGCAGACCTTCTGTGCTCCGGGTTTCTGATATGCTCATTCTAGAAAAGGAGGAACACACATACATATAGAGCCACAATAATCTAAACAAGCCTCTACTTCTCGTATCGCATAGCTTAATGAATAGAAAAGCAAGATGGTGGACATTCAATTTCTACGAGGTGAGAATCCACAAGAATCTAAATTCACGCAAACTTTTTTTTTTCCGTCATTCTCCGATTATAACTATAAGTATAGATATTCATCAAATTGCTATCTTCAGAACGCCTAGCACGGAACGCAAGACGCGCACGCCAAGACGTGACAAAAGCTTTGCGTCGCGCTCACTCACAGCGAGTGCGGCGAAAAACTTTCCTCCCATCTTGACGTGTGCATCTTGCGCCCCATGCTAGGCCTTCAGATACCTATAATTAGAGTTGGGCAGCGCCCTTCCCGAGTAGCTCCAGGCGGTGGTGAGCGGCGAGTCCCCGCGCGCCACGCACGCCAGCCGCACCGTCTCGCCGAGCTTCGCCGTCACGTTCGCGGACGGACTCTCGAACCGAGCCGGCTCTGTGCATAGAATTTTATGCTGTTTATTTGTCTATTCGTATTTGTGATTGGATGTTTGCTGTTTGTGACAAATACTTACCAAAAATGTAGGCAAATTCGGAAATAATTTGTGCGAATATACTGACCAATCATGGCAGTATTGGCAAATACGCAAATAGGAATAGCCATGTGGGGTGGTAGGATTACATAGTGATATTATATCGTGACATTTTAATTGGAAGCATTTCCAAGGTTGTATTATATAGGTATACTTACTTAGTTTGTGCTAGGATTGGTGGAAAGAATGTTTGAAAGAAAAGCAGTATGAAAACTGAGAAACTCAAGATGTCAGCTACAAAAATAATTTCTCGTACTTTTACCGTCGCTTTAGCCGGACAACTTTGAAACCGCACTGGCTCTATAGAAGATTGCGTTTTGCATTAAGTAAATATTTAAAAAAACTTTAGTTTTTCTTTGAGTTCTTGGAAAATTGCTACTGAGATTAAATTCTATTGTATACTACAACTATAACTACTTAACTAGTGATTTAATTACTATTTTGCTTCATCATATCATTACGTTATGTATTTTAGGCAATATAATAATTGATATCCAGAAAAATACATACATAGGATCAATTCGATCTGTAAAAAGATAAAAA
The DNA here is from genome assembly GCF_932276165.1 of Plutella xylostella. Lineage (NCBI taxonomy): Eukaryota > Metazoa > Arthropoda > Insecta > Lepidoptera > Plutellidae > Plutella > Plutella xylostella. The sequence continues at coordinate 4,427,532 of NC_064005.1, forward strand.
AACTAAATTGAAATGTTCCTGAAAAAAAAACTACATCATACCATAGACATGTACGTTGAGAGACTTGGTGAGGGCGGGCGGGACTCCATTGTCTGCCCGACACCGGTACTGTCCAGAATGTTCTGCTAAAGCTGACTCCAGGCGTAAGGAGCCGTTGCGTAGGACCACCGGGTCCGATACTCCGCCTAGGGATGTCTCAGTGCTGCCTGTGAGAAGAATTGCTAATGTCAATTTGCGAAAGTTTATTTTGTTGGTTTTTAAAGCCTTTGTCACCGTCGTAGGTAATTTATCTGCATCTTGTTAAAAAGTTTGACACCGAATGAGTTAGCGGGGCGTATTGGTTTAGAATGCATTTCATTGTTTACAGGTTTGCTAGTTTTGCGCTCACTCTACGCGTTACGCGCGCAGGCTATCTCAGTTGGCGACTGACATAATTATGAAAAACAGCGTTTACTGTAATTAAGTAAAATTTTCTCTGCAAACTTCATAACTAAAAACCTAATTAATTTGTCACTTTCACAACCGTGTCGAGGAAATATTCTAGGAAATTAGAATGAGTTAAAATGAAAACTCACCGGTAACTTTGGTCCAGTAAATGCTGGGCTGCGGATGTCCCCTGGCCTCGCAGCTAACGGTCAGTGACCCGTTGAGCAACACTGACCCATCCGTGGGCTCTATATGCCAGTATGGCGGCACTGAAATTAATTCAACAGCATTATAATAAAATAGATAATAAGCACTGACTCATTTCTCTTAGATTTCATATAACGGAATAAGAATAGCCACTTTTCACAAGTATTTGGATGGTAAATTCTGATCAAAATCGATCGAGAACAATACCTAATAATATAATAGGAAAAATGTATTTTTTAATACTTGTCTCTTTGGGGTCGAAAACTATGACTTTCACAACAGTCACTAGCTCCTGACTACACGTGACCGCAATGAGACCGGTACTCCTGCAGTGGGGACGTGATGATGAATTAATTCAAGGATCAAAATAATATTATAAATGTTGGTTTTGACGTGGGTTCGTATTAAATTGGACATCGAAACGTCAAAATTAATTGCGTTGCGGCATACGGTTTTCCGCTGAAGCGGTTTTTTGTTCAGACGTATGATTGATATAGGTAAACAAGCCCTTACTCGCTACCTGTGTACATAATAATATAATAACCAGTGGTTTATTATTATTATAGGGTAAAATTAATTCAGTCACGTGATTATCATTGGAAAATGTTTACACCTCTATTCTCACACTGTAAAACTGTAAATCTATAGACTTCCTCGTAAACCAAATAATGTGTCAGTCCTATGTAATACCAAATAATGGAATACATTTCACGAATCGTATTAATACCTACTAATATGGGAAATAATTTTGTTAACAAAGTTATGTATTTCACAGTTTATTGACGCATACATAATGTGTACAAACAAATATTTTCAAATAAGTACGAGATTAGTGCCATAAATTTCCCTAATTTAGCCATCGATGCAATGTAAAACAGAGTGTCAACACTAGCAAAAGTTTATTAGGCAACAATTAATATTCTGTCGTTATTTCTGACATTGATGTACCAGCATGAGGGACTCGGCCGCACGTCATTCCACCTGGCCGCGCGGCATGGGTTCTTTATCGACATCGATAAACTCGTTAAATTCCACCAATGACAGATCCGTATTTATGGCGTATCACGATATTGTAACGTTTCGCATAACGGACCCGTGCCGCGGAATAAATACCAACATAATTTGTCCACTAACGCTGAGTTGCAGAAAATAACTTTAATCTAATGTCGAACTTAAACGTATTGCTGCCTTGCTTTGACAGTATAGGTAAGTACAGAAAGAACAGGCATAGATTTATTGCCGACATTCGCTTATAAGATACCTTTTCGACGTCGATGAACTCGTTAAATGCGCGTTCCACCAATCTCAGCCCCGTATGGCATATATTGACGTTTGCCTACGTCGATAACGGACCCGTGCTGCGGGGACTGGCCGTAGAGCTAGCCACTCGGCACGGGTTCTTTAAACTTCATTATTGACATCGATAAACTCGTTAAATGCGCGTACCACCATTTACACCGTATTTATGGCGAATCGCGATATTGCGACGTTTCTCTACGTCGACCACAAACACGTGCCGCGGCGACAAGCAATGTACGATCCTCTGACATAATATATGGAGCGTCAATGGAGCTTTTTCACTAGCGTAGTTCACTAAGGTTACCTTTGATGTTTAGTTCAGCCGAGGTGTTGGCCTTCCCGGCGGCGTTGGTGACGACGCACCTGAGCAATAAACGTTCCACTGACATACGGAGCGTCATTGGCAGGTGGAACTTTTTCACTAGCGTAGTTCACTAAGGTTACCTTTGATGTTGAGTTCAGCCGAGGTGTTGGCCTTCCCGGCGGCGTTGGTGACGACGCACGTGTAGGCGCCGCTGTCCGCCGCCGCCAGGCTCTTGAACACCAGCATGCTGAGGAACTCCGCCGTGCGCTCCTCCACCTGGTAGTAGTAAGGATGGTAGAGAATAGTCTGTTAGGGTGAGGCCCCATTGGTGCGTTACACTGCGTTGCGTCGTGAAGGAACGGACATAAAATATGTATGGTAGTCACGACGCTGCAATGACCCAACGCACTAATGGGGCTTCGCCATAGCCCAGTTTCCTACTTGAAAATGTTAAGTTAAGAATAACTTGAGTACCTATATTGAACGCCGTGATTAGTTGAATTTATTGCTACTGATGAGCAAGACTGAAGTAGATTTTGTAGTGTTGTAAAGTTGTTGGTTTTGGTATTTATAATTATATCTATGTACATATTTTTTGTTTTTGTTGGGCGCTTCTAAAAGATAATAATATCATTAGCGAATAACATCTATTCTGTTGTTTCTGGTCAAGGCTCAGATATAATAGCTTAATTTCGTTACCTGTAATTACATTGTAGTTCAATGGACTCCGCTTTCCTTTGAAGGAAGTTATACATAGTTATATTTACCAGTATTTATTATTTACCTAGGTAAAGCTTCTTAAAAGGAATTTAATTAAAAAAATAACTGAAATGTTTTACACAAAATGCCCTCGGATACTTTCAAGTTATGCGTAATATTCGGGGTTTAAATAATTAATTTGATTAACTTTAGTCCGTTGTTGGTAAAAGACTACAGATACTTTACCTTTTAATATATTGAATCATTTCGTTTATTGTATCCGTATTCTACGGACGTACGGATTGAAACATGTAGTATTTATTATGTTTTTTTTTATCCTACGCATCTTAGGTAAGTTTTAAGTACATACTTATGTATATAAATTGTGATCGGTCTAAATATTGTTTTACTTAAACAGCACTTTACTATACTTTTAGAATTGTGCTCTCGTTGTATAAATATGTTTTTATTGTGATTTATGTTACATTTAACAAAAGACCCGAAATAACTGATGATTATTAGGTATTATAAAACTCACCTGCGAGGCTCCAGATATAGGCATCTGGTTTTTGAGCCACGAGAAGTAGACGGGCATATCTCCAGAGGTCACCGTGCAGGTCAGCTGGGTCCTCTCGCCGGACCTCAGTCCAGGTGGAAACATCATCGGTGATAGCATCGGTGGTGACACTACCGTCATTTGAACCTGAAAGAGAATAATAAGTTAAAATGTTTGCATTTACAATGTGAGAGTATCTATTAATTTATTCTTGTTCTTCTGCGCCAGCGGAGTAAGTAAGTACAGTGCTCCAAAATTGATAATGCGCATAGAAATCTTTGACAGATCGGTTTTTTTCGATTATGTGACACATGATATTGACTCCTATTTCTTTCAAACAAGGTGCAAAATGCAAGTGTTTTTTTAAGGCTCTTATGATTTAATGATTCGGGTGTGAAGATCTGCATGTGCATTATTAATTTTGGACAAGTGTAAGCCTATCGTTATTTTTGTCACAGAGCGTTTGAGAGAAAATTAACTGTCTTTTACAAATTATGAACAAAAAATGTTATTGATGTAAATATTCGTATTTAATAACAATTCACTGTCGATTCATATGTGTTTTTAAACAGATACTAGATACAGTGATTTAAGAGGAAGGTTTATATAATAAACGTACTTTTTATAGTGGAATTTCCAAAAAATCGAAAATTGCGAAGCAAGCCTCGCGGTGAAAGTTACTTTATACCTCTCTCCTGGCCAGCTCTCCTCCAGGCGTCATGACGGAGCAGGTCCAGGCGCCCTGGTCGCGGGTCCTGTCCATGGAGCTGATGCGCAGCTGCCCGCCCACCTGCTGGTAGCGGGGGTCGCCGCCGGACCCGCCCTCCCACTTCACTGAACTGTGAGGTTACCTACAATGTGGTTACCTAGACGGCACCGTAGCTAAGGCGGTAGTGTTGATGCTTCCGAAGCTGGGGGCGGCGGGTTCGGAACATTTGTGTGATGAGCATTTATATTTGCCTTGTGTTTGGTTGTCGTTTGTACATTCAATATGTATCTGTGTAGATATATCAGCTGCCCGAGACCCATATATCTCAGGTTCTGCCTAGCATGGGGTTGGATCGCCGTGTGTGAGTATAGTGTCAATGCAAACCCCCACCTCTCTCCTAGCCAGCTCTCCTCCAGGAGTCATGACGGAGCAGGTCCAGGCGCCCTGGTCGCGGGTCCTGTCCACGGAGCTGATGCGCAGCTGCCCGTCCACCTGCTGGTAGCGGGGGTCCCCGACTGAACCGCCCTCCCATTTTACTGAACTGGGCAGAGAGAGGATGCGTTAGGGCCAGTTCATATAGCCGGAGATGCAACTTGGCCAAATCCTCATCCACATTGGTTGATATACCTACAGGGTGTCCCATAAGTTAACGTAATCCGGGTAGGAGGTGACACAAATCTTAAGAAAATTTTATTTTTGGGAAAATTTGTGTTTTTTTTTGGGTTCTGTTGTTTGTGTTAGTTTTTGGTATGGGACGTTTAATGTTTTTTCGCAAATTTTGCAATATTGTATATAATTATGTCAATAAAATGAAAGTTGATAAAAATTAAGAATTATATCAACTCCTAACGGGATTACGTTAACTTATGGAACACCTTGTATATAGGATTATGCCAAAGAGCGCCTCGATACTCTTAACTGGCTATTGAGCCGATATATTGAGCACAATACAAAACTAGTTTCATGCACATTGAAAACCATTACTTCGAATGTTTAGGTAGCTGTGAAACAGTTGCAAAGCTGAAACTAGTTATGGATTTGCACAGTAATACATAGGTAGGTCAATGGACATTTGTTACAGAGTACCTATACAATAATTTTATTATGATGTTAGTTATGACCTAAAATAATAAAGATTTTTTAACTTAAGCATTAAGAAAGTGATAATCATATTTAAAATTATTTCTGAATATGTTTACAGTATTCTTAAAGTATTCTTAAAGTTAATATAAATGTGCCTACAAAAATAAATAAGAAGATAGGTAAGATAGAATAAAAACTTACTCAATTGGAAATCCGTAGTAGGGACACCACACAGTAATATCTGTCCCCGCAACCGCCTTTATTGCATTCATGGAGCGTATGTATGGAGGTCCTGGAATATTGCATTACATGAAATAACCCAGTTATGTAAGTAAAGCAAACTCCAGATAAGTAACAAACGTTTCGTATAGAATCTGAAAATATAAAATACCTACAACAACAAACAAAAACATATAAATTGAAGAGCATATTTCTTTACTTTTCCCACCTAAACTTTCTTTTTAATTTTAATTTATTAGTGGCCAGTAACAAAAAAGAAATCATTCACTGTTTTGTTTTAAAAATACGATCAATAAAAATAATCAGCCAGCATTTTTATCACCATAAACAAAAGTAACAAAGAGGCAATGGAATTTTGTCAAACAGCCAATCTTGTACTGACCATAGACATTGAGCCTGGCTGAATGGCTGACAGTTCCATGCGCATTGCTCGCGCGGCACTCGTACCGGCCCCCGTGCTCTACCCTGGCGCTGCTGATGGTCAGGGTCGACAGCATGTAGCTGCTGCTGGAGCCGAGACCTCCTTGACCACTCTCCCGCCCTTCGGATATTGTTGCGCTAAAAATTTATTGATTGCGTGATTACAAATTCATTGAAAGTATTTTTTGTAAGAAGTTTTCTATTAGTAGGTAATTATAAAATCATAATGTCTTACAAATTTGAGTGATGGAAAGAACTAAATATCAATATTTTAGATTGAAGCTAAAATTTATAATCTGATTCTTATCATAATTCGGAAAGATACTCGTATTTTACTAGAGAACTAGCCTTTGCAGTAGCCTATTTGGGTAGCGAGTACAAGCTGACAGGCACTTTGATGCCAACATTGTTCTGCATCCAACGTTGTTCTATCAGTGCTACAACGTTGCTAACGAGTTCTTACCCGTGATGCGCCGGGATGGGCTGTCCGTCCAACGTCCATCGGAACCGGGGCGGGGGCTCGCCCACCGCCGAACATTTCAACGCCACATGAGCCCCCGGCTGCACCGCCTGCTCTATAAACGTATACACCAGCTCGGGACGCAATTCTGTAAGAAAAAGTTCATTAATGAAAATGCATGTTCTCGGAACGGAATCATCGGATCGTGACCAAAGAGTTTTTATTACCTGCTGAGCGTTTTAAACGTTTCCTCTTGAAAATATGATATGCCGACTTCTTCTTGCTCGCTAAACTGCAGACCACTGCAACGGTAATAATTTTTACTCGTTAGTTTAACTATTATGTCGTAGCTCTACGCTGTGCTGCCTTTTGAGGCCATGTGCAATGCAAGAAAATAAAGGAAAATGGGTTTTAAAAATTCACTTTTCCATTTTATTTGTTATTGAAGAGCATTTGTCCAGAATTTATAACGTGCACTAAATCGAAGTGGCAGAGAAAAATTTACAGCCACACAGATAGCAGAATACTAAATTGACCAGACAAACATAAAATTGGATTCTCCTTTATTGGCGCGGATAAAACGCCGAATGGAAATGCAGTACAAAACAAGACTTTATGCTCTTGTTATGTCGCGGATAAAATACTTAGTATTACGTAAAATTGCATTCGGATGCAAATAATTATTTAAATTGAACGAATACAATTACTTAATAATTATAAATTTTACTTTGAATTATTTGGTTGTTTCCTCAAAGCTCGCAACAATAACTATAGATAAATCTCGATCTCGTAGAAAGATAGAATAAAGTTAAAACCTTATAATGTAGAATGACTTCTGGCTGCACTACGTTGGCATATGCCCTGTATACCCGGCTACATAGCACGTTAACGTACAAACAGTACAAAGTAAGTTCGTCAGTCAACATTGACAAAAAAAGTGTGGGTCCACACCCACTCCCCCCTCCCGGACGGGTCCAAAATATCCGACGAACTATTCCAATTTAGAAAGTTCCTACAAGCGAGCCGCGCCGGTTTTATCACATCTGAATACGTCAAATTCGTTCCCTTTTCCATCAGGAGTCTGCACCGAGTTATTTCATAGAATCGATTATCTAGCAGTTTATGGTGAGCCCCACGATGCGGAGAGAGCTACAATCGTAAATTCCCGCCACCGGGCGGCGACAAGAATTGCCAATATAAATCCAATATTAAATTTTCTCAATATTTCCATTGCCATAGGCGATATAATATATCTTTGGTAAACATTCATTACTATTCTGTCTCGATACTCTCGATACGAGGAATAAAAAAATCCACGTCGGACGGCCACTGTTTGTAGGTCACTGGTCGTACGTTTGTTCCGCAAAATCACACACATTCGGAGGCTGGCTACCTCGCGTATTTCGTATTGATCTGACACCCTACGGATATAACCTAGCGTTCAGTGCTTCCACCGCGTACGTTCGGATCAAGCGTGACCTTTGCTGACCTTTATGTAGATGACCACGCTTAAATTTTACAGGCAAAATTTGCGCGCGAGATTTCAATAAAGGATTACGGGCAAAGTTTTCATAGTTTAGTTTGTTACTTTCGATAACATTTATAGTAAGATAGTACTACTATGATATACCTGATATTCTAAGCAACAGTCATTTGCCAGCTAATAATCTTTAAATGTTTGAAATTTCAATCATTATGAAAGTTACTAAATATTTTAACTGGTACTAATCACAAATTAGAATATGTAAGGTCTAGCGCCTGTTTTGTCAGCCGTGACTTTTCAAAGGTTCCTTTACACACGAGGGGTGAACTACCTTAGGGAGTATATATATATATGTATATATATAATATACATATACAATACATATATGCTCACGAATATAATATCCGAAGGGTTAGTCAGATGTGACTAGCAAGAGCTTTTCACTGTTATTTTTTAAGTGAGGTAATAGGTCGCAAGCTATTTCGCAGTATTTTTTATTAGGGAAATACATGCCTAGAATGTGGAACTGCATTGTGCATAGTGCAGGTTTCCTCACGAAAAATTTCCTTCCACATAAGCAGCACTTAAATGCCATTGGATGTAGCAATACTTGTTGGAGTATGTAATAGTTACTTATTGCATTATTTCTGGGTTTGAACGTTTGAATCCACGACGGCCTTTTGGCATCGCACGCAACGAACGCACCGCATTCCGTATTCTTTGTATAGTCATTTGCACAAGAGCGTCCACTGCATCGGTGTTGAGGATGCCGTTTCATTATACTATACGTACATTTATGACTATCACCGTTTGGTGCGATACCTACGATAGGTGGAGGCTTACCTTTACCCGTTACGCAACCTCGGCTCTGCCACTAATTGTGCTACGTAAACCTTATACAAATCCACTATGCCAGGAATAGCAGGCTGCCGGCCGTGCTAAGTTTACTCCGACCTGATTGTGATGCAGCGAGCAGACGCCGCGGGCGCGGGCGACCTCGCAAAAATAGCAAACTGGCCCGCCTACCAACTACAGACTGAACATCATTGAATATTTAACATACTAGTATTAGCGTACTCTAGTATTAGGTAGAAAATATTGAAAATAATATCTGAAGAAAAAGTTTATACAATCTTGATAAAACATACATACACGTATTTGTTAAACTTTGACTCTATTTTCTGGCACCGCAATTTAAATTTCTAGGAAGCAAGTTTAAGATGTTAGTGTGGTATTCCACACCATCCAGACCATAAAAAAAATCAGTTAAGTTGCATCCCTGCAGCGGGAATCCCAAGAAATACCGATAAGTTACTAGGTAGTTACTAAGTATTACCTACTGATGTTCTAGAGAAGTTCAAACTTAGTTCAAGTTGTTTTTCCGTGAGTTGCCGTTGCATCTAACTTCAAAGCTTTAGTTTCTACAACTGGAACTTACTTCTTGCTTAGTCCAGTTTATTCTTCTTCGTAGGTATTTTTATTCGGACTGAAGTGAAACTAGTACTTACATAAATTGTTAAACATTTATCGGATCTAGACCGCTAGACGTGGCTAGACTGTTATTAACTCGGACTTTGGAAACCTGGATCGAATAACAGGGCCCCCTGGGCTAGTCTTGAATTGTTCTGTTTTTGAACTTTTGAACGCGCGCCGTCCATTGCAGACTTTGCAGGTAAAATAAGTAGCAACTGATATTTGTAAATCATCATCTTTCTTCGTTTAATATATACTTTTAGGGACCTTCCAACGTATATATACAACTTTTGCCGAAGAAAAAACGCAGACCACGTCGTCGTAATTTCATTAGAGTGATTTACGAAATAGAGCTTTTATTTTATGTAGTCCCAACAGGGTTACTTAAACGAGTCCGCCTCTGCGCGTGTGTGATAAGAATAAACCATGTAATAAGTAATATTTCTCGCCAATTCGCTCGGCTCGTGGTACGCAGTAAGGCACAAGGCACAAGGTATTTTTGTGCGCGAGTGTAGACAATTTATGTCGGACCGAAGGCAATAAAACACCTGCGGGAAATGAAGGGAGGAATCGAGATCTACGCCGCTGAATAGACGAAAATACTCGGGAGATATGAAAATGTATTCGGGTATTCTTTAAACCTATATACATGTAGATATGCGTACATACACTCGTTATTAAGGGGAAAGCTCAGGGTTTCAGTAATTGTATCTGGTAAGTAATTATAATATTCTTTTCAATGAAACATATATTATTATGGTTCGGACGAATATTGGCCTAAATATAGATAGACATATAACTTTCATCCCAGAAATAACTATTCTCTTAATTTAAGCGTATTTCTTTCTGCTGATATTATACCACGAAGATATTTAGAATAACAATTTTGCACGCTCGCACACAATAATTATGAAAACTTATAAGGTTTTCATTGGTATCTGAAAGTTTTCACGGCAATTTGCAGCGCCACCTACATCAGCGTGCCGGGAAATAACGTATGCCGGCGGCGGAATTGCATTTGAATTTCCATTTTTCCAAACGCCGCCGCCGCCAATACATCTTGATTCGTGACGTAACTGTATTCGGAATTTGAAATCACGGATTTGAGAATAAGGCGGCTTACACACTGCCCCGCATCTCGCTGCGTGTTGCGTGACCGCATGTAGATGCGATTTCTGTGTGTTGGAATGTGCATGTTTTCTATACGTACGGTACTTACAAGCAACAACAGGCATTCACGCAACACGCAGCGCGATACGTAGCAGTGTGAGAACCGCCTAACGGCTGAATGGTGCAGTGGTTAGTTCACTCTTTAAACTGCCGAAGCTGAAGGCCCCGGGCTCGAATCCCGGTCTAACACCTAAACTGTACTATTAACTTATAGGTTAGTACTTACCATGTCTGTGTCGATTAATGTTATGTTGAGGTTTATCAAATTTACATCCATATTTCTGCAACTTTCCATCTTTTCTGTTCAGCCTCAGCTTGACGTCATATCTGTAATAATTTTAAAGTGTTAACAATCCTTACTATATTATTATTAATATTAATATTATAAATGCGAAAGTAACTCTGTCTGTCTGTCTGTCTGTCTGTCTGTCTGTTACTCTTTCACGCCAAAACTACTGAACGGATTTGAATGAAATTTGATATACATATGGTCTAGACCCTGAAAAAGAACATAGGCTACCAAATTTCATTCAAATCCGTTCAGTAGTTTTGGCGTGAAAGAGTAACAGACAGACAGACAGACAGACAGACAGACAGACAGACACAGATACTTTCGCATTTATAATATTAGTTAGGATATCCTACGAGGTTAAAAGTTCTCAAACCTCCAGAGCCCGATCAAACCAGGCAGAGTAAACTATACTCACCGAGATTCTCGATGTATTAAATAAAAAACCGCTCACAAAACCTATCGTAATTAAGCATCAAACCAATCCACAGACACGAAAACAAGTCGCACAAAGTTTGAAAACCGAAATTGAATTTGGAACATTCATTATACGCCGCCGTACCATTTTCCATTTACAATAGAATAAAAGGCATTCAATTAGAGTAAACCGAAATTAAAAGGTCATAATTGAGTTCTGTTTGATGTGGCCGGGACACTGGCAATTACCATCAGACCCAAGACGAAGGAAAATCATGAATAAATTCAGAATACGTTTGCTCTCGTCGTCTTTGACGTGAACATGTGAAATGTCGCTACAATAAATAATTGGTAACGCACGTGCGTGTTCGTAAAACTAATTGGATTCCGAAACAATAACACAGTTTTAAATAATACATACGTATTAAACATACTTATTAGTAATAAACATACTAATTAAGCAAGAATGTATTCAAATAAACGATCTGTATAAAAAATCTGTCTACAAGCATTCGTAGCCATTGTATGTAGCCCATGCTACGAAACTTTCGTAGCAAATGTGTAGCCCGTGTTACGACTGATTCGTAGCAAATGTGTAACGTCTATTCTTTTATTTCAGATACTAAACAGACAATTCACGTAACATACGGATTTATTTGATAAATCGATATCGTAAGTACCTATAATACTAAATATAACAAGTTGTGCTGAAAGTATTGAATGCAAAATAGAGGATAAATATTATGTAATACCTTGTAAGGTATTCGAGTAATATCGAAACTATAAAGTTCTCTAATACAAATCGACCTCTTACTATGCTATTTCCGGACTGCTTATAAAAACCTAAAACATCATAGGAGAAGTGCGCACCCGCGGGTATAATGGAAAGAAAACACACTCCGGCTAGCCTTAAAAGCTTCGAGTCCCGAAAGCTCGTCCCGAGATCTGACATGAAAGTATAATATGGACCCAACATCGTAAATAATAAGTTTCCACAAAATCCATCTCCAATATTACTTACTAGCACTGCAGTTTACTTTTATCCTTTTTCCACTTTTATGATGGAAGTAAAAATGTTATTCCTTTCAAGCTTTCTGACCCGATATATCCATTAAACATTGTTACATCTTTCGAATTTTGATGAAAGCTATTACCTCTATTACAGTTAATGGCAAGCAATACACAACATGACATGATACATGACGGTTTTCTGATAACTATCCCAATATATTAGTTTTTAATTATGAATTAAAATTATATATTAATTATTATTAGTATCTGTACGAATGAAGAAAATAGAAAGAAACACAGTTTTATGTCAAAATATTTTACAAAGTCAAAAAGTATTTTAGCATGAGTTACAAGTACAAGTGATTATTAAAATCGGCATTATCTCAGGTTGGCAAGTTCCCAGTTTCAGTAAAACAATACGGCAACGCATGTTATCATTACGCAAAGTTAGACAAAGTTGTCTGCGGGGTGAGACGAGAAAATTAGGGTGAAAAGTGGGTCAAAGTCAGCCGGGGCAATGACCGCGACGACGCGCGACTCCTAATTATGTAACAAGTGTCTGAGGCGACGCCTTCTTACGCCACCCGACTTTAAACCTTAAGCTGTGAGGCTATAGAATGTGAATACAACCTCAGAGACAATGTGTTATGATTGTTAATGGGGCGAGGGCGTGAATGGGGTTGTGGAGTGTGTAGCTCACCTTTTGCTCGCGGCTAGAAGATTACATTTCAGTACATTTTCGCACTTAATCCCGCGCCTCCCTAGCTGTCTCACAAGCGCGCTGTAATCTGTGGAATAAAATATTATATTAATAAAAATCATCATCATCATCATCACATTTAGCCAGTATCTGCTCAATGCTGGGTATAAGCCTCTTCCCTATCACGCCATCATCTTCCGGTCCTGTACGAGTCTAGTCCAGTGTCTAACGGCCACCTTAACAATGTCATCAGACCATCGGGCTTAGTAAAAATACCATCAATAAATAAATAGCAATTAACATGGTTACCACTTAACATACTTATGGGCGTTCGTGCGGTCGCTCAGTGCTACTATACCATGTCAATGATAATCCCATTAATTTGCTAATGGAGTACGGACGGTGAGCTAATAGCGTTGAAATAATAATTCATATTTGCGTACGAATTAATATGATTACGAGCTATGGTTGGGCGATAATACCTGGCGAATCGTGTACCTTGGGTTTAATACCCAATAATCTTTATGGGTCCGAGTTTAGCTTTTAACGAATTTATTGATGGAGCCCGGATTACCTTGGCTTTGGGAATATTAGCAAATAAGTCTTTTTAGTCAGACGACATGGGATAAATCCTTCTATTTTGCATAATCGATTGGCCCAAGGGTAGAAATTAAATAGACGAGTTGTTGAGTGGAGACCGCTAATGGAGCTTAGGATGTCGTCCGTTCCTCTGGGTCTGAGATTTGGGCTGGAGTCAGAAGCAAGCCGTAGCTGCTGCAGTGAGAGTAAGGCTTAGAGCGATGACTCCTGTATGGGGAATGCTAGCGAAAGAGAAGACTATGTCTCTGACTCTAAGAAATACTGTGAAAGTTATAGCATTGTGCAGCAGAGGACGCACTAAGCGTCTCTGTTTACTGGTGATGATGGTTTTTTTTTTACTTTTCTTGTTTCGTTACGAGAAAACTACACTTTTAGTTTTCTAAATCATATTCCCAAAAAATAAACATTATAACCCCTCATTATTTTTTGTGTAATGATTCAATTATCGTAACAAAATAACTTGACAAGTTCTTATTTGTTATCGAAAGAAAATATTTGTTCCTCTTTGTATAGACATAATATTCAGGTGTTTTCCTTATACCTTATATCATGATGGAATATTTAAAATATCTAAGTGTTTTCCTTCTGCTTGGATCACCTTTACCGTTCAGCATACGCTTCTTACAATTTCACCAGCCATACGTCTTCCAGCTGAATACATTACAATAGATCGTTGGATCACATCTACTGGGGCCTCATACATAGACAGACTGCTGAACTTTGATTTTTGTATCATCTTTAAAACGTGCATACAATACAATACAATACAATATAACTTTATTGAACAAAACACACAACATACATTAAATTACAAAAGGAGTAAGCACAATAGGCGGCCTTATCGCTAAAAGCGATCTCTTCCAGGCAACCTTTGGGTGAATGAGAGACTTATTGAGTAGAAGAGGAAGGTGTACACGTATTGCATTTAAATACTAGTGATATTTTTATGTTTTAATAATAAATACTTAGATACATACATACAAATATAATAGATACTTATATATATACATACATACCATATACTTATATAAAGATGGTGCATGGTAAGAGCTAAATTTGTCTGCAAGAGGTTAGTAAAGTAGGTAGGTTTTTCAAGAAAGTATGGAAGAGTATGAATGATGGTTGAAAGTTAAGTGTACACATAAAATAAATCACAGAGTAGCTCTAAGAAGCCGAAGATGAGGGAAAGTCATAGATCTTCTCCTTCCAGCCGGCACAAAGCTGTTACAAAAGCTAGTAAATATTCATTAAGGCAGACTTCTTTAAAATGTATGAGTTACAGAAGCACTCTATACACAGTTCGTATCCATTCGCAAAATACCTTAGTATAAGTATAATACTTACTGAGATTTACTCGTTAAAATTTTGTATCTACAATAAAACATTTAGTTGATCGCATAATTTTATCGAACAATGGCAGGCTCTAAATTGAAATCGTTCCTAGAACGCGGCGCACTCCGGCCTATTCACGTCCTACTCCGCCTAAACCAATGGACCCCGCTTGTACAGCACAGTCCATAGCACCAACAGTGAGGCTTCTACAGCCCTTATACCCTTAGAGGTTCATGCAGAATCACCGACGTAATACATGATGTGTATAACACAACTCCACTGCAAGGGATTGTTCTGTAGTTACAACGAGACCCAATTTATATTTTCGGGCGCGTCCAATAAAATCAATACTGTAAACTTTCAGCCGGTGCAGTGACCCACTGCGCCGTATAAATTACTACGAAATTGAATGAACCCTCGTGTAAATATTCTGACACACCTATGTAAAGTAATCTGAGTATATTGAAAGGGTGGTTCCGCGCTCATTCAAAATTATTGAAGTAATTTTTACTGAGCATTTTTGACCAGAATTTAATTAGTTTATAACATAAGAGAAAAGCTATCTTGGAATGTGAAAAAAGTAATATTCTTCTTTTACGAGCAGCGGGTGAAATTATTTCTTCATTTGCGAAACAAAACCTCGCAATGGCACTGACAACGTATTCTTGTGAATACGCAGCTCAGCCGCACTTGGGAAACGATAAAAGTCTCCTTCTAAATGCGCATATTTTCCTACAAACCGTCCCCGGGCTCGAGACAAAGGCCTGCGAAATTACAGTCTTGCTTTTAAACGCGGGAATGAATTGCAATGTCTCATCCCCTCAAAGCTTTGCGAATCCGTTGTGGAATGCAACACGCCCCGCGCCCCGCGCCCACCCGCCGCCGCCGCCGCCGCCGGCGCTTCCACACACGTCTCACGTTACTATTTAACCGAAATGAGCAATATTTAATGAAAATGCTAGTGCCCGTAGTGCAATGAATGTTTAAAGGTTAAACTATCACTTAAGTACCTACTAATAAAACAAAACCTTTTAGTAGATTAAAAGTTTCCAAAACTCCAGTACCGACTGTAAAAGTTACGCAATAAATCCCCGGCTCTCGGTAGTGTCGAGTACAAAATAGTTGCAGTGTCTCGGGCTCCGTCCACCGGCGAAATTAAACCTAATCGCGAGCGAATCTACAAAGAGCACGGAAAGGAGCGTAAATATTTTCACGAGCTCGCAATACTTGGCACCGAGATGTAGAACTTTAACCTAGAATGCGATGCAAACGCGGCGGGAGGAAAAAACGCGTTTAAAAGTCCATTAGTTGGCTTGAGCCGTGTGTTTGTGCTCGCAAACGGACCGGCCGCGAGCTGACGCCTTAAAAAATGCAACAGACCGCTTTTAGTCGTCCTCGCCCGGCGTGCACGACAAAACGAAACAGCCGAGAATTACTCTTGTTCTCAATCAACTCAAACAGAGAGCGCAATATCTCCCCTTTGAGTACCGCACGTTCTTATGAGCAGACAAAATGGAATAGTTACTTTTAAAAGTCCGTCCGACTGCCGTGTAATAAGAACACGTTTTCATTCCGATCGATCCTGAAGCTCGACTTTTATTAGGTTGATAAAAAGTAAAACACAACTGAATTAAGCGACTCGAAAGTGGCACAAAGTCAGAATATCTGAAAAGGTATTCGGAGTATTTCGTTAAAAGGACGGCGATATTGCAAAGTCAGTTGGTAACCGATGAAAAATGCAAAGTCGTTTGATCGCTCATCCCGCATTTGTTGTCTCGGCCGCCCTCGCCGGGCCGACACACGCCGAGACCGACCGGACAATCACACTGGACCCTCCCGCGAATCATCAAATATTATGTTTAATTAGTAGCCTAGACAAAATTAAAAGTAGAATTCAATCAAAACTAATGTTGCAGATTATTTGGGCACTAAAATTGATCAGAATGAATTATTTCTTTGATATGAATGTATAACTTTTTCATATATTATGTTCTGTATATTGTCCATATAGAATATATAGATAGATAGAGTACTCTTTATTTGTATACCAAGAAATGATTAACAATTTTACATAGACACTTAACTAGGGCACAAAAGGCGGTCTTATCGCTTATAGCGATCTCTTCCAGACAACCTTTGGATGGATGGACTAGAGATATAAAAGTAATGGAAAGACTTAAACTATCTGTCTCTACCTATATGAGTAATGTAACGATACATTAAATAATAAATAGGTCCAGTTCAATCTATCTGAAGTTAAAACATGAGACCTTCATCATACTTAATCAAAATCATCAGCTCAATCTCATTGATTGTGAAACATGAAAACTTCAATTTACAATTAAGTATACCCCTAACTCAAGTCCTAGTCGGCCGTCGCCCACAGCTGGGTCCAAATTGCAGACGGTATCTGAAATGCCAGCTCGGATTGGGGTCAGTCCACCATTGTGCGTGATTGCCGCAAACAACATGTTTTGTCATCAGACATTACTCCGCCTATATTAACGGAATTAGGAAGCTTTTGGAAGCTTCTCGTTCACTTCTAAGGCCCGGGTCTCCTATTTACGCCGTAGGTCGCGTCCAGCGTTACGCCGTAGGCCGCGTCACGATGCTCACTATAGAAATGTACTGATGCGGTCTCCCTCACACGCCGACGTTGGCGCGTAGACGCCGTAGGTATGCCGTAGGACGTTGATCAAAACGTTTACGTCAAAGTCGGACGCCGCATATAGCATAAAATAGGAGACCCAGGCCTAACATAACTATAAACTTGAGCTGACTGCGGTTAGAATGTTAGGCCTGGGTCTCCTATTTACGCCGTAGGTCGCGTCCAGCGTCACGCCGTAGACCGCGTCACTATGCTCACTATAGAAATGTACTGATGCGGTCTCCCTCACACGCCGACGTTGGCGCGTAGACGCCGTAGGTAGGCCGTAGGACGTTGATCGAAACGTTTACGTCAAAGTCGGACGCCGCATATAGCATAAAATAGGAGACCCAGGCCTTAATGATTTGGTTAGTTTACCGTGACAGCCTAAACAAAGAAACCTCAATACTACTACCAACATGGTATTTCGCATTTTTATTTCACATCATTGAAGCATTTTAACGGAACCATCGTTAAGTATAAATACAATATGAATACTTTTGTATGCATTTTTACGGGAAACCTTTAAAAGTGTAGAAAGTGTAGAAGTGAGATATGAGTTCGCAACTTCTGCCATATATCGGCTTCGGAGTAATGATGATGTAGCGATACTAGTAATGTTTTGCGAACTTCATAATATTATACTAAGTATATGGATTATGGACTACCTAGATAGATTACAATGTCGCAAATAAATCCCTAGGTTATCAATAGTATTTTACCATTGTTTCAAAGCTCACAATAAGAATATTATTATTTTTTTATCAATAGTCGAACAATATTAATATTATAATAATATACAGGTTGTCCCGTAATTAGTGGACCAACTGAAAGGTGTGACTCAGGGGGTCAAATTATATTTTGTTAAATGACTTTCGAAAATTCGCGAAAAACGATTATTGTTTCTCCATGGTAAAACTAGTAAAATAAGTCATGTGACCATGAAAATGTCTCTTATATTTGGTTAACTATTTGTGGGACACCCTGTATAAGACTCACCTGTATCCCAGACGGCCGCTGACACGTCCGTAGCGGCGGTAACGAGCGAACTTGCGTTGCTGTGAATAACGAACACAGTTGAAGGAAAACATTTTACACCTCGTTATCGTTGTGAAGCTAAGGAAAAGAGTGTTTACGCGAGTCAGGGGCTTTCTGACAGGCCAGGGAGGCGTCGTACAACCACTGCTTTGGTGTAATTTACTCGCAGGTATTAAAAATCTAATAAAAAAATAATGTTCACGGTTTAAACGTTTAACTATGTGATAAAATAATAATGATTACTTAAATTTTATAATATATTATTTTAATGAAGTAAGTACACATAATAATATATTATAATAATATGTAGTTAATTTAATTATTTACTACAAACATAGAAAAAAAATATAACGCGAAAAGAAAATGGAAAACTAATTAATAACGTATTTTATATCTTGTTTCCTCATTCATTACTGCAACGTATGATATATCAAAGCGCTAATTGGCTGTACTTCAAAGCCAGCACCACGCAAAGTCGCAAAATAAACCATAGGAAGAGGAAGACAGAGAAAAAAACAAAACACATTCATACCTAATGAGATAATCCTTTCTGTAGCGCTGACCGGTGCAGATGCAAACAGCGCCATCTGTGGAGCGCAGTATGCGCCATTCTGTCTCGTGGCCGCGAGGGGAGGCTGTAGGACAAAGTTGGTTGTACTATAACGATATACGGTATGTGAAGACGTAAGCGATAGAGCTTTCACTTCACAGTGACATAGGGACTAGTAGAAACGATGTACTATGTAGGTACTATAGTACTGGGTGACATTGATAATCACATATATGAATACTTAATATGTACAATATGATCTGATCTGAGTCATCATGATCATAAGCCAATAATCAACCACTGCTGGACATATGCCTCTCCCAAGAAGCGCCACAATACTCGGTCCTCGGCCTTCCTCATCCAGCCACAGCCAACGGGCAGGAGGGCGTCCCAGCTATATCGGTAACCTTAGTCCTCTGACGGATAACCTGTGATCTGAATAATATCGGATAAGTTATCCGAAGTATCCGATGATATACATAACTAGCTAATAATTGAAATGTTCGTAACACCGAAAAACAGACGCCTTTTCATAATTTTTTCACCATTAAATTCATCAACTAGGCATCTGATAGTGTGTTACGTGTTGAGATCTAAACAACTTTTATTATTTAGCCAAAACCCTTTATTACGACGTATTTCCAAAGTTTGTTGAACTGATTTGAATAAGAGACTTAAGGTAGCAGGTGTGTTTCTGGACTTAAGCTCCGCCTTTGACTGCGTAGATCATCAAATTTTATTGCAAAAGCTCGAGCACTATGGAGTACGTAATGAACAACTGAATCTTATAAAGAGTTACCTAAGTAATAGAAAACAATATGTAGAGTTGAAAAGCATTAATTATGGTGAAGAATTAACTTTCAATTCAAACTGGGTAGATCTCAAAACCGGAGTTCCGCAAGGCTCAATTTTGGGTCCAATATTTTTTATAGTGTTTATAAATGACCTAATAAACTATATTGGATCCAAGATTCCAGATGTGACTCCAATAATATACGCAGATGACACTAACGCTATAATTTCAGCTAGTAATATTGACGAATTAAATGATAAAATAAATTTGACTCTTCAAGAATTCTCAACATGGTTTATGAATAATAATTTAATAATAAATTCTGATAAAACGAATGTAATGCTATTTCAATCGACATGTGGTAAAAATGAAGTACTAAATGTAAAATTAAATGGACAACATATTGAAACTGTGGATGAAGTCAAGTTCCTCGGCGTAAACATTGACTCTCGTTTAAATTGGAAAAAAGAGCTAGTGAGTGTGACAAATAAAATAAGCTCAGCTTGCTACGTATTGCGAAGTCTTAGAAACGAAGCGACTATATCGCAATTAAAAATGATATATCATTCACTAGTTGAATCTCGCTTGAGATATAGCATTAAACTATGGGGAAACAGCTACAAATACAATATCACAAAAGCTTTTGTTGCACAAAAAAGGGCCATAAGGATAATTTTTAGAATATCTCAACGGGAATCATGCAGAGATTTTTTCATTAAACTTGGAGTCTTGACTGTTCCTTGTCTTTATCTGCTAGTTCTACTTTGCGATATGGCTAAGCATCCTGAGACGGTAGAGACTGACGAAGAAAGACTATTTAGACTGACAACAAGAAGGAAGGACATCCCCAGCAAGGGTGGCGCAGTTCTGCCAATGTTGCAAGTTTATATGCACAGCGCTCAGTACCAGAATACGCGGTTATTTAATAAATTACCCTTACACTTGAAATCTGTCAGCAAATACAATCACTTCAAGACAAATTTAAAAAAATGGTTATTAAAGAAATGTTACTATTCTGTTAATGAATTTATAAATGATAGATCATGTGAATAATTATATTTTAATAATTTACTTTGTTTAATGTATTATAATATTATTTAATTGTATTGTAAATGCATGTTAAATTAGTACCTACTTAATTATGTAAATATTCAATGCGATATATGTTGCTCAGAATAAATAAATTGAAATTGAAAAAATTGAATTGCTTCGAATGGCGTATACTGAAACCTATGTTCAATTTTTCATACGATCCCTTTTAGCGAGGTACATAATATCGCATCATTTATACAACCGGTAAAAAACAAAAAATAAAATACATTCGATGTGAATGCGAATGCAATTAATTGTCAGTGTAGGTACGCTTTTGTCACAAACCTATCCGTTAATAAATAAATATTCTGAAAATTCCCCGAATCGGGTCACACAGGTAAATCGTTTCATGTGCTCCAATTATTTTGTGAAATTCAATTATTGGATGGTTTATTAAGTTTTTTAACCCACACAGGGGAAAAAAACTATTTTACAGTGCTGCCTTAAGCTAGGTCTAGTATCTAGGTAACTAATATAATTATTAATGTGCTCAATTACAACTATATAAATATTACTTATGTATTATATATACTCGTATCCCATTAAAACACTCTTTCACTCAACTAAAACTTTACAGGTGTAATTTCATCAATGAACTTCCTCTCGGTAGGTCTATGTAACCAGCATAGATTTTTTAAACTTACTAGAGCAGACCCAACATGTAATAACATTCACTATTGTTAGTAAACAACAACAATATATATATATATACCTATTATTTATTTTTGGTACTGAGCATTGAGCAATAGTCTGAAATCAATAAATAGAACTCAGTAATTTCAGCTACTAAGCAGCTACCTATCACAATTGCACTAAAGTGTTTACTCATGAAACCATAAACAACCGTTGATTTACATAATTTCCTTGCCCAATCGATCGGGATCCCGCTACACAAACATCTCGGTAACCTGGTTATGCCAATGTGACCTTCAGACGGATATAATAATAATAATAAATAATAAATCTTTATTTCAATAACCATACTTATGAGATGTGAGATGACTCCATAATGTATTTCTCAACCCTTCTCAGCTCTGACAGCCGCTGTCAATGGCGCTAGAGAGATTATGTACCTACACTGTACATGGGTTCTAACGTTGATATTGTTACGTATTTAGAGCCGTGACCGCGAAAACGGGGTATTATAAGTTTGATTTGTCTATCAATATGTGTTCACTGAGCTGTTTTTGGTAAATAACGTCTCGTAGTTCCAAAATATATGAACTGTTTTGCACGAAAATTGTTTTGGGAAAAGAAAATATATCCATCAATGACACAACTCTTAACATTTAATTTAATCAAGTTTTATACGCCTACTTGACCGCTTTCGTGTTTAAGGGATTATATCCACAATCCGGTTTTGTTCCACCGATCCGGATTGCAGTTTAATTTCGTCCAAATTGAATCGGTCCGGATCCGTAGCACCATTGAAGTGTTCTGCAAACAGTGTGCTCCAATTTATTCTCTCCTCACATAATGAGAAACGTTTTCCATCGAACATGGCTCAAATAAAACGCTCGTTAATTTCCATGTTGCTGTGTAATTCTGTGAGTGAGTGAACGAATGACTGAACGAGTGACTGAGTGAGTAAGTGGGTGCTTTATCCGAACGCTTGCGATAATGACACTCGCAATTATTGTATGCACCGCAACAAATTGTTACACTGTTGTTTTTCGTATGCCATTTTCCGGGGCGGCGCTGAAATTTTTGCAACGGATAGAACGATTTCGAATAAATTGCCCGTAAAATTGCACAATGTTTGCGCAATGATTTGAGACTGCATTTTATGACAAATAAAATGTATTATATATCCGTCTGACCTGCAGCGTGTTGTTAGGAAACAGGTCAAGAAACATAAAAATAACCGTGACCGTATGTCTCTACCTCTAGGTTCACAGAGTAGAATCAAAACTATAGGCATATAGCTTCAAATTAATCATCAAACCGCTTTTATTACTTCTTGTTAGCGGTAAGTACCTACAAACAAATAATATTAATACACTCCCGGGCAATGAAAAGTTTCCACTGATAAAAGCACCAAATTACTCATAAACGGAAAAGGATAGCTTAATGACCCCTTCTGTAACATTGAAGTACATTTATGTACCTAAGTATTAGGATATTAACAACTAAAAACGATAATATTTCGTTCACATTTTAATTTAAATATTTGACAAAATTGGGGCTGTTTGGTGTCGACATTTTGTGTGTGGAACTGTTTCTTTGCACGTGAGTGTAATATACCAGATGAAATGACAAAGCTATACCTACATAGATCAATGATTATTGACTGTCCCATCACTACACAGGTCGATCAGTCGGTCGATTGATCCGGAGGCTGATGGCCGCCATCAGTCAGTGGCTACACGCGGGTAAGAGGCTTTTTGTCGCTACATTCAAAACCTTTTTAGGTTATCGGTTGCGTAACGATATATCCATCTATACAGGGTGATGCAAAAGTGATGGGACAGTAAAACAAAAAGGTCTGGCGGTCGTCGTATAAATGAGAGATGTAGTTAAACGTTATTCAGGATGACAAGTAGAGTCCTACTTTCCTACTAAACCAATTTTTGTAACAATATTCTGTACTTAATTATAAGCGTAAGTTTACCTTCATAAGTGAAGCCCTTTTCTACATATTAGGATTGCAGTGTGCTCTTTAGTAAATACGTTTAGTTTAGTTTGTAGTTCATAATATGATTCTGTTCTTCAATATTGCAGACGGCGTCACTAAGCTAGCCTGTTACATTTAGGAGTAATTTGGTCCTAATGTCACTGGCACTTTTCCATTGCCCGCGAGTGTATTCAAGCTCTTGAGTAACTATGCACGACCCAGACCCATCTTATGTTAAGTTTAATTTAATAAAGTTAGTAGTTGGTGCTGAAAGTTCACTAATCGAACAGTAAACATGTTCGCAGCTTGAGGTAACATAGCGTTAAGTTGTTTAAAAGCCGCTTAGCTGACGGAGCTAAGCGAAGGAACGGATTATTGAATCTAATTACATTTAATTGATTAATTTCCGAAAACGAGATGGCAAGGCAAGTAAGATGGCAGGAATGATTGCTGATATACTACTTTAGATAATATAGTGACTAGATGAGAGAGGATGATGCCTACTGTGTGGCGCTTAGTTCTTCTTCTAAACGCTAGTTTCGAAGACAAACACTAGTGGTGAAAGATTAGTCAGTCAGAATAGCCTAATTTGCTGACTGTCTGCTGACTGCTGGGTGCGCCGTATTTATAGACGTTCCTTTCGTACACGGACATGTCCATCACTAGCCTGGAGAGCATTCTTCCTTACATCTTTTTCAACTAATTCCCAATAAACCTACGTCTGTAATAGGCTCTTCCACTCAACCGGTCTGATACGCAGGGGAGCAATATGTAGCGGCAAATAAAGTCACTCGTCCAACACACGTCGCGCCGCGGCGCCACTCAATATCTCACACTAGCCGGCTCAATTTAGGCTTTTCCTATCATTTTATTTCACGGAAAGTCGACGGGATGAAATTGGTCATGCTGATGGCTCAAAATGAAATTTGCTTTAAATGGCTCTGTTCAATTTATTCTGCTGTGTACACTCACGAGCAATGAAAAAGTTGCACTTACGACCCTATTTTTTTACATTTAATTTACTTCAATAATGCTCACGGCTACGTTAGTTTTTCCGTTTATTAATAATTTGGTGCTGTTGTCACTGGAACTTTCTCATTTCTCGTGAGTGTAAGTCGTCAGTTTGATTAGCCGGTTGGCTAAGAAACTGCACTTGCTTTCCAGACCCCTTAGCATGAATTTTTATCGTGAACGTGAAGTAAAATTACTCGATGAATTTTGTAGGAAAATTTTAGTTCTGCTACCAACCGCCAGGGGGCGCAGTTCATATTTTCATACAAAATTACTCGATGAATTATTCTGCTTCACGTTCACGATGAAAATTCAAGCTAAGGGGTCTGGTCAGGTAATATATCGGCGTAATAGTTAATGTATGAATAAGTAACTCACTTGTGATTCCTCCATCTTCTCTGCACATGTAATCCCCTATCCAGCGCCACCTGCCAAGTAGAAAGAATATATTAAATTACTTAAATATAGCCAGCTATCTGTTTGTGCCCTTGGCTGTGGAGACGATGGGGGTGTGGGGAGAAGAGGGCAGGGCCTTCTTAAGGGAAATCACCAGACGCTTGAGGAGTCGTGGTCTGGGATCTTCTTCCGGGGCACACCTGATGCAGAGGCTATCCCTGGCTGTGCAGCGTGGTAACGCTGCCAGTGTCATGGGTACCTTTGGGTCGGGTGTGGCTCGGAGGGGTATTTTTGATTAGTTAGTTATAATAAGTAAGTAGTAAGTATATTTGTAGGTATATTATAATTAATATTAATTTTTTTGACGAAACTTCTAGTGGATATAATGCATGTTTGTGACTTGTATGTTTTTATGAATAAATGATTTGAAGATCTTAAATACTACTACTTATATAATACTAACGACATACTTATTTACTCAAAAACGGCGATACGGCTCACGATCTATGACGTGTGTACAAATCATAGAATAACAAGTACAGTAGTAGTACTAGTACTCGTTATTCTATGGTACTCGTACAAATGTACAGCGAAAAGCGGGTGACTGGCTTGCGAGGCACCTTGTTAAATATAATAATACGTATTCATTTTTATTTATTTTTTAGTTTTAAATAGGTACTTAGTTATAATGATAATTTCTTTAGTTTAATTTACGAATTTTATACGCTTTGTTCTTTTTAGTTTTCAAATTATTATTTAGTAATAAGTACTAGTTAATATGCTTTGTTTTTCTTCTTCGATAAATCTTTATAAACTACATAACTACATATGTACATTATATTATGAATATACTTACATGTGATAGAGATACGGCATCTTGAGAACTTAATTAAGTGTATAAAGCTTTACTGTACGCTATTAATGAATATACCAGCCTGATAAACATTGTGAGTCAATATAAGACGGAAATTAAATTCTCTGTGTTCTTGTAGCTCTAATGGCTTTTTATGTGTAGGTACATACATAGTAGTTGATGTCACATATAGTAACGTACATTAGCCAATAATATAATAATGTTTCAGTAAAAAGCTATGAAACAAAAGCAATTGAGAACAAAGACTTCAATGGAAAATATCGAGAAATCCAGCTTTCAATAAAACAATGGAATTTTAATATGTGCTCTTAGAAAGGAACGGATGGAAAATCTCTCATAAAGTGCATGCTCTGAATGAAAAATCTGAAAAGTTAATATAAAACAAGCTGTTCAGAACGTGGAACTTTGCTCGTGACGAGAGGGTCAAACTTCTTCAAACTATTTTTGCAATCACCGTATTTTACAGTGGAGGAGTGGTGTACAACGTACCTACCTAAATTGTATTAATGTTATTATAAATTATTTGTTTAGCGAAAATAGGGACTAGGGGTTTTCTTGGGTTTACATAACTTCCTACCTAAGTATGTTAATTGCATGCTATAACTTTTCTTATAGGTTTGATACCGGTCGAACACTTTTAATATTTGTATGTGGGTAGATAAAAATAATCTAAGTATTCTTTTTTATGGTAGGTTAATTTCACTTATCGCTGTTAGTCTTCGTCGGGTTGTACTGCCATTGCATTGTAATTCGGAGCAGTCGTAATTATCGGATTAATAGTGAAATTCTGAAATACGGTTGAATATTACCAGCTACCATTAGGCATTGTATGTGTTTACTATATCTTCTTCTATCGTGTAAATGCACTAAGCTAACTTCCTCCAGTATTTTGCTACTCTTATTGCGTGGTCATTGGCCTTCATCAGGTCTCCTTGACTGCACTTTGGGGCATTAGGGCACTCTATAAGGTGTGACGTAGTCTGGAGGCTTCCGCAATTGCATAGAGTGCTGGCATTGGCTGGGAGCATATCCCATCGCCTCAAATTGTCCTTCGTCCGGGCAACGCCAGCCACCTCTTCACACCCTCCAGCAGGCAGCTCCTCGGCTGGCTGGACAAACCGACGCAAGTGGGAAGTATCGGCTCTCCAGCGGCTCAACCTGAACTCCTGCGCTGTCTCGTTAGTCAGCGGTTCGGTTGTGACGAAGCTTCTGCGTGATTTAAGGCGCTGCTGCACTGGAACATGACCATACAAAGG
Source organism: Plutella xylostella (assembly GCF_932276165.1). Lineage (NCBI taxonomy): Eukaryota > Metazoa > Arthropoda > Insecta > Lepidoptera > Plutellidae > Plutella > Plutella xylostella. The sequence continues at coordinate 4,454,681 of NC_064005.1, forward strand.
ATGGCGCAAGTCGGTCTTTGGCCGCAGCGGCCTGTCTGCGAACCGCTGGCGGTGCTATTCGGTTTACTATATTATAAAGAGACAAAGTGAATTTAGTGAGTAAGCATCAAGATTCCTTCGGATTTCATCTTCGGGGGACCCCTACGCCGAGTCCTGGATCTTCAACTTGCATACGTGAGCAAAACCTATCATAATGTATCTATTAACATAACATAAAGTTTGTGGTACTAACTCAATAAACAATATATAAATTTAGTAAAGAAAAGTTGGATACCGAACGTACAAAAATATCAATGTCTCAATATACTTAGTAAATTTCCGGGGAAGTCCATAGTAAAACAATCAGCAAAGTGAGCCGGCAGTTACTCAGGGCGGGTAAGCCGGTTCGACGCCAGGCCTGGCACAGCTCCCGACGATACTATCTTTTGTAAAGAGACATTCTATCTATGCTGTTTCCGTTTGTTTTTTATTTTTTGTCGTGATAAATTATTTGGGAGATATACTGTGTGTGTAAAAAACGGTATAAGTAGTAAACTGAAGAAGGGTGACCTTTTACTAAAGTTTTGGTTTAATTTGGCCATAGGATTTTTTAAGAGTTGCTATTTACCTATTACCTATAATTTACAAATCATGTTCTACTGTAGTTTAATGCATAGGACATGAATCAAAATTACACTATAAAATAATTATAATAATTGTCGGATAATATAACTAACCAGATTATCATATAGGCATTCCTTATGGGGAAAAATGCAGGTTTCTTTATAACAATGGTGGTAGCGATACCTAAGTGCCTTGAACACTTAGGATCTAGTCTCCTGAATAGAGGAGGACTACCCATAGAGCGTACATTGTATGAAAGTAGCCGAGGTACTTACGCTAAAAGTGTAATATGGATAGATGTATTTATATCGTATTTTCCTTGTTGTAATAAGTTATTTGACTTGATAATTTTACTGTAGCAGTAATGTATCTTTAATGATCTCTAATAATAATGTACTTCAGCACGTAATGAGATAAATGTTAAGCCATAAATATTATTTCAATGTCAAGTCAAACAATCTATGTATACTAAAAAAAATACATGCCTCGGATACGCTACGGGAGACTCGCCCGTAAAGCCACATCCTACTAATACCTAGATTGACTAATCGCAGGTCATTACAGCGGGGGCGTCAAGCGTATCGATAGGGTGATGAATGAGTTCTAGGGGGCGGGGGCGGGGAGGGGGGGTCATAGTGAATATTAACAATGCATCTTCGATAGACAGAAGATAGGCAAGGGGATAACAGTCTGCCAAGGTTTTGATTTGCGCATCAAACTACACTCACGTGCAAAGAAACAGTTCCACACACAAAATGTCGACACCAAACAGCCCCAATTTAGTCAAATATTTAAATTAAAATGTGACCGAAATATTATCGTTTTTAGTTGTTAATATCCTAATACTTAGATAAATGTACTACAATGTACTTCTACAGAAGGCGTCATTAAGCTATCCTTTTCCGTTTACGAGTAATTTGGTGCTTTTATCAGTGGAAACTTTTCATTGCCCGGGAGTGTAATTTAAAAAAATGCCAAACAATGTTGATAAAATTTGAAATTTGGGAAGCTGAATAATTAGGCTCATGTTTATGCTGGAATTCCACCGTGAAAGTTATTTTACTTTATCTGATAAACACAACAATCCCAATTCCATTAGCTACCAACACAGCAGATACTCATAATTAATCAAAATAGTATTAAACACATGTATCAATTTACTATCAGTATAACGTGAACATTGAACCGTAATTATTAATTTTCACAATATGGTCGTATCTTTCGTATACTTATTGTTGTTATAAAAAAGTAATTTATAGTTAGGAACAGTATTATTCCCTTTATCTTTATTCGTAGTCAGTACTAATTTTATTAGAAATTAGCTGAAACCAATGAAAAAAGATGGTTAAGGTTTAAACGATAGTCGATTCGTATTACATCAACGCTCCGGGGTTTTGAGTTTCAAGGAGAATGCAGTGTGCCTCGCATGAATGCACTTCAAATTTGCTATAGCTAAAAAAGAGTTGCACGAATGGGGTAGTTGGGGCATATAACAGTTATAACGAGCTACTGATAACCATTATCGTCACCTGAGGCAACCTTCAAAGCTGTTGCATATTATAATGCTATTTTATCTGCGCTATACTGTCTGGTAGTTTAACGTGTAATAAAGTAACATCACGCTCGTCTGATGTAGCTATTTTATTATTTTTCATGCTAATATCTCTGTATATTATCATAATTATATGCAGGTAAACTAAAAACATATGAAGCGCAGCGATTTTAAGGCTTTGCGATCCCGATTTGCAAGGCGTGACATTAATATCATGGCACACTCCATATCAACATGAGAAGTTAGGTCGTATACAGAAAAAAAGCTGGCTACTTACACCGAATGTGAAAATGTCCGTATAAAGCGATCGCCGCTGGCAACTAGCTTTCTTTCTGTATACAGCCTTAGAATGGTTAGCAAGTAACTTAAAGTGAGTAAAACAAATTATTTTGAGAACATTATCTCAGGTATTGTCGAAGTTACCAAACATTGTTCTGAACTCCGGCGCGAGGTCGTATCTTTCTTCATTACTTCGCTCGTACGAGAAAAAGCTTTATACACAGGGTGGTTAGAAAAACAAAGCGTGACGTGTGTTTATTATGGAGGTTCGCGGTATCGGCAGCGATGATAGATCGTTGGAATAATGGCCAACTTATAGCAATTTATCACGTCCCGACAACGAGCACCGAACATGCATTATTTATCCCCCTGTACACCAGCTGCGTAAACCCAACATGTTTGTTTTATTTTGCATATGCGCAAAAACTATACGTAGGTACATACGTCACGTCCGAAACGCTCGTTATTTTAGTATACATTATACTACTCGTGGCGCAGCGAATGTTATTCTGATTGGTTATTGGCGCAAACAAACAATTTAAATAACAAACTGAATTTCTGTCACTAATTACCAACTAACACTACCTACCTATGCACTTTTTTATTGCCAAATTTAATGCATTGTTATAGTTAGTCATAATTATCGGACCAATTAGCTAGGCACTTGTTGCAAATTTTAAAGAAGACGGAAGTTACAGCTGAAATCATAAAAAAGAACAGTTGACAACAGTGTGCAGTAAATCAGACAGTGTTTACCATGATGTTTATCAAGTGCTGTATACACGAGTACTTGCGGGTCACTCTAGTTTCATCACCATATCCCCACTGCTGGGGTATGGGTCTCCTTTCAATGGAGGAAGGGTTTTACTCCTAGTCCCACACGCTGGACTAGTGCGGGTTGGTGGACCCCAACATAAGCAAGCTTGTACTGAGACAGTTGTCGGGTAACTGGTCAACCCAACTGTGAGACAGGTATATGTTTTCTAGTTTACGAAAAAAATACATTTCAAGCTGAAGTAGCGCTCCGGCACCTGGGTGGCCCCACGCGTAATGTGGGACATCTGTTTCCATGAAACACCCATAAAACGGTCACTTGTAACTGTATCTAGATGGATTCATAGATTATGAAATTGTTGCAATGTCATTATTGCACTTACAATGACACGATAACATTATAATAAATCATATTCATGCACATTAAAATGAAATTCTGCTAAGAAAGTAAGTATATATTTCAGTTTGTTTGTTTGTTACCTTATTTTATGCTATACCGTTACTTTAGTTACGTACCTCAGTGATAAGTTATTGTGACTTTTTTTTACTTAAAATATATTTTGTTTACGTTCACCGGACTTCTAGCATAATTTCATCTTTCATACCCTTCCCATTATACCTATTTAAATGGTTAAAATAAAGCATTAAGCTGTTTCACTAAACAACATGAAGCCGTGAGTGCCATTATCTGCGCTGGTTTCGGGAAAGCGCCGGGAAGCTAACACAATTTGTTACTCCGTGTGACAATATTACTTTTCCTTGAAGTAAGGTAAAGAGGTTGACTAGCACTTACCTATTTTTCGTAATGACAGTTGTGTGTGTAATGTATAAAGCTCGTACTAATATACAGTTACCTTTCTTATATATACAAATGAATTGCTGTTCGTTAGTCTCGCTAAAACTCGAGAACGGCTGAACCGATTTGGCTAATTTTGGTCTTGAAATATTCGTGGAAGTTCAGGGAAGGTTTAAAAGGTAAGAAAGGTAGGGTAGGGAAGGGTAGTGTAGTGTAGGGTAGTATAGGGTAGTGTAGGGTAGTGTAGGGTAGTGTAGGGTAGTGTAGGGTAGTGTAGGGTAGTGTAGGGTAGTGTAGGGTAGTGTAGTGTAGTGTAGGGTAGGGTAGGGTAGTGTAGGGTAGGGTAGGGTAGGGTAGTGTAGGGTAGTATAGGGTAGTATAGGGTAGTGTAGGGTAGTGTAGGGAAGTGTAGGGTAGTGTAGGGTAGTGTAGGGTAGTGTAGGGTAGTTTAGGGTAGTGTAGTGTAGGGTAGGGTAGGGTAGGGTAGTGTAGTGTAGTGTAGGGTAGGGTAGGGTAGGGTAGGGTAGGGTAGGGTAGGGTAGGGTAGGGTAGGGTAGGGTAGGGTAGGGTAGGGTAGGGTAGGGTAGGGTAGGGTAGGGTAGGGTAGGGTAGGGTAGGGTAGGGTAGGGTAGGGTAGGGTAGGGTAGGGTAGGGTAGGGTAGGGTAGGGTAGGGTAGGGTAGGGTAGGGTAGGGTAGGGTAGGGTAGGGTAGGGTAGGGTAGGGTAGGGTAGGGTAGGGTAGGGTAGGGTAGTGTAGGGTAGTGTAGGGTAGTGTAGGGTAGTGTAGGGTAGTGTAGAGTAGTGTAGGGTAGTGTAGGGTAGTGTAGGGTAGTTTAGGGTAGTGTAGAGTAGTGTAGGGTAGTGTAGGGTAGTGTAGGGTAGTTTAGGGTAGTGTAGGGTAGTGTAGGGTAGTGTAGGGTAGTGTAGGGTAGTGCAGGGTAGTGTAGGGTAGTGTAGGGTAGTGTAGGGTAGTGTAGGGTAGTGTAGGGTAGTGTAGGGTAGGATAGGGTAAGAGGCGGTATGAAGTTCGCCGGGTCAGCTAGTAATTATATATTAATACTGGTTGGAATTTTATCAGCGACATTTCCGTTAGAAGGAGTACAAGATCGGTTCTTAGTTAGACACACCTGATAAAATCCACCCTGTATAATTAAAATATATAGTTGGTACCGTTAAAACCTAACACCTCCATTACGGCACACGTTTGGAAACTTGTAGCAGACTTACTTACTCAGCATATTTTATTCTAAGTTTACAAAACACGACAGAGGAAAGTAGAAATAGTAGTCTTATTACCTGCGCTCGCACTTTACGTCTTACTAAGCTGGCGCATTCATCTTCATATAACTTTTACATCTACAATCCTTGCAAGAACTAATCTTCATTCCTTTACACTGGATTAAATATAAAAACATTAGAGAATACATTCTGTACTGTACAGAACTAACAATAAAACGAATTTGGCTGATCCCCTCATGTTACAAAACCTGTATTGTGAAGGTACTAGACAAGAAAAGCTATGTACTGATTGCATTCAGCGCCCAAGCTCAATAGAAGTAGGTAGCCTACAATAAATCCAATTTACCCTAGAATGATTTGTATAGGAAGTTCTTAAAGCTGTGTTCAGTTAAATAATTTAAAAATCAGCTATGAAAAAATTTCACTCACAAAATGCCGACCCCAATATTGAAAAAAAAACATTAAATTTAAAATTTGATTTTGTTCAATATTTATTCTTTTATTTTAGTTTGTAATATTCTGATGCGTTGTTAAAGGTAAGTACTTCATATATTAGACGGCGTCATTAAGGTAATCTCTCGTAGGAGCTAGTAATTTGGTGCTATGTCTCTGGTACTTTTTCATTGCTCGTGAGTTTATTAGAAATTGCATGAATACCTCACCTAGTTCTAAACGTAATTTCCAATGTATTTTTCGCCAAAAAAATGGGGGGCAATGAGCGACGTACCGTAACCCACTATAGGGGCGCGGGGCGGTGGGGGCGGCAAGGGTGGGGGCGGCCTGCCAGCTCGAACAATGCGCCCCGGAGAGAGAACCTGGAAAAAGGAAAACACACATGAACAACACCCACTATTATTGAAGCCGCCGCGCGCCGCGTAAATGCAAATGCCAAGTGTATCGAACGTATCTGAAATGCGGGAGGGTTTGAAGATACATTATTATTACGCAACATCATATATACTTAATTGATTATGACTTGATATTATGTACCAGAATAACGTAGACATTTTCCAGAAAAACATAATTCTTTTCAATAATGACAAGTATTACACACAATTATTTAACTTGGTCCTGTAGTGTTTGAACCATGCTTCATCAAAACCAGTTCAGCCGTTACGTATGTATGCGCAAAATAGCTAAACCGTGACTTTCAGGTTAAGCCGCGTACAGACCGGCCAACGAACGCCGAACGAACGCCCAACGATGGATATTTATCATACATAATACAGGGCAGATTGCAGCAACGAAGGTCAACAAAACCCGTTCGTTTGCGTTCGTTTGCCCGGTCTGTACGCGGCTTTAGATTAGGAAATTTATAATATTTTTAATTTTGAAATTTACCTATACTGTTTTTGGTAGTGGTTGTAAAGCACATGTGAATGGTTGTTGCGAACTCTGTTGCTTTCCGAAGTTTTCTGACACGATGCAAGCCTGTGTTGCCTGAACTATTAGACATACCTACATATAATATTACTAGTAACGCTACTGAGATGAACTTAAAATTGCAGGCTCGTCGTAGCATGTCGTAGCCATTTCGTAGGCTTCTCGTAGTAAACTCGTAGCATTTTCGTAGCCTACGTAGGCCGTAGCAGTCTGAGGATGGTAGGATGAAAGTTTTTAATTAAAATGTTTAAGAGCTTAGAAACACTTTACGATAATAATTATGTAATACCTAAATAATAGACGGCCGAATGGCGTAGTGGTTAGTGACCCTGACTACTGAGCCGATGGTCCCGGGTTCGATTCCCGGCTGGGGCAGATATTTGTTTAAACACAGATATTTGTTCTCGGGTCTTGGATGTGCCCGTAAAATGGCAATAGGCCCGCCCCCTATTACATTGGGACTAACATAACACTCTGGCGAAAAGTGGGTGCAGCAATGCACCTCTGCCTACCCCGCAAGGGAGTACATTAGTACAAGGCGTGAGTGCGTGTTTTTTTTTTTTTTTAATACCTAAATCATTAAATTATATCAGCCTTTGAACTAAAAAATATTGTTACATTACATTCCAATGAATCATATTGAAGTAAATTTTTAAATTAAAAAAAGTTGTTTATGTTGCTGTAACAAGCAAACTTACAGTTTTTCTACACGTCTGTGGCACATAGGTACACAAATACATACACACACATATGCACATTCACACATACGTGGAATTTCCAGCAAATAGGAGAGTTATTCGAATCGTAATGAAAGGAAGTCGCAACAGAAGTCGATATCCGCCGGAAACCGCCCCAGACTGCCTGCAGGATGTTCAGGAATACTTATGTCTAGAAATACGCAGGCAAATTTTTTATACGTACAGTATTTATTAAAAAACGTACTGTATAAATAACATCTAACCACCAAGTATTACATTACTAGTTGATCCCGCGAACTTCGCTTCCCCATAAAAAGTTTTCATGTAGGGAATTCCGGGATAAAAAGAAAACTATGTTCTTTCTCAGGGTCTAGACAATATATATACCAAATTTCATTCAAGTCCGTTTGGTAGTTTTGCCGTGAAAGAGTAACAGACAGACACAGTTACTTTCGCATTTATAATAGAATAGAATAGAATATAATACTACTTTATTGACTAAAAATAACACAAATAACAATTTATACAGTGCAGTTAAAGCAATAGGCAGCCTTTTCGCTAAAAGCGATCTCTTCCAGGCAACCTTTGGGTGGAGGAATGACTTAAAGAATATGGTGGGAAGGTATAATATTAGTTTTTTTTATTGTTATCACTCCACAGACTTTATGTCCGTGCCTTTTGAAGAGTGGTAATTTTTATGAGATAGTTTTTAATTCTTTTATCTACTTTCTACTCGGTAAGGAAGTTTCATTTATATATAGGTATATATATTCTATCTTTTATATATATATTGTTCTTTTTTTTTTCTTTTTTTTTTCCTTTTTTTTTAAATTAATGGTTTTCAGAGTCACACTTACATTAGTAATGGCAACAAACTTAACAAGGACAGGGCCAATGCCAGCTGTCTTCGGAGAACTTAGTAGACACCTGGCAATGGCTCGGCCCCTCAGTCGTTATAGGTCATGTTTTGCCTGATGTTAGTGTGTGACTCTGTTCTTAAAGATAACTTATTTTAATTGTTAGTTATGATATAATAATCAATAGGTTAGTTATATAAATTATTTTCCCAATTTGACCTATATTTTGCGCTCTTAACCAAAATTATATTTTATGATTTATTCCGGCCCGTTTTGCCTTCTTAACATTTCCCCAGAAAGTGCAATGACCTCTTCGTCTCGATTCTTAACTGCCATTTTTAGATTGTACTCGAGGATGCGTTTCTTTGGCGAAGTTATTGCCGTTTTAGCGAGGTTGCCGATAGCGTCCTCGGTGTCATCCGCATAGTAGGTGCAGGTGGTGGTGTGCCTCGACAGCGCCACTACTGCGTGAGGTATGCTATCGTGCAACTTTATTTTATCTTTTGTTCTTATGATAATAACGGATTCGTACGTCAATCCCTGTGCTTCGTGTATGGTTAGGACGCGTGAGCCCATTCCTTCACCATACCCTTAGCTGGTCAAGGTCTCTTTTTCTTCCTGTGTATGCACCAGGAACAGAGTGTTGGTTTGGGATTTGGGAATTACTGCGTCTGTTAACCTTTTCAGCTGCAGGGATTGGATGCGCGCTGTGGCTGCGTATATGCCTGAGTATACTTCCTTTAGGGCGTATGCAACATCCATGGGGTTTCTGTATGAGCACAACAGCTCCTGGGTGATGTTTGCTACCAGTGTTGGGCGATTGTACCTAAGCTCGAATAGGTTCTCTCTGTCGATATATGGTAGCTGATTGATGTCTCCGATCAGAGCAATATCACAGGCACGAGACAGGTGGGCGGCCATTACGATTGCCCCGAAATGGTTCATCAGGGCTTCGTCAATTATCAGGCGTTGGCAACCGACATGTTCTCTAAAGCCGTTTACCAGGACTGATGCCATCGTACGCACCCTAGTTTTGACCATGTCACCAATACGATGCGCTAGCCTGTTTCTTATGTCGATGGCCGCCTCAGTTGTTGTTGTGATAATGGTGTCTTTGCTCACATCGAAGTTATTTATCACCCAGGTTGTCTTCCCACATCCAGGTACCCCGTTCACCCAAGTGATAGTGGGCATCGTCCAGTGATTCCAGTTGGCGTTGATGGTTTCCACTTTTGCTAGGATTTTATCCTCTAGCATAATCCTGGTGCACTGGGCGACGACCACTATTTGGTTGTTGTGTGGCACAGTAAATTTTGAGGAGTTGCATTCCCAGGGTACAAATCCGCTTTCCTCGCTGTAAGCCGCCATATACGCTCCAGTCATTTTGCCTCTGAGGACTTGGCAACTACTGTTATCGTATATGCAGGCTTCGGCCTCCTCGAGTAGAATTTTTAGCCGGCCTTCGTTTTCTTGCCTGTAGGTCTGCATGATGGTTTTGCACGACAAGAGGTTTACCTGCTTTGTGGCGGTTGTTATTGCCACAAATTCTATGACGGCATTCTCCAAATGCTCTTTAGGGGAGGTTGCTGTTTTTAGCTTCGGTGGGACCACCTGACCCATGTCGGCTCTTGTTATGGTTCTTTGGGCCGTTCTTTTTCGGATGGGGCCTTTGGGGATTTGGCGCCACTCAGGTGTCCTCTGTGGTTTCCCCATAAGGCTTTGGGCAGCTGATTTGAATGCCTGAAGGAACCCTTGTGCGCGCCCCTGCGAGATTCTGCTCTGCATCCTCATATTTATTTCCTGCTGTTCAGCAGCAGCGACGGACTCGGAAGCCATCCTCTCCGGTAGGCGTTCTGATCCGGTGACCGCTTCAGTTTGTTGGTGGTTGTTGTTCCTCACGGGTATGTGTCCACTGAGAAAGCTTAGGTCTTCACCTCTGTCCTCATACACAACTATTTCGTGTTGTTTTGAGGCTTTTAGGCAGCCCAGCTGGTCAACAATTTCACCTTTCTTATGCTCGATCACCATTGCGTCTACGCTTATTATCTTGGGGACGTTACTATCTTGTGCTCTCTCTCCAAGCGTAGTGAGCCATGAGCATGCCTGGACAAACGGGGTGTCATCGGCCCATTCCAATAGTGCGATGGTCTTGTTACGGCATCGTACTAATCTGCAGGACTGATTTCCCACTAGTGTTACCGGCAGTGCGTCATAGGCTTTACGTTTCATGGTAGCTTTGGATGTGCTTCCATTTAGGAGAGAGGCTAGGCCGGGTGATATGGCTACACGCTTTCGCGCCCCCGAGACACAGAAGCTGATGCCGAGTCTTTCGCTGCTACTGTCCATGAACAGAGCCACACTTCGGCGTCTTAGTCCGGCTTCTCCTTTTTCGCCACAAGACAACAGCTGGTTTGTCGCTGTTGCTTTTGGAGTCACTTGTTGTGGTGCTGAGATGGTCGGGTTTGATGATTGGAATACTGATGTTGATTGGGCTTCAGGGCGAGAAATTGTGCTGTTTCTCCTTGCTGCTACTCGGAAGATTCGATCTGCGTATGATAGGAAATGAGGTCTGTGATTGGTGTCTGCCAGAATATCTTTTAATTCCGACTCCACCAAGTTCCTGTTTATCGATGTCTCCAGATCATGTCTTGCAGCAAGAAAACGGGGGCAGTCCAGAATGATGTGCCATACCGATTCACTGATGTTGGGGTCGCAATCACATCCAGGGCTTCCTTTAAGTTTGAATCTGTACAAATATTCTCCTATCCCCCCGTGTCCGGTCAGCATTTGTACGTGAGCAGGGGTCAATTTAGAAGTTCGCGTAATTCGGTATGCTTGGTTGACATCCGGTAGAAATTTACGCGTGACTGCTCCTGTACTCGAGGTCGCGTATCGATCTTGCCATTTTCGGACCGATTCCTCTCTGATCTTTTTTCTGACATAGGACAGGGGAACTTTGTCGTAGTCGTGGGAGGTGCTGTGTAGTGCTGCTGTTTTGGCGAGCTCATCGGCTCTTTCGTTCCCGGCAGTTCCTACGTGCGCCCTCAACCAGAACATTTGTATCTCTCCGCCATCGCTCACAGCCCTCGCAATGTTTTCCTTTATGCTTCTTGCCAGGGGGTGGCTGAGTTTCGGATTTTGGAGCAGATCGAGTGATGATCTCGAGTCGCTCAAGATGTTCACTTTTTTATCCGTGCTAGAGCTCACCAGTTTTGTTGCCCTGTGAAGTGCATAAAGTTCCGATTGGAAGACCGTGCACGATGGGTGGAGACCAAAAGTCTCGGACAGTTTTTCTTTGCCATCCTCCCACCAACTTAGGGCGGCGCCGACTTTTCCCTCTATCTTGCTTCCATCCGTGAAGATTTGGGAGCCGGTGTCCAGCAGGGTGGTGTTTTCAAGGATCTCGTACTTGGTAGAGGTAAGTGTGGACGGATGTGGTAAGTCCAAGTACCCTACATTCCGTTCGAGATCTTTGCCCGGTGGGAGGTAGTCAGCTGACAAGAGTTTTTTTGATTTGTACAGATTTGCTGCCTCCTGTATTCTGAGGTCGAGAGGCAGCAAGCCCGACAGTGCCAGTGCAGATGTGAGCGACACTGTTCGGTAGGCTTTACATATTTTTTGTGCGAAACCTCTTTGTAGCGAGAAAAGCAGTTTTTTGTTACTTTCCAGTTCGACGGCTTGTGACCAGACGCTTGCGGCGTATGTCATGATGGGCTCCACTACTGCGATGTAGATTGTCCTCACAATTTCACCGTTTAGTCCCCAGGTTACCTTCGCTGCGCGCGCTAGCTGTTTGTGAATGTCTGCTGCCTTTTTACACTGAGCGGTTATGTGAGCTTTGAAAGTTAACCTGCGGTCTATGATGAGGCCCAACAGTTTTATTTCCTCTACGAGGTTTATCTTTGTACCAGCCATGAATAGTTGGGGCAAATCGTATTTCAACTTCTTCGTTAACAGCATCGCGTTGGTCTTATGTGGTGCAAAGTTGAGTTTGTTGCGAGTTCCTCATTCCACTATTTTATCGAGTACTTTGTTAGCCGACACCTCTAGGGTTTTTACTGCTAGACCTGTGAAGACAAGGGCCACGTCATCTGCGAATGCTTGACAATACACTCCTTCAGCCTCTAGTTTGTGCAACAGTGAGTCGAGGATGATGTTCCAGAAAGTTGGTCCTCCTATGGAGCCTTGGACACATCCCTTAGTGGTCCCCTTCTCACATGCCGCTCGAGCGTAGTTGACCTTGATCTTTCGGTCACTGAGATATGAGCATACCATCTCGTACAGATTTTGTGGGCACCTTTTTTTTGCCAGTTGATGTTTTAAAGCGGGCCACCATGCGTTGTCGAAGGCGCCCTCTATGTCCAAGGAGATAAGTACAACAAATTTTTTGGTGTTCATTCCCTCTCTTAGGTGTGCTACAAGGTCATAGAGAGCGTCCTCGGTACCTCTCTGGGGCATAAAGCCGTACTGGTTTTTGTTGAGCGTCGGTAAGATATGCCACTGTAGGCGAGCGACCATTATTTTTTCAACTATTTTTCCGAGAACTGAGAGTAGCCCTATAGGTCTGTAGGATTTTGGGTGCGTGTAGTCCTCTTTGCTAGCTTTCCGCAAGATCACCACGTGCGCCGTTTTCCATTGCGATGGGAAGTGTCTAAATGATAAGCATTTATTGGCTATCGCCATAAACACCTCCCTCTCGCACTGGATGGCTGCGCCACAGATATCGGCAGTGAAGCCATCGGGTCCTGGGGCTTTTTTGGGTTCATTGCTTGTAGCACAAGGTCGAGTTCCACAGTTGTAAAGGGTGGGTCGTTATCTCTTAGATGTTCCCGTGGTATTTCCTTGGTTTTTTCTCTCAGTTCCGCATGGAATGGTTGGTCGGTGCTTTCGGAGTCATCTGGGTAAAACGTCGTTGCTAGGAGTTCTGCTGACTGTTGTGGGGATAAAGTGTTGCCCGCAGTGTCTCTGAGGAGCATGTCTTCCTGCCTGCCTGAGGTTTTCTTTATCACCCTGTAGATTTTGTCCCACATGCTTTCTTTTTCCTGAGTCGTGCAGAACTCCTTCCAGCTCTCTATTTGGGCTTTCTCGGCTTTTTCGGAGTATTCTAGTTTAGTTTTTTGGTATTCCGCTATGACATAGGGCATTCTGCTTGCAGCAGCATTCCTTATTCTTCTTTTTTTCCTCAACACATCTTTTTTGAGATCTTCAAGCGACTTTGACCACCACGGGGGTTTGGGTTCCCCTTTCCATTTTCCTGCGGTTGGGATGGACGTTTCGCAGGCTTCGTGGATGGCTTCAGTGTACGTTGAGATCATATTTTCAAGATCTTCTGGATTGTCACACTCTTGTACGGACGTAGTTGTGATATTTTTCTCAACCAGGAGGGTTTTTAGTTTTGACGCAAATTTCGACCAGTTCGCCTTTTTGGTATTATACATGGGCCATTATTTTATTTTAGGGACAATTATCGGTCCCCTACAAAGAAACATTTTAAAAAAATTAAATAATGAAATTCAGGAATATAGCTACCGTCTGTAGCAATTAAATAAGACACCGGTCACAGAAAATATAATGAATTTATGTAAAATACTTTATTTATTTACAAATTACGGTAACTCTGTTGTTGTTTTTGGTAACGCAATTGTTTTTCATACAAAAATTGTCTGTCCCTCGGAGCGAGTCATATGAAACAAGCACAACGTGTGTAAAAAATTATAATGGAAACAATTTTTTTGAATATTATAACGAATAAGTCATTATTTAAACTTTACTTCACGGTAATATTCATGATTGTATATGAACATATTATGGGACAATTAATATTCCTGGCCGAGTCCCCAAGCCTAAGAAAAAATCCACCTACACTAGGTTACCCTAGGAAATTCAATCATAAATAAACTTTTTTTCACTTTCTTACACCTAAGATCATTTGAATGGCTGTGTATTTGTATCGGAGTGCAGGAAGGAGAGCGGGACGGATAAAATGAACAAGTCTTTCGGATGAGAGTCCTGGAGAGAAGCGCGTGTATTTATTGTGACGCCACTGAGTTACCGGCGACATACCGTGAGTTTTATAGATATTTATTATTTTATTTCATGCAATATATGTAATAATTAGTAACAATTATTAGGGCATTTTGATATCCCATGTATGTGTATTCATTTAAGTACTAACTTCAAATAGGTTATTGTTTTACAACTGCGTTACCGCTACACTTCGTTACTTTTTCAGTAACGCAGTTGTAGCTATAGTAACTCAGGGGTTTTTCTTATAGTTTTCAGGTATCTGTTACTCAATTTATGGTACAAATATAACATTTGAGCATATTATATTGTTACAGTATAACATTTCAGACTCAATGACGTAAACAGCGGCTGAAAAACAACGGCTTTATAGGCAAAAAAAATGAGAAATATTTCTTAGTATTAAGTTGTTATATTTTCAGCGATTTTAATGTTTGATATTAAACAAAGAGTTCTGTTAATTTTAGTTTGATAGTTTTTTTCACATTATGATTAGTTTTAATTGAAGAAAGTATAAAGATTGTGATTGAGATACCACTGTGTTACCAATTAACCACTGCGTTATCTATTTGTCCCTCGTTTCCTGAGAGTATTCACAAACATTTTAGCTACTCTATATTAGAAAGAATGTTAAACTAAATATAATAATTATAATTGACCTTATTTAGAGCTATTTCTAAAACTTTGAGCAAAAAATTATGATTATTTTGTCCTTTTTTCGAAAAGTATTGCATTAAAACTTATTGATTGGTAACGCAGTGGGAAACTTTATTATAGAATGAATAACAAAACTGAGAATATTTTGTAATTTAAACTGTTAGATTAATGTTTTTTTTCTTACTTTTTATCTGGTATATGTTTACGAACCAAAATATATGTTCCTAACAATAAAACATAATTTTGTATGAAAGTAACGCAGTAGTATTTTTTTCTCATCGTTCCTCGATTAAACGTCAATAACTTTAAGAAATAGCAAGAAAACATCGCTGCAAATGTATTTAATGAATAATATAAATGTTAATTAACATAAATAAATATTAAAAGGTTAATTAATAAGAAGTTTATTTTTGAAAAAAATATCTGTAAAAGTATGTCAAATTGTACCCAAAATAAAATAATGGCCCACATACGCGTTGTGATTGGCTTTAGGTGTTCTAGTGCCTTTCCCGTTCGCAGTGTAAAGGTGATTGCGTTGTGGTCAGAAGTTATTAAGTTTGCGTCGACTTTCCAGTCCTCGATCTTACCCAGAAGGGACGTGCTACAGGCGGTGACATCTATATAATATTAGTTAGGATTAGGATGAACCTATACTACTTACTAACTTCTAGTAAGTGATTAGGGGTTCAATCACATTAATTAAAACCTTTCTACTGTTATGCGTGTGAAACCATAACAACTTTCTCAAACAGAATTTAGTAGGCATGTGCCATGCATGGCATCATAAATCCAATCACAAAACTGACAACCTCGTTGATAAAAAATAACATATATTTTTTATTCCCGACTGGCGTAGATTTTTTTGGGTTTTGATTGTTATAAATTACCTACATAATGTAAAACAAAATAGAAGCAATTGATTAATTTAATGTTAAAAATACATATAGGTACAATATATTTTATTTAACTTAAGAACAATGAAAGTACCTATATGTATGAACAAACCTTTGTCTAGAAAGCAAAGGTTTCCCATTCATCGGTGTCCCCACATGGAGTGTAGCGGCGTCACTGCACTTCCGGCGGAAATGCACCGCCGCCATCGTGTCACAGGCACAATGACCTCGCAGGCTCACTCACCGAAACTCCCAAATGTACAGGTTTAAACAGTGTTAAAAAAGGGGTCGTACTGAACAACTTCTTCTTTTCGACTATTGAAACAGCCTGTATCTGTATTTTTTTAAACTTTACCGGATTTCCTTTTTAAAATTCCCCGAATCAAATCAAATTTGCCTGTTATACCTACCCTGAACTTTAACAAAAAAATCTAAACCAATTTAGCTAAACCAGACATATAAATAGATTTTTCTTTATTGAAATATAATATACGGGTAGAATAACCTAAGTAATAACTGTCCAATATACTTAATGGAACCGCCGAAATTATACGAAAATCTAAATTTAATTGTAATTACCCTTTCCGCCTCTTCATTGGTGATTGTTTAAATTAATTCCGTTGAATAGTTCGGCTAAAACGGAAATTAAAAACCGCTATTCCCTATTAATTAGTTTCAAATGAATACTGAAGCTGTAAAAAGTGGGTTTTCTTTCCAAGTTTACGATAAATTGAGAGTGAATTTCATTTCCCGGCGCCTGCAAGCTTTATTTTGTTCAGTTTATGTGTATTTTCTACCAGAGGAAATTTTGTATGAACTTGTTTTAAACTTATTTTTGACATGTTCGTTACTACAAAATTGCAAAGTCTTTTAGGCGCCCCTTAGACGATCAATTATATTGCGCAATATTTGAAATTATGTAATATAATTCATCGTCTAGGGTTAATATTTAAGATTGCGCAAACGTCATTTGGATTCAAAACGCAATTAAATTTAATTGCATAATCAATATAGGTATTGCACAATATTATTGTAGGCCCAGCGTCTGCCTTATGCATCAACATTTGCGCAAAACCCAAAAAAACACAATGTCTGTTACAATCATCATCAAAAATAATGACATGGAATCTTAAACAAGTGGCATGGAGTATTTAAAGACAATTTGAAGAGACTAAAAGCAAGATGAGGTATCGGGGTCAAAAATATTTTAGGATTTCTAATGGTGCATTTATAAAAGCAGAAGGAATTAGAAAAGTATTGCTCTCGTTTCTACAATTATATAACAACAACGGTTACCGTATATTTCAGCCCCACCTTATTTTAATTTCAATACTGTTACGCTATAAAAAATGAAACAAAGGAACAATAAAACTGCAACTTTAGCCCGTCACAAACATGAAACAGGAAAAAAATGGATAACATGTTACATCATAAAGCAGCTGGAAACAATAGGTCATGCGGAAACACACGCGGACCTAGGGATGCTACCTAGGCAGCCTAGGGCACAGTAAAAAAACAATAGTAGCATTATACCTACTTTTTTCACAGACGCGTTCAAATATAAAAAAAATATTAGACCTACACTTAAATAGGTACTTTATTGTATATATAATGTTTTATTTTATCCTTTTTGTTACAGCCTCAATACACACTCGATTTCTTATATTATTATCACACCCACTAAACAAACAATATAAAACAATAATATACAAAGTTCCGTGTGTCGCCCATGGATAGGCAGAATCTTTTAGCCAAACGGTAACATATTCAATAACCACTGTTCTATAATAGTCGTGCACTGTGCCTAGGACCTGGGAGTCACTCTATATGACGAAAATCAAAGTTTCGGAGCGCTGCTGCGCGAGCCACGACTCTATCTCGTTGCAATAAACGTGTCGATTGCACGGCAGCTTTTTTTCCTTAGTTTTTCGTCAATATAGAGTAACCCTCCTGTTCTTGTCGGTAAGTGGGGGGGCACCCCCCCTCTGTCCTGTGTGCAATATTTAAATTGTCCCTCTTCAGGCGAATATTGCACATAAATGTCTCATACAAGGGTCGTTATGGACGCTTTCAAAGAAGACGCCGTTTATCGCATTGTTTTTATTAGCTTTTGAAATTTAAAACTGTGTGTGTTTTAAATTAAAAACACGCTTTTTAGGTTGTAACTATATGTATATGGCTTTTTGAAGCTATTTGTTTAATATAGATGCTTTATATATGATTATAGGTAATATGGGTTATTGATGGAGTATAGATACGTAATTTCAACAGAAAAAAATGTATTTAACTAAAATTTAGTTTATTTTCCGGTGTCGTTTCAGTTTATTACGATTATTGCTTTTAAGTAAGTATAATAGTTAACTAGGTCTGCAGTTTACGCAAAAAGTTTTACGATCTTGCAATAAAACTTGTAGAGAGACCGGCCGGAGCAGAAACACAGTATGTACAACCCGCGCAAAGTTTCTAGACACCTGGCCCAAAAAACTACCCCACTCCCTCTTCCCCGCGCGAGGCCCCGCTCTCGTCCTTTTGTAGCGTTAGCATAAGAATTATCAGACGATTAAGAATAATTATTTTTTATCGCATACTTTTTTGTTACTAGGTACTGTAGGTAACAACTTGAATACTTGAAATGAAAAAATATTTATAAATTTAAACTAAAGATTATGAAAGTTACAAAAAATATAGGTTGCAGTGTTTGGTAAAAATTAAAAGGTGGTGAACATGCCTGTGTCATGGACAGCCAGGACTTATACAGGGTGTTGCAAAAAGGGTATACTAAGCCGAAACCAAAGTTTCTGTACTTTGTAATTTTATTACAATACAACAAAAGTCAGGTAAGTATGTATTTCGCATGCGGGTTTTTTGATAGCCAGAATAATTTCAAATATAGGGGCGCTACATGTATATTATGTAGTGTTGCCACGAATAGTGATTTGGCCGAATACCGAATACCGAAAATTCGGCCGGCGCTCTCAGCCGAATACCGAATATTCGGCCACCGAATATTCGGCAGGTGATCCAGTATAATTCAATAAGTTAAAGTTTTATTTAAAGAGTGTTCTTCTTAATCTTACGGCAGATCCGTATAACTGGTTGACCACCAGTTGTGCCAACTCGAATCAGTAGCCAAATTTAGTATATTTTGTTAAAAAATACCTGTGTCTCAGTAGCAGGTATTGTATATTTTATGAAGAAAAGCGCAACTGTCGCAAGCGCGATGTTGTATTCAGGTTTTCGCAATTAATTATTGTTTGATAGTTAAATGTTTCGATTAAATTGTTTTTTTTTATTATTTTTTGTAAGATATTTGCTACTTTTTTAAGTATTCGGTATTCGGCTGAATACTACTTACTATTCGGCCGAATACCGAATACTGAAAAAACTGGCCGAATAGGCCGAATACCGAATAGTAGCCGAATATTCGTGGCATCTCTAATATTATGTTTACGTTCCCGCAACAATTTTCTTTATAAAATTAGTTCATTAAAACTGCGCAGTATGGCGAGGTATTATTTTTCCGAGCTTAATTATAAAAATACTGATTTGCTATCAGAGGATGAAAAGAAATATTTTTGGTAATATCGATATTTACTTTTTTGCACTCAGTACTAAAGACAAATGTCATTTAACCCAGGTGTCTAGTTATCTCGCCCGCCTTGTAGCTATAGTGTTTTATGATCCATTCAGTTATTCCACCCGCCATGCTGTGCCGCTGAAGTTTAACTCAATTAAGCACTAACCATTTCCTTTATTACATTTCTTGGACGCCCTAGGATTCATACAGGGTGTCCAAGGTTAAAGTTCACTTTTGAATGATATTATTAATATTATTCCAAACAACTTTTTTTTCATGACATTAAGAAAATTACGTTTTTTACTTAGCACTTCATAGTAGCTTTAGCGGTCAAGAGGAGTATTTTTTATGACGATTTTCCATACTTCTAAGTAGGATAGAATGTACTCGTAACTTTTGTGACTTATTCCACATGTGTACTTTAACTTAAAACACCCTGTATAACACTAACCTAAACGAACATAAAAGACGAACAAGGTCCGAAACAGCCCACGAAAGTCAATTACCGTCCACTGGACGAAGGGCTAAGCCACAATAATCACATAGCCCAAGAAACAATAGACGGCCCAAACTACAATTTAGATGAGCAGATCCTTCGGCCAGATTGGCGCGGGGTGATAGCGAAAAACTGGTAAATAAGGAATCCGAATGATGCGGGGCCGCGGGGTGGGGAAGGGTCAAGAGGGGCGGGGGGCGCATCCTGTTGCCGCCCGTATGTGTGTATGTGTGATGAAAAATGTTTTCGTGAAATTGTTTCGTTTCCAACAAATGTTTGATTTTGTTAGTGTTCTTTTTTAGCTATGTGACTTTTTATGAAGTTGGATTTATATTTCTTATGGTTTGATTGTATTCCTTCAGAAATAAAAAAAAAACTTACGAAAGTAAATAACCCCTGTAAGTATTCGTTTCTGGTCAACTGTATTACTGTGTAACTTAACGAAATCTTACGTAAAGTCAACATGTGTGTATAGATGATTCCTCCCCTCCTATACACACACGCACACACACACAAACACACATGCACACATACACAGTAGTCGTAGCCAGTACTTCATCGTCCAATGCTTTCGGTCGTCGTTGTGTTACATAAAATTTTTACGAGTCCTGTGTTGGATTGCCGACCTTACGTAGCACTGCCTGGACGTGTTTTGTACAGCCAGCAGAGCAAGTTTGTACCTTTGTAATTTTGCTTACTAAATTTGCCATCTTACTACAGCTAGTCTATGCGGTTAGCAAACATACAATTACATAGCTTTTAAGTTTAGTATCCGTATTAAGCCCTATTTAACTAAACAATAGGTAAAACATATTTTTCTAGCTATTTATTTAACAGTTTTTAATATACTGTCCGATAGTCCGTCCATTTCAATACGCAGGTTCTGGTAAGTATTCCATTTTGGTTGCGATTGCTGACCGTACATAAATAATAAGGTACCCAGTGTAGGTTGCTCGAGCGTGAATTTCACTTCCTGTGAAGCTTTCAAACGGAATGATCTGTGGCCAAGGTTTTAAGAAATATGTTACATTTAAAAGAAAAATATTTCATCTACATTTTTATAGCTGAACGGTCATAAACAAAACATAATGTAAACCCCAGTATAAATTGACAAAGATTTCATTCGAGTGGCAGAAGTAGAGTAGGCATTTACGGGGTAAACCTCAGTTTATTTAATAGCTCTTATTTTTAGGAGACTTCCTTTTACTGGTATTTCACAAGTCTAATATAATAAGCCAGTAATCTTAGTTGTCTATATAGACTGGTACAAAGCATGCATGCCGGCTCAAAAGAAATCACATTGTGTCTGTGTAATCAGACTCAGATTATTACAGAAATCATTCAGAAGTTTCAGTACACATTCCACCCTTTCATCACCCATAATGGTACTCAACTCCTCACGTCATGAAGCTTCGGGAACTCTGCTATTGACTAACGATATCCGAGACTCGGGCGCACGGCGCAAAGCGACTTTGATTTCCAGCGCAGTCGGAGTCAAAGGCAGCGTAAAAAAGAAAAGGAATAAATAAAAAATGCAGAGAAACACTACGGAGGTCGGAGTTTTTCCTGTCACCGGGCACAAACAATGCCTCTATTGTAGGGTTTCCCCCCGCGCCTGCGCCGCCCCCGCCGTCGCCTGCGGTGCGGAAGGACCTAGGAAACGAGCATCTTTTGTTCCCTTACCCCCCTTCCCTTCCCATTCCCCGCGCAGGAGCTTTGAACCCGCGGCCATCTGCTCACCTGAGGGACTACAAAACACTACCTCCTATAGTTTTATGGCGTCCCTGGGCTGTGTACTCTAAACTAAGTGATTCCCTTTTCTATATTATATTATGTTGTAGTTGGGTATGAATGGGTTTAAACTTTATCAAAGGTTTCAACTAATGGTTCTACGCGACACTACTTTGTACAGTTATGTACGTAGGGTAACGTAACGTACCTTGGGACGCTTGTACCTCGGGACATTGATTGTATTTTAAAAACCGGCTAAATAAACACATTAAAATTCTACCCTAGGCATAGTATTTTACTCGCTTGGCAAAACTAGTGAGTCTCGTGATCATACCAGCATCGAGTGTGTGGTGAAGACAATATGAAGTTTTTTGGAGTCAAAAGTAGCTTTTGTATAGTTTTTTGTGTTGCTTTATTTTATTGAGGAATGCTCAAAATAAAGACATGGATGTCACGTATAACTTTTCAGTTATTTAATTTTATGACATGGCAATTATCTGAAAGATTCCTAAATTAAAAATAAAGATATTTAAATTTTGGTTAAATATTGCTTTTTTGTACCTTGGGACACGATTAAATTTGTACCTTGGGACACTGTTTCCTATGGCTTTGTACTATGGAAAATGCAAACATCTAAATAATGCCTTATATCTCTGTTCTTATTAGTGCCAGAGTGAAACTAGACAGAAGAGAGATGCAGTAAATCAATTAGAACAAAGATATAAGGCGTTATTTAGAAGTTTGCATTTTCCATAGTACAAAGCTATAGGAAACAGTGTCCCAAGGTACAAACGTGTAACGTACCTTGGGTCAAAACAAGCATTTTTACTTTTATCTTAATTTTATAAAATCTGGCCACACTAAAGCTTTAGCACAAATACTGGTGATAATAGATTATATATCCTACCGAATAAAGATAATTTCACATTAATATCTTAGTTGTACGCTGCGATAGCTTCATTCAAAGTTGGGGTAGTCGAAAATGTCCCTAGGTACGTTATGTTACCCTATGTAGTGTACATAAAACTTGAAATTGAAATTCCTCCTTGTTAAAAAGACGTTTAGGTAATCCTTAAACGGACCCATGCTATGATGCAAAAATAGTCAAAACTATACCTACATAATAACCGATATCTAGTTAATCAACCATAAAATAAAACCTTTTAGTTGCCGTATGCAAAGCTGAGTTAGAGTTTGCAGCTGAGATGAGCTATGCAGCTATGCTGCGATAATGTGAAAGGTACCGGCCACCAGCGATATGCTATGTGAACCAATGAATATGATTGGAAATGAATCCATAGCAACGTAGCATAGCATATCTTTGCTGGAAAAACGGCATAATGCGGTTTGGCTGAGCCGCCTCAGCCCAAAAGCCAAATTTCATTATTTCATGCACACACAGCAGGTACATGGTAGGCTTTACCTGAAACAAAACAATATCGCATTGTGTGTCATGCAACAGAATAATAAAGCTTACTCTGTGAATGTGTATTGAATTAGCTGCTATGCTAGTGTTCTGTTGGACACTCAGTGTGTGGAAGCACGTTTGTAGCTACATATATTTTTCCAGGTAACGCAATCCGAAAAGAGGTGACTCAATGTATGTTAAACCAAATGAATCCTTCATTCTCTAAATAAAAAAAGATAAAACAATACTAACAATACAGAGTAATAAGAAAATCGGTTGAAAAAATCTCGGGCAAAGTTGTTAACTTAAGATGCAAATTGGTGGCGATGGATTGCTTGGCCTGTTCTTATGTTAGAAACCAGTACGTCTAGAACGGGTTAGTCGAAAACTATAAAAGTTAACGTTTTCTCAGATACCAAGTGGGGCCTGGAGCGGAAACTATCATGAAACGAAGAAAAAATTTAAACAGTATACTTTTTCGTAAATTGTAATACCTGTACTCGAGGGCCACCAATTGGCACCTTTATGAGTAGTAATCGGGTATTGGTATAAATACTATAAATAATAATATGTGGGGACATCTCACACACGGCCATCCGACCCCAAGTTAGGCAGAGCCTGTAATATGGGTATCGGACAGCTGATATATCGACACAAATACATAAATATAGATAGACATTAAATATAAATATCAACACCCAAGACCCGAGTACAAATATCTGTCTTTAATCAAATATCTGCCCCAGCCGGGAATCGAACCCGGGACCTTCGGCTCAGCAGTCAGGGTCACTAACCACTACACCAGTCGACCGTCAATGCTAATGAGCCTATTACTGGTGTCAAACAATAAGCCCATGCTAACACACGGCATTCGCAATATCGAAATACTTACACGTTCATAATAAATATAATGTGGTTTATTCACACCTGAAATTCGTGATGTTAAACGGCAATTGTAAATTTTATGTGTATAAAGTAGGTACTGAAGTTGAGTAATAATGTTTATTGATAATGAAAGTATTGTATTTACGTTCATAAATTTAAATTACTTAAGACAGTGAAAAACGTTTTAGTAGGGACACTTGTTAGGTTTAAGGTTAATAAAGAGTTAAGTGTACTGTTCCTATAATATTGTTTTTGTCTGTGTACAATGATGTTAGTACGCATTTCAAAATTTCCTATTCCAGACCATCTAATTATTTATTATTCTGTCTGATGAAGCAATAAAAACAAGTGACGTTATATAATAGAAAACACAAGTTAAGTCCATACATTATTCATATTTCAAGTGAACAGTATTTTCTCGCTGAAGAGATTTTCCCTCGAATATTGTTCAAAATTCATTTTTATATGCTCTTATACAAACAAACGTATCTTCGCATTGTAGTCTCTGTTATGTTTTTATTTTAGCCCCGAGATATTTGCTAAATCGTGGAATGGAATACATTATCATAAAGTCTCATTCAGTCAGAGCATTTAGTTAACCACCGCTCGGGAAAAGGGAGTATAAGAAGTTTGGCGTACTCGTAGTTGTAATGCGTGTAGCTATGTCTGTTGCCAGTTAGGTCCATAAATTAAAATCTAAGGTAAGGTTTCACCTACCCTTTTCTTATTTTTGAATGTATTTTTTTAAATACATTTTTAAATTGACAAACTATAGGATGTACGTCTACGTACTCATGTACTGCACAGAAGTGACATTACGAAGTGACATATCTTTAGTTGTAACTTTAAACCTTGCGGAGCGTCTTGTAGGAAAAATAATATTTTTATTTTTCATAAAAGAATCGGAATCTTTGAATATTTGTTTTTTTTATGAATTACGCAGTTTTTAGGAAGATAATATCTTGAAAAGGTTTTGGAATTAGCATAAAAAAAATACTTAACATACCGAATTAGGTACGACATACTTAAAATTAAACTCTTATACAGGGTGTTGCAAAATTGGTATACTAAGCCGAAACCTACATGTGCAGCATGGTATATCTAAGCCCGAAACTGAAATCAGAATTTGGAAATTCGCGAAAAAAAAAATTAATTTTCCATAGTAAAAAGTCACGTGACCAACAAAGTTTCTATGGAAAATGTTTTTTTTTTCGCGAATTTTCAAATTCTGATTTCAGTTTCGGGCTTAGATATACCATGCTGCACATGTAGGTTTCGGCTTAGTATACCAATTTTGCAACACCCTGTATACTTAGGTAACAGACAACTGACAGAACACACCCGAGTCCGCGTTGTTCTATGGACAGAACCCAAAATAGTAATAAAATTAATAGTGAATACCAGGCTTGCGTGGAAGAATTTCGACAAATTTATCAAACCCAGGACATCCTAGCCGGCGTAATGCGAACAAATGTCAAACGTTTACCCAATTAGTTTCGTAAGAATGAGGAAAAATACACCAAAACCGACATCGAGATATGGCGGGAGACGCGGGAGACCTTTGGACTTACATTTGCAGATATTTTTGTTGTTATTTGGAATACAGAAACAGATTCTAGATGTGTACATTGCAGTGCATTTAACATCAGGCCATAAAGATTTCTCTTTAAATAATTAAATGGTGCCTACGTTAAATTTATTTTCTAATGTAACGGCAACCTCCATCAAACCTTATATTTATTATATCGGCTGCCGTTGTAAAATCACACACAAACATAATAAAAATATAATTTTGTATTGATGTTGATAGATAAAACTAAAATTGTATAAGAGAGCTGTCTTGTCTACTGGAACATTCTGTAAATTATCAAAATAGGTAAGTCTCTATTTTTTGGGACTATATCGATCACAACAAAAGAGTTGGGAAAGCAAATTGATTGGCCTGAAGTTCTTAAAACAGCTAACAATAACAAAATTTTACTTAGTTTACTCTGCTCCTTAATTCGATGTTCTAACTAGATAGTAAATTTAGCCGTCGTATATATCGTTTGGTTATCCCCATTTGGGCTAATGGCCGGCCTTACAGGGGCTGTCGGTTTCAGTAATGGAAAAAAAATGTAAATGCCTCCTGAAACATGCCCCTGTCACCCGATTGTGCGTTATGTGGCCGTTGACGTTATTTATACGAATTTTCAGATGTCCCTTTTTAAAATTAAATGGGAGTCGTATATCTCTTCCCTTTACTCAGAACGAAAACTAAGGATGAACTTCACCAAACGCTAAACGTATTTACTAGCCTGTCAAACGTTTGTCAGTTGGTACAAAATGTATTTAAAATTAGACTTAAATACAATTTTAAATACGTTTAGCGTTTGGTAAAAGTGATCCTAAGTTTGCTTTCATACAAAAAAAATGATGTGAAGTAGATATTTTAAGGCTTGAATCTTGATACTACATTTAAATATTTACAACGTTTTCTTTGTAATTTTATACGGTGTAATACGCGCTTGGCATTTTAGGAGCTCCACTATTAGCTTTATAAAATTTTAACTTTAATTCACTTAGGTTTTTAACTAGCTTCGCTTTGCCTTAAACCTGTATTTTTTTTAATTCCAAATGAGTTTTTTTTTATTTCTGTCGTTTGATAGCTATGTATCAAGTTCTGCCAAAGTCCATAAGAATGTCATCAGTCAAAACATAGAGAAAAAATAAACAATTCTGAAAAGAGTGGCATCTCGAGGAGTTTTTTGTCATACTCTATACGTCATACTGAACAGCGCCACGCCATCTCTTTATATTTCTCAGCCTCATTGTACATACATACAGGGTGCCCTGTTGGGACACCCTGTATATATATAGATATTGTTATCACAAGTTAATAGCCGGATCTCCACCAAACGATCCAATGCGATCCGATCGCCCGATCCAAGAAGTTTAGTATGTAAGAATTCTTGGATCGCGCGATCGGATCGCGTTGGATCGTCTGGTGGGGATCCGGCTATTAACTTCAATCTATAAAGATATAAGACATATTTGCCTTAACGTAGTTACACACAACAGTTATTACATTTATTAGCTAAATGTAAGTTCAATCTATTTATGTACCTACCTACATGCAACAATAAATAAAAAACAAATTATTATATAATTCTTTATTACCTCGCATATAACAATGTTTCAGTTCAGTTTTGTTCATGTCACTTGTAAAATAATATGCGAGTGGGTGTGTGTATTCCTTTTTTATTCCTTTCACCATGAAAACCACTTCATGTTTTGCTAGTTTATGTTTCCCAAGAGAAGCAAATCTTGTCACTTGTGGTGATAAAGTCATTTCGTCCAATAGTGCATCATTTATCCTCGCGAGGCAAATCTTTGACGACATTTATCAGTTTGGTACACATAGTATTTTAATCTTCAGCGGATATGAAGATGTCGATCGCTCTTTGCCAGTGCCGTGGAACCACATGGAACCTGGATCCATATGGAATCTGTCAGGTCACAAGAATTTCATAAAAACACTTTTTGCGGATAAAGATGCTTTTTCTCAACACACCATGTTTATTTTTATTTGTAGGTATATAAAATTTATAAATAACGATAAGTATACCGAGAGTATAGGCTTTTATTACAAAAATGTTATTTGCGAGACATTGTAAGACAACTGAACTGACACTGACACGCAATTTCTTCATAATAGCCATAGATCATGACAATGTTGACATTCAAATACTACTTATCTATGTGTCTTGTTATTGTTCTATGGTCTTGTTCATAACGCCATCTTACATCTTTTTTGGTAATAAGAGTAATATAAAGAGATGCCGCTACCTTCTACTAAAAGTTCAGCCATTAAGGCAGTGACCCCCCCCTGAGTCAAAACCACAATAATCAAACAATTTGTGTCTTCATAAAATAAATACTGAAACTTTATTATAATCTATATACATATACAGTCATATACATAATATTCTCAAGTAAACACACACTCCATGTACAGAATGCGTATGGAACTCAGAATAATGTTCCACGTACGCTAACAAAAGTCGAAGAAGGAACTCATTATGTGGGGCAGAAGCCGTTACGAGCAAATTCAACGTTCTTGCTACAAGGAAACAAATGAACAAATAATAGCTGGCATTTTTCCGAGAGCCCGGGAAAGACTTCAGGTTTCAATTTGTCATTTCGGTGGCTTATGCGATATTTCGTCCTGAAACGCTTATTTTCTCTGCTTCTCTGATATTATTTATGAATAAATAATTAACATTACTCTTGATTGAGACGTGAAGCTCACAAAATGCATGGGTAGAGCTGTTGGTAGCATACTGCATAATACTTATGACTGTAATCCACAAAGAGGTCGGTAAAAGTGACTTGCAAGCCTATATTAATATCGTTAGATATTTTAACTTGTTAATTATTAATCGCTGTGAATTTCATACCTTGCCTGAAAATAAACTTACTCAGAAAATAAAACAAGTGGCCAAGTCCAAGATCGCAGCTATCGCTTGCCCGCACTATTTAATCGCAACTGGGATGTTACGACGTCCCATTATATGCTTACGTAAGTGCTAAATATAAGGACGTATTTAGTTTTATGTTGTTAGTAGCGGGATTTGGAAGGGTTACGATCGCATTTTGGGAAAAGATTGCCGCAGGGACGGCCGGGCTTCTAGATAAACTCATGTCCCGTCGAGAGGAGGCTGCAAATAATATAATAATATGTGGCGACATCTCACACACGGCCATCCGACCCCAAACTAGGCAGAGCCTGTAATATGGGTATCGGACAGCTGACATATCTACACAAATACATAGTATTTATATTTGTAAATATAATGGTATGAAAGTTGATGCTTCTATAGTTTAATGACGGACAACGATATTGAACTAGTTTTTTTATAAGCTGACAGCATGTTGCTATTATATTATTCCCGCAAGCTTTGCTTATTTTTTTTCGGTTTTCCTAGTTGGGATTTTCTAGATTTGTTGTCCGGTGTTCTTCATGAACCTTCTACTGGCAATAATATTTGGGGACATCTCACTCACGACGGGCCAAAGCCAACCACCCCAAACTAGGCTAGGCAATGTAAATGTTTCCAATGTTATTAGAAAAAATACAGCTGAAAGAATATTACTCATCTACTAAGAACTTTTTCAGAGTAAACCTTGTAAGAGGCAAAAAATCTTCAAAGTGAATGTTTTACAAGAAAGTATTAAAGCCTTTTTAATCCGTCTTATGCCTTTTAAATGTTGAACTCAGATAGAGCCTTATTACAACCTTGTCCCTGACCAGAGGGCTGCTGATTGAATACATTTTTATCCTATCTCTATAACCTTAAGAACCTGTTTTAAATATCTGGATTAGAGTTGTATGTGTGATTATCTTATTATCACTTCTAACTTTCTCTTTTTTTACCACAGATATAAATACACCATCTATATATAGCATCTACTAGTATTTCTTGCTATTGTAATAGAAGTCAACGCTATACCTATATTCAATTTAATACATCTGTTTCTGGCAACAAACGTCACCGGAACTCATATGAGTACACAAAAAATACGCACTCATATTTCGTAATCAAAGGTGTAATTATTCTCTTTGCGCGGGTCCAATCCGGCGGAACATGCGGTAATTGCCGGTCTGTGGAGCCTTATTCTGAAACAGTTGCCGCCGAGAATGACAGTATGTAGACGAGGAGGGAACGTTTTTCAATAGTCAGGTAACTATGAGGAAGCAAACATTCAGACGTGAGAGAATCAGAATTATTACCCAGATAACTTTTTAAATCTGACCAATGAAAAATGAGCCTTTATGTGACTTAAACCATGGTGGGAGAGAAGCTACATCGAGACTAGACACCATTAGATTAAAAATTAAAATTCTAAAATTTACTTATTTGACATCTACCTACTAAACATAAATTATTCATTGGTGAAAAATTATGACTGCTACGGCGACTCGCTCTCGCCTTCGACAGTGAAAGTTACACAATAACCCTGCGGACGCCAGCGCCACGGCTCACAGCAGCCGGCGACAAATAAACGAGTACAGCGAGTACCAATTACCTTCTTTGATGTCTCGCGAGCGCGAATATAATAGATATTGAGAGGGTCCAACGGTGGAGTATAAGTTTAGAAATGCTTGAGGGCATGCGGATGGCATGTTAAATGCATTTAATGATTCAGATAAAGATAAAACTATGTCCTAAACATCTGCTTTTGTTTTTTATAAGAAGTTTGCGACTCGTTGTACATATATTTCACATAGCATCATAATGTAAACATACTATAATTCTCTATAATTGTGTATGTATTTACTTACCTAAAAATAAAGTTAGGAGCAAATTTTTGAACGCCATCTTAACCTGCAACAGAAAAACAAATTAGAGTATGAACAACAATAATAATTACAACTAAGCATTATGTCTAAAGAAGCAAAAAAATCAAAAAAATAATTGAAGTCCAGGTCTAATTTATATTAGCCAGGGAGGTAAAGCCTAGTGGAAAGATTACATACTCTTTTAACACTATACTACTGAAATTAGTTTGGGATACTATAATTATCATCAGCCGATCAAATTTAGTGAGTTAAAGTTAATCTTCAACATCAAATTGAAACTACTTATACATAAGTATAAATCAAAACATGTATATTAATATTTCAGTACAGGTAAGTAGGCACTTTCAGAGAACCTACAAACAAATTTAATTAAATTTCCTTAGTATTTATCGCCTAATTACAAAATTCCCGCAACACATTAAGAAAATACTGAAACGGATTTTAATCTCAGTTCAATTAATATCAAGAACAAGAAGCTTATGTAAGTAGGTTATGAAATTTTGAAATGATAAAGCGTTCATGTTTTTTATCCATGAAGCTTATGAGCTTAGGTAGGTAGGACATTGACCACAGCGCCGCAGGCCCGGGATTGATTTCTGACCGGGGCAGAGTTTATAGTTCCAGGCTCTTTTTTGAAATGTTGCTGTGTTTTCTGAAGTTTTTCCACAAAATAAGTAAAGAGTCGTTTGATTTCAGTACTGACACTTTGATAATTCACTCAGTTTCTTCAAAAAATCCTTCTCAGTTCTGTAGAAAATGTTTCGTTAACATGTTTGTGTAGCTGTCTTAACAAATTACATTTGTGTTTGCGTTTCATGTTTTTTAGAGTCCCGGGGAAAGCATTTCTTCAATTTAATTTAAAAGAAGGGAGCTCCACCTTGCGGTTTCATAAAAGATTAAAAAGTTACTTCTTCCCCCGAGTTGAAAATGTTTGTGAATTCCGTCGAGCTACTGCATGACTGCATGTAGCCACAATCACTATTTTTTTCTTTACACAGTTTTATAAAAATATTATTCTGTCGCTAGTAGAATTAATTATTTTTTTTTACTTTAAGATATTCACGAAGTTGAAGATCCGGCTCGTAAGGACCATGAAAAGGCTTGGTAGCCTTATCGGATCGCTGGTAGTAGAAGTAATGTTTATTTATATATTTCATACGGTCGTTCACATGTAAGAAATCTTAATACCGCGATGTAGTTTGCGGGATAGTGACATCTATGTAAATACATGACAGTTATTTGACAACTGTGTTCAGTTTTGATATATTCACGAAGTTAAAAATACATGAATACTTACAGCATACATGTAAAAACGAAATTAAAGACGTTTTATTTTATTACTTACTATAAAAGAAACAATATATGTATATGACTTTGTAGGTACCTAGCCATAATTAAATTCAGTTATTTAAATTTCTAATTACCCACACTTGGTACTTTGTACTTCAAGCAACAGTAACAACAGCAAGCAAAATGCAAAATTTATCCAACAAATCAAATATCAAAAACATCCAATAAATCAATGAAAAGTTTTCCAACAAACGCGCCTACCGAAGCACCGTGTACAGTCGACCCAACAAATATGTATCGTAGAACTGGCTACGTCGAGTGTACCACGGCCTCATTAGTAATTGGCTGTTTTTTTACAAAAGTGAATAGATAGTGTCAATTCTGAAGGCACATAATTTCATTCGCCCTTTGTTTTACCAATGTCAATCTACAGTCAAACTATATTGGAAAATTTTATTTATAGAATCTGACATAAATACGAAGTTTTAACAAATAATTTTAGGTATCGATAGCTCTAAAGTCTATATTATTAAAAGTATATTTATGGAGTCGACTGTAACAAGTATTCAACTGATTGGACCATTATCCGCCGGCGCTCGCTCACCGACGTTTCATTTGCACACCCCAAGACTTCCTAATTTAACTGTCAAACGGAATTGCGGCGAAAATATATTGTTTCAATATTATATACAGCCCCGACTGAGGCCGGAATAATAACTGTTCCACCTGATTAATCGCTGGTGGTTTCTGCTGAGCAGTCTGTACCGGTAATACTGGTTTACTGGATACTAATACAGCAGGGTGTTGTTTTTATCCAGCATAAATGATGAATGACGTGGCGACCATGTAATTTTGCCGTCAATTTCAAAAGTTGTAGAACAAAACGTTGCGATAATATAATAATCTTTGCCAGTCAGGTATATTACTAGAGTAGTAGAGCTTTGTTGAGCCCGCTACCAAACTACGCACAAAATATAATAGTAAACTTGGAAGCACGTCCCGTGGTCACGGTCTGTTTTCCCGACAACGGACAAATCCCTAACACGAGCACATTTACCTACACCGAGAAACATGTCCGCAATGATAATTTATATAAATACGTAGTCGTATATTAAGGATAAAATGTTTTTTTATTTCATTGTAATAGGTAGATGTATGTATCCATGTATGATATAATTAAATATCTATGTGATTCTACCAAACGAAGTAAGTCTGTTTTGACTTTAAAATATGAACCTTTATAAAACTATTAATGAACTACTTACATATTTTTCAGTCTGTCTGTCAGTTATGATCAGAACTTACTCGTTGCAAAATTGAAAACACATACAATATGCATTCGAGTTGAGTGCAAGCTCATGTTTCATACGTTAAACTTAAAGCTTTTTTATATTTAATCAAAACATTTAATTAAACCGTACCGGTGTTCAAGTACCAGCCACTGTCTAAAGTTGTTTTAACTTTGGAATAGTTGCAGAGCGCATTGGTTGCGCTACACTACGTACCGAAGTGGTGCCAAATATGTAGTTGGTGTACACATTATTTTTTGACACACGTGTCCAAAATATAGTAAGTAGCTACCACTTAAGGTTAAATTTCGGTCACGGTATAAGTTTCCTTTTTACATACAGTTTTCGGAAACATAAAATCCATTAGTAGAACCTCCATTGCAACTAATGCTGAAATTAAATTACTAAGTCTGGAATGAAACTAATATAAACTCTCAGAAAATCTCCAGATCTAGTTATGTTTTGACAATGCAGTGGAACAGAGGAAGACAAAGAGTTGACTACGGCATCTACACTTTGTTAAACCGCAGCTAAGATAATTAAACCACTTCTCATGAACAGAGTCCTGTCAAACTCACTCTTTCACGCTAATCTGAGCCCTAACGAGCTGTTTATGAGAACCGCTTTTGCAAAACGGTGGAGTCTGCTCGCTGTGATAATTATTTTAAACTTTGAATTTTTCTCGTCGAGTGCCGCGGGGTTTTTATGATAATCAGATAAATTATCGCGGTGGCTGTACTTTTATTAACACCTCTTTACTATGTTACGTTACGTTTTGCACTTATGTTAAAATTTATCCTTTAGATTTATTTATATATAAATTTAGATTCATTGGAAGGAATTGTATTGTAATTGTACTGAACTGAACTTACCATCTCACTGTTATGTAAGTTAATACTTTTTATGAACCATAATATATTATGCATGCAATAATGTTAAAATTTGTATAGAAGATTTAAAATGTTGAAATAATTAAGAAGGTGTATAATCCAAAAAAAATAAAAATGTAACTAATGCAATGAAAGTCCTTAGAATTTCAGACGAAACTTTCAGAAGTTACGTGTTGTAACGACTCGAACAGTTAGAAAACTTGCCAAAAAGAGACAAACTTTACTTACAAAGTTCACTAACTCCATCCAGAGAACTTAGGAAAGTCCCAACATAGTGTAACAAAGTCATCTCACTAACGCACCAAACAATCTAATCGTGAAAGTTCGCATTCACTCGCACGAAGCAACTCGTAAGTTGCGCGCGACGACCATCCCCGGTGGAGGCTGAGGCGCGACTGAGCCACCGGCCGGCCGCGCTCCCTGTTTCATATAAACGCTTTTATATACCGATTTATATATTTGCCCGCACTCATACATATTTAACTTTTTTCCCATTTCACGTCGTTTATTCGGCGTATGTAGGCGGCGCGCGCCAGTGTGCGTCCGGACCAAACGAACGAGCGTTCTCCTATTTACGTGTTTTTTTTGAAAGGGTAAAGCTTTTTTACCTTTTCTTTCTAGTATTCGCTCTGTAGTTGCGCGCCATGAATACCGGCCGTGAGATATTTCGCTGTGCAATTTATATTTTTGCGAATGATGTGCTCCCGCGCGGAAACCTTTATCAATGGCGCGGTAATGTGGCGGCCGCGGGGATTCGGGACCCGCACATTTATTACTCGTACAATATACACGATGAATCGATGCATAAATAACTTGCCCCTATGGATGGGGTATTGGAAACGATTTCAGAAGTAAAAATTATCGACATACTTACATATTACTTTAAATGCAATTATAAACAGTGATTAATTATTATTAACACATTTGATTTAAAAAATATATAGTTATATTTCTAACGATATTCATTCTCTCTACAATGTGAAGGTGTCCACATCCTTACAAAATATTGTCTCCTGTTTCTTACTTGAGACATTATGTCTATAATCATCAGGCCCCTAACCTAATTGTCCACATAGGCCATAGAACAACTCTGACTCGGGTAGATAGATAGATAGAATATTCTTTATTTGTACACAAGAACAGATTTTATAAAGCTTATATACAAACACATAGGTACAAGAAAGGTGGTCTTATCACTAAAAGCGATTTTTTTCAAGACAATCTTTGGGTGGTAGAATATTTATGTTCAGATAGGGTCAAGTGTACTAAAGAATAGGGTATATAGGCACCACAATACTTTTCCTCGGCCTTCCTCGTCATACTGACCATATAAAGACCATCAAAGTCACGTGTATGCACGCAAAGCACAACACAATTTATGAGGACTCATCCCAATATCGGAGCGGCTTACGGGCAATTCCAATATCATCTGCTTTTATATCTGGAGCCGCGGGCCATTCATCACTGGTGCTGCCTATTTGTATACGGAAAGCGAATATAATGTATCGACGCTTTGTAGCGTTTTTGATGTATCGTTTTCATTGCCATTCGACATCGGTTTGTGAAAATTGCTGTTAGAAATTTTGTACGAGGATTTTTGGGTTACTGAATGTGTCGTAAATCACCATTGTGACTGCTAAGTTACGAGAAATTGTGATATTTTATTATTTAACAGCTTAAATCAAAAGGATTCATAGCTCGTTATTTCATTTATCGTAAACAATATTACCACTATACCGAGCTACACACGCTTGCATGCGCTTTGAAATAAAAGCTCAAGTATAGGTAAGCTTTAGTTTAGCGTAGCGTAAGTTTAAAACTCTATTCTGAAACCTGTATTTAAGGCTCTGTGGGCATCACTCTAGCACTGACTTGGAGCAACTGCCGTCTTCCCGCCTTGCCAGATGTCCTGTCCTGCACTTAAGTCTTGTAATCCGTATCCCAACATGCCCAACTTTTGATCGTTTTTGAATATCTAAGAGATTCGGTTTACTAGTGGGAGGAAAAGTGTATTTAGCCTCCTGACTATTCGTAGAAATGTCAGATGCAGGAATTTTGATTCACTTTATGTCCTACCTTTAATTATTATGGGGTCAGGAGGTTAGAGATTATTTTTGCTTCTAGCCTTGTAGGTAGGCCAAGATCTTAGGTTCTACGATAAGCCGTTACATACCTATCACTGCAGAAGCATAAAGGAAAGCTCCGCTTATGGATATTTATGACAGACAGTGGACCCGGGACCCACGGGACCCGTGCTCATCGATCACTGGCTACTCCAGCACACGCAGTTATACACTGTACATGCCGTATTCATAGACAGAAGGTTTATAGCAGGTTTATAAATCGACGCGAAACACACGAATTTCATTTTTTTCAACATTGGAGCTAAATCAGGGTTCCACCATGGTAAAAAGCTTAGTCATACTCAATCAGATCTGATGACAGTCTGATAGGTAGCGCCAACTTTTAAATCATTGAGAAAATTAGTATGTTTTACTCTACTTACCTGCAAAACCTTTGTCAAATCTATAAATACGGCAGTATACCGCCCGATACGATTCTGAAACAATTGATTACTGTACTATATTTAAAGTTACGCTTACAGATATATGGAGAGCTAACAATTTTATACATATACCTTCGTGACATTTAATATAATTATAATACTTGCTATCTCATATTTGTTATATCACATATTTGATAAATCATGCTACGCCGTAGCCCGTAGCGTTTTGCTACGCCACGTAGCATCGCTACTATGCGTCATCGGGCATAGATATTCATAATACAAAATATACAACACATTTAAAAGGGTCTTCATTCAGTAAACTGGCAACTATCAGATGAAACCTTTGAGGCATGTCGCACTATACCCAGTAGAAGCGAAATACAGGGACAAAGCGATACGTTTTCTCTAATAATTGAACTAATTATGAAACTGACACGTCTCGGCGAGATAAAGTACTAATGAGTAGGATCGAATTAATGTTAAGTACATAAAACGTTAAAATCCTATACAATGTACATAAATGCATATGTTCTAGAGTTTTCTACAAAGTCAAAGTTTAGCACCTCAAAGCCGAGTTAACAGCCTTATGATTGTCAAACCCATAAAAGTTATAATTAGCTGCTTAGCTGAAATCAGGATATGTACAAAGGTTCCACTCGAAAGGACAACGTACTTTTCATAGAGAGCCCTCATCAGAATAGAATCCTAACTAATATTATAAATGCGAAAGTAACTGTGTCTGTCTGTCTTTCTGTCTGTTACTCTTTCACGCCAAAACTACTGAACGGATTTGAATGAAATTTGGTTGTATACCAAATACGGTCTAGAACCTAGGAAAGAACATAGGCTACTTTTTATCCTGGAATTCCCATGGGAAAACTTTTTAACTTTTGCGAAGCGAAGATCGCGGGAACAGCTAGTATACATATATTATATAATAATAAAACTTTGAAGAGATTCTCAGAATCTAACCGTTTCCTCATTATTTACCTAATCGACTAAATTATTCAGCAACACCACTAAGGGTGGATTCGTCCAAACATCTCGTTACACGAGAATAACTATACCGGAATAAAATTTATACGCGAGTAAATATCTGGGATAAGTACATTTGCATTCTACCAAGTTATACCATGATTAATTGAATGAACGAGGAACGAAACTATACTGCAACTAAAATAAAAATAGCTGCGTTTTCAAAGCATGCAATAGAAATGACATGCCAACTTAGTTTGAATGGATTATAATAGTAGGAAATTGTTTATGTTTTAATATTTTATTCGCTGTTGTTATTCTGAGAATTTGCCTTTTAACGTACTTTTGTTTATGATTTGACAGATGTGTTTATATGTCATTATGACGGTTTTCTAATCAGCTGATGTGCTGCCGCCATTACAAAATTACTCTCGGATAAGCTCGTTACACGGTAAATTTTGGCGGTATAACATTTTATTCTTGGGATAAGCTACTTATCTTGGTTTCAGGTTTGGTAGAATGCAAAATCTGCTTACTCGCGAGTAACTGGTACTTTACTCGTGAGTAAAAAGTTACTCGACGTTGGTCGAATCCGCCCTAAGTATATCTGTCTACTTTGTCTAGGCTATTCTCAGCCGGTGTCAAGGTTGCTTTATTTTACTCATTTTAAATTATGAAAAGTCCGTCTGGCCTGCGAAACAGTAGCTGCGGTGCATTAGGCTAATATTGACCATGCATTTGAACATGCTACCATATGTAAAAGCATTTATATTTGTAAAAGCAAAAAAACTAAAAAGTTACCAATAATCTTCATCTTACTTTTTACTTGTAAGTGTTTATTTATATTTTAGAGGTAATTAACGTATTATTCCCGTTCCATTGTTTCACCGATTCCTATTATGAAATGAATGCTACACCGTTGTCGTAGCACTTTTGCTACGCCACCGCGTTGTAGCACTTTGCTGTTACGATCGCGTCGTAGCCTTAGACAATAGAGTAAAGACAGTGTAAGGCATACAACGCGGACCCGGGTATCAATGGTTTAAAGTGATTTAAGTATGTATTATATCTATAAAATATCATATTATAACTTAGCACATAAGGATATAACTTGAACCACGTTATTTATTCTAGTCACCCAGGCCTTTTATTGTCTGCACTTAAATAGTAATTCTTATTTACATTATTTTGTCTATACTTAACTGTTTCGGGTATATTTGGATATGAAAATCCGCCAAGATATATAAAGGACTATCCTAATCAAACACTTTCAGTAGTGACCGCAGCGAGTGGAGGGGCCTCGATATAAATGGGTTTTAATTAAACACTCTGTATGTAGGCTACTAGAGTATACAGAAACAAATATACCTATTCAAATGCAAGGTGAAGTTACTACTGGTAATCAATTTCCATTTTATGCAATCTTCGGATGTATTTTA
The DNA here is from genome assembly GCF_932276165.1 of Plutella xylostella. NCBI lineage: Eukaryota > Metazoa > Arthropoda > Insecta > Lepidoptera > Plutellidae > Plutella > Plutella xylostella. The sequence goes on from NC_064005.1 coordinate 4,493,268, forward strand.
GTTATTATTTTACAGATTTTCTGTAGATAATAAAGGCAAATTTTACGTTCAGCTGTGGACGATTGTTCACTGATTATAACGACGGACAATGACATATGTTAAGAAGAAATTCATACCGATGCACATCCAACGTTTAAACACAATACAGGACAAGATTAATAAGTGCACTCTGTTGAGACAGCATTTTAACATTGGTATCTATGATTTTACTACGAAAGTATAAAGGGCTGCGGCTAAATTTGTATTTCCTTATCTCTTTGCTGACTATACCATCACATTTATTATACAGGGTGGCCCAAAGAGTGACGTCCAAAGGAAAATGTTTGATTCCTTAGGTCAAGGGGTAGCCAAATCACCCCCATGTATGTTCAGCAATTTTTAGTAGTTTAGGAGTTATGATTTTTCTTCCAATTTTTCTACGAAAATCGACCTCGGTGGATTAATTATGTTTTATTATTTTTTGGATAACTTTTTTAAATCATTTTTTATTTTTGTGTCATCCTCTTAAGTTGTTCTTTTAACCATAAAAGTTTCAGCTTCCTAGCTGTAATGTAAGTTAGTTATTTTTTTATCGAAAGTTCGAATTATATCATCGAGCTAGACTGCTCTGAATTTTCTACTTGAAATTAAAAATTGAAAAAGATATTCTCATGGTGCCTTATTAATTTTAAAAACTCCGCAAGTTTCCAAAATTGCATAAAAATAATAATAAACTATTGCTTAATAGGGTATTATTTGCAGAAAAAAGCCTTCAAAGGTACCTGGGTGGAAATTACCTAATTAGTAAATTGTTTCAGAAACTTGAAATATTCCTGTTATGTCATTACTAAGGACTAATTAAGTTAGAAAATGTATCAAATTAAAGGGAAAATTAAAGTATTTACTTTTTTTTAAAATTTAAGTTACATTTTTGAATGTAAATTCTTAGAAAAATGTTTTAGTCTGAGAGTAAGATTTATGAGATAATTTTATTATTAATAATAAGTAAATAAACTCTAATAATTATTTTACACATTTACTCACAATAAATTTTTAAAATGGCGACCTCCCATAGCAATACACAACCTACATCTACGCAAGAAATTTTCTTTAAGTCGCCTATACGCTTCTCTGTTTCATTCAAATGTAAATTTTTGACATATGTCACATTTTTGAGAAAAGGTACTTTTTTACATGTTTAACCTTTTGACAAATGTCATATTTTTTACATTTGTCACTTTTTTGACTTAAAGAGAATTTTTTGCGTAGATGTAGGTTGTGTATTGCTATGGGAGGTCGCCATTTTGAAAATTTATTGTGAGTAAATGTGTAAAATAATTATTAGAGTTTATTTACTTATTATTAATAATAAAATTATCTCATAAATCTTACTCTCAGACTAAAACATTTTTCTAAGAATTTACATTCAAAAATGTAACTTAAATTTTAAAAAAAAGTAAATAATTTAATTTTCCCTTTAATTTGATACATTTTCTAACTTAATTAGTCCTTAGTAATGACATAACAGGAATATTTCAACTTTCTGAAACAATTTACTAATTAGGTAATTTCCACCTAGGTACCTTTGAAGGCTTTTTTCTGCAAATAATACCCTATTAAGCAATAGTTTATTTTTATTTTTATGTAATTTTGGAACCTTGCGGAGTTTTTAAAATTAATAAGGGACCATGAGAATATCTTTTTCAATTTTTAATTTCAAGTAGAAAATTCAGAGCAGTCTAGCTCGATGATATAATTCGAACTTTCGATAAAAAAATTACTAACTTACATTACAGCTAGGAAGCTGAAACTTTTATGGTTAAAAGAACAACTTCAGAGGATGACACAAAAATAAAAAATGCTTTAAAAAAGTTATCCAAAAAATAATAAAACATAATTAATCCACCGAGGTCGATTTTCGTAGAAAAATTGGAAAAAAAATAATAACTCCTAAACTACTAAAAATTGCTGAACATACATGGGGGTGATTTGGCTACCCCTTGACCTAAGGAATCAAACATTTTCCTTTGGACGTCACTCTTTGGGCCACCCTGTATAACAACCAACTTATATATATGGACGTAAATCAATATTTATCTCTTTTCTAACAGTATATGTATATCAGGTGGTGGCTGTATCTTCCGACGGCTCACCACTAAGCTGACCTAACCAGAAGCGACTACGTTCATTTCAAAGTGTATTTATTTTCTACAACTTTGTACAAAATGAAGGTAAATTGGTTTCCTCAGACGCTTCTTAAGTTCTTACATCATCATCATTGGCCACAGCATCTATATAGATGATTGTTGCAGCGCTCGTGGGTTATGAGTTACGACGGCCGCACCGTCGTTGATGGCTGTATAGTCCAATAGCAGCACGACATTTTTTGCCACAATGGTTGCAAAGTTGCAAGTTCTTACATAAAACAAAAAGAAAGGATGTACAAAGTTAGAGGTGCAAAGTGTGTTGTTTTTGTTCTGAATTGAAAAAGTACATTTAATAGAAAATGTATATTTTCGATCACGTAAACTTACCGTGTTATATTGGATTGTGAGTTGGGACTTGGGAAGATGAGATAGAGGAAAAAATCCAAACAAATGAAGATCGCGTACAAAACCTATAACAATCTGAGGATATCAAATAGCATCATGTCCATATACAAAGAAGATATTTCGGTAAATCCAGAAAGGGAGTAGGTATTTAATAAGACCACTTTGATAACAGATGCAAAAGAGGGGAACTTACCCCAGACGCAGAAATAAAGTAGGCATTTGTAGGTTTTTTCTTCCGCACAAAGGCAAGGCTTTCTGCCCCTCCTTTGAAAGGCTTTCACACCACCCGCGAGTCATTTGTGCGAACAAATACGCAACCATTTGGGGCCACCTCATTGTTTCGTAGCCTTTTTCAAAATCCCTGATGAAATATGAAGTATTACTTATGAAAAATAAACATACTTTTTCATACTTTTACCTGCAATCACGGTTGACGGTCACACGACTAGAAAGAGATGACTGTTTTACATGTAGTTTACATGCCCTTCAGACAACATAAATTATTTGCTTTTCGGACATCAGTCAATAAAGAACGCTTAACACCTAACTTGGAACAACTAATCTTCTTCTTCTTTAAAAAAAGCAGAGCAATTGCCATGAAGAAAGATGTACATTGTACAAGTTTAATGTATTTACTATTATACTGGGTATATATAAATGTAATTTGTCTATTTCTAAGAAATAAACTTATTATGCCGCACCCTTTTTCTTGTAACCTCAATAACGAAAATAATATTTCCACGTAAATATGATTTCTTTAAACTTACTATTAACATAATATCAAACGTACATTATACTTACATACATTTTCTTATTCTTGTATTAATTTTATTATCGTACATGGTTCTAAATAAAACACACACACACACTCACGCCTTGTACTAATGTACTCCATTGCGGGGTAGGCAGAGGTGCATTTCTGTACCCACTTTTCGCCAGAGCGTTATGTTAGTCCCAATGTCCCAATTCTAAATAAAATAGAAAATATTCATAAAAGTACAAACATTACTCATTTATCATTAGGTAAGTAGATATTTTAGTATTCTATCAAAATACAGAGTGTTGAAAATGTAGTTAATTAAACCACAATTATTGATCCTGACTGACTCGACTCGGAGTCAGACAAACCATATGGGGGTTTTTTCTCGATGAAATTACGCGTAGAATCCACCCTTAAAGTTTGTCGGGTCCGAAAAACAACACACCGTAGATACGACACAAAAGCTATTTTCTGAAAAATACACATGTAAGTACAAGTAATTATCCCTTGCAAGACACTTTAGTTCACAAACACAATTACCTATATGTGGTATATGAATACGCACGCGACACTGGAGCGAGCAGAGAAAAGGCAAATATATCAGCTTATGAAGAAGAAGTCTAAAACATCTGTGGCGATTGCAAGGTCCCAAGTACAAGAAGAACTGTATAAACAACTTGAAAAGCCGGAAGGACAGAAAGCGCTATTTAGATTAGCGCGTAATAGGGAAAGAAATGCAAAAAATATGATTCAGATACGATGTATGAAAGATGAGAATGGAAGAGTATTAACAAAAGATGAAGAAATAAAGGTGAGATGGAAGAATTACTTTGAACAATTGCTGAATGTAGAGAATGATAGAGTGGGTTTACCGGAACCGCAGGGCCTTAATTTAGGAATGGTAGATAAGATTAATGAATGGGAAGTCAAGCTTGCATTACGAAAAATGGGTAATGGGAAGGCTGTTGGCCCAGATAACATACCTGTAGAAGTTTGGAAATTATTGGGAGATGATGGTATTTATTGGTTGACCTATCTTTTCAATAAAATCTTCGCAGAGGAGTCAATACCAACTGATTGGAGAGGGAGTTATCTGGTGCCAATTTATAAGGAGAAAGGAGATATTCAAGATTGCGGAAATTACAGGGGAATTAAGTTGATGGCACACACGATGAAATTGTATGAGAAGGTTATCGAAAGTAGGATTAGGAGGGAGTCGACAGTATCGGCAAACCAGTTTGGCTTCATGCCTGGAAGGAGTACAACGGACGCCATATTCGCAGTGAGACAATTGATGGAAAAGTTTCGAGCTGTACAAAGAAACCTGCATATGGTGTTCATTGACCTTGAGAAGGCTTACGATCGAGTCCCGAGAGACCTGTTGTGGCGGTGCTTGCAGAACAAGGGTGTACCCGTAAAGTACATAAGTATTGTTCAGGACATGTACGCAGGTGCCAACACACAGGTCCGCACCGCAGTCGGGGTCACCGACAGGTTCGAGGTCAGAGTAGGCGTGCACCAGGGTTCATCCCTGAGTCCATACCTATTTTTATTGGCAATGGATGCATTAACATCTGCAATTCAGAAGGAGGCGCCCTGGTGCATGCTCTTTGCAGACGACATCGTGCTTGTCGATGAGAGTGGGGATGAATTACAGGTGCAACTGAACCAGTGGCGAGATACCCTAGAGAGTGTGGGATTGAGACTGAGTAGGACCAAAACAGAATACATGTTCTGTCAATTCGGAGGGCCTACTTCAGCTGCGTCGATATCTCTGGGTACCTCGCCACTGGCAGTAGGTGAGGATTTCCGATACCTCGGCTCCCTTCTACAGAGTGATGGAAGTATTGACAGGGATGTGACGAGACGAATGAATGCAGGATGGATGAAATGGAAACAACTCACCGGCACGACGTGTGATCGCAAGATGCCAATTAAGATCAAAGGCAAAATATATAAAAGCGTCATAAGGCCGGTGATGTTGTATGGGGCTGAGTGCTGGGCAACCAAAGTATGCGATGAGAAAAGGATGCATGTGACAGAGATGCGAATGTTGAGATGGATGTGTGGTGTTACAAGAAAAGATAGAATACGAAATGAGTATATAAGGGGAAGTATGAAAGTGGCTCCTATAGTGGAGAAGATGAAAAGCCATCGTCTTTCTTGGTTTGGGCATGTCATGAGAAGAGAAGATGATTATGTGACAAAGAAAGTGTTGGAAATGAGACCCGAAGGAAGGCGCAAGAGAGGAAGACCAAGAAAGACGTGGCTTGATTGCGTGAAAGAAAATATGAGAGAGTGTGGAGTGAATGAGGATATGACAGAGGATAGGGTAAAATGGCGTGACATGACCAACAAAGCCGACCCTAAATAAGGATAAGGCAAGGAAGAAGAAGAAGACACTGGAGCGGGCAGTAATAAACCGGCTTTCGTAAGACACTCGTGTTTCATTGCTACGCTCCCATATCTATCATCTGGCGGCGAGGACTAGGCGACTACCCGCGTGTTGTAAAAATTGTGAAAAAAATGAGTTTTATCGGGAATATTCCAATTTTCGACATTAGTCAGGATTGGAAAATATTTAAAAGTCGTTTGGAGCAGTTTGTTAAGCTTAACAAAATCGAAGCAGGAGACAAAAGTGCAGTTTTACTGACGCACCTGAGTGATGAAGCCTATCGCTTGGCTCGGAATTTGGTCTATCCGAGCGAATTAGAAGCGACCACCTACGAAAACCTGGTAAAAAAACTCGACGATCATTTCACACCAAAAAGGTCGTCATTCGCCGACAGGGCGAAGTTTTATGGAGCGTCGAAGGGCGACGGCGAGAGCGTCGAGACGTGGGCGGCACGGCTGAGGGGGCTGGCTGTCTACTGCGACTTCGGCAGTGAGCTGGACACACTTCTTCGAGACAAATTCGTGCTCGGAATGAACGATGGACCGGAGCGCGATCGTCTATTTGAGATGGACTTGGCTACGACCACGTTAGCAAAAGCCTTGGAGGTCGCACAGCAAGCAGCTTGTGCACGCCAGGCTAAAGCTGTGTTGGTGAAGCAGGAGCCAGTCTACAGAATGGCGGCTGGCAACAGCGGGCGAGGTCACGGTGCGAGCGGCAGCGGCAGCCATTTTGAGGCGAGGCAGGCTGACGGAGCGGGATCCGTTAACCAGCGACGTTGTACATTGTGCGGGCTAAAAAGTCATTCGGAAGAAAAGTGTCGGTACAAAGGCTATAAATGCCAAAAGTGTGGTGCTAAAGGTCACTTAAAAAGAATGTGCAGTGATAAAAAAGTGCATAATTTACACAACTTGTGTTCCGAAGGATCTGCAGTGATGGAGGATCAGGATGTTCATGATTGTAAGGAATGCAATTTATTCAATTTGAGGTATGTTACCAATAAACCAGTTACTTTATCAGTATTGTTAAATAATATTGCGATAGACATGGAATTGGATTCTGGTTCTTCAACGACAGTTATTTCAGAAAATGTGTATAATAAATACTTTAGATCACTTTTATTACATAAATGTGATTTGAAACTTTGTTTCTATACAGGACATAAAATCATACCTTTGGGTTATATTGAGGCTGACATAACTTATTTATCAGTAACCAAAAGTATTAAAATCTACGTTATAAAGGACGGCGGACCACCTTTACTGGGACGTGACTTTATGTCGATGTATAACATGTACTTTGATACGTCATTAAATAACAATATTAGCTTACAACATCAAGGGCAGGACATTCAACACCTTTTTAACGAATTTAGTGTGCTATGGAATGATGAATTAGGGCGTTTTAACAAATTTAAAGTCGATTTAACTTTAAAAGAAAACGCTGAGCCTAAATTTTTTAAACCTAGGCCAGTACCGTTCGCCTTAAAGGACAAAGTCAATGAAGAGCTAGACAGGTTGGTACATTTAGGTATATTAGTACCAGTAAAATTTTCAAAATATGCCACACCTATTGTACCAGTCTTAAAAGAAAGTGGAAAAGTAAGAATAGCGGGTGATTACTCCGTTACTCTGAATAAAGTTCTAAATATTGATAAATATCCAATGCCACGGATTGAAGAGGTCTTTGCTAAGTTAGGCGGGGGTGAAAAGTACACCAAAATAGACCTTAGTAACGCATTTAATCAGATGGAACTATCAGAGTCTTCTCAAGAGCTGACCACCATTAATACTCAGAAAGGTTTGTATAAATATACGAGACTTGTGTATGGTTTAGCGAACGCACCTGCTATATTCCAACGCGCCATGGAAATGTTACTGGTAGGAATAGAAGGGGTTAGTGTATGGTGTGATGATTTATGTATCACAGGGCCTAGTAAACAAATTCATTTGGAAAGGTTAACAGAAGTACTCGCACGTTTAAAAGATGCGGGCTTACGGCTGCAAAAGGAAAAATGTGAATTTTTCCGGGATAGTGTCACCTACCTAGGCTATGTGATTGACAAACATGGATTAAGAACTAGCACTAAGAAGGTTGAGGCTATATTAGGCATTCCACGACCGTCAAATACATTGGAACTGAAAAGATTCTTAGGTATGGTTAATTATTACCGAAGTTTCATACCTAACGCATCATCTCTATTGAGTCCTCTTCACGAGCTGCTGCGGGCTGATGCTCAGTGGACATGGGGCGAGCGCCAGCAGAAGGCGTTCGAGGAAGTGAAGGGTGAGTTGTCGTCGGAGCGCGTGCTGGCGCACTTCGACAGCGCGGCGCAGCTGGTGCTGTGCGTAGACGCGGGCCCCGGCGGGCTCGGCGCAGTGTTGGCACAACGCGGGCCCGACGGCATTGAAAAACCTCTAGCTTTTGCTTCTAGATCCTTGTCTAATAGCGAGAAGAATTATAGCCAAATACAAAAAGAGGCTACGGCGATAATCTTTGGTATAAAAAAGTTTCACCAATATTTATATGGTCGCCAGGTACCATTTATATTAAAAACAGACCACAGGCCATTATTATCCATATTCGGTAATAAAAACGGCATCTCGGTTATGGCAGCATCACGATTGCAGAGGTACGCAATAATACTATCAGCGTATAACTATACAATTCAATATGTATCTAGCACAGACAATGTCGTAGCCGATTTCTTTTCAAGGGCACCGTTACCGTTATCAAGTAATATGGAGGAGGGGCTAGACATAGTGGAACCGGTTCTAAATTTCTTGAACAGTAATGTTGCGCCCATAAATTCAAAGGATATTTTAGAAGCCACCTCAAGTGACAAAACATTAAAAACTGTTATGAAATATATGATAGTAGGTTGGCCACGTAAAATCCGTTGTGAGGAAGTCTTGCCTTACTTCCGCTGCAAAACCGACTTGCAAATAGAAGGCGGGTGTCTACTTCGGGGACACCGAGTAGTGATTCCTCCGATATTTAGAAATAGGATGCTTGAGGACCTTCACGCAGGACATCTAGGAATAGTAAAAACTAAAAGTATCGCGCGAGGTAAAATGTGGTGGCCGGGAATCGATGGCGACATCGAGCGCTGGATAGCCTCGTGCGCAGCGTGCAGCGCGCTGCGCCCCGCGCCCCCCGCCGCGCCGCCCGCCGCCTGGCCGCGCGCTCCCGGTCCGTGGCAACGGATTCACATTGACTATATGTCTATTGGGCAACGAGTATATTTAATAGTAATAGACTCTTATAGTAAATGGCTTGAGTGTTTAGAAATGAGTAAAGGTACTTCTACCTCTGAACTTATACAAAAATTAAAATATACTTTTTCCCTATATGGGTTGCCAATTTCTATAGTATCAGATAACGATGCCAAAATTAATTCACATGAGTTCAATGAATTTTGTAAGGTTAACGGAATTAAATATGTTAACTCGCCTATTTATCATCCATGCAGCAACGGTCAGGCGGAAAACTCCGTAAAAACGTGCAAGAAGATGATTAAATGCATCTTAAAAGACGATATTTCACATGCTGTTTTGCACGAAAAATTGTTAGGATACCTTTTCGAATATAGAAATACGCCTCACTGTACAACGGGAGTTTCCCCTGCCCAGTTAATGTTCGGCCGTAACCTAAGGTCTAGATTAGATTGTATCTTTCCGTCAACTTTGCGATAACGATGTTAATAATAATAACAATGTTGCGGCAGGGCAGCTTGTGGCGAGCTGTTGGGCATTAGCGACCCCACCCACCCGATGCCGGGGAGAACCCCTGTTCCTCATCTCTGGCTTGCCTTTATTGGTTGTCCAGAGTGAACACTGACGAGGAACAGGATCTCCCACCTCTTGCTTGCCTTCATTGGCTGGCTTGAGTGGTGTACCGCTAGAGCAGCAATGCTCGAGGAAGGATGTATTACCCAGTAAGGTGCTTGTAGGGATCTTGACCGATAACGCGATTGTCCTGAGAGCCGTGGAATACCTCTCCATCCTAAGCACCTCATGCCATGTTGCCCCCTTGTTGCTACGTCACTGTAATGTGCTAGCGACTGCTTTGGGGGTCCATTTACTGTGTGTGCGAGTCACCCCCTGCCTTTTTATCCGTGTGTGAAACATATAGGTCAGGCAGGGGCCATAGTCCTTCCATAGTCCCAGTTACCCAGTCCATTTAGCACCCCCTTCCATAACCCTGTATTAGTTTTCTCCATATCCTACAATAGTCCTGCACTAACCGGGGATTTTCCTTGGGTTTACTCTATAGTTTACACAGGGAAAATCGTCGGTTAGTGTCACATTTCATATAGATTAATGTTGTCAAACGGGCCTCTACGTGTTGGCTTCGGCCCCATGCACGCCTTCCAAATGCCCGGGACCCCATGGTCCCGTGATGGTAAAGACACAACATAACAATGTTAATAATAGTTGTCGACATCTTGAAATGGGTTCTATTGTGTGGGCCAGGTGGTACTTAGCAAAAAAGCAAATATGGACATTGGGCAAAATTACAAGAACAATAGGTAAAAGGATGTATGAAGTTTATTGTTTTGATCATGCGGTAACTTGTAAAAGACATATCGATCAACTTATACGATATAAAGGTAATTGTTTAGTGGGAAACAACGTTGATGCTCACCTAGATACACATTTAAACGGCTCACAGTTGCCGGATGTAGCATCACCGTTGGATCAAGGTTCACCCCCACGACAGCTTCCACCAACAATTGAACTACCAACATCGCAAAATGATATCCCTAACAGGGAGACGGACATTGAAAATGAAGTGTGGGTGGAAGCATCGGCGGAGCGGTCGGGGGATGGCGATAGTAGCGGCGCACCAACAATGAGTACCAGTGGGACACAACCCCCACGCAATATTGACCAGCCATCTGCTGATGAAAACGTTGTTGGTACGCCGTACGCTGATCGACTAAGACCTAGGCTTAAGAAAATAAATTATAAGAATTAAATCGTGTCAATAGTAATTAACTTAGATATAAGATTATGTATAAAATACTTGATGTAAAATATCTGTCCATTGTTATCAGGGTCTCAAATTAAGGGTGAAGAAATGTGGTATATGAATACGCACGCGACACTGGAGCGGGCAGTAATAAACCGGCTTTCGTAAGACACTCGTGTTTCATTGCTACGCTCCCATATCTATCACTATACCTCTATATTTAGCTTAGCTCAGCCTGGATAAAGTTCTAAGAATCGTATGTGAAGGCAACTCGATAAGTGAAAGAAATCGGCGACCGTACTCCGCCGGCCAGAATAAACATCGCTTACTATAACATTACAAGATTACTGCGAATTTAGACCAAGAGACGGGTAAACAGGGCAAGACTCACTGGACCTTCGACATTGAACCCTATTTTTAGTCGTAAGTTCTATAAAATAAAATGCAGTAATTATTCCGTGACAGTGTTTTAAACAAAAACTATTACATATACAATGTGTTTTTTTTCGAACCCGACAAACTTTAAGGGTGTATTCTACGAGTGATTTCATCGAGAAAACACCCCCATATGTGGGGTCAAATCTCAATATTCTAGAAATGGCGGCCATTTTAAAGTTTTAGATTAGAGGTATTCTTATAAAAGTATTTGAGTTATGCTAAACAATGATACCAAATCGTATCTGTAAGTCGAGGCAGTCAAAAATTATTGAAAGTTCAAAACACACCTAACCACTTTTTTTGGTGTTTCTTTCATAATTTTTAGTGAAAGAGTTCTGATTGTAATGGAAATCAACTTACACGAGCTCCGTTAGGTGTATTTAAACTTTCAATAATTCTTGACTGCCTCCACGTACGGATACGGTTTTGGTATCATTGTTTAGCTTAGCTCAAATACTTTTATAAGAATACCTAAAAAAAAAATAAAAAAAAAAAATTGTCATTTATTTCAGGCTAGACACCCATATTACACATTATATAAAACACAAACATACTTACACAAATAAATTAAATTGTAGTATTACAATTATTATCAGTTACATATATATACCTATTACATAGGTAAGGTCATTTTTATTTTCGATTTGCGTCTTGATGAACAGAGAGCCAGTGTCTGTAGAATGGATTTCTAAAATCCTCACTTACCACTTTCAGTATTGCATTCCCAGTGCTGCGCAGCCCCGACCAGAATGTCGCTATACGTGACCTCAGGACTGCGAAGAAGTCAGGCACTCCCGCCTCAGAGAACATGCCCGACGCGCTACAGTACCGCGGCCGCCTCAAGAGGGTGCGGTATGCGTCATTATACTGCACCCTCATGGTGCTCATCGCCTTCCGGGTGTAGTTGATCCACAGATGCCCAGTGTAGATGTTCTGGCAGTATGCCCTAAATAAAGTTATTTTAACTTGCTCACTGCATCTGTGGAATCTTCGGGCAAGCATGTTACATCTGATCGAGAGTGCCCGTCTTTCACGCTCTATGTCAGTGTCATCCCTGAGGTCACTCGTCAGTATATGGCCGAGATATCTGAACTGCTGCACAACCCGAACTGGTGCCCCATCCAGAACGACTTCGGGCACCCTCTCCGGACCCCTCCCCGCTCTGAACACCAGCATTTCGGTCTTCGACACGTTGTACTTCAGTCCATGCGCATTTGCATAATGCTCACAGACCGAAAGTAGTTTCTGCAGACCCCTGATCGAGGGGCTGAGGAGCACCATGTCGTCCGCATAACTGAGATTGTTTACACAAACGCCCCCAATATGACAGCCGACATTGGTGCTCCGCAGACCCCGAATCAGGTCGTCGATGTACAGATTGAAGAGGTCCGGCGAGGTGAGCCCACCCTGACGAACTCCGCAATCTAACCTGTACTCGTTAGATGTCGCGTCGCCCCACCTCACGCAGTTAGTTTGGTTTCCGTACCAGTACCTCAACAGACTTATCACATCATTCGGAACATCTGAGCTCGACAATTTGTTCCAGAGAATATTATAATTCACTAGATCAAATGCCTTGCTCAGATCCAAGAAACAGGCATATACTGAGGTAGATCGATCGGTATAATATTTTACGGTGTGTTTTAAACTCAGTATAGCCGAGTCCGTTGAAAGACCGGGGCGGAAACCAAACTGAGCATCCGAAATATCTAACTTTCCCACCAGTTCGGGCTGCAGCAGACGCTCCAACACCTTACCCAAAATGGTTCCTAACGAGATAGGACGATAGTTACCGGCAGATCCAAGGTCACCGGTCTTGTTTTTTGCCACCGGCACAACGACGGTCTTCATTAGCGCACTAGGAAGGTAGCTGTACCTAATACACATATTATACAGGTTGCATAGCTTTGTGCATATCTTCTCACCAGCATACAACAGGTGCTCCACGCTAAGTCCGTCTAGGCCGGGCGACTTGCCTCGCTTCATGCCGGCGAGGGCGCGCGCCACGTCCCGCGCAGTGAACTGCAGCCGCTCCTCCGCCAGCCGCGCCCCCGCCAGCTCGCCGCCCGCGCCCTCCGCGGAAGCCGCCCGCGGGGCGACCTTGAACCTGCCAGCAAACATATCGGCGATCTCGCCAGGATCCTGCAGCCCTTCTACCGAAGCCGGTAGACCTTGCTTGTAGCTAAGTTTTCGAGTGGAGTTCCAAAACTTAACAAAATTCTTGTTTTTCCTATGTACCGCTATAATATTACATTTTATGGTCTCTTCGTTTTTCTGGCACCATTTTAGAGTGTTTTTGAAGTGTGTCCTACTCGACTTCATATTTTCGAACATGATTCCTGCACTAGGTTTACCTGCAGCCACCCAGCACTGGAAATGCAATCGTGCCAGCTGGTGACTACCTCGCACGTGATAGTTCCAACCTAGCACCTTTTTCTTTCTACTTCTCTGTTCAACAAGACGCACACCTGCACTAATTATGGAGCCCTCCTGTAGTACAGTTATAATATCAGCATACACATCGTCAATATATAAATAATGATTACTCAAATTCATACAACAGTCATTCATACATTCGCCACAGCTTACGTCATCTTTTACACCGTTCAACTTCTCATTACAATGTTTAAAATATAGGCTACATTGCTCCTTATCTCTCTCACCCCAAATAATACTTTTAGGTAAACTAGATTTCTGACTAGAACACATTGGTTTGACTAATTCACAAGGAAACGAACACTCTAGCAAGCGGGAGATGGTCCGACCACCCCACGTCGTACAATACCCTCGCCGAGACGACGGTACTCCAGGCCGCTGTCGTCGTCAGGCAGTGGTCCAACCACCTGCGCGTGCCGTGCGCCTCACTTATGAAGGTGTATGTGTTTGAACGTAAACCTAATAACTCTGTATCTGCACAAGTCCACAGTTGGTCATTGCAAAAACTAAACATTTCGTTGCAAAATAAGGTGCCGGGGTGAGAGTTAAAATCACCTAAAATATATACATTTGGTATTTCGTAATTATCAATACTAGCAGTAATATGCGCCAGGCAACTTGTGAATTCTGGCAGGTTATCAATACTATCAGTGGGCATGTAGATCGAGAAAACTAAGAAGGAGTTAGAGCCATTACTAATTTTAATACCTAAGATACGGTCGGTATCACATTCAATTAATGAGACGTTTGTAAATTTGGTTTTTCGCCATAGTAAAGCGAGTCCACCAAATGGTCTCCCTCTCAAAACACCCACTGAAGTATCAACGGATGATTTTGCCACACAGTTAAAGTTATCATCAATTTCGTTTACAAAATTTAGATCGTGCGGGAGTAACCACGTTTCCTGTAATGCTAAAATATCAAAGTCACGACACAGGGTACGGACATGTTCTACGGATCTTTTGATATTTTTACAATTGTAAGATAACAAGTTGATTTTGTTAGTTGTACTATCCATATTAAAGTATTCATATTACTGCTTATTTACGAGTAGGTACTTTACTGTCACGGTACCGCCTGAATTTAACTCCAGACGGCCAGAAGTCACTACTTAGGAAAGTACCTATTTTACATTGTGATATTAACACTTTAAATGAATTGAAACACATTTCTCGTGATTGTGTTAACAGTTCAACGTCGATGCATTCTTCATTCATTTCCTGAATATGGTCTTTAATATAAATATGTGGGGACATCTCACACACGGCCATCCGACCCCAAGCTAGGCAGAACCTGTGTTATGGGTGTCGGACAGCTGATATATCTACACAAATACATAGATAGATAGATACTAAATATAAATATCAACACCCAAGACCCGAGTACAAATATCTGTCTTTAAACAAATATCTGCCCCAGCCGGGAATCGAACCCTTATCATCCACGGTCGTTGTTTTCATAAGTCGCGAAACATAGATAGTTACCGGCAACTGGGCCACTTGTAACTTACTCGGCTTCTGCGCAGTCCCACTCATATTAGTGTTGCGCTTACGTTTCTTACGCTCGACGAGAGTGAAGCTATTATCATGCTTATCGGCCCTCACAGGACGGGTGGAGTTTGCCTGCAGCGGCACGGCGGGCGGCCGTGTAGGTACTGCCGGCCGCACAGCGATGTCTCTGTACGTCGGCACGCGAACCGGTTCCGTGTGTCGCGGGCTCGACTGACTAGTAGGAAGATCCACCGCGCTACCAACATCGTTAGATCCGTTAGGTATCTTGTTAGAGGATGGCGTTACGTTCATATTTTCATTATTAGTTCGACGTCTAGGACTTCTCCTTTGAACTGACGGTGTAGTTGCGGGGTATTTTTGCGCATCCAATTTGTTTATCGATGATTCTAAATTACGTAGATCACCGCAAACTTTGTCCTCAAACCCTTTGATCTCAGATTTTGAGACACAGTCGTTTCGTAGATTTTGTAATTCAGTTTTCATGGTCACAAGGTCCTTCAACAGGCGGGTTACATCGATGTAATCGAATGTCACGGGGGGAAGTTTATTTAAATCCTGAGCCACAAAAATGGGCTGCCGATCCGGATGCGTGTCCTTAAATAGTTTTATGACATCCTTTATGTTTTTCTTTGTTTTATCATCTCCTTTTCGAAGTATACACCTTCCACTGTCAGATATGTTTTCATACAGCACTGATTTACCATGCTCAATTTCACTATCGTTAAAGTTGGTAGCACAGATTTGTACCACGCTTAACTCATCTAATTTATCAATTTTGTTCTGAACAAATGTCAAGAATTCGTTTATTATCACTTTATTACTCTCCATATTTACACGTTAACACTATGAGACATAATTATTTACGCGTTAGTCAATTCTTATCGGACGTCAAACCGGTTCAACTATCGACCGAGGACTCCATCCATAAAGATACCATCAAAGGGGGCTATTTTCAAAGTAATTCAAGTAAATGTTAACTTTTGCTGATTTTTTTGTCAAAAAAATTAGATGCTTGTAACTTATTTTATGTAACTTTTTAGCAGTTGTGCATATTTTTATTGGATAGAAATGACTTTTTGCGGATAAAATCATTTTATTTCATGTCCGTAAGACGTTTAAATCTCAAGATTTTTTATGAAAACCAAGTATCTAAAACTTAAAAAAGGCCGCCATTTCTAGAATATTGAGATTTGACCCCCCATATGGGGGTTTTTTTCTCGATGAAATCACTCGAAAAATAACACATTGTATAGAACAGAAAATTACAGTATATCTGGCGGCCTTATACTAAAGGTAATCTCTAATACCAATTACAGATTGAACTTTTAACTGATTTGTCTTAGAACGCAAAGCGAAAAGAATATATTTCTCAATCTGCCGCACCACACTCCCACATATCAAGAGGGGCGTACCCGGCAGGCCGAGCGCGGAAGGAGCGCCACAAAACGCCTCTAGAGGTCTGTGGTGACGGGAAATTGCGAAAAATGTGCCCCAGTTAGGACTAATGCCGGGGGGAGGAGGGGGGGAGCTGGCTTTGTTCTCTGCACGTGAATGTTACAGAGGTGTGGTGTGAACCGCTTAGAGGCTGGTGTTTGTTATTGAATTACGTTGTTGTATGCCTATAGAGTGCGGCCCATAGCAGAGTGTTGAGATTGTTATTTAAGTCCACTTCTATTGAAAATAAACAATCGACAGTAAACATGGTTGTTCAAATTCCGTACAAACCTTATTTGTATAATAATATATATAATAATATTGGTGACTGAATATAATTTAAACTTGACCATCACTCAAGTTAAGCAATAAAAATATTCAATTTTGCATTTCAATATAAGAAAATCCGTGATAAAAGGCGGCTACTTTGGTGAATAAACTTTATATTTTGCGGGTAAAACTCGGCAATCCAAATCAGTGGCTCATCGAATTCTGAAGTTGCCTGAAGAAGTTTCAGCAGGTAACTTCAGTCTAAACAAGGCTCTAACTTCGCAAATTGCATGAGTTGCCCCCAGATCCAGGCTCGGCCTTTGGTTTGTGATGTTTTTTAACTCTTTTCAAAAAGTAGAAGTATTAAAGCACTCGCATCGGCTGAAAGCTTATTACTGGTTCGCTAGTAGGTTGTAATAAATCTAGGAGAAAATAGTGTAGCTATGGTATAATAATAATAATATTTTTAATTAAAAATGGACAATATAGTCTGAAACAATAAGAAAAGCATATCGGTAGAGTCACTGAGAAACGTCATAGCTTGCAAGTACTTACCTACTATACAGGGTTAGTCTTTCATAGATCCACATCGGTATGTCACAGAGCTTTTAATTCTGAACAATATTTGTTATGCTGACCTTGGGATATTCCCGAAAAAAAAAATCTTCTCACCATACACAGTGTCACGTACACAACCAATTTCTGTATGGGGAAGCATCTTTTTTTTTCGTTATATCCCAAGGTCATTATAACAAAAGTTGTTCAGAATAAAGAGCTCTGTAACATAACTACTTCCGGATATGCACCTACGAAAGACTTACCCTGTATGTGTATCGACTAGGAAGCAGGAAAATCACGTGATTATTTCAAAGTATACATGGACGTATTCCCGGGACTATTTCCCGAACAGCGTAATGCGTAAACGAACGCCGTCTGAGCGTGTTGTATCATTCAACACTTAGATTAAAAATATACGAAGATGGAGTGTCAGAAACGAACAAATAACACCTCACTTCTAAAGAGCTCTTATTTTGAATTGGTATTTATTATGAAGAATTCCAAACTGCTTTCATAATAAAGAAGAACTTAAAACTTTTTGGAATTAAAAAAACAAAATGTGGACAGTTTTTTGCTTCGTCTTTGTATGTGACACACGATCCCGCTCGTATATTGTTAATCTAAGTACCAACATTACAATACACGGTAACGAAGGCCGAATCAAGAGGAGACGGGGATAGTCCCGCGGGGTGGTTATAACGAGATATATCTATACATGTATACTGTATAGGTACTTACCATTTAAAACAAACACTCCAAACGGCCAAGCACAGTAGGTATGTAACAAATATACTGAAAATTTGGCCTCTTACGACACAGAAATTTAATAGGAAATACGTTTAATAAAAGGACAATTTCCAAACTTGGCTAAGCAGCTGCAGCGTAGAGATTTGTAGTCGTATTCGAATTGAGTATGAATGGTCACCAGAGTCCGCGTTGTTCTATGAATTGAGTACTTTGCTGTTTTACAAAAAATTCTAAACAATGAAATGTATTTAGGTAATTAGGTATCATGAACATAATATAATTATGTCAAAATTGTCTCTTCCATCAAAAGGTTGTCTGGTAGAGATTGCTTTAACCAATAAGACCGCCTTTTTTGTACTATGTTATTTATAAGTTGTGATTTTTTTTGTAATGTTTTCTTGAATGGTGCATAATAAAGAGTATTCTATTCTATTCTAATATAGGCATCTCCATTTTGACTATCCCTGAACTGCTGGTGGTCAAAAAATATAAAGACTACTGTGCACGCGTGTAAAAACGTACTTTATTGCTAGTTATTATTCTGTGTTAATAGTAACAGTTATAATCTGTGTAAAAACTATTGTGACGAGTCTGACGAGTGCACACCTGCGGAACAAAGGCTTAAACACGCCTATTCTGGAGTCTAAATGCCACCGCGCCGCCACCCTGATATCCTGAATAAGGTTCGCTCGCGTGTGCTTCCTGCGATGAGGCGGCCATTGTGCGTAGGCTCTATCCAAAGAGTATGTAACCGCGCCGTTTAGTTCCACCTCTATGATGTCTATGGCTAGAATCGCGCACCGCTAATGGAGGACGGCTATTCTAGTACAACAATATTAGTCTATGGCTATTCAGTTCTTTCATGCAGACAATGGACAACATTTCATTTTCTTTACCCTATATTTTTATTAGTTATTCGGAAAGTTTATAGAAAATTAGTGGACCCGTATTTTTTTATTTTGTATATACATAAATTTTTGCATGTTAATTTTAACTTTAAAGTTAATTATTTTAAAACCGGAAGTGACGTCACATATTAGGCTCAATTTTTATTTTTGTCTATTGCCTGAGTCTCGAAAAAAAACATAAATGACACTGACAAGTGACATTTAAACTTTGTTTACATGCCAACCAACAAATGGGTCATTTTCAAATGACCTTGATATTTCTGATGATGGAAAGTAGGTACTTATCATGTAAAAAATAAGCAGAAGCATTTTTTCAGCTGTGTAGGCAGTGGCATGCTCTGGGACATATTATATAGAGGTCATCTCTTAATAATAAATAAAAAAAATAGTCAGAAAGTGTCAGAACAGAATTAATGAAAATGACCCAAATAAACAACAACGTCACGATAAAACGTCAACGTCAATCAAAAATGAAAGTGACAGTTACTTTGTTTTTAAATCTATAGGCTTTGATCATCAAAATGCATCGCACCTGATGCATGACGTCATCAGCACTTTTTTACTATTTAATGATTTTCTCGAAAATGATACATCCAAAAAATACAAAAACATTTTTTTTGTGACCTTTAGAGCTAAATCTCGAAATGGTTTTCGATTTATAGCAGCTTTAGTTTTTTGAAATGTTGTCCATAGCTAGCCACTGACGGCACTCATGTTGATAGGATGATCTCTTATTGTAGTTAGGTAGGCTAAAAGGACACACTGTAGTTTAATGGTAGTAGAGTCGATGATGTTAAAAGTTGCTCATTATTATTAATTACACTGTCTATCAGAGGCTAAGCGTCAATAACATACTTTGTAGGGCTAGCTGGTAAAAAATGTACCTACTTACATACTACATTATATATTAATTAAGTACATCATATCATGAAGTACCGTTAGGTGCATATTAAATATCAAATTTAATTTAGTTTTAAATTAGTATCAAATTAGTAAATCCAAAAATAAAAATATCAAATACATAAGCAGAGATACACGTAAGCCATGGGAATAGTTTTTTTATAGATTCATTGCCTCTGCTTTCTAGAACCATAGACAACTAGAACTATTCCAAATTTATTGATTATTATATTACATGATATTAACCATAAAACGATACATAAAATCTCACAGAGACACAGAATAGGACTTTAATTTTGTTCGACGTTTAACAGGTTGATTAAATTAACACTCTGCGGTAAATCACGCAATATTCATCCTTACGGAGGATTAAGTAAGGTTTGCAAGGGGGGTAAATATAAGTTTGTTTACGGTAGTGGGAAGCTATTCAATGACTATCGACATGTGTTGTCCTGTCCGGTGTCCACGGGAGATCGCTTTGTTGGTTATCCTGTGATCTCAGTTGTGTGGACGGTAACATGTCGATAAATATATCGGGATACAATCAGAATAAGGATAGTATTTACATGTTTTTATGGAGATTAAGTTCCTTGCGCAATAACCTCTCTACATAAATGTTATTCGTTTAATTATCATAAAAAGAATGGGTAAAATAATAAGGCAACTACCTATACTGTATACTAGAAAAGACAATAGGTAATATTTTGGTGTGATATAAACCAATCCACACTTTTTCTAATGTAGGCGAATCACTAATCACTAGAAGAGACTCCCTATTGGTCGATATTCAAAATGAAGTGGTCATTAATTTGTTCTTTTGACTTTTAAAATATGAAATAGAGTAGGTATAATTACAGTGCCTATTCACAACTACCACCTAAAATTGCTCATAGAGCACTCATAAGTATAATGAATGAGAAGTTTTTCTATTTAAAGTTTTCAAACAAACCTCTCCTGAAACTTGGGCATCACATCGGCATATTGCTCCAGCAGTACATGAACTCGTAGAGATGTCTGTCCCCCACACACGCGGTACATACAGGGTGTAGACATGCCGTAATCCGCGCCGCAAACATCGCATCTGGGTACATATTGGTAGTTTTGAGATGGCGCTAGTGAGCGGATGTCGAGCCGAACAGAGGAAATTACACCGCCATTGGTTAAACTCAGCTTGTGGCGTGCCGAGTTATTATATTTACTTAGTCTAAGCTAGTTCCTAAGGTGACGGATTCCAATTCCTGGTAGATTTTTTTAAGGAGACATCCATTTGCCGAATCAAGATAGTAAACTAAAGCAGTACCCCTACTCTTGTTATTAAAACCACGCTAACCTCTATTCAAAATCTTTTTTTTTTAAGTAAAAAGACAAATATTTTCAGCTATGTAAGCCGATTTTTGCACCTAACATCAAGAATCTATTACCTAGAATGAAGAATTTGCTTTAGATTCCGCCAGAATCAGCATGTTTATCCTGTTTTCAAAGTAACTTCTAAATTGTAAGCATTATGTTCTTGTTTCTAGGTTTTAAAAATGGGCATTACCTACCTGAACATACTTGTATTTTTACTGTTTGGCAAAACGTCTTTGAAGAGAAGTTATGATAGTTTTGACTTTGGGAACGCAAGACAGACGCAATACATTGCCTTTCAAGAGTAGGGGTACTGGCCGTTGTGGCCCTCACTATATGACCGACTGCTATAGATGCAAAACTACAACACACTACAATACCTACATTCATGTGATTGAAAATTATACAAAGAAAAAACTAGAAAACAAAATCGAACCTATTTTTTTTAATTTATACTAAAACTTACTCTTGTATAAATATATTATTTAGGAAGATAGTTTCTATAGCTATTAAGTACTTACTCTCCGTTAAACAGTCTTATAAACTTTTCAATTTAGTACCGAGGACCATGAGTATAAATACTAAAAGAACATTCAATTCTGATTTATGTGTTCACATAATTTATTGTGAGTTTGGAACAAAACAGCTGAGTGGGTTCTTTGTTCAACGCCATTATAAGCAATTTACGATTTTTGTTTGCGCGGCAAATCGAGCCAGCGCCGTTTGAAACAGCATTCGCCCATCGGAATTTGGGCTGAATTCCAGTTTGTATCGCCGAATATTCCATTATGATTTGGCGAAAACTGAAAATTGTAAGCTTGGAAGCAATTGGAGCTACAGCGCAACCGTATCGAGTAATTAATCAAATGAAAATTTGAATTATGAAGTATGGCCGACGCTTACGTTTCGATCCTGAATGCAAATATGCAAAAACAGATTCCGCAACCGTTCTCTAATGCGGACTTATTTATTCATCATTGGACTGTTTCTTGACACGGAAAAACTTATCCGCCATGTTATGTATTTTCTTTCCATCATACTATTCGAACTTGTGCTACTTATATCATCATAAAGAGATGAGATCCTACTTCCTACATGCTCTGAAGGCATCATTAAAGACCGTGAGCCGAGCTGTATCCAGTAATATTTCATCTGCAATATGAAGAGATCACGTTTTCTTTGTGTAGTTGGAGCAGAGTTCGAGAACTCTCGATCGACAGCTTATAACATTACTTACGTGACTTTGAGAAATGAGTTTTTAAATGAATTCCGTTCGCTGCGCCGAGAGGCTGCACTAAGCTATAGTTTATAGTGCACCGCCTTGTTGATTGTTTATTGTGGAACAAATTAAAGAGTGTTTTATAGGTAATATAGTTTATAGCAGTATATAATAGGAGTAGACTGCGAGGGGGCACGAAAGGAGCTTCTTCAAGTATCAGATCAGTTAGTTCCCTGCGCTGACTTTCTTATGCTTTCTCCACGGTGACAAACCCTAGTCTAGCTCTACAGTAGTGAAGAAGTAGATTCATTTTTATACAAGATTACACGCTTTACTTAAAACCCATTCCAAACATTTTGAAAAAATAAATCTGTAAAGCAAAACAGGACGAATTACAAACCATCTGAAACCCAATACACATGCATACCAGTGGACCAAAATCAGTTTCTTTTCCGGACACAAAGCGCCGACACCCAACACATGTATCAGGCACGTGTCTACCTACAGAGGGCCGCGTCGCCGGCCGGGAATTTTTCAATTGCCTTTTTATTCAGAAACCTGCCATCTCTGTACATTTGAATATCGGCAGGTCGATATGAGACGTCCGACACACTGATTCCACTGCCCGCGGCGCGAATATTGTGCGATGTACGCGGCTCGTGTTATTAGATAACGCTTTTGGCATGTGATAAGTACATATTTACCTGTTTCACATAGGTTAAACGTTTAGGTAACTTAGTGTTGCTACCAAATATTGTACAATTTACATCTATGTGCAAGCTATTTGGCAAATGCAAACCTATAGGTTACGTTATTTATAGTAAAAACATTGTTCACACACATGCGCACATGCTCACATTCATTGTTAAGGTCAACCGGGGCCAAGTCGCCTACGGGGCTAATGCCTCGAATCCATTTATCTTCCGAACCACAAACTTTAGAACTACTGGAGTCATCTGCTATCTATCTTTGGAACTCAAACTTTTACCACTGACCAGTAGATGTCGTATCCGGGGCAATTTTCTTAAATAATCTGCCATTTTAATTTTTTCACCTTTTTCGGCCACCTCAGGTTCCCTGAAACGTTTTTTTGAATCGTTCCAAATGTGTGTTTGTTTAAAAGAATCTATGTTTCTTAACTGTTAATACTGTTATTGTTTTGTTGCTTTACATATTGTAATGATTATTTTATTGAAATAACGTAAGATTCGGACACAATATGCAATTCAAAATTTGTAGATTTAGCTCTTTTTTTGGGGTAAATGCCTCTGGGCTGTTGGGGCTATTGCCTCTATTACGGCGCAATAGCCCCATTTTCAGAGGTTCTAAACATTTTATGTTATGATAAATGTATTTTATACACTCACGAGCAATGAAAAAGTTCCAGTGACATTAGCACCAAATTACTCCTAAACGAAAAATACAAGGTTAATGACGCCTTCTGCAATATTGAAGAACATTTAACAGCGTATCAGAATTAACATTCTTAGATTGGTAATTCAACTAAAACGTAAATAATTTGAGTATATTATAAACTAAATGTTTTATAAAATTGGCGTCATTTGGTGTCGCCATTATAATGTTGTTAACACGGTATATAGAAAATAATCGTACAATCAATAATAATTAAAAAATAGTCATATTAACAGAATGATCCCACTTGTTTTTAAAACTCTAAATAGTTTTGTAATGATTATCCTTGTAAGAGCAAAATTCCGTCAGACTCTAAAAATTGTATACTTACTAATTTAAAGTTGTGGTTTGATTGAAAATTAGAAAAAATATGCCCTTGTATGCTTTTATACTGTATTTTAATTTGTAATGTAAGTATTTATACTTTTTTAAGTCCAATAAAGTATTCATAAATAAAATGTTGAGCACCCCTGGAATCTTGGATGGGGTAAATGCCACTACAAGAAATTAGGGCATGTAGGCGACATAGCCCCGAAAATTTTTGATCAACTAATTCTCCTTAACTAAGCGCAGTATTTAGTTAACAAGCTAATAATTAGGTACGTTAATAGTAATTCTATAAATTATATCTACTTAAACTTGTAAAAAACTCTTCCAAGCACACAATAATAGTGAAAGAGGCATTAGCCCCACTAGGGGTTATTGCGCCTAAAAATCCCATTTTTTGTAGAAACGTCGTTAACATGTAGAAGATATTTAAAATTCTACAAAATTGTATCAAAATATGAAACTAGATAAAATTTCCTAATACGTATCACAAGTTATAGCTAAATAGGGCGTATAGTCTGTTTGTTATGATCAAATGAATATGAAAGTCAAAGTATTGTGGCGCAATGGCCCCGGTTGACCTTATATTAGTCAGACAATGATTACTAGTTGGAGAATGATTTATCTACAGTTTAATCAAACGACAACAAGCAATATACATGCAGGCTACTTGAGGATGCGTAAACTAAAGGTTTTACACAATGTCACGCAGTGTTTACCTAATCGTCACGCAAACCCAAATCGAGTTGGCGAAAGTGCCAATTTATTTACACGGGAAAGCAAGAACTGCGGCCATGTTTATTTTTTATGCGAACACATTAGCGTAGCGGGCCTCCGCCGCGTTTACACAAATAATATTTTCAAGCTGTGTTGTGTTGCTTTTTATTTCGAGGTCCACGCCAAATGAGTTTCTAAGCGCAAATAAATCTTTTCCCCACAGTCTGGCAGTGGGAAGCTCCATTATTATCATTTTGTTTGATGCTTGCCGCTCTCTGTTTGAGAGGATTGTGACAAGCTCTCGTAATGAGCGTTGCCAGCGATACTCGACAACTTTAATAGCCTTAAAGAAATTGTGTGTCGTGAAACTCGTGAAGTTTTAAAGGTTTATGTACTTACGAAAAATCGTATTATTTACGAAATATACTTAAACAAAATATTAATAATCTGGTAGCGATACTTGTACGATGGATATAAAAAGTTTATTTCACATACAGGCTCCTTAAAATGTCGCGGTAAAGGCGTCAATATTTCGATTTCCTTTCCATCTATCCGATAAACCGAGTTTAGCCACCACAGACTCCGTCAGCGCGCAATGGCGTACCCGCGGATATACAGGGGGATGCTGTACCCGCGGATACAGGGGGATATTACGGCAGCTTCTTCGGGGTAATTCCCCTCATGAACGTAGTACGGGACGCGAGTCTGGTATATTGAAACAACAATATGGCTTATGGGTTATCTTGGGGTCGGGACTTAAAATGTCTCACACCCGGCATAAAGTAGCTACTAAACTGAAAGATAAACCTCGGAGGTCTTAGATAGAGACGGACAAAACAGTTCAATAGCTAAAACGTTCTATTACTTTTCTATGAATAAGGGGGAAAGTCTTTATAATTCCGTTTAAGTTTACTTATTATTGTTAAAATATGGCTTAAAACAAACCCGATCACATAACATTTCTTTTCACATCGGCACGTCAGTTTTGGAGCTGCGCCGACAGACAGCCAAACGTACAACACTTACGTTACCATGTGTGGGTAAAAAAGCAGCAGACTTGACGCCTGATCCAATCCCGACACTCGCACATTTCGTCTCTCTACGACCGGCAAATCGAAGTCTACACAAATTCCAAACGACAGATTCGATTCACTACACATCGTGAACGATGATTTGATGCAAATATAACACTTCTACTGTGTGTGTTACTATACGGAAAAAAACAATAGCAAGTTTAGTGTGTGCTTAGTTTAGGTACGCACATATTTGGGGTGTTGAAAAAAGGGTGAATGGAAAAGTCATTCAAAACCTTCCTTGTCCTTGTTCCTTCTTCACCTTTTGATGACATAATGTCGATTGGTATGCACAAAACGATGTTTGTAATACTTATTGCAAACATAACCCCGTTTTAATAGTTTATGGATTTCGTTATTCAATTGTCAAGTTCTTCCTTTTCCTTCGCCACAAATAGATTTATCCGCCATATAAATATGTGCTACGACACGCACCATCCAATATGAGTTTGATCACATAAAGTACGGAGATTTACAAGGGGGATTTTTTCCAAATCGCTAAGGATTGGCGGCCAGAGGCAGGAAAGGTGTGGAATACAAATTCAAGGTGATACCAACCAGACAACATTGCCACTTCAATATCCATAGATCGTTGCTTTGACAATGTGTCTGTGGAAGAGCGCTGGAGGTAAGAGGGGTCGAGTAAGGCTGGTCAAGCCGGGCGGCCAGCTAGCTACCCACCTGAGATTTCAATTTTGCGTTGCTGAATAAATTTATTCAAAAATTCCCTCTTCTCTTTGTCCATTCCATTCGTCCTAATGCCGGCAGGATGTACCATTATCCCGTTTGCCGACGGTATTGTTTCTATATTATACTTTCAATGATACTTGAGGTATAGGTATACCAGATTCGAAATGAAGTTTTAGGTTCATTATTATAATGATAAAACTCATTGTACGTAGTTTAAATATGTTGTAAAGTTGAAATATTGAGAAGATCAATTCAAACGGGTTATATCTACCTTACACATTATTATATTTTAAAAAATACATATTGTGGGTTGTATATCTCAGAAAACAACTATTTGATATAATATAACAACAAGGCAAAAGGAAAGACGAATATAGAACCAAAACAGCATACATGTAGGAAATGAAAATAAGCAAAAATTCAAGACTGGTGCCGTTGCATAATTGCCAAAATGCTTTAACGGACTTAAATAAATGTGGTAAAATGATATAATATTGTTTGGAGGGTCGCCAAGTGTGGGGCTGGCGCGGGCCGCTGGATCGTATTACTAAGAGTTATTTTTAATACCTACCCACCTCGAATTCCAACCTTATTACATTTTTTTTTTCAGAGATATTTCAGCAATTTTCTTAAGTTAATCACACGAAAATTGTTTTTTGTGCGTACCTAATTAAAAAAGTAAGTACTTATTTATCAATTATTATTTATAAAAAACAATAATGAAAAAAAATGAGGCTATGAACGCGTACAGGTGCAGAATCTCTGCTCATAATTTTATTATGATAATTATTTTGCTCTAGAGTTTAGCTTTATAAAATATTATTAAAGTATATACGGAAAAATCATTTGCCGTTTGTTAGTCTGTCATTCCAAAAAAAGCCAGTGATGCACTTAATTCTATCTATCGATGATTGGCAGTAACTGTGATACACAAATTAATGTTGAGAAACTGGAAGTTAAAGAAAGGTTAAAATGTAATGATGACTGGATGCCTCCACCAGCTATGACGTTCCCCCCCTGATCCTCGCGCCATTACTCAAAGCCTTCAAATGAATAATGTAGAGATTGTTTCTGTAACAAAAGAAAACCAACCATTAGCAGGGCTCCGATGTTTCAAGGGCAAATGTAATATTTATTCAATTTTCCGTTCGAGGCACTTTGTTTGATATCTAAATGGATACAAAGTGTTTCTACTGTTTTTTCTTAACCTCCAATTAAATGAACAAGGATTTACGCATCTACCTACTTCTACATCTTGAAATCCAAATGTGAGGTTTTAACGTTTAGTGTACTTAACATTTTTAATTACTTACTCTTAAATCTAACAATAAATGCTTCAAAACTGAGAAGGTACTTAGAAATTATTGTTCGCAAAAGCCGAGTCGCTTACAAGGTAAGCCAAAATTACTTATCGAAGGCACTGTTTACAGAGCTCTCGATAGCAAATCGATTTCAGCAAGAAGGGAGCTTTAAAACGCCGAGATCCCGATAGATAGACTTTTTGTACAAACATTAATTTACTTCTTTAAAGAGCATGTGGATTTATGTACCCCGCTGAATTACCGGAGTATTTACTTACGGTAACTAACGAATTTCCGTGAACGTAGTGAGGCTAAGATGTGGGATCTAAATTTTATTCTTAGTTGTGCATTGTGCAGGGCAATGGTGGGTTCAAACAAAGAACTATGCGTAAAATAAGCTTAATTATATTTTATACTTTCTATACTGTAACTTTAATCTAATGTACAGTCATTAAAATAATCGTTAGCAGAGTAATAGGTATGGATAGGATTGGGGTAGACCATTCTAGTCTATGGGTGGACCCAGTGAAACAATTATATCCAAAGAGTGAGTGGAAGATAGAATAGAATGTTTAAATCGGAAAATACACAGAACCTCAACTCCGGTGACCAGAGTCCACCACACACGACAAACAGTGGCCAAGCAGACCTCTCCGTCTCTGGTACACCGGTGCGTGTATGAGCTAATTAAATGGTAGTGGATAGTAGTAGCTTAGTCCTTGATTACATCGAGAGATCTGCGAAAAGATATATTTATAGTATCTCATTGGTTCTTTCCTCAGATAAGTAATAAGAGGCTCACGCGTCGCCCATTTCCTGTGATGCGCGGCGCGTGGGGCGGTATTGACTCACGTACACAATTTATTGGCCCGGCTAATAAAACAGAACACATTTTGTGCATTTCTTCGTGAATTACGCCGCGTATCGGCTCGAATGGCTATTTGCTCTCCGACGAGATAATCAAAGGCTGCTTTGACCTCATTTTTATGAGAAATGTATTTCGGTTTTAGGCCGGCCCGTTTTATTTGGGCGTTAAATAGAAAGTAAGTGTATCTACAAAATGAGCCCTTATCGCTTCATCGGTTTCTCGGTGCTGGGATTTTTTTACGATAACTTTTTCTTATCTCTGAACCAAATAATCATTCGGCATCTAAGGAAGAGCGTATTTCATAAGTGCAATCTGCTTATAAATCCAAGTAGGGTAACGTAACGTACCTTGGGACGCTTGTACCTTGGGACATTGATTGTATTTTAAAAACCGGCTAAATAAACACATTAAAATTCTACCCTAGGCATAGTATTTTACTCGCTTGGCAAAACTAGTGAGTCTCGTGATCATACCAGCATCTAGTGTGTGGTGAAGACAGTATGAAGTTTTTTGGAGTCAAAAGTAGCTTTTGTATAGTTTTTTGTGTTGCTTTATCTCATTGAGGCATGCTCAAAATAAAGACATGGATGTCACGTATAACTTTTCAGTTATTTAATTTTATGACATGGCAATTATCTGAAAGATTCCTATTAATTAAAAATAAAGATATTTAAATTTTGGTTAAATATTGCTTTTTTGTACCT
The DNA here is from genome assembly GCF_932276165.1 of Plutella xylostella. Lineage (NCBI taxonomy): Eukaryota > Metazoa > Arthropoda > Insecta > Lepidoptera > Plutellidae > Plutella > Plutella xylostella. The sequence goes on from NC_064005.1 coordinate 4,522,786, forward strand.
TGGGACACGATTAAATTTGTACCTTGGGACACTGTTTCCTATGGCTTTGTACTATGGAAAATGCAAACATCTAAATAACGCCTTATATCTCTGTTCTTATTAGTGCCAGAGTGAAACTAGACAGAAGAGAGATGCAGTAAATAAATAAGAACAGAGATATAAGGCGTTATTTAGAAGTTTGCATTTTCCATAGTACAAAGCTATAGGAAACAGTGTCCCAAGGTACAAACGTGTAACGTACCTTGGGTCAAAACAAGCATTTTTACTTTTATCTTAATTTAATAAAATCTGGCCACACTAAAGCTTAAGCACAAATACTAGTGATAATAGATTATATATCCTACCGAATAAAGAAAATTTCACATTAATATCTTAGTTGTACGCTGCGATAGCTTCATTCAAAGTTGGGGTAGTCGAAAATGTCCCTAGGTACGTTACGTTACCCTATTCATTACACGGATGTTGTGCACCAATGCAAAGTTCCTTTTATGATTGATTTCAATATTTTCAATCGTGTATCCTGTATACTGCAATGCTGGAATATACCTTAAATATTATTCATAAGTACAAAATTCGCGTATTTGAATTGACTAAAAGCTTTCTACATGTAAGTGAATACTATAAATGTAGGAATTCAAATTAAATATCGTAATTTTAATAAGCTAAATTCATACCGCATTAATTTTGTGGTTATAGCGGTGCACCCTAAATGGGTATAAAATATTGGAAATTTATATTCAAAATGTAATAAAAGCTATTGTTTCATTGCTACATATATTGATTTAAGTACTTATATGCATTATTTGTAAAAGAGGTAACAATTTCATATTGTAAAACTATGCACCTAAGTGTAACAGGTGTATATTATTTGTTTTAAATTTAATGTATAGCTTCATTAGTTTCGTTCATGTTATTGCCATATAGATAACTCTTAAACTGTAAAAGTAAAAAAACACCTTCGCTTACCTGGCAATGGATAATGATTAATGACTGTAAAGTGCTTATAATAAACCTCTCTCTAGTATATTGTAATACGGCAGTACTCCGTTGCCCCGGCGGGGGTCGATCTTGACACTTCCGTCGCGGCACTCCGCTTCTCTTTTGTTTCCGCGCCATTACGCGCGCGGCGAAAGTTTTAAACAATTACGTTCTCTGTCTGTAGCGAGCCGCGAGCACTGCGCGCCGTGACGTTCTATTGTTGCATTTACACGCCATATTTGTTTCCCGGCCTTTCACAAGTATTTCGTAAGTAGGTATTTGAAACGGACCGCTTTTGCGGATGCCCTGTTTTCTACTATGTGGGGCGTTTCTGGCTGCAGTTTAAAGTTGCAGTGTTTGTGGTGTAAAATGGTAGTTATTTGTAGTTAAATAGTATCTGGGATTGGAATTGATAATTAGTTGTTTAGAATATAATATAGACTACATTACATCCAACTATAATATCATAAAGGCGAAAGTTTGTGAGTATGTATCTGTGTGTGTGTGTGTATGTCTGTTACTTCTTCACGTCAAAACGGCTGAACCGATTTACATGATATTTGGTATGGAGTTAGCCGACACCCTAGAATAAGACACAGGCTACTTTTTATCCCGGAATTCCCACGGAAAAAACTTATAAAGGCGAAGTGAAGCTCGCGAGAACAGCTAGTACTGAAATAAGTCTGATCTGATGACACGCACGCACGTCATCGTCACTGCCACCAGTAACGATAAGCCTACGAGCATGCTACGAGATCAACGTAGCATGCTACGCGCTACGACGTAGCATCGCGGAGCTACGACGGCCGTCGTAGCAACGCCGTGAATATTTTTTGATTTTACTGTAATAAATCTAAGTCTACATTACAAAGAGTTTTTTCTGATATTTTAATAGTAAAAACGAATCAAATAGGTATACTTACAAAGAAAGTGTGGTCTAGTGTGATTTTTCAACCTATACCTACTACACAAATACATCCTGCACTTATAAGTGAACCGGAAAAAAGAGTACTTATGTTACCTTTGGTCTTATGTTGGTATGTAATATAATATATTCCATTACATACCAAGATAAGAACATAGGTAACATACTCGGGAACGTCAGCAGCCGACACAATTTATTTCAGATTATACTGTACAGCAGTAGTACAGCATTACGCTGGTTTATAGTACATTTTAGAGCATACTTTATGGCCCGTCGGTTTGGACGCGACAGAAGATTGCTTCGCCGTGAAAAATATAATACACTTTTTGAAGAATAAGGAAGTGTCAAGCTCCTCGGAAATAATGTACTGAGATACAGTGGGGGACTAGCCAAGGGTTAAATTTTATACATTGTAAGTAGTAGCTTTATCAGTGACGTTGCAGTTAATAATAATAAATTTCATATAGATCAATGTTTTCAAACGGGCCTCTACATGTGGGCTTCGGCCCCATTCACGCCTTCCAAATGTCCGGGACCCCATGGTCCCGAGATGGTAACGACACAACATAATAGTAATATGTGGGGACATCTCACACACGGCCATCCGGCCCCAAGCTACGCAGAACCTGTGTTATGGGTGTTGGACAGCTGAGATATCTACACAAATACATACATAGATACAGTCATACTAAATATAAATATCAACACCCAAGACCCGAGTTTTTGGAGTTATTGGACTACGAAATGACACTTACATACATGCCTAATGTAAGTGGCCTCTAGTCATGAAGCGCGGATTCGGGTAATGCCTCTGGTAGTGTAAGATCACGTTTTATTATCACACACTTCGGACCAAACGGATTGTCAGAAGTTTAGATTTTCCATAAAAAAAAAAATTCTCGGTAATTCGCGTTCGCGTGTGAAATTCGGGATCACCTATTTTAAGTGCACCTCTACGGTACCTCAACTACGTCCCTTCCAAATTTGAAAACCCTACTATCAAAACATTAGAAGTTTCTTACAAACTTTGACACCCCTTTTATCCCCTTAGGGTCAATTTATACTAGTACAGAGTCGAAGCGCATCGAAGCGTCTATTCAATACTGAACAATACAAATACAACATTAACTCCACAGCATAACGCACACATTGCTACTGAGATTTTAAAAAGTCGCACGCATTCTTCGCGATTCGCGCGTCTACGCGTGACCAACGCAACCAACCATTCGTGCGGCTTTACTTTAGTTGTGAAGAATTTGACGCTTTGCTGCGCTTCGACTCTGCCCCAGTATAAATTGACCCTTAGGCGTTGAATTTCGCAAAATCCCATCTTAGTGAGAACCCCCATGCAAAATTTTAGACTCCTAGAACTTGTAGTTTCTGAGATTTCGTGATGAGTACTGTATACGGGACCTTTCGCTTTTATAAATATAGATAGATATACATATAATGCGTCCGTTACCAAAAGGACGCAAGAAAGCAAGACTTATACATACATACCTACTGAAAACCCTTCCTTTGTACAGCTCGAAAAAATATCCTCATCGCAACGATCGGAAATGGATTTTGCGTATTGAATTAGAGTTTTCAGTTTCCGCAGAGCTGGCTGTCGCGGAATATTCAAAAGCCATTTTATTTTCGCTCTAAAACACTTGTGTTAGTTTGTTCGCAGTTTTTGGTAAAGTGTGTTTGAACATCGTTTTTAACTGTCATGTGCACATGGCCGGCCGGTCAGTTTCCATTTATTTTATTTGCACATAACATAGTTTTGTTTTTAATTAAAACTAAAGCGTATGAGTGCTTGAGCTTGTTTTGTACAAAAGCCGATGGTATGCATAACCAATTCTTTTTTGTGATACAGTTACAATGTTGGTTATATTATACAATATGAAGTAGGAACTAACATGATTATTGACTATGCTGTTACAATTTTCAAACATCTGATATACAATCCCATATATCACTTTCCATATATGTTATGGTAATTTACATTAAAAATTGTAAAAATTATTTATTTTAATATATTTTTTATAGTTAATTTTGTATAACAGTTCATGTTCGGGTTAAGAAGCCATTACTTGTCACTACCTGCGAAATTAAAATGGATATGAGCGGTAACAAAAGAGTAAAAGTAAGTAAATTGGAGTTATACGCAATTATAAATTATCACTTCAAAAGAAGCAAAATCCCGACAAGCCTAATTGCTTAATAATGCTCTTGTTTTATTCCGTCTGCATTATATTTCGTAAGTGTTGGGCGGACTTAAACTTCCACTTGAATTTTTCATTCAGCGGCTTTTACCAGTTCTTGGCAGTTGGCATCTCTTTCCCTCTTAAGTCCAATGTGCTATATCGCAGCTCCTCACTCTCGGTAGAGGTTTTAATTATGCGATTAAAATTGTAAAAATCGCGTCTGGATGGAAATGGACCTGCGGTTGAAGCGGAGTGGCGTCAGGCGTGCCTCCGACTTTCTCGCGTCTATAAAGCGAGGCTTAGCTCCGACCTAAGCAACTATAAAATTGTATTTTACTACAATTCCAACAGGTCTCCCGACAAAATGGTTTCTTGGAATTATGACATGGGTTCGTAGTTGTGATCGTCTAAGTAGTGGATTTCTTCCAGGCAACCTTTAGGTGGAACGATATTTTTTCTGCTGTTGATGAGTTCACTTATCTAGATGTGCAGGTCTGTTACGGTGGTTTCCTTCTCCTAAACCGTGGGTGAGGGTACAACCCGTACAACTAACTGCATTCATTATAATGTCTCAGTACCTAATTGGCACTACATCTCAAGAAATTCTAAGTAATACTTACAAACCTTATTATATCACCGTAAAAGATTCACGTACTTCCTAAGTACGTGCTATAAAACCACATTTAACCTTTTTACGATGACCTGTGGAGGAACATTAATGCTGTGTCCAGTGAGACTTTTATTTCTGTGATTCAAGCTCTTTTTACTATAAATGCTTTCGTGATCTTGGAACAAATAAATTCTTGTATTTTTGAGGTCAAATTAACGTCCTTAGTAAATAATATTAACACAAAGCATAAAATGTATCATATATATCGTCGACATGCATTATATGAGTATTTAATAAACAAAGATCGTCGGTAGTACCTAACTTTAAACGTTTCAGAAATGATTCACAGTGGCTCCAGCCGCCAGCCCAACCAGCCGTGGACATCAGTTTTCACGAAGCATAAATATTTACATTCGGTATGCATCAAGATCATCCCAGCCGGTCGTCCAGTCAGATCTCACGTCGGGTTATTTTTAGCTCAGCTTAATTCGAGGCTGCACAGCAAACAGGGAAACAAACAGGGGAAAAAGTACCGCAGCCCCCCTCCCCCCTCTGCACGGGGTTGTAGTACTCTGCGGCTATCTATCTATCCCAGTGCCGTTCAAAAGAATAATTTTCTGGGTGTATTTTTTGCCGCGGCCAGTGGCCGGTCGGCGCTCGTATTTTATTGCACACTATTCCGGCGAATAAACGCGCCGAGGGGGTTAATGGACCAGCCGACCCCCCCGCCCCCTCCCGTCCCCACTCCCGACCCCCCGCACATCGCTGTATTGACTCTGAATCTACACTACCACGAAAAAGAGTTTGATTTTCCATTCCGCATGTGCGAACGAGGTCAGCTCACCCTGTACTGAAATTGTAAAAAAATATTTCGCGAACGGAAAGGGCACTTCTTTTGAATGATGTGATCAATATCAGCGTTGTATGAGTTATTGATTGTATGGACTCTGAACAAGTGGGACAGTTACGTGTGCTCAAATTATACTTAAGTACATTTATTTTACCTCGTACCCTTACCTCAAATATCACATCAATGAATTTAAAAATTACTATTCCGAATCATCATCACAAACAGGGAAGGATTTCAGGCCTAGTCTTGAAAGAGTTGTCGGGTAAGTGGTCAAGCCACCTTTAAGATATATTCAAGCTGCCTGAAGGCCTCTGACTTCACGACTACTCCGAATATCGTTACAAAACTATATAAGGATTCATTAGCTCTACTAATTATACGAGTACTACACGCACGGGCAATGAAAACTTACCACTGAGAAAAGCACCAAATTAATCCTAAACAGAAAAAGCTAGCTTAATGACGCCTTCTTCAACATTGAAGTACATTTAACAGAGCATAATGGTATTACCAACTAAAAACAATAATATGTTGATCAAATTTTATATTAAATGTTTAAAAAAATTGGGGTTGGTTGGTGTCGGTCTTTTGTGAGTGGAACTTTTTCATTGCACAATACTTATGGAATACAATTTCGATTAAAATTTTAATGCACTCGGTAGTCCTACCACATCATGCACACATGTCACAATAGATACCGCGGTAGTCTCATTATGCGAAATCAGACGCTCAGACCATGCCAAGACTCGCCCATATTCTCAAAAAGAAAACACATACGGAATCGTCCTTTTATCCAACTTGTTTCTTGGCCAAAATCATGTACTTAAAGTCTAAGTTATTTATTTAGATAGATAGATAGATAGAATATTCTTTATTTGTACACATAAAAGAAACTTACAAAAACTTAAATACTAACATATATGTACAAAAATGGCGGTCTTATCGCTTAAAGCGATTTTTTCAAGACAACCTTAGGGTGGAAGGATATTTTGTTTAAAGAGGGGTCAAGTGTACTAAAGAAATGTAAAGGAAAAATTAAAATAATGATTTAGTTATTATATTATAACCCCCTTATTCATAGAAAAGTTACAAAACGTTTTAACTAATATACTGTTTTGTCCCTCTCTGTCAATGAACAAATTGTTCTTTGTCGGAGAGGGACAAAACAGTTTATTAGTTAAAACGTTCTGTAACTTCTCTATGAATAAGGGGGTAAGTCCCTACAAACTAACCCCCTTATTCATAGAAAAGTTACAATACGTTTTAACTAATAAACTGTTTTGTCCCTCTCTGTCAAAGAACAAATTGTTCTTTGTCGGAGAGGGACAAAACAGTTTATTAGTTAAAACGTATTGTAACTTTTCTATGAATAAGGGGGTAAATCTATAAACTTACATGTAATTATACTTATATACCTAAAATAAGGATATATATTTTATAATAGACTACATAGACCTACATAAATATAATAATCAGATTTAATAGGATATATATACGTAAGTCTGAAATAATATAATGAGGCGTTTGTTAAAAAAAAAAAAAAGTTCCTTTTTGGAGAAATAGATGGCGTTGTCTGGGGTATACCAACTTTCAAACCCTCAGAACACACTCAGATCACAATATGTTATTCTGTGAGGCTAACGAAATGTGAAAGTGACGTAGGTAGGTAGAATTGTAGTATTATTTTCTCTATGATGTCGATGTCACTGTTGCTTCAGCGTTCAGTGCGATTGTGCGTACAGCCGTTCCGACGGCACACATTCTCATCTTGTCTTGTAAGTATTTCTTTGGGATCTTATTTAGGATCATACAATAAATAAAAATAGAAAATCAGTTCTCGCACGCAGCACCCGTTCAAACGGCGCGCATAGAGAAAAGAACGCTACGTGACGGCGCGGGTAGAACTATTCACAGAATACTTAGCACTATCCCAAGCCACATGCAGTCTGAGCCTCGGAAGGATGGCTCGCGCTACCACCCGACATTTAATCACAACTAGTGAGTTCTTATTCTGAGTTTAGTACTCTTTGCTCTCTATGTAATTTTTTACAGTTGGTACACTGCGTTTTCACGCCATCTATCGGCTTACCCAAAAGCTCAACTGACAGCTGTCAAGGAAAACGGCTCATAAGAGCTCCAAAAACAAGACAACATATGCAGTTAAATACTAAGATAGTGTTCCTTCAACATTCTTTTAAATGAAGCCAATGATGGTGCTTTACGGATGTCTAATGGGAGATATTTAATATTACCACTTTTATAAAAGCATTTTATTTTACAAGTACTAGCTGTGCCTATAAAAGTTTATGAATATTGTTGCAATCATCGTAAATAGTCTTGATACATTTTCTCCGACATAAATCTTCCCTACAGGTAGTAGGTAAGTACCTACCTACCTACATAACGTATAATTTTTAAGTAGGTAGATCCTACCGTAGTTCGTTTTTTGTAATCTAAGGTATTTTGGAAGAGGCAATAACAAATCAGGGTCGTTGTTCTACTATCATGCATAATGCATGGATCATGGCAGAGAGTAATTAAGTCCTTTCTTTTTCGACGAAGGATAAGAATAAGTACTCGGAATTCGGTTGGCCAAGCTTGCCTAATTACTTATTACATTCACGTTACAAATTATTCTTAGATTCAAAAGTAACTTCATAAAGATAAAAAAGGTACACTTGTCCAAAATTAATAATGCACATGCAGATCTTTAAACCCGAATCATTAAATCGTAAGAGCCTTAAAAAAACACTTGCATTTTGCACCATGATCGAAAGAAATAGGAGTCAATATCATGTGTCACATAATCGAAAACAACCGATCTGTCAAAGATTTCTATGCGCATTATCAATTTTGGAGCACTGTACGTAGTACGTAACATTCGAAATAGAGAGCCCTGAAACTTTATTTTTCATAATCTAAACCACCCCGAGACTTTACAATTTACCTATTAACCAAATACATAAGTAAACATAATTTTGACCATAATACCTGTGCTGGCAGTGGCGTGGCGTGCCTTGGCAGCTTAGAGATACCTACTCGGGAGAGGATTATGTTGACTCCAGACCAGCCCAGCTGTGGAGTGCGGATTGAGATAATACGCTGGCATTTTTTTTATTGTGCTTAAACTGTCAATTTAAAATGTCATCCCGCAGCAATCATAGCAATTTTGCGATGAGGGTAAAACACTTTGATGATGTTGACTTACAAAGGCACAAAGGTCCACTTTTTTATTTCCGCTCGCTGTAACGTTTCGCCCTACCGCCTGCCTACTTAACTCCTACCTAATGGATTTACTAAGAAGATATTTGAAAACTACAACAAAACTAACCTGAGTGAAATAAAACTGAAACAAATACTGCATTAGATTGGCCATGAAACATCCAGGGAAACCCTACGTTGTGTTGTAACCCAATAAACGAAAGAATAGTGAATTAAATAAAACTATGACCTAGAACTTATTACATACATCCTACCTGTCTATAATTATTGACCTATATACTACAACTTTAATGTATAACTTTTATTTGTACGATAAATACATATTTACAGGTAAGTACATAAAGATAATAAAATAGATAATAATGTTTTTTGGAGTTGGTTAATAAGGGAAGCCCCTCCATACGCTTTGTAGGCCTTGATCACTACACCCGATCGAATCAATATATAAGACTCTAAAATACATAAATAATAGCAAATATTCAATCGGAGCCCTCGTGGAACACAACCATTGACTTGGACATTCCTCCGACCAACTTATTAATCACTTCCCTTGCTCCTAACCTTATATATTTACATGTTTTATATTTATTTCATGTAAATAAATCAACATGAATACATGTTGTCAAAGCTAAAGGGGACAATTTTATTTATAAACATAAATTAACTGAAACTAGAATAGTTCAATAATTTACAGTATAGTAACTTAATTAAATCATGAATTTCATAATAGATAAGTATTTGAAAATATAATAATATGACTCTAATTTTGTAGCCAAGTGGGAAGTGATTTATTATTTTAAAAGATTAAATATATAATATGAAATAGTGAATATTCTTTGATCTTATTGGAATATAGGATAATTGTTATGAAATAGTGAATATTATATAAACTTATTCAAATATATTATAAATAGTTGTAATAAATATATCCTAGCTAACTTTATTCCTACTATATCCGTGCTATCTTTATTTACATTAGAATTTATTGATTTAACAAGGAAACAAACACTTCTATGGGTAAGAATTTACATAACTTTCTGAAAATATGCAAATTGGACAGGAATCTGATCTACCTTCAAGCCATTTGTATTTATTGAGCAATATAGGACCAGAAATGATTTAGTTTAAGTATCTAGGACCCTTATTTGTGATATCTTGACACTTATTAGAGTAAATTTCTCCGTCAATCAATTCTTTCCCTGCGCTGTTACTTGTTTTTAAACTCAAAGTCAAATAATCTTCTCTGCCATATAGATACTACAATAAATCATCTTTGAAAAGTTTATTTAAGTATGTATCTACTTTATTCTTTGAATAATTACTATAGCATAGATTCTATAGAAGTATTTATTTACCTAATGAAAAATCAATAATTTGAACAAAAATCCATAGAACAAATTTGAAGGTAGGTGTATATTTTTTATTTGATAAGAATTTATTATTTTTGAAGTGAGATCTATTGTCAGGTTTTAGTTATTTGATAATCATCATCATCATCATCATCACCATCCCGCTTCTGCCTATTTGTATCTATCCAGAAGTCCCTATTCTAAACTAAAATAAGTTGAACCAAAGCTAGGGAATGTGTAATGTGTAGGTTTTTCTCTAGCTAGCTAAATACTGAATGAGCGAGGTAGAAGACCTTTAGTGTACCTATCTAATCCCTATACCAGTGTGATGGAAATTGCAGCCGTGGGTTAGCGTCCTTCAAGAAATAAAGTGTAGGTATAACTTCTCAATCATATACGAGAGACAAAAAGTAAATAGAAAGGTGACTTAGCTTCGCACACGGTGTTCCGCCTCGGCTCCACGCGCCTGGTCGACTCTCTCAATCTGACCGCCTGCTCACCACGGCTGCTCACACAAAAGTGAAAAGTGCCCACGCGCTGCTCGCTTACGTGGATATTATCCTCTACCCTCAACTCGCCGATATCAATATTAAGGCTCACCTACACTCAGAATAATTATCTTGATTATTCTGTGATCCGAAATCGGTACAACGAAGCTTGGCACGAAGTTAGCCGACACCCTGAATGATTTAATAGACAACTTTTCCAAAAATCCCACGGGAAAACCCTTCCAAAGCGCAACAAATCCCTCGGAACATCCAGTCGTAGTTTAAATTCATTATTTGCGAAATAGTTAATGTTTCGGCATCGATGGAACATTACATTCAACCCCTTATATTTTTGTAGTATCGCAAGTATATGATATAATTGAGATATGGAAAAAATATACACAATAATATACACCACCCTTTATTTTCGCAAATATCAAATTCATAGAATTTAAACGATGAAAAATTTGTAAAAGGAAATTCCGATAATCACCTCAATATGTCTGTGTGTGTGAGTGTAAAATGACTCAGATGATTAGCCAACAAGATCCCCAGAAATTATCAAAAATCAACGACCATCCCTATTATTATTTATTATTTACATAACTATTGATCGAATACTTAGTAGATTATTCATGCTCCAATAAACCGGGAACAAGGGGATACCCTGTCGATCAGAAGGATCCAATGCTAAATGAGAAACCACAAAACCTTAAATTTATTTTTAAGAATTCTATAGCATCTTTAACACGCCCTCTTAGAGCACGAACTCTCCCACGCCCTATGTTTTCGACGATGCATCATCAATAGAAATTAATAAAGTTCAAGTCTCATTCTAACAATCCCCAGGAACAATGTCCACCAATCTCCGAGCTTGATGTAGAGTGTAGAATTATTACTTATCATTTTACCAAAACTAGAAAGAGAATTATTATTGTGAACCATTATTGCATTCATGTTTACAACTGATTCACAACTTTTCAGTCCCTCTCCAATTCAGCAAAATGACAAAATTCGTGTTGAAAATATATATTTTTCTTTAAGTAAGTAAGTACATGTTGAGTATAGAATATTATGAAGATACTGTACATACAACAGTATAATTTGACTATGCTGTCCTAACCTAACACCAAAATCTTCATAAATATTCTCTTTTGTATAGTGTTGTGTGATTAAGGTGAAATCGGAATCTTTCCTTCAGCGCAGGAGAACAGCCATGATATTTTACTAAAGCCACTTTCACTTAACTATATGTTTGTAGGTATTTTTTTTTCAATACATATGTTCTTAGACATTCGATTCACCACAACTCTCATCCTCTTTCTCTGATTCACGCCACTCTAATAAACATCAAGGCCTTCTTCCTCCCCACTGATTAAATCAATAAAATATAATGTATCTAATTATTAATTTTATTTTCTATCATTTACCTACCTAAATTTAAAAGAAAATACATCTAGTTTATTTACACTTCGATCAGAATGTGTTTTTGGTGTAAAGTGTATTTGTTTTCCGTCATGATCAACTTTTGGTATGTAGATATTTTTCTAAGCAAATTGTTTCAAAGTAATTGTATTTTTTTGTGTAAAGTGTAGTGTGTTGTGTGGAGTCTGTAAAAGGTACTTTGTAAAAACATCTATAGCCTGTATAGACGTCGATGTGTTAATGCGTGCATAGCTAACTTAAATAATAAATCGACTAAAGCGTTTGTACCACGTTTGTGCCCGAGTAGAACCGCCTTTCTTCGCCAATTTACTACAAAAGCAAGACTAAGAGTGTATGGTGTGTAAATTACTTGAACCAATTTGCACACTACTAACTAACGGTCCGATATTATACCCATATTTCAGGCTCTGCCTAGTTTAGGGTCGGATGGCCGTGTGTGAGATATCCCCACATATTATTAAGTTAGTAGTTTTAAAAAAGTTAACTATTTATTTATAAAAATCTTTTTTTTTTCTTTTAAGATTTTACTCAGTATTATTATTTTTAAATTTTTATTAAAATACTTATTACATAAGTAGCAATAATTCTTGTATCTACATTAGTTGATCATTTGGAAAATATTTGTGAAATAAAGGTAACTTTTGGAATAAATTTCTTTTTTAGCTAAATAATTACCTATATAATAGGTAACTACTCAATCAAGTTTTACAGAAACAATATACCAAAGTTTCCCTTATAAATGTGTGTGTGTGTGTCTGAACGAAGTATCAATAAACCCTTCATTTCCCAGTTGTATTTGTCATGATTATAAATCGCACTCAATATCAAATAAGTAAAACTTCATTCTTCATCATCCTTTAATCAACTGTGTGAGACCTGGCCAGGTACCTTTAACATTCTTATCATTCAGACTTTAAAATGACGTTTAAAGTAGTTTTCTTCCTTCCACATTCTTTGCCCTTTCAATTTTTCGAAACATTATAATCACGACACAATCTCCGGGAAATGGCTATGTAAATACCCTACCCTTTTGTTTTCTATGTAAAAGAAAATTATATCAGATCAATTTTACCAAAATTGAAAGTTCCTACTCTCATGTAACAGACAAATCCACCCCAATACTCCATCGATACCAAAACATTAAAATACCGCCATCTAGTTTTTTTTTCTACAACCTATTACACTAATACACTATTTATTTTATCAAATATGTCTAACTACTACTTCTACTTCAACCATTTTCTACCCTCAGTAACTACCTAAGTCGAAAATAATGTTACTAGGTAACTTAAAATATTTCTGAGATATTACAACTCTCCTTCACAACCCCTATTTGAAAAACACGGTCTCCATTATCCTTATTCTAGGCTGTTTGTGTAAATGTGCCTTACCTGTCTAACTGTCAAATTTATTAAAACTAAACTGTCAATGTCAACCTGACATAACCTTAACCTGTTTGGCTGTTTTTTTTTTTCCGCACTAATCAAAACAAAAGCATGCGTCGTTGTGTTCAACAACATCGATCGCACGAAGAAATCTAAAGTTTACCCGATTAAACTTACGAAACTCTAAAATAATGAGTGAATCTTACAGGTAAATGTCATTATTCTTTCAAATACCCTGTATGCATGCTACTAAACTAAGTCCTCTTGCCCAAACTATCGTGATTCAAAATAAACAACCTCTGAATTGTTAGTTATTTATACATACAATAGCTCTGTTTTACGGATCTTGTGTTTATAATAGATCTATTGTTATAAAAATCTAACTCAGTTAATTATCCCCCATACAGTTTTGAATTAATACTGACAAGACTAACCAACATATTTTAACTTATTGTCAACCCCTCACCTTTTAAATAAGTACCTATCCTAATCATTTGGTCTCCAACTCCTATATTTACATAATTTTATTTGAATTATACCTATATCATTATTTGTTTTATTTCAGGACCAAACATAACAATGCAAACCCAACTACACTCTTTGTTGAACTAAAACCCATGATAAACCACTGATCAAACCATCCACTGTGACAAAACATTCACAATCCCTCACTACTTATATACCAAAGTTACTATTCTACAATAAGTAAGTACCTATTTCTTTTCTACATATGTTGTAATCCAATTTTAATTATACTACCCTGTACTTAGATTTTGTTAGATTGCTATGAAAATCATACCCCTGTAGATCCAATATTGATTACCATTCATAAAACCATTCCCTAAATGTATTATCCTATTAGTCTACTTAAGTTATATTGATCTAAATAGTCATTTCCTGAATTTTTATAATTATGTAAATCATCACAATACTTAGCTTTTCTAATTAAATTCTATTCTTCTTTTCAGGATATAACATACTTTTTGAATGCTGATGATGATGATGATGTTCTTTATTTGACAACCAAACTCTGAGCTTATATACTATGAAGTAAACATCCTGACTCAGATGAAGAAGTGAATTGCAACCGCGCTCAAAATAACAACTAAACTACCCACATAGTTCTTAACTTACAAACAAATATTGATACTAAATGAGGTCCTAGCCTACTTCACCTGGTCTAACACCTTATCAACAACAGTAACTTGCTACACATTAATTGTTTTCTAAATTTATTGTTATGTCTGACCAGTACCCTTTCATCACAAAATATTTTTTATTATTTTTTCTTTCAAATGAGATTAATGTTATATTTTCTTTTCTTTATTAACTGTAACTCATTGTATTTGTTTAGGAAAATGTCTGATAACATCTGTTACTAATTGGCTCTCTGGAATCTGATAATTAGACATTTGGACCTTTCCGGTTACTCTAATTTAGGATGATAGCATAGATAGTGTTACAGTTCTATCCCAACTCCTATGATCAATGTTGTATAATATATTATCTACTCTTTCAAACATTCAAGTATAGTAATTTTAGAGCCCAGTTTTTAAGCACCTAGTCGATGACAAGCAAAGATCCAATCCAGAAGCACAATCAACCACATCAACAAACCAAAGAACCCGCACAACAAAACTCATACAACCAATACCAAACTGAACCAACCCAGCCAAAAGGATGATTAATAATTATAGACTAGTTGCTATAACTACCGATCCCCCCCCAACCAGGCCAGTCCAATCCAGCAGCAATCATACAAGCCCCGCCACGCAAACTCCTCGACCCACCAATGCAGCCGACCGCACCTCCAGACCAAAATCCCCACCCCTCATCTACCTGAGCCAGAATGTCTATATCTATTCTAATAATTTCAGGTTGTTCATAAGGACTAAAATGCGCCGTCTTTTCGTTACATTTGTTTTTTTTTATAATTTTTTATTTTAATAAATTTACTGCTTTTACCTAAAATAAGACCATATCATTATTTTACCTACAACCCCTATTCACTAATAATTCCCTAATCAGCTACATAATCAGAGAGATCGTTCATAGTGATTCAGAGCAACACTAATATGACCTACCTACAGATAAATCAGTCTTTATACAACTATGTTTGATGTTAATCTCTTTAAAGGTAAGTAGGTACCTACCTATTAAAAATTATAGAAAATGTTCTGAATAAGAAGATGATTATATCCTCTTAACTCCACGAGAAGCATAGTCTTATACACACACAACCCCTGATGATGATAATGATTATTTCCCCTTACTCCACGAGGAGCATATCTTAAATGCATATACAAACCCCTGCTGATGATGATTATTATTTCCTCTCCATGAGGAGCATAGCCACATACAACCCCTAATCTTTTGTAATTTTTTAATGAGCTACATAACATTACTACAACCCCTACTTATTAAGTACATTTTAATAAATGGATTATTTCCATTTCCTCATCCTAACTTTATCAACTACCTACCTATCTATCTTCACAAATGCTTCCCTATTACATTCCGTTCCAATACAAAACCTAGCCTCTTGCGCTTCCTATTTCATGATAAATAGGTAATTCTTTCGTTTATAAGTTCGATCACTCCACGGCAACAAATTGTGATTATATCAAGGATATAATCACTTTCCTACCCCTAGTATGTAACAAATCATTACGAACAAAACGCAAGAGACTTATTATAACGTAAACATATTGAGAGTATTAGTACGAGTAAAGTGAAAAATTATAACTTGCAGTGATTTTCATGTAATGTAAAATAATGCACACAGCACACTGCCAAATATTATACTGGTCTGTGACGCAATAAAAGTTACTCTGTTAAAAAAAATAACCTTTTGTCTTTTATTGTTTGTGGTGCAATACTGCATAAAGTTTTTCCGACTAAAAACAAACTTTTGAAACTTTCTTCTAGCCATAACATTAAAAGAAATGCCTTTATGTGAAAACTGCCATATTGAGTAAATATTTACTTACTAATCGCAAAGGCAAACAAAAAACCTTAATGTTTTTTCAAGACAAACGTAAGTTACCTATCCTACTATGCAAAAGTGAGTTTATATTGTGATTTATTTGTAAATAAGTACTATCATAATCAAATTGGCTTGTTAACTTCCAGATAAAAGAACAGAAATCTACCTGCCTGATATCTAACATGAAGAGATGAAGCAAATTCCCTAATATCCTGGTCACGGCACCAAATTGTAACGTTTCGCCCTACCGCCTGCCTACTTAACTCCTACCTAATGGATTTACTAAGAAGATATTTGAAAACTACAACAAAACTAACCTGAGTGAAATAAAAGTGAAACAAATACTGCATTAGATTGGCCATGAAACATCCAGGGAAACCCTACGTTGTGTTGTAACCCAATAAACGAAAGAATAGTGAATTAAATAAAACTATGACCTAGAACTTATTACATACATCCTACCTGTCTATAATTATTGACCTATATACTACAACTTTAATGTATAACTTTTATTTGTACGATAAATACATATTTACAGGTAAGTACATAAAGATAATAAAATAGATAATAATGTTTTTTGGAGTTGGTTAATAAGGGAAGCCCCTCCATACGCTTTGTAGGCCTTGATCACTACACCCGATCGAATCAATATATAAGACTCTAAAATACATAAATAATAGCAAATATTCAATCGGAGCCCTCGTGGAACACAACCATTGACTTGGACATTCCTCCGACCAACTTATTAATCACTTCCCTTGCTCCTAACCTTATATATTTACATGTTTTATATTTATTTCATGTAAATAAATCAACATGAATACATGCTGTCAAAGCTAAAGGGGACAATTTTATTTATAAACATAAATTAACTGAAACTAGAATAGTTCAATAATTTACAGTATAGTAACTTAATTAAATCATGAATTTCATAATAGATAAGTATTTGAAAATATAATAATATGACTCTAATTTTGTAGCCAAGTGGGAAGTGATTTATTATTTTAAAAGATTAAATATATAATATGAAATAGTGAATATTCTTTGATCTTATTGGAATATAGGATAATTGTTATGAAATAGTGAATATTATATAAACTTATTCAAATATATTATAAATAGTTGTAATAAATATATCCTAGCTAACTTTATTCCTACTATATCCGTGCTATCTTTATTTACATTAGAATTTATTGATTTAACAAGGAAACAAACACTTCTATGGGTAAGAATTTACATAACTTTCTGAAAATATGCAAATTGGACAGGAATCTGATCTACCTTCAAGCCATTTGTATTTATTGAGCAATATAGGACCAGAAATGATTTAGTTTAAGTATCTAGGACCCTTATTTGTGATATCTTGACACTTATTAGAGTAAATTTCTCCGTCAATCAATTCTTTCCCTGCGCTGTTACTTGTTTTTAAACTCAAAGTCAAATAATCTTCTCTGCCATATAGATACTACAATAAATCATCTTTGAAAAGTTTATTTAAGTATGTATCTACTTTATTCTTTGAATAATTACTATAGCATAGATTCTATAGAAGTATTTATTTACCTAATGAAAAATCAATAATTTGAACAAAAATCCATAGAACAAATTTGAAGGTAGGTGTATATTTTTTATTTGATAAGAATTTATTATTTTTGAAGTGAGATCTATTGTCAGGTTTTAGTTATTTGATAATCATCATCATCATCATCATCACCATCCCGCTTCTGCCTATTTGTATCTATCCAGAAGTCCCTATTCTAAACTAAAATAAGTTGAACCAAAGCTAGGGAATGTGTAATGTGTAGGTTTTTCTCTAGCTAGCTAAATACTGAATGAGCGAGGTAGAAGACCTTTAGTGTACCTATCTAATCCCTATACCAGTGTGATGGAAATTGCAGCCGTGGGTTAGCGTCCTTCAAGAAATAAAGTGTAGGTATAACTTCTCAATCATATACGAGAGATAAAAAGTAAATAGAAAGGTGACTTAGCTTCGCACACGGTGTTCCGCCTCGGCTCCACGCGCCTGGTCGACTCTCTCAATCTGACCGCCTGCTCACCACGGCTGCTCACACAAAAGTGAAAAGTGCCCACGCGCTGCTCGCTTACGTGGATATTATCCTCTACCCTCAACTCGCCGATATCAATATTAAGGCTCACCTACACTCAGAATAATTATCTTGATTATTCTGTGATCCGAAATCGGTACAACGAAGCTTGGCACGAAGTTAGCCGACACCCTGAATGATTTAATAGACAACTTTTCCAAAAATCCCACGGGAAAACCCTTCCAAAGCGCAACAAATCCCTCGGAACATCCAGTCGTAGTTTAAATTCATTATTTGCGAAATAGTTAATGTTTCGGCATCGATGGAACATTACATCGCTGTATCTAAAGTTTAATTTGTTTAGCGAAACATACAGACTTATGGTCTTATCCACTATACACGTGCTGTTCCTTTAACCTCCAAGTCACCATGTGTAAAATCTGTAAGTATACCTAATAATAAGCAGTTGCCGATATTCCATGGCGCGATAAACAACAATCTAGCAGATGGAGCGGGTGCTCCACTCCGGCCAACGGGGATAATTGGAATACTCCCGCCGAGAACTTCCTCTGGAGGAAATGAAAAATTCATAAGTCAATAAATTTGTTCAGAGGGTTAGGAAGATTGTGCTAGTGCTTAGACGGCGTAGATGGGGAATCTTGTGGGAGAAATATTATGAACTTTTTCGTGAAGAGTTGAAGTGTACGAAATGTCAATGAAAAGTTTCATTTAAATGTGGTTTATAATTTCAAGATAAAGTTAAAAATATTGTATCTAACCTAACTACTAACATATTATAGTGCTAGAAAGGTAAAATGACATTCATTAAATTTTCAAAAATGACAGTAATTTTCCTGGTGTGCGTACGTTACCTACCACAAACACAAACATTCAAATTTCGAACTTGAATGTGGCGGCAAGAGTTTTTACTTTTTAAAACTTGACTGAGTTTTGAGATTCAGCCAGTGGCGCGTACTCTAGTGTACTCGTGCCTAGCAGAAAAGTAAGTATTCGAAGTATTCTGAGGGAGTGTTGATGAAAACGTGAGTCTTATGTCTAGAGAGTGATTACTGCACATGAGTCAATATTTATTAAGAGATTTAAAATGTTAAAACATACATATAAATACGATAATATTTTGCAGATTTTTTTATTTTTTAAATAAGTAACTATGAATAGTTTTTACAACAATAAACTACTTAAAACCAACAAAATTGGTAGAGTTTTGTCTGTTATCTGTATAATATCATAGCAATGCTCTAGAAAGAATATAGGGATATATGGTAAAGACTACCTTTAAATATAAAAGTCAGAACCTTCAAATAGGTAACAAGAATACTCCTATTAGGTATTTATTTATACAAAAAAAAACATTGTACATAGTCATTCAAGTCGTCCCATCACTATTTCAATCGCGGATTCTTTGTTTGCCCGCAGAATATAAAGTTGGCTTCATACCACGTAATAGTTTTCCAAAGTTCCTATTGCTACCGAGGTGCTACAGGTCGGGCCACTCTGTCACAGTTTAAGAAAAAAAAAAATTAAAATTTTAAAATTTGAACTGTTTATTTCATAAAAAAGGTTAATTGGATAAATTAGTAATTCCCGGGTTTAATCTTTACATATTTGAGATTTTTATCCCTGGGAAGGTTGCCCTCATTTACATAACTATGTGGTTATAATTAAGTGCCTTATCAATACAAACATAGTACAATTATCATTCTGGATGTGAATTATCTGCACGTACATCCCCTTCTTTCTTATATCTGTCATATATATAGTAACGTTTAAGTAAACTTCGAACTTGCTTTGGATTTGCATCTCTTACATTATTTATTAAAGTTTTTGGTAGTGAGTTTAATATATGGGGTAGGCTGTACGTCCAAATTCTTCTTCCGTATTCGTTATTACAATTAGGTATATTAAATGTGGGTGTTTTTGGCAGAGTTCGTAGGCTACCATATCTCTTCTTTAAGTTAAGTGACTGTATCTTATTCTGATTATCACATACAATGGACAACATTTCAAAAAACTAAAGCTGCTATAAATCGAAAACCATTTCGAGATTTAGCTCTAAAGGCCACAAAAAAAATGTTTTTGTATTTTTTGGATGTATCATTTTCGAGAAAATCATAAAATAGTAAAAAAGTGCTGATGACGTCATGCATCAGGTGCGATGCATTTTGATGATCAAAGCCTATAGATTTAAAAACAAAGTAACTGTCACTTTCATTTTTGATTGACGTTGACGTTTTATCGTGATGTTGTTGTTTATTTGGGTCATTTTCACAAATTCTGTTCTGACACTTTCTGACTATTTTTTTTAATTATCATATAAAATGGTTAGTATGTATTAAGATATGACCTCTATATAATATGTCCCAGAGCATGCCACCACCTACACAGCTGAAAAAATGCTTTTGCTTATTTTTTTTCATGATAAGTAGGTACTTTGTATCATCAGAAATATCAATGTCATTTGAAAATGACCCATTTGTTGGTTGGCATGTAAACAAAGTTTAAATGTCACTTGTCAGTGTCATTTATGTTTTTTTTTCGAGACTAGGGCAATAGACAAAAATAAAAATTTAGCCTAATATGTGACGACACTTCCGGTTTTAAAATAATTAACTTTAAAGTTAAAAATAACATGCAAAAATTTATGTATATACAAAATAAAAAAATACGGGTCCTCTAATTTTTAATAAACTTTACGAATAGCTAATAAAAATATAGGGTAAAGAAAATGAAATGTTGTCCATTGCAAGTTTTACTTTATCATATACACTCATTACTTTACAATATTGGAACAAGTTTTCATAATTATTTCTATGTTCATATTTAATTTTTAATGGTACTATTGTTTTTAACAGTCTGATTTGGATGTTATAAATACGTTTTAGGTATGTTTTATAGGTATAGCCATAACTCGTTATGCCGTAGTTTATTATTGAGTCTGCCATGGACAAGTATAGTAATCTCAAGGTGTTGTATGGTATCTTTTGTTTTAGAATTTTAATCTTAGCCAATATAGCTCTTAACCTATTACACACATGGTCCACATGCGGACCCCAATTAAATTTATCGTCTATTACTAGGCCAAGGTAGGTATGTTGTTTTACAATTTCAAGAGGCTTACAATCACATGGTGTTTGTTGAAGATGCATACAGTTATGTTCGTGGGCTACGATTGTTGGTGTAATGCTAGATTTTAGGTATGATGAGTGAATGTGCATTAACTTAGTTTTTTCATAATTGATGGATAAACCAACGTCGTGCGCCCATTTACATAACAGATCAAATTCTTTTTGCATTGTACATTGCGCAACCTCTAGGTCATGACATCCTACTATTAGACATGTGTCGTCAGCAAATTGGTAAACAGAAGCACGCTGGAATAGTTTACACATATCGTTTACATAAATCAAATATTCAGTTGGACCAATAACCGACCCTTGGGCCGTGCCCCGTAAGGATTGTTTTAGGTCACTATGCTCACCGGCAATACTAACTGTATTGTATCTGTTAGTATGATAGTTTTTAAACCAATCCAGCGTTGGTCCCTGTATGCCATTCTGCTGCATTTTTTTATAAAGCGTTTCGTGGTTAAGTGTATCAAAAGCTTTGCTGAAATCAATCATGATTGCAAGTACATGTCTTTTATTATTCAAGTGATTATTAACCTCCTCAGTAAACAAAGATAGAAGTTGAGTGGTACTCTTCTTTCTTTGGAATCCGAATTGTTTCTCATGAATGATGCCATTGTTCGATAAGAACTCATTAATTTTTTGTCCAAAATATTTTTCTATAATTTTATCTACGCAAGATAGTATAGTAATAGGCCTATAGTGATTTGTATTTGTAAAACAACCTTTTTTGTGAATTGGTCTAACTAAACCGATTTTTAGTTGGTCGGGGTAAGTCGAAGTACTTATACATTGATTAATTAAATGTTTTATAACTGGTGTTATTTTGAAGGAGATGTATTTTATATCTTTGGCTCTTATCTTATCGTATCCTGGACTTTTTTTGTCGTTAATTTTTTTAATAAGTTTTTCTACTATGATGTCATTAATTTTATTAATTCTTAGTGATACTTTTGCCGTATTTATATATGAATTTTCATCAAGCAATGGCTCATTACACGAGATTACAATGTCGGAGACATTTTTCTCAAAATCTTGAGAGAATTTATCTGCTAGGTTTTTTGCTTTAATTCTAAAGGACTTTAATAGGATGTCATCTACAGCTTTTATAATCCTACCTGTGAGTCTATTAACAATTTCCCACATCTTTTTTGGGTTCTTAAAGTTATCATAAATTTCTTTTTTTGTAAAATTATTTTTTGCTTTATTAATAAATCTGTTTGTTCTATTTCTATATCTTTTGTATATAATCTCATTTTGTTTGTTAGTTACATCACTTAAATGTATTTGTAATAATTTTGATTTTTTATTACACATTTGCTTAAGTTTATCTGATATCCAGTTACAGTTATATTTTTGATTAGTTTTTATTGTTTTCTTTATACAACATTGATCGTATATACTGTTAAATTTATGCACTATAAAATCTAGAATATCGTTAGGGTTATTTATATCAAATACTGGTGTCCAGTCAATATTGTCAAGCTCTAATCTCAGCTTATTATCATCTATTTTGTTTATAGTTATATTTTGATCAATCGGCTTTTGACTGATATAGGCGAGACCGGTTATGAAGTGGTCGGCTAGTGCATTTCGCACAACAGCTGAGTGTAGGGTAGTGTTATTGTACCCGCCTCGATCATTAGTATCGCGTACGAAAATGTGGTCAATGCATGTTTTAGATGTGCCTTTTACTGTGGTCTCAATTCTGGTATATTGATTAATATACGATTGGAATCCGAGTTCAGATAAGGTATTTTGATAAGAGCTTGCCAACGGACTAGACACCAAGATATCTATATTTATATCACCAGCAATTAGAAAGTTTGAGTTTATCGGATAGTTATTCAACACTCTTGATAGTTCGTTAATAAAATTGCAAATATTTAACTTAGGGGGCCGGTATATAGCACACACATACATATTATAGCCATCGGCTGTTATCACTTCACCAAGTAAGCACTCAAAACTAGATATATTCACTGGTATTTGTAGGAAAGTTACACTTTTATGAGCGTACACTATAACGCCTCCTCCTTTCCGGTTGCTTCGTAGCTCCGTGTACATTGTATAGTTATTGAATCCAAACAGTGTTTTTGTCAGGTCATTCACATTACACTCAGTTACGATTATTATATGGATAGTTGGCTTGCTTGTGGCGATAATGTACTCTAGTTGGGAATGGTTTTTTATCAGTGATCTTATATTGACTTGTAAAAGTAGTAGTTTATTTTGTCGAGGATTTATATCATGGGTATATTCGCTCCAAGTGGAGTGGGTTGATTCATATACTTCTGTTTCATAATTATTCATTAAAGATGTATATTTTGTAATGACAATATAAAACAAATATTGTCGCAGTTAAGAGAAGTGGAGTAAACTTTAATGTAAGTTTACATACCTCATTTTAGCAGCTCCTTCTTGATCGTTTCGATGTCGTTGGCAGATCGCACATAGTACACTTTTTTATCCCCGTCATTTTTACGTACCATTACCAAGCCATCTTTGCACCACACATATTTACATAGTGATTTCTCCTTCAGGTCTGTTTTTCCTCTCCATAGCAGGTACGCCGTAGTAGGGCTCAATGCTGCACGCACGAAGACCTTAGAGTCGCCACTGACCCCGAGGTCCCTGGCGCTGATGCTGGTACTCCTCGCGGCGGCTAGCCATGAGTCGCGGCGCCCCTCACGCAGGGTCACGACGATAGGCGCATCTGCCATGGCACGGGCTCCTTGTGCTACGCCGGGCTTGATGGGTTTTTTCTTCCTGTACACTTTTACAATGTCCTCTTCTTTTTGTTGGATTATCTTGCTCATAAGCGAAGCTAATTTCTTAACGTCTTTTTCGTCCTCGGTGACGCCACAGATCTCGATGTCGTTACAGAATTGGGCTTGCTCCATTTTATTGATTTTTTGCTGCAGGACCTCGTTCTTGAGTTCTAAGTTTGCAATTTTATTGTTTGCGTTCTTGCACTGATTTTCCATTAGTTTTACTCGACAGTCATAGTCTTTCATTTTATCTTCAAAGTCATCTATTTTATCGGAGTAAAATTTGAGGGTACTCTGCAATTCATCGCGTATGATTTCGCGGACCGTTTGCCGCATTTCACGAACCTCTTTTTTTATCTCGTGCAACAGCCTTTCTTGAGTACCTTGGTTAGTTCCTTCAACTTCTGAGTCTTCGTCCTCCAGGTCTGGTAGAATGACCGAGATGCGTTTCGGCTTACCTCCCGCCGCGCTAGAACATCCACGGCATTTCCAGTCAATCGAGTCCGTTAGGGACAAGGCACTCAACTGCTCAGTGGATAGGGACGCGCAGGTGCCATGCAACCACTTGTTACATTTGCTGCACTGTACTCCGGGACTTTTTTTGCCAACAAGTTTACTACACTTGGCACACTTCACCATTTTTATCTTTGACGCGCACGCGCAACAAACAGTTTATAGATAAACAATTAGACAATGTCCGTCCTCCGCTGCTGCGTACGGGCAACTGAGGAAATAGGACTAAGGGAATTCTAGATACATTATAGTATAGTACCTATCACAAGGGTACCTATACTACCTATACATTATGTTAAGGCCTACTTGCTAAGCTAAAAGAGGTGTATGTAGTAGGCAAGTAGTAGGCTATTATGTTTGACAGATGTATATGGGTGTCATAGAGGCGGCGACTAAAATTGACAACATTTCAAATAAAATGCTCACCGATTTTATTTTATTTTCGACGAGATATCACAAATTTAGATGACCCGTACTTTTATTTCTTAATATTTCTATGTTTTAATATATTTTTTTAATTTCAAAGTTCAAAATATTTATAGTTTGAGTGACGTCACGTCGAGGCTTAGGATAAAAATATTTTGGTTGCCTGCCTAACCTAAAAAAAGAAGTTGGATGACATTAACTTGACATGAACAAGGACCAATCAACTTCAACTTCAACTTTATTTTGTGGCAAGGACCAATCACGAACTTCCGTCATTGACAAGGACACATAAAAGTGACAGACATTTGAGTGATGTTTGTCATTGTCATTGTCACAGTGACATAACATGTTTTTTTTTGTTCATGTTTTAGAAGTAAAAGCGCGTTTAATAGGGAATATGCGTAATTTTTTTTAATACTTTTATTGGATAGTTTTACATCACTTTATAATAGTAAAAAAAAAATTCAACGCCAAAATAAGTAATTTAAGGTATTTTAAAGAAAGTTAAAAAATTACAACCATCACGATGTAGCGTTATTTATGTTCTAGACATAAATACCTACCTAATATAAATTTAATTTAGTAAGACAGTAGTAGTTACGTACCTAAATAAAACATTTATTTAGTTACTTATCGATACTAACTATCGACGTTTCGATAAACTCTTAAAATCGACACTAACTACAACACTGGCCCTTTTGTTTTGGAACCTGCCTAGCTGCGTATCCCCTCTCGACCCTCCGGCCCGCCTGCCCCGCCATCAGCGGTCGGCGGCCAGCGCTCCTTCCATTCCACCTCAGACCGCGGGACGCCGAGTGCGTGTCTCTCTAACCAGCGCGCATTTCCACTTTGCTCCGCTCTGAACGGACGTCTTATCGCTGCATAATATATAATAACTTATGTTAGTTATTCATTCTTAAAGTCTAAATTCAGTGTGTGAATCTTCCCCACTTTCGGGTGAGTTGTGAACAGATTTGTCTAGCTTTCTTACGTATTAAATTGTGTTTTAAATGTGTTAATTTCATAGATTTGTATAACTTAGCTTCCATTTTATTTTATTCGCTTGCTTACGCGCTAGCTAACTTTACTAACTGCGCACTTATAGCAGCCAAGATGGCGGATATGCAATTACGCATGATCATTTAGACATTTCATCATAATCAGCTTTTTTATTTCTTTTATTTTAATTACGCTAGCTTGCCTAAATGCATTAACGTAGTTTTATTCCAAATTATGCTGCAGCTAGTGTACCGCTTTCGGCCTTTCCTTATTATTACTATTTCTTATTTAATTAATGTTAGGTATTCCGTTCTGGTTTCCACTGCCGCCTCAATCAAGTTAGATTAGGTGCTCTTCTGTAGGTTTTGATGACGGTATGTGGAACCTAGATGATAACTGTGTACTGATGCGTTGGATGTCTATCTATTCCAAGGTCCACGCTACTACTACGAGGTTCACGCTTACGTCCACGGTACGGTTTACCGACTGCACGGAACTTCTACCTACTTCTACGGCTCGCCCTCTACGTGCTGGTTCGGCAACCCCCTACCTCCGTGTTGCTGGCCACGCCGCGCAGCCGAGCTACACGCCACGCGCACGCAACGGCCACGTGACCTGCCTGCCTACCTACCTGGGCACTGGAGAAGAGGACTTCCACGCCGGTCGCGTTATCGGGATTCCACGCCGATACTCTTCGACTCAGGGGAGTCCCTATCCGTGCCAACTGAAAACTGACTGATCGTGTAGTGTAGGCCTAACCCACACTTGACCTCTAAATAAATTTGTGTCAAGCTAAACCCTGGCTTTCTCATTTCACCTCTCCCGTTAGCTAGCCATTTTTCATAAGCGCGACACTGGCGCCCAACGTGGTTCTAACGGTCAGTCATTTTTTGGTTGGTGACGTAGCTTGATTTGTGTGCGTGCAATTTGTAAAGACTTTTTTTCTATTTATTTCAGCTACACTTCGTAACTAAAGTGCTGTGCGACATTCCAATATTTTAGTGTTGTGACAAAATTTAAACTTATCGATATCGATAAAATATTGTTTTCTATTTTCCTTAATTTTCTGTTCATTTTGGTTCGCACAGGACATTAGTTATATATTTTATTCCAGCGTGTTTTGCACACTTTGCAATTTTTTTTTTTCTCTGTAAATTTTTTTGTGTGCAAAGAAAAGAATTGTCTAGTAATTGTTTTTGTAACAGAACGGAATCATTTAGTTTAGGTAAATCTGTTCACACTTACTGGTTCACTTTAGATTTGCGAGATTTTTTTTTTCAAATTCTAACCTAAAATATGGCACGTGTTATAAAATTTTTGTCTCTTCAAAAGCCCGAGCTTTCCTACGAAGTAGCTATTCGTGGTGAGAAAGCTGATGGCACGGTTGAAGAATTGCGCAAACAAATAACGAAATTATGTCGATTGTTTCCTTCGGAGGATATTTTAGAATCTTCAATAAATATAAAGGAGGATATAGCCGGAGTAAACTTGAGTTTGGATAAACTGGAGAGTTTTATCAAAACGTTGAATACCAAACCTGACCTAAATGTATTTAAACGTGCTCAAAACCTCGCTAGCCACTTGTTCCATAGGATCAATCGCATTGATGCATCTACTTCACCCCAAATGCTGGAAGCTTTGGAAGTCTCTATGGGCCGCTATCAATCATTAACTGAAGAATTGGGTGAATTTAAGTTCGCTGACAATGAGCCTCAGCCCCAAACTTCGCAGGGTAACTACACTCCCATCTGCCCAATTCCTCAAATTAACGTCACGTGTGACCGCGGTTCTTCCAACGACTTCTCTAGTCTGCGATTTAATGGCAAATCTTGTGCCCGCGCATTTATAATACGGGTGAACGAGTTTATCAAGGCGCGTAATATCTCCCCGAATAAGGTGTTGTCCTTTGCAACCGAGATTTTTACTGACGAGGCCTTACATTGGTTTCGCTGTATTAAAGAGCAGGTATCCTCATGGGATCAGGTCTGTGAACGCTTGAAAGACGATTTCACTCATGCGGATTACGACTACCGTTTTCTTTCTGAAATTAGGGCACGTACGCAAGGTGAGAAGGAGAATATAACCATATATCTCTCAATTATGGCAGGAATGTTCTCTCAGCTAAATAGGGAACTGTCTGAAGAGGAGAAATTGGAGATTATTCTACATAATATTCGTCCTGCATATGCCACAGTACTAACGTCTTCCCCAGATATCAAAGACATCGAGTCTCTTAGAATTCTCTGCAAGAATTATGAGAACGTGCAATCACGATTGTCTCAATTTCACGAACCACCTAAGATAACCTCTGCTACTTTCGCTCCGGATTATGCCTACCCTTATCACACAGCACCTTCAGAAAACGTAAAATCTTACCCTAAACCGTATTCTGGTAACAATAAATACCCCAACTATGGTCAAAATCAAAGATCCGGCTACACAAATTACCATAACAAGCCTAATTTTCAAAACAATGGTAATAATAATAATTATAGACAAACTTTTCAAGGTCCTAAACCTGTTCACACAGTTGAAAAGAAGCTTTTCTGTCCTCGCTGCCGGGTTGATTCCCATGGACTTAGAAGCTGTAAAGCTGAACGTAAAATTGTTTGTTTCCGCTGTGGTCGTCCTGACGTCAAATTTCATGACTGTCCCGATTGCCAAAACGCTTCTTTTCGGCCAAAAAACTAAATAAGCAGAATTGTAGTGCCAACAACTTTGATGAACAAGATTGGGCTTGTTGGTTAAAGTTCATCAAAAATTTCTCCACTTACTATAAAGTAACTTCAATTCTGCAATCTAAACCAGAAAACGATTCTAGGCCTTACGCAAATATTTTGATTAACAACATACAAGCTTGTGGCTTGCTTGATTCTGGTGCTGCCGTTACCATCTTAGGTAACAACAGTTATAATGACCTAAAATTAGATTGTCCCATTCTAAAAGATGACTGCGTGACTGTAGTTGCTGCTGGTGGTCAAACTATTAAGAGTGTTGGCTATGTGAATTTACCTATCACATTTGAGGGTAACTTTCATATCATTAGAGCTTATGTGGTTCCTGCAATTGATACTCCACTTATATTAGGTATCGATTTTTGGCGTAAATTCCAGTTATGTCCCAAGTATCTTGGCTCTATCGACATAACCAGTTCTAATGTAGCCCCTATTTCAGTTTTGTCCCTTTCCACCGACACTCATGTCACTTCTTATGATCATTTGGATGATAAGCAGCGCATCATTGCTGACAATCTAATAGAACAATTTAAAGATATCTCCATGGAAAGAAAGGGATTGGGTAGGACCTCTTTAATCACCCACCGCATTGATACTGGTGATTCCCCTCCCGTCCGTCAAAGGTATTATCGCATGTCACCTGAGAAACAGCGTATCCTTACACAAGAGGTAGACGAAATGCTGAAGCTGGACGTAATAGAGCCTTGTGAGAGTGAGTGGTCCTCTCCAGTCCTCATCGTCTACAAACGTAACGGTCAGCCTAGGTTTTGTCTCGACAGTCGTAAGCTCAACTCGGTGACTAAAAAAGATGCATATAGCCTTCCTTACATCTCTGAAATCCTGGACAACCTTAGGGATGCTAAATACATGTCCTCAATCGACTTGTCAAAAGCTTTTTGGCAAATACCTATCGCAGAGGAAGACCGAGACAAAACGGCGTTTTACGTTCCCGGACGCGGTTCCCTACGCTTCAAAACTACAGCATTTGGCTTAACCAATGCCCCTGCGACTCAGCAACGTCTTGTTGATAAACTGTTTGGGCCAGATTTCGATTTGAAAGCTTTCTGCTATTTAGATGATATCGTCACTGTGAGTAGCTCCTTTGAAGAGCACGTTTCCCTTCTACTCTGTGTTCTTCAAAAGTTGCAGCAGGCTAATCTCACAATAAATATTGATAAATGCCAATTTTTTCGCAGCCAGCTTAAATATTTAGGCTATGTGGTGGATGCACAAGGCTTGCGGACAGATCCCGAGAAGGTAGAGGCGATCCTAAATTTCCCTACCCCTACTTCCAGGAAAGATCTAAAACGTTTCCTTGGGACTGCTACCTGGTACCGCCGCTTTGTTCCAAATTTCAGCACCATTGCTGGACCACTCAATAAGCTGACTTCGAACAGAAAGAACGCCCCACCATTTTCTTGGTCTGCTGAAGCAGATGCCGCTTGTGTCAAGCTAAAGGAGTGTCTCATATCAGCACCCGTTCTTTCCTGTCCCGACTACAACCTACCGTTTGAGGTTCACACCGATGCCAGCAATTATGGGGTAGGTGCAATGCTGACTCAAACTGTAGATGGTGTTGAACGTCCGATTGCGTATATGAGCAAGTCGCTTACGGGAGCAGAAAAGAACTATAGCATAACGGAAAGAGAGACTCTCGCTGTTTTGATAGCACTTGAACATTGGCGCTGCTACCTCGAAAATGGGCAGTCATTCACTGTCTATACAGATCATTCTGCCTTAAAGTGGTTCTTATCTCTAAACAATCCAACTGGCCGGTTAGCTCGCTGGGGTATCCGTCTCTCGATGTTTAACTTTGATATTAAGCATCGTAGAGGTGTAGACAATGTTATCCCCGACGCCCTTTCCCGTGCTGTCCCTATCTCTGCAATTTCCACAGCAGACTACATTTCCACCACTAATGATAGTTGGTATAAAAGTATTTATAACCAATGTTTGAATAACCCTTCTGGTTTTCAAAACTTCCAAATTAAAGACAAACGCCTATTTCGACTTTCCCGAAACAAATGTCACCTCACTTCTGAGTTTGCTTGGAAAGAAGTAGTACCAAACGAATTGCGTCAGCAAGTGATATCCGAAAACCATGCTACACCTACAGCTGGTCACTTGGGGATTCACAAAACCTACCATCGTTTGGCTCTGCACTACTTCTGGCCGGGTATGCACGGTGATATTGTCAAGTTTGTTTCCTCTTGCCCCACCTGCCTTGCTTATAAACTGCCTAACCATACTACCTTGGGTGAGATGGGAAGGCCAAAACAATGCTCTCGTCCTTTCCAGATGATTTCCATCGATTTTGTCGGCCCCCTACCTTCGAGTCGGAAGCAAAATACATACTTGCTAGTGGTAGTATGTTGCTTCTCTAAGTATGTCCTGACGTTTCCAATGCGAAGGGCAACAGCCGATGGTGTCATCAAACACTTAGAGGATTCTGTTTTTCTGGTCCACGGGGTCCCCCAGACCATCTTTTTGGACAACGGCAGCCAATTTATAAGTAGAAACTTGGATTCCTTCTTTAAAAAATATAAAGTCCCTAATGTTTATTTTACGCCAAGGTACACTCCTCAAGTGAACACTGTTGAGCGTTACAACAAAACTGTCATGACGTGCGTCTCAACTTTCATTGAGAATGATCATAGGTCATGGGACGCTAACTTACCCAAAATTCAATTCGCCATGAACAATTCTGTAAATGAAGCTACCGGTTACACACCATCATTTCTTGTTCATGGTAGGGAACTCGTCACCTGCGGATCCCACTACCTGGATTCCGATTTGGGAGACGAAGTATTGTTTTTACCTCGCGATATTTATTGCGAAAATGTTGGTCATCTGGCCGGTATCTTCAATAACGTCCAAGCTTCTCTTTGGAAAGCGCACATGAAAAATTCGTCTCGTTACAATTTAAGGCGAAGAAATGCCGAATTTCAAGTTAACGACATAGTTTACAAGAGAACGTATTTTCAGAGTGACAAAGACCAACATTTCAGCAAGAAATTAGCCCCCAAATTTTTAAAATGTCGAGTCACTGCAAAGAAATCTCCTCTAGTTTATCAATTGCAGGACATGACTGGAAAGGACCTTGGTGCTTGGCATATTAAGGACCTGAAGCTAGTTAATTATGCACAGTAGTCAACTTTTTTTTCCCTCATTAAAACAGTTACCCTTTAATTTTTATGTCTTATCAAAGACATCTGCTTAAGTCAACAGATTTTTATATCAGTTGCCTTTTTATGTAAGGACGCCTTATTATTTTAAATTATATTTAATAAGGTTATTTTGAAAGGTGAAGTATGACAGAATTTGAAAGTGAAGTATATTTTTTTAAGGTAGTATCTTTGATAGGAGCATTAGTTTAGCTGCGGATTTTTTTCTATCAGTAGGCAAAATCCTTGGGCAGCGAGCGGGGTAACTGTAGCGTTATTTATGTACTAGACATAAATACCTACCTAATATAAATTTAATTTAGTAAGACAGTAGTAGTTACGTACCTAAATAAAACATTTATTTAGTTACTTATCGATACTAACTATCGACGTTTCGATAAACTCTTAAAATCGACACTAACTACAACACTGGCCCTTTTGTTTTGGAACCTGCCTAGCTGCGTATCCCCTCTCGACCCTCCGGCCCGCCTGCCCCGCCATCAGCGGTCGGCGGCCAGCGCTCCTTCCATTCCACCTCAGACCGCGGGACGCCGAGTGCGTGTCTCTCTAACCAGCGCGCATTTCCACTTTGCTCCGCTCTGAACGGACGTCTTATCGCTGCATAATATATAATAACTTATGTTAGTTATTCATTCTTAAAGTCTAAATTCAGTGTGTGAATCTTCCCCACTTTCGGGTGAGTTGTGAACAGATTTGTCTAGCTTTCTTACGTATTAAATTGTGTTTTAAATGTGTTAATTTCATAGATTTGTATAACTTAGCTTCCATTTTATTTTATTCGCTTGCTTACGCGCTAGCTAACTTTACTAACTGCGCACTTATAGCAGCCAAGATGGCGGATATGCAATTACGCATGATCATTTAGACATTTCATCATAATCAGCTTTTTTATTTCTTTTATTTTAATTACGCTAGCTTGCCTAAATGCATTAACGTAGTTTTATTCCAAATTATGCTGCAGCTAGTGTACCGCTTTCGGCCTTTCCTTATTATTACTATTTCTTATTTAATTAATGTTAGGTATTCCGTTCTGGTTTCCACTGCCGCCTCAATCAAGTTAGATTAGGTGCTCTTCTGTAGGTTTTGATGACGGTATGTGGAACCTAGATGATAACTGTGTACTGATGCGTTGGATGTCTATCTATTCCAAGGTCCACGCTACTACTACGAGGTTCACGCTTACGTCCACGGTACGGTTTACCGACTGCACGGAACTTCTACCTACTTCTACGGCTCGCCCTCTACGTGCTGGTTCGGCAACCCCCTACCTCCGTGTTGCTGGCCACGCCGCGCAGCCGAGCTACACGCCACGCGCACGCAACGGCCACGTGACCTGCCTGCCTACCTACCTGGGCACTGGAGAAGAGGACTTCCACGCCGGTCGCGTTATCGGGATTCCACGCCGATACTCTTCGACTCAGGGGAGTCCCTATCCGTGCCAACTGAAAACTGACTGATCGTGTAGTGTAGGCCTAACCCACACTTGACCTCTAAATAAATTTGTGTCAAGCTAAACCCTGGCTTTCTCATTTCACCTCTCCCGTTAGCTAGCCATTTTTCATAAGCGCGACAACGACCACTTTGAAATTCCCGTCAGGATGGCGGGCTGTCGTGACGTCATAATCGTTTAATTTCACGTCTCAGAATAATGAGTCCCGTCAGTCGGCATAGATTTTTACCTAATCAAGTAATCACAGAGTACTTTTGTATTTTCAACAAACCAATGTTGTCATGGTAACAAACGAAAAAGGAAGTGTATAAAGTGTAATCAGTGGCTGTTTTGTAATGGTAATAAAGTGTGACCAGTGGCTGTTTTGTAATAGGAGCTCGTAAACAGCTGCTAGTAGCTCTTTTGAAATGGGAGCGCGCAAACCAGAGGACCTTTGTACACAATATTACGCTATTATGGCAATATGAATATAAAGTTATATTTGTATTGTATGTAAGTACTTACTGTAACTTTGGTTCTCAGTAAGAGAGACTAGGGTTAGTGGGTTGTTCTATTCTATTATCTGTAGGGGTGTAAGAACCTGCACCTGGCTCTCTTGAATGGAACCATTGTGCATATCTCAAAGGTCTAAACCCCCTTATCTAAACTATCGAATAAGAGTATAAAAATATATGCATATTCCCTAATATTTGGGCACACGGCTCTCGACTTTTCAATAGTCTTTGCTGTCCTTTTCCGCAGCTGGCCACAGTTTACTCGTTCATACTGCGTAATAAATTTAATGTGTCCAGTTCTTCTGATTACGAGAATTCTTCCATAACTTAATTTAGAAAAAAATAACAACTTTTGAAATATACTTACGACTGCCATTATAACCTAAAAGTAGAAAGAGCAACTTGTGTCATGTTCATGTCATAATACTTACAATACAAATTTAATTTTATTGTGTTGCAATATGGAGCATATTTGAGTGGCTCGTTGACTAGCGAATGGCTGTTTAAGCCTCATTACAATAGAACAACTAGTGGCAGCCCATACACTACCAACAAAAAATATAAAAAGTCCTAAACTTTGCAAACAAACAAGCATATCAAACAAGAAGTGGAGAGGTTATAGGAGGCTAGGATCTACACGTATTGGAAGAATTTTTATGTGATCCATCGTATCTGATCACAACGAGCATCACAAATACTCGGTGACATTAACATTTCTTTGTTTACACTTGACATTTATTTAACTATACGACCGAACCACGACCAAAGAAGTTATTATTCTGAGATTGATATATAAAGAATTATGACGTCACATCCGCCCTAAGAAAATGGGTGACGTTTCTCGGAAGTTAGAATTTACCGAAGTTTTTTTGTACTTTTCAACTTCATTTACTTGCTCAAAAATAAATTATAATCAAAAATAATGATGGAGTCGTAGTTATGAAACAACAAAGTTTATTATAAATAATATTTGACCTTTATTTGAACCACTTGCATATTCCCTATTATTATGCCACAACGTGATTTCACGAATGATAATTTAGATTTTTATGTTTTTCTCTGAAATAAATGAATAGAAAAATCGGAAACATTTTTTTTTGTGAATATTAGAGCCATATCTCTAAATGGTTTTCGAATTTCAACTGTATAAAATTTTGAAATGTTGTCAATTATATCTTTTTTGTTTGACAGACAATGAGATATTAGACGGGCATTCAATGATAGATAATACCCACTAGAGACCTACTATTAACACACTAATGTTCTAACCAAATATTTCTGATTTTACCAACAAAATAATATTAAAATTACCGTACAGTAAAACGCGGTTTTCATACTATTTGTAAATTGATACTTAACTAGCTCATGCAGCTTGGCATCGAGTTCTGACCGCAGTCGCCGCATCCAATCCCCGCCCTCCAACAGAACACTAAATTGAATAAGCTTCGATTTTGTACGATACCAAGCAATTATGCATCTCTACAGTGTAGTGCAACTATTGGTTTGTTTTGTGGGTCAGTTATTACCTAAATGATATCTAAACCATACAAAATACTTACTATGTACTTAAAGGCTGTATAATATATACTACATAGATGGAGAAGCACCTTCACAGTAGACAATCTGGGCACCCAATTTTCAGTTAGACACGTTGTACTAAATACATTATCTGTTTCTAAAGTATGATTCCAGATTAATTGTCTTGTTAAATTACAACATAATATGGGAAGCATGTAGTAAGTACGTGTGTGTTAAATTTAAGCAGTATTTATTATAAAATTCGTTACAAAATATGTCATGTTCGGTACGAACCCTGCCATGTAGATAGTTTATCTTTGTCGGGTGCGGCGCAACAACCATACGTATGTATACCTCGGTGTAAAATCGAGTAAATAAATCACAAGCAGTAACAAAACTCTGATTTAAACAATCTTTCTAGGAATATACCAGAAAGTGAAAGTTTTACAATGACGACCGAATGGCGTAGTGGTTAGTGAGTCTAGTGAGCCGAAGGTCCCGGGTTCGATTCCCGCCTGGGGCAGATATTTGTTTAAA
Organism: Plutella xylostella; assembly: GCF_932276165.1. Classification (NCBI taxonomy): domain Eukaryota; kingdom Metazoa; phylum Arthropoda; class Insecta; order Lepidoptera; family Plutellidae; genus Plutella; species Plutella xylostella. The sequence goes on from NC_064005.1 coordinate 4,559,036, forward strand.
CACAGATATTTGTTCTCGGGTCTTGTACCTATGTGCCCGTAAAATGGCAATAGGCCCGCCCCCTATTACATTGGGACTAATATAACACTCTGGCGAAAAGTGGGTGCAGCAATGCACCTCTGCCTACCCCGCAAGGGAGTACATTAGTACAAGGTGTGAGTGTTTGTGTTGTGTGTGTGGAAGTTTTACTAGCTAACTCCATGTTCATTATACTTACGTGGGTGGTCTGAAAAGTTTCCGACCTAACATAGATATAAGATTTTTTTTCTTAAAATTTCTTTTTATTCTTCTACATAGTCTCTGATGTAGTAATTAGGCGGCGCCAAAACTCGGATTTATTGCGCCTAAACTGCGCCAACAGAGCATTGGAAATGTTCATTCGAACACGTCGTTGGTCTGACGTTAGCAAACGCGGCAGCCAACGCGCGGACAGCCTTCTCATGCCTAAATCTTGATTTAATATGTGACAAACACGTTCTCTGGACATTTTCATTGCCTCTGCTATCTCTCTCACTTTAATTCGGCGGTCGTCTAACACCATTTGGTGAACTTTAACGATGTTATCGTCAGTAGTTGCAGTTTTTGGACGTCCCGAACGTTCATCATCTCCGAAGCTCTTACGGCCACGTTTAAATTCGGCTGCCCAAAATTTTACTGTGGTAAATGACGGTGAAGAGTCCCCGTACACAGAATCTAACTCATCTTTGATTTTCGTAGGGGCATTCCCTTTCAAAAACAAATATTTTAAGACAGCTCGATACTCGATTTTTTCCATTTTCACGGAAATGCTCACATCGACTCACTCAAACGACTGTAAAATAAAAACCGCGCGTCAAAAATGGCTGAAACTTTGAAGTGTTGCTGTCAAAAGATGCACAATTATATTCCCTGACTTTAATTGATGTGTGCTACCATCTTCACGTTGAGGTCGGAAACTTTTCAGACCACCTACGTAAGTACTTACTTCCTGATAAGTGATAACGATAATGCTATACAGAAAGCAAAGCTTTTGCGAATTTATAAATTCTTCTTTGTAACATTTAACATTACTTAAACCTATGATGGATATAATAATATTAATTAGGATTAGCATTAAGTCCACATTTTATACACTTATAACTAAATTATAGGTATTTCTGCAATAAAGTACCAATTAAATAAATAAAATGAGTTAATGAAACAGGATGTGCGGTTCACAGATTGTAGAGACTAAGTATACCTTATTTTCTTAACTGAGATCCAAACCCCGGTAGCTATTAGAGATTGCTGATGACTACTTTTTTACACAATTACTTAACATAATTTTGAAGCTTTTATACTGTCTGAAATAAATTTACCGTTCCATCGCTCCGTACGCTGAAGCATATTGTAAATTGCAATAAATCTATTCCGCAGCAGGGTGGTGCTGAAAACTGAAAAGCTGAAACTATCTCCACGCCGCGTATTTACCTACCAAGATAGGTACCTAGGTTCCTTACTGAGAGCATGGATAGAGCGATAACTTTGATTGAAATCGACTTTGCAGTTCTCAATACACGGATTGCATCAAATTTTCAATCAAAGCTCGAGCTTCAGTTGATAATATGATTGTTGTTTTGTTTATAAAGGCAAAAAAATTGAAATCTTCAACAAGATAGAAAATTATTTGAATAAAAAGTAGTTAAAACAAAAAGAGGAAATACTTACCTACCTACTTTAGCAAACAGAATGATGATTTGTTAGTAAAACATTTGTATCTCCAAACATAAACCTTTTGTTACATAAATAAACAGAACCCCAGTACAGCTTCGTCCGAAATCCTCTGATATCCTCAAAAAAAGGATGTAATCCGTCCTAACTCTACACAGAAAGGTCCGGGAGGCAATCTTGGAGTTTTATATCTGCGACCGTAGTAAAGCGTTCTATTTGCTTCCGTGATCGATGCCCCCAGACCCAAAAGGGTCACCCTAGCTTACGAAAAACGAAGAAGAAGCGTTTAAAAGCGCTCCAGCTACGATCGTCCTTAATTTTTTTCTAAAGCTGGGTTAACCCTCCGGGACACTCTGAAGGTCGTATAGTAACATCTTATTGTCATTGGGTGATGATTTCTGACGAGTTATGTCTTCGAATTAGGTAGGTGAGGAATTTTAAAAATTTATAACAACGGCCATTTTGGCATGTCCCTCAACTTCTTTATTTATTTGCAGGGATTTCTTTCCTTATATTGGTAAAAAATGCCTTGTAACTGAAAATATAACTTATTGACTATATTTAAAACTAAAATGTTATTAAATCCTGCTTAAACTGAATTTTGCAAAAATATTTTAACAAGTCGTGACCCACGATTTTGCCCTGTCCCCAGCATAAAATGAAACTTTAAGCTCAATTTATTCAAAAAAAATCTGAGTAGCCGAACTTTTGGAGTGGTTTTTATGGAAGATCTACTAAATAATTATCGTTTGACATCATTAAAAGTGCGAATAATAGCAGTTTTATATTTTTTAATCGAAAATAATTGCGGCCCTAATTTTGATACTTCCGGAAATGTCGGTTTTGTTACCGCATTTTTTCCTATAGAAAATTTACCAAATGCTTATTTTTCGTTTTTAAAATATGGCAATATTAAGATATTAGAGATTGCCGGCTTAAAAAAATGAAAAAGGCCTCCGTGGGTAGCTCTGTGAGACTGTCTTTATTACCGGTCAAACTATGACCAAATTAGTCGTCAGATTTGTTACTACCGTAAACAATTATTTATTAACACATTTCTTTCGATAAATTAATATAAAAAGGCATGGTTAATGCTAAACAAATTGTGGTATTTGGTTTATCACTGCTAGTAACTGAACAGCTAATATATTTTTTCAAAGGTTAGGTGGGCGTGTTTTGTTACTTCGATTTTGTTACTGAGGGTACGGTCACATATAGTTGGAACGAAAAAGTAACAGAATCGGTTTACATGGCGACTTTAATAACGGAAGTCGGATTGCTATGACTGTTTATTTATTGTTTTTTTTTTTTGTTATAAATGTGTTTTTTCGAGCGATATAACCCAATTTAGAGTTAAACCTATTATGAAGATGTTTGAAGTGAATTTCATGTAAAATAGGGCCCATGTTTTAGATTCATCATGTTAAAATTTTGTGCTGGTGCCATGTAAACCAAGCCCAACTATTTTGTTACCGTCCGTTTTGTAGCTGTCCCTGCATTTTGTTCGAAGATTTTGTACTATTTTGTTTAAAACTCTTTACTTTTCTAATTTATTTGGTTCTAATTATTTAATATTAGTTATTCCCCAACCTATGTAAAAGTTATTAATGTGTTGTGGTTTAAATTACGTCTCAGGCATTAAAAATAATTCTTGATTTGTTGACTGTGGTAACAAAACTGAGACATTATTGAATTTTTAACTGATTTCTAAAGAATATACGACTTTTTTCCCTTGATAATGTCATTTAAGAAGACTGTGGCTTTCCTTTAAATACGTTAAATTGAAAGAATATCTAAAGTTTAATTAATTATTTAGGCCCCAAGAATGGTAACAAAACAGAAATTAATTCATACTAACGGTCACATTTTTTCATTTTATTAAATAAGTACTAATAATACCGTAATTACACAATAGATTTTAATAACTATAGATTATAGCGGTGTTATTTCATTTACTCAAAATATATTACAACACCTAAAAATAAAAACATAACATTTTCATCCGTTGTTATAAATTTTTATAATTCCTCAGGTACTATTCAAGAGTTTGTTGAAGATATACAGATTGTTGCAAAAGAGGAATACTCCGAAAGGTGTCTGGCAGGGAGGTCTCAGGGGGTCATTTTAAACAACTCGAGTTTCCAAAAGTTATTCAGAATGGCCCTCTGAGTTACCCCGTTTCGGCTTAGTAACGTAACGGCACCAGTAATGGACATGGAACCAGTAATGGACACTTACAAACTTATTTTGTTTAAAATAAGAGTATGCATAGTTTTACGAAAATTGCAACACCTTAGTTTCAAAGCCTAGACATCCCTCCTTGTTATATAGACAAGTTACTTATGTCATCCATTTAGATTCAAAATTGTGAGGCAAAAAAGTTCATTTGATGGGGGTTCACAAATGAAACCGAGATTTGTTAAGGAATTCGTTAAGGACTTAAGTGTAGATTTTGGTCGGTGATTTCGTTTTATTTTAGGTATATGAAATTGCTGTGATTTTATGGAAACTATACTGAATTACGCACATATTTATAAAAGAATAGGAGAGCTTACGTTTATAGAAATGATTTCAGAGGGGGGTGTTCATTACTGGTTTGCAAATTTTCAGTAAATCCAGTTATGGACAGGTGTCGAAAATAATGTTTTAAGGTAATGTTGAATTTTCTTATTTCATTGTCTTTAGAATTTCATAATTATATTGGTAGTTTTTGTAAAACATGAATAAAATGAAGGATACCAGTATTGTACAGGTGTCCATAATTGGGTGTCCATCACTGGATTTTTCATATTGCCTTAGAAAAACGTATATACGCCCAAGCAAATGGGAGATGCTATTATGGATGTACATGATGGCCACTGCAGCCATGCGTTATGGAGACACAAACATAGTGTAGGGGGAACCCCTACACCTATTGCTAGTGTTCCAGAACAAGTATTGATCCAAGATGCATATGAAAATCCAAGTCTTCACGCGACTGTTGCTGTTGTAGAAAAACACGCTCACAGAAGCAGAATGTACCTAATTGAAATAAAACTAGTAATATGATAGTAGTAGTTAGCACATCTAAATATGTGAACCCACCAATCCGCAGTGGACCACCATAGTGGGAATGGACTATTTCCCTTAGCTTAGGAAGGCAGTTTAGACCTAGGGGTACAAGCACAAAGGTTTCATTCGAGAGAGCCAGGTGCAGGTACTTACAGCCCCACAGAGAATAGAAATAGACAGTGATCGTGTGACGAATAGAACAGTTAAGCTTGGTAAGAATATCATGAGAATTTGAAAAGAAGGGATTTTAAAAGGAGAAGGAATTAAGAGCAAAATTTTAGTAGAAAAAAGGATAGTGAGATAAAAGTTTGTGAAAGGAAAAGACTTAAATTAAAAGCATTTTCTGGCTGGTGTAAATGCAAAACCTGGATAACCCAGATGATATGATATGACAAGAGGATTTTAGGAACGCAAGAAGTTGAGACGAGAGTGTTGTTGAGAGATGGTGGAATTGGCCTAGAGGTGGGTGCCCGTACTTATACGGTCAACGGTGCATTTACATGTCTGCGATACATGTGGCAGTCAAAACACCTCTCCATTACAGTGAAAGATATGTATCACCAACGATACTAATGTCGGTACTGTTATACGCTTGCGACACCTGGTAGATCACAAAGATACATAGGTACACAGAAGCTGCAGGTCTTCATTAAACGCTGTCTCCTGTGAAAGATTTTCTGGCCCGAGATGATCTCCAACATAGATCTGAGGAAAAGCTGCCATGAAGATCCTTTTGGTTCACAGACAAAACGCCGCAAATGAAGTTGGAATAGCCATACCCTGCGTAGAGACTAAAACAAAATCCTGAGACAGGCTCTCGAATGGAATCAGCAGGGTAAGCGTAAGCAAGGCCGCTAAATAGACCTGGCGGCGCTCGATCGGACGGAGATGTGGGAAGTTTGAATCACGTGGTCCGATGCAAAGCTGGCTGATGTCAACAGTATGCGATAGAAAACTGTTGTGTTTGCCCTCTGCCCCACTAGGGGAACATAATGATACAAAGAAAATGAATAAAATGCAGTAGGACAGGATTTATAATGTTATGAATTGGAAATTTTAGTGTTTCCGTAAAAACTTTTTTTTAGAAAGTTAAATTAGCCGTCTTTGATAGCTCCCACAGTGTAACTGGCGACCAAGCATGTTTGTGTAAACGGTTATGATTACTAATCATAGCTATAATTATAATAATATAAGCATAAAATCATATTTTATACTTTTATCCAATAAAAAATCACTGTCCAACATTGGGTGTCCATAACTGGAGTTTGGGTGTCCATTACTGTGGTTTTAGGACATATTTTACAAATATAAAATTTCCTGAAATACTAATCGTTCAAATCGAGCTAGTGTACATTCATCTTAAACAGCAAGATATTCCTACGATTCATACCAACTTTCAATATTCTAACTCAAAAACTGAGCGATTAACTTCCAAATCATTTGTAAAAAATCCTTAAGGTGTCCATTACTGGTGCCGTTACGTTATACCACTCTATTCTATTCTATTCTCTGTGGGAGTGTAAGTACCTGCACCTGGCTCTCTCGAATGGAACCGTTATGCATATCCCCAAGGTCTGAACTGCCTTCCTAAGCTTGAACCATTTCCCCACCACGCTGGTCCACTGCGGGTTGGTGGGTTCACATAATCTAGATGTGCTAGATCTAGATATGCAGGTTTCGTTAAACGATGTTTTCCTTTACCGTAAGAGCAATGGTATACATTGTACTTAAGTTAAAAGAACTCATTGCTACATGTCGGCGCCGGGATTCGAATCCGCATCTCTGGCGTGAGAAGCGGGCGCTTACCCGACTGAGCTACCACCGCTGGTATACCACTTTTTCAACATCCTGTATAATTCAAAATACCTACAACGGTACAGTGGCTTACCGTAGATAGTAGGTATACTGACCAAATACTGGTGGTGCCCTTAGATTATCACAGGAGGCGCCCCAAGCCAATAAGGGAGGGCTTCGGGTTCAATATGTTTTGTAGTATGATAGGTAGCTAGTACACATTATAATGTATGATAGGACGGCTTATACCAGTGGCCTTATGTGTAGGTACTTACCAGCCAACCCACATCCAAGAGCCAAGAGCTCAAATCGTGAGTGGTAGTGACTAGAGGTTTCCCATTCCATAAAGGGCCGGAATTATTTCGTCTACGCTTCGCAAGCTTTAATAACAGGTGGGTTTACCAAGGGTATGGTACCCACATTTTTAGGGTTCCGTGCCTAAATGCAGCAACGAACGCTGTCTATGTTCGAATATCAGTCCATCCTTCAAAGGATGTTTCCAGGGTTCTCGTTTTTCATTAACTGTAACATACTCGTATACATGGTGCCAGAGTGCAGCCATAGCAGACCACACAGATACCAGACATTTCAAACTAATAATATAGGTACTTTGGTACAAAACTTACCTTTTAGAATAGGGGTTATATATAAACGTACTCACCTATAATACTTATACATCCTTAGTATCCTTATCTTATTATAAGGTACCTACTTAAACAAAGTAAATAAATCAGTAACTACCCTAAATTCCTTACCTTCAGGGTTGACTGGAAGAGATCGCGTTAAGGCGATAAATCCGCCCTTGTCACTGTTTAGTTTAATCTTTTACTGTACCTACCTAATGTATTTTGTATACAATAAAGTGTTAATTTGATCCAAAATATCAACGCAACCCCTCAATATGTGGGTCCTACTCGCAGCTGGCCGGTACTTCGTGGCCGTGCGTACCGCGAACGTGAAATTAAACCCGCAGACTAATAAAAAAACTGAAAATGTTAAATGTGCTGTCGGTGGGCATTGTCCTTTACGCTGTAGAATGTCAGACGCGTGCCTGTAATAAAACCTGAATAAAACGCAGTGTAGGTACACTGCAAAACAGCCTTTGTGTGTTTTGTTACGCGAAAATGTGCAGATAGCGGCAAAATTATGGTTGCAGGCAGCAAAACTGTTTCAAAAACGTTGAGGTTAAATGTTATCTATATTTAATAAACCTATTTATGCTATGTGCTTTATACATATGTACCTACGCAGGATTGAATTTTAGTACCTAGTGAAATTGGTGGAATCAAAGTCAACTTTCATTAGAGACATTATCGTTGTTATGCAGGTAAGTAGGTAATAAGTTTAGTTACCAATCCGTCCACATAGGTACCTACTTAGAAATATCGGAACTTAATCAATTATTTACTGATTATTTATTAATCTAACAAGGTATATAGATCCTATAGCCTACCTAGACTTGCGAGACACGTGGTCGTTTGGGTTGGCTCGTTACGTAATCTCGTTTTATTTTAGTCCGATCCGAACCCTAACGAGTAAATACCAAAAGAAATATGAGAAAAAATCTCAAAGGCGAATCTGAAAGGCGTTTTCTTTAGCTTGGAGCATTGAAAGCGGCTAGGCAAAGGGATCACTAATTATGAACTGTACTAAGGTATATCTACGTTGTATGTACGTTTTACTTTACCGATGTTATTTTTTCGGAACGTGGCGGTGGTGACGATTTTTATTTGGAATTATAATTTGAAAAGTCTGGACGAAGTCTGCAAGCGTTTCAGCATGTAGTGGCATCTTGGTCTATAACTATTAGAGAGATCTCGAAACAATATCTATTCGAAAGAGGCTACTGTAACTTACGTAAAGCTAAGGTTAGGAGAGCTGTATGAAACCTTAGACTAACAATATACGACCAAGATGGTATGTCACATACCAAAACAAAAATAATAATAATAAAATTCTTTAGTTCAGGCAATAAAAAAACTGTCCGTTTGACCTCAGGACTGCGAAGTATAATATATAATAGTATATACATACCTACTAGAGACATATTATTAACACACTAATGTTCTTACCGAATAATTCTGATTTTACCAACAAAATAATATCAAAATTACCGTGCAGTAAAACGCGGTTTTCATACTATTTGTAAATTGATACTTAACTAGCTCATGCAGCTTGGCATCGAGTTCTGACCGCAGTCGCCGCATCCAATCCCCGCCCTCCAACAGAACACTAAATTGAATAAGCTTCGATTTTGTACGATACCAAGCAATTATGCACCTCTACAGTGTAGTGCAACTATTGTTTTGTTTTGTGGGTCAGTTATAAAATGATATCTAAACCATACAAAATACTTACTATGTACTTAAAGGCTGTATAATATATACTACATAGATGGAGAAGCACCTTCACAGTAGACAATCTGGGCACCCAATTTTCAGTTAGACACGTGGTACTAAATCATCTGTTTCTAAAGTATGATTCCAGATTAATTATCTTGTTACATGACGACATAATATGGGACGTATGTAGTAATAGTAAGTATGTGTGTTAAATTTAAGCAGTATTTATTATAAAATTCGTTACAAAATATGTCATGTTCGGTTTATCTTTGTCGGGTGCGGCGCAACAACCATACGTATGTATACCTCGATGTAAAATCAAGTAAATAAATCACAAACAGTAACAAAACTCTGATTTAAACAATCTTTCTAGAAATATACCAGAAGTTGTAAGTTTTACTAGCTCCATGTTCATTATACATATACTTAAGTACTTCCTGATAAGTGATAACGATAACGCTACAGAAAGCAAAGCTTTCGCGAATTTATAAATTCTTCTTTAGCTGCGTACACACCGGGCCAACGAACGTCCAACGAACGCCAACGGTTATCCCAACGATGGATATTTATCATACATAATACAGGGCAGATTGCAGCAACGAAGGCCAACGTAACCCGTTCGTTGGCCTTCGTTGGCCCGGTGTGTACGCAGGTTTTGAAACATTTAACATTACCTACAACCTATGATGGATATATTAATTAGGATTAGCATTAATCCACATTTTATACACGTATACGTTATATGTATTTCTGCAATAAAGTATTATAGATAAATAAAATGAGTTAATGAAACAGGATGTGCGGTTCACAGATTGTAGAGCCTATATAGATAGATAGAATACACTTTATTTGTACACCAAAACAGAATAATAAAATATCTTATATATCTTATTTTCTTAACTGAGATCCAAACCCCGGTAGCTATTAGAGATTGCTGATGACTACTTTTTAACATAATTTTGAAGCTTTTATACTGTCTGAAATAAATGTACTGTTCCATCGCTCCGTACGCTGAAGCATATTGTAAATTGCAATAAATCTATTCCGCAGCAGGGTGGTGCTGAAAACTGAAAAGCTGAAACTATCTCTACGCCGCGTATTTACCTACCTAGGTACCTAGGTTCCTCACTGAGAGCGATAACTTTGATTGAAATCGACTTTGCTGTTCTCAATACACGGATTGCATCAAATTTTCAATCAAAGCTCGAACTTCAGTTGATAATATGATTGTTGTTTATAAAGGCAATAAAATTATATTAGGTATAAATAATTGGCCTTAAACATTGAAATTTTCAACAAGATAGAAAATTATTTGTATAAAAAGTAGTTAAAACAAAACAGAATAAATACTTACCTACCTACTTAAGCAAACAGAATGATGATTTGTTAGTAAAACATTTGTATCTCCAAACATAAACCTTTTGTTACATAAATAAATAGAACCCCAGTACAGCTTCGTCCGAAATCCTCTGATATCCTCAAAAAAAGGATGTAATCCGTCCTAACTCTACACAGAAAGGTCCGGGAGGCAATCTTGGAGTTTTATATCTGCGACCGTAGTAAAGCGTTCTATTTGCTTCCGTGATCGATGCCCCCAGACCCAAAAGGGTCACCCTATCTTACGAAAAACGAAGAAGAAGCGTTTAAAAGCGCTCCAGCTACGATCGTCCTTTATTATTTTTCTAAAGCTGGGTTAACCCTCCGGGACACTCTGAAGGTCGTATAGTAACAACTTATTGTCCTTGGGTGATGATTTCTGACGAGTTATGTCTTCGAATTAGGTAGGTACTATTCATGAGTTTGTTGAAGATATACAGAGTGTTGCAAAAGAGGAATACTCCGAAAGGGGTCTGGCAGGGAGATCTCAGGGGGTCATTTTAAACAACTCGAATTTCCAAAAGTTATTCAGAATGACCCTCTGAGTCACCCCGTTTCGGCTTAGTACCTATACCATTTTTGCAACATCTTGTATAATTCAAAATACAACGAACGGTACAGTGGCTTACCGTGGATAGTAGGTATACTGACCAAATGCTGATGATCAGGGGCAGTGCTAAAAAAAAGGCTTTAAGTATCTTGATGAACATTTACTTATGTATTTTTACTTTTTGTAAAATCGATTTTGAAGAGGTTTTTTAATGTTGACAACGCAAGACAGACGCAATACATTGCCTTTCAAGAGTAGGGGGGCTGTGCCGTGTGATAGCTCGGCGTACCTGCGCAGTTGTAACTTTGGTGATACTTGCGCCTGTCGTAGGTCTTTAAGGCAAGCTAATTTTTTTTAACATGTTTTACATCCTTTTTTATAGAAAAGTTATAGGACGTTTTAGCTATTGAACTGTTTTGTCAATCTTTGTCAAGGAACAAATTGTTCTAAATTAGGGGCCTACACAGGCTTTGTGCTTAGGGCCTCCGATGCTCTTAATCCGCCACTGAGGGGCACCACCCATAGATTATCTCAGGAGGTGCCCCAAGCCAATAAGGGAGGGCTTCGGGTTCGATATGTTTTGTAGTATGATAGGTAGCTAGTACACATAATATATGATAGGACGGCCTATACGGGCCTCTACACACCAAAGCCGCTGACCCGGCGGCATAGCCCGGCGGCCTAGTGCCGGCGGGTTAACATAGTACAAAATGAGGCATAATTGTTCAAAATGAGGCCGGCGGGTTGAGCCGGCGGCCTGAGCCGCCGGGTCAGCGGCTTTGGTGTGTAGAGGCCTTACCAGTGGCCCTATGTGTAGGTACTTATGCCAGCCAACACACATCCAAGAGCCAAGAGCTCAAATCGTGAGTGGTAGTGACTAGAGGTTTCCCATTCCATAAAGGGCCGGAATTATTTCGTCTACGCTTCGCAAGCTTTAATAACAGGTGGGTTTACAAAGGGTATGGTACCCACATTTTTAGGGTTCCGTGCCTAAATACAGCAACTAACTGTCTGTATATCAGTCTATCCTTCAAAGGATGTTACCAGGGTTCTCGTTTTTCATTAACTGTAACATACATGGTGCCAGAGTGCAGCCAGCAGACCACACAGATACCAGACATTTCAAACTAATAATATAGGTACTTACCTTTTAGAATAGGGGTTATATTTATAAACGTACTTACTTACCTATAATATACATCCTTAGTATCCTTACCTTATTTTAAGGTACACAAAGTAAATAAATTAGTAACGAACAGCTTACCCTAAATTCATTGTTATTCAGATTCTCAATCACTGCCTAACATAAGTATCTGATTGGATCCAAAACATCTACGCAACCCCTCAATATGTGGGTCCTACTCGCAGCTGGCCGGTACTTCGTGGCCGTGCGTACCGCGAACGTGAAATTAAACCCGCAGACTAATAAAAAAACTGAAAATGTTAAATGTGCTGTCGGTGGGCATTGTCCTTTACGCTGTAGAATGTCAGACGCGTGCCTGTAATAAAACCTGAATAAAACGCAGTGTAGGTACACGGCAAAACAGCCTTTGTGTGTTTTGTTACGCGAAAATGTGCAGATAGCGGCAAAATTATGGTTGCAGGCAGCAAAACTGTTTCAAAAATGTTGAGGTTAAATGTTATCTATCCTAACTATTATTATAAATGCGAAAGTAACTCTGTCTGTCTGTCTGTCTGTCTGTCTGTTACTCTTTCACGCCAAAACTACTGAACGGATTTGAATGAAATTTGGTGTACATACGGTCTAGACCCTGGGAAAGAACATAGGCTACTTTTTATCCCGGAACTCCCACGGGAAAACTTTTTAAGGCGAAGCGAAGCGCGCGGGAACAGCTAGTATTTAATAAACCTATTTATGCTATGGGCCTTATACCTATGTACCTACGCAGGATTGAATTTTAGTACCAAGTGAAATTGGTGGAATCAAAGTGTTGACTTTCATTAGAGACATTATCGTTGTTATGCAGGTAAGTAGGTAATAAGTTTAGTTACCAATCCGTCCACATAGGTACCTACTTAGAAATATCGGAACTTAATCAATTACTTACTGATTATTTATTAATCTAACAAGGTATATAGATCCTATAGCCTACCTAGACTTGCGAGATACGTGGTCCTTTGGGTTGGCTCGTTACGTAATCTCGTTTTATTTTAGTCCGATCCGAACCCTACCTAACGAGTAAATAGCAAAAGAAATATGAGAAAAAATCTCAAAGGCGAATCTGAAAGGCGTTTTCTTTAGCTTGGAGCATTGAAAGCGGCTAGGCAAAGGGATCACTAATTATGAACTGTACTAAGGTATATCTACGTTATATGTACGTTCTACTTTACCGATGTTATTTCGGAACGCGGCGGTGGTGACGATTTTTATTTGGAATTAATATTTGAAAAGTCTGGACGAAGTCTGCAAGCGTTTCAGCATGTAGTGGCATCTTGTTCTATAACTATTAGAGAGATCTCTAAACAATATCTATTCGAAAGAGGCTACTGTAACTTACGAAAAGCTAAAGTTAGGAGATCTGTATGAAACCTTAGATTGAGAATATACAACCAAGATGGAGTGTCACATACCATAACAAAAAACTGACAGCATTTTGTTTACTGTCAAACTGTTTTGATCATTATATCTTCATATCGTAGACGTTAGCTACTTACTGCATTTTACCTACTGATGAAAAAAAAGCTTCCTACCACGAATCCAAAACTAAATCAGAAGGACAAAAATGTCACAACAATGTAGGTACTAGTAGAAGTTGGTAAAAAATCAGACTCTAGAATTTTATACAACATTATTATTCTTTAGGTAAAGTTGATGTTAACATTCATTACTTCTAACTTAGAATTAGTTAAACAATTCACAATAATTACAACTAAGTACCTATACTGTATTTGTTTAGTGTATTTTAGGGGACAGTGCCAATTAGTTATTTCATCGTTTACGGCCCGCGCTACTACACAAACGTCACGTCTCATCATTCATCATCCATTCGTATCGAATAGGTACAAGATCGTCATACTGCTTGCAGAGAATTCACTATTTCATTAATTACACTTTTGCTATTAACAATTCTCTCAATCATTATGTATCTTCATAGGATCTGTGAACTGTGCGGTCAGGATATAAAACAGCGCCGGAGCTGGCACAAGGGACAAATACCACAGCTCCACCAAACCCGTTAGAGAAATAATGCCATAAGCGTGAACCAGCCAATGGCCAATCAGTATCACCAGATTTCTCGTGTTTGTGACGGACGTCATGAGCAAGGCCGGCGCTGATTGGTCGATCTTGACGGAGAAGTGGGACGCTGACGTCATCATTGATATTATGATCACTATGTAGGGGAAGGAATAATCTGAAACAAAATTCATAATTACATATTTCACATTCAATGTATATTTTTTTAATCCACTGATTGGTAGTAAAAAATTTATACCAACTCTATTTAATTTTTGCATAGGTACTAGAACAATGGTTAAGCTTTCATGGGTCAAATGAGCCTCGAGATTGCAGTCAAATGAAATGTCCAAAATCACTTGCAAAACCACATAATCATGGATAAATAAAATTATAGATCTCAGATTTTACTTACATATGAGACCAGCAGCAACTGTGTGGATCAGAACTAATATTGGGTAGAAGTAGAGTGAGCAGTAAATGGCCTTTTTCCCGGGGTTCGGGGCACTCATTGATATCAGCCACGGTCTCAGAGTTATCGTCATCAGCAGACTGAATGCATAGATTAGCAGGATGATTGTATACCTGAAAAGTAACCAAGTATTGAATGTAAAAAACAATCCTCATTGTTTTTCCATTTAATTTCAAAAAGGAAAGCATTAGAATGGCTGAATGGATAATTTCAATTGGTTCATCCATTTCAGGTGTATGTAAATGTGGTGCCAGACAAAGATATACTTATCAACAGATAACACCACTTTTTTCATTCAGGTATACAAAGTGTAAAACTTACAAAGGATAAACAGCCTCCTGCGTGCAATGCAAGACCTCCTTGTAGTCTGGCTGAGGGTTGTGCAGCAGTGTGTACCAGTCAGAGAGCGCCTGTGGTGTGCACACATGCAGGGCCACGGTCCCTGCCGGTGGCAGCACCATCAGGGCTCCGAGGGTACCGGATGCCACCTCAATGAATGCACAGATGTGCTGTGCTATTATACTCTTCTTCCTGCAAGTTATATTCAGATGTTTTTGTTATAGTATATGCATGTATACAATAAATAAAATATGTATGGAGATAGGGCAGCTGGAAATGGCACAGTGGCGTGGCTTAATAAGATAAATGTATGGAATACATTTAATTATCTGCATTATTATTATACACACAAATAACTTTTTATTGTACAAATATTACAAATAAAACTACAAAGGGTGGACTTAATGCTAAAAGCATTTTCTGCTAGTCAACCCGCAGGAGGTACAGGAAAAATAGGTAATAAGGTGTACAAAAAAAAGAAAAGAATAGTAAACCTAAGTCACTTAATATTATACCTAATGAACCTATAGAAATATATATACATAATATATACCTATACATAAGTATATAAGTCTAATAGTGGGTAAACAACTCAGAGAATGAGCTGATTGGTTTGGAACCACAATATTATTGGCCTACATCAACCTTTTGTGTTCCGAACTTGTGATATTGCGCCTGACACCACTTGATTTCTATTGTGTCTGATTCAAACAACTCAAGCAGTTATAACCTCAATCAAGTATCAAGAACAACTCACTCTTTCCCAATAGTGCACATGTCGATAAAGAACCAGTGTAAGACCAGCGGCAGGAGCACCATGAAGCCGAGATACTGCCAGTCATAGAGAGTGGGGGCGGCGGCGCACGGCTCACAGTGGCTGGTCGCATTGGTGCGGAACCCGCGGGGGCACGCGCCGCACTCGCTCCACTCCTCCTGGTCCAGTTGGGTGCGCCCGCAGTACAGGCCGGGGCACGTTCGTACCACTGACATGGTGTAGGGCTTGGGTGTTTGTTGGTTTGAGTCGCTTGGGTGGTTTCAGGTTCAGGGTAGCTACAAAGTGATTTATACTAATAATTTTGCTTAAAAGTCATAATTTGTGCGTAAATATCACTATGTTGTGTATTTGAGTTATCTTTCTTATTTCTTTCAGTAATTTCGTGTTTTGTTGCTTGTTGACAAAAAATCGTAAACAGCTGTTCAAATGACAGCTGACAGCTGTGTCATTGTCAGGCTGATATTTTATAGAGTCTGTGGTCATGGCTTGAAAGTTATTATTCTGATCCACGAGGTTAAGGAGTTTAAACCTGGCTACCCGCACGCTTTGATAAGGTAGTTACGATCTTCCTACAGCACTGAACGTCCGCAGAAATAGAGCAATAAATAAGCCATAAAAAACAGCAAATAATGTTACGAAAGTACAAATTTATTAACAACCTTACAAAGCTTTGAATTTACCCAACACTGGTTCTCCAGTAAGACGTGCTTTGACCATCTTAATGATAAAACGAAGGGCATAAAATAATACAACAATAGATATCAATGACACTGATACTAAATAAGTCATGAAATCTATGAGCAGATAGCTGATGAATCCTGCATCTCGGGCGCTGGACCTCAAGTTCTTGGCTCCTTGATGACGTAGCACATACTCAGTCCACCACACGGCATGATCTGGTCCAGAGACCACCGGGTCCTGCACGTTTTGTTTCAACAGTGACATGGCCGTCTTGTACCTTGAAACAAGAAAACATAAGGAATTAGTTAACTAGTTAGGTAGTCAAAGTTTTAAACACACACATTTCACGACCCATAGGTAGGTAGGTGTAATCTACGATCTATGAGTTTGTGCCTCTGTTTGCACAACTGGTTCACCTAGAGATCTAAAGCATGTCTGCTCTACATTTGCCGGTTGGCGTAAGTTGCCATATGAATTCATGAATTGGCACATTGGCCCAGAAAGTGAAAAAACACTGTCTTACTTTTCATTAGAAGCAACGAGCCCAATCTTCTCCACAAGAGTCTCTTTGTCCATGGTGTAAGGGTCTACAATCTCTCCAGCTCCTAGCCTTGTGATTTCCTTGATAAACGTCTTCCTAGATTTAATCATCGGGAGACCGATGATAGGTTTTTCATAGAAAATAGCTTCTTCCAAGGATCGGGGCCCACCATGCGTTATGAACGCCTTAACGTTGGGATGAGCTGAAATACAAATTAAATTATTATAAGAGCCTAAATGCTATCGGAAATCTCATAGAGACACATGAACAGAGAAAATATCTGATTACCCAATATTTCTTGCTGAGGGAACCATGCTTGGGCCATCACATTGTCTGGTTTGTTAAACATGGTAGTGTTCCCGATTTTCCACAAAACAAGGTAAGGGAGCTCCTTGAAGGCATCAGCCAGTGTTTGCAGCTTCGCAGGAGTCAATTGCTCCGACTCCTGAATGGTACCGAGGCTGAAGAAAATAGCGCCCTTCTCTGCTGCATTCAGGACTCCCAATAAATTCTGGAAAATACAATACATTTTATGTTAGGTACCTAATCTTCCTGCCTCAGCAACAAATTATACCTAAAGGTAAAAGTTTACCGGTGGAAGGATCATTCCTGGTTTGATTTGCAGACGGTCGACATAAGCAATAGCAGGAACAGATGGCCGGTTGCCAGTAAGAGCTGGGTTCGCTGATACAAACAGCAGATCGATATCCTTCTCAATATCTTCAAGGTCCCTCTTTATTCCTAGAATCTTTTCTGCAGCAACTTGACACAGTGGCAAGTAGTTGCTGTGATACTCCCTCTTGCTTTGAAGGTACCGGCTGATCTCGGTCCACTGTTGCCAAAAGCTCAATTCTCTGAAGTTCAAAGTGTTGACATCTGGATAGTAGAGGGGGTGAGTTGGGGCTCCCTTTGCCTCGTACATAGGGATGGTTCCATATCCGGTGGTGAAGGCAATGTGGGGCGCCTTGTACTTCTCGGCCACTGCGTACAGCAGGGGCACATCCGCTTCAGTGATCACCAAGTCGAATTTGACATTAGGATTGATGAACAGTGCCGTCATCTGTTTGGACTTGAGTTGAGAAATCGCAACTTTCACTGAAAACTCGTTCAGCTGTCGGAGTTTCTTGTGGTAGTCGTCCGTGTTGGTGACCAGTTTCTTGTACTCCTCCCAGTATGGCGCTGAGGACTCTCCGACGTCGAGCTCGACGATTCTTTCCTTCTCGGGGAACTGGAACTGTCCCGGGTACGGCGTCATGACGACCACATTGTGCCCGCGCAGGGCCAGCAGGCCCACGTAGGACCTGAACACGTAGTGATCAGAAAAAGAGAGAGAAGAGAACAACGCTAAAATATGAGCTCCTTGCACGGCAGTGCAGAAGTATAACAGAAATAGCACGGCACTTAAACTTTTTAAAATCATGATTAAAATACAAAATAAATTATTACAGACTAGGGATCGAATAAAATTACGACCACGCACATCTGATGTGGCAGTATAAAAGAATATAAAATTATTTTCCAACGATATGATGCAATGTTGTGGATGCAGCTGAACAAATATGAACTCGTCAATTTAGGTAACATCGTAACCTGTGCAAAGAGCACCACACAAAACGTTGTGTGAACATTAACAATGCCTTCATTACTTTTACCTTTATATCAGTTACCTTTGTAAAGTTCGTACAACATACGAATTATTCATGTATTATAGGAGGACGTCTGTTGAAGTACCTATATCCCTAGAAGAGGCTTAGTTATGTCCAACATTATTGAGAGGACCCCCTAAATAGGCTCCAACCCTAGTCTATAAGGGAGGTTAGGTACTGGCTGATGATGATAATTATAGTACCTAACTACCTACAGATATAAATATTGGTCACCTACATAACTACTGTAGAATTTTAGTGGTGGTATGAATGAGGGAAGGGATTTAAAGAAAGAGTAACTACACTCAATTGACATGACTTGGCCCTCTCTTGGGGTCCGAACAATCGTAAAAGGAAACCCTCCTTTTTTAGGGTTCCGTAGCCAAAATGGCAAAAACGGAACCCTTATAGTTTCGTCATGTCCGTCTGTCCGTCTGTCCGTCTGTCCGTCTGTCACAGCCGATTTACTCGGAAACTATAAGTACTACAGTGATGAAATTTGATGGGAATATGTGTTGTATGAACCGCTACAAAAATATGACACTAAATAGTAAAAAAAAGAATTGGGGGTGGGGCCCCCCATACATGTAACTGAGGGATGAAATTTTTTTTTTCGATGTACATACCCGTGTGGGGTATCAATGGAAAGGTCTTTTAAAATGATATAAAGTTTTCTAAAAAACATTTTTCTTAAAGTGAACGGTTTTTGAGATATCAGCTCTCAAAGTCGTAAAAAGTATGTCCCCCCCCTCTATTTTTATAACTACGGGGTATAAAATTCTAAAAAAAATAGAGGTGATGCATGCTAATTAACTCTTTCAACGATTTTTGGTTTGATCAAAGTATCTCTTATAGTTTTTGAGATAGGTTGATTTAACTGTAATATTATATTTGCTGCTACGGAACCCTTTGTGCGCGAGCCCGACTCGCACTTGGCCGGTTTTCCCTTAGCTATAATAACTATTTAAGTATTAATAAGTTCGGTATTTTGTTCACATCTCGTATTGTAGGAGTTTTCCCGAAAAGTTCTTAGAAAAAAGTAGCCTAAAGTCTGACTTCCTTTTGAAAACTCTAGAGAGAGTCTATGGAAAATCGTTCCCATGGCAACCAATACAAACAACAACTTTCCCTCTAATTTTCTATACACCTTACAAAGTAGGCAGTGGTCATTATTTACTACTAAACAGTTTTGGATATTATGAACAGCCACGTGTCCAACTATTCCGTCGTGGGGAGGATCGGGGAAGGCGCCCACGGGCTGGTGTTCAAGGCGAAACACCTGCCTTCCGGGCGCGATGTGGCACTGAAGAAAATACTCATAAAAAACTTTGAGGACGGTATCCCAATTAATGTTATGAGAGAAATCAAAGCGTTGCAGCTTTTGAGATGTAAATACGTGAGTAACTTAGCTAATTAGTTACCTAACGGTAGTTAATTATCTCCCCACAACAGAGCTACCTAGTAAGCTGCTTCCTTTGATTCAATGGTCTCCAGGGAAAATTGACTAAGGTAGGTACCTACTTAACCTGAAGAAAACAATTTCAGACTTTTCTTGAAGACACTTAACTAGATGTTTATCCAGTGAATTTGGTCCTTGTATAATGTAGGCCATATCAAGAACCTAGACAGGAAGTTGCGTATTGGCATCAATACATCTAACATCTATGGCAGTGTTTTTCAACCTGTGGGTCGCGACCCCCTGGGGGGGCGCGAAGCTTCTGTAGGGGGGTCGCGAGAGGTCGGAAAAACTAAGTACTTACTTTATTTAAAAAAATCCAATAAATACAAATTTATTAAGTAAGACTCTTACTTTAAAATTACTTTTACGTAAAATTTTAATTTTAACAAAACGATACTCATAAACATTTTAATAATAATATGTTAAAATCAAAAAATAAAATCCTAAGACGCGCGTTAATGCGAAAGTTGAGCTTGTTTTTTATTAATTAATTTATCCCATCGTGGATCTGTTTTAGTATAATATAGTTATCACATCCACACAGTAAGTATGGCCTCTGTGTCTGGCCTTTGTGGACTATGAAAAAGCCTTCGACTCCATCGAGAACTGGGGAGTTTTGCCATCGTTGCAGAGATGCCATATCGACTGGCGATTTATCGAGGTGTTGATTGAGGTGTCTGTACCGCTTGAGCTTATTGAGATGCCGTTACTATGACTGTCCAAGTACAGCACCACAAGCTGATAATACCTATCCAAGTTATCCAACTGCTACGAGGAATGAGACAGGGGGATGTGATAATTATCTCTGAAACTGTTAACCAATGCATTGGAAGAAGTTGGACTGGTACGGATATGGAATATGTATAAATGACGAATACATGTCACAACTCTGATTCGCGGACGACATCGTTATTATGGCAGAATCTCTGCAGGAATTCAGCTTGATGCTAAGTAGCCTAAATGCTGCATCCTAACGTATAGGCCTCGCGGGGTATAAACTTGGACAAGACGAAAGTCATGTACAATGCTCACATCAAACCGAATACGGTGTTCGTTGGTGAGGCAACTATCAAAGTTGTGAAAGAATATGTCTACCTAGGGCAGACTAGTCGGCTAAGCAGAAGCAACTTCTACAAGGAGTCAAGGCGCATCCAACTGGGTTGGGCTGTATTCGGGAAACTTCGTCACATCTCGGCCATCCCTCAGAGCCAGAAGAGAAAAGTCTTCAACCAGTGCGTCCTGCCTGCCAGTGATGCTTTATGGTGCAGAGACGTACATACAGACGGTAGAAGTGAACGCTCAGCTATGGAGAGAGCTATGCTTGGGGTTTCTCTGATGGATCGTATCAGAAATGAGGTTATCCGTCAGGGGACTAAGGTTACCGACATAGCTGTCAAAATATACAAGCTGAAGTGACAGTGGGCTGGTCATATCTGCCGAAGAACAGATAACCGTTAGGGGGGAGACGAGTTCTCGAGTAGAGACCACGATCAGGCAAACGCAGCGTTAAAGGCCTTCCTGTCTGGTTCAAAGACAACGACCACAAGTATTTTTTTCTGTAAAGCCAGGTATTTGTCTTTTGCATTTTTAATTTACCCTCGAAGACTTTTATTCAAGATATTAAAATGCTCAAATAAGTCAGAAAGAAAAGCTAATTTCAAAAGAAATTCCAGGTAGCAATGGCATTAGTCGTACGTACGTACCGTATGGCGACGTATCCGATGTATGTCATTGTATGATGTGTTTTTAAATCCGATAAGTATGTATGTACTTCGAATCTCAATCATGGATACCATAAATACGTCGTATGGAATGAATATTGGTAATACTGTAACATACACATAGGTACATACATAAAAAAAACCGAAAGGGTCAAGGGGGTCGCGAAATATTTTTTTATACCAGGGGGGTCGCATCATGAAAAAGGTTGAAAAACACTGATCTATGGTAATGTCAACTAAAATTCCGAGAAGGCGTCTACTGTATGGGTACCTACCCTCGACGAAATAATGAAATAAGTTGTATACTTACTTACCTAACAAATTAATTACAATTAATTAATATTAAAATGAAAATTAATTAGTTACAAACCAGCCGAAATAACTTGGCACCTGCCCGACAAGAACCAGGGGTCAAATCAGATGCCAAGTAAACTCGCCCAATCATTACCTTACATAAATCTCATCCCTCTTCTCTTCCCAGATAATCAAGCTCCACGACATGTTCCCCCGCGGCACGAGCCTCGTCCTAGTGCTGGAGTACATGAGCTGCGGGCTCCGCGAGTGGCTGCAGCAGCGGCCGCGGGACCTCACCCAGCCGGTGGTGAAGGCGTACGCACAGATGATGCTCAAGGGCACGCGGTATATGCACGCGCATTATGTTATGCATAGGGTGAGTGGGTGGATGGCAAGTTATTGCC
Source organism: Plutella xylostella (assembly GCF_932276165.1). Lineage (NCBI taxonomy): Eukaryota > Metazoa > Arthropoda > Insecta > Lepidoptera > Plutellidae > Plutella > Plutella xylostella. The sequence goes on from NC_064005.1 coordinate 4,581,367, forward strand.
ACCACTTCCTACCTAATCGTGCACTGGACATAGGCATTGGGACAGCCCAAGAAGCGCCATTGACAGTTTCTTGGCTTTCGTCATCCAACCACTACTCTGAAATATTATTACTTATGTCAAGAATAGCGTTACTTATGGTCATTTTAATTATTATTTAGGTAAAGATAAGTAGGTACCTGGACATCACCAAGCAAACAATACAGGGTGTTGCAAAAAAGGTGGTACTAAGCCAAAACCTACATGTACCTACAGAAAGGTATATCTAAGCCCGAAACTGAAATTTATTTTCACAGGACCTGAAACCAGCGAATCTTCTAATTAACCACCAGGGCATCCTAAAAATAGCTGACTTAGGACTCGCAAGATTGTTCTGGCCAGAAGGAGGAAGACCATATTCACACCAAGTAGCTACCAGGTACCTAAGTAGAAACCAAGACATAGTTAGTTATCAATTTTGTGAAATACTGTAGGACACTTCTTTTGTGTGATCGACACTAAAGTTTTAACTAGTTACCTATGTTAAATAGATGTTTTTCACAAAGTATAGCTAACACAAGTAACTATTAAACATCTATTAAATACCTACTGTCTGAGTATGACAAGGCATGGTGTATGGTGTAGTAATTCGCTGTTAAATTTTTACTTAGGTATCGTAATCAATGGCATAACTAACCAGTTACATTTATTATAAAACGTTATGTCTTTACAGATGGTACCGAGCTCCCGAGCTGCTGTACGGGGCGAGGTACTACAGCGAGCACGTGGACCTGTGGGCGGTGGGCTGCATCATCGCCGAGATGATCACCAAGACACCGCTTTTTGCTGTAAGTCGCTAGTTTGAAAATTTGTTATGATGCCAATAGACGGCGCGAGTACCTACCGATGTTCAGGAAGGCGGCCAACGCGTAGATTGTTAGTTTAGTTAGGATGAATTTTATTAGTGATATGCCCGTTGGTAGGTGAATGTCGTCCAATCCCTTCATAATGAGCCCTCCAACGGGACCGACCGTCACTGATAAACCTTAAATTCCATATTAGCTAATATTATATTGTGCTTATTTATTTTCCTTTACTGCATATAACTATGTACTTAACTGAAACTTCACCTCCCCTCAGGGTGAATCAGACATAGAGCAACTAGCGATAGTCCTGCGGCACCTCGGCACTCCGACCGAAGAATCCTGGCCGGGGCACTCCTCCCTCCCTGACTACAACAAGATAACCTTCCCCGAGTCAGCCCCCACGCCATGGAGCGAGCTGCTGCCAGGAGTGGAGGAGGAGGCAGAGCATCTCATCAGGTCGTTTCTTTTGTATGATGCTAAGAAGAGGATTTCCGCTAAGGAGGTTGGTGTGTTTTGTAAGATAGCTTTTGCTTGAAAAAATTTGTACAAATATTTTCCGGATTGCGTTTTACTAGTTATACATAAATTACAGAGTTTGCTAATGGCTAAATACACTTTGGCGTAACCATACATTCATATATTTAGGTAGTTATCTCTCAAAAACTTAACGTTACCACAAAATTTTATAGTCGTGTTAAAGTGTGGGAGGTCAGATACTCCCTGTATTTATCGTAAAACAACTTCCAGTTTTAACCAGTTCTACCTTATTAATTACCAGGCTCTCAGACACGAGTGGTTCTTCAGCCACCCGCTGCCAGCCACCCTGGAGGAGCTTCCGAAACCAACACAAAACGGGAAAATCAAATAAAACCATGTGTTAAATTTTCATATTTTATTTTACAGCTAAGATTACAGTATTTACAAATTAGTGAGGTTGTACTTTTGCTTTCTTAGACAGACTTGAAATCTAAATATGGTATATAGTCAACTCTCAGCCAATCCAGTTCAGGTGTTTGGGCTGATTCTGAAGGCAATTGGAAAGGCATGTCGTTAACTTACTCTAGAATTATTTTCGACAGTAGCCGCCAGCTAAACCACACTGTATCTGGGGTATGTACCATAACTAGTTTACTCATCGTGAACATTATTCCAGTAGCCACTCTAACGAAGCAAGACTGTTAAAACGTGATGCATAAATGTGCGGAAATGTGGACTCCCCACACACCTCAACCCTCAGGCGTCTATCTAGCTTCTTCAACAATCAAAACATTTCAAAGCAGAACTACCGACTATAATATTATGTCAGCCAAGCCTTCAAGAAACAACCCAGCTATCGGCGATCTTATATTGCTCATGAATGCTATTTAAAAACTAGCTCTAATTAGGTAATACCAATGGTAATATAACATCAAAACCTGAGCCCCTACCGATACGATATTTTGTAGCTTAGCATAAATAATATACTATGTATAAAGGAAACCCACACAAGTGAATCGAGCAATTAATACACAAATCCATGGGTTCGGAGTAAAAGCACACATTTTCTTATACAATAAATAACTTTAACAAAATGCACAAATACCTACGACGTCAGAGAGATCAAAATGAGAACATCCCGACCTAAAAGTTAACAATCATATTTTCTAAGCAACTTGTCATTATCATACCAATAGACTGTGAAACATCTAGCGTTACCTTTTGCGGTTAAGTCGTCAAAATTTGATTTGTATATTATACCTGGAATAGCGATGCAACTTGTACCGCTACATGCCGCTACGAAGGATACAATATACTTTACACCTTACAAAAATAATGTCTTTTTCAATTCATATTTTCGTTATGAATTTGATCGATACCCAAAGAAGGGCGTAGGTAGGTATACAAGGTAATTTTACAACAGGACGCAAAGTGGTGTGCGTTTAGATTGCTTGACCACGGCGAAGAATAAGGGAAACGACTCCATAGACTTTGACATGACATCGTATTATTACAAAATTAATTATCATTAGATATCAATTGAGCTAATAATATTAAAAGAACTTATGTAACGATCAGGTAAAACTAACCCAAACATGAAATAGGTTCACTAGCCATTTTTATATTTTAATTAATCCTTCTCTACTTCTTTAAAAGAGTTAATCCATTACGTACATGATAATGATAGCCATTCCAAAAGATATTGAGTGTTTAGGAAACAAAGTTAAGGTATGATTGGTTTTGTACAAGGTACTATTACTTTACGGTTACTATTAGGTATTCAGAACAGTTTTTTGTCCAACTATAGACATTGTAGCTATATTATTTGGTATGTGTAGCTACGTAAACAGGTACCACTACGTTATTTTTGTAAGACTAACATATTAAGGTCAGCCAGTAATTATGATTTAAGCTAAACTAAAAAGATATGGGGTAAAATATTTCTTACATCTACTCCGTATTAATATTTAAGGCATGGATAAATCCATAAACCTAGCCTAGGTATCCCATAAACCTAGAGATTGTGCACATCATTATGTTCATATAGATTCAATGTAAATTCACTATTTCTATAAATTATCTACCACGTAACAAACACCCATGTGTGCAAATTATAACAGCCAATTTATAATTTAATACATCAAACATACGCATACAATTCTTTTAATATAGTTTTTTTAACTTATGGAACAGACACAAAAAGATACAAAATCTATTGGTGGCCATGATCTGGGCCCTGCTATTGCATTTTAAACCATTTCTAAAGATTTTGTTAAATTATCCTTGAACCGGCTAATAAATACTAATCTAATCGTATTACCTACAATCAAAGTCTTTATTACTTTATTTTTAAACTTCATTTCATTTTAAATAATTCTAAAAGTACTAAACATTTACAATTTTATTTACAGATCGAGACAAAGTGTATTTAATAAAATAATAGAAATATGCGTTCGATGTACGCCCAAAGCATAAATGCTATACAAAATAGATTTACGCAAGAATATGCTTAAGTGCCAATTTCTCAATAGTCGGTTATCTAACCGACAGGGATTGATTTATAAATTAAACGTCATCTCCACATAACCACTACTCCCTGGTTATGCTCTAACCGACTATGGAGAAATTGGCACTTAACCTTTTTAAGATAAATATTTCAGTTCTATATCATTAACATTTAAAATATCTGACCACTAACCAAGCCAACAAAACACACTCTTTGCAAACGGTAATACTTCCTACCCCTGCCGATAATTTCATATCCAACTATGCCAATATTATCCTCTAAAACAATGCAATAGAGTCGAGGTTAGTGTGGTAGGTTTCTGATACGGCAAACATATGATATACAGTCCCGGCAGAGATACATGGCCAACCAATCACAAGAGCTTTCATCAGAGTTGCTGGTGGTGCCACCTGCAAAGAGTTTTGCGTTTTGTTTCCTATTGACTCCTATGGTCATTATACCTGAATACCCTACATTAGATAAGCCAATCACTGCATGCAAATTCATTTCAACGGATAATAAGTTATATTGAAATGAACTTAGAAAATACGCCAAAACATTACTTAAACAAGCGATATTTAAATAATTTACTTGAAAAGAGGCATTAAACTGTTATTTTTTTGCCTTAACGTGTATAAGTAACATAAGCTCTATCAGGCCTAAGAGATATTTCTCGTTTAAATATTCCATTAAAGGGATTTGTCTGTGATCCTAACTGATGTGGCACCTATAGTCGCTAGCAGTCAGGCCCATTTTGGAGCCAGAAGGGCTAGCACGGGGCGCTATTAAGACGTGACAAAAGTATGTGAGTGAGAAAAACGATGGAAAACCTTTGTCACGTCTTAAATGCACCCCGTGCTGGCCCTTCAGGAAAGTAAAATAGACGCAAAAATCTTCATAGCACGTCTACAATATAACCTTACTTTACGCATCCTTTATCCTAAGCAAAACAGATCCGCAGAACTTCACAACACCTACAACCACATCACTGTCACGTGTCCTTACACAGCAGCTGCAGTAGCATACTGACAGCCACGGGGTGCTGGCATCAGTTGCGCACCCAGCCGGCCTGCTGCAGGTAGCGTCGCACGGCCGCGTCCACGTCCGTCTCCGCCGGCCGCCGGAGCAGCACCCCCTTCATGGTCACGTACTGTGCTGGGGGCAGGCTTAGGGCTGTGCATAGCTGTGGAGGGGAATGACGGGGTTGTAGTTAAGAGCCGGTGTGATTTTTAATTGTGATTTTGATAGGTCGAATCTATAATTCTTCATGGAAAAACTTTAGTGACAAGACCGGGTTGCACGACATCTTTATCGACATAGATAAACTCATTTAATGTTCGACAAATCACAGCCTCTTATTTATTGCGAATCGCGATACAGTTACATTTATCTCGGTAAAGGTGCTCTTCAGGTGCGGCCGCTACACGGGTTCGTTATGAACGTCGATAAACTCGTTTAATGCTAGTATTGCTAGGCGAATCACGATAAAGTGACGTTTATCTAAGTCGATAACGAACCAGTGTAGCGGCAGCTGGGAATGGTCGGCAATAGAAATATTGGCACAACAGAAACTAAGTCGTCGTCGTCGTCTAAAATTCTAAACCTAAGACTGTTTTTCCAACATCATAGCCTAGCTGACTCCTAACAGCAGGACAATGAAGTAACAGTTCTATTCCACATAGCATTAGGTACGGTGGTAAATTACCTGTATCTCATTATTGTTGAGCAGATGCCTCGAGCAGCCGCCGCTGCAGGAGCTCTTTCTGGAGCATCCACATGCGGTACTTGCGTCCCGTGTGCACTTTGGGCTGGTGGAACTTGAGCCGCTTTCGCCGTCTCTGTGTGCGTGGGTGCAAGGTTCATTATTGTGTGGCATTTGGTAGTGTCACTAAAACTTTCCATATCCTATTTTGCCAAATGTGATGATGAATTTGGTAGCGTGACTAAATAAAATCTTTCCATATCCTATTTTGCTTAATGTGATGATGAATTTAGGTTAAATATTAATTATTACTAGGCTTACGGGAGCTTGGGGGACGTATTATGAGAGAAAACAAGGACTTACCAGGTCCGTACACAGTTTCATAATAAAAATAAAACACTTTCATATAATTACAGATATTTTACGGTTATATTATCATTAGTTACCCAGTTAATGTACTTTTTCAGTCAAATCTATCCACCCCCTACATAGCCCCACAAGAAGGCCGCTACAACTCTCTCTCTTTCTTCTCTTAGGACTCTCTCCCTCAACCAGACACACCAGTTTTCTGTCAGATCGGTTTAGCTGGCCGAAGGGCGTCCGAGGCTCTATGACGGGGCCTGTTCGTGGTCTCTAATCTTGTAGAACGTTACGGTAATAATAATTTCCGGAGCTTAGTTTAGTACACCACATATAAAAGACTAACCTTCTTTTTAGCTGCGGCGTGCTGTTCGGCGTTGTTGTTGTTTCTCTTGTCTGGCTGTCCGGGCACCCACTGCTGCCCTGGCGAATACAGTCGTTATACGGAATCAAACCCACAACCAACGAGAGCCGGCGCCTGTTAGTAGCACACCACTCTCGCGATATGATTCAGGGTGCCTTTTTACTAGATATTATGTGCTATGAAGCTATGTTGCGGTAAGGTGAGTCCGTTCCCACCAGTGGTATGCTGTGTGGATATCAAACGGATGTATACCAACGTAGAATAGCACATCTCTGGTGGAAAAGCACCCTTACTATTTCTATTAAATTTCTATCAAACATGGAAATGGGATGTCTGTAGTAATGTTTGATCGTTATTGTATTTTCTGCTAAGGGTTGTTTTAATAAGATATTAAATATAGGAAGAAAACATTTATTTGTACTGCGAGCAACAAGTAACAAACAGGATATCAGAATCATCCAGTACTTACATACTAACAAGCTTCTGTTGCTGTTTGTACGTTGAAGCTAGTTTGTATTGTAATTCTACGAAGTTTTAACAACATAGCATGGTAAGTTCATGATCTACATATGAAATAACAACCCTTTGTAGAAAATGTCTACACTACACTACATTACATATTATTATTATTTATTACATCTGTCTATACTGTAATAACGATCGTATAATATTGTATGGTGAACTAACTAATGTATGTTGAGTTGGATACTGATATACTCATGACTACTCAGGTAATGCAATGGTCTAGAATGATCTATATGAATGACACCACAATCTAGAACACCGCACAAGCTCAAAGCATGAACATATGAGGCATGGTTTATACTGGTTAGCAGCCATGCTGAAGGAATATGGAAACTTTGAATTTTGATCAAAATAATAGGGATTATTCGATTGACGGGTCGAAATTAAGGCCGAAATAAAAGTAAATAAAATAAAAATGTAAGCGCTTCGCACAATACCAACAATATCACGAAATGGAAAGGTCAATATGTTAGGAAATCTGTGAAATTTGAACAGACGGCCCTTGTATTCCCAGGATTTCATAACTCATAATCATATCGGTTTTAACAGCATGGTCGAATGGCTACAGAGAGTCTGTGACCACCATGTACATTGTACAACCTGAAGGTATTGCACGAGCGCGAGCGGGCTAGAAGCGTGCTATATACCAGTAGTCGGGGTCTCACGTCGATGTGGTGGGGCGCGTGGTGCGGGTGCTTCCTGTGCGCCGCGTGCTGGTCATAATGAGCGCACTCCTCGAGCCTGGTGACTCCCGCGAGCCGGTAGCGGTGCAGCTCGCCGAGGCGCACGCGAAGCTCGCGCTCGCGCCACAGCCCAGCGGTGACGGCTGCGTGTTCAGCCCGGCCGTAGAACTGGGCCGTCCAGCGGAGACGCTCCAGGAATTCTCTGAAGGGTTGACGGTTTGTTGGTTAGGTTGATAGTTAAGTAGTGTTCGCGTATAAGCTGAGATTTACAAGATCAGAATATGGTTTTAAAGGTGTACCCTCTGAATAAAAACTGAAGGGGATTATGGGCTGTAAGATTGATGTCATTACCATGTATACCAAAAAAGATTTTGTAATACTGCACTCACATCTTCTTTGTAGGCACATTACATTGTTGATAATATTTTATGTCGCAAGTCGTCAAGTGCCCTAAATAACTCATAATCAATAATCATGGTCAGCATAAACAAATGTGTACAATGAAATTACAAAGTATGCAACTTACTTTTTTTCTTTGGCAAGTTTCCCGAGTGGCTTCTGCTTGTTCCTTTGGTTATTGAAGAATACTGAGACAAGTTGAAAATCTCTCACTAGCCTTTTTCTTCTTGTCCTCTCACGCAATCTTCTTGTGTATATGTCCACTTGTGAGAGCTTCAGACCTAGAATAACATCATCGTCGCCTTCACAAAGATGAAGAATTGAATGAGGATTAGTGAGGAATTTGTGAGTATTAATGGCATGCACACACAGACACACAGAAGCGCCAGATTTGCCTGATTACTGCATAGTTGTTGTACTCTTCATGCGGATCGGTGAAAGATGATTTTTGGTAGCGGAATGAGCCAAGAGGTGTTAGGTTTGAATACATACCAACGTCAAGTTCATCATCCTCTGGATTTATGGACAATGTTGATATTAGCTGTTCAGCCTCATGATCATGTTCCTAAAATAAAAAATTTACAATCACATTTAATCTTAAACTTAAGGGAAACTTTGTGATCTGTAACTACATCTTGCTATACACCTTACCCTTTCAAAATCATCCCTATTTGGCATGTAGCCCAGTTGGCTGGCCTCGTCCGGAGTGACGGCGAGGGAGGGTAGCCTGGACACGGCGCTGGGGCCCAGGGGTCCCTCGTCCCGGTCTGCGCAGTGCAGCGAGGGTCGCAGGGTGCTCTCCACGTTGCCCCAGGTGGCCCGTCCGATGCTGCCCTCCAAGTATCTTGTGATATATTCATCTTTTGCTTCTGCAAAATAAATTTAATATTAGTAGTTATTCAATATAAGTTGTTTGAACTATTTATTAATTTTATACTATACCTTCTGGCGTTCTGGTCTCAATATGCTTAGCAATATCCTCCCAGTTTCCGAATCCAAACTGTTCTATAGCATCTAGTAATCTTACTTCTTCATTGGCTGACCAGCTAGTTTTGCCCAAAAATATACCAAATGCTCCAGAGTCCTAAAATAAAAGAAGGTGTTTAGCCTCCCATCTGATAAAGAACATGAAATAGCACAGAGCAAAGTATACATACCATAAACTGATAAGAGTGGTCATTTTTATGAGGTCCAATTTCAGCACCGAGAGAAAAACACTGGAAAAAATAACCTGATTTACAGAAGAAATTTTAAATTTTGCGCCAAAACAGTAAACAAAAATGGAGTGATGCTACTTTACCTGCAAACAAATATCAAAATCAGTACACTCTGCACATCTCACCCTTATCCCGTTTATTTCTTCTTGGCAATATGTGCAATTATATTTCGCATATAAATCTGAAAAGGACATGTTCACATTTACTAAACTCTACAAATTCAAAAGTACGTTGGCATTGGCAAGCTTTCTTTTCTAATCATCAGCCATTTTTTTTCGATCTGTGACGTCAGAAAAATGCTGTCTATGGCTAAGTTTTTTTATTTATGGTTTTATTCACAGATAAGAGAATAAAACTTTGTTATTGTTTTGAGTTTCACGATTATTATACCCCGCCCACCCCATTGTTTTTTTGTTTATCTTTTACTGTTATAATCCCTGCTCAGAGCGCTAAATTGCATCTGATTTTATCCCAGAATCCCCATGGGAAACCATTCAAATGTAAAATAGATTACTGCAACAATGATTCAGAACCTCAGAAGAAGAACTGCAAACTGTATCTTTTTTTGTTATGGCAGTTTTGAATGCAAACGTCACATCACATTTGCGAAATAATATTGCGAATTCCTTCAAGCTAGCGATCACTTGTTGAAATTATTTCGTAAATTACGTGAATATCTTGTTATTGATTCACACAGCGGATATTTTAGACAAGGACGTTAAATACCATCATATAAGCTGGCCCTACAGCTAGCTATGGGGGCCCTCAGTGCTAGTTTTCCTTGTTAAAGTGATGTGTAACTTGATAGTCGGATAGATTTTCACTGTTTTCATTCATCTGAAACGATGAAATCTAGCAAACGACGACTTCAAGCTCTTACAGAAAGCTCTGATGGAATGCCCAACTATCTCAAAATGGAAGACTCTGAGTCGTCAATCCCTCCCGTGTTCAGGTCACGGTTACACGAACTCTTCTCCCAGATAGAAAAAGAGTTTGACCTTCTTTACACTGAAAACCTCAACTGTAAGTAAACAAATCAATTATTGTGTTTTAATGTTGAGATCTTTGTAAAACATGTATATTAAATTTGTCACATGAATCACAGTGTAGGTAACTATATCAATAAAAATTTATATTTTTCAGTACAAGAGAAGATAGACATTCTTAGTGAAAAACTGGAAAGGGAGAGCTACATAGGCGATCGCCAGAACCCAGACTATGTGGATTTTGATGCCTCAGGCAAGAACTCTAAAGTTAAATGTAAGTATTATGTTTCATATAGCCTATTACAACACACATTACTCCATGACACAAGTCACACAACCCTGACCTCTTATATTGATGTAAAAATAACAAATATGTATAAATATGGGGTATTTAGAGGTGACAGGCATACAGTCCAGACACTTATCATTGTACAGTTGTTTACCATTGATAAAGTTTGTCAGCACTACCTTTTCACAAGTTACCTAAAATATGGGTGCTGTTTTTTTTGTTTGTGGTAGCCCTAATATAATGAAGAATACTAAGATACACCAACAGTTTCTGCACATAACCCTGATAAACTTTTTGATAGTGTTGCACTGGCTTCAGTTGCAAAGTTAGCATTGAACTCTAAATTTACCCATGTTGGGTTTTAACCCTTTAGTAACAAAACCTTTAGGTTTTGTGTACTAACAATCAATGTACTAATATCCAATAATCAATATGTGTACTAAATTATTTTATGAACCATATTGTAGGATTCCAGTGGCCTTTGTTACTTTTATATTAAAATACTCACACATATGTAGATGTGAAAATACAAGGACATATTGATTGGTGTGGGATCCAGCTACATGGTTATTCATGAAGGGGCCATTCTTTAACAATCTACCATTTATTCTTATTTATTTATACTTTTATGATAGTAATAATGTGCAATGTAGGTGGACTTAATGCTTAAAGCATTAACAAAATAAAGAAATCTAGATATATTGCAAAATATCTCCAACGCTGGACCTCTCCTAAAACTCTGGACACTTGATTTTCCATCTCTTGCCATCATTATGATACACAACATACTTAATAATTATTTTTCACTTAAAAATCTAGATAATTCTATTGTGTGTGTGGAAATGTACAAAAACCAAAAATAGGTGGAGCAAGATACAATAGTGTGTGTAATATATCTTATTTGACATGACATGAATCACAGCTGACCACAGTAACCTCATCTGTAAATCTAACCTTTACATTTCAGTAACACAAAGCAACTCCCAGAAGGTAAAAGCGAGCCACAAGCTGCGAGTGCAGACCAGTAAGATCGTCTCCAGCTTCAAGGCTCCAACGTACAACTGCCAGTTGGTGCGAGAGTTCACTGCACATAAGGACGGCATCTGGGATGTGTCTTCAGCTCGCCCAGGACAAGCGCTCATTGGGACAGCTTCAGCTGGTAAGTTTGAATCATCTATTTAAGTTGAGACTTGAAAGTACTATAACATTACTAACTTGTAGAAGTTAGTTTTACTTGTCACATGCAAATTGTGATGATGAAAAATGCAAATTGTATGTATGTATGTAATAAAAAAAAGCATAATGTAAATAGTCATATAATTTTCTAGCTAATTGTAAAATCAATATTATTTTGTAATTTTACTAACACTTAAAAGAACTGGTTATTTCCAACAACCCATGTAAGGATCCAAAACAAAACACAAAAGCTGCACATTTGAAGAATAAACTACATTATTACAATGAACTCAAAAAAAACATTGTTTGAGAAACTTATAACACTTCCATCCGCAGACCACACAGCATCAGTATGGAGCGTGGAGTGGGGCAAGTGCCTGTTGCAGTACACGGGTCACACGGGCTCCGTCAACTCCATCCGCTTCCACCCGTCCCGGGACATAGCGCTCACCAGCAGCGGGGACACTACGGCGCATATCTGGCAGGCCGCTGTTAACTGGGACTTGCCTGTGAGTTTTAAAAATTATGTTGCAGTTTAAAAAGTTTGCGAATTTTCTGTACATTATGGAAGAATGCTATATAATAAATTCCACGCACCAGTTAACCCAGAGCCTAGTAACCCGCACTAGGCCAACGAACGTGGTGGACTAGGCCTTAACCCTCCCTTCATTGGTAGGAGACCCATTATGATATAACCAGATATAACTGTAATGTAAGGTTAAGATAGCCAGCCCATTGCAAAAATGCGTGCTTATAAAATTTATTCTCTACTCTCAGCGAGGTCAATCCTCAGAAGAAGAACTAGAGGGCGGTGGCGAAGAAAGCCTGGGCGAGGGCGGCGACCGTCCTGAAGTACTGCGCACTCCGCTCACGGAGCTGGTTGGCCACTCCGGCGTGGTGGTGGCCGCTGATTGGCTGACGGACGGCGAGCACGTCATCACCGCCTCCTGGGATAGGACGGCTAATCTGTACAATGTGGAGACTGGTGACTGTCTTCAGGTTCTTACAGGTAACTTATTTTTGAATTATAAGTAAGTATTTTTCCCTATTAGGTACCTACCAGCTACATTTTAAGGTCGCTATAGCAGTCCATCACAAAATCAAATCTACTTCTCTTGTTAGCTTGTCGGTGATAAATGCCAGAATTAGAATTGGTCACTGTTGTTTGCAACAATTAGACACTGCGATTATCATCCGACGCGGCCTGTCTAGATAGGATCCCATAGCCCATTTAACCCCTCATCAGAACCCTAACCATTACCTTACCGTCTCCAGGTCACGACCACGAGCTAACCCACGCATCAGCGCACCCGACGGCGCGGCTGGTGGTGACGGCGTCGCGCGACACCACCTTCCGCCTGTGGGACTTCCGCGAGCCCATACACTCCGTGTCCGTCTTCCAGGGGCATACTGAGTGAGTACATACATACTGAGTACAGAGATGGTGTCATGGAGTAACGGCTTACCTTGGGCTTTCTCATACAACCGCTACCGGGTACTTGTCGAAGGTCGTCGAAACAGTGAGCTGCATGGTCGATGGTCCCACGGTATGTTTGCCTTTTTGTGGTCACCACTGTAGAATTCGTCTACCCTAACGACGTTTTTTGGCTATATCCTCAGCATTTCTCATCCATCCTGAAAGATATTTTAATTGTTCCTGTATTAATAAACCCAAAAAAATATTTTCAGGAGTGTCACATCGGCCGTGTTCGCGCGTGAAGACAAAGTAGTTTCCGGATCGGACGACCGTTCCGTGAAGGTAAGATTATCATTATTGATTGCAAGATAACCCTGCTGTTTATTACCAATATCGATCTACGATTGCAAAAGTTTAACGATCTACGATTAAAAAAGGGAAGTATGGACCGATTTAATTTCCATTTAGCGGATTTTACAAGCATAAAGTATGAACTGCTTAAGATAGACTGGCCATTGACATTAACACCTTTGGGCTCTGTAGACGCAATGCTTCACATTTTTTACCAAATTATAGAAAATATTAAGATAAAACATGTTCCAAAAAGTCACCAGATACCCGGGAAGTATCCCGTTTGGTATACGCCCAGCCTTATTAAGTCGTTAAATGAAAAAGATAAACTCCGCAAAAAGTACAAAAAAACAGGGAATCCTTTAGATTCGATAGATTTTTCAGTCGCTAGAAGCCATTGTCATGTTGCAATCAAACGTTGTTATGCTGATTACTTACATAAAATTGAATCGTCAATCCATAGCAACAATATAAAGGCATTTTGGTCTTTTATAAAGGCAAAACGTAATGGTGCTCAGTCCATTCCTAGTATAATGGTCTCAAATGGAAGTACCTTTTCTACCCCTAAAGACATCTGCAATGCATTTGCTGACCATTTCGCTTCAGTTTACTCGTTGCCATCTAATTGTAACTGCTCCCTTGTTCACACTTGTGCTTCGAATAATTATGGAAATGCCTCCCATAGCTCTATAGGTAATTTGAAATTGTCGTCTTATTCTATATTAACAGCTTTGAAAAATATTGATAAAAATCTTGGAGCTGGGCCCGATGGCATTCCAGCATTGTTTTTTGTTGAATGTGCCAACGAATTAGTTGAACCATTACATATAATATTTAATCATTCCCTATCGACTGGTACTTTCCCTGCTATATGGAAGTTAGCTAATGTGGTGCCTATTCCTAAAGGTAAGAATATAAACACTGTTGAGGAGTATAGACCAATCTGTCTACTTTCTATACTGGCCAAAGTTTTTGAGTCCTTGGTCTGCCCAGTCATTACGGGACACCTTAAATCAATATTGGTGCCTCAGCAACACGGATTTCGCAGCCAAAAATCCACTCTTTCTAACCTTGCACTTTTTGTGACTGATATCACTGAAGCAGTAGACAAAGGCCTGCAGGTTGATGTTATTTATACCGACATCAGTAAGGCATTTGATAGAGTGGATCATAAACTTCTCTTATCAAAACTTCATACGGTAGGAGTGCACGGAAGTTTGCTTGATTGGTTTTCTTCATATTTAAATGGTCGGTCTCAGAAAGTATCTGTCAGCGGTCATGAATCGAGAACATATTTAGCCCCTTCTGGTGTACCGCAAGGCTCGCATCTGGGGCCAGTACTTTTTTTAGTCTTTATAAACGACCTCGCTAACGTTATTATTAATAGTACATTTTCTTTATTCGCGGATGATTTAAAAGTTTACAAAATTATAAATAATATTGATGATTCTATGTTGCTACAGAGTGATTTGTCGAAGATAGTAAACTGGTCATATGAAAATCGTCTACCTTTAAATATTAATAAGTGTGCTCATATAAAATTCACCAAAAGAAAAAACCCTATTACCACGTCGTACTACATAGTTGACACGCTTATAAAAGAGGTATATGAAATTAGAGATTTGGGTATTATTTTTGACTGCAAATTAACATTTATACCACACATCGACTCTATAATAAAAAAGTCGTATAAAATGTTGGGTTTCTTATGGTGGAACTGTAAAGCTTTTAGGAATTGGACCACTTTAAGGTTAGTGTACTATGCGCTGGTTCGTAGTCTACTTGAATACTGCTCTCCTATCTGGAATCCGCACTATCAGTGTCATATTGATAGACTTGAGGGCATTCAAAAGAGGTTTTTGTTCTTTCTGACTGTGCACCAAAACAAAAAATCTGTGCTTACAACAAGTAAAAGTCGCCTCCGGCACTTCAAGTTGACTCCCTTACATGACCGTCGCTGGATTGCAGATCAAGTGCTACTTTTTAAGATTGTTAGAGGCCTCATTGACTGTCCCGAATTAGTTAAGCGCTTAAATTACACAGTGCCTCGTAGTAATGCCCGCATTGTTAATTTCCATCCATTTAGTTTATCTTTTTATAGAACGAACACCGGCGCTAATAATGTTATAGCTCGGATTTGTCGAAACCACAATATCTTATTTCACCATGACCAGACTCTGGATGTGTTATCAGGTTCACTGGTTAAGTTTAAGAAAGATCTCACCCAGTTGGTTCATAAATTGTTATGAATGTTTACTTATATGTTTAAAATTTGGTATAAGTACTTACTTATTTGTAATTATTTTAAGAAATAAATGTAATATATTAAGTTATTAGGTTAGGTATTGTCATGCATGTTGTGATAGCCTGTAATTGGGTTTACACTGATACTTAGTTGTATTTTTTTCGTAATATTTGTTTAGTGTACGCCTGTTGGCTATTGTATATTTTAAAATAAAAAATAAAATAAAAGTTGAATTGTATCTGAAATGATTACTACGATCTCGTAATGTTTTCTTTATGTAAAATGTAGATTCCCTCCTCCCTTCCCCCCCCTATATCTCTATTTCCTTCGTTATTTCTTTTCAAAACCGAGCTTCTATGAAATGATGGCCAACTCCTAAAACTTTGACAACCAATAAATACAAATTCCCCGCAGGTATGGGACGTGCGCAACATGCGCTCCGCCCTCGCGACCATCCGCTCGGACTCATCAGTGAACCGGCTGGCGGTGAGCGGCGCGGGGCTGGTGGCCATCCCGCACGACAACCGGCAGGTGCGCCTGTTCGACCTGCAGGGGAACCGCCGCGCGCGCCTGCCGCGCTCCGCCAGGCAGGTCAGTGGATACTCCCCTCTAGTTGTTGTCTGTCTGTCTGTCTGTGTGTATGAGTAGCTCGGACTCGTCGGTGAACCTGCTGGCGGTGAGCGGCGCGGGGCTGGTGGCCATCCCGCACGACAACCGGCAGGTGCGCCTGTTCGACCTGCAGGGGAACCGCCGCGCGCGCCTCCCCCGCTCCGCCAGGCAGGTCAGTGGATACTCCCCTCTAGTTGTTGTTGTATAGGTGAGAGCGTGACGTCGCGATTTTTAGAGCTTGCATCACGTCGTGTTGCAGAAACGCTTTGCCACAGGGTCGAATACTAAACTGCGGTGTGACGTATCGCATCGCAAAAAGGTCCTACAACTCGTAAGAGTTGCGAGTGTGCTATATGAGAGAGCGTGACGTCGAGTTAATCTCTACATTGTATATAGCAAAGTCGCCGCTCCGCCAGGCAGGTCAGTGGATGCTCCCCTCTAGTTGTTGTCTGTCTGTCTGTATGAATAGCTCGGACTCGTAGTGAACCGGCTGGCGGTGAGCGGCGCGGGGCTGGTGGCCATCCCGCACGACAACCGGCAGGTGCGCCTGTTCGACCTGCAGGGGAACCGCCGCGCGCGCCTGCCGCGCTCCGCCAGGCAGGTAAGTGGATACTCTCCTCTAGTTGTTGTCTGTCTGTTTGCCTGCACAGAACTTGCCCGCTCTTAGAGTGACATTGCTACTGAGAGGGTTCTTAGCGGCTCTCTGTACACAAAGAAGAACAGAAGTTACATAGCTTATAAATAATATGATATAATATTTTTATACTAACACATTGGTACGAAAATGGAGGTGAAGTAAAGTGATTCTTTCAAAACCACCTTTGGTTGGAAGTCTGGTTTGAACACAAAACTGCGATGTAACCACTATCGTGATGCCCCCTATCTACAGCAATGTAGGTCATGCCTGCCGCAAGAACTACTCTTAAGTTTTCCTCTACACATCTTCCAACCCTATCTACACCACTCCGTCTCTCTCTATTCCAGGGGCACCGGCGCATGGTGACGTCGGTGGCGTGGGCCGAGGACATCTCGCCCAACATCAACTTCTTCAGCTGCGGCTTCGACCGCCGCATCCTAGGCTGGTCCATCCAGCCGTCCAAGGAGAATTAAAAAATAAGTCCTTATTATTTCCCTTTCAAATTTTAATTCTCGCCCTTTGCTGTTTCTTCGCGTCTTCTTGGCACCGTGGTTTATTCTATTCTATTCTCTGTGGGGGTAACAGGACCGTGGTTTCTGTTGTCGCCGGTTTGTTGATGTTAAATGTAATTAATAAGGGCCTGTTTCACAGTGACTAGGTAAACGATAACTGTAAGTGCATTTCAGGGCCGTGAAATAGTGGGAACAGCGCATTATGCGTAGGTAACGTTTATACAGACACTGTGAAACAGGCCGTAAGTGTTATACTTTTAAGGGTTTATCATTTACAGCCTATTTGAAATGCCTTGCATTGCACAGTACTATTATTATTTTATAGATATAAAGCTAACTGCCACCTTATGACAAATAACATAACTGTCATTATAACTGTGTATGAATCATAGACCGTATGGAAGCAGACTTCTTGGGCCCTACCACAAAAACTTAGACAGTGTTTAACACATGTTTAGCGCTGTCAAATGCTTGATAAATCTGTAAAATTTTGTTTTAAACAGTTGTTAACAATATTTAACGTTTTTTGTGGTAGCACCACTTGTTTCTTGGATGTGTCTGAGAAATGGCAGCGCCCGCCCCTCAGTATAGGGAAGTGCAAGGAGTCAGTTTAATGTTTATGGTAACTGAACCATCGAACAATACATGATCATACAAAAAGTATTCCAATTTAAAATGAGTATTGCTTGTATTACACGTGTTCTATGAAAGCAAACATTGACATTCGGCTCATACTTTTGTTGAAATTGTTTAATTTGACTGTTTTATTTAGTATTTGTTGGTTAGGTATAAAATGTGCATTATTTGTTTAATAGGTGTAGGAAATTATATTTAAACTAGGATAAAATTGTATAATAACAAGTTTGCCAATGGAATGGGTGTAAACTATCGGGTTAGATGTGATTTTATTGCAATAGTTTTTGTTGACTTAAGTTTAAAACAAGCATATATCTTCAATAAAGTGAGTTTCATAACTACAGTTCGTTCGGTACAAACAAGCCAGAAGTTGGCAGCTGTAATTAGTTTTTACCTTGTCACACTAACCAACCAACAATCTTTGAAATAATCAATCGGCATATGGTTAGTTTGACAAGGTACAAAAGTGTTATATGTGCCATCTTCAGGCCTTTCTCTTTGTTTAGAACGAACTTAACTATTTACTCTATGTTATTATTATTATGCTTTACTAACTACATTTCCAATGAAACGATAGAAATGCCATTTTATTGTACTCGTATCAGCGCTTGGGAAGGGTAAAAATTAGTATTATTTGTTATACTTATTTAGTTTAATTGCTTTATTTGATAATGATAAAACATCACACCCATTCTAACGCACATTTACTATTTGTCGCTGTATATAAGATAATAGTTAGTTCTTCTTGAACATATCGATATGTGAAGTTATTTTTTTAAAATCTTGTTTTGTATTAACCATTCAGGCCAAATCAGAACGATAATACCTTTAAAAAACTATATAATTACTTTTTTCCATATTGAATACATTATACTGTTGCACTCAAATGCATGAATACATTTTTGCCATGATTATAAATAAATAATGATATAAATTTACAGCTTCACTGTAGTATAACGTAATATCTGATTCTTCCAGGTGAAGTTATAAAGTTGCATAAAACATTATATTTAGTGCTGACAAAACCGAAAATTATTAGATCAAAAACGCTTTTAACAGCCATTACTAGTCAACGAGGAAAACATAATTTCAACCAAAGATGATGGAAACATATTATAATAATGTAAATATCATATTATTGTATTACGGCAATTTTTATTGCAACATGTATTTTATTAAACGTACTTACTTAGCACTTAGATGCATATCATAAACATATAGAACTGTATGTGTTGTTCTCTATATTAATCTTTTAACTTTTCCCACTTATGAACTGGTAGTCTTGTACCTATAGTCGATACTCTGTCATAGAAATAATCATTCTAATGTTTATTTATAAATATAAAAAACATCTCAATGATTGGAAACAGTAGTAGAAGTATTTGATGAATATTCTGCATTTTACCGATTTTTCAGCATTAATTATGAAAAATCTATATGAAATAATTATAGTACCTACTTATTTGTAAACTATCTATCCACCTTCTTATTAATACATATTAAAATCATTCAAATTATAGTTTTAAAACTGGAATTCACTACAAAAGTCCATCGAACGAACTGCATTACTGTTGTATTTGACTGAATTATCAAATTGTGATACTTAAATCTGTAAAACTTTAAAAAAAATTGGAGCTCTTCCTAGTAGGTATAAAGCTCACAAGATATATTATACCTATCATGCACACATCATGCATAATGTTAGTTAGTATTTTTTTTGTATTAAAATATCGATTGTTTAGTTGGTGAGTCCATTTTATTCTATGTGTAAATGATCTGAATATTTTTGTTATGCCAATCGTGGTATGTGAAATAAACTTGGGAAATTGATTTTATTTTGATTTGATTAAACATTTTCATTTAAACTTTATAATCCGCGTGAATAAAAAACAAGAGTTTGGCGGCCGGCCGATGTAACCATTTTCGTATAGTTTTGTGGCGGAATAATCGCCACACTATCAGTATTTTTATATTGTGGAATAAAACCTGAAATAAAAATAAGAAAACAAAAAGTTGAAGAAAAATAATAAATAAAATAATACACAGAGAAGTCGTCTTGCATGGGATAAAGAAAAAACATGAGATAGTCCTGGTACATGGGCTTCTGCATCAAGCTGCCGCCGCCACCGCCGCCGCCAGTCTTTCTCAAACTTCCGAACGAGACACCGCGACGCATTCGCTGACCAATACTTACGCGTGCCCGCTAACTTTTCATGCGCTTTACTAATGTGTGCTAAAGGAATATTCTTGTAAATTTAATAGTGTTCATTGTAAATAAATTAGCTTCAACCTTTATTCGCGCTTTAATCAATTCGCCGCTAACTCCATCAGTAGAAGAATTAACCCTCTGTTTTGAGTTCGATTCTCGAAGCACGCAAATAGCCTCAAGCAAACTACACTGGTGACCCTCGACTACAGAACGCAGCAGAAGATAAGCAGAAGATGTACGGAGGAGGCAGCGGCAAGTCTTACGAAGAGTGGGGTTTGGACCTAAATTTATTTGGTACGTGCAGTGCTTTAGAAGGTGCCGGTGGTACAAGTGACGAGAATACAGCGAGTGGTAAAGTGCACAAAATCCAAGCGGCGGAGGCAGATCAAATCCAGGTAATCTAACCGATACTAGTACGAGTAATTTAGCCTGTAGTCCAAGTACAAGTGGCAGCGGAGATAGTCGATACCCAGGCGAAGTCAGTAAAGTTGGGGTTAAGATGCCGCCGTTTTGGAGAGACGATCCAGAAGTATGGTTCTGCCAGGTGGAATGTCAGTTTGCTTTAGCTGGGATCACGAGTGACATAACCAAATTCAATACGATTGTTGGACAACTGGACTCAGACTATGCCGTGTTAGTTAAAGACTTAATAAAAAATCCACCTGCGACCGGTAAATATGCAAAGCTGCGACAGGAGATAATTAGGCGGCTGTCCTTCTCACCCGAAAAGAAGACGCTGCAACTAATCCAGCATGAAGAACTTGGTGATCGCAAGCCATCTCAATTTCTTTTACACTTGCAGAGCCTAGCCGGTCCTGACGTACCATCGGACTTCATCAGAACCATATGGACTAGCAGATTGCCGACGAACGTGCAGGCCATCGTAGCGTCCCAACCGAAGATGGGCATCGAGGACCTGGCCGAGCTCGCTGACCGAGTGCATGACATAGTGCAGCCTGGTATGTCAGTGGCCAGTACGTCACGCGCGCCAGTATACGCGCCACCAAATGCAGGTATGTCACTCGAAGGCAAGATAGCTCAACTGACAGTCATGGTGGAAGCACTGTACAGGCAGCAGAACGAGTACCAAAGTAACCACCAGGGCAGACGTCCTGACAGGTCAAACTCCAACAACCGGCAACGATCGCGCTCTCGCTCCCGCTCTCGCCAACGCCCGGAGAATCACCCACACTGCTGGTACCACTACACATTCGGTAATAAAGCCAACAAATGCTCTCAACCTTGCACCTTCAATCAGTCGGGAAAACAGGAAGGCAGCTACTAGTGGCCGAAAGTGGTTGCCCCAACTCAACAGGCCGACTATTCATCACAGACCGCAAATCCAAACAACAATACCTCATTGATACAGGCTCAGATGTGTGTGTTTTTCCAAAAACAGCCGTCCGGACTCTGCCAAAAACAAAGACTAGTTACCAACTGTACGCTGCAAATGGCACCATCATAGCAACTTATGGATACCTAAACCTACATCTAGATCTGGGACTACGACGAGACTTCGAATGGCGATTCATCCTTGCTGACGTCACGAAACCGATTATCGGTGTTGATTTTTTAGGTCATTACAACCTTCTTGTCGACTGCCGGAATCAACGACTAGTGGATGGCATCACCTCACTCATCACACCTGCACATCAACATCCTGGCATTGATGAAATAAACTCCGTCCGCACCACGATGGAAAGCACACCATATCTCCAGCTGTTACGTGAGTACCCTGACATTACCCGTCCTGCTGGTAAGCCCGGTGCTCCCAAACACAACGTGGTCCACCACATACGCACGACGCCAGGTCAACCAGTCGCCAGTCACCCACGCCGCTTAGATCCTGAAAGGCTCCAGATTGCTAAAAAGGAATTCGACGACATGCTTCTATGTGGCACAGCTCGCAGATCAGACAGCCCCTGGTCATCACCACTACATCTGGCTCGGAAGAAGGATGACGGCTGGCGACCGTGTGGTGATTATCGGTCATTAAACGCCCGTACCATCCCGGATCGGTATCCTGTGAGACATATCCAGGACTTCGCTTGCCAGCTGGCGGGTAAGCAGGTGTTCAGCACGATTGATTTAATAAAGGCGTACAATCGGGTTCCGCTCATCTCGCATAATCTTTATTGACCAAAACTCATTTCGCATAACTCGTATGGTCTAAACTTTTTTGGCCGAACCATCACTTTGCCAAGACTTATGTGGCATAAGGCTCGTTTCGTCTAAAACTCTTTAGGCACAATCTTTAAATACCTAAGTTTCGTTTGCTCAAATTATGTTCGTCTATCTATACCTATGTATAATCTTGTTTCTCCTAATGTTATCTTAATAAATATTATATTAAGTATGTAGTAAATGTACAAATTGTGGTATTTTTTTTTTCTCCTACATCCCGAAAATGACGATATTGCATGATCAAAAGATCCAAAGTTAACGACCAATATAATTATTACAAACCCCATGAGATCGAAACCTAAAAATAGGTGCGACGACGAGCAAAGCGAGGAGGAGCGTGTTAGGTGCACATGTTCATCAAAACCAAAGCGGAGCGCAGCGAAGCGGAGCGGAGCGTTTTCCAAACAGCGGAAACAATACAAGGCATCAGTATGCGCTATGTAGGGAGACGCTCCGTCAAAGTTAAAGCCAAACGAATATTATTACTTTGTATAAACCTATGCCATAGCATTATTAGGCTATTCAAGATTTGGCCATACCATTATTAGGCTAAACAATATTATGCGAAATAACTTTTTACTAAACGAGATTTATGCCATACGATTTTCGGCGTAACGAGACTTTGACCAAACGTTACTATGCAATACGAGATTAGGCAAATAAATCTTATGCCAAAAAAGGTAGAACCCGTACAATCAGATAAGAGTCTTCGAGGACGATATACCGAAGACAGCAATAACCACACCGTTTGGGTTATTCGAATTCCCGATGATGACGTTTGGTCTTCGAAATGCCAGTCAAACATTCCAAAGATTCATCGATGAGGTGCTCAAAGACTTCGAGTTCTGCTATGGATACGTAGATGATATTTTAGTCTACTCAGAATCAGCTGATCAGCACCAGCAACACCTCAGAGCATTGTTTCAGCGACTGCAGGACTATGGCGTTCTCATCAACACAAATAAATGTGTATTTGGACAGCCAGAAGTAACTTTTCTTGGATACTCTGTTTCAGCAACCGGTGTGAAGCCACTTCCAGAGAAAGTGAAGGCCATACAGGAGTACCCGGTGCCCAAGACGGTGAAGGAACTCCGGCGCTTCCTTGGAATGATGAATTTCTACCGTAGATTCCTCCCTGGAGCTGCAGCGACACAAGCTTCACTAAACGCCTTGCTCTCAGGTCCCAAAACAAAAGGATCTACGCCAGTGCATCTCACGGACGAGCAGCTCACATCCTTCGAAGCGTGTAAGTCAAGCCTATCACAAGCCACTCTATTGGCTCACCCAAACACAGACGCTGAACTCTCCATCCAAACTGACGCTTCTGACGTAGCGATCGGCGCAGTGCTCCAGCAACGCTGCAAAAATGCATGGCAACCCCTAGCCTTCTTCTCGAGGAAACTCAGCCCATCACAGGTTAAGTACAGCCCGTATGATAGAGAGCTACTGGCCATATATGAAGCAATCCGTCATTTCAGGCATATGATTGAAGCTCGAGCCTTCACGATATACACCGACCACAAGCCGCTGACATTTGCCTTTCACACGAACCGTGATAAATGCTCGCCAAGACAATTCAGGTACCTAGATTTTATTGGTCAATTCAGCACAGATATCCAGTTTGTGGCCGGCAAAGACAACGTGGTGGCTGATTCTCTCTCCCGCATCGAAGAAATCTCAGGAACATCCATTGACTACCAGTCCCTTGCCCGCGCTCAGGAAACCGATGACGAACTTCAAGAGCTACTTAAGGGTGGATCATCGCTAAAACTTGAAAAAGTCACCATACCACATACTGACTCTCAGGTATATTGCGATATGTCCATGACTCAACCAAGACCATTCATACCTATAACATTTCGCCAACAGATATACAACACAATCCACAACCTCAGTCACCCCGGAGCAAGAGCCACTGCACGATTAGTAGCACAGAGATTCGTTTGGCCGGGTCTCAAAAAGGACTGTCGACAGATGGCTAAAGAGTGCCTACAATGCCAACGATGCAAAGTCCACAGACATACCAATGCTCCTCTTCAAACTTTCCCTCTCCCTACAGCTCGCTTCCGGCATGTCCACATGGACATCGTCGGCCCCTTACCGTTGTCTTCTAGTTACAGGTACTGCCTCACCATTGTCGACCGATTCACCCGTTGGCCTGAGGCGTACCCCCTGCAGGACATCACTGCTGAGACGTGCGCATCCGCCTTCGTGTCCGGCTGGGTGGCCCGCTTTGGCTGCCCGGAGCACGTCACCACGAACCGCGGCCGGCAGTTCGAGTCGCACCTCTTCAAGGCGCTCGCAGCTCTCCTGGGGACCACTCACCACACCACAACTGCCTACCATCCTGCCGCCAATGGTCTCGTGGAGAGACTTCACCGGCAGCTCAAGGCCGCCATAGCATGCCACTCACACGCGCGCTGGACAGAAGTGCTGCCCCTGGTACTCCTGGGCATCCGCAGCGCGTGGAAAGATGACATCCAGTCGTCGTCAGCAGAGCTCGTGTACGGGGAACCTCTACGTCTTCCAGGTCAATTCATCTCTCCAGCATCTACCAAACCAGAAGACGTCACGGAATTCGCCAACCGGCTGAAGAGTCACATGAACCAGATCTCTCCACATCCCACGTCAGCCCACAACAAAAAGAGGACATTCTTCGTGCCAAAGGACCTCAACACATCCTCACACGTCTTCATGCGCCAGGGTCCAGCTCACCGGTCGCTGCAACCAGCCTACACCGGTCCACACAAGGTGCTACGAAGAGGATCCAAAACCTTCGACCTAGATGTGAACGGCAAAGAGCAAACTGTCACCATCGACCGACTCAAACCTGCGTACATGGCTGAGGAAAGCAG
This sequence comes from Plutella xylostella, assembly GCF_932276165.1. Lineage (NCBI taxonomy): Eukaryota > Metazoa > Arthropoda > Insecta > Lepidoptera > Plutellidae > Plutella > Plutella xylostella. The sequence continues at coordinate 4,606,548 of NC_064005.1, forward strand.
CATTCCAGAAACTCCAACAGGAACTCCAGTAAGAAAGACGAGAAGTGGTCGTACGGTCAGATTCCTTGATTACTATCGACCGTAGTAACGGTCTCAGCGAGGGAGTGATGTGGCGGAATAATCGCCACACTATCAGTATTTTTATATTGTGGAATAAAACCTGAAATAAAAATAAGAAAACAAAAAGTTGAAGAAAAATAATAAATAAAATAATACACAGAGAAGTCGTCTTGCATGGGATAAAGAAAAAACATGAGATAGTCCTGGTACATGGGCTTCTGCATCAAGCTGCCGCCGCCACCGCCGCCGCCAGTCTTTCTCAAACTTCCGAACGAGACACCGCGACGCATTCGCTGACCAATACGAGCTCCGAATCGTTTTCCGAATTACTCTTCTCCGATAGCACGATTCGTCGAAATCACTGTTCGTCGACGGTTTGTTCATCGAAAAAATCCTTCTCCGATAGCACGGTTCGTCGAAAGCACTGTTCGACGATGGTTGCTTTGCCGAAGAAATCGTTCGCCGATTGAAAGATTCGTCGAAAGCATTGTTCGACGATGGTTGCTTTGCCGAAGAAATCATTCGCCGATAGAGAGATTCGTCGAAAGCACTGTTCGACGATGGTATATGATTGGAATAATGATGTATAAACTAGTATAACCTTATTGTGTCATTGTGTAGAATTTAAGAAAAGTAATTTATATTTCTATACTTGCTCTATATGTACCTAACGTCTCTCTCTTTCTGTTTGCCTGCCTAACGGTGTATAATATGTGTGACTATCGTTTTCCAATAAATATCCAAGTTATAAAGTAATCTTGCTCTTTTTGCTTACGCTTACCCAATACCTATGCGGATGGTTCGTTTAACGAAAGAATCAATAGCCGCCGCAAAGAATTGTTCACCATTTTCGTTAGGAATCGAACCAAATGGGTTAATATTTTTATCGGAATATTTAAGGTAAGTATAATCATTATAACTATTGCTTTCGAAAAGGTACCTACTGTATGTATCCATCTACTGCCTAAAGATCGATGCATAATTTATAGATTCAGATTATGAACTGCTGAGATGAGATATGCTGAACTCATCAGTAGCTTACAGTTGGTGTTCTCTCCACATGCAATACTAAACACATCTCACAATGTTCACCCGGTTTCAGACAGGCGCAAAAATCATAATAGAAGCATTTTTCCTGAAATAAAAATAGTTTCAGGCAGTCTACATACATAATATTTCATTTTTATTTCAAGAAAAATGCTTTTATTATAAATTTACCACGAAATACACTCCATTTAAATAATAAAATTTTAAAAAGTAGGTATTTATACACATGGATACACATAATGATTATACTTAAGTACCTTAAATATTCCAATAAAAATATTAATCCATTTGGTTCGATTCCTAACGAAAATGGTGAACAAATATTTGCGGCGGCAATTGATTCTTTCGTTAAACGAACCATCCACATAGGTATTGGGTAAGCGTATGCAAAAAAGCAAGATTACTTTATAGAAGAAAGAAATATAAATTACTTTTCTTAAATACTACACAATGACACAATAAGGTTGTACTAGTTTATACATCATTATTACAATCATATACCATCGTCGAACAGTGCTTTCGACGAATCTCTCTATCGGCGAATGATTTCTTCGGCAAAGCAACCATCGTCGAACAATGCTTTCGACGAATCTTTCAATCGGCGAACGATTTCTTCGGCAAAGCAACCATCGTCGAACAGTGCTTTCGACGAACCGTGCTATCGGAGAAGGATTTTTTCGATGAACAAACCGTCGACGAACAATGATTTCGACGAACCGTGCTATCGGAGAAGAGTAATTCGGAAAACGATTCGGAGCTCGACCAATACTTACGCGTGCCCGCTAACTTTTCATGCGCTTTACTAATGTGTGCTAAAGGAATATTCTTGTAAATTTAATAGTGTTCATTGTAAATAAATTAGCTTCAACCTTTATTCGCGCTTTAATCAATTTGCCGCTAACTCCATCAGTAGAAGAATTAACCCTCTGTTTTGAGTTCGATTCTCGAAGCACGCAAATAGCCTCAAGCAAACTACAGTTTCTTTATGTGCGTGCATTTAGCATAGAATAACGAGTACTCCTACTTGTCTTGTTATTCTATGATTATAGGTTGGGCATTTATCGCGATTTGCTTGAGAATGCATTTACGCTCTGTACGTAGAATATATATTTGGACTTTTGGAGATTCTACGGTGGTAGCCCACTCTCACCTCCCACCTGAAAGTTCTGGAAGTTGGTATCTCTCGTTGGTGTAGGTAGGAGGTAAGTAGATCAATTTAATGTGGTAGTGAGTAGCTACGGACTTTTCCCTATTAACTACATTATACCAAACCAAAAAACCAAGGAAGGAACAGACAGGGGATTTCATCACAAAGGATCAAAGTTACTCTATGCAAAACTTAAGAGTAATAATTGATGCAAAGCTATATTCGTAGATGCAAAGGCAATACGGAAATCGCCTGCGTAAGGCCTGCATGGAATACGGCGGATCCGGAAAGAAATCGCAACATAGTGTTTTACATAGAGAAAAGAACACTACGTGTGTTTGGTGGTGGCCGTGGTGTTTTACATCATGCATGACTGTGACCCACCCATGACCATGACCATTAGTACCCATAGAGAAAATAAACTACGATTAAGTACCTACATATCTACCTGCTTCAATGGGAGATTTTCCAGTAGTTCCAAAATCGACCAATAGATGGCATTCGGCCTGTCGTTTTTAGTAGTGAGCTACATTCTTCTGAGGAAACGGAGATGACAAATGTCACAGACCTACTACAAAACAAATGTTATGTCATTCGGTTTCTCTTGTAGCTACGCGAATGTCTCCGGTGCTGTGTTTTGTGATAATTTCGACGACTCTGGCTATTCTTTTGGACTTTTGTGACTTCTATACCCGACCGACCTTTGCACTCCCCCTGGACCCTTGCTTGCCATTACGATTTACCCCTGCCTGTACTCCGGACCTTGAAACAATCATGGGAAAAGACTATGGATCATGGTCAACTGTACGCCTGAAGGACGAGCTGCGAAAACGCAAAGCAAAACTTTCTGGAAAGAAAGCAGTGCTTGTCCAGAGGTACGTAACTAAATATTATTGTTGATTTGCAGTTGACCACAAATGCAGCTACACTGCCTTTTCATACCTACTAAACTATTTGTTTATTGTTACAGACTTGAAGATTACGATAAGCTGTTTGGACCAGTTGTAACCGACTCGGAAGTCGTAACTATTCAAAATAAAAGTGCCGGAACCTGAAAGTTTCCGAGATATTACGAGTAACTCGGCTATACCTGATTTGGATATGGCTGATATAGAATTGTTTTCCCAGCTCTCAGGGAGGGAAAACTTAAAGACGTCTCTGAATATGTATGACGAATATTTTTTAATGTCATGCACATTACACACGGCGGTCGCGCCTCGGACATGGACAGAGGATGCAGATGATCTCAACTAGTTCACACTAACATACATATAACAGCAATTTATTATTATTAGTTTGCACGTTCTCAACAAATACCAGTTATGCTACGAAATCATTTGTATTTGGCAATATTTGCCTAATAGGCAACTTGTAGGCAAACTATTTAATCATAGTATTATTCTGTGGAATAAACATGGATTTTTATGCCGGCTATAAAAAAATATGCAGTCCTGTTCAGTATGAAGATTTACTAGCGCCATCTATTGTCGGGTTTTGTCTATGGACGTTGTCTATGGTTGAAAACCTCCCATACGAATTCAATACTCAGTCATTTTTTGCATCCAATATCAAGAAGAAGCGCAACCAAGGAACCCAAGGAACATAATATAATGGATGGGTACTCTAAAGTTCTCTCTTTTTCTAAGATGTTTCTTAGAACAATCTCTATTCAGAAATCATTCTATGTCCATTATTCTGAGTTTTCCGTCGACCAGGAATACCAGTAGCGGTTGTTTTTGGAGAAAATATCGAATTTGGGATACCCACAGACATGCAAATATATTATTATGAGCATCTACTTCTTCTTCTTAACCGTGTAAACTGTTTTTATATCTTGTAAATTGTTATCTGGTATCCCTATTTATTTTTTCTCTATGGCATGGTTTTTTCTTGGTTGGTCTGAGTTTTTTCTGTTGATATGGCGATTTTTTTGTTGACGATATGAAAATGAAAACAACCGGCTACAAGTAACGACTTTACTTTATTAAATATCTTCTGCGTAACTAACCTTCTGCAATTCAGCAGCGAGTTAAAATGGACGAACTGCGAGCATTTTACAACAACCCTGGCAGAAAGGTGATAAAACTTCGAGGTCCACAAACATGTGGTATTCGCTTGACGGAAGAAGACAATACTGATGATCTGAACCGCAGACAGGAGCATCGACGCACCGTACTCTTGAGCGGCACCGACTACGCCCGGGAAATCAAGGAAAATGAAATTCAAACCTATTTACGGGTAAAATTCTCCTATATATACTATTCTGTCTCTTTTCATTTTTCTCTATCAATTCTTTACTCTTTTATTTTATCCGTAGAATGAAACAGAAAGAGGCAATTGGGAGAGTATGTCCCACGGACTGGAGTCCCTGGAGCGCCTGTCTAGTTTTGGTGCATCACAGTCCAACATTGGTGAGCTCACCGAGGAAGCCATGACTGAGGTCTACAAGAAGTACTCTTTCCAAGTCAAGGAAGACACGAACCACTTGCCCATCCATGACTTCAAGCAACAGGCAAGTTTGTAATAGTAGCTTAGTCTAAAAAAAATGTTTGTTAAACTGTTAACTGTAAGCCATGTCTAAATGTCCTTCCAACATTTAATTCATACAATCAAACTTTACTACAGATATTAGACCGTATTCATGGGCAACCCGTGGTGATCATAGAGGGCCCAACAGGTTGTGGTAAGACAACCCAAGTGCCTCAATGGATTCTGGATGACTGCTATGCTCGACGCAAGCATTGCAAGATCATTGTCACTCAGCCAAGAAGGATAGCTGCTATATCCATTGCTAAGAGAGTTGCCCAGGAAAGAGGATGGGATGTGGGAGGGCCTGTGGGATTCCAAGTAAGTATATTTTAAGGTTAACTTAATTAATTTATATAATAAAACCTATTTCTTTTATTTGTATCACAAAAACCCCAAGAAATATAATTATTCTCATGAAAGAAGAAGTTAACAATAATACATATACTTAATTTCAGGTTGGTCTAGAGAACCGAACTACCACTGATACATGTATCAATTATGTAACCACTGGTATCCTGCTGCAGAAATTAGGTAAAAAACATTTTACAAAGAGATCTGTTCAGATCAAATTACATACAATGTATCACAGTAATCTTATCATCATTTGAACATTACAGTGGCTTCAAAAACTTTGAACGAATACACTCACATCATCCTTGATGAAGTGCATGAGAGAGGCCAAGAGATGGACTTCTTGCTGCTAGTGGTGAAGAGGCTCCTCTACACCGTCTCCCCGGGAGTGAAGGTCATACTCATGTCGGCTACATTCAACTACCTGGCCTTTGCCAGCTACTTCTTGATTCCAACGCCGACAGGGCTGGAGCCGTCTTCTTGTATCAAGATTGAGAAGAAGCACACTATGTTTACAGTGAAGACATTCTACCTGAATCACTTGCACAAGTTTGGATCGGTATGTGTTTAACTGTTGAATTATTTACTTAGAACAAGTCCAAATCAAACCACTATTTGCTGGCAGAAGTAACGTTTAATCATATAAACCACAAAGTCATTAATACCGAAGAAATCTTAATACCGCGATGTACGGTAAGGGATAGTGACATCTGTTGACACATGAACTAAAACATTAACATATATTATTATGACGATTCTACATACCGCCCACCAAGAACATATAGTTCTTAACTACCACCCACCATGAGGTCAAGGGGGTGTCACAAGATGCATTGATAGAAACAAAAGGTTGATAAAAATTGCATTGGTATGCACCTTGCGCGATCTTAAAACTATTTAGTAGAAAATACATGCTTTGGTTGAGACAGATTGGTACTCGGTTTTATGAAGAATTTGCAAAAGACATGAATACATACAACATAATACTATATTAAATGATGAACGATAACAGTTGATGACAGATAAGATAAAATTTTAACATAGTTAATTTGCAATACAACTTATTATCACGAAATACGACCCATTTTTTTTGAAAATTTGCGTAATCAATCTACCTAATAACTACCGACCTGGGGATGATGGTGATTATTAGAAATCCAAGTTCGTCTCCAACTGGACTGGACTTCAGAGCTGTTACTGAATGGATCGGTAGGACATGCAGATGAGTGATTGATGGATGGGTCGTGAGCGTGGGACTGTGTGCTGAATGATTTCCTATTTTTCGAACGTTTTGATATTCGACTTCTTTTGAATGATGACCAATGACTTGAGTGACGTGACCAAGCTGAATGTGTGTTGGCCTTGTCGATTCTCAATTTGTGGCCGCCTTCAGTATTTTGCTTACCGTTGTCACCTGATGTTATTTTTGTATGCATGCTGTTGATATGATTGGAACAGTGGACTGTATGTGATGGTGAAGCAATTTGATGTGAACGGTGGACTGTATTCGATGGAAATAATCCAGGGTTATCCGATGCTGCTTTGGCATTGGCACCTGTTGCCTTGACTTCTACGGCCAGTGATGATTTGGATCCACCCACATGCGACCCCGAAGCTGGCGTCGGATGAAGCAATGAGTGGTGATGATGATAACAGATGCGGCATGTGTTGATGGAGCGGCAGCTATTGGCAGAGTGATTACGGCCTATGCAATTATAGCATAGCCTGTTGGTTATAACAAACTTATGTCGTGCTTCATATTGTAACTTACAGAATTCCTTGCAGTGGATGATTTTGTGGCCACGTTTTTTGCAGTAGGCACACCCTATGGCTCCTGCATGGACACTGGTGGCAGTTGCGTGCATTAAATGTAAATGTGTTGGCTTTTGTTCGGTATCTAAGTATTCAAGGGATCTGTATCGAGCTTCTAGATACTGCATTAATTCGTTCAAGGTTGGCAGTTCGTTCGAGGTACTTATTTTAACTTCCCAACTTTTTCGGAATTCAGAGTCCAACCTTGAGCAAACCACGTGAATGATGAACACATCCCAAGACTCTGTTTGTACACCTAGATTCCTCAAACCGTTCAAAGTGTCATTCACTAAATCTAGCACATTTTTGATTGCACCAGCTGTTTCATTTACAATGGTAGGTTGATCCATAAAGCGGTGCATTAGACAATTGACCAAGTACTTCTTGTTATTGTACCTATTATTTAAAGTCACCCAGGCCTCGTGGTAAGTTGTAGCTGTGATTGGTACATGCCGTAAGAGCTGCTCAGCTTCCCCAGAGAGGTGCGCCTTTAAATAATGCATTTTTTGCACATTGTCTAATGCATCGTTGTTGTGGACCAATGATAAGAATAATTCTCTAAATGTTATCCATTCTAAATATTTGCCAGAAAACACCGGAATTGAAAGTTTGGGCAAGTGAACATGAGATTCCCCCTTGGTAGTTGCTTGTTTGTTTATCTGTTCAGAAGCATCCGATGCAACAGACACGACGAGGGATAGAGCTTCCTTTAGGTCTGACTTGTACATGATGTACGTTTCCTCGACCTCCGAGTACATGTTGCTTGAGAAATATTCGTGGTTTTCCATTATTTCATCGGATGCTTCAGACAGTATCTTTGTATGATTATCAGTAACAATTTTGAATTGAGCCTCTAACGCCTCTAGTCTGGTTTGTAAATATGATTCCTTGGCTAAACGGTCTTTTGGTGCCTTTTTGTAGTTTTCATACGCTTTAACAATGTTGGAAATTGAGCCAAGTTGACTTTTAATAGAAGACGACATTTTGACAGAAGTAGAATAATGGTTGAAATTTGCTAAGTCCAAAGACAATTTTGAAAATTTTACAAGTTTTTGATTGGTCTCTCACAGAACCAAAATCGGGCATAGGTTCCCCGTCTGACCAATATTTGTTAAATTATTCTAAGTTCTAACTAAATTTTAATAATTATTCTAACTACTGTCTATGAGAGAAAGAACTGGTAAGAACGTTACAGAACCAAAGACAAATTATCCTTTTTTCTTAATGTCCATACTGAAATACTGACACTTGACTGACACTGACACTTCAATAATTATTCTGAGAATGACACTGACACTTGGGGGGGAGGGTTTACTCAACTGATACTGTCAAAATGTACTCACAGTTAGTTCACTTAGATTACCGGCTTCAGTGTGTGATCCACTCCCTTGCTCGTCCTGTTGCCGCTGCGTGGCAGATGGGGTGACGCAGCTCGCGGCGCCACTGCTGTCATCCGCCACGGTGCACCCAGGAGCTCTGCCGATGCTGGAGCTGCCCGCGCTGCACTGGCTGCTCTCGCTAGCTGACGCTCTGGCCAACCACCCGAAGCACCTTCGGGGATTCCTTGTTCCCCGATACTTGCGTCGGACCAAAATTTGACTTTCTGATTCCGCAATCCGGTTCGAAGGACCATGAACAAGTCCAAATCAAACCACTATTTGCTGGCAGAAGTAACGTTTAATCATATAAACCACAAAGTCATTAATACCGAAGAAATCTTAATACCGCGATGTACGGTAAGGGATAGTGACATCTGTTGACACATGAACTAAAACATTAACATATATTATTATGACGATTCTACATATAATACAGATAGATTCAAGTGTCAAGACAAACCTATCTGGTTTAATAGCATTTTTATATTGCTAATCAATAAATGTATTGTATTATAAATAAATAAATAAAATAAAAAAATAAATCTAGGGATAATTCAATATAGTTGTTTAGGAACTTACAAATAAAAGAGTCAAACTTGATTTTTTATTCACATTGAAGTCCTTGTTCCTTTTCACATGATTTTTTATTGATTGTGAAGACTTATTTACACTACTTATTTCGTATATATTCATTAACTTCAAGAAAATTTATATATCGTTTTTTTATTAAAATGTTTCAGCTGGTCCAGAAAGCAATGCCCAAAAAAGACGAACCAACCATAGAGCCAGACATGTACAAGTTGGTGATCAAACTGGTCAATGCGTTTGAACAGATTGACAAGCAGGAGGACAACTACTCCGAGTGCGACGCTGACATCCCCTCGGTGCTGATCTTCCTACCCGGAATCAATGAGATTGAAGATCTCTATGAAATCTTGACCAATCCGAAAACGAGGTATATTTTTTTCCTAGACTAGTGGTAGACTCATAATCTTGACAATAAATAAATAAATGTATTTTTTTGTAAAATGTTATGTTGAAAAAGTATAATAAATTATGAATCTTTAGGTTTGCCATACATTTTTAAAGTCCTTCCATGTGTTCTATATATGAAATTTTGTCACGTCTTAATAGCACCCCGTGCTACAGGGCCTGGACCACATAAACTCGGTGATAAACTGATTGGCAAGATTATTTTTCTCTTGATATGAATATTAGACTACTATAAAACGCATTCTCACTGGCCGCACTGCAACCCTCACCCCCATTCCAGAGCGCAAGTGTGCGACGAGGAGTGTGCCAAGTACAAGTGGTGGGTGCTGCCTCTTCACTCCACCATCACTGCGGATGAACAGGTGCGGGTGTTCCAGCGAGCGCCGCCCGGACACCGCAAGATCATACTGTCCACTAACCTGGCTGAGAGCTCTATCACTGTGCCCGATATCAAGTATGGTAAGTGTTTCTAATCATTTTATAAAGCGTCATTGTTGGCTTTCAAAAATCTCATTTGGTCAGAAAGAATGCTGGATCATGTGCGTATATTTTAACTAGATCTTCTAGATTCTAGATGTAAACCCTAAGTGCATTGAACTCATTCAAAAACGGCGATACGCCTCGTGATATATCCCGTGAGTTTAAAAGTACAGCATAAGGGTATCTTGCGAGTCACTTCTGACTACCCCTTCTGGGATTACAGTCGTGAGCATATTATTATTATTTATTTTGATAAAAAATATTCCGACAAACAATTTCTCCGTGCTTTCCCAGTGATCGACTTCTGCCTCATGAAGATCCTGGTGGCGGACGAGCAGACCAACTTCACGTCGCTGCAGCTGCACTGGGCGGCCAAGAACAACTGCGAGCAGCGGGCAGGGCGCGCGGGCCGCGTGCGCGACGGACGCGTCTACCGACTCGTCACCGACAAGTTCTATGTGAGTAGACTAGTCCGTGGATCTGTGTGACATGAGGCGTAGTCAAGAACAACTGCGAGCAGCGGGCGGGACGACGGACGCGTCTACAGACTCGTCACCGACAAGTTCTATGTGAGTAGACCAGTCCGTGGATCTGTGTGCATTCTAAGTGCCCCTTCACACAAGTTGGATGAAGATTTACAGTAACATTTTAGCAAATATGTGTTTCATGTGGTTGAAACCCGTGAATTAATAGAAAATCTATAAATGACAGAAAGAGCCCCTTATCCGAACGGAGAGTAGTTTGTCAAAATTGACTTTTGACTTTGACTGGGACACAAAAATGTCTCATAAATAACCAAATGTTCGCATCCACAGGAGACCCTCCCACAAGAGTGTGCGCCCGAGATCCAGCGCTGCCCGCTGGAGCGGCTCGTGCTGCTGGCCAAGATGCTGGACATGGGCCCGCCCAGCCACGTGCTGGCGCTGGCCATGGACCCGCCCGACATGGCGCACATACACCGCACCACGCTCGTGCTCAAGGAGGTAGCTATGCCGTATGTAACAGTGTGTAGTTGATACATGTTGATACAAGATGCTGGACATGGGCCCGCCGAGCCACGTGCTCAAGGAGGTACTCATTCCACATACCGTATTGAGTTTTGTAGTACACTACATAAATGTATAAATAATGTTAATTTACCTCACGAGATTATATCCACCGTGATTGAAATATAGCTTCATCATCAGATGCTGGACTGTCTCTCCCAATGAGCGCCATAACACTTCATTCTCGTCCTTCCTAATGAAACCACTACCGGATACCTTACTAAGATAGTCAGTGGGCTCGGCATCATATTTTTTGCTTGTCTATGGTCGAAATAAAGCGGTGCCAAATACTTTTTGCAAACGGACAGATCACGGAGGTCCTGTCGGCGACAAACAGTTCGTTTATTGTGATCACAACCTCATTGTAACTTATATCTATCCTCTTACAACCAGGTGGGAGCGCTCAAGAAGACGCTAGACGGCGAGCTGAGTGTAGCAGACGGTGACATCACGTACCTGGGCCGGGTCATGGCCAAGCTGCCGCTGGACGTGCGCGTGTCCAAGCTCATCATGCTGGGACACATCTTCGGATGCTTGGAGGACACTGTTATCATGGGTGAGCGGGGTGACAGTAGAAGATGCGGATAAAACAGTGAACCAACCCAAACATCTTACGTGCAAGTTATTTAGAAGGCAAGACTATTATTTTTGAGTTGCTGTTCCTGCGAGCTTCGCTTCGCCTTAAAAAGTTTGCCCGTGGGAATTCCGTGATAAAAAGTAGCCTATATTCTTTCTCAGAGTCTAGACCATCTGTATACCAAATTTCATTGAAATCCGTTCAGTAGTTTTAGCGTGAAAGATTAACAGACGCTTTTATAATATTAGTTAGGAAGATAGGATTTACAAGTCTATTATGTTTAATTGAATGACATGAATGACTCAATTGCTCACTGAGTGTAGCAGACGGGGACATCACGTACCTGGGCCGGGTCATGGCCAAGCTGGCGCTCGACGTGCGAGCTCATTATGTTGGGACACATCTTCGGCTGTCTGGAGGACACTGTTATCATGGGTGAGCGGGGTGAAAGGATGTAGCTACTTGATAAGCCGGGTCCACACCAGACGATCCAATGCGATCCAATCAAATCGACCGCATTTAACTTAGAAAATTCCTTGGAGCGCGTAATCCGATCGCGTTTTATCATCAAAAAATTATAATCTCTTCTAACCCAAAATACGGTAATTAGCATTTTTTTATTCTATAAGGGAATGAAACGGATATACCTCAACGTTTATCGTATCTTCCGCAGATATATACCTGTTCATCGTCACTTTTGCTTGCAGATTTAATTCACCCTATTTATTTTGTTTTGTAGAACAGCCACGTGTTTCTATGATCATTGAATCCAATTATCGAAATATTTGTTTCAACAGCTGCGGCCATGTCGGTGAAGAATATCTTCAGCAGTCCGTTCCGTGAGCGCCTCGACGCCTACAACTCCAAGTTGACCTGGGCGGACGGGTCTACCAGCGACTGCATTGCGTTCCTCAATGTTTACAAAGTAAGTGGCTGACTAATTTTAATGTATAGCCAGCCTTTTTCGGTAATAGCAATCTCATTTTAGCTTTGATATAGCCAGATAAAAACAAATTAAAAACAAAAAACAAACACTCACGCCTTGTACTGATGTACTCCCTTGCGGGGTAGGCAGAGGTGCATTGCTGCACCCACTTTTCGCCAGTGTTACCATAAAAACAAATTACTGGTCTATAATAGGCACATTAAAGACTCTACCCACTTATCCACTGCCGATTACAACCATAATCATTTCTCGTCTAAGAATGCATTCAAATTTAATACATAACGATGTAATTATAGATGTGATGTCCACCAACCCGCACTTGGCCAGCGTGGTGGACTAGGCCTAAACCCTTCCTTCATTGGAAGGAGACCCGTGCCCCAGCAGTGGGGACGTAATGGGTCGTGATGATGATGATGTAATTATACTATATACCATACTCTGTGAATACAGTCGTGCGCATCATGCCATTTAAATTCGGATCCACCTTAGAAACACATAAAATACAATCTATACACAGTCAACTCAGTCATTTCCCATTTTCCCCCCCAGGTATGGACCCACCTGCGCAAACAACAGCACTTCAAGCACCGCAACGGCTCGGACGAGAGGTCCTGGGCCAGGTCGTTCTACGTGCAGGTGCGGGCTCTACGCGAGCTGGATGACCTGGTGCGGGAGCTGAAGCTGCGGCTGAGTAGGGAGGGGATCGAGGCGGGACAGAGTCCGTGGAGCAAGAGCGAACTGCCGTTGGTGCTTAAGGTTAGTACGGGAAGAGCTGTTTAGTTATGAGTTAAATAAATTAAGCTTTTATGTGGCATCTTTCGGTGGTCACAACTGTAACTAGCCTCGGACCATGACTTTGTTTATGCTATACATCAGAGTAATAAGACTACCAAATTGGTAGTACCAATATGGGTAGACGTAGCTAAATATTATTGAAATTCATATAAAAGAGTCTATGGGCCCGTATAAACAGCGATGGGAAAGACGCTGGTTCGCATAACGCGCAACGCCACGCTCGCCTTTGGAAGAGTGTGCCGGATACGTTTTAGTGATGCCAAATCACTCGCAGCTTTGTGTTCAAGTCCTGAGTCCATCAGTGGACCATTCTCACTGATGACGAATACACTAAAACTCTCTCTCCCCAGGTCCTAATCGCCGGCGCGTTCTACCCGCACTACTTCATACAAGTGGGCGGGGACGAACAACGCGAGCGCGACGCGGTCAAGACCCTGGGAGGCCTCAACCCACGTACTACCGTATACCTGAAGGACTTCCCGGCGACGCAGCCCGGCGAGGTCTACGCCTCCTCTATTAGGAAGATCGTGCAGCAACTTACCAGCGACGAACCCCGGGTTACGTTCGATAAGAATAGCGCGTAAGTGGTTATTGAATTTGGCAGTGAAATTTTGCGTCACGGGTCCGTTATTGATGTTGAAAGTAGATAAACTCGTTTAAAGCGTTTCACGAATCACAGCGCCGTATTTATGGCGAATCGCAATTTAGTCGATATCTACGTCGATAAACGACCGGTGCAGTGGGGACAGGTGTTAAAAAAAGGGTGGTACGAAACGATTTTTGAAAATTTGCGAAAAAAATTGATTCGCAATAGAAACTGTCACGTTTGACAGGAACAGCGCGTGAGTGGGTTTTGCTGTAGTAAGATTTATCTTATTATACCACACACTCTTTAGGCTTTATACTATATCACTTTTGAAATATCCCTCTATAGCTGCACCACTGATAAGACTTATCAATCAATCAATATACTTCTGCTTGGCACAATCAATGTGTAAATGTGTTTTTTTCTAGTTGCAACCTCTGCACTAATCCATGATGAGGTCGTTTTTATGTAGTATTAATTAACATTATATTATTGTCCGCAGGAAAGTATACCTGTCGTTTGACGACGACGGTTCGACAGGAAATCGCGGCAATAACAAACACGTAAGCAAAGACGAACTACCTATCGATGTTATAGCACAAAGAAATTTTATTTTTATGAACTTGTCATGAATATTAATTTCTTATTTTTTGTAGAATCCAAATATCCCTGGCAAAGTGGTGCTCCCAGTGTACAAAGCTATCAAAGCTCGCCAGCTCAAGATGGACATCCGCCTCGCTTTACTGCCGTAAGTTTATACATAGCTCAACATACTATGTGGAATTCTTAGTCTGGTGTCTTGACTAAAATCCTCCATGTATAGTGCCACAAACTTATCTGTTCCGGTGAGAGCGAACTAAATGGACAACATTTCATTTTCTTTACCCTATATTTTTATTAGTTATTCGGAAAGTTTATAGAAAATTAGTGGACCCGTATTTTTTTATTTTGTATATACATAAATTTTTGCATGTTATTTTTAACTTTAAAGTTAATTATTTTAAAACCGGAAGTGACTTCACATATTAGGCTCAATTTTTATTTTTGTCTATTGCCTGAGTCTCGAAAAAAAACATAAATGACAATGACAAGTGACATTTAAACTTTGTTTACATGCCAACCAACAAATGGGTCATTTTCAAATAACCTTGATATTTCTGATGATGGAAAGTAGGTACTTATCATGTAAAAAAATAAGCAGAAGCATTTTTTCAGCTGTGTAGGCGGTGGCATGCTCTGGGACATATTATATAGAGGTCATCTCTTAATAATAAATAAAAAAAATAGTCAGAAAGTGTCAGAACAGAATTAATGAAAATAACCCAAATAAACAACAACGTCACGATAAAACGTCAACGTCAATCAAAAATGAAAGTGACAGTTACTTTGTTTTTAAATCTATAGGCTTTGATCATCAAAATGCATCGCACCTGATGCATGACGTCATCAGCACTTTTTTACTATTTTATGATTTTCTCGAAAATGATACATCCAAAAAAGACAAAAACATTTTTTTTGTGGCCTTTAGAGCTAAATCTCGAAATGGTTTTCGATTTATAGCAGCTTTAGTTTTTTGAAATGTTGTCCATTGGTCCATATAATCTATGTCAATATGAAATTCATTTAGTAAGTAATGAGGTATGGACCAATTTAGTTCGCTCTCACCGGAACAGATAAGTTTGTGGCACTGTATTTAAATGTTCATCTTTGACAAAGACAAGTTTATGCTTGTTTGTCTGTGGCCATTTATTGAGGTTCTATTAACCCTTAGAGTATATATTTGTCTAGAGAAGAAATGGCCGTGTTCTGAATTCTCCTTCTCACTCAAATCATAGATGTTTCTACAAAATAAAAAAAACCTAATTATGGGGAATTTTATCTTACGATTATTATAAAAAATAATACTTGACATATCGTTGGTTGATAGGAAAAACACACAAAGGCTGATTTTTCTTACATAATACTTTATTTATATTTGTTTTAAATATAATTATTTATTGTACACAAACTGAGTGGATTGTATGATTGATTGATCCGAGCGAAACAACCCTCTTCAAAATGTGCCGAACACAATTTTTGTATGATTCTTTGGTTCCCAATTTGTAGGTCTGGTAGCGTTTATCCATTTTCTTAATGTTTTTTCTCCTGTCGGAAACCTATGAAGCAGAGATAAATGGGTGAGTATGAGCATTATGATTGTGGGCCAAATATGTGATGGAGGTTATTTTTAAAGGAAACACCTAAGTATTTTATAGCTATACAATAAACTTAATATGCATATACAGAAGAAATCACACATTTATTCAATTAGAATTCCCAGAATCTAAGTTATTCATCTTCTACCCATATCAATTATGGCCAGCAGCATCGAATTCTTATATTATAAACTTAGTTACAATTTCTAGTATTTTCTTTACATAATATTATATTGTTTCTGGGTAAAATAAATTTTCAATAACTGGCAACACCATGAGATTTGTTATTATATGGTACCTCGTAATTTTTACTTAAAATTGATACTAAAAGACCTTACAGTATTAAAATTGGTATCGTTTTATATTAAAATCAAGCCAACAGATAGTACTGTAGTGAATGTAAGCTTGTAAAACTTGATATTATCTACTTACATGTGAAAAGATATCTCATCCATAGTTCCATCGTGTTTTCGTTCACTATGCTCTGTACAACCGAACAAACTATACCCACCCATGTCTCACAGTCGTTAAGTGGTGATAATATTCTAATAAACTTAATAAACATCCACAAACCACTAGCAAATTAACAATAAATAACTTTTAGAAATTCTTTGTTGTAACCAGTGGCGGCTGCACCTCAAGTGCGCCCGTGCAACGCACTACCATTTAAAAACCTTCTAAATATGTACCTTCCTTCTTCCTATACCATACTAGGTACGTGTAAAAAAAAACTTCACAAAAAAATACCAATGTAACGACCGTAATACCTACCCTAAACAGAAATGACATAAATCTGATTATCGTTACTAGTTAAATTAAATCGAGCTGGCCTATTTTGATTTCTACTGCGAATGAATTAGATCTTATTTTTGCTTGAACAAAAACGGCCTCGTGCGCTCGGATTGTCGCACGGAGCGAGCTCCTACATGTAGTATGAAACAGGATGGAAATCGCCCGGCGCGTGAGACGGAAGATGCTCAGTACAAACTGTATGCAGTTCTAGGATAATTTCGTGCGCCGCACGCGCCGGAAATTGCCGAAATAATACGAATGACGCCACGGGACTCGGGAGGCGCGGGCGGCGGCCTTGACCGGTGGCGTGACCTACGAACGATGCACTTGTCATTGTCATGTCATTGTCAGTTTCACTTTTCGCGCGCGAATACGTAATTAATTTGCTAATTAATAAATAAATAAATATGTGGGGACATCTCACACACGGCCATCCGACCCCAAGCTAGGCAGAACCTGTGTTATGGGTGTCGGACAGCTGATATATCTACACAAATACATAGATAGATAGATACTAAATATAAATATCAACACCCAAGACCCGAGTACAAATATCTGTCTTTAAACAAATATCTGCCCCAGCCGGGAATCGAACCCGGGACCTTCGGCATAGCAGTCAGGGCCACTAACCACTACGCCATTCGACCGTCTTATTACCTAAGAAAGTAGTAAAGATTTCGTGAGTGTGTATATGTGTGTGTGAGTGAAAATGAGTGCAAAATACAATATTGACTTCATAAAAAGCAATAGGACATTGCAAAATAGACTGGACATTAAATCTGCTGGGCCGCCTCGGCCTTTAGTGCAAAACAAAAAATTAAACTTATAAGTACCTACCTGAATTTTCTAAAGTGAAATGTTCAATAAAAAGAAATCGTTATGTGGATGTGAGAGACTTTATTTTGCTTTCCGTGTGTTGTTTTCGTTTCGGCGGAGAAGCTATTTCGCGTCAATAAATAAGGTAAAATATACTTATAATTTTTTTACTTCTAATTGTAATATTTCTATTTTTCTCCAAAAAATTACTAAACCCATAAAGTGCACCACCGGGTATCTGAGGCACCAGCCGCCACTGGTTGTAACTGTCAGCCTTTGTTTGTCATAGTATTCATTGTTTGGCAAAGAGAACTGCCAAAACTGACGTAAACAGGCGCCAGAGCAAAAAGGACAAAAAAACCTGTACAGCTTAACGTTTCTCTCTTACGCTTTAATGTAGCTAAGCGTCTCTTTTTCGCAATGTCACAACTGTCACGATTATACCCCTGTGTATTAACCGAAGCATGTAGATGTGTTTATTTGTTTAACTGCAGGCTATCAAGAGCTATGCTTCATGAAAAATTCAATTCCCACATAAGGTTGTGCTCATTTGCCAATGTGATGCTAGATTTTAGATAGAACTATTTCCATATAAACCTTACCATGGCAACTCAGTTTTCTTCAATACAATTTCCCCTTTACTACATGAATAAAACTTCAAAACAATGTTACAGACAAGAGAAAGCGGACGAGCTGGCGGCGGCGCTGCAGCTGAGCAAGATGGCGCTGGACAAGGACCTGGCCGTGCCCAAGCTGCCCGAGATCGACGACACGCACTTCCCGCTCACCATATCTCACGTAAATAACATGATATATTATTTATTTGGACGTCAATCATTAAGGTTTAAGCTCAGCGTCATGAACTGTGGCAGCTAGACTTATATCAATTTCCATAGGAAATTTTTCAGACGCTCGCTTCGAGAGGGCACCTTTAGAGTATTCGTTTCTTGGCCCATGTATGTAAATACTCGAAACTATAAAGCTATTTATCCACGAACGCTATTCATACCAGGTGGAATGGTCTGCTTTATCTTATACCACACAAAAAAACTTTTAGAGGCTGCTTGTCACATTAATATGCGCCTCGTAGTTATCCACTAGGTGGCGCCTCATTACTGTAAGACAGTCTACGGTCATATACTTAATGCAAATAACTATAGCGTTACCCTAATTCCAACAGCAAAAAACCACCTAACATGACCTTTTTAACCACATCAATCTAACAACCCCCCACTTCCAGTTCATAGACGTGGGTCGATTCTACGTGCAGTACGACGACGCATCAACATCGTCCGACGTGCAGTGCGTGCTACACGAGCTGAACTCGCAGCGGCTGCTCGCTTTTACTGGAGAGGTGGCGCCGGGCGGCGTGTACGCGGCCCCCTACCACGACCAGAAGCGCGCTAGCACGCATTACAGGGTCACTGTGATGAAGGTGCTGCCGGATAGTATGGTTTGGGTGAGTTAGAAATATGTTTGGTACGATATTTTGTCGGCATTTAGGGCTCGTGGTCCATCGGTTACTTTTAATGCCCATAAGCTGAAGATCCTGCCGGATAGTATGCTTTGGGTAAGTGGTCAAGTGAAATGAGATATGGTTTGTAAGATGTGGCAGTTTTTTGTTGGCTATGCGTCGGCGGCGTGGTCCAATGGGTGCTTTTAATTCCCATAAGCTGTTACCGTTAGACTCTACGACACTCTACGTCCAATACGACGACGCGTCCACTTCCCTCGAGCTGAACTCGCAGCGGCTGCTCGCTTTCACTGGAGAGGTGGCGCCGGGCGGCGTGTACGCGGCCCCCTACCACGATCAGAAGCGCGCTAGCACGCATTACAGGGTCACTGTGATGAAGGTGCTTCCGGATAGTATGGTTTGGGTGAGTTGGGAAGTGAAATGAAATGTGTTTCGTACGATTTAAGGTCACAGGTAAAGGGGTCTCCTCCTTTCTTCTGACAACTAGTATAACGCAAGGCCACCTGCCACAAAGGCGTTCGCAAGCTCGCGTTCTGCTGCTTGACAGAAGAAAAAACGTTACGGTTATATGGTGTGGTGACCATTAGCAGTTTTTGGTCGGCCTTTAGGGCTCGTGGTCCAATGGGTATTTTTAATGCCCATAAGCAGATTCTGAAAGACTCAGTCGATCAGCAGATAAATATAAATTATAATTATTGTAACGTTGAATTTCTTAGCGTTAGCAGATATTTGCTTAGCGATTTAATTTTTTTATTAGAGTTTATTTTGTATTTTACACGGCTGAAGCCTACAGCTGCGTATCAGCCGTCGGTTGTCCTAATCCGAGATGCATAGAATCCTGCCTTCTATTGTTTATCATATAACATTCCTCCCCAGGTATTCTACATGGACTACGGCATGTACGGGCGTGTCAACTCCACCGAGCTGCGGGAGCTGCCTAAAGGCGCGTGCAGCTTGCTGCCTCCACTGGCCATGCAGTGCGTGCTGGCCGAGGTGCAGCCCTCGCCGCTGCTGGAGGCGCGCGCGCAGTGGACCGCGCAGGCCCGGGACCTCTTCCACGACCTCGCTAGGAGGAAGCCGCTGCTCGGGAAGGTGGGTCTTAGTAGCTGGTAGAAGGTTAGCTATTGCAAGAATCGCCATTTTTTGGATCCGTTGGAGGTGTAGAAAGGTGAAGGAGGCGCGAGGGAATTGCACGACCTTATTATTACGGCAAGAAAGTGCTACGAATCCTCTCTAATCATTCTCTCATAAAAGCAAGATGGCCGCCATTTTGGTAAGAATTGCTATTTTTATGAGCTTTTGGAGGTGTGGATGAATCCGTGAGTGGAATGTGTCAAAACCGCGCGACGCCATTAATAGCCTATTGTGGCAAAAACGCCCTATGCGTCCTCTCTCACAATCCATTCATAAAATCAAGATGGCGGCCATTTCTAGACACATGAGTATTAGACTACGGTCCGCTCTACGCTCGCTGCACAATTCATTCATAAAAGCAAGATGGCCGCCATTTCTAGACACATGAGTACTAGACTAGGGCGGGCTCCACGCTCGCCTTGCCGCTCGCCATGCAGTGCGTGCTGGCCGAGGTGCACCCTCGCCGCTGCTGGAGGCGCGCGCGCAGTGGACCGCGCAGGCCCGGGACCTCTTCCATGACCTCGCCAGGAGGAAGCCGCTACTTGGCAAGGTGGGTTTTTGTAGCTGGTTAGCTATTGCGAGAATCGCCATTGTTAGGATCCATTGGATGTGTAGAAGGCGCGAGGGAATATATCAAAACCGAACGACGCTATTAATAGCAGATGAAACCGCTGCTCGGCAAGATGGGTTGGTAGCTAAAAAGCCGTAGAATGTCGGGTACCTACTGCAAGAATCGCCATTTTAGGATCCCCTGGAGGTGTAGGATAAGGCGCGGATGGAATGTGTCCAAACCGCGCGATACCATTAATAGCCTATTGTGGCAAGAACGCGCTAAGAATCCTCTGTCACAATTCATTCATAAAAGCAAGATGGCCGCCATTTATTCACCATTATTAGACTATTGAACGCTATATGCTCGCCGCTGGCCATGCTGGTTGATAATTACCCCGACTGCCCTTAATTTTCGCCCTCTTAACATGATTTTGATACACGAGGTACCTATCTCGTGTGTATTGACTGATGGCGATAGTGTTAATAATGCATGTCTATGTCTATGTTGCCAGGTGTACTCTGTGGCGCACGGCGTGGTGTCCATAGAGCTGCTGGCCAAGAACGGACAGATCAACGTGAACCAGGCGCTGGTGGAGCGAGGCTACGCGGTGCCGTGCGAGGAGAGCTACGAGTCCAAGGTACAGAGCACGCCCTGTCTGTCAGTGTGTCTGTCTATCTGTCTGTCAGCACTCGGTACAAGAACGGACAGATCAACGTGAACCAGGCGCTGGTGGAGCGAGGCTACGCGGTGCCGTGCGAGGAGAGCTACGAGTCCAAGGTACAGAGGACTATCATCAAGAATATCTAGGAAATACTATCCAGTGTCCACTGCTAAAGATAGGTCTTTACCAAGGATCGCCACAACACTCTGTGCTCTGCCTTTGTCTAACAATCTACGGACTATGTCAACTATTCCATAACGTTTGCTTATTGGTGCTTTCTACTGGTGATCACTTCTATCCGTTCAGCAGTATCGTAAAAACCCTATCTAAATCACATTTGACAATGATTAGCTTGCGTACTTGCAAACAACTGAAGCACTCTCTAAAACCCTACGTCTAGTTCAATACACTAATCATGAGATGCCACCAGGTAAAGTTTGAGAGCCAGGAACACATAAATTGTAAACCAGGTAGGCAAATAAACGTTTTCATTTTCATAATTCTTTACCATTTCACCCGCCAGTTGAACCACGACCTCCGCGAGACGGCCACGGAGTTGAACATAGGAACACATAAATTGTAAACCAGGTAGGCAAATAACCATTTTCATTTTCATAATTCTTTACCGTTTCCACCGCCAGTTGAACCACGACCTCCGCGAGACGGCCACAGAGTTGAACATGGCGCAGAAGCGCGCGTACAACCGGCAGCAGGTGGAGCTGGCGTTCCAGGAACTGCGGGAGGCGGCGCCGCCGAGCCCCCGCGACTGCGTGGCCGACGTGCATCTGAAGGGACCCTTCAGGTGAGGATACTTGACAAAAACTTTGTACCTCACAAGCATCAAAGTAGAAAAAAAGGCGGAACGAATCTCGCTAACTAAAAAGACTGACCGCCGCGCGCCATCACGTTGCACACGCTCATGTCACCGCCATTGTTGTGCCTCATTTTTTAGTTAGAGATATTCCTTTCGCCTTTTTTTCTACTTCGATGCTCGCAAAGGTAGAATAGTGAACGTGAGTGCAAGTTAGGAGATCCCAGAGTGACTAGTTGAACCACGACCTCCGCGAGACAGCTACGGAGTTGAACATGGCGCAGAAGCGCGCGTACAACCGGCAGCAGGTGGAGCTGGCGTTCCAGGAGCTGCGGGAGGCGGCGCCGCCGAGCGTCCGCGACTGCGTGGCCGACGTGCTTCTGAAGGGACCCTTCAGGTGAGGGTAGTTGACAGAAAGTGTTGTGAGGGAATTTCTGTCTTTCAGATGACATAAATATTCTTCGATATCTGTATATTGTGAGATATCTCCCACCCGCCTGCCAAGAATAGAGATTATGGAAATAACCCTCAAGTATATAGATTATGGAAATAACCCTCAAGTATTAAAGGAGGCCCATGTCCTGCTGTGGATAGTTTACGGGCTGTGTTTTATGTGTTTGAGGCCATATTGGTATCAAGGCGTTTAGTAGTCAGCATCATATAACACTATCCAGCTCTGACACTCAATCAATATGGTTATTTTATTCAATACCTACATTTGACCCTATTTGATCATATCCCTTCCACCCAAAATATAAGTTTTGTAATTTATTTTCTGTGTGTGGACAAATAAAGAATATTCTATCTCTCTATCTAATCGTAAAATAATGTGATGTCCCACAGTCCACTGGAGTCTACAGTGCACAACCTGATGTTCGCGAGCCGCGACAAGCAGGTGGTCATCGAGTGGAACTCCGTCAACGCCGTGTTGCTGGACACCGACCCACAGGCGGTCTACGAAAGGTATGTCAAGTGGTTCATGTTATAACATCCTAACTATCCTAATCCTAACTAATATTATTAATGCGAAAGTAACTGTGTCTATCTGTCTGTCTGACTGTTACTCTTTCACGCCAAAAGTACTGAACGGATTTGAATGAAATTTGGTACAGATATGGTCTAGAGTTCTAGACCTTGAGAAAAAACATAGGCTACTTTTTATCCCGGAATTCCCACGGGAAAACTTTTTAAGGCAAAGCGAAGCGCGGGGTAACAGCTAGTTGAGAATAAATCAATAATGTACTTTAACTGGTGTTTAGCGCCACACACCAACGGAACAATCAATAGAATGTGCAATAGAAAACCTAGGCTCTATATTTTACTTTATCTAGCACCGAAAAGGCTGCGTTTCAGCTAACACCGTTTTACATTTTGAATTTATTAGGTCCTTACATATGAAATTGGCGTTTTCTATAGGGAAAATACAGGTAATAAGTACATATATATAACTCTCTGACCTAAGACCGGTAAGTATCCTGCCGTGTATGTCGAAGATAATAGAAAGGGTAGTACATGATCAGCTGTCGCGGTACCTGGAGGCTGCGGGAATACTTCCGAGTTTGCAGTCCGGCTTCCGCAGCGGTCGCAGCACAGCCACAGCGCTGCTAGATGTAGTGGACAATGTGCTTGCGGAACAGGAGAAAGGTCGGAGTACAATACTTGTCCTCCTCGACTTCTCCAGGGCCTTCGACTGCTTGAATGTGTCCCTTCTATTATCTAAAATGACGTACTATGGGATCGATGAGGCATCAGTGCAGTGGTTTGGTAGCTATCTATCAAACCGCTCACAGGTTGTAGGTCTACGTAAGGCAGATGGCAGCACTATACTATCCACACCGCGTCCGCTGACCAGAGGAGTCCCGCAGGGCTCAATATTGGGACCACTTTTATTTATTCTGTACAGTGCTGACATTTTATCGTCGGTGGAACATTGTGGCTATCACCTCTATGCCGATGACCTGCAGCTTTATCTTTCGTGTGATCCTCAAAATATTTTGGAGACCACGCGGAGGATAAATGCTGATCTGGAAAGGGTTGTGCAATGGTCCGAAAAGAATTGCTTACTGCTAAATCCAGGTAAATCAAAGTTCCTGGTCTTCGGAACAAGTCTCCAGCGAACGAGAACGATTGAGCAACTGTCGGCTAATACTATCCAGGTACGTAATGTGCCAATAGAGCGGGTTGCTCAAGCTAGGAACTTGGGTTTACTAATGGATGGACAGTTGAAATTCGAGGACCATATTATAGGGGTGGTAGGTAGCTGTTTCTACCGGCTCAAAGTACTGTACAGAATACGGGACTACCTCAGTGTCGAAATGCGGATCAAACTGTGTGAGTCACTGGTGTTGTCCAGACTGAACTACTGCGATGTTGTCTACGGTGGGTGCCTCCTCGGTAGATCTGAACGGCTGGTGCAGAGAGTTCAGAATGCGTGTGCGCGCTTCTGCTTCCGTATCCCCCCCAGGACGCACGTGACGCCATATCTGAACAACGCTAATCTGCTCAAAATGGCGGCACGAAGACGATTGCACCTTGCTACGTTGTTGTTTGGAGTGGTCAAGCGTGAGACCCCAAAATACTTGTATGAAAAACTGCAATGGTCGTTCAATTCATACAAGTATAAGGTCCGCTTGTCCGTGCCACCGCATCGATCAGCCGCCTTTCGAGGCAGTTTCAGATACGCGGCGTCCAAGTGCTGGAATGACCTCCCCCCTCCTTTAAAAAGGCTACATGGTAGGTACATAAATACCTTTAAGTGCCAACTTAAAGGTTACCTGCTGGATATGCAAAAATCTTTTTAAAATTTCAGCACTTGATGATGATATGACTTATATTGTATTTATTGTATTATGTATTATTATACTTGTATTGTATTATGTTATTTGTCTATGTAGGTATGTATAGTATTCGTTACTTAATGACTGTTTCTTATTTATTTATTACATGTATTATATATTAGGTTAAAGTCTCGATTGTAGTTTCCGTGAGTCACATATAAGGGTCCCTGCTGAAAATCAGCGCTGCAGGTACATTTTGTACTTGCAGCAATTGCTGAGCTCGGGGCCTTTTTGGCGCTGCGCTGATGCACCATCTACACAGGCTGGCCAATATTCAAGTTATTTTTTATTTTTATTTTTTAGGAATTTAGTTTAGTTTTTATTTTTATGTCATTTTTTTTGTGTTATTAATTTTATATTTAAATTGTATTGTTTTATTGTATTTCGGTGTATTTGTGCAGCACTAAATAAAATCCTTTTCTTTCTTTCTTTACATATTATATGACCTAAATTTAAATTACAAAAAAAGATATTTTTATTGATGATCGTTGAGGATATTTAGAATAGAACGTCGATAACGACATGGGTTAGAGTCAAATATATCTATGTTATGTTCATTGGATAAAGTGTTGTAAGTGAGACGCATCCTTACTAAAGGATTATAATAAGAAGTATTATTTTTGAAGACTTCAAGTGGAAACAAATTTGGCTTACGTGTTCTAAACTGAGTATTAATTTTCATTGACGATAAAAGTGCTGGTGAATCTATTCGTGAATGGATAATCTTGTGCAAGTACATAAGGTCACATTGTGTTCGACGAGTTTCAAGAGAAGTTACGTTAAATTTGCCCAGCCTAGCTTTATAACTGTTAAGTGATCGAGTGCTATGCAGTTTGTAGGCTAAAATTCTGAGGCACTTTTTTTGCACTCTTTCAATATTTGTGGTGTGGACCATGTAGCAAGGAGACCATATAGGTGAAGCGTACTCTAATATGCTTCTTACTAAACTATAATACAAATAGAGGAGACTATGAGGATTTCTAAAATTGCGAGTAGATCTTACAATAAACCCTAACAGCCGATTGCCCCTGTTAACAATATACTCATAGTGATGTCTAAATGTCAGTTGTTAAAGTCGGTTACTAAAGTTACTAAAGGTTATTAAAGTTTTACGTTCAAGAGATTGAGCATATTAAATTAATCAAAGTATGTACCATTGCTATGTTATGTATGCACTTTTGCCATCTCATAGGTAGTTCATTGATCCCCTTACTAAAAAAACCATTCGGGCGGGAATCAATAAAATCTTTGAAGGCGGTTTGGACTGCCCCATCGGAGTTGATTTTTTTTCCTTGCAAGTAGTTATCCAAATTGCGAAAAAAATGGTTATCTGTTGGAGCAAGGTCCGGAGAGTATGGTGGATGTCTAAGACATTCTAATTGAAGCTCCTCTAATTTGGTAGCCGTCTGTTGTGCAGTGTGTGGTCTAGCGTTGTCCTGAAGCAGCAGTGGCCTAGAGCGATTGACCAGCCTCGGTTGTTTAGCAGCTAGCTTTTCCATCATGGTTTGCAGTTGCTGACAATAGATATCTGCCGTAATCGTCTGGCCAGATTTAAGAAAGCTGTAGTGAACGACACCGGCACTAGTCCACCAAACACTTACAAGCAACTTTTTTTTAGTCAATTTTCGCTTAGGGCAGGATTTGGCTGGTTCGCCAGGGTTCAGCCATTGCGATGAGCGCTTCCGATTATCGTAGAGGATCCACTTTTCATCACAGGTAATGATTCGATTTAAAATTCCTTCATTATTGTGCCGGTTGAGTAACGTAACGCAGCAGTCGACGCGCGTTTGTCGGTTTGCTTCACTCAATTCATGAGGTACCCACCTTTCAAGCTTTTTCACCTTCCCAATTTGCTTCAAGTGGATTAGAATAGTTTTATCACTAACACCGGAGCCTGCAGCTAACTCGGACGTGGTTTGCGATGGATCCGCTTCCACAATAGCCTTCAATTCTTCATTATCAACTTTGGTCTCCGGCCGTCCACGAGGCCTGTTCTGCAGGTCGAAATTTCCAGAACGAAAACGTTGGAACCAAAAACGCACTGTGTTTTCTTTTGCGACACCGTCACCATACACATCATTAATCCTTCGAGCCGTTTCTGCAGCACTGGTGCCACGGTGGAACTCATACTCGTAAATAACGCGATATTTCAAGTTTTCCATTTTGTAAACAGAGTGACACAAAGAAAAAAACAAAAGAAGAAAAAACAAATGAATTAGGGGGTTTGAAACACAAATGCATGAGTAAATAGCTGTATGAATTTGAATTTGGAATTCCTAACCATAAAGGTAATATTTGAGATCAAAGTGGCCAGTACGACAAAACGCCAATTTCATATGTAAGGACCTAATATGTAGCACTAGCTTTCCGCCCAAACTTCAAGAGGAGAATTTACCGTGAGACTTTCGGCATAAAAAGTAACCTATACACAGCTCTCAGGAATATAATACAGCTTCATTAGTACAAGGCCTATTATGTAAGAATCTTCTTGATATAAAACCACCGATTTTCCCCCAGGTTGCTAGTCGCCGGCGTGGTGGGCACCAACGAGTCTGCGGGCAAACTGACTCTTCGTCACACTACGCTCATGCCGAATATCCCCGGCCTGCCCGCTATTATTGCACTGCTGTTCTGTCCTACGTAAGTGATGATTAATGTGCTGATGCATTTACATTGTAAGGTGGACCTCGGAGTAAGCCTGGCATCCAGAAGAGCTAATTTCATTGAGTTTATTCTTAGCTATGTGTAGATGGCGCTACTAACGTGCTAAGCAAAGTTTAAAACTCATAATTATCATTATCTTCTTATTAGCGTATCGGAGATATACACAAGAGCTAGACTAGGATTTGACAATGTGCTGAAAGGATTAGGTACTCCGATTAGCGCCAGTCGCTGACTGACCATTTAAGTTATGGTCTCTCAAAATGTACATTCGGTTGCTCATTTTTTTTCACCAGCACCTTATCTAATCAATCTAATCAGTACATAATGATTCCAGTACGGAGCTGCGGCGAGACAGCACCGGCACTCGGTACGTGAGCGCGCTGTGCGGGCTCGGCAGCACGGACAGTGGCGCCCCCCTGTTCCCCGAGCACGACCTGCTGGTCGACGTGGACGCCGAGCTCAGCGTCGACGACATCGGCGAGGTACTGCTGTCACTGCTAGTACATTCTAGTACGGAGCCATGGTGACAGTTGTTTCGTTTTTAGATGTACACCCGCTAACAGACTTTTCTCCTTCTGAGTGTATTCACGAATTCCCAAAAGTCGTGGATCAAAAATTGTTCAGAATAACTCCCAGAGTCACCCCCTTTCGGTTTAGTATACCCCTTTTGCAACATCCTGTTAATTGATCACCATTTTTTATATTTAAGTATAGGCTTAGATCTTCAAAACTATGTACACAATGGACCTTGAAGTCTTCAATAGTGACCAGACAAACACTTCAGTGTAAACAATTTTAATAACTTCCCTCCATTACCCCCCAGATTAACCACATCCGCCACCTGATGGACTACATGATGCTGTGCGGGCCGGGGCAGGACTCGCCCAGCGCCGACGACGAGTTCCGCCCGCAGGTGCCCGCCATCATCCGCCGGGAGCTCATGCAGTCAGTATACGAGCAGGGCTAGCACGGGGCGCAAGTATCACGTGACAAAAGTTTTGCATAGCGAGTGAGCGCGGCCTCAAGAGCGAGAGGAGAACTTTTGTCACGTCTTAATTGCACCCCGTGAATAGAATAGAATAGAATGCACCCCGTGCTAGCCCTTCAGATATAAAATATAAATCAGCAAGTGAAAACTAAACGCGCCAGTGCAGCGGTCAGCTAGACATGACTTTCCAACGTTGTTTAGTTTTCACTTCTCGAACTGTTTAGAAACCTCCAGTAAAATACCCAAACATCTATCAACGGACAACTTCTGCTTACATTACGATACTGGGCGGTTTTTCACTTACAGTTTAGAGTTTAGATTTTGAGGGAATATTAGAACGCTCCCAAAACTTCGTTTTTCATAAGCTATAGTGACACCTCCGGCACTTAAACCCTTAGAAAGAATAGAGTTGACCATTAATTCATAATCTACACTTATATCCCCACTCACACCTCCAATCTCTCCACAGACTGCTATGCAAGCGTCGCAAGCACCGCGAGTGTCAATCCGTAGCTCACGCATGGGACTGGAACTCAGTTCCCGAAGACGAGTTACTTGAGATCACTCAACCGGACATGTTGGCGGTGGCTGTGGTGTTCCCGCTGCACGCGCCGCTCGAGCTGCGCGCGCTGGAGCCCGACGCCGTGCGCCTCATGAAGCAGGAGAACGACCAGCTCACAACCCTGGTCATGAGGTACAGAGCGACGCAATCACGTCGCACGTAGTTGGGGGGGTTAATAGATGGAGTTCCTCAAGGCTCGATTTTAGGACCATATTTATTTCTTGTATAGTTTTTGATAGGTAAATTATGTGAGATTGTACCCTTATCTTGTGTACTATCTTGTAGTTGTACGTATACATCTAACTTCATTCCGCAATCATACCGAGGCATAGTTGAGGCGTGTGCAAGGTTAAGACTTACAATATATCACGAGATCACTTAATTTTCTTCCGAAATACATAGTGGCTGTCCCCTGAAAGAATTACGCTACGGGATCTCAGTAACGGTAACGACAGAGATTATAAATGACTAATGTATCCTTACCTAGGGTGCACTTTCATTTATACATCACTCGAGAACTCTCCTTACGTACATACTAAAAGCAGATTATATAACTAACGTATCCCCTCCTCCCCAGGACCCCCCTCTCCTCGAGCAAGGAGCTGCCGTGCAAGCTGTGCGGCACGGAGCCCATGCCCATGCAGGCCATGCGCCTCCATCTGTCCTCGCTAGCGCACCGGGACAAGGAGAAGGACTTCCGCATGTTTGACGCGTAAACTTTGTTGTGACGAGGATGGGTGGCAAAACGACGTAGCTAATTCCTTTTTGTTTCTGCGGACGCTTCGCGGATGTGTCATCGACTAACGTTGATAAAGTCTTATAATGCGCGTTCCGTATGTACGTCGATATCGAACCCGTGAAGCGGCAGCTGATACTACTAAAATTGTCATCAATTAAGATAAAGACCAGTAAAACCCCCTAAAGAGTTGTTAAGTGATTTTTGTAAAAGCCCTTCAATTATTATTGTTTTTAGGTGTAAGGGATAGGTTTTTGAAAATGCTGCTATTTTTATATGACTGTTGAGTTGAGTTCCATTAAGTTAAACAATGTTAATAAGAATGTGATTAGATTGTCGTTTGTGTTCAGCTCTGTGATTTACTGCTGCCACATAAACTATTTGGGCTCACTGCAGTTAAAAATTGACCGTCGAACTAAATAGATACTTATAAGTATTCGCATTGTAAGTAGAAATATAAGAGTTAGTTTAAGATCTGATTATGACTTTAACATTATAGTGCCCATATAAAAATACTGTACAGTGTACAGCTACATACCTACATTGTGATAACTACTATGTTACTGCTCCTTAGCTTTACATTAAGAGCATGTTTCACAATCTCTGGATAATGGCTACATGTGGGATAAAATACTTTCTGTCACTGTCTAAAACATAACACATAATGAGGGTGACAGCATGTCTTTTCTCCCACCCATTATCCAGATATTGTGAGCCAGGCCATCAGTATATTTGTTTTTACGGGTGTAACCCAACTAACTAGCAGATATTTTTTTCACTATATTAGTAATATAGAAGACAATTGGTGTCATTTAATTAGTTAATTATAGTTTTATTTTTGATGCCATTAGGTAGATTGTTAATGAAAATGTTTTTTTTTTTACCAAAGCGGTGGTATTGTTGTGACACATAAATATTGAGATGAATAAAGTAGGGTAAAACCATAAAACCAAGTTCACATCGCTATATTCAAAAACATATTGTGATAAACCCTAGATAAACCTGATAACATCGTAGTAGGAAACTACGTTTTTCCCAAAGATCTACGGTTATAAGAGGCTTATAACTTACAGTTAATTGGTACAGTACTTGGTACAGTATTCCTTATAGAGTTTAATATCCTATGTTATTTGTTGATTAAGACAATAGGCATAAGTAAAAAATGAATAAATTTTTGTAAACCCTTAAATCTGTTTTTATCAATATTATTAAGTAATATTGAAATAGCGTTAATTTAATCACACTCGTCTCCACGATCTACCTATACGCTTAGTCAATCTACCTATTTCTATGTAATCACCAAACACTAGCGTTTTGCCAAAACTAAGCCGAAAACTTCGTTTTCGCATTTTATATCTACACCCGAAAATTAAGTCAGAAGGCGAAAAAAATATAGAAACTTTGTTGGTCACGTGACTTTTCACTATGGAGAATAAAAAAAAATTTCGTTAATTTTTAAAATTAAAATTGTTTGATGTGCCGGGATGTAACCAGTTACTTAATTAGTTAAGGTAGGTATATACATGTTTTTATTATATATTTTTTTACAAATTACGTGGTTTAGACAATACTAGTTGCATATGACTAAATTGTATGATTTTAAAGTTAAAATAATTTTAAACAAATAAAAAAGAACAGAAATTGCATGTAAACCCATACGTCTGGCGTCCAATATGGCTATGTAAATAATAGTAGTGAGACGCGAAACCATTTTGCGGTCTGTTAACCTTGGACCTCGGCAAACCAGAAATGAGCACCTCAATTAGCATAGTGTGGATATTCATTTGTAGAAATAAAATCATTTCGTTTCTTGTGGACAAACTTCTGTAAAGAAACGTCTATATCTATCAGGTATATTATAGGTAATAGGTTTCATCTTTTATATTGAAGTATGTGCATATTTAGTATACGATTTCCATCCAAAACTAACCCAGTGACCATACCCGTTCGTTCACTATATTATGTATTTGTACCGATTGTTACCTAGCTAAGTATATTCATCTCATCACTTAGTAGCAAATAGCTTGGTTTTATTTTACTGCCTGACAATTTGCGTAATTTCTAGCCATGCATACCGGTTATAAAATTACAGTTAACATGTACTTACTCACTGCCTTACTGCATCAGTAAGTCTTGTGCATTTGGAGTAAATAATCTCATGGGCGACAGTGATTTGAAAAATACAACTAATTAAAGTATAAATTGTGCAGGTAGGAACCTAGCGAGGTAACATTTGTAACTAAGTACTTAATATTTGTCAATGAATAAATAATTAAAAGTGGGTATGTCAATATAATTCCGCCACCAGACTTTTGAATTCGCTGTGCTAACAAGATTCTGTCTCAGGTAACAACGCGGGTCGCCGCAACCGGTAGAAGAAACTAACCTAAAGATTGTGATATCTTGATAACGATAACAAAACAAAACGTGTGAGTGAACACCAATATGGAGAATGGAACATGCACAGCTGTCGTGTGGAAGGCCGGAGAAAATTGTGAACCTGTTTTGAGGTAAGTTGATTTACTGCCTTTTTTTACTTATATCATTTTATATCAAATTCAGAAATGTGCAGGCTTACATACATACATCCATCCTGACGTCCCTCAGCAGGGACAAAGGGCCTTGAGTAGATTTCTCCATCTGGCTCGATCTTGGGCAGCGGCTGCGAGATCCTCCCACTTCATTCCCACAACTTTTGCCTCATTCTCCACAGAACGTCGCCAGGTTGTTTTTGGGCGGCCCCGTTTACGTTTTCCGGTTGGCTGCCAACTGAGCACTTGCTTCGACGGGAATTCTTCGGGTCTTCTGAGGGTATGACCCAGCCACCTCCATTTTCTTGTGAGGATTTCCTGTTCGATGGGTTTCTGCTTCGTCAACCTCCACAGTTCCGCGTTCGAAATGGTTCGTGGCCAGTAAATCCGCAAAATTCGCCTTAGGCATTTGTTGATAGTGTGCAGGCTTAGAAGGCATTAAAAGTTAACAATGTTGTTATTAAAATATCGGTGCTGTTCAAGGTCTTTCTTGATCCTCTGACAATCAGCTGTTGATTTGATAGCGTTAAAATGAGTTGCGTTAAAGTAACCGTCATTTTTAGACTATCGGTTAATATTATAATGAATGATAAGTAGGTATTTTTTTTCTTGACTTTCTTACTTACAATTTTTTACAATCTAATCCAGTTCCTAGATTCATAATTCAGTTCGTTTTGATTATCGTTAAATAATCATCAATTCATCACCATCATCATCATCATCAGCCTTCTATCGTCCACTGTTGGGTAAAGGCCTTCTTTTTTGTACGCCAATTCTTCCGGTCGGTCCTGTGCCGCTCTGGTCCACTGGACCAGTGGACCAAATAATCATAGGTACCTATTGTAGGTACATAAGTACATTTAATATTATAAAATATATATGAGTATAAAGTTGTAGTAACATTCCTTCGGATGAACCAGGGCACCTGGTAGACTCACACACTCTGCTGTTTATCTAAACGCAGAATTTATGTACTTATACCAACCTACTTATCTATTCTCTTAACGATTATTATAAATAACTTTATGAAAAACAAATAAGTGAGGGGGCGTGATCTCGGGTATTGCAACATTTGGTAATGGTTTCATAAATGGTCAATAACATTTTGTCACAAACAATACCCGGACAGAAGTAGTCTATCGTTTGTTTTGTTAGAACAACTTAGATGATAATATGAATAAATGATTAAATAAGATATTTTTCACGGTGCCAGTGAGGCGATTTTCTCAGCAGTGTTTAAGGTACGGGAATACATATCTAACTTTGTTCCTTGCTCTATCTGGTAAATAGGCGATTACTTGGATTTATTTAGGGTTAGCCAAAGACTTGAGCTTTACCTACACTACATACTTACCCATACCTATCGGTTAAAGTTCACAAGAATTGTAGGTACTTCTTATGATCGATTTTAGGAGATATCGTGAAAATATCGGTGTAAATGACAGCCTACATCACCATCATCATTTCTACAAGAAATTATTCTTAAGTCATGATGTATAGTCCAGTCAATAAATGACTCAAAATGAGGTGTAGAGTGCGTGAGCAGGCGATCGTATGTTTCTCGTAATTCAAAAGTGGTTAAAGATGGATAGTGGATGCCGTTTTTAAGAAAATGAAACTTAAACGAGTTGTTTATGAATTCCTTACATAACAGTATTATTGTGCGATCCGGCCATGACCCATCTTATAGATATTGTTATCAGTGGAAGCTGTATGTGTTATTTATTTACTATGTGTGCTTATGGTTTTAAAACATGTTGTACGTTCCAAGTAAAGTATCGCTAAACCTAAATTAGATAGTGCACCTAACGAGACGGCAACTTATGGCAATCTATGTCTCCATCAAAATAATGTATGGAGGATCGGACACAATGGTTTATTTTCTCGCATGACATGATGCAAGTTATCAATCAGGGGTCAATCGTAATCGTGGCTGATAAAAGCTGTTAGGTCCAGTAGGCTCTTCGCCTGGACGGTAAACAGACGTTGAATCTTATAGCCAAAATGGTGGCACAAAAGATTTCTGGTGCTGAAGTTTCACGGTAATTTTTGATGCATGTATTTTTTTTGTTTTTGACTTCCGGTCCAAACAGGAGCCTTTTTTAATTTTGACCGGTGTACCTATCTACCTATTTAATTACTCTAAGGTCATAATCATAAATAATGAATGTTTTAGACATAAGTAAACTTATTCAACATTCATTTGTTTCTAAAATAACGAATCGAGGTACTTTTTCAAGTCTTCAGTATCCCTTACATTCTATTAAGTTAGGTACTTATTACATCATGATGATACCGTGTATCCTTCATTCGTAGATGTATATTATGCACGATAACCACCTTTGCACATGTCCTACCTAGAATACCTACATATTATTATTACTTAATTAATTACATTCGGTCAACAAAACTTCCTTAGCATCTTTATTTTCACTTGGGTGCCATCAAACTCTTCATCATAACCCAAACCACCCAAACCACAGGGCCATCGAAGATGACCTGGTGGCGCAGGTCTCCTCTCTCCGGCAGCAGCACCCATCCTTCTCGCCCCGCCTGGCCATCGTGCAGGTGGGAGGGAGAGAGGACTCCAACGTCTACATCCGCATGAAGCTGCGGGCGGCTGAGAGGATCGGCATCCAGGCTGAGCATGTGAAATTGCCCAGGGATATCACTGAGAATGAGGTCAGTTTGTGATATTTTCGCTTTAGAAGTGACTCTTCTTGCGTGTCAGTCATCATCATCATCACATCACGACCCATCGCGTCCCCAGTTCTGGGGCGCGTGTCTCCTTCCAATGAAGGAAGGCCTGCGTGTCAGTGCTGGCTAAAATTACTCAGACCAAAAAGTTAAACCTAAATGCCATTGTGGTTGGCCTGGAATACTCTAAGGCCTGGAGTAAATCTTTCCAAGGGTCACAAGCAATGGAAGTGCATACTCTATGGTCTGGGAGGCGGTAGGCAGCGTAAAGTGATTTATTTAAGTCATCGTTTGTTGCGAACTCTTTAGTTTGGTTACGACCATCAATTTTAAAGAGCAGCGGTTGTTGATCGCAGTATTCATGACGTAAAAAACAATGAGAAGGTAAACAATTTGGCCTGACCTTCCGATAAAATAGAAAATAACCGATCTTGTTTACCGACACATTTCATTGTACAACTAGTAGGTATGCATGATGTAACATTTCAGTAAGTTTTCAATTAGCTTTTCCTCTTATTTTATCAGAGTTTATTAGTTTGTTATGTTAACAATAAGTACACGACAATAATTATGGCTTTATTGATCAAAATAGGTACTAATATTTTATATCCACATTCCAATTATAAAGTTGAGATAGTGGAATAGTAGGTGACACAATTTCTTCATTTGGGTGGAACCTTTTAAATTTATCTAGTTAGTTAAATATCCTTATGAATTTGGATACTGACTAGGGTTTCTGCTCGAGAATTCTCGAGCTCGAGAAGATTCGAGAAATTCGGCTTGGTTCGAGACGAGAAAAAAATCTGAAGACTCGAGAATTTCTCGAGCCTTGAGATAAAAATTACTTTAAGAATATTCAATTCGAATTTTCCTGCGCCGCTTAACACACACGCATACAATGCGCGTGTATTATGATTTATTATGTTTCATCTCCATTTAAGCTAGTGCTGTACTGATAATACCAAAGAATGATTAAAAGATAACGTAGTAATAGTTACGTACTGTTTCTTAGTTCAGGTGGACCAAAAGAAGTCGCCCGATGTTGTTTGGCTGTAATTTTTTTTTAATGATTTAAACTTTTATTCTGTTTTTTGATAATGCTTTTGTACCTTTACAATTTTATTGGTCGAAGATAATTTTATTATCTTTTAATTTTATTATATTGGTCGAAGACAATTTTATTATCGAGAAGATGATATCGGCCAAATGGGCGCCGTCACAATTGATTGCCATACGAGCTCGTTTTATGGCATTGGCATTTCTCATCACTTCAGCGAAAACTTCGGGCGAGAGATTCTCGCACTCGTATCGCATGTTGTCCTTAAGGGCTTCCAGAGACAGGAGCTTATTCACATAAACACAAGACTTCAAAAAACCCCTGAAAAAGTGTCTGAAACCGTAAAATCGGGCGATATTACAGGAAAAAATTGCAGATAAAACGAAAAAAAGGCGACCCGAAAACCGAATAAAACCGGGAGTATATCACTCCACGCCCTCTGAACTTGTAGTCTGCATTTGTCTAGTCCACCAATATCAAAACTGATTTGAAATTGGTGGCCATTTGCACAAATGAGAGCAACTTCTCATAGGGTGATTACTTTTGGCCTACCTTGTACTAGTAATTAGTAGCTACCTAGACAGCTAATTATAAGTATTAGCACAGTATTTTCTTTTTTGTTACGTTGACAAAGTAAAAAAAAAGGAGATTTTGTGTTTTTTTTTAAATTAAGGCTTTTTTCTAAAGGTCTTATTAGAAAGGCTCGAGACTCGAGAAGACTCGAGAATTTGGGCTCGAGAATTCTCGAAGCTCGAGAACGAAAACAGGTCGAGAAATCAGAAACCCTAATACTGACGCATCCGTTTCTGAAGCTGTGATGGCCTGTCGGTGGTAAAAATCACAGGCCGTAATAGTTAATTAATTGCAGGTCATGGACCTGCTTCAAGCATTTTATACCCTCTCGTGAACAAGTAGTATCTGCCGGCACATTAGTCACTTACTAACCCACCAGACAACTTTCCATAGCAATGCAAAATTTCGTTAACTGACCCCCCTCTCTTTCAGCTGCTGGCTCGTCTGACCGAGCTGAACGAGTCCCCGGCGGTGCACGGCATCATCGTGCAGATGCCGCTGGACTCGCAGTTCGACATCGACGGACACAAGGTCACCGACGCCGTGTCCCCGCACAAGGACGTCGACGGGTAAGGCTTGTGTCTAATCATTTTCCTAGTGGTTGACTATAATATTTAAAATGGCGATTAATACGCCTCGCGACCTATCACGTCTTCGGGGATTACAGTCGTGAGCGTATGTATGTAGATGTGGTTGAATATAGAAAGTCTGTAGGAGATAGCACAACAGTCACACTATCTTCACGAAAAATATAGCTCAGTAATGGACCAGATGTCTTACCACCACCGCCAGCATCGTTTATCTGTTCATGTATCCTTCAGATTCTGAAATTTCATATAAACTTTTTTTTCTTGTTTAAATTGATTCTGTTTTGGGAGATAGACATGGATTGGAGTATTGAAAGTACCTAATAATTGATAGTAATCAATTGCGGATGCGGTATGGTATGGCAGCTGTGTTGACCAAACGAAAGGAGCAAAACCTCAATAAATGCTATTCATACCCTAACCACTCTTTTACTTTCAGACTAAATACAATAAACGAGGGTCGCGTGGCCACGGGCGACATGGGTGGCTTCATCCCCTGCACGCCGGCCGGCTGCGTGGAGCTCATCAAGCGGACCGGAGTCCCCATCGCCGGCAAGAACGTGGTGGTGCTCGGCCGCTCCAAGATCGTCGGCACGCCGGTTTCTGAGCTGCTGAAGTGGGAGCATGCGACGGTCACCGTGTGTCATTCGAAGACGAGGAACTTGAGCGAGATTGTGAGTTGTGCAGCTTTGTTTTGGTAGGAAGAAGATAGGTGTTATGTTCTAGGTTTTATGCCCGTTTTCACCAAGACATCCTAAATTTTAGGAAACTTTTAACTCATTTTAAGGATCTCCTAAGCGTAGAATGGTTTTCACCACTGACGAACTGTCACTTAAATCCGTTAGGGACTTCCTAAATTTAGGAGGTGGAATTTCGGCCTCTTAAAGTTAAGTGACAGTTTTTTTGTTTGCAAATATACTTCTAGCTACTCAAAATTAGGTATATTGATGCGATTGAAGCTATAACATGAATTACAGATCGTGTATTCGTCCACGTTATTACGTGAGAGATGCCGAGAAACAGCATTTTACCAAAAAAAATATGGAGTAACAACTTGGATAACTACTTGAACTTTTTTCGAAGGTTCAGATTAACTAAAGAAAGTGTCCTTTTCCAGCTTAAATATTGAGTTCCAGGATTAATAATACCATTGTGATTTGGGTGAAAATATTTATTTGATCTAAATAAAAACATATTATATTATTACACTAATCCACACTCTGTTCCACCATTGAATCAGTTGCTAATGATATTGCACTATGCCACTTCTTCTTCAAGTTCCGTCTCCTAGCGGAACAGAGCAAAGCGAAGGTGGATTTTTTCAAAATCAAGTCAAGTTTCCGCCATTGCTTCTTGCACTTTATTAAATTATACTTTTTCTCTTTTGGAAGGATAAAATACCATTTTCGGTTTCTTATTTACAAACAAAACATAATAAATAAGGCGATGTCAACAAATATTATACTTTTAAAAGCATAGACAGTTGACTAACAGCCAATGTTGACAGCAAAATGAATGAATGAAATTGAATCGGTAAAAAACATCACTAGTATTTAGGTGACGGATTGCTAGGGAGCTCTTAGCTTGGTGAAAATGAATTTACGTAGGGAGTGGATTTAAGAAGTCTCTTAGCTTAAGAAACTTTTAGTAATATGACTGTTTAGGATGTCTTGGTGAAAACGGGCATTAGTATTTTAGGCCGATAACCGTATCTAAGAGAAACTATAGAAAACAAATGAACGAACGAACGGGACCTGTCGTGTTTTTCGATTTGCATAGTGAATCCATACTAAAAACCTTGCAGTTTCAAACTTCATTCGCATATAAATGGATGCGAGCCATATATGTATACTTAGGTACTTTCCTTACCTGTAGTTGAAATTGTGGACGTTGTGGTACCTAATATTGTAAATGTTTGCAGACCAAAACCGCGGACATTTTGGTGGTCGCCATCGGAAGGCCCGAGATGGTTCGCGGCTCCTGGATCAAGCCAGGCGCAGTGGTCATCGACTGCGGAATCAACCCTATCCCAGGTGAATAAAGACTTATTTTATATACCAGAGCAATACACAATGGCAAAGTGACCATTTAAATGAAAATATTGAAATATCTTCCTACAGCAGACAATACATATTATATATATAGTATTGTCTCTAAGCCCAAACAAGAAGTATTGAATTGCTAGTCATTACTAACTTTAAGCCTTTGAGCAAAGACGTCTCATTTTAATCCATTAAATTTGTTACTGAAAGCATAAATGGATTTTGAAATCAAAATATTACTTAGTTATCGGTTTTAGAATGTAAACTGTTATTGTTCAACGATAAGGCTTCCGCAATACCTAGTGCAGAGGCTGGCACGACACTAGTTGAGAATTGTTCAAACATTTCAGTTACGAATGTAGGTAATAAAGCCAGTTAGGAAGAAGTTGGTGACCTGAAGAATTATGGTTCGTATAATATTCATAATAATCTTATTGTACCCTGCGCTATAGTAAGCAAAAATAGTGAAAGTACTTATTTACAATATGTATATCAGTAATGACCAGATACTATGGGCTAACCTTAAACCTTCTTTACCAAAACAAAAAACAACCAAACCCACAAATAAAACCCCCTACGATCCCAACAGACGCAACAAAGAAGACCGGCCACCGGCTAGTAGGCGACGTGGCCTACTCAGAGGCGATCGAGGTGGCGTCCCACGTGACGCCCGTCCCCAACGGCGTGGGGCCCATGACCGTGGCCATGCTCATGAAGAACACGGTGCTGTCGGCGCGGAGGCAGCTGGAGCGCCTGCTGGCCCCCAAGTGGCCGCTGACGCCGTTGAGATTGGTGCCTGTTAAGCCGCCTCCGAGGTAAATTCTTTTGCGTAAATACTGTGTTTTGACTTTAAAATACTTACTGTATCTTTTTACGTGCTTCTAGTACTTCTAGGGCAGTCATTCTTTATTTTAAATTCGACATATTAGGTAGGTATAAAGATCACAATATTAGAGCAAGACAGGTGTACATGGGCACTGAAGATATTCTGTGAGAGCTGGTCTTAATAAATGACCTGAGCCGTTATTCTGCTCAAAAATGTCTCTGCCATAGAGGTATACAGTTCGATACCCTACCCCTAAGTCCCTGAAGAGAGTACCTGATGCTGATGATGTTGATAGGATGTATTTTGTGTAAGAATACAATTATCACCTATACCTATATAACTCTGCTGCAGCTGTTTTAATCATCATAACCCTTACTTTCCCCACAGTGACATAGAGATCGCTCGGTCCCAGAAGCCGAAGGACATAGGAGTCCTGGCTGAGGAGATAGGCCTGTACCCCAACGAGGTGTCCCAGTACGGACGCACCAAGGCCAAGATCTCGCTGTCCGTGCTGGATAGACTCAAGGATCAGAAGCCGGGGAAGTACATCGTCGTTGCTGGGTGAGTTGCAATAAAAAATGGGTATGTAGGGTCAGCAAAAGTGATATGTATATGTCAGCCCCTAGAGGAAATTCTTTAATTTTAAGATACACTGACAGTCATACAGACCTACGTGACATAAAACATACTTAACCTGTAGAGATTGTATGTATAGATAAAATATCAATGGGTTCCTCTATCTGAATAACTGGGGTGGTATAGGTATTTCTTGCTGACTGTACATAATAGCAATAGATAATAGAGATAGGTATTGGGAAAACAGCTTTATAAACCTACTAATAATGTAAAATAATAATTTTGCGCATTTCTTTAGGCATGAAGATCTACTTGCATTAGGGTACCAATGTTTCCATTATTCAGTCAGACCGATATTTAAACAATGAATGGATGTTTTCATTTCGGGCGCTGAATGCAGGCACGGATAATAATATCCAACAGTGATGGATTTAGAAACATCAAAGCACTGCTTCTCGGTATAACAAATTCTTAACTATTGTTTTGAGGTGAACTAACAGTTTTATTAAAATAAACCAATAGGTAGATTGCCAAACATACCTACCATATCTATATCTAAATATCGATAAATACAGAGTGGCCTGCACAGAAACCTGGATCCTACTATACTATTTACTAGAGGTCTTGCTACTGAGAGAGGTCAGGTATCTTTGCGGGCCACTGTAGGTACATAATTATTTAAGTTAGTATTTTTGAGATTAAATGTCATTGATTACTTACTAGTAGGTAGGTAGTACAATTTACCACTCGTAGCAGACTGTACTTATGGTAGATGTAAATTATATTAGGCAGCCAGACGCAAAAGCTGTTTTAAATTAACAGCTCAAGAGTTTCTCTGAAGTCTGTGAACGTCCTTCATCCTTGGCGTATATAAAACATCTTATCATCGTGTGGGCACTTTATAAACAAATTAATACGCAGAATTGTAACATATTTGAACTAAATTTTCAAGTGTGTTTCGTTCTTGGAACTTATTCATATCACTCTCTATTACCTAATAAATAAACATTCACTCGACATTAATACTAATGCACTGATATTACGCGTACAGATAAAGAAACAGTATGAAAATGGCGGCCGTCCATTAATTTGGATTCCGATTTGACCGGGACAGCTTGGATCTGTCTGCCATTTTCATATTGTCTCTAACTGCCAGTTTCAATACTCTATCTATCGATAGCTGATAGTTACTATATATCATCCATTATGACACATAAAAAGTTGCACTCTGTCAAAATTGTATGAAAGTAAATGTCAGCTATCGATAGATAGTTATTGAAACTGTCAGTAAATGTAATCTCTAGTAAAACGATAGGGGTTATTCTAAACGATCCTGTTTTGTTAACTTCACTATTTTATTTCTGTAAAAATTATATATGAGTATTCTACCAATCTACCCCCAACTATAACACCACTTCCACCTCCTCAGTATAACCCCGACGCCCCTCGGCGAGGGCAAGAGCACGACGCTGCTGGGGCTGGTGCAGGCGCTGTCTGCGCACCGCGGCCGCAACGCCGTGGCCTGCATGCGCCAGCCCAGCCAGGGCCCCACCTTCGGGGTGAAGGGGGGAGCCGCCGGAGGGGGGTACTCGCAGGTAACTATCATCAACATTATCAGATGCCGTGGCCTGCATGCGCCAGCCCAGCCAGGGCCCCACCTTCGGGGTGAAGGGGGGAGCCGCGGGAGGGGGGTACTCGCAGGTAACTATCATTAGGTATGTTATAATCATCAGACTGTGTTGTTCCTTATAAATCCTGGATAGTCAGCGACGGATTATACTTAAATCTGAATGGCCCATTTCACATCGGTGACCTATAATATAAGCTATACTTAGCTATTATGCTCCGACTCGCCAAGAAGTAGAAGAAGATGGGGCACAATATCATTCCATACCTCATCATTGGCCACGACATCTTGATCAGATGATGCTGGTTGCAGCGTCAGTTCATTATAATTACTATTATCATGAGCCCGTAATCCTCCTACTACACTAATACTGCTGACTGCTGGACATATAGAGGTCTCTACCCAAAGAGCGCCACCGCTCTCTGTCATTGACCTTCCTAATGCAGCCACTACTTACTACCTACATGTCTAAGATAGTCGGACCAGACGCAATGTTACTACCATTAACCATCCCAATTCACCAGGTGATTCCCATGGAGGACTTCAACCTGCACCTCACCGGCGACATCCACGCCGTCACCGCCGCCAACAACCTGCTCGCTGCACAAATGGACGCCCGTATCTTCCACGAACTCACACAGAAAGACGGACCTTTGTATGACAGACTCGTGCCTAAAGTCAAGGGCGTGAGGAAGTTTTCCGCGATCCAGCTGAGGAGGCTGAAGCGGCTGGGGATTAACAAGACGGACCCTGACTCGCTGACTGAGGAGGAGAGGACCAAGTTCGCGAGGCTCAATATTGATACCAACAAGATTATGTGGAACAGAGGTGAGATCATCATCATCAGTGCTCTTTTCTCTCTGTTTATAATGCAATAGTTACTTAGCAGGTATTTTATGATAGGTGTGACAAAAATAGCACCTAAAACTTGTTAATTTACCCGTGAGAATCGAAAGATCAATCCAAGCTATAGGTACTTATAATAAAACGGATAACAAGAAGTATCCAATAAAAGAAATCTTGCATTTTAAAAAGTTTATAATGTTTCGGGAAAAGAGTTCTTATAAACTGGCAAGTCGCCAAAGTATTCCTAGAAGTTGTAATTTATTTCAGTTTATACATGCCTATCATTCCTATCATAACAAATGATGATTTTTATATTGTAAAGAATAATTTTACAGACTTATCCATGAACTTGATACTAAACAACATCTGTTACCTATTGAAATATTCGGGTATCTAATAAATTACCATTAACACACATAGGTACATACGCTATATTCGCTGTACCTATTATTTAGGGTTGTTGCTGGCGAATAACAGGTGCTTTTCCAGTAATAATTTTTGTTTATTATGTGCTGTCATCTACACTAAACATATCTACAGCATGTTATATGCCTACCTGCTGCACACGCATGTTTTGGCTCAGCCCTTTTTGCAACACCCTGTATAACCATGACTGAATTCCAGTGGTGGACCTGAACGACCGCTACCTGCGCAAGATCACGATCGGCCAGTCGCCCACCGAGAAGGGCTTCACTCGCGAGACCGCCTTCGACATCTCCGTGGCCAGCGAGATCATGGCCATTCTCGCGCTGGGCACCGACGTGGAGGACATCAAGGAGAGGCTCGCCAGCATGGTGGTGGCGCTGGATAAGAGTGGCAACCCTGTTACTGCTGATGATTTGGTAAGTTCTGGAAAGTTGAAGACTTGTGGTTGATTAGAGTGAGAACCCTGTCATTGCACATAATTTGGTAAGTTTCTACTGCAAGATTCTTGCCTGACGACGATGATGAACCCAATGTTCTAATTTATATAATAATACTCTCTATCACGATATTTACGATTCATCCACTCCAGAACATTGCGAGACCTTATTAGATTTTGAATTTCCCGTGAGTCAGTTAAAATATGACTTTCAGCCCCACATTTTTACGGAGCGCGGCATCTAGGTACCTACTA
Organism: Plutella xylostella; assembly: GCF_932276165.1. Taxonomy (NCBI): domain Eukaryota; kingdom Metazoa; phylum Arthropoda; class Insecta; order Lepidoptera; family Plutellidae; genus Plutella; species Plutella xylostella. The sequence goes on from NC_064005.1 coordinate 4,650,998, forward strand.
TATAGTATATACCTACTACAGCTACAGTTATACATCCACATACATATAAGAAAAAAAGAGACACCCCTACAACAGCCAACCACCTTGCAGGGCATGACAGGAGCTCTACTAGTGCTGCTCAAGGACGCCTTCGAGCCAACCCTCATGCAGTCTCTGGAGGGGTCCCCGGTGCTGGTGCACACAGGCCCCTTCGCCAACATCGCGCACGGCTGCTCGTCCATCGTGGCGGACCGTATCGCCGCCAAGCTCGCCTCCGCCCAGGGCTATGTGGCCACGGAAGCTGGCTTCGGATCTGACATTGGTAAGTTATTGTTTGGTATGGTTAGAATGATTGATGGATTCTAATAAAAAAAAAATTAAGATAAGTACTTATAAAGAAAACACCGTGCCATCTTATGAGATATATTTTTATAAGATAACTTAAAGAAGGCAGGTGATGATAATCGGCGCACTGAGTAAATCATCCTATAGACTACCCTCGAAACACAATTTTTAGGACATGAACTACTTAAATTCCTTCGAATTCTGTTGTTTGTCGATCTTATAAAAATGAGACAAACTGTTTCGGAACTCTTAGTAATACAAATAAACTGATATCTCGACTAGGTATAAGTATGTACTATTTATGTAAGTTGTGCAGCGCTAGGTTTTTTGGCCTGTCCAAGCCTTTAATAGCCGGTTTCGGTGATCCTACCCTCCTGACTATTATGGGGTCAGGAGGCTAGAGCAATGAAAGTCCAAGAAGTGGTTACAGTCACTACACTTAGCACAAGCAAACATAGCCAGTTGTTAACGTATAACTCTGGGTTCTGCTCAATTACTAGTTAGATTCTGCTCTACAGCTCTACATAAGTTAAATCTGTTCAATATTAGTTAGATTCTGCTCTACAGTAAATCTGCTCTATAGTCTATATTAGTCAGATTCTGCTGTACATGTTTTAAATTTTTCCTCTATATTAGTTAGATTCGACTCTACATTATTTAAATTCGAATCTACATTAAGTTAAAATCGTCTCTAAATTTAAATTCGACTCTACATTAGTTAAATTCGACTCTACATCAGTTAAAATCGTCGCTACATTAGTTGAAATCTGCTCTACATTAGTTAGATTTCGCTCTACGCTTATCGCCTACGCACTCTATCTAGAGACTTTTGTGATACGGCCCGGCTCACTGCGGCTCATCTAAAACGCCATCTTTAGTCTCTACCCTCTCACCCTTCCACATCGCTCTACATAACACTTCCTACGCAGGCATGGAGAAGTTCTTACATGTTCCCCTTCCAGCATTCTCTGCATTACTTACTACTACTTTCATCCACCGCAGGCATGGAGAAGTTCTTCGACATCAAGTGTCGCGCGAGCGGCGACACCCCGCACTGCGCGGTGATCGTGGCCACCGTGCGCGCGCTCAAGATGCACGGCGGCGGCCCGCCGGTCACGCCCGGTGCGCCTCTGCATGAGGTTTATGTGCAGGTATACTTACGTCATCAGTTGACTGTGTTATTCCTTACACTAACTTCCCGTTCAATAACTCTATGGGAACTCTATCGATAGATAGATTTATTGCAATTGGCAGTAAGAAGATGCCTTTAACCAAGGAGCCGTAATCCACCTTACGCATGATATTATTGTAACCTCCACTTACAAAGCACTTAAACATTAGAAACATACCTATAACTTGACCACAAAGAAGATACTTAGGTGAGGCCTCTTAGATGAGGCGCGGGTGGTCGGTCGCTATTGGTCTATTGCGACAAGGACACGCATCGAATACCCTCTGGTCAGTTGTTCATAAATACAACATGTTGGTACCTTCACCCTGGTAAAAACAGTAGTAAAACTAAAGGGAAACGTATTCATTGTACACAGTTTTTCATTTATTACCTTTATTTTACATAAATTGTTAACTCTACCTGTTTTTCGTCGCAGGAGAACCTAGAGTTGCTGGGCAAGGGTCTGTGCAACCTGGGCAAGCACATCAGCAACGGCACCAAGTTCGGCGTGCCCGTCGTCGTCGCCGTCAACAGACACGGGTAACTTCACACCGTTACTTACGGAACTATATTCACAAACACACAATCATTGTTGACTACTAAAGAGTTATTGCCGCTATCTCCACGCTTGACAAGGACTGAACATAACATACCTACTATTATGTAGTCTGAGCCTATCTGAAACCTAGTTAAACATTGTGAGATATGGCGTTTCGACTTTCTCCGTGTTCGGCATCATAAGGGTCACAGTGACAGTTAAATAAAGTCCATTTTTCTCTCCACCTTTAATTTGCAAGGTGCGGGTGCCTATATAAATAGAGTGAGTCGCCCGCGCGCCTCAGTTGGTTTTTGATTTTTGAAGTGAACACTTCGGCAAAATGGCTCAATGTAGCCACGGTTCTCGTCGGCTTCGCTCCGACGGGGAAAAATATAATATTGAATTTGCGGAGTCCTCGCTGCCGGGAGCTGTAGCGTGATGCGGACCAGGCGGCGCGGGGCCTGCCGGCTGCTGCGCACGCAGCCATTGCTGAGGATTTCGCAACGAAGGTTTGAGTTGATAAGCCGTGAGTAAAATGCTATTATTTACTGCTTTTAAAAGCTCAGCCACTGGTCATAATGCTCCGGCGCTTGGGGTTTTTATCCCACGCAGTAGGGTCCGATTCAATAGTCGTGGTGATGATTGATCACATATTCCGGTCCTACTAGTGGCGCTTGAGCTAGATACTTACATTAATGACCGCTTTAAGTAAAGCATTATGTTAATTTTATACAGGAAAAAATAATTAAAATATATTTTTCTACCCTCAATTTCTAATATTTTTAGAAAACAGTAGATAAAAACTTTGCTATTACAATAATGCACTTGATTATAGCTTATGTAAGGCTTTACAAACAGGAGCTTTCCAGGACCGTCATAGGATTTTTTACAGGAAGCACGTGGCTCCCAGTTTCAGTATGTTGGGACATTGTGGCATGTGCGGCGAGTAATGTGATCCGCCGGTACCTACCCGCTGAGGGTAGGCTGGCCGATTCGGTGAAATTGAAGTTTCGTGTATTCTGCACCCGGCCCTGCGCTCCTGCCCTGGCCACCGGTTCGTGCCACCTGCATCGCAGCATACACCCGGCCCTGTGCTCCTGCGCTGGCCGCCGTCTCGTGCCACCTGCATCGCAGCGTACACCCGGTCCTGGCCCTGGCCACCGGTTTGTGGTACCTGCATCGCTGCATAGACCCAGCCATGCACTCCTGCCCTGGCGGCTGTACACCCGGTCCTGGCCCGGGCCACCGTTTTGTGCCACCTGCATCGCAGCCTACACCCGGTCCTGGCCCTGGCCACCGGTTTGTGCTACCTGCATCGCTGCATAGACCCAGCCATGTACTCCTGCCCTGGCGGCTGTGTTGTCCCACCTGCATCGCTGCGTACACCTGGCACTCCTGTTCTGGTTGCCAGATCCAAACGCCCCCTGTCTGGGAAGAGATTTTATGCTCAGCGGAACCGCCTGCACTATTGCTAGCACGGTCATCATCATCATCAGCCATCATTATGAGTGACTTATTTAGAAGGTATCGAGTAACGTGCGCTATTCATCAGTGATTTTGGCATATGCAAACGAACGTTTACTGCCAAGGTTGGTCATGTTAGCCATACAAGGGCACACCAACGAAGCCTGAGTAACCACCTGCAGTCGCCGTAGCCGCATCGGCATGGATGACGACAAATCGGGTAACGTGCACCGCTTCTAAAAGTGTTATAGCAATTCAATTTGATGCCTCCGCTGAGGTAGGGTATTCTATTAAAGCAGCTTTCTTCTGAACTGCCCAAAGTGACCTGTACACTGCTCCTGGGGATAGTTGTGCAATCAATTTTTTATTTCGATGTCTCTGCTGAAGAAAGTGTCTTATGCAGCTTTTGTTCTAAACTGCCTAAAGATCATTGGACTGCTCATGGGAATAGTGACGCACGGTAAGTACAGGAGCGTTACTCTATACTGATGAGAAACGAACGAACGAGTGCTGTCGTGCAATCGGCACGTTTAATACATACAAACAGATAGAGCGGCTCGCGCCGAAGTGCACTGAAAGTTCGTTTTTCGTCATATAAAGTGACCCCCCAGACACTATCTTAAGTGTCATGACACATCGGCAGATTCCAGCTTTGAGTCTTTTCTTTTCTCGGCTGTGAGCAAAGTGAATCCCACCGGCGAGTGTTCAACCTAAAAGCACTGAGCTAATTCCTGATTTCGTGAAAATCGCTGTTGCTATACCATACCGCTTCACAAGTTACCGAATTTATTATAATCCTACTGTCGGGTAATCATGATCGGAGTGTCATCGCGGTTTCTGAGTGGCACCATATTAGCTGTCTTCCTTATGTCCCAGTGGATTGTGAGTGTGTATCCGAGCTCTTTGTTGAAAAATGCGTGAACCTCCTACGCAGCAGCTGTCTACTAGTTGTGTATCGAATAAATCGAGTAACGGTGCTCTTGCACGAGACGACTACCTTTTGGTAAAATTATAACTTCCACTATTCTGGGAACATGCATATACTGTGCGGGGTGCACCTATTCTGGTTGAGGGAAGTACGGCGGGCAGGGATCAGGAATGAAAGACTTCTATTCTGTTCACCAGTCAGGAAGTGAGAGAGCTAGAGCTGTTGCTTTGCTTGTTCTTCTTCTTGTTCTTTCTTCGCTGTTTGCTTTTTAACTGAATGCACTGTTAGAACTGTTTTGTTCTCTATTTACTATTAGACTGATTACTGTGAGGCGTTAGCGTCGCCTTTTATACTGTTCTCTATCGAATAATCTAAAGAGGGTTATTTTGTATATATCTTGGATAAACATCCTCTCAATTCTATCTATCAATATACTAACGGGTAACCCCGGGTGGTTTCAGACATGTCGAGGATGACGACCCGGAAGGTGCAGAGCCGTGACCTGGAGATCCAGCTGAGGACAGCTTTGGAGGATCTCAAGGCATCTCGTGACCTCTCAAGCCAACTGATGGCAGAGCGGGAGGACAATGAAAAGGAATTTGATTCCCTTTTAAAAAAGAACTCGGACTTAAAGAATGACATAGCTGAAATGGACATCCAATACCAAGACTTGCAAGGCAAATGTGATGAGCTACAGATTGTACTTAGATCATACAAAGAGTGTCAGGATTTACATGAAGCTGCCTTGTCTAAGATCTATAGCCTAGAGCAGCAATTGGCTGAAGCACACGCAGAGATCCAGCAAATAAATGAAGCACATGCAAGCGAGGAAACAGATAAGACAATGGCATTGTACGATGAATTAGTCACCCTACACCCCACCCCTATGCCAACAATAGACCTCACAACTCCAAGAAAATCAACCAATATCACAGGTGCAAACAGGCTTAAAAAATATATTAAAATAAAGAAATATATCAGGAAGTCTGAGCGAGCATTGAAAAAGCATAAGACGCACCTTCCATTGACAAAGGATAGAGTGAGACTTCAACTACTAGTGAATAAATATGAACAAGAGATGTCAGACTACAACCAGAAGCTCGCAGACAACAACCAGGAGTGCGAGTTCAACATTGCCATGCTACAGTCTAGGCTGGCCACACTGAAGTCTGCCCTAGAACAGAGAACTCTGGAATACGAAAACCAGCTGCTGGTGCTGAGTAGTGTGGGCTTAGTTCGGGTTGAGATGCTGCCGGAGAAGTCTTCACCTGCTGAAGCCACCACCGCATCTCCGGAGGCCACCACCACCACCTCGGAGGCCACAAACAGCATCCCGCTGGCCACCACTGAACTCTCGGGGACCACCACCATCCTCCCGAGGGCCACCACCACCTCGGAGGCCAAAAACAGCATCCCGCTGGCCACCACTGGACTCTCGGGGACCACCACCATTCTCCCGAGGGCCACCACCACCTCGGAGGCCACAAACAGCATCCCGTTGGCCACCACTGGACTCTCGGGGATCACCACCAGACTCTCGGGAACCACCACCATCCTCCCGAGGGCCACCACCATCCTCCCGAGGGCCACCACCAGCCTCCCGACGGCCACGCCATCCTCAAGGGTCATCCAGAGTAAATCGGCTACAGCAGATGTTTTTCCGACCTCCAATAATAAATTACATAGGATACCCACCTATGCTCAGGCAGCTAGTAGAATAGTAGGTAATAAGCAGTTACCTAAGATGTCACCCACTTACTTGACAAGGCTTACTACTGATACAAGTAGTAGCAGTTCAGCCAAGGATTACAGCACAGTTGTATACTCCGATAGGCTTGGCAAGGATTTCGGGCACATGTTGGGTAATCATGTAACTGGAAATGTTGTTAATCATTGTTACCCAGAACTTTCATTCGCACAAATAGTACAACTGATTTCAGAGAGGTCGTACACCGAAAAAACTACTATATTAATTATGGTGGGAAATAGTTTAGGTGTGTCAAATTCTGATATAAATAGAAGTTTTGCTATATTAGAAAGCATTCCTGCAAAACATATATTTGTTTGTGCATTTCCTTATTCTTGCACACTGCCTGACAAATACAATTATATGACATGTAGCCTAAATAAAAATATGTACAATGCGTGTTATAAATCTGACTGTATCAATTTCTTTGATACTAATTTGTATGTAGATAATTTTAAGTTGACCTGGGACAGTTTATTTCTGTCCTTAAATCAGAAACGACGTTTAGCTACAGAAGTAGCTCCTCTTATTAACTCAGTTATAAGCATTATAACGAAGAAAACTTGTGTCCCTATTGACACCGTCAGTAGTAATACTGAAAATAGTACAGTAGATTTAAATTAGATTTTCAGACAACGGGAGAGCATCATAGCGTTGATATAAAGATTGATTCAGTTCACTGCTCTCTCGGCTCAAAACTATCGAAGGACAAGACATTTAAGAATGAATTTAAATTGGTACATCAGAATATTCAGAGTATTTCTTCTAAATTGTTAGAAATAGAACTATTTTCGGAAAAATTTAACATTGATTGTTTATGTATCACTGAACATTGGTTAGACGAGAATAAAATGATGTTCCAATTAAAAAATTACAAACTTATAAGCTGTTTTAACAGAAATATCAACGAGCATGGTGGGTCACTTATATTTCTTAAAGAAAATTGTAAATGTAAAGAACGAAAGGATATAGTTGCTCTTTCTGTTAAACACCATATAGAAATTTCATGTGCAGAGCTTAATAAGTATATAATAGTATGTACCTACAGGCCACCTACTGGTGATTTTATTACCTTTGAGACTGTCATGGAGGATGTTCTAAGGTTAGCTTCCAATAGTAAAAAGGAAGTAATAGTGTGTGGTGACTTTAATGTTGACCTATTAGGTGACTCTCCTAATAGGTCGAAATTGTTGTTACTTTTTAAATCATTTAATCTTTTTAATGTTTTTCTGGAACCAACTAGAATTACACCCACGTCAGCCACTTGTCTAGATAACATATTCTGTAACTGTGAGTTTAAAGACAGTAGTGTGATTAATTGTCTGAGGTCAGACCACAGTGGGCAGACCATTACCTTAGTAAACACTGACAAGACAAATAAAACTAAGGTGAGATGCAGACCGATTACTACAAAGAAAATTGACAATTACTTGAAGAAACTAGACGAAAAACTTCCGAATGTTAAATTAGATTGCAATTCTAATGAGATGTATAGTAACTTGTTTAAGATAATAGCTGATGAGTTTGAGAGTAATTTTGAAACGAAGGAAGTTTTGATTGACAATAAAATTAAATTTTGTGACTGGGCTACAGAGGGTATTCGCAAAAGCAGGGCGACATTATATGATCTGTATGAGATGAAAACATTCATACTCCGACCTGACTTTCAATCTTATGTGAAGAAATATAGCAAGATGTATAAATGTGTCTGTCACTGTGCGAAGACAATTTTTATTAATAACAAGATTAAAGACTCTGCTAACAAATCTAAGGCCGTTTGGACTATTATTAATAACGAAACGGGGAAGAATCGAACACGCGAGACAAATTTATCTTTGAAGGTAGGCAATGACATTATAACATCGAATGATGCGGTGGCGAGGGTCTTTGAAGAGTTTTTTACGAACATTCCTTTAGAGACTACGTGTAACCTGGATTCTTCGGCTGCAGCAGCTGAAACCCTGACGAAGGAGAACGCACCTTCAACCGATAAGGAATTTAAATTCAGATATATTAATACATTTACTATTATAAAAACATTTAAGTCATTAAATATGAAGAAAACTGAAGACTTGTGGGGAATGTCAGTTAAATTTGTTCTTTCTATTATTAATAAAATCGCCCCAATTTTAGCTAACATCTTTAATAAATGTATCGCTGAAGGTGTGTTCCCAGATCTTATGAAATTTAGTAAAATTATACCTCTTTTCAAAAGTGGGGATATGGAGGACCCTGCAAATTTCAGGCCTGTCTCGGTTCTTCCAGTTTTGAGTAAAATATTTGAGAGGGTCATACTCAGTCAGATGCTTTTGCATTTCAATGATGCTCGATTGTTTCATAGCCAGCAGTATGGTTTTACAAAAGGCAAATCCACAGCCGATGCCGGTACTGCGTTGATTAAGCACATATTTGACGCCTGGGAAGACCATCACGATGCTATTGGAGTCTTCTGTGATCTGTCGAAGGCGTTTGATTGTGTAGACCATCAGACTTTAATTTCGAAACTTAGATACTATGGAATAGGAGGAAAGGCTTTAGATTTGATATCTTCATATTTAGACAAGAGACAACAAAGGGTCGATATTAACAATACTAAATCACAGGGGGCTCATGTAAAAATAGGCGTCCCTCAAGGATCTATTCTAGGACCATTTTTATTCCTCATTTATATTAATGACTTGCCTTTTATGGTTGAAAAATTGACTAATATAGTTTTATTTGCTGACGATACTTCTTTGCTTTTTAAAGTTAAAAGAAGAGAAAATAATTTTAATGAAATTAATTCAATTCTATCTGACATACACGATTGGTTTACCGTTAATAATCTTCTATTGAATTCTAAGAAAACGAAATGTATTAAATTTACACTGCCGAATGTTGGACAATGCGATACTAACATTATTCTAGATGGGAATAAATTGGACCTAGTTAATGATACTGTCTTTCTTGGGATGACTATAGATTCAAAGTTACAGTGGGGACCTCACATTGAAAAATTGTCTGGAAGGTTGAGCTCCGCAGCTTTTGCTGTACGGAAAATTAGACAGCTGACCGACGTTGAAACCGCCAGATTAGTTTACTTTAGTTATTTCCACAGCTTATTATCGTATGGCATTTTGCTTTGGGGTAGAGCAGCTGATATTGAAACTATATTTGTATTACAGAAAAGAGCCATCCGCTCTATATACAAACTTGGTTCCAGGGATTCATTGAGAGAACTATTTAAAGAAATTAACATCCTTACAGTTCCATGTCAGTTCATTTTTTCCAATTTAATGTATGTACGAAAGAATATTTCAACTTTTGATACAATTGGCAGTAATCATGACATTAATACTAGGAACAAGCATAAGCTGGCTTTTCCAGCGATGCGTCTGGCGAAAGTTAATAAATCGTTTTTAGGGTACTGTATTAGATTTTATAATAAGCTTCCAGCAGAAGTTGCTCAAATGCCAGAGAATAAGTTTAAGTGTTACATTAAAGAGAAACTCAGTAAAAAAGCTTATTATAAAATTGATGATTACTTAGAGGACGTTAATGCATGGCTGTGATAAGTAGTTAGCTCTGCTCATATTATTATAATAATAATTATTAAGCTTATATGTATTGTATACCAACTAGTTTTAAGTCTTTTTTTGAAAAGATGGCTCAGGAGTTTCTTGCCTCCGTTCTTCTCCTTAGACAGAAAGAGCCCCCCCTTATCCGAACGGAGAGTAATTTGTAAAAATTGACGTTCATCAGAAAATTTTATATTTGTACGATGAATAAAAAAGTTTGAGTTTGAGTTTGAGTTTGAATATAGAAATCTCTCGAAAACTGTGGAATGCTATGGAGAGTTCCGGAATGTACTAGAATCATCTAGACTTTCAACGCCATCTGTTGCCAAGTAGAGTAACTGCGTTATCTGTTAGTAGGCTATCGTTCTACTTAGTTATACTATTTCCTACTAGATGGCGCTGGCCTCCTCACTTCCTGTGACTATTTATTTATTATGAACAAGACATAAATTATATTCTATTCTTGTCCCGAACATTACTCCCGCCGTGCATTGACGCCGTGGTCGTCATTGCAGATCTCGGTGAGGGACGTCTGGCTCCGCAGGCTCGGAGGGCAGGATGGCCAGCTCGCTCGTCGCTCCCTGTAGGCTCTATCATTAGTTGTTCTCGACGACGGCGGCGGCGGCGGCGCCTGCGGTGGCGCGGCGGTTCTCTTCGTCTGTGGCATTGATCTGTGGCTGTAGTCTGGACCACACTGTGGGGGCGCCCTTTGAGTCTGTGTACATCTCGCGTAGCAGTGCTGCTCACGTTCATCTTCGATGCCCATCGCCTGTCGTGGACTGTACTATGATCTTCGATCGAGGCGTCGCGACGGGCGGCGTAACGGCGACATGAACGTGAGGCTTCTGTTTGTTTTGTACACTTGGCGAGAGTACTGGTGGCGCGTCCTTCTAAGTTGCTGTGGGTGCGTGTGGGCACGATAAGTGGCTCACGCAGGTCATCTTCACGCGTAGTCAGGCAGTTGACTCTATTGTGTTTCTTATTCACTGTTCTCGTGTGCGCTCCGTGAAGAACCCAGCCTAGAGGCGTGCGTGAGGCGACGGGTTCATCTTGCTGTCCTTGTCGCACCTCGCTCGCGATGAGAAGATGACAATTGTCTTGACCGATGAGGATCTTTGGTCTTGCTGCTTCGTATTTCAGCTGCTGTGCGATGTCACGCAGATGAACACAATTTCGCAGATCTTCAGATTTCACCGTCTGCGCGGAGAGTCGTATGTTGTCGATAGTCCGTGCGTTAATCTTGTACTGTGTGCGTTCTCCCTGTAGAGTCACTTTGACGCGGCGAGAATGGCAGGCGTTCATCTTGGTGTCGGCGATGGCGGCTATGTTGAGCGGCTCGATGGGGCCCGTGAGGCCCGCCTGTCTTGCTATGGCCGCGTCTATAAGCGTGACGGTAGAGCCATCGTCGAGCAGAGCGTGCGTGTGTACTTCTCCCGCCGGTCCGACGATCTTGATAGGTATGATCTTCAGATACGCGTGTGTTTTGCGCGGCGACCACATCGACGATACAGTTTCGTTCATCTTCGTTTCCTGTTCGGTTTCTGTTGCTGTGACCGTTGATCTTGTGAAGTGCAGCAATCTATGATGGAAATAATTGCAGCCATCTTCTCCGCAGCGGTTTCGCTTGCAACTGTGGGTTTTATTCTTGTAGCGAAGGCATCGGAAACATAGTCGCTGCGATTTGGCTATTTCCCATCGCGAGTTCACATCTGTTTCTGCGAACTTCGGGCATTTATTGATGAAATGTCCTTCTGTGGCGCAGTGGCGGCATTTTACAATTTTTTCTATGACTGTGGCCGCTGTGGTGTAAGCTCTCTGCATTCTGTTTTGACTGTGCTCTGTGGGTTCTGTCTCTGGCTGTGCGTAGGGCCCGCAGAGGTCGGCTTCTCTTTGAAGAAATCTGGAGAGCTTCAAAAGGTCCGGCTCTTCTGTAGTCTGAGTGGCGGCGTAGTCGAACCATCGGTAGCGTAGTGCGGGCGTCAGCTTATCTATGGTGATCTTTGTGGCTTCTGGGCTGTAGAGGTAGTGTATGCGGTCGAGCGCCCGCAAACTGGCGACGACGTTGAGCACGCGGCTGGTGAATACGCAGACATCGCGCGGGTTATCGGTGAGGCGCGGCAGCGCACGCAGACGGTCGAGTTCGGACATGGCGATGGAGTCGGGGCGGCCGAAGCGAGACTCCAGGGCGCGCATGATGTCTGTGGCGCGTGCATTCAATATTAGCAGGTTCTCGACTGCTTCCTTGGCTCTTCCTCTCAGGCTTCGTCGTAGTCTTGCCACGTTTTCAGTCTCGGTGAAGTCCTCTGCTGTTTCATAATATGCGGCACGGAATGACAGCCACTCGTGGTGAGAGCCGGCGAAGTATGGTAGCTCCGTGTGGTAGCGTGGCGTGGCCCGCTGTCCGGCCTTCGCGGCGAGTGCTATTGCGGATGCCAGCTCGGAGATGTTGATCTGTTGTGGCTGGCTCGCAGCGGCTGGGACGTCCCGCGGTTGGCTTCTTGACTGTAGGGCGACGTGTGCAGGCGCGGCGGCGGTGGCGGCTGCATCGGGGGCGGCCGCGGCGACGGGGGCGGCGTGTCCAGGCGCGGCGGCAGTGGCGGCTGCGACGACGGGGGCGGCCGCGGCGACGGGGGCGGCGTGTGCAGGCGCGGCGGCAGTGGCGGCGACGATGACAGGGGCGGCAGCAACGGGGGCGACACCGGCGGGGGCGCAGGGCGCAGGCGGCGGAGCTTGTAGCTGTGGTGGCACTCCCGTTTGTTTCAGCCACTCTTCCACTTTGTTCCAACTTTCAGTCGCGTGTTCCGACTGCTCTTCATCTTCGTCTTCACTACTTTCTGCTTCCAAGACGGCGATGCGTGCGGCGGCGAGCTCGAGTTGTATTCTCAGCATCTCTTCCTTGGCTCGAGCTATTCGCAGCGCACGCACAGACTTGCTACTCTTTGACTTGCACTTCTGTGACGACGAGGCGGCGAGCTGGGGTTTCTGTGCGACAGCAGCGGCGGCAGTGGTGAGAGCTTCTGCTCCGACCTTCTTCACGGCAGCGGAAGAGGTTTCTGTGGGGGTGGCGGAGACAGAAGCGGCGGCGGCACCAACTGCGGCAGGCCCAGCGGCATCGGCGGCGGCCTCGGTAGCGGCAGCGACAGCGGCGTCGGCACCGGCAGCAGCTTCGGCGGCGGCAGCGGCTTCGGCGGCGGCAGCGGCGACGGCGGCGGCTCTCGTGGTGATCGGCATTCTTGATCCGACTTCCTGCAACGACGAAGTATCCGGCTCGAAGGACCAAATGTGCGGGGTGCACCTATTCTGGTTGAGGGAAGTACGGCGGGCAGGGATCAGGAATGAAAGACTTCTATTCTGTTCACCAGTCAGGAAGTGAGAGAGCTAGAGCTGTTGCTTTGCTTGTTCTTCTTCTTGTTCTTTCTTCGCTGTTTGCTTTTTAACTGAATGCACTGTTAGAACTGTTTTGTTCTCTATTTACTATTAGACTGATTACTGTGAGGCGTTAGCGTCGCCTTTTATACTGTTCTCTATCGAATATAGAAATCTCTCGAAAACTGTGGAATGCTATGGAGAGTTCCGGAATGTACTAGAATCATCTAGACTTTCAACGCCATCTGTTGCCAAGTAGAGTAACTGCGTTATCTGTTAGTAGGCTATCGTTCTACTTAGTTATACTATTTCCTACTAGATGGCGCTGGCCTCCTCACTTCCTGTGACTATTTATTTATTATGAACAAGACATAAATTATATTCTATTCTTGTCCCGAACATATACCTACTGTGTACTGTGTATCACATCACGTGTAGCCGCAGCCCTACTCAATGTACGGGGCTAGATAATAAACAATGGCAGTCGTCATTCTATGAATTTCGAAGGTCATCATTTGGAGCACAATCCAAAGGGTGAAAGTACCTATTCATGCCTAAACGGCTTCTCTAATGAAAATTTATTTTTAATTCGATTCTGGCGCAAACGTTTCATAACTATTTTTCAACACTGTATCTGCTGAAACTACTTAGACTGACTGGTTAAGATGCAGACGTGCCGTTTTCACAATTCCATTTTGAGTATCCTCAACTGTTTTATGGATCTTTCAGTTAGTTACGTAACTAGTTACCAAGTAAAAAATTACTTGTGTCATGCTCGTACTCGCATCTCATTTAGGAGCTCTCTGGCCTCTAGCTGAAGGCTAGAACTGGTATATATGTATATCTACTAAGCTAGTACAGAGTTATAACCGGGCAGCGGTGACTGACGTGGTAGCTGCTTGATTTATTAGAGTTTGCTGAAAACTTTCTAAATAAGTAATAATTATTAGTCATAATATTAACTCTTCGCAGTTCTTTCAGAATGCAATACCAGGTCGCTGAAGTACGTAACCTTCCTTAGCTGGACAACAACAAGCCTTTTTGTTTTAAAGAGTGTCACAGTTATTCGCCGTTCCACTGTCATATCGATGTCCAAGGACTTTTTCTTGGGTATAGCTAACTACCTAAGTTTACCTATAGATAGCCGCAAGCTATCTGCTGTTGGCGAACTGTCAGTTCTGATTGATAAGTCAGGCTCGAGGTGGCTCGTCCAACTGTCCATGTTCCCGCCACCATGATTGTTGCTTCCACAGATTAGAGAGTCTATGTTGGCTGTCGTTGCATCAGGTCTGATCAGGTACAACTAACATCTTTACGTACCATCTTTATTTAATCGACCTAGGGTAAAACTGCCAGTTATTGGCCAACTAAGCGGATTGGCCACTTCAAAGCTGAATTATTTCATACAGATTAAACCAAAATTGACAGATGGTGTATGAATGTAATCTAGAAAAGCTACTTTTGCCTCGCAGTAAATCAATAATTTATTTAGAAAACTATAACCGATAAAAAATACATGTTATTGCAAACCTGTGTAAAATTGCAGTTATTGGCCAAAAAAATCACTTACCGGCCATCCATAGGCTGGTTATTGGCCACAGGAAATAATTTTATAAAAAAGCTTTAAACTTCTAAAAAATAGAAATTTATGTCGTCTCCTTTAATAAAAACTTTATTAAAATCAGTTGCAGAATAATATTAACCACGGCTAAACTTCAAAAACAAAAAAAAAACAATCAACTTTCTAAGAATAAAATACTAGGAATATAACATTTTCAATTACATGTTTTTTGTATACATAATTATATAATTACTTAATAAACACCGTTCCTGCGTACTTTACATACAACCAATCAAGCAAAGCAAGATCTACCGACGCTGTACGTGCGTATTTTATTCATCGTCATAGAATCATCATCAGCCAATACTCATCCACTGCTGGACATAGGCCTCTCCCAAACATAACACTCGGTCCTCGTCCTCGGCCTTCCTCATCCAGCCACTACCAGCTACCCGCCTAAGATCGTCGGTCCAGCGGGCAGGAGGGCGTCCCACGTTGCTTTTGTCTGTTCGTGGTCTCTATACGAGAGCTCGTCTAACCCAACGGTTATCGGTTCTTCGGAAGAATCGGGAGATATGACTGCCATTTTATCTAAGCACATTTTGACAGCTATATGTCGGTAACCTTAGTTCTTTGACAGATAACCCTATTTCTGATACGATCTATCAGAGCAACCCCAAGCATATAGCTCTCTCCATAGCATGTGCACCAGTCTGCACCATATGTCATCACTGTGCAGGATGCAGTGGTTGACTAGACTTTTGTCTTCAGGCTTTGAGGGATGCCTACAGGTTGGGAAGCAGCATTTAGGCCACTTAGCATCCAGCTGAGTTCCGGCAGACATTCTGCCATATTGACGATGTCGTCTGCGCAGCGGAGGTGTGACATGTGTCCGTTCCAGTCCAACGTCTTAAAGCCATCTTCTAATGCATCGGTCTTCAGTTTCTGAGATATCACATCTCCCTGTCTCACTCCTCGTTGCCTTTGGATAGGTCTTTTCTTGTGGTCCTGTTTTTGGACAGTCATAGTAGCAGCATTGTATAGACACCTCAACACCCCGATATAGCGACAGTCGATTTAGCATCTCTCCAAGGAGTCCAAAACTGCCCGTCTCGATGGAGACGAAGGCTTTCTCATAGTCTTCAAAGGTTAGACACAGAGGCTTATTATACTCTTCGGTCTTCTGTATAATCTGGCTTACTGTGTAGATCTATTGTACTATTGTAGTCTTTTCGAAACCCAGCTTGCTCTGGGTGCTGAAACTCGTCGAGCTTTTAGGCAAGACGGTTCGTCGATCGATATCCTTCAATAAAATATTGTTGAATTTCTGAAAACTACTTTCTATTGTCTTATGTCTTGTCTTGTCTTTTATGAATTTGAAGGCTTTATTTAAGTCATCCGAAGAATACTGTCTTCGTTTAGGTGGCATCCCGTTGATGATGGTTTGCGCACTGTAACAAAATACATCGGTCGGATATTGGCCACTTCACCACTAAATACTGGCCACCTATGCCAGTAACTGAATTTAATTGATAAAAATGCGTGATATTTTGCCACACGATACTACAACTTATAAATATTGTGAAAACAGTCGATTTTCATCTAAATAGAGTACTTGCATTTTTATTTAGTTATTGGCATAGGCGGCCAGTAACAGAAAATTTGCAATATATTGATTCAATTATTGGCCACCTCCAAAAACTCACCTTCCCAAAGGTAATTGCATGAAACTATAATATATTAATAAAACTTACCATTAACACCATATAAATATGCTAAAGAAATCACTTAAATTGCGTTCAATCACCAATAATGTCAATTTTGAAGAAATGTGTTTCGTTAAGAAATACGTTACTCTGAAGCGTACACGCGGAAGTCCGACCGCCAACTGTCAGAAAAAGGCGGCATAGTATGGCGCTTTTTTTCATAGTGGCAAAAAATTGTACTAAAATCAAAGTCAGTTAGATAACAAAGTTCTATTAAAAAACACATATGGCAGGTGATGCCTCATTCCTTATATTATGATTTTTAAGTTTATAGTGGCCAGTAACTAACGATGGCCAATAACTGGCAGTTTTACCCTATTTTATTTTGTTTTATCTAGGTTGACTTAATGGTTTCAAGATCGAACCTACAACAATGTAAGTAGGTACCTACCTACGTACCTTTGAAGTTGCAACAAGGCGAAGCCTTAAGGTTTTGGCCGAGACCTGCCCTTAGTGTTGACGAACATACCTAAAGGTGAACTTGTTAATGTTTTTCATATGAAGTACTGAACATTTTACTTATCCTGGTGGCATGACTGATCATTTACTTACCCAGTTAAGACATGTTAGCCGGGTTTCATTTATCAACTATTATACCTAATTGTTATTGTTGTGTTAATCAATCTTTATTAATTGATGTCATCTACCAAGGAATGCAGCCAGAGCTCATAATATTCACACATGATGATAAAGAATGATAGTAGCCCACAAAATCGGTGCAAAGGCTTATAAAATAACTTTCCTTCCTAGTAGGACTGCACAGGAACTCGTTAACCGCCGAGTTAGTTACTGTGTGTTACTTGTCAATCTAGAATATGAATATAGTGACCTGCATCATGTTTTGAAAAACTGAATACTTAGTTATCCGCCAGTGTCACACCCTTCATCTAATCTTTTCGAGTAGCTGATGAGGCTGAGATATTTAGTAAAATTATCTTCCCTTCAAGCACCACTCCTCGTTCCAAGGACTAGATGCCGCGCCAGGTGTTGCAGGCCGTGTCGTCGTACAGGGCTGGCTCGGCTGCTGCATTTCTGAGGTCAGTCCAGAATTACATACCCTAGTCAGCATGTGCTGACCTGAGCCCCAGCGGCCTGGATCGATATTCTACATTTTACAGCTTTTAAATATTGTTGCAAAGTATTTCACTGGTTCCATCCATTCGGCTAGTGTATGTTAAAAATATTGCCTTGACAATAACAAGATTTTGATCAATAATTACTTATAAGTATTGCTTTCGAAGAGGCACTGTGTGTATCCATATGTATAAATACCTACCTATATGTATAGGTACATACCTTCCATAACTTTCTGACAAGTCAGGAATAATAAGGAAGTATTTAAGTCTTATGTATACTTATACCTTTCTTTTTAGTATATCTATTACCTAGAAATCTATGCATTATAAATTTATAGATTCAAATATTTATCTACTGATATACTCATCAGTAGCTTATGGGTCACAGTTGGTTTTCTCTCCACCATGCGATAATAAACACATCTCACAATGTTTAACTAGGTTTCAGATAGGCTCAGACTACATAATAGACGCATTTTTCCTGAAATAAAAATGACATATTATGTATCTAGCCTATCTGAAACCTAGTCATTTCTGCATGGTGATATTACAACTGAGGCGCGCGGGCGACTCACTCTATTTATATAGGCACCCGCACCTTGCAAATTAAAGGTGGAGAGAAAAATGGACTTTATTTAACTGTCACTGTGACCCTTATGATGCCGAACACGGAGAAAGTCGAAACGCCATATCTCACAATGTTTAACTAGGTTTCAGATAGGCTAGATACATAATATGTCATTTTTATTTCAGGAAAAATGCGTCTATAATTAACTAAATCAATCTTTCATGATGTTGAAATATTACTTGAAAACGAATATTTTTGTAGGTTTGGAGATGTTACACAATTCTACCCAAAATATGAAAAATCATCCGAGAGCAAATTTATGTTTAAAATTACGTCGAAAATGCAAGAAGCAGCAGTTATTATCAAGAGAATTTTGTGTTTATTATGCGAAGAAGAATATATTTGGAATAGCTAGAATTTTACGTCAGTGAGCGCGCGCTTGTAAACACCGTGCATAGTTTATTATTTAAATTCGTTTGTTTACTTTTTGCAAGTTATTTCAGTAATTTAGCATTAAACTTATTGTAGAGAATTGGTCAAATATCTCACAATAAATAGAAATGATCTTCCTTCAATAGCTTTTATTATTGATCTCAAAGTTTGTTATTTTATATGTCAAAATGTCATGTTACTTGTCACCGTACTTTCTTTTTATAAATCAAAAAAGGATCATCAACATTCTCCCGGCCAAAAAAAATACATAAATTTAAAAAGATACAAAATAAAATTAAAGGTACAAAATAAATTCATTCAGAGCTACCTAACACTATTAATTTAGTTAGTGGTCGCCGCAATATGCCGCCCGACGTCCGAATGTCCGCTTCTCTACATAAACCGTCGGGCCCAGGGAAAACTTTAACAACCACTCCTCTAAGCCAAACATTCCTAGGTAGAGATGGATCCGCTACCAAAACCAAAGACCCCTCGACTAACAAACAATCCTGTACTCGAGACGGTCGAGGAACCAATGTGGGCAAGTACTCACGCAGCCATCGCTTCCAAAACGCGTCGGCTAACCGTTGCGCGTCTCTCCAGCACTTTCGGGAAACCTGATCACAGTTACCCAACCAGGGTACATTAGATGGTCCACCCATAAGAAAATGATTAGGTGTAAGAGATTCTGGATCACTCTCCGACACAGAGACGTGCGTCAAGGGACGTGAGTTCAGCGTGTGCTCAACCTCTGTCAGCAATGTCATCAGCGTTTCCTCCTTTGGTGCTTGCTCGTTGAGGACCGTTTTCAGCGATGTTTTAACGCTCCGCACTAATCTCTCCCAGCAGCCGCCCATGTGCGGAGCCAGCGGTGGATTAAATCGCCACTCGATCCTTTCATTGGTCAAAAATTTCGATACTTCCGATTGATCTACCTCCTTCAGTACCCTTTTAAGTTCAGTGTTCGCGCCTCGGAAGTTGGTTCCGTTATCGGAATAAATGACCTTTGGGTTTCCCCTCCGGTTCATCATGCGTCTCAGCGCCATGATGGCCGAGTCAGTAGTCAAGCTGCCGGCCAACTCGATGTGCACCGCTCTGGTCGTCATGCACGTGAACAGTGCACCGTATCGTTTCTCGTGCCGTCTCCCGATCGTAACAGTCATGGGACCAAAGTAATCCAGCCCACAGTGTGCGAATACTCTGTGATGATGAGCTAATCTCGCTAATGGTAAGTCTCCTGTAGGGGGGTGTAAAGGCTGAGATTTTCGTTGACGACAAATCAAACAGCTGTGTTGAACAGCCTTGACAGTTGATCGCAGATTTATCACCCAGTACTTCTGTCTCAGATCGTTCACGACGGTTTCGGTATTCCCATGGAAGGCCTTTTCATGGTAATGACGTATCATTAATCGCGTGTACTGGTGCTTTCCGTCCAGCAGTACAGGATCAAGTGTACCCGTGTCTACGTCTTGAACCACCCTTGCTCTTCCTTTCAGTCGCAAAACTCCACTGTCGTCTATATACGAGCATAAGTTCTTAAGCTTGCTGCATTTCTCGATCGGCTTGTTCGTTTCGATTCTGGCTATATCTTCGCCAAAGCTTTCATGCTGGCTCTGTATGATCCACAATTGCTCAGCACGATCCATATGCCGACTCTCCAAAGACACTCGTGATTTATTTCGGAGCCTTTCAACAAATAAAATGACGTTAGCTGATGCTCGTATCAAACGTAACCATCTTGAGAAACGATTAATGTCAGGTAGTGGCATTGCTGGTCGGGTACGTGTCGCCATTGTATATTCAATGTCATCTAAGATAGTAGGCGGCGTAATCTTTGGCCATCTATCTCCAGTAAGTTTCAAGAAATCAGGGCCCGTCGTCCATTTGAGTTTTGTGGTGTCATGTCGCTTTGCCCTTGTCGCTTCATCGGCAACATTTAACTCGCCTGGTAACCACTTCCATTCATCTGAATTTGACAGCTCTCTGATTTCGGATATTCGATTCGAGACGAACGATTTCTTGTCTTGCGGGTTGTTCTGTAACCAGTGCCACACTACTCTGGAATCTGTCCAAAAAAAACGATCCACAATATTCAGGTCATGCTCCCTTTGAACAGTGGCGCCTAGTCGAGCACCCATGAGAGCCGCTTGAAGCTCTAGACGAGGTATGGTAATCAATTTCAATGGCGCGACTCTACATTTTCCAGCTGCAAAGGCTACCTCACCGTTGTGTCTACGCAAGTAAGCTACTGCCGAAAATGCTTGTTCTGAGGCATCCACAAAAACGTGAAGTTGAAACTGATCGAAAGCACTGAAACCATAACAACGAGGTACCATAAACTCTTCACACGACTTTAAATCTATCAGGAATTCACTCCAGGTTCGTGTAAAGGTATCACCTATTAACTCGTCCCATTTCACGCCGCTTCGCCAAAGTTGCTGCAACAAAATTTTGCCTCGAATTAACAGTGGACCAAGGAAACCTAAAGGATCGAAAACAGACATTATGACTTTAAGCATTTGACGTTTAGTGGGTTTTTGTGATCCGTCGACAATGTCTGCTTCCAACTTCTTGAAACTCAGGTCGAACCCAAGAGCATCTTTCTGTGGCTTCCATATCATTCCCAAGGTACGCTGAGAGCTCTCCGTTTGCAATAAGCTAACCGACGGCGTCTCTGTTGGCTCAGGAAGACATTCAGGTTTATTCGATACGAAGCCTCTTATCTCGAATCCACCAGCATGGTGAATCGCAGTGACGTCGGCTACTAGTTGCTTCATCTCTTCAACTGTGTCCACGCTATCACAATAGTCATCTACATAGTGTCTTCTTTTAATAGCTATCACGGCGCGCGGATGAGATTCAGCATATTGGTCAGCATTCTTTCTAATAATGTACGTAGCAGTACACGGGGATGATTTCGCGCCAAAAATCATCGAAGTCATTTTGTACGTACGGGGAGGTTGATCTCTATTCATCCCACGCCACAAAAATAGTTGCGATTTCTGATCCTCTTCGTTTATTTTGACACGCATAAACATTTCTTTGATATCTCCCGTAACTGCTACCGCCCTCTCTCGAAAACGGAACAAAACACCAACTAATGAATTAAGAAGGTCAGGGCCTGCTAGCAACTCCGTATTCAGAGAAATGCCTTTTGTTTCTGCTCTCGCATCATGCACTAGGCGAAGCTTTCCCGGTTTAGACGGATTGCGTACTCCGAAATGTGGCAAGTACCAAAGTCTCGGGCCGGCCAAAGTTTCATGGACTTCTTCTGCATAATGTTTTTCCAGTAAATTATCCACCTGCTTCGAATAGTCAATCGAGAAAGCGGGGTCAACGTCCATCATCCTCTCTATCACCTTCAGTCGCTGCACTGCGCTCCCTTTATTCTCCGGCAGAGCGACGTCATCCGATCTCCACAGCAGCCCGGTCTCCCATCTATCACCGATCTTCCTGGTCTTCGCGTCGAGAATACTCATAGCTCGCTGTTCACCTGGTGAAAACTCATCATTCTCCTCATGTTTTACACCAAGGCTATCGACACGAAAATAATCCTTAACCAAGTCATGTAATTCGACGTCAGCTTCAGAGTGATGGAGATGGTTTGTGAATTCTTTGTTTACCTTACAACTAGATGATACAAATCCGTGAAGTACCCAGCCTAGGTTAGTCCGCGAAGCAACAGGCTCGTTCGCTCGTTCTCGGTTCTCTCTTATCAATATCAGCTGTAAATAATCCTGGCCAATTAGAATCTCCGGATAGCCATCGTACTCCTCTAGCGGCACATCCTGTAAATGTAGACAACTTTCTATTAATTTTCTATCGACCTTTTGTGTGGGCAAGCGGAGTGAGTCTACAGTACGTATTTTCGGCAAATAAAAGGAACCCGTAGAAGTGTGTAACGTCACGGCAACTGCAAGGCTATCGTTCTCTCTTCTCGTTTCGCCGACAGCACCCTGCAAATTAAGGTTCACGCGAGGACCCTCTGCACCAATTTTTTCAGCTAGGCGGGAGTCTATCAAGCTTATGGTAGACCCCCCGTCTATCATGACACACGTGCGGACGCTACCAGCAGGACCCTCCACATTGACAGGTAAGACTCCTACATACCTCCGCCCCTCTTGTTCGGGTTTAGTCCATAAGTTGGCCGTAGTCTCAGTCGTTTTATCATTATCGCCATTAGACTGCTTACTTTTGGTCCAATTTAGCCAGTCTTCGCGATGAAGCAATGTGTGGTGCCCACGACTACACGTGGCACATTGACGTCTGGACCTGCAGCGCTCACGTCGATGTTTGGGGCTGAAACATTTGAAACACAGCTTCTTATTACAAATCCAGTCCCATCTCTCGTCCACAGACCTAGAACTAAATGGAGAACAGCTGTTCAAGTCGTGACCATCTTTCTCGCAGAAGGGACAGTATGGTCGTGTTGTGTCGGTCTGCCCACCGCGCTTCTGAAAGGAAACTGCATTGATCGAAGCCATATTAGTCGCGTTGGCCGCACCGGAATCGGAATAATCATTAGTCGCATTGGCCGCACCGGAATCGGAATAATCATCGACCATCGCGAGCACAGGATGACGGCCAAAACCTGAGGAAAAAGTCTTAGTCTTTAGTTGCGGCTCCATTACCCCAGCCCTACACACTAGTTCGGCCTCACGCATCAAATAATCGGATAATGCGGCTAATTTCGGACGGCGGGCGGTATCTTGGGTAACGCTATAATCTATCCACCTATAAACTAAGTTCTCAGTTAATTTATTTACAATTTCCATTACCAAATCCGGGCTGTATAAATAATCTGAACAGTTGGTCGCTGTGATAGCAGCTAAACAATTTGAAACTTTAGTCGCGAGCGTCACTAACTCCGTCCTAGAGCCACTTAGCTTCGGTATTTTCTTTATTTCTCCAATAATCTTCTGCACTATAAGATCTGGTCTTCCAAAGCGCATTTCGAGAGTCTTCATGATCTCTTGGGCCGAGGACACGGTGATGATGCGGGCCGCTACCGTCTCCCACGCCTCTCCACGCAGGCATCTCTGTAGGCGGGCTACGTTTTCGTCTTCCGAGTACTGGCCTATTCTAGTCGTCGACTCGAAGGCGTGTTTGAAACGCAGCCATTCGAGTGCATCGCCAGAGAACGTAGGCAGGTCTCTGGCTGACAGGCGGCCTAGCAATTTGTCACTTCGATTCGCTTCAGGCTTGGGCGAGTGATTTTGATTAAGCCAATGTACCACTCGTGAAAGCGAGGCACGACTTGAGGCCTTCTCCACCTCCTCGACCTCTATTTGGGCCTTTTCCTCCTCTAGTCCAGCCTCTATCCTTGCGCGCTCAGCCTCCAGGCGCCGTTGCTCCAACTGTCGTTGCTCTTCCAGGCGCCGTTGCTCCAACTGTCGTTGCTCTTCCAGGTGCCGTTGTTCAGTTTCCAGCCGTCTCTCCTCCAGCTCGGCAAGCTCTCGAGCCGCCCGAGCCTCCGCCAGCCGGCGCATGGTCGCGGCGCTGGAGCGCGCGCTCGATGATCGATCGGAGCACGGCACCCTCGGCTGTTGGTCGTCAGGCCTACTTTCTTGGTCAGCACTTACTTCATTTTTGTTTAATCTAGCACTACGGCGTAGTGGTCGGTCCATGCCGGACTCGATTGGACCACAAATGTAGAGAATTGGTCAAATATCTCACAATAAATAGAAATGATCTTCCTTCAATAGCTTTTATTATTGATCTCAAAGTTTGTTATTTTATATGTCAAAATGTCATGTTACTTGTCACCGTACTTTCTTTTTATAAATCAAAAAAGGATCATCAACACTTATGATATAGGTAACTTAAATTAGTAAATAGTTAGAAAGCGAATTTATATTTAATTTAAAATCACCTGGGTATACCAGAGCTTTCCAATTATGTAGGGTCAAAGAAGTAGAGTACAGTTATTAATGATTAAACATTCTCACCTCCAACAGCAACGACTCAGAGGCCGAGCTGAACCTCGTGAAAGATTACGCTCTACAAAACGGCGCCTTCCGAGCCGTGGTCTGCGATCACTGGGCGCGCGGCGGCCTGGGCGCCGTGGATCTAGCTGACGCGGTCATCGCCGCCTGCGACCAGCCCTCCACCTTCAAATATCTGTACCCTCTGCAAGACTCCATCCAGAACAAGATCGAGAGGATAGCCAAGGAGATGTACGGAGCCGGCAAGGTGGAATACACTGATGAGGTGCTGCAGAAGATTAAGGTGTTCACTGAGAAGGTAAGTTGGTTAAATTTAACGCATACTCGTACATAGATAGATATTCTTAATTTTAACACAAACAAGATATACTAAGGGCTTGTTTCACAATTTCTGGTTAATGGCTACCTGTTGGATAAAATACATTATATGCTGTCACTCTCTGTCATTATGTTTTAGACAGTGATAGCATGTGTTTTATCCAACAGGTAGCCATTAACCAAACATTGTGAAACAAGCCCTTAGCTACAAAATTATAACCCAACTAACACCGTAGCGTTAAAAAACTCTCATATAACTTGTATAATGGTTCCATTCGAAAATTAAAGTGTTAAGACATAGCTGTATAAGAGTGTAGGAGAGTGCTCTAACTCACTTATAACCACGAAAGAGGCCCACGATTTTGAGAGTAAAGGCTTTAGAAAGTCTGTAAAACGGTGTCATTGAAGTGTTTGGGTGCGTATTGCGACGTATAAAAACGAAATGTATAATTTCACATTAATAACGTTCACAACATATAATGAACGTTACGTATAACAACAAAATCTATATTTTCATAAGGTATAAGATTCAATTGGTATAACGTACATTTTATATAATATCAAAATATATAATACTTACGAGGACTTATATCAATTCGTATAACATACATTACGTATATCGTTTAAAATATATACTATCATTTAGTATACAGTTCATAAAACATACTAACATACAATAACATAATCTGTGTTTAATTACCAAACACCGTCAAACCCCTTAGCACCAAAACCTAAAGATAGGTGCGACGACGAGCAAAGCGAGGAGGAGCGTGTTAGGTGCACATGTTCGTCGAAACCAAAGCGGAGCGCAGCGAAGCGGAGCGGAGCGTCTCCCCACATAGCGTCAATAATAATAATAATGTCAAAACCCCTTAGCACCAAAACCTAAAGATAGGTGCGACGACGAGCAAAGCGAGGAGGAGCGTGTTAGGTGCACATGTTTGTCGAAACCAAAGCGGAGCGCAGCGAAGCGGAGCGGAGCGTCTCCCCACACAGCGTCAATAATAATAATAATGTCAAAACCCCTAGTACCAAAACCTAAAGATAGGTGCGACGACGAGCCAAGCGAGGAGGAGCGTGTTAGGTGCACATGTTCGTCGAAACCAAAGCGGAGCGCAGCGAAGCGAAGCGGAGCGGAGCGTCTCCCCACATAGCGTCAATAATAATAATAATGCCAAAACCCCTAGTACCAAAACCTAAAGATAGGTGCGACGACGAGCAAAGCGAGGAGGAGCGTGTTAGGTGCACATGTTCGTCGAAACCAAAGCGGAGCGCAGCGAAGCGGAGCGGAGCGTCTCCCCACATAGCGTCAATAATAATAATAATGTCAAAACCCCTTAGCACCAAAACCTAAAGATAGGTGCGACGACGAGCAAAGCGAGGAGTAGCGTGTTAGGTGCACATGTTCGTCGAAACCAAAGCGGAGCGCAGCGAAGCGGATCGGAGCGTCTCCCCACACAGCGTCAATAATAATAATAATGTCAAAACCCCTAGTAACAAAACCTAAAGATAGGTGCGACGACGAGCAAAGCGAGGAGGAGCGTGTTAGGTGCACATGTTCGTCGAAACCAAAGCGGAGCGCAGCGAAGCGGAGCGGAGCGTCTCCCCACATAGCGTCAATAATAATAATAATGCCAAAACCCCTAGTACCAAAACCTAAAGATAGGTGCGACGACGAGCAAAGCGAGGAGGAGCGTGTTAGGTGCACATGTTCGTCGAAACCAAAGCGGAGCGCAGCGAAGCGGAGCGGAGCGTCTCCCCACATAGCGTCAATAATAATAATAATGCCAAAACCCCTAGTACCAAAACCTAAAGATAGGTGCGACGACGAGCAAAGCGAGGAGGAGCGTGTTAGGTGCACATGTTCGTCAAAACCAAAGCAGAGCGCAGCGAAGCGGAGCGGAGCGTTCCCCCCACATAACATCAATGATAATGAAAATACGATACGACAATCTTCTATACTTTTTGTGCATTATACATTATGATAATTATATCCGTTGTAGAATATATGTTATAAACGTTATATATTATAAACGTTATGCATTTTAATCGTTATATCAATTGAAATTATACTTTTTGAACGTTATTCTTTACGAAATTATGTATTTAGTAATTATGCCTTTCGTTTGTTATGCACAGTGATCGTTATACTTAATAAATTTATATCATATGGGCATATACCTTGTGAATGTTATACCATTCGTTTTTATACCTCGTATTACTTACCCGAAGTGTTTAAGTTATAGAAAGCCCGTAGTACGGTGTCATTGAAGTGCTAAAGTTACTATTGAAGAGCGTTTAATCACTCTCAGCTAGAACTTTTACCGGTATAGTTGTAGTTGTAGAATGGTTATTTGACTCCCTGACTCTTATTTGTTTGGTAAAAAAGGGTTAAGTGAGTATGTTACCGTTTTTAGAATATACTTTTACCATACAAGTTGCATGTCTTTGAAAATAATAGTGTCAACAGCAATCATACGCGACAGTATTAGAGTGGCATTATTGATTAATACTAAATAACAGTAAATATAATATATTAACTTGACTTAACATGTTTTGTGAATTGAAAATAATATGCCATTGTAATTTTACTGTAATGTATACCATATTTCCCATCTCAATTTTAATGCGCTCCGAATTTA
Organism: Plutella xylostella; assembly: GCF_932276165.1. Taxonomy (NCBI): domain Eukaryota; kingdom Metazoa; phylum Arthropoda; class Insecta; order Lepidoptera; family Plutellidae; genus Plutella; species Plutella xylostella. Next base: position 4,678,401 of record NC_064005.1, read on the forward strand.
TTAAGGATTTCAAATGAAACATAAGTAAATATAAAATAGACGACTCAATTTTATATTTTTTTGTATCCTTGCTGTATGTCCATTAGTTTCATAAATCGATTGGCATGACTGGAATGACAAAATTTACATAAATAAGTAAGTATTTTAAAGCAAAATATTGTTTATCCCAGCAATTTATAGGTTAGGTCGCCAATGCAAATGGCGAACTTATATTTAAGACATATAGACTCACCTAAGTCATCTATTACACTTTTTGAAATAGAACACCCTTAGCCAAGGGTATTATGCAGTCTTAATCGATCCGCACAGTCTTGCTTAACACCGTTACTTTTACAGTCTAGTTGCCTAACGCAATAAGCGTAAGTTAAGTTAACCTTAAAGATTAAAACTGCATTGTTGAGTTTTCCAACACTGTAAGAATCTTGTCTTACTGCAATCTTGACAAAATCTCTTTTATAACCAATTCCTGCAGCCTAAAGTCAATATGACACCTACAGATTTATATGAGTATTAAAGGAAACCACTTAACAACCATAAGTGTTAACAGGTGTCAGTGAGCACTCTTGTATAGCTTTAGGTTCTAGAAACAGTTTAAACCTATAACATCTTAATTATAATTGCTTTGACTAATACCATTTTAACACTTAAACCTGCTGTTAACACTAAATTCATTTTTTAACTCATCTTTATCGCTTTATGTTAGAACTGAGATAATTATAACACAGTTATACAGGTTAAAGTTATAAAAATAGCTGTAACTGAGGGTAAAATGTTTGTTGGGAAGTAAACACATAGGTGCAAATGAGACAACTTATTTTTGGTAAGGTTCGTTGATGTAGGTAGCTACCTAACATAGCATAATAATTTGATTGTTGCTGATTTACCTTTAACTTTCAGGGCTACGACAAGCTGGCCATCTGCATGGCGAAAACGTCCAACTCGCTGACGGGCGACGCCGCGGTGAAGGGCGCTCCTACGGGATTCACGCTCAAGATCAGCGACATCTTCGTGTCCGTGGGCGCCGGCTTCGTGGTGCCCATGGTGGGCGAGATCTCCAAGATGCCGGGGCTCCCCACGCGCCCCAGCATCTTCGACATCGACCTCAACACCAAGACTGGCGAGATCGAGGGGCTCTTCTAGTTTTAAGGAATTGAAATTATTGAATTATGGAATTCTATTGCTGATATTGTTATTGAATTATTATTGTTACGTTTTTAATCTTTAACTTTTACGGTCATTAAATGGTTTTTATTATATTGTAAATGTGTGTTTTTTTGTTTTTATAAGTACTTAAAGGAAGATTATTTTAATTAGGTAGCTTGGTTTCCGCGTCTGGAAATGTCCCATTTATGCTTTTATTTTGTAGAGTTTGGGAGTAAGAAATTGTGTTAAATAAAAAATGTAAACCTAAAGACGACTCTACAATACAGGCTAAAAACACTTCGACGATGAGGTACAGGCAGGTTAACTAAAGAATACAATAAGGAGGACTTAAAGCTTCAAGGTATTACCACAAAATTTAGATAGGTCTGAGAGATAGGTGATCATGTAAATGATTAGCGCTGTTTGTGAATTACTAGCATGTCTAGATTGTCTAGCATAAACCTTTTTGCAGTCACACCGTTAAGTTGATTGTACTGTGATACAACCAGATACAACACAGACATGGGGTAATGACCGATTCAAGTCTGGCTTATCTCTAATTTTCCTCGCGAAATTCAAGGTGAAGGTGCAATCAAAACGATGGCGATGCTCTATATTATAAACACAAAGCGGATCAGGGCTGGCCATTCTTCTTTTAATTTACTGTTATGAAGTCAATATTTAGGTATCACTCAATAAATAAATTTTGTAAATATATAATTGTTGTACTACCTAGCAATAATCGCGTGTTGGCCATAGCTGTTTTTTTATAATAAATAAATAAATACTAATGGATTGAAATGACTCATTTAAGGTCGTAGCACACATGTCGACTCCGACAGGGATTGTCAACGCCCCGCCTTTTAAAGCTACTACATTGACGACATACGAGTACAAGCCGGCGGCATAGCCCGCTGGCTTTTGCTAGATAATGGACGGCTCGAGTTGATACGGTAACGTAACGATACCTTTCCGAGCTGCTCCCTTGTGGACAAGATTTTATAAGAGAGTCCATGAGTCCTACGTTTGAGAATCCTGACTTCAAGTACCTTAGCTTTTTGAGATAGAGCCTTAGAGTTAGAGCAACGAAAAGTGTACAGTCGGCGAAGGCGCGGTGGCGCCAAGCGGGCCAAACAAAGTATGACCTCACTCATTATAAATACAGTCTGGTGACGGTTCAGCTCAGTCAGTAGGTCTCGCGAACCAACATGCGTCGCACGCGCACTCTCACAACCAACACTCTCGCGTGTTAACGAAAGTTCCATATCTCCGCGAAGTTTTTATTAAACAAACATGCTTATCACTGTGCTAACAGGTGCGTTTTTAGCTATAGTTACACACACAAGTGCAAGTGAAACTCTGAAATGTTGTCCAGAAGGCAGCTTTACGCGCCGAAACTCAACCGGCAACCCGTATTGCTTCGATCCTGTGGCGAAAAGGAAAGTGGAAGTGTCGCTGCGGTGTGACGTCATAAGTGTGTTGCACGAATCAACGAACTTTTCAGTGAATGAGCGCGGACAGCTGGAGCTGTGGGACGACGAGCACCGGTATCCCGCTAAGGAGCCCGGCACGTAAGTTAAGGGTGGTCACACCGATTACTCATTACTCTATATACCTAAGTAGGTACTCTAAGCTAAGTTTGTGTGATTATTATTTTTCCGGAACCGGAAACAAAGACATATAAAAACAAATTATCCAGCCACAATCAGTTATCTATGTATCAGAATACTATCACCGTGAGACTGAAAATCTAAATTTTTTAAATTTATATTTATTTATTTGAATACCTCAAAAAGTAACTAACTAAGTTGTATTTCATTTGATTCGCGTGACACTGTTTCACACAGTCAGCCTGTTTTTCTTTGATTTAAAACAACAGATATACCTAAGTTATAGTTAGTTATATAATCTATAAGAGCGCCCCGGTTGTACCATAGTATAAAAAAGGTTAAATACATTTTTAATTAGCTAAGATAATGAAATCTATTTTTATACAGGGTTATTGGTAAGTAGGTGGATCTTTCAGGACAGGAGGTGATAGAGGAAGGCATTTCCATTCGATTGAACCCTATAATGCATTATCCGAAACTTAACCATTTGTAAGATATTTAATATTTAAGTTTTTTTTGCTTTTTTGCCAAAAAGTTAATCTTACAACCAAAAAAAAAAAAAATCTTATTTCAATAACTTTTTTGGTTGTTTTGTATAAGTAACACCGTAATAAAGTACTTAATTAAAATTATCTATTTGAATTAAATTAGACACAATACACCTGAAAATAGTTAAGAATTTAAAAAATATATTCAAAACGTAAAAACAAATACTTACGTTAAAGTAAAAAACAATGTCATAAGGACCTATGTTGTTATTGTGCATTTCAGCTTAAAATAACCCTGTATTATCGAACGTCCCTGGTAGCTAATTCTCATTATAAGGTAGGTAGAGTGTTAAAAAATTCTTTGTGAAATCAATGCTTTATATCGATGTCACGGCACTAACAGTAGCTTAGACGACTTTAAGGGTGAGGCCCTATTGGTGCGTTGCGTTGTCGCATAATATAGGTATTTTTATGACCGTTCCTATCAGACGACGCGACGCAACGCTCCAATGGGGCCTCACCCTAAAAGTTAAGTACTCGTTGAGAATCCCAGGCCCTCAATCACATAGCATACTTACTACCTATGTTTATGGCCAGGTTCTGTCTGGGCGTGCTGAAGCCGCCCGGGCGCAACGCGACGGCGGCGGCGGCGGCGTGCCTCGAGCCCGCGCCGCCCGCGCTGGTCAGCCAGGAGGTCGAGGGGTTCTGCTTCTGGGTGTCTGCGGCGTTTCTGGCTCTTACCACCGCCATATACCTCTGTCTCCCGGAGCTCAGGTACTGGAACATAACAGTTCATTGATACACAGTAGGTACTTACCATTTTCTTAAATGTATTTTTTGAAAGCTTTCCCATTCTATCTTCCTGTACCTACCTACGCATCTTTACAGAAAAACAGGCATTTGAACCTCTTCTGAAAAGCTAGTGGCCATCATTTTATTCTCCGTCCACGTACTTACATCACACCTACCTACAAACCTCAAAATACCTATTCATATTCAACTAATTCATTTTAGGGATTTCGAAGGATGGAGTATCATCAACCTCTGCGGCAGTCTGGGAGCCGGGTTCTTAATATTTGCCATCATAAAAACACTGGAGTACCAAGACATGACGTGGTGCGGTGTGAGAGGTACGTAAACAATAAGTTCATTTAGAAGGTAAATATTTTAATGTATGTATTTCTATTTGTAGATAAATATTTAAAAATTATAAAAAATAATCTCTGTTTTAGGTTTCCTGGCGTATTTTTTCATAGTGGCTGCCTTTCTATGGATGACCGCCCTGGCAATACAAGTCTTAAATAGCTTTAGGTATGTATGGTATGTATGGTATGAATGGATTTTTGTATTTTATGTGTGCTTATACCTACCTACACACGCACACACAATTAGACATGAGCCTCCTCCAGTACTGGAGGGTTATTGCCATAATCTTATAATTCCCCCGCTTGGCAGGCAGGTTGGAGACATATAACACTAACATTTTACACCCAAGACCAGAGAACAAAAATTAAATATGAATGTACTTATGTAAACAAATAACTATTTTGTTTACATAAGTCCATTGTTATCTGGCCCGGCCGGGAATTGAACCCGGGACTTTAGACAAATCAGTCAGACAGTCACTAAAAACCTTTCTATCATGTCTAGCTCACCACGATGACCAACAATAAGTAATCTCTAACTTTATCACCGATACTAGTTTACGCAAAAAGATGATAGCCACAATTAGCAACTGACACAAGCTAACTTTATTCCGCCAGACAAACGAGCCCGCGTCCCTTGCTCAAGAGAGAATTTTTCGCCTACGCCGCGTGCGCGTGGGGCCTCGCATCGCTGATGACGGCCGCCATGGCCACCGTGAACTACGTGGAGGGAAGCCACAGCAAGCCGCGCATCGGGATCGACTTCTGCTGGTTCAATAACGGTGAGTGGACTGGAGGTGCTGATGACGCGATTGGGTTTGGATGGTTTACGCGGATGAAAAAGAAAGCTATCACTAGAGATGCCACGAATATTCGGCAAGTATTCGGTATTCGGCCTATTCGGCCAGTTTTTTCAGTATTCGGTATTCGGCCGAATAGTAAGTAGTATTCGGCCGAATACCGAATACTTAAAAAAGTAGCAAATACCTTAGAAAAGAGAATTAAAATAAAAATAATAATCGAAACATTTAACTATCAAACTATTACTTATTGCGAAAACCTGAATACAACATCAGTATTTTTAATATTTAAAATTAATTAAAGGCAAATTGTGATGAATACAGATAAGTTTTTCGGCATTTGTTCGTAAGAGACGATTGCGCTTTTCTTCATAAAATATACAATTCCAGCTACTGAGACACAAGTATTATTTAACAAAATATAAGAGGTTTGGCTACTGATTCGAGTTTGTTGACCACTAGTTGTACGGATCTGCCGTAAGCTTAAAAATAACACTCTTTAAATAAAATTTCAACTTATTGAATTATACTGGATCACCTGCCGAATATTCGGTGGCCGAATATTCGGTATTCGGCTGAGCACGCCGGCCGAATATTCGGTATTCGGTATTCGGCCAAATCACTATTCGTGGCATCACTAGCTATCACTATCAACTGACTGACTACCTACCAACTAGAAGGAACCTTACGAGGGCCTAACCCCTCCTAAACCTACCCACTAAACTGAACAAGTTCGTGTTTATCATAGTCACCGCTAAAAGAAGAAGTATAAAGTACTTACCTTGAATTATCCAGGCTGGCACGGCGACGACGTAGCGAGATGGTGGTGGGTGTGGTTTACTGATCTAAGGTGATGGTCCCCTTGATTAAAATCCGATAAAATCTTGATGATCACACACACTTCAGGTTCTTCCTAAAGCGTTAATTAACTGAAATCCCGTTTGTTTCAGAATTAGACAAAAGCCAGCAATGGATCTACTTCTACAGCGTGATGCTGATCTCGATCGCGATCAACACGAGCATATTCATCTACATCTCCGCGTGTCTGAGGAAGCACAAGTTCTCCTCCAGTACCATCACTGCTCTACGATACAGGTGAGCAGTGTACCCATTCATAAAGGTAGGTAGGTTTTCTCCTTCCAACCACATCCTAGAAATTATAAATAACCATGCTTTAGAAATAATTATGCTTCACCTATCTGTTATCGGCTTCCTGTCTTATTTCGAAGAGCTAAAGACTGATATACGTTTGCTACGCTACGTTAGCAAGTTCGTGGTTACTACTCGAGTAGGTGCTCGTAGTCACCGCAACGGCTTACAGTTAGTTCTAATGGGTGCAAACATCATCATAATATAATATATGTTGGTCTTCCAAAATAATATACTTAACCGAATTCTTCATAAAAACTTTATATTTCTACTTCAGGTTTAACCTCATGCTGCGCTTGTTCTGCCTGATGGGTCTCCCTTGGATCTTCGAAATACTGTCCTCTACGTTTCCGAACTACGTTGTTCTGTAAGTATTTGAAGTATAGTAATACTAATACCTAATTATTTTTATATTCATCAGCTAAAGATGCAGTAAAGACCACAACATGTACGGTTTATAATCACTAAAAGGAAACTATTAAAATTCGGATAAGTACCTAGACCAAAAACTTAATATTTCCTCAAATTAATAGACGAAATTTTATTTGTCATAATCCCTACAGACTGCGTTCCTCATAAAAACGACTTAATTAAAACATTACTTTTCAGAGAAGCGCTAGCATTCCTCAACTCCCTAGTCGGGCTCTCCTACTTCCTGTTCCTGGTGGCCCTCCGTCGGCGTGTGGTGAAGGCGCTGCAGCGGCGCGGGTGGCTCGGCCGCTGCGGGGCGCTGGCGGAGCGGCACCTGGCGCGCGCTGATGATGAGGAGGCGGGGGACGTCGCCGCCACCGTCGTCGTGCCACTTGAAGCTACGGCTAATGGCAACCATTGAATGGGGAAAGTCTGGGAGCCATGACCCAGCTGTTGCACATATGCAAAGTATGCAATGGCACGGAAAACCTGGACCTGACTGGATAAATTCAGGGAGGTACTCCAAAAGGCCTCAGCTTGAGTACTGGAGCATTAGTGGCCGGCCAGATTGATGTTTATTGATCCCCCGATGTATTGATTAGTTTGTTTCTCTGTGTAGTAGATGAACTCGTGTAAAGCTAGTCCCACCAATCACATCGCTGTGTTTAACGCAAATCGTGATGTTTAATTTAATGTCTAGTTGTTGTAGCTTGCTGCTTAGCAGCGATAGTTTGTGTAGATTGTTTAGTGGAATTGCCTAATCGCCTAATGTATTGGAAAGGTACTTACTTACATGAAAGCACTAACTAAATCTGATTATTGACTGATCTCTTTTGATATACTTACAAATTCAAAAGTAGGTGCCTATGCACCTAGTATACCTATGTATACTAGAGCAAAATAGATAGGTAAGATAGGAACAATAGGTGCTGACAAAGCATGTTGCGGATTAATTTATTTTGTAAATGTTTTTTTTCTTGTAAATGTATTAAATTTAAAACGGGTTAATCCATTTTGTACTTACGCATATTCATAAGTAATAGGTACCACTAATATACGTAAATTTTTAAGTAACATACCTACCTATTATCATATATTATTAGATTTATTAGTATAGGTATAAGTAAATGCAGCTATTTTAGTTACCTACTGTTTTTATGCTGTCTGAATATTTAAAGCTACCTCTAACCGATACCCATGTATTTTACAAACCTAAAGACATGGCTATGACCTTTTATGTATTGTACATTTAATTTTGCAATTATGATCTTATACAATTAAAAATAATGAGACATTTATTGACATACCTATTGACTATGTAGGTAGGTCTTATCTTATGTAGGAAAACTGTACATTGTAACAATTATAACAACCTTATTACAATAAACAATTATTGTCTAAAGTAGAATATGTATTATTTAAACAAATAGTTGATAACGAATCTTGCGTGATGTAATCTTCCCACATTATACCTACCTACTATTCCCACACTTGAGGGTATTATGATTATCTGACCGAGACGTCATCCACGCAAAGCGTGGCAACAACAAAGAAAACCCCCATTCAAAATTTCACTTACACATATTTATTAACCCTTACACTGCCACTCATTAACCCGTCACGCGTCGTCGGGCACCTCGTTGACGATCTCGGTGGGCTGGAAGTCGGGCTCGTCGTCGCTGTCGCCGCCGGGGTGCGCCGGCACGTGGTGCTGCGGGTCCTGCGACTGTGCTGCTGTGGCTGTCCCCGGGGCTGACCAGGCTGGCTGCGCGCGCTGCGGGGGAGGGTGTGTTACATTTAGAGGCCATAGGTAAGAGTAATCATGAAGGGTGGTCAACTGAACGATGTGTCTGACATAGTAAACTATGACTCCTAAAATAATTTTAGACCAAAATCCGCATGCTGTTAGAAACAGCCTAACTACATAAAATTTACTAGTTATGATGGAAAGAAACACAGGCACAGTTTAATCGTCTTATTATGTGCCTAACCAGTATGCTGTTATCGGCTTGTTTCTTTCAGGAATTCAACAGCATTTAAATCCACCGTGGCATTATTGTAAACATTAACTATTTTCGTCTCAAGAGCTGTCTATCGCATATAATATTGGGCATTTCAGATCAAATCACCATCGCACTTTCAGCTTTTACATAAAAAGCTAGCGCCAGATTTAGTAGACTCTCTAGTAACTGCGGCAACTGTCAGGACGCTGTAGAACTATCAGGTTGTATATAAAGCTACTCACCTCATAGCTCTGCTTGCAATCCCGCACCCTCTCCAGTACAAGTCATACACGTATCGCGCCATGTGCGGTATGTCTCTGACAGTCATGGCGAGCGCGGGCGGCACGGGGGCGGCTTCAGTGGCCGCTCTAGTAACTGCGGCTACTGTCTGTAGATAAACTCACCTCATAGCTCTGCTTGCCAGCTTCAGTGGACGCTCTAGTACCTGCCAGATTGTAGATAAACTCACCTCATAGCTCTGCTTGCAGTCCCGCACCCTCTCGAGGTACAAGTCGTACACGTATCGCGCCATGTGCGGCATGTCTCTGACAGTCATGGCGAGCGCGGGCGGCACGGGGGCGGCTTCAGTAGACGCTCTAGTATCTGCGACAACTGTTAGGTTTCTAGATAAACTCACCTCGTAGCTCTGCTTGCAGTCCCGCACCCTTTCAAGATACAAGTCGTACACGTATCTCGCCATGTGCGGCATGTCTCTCACAGTCATGGCGAGCGCGGGCGGCACGGGGGCGCCGGCGCCGCGCTGCGCCGGGTAGCGCTCGCCCGGCACTAGTTCCAGTTCTAGCGGACGCTCGAGTAACTGAGGGGAGAAGGTGGGCAGTTAGGATTAGGATACAGATATGTTTATTTGAGGGCATGATAAAAATGTGTGTGTAAGAGATGGTTAGTTGGGAGTTACAGGTCTTATAGGGGACTTCGGTGATGCCCTAAGTCGTTATTTTTAAATATAAGAATGTCGAAATATTTCGTATTTTTAAAGAAAGGTCAATAAAAGCGAAATTCATACAATATATAACTACCTACAGCAAGTATAAATAAAGCCATCTGGTACTAAATAATGAGCTGTGATTCACCTTCATTCACCAAGCACTTTGTTCTGTTAGTGGTTATCTGGTTTGGTTAAATGGCCTGAAATTGCGTTTATCTATTTAGAAACAAACATACAAATGAATAATCTACCTAAGAGACCTATTTTACAGTAGCAACTTCAAAGCTCGCGTAAAATGATCTTATCCAGATTGCCATAATAATTAATCTGTGCTAAGACATAATGTATCACGATAGGTACATAAGCAAGTTCCAACATATATAGAGTCAAGATAATTATCGACTTTAGCTATTATCCTGATCGTATCCAATCGATTATTTATCTTCAATTATCATCAATATCAATCAGCCCGTAGGCCTCTTCTGGGAAAAATATTCTGTCAGAAGGTATATTCTTGGAATGCCATTAAATCTATTAAGCACCATAGACTACCCACTGATAGACTCAGCGGTGACATCAGAGAATCTGTAAGAACTCAGATCAGAGCGAATGTATTTAATGACTACGGAACCTGTGTCTTGTTAGATCTATACCAACATCCAGCTCTCGGTGGCTTACTATTTGCGTGGTATAAATAAACACTGATTAAACCACTTGTTAGCCGTGAAATGAAACCATACGCCACTATCTATTGTTGAGTCTTGTCTTAGAAAAAATACACAATGACTAATAATATTATACTTACCAAGTATTTTTATCGGTCAACTATAATTGCATTAATGCACATACATATTAATCTAATAAAGGTCAGATCGCTACAATGTTTATTTAGGTATGTAAGTTTAGGTAATAACGGATGAGTCATTCATCAGATGATATTTATGGGAACTGTTATGTTATGATTATAAGTGACTCATGCTCCATAACTAATAATCATAAGAACATATAAATTACGACCCATGAGTTAATGACGGATCAGCACAATCATACAGACACATAAATCTGCTGATTCTCCGAATGTGAACTGGGACATCCAAATTTCTGTCTCGTCCAATTACAATTCGTCATTGTTATTCCAAACGTTAATTACGTTAAATAACCTGTGATAAAATTCCAGTGAATCCAATTAGCCATTCAGGAAGTGCGATGTCCCGTGAGTAACGAAGATATCTATCCATATATGTACCTACCTACCTAACATACGTGTGCCTCTGCGGTTTTTTGATGATGACGTATACGAGTGTCGTAGCTGTGACGTCACGTTATAAGCGTGGCCGACAAATCTGTACTCATAGCGCATAGTAGAGTTAGCCTCATTCAAGCAGCTGGGCTGCAATCCTATTTTTATTGTATTATTTAGCGATAAGGCCGCCGGTGTGTTTTATTCAATAAAGTTATATTGTATTGTATTATTTCTATGCACTCAGTACTATTGAAACGCAATGTATTACATCTGTCTTGCGTTCCCTACTTACAAACTTGATAACTTCTCCATAAAGCTTTTTTAGAAAAACTAAAAATTACCCGGGCAAGCTCCTTAGTTCTTCAAACCTCACCAACCTCTGGTTCTACAGACAGTGGAAGCACCACTCACCTGATTAAACGTGGGCTGCAGCTCGAAGCAGTTCCGGAACAGCGTGGACCTCGCGAAGATGTACAGCCCGAGCCTTGCACGGGAGCACGCCACCACCAGCCGCCGCAGATCGCGCGCGTGCCCGACCGCGCGCGTTCTCACTAGTGAGACTAGGGCGATGTCGTTCTGCTGCCCCTGGTACTTGTCTACTGTTGTCACCTGCGAGTGGGGAGGGAGGTTACCTTAGGTTAGGGTCATCATCGTTAGGCAATAGAGGTTAATAATCTATCTAATACCGGTTAGCCAACTGGGCCCATGGGAAATTTATTTCTTCAGTTTTTTTCTCAACTGTGCAATCAGTTCAGCTCCCCAGAACCCCAGCTAGGTACTAGGAAAAATTATGTAGGTACCTTGTAAAAAGTACATAAGAACTATACACAAAAAATATTCACGTGAAAGTTCATATTCAGAGGATAGCATTAGTACAACAACCCGTAGTCATATGAAATAACCGGTTTAATAATAACATGATTCTATAACGAGCCCACCGCAAAACCGGTACCTACATTCAGCGAAACCACACCATCAAAATTCTAAATTTAAACAACCGTTAAAACTTGACTGACCTTGTGCGGGCGACCAATGAGCGGGTTTCCCGCGCACCGCTTGTCGATGACGTCACGGATGAGGTGCTTCTGTCCGTTGTAAGTGGTCAGTATGGAGATGCGCTCCGCCGGCCAGCCAATCAGGCGCATGTACATGAACACTGCCACTACGTACTCCGCTTCCGCTAGGTTCTGGGGGGAAAGGGCGGTATTAGAAAATGTTGAAAATAGTAAATGTGCGATGAATATAGCTAAGCATTCGACGAAGACTTGAGCGGTTGGTGATAGCAGATAGAAAGGCGAATGCAATGAATGTCTAGGCCAGAAAGGGACATAATGATTTTCTTCTAATTACAGATCGCAATATTATTTAAGCATCGTAATGCTTTTAGAATAATCCCGCGCATATTAAAACACAACGCAGAAATGTACATTATAGGCTGCTTTCGGCGGGCATTTCTGCGAATATGAATGTGTGTCTTCATTCACAGTGCAAGGTTATTGCCACGGCGATGGGGTAGTGACGTAATATATTGTGACAATTTGATGGACCGCATTTTCTATATTTTTACATTATTTTTGCATACATAGTGGGATGGGCTCGGTCTCGCCGTGTCCGTTGAAGTCTTGCACTGCAATCAGCTGGAAGTCATATCTACACTAGTCTAGACACACTGACCTGATAGAAGTAGGGGCTGGGCTCGGTCTCGCCGTGTCTACACTAGTGTAGACTGTAGACACACTGACCTGATAGAAGTAGGGGCTGGGCTCGGTCTCGCCGTGTCCGTTGAAGTCCTGCACGTCAATCAGCTGGAAGTCGTGTCGCAGACCGGCGTTGGCCGCGCGGTACTCGGGCCGGCGCGACACGTGGTGGAGGTCGCCCAGTGCGCGATACCGCCAGCGGTATAGGTTGCAGATGCTGGTGAGGGAATTATTGGTAAGAATGAACAGGGGATATGTTCAAAGGTTCCACTCGAGAGAGCCACGTACAGGAACTTTTATTTATTACTGCGTTATGGTTTATTTGATTCGACTAAAGATATACTTTTTATACTGAATTAACACTACACGATCTTTGTAATTTTAGAATGTATAAGTTTATAAACGTCGATCCTGTATCATGAACAGGTTCCTCACTAAACTATGTATAGTGTCAAAGGAAGCTGACATGACAATGAATTTTAAAATCTTGGATTTCTATAACAGATAGACAAAGAGCACAACATAAAGAAATACGAAATCAGCCACTATCTGAAAACCACTCACCTGGGCCTGGCTCGCCCCTGCGCGTCCAGCTCCACATACGGCACCCCCAGCCTCACCATCCTGGTGAACAGACTCTGCTCCATATTACAATACTTCTGGAAGGCCATGTTCTTCACAACAGGAGGCAGCTGGTGGTGGTCCCCGATCATGATCCAGCGCTTGAGCCGCGAGCGCCCGTCCTGAGGGTTCTGGAGCAGCAGTGGAATGAAGGTCTCGATCTCGAGGATTTGCGCGGACTCTTCCATCAGGATGTTGTCGTATTTGAAGCCTGGAATGGAATTTGTGGTTAGATTTTGACATAATTTCTATGTATTTAAGTTGCGATCAGCATTGATATAGCTCGAAGATATCCTATGAAATGAAAGCGTTTACTTATGACTTTATGACAGTTTTTTGGCAAGGATTTTAAAAATTTTAGCACACGTGCTCCTGAATGGAGACTATAGCGCAGGTAGCTAGACAACGGACAACTTTCGACAGGTCCTGAATCTCCTGATTTTGAATCTCTCGGATAAGGAAGGCCGATGGCAGTGTTGTTTAGCTCCTTTACGGACTGATGATGATCTTGTAGCGGCTACAGTGACGTACCTACCTGCACGGGTTCTGTGCGTGCAGGTCATGGTCAGCTACAGTAACGTACCCATCTGCACAAGCTCGGAGCGCTTCAAGGCGGCGTGCGTGCAGGTCATGGCGATGATCTTGTAGCGGCTACAGTAACGTACCCATCTGCACGAGCTCGGAGCGCTTCAAGGCGGCGTGCGTGCAGGTCATGGCGGTGATCTTGTAGCGGCTACAGTAACGTACCCATCTGCACAAGCTCGGAGCGCTTCAAGGCGGCGTGCGTGCAGGTCATGGCGGTGATCTTGTAGCGGCTACAGTAACGTACCCATCTGCACAAGCTCGGAGCGCTTCAAGGCGGCGTGCGTGCAGGTCATGGCGGTGATCTTGTAGCGGCTACAGTGACGTACCCATCTGCACGAGCTCGGAGCGCTTCAAGGCGGCGTGCGTGCAGGTCATGGCGGTGATCTTGTAGCGGCTACAGTAACGTACCCATCTGCACAAGCTCGGAGCGCTTCAAGGCGGCGTGCGTGCAGGTCATGGCGGTGATCTTGTAGCGGCTACAGTGACGTACCCATCTGCACGAGCTCGGAGCGCTTCAAGGCGGCGTGCGTGCAGGTCATGGCGGTGATCTTGTAGCGGCTACAGTGACGTACCCATCTGCACGAGCTCGGAGCGCTTCAAGGCGGCGTGCGTGCAGGTCATGGCGATGATCTTGGCCTCGCGCACCAGCAGGTACTTGGAGCGGTCCAGCCCCGAGCGGAGCAGCTCGAACGCGCGGAACTCTTCTAGCTCCTCGAACATGTGCGATATGTATCTGCGGGGAGACAAGGAATTAAATACCATACATCAAAAGTGGTTAAGTAAGCTGTTAGGGGATGACTTAGCGGGTTATTCTGAACAATTTTCCTGTAAAACTTGTGGTAATTCGTAAAAAAATCTAGTCCTTATCGTAAAAAAGTCGCATGACAATACGCAACACGTACGTGTACGGAGATCAATTCCTGCGCAAAGGAAAACAATGCTAATGACCATGAGCCCACAGTATAAACCTCCAGCAGCTCTCATTATGTGTGAATTAAGCCTGATGCATGGAAGTGTATGATAACCGCCTTCTTCTCAGTCTTTAGCAATTATTATAAAGGTTACCCACCCTTATGAACACACAGTTGCATTTGCCTACTTTACGTTATAAGATTGCTATTGAAGTGTTAGCTTTATAAGATGTAATAAATAAATACCTCCAGCAGCTCTCGGCCACCTCCATGTCCTCGTCATAGTCTCGTCCCGGGAACAGCGGCTTGGGCGCGTCGTCGAAGAACTCGTGGAACGGGAACTCGCGGCTGATCGCCTCCACCGACTTCGACTGGGGATAGCAGGAGGAATTAGTGTTGTTTGTGTATCAGGTGAGACTTTAGTTGTAGAATTTAGGAGGATTCTAGGTGAAGTACCATATCATATATTACAAAATAATACACAAAAAGGCAGGCACAGTAGCTCCAACCATGATGATAGTCTACAAAATGTTAAGCTTTACCTATCCTGAATCCTAGAACATTTATTTAACTTTATGCATATATTTTCGGAAATAACGCATTACAGAAGAATTCACTAAGTATATTTTTTGCAATGGCATAAGGCTTGCCCGTGTTCATGGTAGAAGTCGCTAGTTAGTAAATTCTGGCAAAAGCTACATAATTAATTATACATAAAGTTACATACCTGGTCAGCAGCCCTAGAGTCGCGGAAGGCGTGCCACCTCGGCCTGACGTGGTACACAAAGAAGTGGTGCGCCAGCTCGCAGGTGCCCGTGTCGCCGGCGCACTGCAGGCTGCCGTGTAGCCGCGACACCGAGTCCAGTAGTTCCAGCCGCTTGGCTAGCACGTAGTTTACTCGCCCGTATCTGGGGAGAGGATTTTGATTGAGGATTTCGGTTAAACATTTGAATATTATTGCATTGTAGAATTATCTGGGATGATATGATTATGATGATTATGTAATCAGGATAATAATTTATGTTTCTTGTCTGGTAAACTGCAATTTGAACACGCACTATTTAGTGGACGGATGCGAAGGGCAGATAACAGAGTGCTGAGGCGTACTTTAGGAAATTGTATCCACTATATGGCGTTAAAACGCACTAACCTCGAAAAGTCCTTGTCAGTCTGCAGCGCCTCCTCTCCGTGACCGAGACGGAGCAAATGTCTCTCATCCACATCCAACTCTGCCACTTTCTCGAATAGTTGGTTGAGCGCCTGGTTGCTGTGGGTCACCACCAGAGTGCGCTGCCAGGGGAAGTTGTGGTAGATGTTGGAGATTATTTGCACGGCTACGTCGGTTTTACCTGAGGAAATGTAGTTTGTTTTAGTATGTAGCCAGAATATTGAAATTCTATTCTTCCATCGTTAGGGTTCAATTAAGTGGAAGACAGAAGAAAGTTAATTCAGTTGAACAAAGTTCATTAATTTGTATTTGAGAGCTTTCCACTACTTAAATATAAAATTGTGTATTTTTGGACACACAAATAGCATGTTGTGGTGCTTCTTGGTAGAGGCCTATGTCATACAGTGTACTATTGTTAGCTGATAACGCATTTATGATTATGTCACTTTCAATCAGAAGAATACAGCAAGATACAACTTATGTCCTTTAACATTGGTGGACAGATGACGCTTTTCCTGTGACCCTAAAATATGACGAAAACTCTGTTTATTACCCAATATAGGGTTCCGCTCATCTGGCATAATCTTTATTGACCAAAACTCATTTCGCATAACTCGTATGGTCTAAACTTTTTTGGCCGAACCATCACTTTGCCAAGACTTATGTGGCATAAGGCTCGTTTCGTCTAAAACTCTTTAGGCACAATCTTTAAACACCTAAGTTTCGTTTGCTCAAATTTATGTTCGTCTATACCTATGTATAATCTTGTTTCTCCTAATGTTATCTTAATAAATAATATATTAAGCATGTAGTAAATGTACAAATTGTGGTATTTTTCTCCTACATCCCGAAAATCACGATATTGTATGATCAAAAAATCGAAAGTTAACGACCAATATAATTATTACAAACCCCATGAGATCGAAACCTAAAAATAGAGACCGAATCTTCTCGAGCTCGAGAGAATTCTCGAGCTCGAGAAGATTCGAGAAATTTGGCTTGGTTCGAGACGAGAAAAAAATCTGAAGACTCGACCGTAACCGAGAAAAAAATTTAGAATATTCAATTCGAATTTTCCTGCGCCGCTTAACAACACACACGCATACCATGCGCGTGTATTATGATTTATTATGTTTCATCTCCATTTAAGTTAGTGCTGTACTGATAATACCAATGAATGATTAAAGATAACGTAGTTAGTAATAGTTACGTACTGTTTCTTAGTTCAGACCAAAAGAAGTCATCCGATGTTGTTTGGCTCTTTTTTTTAAAATGAAAAACTTCGATTCTGTTTTTTGATTAGATTTGTGTTCAATGTTTATTTGAACCTTTACAATTTTATTGGTAAGTCGGGAAGATATCGGCCAAATGGGCGCCGTCGCAATTGATTGCCATACGGGCTCGTAATATCCATTGATTTGTAATTGGCGGCAATTTGCATAAATGAGAGCAACTTCCAATAGGGTGATTACTTTTGGCCCACCTTGTACTAGTAATTATATAGTAGCTAGCTAGAGAGTATTGGTAAAGTATTTTCTTTGTGATTAAGTTGACAAAGTAAAAAAAGGAGATTTTGTATTTATTTTTTTAAATTAAGGCATTTTTCTAAAGGTCTTCTTAGAAAGGCTCGAGACTCGAGAAGACTCGAGAATTTGGGCTCGAGAATTCTCGATGCTCGAGAACGAAAACAGATCGAGAAATCAGAAACCCTACTCCGGAGCCACTACACACGAACGTTCACCTAAAGTAAAGTAAGTAGTAAGCATGAATTACCGGTCCCGGGCGGCCCCACGACGAGCGTGAGGCCGGGCTGCATGCCGGAGCGGATCGCCTCCACCTGCGTCGGCGTGAACAGGATGTTGTTCCTGGAATGCATCATACATTGTTAATATTTTATTTATTTTATAAAGTAACCCCCTTATTCATGGAAAAGTTACAGAACGTTTTACAGAACGTTTTTAGAACGCGAACTGTAGATACACGGTAAGCTATACACAAATGGTGACCCCGACGTGGTACGTACTTCTTGGGCTCGTTGTAGAGGTAGGGCCCGCGGCGCGGCTGCACGTGCGGCTCCACCACCACCACCTTGCGCTCCTCTTCTTCTTCCATAGCCTCGGGGCCCAGTTGCTGCTTGCCAACTATACCCGTCAGCTGCCCACCAAGGCAAACCACAACTACTCCTACACTTGAAAGGTAATGTATTGCGCCTGTCTTGCATTCCCAACATTAAAAAAATCGTAAATTCTCTTCAGAGGCGTTTTTTAAATAAGTAAAAATACTAATATGATCAGCTAGGTAATGCCTATTTTGAGAACGTAGAAACAATAATAAAATGCCTACAATTTAGAAGTTATCAGGAAAAAAGGCCTAAAAAGGCTTTTTCGACCGAAATCAAAATAAAATTCTACATTCTCAGTACTTGGTTCTTAGTGCTATGTTACATTATGATAAACATTTATGTATTTTGAATTTTTGTAAAATCGATTTTGAAGAGATGATTTTTTTAATGTTGAGAACGCAAGACAGACGCAGTACATTGCCTTTCAAGAGTAGGGTTTAATGATTATTTACTAGCTATTCAGTGGACGCGCTTCTTTCTCTTTTGAAAAATGGTGACCCCGACGTGCTACGTACTTCTTGGGCTCGTTGTAGAGGTAGGGCCCGCGGCGCGGCTGCACGTGCGGCTCCACCACCACCACCTTGCGCTCCTCGTCTTCTTCCATCGCCTCCGGGCCCAGTTGCTGCTTGCGGACCACGTTCTCGAAGGTTAGCCTGGAATTTTGATTACAAAGTTATAAGTAGGTATTTTGTAGTTTTATTAATAAAAATCAGAAATTAGGAACTTGTGTTTTGGTGCCACTTGAAAGAGGAGGATTATGGGATGATAAATAATGATGATGTAGTTAATGTTATAACAGGATCAGAATCAACCGAGTCACTTATCCGTCATAGACTGACGCTAATCTGTAGGGCTTGGCTCGGCTATACATGGAGAACCATAACACTGTCCTCTGCCTTCATCATCCAGCCACTACCGACTACCAGGCTAAGTCATCGGTCCAGCTGGCCAGAGTACGTTTGTTTCCACACTAATTTACCCCACCAGTCATCGATTCTTCGACTTATTAGCCAGCTCACTGCCACTTCAGATAGGTTATCGACTGGTTAGCAACTTGTACTTACTTGAAAGGCCTCACGAGTTTCTTGGGGTCATTCGTCTGCACCTTGATCTCGTACCCGGGGAAGCTCGCGCGCAGGTGGTCCATGTTCAGGAATGTGTCGTTGAAGTCTAGTGTCGCTATCTCGTTGGGCATTCTGAGGACATAACAATGCGTGTGAGTCAAATAAGATAATACGTGTAGGATGATAAATTATGCTAGAAGTTTAGGGGTTCCTGTGGTAGGTTTCCGATGTAGGTACATTCAAATTTTGAAGCACGGGATATCGATTGACAGCGTGTTACGCGAACGCACGTCTCCAGAAACGCCTTGAAGTAGTTCAAATATACATAATACGTTTTAACGCCATCTAGCGGTCCGAAACGGCACTACTACGTCACTAACCTGGTGTAGTGCGTCTGCCCCGGGTCCCCGTACCCCAGCACGATGTCGTGAAGCTACTCTGTGTTCATCAGCTTGCTAATAGTCTCCAGAACTGCCTTGAAGTTGTTCATAAACATGTTTTAACGCCATCTAGTGGTCCGCCGTAGCACTACTACGTCACTAACCTGGTGTAGTGCGCCTGCCCCGGGTCCCCGTACCCCAGCACGATGTCGTGCAGCCACTCCGGCACCACGCACTCGGTGTTCATGAGCTCGCGTATGGTTTCTAGGACAGCTTTGAAGTTGTTCTCCTTGGGCTTGCGGCGCATCACGATGTTGAACGTTTCGTATACGTCCTGCGGATGAAGATTTAAATAAATAAATATGTAGGGACATCTCACACACGGCCTTCCGATACCAAACTAGGCAGAACCTGTGATATGGGTGTCGGACAGCTGATCGATGAAATAATTAGACATGGCAATATGCCCATGACAAGAAGGGGTAGTTAGCTGTACATTGTACTCGCGTGAGAAGTCAAGATACGTATCGCTGTCTTAGAATGATTATCACAAATAATTGGACTAGGCTGTCTCATTACTTTAGTGCTGGGATAAGGAAGGCTTCTGTGGAGCTCGATTTCGATGTCGACACGGTAAGAATAATAATTAGTTGTATTTGCTATCTTCAATCAGTGACGGTGTTCCTCGCAGCCGGGTAGGATCCCTTAGGAAGAAGTGTCTGGTACTGCTATAGCTCCAGTATCCTACCTCGTTGCCGGTGCTGGCGGTGTCCAGGTCGGCTGCGTACTGGTTGGCGTCGAGCAGCAGGCGGAAGGTGCGGGTGTCGGCGGGCAGCGCGGGCCGCGGCTCCGGGCCCTCCTCGAGCACGCGCCCCGCCGCGTCCAGCATGCCCTCCACCTCGCAGCCTCGCACGTACACGATGCCGGCCTGCTCCACCATCGAGCGACGGTAGTCGTACTTTGTGCCTGTGGGGTGAGGGGTTCATGTTATGCAAAGTGATTTTTTTCACGAGCAATGCAAATGGAAAATGGAAATCCAGTGAAATATGGAACGGCAATGGCAATTACTCGTGAGTTTATAACTGAATAATATGCTTGCTAACTGTACCTATGTATTTCGCTGAGTGCAAAAGATTTGTTTGTATGGCGTTTTCTAGGGTTACACACATGATTATAATTAAGAGGGCGATGCGTGTTCATATAGCGCGCTCAGAGAGCAATAACTTTTTCGCAGCGAGCTGGTCGTTGCGGCCCGATGAATCGTGTTAACCTAAGTGTACTATGAAAGCTTAGGTACATTAGATGCCCACAAATTTCAAAGATAAATAGAAGTTGTCGTCATTTGTTGGTTCTACAACTTCTACAGGGAACGAATTATAAAGGAAAGGTAAATATATTTTTTCATACACAATGTAAACATTAGTCTACACACATCACCGTCGCATACACTGTTTTCCTACTAATATAAGTTTGGTTTTTTACATAACTTCCAATGTCATGGCTACGCGAGTTTTGACCCACAATGTCGCATTCATAAATAATATAATGACCGCATCTATGCACACGTATTAAGAGTGCATTGTAATTAGGTGGCATTCAGAGTTATTTTCATTGTAATTTCTATGAAATCATTACAATTGTTATAACTATTACCTTTTGTAGATATTTTCATAGAAACGCGGTTAATTGAGGAATTTAATCAATGAATAGATTTCTGAATGGGTGAAAGCACTGCTTTGCTTGCTGACTCATATATGTACTTGATCAATCTAAATATGAGTAATCAATTAAAAGTACACATTATGATTTCACATGGAATTTCATCAATGAATTATTTTGAATTGAATAAGAATATTTTTTGATGTGATATTAAACTTTAGTATGGACCACCTGTTATTTCGCAGTTTCAGAGTTTGTGATTTTTTTTTGCAGTATTTCGGTATCATTCTACATAAATATAGGTAAACTATATTTTAACACGTAAATTATTGAAAAACCCCACAGAGGAATAAATCCCACATACCTATAGGCTGCGTCGGCTTGACAGTAATCAAGAAGCACACATCATGCTTCCTCAAGTTCTCCCACTCCTGCTTGATCTCGTGTCGCACGCTGAACGTCACAATGACGACCAATACACGTCAAAACAAAAGAAAGAAAACTACTTCATACCTATAGGCTGCGTCGGCCTCACAGTGATCAGGAAGCAAACGTCATGCATCAAGTTCTCCCACTCCTGCTTGATTTCGTATCCTACGCTGAGCAATACACGTCAAAACAAAAGAAAACAAACTAGTTTATACCTATAGGCTGCGTCGGCCTCACAGTGATCAAGAAGCACACATCATGCTTCCTCAGGTTCTCCCACTCGTGCTTGATCTCGTGCCTGACGCTGAGCGTGACGGTGACGTCGGCGCGCACGCGGGACGGCGCGCGCTCGCCTATGAGCGGCTTGGCCACCTCCACCACGGCGAAGCTCTGGATCGGGTGCGCCATGCGCGCCCAGCCGCCGAAGTATACGCCGCCGTCTTCTGCGCGCCTGGGGAATTGGAAATTTATTAGGTTTTTCAACAGACACACTTACCATTTATATAAAAAAAACTATACAAGCTACAGTGAGCTTCCAATTATAGATAAAACACAACATTTACAACACAATCGAGCAAGTTATATGCACTAGCGTATAACTTTATAATTAATACTATAAATTCAAATTTAAAACGTCATTTGGGTTGGATTCTATGTGATTCTAGTAAACTTTTGTTATTTAAAGAATTAAATGAAACCATAATTAATTTAATAAATTACTTATGTAATATCTTACCATGGTGCTAGCCTGTAGACTGCGTCTTCTATGTCTTGTCTGATTTCATCTGCAACAAAATTAAAAAGTTATTTAAGTAAGTTTGTGAAATGAGCCTGTTCTTTATGTACTAATATGACTGTTATATAGATTTTCCCCCCTAATTACAAATTCTAGTGTGGTCGTAACCGACACGCTAAAAACAAGAAGCTACTCACAAGTGCTCTCGAGGCGGAACAAGTTAAAGTTCCTCAGCAGGTAATCATGCAGCGTCAGAAACTGCAGGTTGAGCTTGGGCAGCGCGAGACAGCTGTCGCCGCCGTAGATCTCCGTCGGGACCACGTTCTCGTCCCAGATGACGGCTTCGGTCGGGTAGAGAGGCATCGAGTTGAGCTCTTCCAGCTGGGATATCCGCCGCTCGTGACGTGATATCTGGGGAAGGATGATAACAAAATTAGTCTACGGTTGAAGCGGTGGTGAAATATAGCAAAATAAATATATACTTAAAAAACGAATGTTTTTTTTTGTCATAGAACATGCTTTGTATAGCAAGGATAAGATTCGAAGGACCTTCATCTCTATAACCGGCGACATGACTGTACAGCCGCTTATGTTGTTTAGATAAGTATTCGATACTAATCAGCGATGGCGGTAAGACAAAATACCGCTTTGTGTATCTTCAGGGTACGAGATAGAATTGGCTAGAAGTTCAGCAGCGAGAGTGAACTGCATCTAATCGCTTGAGTCTAAACAGTCCTCCAATCTGGAAATGAGTAAGTAAACACAAGAAGTACAACTACTACACATACCAACAGTTCCGTCAGAAAGTCCTTGTCGAGGCGGTGCCAGGGGAACTCCTCCTCCTTGCCCTCCGGGGGCACGAGGTTCAGGTGCGTGGCGATGGCACGGAGAGCTTTGTCACTGGAAATTACAATATTACATTTAGTGGCGCATTTCATACAATGTTCTAAATAGCAGACCGTTTTAGAGAGCTGTGGGGTAACCATTGAAAATAAGCAATTATCAATCTTTAAGCAGCGTCGCTTGTCAAATGGTTATGCTGTTTATAGATTGTTATGCTGTTTATAGATTGTTGCTAATGTGTCGTGTCGGTGGTGGTACAATAGCTGTTTTATCATAAAATATACATTTTTATTCAGCGGTAGCAGATGGTTTTTATGGAAGATTTGATACAAATAACAGTGTACCTATAACTTAGAAAGTATTATTATGTTTATGACTACCCATACCCATGTCCCATGATTATGTTCATTAGTAAGTTTAGCACTCTCACAAAAGGGTTTTTGTCATGTGGAATTAGCGTAAAGAATGGCAGACTTTCTTCAAGGGGTATCTGGCAGAAATTACCTACATTGTCTGTCGTAACAGCAGCAGTCACAAACCACAGCATCGTTGCATAAAATTCATAATTAGTTGAATCTTGCTAAGAAACGCAGCCGCAGACTAACCAAACCTTAACTATTACTCACAGCAAAGCTGGCGGGTTGTGTTGTACAGTCAGAACAATATTAAGTACATACCTAATGTTTAAAAAGCGAATTGTGGAAGCCGAAAGTGCATCGCACCACTGGTACAACTGTAATAAGGTGGTAAAACATAACTATTTCGGAAAAACAAATATAATAATAATACTTAATTCATTTATTTCAGATAGTAAAATCCATAAAATGTGTTATGTGTTAGTAATAATGTATCCCTATTGGACAAAGCATGTTCGACTGAGTGGAAAAGATTTTTTTTTTTGTAATTCAAACTACTGAATCAAAACAATCATATCCGATTGGTGGAACTTTTTAATTGCTCGTGAGAGTTATGTTTTTCCACAAGTTGTTCAAAATGACCAGTTGTGCGATGCTCTTTGTTATTTTATGCTCGTTTGTTAACTTATACAGTTGAGTGTCAGTTACCTCAAGTTGCCGAAGTGTTTCTGCAGCGTCTCCCTTGTGTCCACGCTGGCCACGTTGGCGAGGGAGAACTTGCGCAGGTCGGGGAACTTGGCGAACGCCGCTTTCTGTAATACAAATAACAAATTCATTTATTACTATGTTGAAGTGCGAGCGTCATTTCGTCGTAAAAAGTTTTCCAGAGGGAGTACCAGGCTAAAAAGTATCTACATATAAACTTACCTTTTAAATCACTCTATCTACGTATAGATTCATGAATAGGGCAATATGTATTTAGCATTATACATAATTAAAAAGTCTTCAGAGAAGGTCTGCGATCTGCGCCTATGGTGCATCCCCAACAGACCGTGCAGCACTTGCTGACATGACCCGGCTGTCCCAACACCGGCACCCGGGACGACCTCCTCAAGGCGAACCAGAAGGGTATCGACGTGGCAGATGGATGAGGAAGACCAAGGATAGATTATGTGGCGCTCCTTGTCATAGAGACCTATGTCCATCAGTGGTAATTATGGCGGATGACGATGATAAACTTCCATAGTGTGAGCAAAGCATGCCGACGACAGCGTCGAAGCTTTCTTGAATCGGACATCAAACCCAGCCAGGAACGTTTGCGAATGTTTGAGTCAGTATAGTCCCAATTGACCGTGGGACAAAATAAAAACACAGAGAGCCTTGCTGAGGTTAAGGTGGATGAACTTTATTGAACTTGAATGGAATTAGAATTTAAATTAATTAAGAATTCAACAGCGGTAGGTATCGTAAACGAGTGAAGTGGTTGTAATTTAGTAATAATAAAACGACAGATTGCAGGCTCGTGATCGTGACAGGACGCACAGGCGAGTGCATTCTGTGACCATAGCTGGCCGCACACGTGTCTGGTCAAAGTTAACTATTATAATACTAGTTCAATAAATACGCAGCTACCTAGTCATTACTTCATAGGCATGTACTACGAAAGGTAAATTCAATAACTTGGAGAAGATTGCTTTTCCAAGAAAACCATTTATAACATTACACCCCTATATACTCGTATGTAACAGATCTTTTTCAGCACACATACTGGGATGTCATGAGAAAGCAGCCACTTGCATCGGCGCAGTGTCCTTCGTATGCCTCAAATTGTAATGAAAGCTATCTTCATAACTGCCAAGTTGTTTGTACCGAATTGTAAGACGCACAATTTCTCACAAAACGTAGCGCAACCCAGTGTAAGTGGCTCGACATTTGACTCAAAGTACCTAAGTAGGAAAAATATTCTAGGTAATAAAAACGAGCAATATAAAAGTTTCACTTAAAATTGTCACCAAATTGCCCCAATTTTAAAATTATTTAATTACGTTTAGTTTACGTTTTAGTTGGCGATATTCTGATGCACTTGAATATTGCACACGGCGGCGGCGGCGCGGCGTGGCGTCATTTAGCTATCGTTTAGGAGTAATTTGGCGCTAAACGATTTACGCTTGGCGTAAATAGTTTGGTGTTTAGGCTCCATCACGCACCTGTAGCGAGGTGATGCGCGAGTAGTGCAGCAGCGTCATGTCGCGGTCCGTCATGGGGTCGCCGGTCTCGTCGCTGATCTCGAACCGCGCGTAGAACTTCAGCATTTGCAGCAACTGGAACAAATAAAGAATTTGTTTATTATTGTAGTCAAAATATAAGAGGCCCGTTTGGACAGCTACAAAATGTATGGGAGCTAGTGTCAAATCAAAATCATTAAAAATTTGATGAGAGATTACTTAGTTAGATTATGTGTCTTTATGTGTATTTCATCAATCAAGATTAAATAACAATTTTATTTATATTAAGACGACTGTAAATTTATATAAGTACATGCTAGGTCTAAGGTAAGCGAGCCCGTCTATGGAGGATCATTCTAGCTTACGAAGTAACAAGTCAACTGTCATGGGTTTAATGGATAGAGGTGGTTGAAATTTCGTATGTTTTCAAGCAAGAGTAGCCCCATGGCGCAGCGAGTGCAGTAAATTAGTGCAGTAAGTTTGTTTACTGCACTCACGAGCAATAAAAAGTTTCAGTGACATTATGGAACAGCGATGGCAGATTGAAATTTATCATTGCTTGTGAGTCGTAAGTGTAGTTATCGAGGGTAATGCACATACAATATACATACATACATACTAAGATACAAATGGAATTAATTTAGAGCGCCGGCAAAAAGTGGGTGGTACCTACGTGGTACCTACTTCATAATAGGTATCTGTTTACACCTATCCTGTCAGGGATTACAGAGAGCAATTGGCGTTAAGTACAGACGTGAGCGTTTGTGTAGGATTCTCATACGCCAACAAAATGCCACCAGCTCTGCACATGCCTAACGTGTTTTCTACAAATACGAGTAAAAACACTCAGCTGTAGACCGGTAGACAGTGGACGCATACAAATCGGTATATTACAAATAAAACGCGCATCAAACGCCATAAATCATTCGCACTTGGCCGGTTCCCCACGAAGCTCGGCTGGTCCCGCGAGCGAGTTGTTTACTTGCGCAGTGACACTGCCCGTGCGCACGCGCGTATCGCCGCAACGGACTAACATCGCATTCCAAATTCAAATATTTCAGTTAATAACTTAACCTCATTGCATTTCATTTATTGTAATAAATTTGAAGGACAGTGTACTACAGTGAATGGTTCAAGTTTAGTTGTTTCGTGTTTTTTGGTTTAATAGTTGAAAATGAAGGTAAGTTTTGTTTAGTGTGTATTAATTATCAGCTACTTGCATTTAATTAATTAAAATAGACTTTTGTTACAACTTATGTACATAGCTCGTAGGAATATCTATAATCTAAGGAATATGAATAGCTAGGTATAATTTAAGTTGTGAATGCTAATAAGAGACGTTAAAATTTTTATACAAAAACGAAACAGTTAATAAACGATATCCTACATAATAAATAAAAAAAATCTTAATTACATTTCAGCATATTTATAGAAACTCAAATACGTTAATCGAATCATCCTATTACGACTATTTACGACATAAACCATCAACTTTTCAGTTTTTCCTGAATCTAGGCGAATAGTTGAACTCAGTTTATACTAGGCATTTACTATGAACGATAGATATTTGTCAACAATATGGTCCGACTGATAAATTTATAAGTCATACTTAGACGAAAAAACATGAGCATTAGATTATTCACGCATTCTGAAAACCGTTACAATATGTTAAAGAATTTACTCACAAATAACTTGAGTAATCTTATCGGATGATCTACGGCAGGACGGCTTGATAACAGAACTATTTATGCAAGGGACCACCAGCAAGCTTTATCAAAATCACAGTGAAGCCAATACAAAATGGTATGAGTAGCTAAGCTAAGGTCTATAATAATTAACAGTTCGTTCGTATATGTATTAAATTTAGTTTATTTGTTTTTATTTCATAATTATAATACCAGAAAGAAATAGTATAATATGAGATATACCATATAGCAATAATGATGTGTAAATAAATAACAAGTAATTAGCCCTTAACTACTTAGGTACGTCTTAAAAGAGCCAAAAAAATGTTTATACTTTCTGGATATCCTAGGTACAAAGATTGAACCCTGGACTGTGACATAGACAGGCCAGTGTTATCCCGTATTTCTCATAAATATAATTATGCATGCACAGGGTGCATGGTAGCCAGCTTCAGACTCAAGTGGTTTAATTCGAATGAGTTACTGATCTCGAAATAACCAAGCTGTGGATATCCTAAGCAAGCTTTCTGTAATTATCCGAGGACACAACTACATATAATCATAATAATAATATGATCGGAGTTGGAATGTCTGGATAGAGTAAATAATAAATCATGTTGTCAGAAACAGTGTTTTATACGGCGATTATTAGGTATCTAAGGTGACTATTAAATACATTGAAATTAAATAAAAGTTCATTAACCATCAGCACATGCTTTGTATGTTGCTATCATTAAATACGGAACTGCTTCTAACACAGACATCTCAACAATTGTGGCAGCCGCTGATAACACTTTATCACGACCACATTGCAAAATACTTCCCACAAAACAGGGAATCGTTTATTAATAGTTTCATTCATTCTTGGTATCACCACGGTATGTACCTACCTATTAGATTAGGTACCTAGGTACATCCTAAGTACTCAGGGTAGTCAGCGACTGACACTAATCTGTCTGGCTCATTTTTTCACCACTACGCAGTGTTGTGACCTACACGCTAAGAATAAGAAGAAAACGAACAAAAAGAATGTACCCAGTATGTTCCTCGTAAATTTTATCTTGTCCACCAACCCGCCCTAGGCCCTCATGGTGGACTAGGCCTAAAACCCATCCTGCATTGGAAGGAGACCCGTGCCCCAGCAGTAAGGACGTGATGGCTGTGATGATGAAATAATATCTACGTAGGTACATACCTTTAAAAAGACGTGTTAGTTACACTATTTTTGACTAAAGAACGGCTCAACCGATTTGGCTAAAAAGTGGTAGGGGAGAACTAGGAGAAAATAAAACTTTTATCCCGAAATTCCCACGGGAACTTTTGACGGCGAAGCTGAGAGTCAGAGCTGAGCAGAAGCAGAGATCACGGGCAACAGCTATAATTATTAATAGTTTTAATACTTATTATTATGTTAAATCCACGCGCACTTTATCGGCAATGATTATTGTTTTAAGATCAAATAACATAAAAACCACGCATCTGGTTTTAGTTAAAGATAAACCTGCAAATGGCACCGAATGCAAATTATTATACAGGATGATATGAAAATAGTATTGTAAGCCAAAAGTGGATACTGAGGGGGTGGTGGTCAATGTAAAATAATGTAGTTTTAAAGATGAGTTGATTTTTATTGTATTCAAAATTTCACAGACTTTTTTGGTTTTGTATTCCACCTTTGCAACACCCTTCATACTTAGGGCGTGCAAAACCGGTTAACCGGTTAACCGGAAAACCGGTTAACCGGACAATATATCACGGTTTTTCATAACCGGTTTTGAGAGTTCAAAACCGGAAACCGAAAACCGGGTTTTCACCGATTTTGATCGTATTTTTATATACTTTTTTACATACATTAGAAGTTGAACCCATAAACTCTAAAAATAAAAGAATTTGTATATCGGTTGGCACACTGATGGACACTAGATTAATGGTGAAACTCATAAAAAAGCACTAAAATATTGTATGGAAATTGAGTGACGATTTTCTGGTGCACATGCCGGCACTCTGCCTAGGCGCAGTAAAGCAAACACGACGTCAGTGACCGATGTGTGCGTGTGAGTTCACATTTTTTGCTGTATGAAAACTTATTGCTGTGTGAAAAAAAGGTACTCTGGGTGCACATAATTATAACGTTGAAATCTGGCCCAATAAAGCACAACAAGGTGGTCTTCATACAAACTCTAGGTAAAACAGGACTGCATTGACCGTTGTTGAAAATATAATTAGGCCAAGTGCGGGGACTGCATTCGACGTTATGGACTTTTTTCATGAAGTGTTGAGGACGTCAAATCAAATGCAGTCGTGTCCATCAATGAGTTAGGCTTTCTTTCGTTGCGTTGATATGAACAAATCCTTACTAATATTATAAATGCGAAAGTAACTGTGTCTGTCTGTCTGTCTGTCTGTCTGTCTGTCTGTCTGTCTGTTACTCTTTCACGCCAAAACTACTGAACGGATTTGAATGAAATTTGGTATACATACGGTATAGACCCTGGGAAAAAACATAGGCTACTTTTTATCCCGGAATTCCCACGGGAAAACTTTTTAAGGCGAAGCGAAGCGCGCGGGAACAGCTAGTCTGTAATACATCAAAAAAACATTCATCATCTTACTGCTACTATAGAGTGGTCGTAATAATCAGACGATAAATGTTTTTTTTTTCAAAATCTGCCTGTATGTTTAAAATATACAATTATTGATGATAACAGAACGATATAAAAACACCATTAAGGTGCCACACACTTTTTTTTAGATGTGATAACAGTAAGTACTATGATAATTCTTATTTAACTTTTTTTCCTGTTCACTAAATTATTAATTTGTCATATGGTTGATTAAAAATAGGTAAGTATATCATAAAAAATGTTTTATTCGTATGTTTTGTGGATATCTCTATCTAAGAATATGGGTTCCTTGTTTAATTAGTACTGTATGACAAAAAATATTTAAGTAATATCAAAACCGGTGAAAAACCGGTTACCCGGTTTTGAGGCTGAAAACCGAAAATTCAAAACCGGTTTTGAAAACCTTCCGGTTTTGCACGCCCTATTCATACTTATGCAAATTGTGTTATGACGCGGGAGCCGGCTTGAGTGGAACCGGTCCGAGACGAGCTGGCTGGTCTACTGGACGTCGCTCAGTGATTGAACTCGGAAACTATACTTGACTAATAAATCCTACATTTATGATACCAGTATGCAGTATAACGATAACGACCGACCAAATAATCCTAATGAGAACACTTAACCAGTTGGATACTGTGAAATCTGACACAATACAAATCTATTGTTTTTCGGCGCGATATCGCGAGTACGAGCCGCAAAAGGTTAAAAGCTTTTTTACGAATTGTTTTTTTTTACTTCGATATTGCTTTGGGGCTAAGATACACCTGCAAACAGTCGATGCACATTTATTATGCAAATATATTATGCAATGATTGTCACTGATTAAATTTCACCCTGTATATGTAGGTTATCGATGCCTGTGGTTTAACTATTGCGTTACAATGAACATGATGAATATTCTTTAAGTATGTAATTTAATTATTATGAAAATTAGATGAAGATTAGACTTATTTGGTCATTCTGAACAACTTTTGATCAATGTTCAATCATCATCATTGATCAATGATGTTGTGCAAGCGAATATAATATTTACCTAGGGATCTAAGTTTAAAAATACACGATAAAAAATAGTCATAAAGATGAGCTGAAGCACCTTTTTTGGATTTAATTTGAAAAGCCTTTTTCTTAAAGCTTTTGCATCACATTTCCATGTCCGTCCCTGGGTTTGTCAACTTGTATAGGTATGACATAAAATCACGCATAGCTCCTTTAGTGTGCAGACCTGAACACTTGACATTGGAAGGTCCTCCTCCCACCACAAGTCAAGGCCTCCCCAGTGGCCTCCCCATCTTAGATTGAGCTAACAATATTACCCTCCTTACATATCATTACGGCCGATTGATTACTGCCCGACCTAAATATGTATGTACCCCCGGGTCAAGCGGTCAACTAGTGATTATATTGTTCGACACTTCTGAAATCAATTCTTAACCCGAGTGTCTTGATCTGGGCAATATTTGCAATATGGACTTATTTTGAAAGCAAGCGGATTTACGAGTAGATACTAAGTTGGAACCTAAAGCTAAAGGAAATTATAATTGACTTAGAAAATATTTAGTTTAGGGGAAAAAGGTATAAAATGCTTGTGTAACATAACCACAGACATTTAACCACCACCATTGCAAGTTTGCAACAATGAAAAGCACGTCAAACAAGATTATCTTACATAATTGACATGATTATCTTCTATAGAATAATTTGAATGAAATTGTAGTATGATTATGTTATGGTATACCTCTGGAATGTGAGTGAAAAATAGCACGGATTACAAATAAGTAATTAAACAATACTGAATGAAATGTCAATAGCGCTGAAATAATTCCCCATCGACATAATGCATCTATTCATTTTCAAGCAAGAAATATACACAATACATAAGTAGGGTATAGGTCCAAATGACTTATCAAATGTATAATTGATAAATATATACGTGATAATTATATTTTATGGTAGACTTTCTGGAAGGACTCAAAATTTAGAGACAAAACAATTCACAGAAATAATTAATATATGGGGGGATTTTTTTTATTAACTTGTCCTGGTTATGTGTTATTTACGCTGCTTTGTTTATCTAGGATAGTGAGTACCTACCTCGTAAGTATTTGCTCCCTTGGCTGGTTTCCCCAGATAGGGTCAGACGTCATTAAAAATACGTATTTGTTTTGACGGTTTGACCCTGCTTGCACCTATTACGATAGAGTTTTTCGAAGAAGATAAAATGTACCAGTCACAATCATGATTCATATTGTTTATTACCAATTCTTTAATGCTGAATTTCAGGCTCTCCCAAGAAGCGCCTCTCTTCCCAAATTTTAATACATATATCTATAAAGTATACTTATGTGTACTAGGCACATTAAACAGTCTTAGTTATCAAAATTCTACTTATTATATAACAATATTAACGCATTGCGTTTAATCAAAAAGGTGAAAGGTCGGCCAGTGTAGTTAGAACATGGCAAGATCACCTTAAAACGGTATCATTATGAAATTGTTTATAATTGAACGGGTGCATCGACCCCAGTGCAGAACAAGCGGACTGCAGGACAATATCGTTTATTATCTCGATGAATGGACGTGGCTAAAATTAGTTAGCGTAGAGACGGAGCTAGGGGGAACGAGACTGACCGGGTCAATTATGAAATGCAGTTAACTTTTATATTAATTGTTGACATGCATATTTTGATGTACTTTTGGTATAAGTTTTATATTTGCCTACAGGTTGTTTACATCTGCTTATCATAAACGTTTGTAAATAAGGAAACATTTCTTCTTCATTACTTCAAACCACTTAGTTGGGTATAATATTAGGCAACACAAATATAGTTAGTCACTTTTGTCACAAAAATAACAAAATCCATACGAAGAAGTCAAGTCAAAAGTTCAAATAGATAACAACTGCTTTGATGCAGCGGTCTTATCTGCATATAACAATAAAATGAGTGAAGCAATAACCACTAATTTGAATAAATCAACACTTATGCTTTATAGTAGGCAATAATATAATTTATAAGTTATAATTAAATAATTAAAAATCCGTCTGAATATGTACAGCTCGATCCAAGGTCGTTTCCAACCTTCCCCAATACAAAGTTTGAGGGTCACGAAAGGAGCTACCTCCTTAAATTGAGTTACAACCTCAACCCAGGCCCGGCACATCCTGGCCACAGACACAAACTTTCAGTACGATGGCACTAAGTACGAATCAAACTACGCGCAAACAATTATGGTTTCATAGTTTCCAAATTTACCGACACGACGGAGTAGATTATTTCTTCACATAAGTAGGTACCTACACTCGCGGTCAATGAAAAAGTTCCAGTGAGAAAAATACCAAATTACTCCTAAGCGGAAAGGCTTAATGAAGCCTTCTGCAATATTAATCTACATTTAAATGCGCACCAGAATGCTAGCACTAACTAAAAACGTAAACATTATGTTCGAATTTCCTTTTAAATGTTTATCAAAATTAAGGCTATTTAGTGTCAGATTAGACAGAGCTATTTTGTAAGTGGAACTGTTTCTTTGCTCGTGAGTTTACTTACTGAATCTGTAGACGCAACTGCGACATACGCAATTAACCACAGTTATCTATCCCCAGGAGCTACTCCTGTTGGTGCTCGGATGCTATTCAGCAATGGCGGCCGCGCCTTGCTGCGACAACTCCGTGCCCATCAGAGTCGGCGGCTACTGCGGGGACGGGGACCTCAAGATCAACATCAAGTGCCCCTTCGGATATGTTCCCCTCAAGGACATCGTGATCAAAGGCGACCAGCTGTACACCATGGATGCTCCTAACTTCAGCTTCGCCTCTGATCCTAAGGAGTAAGTTGTTATTGACCTTGAAGTTTTACTTTCAGTTCGAATCACCGTATCACGCAACCCGTTGAATTCTTTTTAAAGGAGTTAGTTTAGTTTATTGAGTGATTGCAGACAAACTTTAGAGAATTGGAAGTATCCGTATCGTAAGTTTTAAAACTCATCGTCGTTATCATCCTAGGTGTGTTATTTGTATGCTTGAAGTTAAATAATACTGTGAACATTTAGTTAAAGTCCGTAACGACATCATTTGTAAATAATCGCAACATCTGTTTGTCATTGTTGGATTATAAACACCATTATTATTATTTCAGTACTTATCTACGACCTACAAATGGTTTCCACATTTAGACGGTTTTTTGTTGTTGTTGCAAATAATTTATAGAATGTTATACATGGCCATGCAACTTATTCAACATGCATGAATGGTCTCACTTCTCACACATGATGGTTTGTGATCAAAATACTATATCCCAAGTCCCAACTAAACCAAGAAAACAAATAAAACCATTAGAAACACAAATGGATGCTACATAGATAGCATGAGTTGTCATATCATACAATAATCCCATATAGTGTAGGGGTCAGTTTCCACCGAACGGTTCTTTGAACTCTATCCTACCGAATCCAATTGCACCAACAGCTACAAAACCATTGCACCACCATCACAATAATTTCCATAATCTTCAGTCAATAACCAAACGCCCCCCTCACCCGCAGCTACTGCGTGGGCGAGATGCTCCGCAACAGGTCGGACCCCGCCGCCGGCCGCGTCAGCGTGGCCATCGTGTGCTTCCAGCAGGAGTACTCCGAGAACAAGGA
This sequence comes from Plutella xylostella, assembly GCF_932276165.1. Taxonomy (NCBI): domain Eukaryota; kingdom Metazoa; phylum Arthropoda; class Insecta; order Lepidoptera; family Plutellidae; genus Plutella; species Plutella xylostella. The sequence goes on from NC_064005.1 coordinate 4,713,085, forward strand.
CATCGAGGTCACCGGCATCCTCACCCTCGTCTCCGTCGCTTTTCTCGCCCTCACCTTCGCTGTCTACATGTTCTTGCCGCAGTTGAGGTACGTTTGTTTTTAATTTTGTTTTAGATTTGCAAGTTCTTTCAAAAACCTCTTATGACGGTCTTAAATTTTACAAAACCTACGATCTTACATATTTTATTTGTTGTGTTCCAGGGATCTGCAAGGATTGTGCTACATGTGCCTCTGCCTGAGTATGGCTCTTGGGTTTTTGTCACTCGGCATTCTACAGCTAAACCCTAATTTCACGCAAGAAATCTGCACAGTCACAGGTAAGGTTTTAAATTCCAATTATTCAAGAAATACTCGTACAAATGTTATTGGCGTATTTTCTATAAGTTTTAACAGTTTTTATATCGTTGCAGGATTTCTGCAACAAATACTCGTATAAATTATACTGGCGCATTTTGGATAATTTTTAACATCATGTTTTCTTATCATTGCAGGATTTCTGGTATACTTTTGGATGATGGCTACATTCTTCTGGACTAACGTTATTTGCATCAACGTTTACAGGACAGTCGTGTAAGTCTCTTTGCTTCTCTTATTTAAATTGCATTCCGAAAGCCTTTTCACTATTGTCTTACAAGCCCATCTCATCAATACATGCTATTATCTCTCTGATTTCTCATCTTCTTTGTACTTATTCATTATACGTTATTATCCTTGATGATTATGTGTTCTCCAGAAACTCGGCCCACTTGAAGAAGACGGAGCGGCGGCAGTACTTCATCTATAGCTGCTACGCGTGGGGCTGCACCTTCCTGTTCCTGGTGGTGTCCCTCATCACCAACTTCATCGAGGGAGACCACCTCAAGCCCGGTATCGGGGTCAACAGCTGCTGGTTCAAGGGTATTGATTTCTTTGTATATGTTTGTCTATATGGTTAATTGGTCTATACGATTGTCCTCCATGACGATGACTAGTGCTAAGAACACCGTCCAACTTTTAAAATAGAAAACTCTGCGAGGTTACCGCAGTTTTCCAATAAAAGTAGTATGTTTTTCATTTTATCTTATTGGGATAAAATTATGCTATATACTATGGATCATAAACTTTCAAAGTTCCATGTGAAGTTCAAAATATATTTAAATTAATTACCTAATTCTTAAATTGATTATTAATTTACATTCCAGACCGCACGACGACGTGGGTGTTCTTCTACGGGCCGGTCGCCATTCTGCTCACCGCGAATGTGGCGCTGTTTGTACTCTCATCACTCAGCTTGTGGAAGCACACCAGAAAATACGAGGTCTCCAAACTCAACAATCTCAAATACAGGTAATTCCATGCATTTGTTATTCTTGATGCAAGAAAAATGCAGAATAATGAGGTGCATGTCCGATTTTCGGCAAAGTATTGTCCTTAATGGCATGCAATTTGTTAGGCTGAAGATAGTTATACAAAACAACGTGAGTTTACCGTTTTCCAAGTAACCTCAGTAACCCCAGTGGTACGAAAATATATTGCTAATCTGATTAAAATTCCAAGGCAGGTTGACGTCCCAAATAATAACGCGAAAACCAAAATAGGTCTTCCAAGAATGACACAGGCCGCTAGCTCGACAGAGGCCTAAGTTTATTTATATCACATTCGGAACAACTGGTTTCTTTCTAAGGACGGTCCGGTTATAGGCTGTCTTTTGCCGTATTTTTATTTGTTTTGTTTGAATGTCTCCAGATTCCTTCTGTCGCTGAAGCTGCTGCTGGTGATGGGCATCTCGTGGGTGTTCGAGATCGCCAGCTTCGCGCATGGAGAGTCTCATATTGTTTGGTAAATATAGTAAAATCAAATTAAATAAAAAATATACATATGTATAACATTAATAATTAATATAGATTATAGAGCGTCCACTATATTATTGTATTTTAGACGTTTCCTTATGTCTGGTAAATACAGTTGGTTTTCCTTTGCAGTCATCAAATATGTATGGTATTAGGAATGTCAAAAAACCAATAATATAATGGACAGAGTATAAGAGACTATCCCCCTTATTCATAAAAAAGCTAGTGGACGCTTTAGCTATTGAACTTTTCTGTCACTCTCTGACAGAGAATAATTTGTTTTTTGACAGAGAGAGACAAAACAGTAGCTTTATTGCTTTAGATCATATTTTAATAAATACCTAAATGAACTAAGTAGGTATTTCAATCAAGAATCAGTTTACAATATATCGCTTATTTATTCATTGGAGGAATGAAACTGAAATTATATCATGCTATTTGTTAAGAAAATTTCACGCGATTCGCAATTAATGCGTGCATAATTGATTGCACATACTCGTAATTATTGATCGCATTTCAATAACAAATTAATATTCATGAAACTACATACTTATCTACTCTTTTTTTCTTTGAATACCAAAATAATATATTACTTGAAGAAGCTGTAACTCCGTCTGATAAAACCCGATGATAACGAAACATATTGCTTGTATTTCCACAAAAATGTTTAAATCTGGTTTAAAGCATGTTTGACTCGGTATTTGACCGATACATTTGGATTTGAAAGCAGTAAAGCACGCATATTTTTTACGCATCTATATAGTTTTTGTAAAAAAACCTTTACGTAAGTATCAATTTCAACCATCTACATCATAACAAAATCTTCCACAGGAAAATCATGGACACGTTCAACTGCCTCCAAGGCGTGGTCATCTTCCTGATCCTGGTGGTGCTGCGTCGCCGCGCCGTGCGGGGCCTGGCCGCCGCCAACCTCTGTCTGCCGGTGACCAGGGGCCTGGCCGACAAGCTCAGCCCGCACGACGACTCCGACGACCAGCAAATCTTGGGTGACGAGCATACGGAAGTCAGGCTCAACTGATAAGCTACCGTACCACCGAGGGCACATTAGCAATTGACAATCCGTAAGGGGCCGTCCATTAATCACGTGAGGTCGTTTTTCTCATTTTTTGACCCCCCCCTCCCCCCTGGTGATATTTGGTGAGGTTTGGGACCAACCCCCCCTCCCCCCCCCTGGATCACGTGTATTTTTTTGGAAGTCTATGTAAAGGCAATTTTTGACTAGAAAAAATATAGGTCATACAGTCATACTACAAATCGTTAAAATTTTTGCGCCGTCCAAAATATCGATTCAGAAATACCTAATTTTTGACAAAAAATTAATACACGTGATGTCTAACGAGAACCCCCCCTCCCCCCTCGTGACGTTTCGTGAGGTTTTCAGTACCCCCTCCCCCCCCCCTTTGAGCCTCACGTGATTAATGGACGGCCCCTAAGCAGCGTCACTCGCCTGTCAAACATCTGTCAGACCAAGTTTGACAAGCGATCGAGCAAGCGAGGATTGTTATTGCCAATGCTCGGTGGTGGTCGCCCCACTGGTATAGAGTAGATTTGCATTTGGCGCTAGATTTTTCAAAGGCTGTTGGTGTTTATCGAGATGCATGAGTGTGTGAATAATAGTCGTTTGAAATAAGGATGTGGCACAGTGATAGGTCTATTGATTGTGCTTAAACAAGACTGGTGTCTGGATCCAATTAAGACTTCATCAACCGACACCGTATGTTTGCCCTAATTTTCGATGAATAATAATTAGTATGTATTGAATAAAGTTAAGTTTGATGGTGCTTTTATCATTATAATTAAGTCTAGTTCGTGTGATACTTCACGCTAAGCGTGAGGGTCAAATTAATAGTTATTTCTAGAAAACAAATAAATAATTACAACATATCTCTTTGAATAAATTACTGTTCACTTTCTAGTTTTCCACAAACAGCTGCATAAGTGGTTAACATTGAGAGTAAAACGCAATAGAATATCAAATACGTAGTTTTTATACTTACAAGGATTGTTATGATTTAGTTAAAAAGGATATCTACGCTTTTATTTTTATATGATGGTTTGTATGGTAGTTGCTTTAGCCTGATGATTATAGCTATATTTTTGGCCAAAAACTACGTAGGACGTTATCTATTATGTACTCATGTCTATGCACGACTTTAAAATAAATAATTTAGTTAAGTTTACCTAAATATAGATTTAAAAAACCTGTGTGAAAGATTATATGTTTGCCATTGAGTATGTAATGTAATATAGATGCTTTGATTATAATTCTATGTAAGTACCTACCTATATTAATGATAATAATGAACGAGTGACACACTGCTAATAGTATCTAGACAGTAATCAATGATTTCAAGTCAGAAATATTTTCAAGTAAATAAGTAATTAATATAACGATTATAAAGTCACATCCAATACACATTTGATGTTTGTACCTTGTCGAAATAATTGTGATTATTAGTTTCTGAATTAACACTTTGACAAGGTACAGAAATGTGTTTAAATACCTAATAGACAGATAAGGGGCCGTCCATTAATCACGTGAGGTAGTTTTTCTCATTTTTTTATCCCCCCCTCCCCCCTGGTGATATTTGGTGAGGTTTGGGACTACCCCCCCTCCCCCTGCCTGGATCACGTGTATTTTTTTGGAAGTCTATGTAAAGGCTATTTTTGTCTAAAAAAATATAAGCCATACTACAAATCGTTGAAATTTTTGCGCCCTTCCAAATTTCGGTTCAGAAATACCTAGCGCTTTTTGACAAAAAATTTATACACGTGATGTCTAACGAGACCCCCCCTCCCCCCTCGTGATGTTTCGTGAGGTTTTCCGTACCCCCTCCCCCCCCTTTTGAGCCTCACGTGATTAATGGACGGCCCCTAAGGTACATTTATCTGTCTATTTCGAAATGTAACATGAATCTCTTTTTTTATATCTACCTACATCGGAAATCCTAGGGCTATTTATAAAAATACTATTTGAATAAAATTATGTTTTAAATTATGTTATAATTGTTTTCATTTGATTATTCTTGTCTAGACTAGACTGCCCCTCAACCCACGTTACCAACCAATTTTACCGACTTCGAAAAAAGGAGGAGGTTCTCAAATGGTCTGTAACGTCTGTTATGTTATTTATTTTATTTATTTAAACACTTTATTGTATGTATACACAAATTACACAGTTTAAAGTAAAAGTTAACAAGTACAAGAAAGAACAATACAAGTATATATATACAAAGGCGGACTTATCGCCTAAACGCGATTTCTTCCAGTCAACCTTTATGGTGTGGAAATAAAAGTAAGCCTATAACTCTTAAAATTAAATAAAACTACTGTATACACAGAGACAATCAAGTGTAACCTAATCCAAATTTAAATAAACATATCTAACTATAACCTAACATATTAAGTTCTAAGCTAAAAATAAATAAATATAAATAACTATTATGTACCTACATATATTAACTATCATGTTTTATATTAATATAAATAGTAGTATACATATATAAATATACTATTACATATATAAATAAATAAATAGATAAATAAAATAGAATAAAACAATTACCATCCCAAGGTCTTATAATAATGTAATTTAAGACTATTTTTAAATACATTAAGTGATGACGATAGCCGTACTTCCACTGGTAGCGAGTTCCACAGATTCACAGCTTTGACAGCAAAGGAGCCACTATAGGCCGCACTGGTATGTTGCGGTACACTCAGCATTTTATTTTCCTGTGATCGCAAAGCACGTCCGTGGGAAGACAAGTATGTGAACTTGCTTCGTAGGTACTGGGGAGCATTTGGATTATTAAGGGCATTATAAAGAAGACAAAGAATATGAGTATTCCTTCGAAGGCGAATCGGGAGCCACTTTAGTACAGCACGGTACTCAGAAATATGATCATATTTACGTAATCCGAAAATAAATCGGATACATAAATTCTGGAGACGTTCGAGTTTGTTATGTGTTTCTTTTGTACGAATGTTCACCGATATCTCCAAAATTTATGAACCCATTTTGATAATTATTTTATTGATGTATTGGTCCCATATTAAAATCAAAAAGTATAATTCCACCCAAGGGTGGCAGAAGAAGTAAATAAAAAAAACAGAAGTTTTTTATAATGAGCTCCTGAGTCACGCCCTTTTTGGCTCACTGCACCCTTTTTGCCACATCCCCTGTCTGTAGCATAATTTTATCTAATATTATTTAATTTAAAAAAATGTGTAAGAGGGAAAGGTGACCTACCAAGCGTGAGTGATAAAAGTATCTATTATGATTCATGATATTATGATGACTCATTTTGAGCTTGCAAAAAGCCTTTTACTATTTATTATTGTATTGAATGAATCACCCAACCGGAAATGTGTTTTTATACGTACGACGTACGTAAGTATGTGTTTGACGGTTTACGTAAACTGTTCGCATTTAAATTTATTTTATAGTAAACCAACATATAGACCATGTAGGACATGTAGGTACAAGTACAAACTAAACAAAATAGCGCCTCACAAACAAAAAATCCAATGACAAGAAAGTCTAAAGAAAATAGGTTTTGTTTTGACAAAGTTTGAATAAAACGTTTTTTTTTTTTAATACGGTGCCGGTGTAACGAAACGCGTCCTACCTGTCAATTTAAACGGTCACTGCCGCCGAGCTGCCGCCGCTGTCTGTTTGACAACTGACAATCGCAACTGTCAGATTTTATCAATTGTTTGTCAAACAAAATGAACATGAGATGTGCAAAACAGTTGAATATTAGTTAAAATTCTATAATGTACGTGCCTTTAGCGGCTAAACATAAAGTAAAGTGTACAATTATCGTGTGATGAATTAGATTTAAGTGATTATCAGACATGTGCGTATTCCCAGTGCTATTTGCTTTGTCGCTGTTGTGTTCACCGATCGGGGCGGAAGTGAGCGATACAGACCTCAATGACTTGTCTGAGCAACAGAATGCAGTGAAAATAAACAAATGCTGCGAGCCCAACGAGCTCATGATCGATTCAAGATGCCGCCTTGCCGATTCTATCAACAAAAGTAAGCACTTTCTCAGTTAGACGCGAGTTACATTCATATGGCTTTCTTATCATATTTCGTCTTTTGTTTTCATATAATTTCTTGGACGCATGAGTTTACGAATCAGCCGGGTGTCAATTGCAGCAGACTTACAAGTTTACAGTCAGATTTACATAAATTTATTGATGTGTTCTAGCTACATGGGAGCCAAAGTTCAAAACCGAAGATGGAAAAGATACCAAAATGAAATACTTTCGATATGTTCCTGGAGTACCTGACTGTGAAACTACACAGCAAAGAGCCATTTTCTCTTTAGAGAATTCCGAAGATGAGTTAGTATTTATTCCCTATTTCATACATAATTCATAACTCAGGTTATGTTTTAAGTTATTGATTAAGTAAATAAACATTACAGGTTACAACTTCTATCTGATGGTCGGCTGCGGCACCTGATACATCACTTGCACAACTCAGGCACCGTCATGGAAGACCCACTGCTGGCCAACAGTTTCAGCATACATGACAACATCCCTATACCAGCGGTGGAGCAACCCGCTTCTTACGACCATGCTCAAGGAAAATACTGCTTAGATAAGGTAAAGATACAAAGCTGGCATATTAAGTATTTTGTAGAACTCACTTTGAGATGACTCATGTGTGAATTATTTGCTAAGCATGTATACTTGTATAGGTATTGATTATCAATAGACGTTTGAGTGGTTAAGTTATGTTAGAAAAATTCTGTTTCCTGCTTGTAAATTTATGAAAACTTTTTTTTTCAGATATTTATGTCAAAAACAAACATAACCGCACTGTATGCCTTGGTGTGCGTACCGGAAGTAAAGATTAACTGGAGTGACACAGACTTTATCATGAAGAAGATCTTAAACCCGTTGTTTCATGCTATAAATATGATATTGCTCCTGCTAGTGGCGATCATATACTTTGTACTGCCAACGTTGCGAGACCTAGCAGGAAATATTATCACTACAATAAATGTGTGCCTCATCTTCGCCCAGGCAGCTGATCTGGTCAGGATATTTACTGAGCTCAGTAATCATGTGAGCTTTATGATTGCCGGTATGTATTGTTATTAATTTTACTTGACATAGCATATTTAACAAATGGAATTAAATATTAATTACTCCCTTGGAAAAGCTTCCATTAAAATTGAAGAGTATCTTTAGCAAATTTTTATGTCTAATACATTAATATGATCAGTTGCAACTATAGTAGTTAATGGCTAATTTATGGTTTCTTTTCATTACAGATATAGTTTTGTATGTGAGCCTTTTGGGTGTTTTCTTCTGGCTGAATAGTTACGGTTTTTACATCTGGAAGACTTTTAAGTAAGTACTAACTATGGACCCTTCAATGTGATCTTTATTAGGCATGAACACGTAATTAATTGTATTGTGTCATCAGGGGCGTATTTACCCTAGGGCTAAAAGGGCTACAGCCCGGGGCGGCAGGCGGCGAAGGGCGGCCCAGGGGCGGCCGGCAGGCCGCCCTTGGACTTTAGGTTGGAGGATTAAAAAAGTACAGAACAATACTTTAGGACGTAAGCCTAGAACGGCCCTGAGCCATCTTTCCAAATGTTGATTTCATGTCTTATAATATGATTTAAAGTATGAAAGCCGCCTTCGTTCTTTTCTGAACCGGTGGAATAGTGTACTTTTTTTCCACCTTGGTTCCTGAAAGGATCCTGGGGCTGCTTTTCCTACCAGAGCCTTAGCCTTGGGTTTTTTGGGTTTTCATCCGTTAAGGACACCTCACTATTTAGAAACGCTTTGCGGCTCTTAAGGCGGGCAGTATGTGTGTAAAGTGTGTGTCTGGAGTCGCATTCTTGTTTGCCTTTCTCAACAGAACATGCCACTTTTCGCCGTATGCTAGGGGGTGCTATTCCAGCCAGAGAGTATAGACCTTGTAGAGCGGTGTCGGTTTGAGGCATCCCGTTACTATACGAACTGTGTCGTTAAGAGCAAAACCTCCTTCTCTAGCATGCGCGGACCTTGCCCATATCATCATCAGCCAATAATCATCCACTGCTGGACATAGGGCTCTCCCAAGGAGCGCCACATCCAACCACTACCGGCTCTACCCGCCTAAGGTCGTCAGTCCAGCGGGCAGGAGGGCGTCCCACGCTGCTTTTGCCTGTTCGTGGTCTCCACTCGAGAACTCGTCTACCCCAACGGTTATCGGTTCTTCGGAAGATATGACCAGCCCACTACCACTTCAGCTTGCATATTTTGACAGCTATGTCGGTAACCTTAGTCCTCTGACGGATAACCTCATTTCTGATACGATCCATCAGAGAAACCCCAAGCATAGCTCTCTCCGACTCTCGCTGAGCGACTTTAAATCGGTGGACCAGTCCTACCGTCAGTGTCCACGTCTCTGCACCATACGTCATCACTGGCAGGACGCACTGGTTGAAGACTTTTGTCTTCTGGCTCTGAGGAATGGGAATCTTGCTCATATGCGGCAGGCCAATTCGGCTGAGAAGCAGAGTGCTAAGCTACTTGTTCGTAGAACTTGCGGAGAGGCGCCCCAGCTGGTAGAAGAAAGCCGTCGCAGAAGTTTCGGGAGCTGACTTTCTGCTTGGTGTTTTGGCAGTGGGTTTTGTACGTGAGGGATCTATCCAGGGTCACTCCGAGGTATTTTGGTGACTAGCAGTGCTGGATTTTTTAAGTTTGGCCTTTGTTCTTTTTTGAACCGGTGGAATAGTCTATTTTTTTCCGCCTCAGTATTTTTTAAAGAAATCTAAAGAAAAAAAATTGCCTCACTCAGTCGCCAAAGTTTATTTCTAAACGTTCTAAAATGTACTCGTCTATCCAGAAAAATCTTTTTTTTTTGTTCGGAAGATATCATTTTCTATGCAAATCTATCACCACAATGTGTTTATACATTGTAGGTCGATAGGTACTATACACTGACTGCTCTTTTTGTTTTCTTTCATTCCTTGATGGGGCGGAAAACTACAGGAGCCCAGGGCGCGCAATCTTTAAATACGCCCCTGTGTGTCATTCAAGCAATTCATGAATGAAATTGCTTAGGGGAGGTAATTGACAACATTTCAAATAAAATGCTCACCGATTTTATTTTATTTTCGACGAGATATCACAAATTTAGATGACCCGTATTTTTTTATTTCTTAATATTTCTATGTTTTAATATATTTTTTTGATTTCAAAGTTCAAAATATTTTTAGTTTGAGTGACGTCACGTCGAGGCTTGGGATAAAAATATTTTCGTTGCCTGCCTAACCTAAAAAAAAAAAGTTGGATGACATTAACTTGACATGAACAAGGACCAATCAGCTTCAACTTCAACTTTATTTTGTGGCAAGGACCAATCACGTACTTTCGTCATTGACAAGGACACATAAAAGTGACAGACATTTGAGTGATGTTTGTCATTGTCATTGTCAAAGTGACATAACATGTTTTTTTGTTGTTTATGTTTTAGAAGTAAAAGCCCGTTTAATTATTATGCCACATCGTGGTGTCACGAATGATAATTTAGATTTTTATGTTTTTCTCTGAAATAAATCAAAAGAAAAATCGGAAACATTTTTTTTTGTGAATATTAGAGCCATATCTCTAAATGGTTTTCGAATTTCAACTGTATAAAATTTTGAAATGTTGTCAATTGTTTAATGGGTGGATAAGAGTGATAGGACTAACAAGCTTGATTTTTTTGTAACATTACTTTAAGTGATTGCTGCCCTTACCGATGATTACATCTGTTATAATTTATTATCATAGTTGATTGCATAAACTTTTATAACAAGAAAAAGATACATATTTGCAAAAAAAGGTCATTACATATTTATAACTGAAATGGTGAAAGAAGGTATATGACAGTATGATTAGTAATCAACACACTTATGGCAAGCTTGGAAGGCTATATTGTATCTTCCTCTTAGAGGTATATTCCAATAAAATCATTGTCTACAACAGTCTACACTCTCCCCCCAGGTCCCGTAACGTGTTTCTCCGTGTGACGGACGTGCGCAAGTACTGCTACTACTCGAGCGTGATCTGGTCGTGCGTGATCGTCATGACGGGCATGGCCATCTGCGCCCACTTCTTATTAGACACCAGCAACAACCCTTACAGGTAACTACTATTGACATTATTTGTGCTTCACATACTGTTGACTGAATTTACGTTGTTTATGTTGTATGATCGTATCGTGGAAAATTATGAAACAGTACACCAACCTGAAATGTATTTGCGTGTGTATGCATAATATCTTGACTTGATATGATGTCGCTTTTAGGATTACATAAGTTTGTAGTCTGTAACAATGTTGCCCCTGTTAGTTTATGTTTTATTTTAAATGTTCTAATTTACAGGAAAACAAGGACGCAGTTCTCGTCCTCGATACTGACCGATGACTACGAACAGGAGACCATTGGTATGTTTTTAGATATTTTATATTAATAACGCTAAATTTCGTACAGGAAAGGATTCAATAGCATCACACTTTTTTTCAGGTTGGCTCGGAATAGCAATATTCTTCACTCCAGTGGCTTTCACAATCATATTCAACATATTCTTTTACGTAACTACTGTAAAAGTTATCAAGAGGATAAACATTTATGGACGAATACATTATAAACTAAAGGGATGGTATGTTTCTCCTGCAATTATTTTTAGATTTTTAAAATATACTTTACTGAGTTGTGGCGCTGCTATGGGGATGCCTATGTCCAGCAGTGGACGATTATGGGCTGATGATGATGAAAGTATACTTTTATAAAACACTTTAATATTTATTTTTTAAATCGTAACGTCAATTATTAAGTTTCTTTTTTTAAACGAAAACTAGATAACTAATCGGCTACCTTATACTTTCAGCTTCGACCTATTCCTGCAACTCTTCCTAATCCTGGCCATATGGTGGTTATTCCTTCTCCTCTCGTGGCTCCACTTCGACGGGCTGGTCTACGCCTACATCGTGGTGAACCTGTTCCAGGGCGTGTTGATATTCTACGTGTGCGTGTTGCGTCAGTCACACGTCACGTTCCTGTTGCGTAAGAGCTGCTGCTACGCGGAGCCCGTGCCCACCGGCGAGTGGGGGGATGAGATGACGCACATGAATGGAGGCCCGTATGGATATTGAGAATGTAAGAAAGTAAGAATGTACAGTCAGCTGCATAAGTAGCTAAACACTTTTGAACCTTGTCAAACTAACTGCCTATTCATTCATTCAAACATTGACGATTTGTTTATGATGTAGTTTGACGAGGCACAAAAGTGTATACCTACTTATGCAGGTGACTGTATTTGCCCTTTCGTTGTGGACTCATTTGATTTCAAGTTTGACTGTTGTAAACAATAATTGGCAGAGAAGATTTCATGAGAAAAATAATGTAAAATATGTAATTATGTCCCTATTTGCCACTAGCGTCGGATAAGTGACAAACTCATAAACTTTGCATAGCTTTAAAATGTCGAATAGCTTAACTTTAAAAGGGAAGATGAATAAGTACCGTGTCCACTATTTAAACAAAATGTTTTGTAACAATTTTTTCACATCAAGTATGTTAAAAAGATTGTGTAACTGTGTACGAGAAATTGATGTTTATAAACCTATTTAGTATGTCTGAATGAAATATGTGATGGATTTATGAATCAAGATGGTTATACATTTGTTACGTAACTGTAAGTCATTAACTTAGGTAGGACGTAGGAGTAACATATTAAAAACCTATACATACAAATTTTCTTAAATATATCTTGTCTTTAGATATTCTGGTCACAAATCATTCTTCATCAGCCATTTTGAATAGTATTCGAATATAACATTACTTACTAAAATAAAATTAAGAACGATGTGAAGCCGGTTGAATCTCGTAAATTAAGTAGACTTTAGAAGAAACCTTATGAATTTGCAGCCTTAAATGTTGACATTTGCCTTATGTATGCCTTACACTGAGTGCCTTCAGTCAGTATTGTATAGTTACAGAATCCGCGAAGAACGCTTTAATAGCAGCTAGCTAATTAAAAAAACTACTATAATTAATGTGATAAAATTATAAATTTTGAGTGCTCACAAAAGTTACTTAAATATTAACACTGCACGATTGAATCAATGGCACTTTTGGTTAGGAAAATTAAAATAAGATATTGGTATTCAATGTATGCTACGAATTTTATACAAATGACATTATGCAAAGTATTTTTGAATTTATGATGTTGTGTGTTTTTAAAATTAAAATAGTTTTGCCTACGGAAGGGGCTTATCTTAAGTTACAATTGATTTATGCATTTATATTAAATTCTCATTAGGTACTTTTATATGCTTTTTCCGATTCAGTCCGTCCTTTCCCACAATTTCTTCATTTATATGGCAGCTTTAGTTAGGTTAGTGATTATTTTAATTTAAATATACAAGCTCTCTTGCACTAACAATATAATTATCCCTTTTGTATCACTTTTACAGTATAGCAGTATACCGAATTAATTTTATTTCTTGATGTATAAAATGTAATGTACCTATATCGACACAACACTAATGTGTAAACAAAAGCATTTAACATATTGTAACATTATACCTGAATAAATACAAATAAGCGACCAAAGAAGACTTTTCTTCAGACTTCCCCATTCTAAGCGTGTATTGAGACAAAAGCTATTTGGGTGAGCAAATCCAATAGATTCATGCCGTTTATAAACCTGTCCATGTTCTGTGAACCCCAAACAGGTACCGTGTTCAGCAACTATCATTCCTGACACCTAAATCACAAGAGCCACTGACTTCAACAACTGCGCCTACATTACACCTTGTCGCACAACTTACATCCCTAGCTTATAGGCTGTTTTGACAGCATGCGGATTTTATCACGTACGCGGGATTGCCATACAAGTATTCATTGTAACGCGTAGAAAATGCACGCCAGACGTGGGAAAATGGTGCGACATCCCGGAAATCCGCAAGCTGTTAAAAACAGCCAAACACCTAACAAGAGGCACTGACCTGCGTGAACAGCTGTCCCTCGGGGCGGCGCGCCAACGCCGACAGCTGGCAGCGCACCACCAGGTGGCAGTCGTCCAGCACCGTGTTGAAGAACCGCCGGGTAGGGAGGAGGGCTTCAAGGTCTATCATCAGCTCGAGGAAGCGCTCGCAGTATCTGAGGGGAATAGGGGATGGGTTATTGTTGGATTAGGTGTAAAACTAAATGAAGAAAAGTATGGTACGGCCGTTCCACTGTTTTTACTTGACTTGGCGTACATGACAATTTTAATAATTTTACCCGACCTTCCATGTAGTTGTAAAGTAATGTAAAGGAACCGCGGGTTCTGTAGTTGCGAACGAGGCTACAAGGTGGCGCTGTTTATTACAAACAGCTTGACTTTAGTTCTAAACGTGGCCTCACGGGGGCACTGTTTTTAGTTACTTATAGAAACGGCCACGTTTAATCCGGATCGCAGTACTGAGGCCCCAATTTATGCACAGTCTTCGTGAATGGGCGCTATGCGTCGCGATCTCTCATAATGTGGAACACCTACGAGTGAGACAAGGACACATACGCTACATCAAGCTTAACCCCTCACCTGACGACATGGACATCGACGTCACCTTCCTCCGGCACGGCGTCTAGAACTCCCATGAAGCGCACCATGAGCCGCTGCAGGTAGCGCCGCTCCCAGGTCAGCTGTTCCAGCTGCTCCGGCTTGTCCTTCTTCTGGATGGCCTTCCAGTACTTGCGCCATTTCGGGACAGCTTTGAACTCTTGGTTTCTGCGGCCTGGGGCGTGGAGATGCGGTTAATACATTGTGGGATTCCAATAAATAATAAATACCTAGTTATCAATATTTTTGGGAGCGAAAGTAGGTGTATTTTATAATAGAGTATTTTTGACGGGATAATTTATATGCAAAGAAATCTGGAGTAGTAGTTTTATTTGTAAATTTAAGACGAGGCTACAATACCAGTTTATGGTATGAGCTTGACAAAAGTCACCTTACGTCGCCGGCGCTATGAAGACAGTGTATTGCGGGCCCTATGGCCAGTATTGGACGATTGTAAGTATTATAGCAAAATTAGTCATTAGGTCAATACTAGTCATTACTGACCTTCTTGTAAACTGAGCCACATGCTGAGCGACACGGGCCTCTTAACCTGGTCTAGGTAAATCGTTGGTTGAATCAGAGCTAATGGATTCATTAATTCACTGTCTCATTCACTCACTGCTTCATTCACTCACCCTCCTGCAGGCTGAGCCACATGCTGAGCGACACGAGCCGTTTGACCGCTGTACAGGGCCAGGCACGGGGCGCTATTAAGACGTGACAAAAGTTCTCCGTTGCGCTCGCTCTTGAGGCTGCGCGATGTGAGTGAGCGCGATGCAAAACTTTTGTCACGTCTTAAATGCGCTTCATTCACTCACCCTCCTGCAGGCTGAGCCACATGCTGAGCGACACGAGCCGCTTGACCTGGTCGCGGCACAGCGCCACCTCCATGCTGCCGAAGCAGTGGTTGAGGAACAGCAGCAGCGCCGTCTGCTCGCGCATGTTGCGGCTGCTGCTGTCTGAAGAGATGGTCGCCTTGAGGACTTGCTGGAAGAATGCGGGGTAGTGCTCCGGGTGCTTGAGGAAGGCCTGTGGATGATGGGAGATGTGGTTAATGAGTAGTTTTTGAAATAGTGTATGGTTTGTTCACTTCGAGTAGGCACTTCATTTCATCCTAGTTATAAATAAGCTACAAAAAAAACAACAGTAAAATTTTAATAGTGTAAATGGTATATTTGCATTGTTACACAGTCTTACACAGTAAGTTTTTAATGATTTTTTGAACTACCTTACCTACATCATCTATACTAACATTATAAATAAGAAAGACTTGCTTATTTCTTATTTGTATTGAATTGAATGGGCAAAAATATTTTAAAGTACTATTATTATACTATTATACCCATTATTTTGCTAGCTTCCTACACTACCCTAAGGCCAAGTCAATGAGAAACTTGCACAGAACAGCGATCTATAATCTAGTAGAAATACAAAACATATTCCATAACAAAAAACAATCCCTCACCGTCCAAGCCTGCACACGCTCGCGGAACTTCTCATTAATCATCACAACGATGGACATCATGTGCGCGTGCGTCGCGCCGGCGCGGTAGTGCGGCCACAGGTAGCCCTCCAGGTACTGTGAGAACTCCAGCATCATGATGCGACGCACTGAGAAACTGGGGGCGAAGGAGGGGTTAGTAAGAGAAAGAATTAAAATGAATTAGCTGGGAAATTGGCTTATTTGTTAGCATATTATAATATAAATACCCAGTCTGCATCATGATGCGATGTACTGAGAAACTGGATACAATGTGGGGTTTTTGGGGGAAAGAAAAATATGCAACTGTTGGAAAATTACCTTTTTTGTAAGCATAGCAATATAAATACCCAATCAGCATCATGATTCGATGCACTGAGAAACTAGGCACGGGGGTGGGGTTATTGAGGGAAGGTATTAAAAATTAATTACAGTCCAACTATAAAGTCATGAAAACAAAGAGTGCGATTTTGCGAAGACTTTTTATCATTGTCAGTTTATACTTGCATTTACAAAAATTTTAAAAATAAAAGGCCGATTTATAATGACTTTTTAAGTGCTTAATAGATCGATTAAATATAGTCTTTAATAATAAGTTAGGATCTAATTCCGTTTTCAGGACTTTATAGTTGGACTGCACCTGTAAAATGGACTCATTTGTCAGCGTATAACATAAGTATCATCATCAGCCTATAGCAGTCTACTGCTGGACGTAGGCCTCTCCCACAGCACACCACTGGATGCGATCACTAGCTTTCCGCATCCAATCATTAACAGCCAACATAATCAGTCACCCCACCTAACATAAGAATGCCTGTAATATTTTACATTTAGACACAAGAAATTATGCTTGGCCTAAACTGGGATTCGAACCCAGGACCTTAACTGTATTACTTATAACATTTAATATATTTGGATTAATTGGTATAAATAGTACCAAACAATATTTTTTTCTTTTTTTCATTCAAAAATTCAAGGCAAAAAAATAAAATATATAATAAAAACCATAAAATTAACATTTATTTCTGATAATACTTAGCAATAGCTAAGCTAAAAACTTTTATAAATGAGACACTCAAAGAGTCCTCAAACATCCCAAACTAATTTCTTAAAAACAAAAAGGTCAATGTCCTGAATCTATTAGGCTATTGACCTCTGCACATGCAATTGTTAAAATCAGTGAGGCTCTGAGTGCTGTGCTAACTGTTGCTGTATTAATTACAAAAACAAATACTGTGTTAAACTTACTTTGAGCCAAGGATTTCAGCTTGGTATATGGACTCCACAATTGCAGCATCATAAGGTAGGTGGTTTTCCTTGGTCTGAGGGGACCAGTACTGGTTTGCAAGCTGCAAGAGACCATGTGGATTTTTTTAATGATGTGCATAGATTTAATCTATTACCTTGTGCTTTGCAATACCAGATGGCTATAATGATTTTTGAATAAACTAGGTAGCTATACTCCCAATCAAGACTGATGAATCTAGTATGCTTGTGACCTACTGAATCTAGTATGTTATGTTGAGAAGCCTCCTTGAATCCTTTCATCTGAATTTAGTAGATTTATGATACATTTATTAATTGTTGCTGTTTATCTAAAATACATATTTGTGTAGGTATTTGAGCAATCTGATACCCATAGCACAGGCTCTGTCTAGTAAGGGGTCAGATGGCTTAAGTCTGATTATGGGATTGAGCAGTTAATCATTTTCCTATTTCGGTTTATGGAAATTAAGGATTTCTTTTAAATTGAGTCTTAGTTGGCTTCAATGGAAAGAAATATTATAAAAGATATAAATTATTTAAGCATATTCGTTTAAGAATTAGAGCAGGTTGTTCAATTGATGTGTTCTTTGAGAAAACTGTTACACAGCTGAACTGTAGGTTATTGCCACCATGACCATTGCATTCAGTCCTATCGAGTTATATTCTAGGCAACCATCTAGCCAATCTAGGAAAACCCCTTTGGACAAAGCAGTCATCATCTCATGTATAATTACAGCACTATTCAGATACTATAGTGATATGAGCTTTCTACATTTCATTTTCTTGCTACAACTTCATACTTTATGATTATGGTTAAAACCCTCAACCAGAAGGAAGCACATACCATAATGTACAGTTACAGGCTATCTCTTTGTGTTAGTTAATTAAGAGTATGTATAATGATGATGAATAGCGTCGAATAATAAGAACAAACATTATGTTGTAGACACTATAAATGCAATGTGAGGTTAGTTTATTTTCATTATTATGAATTTCAAATCAATTTGAAAACTTATGGGTTTAACTAAATGTACTTTTCGTAACAACATGATATTATATTGCTTGTAGTGGTGAAATACTTGTAATTATATAAAGAAAACATTATTATAACCTCTGTTTATAACTTACCTGAGTAATTCTATCAGAATTGATTTGCGATACTGTTGGTAATGGTATTTTTGGTTTATCCGGTGCTGGAGCCGTGTCAGTTTTCATTTTTAATAATATTTAATATTTATTTCACAAAGTTATCAACTAAAAACAATTTCAGAAGCTAATGAAAACAAACGCCGTTTGATTTGACATTGATAATATGACAGTTCCATCATGACAATGACAGTGACATTTACCGATGTCAGTTTTTTGGTTTTAACAGGATTCGTTCAGAAATGTATATTTTCATCGTTCCCTCAGAATAATAACGACCGTTTTAGTAGTTTCAGTAAATTTCCAGAGATGTCGTATTGTGTTTTAAACTAGGCACTTTTAAACTAACCGAAAAATTACCATTTGCAATCGCTTAGGCACCTCTATGTTGTTATGTACCGACAAAAGAAAACTATAATAAAAAAATCTTCTAATATTTTTCAGTATGTCTATGATGTATGATCCACCAGACTATCCCTACAAAGATTTGCCAGAAACTTTGCAAGATACCAATGAAGATTTGTTGTTTACCAATGCATGCTCAACATTTCCAAGCAATCCAACCCCTGAAGTAACGAAAACACAAAGCTTTGAGCCACAACTCCCGAACCACATTGAGCAATATTACAGTACCGAACTGTTACCAGGAAACGGAAATGATAATGCAGAGCTTCTCGTGATACAGTCTGAAAACTTATTGTATTATGAGCCTACATTGTTAGACGATAATACAGTCAATCAATTTTTGCTATTACCTGAGAACAATAATTCTAACGTTACAAAGGTAAAACCTCTTAGCAGTTAGTAAATTAAAAATAAATTCATTTTTTACCCAACCAGCGTAAAAAATCCCCGACTTTCCTAAAACTTCAGTTGCATAACTTTTTAAAAAATAAACGAAGATCGGGCCAGTTTGTTGAATCGTAGTTAACTTAACGGGTGCGTATTGCGACGTATAAAAACGAAATGTATAATTTCACATTAATAACGTTCACAACATATAATGAACGTTACGTATAACAACAAAATCTATATTTTCATAAGGTATAAAATTCAATTGGTATAACGTACATTTGATATAATATCAAAATATATAATACTTACGAGGACTAATATCAATTCGTATAACATACATTACGTATATCGTTTAAAATATATACTATCATTTAGTATAAAGTTCATAAAACATACTAACATATAACATAATCTGTGTTTAACCTGTATTAACCCATAATCTGTGTTAACCCAACACCGTCAAACCCCCTAGCACCAAAACCTAAAGATAGGTGCGACGACGAGCAAAGCGAGGAGGAGCGTGTTAGGTGCACATGGTCGTCGAAACCAAAGCGGAGCGCAGCGAAGCGGAGCGGAGCGTCTCTCCTCTTAGCCCCAATAATAATAATGCTGTGAAAGCCCCTAGTACCAAAACCTAAAGATAGGTGCGACGACGAGCAAAGCGAGGAGGAGCGTGTTAGGTGCACATGTTCGTCGAAACCAAAGCGGAGCGCAGCGAAGCGGAGCGGAGCGTTCCCCCCACATAACGTCAATAATAATTAAAAAAACTATACGACAATCTATTATACTTTTTGAGCATTATACATTATGATAATTATATCCGTTGTAGAATATATGTTATAAACGTTATATATTATGAATATTATGCATTTTAATGGTTATATCAATTGAAATTATACTTTTTGAACGTTATTCTTTACGAAATTATGTATTTAGTAATTATGCCTTTCGTTTGTTATGCACAGTGATCGTTATACTTAATAAATTTATATCATATGGGCGTATATCTTGTGAATGTTATACCATTCGTTTTTATACCTCGTATTACTTACCCTAACTTAACCATTGGTAAAAAACCGGCCCTGTCGTGTGGGAGCTACGCTACTACAAATTAACATAAGTACATTTTACAAACATACATATTGCACAAACACACGGACACTATAAACTATACTTAACTTTACTTAACCCTTTTTGTGTCGGGGGTTAAAAATATAGGTACTTACTGACTTAAATTAGTCTAATCTTAGGAATGAGTTTCTTTTCCAAAAGATATCGTTGAATTTCAGGATGGAGAGGAGGAAAGTGGGCCAGATTTGCTATCCCTGCAGTCATGTGTCCTCTGTCATGAGATCTTCACTACAGAAGCCGATTTACTCGACCACTCTATTTCAATGCACGCTTCCGATAACGCAATTGACCAAAATCTAAATCTACGGGAACCCCCTGTTTTTAACGATGCTTCTGTCAGCGCTGGATGCGGTAACTAGACTTAATATTTTTTCAACCTTACTTCTTCTTTTTCTTAACATCACATGCACTCACTCACATGTGCCTAACTACTTAGGTACGGTCATAACCAATACTGAGTGGAGATGAAGGGCAAAGTTTCATAATCATCTCACGATTACCAGATTACTTACCTATATCTTAAAACCAATATTGAAATAATCGTTACTCTGAAATGATAAGTTCGCCTCGTTCTCCTAACTACGCTGCGGAAATATCTCAAAATTAACAATTTAAAGTTATTTCAGAAACTGTGGGTAGCGATACCAACACTCCTGTGGAAGATTGGCTGGTGTGCAGCGCTTGCCAGCGAGTGCTCTCTACAAGCCAAGAAATTGACACATCAGGCAGGTTCAGTTGCTAAGTCAGTCAGTCACCTTCATCTATTCATATTATGTAAACCCTTTCATTGTTCATGAACCCAGTACTACCTACTGCTGAGCCTGAAAGGCCTCCCCATGCTTTATAATAAGAACATACTTTCATATGCATCCGTCTTCAGGAATAATTTGCCTTTTTAAATACCATACTATAATATGGTCTTCGATCTATTAAATATCACCATTCTCACTACACTTCGCCTAACCAATCACCTTCCATCATCAACATGTAATCCTTCCTTCCAGAACCACTATGTTGCATGGACATTGCGGGAAAATGCACAGTCGTGAGACGCCAGCTGGAGACGATGTATGTTTGCGATTATTGTAGCGGTCTGTTTGCTGATGGTGAATCACTTGAGTCACACAGGACATGTTGCATGATAAACGAAGTCAGCTACCAGGAGACTGAGGATATTGTTAGTACTTACTCTACTTACATATGTAACTATTAAGTTGCAAGCCCGAACCATATTAGTCCTGAAGGCCTAGCACGGACGGAGTGCAAGACGCGCACGCCAAGACCTGCCAAGTTTTCACGCTCACTCACATCACGCGGCTTCGAGAGACTACGTAAACTTTTGTCACGTCTTATCGTGCGCCCCGTGCTAGGTCTTCTGGAGGTACTTACACACTGTAATTTTCTAGGTAACCAACAACATTCAAGGAAGCCCTGAATATCTAATGCCATGTTTTACATGCGAGTCTTGCCACAATCTATTCAACACAGCAGAAGAGCTAACGCGTCACCTGAGCAATTGCCAAGCACATCCCGTGACGAGGCGTGGAAAACATACTTTTAGCAGCAACTCTAGTAGCAAAATGTGGAACTGCGGATCATGCAACCAACTTTTTGCTACTGCCAGGTACTTTAACCTACCTACTGGTATCGCGTTCAATAGTGATGATGATGATGAATCGAGTCTTCTCTTATGGCAAAAGATCGCTTAGGCACTGCATGTGCTGAACTTATATATAAAAACGTCCCTGTAGTCCCTGACGATGTAGTTTAATGATCACCTCACCAAAATTTCGCTTACTGCATGCTGCTACCTCGATGGACGATCAGAAACCCTGACGATACCCTGCAGCATGTCTGATGTGTTCTAGGGAGCTTTACCGCCACAAGCGCGGCGAGGACCGCCCCCCCGGCGCCCCTCTCACGGCCTACGTCTGTGAGGAATGCGACAAGGTGTTGGGGAGCATGTGCGCACTTCATACGCATAGGAAAATGCACAAAGTCACTAAACCCGTACGTTAAGTTGCACTAACACTTTTGAAGCTTTTATTATCATTTTATGCAATCATATATATCAGGTGTTGCAAAAATTGTATATACTTACTAATATGCCGATAGCGGGAATCGTGAATTTTCAAAACTCGTAGAACAAAAGGTCTAGGTTGTCTAGGATGACCCCCTGATCCACCCCCTTTCGGCTCAGTATACCCTTTTTGCAACATTCTGTAGAATTCATGGTAAGTATCTTGTATGTAATGGTTCCTTTGGTCAAGCCATGTGCTGTTTTCAGGGCTACCCGTGCCGAATTTGCGGAAGACGTTTCAACCAATCAGGTCATCTGGCGATCCACATGAGAATGCACACCGGAGAGCGCCCCTATCCATGTGATTTATGCTCCAAAGCGTTTAAGGTCAAGGTTCGTAAGTGAACTCAGTAAGAGTGGAATGTATCTACGCAAATAATTGTTTTTTTTTTCTCTAGACATTATTATTCTGTGTGAAATGGTGTTGGTGGCAGGTGGAGCGGGACGACCATCGGCGGACGCACACCGGGGAGCGGCCCTTTGCGTGCGCCGCGTGCCCCAAGACGTTCACCGCCGCCGCACGCTTGCGTGAACACGCACGCATCCACACAGACCAAAGGTCAGCTAGTATTACTCGTGTATCGCAAAATCGCAAATAATTACATCTGTGAACGTATCCACTTATATGAATCAGAATAATATTTATCGTCATTAGAATAAGACCCCACTTTAATTAAACCAGAGCGCTCGGTGGGAGATTTTTGAACTTATTTAGTTTAGGGTCCGAAAACAGATGGCGCTGCATGTCTGAAAATTTTATGAATTGAAACTGACCATGGTATGAGTTAGAACTTTGTCATATTATTCAGAGCTATGCTTTGAAACAGTTTGAAAATGAAATACCTACAGCCGTACAATGGAGATACATATTCGGACTCCAACATACTGCTATAGATGTAATAATAAACTGAAAATATCCAATAGGTACTTACCTTACCTTCCTTTCCATCCAATATTTAATTATTACGAACGGGTGCTCGCAAAACTTGATTCTAGCCGTAAAATCTCGCAAGGTCCAGTGGTTATTCTAGGTGGTGACCGGTTCCGTTCGGATTTTATGGACCCTGGAAAGCGTATATGCAGTTGTGCACCCAGAGGAGGGTATGATACCTACCTACCGTCCTAATCAAGAAGTAGGTACATATAGTACCTACCTAACTAGGCAGGCGTACCTACCTAATACAGTACGCAGGTGGTAGACCCTGGAATAACACCAACTGTCACCCGTAATTAGGTTTGGTTTGTGTCTAACTTTAAAATTTAGGTTAAATTAAAAAAAATAGTAATAAGTGTCTTTTGCAGACCGTATCGTTGCGATATCTGTGGGGCAGCGTTTCGGCGGCCGTATGCTCGCACCGTCCACACCCTCATACACACCGGGGAGAAACCACACGAGTGTGACGTCTGCGGCACTGCTTTCAGGTTTGTCATCATCATCTTCAGCTTTCTCAGTTCTTTATGACATACCCAATATACTTAAGTCAATGGATTTACCATAACTACTGTATCATAGAATGTTACAATTAAAGTATTTTGAACAAGTGATCATTATGTTTACAATACAGACCCTTAAAAAGCGGTTGGTGCCAATATTCTTAGTCGTATTTCCAACCTGCGTGAAGTTAGCAGCCTAAAGTTAGCAGCCTTTGAATACCCGACCAAATTAAGATGGTCACTTCAGTCATTGCATACTTTATCAATTAAAACACGTAAAAAGCCCCAAAAACATTGGAATAATAATGCTAGGTATTTATATAAACACTAAAATATGTTCTAAAATAAATAAATTCTAAAAAATACGACGTTTACTTACTGACGCTCTTGTTGGTCAATGGATATTTTGTATGGGGGCACCAAGATGCTATAGACCTGCCCGCATCTCACCTGGTTTATTATGTGTGTTGTGTCATTAGAAAACACTGACAGAAGTTTCATCAACATTGAAACGGTATAGCAGGTGTCCAGGAGCCACTTTCTGACAGATTTTGGGTGAAAAATTGACAATATTTCACGAATATTCAAGTTTGCAGGTGGAGCCTAAACAGGTACAGCTGCAAATGATATTAGTGTTGCCACGAATAGTGAATTGGCCGAATACCGAATACCGAATATTCGGCGACGCTGCCGGCCGAAGCGCCGAATATTCGGCCGCCGAATATTCGGCGCTACAACCTGTTTTTTTTGTTCCTGTAACTGCTTTGAAGAAGTCGCTACAGATTATATGAGAAATGCTAATTATTAGGAGGCAAACGAGTTGATTTTTTATTTGATAATAGTTCACCTAGATCGGATGGCCGATCCTTACAGGTGGTGGTCAGCAAAAAAAAAATAATACCCGAACCTTTTGAAATTTGCATAAACTTATCTTCCTTCACCTGGAAGTAGCGTTTATAGTGAGAGGTATTTTCTGATGATGGTTACAATGAAAAGCGCAATCGTGGGCTACCAAATAATGCTGAAATGCTCGTTTTTATCCAGCACAACTTACTATACTGATTAATTTTAAGTACTAAAATGTTGTGATTTGGAAATAAATACACAATTTTTATTAAAATAACTAGTCATTTTTTACATGATTTACTATTCGGTATTCGACCCGAATAGTACGCACTATTCGGCCGAATACCGAATACTGAAAAAACTGGCCGAATAGGCCGAATACCGAATAGTTGCCGAATATTCGTGGCATCTCTAGTTCATATGAAAGGTATTATTAATACCTAGAAACAATTTTCAGCAATTTCAGATTAAATGACTTTTGGTGACTCTTCAAGGTGAAAATCAAAAAATAAAACTTAGCAGCCCAAGATTAACATTTTGTATGGAGGCACCAAGATACTATAGACCTGCCCGCATCTCACCTGGTTTATGATGTGAGTTGTGTCATTAGAAAACGCTGACAGAAGTTTCATCAACATTGAAACGGGATAGCAGGTGTCCAGGAGCCACTTTCTGACGGATTTTGGGTGAAAAATTTACAATATTTCACGAATATTCAAGTTTGCAGGTGGAGCCTAAACAGGTACAGCTGCAAATAATAGTTCATATGAAAGGTATTATTAATACCTAGAAACGGTTTTCAGCAATTTCAGATTAAATGACTTTTGGTGAATATTCAAGGTGAAAACCAAAAAATAAAACTTAGCAGCCCAAGATTAACATTTTGTATGGGGGCACCAAGATGCTATAGACCTGCCCGCATCTCACCTGGTTTATTATGTGTGGTGTGTCATTAAAAAATACTGACAGAAGTTTCATCAACATTGAAACGGTATAGCAGGTGTCCAGGAGCCACTTTCTGACAGATTTTGGGTGAAAAATTGACAATATTTCACGAATATTCAAGTTTGCAGGTGGAACCTGAAAAGATTCAGCTGCAAATGATAGTTCATATGAAAGGTATTATTAATACCTAGAAACGGTTTTCAGCAATTTCAGATTAAATGACTTTTGGTGACTCTTCAAGGTGAAAATCAAAAAATAAAACTTAGCAGCCCAAGATTAACATTTTGTATGGGGGCACCAAGATGCTATAGACCTGCCCGCATCTCATCTGGTTTATTATGTGTGGTGTGTCATTAGAAAATACTGACAGAAGTTTCATCAACATTGAAACGGTATAGCAGGTGTCCAGGAGCCACTTTCTGACAGATTTTGGGTGAAAAATTGACAATATTTCACGAATGTTCAAGTTTGCAGGTGGAACCTGAAGAGATTCAGCTGCAAATGATAGTTCATATGAAAGGTATTATTAATACCTAGAAATGGTTTTCAGCAATTTCAGATTAAATGACTTTTGGTGACTCTTCAAGGTGAAAATCAAAAAATAAAACTTAGCAGCCCAAGATTAACATTTTGTATGGGGGCACCAAGATGCTATAGACCTGCCCGCATCTCATCTGGTTTATTATGTGTGGTGTGTCATAAGAAAACACTGACAGAAGTTTCATCAACATTGAAACGGTATAGCACGTGTCCAGGAGCCACTTTCTGACGGATTTTGGGTGAAAAATTGACAATATTTAACGAATATTCAAGTTTGCATGTGGAACCTGAAGAGATCCAGCTGCAAATGATAGTTCATATTAAAGGTATTATTAATACCTAGAAACGGTTTTCAGCAATTTCAGATTAAATGACTTTTGGTGAATATTCAAGGTGAAAACAAAAAAATAAAACTAAGCAGCCCAAGATTAACATTTTGTATGGGGGCACCAAGATGCTATAGACCTGCCCGCATCTCACCTGGTTTATTATGTGAGTTGTGTCATAAGAAAACACTGACAGAAGTTTCATCAACATTAAAACGGGATAGCAGGTGTCCAGGAGCCACTTTCTGACGGATTTTGGGTGAAAAATTGACAATATTTAACGAATATTCAAGTTTGCATGTGGAACCTGAAGAGATCCAGCTGCAAATGATAGTTCATATTAAAGGTATTATTAATACCTAGAAACGGTTTTCAGCAATTTCAGATTAAATGACTTTTGGTGAATATTCAAGGTGAAAACCAAAAAATAAAACTTAGCAGCCCAAGATTAACATTTTGTATGGGGGCACCAAGATGCTATAGACCTGCCCGCATCTCACCTGGTTTATTATGTCAGTTGTGTCATAAAAAAACACTGACAGAAGTTTCATCAACATTGAAACGGGATAGCAGGTGTCCAGGAGCCACTTTCTGACAGATTTTGGGTGAAAAATTGTCAATATTTCACGAATATTCAAGTTTGCAGGTGGAACCTGAAGAGATTCAGCTGCAAATGATAGTTCATATGAAAGGTATTATTAATGCCTAGAAATGGTTTTCAGCAATTTCAGATTAAATGACTTTTGGTGACTCTTCAAGGTGAAAATCAAAAAATAAAAATAGCAGCCCAAGATTAACATTTAGTATGGGGGCACCAAGATGCTATAGACCTGCCCGCATCTCATCTGGTTTATTATGTGTGGTGTGTCATTAGAAAACACTGACAGAAGTTTCATTAACATTGAAACGGTATAGCACGTGTCCAGGAGCCACTTTCTGACGGATTTTGGGTGAAAAATTGACAATATTTAACGAATATTCAAGTTTGCAGGTGGAGCCTAAACAGGTACAGCTGCAAAAAAAAGTTCATATGAAAGGTATTATTAATACCTAGAAACGGTTTTCAGCAATTTCAGATTAAATGACTTTTGGTGAATATTCAAGGCGAAAACCAAAAAATAAAACTTAGCAGCCCAAGATTAACATTTTGTATGGGGGCACCAAGATGCTATAGACCTGCCCGCATCTCACCTGGTTTATTATGTGAGTTGTGTCATTAAAAAACACTGACAGAAGTTTCATCAACATTGAAACGGGATAGCAGGTGTCCAGGAGCCATTTTCTGACGGATTTTGGGTGAAAAATTGACAATATTTAACGAATATTCAAGTTTGCAGGTGGAACCTGAAGAGATTCAGCTGCAAATGATAGTTCATATGCAAGGTATTATTAATACCTAGAAACGATTTTCAGCAATTTCAGATTAAATGACTCTTGGTGAATATTCAAGGTGAAAACCAAAAAATAAAACTTAGCAGCCCAAGATTAACATTTTGTATGGGGGTACCAAGATGCTATAGACCTGCCCGCATCTCACCTGGTTTATTATGTGAGTTGTGTCATTAAAAAACACTGACAGAAGTTTCATCAACATTGAAACGGGATAGCAGGTGTCCAGGAGCCATTTTCTGACGGATTTTGGGTGAAAAATTGACAATATTTAACGAATATTCAAGTTTGCAGGTGGAACCTGAAGAGATTCAGCTGCAAATGATAGTTCATATGCAAGGTATTATTAATACCTAGAAACGATTTTCAGCAATTTCAGATTAAATGACTCTTGGTGAATATTCAAGGTGAAAACCAAAAAATAAAACTTAGCAGCCCAAGATTAACATTTTGTATGGGGGCACCAAGATGCTATAGACCTGCCCGCATCTCACCTGGTTTATTATGTGAGTTGTGTCATTAAAAAACACTGACAGAAGTTTCATCAACATTGAAACGGGATAGCAGGTGTCCAGGAGCCATTTTCTGACGGATTTTGGGTGAAAAATTGACAATATTTAACGAATATTCAAGTTTGCAGGTGGAACCTGAAGAGATTCAGCTGCAAATGATAGTTCATATGCAAGGTATTATTAATACCTAGAAACGATTTTCAGCAATTTCAGATTAAATGACTCTTGGTGAATATTCAAGGTGAAAACCAAAAAATAAAACTTAGCAGCCCAAGATTAACATTTTGTATGGGGGCACCAAGATGCTATAGACCTGCCCGCATCTCACCTGGTTTATTATGTGTGGTGTGTCATTAGAAAACACTGACAGAAGTTTCATCAACATTGAAACGGGATAGCAGTTGTCCAGGAGCCACTTTCTGACGGATTTTGGGTGAAAAATTGACAATATTTCACGAATATTCAAGTTTGCAGGTGGAGCCTGAACAGGTACAGCTGCAAATGATAGTTCCTATGAAAGCTATTATTAATACCTAGAAACGGTTTTCAGCAATTTCAGATTAAATTACTTTTGGTGAATATTCAAGGCGAAAACCAAAAAATAAAACTTAGCAGCCCAAGATTAACATTTTGTATGGGGGCACCAAGATGCTATAGACCTGCCCGCATCTCACCTGGTTAATTATGTGTGGTGTGTCATTAGAAAACACTGACAGAAGTTTCATCAACGTTGCCCGTTTCAACGTCCCCGTCACCCAAAATGCGTCAGAAAGTGGCTCCTGGACACCTGCTATACCGTTTCAATGTTGATGAAACTTCTGTCAGTGTTTTCTAATGACACAACACACATAATAAACCAGGTGAGATGCGGGCAGGTCTATAGCATCTTGGTGCCCCCATACAAAATGTTAATCTTGGGCTGCTAAGTTTTATTTTTTGATCTTCACCTTGAATATTCACCAAAAGTCTTTTAATGTGAAATTGCTGAAAACTGTTTCTAGGTATTAATAATACCTTTCATATGAACTATCATTTGCAGCTGAATCTCTTCAGGTTCCACCTGCAAACTTGAATATTCGTGAAATATTGTCAATTTTTCACCCAAAATCTGTCAGAAAGTGGCTCCTGGACACCTGCTATACCGTTTCAATGTTGATGAAACTTCTGTCAGTATTTTCTAATGACACACCAGACATAATAAACCAGGTGAGATGCGGGCAGGTCTATAGCATCTTGGTGCCCCCATACAAAATGTTAATCTTGGGCTGCTAAGTTTTATTTTTTGATTTTCACCTTGAAGAGTCACCAAAAGTAATTTAATCTGAAATTGCTGAAAACCGTTTCTAGGTATTAATAATACCTTTCATATGAACTATCATTTGCAGCTGAATCTCTTCAGGTGCCACCTGCAAACTTGAATATTCGTGAAATATTGTCAATTTTTCACCCAAAATCTGTCAGAAAGTGGTTCCTGGACACCTGCTATACCGTTTCAATGTTGATGAAACTTCTGTCAGTATTTTCTAATGACACACCACACATAATAAACCAGGTGAGATGCGGGCAGGTCTATAGCATCTTGCTGCCCCCATACAAAATGTTAATCTTGGGCTGCTAAGTTTTATTTTTTGATTTTCACCTTGAAGAGTCACCAAAAGTCATTTAATCTGAAATTGCTGAAAACCGTTTCTAGGTATTAATAATACCTTTCATATGAACTATCATTTGCAGCTGAATCTCTTCAGGTTCCACCTGCAAACTTGAATATTCGTGAAATATTGTCAATTTTTCACCCAAAATCTGTCAGAAAGTGGCTCCTGGACACCTGCTATACCGTTTCAATGTTGATGAAACTTCTGTCAGTATTTTCTAATGACACACCACACATAATAAACCAGGTGAGATGCGGGCAGGTCTATAGCATCTTGCTGCCCCCATACAAAATGTTAATCTTGGGCTGCTAAGTTTTATTTTTTGATTTTCACCTTGAAGAGTCACCAAAAGTCATTTAATCTGAAATTGCTGAAAACCGTTTCTAGGTATTAATAATACCTTTCATATGAACTATCATTTGCAGCTGAATCTCTTCAGGTTCCACCTGCAAACTTGAATATTCGTGAAATATTGTCAATTTTTCACCCAAAATCTGTCAGAAAGTGGCTCCTGGACACCTGCTATACCGTTTCAATGTTGATGAAACTTCTGTCAGTATTTTCTAATGACACACCACACATAATAAACCAGGTGAGATGCGGGCAGGTCTATAGCATCTTGGTGCCCCCATACAAAATGTTAATCTTGGGCTGCTAAGTTTTATTTTTTGGTTTTCACCTTGAATATTCACCAAAAGTCATTTAATCTGAAATTGCTGAAAACCGTTCCTAGGTATTAATAATACCTTTCATATGAACTATCATTTGCAGCTGTACCTGTTTAGGCTCCACCTGCAAACTTGAATATTCGTGAAATATTGTCAATTTTTCACCCAAAATCCGTCAGAAAGTGGCTCCTGGACACCTGCTATCCCGTTTCAATGTTGATGAAACTTCTGTCAGTGTTTTCTAATGACACAACTCACATAATAAACCAGGTGAGATGCGGGCAGGTCTATAGCATCTTGGTGCCCCCATACAAAATATCCATTAACCAACAAGAGCGTCAGTAAGTAAACATCGTATTTTTTAGAATTTATTTATTTTAGAACATATTTTAGTGTTTATATAAATACCTAGCATTATTATTCCAATGTTTTTGGGGCTTTTTACGTGTTTTAATTGATAAAGTATGCAATGACTGAAGTGACCATCTTAATTTGGTCGGGTATTCAAAGGCTGCTAACTTTAGGCTGCTAACTTCACACACCTGTATTTCCAGTGTTAAAGATTTGGTTATGGGAATTCCTCATACATGATCTGAGATCCGGCCTTTCAAGTCTCATTTTAACCTTTATAAGTAAATGCTTAAACCCTAGGGTACATCGGTGAGGACTCATTTTTTGTCTGTATTCTATAAAATATAGGTACTAAGCAGCCAGCATAGGTACTTAGAAAGGTAATTCTTAAATAAGTGTGCCGAAATGATTATATGGTATGTTTGTAGCCTTCACTTAATATACCAACAGTGTAATGTCACTGATAAAATTCTACCCTGTATACATATACTTAATCCAATCTATAGCTGAGGAGGAGGTCATATTGGTCCCGATGTGTTGATGGTATATGGCTAGCTTTGCAGATGAAGGCAGTACATACCTAAGGCAGATAGGTACTTCCATGATGATATCGATTGTGGAGAATCATAATCTGCAAATAATAAAATAATTTATGTAAATCTATTCCTCAGGCGATCAGGAGACATGTGGAAGCACAAGCGGACGATCCACGGAACCCAGCTCCCCGAAGACGGGAAACCCCACTAGTCACCATACGGCCTTTGGCGCTTTTAACCAACTATTAGTCGTACAACGCTAACTTTGCATCAGAAACAAGTACAAGACAACAACACCAAAAAATATTAGTTCATCATGGAGACTGTGATTTCTGAAACTAACTTCGTACTTATGTAGGTAGTTATGATTTTTTTTCTTCATAATTTTAGGGAAAGGTGCCATTCATTGAGTATGTACTCGTACACCCGTG
Source organism: Plutella xylostella (assembly GCF_932276165.1). NCBI lineage: Eukaryota > Metazoa > Arthropoda > Insecta > Lepidoptera > Plutellidae > Plutella > Plutella xylostella. Next base: position 4,745,069 of record NC_064005.1, read on the forward strand.
TCCGCGTTTTCTATGGTGCCAGTTAAAGAAAAACATATTTTACACCCGTTGCAAAGTTAGCATTGTCTGACACAACACTATCTTGATTATGAGGGACTGTCTTTCATTATTTATATGTTGTATTTTACAATAAATAATTTACTTACGTAATTGCGTCAATACTTTACCAATTTTCTCCGTACACCGATGCATGCAGTTTTCTTCCTCAATACTACCCTGCCTCTAACGATAGAGGTATGCCGGAATTTCATAGGATATTGGGTAAGGTAAATAAAATAAAATGTAGTAGGAAATGAAAGTCTTAGATTCATCAACAGTAAATATTTATTATAAAAATTGCTCTTATAGCCACATTTCTGTTTTTTTATAATATATATAATATTTCTGTTCATTCTTTGTGCCATTGTTTCACAAAATTATTCCTGTTCTTGTTATTTTCGACACAACAGCTTAAACAATTAATATATTACATTATTTCTTACATTCGACAGTCGGAGAAACGAACCCCGAATGAATCCTTCTACTTAACATGAGCAACACTTAACAATTCGATGTGCGACAAAGGACATTCGGAGTTCATTTCACGGCTGCCCAACGGGAGTATTCTTTCTAAATATACACAATTGTTTTACTAAAATCCTGTCATTTTTGGTAACCAATGGCAATGGAAAACACTAGAAATACATTTACATTTGTAAAATTACGTATGATTTTGTTGCGCGATTCTCTTTGAGAACCACGCACCAATTAAATTGATGTTAAAGAAAGCTTTCTACTGGTCATAATATAAATTATTGCTGAATGTCACAACACAACAAGTAGGTATATGTACATCGCATTCATGCCAGCAGACATAGGTAGGTTACAATTAGTATGGCAAGTAACATGGAGAAATGCTCACCACTTGATCAACCAAACAAAAGCTCCGAGGTGAAAACTAAAATTGAATGTCAATCTATATACTGAAATTACTGAATATTAAAATTAAAACACAGTTAACAGTTTCACCTCAAAGCTAGATTAGCCATTAAATGGAAATGACAGGACATAATCGGGTAATAATGTGTTTGTAAATGCAAGCTTCGTCAGTTTTGTGTGTGTCGTATGTTCGCGGACGAGGCGTGTGCCTCGTACCTGGCTGCAGTATGTATGGAGCTAGGTACAAACGCACATTAATATTATCAAACAATATAAAAGTTTAAAGTTACAAACCGATATAAGCTACAATAAGTTTTTTGTAAATTAAGTACTATAAATGAACTTCTGGACCCGTCCACGACACACGACACCACGAAAACCTTTCAGAATATAAATTTGTATGAAGTAGGTACAAAATCCGAGATTAGTGCATTTTTCATGTCGGCCAGCGGAGCGCCGACAATCGTCTAACTTACTTAAGTAAACCATCACAACCATACGGACATTGTTCATTAAAACAAATCTACTGGAAATAAACCACAAAAAATAATTGAGCTCAATCATTAGATACATCCAGTGCTTCAGATTATAGTACAGAACCAGGTGGTTACAATTAAATACTGGCAAGATATTTTGTGACATCTTATCTTAAAACGAATGCATTCCTATAATATTAATGTAAGTTGTAAATCTGTACTTTATCATAGGTTTTATTGGACAGAATAGAGGTGGTATGTTACAATGGGGCGGGCGCGAGCGACACACGGCGACACACGGCGACGCACGGCGGCCACCCCGAGCAGAGCTTCCACTACTCGACATCAATCAAATTATTAATTTACAATATCTATTTACAACGACGCGGGCCGCGCCATAATGCCCATCTCCATATAATATTTACACTAAATTTAAGAAGATAGAGTTTTTCTCTCATTAGCTACCGAATCACAATTCAAATATTGAGTAATTGACAACGGTGGACTTACGCGCGCCGGAGCACTCTTGCATACTTTACTTTATTGAAATTTGTACTTTTCTCTATTTAAAAGTGTTAGGTATGTTTGGTCCATGCAGTCCAACTCCCGGTTTACGGCCGTGCGGCGGCCCCCGTGCACACACAGGTTGAGCAAACGTAAAATTGAAAATTCGTATTAAAGTGTGTGTTTTTCATGCACCAATGGGCCGCCGTCGAACGTGACCACAAATCCTGATGACGCGCGGAATCATTTAGTCTCATTTGAGGCGCTCTCGGCCCGCTGCCGTACATCATTCACAATCCGCCATCGCTAATATATCACTGGACGCACTCACACATAGCCAACATTTTTGTCCAGAGCGCTTTGTCCAGGCTCTAATTAGAAATTGCGGATTGCAAATTTCACTACAACACGGCCGGATACACAATTTTCGTCGCAACATTTTCATAAGTAGGTACTTGTAAGAGATAGGTAGGAAACTAAAGTAGCTCAAAATATCGAATGCCTCCTAACAAAGTTTTGTGTAAAAAGTATATATCCAGAAATAAATTGCTAATTCAACTAGTTACTTGCTTATTAGGAACTGCTTTTCATTGTTTGCATAATGCATAGCTAAATTATTTTCGTAAATTAAGTTTCTTGTAAGCTAGCGGCGGCGCCTGGCGCTGGGGCTCGTCTATCTACTGCTACAGACTGTTTTACAGTGTTCTACTATGTAGAGGTTTAGGCCAGACCGCCGTCGCCCGAGCCCCGCTACGCACAGACGTGAGAGCGTTATCATAATTATATTTATACAATAGAAATGTATCGGATTCGTTAGGAGGCAGTCGACTTGGACAGTCATTACAGTATACAATTCCTGGTTTAGGAGGGTCATTAATTTAAGTACAATCAATTCTTGCTGATACCTATCACTTAAGTTACAAATTCCGCATGCTCCACAACGTCAGTAAGTATTGCTGCCCCCGAGCAGGCATGAACAGTTGACAAGGCTGGTTATTTAATTGACTTCCATTTTAGACAAATTGTTGATGCCAAAACTCAGTTTAGGTACAATACATTAGGTTTAAGCGAGACCAATTAAATTTTACTATAATTAAGTACAGGGTCGGGTAGACATTCATGAGAAATCGGTCTTGAAGACAGAAGTGTTCGCTTAGTATTATATTATATCAATCTTAGTTGATAAAGATCGGTCATGTCCACACCTCTATCAGACTCTTTAGTCTTTGTCAATTATATACATCATTTAATTAATATTGTGAGATCTAGTGAGCGGCTGTGTGCCTGCCGCGGCCGGGCGCCGGGCGGTCGCCGCTCACCTCACCCTCGCATCCATCCTCACCAGCCACTCTCGTTGTTCAGATACAAACATTCGTGAAAATATCAAGACAGAAATAATTTCAAACCATCACTTCTCTTTTAACGAAATAATAAATATAGCTTTATCTAATTAATTACACAATAATTTCAACAAAAAACTCAAACACCAGCGTGGTTGATTAATTTAAACGATAATATGTCATTAGCTAAGTCACTTCAGTTTCGGTTTGGAATTCACTTCAACAAATAAAACTATCAAAAATAACTCGGCTCGCATAAAAGTCCTGCGTCACATCCGAAGCTAGCACCTTCCCTTTAGCAATTATAAAATACTAACTACTGACTGTGGTTGTTGCGTCCCTCTGCCCGGTCCGGGCGACCGGACGGACGCTCCGGCGCCGGACCGGGCGGGCGTGCGGAGTCCGACTAGATGAGCCGCGCGGCCGGCGGCGGGAGGCAGCCGGCGCGCGGCGTGGCCTCAGCTGGCGGCGGCGGCGGCGGCGGCCGCGGCGGTATCACAGGCGCTCAGTGCGGCGCGGGCGGCTCGGGCCCGCGCGCCACCCACTAACTGGTGGGCACCAGCAGGCGCACGAAGCTGTCCTCGCCCCAGCCCCAGTCGTCGGGCCACGCGTCCTCGGCCGGGTCCAGCGCCGAGCGCGACGACAGGCTCAGCACGGAGCCCCAGTCGATGGCGCGCTCCTCGTCGCCGTAGCCGGAGTCGCGGTCGGGCGGCGGCGGCGCGGGGAAGGGCGTGGCGCGCCCGCCGCCGTCCCGCGCCAGCAGCGCCGCGCCCGCGCCGCCGCACTCGTAGGGCGCCTCCTCCGCGCTCTCGCGCTCCATCTCGCGCTCGATGCCGCGCAGCGTGTTGCACACCAGCACGGAGCGCCGCAGCGACGGGTCCGCCGTCTGCCGGAAGCGCGCCAGCTTCAGCGCGCACAGGTTCATCATCTTGAGCCGGCGCTCGCGGTAGCAGCGGCGGCTGGCGCAGCGGCCGGCCGCGCGGCCGTCGCAGCACGCGCGCGCCGCCGCGCCGCCCAGCTCCAGGTAGCTCTTGCCGTTCTCGGCGCGGATGGTGTCGTGCGCGCCGCACCAGCCGCCGCACCAGCGCCGGCGGCACGCGCGCCGCTCCTCGTCCTCCCGCCAGCAGTCCGCGCCGCCCGCGCCGGCGGCCACGGCCTCCAGCCGCGCGATGGAGTCCTCCCAGCGCGCGACCTTGCCGCCCGCCTCGCACGCGGCCTGGGCGCGCCGCTTGCCGCCGCACGCGCCGCCCGAGCCCTGCAACCAACAACACACAAATGTTACTAACACTGCACCACCACAATCTGTCTTAATACTAAAGTAACTATTCATAAAAAAATAAATCACCTTTAAAATTAGTGAAGGCATTACAAATTCCAATAGGCAACGGAAAGAAAGGTGTTCAGTCAGAGTCTACTCCGATACTGGCAAGGTATACAAAGCACACTCATGGCAAAGGAACGCAGCAGATAACACCCGAGCAAGAGAAAAAACCCGACTGTGTGGTGGCATACGGGATACGGGCCGCAGCGCTCGATACCTGCCTGCGCCCTCTGCCGGCATTGTGCCGACTCGACCCTTCTCATTTTTTTTTGGGACACAAAGCGCGGCGGGGCGCAGCCCTAGCGAGGGTCGCCCAGGTAGAGCCGGCTCCGTGCGGCTCTCTGCTCTACCGGGATTACCAAATGCCACCTTTTGTTACACGTACTTCTGAGAGTAACAGATTTTTCGTATACTTCTGAGAGTAACAGATTTTTCTTCTCTTACACCGTGTCGCGAAAACTTTGGGTAGGTAACACGCCTGAATTGAAAATTTGGGTTCGAATTTCATTCCGCCCAGGATGGGTTTTTTTAACTGTAAGTTTAATAGTTCGTCGTAGCATCAGTAAGTACAGATGATATTTAAAAACTTTTAAGTTATGAAGGGATTTACATGAAATATTTATAGTGATAATGGGTGTCATTCTATAAAAGGAATTTGCTGTTAGAGTATCTAGTGATTGCTTATAAGAGCTAAATGTTATTTTACATAAAATATTATTTGTATAGAATCGTTTTAATCTTTGTTGTAGCAGTATATGCTATTGGCAGTCCATGCGATAATTAGTTAGCTGTCCAGCATAGCTGCGATGTTATCATCTTATTAAAGAGTCGTAACATAAAACATGCCGGCTAGTGCTAAGTCAGCAAGGCAGATGACCTAACGACTAGTTGCCTGTATAATATGCTATCATGAGGCGAGTGCGTCCAGGGCAGATGCCCGGCCACCTGCCGCCACAATTATATGCACCATGCGCCTTCGAATAACTTTAGCATCGCTTCTACGGCCTGACCACCTTTAGCCATTATTAAAGTGCATGGGACAGGTCCTTTATAAAAAGACTAACTTGAACATTAACGAGCAATGAGCAGACTGTTTATTTTTCAGCACAATAGGCCCGTTTGGAGGTAGGTAATTTGTAGAGGAGCTGAAAATACGCCAAGTAACATATTTGAAAGAAATGATGGATGAAATCGGCTTTGAAAAATAGTTGAGATAAGCAGTAATGCAATGTCCGTGAAGTTGCCCGGCGCGTGGTAGGTAGTTATATCGCAATGAGCACAGCGAGTCACAAAGCAGCACAGCGCCGCTGGCGTTGACTCAGCGGCCGCTCGGCCACTCGCGAGCAAATTATCATTAACTCGGCCCCGCTGCTCACTTTTGCGTCATCAGTTTATCGCTCCGTGGAAAAAGAGCCGCTCCATTGTGTGGACACTCGACTCGACGGAGCGCACCTTCATCCGACGACATTTAAATATTCAGAAAGAAACATTCCGCGTGGAACGAAACCCGAATATGCAGAAATAGAATCGGTTCGGAGGAAATCACGCGCTGGTGCAGCCGTAGAGGTGATCTCGGCGGCAGAAGCGCTAGCGCTCATGAAAATAAATTTAGTAAATGACGTTGGCGCGCGGCGTTGCCGCTCCGTGCGAGTGGAACGCGCGGCGTTGCCGGCTCGCTCGCTCTTTCTAATCTTGTCGTAAAGTTCTTTTTCTGATGCGCAGCGCGTCGCTGCTGTGTTCTCTGTTCAATTCGCTTGAAACTTGGAAACGTCAAGACGTTTATGTCATCGGTAGACGAGGATGTGAGGCGTTTTATAGCCGTGCCCGTTTCGTTCGCTGCTGCATCGCATGCCAGAAGTTATACAGCTTTGGCTATTTCAAATCACAAAGAATATGAGCGTGCTTACGGTGCCGAGTCGCTATTTACGCCGAGGCCTGATGGCCCGGGCTTATAGCGGTGCAATAATCGTTCCTCTCTCACAGAACGGTAGGAAAAGTTTAGTCGGCGAAGCGAGGCGAAGACTTTCTATGGCATTGTGAGACCGAGTGGATGGCGGCAGCGGCCAGGGCTCACGGTATTGCTTCACTGCGCGGAGCCGGGTCGCGCGCGGGGCGGGGCGCGGGGCGCGGGGGGCGGCGGCGCTGTGTGCGTGTGTACGTACGCCCCGCACACCAGCGCGCTCATAATAACATCGCGCTGTTCCCTCGCTCTATCAGCCAGTCGGTACAAAAGCCAGTTCAACTCGCCCATCTGCTCTGGGATTTAAAGTTGCTTTAATTCGACTGCGTTGCTCGTCTCTATGTTAGGTTGTTAATGTCGCTTTATCAAAAGTTTAGAAGTCATTTACGGTTTCAGGAAAGATTTTTATTGAAGTAGGTATACAGAATGTTACTTTTCAGCGCTAAATTAAAACGGTTTCATTGGACGAGCTCAAAAGGTTTTGTAAAGTTGCATCTGTCTCTGGGTAGCGCCGCAGAGTGACGGTAGACCGGCAGGGCTACCGGAGGGTGAGCGCGGTACAACGACGATGCCTATTTGGGGATGCCGGTCGATGTGACTCTACAAGTTTCCATTTTTATCTCTATGACGTCACAGAAAGCGCGTGCCTCCAAATATAAATAAACAAAATATGATAACATAACAGTGGCACAGAAAACAAATTCATTTAAATAGTTTTAGTTTACTACGCCTCCCACGCTTTATGAATAAATCGTCATTGTTTACGTCGAAACATTCAAGAATTGGTTTAGTTTTTTTGTCAGCCCATTCATAAAAGCGTGCAGAAATAAATCCGCAACATTGATGTTAAATCAAATGGCAAGGATAAGGCGCTACTTGCTATTCCGACGGCAACAAGGCTCATTTTTATGGTTGATTTTTTCAATTTACGTTTTTTGCTAACGGTGCTTGACCACAATCTGTGGCGAGGATAATCAATATTCAGCACTGTGGGTATGTTGGTGCAATATGCATCTTATGTGTAGTTGTGTACAGACTATGTTGTGTATAGTAAGTTATCAATCATATGTTATGAGACAACGTTAACGAAGAAATGTGAAGGTGTACCTTCAGAATTTGTCTTCTTTGCCAGTGAGGGTTAGTGTCAGGTATACTGAAATTCAAAATCAGACGGAAAGAATATCATTTTATCCACTTGGTCTGATTCACACCTATATTTACTGTTGGAAATATTTAATCCATTGTCCATTGACATTATCTATTATTAACTATTCGTATCGAAGGCATGTAGAAGAGAAACAGTGCCAGTATCAGTGCTACCGAGCGGAATTCTCTCAATACTCACGGCGTGTAAATATTGGAACACTGCAACAGTGTCAGTCGTGTCTGTTGTAGCATTCGCGAAAAATCAACCACAACCATTTTCATAAAATATTCATGAACTTCACAAAGACCGTCAAAAGACAATTCTTTCGTGGCAGCCAAAGCTCAAGGCAAGTTGGTCCATTGGTTGCGTGTGCGCAGGCGGCGGTGCGTGCGTGTGTGTGTGTGCGGTGGGAGTGTGTGAGAGAACCAGTCCCACATCCTGTTTCTTCGTCCGCCGCCGCCGCGACAGCGCTGCGCGGCCCGAAGCTTTTTTATTTCACGATGATACAAAAATTATTCGACTTGCTTTATTTAGTTCTGGCTTTTTACAGTTTTATTTAATGGTTCGGTCTTTTTATTCTCTTCAATTTAGACTGGGATGTGTTTATTTGCTGATTGGAGATTCCGAGTGTCGATGAGGGCGGTGGGGCTTGGTGGATACTGGAACAGTTAGGCGCTGGCGTGGCCACCCCGCGCCGCGCCGACATTCCGCGGCAGGCATTCTGCGAACAGCGCGTCATCTCAGCCTCAGCTTGAGCAAAAACTAACCATTTTCCCTTTCAACGCATTAAGGCAAAACGGAACGTAATAATAACCGCAGCATAACTCGGGCACGCGCGGACACATTCCTCAGGGAAGCCTTCTTTTGTTTGCATTTCAACGCTTTATTTGTTCATTTCTCTTTCCGTCACCTTGCAACTTGACACTATTGATACGCTTGCATAACTGTATGCGTGTTGTGGCGAGCCCATTGTTCAATATTGAAATAGATGCTCCTCGAGAAGGCAATAAGTGGAACTGTTAAAAGGATTACCCGCTATGTGTTTTGTTAACTTTTTTGTTATGACGCGTAAGAGTTTTTGTAGTGTGGTTTGTTGTAAAGTAGCGGTTATTGAAATGTGATGGAGTGGATCATAAATCTTTTAGTGTGTATAATAGATATTTGGATGGTATTAATGAGAACCACTAGCTCATGATTAGATCTACTCTATCTGTATATGATTTGTTCAAAATAATTATGCTTAACTTACTTGAAAAGATCGTAAATATAAATATGTATAAGTAGTTATTTGAAGAACAAAATCGAGTCCTTTTGATTCAAGTCAAAGGATCCCATCATTCAATATAACAAGGGAATAGTTTGTGTAACGAATTGGCTAGATATCTAAACGGCTAAGGGAGCAACAAGTTAATAAAAGACAGGTCATTATCCGCTGATACGCGTTCAACATTGACATTGTTAAGCTGCCATTATAAATCATACGGCGACGGCAGGGCAGCCGGGTTGAAGCGCAACAGATAATAAATCTGAGGCGTGACGTCAGCGCCACGTATCTCGGAGAATCCCCGGAAGAGCGAATAAAATTGAAATGTCACGTAGCGATCAGCTGTCGCGGGGCGGCGGCGGCGGCGGCGCAGCGATACGCATAACGACGCCGCAATAAAACTTATTTTTATGTTTTTCGCTCACAATGGCCGCGCGAAGGTCGAGCTATCTAAATGGGTCAATACACTCGACGTAGTACGAGCGACCACGTGCCACCGGCGTTTGTAAATAGCGAGATATCGGCCGATTGTTGCAGTGATTAATGGCGCCGCGTAATGACTCGCCTCACTTGGCCGGGACCTAATGTGTTCATTCATCGCCGCATAGACAGTTAACTCGACACTATTATTATTTGTGTCCGCATTCCGGCGCGACATTAGGGCGGCCAATGTCAAGGCTGCACTTGATAGTTCCGCCCGCCCCAGCTAACTAAGTTTCGCCGGACAACTTCCAAGTCGATGTGGATTATTGCCCTCGTTTGTTCGTCTATGTAGCTGCCAGACGGCGGAATGTTTACTAGAGACGGTCCAATGTGTACAGAACAAATACAAATCTATAACATGACAATATTGGGAAAGCACGTTGCGTCCTATAGCTACGAAATTTCGTAGCAGATTTCGTAGCAAGTCCTTCCGTAGCAGCATCGTAGCCGCATAAAAATAAGTTTTTTTGTGCGTCTTTATGTTTACGTTTATTCGAATGACACTACTACTCTACAACTTGTTTTCAAATACTATAATTGCCTAGACTACAACCTACAAATAGGTACTACCCATACGTAATAGTCAGCAACGAAAAGGCTGCGAATGCGTTGCGTACGCTGTATGAATATTAATTCAAATTGACATGCAGATCTGCGGCTGTTGTGTTCGGTGGGCCGAATCAAAAGGAGTTTTACGAACTGAGCGCTAGGGGTGAGTTTCGCCAGTTCGTGGAGGCATCGGCAGGTGTAAGAGATAAGGGCGAAGGTCGTGGTTATCAATGGAGGATCTCCATACTCGCGCGCGCCGGACACATCTCGCGCCCATTCACTATGAAGACGTCCCCCCGCCGCCCGCGCCCCCCGCGGTGCATTCATGCAACAAGTTAGGGCTCCCGCGTCTTGAGGACCTTTCCGCTAAGACATTCTAAACTTTCTTCGTCTCCCAGCAACCAAATATTCATGGAACGAAACGTGAGATCTACCCGAGCGTAGCAGCCTGGGCTCAGACACTCGCTCGATATCGAACCCAGTACCGCGCCCGGCAACAGCCCGACACATCCCCAATCAACCCGCACGGCCCGCGATAACATTTGCATTAGCAAATTAATTGTTTTGCATTCATTCATTCATTAGCCTTTGTTGTCAGAAAAAACGATAGAGCGCCGCATAATTCAAATACACTTTTGTAAAGCATGGCGGTTCAAACACATTTCAGCTTCGGGAAGCCCAATTAAATATGGATGTGATTGAAAAACGCGTGTCCGGTAACGAGCGTGTACGTAATTGGTGGGCGGCGGGCCCGGAGTGACCCAGTTGCCGTTGCCGAGCGACGGGCGGGGGCGGCGGAGGCGGGGGCGGCCCGGCCGGGGGCGCTCGCGACCTGCTCGAAAACGACACCATAACAAAGGTCGTTCAACCGTCACTCTGCCGTACGAGAGGTGCTTCTGCGAATTTTCGCTTTGAGTCATATGAGACGAGACCATCAGACCCGGGGCCGGCCCAGCCAGCCGCCCGCCCCGCTACCCGCGAGCCAGCCGTGCTCATCATCACCAGCTCTGTACCACGAGAACCAAACCCCTAAAGAAGACAATGGCAAGAAGCAAACAGAAAACCTGCCAGCGAATAAATTTAATTGTTATAAGTCCTTTTCGCTGCCAACTGAAGACGGGGGGAGGGAGGCTGGTGGTACCAACTTGCGCCAAATTTCACTTTCGCTCAAGACGTTGTGCGTACACTTAGCCCCCTACCACCCCCGTCGCTTATATATCTTACAAACTTCACTTAGTTTCGACATCTACTCCTAAATCTTCACTTTCTCATTGTTTGTTTTATCATATAGAGTCTCTCGTAGATTGAGCCTCAAATCGAATACACCTCCTGCCGAAAGCTCTATACAAAAGCTCATATAAAATTATACATTTTTAATTACATATTTTCTTCTCACAGAGGGAAAAAGCAATGCGCCAGAATATGTCGCTCCGACGAGAGAGCTTCGCCCTCTGCGAGACGTCGTTATCTTAGCGAACCCTAACTGAGAAAAACATAAAAAACGCACGTCAAAAAAGTCCTTCCACTCACAAAACTCTCCCACCCGCTCACCCTCCCTCAAGTTATAAAACTAGAGGCAGACGTAAGCCGCCCACGGGGATGTGGACCCAGCCGCCCCGGCTTACGGGCGAGAGTGGCTCGGGCGGCGCCCACACCAAGGCGGCGGCGGGAGCGAAGGCGAGCACACGAGCGTGGAAGATTTAGCAAAATGAAAGCCGACTCGCTCTTAATTCAGGAGCGGCTGGCGGCGTGCGCACCGCCGTCGATACCGCCCGCCCCCACCGCCCGCCATAAATAAGGGGGGCAACTCGGGTTAACTAAGAGTCGCCCCCCCGGCGCCGCTGGAAGGGCGAATTAAGGGGGCCGCGCCGAAGGACGAATTAAGGAGATGAGAGAGCACACGCTCTCGAGACTGGCACCGCGCTGCGGCCGCTGTCACCTGATTACTGCCACCTACGCTGCCTCGCCGGCAAACAACTCACCTCCTATAGCCACCCTAATGTATAAGCTGGATTTGATTACACAATGCTTTCCACTTTCTGTTTTATTCTTTCATTTTGTAGTTTCCGCAACTTGGAGCTGGATAGAATCTAATCAGAATAGAAAATGACGTGAAGCCGTAGCCGTAGCCGCCGCCCACGCTCGTGACGTCACGCTTGCACCATGTGACTCACTGCGCTATACTAATTGCAATCTATATCCCTACCAAGTTAGGGTTCGTTTTTGTTAAAATTCAAGTCGGTCCTTTGTTTTCCGCACGCGGGCGCTCGAAATTGACTCTACTCGAGTCGGCGTAAGGTTGAAGATGGCAGAGCGCGGTGTAATATCTTGGAGAGGGGGAGGGTATAAATTTTCCATGGGGGCAGACGGGGCGACGTCGCCGTGAGTCACCCGGGAGGAGGCACATATTGTAAATATCTACCACTCACATGTCACAAAGTTTTCTCCGCATCGAGAAACTTTGTTAACGTCAACGGAGCACGTGGCCTTCGCTGATATTAAACATAATCGCCTCGAGTTTCCCGCGCTCGCCGCGCTACTCACTTTTTATTTTGCGCCGCAGCTCGTTCTAGACTTTGTCGCGCTATTTTCGTTCGTACGAAATTCTTTGTTTGGTAAGTCTTAATAATATTGAATCACAATTTGCCTTGGTAATGCACGTAATATTACACAGATTATTTCATATTTTATATCTCATATTTAGTTGTGAAACGGAGCAATCGCAGTATTGATAAGCGGGTCGCAGCAATCGCGCGAGCCGCGACTCACCTTGAGCTGTGATAACAGTCCCTGATAACACTCTCCGCCGCTATCCATCGTTGCAAACATCACCCACTACGTTTTACACCTTTTATTTATTATTATAATACGACTATTTAAAATATCAAACGTTTGATTGACGCCGAAAATATTTTTGATAGGGATTTTTGTAATTCGCTTTTCGAATGTTTGATTTGTTTGAAGGATTTGAATATTTATTGCGCAAGTGATAAGTATGCAATCTTTTTGGTGAGTCATTATTATATTCAAATATCAATACAAAATCAGTTAATTATTTTCATTACTTATTTCAGCTCAAGTCTCCATAGCTATACACGAGATAACATCGTCGAGTTGCAATTGCAAGGAGATGATGCAAACAAACTGCAAGAATTTCCACTATGCGCCCGCCAAGCCCGCTCTAACAAGGGTCTTATTGCTAAGTAATTAAGGTTGAAAATTATTTAAATATACGAGTATCATCGTAAGGTAGAATGAAAATGTTGAAGTTTTCCTGTAAGTATACCTTCTGTTTGTAGCTTTCCTATTGGCGAGACCGGTAGATATTCCAGGAATGAATGACGTCAACATTACAACATCACAGGGTAATCCCTGTCTCCCCGATACCTTGATCAAAGTTATATGAAAATGAGGATGTTACTACTTGGCAAACCTTAAACGCGAATTCTCGAAAATAGAAACAGAATTCTGAGAAAACTCGTGCCGGTTCTCCGAACCTCGGTGCGGTATCTATTGTTTGTTTTACACGAATTTCTACTAATTGGGTACGCTTGTTATTTTTGTTGCTGATAATATTATGAAAGGCTTTTTTCGTAAAATATAATGATTATAGTACTACCTGGCATCTATCAAGGACTCCGTTTTCGCCAACCAAATGAAATATTTAAACCGAAGTTCGGGGTTGAATCAGGGTTGAATAGCATAGAGAGTATACACCGAAGGGGACCCTTCCTGCAGCGCCCCCGGCCGCACAATGGCAGCCCCCAGCGCCAACTTGCAGATTAGGGTCCCAACTTTGTTCTGCCGTTCTCTTGTAATCATGTAAAAGGATTTTGCTCCTCTGAAAATGAATACCAAATGAAAAGGACTATCAAATGGGCCTCTTGACCCAGGTTCGTATGGTGGTCTACATTTTTAATAGAGACAGGTTTACTGACAGAGGCTATCAATCGATACCGGAAATATGGTAGAGGTCAATATTGGTCGGAGCGTCCGTCAGTCGTCAACTGGTCACGTGACCACGTCCAGCGACAATACACTCAGTGGCGGCAGCAGCGTGCTGCTTTGCATAAGTAATGAGCCGCCCCCCCCCGCCCCGCGCGCCGCCCGCCCGCCCCCGCGCTAGGCCTATCGATTGCGGTGGCGCGGGGCGGGCCGCATCGCCGTAATTGTCACACGGCCGAGGCTGAAATTTCAAAACCACCCCCGCGTGTAGACCTTACTACCCCCGCATAAAACCTACAATCCCGCAACGCTGCAACTTTTATCACTGATTGAATACCAAATGTGTTGATAGCCAGCTCTAAGTTTGGAGGCTGCTCGTAATAGAGCCTTCGCAGTCTATGACAGAGGCTAATTAGACAGGCGCGTGATTCCAGTAAATGGATTTTACTCGTTCGTGTTACGGAGTGAATAAAAGCACGAATTGCTGTCACCGGCTTTTGGCTATTCAAAACCTAGTTTTAAAATAGACGGTCGGTGAACTGTGAAGGAACCGCTTGGTTCCTAGTGGCGGCGGCACGCGATGGCCGCTCGGGCGAGTCCACGCTGCCAGCGCGGCGCTGCACTGTGCTGCTGATTACTGGGCGAGCAAGCAGGCGGTGTTACATGTGCGGGCGCGTTCATTGTCCGGCGGCGAGGGAGAGTGGCCGGTGGTTACGTGCTGGCTGGCGTACACCCGGCGACCAGGCGGGCGGCGCGGCGCTCTCGCTCGCCGCTGCTAGAAAAGACAATTTCGTTTCGCCCACCAGAGCGTGCGACGTCGCTGCCGTCGCATCGTACATGTATTAATAGTGGTGTGGTCTAAGCGCGCGGTTTTTTAGCTCAGGCAGCGACGAAAGTATGGAGAAAGTGGCTTGTTGACGTCACGCACACATGCGCGCCGCACACGCGTGCCGCGCGATCTACTGAACGTGACAGCCGCCGCCGCCGCTTGCCTCACCGCTCACCGCGCGGTTGCAAAACCGACCGCTCCTCATGAGAAATACGGCTGCGAGCGCGATACCTTGCACACACTCACGACACGTTCGGTTACTCAACGCAGCGGTGGAAATTCTCTCCGTTTTTGTCCAGAAAGACAGAGCGATGATCGTTAAAGACTCCCTAATCCCGAAGTAATTGGGTGTGATACGGGCAGTTCCCTAAATGCGGGTCTGACACTTGTTGAAAAGACAAGTTTTGACGCCCCCTTTTCAATGACCGACCGACGATATGAAATATGGATAGTTTACAGGTGCAAAGGTAAACAAGTGGACGCGAACAAAGGGAGATGTGGAGTTCTTACGAAGCGATGCTTGGCGGGTGACGATTGTGTGCGATCGAGTACGAGAATGGAGGCATTGTTAGCCGCACATGACATAACTCAGCTTGTGCCCACGCGATCATAACACAAGCATAATCGGATTGCAAATAATCAGGATTTTGAGGTAACACACTGTATTATCTCCATAAACTTATATTTCACGCGCCTATTTTACGCATCGTCAAAGCTATGTTATGCTTTTACTGAATTTTTATTTGTAATGTATTTATATCTGTGTTATGTGTACGACAAAGTGTTCATAAACTAAAAAAAAATATGACGATAACTTTAATAATTTAATATAATAAACTCACGAGCCAAGTTAGGATCCGTTAATCCTGACCAACTTTTTCGTTACTTTCGGTGTAATCCATTAAACTTAAGATAGGTCACGATCATACTCTTCTCCATTCATGGCCTAATCAAATCAATTCCTTACCTACTTAATATAGATGAACAAGACCGCAAAGTAGTGAGTTGAATCAACTGGCTCGTATCGTGATCTTGGCCGCCCGTGGCGAGCGATTAATTACATTATACAGTGAGATGAAAAGGAAAACCAGCCGGCGATCAGCTGATCGCTGATTGATGTGTACTCGAGCCACTCGCTGCACCGCCGCCGCCGTCTCGTCCTAACCCATTCACAAACCGGCACAACATAAAAAACACACCCCCGTTACCTGATATTTATTACCATTAAATTACGAATCGATTAACCGGGGACACACCCACCGATCAGATCTTTTATTTCTTTGTACTCCATCTGTTGCAAGGTCGGACTCGTGGATTTCACGACCGGTAATTAAATTATGAACAGATGTTTTGAAGGGGTATTTTCTCTAAACAACGCAAAGGTGAGAGGCAAAGCAATCAGAAAATGTTCATCATTTTTTTCATTGCCAAAAAAGATGGTGTTGTGACGTCACAGCTGGGAGGGGGTGGTGGGGTAGATTAGGGCTGCAGGGGGGGAGATTGGAAACACCCGAGAGGGGTCGACCCCCGCCCGAGCGCCCCTACCATGCTTCTAAATTCCTAATTTAGAACGTCGAGTTCAAAGCTATAGTTTTCAGTATAAGTGTTCGTTTTTTTGCTAGGTGAACTAAGCGTACAGACTTACTAGTAGAACATCTACAACAAAGGTAAACACAGGTACTGAATATTAATATTATTTTGAATAATTTCCTTTAGTTTTTAACTGAGATGTCATAAGTTTGTGATCTTGAAAACATTGCACGTTTCATATAATGATCAGGCTTAAAAGGCACAGATTTATAAACTTATTGAAATTCATTGGAATATTATCGTAATCTTTTACTATAATATGTGTATTTGTAAGTCTGTATAGTTTTCATGTTCTTGCCAGTGCTGTCGTTCGTTTTTGCACAGCAGACCAAAGAGCCGAATACGAAGAACGACTCCCTATTCCAAAGCAACTCAACGGCAATGCTCGTGGATGTAGAATCGTGTTCGAGGCGAGAGGTCGGCGTTAGGGGCTGCAGACAGGCGCTAGGCGGCAAGGGGAGGCGAGGGCAAAGGGACGCTGACTCCGGCCCCACGTACAACCCAGCACGGCCAAGCACGAACCCGAAATATAAAAGGTGAGGAACCTATATAGGTACAGATAATGGAAAAAGGTGGATTATTTTGCTAAGACATAATTGAAATGTAGGTTTCATGAGCAGTAATTTTATTGCAATAGTTAAGTCAGTCAGTACAATAATAAGCTCATAACAGAATACGCAGAATTATTGTGTTGACTCTTTAAACGTTAGAACCATTGTGCTTTTTGAAGTTCAGCGGTTTCAGCAAGGATCCCTAAGAGCATCCGATCCCGGTCTGTCGCCCACGCCCTCTCTCGGTACATTACTGTAATTACCTGATTACAGTGTCTTATATACTCGGCACGAGTAGATACTACTATTGTATAAAGACGACCTGCAATATGTGTTTAATATCTACCCGGGAGGAATTATGCGCAACTAAACAAACTACCTCAGCAATTCATTAGGTAACCGCTTAGATAACTATAACGTCAAACGTAAAACTCCGCAATTTTTAAGTTCCCCTGAAACCCAATAAATTGCGCTACAAAATAATAAAACATAGAGAAAGAAAACCAGCTTCCCCCTTTGGCTGATTACGACCGTAGCGCTTGGAAATAAGAATGAATTTTTAATGAACCCCCCCAGCCGGGGCGAGAGCACCCCTTTCAACTCGACTACGCACTTAGGAGATTAGTCCCGGGAGCTTTCTAGTTAACTTACTGAACACCGACTGTTATTAAGTTTAGAATTTACAAAAAGAAATCTTCGGCATTCGGTAGTAAACATAAACAAGTCGTAAAGCTTAAGGAGATAAGAGACGACCTTGCGGTGGCGGTGGCATAATAAAAGTTGGGTCGTGTAAACAAAGAATGTAAATGTTAGATGGTCGTGAGGCGCGGAGGCTGCGAGTTCCCCCGCGTCGGCGCTACGTCACGGCGGAAGTCGCACACTGCAGCCGCCGCCGCCGCCGCCCGCGGGTTCAATGTCGGACTATCTATCGACCATCAATCACCGCCCGAGAACCGACCCAGACTACCCCACACTACATCGACATCGATACTCCTACGAGATTCGCTCGACACAAGTCATAAAGACGTATTGTATCACTAATTGTTTAACTATTACGTGTTAGCAATCAATTACGATATTAAAACATTAAAACGTGTTAATGAAAGTACTGAGGCCTTGGTGCGGGGCGCGATTGAAACGTCAAATTATTACCTCAGAGATAATTTCCCGATAACAACGGAGTGCCACTTCCTATGTTTATACGTTTTGTGCATAAAAATAGTTGGTTGTAAATGTGGTTGATAACAGACCTGATACTATTTGTTGACACGCAGTAATCCGCTTCGGTTTATATCGTGGTCACGGCCAACGTATTATTATTCTATCACGCTCACACCTTCATAAACGGATCACCCATTCATATCTCGTTGAATAGTTTACATTAGATCATCTAACGCGAATTTATAAATATACAATCAGCAACTCGGAAACGAGGGAATACCGGCGTAGTTTTTCTAGTCATTGAGGGGCTCCGAGAGTGTGGGGGCAACCCTACGCATTCCTGCGAGTCTAAAATAGCGTCGATAGATTGCAGTATCGATAGAGCTCCCGCGCGGCTGCATTCGGAAGCAAGGTCGTTTGTGTTTACCAACTGACAACCGACACTCTTCAAAGTCTCAACACGTGCTTCGAAAAATGTGCTCTATTTTATTTTATTTCTAACGCACGCCGCGCCGCGCCGTATTTTTAGTCCTCTTGTCATTCAATGTATACACGCTAGTCCACCTAACGGCCGGCATGCGGCAGTGCGATGCGACGGGCTACGGGAACAAGGCTCGGAATGTTTACCAACTTCCATCGATTGTTACATTGAAATATGAGCCGCACGACCTAGTCCTCGACTTCAAACTGTCAAACATGTTCACTCGAACCGCAAGTTGATGCATCGATTGGAAACGCCGCAAAAAGATCGATGTTAAGTATCGATTTGTCTGTTGAACTGTTCGAGTGCAGTGGGGGCAAGGCCGGCGTTGTTTACTAGCCGTTATCAGCCAGTTGTCAGTCACCCAAGACTCCGCACGTGAAGTACTGGCGGCCCTCACCGTCACGTCTACATTGTCGCGCTCTGACACGGTATATATTTGTCTACGCGACTGTACGTTTGCTAATGCGATGACGTCTTAATGCTCTTTCTGTGCGGCAGTCCTCGGTGGGGTTTCCTTTAAGACGACAGGAGTTACGTGCGTGCCCAAATAACTTTGTTTCTTTTGCGGCGACAAGGTTTTCTTAAAACTTAGCTATAGCCTTCAAGGTTACAATGGCTCCATTGATAATATAACAGTTCTCAAGTTACAGTGGATAGCTACCGTGCATCGACAATATCTGGTGATTGCTTTCGGCAATACATCACAACGGTGACGTCACAACAAAGGAGATGATATTCTTAAATTGTGAAGGGGCCCTGCAGAGGGGGACAGGGCGCTGCAGTGGGGTGGGCCCCGCTAGGCGCGTACTGCCTGCAATATCTGAGTGAAAGTGTCGCCGGATCGGCCGCGGGAACAAGCCGGGGTTGCTACTGCACCCTTCCAATATATCCCAAAATCAACCCCCTTAAAACGTATATGGTATTTTTATAAAATTACTCTTCAAGTTACATTATACATGTAGTTACACCGCTCTAGATAAATAATACACGTTGAACTATGTAGGGTTAGGTACTAATGTATAAATATTACACCAGAATGTTAAAGTCAAGGTTCAAGAGTACCCATTAAAATCACATAGTGTCCAATTGAAGTAACAAGTCACGTAGGCTAAGCACAAAATTACCCCATTTTCGGGTAATTAAGGTGTAGAGGGGAACACCGCAGTGGGCGCCGCAACCGTCAATGGATGAAGACGCCCCCCCTCGGCCGTGTAGTGAGTGCACTCACTTGCACCTCATAGTACGGCGTTCCTTGAGACGACCTTTATAACTAAGTAGGCGCGTCTTTGAGCCGGCCTCATCCGTCTGCCCTATTCATTGTACAGCTGTTTCAAACATATAAGCACAGCTACTATAGTTGTGCAGGCTATTTTTGCAGCTGAATCTTAAGTCTGTACAAAACCAACGGCATTGCATCTTCACTATGGAACCTGATTGATATTCGTTCAAGTATTCAGTCGATAACAATATTACCTATAACCGTATAGGTGCACGGAATTTATGAATACAAGACGTTTAACCGAAGGCTTTGGAGCGATCGCAATCAGGTGTTTTCCATTTCTACGAGATATCGTCCCGATAAGGCGCTGGGCGATGGAGCGAGTCGTGCGCGATCGAGATCGAGACAGACAAACGACCGGAACGGCCACGTCGTCATTATCTCGACTCATGAATGAAACGGAACGTAAATCGAAACGTATTGCGTGCCATAATCCGTGCACATTAATCTCTCAAACGCCGATTGTGACGTAACAAAACAAATGGCTCAAGTTCATTGATCCACTTTGTAACAGCTAAATGTGTCGTTGTTTATTGAATGTCGGCGTTTAGCGAGTCGGCCGCAGTGCAAGCGAAGAACAAGGTTGTTGCTTTGTGGAGCACACCATTATAACCATTATAAGGTCTTTAATATCTCATCATCACACACATAGTCTTATGAATTGGTTTTTATGTATTTATTAGAATCTGGGTGATTGCTCAAGACAATTATAGAATAGATTTCT
Organism: Plutella xylostella; assembly: GCF_932276165.1. Classification (NCBI taxonomy): domain Eukaryota; kingdom Metazoa; phylum Arthropoda; class Insecta; order Lepidoptera; family Plutellidae; genus Plutella; species Plutella xylostella. The sequence goes on from NC_064005.1 coordinate 4,765,594, forward strand.
CAACAACTACATATTTAAGTCGATAAATATATTAGATTGTGTTATTTTTTATTAACTCACTTATCACGTATTTAATCCATTAGTAGAGCCCGAATGTCGTTTGTTTATGAAATGTCAAAACATACAAGTTAATTACTCATGATTTGCATTCCGTCTGCCCGCTGGCATTCCTCACTTACGCCGCTTCCGAGCGATACGTCATTATGTATATTTATGAACGTATTATGATTATTAAGTGACGTTTTCATTTCATTATGATATCGTTGACCGGCCGGCTATTATTAGCATTCATTCAGAACCGCGGTGATTTGTCGCTAATCAGCCGTAGACGTGAGTGGAAGCAGTTATAAATGGATCACGCGCTACTCATGTTGTTATTGTTACACATCAACACTTTTCTTATAATGTACATTATTAATATCACGGTATATTTTCGGACGATTGATTATTGGCTTGTACTAAAAAATTATAAAGTATTATTACAAAAACACCTTGAACTCAAAAGTTAAACAACATTCGCCAAAACACTTGATGTTAAATTTATCGCGATTAGATTACAACATCAACATCAGATTAAGTACACACTCATAATAATTATGTAAACATAATATTTAAACATCACATCAGCCCATAAAATCTGTGTGACCCTACTCGAACTTGACCGTCAAAACAAGAGGATAGCAATAAAAAAACATCACTTATACAATGACGTCGATTTACATAAATTATTAGCGTGAAGTGAGAGCGGGGCGCGGGCGGGGTACAGATGCAGTGCAAGTACTCAGGTTCAACGACACCATTCCATTTTATTGCCAGACGTAATTGGGTCGTCGTGTGGCATTGAGGGCATGGGAAATATATTTAGAGCAAACTCAACACATTCCCGAAAACGAGTTCAGACATTTTTCACAACACTTCGGCCTACGAGATGCGTCGGACGCTCCCGTTCTAACAGGACTTTTATTGAAAAATGGCACGAGTGCACTCAGAGCAAATAAAAGAAGGCGGTGAGCCGAAAAAAATCAAAACACAAACACGAGGTGGGCCGCAATAAAAGTATAATTGGCCGTATACAATTTCAAACAAGTGACATTGGAGCCTGTGTTGGTATTTTTTGTTTTGTTCATAACAGGTGACTTCGCCGCCCTCCCGTCGCGAGTCGATGCCCTATATTTTTATTGATAGCCGTTCAAGTTCATGAGTCACACAATAGCTCGCATTAGGCGTCGGGCGTGATGTGATGTCAAACACACCGCCTCATAAGTGATTTACATAATTAGGAGCGTTTGCATAAGATATTATTATGCGTGTCTTCGCCCGATGTAGTTTCCGTGTATAGGCAGCGGCTAATTCATTCAAGATGTTTGTTTATGTGTTTACTATTACTTTTCCCGTGCACGTGGTCCTTTGTTTACTATGTGTGGAGGCGAGCGTAAATTTTAGTGCGAAACTGTGTAATAAAAGTGTTCCGGTTATTACAAGATGCTTTTTACGTGAGCGGCATGACAAGACAGTTATCTTAATTTGTTCGCGTCACAACAGCTGATTCAATAAATGCGCGTAATGTCTCAATGGCATCTCTGTTAAGCATTTTTATGTGAATTTTTGAGTCAGCTGTAACTCTGTTATGCTTGTTTACTTTCTTGTGATTTTCAAATCGTGATTTTCATTACGAATGACAACGAACTCCACACATTTTATGCTATTTAAAGTTTGAAGCATTTAAGTAGTACGGCTCTTTTAATGTACTTATATTTTATTCTAGCGTTCGAAAACATACCAACACTACAATATTCTTAGTATTTTTTAAGAAACTGCAAGCAATTTACGTTCTTAAAGTAAGTAGCAGTGGTGTGTTCCGTCCATCTCGGAAGAGGCACGTGCCTGCAGATTGCAACAAGTCGGTGTTCCTATGCAATAGAACAATAGAACTTACTTTAAAATTTGAGGCAACGCGTTGAATTCTTTTTTATGGAAATTTTGTAGCAAATTCGTAGCAACCGTAGGCATGTGGTCAGGTGTATATCGGATGTCTTTGTTATCGTGTTATCGTACTCGGCAAGTGATAAAAACATTTTATCGCTCGGCGCGTATCAGCATATCAGGTTTATCAGAGATACAGACGTGGAGTCAGCCCGGTGTTCAGAACAAAATAAAAAGAGTTTCTAGTTTGCCGTAGTGTAGTCGCCATTGGCGATTTCAGTCGAAACGTAAATCTCAATAAGCGAAGTGGTCGAGAGGGCGGGGGAGGGCGGGCGATGGGCGGGGCGCCCAGGCGTCGCCATGGCAACCGGAGCCCCTCACCGCCTAGCGACACGAGAGAAGAACCTAGCGAGCTATCTCGCACGTGAGGCATTCGCCAGATCAGACAAAACTCTGTCTACCATATCTACTTTAAAAACATATCGCGTAATGTCCCATATAGTTTAAAACTAGAATATCTTAAAGGGATTTTAGGATGATTTAAAACTATAAAATGGAACGCCTAAAAGTCTCAAGAAATAAGTGGTAATAACGTAGGTATAGAAAGTAAAGTGTGTTCTGTGTGTCGCTGGCGAGGCAACTCGACGATAATTAATGTGTAGCCGAGTCGAGCGCGCGGCGCCGCCAGCCAGCGTCCGACAAAAAACCCGCTCCGTGGCACAAAAACTGGCCTGAGTGCGAGCGAGACGGCCGCTGCGAGTGCGAGCGAGACGGCTAAACAAGTACCGATTTCTGTGGCTGTTCGTAGCGCTGCTATCGCCCCGAGCACCACATTTACCGAGACAATACCGCGTTTTGATTTAAAACTCGGAATGCGCCCTTCTATCACATGGCGGTTTGACAGCTCCACAAACTGTCAGATACGTAAAAAGGCGCGCTTTTCGAATCCGGAAAAGGGCCACAGTAATTACTGTTCTAATAAATGTATTCTAAGGGTTTTAAGATCTAAGGGTAGTCTAGAGAAGCAGATTGATGTATTTGGTACATAAAACGTAGTTTAATATGCTTATTAAACAATTTACAATTTATGTGTGTTAAGATATTATGTTGTATTGTATAAAGAAAAAGTCAAGGATATACTTATACAGTAAATTATAAATTTCTATATAAATCTTTCTATAACAATTACAAAACGATTATTGAAAAATATTCATATAACATGGTCGAATTTTGTTTTAGCGTGAATATAATAAATTTGAATATCAGAATACCCTACTCAAAGGTCATAAATGTTAAAATCCCAATAAATTTCAAAAGTTCAGAATACCTATAATGCCTACTTAAGTAATAAGTAGATATATTTTTTTGCAATTCAATATTAAACTCCCAGTTTATCATACAACTAGACAAGTCATGGAATTAGTCGGTTACAATACTTTGAAAATCTAAGTCGAATGTAAGTACCTAAAGTGGTAACATAAGTTGAAATAAAATATTGAAAAACATTAAGAAATACCTTTAGATCTTACTAACAAATGGATGTTAACAGTCAGAAACACCATAAAACTTTAAATATGATAAGTATTGTAACCAGCCAACCCACCACTCACGAATTTTGTCTAAGTCTCTGAACTGAAAAAACTTGAATCGAGCACAAATCAAAATTAAAACACACACAACGTTTCAGGACATAAAACTGCGTGAACTCACCTGAAAATCACTCCACATTTTCATTGGAATACACCATAGTTCCGATACAAAAACATCACACGATTACGAAAACAACTGTTAAAAGCACGACGCACCGTCACTGTGACATACGGACAGAGTGGAGGCCGAACTCAGACTGAGGCAGTCTGTGGCAAGTAGCGCGGCAGGCGCGAGGCACTTGCGACGTTCTGGCACCGAGAGGCCAAGCTCGGGGCCGCTCGGGGCCGCTCGGGCGCGCTCGGCGCGGCACCCACCTGCGACTCGCTTCCACGAACAACAAAACCGAACCGAGTCCGCTGCCCGTACAATACAATGCCGCTGCCAACCTACCTACTGCTAGAAGGAAAATGTTCATGTCTTTCTGAGCACGCTATGCCATACTGAAAACGTATTAGGAAAGATTGGATGGAACGCTTTAGCGCTGCCAGCTCTTCAACTATGACGTTGAGCCATGACTTTTCGAGACGGGGTATTACGTATACCTCGATACCTACTTTTGCAATAGTAGGAAGCAGTTCTGCAAAATTAAGTTTTTGGCAGTGCCGCAGAACAACTTGAGAACATTAACAGGTACCGTGTGATAACTTCACTAAGGCCAGACAAATTGACTTGAACGGCGACTTTGCACATTCAATAGGTAAAACGTAATCCGAGGCCGTAATACAAAGAACTTAAGTTTTCACCCGCCAGATAACATAAAGTGACAAATAAAAAAGCTTTTGGAACAAAGTTTGAGTGCGGCGAGCTACGGCCGCGTAGCAGGAAGTTCGTAGCAGTAAAACTTCGTAGCGCTCTCGTAGCGTGAAAGTTTTGATTTCAACGATTTGTGGCGCGGAGAGGAGAGGGCCGTGAGCCGCGCTAGATATGCGCGACCCCGGGCGGCGGGCCCCTCACCAACGAAACCGGTTCTGCAACTACGTGAACGAAACACTCGCTCTCCAATGCCGGCTGCGCGAGACCGCCAGCGACGATAACGCGTGCAGACTTAGCAATGTACGACGGGCGTACGATGTGTTCGTATTATATAAAGTTTGTAGGTTTATCAGCTCGTCCATCTCTCGCGAGAGTGCGCCACTTGGCTGTCGAGCGACTACGCCCTTACTGCGTAACGTTTTACAGAGCTCGAGGCAACCACGAATGCGACAAATACTCGCTTTACACTGCTTGCGATGTGAGAGAAATCGGTGCAGCGTGGCTTGAGGAACGAGCAGTGACTCGTGCTTAATCGATATTGTAGCATCCGTTCATTGTAAGTTAGGAAAACTCATTTGGCGGCAGATTTAAACTGTCTTTTCTTTAACGTTGTGAAAAAACTCTTATTATCCTTCAGGTTTTTTATATATAAATGTGCTTGACCATAGTTTACAATATTTGAAATATGTATAATATTCATCATGACATTGCATATTGTCTTTGTTTGAAGGAGCGCAATCGCAAACAAATTGAAATAAATCCTTTAATTGATACGTATAAGGAACATATTGCGATTCATGCATTCCACAGCTCCCAATTATCGTCAAGACATAAAAACATTGACCGTCTTTTCTAGAATTGTAGCATCTGTCATTCACAAGCTTTCAGTAAGCATGGCATCTTTTCTGAACGAGTCAGGAGCACAGTCAGTAGGCACAGTGCTGCTGCTGCCGGGTGCTCATTATGCCGCGCCGGCGGCTCCAGCCAGCGCCAGCGACACGTTCAGAAACTGCGTTCCCAAACCCTCCTCATCGCGGCGCACGCGAGCGCCCTATTCACAACATGCTCGTTCTGAAATTTAATTCAAAGTCACCTTTTCCATTTTCAAACGTTGCAGCAGCAAGTGACGAGTGTCGTCGTAAACAAAAGTGCTGTTTTATTAGGCGCATGGCGCTTTCGCGATCGAAGTGTTATCATTTCTATATTTGTATCGGCCTACACAGTGCTAAATAGATAGGATTTTTTATAATTAATTATGCAACACTGGTGTAACTGAAACGAAACATTCCTAACATTTCCCGATTCGGCGATCTAAAATTATGGGCAACACCAATGTGCTATCAAACTCTTATTTGCTTCATATACTTATGTTGAAATAAGTCATAAAATAGCATTTTAGCTTTAACCGAAGGATTATAGACCTTCAATTTTGGAGTCCTGTCTCCCAGTCTGATATCTGGCAAGCGCCCGCCAGCAGGCGAGGCGCGGCGCGCATGCGCAGAGCGCCACGCAAGCGGTGCAGCATTTCGTCCACACTGCAGTTTGCGCGGGAAGCTATCGCCTTACTCGCCACTGTTACTTGCCTACATCTCTCACTCTCTGAAGAATGTTTCAAAGTTTTATTTATGTTTTAGTTGTAAGATGTACAGCGAGAGGGTAGCACGCCTGCACGCCGCCTCTATCTACTAATAGCCTCCGCAATCTACCATTGTTAATTTTGGTAGAATATACTGAATATAATGAGTATCACAAATAAATTGTCTGAAATACCTAGGTTAAAGAGATGAGGAAATTCTTATGGAAGCATACTTACACAGTATACTAAAAATATAAATAAATCAAATAGGTACCTTATTATTGGTTCAGAGAAAACTGTTTAATAAAAATAAACAATTTTTAACGTAAATTAGGCCATATTTATATCGATGTTTTCAGGTGAAAAGTAGAGAGTACTCCTGCCAGATGGTCGGTTGGCAGTGGCTGAGAACATCAGCTCAGAAAACACAGCAAATAGAACTGGTGAAGATGATAAGTGAGAAAAAATATAACAAAACTGGCTTATTGCAAAACACAATCAAGGGAAAAGCAAATTAGTTTTCCAATTAGCTAAATACAAACACGGATATACAATTATACACGTAATTTCAGGCAGAAGGAAAGTTTACAGCTTTAAGCTCCCCGTAGGAGTTTCTAATCTCCACTTTCAAAATTAGAATACAAACGCGCGACCTAGCTGTAACGGTCCGGGCGGACAAGCGAAAGGTACTAGGTTCAATTCCTGTTAAATGCATGTTTATTAAGTCTTTCCTGAAACGAATGAGTAGTATTAGATGTAGGATATAAAGCCATATATAAAATGTATCATTATTTTTATCACAGTGAAAAGGTTTTGCCGCATTTGGATGTCATTGTTCAGGTTCTAACGATGGCCGTGTTATACATAAAGAGGTATAGGAAATACGAATGAGCCAAAATTCACAACCGTTGATATGGAACATGGACCCGGAATGATGATAATAATAATGATGAGCCAAACTACATTATGTTCTATGAAAAGAAAGGATCTTACTGGACCATGCTTTATGAAATAAGTTTCTATAAATACACATTTGTATGTTATAAGTAGGTAGTTAGGTACTCACATATTTTATACTTAGTCCCCAATTCAAAATTACTATATTTTTGCTATAATACAAAATTAAACAGAACTACAAATTAGTTCGAGTTTTCTCTATTATTAAAATACCACACTTTAGTAGCAAAATGATCGAATCCATGTGGAGCAAATGATTACTGAAACCTTTTATACACTTCCAATATTTTCGCGCTAATGAGAGAGCTTATTAATCAACCAAACATAATGCAGCAATGGTTAATTTATACATAAAATATAATGTACATTTGTTTTTATTGGTGATGCGCAGATCCTCATAGATATAAGAGCAGAAAGAAAATTACACATGGAGAATTGTAAGAACCAATGGGATAATTTGATTACACATATTAATTAAAACAGATAGTTCCGCTGTGTTTGAATTAAAAAAATACTAGGTACTTAATAAAAGTTATATTTGAACGGATAAAGATATTGTTTAGATCAGAGTAGAGCTTAAAATGAATTTCATGATTGAATTTTTGACTTCAGATAGATAATCTTAATGTTTTAAAACTATGTCTGGAATATAGGTGTTACAAAAACAATAATTGAAATAATTCAAATCGGTGTTTTTACCATATTGATCAATATAAGTTCAGGACAAAATCATGAAGTTGGACGTAATATTTTAGTAAATTTCACAGCGTTGTCGTCATTAATACCAGCCAATAAGCATCATTTTCCTGTCCATTGTGGACTCGCTGGAGTTGGGTCATCATTATTCTTGGAGTGGTCATTGTTTACTTGTGCTGATGTTATGCAAGTGCACAAGATATTTCAACTGATTTCTTTTGTTGAGTTTGCAACAAGAGACTTTATTAAAATTTGGTTTGGCTACGTTTAGGAAGGTTTTTGGCTATTTAAAAGTAATGTGTATTCAGGTAAACTTTGTAGTCTAAAATAATTCTGCATCGTGGTATCGATACATGATGATAACTGTAAGACTCGTTAATGATCTAATTTGGAATATTTTAGATCCTTCCAAATTAAACTAAAATTTTACAAAGGTTTTTTTATTGATTAAATTCGTAATTAATTTGATCACTAAATGTAACAAGAAATGAGGTAGGACCAGATTAGCGCTGAATAATATCTAACACAATATGATGAGTGTATTCCTGAGCTTTTGTATCTCTAAGTCTTTGGGACTGAAAGGACTGCTCTCTTTCACATAAAAAGAGTGTAAGCGGGACAAAGAGCGGCAAAGACGATTCCAGCTGGAGGAATCACTCGGAGTGCAGCGGCGGCGGCGGCGGCGGCGGCGCACTCCGCATGTCCTTACCAAAGCCCGGCTTTATCTCCCTCCGCTGCTCTTTGACACATGACGTGGGCTCTGCGACCTCGCCGCCTCGGCCACACTTCCCGCTCTTATCGCAACGACCCAAAGCTCAAATTCCCACCAGCCACTTCCTACTACATACAACTCGACTTATTAGATCGCGCGCCATTCATTGCTATTGCTAGCTTATTTTTTAATTTGCGTTTTTCGGACAAGTCCAGTCCGAAAATTGATGATTGAATTAAGTTATCTGCAGTTAAATACATGCTGATTAGGTGCTAAACTGACTAACGATGTGTCTAATTAATGACAATAGAACTAATTTGTTGTCATCAAAGCTCATCAGAATGAGCATCTTAATTTCTGTTTTTATTACAATTTAGGACGCTCCGTTAGCGTGTCGAAGTCCCAGCTTCGATTCCCTACTGGTGCCGATATATTTTTTAGACTGAAATATGTCGTTTTTAATCATATTGGCAATATTCCCACCCTTTTTTTACCATTGTGACTAGTATGATATCATCACAAAGTACGAGCATAAATGCATCTCTGCCTACCCTGTGAGTACTTATGAAGGGAAATACCCTCTTTTCTTTAATGTACAAAGATATAAGTACTAATTTACGAGTATATGGATATTACGGATCCTTTTAATTAGGAAGCTGTTGTCCCAGACATGGAAGTAGATTTTTTCTACTTCCACGGTCCCAGAATTAAGATTCATAAACTGAAAGAGCCAAATAAGTTAGTGGAGGAGTCCGCTACTCATGCAGCGGAGTAGCGGCAAGTAGGTGCGGGCTGGTGCAGCAGCGGCAGCGGCGGCGGCTGCGAGTGACTGTCACAAGGCGGCGGCGGCGTGACGCAAGCAGCGAGAGGGCGACCTCCCCGCCGCCGGCCTCGCGTCCACTACACTCCGACTCGCAGCCCGACTAATTACGAATGTCAAATGTTATCGCACGCAACCGCCGCCGTCCGCACTCCTCCGCGCCGCTCTTCATAATAATAAAACCTGATATTTAAAACGGAACGTCCTTCTAACGCCGTGTAGTTGCGCCGACGCCAATCTACGATAATAATAAGCCAGCGCCTCGGCAGCGAAATCGTCGAGCGCTAACTGAATTTGTATGACTAGACGATGAGAAAAGGCAAAGTGCTACAGCGCTGAGCGAAGCCGCTCCACAGCGCTCACATAAGTACGGCCAGTTCTATGCGCGCCTGTATAGCTATTAAATGTATATAGAATATATAGTAGTAATCGCTCGACGCAGCGGTATTATGTCGGAAATATACCGGACGGGCTCCGGCTCAAGCCGACTTGGCGTTCGGCGATTTAGTTTGTATGGGAAGAGTAATTTGGGTTTTTTATTGTTGTAAATAGAGCTATTGGATTGGTTCTTTTTGTAAAATATACTGCATTGGGTAAGCTTTCCTTGAAGGCGTATGGGGTATGCCTGGCTCCGAAAGTTTTTAAATAAATAAAAAATCTTCCTAATATTATTTGGTGAATTCAGTCATATAGCCAAGTTATATTTTGATAGATATCTTCGCGATCGTAAATGATTTAAAAAAAATAGTGTTTTTAGCAATAAATAAAAAAGGCAAAACTTTTTTTTAATTCCATAAATGAAATAATGTTATAAATAATCGTCTTTATACACCGCGAGACTACTTAGAAATTATCAAAAATGAAAAGTAAAAAATATACACAATATTAATTATTAAAAACAATAAAAAACTGTTTTCTGCACTTGTCCCGCCAGTATAAAGTCAGGGAAATATAGATAGCAGCTGATTTCATTTGTCATATTAATTTTTTAGTATTTGCTTTGTAAAAGCAATCATTAATATTATCAGATTATCACCCTAAATGTAAGTAGGTACTTATAACATGATAAATAAACAATTTTTCTTATGAAATTTATTTTTACCTCACTAATTTCTTCTCATGTTAGTTGCAATTGCGTAATTGTATTAATTACTTAATTATATCAAAGCCTTCAAAACTTATGAACGGGCAAGTTGTAGATAAGTAAGCATTTCAAGGAGGATTTCGTTCGGTTTATTTATTACACTCGCGAGCAATTAAAAAGTTCCAGTTACAGTGAAAACGGCAAAAAATTTGCTCTGCAACATTAAAGTAAGCCCTTACCTTACATATTTCAACAGCGCATCAGAATATACCCAACTAAAGACGTCTGTTCAGTTGTGAAGTAGCTATAATAGATGTCTCTATCCTTCAGCCTATATTGCGGTATTAAGTTATCTTGTATATTAATAACCCTTTGTTCAATATCAATAAACTTTGCTTCTACTATCAGCGATTCGACCATAAGGCTAAGCGTCCTTCGAGCCGGATCCAGGAGGATGTGGTGACTGGCCACTTTAAATTAAATGTTTGAAAAAATTGGGGTCGTTGGCCGTTGCCATTTTGTGAGTGGAACTTTTTCATTGCTCGTGAGTGTACTTGGTACATTGGTTCTTCTCAATATTTACTCTTTCACTCTTTTCTCCGCTTTCGTTATGGTTTACGTAATTTAGCGTAGTTGAATTATTATTATAGAAGTGTGTATAGTCAATTTCGTTTATTATTAATATTTTACTAATAAAACCAGCACTACTAGCACATTGAAGTCCTAACCAGCAATTCCACCCCACAAACTCTGCCAAATCTACGCTTACAATCCGTAGCGTTAACTGAGCTTCGAATAAATTGAAAAATTCAATCGGCCTGAGCCGGAGCCGTCCCTCTGTCAGCTATAGCGTGGCCTTATAGATGGTTGTTTGCGCTCACAGAGTGCGGTGAACAGCGCTCACCGGCGGCGCGCCTGTGTGCGGCACACCGACACGGCGCGCCACACTCACGCACACACTCGCGCGCCTCTGTGCGGGTGCGTTCCGAAACCGCTCTCTATTCTATCTATGCGAAGGCGTCGTATCGCCACGTATAGCGGGCGCCGGGCACGCTCGGGGCGAGGAATTTAGAGGCGGGGGTCGTATCGTTAATTGTTATGAAGTTGATTTCGCTTCTGAAATTCCGAAATAGGGATTTTGAAATATCACCTCCTTTTTCACGCGATGCCTGTCAGCATTATCAGACTCTACATCGACTCATGCCGTTTCTTGCTAGTTACCTACCCGAGAGTACCTATTTGTAGAAACATGCGCATAAACTTGTTTATTCTCGACGACTCTTTGATAATAAAGAGCATTCTCCTCTGTGTAGGTAGGTATCTTGAAAATGCAAAAAATATTTTTCAAATGAATGAGACTTCGCGCTGAACGTCTGTTGTTATCACGCCGTTGAATGATAACGATAGAAACTGTGCTCTAACCCGTGCGGGTAAAGTTTAAAATCAAATATTTATGATCGTGACTCGTGTTGCCGATCGCGAAACAAGTCCATGGTTAGCGCACTGGGTGACTTTGCGCCGGGGTCACGGCGTGAGGCTTATTGCTAACTCTACCTACCACTCTGGCGAACACAAAAAAACTACATTTTCATTAAATTAATTAAGAAACCCTAGATTAAATATATTATATTTTATGGCAGAAAGTTTAGTTTCACAGCAACGGGTTGCCAGGGAGGAAAATGATTTTGATACAATGTAACCACCTCTAGATTACACCGAGAGGGCGCTGCTTGCTAGCACATAACTTGTGGAAACGTCACTCGTCAGACAGTTATCTGAGCTCTATGTGAATAGCGATAAGACTCAATATCAATATAAAATAAATAATTCGACGCAAAAATGAATTTGAACGTTTCTTAATTATGTGTTAAGTAATGGTATCTGCTTGGATATAAACAAAAGGTTTCAAAAAGGAGACATCAGGGTATTTCCAGTCCAATATTCGTCCTTTCACGAGTTCAGAGGACGGATTTAGAAACAGTGGGCCGACCGGGCTCTTTCAAACACATTATCTAACTACCTTCATTATGCTCACGGCTGGTCTTATTTGCAAAATTTCAAAGGATTTTAACTTGTTGAATACTGCTTTATATTTGCTTCAGAGCTATTAATATTATGGACTAAGTTATGTATATTTCATGGAAAATTTGAGGTAGTTCCACGAAGGTTCTCACTCTCAGTAACAATATTTTTCAGTTTTCAAGTAAGTATGAAAAAGATAGTAGATAAGAAACCACGCATAGATTTTCTGCATCAAGCGACCCAGGCCCAACTTTGCTAGTAATTACGTACTCTACCATGTTACATGGATGATATCCAAACACCATGGTGGCAAAATCACAAGTCACCGAAATAAAAGTCTATAATAGGTATGTAAGCAATAAGCGGAGAATGGTGCTATGGAAATAAAAAGCAAATAACCTGCTATAGCTAGCGCGACTGACAATCCAGATGACGTCATATCAGAAACGTTAGTCATCTCCACATGTATCCTCGGACTGCAAGCGACAGAGGTCAGAGCAGTGCTGGTTACATGATGATACCAGACCGACCAGCTCAACGAATTTAGCTGCTTCACTATCATCGGCTGGGTATCTGGGCAACCTCATGCAATGCTGTTTTAAAGATTTGGATTACCTAGCAATATTTGCGTTTTCATATTATTCTGAAGAAGGTACCGAGTATATAAAACTTACGATATCTAATGTTGACTGGATGGGCAACATGAATGTAGGATTCTATCATCAACTCAACAATAAAAATTAACTGGGAAAATCCCGTCAATAGGTAGGTACTCATCGTATATCCATACATGGCACCGCACAGTACCAACCTAACAACAGAAATTGAATAGCTGTTAGTGTAATGAGCAAGGTAAGACGAAGATGAAACAATATTGATCGCAGAAGGGAACACCAAAAGGACCGCAGAAACAGCGGCATTCCTCGGGCAGGCAGGGCAGCTCTGCAGCCAGACCCTAGACTAGACTTCTACAACAAGTCTCAACTAGTTATTTGATACAAAAAAAAAAATATGCAAGATTTTTTTGTGAGTACAATGAGAGTTTATATAAATATATTTGAAGGACTTGATAAAATACTGAGCTCCTAGAACAATATATACGTAGGTTATTAAGAAGGTTACTGTTTTAATGAGATCGCATAAAAATTAAACTTTTCAAAGACACAAGTCATAATTGTATAATCATAAGACGTTATTCATCAACAATGAACGCAAGCTATTGCTAAGTTTGTAAACTTAGATTTCCCGCCACCAAAAATGCTGTCAAAGTCACAGCTCGAAACTGTATGAGAACTAGAATTATGAAGAAACGGAACGCTCAGCCCAGCCTACCCGCACTACGGCTCTTAGGCGAGGGCTACAGTCTTTATGTCTGCGGCTTAAAGTCTGATTTCGCTTGGCCCGCAGTAAGGCGAGGGGACAGGGTCGCTGCTCCGAAGACGCTCGTCATGGAACGTTGCCTGCAAAATGTTCTCATAAGTTCCTAGCTGATCGCCGCAATGTTTCAACGGATCATTGCATGACCAGTGAGTCAGTCTGAAAAGAGTTGCACTTTAATTGCGATAATACTAGAGAAATGGTCACCGTAGAATTATTACAAGTATTTTGTCCAGAATTTAACACGCTAATGTAATCTAAGTAGGATTCCAATGTTTATTGTTTCTAGTATCGTTTCCTATATACGTTTTTTTTCTATTCTATTATATTTGTGACGATATATTCTATTCTATTCTAAGTACCTCTTTTCTTGGCTATATAGTTGTAGGTGTTACTGTCTAAGACTATAAAACAATAGAGAAGAACATTTTTAAACACTGAAAACGAAAATTTCGGTAATCTCACAGTTCCAGAAAGGAAGAGGAAGAAACTACATAATGCGAGTAGCACTATACGAAACAATAAAACCTCCCTAAATAATAAATGCTACAAGACTATTGAACTGCCATTCCCGGTTGATCAGTTGGCGGCCATATTGGATGATCAGTTCGGAGTTTACTGTTAGCGATGGCGCCGAGTCCACAGACGGGCTCGGGCTGAGTCGACTGCTAGAGAACACTTGCCACAGACTACGCAGATATGACTGTTGCTTTCAATTAATTAGTGAAATGCCGAAAAATATGCATGGAAAGGCTGATAGGTTGGGCCTTATAGAGTAGTACATTCTGATTATGTAGAGGTACCTACTATGTGTGGCATTGATGTTGGTACTAATGCAGAACTTCAACCGATATTTAGACGAAATATCCCCAATATTGCGACATCAACATCAATCTATACGAAACTCAATATATTTTATTTTGCTTCACCACAGAAAATATATAAGTAATATATAACACCTACTTCAACATTAATTTACCTACCTATCTCATCAGCCGAGTAAATTGCAAAAAACGACAACTATTCCTACACGCGCAGCTACGAACTTTTAAAAACTCGTAGCAGTCAAAGGTCACGCCCAACAAAGAATTCAACGCGATTCCTCCGCTACGACATTTTAAAAGTTCTGCTCAGCCATCTTTGTTCTGAGCTATTCTTTCCAAACCGCGCCGCTTCCGTGAAAAACCTGAAAGTGCGCATTTTCCTACTCTATGTCGCTCCCAGCTCCGCCACTAGGTGGCAGCACATAGCTCGCTATTCAGACTGTATATTATTTACCGCTGTATATATCTGTGTAGTTATATAAGTGAACAGAAAGCTACATCGCATAGCGCGGCGTCCGACCCACGCACACTCGGGCAGCGGGCCACCCACACACGCGCGCCGTGTCGGTGTATCGAGCGCTGCCGGCGACCGCCTCACAACGCCGCGTCTGACTCAGCGCCCGCAGCGCTGCTAGTATTGTGTAGAGCTGCTTTACCCGAGAGACGATACATTTGAGGAGGTTTTTCAAACATTTTCAATAATAATTATTTTGCACTGAAGTAATAATATGATCTGCACTATATTAACGAAGCTAGTAATTTAAAAACTAACGTTTTACATTAAATACATCCGTAATAATATGATTTTTATCAACTCAAATTAACGAAGAAAGAACATTAAAGTTGATAAAATCCAAATCTTGGATATTAAAATATCGACTATTTGATAGCCTGAAGGGACAAATTTACAGCAAATAATGTATTTAGTATAAATAGGAAGAATTTCAACCATCATGAAAAAATATTGAAGTCGCTTTAATTTACTCGACGCAGCGCTAAATTACTGACTGGGCACGAGCCGCACAGACTCTGCGTATTCTTATTATTATGAAAGGAGAAACGCTTTTTGTAGGGCAAGAACTAAATTGTAGTATAGCAGCGCCGATAATAAAGATCATAAACGCATTTCAGTTCGCTGAAGTTTCTGGCGTCGCTCATAGATGTCGCCGGGAGAGTTAAGACTGATTCCGCAATGCTGCATGATAGTCGGCAGTTACTAACTTGTTACAGAAAACAAAGAATTGCGCTCTACAACTACTAATATCCATATTTTTAATTCAACGAGAGAATTAGAGAATCATGATTTCGAACGTTCCAACAACCAATGGCGACTGCCGGTAGGCCACTGTCGCTCACAAATTAAATGCACTGTTTTTCATGAAGATCGAATTATAAAACAACAGTATTAAGTTGGTATTTCGCAGCAGTCGGAATTTCCCTATCAGAGTTGATAAATTTCCAGTTATCTTTGGAAATAATTTTATCGGATAAGAAACAACCATATACCTAGAACTGGCCCTGAATTGTACAATAACGATCACGTTGCCTAATTCGCATCGTAGGTATGGTCGATCTTGCCTGTCTAATGAAAGCTTTTTGGTTCATTTTTAGTCTCTACCTTCAGGATACGAGGGGGCGCTGTTTTCGACTAACATCGTCGAACTGTGACGTGAGTGGGTGGTTTACGTAGAACACGGCATGCCAGTGTATTGAAATCGACGGCGCATGCAAAATGCGACCTTATCACGCAACTGTAAGTATCAAAACAGCTACGAATGAAGATCAATATAAGCTGGTCATTGCCAACCTCATTTCAGAGGAATCAAGGCCTTATTCCGTTGAATGAAGTTAGAATTTGGCGGAGTTTCGAAGATCAAGGAAATTGGTGGGTTTATATATGAGAGTTGGAGATGCTCCCGCCAAAATATCATCGCGAGAAAGCAGAATTTGTTTATGCGTGGTTGTCATAGGGAACGTTGGAAGGAATCGGCCTATTTTGGGCTCATATATCGAAAGTGGCGCCACCAAATAGCTTCTTATGAAAATTTGTCGCGATATTCTGTCTGTCTTCATGTTCAGAATAGAACGCGTTTGCATTTCCATAGTTCTAGATGCGCTGAAACCGTTACCAGTTATATTACACATCTATAATGCTTAAATTCCGATTACAACCTTCAGGCTAGGCAGAGTCTTTGTGCCGAGTTTACACAAATAAAGTATCAGGCCCAATTATATTATACAGTTTATGCATTTAGCCTTCCTTAGAAGCCACGCTAAGAAGAAGAAGATGTAAGATATAGGGGCTAATAGAAGGTGTCTCTCTTGCGAAGTTGCGCATCACCCCTGACAACACCTTAGGGATTACAGTCGTGATCATAATACATTCATACAAGAGTACTTATTGGTGTAGGCAGAATGTTGATGACCACAGCATCGCTATCCATATATACTTTTAACCCAATTTCAATAAGCTCACATAACACAGAGTACGCAACAATAGGTAATATAGTGAACACGAGTACAACATCCAGTGGCTGCGGGGTTCATGTTACGCGCTTGTCAGTGGCTCACTACTACGTATATGTACTCTATATCGATGCTACAAGCTTCACATATGTACAACAGAGTACATAATATGTGGAATTTGTGGTGAACTGTGTGCTATATATTAGCAGGTATTTACTTTATTTATGAAGTTTTGTGAATCTGTTTTTTGATCATTTTAATTTACACGCCGGAAAAGCGGTTGTAACGAACCACGGATTATAATTATATTATTTCTCTATGTATAAATGTATCTTTGTACAGTAGGTACATTATTAAAACAGTAACACCGGTGTGTCTAATATAAAGTTACGTTTGCTACCAAAAATATTTAAGTAAGTACGGTTAAGACTGTACAATGTAACCGTCTTACCGTGTCTTAACCGATTTAATTCTTCATACGCTACAATCATTTACACTTTATAGAGGTACAAAGCTATTACCTAAAAGTATATAAATTCCAGGACGTCGAGTCGGCAACCACTGAACCACGCCGAGCGGAGGTGGTTTTCATTATATTCAGGCGGAGGGTGACAGCCAGAGACGGAACCATTTTAAATTATCACGGAATCCTTTTTGGAGTTCATTAACATCGGCATATACTACTTAGATTGCCTTGTGAGGTGGCTTACTTGTCTAAGCTTGTAAGCTATATTTTTATTTATTTATTTATTTATGCTTTTATTGCAAAATTTACCTATATTTGTGAGTATGTATTAATGTAGCGGTAACTGCAGCAAAAAAACGTTTTTAGCAACGAATAAAAGCGTAAGCGGAACATAGCGTAAGCATTTCATTATAGAGATAGTAAATATATACACTCACAGGCAATGAAAAAGTTCCACTCACAAAATTCCGACACCAGACAACCCCAATTTTTTCCAACTTTAATTAAAAAAATTGGACAAAATATGATTGCTTTTAGTTGGTAAAATCCTGATGCTCTGTTAAATGTACTCCAATATTGCAGAAGGCGTCATTAAGCTAGCCTTTTCCATTTAGGAGTAATATGGTGTTTTTCTCAGTGGAACCTTTTCATTGCCCGTAAGTGTATTTAAATTTATTGCTAAGATTGTAATACTTAAGCGATTCACTTAACTTGACCAAAATTGCAATAAAATATTGTCAATATCCGATCGGGGGACGCGAAAATGGGTGTACCTTCAAGGTACTGTAAGTATACAGTAAGTATACAGTAAGTATACAGTAAGTATACAGTAAGTATACAGTAAGTATACAGTAAGTATACAGTAAGTATACAGCAAGTATACAGTAAGTATACAGTAAGTATACAGTAAGTATACAGTAAGTATATAAGCTACTGTAGGTATAAGTCTAGCCACGTTGCATTTATAAAAGAAACAAAACAATAAAATTAAAAAAAATACACATGAAAGTTGGTCAAGTTACGTGGATCGAAGCACACACATACTATAGAGTAAGTAGCTTTTTGTAGTGTGGTTATCGTGATGGTGACAGGTCAAAAAGATTACTCACGAGACTAATTGTGGCGACGACATCACATCTGCCTCATCATCTTCTGAAGAAGTATAAGAGTGAAGACCAGGGAGTCCCACAGTCAGCAATGGCTGCCACATGTGGAAACTCATGCTCAGCCAGCATTCAGACTTTAAAAGGAAATATATGACTCAACTCCTCTTCCTCTGACTTGTGAGCTGTTAAGTCTTGTAAGTTGGGACAAAAGAGGTTTTTTTCATACAGCAAAACATTGACGATTTATAAGAATATACAAACAGCGTAAAAAAGTATCATGGCAAAGCGTTACATAATAATTATATTTGCACTTAATAAAAATAAGCCGCATAGCATGAAAAACTAAATTTTGAGCAAAAATTTAAGAATTATGTTAAAGCTACATTATGTAGTAAAGCTTACTATAGTATAAATGATTATTTAAACGACAAAAACGCGTGGTCTTGTCCACCTCAGCTAAGGCTATTGAAAAAATGAAATGGATATAGGTACTTAAGGGGATCCCTAAAGCTAAAATGCTAAAGTCGGCTTGATATACTTGATTAGATTGGGAAAACGGTGGCTTCTATCACATTGATAAAAATATATTTTGTAGCAGAGGGTATACTGAACATGTTAGTTGCTTATAAATTGGTGCAGGATTATAATAAGTATGTTAAAAAAAATTGCAAACACACCATGTCTTTTGCCATTTTTTGACTTATTATGAAAAAACCCTCGAAATCAGAGGGCCCATTTTCATGGAATCTTATATGTATGTGTAGGTAATTAAATTCTTAACAAAGTTACCTTAAAGAGTTGGATTTAATGGACCAGAAGTCAACTTTTTTTGCAAAAAACTAATAAATTCCGGTTTAAAAATGATGACACCGTGACAGATTTCAGATTTCTTCAGTCGTCGCCCTGGTGGCGGCCTGTTAGGAGCGATACCCACGCCATTTTATTTTTTATCAAATATTTCACAAAAACTGATTAAATCAACAAATTATGAATACAAGTATTATAATACATATGCATTTGCTATGGAAACTTAATTTTCTAATCATTTTAGATGCAGAAAAGCCGAAAATTCTTAGAAAACATTTCGCCTTTTCGATTTGTTTACATTTTTTACTATAGAGTTACAGATGCATAGATAAAGGTAAACATTGCACATAATGACACTTATTAGATTCTCCGAATAAGAACTATACGGTCAAAGCAGTATGCCAAAGCGCGAGCCTGTTTATATTCTGAGGGGTAATTTATTTTATTTTAACGGTTGTGTATGGTAGGTAAGCTACACAATATACAGGGTGTTGAAAAGTAAGTTCATAATTTGTTTTATTTGAAACCAAAAACCGTAGTTAATTAAAAATATATATATTTTAAGATGTGGTAGTCTGTACACTACAGGTTGTTAAAAATAAGTAAGTATTTTTAAAAATTGAAGATCTAAAATTTACATAATTTTTTAAATCTATTTAACAAGCTTTGCAAAAAAGCGGTTAAGTGCGACTGTATCTCGCCATGAAAAAAATGAAATGTTTACTGTAGCTATGAATTTTATGCGTTACAAGTGGAATAAAATACCGCATAATATTATGTACAACTATGTAAGAGCCTAGTTTAAAAAAAAAACTCATAAGAAAATATTAAATACACAGGTTTTTTAACCCCTGAAGGAAATAGAGGGGTGTTATAAGTTTAAAGTAAGGGCTGAATTTTTTTTTTAAATTAGGGTGATAGGTAATGTATATTTTTAATGATTTTTTTAAATAGATAAATGTTATACCATTTTTAAATTGCCATAAAATTACCTATAGTTATAGTTATAGAAAAGGGCAGGGCTACCAGTGCCCATTCGCCACTGCAACCTAAAAGATCTATAAATTATGAATTATGACTCCCCATGCCGAGTCTCACTCTACAGGCCCAGGTCTTTTATAAACCTGATATTACCTATACAGGATGTTGCAAAAAGGGTATACTGTGCCGAAAGGGTTTGACTCAGGGGTTATTCTGAACAACTTTTGTTCTCCAAGTTTTGGAAATTCTCGAAAAATAAATTCGGTCTCTATAGTAAAAAGTCACGTGATCGAATAAGTTTCTATGTAAAAGGTTTTGCTACGTGAATTTTCATAATTGTAGAAGAAAAGTGGATCAGAATGGCACCTAAATCCACTTTTGGCTAAGCTTTATACCCTTTTTTCAATACCTTGTATAAAATATCGTCAGCGTCACCTTAGATCGTAATCATCGTAACTCCTCGTGACCAAATTTTAGAGGAGACAAAAATACTGTTTTATTTGTAGTTCTAGTTGGCATACTACCCACCTAAAGTTTTTTTTAACTAGCCTAAAAATGATTTGTTTAGACAGTCTATCTTCCTGTTCAACCGCAGCCTGAGTGCCAGTGACTCAATGACTGAAAGGAGGCCATTAGTGCTCCTAAATAAATAAAGCAGGCCTGTAGATTATCTTTCAGTGTACCGACACATCTGATTGCTGTAAGAGCCTGATAAGCTCTTCGAACGAGTCATACCTCTGTGGTGGTACGGTTTCGACCTTTCGGACAGTCAGTTTGGCATCCGAAATGCGGATTGGAATAGTGGGTACAATACTTTGCGTTCGTTCACTGTCGGAGCAGGATAAGGAGCAGGATAAGAAGGAGCAGAACCACGGGCGAGTTGTTGCGCTGGCTGTTTGCTTAAAAATAGTAACCGCGTTCAACTCTATCCCCTAGAGGGCGAACCTTTAGGGCGGCTCTTGTATACCATCACTTGTCTTCTCTATCTCGTCATCTGCAGAAAATTGACAGAGGTCATACGTGTCTAACAGGGGAGAGGGTTTGTTTTCACTGAAGAAGTTCAGTTGCGGAGTTCCACAGCGGTAGGTCTTGGACCCCTCTGCTGTGGAACTTGGCATACAACGCGGTCCTGCAAATCAAGCTCGCAAACGGCGTTAGCACAGTGCATTTTTCTAATGTCACACAGGTCGTGAGGTAGGCTGAGAGCCTCCTTCGGGGATGACATCCCAATGATTCATTACGAAAAAATTGCTGCAGCTGTGCTCGCCATGCAGTGCATGGGCTACTTCCGAATCTGGGGGGCTGTTGCAAAGGAGTCCGTTGCCTCTATACGGTACGGGTTCCGTGCGATCTATGATCCTTCCGGGAGCACCTGTCTTGTCAAGTCGAAGAGAATGGCTCGTATTCGACGCAACCTGCAGTACTGGTGGGATTGGTTGGAGGACAGGACAGCAGGAAGCTGCAGCAGCCGTCATGCTGTGATTCGACGCATAGATGCAAAAAAAAGTTGAAAGTAACTTCATGTTAATAAAATATTAGATCTTAACTTAACAACATAACATTGCAAAAAAAAATTAACATTGTTGAGTATGTTATTGTAATTTACTAAAGTAGTAATAAAAACAAAGGCTTATTGCATAGTTTTCGTTCACGTTCGCCTACATCGCACGTTGTATATGAGAATAAAGGGTATAATTACTAAGTTTTCTTGTTTAAAAATCACGGTTTGGGGTTTAGAGGAAAACAAATGGTAAAATGCGGAATACAGTTTTTTTTTTCGAATAAAGAGGAAAACATGTGAATTCAAAAAACGTTTCTATTGACACCAAAGAGTACTTTTCGCCGAGAAAAGTGGAGTTACAATGTTTGCGATCTAAAGTGATGATAGAACTAGAACTTATTTTTTCAGTTCACCTGCTGTTGAGTGAAATCGTAATTAGGTAAATGACTCCTTGACATGAAAATAACTTTTTTTTTATAATCGTTATAACAAAACCGTTTTTTTTAATACAGCAATATTTGTAGGTGTACTTACAGTGAGCAAAAGAGCGCAGCAAGGTGTAAATTTTTTGGTTTTTAAGAAACAAAAATATTATTTCTATCATATCCCAAATACACATAAGTACTTAAAAAAAAATACACACTCTCGCCTTGTACTAATGTACTCCCTTGCGGGGGTACTTACATGTTATTATTTTTCTGGTGACCTCCCCATATCCCTTTGCCAGCTACGTAACCTTTTGTGACACCCTGTATATGCAGAGTTCTGCAAACTACTGTTCTGCTTTTGAAACACCAAAAAAAAACAGGTCGTCTAACTAAAAGGTCACGTGACCAAAAAAAAATTATATGAAGAAGCGTTTTTTTCATGAATATAAAAAATTACGTAGGATAAAAGTTTTTCAGAGTGACGCCTGAGTAACGCCCTTTCGGCTAACTATACTTTTTTTATTACACGGGGGCAGAGTTTAATACAACACCCTAAACTATTAAACTCTGATAATATTTTCGCGATTTTTTTACATTCTGATTTCATTTCCTGGCTTAGAAATAACATCAATAACATGCTGCACACGTAGGTTTCGGCATAGTATTAAACCCTTTTTGCAACAACCTGTATAAATATCGGCACGGGTACGACTTTATATATAATTAATTATTAAATATTAAAAATACTTTCAAATAAAAATAAATATTTTCGTATCACAAAACAATATTACTTACTTAGTATATTTTTAACAAAGTGGCATGTCTTCACTTTTATGTTTTCGAGTACTATGTTAAAATTTCATGTCATTGTCCGTAGAACGCCCCGCATACCTCAACCCCCCCTCACTAGATTTGACAGATTCTGATTTTCTTCCAGCTTTAGTGACAGCCTTAAGTAAAATTGTAGGTACTAGATATAAGTAAAAATTGTAATAGATTATAAGGAAAAAGTTGAAAAGATGCTCGAGGAGTTTCTTTCGCCATTTCTTTCCTTCTCAATGACGGGGCCTTTGTGAAATGGTGGTAGATGACTATCGACAAATAATTGTAAAATTTTACGTCGATTAAACCATTTGAATTTGAATTTGAATTTGACTGACTAAGCATAAACGCATATTTAGAGAAACTGCAGTATGTAGAGCTCAAAGCACGAAAAAGCTAATTTGGGGAACTAATATTGGAGCTGTAAGGCAAATGCTGGCAGTGCATAATTTGTGCAGCACTTTTGCTGTTCGGACGCAAGGCCAGTCGGCGGCTGAATCTTTTAGCAGCCGGTTCAGCGTGTGGACCTGCTATCTGAAACATAAGGGTAGGTATAAAACAGTTATTACGGCTGGTAATTATTAGTTTTTAAGTCACCTAATGTATTAATTAGTTGTAGTATAGATTAGTAATAAGTAAGTAGCTGATTGAATAATTTTGAAGAAGCTCATTGCGGGTATCAAGACTAAGCTTCTTAAACATTTTTGTGCCAGTTTTGGAGATACTCCTGTTCATGTAAACTTCAGTTCTGTATGGGAGGCACAACAAAACTAAGGAAACCAGGACCTTACTAAGGTGACCCGGTTGTGGCGCTACAAGTCGTACTCAGAGGATACGGATACGAGAGCAGAATGTTGTGGCTCTCCTTGAAAATGATTAAATGTAAAGGACATGATAAGAGTGGGATGATGATATTGATGATGACCCCACAATACTAAGGTACAACCACAATTTTTTCAGCCTTTTTGTATCTTTTAAAGTAAGTAAAAATGTACAGCGAAAATCGGGTGGCTCGCTTAGATTCGTGAGCATATGTGTGTATCTTTTAACACTGTACTATTTGTACAGTGGGAAAAGTGTATATTTTACAGTTGTGGAGTTCTAAACGAAGCAGGCTAAGTATCACAAAGTGACCAGCCGCGCCGCTCCTGGCGCGGTAGCGGGCAGACAACGACTACTGGGTCCATAATTCTAACACTACGAGGTACACTTCCAAGACTAAGCACAATAAAAGGGCAAGTGAAAATAATTATTAAAATGGTGACCATAAGTTTCTCCATTGAATACATAAATGACGACCAATCCCAAGCGGACAAAATGTTAACTTCAAAAGAAACACTGTCAATAACTTCACTGTCAAAACGTCAAAGAGGGTCAAAGCGTATCCCGAAACAAAGATGATCTATGCTATGAATTACCTACTACAAATTAAAACAATGGCCGTCATACGGTACCAGTATTGTCCTATTGTCCATGTCCATGCATATCCAGCCATGATTTGAGTAAAATAGTCTGCTAGTACGTATATCGAGTTATAAAAACCAACTAGGTATAAGTTATTGACGAACTGGATCGGTCAGAATCATCATCATAACATTAGACAAGGACCAAAACGACATAAACTCCAACAATACGTTCCTCAGAATTTTCAGACATCTTCTCACATTCTCCTTGTTATGAGAGCTACCAGGCTACGTCAACGAGTAATGCACGCGCAGAAATTCGTTTGTAAGTCCGCAAAAGTGCAGTGAGCATGGTGTCAGTAGTCGAGTGTCCGCACAAAAAGTCGGGCGAAGGTCGCCGCCGCCGTGGCCCCAGGCTAGCTCCACTCTGCGGTTCACTTTACTTGGCTCGGAAAATTCAGCTTTTTCATCATTTTACTACGTTCTGCACTGGCCCGGTATCAACGAAACTTGGATGTAGCTGTTGAATTTCAACTCTAAAAGCCTGTTTCACATTATGAGGTTCTAAGAATGTTAGGTGTGATTGTCTGAAATCATTTAGCATTTATTTTCACGACATGAATGACTTATTTAGCCTAATTCAGTAGCGATACGAGATCTTATTGCGCTGACGTTGATATAAAAAATGAATAGGGTTTTTTTATTGGTACATATTAAGGAAAATTAAATATTTTTTACGAGAATCTAAACAACATTTTAACACAAAACTTATAACTGGATAAAATTAAATATGCACTACTAACTAACTAAATTATCAAACTAAGTAGGTATAAATATAAACCAAAAACGCTATACTACATTATTAAACTAATAAAGAACTAAGAATTAAATATATATATATATAGCTTAAAGACGATAAACTAAAACTGACCTGTTGGGGGCGGTCCGGTATATGTCTGGTGCATGTTAAAATTAAATTGTAAAGTGAAAAGTATTAAAACAAACGCATAGAAGATGTAACGGAACGATTCTATACGAAATTCTTACTAGGTAAATCCTGATAATTTAGATAGCTACCAAAAATTGTACTTGAACTTGATAATGACTCGGCTACTTGTAATTATTAACTATGTCCTAATTACTTCAGAATATCTCCAAACTACCCTCAACTGCCTCAACAGGCACTTACTTACATGAATGATTTACATAAAGTATGTAATCAATGCAACACGTACATCCGGCTAGCTTATATCCGACTGGTAGGTATAACTTGGATGTAGTTAGTCATGCATATTCGTGACTCAGGCGGTAGCACTTAGTTCCTAGAATTGACGCGCGGAGGGTGGCGCTGTGGTCGCTATTAGGTACGCTGGTATTTGAAGGATAAAACATTTATTTAAGTTTGAAAATCGAATTGAAATCCTTTTAGGAAAACTCAAATGCACAACAGATATACGTGACTTGATGATTAGAATCGATATGTAATTTTTTCCTCTGGCTTCCTCATGCAGCCCCTACCAGCCACACGTCTAAGTTCACAATAGAGGTCAGCCGGTGGACTACTCGTAGGTACTTGTGGAGGACACGAGGTAGCTACTACCCTATTCTGAAGCACACGCCTTCAAAATTGGGTGTCTAGCACACCATATAACGCAATAATAATAGCGACCATTTTGTGCGGTAATTTCTTACACGCCTACATTATAAAGGCGTGAGGTTGAGAATACTCCTTGGAAAACCTAAAGAAATAAAAATTTCTAAACAAACGGATACGAGTAGAACGATGACCAAAAAAAACCTTCAACAAACTCATTTCAGTTCTATACCTACTTTTCATAGTTTCATAGAAACCACTAGCGCCCTCACTAACCAACTAGTGCGAAACTTGGGGATGATGTTTGTACAAATTGTGAAATACTGCTCGTCGCCGGTCGATGGCGCCACCGTCCGCGTCTACTCGTCTGTACAATCTGTAGCCCTTAATTCCTAATACATACCTGCAACATTATTATATCAATACTGATAAGCTGGGTGCATGAAAGGAGCCTCCCAGTTGGAGATGCCAAAGGTACCTACTACATATTATCATATTCCATATCCGTGAAATTCCAACGGCTTTAAAATATTACATCCCCTTGTCATTCCTCGATGCGTAGGTCTTGTTTTGTGGCCATAGAAGTGGCACCTAAATTCAGTCGATTTCACATCTCTGTAAGCATTTCAGAGCTGCGTAGGTCTTGAGGCAGTCAAAGTCTCCACTGAGGCTAGACACAATAGCTGATTAAGTTTACTATCAGGGTGGAAAAGATAGATGAGGCAGCAGGCAAGGGTAGGTACCATAATTGTTAATTTCTACAGCGCATTCTTATGAAGGTGAGCACACTAAGAAGATATTTGCCAAATTAGCAAACTGTGCTATTGCATAATCAGGGTGTCCACTCAGAATGCTCGAAAAAATTCCCTGACTTTTCCCTGACTTTCCCTGACCATTTCAGAAATTTTCCCTGACCAGAGATCAAAATAAACAAAAGCTTGATTTGAAAGTTTTCCGTTCATTTGCTTCACACTTATTAAAAAACTTCGACTGCGTAAAATATTTATACAGGGGGCTGTAAAAAGTATATATCACGCCGAAAGAGACGAGAGTGGCTCAGACAGATCATTCATCATTCAAATATAATAATGATAAAACAAAAAAAAACTTGCATTTCCATACAAACTTTCAGGTCAGGTTTTACTATTTAGAAAAAAAAACGAATTTCAAAAACTCGTAGAACAAAAGTTGTTTCGAGTGACCCCCTGAGTCACCCCGTTTCGGCTATGTTCACCTACCACTATTGCAACATTCTGTATAGAAAGCAATGATAAATTAAGTTTAAATTAAATAAGTACCTACCTACTTGATTTTGATGTACAACAAAGTTTAAATACGTTTATTTTGCCATAACGTGTAATTCTTTTTTGTATTTGCAAAAATTTAAAAATATTTTTTATTTTTCAAAATGTCTTTTAGTTAGAACTATTTAAAGCACACTTATTGATGGTAGGATTATTACAGAGTGCTTTAAAAGTACGCCTCCTAATTTTTTTCAGAAAATGAGAGGTTGGAACCAGATGGATAAAACAAACTTTTAAATGTTGTACATAAAACTTGTACAAGTGCCAGGGGTATAGGGGTACAGGGTATAGGGCCTTAAAATCTTAGGGCCATCAAAACCGAAATAACTCGAATAAAGCGTGTTTAGCTTTGTAAATACAGTACTTAATTTATTTAATTACAACAAAACCGAAATCAAATATTTTCGTAGCGTTCCGCTGCCGGAGCAAAGTATGAGAATTGATCGATGAAATGAGTAGAGCACCAACACGTTATATGGGGGCTTATTTTTCATCACAAACTCCTAAAACAAAAATTGTTCAGAATGGCAAGCTGAGTCACACTCTTTTGAAAAAAATTAATGAACGGCACATCATTTTACTATTTAAAAAACTATGAACTGAGTCTGGAATGGCTAACGAGATTTTATTTTGTGACTTATGTATTGTACGTTTAAAATGGAAGAAGAAAAATAATAACCATTAAAGGAAATGACTACAAAAAAATGCTTTACTAGTAATTTTTCCCTGACTTTCCAGGTGGCCCATCAATTTCACTGACTTTCCAGGACCACCTTGAGCTTCCCTGACTTTTCCCTGACTATCCCTGACTTTCCAGAAAGTGGACACCCTGATAATGCTACCACCGATGGCCACTGTTACTGTTGGACTACTTCTTCTCCAAAAGAAAAACGTCGTGTAACACACTTAAACATAGTGTTCTCGCGCATGCAAGTTGCGGACAACTTCTTGATAAATAGTATTGCGAGACGTGAACCCGTGATGACCTCATGGCTGATAAGCTCACAACTAACATTCTACGCTACTTTGACTACTTAACTGCTAATATTTGAAAGCGAATAAGAGCAGGGTTTAAAAAAATATCTAGTCTTCCCGCGCGCTTCGCTTCGCCTTAAAAAGTTTTCCCGTGGGAATTCCGGGATAAAAAGTAGCCTATGTTCTTTCCCAGGGTCTAGACCGTATGTATACCAAATTTCATTTAAATCCGTTCAGTAGTTTTGGCGTGAAAAAGTAACAGACAGACAGACAGACACAGTTACTTTCACATTTATAATATAAGTTAGGTAGGATGTTGAAAAAGTGGTATACTAAGCCGAAAAGGGGAGATTCAGGGGGTCAAGATTAACCCTCTGAGTCACCCCCTTTCGGCTTAATATACCACTTGTTCAACACTCTGTATAGGTAATTTTTGAATACATATTACAATATCTTTGGACATAAGTACAAAGGTAGGTATAGTATACAGAGTATACTGTCCATAACTCTAGTTTCTATCTGATGACATGACTCATATTCACAGTGATGTATTTAGTGAGGTGAATAATTCGTTAATAGGTATGCTAAGGCACTATACCAGTTACTAGTTATTATTTTGTATCTAACAAGTGGCTAAGGGTTTAATCCGAGTACACTGGCTGAACTGTCGTTGGGTAGGGTAGGATTGAAGTTCACGTGATAAGTAGAGACTACTTGACTAGATTTACTCAAATGAGAAACTGGACCATAAGATCCTAAAAAAAACCATTAAAGAATGCCATTTATCCATCCAAGTTTCGCAACAAATGCTCCAGTGGCGCTCGCAACAAAAAGGTACAAAGTGTACAATGAAGTCCGGCCCTGACTCACACGGACTTGGCTCAAGTGGTCATCAAGTCACACGATGACACATCAGCTAGTTGACTCGAGTGACGAGCTGGTGTACAATCGCAGGACGGTCATATCGGTAGTTATACAGATAAAACCATCTTAGAAATCCTCCCTGGGAGAATCGCGACAGGATTTAAGATATAATTAGTAAGTAACAAAACCTAGTCCACCTCTATTGTTTTTAATAGTACACCTATAAGATATTTTAAATGGAGTTCTCCTAGCGTAGGCAAGTGGCGTTGTTTAGCATGTTCATACTATGAAATATGACACCATGTGCTAAGAAGACCAAGCTGCTACTGTATTTTGTCAGATATCATAGATGAAAAATATTTGAACAAAAGGCTAGGTATAGCCTTATCAGGTTTAAACATAAGCTAATGGGAGAAGAACGACAAACCAAGGAAAATTGGCGGTAAACCAAACAATTGGTGGTCATCCAAGAGGGCCCAGCAGTGAGTCTGCTCTGTCAGTATCTGACCAGCCTGATTAGGATGATAAGAAGATTTTTTATCATTCACTGAAAAAGACGAGTTA
This sequence comes from Plutella xylostella, assembly GCF_932276165.1. Lineage (NCBI taxonomy): Eukaryota > Metazoa > Arthropoda > Insecta > Lepidoptera > Plutellidae > Plutella > Plutella xylostella. Next base: position 4,795,269 of record NC_064005.1, read on the forward strand.
AACTTTCATCGTTTACCTCGGAAATGCGAGTAAGTACCTATAGTAATTAGTAGGGAGCATGTATGCTCCTATTTCTATCTAGATATTGTGGTTCTTGCAATACCCAAAAAGATACTTAGGTATTCTTTAACCAATTTTCGGCGGACATACCAAACCGCTATAAGCTGGAAATAGGTTTCGTAGATCTAATAATGTTTATGATTTATAGGAAAGTATCTACTTACTTTTGTAATGTGTACCAAATTTAGTGATCGGCTTACTTAAACTACGTAAAATAACAGAGGTTTTTAGATAAAAACACTAAACAGAAAGTTACATTTTTATTAGGGTGTCGGTATCTGCACCTGACTCTCTGGAATGGAACCTATGTGCATATCGCTAAGGTCAACACTGCTTCCCTAAGCTTGGACCATTGCCCACCACCAGCACGCTGGCCCACTGCAAGTTGGTGATTTCACATATCTAGATGTGCCAAATCAAGATATGCAGGTTTGATCACGATGATTTCCATCACCGTAAGATCGATGGTAGGTATACATTGTACATACATTTTGGATCGAGGATTCGAACCCGCATCTCTAGCGTGAGAAGCCGGCGCTTGCCCGACTAAGCTACGATGAAAGTCGAAACATATCGATAGAACAACGCGGACTCGAGTGTACCCTCTCAATGTTCGAAACAGATGAGCCACTTTTAACTAAGGTAGTGTCAAATACAGTAGAAATCACAAAAAAACACCTATTGGCTACATTCATCAGAGTAACTTAATTAACTTCATTCACCAAGAAAATCAAGCCCAGCTGAAACCGAGAACAAAAGATTGCGCCTATATCGGTGGGTCTTTCAGAAGGCCAGCGAGGAGCGGTGGGCCAGCCCGGCCCACACCCCGCCCGCTTCCGGTGGCCGGCTGCCCCGGCCGCTTCCGGGAAACTTCACTCAGATTTCCAATAATTACTGACGCAAATAATTAAATCGTGTTGTCATTCATGAAGCTTGCATTGATAAAAGAATCGAGTTTTTGTCCCGATGCTTTTCCAGCATCTGCTAATTTTAGATTTTAAATACCTGGGTACCTTTGTTCGAATAAATAAAGTTGTTTCCCTACGCTAATGCGACTGCGATCCCGTAAAGCAAAGTAGACCTTTCCCTCCTCTACTAAGGGATGGATTTGGATAGCGCAGAATCGAACATTAGAGCTAGTATGTATTTCTGTTTAGATCGAAATCTTAATAATACCAAGTGTTAAGTGCCAAGTTCCTAATGCTAAAAGCATGTATTCAGCCCCTTGTTTTCGCTAACAGGTTACCTAAGGCATAATCAAAAATAAGAAAAGTATAAACAAAGTTTTTTTTGGAAGGCTTCCGCTGGCCCGAAATAGAATTAGCTCTTAATTTGAGTTTAATTAGGCAACGGCGGTTTTGCAACAGTTTCTGCTACAGAAACGTGGACTTGGTAAGAGGTAGCCGAAGTTGCAGGACAGCCGAAACTACAGCTCTACGTATAGAGGCATATCCCGCAGCCAGACCGAAATAGATAGGCAGAGAGTTGTTCTTTGTATCAGCCCCTAAATAGAGTGCGTAATAGAAAGGGGAGGCCGGAGGGAGAGGCCCCCTCCCGCGCCGCGCATGCGCCCCGCGCACCCACACTGCTATATCGGTTTTATTACAACGCTCTACTATATTTTCAAAGGCTCAGTATTGTTTTTGTAATAATAGTAGGTAATAAGACTAATAAGTTATTAGTTTATGGCCAAATATAGGAAACAATACGAAACTGCGATATTAAAGGCGACAGATGCCGTAACTAGCCCATCACCTAGCTATTGGCTGTACGAATATAACATAGAAATACCTACCCACATACGTAACGTTTCTTGCCAAAAATACACCTACTAATTTGATTTAATTTAGTTCTATTGCAAATACTGAAAAATGCTTGTGATCCTAATCCAAGCCAGTAGGTATGTAGGGACCTCCTAAGATAAATAATGAATAATAACTGTAGCTCGAGTCCCCTGCCCCTGCGAACAAAAACGATCGTCGCTTTTGAACGCGGCTGTTCCCTCTTCAGCTGCATGGCATGGGAGCGTCCTAAAACGTGGTTATTATGCCGAGGGTAGCCGCCACCCGGCCGTCAGATGCGCCTCGGCGCCGCACGTGTTTCCGAACTGCGCACAATGGAACGCAACCGTCCAAAATGGCTGACGCCACTTTCCCGCGTTTTTCTTTTTCTACTCTGTGAGTTGATGAGTTTAGAAAACTCTTGCCAGCGTCTGTAGTCTGCACTAACGTCAGGTTTCTGCGTCTAGAAACTCTAGAACTCTGATTAAATTAAAGCCAGCAAAAGGAAGAAATATTATAAAGCTGCATGTTTTCAGCTTCATGGGACAGGTTTTTTAAAGTTTTATATTTAACCTGGTACATCCTGTATATTAATATCTAAAGGACAAAAACAAAAGTTGTTCAGAATGACGAGTTATTTCAGTGTCTTTCAGATTGGCAATTTTCTGTCGGGTAAATCTTGTTTTTTTTTACTTACCTATATTTTTGTGGAAATGAACGTCCTCAAAAAGTATTTTTACCTATCACAAAGTTATAGCATAACGGAGTGCTATCAAGTAATCCAATTAGAATAATAAGAGCCAGTTTTACACCTGTGACGAAGTAGAGTACCTAAAGCAGAACTAGAGTATGGAATGCAGCGCTGCCTGTGATTGAGTGGGACTAAAGCTGGGTCTTAGGTAGAGTCAAGTAAGAAACTGGGCCTAAATCTAGGCTCCAACAGTCGCTAGCCCATCAAAATGTTCCTAATGGACTTATTTTATTTAATTCTTTATTGTACAAATATTACAAATAAAAGTACAAAGGGTGGACTTAATGCTAAAAGCATTTTCTGCCAGTCAACCCGCAGGAGGTACAGGAAAAATTGGTAATAAGGTGTACAAAAAAATAAGTATGTTAATTACCTGATAAGTATGTTCGCTACTAGTTGCTAGTTATACGAAACAGGGTGTACCGTTAATACTAATGAACCAACGGAAAACTGGAGATACAGGGGGATGTCTGGAATCATATCATAATCGGGGCACCTCTATATGGAAGTACGTAACTTATTCTGCGTAGTATAGTGGCGCTATCTTTAATTGGCATTGCGTAAAGTTCTACTTCAAATCAAAATTGGCGGCAATCAGTTCTGATCTGCTACCATACCACCACCGACTTGCCGACACATCAGCGTCGCTCGCCTGTTAAACATCTGTCAGGTCCATACAAGTTACGTCAGTTTTGACAAACGAGCGGCTCATGTTCGGTAGTGGTAAGTGGTAACCCCACTGATAGGGTCGCTAGGTACAAATCGATTCCTTTGCTGAACTATAGCGTAGCATTGGTGATGATGATCAATGCTGACGTGCAGCGTAAATTTGCCATACATTTCAAACAAAGGTGCGGAACCTTTTTAGAGTGTGGGAGTTTGCAGATTTAGTTAGAATAGTATTTGGTACATCATTTACGCCACATTCAATATAAAACTGTAAGGCCATGCATCTTAACATTCTTAACTAACGGTCAATAGATCGGGAAACAGAAAATTAGGATATTTTCCCAACAAACCCACGAAAGCTACATACGCACCTTGAGGAAAACAACCGCAAAACAACTTATCGCGGGCCCCAGAAGCTTAACCTTTCAAATATGTATTTATGAATTATTGAGGGACTTCTACAGACTCCTATCAAAAACGAAGATGGACATTTTATCCTAACCTACTTATTTATAGCATCAACACTTTTACAAGGAAAAGCTATCTCCACAAATATTGCCTCCTTAATTGGAATTCGCGCAGCGTAATCGTCATTGTGAATTTTAATAAAACAGCGCGGATACGCCATCTGCCTGTTGTGTAAACCTTTATTGCTTTTGCTGATAATAGTATATTATGTATTTTAAAGATATTGCTAATTCCGAAATAATAAAATAACTATGAATCTATGGTAAAACTTTTAAAAGTTTGAAAGAAGTTTTGATTCGCGCCAACAGTCGACATTCATATCGGTAGAGTGTGCTGCGCTCGTCATTACGCCGACGGTCAACCGGTTTGTGATCGCATCAGAAAAACACCTACCTCTCCACCACGCTACTCACACCAGCTGACGACTGAGCGAGACACAAGTATATGCACCAACAGCCTAGAAGAGGACAGAGCTACTTGATATCGCGATCATTCTGTCTCGTGGTACCGGCCGCCCGATATGCTCGGTGGAGAGCGCCACAATTTCGGCGTCAAAAATTATATTACACTGCGAATTTTATTGAGCATAGTAGTTGCGACGCAAATTTTGCTGACACGATGTCTACCATTGCTCGACACTTGCATGCAAGTTGGTGAAGAAAAACAATGTGTTTCCATCAAACTAGGCCACACGCGCTGGATAATGCGATAGCGCCATAGAATTAGGGCGCGGGCAATCGAATTATGGTATCATCGAAACCAGCCGTGGAATGGAATACAGATTGATGGTTTCAGTCTCTTTTAACTAAGTATATCCAGACAGAAGTTCAAATCCCGTATTCTAAATGTAACGGAAACATCTAATTAAGTGAGGATAAGATAATGTTATTGCAAAAGACCTAAACACAAAACTCAGCGCGTAATCAGCACGCACCTCAAGGCAAGACAAACGTTACACCGAAAGCCCCTATTCCAGATAATGTCGCTCTAGGTATCTGTAATACGGAGAGCGTAGTTAGAGCGAGCGGCAGGCGGCGAGTACAATAGCGAGGGTGAACTGATCAAGGACGAAGCGCAGGGGGCGCCACGGTCGCCGCGAGGGCGCGGGGGCATCCACTCCAAGGGTAGACGGACCACTGGAAAATATCTGCCTTCATAATGCACCCAGACTGCCTAATGCCACGGTTTGCTTAGGAAATTATAAATGGGACTCTCTGTTTGCCGAGTTTTCTGCTTCTGTTTGACTTTACAGAAAGAAGGTTGCGCGGTTCAAGCGGAATTTAATTTATGAGTGGATTGGATTGAAGTTTTGCAGTAATTTGTGTGAATATAAATTTCAATTGTTTTTTTAGATCTACCAGCGCCATCTGTTGATATTATAGTGGAAGTTTACTTCATAATGCGAGTCGATGTGGATAAGGTCTCGGCTCTCATTGAGTCCGGGGGTTCGAATCCTGCCATGTGCAAGCGGAAAGCGGGTGGCTAGCTTGCTTATATTATCTTTATGCTACTTACAAAGTAGGTACACTGAAAAATCGGTGGGATGACAGACATATAAATAATTATGAAAGTATAGTAAAATCATAACCCTGTACAAAATAATAAGTGTCATATGTTTTTCATCATATTTAATATCCGGTAAAGGTTGTCTGGTAGAGATTGCTTTAAGCAATAAGGCCGCCTTTTTTGTACTATGTTATGTATATAAGTTGTGAATTGTAATGTGTTTTTAATGGTGCAAAATAAAGAGTATTCTATTCTATTCTATTCTATTCTAATATCCATGACAGCTTTTCCGACGGCTAGAATGAGGAATATCAATAGGCGCGAGCTCCTTAGATCCATATTCATAAAACATGTAAGTGGACATCGCAGCTCGCATAGGGTCTGAAAGTAGCTGAATATTGATGACCACAGCTCATACGGCGTGTAGCGGGCACCTAGTGGCCGCCACAATAATCGATATAAGTGCCTATAGGTAGCACCTACACGTACGAACATTAACACATAAACTATTCAAATAAATACATAGGTATTTACAATATTGCCGATGATGATTCTGATTTAAATGTTCGTTAAATACTTTCGTAATGTCCTGTTGGCTTGAAAAAGTTAGATGGCAAACTAGCGACATCTAGAAATGGTATTTTTGAGTTTATTTTATAAAAACAAAAAATCATTCTGCATTATTATATAGTGCCTCCTCCTTAGTCCTAGAGTTATTAATCATTAATAACTCTAGGACTGAAGTAGGTACTATAAGTACGCAAAATATCTACTGCTTCACGGAAATCGCAGGCAGGTCAGTTAGTTCATGCGGGGAACAAACAAATCTCCCAAGAACTTTTCCGCCAAGGAAAATCGAGGGAGGAAAACGCATTTATAAGGAAAAGAGTCTTTGATCTGAAACGGAGCTAAGTGTTTGAGAGCAAGAGCGATAGATAGTACGCAATACCTAGCTATAGGGACGTATATTTGGTCATTTGGAATTGGAACACCTGATTTCAGTCGCATAACCTATCAAAGGGCACAGTCGCCGGCGGGTGTCGTCCTGGCGCTGGCGGCACGTATAGGCCGCTATAGGCCTGGCTCACGCATGACGCGGCCCGGCTCGGCTGGCAACACCAACCTAACAGTAAACGGCCGCGGGCGATCCGTGTCAAAGTGTACGCAGAATATTGAATGTGCCGCGACAAACCAAATTACTCTCTACGTACAAGCAGTAATGAATAAATTACGCTGGCAATTTCCGTTTGACCGGGCACACAGTGCTGCTGAGTTGGAATTAATATTTTCGGCGGCCCAACGGGATAAATTAATGTCGCGATTTTAAATCTACCAGCACAACACTGGCAGTTAGCATCTTACTATAAAGCAGTCAGTTCAATTCAGAAATTGTTCTATGGTTCAATTACTTCAAAATCTTTCACGAATTTTCAAAAGTCATAATAGAACAAAACTGGTTCAGAATGACCCCCAAAGACGCCCACCCTCTTTCGGTTTACACCCTGTATATATGATCCCTAGAGACACCCTCTTTCGGCTTACACCCTGTATATGTAGGTTCTACGATTGAATCATACCGTTATGAAGAAAACGATTAGAATTTTAAACATTTTTAAATAATTTAATTTAATTTATTTTATTCAACAGACAACTAAAGGTCTAGGTATATTAGTTACAATGTACTTAGCCTATGTTAGTATCTATATTCTAAACAGATAATAGATAAGATAATAGAACCTAAATAAATAATCCAGTACACAAAGATATCCACCAACTAATAGACATCCAAAAAAGTCATTTAAAATTACAAAAAAATGCTTCAAACTAGCAAGCATCACTCCGGAAGGTTGCCGAATTCCAGGGCGAGTCCAGCACCAAACATTTGTACATTCTTAGACAGTTACTAGCAAGTAGCAAGCGGCCACCACGCAACGTTCATTGCCCATCAGACGACGCAACGCAACGCTAGAAAGCTTCGGTTTTCTACGAGCGGCACAATGCATCGTATACCTTCACCAGACCCGGCCACTACCCACACCGCCTACAAACAAATGTATATTCTATTCCCCTTTAGACATAAAGATACTATTCCAACAGCAGCTGCTAACTCCATCTGGGTTCCAAAGCAAGAACCTCACGACTGTTGCATTAGTTAGTCTAGCGCCTGTTAATAGAGACTCATTTGCAGTGGCGACTACAGCGTCCAATTGAAGGCAATCCCAATCTCAACTGACCCTGATTCGGTTGTTGGAAGCCGGGTCTACCAAATTCTAGTTGAATAGTGTTCTAAATAGAGAGTTTTAATAGTCTACGTTATTATGTACTACTTCTACACAAGATACGGGATCCGCCAATAGCTAAACGTTGATTAAGGAAAATCAATAACAGAGATACCTAACAAAAGGTGAAATAGACCACTGCAGGACTTGGTCATCCTTCACACTTCACACAGGGACTCCAGCTCATGAGGGTTATTGCTGTAATCTCCACCGTTTGAAAGAGGGTTGGTTAATTCACCAGAATAAGGTAAATGTTATGAAAAAATAAGCACATCGTATAATATATTATGTACTTTATAATAAAAAGCATCTAAGCTTTGAACTAGGCGAGTTCTCTACTTTGTTCTTCCATTTGGCAACATTGCACAAACAGGCAAAAACATCCAATGAAATAAAAATCCATCACATTCAAAGATACGACATAGTGCGAATATCACTGCAATCAGTGACCACTGGTTGCTGTTCGTTACATAAAGGTACAAGCACCAACGTCTCTTGTTAGCTACAGTTGCCCCATACTTCAATACTGTACGTTCATTCCATGCGAACAAGAATGGCCCAATGCTGAGATGTTTGGTAAGACGTGAACTCGCCTAGATATAAGTTTACGACTGGCGTTAAAGGTGGAATGTTAAGAGGCGAGGTGGATACACAGGTAACTGGGACCCACCTGTCTTTTGAATGATCACTTCTAGCTCGAACTTAGGTAGATTAGGTAGTCTAGGTGACTATGTAACTTTCATCATCATCAGCCTGTGTTCGTCCACAGCTTCATAAGAACAACAACACTGTCAACGACATCCTCATCGAACACCTAAAGAACAAAAGTTATGAAAACTGTCTTAGGTCGTCCAACGCTACGCTTTTGAGATGTCGGTCGCTTTAGTTCTTTAACTAGCTAATTTATGATGGGATCCTTTAGACCAGCATCATTCACAATGATGATCCTTGTGAAAAGGCGCAATATCGTGGTGCAAAATATTTTCTCGATTTTTTTTCCACTAATCTGGCCTTCTTCGTCGAATTTGCTGTATTAAATTCTACATAACCCGCAAATCATATTATTTTCGTACCGTTTGACTTTCTGGCAAGAATTCCAAGTGCACAACACCACGATAGTCAAAGAAAACAGTCAACATGACTTTAACTAACAATCGATAGAAGACAAAAGGAAAATTCGCCGCGAGTACTAAACACAACTGTGGAAACAGCGTTTAAAAAATGTTGTGATGATTGGATAATTTCGTTGGCGTATGCGTATCGTTTCTGAAGGAGCTTACTTTGAAAGTGATAAAATAAATTTGGATGGATTTTTTTGTTTTATGCGCTAATCCCGATACTATTTACACAGAGTAGTATATGCATGTGTTTTTTATATTATTATTCGATAGTTTACAACGCTTTATAATAGTAAAAATAAATATTTGCTTGCGGCCCGCGACACCATAACTTAAACGTGTTTGTGGCCCTTATATAAAAAAGGTTGAGTACCAATGCTTTAGACTCTATAGAGATACCCAGAACTAGCCCTTTCCAAATGTTACTGACCACGGACGATTATGTACTTACAATTCATTAAAAAATTATAACACCTACCTACCTGTAAGCCTAGTGAGGGTAAAACATAACATATCATTCATTCGATCAATCATAGACAAGAAGGATAGTCATTGTAAACTTGAAAAAAGCTCGATAAAGTTAATATTTGTTTGAAAGAATCTCGTACAAAGTCGGTGGTACACGTATAGGACGCGAGCGGGCTGGTGACACAGCGCGTGATTCACTCCACGCGGCATGCGAGCGGAGCTGTGCGCAGGCGCAGCTATGTACTGACGTCAGCCCGCGTCCGGGGACTATTGTCAGAACCGGTCGACTTCGGTCACACGACCATCGGACGGTCCAACTTTGTTTAAAATGATAGTCGAGCCGCTCACAGACCAACCCTGGTTTGAATGTCGCATAATAATTGTACATAGCATCTAATAAAACATTTAGTTTAAAGGTTCCTTTCCTTCAGGCTATGAGGTAGGTACTTTAGTTCTTCACTGTAGTAGTCCTTTTCTTATCAAGTTGACTTCGATAATACCTACACCACCGAGTGTGAGTGCTGGTACTCACCCGTTATTTTTTCCGTTCTGAGCACAACGAAATGTTCAGCTTCCATTGTAAAAACAATAACATATAGGTACTTACGTCACTTTTCTTCTTTTGTTCGCTGTCGACTGTTAAAATTTCAGGCACTTTATAGCGCTTCATAAGCGTGACAATCTGTGAGGTCACAACACATATTATACAGTACCTACTTATATATAAACATTTTAGAAAAACGCTAATCAGGTAAACGCATATAACCAACACAACAAAAGGGTGATGATGATTATCAACCAGTGTCCGTAGATTGTAAAATGTGGTGACCTTGAAAGAGTCCAACCAACCAGTTAGCTGGTTTCCATACCTTTTGTATAGTAACCTCTAAATTACCTCGAAATGTCCGCGCGTTTGCTTCACTGGCCGGCGGCCACGACCTTCTTTTGTCCGTAGTACGAAAATGGACTGCTTCGGACAAAGTGCAGGGGTTTCAGTTTTTGTCAATTACGGAAAGAGTGACTTGCGTTTGTTTCTGGAGTATGAAATTGGTTGGATACCTAACGTGTAAATTGAACATGTTCTTAGTATATTTAGCCGAGCGTCTTCCACAGGTGTACTCCTGTGAAAGACGCGAAAGGTGTGGAAATGGCGTGATTATTTACTTGTCTAAATTGATATCAACTTTCTAAGATTACAATATAACGCGCGCATATTAAGAAACAATATGAAAATGGCGGACGGATTCATGCTAGCTCGCCCTATTCTTACGCCCCTGCCTGCCAGTCAGGTCACTACAGAAATCTAAACGATTCTAAGTTGATTCGCAATAGAAAAATATTATAGTTCTCAAGCTGCGCTAACCACGATGTTATCTTGTAGTATGAAGCTCTCGTTCCTTTGATTTTTGTAGTGACCCTACCTATGTAACTACTCCCACTTTTGAAACGGACGCTATTTTCATATTGTTTCTATACTTGCGTACGTATATTTTAATATTCGTGTATTTTGAAACTTGCATATATCACAAAGAATAATATTTTCTGGATTTAAAATAAAAAATCAATGAAAAATTCTACTTCCATTATATTTCAACGTCATTAATGATGATGATTACTAATTAAATTATTACATTTCAATGAAATGTTCAAGACTATTTCAAATGTACGTCCTACAACGAAAACTGTATGAACTTATTAAATGCTGTACGATAAATTTAAATACATCTTATTGATTAGGAATTTGCTCTTGTCTAGTCATTGTACATAACTCTACTAGGAAGTGTGATGTCTCCGTCAAAAGCAGATGCATCTTCTTCACCCACACATTTACAGAAACGAATTGATTAAATAATTCAATATTCAGTGTCTGTCATTACAAATATAATATTATATGAAATCGGCTGAAGAAGAGCATCAGATTTTAAATTTAAATTAAGGAACTTATGACAAGTGATTAGATATGAGAAAGGGCTTAATATATAGGTTGTAAAACTCAGTAAAAAATCAGTCTAGACAAAAGGATCTTTCATTTGAAATCGGCTTACAGTGTCCTCTTAAAACCTACCAAATATGACTGTACCTTTACAAATCATAGTAACGACTAGATTCCGTACTACGTGAGATTCTTATCAAAAATTATCACCAATAAAATACCTATTAAAATCAGTCTGTCAAACAAAACTATACAGAATGCTATTTTCTTGGTGATCGAGTTGACGGTAAGTAAGTGAAACATATCCTAACGACTTCAACTCGTTCACTGATAAAATAATCAATCTGCACATGAACACAAAAGTGAGAAAAAATATTTTTGATTAGATTTTTTAAAACCACATTTTATGGTTTTATACACATGGGTTTTCTATCATACAATTCAATATACCTATAAAGTTCGCTATAACTACATCTCGTTCTACTTCAGAATTTTTGCTGTCTATGTAACGATGATATTTCAATTCAAACCTATAATACTGTCATAATATATCTAAAATGATTAGTTAGATATAATGAAGGATTTGTATACCCAAAAGGACACATAAAATTATGCTGCAGTAACCTTTTCCATGTTTCAATTGTATTTCAATGGCTACGATATTGTGAGACTAGTATAAACGGCATAGGACAAATCATATGCCCATTCTATTTGAAGCTATAGACATTGCAATTCAATTAAAACATAACTTTTCTATTTTTGTTTCGCATCCATTCATAGGCGCCTGTAGGCCTGTACCAAATGTAATTGAATTTATTATTAAACACACTAGGCATTCCTTAATTCACAGTCTTTCTTAAAATAATAGTAAAACACTCCTATCTCACATAGCAATCATTATCACATACCAAACATCACAAAGGATTGTTATTACTTAAATTAAAGAGACCTGTAACCCAACTTCAAATGAAAGTGAGATGTTTGACACAAAGGTAATTCATACATTAAATTGAATACATACAATTATTAAGAATCACAATACGGTTAATACTTACGAATAAAAGTTATCTTAGTCAAATACGAAATAGGCGACAATAAGTACACACTGTAAGTATGGAATGCACCGAGTACAAGCATGGTCTTCACTGGTTTGTTATTGTAAATTAATCTTCAAAATGGGCGAAATTGACTCTGAGTCTTGGATAAGCTTCATAGAAAGTCTTTGTCTCCACCGAAATGTGCCAAATTAAGTTACAGCCCCAGAACTTTAAAATAAATATAAATCAATCGAAATATGTTTTTACCTGAACAAAAATGGAGTAAGACAGTGTATACTTTGAGCCGCCGCGGCAGTAGAGTAAAATTTCAATACACGTATAAACTAGGAAGAGTTTAGCTTGGAAGCAACCTCAGTCTTGTCATTCTGATGTGGACCAACTACCGTTCCGGTGCCCTGCATTATCCAACGATCCCCACTTACCTACCTGGAAGTGAACAACAAGCATCATTAAAACAAAGTCATGATTAATAAACTAAGCTGTTACTGGCAGTAACAGTCTTTGCTTTCTATTTCTTTATGTTTAAGGTTGCCTGTAAGAGATCGCTCTTAGCGATAAGGCCGCCTATTGTTCATTGATTCTAGTTTATAAGTATTGTCTGTATGTTTAAATATTTCTGGTGACCAATATTCTATTCTATTCTAAGCCGCCGAAGAATCTTGTCATTAGCTTGTCCGTGTCAACATCTAGTGCTATATTAGGGTTTGTCATCGTGGTGAAAGGAGTAGCCAGTCAGATTAGATTACAGGAACAGATGACCGGTAGGGTAAAAGAGCATTGCAGTCCACGAATAGGCAAGCATAGCGTGGTGCCTGGGTAGGAAGGCCGAATACAGAGTGTTGTGGCGCTTCTTGAATGCGCCGTATTAATGTCCTGCAGTTAACAGTTGCAGTTTACAGGCAAATGATTTTAAAAAATCCACCACATGGCGATGATGGAGTGATTTCATGAAGATCACATAGCAAGAGGAGAGATGTATTTATAACTAGCTTCGATGATGATTCACGTTTGTGTGTAAGTTTTAAATCACACTAGTCAGTGGGGTAAGTGTAATTAACTGTTGTTACGAATTATTTTAACTCATTTAAGTATGAAATAAACATAAATAGGGACTATAATTAATATTTAAGTTAAAAATGTTTTACTTACCAGTACCTTATGCTTCTGTAGCCTGCTCTATTGGATCAGTGGGCGCCTCCACCGCAGGGACGCTCTTGACCTTGATCTCTGCTACCTCTTTGCCTTCCTCTTTAGCTTCCACACCGTTCGAGTCCCCATTGGCACCGTTCACTGCTTTACCATTCTCGGCGGTTAACCTCGCACTTAACTCTTCCTGTTTACTGGCATCTCCGTTGAGAGCTTCTGTGTTACCGTTAGTTCCATTGCCGTTCATTTTTGCAACTTCTTTAATATCTTCGGCTTTTTCTACGGCCGCTACTTCTTTTGTTTCTGCCGCTGGCACCTCTTTCTCCACAGGCGTGACTTTTTCTTCAGCTTTGACTTCGGGTTTTTGTGATTCGGTTGTGGCCTTTTCCTCTGCTGGTTTCGATTCTGTGGGACTGCTTTCTTCTACTTTCGATTCTTCTGTGGCACCAATTTTTGATGTCTCATCTCCATTCTTTTCCTTGGCCTCTGGAACAGGTGCCTCTACAGGTTTCACTTCATCTTTAACACCGTTTGCCGCTGCACTAGACTCGGATTTCTTTGCCTCTGCTGCTACATCAATCGCTTTGTTGCTATTCTCGATATCCCGTTCCATTTTCATTTCTTGTTCTGTGTCTAATATTCTATCTACTAACTCGTTAGTATCTAAGTTTTCCGTCTCCATATTATTTTCCTCGGCAATAGAGTTCAACATAGGTTTAACCGCAATGCTATCCAGATTCGTGACGTCTTGAACTTTGGACAGAATCTCATCGCATTCCTTTTCTAGCACTTCTCCAACATTTTGTAAATCGGCCATTTCAGCTTCAACGCTCTGTGGTTCTTCTACAATAGGTTCGAGGTCCTCAATAATTTCACCAACTTCATCAATCGGTTGCTTGTCAGTTACTTCTTCAATCTCAGTTATAACAGTAGGAGTTGAGGTTTCTTTCACTTCTGTAGGTTCAGCGGTACCATTCTTCGCAGGTTCTGATTTAGCAGTTTCGACTTTAACCTCCTCTTCCATTTTAACAGGTTCCTTTTCAACTATCTTTTCGGCTTCAGTCTTATCTTCAGTAACAATTGGTTCGGCATCGATCATCGGAGCGTCGATTGGCTCTTTTGTGTCTGTGATCTCTTCAACAATAGTCTCTACTGTCACAGGGGCTTTATCTTCGGTTTTAGTTTCTTCAGTCTTGGTTTTCTCTTCCTCAACTTCCATTTTTTCAGTTTTTTCGACATCAGTTTTGGCACTTGCTTCTTCTGCAGCAGGTTTCTCTGCTACTTCTGGATCAGTCTTAGGAACTTTAGCGGGTTGCAGTGGCTCGTCTTCCTGCAATTATAGTTTAAACATTCTATAGAGAATAATTATTGATGATGATAGGTTAATAAGTAAAAGTAAGCATAATAGTTGATACATTTTCAAGCATGCATCATTTCATGCAAAAATAAAATAATTCATAACTTCTCTCACCTCAAACACCATTTTTGATTTTGTATTCTTTCATAAATGCACTGTCATAGACTCATATAGCACCATGCAAACGAAAGGGGAAAATAATAAGTTAAAGTAAAATCACAAACAATTAGATACTGACAACCATTTATTATCTACAATATTTACATTAAATTTTAACAAAGTTAGTTTATTAGTTCCTACCTCAACGACTCAGTTCGAATAATGATTATTTTTATGTGAGTTCATCATATAACATGGAAACCAAATCATAAAGTATCCATCATCTTAATCATTAACCACACCTGCACCGTATAATATAAACAGAGCCGAAGCATACATCGATTACCTACCTACAGTCTTTTTACCGGTGTTAGTTAGATCTAATGGTAAAGAAATAAAAATAAATAGATAAAAAGCTATTTAAACTTATAATATAACAATGTTCCCGAAACACTTGGTAAATAAATAAAGAAAGTTGCAAGCAGTGCAACTGGCCGTTAAGAAAAAAGAAAAATTAAAACATAATAAAATTGTGCATATTTCCCGAAAAAGTTTTGAAATAACAAAGAATTTTGCAAGCTGTGCAACAACTGGCCGCTTAGAAAAACGAAACATAAAAGTACATGCAAAGAGTTCTAGCTACTGTAAGAGGTTAAAGGTGGAACCTGTTCGGGCTTGCGCTTGTTGCTGGGCGTCAGCTGCGCGAAGGTCTGCAGCACTGGGTAGGAGTCTGTGACGTCATCCGGCAGGGGAGCGTTGCCTTCGCGACTCAGAAGTGCTGTCAGGAGACCGGCGGAGCGCGCCGCTTCCGCTTCTGGAAATTACAATATAAAACTGTTTACTGTCTTTATATGGTTGTAATGGTTGTATAGCAGTCTCTGCGACGACTACGACTACCGTTTCGTGGCTGTCAATAGTTGGCCATCATTGGTCATACCAAGGAAAACAAGGATTAACGGTGGTAAAATAGTGTTTTGAGAAATGCATTACGTATTTAACCAACCTAAACGACTAGGAAACGCGGCGATGACGGGACAAGAGTCATATCCGAACTTTTAACATTAGCTATTTTAGCATTAAGAAAATAGTGATAGAATGAGGAAGCAGTGGCCAGGCGCTCCTCTGGAGAGGCCTATTTCGAACAGTGAATGACTATTGTACAATGTAGTTACCTTCTTCGGACACAATTCTACAATTCTTCGGAATTTAATTAAGTAACTTTGTAAGTAAGTAATGTTTTTAGTAAGGAAAACATCGTAAGGAATCCCAAATATCTAGATTTAGCACATGTAAATGTGTGAATCCATAAACCCGCAGTACAAGCAGTGGAACCATTGTGGAGGGAAATGGGTCAAGCAAGGAACCCCGTTTGGACCTTGGGGATATGCACAAAGGTTCAATTACCCCAAAGCAGAATAAACCTACCAGTGGCGATTGATAAGTTATTTGTAGGGGAAGGTGTCATAAAAATACAGCTATTTTAGCATTAAGAAAATAGTGATAGAATGAGGAAGCAGTGGCCAGGCGCTCCTCTGGAGAGGCCTATTTCGAACAGTGAATGACTATTGTACAATGTAGTTACCTTCTTCGGACACAATTCTACAATTCTTCGGAATTTAATTAAGTAACTTTGTAAGTAAGTAATGTTTTTAGTAAGGAAAACATCGTAAGGAATCCCAAATATCTAGATTTAGCACATGTAAATGTGTGAATCCATAAACCCGCAGTACAAGCAGTGGAACCATTGTGGAGGGAAATGGGTCAAGCAAGGAACCCCGTTTGGACCTTGGGGATATGCACAAAGGTTCAATTACCCCAAAGCAGAATAAACCTACCAGTGGCGATTGATAAGTTATTTGTAGGGGAAGGTGTCATAAAAATACAGTGTCCCACGAAAGTTTTTTTTTCGCGAATTTCAAACTTCGTTGAACAGAAACTTCAACCCCTTTCGGCTTAGTAGACTTTTTGCAATACCCTGTAAGTATACAACATCTCACAACATGTTATAAGATTTCTCTGTGATAAAAATCCCCCTCTCTTCTATCCAGAAAATTGTGCAGCAGCACCCACTCATAAAAACCAAACTCACCTTTCAAAATATCAGTCAGGAACAGAACCTCCTCGGGCTTGCATGCGATCTGCTCGACTATCTTCGTGTAGCTGGCGGCCTCCTGCTTGGCCCCCACCGCGGTGTCGAAGTGGCCGTCGATGTACTTGAGGAGGTCCCCGGCGAGGGACTGGCCGAACAGCAGCTTCTGAGCTTGCACCGAGCCGGATGAATAGATGTAGACTTTCTGCCCTTCTACTGAGTGCCATTGCTCGAGCGCCGCTAGCACGTCGTCGTAGACGCTGGAAGGAGGTGGCAGGCGGGTTTAGTGGTATGTATTTTTATTAGGGGTTATTTATTGTGTTTCAAAATAAGGGTTGGAAAGAGCTGAAGATGCTGAATGAGACGTTTGTTGTTTGTGGATTTTGTACAGAAACAAATTAACCATATAACGGACGATTGTTCCTGTTGTGTCGTGGCGGGCTTAATCGAGTCTTTACGCAGAAACGTACAGTGTGGGCAGCAAGCTTTGCATGATTAATAATAATGATATTAAGAAAGAAGTGTGAGATTTTCAGTCATGCATGATACAGAGACATAATATAAGTACACAGATATTGATAATCATAAAACACTTACTGTCCCTTGATGTCGCCGTTGTCATACCCCTGCTTCCAGATGAGTCCCTGCAGAGTCTTGAGTGGCGCCACCTTGCGGTCCGCGCCCATCAGCCACTTGACGTTGTTCACCAGACCCTCGATCTGGTCTTCCTTGGACGCATCCTGGAAAACCGAAAGAAATATTTATAAGCACCAGTTACAGTTAGATTTAGATCATCATCATCATAACCCATCACATACCCACTGCTAGGGCTCAGGTCTCCTTCCAATAAAGGAAGGGCCTAAAGACCTAGTTGTGCTAACTACATTGCCGTAAAACCAAGTTAAACCATAGTTCACTATACTAGATATCGCCACTTCGCCAATCGACGAAAGTCGAAAGGGTGACTAGACTAGACAATAACTGTAATACTAACGCCTACAAACACTGCCGTGCTTTCCTATTGATGTGTTCCACCCAGAGTAAAACTCAATCAATTCAGTAAAATCAATTTATGTTTTGATTTTTTTTAGAAGATAGATAGGTAGATGACTAATTCTGTGTAATCTTATCGGGCCTATTCCGGTTATTATAAAGATAATCTTTAGAAATTAACTAAGATATAGGCATCATCATAACCCATCACATACCCACTGCTAGGGCTCAGGTCTCCTTCTAATAAAGGAAGGGCCTAAAGACCTAGTTGTGCTAACTACATTGCCGTAAAACCAAGTTAAACCATAGGTCACTGTACTAGAAATCGCCACTTCGCCAATCGACGAAAGTCGAAAGGGTGACTAGAATAGACAATAACTGTAATACTAGCCTACAAACACTGCCGTGCTTTACTATTGATGTGTTCCTCCCCGAGTGAAACTCAATCAATTTAGTAAAATCAATTTATGTTTTGATTTTTTTTAGAAGATAGATATACCTATCCATCTTCTAAAAGGTAGATGACTAATCCTGTGTAATCTTATCGGGCTTATTCCGGTTAAAATAAAGATAATCTTTAGAAATTAACTAAGATATAGGCAATTTTAACTCTAAAAAGGGGAAAATATCTATTTATACTCTCGACTGACGAATGGTCATAATCTAGATCGCTAGGAGATAGATCGCCACATTGCAAGCTATACCATTTCTAGTCGTCAACAAAAACTACAATTTCCATACTATAGTCGCAGAAACTAAAGCTGTCAAGACCTATTTTATATTTCGACGACTTCAGCCCATTCACACCAGTACGAATCGTCGCTGACGGATCAAGTGTGAACAAGTCCTTAATTAAAAAACAGCACAAACCTCAGCAGGGATCTTGACGACGCCGTCGACCTTGTTCTCCTCATCCTCTAGCGACAGCTTCCTGAGCGCGGCGGCGGCCTCCTTCACCTCCGCCGTCTCCCACTGCGCCTCTAGGTACTGCTTCACGTGCGCCGAGGCATACGGGAACAACTTGTCCTGGAAATGTATTGGTATGTGTAAACCGGGCTTAAATAGTGATCTGTGATAGGCCGGTGTTCAGTAGGACTTCTGGATGGAAAGAATGCTCACGACTGTAATCCCCGAACCCCCGAAGGGAGTCAGTGGTGACTCGCAAGCGTGCCATCCGCTTTTCGCTGTCCATTTGTACTCATGTGATAGGTCAAGCCGTATCGCCGTAATTGAATGAGTACACATTAACTCCCTTATTCATAGAAAAGTTACAGAACGTTTTAGCTAATTAACTGTTTTGTCCCTCACTGACAGAGAACAATTTGTTTTTTATTCGATTAAGCTTTTTAATGTGTTCATCGTGAAATGGCACCACATCTAACTCCTATAACTGCATCACATCTACAGACGACGTCCAGACCAGAGTAGTTGACGTTAGATGTCTGCCTATAGTTATAAGCAGATATCTAACGCACAGTTCAATTAAATGAAGGCATTTGTGATGCAAAACGCATCGCGCCCATCAGACTGTTCAATCAATAAGATGCTCATAACCCAGATTGACTGTTGGCGAGGACCCAAATCAATCAGTACCTGCCCCTATGCACTGACGCAAATAAAACCTGTGCTCTACTTACTATCACGGCCATGAACTTTTTCAAATCGTAGGTACATAAAATCGTGCGTAGACGCATTTCAGCTGCTGCAATTTATTTCTATTGCAATCGTGTCTGCTGCACCTGAACGTGACATGATGGTGTGAATGAGAGCTGCTCCAGCTCTCATTCGTGAGGCCGTGGGTTCGAATCCTGACGTGCATCAATAAATTCTTTAGAAATAAGGAATTTAAGTGCCCTGGGCTGGACCATCTTTGGCATAAAAATATGTATATCATCAGAAATGGCCATATCCAAATTCGGGAGAGATCCAGGTTAAAGAACATATAAAAATAAGTCTCTCATTCACCCAAAGGTTGCCTGGAAGAGATCGCTTTTAGCGATAAGGCCGCCTATTGTGCTTACTCCTTTTGTTATTTAATGTATGTTGTGTGTTTTGTTCAATAAAGTTATATTGTATTGTATTGTAAAAATTGTTCCGGTGTATGTCGTGTTTTGTGAAAGTTACAACTGGATGAAATAAAGTAAGTAATTTAGGTTTGTTGGCACGCGATTCGGGTCACACACCTACGACGTCCAATTTGTATCTGCAGGGAGCAGCCAATGAATGTCAATCCAAACTAAATAGTATCCTTGATAACACAAAACAAAGAGATAAAACATTATCTCGTCGTAAGGTATGTATGTACTTATTTCAGTTCGTAAAACTTTTTTTAATTCACCGTAAAAATTAGGTTTCGTCTCAATCATCGTTAAAATTACTTGGGGCTCAACGCAAATTATCCGAACAGAACGAGAATGTTTTAGTTTGTATAGCAATACACATAGTTGATGATAATTTTTCTAACATAACATGCTCTGAAAGCAGCATATTAGGTATTAGCCAAAAAAATATATTGCATATTGGATAACAATGTAGTATAAAGTTCTATGTTCGAACAGAGATGGCTCCGGAATTTCTTGCCCGTAGAATATAAGAGCCCTTTCCGAAGTGGAGGAGATTAGTGAACCCCAAGCATGGTCACTCCACCTCAAAGGCTGCAGATACGAAGTCAGTTACGAGCCGTTAGGTTACATTCATCTTCCATTACGTCTCGGTTCTCTTCCTTCAAGCCCTAAATGCAAAGACTACTCGTCCGTTTCCCTCATCTTACCAAACACATCTATTATTTGTACCTATGAAGTAGAAGATGCCAATCTACTTTTTAAAATGCAACGAATTCGCATGGATACGCTCGCAATTACAACCCTGAAGTACTTATTAGCATATCCTGCGAATTACAACCGTCTGGTAGACGACAAGGCAACCTTGAATCTGCGAGGAAAATACAGGGCGGGCAGTGTGTTCCTAGCTACCTGTGGCTACCCACCTAGCCTGTTTAGGTAGAGACCAGGTAGGCATGTGTTGGTGAAATTGCATTTAAGATGCAAGGCTATGGGTGAACGGCCGGGCCCGGAGGCCGGCGAGTCTCCAAACCGGATAGCTAGACGTCGATGTCGCGGCTCGACCGAAACCCATAAAGTCCGAATTGTTCGTTACGTTTAAAATCGCTCCAGAATTCGAACATTTCCCTCTAATAATTTACGCATTGGTAAAGTTGTATAGTATAAGCCAAAAGAGGGTCACTTAGGTGACCATAATACACCAGAATTATAACAGATATTGTAGGTAATTTGCAGATGCAAAATTTCAATTTGTTAGATAAACGGAAAAGCTGGTATTTTATAGCTGGTTAGCCAAAAATTAAAAATGACGATAAAAAGTGGCTACACTTAATTTTGGTATACATAGATGGGTTCCGCTCATCTCGCATAATCTTTATTGACCAAAACTCATTTCGCATAACTCGTATGGTCTAAACTTTTTTGGCCATCACTTTGCCTAGACTTATGTGGCATAAGGCTCGTTTCGTCTAAAACTCTTTAGGCACAATCTTTAAACACCTAAGTTTCGTTTGCTCAAATTTATGTTCGTCTATACCAGCTATACTCAAACTGCGGCCCGCGGGCCGCATGTGGCCCGCCGGGCCTTTATCAGTGGCCCGCGTGCCATGAGAGATAATAGAGAATATACATTCTGTGTAAAAAGTATCGGGATTAAGTATATCCATAAAACAAAAAAAATGTTTGTTATTCATCCAAATTTATTTTATCACCTTTTAAGTTTGCTCCTTCAGAAACGATACACATACGCCAATGAATTATACAATCATCGCATTTTTTTAAACGCTGTTTTCAGAGTTGTGTTTAGTACTCGCGGCGATTTTTCCTTATTGTCTTCTATCGATTGTTAGTTAAAGTCATGTTGACTCTTGACTGTTTTCTTTGACTATCGTGGTGTTCTATTGATTGAAAACAGTGCCTCGAAGTGGTAATTTGAGTTTAGGAAAAAAAGAGGCTAGAGCCGTGAGCTGCAGCCATATCTGGTTAATGTGGTGGATGCTCAATGGTAATGATGATCCTTGTGCGAAAGGCGCGATATCGTGGTGAAAAATCTTTTCTCGAATGTTTTTCCACAAATCTGGCCTTCTTCGTCGAATTTGCTGTATTAAATTCTACATAACCCGCAAATAAAATTCTTTTTGTTTGACTTTCTGGCAAGAATTCCGAGTGCACGACACCACAATTTTTTTTATTTTATTGATCTAATACCGATACTTTTTACACAGAGTAGTATATGCATGTTGAATAAAAATATATAAAAGAAATGTGTTTTTTCATATTATTATTCGATAGTTTACATCGGTTTATAGTTTTATTATAATAGTTAGAAAACAATTTCCTTGCGGCCCGCGACACCATGACTTAAACGTGTGTGTGGCCCTTATATAAAAAAGGTTGAGTACCAATGGTCTATACCTATGTATAATCTTGTTTCTCGTAATGTTATCTTAATAAATAATACATTCAGGCCCTGTTTCACAATGTCTGGTTAGTAGCCACTAACCAGACATTGTGAAACAGGGCCTGAAGTAGTAGTAGGTAGCCACCTGTGAGATAAAATACATGCTGTCACTCTCTGTTATTATTTTTTTGACAGTGACAGCATGTGTTTTATCTTATAGGTAGCCACTAGCCAGACATTGTGAAACAGGCCCTCAGTATGTAGTAAATGTACAAATTGTAGTATTTTTCTCCTACATCCCGAAAATCACGATATTGTATGTGGGATGTGAGAATGGAACGTTATGACTTGAGTAGAAAGGAACGTAAGGTGAGTGAGTGAAAGGACCGGAAGAGCGAGACAGAATGAAGGAGACGAAAAAAAGATGGAAGACTGATTAGGCGCGTTGCTATTTAATAAATTTTTAAAAAGAGTTTAAAATAAAGCTTCGGTACTTAAACTGTATCTAAAAGTGTTTGTTCTTGACCACCGATCCCACAAATTTTGGGGGCTCGTCCGGGATTTGGTCAAAAACAGAAAAACGACGGACGACGCAACGACGAAGCACGTGCCCTAACCAACAAGACGAAGACGAAAATTTTTCATTTTGTGTTTTTACGACGACAAAACCAAAATGACCGGCAGAGAAAGGACGACCACGACGACGACCACCACGGATCCGACGGCTACGTACCTCGACGGCATGTTGAGTCTGAATAAATTCGACGGCGAAGACGACACCTACTCGTCAACAAAATGGGCCGAGGACATCGAAGACAACTCTGAAATATTCAGTTGGACGCCGCAACAAAAACTTATTATAGCCCGAAGATCACTATCAGGTACCGCAGCACTGTGGCTGAAGACAGAGAAAGTTTTCAAGACGTTTGAGGAACTGAAGACGGCCCTCCAAAAGGAATTCCCCGACAGCATTAACACCAAAGAAATGCACGAGTTAATGTCAGCTCGTAAGAAGCAGCCCAGTGAGACCTATCACCAGTACATGCTCGTCATGAAAGAAATGGGTAAG
Source organism: Plutella xylostella (assembly GCF_932276165.1). Classification (NCBI taxonomy): domain Eukaryota; kingdom Metazoa; phylum Arthropoda; class Insecta; order Lepidoptera; family Plutellidae; genus Plutella; species Plutella xylostella. Next base: position 4,818,574 of record NC_064005.1, read on the forward strand.
AGAGCAAAGTTCCCTGATTATGTATCAATACAATACATAATAGAAGGCATCAAGGACGCGGAGGTGAATAAAACAATCTTGTACGGCTCTACGACGTATCCCGTCCTGAAAGAAAAACTTAAACTATACGAGCAGATGAAGGAAAAGGCGGCAACAGCGGCAGCATCTTCAAGAGAGACGACGACGAGCGAGCGGACAAGGAGGCAGCCTGCAGCAGTCCAGCCATCCCAGAGAAGTCCTGCTATAAGATGCTTCAACTGTGGAGAAATGAACCATGCATCGCGAGAGTGTCCATATAAGAATCGTGGCATGAAGTGCTTCAAGTGCAATGAGTTCGGCCATATTTCGTCGGCGTGCGGTCATTCAACATGGCATCAAACTCAACCGAACTTCCGGCGGCGGGAATCACAATTTCCAGCGCAAGTTGGTCAAGTTGGCAGCACTGGAGGCGAGAGACCCGAGCGACATCTGGCGGCGTCACAGGACATACGGAAACGCGCCATGTTTACGAAGGAAGCGGACATGACATTGACAGATTTGACAGATGAAGACCAAAGACTAGGTACAATTTCAAGACGTAAACAAACAAGCATGGAAGTCGAACGACAACAAACCGACGAAAAAGTTGAAAATAAACGATGAATGGTTCGAAGTATTAATCGACACGGGTGCAGAAGTAAATCTCATGACGGAAGACGCATACAAGAAGATAGGAAGCCCTGAATTAACCTGCGAAAAGTTATTGTTGTGTGGACTTGGACTTGTAAACATTCAAAGTCGTGGAAAAGTTTTAATCAATGTTTCTATGGATGGACAGTATTATAGTGTTACTTTTCATGTTATGCCGAATGAAAGTATGCCGTATGATGTGATAATTGGGCAAGAGTTTTTGAAAGATGTGACTTTGGTGATGAATGAGGGAAGTGTGTTTTTCTGTTCGAAAGGAGAAGAATGGTTGGGTAAAATAATGTGTGTTTCTTCTGTTATAGATACAATTGGCTGCCATGAGTATGAACAAGAGTTGTTGGACATAGTGGACCAGTATAACCCTAAACAAATCAAGGATGTGCCACTACAACTTAAAATTGTTTTGAAGGATGACATTCCAGTGTCTCAACGACCAAGGAGATTGTCATTGGCTGAGCAGAAACTAGTGGAACAACAGGTAACTGAATGGTTACAAGACGGTATCATTCAGGTGAGTTTTTCAGACTATTCCAGTCCAGTAGTGTTGGTAAAGAGGAAAGACGGACGTTTAAGACTATGTGTTGACTACAGGCTGATTAACAGGAAGATTGTTAGAGACGAGTATCCTCTACCGATCATAGAAGACTTGATAGACAAGCTGCAGCCGGCAAGAGTATACAGTGTGATTGACTTAAAGGATGGATTTTTTCATTTAAAGGTCGAGCCATCATCGGTGAAGTACACAGCCTTTGTAACTCATCAAGGACAGTATGAATTCTTGCGTGCTCCCTTTGGATTGTCAATATGCCCAAAGTATTTCATGCGATTTGTGTCAATTATCTTCATGAAACTGATAGCCGAGAATAAAGTTGTGATATTCATTGACGATTTGTTAATTCCAGCTGCTGATGAGAAAGAGGGTATCGAAAGACTTAAAGAAGTACTAGCTGTAGCCGAGGAGTATGGACTCCAAATCAACTGGAAGAAGGCAAAGCTGTTATGCCGTGAAGTGGAGTATCTCGGTCATGTGATTGGAAATGGAGAAGTGCGACCTTCATCCGACAAAACTGATGCTGTTATGAAGTATCCAGAACCTCGAACCGTAAAGCAGTTGCATAGCTTTGTGGGACTGACGTCGTATTTCCGCAAGTACATAGAAAACTATGCTCAGATTGCCATGCCGCTAACAGAGTTGTTAAAGAAGGACAAAGAATTTGAATTTGGTGAAGAGCAAAGAGTGGCATTTAACGTGCTGAAGGGAAAACTGAGTAGCCAACCAGTTCTAAAGATATTTAACCCAACATTACCAATAGAACTGCACACGGACGCTTCCTGTATTGCATACTCAGCAATACTTCTGCAAAGATATGACAATGGACTTCACCCAGTTCACTATATGAGCAAAAAGACGAATGACGCAGAGAAGAAATACTCAAGCTATGAGTTGGAGGCTCTAGCCATAGTAGAAGGAGTAAAGAAGTTCAGGCACTACTTGTATGGATCACACTTTAAGATTGTTACAGATTGTCAGGCGTTCGAACTAACCTTAAAGAAGAAGGATTTGACAACCAGAGTGGCAAGATGGGTCTTGCTATTGGATGAATATGATTATGAGATTGAGCACCGACCAGGCAGCAAGATGAGGCACACAGATGCATTGAGCCGCATAGCATGTGTGACAAATGTCAGCGAACAGATAAGACAAGCACAGCAACAAGACGATGGACTGAATGCAATCATGAACATTCTGAAAGAAAAACCATACGAGGACTACATGTTAGATAATGGTATGCTGTATAAAGGAGAAGATAAATGTTTAGTAATACCCAGAAGTATGGAGCATGACATCATTAAGAAAATACATGAGCGAGGACATTTTGGGAAGAGGAAAATGCTAGAGTTGCTAAATAAAGACTATTACATGAAGAATGTTAACAAGAAGATTGAGGATTTCATTGTGGGTTGTATTCCCTGCCTTTTAGCAACAAAGAAGGAAGGTAAACAGGAAGGATTTCTGAACAGCATTGAAAAGGGCGGTCTACCATTGGACACTCTGCACTGTGACCATATTGGACCATTCCTGGAGACTAAGAAGAAGTATAACTACATATTAACTGTCATAGACGGTTTCACCAAGTTTGTATGGCTATTTCCAACCAAAGGAACAACAAGTGCTGAGACGATTCATAAGCTACTCATTCTGCAGCAGACATTTGGAAATCCACGTCGTTATATTACAGACAGAGGATCCTGCTTCACCAGTCATGACTTCAAAGAATACTGTGAAAGAGAAGAGATACAGCATGTGTTGATAACCACTGGAGTTCCACGGGCGAACGGACAAGTCGAGAGAGTTCACCGAACTCTGATAGCTGTTCTTACAAAGATGTCTATCGCAGAGCCAGGACTATGGTATAAGCATGTAAGCCGTGTACAGATGGCTCTGAACAGCACATTCCAAAGAAGTATCAATACAAGCCCATTTGAATTGCTTGTTGGCACAAAGATGAGATGCAAAGAAGATATAGAAATCTACGACTTAATATTGCAAGAAGAAAGAGAAAATTTTAATCAAGAAAGAGAAGACCTCCGGCAGCAAGCGAAACAGCAAATATTAAAGGTTCAACAAGAAAACCAGCAACAGTATAATAAGAAAAGGAAAGAAAGTAATAAATATAAGGAAGGTGACATTGTGGCCATAAAGAGGACACAATTTGGTACCAGTATGAGCTCAAGCCGAAGTATCTAGGACCATATCGAGTAACAAAAGTGAAACGAAACGACCGTTACAATGTGGAAAAGATAGATTTATCAAAAGAGGGTCCAATAAAGACTAGTAGTAGTAGTGACTACATGAAACCATGGCCTACTAATGACTCGGACGAAGGTCTAGGTGAGTAAGATTGTTTTACAGAGATGAATGAAAGAAGTAAAGATTTAAGTATGCAAGTAAAGTATAAGTTGAGTTGATGTATGATAGGATAGAATTATTAGAATAAGAATAGGATGTGTAACTTTAAGGTTTACAAGTTCAAGGTATGTTCAAGTAACTGTTATGTTGTAACTTTTATGTTCAAGTGTAACTTATATTACACAAAGTTAATTTTGTTTTGTTTTATTAAGAGTAAAATATGTTTTAACATGTTATGTTTAAAGGCATCATTGTTTTTGTTATTGTAAAAGACTGTTTTCTATTACTGTATAAGACTGTGTTCTATAAATTTATAAGACTGTTTTCTGTAACGGTATATGACTGTTAAAGTATGAAAGGCTGAGGGCAGCCTTTGCTTCAGGATGGCCGAGTGTGGGATGTGAGAATGGAACGTTATGACTTGAGTAGAAAGGAACGTAAGGTGAGTGAGTGAAAGGACCGGAAGAGCGAGACAGAATGAAGGAGACGAAAAAAAGATGGAAGACTGATTAGGCGCGTTGCTATTTAATAAATTTTTAAAAAGAGTTTAAAATAAAGCTTCGGTACTTAAACTGTATCTAAAAGTGTTTGTTCTTGACCACCGATCCCACATGTATAATCAAAAAATCGAAAGTTAACGACCAATATAATTATTACAAACCCCATAGATCGAAACCTAAAAATAGGTGCGACGACGAGCAAAGCGAGGAGGAGCGTGTTAGGTGCACATGTTCATCAAAACCAAAGCGAAGTGCAGCGAAGCGGAGCGGAGCGTTTTCCAAACAGCGGAAACAATACAAGGCAATAGTTTGCGCTATGTAGGGAGACGCTCCGTCAAAGTTAAAGCCAAACGAATATTATTACTTTGTATAAACCTAATAAACCTATGCCATAGCATTATTAGGCTATTCAAGATTTGGCCATACCATTATTAGGCTAAACAATGTTATGCGAAATAACTTTTTACTAAACGAGATTTATGCCATACGATTTTCGGCGTAACGAGACTTTGACCAAACGTTACTATGCAATACGAGATTAGGCAAATAAATCTTATGCCAAAAAAGGTAGAACCATACATAGATACCTACATGATAGGTAAATGAGAGTGCCTAATTTGTTTGATGATGGTAGGTATGACTACTAGCATATGACTAGCAGAAGTGTTAAGTCTTAATAGTAGGACCTAGATGCAAGTAGTCAACTTAATTGTTGGAATGGAGCCTTTTCTAAGCTGTAATGAATTATGAATGAGTTCATTATCACATCAGTATAGTTGTAAAGTTGTTATCACTACTTATAACACCTAGTAAAAATACAAACATCTAATACTTATAAAAGCTCCTATTACAATACACATCTAGCTAACTGTCAGCTTATACAAGTTATACATAAGTCAGTGTCTGACTGTAAATAATTTAAAACTAGAACATTAAATTCCTGTAATTATACAGGCACTACCGCAAATGCAAAAAGAACTGTACTGGATGTAAATGACAAAAGTGTCTTTATTATGAATTTGCTATGAAGTGTATCCTAAATGTGTGTAGTAGGTAGGTATATTTTTAGGAATTCTGTTCTAAGCATGAGCTTTCATACAGGCACTACCACAAATGCAAAAGGAACTGTACTAGATGTAAATGACACAAGTGTCTTTTTTATGAATTTGCTATGAAGTGTATCCTAAATGTCTGTAGTAGGTAAGTATATTTTCAGGAATTCTATTCTAAGCATGAGCTTTCATTTTATAATAATTTGACTGTAGACCTATGTAGGTACTCATAATTAATCTGTTGCTTGGACTGCTTCCTGAATAGGTACAATAGGAAAAACAAAAATAAGAATGATGATTGTTTAACAACAGTGGCAGTGTAATACTAGGATACATTTATCATGATAACATTGACCCTAGAGACACTATCAGACAAGAATGGCTATTTATTAGATGTAAAATGTTATCAGTGGTGTAAAAACCGCATGTTATTAAATTTTAAACATCATTTGACAAATACATTAGTATGAAAATGTGCAGCAGACATTTGATCTCAAGTCTATTGACTGGTGAGAGTAAATAAAGATGGATGTATACCTAATTATGTATAAAATTTTATCATTAGTGATTGATAGGTAAGTAAGTCGGTACCTACCATGTTTTTTTTTTTAAACTTCAATTAGTGTTCATGCAGAGTTGTGTATGAAAGATTTCATTGATTTTATATGTAGGTAAGTATACAAAAACAGTTATGGTTACTAGTTACTAGGTAAGTAGTCACATAACTTTACAATAGTCACATTTTAAATATCTCAAGGACTACCTCTGATTTTTTTCCTTGGAATTCGTAGACAAGGTTCCTACCTACTTTATAAAAACCACGTTTCATCGCGTACAAAGAATACAAAGAGCTTCGAAATTGCCTTTTGTGAAATTTCGGTCTCCGTCGCACACGGGAGCAACGACCGTACGAGTGAAAGAGAAGGAAGACGTGAACTTGCATTACAAAGTAACTGTCCTGTTTTTTACGAGCCAGCTGCTTGGAACAGCTGTTCATGCCGGCTTTCTATCACCTTGTCAATCAACGACTGAAGATAGAATAATTATGTACTAAATTATAAACTCTGCCCAATACGCCAACAACCACCCTAGACTACTTGCATAATAAATCAATTAACTATACATTTTGTTAAAGCAGGTAGGTAAGTATTCCATGAATATTACGAACCGCGACCGAAAGCAAATCATACGGGCCCAATCAGTGAAAGCACTACAAATTGTATCTTTCAAACTACTCAAACAGCTGCTAGCGAATAAAAATATGCCCTATTTATGTTAAAATTTAACAAAGAGCTCGATAGGTCCGAGAGGTACCATTTTGGATTTCATCCTCCATGTTGCGGATCCGAATTCGCAACCATTTTGAAAGAACGAAATAACGGGAAAAAATAACTTTCACGACATCTGCTGTAGCGAAAAACAAATGAAAACTTGTAACATAAATAACACATTAACTCTAATCACATGGTGGCACAAAAAACACCGGCCGGTCAATCACCATTGGACCTACCTTAACAAAGCTGATCGATGTTGTTGTCCCTTCTATGTCCAGTAGTAAAACTTTCGCCTTCTTAACGATGTCACCGATATCCTTAATACAATTAGCCATTATGCAAGCAAATAACTTGCTAAAAAGATTATTAGAAAAGGATTTATAAATCTGCTACCCCACACCCGACAAAATAATTGAGCGATACGCGGTCGACGCAAGTGCGGGGTGAGCAAGACTGATTTTTTTAAACCAATGAGGGAAAGGGAAGGATATAATGACCACCGGAAGCACAAGTGATACCAACTTAACATAAATAAATAATGCCATTTACCACATTCAAAAACTACCAAGTTACTTATCAATAGTTTTAGTTTAGATTACTTTAGATACAGAAAAATGAGTTTAATTTTAATAAACAAAATCTTTAATTTTCATAATATTATTACATCTAGTAACTGCAATCTCAATGGCAAGGTTAATGCCTCCTTTTCACACACTAATATAGGTTTGGATGACGTGAAAATACCAAACCAGTATTTTGCTCTAGAATGGCAACATTATTCGTATGTCATAGTTGGCGTGACTGGAAAATATTTGGCGGATTATTCAATTTTCAAATTCAAATCACCAATACAGAACACAAAACGATAGGGATTCGGTTCGGCTTAATACCTACCTAGGTACTTAAATCTACTTATTAACTAAATTAATTATATTACTTAAACCACTTTTGCAACACCTGTGTATAAAGCTATAAAGCATAATTTACATGATAAGAGCACCTACGCATGGACCTAGGTCGGATGCTACTACTGTACCCGTAATATGTAAAGTCGCGTTTATACTTCGATCATACGTTAATATTTATCATCGGTTTCGAGTTCGAGCTATGAAAATAGGTGCTTTTATGCTTTCTGATCCGAGTGCGCAGTGGTAACTCAGTCGGGTAAGCGCTCGGTTCTCATGCCAGAGATTATCGACATTGAAATGTACCAATGAATAATTCTTTGGAATTTATGTACATACTTACAATGTATACCATCGCTCTACGGTTGAGGAAAACATGATGCACTTCTATATCCTATCCCACGAGGAAATACATCTGACAGAACCCTTTTATTACATTCGAATAATGGTAGTTTTTATTTGTATCAGAAGTCTTTCTCCGTGGAATGGGATATATACACGTATTTAGCACATAAAGACGTACCTACTTAGTCTAGCTAGACCATCTGTATACCAAATTTCATTCTAATCCGTTCAGTAGTTTTGGCGTAAAAGCGTAACAGTCAGACACTGTTACTTTCGCATTTATAATATTAGTTAGGATTACGATAGCATCCATTCGGTCACTCATCAATGTACCCGCCATCAGTTTCGTTCTGCACTCACTGGTTCAATAAGTACCTTGAAAATGGGACAGGCACAATACATCCCAAACCTGTCTACGTGTAAACCAATGACCCAGGCTAATAAAACCCCAGTAATTACGTAGATTACATGTTTATTTGCAAGTCAGTAAATAATATATGAAAATAAAATAATATGTACAGTTATCAATACTTATAAAATATTTCTAATCTACTATTGAACTTATACGTACTTATATATTAAAATGATCTATTAAACTACTTCTGGGGAAGTCCCTTTTTTCTTCAGTCTTCAGTTTTTTCATGAGAGTCGGTGTTCCAGTGTTACTGTCCTTTTTCCTCTTTGATACCTGTCAATAGAGATAACATAGTTATATAGTTGCATAGAATATCACTGACTCGGGTGTTAATAGCTGTACTACTCATTGAGTATAACTGCGGTTACTGAGACAAACCAGGGTTAGCTACGATAAATAATAACATGTAGTTTACCGAAAGGAGCCACTCCTGAGTATCTTCTATACTCTGACTGTACTTTGTATACTTTGTTGCCCGGGACCCTGGACAATCACCGACTCACGCTATTCTGACTGCCTTTCACCACGATGTTAAACCTTAAGCCAGGTCTAATGTTTGTCACCTACATACTAAAAAGAAACCTTACAATGGGGAAGAAAACCAAGTGAAACTTTGGCAGCACAATCGAATCTCTCAGGTTCTGACCAATTACATTATTGGGGGAGAAAAAAATGTCGATTGAACACACTGAATCAGGCACACTCACCGAAGCCGCCATCTGTAATTAGCTTTTAGTTTTTTTCCCCATTCCTCAAACACAGTAGATACCTTAGGTTGATTCGGTGTCGGCGACACGGCAGCAAACACGAAGTTGCCCTTGCCAGTCTTGAGAGAGCCGATGTTGGACTAAGAATAAACCTAGCAATTCAACATTACCCTAGGTTGATCCGGCGTAGGCGACACGGCAGCAAAGACGAAGTTGCCCTTGCCAGTCTTGAGAGAGCCGATGTTGGACTAAAAAGAAACCTTTCAATTCAACAGTACCTTAGGTTGTTCCGGCGTGGGCGAAACGGCAGCGAACACGAAGTTGCCCTTGCCAGTCTTGAGGGAGCCGATGTTGGGCCGCTCGTCGCCGTCGCCTGCTAGCGGGGTGGCGAGCGCGGCCAGGCGGCCCAGCGCGCCCGACCCGCGGGATAGCAGCGAGCCGCGGTAGCTCTTCTAGAATGATGTAAAAGGTTATTGAAGAGAGAAAGAAGTTGTTAAAAGAGAAAATAGCGAGACCACATCGATTTAAGTTTAAGATAATAATTCCGCACAGCAAAATGGTTGAACATTTGTGAGTGGAACATAATAATAATTCCTACCCGAATCTAAGTCAAAACAAGATAAATAAATCTACCCGTCATTTAAATGACTACATCGATCTTCTACGTGACTAACACTTGATCAATCAGTGACACTATGATTGAATCAGCCGACCCGTTTCAATAATAGACTGATACATTTACATATTCTTGAGTCCAACTTTTACCTAAATAATACACAATTACACACACACACTCACGCCTTGTACTAATGTACTCCCTTGCGGGGTAGGCAGAGGTGCATTGCTGCACCCACTTTTCGCAGAGTGTGTATGTTAGTCCCAATGTAAAAGGGGGCGGGCCTATTGCCATTTTACGGGCACATCCAAGACCCGAGAACAAATATCTGTGTTTAATTAAACAAATATTTGCCCCAGCCAATTCGGCTCAGTAGTCAGGGTCACTAATCACTACGCCATTCGGTCGTCTACCTAAATAATAGTGCACAGAAAGATACATATTCTGACTTTAACGTGTAACTTCTCTATTGTTCGGTATGGGCCATCTCGTAAGCAATTTACATCACATTATCAATGTGACTGACTACATTCCCTATAACAGCACACACATACCTGCAGCATCGGAAATGCTTTCTTCGTAGGGCTGATAACATCCTTAGTGATTTTCGGCAGAGGGACGGCAGTGGCGATGCCATCAGCTGTAGTGTTCACTTCTAGAAGCGTCGACGTGTTCTTAGACGTCAGGGTGGTGTTGCCAGTTGTGTTGAAGGTGTTGAGGAGCGGCTCGTTTTGGTCTCCTTCTTGTTTCTGTAATGAAATATGTTTCTTTATGATACCTAGGTTTATTATTATTATTTAACAACTCGAACTACATAGGAATCACCTATCGCAAAGGAAAACAAGAGATGACGCTAGTTAGATTGATTCCTAACAAATACTTCTTTGGAAAGATCAAGTGGATGGGGAGACAATTTGCGAAAGGTGGCTGGTAATGATTGGATGTGGAAAGCTATAGATCACATCCAGTGACATCCGCTGCTATAGGCTGATGATGATGATGAAATAAACCCGATAAACCTGGCTTAAACTAACACATTTATACTTCCAACATAATCAACAGGTCATCAAGACCCCTACCATCTGCCTAAGGAACAGTTGCCTCTCGTGCCGCTGCCTCCTCCACTCCACCTCGGACTCCATCTCGTCCTCCTGAGTCCCGAGCTCGCCCAGCTCCAGGTGCCGTGCCTCCTCGCCTTCGGCTTCTGAAAGGGGATAGAGGGGTATTGTTAGCCACTGATAATGGTATAGAAAATACTAGCTGTAGCCGACGAGATTCGACAATTTATGAAGCCGTCTCTTATTTAAAATAAAAATAAAAAAAATAATAATAAATAGACGGTTATTAATGTAAACGTACTAATCACACTAACATGCAGTAATCAAGGGTGTAAACGGGACTTTATACATTCACGAGCAATGAAAAAATTCGACTTCCAAAATGGCTACACTATTTTTTTTAACGTCTAATTTAGATTTTGGTCAAAATATTTAAGGTGTTACTAGTTAATATTATGTGAGATATTAAATGTACTTCAATATTGCAATGGGAGTCATTAAGCTAGTCCTTTCCGTTTAAGAGCAATTTTTCATTGCTCGTGAGTGTACCTCATTTATACACTCAGTAACCTCGTACACTCTTACCGTCATACTTCCAGCGGAACTTCCTCTGCCGATGTCCCTCGCCGAGGTCGCCGTCTTCAAACAACAGCTCCTGCAGGATGCGCACCTCGCGCCGGTCCTGGTCCAACACGTCGCGCCTGGAATCAGAAATAAAATGATCATTGTATGTATATTCACTTGTTTTCGAAAGGTGCAGAAAGTCATTATCATTGGACACTGCTGAGGTCGCATGGAGAGTGAAGTTGCGGGTCTAATGATTCAGAATGATTGTACGCAGGTGGCGACCATCGCTATGCCACTCGGCCGCTATTCTTCTATTACCCCAAAGATCCGATTGCTGTATTTATAATGGTAAGAGATCTCTCTTACCATTATAAATACAGCAATCGGATTCTTATGGAGGACTCGGCTACCTCGGGTGAACTTTCTTGTGCACTAACTTCACTTCAGATTGGTGACTTCCTCAACTCATAGTGTATCTAGAAACCAGGTCTGAGGTGCACCATTTTTTGTAAGATTGGTGGAGTTTCCGACAGCTATCACTCTCACTCATGTAAACAGTAGAATACTTTTTTCTTAGCCATATACGTCATCAAGCGAGAATCCCTGGATCTACTGATCGACATACATACATAATATACTCACATGTGTATCTGCCCCAGCTCAGTCTGCAGTTTCCCCTGGTGGAAGACGTCATCATCACCGGCCTCGCGCTCCAGCCGGTCAAGCCCCGCCTCGTCTTCGTCTCCTGACCCCACCCACTCGTCTTCAGAAGTCAACTCGGCTTCTTGCTCGAAGAATTCACCCACTTTACGCTTCAGCTTCTTCTTGGGCGGTGCTTGGATTTGTACCTGGAATTTTTGGTGTTTAAAGGTGAGAAACTGGATAGGTTATGGTTATAGTGTACAGGGACATAAAATAGTAATAAAAGTTTGCTCAATGCTAGAGGACTATTTTCCATTGATTGTACGGTCAGCTGCATAAGTAGATAAGATATACGCTTTTGTTCCTAGTCTACATAAAAAACTGACAATATTTGAATAGGCAGTTTGTGACTTTGACAGGTACAGCTGACCGTATCCAACTGTATCTATTTGTTAAGACCTAGCCGTAAGTTTTCCTAAAATAATAAAAAAAAAGAAACATTACTTAAAAATGCTATCGGGAAAAGATTCTGTAACTCACTTCGTTCTCCTCTGAATCATACTCGACAACGCGCTCGGGGTCTTCTTCCTCGGCTTCTGAAGCAGATTCTTCTTCATTCTCCTCTTCTGATAATTCTTCTTCGTCATCTGAAATTAAAATGTTTTCCTTGTAACCAAATAGTTACGAAATATCTCATCATTATATCTCAAAGTTAAATAAATTTACCCGATATTTGTAGGGCTCTATCCTGCAATTTCTTCTTCTTAATTTTCTTTTTAATTTTAACCTCTTTCTCGGTCGTATCGGCCCCTTCGTCATCAGATTCTATGACAAATCGCTTTTTCTGTGTTATACTATTATCAACCTTACTGCCACCAGTAAAGAACTTATTTGGCTTAGGATCATCAAACTCAGGGTCGTTAAGTTCATCTAAAATAGATTTGAGATTTCCGTCATCTTTTACAGAGTCACCGACATGTTTTTTATCAGTACAATTTACTTTGTCATTCTTTTCTTCTAAAATAACATCATCTTCATCTTCATTTACCGTGTCTTCTTTTGTTTTAGAATCTTTGTGCTGATTTTCTTCAGGAATAGCACTATCGTCTTGAGAAATAAATTCGTTATCATAGAATTTTCCGGTGCATAAAGCTAGTAAGTCTTCTCCTATTTCGGGGGTTTGTGTAGGTTGGCTGGAGCCGAGCTGCGTCGGCGGCACGGCTTGGGAGAAGCTGCCCGAACACATGCCTGCTATGTCATCAAATTTAGCCTGAAAACAAAATTAGTACATTTAGAGAAGCATATTTTTATGGAATTGTTTCCGATTTATTAAGAGATAATGGTCAGTAAATACACTGAATACACTCACATCATCAAAAGGCTGTGTTTCACAAATAACAGCTACATTTCCACCATGTTTTCCGTCGTTTACTTCTTTACTAATGTCATCACTATCTGGAGCTAATACCGAAGGTCCTATATTATCTTCATTTGAAGATTTCGTTTGAAATGGTGTTTGAATTGATGCTGTCAGTTTCATGTCTGTCTCTTGGCTGGTGAACAAGTCTTCTGAATAGGACTTTTGTAGCTGGGCCAGTTGTATTTCGTCATCTGAAATCACAATAAATATTATTATTATTAGTAAAATCAACTATGCTTCGGCAGCAATGAAAATTCTTAAAAAATTATAAACTGAGGACTGATTATATTCTGCCTTTCTTTTGTTTAGCATAATTAATGCCAATATCTTCATCAGAAGATTCGTCACTTGAATCTTCATCAGATTCGTCATCTCCATAATTTATAGGTTTAGTATTTCAAAGGTTTATATCCAAATATGTATATACCTTGGGAGTTCATTTCGGAAGATTCTTTGACTTCAGCATTATCAACGCTCTTATTGTTTAGGGATTCTACAGAGTTATCTTTGGTAATATTACTATCTTTATTTGTTTGATTAGTTTCTATTTCCTCATCAGAATCTTCAAAAGCTTTCACTATTCTGCCTTTCTTTTGTTTAGTATCATTAATGGCAATATCTTCATCAGAAGATTCGTCACTTGAATCTTCATCAGATTCGTCATCTCCATCATTTTCATCATCGCCTTTATTTTCGATGTCTTCATTGTTCTCCTGTTAATATAAAAGTAAGCTAAATTTTAATAGTTTTCTAAATGTAAGCATGTACTTTGGATGCTATCGAATTAATTTCATTTCAAACAAAATTATTTAATGAGGATTAAACATTTGAATTTAAGCGATTTTAAATAATCTAACTATTCTAACTCTACAGCATCGTATCATGAAGTTGATATATATGTATATCTCAAATACTCACATCTGCCGGATTATCTTCATCTTCACCATCAGTCTCCTCTGCTTCATCTGCAACCATAGGATTCTTTTCTCTAGGCTTATCTTCCATTGATATATCATTTTCTTCTAGTTCATCTTCTTCTTCAGACTCACATGCTTTCGCTTTAAGTCTTTCAGCTTCTTCTTCAGCTAGTTTAGCTTCTATTTTTTCAATATCATCTTCTTCTTCATCGGAGTCATCGCCTCTAACAGCATTAAGTTCCATTTGATTTTGTTTCTCTTCTTCCAATCGCTTTGCCCATTCAAGAGATCTCTGTTCCGCCATTTGTTCTTCCAGCTCTTGTTTCAGCTTTAAATGTTGAGTACCAGGCTTAATTCTGAAAAATAGACATTTATGATTAAACACATAAAATATTTATATGTATTTTATGATATTATAAGGATACATACTTTTGTTGCGTCGCTATTTCAATTTCTTTAGCTGTCTTTAATTTATTGAAATATGTGAATCGTTGCTTTAGTAATTCTACACCTGATACCTTCCTAGATGCAGCACTACTCCCATCTAAATCAATTACCATCCCTGGAGCTCCAGTCAACTTGGGTTTCTTATTTAAATTAAAGCTATCTTTCACGAGCATTGGAGAATCGGTCAGTTGGCTGTCTATTATTTCTGCGTTCTCAATAATACGGTCAATATCTTCCATTTCAAAATCATTATCAGAAAATCCATTAACATCATCCATAGATTTATCATAATTTTCAGACCGATCTTTTTCTTCAGTTTCAATATTTTCATGATCCAAATTATCACTTGCATCAACAATATTGTTTTCAGTTTCGTGATCAATGGCAGAAGGATTTGAGATTACTTGATCATCTTTTTTACGATTATCATCGATAATACAGTCTGAATTTTCTTCTGTTTTTTCAGTATCATATTGTAGTGATATTAACTGACTATCTTTTTCAGTATTTATCACTAAACAGTCGTTATCATTTGATACTGTTTCTTTAACTTCTTTTCTAGTACAGTTTTCCATTACATTATCAAATGAAATATCATTTTTTGATGCTTCTTTGTCATTCAAAATGCTTTGATTATTTTCAGTCATAGTATTGTTATCATTTGCATCAACATCAGTGTTTTGTACGACCGTGATAGGTTTTTCTATTTCAGAGGCATTTGCAACATCACTATCAATTTTATCTTCACTTTTGTAAAGATTTTTAAGTTCTTCATTGCTATTTGGACTTGATTGGCTACTTTGGCACTGTTTGCTTGTATCATTAGCAGCTACACCTCCTGGTTCTCCTGAAACTTCTGGGTTTTCTGTTGCTGTTTCTTCCTCTTCTGATTCACTTTTACAGAGTTCCATCATTTCCTTTTGTCTTTGCTCTAATAAATGACTGTAAAAATAATTTATTTTTTATGAATTTTATAGGATTGAAGATGTATGATGAAGAATGTGAAGTGAGACCTTTAAATAGAGAGTGTTTGTAGGTGGTTGGTAAATTTCATAAATTTGTTAATGCATAACATATGTACTGGCTTCCCTTAGATATAGTACCATGGTGGAATAACAGATAAGATCCTCTCATTTGTCTGTGGGTTCAAATTCCAACCAATTAATTTTTATAAAATAAGGAATCAAAGTAATTTATAATTTAATCAATACTTACGCATACTCTTTAAGTTGCTCTTCATTCATTTTCAAAGGTAAGGCTTTTCCATCTGATGTGAGGACAGGCTTTCTTCTACTTAAGATATCTTTTAATGCTAGAGCTTTTGGTCTATGGTAAGGAAGGGAGACCTCCTTTTCTCGCAACATACGGTTGGATTCACTTTTTATCTTATTCATGTTATCCATAGCTTGTTTGGCTGATAACTGGAAGTAATGGGAAATTTTGCATATTTTAATTTAGATTCCAAACCCATATTCATAGAATTAAGGAGTTTGCAAATTCTGTGATTCTCTGGATAGTGTGATAGTGCTGTGCAAATTTACTATTTATTATTATATTGTGTTTAAGTTTTTGCATTCCTTATAATATAATAAATCTTGCACCTCCTGTATGTTGTCCACCCTTTGTACACTTATATTAATATTAGTTAATATTATTTGTGCAGTGAAGAATTCAATTTGAGGAGACTAACTAATCCAGGCAGCCTAAGGACTATAGTGCCAGATATCACTTCTCATATTATTTTCGATGTAATTTATTTAAATTTAATTTAAGTAATTTTCAATACTATGGAGGATATTTAGTTATAGAATTATAGTAACTGCATGAGTAAAGCTGAGGACAGGTGGTTGTGGTGTGGTGCTCCTTGGGAGCTGTTTCTTTGTATTAGTAGATCCTTACTACTGATTTCAAAGGTGTTACATACCCGGATAGGTTTAGGAGATGTTAATTTTGTTGATCTCCTTTTAGCTTTTGATGCTTGGCTGTTCTGCTTGCCTTCATCACTAGAGGTGTCTGTATCATATATTGTTGATTTGAGGATAGTACTTTTATCTTTGATTATCTGTAATAAAATTATGGAACATCAATACCAACTTATAAATCTTATGTTATTCATAAATTGTTTATAATGGATTAATTTAAAATATGTACACATTATAGGGATAAAACATGGTTTTCACAAAATATTTTTAAATTAGTGACTGACTACCTAATGCTATAGTTTTGTTATACTAAAGTATAGGTATTTAGGTAGGTAATACTAGACTACTATGCTTTTGCAAAGCTACAACCAACCTGCTTAATTTTTTCAATAGATGATAAATCTTCTTCATCAGAGGTATGATTTGACTTAGATTTGTTCACACTGATATCATTATCGGAGGCAGATGAATTAGATCCCAATTTAGATGGCTTTTCACGGGATTTGGTCAGGTTTTTAAACTTATCTTTCAACCTATGTTTTTTGCTTTTCATTCTGGCCTGCTGCTCCTCATTTTTTTTTGCTTCAGGTATGAGAGTCTGTTCATCAACTCTGTCACTATCACTACTGTTATCGGTTGAAGACATATTTTGGATTCTAGACTTTTTAGGTTGTGTTTTAAAATTAACATCACTGTTTTGGTCTCTATCATTGTCGCTTCTATCAGTTTTAGGTTCAGCATTAACTGGTGATTTAGCCTCCGTCTCTGACCTTTCCGAATCACTTTCAGACTGGATTTCAGTACGTTTCTTAGCTTTCTTGGTAGTGCCAATTTCATCTTCTGATTCATCCGAACCGTAACTTTCCTGCTTATTTTCAGTACCAGGTTGTTCTTGTGGCACCGATGGTGTTATTTCATCACTGCTACTGTCTTCCTCCATGGTGTAAAATCATACACTTAACTTCGACAAGAAAAAAAATCCTGATGACAACAACTTGTAATTAATATAATTTAAATTTAATCAATGAGGAACAAACACTGATCATAACACCAGAAAGTAAAGTTATTAGAACCACGTCGTAAAGTAGAACCAACAATAAAGAAGACAGGAAAATTAGGAAATAATTTTTTCGTTTCGTTTCGCCAGTTTCGCCACTTCGCCACGATTATTTTCCTTTCTTCATTTCTTGGCCGTTTCGCGGCTTTTTTTGACAGAACCATTTGACGTTTTTCTCAACTTATTCTGTGTCTATATAGTCTATGGTGAATATAGCGAAGCATCAGAATAAAGGCGCCGACACACTAGCGGACGCGGCTTACGGGACGCGGCTGTCAGCCGCGCGACTGATAGTGTGCACGGTCTTATGGGACAGTTCGTGCCAGATCGCTCTCGGACGTCTTTGTCGTTCCGCTTTCAGACGTCCGAGAGCAGTCCCAAAAGACCGTGCACTATATCAGTCGCGGCTGACAGCCGCGTCCGTTAGCCGCATCCGCTAGTGTGTCTTAGCCTTTACAGCTCCTAAACTGGCCAGACTTAAGGTGAGGACACATTATCGTTATCGGACGCGGCGCGGCGGTTAACGGACGAGGCCCCGGCCGCTTCAACTATTCTGCACACAAAGGGTTGGGAAGTTATTATTTTCATTTTCACAGATTATCTTTAGCCATTTCTTGACATTATCAATTTGACACTTTATAAAAACACGCCAACGCCACAGAGTAACTTTTTCGACTGTCATTCGATGTGTTGTGCATATTGGTGTGCTTTCAGTTTAATTTAAAATTTACTCTAACGTAATTATTACAATTTTAATAGAAAATGAATGTAAAAGAAGTAAACATAGCTTTAAACGTAGGGGATCAATTAACATCGACATCGTGTGGCCACGTAGTGGTAGAATTAATCAAATTTATTGCATATCAGCGCCTCCAAATTCCCTACACGTATCAGTGGTTGAAACAAATTGTGAATAAAAAGATACTTAGCGAGGATTGTAGTGTCAAAGGAAATTTGCAATCTGAAAGGCATTTCCGGATTGTATCAACAGCGTTACATAATTTGGATTCCATGTTAAAGGTAGAGTCACTGCAAGTTTATTGTAAGAAGTTGATAAAGTCATGCAAACCCACAATAACTCTTCATCATTAACTCTTCCCAATTTTTACCATCAGCCTGTACTTATTCTTCTTTTAATTTTATTTTACAGAGTCTCCTACAAGAGATTAGTGGTGCTTCCATGCCCCAGGAAGTATGTATAACACTGGGAGCTACGCCGGTGACATGTAAAGAAGTTTACAGATTCATCCTGCCTACACTGTGCCACAAACCTCAGTGCCAATCAGAACTTATCTTGAAGGACAACAAATTACAAACCAGTGTGTTCAGGTAATTCAGACCTACATTTGATTAACTTTAAATAAAAAAAAACTGCAGTCTACATAAGCACAAAAGGCCTGAGTGCCACTCCCTTGTTATAGACACTAGCAAACCTTATAATTATTTTTTTAAAGTAGGTACTTAATAAAGCTATTCACTTATAAACATTAACTTCTTTTATTTTTTATTTTCAGAAGGCTAGTGACATCAGAGGACCTAAGCCAGGCATTTTCAAGCCCCCTTCCTCCGACCAACATGCATGTGTTCCTGAAGAAGAAACTAATTCGACAACAAACAGAGCTAATAGTGAACAGTGATAACTTCTTGCCGGCCAGCGGCAGTAGAATACCAAAGAGTTCCAGGGTATTTGTCATTGATTTTAGAGCACAAAATGAGGAGAATGTCTCATGCTGTAATGAGTTTGCAATTTTTGGGGATGGCCTCAGTGATCATATGGCAAAGTTGCAGGTTACTGGCAACACTGATGATGCCGAGTTCTGTAAGATCCAATCAACTGATGAAGTGAAGTGGTACCAGTCCACATATGTGATGAAGGGATTTAAAGATTGCGTCATCAATGGCAGCTCAGTTACTAATACATGGATTGAATCCTGATCACACATATGTTGTACTATAATATAGTTAACTTGACACAAGCAAGTACATACTTAGTTTAAGTATAACTTAGCTCAATTATACATAGAGATACTATAAAACTAGTATAGATAGGTTACAATTTTTATGACAATGTGACTGACTGAACTGCAGGGGCTTTTCCTGCATGTTGACTTTCAGAGCTTCTGAAAAGAATTTCCAACCTGAAAGAGATATCACATAATTTTTTTAAGTGAACTGCATCTTAATTTGAATGCATTTCAAATAGTTTTTTACTTTTATGCTCAATTTAATAGTGCCATTAATATTTTCTATATGACAAATAGAATATTAGTTGAATTTAGTCAATTTTATTACTTAATGTTAAGTTAAGCTTTGAAACAATTTGTTAATGTTCTGCACATCCATTTCTTTATACTTGTTCGTATCATATAAGCTACATGTTTTATCATTATTAAATATATTAAAAATGTATTTCTAATATATTTATGTGTTCTATTCTTCGATCATATATGTTCTATTTTACATTAATCAATTTGAAAAACACTAGAGCGCGTACAGGGTTTGTCACCGTGGTGAAAGGATTAGCCAGCCACAGTAGCGTCATTCTCTGACTACCAGTGATTACAGTTGTTAGTTAATATTAAATCACTAAGTAAACTTATATTTTTTAACGGTAGTTAACATTATACGAAATTTAAATAAACAATTTTCTTTGATAAAAAGCGCGCGTCGCATCACGTTTCACAAATAAATAATCGTAATAATTCCCTCTCAGCCGCTAAGCAGTGAATAAACAAGCTACCTACTGTTTTATCTCCGACACTGCAATCTCATTATCAGCCTACGAGCGGCGGCGCGGGCGCAGGAAATTCAGTTTATGGAGAGCAGGACGGCGCGCGCACGTCCCCCGCGCTCTCACGCGAGACATGACCCGAGCCATGGATCCCAACGCGACCATGCCTGCCGACGCGCACTCCGGCGCTTTACACGCGAAAATAGTGACCATGCTGTGCCTATTCATAGTGTCGATGCTGTGCGGGTGCCTTCCTCTGATGATCTCCCTCAGGAAGGACTGGTTCTCCCGCGCGCGCGGCGACGTGCGCTCGGCCCACAGGGGGGTCGTGGCCCTCCTCGCCTTCGGGGGAGGGGTCCTCTTCGCCACCACCTTCATGCACCTTCTGCCAGAAATCGCTGATAATGTCAAACTGCTGCAAGGTGAGTCGGTTTGTTTACTAACAGGTATTCGTGTGTGTTGCGGATTGTATTTTCTCACGCTTATTTTGTATTTGAATGGCAGAAGTGATTTACAATTTAAATAAGTCTCGTCTATCTAATTACAGTAATTAGGTCGAGGTGACCTTTTTAACCCTAAAACAACTTGTTAAATTGGGAAATATCATATTTAACTCTATGGACATACTTACCTATGACATTATAGGAAGATGTAGTTAAGTATATTTAGGTTTGATACAAGTATACTTACTAACCAGAGTCTCCCTTAGTATAGTTTATTGTAGAGTGGACCAGCACCACCTGACTCATCCCATAATAGGTCCCCGGATAAGTGCCGACCACTACACTGACTTCCTATAAATCCAATCGCATCAGTCTCTAACTGTTCAACTATTACCTGCATAAATATACCTTCCCGGGTGATACACAATACATTTATAGCTACTTACTTACCTATAACAATAGATCAGTAGACGGGCGTGAGACTGTTCAATCTGCTTCACTCTTCCGGGAATAATGTGTAGGTAGGACACTTATCGTGTCACGATTATCATTCATTTGTCACAGACAAGACGAGCACCAGAAAAATTATATATGACATAGTTATTAGGTATAATTTTACCGTTGGTAGCTAAATCGGGTATTCTAGTGGAGTAACCTTCCATGATTATGTCATGTCCGTGGCCTATGACCTACCTTATTAACTTGAATGACCAGCCAAAGCCTCTGCCTTGTAGGTTGGTACTTTCTCTTTGCACGAGTACCTATGTAGGGTCAGAAATATTTATGTCTTAGATATACAAGAATTTCATACTTATTGGTGATAAACTCTACGTGTAAAGCTGAACTAGGGTTTGCAACAATGGTGAGAGGATTAGCCAGAGGGTAACTTGAACCTTAATAAATTAAGTATAAGTAGGTAGGTAAGTATACCTAGTTACATACACAGGGATATAAATAACTGGAGTTGCGTCTTACATAATCTCAAGACGGTATAAGTTTCTCATAAGGTCATGTACAATGTACATAAACTACGAGCTTAGATAATCAATATGCAGCTTTCTCAATTATTCACATAACTTTTACCTAACGTCTAGCCAGGTTAGAGGCCTTATTGCGATCAGCCACCTGCAGAGCAGTAGATAAGGTACGAGTATAGTGCCTATTTCAAAATACTTAGTACCTACACAATAGGTACTACTGTGCACTCTCTCTGATTTACCGTAGTTTCATTCAAATCCGTTCAGTAGTTTTGACGTGAAAGAGTAACAGACAGACAGACACAGTTACTTTCACATTTATAATATTAGTTAGGATAATGCCAATCACATGAATGAACATCACACACAACTAGATTTCGTGCATCCCTACCATGAGGTATGAATGAATTAATCGATGTTTGTCTTATACACAGCTAAAAAGTGATGGCCCCACCCTAGAACAGAAGCTAGAACTTCCAAGTGTTGAAGAGCTTCTAACATTAGTTAAGCCACAGAGGTAGCTACCTACCCACTGCTAATACCCTGCTACCCACGCGATATCCCTAACAGTAAATATACCAGCTACGTAACCAGCGTTCAATAAATGATACAGGTATCATTTAATGCTGGTCTATTTATTAAAATACAGACGAGGAACCTCATTTTTTTTAAGTCGGTTAAAAATAAACGTAACTTCTTCAACACACCTATACTTATCTACTGATATTCTAATAAAACCTTAGATCTACCCAAGGGCGTACCCAGGTAGGAGCAGGGGGGGGGCTGCTGCCCCCCCCTAGAAGATAAAATTTACGTAAATTTTCCTGCCAAGTAGGAATTAAAAACGTGTTACTTACTGTGCACAAAATGAAGTGTTTGAAACAAAATATTGTTTTTTCTATAATGTTTCAATATACCTGACCGAACATCATCTCGGAACAGGTATGAGCTGCCCCCCCCCCCCCCCTAGCTGAAATCCTGGGTACGCCCTTGGATCTACCAGTAGTAGGTCAACTAGATCTATTTCAATGCTACAGTTAAGTACATAGCTAAGCTAATCGCTGCAGCAGGTGTCTAGCTGAAGGTATCTCATACCTATAGGTATACTTAAATACCTAAAATAGAATGCACACGTGTTTGACTGATAATGGTAATGTAAATAATAGAACATACCTTTTAAAAAAAGACAGTTAAGCACGTCCACGGTCGTTAATTTCAAACCGAGCAGATAAACCGAATAGTGCATTGTTTCGATTGGAGGCACCGACCCGCATCGGACATTCAACTTGCACTTTGCCCATTGTATGGGCATGTGACGTAGCAAGGTAGGTACACCTAATCTACAACATCTAAACAAAGACCTCCTGCGGGTTGACTGGCAGAAAATGCTTTTAGCATTAAGTCCACCCTTTGCACTTTTATTTGTAATATTTGTACAATAAAGAGTTAAATGAAATAAACATTAATGTCCTCCTCATCATGATCCGATGACGGCGACCTCAGCAGACTTTTGCGGCGGTGGGTGGGTGCGGATATTACCTACTCGCAAACCTGGGGGACCGCAGAATATAGTTAGCACGGTCAGTCTGGTCGTCGCAGGTGTAATTATAACTGGGTCCCGAACGAGCCTTGCGCTTAAGCCGGTTGGAGTCACGAGTATCCAGCTGTGCTTCTTCAAACTCATTCACTTTGGAGTGGATTGTAGAGAGCGCACTCGTTCTTGTGTCCCACTTGTAAACTTTTTAAAATGAATTATCATATTTATGAGTAGGTACTTACCCAATTACATCGATATAATGTATTGTCACGTTTTTTAACATGTCATAATTCATTTCTCCAGAGGCCGGCGAGCTGCCTGCGCTACCAGTCTACCTGCCGGCCCTCATCATGTGCTGCGGCTTCTTCATGATGTACCTGATCGAGGAGCTGGTCCACGTCTACATCCACAGCCGGGAGAGCAGAACCAACACCAACCTCACCAGAGTACTCAGCGTAAAGCGGAATAGCGAGAAGGGTGACCATGAGTTGCCGGTTACGAAGGAGGATTCTATGGGCCATGGCCACAGTCATTTCCCCGTGTCAGTGGATGATGACAGCGTGGTGTCCGCGCTGCGAGGGTTGCTGATAGTGCTGGCTCTGTCGGTGCATGAGCTGTTTGAAGGGCTCGCTGTAGGCTTGGAGGCTTCTAGCGCTAATGTCTGGTGAGTAGAGTGGATAACTTATCTTTATGTTGGTAGTAAGAAGGAGTAGGTAATACGTAGCGAGTCTTACTATTTGCCTAGTTACATCAGCTGACTTATGTCGTACGAACCTATTTGTTTCTGGTGTGCAACATAATACGACTTATAAATTATTATTTGTCCATGAATTAATGTTTAAACAGCTAGGTTTCAAGCAAAAACATAGTCTTACTTACCTAGTTACACACTTGTACAAATTACTCTTTAACGTAATTCGAAGCTAAAGCAAACGAAATAATATCTCTAAAGTAACTACCTACTACATTAATGAGTGTAATTATATAATTACATAGCGGCGTTAGCAGTTAATGCTCGTTGATAAATTTATATCAGAAAAGTAAATTTGTTTTACATAAGGAGGTACATAACAAGGATGTAACACTATCGAGTTAATTTTGCATTTATGACGTCGATCGTAGTGGCAAATACTTACACCTTCCATTTGGGTTACTGACTGGACTGACTGAATTAATAATTCAAACTATAAAAGATGATAGAGGAGTTAGTAAGTAATGTAGGAGTGCGTACAGTACTTGCATAGTAGATACTATGCCTCGCACTAACCTAATATTTAAAACCCAAGTATCATATTAGCCACACACACTTGCCTATTATATTTAAAACCCTCAATCCGTAGTAAGTACCTACACTATATCTACCCCTAACCCCCAGGTACATGTTCGGCGCAGTCTCCGCCCACAAGTACATCATAGCGTTCTGCATCGGAGTAGAACTCCTGGCCGCTCGCACTCGGGCGTGGCTCAGCGTGCTGTACATATTCACCTTCAGCTTCGTGTCGGCTCTGGGCATCGGGATAGGGGTGCTGCTGGTCGGAGGGGCGGGGGCTGCTGACGCGGGGTTGTACTCTGTGGTGCTGCAGGTCAGTTGGATGAGAATTACCTACTTGGAGCCTATATGATATAATCATATGTCTTGGTTGCGCGGCGTAGGTAAAGCCTTGGGTATATCCAGAAGTGAACGCAATTTTTGGCTGATGATAATCGATGATTATTTATAGGACATTCATTACATTACATTAATTATCATAGACTTGTCAGACCCTCTCCCAAAAGCGCCACAACACTGCCATGTTGTCATCCAGCCACTTCCGGCCACCTGTCTTAAGTCGTGTAAGAAAGTAATTGCTAACATAAGGGACTGTTCCCCATATTCACCCATTCCTCAACTCATCCACCAACTTGACCACTTCCAGGGCATAGCATGCGGCACGCTGGTCTACGTGGTGTTCTTCGAGGTCTGGCGGCAGGAGCGCGCGGGCCTGCTGCAGTTCAGCGCCGCGCTCGCCGGCTTCACGCTCATGTTAGTGTTAGAGGTCATCGTCGGACTTGGTGAGTCATAACTAATAACCGGGGAGTTGTGAAGGGTGCACTACCTACATGACTACAGTCCGGAAACGGTAATTTAGCAACGGTTAAAAACTTAATCGTCACGACATGGTCCTTACAGTTTTGTGTGGGCAATTATTTTTGTTGAAAAGTTAGCGTCGGACAGTGGTCCTAGACTTTTTTCAGTATCTAAGTATAATTAACTAATAAGGAAA
The DNA here is from genome assembly GCF_932276165.1 of Plutella xylostella. NCBI lineage: Eukaryota > Metazoa > Arthropoda > Insecta > Lepidoptera > Plutellidae > Plutella > Plutella xylostella. The sequence goes on from NC_064005.1 coordinate 4,843,968, forward strand.
AATACTTTTTGATAAAATCTGTCATGTACTTATCACCAGACGTTCAAAAGTGGGTCACAGTGGGTCGCACGGTTTCAGAATGACCCACATAATCAGAGACCTACATAGACAGAGAGGACGCGCTATAAATCGGCATAATCACAATAATTTCTGGAGGCTGATTACTATCAAATAAATGTAGATCTATAAATTATAACTTATATAAACCTACTTACATATTAAGTTGTAGATTACTTATATTGTAACTACATCTGTACCCGTATCATGAAAAACCGCAGCATATTCTATTCGATAGTCTATTCGAAAGTGCTGTCAACCTGTCAACAACAAAATGGCGGTGTATTGCGGTGTACAGATTTGCGAAAGTTTGACAGCTATCATTCCATAGGTCATTGTCAGAATAATATCATGTACTCTGTGGTCATTCTTTTCGAAACTCATTCGAAAGGTAAAAAGTGTTCGAAAGTGCTGTCAAGTTGACAATAGTCGCACTCGCATTCGATTCTATTCGTTAGCTCGAATTTTCATGATACGGGTACTGACCTTTAAATGTTATTTCGAAGGTTGCTATGCGTAACGAAGTGCATGCGATGGCAACCTTGCCTTCTGAGGTCGAAGAACTCTTTTGATAGCGTTTAGCTAACGGTTAGATAAGTTATGCAATAGATAAAATGTTCTGTCTGACCCTCGATAAGTTCTCAGCAGAATCACGTAGGTAAACTTTTTAGAAGAGACAGTTTATTTTTTACTGTCGAAAGGAAGTGGCGTACCAAACGGATTGAAGTTATACCGGATGAGAAGACCTCGTCCTCTAATCCGGGAAACCGTGGGTTCAAATCAATTAATTCCTTAGAAATTGGCATTTTAAGTACCATTTATACAAAGTGTTTAAAAGTGTTATTTAATCTGGTGCTAATACTTAAATATTTTTCTTCTTTTTTTTCAGTGGTCGAGAAATAGCCTGCGTCAAATTTTGTTGATGGAGATTACTGAAAGAACCAGTATTAGAAGAGTCCCTTCTGCGTAATACTTAGGTATTTACAATGTAACTATGACACGGGTGAACTTATCTTAAAATAGCTATATATTTCTAAGTCGGCTATTCAAATGCGCCTAGATAATCTTAGCTAAGATCTGTTTTCTTTGTTACAAACAAGATGAGACCGCGACCGATACAAGGGCTGCTGGATGTTAGATTATTACACAATGTCATAATCTAACATCCAGCAGGTTTTGTTCAGAATTTAAAATGTCGAGGCACAATCCCAATACAAAGGAAGTGCCTAGGTACACCTATATTATATTACGTATATTAGTACAAATACTACAAAGCGTGATAGTGTTTTTGTGGGTGAATGTGACTGGGTAATATATGATGCTGACCCTATAATAAAGTAGGTACATTATTTTTAGATTTTTACGTCTTCATAATACATAATAACTATACCTACACCTTAAGTACAAGCACAGGTCGCATGGCGCTTGGTGTAAGTACGGCAACGTCAAATGGTTGGCAGGGCACACTAACTTAGTGTATGTGTGCACACTAACGTTGTCTATGTGTGCATAAACGCAGAAATAGGTTTTACACACCAGTAACAAACCACACACACACACACACACACACACACACACACACACACAACAGCACAAACGAGTTTGCGCGTAGGCAAACGCCCGTATACCAGCTGTGACATAAAAATATCAACCGGTATTGTTAGTTAAATAGTTATAAAATTGAAGTGAAGCAAAATTTCACTGCTTGTGTCTATACACTTCGTAGCTCATTGGTAGAATGTTAGACTTATGAAACATAGGTCGTGAGTTCGAGTCCACTGATGGTTAATTTTATTTTTATTTTACTTAATTCAAAGTTTGCGTTATTTAAACGCTGTTGAGTATAAAATTAATTTATTTGAAACTGACAAATGGCTATAAGCTGCATAGCTGTCGACTATTTCTCTTCGCCAAAAATATATGATTCGTTCTTCATTTGAGAATTAAAACCATTCTACCCTCATACAATATGAATAAACGAAATTTGTTTTTAGTTTTAGTGACAATTCACCTCTGCATCTGCATAGTGATTCACTTTGTGATTAATTACTCTTCGCAGTCACTATGGAAAGTCTTAACTTACTTAAACTAAACCATGGTCAAAAAAGCGGAGATAATTGTATTTATATGAACAAAATATTACAATTAGTGAAATCGCAAGACGTTTAACGGTAAGTAACATAGAATTGCATTGACTGTTAGAATATTTGTATTTGTATATGCTAAGTATTTGTTTTTTTGTTTGCAGAGGAGAACTGTTCAATTATGGGTTCACCGATACGCAGATTCGGGACATGTAGACAGTAGTCGTCTATACGGATGCATCACCACACCATCGAGAAATCGTAGCTTCACATAGCGCTGATCCGTTCTGCAGCACCCGTTCTACGGCCACAACACATAATCTATCCTCTATCCCTACAATCCGTACGGGTTCACTTGCGTGCTGCTGGGTTGCGGTGTCGGAGGCCGGCGAAGAAAATTGCTCTAACCGATCAGCATCGTCGAAACAGAGTGCGTTTTGCGACTGACTATTTTAAACTTTGATTGGTGCAACAATGTTGTGATATTTAGTGATGAAAAGTCAGACAAGGATGGACGTAAGATATTATGGCGAAAAAGTGGTGAAAATTATAGTTATTGGGGTTAGCTCAGTATTTTTTTTCCATTTGTATAAGATTTTAGTTATTTTGTTAAATACTTATCATTATTTACAATTATGGGTAAGCCAATGTGTTAATGATGTTATTGTTACTGAGGTGAGAATAAGTTATCTTATTTCTAGCTAATTAACATGTTGATTCATATAACTAATGACTTGCCTATTTACTTTAGTGAAACAGCCAGTCCATCCTTGTCTGATGTTTATTATGATTTAAAACTGCAAATTGAAAATTTTCCTTATTAATATAAACTACAAACTATGTTTTAAAACGAGAAACAACAAAAACGTAACATCCTTAATGTTTATGTTACGGCAAGAATAAATTTGGTAATTTTAACACTTAATAATTTGTTTCATTTACTTTCTGTGTTGCTTTTATTCGTATATACTACAATACTATTATTAACCAGCTTAAAAAATAAATCAAAATTTATTAAAATAACAAAAAAGGAATATTGTAAGTTCAGTGGATTTGAACCACCATACCGATACATGTAAGTCTTGTATCATATCAACTGAGCCATTCAATCTATTACAATGCCTTGCAAAATTTTGCTTCATATCATAAAAACAATGAATCATTGTCACTGGCACAACTACATGCTTACAATATCCGTGTGTGGCTTGCCCAGAACTAAATAATTACGTCAACGTCGCCGACACACACATACACTACCTGCGTTAGTGTGCCCTGCCAACCATTTAACGTTGCCGTGTGTACATAGGTATATTCTCACAGCTACTTGTAGGTACTTTTGTCACGCCTTGTCGCGTGCGATATGCTACGACTCAAGGACTGACTTATTTATGAATTTTAAGATTTTTGTAATAGACAAGAGGAGAGGCCTATGTATGTATAATGTGTTTATGGTGGTATTCCGTATTTACCGACTGCCACTGCAGGATGTATAGTTAGCTCTCGATAATTATAGTTTTGTATTATTTATATTAAATTTAAGTCAGTTGTGTATTTTTTAAGTTAAATTTTGTGTACATAACTACCTGTAAGTACTTTGTTTTGACATAAAATACTCACTGACAATTGATAATAGTGTTTAATTTATAAATTCATCTAAGTCAATAAAATACAAGATTGAAATAAAATGCGGAAGTCTATAATAACAAATCAATAATTTAATTAGAAATCAACATTTTACACTAGTGATTAGACTATCCTAAGGAAGAAAAATATAACTTTTTCTATGTAGGTATAACTTTTTCTATGTTGCTCATTTAGTTAATAGTTAGACTGATTCAAAATGAATAAATTATATAGTTTTTCCAGGCGGTTTTTGTACAACTTTATCTTATTAAATATATTTAGCTGATTATATAACGATTATGGGAGATAAAATATTTGTATTATTATTGTTTAGATTATTAGGTAACACCACTGAAGTAATTTTCTTAACAACTAATAAGTATCATTTAGGAGAAAAAGACATAGAGAAAGTCGAAAATTTTAAGCCTAAATATTGTTATTTAGTAAATCTTGTTCCTTTTATCATTTCTTCATAAAAAACCGTTACGTCTGGAGTTAAAGTTCTGTTTTTTTATATCCAAAATTTATGATCTGAGGAAATGTTAAACAGAGCAAGCATTATACTTAACAAGACATGTCCCTCTCTTTATCTATCTATATGTTTATTCCTAAGGCCGGTACACTTTACTCTTCACACTTACAACAATATAATATATACTTTTAGTAATATAATATTATTTTATGGCCAACTATCGATAGACTATATTGCATTACATAATAATGTTAATTACTTTATTTTTTTATTTAATTACATCTTTGATATTTTTTTCTACTAACATAAATGGCTATCAAGTTTACTCATAAAATTGAAAATGTGAATAAAATAATAATAATTACAGTGAACGAATTAAACATATTATTCAGGCACCATTATCTTAACCTAAACAAGGAATTTAAGCATAAATATTCCGACACTTTCAACAACTATAAACTATCTAAATAACAGCCATTTAAAGACGATAACTGGGAATTACCTTAAAAAGCTTTTCTAGTATTAATAGAATAGAATAGAATAGAATATTTTTTATTTGCATGAATGTAGGTAAATGGCAAGTTATTACAAATTATAAGTACAGCTACATCCTGCCCTTTGGGGGCGTACAAATATTATTACATGAGTATTTGGTGCATGCATACCATTAATAATAAAATTACAAAATACAAAGCTAGTCATAATATATTATATTACAAATTGTCAGCAAAAAATTCACGTACATTATAATATGTCTTTTCTACAAGAAGTTTTATATATAATAATCTCACTATAGTAAATAAGATTTACTTTTTAATGGAACAATTAAAGTTAAAGTTTAGTTTTAACAATTTAAGTTTATGGTTGTCCTCCCTTTACATTGTCGGCCTAATAAAATATTATTAAGAAGTAGATGAGTGCTTGAATCTTAATTCCGTATACATATAAGATTCCGTGGTATCATTGTGGATAGATTGGAAAACTGCGTTGAGTTAATAATTCCTATCTATCTATCAGCTTCTAATGTTGGTAAAGGACACCAAATAGTAAGTACTTACATATTTTTTCGATAGCTAATTATTTTAGGCCTGCCTGAAACTACAAGAACCAAAACAGGCTGTGAATTAATTCACAAAGCCATACATTTATTTTTTTTATGATTTCACCATATTATCTAAAACTATGCAATGAGAAGTGGGTGATTTTTTTTAAAATAATAAATATTTCAGAGCTCCCTTATGTTCCATTACATTCTTTCTATCTATCACCTTAGATGCAAATGAAAAATATTTATAAATGCTTAATTATTAATAGCTACGGGAAATGTCGTTCTTGAAGAGCCTAATTGCCGTGACCACCAAAAATACAAAATATTATACGATTAAAATTTAAGATGTTGCCATTGGTGGATAGAAGATTTTCACAATTCCGTCATTATTTCGCCAGTTAAAGATAGCGCCTTAAATTAAAATCTAGCATATTATTATTGACATAATGTAGCTCTCAAGTTACTGGATAAAATTATTGCATTTATGATTCGTGACACTTACCGCTTACACGCTTGAATGTATGCTTAGCTTAGTCGAGGCTAGACGCTTTGGCGATCACGATTTGTTCGTCGTATCGTTGTTAGATTAAACTTTTTAGGATCAAGTAAATATATGTATAATTCTCTCATCTCGGTATATGTATATGCAACTTTTAGTTCAAAGACTGAGCGCCCAGAGGATTTCTACACTTGATGTTAGTAAATTAAATAGCTCAAGACAACGATACGAGTAGAAAAAACGGTGATCCGCCCACGACCCATGTTGAGGAGGTGTTCAGCACTCGTTTAAGATTTGAGCAGCTTATTGGCGCGCTGGTTCGCGACTGCTATGCGGGTCTCGTTGCTCTCGCCCTATAACACACATTATTCATCATTAGGATCTCACAATCATGTATGTAATGTAATAACAAACACAAACTTACTACAGTAAGGGCCTGTTAGAAAATGTCTGGATAGTGGCTACCTGTGGGATAAAACACATGCTGGCACTCTCTGTAATTATGTTTTAGACAGTGACAGCATGTCTATTATCAGAGATAGCCGTTATCCAGATGTTGTGAAACAAGCCCTAAATGATGGATAGTTTAATAAGTTTTTTTTTAACTTTATGTTGGTATTCCACTCGAGTCTTAAACAAGAACTTTATACCTAATATTCAAATTCAATAAGTAAGTCGTCTTAAATATCGTGCCTTTTAAAATTTTATAAACAAGTGAAAATCTGAAGACTTTAACCGCAACACCATTTACTCAAAGAAAATAAAAGCAAGGGGAAGAAATTTAGAAGAAAAGAAAAACCTTGATTCAAATTTACACGGTAAATTTTCATTATGGTAGAGGGAATATTCAAGTATACTATACCACTTATATTATTAAAATTGAAAACAAGCTTGTGCTTAGAGCAAATATCAAAGCCAATTAATTAACGAATTTTACCTTAGACAACCTGTATTAAGTAAATTGAAATTAGTTTCGATAATTTGGACCAATTTAATATCAAAACCATTATTAATTCATAAATTCAAAACCGACATTATTATAACTATAATGAAAGCTATTGTCATTGTCAAACGTTTTGAGACCAAAATATCGATTAGAACTAATTTCTTTAATAAGCCAATCTGATCATGACCGATAGCGTCTCGCTTTTGCAAATAAAACACAAGCTGTGCTTAGAAAATGGACTCAAATACCAAAGTAAAAAGAGTTATACTCACATGTCGTCGATGTTTCGTAGTTGTGTTAGTTTGTCTGTGTAGGTGTGGAGTCTCGTGGCAATAGAACATTAGCGTACCGATCATATTGCTATGAAGGGCACGCTAAATGTTCCTTAGTAAGGATAGACTAGACATCTAATAATTTTATTGTAAAAATTATTATTCAACCTAAATTAGATATACTTATAGGTTTCCAGTACTTATCATATTCTGAAATTAGGCTAAATCAAAATATTGAATTTAATATCTGTTTCTGTTTTCTATCTTATTTTTCTGCTCTAGAAAAAACCCAACATGCATCACGGTATCTGCCAGATTACTTTAAATAGATTGATATTGTTCTAGATATATACTATAATGCAACTTGTAAATTAGATACAATCGTTTAAAATGTATTATTTTACCATGATAATTAGAAAAAGAGCAGAGCATACTAAAGAAAACTATAAGGAAAAACAAATGACGCAACAACAGTTTGTAAATGAAATAATTTATTTTTTTCGCAAAGTAAATAAAAATACTACGAATAAATTATTGTAATACTATGAATAGATCGCCTATAGTTATAATTATACCTACGTTTATTAATAATTAATTAACACCAGCCGGAACGGGACTTTTCCATAGAAGCAGATATGTTTCTTTAGAGATATGTGCTATATTTGGATGTACATATTCTGGGGTCGATTTTTTATATAATATATATTTAAGTATTTAGTTATCTACGCAGGTGATTGTACTGTACACATAAATGCTCCTATGAAATGTGAGTGTGGGTACATAATTATGTATTTTAATAAAAAAAACAGAACCGTTTTATTCAGTGGCTTGGCTGACTAAACACCACTTAATCTCAACTACTATCACAAGTCCATCAAGACGTATAAGCAACCCTATCATAACAGAGAGTTGTCAACAATTATATAAAATTAACAATGAGACTACTACATACAAATCACCGGTTCTGAAGACGGTCTAATGTCAGCTTTAACCAGATAACAAGAAACGTACAAGTGGCGAATATGACTGTGGTTTAATTTTGACAATACATTAAAAATATCCTTTCAGAAATCGCAAAGATCGGATTTTTAACTATAAACTTGGGACTTTTTTGAAATAGATCCGATAATATTGAATAGGTATAGACAACAGCAAAAGTTTCTAAATGTTTAATTATTTTAGTTAGAAATTACGCTTTACGCTTGCATTTTTTTCTAGCTGTACATTTATAATATCGCAACTAGAAATATGTAATAGGTATGTTTATTAGATATTATAGCATAAAAGTGCATGTTAAATAATAAAAAGAGAAAATGTAACTTATCTTAAGCCATTTTCCTGGTCAATAGTGTGTCTGCTACTTTGAGTTTATTCAAATTAATACTTGTTCAATTTCTTAACCATATTTTATAAACAACTATTATCCTATAACGTAGGTAAATGCATTTTCTCAAAATAAAATCTTCAAACGGGTTAACTTTCTAAATACCTAGTATTTATAATATATAGTATGTGCTAGTATTATTTAAATATGAGATTAATTATTATAGTTAACTCACAATTCTACTGCATAAAATGAGCACCAAAATCATAGAATATCATAACATTATGTACGAAAGCGAAAAGGTAAATATAGGAGGAAATTAACATCCTCTGAAGGGATGGCAAAGAAACACTAGCCTCATTTGATACAGTAGCATGATATTAAGATCTAAACTGGATTAAAATTATTCAACTGGAAATTGAGGAATCAAGCTAAATATATTAAATATTTATTTTTATAATAGTTAAGACACTCGGTCCGAAATCTTTCTACAACAGTTTTGTATCGAGCTAATAATTAAAGTGAGGAAAAGGCGCGGTACCAACCTATAGTATAAGAATACGTATTCAAAGGGACTAAAATATTAGGTAATATCTAAGGAAGATCAGAAAATAACAAAGCTGCTTGGGAACTCTCTAGATACCGCGTCGTTTCACTGACCTCTTAACTCAAAATAAAATCGATTGAGTCAGCGCTATACTATGCGATGTTGATACTTTCACTATAAATTATGAAAGAAAAACGCTTTGCCTTGTGTGGCATTTCTGACGAGTACAGCAATACAAGAGCATAGCGTTTATCCCCTCACACTTAAAACATACACAAAAAAAACCATCTTACTTTTGTAAATGAAATGTACATACGTTAGAAAAGTATAGTTGTAAGTACATTAGTATAACGCTATCTCTATCCCGCTTGACCACGAGACCGTGTGTGTGTATGTGTGTGGTGGCGTCGCTCGCAGTTTACTTGAGCAGCTCGTGTGCCCGCTGGTTGGCCAACGTTATCCTCGTTTCGTTGGATTCACCCTACGATATAGAGAGTAGGCGTTTTGTTTCTGCATCTCTTGTTTGTACAACGACTGTACATAGGTTTTTTATAAGATCGTTAAATTTGTTGCGATCTAAATGAAGGTTAATCATAATTAAGATCAATGTCTTTTATAACTATCTTGTGACAGTGTATTGTCAGCCATTTACTAGGACAACAAATTTTAGTAAAAAAATGGGCAAGTATTAAATTCTTTTGAGTAAACTACACCCGTACAGTCGTTGTGAAATTGCACATGTATCTTGAATCATGAATGGTGTTATGGCGTTATAGGAGGTAATGTAAGTATGGTCGTGACATCTGACATAGACAATGGTGTCGAGTGGACAGACATTTATGTACACATGTGGAGTTCGTTCTGGATGTTTCGGGAAGGTTCAGAGATAGTCAGAGGAAGTGTGGACACAACAACCAATCGCTACTAAGAATACTGCTTTATATGACCTGCTACTGAAGTTGGTAAAGTTGAAAAAAAAACACTAACACTAAATTATTTAAAAAAGTTTGTTAAAAGTTTTGATAGAATGTAATATGAAAATATGATACAGTCCAGCTACAATAAATGATGTAAATGTTTTTTTCATCTTTACTATGAAGGGATTAAGATATTTTAAAGAAGAATTAACTCCAGCAAAGTCAAAAGCAGTTTGAAAAACTATGCAGCAGGTTTCAAAGAAATACCATGCTTCAAACCATGAGGAAAGAGGTGATAATTGAATGATAGGTAAGCGATTTAAAATTTAGAAGTTTAAACCAATAAGCAAGAGAAGAATTTGATTTGTCACAGACACAGATATAATATAATAAGTGGGGACATCTCACACACGGCCATCCGATCCCAAGCTAGGCAGAGCCTGTGTTATGGGTATCGGACAGCTGATATATCTACACAAATACATAGATATTAAATATAAATAAATATCAACACCCAAGACCCGAGTACAAATATTTGTCTTTAAACAAATATCTGCCCCAGCCGGGTGGATGGCAACGATATTCTAGAATAAGAATAGAATAAGCAAATTATTCTATACACTTCCACATCTAAAGTGACAGGCATTCAACACAGAAATGGTGAAAATGTAAGTGAAAAACTGTGAAAATGTGAGGGATAGCCAAATTTGCCCCTGGAGGTAAATTCAGTTATCTCTCAAAACAAATGTCTTCAGCTGTACATTTACTCATCCCACAATATGTGATGCGCATTGCGCATTGTGGCAAGAATATTTTATGATATATAAAACAGTGATCAATACTTGTCCACAAAATTATTATTATTGGAACTTTTAGCTTTTCTGACCGACAATCCAAAAATCAGACTCATGTAAAATTAGTACCTACTAATGTATGAATGAACAGGAACATTCAAATTTCATTTCATTGAATGAATTGTCTTGTCATAGGAAATTATTTTTGACAGCCTTTATTCCTTCCAAGTTTATTTTTTAAGCAAGTATCAAGACTTGGCAGTGTCTCCCAATAATTTAAGGTCACCTGGCCTCACCCTAAACTGTGGCCCAGTGAGGTTACCAACGCCGAACATTAGCAGTTAACAATCTATAAGCAGCATCAATCGCTTGTCAAATCTGTCCGAACTTGTGTTTATTTATTAAATTCTTTACTGTATTGGAGGGCAAGGGCTAAGAGCATTTTCTACCTACATGTATGGAGCTGACAGATGTTTAAACGGCTGGCGTCGCTGCTTATGGATTGTTAATCGCTAATGTATCAGTGCTACGGTAGCTGACCTCACCCTAAACCTCGACCCAGTTCATCTCGCACCACAGACAAAAGCCGACGTACCTTGCGGTTGATGCGGTCCACCTGGCGGTTCTGGTTCTCGAGCTCGGAGCCCATGTCCAGCGCCATGTTGCGCAGGTTGCCGATCATGGTGTTCACCTCGCCCATGTTGTTCTCCATCTCGTCTTCGCGGGCGTCGTTTGTTATCCTGGAGGATGGGTGGTGTGGGTTAGAATGGTTGTGCTGTGGTTATATTATGTGATGGTGGCAAGAATATTTGCTTAGTGGCAGTCTCTTTGTCCACCATTATTCTTGTAAGCATAGTCATCCAGTTACAATATAACCAACTTGGAGTAGCGGTACGGAAATGTATATTCGATCTTCTTCTTATAGTGTCGTTATAGTGTCGACCAACACAACAGTCTGCTAGACATGGGTTCATTACCATTGGATTGGCCAGTCAAAATAGCGTCAATTGCTGACTGCCTTGGTGCGGCGGACGTATATCAGGAACAACGGATACGTCATCTGAGGCTCCTTTCTTGCACTCCACAATTATTTGATGGTCTTTAAAGATTTCCACAGGTCCTCCATTACATTGGGACGCTGGAAGTAGGTAGTCCAGTATAAGACCTGGCGGTTTGACGTCTAATGTAGGTAAACTGATGATGGACATACCTGCCGATGTAGCCGGCCTGTGGTCCTATGCCGTTGCGTTCATCCATCACCCTCTGGGGCTGGTTGTTGACGACTTTGCCGTCGTCGTTGCCCTTCCACGTGCCGTCGTCCTCCTTGAACGATGCTCCCCTGGAATTGACGGTAGATGGCGTCATTACGGAAAATATTTTCAATTGTTCGTGCGTGGTCTTAGAGCAAGCTCTAGGTGATAAGTATAAACTTCAAGTACCTAGTGGTAAGATGCACAGGGCAGAGAAAGAGTAAGGTGATGCTAATTAATCCAGCGGTTGCCAATTGTTTACTGATGAATGATACATGTTAGCGGCGAAACGTTATACCGTTACCGTTAGGCCGCTTGGAAAGCATGATCTAAATTATCTTCTTCTATCGCTTCTTTCGCGGAAGTCGCAGTCCTACCATTGATTGTTCGATCTGTAAGGAAATGTATGTATGTGTGTGTGTGTCTCACTTGTTACAGGGCAGCACGCAGATGCCGCAGCACTTCTCCATGCCGGACAGGTTCTTCTCCGCCTCGCGCATGTCGGCGTTGATCTGGTCCATGCCCTCCTCGATGCGGTCCAGTTGCTCTGTGCACACACACAAGCACACGCTGTACCACTCGCTCTACGCGCCACAGACGAAACAAAAGCACCTATTCCATTTTTGAATCGCGATTTTAAACTTTCTTTTTCTTGGTTTCCAAATTTGAATTTTTACTTTTTACTTTTAAACTTCTGTAAATTCTCAACGCATTCTCGACAAAACCGGAGCGCAGTGTAAGACTTTGGTTTGGATTCGAGCTCGGTTCACTAGTTAACAATCATGCAACTTTTTAAGTCTATTGTAGACATTTAAAGCATTTCGTTCGTTACGTTCTGGACACAGTTGGAGTCTTACACTGGTTCTGGCCAGGTTCTATATTTTTTCGAACCTTTGATTCAAAATGATGTAATGTGCTACTAAAAGTGATAAAAATACAAAATCGTAGTTACTAACATTTAGAAAGTATATTTATAAAAAATACCAAAAAAACATGCATTAACAGCAAGTTTAAAATAGTCGTGCACAGTAATAGCTAGATGCGTGACATATAAAAATCAAAACAATTCAAACTAGAAAAACAAAAGTGAGTTATCAAATCCAGCGACCCGAGCTGAGACTCGGGGCCCGCGGACTTGTCCATCTATTTAGCTTCACGTGTTTAATAATGATCATGATAATTATTTTACCTTCATTCATATTTATATCCATTTTAACAAAAAAGTTGCACATTATTGATTATTTAAGTAAATAAGATTGTCATTCAATGAACTTTCATAAAAATGATTCGGACTGCATCTCATAGATAAGCTGTACTAAGACGTGTGATGTAAAGTATTGCTAACGGATGCTTACCGCCCTGCTCATCCAGCATGACCAGGGTTTTCATGCCCACCTCGTGACTCTACAACACAACAATGAGGTCACTATAGCGCAGCGCCGGCGCCCCCTAGCGGCGGCCGGGGTCACACACAACCAATACTGATAACTGAACAAAAACAAAATTAAACATGAACATGATCCTGTCTCGCGCGCTGGCCGCCGGTAATGAAAAAAACAAATCATACAGCAAATGAGCGAATCCATAAAGCCATTCCTAAATGATACGTGAATGTAGCGAAACAGTTTTTATTCAGGTAGAGAAGAGAAATGAACAAACTAAGTGAATGTAGGGTCCGCTCGCCTACTACACACAGCTACTGCGCGTGTGCGCCGCGGCGCTGGCGCCGACACACAGAGACAGGACGGAGGAAAGAGTAAATAAATATACCTATAAAAAGCGTTCCGATCCATATCAACGGAAGAACTAAACAGATATTGCGCAGCTCATTCAAATTAAATCTTCAGCAAAGGATAGATAGTGACAGTCTTTTGCGACAATCAGCAACGAACGGCCATCGGGCTCATCTATATACACTATGGTCTCAAGAAATCATCCCCATCGAAACATAGAAACATATACGCAACATCGATCTCAGATAAGTCGTTAGTCAAGAGAAACGTCAAAGAAAAACAAATATTACGTTTACATTCAACACAGACGTTCTCACGGTTGACTACCCAGTTCAGTTTAACTCTTACCGCCCTGATGACTCAACATATGAAGCACTTGCCCCCCGGCGTCCTCGCTCTATACATAATAACAATACAAATCAAAATAATATATGGTTGGAGTGAGTGTGGGGGCGGTGTGTGCGGGGCGCGGGGTGCGGGGCGCGGCGTGCTCGCGAGGCGGGCCGGGCGGCTACTGCCTCGGCGCTACACAACACTACTCCATCAGAACTACAACAAGCATGCACTCAAGCTTGCAAGTAAAACCAGATTCAGTTTCATCTGTGCTCAGTTTCATATGATTCATGATTATTCTGTGTGATGTCAAGAGTCGTGCGTTGAGGAGAAGCGTTTCGAATTTACTCCGCCAGATCGAAGCGATCGACGGCGCATGTGATCAACTTGTTGGTAAATTAGAGTCAAGTACAAACATCTGAAATGCAGAATGTATTAGGTATTGGTAATCGGATATTTCGTTTGTTTTTAATGTCTATTTCGGCGGCATACATAGAGCATTGAATATTGGAGATAGCACTCGCTGTTTAGTTGTGCAAAGTGGTGTACGCTGGTCACACTCAAAGTTTATAGTTACTGGGGACGGGGGAGGGAGCACCCAGGGACTAGAGATGAACCCATTTAAGGGATATTGGAGGACGGGAAAGGTTGAAATAATAACTTTACATAAAATTTTATGTAGAGATGAAACAAACCGCACCCTAAAATAGGAGCGGAAACTAAAATAAATGTACAGTAAAGGTATTTAAATGAGGAAGGAGATACCGGATAATAATGACTCGCATCCGGAAAACTTTTAGTGTGGCTCACGTATAATAATATAACTACAAATCATTAAAATATACAAAGATGTGGGTTTTCCGTAACTATACATAGGTGTGTGTCGTTGTTCACTCGGAGCAAGCAAGGATGCCCATACCTTTGCATTAAATAAACAGTGACCAAAATATATATCCAAGGCGATACCCCCTTTGTGTCTTCTACGGTGGTTTAAATCTTCGTTTGGCTGAAAACCCTAGGTCCTCCAACAAGTTTAGCGAAAAAGGCAAAAATATATAAAATTGTAAACAATGTAAGTAGTGTTGTTTGAAGACTCACCTCCCTGGTCGTCTAGAGCGACCAGAGTTCGAATGCCCGCCTCCTTGCTCTACAGCCGCAGAAACAAAAAGTCACAGAGTAGTTAGTTGTGAGTACAGTGTGCGTGGGGCCACGGCGCGGGCCTCCGTCGCCGTGCCCCCAGTCTGAACTGTGTCGCTGAAGTATCTGAGGTATGTGTACTCATGGATGTCACATCATATAATACATATAACACGTGATAGTAGGTATCGCCACTTAAAATTAAACACAACTGTATTCAGTAACATATAAATAATGATACAATCGTAGAGGTTAGTATAATCTGAGTAGGTACATACATAAGGAAACATATAACTGAACATGTGGGTAGTGATCAATCAGTCATGTATCGTGTGAGAGTAGACGTGAGGTGTAACTCGACAGATCTGTTGGAGTTGTGACAGGTATGGGGTGTGTACGTTACATGCCCACTTATTGACAGTATTGTGAATGTTGGAGAAGGCATGAAACACAACATAATAGATTTACAATCAACAACAGAGAGCAGCCACTACACAGAGACCTAAAACACAGACTCAACTAAAAGAAGGGAAACGAACATAAACTGATCATAGGGCTCATAGTGGCACGGCCGGTGTGGGCCGCGCGCGGGCAGTGGTACTGAGGTAGGGACAGAGTGTCAGCTATGAAGAGAAGTCGAGTTGCCGGAAGGAGTAAGGCAGTAAGTAGAGGTGCATTTGAAAGTAGTGATTCAGGCTCACAGGCCAACAGTCTTTTAGAATTCTGCATCCAAGAGTTACAAGGAGTCAGGAGGAAGCAAGCCCAAGCAACAGGTATTGTAACTGGACGGGAAAGCATCAGCGACCGTCTGCACGCTAGGGGAACTCTATGGTCTTGGAGTATGTCTATTCTATGGGGCTCGGGGTTGACAAATCTTAATCGGGTCGTGGGCTTCATGCTTTTGGAACAAAACAACGGAGGTTTTCTATTTGACAAGCTGACAGTTAACACGTCGTGTCACATTCACGACGATACGGTAGGAGCTTCTTTTTTCGTTAAAGCTTAGTTCCATCCAATTAACTGACAGCTTCAATTAAATAAAATGCCCAAATGATACACGGGATATCGGTCACGACATAAAATATACATAACTACCAACACAAAGGGCTAGGTATAACATTTCAGGACACAGATAGGCACGGATCATGCAACACCCATATACTTTACTGTTATATTACATACAAACAAAATATATATAATTACATACATACAATATATACGACCCTTACAGGATATACAAACGAAAATCCTAAGTAATATACATTAAATAGATACGAACATATAATTATAAACACAAAATAATATTCGATTAGCGACATCGATACACAACAGGCAAGGATAGCAGAGGCGGCGCCCTAGGGGTGGCGGGGGCGGCGGCGGACACTCCGTATACCCCTCACTCCTCGCATCGAGAACACCTCTCTCACAGATGACCACAAATAAGGACGTAAACCAACTAAACTCAACAAAACAATACTTAAAACTACATGAGGGGAACATATAGGAGCAGAGGCTCCGGTCTGCTGGTACGGAGTCAGAGATGGGACTCTCCAGCACATGGCTTGTAGTTGTACGCTTAAGGAGAACATTCTTTTAGTCATCAACAATTTTGCATCTTAAAGATTAACACCAAAATGCCAATTAGAAATGAATACAAAAACGACAGCTGCGTTTGAGGAACCACAGGGTACATTCGTCTTAAGATTTCCATGTCGGGTCTCAGGTGTGGTTTTTATATTAATCAACATTAATTTGGAATTTATTATAATTGTGGGGCCAGTTAACAACTGAACTGATTGAACTTATTTTTTAATTTTCTTGAAAATATTATATAGCAGAGCCAAATAGTTTCAGGTATATTACACTTACAAAATGGTATAAGTACATATTTTATATAATCAGTACAGTTGTAATTTATTTCAAACTCACTTACCCATCAATAGAACGAAAGCTTATTTTATGAAAATAATTACAATCAACAAAAACCTTCAATCTATTGATGTTTAAGTGTAAACACGGCATAAGAATTTCAAAATTAAAAGGGACTTAGTCATAATTATTATTATGTAATTTTAAATGAAAAGAATATAATAATGGGAGCCATCTTTGATATTTTATGGAATTTGTCCCATTTATCTTCTTTTCATTAGAATATCTCAATTTATGGGACCAAAAAAACGCGCAAGTCTTGTACGTCAATAATGTTTTTGTTATTGCAGCTAAATTTTTAAATTTATGTCATTTACCTAAAGCTGCGTACAGACCGGCCAAACGAACGCTAACGAACGGGTTTCGTTGACCTTCGTTGCTGCAATCTGCGCTGTATTATGTATGATAAATATCCATCGTTGGGCGTTCGGTCGGCGTTCGATGGGCCGGTCTGTATGCAGCTTTATATATTTTTATGAAACCATGCGTTTGTTTCGTCCCATTATCACCTTTATCTATATTATTTTTAAGTCTATATTCCTTGTGAACGGGAACCTACCTCCTCGCATAGTTGCATCATACGCCGCGTCGACTCCAAGGACTGAAAATGACAAAGCAGAAATGTTCAGTACAAAATACTAAAAGAAATCAAACGTCCCCGCCATGTTTTTCTCTCGGAATGAAATACTAATGGAATACGGAAATTGTGAAAACAGAGAAACGAGAGAGCTGGATAATTATTTTATGCATTTGCGCTTAAAAATTGTCATGAAATGTTAGAGAAATTTAGAATTAATATTGTACGAAAGCCTGAAAACATTAGCTCTGCATCTTATTTGATTTAGGTTGACCTAGTCCGCTTATTTATACTTTGCAGGCTGGCCACTATAACTGGAAAATTGACTAATTGCATAATGGATCTCTGAGGAAAAATCAATACCTAGGACAACTTTGCGGCCCAAAATTTAATTTTCACGTAGGTATACTTTTCTCCTTCTCTTCTACGGTTCTCTGATAAAGAGAGATTGTTGTTCATTATTCATTAGGTACGAGTACCTATTTAATTTCTGCTAGCGGCCGAATATTTCTAGTTATAACACTTATTGTCAAGGCCAAAAGGTTTCACGTTTTTATAATTGAACTCTTGAAAGTACTGAAAAATAATGAAGCAGTCGGCACTTGAGCAGCTTCGTTATCACAAGAGACAAATTTGAATATGGTGGAGTAAATTTAAGAAGCCATATTAGACAGCCGGGCGCAAATCTAGGTAGGCACATAATATGAACATTATGTAGATACAGAGACAGACCTTATAACCTGATAACGTCTATAGCTTGGTCATGTTTACCTCACACTATTTCTTATTTACCAAGATCAGGGTTCAGTGGAGTGGACATGAGATTTGAAAAGCACGCGTGGTGGTGCGGGTGTATTGAGCACGTAGCCAATTACAAATTACCTACTTTAGTTATATGTGCCTACAGAAGTCCACGATACAGGCTCAGCCTAGTGTGGACTTCATTGAAATTTCATATGATCTACCTAATGTCATCAGTTAGTAATGTTAGTATGGACGACTTGTAACATCTTATATTTCTAACTGTCTGATTGACCATTGTCTATGCTTACCTACATGGAGTGTAAATAAACTATTTACAGAAGTGATAAATCGACATGAGTCGTGAACGGCAAGTTTGGTGGTGCGGGGGCGGTGAACACATAGCATGGGGGCACATACGTGGTGCGGGGATAGTGAGCATGTAGCATGGGGCAGGTACCTCGTCTGTGACTTGTCCGGCGCGCATCTGCAGCTGCTCCAGCTCGCTGGGCGCGACGGCGCCATTCTCGGCGGGGGGCGCGGGGGCTGGCATCCTGCAACCAACAACACGGATTATTACACAGGGTGTTGCAAAAATGCTATAGTAATGCCTAGTTTCACCTTTGTCTGTTACATCATTAACACCCCTGTTACATTGTAATGTCATCAATTATACCTACATCATCTTCATAACAAATTCTTGAGATATGTGTCAAAAGTCAACAACTAATCCTACAGAGACCTCCTGTTATTGTCCTAAGCTTGAAGAACCCGCCAATGCTTGGATGAGGAAGAGCCTAGCCTGGGCTAAAAGCTAGTCGACAAGAAAAAGTTTTGTGGTTTAGAACCTTCCAAAAGTTTTAATCATTAAGCTATATTTCATAAAATATGTAAGTACTACTGTGTAGTTATGAGCCACTTCAATCGGATTCAGATTTTATAATAGTATACCTACCTATTTATTGATATAATTTAACTGGAACCCATCCAAGCTATGCCACTGCCTACCTCGTTAGGGAATATGTAGATTAGATGTACTAGTATTTACTCTATTATGTTGATCGGCGTATAACAAGGGACACAACATAGCATGACTACTAATTGGCTAAGCTAGCTACGACTTATGACATAACACTCTGTTAATTAAATTGTTAGAGATGTATTACATTGGAGAATATAGCCTTGAACCGTTAAACCTTTAGGTCAGTGGTCAATGTATGTTATAGGTGATACACCTTTATAGATGTGGCAACACCGAGAGTGGACAAATGGGTCTTACCCTACGATCCTACTAAATCCCCATCTTAAGCTACGGATAATGGACGAGCAAAGTAAATTCTACTTTAGAGGTTTTACGAGGCTAAATTAGATTATATTATATGCCTTTTATTTAGGAGTAGTAAACATAAAATCATAGGATGGAATTTTATAATAATTCGAGAAGTAGGCAAGGTATTACGAAAGCTGACCAAGCTGACAGTCTCATCTCAATCACAATAATATGTACTACTCGTGCGAATTAACTGTGCACGTGACTGACAAAAAACAGAGGTCATATTAACTAGCTATGGCGTACCCGGCATGACCCCTGGTTCTTGCTGGCCAGGTGCACAGTTAATTCGCACGAGTAGTATAAAGTTTAAGGTGATCCGGCGAGGTGAGCGCAAGGACGCAGGAAGCTCAGCTAACACTTGTAAGACTATATCTCTGGTAAGGGCGGCCTTGCGTGCGGCCTTCACTAGCTAGACGCTCACACCCGCCCCCTAACGGGAGTTTATGACCTGCACTCGACTTGTATGAGCCATAAACGAACCTAGAATCTGTAGAAAACAACATATTTCAAAAATGAATGATACAGTCTGCAAAATTTAAAAAAGAGGAGAGAGTTAATACACATGTTTTTAAAAACTTGAAGGAGGAAACCCTGAGAAAAATGTAAACATATATAATACCTCTTGGCTAAATAAGTATGTTAAACATGGTTTATCATAGACTGTCTATGATTTAAAAGAAGTGCAGCTGATATGATACGAGTATTATAAATAACCTCAGGGAAGGCAACAAGTCACAATGTCAAATACTGAACAATGGTTTCTAGTTATACAGTAAAACTGTATCAAATGATTATGATAACCCAGAACAATAGCCGCAGTGCTCTAGACCTAGATCTAGACTAAGTACAGCTAGACAACACTTAAAATGCAAATTTTATTCTACTGCGTAAAGCCAGCATTCATTTTTCACCTGTTGTTCCAAGTCTGTAACATTTTGTCAGACACGTTACATGTTACAGCTCCGAGAATAATGGAAGCATAAAGAGCCTACTGTGCCATGCCTCCAGGGCATCCCGGGTCAATGGGAGGGGTCCCCACCCCCCCAGGGCAGTGTGACAAACTAGCGCCACCACCGCAGCGGTCTAACTTCTACCTGATACTCTCACCGCGAACTGAAATATATTAACGGTTTCGGAAATGCTTAAATGAAAATGAGATATATTATTAGGGAAAAATTCTCCGAAGAGAAATTAATTATCCCATTTAAAAGGCTTCAAAGGTCTTTTTTATGATTTTCGTAGAGGAAGATTAATTTCTGACGAGGCAATATCCTCGGTATGAATATAAACTCATAAACTCGCATAAATTAAAGCTCTCTTCAGCGAACTGGAATAATTCTCCTAAATCGTAGGATTCCCAGATATTAAAAGCGAGCTCATTTGTATATAGTAAAAAGAAAGCGTAATATATTTTACATACCCCTACTTCTCGAGAATCATAAAACACGTCAAAAAGAGCAATATTATTTCCAATATCTCTGTAAAGTTCCCGGGAATAATGAAACAGTACGCTTTCACTTGCGATTTTTCCATTTGGATTGTTCTTTTAATTTTCGTATTGAAAACAGTAAAGTTTCTCTCAACTGGGCCGTTTTGCGGATGCATCGAGGCCGGAGCCCGGGGGCCCGGCTCCATTGTCCAACTTCCACATATGGACTCGCTGAATGTAGGCGCAAACAGCCAAGTAATGAGCTCCTCACTCTGAATACTTAAAGACAAGCTCCAACCTTTCCTTCCAACTGAAGAGACGGAAAGCCCTGAATGTTTTATAGCGAAACCTACCCAAAACATCCTGTAAAGAATAAGCAAGACCGTTTTGCGGGCCACCCTGTACATAAATAATAAGAATCCTCTCTGAAAACGAAATCAGGTTGGATGTGCTGAAAATTAAACGCAAACTGGCTACGTGATGAGAGTATTAAATTAAATTTTCCTTTACCAGCTTTCAAAAACATGATCTAACTTTTTCTTTTGGGTATATATTAAAAGTTGGACAACCTTATGTGTGCAGACATGAACCAGTCACGCTACAGGAAAGCTAACCTATCCATCAAAGTGAAGAATAAATATAATATAGGTATCCAAGTATCTATCCAGCAATTACACCATCACGTTCTTTGACAGGGCAAGTATTTTTAACTGTAAACCGATATAGAGCGTCGTAAATACGCAGGCGGGGCTGGCGGCACGGTTCGGGGTGGGAGTGACCTTGAACGCGGCGGAACAAAGAAGGGGGCCCCCACCCTGTCCCACCAGCAGGTGGAGCCCCGGGCTGCGGAGCCGCGGAGGCTACGGCTAGTGTCGGCTACAGCTGACTACACTGTTCTATTCAGCACTACATCAACAATGCTTGATTGCTGCTGCGACTCTTCAGCGACAATGGAATGGATACGCTGCGGTTTGTGCGATAGAAGCTACGTTACGTATTTATTGTTGGAGACAAAATAAATGCGATGGTTTTAGGATACAAGTTTAAGGAAATACAATACAATACAATACAAAACACTTTATTTGCACCAAGAATAAAAATTACAAAAAACAAAACTTAAAAATAAAACAGTACAAAAAGGCGGCCTTATTGCTTATAGCAATCTCTACCAGACAACCTTTGGATGGAAGAGAGTAAGTCTATATGATTGTGAGGTAGTTGTGGTGCAAGTATATATATACACAAAATATATACTACTTAAACAGTACATACACTAAATAAATAAATAAATAAAACAACAAATAAATATCTAATAACTATATATATTATATATATATATACCTATAATATACTTACATAAATAATACACATTACATAATATTATATTCAACTAGTTAGTCAGTGACTGTAGGTAGTGCAATTTGACCCTTTCTTTGAAATAGGCCACAGATGGTGCACGTCTAATTTCTTCAGGAAGAGCATTCCAGAGAACCACTGATTTCGTCGTAAAGGAGTCACCGTAGAAGTCAGTTTTGTGCGGCGGAACTAGCAGTCGCAAGTTCTGAGCAGACCGAAGTGTGCGATCGTGTGAGCAGTGCCGAAACTGAAAACGCTCTTTTAAATATTGAGGGGATGCCGGGTTAAACAGTATGTTGTAGAGAAGCGTTAAGATATGAGTATTCCGTCGAAGGCGAATAGGGAGCCACTTGAGTTTTATACGATATTCGGAAATCATCATAATCAGTCCTCATGATTTCAATAGAGTGCAAATTACTAATTTTTTTAAAATAATATTCCACCGTCGATATTTAACCACTCATTGATGCATAGACAACCAAGTCAAGCGTAAGTGAAACGAATAGATTCCACTATTAGAACGCCTTAGAAAGTGAAATGAAATACAAAGTGAGGTAATAACATTAGCTATTACGACTGCGGTTATATTTCATGCGGAATTACGTTTAGGGTTTTCATGAACGCGAGCTAGGCGTGCTTCGATCTAGAGTCTAGACCAAGTTCGGTGTGGCCTTAGAATTTTAATGACTGTTTGAGTTCGGGTACGCTCGTGTTCGGGCTTTAACACGAAATAAACGTTCATTGCGAAAATGAATAATGAATAGATCAAAATGAGTGGCTTAGCATTTAGTCGAATTTTAAAAAGGTCTGCCTTTGAAAGAGCCAGCTTTTTGCTGAGGACTTGCGGATAAAACCATTTGCAAATTTCAGCGGGATTAGGGACCGATTTGTCAGACATTTTAATTTGATGTTCGCAAATTACGAAGCGAAATTTTTCACTGGAATTTTGGATGAGTTTTGGAAACAAATTTAATAAATACATAATTCATAATAAACATAAGAGCTTAGGTACCCTGCATGCAGTGAACATTAGCCACTTTCACTACAGTCTATTGTCATTACAGTACAGTTGAGTTCCGTGTGGGGGTGGCGGGACACGATGGATCTACTCACCTTTGCCTCGTGACTCCTACAACGACTTTTAACCTTTACGAGGATGCATATTATTATTTAATTACACCCACGATTTCTCATTTAACCTGTTATAAAGAGAGCAGGAATTGTTTACGACTATGTAAACAAATATGAGCCGTAAATTGAATTATAGACAGGCATATTAGGCATTTTCTTTATCCAGGAAATTCTACGATGAAAGCCTTTAAGTTAATGCAAAGCTAGCGACCAAAAGCTAGTTTACAGATAAATTACATTTGATTAGAATAATCTGGGTCTAACTGCCATTTATTTATGAGGTTACGAGTAATATCATCGTCGGAAGATGTAAAGATATAGGGCAACACATTACGGCGGCCCATCAGCGTATGTCATCTCATGTAAATGCGAGACCTCGGCTCGTTAGCCTGGCGGCATACATATTTGAGTTTGACTAGACCGACGCGGGCACGGACCAACTCCGATGGGACCAGATTTAGACGTGACCTGCTGATGACCTGAATGGATTTCTGCGACGAAAGAATTTTAAATTTAAAGGAAAGAATTCAATGCTATAGAATTTGAATTTGACGCCTGGGTACATAAAATTGCACCAATAAAACTACCGAATCAGAGTAGCAATCGACAAATCTGAACGAGTGTACATAAGATCGAATATTCTCTTCAGCACCAATTTCTGGCGTCCATCAGAGCGTTTGCACTGGCATGTGTGTGTGTGGAGCTGAATGGAAAATAGTTCATGCAAGTGCGGAGACGTGATCTCTGGTTCGTAGAGATACGGCCGCCGCGGAGCTCCAGCCGGCGAGCGAAAATCGATAGACGCGCGCACGTTCCCCGCCCCGCCCCCGCCCGCTATCAACTTTAACATATTATTTACAGCCTACACGTGCTCTTAATTATATCTGCATCATCTCAGATTCACTATAAATATATACTGAACCTACACGCGTCAAAGCTTGCTGAAAAAATAAAACTTGGATAATATTTTGGCCTTAACGGGGAGTAAGAGGACTTTCTGTGCCTGATGTTACTCGGCTTTTCGTCGGTTGGTTATTGACAAAGAAAATTGTCCCAAACCTTTTCGTTAAATCCTCGGAAACGTTATGAACGAAACGTTTTTATTATGAATGCAATATCTTTCCATTCAAGCATTTTCACTCAGCGGCAGCGTTATGATTATTGAATTATGAGATTACATATAACCTATGATCTTTTCAGCAGAACTAATTTGATTATGAAAGTAATTTTGGACGACATTTATTTAAATACTTACACAAGCACAAAAAAACAGGCTATCCTCTCGACTGTACCAAAGGAAAGCCTTGCCGTGCATGGAACGTGCGAGATAAACATAAAAGATGATCCATTGGCCGCCCGCATCAGCACACGCCACATAAACTCTACGGGGGGCTATTCCACGCACTACACGCCAACGCAATAACGTCTAGACTCTATCGTAGATTAACAAGCCTCAATTTGTCTGGGGAATTTCTCCGATAAACGACGAGCGATACTGCAAGTATGACGTCATTTGAGTTTTATTAAATCTATGTGGGTGGCTGGCTTTTAACATAAAATATAGTAGGTACTAAAGACTATAATGTCATCTAGAAATATATTAAAGTCCCGAGGGCTACGGAGAATGGATGGAAAGGTCAAATATACAGTTAATTAAAAAAATCCTTTAGATACTTTGGTCATAGTCATCGAATTACGCCAAAACTGACGCCTAGATATGTTCGCTTCGCTGGATTTTCTCCGTTCAGA
The DNA here is from genome assembly GCF_932276165.1 of Plutella xylostella. Classification (NCBI taxonomy): domain Eukaryota; kingdom Metazoa; phylum Arthropoda; class Insecta; order Lepidoptera; family Plutellidae; genus Plutella; species Plutella xylostella. Next base: position 4,869,249 of record NC_064005.1, read on the forward strand.
ATACATATCGGCAAAGGTTCTCTCCATCCAAGTGCGAAGGCAAGACCACATAGGGCGCGGTTTACAAGGGAGATAACAACAGCCCTAATTATACAGCGGTTTTAGCTCAATGTTAACATGTGCTGGATAATGTCACTGAGGCTCTTCCCAGAGACCTTGACGATGGTTTTATGTGAATTTAACGAGTTTCAGCTCGTAAACACACCGTATCAATTTAATTGAGCTGCAGTGCAGCTTTCTGCTTGATACGGAACACCAATGCTCATATCGATCGTTGTTTCAAGATGGACATTTTGCACGCAGACGTCTGCAGACACCAGCCCATACAAGGTCGATGTCAAGGCTTTTACAATAATTACTAAAAATGCGTTTTTCCAAGAAATTATGGCCCCGTCGAAGAATAAGTAAAATTTCTTAATTCCATAATTCGTATAAATGGAGAATTAAATCCCTTTTCAGTGAGGCTTAACGAATTTTTGCTGAATTATTAATTGCCAAGGCTTTTTTGAAGATTTCTCTCCTCTTGAATTTCTGTTCAACTAATTAGACGGAGTTGAATCGACCAAAGCCGCTTTCGCTTTACGTCAAATGATATTTACGATTTTGCGGCTTTCAATTTCAATGAGGAGCAAATACATTTTATTACTATGAAGAGCATGCTTGCTTGTGACTACGATCTCCACTATTTACACTTGTAACAACTTTTTATATAATATACCTATTCTTTTAAAATTTCGTCAACCCAATAATTATGTTAAAATTGTCTCTTCATCCAAAGTTTGTCGGGTAGAGATTGCTTTTTAGGCATTAAGGCTGCCTTTGAGTTCTGTTATTTATAGTCTCAGTTGCTTTTTTTTTCTTTCACGGTACTCCATTCTATAGTGTTCCTTTCTAGATACTTGTATAAACCTTGTATTTAGAGCGGTGGTAGCTCAGTCAGGCAAGCGCCCGCTTCTCACGCCAGAGATGCGGGTTCGAACCCGGCGCTGACATGTACCAATGAGTTATTTTCTGAATTTAAGTACAATGTATCACTCTTACGGTGAAGGAAAACATCGTGAGGAAACCTGCATATCTAGATGTAGATATGTGAACCCACCAACCCGCACTGGACCAGCGTGGTGGGAAATGGTCCAAGCTTAGGAAGGCAGTTTAGACCTTGGGGATATGCACAAAGGTTCCATTCGAGAGAGCCAGGTGCAGGTACTGACACCCCCACAGAAAATAGAATAGAAACCTTGTATTTGCAAAATTACGTAACATTAGCATTGTACCTAGCCTTGTGCCTGTACAATTTGGTCCGGATGTGCCCCGTCACGCACTCGGCGCACGCACGCCCTCCGCCTGAGAGGGTTGGAGAGGACTCATTACCTGTGAGGGGATTACCTGCTAATTATTTTACTTACACACGCCTCCGTGTGTTCGTGATGAGTGGGACAGTTCGTACATTGACCAGGCAGTTATTCGACCTAGGTAGCTTCGTTACTTTATATTACTCAGTATAATCCTATATTTCCAAACTAATTTTCTCACGGTATACCTACCTTTACTTTTATTAAATGTACGTTACGTATTAACACACTGTTTAGTTTTTAACTATATGAAAAATGCCATGTGTGTAGTAAAACAATTAGGGAATTACGGACCGAGTTAAGAACCGACGACACGTATAAAACTTTTAGCTCTTGAGGGCAAATACTTGATGTCAACCGCCTACCAACGTTACGGGAGCAAAAAAGATCAGTCGTGTAAGCAAAGCACTCAAGTAGCCTCGAAAATGTCATTAGTGTCGAAAAAGTTCCTTTCGGCATTTTATTTCGTGGAAATTGACGAAAATTGTAGACATGATGAAACGAAGCTCAAGAGGCTTCGCTCGATATCAGTTTTACTTTCAGACCTTCCCTTTTCTGTTCAATGTTATCTGGGATCTGGGTTTTATGCGGGTTGACGCTGGAATTGTGATGGCTTTTCTTTACAACATGTAACGGAGGTATTTTGCGACTCTTGCTCATTTTATCTCATGATTTGCGTGGCGCCGCCGTGTCTACGTTTTTTTTTTACATTTTATTATTAAATAATAATGTTAGCTATAATGATGGCTGTAATAAATTGGCCAGAGTGTGCTTCTTTACAAATGTTTATGTTATCCAATCGATTCTTTGTCATCACTTAAAAATGACGTATTCACTACGGCTTCAGTAGTTGCCGTTCAGGTTTCATTCATCATCTTTATAAATAGTTCTTTGAATCGATATCAGTACACATTCTTTTTGAAGTTTCCGTTTTCCGTTCGGTCTTTAACCTTTCCGTAAGTACCTATAATGCGCAAATACCTATTGTCTGAAAAATGTGACGTCGACGTCGCTTCTTACTCATACTCATACACTCATTGTTGTCTTTAATGTTCCGTCGTCTGGCTGTGAGAAAGTTCATTAACTTAACTACCTCTATAAACTGCGAGAGTTCAAGTTTAACGACGACATCTGAATCCCGAAAGTACCTATGTTTCTAATCAACAACGCTGTCTGAATATTTTTGTACTATATTCTCTAACTTGTGTGCAAAAATATATGTTACAAATTATAGTGCCTTTACATCTAACAATGGTAGCGACTCGGACTACTTTCGGACAAATAGTATTTTTCATTCAGTAGCACGACTAGCGAACACCCTTGGTCTAGCCGTAGGTCGGCTGCCGGTGACGATACTTAAAAAAATGTAACAACGCCTCGTAAAAAAATATACATGCAATTAAAATAATAGCACCCTTTGGTACTTATTGACAACATAACCTGGTGAGAGTTTCAGCACGTGACTAAAGGAATAGCAGGTGTGGTTTGGTAGCCGGTAAGTCCCGGTTGACTGGATGTAATTGCGGGCTTTATACAATCATTATGAGTACTTTATAACCTGTGCTAACTGATGAGGCGTGCTATTAAACACTTTCTAGGTTTACAGCTAGATAGCGTTAACGTTAGCACAGTATTTGACTCAAGGTACGGCTGAAAAAAAGTTCTATTATTAAGTTAACTTGTAGAGAATGTAGGTATAAGCATAAAATTTTAACATGTGTAACATATAGAATGAAATTTTAGCGTCTGGATAGGATATACGAGTACATATAACAAAAAGTGAGTGGTAGAGTCGGACACAGTCCAAGAAGTTAGCCCCAGGTTTCGTGGACCAGAATTTACAAGATTTATAAGGTTGACGCAAAACTGAAAATGGGCCATGTATGGAAAGTCGCTGCGTGTATGAATTTGGTCGAAGTGGAAAAGTTGGGTCACAGGATGAGCCGCAACGGAAATTCACAATTTGAGCCAACCCCTCCGGGTGCGTACGTGTCGGAACTGATTTGTGAGAAGTTTAGTAATTTCTAATGCGTGAATAAGTAATTCCATCAACGAGTTCTTAAATCACATAACGAGGAGGATGAGAGAGGGGCGGCGGCGGCGGCGCGGCGAGGCGGCGCTGTTTGCAGATTCAGTTTACATACTTGATGAAGGGAGTGTTTACATTAATCTCTTGTGCATACGCTAGGCCTTCACAGAAACAACTGAAGAGAGATGCTTTTTTTTCGCAATACAGTTCTGCATTTGCATAAGAAGATATAGGGTAATTACAGTAATTAGGATTTGCATGAATAAATATTGAAGCATTCATGCTTGACATCAAATCCCTGAAGTCCTCTTAACTGAAATTTCCACGGGACATATTTCCCGGAAATTACACAATAATGAGCTGTCGCCGCCCCCGAGGCCCATCCGTCTCTTCTATTCCACCAGAAATTGGGAACAAATTGGATCTTTTATAAGGATGCCAGAAATCCTTAAAGTGCTAAGACCTTTGGTAGGCGAGTTGCGCATGGGACTTGCGTTTAAAATCGGGCCAGCATGAATTTCCCCCAATGGTAATAAATATACTTAACAGTTTTTTTTTATTTGGAATTTTAAAGTATGGTTGTAATGGTTGTAAACTTAAAGCTTGCAATATTGAACCCCTTGTCCCCAGCAATAAGCTGACAATTACGACCCTCGAGGCTTCCAATCTTTAATGGAATTAAACCACCATGGGAGGCATATGGTTTATTATATATTTGTGCAATAAGGAATTAAATAAAAATAAATATGGGTATGTACCTAGATATAAGAGTAGCATGCATAGGTATGATAATGATGTCGATTCTGAAGGCAGAAATTCTAATTTTAACGCTGTCAAACTAAAAAAATGACATTTACGGAAACAATCATAGAGTCGAATTTTAAACAAAGAAATTAAGGTTTTGACAGCTCTAAATTTAGAATTTCTGCCTTCAGAATCGACATCATTATTAGGTATTACCTAGATCATTATGTATTAAAACACACACAACAACACAAAGACATTCATCAAGTAATAGGAAGTGTGAATAGGAAGCAATGTAAAGATGTTATCAGACTCTTATAAATTAGTATAAGAATGATTCATCCTTAGAATGACGTGGTTTTTCGTCATGTATGGGATCATCATATTACCTATAATGAGTTCTAGATAATTGCACTATTAACAAAAGTTATGTTGGATTTAAAACCAGTTATGCCCCCCTACTCTTGAAAGGCAATGTATTGCATCTGTCTTGCATTGTTAACATTAAAAAATCATATCTTCTCTTCAAAATAAATAAATGTTCATCAAGATAAAGCCTTTTTTAGAAACTATCACTAAGAACCAAGTACCCAGAATAAATAATTTATTTTAGATTTTGGCCGAAAATTACTTTTTTGGCGTTTTTGTAAAATAACTTCTTAATTGTATGCATTATATTTTTATATTCTTGTTTCTAGGTTCTTAAAATAGGCTTTACCGCGCTGATTATACATTTTAAGTATTTTTAGTCTTTGTAAAAACGCTTTTGAAGAGAAGTTATGATTTTTTTAATGTTGACAGACGCAATACATTGCCTTTCAATAGTAGGGGGCTGGTCCTGGGTGTAAAAGGTATCCGAAGATGACAACCAAATTGTGTAGTGGTTAGTGACCCTGTCTGTTATGCCAAAGGCCCCAGGTTTGATCCCCGGCCGGGGCAGATATTATTTGTTTATAGACATATTTATGCTTGTGTCTTGGATGTTCATGTGTATCTATCTGTGCAAATATCAGCTGTCCGATATCCACATTACAGGCCTAGTTTGGGATTGGATAGATATGTGTGAGATGTAACCACAAGGCCATGTAACATATAAATTAGGTATCTGATTAACTTTTATCTATATCTATGTACTTCCTACTTTTTTACGATTTTGCAAACATGCAAGCAGTATGTGTAAGTACTATGAACAGTTGTGTTGAGAGAATTTGGCTTCCTACTAATATTATAAACAGAAAAGTTAGGAAGTATGAATGTAAGGATGGATGACTCTTTCACACAAAAACTACTGAACGGGTTTTGATGAAATTTGGTTTTAAATAACCATAAATCTATAGGCTACTTTTTATATTTTAGAAAAATTTTAAGGTCTAAGTTTTATTTTAACAGTTAATATTTAAAATAAAACTTATAGCTTGTTAAATAAAACAATACCAATGCCTATCCCAAAAGAAATGGTAGAAACATTATCAACAAATTATATCATACAGGTTACCAGATAAGGCAAGTAATAATGAAATATGATTTATCTGCCTTTTATCACTGCATGTTATTGTTATAATGTATTTCTACCTATGGATACAATAGTGGGAGTAGCCTGTATTTATAGTTGGTGACCAAATTGCTTGGTAATGATAAGGCACGGAATTTGAAAGGACAGTCAGAATTGATGGAGCATTTACAACGTAGGTAAACAAATTCTTACACATATCTCAAGTCCTACATAATCAGAGATAATCATATAAGAAAGAGAATGACTGTTTATAACCACAATAGCCGAAACTGATGTGGCATTTCTCAAAAAGTAAACCGGGGGAAATTACAAAGATCTTATCAATGCATTATGCAAAAACTAGATATTTTCTAATAAATTTTATATTGACTTACCTGTAATTCTATTGTACACAGCACCAAAACAAAACCAAAAGCTAGTAGAGTAGCTTTTTACAAACACTCAGCACTAAAAACAGCACAACGAAACGAAGAGGCTCTTGTTAGCACTGACAGTTCCGTTCCGTTCGCAGGTCGATCGACTCAGAGAAGTTAGCTACGGAATGCGCAATGTTTTGACTATGCGCATTGACCTTCATTAATGCCATGCGCACTAATAATTTCCAATATTGTAGTTAAATAACTGAATTAGCAGAAAATTTTAAAACACAGAAATTAAAACTCTAAAGAATACGTATGTTTTAAAAAAATGAAAACAGCTGTATTTATTTTTACTCTTTGATTTGGACACTTGGCGCCATCTGTTGCCGAGTAGCGGTAATGATAGCGACTCCTGTTGTCGAGTAGCTGTAACAATAAGTTGGTGCCGTGAGCGTGAAGTGAAAATAACAATTAAGAATAACCCTAGAGGGCGCTACTGGAATAAAAGTAGAGGTAGCCTATAGTTTTTATTATATTTTCCGGTGCAGTAGTTTCTGTAAATACACACACTGAATAACTTTCGCCTAAACTACCTACTAACTACTACCTAGTAGGATATCTGGAGCTGGGCTGGACTTCGTGAGCCGATGGTCCCGGGTTCGATTCCCGGCTGGGGCAGATAACTATTTGTTTAAACACAGATATTTGTTCTCAGGTCTTGGATGTGCCCGTAAAATGGCAATAGGCCCGCCCCCTATTACATTGGGACTAACATAACACTCTGGCGAAAAGTGGGTGCAGCAATGCACCTCTGCCTACCCCGCAAGGGAGTACATTAGTACAAGGCGTGAGTGCGTGTGTGCAGATTATACTTAGCTTAGCAACTCAGTAAAAATAACTCGTGATATAAACTTATAGAAATAAAATATACTTACCTAGTTACCTAGTTGTCCCGATAACGGATCTACAGGTCGGTACTAAATTGAGTAGTGCGGGTGAGATAAATTTGACTAAGTACTTACTTATTATCTAAATACGAGTAGCTAAGTATGTAATATAGGGTATATTATGTGCTACATCCCGTAGGTCTCAGATCTGGAAAAACCACACTCCCTGGGAGGCTGCAGACGATTCCCCCATAGCACCCACCTTCCCTGCATTAGGGCGAGGCCCCATTGGTGCGTTACGTGAATTTACATCATAGCGGTCGCGACGACGTTGTCGTTGCCATATACTTTTAGTAGATTACCGTTTATTCATCAGCACCACCACCAACCACGCATCAATTATTCATTATTAGCCGTTTCCTCGCCGTTGGTGGCACAACTACCTACCTTACGAGATAGCAAATCGAATTCAAGGTTAGATTATTTTATTAGACGCAGAATAAAGTGCCTACATGTGTAACGAATAGGGACGGCGTTACAATTCAGACAACGACGCTATCGTTATCGCTATCACGCCGTTAAACGACCGACAACGGCGTAATCCGTCGTTTAGATACTTCAAGATATGAAGCTATCAGAGTATTCATATCAGACACATATTTATATTTTAAGGGTTATCTTATCAACTCATCATTTATGTTTCAGCAACAATGTTATTTTCAAGTGTTCTGTAATACCACATATTTGGAAAGATTACTGTTTGAGATTTTTGCGACTTGACAGTAATTCCGGAGTTGAAAAGTCTTTAGTCCCAAATTGGGGGCACAAAAGGAGCCTGTTAGAGTGACGTATCGTACCACGGTCAGTCAGGGCAGTCGCTGACTGACGCTAGGTACCTACTGACTGGCCAATCCTTTCACCATCATGAAACCCTATTAGTCTAGCTCTTCTGTTGATCATAGACAGGATAAGAAGGAGTCCCAATTCTTTCCATAATTCAGGATTTTATAAGACTAGATTAGATAGTTTAGGTGCCGTCTATACGACAAAAGTTAGCTATTTTTTTAAACAAGTAGAGTCTAATGTTCTTGCAAATATTTAATTGGAACTAACACAAATTAAAAACCATATTCAAACATGATGCGCATAATACAAATAAGTATATAGGCTTCCGGTGTTTTTAAACAAAAAATAAATTTGAACATACATATTTATCTACGTTGATGTTGGTTAGTATATTTACTTGGATTCCAAATACATAGATAGGTTTAAAGAATTCATAAAATACTACGTTCGTTGTTAATTACATATTGATTATTTTTCTAAGCGTGCCGGTTACAAATACTCTAGCTGGATGGCCTGGATGGAAGAGGGCTCCCGAGGGGTTGTCAACTTGTCACCGTGATGAAAGGATTAGCCAGTCAGGATACTCAGGATATTTGTCAGTTGCTGACTCCTCAGCAGCAGTCAACGCCTGTTGCATCAATGATAGTGCCATTCCTAGGGATACACTTTCTAGCCTGTACTTAGTGATATTAGCTTATCTTTTATTTAACAACAAATTCAAATCTACTTTATCCTCCCTCCCTACATAGGTACTTACATGATACCCTTACCTTATAGAAAGCTTTCTAGAGCGCACGTTTGCATACTAAACGGGATTTCCCGGACCCCGCTCTGACGCACGCGCATAAAACATCACCACAGGTACTTTACCATGCAACAGGCTTACACACGATCTTACAACAAGGAAAATTGGCAGACAGACAGATACTTCCAAAAGTCACGTACTTGCAAAACTTGATGTTATGTGTATTGTGTACGCAGGGCAATGTTGACTGCTTGCTTACTTCCTAGGTAGGTAGGTAGGTATATTATATTAGGTGGTCCTTATTTATGACATCTTAATCGGAGGAGGAAATAAACAGAACTTTCTTGAAAAGTTTATACTTACTTTAATTTTTAGCTTCTTCCTAACTAATTGAAGACTGGAGATCACGATTCTCACATTCCCACATGTAACTGTACCATCGGCAGTTTTCCTTGTAAGAACTTATTTGGCTGCACAAGCATGCAATTTCTTTTTTGCCAAGGAAATTATCGATAATTTTATATAACGGGATCGAAGTCATCGAAGACCAACAACCCACTAAATTCGTTTGGCATTTGGCAGGTGGAAAAACTTGAAAAGTGTGTTTTTTATTATTTTAACTATGTACTTACTTATACATATAAGTGAATGACTTAAATACTTATCAAATATGTCACATATGTAATCGTGATTTTATAGAATGAAGATTTTCTTACATCCTATAAAAGCAAATTTATAAATGAGATGTTTAAGGAAATAGGTATACTAACTGTTCCATGCCAATATATCTAGGAAAATATTATGTATGTTCGTAAAAACTTAAATTCATTTAGTAAAGTAGGAGCCACTCACGGTATTGAGACCAGAAACAAAAATTTATAAGTTGCTTTTCCCCACACTCAGACTTTCGAAAACAAACACATCATTCATGGGGAACTGTATACGTTTTTATAATAAATTATCAAATGAAGCAATAAATCTTACTGAGCAAGAATTATGTTAAAGCTACATTATGTAGTAAAGCTTACTATAGTATAAATGATTATTTAAACGACAAAAACGCGTGGTCTTGTCCACCTCAGCTAAGGCAATTGAAAAAATGAAATGGATATAGGTACTTAAGTAAAATTGTAGGTACTAGATATAAGTAAACATTGTAATAGATATAAGGAAAAAGTTGAAAAGATGCTCGAGGAGTTTCTTTCGCCATTTCTTTCCTTCTCAATGACGGGGCCTTTGTGAAATGGTGGTAGATGACTATCGACAAATAATTGTAAAATTTTACGTCGATTAAACGCGTTTTCAATAGCTTCTTGGATTGGATGGGATTTTATGCTGAACTTGATAGAGCTCAAGCTCCTGAAAGGTTACTTATAGTCTGAAAAAAATGTAAATATAATTATAAGTAAATACATGTTTTAGTAAGTAGGTATCTGAAAAGTTTCTTCATCTTGAAAGACCAGGCGCGGATCCACCCATATGGGCAAGATGGGCATGCCCATCACCTAAATGACTTACCATATCACACCACGGAATTTAATCATAATAATTTCGTTATTTTTCACTTACGTATGGCTGTTTTTTATAATTATGTTGGTAGTGAAGATTTCAGGTTATGCTAAATATTTTTTTCCACCTCGAAAGCCATCCGGATAGCTTTTAAAGAATTCAAAACACAAAAATTTTCGTCCATGCCAAGAGTCTAAGGCTCGGCTTACAACCTAATTTACTTTTTATGTATACAACGAGACTATAAGTATATTATATTATGAACTAGGGGTCGAAGTGGTCGCCATGGCCGCAATTGGTCTGACCAATCATCATCATCATCATCATATTATGATCTCAATTTGGTTTTTTATTATAAAAAACCAGAAGATTTTAATTAAATTCTATGTTTAATGTTTTGGGCGATTCTTCAGGGACCTTATTTTCGACGGCGGCGGCGTGAGTATTATATTTCTTAACTATTTAATTAAGATAAAGACACGATATTTTTTTCAAAACAGTTTAGCTTTATCTCTATCTGTACCTAACAAATTAGATTTTTCTGAAAATGATGTTTTAGTACTGAAAAATGTTTAAAGTGCGTCCTTCAGATTCATATAGCGTGTCCGTTTGCCAATTTCCGGAAACAAATGTTCAGTATCACATTTCCCTTTTGATTTATTAACATAAATTATAATTATATCAAAGGACAATGAGTTTTCCTTTCCTTTTTATAAATAAATAATTAAGAAGAGATTTGAGAATTTAGAAAGTACTAATTCATATGTCGTAACATGTTGGTGACCATACTTGGTCTTGGTCAGTGGAAATGGGAGTCTAGCTGCCAGCTCGCTGGAGCCAGCTCTCCAACGGACCAGCCAGTAGATGAAGGTGCTCCTAGTATGCCTACATCGTGGTGAAACGAAGATCTAATCTAATCTGATTCATATAATCTCATGGGTATGAGTTTTATGTAATGCTTTTCAAAATTAAAAATATTCAGTTTAGACTTATTAAACAACTAGCTGTTCCCGCGCGCTTCGCTTGGCCTTAAAAAGTTTTCCCGTGGGAATTCCGGGATAAAAAGTAGCCTATGTTTTTTCCCAGGGTCTAGACGTATATTTTTAAATAAAAAAAAATAATCTTCGGATTATTAGTATACATCTCTCTACCACAATTTTCGTGTCAATCGGTGCAAAAACGGCGGAGAACGAGCCAGGAGGGACGGACAGACATGACGAAACTATAAGGTTTCCTAGTAGACCTACGGAACCCTAAAAACTGCTATCACGCTATCAGTACTTCAAGGCGATGCAAAACCACCTTTTTTTACTTGCCCACCACCTATTTTGAGGTCTGGATCCGCGCCTGTGAAAGACAGATAATGGTTCCTTGGTTTCTTTTTAACACAAATAAGTACCAAGATATACATTATTTTGTAAAGCAAATGCGGGAAAATACTTTAAAAAGCAAGTGTCAAATAACTCTATTATTGATATATTCACACGCTTGCTGTTCATTGATGCAATATTCGTCGCATTACTTCCTCAGCCTACATTTTTCTTTGTCTTTATTGGTATTGTATCAGTGTGGATTGCATACGAAATTTATTCATGTACCGAACATGGGAAAAACAGTAATGTCTGTCTGAAATTCTTTGTCCCATTCCCATATCATGGGGAAAACGATTTATAGCTAAGTAGGTAGGTAGCTAATTAAACATGATGCACAATCAGAATAACCACTCATTAAAATGTAAATCATTTGAAATTGAATCGGTGGCCCACTCGTAAATCTGATAACTTATAAGTATTTGAAGGAACTCAGTAACCCCCGTGGTTTATTTTGTCTTTGCATGTTTATTTTATTTTTGACATTGAACCAGATACGTAGCATGTGTGTGCAGTAGTGATGTAACGAATATTCGCATTCGCATTCGCATTCGCGAATATTCGCATATTTTTGGATATTCGCATTCGCATTCGCATTCGCAAAAATTTGTGCGAATATCTTGCGAATGTCAGTAGAATTTGAAAATAATGGTACGTTTACAAAATCAAAATCCATTCGTTTATAACCTTTTTAATACAAGTAATCTTCTTAATTAATTATAATTAATGACATTTTCAGTCTTTACTTTATCATTTGGAATCCTTACTAATATTATAAATGCGAAAGTAACTGTGTCTGTCTGTCTGTCTGTTACTCTTTCACGCCAAAACTACTGAACGGATTTGAATGAAATTTGGTATACATACGGTTTAGACCCTGGGAAAGAACATAGGCTACTTTTTATCCCGGAATTCCCACGGGAAAACTTTTTAAGGCGAAGCAAAGCGCGCGGGTACAGCTATTATTTATAACTAGCTATTCCCGCACGCTTCGCTTGAAGGATTTAGGCCTAGTAAATAGGGCTTTAGGCCTAGTCCACCAAGCTGTTCTAGTGCGGGTTGGTGGACCCCAACACAGGCAAGCTTGTGCTGAGAAAGTTGTCTGGTACCTAAGTGGGCAACGCGACTGTCAAATGTTTTCAAGCTGCCCGAAGGCCTCTGACAAGGCTTAACGACTGCTGCCGAAGCAGCAACCGGGACCCATGGCTTGACGTGCCGTCCGAAGCAAGGAAGCGTCCAGAAAAAAACCACTTGAAATCGGTCACCCATCCAATCACTGACTGTGCCATGTGTTGCTTAACCTCAGTTATCAGTCCTCAGATCAGTTACGATCACTGAAACTAGCTCGACTACGGACGCTTCAAAAAGTGTTCTCTCTCTCTCTCTCTCTCAGCCTTCTGTAGTCCACTGTTGGACATAGGCCTCTCCTAACGATCGCCACCCCAAACGGTCACCCGCCATCTGCATCCAGCGGCTTCCCGCTACCTTCCGAAGATCATCAGACCAACGGGTTGGGGGGCGACCGACACGCCGTTTGCCGACACGGGGTCTCCACTCCAGAACCTTTGTACTCCAGCGGTCGTCGGCTCTGCGGGCTACGTGGCCAGCCCATTGCCACTTCAGCGTGCGTAATCCTTTTGGCTATGTCGGTAACTTTAGTTCTCCTGCGGATTTCTGCATTACGAATCCTATCTCGCAGGGACACGCCTAACATAGCCCTTTCCATAGCACGCTGAGCAACTCTGAGCTTGTGGATAAGCCCTTTGGTGAAGCACCACGTCTTGGCTCCGTAAGTCATCACTGGCAACACGCACTGATTGCAAACTTTTGTTTTCAGACACTGAGGTATGTTTTCAGTGAAGATGTGTCGTAATTTCCCGAACGCTGCCCATCCGAGTTGGATTCTACGAGCTACCTCTTTATCGAAGTTGGATTTACCTACACAAAAAGTGTTACTACTTTATTTTAAAAAAACTGCGTCTAGGCTAGGCTAGGCTAGTCTGATTCGGAATGCGCCTAGAACAGCAAACCATACAAAAATTACGCCAAATTTGAACACCAACTGAATATTCGCATTCGCATTCGCATTCGCGAATATCGAAATCAGATATTCGCATTCGCATTCGCGAATGTTCAAAAACACACATTCGTTACATCACTAGTGTGCAGTGTGTATCGTGTATGCCTATAATTTAATTGAGCTTGAAGTTGGTAAGTTATTGCTATGTATCAGGCGAGGTACCTCGGCGGTCACTCCATATGGCGAAAAACTAAGATTCGGAGTGCTGCTACGCGAGCCACGACTCTATCTCGCTGTACTAAACGTACCGATTGAACGACAGCTCCCTTTCGTTCATTTTTCGTCAATGAAGAGTAACCCTCCTATATCATAGTGAGTGACCATTTGATTGCATCCTGCGACCAATCACTAACGTAACGACCTCGTGGTCACCTTGAACGACTCGGAGACTGCCAAACTGCGTGTCAACTCACAGATTTGGGTTAATTATACACTTACCTAAAATGCATTTTAAAATGTCAACTGAATAGTCGTTTAGCTAGTCGTTTGGCTAAATGATGTAAAAAATAGTTTTTTTTTTGCAGTAGTATAACTTCTATCTGTTTAATTTAATGGGATGGCCGGTGTAACTTGCGAGGGTATTCAGTGACAGGCTAACTGCTGGCTAATCCTTTACCCTGTCACAGGTTCCACTAGTTTTATTATCTCCAACGGTGTTTGATGTATCAAGTACCTGTCAGGAATATACGCAAGTTCTAATGTTTATCATTTCCATGTGTAGCTATTTATAAAGTAACCTATCTACATCTAAGTTACACAATATATCTAGACTAGATAGACTGCCATTATTTGATAGTTCTAAAATTAATATGATTATGAGGACGGAGTGAATCAATCAAACGCCACAAAAGTATTTTTCCAGAATTCATAACGACTTCGTTGTGCTAACGTCTGTGAGTCGTTAGATCACTATTTAAATTCCGTTGTAATTAATTACGGAAGCGTTGCGCAGTCTCGTTATTCGTTAAAAACACGACATTAAAAAGTTATTTTTAAATCGTATTCAACGCGTATTTACCAGTTTTTCGTTAGAATTGTTATTGGAATTATAACGCGGATATTTACGATACTCGATGTCGCTTGACGAGTGGATTTCCTTATCACATGTTGAGATTAACGGCGCCGTTATCTCGTTATCGAGAACTCGTTGTGTAACGACATGAGATAGCGGCCGTTTGCTGCGAACAAAGAAACGATTTCATTCTGATGATAATGAAATGATAAGCAACTTGTTGTAAATGTTCTAGTATGTACCTATTTGCATATCTATTTGTCACTTGAATCATGTGAATAGATGACTAGGTACCTATCATAAGTCCTACATAACATGGTAAGTACAAAATATAAATAAGTAAGTAGTTAGGTATATATATAGTTGTACCTACATGAATAATAGGTAAGTATGTATTTATACTTACCTTTTGGGTTATAAGACTTACTTATAAGTTAAACTAAAAGCACTACCAGGCACTGCCTTTCTTAGATATTTAAAGCACGGAGATTAACAATTACTCAATTACTTATTGTTAATCTAAATAAACACAGCTTAAATATTACTTAATAGCTTAATACTTATTATAAATAATGGCTTGACCTCTAATTAAGCTGTGTGGTGCAATAACAATAACACATAAAGACATAAACCACGTCATTCATATAAATATCGTATCAAAAACCTAAATTGATCTAGCAATTATTACGAATTAGATAGGGATAATGATATATTTAAATGTGATTATTTGTTAAAATATGTAAGTAAACAAATAAGTACTTATAGGATTTAAGATTAATTTAGTATACTTATGGTAAGAACTTAGGTGAGTACCTACCTAAAAAGTAAAGTACTTAAATAAATATTCTGGAATAAAACAACGAGTCTATAGAATGGTAGCGGAAACCTAAGATATAAAACAAAGAATGGATGAACTATTTCCGTTACTCTCACAAACGCTATGTTAGGGCAACAATCTCATGTGAAATGTGAATTTTCACAGCATATTATACTCAATAACTATCAATCAATCCGTATTAAATACTTTCTCGATAATACTCAATAGATATTATAACTTAGGCCCGTGAACCTCCGTGTAGCCTACTACCATTGTTGATGAATCCCATGAATGGAGTACCATCTTGTTATAGATTGTTATAGATCCATTCATGGATTATTATTATTACTTACACTGCAATAATATTTATACTATAGATCTTATAGTGGTTACTTAACATCCTTTCTTAAATATTGACTATTCCTAGTAGAGTATTTTTATAATTATTTAGCTTAGTTCTATCAATACTTGGAAAGGTAGAGATCACAGGTTGACAGGGTCAATCTAACGGATTTGTACGTTGTCGAATGGTCATGTATCTATTTTAGTCAAGGCGGTGAAAACTAAAATCATCAGCCATCTGTATTGCTCCTAGGTCCTAGAATAGCACTGCTAATAAGTATTATGATTATGAACCATTGGCAATGTCTCTCAAAATTTAGGCGAGGTGAGCGGAACTTTTTTTAAAACCATCTCGCTTGTGGCGGCCAGCCAGCGTAAACCTCAACTTCCTACTTTACATAAGTTACAGGTTGTCGTGGAAAAGAGAGCAAAAACTGAACCAGACGAGGGGGTCACTCTATATGACGAAAAACTAAGTTTCGGAGCGCTGCAACACGGGCCACGAATCTATCCCGTTGTATTAAGCTGCGTACAGACCGGCCCAACGAAGGCCAACGAACGGGTTACGTTGGCCTTCTTTGCTGCAATCTGCCCTGTATTATGTATGATAAATATCCATCGTTGGGATAACCGTTGGCGTTCGTTGGGCGTTCGTTCGTTGGCCCGGTGTGTACGCAGCTTTAAACTTGGCGATTGCACCATTTGCACCACATCTCTCGGTCGTTCGTTTTTTCGTCAGTATAGAGTGACCCCCCAGGTCCGGCCGATGTCCGCAAGCGTGACTCGAAACGTGACTCATACACGTTTTAGTAACGTTATGCAACGCATCATCACGTTACTGCAACGTTATGATCTGTTGACATAATTATTTTAGGGCCAGCCATAGCCATTATAGTGCAGCGATGAGCAAAGAAATTGTATTGTTATTTTTAAGAGTGCTCTATTAAGAGGAGAGTATACCTTCGCGATTCTAGCGAAATAGGTATTTAGGAAAAGATTTGTTATCACTTGCGCTCTCATGCCCCGGGAACGGGTGCGATAGAGATGCACTGCAGCACGCGACTGACAATAGGTACTTTTCTTAAGACTAAATATTACCGGCCTAATAAAACATAATAAGTACTTACTTATTTTAATTTATAAATTTCAGAACATTCAGGAATAATACTGAAAACTATTGACAACAAGTACCTAAGGAATCACATACAAGTAGATAATTACCTACTTATAGAGTGGTAAATACTTGAAAATCCTCTAGTACAGTGTTTTTCAACCTTTTTCATGACGCGACCCCCCTGGTATAAAAAAAATATTTCGCGACCCCCTTGACCCTTTCGGTTTTTATTATGTATGTAGGTATGTGCATGTTACAGTATTTCCAATATTCATTCCATACGACGTATTTATGGTCTCCATGATTAGGATTCGAAGTTGTACCTACATACTTATCGGATTTAAAAACCCATTATTTTACAATTACACATATCGGATACGTGTGGCCATGTACATGGGTATACGTACGTAACGTACGACTAATGCCATTGCGACCCGGAATTTCTTTTTCGAAATTAGCTTTTTCTTTCTGACTTTTTTGAACATTTAAATATCTTGAATTAAAGTTTCCAAGGGTAAAAAGACAAAATATCTGGCTTTACAAAAAAAAATATACTTGTGGTCGTCGTCTTTGAAACAGACAGTAAGGTCTCCCACGCTACGTTTGCCTATTTGTGGTCTATACTCGAGAACTCGTTTACCCCAATGGTTATCGGTTCTTCGGCAGATATGGCCAGCACACTACCACTTCAGCTTGCATATTTTGACAGCTATCTCAGTAATCTTAATCCTCTGACTGACGGAAAACCTTATTTCTGATACACACATTGCACAACTTCGATTGTTGCCTCACCAACGATCACCGGCTCCGGTTCGATGTGAGCATTGTACCTGACTTTCCTGTTGTCCAAATTTATACCCCGAAGCATAGACTAGAAGCCTATTTAGGCCACTTCCATCATCCAACTGAGTTCCTGCAGAGATTCTGCCATAATAACGATGTCGTCCGCAAAGCGGAGAGATGTGACATGTACTCGCCATTTATAGGTACATATGCCATGCCCAGCGGCATCGTACAGACTCCTCAACTCCTCGATATAGCGCCAGTCGATTTGAAATATCTGCAACGCTTCCAAAATTGCCCATGTCTCGATGGAGTAAAAGGCGATACAGAGGCTGATTATACTCTTTGGTCTTCTGTGTAATCTACCTTACTGTGTGGATGTGGTCTATTGTACTAAAACAGATCCACAATTTAATTAATAAAAAACCAGCTCACGCAGCCTTCACATTTAAGAAATTTTTCGATAAAAGTATTTTTAAAGTAAAAAAAAAAAAAAAAAAAAAATGTTGTCTTTATTGTTTTTTTACTAAAGTTCCCAGTTTTTTCACCCTTTGGCGACCCCCCTACAGAAGCTTCGCGACCCCCCAGGGGGTCGCGACCCACAGGTTGAAAAACACTGCTCTAGTAAGTATTCCCAACAATGTAACATGACAATAAAAAATGTAGTTCAACATTGCAAAATTGCAATCAACTCAATGCAGGTTTGCAGTCTCTGGCCCAGTTTCTTACTTGGGACTTTCGTATATACTTATGTCCTTCCTTACTTATAGACAATTTAGCCAATCACACTATTCCATACTCAAGTTCTGATTAACATGACATTTTCAGGTGTGAAACTGACTTGACTGCCTTTGTAGAGCTGGCGCAAGTTATCAAAGCAAACACAAATCTTAAATGTACAATAACGAAACGTTTAAACCGCTAAAGATTGCTATTCGTGGGGTAATACTCGTAAATCTCGTAATTACAAGCGTAAATAATAAAGATAGTCCTTCAGTGGTTCTGCAGTACGCATGCGCGAGTGTTGGTAAATCGCACCGAATTGCTAAATGTGGCTGAAATTACAAGTGCACCTCTAGTCTGTCAGCTCTTAACTGCAGTACATGACATTCGCTAGAATTTGGTGCGATTTAAAATATTTACATTGAAACTTAAAATCTTAGATAAAGTAGAAATTTATTCTCTCTCTAGCTCCAGTCATTCACATATATATTTACTTACAAGGTATTTACTTATGGTCGAAGGGTGTTTATTGGCATCTCATTAACCATCTAAGATAAAATTGGGATTATAGTTTTGAAAGCTGCGTTTATTTTTAGCGTGTCGGTGACAAACACTTACTGGAGCTATCACGCTGGAATAGTGATGCTGTGTTCATCACTATTCCAGCGTATTTAAGGGGGCTCCTTTCTTGCATACTTATCGTATTTTTTCTGCTTAGGGGAACAAGGGTGTCTGTTATGTGAGTCTTAAGGATACTTTTTAATCCTACCACCTTATCATCAGTTAACAAACATCTGCTGCTGGACATCATGTTTAAAGTGCCAATAACGTTATCATCCGATGTCACTGACCGATCAGCGAGCACCCATTCAAGGCATGCCTGCGTCAGGAGTTGCTCAACATGTCACAGCAATGTTACCCAACACATGCGGCTCCGACCATCCTTGAATAAATATTATACATTCTTACGTCTGCCCCTATCTAGTGATAGAATAATAAAAACGGCGAGACGATACTCTTGTTAGAATCCTACGTAAATATTGCACAAGAATACCACGAACGGAGCGTAAGGCTTCGCCGGTGCGCGGGAGTGGAGTGGCACAGTCCGGCCGCGCCGCTCCGAGCCGGCGCACGCGCATCCTATCAGATTATCAGACCGTATAAAAACAACTGCCGGTGCGCCGCCCTGCACACTGCTTCAACATGTCGGTGGAACAAGTGGTTCGTTTAGACGAGGCGGCAGACGGCGTGGTGCTGGCCAAGGGCGTGGCCATGGCGGTGCTGTTCTCGGCGTCGATGGTGTGCGGGCTGGTGCCCACGCTGCTGGCGCGGCGGCTGCGCTGGGTCACGGCGGACGCGGCGGGGAACCTCAAGTCCAGCAACCGCGCCGTCCGCTCGCTGCTGTCCTTCGGCGGAGGCGTGCTGCTTTCCACCACCTTCCTGCACCTCATGCCCGAGATCCAGGAGAACATCGAGACCTTGCAAGGTGAGTCTCAAAGAGAATTTACAACAGCCTTGAATGAACTCTGTCAATGAGTTCCAGTTTCAGTCAATGTGTTTTGTTGTGATTTGTTTGTCTTACAGTGTTGCTGGACATAGTCGGTCATTCGCACAATGAATGTCTTTGTAAGAACTTATTTTTATGAGTGTAAATGATGCATTGAATTGATTTCGTTAATCGCTGGTAGGTAGGTACATTCGTTAGCGTTATTGTTTTAAATTATGAACGGTTACAAGACGGTCACGCAGTTTAAACATTCAAAATGTTTATTTTATTAAGTATTAAGTACTTTAAGAACTTATTAATACTTAATTACTTACTTAAGTACGTACCTATAACTATATCTACCTAACTACAGTTTGTTTAATTTAATCATACAAAATTAGCAGATAAGTAGTTAGGTACTAAAGTTAACTTTGAATTAGTAAACTAAGTTCCTAAAGTATTTACTTATGTTCGTTACTGGCTTAACTCATCAGATTTATAAACGTGATGCGAAAACGTGTTAATGATTATGATAGATATTATGAGATTCCAGCATAATTATAATTATTACTTATTGACAATTAATTGCATAGTTTCCTTGATGCTTGATAAGGTGCATTCAATAGTCTAAAAACATTAGGTACTTACCCTCCTCCTTTATACTTAGACCAAACATAGTGAAGAATCTTTCTACGTAGGTTACCTAGATATTATATTATCAGTATTATCATTATCACTATAATTTCACCGTTATTAATGAAGCAAGTAAGTCATGGTTTATGGTAGTAATTATAGGTAAGTAAGTATTAGAAAATAGTTCAAAATTCATATTTTCAAACCTAAAAAAATAATTTATAATTATTGTATTGGGCGTCGAATTAAAATGATTGTTGTCATAATTATATGTAGTTTACGACAGGGCCATTATTTAACACACTGCAAACATTGTCAATGTTTGTAGTTGAAGTAGGTGGTAAGTTCAAATATAATAAAATGTACTTATGTAAAGCATGAGAGTACGAATTATTTATAGGTTCTAATTCTAAGTACTAAGTAGTACTACCTAGGTACCCACGAAACCCGCTTGCCTTGGTTCGCCGCCCGGGGCATTGTGCTCTCATTGGAGCATGCGAGTAGTGGAGCATGTGCGTACAGCATAATCAAGGCAAGTGCACATACAAATTAACAATACTCGAGAGAGAGAACTGCATGAAATATCTGAAATAGTCAGGGGGTGGTCCAATCAAGAATCAACCCTAGGAACGCAGAAGCTCGCTTAACCCTTTTACAGGCAGTGGCTGAAATATTGATAACTAGCTGTTCCCGCGCGCTTCGCTTCGCCTTAAAAAGTTTTCCCGTGGGAATTCCGGGATAAAAAGTAGCCTATGTTCTTTCCCAGGGTCTAGACCGTATGTATACCAAATTTTATTCAAATCCGTTCAGTAGTTTTGGCGTGAAAGAGTAACAGACAGACAGACAGACAGACAGACAGACAGACAGACAGACACAGTTACTTTCGCATTTATAATATTAAGTTAGGATTAGGATAGTTAGGATATTGATAATGCGATGGAGTTAAGGTGGAAATACAATGAAATATTTTAACTTTTTTGCCTTATAAAGGGTTAAGAAGGTTTGACTATACTTACATTAAGCATTACATCCGTTGCACATGCGCATCGGTAGTCTCCGAATCTCGTGAATAGCATCAAGCTATTAGGACATCTAGTGGAGGACATTATCTAATAGTTTCGTAAGTTGTGCAGCCATAACTGTTACCAGTGCAATTACCTTTGACCTGTGCCGCCAGCTCTTCTTGAGCAATCTATACTTAGTTAGATATTAAAATTAGATGGATAAGGTGCATAATGACTATGGAAAACCACTGAGATTTCCCATTTTCTTGTATCAGGCAATCAGCCAAAAGAACCAAAAGAAACGTAGGATTCAAGACTGGAAACCGGATTCGTCTTAGCCAAATTACAGTTTACACAATATTATGATTGACCTAAAGATGCGTCTAAAAATATCTAGATTTGGATGCGGTCCAGCTAGATGGAGTGAGTAATCTTACTCCGGAACTAAAATTTAGTTAATTTCTGTTACCGACCGATGTTATACAGTAAAACAATAATAATTTATGATATAACTTGTCATATTACTTGACTGCGCGACAGTTAATGCCCTAATAAATATGTATAGGGTCCATTGAATTGTCGCTATGTCATTAGCTCCGGCATCGGCAGTGAGCATAATAAATTATCTAACTTGCGCGCACGTTGTGATCGCGGCACCGTGTCTTCTATCTATTAGATAATTCCATAAACCATACTAACATTGTCTCCAGAGAATTACCTAAGTACTTATTTCAACCGTTTTCAAGTAGAGTTCACGAGCAGTCAGAACAGCAGCATGTAGCGTGGGACACCGTCCGGCCCGCTTGACCGACAACCGTGACCGGTAGACAGACAGGTTGGGAGGTTAACTTACATAGTAGGTAGTACAATACTGGGCTCGCAAAATGAGAAAGATCAAGGACAGAGTCATTTTAATAATTTGTTAAAATTATTAATCTGAAAATTGGCTTATACTTTAACTAAACCGGTTTACATACTCATAAAGAGGATAAAATAAAATAGATAATTATAATATTGTGTACCTTTGGAGTTATTAAATCTTCCTATCAATGAGAACCCTGTCAATCTAAACCTCAGTTCAGCTGTCTTATCGTAAAATTATGTTTAAATTGATATCATCATGTATCTTTTAGCTGCACGTCTAACATATTGGTAAGTATATCTACACCGCTTGAAATTATTTAGGAAAATATCTACAGATTATGATAATAGATGAAATGACCTTTTGCCATATTTGTTTATCGAACATTGTTTATGTAGACACGTACAATACAAGTATCTACAGGCAATCTGATAATTCGATTTCAGGGGCAAATTAGGTAAGTTTTGTAGACGTGCACACAAACACACAGTCACACATAATAATACTTTACTTAAACACTAAAAAACAGTGATAGAATAGTAATAGTAGCATAAGCTGTCGAAAGTACTTATATGTACTTTTATTAGCGTCATTATACGTCACCAAGGGCCGGACGTCCCGACATCAGCAATTCAATGAAGGGAAACAACGAACCGCCCGGTGCATGCCTTAGATTTACAATATATGAACAATATGGAGTGTCACATACAAAAAAAAAGGAAAAAAAACTGTCCGCATTTTTTTACTGTCAAACCATTGTTCAACCGTTGTACCAATGATTAAAGTCGCCATTCCTCTAACCGAACTCATTCAAAATTAGAGTTCAGTGGTGAGGGGTATTATTTGTCGAGACGTTTCTTTTGCACTGACACTCCATCTAGCTTGTATTAAAATATCGTTGGTGCATACGACGATAGAATTTGTAATCTGTGTGGCGAACATTCATTATGAATTGAACCACCATCATTGTCTGCTGAATTCCCCTGGCTCTTGTTGGAAGACGTAAAACGCAGTTACCGGCTTCTGCGCGAAAGCTGTAGCCAACAAGGTCAGTTTTTATGCTTTTACCGTTTAGGTACTTACTTACTTACTGTCGTTAAATTAATTATTTTCACCAATGAATGCTCTAAAGACACATATCCGGCGCAAAAAAAACGATTGTGCTTAAATATACCGTATTAAACTAGACAACTTAAAAAAATATATTTATCGTTTTAGGAAATTTCCTACTTCAGTATTTTATTGTTTTCCTGATTTTATTGGATTTTTTTAAGCCCTGAAAATTTTCTGTTATAGATACTACGGATTGCTGAAGCTTCCTGTCAAATTGTTTGCTTGTTATTGCCATAATGTTGCGAATTGTTTTATAAATTCATTTTTCCGTTTTACTTTCGGATGTTTTATAGTAGATAAGTATGTGTTTACTATAGGTATATGCTTCCTCGTGTCACACGTATTAGTACGCAGTTTTTGTTTGTTTGATAAAACAAGTGAGTAATAGACAAACTATTTATACGAAGAGGGTAAATGCAACTGCGGTGATCAAAGAAGTCAAACACACATCACATAACATAATTATTTTGTTATTCTTACCACAACCGCAGCCGACATAAAATTATTTACTTCAACATGATGAATATAAAAAATATTACCTTAACCCATATATGCCCAGTGGGTCGCTAACGACCCACTTAAGTTTTTTGCATATTTGCACTTAGAATCTGAATCTTAAACATACCCCAAAGTAAAACTACTTGATTAAAAACCTAGTTCTGGGCATATATGGGTTAAGTATTAAGTACCTAGGTAACGTTAGAAGGTATGATGATGATGATAACATTAAAAATATAAGTAAGGCACTTAGCTTTCAGCTATGTTCAGCTATAAGGCAGGGCTATTAAGTAATGTAGGTAACCTTTAGTTAAATAAGCATTCAAAGCTACGATGACTTTAACCCAATTAACCGGACCTACCTACTTTCTTTTCAGTAAGTATAAGTACCTAAGTATAAAAACAATGAAATACTTAATCAATGTAGGTAGGTAGTTACCTATTTGTTTTTTTCGTTCATATCGAAGCCTCAAGGTGAGTTGCTGTAGCACTCTCCTCCACGGCCACGTTATTGTCATCATAGACAACGTCTGAAAAACCTTGTACGTACGTATAAAAAGAAAAACTAAATTTAATTAGATCCTTTTTTATTTAAAACTCACGCAATTAAGTTTTTGTTACTTGCTAGATGCTAGAAGAGCTGAGTTGGCTCGAATACAATACACACAAAAATCAAGGAAACATCAGACATGCACGCTCACGCATGATTGACCATAGTTTTTGTCTCAATTACCATTAAGTACCTAGCTCCTGGTAATGAATGATCAAACAAAACGTATAGTTGCCACATAATGGCCCGTACGACGCAAAATAAGTAATGACCTAACTAACTGACCATTGTTTATCACTTTACCACTAAATCTAAGTTGTACCATAGAGTAGGTAAAAACCTATAGAATACTACAACGGTGCTAGTTAAATAATTACCCATATCTACCTTGCTACCTACCCATAATAAGTACCTACGTATACTATCATGCAAGATGGAACATTAGATATAATATGTTCTTACGTCGCATTATGTAAAGTTATTACTTATTTACTGAATTGAACGTTGTAATAATCAATAGATACATAAGTAATAAATGACAATGGGCAGATTGGGACGGCAGGTATGAAGAAGAGTAACTACTAGGTATAACTAATTGTTGTTTAGGGTCTGATACGAGCACGGCTCTGACGCAACTAACTCAGCTAAAACTCCAAGAGCAGCACTTTCTTTTCGTAAACCGTAAATGTATTGGCTATTTCCTGATACAGTATGGCTTCCTGAGGTCTGTTACTTAGTTGGCGGGCGGCCAGTCGTGTGACTGCGCTGAGTAGGCGTGTAGTGGCAAAAATGAAGTGGTTCAACTGGTTTTCAAGGTCGCCTGTTCCAATCACGACTTCGGCATACACGCTGCACAGCATAGACTTTTTGTATCTGTATCAACCTTTATCCTGTAGATAAATAAACAATACACTCTCGCCTAAAGCCTAGTGGCCCCTATAGGGGACAAATATAGGAAACGTTTAGTTTCTCCGGACATCCGGAAACGCATCGAATAACTGATAAAAGAACTATATAGGTACTCCCGTAGAACCCGAAGTACAGGGTAGGCAAACGGGACATTACTGCTGCAGAACCTACCAATTTAGTTTTTTTAGGTAGCTATTTACTCAATTCTTTAAATCATCACGTCACATTATTCGTGCCAACCTTCAATTTCACAGTCAAATTAATTTAATTGAGCCGAGACAAAGCTTTTAATTTCGGGTAGACACTAAGAAATGTCCACACCGTAGCCACGTGAGGTCGCGCCGGAGTTTCTAATCTGCCGGCGGAGAAACCTCCTCGCCTGCTGCAGTGAAACCCACGCCAAGGCTGCAACACGTGACGACAGGAGGTCTCTCTAACTTACCAACACCGAACTTTCCGAACGCTCCTTCGCTAACCAAGACTCAGTCTCGATGCTTTAAGTGCACAGATTTCATGACAGCACTCGTTTGTTCGTTGTTTGTCAAGGTAGAGTATACACCTGCCTCTAATTATAACGATTATAGCCACTTTGAGGTTTGCCCGCACCGTGCTGGCTGGGAACCCTTTCCGCAACTCTATAAATATACCTAGATAATGGAAGGTTGGTACTAGATACTCTTGGTAGTTATGATACTTAAGTCTAGCTCTCGTTGGCTGCAAATGTACATAAGCATGAACTCAACGACCATCAGTCAGTCATAGATCTGGATGGAGCATGTGTGTGTAGCATAAGCATAGCATACTCATACACATGAGCTGAAACTGGACTTAATACTTACTAGTTAAAATCTAACAAAGAACATCTTATAACATTCAAGATTTGGCATAATTTTGCATATTTAATTTAAGTATGAACACAAAACAATGTGTTATTTTATTCATCACGCGATTCGATTTAAGTATAATCGATCGAATAATTTGGCCAACACCAGCGTGCCATTGTGCCAGTTCGCCAAAACGAACATCGGTCATCGGTAGACGATGCAATATGAATCATTAATCGATTATTTAAAATGCCCACTCGGTTCATGTAGCTGTATCATCAATAGATAATAATAGATTGGGACTCAAAATAAGCTAAGTAGTTACGTATAAGAATTTTACTAGCAATAAGTTGCATTGTATCTTGCTAAGGACATGTTATTTTCCTATTAAGTTTATTAAAGATGATTAGTGATTAAGTATAAATGATAAATTGGTAAATAATCGTAGTTAGGTGAATTTGATGTCCGTTATGGTAAAATAGACGACTGAATATTAGTGTTGCCACGAATAGTGAATTGGCCGAATACCGAATACCGAATATTCGGCGACGCTACCGGCCGAAGCGCCGAATATTCGGCCGCCGAATATTCGGCGCTACAACCTGTTTTTTTTGTTCCTGGAACTGCTTTGAAGAAGTCGCTACAGATTATATGAGAAATGCTAATTATTAGGAGGCAAAATGCTATGGCAAACGAGTTGAATTTTTATTTGATAATAGTTCGCCTCGGATGTCTGATCCTTACAAGTGGTGGTCAGCAAACAAAAAACAATACCCGAACCTTTTGAAATTTGCAATAACTTATCTTTCTTCACCTGGAAGTAGCGTTTATAGTGAGAGGTTATTTTCTGAGGATGGTTACAATGAAAAGCGCAATCGTGGGCTACCAAATGCTGAAATGCTCGTTTTTATCCAGCACAACTTACTACTGATTAATTTTAAGTACTAAAATGTTGTGATTTGGAAATAAATACACAATTTTGATTAAAATAACAAGTCGTTTTACATGATTTACTATTCGGTATTCGGCCCGAATAGTACGCACTATTCGGCCGAATACCGAATACTGAAAAAACTGGCCGAATAGGCCGAATACCGAATAGTTGCCGAATATTCGTGGCATCTCTACTGAATATGGACTGAATGATCCATATAGAAACTTAACGTGGTAGAAGTCCAGTCACGTGCAAAGCGTTGAATTCCTTTCCATGTTCAATTCTTCAAATACATGAGTACCTATATGGCTACAAAAGGTTAATCCGTTATTATTACACCTCTACTAGCTAAGTTATCGTTTAGTTGTAAAATTTCAGAGTTAACTTTGAGTAAACCAAGTAATATTATACCTAATATCCTTCATGTAACTATACCTATGTTTAACAAACAAATAAATGATTTGATTTGATTTGATTTGATTTGAAAAAACCTACCATTGGTATTGTAGAGCCCGGCTGCTGTATAAATTACTATTTTAATTTGATTCGGAACTTTAAAATTCGACAGGTGTTTAATTCGTTTTACCTTAAATAAATTAGCTAAAATTTATAAAAGATAGTTTTTGTTTAACGAATGTAAAAAAAATATTACTTACCAAGTAGAATGGACATTGGGCACAATTTCACGATAAACTGGAAAGCAGGTAGCTAGTAAATGATAGACATTTATTATAGTAATAAGGAACATATTTATTTAAGTAAGTACATACTATTACTTATAGGTTACCTACCAATACTGACATACCTACAAGCACCTCGGATATAAGTAATTTTAAATAATGTCATCGGTAGACCACATCCTTAAATCATAATTCACAATCGATATAATAATGAATAGAGCCATATTAAAAACTACTCACTACTACTACTGGGAGTAAGTAAGTATAAATATTTGATCAACTTATTGGGTAATTCTACCGTACGGATTAAAAAAATAAATAAAAACAAAATCAACTTTTACGCATATTGAAGTAGATTTTTAACTTTTACATAATGATGGGAACATTAAATAAAAAAATCAGAGATATAGTAGAATTATTTTAGGAAAAAATATGAACTTTTTGTTTTATTAAATAGACACGAGTGACTATGAAGTCGACATGGGTGATACAATCCATGTTTTTTATCATAAAATAATCATTTAAGGTTCTCAACTTTATTCTATAATATTATTCTCATTACATATAAACCATAATATGTTTTTGTCTATTGAAATTATATATTGAAAAAAGTTTAAAAAATATATTAAAAATTTCGACAAAAGTGTCTTCACAAATGTCGAAATTTTTTGATGGTGGAAATTTAGGTTTTATTAGGTGACCACAAAATAAATATGAATCAAGGTCATCGGAATCATATTAAATGAAAATAATACATTATTTGGGACTATTATTCCAAATATTTTATTTTTATTTAGATCAATAATCTCAGAATCGCTTTTTTCATCCTTGTCTTTTCCTTAACACATTTTGTAATAAGTTTGATTTGATAATCGTAAACCTTTAATGGTCTAAAATAATCTGCATTAATCCTGGTGCCTCCTTTTTTTTTAAAACTTTATTTTTTTAAAGTATTTTCCATAATTACTGTATTGTTTTTGTCAAATTTCTTATTCTAGCATTAATTTACTCATTTTTTAGGGTTCCGTAGCCAAAATGGCAAAAACGGAACCCTTATAGTTTCGTCATGTCCGTCTGTCCGTCTGTCCGTCTGTCACAGCCGATTTACTCGGAAACTATAAGTACTACAGTGATGAAATTTGATGGGAATATGTGTTGTATGAACCGCTACAAAAATATGACACTAAATAGTAAAAAAAAGAATTGGGGGTGGGGCCCCCCATACATGTAACTGAGGGATGAAATTTTTTTTTTCGATGTACATACCCGTGTGGGGTATCAATGGAAAGGTCTTTTAAAATGATATAAAGTTTTCTAAAAAACATTTTTCTTAAAGTGAACGGTTTTTGAGATATCAGCTCTCAAAGTCGTAAAAAGTATGTCCCCCCCCCTCTATTTTTATAACTACGGGGAATAAAATTCAAAAAAAAATAGAGGTGATGCATGCTAATTAACTCTTTCAACGATTTTTGGTTTGATCAAAGTATCTCTTATAGTTTTTGAGATAGGTTGATTTAACTGTAATTTTGCTGCTACGGAACCCTTTGTGCGCGAGCCCGACTCGTACTTGGCCGGTTTTTATAATATTTATTACTTAAACCGTCTATTTCTTGTACTTTAACTTCGTCTTTACCCCTATTTTGGTAAAAACCCTAAACCTAGGTAAAAAGATCGGTACATTATATAGTATAATTAACAGAAATTTCACAACACACTACAAGCTACAGTCACTTGTGTCGATCAAATAAAATCACAAGTGTCGACAAGACATATAATAACGCCTGCATCGCATGTTTGATACATCTGTTAACTTTTTTGACATATTTATCTCGGTAAACAATTATATTAGTGAATGCAATAAGCAATAGAAAAAAAAATACACAGTTAATAGATATTTGACCAAAGTCCTAGAAGCATCTGTCACCTCGTGTCGAACAAAATCACAATTGTCGAACAATTTTTCATCACGCGTGACATCGACATTAGTGAGAACATCGACAAAATACGCCATATCAGCTTCAATATGATGTTAAACTTGTGCATGTTTTAAAAATGTGCTAAGTACTCTCATACTCACTAAGTCAAGTAACAAAAATTGTAATTGAATGATCCATTTATTTTTTATAGCCTCCTCATTTGTGACAGGTCAACTTTGACACAGGTGTAGAACGTATATTGAATTTTGAATTACAAAAAAACTATTAATTCCCCACGAAAATTTTAGACTTGGCAATGACAGGTGTGGTTTAGAGTTGCCATTAATAAAAAAATATGTTCACAGAGTAAAATATTTACCTTCATAAAATCGTGATTTATGAACGTCGACATTTGTGACTATTTTTTTATAACGGTTGTAGAATGGTCTGTATTTTTTTAATTAATTGTTGGAAAAATATAATATTTAACTATGAATAAGTAAAAGTATTGTAATTTATTTTATTATGTGAAATATAATCCTATCTCTACACAATATTTTTTTATAGCTGCTCAAACCGTGCTACCACGCTCGCGAACAATCGACACGACGTGACAAATCACATAGTGTCGATATGGTTTTTTCAATAAATAATGAAAATTTTCATTATATTTTATGGAGAACACATAGAACACGATCCCGGCTTGATTGTGATAGTACATTATTAACGTCTAGGTATTATATTTTAAGAGTTATTTCACGCGAACATAAAAATCGATGTTTGGTAGAATGACCCTATTAATAACAAACAATGTAGTACAGTGACGATCGCCTTGAGTACAATCAATCAACCGTTTGAACTATACATTTCCGTCCTACAAATACCTTTGAACTGACGCCGGAAGTTATACCCTTATACACATAGATGCCTACGTAGCGTAGTACCAAAATTTTAAGTAGTACGTGGTATGAAAGTATGCAACGCGCCTCGTTCGTGGCCACACTCCTCCGATTTGGGGCTATGAAATAGGCTGCAATCACTTGTTTAAAGTGTGGTTTAACTAAAGTGCTGTAACGGAAAGCCTCATTCAACATGTTCTTGTGTTTTATAAAATTCATAAAGTACATACAACTCACACTTCACGATACCTAGGTTCAAGGGTAGGTCCTAAGTAGGTACATTTAAGTATAATTTGCTCAAAGTACTTTAGTATATAATGTTTCCATTCCTGAATACCAGACAGATAAAGAATAATTATTAACAGGTGGATAGACATCAAATATGACCACAACAACCTCACACAATAGTACTTAACCTAGAACAATGGGTATCAAAAAAACTTCTTTAAAGTTCTGAACTTATCTCACGAAAGAAAATCATTAAGATGGACTACGACGCGACGGTTCTTTAACCACCTTTAACTGTAATAAGATCATAATTACAAAAACGTCGGTGGTTTAAACAATGCCTTAGTTTTAGGTACCTAGCTATTAATTTATTCATACCCATGTACTTACCGACCTGTAAATATTCAATTACCTAAGTAGGTAGGTTAGGAACTTTTAATCTTTTTTATTCGTTGAGTCCTTGTAACTTGTGAATATAACAAAATTAACAAATTGCACGTGGTGTGGCTAAAATTAATAATAATGTTAGGACCAAACCAATACTAAATAACACCATAGGTTGGGCAACTTCTTAAGTACTCATGTACCAACATACCTACATAGCACCTATACAATGTTGCAATGTGTACTGTATTGGCTTACCTTACTCTGGTGTCGATGTCACAATCACATATGATTATTGATTAACGAGATACCGACTTAGATATACCTGTCTGTTTCATGAATATACTTGGGTATAGATAGCGGAATCACAGTTAAAGGTGATTTCATAATGTCCCTAAAAGTTGCACCGTTTTGCACATATTATACTTCTTACCCTATTAAACTGGCATCATGTCATTCATGTCATAAGTATGCCAAATTTCCAATGGGATAGATGGAATCCAGGTTGCCGGGAGGAAATATGCATAATATTATTCAAAGCATTTCCTTGGAAATACCAACCTACCTTCTTACCATGCTTGGTCATTGGAGGAGACCTACACCAAGCAGTGGACTGCTGCACTCTACCCAATTATGTGTCCAAAAGCCATAAACCTAATCTCCTTTTTCCCTTTTCCAGCGCAAGGCAGGCTGCGTCACTTCGACTTCTCTCTCTGCCCGCTGCTGACGTGCTGCGGCTTCTTCATCATGTACCTGGTGGAGGAGCTGGTGCACCTCTACATCCACCGGCGCGAGCGCAGCGCGGGGAAGGCGGCGCCGCTCGTGAGGAACATGAGCATCAGGCGCAGCCGGACCGGCAGTGGCGACAAGAGTGTCACTAACTCGACTGCTGATCTCATTGATCCGGACACTTTGAAGAAGGAGAAGGTTGGTGGCATATTTGGTTATCAGAGCAAAATGTAGCAATTGGCCTGCAACAGCCGATGAAGAACGACAAACCAGTGGCAGGGGGGTTAAAACATACATGGATGATAAAGACATCTTCAGTTAGCGCTAAAGAATACATACTTATATACTCTTTTCTTTATTTCTAGGACGTGGAAACTAACGATCACAAGCACCAGCACCATGGCCACAGCCACGTCGCCCTGACCGCATCAAACGGCGACGATGTAACGACCGCCTTGCGAGGCCTTCTCATAGTCCTGGCCCTTTCAATCCATGAACTCTTCGAAGGACTGGCTGTTGGACTTGAATCTGATGCCAGAAATGTTTGGTAAGTTTTTTTTACTAGGCTGTATTGTACCTATTTCTGTTGCTTCTAAAAATTAAAAATGTTAGTAGCGCCATCTTGTGGGTAGTAGTAGTAGTAGTAGCAAATGAAAAAATGTACTGCCATCTATTGTTCAGTAGAATAGTCACATTTAGATGTAAGCGCACTTAAACTTATATTAGTTTAGTTTTATTGCCACTAGGTGTCACTACGAGTGTTTTAAATTAATATCACCAGCAAGACTACTTAGAAATACTGAGTACGTGTCACAAGGTGGCGCTAGTGGTATCTAAAAGAGCCATCTCATCATTTATTTATTTATTTTTAGGTACATGCTGGGAGCCGTTTCAGCTCACAAGCTGGTCATTGCTTTCTGCATCGGCGTGGAGTTGATCGCCACCCGCACTAAAACCTGGCTGGCTGTGATCTACATCACTACCTTCGCCGTGGTGTCTCCTATGGGCATCGGTATAGGCATCCTGCTGGTGGGTGGGCAAGGTGCGACGGCTGCCGGGGTGTACTCCGTGGTGCTGCAAGGCATTGCGTCGGGGACCCTCCTGTACGTCATCTTTTTCGAGATCTGGAAGAGCGACACCACGGGCATCTTGCAGTACTTCGCTGCCCTACTCGGGTTCTGCCTTATGTTTGGACTGCAGTTGATAAGTAAGATTTTTCTTATACTTAACGTTATATATGTCGTTGCTTAAATACTACTGTAGGGTAACGTAACGTACCTAGGGACATTTTCGACTACCCCAACTTTGAATGAAGCTATCGTAGCGTACAGCTAAGATATTAATGTGAAATTTTCTTTATTCGGTAGGATATATAATCTATTATCACTAGTATTTTTGCTAAAGCTTTAGTGTGGCCAGATTTTATTAAATTAAGATAAAAGTAAAAATGCTTGTTTTGACCCAAGGTACGTTACACGTTTGTACCTTGGGACACTGTTTCCTATAGCTTTGTACTATGGAAAATGCAAACTTCTAAATAACGCCTTATATCTCTGTTCTTATTGATTTACTGCATCTCTCTTCTGTCTAGTTTCACTCTGGCACTAATAAGAACAGAGATATAAGGCGTTATTTAGATGTTTGCATTTTCCATAGTACAAAGCCATAGGAAACAGTGTCCCAAGGTACAAATTTAATCGTGTCCCATGGTACAAAAAAGCAATATTTAACCAAAATTTAAATATCGTTATTTTTAATTAATAGGAATCTTTCAGATAATTGCCATGTCATAAAATTAAATAACTGAAAAGTTATACGTGACATCCATGTCTTTATTTTGAGCATGCCTCAATGAGATAAAGCAACACAAAAAACTATACAAAAGCTACTTTTGACTCCAAAAAACTTCATATTGTCTTCACCACACACTCGATGCTGGTATGATCACGAGACTCACTAGTTTTGCCAAGCGAGTAAAATACTATACCTATGGTAGAATTTTAATGTGTTTATTTAGCCGGTTTTTAAAATACAATCAATGTCCCGAGGTACAAGCGTCCCAAGGTACGTTACGTTACCCTACCTAACAGTCAAATAACTGCTTCCCTACATCATATACATTACGAACCGGGCCAGCAGATGCCAGTCATATAATAACCGTTTCAACTCTTTTGCTGCCGAATATTAGAGATTTTACATCTTTTAACATGTGTTTAACTTGTTTCAGCTCCGCACTCGCACAGCCATGGCGGCGACGACGGCGACCACGGCCACTCGCACGACACGGGGGCGTCCCACGGACACTCACATGACTAGAAATATTCGCTTTTGAGCGGAGTCTACACGATAAGACCGTACACGTAGGGACCGAGAGACTTTTTGTGACAAAAACGGTGGAATCGGATCACGCAATGTTTCCATAGGAGCGGGTTAGGACCGTACCATAATGTAGGTACTACTGTTATCGTGTAAACGCCACTTTATGGCTTCCCATGGCCTTAGCTTATCAAGTGCCACCTTTCAAAGGTTACAAAGTATTTTTAGTGTATAAATAACTCATAAATTACTACCACGGAAAGAAAGTAGGGAATATGAACCCAAATTGGGAATGTAAACTTATTACAAAATATATAAGTGTGCCGCGTACTTAAGTAGTAAATATTATTTAGGTAACTTGTTACAAGTTACTAATTCATTCGTTCATAATTTTTACTTTCTTTTCTTTCGTTTAAGACATTGTAAGTTGTGAAGTATTAGATTATTATAATTTTAAATTAGAACAGGGATACGAAGAAGGGATTCTAGTCATCCTAACTATACTTTTAAGATAAGATAAGAGCGGGCGAGATGTCCGATTTTGTATTGTTTGTATAATAAGTTTGAACTAATTTTCCAAACTCTGTTAGCAAAGGCTATTAAGTAAAATCTTAATTTAAAAATGAAGTAAGTACCTACTTACTTACTTTAAAATAATATTATGTTCTTGGTGAAGTTTAACAGTTATGTACTTACTTGCATTGTAACTAAAAAGACAGCGCGCTAGCGCAACCTAACAGAGTAAGGTGAAGTTATGCTTTAGCGTAAGTTATGCACATGTAAGATGTGTATATGAGAACAATTTGATTTAACTCATATCCGATCGATGAAGACACTGACAATAGTTATACTTATAAAATAGTAAACAGTTTTTTTTTACCGTGTTTAAATATTTTAACCGTAAAAAAATCTTAATAAATAAATTATTGAATTACAAGGAATCATACAATTATACAATGTACAAAATTATATAGAACCTATCGTTAAATGACTGTGATATTATTAAACGAAACAGTGATTAATAGGACAAAAACGCAAATCATGTGGAAATAAATGTCTTCTGATTACATCCATACATTACGCTTTTGTTTTTGTGACCCACCTAATTAAAACCTATGACACGTTCAAGCCCCTCCTGCCCGCTGGGCTGACGACCCTAGGCGGGTAGCCGGTAGTGGTTGGATGAGGAAGGCCGAGGACCGAGTGTTGTGGTGCTCCTTGGGAGAGGCCTATGTCCAGCAGTGGATGATTATTGGCTGATGATTTATTCTTTATATTCTATGCAGTTGACGCTGAATTAAATTTGTAAGTATAAATTATAATTTTACCTTGATTGATACTTGACTGTTCTTGTTAATCTTATTAAATACGGATAATGATTACTTACCTATCTAACAATAATATACAATCATCAGCATTTTTCATGCAACTTATCTACTACTATCTACTATTTACCTATTTCCGTATCCTACGGAAGTTATTCTAGGCTCGCACTCTATGGTACATTACTTCCGGGGGCAGATTCCGGTGGCATTTACCACGACCACAGACTAAGATCAGTGTGAAGTTAGCGGAAATTCAAATGTCACTGCCAGTGTCAACTGTCATAAAATCCAAACCACAACCAATAACCAATCATTCATCCAATCAAATTGACCAAAAAAAAGTTCCATGTTTTTGTTATTTTGTTTGTTGTGCATAAAATAATTTTGGGAATTTTCCTGTAATTTGATCAAATCAAACTCGCGAAATATAACACTACAGTACCTATAACTATCATTTTCAACTTATAAACAAGTAAGCTGATTTACGGATCAGTTTAGCGGCGTGCAGCACATAACGGTACGTAGATCGAAATGATTTGATTACGGTTCATCTCGTAATAATTGCAGAAAAATGGTAATGATTAGAAAGTTATTGCGTCTGAATGATATAACTGGAGTTGAAAGGTGAAATTATGCTATGGTGATTCACGTGACTCCGCCTGTGTTTACGTAGTGGGTGCGGTGAAAGGCATCGGCGCTGCAACGGGCCAAGTAACGTTAGTTTCACTGCAACTGTCCGACGGATAGCTCGGTTTTGTTATCGCCTACATTCTTTAACTATGAGTATGTTGGTCGAATCCGTTGTGTGTCTGAGTAGCAGTCTGCCAGAAAGTGAGTTACCTACCTTCTGATTTGTGTTGTTACCTGGAAAGAATAGTACTGAATTTCAAGTTAAAAATTACATTCAGGCATTATTTTCCCTGCATAGTTTCTAATGCATTGTTCTGATGCCATTCTATGCACCATCTCTTCACATAATCAAGGTAAATATCAGCATTCATCAATTCTCAATCCTTTGTAGGTGATCAACACCAGCACCCGGTGCCTCGGAGGATGTCGTCCCCCGGTCTGACGTCGGCAGCTCAGCTGCGGTACATCCTGCAGTGGTTCGGAGAGTTCAGTGAGCTGCAGCGGGAGGACTTCCTGCCGATCCTGGCGGCGGCGTCCCGGGACAACGCCGACCAGCTGGCCGCCATCCTGGCCAGGCTCAGCTGCAATGACAAACCCAGCTTGTTCCAGTGTCGGGTTAGTGCTCCTTTTGAGGGTTCCGTAGCCAAAATGGCAAAAACGGAACCCTTATAGTTTTGTCATGTCCGTCTGTCCGTCTGTCCGTCTGTCACAGCCGATTTACTCGGAAACTATAAGTACTACAGTGATGAAATTTGATGGGAATATGTGTTGTATGAACCGCTACAAAAATATGACACTAAATAGTAAAAAAAAGAATTGGGGGTGGGGCCCCCCATACATGTAACTGAGGGATGAAATATTTTTTTTCGATGTACATACCCGTGTGGGGTATCAATGGAAAGGTCTTTTAAAATGATATAAAGTTTTCTAAAAAACATTTTTCTTAAAGTGAACGGTTTTTGAGATATCAGCTCTCAAAGTCGTAAAAAGTATGTCCCCCCCCCTCTATTTTTATAACTACGGGGTATAAAATTCTAAAAAAAATAGAGGTGATGCATGCTAATTAACTCTTTCAACGATTTTTGGTTTGATCAAAGTATCTCTTATAGTTTTTGAGATAGGTTGATTTAACTGTAATTTGCTACGGAACCCTTTGTGCGCGAGCCCGACTCGCACTTGGCCGGTTTTTTTTTTTTGCATATGGTAGTGTTTTTCACGGTGATATATGGACCTTGGATGAAAACTTTCCTAGGTATGTTATGGAGAAACTAACATCCTCTTAAGTCACTGCACTAAAAACAGTTATAAAGGAGGCCAAGCTTGAGTGTTGTGGTGCTTCTTGAGAGAGGCTTAAATGTCAAGCAGTAAAGGATTTAGAGACTGATAGTGATGATGATGAAACTATTTCACTTTTCCACTTTTTATTTTGTTATATGTGCAGTAGGATTTATTTATTTAAACACCTTGGGTACCAGGGTACCTTGATATAAACATGTCTTGGATCTTATAAATCACTTCTGGACAACCTGCCTATTTATGCATAGCATATGTAGATACCTACACCCATGAAATTTAGCCCTTAAATGCTACTCAAATTATTTCATTGGTTTTCGTTTAAAACTAAATCCATACTTATATTATAATAATTATATACAATGGCTGAATAGGGGTTAAATCAACAACAAAGAAAAATATAGTCATCAGCTGTATGGTATAGAGATAAGGTTAGCCCTATTGTGTTCTTAATGACAGTAAACTAGGCTTGGTCAGGTGTATGACTAATACTAATTATCATCAACCAAGAATAATATGAGGAAATACATAAGATACCTACTTATTTACAAACTGCATTGCATTGAATGATCCAGGTTGTTTAATTATTGTAAAGAATTGCATTCTATTCTATAACTTATTTTACCTTTATTTACACTTGCCTTAACATTATTTTCATTATCTGGTTTTGCTAATTATATTCAATAAACCTGTTTATAAATTACATAATTCTGTCAGTTTTGAAGGCGTTATGTATTAAATTAATTGTAGATTCAATTTGCAAACCTGTTTACTTGGGTATAAGATGGGAACAGATTTAATAAAAACTTAGTGATTATAACACATAGAGTATGATTAGATTGGATGTGTTAAAGTGTAAAACAAAACACGAACCTGGATAAACATCTATCCACCTTAGGATAAGTGTTAAAGAATATAAGTGATAGATTGAATTTGATATGCAACTTCATTAAGGGTGAATTTGTCCAAACATCACGTTACACGAGAATAACTATACCGGAATAAAATTTATACGCGAGTAAATATCCAGGATAAGTACATTTGCATTCTACCAAGTTATACCATGATTAAATTGAATGAACGAGGAACGAAACTGTAATGCAACTAAAATAAAAATAGCTGCGTTTCAAAGCATGCAATAGAAATGACATGCCAACTTAGTTTGAATGGATTATAAAAGTATGAAATTGTTTATGTTTTAATATTTTATTCGCTGTTGTTATTCGGAGACTTTGCCTTTAAACGTACTTTTGTTTATGTTTTGACAGATGTGTTTATATGTCATTATGACGGTTTTCTAATCAGCTGATGTGCTGCCGCCATTACAAAATTACTCTCGGATAAGCTCGTTACACGTTCAATTTTGGCGGTATAACATTTTATTCTTGGGATAAGCTACTTATCTTGGTTTCAGGTTTGGTAGAATGCAAAATCTGCTTACTCGCGAGTAACTAGTACTTTACTCGTGAGTAAAAAGTTACTCGACGTTGGTCGAATCCGCCCTAAGTGCCAATTTCTCCATTGTCGGTTATCTAACCAACAGGGATTGATTTATAAATTAAACGTCATCTCCATATAAAATTCATGACAGATGTGTCAAAAGTTAACCACTACTCCCTGGTTATGCTCAAACCGAGAATGGAGAAATTGGCACTAAGTAGGTACATTATGGTCGTACTACACAAAACAGGTTACAAAACATAGGTACTAACCCATAGGTAAAGAGGTAGTTGTTCCAAACAACATTCATTGGTTTAAAGTTTAAAGCATAACACTATCAATGATAGATAAATGACAACCTACATAGTTAAGTAAAGTGCTGCGCCATTATACGAACATATGCAGCAACCTTGAAAGCATCACCCATCAACAGCCCAGTAACAATATAGCTCTTCTGCCTATTACATAACATGCCTACCTACTATTATCATAAACCTACTGTTATCTTAATTCCAGATCAAGCTGTTCAACGAATGGTACCCGACCTGGTCTGAGGAGGAGCAGCACCGACTCATCAAGGGAGTGGCCGAGATCGACGCCGACTTCGGACAGAAACTCGAAGAGCTCACACTGAACGGACCCCAGCTGAACGGAGACAGCAATGGCATACACTCCCCGGACATTCCTCAAGAAGAAGTAGTTGACAACAATGAGAGTCCTGATGCTGAAGAAAAGGCGGAGGAAAACATAGTGCCAGAAAGTAACATTCCGGTTGAGATTGCAGCAGCATCTTAATTCCAGGTATTTTGAGAGTCACAATTTTTTTTCAAGATGTATTTTTTTGTAGTTAGAAAGTCTGTTAAAGCCCCACTATAGTTTAAGAGATTGATAGCGGGTAAACATTTGAGGAAGTGAGGATGAATAATTGCCTAATGACAATTGGATTAAAAATAAACTAGTATACTTGAAAAACAATTTAATGACCATCTTTGTAAAAAGATGCGTCGTGTCGTGTGAAGCCGGTCTGAAACTCGTTTGTAACCACATCCTAACGCTTGTGTTACAATATAACAAAAAACTCGGATCAACCGCAAATAAAATACCTCTATCACAAAGTTTAAAACAATGAAATCACGGGGATTTTTAAAACTC
The DNA here is from genome assembly GCF_932276165.1 of Plutella xylostella. NCBI lineage: Eukaryota > Metazoa > Arthropoda > Insecta > Lepidoptera > Plutellidae > Plutella > Plutella xylostella. Next base: position 4,909,279 of record NC_064005.1, read on the forward strand.
AAATATTACCTACATCTTTGATAAACTTGCCAAGTATTTTACTACTAAATATTAAAAAAAACTAATGTATATTCCAAATTACTGGTGATTATTTAACATTCCATGAGAGTTTTTTTTTCTATACACTATATTGTATAATAGTTTTACTTTTATATTTACGTATTAGATAACTTTACTGGTAAGTATGCCATTGAATCTCGTACAAAACAAGCTTTTATTTATTGCGCCCTTATACATAAATAATTATTGTCAAATTAATATAATAGATTAAGTATTATATAAATACAGTGGATAGTGGAGCATAATGGTCGTCCATGTTATATTTCAAATGTGAACGATGAAATTCATAAAATACAAAACCATTGTAATCGGAAACTAAGTCATACCGAGTATACCTTCATAAATACATATCGCTCGGGTATGGCTTGAAATATTCAACTAATTTGAATTGCGTGCCAAGGTTCCAACAGTATTTTATACACATTTGTGTGGGCAGAAAGTTTATGTTGCTAGTTTTAAGTAAAATTATATTATACACTATATACTAGCTGTATACTAGCTATAAACTGTATACAGTTTACATATATAATTCGTAATTAATACGTATTGCAAGTCTCAAAGGATTGTATAATGGTCCATGGTATGGATTGATTGCGCAGCCATAATGTGAATGATGAATAGAGTAAATTACCTAAAGAAGATCAATCATAAAAGAAAGTAAGATAAGTATTGCTTTTAAAAGAACGAAGTAAGAAGGGAAAGAAAGAAAAGAAACACATTTATTTTAGTACAAAAAGAAGAATATTGTAGAAAAGATTCCTAAGGATTTGATAGAGTGATATGAAGTGCTGAAATGATAAGTGGTCATGAGGAAGTAATATTAGTATAACCTATGTAAAACTATACATATAAGAAATATTTAAAATAAATCTTTATTGATTATGCCATATTCTTGTTGTTTTTTTTATCTTTGTAATGTCAAGGATTCTTTAACTTTATAACCTAAACTATCTGTTAAAAAATTACATCTAGCTTATTATGAAATGTTAATTTTTTCATAATTTTTTTATATCTAAAATCTTACCCAAATATTTTTTTCACAGTATACATAGACATGCTTAAAATCAGCGCCATAAATAATCAGTTCTAATATTTTCTACAATTAAATGCGTCCAAGAGTAACACTTTTACTACCTCACTACCTACTAACATAAGTAGGTACATAACATAACGCAATAAAACTTTTTAAAATACGATTACAATCCAGTCCTTATCCCTTTGCCATCACATCACGCATTCAACCGCAAACTTCACGGTCGCAAATGGTCCAATATCCACGGCATATGCATCACCACATCGGTATACAGGCTGGGCCTATCACCACCGCACTCGGACGGGCCGAACGACACGATCCCGTACTGGATGTAGCGGTTGAACCCGCTGTGAGTTCCCGGCACCATCAGGGGCCCCCCGGAGTCGCGCCGGCACGAGTCCTTGCCGATCACGCCCGCGCATATAAAGGTGCTTGTGCTCGTGCGGAAACGGGTCGGCACGTTTTTTCTGGAATTTGGAGAGGTTTTGTTTTGGTTATTCGGGTCACACAGGGACACAGGTAAGTAATGTATGGACAAGTGAGGATTCTCCGATGCACAAAATGACATTCTATGGAGTTCCTCAAACGATGAGCACGTTACATCATGAAATGACCATGCGTGCCATTACATTGTTGGTACCTACAGGAGGATTTCATGACCTACCGGTGGCGATGCAGTGTCTGATATCCAATAATTATTTAGCGTCTTATTATTTAGCGTCTTTGTTGTTTTGTAAAAAAAACTAAATCAAGGGAGGCTAGAGTTACTTATCTGTTTACAATTTAATTAGGTTCTCGTTGAGAGTTGAGTATTTCCGTGATAGTAATGATATTGATAACCTTTCCAAAGTTCACTGTTGGGCTAATCCTCATTGATAACGGTGCAACCTATGACATAATTTCGATCTAATTATCTCTATGTAATAGGAGTTAGTACTTGCTTCCACGTTCCTCGCAGTCCAACATCCATAGATTCCTCATTTTTACATTCGAAACAAATCTTCCCAATCAATAAAAAAAAGCTTGCACTTGACACTTGCTTAAGTAAAACACCATATTCATCATCCCAACCCTTCACATCCCCACTGCTGGGACACGGGTCTACTACCAATCCAGTAAAGGTAAGGTTTTAAATCAAAAACCAATCACCCCAATAAAAAAAACCCACTCACGCCTCATAGAAGAGCGCACAATCATCGCGCGGATGTACCAGGATGTCAGCCTTCATGAGGACGTTGGACTCGAGCATGGTCTCGGTCTGCCCCCAGCCGGGGATGGTGGCGGTGAGGAAGTCCAGGTCGCGAGTCTGCTGCTCCAGGCTGGTGGGCAGGCAGATCGGCTTTGCGTTCTTGGCTGGAAGGCGGTGGAAGATTTCGGTTATAATTTTGGTTGTCCGTAAACATAGACAGAAATGGATTTCGGTGTTGTGACTTTCAAATATGAAGATTTTTTTTTTCGTGAATTTTTTTTCTTAAGTAACAGTATGGCCCCTTGAGTTAGGTACCCTTTTCAGAATACCATGCACGTTAGCGACGACCTGTTTAGGTACTCTGCGAATATTACCTCGTATTTTCGTATTATTTTTGTCATAGGAACTAAGATATGATGATAGCTACGTTATAAAATACTCACGTTCAAAATTCACTTTCTTCTTCAGCCTAATCAGGGCGATGTCGTGTCTCCATATTTTGCCGTCGTTGGTGTAGTTTTCATGAACTTTTATTTCTTCGTATCCGAAATCCTGTTGTATGAATGAAAAAATCGATTTGTAGTTATTAGATATTTCTAATATTCATAATAATACGCTCATCAATCATGTAAATCGCATGCATCATCATTATCAGGCAAAAACCGCTCGCCCTAGCTTTACCAATTTGCCTTCTCTAGGCCCTTCGACTGGTAGCCAATACTAGTCCAAAGCCGAGGACAATAATTTTATTGGGACGCTTATTGGTCTGTGTCCAGCCATGGCCAATCATTGGCCAATCACTCTGGTTACAAAACAAATGATACATTACCTGCACAGCCTCCGCGCACACAAGCGGCGCGTTGTCGACGCCGCCCTGGCAGTCGTAGGGCCCGGACAGGTCGTGCTCCCCGACCCTGACCCCCACCACGGCGCGGGGAAGCCCCTTCATGGTCTGCACGCAGTGGGCGGCCGTCAGCACGTAGCGGTCCGATATGACGGTGCCGCCGCACGCGAAGGCGATGTTGCCGTCTTCTGCAAGTGATTGAGAGGCGGGGTTGAGGACGAGTTAGAATTGAAATCGAGCTAGGTAATGCTATTTGTTCTTGATCAGCAGATAGATTGGTATACTCTTGACACAAGTCTACATACATTTTAATTGGTCACTGTTGGGGCTTCAGTAGGTTTTTAATGTTTGTGTAAACGGGATAGGAAAAACGAATTTACTGTATCCGTCATTACAAGCATAATTGTACCTACTCAAATTAGTTAAGGGATCTAATGGCATTTTTCTTTCACCCAGTCGAAGGTTGCTTTTGTATGTGTACAATAAAGTGTATAAATAAATAAATAAAATACAAGCATAAGATAAAGCAATGTCTCCAGTACCGCCACTTACTCATTTGTACCTGGATGAGGGCCATCCAAGGGAACTCGCCGAGCTCGCACGTCTCTCCCCCGATCGCCCTGCGCGCCCGCGCTCCAGCGAGAACAACCAATTGCAGTTGAGTACCGTTATCATCAGCACGTAAGTCCATTGCTGGGCATAGGCCGCTAGAGCTCCACAAGACTCTGCTCTTGGCCTTCCTCATGCAGTCAATACTAAGGTATCGGCTGTTTATCAAAGTCGGACAACTCGAGTTGCTGACATTGCAGTGCACTGACTTGACGACGAAAAGATTACTGATAAAGTCCACACTGTATAATGTTTGTTAAGAGGCGATTATTTATCGTCCTCCGCTTGTATCTCATAATTCAGAGATATAATATTATCGAAACACATTGAAATTGCAATTTATCTAAATGGGAATTTCTCCTAGTAAATAAATGTAATAAGGTGATAATTAAGTGTTTTCCTTCAGACCTATGAACTGTTTTGAACTGGGTTTTTCTGCAACTATATTCTCTTCATTCATCACAATTCACAATAGATAGCCTTGCGTTCAATTTTCGTTGGTCATCTGTGTGTATCGTCAGCGTTGCTTTAAGTGGAAATGGCTTACCCATTACAAGCTTTTAAGCCATAACAATACATACTATTTGCATAGCATGTCCGCTAACCCGCACTAGGCCAGCGTGGTATAGGCCTAAAACCTTCATTGGAAGGAGACCCGTGCCCCAGCAGTGGGGACGTGATGCGTTGGGACTGGTGAGGAATACAGAGTTACTAACACAAGAAGCACATACTCATCCGTATGGAGATGAGCGCCATCCACGGGAACTCGTTGATGTTGGCGCCCTGCCCGCCCTCGATGCGGTTCTTGTCGATGAAGCCGCAGTGCTGAGGCAGCAGCGCCAGGTTGCGGTGCTTGAACGTCTTCAGCATCTCGCAGCACACCTGCAACCAGGGGAAATTATAGATATATTGATACAGTACCTACGCTTTGTTTGTGCACCAAGGAATAATAACAAGATTACATTTCAACTTAATTTAGCGATCCTATCGTTTATAGCGGACTGGTCTTTACCAGACAACCTTTGGATGGATGGATATAAGAAATGTTGATGACACACACACAGAGACTTGACTTATTGTGCTATGCCCCTATATCGGGCAGAGGGCATCCACACCACAGTGGCACTCCATTAGTTTTCCGGCCACTCCATTCTCTTCATCCTAAGACCTTCCGATTTTCCCTACACTGACGCCTTGTCCCTCCCTCCCTTCCTGTTATGCGAAGGTCTGAGTAAGAAGTCTGTATTAAGAGTCTGTTATTAAGTCTGCGTCGTCAGTTGAACAGCTCACCTTAACCTGGTCATCCTGGAAGCCGCAGAAGACCCTCCTCAGCATGTTGGTCTCCGCCGCCGTGCGTCGGCTCTCGCTCTTCATCACCACCTCGTTGGCCTCGGGGCACTGCTCCACGGAGACGCAGGGGTGCGGGCAACGCACCGCCGGGATGGAAGCTCCTGGAAGAAATGGATTAGTGTAATCAGAAAATACTGCTGGATATAATCCCACGAACACCTAACCCGGTTTTACACTACTGATTTGTACGAAATCTCTGGACTATAAGTGGTTCTAAAGCAGAAGTATCATTAGTCTACTTACATTTATAATAAGGGGGAATAGATATGTACGAAGGAGCTAACATTAGGGTTGCTCATCAACTACCGACTACCTGTTTTACGTTTGTATCTGGATGGTCTCCACTCAAGAACTCTTAGTTGAGGTAGAGGAATTTTACTTTGAGGGATGTGTTTGATTTGAATAATATCTATATCTCTTAGATGATTGAAGTTATGTGGATATGTAATGTGTACTTTTTGATACAATTAGTCGCACGCTGATATTGTCTTGCAATTATAACGATACAATCAAGAACTTATTTGCATATGTAAAAAATATAATAATATGTTATAACAGGAAAATCAAAAATGTAAGGCGCATAAAATATGTACCTGCAATGAATAACTTGCTGGCCACCGACAGAGAAGCATGAAAGCACTTGGTGTCAGACCCTGACTCCTCGGAGGAGTAGCGGGAATGAACAAGAAAAAGAAGAATGAATAATTTAGTAAAAAGTCAAGACTCTCAAAGTTACATAGTTACCTATATTATTTTATAAGAACTAAACTATACAGAGGGAACCACACCTGGCACCTTCAGGATTATAGTTAGGTACTTACCACCGCGCCGTGTATAGTAAATATAATCAAAGAATACAAAAACAAACCCTCGTACTACAAAGTAAACAAAACTTCTTACCTTCGATTATCCCACAGACCTGCAGTAGAACTAAAATCACAAAGAAAATCATCGTGAAAAGTTAGCTTTTCAGCTATAAGTAACAAGGCTTATAACTTATATATTAAATAACTGAATAACAGTGTCTTTTCATTTGCCTATGGTTGAAACTTTTCGTGACTTCTACATACGTTTGTCGCGGTGGACACCGCTCAATAAAATGCCTAAGGTCAACCGACTGGGTTTACGTTGCGCCGATAACTAGTTATTTTGCACGACATATCTGGTTATATCTATACGAATTTAGCTTTTTTTTCCTTTGCTGGGATTTGAGAAGCTAGTCCCGTCACCGTCATGTCGCTTATCAGAGTCTCCTCCTTCATGATGCTGCTTGACCAACTGGAGTCACAATAAAAAAATTCAGGCTTTTAAAATTTCTGACTTGTTGATATGCACAATAGTCATTTATTATCTCTACAACATTGTGGATTTGTTGTATGATCTTCTAAACATCAGCTAGGTACCTATTACCAATCACCGTTATCAGCCAGCTATCTATCGCCCTTTGTTGGGCTATTGGACATATAGAAAGGATTCCCTTTAAATACTTTACTGCCTTCCCGCAGCCGTGACAAGTGACAAGTCGATCGATCATCTGGAAAATGGTCAGCAGCCGGCCTGCTGCTGCTACACGGGCTCGTTATCGACGTAAGTAAACGTTACTATATCGCGAATCGCCATAAATACAGCGCTGTGTAAAACGCACACGAAACGGGTTTATCAACGTCGATAACGAACCCATGTAGCGGTTGCTGTAGCCGATTCAAAAGATTTGGCCCTTTTGGTTTTCACACTTCCTGTTTCTATGTAGGTAAGTACTAAACACATATTATGAAGGGGTTTGAAGATATGAAAGGTATTGTGTAGTTTTTATCGCGATGGTATATTATATCATTCATATGTTACAAAGACCAGACGAAAGATCAAGAAAATAATTATTTGCACATTTTCCTGTTTTATCTAGGTAAAGATTAATTTAAGGAAATTCCGTTGGAACACCGGGTAGATATTATCATAAATACTCGCTAAACTGTTTCAATCCCTCTGTTTTATAAATCTTTCATTAAAGATTCATATTTCGATCGGGAAATATTAAAATAACGTGTTTGGTCGCAGGTTCCGATGTTGCAAAATGCACAAACATTGTATATTACCTACCTCTGCATAAATAAATGCGTGTGTATGTGTGTCGGAATCTGCTCTTGGGGAAATCGGGTACCTTAACCTTACAAACATTCCTAAAGCAGGTTTTCTAACTTGACCCACAGGCCAGCAATAAAAAGGCGTTTAAGTATTCAGGATCATCATAAAATAAAGAAGCCTCGAGTGACGTATCAACTACACCTAATATACTGCTAGAGATAGAGGTTCTTCTTCACTCTCGCTACTCCGAGGAGTTTGGGGCTGACTCCAGGCCCTTCCATCCTTCTTTGTCGGTGCCCAGCAAGTTGAGCTATGGCCGCGACTTCCCTTTCTCTTGGGCCTCGTTGACTATGATAGAGGTTTCTGGAAGATTATTAGGTACTTATTTGATCATCTTTTTACTGGCGTGTCGATGAAAAACACTGGAGTTGAACAAGAGTTCATCATTGTGGTTACATAATCAGTCAGAGCCATGGAAGTAATAAGTACCTACGTCAGAGCAGTTGTCAATCGCTCACTGCCCAGGGTGATCCTAGGTATATGTGTTCATTATACAGTTGATACCTACGCCTACGGATTCATTATTCTATACTAGGCTCATTTCGTGGACTCCTAATGCTGCTTAAATACTAATAAATTAAAGTAAAGGTATCATCACAACAGTTTTATTTGTTAATCGAACATAGAAAAACTGCTTTAAATATGGCATATTTTTATTTTCATAAGCACTGAGGTCTATAATGTTGGAGTCAAAAACAAAACACTATCGCTTCCCACATTACAGCTCGCAGCGGTACACAATGGACTTAAGATCTAAATGGCTTGTCAGTCTGATCAGGGTTGCATCCTGGAGAGGATCCAGTCGACGTAGGCGCCGACGCGCGTGTAGACGCCGGGCCAGCCGGGCGTGCCGCAGGGCGAGGGCCCGTAGGACACGATGCCGGCCACCAGCCAGTTCTCGGCCGAGGGGGTCCAGCCCATGAGGGCGCCGCCGGAGTCACCCCGGCAGGAGTCCTGGCCCGACTCGCCGCCGGCGCACAGCTGCGTGGGGCCGATGAGCCGGTCGGCCCGCTTGTAGACTCGCGAGCACTCCGCTCGTGTGACTACCGGCACGCGCACTTTCAGCTTCACGTCGGACTCCGAGCCTGCAGAACATATTTAGGGGTGAGTCATTTATCATTAAAATGTATCCTTTCCTTCACCTGTTTTTTTTTTTACGTGGATTGCTTTTGCTATCACAACTAAATAGGGACAAATACTTAAGTACCTAATGATACAAGTATTATAAATATTAATTACGTGATTCTGTTTTTCCCCAACCAGCTACCTCCATTGTGTAGCCGTTGAAGTCACTGCGCTGCAGGGTGGGGCTCAGTGGGAGACAAATCGGTTTAACAAAATCTGAAATCAAACGAAAAAAATAGATTTAATTTTCTATTTCATTGATATAAATACATTTATTTCCATGATTGGATTCTCTGGATGAAATCTCTTAGCAGATGAGAGCGTCGAGAAACTATCCCTCTCGCTCATTCACCAGAAAAGGGTACATTATGAGACAGCCTGAGCAGTGCGAGGTCATTATGCGGGTGCGGGTCGCGACGCGCTGGGGCTATAGCCCTCGTGGATGCGTTTGATGAGCTACCTAAGATTACTTGTTGCAGAATATCGCACGCTCAATGTCTCAGCAGAGGGGGAACACAATTTATTGCTCTCTCGCTCACTCACCAGAGAAGGGCACATTGTCAGACAGCCTCAGCAGTGCAATATCATTGTGCTGGTGCGGGTCGCTGGGGTTATAGCCCTCGTGGGCGATGATCTGCTCGATAGGCACGTCCACAGGTTGCTTGTTGCAGTCTCCCTGAATGCAGTCGATCACGCTCGACGTGTTGTACTCGCCGAGGCGGACCTGCGATCTGGTGGAGGGATGGAAGGGTTGATTCGATTTTGTTTTTTGAAAGGTTGGATTTGGAGTCACGTGACTACGTGAAAGAAGATTTATTCATCAATACTATCATCGAATTCGGGGAGGAGATTCCCTCTGTCTGTAACTAAATAGTAATGCAGTAAATAATATGATTCTCTCGAAAGCGTTACAGGCCGTAATCATGTACTGCTTGATGGGGAAATCCACAAATAGGTAGGTATCTGTCTTCGGCATTTATTATTCAGCCTCTATATTACGAGCTAATTGTCCAGGTTCGATGATCCAGAGATTTCTAGATTGATTAGGGTTTATTGACATGATCATTTGCCGACTGGCTGTATATTATATGTAACTTACAGCCGCCAGTTCGGTGGCAGGTCAGACCCCTTGACGCAGTGGGCAGCAGTCAGCACGTATCTTTGCGAGATCAGCACACCCCCGCAGTAGAAGCCGGAGCCGCGAGCTGAAACAGAGTTTAGTTTTTGTTTTAAATGATTTTCATCTCTGGCGCTCCTTTGGAGATGCATAAGGAAACACAAAATAATATCTATCAGGGGAATCCCCTGTATTGTTGGCTGGTTTCGATAACAAGAAAACGCCTCTTTCACCTCTGTTTTTACGACAGACGATTTACATTCTGGCTTGGTATAAGTAGGTACTTTTCATATTGAAATTATTTAATTGGACACAGTACTATAGGTACATGAGGAAATAATAACGAATGACTCATTAGCAATTACTAATGATAGGACTCATCATTAGTAATTAATACATTTCTTTGCTCGGGCGATGAATGACTTGGTTAGCCATAATTATAATTTTAGCGGGAATTATGTAGGTATACTAACCTTAATTATTATCTAAGTTAAGTACACACTATGTGTACTTAATTACTTACGGATATTATCTTTAGATCCCATGTTAACAAACCCCCGCCTCTAGCTTTAAATAGCAAGATCATAAAAACCGCCTTACGTTTGTCATATCGCAGCAGCGCCATCCAAGGGTGCTCATCGATCTCAGCCGTCTTGCCTCCGACAATCCTATCGTTGTTCTGTATCCCGCACACCCGGGTGCTGGGCAGCAGCGAGGTGGGGTCCGCCGCGCCCTGCCCGCTGGGCTCCGGGTAGGACGAGCTGGGCGAGAAGGGCGCGTTCTGGGCGAAACCACCGCCCGCGCCCTCGCTGCCGCTGATGCGAGAGTCTGCCCCGCTGATTAAGTATTCTGGCGGACAGCAGACCTGGAATGTATGGTTTGGGTATTTAGAAGATTGTTGTGTTTTTTTGGGTGGAAGTCGTTCAGAGTGACCACGAACAAAAGTTGTTAAGTATGACCAGATAAGTCTTTTAGCTTACTATTATACCTTATTGCATATATGTTCCGTCAGTCAACGCCTGGCCTAAGTTAGAAATACCCGAAATGATAGATAAATAGAAAATTGACCCCCATTCGGTCTTCCTATTGTTATTCGATGAATTCGTATCATTGAGTAGGTTCACCGAATCCACGTTGTTCTATGGCTTACATACCTTAGGGCTGTTGTAGTTCTCGAAGCCGCAGTGCAGCCGGCGCAGCAGGGTGGTCAGCTGCGGGGAGTTGCCCTGCTGCAGCTGCCGGTACAGCTCGCTGCACGACGCCAGAGGGAGGCACTGCACGCCGCCCTTGCATTGTTCTGGACAGAGGATTGTGGGGTTCAAGGTGGATATTAAACGCATCTCAGATCACATCGGTGGTGGATAGGAATCGTCGTCTCAGTACATAGGGAGTTTAGGGTGGCTATCAATATGATATGTGCTATGCAGCGTTGCTATAAGTGTCCGCCTTTCACATATTACCTACTGGTGGAAACGGATTCCTTTCACATCATCGCAGGCTAGCTGCCTAGTACACCTCCACCCTTTAAAGGTGTGAGGAAGTCATCATACCAGCAATTATTCTCAACTATGTTTTAGGAGTTCACGCTTTCCCGTCACCGTGTTTTTCAGAGCCAGTAGCACAGAATAATAACTAGTAAGTACCAGCCAGTAGTATTTAGACAGTAGCTTATTTTAATCTAAATGAAAAGTAGGTGAATATTTTATTACTTCTAGCGTAGCGTAGCTAGGACTTATGGGATGAGAAACTGAGCCCTCAGAATTTACCAACAAAGTTACATGAAACTTGGCACTTGACAAGTAACGCCGATAAAAAAGATGAACATGCCATTACATTAAAAATGGATCGTCCTTAATTGATGATACATAATTGATAACAACCATATTCTGTAAATAGTGGTCTAAGCGGCCCGCACCAACGGCTTGTCGGGGAAAACCAGTGCTTAGCTAAGTGCTGGGATGGGGGAAAATAATCTACGTCACGGCTGCCTTTGGCTGCTACGAAGCGTCTGCTAATTATAGCATCATAGCATTTAATGATGCGATTATTACCTACCATGTTTTTGTAAACAAAAAGCTAGGTCTTAATCATTTCTTTTGATTTCGTTTTAGATTACTTATAAGTATATTTAATAAGTGTTGGCACATAATTATTTTTGTCAGTAGGTACTTAATGCTTTCGTTTAATTTGTACCAATTTGGTATGACTTCTTAATGATCCATTAATTAAATACCACCTGACCAGCGTTAAACTTGATATAGAACATAATTACTATATCGTAGCTAGGTAAGTCAGCTATTTAGTTAGTATATGCGTCTAGATCATGTAGAAAACTTAGTCAAATGACTTTTTATATATTTTGCCAGGTGTGAGTAAGACCCTATTTGCAATTTTTCTCACTATTATCCTTGTGTAGCTGCTTTATGAAATCCGCTATCCGATGATATACTGATATCATGTTAATAAATAACATAACAAAAAATATAAACATTTTCCTCGTATCCTCAATAATAATAATAAAGGACTCACGGCTGTGCACAGATTGTGTAGATAATATGGCACTGAAGAGTATGACTAGAAGAGCTTTAACACTGTCAAGTGTCCGGTTCATGGCTGTAGCTGTGGCATACACTCACTCACTTAGTATAAACAATATAAAGAGTATAGCAAAACGAGTTATTATAATAATGTGAACTCGGCGACTGCCGGAGAACGACTGATCACAGACGAGTCAAGTCGTCCCGACCACTAAAGGTTATCAAACTACTTAATAATTACGCACAAAACATATATTTGGTAAAATCATAGAGTACACAACAGGTTTTGTGTGGCCAATGGACTTGGACTTGAATGTTTACAAGTGGCCGCTAATTGTTGCATGTTTCAAAAGTATACGCTTGCATTGATTACTGGACCACACTTTATAGTGCCTAGCAAATTTCTTAACAACCTCTTAGCGTAGGGTCATCTCATCGCATCATGTGCATAATGTTATAATAATATATTGTTTATACCTATTTTATACCTACCTATTTACACGTAGTATAATATAAACGACCGAACAGCCCCGCACAAAGTCAAGCCGGAAAAACCCTCATGTCCCCGGTTTTGACTAAATTTATAATAAATTAAAGAAAATATTAGGCACAACACAACTAATAACAAATGCTCTCTATAGCCACAAGTATTTTTATTTTCAGATAGGAATTATACAGGGTGTCCCAAAAGTCAACGTCATCCCTTAAAGGGCCGATAGGTCAGCTCATGAGAGGCCAGAATATTACAATATGACCTTAGTAAAAACTCGATAATTTTCGAGATATTGACACTTTTATAAATTTGCTGAAAATCGACACTTTGGATCAGTTTTTTGGGTGCCGCCGGTACAAAAAGTTAGAATTTGTTTGGTGTTGCATCATCCTGTATAGCCCTGCTATTGATCGCAGTCAAAAAAAATATCGAGTAATGCTGTATGTTTAAAAAAAACACGGTTTTCAAAGTCATAAAAGGTAATCGTATTTTTTTATAAACAACTTTGACTCAACATTCTGTAAAAAAAATATACCACGCAAACCTGGCACCTTATTTGAAAAGATTGCTCATTTAATGCAGTTTCCAAAATGGTATGAAACGTTGCTATTGTTTCAATTAATTTTTCGAGAAAGATACTCAAAATGCGTTTTTTTATTAACTGTGACAACGTTGTCTCTTTTCCCACTCCCGGCCACACCACCTATTTTACTTTTACTCATTCCAACATGACTTACCCTTAATAAATTCAGTCAGATAAATGGACGTAGTTACGCAGAAAGGACTCAACCCACACAAACCTAGTTCTGAGATATAGACGTTTAAAGTTCTAATCGGTATTCTTCAGCAATGAAAAGCCTCTTATATGTGGAAATTATCTTAAATTATGCATATTTATTGTTATTTTACTATTGCAAATCATGGTGTAGGTATAACGAATATTTATTGAGTTATTAATGAAAATGTGCACTTGGATCCTTTCTCCTAAATTGCTTTTTCTATGCAAGCAGGGAAATTCAACGTTTCGCAGAAAGGATCCAACCAAATATTTATTTTTATAAAATATTTTTTTAAATAACAATATGGTTTTTAAAAGTAAAATATTTATATTGTAGACACAAGACATTACTTTTTTACACAAAATAAAAATTATATATCAAAAGTAAACCTATTATTAAATAATTTATATTGAAATGTAATCGGAAACAACATTTTACATCTATATAAAAATCTAACCGGAACTGTATTCCCAAGCGCAAAACTCTGGATCAACTTAACCGATTTTGATATTTTTTTTACAAAATAGAAGCCTACGTTTTTAGTGAGTATCTACGACCCGTTTGTATCCCATAATTTTCAGGATAAAGCATTTTGACGGAAAGCAAACCTCATAGAAAAAAGTTGGGCATGAATAAAATTCTAACCGGAAATGTGTTCCCAAGAGCAAAACTCTGGATCAACTTAACCGATTTTGATATATTTTTTTACGAAATGGAAGCCCACTTTTTTAGTAAGTGTCTACGACCCGTATTTATCCCATAATTTTCAGGATAAAGCAATATGAACATAAGCAAACCACAAAGCATAAAGTTGGACATAAATAAAATTCTCTTTTACTCTAATTTCACTTCATCATCCTCGGTATATTGCAACTATCCTCCTTTTTATGCCTCCGTAGGATATCCGTCGTTCCCTGTGCTTACCATACGATCGCTGAAAAGTGGGATTTCAGCGATCGTATGGTCCGTATCACTTCGACTTTACTTTGCGGTTGGATATTAAAATGTATGTCAAGATGCAGAATAATTATAAATCTCATAATCATTAACCATCATCACGACCCGTCACATCTAAACTGCCGGGGCATGGGTCTCCTTCCAATGAAGGAAGGGATTAGGCCTAGTCCACTACTCTGTCCCAGTGTGGGTTAGTGGACCCCAACACAAGCAAGCTTGTGATGACAGAGTTGACGGGCAACCAGACTGTCAGATGTTTTCAAGCCGCCCGAAGGTCTCTGAGTAGGCTTAACGACTGCTATCGATTTTATTATAATCATAATGATTACGATTACGCTTCTTGACATACATCAAGATCTGGATATACAAGATGCTCCTGGTTTATTGAATCTGCATCCAAATCCTCAGATGCAGACTGGTTTAGATCTTTAAAAACTTCGGCAATGTGGTCATACCATCTTACAAGTCGGTCTTCCATAGTAACAAGGAGATATCCTGGGGTTTGTTGCAAAGTTTATTTGATTCTTTCTATAGATCCTTCATGGCAGCCGCTGTTTGTTTTCTCCAAGATATAGAATCAGACTAACAGCGTTGGTCCTTTTTTAAATTACGTTTGATATTTTGTTCACAAAGAAAATACTCGTACGCAACTGGTGCTTCTTTAGAATGGTAGTCTAGTTCGATGTTAAGTCTTCCTTGGAGAGTTGATCATATGCCATGTTCCTTTAGACATCCATTCTTTCTTTAAGTGTTCCTTGTGCCTTATTATTTCTTCGCAATTTTCATAAAACATGTCTTTAATGCCAGTGCAGTTATCTTTGATTGAGGCGCGTCGCCCACACTTAGTAGGTTGATGGTATTTGTTGTGCGTCTGGATACTAAGTTATCTTCTGACTTCTGGGTCCTGCAGCTTATTTACAGCGACATCTTTGGCAGATCTTGTGGCCTGCTTCTGAGCTCCCACTATCGTCAAGCAGATTTTTCCAACGACTAAGTGGTGATCACTCTTGACTTTAGCAACCCTTCTTAAGTATTTCTAACATCTAGAAGTGAATGTCTTCATTTTCGAATAATCAAAATGTGGTCGATTTGGTTCGCGGTCTGACAGTCGTGTGAGAACCAAGTCACCTTGTGACATTCCTTTGGAGTTACCACCACCGAAAATTAGCCATTAACAATCCTTAGGCATCGTCGCTCGCTTATCAAATCGGGCATAACTTGTATGAATCTGATAGATGTTTGAGAGTCGAGCGACGCTGCTTATGCATTGTTAATTGCTAATGTGACTTGCCCACACTAACATACGGTGCCGATACATAGACGATGACCAACGAAACTGTGCACCGAATCAGAGTTCCACAAAGAGCTATAGAGCGAGCCATGTTAAATATTTCGCTTAGACGTATTCACAACGTGGTTATCCGTCAAAAGAGGAAATTGTTCAACGACGGTATGCGGGTCGCCGAACTGAAATGGGAGTGACAGGATACTTGGCTCGTGGGGGGACGTAAGGTGGAAAAATGCGGGGACAGAATAGTGGCCAAGAGACGGAACAAAAACAGTTTGAATCCTTTCTGCCAAATAAAATTTGAACTGTTTTATTAAAAACTTATATTCTATGAAACAACTCAGACAGTTTGAGTCCTTTCTGCTAAATACAAATTGACTTCTTTCAATCAATAATTATTTCGCTAAAACGACTCAAGACAGTTTGAGTCCTTTCTGCTAAATACAAATTGTCTTTTTTCAATGAATAAGTATTTCTCTAAAACGACTCAGACGGGTTGAGTCCTTTCTGCTAAAAACAAATTGTCTTTTTTTAATGAATACGTATTTCTCTAAAACGACTCAGAGCGCTTGAGTCTTTTATGAAAAACTAAATTTTTCATGGTTTCATAGGAAATGCGTTTCTGTAAAAGTACTCAAACAGTTTGAGTCCTTTATGTGAAACAAAAAAATGTGTGTTTCATACAATGTGGGTTGGTCCCCCACATCAAAAAAGTATGTTGTAGTTGGTTTTTTACTGTGTTTGTTTTCTTGACAGGTAGACCCTACATTAAATAGCATGTTCTAGTATATAACTCAATTTTGACGAAGTTGTGGATTGAGGCCTTTCTGCGTAACTACGTCCAAAATTCCTTCAAACAATTTTACATCGAGGTCGTTTTGTACTAAAATAGGAATAACTTTTTTGTTAATTGAAACAATAGCAACGTTTTATACCATTTTGGAAACTGCATTAAATGAGCAATCTTTTCAAATAAGGTGCCAGGTTTGCGTGGTATATTTTTTTACAGAATGTTGAGTCAAAGTTGTTTATAAAAAAATACGATTACCTTTTATGACTTTGAAAACCGTGTTTTTTTTAAACATACAGCATTACTCGATATTTTTTTTGACTGCGATCAATAGCAGGGCTATACAGGGTGATTCAACACCAAACAAATTCTGACAAAATGGATTTTTGTACCGGCGGCCCGCAAAAAACTGATCCAAGGTGTCGATTTTCAGCAAATTTATAAAAGTGTCAATATCTCGAAAATTATCGTGTTTTTACTAAGGTCATATTGTGATATTCTGGCCTCTCATGAGCTGACCTATCAGCCCTTTAAGGGATGACGTTGACTTTTGGGACACCCTGTATAAATAGCAACCATTTTTTATCATCGAAACTGTACTTCAGGACAAGGATGAGTTACTGTGCATGTTGTACTAGGTAGTCTCTCAGATTCTGGAGTCTGGACCCAAGATGTTCTTTTTACCCGACTGCCGAAGGAGGAGGCTAATGTATTTTGATGGTGTCTTCGAATTCTTCAAAATTAACTAGTTATCTTTGCTCTTCTTTGGCAATTGACATATGATGACATATCGACGGCAACTAAATGCAAGTGCACTTTTCAATAAAAGCAGTAAAGTGCACTTTATTGCCATCGTGGCTAAAGCTTTCGCCAGTAAGCTACGTATTGGTCTAACTATCAATGGGTCCTCGTGATCAGTGGTTATAGCTGTTGTAGCTCACTCCATTTCACTCTTCTTGTACTCTAATCTTTATAAATCTACTTCAATCTCCATTCCAAAGAGCACGTGACCCTGCAGTTGAATGATAAATCCACCCCAGAAGAAAGCAAAGGTGAGAGCGAAAGACGGCGTCGGATGAGGTCTAAAATGTGAGAGTTAGGTTTCAGTGATTAGTTCCATCGTCTGCCGTAGCGCTAGTGCTGCAATCGTTCCCTTTTGCACCAAAGTGTAGGGCGGAATTTATACTGAAAAATTCATGTAACACTCCAGATGTGACCTACCCCATAGATGGTTGTGATTTTACGCTCAAGAGCTCGTCTGTAGAGTCGCGTACCGAAGAGTACAATCTTTGAGTGCATAAGAATATAAGCCGCTGGTGAATTAAAACCAGTTTTTTGAGGAAACTTGAATCTAGATAGGTGCCTACGTAGGTAAATATTTATTTATTAGATTTTATGTCAACCAAGTACCTGCAATAAATCGTATCCATATAAATTATTATGTAATTATAAAAAAAAATGAAACTACTGCTTTTCCCGTTTGTTTTAAATACTTAATGTTTGTTCATTTTTAAACCCTCTGCTGTGCCTATATCTGTACCCGTATCATGAAAATTCGATCTAACGAATAGAATCGAATTCGAGTGCGACTATTGTCAACTTGACAGCACTTTCGAACACTTTTTACCTTTCGAATGAGTTTCGAAAAGAATGACCACAGAGTACATGATATTATTCTGACAATGACCTATGGAATGATAGCTGTCAAACTTTCGCAAATCTGTACACCGCAATACACCGCCATTTTGTTGTTGACAGGTTGACAGCACTTTCGAATAGACTATCGAATAGAATGTGCTGCGTTTTTTCCGGATCGCCCTACTGGTGGTACCTATGCTAATCGATAACTCGTCCATCTAACGGTTTTTAGCCTGTGTCCAGATGTCCAGAAGGTACCCCTACTCTTGAACGGCAATGTATTGCGTCTCCCTTGCGTGCCAAAAATTAAAACAATAAGAAAAATACTTCAAACTGGGGTACTCACTGGTTATTGCTAACCCTATTGCTGGAAAATTAAAAGACTTAGATAATGTTGTAAGTGTTATTAATTTTATTGGTCTCATTGTCTTTAACGTCGTCTGGTTGCGTGTTTTTCGATGTCGTAAAACAGTTTAATTCCAAGTGCAAAGAACACCATGCTCTTTATCAGATGATACGTGAACGGGTCTTCTGCGGTTTTCTGTACTCGATCTTTGACTATGCTGTAGGCTTCCCCCATTTTCTTTTTCACTTCTTCCATGAAGTCCATAACTGCAGATAATTGACATTTTTATTAGTGGTCTATAAGTGGTCCATTTATATTCGGTTGTTTGTTTATTTTTCTGTTTAAAAAATCCTTAGAACGTATTCTAAGCTTAGAACCTACTTATTATTGCTTATCTTATAGGGAACTGGCAACAGATAGACACTGCTGTCTCGGGTATGGTAGGTACCGGAAAGAACATTAAGTACCTATATAGATTTATTAGCTTATATCAATATTCTTCAGAAACTTGGTCAAAGTTTCTGGGTTTTTTTTGTAGTTCGTGAGATTAGTAGTTTTTTACAGGTAACATATTATAAGCATATTATAAGTAAACAAAATATTCATAATTTGCAATATCATATGGATTACCTTTTGATGTAGCAGAAATACTGAAATATTTATTTAATTAAAGATAAGTATATAAAATAAAACATTTTTAAAATTACAAAATTGTTTAGCTATCACAAAACAATCTTAGCCACCCAGATTTTAATAACATCATCAAAACTACAAGGTGATATCGGGTCTTGTGTCTTATCATTTTTTTATATTTTCGCACATCTTCGTGACAACTGAAAGGATAAGTATAATATTCATATTTACTTATGAGGTCTTCACTTCATGTTCTTGGGCCAAATAATATGTCCTCGAAATAGGAGGACACGAAAAAAAGTCATTCTAAACAACGGCTACATAAACATAAATAACTTACAAAAAAAAAACACAGTGCACTTATAAATTCAATCAGTTATATTATCAAGTATCCAGTCCATGTAGTAGGCTACCCTGGTGTAGATGGCGGGGTAGCCGGCCACCCCGCACTTCTTGGAGCCGAACGACACGATGCCTCGCTGGATGTGCTTCACCCCACTGGACCCCAGCACCCCGGGGTATAGGAGGGGGCCCCCGGAATCGCCCCCGCACGAGTCCTTGTTGTCTAGACCGCCGGCGCAGATCTGACGGTCGTAGATCTTTGGGTGTCTGAAAAGGAGAAAGTGTAATGACTAGGTATAGTTTTGTTAGAGAGGATGAAGAAAGGGATGGTTGAGTAAACGGAACGCCATAGGCAGGTGTAGTAAGTTTATCGGCTATAAGGAATATACAAAGTTAAGATAATACAAACTAAGGACCAGAGAAAAAGAAGCTAATCATAATTTACAATACCTACTATAACAAAATGATCACATGAGTTAATTTATTTTAAAATTGTTTATTAATTAACTAAAGTTGTGATATATTTATAGGTATTTCTGATTTCAGAAAAGCAATTTGATACTTACTTAACCCTAATCTAATTCTGACCTTTTCTTGTTACAGATACCTTCCTACTACCTACCAGTTACAGAACTTATGCCAAAAGTGCATGGTTATGGTGTTGGAGCTTACGCGCACTCACGTATCACGTAAGTTTGTATAGAAATCTAATAAAGTAATCTACCACTGTGTAGTTAGCAAAAGTTCCCTTCCCTCCCACATACTTTTTAAAGTAAGCGCGGCAGTCTTCATTGCTGATGACGGGCACCTTGACCTTCAGCAGTACTGGAGACTGCAGCAGCCCGTCCTCCGTGGAGCCCCAGCCCGCCACCACGGTCCGGGACCCCACCAGGTTCTGCGCCTGCAGCTCGGGGGTGACTGGCAGACAGATCGGCATCATGTTCACTGGAATTGAGAGAGAGTGAAATGATAAGAACGGTTAGGTTCAGTAGCTGGAGCGAGACCAAAAGTACCGCTGTAGATAGTGACGGACGTTATGCGTTAGTGGAAACCGTCTGCACCATACCCCCCATGTCATAGGATATCAACAACAAAATCGTGCCAAGAAAAGCATATAGATCTATCTCTGGGGGTTCTACCTTTTTTGGCATAAGATTTTTTTGCCTAATCTCGTATTGCATAGTAACGTTTGGTCAAAGTCTCGTTACGCCGAAAATCGTATGGCATAAATATCGTTTAGTAAAAAGTTATTTCGCATAACATTATTAGCCTAATAATGGTATGGCCAAATCTTGAATAGCCTAATAATGCTATGGCATAGGTTTATACAAAGTAATAATATTCGTCTGGCTTTAACTTTGACGAAGCGTCTCCCTACATAGCGCAAACTGGTGCCTTGTATTGTTTCCGCTGTTTGGAAAACGCTCCGCTCCGCTTCGCTGCGCTCCGCTTTGGTTTTGATGAACATGTGCACCTAACACGCTCCTCCTCGCTTTGCTCGTCGTCGCACCTATTTTTAGGTTTCGATCTCATGGGGTTTGTAATAATTATATTGGTCGTTAACTTTCGATTTTTTGATCATACAATATCGTGATTTTCGGGATGTAGGAGAAAAATACCACAATTTGTACATTTACTACATACTTAATATATTATTTATTAAGATAACATTAAGAGAAACAAGATTATACATAGGTATAGACGAACATAAATTTGAGCAAACGAAACTTAGGTGTTTAAAGATTGTGCCTAAAGAGTTTTAGACGAAACGAGCCTTATGCCACATAAGTCTTGGCAAAGTGATGGTTCGGCCAAAAAAGTTTAGACCATACGAGTTATGCGAAATGAGTTTTGGTCAATAAAGATTATGCCAGATGAGCGGAACCCATCTCTGGGACTTTAATTCGTTGTAGATAGGGTTGCGATATTATGAACAATCTTTTACAGCGAAATTCTATACTGCAATTCCAGTCAATTGGATTGCAGTACGGAAGGATACGTTTAGGATAAAACCGTAATTTCAAAAGCCTCATGGTTGTTGGACTTACGTTGGGAAAAGTCTGCAGGTTCAGAAAGTCGTAATAGCGCGATGTCGTCTACCAGGGTGGAGGGACTGTACCCGGTGTGCGCTATCACCGTCTCTATTGTCACGTTCTGGAAATAATACCAAAAGTGAACTAATTCATATCTAATAGTTAATGAATTAAAAATGTGTTGATATTAATATTTTAGTAGATAAAAAAGACGCTACATGGCATTCATATGGATGGAGGTCATGATATAATTATATGTCCATGGCCAAGATAAAAAACTCCAAATGAATAATAATGATTCTGAATATATATTTTAAAAACTTATTCCTAACATAATTTTAAGTATCTACTTACTTTGGCATTAGGTGCACATATCAGGTCACCCTGCTCCCTCTCGCAGTCAGGGTCAGTCCGGATGTCATACTCTCCCAGCACCACTCCTGATAACGTCAACTTAGACCCGAGTGACGTCACGCAATGCGCCGCCGTCAGAACATACCACTTGGATATGAGGGTACCACCGCAGCTCAGCTTCCTGCCTCGAGCTGAAAGTTTAACATTACTTTTTATCAGGTAGACCTTAATTCTTAAATCAAAAGGAAGAATTAAAAACATTGAATGTTAGTCGAAAAACTTACGAGAATCATAAGAAAGCAGCACCATCCATGGCATTTCGAACAAGTGTGTGCGATTTCCGCCAATAATTCTGTCCTCGTCGATTTCTCCGCAGTGTTCTGGTAAAAGTTTTAAATTCCTATGTCCACTGACATCGGGTGGCCCTGACGGGTCGTCTCTCGGGGCACCGGAAGAGCTACCTTGATCTTCATCATCATTGTTATGGTTTCCACTATTGTGTGAAGAAGATCCATGTTTATTAATACCATCACCGCTGGATTCCCATGAGGGTTTCCTGTTATTATCATTGTTCCAAGCATTCCCATCTTCATAAGTAGGGTTGCCCCACACAGGCCTGTGTCCATGGTGGCCAGTAGTTGGTTCCTTGTTGAAGGTAAATGGATCGTCGGCCATGTGCTCTTTATCGAAAACGGAACTTGGATTGTTGGCATTTGTTAAAGGAGCTGCGCAGCATACCTGAAAATTAAGAAATCAGGCATTGAAAAAATGGGGATTTATGTGATGCTGATAAAGGTTAACTTCGTTTGCTGGCCTGTCGATGGTGAATGACTGAGCAAACGGTATATAAAATAAACTTTTTTGCTTGGACCTCAAGGCCAAGGGGACTCACAGAAGTTATTGCAAAAATGGTAATAGGATATACCTTGGGCTGATTATCATCGAAGCCGCAGTTGAGCGCGTTGAGCCGGCGGCTGAGCGCGCGCGGGATGGGCGAGCCGGCCTGGCGGATCTCGTCCATCAGGGGAGCACATCGCGACAGCAGCTGACAGGAGCCCTCGCAAGACTCGCTGAAGCAGCTCTCACCCACGTACACTGGAATGGGTGGAAATCTTTTTTATTGAGGAGCTGGTTGCTGTGGTGCTGGTGCATTAAATATTAGAGGTAGATTGTTATTGGGGTGGTGATGACAGTTCTTGTAGCATAGTAGGTATAGCTTCTCAAATAACCTCGTATGCTGTGTGAATGTGAGCTTTGGTAATTATGTGTTGGTATTTGATGATTTTAACCCCGTGTTCTAAACAGAATCCATACATAATATAATATATAAGCTTTATGTAAGTTGAATGTTAAAAGTCCAAACGTGAACATTACACATCAGCAGGAAAAACCAGTGGCTCTGTATAATTTGCATTTAAAGAGAAAGACGCATTTAATGCGATGCGTCTTCCTTGAGTTAAGGGTAAGGTTCACGAATACTTCATCAATGTCTACACATTAACTCGTAGCATGTACGGATGTTATGCTCATCAATATACTTAGGTAAATTGATCATTTCACATCGCGAGAAATCTGAGACATTTAAAAATCGATTGTGTCTGGTTTATAATACTTATATAAAGAAACATAATGTCTGTATGCCATTGCAGAAGATATGTACTTATCTAAACTCTAATAAACTAACTAACCCCGAGAAAATTAGAACAACAAATTAAAACCGACTACTAATAGAATAAAAACTTTACGCTAATTCGTTTGTTCACTAATGACAACTTGATAACATCTAATGGAACACAAGTTACACCACAAAAAACAATCTTACGGACGGAAAAAACGAGATCAGCGCATCATTAGATGAAAAAAAACTTACGCGCCAAGCATGTCGTTGTTGATAACAGCAGCACACAATAAGCAAATAGGGCTTTTCGCGACATATTCACCTTTATACACTATACAAGTAATTCGCAAAGATTGACCACACATCCACATGGCACACACGAAAATGACTAGTTTGATACATCGGAGATAATCGGAACTATATGGCATCCAGTCGTGACATCACTGATCACTTTATTTTTAAAATTCGTCGAAAGGTTGTGGGCTGAGGCTTCAGCCCTGGGGACAGCTGGCCGCGAGGAGGGAGTGAGTGCGTTTGAGGACAACGGTCGTGTGACGTCTGCAGAAGCGGTCACACTGGTTCAAGATTCAAGACGACGGTCATTATCCGGCCCGCGATGCTCGCTCAGTGGGAAAATACAGACTTGTGTCTCGCATAATGTGATAACACGAGTCGCTTCTTTATGTTGTTGTTTTTAACACATTTCTACGTGTCATCGTCAGCGTTATGGAGCATAGTTAACTCTTTTAGTTTGATATGATGCACACTAGATTATGGGTTACTTAATTCAGATGATGGTTTTACATTCTTATTAAACAGTTAGATATTATGTAGTTCCCGAAAGTTACATTTGTTTCAAAATTTATATTTAAATACTTATAAATAACAAACCTATGTTAAAACTTACCATATGTATAGTATACTCAATACTCATGAATTTTAATTAAGTAGTGATAGGAAAACAAATAAAAAATGAGTATTATTGAAAAATTATAACTACATGTTTACTTAAGTACTTACCTATAAATGTAGATATACTTACATATTTAGTTCAGTTGCAGATAACCCTGAATTTATTACGATTTAACGTTATCACTTCATATTCGGACCTTCATTGACCGTATATACTAGCATGGTACCTACTACAACAAGCTTCATGTTATTGACTGGTTTTCTGAAAATTATTCTTTCTGCAGTTCTTATTGAACCGAATTTTTTAAAGAACTATTCTGATGACTGTAGCAAAAGATGGGGCAAAATTCACAGATCAAGCCGCGAGCACAGGATCCGATACTATTTTCGAATCTACACAAACATATAGAAAAACAAACCTTGGAAATAATAATAATAAAGACAATTGAATGTTAGGACGAACTAAAATATTTTGCATCCACTATTAGGTAAGTACGTCATTGTACGCATTGCACTAACAGAAGACCTACTTGGTACTGAAGAATCTTACTCTTGCCGTGAAGCACGAACACTAAATCATCATACGTAGTTTAATGTACAATGAAATTAAAATTATAAAACGAATCGTTTAGTTTCACTTTCAGCGTGTCCACAGCACTCGACCGCATGCATTCAGTGTATAGGAAACAACAAATAGGTCACATCATGGCGGCTGCAACTAAAAAATCACAGTTTGTGATGAAGTTATTCATAATTTTCTGTCCTTTCACTCTTCACATTATACAGGGTTTGGGTAAGAACATTTCGTGACTGTGTTTAATTTTGTGCATGTGCAACATTCCTTTCAGTGAAGAAATTACATTTCTGATATTAAATTTTCCTATAAGGTGATACGGGTATGAAATTAAATTATCGGTTGCCTGATAATAATATTGTAGGTACCTGGGAACCTATGATTGTGATTGGTGACTCGCAAGCACATCCATCGCAACCGAGACTCGTGGAAGATTAGGTCTTCGCTTTTGCAGACCTTCTCTATTCCACTTCCACGCAATGTCCTGTCTCCACAGAAGCTGCGAGTGCGGGCGTGGCCCAGCACCCGGCGTGGATGCTACTGGATGCTCAGGACTGCGGGGACAGCGTGGCGGACCGCATCATCGGAGGCACCAACGCCGGCCTCGGACAGTTCCCCTGGATCGCCCGCCTTGGATACCGAAGTTTGTTACTTTTTAAGCGAGTTTGATCTGGTCATGGTGATATTGGTCATCCAATCCAACTGTCTTCGATTTGATGCAGTTTAAGAATAATAGTTTCTGCATTTACTGCAGCTTAGCTGTTTGCATGTGAAAACTACTACTCAGGCGCACAGTAGCTGTAATGTTAGATCATCATCAGCACCCAACAGGCGGTCACTGTTAGAAATAGGGCGGAATAAACTCCAGCACACTATCCTTGGCAAGTTGGTTGGTTAATATGCCATTGAACGTAGTGGAACTTTATGTTACCTATGTTCACAATAATTTGCGGCCTTGACCTTGCAGTATGACCCTTAGGTGGTGACCAAACATGGTAATTAAGTTTACCTGGTTCCAGGTGAAGGGTTAACCTCCGGCATTGAGTGGCTGTGTGGAGGCGCGCTGATCACCCCCCTACACGTCGTCACTGCCGCGCATTGCACCAAATCTGCCGGGGTTGTTCTGTAAGTTTATAATTATGTATTTCATATGAGTTATGACTATGACTTTTAAAAACCCTAGCAATGACTCCCTAACGCTAACAGTCTCCCTGGATTGAATGTGTCTGTTTGAAGCAAGAAATAAGAATACGGATCGTTTTAAGTTGTGAGCCTTATCGGCGGTTTGAGATTGGATGGCCGCAGGTTTCCTCACCCTCCTCATCATTCCTTCATCTTATAGCTCATTCCAATAGTAGCTATACCCCCCAAATGTCAGAAAGCTTCAACGGAACCAACCACGCC
Organism: Plutella xylostella; assembly: GCF_932276165.1. Lineage (NCBI taxonomy): Eukaryota > Metazoa > Arthropoda > Insecta > Lepidoptera > Plutellidae > Plutella > Plutella xylostella. The sequence goes on from NC_064005.1 coordinate 4,935,446, forward strand.
TTCTAAACCCCCCAAACAGAGAGTGGGTGCGTCTCGGCGAGCACAACACGCTGACAGACCCGGACTGTCAGCTGTGGACGTGCGCTCCCCCGGTCCAGGACATCGCCATCGAGCGCGTGCTCCCACACCGGAACTTCTCCAACTTCCACCAGGACCTCGCCATGTTGGTGCTGAAGACGCCCGCCGTTTTTAATGGTGAGTGCCACTCCATCCATAGTCTCTGCCTAGCCCTCAGGGAGACAGGCATAAGTATATAATATGTACGTATGTAACTGATACTGCTTTACCATTTGGGTCCCACTTAAAGCCTCCTACGACCATATCCATAATTTTCCAGCCACATCAGAGCGTTACAATAGTTATTTATACATGAGTATTACAATAGTCCTTTATTCGCGCTTCGGAAGTTCTTCGGAGTAACCTTATTGTAAAATGTGTTTATTCATAAATGCTGTTTTGAACTTATAAGCATACATTTATCGTATGGTGGGGTCTTAACCACAGCATATAATATATTTAGATAGAGTAAAAACGTGCACCCGCATAAATTTTAGATAATCCTATTTGGTGCGCCATGGTGTAGTCCATTACCCAGTAAAACCACAAAAGAATTTCCGTTTCAATATACTTATTAAAATAACTTTTTCCTGTACCTACGGCAAGGACCACCTACGGTTATTGGTTATTGATCAAGCAAGACACATCATAAACCATTTTTTTACTTACTATAGATGGTTCCTACGGAAAAGTATATTAAAGTTCCTATATGTCCTGACGCAAATGTTACATCACTGGCAAATCCACGAAGAATTTAATACTTAGTTAAGGTAAAATTTGAGGAGTTATGAGGACTCTTGCTCCTGGGAAAACATGGCGTACCTGACGTGAGGCACGTACCTACTGGCGCTTTGTTAGCTTTGATTCAATCGTCATTGAAAACCCTACAGGACATGCAAGGATTCTTATATACATCATATTATGATTATAGTTTTAAACATTTAATTTTTTGTCACATCTACATAATTCTACAAAAATCCCTTACATACTAAGCGAGGGGTTTAAAACGCTCACAAAAAAACGTCAAGTAGGTACTTATGCAAGAACAAAGAAAAACTTTTTTCACGTTTTGACGTGCGCGCTTATTGCCACGTGCTAACTTAGCACGTGTGCTAAGTACGCTGTTGATGGAGCACCAGCGCCAATCAAACTTGATCATATGCTGGCACCTAGACGTCTGTGCTGGCCACTGCTGACACCCCATCTGACTTTTCGAATTTGCATATTTGCCAAATAGGCATTTTATTGCCAAATACGGCAATAAGTTTGTCGAATATACTGATCACACATGGAAGTTTTGGCAAATACGCAAATGCGAGTGAGCTATGGATATCAATGTAACCAAAGGTTTTCTGACCAGACTACGTGGCGCCCATCTGCCTGCCGCGGCCGGAGTTGCCAGGGCCGCTGCTCGGGGAGCCGCTGACCGTGGCCGGCTGGGGCAAGATGAACATGACCACCGAGGAGCGGGCCACCGTGCTGCAGTATGTGCAGGTATTGTTGTAGGTTATACGTTTGACCACGGCGTCAACTAACCCGCACAAGACCAGGGTGGTGGACTAGGCCTAAACCCTTCCTTCATTGGAAGGAGACCCGTGCCCCAGCCGTGGGGACGTGATGGGTCGTGATGATGATGATACGTTTGACTGATGTATCTGTGTGTTCTGGAGTGCTGCTGCACTATAACCATAGCTGTGTCTTGTTAGATTTAACGTACCTGTATATACCACCCATTGCAAGACATATCGTTTTTGGCCACCAATAATAGCCCCCCTGGGCAAGCGAAGACGTCAGCTTCATTCACCCAAGCCGTTTAAGATAGCCATGCACAAATCGGGTGCTCTGCTGCCACGACTTGCCGAACGGACTGGCCATGTGGCGGGGAGGCAGGTCAATATTTAAAAGCCTTATAAGTTATAAGCAGTTCATGCAGTCCAGGTGTAACTGTAACTCTGCACATCCCTCATCCCCCCAGGTGCCGCTAGTACCTCCAGAGGCGTGCGACATCTTCGGTCACGGGTTCAAGACGAGCGCGGGCGAGGTGTGCGCCGGCGCCGTCATGAACAAGGACGCGTGTGGGGGCGACTCCGGCGGACCGCTCATGAAGGTTTGTGCCATCTATTCGGTGTTCATTTTTTTGCTCTTTGAGGTTGGTACCTACTTGTACAGTGTGTTGCAAAAAGGTTATTAAGTCGAATGAGGGGGACTTTCGAGGTCATTCTAAACAACTTCTTTTCTACGATTTTAGAAAATTAGCTTTTTTTAAAATTGCTATGGAAGCAAATGTTGTTTTGCGAATTTTAAGGTCCAGTGATGATAATATTACTCAGAAGAGATGTAGGTAGCAAGTAGCAAGGATTGGTTAAGTAGCAATGTCATAAATTATCACTCACTTGTTTTCTTATTTACACATATTATTAGCTTCTCTGTTACAGAGTGTTAATCAATCAATGAATTACCAATGTGTAATTGAAAATGTGTAATTTCAAAATAAGCAAAACTTTCTCTGGTAATAATTCAACGAAGTTGAATCATGTGTTTAACCGATATTTTCCTTGTGTAACGTATCGGTGTTTATAAATAACACTTTCTGAGAATCCAAAGCTTTTTATTATATTTATAGTTTCACTTCTATTATTTATTTCTTATCAGTTTACAGCCAGTGATCGTGGGTATATATTTTCATTATTCGAGACCTATTCTGAGCAAGTTAGCATTTACAAAGCGATAGTGCATGCAATCTTACTTAGTGCATTGCTGCTTAGGGTACTGATTTTGTTCTACCATCTCTGAAACTATACCATTAGTTTAAACTGCCTTTCAAACGATTAGGTAAGTAACTAATTTATAGCTAGTAAGTAACTAATAGGTAGAAAAGGTCCATTCTCTTGTTGTTTGTACAAAAAAATTACATGCATAGAATTGCCTCCCTTCTCTTATACAGAATGTATAGATAAATCGGATACTGGAAAGAAACTACCACAAACCAACTTATCTTCCACACCTCATCACATTTTTAATAGGTGCACATGTCCCTGAATCTTTTATGTATTCAGTTTCTATTTTCAGGTCTACGATACTCCTGAAGGACCAAAAACGTACCTCGTTGGAGTGGTGTCTTTTGGACCAACAATATGTGGCATAAAGAAGCCGGGAGTCTACACATCCGTCTCGTATTATCTTAATTGGATCCTCGATAAACTTCTTGTCAACAAATAAATAAATAGCATTCCTGAAAAAATACTATGTGGTTTTTTATCCTATTGTTCATAGAGATGGTTTTTATGATAGGTATGAGCTATTGACTGATGCGATATTCCGATATTCAGCAAAACTATTTGTTCAAAATTCGACTTTATGTGTTGGTACGTAAATCTCATTTACCTTAAGCTGAAAACTACAAAACTTACACAAATATACGAAAAAATAACAAAGGTAGCTATTAGGTACGTAGTACACTCTGCCACACAGATAGCCCTGATTGGGAAGGGGTCAGATATTTACGTGGCAGGTTTTTTAACCAAATATGTACCTACCTATACCGACCTTACAACAGCAACAGTAAATAAATACCAGTTGATAAAAACTAATTGCCCGCTGTACCAACGGCTCAATCTACCCAATTGATAACGTTGCCATCAATCAAACAACATCGACGAAATGAATGAATCACTATTGCTTTTACAGTTCAGCGACTGTCAGTTGTTTACAAATGAAAATCGTCGTATCCGGGCCCGGGAAATCCTACGAGTACGGTTTGGGGGATCTCGGGGGCAGCCGGCTGACCCCTGCACCCGGGCGTGATGCCCAGGGTCCGGCGCGACCGATTCCGAGTAGCCAAAGCCGAGTAGCGAGCGCTATGTGTTGTTAAATACCTACCTTTGTACTGAGTGGAGTAGTCTCATAGTGACGCGCGATCTGCCCGTGCGAGGTCGTCTGCTCGCTCTCCCCGCCTCAGATCTTATCATGTTTATACTCATAACCAGCTTTGCGACTTCGACGTTGTTGCTCACAGTTCTCGCCTCGACATCAGCCCGTAAGTTCACACACATCACCTAAACTACACTGCCACTGTTAACTAAATTGGCCACAGTTTTAAACGAGTAAATTGCCATTAGAGGTTTAATAACAATATTGCACTCGTGACAACACTTCGGGTTTTCCTTAAATTCGTACTTCGCATTGGATGTTGTTAATTTATGTGTCAAAAGTGCGGTTGACAGCTTCGTTTGGACTTTCTCTTTCTACATCTGGCTATCTGGATCAGGTGACTGCGTGATGAGCCGAACACTTCAGCATAAGGTTGGGTAAAAATCCTGAAAAGTGAAATGAAAAGTTGTGGAGTTATTGAATACTTACGTTACAATTTTACATGAATTTCCAGCTGAATTTGTGGCGCTACCGTGCAACCTGCTGAACAATGAGAATGGCACGTGCATCCCCGTCAACTCGTGCGCGCTGGCCAAGCAGCTGTTCCAGATCCACGACGTCGCCTTCCTGCAGAGGATCACCTGTGGCTTCGACCGACATACCCCCTTAGTAAGTACCCTTATAAGATGGGTGTCTGAAGGCACTAAAGTTATACAGCATTTTAAATATGTCACTAAATAAAAATATCTATGAAACTAAATAGATATGCTTATCGTTCTAAATAATAACAAATGAAATGTAAAAACAACTATACCTAAGTAGTTACATATACCTGATAACTTTATAAGTAGGTACCTATATCTACTGTCCTAAAGCTAAATTTAGCATCGTCCTACTAATCCTCAGAATTTAACCTCAACGTAATTTATATTTGACACAACTTGTTTTACCGCTGTGTTCGTTGTCCTCTGCTAAAAATAAAAACATTGGTGGCTTGATAGGTATTTCCATGTGCAATCACTTTTTAAGTATGGCTTTAATCTCTGATTAGCGTTGAAGTTAAATTAACTGTTTAAAGTCTTACTAGCATTTCGATAATTCCAGGTATGTTGTCCAGACGTGTCGACCGACGCGATACAATTCAACGTTTCCGAGTCCACCACTGTGGCACCCGTCACCAACCAGACCACTCCGGAACTAAAACCAGAATCAGAGAATGCCATCACAACTCCCATTGCGAGCAATAGTTCGTATACAACGCCACTGATTGTGCTGAAGCAACCGGAAGTTCAAGATACTCTGGGTGGTATGAGTGGCGTGGTGGCGCCGGCTACGGAAGCTAACCCGCCGGCAGGACTGGTCCAGTCTACGTTGCTCCCCAGCAGGAAGACCTGTGGCATCAGCTCGGCAGTCAATGAGAGGATCGTCGGGGGCGACTTGGCCGACATTGACGAGTTCCCGTGGATAGCTCGCCTCAAATTTGTCAAGGAGGGAGGTTAGTTAGTTTCTTATCTATAGATGACGTATGTATTATGAAGATAGTGATCTTTTTGTGTTTTTTAACAGTCTGCCTGGGTTTCGAACCCGGGATTAAATCCGCATACTAACCGCATACATACACTCATAAAGTCAGAGTTACAAAGTAATAAGGTGTGCGCCATCCGGTTGTTTAGGCTTATCAAATCGTTAATCGATTACCTACCTACCAACCTATCGGAGTCGAGCTAAAATAATTTTCCTTTTATTGTTACATTTCAGATCAAAAAGAAATATATGCTTGTGCGGGATCGCTCATCAACAGGAGATATGTGTTGACTGCAGCTCATTGCATGGTAAACAAGGTGTACAAATTGTGAGTTCCTTTCATTTATACTTTTATGATATGAATCAACTACGTACGGGTAGGTACGAGTATAAATGATGAATTAAAAATATCAAATACTTCTCGTAACGTAATAACAGCTATCTATGAAACACATACTTTTTGCGCAACCTTCACTTTTGCCTTAAAAAGTTTAAAAAAAAAGTATGTAGGTAGTAAAGTAGCTTACTTACTAAATGCCAAATTTAATATGAATTGGTCCAACCGTTTTCCCGTGAAAGACTAACAGACATCCATCCATTCATACTTACAATCTTTCTCGTTTATTTATCACATTAGTAGGATAACTTAATTCAGCAATGAAAAGTTCTTCTTATTCAGTAGTAAGCCTGTCACTTCACAGTCTTCACACGAGCCTATATTGCATTCCAGAGCAGCCGTGCGTCTAGGCGAGTGGGACACGGAGAGTGCCGTGGACTGCGTGGGCACCGACTGCAGTGACCCGGCCATAGACGTGGACATTGAGGAGATCATCGTACACCCCGACTTCGACGCTGATGTGATATCCAAGGCTGACATCGCGCTCGTGAGGCTGAATAGAACCGTTCCTTATACCGGTAAGCAAAAGTCATTGTATTTACTACATAAAAACTTTTTTAAATTACTACTTTATAATCAGCCCATCCGGAGCGACGTTATCACGGGAGGGATTCTCCGTGAAAACGTCGTTCGACCGATTATACTTAAAGTATTTTTTGTTTAAAATAGTGTTACGATGAAGCGTGTTCATTAAAGTCGGTCCGAAGATTGTCCAGCGTAGAAAATTTCATAGAATCAATGTTATCGATCAGCTATCGAACTGAATTTTATAGAAATCTATTAAGGTAATACCTACTTAGGTCTTGTGTTAATAACTCATTAAAACTTATATCGGTCTTTCAGATTTCGTGAGGCCAATATGCCTGCCCACGACGGAGTACGTAAAGGGCATGGACTACTTCGAGGGCAACACCTACCGCACTGCTGGCTGGGGCCGCACCGAGTCCGGTAAGCATTGATCTGTCATCATAGATAATGCATCTAAGAATATTTATCACTGATACTGAACTGCGCCGGACATGTGCCGGTAAACCAACACTGATATGTGCGAATCGGATTTTAAACGTTTAGTCAGGCTCTCAGACCAAATAATAAGGGATCAGGTTTCTTTTCCCCAGACTGTACCTACTAGTTTTTTCACGATGGCTTATGTCGGACTTGATATGGGCTTACATATTTTATGGCCCTGTATGAGATGAGATAACATGGCTATGGCATAACCATCAACCGCAAACCTAAAAGCCTTTCTTCTCTCCGTTCCAGGCGGCAAGGCGTCCATCTTGCGCAAAGTGGACGTCGGTGCAGTCCCCATAGACATCTGCAAGGTGTCGGTGCCCAAGATGTCCCCAGAGCAGTACGACACAGTCATCTGTGCAGGCGGCCGGAAGGGCCACGACACCTGTGCCGGGGACTCGGGCGGAGGACTCATTAAGGCCGTCGTGGAGGAAAAATATAACAACTTCTTCCTCTTCGGAATCACCAGTTATGGAATGAAAAGGTGCGGCACGGAAGGTGTGCCCAGTGTTTACACCAGAGTCACTCCTTACATGGACTGGATCCAGCATAATCTGAAACCTTAGCGTGGTGGAGCGGTCTGGTCTACCGATGAAATGGTATTGCTTGTGCGTGTGACTATTTGATCCTCCTTTGTTAAGAGTGTGCATATTAGGTGTAGCAATTCATGATTTTAAATCCGTTAATGAATAATGCCGTAAAGGAAAATGTTTCCAATTAATTAAACAGTAAATAAAGTATTATAGGTAGATTAGGTAGTTATTTAATAATTAGTAGTTATACTTACTTTTACTCCACTTCATTCGTTTTCTTTCTTCATAAGTTTAGTAAATTAGCTGCTGACTTAAAAAAAATATTTTGTTAATAATTTTTCATTGTGAACTATTTAGTACCTACGTACTACGTTGCGTAGTCAAGTTATGGGTACCTAAGTATGGAAATAAAACCAACTTCAGTTTCCAAGCTTTAGTTCATTTATATTTCGTCTAATCCCACACTGTATTCTACCAAGAAATTTTAATACTATTTTACAAAAGTGTGATTTTAGTTTTTTGACATGATAGGACCTACTAATTAATTACGCTAAGTTATTTGTTATTATTTTGTACATACACGTTATCAAATCGAACTGTCGCATTATTATTTACCGCCTTCTAAACTTTCTAGGCCTTCCGAGTCGGAATACTTATCATTATCTATTCGATTTAGATAATCCATCACATCCCCCTGTATAGTCTCAGCGGTGTCGTTGATGGAAACTTTACGGGATCTACTTGGAGTATTGTAGTGGGATTTGCTCTTTGAGCGTCTCCGCTGTTTTCTTGGCGAGAGCTGAATGGAATCTACCAGGGAAGCATGGGCGCGCGGGGCGTAGTAGCGCTCAAACAGCATCGGCTGCTGCTGCACCCGTCCGTACATCAGCTCCATCTCGTGTAGAAACTCCTCGCGTCTCATCCTCTCCTCGTCCCGCCGCGTTTGCAGCCGTAATTTTATGTCCTCTTCGTGACTGAAATTCAAAAGAAACATTAGGAGAAAGAGAAAACAGAGTTATATAATATAAATTTAGAAAATGAAAACATACTTATTCTTAACAAGATGCCACGCAGGATTGGATCTCAAAATGCGATCTCTTGTCCTCAACTCGACCCTGCGTCGGTGCTCCGCCAATCGGCTGGTGGCTTCCATCTCGAACCGGCGCCTCACAGCCTCGGCCCTCAGCAGCGCAGCCAGGTTGGAGCGCCCGGCCGCGTGCGCCCGCAGCTCCAGGGCAGAGTAGGTCCTGCTTCCCGCCGGCCCACTATCGCCAACGCTCGGCGTACTTTTGCTCTCCTGGTACTTGCTCTCTTGGTATATTTTTTTGAGATCTTCCATCTGCAAATAGAGTATAAACCCTTTTAGATACTACTGGATTTTCATAGGTATAAAGGTAATAAAAAAATTCTTCAATCTAGTAAAAACTTACTCGAAAAACTTTGCTCTCACCTTTTTAGCGGCCCTCTCAGCCGTGTTCAAATGAAACGGCTGCGGGCTAGTCGTTATGAACTCTTTCTTCTCTCGCTTCTTCCACTCCTTCGCGGGGCTCTTGGCCCTGTGTCTGTCGAAGGAGGCGGGGGGCGAGGGGCAGGGCGGGGAGGGGTCGATGGGCAGGTCGCTGTGGGCCGCGGGGGTCGACAGGCGGCTGCGGTCCCTGGTGGCCATGCTGCCGGGCAGGCTAGCCGTGCGTAGCATCTCCTCCGCTCTGATGCGACGGTTGAAGCTTCTGTTGTGAAGAAAACTGGTTTAAGAGACACTGATATACTTAGGTACCTATAAAATTCAATGTTGAGCATTGAACTGTGATTGGCTGAAGAACTGAAGATGATACCGATTGCACTTCGCTCCTACATAGATATACATATAATTTTCGGGCTAAGATATAACATGCTGCACATGTATGTTTCGGCTTAGTATACCCTTTTTTCAACATCCTGTAAAATAGTTTCAGACCCTCGAATAGTATGTGACCAAACCATATAGGTACCAACCTGAAATACTCATCCTCCTTCATCTTATCAAACACGTAGTTGGAGAACAGGTTCTTGGGCACGGGCCTGGCTCGGAAGCGTTTCTTCCTCTTGACCTTGGGCGCGGTCTGCACGGCGCGCTGGCACACCCCCGGCTGGACCTGAAGGCCCTTCTCCTCGCGCTTCGTGAAGTTGAAGGGCTTCATCTGAGCTCGTAACTCCGCTTCGCTGTTTATCTTCGTTATAGCTCGCCTGAAAGGAAATAGGTATGTGGTTTGGCCCACGTGATTTGTAGGTACCTATACATACATTCGTATCCGTTGTGAGTCAGATAGAGTGTGTGAGCAGATTTACAATAAGTACCTAATATTTTTTCATTGCTATTTTTTCTGTTAGCACATTTATGCTTATCGTTTTGTGCAGCGGGTTTTCCGAAGAGTCATAATGATTGATGTACCTACCTACATACTAATAAGTACCAGAAGAGAAGAGAAGGATCGGTAGGTATAATTTATATAGGTACTAACATAAACTATACAACATAGATACTAAAGCGAACTGATATAACATGAACTTCTATACTATGCTTAGCTTAAGACTAATTAAAATAAAACCAACAAAAGAGTGTTATCTAAAAAAATAAGCATACGGTGTGAATGAGTGCACTCCTGGTATAGAACCTCATGGCCTGGTCTTCGAGTATTTTGTCGTAGAGCGGTATCCTGGACTCAATGGGCACGGGTCTGGCGCGGAAGCACTGCCGGTCTCTCTTCCGATGCAGCATGTCGTCGGATAGGGACTTGCGGATGCAGCGAAGCTCATTCACAATTCGATCCTCCTCATCCCTAGAAATAATTAGATTTATATTTAATTATCCTTTTGGTAAATATGTACAGTCAGCTGCATAGTAGCTGTTCTCACACTTTTGTACCTTGTCAAACTCACAAACTGCCTATTAGAACATTGTCAGTTTGTTATGTTGCTATAATAGTTTTGACAAGGAACCAAAGTGTAAGTAGGTACCTATAGCTACGAGTACTTATACAGCTGACCGTACATCCATAAAATGGATTAGGATTTACCCACCTTTCAGTCATTTTAAACGCCTTTGGTATGGTGATACTTTTTCGTCTCCTTAGAGGTGATCCGGAGCGCATGTGCCTCAGAGGACTCGAAGGCATGCTTCGAATTTTAAATTCGTCATCGAAATTCTTTTTTCTCGACGCGTAATTTTTCCCGTCAAAATACTGGTTAAATTTAACATCGATCTCATCTCTCCTGTCCACCTTATTGTCATTCCAGGATATGGAGCAGGCAGAGTGATTTCTTTTTGGTTTTGATTCATTCTTATTCATATTTTTATCGATAACTTCGTTCTTTTTTGGGGAAATAAGTCTGAAATCGTTTTCTTTGTCGTCATTTAAATTTGGGTTTCTTGTTTCCCTTTTCATACATGTCCCATTGACGCTGTTGATTGACGGAATCTTTTCAGATTCATTATTTTTCTCCCCTGCTAAGGTGGTTTTTTTAATTTCTATTTTATCAGCTGAATATTTCCTCCTCTGGTTTTGATTAAACTTTGTCTTGACCTTTTTGTTAGCAACAGAAGAAGGTATTATACCTTCCTCCCCTCTGTATAATATACTTTCTAAATGGATGTGCTCTGGCCTATGTAAATCCGTAACATTATCAATAGTGCGCTCAAGCATTAGCTTCTTCTTTTCTCTAAGAAGTTTTAATGTGGAGTAAAACTCTTCTGGTGGTAGATGGTCAATTTCATTATAATCTGGGATACTGCGATAGAATTCTTTTAACTTATCTGCTTCCATATCCGTGGGAGACAGTGAGTACCTGGTGATGGATTCAGAGTCTATAGAACTGGCTCCCACTAGAGTTTTCTCCTTCCGATCGTGACTAGTTTTAGGCATTTTAGTAACCGGGTCCACGGGCACTTTTACACATGAGTTAGCGAAAACACTGAAGCTATGAGCCATTGTATTGTAAAGAGGAAATAAGTTTTATGTGAAAGTAGGTTACAAACTTAGGGAACGGTTCTGTTGTCGACATTGTTTCCGTGGTTTCCTATTTTGCTGTGTTCACAATTTAACTGTAGCTGTTTTAAGTTTAAGTTAGATTAAGAACAATAATTAGTAAGATTGAACTTGTACTTATATGTTTAGTTTACATAAGAATTGTTATTGATTAATGTTGTAAAATTTTCTTCATGACCTTAACTTTAGTAACGTAACTAACTAGGTAGTTACAAAGGCTCGTAGTTATAGCAACAGTTTAACAAAGTTAAGGGCAAAACGCATATACCTATACCAACCGATAGAGCATTAAATTTGTATTGCAAAGGATATCGTATTCTTCAGTTAGCTACTTAGTTAAATTATTCCTTTTCATGCAATCTATGTTTTAGATTTAGTTTATATTTTCGTCGCAAGGCTAATTACAGATGGCGCCACTTAACAACTAGTAGGCAAGTTGAAATAAATTAAATTCATCAGCCAACTTTCATTCATCACATGAAAGAATTTAAAAATATTTTAACATATCAGTATGGTTATGTAGTAGGTAGTAAACAAAATGTTAAATAATCTGAAAGAAACGGTTCCTTGGCTGTATGACACTGGTTTTAGTTGCACTGAAATTTTGACAGAAAAAAAACAAACCTACAAAAATTTTGTCTGTGACAAAAGTTGATGTTGTCTGCGTACAAAACAAATGTCAAAAAACCAAAATAAATACGGGATACTATTAAAATTTACATAACATTTGGCTTGAAACCACTGTATTATTGTTAAATAAGTTAATATAATCGAAACTAAATACAGTTATTTTCATCATGATGATGCTTCAAAGGAATTTACGAAGAAACTCTGTTGTGGTGACGAAAATAATCCGAACATTAGGCGCCGACCGGGGTTACAGTACTAACCAAATTAATTCCGAACAAATTAAAGGCGAATACGACATAATTATTGCCGGCGGTGGTATGGTAGGATGTACTTTAGCATGTTCTATGGGTCAGTATCCATTTTAATTGCAAAAGTATTGAAATGCTTATGATTTCACAATCAATTTTACATAACCATGTTTTGTAATAACTTCAGGCAAAAACAAAATATTCTCCAATTTGAAAGTCCTGCTTTTGGAAGGGAGTCCGGATAAACCGTTTGAACTGAAGCCTGAATACAGCAACAGGGTAGTAGCTCTCAACCAGAATACTAAAGCTCTCATGAACTCTATGAACATCTGGAGTCATGTGGAGAATATGAGACTGCAGCCTGTGAGACACATGCAGGTAAAATTTACTGTATTAATGTACATTTAAAGTACTAATAGCAAAGGAAAACATTATGATACAACCTACACCTTTGTATGTGTGATCCCAGCAGTTGCAACATAACAATGGACTGGCATTATGGAAAATGGTCCAAGATTAGGAAGGCTGTTAATGTTGAGACCTTAAGAGATAAAGAAGCAAAGATTCTATTTGAGTGAGCGTCATATTCAGGCACTAACACTGCCGCAGGATTGATCTTACTTGAATAATCTTTTACTGTCTAAGGCTGTGAAAAGTTCTATTGCTAGATTTACAAATTATTTGAGGTAACTAGAATAAATCCCTAATTCATCCTTAACTTTTCAGGTATGGGATGCCTGCTCTGATGCATTGATAACATTCAGCAGTTCTGAAATTATGGATGACGATGTTGCCTACATAGTAGAGAATGATGTTCTACTTCATGCAGTCAACACTGAGCTGAAGTCGCCGGAAGTGTCCAATGTGAATGTGGTCTACGGTGCAAAGATTGCCAACTACGAGCTGCCAAAAACTGCTAGTGACTCCAGAAGCTTAGTGAGGATGGGAAATGGAGATGTTTATTCGTGTCAGCTGTTGGTAAGTACTTTATTTCATTAATACTACCTACTAATACTAACTTACCTTAGTATTAAAATATTATACAGATATCAAAGTGTACTAAAGGGAAACTTAGCTGTAAGCATTTGCTTCCAGTCAACCTACAGGAGGTTCATGAGAAATTTCATCTACCTCTACCATATCTGTTCATCCTAAGATACTACTTAGGGCTTCCTTACATAAGCCTTAAATCATTGGATTTATTGTATGAGCCTGCAAACCTGTTTGCCAGGGGCATATAATTAGGACAAAGACTACATGACTACTTAATAATTGAAATAAACACAGAAAAAAACTTGTTTGTAGTAATCCATTGAATTTATTACAAAAATAGAAACCCCAATAAAATTATTAGTAAGATAGTAAGTATTACAATGCATCACCAATATGGAGCTTATTCTCAATAACATTTAATCTCGCATCTGTAACATCTACAAGTTTGTTCATCTTTTTCGTAAGATCTGTGAGTTGATTCTTGATATCTAGCAGACACAAGTCTTGTACTGCGCTCAAAGTTACCGGCCTGCTTCTACTCTCCCTAGAAGTAGTTCTCTTTCTACGTTCCACTTTCTGTTGGCTCTCTGACGAGTATCGGTCAAACAAGTTGCTCTTGCGTTTAACAACCAATGGTACTGTGTGCTCATCTTCACTGCAAGTCTGGATTCTGCATTCGTAGTTATTGTTTTTGCAAACACTTCTGTTGATTTCCTTCCGGCTCACCACCATCTTGTATATTGAAGCTATCAGGTCTCGCGGTATCTGAAATAATAAATCTGTTTAAATTGTATCATAAATCGGTATCTGTATAAATTGTGTAGATTTTTTTTTTTTTGTTCTCTTTCTCATCTGCCATCGACATTCTGTCTTCATCAGATTGTATGTTCATTATCCCTCGTTGTTTTGGGTGATGGTCCAGTGAACATCATCTCCTTGGTTTCTAATTCCAGCTTATCTCCACTTAGATTCTGTCACTGAGGGACAGGATGTGCCATCGCTTCAACCGTCGAGTATCCTCGGGGTCACTCATCAGTAGATCTCTCGCTAATTTGTTGGTATGTCCCTGCAACCTGTCCTGATATTTGGAGCTGTATGAGCATATTTCCTCTTTCACTGTGGGCATCCCCAGGTACTCGTGTATTTCAGCATTTCGGGTATACCAAGTAGCACCAGATATGTCCCTGAGTACTTTATTCTGAAAGCGTTGTAGGATTTCCAGGTTGGAGTTGCTTGCAGATCCCCAGAGTTGGATGCCGTAAGTCCAGATTGGCTTTATGGTGCACTTGTACACCAGCAGTTTGTTGTTGAGTGAGAGAGGCGACTGTCTTCCTATCAGCCAATTCAGCTTCTGATATTGTAGGTTAGCTTCTGTTTTTTTGGCTTTGATGTGTTCAGCCCAAGTAAGTCGTCTATCTAGTCTCAGACCAAGGTACTTCACACAATTTTTATGCGGTAGTTGTTCCCGTCCCAAGTTAACAGGGGGGCAGTCACCTTTGCGTAGGGTGAATGTGACGTGAACCGATTTTGTGGCACTGGATTTGATCCTCCATTTTTGCAGCCAGACATCAATATCGTCCAGTTGTGCTTGCAGTTTCTGTGAGGCTAGGATGGGGTCTTTATTGCTCGAGAGACATGCTGTGTCATCAGCGTAAGTTGCCATAACAACATCATCATCTTTGCAAGGCAAGTCGGCTGTGTAGATGGAGTATAGCACTGGACCGAGGACTGAACCCTGTGGGACAGATGCTTGGATCTCATATAGTTTTGAAGTAGTTTCTCCTATTTTGACTTGGAATTTCCTGCCATGTAGGTAAGATTTGAGCACCATGAAGAAGGAATTAGGTACCAGGTTTTTCATTTTAAATAGGAGACCCTTGTGCCACACCCTATCAAAGGCCTGTTGTATATCTAGGAAGGCTGCAGAGCAGTACTCTTTTTTTTCTAGGGACAGTCGTATCTTTTCCACAATGCGGTGTATTTGTTCAACAGTGGAGTGCTCTTCTCGAAATCCGAACTGATGATCAGGGATAACTTTTTCTTCATCGAGTATAGGTTTTAATCTTCGCAGGAACACCTTTTCAAACACTTTGGATAGTAATGGTAGCAGGCTTATAGGCCTGTACGAGCCAGGATCAGTGGGTGGCTTGCCATCTTTGGGGGTCATACATATCTGCGACACTTTCCATAGTTTAGGATAATATTGTATTCGAAAGACAGCATTGAATAGCATTGTCAGGAAAACTACTGGCTTTCTAGGAAGATGCTTCAGAATTTCCCCAGTTATGAGGTCAAAACCCGGTGCCTTTTTGTTGCTTAGCTTCATTATTGTTCGGTGTAGCTCGTTGGGTGTCACTAGTTTTATTGGAGGTGATAGTTGTTGGTCACTATTTATCACTTGGTCTATTTCTTTTTCAAATTCCATCATATTTGAACTGTTTGGTGTGAAAACTTGACTAAGGTGCTCTGCAAAGACATCAACTTTCTCTTGTGGTGTTTTAGCCCAAGTACCCTGCGGTGTTCTGATAGGAGGAATTGGTTGCTGTGGCCTTTTCAAGTTTTTTGTTATCTTCCACAATGAGTAGTTGTCTTTCTTTGTGGCTGAGAGTTGAGATAACTTATCTTTAAAGGTTGCATTTTGATTTTCTTCTATTATCTCCTTTAGTTCTCTGGCTGCTCTATTTAGATTCATTTTGTCTTGAGAAGATCGACTCAGTTGCCACTGCCTTCTGAGTTTTCGTTTTTCACCGATTTTTCTTCTTATTTCCAATGGTATGTTTACTGGTTTTGCTGAGAATTTGATTTCAGGTGTTGAACGCCAGGCTGCTTCTTGTATTTTATTTGTTATATAAAAAGTGGCTTCATCAATATCTTCTTCTGTTTTCAGTCTCACTTTTAGATCTACACCTTCGTTGAGATACTCTGCAAAGGCGTCCCAGTCTGTTTTATGGTTGTAGAGTGTCAATGGAGGCTCTCTATAAATTATATTTGTACTGAACGTACCTATGACAAGTGAGTGGTCAGATATTGTGTCTAGACAGGATTCCACGTCACAGTATAAATCTGAGAGACCCTTTTTTATAAAGAAATCAAGCAGGTCGGGTATTTTATTTGGATCTGTCGGCCAGTAAGTAGGTTCACCAGTGGATAAGGAAGTCAGCTTGCAGGAGTCTAAGCACCTTTTGAGTTCACGCCCTCGAGTTGTGATTAATCTTGAGCCCCAAAAGGTGTGCTTGCTGTTCCAGTCGCCGCCGCTGATAAATCTGGGGCCCAATGATTTGAAATAGCAAGCCCACATTCCCTCACTCACAGTGTGTTTGGGAGGGCAGTACACAGCGCTGACATTGATGGCTCCACTTCTACCTTCCACTGTAACAGTGGTAGCTTGTATATACTCTTCTTGGAATGTACTATGAAGGTGATGTTTTATACTGCTCCTTATTAGGACTGCTGAGCCACCTTGTGAAGTGCCTTTAGGGTGATTACTAACATAAATATTATAGCCATCCAAATTAAACTCCTTGTGGTCATTTAAGTGGGTTTCCGATATAAGCATTATGTCAATTTTATTTATTTCGAGTATTACTGATAGTTCATTTTTGCTTGACGTAAGTCCGTTTATATTGTATGTTCCAATTCTCAAGTTATTCATGGTAGTTTCTGCACAAGCGTTGTTAAAAGGTTCATAAGAATGACCATGTTGTTCAGAAGGAGTTCTATTTTTTCAGCTTGTTTATTCATTGTATTCATTAGTATTGAGTAGATATTGTTGCCGTCATCATGGTTTTGATGTATTTGGATGTTTGGCTGCGGTCTGGTAGAATCAACAGCTGGTGATGATGATGATGATAGTGGATTTGTTTCTTTAGCAGATAAACACACCGTAGCATCTCTGTAGGACATGGTAGTTGTGTTCTTGTTTTGTTCCATGGAGACAGGTACGCTGCTTCTAGATACAGTTTCCTTTACTTTGTCCGCTGTATGCTTCAAAGTGTTACGTTTGGTTTTCCTATTCATCATTTCAACATACACATTGCATCCCTTATAATTGGCCGGGTGTTCGCCTTCACATAAGGTGCACTTGGCAGGGGTGTTGTTACTCTTTGTGCATTCTGTTGTGGGTGTTAATTAGGTTGATTTTACTATGTCACTGTATTTTAAAGGTGGAGAAATGATGAGCAGCGTGCGTTCTTACTGATGGTTTATTTGCTACTAGAAAATGAACTCAACATACCGCCCCCCAAAGGGCATTTATTAAAGGCCCTTTTAAAAAAGTGATTATACAATGCTAAAGGCCTTAAATAGATAGAATTGATATGATAGATTCTTTACTTGACTGAATACATAGTTATTTACTACAATGCATTTTTATTTAAACTGAATTTTAACTCTGTGGACTGTATCTTAAAGGCTGATTAAGTAAATACTACATTTTTTAAGTAACGTTAGGTAATAAGAACATTTTAACTTAAGTATTTGATCATGCAACTTATTTCATTTAGAATTAGTTAGGTAAACAAAGCTACTGAAAATATTAAATAATTAAGTTTTAAGTGGCAGTGTCTATAGGTAAGTAACACAATTTATTCATAGGTCTTTGCACTACACTGTTACCACTCTTCACACTGTACACTCTGGTGACTCCGTCAGCGCCCGGGTGCTTGTCCACGATGCGGCCGAGACTCCATTTGCCGGGTGGCAGGTTTTCTGTTTTTATAAGTACAATTTGTCCATTCTCAAATTCCTGTACTTTCTTTAGCCATTTTGGTCTTTGTTGTAATCGTGCGAGGTATTCACTCTGCCATATTTGCCAAAAGTCTGATAGGAGTTTCTGTAGATGTTGCCAACGTGTCAGTCGACTAACCTTCACTGACTTCAGGTCTGGGTTTGGAACAGTCACAGGCGCTTCACCGATCAGGAAATGGCCTGGTGTTAGTGTTATTGTTTCAGATTCAGATTCAATTGTAGATATAGGCCGGGAGTTAAGACAGGCTTCTATCTGACACAGGAGTGTAGACATCTCTTCGAACGTGAGGTGAGAGGTCAGGATTCTTTTCATGTGGTACTTCATCGACTTGACGCCCGCCTCCCATAAGCCTCCCATATGAGGGCTATATCCAGGAATGAAATGCCATTGAGTTCCATCTTTGGCAAGTGTCTCTGCTATGTCTCCTTCAAAATCGAGTTTAGCCTCCTTCAATGCTGTTTTTAACTCCTTGTCGGCGCCGATAAAGTTTCTTCCCTGGTCACTCCATAGGTGCGAGCAGCGGCCTCGTCTTGAGATGAATCTCCTGTATGCACCTATGTATGCCTCTGATGTCAGATCTCCGACAAGTTCTAAGTGTATTGCTTTCGTGGCCATACAGATAAACAGTGCCACATATGCCTTGCTTGTTTTTGCCCCTCTGCCTCTTGACATTAGAACTTGATAAGGACCCGCGAAATCAACGCCACTATTATAGAACGGTCTGGCTGGGTTGACTCGGGCTGTCGGTAGGTCTCCCATCAGCTGGTTTCTTACTAATGCTCTCTGTTTGGCGCATATCAAGCAATTACGAATCTTCGTTTTTACTAAATTCTTTACTTTCAGAATCCAATATTTTGATCTCAGGTACTCAAGCATAAGTTGGATTCCTCCATGTAACGTTTTTGCATGTGCATCAGCGATTATTAATGTGGTAAGGTAACCTTCACTTGGTATAATGATGGGGTGTTTTCTGTCTTCTTCTATGTTTGCGTGTCTCAGTCTTCCACCCACTCTTACTATTCCTTCATTATCCATGTATGGTTTTAGTAAACTCAACTTGCTTTCCTTTTTGACTTCAAGGTTTTCTTTTAATCTGTTTATTTCTTCTTCGAAATTATTTCTTTGAACTATTTTTATGCATGCGTTTAGTGATTCATTAAGTTCCTTTGTAGTTATAGGTCTTTCTTTCAGGTTATCTTTCTTGTATCGCATGAATCTTCTGCAGTGTGTGATGACTATGAGGAGTTGTGTTAAATCTTCCATGTTTTCAAATTGTTTCTCTATGTTTTCATCTTCATTTACTATTGTTGTATTAATCTTTATCCTTTCTCTTTTTTCCAGGTTTGTTTCCAGGTATGCCGGTTTGCTGTAGATGACTTCTTTCTCTCTTAGCCACTGTGGGCCCTTCCACCATAGTTTGTGTTCCTTTAAATCTGCTATTTCAATGCCTCTCGTAGCTACATCTGCTGGATTCTCGTGAGTCTGGACATGACGCCAATTGTTATTAACATCGTCTAAGATAGTTACAACTCGATTACGCACGAAGGTGTTCCATCTTGCTGGATCTCCAGACAACCAGGACAGTACGATTGTGGAGTCTGTCCAAGCATGAACTTTACTTTCAGAAATCCTCATGGCTTCTCTTATTTGTTTCAGCATCTTTGCAAGCAGTACTGCACCGCATAGTTCCAGACGAGGGAGTGTTACTGGTTTTAGTGGTGCTACTCGAGTTTTAGCGGCTATTATGTTGGTTGTTACATTTCCTTCTTTGTCTTCTACTCTGAGATATGCTACTGCTGCATAGGCTTTGGTGGAAGCATCACAGAAACCATGTATAGATGTATGATCTCTGTTGCTTTCAGTCGTTTCGTGCCATCTCTTTACTTGTACTTGGTCCAGCTCTTGAAATTTCTCTCTAAGTTCTATCCACTCTTCTTTTGCTTCTTCGTCTACGTCTTCATCCCATCCAGTTCTTTGTAACCATAATCTTTGCATGAGTATCTTTGCAGGGATAATCGCCGGGGCAATCCATCCAAGAGGATCGAACAACTTCTGTATTTCTGCCAGGATACTTCTCTTCGTGTATGATTCAGCTGTAGCAGGTAAGTTGTTTTGATATTGAAATACATCTTCTCCCATGTTCCAGATGAGGCCTAGTGTCTTTATGATACCATCTATGCCAAATTTAATGTTGACATGAGTGCTAATCTTTGATGGTTCGAATTGTTTCAGGAAATCTACGTCATTTGAGCACCACTTCTGTAATATGAAACCTCCTTTCTGTAATATCTTCTCTATATCTTTAGCTGTTTTGATTGCGTCTTCTAGTGTTTCCTTTCCAGATACTATATCATCCATGAAACAATCTTCTTTGATTATTTTAGCTGCTTCTACGTTAATGTGGCCTTCATCTTTAGCTAGCTGAAGCAGAGTTTTAACGGCTAAGTAAGGGGCTGAAGCCGTTCCGAATGTTACTCTGTTTAATCGATAATCTTTTACAGGTTCGGTTCTACTTTTACGCCATAGGATTCTTTGATTATCTTTGTCCTCCTCTGTTATTAATATCATTCGGTACATTTTAACTGCGTCAGCGGCGAAGCAAATTTTGTGCATGCGCCATCTCATTATAATGCTTCGCATGTCTTCTTGTAGTTGTGGACCAACTAGCAGTTCATCATTCAGGGAAGTATTGTTGGTTCCCTTGCATGAGGCGTTGAATACCACTCTACATTTTGATGTTTCTTTCTCTTCCTTCATAACTGCATGATGAGGTAAGTATACAGCTGGCTTGTTGATTTCTTCTATAGGTACTTCTTCCATATGCTCCATCTCAAGATATTCTTCTATCACTTTTGTGTATTCTTCCTTTAGCTTTTCATTATTTTCGAAGCGTCTCTCTAGTTGCTTTAGACTTCTCAGAGCTATGTCTCTCGATCCATTCTGTATTGATAATCTATTCTCTGTTTTAAAAGGCAACTTCACAATGTACCTGCCATCTTCTGTTCTGGAATGATTTGATTCATATATTTCTTCACATCTTCTCTCTTCTGCGGTTAGGATCTTTTGCTCATGATCATTCAATTCCCACATTTGTTTTAGCATACTGTTTATTTCCAGATCAATCTGATGGTGCATTACTGTATATTCATCTCTGTGTTCCTCTGTAGTGATGTGCCCGAAGAGAATCCACCCAAGGCTGGTATTTTGAGCACTAGGGGTGCCTGGGGGACCCTTGATAATCTCGCCTTTCATAATTGCGGCACACACTTCTACACCCAGCAGCATGTCTACAGGTCCAGGTTGGTTGAAGCCGGGGTCAGCTAAAGCTATACCATGGATGTGTGACCAGGTGCGTTCAGAGATAACTCTCGTTGGTAATTGTGATGTTAAACGCGTAGGCATTACATAAACTTTCAATTTGAGGCTGAATTTGTTATCTTGGCTTGAAAGAACCTCAATTTGTGCTACGTGTTTTACTGTTGTCTTTGTTGTGCCGACGCCAGTGATTGTACCATTGCAGGGTATCCTCTTCAGCTTAAGTAACTGGGCGGCTCTCTCACTAATAAAACTTGCTTGTGATCCATTGTCGATTAGTGCTCTTAACATGGTGACACGTCCTGATGATTCATCTCTCACTGGTACTAGGGCTGTAGCCAGGAGCGCAGTAGACGTGTTGGTTGCTATGTTGGTTGATAGCTCTGAGACTGGTTCATTGTTGTTGTTGTTCTCGTTGGTAGCTGTATCATGGTGACATTCTACATTGTTTGGTTGATAGGTCTCATGCAGTAGCGTGTGATGACGCTTCTTACATACTCGGCAGAACATTCTGAGTCGACATCTAAAAGCTGAATGTCCTGGGGCCAAACAATTGAAACATAGTTGATTGCTTTTCACGAACTCGCATCTCTCTCTTGGTACCTTTGATATGAACTCTCTACAATGACATAAGGTGTGGTTTTCTTTGCACATTGAGCAGCATTTCTCCTTGTTGTTATAGTTATTGTTACTGTTGGTATCCGTAGAAACATGAACTTTGTATTCTCTTTCTCTGTTTTGGCTCTGTGTTATCTTCTGTCTCTGTGGTGGGTTAACTAGCTCCAGTGTTCGATATTTAGTTTCTAAGAATCTTGATAACTCCGTCCACTTAGGTAGTTCTGCGCTGTTTCCATTGAATGCTGATTGTTCCCATTCTTGATGTGACTCTGGGTCCAACTTCTGAATGACCAGAAATATGATGACTGGATCCCAAGAATCAGTTGATATGCTTAGGTTTCTCAGGCTGTTTAGACAATCATTAGTTGTATCTAACAGTGAACGAATGTTGTCAGCTGTAGGTGCAGATATCTTCCTTTGGTTAAATAATCGCTTCAACACAGAGTTGGTAATAAGTCTCATATTGTTGTATCGTTCTTGTAACAGTTTCCACGCTGGTTCGTAGTTGCATTCTACAACTTGCATGTGCTTCAGTAACGACTCTGGTTCTCCTTTGATGCTACTCTTCAAGTAGTGTAACTTTTGGACATTGCTAAGTGTAACATTGTTGTCTACTAATGATGTAAACAAATCCTTGAAGGCCGGGAACTCTTCGTAAGACCCTGTGAATGTAGGCAGCTGTATCCTTGGTAGCTTGACCTGCGACGCGTCAGCGGCCTCCATGTTGGTGCTGGCTGCGCCTGCTGACTGCCGGCTGGTGGCTGACGGCGAGCACTCGGATAATAAGTCAGTCAAATCCGCTTGTAAACCCAAGTATAATTCTTCAACTTCGTAGTACTCGTCGTTTGCAAAGTACGGGTAATTCTGTCTATTTTGTTTAGGTACTTTTCTAGTTAGGGCCAAATGTGCATTCGTAAAGTCTCGCCAATATTCTTGAATAGTTTGTAGTCTCACAGTAATGTAACCTTTCGTAAGCCTAGCCTTAGGACATTTCTTAAAGTTAACTAACACTTTCTGTAACATTGATATTTTATCTTCTAAAATTTGCAATAGTTCCTTTTCCGCTTCCATTTTGCATAAACACTATATTTACGTTTGATAGTCCAAAGTGTTAGGTAGGTATATCGCACTATTTTAATGTTCAACACGTTCACAAAGTCAATTAATTCTTATAATAGTTATTCACTTAGCGTTCATACACACTTTGATTAGGTATTTAGTTCTTTAGGTTTCGTTTTTAAGCACTGGTTAGTCCATAAGTTAACACACATTAAATTAATGTCCACACTTGCATTACTTTAATTTTATTTGAAATTAACACTTGTTTACTCGACTTCACTCGACGATAGATAAGAATTCTTTTGTTCTCGGCCGGGCTGGTTACCGGCGAATTTGTAGTAAACAACTTTGATTCGGCTCGATAACGACCATTATGTGGGTGTTAATTAGGTTGATTTTACTATGTCACTGTATTTTAAAGGTGGAGAAATGATGAGCAGCGTGCGTTCTTACTGATGGTTTATTTGCTACTAGAAAATGAACTCAACACTGTAGTTTTATGATCCTCGGCACATTTTACACATTTGTATGGCCTCATACAATTATTTTTTGTATGACCATACTTTTGGCACCTTGTACACTGAGGAATAATGGTACTTTTCCTTGGGTCTTCGATGAGTACTCGCTGGTGGAAGATATATCTTATTTCCTTTACCAGTTTGTTGTTTTCATTTTGCTCAACATTGACAATGAAGATGTTGTATGGTTCTTTAGTACCTCTCCTTCGAATGTTAACTACTTCACCTCTTACCTTGTTACCAGTATCTTCGATTGCTTTTATGATCACATCCTTTGGAGTAGTGTGATGTAGGTTTTTAATGAAGAACTTGACAGAGCGGTCTTCTTTCCTGGTGAATGTGTGCCCAATAAGCCCCTTCTCCCTAATGTGCTCAATGAGCTTTTTGTAAATGTCTGCTGTTTTAGAGGATAATATAAGCTGATTTTTTGAAACAACTTTATATGAATAGTCGTCCTGGCCTACTACTTCTTCGATGCTAATGGTTAGCTGGTTTAGGTCTTCCACACCATACAAGAATATCGGCGGAGGTTTGGAGGGTTGTTTGGGTTTCATACCAACCAAATTTGGGACAGATTTAATTGTGCTAGTGTCATCGACATGCAATGAGGAGTAGCGGTTAGTTAGTGGCACATCCTTTTCAGGAGATGGTGACTGGTTTTGTTTTTTTCTCTTGTATCTACTTTGTTGGCTAAGCACTGGCACTGTTTGCCAGTCATCTTCACTTAGTGGTGGTTGGTTTTGAGGATCAAGATTGATTTTGGTTGATAATGATAACTGGGACATTTGATTCCCAGCTGATGTTTTGGAAACCTTTCCCGTGGTCGAAACTACTGGGATTGGTGGTTTAGCAGGTTGATTCACTTGTTGTGCATTCATATTGCCGTTGTGAGGTGATTTATTATTGAAATATATAAGGATTCATCATTAAAATTTGTTGAAATTTAAATTTAGGCAAAAAAAACAATTTGAGGGTATGCAACTATTTTTTCGAAGTATGAAGAGTTGTTAGGTGAAATTATTTTCACTGATTTGGTGTTATTTCACTGTGATTTTCAAAGATAACACTTTCACAGGTGCCACTGATGTTGATTCACACTTCACAATAGATTTTAGCCACAAATTCACAATGTTTTGCATGAAACTGAAATTATTTCCTAGAGCACATTTGCTTTGGGTGACAGTTGGAGGAAGTGTGTAGATGTAGGGTATTTTACGTATCAAACCATATAGTAAATACCAGATTTGGCTTACTATTCATAGTAGCATATTCATTTTGTTGGGAAAACTCTGAGTACAGAATCTCCAGAGTTCCTTCACAATCAAAACAAAATTGGTTTCTCATTTCATCCATCATGTCCTAAACCTACAACCATTACTACTGACCCTCTTCTCCCTCGGGTCATTAGGCTTGATGTTCAGCATGCGCAGGCTGGATGCCGTCAACAGGGCTCCATACCGAAGAACTGCTACAAGCTGCTGGGGCGCGTATGACAGTAGTGAGCTGAACAGCATGCTCTCCAGATGAGCCACGAGCTGCGTCTGTCGGACGAGGCGGTCGAGCCCCGCGCTCTCTTGTAGTGCCTGGAATATTTGTAAAAACTATATCCTTTGTTAGCTTCCACTGGGGTTAGTTAAATATGCGGGCCTATCTAACATACTATAAAAAATATTGTTACATCTCGCTAACGTTAAAATTGTGTACTGTGTTGAGTTCGACAGTGGGGAACATGACCAGAAAAACGTAGGAATAGGATGGGGAACGAGGGGTATGTCGAGCAATGAGGGATTATTGATTATAATATATAAATATACCTTGAAAACCCTCACCTGAATATCACTGACAGCCAAACCGACCAGCAAGTTGGTCAATATAACCGTGACAAGCAGAACAAAGATGAGGAAAATAGCGTGCGCAGTCAGCGGGTACTGTATCTCGGAGTGGTCGTTGTAGAATATGTCCTCATACTCGAGTTCTCCGGACATCATCATGACGGTCTTGACCAGGCCTGCGGGGAGCCTGAAGGCGGTGTAGTTGCTGAATAAAACGCTGAATGCCAGCCCGAAAGCGATCAGCAGACAGCTGTACGCAATGAGGAAACTTGAGAAGTTCAACGTCACTGGAAACACAGTAAAAATTCCGTCTTTTAATGTATTAATTACGTTTGATACAGGAGACTTTTGTTAGCTATTATAATTAAACAGCCATAATGAAGATGTTCAGAATGACGAGACTATTACTGAATGTACATGGTCCTTTGGATAATACTCTGAATGTTCAGTATTCCTAAAAAATAAACATTGCATGATGTGTCACCTACCAGTCGTAAACATCTGCACATAAAGGCCGTAAGTTGGAAATCTTCCGATGATCATCATCAGCTCTAACCAACAAAAGAATATAGTAATGGCCGCCACGTCATGTTGCCATGTTGTTGTATTATTCTTCATTCCTGCTATATTGATCCCATTCGGTATCTGCAAATTTATGCATTTTTATCATTGCCAGCGGCACAAAAGAGGACTGTAAGTTCATTTCCATGGGTATTTAGTGAGGACTAAAGGCTTTCATTCTTCTTTAGGTGTAATAGTATTGGTTATTTATGGGACTTGGTCTTTCAACGTTAAGCGGTAGTAGGTAGAGGTTTTAATCTTACGGTGCACAAAAAGACTCCAATGATGATCAGCCATTGCAACCAGTTCTCCCACTGTCGCACGTAAGCTGACCAATCAAGGCACGTCTGAAATAACTCCTTGGACAGGAAACAAAGATTTAAAATGATAATCAGGTACTGAATGGGGTGCAGGTACGATGGTACGTCACATGTGAGGTTTTCGCATACGAAGATCTCTGCAACAAGAATAAATCAAATGAATATGATTAGTAATTAAAAATACTTAAATTAAGATTAAGACTGATTATTACTTACGTAGAACATAAAAGCTGTACAGCGAAATGAAAATGGCGTGATAAATGAAACTCAACACAAAGAACTTTCTAATTCTTCTCCATTTTAAGAATAGAAAAGTCTCTGCTACCGGATGTTTCAGAAAATCTTTTCGGCCGACCTGGAAAATACAAAAAACCTTATGAACTACTGAACCATAAAAAGGTGCCTAAACTAAGGGTTCTATTATGAATCGTGATCGTGGGACTTCACATCTGCACAGCAGGTTCCCTATTTGAGCTCGTTTAAAATGACCTCACCTCAACAAATGCCAGTAACAGCTCGGCCTCCCCCCGTTTCAAGCACGGCACCAGAGGGCGGAAGTCGATGGTGAACTCGCAGTCGATGTCACCCAGCTCGTGTTCGTTGACTTGTACCGCGTCGTCGAACTTGCGGATGTAGCGAGGCACCACGTCCGGGACACGACGGACTATGAAGGACAGAGCTGATACTCCGCCGTTTGTGCGTAGGGTCACGTCGCCACCGTAATCTGGGGATGAGGATAGCATCATCAGCCTCAGATAAAGAACATCCATGCTGACCCGATTACAAAACAAATTCCAAGCCTCAGTTCCAAGAAGCTTAAGCAGTTTTTGTAGGATTTCAGGTAGACAACGTCTGATTTCCTGATAGTACATGGATAATCATCATATGCCATAGCTATAAATGTGTAAATCTTTCTTGGTACGTCGTTGTAGCTACTGAAGCTTTACCAAGTCAAACAAACTGTAACAAACACATTTACCTTACCTAACAATAACAAAACACAGGCCGAAACCGCGTTGTAGGCTGCTATGTGTAGCGGTGTATATCCATAGATGTCTGGTTCGTTGGCATCAGCGCCTACCGACAGCAGTATCCGGGCCACATCGCACACTCTCGCTCCTCTGACTATGCCACTGTATAGCGGGGTTCTTCCGCCGTTGTCTTTCGCTTTCACGTTAGCTCGCCTCCCCACTAGTAGTTCCACTACTTCTATTGATTGTGCCAGTGCCGCTGAAGAGAATAAAACAATAAGGATTATGTACAGCTTTCATAATTAAGGTGGCGGAGCAGAAAAAGAATGAAATGAAATGTTTTGCTCATGTGGGGTTACTCAATCCAAAATTTAAAATGTAAAGGGCACATTAAAGTGTTAGTATGCAACCTACCCAGATGCAGTGGTGTTTGTCCCATGCAGTTTGGTCCGTCAATCGGCGCTCCGTGGTCCAGAAGTGTCTTGGCACATTCAGCGTGCCCATCCTCTGCTGCTAAATGCAATGCGGTGGACCTGTTTGGACCAAACGCTGCTCTAACATCTGCCCCTGCATCTAGAAGTAGCCTTGTACAGGAGGCTGAACCTAGTGACGCTGCCACGTGCAAAGGGGTTTCTGTAAACACCTGGAAACATCAATAATAAATCTATAAACTCCATGCTATCAATGAATCGATAAAAGAATTCTAAAGCTAAAAAGGATGTAGTATATCACGCGGTAACAGTTCTAAAAATATCCGTTCCTTCGGCCCCATTCATCTATACTTTCCACTTAGCGTGCCGTAAACACGAACAAAGCGGGGTTATGTTTATATCGGTTCATTATAACTGATTTATAGTAAACATGTTCCACCTGTGACGTGTCGGGCGAGGCGCCGGCCTCTAGCAGCGCGTGGACCACGTCTGGTGCGTCGCTTAGCACGGCGTAGTGGAGCGGGGACCGGAGTTCCACACCCGCGTTCACGTCCGCCCCGTGACGCAGCAATTCCTGGAAGAACAGAAATCCAGGATGAACTAAATATTCAAGAAATAGGAATGGTTAGCGATTATTTATTTACTACTACCGCAACTAAAGGAGTTAGGTACACCAGATAAAAATATAATGGCATCACAATTCCTGTCCAACTGGGTCCGGCCGATATTATGAATTATGATTTATTAGTTTAATGTAAAAAGTGGCAAAAATAACATAAAATAAATTACCTTAACACAAGCTAAACTCTTAGCGCTCGCAGCGCAATGCAGAGGTGTCGCTTTATTGTCTCCAGCTGCGGCCCACCGATTTGGGTCAGCTTTGTGCTCCAAAAGCAGTTTGACACATTCGTCACTTCCCACCAAACAGCTGAGATGAAGGCACGTCCTGTAATTAAATTGACATTAAAGAATCTGAGGGATCAAAGGAGGATTGGTTACCTAGTTGATTGTTTGTGTGACCTACCTGCCGGTGTCGTCGGCGGTATTGGGGTCAATTCCGAGTGTGAGGAGCTTGGCGAGCAGGGCGCTACGGCCGAGCCAGCTGGCCCAGAGGGCGGTGGTCCTGAGCCCGCGCTGGTTGGCGATGTTCAGGGTGTCTTCGTAATGTCCTGCCTCTATCAGGGCTGAGATTTCTTCCGCTTGCGGCAGCTGCAGTAGGAGCCATTGGATTTCGTCTGTTTAGATTTTAATATTCATTTTGAAATTGTACACCTGTACATTACAGCAGATGTATTGATATGCATGTGATGTAGTTACTCTTACTTTATCTCGGTTGTTAATGTTGCAATACTTATTTACATTTCTATTTTATTCAGGTCTTTCTATGTATTTTACACACAAAGCAAGTAGGTTTAAGGATTATCACAACGACGCGATGCCATAAAAAAATCCACAAATGGATTTCACTCGATTCATTAATACAATCATTTAGTTCCACATTCAAACTTACCAGTCTCCCAAATATCCCTGGTGGGCTTGACCCGTAGCCGCTCGCCCATGTCGCCGCCCTGCCCCGACTCGTCGCTCGAGATGTACCCCACCTCAGGGTCCGAGTCTTCATGCAGCTGGCCCATGTCCACGTAACACCGGCCGCTGCCCTCCCGGTACATCTACGGAGCCGCGTGATTGGTTGAGCTACATAGGTACTTGCACACTCTGGAGCTAGCTACATGGATTACCTCACTATACAAATATACTCGCCCACTTGACTGGAGTCGATGAGTGGGTTAGTGTAGTGCGTTATCCTGTGCCGGGATTTCCCAATTTGTTGGTGTAACGTGGGATTTTTACCGCATTCACTTTTTTTATTGTGGATTGTGGTGAACACTATTCAACACATTGGGATTAAAACAAACGATATGTCGTTGTCGTTGTAAAATTTTCTATTTGTTATTTATACAAACAAAATAGTGTACCCCCCATGTAGAACAACATTTTGCCAGCGCAGCTGTTACAGAATGTTAATTAAAATATATAATAAATTACCAGCGCCATTGAAGAGTCATCCCCTTATCATATTTAAAAAGAAATTGCATAAATGGCTTGTGAATCAATGTTTCTATTCCATCGAAGAGTACCTTAACTTTAATCATATTTGTATCGAATAACTAATAAAACTAACTTACATTTATAATATCGTAAATAACTGTAAATTCTAATACACCTACTTACGTTTTAATTATGTAAATAATGTTAGTTTAAGATACCTAACATTAAAATTAACATGAATTATAGTGTATAGCTTTGTGACAAATTTTTGCATGCCTTAACAGGTGAACTGTGAGGAACCTATATTATTGTAATGTAAAATCTTTAAACACCTATACTGTACCACTTTTCGTGCAAATAAAACTATTTCATTTCATTTCATATAATTTTACAACACTTGTCACAACAAAATAATATAGGCAACCTTTAAATTGTTTTCATTTATATCGGCAATTTTCGTCGACATTGCGTCTCTACTGGACTATGCGCGAGCGCTGCCAACTGCAGCGTTGACTGAACACTGAAAGCTTTCTACAGCCGATAATATTCTCACCAATTTAAACCATCCTTTATTAATTCCGACCACGCAATCCACTCCCGTTTTATTAGAAGGAAGACAGGGAAATGTTACAACATATAGTTGGAAGTTATATAAAACCAGATATAAAAGTCATCTCGGACTAGTTTATTATGGCGATTACAGTGTGTCATATAGTTATGTATCAAAGTTTTGGCTGCCGCATGCCATCTCGTCTGCGCCTACACATATTTTTTTCTCTCTTGCCCTAGTCATTTATACAAACGGTTAGTTAAACGTCAATGTCACTATTTTGGTCACATGCATTCAATTCAAATACAATAAAGTATTCAGATTTTCTTATACTTAGTTACCTAAATATCAACAGGATAGCTAAAGTCGTCGTTGCATGGGTATGTAGGTGCAGTGAAACATAATGTAGCTTTTGTGCTAAATATAAAATTATTCGCAAACAATCAAAGTAGGTAGGTAGGTGCTGGTGTTAGTACCTAAGTTTATGATTCCATCGATTGAGGAATTCCATTTTTAACGAGTTCTTATATTAGTGCATATGCAGCAAATAGGTATAACACAAGTAGGTACTTTTCAAAAATGTTTACTACGAAAATAAGTAACTGTTTCTTACGATGGGCAATGCATTTGTTTTTTTACAGTTTTGATATTTATTTTCTCTGTTGGTTGTAGAGGCAACAGGTGTAGTAGTGTAGTAGTTGGATGATAAGAGATACTTACAGAGGCTTGTGGGTAGCCTGCTGGATGAGATAGTTATGGCCAAAACAAAAGTGCATGATACTTATATGTACATAAGTACTTAGAGAAAATTCTTCTAGACTTTGCTAGCCTGTGTATTATGTATTGCAAATACACAAAAGTTACTCAATAAATCTTCCTAGACTTATCAATCCCTTATCCTAAACAGCGTCTATTTAATGCCGAATGCAACATTTAAAGTACGTAAGTAGTTATTCATAGATATTCTTGGAAATTCTTAACAAGGATAACCATACTTTGTTTATTATTTATACGTCAACGTCAATTAACTTTTGTTTATCTCTCTTACATCTGCTACTGATTGTTAACAGGTCTCTTGTAGGTAGTTTAGGTACACCATGATGAGTCCATGACCCCGTCCAGAGCTACCATGCTCTTTAAATAAAGCTAAATTATTATAAACTTATTTATTAAACGTAATTTGTACTCATTTATAATATATGGCACACAGACACATGTTTTGAATTTAGTAGTTTTTGTGAAATTGGTGAAGGTTAATTAAGGCATAATTGCCAATTTCACCATTCTCGGTTATCTAACCAACAGGGATTGATTTATAAATTAAACGTCATCTCCATCATCTTAGCATTAAGCCCACCTTTTGTGCATTTATTATATATTTGTGCAATAAAGAATTAAATAAATAAAAATAAGTATAAAATTCATGACAGATGTGTCAAAAGTTAACCATTATTCCCTGGTTATGCTCTCACAGAGAATGGTGAAATTGGCACTAAAGTCTCGCAAACCGCAAAACAGGACAAAAATATATTTTTATAGGTAGGTATTCAAAGGGCATAACTGATACAATTTACATTTACATATTTTGCAGTACTTATAGGAAAGTATAGGAAGCCAATCTCTGCAGCATTTACAATGTCGACATCGACTCTGAAGTGGGCTCTTCTGTGATTGACAGGTGTGAGATAGGTATTGCATAAAAGCTTTTTACTGATTACATAACCATAAGCCATAAATATTGATTAAATTGATATTATTGCTGGCTACTGTGTGCGGTCGTTCTCTTCGGAATACTTCGGATATTTGTACGTATGAAAGACTATTTCTGAAAATATGATATACCTACCTAAGTAACATTCCCGACACTTGAAAGTTGAACCTAAGTACCTACGTGTCCTGGCGATTATTTTTACTTTACGGCATAACATCATCATCAGTCCATAGACAAACATCCACTGTTGACGTAGACTCTACCGGATGCGCAGCTATAATCCCACTCCAGGTAATGGTATAATCATCAGCCCGTATTCGTCCACTGCTGAGCAAAGACCTCTCCCAAGAGCGCTACAACACTCTGTTCAAAACTAATCCAGCCACTACTGGTATATAATCTAAGGGCGTCGGTCAAGCGAGCTGGGGGGTGTCTATCACATTAGTTTTTACTTCTATGGTCCATCGTGTATCGTGTAAAATTTCAATGCAAAACATATCTAGAGGTCGCATTTTGACAGGTCATGAAAACCAGCAATGTTCTTTTACATTTACAAGAGAGAGTCTCTTGTAAATGTAATTAAAATTAAATTCATGTAGCTTTTTGACAATTTACAATAGGTTTAAAATGGACGTTATGTTATACGAATTTCAACTTTTTGACTGACGTAAAGAGTCGAAACTCGGTCTATGAATTTGAGGGAAGTCTTTTTAGCACAATATAAACTATACTTACAATACTCTCATTGGAGTAATCGCGGCTATTTACTCGAAACTCGTTCAACATTCTGCTGGCTTTACATCAACCAGTGAAATTAATTCTCAACCACTAATCACTTTCCAAACACCAATTTTACTTTTCTTTTTATTTATTAAGTTGCTAAAACTTGTATTTTGCACTTGCGTATAAATAACGAATATAGTGTTGAGTAAAACAAGCGTCAGTACCGCCGCCTCCTGCGCCACTGATGTTTTACTCCAGAATTTGTTCACACTCCAGATTGTCCAAATAAACTTATTGGAAACGTGTAAACACGCAACTTGCAAAGAAGGATTGCCTTGCTATTTTGGTTTGGTCCACTGGTTACTGACTTGCGGCTCAATAAATACATACTTACTTACTTCAACTCAGTTTTGTTTAAGGACACCAGCTATTTAAAATTACTTATATTTTACAATGTAGGTATTGATCTCAGGGTTTTTTTTCTAGTAGCCAATGGTCTTACTGTGACATAGGCACATTAACTTTCTTTTTCTGTACAATAATTGAAGTATATTTAAGACTTATTTGTGTGAGTATACTTACACAAATTTTAATACTTACCGAGAATTATATACGTCTTATATAGGTAGGTACTTATAAATATCTTAGCATGAGACACGCACATGTAAGCTTTACAAATGCGATCGTTTCGGCGAATTGAAATTGCAATGTGCACCTAAATGTAAACACATCACATCGGCATTCTATTGAGAGGAAACTCGTATAATTTAGCACCCTTAGATTCCATACTATTTCATTTTGATGCAGAATAAAACAAATATGTTATTCATGCCTAATTGCTACACAATGTTTATTCAACAATAATATTTCAGTCTACATTTTACACCCATTATTATGTCTTACTTTGTAACACACCATTAGAATTTTGTTTACAATTTTCGGAAACTATAAGTCAAAGCGTGGACGTGACTTTAACCGTTGTGAAATGGTCAAATGTTGGTAGACCAATTGACAAATACCTAAGTGTAAAATATAAATAAATAGTATATTTCAAATATCGTGTTATGTATTTCCAGATCGGTGCGGACGGTGCCAACTCCGCGGTGCGGCAGGCGATGGGCGTGCAGAACCTGGCGTGGAGCTACGACCAGATGGGGGTGGTGGCCACGCTCGAGCTGTCTGAGGTAATGAAGAGGTCTTGCGTTCTATACTTCATCATCAGCTCATAATCCTTGACATAGGCCTCGCTCAAGGACCGTCACAACAATCTTTCCTAGGCCTTCCTCATCCTGCCACTACCTGTCAGCGGCGGCGTTAGGCCCACTGCGTGACTTCACCTTGCAGATTTTATGAGCTACGCCTGTCGGTTACCTGAGTTCTCAAATGATAAACCGCCCGCTACCCATTCACTGTTGGACATAGATCAGCCGCAAGGAGCGTCAGAATCGGTGGCTCAATCTCCACATGTGCTCTCTTCTTTCATCACCACTAATCCAATACCCGCACACCTCCCCAGGAGACAAACAACATCACGGCGTGGCAGCGCTTCCTGCCGTCAGGCCCGGTGGCGCTACTGCCCTTGAACCCTAGCATGAGCTCGCTGGTGTGGTCCACATCGGTGGAACACGCCAAGCAGTTACTGGCGATGCCTGAAGAGCGGTTCGTGGACGCGCTCAATGATGCATTGGTGAGATTATTGTGTTTACCTGCAACTGCAAGTTAATGAAAGAAACTTGTTTAGTATACTTCCGTATAACCATACTTCCGTAGCATGGGTCTGCGGGTTCGTGTAATGAGCACATATAGGTATTTTCCTTATAGCCGCGTACAGACCAGCCCAACGAACGCCAACGAACGGGTTTCGTTGACCTTCGTTGCTGCAATCTGCCCTGTATTATGTATGATAAATATCCATCGTTGGGATAACCGTTGGTGTTCGTTGGGCGTTCGTTGGCCCGGTCTGTACGCAGCTTATGGCAGATTTTTTATCTATCTTTGTACTAGCTGTTGCCCTATGCGCTTCGCCTTAAAATGTTTTCCCGTGGGAATTCCGGGATAAAAAGTAGCCTATGTATTAGGTAATCCAGGGTGATGTAAATAGTATTTTTTTATTTTATCTTTCCAACCGTCTTGTGTCACAATAATTTACCCTCATTCATCAAATCATCTCTCCAACCTAACAACTCAATCGACCTCTCCCAAATTCCAGTGGAAGCAGTACCCGCGCTCCACACCAGTAGACGCGGCGATGTCGTGGCTCGGCGACACACTGCGACAGCTGGGCGCGTCGGGCGGCGCCGCGCGACAGCTGCCGCCGAGCGTGCGCCGCGCGCAGCGACGCGCCGCCTTCCCGCTCGCCTTCGGACACAGCACCAGATACGTGGCCACAGGGACCGCGCTTATTGGGTAACTATAGCTTTTTAAACTGAGGTTGTCTGGGCCTTTCGATAAGGGTGAAATTTTATCAGTGAGCTTACCGAACACAGTTAACTTCAATGGCTGCTATTTTCGCGTTGTTGGTTATGATCGCATAATGCAACTGTTGCTTACACTGGGTGGAATTTTATCAGTGAGCTACCCGAGGAAGGTGAATTTAACGGCTGTAATTTTTGCGTACTTAGAGACCGTCGCATTGTTCAGAATGTTGAATCCGGTAACATGAATTGATTTCGGAAAGCTCACTGATAATATTGAGCAGCAACCCGCTACATAGTGGCACTGTGAAGCGGTGGTAGTGGCGGGCGACACACTGCGACAGCTGGGCGCGTCGGGCGGCGCCGCGCGACAGCTGCCGCCGAGCGTGCGCCGCGCGCAGCGACGCGCCGCCTTCCCGCTCGCCTTCGGACACAGCACCAGATACGTGGCCACAGGGACCGCGCTTATTGGGTAACTGACGCTTTTTATAGCCTCATATGTTCATTCCACTTATAAATGATAAGGGTGGAATTCTATCAGTGAACTAGCCGAAGACAGTTCATTTAATAGCGGCTATTTTCGTATTGTTGGATGTGATCCAGAATGCAATTATTTTATTTCTTTTGATAAGGGTGGAAATTTATCAGTGAACTAACCGAAGCCATGACAATATAACGGCTGTTGGCGTTTTTGTAGGGTGATCGCATATTGCGAATGTCTGGTCGGGTAATTTGGACTGCTTTTGGAAAGCTCACTGATAAAATTCAGCAGCAACCCGCTACATAGTGTCACGCTGTAGTGGTGGTAGTGGCTGGGCGACACACTGCGCCGGCCGGGCGCGTCGGGCGGCGCCGCGCGACAGCTGCCGCCGAGCGTGCGCCGCGCGCAGCGACGCGCCGCCTTCCCGCTCGCCTTCGGACACAGCACCAGATACGTGGCCACAGGGACCGCGCTTATTGGGTAACTGAAGCTTTTTACAGACTGTCATTATGTCTGTTTTGATAACCGGTGCTTATGCCGTGTGGTGATTGGTGGGTGAAATCGCCAAAATTTGTACGTAACAAAAACGTAACAAAAGGGAAACGTTACAAAAATGTTACAAAAAGGAACTATACGGACTCGATCACACTACTATGAATAAATAAAACAATTTTTATTTAATCAGCACTACGGCGAAGCGAAAAGGAGGGTTATGATTTTGACCGGTATCTATTCAATAATTAAAACACTTTCTACTTTCGTAATTTTTGAACAAATATATTTAAAAAATATATATATCTATGAGGTTTTTTTTTTATTAATTATTTTGGTATTAGGTATCACTAGTTACGATAATTGAAATTAAACTTCTGTACAACTAATATGTTTTTGTAATTTATTAGTTTAAAAAATGTCATCACATTCTTGTCAGTCTGAATGTGCCCTTAGCTTTCCTTTTTGTAACGTTACAAAGAAAATTGTAACAAAATGGAACAAAAATTCTTACGTTCATAAGCTAAAAATATTTTAACACATGTGGATTTAGTTTTCCGAAAATTTGACTAACTGCATAGTAAACAGACTGAAATTATGATTTTACGTGCAGGAATTACTTTGTAAATACTTTCCTTTAACTTAATTTGTCGGTTGTTACAAAGGGGAACACTGAAAAGTCTTTTTTCTTCCGAGTTCACTATAACTTCGATAACGACTACAAACAAAATGGCGGAGACGCGACACTAACGCCACTTCTAAGAAAACTTTTGCTCGTGGTGATGCCAGTAAAATAATTTAGATTTAATACTATTTTATACAAAAAAATACTGTTACAAAGAGCATAACAAAGAAATATGATATTTTTATTAAGATTTAAATTTATGTAAATTTCAATAACCACTGTACAAAATATGATAAAATACAAATAATTTAATACGTTACTTATTCTACTAACATGATTTACCAAAATTTTCTATGTGAAGTTGTTATATTTTTCTCAGTTAGTAGGTTTTAGTGCAACCAAGAGAAATGGACAAAAAATGTACAAATTTTGGCGATTTCACCCTGGTAACGAAATACTGCTGCACGTTTACAAATAGGTATAGCGGCGTAACATACACATCTTTCTCGTCATATGACAGAGGCCGTGGGCGTTCAAATCCTGGAATGTACCAATATATTCGTTTCAATTAAGGATTATAAATATAATTAAGCCATTTGCTCTTACGGTAAAGGAAACCTTCGTTCATCACGAATAATGAAACGACTGCCCATGGTGCTCGAGAAAGCTCCTTTCGAACACCCCACTATTACTATCATTTACTACGGTATCTAACCATTTTTTTTTTTATTTTTTTTTATTTAACCATTTCAGTGTCCCACTGCTGGGCAAAGGCCTCCCCATGTTCACTCCACACGTCTCTATTGTCGACCATTGATAACATTTATTTGTTCCAGTGACGCGGCGCACCGCGTGCACCCGCTGGCGGGGCAGGGCGTGAACCTCGGCTTCGGGGACGTGAAGCACCTCACCGAGTTCCTGGGAGACGCGCTGTACCAGGGACTTGACGTCGGTATGTACTGGCCACAGGAAAATGTCATGAGAAAGAAGTGAATTAAGTGTAAATAAGCCAGATGGATCCATTTCTAATAACGAAAACGAAGCTCGAAATTGAACTGCGACAGTGGGGTCATCTTTTGAATTATAAAAGAACTGCTATACTTTGTAAAATATTGCATGAACCCTAGACTGTAAAATCCATAAATTTTATCTGTCATTTATTGGTTTTGTAGGTAAAATTAACTTTATTCTCCAGGCATAAGAATCTGTCAATCAATCATAGGACTCTTGCTATATTTTACAAAGTATAGTAGTTCTTCTATAATTCAAAAGATGACGCCACTATCG
Source organism: Plutella xylostella (assembly GCF_932276165.1). NCBI lineage: Eukaryota > Metazoa > Arthropoda > Insecta > Lepidoptera > Plutellidae > Plutella > Plutella xylostella. The sequence continues at coordinate 4,973,438 of NC_064005.1, forward strand.
CCGTTTAACCTCGGGTTTCGTTTTCGTTAATCATTTCCTAACCGGCCTAACAATGCGAATGCTTGGTCCCTGAAGGGTTTCAGTTTATTTATTACTTACTTAGAGTTGGACAATACTTGCAGAAAACCTCTCTAACGGCTCATTTATGTAGTTTCTTGCTGCCGTTTTTCTCCATAGACTAAAATCCCTGTACTAATATTTAAATCATTTACAACGAATGAAACACATTTCAACACCTACTATCTCACCCCCGCAGCACACCACAGCTGGCTAGAGAAGTACGAGAGCGTCCGCCAGAAGCACAACATCCCGACGCAGCTGGCCATCGAGGCGATCCACCGCCTCTACTCCGTGGACTTACCCCCCTTCGTGCTCGTTAGGAGCCTCGGCCTCACGCTCACTAACGCGCTCAAACCTGTCAAGGTGAGTCATGTGTCTCGTCACTATTATCATAGAATAACGAGTACTAATACTGTACTTGTTATTCTATGATATTATACTTCGGCCGTTGAGAGAATGCGTTTTTGACGTTTGCTTAGGTATGTCTGGTAAGTAAAGTTGGTTTTCCTTCGCAGTCATCAAATATCTATGGGATTTCAAGTGTCAAAAACTCATTCTCTCAACGGTCATACTCTACCTACCCTGATTACACGTACCGAGTAGAGTGGCCGAGACAGTGTACTGGGCCAAGCACTCGGTCAATTGCTAGCCGTTCATTGGTCGAAGATCGGCCTACTCGGTAGGTGCAACAAAGGTGTATGCATTGACTTATTGAGGGTGCTTTTCCACCTATGATATGTGCTATGCTATGGATGCGTTTGAAATTCACCATTCATACTCATAGGTGCACAATTGCACATAGCATAGCACTGCTGAAAACGAATTTGTCTCACTCAGTCCAAGTTTGCAATGCAATCTAGATTGTATTCTTATTGTTATTATTGTATATCAGTATATCATACTAAAAGTAGTAAAATAAGTAGGTATGTGTGTAATAGAAACGTTCAATTGTTACAGAAATTAATTATGGATCATGCGGTGGCTACGTAAGGCGATACTGATTGTCCATGGATTCTCGAACCTAGCCTAACGATATATTGTAAATATGTATTTTTATTTTTGAAGTAATATAATTATAGTGAAGCTGTTACTAGTTCATTATTTACTAATTTACTAACGATTTAGGGTTAGTAGAATCATACTACTGTACTAACTATCCAGCCTTCCCTGAATCCCATTATATTAGTTAATTAGAAGTACCTATTTAACTAGAAAGGTTTTGAGTCTGTCTATTCAACAGTAGCAGGGATTTTCCAGAAACCTTTTAAGTACAGATTAGTAGGTAGGTACTTCGATGGAGTTTAAATGATTGTGCAGGCTCAGGTAGGTCAACACTAATGATCTATTCTACTTGTAGATACCTACAAGAACCATAATCAGAGTATTAAGTACCTACCTAGTTATTCCAAAAAATATAAGGAATATGTAGGTTGGTAATATTTTCATAGCCTCATATTACACGAAGTATCATTTAGTGCTAATGCTGCAAACATGATCGGCGTTTTGGGATATACCTACAATACAATACAATAAACTTCATTTGCACACCATAAAAAACTTAAATCTAACTTAAATAACAGAAATGCACAAATGGCGGTCTTATCGCTAAATCGATCACTTCCAGACAACCGGGATACCTATATCCTAGCATGAAGCGCAATGAGTAAGAATGACGTCACACCTATCAGGTAGGTATTAGCTATACCGGTACATATCTATGCCATTCGCATTCTCTGAAAATGAATCACTATCAAGATGAGCAATCAATCCTGTGAATCAAACAAAACTGTAAAGCAAAGATTTCGGAAAATTCACCGAAATATAAAGATAATATATACTTACCTAAAAAATATTTATGTTCTGGGTTAGTGAACTATCGTGTTTTACGATAAAGTTGGCACGTCCGACTGTTATTTTAAATAAACGGGACAAAAAGTCAACAAAGGTTATATTTGTGTAAGCCACGCCACATCTGTAAAGAAAGATTTTAAATAACTATATACAAATACGATCTCTTTCCTTTCCAGACATCCTTTGGATTGGTGGAAAATAAAGTGGTACATAGGTTCAGCGCATTTAGCTGCATAGCATTTTATTTTATTTATTTTATTTATTTATTTCACAAAATCCACAGCACATGTATCCAAAAATAATAATCCGTACAAAATATAGCTAACATTACTTCACTACTACGTTCCTAGATTATGTCTTTGTATAACGAACCAGTCCATTGGTTTCGTGGTTAAAAAATTTCTCTTTGACGTAATTTAAATGCAAGTTTTACAGTTTTGTAATCACCGCTTGTAAAACTAGATCATCTACCAATTATTTAGGAGGTCTGCCGAATATCATTTACTTAGATAACTACATAAAGTAGTAAATCCAGATAATAGAAAAGTTTAGACCTACCTAAGGTACCTATAGGTCCAAAGAAAATAGGTGGGCACCAATGTGGTTCGTTAAAAATGACCAAAAATTATTATAATTTCCAGGTCATTAGAGCATACTTGGCATAAGTAGGTACCTACTACTTATCAATGCTAAATTATGGTGCGTAAATGGCGTGACGGGTAATTATCAAGTGGTTAAGTTTCAAAGTTTTATTGAGTCTTTATCAATTCACAGCTGACTGGGTGCTATCGACCGGACGAACCGTGCGTGGGTCGGTGACGACCTATCAGTGGTCTTGAAATGTCCACAAAAGCCTAACTGTTGTACAAAATGACCTTATCGTGTCGATAATAAAGGTGAGTTCGGATTGTTTTAGCAGCATTTAATAAACGTGTGGCTGCGTAATCAATCCCTGATTCGCGCGCAATTCCGCCATCTTCTTTTATATTGTACTGATAACGTTCAAGCGATAATGAATCTTGTTTCAAAAGGAAAACGGAATTTTCCATGTTGTTAATTAAAATTATCAATGCCTAGGCTAGGCATTCAATAACAAAAACACCTGAGGAGTGGATTGTCCAAGCATGCAATGCTGTTCTTTTGTTTCATGTTTCATGAAATGTGTTGACACCACCGCGATGAGTATTTATAAAAACCTAAACAAACACTGAAATGCTGCGTAAAAACAATGCGTGACTTCAGAAGTTATCAGGAACAATAAAATACCTACAATAACATAATATCTACTTACGTGTTTGTTTAATAACTTAGGTACTTACCTACCTATCTACTATATTTAATAGTTTCCTTTCGCTGAATTCAAAGTACTTACTTACTTGCTAAATCCCACGAGACATGCCATTCTCACGACAAACCCAGCAACCTTGAATGGACAAAGGCAAATTCCTAGCAGACTTCAATGGCTACCTGATCGACCCTTCCACATTTTTTTACAATAAGGGGCAAAGTATAGGGGACCCAAGACGCTGCTTATTGTTATTTGTATTAGAACGGCTGCAAGGGCCCGGTAAAACCGTTAAGATGCACCTGGCCACTTTCTTATGCTAATCATGTCGTAAGGAATTCTTAACCCGGTGTTATAACGAACCTATAGGTAATGGCAATGATGATGTGATGGCAAATGCTGATCTGTGTAGTTAGATCCCATAGAAATGCATATATGCTTACTTAATCTCAGTATAATAACATCAATAGTTAATTACTTAACGGCCTTTTTGGATTTTAGTTTTAGCGAAATTTTCATATTGTCTATGAAACTATAATTTATGAAAAACTAAACTGACAGAATAAAGAAAAACATTGAAAAATATTTTAGTAAAAAATAATAATGTGTAAATCAACTGTGATTCCTATCTACATTTGACTTGCAAGTGATATTGCAATAAATTGCGAAATTGGGCACTAGAGGTACCTACCTACTTATAAGACTTCCTGTTAATGTTTCATTCTTTCATTAGTGCAGTAGAATAGATAGAATACCATTATCAGCATAGGTATGTAGTTAAAGAGGTTTTAAGATGCATTAAATAATACATGTCCCTATAACGATATCTTTCCAACGAGGCAGGCATGAGCAAAACATCTGTGCGTAGTAGCTATGTGGGTAAACATGCTTTGTCTGGGCTACAGTCAAAGCAAAATAGACTTTACTGCCTTACGGACATGATCTTTCTTTGTTATTGATCGCTATGAATGTTGGATATCCCCTCGTTTTGCGCACATCGACCTCCATACAACTGCGCATGACGCAGGCTGCAGGGCCGCTTGATAATTCACACCAGTAAAGTTAGTAAAATGACTTCATGATATGGATTGTTAATGTTAACTTCAATCATTGATTCGCTCATTCAATCTTTATGGTGATGAATGTATTTAATTTTATGGACTTATTATACTTGGTTAGGTTTCTGAGCGGGTTCATTTACATAGGTAGATTAGGTAGTAACGCGGTATTCAATTGCACTGAATTTAGCACTAAATATTAAAGTTAAAGTCCTCGCTTCTCAACTCAGACCGATTTATTCGTGCGTCTGTAAAGGCCTTAATAGTGCCTAAATACTAAAGTAATAGTATCATGGTTACTGGCTGGCTATAGATTTAGTTAAGTATTGTAAATAATTCTAATCGATATTTTCTTATTTTCAGATTAAATCGCAGATACCATAGACTAAGAATCGGTGAGACAATAGTTCGCATCGCATATCATTCATGTGAGTTACAAAACGACGCTACCGTGCGTGCTTTATCAAACGCGCCCTCCGTATTGATCGCCTATTTTCGCTCCGTGTGGCAGCGGCCATCTTGAAAAAGCGGCCGCCATACTGCCGCAATAGCGTGCGGTATAAAACCGGGGCGTGACGTCAGCGCGCCCTCAAAAGATCTCTCATCGTGGTGCAGTGAAGACGTGTGACCGTGTGACAAAATTAGTGCGTAGTTCTTCAAGTGACTCATTGGCCTGGTTGGATTCAGGTGTGTAATATTGTCCCATACAATATTTTCTGCATATTTCAATATGGGCTACAAATCCAACGACAAATCTGTCGTCGATTTCTGTGAAAGTAAAACCGAATCCCTCTCTAACTGGGTTCGGCAAGTCAAAACCAAATCTCTTAATGCCAGAATGAAGAAAAATAGAAATCTGAGGGTAATTGCCATCCTTAGCAACTCCCTTACCCGAGCTGAAAGTGAACTCGTGTGCAAACAAAGAGAACGTGCTAGAAAGTGGGCGCAAATGCAAGTCGATCTCGGATTGCGCAATCAGGAAGAAGAGGCCAGCAGACAAGAGAAAGAAAAAATCGATAGTCTATGGAATAATGATCTCAGCTCTCTAAATAACTTCTTCAAAGACCTAGATAATTTCAAAAGTGTTCAAGTGAGCTAGGTAACCTTAGGCAATTGTATTTTGAATCTGTGATATATGTAGGATATTTTCTAAATTACAGTCCCATTGCGTTTCGCGTGGGTCTGGGTTCGACCGACGGCCGCCATCTTGGTTGCCTTGTGGGCGCGGTCACACGCTGCTAGCTTCGAGTTGGGTTTGTAACGGTATCATACTTTTAGTTTTATTATTATTTTGTAACTTGTAAATAAGTCATGTTTCAATTTCAGTCTATTGCAAAGTAGTTTAATTGGAATTAAATTATTATTCATATTGAATAAGAAAATTGTATCATATGTTTAAGTATGAAAATAAACATAATTTTGAAAAAGTTGTTGTGTTTCTGAAACTTGTTTTGTCTGACTATGATTTCACCCTCAATAATGTCATTCCATGAGTCACCGCCGCCGCTCCGTGCCAAAGCATGGCTGCCGAGCAAGTTAGCAGCAGAGTAGCGGAGTTCCTGAGTGAAGACGAACGAGGTCGCAGCTCGCGCAGTTCCTGAGCGGAGTCGATCGGCCGCGGCGCAAGTCACTCGAGTCCCGGTTTTCAGGCCCTCACCTACTAGGTAACGGTTAGGTTGCGTCATGACTGTACACTGTTCTCTATACATTACTGGCCCGCACCCTGGCGGGCCCCTGCCTGTAATCATGTGTTTAGATCCCAGATTCCGCCGCTCTGACCTCGGCCAGGGCGGGCCTCGACCAGCCGCACGAAGGTTGACGTGACCTGTCGAGTGCGCTGCCACTTCACGGTCACCTCTGAATCAATCATGACTCAGCGTTTAGGAGGAAGTAAATGCATTTCTCGAACAGTCGGTGAGTCACATTCTCTGCTGAGTGTTTGACGTTGTAATCATTGCCTTTAATCTGAGATATTGACCTCATTTCAAAAATTATTTTTGATAATTTTGCTATTGTAAACAAGTCGAGGGACATTTCTGCGTAATAACATTGAAAACAGGTTCCCATAATTAGCAAATTAGCACAAGACAACGGCAGTTACTGATGTGACGAAACGGTCGGCGTGGGGCCGCCGCGCGCAGCTTTCACTAGAAACATCCACAACGAGGTCATGACGCAGGAAACTGCTACACCTGCCACTACTGAGGCCATTGCAAACTACCTTCGACAAGAGGGAAGCAGACTCTGGATCTAAACTAGCTACCTATGCACAGTCATTAAACACATGTGAGGGCTCATAAATCATCGCAAGCATTCAAATCCATCCCAACTGAACCTGCGTGAAACTTAGGAAACTATCTATAAATACAACCAAACGGAATAAAATGAGGAAATATAGGAAAATGAAGCGTGGACACTATAGAATACTGGTGAGTTGACTGATGCTCTGAATTGATGTTTCTTTTATTCTCATTGCTGTTATTTAGGTGCCCACATACCACTTACTTACCTTTCACCAACATTATTTAACCCATGGATATGCTGCCTATGTATAACACCACACCGTCACCGAATTAAATAGGTGCATATAAACTAAACTGACGGTCTGTTACTTATCCATGGGTATGATTTAATTCATAACAGTTAAATATACTTGGTGCAAGTCTCCTGTTCTTAAAAAATCTGAATGTATTTACCACGCGAAGTATCGGTACCTACTTTTTGTGGCTATGCATTCAAATTTTATAAACATATTCATTCCCCGAAAACTTTTTCTAAATAAAGGCATACTTCTAGATGTATTTTATTTGATCATATGACTGATGGATCGTTGTGCAATCTTACAGCTTGACGCAAACCTGGTGACTCGAGTGAACTAGCTGATTCTATGGGATTACAAGTTACGCCGTCTCGAACGGAACCAGTCAATATCCTGAACTACCCTGCGATAGACCTACAGATAAGTCTGTCTCCTAAACATGACAAGTAGAAACAATTCCTAAACCAACGTACGCTAACTATAACTAGGAAATGACCTATCACAGTCTAAATATGGCAACTGTAAGCAAAACCACTTGGGAGTTGAATCTGCTCGGATGTAATTTAATCTAGTATGCAGTCTGTCGATGAAGGGACGCTTCCTGCACATGGCAATTCTGCAACATGAAGGCTGAAACTATAAATAGGTAAGTTGTACTTGAATAGCAAAGGCATATAGGCAGGTAGTAATATTCATATTTTTTAAGAACTATTCAAAGTATCACAGAATGCCTTCTCTTTAAAATTACATCTGATAGTGATTCTGTCTTTCAAAGTTTGCTTCGTTAAGTATCTAACTACTTACATATTGAATAACCTTGATTGAAATTATTTTTAAAATGGTAAGGATGTAAGTAAAAAGCCTTTTTATTTATTTTAGGAATACCTATTCACAACATTAATTCTTTCAGATTGTACACTAAATAAAACTTGATGCACCTAAAGCCTCGGCAAATACGCTACAAAGTTTCAACTTTACTTAAGTAATTCAATGGAGCTCAAAAATATAATATTGATAGATAAAAAATATATAAGTACTTAATTAAATATCAAAGAAAATACCTACAAGCACACAAATATTTTCTAACTAAGTATAAGAAATCAAACAAGTAATATATGATGTATTTTTTATGATGTACCTACCCAACAACACGGTACAAGATTCGTCTTAAATTCTAAAAGGGTAAGCAACGAGAATTGTGATGACTTTGATAAGCATATCTATAAACTTTTCACATCAGTAATGTATATGCTTGTTATTTTAGATAACCAACTAAGCTGAAAATTCTTCTATCTGAAGAAAAGAAACCTGAGCTACTGTGTGGCATCACCTACAAAACTAACTAAATTACCTTTCAGAACCTCTGAAAAGAACTCAGAAAAACCAAAACTAAATAATCATTATAAAAGACTTGGGATACTAAAATGCACCTATAACTACTGACATAAATATGGAACCTATACGACAAAACTAAATGATATTGAAATGCCTGTCTTGAACTTAACCATTAGGGAATATTTTTGTTTGGGACTGTTCAACAGGACTGCAAGATTGAAACTACCTGCAAAGTGCTTTCGTGTCTTCTCATGTTTGAATAATCAAGTTTGCCGTACCTACCTACTTCATACGGTATCTGACTGAAGGTGAAGAAAGCCTTTCTAAGGTATTTTAGTGAATAACTTAAACAGTTATTTTTAGATCTGTCTCTTTATAATTTTTTGACTAATGGTGACCATAGCAGGTTCGATTCCTGCAATATAAGGTCGAATTGTTTGTTTTAAGTTTCCTTATTAGGAAACATATTGTTTAGATTTGTTTCTCAGGATGTTCTGTTGCTTCATGCCTGCATCTACTCGTAAGCAATGGCAGCCTTCAGGGTTGCATTCCAGCAGCTAGACCATGCTAGTTTTGGCCTTGTCTTCCTAATGGCGATATGGAAACGTTGATTTGTGGTACCTATCTTTTGCGTGAATTTTGTGGAGGTGGAAACTGACAGTCATTGAGGTTTTTATTTTTATTATGTTATAACATGAAAGTTTTTCATATTTCTAAGCATGCCTAGAAAATGGTCTCATAATTATATTATTTAGCTTTCGTACTTAGCAGTAGCTTGCTTTTAGTAGGTACTTTTACTTAATATGCGAAGTACCTACAAAACTCTGAATCTGAGTGTAAATCTAACGGTGGTCTATTTTTTGTTTTTCGTGTCTCTTTTTTATTCAGATGCAAGTTGTCAATGATTAATTTAGATAGCGTGACTGCCTGCCTGCTATATGTACAAGGAGAAGTTACCATGCGACCTATATGGACACTTCAGCATTTCTGAAAAGCAAAGGGCTGTGACGCCGGTATTATTTAAGTGTTTTATGAATAAACAGAAAACCAAAGTAATGAAATGACATGAGGTAAACAATTCAAATCAGTTATTTAAGGCGAATAATATTAAAAACTGAAACATACATTGCGCTGAAAACTGAAGCATACATTAACTGCAAATGCATTAGGAGTTAGGTTTATTTTGGATATGTGTTTTTATCTGTAGACAGATTCTGTGGTCGATTACCTCAACTGCGCAATCTGTCGCCGCTCCCGGGTCGCTGCCTCGTCACACCCAGTCAGAATACGGCTGCAGCCTCGCCTCAGTCCGTCGGTCAGGGCCTGCTGCCTGCCACAGCCCTCCTGCAGGCCACCAAGCTGCTGCCCTGTCTCAGCTTTCGCGACGGTTGCTGCCAGTCACAACCTGTCGCTGACCACTGCTGCCCCGCACAGTGCGTCCGGCCGGGGCCTGCTGCCATGTCACAGCCCAACTGTGACAACAGCTATCATGTGACCGCTGGCCGCTGCCTCGCCACGGCCAGCCCCGGAACCGGCCTGCTGCCTCGCGCGCGCCACGCTGCTGCCCTGCCACAGCTGGCACCGAGGCCAGGCCTACTGCCACAGCCGTGCAGTCACGACTGCTGCCGCACAGCCCCCAATAAACCGAACTATGGCCTGCCCAGCCGCAGCCATCGCATCGTGCCGCAACATGGTAAAACTGAACATTCTTTAATTTCAGTAATTATGATCCTAGTACCTTCATGGTAGTTGATTTCAAATGAGTTACGTTTCTTTAATTTATCTAACTGATGGAATATGGATGCATATTTGTGCAAGTCTATAGTGATTAAGCAAGGAGAATTGGAACTGGCTAAGTAACATCAAGCACTTGTAAACTGACCGCATAGGGGAGACCGGGGACAAAAGTAACAGCGGGTAGAAAGTAACAAAGACTCTGTGGACTTCCCCAATAGCCTTAACGTCCCAAGCGACAGCTGGTAGTCAGCATGCGATGCCCCCCGCGCATGATATGATTTTCCGCGCCCGTGCCGCGGTGCAAGGTTGTTTTAGTGAGCATTTCGTGATTTTACACACCAAAAGTAAGTTTTTTGGTGTTTATTCATTTAGTGTTTACGTAGAATTAAGATGCCAAGAACCATATGACTATTTGTTCATTGATTAATTATAAGATTGTCTGTAGCATGTCATAAATTGTTTTCGAATAACACGTGCTGTTTTAAAGTAATGTCACCTGATATTTCAAAAATGGGGATGGGTACAAAAGTAACAGCTCGCGGCAGGACAAAAGTAACGAATTACTTACGTAAGTTTGCCATGTGATATTATAATTTTTTATTTTTTGTTGTTTTGATTAGATATTTGTGTCATAATATTGTATATTATGGCACAAATAAAACAACTTCTTATCAGTTAGTCAGTTTAAATGATGGATCTCATTTACAGTTTATATTAAGAAGTTTTTTTTAGTTTTGTCAATAAGTCATAAGTTTTTTTTTGTTTCGATAGTTTTTTAAGAGGTTTTCTTAACTAAATAATTTGATTGTTTTTTTTGTTCTTTCTTTTGAATCGTATTTATAACATTGGGATGAATTTATGGGTTGTTACTTTCGACCCATGCCTTGTTACTTTCGTCCTGGCCATGGGGTCGAAAGTAACGATTTCCCTTTTTTTTTTGAGGCTTCAGAAATGCTAAAATTTGAGATGTATTAAGTAAAGTAATAATGGATATTTGTAGACTATATACGAAAGTTTTATGTGACTATATTTATTTTATCGTAAATGTTATTAATAACGAGAAATAAGACAGAATCTACAAACTGTTACTTTTGTCCCCGGTCTCCCCTACTTATGGCATAATACTATGTAGAAAGAAGTTGACTAATTCATGCATTTATCTTATTATATTCTAATAGACTGTAAGTACCTAACACTGCTTGCGCAGTATTTTTTGGATGTGTGCTCTTCTTTGTTGATAGCAGCCTGTCTTCATCGAATGGCATGTTGGTGGTAGTCAATGTTGGTGGTGTGCAAACCTACGCACCCTAAGTAGCCGTTAGTCCGGCCCACAGAACAGAGCACAATTAATAGAGGTACACCCTGCTAATTACAATAACCTTGAAGTTTGTATAATAACTACTTGGTCTGCATTATCACATCAGTCTCTAAGCGATTGCAATAGGCGCTATGTTTCTTAACGTGTGGCACAATGTGGTTTGGAATTGTTTAGCCTAGGTCTCTGCAACTTCCTGCCTGGGTTGTATACTACGCTGCCTGCCTCGCCAGAATAGCCGCTTCCATTAACGGTGTCGTGCTGCCGACTCTATGGCTGTTGTTCCTAGTTTAGACCTACATATGTGGTAACCATTTTTATTTTTACTAAACCAAAATCTCGTTGTTGTTTGATAAAAACAATCATAAAATCACTATAAGCCTGAGGTAGAACTCTTAATTACTGCATAAGTACGCACATTTACTAAATGTTGACCAAGACTTATTATGAATGACTTATAAGCAAAGTAGCCAGCATAGTTAAGCGTTACCAACTAAGACAATCGATCAAATCACCACTTTTTAGCATGACTGTGTAGGTAACAGTTTGTTGGATGTGTGTTTTTATCTGTTTTGCCAGAACTTGAAATTGATGGTGAAAGTACTTCTTGCTGAGTTGGAGTTTGGGGGCACCTAACAAAAAGCATTCCTGTTGCATCGGAAATTTTGCTTGGTATTATTTTTCGATATTTAACTTCATAGATATTAGATAATGCACATTATTAGATGTGATAATAATTTAATGCCTTAATTTCCTAACCATTTTTCGAACCAACAATACTGTTTAGCTAGGTATCACTGGTTGATCGATGTACGACGCTCGCCTGTCCTCTTCTGCCACATCATCACCAAGTCTCCACTCACTATGAGTGCTGGTCTGAGGGCCTGCTGCCTGCCACAGCCCTCCTGCAGGCCACCAAGCTGCTGCCCTGTCTCAGCTTGCGCGACGGTTGCTGCCAGTCACAACCTGTCGCTGACCACTGCTGCCCCGCACAGTGCGTCCGGCCGGGGCCTGCTGCCTTGTCACAGCCCCACGCATAGACCATTAAAGCTGCTGCCTTGTCACAGCTTAGGGCTCGGTTGCTGCCTTGTCACAACCGGCCCGGACTGGGGTTGCTGCCTTGTCACAGCCCCAGTCGCCGAGGCTCCACCGGCTGCCGACGCCTCCTGGCTCGCAGTCTCCGGCTGCCGACGCCTCCTGGCTCGCAGTCTACACCTGCTGCCGACGGCGACGCCTCCTGGCTCGCAGTCTCCACCAGCTGCCGACGCCTCCTGGCTCGCAGTCTCCGCCAGCTGCCGACGCCTCCTGGCTCGCAGTCTACGGGCCTCGCTCCGGCTACCGACGCCTCCTGGCTCGCAGTCACCGGCTGTCGACGCCTCCTGGCTCGCAGTCTCCACCTGCTGACGACGTCTCCTGGCTCGCAGCCTCCGCCAGCTGCCGACGCCTCCTGGCTCGCAGTCTCCGGCTGCCGACGCCTCCTGGCTCGCAGTCTCCGCCGGCTGCCGACGCCTCCTGGCTCGCAGTCTCCGGCTGCTGCCGACGCCTCCTGGCTCGCAGTCTCCGGCTGCCGACGCCTCCTCGCTCGCAGTCTCCGCCAGCTGCCGACGCCTCCTCGCTCGCAGTCTCCGGCTGCTGCCGACGCCTCCTGGCTCGCAGTCTCCGGCAGCCGACGCCTCCTGGCTCGCAGTCTCCGCCAGCTGCCGACGCCTCCTGGCTCGCAGTCTCCGGCTGCTGCCGACGCCTCCTGGCTCGCAGTCTTCGGCAGCCGACGCCTCCTGGCTCGCAGTCTCCGGCTGCCGACGCCTCCTGGCTCGCAGTCTCGTGGTCTTCCCGGGGCAGCAGAAGTTCGACGAGGCATTTTATTTTTCGTAAGGTATATACATATTTTGTGTTACATTAAAGCTATTATACAAAAATACTCAGTAAATAATAATTATTCCTCTTAAAGCATCTGTGTGTTTGTTTTGAAACACGTGGTCAACGGTGAGTTCACCTGATTTTGAATTCCCCAAGGATATCGGCGGCTTACACTTGGCAAATTCGAAGTCTCCTCGGCGCACTCAGTCTCCGCGGGCTGCCGACGCCTCCTGGCTCGCTGTCTCCGGCTGCCGACGCCTCCTGGCTCGCAGTCTACGGGCCTCGCTCCGGCTACCGACGCCTCCTGGCTCGCAGTCACCGGCTGTCGACGCCTCCTGGCTCGCAGTCTCCACCTGCTGACGACGTCTCCTGGCTCGCAGCCTCCGCCAGCTGCCGACGCCTCCTGGCTCGCAGTCTCCGGCTGCCGACGCCTCCTGGCTCGCAGTCTCCGCCGGCTGCCGACGCCTCCTGGCTCGCAGTCTCCGGCTGCTGCCGACGCCTCCTGGCTCGCAGTCTCCGGCTGCCGACGCCTCCTGGCTCGCAGTCTCCGCCAGCTGCCGACGCCTCCTCGCTCGCAGTCTCCGGCTGCTGCCGACGCCTCCTGGCTCGCAGTCTCCGGCAGCCGACGCCTCCTGGCTCGCAGTCTCCGCCAGCTGCCGACGCCTCCTGGCTCGCAGTCTCCGGCTGCTGCCGACGCCTCCTGGCTCGCAGTCTTCGGCAGCCGACGCCTCCTGGCTCGCAGTCTCCGGCTGCCGACGCCTCCTGGCTCGCAGTCTCGTGGTCTTCCCGGGGCAGCAGAAGTTCGACGAGGCATTTTATTTTTCGTAAGGTATATACATATTTTGTGTTACATTAAAGCTATTATACAAAAATACTCAGTAAATAATAATTATTCCTCTTAAAGCATCTGTGTGTTTGTTTTGAAACACGTGGTCAACGGTGAGTTCACCTGATTTTGAATTCCCCAAGGATATCGGCGGCTTACACTTGGCAAATTCGAAGTCTCCTCGGCGCACTCAGTCTCCGCGGGCTGCCGACGCCTCCTGGCTCGCTGTCTCCGGCTGCCGACGGCTCGAACCTCGCAGTCTTCAGGGCTACGGCTGTCGGCGGCTCCCGCCTCGCAGTCTCCTGAGCTCCGGCTGCGACGGCTCCCGCCTCGCAGTCTCCGGTCCAGCCCCGCAGTCTCCTCTCCTGCCACGCAGTCCTGGACTTCGGCTGCCGACGGTTCCCGCCTCGCAGTCTCCTGGGCTCTCTCCGGCTCCCGACGGCTCCTGCCTCGCAGTCTCCTGGGCTTTCTCCGGCTGCCGACGGCTCCCGCCTCGCAGTCTGCTGGGCTCTCTCCGGCTGCCGACGGCTCCCGCCTCGCAGTCTCCTGGGCTCTCTCCGGCTGCCGACGGCTCCCGCCTCGCAGTCTCCTGGGCTCTCTCCGGCTGCCGGCGGCTCCTGCCTCGCAGTCTTCGCCAGCTGCCGACGGTTCCCGCCTCGCAGTCTCCTCGCCTCCGGATGCCGACGGCTCCCGCCTCGCAGTCTCCTGGGCTCTCCGGCTGCCGACGGCTCCCGCCTCGCAGTCTCCTGGGCTCTCTCCGGCTGCCGACGGCTCCTGCCTCGCAGTCTTCGCCAGCTGCCGACGGTTCCCGCCTCGCAGTCTCCTGGGCTCTCTCCGGCTGCCGACGCCTCCTGGCTCGCAGTCTCCGCCAGCTGCCGACGCCTCCTGGCTCGCAGTCTCGTGGTCTTCCCGGGGCAGCAGAAGTTTGTCGAGGCATTTTATTTTTCGTAAGGTATATACATATTTTGTGTTAAATTAAAATATTCAGTAAATAATTATAATTCCTCTTCAAGCATCTGTGTTTGTTTTGAAACACGTGGTCAACGGTGAGTTCACCTGATTTTGAATTCCCCAAGGATATCGGCGGCTTGCACTTGGCAAATTCGAAGTCTCCTCGGCTCACTCAGTCTCCGGCAGCTGCCGACGGCTCCCGCCTCGAAGTCTCCTGGGCTCTCTCCGGCTGCCGACGGCTCCTGCCTCGCAGTCTTCGCCAGCTGCCGACGGTTCCCGCCTCGCAGTCTCCTGGGCTCTCTACGGCTGCCGACGGCTCCCGCCTCGCAGTCTCCTGGGCTCTCTCCGGCTGCCGACGGCTCCCGCCTCGCAGTCTCCTGGGCTCTCTCCGGCTGCCGACGGCTCCCGCCTCGCAGTCTCCTGGGCTCTCCCCGGCTGCCGACGGCTCCCGCCTCGCAGTCTCCTGGGCTCTCTCCGGCTGCCGACGGCTCCCGCCTCGCAGTCTCCCGGGCTCTCTCCGGATGCCGACGGCTCCTGCCTCGCAGTCTTCGCCAGCTGCCGACGGTTCCCGCCTCGCAGTCTCCTGGGCTCTCTCCGGCTGCCGACGGCTCCCGCCTCGCAGTCTCCTGGGCTCTCTCCGGCTGCCGACGGCTCCCGCCTCACAGTCTCCTGGGCTCTCTCCGGCTGCCGACGGCTCCCGCCTCGCAGTCTCCTGGGCTCTCTCCGGCTGCCGACGGCTCCCGCCTCGAAGTCTCCTGGGCTCTCTCCGGCTGCCGACGGCTCCCACCTTGCAGTCTCCTGGGCTCTCTCCGGTTGCCGCCGGCTCCCGCCTCGCAGGCTACTCAGTAGTTCATGCTCAACTATCAATTTGTCTTTATCCAAGGTATAGTAATATTTAATTTCCAATATAATATACATAATCATCGTTTTCCCCGGAAAGCTCTCGGCAGTCTCGCCTAAAACCCAACCATCTACATTACACATATACATTACCACCATGTCACTTTACTGAAATTGAAAGGAGCTTAAAGTTTTACGGTGAGTTGACCCGTTCTGGAATTCTCTAGGTTCTGCGGCTTCAGCTTGACAACACCTCGGCCATCCTCAGTGTTGCTTCGTAGTCTCCGGTCCTACTACACAGTCTACGGTCCTGCCACGCATTCTCCGGTCCTGCCACGCATTCTCCGGTCCTGCCACGCAGTCTCCACTCCTGCCACGCAGTCTACGGCCCTGCCACGCAGTCTCCACTCTTGCCACGCATTCTCCGGTCCTGCCACGCAGTCTCCACTCCTGCCACGCAGTCCCCATCCCTGCCAGGCAGTCTACGGCCCCGCAACGCAGTCTCCGGTGCTTCCACGGTCTCCACTCCGGTCCCGCCACGCAGTCTCCACTCCGGTCCTGCCACGCAGACTCCACTCCGGTCCTGCCACGCAGTCTCCACTCCGGTCCTGCCACGCAGTCTCCACTCCGGTCCTGCCACGCAGTCTCCGGTCCTGCCCCGCAGTCTCCACTCCGGTCCTGCCACGCAGTCTCCACTCCGGTCCTGCCCGGCAGTCTCCACTCCGGTCCTGCCCCGCAGTCTCCACTCCGGTCCTGCCACGCAGTCTCCACTCCGGTCCTGTCATGCAGTCTCCACTCCGGTCCTGCCACGCAGTCTCCACTCCGGTCCTGCCCGGCAGTCTCCACTCCGGTCCTGCCACGCAGTCTCCACTCCGGTCCTGCCACGCAGTCTCCACTCCGGTCCTGCCACGCAGTCTCCACTCCGGTCCTGTCATGCAGTCTCCACTCCGGTCCTGCCACGCTGTCTCCGGTCCTGCCGCACGAAGTTCTTCAGGGCCACTGTCTTCAGCCACGGAATGTAAGGTATCCCTGTGTAACCAATCGATATGTTCTGTTCATATTCTTACATGTGGAAGAGCCAGTCAGCGATGCGATCATCATGCTGATTCCTGAACTAAATGGAAACTTTTCGGTAACTTGAACGACAGTCGAGCAACGCGTAAGATTACTAAGATTATTTATGGCATAGCGTAGTAGGTAGGTCGTGTGCTTTATGCGTTAACCATACCTCTTACAGGAACCGACAAACGACTTGGTATGTAACGTCATTCTATTGAAAATGCGCATTTACTTGCCCACTAACTACGGTACATAATTTCTGGTTTGTTGTTTTCTTTGTGCACTTGTTTAGCTAGATGAGATTCGGATTTTATTCAGCCAGTAGCGAAGCTTGTGGATTGGATAGACATTTGAATGGAAACTGGCACAAGGATAATGTGGCGTGAGAAAAGCATAGAAGTAACGGAATGTGACTAGCAGCTATTGAATGGCACCACTCAATACTTTAAACACCATGGAACTAAACTACGCATGTGACTAGAATTCTAATAGTGCAAGGTGGTCTAAACCCAGGCTGCAATTATGTAAGTGCTTTTAGTTTTTTCTCTTTTTGATTGGGATGGTTTATTCGTGTTTAACTAAATACGTATATGTTATTGAATGCTATTTGGTGCGGCGTAATATTCTTACATTACAGACGAATTAGATACATCAAAATGTGAGTACTATCTTTGTGCAAAATTTAAGCAGTAGGTAGGTTTATATCATATTATTTTCAGACACCGATCGCATAGAGTAAGTGGCAATTTTATAGAATTTCTGATAATACCTACCTTTCTAACTCACAACGAGCATGTGAATAAGTATTTGTTAGTCGGTAATATTAGCGAATGTGTTATTATGCACAGCATGTTTCAGGCAGGTAGGGTTATACTATTTTTAAGTTCCAGGTACCAAAATAAACCTCGTGGATACGGCCAAGTCAAATTAAATTTACGTGATAAAACAAAAAACTGGTGTCGACCAATATTCAAAGGTGACATTAAATCAAAATAAAGTAGGGATAACTATGCTTGAATTACAGACAAAGCGAGTAGAACGAAAGGACAAACCGCTCTAATTTAAGTTACCGCACTACCCGACCCGAAAAGGTATCATATATTTTTTTCAGTCATATAGTGTATATGCAAATGCGTGATGCTGTCTATGAGACAGGTGGTAGGGTTTTAAATTATTTAAGTTTCAGACGTACATAGAAATCAACAGGGATCAGCGTAAAGCGAGATAATCTTAAGAGCGAAGGCGAAATACAAGGTACGGATCGTAATGCGTTGTTACAGAATCGTCAATTTCAAAAGATCCGTGGGTGTACAGACCACAAAGTTATGCCCTAAAACTATGATAAGTACCTACGTACTACGGAGGCTAAAGAATGGTAGGGGGTTTGACTATGCTTAATTTACAGGACAAAGCTGTTGTGAAAATGAGCTGCCTTATGATAAATGGCACTAGAACTACGGAGGCTAAAGAATGGTAGGGGGTTTGACTATGCTTAAGTTACAGGACAAAGCTGTTGTGAAAATGAGCTGCCTTATGATAAATGGCACTAGAACTACGGAGGCTAAAGAATGGTAGGGGGTTTGACTATGCTTAAGTTACAGGACAAAGCTGTTGTGAAAATGAGCTGCCTTATGATAAATGGCACTAGAACTACGGAGGCTAAAGAATGGTAGGGGGTTTGACTATGCTTAATTTACAGGACAAAGCTGTTGTGAAAATGAGCTGCCTTATGATAAATGGCACTAGAACTACGGAGGCTAAAGAATGGTAGGGGGTTTGACTATGCTTAAGTTACAGGACAAAGCTGTTGTGAAAATGAGCTGCCTTATGATAAATGGCACTAGAACTACGGAGGCTAAAGAATGGTAGGGGGTTTGACTATGCTTAAGTTACAGGACAAAGCTGTTGTGAAAATGAGCTGCCTTATGATAAATGGCACTAGAACTACGGAGGCTAAAGAATGGTAGGGGGTTTGACTATGCTTAAGTTACAGGACAAAGCTGTTGTGAAAATGAGCTGCCTTATGATAAATGGCACTAGAACTACGGAGGCTAAAGAATGGTAGGGGGTTTGACTATGCTTAAGTTACAGGACAAAGCTGTTGTGAAAATGAGCTGCCTTATGATAAATGGCACTAGAACTACGGAGGCTAAAGAATGGTAGGGGGTTTGACTATGCTTAAGTTACAGGACAAAGCTGTTGTGAAAATGAGCTGCCTTATGATAAATGGCACTAGAACTACGGAGGCTAAAGAATGGTAGGGGGTTTGACTATGCTTAAGTTACAGGACAAAGCTGTTGTGAAAATGAGCTGCCTTATGATAAATGGCACTAGAACTACGGAGGCTAAAGAATGGTAGGGGGTTTGACTATGCTTAATTTACAGGACAAAGCTGTTGTGAAAATGAGCTGCCTTATGATAAATGGCACTAGAACTACGGAGGCTAAAGAATGGTAGGGGGTTTGACTATGCTTAAGTTACAGGACAAAGCTGTTGTGAAAATGAGCTGCCTTATGATAAATGGCACTAGAACTACGGAGGCTAAAGAATGGTAGGGGGTTTGACTATGCTTAAGTTACAGGACAAAGCTGTTGTGAAAATGAGCTGCCTTATGATAAATGGCACTAGAACTACGGAGGCTAAAGAATGGTAGGGGGTTTGACTATGCTTAAGTTACAGGACAAAGCTGTTGTGAAAATGAGCTGCCTTATGATAAATGGCACTAGAACTACGGAGGCTAAAGAATGGTAGGGGGTTTGACTATGCTTAAGTTACAGGACAAAGCTGTTGTGAAAATGAGCTGCCTTATGATAAATGGCACTAGAACTACGGAGGCTAAAGAATGGTAGGGGGTTTGACTATGCTTAAGTTACAGGACAAAGCTGTTGTGAAAATGAGCTGCCTTATGATAAATGGCACTAGAACTACGGAGGCTAAAGAATGGTAGGGGGTTTGACTATGCTTAAGTTACAGGACAAAGCTGTTGTGAAAATGAGCTGCCTTATGATAAATGGCACTAGAAGTACCTATCTACCTGCCGAGAAAGGTATTGAATTTCGGATTGCATTGTTTGTTTGAATCAAGTTTTGCATGTAATATGTAGGTACACACACGCATTGACGTTATTTCTATGGAAAAGAGCGATGAACACGATAGGCGATGACTATGCTTGATTTACAGATAGCATGTAAAACTAAAAGAAGGTGGCAGCTGAACTAATTTCTACCATCGCATATGAGTCTGTGGAAAGGTACCGTAATTCGAATAGTTACATACGTATGTGCTGTATTGTTAACACTAGATAGATAGTTTGGTGCTAGATAACAATAATTAATACCTGAAGTGATAACTAATAACCAAAAGGTATATTTCCTAATAAGCTGATTAAACGAATGTGGTATGATGATGCATAGAATATGCAGACGCGTAGGGCATTACTATGCTTAAGTTTCAGGTATTACATAGAAAATCACCACGACAGTATTTATAGTTCAAGACCGAGAAACGACAGCGTAACCAACCAAAGGTACGAAAAATTGTGAAATAAGCGGAGCAGTAGGCATAACTATGCTTGACTTACAGAATAAGAAAGCGACCCGAGTTGCATCGAAAGCCAAACAGGAGTAATTTAAGTTATAATAATGTATCTATTAACGCCAGATAACAGGTATCGTACCTAGATCATAGAATATTTAAAATTATCGAGAGGATGGCGGTAGGGGTTTACAATATTTAAGTTTCAGGAGAACAAACAAATCACCGCTGATCAGGGTAGACCCAAGCAAATACAAGGTACGAAATTGTAATAACGTTGTTACAGAGCCTCCTTTTCAATGGATCCGCGAGTTGACAGAAACTATGTACATCAATTTATAAAAGTATCAAAAGCACGGATACCAAAGAACGGTAGGGCGATTGACTAATGCTTACGTTACAGGTTAAAGCTGTTATGAAAGTTACCTGCCTAAAGATAAGTGAACATTACAAGCACATGTCTGGAAAGGTAGAATTTTAGATTGCATTCAATTATCAAGTTCGGTTTTGCATGTAATGTGTACCCAGTGATGTTATGTCGATGGAGAAAAACGACGGCACGATAGGCCATTACTATGCTTGACTTACAGATAGTACCTACGTAAAATTTAGAGCATCGAGATCAAATCACAGTAGCAGCAGAATTAATTTCAACTACACTGTCGAAGCACATAGTAAAGGTATTGTAATGTATTCGGTAACTTTATCAACTTTATACATATAATGCTAGATGCAAATAACATGAAACATGGTGACGCAAATGAGTGGCCAAAGGTATGGAAGCTAATTTAAATAATTTCGAATGCGACGGGGACGGTAGGAGATTATTGTGCTTAAGTTACAGATACCTACATAAACGGCTACACGAAACGTACAAGTCAATCGTCAGAGGAGTTTACCATCTACATAAAATAAGACGGTATCGTACCCGATAAATTATCTAAGCGTTTGAAGGGCTGGAGGGGTTAACTGTGCATAAGTTTCAGGAATCAATAATGAGCAAAAGTCCTGCAAGGCGTGATCAGTATAAACCGACCGCTGAAAGGTAGTTGCAGATTATAATATTTATTTCAGTACCCCGTGATTGCTTGCTTTGGTTGTTTATGGCATGTACGATGACACGATTTGGCATTACGCACTAGTTATAACTTAGACCGAGTATTGAGAACTAATATAGCCACAACAAGAAAAGGTATTACCTACTTCCAATAAAATCTTACAGGATACCATGATGACATTGATCCATCTAAAATTTAGACAAACGAAAGGTAAATAAATAGTGCGAAGAAATATGAACGGCGTGTAATAAAAAATTGGATCTAACCGGTTGTTTCAGAAAAATCTAGATATATACCTACGTACGGAAGGAGTAGCAGTAACTTGCTAATGTGCATATAATGTAGAGATAAAATGCGCGAAAGAAGTTAGGAAAGACTATTGGAGTCACCTGTAGTTCTTTCAGATTTCTACTGAACTGTAAGTAAATAAAGGCACTTTTTGAACATTTCCGATCAACATGATCAATAAAATGGTAGTATAAAATCCCAACCAAGGACGGACCATGAAAATATGAATGGTATGGAATGTAATAGTTATTTCAGGATTGTTTGCCAACTGAGAAAAAAATTGTAAGTACCTAACATAATAAGGAATAAATAAGGAGAAAACAAAATCGCAGAAAGGTATGAAGTAGGCTCGAGTATTTTTTAAGTTTCCAGGAAACATAAATGCGCGGAACAAATAAATTTTCTAATGTCTCTGCACGATACGAATAGAAACGAAAAATAAAGTGCAGGAAACTGTTTCTACAAACAAAAGGGCAAGTTTAGTAACAGCAATCCATCCGCAACTAGACATCACACCGAAAAGGTACTGTTTAATAAAGTTGTTTCAGAACAGCCGAAAAGAAAATTTTACCTAATTTGCTTCAGAGATGCAACAGGTATGCAGATAATAATCAGTTGTTACAGATTCACCACTATTTAGATTTGTGAGTAGAATGTAATCATACTATGTTGGAAAGCAATGTTTTAATTTGAGTAAATTGAATTATTTATGATGACTTTGAAGACGATATTGACTTTGATGAGTCAAGTTAGTTTGAATAACTACCCGCAAGTTAAAACTGGCCAAAATTATTTTCCCCAAAATACCAAATTGTAAATGAAAGAAACTGCAATTAAGATAAGACAACATTTATGTAAATGAATTTACCAAAAGTAAACTGAAATGCTTAACGTAACTGAAAGAAATCAGCGTTATTATGTATTCATTATTTCATAAAAGATAATCAGGACTAGATTAAGATGTAAGTATACAGAAATATCAAGCTTAACTCAGTAATTTTCTCAGTTTCCCATGAAGATTGTAACCAAAGATATCTCCCAACAGGTGTGAAAACAGCAGAGCTTTACGTGGCTATAAGGGTTAAAAAATATATCGACAAAATGGGTTTTCGACGAGGTTTGCAGCCAAAGTATGTATATGTGTATATATAGCCACGTAAACTGGGTACTCGGCGTGTAGGTACAGAAAAAAAAACGACGAAATGGTATTCGACGTGTAGCGTGGCGCGGTTTGGGCAACAAAAAGGTTTCCGACGGGTTAACGCCAAGAAAGAAGTTAGCAAATGGTTTTCGTCGCGTACGGTGCCGTCGGCGTCGTGTAGGTTCTGCAAATGGCGGCGGTACCTCGTGTAGATCTGCGTGACGCCGTGTAGACCTCCAATGAGCGACGTGTAGATGTGCACCTACACCGCATAGATCGCCGAGGTACGCCGTGTAGATCGCGACCGTCGTGTAGACACAGCTTTAGCACACAAGATAACGCCAAGCGCAGAAATGAGTCAGCATATACTATAGCTGAAAACAGATATTGTTGCGTCGAATTTAGGTGAATTGGCGTTGATTTTACCCAATGATCCAAATAACACATAGATCACGTAAGTTCTTCCATAGTTACTAGTACCTTCATACTTATCACATTCTTTATGAGTGTAAGTTTTATATCAGCTTTTTTTTTGTTTTCAGATATCAAATATCGGTAACAGCAGTAATTAATTACTTATACATTAGAATCGATAAAGAGAAAAGAGACGGTGACATGAATTTAATAAAGGAGAGATTAATCACACTACCGGACAAAATATTAACTTATACTCAGAGGTCTTCTTTATACATTTGAAACTATGCGACTAATATTTTTTACAGGTTTTTAGAACGTTTATATTTTATAGTATGTATATAACTGTTATAACAGTAAAAAAAATATAAGTAAAAAAAATGGCTTAAAAAAAACAATAAGGAAACGTGTTAAAAGAATAAGAAAAATCTGCCAAAAAATAATATGGTTGCCATGAAAAATATTAAAACATAAAGAAAAAAACAAAAAAAATGGCTGAAAAAGAACAAAAATATATAGAAAAAATATAAAACAAAAAGACAGCTGAAAAAAATAATAATTATGCCAACCAAAAAAACAGATAAAAAATATTAAAAAAATTAAAGGCAATGGCTGCAAAGGCTAGGATGACAAATTGCTTTTCAGGGTCAAGATTCAAGCAAGAAGACTCAAGACGAAGACTGAAGTTTCAAGACGAAGAATGAAGACTCAAGACGAAGAATGAAGACTCAAGACGAAGCATGAAGACTCAAGACGAAGAATGAAGACTCAAGACGAAGAATGAAGACTCAAGATGAAGAATGAAGACTCAAGATGAAGAATGAAGACTCAAGACAAAGAATGAAGACTCAAGAAGAAGAATGAAGACTCAAGATGAAGAATGAGGACTCAAGACGAAGAATGAAGACTCAAGACGAAGAATGAAGACTCAAGACGAAGAATGAAGACTCAAGAGGAGAACTGAAGACTCAAGACCTAAGAGAAGGAACGAAATGATTATAAAATATAATGCTAAAAGACCTTTAAAAAGACGATTACTGAAAAAAATACAAAAAAATAAAATTGAAAAAAAACAAATATGAAAAATACGAAAAAAATACCAAAAAGTAATATTGAAAAAAACACATATGTTCCTAAAAACAAATAAAAAAATATAAAGATAAAACTAGCCAAGGATAGGTTAAATTTGTTTTTCAGGATCAATAACGAAGAATGAACAGTGAAATCTCCAGATTAAGGAAGAAGACTCAAGATGAAGAACGAAGATTCAAGATGAAGAAAGGAGACTCAAGATGAAAAAAGAAGACTCAAGATGCAGAAAGAAGACTCAAGATGAAGAAAGAAGACTCAAGATGAAGAAAGAAGACTCAAGATGAAGAAAGAAGACTCAAGTTGAAGAAACAAGACTCAAGATGAAGAACGAAGACTCTAGATGCAGAACGAAGCCCCAAGATGAAGAACGAAGACTCAAGATGAATAAAGAAGACCCAAGATGAAGAACGAAGACTCAAGATGAATAAAGAAGACTCAAGATGAAGAACGAAGACTCAAGATGAAGAACGATGACTCCAGATGAAGAAAGAAGACTCAAGCTGAAGAACGAAAAGTTGAAGAATGAAGACAAAATTGAAGACCTGAGGTGGGATTTTAATAATGATTTACAGGATCGCCTTGTAAAATAATGAATAACAGCAGAGTAAGAGGACAACAACTACACGCAGAAGAGGACGGCGGCTACGGCAGAGGAAGAGGACGGCGGCTACGGGCAGAGGAAGAGGACGGCGGCTACGGGCAGAGGAAGAGGACGGCGGCTACGGGCAGAGGAAGAAGACGGCGGCTACGGGCAGAGGAAGAAGACGGCGACTACGGGCAGAGGAAGAGGACGGCGACTACGGGCAGAGGAAGAAGATGGCGACTACGGGCAGAGGAAGAGGACGGCGGCTACGGGCAGAGGAAGAGGACGGTGACTACGGGGGGAAGAAGAGGACGGCGGCTACGGGCAGAGGAAGAGGACGGCGACTACGGGCAGGCGGCGACTACGGGTGGAAGAAGAGGACGACGGCACCGGGCACCTGAAGAGGACGGCGGCGACGGGCAGTAGAAGAGGACGGCGGCGACGGGCAGAGGAAGAGGACGGCGGCTACGGGCAGAAGAAGAGGACGGCGGCGACGGGCACAGGAAGAGGACGACGGCTACACGCAGACGAAAAGGGACAACATGGAATGACCAGGTAAAAAAAATATTTTGTGACCATCGCTTTTTAATGCTATGGTGGATAAATGAGATCCAATACTTAGATATCCCTCTTAATCTTAGGTCAGATAATAACTAACATATTTTTTCCTATTTTACAGGAAAAGGAAGACACGACAACATCGAGGAACAAGCCTACTACGGCGAAAAGAAGCGCAACGGCCACTACACTGCACTGCAGGTCTGCACCATCGAAGGGGAAAATCTTTCCAGACTCCCAGCTACGGTGAAGCTACCTATTGGAGGAGACACTAGGACCATCGGCTCCGGCGGAGAAGAGGACCTTCACCGAATACGGCAACGAAGAAGGAAGGGCAGCAGAGGACCAGAAACTGCGGCGGCGAAGAGGGGCAGCGAGACGAAGAAAGAAGACAAGCCGGACAACGTAACAACTTCAGGTAATAATACTGTACTGTCGCTAATTACTTTCTTGAATACCTGCCTGCCTATGTCTTACTGATTTAACGAATACCTATATTTATAATGTTTAATTACCATATTGATTTTTTTCACAGGCGGTGACGGTGGCGTAGACAACGTGGGCATCTTCGTGGCAATGGACTCTAGTCATAGGTTGGTATAATTTACAACCGGTTTCTACTTCACATCTGAAATGTAAAGTAGAAACCGTTTCTTCACAGATTCCATCTTTACAGCTTGTATGAAAAGGAATGTAATAATAGAAGTAGGTAAGTATCTATTGAGCATGAGAATGGAAATTCGACGGAAAAAAATAATATGGCGATTATAATTGGATATCCAAAAAACAGACATACATTTTACTAAAATAAAAATAATCATGTGAAGTACAAAAGATCCGTAATGTTGACACAAGACGTGTCCTTATGATGACGGAAGGCAAGACAATTTAAAGATAGCAAACGCAGAAGTAATATCAAGAGTTATAAAAAGACCAGGATACAATTTATTAAGTAAATCTATATCAGGTTAAAGTATTATTTAAAAGTTAACTGAAGATCCAAGAAAAACGATGATTAAAGAGAGATACAAAATGATTACCTACTCAAAAAACAATATCAAGACACAATACCCCATGAGATGCTAGATGAAGACACAAAAATGCAAGATGAAGTGACAAGATACAAGATGAAGATACAAGATGAAGCCAAAAGATGCAAGGAGAAGATACGAGATGAAGACACATGATGCCAGATAAAGATACAATATGAAGACTCAAGATGCAAGCAGAAGACACATATGATGCAAGATGAAGATTTAAATTGAAAACTCAAGACACAATATACAAAATAATTACTCAAGATTCAAAATAAATAAGATACAAGATGAAGACTTAAGATGCAAGATGCAAGATGAAGACTCAAGATTCAAGATGAAGACTAAAGATGCAAGATGAAGACTCAAGATACAAGATGAAGACTCAAGATACAAGATTAAGACTCAAGATACAAGATGAAGACTCAAGATACAAGATGAAGACTCAAGATACAAGATGAAGACTCATGATACAAGATGAAGACTCATGATACAAGATGAAGACTCATGATACAAGATGAAGACTCATGATACAAGATGAAGACTCATGATGCAAGATAAATTGCAAGCAGAAGACACATATGATGCAAGATGAAGATGTAAATTGAAGTCAAGATTCAAGATGAAGACTAAAAATGCAAGACTCAAGAAGCTAGATGAAGACTGAAAATGCAAGACTCAAGATGCAAGATGAAGACTCAAGATGCAAGATGAATACTCAAGATGCAAGATGAAGACTCAAGATGAAAGATGAAGACTCAAGATGCAAGATAAAGACTCAAAATGAAAGATAAAGGCTCAAAATGCAAGATGAAGACTCAAAATGCTAGATGAAGACTCAAAATGCAAGATGAAGACTAAAAAGATGCAAAATTAATGAATGCTCAAGATGCAAGACTCAAGATGCTAGATGAAGACTAAAAATGCAAAATGAAGACTCGAGATACAAGATGAAGACTCAAGATTCAAGATGAAGACTAAAGATGCAAAATGAAGTCTCAAGATGCCAGCAGAAGATACAAGATTAAGATTCAAGATGAAGACACAAGATGGAGGAACAAGATGCAAGATGAAGACTGAAGAAGAATGAAGATCCAGAGAAGAACACTTCAAAGTTGGCGAATTGCGACTGTGAAAAAGGTGGGTTGATTTATTTATTTTACTTCTCTTTCATTTAATTAGATCCAACATCAAATTTCAATTTGTATTTTTCAGTAATAATATTATGTACCAACCTCTAGGTCTATGTACTTTTTAAGTTTGACTACATACTGGTATGATTAGGTAACATGTTGGTTTATTCTTTTTCAGGTAACGGTGGCAGAACAAATGAATGGATGAATACGTCGAACTCGAGCAATAAGCGCGACTAAGCTATCAAATCAATGCTAGTTTCTTATTTAGAAAAACAGTGATAACTAATTAAATTCAATAATTAAATACTTTTTTTGTTATTCAGGGTATAATTATTTTGACGGTTCAGTGGAGTTTCTTTGCCGCTTCTTCTCCACATAGTGAATGAACCTTTGAAGCGGTACTAAAGTCGTAAAAATTTTAACTACCTGACACTATCAAAAGCTTTGTTGTAATTCTTAAATACTTAATAATAACTTACTTACGTCTCATAAAAAAAAAACAATTAACCAAACAGTACCTAAATGATTTACAAAATATAAACTAAATAAATAAATTACTTTTATTACAATATATTTTTCAATAAAAACCTTTCCAATTATTTTCTACCTTTTATTTAAAATGCACCCTTACCATTAATTATAACCATATAGTTAGTTAGGGAATAAATATAATTAAATAGAGTTTGGAATGTTATAAATATCTACACCTAATATAGTAGAAACATTGGACTAATTATCTTTTCCAAAACGGAAGTAACCATTTCATTTTAACATTCTATAATAACTTTGTAACATTAATTCAATTATTGCATCCTAATGATTAAGATAATAAAGTCATCCAGTGTCACCTGATCCAAGTTGAGCCAATTCTTCAGTAAGTAAGGTTTGGAACTCTGTGTAGATAGCTTGAATCATTGCCAACCTGGGTTTAGTATACTGAAAAAGTAAGATATTTTTTGAAACAGAGCAAACACATATTTCATTAAAGTTAAATTAGGTTTTGGGCTTTTACTAAATACCTACTCATTATAGTAACAGCTGATACAAAAGCAGTGTCACTCAATTAGAGCACACATAAAATTAGTGGTGCTGGGTTCAATTCCTAGCTGGGGCAAGGTTAAGTTTTTTAAAAGGTCCTTTCTGGTATCAAGATAGAAAATTCTGAGTTGGACAATGGAACTATGTCTGTCGCTTTCTGTCCATATACTGTCAAAGCAAGGAAGCAATACATTTAAAATCAACTTTATCTTGAAAATCCTTTGTGCTACTCAGCTATAGTGGCTCAAATGTGTTAATGTTACCTTGAACAAAGGAATTAGTTTTATCCCTCCAGGCTCAGTATCACTCTTGACTAGAATTGTAAGGAAGTACAGGACTCTATTCTGGAAACATAATAAATGGTATTTATTTCATAGATAGATATCATACATAAGACATCTTTATTAATCAGTTAACCTTTATACATAACATATCATGTCCAGGAAAAGGTTAAATTAAAAAGGAAGTAGACTGTCAGACCATTGGTTGTAGGTACAGTAATACTACATTATACACTACAATTAAATGGCATGTTTAATAAAACTTACTAATTTGATGACTTCATTGATGATAACATCATCTATAGTATTCCATGGCACAAAAGTGTCTTCTCTCCCATACACATACTTCACAGAGCACTGGATACCAACTGATGGGATCACCACTATACTTTCTGGAATCAAACAGTTTATTATAGCAGGTAATTATAGTCATGGTTGTTACTGTAATTTATATAAGGATATTAATCAGAAAACATAATCCAATGGTAGGTTTTCTATGCACTACATTCCAAGAGGAAAATCTTGGCCTAACCACATAATAATAACTAGTAACACCATGGAACTAATAAGTACTTAGTACAGTAAGTACTTATTACTTCCATGAGAACACCTATATTTAAACATCCAGATCAATCATTAATTGGTACTTAACAATAAGTTACTAATAATTCATACTAATCAACTATTGTATTTGTATGCTTTCATTCTACATTGCATAGGTATAAAACTCGTTTATAAGTATTCAATTGTAGAAATTATTGATTTGTGTGAACTAACTCACCTGATTGAACGCTATGTGTAATCCATAGAACTAGTAGAAACGACAGCACAATAACCGTAATTAATATAGCGTTTAAACTAATACGAATGTAAAAAATAGATAAAATATTGAATATTACAGCTAAAAAAAGAGAAAATTTTGAAAACGATGACTTGTTCTCCTTTTTCTTGAAAAATATTGTAAATATCCTAGACTTTGGACATTCACTCTTAGGTTCAACGGTTAATGTTAAGGGAATTCCATTAACGTTTTGTTGATGAATTTTAGTAAGCATTTTCATTTATAATTTTACAAAAATTATTGATTTCATTTTTGTAAACAAAACTCAACAAAATTCTAATCTGTCACTTTGCGCTTACGAATTGACGTAAGTCAACGGTCCCACAAAAATACTGGTCTGTGGCAAAAAAACGACAGACTGTGGGACAGACGCATAGACTGTTATTATTAAGAGGTCTGTAAATTTTATTTTCATTCACCGTTGTTAGGTACCGTATAGAAGCGAAGTATTTGTATACTCAACAATAATAAAATAAAGAATGTAAATCGTTGTGAGAACCGTTAGAAGGTTGGTATATCGTATCGCGTTGCACCATTGATGCACAGACCTCACAGACCTACACATTGTGAATTTGTGAATCCATCAACAACTGTTTGCTATAGCAACGGTTGTACAAACAAAGAATTTGACGTCAGAGTCATGAAGAAGTAAATTTTAAAGTACTTACCTATTATCTAAAAATCCACAGTTTTTTTTTAAACCAATGGCAGGGTCTGAAAGCAGTGGGTGGGTGTTTGATTCCCTTGTAGGGTTCTTACATGGGCCGGTTTGGAATGACCCGCTACAGTCTTTCATAGAAGAGAAGTCCTTACGTGAGTCATTTTTACGCTATCTATTTAACTAATCTTAATTATACCTAATTATTCTAGGTAAGTAACTAACTACCTACCGTTTTAGGATAGTAACTATAGGTAGGTAACCTACCTTAACGAAGCAGGCATTAAGATGTTATATATCAAGTGATAAGTACTTATCTGCAGTCAGTGCTGGACTATTGCTGGATATAATATATGTATACCTAGGCCTCTATAAGGCCTCTATCAAGCATCCCCATTACACTACAGTCCAGCAGGCAGAAACAGGGGTGCATCAAGGATGGTCCACACACCGTTTTGTGTGATTGATTAAAACCTATATACTTAATTAAGTCATTCCTTCTTCGTTTGATGTTCACGTGCAAATACCTTGATTACGCTAGGCTATGTGAGACTGAACAGCTGTGCATTATATTTATTTTATTCAACAGCCTTCGAACCGGCAGATAATGGTGAAGTGCAACATAGGCCAGAATATAAAAAGATTCACGAAGAATACAAAGACTTGGTAATGTACCTTACGTACTTATTATTAAGTATGTATACAACATTATGTACTTATACATGTGCGTATTTCTGCGGTTGCGGGAAAAGTTTTAAATGTAGGTGTAAGGTCAACCGGGGCCAAGTCGCCTACGGGGCTAATGCCTCAAATCCATTTATCTTCCGAACCTCATACTTTAGAACTACTGGAGTCATCTGCTATCTATCTTTGGAACTCAAACTTTTACCACTGACCAATAGATGTCGTATCCGGGGCAATTTTCTTAAATAATTTGCCTTTTTAATTTTTTCACCTCTTTTGGCCACCTCCGGTTTCCTGACACGTTTTTTTGAATCGTCCCAAATGTGTGTTTGTTTAAAAGAATCTATGTTTCCTAACTGTAAATACTGTTATTGTTTTGTTGCTTTACATATTGTTTTGATTATTTTATTGAAATAACGTAAGATTCGGACACAATATGCAATTAAAAATTTATAGGTTTAGCTTTTTTTTTGGGGTAAATGCCTCTGGGCTGATGGGGTTATTGCCTCTATTGCGGCGCAATAGCCCCATTTCCAGAGGTTCTAAACATTTTATGTCATGATAAATGTATTTTATACACTCATGAGCAATGAAAAAGTTCCATAGACATTAGCACCAAATTACTCCTAAACGAAAAATACTAGGTTAATGACGCCTTCTGCAATATTGAAGAACATTTAACAGCGTATCAGAATTAACATTCTTAGATTGGTAATCCAACTAAAACGTAAATAATTTGAATATATATTAAACTAAATGTTTTAAAAAATTGGCGTCATTTAGTGTCGACATTGTAAGGTTGTTAACTCGGTATATAGAAAATAATCATATTTAATAAATAATAAATAAAAAAACAGTCATATTAACTGAATGATCCCACTTGTTTATAAAACTCTTAATAGTTTAGTAATGAATTAAATTCCGTCAGACTCTAAAAATGGTATACTTACTAATTTAAAGTTGTGGTTTGATTGCAAATTATAAAAAATATGAATAGAATAGAATAGAATAGAATAGTTTTTATTTGCATGAATGTAGGTAAATGGCAAGTTATTACAAATTATAAGTACAGCTACATCCTGCCCTTTGGGGGCGTACAAATATTATTACATGAGTATTTGGTGCATGCATACCATTAATAATAAAATTACAAAATACAAAGCTAGTCATAATATATTATATTACAAATTGTCAGCAAAAAATTCACGCCCTTGTATGCTTTTATACTTTATTTGTATTTGTCGTGTAAGTATTTATACTTTTTTAAGTCCAATAAAGTAATCATAAATAAAATGTTGAGCACCCCTGGAATCTTGGATGGGGTAAATGCCACTACAAGAAATTAGTGTGTGTAGGCGACATAGCCCCGAAAATTTTTGATCAACTAATTCTCCTTTACTAAGCGCAGTATTTAGTTTACAAGCTAATAATTAGCTACGTTAATAGTAATTCTATACATGATATCTACTTTAACTTGTAAAAAGCTCTTCCAAGCACACAAAACTAGTGAAAGAGGCATTAGCCCCACTATGGGCTATTGCGCCTAAAAATCCCATTTTTTGTAGAAACGTCGTTTACACGTAGAAGATATTTAAAATTCTACAAAATTGCATCAAAATATGAAATTAGATAAAATTTCCTAATATGTATCACAAGTTATAGCTTAATAGGGCGTATGGTCTGTTTGTTATGTTCAAATGAATATGAAAGTCAAAGTATTGTGGCGCAATGGCCCCGGTTGACCTTACTTACTTACACTTTTTTACCTTTTTACCTACCTTGTCAAAAACTCAAAAACTGTCAAAAATATAAATAAATATGTGGGGACATTTCACACACGGCCATCCGACCCCAAGCTAGGCAGAATCTGTGTTATGGGTGTCGGACAGCTATACACACAAATACATAGATAGATACATACTAAATATAAAGTTTTTGACAAGGTACAAAAGTGTAAGTGACTACCTAAGTAAGTATAGGCTCTACTCCGCTCTACCTACCGGTCGGTTTCATAAGTTGCAATACGCAGTATACAGTATACAGTATACCGTACCTCGTGCCTACCACCGTCAGTGGTACCCGCAACCGCAGGAATACGTTATAATAGTATGCAAGTATATTCGAATCTACTTAGTTATAGGCGTCGAATATATTATTAAAAAAACGAATACTCACACCCAGGTAGACGTGATGCTAAGCACGTTCATGGAAGACATCGGCATCACGTCGGAGCAGTTCGAGAGCGCGTGCCGCATGTCGGCGCGCGATCTGGCGGGGCTGCCGGCGCACTTCCACCGCCGGCTCTTCGACCAGATCTGGGCCGCCAACGACTACGACATCTTCGTCAAGATGATGACGCACAAGAATGTTGAGCTGCAGTTGCAGGTGGGGGTTTGAAGAGATTATTTATAGGTTAAATTGGCCAGTTCGTAACTTACCTGCAATAATAGAAATCATGTATCTTGCTTAAAATGGCGGCCATAATGATAAGGGATTTCGGCGAGCTCGTACTACCCACAATTAGTTAGTGTTTTTTTTCTCTGTGTTCACGATAACGATATAGGTAGGTACGTCGAGCCGCCACTGCCGCCTGAAAACTTGAAGTGTCTGACTTAGTTAGGTAGGTACATTGGAAAAAGTACCACGTTTGTATAGTGATCGCGGACAGCTTCGGATAAAGTTCTTTCATGTTCAGACGATATCAACCATGCCTTTAGGTAAGTATCAAAGGTACAATCGGATGTACTTATACCATTCTGAGATAGCCACAGATTCCTTTCATTTCCAACACCAGTCTAACAGTCTAACCCTGTGTATTCCTCGTAGGCCCTGGAGCTGATCGAGCGTCGGTTCGGCGCGCGGCCGGCACTGTTTTCCGACGACGCGGAGCCCAGCCCGCGCAGCGACGACAGCGGGGACTGGTCCGACCAGGTCATGAAGGAGGTCAAGCAGTAAGTACCTACTAGACCTTAGGTACGCCGCCACCACCGCTGCCTATTGGGTATTGTGACGTTGTCTAAAATATACGTTACACAATATATATAAGTACTCAACATTGTTTGGTTATAGCTAAGCTACTTAAGGGATTATAAATTCAAATATACATACCTACTACATTCAGGGTAATTAGCTGAACCTGTAGCACTTGAATTTCTAGTCCCGTAGATCAAGTAGTAAGGCTCAACGTTCAGGTTCTATACATATATCGTTTTTTTTTAAATCTTACTTATTCTGATACTGCTCTGTAAGCTCAAACGTTATGGTTATAAATAACTAAAATAATCCTCCAGATTAAGCCTGGAGGAGCCATCTGACGAGAACCAAGTGGACGTCCCGCCGGAGATGGTCGTCGAAGAAAAGCAGTCTCTGTTACTAAAACTGCAGAGCTTTGACAAAAACGAAGAACGTAAGGCCGAAGCGAAGAAACAGGAAGAAGCACAGACTGCCATCGAGGAATCTCCAGTGGAAGACGTTGAAGAGGCTGCAGACGAGATAGTTGTGAAGCCACCAGCTGCTAAAGTGAAAGCGCCGCCGCCGCCAGTTCCGGTTGTGTTGCCAGTGTTGAAAAAAGTTGAGGTAAAAAAGTACCTAGACATTGACGGTATTTTTTGTTAGGAGTTTAGTTTAGAGGTTGAGCAAAGAAAAAAGTTTAGTTTGCCAAACTTTTAATCGGTATCGTACGTAACTATATACATATAACGGAGTCGGAATAAATAAATATAAATACTATGTTTCACGTAGCTGGTGAGTGAGGACGAGGTGAGGGCGCGCCAGGAGTACCTGAAGCAGCAGCGGGACAAGCTGCTGGCGCTCAAGAAGCGCGTCCGCGAGCGCCGCCTCGGGGCCGCTCAGGAGGAGGATGAGGGAGATGCAGGTAAGCAACTGTACTGCATTTAAAGTCCACAATAAGCTTGTCAACTAGTAATCGTCCACTGCTGAGCAGGGGCTTCTTCCAAGGACCGCCACAACACTCTGTCCTACGGCTATCATCGTCATCATCATCAGCTAATAATCATCCACTGCTGAACACAGGGCTCTCCCAAGGAGCGCCACAACACTCGCTCCTCGGCCATCCTCTTCCAACCACTACCGGCTACCCGCCTAAGGCCGTCGGTCCAGGTCTTTGTCCTCGGGCAACCTCATTTATTATCAACTAACTGGTCTACTTGCAGGAGGCGAGGGTGAGGCCTCGAAGCCGGCGCGGCCGCGGTCGGCGCGCGTGGCGGCGGCGGCGCTGGCGGGCTCGGCGCCCCGGCCGCCGCCCGACGCCATGTCGCTGCGCCGCGCGCTCGCCACGCAACTCAAGACTGAGGTCGTGGACACGCAACACTGATGTTTTGAAAATGCTATGGATATGGCCCCCTATATTCGATCAAGTTAATTTGGTCGGAATATCCACCTGTTTGATAATTTTAACAGAGTCCATACAAAAATCTTTTTCATGTTTTTTTTCTGTGATATTACTTTTATTAAGCCCCAGTTTCACCATACTCTGTTAGATCATAACATGGGATTAGTTGTTGACTTGACTCATCTCTCAAGAATTTAATATCTTCTCCATGGAGTTGAAATATAATTGATGACATTACAATGTAACAGGGGCATAATGATCTAACAGACTATGGTGAAACTAGGCTTAAATGTTTAGTTGCTGGGTAATTACTATAAATTATTCTAAATGTTCAATTAAATAAATGAAAAGCAGTGTATCGTATTTACCTTATATTTATATTGCTTACTTAACTAGTGACATCATAATAATAGCATTATAATAAGCTTATTTATTTTACACAACTTTGCCAATAGGTAATCTATTTTTTAAATCTGTGTATAAATTAGTTTGCGATGGTCATCCACCCAGACAGATAAAAAATAGTTATCGTTACAGTCTACTTAGAACTTCGTATTACAAGTATTTCAAGGAATTCAAGGATCGTATAAAATAATTGACAGCTCAGCTATTATACGCGTGGATGTTCGACAGATTTGAAAATAAAATTATTACATAAAAAGTTATATTTACAATATAGTCTGACCATTAGTATCCACGCATTTAATCGTCTCGCAAACACTTGTGCACTAGTGAACTGGATGCCCAATAACATAAATAATTATAGTCTACTTATGTATTTATACTTAAGCCCACCAAATTATCATTCTAATTAAACACACTTCATAATAAAATACGTGTGACCATTGTTTTAACGACAGCCATGTCGTTCGTAAAAATTGTGTAAGAATTAAGTGTGACTTTTTCAAATGTGTATTAGAAACTTGATATGTATCACCTTTTTAAAATAGTTTAGAAGGAAGAAGAAGGGAACAGTCTTATGGCATACCAGTGGAGATGCGAGCGAGGTGGAACCATAGTTCCTGCGAGGTTTGATGCTGAGCTCAGCCACCGCTATTGGTGGCGAAGCAAGGCCATGTTGGTCATTACAACCATGTCCCAGGCAAGATCTACAATTCCGAAGACAATTATTTATTTAAATCATCGAGTTGAAAATAACAGTTACGTCTAAATTCCACACTTGTTTCTTCTGATTCAGAATATTTTATAAGTATCGAGATACAGTTAGTGCATTATAGACTGGGGACTTTGATGGTTAAATTTGTACATACATTTAAATATACGTATTTACAAACACAAATGCTACAGCTAGGGGTTAACGAGTAATAAAATAAAATTGATCTCGATCAGATACATTTTATCACATACACAGTTGCGGTGTGTAAAATACGCTACAAATAATAAGCGAAAATACCTAATAATCGTGCTAATTTATACCTTGAAAATAGAGAATGAATCCAAGAATCTTATAAAGTATCGTAAAATTCATGGGCGAATATAATAAACAAATATGGAAACTTGAATTCTGTATCGGTCTACTCATGTTATTAAATGATATCCATAAGCAAAGCAAGAGAGAATTCTAAAGAAATAAATAATTATTCTCTACTTCCAAGAGTCAGACTTCTCAGAGACTTGAAAATCTTAACAAAGAAATAAATAATGATTATATTATTTTGATAAATTGTAATTATTATAAATGGACGGCTGCCACGCTGCTGTATTGAGTTCGATCAAAAAAATATAAGACGAACGAAATGTTCATAAATAGCATACATATTTCGCTAACGTTTATATAACTTGGGTCAAGTTTCTGAGAAAACTAACAGCCACATCTAAGGAATGCAAATGAATTGACAAATAACAAGCAAAATCTACTAATACAATAATTTTATTGAGATATTTATGCAAGCCTAGGTTGAATTTTAGTGAATAATGTTTAACAGAATTAGCATTTACTTCTGAAGATATAAAACGAAGACCAACTTGCAAACCTTCATTGATTATCAGTTTCTATACTTTGTAAAATATAGGAAGAACCATATGACAGCTGTCAAATCCATACATATATTTTATCTGTCATTTGTTAAACTTCAACTTTATTTTGAGGCAATCTGTCGTTCGGTCTGTCATTTGTTGGTCAAGAGAAAATTTACTTTATTCCCCATGTATAAGCATTTGTTAATCAAACTTCATAGGGTTCTTAATATATTTTGCAAAGTATAGATGTTTAATATTTTTTACATCCGTTGACATAAAGCAAAATCTGAGTTTAAAAAAATCCTATGAATTCGCAGCCTATACAAATAAAAAACTTAAGGCTTGCTTGTGTTTATCTATTTCTTAATGTGTAAATTCTGCAGGGTTTGTAATTAAAACTATACTGGGATCCAAGATTAATAAATATTTTCATGCAAATGATTATGAAAATAGCAATGGTCTTCGTTTTAAATACATTTCTGAAGATTTAAATAATGTATCTCACAATATACATGACATCATTCCTATTAAAATGTACCTATAAATATTGTAATATTTTGAGTAGCAATTCCACAGCACAGTTTATGTTGATTATTGATTATAATTAACTAAATTATTTTAAAATACATACAAATACACTTTTAATTTTTACACTAACATTCATTCTGACATGCTGTCTTGTGGAGTTTTATTTCTCTCGAAAATTTCTTTGTACTTTTTAATGATCCGAAGAAAAACATATGAAATTCCAAAATGTGAGTCAAAGTCACATAGCAAGTATATTGTTGTTGTGTTGGTGAATTCTAATGTTACACATGAGAAAAGAAAAGTTTTTATATTATATCTGACCATTATTACCATTCACCATCGGTTATTTATTATGTAAATCGAGTTTTTTTATGTAAGAGGTTACATTTGCAGAGTCTAATAGATTTTTCACTTTTGGTCGCCACATAAAAATGCAGATTTTTCACTTCATCCAAACCAATAATGCTAGTGTAATATACCTATGTCAAAATAGTCTTAGCAGACTACTTAAAAATATATTTCTCATTAACTTTTCATTGATAAAATATTTAATAAGTCGTCTGGCATACCGTTATAGACGATAATAACTAGGTACATTGAAACTATACAAAGCTACCGCACTTTTAGAATGGATAAGGCTTGAGGTACCAATCACAAACAACATAAAAATAAATAGATACATAAGAACGTAACATATAACGTGAGACAAAACCGACGACAAAATGAGCGTTGACGCTCAAGTATCAAAATCACTACTGAAATTGATTCATACGCACACATTCACTCCGCAAGCAACACTCTCCTACAACTGCAAGACTCGCTAACGTCGCTACTCGAGAGTGAATGTGTGCAAACATCAAAGTCTCTGAAATACCTGTACAAGTATACAATCACGGTCGCTAAATTACATTTCATTTAAATTGCGTAATCTACGTTTACTCTAACTGCGCCGCATCAACGAGGGAACACGTTAAACGTAGCACTGGTAATTTGTGGATTTAAATTAGCCTTCAGTCGTGTAACTGTCACCGTCATTTCGCATCCGCGCGGGGCGTGAAACGGCGTGTGTATAAATACGTGCTCACGTGTGGGCTTGTGCTGGGCGTTGCGAGACGGGCGCGGGGCGGGAGGGGCGGGGGGAGGGGGGGCACTACGCCAGGCGCGGCCGCTTGGCGTCGCGCTCCTCGACGCCCGCCGCGCCCGCGCCGCCTCCGCCCTCCTCCTCCTCATCTGAGTCTCCGTCGTAGTCCACCAATCCCTGGAGTACCGATACATGTTAGTTTAAATCTGGCATTCTGGGACAGTATTGCTGTTTTTTTTGGCAGGACTGATAATATTACTATTTTTAGTTTTTCATCAATAGTGTGTGATATATAGAAATCAGGTCATGTATGAATCTAAACACGTAATATGATAAAACAATAAGATATGTTGTCATAAGCATTACGGTTCGGCGTTAGCTATGTAGCAAGCAGGGTGAAATTGTTGTATGATTACGAAATGTATGGATGTATGATTCGTTGATTATAGATTTATGATTAACGAAACTAAACACATGAGGCACGTTACAACCAAACAACCAAAATTCATTCCCAATGTTTCTATTTACATCTTCCCTGATTGATTATGTACCTATCAGATGGCAAATTACATGTTTCACTGTTCAAAGTTATTTCAAACGCGCATAGGTAAAACCACGACATTTAGTTGTTTAAAAAACGTATTACATAATATAAACATAAGGTAGGTTAGGTATAGCGCAAAAAATCCCTTGAACAGTGAAACGAATGGCCCTGGCAGCTGGCTCCCGGCGTCCGGCGAAGCGTCCCAGGCGGCTACAAACGTCAGTTTACCTGGTTGAGTAATCGTGGCGAAGATACCTGAACGTCGGCGAGCGGCTTGGCCGGCGCCAGCGCGCGCGGCGGCCCGTTCGCGCTCTCTGCGCTCGCTAACACCTTCTTCTCTACTATTTTGCCTGGAAATAAAACATGTTTTTGTTTGTTATTTTTTGTAAGAAAGTAGCTAACAAAGATGGATTCGTATGAAAACTGGAAAATGATTTCTAAAAGCGTAACTGACACGAGACGCGGCCCTAGTGGCACGCTTCAAATGGGATACCACACCATATGTATAACAACTTCGGGCGGCACCTTTAGCTAACGTGAGATTAAACATAACCTAACCAAAAACTTCCGACATTCAACACTGAAAGTCGCATAAACTATGAGTCGCATAAGAATGCCTCTGCTCATTTTGATAAAATATGTCTAAGATCACTCGGGGTAACAATACCAATCATTCACGCCTACCACAGACAGATACAGACTCGTTAACCTTATAACACCTCTCGATTTCCATCGGTTAACAATACGCAACTAACCGATAGCATCAAGCGCGTGATGCGCGGCGTGCGTGGCGTGCGCGGCGTGCGGCGCGTGCGGCGGCAGCGGCGCGTCCAGCGGCGGCTCGTCTTCCAACTCGTCGTCGTCGTTGAACCACATCTCCTCCTCGTCGTCGGGCGCGCGCGCCTCGCGCCGGTACCGCGTGCGCAGGAGGGACGGCACTACCGCCTCGCCGACTACGCTGCCGCTTACTGGAATGAGAGTGTGGGTTTGTTGTATGCTGGATGTAAATACAGTGAAACCTGGATAAGTGGGAGTACAAGGGATCTATAACTTTGTACCACTTTCGAATGAATTACCCATCAAATCTCACAATTCAATAGTTTCAACCAATGAAATTAGGATTTTCCAACTATTCATAATAATTAAAATTAGTACTTATGTAATAACAGCTTGGAATAATTATGATAAAGCCAATTTAGTAGTAGCCTTTGACTACATAATTACCTTCAGTGCATTTTAAAATTCTACAGAAGTATTTCAATGAACTGAAGCTACATCGACTTATACATTATGACGATACCTATTGATTATGCTTTTTATTTCTTGTCATCGTATATCTATAGGATAATATCCTATAAATATTATTTTTATATAATATGATGATTATAGTATAAATATACAACTTACCTCGATCTCTCTCTTTTAATTTGTCCTGGTGTTGGTCATACCGGGACTTTAAAGCTTTGAATGTTTGTACATATTCCACATCCTCGAGGATCTTGCCGTAGTTCTCCACAACATGCGAGCACAGCGACTTGATGTCCTCTAGCTTGATGAACTCAAATAATTCTAATATAGCTGAGTCTAGCAGATTATATCTGAAAATCAGAAAAGGAATAATATTAATAAAGTCATAGTCATTTTTAAAATATTTCACCTTCCGTACTCTACTATAGGTACTGCTTTAGAGGTAAATATTTGTATAATTCAGTCATATAACAGCTTCGTAATCTATCATACCCAGTGAAAGCATTACATAATATAAGAAACTGATATACGATGCATTAAATACCCCTATACCTGAGAATTTACCATGTTTTGGTCATATTTTATATCCGATACTGGTTCAATTTCAATAACTAGATGTTGAAGGTAACGTAGGGGAATATAGGCATCACTGCTTATATCAGTTAAATGGATATATTACACGGCGTTTCTTTCGACATTTCCTCTCCTTAGTGACTGAGCATTTGTGAAATGGTGGTTGGTACAAAGGCAACTTAATGCTAGTAGCATTCTCTACCACCTTTGGTGATATTGAAAAAGTGATTGGTTGGTAGTGTGATAGGCTATACGATAGAAGATGGTCTATATTCTTGACATTCAATAAATAATTGTATAATTTTACATTGAATAAATGATATTCTATTCTACCAGCACTTACCTGCCATTATTTCTAAGGAAGGCGTCGACGACGGGCGCGAACAGGTTCCCCTTGATGATGTACCGGTTGTAGTATTCGTCCTTGAGCGCGATGATCTTGCGCATGAACCGCAGCGCGCCCAGCACCAGGAACGTGTGCGTGGACCGCATGAGCACGAGGATGCGCCGGAGCAGGTCCTGAAGGGAATCGGAGGTTAGATTAATGGATATACTGCCAGTTTCAATAACTCTATCTACCGATGGCTGGTAGTTACTTAATTTCATACTATTTTGACACAATATGGTGTGTGTAAAATAGTGATAGATAAATCGTATATTTTGATTACACTGTAATGTTTCGTAAGTTGTTGTATAATTTAACATCAGTTTAAGGGATTCGTTTATCGTAAGGGCATGCTACATAATATAATTGAAAGTAAATCGGATTCCAAAGATCCAACTAAGTATGTTGTATTTTTTGTATTTGCCATTCATATTACAGTATTTTACTTTCCATTCAATAGTTATAATAGGGTCATAACAACATATTGCTGTCTGTATGGGACTCCAACTAAAATGTACTAAGTATGATAAAGATAATTAATAGTAGATACCTTGTTCAAAATGCATGTTTTGCTGTGGTAAGTGTGATGTTCCACGCAGAATGAAAGCAGCTCCAGCACTAGCCCTAACAACTGGACCGTGTGGTAGTCTTCCTTCAGGGGCTTCTCTCCAGTCGTGTTCTCCAGTAGCGGTGCTGAAAAAAGACCACAATCTCGCGTCAGTGACCTTGGCATTGTCTAAAATAACTAATTAATGAACTACGCTTGCAAGCTTGTAAACGGCCGTTGGCATGGTGCCAACAAATAATTTTAGGCGTAAGAATGAACTGTAGTAGTGTGGTTTGGGTCAATGAATCCACTTCAGACATGAACAAGTATTAGCGTAGC
This sequence comes from Plutella xylostella, assembly GCF_932276165.1. Classification (NCBI taxonomy): domain Eukaryota; kingdom Metazoa; phylum Arthropoda; class Insecta; order Lepidoptera; family Plutellidae; genus Plutella; species Plutella xylostella. Next base: position 5,016,067 of record NC_064005.1, read on the forward strand.
TTTTACGACCTTTGTCTTTGTAATGACAGAGAAAACATACCTATTAAAGTCTGTATACTGTTTTTGTAGAAAAAGTTGAGAAAGTCTGCTTTCTCAGTTTTGTTGACGGAGGCCAGCATGCTCTCAGGGTCCAGGAGTATGCGCAGGACGCCCATGAGCTGGACTGCCCCTCCGAGCTCTGGATCCCGGTCACGTAGCATCTGTTCAATCACTATGTTCAACAACATGTGCTCCTGAAATTATATAAATTGCATTTTATGACCTGCATCATATCACCCAATTTAACAATCAAGAAACAGTTTGACATTATTCAATCAATAATAGGATACTAACATTTGGTGGTATCATTGAAAATAGGGACTTATACTAACCTCTTCTGTGTTATTTGCTTGCTGTAGAGTGTAATCTCTAACTACAGAAGGTGAAAACTCCACAATGTACGTTAAGATGTCTATGGAAGCTGTTTTCGTCTTCTGGTCATCTATGGCTAATGTGATTTCTAATGCAGGCTGAATCCCGAGTGACACCAAAGTCTTGTAAAAAGCGTCCTTATCCTGTGGCTGTAGGTTTTGTGAAAAATTACAAAATTCTTTTAGAAATAAAACTAAATCTCTTCTTTTTGTGTCTGGTGTCTTATCATCCATCAGCATCTTGAATAGATCTGTCAGGAACTTCTCGTCTTCCTCTATAAGTTTCACTATTTCTACTTTGTTAAAAAATATAAAACTAGATAGTGTGCTCACTAGGTTGTCCTCAAAAACTGTAGGAGTTGGTAAGACAATATCCTGAATGTACTGTACTCTGTATGTCTGATGGATCTTTGCTAGTAAGTCCTGGTTCTTTATTGGAATGGCCTCACGGAACTTGGAAAGTTCTTTTAGATACTCTCTGTGCTTTTTAGGCTGTGGCAAACTGGGGTCATATTCTAGACAACCAACAACATCAAATATTGTGTCTTCAGCAAACATTGTGTCCAGGAGAGTGTTTTTGTTCAAGAGGAATATGCTTTTGAATATCTCATAGAGATGATGTAACCCTTCAGTGTTTTCAATGTCTTCACACATATGAAAGAGGTTTAGTAACTTTTTGATGTAGTGTTGTGACTCGAGTGCTGCAGCCAGTTTATCTTTCCTCGCTGGAGACACCAGACAACTGTTGACCAGCTCACTGATGTCCTCTAACCGACCCATCTCACATGCTGGTAACTCTACTGGTTGTACATTATCAGACATTTCATCAAACCGCTCATCTTCAGACTCTTCCACAATTTCTTGTGTTATTTCTACTGACGGATCTTTTCCTTGTACCTGAGAATAGAAATCACTGCATAAGACTGTGAAATAGTATTTAGGTTAGATTTTCACACTTCATTTAGTAGTAAAGAAGCCAAGTATGAATTGGAGTATGAGATACTTAAGTAAAACAAATAAAAAGTTAACATAACAAAGCTTTACTTACCTGACAAATCTTTTCCCATATTTCATCACATCCTGCCTTTTCTTGGAAGCTCAGTGCTAAGTCGAAGTTGTCACCCTCTGACCAGACTATGAGTGTGTCTTGTTGCTTCTGGTACGCCGTGTCAGGCTGGATCTTGCTCTCCAACAGCAGTGAGCCATCTGACTCGGCCCGCACCAGCAGCGAGGTGCCCTTGAGCCTCTCCACATAGCAGGACGAGACGTGCCCGGTCCCTCTGTCGTCCCATTGCCGGTCAGCGTTCAGAGCGTAAAGTTTCACTCTTCGTCTAGTGTCAGTCATGATAGTCAACGCTCTAAGCACTAAGTATTCGAATGATGAATCAATTATTACGGCGCTCGTATAATGCACCCTACCAATAACTTATTTAGCTCCCATTTGTATGAAAACATGTGCACTTCTGAAACAAAACGTGTTATAAGTTGTAATATTTTGTATGTCTATACACATCAGTAATTACGGTAATTACATTCATCTTGTTCCTGAGTTTTCTACCAATATTACTGGCTTGAGATGAAAAAGGCCTTGCGGCAAATAAGCTTAGGATTCTCTATTTGTAAGGAATGTAACACTTTCCGCTAAACTTTTATTACAATACATTAATTACTTACAAAATGATTGGGAATCACAAACAAAACAATACGAAGTGTACGCCTTTCACTTTACAGACATATCTTTAAAAACAAGTCAAACTGAAACTCCATTTGGGTTATTTAACAATAAAGCCAATAAATCCGAGATAATTACCGGCTTTCACACACAAAATCATTTAAAATGACGTACCTTCAAAATAGTACAACATCGAATTTCGCCATATTGGATTCACAACTCACAACAACGCTGAAGCGACGGGGTTCTCGTTATTTAAAATTTGGCGGTTTATTTAAAATTCGGGTTTCAAAAGTATTACAAAAAGTTAATGTAATATTTTACCTTTTGATTATTTATCCTCCAGTTCATGAAAACCACTTTCTGAGACCTTTTCTCTTTAAAAAGCCTTCATCAACAAGCTCAAAATTAAAATCCTTCCCCTTGAGAACCAAAATCAAGAATCAACAAAATGAACTAAAAACAAAACTGAAAAATCTATGGTCTGCTGATTTAAAAACCTACAAAATTGTCTATGTTTTAAAAAAAAAATTGTATAATGCCACCACCCCACTTGGCTATTCGTATTTACGTGTTCTATGCATATGTGGTTAACCAGTGTTACTGTCGAATTTGCCTACATCTTGCCATGGTATTTGGCAAATACAATAGCCAAATGTGGTATTTGAGTAAATGCGGTCGGAGTTCTGCCGTAGTATCATAGTATGGAGTTCAATCTCAGGTTCATACTCAGGTTCCATGTAGTTGGAGACCATAAAATTACTAACGTTCGTTTATTACTTCTATGATGTTGATGGAGACGCGCGAGCGAGTGGCGAGCGTAAGCTCATCTCATATCCAAAGACATGTCCGATGCGAAGTGTACATGCTCTACATTCTCTCTGTTTCTAAATCTTTTTGACTCCTTTTTGAATAATAATCACTCCTCGAACCATTAGGACTCATGTGATACGACCCTGTATCACGCGAGTCCCACTGTTAGAACAACCGGAAAAAACCGTGCAGTCCGGTAAGACGAAACGCGTTATCGTTATTATTCTGAGACCATCACATTCAAGCCTCAAATACAAATTATGAACGAATCTTTTTCGGCTGCCATTTTGCTGCGATCTGTCATTATTGATGTCAATGAGATAGTAGAAGTGTTTTTAATTTGTTTTGATTTATTATAGCGTAATTGTAGATAAAATACATGTCCTAAGTCGAATTAATTCATTGGATTTCATATTTACACCCACTCCGAGCAAAATGTACAAGGAATTCCATAAAATTCTATGTAAGAAAGACTTTTATTTAATTTCATTTTTTGTCCAATATCTATGCGTTTTGCCGATTGTTATTAAATTTAGGACTATAATACGATTCGGACTGCTCAATAGTTTCATATTTATAAGCTGTGAAGAGAATATTATATGAAAAACTAGTTTAATCACTGTGAATAGTTGTTGTGATTGCTGGGCCACTGTAAAGGAGTTATGTTTTGTATAGAAGCCACTAAGAATGTAGGAAGTAAATATTATAATATGTTTAATGACTCGAAATTATACTGTTACTCTGTTTGTTATTCTTTCAGGATTATGCATAAGTCTGTGTCCACGGAGCCAATTATTCATGAATGATATTGTATTGTAAAATGTACCCAGTATGTCTTATTTGAGTGCATCTGAAAATGTGGGGTGAGTATTCTGTGGTGTTCCTTTTTATTCCAAAATAGAATATCTAACTTACATCAATATACATTTTATTGTTGCAACTTGTGTTCAGAATATATTATGTATTGCATTTCAGTCAGTCAGTATGGTATAGTCTTCTGCATCTTTAATACAACACATACATAAATCTGCTCATAGGACAAATGTTGTGATAATCTTTTCAATATTAAGCCAGAAGTCTATGGGTGAGGCCAGACAAGTGTAATTTTGTGAGTTATGAGATGCATATTTGATGCGGGGGGACGAGGGGGTGGGGAAATGACTCGCTCCCCTCATCCCCGCACACATCACAACTTACAAAATTATGCTCGTCTGGCCTCACGCTATGGCAGATTTAGCTAATGTAAAATATAAATAACATAACACTAATAGTATTTATGTATTACTGATTATGTAACACTGATAGTATTTTTATTTATTTATTATGTGAAGAGGAAAATTTCACGCATATTTTTATGTTTGCAGGTATAGTGGCATACCGCAAACTATATCCGATGCTACTTGTGCATCACAATATAAAATGGCTGTTGAGGGAGTACCAGCCGTTTGCAATGAAATGAACAGCTTCATCAATGAAAACTCAGGGGATGAAAATTCCTACAGCAATGACAACTATTTCCATTCAAAATTTAAAATTGATCCTAATGAGCTTTATACATTTCATGATTCTGATATAATAGCTGGTGAAATAACAGTCAGCCACACAGAAGACAATTTCATTTTTAATGACAACATTGATACAAAGCCAGTAAAAATGTGCTTTGAAAGTCCAAGATCAGACATAGATGTCACTGATTCTACCAACAAGGTGTGCATCAAAGAAGAGATCAAACCAAATGTAGTTCAGAATGGGCATTTAAAAACTGCAAACAAAACCACCTCACAAAAAGATGTAAAGACTTCAAATACCAAAGTACAGAAAGTTGTGAAGAGTCTCAGTCAGTTGATAAAGGATCCGTTGCGAACAAAACTTAGTAATGTAGTGAAATCAAGCATAAACACCAAGGGCCAAGCTAATGTTGCCAACATGGCCGCCAATCTACCGACTAGTACCAAAACCAGTATTAATAGTGTTAGTTCTAACCCTACCCCAGTAATTCCGAATGTAAAGACTGGTTCGGAAACTTTTCTGGATGTGTTCAAGAGGGAACAAGGGCTGGTGGAAGAAGCTGCCGCTGTTATTAAGACAGAACCCGATCTCCCACCGCCAGTGAAAGTTCCAGGCCCACCACCGATAAAGAAAATTCCATCAGGTACAGATTTCGCAGATTTATAACTATTCAATGTGTTGCAAACTCTCTATAAATATTTATATGCTAGGTAACTTAACTATACATCACTCTGTTGGATATGCATCATCTTTGTTGGATATGGCAAAAATGGGGGCTACGTCATAATGTTGTTACTGTCCGATTTCTCAGAAAGTTGGAAATGTCCCTTGAAGATCATTCTTTGAATTTTAAATACAATATTTGTGGCCAAAATATCTGTTTTTGTATAAATCTCAGACACATTCTTATTCTCAAACCTTACATGCACATAAAAAAATGTGCATATGCAAATTTAATGCTTATAACAATCAGAAATCCTCTCCTTACAAAACCCCAGTACACCCTAATACATCCACTTTCAGGCAAGCCAGCCTCAGCCAAGCGGCGCGGGCGCGGGCCCACCGTGCACGAGGCCTTACAGCGGATACCGCGGCGCGCGGTCCCGGTGGCCAGCCGGCCGTGGCACGCGCCCGGCCACGAGCTGTTCGACTGCGGCCCATTGGGCGACCCCGGCCGGAGGCCCTTCACGATGGTCGACTCGAGCAGCAGTGAGGACGACGAGCATTGGCCCAATTTTGGTGAGATTTTGCTTCTGTACTGTTCTTCTACTTCCTTCGTGGATAGGGGTTAATATTTGAAAATAGAGCCATTCAAATATTAAGGGACAGGATTTTACCCTAAAAAGGTAATAACAGAATGTTTACTGAGATTTCGATTCTACTTCATGACAGTGTCAAAGGACCCTTAACTTAGGAGACAGGATATCTGTACCCTGAAAGTAAAGAAGATGTTTGGCACTATTGGTTATACTTTTTTTTTTTTTTTTTTTTAAATCTCGTTTATTTATAGAGGCTTTATTCTCATATGAGAATATGTCAGCCTCATCGTAACTTAAATTTAAATTTTACACACTAATTAAACATAATATTTTAAACAATAGTATTAGGTAAATTATTTCTTAGGTCTAGATATATATTAACAATTTTATAAAGTCTCCTAGCTGTCTCCGACCATGGCATCGCTAGGATGCTATTGTACACACCTACATCAGTACTTGAATGACCAGTCAGTTTAATAGAAAGAGTGAAACAGTAAACATCTCCAGTGAATTGTGAACAATAATACCAGTGTTTTATTTCGAAGACTCAACAGGCTAATATATAGCTACCTCTACGTCAGTGGCATTTCCTCATCTTCCTGAAGAACCAAACAGGTGCAACCGCCACTTCCTTCGCACCGTATAGTAATAGTTCATGAAACGGTCGAAGTGATCCGCACATTTGGTTGGTTATTGGTTATACTTAAAACTACCTGCGCCATCGCGCCAGTTGCTATATTTTGTGACTTCATAATCAAAAGCAACTAATTTACTTTTGTAGTGTGGATGCAGGGTGCCAGCTTAGTGATCCGAATAACCTTAAAGGGTAGTCCGGATGAAGCCTACATCAGACATATACAGCATAGCCAAGCCAATAAGACCTGTCTTGTACTGAAGCTGGGAATGCGAAAAGGGTCTATTAATAATATTATGATTCACTGACCCCTTTCCGTATCTCAATGTTTTGGCCTTTATCAGTAGTGCTTTGAGTCAGTTTTTCAGAGTATTTGTAAACAAAGGCAGGGCTTAAAGGATGGTTAAAGAAAGAAGATAAGATAATGCTGATGTAATAATTGCCTCATTGTTTTATGATAGTGGTAGTTTGGAAGTATACCGAAATTCATGTGACAAAATATTAATGTTCTGCAGAAATTAATTGCAATAAGGGTTTTCCTCTATGTGAGTAGTAAACAATCGGCCAGTGGTCACTTGATAAACCTGTCTATGCACAGATTTATACCTCAGCAATATTCACAACAATCCAATACATTATTGTTCTTTTTGTCTGCATCATTAACCCAACCTTAACAAGTTACTGTGCGAGCGTGAGGGCAATTACTGTGCGTATGCGACAAAGACAAATATATAAAGGTCAATGCCCGTTTTTCGCTGTTCCTAGTGACCGTGTATTCTTTATCATCCACCAAAGGTTCCACTCGAGAGAGCCACGTACAGGAACTTTGCCCTCTCTCAGAATAGAATAGAATATGTATCTCAGCGATAAGGCCGCCTATTGTACATTAGTTCTAGTCTATAAGTATGTTTTTGTATGTCTGATTAATGTGGTGTTCAATAAAGCAATAGTCTATTCTATTCTATTCTATTCTATTCTATTCTATTCTATTCTATGTATCATCCATTTCGCAGGTGAGCACATGGGGTGCGTAGAAGAGACAATGGCGGAGTCTCGCGGCGCCCGATTAGCCCTGCGCCGCGCCGCGCTCCGCCGCCAGGTGGCGCAGGCCTCGGCCGCCATGAGGCTGCGCGACCGCCGCGCGCCGCTGCCCGCTGCCGCTATTAAGGTATAGCTATACACGTTGCTGGAGCTGTTTTGTAAAAATGGTACTCTAACCATAGGTCCTAATACTAGAGTATCTAATACTGATATCAGAGTATCTGATACTGATATCAGAGTATCTGATACTGATATCAGAGTATCTGATACTGATATCAGAGTATCTGATACTGATATCAGAGTATCTGATACTGATATCAGAGTATCTGATACTGATATCAGAGTATCTGATACTGATATCAGAGTATCTGATACTGATATCAGAGTATCTGATACTGATATGAAAGTATCTGATAATGATATCAGTGTATCTGATATTGAAGAAGAAGCAAATTCTGATGGTCCATGAGGTCGCTCCGCTAGTCGGCAGACAGAATAATAACTGATATATTATTGGAATGGATCCTCCGAGTCTATCAATCCATGCGTTTTTTACTCATCTAACATAATATTCTGTATCTTTCTTGCTCAGTAAGTTTATAGTTGAGAACTAATCCAGATGCCTAATTTCAAGACAGATTACTACCGAATTCGTAGTTTTCGTCAAAAGTCAAGATATAACCTACAAACCGCTAAACGTTTATCATTTATCATAACCTCCCACGTCTACAGAAGCAGCTATCATCACCGGGCGCTCGGCTGCCCGCGACCACGGTGAACCAGCTGTTAGCCCTGCGAGGCATGCCCGCGTTGTTGACGTCACAGGAGCGGAGGGTGCTCAGGTGAATAGACACTTTATGTGTGCTAACTCTATGGTAACTCAGGAGGTTAGGTTAGAGAGGTCAGGAGGAAAAGTTGTTAATAATGCTAAACACCATAACCCATAAACGTTTAAGTTTTTGTTTGTATCAGATGTCTTTCCCCGTGGAATGGGATGTAGGACAAAATTGTATAGTCGCGACATTATCATCTGAGTCGTGGGACTAAAAATATTTTTCTATATCTATCATAGGCATGTGCTATGAGTAAGTGATGTCCATATTGACGTTTGATGACAACGGCGCTACTATAGTTCTATTTGCGTGTCCGACCTATGACCATGACCTTCCACTCCCCCCAACAGACAATCCGGCTGGTCGGGCGGCGAGTCGCTGCCCCCCTCCCCCTGCTCTCTCCCCGGCTGCCCCGCCCCCGCGCTGCCGCTCTGCAGCCACTGCTTACCGCACGCGCGGCGCAGCACGGGGCAGCAGCTGTACGCCGCGTGCGCCGCGCTGTTCGCCGACGGGGACCGCTGCGCCGCGCCCGTGCTGCCCCTGCAGGGACCCACGCCGCTGTGCGCGCAGCACCAGAGGAAGCGGGTGAGATATAATCTATTCTCTGTGGGGGAGTAAGTACCTGCACCTGGCTCGCTCGAGTGGAACCTTTGTGCATATCCTCAAGGACTAAACTGCCTTCCTAAGCTTGGACCATTTCCCACCACGCCGGTCCACTGCCAGTTGGTGGGTTCACTCACATACCTAGATGTGCGAAATCTAAATATGCAGGTATCCTCACGATTTTTTCCTTCACCGTAAGAGCGATGGCATATATTGTACTTAAGTTAAAAGAACTCATTGGTACATGTCAGCGCCGGGATTCGAACCCGGATCTCTGGCGTGAGAAGCGGGCGCTTAGCAGGTGAGACATGTAGTGCTGTTTCTGTCTCTCCCAGTGTGTATAGTGTCCCACGCCGCTGTGCGCGCCGCACCAGAGGAAGCGGGTGAGATGTATAGCTGTCTCTGTCTCTCCCAGTGTGTATAGTGCTACCCCTGCACGGGCCCACGCCGCTGTGCGCGCAGCACCAGAGGAAGCGGGTGAGATATACAGCGCTGTCTCTGTCTCTCCCAGTGTGTACTATAGTATCACAGCAGCCACTGCTTGCAGCATGAATTGACAAACTTGCACATATGGGAAAGTCTGAAATCCGTTGATGCGGCCTTATGGTAATGAAAATCTGCGTAAAACAAAGCTCAATTAACTATTTTTTACCCACATAAAAACTTTACATCTGAGTTAAAATTACTAGGGTTCCTCCCCGTTTCGTACAGTCCAGTCCTCTATTCATGCTCCATTTACTAACTAACCACCACCCCTATTCCAGGACAACTACGACAAGCTGTCTCGCGAGGTGAAGCCCAAGAAGCCGCTGGTGCGGCGCCGCTGGCCGCCGCCGCCGCGCCGCCGCCGCCGCCCGCCGCTCAAGAAGATCAGTAGTGCGAACCAGAGTTTGTCGGGTGGGTTGCGAGGGTTGTGTTGTATTGGCATATAAAGTGTAGACTATAGACTGCAGAAATCTGAATATTGCGGCTTAACGGTCTCAGCACATATAAGCGTAACGTAAAGGGATCGCCTCTTTTTCTTCTTTCAACCAGCTCGTGAGCAGAAAGCGAGCTCGTGAATGCCTGTTTGACAGAAGAAAAAGGCGATCCCTTTACGTTACGCTTTAAATGTGCTGAGACCCCTAAGCCGCGATAATTATGCTGGTTGTGTAGCACTTCTGGCCGACATTTAAATTTTTTGTGTCATGACACAACCGGTGAAGTGGTTAGTGGCCCTGACTGCTATGCTGAGTATTTGATCTACGGTGGATACACATATTTTTACTTGGTTCTTTGTATTGTATGATATTTCCAACCCGTCTGCCAAGTAACCCCCCAGTCTCGGAGAACCCTCATGTGGATTATTGTGGGCTTTGATTTTAGTATGATTCATCTACAGACTCTGACTGACAAACTCTTCTGTTTCAGAGCTGAACGTGTGCTCCAACTCGTCCGCGTACGACAGCTCGGAGGAGGCGGCGCTCGGCGCGCTCAGCGACTCCGAGTTCATCGCCTCCGCCGCGCACGAACTGGGTCCGTACTCTTCCACATGCATAGCATATGCATCCGTTTCATAAAATCAGATACCCGGCCAAATCCTGACTAGGTCACTAGTCACTAATCCCTGAAGAATAGATGGAGGAGTCGCAAGCGAGACACTCACATTTCGTAGTAAATTGCAGTTTCATGGTAAGCCATTCCGATAATAATGTTGTCTGCCTCTGTCAAGGTGCGCCGAGTTGTACATAAGGTACAGTGAAATACGTTACTTGGGAAGGCTCTATTCACGCACCCCTAATGAATTGCTTGATTCGCATTTAGTCTCATGGTGATGAAAGGATTCGTCTGCTAGTTTTGTCTTTATCTAATGCTCCAATGTGCACCAATCTTTGGACGAGGAAACCAGAAAGCCACATAGACAATATTTTTTAATGATGTATATTTTTTTACAGAAGTTGAGCAAGTTCCACCTGACGACATCCTGGACTCCGCAGTGTTGGGCCAGATTCCGGACGAAGCTTTCACGGAGTTCTTCAATCAAGGTAAACTTCCATTTGTTTACCATTGCTTAAGAATGAGCCTTATTGTCGCTGATGTGACTATTGACCGTACAAGCAGACGCGTTCTGTTACTTGCCGCAACTAGGAATTTCTGACTGCCTAGTGCTCATTGTCCCACACAACTTCATTTGTTTTATTAGCTGCCACAATATGGCCGCTTGGTGAGCGGTCGCTTATGACACTTTGTAACCTTTGTAATAATAGTTTCAATGAGGATCAGTAACATAACGGAAAAATCCATTTTTGACTATTACATTGCATGTGTTATGATATTCTGAGCACACTTTTTGAATTTATGAAATCCGTCCATAAAGGCCTTCCTAAGCTTGGACCATTTCCCACCAAGCTAATCCAGTGCGGGTTGGTGGGTTCACATAGCTTCATATAGATATACATGAAGCCATTATCGATTGAAAAAAAACTGGAAAAAGATTAATAAAACTATAGGTTAACTTAAAAAAACTCTTGTTTCCAGCGGAAGGTGGCGCCACGTTCGCGGAGAGCTCGGAGCTGGCGCGCGCGCTGGAGGCCGTGCTGGACGAGCGCGCGCTCGACTCGCTCGCCGACAGCCTGCAGCCCGGCACCAAGGTATGTGCTCCACTAACAAAACACTGTTGATGACCGAATGGCACAGCCACAGGGTTTTCCAAGAACAGAAGTTAGCTTAGAATGATGATTTATATCACCTCCTGCCGGCTTGACGTTAACTTATGGGACACCCTGTATACTGACGGTATCACCAGCCAATGCACATCTTCGATGACCGGATGGCGATCAGTGACGCTCTGACTGATTGCTGTGCCGAGGGTCTTAGGTTCGATTCTCGTCGATGGCCAGTAGCCCACCACCAAGATATGTGCTTCACCTACATCATCAGACCCAGGTATACAGGGTGTCCCTTTAATAGTGGACCAACGGAAAAGGGTGACTCAGGTGGTATCCACTATACTTCATCACCACCCTCAACATCAGCCAATAATAGTTCTAGAACTTTCTTAACCAACCACAACTGGTTATGGCTGCCTGGCCTGCCTGTAAGTATAGCGGACGCGAGCTACAATTTAAAATTTTAATTACAGGCAGGCGGTGCAACCATAGCCAGTATTGGTTAAGAAAGCATGCCTGAAAAACATTTTGAAATTATTTACAATTAGTAGACATTTTCAGATTGTTAGATTAGTATCTGGTGAATAAAGGAATACTTTTCTATTATATTCTAGATGCAGGTGTCTTCTGTTGGTGTGGAGATGTCATCAGGCGTGTCGTCATAACACTATTTATTAACAGTAAAGTTGTAGTAAGCTAAGCTAAACTCTATGTATAATACAATTCAGAACAAATTCGTTTTAGCCGAGTTCGTATCATTTCTTCATGCTTTAAGTTTGTATAACACTTTGTTTAAGTTTAGAAAGGGATTAATTTAAGATGTATAATGATGAATGTTTTGGTCTCGCATAGATTGTTTGTATGGAGGTTGTTGTTGGTAATACAGCAGTTTGGTTGCTGTTTGGTTGTGTACCTTGTCAGACTCACAAACCGCTGATATTCTAATTTAATTTGAATCTATGCGGACTTCTTCGACAGCTCATTAGAAAACCTAGTGGTTTGGTACCGTGTGTGCCACTGTTCTATTATCGCCACCATTTATCTATGAATGATTAAGTTCTTTTTAAATGAGCTTTTATAAAACTTCTATTTGGTGATTTGTGGATTGACAAGGCACAAAAGTGTCTACCGTTTAATGAAGCTCACTGTACAATATGACGTTAAAGTATGGCCTATGGTGGATTAGAGAAGTTGGTATAGGTTGGTACTTTTTTGTGTAGGTGACTTTGTCGGGTCAAAATTAATAGCTCTTTGATAATATTGACAATATCCACATGTGAACTTTGACTTACATGTGTGTACGGGTAGTTTTACCGTTCAGATTATACTTATTGTGGATCTAAATTACGGATAGTAAGTTAATTAATTGAATAAAGCCTATAAGATGTTAGGAAAAAGTCACACAAGCGGGTGATTTATTCCATGAAATACAGATCACTTTCGAAAAATATTGTCGATTCAAGATGGCGGAGGGCCAGTGCATGCCCTTCAGGTCTTTCAATAATAAAATGACAGCATGTTTACTTTACATTTTGTTGGGTACGTCTCATATTGTATTCCACTAAGTATAATCCGTGCAGTAATAATGGTAGTAAATGTGTATTTATTGTGAAATTGTTCAGAGATTGTTGAAATAATTGTAAATGGTATGTGTAAAGTTATGAAATTGTGTAATTGAATGTAAAGAACAAAACTGTAAAAACAAGTGTAGGAACTGGCTCGTGATCGTCACCAAAAGTTTACTATAATACTTATAACCTGTTTCAGACATTGAAATGTGACAGCTAAGGGCCAAGAGTAGGTTTTTCTTAACCTATCGAGCTGTGAAAATCGACTCGAACTTGTATGGCGCGGATCTAGTGCAGCGTGTGTACCGCATTCGCACTTCCCATATGTCTAATTTTTATGGAAAGAGCGGTCTTGTTTATTAATTTGAATCCATGTTACTAAACCATAATCAAGTAATCGTCTAATAACGCAGAATTTACTACGGGATTTATAAGAAAAAAACTAAGTTGTCACATTACACAATAGATGAAACAGATTATAAGTGGGTTTGGGTACGGTAAGTAATTTAGTATAATAATTATAGTTTCGTTGCTAATAAGGATTCTCATTTAATGTTTAATGTTTCGTGTCCCGTGCGGCTGACGTCGCAGATCAATATTTTTTATGATTATTATGTTCCTATAAATATTTTTTTCGTGATTTGTGGCTGGTGAGTACTGTATTGTAGGTTCTTGGTAGGTTCTCAGGATAACGATTCAGAGTGACAGAGTTCTACTGGAACTCGAATGCTTAGTCCATGGTTGGGTTTATTTAGGAAATTTTCGCTATCTTGGTCAAAATGAGTCGATTAAAGTATGCAAATTAAACATTCTGATTCAAAATTACTTATTTATATTCTTAGCTCTTGGCAATGTCATACATAGTAAAATAGCTTCATTAAAGTAATTGAAAAAGTACAGTGTGCAAATAAACTTTTAAGACAAGATTCTAAAGTGGGGACATATCAGATATCATTACATTTATGTATATTTTTTGAGATGGCATGCGATATTCTCTGTCTATAAATACGTTCCATTTTTTTTGCTAATATCATTAAACCCCTGGATGATAATTTTAAAACTTACTATAATACTAACTCTAAGCTTTAGTATCTGCATTAAAATGCTAGAAACGTGCAGTGATTAAAAATACGCTTAATTTCTCAATTTATTGTACCTGCTATTAGTTTTGTGACATTTTATACGAAACGCAAGCCAGCTTAGTCTTTATATTGATTATTATGTATGTATTGTAATTTAAAATAAAGTAAACAAGCTAGGTTATTTAGTTTCCTTTTCTAAAGATATCTATATTCGTGTCAATAAGAGATTATCCGAATTAGTGAAATGAATTTGCACAATCGGTTACGCAGTTACTCTAGATTTAGTATTGCAATATCTGCACTTTTTCAATTATACATGGTTGATATTATGAAATTAGGAGATTGCTGGAAAAAAACTTGATGTGTAAAAGCTGATGTTATGTACATGTATCATAGAGAGCCAAGTACTGCAATCCCGAATTAATACGATTAATTTTGATAATAACAGACGATTCTCTTTGGTTTGTATTTGATCTTGAGAAGCGCCCCTGTCGGTTTATATTTGGAACTAATAAAAAGCCAACAAACTCCGTTTTACCGCTTATCGAAGAACCTATCGACATTGTCAATTATTCGGGATCGCAGTACGTTTAAAAGAAAAAATATCCAATATGTACTGTACGCTAGAAATTATTGTTTTTGAAGCTCTTATCAACGAAGGTCTCCTATTCTACCATATATCTTTAAACTATTTGGACTGTAACTAATATCTTGCCTATTTGACTGTTTTAATTATTCAACCTAATCAATAACGATGGGGCTGATCTGTCTTCGAAATAGGCGACTATTTCGAAGTCGATTATTTCCCTTAACATTCTCTATTCATTACTCCTTTTGGAACTTGAAAAAAAAACGAGTAAATGTACACATCTGCTAAAGTTCCGTTTCTATTACATCGTGACATTGCCCTTATTATACTTTGTGAAATATAGCATGAGCCCTGTGACGTTTGATTGACAGATCTTGCTAAATAAAGTTGGGTTTCCCTTGAAAGCAAAGAAGTGAGAAATAAAATGATTTGACAGCTGTCACAGGGCTCATGCTATATTTTACAAAGTATAATGTAGTGCTATAAGTATAAGCTGGCTCTGAATCCAGCAGTTATTGTAAGATAGTTGTACGTAGACACGCAGAACGGTAGAGGTTCAATTCGTTGTTGTAAATTGTAAATTGTGGGGACTGGAGAGAGAAACTGCTACCTCGATCGATGCCTGATAGATGTTCGCTGTTGTTTGATGTTCGTATACTTGGCACACCATCGATTTGACACTTCGAAACGATATTCGAATACCGTTGAAATGTATGGGAATTTACAGGAATTTAGTGACGTTTGAATTTGTGAGTACATAAATTGCGTGAGAGAGCCTATGTATGTGGCCTCGCACTAGGCCCTCTGTACGGTTAGCACAAGTTTTCCCATTTGCGTTGGTAATTGAGTAAACAATGTTGCTGATAGTTTCCGCTAGAGGCGTCACTGTTCGTGTGAAAACTGTAAACTATCAAAAATTTATCAAGACGGATTCGGTCGTAGATTCGAAGTGTCACATTGGTCGGTGCGCTAACTGATGTTGTAAATATTCAATGGAAACGGTTTCGTCACCTTTTGATGTGTTTAACAAGTCTAAGTAAAAGTGACAATTGGCTGCCTGAGCAAACGGTTTATTGTTTTATAGTAATCATAGGAACTAGACCACCACCATTTATGTGTACTCAGTTTTGCACGAGAGTTTTGTGACATTGTGTTTTTACATTGCAAAAGTTGGGATGGGCAAAGGCTAATAATAATTAAACATAACAACATATTTGAAATTAAAATAATTTCATCTTCATTCTGATACTCATAAATTATCTATGTTTATCCTCTTTAACTATCTGTAAATATGTATTTTTTAAACAGGTGCATTGAGATTGGTATGAGAAACAAGTGATTGTATCTTACAGTTCCATACTCTATTTTCGTATAAACTTGCAAGCCACCCTGTATTATACAAAACATCTAAAACTCTAAAATAAATAACAAATGATTAGCAATTAACTTCTAAAAAATGTCTAAAAAGTCAACTATGAGTAAGTTTGCATTTTGCCCCGCTCGGCCCATCCCAATAATATTAAATTTATCTGAGTGGACTTTGTATATCAACCGGCTTGTATTGCCAATATACAATCTATACATACTTACCTATTTATTGATAATCTCTGTGTACATTATTGTAATTAAATTACCTTCGTTTAATGATAGTAGTGACTGATATGTAATAGGTATTAGGTGGCCCGAAGTTCTGTAAAGTTTAGTTTTACCTTTGCACTGAGGACAGACTAATTCACTCTTGACGATGACTGGAACTTAAATTCTAACGCATTTACAATGATTTTATGATATTTACCAAGCTTTGCTTTTTTTTAGTAACTCAACAACAAGAAGTACGCAATATCGGGTTTGGTTACTTCCGTTAGTACCATTGCATTCAGTTAACCATCAGTGTTGCTAGTTCAACTACCTAGATGGCGTTACTAAAAGACACCAAATAAAAGCAAAAGCCATTGTGGTCGCAGTGTGAAATGTGCCTTATGGGCTCATAAAATCATTATTCAAACGAGATAAGAACGCAATTACC
The DNA here is from genome assembly GCF_932276165.1 of Plutella xylostella. Lineage (NCBI taxonomy): Eukaryota > Metazoa > Arthropoda > Insecta > Lepidoptera > Plutellidae > Plutella > Plutella xylostella. The sequence continues at coordinate 5,032,754 of NC_064005.1, forward strand.
AAATTGAGTTAACGTCGTCAAGAGTAAAATTAGCCGATGGAAGTTAATGTTAAAAATACAATGAGAACAGACGATAAAACAGAATTCACCGTAGAAGGTTTGCGTTGTATAATAAATTAGAGAAACGTAAATGTGTAAGTAGCAAGTGAGCCTTCTTCAGTAGGTTTCTGTGAAGCAGTGGTCTGCTTAAAGCAATATATCTCCATTTCACCCACTAGGTGCCCGTACGATTTTATATGATGCATTTAAACAAACAATTTGTAAAAGTAATAAAGGAAACTACAATGACGACACGTGTCTTTCATTTTTAACTTGCTTTGGTTTTCCTTCGTTATATTCGCCGACCTTAGGCAGACAGTTGTGGTTAAGTGAGAAAGGACGAGGACAGAGTGTTGATGATGATGATTACCCTGGCCCAATATAAATGCAAATTTTACACTTACGGGCAATGAAAAGGTGCCACTGAAGAAAGTACCAAATTACTCCTAAACGGAAAAGGCTAGCTTAATACCGCCTTCTGCACTATTGAGGTACATTTAACAGTGCAGGATATTACCAGCTAAAAACGATAATATTTTGTTTAAATTTTAAATTAATTCATTGAAAAAATTGTTGTCGTTTGGTATCGGCATTTTGTGACTGGAACTTTTTCATTGCCCGTAAGTGTATTTATCTCTTACACAACTTAGTACAGGGTATGTATTATGTATATCTAATAAAAGTTTAGTCATCTAGATATATTATCTCCGATCGGTATTACAGTTGAATAAACCGACAATAACTAAAGTGCACCGATGGCGGCGACAAGGTTGCAAGTAATAAATAAAAGCGAGTCAAATTATGAGGATATCCCGCTGAACTAGAGATATGGGACTTGGTCACATTAACACGTGCACGGTATTGGCACACTTCCCTGGCTGCATGAGTGAAGGCAATATACAGATTATTTTAGTCGTGTCACACCTACATAGAACACCTTTCGATATTATGCAGCTTGAGTGTTGAGTTCAAATACCTACGTACCTAATATGTGTACCTACTTTTAGGTGGAATTTCACCAAACGCTAAACCACGCTAAACGTATTTAGTAGCCTGTCATATGTCTGTCAGTTAGTACAAAATGTATTTAAAATGTTATTTAAATACTATTTTAGGTATATATATACCTACGCTTAGCGTTTGGTAAAAGTTACCCTTAATAAAGCAACTAAGTACTTACTTAAACTTAATTTCTTTGTTACAGTTTATTTGAGTCTGTTGATTTGTGGGTTCGATCCAAAAAAAATTATAAGTCTTTAGAGGGTAAAAGTTAACTCACGGAACACGCATCGTCATTGTCTTCCAGTTAGGATAACTGCATGTCGTACAGAACGTCCCGAGATCGATTCCTAAAGCCATACTATTTACGAGAGGTTTTGTCTCGGGTCTTGACTAGACTCAAACTATTGGCGAGACCTGCCGAATATGTAGAGATTGTACAGCCCCTCTCTTTTATTCCCTATCTCGCGCAGTTTTGTCGAGAGCATGGAGCGTGCTTTAGTGGGTCTCGGCTATTGTTTGTATGAAATATGAAAATAAAATATATTTATTTAACCAAAAAATTAACACAGGTTATCTTAATAAATGATTTGGATATAAAAAGAAACATACACATACACTCACGCCTTGTACTAATGTACTCCCTTGCGGGCTAGGCAGAGGTGCATTGCTGCACCCACTTTTCGCCAGAGCGTTATGTTAGTCCCAATGTAATAGGGGGCGGGCCTATTGCCATATTACGCGCACATCCAAGACCCGAGAACAAATATCTGTGTATAAACAAATATCTGCCCCAGCCGGGAATCGAACCCGGGACCATAGGCTCAGTAGTCAGGGTCACTAACCACTACGCCATTCGGTCGTCAGGTCGTCTGGATATAAAACAGTTTTAAATTATTTGGACCAGATTAAAAACTATGGTAGCTGGGGTTCTCACACTAGGCTTAGACTGTGCCGTGGGTAACCAGTAGGCAGAATATAACATTTGAGAACAGCTAGGTGGCTTGTTGTTGTTGTTGTATAGAAGGTCCGTTCAAAATAGTAGGTACCTATTTTGAACGGACTTATCAGAATCTAAAGATCTTTGGTCTAGGGTAGTCTTGATACAGCAATGGCCTTAGATGGCGGGAAGCTATAGATGGCTTCCAGTGGTGAGCTTTGGGAGAGGCTTACGTCCCGCAGTGAACTGTTATAGTCTGATGATGATTATGTTGAATGGCCTTAACGTTTACTAGCATGATTTAGCAGTCTCAGTTTCAGTAGCTGATTCTTCCATCATGGATGGTCATAGTTTTACTACAGGATGTCTTATTTGAATAGTCGTAGCCTAACTAGGTAGGTAGTAGAGGTACACAAAAAATATATCAACACCAATTTATTAAACGTATTTTTTTTTATATGTTTCTTGGTTCTGAAATTTACACTAGGTATAGGTATATCTCCGATTTAAGCGATGCGAGTTCAGGCTCTCTGAAAATACACCAATCAACCTAAATGCAAATAAGTATCTTTTACAGTTGGTTGATTCACGGCGTTATATACTTCTTTCTTCTGTTTCTTCTTCATCTTCTTTTCTTGATCTTCTTTTGTTAGTTGATGTCGCAGGGTTCGGGTGAACGCCGGAGCAGTGTCGCTAGCGGCTGTTGGATGTCAACAACAACCAGCTAACCACACTGCCAACGCGGTCAACCCGTTCACATTCTTCCATGTTTCCAGAATCTTCGGTTTTCTTCTTAATTTTTTTACATAAATAGGCAGTAAGTACATATAACTAGCATGTAAGGAAAATTTTAGAATTTAAAAACAGGAGAAATTTGGTACTTGAAGCTTACCTACTATTTATCGAGTATATTTGATTAGATTCCAATAAACTCGTCAGTCAAACACTTCCAAGGTATAAATAACTAAGTAGATACTTGCCTACATGTGGGATGTGGGTAAGTTAAAGTGATTTCTACTTAAGTAAATGTGGCATTTCCTTTGATAAAATAACTGGTTTTTATGTTGCTTTCGAATCGCCAATGGGCGCCTATTGGATTGATATTAGATTACTTATGCAGATGGTAACTATTGGTACCGAAGTTATTTATCGCTAGTTTTGTAGTGAAAACTTGTTGCTAATTGGGTAAGTAGTGAACCAAAACCCATAGTTAGGATGTAGGCCAGTAGTACATCATATTACATATATCACGAATACCTACATGATCTTAAAGATACTTATAGACTAGAGATGCAACGATGAAGATTGAGGTTTCGCTTCTCATTCCGATGCCCCGCCGCGCCGGTAACCTGAAAGAAATAACAGGTTTATTTTTTTTGACGGCCTAAACAACATTAATTAGGAGTATGTTCCTGAATACGAGTAACTGGGGAAACTGCGCAAGCGCAACGCAACAGTTGGTAGGTAGATATCCTATCTATTGAAATGGAAATTTTAGTTTAATTTTCGTAAAATCTCTTTCTCCTTGGTTTTCTCTTATTGAAAGCTACAAACTGTAGATGAGAGTGCTCACACCGAATCCGGGACATATGACTGTAGTTTGACTTGTTTCTAAAATCAATGAAAACGATACCGCCGTTTAAGTTTTTATTTTGGACTTTCCCATACTGATCCATCTCTAAATAGGCTGTCGTAGGTTATTTAACTTATTTATCGATCTAGATAGTATAGACCATAGTCTACATCTCTAGTGTTTGTCACTGACACTTGAGCCTTACCTACGTAGGTACTTATCTAGTTGTTTCACACATTTCACACTAGGTACATGTACCTATACATATACAGTATATTCCTCTAGGAGCACCCTTATGCTTAGCCTAAACACGTGGTATTATTTCCGCCATTGGCTAAACTATTGATTTGACTTGTATTCTGGGTGCCCGCGATACAGTTTTACTAGTGCGGGGCCCGCTGTTAAAATGTAAATTGTGATATGTTTTTGTTCAATAAATATTTTTGAATTTTGAATTTGACTGCGAATGGAACAATAACAGGATAAAGAGCATTCATGTTTTTTTTTTTGCTTGGTAAGTATTAGGTAGGTATATTTAGGTACCAATACCAATGTTAATAAGGTTATGTTTTTATAGGTCTATTTCATGATCGATGTGCCAGTTAACATTCATGTAATCTATGTACCTCTTTCTACCTTTATCATCTCCAATCCTCTATCTACCTTTATTTCAGAATATCTTGATACCCTACAACTGAACAATGTTCAGGAGATTTTTCAGATACTTATGACATGTAGACGCTTTAATTATATATTACCTATATATCAGTATCATTAACTTTATCTATCCTTTTATTTATTTTCAGGGGCATGTTACTTGCAGTATCATCCTTTACTGAACAAGAATCCACCTAGATGAACCCCTCGCAGATCCGCAGAGGAGGCTTCTTCACCGTCAACCGACATCTCTTTAAATCTGTACGCTAGTCCCATACCTCCTGTCTGTTCCTCTTCTTATATACTTGTAGTCGCAGCAGTGCTGTGAGCTACTGTATCATCCTATGCAGTGGCCGGAGCTAGCCAGGGCGGGGTCGACTACACTCAGTCGACTGCGGTTTCTATTGTCTTTAATTATATAAAAGTAAAGTCTCCTTTCAGTTGAATGGCCTATCACGAGGAATGGCCCAATGAGCAGCTTGGTAGTTCTGAATCTGGCAGTGAATGTACTCTTTACCTTGTTCCTTGTCAAACTAATAAACCACCTATTATTTTTTTCAAAGATCGACGAAGTTGGTTAGTTTGACACAGCACAAAAGTGTCATCGCAGGCAACTTCAGGAACTATCAAGTTGTTTGGGACAAACTAAAGGCATATAGGGCACGTGTTTATAGTCATGTCTCACATAATATACTATAAGGAATTTGTAGTTTTTATATATGCGAGTATGTGTATTGGTATTGTTAGGATAGGTACTACCTAGCTATGTGTATAGATGATGACATGACTGTCTGCATATATACCTATATAGCAGAATTACCTTACCTACATACCAGAAGCAGTAAAGTATCTACTTCTAAGTAGGACCTTTGATTGTTTTTTTTTTTTATTTATTATTCAAAAAAAAAATCAATATTACTACTATTACTTATTCATTTTCAGGGGCTTGAGAGCTTCCCTCCTGCCTCTGGTGACCAATGGGTAAGGTTTTGCGTTTTCGTGTTGTTTGAATTCCTATCAGTTTTTAAGATATTATGGTCGATAAATACCAGCAGCGTTTATAGACAATAATGAAGAACTATATTTCGTATTATAGAATACTGTTCTTCTGAACAACTTTATATCAACGGCTTGGTACCGATTCGAATTTTAAACATTTCACAGTTTTTATGCAATGCATAATGTGAAAAAAAAACGTGGATGACCACGATTTTTTCCTTTCAGGCTTCCGATGATATCGATTATGAAGGCATTGTAACTTTGTCAAACTAAAAAAAATGCCAGTGGAAAATGAGATTTACGGAAACTCACTACGGAAAACAGCACTAAATTTACAATTTGTGCCTTCAGAATCGACATAATTTTCCTTTTTCTAAAACCCTGTATAATTTATTATTGTTTGTGGTGGTAGTATACTCGATTTAATCTGTAGTTAGTTAAACTATCTGAATCGAATGGTCCGTGTCTATCATAATTATGGAATGTGAATTATTACAATTTGACCTCCAGACTCGTATCTATTTATCATTTATAATGTCTCCAGTGATTTATGCATTTGATTATTGCCAGCTGATTCATAACAAAATATGGTTAATTATGATGATACTCAGCCAAAAGGTGTTCTTCGTCTTATCATATCGACAAGGTTCTTATTTATTTTGCCCACTGTACAGGTACATAGTCGAAGAAGTGTAAAATAAAACAACATACAACTAAAAAGGTATTTATTTCGGAAACAAATATAATCGGTTGTAGAAAAGTACATTTTTGGATTGGAAACAGAAGAAAAAAAATCAAGTTGAACCATAAAAACACAGCTAAAGGAAGTGTCATAGATCTGGGATGCGTGGATTTAGTAGGGGGACCCTTAGCCCACGAGTGGCACAATATATCAGCTACTTACATAAAAAGCAGGGACTCCTGTAATCTAACCGTCTCCAATATCTAATCTTTCCCATTTAGGTAAGTTGATGATGATGATGATGGGTGTTGAGTTTGGTAACTAATAGAATAGGCATACTCTTCTAAGGTATAAAATTATCGTAAAATGTATAAGTACCTACACCATTATGTTTTCAGGTTTTCAGTAGCTGGTAGCGGTAACCTGTTTGTAGAATGGTATCGATGTCGAGGTATGGAAAGATTTGATAGCTATTATATACCTTTTTCTATGTTCATGGAAATGCCTAAATGTGCGCATAGAAGAAACCCTGCTTGTTATGTATAAGGGTTTAATTATATCAGTGAACCCCCCGAAGGCAGTATATATATCTATTTATTTATATTTATTAATACTTGAAACAGGTATCAACTACTATTAGCATGACAATTGTCTAAGATTATGTACCTATTGATTATGATGATATATATTCCACCCATATATCATCATAATCAATCATAATACACTATAACTCAGTATGTATTGTTTCACACAATGAAGAAATGGGATTACCTGTATGCCGCAACGAGTCCCCAAGTCCCCAGAGACTAAGACTATACATTTGTGTGGCTTCCCTAGGGCACATTACTTACATACAAGTCTCAGACACGAGCGAACTTGGCCCAGATGTTGGTAATCATGCGTAGGAACATACCTACCTACGTAATGTGCACGTTATGATGTCGCCTGCGATGCCTTAGTAACATCTTGCTCCATTTTAGTACCTAGGGTATTTACGCAGACTGACCTAGATCTTTATCGAATGCCTATACATGATCTATTGCATAGATATATGTATAACTGAAAAGGATGAGTGTAATAAGTTGAAAGTTTGTCTGTATGTGTAGGACTTCTACCTTATGGACAGATTAAGAAGTTTTTAACTAAGGCTAAAGCGTACTAAATTACAATGCATACAGATAGACTTAGTAAAAAACAAAAAAAAAATACACCAATAACAGAACATTATTTATTGGATTAAAATTCATATTTAGGTTCCTAGTAGCTACAAAACCAATTCCTCATACGTTTTTACATAACATGATGAAGATTCTTAACAATCTTGCAATAAAGACAGTAATGCCTAGGCATTGACGTGCCGTCGTTACCAATAGAAATACAGAGTGGTTAACTGCATTCAATATTGTTATGACGTCAGTCTGTGAGTTAAGGATGTGATAAATAACTTCAATATTTTGCAAGGACTTTTCAGGTTAACTATTCAGTAGTAATAATTTCAATGGATTTGATGTGCAGGTATGGTTAGCCAATTACATATTTGTTTATCTCAGATTAGAAATTGTAGAATGCTGAAAGTTTAAATTTTCCTATTTTATTAAGATTTTATTTATTGAAAATGACAATACACCAGTAAAGGTAATATGTACACTATTGTACACTGGTACAAAATCAAAATCAAAATCAAAATTATTTATTTGTGAAACATAGGTACAACATGATGGTAGGGTTTTAAAATTAGCGCTATGTTCTGTCCTAGTTGGACGTACAAATTAAGTGTAGGTATACTATAATTATAACATGCAATGTACTGGTAGGTACCTAGGATTTTACAACTTTAGGATTCAGTATTGAATCTACCACTTAATAGCCCTATAGAACACACCGCGTAGTGCGCAAATTCGCGCGAACATCCTTTCCTAGAATCTCTATTAAAGCAATGTAGGTAGACACTTAAAGGTTACTCTAGCATGACAAAAAACTTTTAATACTACTAGACAGAGTGGTTAGTCCAGGAGTATTCGGAAACTACGTTTTCCGTAAGCTTAAATGACCCTCCTGCACTCATCCGATATGAGACCTTGACGCTAGTACGAGAATAGAGACAATGAGTAAAACGCAGCCGGCAAGATATTTCCAACTGCATTTAATAATATCATAGCGAATACACTTTGACACTCCGCCTTTTCCACACCTACGGGCGAAAATAACTGAAACTTAACCTATATTTAATCTGCTCCGCTGATATCATTTTAACTGTACGGTTAGCGGTTGGCCAACCGCCAAATTTGTGTAGGTAACTCTAACGTGCAGCCGAAATATAATTCCACGCTATTTAATACGTTTCCTGTTATTATCCAATCAAATCAGTACGTAGTTTGAATTATCTTTTTGGATAATTTAGTGTTATTAGATGGCCGTGACCTGTTTGTTTGGAGAAGTTGGGTAGAGGTGATAATGTGGTTGGCAGCGGCAGCGCAGCCCTGTAGGGTTACCACCACCGAACATAAGCAATTATTAACAATCCTTAACAAGCAGCGTCGCGTGTTAAATCTGACGTAACTTATATGAATCAGACAGATGTTTGACAGGCGAGCGACGCTGCTTATGGATTGTCAATTACTTATGTTCGGTGGTGGTATGCTAGGCTGGTCTGCGGCGGCGGCGGCGGCGGTCCAATGAGGATAATTACCGCTGAAGGCTGCCGGAGGGAACTGCGACCAACAATGGCTTCCTCGCCGCTCTCGTGTCTTTGTTCGCTACTAGAAACTATTCCATTCAGCCATTCCTAGACGAGGGAGTCTATTGAGCTATTTATGAACTAAGTCTATCTCTCTATTAGGTACGTATATATCTTCTTTCTTATTATCTCTTTTTTCTTATTATCTCTCTATTATCCGAAGTGAGATGTCTTTTGTAGACGTACAAATACTAGATAATTTGCATATGTAAATATTGATAATTTATAGGTTTAAAATAAAACTAAAGAAATAAGTTTAAAAGGCTGTAATGAAAGTGACCACAAAAATAAGACACGAGAAATAAAAAGCATCAAAATAAAGTAAGTACTTAACAGTATAAACAAAAGAGTAATAAATTAAACAAAATGTTGAATCTTATGCATATACAGGGTGAGTTGTATGAATACTCCCTGTATGGATACTTCCAAAACATAGATGTTTCTTAACTATAACTATAAAGTTTTAAACGAAGTAACGTTAGTTTTTAGAAATAAATAATACACGGTTCTAATGGAAATTAGCTACATTTACATCAATATTCAGTATAACTCACCCTATTATAAAAAATACATGTGAAAACATAGGTAATCATAATAAAATACAAATAAATTTGTAAAACCCAATGCATAACAATATCTAAACATATAAGTAGTTAATAAATCAGTTAAAAAGCTGTCTACTTAAACATAACATACTAAACATTACAATAAACAAAATAAAATGTGTAGGCATGGAAAAAATAAGTCGAAAATCGTCAAGGCGGCACTTTAACTTGGGTTTATCAGTTCTGGGGTGGTTCAAGGTGGTTCCGTGGTGGCAGCACTGTCGCAACTCGCCCCGGGGTGTCGTACCAGATAGTGCATTTACAGTGTCAACTTTGCAATAACGCAAACTTGTAGCGTGCTTTGCAAACGCACTCCTGGCACGAACTCCGAGGCGAACAAACGCCGATATCGATATATCGATGAAGTGCACGATGCTCGCAGCACTAAGTCTTTGGCACGTCACTAGTCCCGCGCGATTCACACTTTTTAGAGTCTCTATTTTGTTTAACCTAGCACTTTATTTATCCAGCCACCTTCACGGGTTAGTTCCAGTTAGTTCTGTATTTACATTAATTGCATGTGGTGATGAATGTTGAGTAACATTATGAGTTTAGCGGCCGCAAGTGATTAGCAAACGTGCAGCATAAGGGAGGTGATAGGACGATGATTGTCACGTATTGTGAGCATTTGCATACCTCGAGGGAAACTATGCATCGAATACTAAGTCCGAGACGGAATGGAAACTCATAGATATTCCGAGTAGTCCGCGTTATCTGATTGACATCACATCACCTATGCATGTCGGTGCAAGGTCGGAGTTAGATAAACACATGGACGTAATAATTACCACACTGATGCAACGTGCAGGGGAATTAGAAGTAGGAAAATGGTTTTCCACCTGTTGCCGACATAGAACGTGTTTGTTAGTCGTGAGTCGTGCAGAGCAGGCCGAGAGCGTCTTTAGGGTTATACTAGCTTAACAAAAAACAAACGATATCGTCGATAAAGTCGTGGTTAGCTAGGCATCGCTACGAAACTTAGTTTTTCGTAAGCTAGAGTGACTAGTCAAATTCCATACGTACTCTGTGAGGGGTTATGCAATAAATGTAAAAGTGAATGAATTAGCACCGAATCTTCTCACACAAGTGAAAGTATGAACAGAAAGTGGCGCGTTTTTGTGCAAATGTGGTGATGTGATGATATGAAAGCCAATTTACAGCAATGCTTTCTTACAAATACTTAGGTGAACAATCTCTCGGTATTGTTGTGGATCGTTAAGTACAAGTTGGAGATATTTTAATGTTCCTTCTAGCTAGTCTTTGTGAAAAATATACTAACGTTAATCTTAGAAGTTAAAGAGTATGTCTTAGGTAGATTACAATATTTCATTTGAATTTTAATGGCTAAGTATTTATCATCATCATATCGGCACGTGCAATATTGACAGATATGTAAAGTGCTTCTATTTATGTGCATGTGCGAATACCGAATGAATAGCTTTAATAATGTCCAGAGAAATATTGTGCGGCATACACGGGTACTGAATACAAAGTAATTCAGTGCAGCCGAGAGAAAATGCAACACTAAAATAAATTTAATTTGTATGCACAATAAAGTGCATAATCAGTTGCAATGAAATGACTGTCGTGCCTATTAAAATGTAGAATTAATTTATGACGGAGCAAATGTACTCGCGGTAATTCTAGCTAAGCATTTAGTGGCTATTTTAGCGTGGCATTAGAGGTTATTTTAGTTGGGAGTTAGAGGTGGTTTCAGCTTGGCATTAGACACAAACAAAGGTGAACGTAAGTGGGTCATACTGGTGGCCTTGCGCGCTGGCTTCGGTACTAAAACTGATCTAGTGTGGCTAGCCCTAGCGCTGCGGCGCTCGAGGCTCGGCCCGCGCAGCGCTCGATGCAGCTGTCACGTGTATGCGCTGAGCGCATCGCATCGACACTTCGTAACCTTACTCAAGGTAAAAATATGTATTTTTATGCACTTAAAATAGTTTAACGCATGTAAGCATATATCGGCTGGATTTTACAAAGCTTACAATATTAAATTTATATCTACTCTGCACAGATTTATATCGATTAAATCAACTATTAAACAGTCGTTTATCACTTAGTGCAATAAATGTTTCATAGTACCTAATTTAATTACAGTTTAAATTGAAATAAAATTATCGAGTAAATCTTTAAGCAACTTTGTCTACTATTAAAAGTTGATCTTATAAGTTTAACTGAAACCTAAGAGTCTTCGTAAGAAATATTGGTCTATAAAGTATAAACATAATAGATAGGCAACCTTTGCGCAAGGTTTTGCTCGCGCTTCTGTCATCGATAAGAAAAACAAACAGATAAGCCTATTTTCTTACAGTGGAAGGAAGGAGACCAAGCGACAATGAAAAGGAAACTAGGAACGACTAGATTCTTATATTTGTCCTTTATAGATATCCTAAAATTTTCAAGCTCTTACTAGATCAGTCAGTACCCAGCAAAGCAGTGAATACTGGTACCAGTGTTCAGTGTGCATAATGTACAAGGACTATTAAATGCAGAGATACAAGCGGTAACGAGTCCCGCCCACCGCTGCAACCAAACTTGACGTCATGCACCCGTGTTGCACAAAGGGATAAATTATCAACAACATTTTGAAACTAATATGAAAAACTCCCCTAAGATTCATAGCCCATGCAGCACAGTAATAAGTCAAGAAACGTATTGAAAGTGTCGGAATAATTCCGAAGCAGACATTTAGAAACTAGGTCAAATAGGTTAGCTATTTGCTTGCTAGATTAGCTGCATTGTGCAATTGCGGCGGCACGGGGCACTTGATAACCAGACTCAGTTAATTGTCATCGTAACGCATGCACCACTATTAATACGTCCTCGAGGCTGCGGCTCACTCACTACACACGAACACGATTCGTTAGCATTTACTCTTCATCATGCGGAAAAGATTGCGTCACGACGATTATTATGAAGTATTCAGCTAATAATGCACTCGAGCAATTTGAAAAGTGCACGAAGGAAGCGCCGGCCGCCTCGCTTCACCGCGCACTTTCCCTGCGCGCACGCATCACCAATTACACATTAACAACAATACAATTAATATTGAAGCCGTAGTATGAGGTGGTTGTAACGTGAGCGGCTCGTGACGTGGCGGGGACCAGAGCTTGGGATTTCTAAAACGAAAGCACCTGTCAGCCGCTTGCGACACCGCGAGATGTAATCTGCGCCGGCGCAGCGAGCCACCGGCGGCGGGGTCGCTAGTGACCGGACTAGCAGATACGACCACGTACAGTTAGCCACCGAATATTCACTACATTCTATCAACTTTCAGATAAATAACACTGCTGAATGCACTTTTACTTCACTAACATAGGTAACAATATTCGGCGCAAACTATACACTCGCGTATCTTACATATTTGGATATCATAAAGATCAGTTGAAGAGGGTTAAAAATGAAAGTTCCAAGCGGTTGAACGAGTGGAGTTAGAAAGTGATACATGTAGGTCGCACATGTGACGTGCTCGGGAAGGCAAGCGCATGCGGCGGGCACAGGGCACAGGGTTGGGTCCGGGGACCAGCAACAACTAATTATCTAGTTTAAAATAATCCCACAGTGGGCGGGTGGCACTAATCCGTAACGTTCTAGAAGCGGCACTGTCACGACACTTCACTCCGCACGTGCGGCTCGCGCGCCCGCGGCCGCGCCACTGCGTCGCGTTCCACTTTTCCTTCCGGCGGAGTGCGCGCGAGTGGTCGCCGCGAGTTGGCAGCGGCGCGCCTTGCATAACCGCTCGTTTCGCAAAGAAGCCGAGGTGCATGCAGGCCCGGCTCGAAATACGCGTCCGCCCTGCCAACGGGGCCGCTGACGCAACGCGCGGCGCTGCCTGCAGCCGCACCGCCTCCCTCCACCTTTCTTCTGATTTCACGTATGTCACTTTCGCCGAGGCGCGTGCGAACTCACTTTCGTAAGTTGATGGGCTGTTAAACTTTACGCGTGCACATAAATCATCGCGGCATTGTGTACATGACTGCGCGTCACACCCGCGTGTCCGCAGGTCCAGCTGGCGGGTCGCTGGGCGCACGGGCGCGTAGATAAGCGCGCCCGACCAGATGCACCGTAACTAGGCCACCGAGTCTGTGCCGTCCTTTGCACGCTTGCATTCTAGGCATTCTCGAGGTTATATTTGAATCAATGACATTCGTATCGACAGCTAATATCAGCGCGGACGGATCGGGCGATGCGAGTAGATGTAGCTGTGGGGGAATGTACTCCGGGCGATAACGGACCAGCACCTTCACGGCCCTTGTTTATTATCCGAGTACTCGGTGGAAGCTCATATATCGGCCACAATGATGTCGTCTCGAGCTGCGAGCGACACAAATAGATGTTCCAATTCGACGGCCAACTCGCAGCGGAGCGCGCAAAAACAACGCAATCAACTTTTTGCGTTCAGTAAATTACAGGTGAATCAGAAGGTCCGCATTTGCAACTGCAGGAAAATAAGTATTTTGACGTTACATTATTAGAAAGTAAACGTTTCGTAACTGTTATTTTAATTAATTAATTTCGTTGACGGATGTTATGTGGGATTGACAATTGAGGCGGAGCTAGAGTAGACTAAACATCGGGTGAGTTATTCCGTGATCGCACGTCGATTCCGTTTAGCTATAGTTTGTATGGTTATTATAGTTTACAGTGACGAGCGGCCTCGGCTGTCAGCGCGTTTCTCCTCTCTAATAAATAGTTTTTAATTTTGTGTCGCTTCGCGTGTCCCGAGCCGCAAGGTCGCCTGACTCACGCCGCACGCTGCTCGCTCACGCCTAGACCTGACGACACAGATGCACTAGCCCGCTGATAAATCTGAAAACTTGCCCGAATACTGAAATTGAGCGACTGAGCTTGCGTGCACTAAATTAATCATGTTTTTTATGTTACAGCATTGCCATTCAAATGCACAATAGCTTATAGTTTTAACGACGATGACTAGAATTATTAAAGTACGTACATAGGTAAAAAAATCAGTGTAGAAAATGCTGAACAGTCCTTATGAGTTTTTATCTCTTAGCATACACTGATTTTGCTTCAGTGTACATTAATTAAAACAGAAATATAACATAGTTCTTGAATGTTTTACAACACAGCTGCTGAGTGTCGGTGACAACGCGCGCCCGAACACTTATAAATAGTTCGTAACTAATAGTTGTGCCAAAAGTTCAGTGACACATTCTGATTAGAATTGTAGATTTTTTGTATATTTATGTTACAATTCAAAGGCATAAACGTACCTATGCGGTTTAATAAATGATTGGTATGGCACGGTAATAAAGATCAATATTGATACCGTAATGTCAGGTAATTGGCATGCCCTTTCGATGGATTGTACCGATTTGGTTCCAAGGCTGTGTAATAGAACTGTTACCTTAGGTTCGACTGCAATAGTAATGATAATTACTTTAAATAGTAGGGCTAAATTGCTACCTAATCACATGTGATTGTAAAAATAAAATAAATAGACGACCAAATTCAACTGAATATCGCAAGTGTTAAGAGTGACCATTACGATTGCGATATAAAAATGAATGTCGTTTCTTCCACAAAGGAATGAAACTGTCACTTGTTCAAGATTTAACTACGATTTTTAATCAAAGTTATTATTTAATTTAATACTTCCTACAGAGTTACGAAACTATAATTGAAATGTTAAAATTTCAAATAAATGAAGGTATACTTGGAACATTGACAATAAAATTGAATTTCCTGGTTGCATCCAAGAGAGGGCGCGGGCGGGGGCTGCGAGGGGTGGGGGCGAGGGCGAGGGCGGGGCGGGCGGCCACGGCCAGAGGGCGACAGCGGTCAAGGGTGGGTCATATCTAGACTACGCTCCAATTTAATTATAATCGAACCTAACCTTGGCATTTTGCCCGCGCATATTAATTAGGCCAACGCCTAGGGCTGAAAGGTATTAAGGTTCCTCTATTTGGCATCCCTGCTACGCTGCTACGACGCTACGACGTAGCACGTAGGCGGTTACACAACAATTTCGTAGCACTTTCTCCGCGCTTGTAAAAATGACGAAAAAAATCGTTGTAATGGCATCGCGTGTTGCGTTAGGCGATAGCGTCGTGAATTACAATGGGCCGACGATACGTTACGACACGGTTTAGAAAGTGACTCCACGGTCAATGGTCTCGCGGGGAAAGTTACCGAGTGAGTGACGTGAGTGTGCGGACGGCCTCTGAGCCGCGGCCGAACCACACGCTTCAAGAGGTTTACAAGATTCCGCTTTTGCAAATGACTTCTACTTTTGTACGACTTTTTAAAAATGAAACTGTGTTTTTTTTAAAACTTTACACCTACGATTGAACCGATATTTATAGTTTCGCTCGTCAGTTTATAGGAATCCACATTAGTGTTTTCCTTTTCATTCATTAGTACTTAATAAAAATATTTCGGCTTAACGTGACTTGTGATATATATGAAGTATTATTTCCGTTCCGTTCCGCCTATCAGCTTGGGCTGGACTCCGCAAGCGAGTGGCCTTTACTTATGATCCGTGCCAGTTGCATTCGCTTTCGCAACCTGAGATGCGTATCGCTTGTGCGAATGGTTTTTTTCAACTTTTTTCGTTTTCTTTTTGATTCCGCTTCGAGTTTGGTTTCGGACGTAATTTTTATGACCTTCTTCGTTTTGTGTGTGCTGCCATAAAGTGAAAGTTTTTTAATTGTTGATTTTTTTGTTGAGGTTTTTGTTTTATTTTTTATTTTTTCTGATATTCTTGTATACCTACACAGTAATATAATGTAGTAACATTTTATAAGTAATTAAGTTTATAGTTATAATAGAAATAAGCAAAATAATAATTACATCGAACTAAGGCACAACATTTATCTACATACACTACTTACCCGATGTATTGTTTTAAGTTTTATTTTGTTTTTGTATCACCAATAAATTGTAACTATTCCGCTACATAATCACTTCAAAGAACCAAAAATGGCGGACAGACCCATAAACGCAACAACCAATCACGCCGCACTCAATTTATGTACTGACAACAGAAAATCAATTTCCATTTTAGGTCCATCTAGGATTCCTAGGTCATTCGGGACACCTGCGCAGTGGTGCACTTGCCACTTGCTTCCGATAGCTCGCTACCTCTGACCTTGGTCCCGGGACCACCTCGCCCCTCTCCCCCCCTCCCACTACCCACACAGCCTCCACCCCCCGTGCAACCCTGGAATAAAGCCAGCTATGACGCCCTGCCAGCCTCCCAACTATCTCTACAGTTATCACCCAATGTTTGGCAACGCAAAACGATTACCATAATAAACTCATTTATTGGGTGACGAGCGCTGAAACGTCTGCATATTTTATCGTTACATTGACTCGCGTTACATAACCTTGTTTTCGTATAAAAACAAGCCGTATGTACTTTAGAACGAAACTGTGTCAGCTAAATTCAATTAGGCTTACGTGCTCTGTTTTACAGAGCTGATAACACATTGTTTCAGACGGTTTTTTATCAGCTAAGTCAACAAAGCGCTTCAAATTGCATCATAGTCATGAAGTGCATGTTTTCATGGTCAAATTCATGTCTACAGCATTCACTTGGCTATGGGCTGTAACTCGCAATATTAGTTAGTCATATCTGAAATGACGCGTCCATACGGCGGAGTATCGC
Source organism: Plutella xylostella (assembly GCF_932276165.1). Lineage (NCBI taxonomy): Eukaryota > Metazoa > Arthropoda > Insecta > Lepidoptera > Plutellidae > Plutella > Plutella xylostella. Next base: position 5,049,624 of record NC_064005.1, read on the forward strand.
GGGCGCGCGGAATGTGAGCGGTGAAAGTAGACGAGCCCGTCCGTCCGCGGTACCGAGAAAAACGGTTTTCCACTTGGTTTCACCTCACGAGAGTGCAACAGGTGCGTCTTGAGACAGGCGGAGTGACTGCGGCGGTGGTGGGGCCGCGGGGGACGTGTGCACCGGCGGAGGCGCCGCGCCCGACTGCCAGCTATCCAGCTGCACCGAAATAACTGCTCGGCTTATGCAGCCCGGCCGCCTGCACCGCCCTGCCCCCCGTGCCCCCCGCTCCCCCGCCCCCGCCCGCCCGCGCGGGGCGCCGCCCGCCTGCAGCCTGCATCGATCCAGCTCCAGGCCTGACCGTGAAACCGAGTGGGCGGAGGCTGCGGGCTGCATCGATCTAGGTTTCCCTTTTCCAGCTACATTATGGGTGGTGGGTGATCTACACGCGTACAGTATCCGGGCCCCGGGACCTGTATTGATTTTCTAGCTTCTGCTGAGTTCTGGCGGTACTGGTTAATGTTTATGACGCAACTAGCTGAGAACGCCCGACGCCTACGTGTACCTAGTCTTTTGTTTAAATTGCATTTTAAAATGCCATTGCGCACCGTAAATCATGTACATTATGTCACCTTGAGCTTAGCACGTGTAATCGTTTTAAACTCAGAAATCTTAGATTATTCACCACGAATATACATGAAAGCCTTTGTTTGGTTTTCCAAAACCTGCCACATAATTTAGTAAGAAATTCATCCTTGGTTCATCGATGTAATTCAACTAATTTATCTTGTACGGTTTGGGGTGCATGAAAGAAGTCTCCTCGAGTAATGTATCCTGTTCTGTTCCATCTGTTCCTTTGTGGTATACGTCCAGCGCACCCTGGGCACTCAGCCACTAGCGTTAATCTGATTGGCCAATCCACGATCACAGATCCTAATCGACATTTTACGACACGATAAGATGTATAATTACTGTTTCGTTTTCAGCCAAAAATAACTAATTTCCTTACAGATTCATCTTGAAATTCCGTCTGTCCACATACAGACTCCAACAACCATATCACTATAGAATTATAGATACAACATTATATGTACACATACATAGTCCATATTATATTTTACAGCCGTCTTACCGTCTATTCCTACACCCTTCAATCAGAAGAAATAGAGCATGATCAGTCTTATTGTCAAAACGAATGTCGCATTACAACAGTGCCCTTGTCCGATGCAATTCTTTATATAACGAAGGGCCTGCCAATGTGTTTGGCAGCCATCTTGGCTCGCGTACAAAACCAACATAAATTTTTAGACTAACAGGCGCCCATTGTCTAGGCTAGATGAGAGATAGATTACATAGATAATTGACTTTTTGTAGGGATTTATTTCGATATTTCATTAATGTATGTATTAGTTTTATTTTTATGTTTAAAATGAGGCGAGTGCCTACGGAAAAGACGTCAGACGCATCCTAAAGACCACCAGTCCACGATACTTCGGTTCAAAATCCACAGCCATCTATAATCAGCACCCTGTATAAAGCCGCCATCAGTCCAGCGGGCGATTGTGCTATGACGCTTTCAGAAACATATATAAAACTATGTATATCTAGCCAGAAATAATAAAAAATATCGAATAATCTAACATACAATAATAGCCTACTAATTGGGAACTGCGAGGATCAACCGTATTTACAAGCAATCGGAAAGTATTTGGTAAACACGCGTGGTGAATCAGGTGTTACCGGATTACCTACACGAGTTATGGTGGGTAACGGCGGGTTACATCAACTATGTAATTGAGTGCAGAACATTTGGCAACCACCCCACTTTGACGGGTTTGTTGAAGTGATACACTCGATATTACATGCTGACTCAGATATTTTTAGGAGCATTCATTTATGTAGTTTACAAGATTATTGTTACTTAAAAAGGCAAGGAAAAGCTACCTTAAGACAGACTTGTAAGTAGTTGTAGTCTTACGATAAGTTTATTATATCCTTACACCATTAAAGAATAGAATATACTTCATTTATTCACCAGAAACAAGGTATTTACTGTAGTGTTTCAGGTACAGTTTATAAAAACAATCATGTTTTACCAAGAAATCGGTAACTATGTGAAATACAATGTATTGAATACAATATATATTATTATATGTACTTACCTCTTTTAACTGAAATATTATTATTTAAAATTAAATAAGTAATCGAGTAAATATCTCGATAAGTACTCATAAGTGTAACTTTAGTAGCAGATTCTAGTATTTTCCCATAACTTTTCCCGTCATTATAAGTTAAAGCGTCGGAACGTTTCGTTTCTAAGAACTTGTTCTCCATCTTTAACTTTCTGTTTCTTACTTGTTCTTCCAAGTTTCTCATTTGTTTATAAATTACATGAGGGAGAGATAGATATAAATGTTGCATTTACCTCTACCGAGCACGTTAAGTTTTGTATTACCCTGGGAATAAGGTAAGTGTAAGTATTTTTTTATTCTTTCTACTTCTCAGTTGGATTTTAGGGTTGGATAAGGCCTTTTTAACAGTAACAATAAATTGACTTGCCTAAGTGTTTTATTTACGAGATGACTGTATGAGTACCGATTTTGCAAACTCGCAATGTAATCTTTTTTGACTAGAACTAGATTTCATCCAGTACCTATACATAGGCTTGGTAGCTATTTTTTATATCAATAGGGTGTTGCAAAAAGGGTATACTAAGCCGAAAGGGGGTGACTCAGGGGGTCATTCTGAACAACTAATTGCAGTACTTCGTACACCTAATTCGTAAGTTAGTATAATTTGCACACAAAACATTGAATATAGTAAATCTTTATCGTCAATATCTTGTTTCAGGTTAGAGTTGCAATAAACATAAACATTGAATACATAAGTGTCACCTTCACTCGCAGTTTCAACAGGTTTTTGCCCACCTACTTACCAACAAGTAAAATAAATAATAAGCTGTAAGCTCATGAATATAAATCTATATCATAGACAAATTGTTTACATAACAAGCTTTGAAAGTTAAAGCTAACAATACATAACATCTATCGTGATTTTTATACTTATTTTTCCCTGATATATAAAATCAACTAAGTTTAAGTTTAAGACGGTTGCGTGTGCCAAGGTCATGTAAGTATATTATTAACATAATTTTCCATTTCAAATGTAATTATTTCTAGGAAAATATCAAACATATAAGTACTTATAACTAAATTGTCAAAGTGCCTGGTACCAAATATTGTTAATTTAACTTTATAAACTTTCAACGTAATTAATCACTGACATTATAGTTTATAGATCATCAATCTGAAACATACCTACAATATTAATAAATGAAATATTTCTTTACATTTTAAACACAAGTCCATATTCGGATGACCTAAATAACATCTGGATATGTCCATGAAGGATATGACCTGACCTGTTATAAATTCAGGACACAGATCAATAATCCAGGTATTCCTAGGCTTTACAGGCTCAGGGCTTTGGGGCCGGGCCGGCCTTCGTATTGTAACACGAAACCTTTTGCCACATAGAATGAAAAATTAGCTGATATATACATATAAGATTTATGTACTGTATGTATATAAACTAGTGCTTACTATATTTGATTTATGACTCTTGAATGGAGTGATTGTGTAAATTATAAAACAAAGTACCTAACAACCAAACCTTGTTAGATTCCCAGTAAGATGTTAGATTCCCAGTTAGATCCAGTTAGATAGCTCCCTTTGGGAGCGTAGGTTCGTATCCTACCGGCTGCGCCATGTCAAGACGGGCGTGAATCAAAGACGGTGACTCGGGTTAGACTGGTTTATTTTATAAGAGCATGCTACCCACATCATTACAATATTGACAGTTAATAGATAGTTATTTATTCTAAAGTCTTCAATGGGCTTGAACGTACTTAAGTATTTGTAACTCTTATACAAAGGGATAGTTCCTTTATATCAAGATATCATGCAGGGTGGCCCAGGTTCATGAGTTGATCCCATGGTGAAAGTTGATAAGTATGTCAAGGACAATATCCTGCCTTTGTATGATCAAGATTTATAATATTCCACCTGTAGTTAATCCTCATGAATGTTTCAATTAATTAAATAAATACATTAAATTACATTCTAAATTTAAAAAAACTTCGAACTTGTTACATGTGTGGGTACCTATAACGGAAATGATCAAGCAATGCGCCGCAAATGCGAAACAGTGATAGCATTAGAAAAATAATAGTCTTTTACACCTTTCCGCGCAACGTAATGAATGACCAGTTACCAGGAAAGCAGAAGGCATGCGGATACAGCGTCCTTACTTCAGTAAGAAATAATAAAACAAACACTTAGCCACTGGCCATTGGCTATTGGACAAATGACTTTCCCCGCATTCAATAAAAAATGGCTTTAGTACGCAACACGTGCGTGAGACTTGGAAATATGTTGTGAACTAGACTGGTATTGTTGTAATTAAATTGTGTAAAACACAGTTTCATTAATGGCCGTTAGCAATATTATGGACTACTGTTGCTGTTTCAACATCTAAGAATATTCCATACAGACTCAGTGATGTTAATGAATAACTTGAATTTGGACTTTTTGGACACACTTTTCGAAAGTCATTTAAATTGAAGTTGTACTAGTTAAGCTTAACCTATAAATAAATAAATTGTATTACCAATCGTTTGCTCGAATTAGCAACAATGCGACTATCAAAAATTTAAGAAAAATATATAAAATAATTTAGCAAATTTTGACATTACCGGAATTTTACATTGTCCATAGAAAAGAGTTCATCGCTGACGTAAAAATAAGTTCTTGTTTCTAATTTGCAATTATCACCTTATCTAATACGGTCTGTGCCTTGCACTAATAGTACCTAAACAACTAAACAGTGAAGAAGTAACAGATTATTTCCAGAAGTACAGTCAGCAATAGACATTTTTATTTATTTATTTATTTATTATTACAAAATGTTCCACTCCAGCAAAAACAGTTTGCTCCTGAGACTCATGGGCGGAAGATGATGTATCACATAATATTTTATGGATACATACAAACAATCTCGCGAGCAACCAAATCGACTCAAGCCTTGACGGCGCAAACATACATTAATACAAGTAAAATTATGAATAGAAATAATAAAAATGATATGTCATTTAAAAGCTTAAGATGTCAGCTTTAATTTGATATCATTATTATTGAAATCCATTCATCATTTTTGAAATAAATGATGTCTGAACGCAATTGTAGGAAAAACGGGAATTTAGGAAAAAAGGGTATGGGTATCGTATTATACAAATTAAACAAAAAATGTTAAGATAAAAATTTATTTATTTAAATCAATACTTTGTATTGCCCCCTCTTGCCCTAATTACAGCCTGCAGCCTGTTTCTCATAGACCTTATCAACTTTTTGACAGTTTCCTGAGGAATGCCGTCCCACTCCTCTAATAAAGCTGTCTTCAGCTCGTCCACGCTTGCAGGGACTGGATTCCTGGCCCGAACTCTTCTTTTGAGCTCGTCCCATAAGTGTTCGATGGGATTCAGGTCAGGACTGAGCGCAGGCCAGTCCATCGTGCGCAATTCCTTCTCTCTCAGAAACTGCCGACTGACTCGTGCCGTGTGGCAGCGGGCATTGTCGTGCATTAGCACGAAGTCTTCACCGACAAATTCTGCATAGGGCACAACATGACCGAGTAGAATGTCGGTGATGTACCGATCAGCTGTTAACCCGCCTCCTCGGCCGCCTCCAGGCACGAAAACAAGTGCGGTTTTTCCCTCTAGAGAAATACCAGCCCACATCATGCAGGAACCGCCGCCATATGCTACTGTTTCAGCGAAACAACATTGGGCAAATCGTTCCCCCGGACGCCGGTAGACCCGGCCTCTCCTGTCACTGCCATGCAGACACACTCTGCACTCATCAGTAAACAGGACCGACCGCCATTGCGCAATGCTCCAATCGAGATGCTCTCGAGCAAACTGAAGACGCGCTTGTCGGTGGCCTGCAGTCAATTTGGGGCCTGATGCAGGTCTTTTTGGTGTCAAGTTGGCTTCCTTCAAGCGTCTTCTCACTGTCCACTCGCTGACAGCCACTTGTCGTACACGTCTCAGTTCTTGCTGCACATCAACGCCCGTAAGGTGTCGATTGCGCAGCGAGGTTGAGACAATGAAGCGGTCGTCTCTCTCTGAAGTGCAGCGGTGGCGGCCCGTTCTTGGTCTTCGATTGAAGGCACCAGTCTCTTGGAACCGTCTGTATACTCGGGATACAGCAGACTGGCTCAAGTGGAGCTGGGCAGCGACTGCTCGCTGACTTAACCCTTGTTGCAGCAAGGCAACAACTTGAGCAGCTTCTTCTGGTGTGGTATCCATGGGTTTGCGAAAACAAGGAATACAATGCAACGAGATGTGTACCGGTCAACTTGCAACAAGCGACTGATAAGGTACACCGGATGTGGAAAGGTTTTATAGCGGGATCAGGTAGCGCAAGGCGTGGATTCCTAATGAGGTAATTAACACTGACGGGCAATTAAAATGCGTCATTAAATCTGCGCTTAGTTTTTTTTTATGGTATTGATCTTAATTGAAAGCCTAATTCTTCAGCTTTCGAATGACATATCACTTTTATATTTACCATTTATCGTTTTAGGAAAATCAATGTATATGTGCGCCGTGAAGGCTTGAGTCGATTTGGTTGCTCGCGAGTGTAGTCATAAACTCAATGTCAACTCACGTTGACATATTTTTTTGAAGTTGATACTTTTTTCTGATGCAAAGTTAGCGTTTCAGGACTCTCTACTCTACGTAATTTACGTGTCAGTGGCAAAAGTCAGGAATCAAGGATACAAAATTCGAACAATCTTCTCATCTTCACTATCTTCTTCTTTTCTTAATCTTCTCATCTTCACGAAGTATCTTCTTCCTATTTCTATCCAGCCAGTGTAGTGTGACGCGTGGGGGGAACTAGGGAACAACTGAGATACCACCAGCTGTGTTCACTCGCAATGAAACCTGAGGGAGCACAGCGTGGCACCCGGTCGTTCGATAGCCGACGACTCGCTGCTCCGTGCTGGGGTACATGACGACTCGCCGGTCTGCCATGCTGGGGGTGCAGGATTCTTGATGTTGCTTGGGCTTGGGCTTGGTCACTCATAGATAGATGAGCATTCTTGACGCTTGACAATTATATTCACGATGATAACGTATACTTGTGAACTACAAAGTCTGGAGCATCATCTACTGCTGTGATAATTATCCACTAAATTAACATACCTAATTTAAATGACATATGCAGTAAGTATAAATATTCAAGGAGGCATTATTGTTTAAAAACCTCTCTAGGAATTAAACTTTCTTACAGTATTATGTTTTGCCAATTAAGTTTTCTCTTAACTTTTCGTTCACTGTTAATTAGAATATAGTTTGAAATCTAACAGTCCAATAGAGACATCTGTCGATAACGGCTGCAAGCACGCAGCTTCATTGGCAGTAATACAACAAGTTCGCTGCTTTGCCATATTGTATGCGGTGAATCGCGCTGCGCGTTTGGTGATGTGCACTACAGAGCATAGATGGCATTAGTATCGCATCGCGACTGCAACGCCGCCAAGCGAGGAAAACATGAACTAAACCTTTCATAGAAGTTCAGCGTAAACAAAGCCTATCCTATGGCATACCTGCAAGGTAGGTATTTAGTTATGTACATTGGCTGTTTACAGTACATAGCTTTATGTATATGTAGAGTTTTCAATTGTTGAGGAAGGTCAGTTCGTTTCAATGGGTTTATATAACTTAGGTTTCATGAGCATTATGGACACGAACAGTATAACAAGCAACTAACCAAGTTTTTATATAGGAATATCTTACACGATATCTAAATATAAAAGGTGGGTATTTGCGATTGTTTAATATATTATTATTGTAGGTGATTTTAACTTACTGAACCTCATATTCATAGTAAAGTATTTGTAAAAAGTGAGCAAATCAGTGAAAAGACACATGATTTTTACCTCTCCTGTCGTTGTTACTTTGTAAACCTTTTGCGAACTGATTGTAAATTTTATAAATAAGTTTAATGGCTGTATCTAATATAATCTTTACAAATAGTATTTATAAGAACAAACTTCCGTGGTTGATATCATCTCTTCAATAACTTGTCATTGTTGAACTCTTTTCTCTTAGGTCTACACACCAATCAAGTACTTATAGGTAGTTATTAAATGATGTGTTTCTAATTCTGTGTAGAGATTAATATAAAAAATAGCAACTACCAAACACAGCGTTACCATAAAAAAAAACGTAGTTAAGGGTCTGCAATAGGGAATCGAGGGTTGGTATTGTCATAGAATTATATAGTAAATGATGCTCTACAGCCTTGAAAAAAATCACACAGGTAGCCGAAGAGTCTAGCTAGGTGCTGAATCATTCGAATTTAAGTAAATGCTTATGGATAACTGTAAATTAATTTCAGAAAACCAGTAAATCACACTCCCGTATTGTAACAACTGTGTCGTAATTATCAAGAATTTACATATGATTCTTATCAAATTATAAAGATAAATGCTTGGACTAGGCGATAAATACCTTGTTTTTAAATAAACACACACCTATTTTGTGTAAATTAATAACAAACTTGGGCAATTTTTTTCCCTCAAATCTTCATACAAATATCTATGGCGGCTTTCTGTGTTATAAAATCATAAACACAAGCGACGTTTGACTCAGTCGGCCGCTGGCCTCCAAAGAAGGGTCACGTCGGTTTAGGCAGCACTGACAGCTCGCGATCTTTTCGTGTACAGATACAAAATCACTGCACATTGGTTGTCATTGCACTTTTTCAACTTTTATGACACCAACATAATTTGATTTGAAATTGAGGAAGCATAATTCTTACACTATATTCAATACATTAAATTAAATTAGATAGTGGGCAATGTTCTCGCGTGACATTACAGTCTCGTAAAGGTCCGATGAGGAGCAGGAATATAGCGAATGGATCTAAGTGATGACAATACGTAGGAACATTAGGTTAGGATTCATCAAAAACACAGTCTCATGGTACTGGTTGAGGAATGGTCTCGTGAGGATCTGATGAGGGCAGTAACAAGGTGGTGACTGAATTTTATTTCAAAGATGTTAATAGCTAAAAGCATCGAGTTTGGGCTATTAAGTATGTTTTTCAGAGAGACAGAAAGATATTTTAGGTTTCCTCTGGATTAGTTAGGTTTACTGGGTTTACTAAATTCATTCGTAACGTAAAATTGATAATGACGGAATTTCTTCTATAGACAGTAGTTACTAAAAAAACCAACGATAGATGGCGTAATTTGCAGAAGTACCTATCTAGTCACCCTGTCACGGGGTGACTTTGGTTGGTAACTCAGAAAAAATACTATATGTTATTGCATCAATAATAAAAAAAATCAAGAAAATATTCAAAGTTTCCATCCCCGCACACAAATCACAAACTCATGCCCTGTTCTAGGAGCAGGGTCTACCCTAGTGCATTTTCATGACCACTTTTCGGTTCTACCTTTTTTGGCCCAAGATTTATTTGCCTAATCTCGTATTGCATAGTAACGTTTGGTCAAAGTCTCGTTTCGCCGAAAATCGTATGGCATAAATCTCGATTAGTAAAAAGTTATTTCGCATTATCTTGTTTAGCCTAATAATGGTATGGCCATATCTTGAATAGCCTAATAATAGGTTTATACAAAGTAATAATATTTGTTTGGCTTTAACTTTGACGGAGCGTCTCTCTATAGCGCAAACTGGTGCCTTGTATTGTTTCCGCTGTTTGGAAAACGCTCCGCTCCGCTCCGCTTTGGTTTTGATGAACATGTGCACCTAACACGCTCCTCCTCGCTTTGCTCGTCGTCGCACCTATCTTTAGGTTTCGATCTCATGGGGTTTGTAATAATTATTGTATGTGTATTATAAATGTATGTTGTATTGCTCGTTAACTTTCAATTTTTTAATCATTCAATATCGTGATTTTCGGGATGTATGAGAAAAAATACCACAATTTGTACATTTACTACATACTTAATATATTATTTATTAAGATAACATTAGGAGAAACAAGATTATACATAGGTATAGACGAACATACATTTGAGCAAACGAAACTTAGGTGTTTAAAGATTGTGCCTAAAGAGTTTTAGACAAAACGAGCCTTATGCCACATAATTCTTGGCAAAGTGATGGTTCGGCCAAAAAAGTTTAGACCATACGAGTTATGCGAAATGAGTTTTGGTCAATAAAGATTATGCGAGATGAGGGGAACCGCCACTTTTCACTTGTGTCCCACCGGTTTCTGTGCTCAGCGGAATAGCACCATTAACCATTATTATTCTGAGATATCATCACTTCTTATTCTGAGTTACCCAACATAAAAACACGCCATCTATTGAAATCATTTTTTAATTAGGATTTTTCTATGGTGTGGTCCCCAAATTTAAGGGTAAAAGCAAAATAATTATATTTTAACCATTTTTTATACCTATTAGGTATATTAAAAGACCAATTCAACGATACCCTACCTACACCATCAAAATAACCGGAAAAAATATTAGCCCCAATTTACTTGTATGGGAGAGGGAGTACCCCAATATTTTTTTGGGGTACTCCCCATATCTATGCGAAATATCAGCTTGATATCTTTACCCGTTTCTGAGAAAAAGGGCGGTGACAGACAGTCAGTCAGACAGACGGACAACAAAGAGATCTTATAACGGTTGCTTTTTTCCTTTTGAGGTACGAAACCCTAAAAATAAGAAAAAATATTATTCTGCTACCAAAAAATATACTTACAAACATACAAACATACAATCGAAAAATATTACCCTCCTCCTTCGGCAGTCGGGTAAAAACAAGTGAGACAGGGGGTCATTCTGAACTTTTGTTCTACGAGTGAACGAAAATGAACAAAAAAAAAACCTTTTTCATAGAAACTTTGATGACACGTGACTTTTTACCATGGAAAACGAATATTTTTTTTCGCGAATTTGCAAAACTCGTAGAACAAAAGTTGTTCAGAATGACCGCTTGAGTCATCCCCTTTCGGCTTAGTATACCCTTAGTATCTACACTTTAATACCTGTAGTTACCTTTCTACAAGTAAGTAAATACTACATTTGTTTAGAAAGCTAATCGGGTTCCGAGTATGGAGAAAAGTGACACCCCTATTAATTTCTACTCTTTCCTGGTGCTTAGGTACCAGTGTAATTAAAAATTATACTTACCCTCAAATCACTACTTGAAAATAATTGTCAATAAAGTTGGCGAGTAAAAGTTTATGACCCACTGTGCAAACTTACATGTGTGCGTGTCACTGCGTGTGCTGTGTGAAGAGCATTGAAAACCCAAATTTGGCGCGGCACGTCACCCTGTACGGGCCCTTAAATGTATTTGACGGCAAACTGACACCATTTAGCATTTGTTTAAGTTTTGATGGTAAGGCAAAGGCCCTTAGTTATAAACTTTATTATTACGCAAGTAACATCGCACCGCCTACCACTACCCGGTAAACAGTCCGCCATTGCCCGGACCCTCCACACCCGGGTGCCGCACACACACACACACACACACACCGCGGTGGTGCCGCCCCGCGTGCCGACCTTGACCCTCGTCTGTGTGGGTGCCAAGTGCATCCAGCAGACCCACTGGGACTGTGGGGTTGGGTAAGATTGTACATTATAATGGTTTTAGGAAGTATATGATGCGCAGTACAGTTTTTTTGATGATCGAGATGGTGATGACTTATGATTGAAGTCATGTTATTCCTTATACTTTCACATAACTAGTATTGTATAATATAAAGATAATCCATTTGATTTCTGACAAGTAAGATCAACGCGGTGCGGCGGTTAAAAATATATATTCGGTAACTTTTTTACATTGTATCATAATTTTAGGTTATAAAAATGCTTGTTTTTGCTAAATGTTTGGCTTCGGCATATTATTTATAGTATATTATTATGGTGTATACCTTCTTTATGAATGTATTATACCCCTCACATTAAAAAAAATACTGCTACGCAGGGTGCTACACGGGATAACGCTACACGACTGCTACGAAATTTCGTAGCAAAATTGTAGTATAACGGTTTATTGTATATGTAATTATTACGAAGATTGTGATAGGACAAACATAATTTTGAATTTAAATACCTAGTTTCAGAGGTAAAACTGTATTATATAATAAAACGAGGAAGGTTTCCTGTTCTACAACAGTCTATTTACGCTGAGACCTGAGATAAACCCATATAACATAGATGAATCGTTATTTAAATGTAAAGTCAGGTAAAGTTAAGTGTTACAAGTAGAATAGTGACATCATGAATCCGAATGGAAAACAAACGAAGTCCACTTCCTCATAGATATAATTATTGTATAGAAATAACAAGCTAAACAGATATAGTAAGTATGTGCATAGGTACAATATGTACATAGGTAAAATATGTAGGTACATAATACAACGCATAAATAAATAAAATATTTGAATTTGTTTCCATATATTATGAAAAATAGATTTAAGAAAAAATAAGTTGATATTATGTTTTATTTAGCCAATTTAAGGCTTTCGTGGTAAGTATAAAACGAATTTTATACAGTTTTCTTTCTTACGTTTTTATAATATTACCAGAAAAAAAACCGGAGTAATGTGACAAAAATATAATCACTTACCTTTTTTTTATCTACAGCGCTTTTGCGGTTTTCTTGTCCCGTGCCAACCTGGAATAACAGAAAATATGAATTAATAAGTATACTCAAGTCTGTGTACTTTTGATTTGATTATGCATACAAACAAAATTTATTAATTATTGTACATTCAAAGATCATAGTGAAATATTAAACGTATAATAAAAAATACATACAGATAAATTGAGAACCTCCTCCTTTTTTTGAATTCGGTTAAAATATTATATTTATTCAATATCTGACTGTACAATCGTGGTTAAGAGCGAGATCATTAGATTTGGAGGGCAAAATAATCAAATGTTGTGCGTGCGCCGTAAAAAAAAACCGACTAATGATACCTAGTGTAGTTATATTTAGTCATCCTGTTGACATTATAACATCTTATTATTTGGATACCTTAGAATCTTATGTACCTAGTCATTTTTACGCTCATAATTTTAAAAAAGCACCTAGATGAATATTCTTCTGTTCTGTCCGAGTACAAATACTTTTATTTACTGAGAAGTTAAGTGGGTTCTGATTTTGGATAACGTGAGAGAATGAAAATTAAATTTATAATGCACCTTTGATAGACTGATACCTGAAAAACCTTATTGTGTTTTCAAACTAAAACTACTTTTTTTCTCTTCTCCTTAGGTACGCTTTGAATGTGGAAAGCTATGGAAAAGATTTTCTCTCTAAATCCTATTATACGTAACAGAATCTATTGATAAAAATAAACTTCCTGGAAGGCTGTCGTCTTCAGCCCACGCAGATTTTCCTACCGGGAAGGGGGGTATTAGGTTACGGGGGGGAGAGGGTACTAGGGAGCATGCGCGGACTGCTGGGAGCAAATGTCAAAGGGCGAATGGCGTGGGATTGCAGATCAAGGTAACTCATATTCTTAGCTGCTTAACAGGGCGTTGCAAAAAGTAAGTAAGCAGAACGGTTGGGGTCTTTCTGAAACACTTTACAACCCTCACAGGCTCTATGGATAGGTCTGTTCAATACGGTGTACCACAGGGGAGTGTTTTAGGCCCTCTACTATTTTTAATTTACATAAATGACCTACCTAGAAAAACAAAAAACACTATGGTATTATTTGCCGACGACAGTACAATACTATTTAAAAACAATAATATAAATGCTTTAGAATCTGACATTACAAATACACTATCAGATGTGATTGAATGGCTCACCTCAAATAATCTACTAATAAATATTGACAAATCAAATATAATGACATTTAAAAATAATTACAACCCTAAATCAGAATTAGATAATCTTGACATAAAATACAATAATAAAAATATAAATTTAGTTGAATCCACAAAATTTCTAGGTTTGTACATAGACTCACATTTGACATGGAAGAACCACGTAGAAAGGGTTTGCTCTAAAGTTAAATCATTCGCCTACGCTTTACATATGCTTGCAAAAGTGGTCAATCAAAAAGCAGTATTAGCTGCATATTATGCGTATGTGGTCTCTACTCTGAGATATGGTCTTATCTTCTGGGGTAATTCTACAGATAAACATATCGCCTTTAAGGCACAAAAAAGATGCATTAGATCAATCTGTAAATTAAAACCAACAGACACATGCAAAACGCACTTCATACAACTGAAAGTATTAACGTTGCCTTCATTATATATTTTAGAAATAGCACTCTTTGTGAAAGGAAATAGCGATCGTTTTGGAAAATTCAAAAGTAAAAGGTGTGGAAATAAAATCAGCGCTGCCAGCTGCTCAACAGCTCTTTTTAAAAAGAGTGTTTTTGGTATGGCCCCTATAATCTACAATCATTTGCCGAGTTGTATAAGAGAAATCAATGTACTCAATTTGTTCAAAAAATGCTTAGCAAAATTTCTTATTAGAAAAGCCTATTACAGCCTAGAAGAATTTCTTCAAGACCATGTGTAATAGTCACGTTCCTTGTAGCTGTGTCAAAAGTTTATATGTATAAATATTTAATTAGGTATATCTTTGACATGCATGCATTCATTGAATTTATCACTGTTTCTTAATTTTAATTTAATTTTTTATTTATGTTTTAATTTTAATCTAATTTATTTTTAATTTTAAAACTTTGCAAACCCTCTTGGGTGGAGTATAGTTAAGCGACTTTCCTTTATTTATCATACACCAAACCAATGTACCTATATTCAGCAAAATAAATGATTTGATTTGATTTGATTTGAGGCTTTTCTGGAAACAAAAAGCTTGTTCAGACTTTCTACTGAAAACCTAATAAGAAACTATATCTACTGATCCTAGTAAAGTTCTTATTTGAACGACTTCTCTATTTGACTGTTTCCATCCAATGAACAAGTTCAATCAATCATGAAAATCTCTCGGTACTTATAGGTAGTAACAAAAGTATATATATATCACATAATATTATACAGGGTGTAATTAATAAGAGAGGACAAGGTGCGGCCGTGGATACACACGCCGGGTATCAAATATCACTCACGCTGTAATCTCAATCAATATAATCATGGACTAAACACATGCTAGTGTGCTAGAGTATACAAAACACAGGTTTTTATCAAAACTGAAGTTGGCACGCGTCTATAAATTACAATTTCGTATGAAAACCTCTCGCTAGTGGTTTCTTGATCATCAGTCTGTCACCGTCCATTGCTGAATAATAAGGCCTCTACTAGATAATTCGTTTCGATTCTCAATTCGAAGGCTTGAAACCTAAAACTTTAAGGCCCTTACCAGAAAAACATAGACGATATTTAACAGGTGTTTAGCGATGTCAAACGCCTACAAAATCTGACAAATTTCTTTAGCGTTTAAAGTTCTTTGTGGTAGTACAGCAAGACAGCAAGCAATGCACTTCTGCCTAGCTGAACGGTGTGATTGGTGTGAAATATTACAAGATGCGAATGTAGGTATGTATGATTTACGTTTTATAGGCACATGCGCACTAATAAGAACTGAATCTGATATGGTAGGTGACTCACTATTTTGTGAAGCCGCTTCTACTAGGCTTATCTAAAATCAGGTTATTCGTAATATTGTAACACAGGCTTTATTTTATTTTATTTTATTTTATTTTGTTCGGAAAACTAGAGACTTATAACAATGTATGTAGCTATATCTTAAAGTAACAGGAAGTCAATTAAAGTTTCCACTGATAGTAACATTGTAGACACTTGAAAACAACGTCGTAAGCATTATTCAATAATGTGAAACTATTTAAATTAAATATCCTACTAATCTTATGCTAAGCTTGTACCTTAGGATTTTATTATTTGCAGTACATACATTATTTTATACTATTTATCTATTGTACCTACTTAATAACTAATAACAGTAATACTTGATAATAACATTTATTGGGCCTTGGACCGCGGTGATTCACTAATCACTATATTGCTTCAGTTGTTGTGTTATTAGTGGGCAGCTCAAGTTATACTTTGTAAAATATATCATAAGCCCATGCGACAGCTGAAATTCAAAAATATTTTTTAATTTGTTAGTGTTCTACGACCTTTATTCATCTTATACTTACCCACATTCCGAACTGATAATCTACTTTTTAGGTGCTCTCTGAACAGCCAAGAGTTCGTTTTGATCAATTTCAGTTCCCAAAACCCAGAAAATTATGTTGAGCTGCTAAGATCAGACTTGAAGTCTAGGCTCTAAAGAAGATGAATTTTCAGGGAAATGTAGGATTTCAGTGTGAGCCAAACAGCCAGATTATATTCACTGGTCTGAGCAAATACAAAAATCCCTCAGAAAAATATGTGGGCGTGAAGTCAAGCTAAAGGTCAAGTAAATCCTAAAATAGTAGCCAGCTTTTAGTAAAATATTATTGAGATAAATAAGCTTTTGCCAGCAATCGCTGTGAAAAGTTTTCTTGTGGAAATTCTGAACTAATTTGCTCTATTCAGTTCTAAGTCTTCCTCGCTGTTATTGCAAAATGCTTTATGTCATAGAAAAATAGATTCTAGCAGGTTTTTAGATTGAATCAATACAATTTCAGAAGTAGTACCGATACAACATAAAATTGAATTTTCGATGACAAAGAACATTTTGATGTAATTTTGCAATCAGAGCGACAATATGCGATAGCAATAACGCTCTAGTATGAATTGGGCTTACCTCCCACATATATTGTCATCAAAATAAAACAATAATATGTATCTTCGTGATTCTTACAGTTTAGCTTTTCCTACAGCTATGAAGTCTTTGCTGTTTAAAATGTAAATACGTTGTAACTTGGATTCCCTTAAAAGCACTTTTATTTTTCCATAAACGTGATAGCATCGACCACAGAGAGGTCAGAATTACCATCGTGCTTCGGATTTACATGATAAGGGCTTAATGACAGCCAGCGTCCGCAATATATTCATTAGCTGAAGAAATTCACGTCGGTACAGAGGAGTCCTGACGGGCGCGCCTAAAGGTCACATTCCCGTGGCAACTCGTTACCATTCCATGAAGCGTCTGAGAAACTGCAAGCCATCGTGCAGACGAGCTCAACCAAAATAAATAAGTAGGTACGGAGTGAGCTGTGAGCCGGCGCTGTTGCCATGCGAGCTCAAGGTCTGCGCGACCATGGCCGTGCCCCCGCCCCGCCCCCCGCGCCCCCCGCGCCCGCGCGTGTGCACCGAGCGGCATCGCGCTAGTGTGCATCGCAAGCTGCATCACACACACGGATGCAGCATACTGTGCCAGTGTGCCACCGACTGCACTACACACATCACATTATGTGGCACCCGCACACCGACGCTCGATTAATAATAGCCGTATGTCGTAGCTACATGTGTTTAAGGGGCGGTTTACATAATCCCCATAAATGATGGCTGCGACACACGAGTTGTAATTATAAAGCACGCCAATAAAAGTTTACACTTCGTTAGTTAGTTGCAATTACTTGGCGTGGCTGCTTGATGAGCTTTGAAATTACAGCACTAAACTTGGTTACAGCTAGAGCTCGTGTTCTGTTCATAGGTTCCGTGCTATGAAATATGTTAGTTTTCAAGGCCATAGCGTGTTATTAGCATGGTCTATGTGTGTGTGTCACCCACATTAGTGTTCAGAATGTGCACGCTCGTTGCTGATTCGTGCTTGCTTTATTTGAGAACTAAATGTGGAAACTGCTTACGTGCCATCCGCGATAACTATGTAGGTACTGATGGATGAGGATAACGGCGGCTAAATGAGGAGCGCTATTTAAAATGCACCGGCATGCGCGTTGCACTTGGTTTACTGTCGGTAAATGGATGGGTAGGTTTTCAGGAGACTTCAGATCTTGAAACTGTGAAGTATGATGAAGTAAAATCACCTAGATTGAAAAATTACTTTACTCAAGTAAGTATACCTACATGTCCTACATGCAATGCACCAATTAGTGGTTTGTTGTTGATGCCATTCAGCCAATGTTAAACAGTGGTTTTAAGTACATGTTTTATTCTTTTAGCGTTGTAATGGCACAACTCCGCTCATTGTAAACAGTATCAGCGGCACGTGGATTGATAATGCGCTGCACACCACGGTTTGGCATCCATTTTGTTTATTTATTTATATTGTTATCACTTCTTATCCACGTGCTCTTGCAACTGTCGTGAATTACTTTCCTCTATTTATTGTACACAAAGTGTCATTTCACCTTGGCAGAGAGATGGGAAATAAATGCTTTTGTCACGCCATATGTTCTGTATTGAACAACAGTATAATGTAGTTACACAGTTGCATATTTGAATGATGTATTGCATCATGTTTTATATCTTGTACGAGTCACTGTAAATTATAAATGCCCTTAAGCATCTTAGGTTTATCGCTCTCTCAGGTGAAGATGATCGATGAGTAGCTAGATGAGTTGGCGTCGGTGTCTAAAGAAAGTATAGTATTCTAATGCTGGTAAATGTCGTTTGAATGTGACTCCGGTAAATAAACAAACGTCGGCGGCCATGTTTTCCGCCATTTTGTGACGAAACGTGAACGTGACGCACGCGCGCGTCAGCTGATAGCGACGTTAGCGAAGTATAAGATGCTTGTAAATACAGGGTGGGCCAGTGAAAAGTTTAAATTTAAAAAATTCACAGAACAAAAACTATGAGAAATATTTCAAAAAATCTTTTTTTAATATAACGTCAGAAGTCGGGATTTTTTTTTGAAATAATAATATTGTTCATGTGACCACCGTCGCGACTTCGGCATTCTTCCAAACGAGAATGGAAATTTTGTTGCATAGAGACCTCGGTATTGCCATAGGAAGTGTTACGAGTGTTTCTGTCTTCTAAGCTATAGGAATTTGAGGTTACAATTCGATAATGTGGTTCCAGCAACACGAAACCACTTGTTACACGTCAATTGAGTCCATGCCGGTAGTTTTAGAAATTTTCCCGGAAAAGCTGATTTCACGGAGAGGCGATATCCTGGCCACCCAGGAACTCTGACCTGTCCCAGTAGGTTTTTTTTCTATGGGGATACCTGAAGCACCGTGTGTACATCCATAAACCAAGGAGGCTGCGTGAATTAAAAGCAAAGATTAGGAAAGAGATGGTGGCAATACCAACAATATGCAAAAGAGTATTTTCAAATTTCCATTCTCGTTTGGAAGAATGCCGAAGTCGCGACGGGGGTCATATGAACATTATTATTATTTCTTTTAAAAATCCCGACTTCTGACGTTATATTAAAAAAAGATTTTTTGAAATATTTCTTATAGTTTTTTTTCTGTGAATTTTTTAAATTTAAACTTTTCACTGGCCCACCCTGTATTTAGGTAAATGTATGCCGCTTTCGCCGTGTTAACAATGATGTTGTTACATTATGTTTTAGTAACTTATTAGTATTACAAAAACTTTGTCTTTTATAAAATTGTGTTACCTTTAAGGCGTGTCCCTTTAAAGTGTAAGGCTTACGTACACGCTTTAAGGCTTACACATTCACTTCGGTCACTTTCACGAAAAGCTAAGTTTTGGGCGCTGTTTGCTGCACAATGTACGATGCTATAAACGTGCCGATGGCATGACAGCTGTTCAGAAATGAAGCCTGAAAATTATGAAATAGCAATTGATCGACTGTTTTCAGCTATTTTCAGTAGCTGAAGTAAGTATTAGGTTTGTTTCGTATCGTTGAGCAAGAACCAACAATACCGGATATTTTGTTTTGCATTTTCATACACAACTCATATTTCTAGATGAGTTCAACGTTGGAATTTTAAGCTATTTTAGATTCTCGAAACTCAAAACATTCGGTATACAAAACAGCTAAGTCGGTCGGCGTCAAACAGCTGTTTTGCTTACTGGGAACTGGGAACGCAACTCTAATTTACTTACTTACTATCGTGAAAATATGAAAAGTCTACGGGACAGACTTGCCGTTTGCGGTAAACAAACAGAAAAGTAAAAAGTACCTATTGAACTACCTACAGAACTGAACATAACTCTGCGAAAGGTTAAATATGACAAAAATCTATGTAAGTAAGTACATGTAACTTCGCTTTTCAGCCCAAAACAGATCTATCAGGATACCTACACCCAACTAAAGTATTACCTACATGAGTTGGTATAATCTTAAACTGTGTTGTTATTTTTCTCTACAAGAGGTATTTGGATGTTAAAAACTCATATCCAAGTTTCGGGAATCAGGTTACAACAAAAGAAATTTCAGTAAATACTGAGTAGGTACTTAGGTAAGCAAGTACTGGAAAATTTGGAAAACCGAAAAGCTTTTGACGAGTTTCTAAGAAATTGAAATTAGCATTTCTTAGAATCTTGGCGTTTCGAATCAAACGAAAACAAGATTAAAGAACATAATTTTAGCTTTAAGGAACATGAGGTACCTCTACAGAATTAGTTTTTATTTTTATTATACAGTGCCCGCCTAAGAGCTTAGTTGATATCCAAATCGCCTGAAACAATCTGGATATTAATCTAGAATGTTGATTACAGATCCAGTCTTTAGAACACTGCTTTACGAAGCCTTCCTGATTGACTCGACTCCTGCAGTGTCCACGAATTTATGTCTTAAACTATAATTTTACCCGTATAATCTGTGTCTAGTTCTAGTTAGTGTGCAGCTCTCTGTGGCCGGGCGAGTCTGCGGTATTGTTATTCAGAGCTGGCTCCGGCGAGTTCAAGGCCAGCACGTGGGAGGCCCCATGCCGGCACTAATCTGTGTCCATGTCCACTGCAGATACGCTATACTTACAACAATATTCAACGACTAATTACCGGGGAATTTAACAAGCCACTTGAACTTATTTTATTATGTAGAAGTTCTTCTGAGCTTCTGTGATACTTTTCTAAATACTAATTTCATTTTAAATTTTAAATGTTTTTTGGAAGATGATTTTGATTTTGTAAGAATTTACTTATACTGACTGCAATTTACTTGTAGTATTGTTTGGAATTACCATCACAACCATCACATATTGTAGCCTGTAGGTATGGCGTGACTACAGAACACCTAATGGACTTTTTTTGCTCAACTATTTTAGAGCTGGCCTTGAGAACTCCAGATATAACGTTAGTTAGAATCACTACTGGAAATGCTAGCTCGATCTTAGTCTGTTCACGTTTAAAAAAGGCTTTAGATATGTACATACTTATTATTTCATTATTCATAACTAGCATGGGCCTAAGTTCAGCTCTAAGCGATTGTTAGTTGATGATTATTATTGGGTCATTTGATGTTAACACATTGATGTACACTAGATTAACGGTGAAATTCATAAAAACGCACAACATTTTTGTATGGGAGTTGAGTGTTGATTTGCTGGTGCACATGCCGGCACACTGCCTAGGCGCAGTAAAGAAAACACGACGTCAATGACCGTTGTGTGCGTGTGAGTTCACACTTTTTTCTGTATGAAAACTTATTGCTGTGTGAAAAAAAGGTACTCTGGGTGCACATATAACTTTGAAATCCTTCCAAATAAAGCACAACAAGATGGTCTTCATACAAACTCTAGGTAAAAGAGGACTGCATTGACCGTTGTTGAAATAATTAGAAAAATAGCGAGGACTGCATTCGACGTTGTGATTTTTTTCTAAAAGTGTGGTGGACGTCAAATGCAGTCAGTGTCCGTCAGTGGGTTAAGCATGTTAATCTTTCAGTAAGCGGAAAGTAGCCATGAAGAATCTTTGGTGATTATTCCCATAACGCCACGAGATAGCAATTACTTATTGTTCTTTATCAGTTTTACACCAAATAGTAATCAAATAATGAATGCATTGAAGTGCATAAACACTTGAAACGAATAGATATATTTTTCAAAGTACATTGATGATGGTATGTTCAAAGATAATTAAACATTAGTTCCTCTAACGCAACATGACGTCATCGTCATTAGTTTTTGTGATGCTCAATATACTATCGTCTCGTTGTTTGCTAATTTTAATGTTCTTTAAGTATTACATATCATACAATAAGTCTGTACCGTAGAAATAATTTAATGTCTTCCTAAGCTCATCTATAGCCAGAAAGAATCCATCCAATACAGAACACGATATTGTAAAATAAAGTTACGCAAATAAAATATAAATTATAAAGTAATTCCAGGATTCATTGTTTCAAGGTAAAAAGAAGCCTTAAACCAACCAATTGTCAAACAAACAAGACAAAAATATCAATTTGAGGGCCATCTAAGCAGAAGGTATAGGTACCTAAGTAGTCTGGCGTGGCGGCGAAATCATTAAGTAATTTCATATTATTTTTCGCATCGTCTTTTCGGCTTTGCTGTGTCATTCAGCTGAAACGATTCCTATCTCGAAGAGCTAAAGAGCAAATTGGTCTGTGCGATCACCTGATTGCCTTGAACTCTCGTATTCGACAGTTTTTGTGCTGAGATACAACAGGATACAAGTTGCGTTGGGAGTAGGGTTGTCTCTGGACGTTTTAGTAATTTCATAAATTAGTTTGGGATGTGGGTTATCTGAAACGGATAATTGGTTTGCGTTTAAGTTTGGGAATGGTCAGTTAAATCCTTAAATGTAAAAACTTTTAGGAATTCTTGTCTTTTTCTAAGCAATGTATCCTCGACGATGTGGTGCTAGAGACCAGAGAACAGGTTTCCCTGGAGCTTGGGTGCCAGCCCTGCCGGGACCCACTGGCCCTGTGGCTGGCTGCCCTTGAGTCCTTGACGTTTGAGACGAACAAGGAAACTGGGTTTGGAAACTTTTTCTCGTTTTTGCTAACTTTACGAAGAAGCTTTGCGAGGACTGGCATTCTTGGATAAATTGCTTGATCACGTGTCCTTAAGAAGTTTAAGAACATTTAATTTGATGAAACCCTTAATGGATTGAGGGTATTTCAAAAGTGTAGAAATTATAATTGTAATGGTAAGAACATGATAAAATATCACACCGGTCGATTTTAATGATTATTCATGTAAAGTGGGCATTGTATTTGAAATTGTAGCACACAAGTGATAAGACTTAGTTGACTATATACTATAGACTTAGTTAACTAACCTCACATACACATAGGTGTATGTATTGATCACTAATGTCTAGAACAAATATGGCCGATCTATGTGCCTCGGTAAGTCGGCATGTGAATTGTGGTTTTCCAAGATAACTCGACGGTTTCCTCCTACCAAAACATTTTCCATTTTAAGGACCTGGTTTCGAAAATTAACTGTTAACCGTTGCGATTATAAATTATTCACCTACCTTCGAATTTCTAGATGAAAAATACTGGAATCTAATTTTAATAAAGTAAATGAAATAATACGAGAGTAATGAGTACTCACCGACGCGGATGCTGGATGTTGCATAACTGGACGCGGAACCGGCAGCCGGCCCCCACTACCGACACGTCACCCACCGGGAGCCAACCACCACAATAACCTGGAAAAACAGGTGCACGTGAGTCCTGAGTGTCCACCGACGCCGTGCAGGTGAGGAGGCAGGCTGTTGTTGACCTTGATCAGCCGGGCCGGGCGCGGCGGCGCGCGGCGCGGGCGGCGCGGCACTGAGGCTCCCGCCGCGCCGCCTGCCGCTCCTGCATTGCGGCGCGCAAGCGCATTCGCGCGCTCATGACCTTGGCATTGAACTTGGCAATGGGCCGGGAGGGGCGCGCGGGGGGCGTGCAGCTGCCTGCACCGCCCCGCGCCCGCCGCTCCGCGCGGCCGACCAACTACACCATATGCATGTAGGGACCAGAGCATTTCCTTTCAGCTCTTGATGTTTATAGGTAGATACGAAAAGTATACTTATATATGAATACAGATAGATACGATACTTTAGTTTTGAAGTTTCAGTATTTATGAAGAAATTACTTAGTAAGTAAGTATACAACACAAAACCCGTCTAGATAGACAAACAATGCCGCGGTTACTGTATTAAGTAGGCAACTCCATGATGCTTGGTGGTTCTAATTTTAGCTCATGGAAGACGAATGGTCCAGTCGACGGATAACATCTGATGTAACGTCGGATCGCGAACAAAAAATTAATGGTACTCGAGAGTTTGCTCATGACTCGAATTTCATTAGGTGTCTGCTTATTTTTATTTGCTTGGTAATTATTAATTATTGGCAACGGCATTTTCCATTATATACTTACTTAAAGTACTTACAGGGTGTTGCTAAAAGTTGAATACAGTAAGTTAATTTTGAAATTAAATTGGGAAAACTAAGATAAAACCCAATACTTACATTAGGAAAAAATATTGTTAATATTTTGTTGCTTAAAAACTCGAAACATTATTTATATACAATGCTGCTGTTTCACAAGTTACGTCATTTATGTGATTCCCCTTTCGTAAAAGAATGAAAGACTTGCGGTCGCGGCCGCCGGCCTACGTTGTTCTTGGAGATTCCCGATTCGAGTCGTGTAGACGTGCCCGCGTGTTGTGTGCTGAATGCATAAAGACTGCTTGAACTTCGCGGATGTACAGGACAGGATAGGAATATCATTGTCGTTGCCCTAGTGCTTTTAGTGAAGGGGGAAATCTTTCAATAATAAAAAATATCTATTGAGGGATGGGTGGTGAGAATCAAGTGATACGATTAACTGTAATATTCTTTCAGGCAAGCGAAATAAGTAGTACTTAAGTTTTATTTTCTTTTATTTAACATTTTAAGTGTGATGTGAACAGAAAACAAAATTAATTCTGCAAAGTTCTTCTACAGAAGTTCTTACTGAAAGACGAGAACGAGTATTACTGAAAGATTTGCCAGAATGTAAGTTAAAGTTAAATAATAATATGCGAGGCCAGGCAGCTAGGTCCCACTTCAATCTCACCAAAGAGGCTGTGTAACATTGCATTACGAAATGAGTTCGTGAAACATTTTGCAGCGATGATGATAATAATACATGTAGCACGAGCCTGGGAGATATCCCCCCTTCCTCACTCCCACTCACCCCCTGCCCCCTAGAGGGGCGCGGGATCGATGTGGCGACGCGCGCAGCCGGTCCAGCACTCCCTCGGGGATGGTGCCAACATTGAAATATTAATTACGTTCTTTATTTCAATGTTAACCGTTTGAAAGACGAATTCGAAATTCCAAATTGGTTTTCGATGGGGCGACGTTGCGTAAGCTGTTCTTAGCTGTGATTGGTGGGTTTGAATTAATAATTTAATTGGCTTTCCGAAGGGAAATCTATCTTCGTTTGTTTTTTCTTGATAGGTCGGAATCTTTTGTTTTTCATGGATTATGTACTTATGTTAAGTACTTGTTACATTACATGAGTATATTTTAATCTACCTAAGATTTTAAGTTACTCGTACCTTAAATGAAATCTTAACCTACTCTATTCAGGGATGGGGTAAAGTTTCTGATGTGGCTCCCTGCAGTCTCCAATCGTTTTACATGTCCCCTTGTTTTATATTAGTGCAGAAAGCCTGTAGGTTTCAACAGCTGATATTGGTGCTGGGTTAAACCACCATCATTTTCAGACTAACAGTAAATCAGTGGCATAATTAAATTATTATTACCACAATGGCTATCCTCAGGTTTTAGTTTCAGACGTTTAATTATTCATATTCTCCTCGGCCATTCCTCAGAGCCTGAAGACAAAAGTCTTCAACCAGTGCGTCCTGCCAGTGATGACGTATGGTGCAGAGACGTGGACACTGACGGTAGGACTGGTCCACCGATTTAAAGTCGCTTAGCGTGCTATGGAGAGAGCTATGCTTGGGGTTTCTCTGATGGATCGTATCAGAAATGAGGTTATCCGTCAGAGGACTAAGGTTACCGACATAGCTGTCAAAATATGCAAGCTGAAGTGGCAGTGGGCTGGTCATATCTGCCGAAGAACCGATAACCGTTGGGGTAGACGAGTTCTCGAGTGGAGACCACGAACAGGCAAACGCAGCGTGGGACGCCCTCCTGCCCTCTGGACTAACGACCTTAGGCGGGTGGCGCTCCTTGGGAGAGGCCTATGTCCAGCAGTGGATGATTATTGGCTGATGATGATGATGATGATGTTTAATTATTTATTTTAGTATGAAGCTATGTTATCGTTGATCCTTGCTCGTAATAAAACATAAAATACTTAATTAAGTAAGGCAATTAAGTACAAGCACCGTTACATTTTATGAGTAGTAAAATGGTTGGCCCTTGGCCAGAAAGTTGGATTGTATTACAACGTAGATGAAAAAAATAAAACAGCCTTTCATATAACTTTAAACGACATTTTAAGTAGATGCTACCTAAGTATTAAAAGTACTGTATCGGACTACGTACTTAAATTTTAGGTAGTGTAGGAATACTCATAGTAAATGAGGGCTGTATAAGATGAATTTAAATTTTAAATTGTAATTGTTTTAAATTTTTTATTGTTTGAAAGAAAACACATCAAAAATAATATTTTCGCGCTCCCTGGGAGCAATGCCCATCAACATCATCAGGCTTTAATCATCCTGCTGGTACCTACTCAGCATCACCTGTCTTCCCCTTTTGAAGTCTCAACATTATTAGTGAACTTGTATGTAACTTTCTCAGAATCATAAAAAGTTAGGTAATCAGCTTATTAGGATCATAAGAAGGACACAGACAAATACTTCGCATTTATATTACTTTATGTTCAATATGCAATAATATGGATAAGGATTAGCGTAAACAATTAACCATCCCTTATCTATCTTTCCGGAGCGGATGTCCAGTATATAGTTATGGGTACAGAGCTGGTTATCGATTGCAACTGGATGCGCGTCAGCCGCCCGCCCCGCGCGCCGCCCGCCCGCCCACGGCTTCCATTCACTATTTACAGAAAGTATTTGCGAAGTATTTGTTGGGAATGTTGCACATATTTCGGATACCATTAATCAGGTTGGAATTGTCCCATATTAGTTTGGTTATGAAATAGACTGTTTTTATTCCTTTACACGGGACACGGGATCCTTGGTACAAAATGTCTAGCAAAAGCAACGACTTTCTCGGTATACCTAATACAATTTATAATAATGAGAAATAAGCTTATACACGTGGAACAATTTTCATATTTATCATTTAAGAAATAAATTGTATTCAGGTTGTATGTGTGCCAACTGAGCGATAAAGATGAACTGGCAAATTAATTAGTACAAAAATTGGCAAATGATGGTTCATGGACTGTCGAGTCATTCAAAATTGTGATATTTTTGTTTATGTGTATCCACGTATATTAAGTATTCTTCAGGAAACACTGCTGTAATCTAAAATATGGATTATTCTTAAAATGATATAATTGAAATTAACTTTCACTAACTTATTAAAAGATATTCAGATTTTCCGAACATAAGACTTGTTCAGAATAAATGTTCGATATCTGTGTATCAACGTATCTATACATATCTATCTCATTATCTTTAAGGGTCACCTATTATGCATTAATGAAGCTTTATAAATATACCAACACTTTATTGATTAGATACGATCAATGATCGTCGATCATACGATTCATGCGATATGCTGCTTAGAGCTTGTTAATAAAAAAAATACACTATTTGAAATTATGGTTGAAAATCTGTGAAATAGACGGCTAGTATAAAATAGGATAAAATTATGAAACTAGTAACTACTACTACTAGATAAGAGATAAGATAAAAATTCTTTATTCGGTACACCACACAGCACACACCAAAAATCCACAAAAACAAAAAAAGCAAAAAGCTTTTAGCAAGTAGCAAATTATTTAAGTTGGTATCTATAAATAAATACTTTTATTTTAGGTAGGCATTTAAAAAAATATTAGGTGTAGTTTTCATTCGGGAAGCGTGGGCGTTAAAATTTAGCATTAAACTTCTCGGAACGTGAAAAAGATACTCTAAAGTTAGGCACCCAGCGCCCACGCAAACAACTATAAAAAATTAATAAACCTCAGGACCCGCCTCGGCTTTACAACATTGGGTGCTGTCTATTTTTGGAACATAAAGGAAAGTTATTTTGCGTTTTTTGTATTACTTTCACAAGTATTGTAATTGGATTAGGAAAACAGTACTATTTAAGTACATATTTGAATTCTGATGAATTCGTACTTGGTTTAACTGTTTGTATTAAAGTTATTTTATCGGAAATTGTTGTTGAATAATAATGATTTGGTAACCCTTTTTCAACACACCTACCAATAACCTTTCACATTTTAATATTGAAGCTGAATTTTAATAAAAGCATTCCCCAGTCACCAAATTACATTTTCCAGTGAAAAGCCAGCGTCCCAGCGCTGCACTTCAAGAGCTGTAAATGTCACCCCCTCCCCGCTGTTTGCTTACCCCCCGCCCCCGCCTCACCCCGCCCCCGCCCCCGCCCTGCCCCGGCGTGGGCGGCCTTGCCCTTGCCCTGTAATCGATACAGCGCGCTCAGCTGGCGGCTCTTCACATTGTTTACTTCACAGCTCTTTATATTTATGAGAGCCTGGTAATTTTATAAAAATATACACTAGAGGTAAATGGGGACTGTTATAAACAGTGGCTCAGGGGGTAATTTTCTATAGAAACTTTGTTGGTTTCTGTTTTCTCTCGCGAATTTCCAAAATTGTAGAGCTAAAGTTGTTTAGGATGGCCCCTGAGTCAACCCCTTTCGGCTTAGTATATCACATTTGAAATAGTCTGCGTACTACTTTATATTATGTTTCGAATCGTTTGGTTGCTTCCTGCAACGATCCATTTGGATAATGTACTAACCAATAGTCCCAAATTTGTTTTCGAACCGAAATTTAGAAATTTGGTATTTTGTACATCATCAGCCAATAGTCATCCACTGCTGGACATAGGCCTCTCCCAAGGAGCGCCACAACACTCGGTCCTCGGCCTTCCTCATCCAACCACTACCCGCCACCCGCCTAAGGTCGTCAGTCCAGCGGGCAGGAGGGCGTCCCACGCTGCGTTTGCCTGTTCGTGGTCTCCACTCGAGAACTCGTCTACCCCAACGGTTATCGGTTCTTCGGCAGATATGACCAGCCCACTGCCACTTCAGCTTGCATATTTTGACAGCTATGTCAGTAACCTTAGGCCCGGGTCTCCTATTACGCGCCGTAGGTCGCGTCCAGCGTCACGCCGTAGGACGCGTCACGATGCTCACTAGATCTACGCGCCAACGTCGGCGTGTGAGGGAGACCGCATCAGTACAATTCTATAGTGAGCATCGTGACACGGCCTACGGCGTGACGCTGGACGCGACCTGCGGCGAAAATAGGAGACCGAGGCCTTAGTCCTCTGACGGATAACCTCATTTCTGATACGATCCATCAGAGAAACCCCAAGCATAGCTCTCTCCATAGCACGCTGAGCGACTTTAAATCGGTGGACCAGTCCTACCGTCAGTGTCCACGTCTCTGCACCATACGTCATCACTGGCAGGACGCACTGGTTGAAGACTTTTGTCTTCAGGCTCTGAGGAATGGCCGAGGAGAATATGTGACGAAGTTTCCCGAATGCAGCCCAACCCAGTTGGATGCGCCTTGCAGCCTCCTTGTCGAAGTTGCTTCTGCCTAGCCGAATAGTCTGCCCGAGGTAGACATATTCTTGCACAACTTCGATTGTTGCCTCACCAACGGCGACCGGCTCCGTACCGTATTTTGTACAGATTCGCTTTATTCCTTTGAACCACTAATTTTATTTGGTTTTGTCCAATTTCCGTAAGTTCTAAAACAAGAAAAAAATGATTTTTTCCCTCTCATGTAAAATAACTTTCATTAATAATTAATCAAAGTAACGTTTGCCAACAACTTTTCCTCAAGAGCAAACAAATCATCTGGCAACAAAGTAAGTCCCTACTCAGAAGTAAACGTGCCATACCCGAGAGAGTTCTAAAAACGTCTCAGTTTACACGTGTCGGGTAAACATTGTCCGGAGAGGGTATCGATGATTGAGGGGATGGGTAAAGGTAACGAAATGCCGTTGGGATCCGAGTCACCTTAGGAATTTTCCCTTTTCTGACGATTATCTCTCAATTAGATATAGTTGTTCTATTTTATTTTCAGTCTTCTAATTAGAAAAGTACTTTTGTTCCTTGGTTTTAGTTATTTAAATATATTATCTTCCTAGAGTAGTCCGTGACGGTAACGACTGCAATAGTTGTAATATCTACATACATTATGCTCACGACTGTAATCTCCTAAGGGGTAGTCAGAGAGAACTCGTAAGAGCCACTCACGTGATAGGTCCGTCTGGCCATTTTGGAATGAGTACAATAATATCTGGGAACATCTAACACACGGCCATCCGTCCCCAAACTAGGAAGAGCATGTACAATTATATTCTATTCTATTCTTTGTGGGGGTGTAAGTACCTGCACCTGGCTCTCTCGAGTGGAACCTTTGTCCCCTAGGTCTAAACAGCCTTCCTAAGCTTGGACCATTTCCCACCACGCTGGTCCACTGCGGGTTGGTGGGTTCACATACCTAGATGTGCTAAATCTAGATATGCAGGTTTCCTCCAGATGTTTTCCTTCACCGTAAGAGCGATGGTATACATTGTACTTAAATTCAATGAACTCATTGGTACATGTCAGCGCCGGATTCGAACTCGCATCTCTGGCGTGAGAAGCGGGCGCTTACCCGACTGAGCTACCAGGACCACCGCTCTGAGCACGTACAATAAAGCGTTCATAAATAAATACTCGTACAGCCTACGTGGTTAAAGCGATCGATACAGGGCACCTGGGATATTCAGGGAACCACAGAGCTATTCCGAGGGCCCTTATCACCACCGACACATTGGCAATCTATAATCCCTGCTTATAAGTCAAACATCTGTCAGATTCATACAAGTTCTATCGGTGGTGTTACGGTAGCAGGTAGTCTGTGTATGCTGATGTTCTGTATCATTTGCCATCTCACTATATTATTGAAGTTTATTTATTGGGTTATGTCCTGTACGGGTATAAGTACATAAAATGAACCAAAATTGTGTCAAGGGGCTAGAGCACCCCTTGTCGACTCCTCCAATTGAGTTATTTGATCACTCAGGGGTTTGATTCGAGTTACCCTCCAATATTTTTTTCTGTAGGTAAGTATATTGGTTTCATATAGTATACCTAATGGTCGAATAAAATTTCCGTTTTGTGGCAAACACGCCTACTATTCGAAGTTCGAACACAGGTGTCACCTAGTGTGAGGATCACAGTATGTTGTTATGTAAGTTAAACTATGTTTTTAAAACATTTTCATTTTCATTTATCGATAACAGCGTTATAAATACAAAATTGATACAATATGAGATAGGCAAGTACTCGCAAATGTGATTTGGCGTATACTGTAAGATCTATAAACTCTCTCATCTATATCTTCTTTTTCAAAAATATACACAGTCATGATGAAGTTGCCCCTACTCGGCTTGTTCATCCCCCCGCACCCCTCTTCTTCTGACCTACATAGGGATAAGTTCACATATGCACAAACACACACACACACACACACTTTGGATGGATACACTGCCTGAAGAGCCCGATTCCCGGCCGGGGCTGATATACCTACATATATGTTCATATAAAAGTGGTATAGTAGGCAGGAAAGGTTAGGATCAATTTTTGTTCTACGACTTTTGGAAATTGGTAAAAAAGAGATCTCGTGACAAACGATGTTTCTATGGGGAAATTAGCAAGCGAAAATCGTTAGTACTTTCCTAAGCCAAAGAACAAAAGTTTATCAGAATGAGGCTCTGAGTCAGCCCCTGAGTCACCCTTTTTGTCTTACTGTACCTACCACATTTGCAACGCCCTGTATTTGTGTATGTGCAAATGGCGCTCCTCCTCTGATATTATACATCGGAATGGATATTAAAAGTAGAAACATGTTTATTTCGGTAAATAAATAGGTACACAGTTACACACCAATAATCTACCAAAATCTCACTACAATAAAAAAATAGGCGGTTAGTTTTTAAATGAAAAATTGGTAAGTAGTAATATTTCGACAAAGGCCCTGAAAAATCTTTTAGTAGAGAGACTTGATTTTGAACGTAATACATTAGGTACCGAAAAGCTGAGGTAGCTTAAAATTTGTAAGAATAGTTTTCAATTTCCGATTATACGTTTATGAAGTTTCTGCCCTCTATTTCAGTAACCCAGCGATAAACGTCTACAGATTTGATACTGCAACCAAACACAAAGGCCGGCTCAGAACACAAAATCAATAGAGATCTCAGTCTCTTCGCGTATTTAGGTATGTGCTATAACATGACGCACGCTAACACCTCACCTATACACTCGCAAACTGTACATACCCGGTCTCGGTACCTACATGTTGATTACTGATTTGATTACAAACATTACACAACATTGGAAACTGGCTTTTACAGATTGAATAAAATATTTACCTGAGATCAGATGTTGGGCTGGCTGGCATGGTGGTTCAAGGGTAGGCTCGTAGGTTGGAGCCAGGCGCCAGGGTGTAGGGGGCAGCACCGCTCACGGAGCGAGCCGGCCGCGGCGGCGGCGCGCGGCGCACTCGCCCTCGACCTTGGCCGTCAAACCCGCGCATGCGCCGCGCGCCCCGCGCCTCCCCCCCGCCAATTATGTCATTGTGATGTGAGATGTGGATGTGTGCTGCCAAGTCGCGCTTCGCTGCTACACGGCGCAGTGACGTCATGCCGTGACTTGGCGAATGTTGCAGCATGTTGTAGGTTTTCAGCTAAGGCGAGCGCAGAGCTAAACTTAGATTCTTACTTTAATGTCAATTTGCCTCATATATCGCAGAACATTGGCGATACCTCAATGCTGAAACATTTGTTTCATGCAAACACTACCTTTTTGCACCTTTTTGATATATTTAATAAAAATAACACATACCTACAAATGCATCTCTGTTGTTTAATATCTTTATCTCTTACTGTATTTTTATGTCTGTTATCAAACAAGATTTCAGATAAATCCTCTGCTAGTTAGAATACTCGTACAGTAAACAGGGTGTACTGTGGAACCGGTTCCAATTGAAAAACTAGACGGTTTCGCCATCTAGTTTACAGCGTGCAAACTAATAAGTTTGCAGAATTCCAGCCGACGATCCATGAAACAAGAGCTCACTGACTGAACCTATGAACTTAATGGTATCATTGTATTTCTGTAGATGGCTCTTTTATAGGATTTTCAGTCAGAAAGGTTTCATGAAATAAAATTGCAGATCATATAAATTCGTATAATAAATTGTTTTATTTTTAAAATATTTAATATCTATAGTTACACTTGTTTGTCAGGTACAGTGTCCGTCATACTTTGCTTGTGGTTATTCGTTATTCCATTAGCTTTCGGGTTGATATCCTCTTCGGTTAATTCTCTTGCTTCTATCTTCTTTAGGAGGTGCCTAGAATAACAACACAATATAGGTAAGTACATAATGATACTTATACAAATGTAGAGGCTGAAACAGAAGGGTCTTTGGTTGCTCATGATTCATCTAACGCGTTTTATCTGACAGGAACATAAATTTTATATTAATTAAAGGCAGGCTTATCTGAAATATCTACCAGCCAACCTGAGGATATTGCCGATACAATACAAGGTTGCGGAGTTCACCATCCTTTCCCATGCATGACGCACGATTGCCAACAGCTATAAGTGCCATCAATTATTAATTTACATAAGAATTGCATCGATTAATTTACTATTGACTAACATAATCAGACAAATTAGTTCTGAAACCTTCCACTCGCATTATTTCTCACGAGTGACGCACACTCTCTATTAAAACTTCACTTATTAGGTGATATAAGTTTGATTCGAAAAAAAAATTAGCGGATGTGAAGAAATGTTGTCACTTCCTTTTGATTTTTTGAGAAATTATCACGAAATTGGAAGTATATTGTTTTATTAATAATACATGATGTTGCAAAAAGGATATTGCTAGCAGAACGCCCTTTTGGCTTACCTAGTAGAAAGCTGGTTACAGGCTATGTCAACTATCGCTGTGAAATCGGTGCTGATGTCCAGCATTCGTTGAGATGTCAGTCATCATCATCAGCCATAGCAATTCACTGCTGGTCGTAAGCCTCTCCCAAAGCACGCCACTGGATGCGATCCATAGCTTTCCGTATCTAATCATGACCGGCCACTTTTCGCAAGTCGTCACCCCATCTAGCTGAACTGTAATACCTGGGTATGAAGGCGAGCATGAACAGGTTGTTGACGGGAGCCTCCACCAGCAGCCAGAGGTGGTAGGAGATGAACAAACTCATCACCGTCACGCCCAGGTAGGCTGATGTCTGTAATGAGGTAAGATAGATAGAGTACTCTTTATTTGTACACCAAAGAATAATACATTAGCAAAATTATATTACAACACAACTTAGAGTTTTTTAAATTTAAAACTTTATTTAAACTAATAAAGTATGAAAAACCTCGTTTTGTAAGTGAAATATATTTTTTGAAAATTAACCTCCATTATGATCTATTCTTTTTTGCGGACTTAAATTATTCCAAAAACATAATTTAAATTCTTTGTAAGGTACGTAAGTAATAGAATAAATATAATACATAATTTGGAAGGGCATTAATTTTAACAATAGTTCATACAAAAGAGTTCAACGCGTTGCCTAGAAATAGGAAAATTTGGCTTAGATTAAAAAATCATCAATCAAAAGTCTAAAATAAAATCTTATATATTTTGGAAACAAAGTAACATATTAGAGGACGGTGTACCTATACATATACTTAAAAAATATTACTACATTCACAAGCAATGAAAAAGTTCCATTGACATATATGAGCTTTTTCATTGCTCGGCAGTGTGTAACCTGTATTAAAATCTTCTCAATGACTTAACCTACTGACAGCCAACACTTGGCTACTCACAATAGTGGGTTTGTCGAGCTGCAGCAGGTTTCTGGTGACGTATGTGTTGCGGTAGATGATGAGTCCATGTACCAGGTACACGCCGAACGCCAGGCGGCCCAGCGGCACCCACGGCGACCAGGATAGGAACGGGGTTATTATTGCTGGAAGACAAGTATTTAGTTTTTTTTTCTTTCGATTTATCATAGGTTACCATGCTTTTAAGCATACTCTAGGGAGGAAAAAGCGATGCTAATATAAAAAAAAATGTTGTAACTGAATTAATAATAATAATAATATGTGGGGACATCTCACACACGGCCATCCGACCCCAAGCTAGGTAGAACCTGTGTTATGGGTGTCGGACAGCTGATATATCTACACAAATACATAGATAGATAGATACTAAATATAAATATCAACACCCAAGACCCGAAAACAAATATCTGTGTTTAAACAAATATCTGCCCCAGCCGGGAATCGAACCCGGGACCATCGGCTCAGTAGTCAGGGTCACTAACCACTACGCCATTCGGTCGTCTATTAATTATAATTTATAATGAGCCTTCGAGTCAGCTTTTATTGGATTACTTATATTTTGGTGGTATCTATATGAGAGAATATAATACTATATCTATGTGCCACAAAACCTCTATGGCCAAAAAAGTATCACCTAATTATTGTAACGTCATTGATTTAGCTGGGCAACTGGTCATCCCATCGACAGTCTATTTTATTCTTATTTTAAAAACAAAACCGTTCACAACACTCACGGACACTTCCATAAGCGCAGCTAAGCACGACCAGCGCTAACCCCAGGCACCAAGCGGGGCGGTTCAGGGCAGCATACAACGCCGCCTCCACCGCGCCCCAGCCGTCCTGGTGCAGCTTGGCCCCGGACAGCAGGACTGCCAGCATGAGGACCAGGCCTGATGCTGCCCCGGATATGGCTGTTGTCTGCGAGAGATGTGCCGTTTAAGGGTGGATTCTTGATTGGTTTTGACCTTTTGTGGAGCGACTTAACAGATCCGAGGAAATCGCACTACAAAATTTTATACAGGTTTATATAGTTCGTCATATAGTAAGCCGAAAAAGGGGTGAATAGCTTGTCATCTTCAATAAAGTGGCTCACCATAGAATCGCACAACCGCTTTCAGCTAACAGTACCCTTTTTTGACATCTTATACAATGTGTTGTTTTTCGACCCCTACAAACTTAAAGGGTGTATTCTACGAGTGATTTCATCGAGAAAACACCCCCATATGTGGGGTCAAATCTCAATATTCTAGAAATGGCAGCCATTTTAAAGTTTAAGTAGGTATCTATACTTATAAAAAAATCATTTTTTATGTTTTCATAAAAAATCATATCTCGAGATTTAAACGCTTTACGGACATGAAATAAAATGATTTTATCCGCAAAAAGTCATCTCTATTCAATAAAATTATGCACAACTGCTAAAAAGTTACATGAAATAAGTTACAAGGAGCGGTGGTAGCTCAGTCGGGTGAACGCCCGCTTCTCAATCAAGAGATGCGGGTTCGAATCCCGGCGCTGACATGTACCAATGAGTTCTTTTAACTTAAGTACAATGTATACCATCGCTCTTATGGTGAAGGAAAACATCGTGAGGAAACCTGCATATCTAGATCTAGCACATCTAGATATGTGAACCCACCAACCCGCAGTGGACCAGCGTGGTGGGAAATGGTCCAAGCTTAGGAAGGCAGTTTAGACCTTGGGGATATGCACAAAGGTTCCACTCGAGAGAGCCAGGTGCAGGTACTTACACCCCCACAGAGAATAGAATAGAATAGAATAGAATAGAAGTTACAAGTTTCACTCGTAGAATACACCCTTAAAGTTTGTCGGGTTCGAAAAACAACACATTGTATATGTGGTGTCTGTACCAATTCAATAGTACATCCTATATTTTTTTTAAAAATGTAGCATTATACATTATACGATAAGTAAGAAAGCCATAATTGCCAACAAGTAGATACTTAAAACAATTACCTTAGAGACTCTATTTTTCTCCACAGTGGGCTTGAAGGTGGCAAAGATGTACCCAGTCGCTAATCCCACCAGGTAGGCCCCGAATCTGTTGTAGACCTTGATGTAGAACACTTCCAGCTGCCCACCCTTCCTACTCATCTGTTGTTCGCTGAAAGTTGATACACTGATAAGTAAAAAGGCCTATTCTATTATCTGCGTTGTAAGTACCTGGATCTCTAGAATGGAACATTTGTGAATATCCCCAAGGTCTAAACTCCGCTCCTAAGTTTGGACTTCATATCATAAAAGTTTGCACCATTTCCTACGTATGGTGCTAGTTCATAACATCAACTTATTTAAATAGTTCACTGCAGGTTGGTGGGTTCACTAGTTGCCACTTGTTACCTATTTTGTAATAGGACATCGGTCTCTTGGACCTTCCACTCTTACATACCAAAAAGAAAACATTCACTTACTCAAAACTCATAAGCTGCAGCGGAGTCAGATTATAATAGTAGGTGATGGTCGCTGGAGTGACAACAGAGGCGATAGTTACAGCCACCAACAGCAGTTTACCCGCCATCTTGCACAGACAACAGATCCAGAACAACACCACGGCTATCAGAAACATCTGGAAGTCATTCGGGATGTACCAGGTGTTGAGGTAGCACTGAAATAGGGTATGTGGGTTTAGTGATGGAGTAGACTAAATGGTAAAGGAATCGCACAAAAGAAAATTAGCCGAAGTTTATTTACTGATATTTTGAGAAAAAAATATCTAACAAAGGTTTTTAGCTAAACACAATAGAAGTGTGACATAATCAGCTATAGAAAATTACACACCTTCAAAAGTACAAAAAGAAATACCGTCTGACACCAACGTCATCTTTGGTATATTATATTCAACCTAAAAGTACACTGGGAAGCGTGAAGTCGACAATTTATAATACACCTACACTACAGGTATCCTAAATAGCTATAGTGAAATATATAGGTAAGTACATATAATTGTAAAATATAAGCAGAAATCTTCTTACAAAAATCTATATTCTGTACTGCCTCTTAACTCTACAATGTTTTGAAAGAAATCGCGGTGCTACTGTGGTAATTTTAGCCACTTATTATGTAGGTATCTTGTACTTATACTTTCAACCATAAACTTTACCATATTGGCCGTGTCCACAAAGTTGTTGACCATGAGCATGTTGGTCCACCAGTTCTTTTGGCAGTACCCTGTCTCCATGCGGGTGTAGCTGGGCCACAGTGGGCCAGACCCCGTGTACTTCAGCGCCGAGCAGATGTACCAGAGTACCACGCCCAGGCCTGGGGCTAGTCTGGGGAGAGGTAAATAATAGATATGCGTAAATTACATAAGTAATGATAAGTATGGACATAAGATTATTTTCAAAGTTTCATAGCACAAAAGTTTTACAGGATGACGCGTTGGTTCATAGCCTTTCTGTTTACAAGGCCACTTTTGTAACAACGACTTTAGATTAGGAGAAAAGGAGAAATTAATAGTGTAGAACTTACCTGTTCTTGCAGCCCAGTGTGTAATGTATGTGAAGGAAATGAAACAATGTTACAATACTAATTAATTCTTACCTGATGTATCTTTTAATGATAACTGCGAATACGTTGGGCAGTCGCTTGAAGTACAGGAAGGTCCTCATGACCAGGAGACCAGACATCCAGAAGAACGTGTCCACGACCAGGTCGTCGTGGATGAACAAGAAGGCCAAAGCAGAATCCACTTCCTGGAAAACATCAACTTATTTTAATTAAAGAGTCAAAATGGTTGCATCAATATTTTTTGAAATATTTAAAATAAAAAAATGCTTATAATGTCTTAGCCACTGCAGTCGCTAACAACTCAGTATTGTTGATATAGTAATAACATGTATGCATTTCGAACGTTGAAAAGTGCAAAAGTGAGTGAGGACGTCATTTCATACAAGGTGTGGCAAGGGTTCGCACGTTTACATTTACAAGGCGTTGTAAAAGAGTGATAACAATATTGTCGTAGAATAAAAGTTACTCAGAATGACCCCCTAAGTCACCCCTTATAGATTTTCTGAACCACTTTTATCACACCCTGAAGGCCTAGACAAAAGTTTTCCGTCGCGTTAACTCACATCGCGCGGCTTCGAGAGCGAATGCGACGGAAAATTTTTGTCACGTCTTGCTAGACCTTCTGTATTAGGGCTTGTACGCAAAACTGCGTTGCGACATCGCATCTCAAAAATCTGCAACTGTTTCGACAGTTTTTCAGTGCTTGATATACTGTCACAGGTTTTTGCGATGCGACGTCGTCTCAACGCAGTTTTGTGTACAAGCCCTTAATGATATACACGTACCTTATCGGCAGTCCACCCGTTGCTGATGGGGCTGATGTTGGAGTAGAGGATCTGGTGGCCCAGCACGACCAGCATGATGCTGAGGAAGCGCACCCCGTACAGCACCCGCAGCCCGTCCTCGCTGCGCCGCGTCAGACTCTTGGAGTTTGTCACCATGCAGAACGCTCGGATTATGTAGGACTCTGGAAGTGTAGTTGGATTTTATCTGCGAGTTTGGGCTTAAAAGTTTTAGGTGTGTTGAGATAAAAATGTCATATCGTCGCAGTCGTAGAACAATGACGGATCTGCAAAACAGCAACTTTACAGGAGAGCCAGTTAAAGTTTTTAAACAACGTTTTGTTCGATAAAATGAAAACGGCTGAAGCAATTCATTTGAAATTTGGTCACATTATTATACGAATGGACTTTTGCAATATAGCCTGTATAATTAGTCTGTAATAAGTCAAGGTTTCCTAAAAAATCAGATAGGTCATTGTTCTATGTATCCTACTATATCGCATTATATGATACGTCGTTTTTTTACGGACTTTTATTGCGTATCTAATGGCGTATTATACTTTTCGTCGTTGTTTTAGGGAATATATTTATGGAAAAATTCAAAGACGGATCTTTAAATAACCTATTTAGGAGGGTGCTGATTGCGCTAAATTATTTTTTGTTTAGGTCCTAATTTTTTTACAAAATACAATTATTTTTTAAAATGTTTTTTGAAGACCCCCTTGTGTCCAAGCATCAGTCAATAATCATCCAATGCTAAACATAGGCCTCTCCCAAGGAGCTCCACAACACTCGGTCCTCGGGCTTCCTCATCCAGCCACTACTGGCTACCAGTGTACGGTTGTCCTTATTTGTGACTCGAGAATTCGTCGACCCCAACGGTTATCGGTTCTTCGGCAGATATAGCCAGCCCACTGCCACATCAGCTTGCACATTTTGACAGCTATGTCGGTAACCTTAGTCCTCTGTCGGATACCCTCATTTCTGATACAATCCAGCAGAGAAACCCCAAGCATAGCACGCTGAGCGACTTTAAATCGGTGGACCAGTACTACCGTCAGTGCCTACCTATCTGCCCCATACGTCATCACTAGCAAGATGCACTGGTTTAAGAAGACTTTTGTATTCAGGCTCTAATGATAAAAGTCTTCTTCTCTGATCAGGGATGGCCGAGGAGAATATGTGACGGAGTTTCCCAACTCAATTGTGACATTTGTGACCCTTTGCTGGGCAAAGGTCTCTTCCTGGGTCTTCCAGCTATTCCTGTTCATGGCCTCTTCATTTTAGTTCCTACTAAACACGTCTAGGTCATCCCGTTATCTTCTTCTGGGTCTGCCCCTGTGCCGGCGGCCGTTATCGGCTACCCATTTGGTAGCATTTTTACCCTACCTATCCGGCTGCATACGACATACTACTCACTTCAGTTTGGCGGTCTTAGCACCCACGACGAAGGACGCTATCTCGCCCAAATAAATTACTCATTGACATATTGTATTTCCTGCCTATCTACCTCAACCCTACGTTTCGTGCTGTTGGTCATGTCTGTTGTCTTCGAACGGTTCACCTTTAGTCCAACTTCAAGGCTTGCCGTGGATAGCTCTCGCAACATTAGTTGGAGCTCGGGCGTTAGTGGGAGAATAGGGCAATATCGTCCGCAAAACCGAGGTTTGACTATTTTTTACTTCCGAAATTGATGTCCTTGTCCTCCCAGGACTGTGTCAACTTCTTGAAGACTTCTTTGAGGAAAATTGTAAAGCGTGTACAGCGAGGGTCGCCTTGTATGACACCTTTTTCAATCGGAAACGTTGTACCAGTACCAGGTTTTTCCAATTTCACGTTGGCTGAGCTATTTATGTAGATAGTACCAACGAGTTCGATGTAGGTTGGATGAATTTTGTGGTGTTAAGGGCGGAAAGTATTGCTTGATGGTAGATACTGTGGAAACCTTTTGTATAGTCAATAAATACATGGTAAAGTGGTGTGTTAAGCTCTATAAACTTTTCAATAATCTGATTGAGCGTGTATAGAGGGTTTGCGGTAGAATAACTAGGTCGGAAACCGGCTTGTTCTGGTAGTTTATGTTAGTTCAGCAGAGGACGGATGCGATTGTGAATTATTTATACATGTGTGATGTCAAGCTAACGGGTCTATAATTTCCGATGTCGGATTTCTCACCATTTTTATGGAGAAGTAAGTATAATGTGAGAATTACAGAATTTACGGGGAATTTTTCCTAAAATTAATACGTGAATAAAGTGGGCTCACCTATTTTTAAGAGGAAAAGCCCCAGTATGAATCGAGTGCTGGTGATTGTGAAACAGCTGAGGAAAATTATCATCCCCAAGCAGTTCAAGATGATCCTTAAATAGCTACGGATAAGATGATACCAATTTCCTTAATTATTTACTACCCGCAAACAGTAAATTCACTGCTGTCCGATCACGTTGACTCCCCCGCGATGCCATTCACCCCTAGAGCTAGAGAATTTACTGATTGTGGTCAGTCAATGAAGGAAATTGCTGTCATCTTATCC
Organism: Plutella xylostella; assembly: GCF_932276165.1. Taxonomy (NCBI): domain Eukaryota; kingdom Metazoa; phylum Arthropoda; class Insecta; order Lepidoptera; family Plutellidae; genus Plutella; species Plutella xylostella. Next base: position 5,091,319 of record NC_064005.1, read on the forward strand.
GTAGCCATGTAAGGATCCTCTCAAACTGCTTCGCGATGGTCATTATCCTCAGCTGTTTGACAATCACCAGCATTCGGTTGATGCTAGGACTTTCCCTTTGCAGTTGATATAACTGTTAACTGTTGAGGTAGCTGTTAATACAGAAATTTAATGTTTGATGTGGATTCTGCGGCTGAATTGGTTTGTATGTTTGGTAACTCATGCTAATGGCTGGAAAAACATAATTCCAAACCTACCCGCATGGTACCGTGCTCCCATCGTCTCCTGCCTTTGGCAGTAGAGTTGATGAACAAAAAAAGTACTTAAGTACATAATTTTACATTGTTTTTTAGCACATAGTTTTTAAAACATAATAAATTAGCAAAAATAATAAATTTATTTATTTTCCATTGAAAATACGTAATATTAGGAAAGAACAACGACGTATCCTAAAATAATTCCAAAGAATAACGACGGTTATCTACACACGTCTACCACTTATCCATAAAACAATGACGGTATATACAAAACACCAATAGTTAGGACAAAGAACATAGTCGCATTTGAAATACCGTCACTAAATTTAACAAACAAACAATTTTGTTTTTTTAATACACCGTACCTAATTATAACTAACTTCTCAATGATTTTAGCGAAAACTAGGGCTTTTATTTTTTTTAAACAAAGTTCCAAGAATAACGACGGATTTAAGAGACCGTCTTTGTTCTATGGGAGAAGTATTAAAAAAATATTTACATGGAAAACAGAACCTTTTAAATAATAATTATAGCAAAAAACATTTTAAGTACTCATTACGTGTTCCATGTGCTCCTACAGAGAACACTGACAGAACAAACAAACCGTCGCGCGGGAGCGGGTCGCGGGGGGTGAGGGTCACCGCTGAACATCGACGGGACGGCACAAGCGCCCATGTTCTACGCGAAAAAATCAAAACCGTCAGTGTTCGACTCTGTATTTCGCTTATTATAAAAGATTTTTAAAAAAACTTTTGTTGTATAGGTAAATAATGAAATTTTAAAGAAGAATCTGCAATAATCCGAAAATCGAAAAAAATCAGATCCGTCACTGTTCTACGACTGCGACGATATACGTCGTTACCCATTCCTTAGCCTTCCATTATTTTCGTGATATACTTTTTATTATGCTGTTACTGTTAGGTAATCATCACCCATAACAGGTGCCATCACCCCGCGGTGCAGAGATAGGGTCCCTGGCAGTTCCTGCTAACATTCGCCACTTCCGCATATCTGCAGCCTTTCCTATAAGCACATGCATAAGTACGTATACCGTCAACTTGCGTAGCGTTTAATTACAATATGTACTAAGTATGAAAAGGCTTGGTAGCCTTATGTTTGGATCGCTGGTAGTAGAAGCAGTGTTTATTGGTATCTTACAAAAGGTCATTAACATGAAAGATAACTTAATACCGCGATGTAGTTTGCGGGATAGTGACATCTATGTAATTACATGACAGTTATTTGATAACTGAACATACCGCCCACCAAGAACGTACGTTCTTCATTACCACCCTCACCATGAGGTCAAGGGGGTAACTCCACAAGATGCATGGACTTGATAACAAGCCGATAAGGACCTACATGCATCCTGTGTGCTTTAAGATGTGGCTGGTATATACAGTTATTTACATAAAATTTTACAATATAATTTTGATAAGTGCTAATTTACAATATAATTTTGATGGGATCTTCTTCTTCTTCTGTTTCTGTTGTCACTGGCACCGCTGAAGTGGCAGGCGATAGGCACGACGACGCTCCGCTGGCACCTGTCACCGGGTGCACTGGACCGCTGATGCTGGGGCTGCTGACTCCGGTTAAGTTCACCCGAAGCGCGCCTTGATATGTTGTCCTGGTGTCGCTAAGTGATAGGACGGTGGCGCAGCTCGCGGCGCCATTGCTAGCACCCATCACTGGGCACACCGGAGCTTGACTGCTGATGCAGCCATCCCTACCGGAACGATCCTCGGATCGCCCGGTTGACGCCTTCAGAGACGATGCGTCTCTGATTTCTAGCGCCTGATCAAAAAGTGGCCCTACTACTAGGCGGTGTGGTCAGTGACCACATCCACCTGGATCCGGCTCGAAGGACCATGAAAAGGCTTGGTAGCCTTATGTTTATTGGTATCTTACAAAAGGTCATTAACATGAAAGATAACTTAATACCGCGATGTAGTTTGCGGGATAGTGACATCTATGTAATTACATGACAGTTATTTGATAACTGAACAAAGTACATACCACATATAACTTCTCACAGTTCCTAAAAATATGGCTAAAACATGCTTTAAAAATACAGGCCACATATTTATTAAGTAACATAAAAAACCTCACTGTAAGAGTCAGGGTCGTGGCCCCTAGTGACGCTGTGCCACGTACACACCAAGGACACCATCATCAGAGAGGAAGTAAACGCCCTGAAACAAACAATGGACTGTAAACTGGAGGTACTTTGTTTGCATAAGTTGTCTAGATCGCAATAATTGTGCAGTGGAATAATGAAATTAACGGGAACTATGGAGTGTGAATTAGAATACTTATAGGTCGTTACAGAAGTCAGCTCATAATATAAATTATGAAAAGTCAGTAAACAATTTGTTTTTGACGATTTTTAAGGAATGTGACATGTTTAAAAAAAAAATTACATGTGGGGACATCTCACACACGGTCATCCGACCCCAAGCTAGGCAGAGCCTGTAATATGGGTATTAGACAGCTGATATATATACACAAATACATAGATAGACACATATTAAATACATATAAAAATCTACACCCAAGACCCGAATACATAATAATATGTGTCTTTAAACGAATATCTGCCCCAACCGGGAATCGAACCCAAGAAATATAAATTCGAGAAATGTACAAAAATAGAATGTCTTATCAAAATAAATTTACTTATAAGTGAGTTATCAATCAACATACCCGAATCCGCATTGCTCTACGAGTGCATACACGCTAAAATAAGCAATCGGACGAATCAATAACATAACTCTACTTTTTAATCCGCCTAAAACACTTACATGAATCCCAAAAACGGCCAGTCGCTCCAATACTCTGCCGTTTCACCCGGCTTCTGACAGTTGTCTATGGTCAGGTTGACCCTCACTCCCCGCAGGGCGTACTGGCTGGTTTCCAAGATGGCGGAAGCGAACTTCTGTGCTGACGCAGCGGAGCAGGCGGCGGGGAGGCACAGACCCCACACGAAGCTGTCCACTGGACGGAAGTAGCGGATGCGTTGCTGGTGACAAGATTGTTGCCTTAGGTGTACACATTTGATCAGTACGTAGATCGGTTTTTTTTTCGGAACAGTCAGCTTTTAATAGTTGCCAGGCAATGTAGCGCTGGCATGTTTAAAAGGTTCGTAAGGGCCCTTTTTTCAGGAGTTTGAAAATGTCTATTATGCATACTTACATAATCATAAATCATGATATTCATGCTGCTGACTTATGAAGTTTCACCATACGTAAAATGGAGTTGTTATCTACGAGTACATCAATATTATGCTGAAGTACCTACCAAATATTTTTTGCCTACGAGCATAACTTAGCATGCCAACAATGGTAGGCGTGGTGTTTATGTCATCAAGGAAATAAATTAATTTAAACAGTTTAAGCTTTAACGTGGCCAGATTTTTATGTAAGAAGTCCTAACACTCACCGTCATAAACTCCTTGGTCGACCAATAAGGATTGACCTTCCCATTAATCTTCATCCTTGGTCCGACTTCCAACTGGACGTCAGCGAGGCAGTACTGCGTCTGCAGGCCCGGGTGCTGCTCTGCCCAGGGCATGTCCACACACTCGTCGAAGTTGCCCAGGTGGTGCCGCGAGCCGAAGAGCTGGCCCACTGGCTGGATGTTCATGGATTCGTAGGCTAGAGAAAAAGTTTGTGTTCATTTTTTGAACTGTTTTTTTCTTAAATTGGTTTTTCATTGTATGTCACAGTAGGTCTTATATTTTATTAAAATCGTATATTAAATACTCCTTTCCAAACAATTGATTTTACAATAGATTTTTGAACATTTGATTGATTTCAAAATAATAAAAATACACAGTGAAAAAAAACAGTTTACTTTCTAAGTTATGATTTATTCCCTTCGAACTTACCCCATGTGGCCCAAAGCGTATAGTTGCGAACTCCCTCCAACATCCTCATGGTCTGGTCTAGACATTCCTGTTCATCTTTCAACCAGTGCTGCTGCTTTACCGCCGCGATTATTTCAATGACAAGGGTGAAATTGCCATTTTGATCGTCATTTGTTTGTGGTGATGGTGAAGTGGTTGGCGGCTGCAGCGGGCTCGGTGGGGGTAAATGTGCGGGTTTCGTAACTGTTACGTATCCGTTGGAAATGGCTGCAGTGAAGAAGATATTGGTTGGATTATGACTTGGAAAGAGAGATTTAGTAAATTCGGTTGAGGCATGACTCTGCGAGTGTACTTATATGAGTAACATGGTAGAAACTTATAGGTTTAAGATTAAGGCCATTGTTTTTCTACTTACCAACACAGCTCAAAAGCACAATATAACACAGAAAAAATAACTTCATATTTCCGATTAAAACTAACAAAAATCCTCACAAAAATAAATCACACATCACCACGTGCGATATTTTGAGTTACTGATGAAAGCTGAGACAGACAATAGCACCAAGAGTTCGGCACCTTGACCTCTACGACAGGTCACCCTTGTCATCTTGTGTAAATATTTCCTATTTTTTGTCAAAGATTAGTTATTTACCATGCTATTAGTAGAGGCGTAAGCATGAGCCATAAAAGGGACGTGCGAAATTCAGACGAGTTCTATCGCTTTGTGTGTTAGTAGGTAATTTCTAGGTACTGTTGGTTTACTGAGGACCGTGGGGTGTGGTGATTCTCGCTGCTGCTAGATGACTCGACAAAAACATTACAATTCGTGGAATATCTTCAATCAAAACAACATCTACTAGCTGTTCGACCAAGCGGCGCGGGTTCAAGAGATTGATAAAGACTCAAAATCTGAAATCTGTTTTTTCCTGAATCAAGGATGTGCTAGGTGCACAATATACATAATGGTGTAGCAATATACTACTCCTGTGTCTACTCCTCCACAGAGTGCACCTTGTTGTCATGTAGTATAATACATTATATATTTTGGTTTGTGTTGTGTTGTGATTGGTTAAATTGTTGTTTACAATTTAACCAATCACATCGATGCTTGCATACTAAAGTTGTATTTAAATTGACATCTCAAATGACAAACTGGGTCTTAATAATAATATTGTTTTATTTTTTATGGCGGGAACAGCGAGGTATAATTTTTATAGACGATATTTTATACAGGAAGCTGATTCAACACAGTGATATCATTATTAGTTGCGGTTGCATACATTACGGTAATAGGCCTGCACTCTATGTACTATCTTGATGATCCATGATCCTGTTTCTTGTAGCTACGCCGCCTTCATACCTGTTATGTAAACAACACACATTATGTATTACATATCTTATGTTAAGTGATTGGTGTTATTTTTAGAAAAAATATCACTGATTCAGTCCTATAATACTAGTGGTATAAATGCTAGAGATTGTTAGTTGGTTCCTGCCATATGCCACAACAGAGTAACACTATCCGAAAAAACTCTCAGCGTCAAGTTGCAATAAAATTATATACATAGAATTAATATTTTATTCGTTAAAGTAAAAAGTATAGTTTAGAATTACTTAGGGGGAGCTGCTGCCGTTCGACTTACTACACCAATTTTGCAACATCCTTTATACTACTTACTCCAACCCCCAAGCAGATAAGAGGATTATACTACATATGAGGAGGAGTCGCATATTAAATCCACCAGTGGCGTAATACTAGATGCTGTTGAGGAGCTACGAGCTTCGAGGAGGGTTGAGTTATTTTAAATAAAATAAGTATGTGAAAGCGCTAATTTAGGCCTAAGAACCGATGACCGGAGGGGTTCTCGAGTGGAGACCACGAACAGGCAAGAAAGCTTATGATGCCCTTCGGCCCGCTGGACTGATGACCTAGGGGCCGGTAATGGCTGATATGAGGAAGGCCGAGGACCGAGAGTGTTGTGGCGCTCCTTGTTAGAGGCCTAGTTACTATGCTATAAGTACTCTACTACTACGTGCAGGTACTAACACCCCCACAGAGAATAGAATAGAATAGAATAGTACTCTACTATATACGGGCTGACGATGATGTGAAAGCAATAGATATGTTAAAATAACATACGTATTATATGGGTGGAAGACGCAGAAGATCAAACACTAATCGGATTAATTTAGTCGCCTTACTAACAGCAGCCGACACTAGTATTTACTCTACAATAACTTTATAATAAAAAAAACTCAGCTCAGCTAAGATAATTATCGATGCCTTCATTAATTGTCTCACTTTAATTATTCAAAAGCATTGCCTTTTATAACTATTACAATGGAAATGTCGGTTAGTCTCAGTCGGTCGACGGACCTGCAGTCAGTGTCGGGAAACATGAGGAATATTCTACTATTAGTCCTCTTCATAGTTTTAAGTGTAGCCCAAAGCAGCGTTATACCGAACGAAACTAAACCTGTACAAGAAGACGTAACAGTTACAACCGAAAATGGGACTGTGAAGAATTATTCTGAAAAGGATACGAAATCGAAACACGATGCTAAGGCGATCAGTGCGGAGAGTAGGGTGTATTTGGAGGATGTGTTCCATAATTTGAAGAACCAGAACTGGACGAAGGACGAGGAGCCGTGCCTGAATCAGACGCTCAAGTTGCTGAAAGGATTGCAGAACTTCAGTCTCTGGGCTGTGTGGGGTAAGTTGATTCAGCAGTTAATTAATAGTTATAGGAGCGCTATAATGGGATAGATCCGATTGAAGTATATTATTAAAGTATTTTAATTGAGTTTTTATTCAACTGGACTGTGTATAATAATATAAAAATATCAAAAAGCAGCTTTATTTCGTTAAATTTCAGAATAAAAATAAGCATATAAATAAAAGTGTTTTCTTATAAGCTTTAGGTACTCCCCCTTATTCATAGAAAAGTTACAAGACGTTTTAACTAATATACTGTTTTGTCCCTCTCTTTCAAAGAACAAATTGTTCTTTGTCGGAGAGGGACAAAACAGTTGATTAGTTAAAACGTTCTGTAACTTTTCTATGAATAAGGGGGTGAGCATTTAGCGTGCGTGAGTAACATGTCATAGTTGCATAACACAACATAGCGTATCTGATTTTCATGTTTTTCACTTTTAATCTCATAATACATTTTGGTCTTTTAATTGTTTTGATTGTATGCTCAAAACGTATTACATTTTAATATATTATAGTACATGGTAGTAATTAGTCAATGTTGATGAACTTTGACAACCTCAACATCTCATTCCCACCAGAATGGGACTCAATAGCCTCCGAACCGGTGGGTCTGCTCGCCGGCAACTTGTACCAGCTGGGCAACTTCGACGAGTGTCTGGACACGCCCTGGCGGACCACCCACCCTGAGCTGAGGATGCAGTACTGCCTCGCCAGCATACAGCTGGAGAGAACTGATTCCGCTGTGAAGAGGAAGCTTAATGAACCGTTCGATCCTTATTCTTCGGCGCTGGATTATATTCAGGTTAGAATTTTGATGTAAGATGTTTTGATGTTTTGAATGATGTGGAGCCAAGCTTGATGCAATGCATTGCGTTTCAATTGTAGGTCCATAATACTTCTTTTTATTCGAGTACACACGTACCTTCCCAAATAAAAATTAGACACAAATCCGACTGTAATTTAAAGCATATAATACAGCTCATTAAGGCCACGGCACCCGATCCTTACCACCTTGCCTCGTTTTGTTTGTATTGATCCACCTAAACACAATAAAGAACAAACTCACAAGAGACAACACTTCAGCTACACAGCGTTTACTGTACAACCTGTTATTCCTCAAACCTCACCACTCCCAACAGGACCGCCCACACCATCTGCGTCCCCTCACCGAGATCACGTGGGGCATCTGCGTCCCCCAGTCCTGCTCGGGCCGCGCCATCAGCCGGCTTCTGGCGGTGACCCTGGCCCGCAGCCACCTCGGCACCGCGGGAATGAGGCCCCGCATACATGTGAAACAAGACTTGTGTCAGAACGAGGAGGTTAGGCCGTTCGATCGAGGGTTCTACTCTTTTGTGTAAGTTATAAAGATAGTAAACGCCACGACGACGTTGAGCAGTTTCAGGCCTAGTCTATTTATATTTGTTTACTTCTCAAACCGAAAATTAAAAATTATGATCTACTGATATTAATAATCTAGTTGTCTTTATTCGTATAGTTTTATATTGTGTCTCTTTTTCAGGATAGTAGCTGTAGTTTTGACAATTATAGCGTTAGTCTGCACATACTTGAACTGTGGAAAGGATAAAGCCGAGTCTATCAGTAAGTTACCAGTTCACACTATCGCATTGAGTTCAATATCAATATTATTTAAAACTAAAGCTTATCGTACATATTTTGTCCGCAGAGGGTCGAATGATTGAAGCTTTTTGCATACGAGCAAATGCCAAAGATCTTATGCGAATGAAGAAAGAAGGTATCGAGGTCTTGTACGGGATTCGATTTCTGACGATTTGCTTCATCGTGCTTGACCACAAATTCGGAATGAGTGGAGCACTGGCGTTGAGCAACGGTCGCCAAGTGGACACGGTAAGAAGACCTACATAAAAGCACATTCTCTGACAATTGTATACACCTCTCGTCGTCCTTTTAATTTTTTTGAAATGTGCTGTATTCAAAAGGTAAACGATTGGAAGATATAACGAACAAACTATTTTTTATCCTGTTAGTCCCGTGGAATCTGACTGGCTTTTATCCACTATAGCAAAACATAGTATTTAGGTCTTAGATTTCACCCAGATATAGGATATGTCGCTGTTTATAACATCCAGTCTCTGACTGCCTGTTCAGATTACATAATTTGCACGTAACGAGAAAAAATCGAGCGAAGTACCCTGGCTGGAGTACCAGCCGATCAGTTCCACTATCTTGCCCCTTGTTCCAGGACGCGATCTCGTCAGTGCTGGGCATGCTGCTGGTGCATGATGACCTCTTTGTGGATACCTTCTTCATGCTGTCGGGCTTCCTCGCCGCCATGAACATGATGATGTTCCGCCGCTTCCCCAACCCCATAGTGCTTATTGTGAAGCGGTACATCAGGTGAGTCAGTGGCTTTGTATAGATTACATTTTCGTTGGTTGTTAGCGTTGCTGTGAACCTGCTGACTGGAAAGAAGGGGAAGTTTAAGGGACAGTTCTCTCAGGGATACTATTTTCGTATGCGAGCTTACGGGGTAGGCAGATCGGCTGTCCAATTTCAAAACACAGTAACAGCCAAGAGACAAAATGTTCAGGAGAGCCAAAAAACGTTTTTGTCCCTTCATTTCAATGCCCTGGTAAAACTATGATACATATCTAAACGAATGTAAGCTTAAAAGAACCGGCAGAACCTAGGCTTTACATACAATACTATTTCATTTAAATATGACTAATATTGTTGCTGTAATGCACAAAAGAAAACACTAACTAGGTTTTAAATGGTTTTCTCACCCTAAAACCGCCCTCACTGACCATTTTATAACCTAGTAAGAGCCATTATTGTGTAATTTAAGACAAGTAAAGTATATTGAAATTGCAATAATAACGTAATAATTTATATGTTTTTTATTTTTTTATATGTTTTGGATCCTTCACATAATATAAATCAAATTTTGCAGCACTTTTACAGGACCGCACTAAGTATAATAGCTGAAATACCGGCATATTTTTAAGTTTTATCTAAATGAACCAAATCGCCATATTAAGAAGGCATGTCTGACACGAACATTATTTATGGCTGCCTTAAATTAGACAATATTTCCTAAATTTTGAGCTAAAATTAGTTTACAATGTTTGAGTTTTTTTTGGTTTATGCAAAATAGGGCTAGTAGAAAGGTTCTGACGAGAAAGGTCTCTATGGCTTTTATAAAGAAGACAAAATTTCCTTATGTTCTACTTTTAATTCACCTCTCTAGGTCTCATTGGTTCAAAGATACAGGTTCTGAAATATCTGATATTTTTTCGAAAAAAGTGTTTGTAATAATGTATGCCATTTGTGACTTACTAAAATTAACGGGCAAAAATTGACCTTTGCTGACCATTTCAAAACCTAGTAAGCGCCATTGACAATTTTAAAACCTAGTAAGTCATTTTCACTTACTGTGTTTTAAAATGGTTGGTGGCTCTTACTGTGTTTTAAAATGGTTTTCGTGGCATTTTTTATTTCGCAGGGTGGAGTTACTAGGTTTTTAGAAATTTTATTTTCGTTTCTAAGCCGTTTTTTGATATTCTGACAATGCAGGAATTTGCGGAATCGCCTAAAATAATGTATAAATCAAAGACCCGTTTTTTTTTAAAGTTGGCGCTTACTGTGTTTTGAAATTGGACAGCCGAGATGTTACAAGACTTACTTAGTTGAATATTTACTGGTGTAATATTTATGTAGTAAGTCTCAATGAATAAACTCCTAAGAATGCATGTCTGTTAGTCAGCTCATTGTGTGTTAATATCAACTAGATGCCTGTAAGGAAATACCTGCCAAGTCAACGAACGTCTGCTTGTTACTCAGACAAGCCAAACTTTAACGGGCTCAATGAATTCGTCCTGACCTGATTAACCGCTTGCCAATAACTGATAATATTGTATTCAGAAATAAAAAGGTACCTAACATGCGATCATTCTTGACTTGCTGATTGATTTAGGGCAATTACAACATAATTATTTTGAAATGGATACGTTCGGTGGCTATTGATTGACTATACCTTTAATTAAGTATACGAAGTGGGATACATATTCATGGGAGTTCCATATTAATTTCCCCGTTTTCTTCCAGGCTAGTGGTGGCGCTAGCCGTGGTGGTGTACTACACGGCGGTGGTGCTGCCCTACTTGGGCTCGGGCCCGCTGTGGCCACTGGCGGTGCGGAATGAGAGCGACATGTGCCGCAAGAACTGGTGGCTCAACCTGCTGATGTTGAGCAACTATATCGATGTGGAGAACACGGTGAGTTGGGAGCTGGAGCCCTGTAGTGAAGTTAAAATGAAATAACTTTTACGAAGTAATTTGTGTCAAATTCAGTACATTTTGAATCCGAAAATCACTGTTTAACAAGTTCGCGATATGTACAACACTAAGTCTGGACGGTTCAGAGATAGCTATGGTACATGGTACAGAAAAAATGTATAAGTGAGAGAGTGTTAAAAAAGGGATATAGTAAGGGCCATTATCAACTTATTCGGCTTACTGTACCAATTTTGCAACAGCCAGAGACATCCACTTTTCGCCGTACATTTGTACTCACCGTGATCAATAGCGAGCCATATCGCCGTTTTTATTTATTTATTTATTTATTTTATTTTAGGAAAACTTACAGCACAATTTGAAAGTATAACAATAGAATGAGCAGTAAAAGGCCATTTACAAGTTTCCACTGATAGAAATAACTTAATAATATTTACGCTAATACAAGGTAGCAAACTAAAGTAGGTACATTAACATATTATCTACGCCTAATCAAACGTTCTAAACTGTATATATGTAAAGCTACAAAGATGTTTAATAACAATTACACTGTGGAATATATAATACATTAACTCTTAGACATCAAAAAAGGTACAACTTAGAATATTTCTCGCCTTATTAATGCTTGTATTAAATATATCAATGTCCAAATTAATCGATACGTGGTTAAAGTTGTTGCAAGCACGCCATAGATACGAATTCTGTCGGTAATTGGTAGACACCGTGATGTTACTAAAAATCGGATTGAAGCGACGGGAACGATTCGGAACATAAAATTTTAATTTTCCCAATAATTGAGGACAATCAATTTGGCTGGTGGCAATTCTTAGGAGGAATAATAAATCACAAATTTCACGCCTGTTTATTAATGGTAGAATGTGAAACTGGCGGCAACCTTCCTTATAGTTTTGTAAGGGATACCTAACACGATAACTTAAGTACCTCATGAACCTTTTTTGTATACGCTCGATGCGATCAATGTATACCGTATATCTAGGGTTCCACACCTGTGATGCATACTCTAAGTTACTTCTGACATAGGTGCAGTACAAGATTTTAAAGGTTTTTGCCTGTTTGAAGTTAGTTGAAAGCCGCATTATAAATCCAAGAGCCTTGCTTGCTTTAGCCGTAATCGCATCAATGTGGGCATCAAACAACAGCTTCGAGTCATGGATTACACCAAGGTCTTTGATTTTACTGTCTCTTCCGATAGCATGACCTTTTAAGAAGTAAGTAGTTAAAGTAGGTTGTCTTTTTCTAGTGAAGGTGATGGTAGAACATTTTGATGGATTTAAATCTAATTTATTGTCGTTACAGTATTTATCTAGGTTATTTAAGTCATTTTGTAATAATATCATATCATTTTCATTAATAATAGGTTTAACAATTTTCATATCGTCTGCAAATATGTAAATACTAGAGTTACTAAAGCACGAATCAATGTCGGAAATAAACAATAAAAATAGCAAAGGCCCTAATATAGAGCCTTGTGGCACGCCACTTGGTATTTTAACCCAGTCAGACTGAAAGTTACTGGCCACGACAGCCTGGGTGCGGTTACTGACATAAGACGAAAACCATCTGAAGAGATTGCCACGAATTCCCGCCTTGAAGAGCTTGATCAGCAAGAGCGAGTGGTCAATACGATCAAACGCCTTGCTATAATCTGTGTATACGACGTCAGCCTGGTAACCTTGGTCCATTGTTTCCGTAAGTAACTCATTATACAGCAAGAGATTTGTAACCGTAGACCTACCCCTTAGAAACCCGTGCTGAGTAGATTTAAAAACCGTCTTAAGCGCCACATTAAGGTCACGTTGTACAATTTTTTCAAAAACTTTTGCTATTATGCAAAGCTTGGAAATAGGTCGATAGTTTTTTACATCGTTTTTTGGCCCCTTTTTATGGATAGGTGACACAAAAGCTGCTTTCCAAATATCTGGAACCTTGCCCTCATTAAGTGACTTTTCAAAGAGGAGGTATATGGGAAACGAAAGTTGTTCAGCACACTTTACCAAGTAAATAGGAGGGATTTTATCAGGACCGGCGGACTTACAGGTATCAAGTCTTTTGAGATGGTTTTGTATAATTGATTGATCTAGTTGAATTGAGGATATATGACAATCATGGTAGAGGTTCTCAACTTCACCAGGAGAATCAGATGGATTTAGTTTATCAGGCTCTAGAAAAGTGGAATAAAAGTAATCCGAGAATAATTTACAAATTTCATCACCCGATGAAGTTATGTTGCCTTCAAAGGTCATACAACTGGGCAAGGAGTTAGTTTTGGCTTTGGATTTTGCGAATGACCAGAATGTTTTTGGGTTGAGTTTGATTGACTCCTCAACTCGGGTGATATAAGCGTCGTAACATTCGGTTTCCAACATTTTAGCTCTACTTCGTAATATACAGTATGAATTAAAATCCGATTTATTACCATAGTTTTTAAATTTTAAAAAGTATTTATTTTTCTCTTTTAGAATTTTTATTAGTGCCGGTGAATACCATGGTGGATGTGATGTACTTTTTAAGACTTTAGATGGTATAAATTGATCTCGTAGTGAGTACAATTTGTCATAAAAAATTTCGACACACTCATGTAATAGTTTATCGTGAAATGCCTTGTTCCAGTCGAAATTTTGGATTCCCGTGTTAATAGAGTCCCAGTCCGACTTAGAATAGAGGTGCACAGTGCGTGGAGGTGATTTAAGGGGGTTGAAATCAGAACATAATTATGTAAGTAATACATAAGGCTTTATGATGCGGATCTAATGGTACCAGGGGACTATGACACTCTTCTACCGAAACATCACTGTTTGACACTACTAAATCCAGAAAACGGCTGTATTGGTTACTAATACCATTATACTGGCTAAAACCAAATGTGTCTAGATGGTCAACAAAATTTAATTCATCATGGTCACTGTAATTTGACGGTAAATAATGTGACAATTTAATATGCTTAGTCCAATAGGGAATATGCGTAATTTTTTTTTATACTTTTATTGGATAGTTTTACATCACTTTATTATAGTAAAAAAAAATTCAATGCCAAAATAAGTAATTTAAGGTATTTTAAAGAAAGTTAAAAAATTACAACCATGACGACCACTTTGAAATTCCCGTCAGGATGGCGGGCTGTCGTGACGTCATAATCGTTTAATTTCACGGCTCAGAATAATGAGTTCCGTCAGTCGGCATAGATTTTTTACCTAATCAAGTAATCACAGAGTACTTTTGTATTTTCAACAAACCAATGTTGTCATGGTAACAAACGAAAAAGGAAGTGTATAAAGTGTGATCAGTGGCTGTTTTGTAATGGTAATAAAGTGTGACCAGTGGCTGTTTTGTAATGGGAGCTCGTAAATAGCTGCTAGTAGCTCTTTTGAAATGGGAGCGCGCAAACCAGAGGACCTTTGTACACAATATTACGCTATTATGGCAATATGAATATAAAGTAATATTTGTATTGTATGTAAGTACTTACTGTAACTTTGGTTCTCAGTAAGAGAGACTAGGGTTAGTGGGTCATTCTATTCTATTATCTGTGGGGGTGTAAGAACCTGCACCTGGCTCTCTTGAATGGAACCATTGTGCATATCTAAACTATCGAATAAGAGTTTAAAAATATATGCATATTCCCTAATATTTGGGCACACGGCTCTCGACTTTTCAATAGTCTTTGCTGTCCTTTTCCGCAGCTGGCCACAGTTTACTCGTTCATACTGCGTAATAAATTTAATGTATCCAGTTCTTCTGATTACGAGAATTCTTCCATAACTTAATTTAGAAAAAAATAACAACTTTTGAAATATACTAACGTCTGCCATTATAACCTAAAAGTAGAAAGAGCAACTTGTGTCATGTTCATGTCATAATACTTACAATACAAATTTAATTTTATTGTGTTGCAATATGGAGCATATTTGAGTGGCTCGTTGACTAGCGAATGGCTGTTTACGCCTCATTACAATAGAACAACTAGTGGCAGCCTATACACTACCAACAAAAAATATAAAAAGTCCTAAACTTTGCAAACAAACAAGCATATCAAACAAGAAGTGGAGAGGTTATAGGAGGCTAGGATATACTCGTATTGGAAGAATTTTTATGTGATCCATCGTATCTGATCACAACGAGCATCACAAATACTCGGTGACATTAACATTTCTTTGTTTACACTTGACATTTATTTAACTATACGCAAACGCAAAGAAGTTATTATTCTGAGATTGATATATAAAGAATTATGACGTCACATCCGCCCTAAGAAAATGGGTGACGTTTCTCGGAAGTTAGAATTTACCGAAGTTTTTTTGTACTTTTCAACTTCATTTACTTGCTCAAAAATAAATTATAATCAAAAATAATGATGGCGTCGTAGTTATGAAACAACAAAGTTTATTATAAATAATATTTGACCTTTATTTGAACCACTTGCATATTCCCTATTAATGTTACCTAAATTAAAATCGCCTAGAACTAGAAATTTATCGGAAGGATGTGATAATATTATGTCATTTAGCTTCAATAAGAAGTTAGATAGTTGTTGTGATTTGGTATAGCCCTGGTTTTGCTTACATAAATAAATTATTCCTATATGTAGTACAGATTTCCTACTCAAGTTAATCGAGATCCAAAGGTCTTCCGCTGAGGAATTCCAATTTGGTCTTGGAATTACCGATAGATGTTTACGTGTGGCCAAGAGTACTCCACCACCCAGCTCCTGATTCGTGAGGTTGTAGTCCCGGTCCCGCCTCCAAACACAATATCGGCCGTCGAACAGCTCACTGTCATATATGCTATCATTAAGCCATGATTCCGTCACCGCTATCAAATCAAATGAGTGTAAACATATATTTCGATGAAATTCATTAGTTTTAGTTCTAAGTCCCCTAACGTTCTGATAATAGACACTCAACATTTTACTATTCATTATTAAAAATGTTTAACTATACAAAAATAAAGTAATCGGAACATAAAAGTATTCAAAAAGTCAGTTATCAGAACGCAGAGGACCCTTAACGCATAGGCAGCAACGTTAAAATTGGCTTGGCTGATAGTTATAGGTAAATTAGATAAGAACATAGGACAGCGAGTTTGTAGGTAACTGTGGTAACTTATCAGCAGCGAGATGCGGACTTTATAAGCAGCATGAATAGAAGCTAGTTTCATACCGATCCCGTCCAAGCGGCCCGGCCGGCTTGCAACAACAACAGGTACACGGACTGAGAATAAAAATGAGCGAGCGATAGGCAAATAGCAAATAAGGCGAGAACAAGTTATTACAATAAGTAATATGAATGCAGGGGTTGTTAACATGTAGTAAATAGCGAAGTTATCTGAGTTAGGCAAATTTACGATGACAATGAAGTGAGTTTTTTTATGAAAAAAGTTTAAGCTATTTAGGCATATAAAATTGATTAAATTATTTTGTTTAAATCATTAGCAGAGTTTATGGTAATTACATGTGTCGTGTCGCTTTTACGCATGTGGATTTTTGCGAACTTTACCCAAACGTATTTATAGTTCTTCTCCTTCGCCAGAGATTTAGCCTTAGTAAGTAGGTTTTTGTACATAGGCGACAGATGGTCGTTCACGTAAATACGTTGATCTGCTGGACCCAGATCCATATCTGAAGCGGTTATCTTCTTAGTTCTTGCTGTTGAGATGAACTCTTCTTTCACATATCTATTTAAGAAGCTAATCAAGATTGATTTCTCCTTGGAGTTATGAATCGGGATCCGGGATATATAGTTGATTTGGGAATTTTCAATAGGATAACCCACATGGTTGCTCAGCAATTTAGCCACGGTAAAAAGGTTCTCATTCTTCTTAATAGGAATGCCCTTTATCTCGACATTATTAAGTCGGGACCACTGGTCCTTTTGGGCAAAATCTTCCTTAAGGGACTCGAATGATGCCTTAATTGTAGAAACTTCATCTTTAAGGAGTTCTAAAGACATAATGCGTTTGTCGATACCATCAAGCTTAGCGGCAAACTCGTCAATTTTACTGCAGCTCTGCTTAACTTCATCCATGTTGGACTTAAGCGCCCCCACTTCAAGCATTAGCTTCGGAAGATCGTCCAGCTTGGCTGTCACTTCGGCCAGTTTCTGCAGGACTTCCTCCATATTGCCAGTGATCTGGCGGGTGCTAGTTGGCGCAGCAGGTGAAGAGATGCGGCAGCTAGGGCATTTCCATGTCGCCCTTCGATCGACACCTAATTTACGAAACCCAGCTTCGGTGACATTAGCGCAGCGAAAACAGAGGTTTTTATGACATTGCGAACACTTAGCACTATCATTCACTTCGTTATCGCAACTCGCGCACAACATTTTTAGAAAAAGGTTGAGAACCACTGATAGCCGAGAGGACGCGAAGAGACGTTAGACAACGGCGACTATTTGAGCGAGACTGAATGAGTTTAATATACTAGGTATATAGGATTTCTATTTCAGTAGGTATGGTAGTTTTATAATCAAACCTGTTAAGTAAGTATAGATATTTATATCGAACACTGTGCGTCACTAATTAATTAATGCGCATCTTACATTCATTCATTAGTTTCTTATTTATCTTAGTACGTAATCAAAGTACCTACTTCATAATAATAAGCAATAGCTAGTAAAATGTAAGCAAAAGATCGCATCGATCTTTATAACTCTTAATTAATTTTGTGTAAATACTTAAGGTAGTGTAGGATAACAGCTGTTACTTTATTTGTTTGACTAACGAGTCATAATTCTCTAACAAAATTACGTACCAGCTTAGGCTGGTCACTCTAAACCACTTTTGAAATATTATAATTTATTAATTTTATAATTATGTTCTATGATAACTAACTACCTTAATTCTCTTCTCAACCCCAATCTCTTCCTCCTAGTGCCTCGTGGTGACCTGGTACATCCCGTGCGACTTCCACCTCTTCGTGGTGTCTGTTTTCCTGGTGTGGCTGTACAGGAATGGTCTGCCGAAGATTAGCATCACCCTCTCCACGGTCGTCGCCGTCGCGTCTATTATAGTACCAGGAGCCATCGTCTACGCGTACAATCTACCAGGAGTGCAGCTGTTCACTTATGAGTAAGTTTTTAACGGATGAAGCTAATTTAAGAGCGGTTTCAGACTTGCAAATTTTCCGACGCGCATTATTGGAGCATATGATTTTTTTTATAATAAAATAATATTTATGGCCCAAAACATACGCTAATCTGAAACTGCTCTTAGAGTAGTATAAAAGCTTGGTGTTCATGAATCTTTCTGCCTAAAGTAGTTATAAAGCGGTTTATACGCATTTGAGGCTTATAAACAAACCCGCGAACAGACAAGATTTATAGCTCAGATATTATGACCAAATGTGGACGATAGCGGGCTGAACTTATGGTATTTTACAATTACGTGACGGAGTAATGATGTCAATCAGCCTAGAATAATTCAAAACAGTAGCGGTGTTTGTCTTTTACCTAGGGCACAGAGGTAGCAATAAATTATTAACTACCAAGTACCATAATTCAATGCTAAATAAAACAATAAAAGTACAAAACTTAATCATTGCTCCCTCAATGTTTTGCTAGCACGCGAAAAAATTAAGAGAAGGAAAGAGGAAGGAAGTTTGAATACAAGATTATAGTGTAACCTGGAAAATTCATTCAAAGGTTATGATTTTACAAATTACTAATACTTAATAACAAACTCTTAAGTTCTGTGGTTACAATTTGCGTTAATATAACATCTGAACAGGAAATGTGCTTTATATACGGTGATCTTACTCAACAATATCTCATTTACGCAGCACACTCAGTTTTTTTCCATAGGTCGGTCGCTTCGTCTCACATTGCGTGACTACGAACCACTAACTCTGTTGTTATAGTAATTACTAACTTAGTTATTTCACAACAATCAGATGTTTACACGGTGGCAGAAACTGAATCATATCATGAATCGGCTGATGAAATAAAACTGAACTTTTCATATGAAAAGCAAGGTATATAGAGGTAAAATTTGAAATTCAATGGATTGTACAGAGATTGTAAGATAGATGACGACGTAAGACAAAACTGCGACAGTCATTGAGCATTTTAGCAGCAACTATATGCATAGTGTCACAGTTTTTTTGTGACGCGATGTCTGGAAGAGAAGCACCGATACCATCTGTTGTATAACCTACAGTTATATTTGTCCTAGCTCTCAGATTCAATGTAATCTTAAATTACTCACGGGTCACTTACCCCGTCCCCACCAGGTTCATCCGCGACCCTCGCAGCAGCCTGCAGTTCGCGGCGACCTACGTGAAGACCCACACCCGCGCCTCCGCCTATGTGGTCGGGTTCATCAGCGGCTGCGTGTTCGCGCACTACCGACATACTGGCAACCTGAAGAGGATCTATCAGGTACTGTGTGTGCCGTTTTAATGGAGCATAGGCCCAGAGTGGTTGGTGGGAATGTGGGACCTTTACTTTAAAGAATTTGTGACATTTCGTAAGATAATAATATCTTCATATCATAATTTTGAATTTTCCATATCCACAAATACCGCAATATATATATGCACTTGTGAATGCAGGAGCAACGAACATAGCCATGTAGCAGATAGCTGAATGAGGAAAGGCTAGGACAAAATATTACCGGTCTACCCCACCGATCATCGGTTCTTGGGCAGATAACATGATATTATAATATTATATCCGTTTCAGCACTGCCACTTCAGCTTGCTGTTTGAAAAGCTAAAAAACATATTAATGTCGACTAAATAGGCATTCCATGTTATGGCCAATACCAAATAATTGCGTATCTCTCCTCAGCCATGGTCCTCAATCGGGGCCGTATCCAGCCTGGTTCTAATGCTGGTGGTGCTGCTGAGCGGCTCGGCGTTCCTGTCGCGCGACGTGTCGGCGGCGGCGGCGGCGGCGTACGCGGCGGTCAACCGGCCGGTCTGGGCGGCTGGGGTGGCTGCGCTCGTGCTGTGCTGCGCTCTGGGGCATGTCCGTGAGTGTTGCCAACTGTTTAGTAAGAAAAGTTCTCATCACAGAACGTAGGCAGGGAAAGGGAACCTTAAGCAGGATTCCGAGGCAACGGACAAACGGAACCGGCGATAACGGAAGGGATTTTAATAGAGTAGAGAGAGTTTGGGTTGATGGTCAAGCTAAAACTAGATGATGAGACTCAAATGTAGTATTCGCCAAATTTGTGTACATAGATTATGCTTAGCGATATTTCCAGTATCTGAACAACACTGTAATCCGAAAGCAACATACGGAGTAATTTGTGACTAAATTATCACGCGCACGCGTAATCAATTCTAAGATTACAAACAAATACAGGGTGTTGCAAAAAGGGTATGCTAAGCCGAAACCAACGTGTGCAGCATGCTATATCGTCGGTTGACAGGAAAAACACACCAAGGCTGATCTCTCAATAGTCAGATACAAGCCATCTGGGGAATAATGTTGATGCTGTCGCGAAACCAATAACCCCTACTCCAACTATTCCAGCTCTCATAAAGTCGTTCCTGAGCTGGTACCCGTGGGTGCCTCTCAGCCGGCTGGCGTACGGCATCTACCTGATCCACTCCGTGCTGATCACGCGCACCATCTTCACCTCGCGGGACGCCATGAGCTTCGACTACTTTGAGATGGTGAATACTATTTTTATCTTCCTTATAGGATTACTAGCTGTTCTTAAAAAGTTTCCCCGTGGGAATTTCATTATAAAAAGTAGCCTATATCTTAATCCAAGGTGTCAGCAAACTCCATACAAAATTTCATTAAAATCGGTTCAGCCGTTTAGAAGTAACAAACATACACACTCACAAACTTTCGCATTTATAATATTAGTAGGATTTTTTGTCTGTCGTGACAACCCTAGGGTTGACATATGGTTAGCCACCGTGGTGAAAGGATTGGCCATGCAGTTTAGGCTGACCACAGGCGGACTGCATCGCAGCGACTACGTGCAGTTGCTATATTCAACTTGAAGTTATATGTTCGACTTCGTGCAGTCATGACATCAACTGCACGCGGTCGGCTGCAGTCAAGTGAAGTCAATTGAATATAGTAACTGCGTGCGGTTGGTAACCAAAAGAAGGTTTTAACTACCTACATATTTTATTTATGTCCTACATTTTGTCAACCTTGAAAATCTGAAAATTTTACCTGAAAAGAAAAGATAGCGAGGCTCTCTGAACTTAAACGATTCAAAGTTACTATTTAACCGGAGCATTTCTTATGCAATTATTGTCTCTTGTATGTATAATAATCATAAAAATACTACCTAGGTACTTAATTATCCTTTTGCTGTTGCTACATATTACTGAAGTAATTTTATTACAAAATACCATTATTAGTTTGTACACAGACCGACCACCTATATTATCCTAAACACAGGGTAACAGGTTGTCCATATTCTATTGCCTTATGGTATGGTATTAATTTCATTATTTGCATATATTTTGCGTGTTAGCTTATTCTTTTTATTTTTTGTAGGATTCATGTGAAGTATGTAGGTATATAGTTTTGGTTGTATAATTTAGCTTATTCTGGGGGTTCCAAACGCGAAAGAGCCTTGCTCTTGTCGATGTTGCTCCCTCTGTTCCCTCCACCGCGGTCTGTGACAAGACTCACAAGCCAGGTATTTCATTACTGTCTTATCTTCTTCTTCTTGATTTATTAACGGTCGGATGGCGTAGTGGTTAGTGGCCCTGACTGCTACGCCGAAGGTCCCGGGTTCGATTCCCGGCTGGGGCAGATATTTGTTCAAAGACAAATATTTGTACTCGGGTCTTGGGTGTTGATATTTATATTTAATATGTATCTATCTATGTATTTGTGTAGATATATCAGCTGTCCGATACCCATAACACAGGCGCTGCCTAGCTTGGGGTCGAATGGCCGTGTGTGAAGATGTCCCCACATATTATTATTATTAACTTATGTTTTAAATTAATTCCCAGTTTGCCCAGTCATGGAGTTTGATCTTCGTGAGCGGGGTCATTGCCCTGCTGATCTGGCTGCTGGCCGAGGGGCCCGCCAACAACCTCGTCATGATCATCATCAACCCACGGTGAGTCCACGCAGATATTTTTTTGATTACCAACAAAGAAAGAAAGGTCTGACGTCATAGCGACGCATATATATTTATCACACATTATCAACTCCGAATACGATCGTCACCACCTTGACTTTCCATTGCATGCAAGCATATAAGGCAGGCCGATCACATCACGTTACAATGCTGATAAGTCGGATCGGAACTTCGTATCGTAGCCCCGGCGCGTATCATGAATGGCCATTGCTTTAAGGATGTGATCACACAACCTTTTTTGTAGGGCAGACAATCGCGATCGGGTAGATTTTTCTATATTCTGATTTACATACCTACGTTTTGTTTTTTCCTCATGTAAAAGCATTCTGAGCAGGCATTGTCATTTTGTATATATTGCAGTCGTTTCAACCGTGACGGCGAGGCAGAAACAAGCAGCGATGCCAGTGCACCTCACAAGGAGCCCGCGCCCGGGCCGGCGGGCACCCCGGCGCCGGCCGGGCACCTGGCGGACAACCTGCCCAGCTCCATCAGCTTCCACTCTAAGTTCTAGGACATAGTTAGAGTACCTAATTTAAGGAACCTTTTATAAGTTACAGAAAAATTATGACTCTAAATTTTCATCTCCAATTGAAATTATGTTACAGAATTTCGATTGTTAAGGTGATGTGGCCACGTTCTATTACAGTCTGCAAGTGGTATGCTGCAAATAAAAACTAAGTACTCACTCTTAATAAAATTGAAACCTTCTAAGAATGTTGACTTTGTAAACCTGCAGCTAAAGTTTGAATAAGTAGGTACTTAAGGTCAACCGGGGCCAAGTCGCCTACGGGGCTAATGCCTCGAATCCATTTATCTTCCGAACCACATACTTTAGAACTACTGGAGTCATCTGCTATCTATCTTTGTAACTGAAACTTTTACCTCTGACCAATAGATGTCGTATCCGGGTTAATTTTCTTAACAAATCTGCCATTTGAATTTTTTCACCTCTTTCGGCCTCCTCAGGTTTCCTGACACGTTTTTTTGAATCGTTCCAAATGTGTGTTTGTTTAAAAGAATCTATGTTTCTTAACTGTAAATACTGTTATTGTTTTGTTGCTTTACATATTGTTTTCATTATTTTATTGAAATAACGTAAGATTCGGACACAATATGTAATTACAAAATTGTAGGTTTAGCTTTTATTTTGGGGTAAATGCCTCTGGGCTGATGGGGTTATTGCCTCTATTGCGGCGCAATAGCCCCATTTTCAGAGGTTCTAAACATTTTATGTTATGATAAATGTATTTTATACACTCACGAGCAATGAAAAAGTTCCAGTGACATTAGCACCAAATTACTCCCAAACGAAAAATAGTAGGTTAATGACGCCTTCTGAAATATTGAAGAACATTTAACGGCGTATCAGAATTAACATTCTTAGATTGGTAATCAAACTAAAACGTAAATAATTTTAATATATAATGAACTATATATTTTAAAAATTCGCGTCATTTGGTGTCGACATTATAATGTTGTTAACACGGTATATAGAAAATAATCATATAATCAACAAAAAATAGTCATATTAACAGGATGATCCCACTTGTTTTTAAAACTGTAAATAGTTTTGTAATGATTAAAATTCCGTCAGACTTTAAAAATGGTATACTTACTAATTTAAAGTTGTGGTTTGATTGAAAATTATAAAAAAATATGCTTTTATACTGTATTTTAATTTGTCACGTAAGTATTTATACTTTTTTAAGTCCAATAAAGTTTTCATAAATAAAATGTTGAGCACCCCTGGAATCTTGGATGGGGTAAATGCCACTACAAGAAATAAGGCTACGTAGGCGCCATAGCCCCAAAAAAATTAGATCAACTGATTCTCCTTAACTAAGCGCAGTATTAAGTTTACAAGCTAATAATTAGCTACGTTAATAGTAATTCTATAAATTATATCTACTTAAACTTGTAAAAACCTCTTCCAAGCACACAAAACTAGTGAAAGAGGCATTAGCCCCACTAGGGGTTATTGCGCCTAAAAATGCCATTTTTTGTAGAAACGTCGTTTACACGTAGAAGATATTTAAAATTCTACAAAATTGCATCAAAATATGAAACTAGATAAAATTTCCTAATATGTATCACAAGTTATAGCTTAATAGGGCGTATAGTCTGTTTGTTATGATCAAATGAATATGAAAGTCAAAGTATTGTGGCGCAATGGCCCCGGTTGACCTTACCTAGTTTATTTTTACTCTTGTAAATATAATTATAGTTATTGTATTGTAAAATCAATAAAAATATGACATAAAAGTAATATAAATTCGTTTAATTTATTATGAACAGTATTCTCCCTGATGTAAGGTCAGCTTCAACTTCAATTCTTACTGTACAAAATTTTTACTATCGTGCCATCTGCCCCTAATCGGTATAAACTACTAGAAAGCTTGAACGTGAAATCGAACCCCAATGTAAGCAGCAGGATAGAAAAGGGCTCGCAGTTGCGGGTTGCTTGGAAGCAGGAAGTCATTGTGTTGCGAGAACTGTCACATAGATGGCGTTACTTGTTCTGAAATTTCAGCAGCCGGATTCACGCAAAACTGTTGTGAAAATTCTTTGGATATTTGATAAAAAAATTATTTAATTTTCAATTCACTAAATTTATAATGTTGATCCACGATAGTGGATGGGACATTGTATTTTGAAGAGTAGAAGAATGTTACTCCCTTCAGGAAATAACCATAATATTAGATGATAAGTATTTGAAAAAATCGTTCTTTTTGCATTTGCATACTGCTGCTTCTCCTTTCGGTTAGTATTATGCCATAGAGAAAATAATACTATGTTTAGCACTATGGTACTATCGGTACTATGCCTCTTTGGCCTCAGACATGCCAATAATGTGATATGAAAAACTTATTAATGATTTAATAAAGCTTTTCTATACCTTAGTCGGTACTTACCTCATTTGACTCATTTCGTTGTAGGCATTTCTTCCAAACATAACGGACTATTTTAAATTCATTTTTATTTGAAAAGCGTGATTAGGTAAGCAAGTACTTACCTAGTTATTTATAATGTTATTGCAAGTTCGAAGTGAGTATTTTTTTTGAAACTGGAAACATAGTTTTCAAAAATGTATGTTGTTTGTAGTGGATCAAAGGGAGCATTAGACTAACAATTTCCGCATCCGACATTTACTTACCGACTTAAATAGTAAAATAATAAAAACTTAAATAGTCGGTACGAAATAGGTGTACGGTCTATGTTTTGATTAATAATACTACGAACTAGATGGAGTGTCAGTGCAAAAGAATTGAACGACCTCTTATTTTGAAATAATTCGGTAAGAAGATTTGTGACTTTATTCATTGGTAGAATGGTTATCATAAAACGTTTAACTCTATTTGACAACTTTCGGCTGTGTTTTGTATTTATACACTTTGTATTTATACACATACGATGTACCTACATCTTTTTCGTATATTACATATTTATCAAAGTGCCTATGTAAATCGTAGTCGGTCGTGGGAGGGCACCCTTATACTTACGTCACTGGGATAGGATTAAGTTTATCTAACAGCATAGGAAATTACGTGCTAAAATAAAATAGAAATTGATTTATAATATTTATTTTATTACACATAATGAAAGTATTTCTTATTAGAACCAATAATTTATAAATTACACTACGAAGGTTCATATCCATAAATAAAATATGTGCATATTACTATAATCTACAATTTACTGTGCATTCAATAATCAATAAATTAGTTAATTATCTTAGTTTAGACATTATATCATCGTGATAACATTATACCTACTTATTTTTTTTTATACATGGTGTTGCAAAAGTCTCGCCGCCTTTCGGCTTTCTGTAATTAGCCCTTTTGTAACACCATGTTTACTATGGTGGCCGCGTAATAGCGTACTAGAGGGTTACTCGACGGTGACTATAGCTGTTAAAAAAAGAGAGAGTTATTATGCAATATGTACTTTTTATGTAACGAGATAGAGACGTGCTTAGCGCAGCGTCAGCGCTCGGTATCTCATTTTTTCGTAAGGTACTGTAACCCCCATGAGGGTCACTGTATAA
Source organism: Plutella xylostella (assembly GCF_932276165.1). Lineage (NCBI taxonomy): Eukaryota > Metazoa > Arthropoda > Insecta > Lepidoptera > Plutellidae > Plutella > Plutella xylostella. The sequence goes on from NC_064005.1 coordinate 5,117,536, forward strand.
TATGACGATTAAATAACCCTCAACTTCATAGAACGTATTGTAAAATTACAACAACGTTAAAATTGACTTTGAAAGACAAGAGTTTCGACTCTTTACGTCAGTGAAAAACTCGAAAGTATATCACAACGTCAATTTTAAACCTGTTGTAAAGTGTCAAAAAGCTCTATGAATTTGGGGGTAAGTTTCGGAGCGCTACTGTGCGAGCCACGAGTCTATCTCGTTGTAATAAACGTGCCGATTTCACGACATCTCTCGTTCTTTTTTTTTCGTCAGTAACTAAGTATATGTATAGAGTAAACCTCGTAAAAAACGAGCCAAGCTTGACTCCCGTGGCATTTACAAATGAGGTACTTATTGATATGCAATGTATGTACAATGTTGACTTATACACTACTAAACCTACTACACTTAGGGCCTGTTTCACAATGTATGGGTAATGGCTACATGTGGGATAAAAGACATGCTGTCACTCTTTGTAGCCCTCGGTAGCCATTTATGCAAACATTGTGAAACAGGCCCTTAAACTTCTTAAGTTATATTTTATATTATGTACTTAGACTTACCAATTAATAATTTACATATAAACTATATTTCGAAATGTTTTAAAATACTAATGTATGTATGTATTTTTATAATATAAATGTATGAGACCATAAAGAATCGTTAGTTAAGTACTAAGTCACATTATATTTTTTAGAGATACTCTTTGCAAAATAATTTACTTTCATTGAAGAAAACTTATTCCTCCATTTGCTAATATGCAACTTAGGGCTGATTTTTCAATGGTCAGATAAAAGTTATCTGAGGAATAAAATTGTTGCTGTCACTGTCTACTACTAACATTCAAATGTGACAGCATCAGAATAATTCCTTATACAAGTAGGTAAGTATTCAATTGTTTTAAACATAATTCTATTTACCCTGAAACATACTAAGCATAAAAGTATACACAATGTAAAGTAAATAGACATTGAAAATATATTATTTGAAATTTGAATCAATTTTATTGATATGAAATCTTATATATGTACCTAAATGTACGTTTTTGCTTTTAATTAAATAATGTTTTCAATATTCTTTAATAAACTAGGTCTAAGACTCCAATGTACTACTTACTTCTTTCATATATTACATAATATATGGAGAAGGTAAAAACTTATAGATATTTAAACTTATAGCTACTTGTGATAAATTGATACTATGTATAAGATTTTTATAATTTATACCTATGACTATGATATAGCGTTTTCTTATGTACAATCTTTGGAACGCATTGCATCGTGACAAACTGACTAGATGACACTCGATAGAAATTTATAGATATCTTTGATTTTCTACATTTCTTAGGTTCATTAAATATAAAATAATTCTACCTTATACTAAGTTCACTACAATGTAGGTATATGCAGTTATGAATATAATTTCAATAAAGTTGTTTTTTTAACACAAACACTAGTTAATTTAAATGCCGGAATATTATATTGTACTGTACTTTACGAAAACTATAATAGTATAATGTAGTAAATAAAAATATATATATATCAAAAAGAGGTTATTTGGAGGCTGAGTAATTAAATTGAGTGGAACAGGTCATCATCGGTACACATTTAGTATACTTAATTGAGAAAGGGATCACCCCCCTTAAGGAAACATTTTAAACAACTATAGATTAACGTTTTTTTTTTTAAATTCGTGGAAATAATAAAAATAAAAAAAGTTTACAACAAAGTTTTTATGGAGAAGCAAAGTGTATTGAAATAAAATTGCGTGACATGGTGTGCTGTAATACCGACATATATTTTATAGTTAAAAAAAAAAAAGTATCGTAAATTGACTAAAATAGTTTAATTTGAGATGATTTATTTCTTTCTAAGTTTAGATAAAGTTTTGAGTACTTATAAGCCTTTATATTTAGATATCAACTACAATGTTTTTTTTGGTAATCTATATTTTTTATTTGGTATTTTGACTATTTAGAAAAAAACCTTGTACTTATAATTTATTTGACTAGATCAGACGATTATTATAGTAAGACTAGGTAAGTTGTAAAATACTGACTTAGATTTTGACACACTTATGTTATTAATTATTTTGATATGTTTTGACTAGAGTTTACGTTTTTCATGACTAATTTGACCAAACATATGACTAGGAAAATATTGACTAGATTATTATAAAAATGACTATTTTTTAAATAAAAAGGACTAAAAATTTATAATTTAATGAATTTATGTTTATATTTTTTATGTAAATACAATCATTTGACTAGAAAATAATTACTTATAGAGACTAGACTTAATAAATAAATAAAAAATGCTGACTAGATCATTAAAATAAAATATACCTATCGACTAGATGAGATCTTAAAACACAAAAAAAATAGTGACAAAAATTACGTATCTTTTGACTAGAATACAAGTCCTAAAAATTTCATAAAAATTGCAATTCCGCTAATTTGTTTTCGTAACAAACCCAGTCCGAGACGGTCGGCGCATGAACCAATTCCGATGTAGCGGTGGTGGTGGCTACTGAAATGTTGATGAGAAGTGGCCGGGCCACTCGGGTGCATCTAAAAATATGCCGTGCATCGATTGCTTTGACCCTTCTTTCAGGTTGGCCAGTGAAGGGGCGATCCGGGTGAAGTTGTTTGGTTTTAGAGGATATTTTCTGAGTTAAAGAATGGCTAGGTTTGTGAGGAGCGATGCTTATTGAAGAGATGTTTAATGCATAAATAGTTTTTATTAAACACTTAACCTTTAAAGCACTTAACAGTTACTTTTGTATCTTTTTATTTTTTTAGCTTTTTTCTCATAATAATTAAAAATGTAATTATAGTTATAAATAGAAAATTTAAATAATATTTTTGAAATTATCCGCTTTTTTCGTAGCCGTCAGGCGGGCGTATGTCTTCCTTCGATTCGAATGCAACAGCACGCCATGTCTTTCAATAGAACCGCATACATTACTCAGTTCCACTCAATATTACACTGACCTCCCTAACATTTACGATGTTACACCTTGTTACAAATGATGAAGATATTATTTTACATACCTTAGCAAGCTAGAACTTTGAAACTATGAAATAAGTTAATGATAATAAGCTATGTATTTACAAAGCACCACAAAAGATGTTTGACACCGTGATGTGTTATAATTTTGGAATGTAGCCGTAGGATGATATGTACAAATACAATGAACATACACAATTTACAGATAAACAACGTCATAATATACACAAAAAACTTACCTTAACTTAACGAATGAGTCAACAAAACTTACGAGAAATACAGTGAGTTATCGTGGAGATAGCTGGCAGGCGTGTTGTAAGGGTAAAGGGGGGTGGGGAGATGCGTCGGGGGGTGCGGGGGGTAGGGGAAGCGCGGCACCGGCCGCAGCACGCGCCGTCACCCGTCCCGCGCCCCGCCGCCGCCCCCGCCCTCGTCCTCCGACCCCGTCACGTCCAGAGACCTAGAGTCTTCAGATGAGCATGATGATGGACAGTTCCTGACCCCCTCCCACCCGAAGTCTTGCTGAGGCGGCGGGATCTTGCTCCAGAAGGTGTTGAAGTTGCTGTCGCGTAAGGATTCCTGTTGGACAATGCATTTGTTTTTAACCCTGCGCGTGACGGAAGGTCAGTATAGGCTATAGATTCAGTGGGGTTGCCTATTAGATTGCTTTTTAAATTATTGATGATGGATAGAAAAATAAGGTATCTTGTTGATGATGATGATGAAGTTTAGTGTAATGAACAGCCGCGTAAACATAAAAATCACAAAACTTACCGCAGCATAAGCGGGGTAGTCAGCGTGGACCTGGCGGAAGGCCGAGGGTTCCTTCTCATCAGACTCAGGCGTCTCATGTGCCACGAGGTGCTTCTTGAGGTACGCCTGGCGACGGAACATCTTGCCGCAGTGCTGGCACGGGAAGCGCCCGGTCTCCGACGGAGGGTCCCGCCGCTTGGTGGCCCCGGGGACCCTGGGCTTGTGCCAGCGACGGTGTGACGCCAGGTTGGCTGGGCAGTTGAATACCTGGCGATGTAATTATTTTATCATATGCTGAAGCATCCCCGTGACCTTTTGTGGTGAACAGGAAATATCTAATATTGATCTCCACATAAAATATTATTAATTCCTAAAAAACATCATAATGTCTGGCTACTGGATAATAATATAATCAGTGCAGTACATTTCACATTCGTGTCCAAACACAATTATTACAAGAGTGCAGCACATTTCTGTAACTATCCCGTCGCTGTTCGTTTTTAATAAGTCCTGCTTCCCATGGAAACATTGCAAGTGTTCGTAATTACCGTCCACCCTTCGCCACCTGAATACTTGCATGCACAAATTGTTCTCACAAAACACTGCAGTTATCTAGGTTTGTAACCTTTGGGATCACGTTTTGTGGATGATTCTATTAACGCATCTGCCGTTTTTCCCAGTGAAGGGGTGACTTTTTATTAATTGTGTATCAATAAATTGGTATGGACATGGGAATGAGATAATCGAGACGATAAACGAAACAAAATGATAATAAATAAAGTGAAATATTGATAACAACAATAAATATAAAGTTTGGATAATCTGATCATTTAAGGTTAGAAACCAACATGCATATATTGCCAGTAAAAACAAAAAAAAACATCGCATGTGACCGTTCACCCAAGATTATTTACTGCAGAAATAATTACCTTATCACACTCGGGGCATCGGTACTCGATATGCACGATCCTTGAACAGCGGTGTTGGGCCAGGCCGAACGCGTCGCCATACAGCTTCTTGCACAGTCGGCAGATGTACCGGCCGAGACGATTCTCTATGCTCGCTATCAGAGACTTGGCCTCTTCTGTGATTTCCACCACGTTGAATGCTGGATCTATGTCACCCTGGTAACAAAAAAATAATACTGTAAGAGTTTCAGATGAATACGATAGATATTAAGAATGAGACTATTGTAATCTATAATCAGAAAAGCAATAAAATAAACACATCGCGTGACAGATTCCTGAAGCTATATTTACGTAATTACATATTAACTTCACTTTTATTTCATAACAATAAATGGCATTTACACCCTTAATCGTCACCGATTTATATCAGTGCAGAGAAAAAGGAACGAATGTATTTGGACGCGATTTCTTTCATATTTAATGCGTCTAAGTCACACCCTTTACTATCGCGAGTCGCCCTCGAACGGAACTTTAATGCCCTTAACTCATAGCCGTATAATTGTTTGCGATAAGGAAAACTTGCTTTGCTTGACTGTAATGGTATGGTTAGAAAACTTAATTAATAGTTCCTGGGCAATTTTGACGATATGGCTTCCAGTGATAGGGAATCTGTAGTTTTATTTTGAGCACTTTTAAGAAATACTTTTATACCACACGAATCAACGTATGCTACTATAAGTTATAATACATACCTTACGAACTACGAGGTTTTCGTCTTCATCCAAGTCTCTGATGATGGTTCCAGATACAGGAGATGTTTTATCTTCATCAAACAGGAGTCGTCGGACGGCTTTTGACTTCTTCTGCGGTACGACTGGTTTTGGTGGAGTTTTCTTCGGTCTCTCTTCAACATCTTTTATTTCTACCTCCACGACATCTGGAGAACTCCTTTCACTTCTAGTCGGTGTTGTATCTCTTTTCGGTAGACACGTTTGAAGTTCCTCGAAGAATTGTTTTGTGAATTTAAGCTTTTTCGCCTCTGGGCTATCACTGTCGTTAGAATTACTGTCTATCTTCCTTTTCTCGACATTGCAAGCTATATCTTCACTTGCGTCTTTCGAGTCTTCCTCAAAATGGCGGAATATTTTTGGTGTTTTCTCTTTTGGTCTGGTTTCTGGTGATTTTCGTTTGTTGGAAGGTGGTGGCGTGCAAGGCGGTGTTATCGGTGATGTGGACTTTAGACTCAGGTCCAGCGGGACCAGAGGTTCATGGTAGTATGCCAGGTACTGCTGCAGAAGAGTCGGGTTCTGCTGCGGAATGATCTCGTGGAGATAGTTGGAGGAGATCCGCACGGGAGGCGCCGCATACTGTTGGTAGAACCTCGAAGAAGTCAGCCGGTGAAAAGTAGGTAGTTCCGCCTCCATATTCACACGTAAGGTTTTGTTGCCCAAAGAATTACATAAACTAGTAGTTTACACATAGTCGCTTCGGTTTCCACATTGATATCTGGAACAATTGAAAAGCAAAACTGTTATTAAAGGTATCTAAACTCATAAGTGGAAACCCCTTAAAAATAATAATTAAGTTTGTTACAATAAGCACAAAAATAGATTTTTCTCAACTTTTTCATATAATTCCTCTTGACTCTAATGTACTAATACAATTGAAGCCAGAAAAGCCCAAAATCAGATAAAGTCTTGATTCAATCGCACCCCGAGTGGTCCATTTTCCTGATTGTAGCGCCCTCACACCTCGCGGAAACCGTTTACCATTATTACTGTACGATACACTGAACGAGGAACATTGAGCAACAAATAAAATACATTGTACATAAAGAGAGTTGTGTCTGCTAGCAACTAAATTATCAAAAGCACAGTATGAAAGCTTTTGCTTTTACTAAACATATTTTGGATTTTGGATAAAGTGCATCAAAATTAGGGTAGAACAAATTAATGTTGAAATAAATCTGCCAAAGTTATTATAGATCGAACCCGGGCCATCGGTACAACAGTCAGACTCTTTTAAACTCATAGAGGTAATAAAACTAGTACCTAAAACTACTCCGCAACGCAATCATAATTTTTGTTCTCTGCCAATAATTCTAAAATCAATAGATAATTATTAATAATTTCTTCCGGCAACAAACAAGGGTAAAATGGGGAAAACAGTCCACCGCGTCACGTGACGACAGCGTCACCTCATTACGAGCCGAGATCGCTCCCACGCTGCCCGGGCCTCCCCTCTCTGTGCAACCCTCCTTACTGCCGACTCTTTACTTTATGGTTTAAAGCAAATACTATGAATAATTGATTCGGTTCTAGTCGGTGAGAGAAATTAGCAGTTTCAGTTTAGCGGAAAAGTCCCACTTATTTTGTTATGCTTGAAGTTATCTATTCTAAATTAATTATTAATTATTCTATCTGATTAATAATTTATAAAGTTATAAGTAGTGATATTTAACTTTTTCAATGGTATGGTTATTTATTTCATAATTTACGTGATTATAAAAGGTGTTATAAAACGGCTATTGTAGGAGAGGGTATGAAAAAAAACTGGTAAGAATATGTAGAGCGAGCCCTCTTTCAGCCTTTGAGTAACCTTTTTGAAGTACTTATTCCGTATAATAACTATATTTTTTCTGTAACTTGTGTTTTTTTTTTAATATAAACTCATTCCTATGAAGTATTAACGATTACCTAACAACGATATGATTCAATGTAATGTGAAAATAGCTTACACATCGCACCTAACAATTGTAGCAGTAATTTTAAATGTAACATAGGTATCCATTGTAAAAGCTCCCATAAATTTTCACATAGAACACAAAGTGGGCATATTACATGATTACCCACCTACCATCAAGTCATTACACATATTACACAATCCGTTCTTGGGGGTCACTACAGCTTAGGAAAAACGAACGAGCGGGAGTTGAAATACCATCAGTACGTTTAACTTAACGAGATAGAGCCGTGGTTGGTGGTTGTCGATTGCGTGACAACTCTCATACGTTCGTTTTTCGTAATGTAGAGTAACCCCCCTGTAACCATCAATATTCTATAAGACACTGAGAAACCAGCAATTACGTATAGGAAGGTGTGGAAAGACAACTGGAATTACACTTCAAATGTGTTATATAATTGTCAAGCCGTGATTGCGGCTTAATTGCTACGTTATAACCGTGGACACTTTGTGAACAACGAATAAATTTTAACTGCGTTACCAATGTTAACTTAATACAGTAATTATTGAAAAATGCATAGGTAATAGACTAACGGGGAATGAAAAAGTTCCATTCGGAAAATCACCAAATTACACCGAAACTGAAAAACTAACTTAATGACACCTTCTGCAATATTTAAGTGCATTTAATAAAAAATACGCCATTTGGTGTCTGCATTTTGTAAATGAAACTGTTTCTTTGCCCGTGAGTGTATATTTGACAGCGGAACATCAATTTTACGTGTGTTAAGTTTTAGTGATAGGGCCGAGGTTACATTTTAACTCTACGCGAAAACGCCGCGTTAAAGGGTGAACGTTTTTTATACTGATTCCTATTCACGACTCTATTCTTCTTCGATTCACATATTATTGTCTTTTACGTATTCACTAAATAAACTTTATACGACAAAATATAGAACAGTGACTCTTGTGGTTTGATTTTGGTTTAGCTTTGGGAGCACGGGTCTAATCAATACATTATTACAAAGATACAAAAATATGAGTTGTCGTCACGTGAATCAAAACCTGGCATGGAGGATTCTATTCTATTCTATTCTATTCTCTGTGGGGGTGTATGTACCTGCACCTGGCTCTCTCGAGTGGAACCTTTGTGCATATCCCCAAGGTCTAAACTGCCTTCCTAAGCTTGGACCATTTCCCACCACGCTGGTCCACTGCGGGTTGGTGGGTTTACATATCTAGGTGTGCTAAGTCTAGATATGCAGGTTTCCTCACGATGTTTTCCTTCACCGTAAGAGCATTGGTATACATTGTACTTAAGTTAAAAGAACTCATTGGTACATGTCAGCGCCGGGATCGAACCCGCATCTCTTGCGTGAGAAGCGGGCGCTTACCCGACTGAGCTACCACCGCTCTGGCATGGAGGATAAAAAGCAAGTGAATATCACAAGATTCAACAGTCTAGTCCCATTACATAAGAACTTGCCCTCTACATAGAACAACGCGGACTCGGGTGGGCCTCTGTGCGGGATTTGCTGTTTTTGAAAACTAAAATAGTTTACGTTTTCCCCTGTCATCTGCATACATTATCTGTCAAAAGTTTCATGATACATAGTTTCCGGTAAAGGCACCACTTAGTATGCGAGAAAATGTAAACTTTTATAGTTTTAGCCAAACTATCTAACCTGTACTAGACCTCCTTATGTTGCTTGTTCTAGAAACAATCGGTCCAACTCAGCACACCATAGAGTCCGCACAAGTGCCCACGCAGGCAATGAACACTGTGGCCGAAGTTTCAAACAAGTATCAAGATACCCGATGTATCTGCAGCGGCGGCTAACTTTGAATATTGTGGATGGACGGCTCAGATTTCCCGTGAATAGACTGTTAGGAAAAAGTTTTTCGGAATATACACTCGCGAGCACTTAAAAAGGTTCACCCGATAAATGCTGCCCCATTTTTTTTTAAACTCAATTATAATTTGATCACAATACAGTGAAACCTGGTTAAGTGAGACTTCAAGGGTCCTGCAATATCGTTTCACTTATAGAGGTATTCCACTTACCCAGTGTCTCAGATATACAGGTATAAATAAATATCTGTCTCATTTACAGAGGGTTCCATTAATAGAGGTGAGAATACAGGTTATTTCAGTAATACAGGTGCGATCATTAAATAAAATTAATGAAATATATATATTTTTTTTCAGTAATTAAAATTCAGCACAAACTTCTTCGCATGTCTTCCTACTTCCATAAAAGGATATTAAATTCAGTTTTTCACGTAATGATAACGATTGTAGCTTTCATTTTGGCATTTTTCAAATTTAAACGTCTGTATAAGAGTAAAGCGAAACGAAAACTGAAGGTAATTGATTAATAAATACATTGAACTGAACTGAACTGAAGCTAAACATTTGTACTTACGAACTTGGAATTACGTGTGGAATTTGTGGGTAGAATAAGAATGAGTAAAACAAACAATGTTATCTCAGTTACAGAGGTTTATGCATATAACATTTACTCGCTGTCTCAGTTATAGAGGTAACTATGATGATAAATCGAATGAACAAATCCCAGTATAGAGGCTTGCCTCGTCCCACTAACAGAGGTAATTCAGTGCCAAAGTGTTGGGACCTCAGCATGAGTTCCAGCTATGGAGGTTTCTCACTTATCCAGGTCCCACTTAACCAGGTTTCACTGTATTTTAATAATAATTTACTTTTTAATTAAATGTAATTTATTAAAAGCTTTTTCCGTGTAGCAACAATTTGGTGACACATGAACTTTTTCATTGCTCGTGAGTGTATTAAATATCTACGTAGCACATCAACTAAAACAAACTGGCTTCGTAGGATATCACCAAAAATTACTACCCACAAACACCCCTGTTTAATTGAAGAGAATGCTGTTAGAATTAAGTTCACATATGTAAAAAATTGTGCAGTAAATATTTTAATGATAACCCGCGTGGTGGGTATCGGTCAAAGCTAAGGAAGGCAGTACAGACTTTGACGGATATGCAGAGGTCCCATTCATGAAAGCCAGGTGCAGGAACTAATACCTCCGTAGTGTATCGGTATACTAGAAAAGCTCATTACCCTGCTATGAATACTTATAACTACTATAAAAACTAGGCTATCTTCTTTTTAACTTGTCGGTAACAAATACTAGAGTTGACGGCTAGAGTTTGTCACGGTAGTGAAAGGATTGACCAGTTAGATTATAGTGGCTGATTACCCAGGGCAGGCGCGGGCGACTAAAAGTCACGTAACTTTATCCAATTTTCATGAAACATGGCTTTCAGGACACTCGGGGTACAAAATAACAAAACGAAAAGTGGTTCAGCCGTTTGAGAGCTGCGCTACCACAGACACATACACTGACACGTTAACGTTAAATATAGTATAACAGCTCTATTTTTCCGTCGGGGATTAAATCGGAAAGTAGTTATGAAACACGCACAGCAATAAATAAATTCCAATGAATTGACGACGCGATCTCTTTGATTCAAACCTACCCCAACTGCCCGCGGGCGCTCGGAAAATCTGCCCACCAAATACAGGTGCATACGCAAGGGGGTTACTATGGCAAAATCACCTACTATCCGAAATGACTCATCTAGAAGGAACTAAAATTAAATAAAAACTTACCTCTTTGCGTCCGTCCAGCTGACTCAGCCCTGGCCGCTCACAACCCCGATAAAATAAAAAAGAAAGCACACGTTCGAAGTTTGAATTTGTAAAGTTTGCCGTGGCTAGGGGTGCGGGTGCGTCCGTCCGCCGGGCCGCGTGGATCGGGACTGGTGCCTCCGCCGCGCCAGGGTCTGTGGAAGCGTGCCACCCCTCGATGGGGGTGTCTCTAAAGGTGCAGTAGCGAACCGTGACGTATTCGTGATTTGTCACTGTGACAATACACCTTTGTGTCTCGTTCTCTCGCCTCGTATCTGGGTTAATTTATGTCGATAGAAGGGTTGGTTTTGTATGCACTTTTCTGTTGGATTTAAAGAGTTTAAGTTAAGATCAAGGAAGAAAAGGTAGCGAATTATTCCATGTTACTTTTTAATTATTTATTTACTAAAGATGTGCGATTATTTAATTTATAATTTTAGTTTCAATTCAATCGTGTCTTGTCTATGATTTTTCTGGCAGTATTTTAAAGACATACCTATTAACTTATTACATTTGGTGCACGATAATAGATATTATTTCTAACATGTGTTATCTAATTAAATTTGCGAATAAATGGTTTATCTACGTATCTAATTTAATTAAGCAATTATGTATAAAAACCAAAAATTCTGGTAGTCATTCTTTATTAATTAAACCACCCCGGCCGAAACATGCCTAAACACAGATGCTTACAATATAAAGCGTAAGATATCAAAACTATTAATCACCCTAAGTTTAAAAAGGACAGCCTTTATTTTGATCGGTATCTACGCACGAACAGTGACACTACGGGCCCCTATAACGCATACATGGTGTGCTAAAATGTTTACCAGTTTTTTAAGAACACTTCTAGCTTTAGGGTTCCCCTTTGTAAATCTTTTAGGATAATAGAGTACGGCTACGAAATAAAATTTAAGCTTTATAATTGTCTTCATTTGTAGGCATATGTAACAAAAATGGTTCAGGGATGTTTATGTTAATTTAACACCATTTTAAACCACGTTAATGTTTCATATTAATTATGTTGAAAGGTGTTATAATTTTATCGTGTTAAGCATTTGTCTAAAATCAGGCTCTACATGGGTTAACTTTTGTTCAGAATATATAGATCACTAAGACCATTGAATTGTTCTCAAGTTCTCTCTTCTTCTGGCAAGTTTTTAAATTCCCTCAGGCCCTTTTCAGGTCTGAAAAAAGCTATATATCTACGGAACCTTCCCACCAAGTCCAGGTGCAAGTCACTGGAGCATCACGTAACTTCCTCGTGCACGTGACACCGTGGAGATAGGACCCGCATACCGAGTGAACTTGCCACGGGCCAAGGTGACTCTATACCTGTTCATTACGTCATGTTGCATGAAGGAATGGATTATTATTTACTTTGTGTTTTCTGTGTTTGTGGCTTCAGCAAAATTTAAATTGTTCTAAATAGAGATAAGTTCAGGATCGCTAGGATAATAAAATAAAAGGAAAAGGGTAAATGTTTTTTACAATCCAATTCCATCCATGCCTTAAAAATCAATATGTACAGAAAATAGTAGATACTTACTGTAAACTGTAAACTTAATACTACCAGTGTGTTTAGAACTGTAAATGTCTATCTATACATTATGTGCTTGTACCCAATAACTCTTAGGCTATGCATTAGATTCATCTCATCTGCAATGCAAGCCCCACTAATCCCGCATATTCAGTCAACACTTTTACATAAGCTTCAGTGGAAATTTGAAAACAAAAGCCTGGCGCGCCTGGGCGGCCCCGCCCCGCCCCGCCGACGCCGCCCAATCACAGGGCGCCCCGCCCACCGCCCTGCCGCTGATCGAATCATCTCGCTCGAATATTCAATTAATCTGCCATAGAGACTGTTGTCACTGAATAATTACACTCATTAGGTGCTCCGCTAGACGTATTTTCATCTCTGGTTAGATATTCTTGTATAGGTTATTTTTAACTGTGGTGCTTTTTATGATAGTGCAAACTTCAAAGATCCGTCCATCCGGAAAAATGTGATTTTATATATATTTATTATTTGTGTTTATCTGTGGTTAGCGTATCTTTCTCCCTGTCTAATCAGATAGACCTTATAAAATGCATTAGGTATACTCATTAAGATGTATGGTATTTTGACCTAAGACTCATCAGAGTCACCAGATGGGATTTGCAGTTCGGTAAACATCTAGAATAATTGCATTCATCTGATTTCTGTTTTTTTTATAAATTCATAAGAAAGAGGCTTTTAAGGTAACAGATGAAACGCTCAACGAGGGCAGCGCCCTTTCAAATCCAACTTACTCAAAAAAATACCACCCTACAGTAAAAAAATGTATCTCAGTAAGTATCAAAGCTCTCAACTCGCCAGGTGGCGGGCACGTCCGGTGGCGGCGGCGTCCCACGCGACAATGACCCGGGAGACGGAACTGCGAAGCCACACTTGCGCACGCGCCGCTCCGGAAGTCATGCGCCACCGGATGTGAGCGGTGGACGCACGGGATTGGACCTTCCGAAGTGTAGTATATCAAACTCAGGCAGAGTAGTGCTATGTAGTTGAAATTGTGATTTTTAATTATGCAATTTTATTTTTGGTGATTTTAAATATGTTCAGTTCATGTATTATAAAATTATGCCTTTTACAATTTAAAACTTTTAAACTGAAAATATAGATATTTGCACGCGTAATCGTGTTATTTTTAGTTCCGAAAACATATTATGGTATTTAAATAGTCAATTATAACATAAATAGGTACTTCCAAGACAATTATTACAAGGCCCACTATCCACGTCCCAGTTGGTCCTCCTTCTTGCGCCCGCGCACCCGGTGTAATTGAATAGGGAAATACTTAGGTATATCGATTACTCAACTTACTCATCAATGAAGTACTTACCTACCTACTTGCGAACGACTTTTTATGGGTGCAAGTAAATTGAATACAATTTTATTCATTTACAGATTAGGTATAAAAAAACGATTTCACTTTTAAATATTTTCCATGCTTTTCCAAGTGTGTTATCCACTTACACTTTAGATTTTGATAGGTTCATGGATTTTTTAAAACTAAATAGGTACTTTGAGTCTCCACTATCCGTATACAATAAAATTAACGATTCATGGTGTAGTTATGTTCAATAATCTAGGCAACGGTTTCCACAATTTTATAGAACCCCCTTTTTTGTTACCGTGTGAAATGATTTCCAGCTTCGTCAACAGTAAACACTGAACACTTCAGTCTGTTCGTTGGAGCCCTCTTATACCTCTTTGTTATTCCATCCCTCACAAAGGTGTGTGGGAAAACACTGCGACCACGGACCAGACAAAGTGTATGATAGGTTATAGGATTGAGAAGTGTATAAATTAGGCACACTATTTTCCAGTATAGTTACCTATATGATTGAAAAGGGTTGTTATAATGATGAACACTACTTTCCGTTCAATCCTTTATACTTATGTTTGCGAGTATGTATGTTACTCTTTCAAAGGAAAACGGCAGAACCATTTTTTATGAAATTAGGCATGTTCATACCTTTGATTAAAAAAACCGGCTATTGGCACGGGCAACAGCTAGTATTTTATTAGTTATTCCATTAATATTAGTGCGTTAAATTTATTCACTATCGGTACACAGACTCTTTACTACACGTTGAAAGAGCATTGTTCTGGCTGATCAAACACTGGACGTGGGAAAACTAGCCGCCAGGAGGAAGGATGTTCGCCCTTTGTACAGTAATTTGAAACTATCCTACCAAGTTCTGAGTGGGAATAGGATGTTGTGCGCTTCCTATGATAGCCTGGTAGATTTGTCTGTGGTTTGTTATTTCAATCTAGAACGATGTAATCAACTATTAGTTAGTATCCTTTTTAAAATCTGAAAATGTACTAGGTACTTATTAAAATAAAGTTTCACAATTCTTAATTCGTTTCTGTATAGGCACTGTGGATTTTTTTTTTTAATCTCGTTTATTTATAGAGGCTTTATTCTAATATGAGAATATGTCAGCCTCATCGTAACTTAAATTTAAATTTTACACACTAAATAAACATAATAGTTATTTTAAACAATAGTATTAGGTAAATTATTTCTTAGGTCTAGATATATATTAACTATTTTATAAAGTCTCCTAGCTGTCTCTGTAATTTGCAAAAATGCTATAAATAAACTAATGAACCGATCGGACCGTTCCATAAGCTATAAAAATATGCCCAAAAAACTGCCATTATGCCAATAACAAAAGAAGGATAAAGTGCCATTTATTTTTACCGTTATACCGAAATTCGAATATCGATTCGGACAGACGCGTGGAAATCAGGACTAGGGGTAACGCACGCGCCGAAAATTCACCCAATCACAGAGCAGCATTTGACAGATGCGCGCGCACCACTATTGTATTCCATGCTATTGTTTGACGGGATAAATAAAGCTAGGGTGCGTGTATGCTATAACATATGAGACAGCAAACATTACTGCAGACTTAAAAAAAACGTTTTAATGTGTAGGAATTATTGTTCCCTTTTATATTGGATTCAGCTATTGCATGTGTTGACAGAGGATGGCAGTTGGCATGAGATGCTGGTGAAAAATTTGCACCTTACCATAGGATAGATCTTAAAAACATATACACCTTTACTTATGAATAGCGCATAGAAGTATAGGTAGGTACTCGCTTTAATCGTAAAATCTTAATAAACATAATAAGCGGAGCAAGAAGTATGTCTGTACGAATTTATGTAAGGTATTAAAAAGTATCAGAATTTAGAATGTTATACTTAATCTCATTGCATAATTAATTAAGTAGTTATGCTCTATTTATTACTCATCACTTTAATCCCCGAACTTTTATTAGCCTCAGGTGATCCTTCAGACATATAATAAGCCATCTGCTTATGGCTGTGATTGCATATATTTATAACTACATACATTGAATTTTTTGTACTCGTATTGTCCTGTACTAAAATTTTTACCGATTTTAAGATTGGAAAGTTTTTACCTATGTATATAAAACTCAAGGGACTACACAAATCCCGAATGTAGATATATGCAGGTTTCCTCACCGCAAGACTGAAAGAAATCATCATCATCATCATTAATCCTTTCAGGCAGTAAGTAGCACTACTCGGTTTTCGCAGTTTATCCACCTCTTACCTGTTAAGTCTTAATGCTATTATAGGTAGAATCGAGTCATTAGTCATCGAGAGTTTTATTTTTGGTAAAATTTGCTTGTTTTCACTGAAGATCTATCTTTGTTTTTTTCTCTCTGAATTCCTACAATTAATTAAGGCATACTAATAAATGTGTCCCCCAACCGAATCGATCAATAGTGCAGTCAACGCACCACCCGAAAAATCATTATTTGCACCTTGTTACAAACAGTGCAACTAAAGCGGTACCCCCACGGCAAATGCCCTTTTACCCGCACCCATACATAGAGGTATACTTATTATAATATTGTATTCCGTAGGTCTTTCTGTCGGTCACAATCAGTTGATTAAATCCCGAGGTACCACACACCTGCGGGATGGCGAGGGTGCGTTGCCATGGCTACGGCCTGGCGATAACATTTTTCTATTCATTATTTGATTCGAGAGGTTATGTTTTAACATCTGACGTAATGGAAGTGCTTTAGGGGTTGCGATGGACGAGATGACAGATAACGGTTTGAGTGCTCTGTTCAATCGAGGAATTTTGGGGCACGGTGCTACTATAATAATAAAAACTTACTGAAATTACACACTATACTTATGTGTGACGTTGAATTATGTTATGATCCCGCTCGTATAAAAATATAAGTAGGTAATGAGTATTTTTTATCCCTAACAACGCATGCGTTCATAAAATCTCTAATGCAGCCCAACAGGGAGTCCAAAACAGTTCACAGCACGCTTTTTCCGACCCTTACCTCAATAATCCGGTATAATAGTGCAGTAATTTCGAAATTCATAGACGATTGGGCGCAAAAAACTCGAATACCTTATTTTGCCTAGATGACGCCGTTATTAGTTGGTATTAAAGTTAACAATCGCTTGGTTCGTGGGTTTTCTCACGTGGAATGAAATTGCCCCTTCTCCCACTACGCGACTCTCAAGCTTAACGACTGCGATGCGATGATCGCCTTTAAAAACGGGTCTTCGACGCGTCGTTGACTGTCAAATATATGCGACCAAGGGTTGCGTCGCAGTCGCGTCGCTTGAGAGTCGCGTTGTGAGAGAAGGGGCCTAATGTTCTGTTAGGGCACGTGGAAATGTCGGGCGGCGGCCATGATAGTGCAGAACGGCGGGAAAGCTGTGCGCGTGCCAGCCACGCGCCGCGCGCGCACCCCAAGTGATCACCTTGATAGCGATAGCAGAATAATATCGAGCTTTTTTTGCTTAAATTTTATAAATATTGTAAAAAATAAAATTGGATACAAAAATATGTAAGCTTAGGTATATACCTAGAAATTAGGTTAGAGACCATGTCCTAATTTCAAGCAGTAGACCATTAGATACTCCAGAACAGCTCAGATTTTCTGTAATCCTACACTGTACCTAGACACTGTACACATTTGAAAAAAATTGTAAATATAACGATGTGTTTTTCAATTTCTGAAAATATAACATTAAATCGCGCGTGTTTCCACTCATACAAAACTTAATCATTTGCTTTTGAGACACCATACAGGTTCTTCGTAAAATTTATATAAATATACTTAATTCATATTTTGACCTAAGTACAACAAAGAAAGTCATCCCTTATTTCTTTTACAACTAACAGTCAGAAGCAGTACCTCAAACCAGAAAGTTGAATTACCCTTTGTATTCCTGAAACATACAGCTGATTGTAAAAGCAAGTTGATGTCCATATCGAAACTAAGTGGGTTGATTTTCTGCCAACTAGTTTTGATCTTTCACTTTGTATAAATAAGGTTGATAGTAGAGTGGTGTACTGTAGTAGAGACAGCTGCGCGTCGTGATACGGGCAGGTGGTGCGCGTGCGCAGGGCGCTCGTGAACGCTCATGAAGGTGGCTCTACTTCTCGTTTTGTGAATGTAATTTTTATCGATTTGAGTATATTTTTACTTACCAAACAGTTTTTTTTATTATTTCCTTGTAAAAATATTTTGATGTCGCAAACTAAGCTATAAGTAATAAGTACCTACATGAGTATGAAATTACGTCTACTCTTAAGCTTCGTCTGAATGGACAACATTTCATTTTCTTTACCCTATATTTTTATTAGCTATTCGGAAAGTTTATAGAAAATTAGTGGACCCGTATTTTTTTATTTTGTATATACATTAATTTTTGTATGTTATTTTTAACTTTAAAGTTAATTATTTTAAAACCGGAAGTGACGTCACATATTAGGCTCAATTTTTATTTTTGTCTATTGCCTGAGTCTCGAAAAAAAAACATAAATGACACTGACAAGTGACATTTAAACTTTGTTTACATGCCAACCAACAAATGGGAAATTTTCAAATGACATTGATATTCCTGATGATGGAAAGTAGGTACTTATCATGTAAAAAAATAAGCAGAAGCATTTTTTCAGCTGTGTAGGCGGTGGCATGCTCTGGGACATATTATATAGAGGTCATCTCTTAATAATAAATAAAAAAATAGTCAGAAAGTGTCAGAACAGAATTAATGAAAATGACCCAAATAAACAACAACGTCACGATAAAACGTCAAATTCAATCAAAAATGAAAGTGACAGTTACTTTGTTTTTAAATCTATAGGCTTTGATCATCAAAATGCATCGCACCTGATGCATGACGTCATCAGCACTTTTTTACTATTTTATGATTTTCTCGAAAATGATACATCTAAAAAATACAAAAACATTTTTTTTGTGGCCTTTAGAGCTAAATCTCGAAATGGATTTATAGCAGCTTTAGTTTTTTGAAATGTTGTCCATTACGACTATTTATTTAAGTATACTACGGAAAAGATGTAGAGTCCAATCTTCTTCTATACAAAATAAAATTGAATTGATGTTCATTAGTCTGCTTAAAAATCGAGAACGGCTGAACAGATTTGGCTAATTATGGTCCTTAAATATTTGTGGAAGTCCAAGGAAGGTTTAAAGGTAAGAAGGGTAGGGTAGGGTAAAAGGCGGTATGAAGTTAGCTTCTTAATAAATAATTAATTATAATAATCAATGAGCTACGTTTAGTAGAGCATTAATCCAGCCGTTGTGCCAGCATTCTATAAGCCCATAGTGCTCGAAGCCCATAGGCCCATAGCGCACATATCGGTACTACAATGTTTTATCTGTGCAGCCCTCTGTGTAAAATGCGGGCCACGAGTACTTACTATTCTTATTTCTATAGAAAATATGCAAATTATATGCTGATGACGGTATTGAGTGTGGTACTAAAGGCATTTCAGTTTTTGCTAGCCATGGCTTGTGCTTTAATGGGGTATGGGACCCAGATGAAGTTAACTTTGTATTGTAAATGCTCATTTCGGCGTGAACATTTTTACTTTTGTATTTTTGAATACTAAAACACTCGCTTAAATCTCTACTGAAGAATTATTTTTAATGAGCTTACTAATAGAAAGGTACCTACTTTATCTCCGAGTTCTGTAGGCTACTGTTTTCAAGGAACCATAGTGCGCATACAAACCCTAGCAGGTTTCAGACGGAATGTTCATTTTTAACCTGAATATCTTGTAATTGTGTTTGATTACATTACCTATAATAACATTAATGAAAACTCACGGCTAACACGATTTTTGACTTACTTATACTTAAATCTATAAAAAACAACCTGAGACCTCCATTTCTCGCAACATGCGGTTTGATTCACTTTTTATCTTATTCATGTTGTTCATAGCTTGTTTGGCTGATTAATGAGAAATTTTGCATATTTTAATTTATATTTCAAACTTTAGTATGACAAAGCAACTATACATAGGTGGTGGGTAATCTTATAACTATAACTATGATATACTCTACTCCCTACAGCTTTATTAATCCGGGGAACCGGATAGTGTTGACGCGGCCTCTAATGGATGAAATAGATCTGATGCTGCACCGCTGCCGCTGGCTTTGAAGTGCAGAGGCAAAAAATATGCTTATTATTCTTATAAAAGTGTTTGTTTAATTTGCTCAGCATTCGATTTTTTTTCCATGGACTTGTTTTTGATAACGGATTAGCATGTAACCGATAGACGATTAGGAACTTTAGGAATTTTCAATGTTTCAATTCTGTAAGCCATTACTTTTATACTGTACCTTCCTTTTATTACTGTATAATATTGTAAATTTAACAATTTACAATAAATGATTGATATATTATTGAAATTGAAATGCCGTGAGCTTTGAAAAAATATTATTAGCACTTTATCCATCATCTGTATGTTTATGTAAATAAATCTTTATAAAAGAAACCTTCTGTATTTTTCTGAATTCATAACTCATAACATCATCATCTAAAAATGTGCTACAACTATAATGTGCCACTTCCTCAAAACGCAACCAGATATCTTAATGATCAAGCAACCCTACCCATAAACAACTTGTTCCAGTAAAGTTCACCAGAGGGCGCAACAGGTGACGCCTTGACCTGTTTCTTGAAGGGAACCCCAAGATTGTACCCCACCTGGTGTTAGCACCTTGGAGCCTAAGGGATAGGGGAGATAATGGAATACCAAGCGGTTCCTTGAGTCAAGGGGCCACCTGTTATAAGAAATGAAATGATGTAAGGGAGTTAATTGAATGATTTTAGTAAGGTGCTAATATTTTGGGAGAATTATTGATCAAGTTTTTATATGGGCATTGTTGATTTTGATCTAGCTGCATAAGCTTTCAGCAGGACGCTTCTATTTGCTTATATTGTTTTTTGTAGTTCTTTTTGTAGGATTATTAGTCTTGTAATTAGGTACTTACATGAATTAGTCGGTTTGTACCTATTTACTAACTTTTCCTTGAAGATATTTTTTTTTCTAAAGACTGAAGCTTTTAATTTCGTTTTGAGTTTATTACCACACACGTTCCACGTATTTATTAGTTTTAAAATTAACATAGCAACATAGTATTATGACACGAACCATTTCACAGTTGTTTGCTGATAAATTGATAATGGCCGTGTTGCTAACCAAATGTTACTTTTGACATTAAAAACTAAAATGTCTAACCAAGTTCCGATGTTGGAAATTAGCCCATTACCATAATTAGTCACGGAGTGAACCCCTCGGCAGTATCTGGACATGCCGTGGAATGGGGTAGGGAATACTTATGGTGAGTGTATGCGGTTTCCGATAAAGTTTAGTCAACTTTTGCATTGATTTTAGGTCAATATTTTCAATGTACTTAGCAGTTTCTATTAATCATACCTATATTCCTTCATCTTAAGGTTACTTGGAAGATATATAGTTAGAAGAGATTAATAACGCTACATTTTGTATTGTTCCAACTGTAGTTATAAAATTTAAAATATTTTATTTCAGTTTCAGGGGTTTATTTTTAAAGAACTTATACTAAATCATAAAAAAAAATGTAAGTCATAATCGCTAAAATAACATCAACTGAATGCTGAATACTGTTTTTTGCCTTTACGACGTAAATTTATATCATAAACTTATTATACTTATGTTCATTTAATTACATTACCGTCTGCTACTTCTACGGTTTATATTGTATCCAATAGCAGAGTGCTTTTTGGCCGTCTATAACACAAATCAAACGTCCAAAAAAATCAACTTTCGCCACAAAACGACCTCTCTACTACCGACCCTAAGTTTACGACCGAAGCATGTGCAAAGGTGAATGGAACCTCGAACTTAGGGGGTTCCGAGTTCCGAGTGATATAAAATGTAGTCGGAACAAAACCCCGAATACAATTAGATTCCGACACACATCTGTCGGTGTTTAGACAATCACGATACTGCGAGTACGTCACGCGATTTGTTTGGATTGGATTTTATGGTCTTGATACTTAGAATATGTAGTGGTGATTCAAGCTTCCCTTGATAGAGTGGTTTTATTAATATTAAGTTATTTAAGTATTGCACTATGTAAGTGAATGGAAAATGAACGGAAGAAGATTATACTTTTGTCTTGAGTAATTGTTTTTGAAGCCCAGGGAGTCTACATGACAATAACGAAGTTTCAGAGCACTGCTGCGCTACGACTCTATCTCGTTAAATTAAACGTTCCGATTGCACGACAACTCTCGTTCGTTCGTTTTTCTAAATTATTTCTTTCAAAATACAGTCATCAACTCATCTTTCTGTATACCTATATAAAATAAAGTGACTGATTGGGCATCAACGCACAGCTCAAACGGCATAATCATGAAACTTGGCACGTGTACGTTAGGTAGTGTAGAAGAGCACTAAGAAAGGATTTTCAGAAACTAGGGATAGAAGTTGGTATGAAAGTCTTTAAGATGAAAGAAAAAATGTTAAGGCGAAGCGAAGCTCGCGGGAACAGCTAGTCATAAATAAAAGGTGAAAGTATCAAGACCATGTGGTCCAGCTATCGCGACCAGCTGCTAGCGAGCCGGCACGCGCACCCGGCGCCCGCGCACTCGCGCTAATCTCACACTATCCGTCCTGCTCTCCTGGTCACTAGCCATTCTGCGTGCTTTATGATAATTACATTTTTGACTTTTAAATCTTTATCATTATGATAGGTACCTACCATTTTATTTATTATCAATCTTATTATATTATTATAGATGGTAGCCGAGGCTGATACAGAGTTACGAAGATCTGATACGAGCAAATGATACAAAAATTATATGGGCTCAGCCTACATAATGACCAGTGAAATTATAAGCGAGAAGATTATGCATAATCACGATTTAGAAGAACTGCGTAGGCGGTTGCCTCCAATATTGAACCTAACATAGATTAGATCTTTAATTCATTTTGTGCTCTAGTTTCATGCCACATGCATCCCTGTTTTGCTTGTAGTACTTATTAGTTTTTTTCTTTATGTATATAAAGGATAAAGGATTTACACAAGTGGTAGGTATACTAAGCCAAAAGTAGGGGTTATTCTGAACAGGAACTCTAGTAGACCACTAACGTTCAGTAAGAAGAAACCAAATATATAGCTATCAAAATGGATATTTCATTTATATTTGTTTAGTTACATTTAATATCATCTTCAAAGGCAATATTTTCTTTTAAATAAATACTCAAAGTGACCTGCAAGAAAATGGCTTGTCAAATGCAACAAATGGATTTATCTACCAACATAACATTCTCACATAAACCAATAGAATCCACCCTTATGGGCATGGTATTAAGGTGTCCTGTAAAATGGAGGAAACTTGGTAAACTGACCACTGTCTGAAGAAGCTATTAGTCTTTTGTCCCTCGTGATTTTTTAAAGGGTGACCATGCAAGCACGGGGAACCTATGGAAGCTTTTTACAAAGCTTTTACGATCATATTCTACACTCACGGGCAAAGAAACAGTTCCACTTACAAAATGCATAGTCCAAATGGCTTCAATTTTTTTAAACATTTAATAGGAATTTTGAACAAAATATTTATGTTTTTAGTTTGTAATATTCTGATGAGCCGATAAATGCACTTAAATATTTCAGAAGGTGTCATTTAGTTATTCCAGTTTCGGTGTAATTTGGTGATTTTCTGAATGGATCTTTTTCATTGACGTGAGTGTAGTACCTACAACTTAGAAGCTACTAGGTCAACGGGCCCAAATATTATATTTCTAGAATTTCTGATTTTTTACATGAATAATAGTCCTCAACAGTACTTTCTCCTCCTTATATTATTAAATTATTATATGTACATACATTCAAACATCACAGGATTAAGATTTTTCCTCTTCTTCTTGGCAAGTGACTATATATGTATATAACTATTGAATAATTAGACCTAAAAGAAATTATGAAAGTTATAAGCTACATAAAACTTAAATGTATTAAACGCATGGTCACCATGTACCTAACATGAAAGAGCGTGTTGAGATCGCGGCGGCGCGGCGGCGGCGGGCAGTGCGGACACCGCGCACCGGGAGAGTTATTGAAGTTTGCCCGGAGTGGGTAGGTCTATAGTTTATACTCGCCGCCGGATATTGTGACGTCATCATTTCAAGAAGAAAATATCGGATAAATCGTAGTCGTAGTAGGTACTATGATTTGAGCAATAACTACAATAAATACTTGGGGTTAACTTATAAAGATACAGAAAGTGCCTCTGTTCACTAAGTATACAATCTTAGTGAACACTTTCTGTATATTATGTATTTTTTTATATAAATATTTAAAAAAGATTTTTCCATTCGGGGCTTTGTATTGGTGATTGTATAGTGGTAATTTATCCTAAAATTTAGACTTGCAACCAAGGAACATTACACGCTACTATACCTTTTGCATGGAATAAACCACTGGTAACACTTACTCCTGGAACGGTTCCCATGAATCCCTCCAAAAAATGAAGGCACTAACGGTCTCTCTAACACACAACAACAACGGTTGATCGCCATAGCGACGCATCAGCAAGGTGCGAGGTCCCCACACTATGATCCCGGAAGCGCAAGCTGCTTACACCCTGACTTCATTTAGTACGTTACACGGTAAACCGAATTATAAGTACTTGTATTTGATGTGCCCGAAGTGCCGCCAAGAGCGAAATACAAAAAATGTGTCCGGTGCTCTAGCTCTAGCATTTGCCACCGATACCCTAATCTAATAGTGTATGTAGCAGAGCTAAGTAAAGACACTCCTTATGTCGTCCTGTCCATATCTTATAGCTACGGCAAATTTTGGGCACAAAGTGTTCGTACTAACACTCAGGTACCCTTGCTCACCCTTAGGACTATCTTTTCCACTCAGCTCAGGGCAGAGCATGTAGCCAACTGGATAATAGCATAAATAATCATGATCAAAATACCCTTTCCCATAGTTTTTGAAATCTAGCTGTAACAGGTTAAAATGGCAGTGAATTTGCCGTCTTCCATGTATTTAACATTTAAGCATCTTTTAGTATGGGGTTAAGTTAGAGTTTTGGGAAAAATAAGATGCTCAATTTTTAGGTAAGTACATTGACTGAAATGCCATGACAAAATTCAACTCTGTACACAATTTACGAATACGTATAGACTACAAAAATATAGTCTTACAAGTTTCCATTGATAGACATTCACACTTTCATCGCTGACTTGCCGCTTGCCGATTCTAACCAGAATCTTACAAGATTTGTAGAAAGCTGTTCATATTATATAGATGAAGAGGCAAGTACATTTTCATACCACTACAGACATCAACAAACAAAGGTTCAAAATACCGTTACGATCGATGTCACTAGAGGCACTAGTCACTGAGGGGTTACTCTATACTGACGAAAAACGAACGAACGAAAGCTGTCGTGCAATCGGCTCGTTTAATACAACGAGATAGTGTCGTGACTCACGCAGCAGGGCAACGAAACTGAGTTTTTCTTCATATAGAGTGACCCCCTCCAGAGCAAGGTGTCCCGGATGCGTGATGCAAGCTGCAACGGCTCCCACCCTGTCATCAAATTACCTCATGGAAACTGGGTAAAAAGGTAAGTCTGACCTCTGATACACAATTGGTGTTTATTTATGGGCGTCTGAATAGATTTCTGGTGGAAAAACCAAACATACAAAGAAAACCAAATCACAGCTGAACGATGATTTGGTGTAACATTTTTGTTTGTCAGTTGATCACCAAATCACCATGTTTAGTATTACGTATTACCAAACTTATTACGGGCTACATAGCAAGTATATATTTTTGTATGTTTCTACATTATTTAGTATTTTTAACATAAGATTGCAGTCGCAAAGCGATCACCAATAAGATTTGAAACGATTCTACATTCGTTTAGTATCCTTATTTACAGGAACTATTACCGCGGCCTACATGGCTAAATAACATTTGTTGTATGTTTCTACATTTAGAGATTTTAAACAAAATACTGTCTAATATTGTAGTCAGAAAGCGATGAAACCTATCAATAAGATTGCCAACGATTTCTCATTAGAAACATTCATTAAGACCTTACAAAACTCATCAAGTAAGTGCACCCAATATAGGCCCAGGCCAGCTGGCTTTATTACACGCTGGTGTTGACTATAATGAGCATGAAACACACCATCACGACACATCAAATACATCGGAGTGCGTACACTCACTACTACTCACTAAATTATACCGTGTGTTGGGGGAGGGCAGGATTTATCGATTTCTGTGCGCGCGCGCATCTGCGAAGCGTTGGACTATTTAGTCTTTGGTTCTTTGTAGATATTTTTGTGAATAGGTTGGTAATTAATTGGAAGTAAGGTAACGGGTCCATATATCGCGGTATTCAAAATGGCGTCCTTATTTCGAGTTATATTTATTTTCATGATTATTACTCATTTTAATAGGTTTGGATACTCTAAAATTACATTTAATCGTTCATTATCTTTAACTGAAACTACTTGATGTAGTAAATATGTTTAAAATTGCCTAAAATTACTAAAAACTCATGTAATGTGCCGTGAGGGCGACGCCGCCATGTTTTTCATACAAACGCGACCCGGCTTACGTAAGGCCAGCCATATTTAATAATTGTGTTTTTTAATATTTATACGACGTTCAACTTTGTAAATAGTTTATATTTAGTTTATTATATTCTTATACTTACATTAAATTTAAATTTTAACTCTTTTTAAACTAATTTAACCCCTTTAAACTCAAAAACAAAATACCTCGGTATAAGGGCCTGATTTTTATACGTTGTTCCTAACTCCGAGTTACCCTCGGTATAAGGAAAAATACTATGTCATGATTTTTAGCTTATAACTTTACAAATAATAACATTTGAAGTATATGCTTGATTACATAATAATAATGATGAACGTGACAAGCTTATAACCTAATTCGGCGGTACAAAATATCCTCTAGGAATCTTAATATGACACGATAATTGTTGACCCAAAAATCATGGTTACATAGAAAACCTTAACTTAGTATGTATATTTGAAATGATAAAAAACAGTGTTATTTCATCGCTATTAACGTAAGTGATACATAATTTTACCAATATTTTATGTATGATTTGAGTAACAAATCTATGTTGTTTCTAAATCGATAATTTGATAACTCGGAATATGGATTATTAAAATACTTGCTGAACCCCTAATATGGAGTATGACATTTTACATAGGTAGGTACCTCGGAAATCGGAATATGACTACATCACACCTTCGCAGTGTCATCCGATGCCGTCATCAAACCATAAAATCAAGATGAATTAGCGACTTTCTTCCAGGGGGGAGTCAGTGCCTTAATGGCTGAACTTTTAGTAGAAGGTAGTGCCATCTCTTTATATTACTCTTACTACCAAAAAAGATGTAAGATGGCGTTATCAACAAGACCATAGAACAATAACAAGACACATAGATAAGTAGTATTTGAATGTTAACATTGTCATGATCTATGGCTTTTATGAAGAAATTGCGTGTCAGTGTCAGTTCAGTTGTCTTACAATGTCTCGCAAATAACATTTTTGTAATAAAAGCCTATACTCTCGGTATATCGTTATTTACAAATTTTATATACCTACAAATAAAAATAAACATGGTGTGTCAAGAAAAAGCATCTTTATCCGCAAAAAGTGTTTTTATGAAATTCTTGTGACCTGACGATTCCATATGGATCCAGGTTCCACGGGAACCGAGCTGAAATGGCGGCACTGGCAAAGAGCGATCGACATCTTCATATCCGCTGAAGATTAAAATACTATGTGTACCAAACTGATAAATGTCGTCAAAGATTTGCCTCGCGAGGATAAATGATGCACTATTGGACGAAATGACTTTATCACCACAAGTGACAACATTTGCTTCTCTTGGGAAACATAAACTAGCAAAATATGAATTGGTTTTCATGGTGAAAGGAATACACACACCCACTCGCATATTATTTTACAAGTGACATGAACAAAACTGAACTGAAACATTGTTATATGCGAGGTAATAAAGAATTATATAATAATTTGTTTTTTATTTATTGTTGCATGTAGGTAGGTACATAAATAGAACGAACTTAAATTTAGCTGATAAATGTAATAACTGTTGTGTGGTGTAACTACGTCAACGCAAATATGTCTTATATCTTTATAGATTGAAGTTAATAGCCGGATCCCCACCAGACGATCCAACGCGATGCGATCCAAGGAATCTTACATACTAAACTTCTTGGATCGGGCGATCGGATCGCATTGGATCGTTTGGTGGAGATCCGGCTATTAACTTGTGATAACAATATCTATATATATATATATACAGGGTGTCCCAACAGGGCACCCTGTATGTATGTACAATGAGGTTGAGCAATATAAAGAGATGGCGTTGTAGGCTCAGTATGACGTATAGAGTATGACAAAAAACTCCTCCAGATGGCACTCTTTACACAATTGTTTATTTTTTCTCTATGCTTTCTTCCTAAATATAAAAGGGGTGTGGATAGATATGCCTGACTTTACGAAACTACTACTAGATACTACCTACTTATTACTCTTTATAAAAGAAGAAATAAAGAAATTTGTAGACGTAAAACTTTATTTGGGTGAATAAAATAACACACACGACCGTGGAGTTTTTATAACACTTATATACACAATTGCCTAATTTCATTTCTGTATTTTATTTCCATTATCCTTCTACTTCGAGGTCTGATGGCCGTTGTAATATTGTTATCCCAGAATTCCCAGATAAATGAATGTCCTGTATACTGCATTTCATGTTTGGTTTAGGGGTCTGGTTGATTTTTTCATTTTCTTGTTGTTGTCACTGAAAAATAAAGTAAGTAGGTAAATTGTATGGATAGTTGACAGAATTAAGCTTATCCTTATAAGTTGGTACCCATTTTCACAAAACTTAGTGAGTTTAGAAATGAAAACGCTAGAACAAAAACCTAGGTTAGTAACTAAACTGATGCCAAATTACTGATAAAAACATAAAAATATTTCCATTTTACGTAATTTCCTAAAATAATTCGCACACAAGCTTACCTTATCGATTTTCCAATTGCAAATACAAACATAATAATTTAATAAAAGATGTTTGTTTTCTAATGTAAAGACTTAACAAAAATACTTTCAAAGAATAGCGGCAAACTTTTTGGCGGAAAATTGAACATGGCGCCGGCGCGCCTCCAGTCCAGCGCGCATGCGCCATAGAGATGTACCTAGTGCAATGTTCCTTGCTTCCGACCTATGCTTGAATGAAAAAATAATCGATGCTGGATCGATTCCTGGGTAGATACTTTTATTATAATCATATTCGTTTATGGTAAATACATTAGGTACTCATCGGAAATTAGTACTGATAAGGTATTTGGCTTTTGTAAGTATTCGATACTTTTCCTCATCCCTTACACATCTACTTTTATTACGTATCATCAACTTTTAAACATTTAAGTAAGAACATAAAATATCGTGGAAAAATTTTAGACCTTACTTAGATAAAAACTATAGTAAAAAATGTTTAAATCATTCGAGTTCAATAATAGATTATATTCGATTACTGTCACTATTTCATCAATTTACCCCATCTCTACTCTATTTTTTTTTAATCGCTTGGAAAAGTCCATAGAACATCATAGAAGCATTATGAATATTTTTTCTAGCCAATGTTACCAGTTGCAATAATGAATTATGAAAATGTTACATAAATAATAGAAATTATCACGAAAACCAATATAAATGGAGAGTATTTAATTCTTTTCATTATTTTCAACTACTATTTAGAATAATTAAATTTATTTGGAGTACTTTAGGGTTAAAAAAGTATATCGATATTTTAGATTGTAATTTCCTTATGTTCATGGCCACACTCATGGAGCCACTGATAGGACTAACTCGGAATATGGAACAGGCTACCTCGGTATATGGAAGAAACCATAATCCTACCTCGGTATAAGGGCAAATCGACATGTGTAATAAATTATATTTTTTTAAGTATAATTAATGTGTTATCAATGAATCTGTGTTAAGAAATATAAAATTTAACGTATATTCTTACAGAAGACAATATTTCACATCAATATTGATGGTTACAAATGCTTATTTTTCTTACTTACTTTCAAATGTTGTTATTTACCTCGGAATATGGACCCGTTACCTTATTATATTGCATCCTCGGTCTGCATCTATGTACTGAATTTCAGTTTTGGAAAGTCGCAGTGGTCGTTGGCAATCTAATACGATACATATACCAATTTGTAGGTTCCATCGCTTTCAAGCATTGCAGCTAGAATTTTATGCATAACTAGGTACCATGGATATGAAACAAACGTAAACAAATACTACGTACGTTTAAGTTTTACCTACCTAAATCTGTCTTAAAGCTTCATTAAAAAAACCTCGCTATAATTCCACTGGCCCATTAGCTTCCTAGACAAGTAGGGTTCATTTGTTTGTGGTAGCGCCGCAGCGGAAGCCTCAGCAATGCGAGTAATTGTGAACAGCTTGCCGAGGGGCGCTACCGTGGGGTCGCGCCAATCACGGGGAAAGAATTACGTCTGATCGTGATAAGCCATTCAATTAAATTTTCACAGAAAATTGCTGAACATTGTTATTTATTTGCCCCATATTAGGTGCATTAGGTTTAGGACATAACAATTTCAAATAATAGGTGCAATAGCAATGCACTTCTGATTACCTGCAAGACAACTTACATTACATTATGGTGTGAGTGTTTATGTTGATTTTGTTGTTTGAGTGTTTAGCGTTTTGGTAAAAGTGACCCTTCGTGTAGATTCGAAAATAGTATCGAATCCGGCGCTCCTGTGTCTCGAGCATAGGATTCGATACTATTTTCGAATCTATACGAAGGGTCACTTTTACCAAACGCTAAACGTATTCAAATCAAATTTTAAATACATTTTGTACTAACTGACAGACGTATGACAGGCTACTAAATACGTTTAGCGTTTGGTGAAATTCCACCTAACATATGGAAAAAACAAATGTCACTTTTGGAACTAACTTTGCCTTACATTTTGACAGTGACAGTTGACGATACGCAACGTTAACGGAGGATCGAAACTAGTGCTCACGGTTATTTTTGGCATAAGATTTATTTGCCTAATCTCGTATTGCATAGTAACGTTTGGTCAAAGTCTCGTTACGCCGAAAATCGTATGGCATAAATCTCGGTTACTAAAAAGTTATTTCGCATAACATTGTTTAGCCTAATAATGGTATGGCCAAATCTTGAATAGCCTAATAATTCTATGGCATAGGTTTATTAGGTTTATACAAAGTAATAATATTCGTTTGGCTTTAACTTTGACGGAGCGTCTCCCTACATAGCGCAAACTGGTGCCTTGTATTGTTTCCGCTGTTTGGAAAACGCTCCGCTCCGCTTCGCTGCGCTCCGCTTTGGTTTTGATGAACATGAGCACCTAACACGCTCCTCCTCGCTTTGCTCGTCGTCGCACCTATTTTTAGGTTTCGATCTCATGGGGTTTGTAATATTTATATTGGTCGTTAACTTTCGATTTTTTGATCATACAATATCGTGATTTTCGGGATGTAGGAGAAAAATACCACAATTTGTACATTTACTACATGTATACTTAGTATATTATTTATTCAGATAACATTAGGAGAAACAAGATTATACATAGGTATAGACGAACATAAATTTGAGCAAACGAAACTTAGGTGTTTAAAGATTGTGCCTAAAGAGTTTTAGACGAAACGAGCCTTATGCCACATAATAGTCTTGGCAAAGTGATGGTTCGGCCAAAAAAGTTTAGACCATACGAGTTACGCGAAATAAGTTTTGGTCAATAAAGATTATGCGAGATGAGCGGAAACCAGTGCTCACGACTCAGCACTGACCTTTGGAACTAACAAATTTGCCTTACATTTTGACAGTGACAGTTGACGATACGCAACGTAAACGGAGGTTTCGAATCTTATAATCGTCTGCACTGTTCACGCAAACGCTCATCCAACATGTCTTTTATGTCTTTTTGCATTATGCTAGAGATAATTCGCAAACGAGAGGTATTGAGAATGCTCCGTAGTATGAACATTGAACACCCTGTATAAGGGGGCAACACCGCCCCCGGCGCGCATTATGGTGTTATGTTACATTGCATTGCATCCTCCAAATAATAACACGGCAACGGTATTGCGTGTCAGTACTCAGCATCTGCACGTATAGTTACATTAAATATTTACGCACCTATGTTGATACAATAATGCATTTTCATAAAAAGAAAATAGTTGGATTTGTTGATGTCCCGGGGGGTAGGCCAACATCAGATCCTATAAGTAAGTATTTTAGAGCAATTTTTATAATAATTATACAATTTTATAAACATTGATTCAGCATTTTCAAACACAGTAAGTAGGCGACACAAATTACCAAATCAATCACATACAAACTTGCAATCTAACTTTAAAAATTAATTTAATATCGTTATAAATTAGCTATGTGAATGAAAACCTAAAAACACCAAAATAATAATCGACGTACATTTCTTACACCTCTGTATTTCAAAGAAGCTAATAAAAATATTAGCCCGACGTCAGAGTCAAAGAAGCTCGCTTAATTTAATTATCTCGCCTTTTAATAATAAACTGGGCTACGGCAGACCCACTCGCCGGGCTCTTCAGCTTTGATACACAATTGAAAATATAAGTTTGTTCTTAACAAATAATTAAAATAATACAGAGTATAAACAAGGGTAGTTATAGCAACAGACTGTGATAACCACACCTAATTAACTTTCCCATTCCCCTGTGCCTCTCCACCTGCACTCGGGAGGACTTACCCTAGGCCAACCAGAATGCTATCAAAGTTGCTTCTTTTTGATCTGGACCAATTTAAAGATTCGCATGTTCACTGACACGAAAGAAGAAGACGTAATTAATTCATATATCGTGGTCTGAAGGTTAGATGTCTAAAGCTTTTGATTTAATTAACCCTTATAGGCCATGGCTTTTTAGGGTTCCGTAGCCAAAATGGCAAAAACGGAACCCTTATAGTTTCGTCATGTCCGTCTGTCCGTCTGTCCGTCTGTCCGTCTGTCACAGCCGATTTACTCGGAAACTATAAGTACTACAGTGATGAAATTTGATGGGAATATGTGTTGTATGAACCGCTACAAAAATATGACACTAAATAGTAAAAAAAAGAATTGGGGGTGGGGCCCCCCATACATGTAACTGAGGGATGAAATTTTTTTTTTCGATGTACATACCCGTGTGGGGTATCAATGGAAAGGTCTTTTAAAATGATATAAAGTTTTCTAAAAAACATTTTTCTTAAAGTGAACGGTTTTTGAGATATCAGCTCTCAAAGTCGTAAAAAGTATGTCCCCCCCCCTCTATTTTTATAACTACGGGGTATAAAATTCTAAAAAAAATAGAGGTGATGCATGCTAATTAACTCTTTCAACGATTTTTGGTTTGATCAAAGTATCTCTTATAGTGTTTGAGATAGGTGACATAATAAGTTTATTATATTTGCTGCTACGGAACCCTTTGTGCGCGAGCCCGACTCGCACTTGGCCGGTTTTTTATTAAACATTGGTTTTCGTCTTATGGGTTCAAATTCAAATAGGACTCAAAGCTGATCAATATTGTTGGTCTGTGTAGAGTGGACTAACTAAGAATAGCCCATGTTACCGAGGGGCGAACAACAATTAGCCTCAACAAAATTATCAATTGTTACTTTATTAGTTTGTTCATTACACGAGAATCTTCGCGCTTCTTACCAAATTACACTTGAGATTTAATTTTATATTTTACAATTTCATAATTTCATCCCCTTCATTGTTCCATCACTTTCATTCATTTCATTTATTTATTGAATAAGAAATTACACAAAAAAAATACAATATGCCTAATACAAGCAGCAGAAATCCATTAAGGGTTTAAGAGCTACTTAATAGTAAAATATTTTTATATCACATGCATTATTTAACAAGTAGGTATATTAGTAATTAGCTAGTAGTTATCACTTATGGTAGGTATTTAGTTATTAAATATTATAAGTTAAGTTAACACAATTCAATGAGATAGTTAAGAATACAGTACAGATTACAATAATTTTTTTATGAAACATCTCTTCAGTTGTTTTTTATAACCACAATTTAAATATACACTTTGCATATCTAGGGGCAATTCATTAATGGTTTTGGGCAGTAAGTATCTCCAATGTCTCATCCCAAAGCAATTCCGATATTTAGGCAAGATACATTTTTTTGTTGATGTTAAAATTCGAAGTGCTTTGGGGCGGGATTTATAAACTATTTGGGAAATATGATGATTTTCTTCTTTTAAAATTGACAACTTAATTTTTTCTTCTATTGGTAGGACTTTACAAAACTTAAACAGTTGTGTATAGTTATCTTTAAATTTATTCTTGATGTTTATTGGGACAATGGTTTTTAACATTCTTATCTGTAATTTATATATTTTTTCTATGTAAGTTTTATATGTACGGCCATAGCTACCTAGTCCGTAACTAATTATGGAATCTGCAAGTGCAAGATATAACATACGTAGTGTCCTATAAGGTATCTTATATTTTAGTAGGTATAGTTTACTTAGGATAGAACGTAATTTATTACAAATATAATTGATGTGTGGTTCCCAGTTAAATTTATGGTCAATAATGAGACCTATATACATATGGTTTTTCACAAATTCAAGTTTAGGGCAGTTGCACACAGGGTTGTTATTAGAGTGGAGACAGTCGTGGAGGTGGGCAGTGATAGTCGGCTCGTAGTCACTTCCTGTTCTTAGGTGAGCAGAATGTATATGCATAGCTTTGGTTTTTTGCGCGTTTATAGTGAGGCCTACATCATGTGCCCACCTGCACAGCTGGTCGAAACTACGCTGTAGTGCGCACTCGGCCTTACGTAAACATGTATTTGAAACAAGTAAACACGTATCATCTGCAAATTGGTATACCGAACCCTCCTCCAGCACATTACTCATGTCATTTACATACAGCAGGTACTCAGTCGGGCCCAGTATGGATCCCTGTGCCGTTCCTTGATGTGTAAAAATATGGTTGCTATATGTATCGGATATCTTCACAGTTGTTTTTCTATTTTTATGATAATCTTTAAACCAGTCTAGGAGAGGGCCCTGTACACCATTCTGCGATAACTTTTTATATAAGGTATTATATTGTAGGGTATCAAACGCCTTACTGAAGTCAATGAACACCGCAAGTACATGTTGTCTATTGTGCAGGTGATCATTGACCTCATTAGTGAATTGACACAGTAGTTGGGAGGTACTCCGGCCTCTCTGAAACCCAAATTGTGTGTTATTTATAATATGCTGATTACGTAGGTATTTATTGAGCTCGTCGCCGAAGTATCTCTCAACTATCTTATCTATACATGACAATATAGTTATGGGTCTATAGTTATTATAGTCAGTATGATTACCTTTCTTAAATATAGGCCGTATAATGCCAATCTTTAATTTGTCCGGGTACTGCGATGTAGTAATACAACTATTTATTAAGTGAGTGATGACTGGAGTTATTTCTTTATTTATATACTTTAAATCGGATGCTCTGATCCCATCGTACCCGGGGCTTTTTTTCTCATTTATATGACTTATTATTTTAGTTACAATTTCTTCACTTGCTTTTTTTAGGCGCATAGTAGTACTAGGTGTTATTTCATAGTTTATCGAATTCAAAATAGGCATGTTACAAGAGTTACTGATGTTTGACGCATTGTTTTCGAACTCGTTTGCGAACCTGTTAGCCAGGTCGCATTTATTTTGGTCAAAATATTTTAATAAGATAGTATCAATCGAGTTGCTTAAGTTCCCGCATAAGTTATTTATTATTGTCCAGACCTTTTTCGAATTTTTAAAGTTACTGCATATTTCATTATAGTAGAAGTTGTTTTTAGTCTTGTTAATATTTTTATTAGTTTTATTACGGTATTTGTTGTATAGTATTCTATCATTTATATCATTAGTTTTTAACCATATTTTAAGGAGCCTGTCTCTGGTCTGAATCATTTTTTTTATTTCTTTATTAGCCCATTTACAGTTCTGTCTTTTGTTTTGTTCATTTATTTTTACATATGTCGTGCAACTTTGGTAAATTGTGTGGAAATTATTAACTATAGAATTTAATATATCTTCTGGTGTTTGGTAATTCAGTGTAGGGGTCCAATCAATTTGCTTTAATTGAAGTATAACTTGTTTATTGTCGATTCGTTTTCTGAATGCTGGGGGGCGGCCAGTGCATGTACTTTGAGAATAAACTATGGTGCATCCGATGATGTAGTGATCGGCTAGTGCTACAGTTATAACGGCCGGAAGTACCTGGTATGACCCGGTACATCGTGTAAAAATATGATCAATGCAAGATTTAGTTATCTTACTGCCTTTTTTTTCTACTCGCGTATATTGCGTTATTCCGCATTCCAAGCCCTTTTCACTTAGACAGTTCAAATAGGTACATTTGTAGTTGTTTTGTTGTTTAAGATCTATATTGATGTCGCCGGTCATGAAAATATTTTCATTATTAAATTTCCCTAGTGTGCGGTTTAATTCGTTGATATAACTGGTTTTACAACCATCGGGTGGACGATAGATTGAGCATAATATTGTTTTGTAGGCGTTATCACACTCAATGGTACCCATTAATGATTCAAAGTTGATAGTTTTTGTTTGATATGGAGTGAATTTTAATCTATTGTGAATAAATAATATGATTCCCCCACCTTTCCTATGTTCCCTTAAGTTAGTGAACATAGTATAGTTATCTAATTCGAAGAATGATTTATATTTATCCTTAATATTAGCCTCTGTTATTGTTATGATATCTATTATACGATTACTAGTCGATACAATGTATTCTAAGTGAGAAAAGTTTTTTATCATAGATCGTATGTTTATATTTAAAGTTATAAGTGACTGGCAATCAGCTGGAATTGAGACTAGATAATTATTCCAGCTATCGAACGTACCTTCATTCATATTACTACAATTATCGTCCATTTAGCAATCCAGTAATAATAATAATATGATTATCAGTAAGAAATTAAAGTATGGAGTGAGTATTAGAGGACTATTACCTGTAGTAACAGAAGTAGGTTAGACCATAATAGTAATTAAGTATACAATTGAAGAATAGTACCTCCTAGCACGCAGGCTTAGGTTTCCCATCATTCTTGAACTTTTCAATATCACTCACAGATCTCACTGATTGGATTTTATCATTTTCACTTTTTCTTATTAGCACCACACCATTTTTGCACCACACAAATTTATACATGTTGGATTCCCTAAGTTCCGTCTTAGCCTTCCACAGAAGAAAGCTCGTAGCCGGGGTGAGGGCCTCGCGCAGGAAGATCCTGCCTCCCTCGCGGGCCAGCTCGGCGTTGGTCAGCGTGGCGGCTCTCGACGACTCCATCCATCCGTCGCGGCGACCTTCGCGCAGCGTCACCAGCACGGTCGGCGGGTTCCTCTTCTTTGCAGCCGGTGCACGGGATATCTTAGTCTGTGCTGCCATTATATCCTCAGCGTTTAGCTTCAACTTCTCGCAGATCTGCTTGGTGACTGCCATAGGGTCTTCCTTCTCATTTAGTTGGATTCCGCATATTTCAAGGCGGTTGTTAAATTGAAGCTGTTCGATCGAATTCATCTTTTGTTCTAGTAGATCGTATTTCATTTGTATATTTTTATATTTGTTGTTTAGATCGGTTTGGTGGCTCGTCAGGGACTTGATTTTAACTTCGTACTTTTCAATTTGTTCCTCATAGTCATCTATCTTGTCGGAATAGAATTTCAAGCTGCGCTGTATTTCGTCTCTAATCAAATCTCTTATCTCACGCCGCATGTCGACCAGGAATTTTTCGTTGATGCTGTGTTGCATTTTGGTAGCTGTTGCAGTGGCTTCAGTGTCCGTGTCTTCATCAGCGTCCGGGAGAATGATCGAGATCCTCTTCGGTTTAACGGTTGCAGCGCACGCGCGGCATTTCCAATCTACCGCCTCCGTAGAATAAAGAGCGGCTAGCTGATCGTTCGTTATCGAAGCACAGGCGGCATGAATCCATTTGCTACATTTGCTACACTGAATACCCGGTGACTTCTTCGAGACAACTTTATTACACTTGCTACATTTACTCATTGTGACTTTTGGATTAGCACGCAATAATAATTAGATAATGCGCGACCACGACCACCCGTGTTGCGCGCGGGAACCGGACTGTGACTTAATTAATTGTAACATTGAAGTTATTATATTAGGTAGGTATATTTTGTGTAGTATTTTTATACGCGTATTAAAAAGTTCTTAGATTATTTTATTTATGTACAAATTGTAGCTGAGTCATATTCTAAATTGTGGTTTGAGGGAAGATATTATACTCTTTATTACCCGTGGTCCCTACCACCGTATGGCATACCACGGGCAATATTTAACAGAACGATCTTTGTAGCTTAAAATTATACTGAGCAGCGTATAGGTACACTTTTATTTTAACATTACCTATGTTTCATTATACTTTTCACAACACAATTATACGTTTCATAAAGCATGAAAGTAACATGAAAATTTTCCAAATGGCAGCACACTCACGCCATCTCGTGTGAGCGCGGGGAACTAGCAACGCCATCCTTCTTACCGCCACTGCACTGTAATTAAAGTTCGTTTACTTAAAAACCACATTTAAAATGTGCTTAAATGCCATCGAAGGATGCATGAAACTTCTAGAAAATTGCCTCCTTGTGGTGAAGGTTTAGTTTAATGTGCTGTGGTGTAGCTAAAATTTGAGTTTTGCAAATATTCAAAGGGAGTGACTTTTTTTTACTTTGCTTTACTTTTTCATGTATTCATTGGTAATCAAACTAATCAATCAAAACGTTATTCTGGCATCATCATCGTACCTACCACGCAAATACATTATCTAACTATCCAAATACAGGCGGTTTATATGATGAAAGAACAGTGTAATGCAGATTTTTCCAGTTCCATAGTATATAACCTAGAGGTCACGAGTCACGACCTAACTAATAACACGAATACGATTACCGTTATCGCCCACTCTACCCGTTTTCCAACCCACTGATTTTCAAATATACCTATTAGTATGTTAAGCTAAATAGCTATATTAGTATGAATATAATACGATAAGGCCCGTTTTTCAGTAATAAGATAAAATTTATCTGGAGAAAAAATTATGCAATCTTGTGCGGAAACATAAATGCAGAGATTGGCAGCTAAATCAGGCCATCGACCACTTTCATACAAAGTAGACGAAATATTTTATTCATTTCATAGAGGAGAAAAATAAGAATAGAAAATATAAAAAGTATGTAACCTCTGCCGTAAAACATGAATCATGTTGTGGTTGGTACAGAAACAATTTTACCTACAACTGAAATGTTTTCCCAACCATTTGCACGTATGTACACTCTTCAACGCATTGACACGTCTGCAAACATATTCTCCATCCCGAAACAAGACACGCGGTAAACAAAACTCAATAAGCAAATCAGCTAAAACAACATTAAAGCAGTGTACAGAGTTCAGGGTTGTCACCGCGCCCCCTAGTGACGCCTTCCGACGGCCCACGACAAGTCGGCAAAGATTGGAAGCTAAATGGCGAATAAAGTTATTTGCCATGAATGCCTCCGGGCACAAATTTCAATTATTGGCGCATCCGAATAGTTTTGTAGCACCCCTGGTATAGGCGGGGTGTAAAGTTGCTAAGAATTAGTGTTTAGGATTACTTTGAGTTGTGACGGTTTTTATTATGCGTTTTCTATAATAATATAATTATGTAGTAAGTAAATCTTTTGAAAGTAATGATTCTATTATTATATATTATATATTATTGGTATTCATTAGGTATATTAAATAAGCATAGATATTATGTGTAAGTACCTAGCTAGGTATAACCATTAAAATTTGACTATTGCACAGATTTTCTTTAGCTATGTAAGTAAGTTAAGTAAATTTATTTTATGTGTGTGTACAAATAAATAATATTCTATCATCTATCTATCTATCTATAAGTATATCGAAATCTGTAAATTATTTTATAAGTTTAGGAAGTTTATTTTATGTGTGTGTACAAATAAATAATATTCTATCATCTATCTATCTATCTATCTATAAGTATATCGAAATCTTTAAATATTTTTAATATTACTTTAATCCTAATATTCTTGAGGTAAAAGCAAAGATTATGAAAGTAATTCTAAAACGACGGTCGACGCGACAGTACAAGAATTGGGCGTATTTGTCGCGTTAAGGGGTCAAAATATTTTATTAGCCTAGCGACTTTAACTGTATAGCGGGTGACAACTAGATTACTGAGCCCCATGGAGCCCTATGGAGCCCTACGAGCCCTCCGGCCGTGGGCACCCCTTTTATTTACAAATTGGCTGGTCTGTTCGACGACTGCTCTGATTCGCTCGGAATGAGTTTCTGTTACATCATATGTGTCACCTCTAGCAATTATTTCCATGAATTTTCATGTAGCCTGAAAGTTGAAGTTTACAAAGGCAAGACCTTTGTATAACAAAGCATGGAAAAAACACAAATACTATGTACCTAAATACCTTATTCAAAAATCCTTTTGGTCACCTATAAGCCTATAACTATCCATTAGAGGATTTCAGTCGTAATCATTACTATACACGTTCTTATCAAAAGTATGTAAAGTATTTAGAAATATTTTATTTTTTACCTATTCAGTTTCCTATTACGGTACAAGATGTTCTCAGCAAAGTTTTCCAAAACCAACAACATATTCTACATTATATACCTACTATATACCCAAGTAACTAACGGTAAGATAATCGGTTCCCTCGCTCGAACGCGTCGCAAATCACTGGTTAAAATATTCATGAAAGATTCCCCCAACTCGGGCGCCGGCCCTTTAACTTGTAAGTAATAGACTGCCGCCACCTACACTACGCCAATATGTACTCTCAACGTTTATAAGCCATTATGATTACGGAATAGGGTGCTAACCTAGCTTTTTAGTTTTAAGTGTGCATTCATTGATATTTCATTAATGTACCTAATGTTCACGGTTATTGCATATGTTATGCAATACGAAATAAAATAGTTACTACAAGGTCGGGTAGGCAGAGATTATGCTTCTGAAAAGTGAAACCACATGACGTCCGTCCAGATCAAAGTGATCTTTCCCCGAGTAGGTATTAAGATCTGCTACGGAAATTGAATATTTTTTTTAGAATTTATAACTTTATTTTACATTTTAAATATAATGGGTTATGGATGTGAATCTAAAAAGTGTTTATTTGTCTTGTGCAAATTTATGGCCAGAACGAGCAGGTACGAACGAACAGTTTTGTTTTTTGTATATATTTTTTACGCCAAATCCACGTTACATTAAATTTTATAAGCAGAAGGTACGCTAAGTACGTTTTCAGTACATTTCTTGACGCATTTTCTTTCAGGATGTGTGACAAAACGAAGCCAAAAGCCGTTCACGTGTCCTGGAAGAGAAGTGTATTAGACGGTAAGACCTTACTCGTGACGGCTATTGCAATATGTTGTACGATTCTGCTATTCTTTTAACATTTTTTCTTAAACCATTTTTAACAAAATATGTGTACATACACATATTTTTTTTAACCTACGTATGTTTAATGAAACTATCATGTGAATAAAATGGTCACCCATTGACTGATGACTTCTCGTCAATTAGTTAGAGGGTGCAATATTTTTTTACAGATTTATCTAGCATTCAGAAGTCTGTTTAGTTTGGTAGCTTGCTTCAAGCCATAGAACAGCCGTTAAAGTACCGTTTAAATACGCGGCCGCTACAAGTCACCGAATTACTGCTAATTTGAATATTAACTTGACGAAAATGAAAATAATTATGTATGTAGATAGGAAATAAAAACATTAAAAATAAGAATGTATAAGTAACCTTCTTCTTTTTTGGAAGTCGGTTAATAAAGTGACATGAAATACTTTCAGCATTAGGTCGCAGTTTCGTAGCAGGGTCATAGAGCAGGCAATAAAAAGGCGGCACGGCCGTACCATCACTTATATACTGTTTTCTGGAATCAATTCAGACCATTTTCGATTCATTTACTAGAACTGGCCTGCAGGTGGCTGGGGGCCGCGCCTCAGTTCCAATCACCGTCGTCGTCTCCGGGGATCCCGCGAACAATTCTATTTGCCGTGTTATTGTCACGGCTTTTGGCGCATACTTTCAAAAATGCTTCCTCAGGTTTCACTTGTTCTTAAAGTTACAAGATACAGTAATAGGACATACGAGTAGTAGTTCCGAGGCAGAATAGGTTAGATTGGCGATAATATATTTAACTCCACCATGCACCATAGACAAATCCTCCACTCATACTCATATGAGACATATTAAACACAAACAAACACTTTAATCCACTGGCCTCCTCTAAACGTAGGGTTTTCCGCTTGGAAAATGAATTGGATAAGTTTAACTTACAGTCACAGCGCACTGTCTTTTTTTGTAGTTTTTTTACGGAAACACATAGTAATAATTTAAACCATAAATAAATAAGTGGGTATTTAATATCTCCCAAGCTAGTGCAACAAATAAATTTGAATTAGGAATTCACAGAACTCGTATTCATTGTTCGTCTCATCTAGAAGTCGCGATTGGAGAATGTTCGTGACGTAGCGCTACGCCTCGCTACGAAACTCGTAGCAGCATCGCACGACGCAAAAACTACCTTATCCCTCACCAGTTACGATCCAAACTGGAACAAAATATCAATGTGGATACTGGTGCAGTTGGCAGGCTAAACCGGTAATTATCGGTTTGCTTCTGACGTGCGCTATTAAAAGTATCTTGAGTCAGCTTTGATGATTTCTTTTGTTGAAAATGGCAAGTTACTTTTAGATGTTGGAGAAAATTGTTGGGTGTCAGATAAAGAAGTTTTATAAAAAAAATATACGGCGTTACTGTACTTATGTGAACTTTTTAATACAATCATCATCATCATCATCATGATTTAATACAAATGTATACTTATTTATTAATATGGTACGCAAATAATTTCCCCTAATGATTACGTTATTATAACGTAAGTGTGCAAAAAATGCATAAGTACACTCGTAATAGAGAGTGGTTAAACCGTTTCTTAATGCAAATTAACCGTTTGATTCGTTTATAAGTGGCCTATTTTGTTGCGCGTAATTGGAAATAATAATATTATCCTGTATTATTACTGTATTACCGTGTGGATTGCGTACTTTAGTAATTAGGTTGGATATAAATTTATTACTTAGTGTGTATTAGTAGAGAGGTCAAATAATGTCAATACCCTGGAGGCAAACACAGGTAGTTAAGTAGGTATATAAACTTAGTTAATATGATAATATCTCATATTTTTTCCTTTAACTCCTTTTATATTGCTAGCGATTTCAGGGCTAAGTACCCGGGAGGGACACATAGAAAACCAGCAAAAACTCATAACACCTCTGTTTTTCGACTTCAGAATACTTAATTGAGAGTATATAAGGGCTATATCTGATCCCTTTTTATTTATTTCCACTTTCGTAAAATCTAACCACTTTTATATGAAGTATGTACCTACTTATTAAAAGCTATTTGGGTTGAAAAACCATTTCGCAAAAAATGTGTTCCCAAAGCGACCAGGCATTCGACCCTAATGTGAAATGTTTTGATGTGGAACGGGGAAAGAATGCTCCATGTTAGGTCCCCTGATAGTTATTTGATATGATTTATTCATACGTACGCATCTCAGCCCGTCCGCGTAGGGTTTGTTCTTTCAGGACCAATATTTACGATCGTTGATTTATTAAGTTTGAAACTTAATTTAAATTATGACAAGAATTGATGATTGTTATATTCGGCCAGTAATCGTGCAC
The DNA here is from genome assembly GCF_932276165.1 of Plutella xylostella. NCBI lineage: Eukaryota > Metazoa > Arthropoda > Insecta > Lepidoptera > Plutellidae > Plutella > Plutella xylostella. The sequence continues at coordinate 5,161,385 of NC_064005.1, forward strand.
GGCTGAAGAATTTATAACAACGCAACGTGCTGTCCTCGGCATCTTTTCAAGGCTTAATAGTAAGTATTAAATTGATTTATTTTGATGATTGAATTTGATTTATTTAATGTTGTACGATTGATTTGTCGGGTTCTACCTTTTTTGGCATAAGATTTATTTGCCTAATCTCGTATTGCATTGTAACTTTTGGTCAAAGTCTCGTTACGCCGAAAATCGTATGGCATAAATCTCGTTTAGTAAAAAGTTATTTCGCATAACATTGTTTAGCCTAATAATGGTATGGCCAAATCTTGAATAGCCTAATAATGCTATGGCATAGGTTTATACAAAGTAATATTATTCGTTTGGCTTTAACTTTGACGGAGCGTCTCCCTACATAGCGCAAACTGGTGCCTTGTATTGTTTCCGCTGTTTGGAAAACGCTCCGCTCCGCTTCGCTGCGCTCCGCATTGGTTTTGATGAACATGTGCACCTAATACGCTCCTCCTCGCTTTGCTCGTCGTCGCACCTATTTTTAGGTTTCGATCTCATGGGGTTTGTAATAATTATATTGGTCGTTAACTTTCGATTTTTTGATCATACAATATCGTGATTTTCGGGATGTAGGAGAAAAATACCACAATTTGTACATTTACTACATACTTAATATATTATGTATTAAGATAACATTAGGAGAAACAAGATTATACATAGGTATAGACGAACATAAATTTGAGCAAACGAAACTTAGGTGTTTAAAGACTGTGCCTAAAGAGTTTTAGACGAAACGAGCCTTATGCCACATAAGTCTTGGCAAAGTGATGGTTCGGCCAAAAAAGTTTAGACCATACGAGTTATGCGAAATGAGTTTTGGTCAATAAAGATTATGCGAGATGAGCGGAACCCGATTTGTCGACTTGCCCCTGACCAGTGTTATGATATTATGTTACACATAAACACTCAATAAGTTTGGATTTCATATATTTAGATAAACAATGAGGTAAAAACTGACTTTTTATGTTATGAACATAGGTTCAACAACGGAGTCCAAAAGAGACTACACGCTTTTCCCCGTCGAATGAAATGGAAGTTTATTTAATAGAAAATACTTTGGTAAATCTATTTATAAAGCCGTTATGGGAGTTTTTATTTTAAAGCTTGTGCCAACGCTATACGCTTGTTATGCAAATGTGTAAAATGGAGGGGTGGGGGGGCGTTGTTTACAAAGTAAAGTGTGTTAGTAACGGTGCCTGGTAATTTTTGTGGTTAAACATTTTACCCACGGTTTTATATTATTATGTAAGTATTTAGCATTTAGTGTTAGAGGGGCATGAATATTGTGAATTATGATACATGTGTGTTAAATAGGTAGTTAGATTTTATTTCTTTCGTGTTTGAAATTGACAGATTTTTGGGGTAAGAGTATAGCTTAATCGTAAACTCATAAGTGTCGTTACATAAAACCCGAGTCCACTTTGTTCTATGTAACATAAGTGATATATAGTTTCATTTTGAGGCAATCTTATCGGTAATATACATATAATATCTTTAGAATAACTAGCCTATCGTAATTTAATTCATATTTGAGTAAATCAAACCCTAAATCAGAGGCTGAAGATAATAATACCACAAGTAGCACCCACACCCACAACATCACAACCCACCATCAAAACGACTTCGAACAGAGATTATAATAATAAATTAAAAGCATGTCACTAGAGTGCTCTGGAAATTCAAAGCAGAAGGTACAGTCGCCGCCACAATCCTCATAAAGAATTCACGAGCGGCCGCCCGCCCCGTAATCTCTGAGTGGAGGATTCTGCCCGCCCCGCCCACCGACAGCACTAGCTGCCTTATGTAATGGACTGTGCCTACGGTTGTTGGAGATTTGGGTATTAAATATACAGTCTGTGGTTGTAGCATTAACACTCGATTGTAAAATGGAGATGTTATGATTTTCGGTTTCATCAACATGCATTTAGCTGAGGTTTTCAGGAGCCTATGCAAATTTTATGGTTATGTTTTTGTTAATATTGTTTCTTTATAGTGTCTACGGCAAACGAACCTGTCTGCTTAAGTAATAAGTTCCCACATAGACTTCACCGTCATCAGGCCCGCAGCATATGTGAGGGCACACAGGGCAATGCACATACAACTCATATCATGGATATCCGAGAATGGCTACATGGAAATCCATTTTAAATGATATCAAGAAAACCTTTGTTATACACAGTCATAAGTAGGCGGTTATAGTGGCTGTTATTTAGGTACATTATTTTATTATCTATGAAGTGAATTCAACATCCTTCCATTAAAACATCAACCGTCGCATTCCATATTTGAATAAAGAATTTATTCACAATTTTCAAAGAAAAATCCCATCCAGCCAGTATTCGAGGCGCTACGTTCAGGAACAGAGTGGCCCATGCATATTTTATCAGTTGCTAATGCGACGCACTGGCTGCCCACCGACGTAAGCGGATTTCCGAACATAAATGGTGGTTCCAGCTTTTACTTGTTTCGTAAATGCGTGAAGTAATGTTTTTGTTGCTGCATCTATCATTTTCGTGCTTGTATTCTTTTGACGCAATCCGATTGTGCACTCGATAGTAATTACTTAACCCTTTAACTGATGATGGCAATATACGTGCCACCATCTTATAGGCCTGAGAATTCTAAAAGTTTATTCGATCTTGCTACTGGAAACGTCACTAATACATAGCTGAATGCACATCAGTATTTTTTTTCTTCAATCAAATCAATTAGTAGTGCCAACTTTAAAAAAAAAAATGTCACTTGAAATAAAATTGCCTCATTTCAAAAGTACAAAGTTTATTTAAAAATATCTCATCAATCCTGCAGATAAAAATGTGAGTAACCTTCTTTTTTATATAAACATGTAGTATAGAAGACGATATGATCACTATTTATAAAAAAAATCGACATTTTTTATTCGAATTTCAATTTTTTTGTGGTGGCCATATATATGCCACTATCAACTTGTAGGTACCTACATGGTGGCAATATAATGTACACCGCCAGTCCAAACCCCGGCAAAGCTCCGCTCCCTCCCTGCTTCCTCCAGACAACGATCCACAATGATGCGGAACAAAGTCCCACCAGATGATGCCACCGCCCATGAGCCGGAAGACATGCCCGGCACTCCAGATGGCACGACTTCCGAAGATGACCCGGAAGAACCGGACCCAGAACAAGCTTCCACCCAAAACGATTCGGTGAGGGCACCCACAGGCGACGACGCTCCACCCAGCTCGACGGCACCACCGTCCCCACCCCCACCAGCCTGCCAATCTCCCCCACCCACCAGACCCCCAAGCACCTCAAGACCAACACCAGAGACTCTACACCGAAGTCCCCCAGCCACAAGACCCCAAAGTGCCTCAACATCTGCACCAACATCTCACCAACATCAAAGCCGCCCAGCTGCAAGAGCACCAAGCAACGCAGAACCAACCGCATCCCCCAACACACCAGACAGGCCAGACGAAAATGAACCCCCGGACCCCCCCGTCCCCAGACCCAGACTCGGACGAAGATGAGACCGACTGGAAAAAACAAGAATGGACCCAGAAACCAGATCAGCCACCCTGATACTCCGAAAGTTCAATCCCCAAAACAGCCTCCAAACAGAACGAAACCTCCGACCCACCCCTCTCCACTCTTCAGCGATGACGCACCAAACACCACTGTGGACCAAACCAATTTATACCAAGCCATGATTTCTTCTTTAGTGGTTGGTGTATAATTTCTCGATCCTACTTGTACAGCGTATAAATTAGTTTGGTCCACAACAATGTCCAGCACGTCATCACCAAAGAACAAAGAAAAGCAGGTCAGAGGCCCCGCTCCGCCCGGAAGCCGCTCCGAAGACCGAACCCTCGGAGCACCAAAGCAGCCGAGATCCGGCCCCCGGGTCCACTCCTGCTCCCCCCAACCAGTCCCATCCTCACCCGAATCCGAAGACGAGAAATCCGAAAGCTCACCCCCATCCAACCCATCCGGCATGCTAGAGGATGCAACCGGCTCCGCGCCACCCGGCACTCCCGCAGCCGAGCGGCCCCGACGCCGGGGAGACACCAGTGCAGACACCGAAGCACCCCGAGGTCCTGCAGCCGAAAGACCTCGACACAGAGCCTCCGGTGCCTATCCCGAAGCGCCCGGAAGTCCAGCAAGTGAAGGAGACCGACAAGCCGATGAGGACGGAGACGACAGCGCCGCCGAACCAAGCAGAACGCCACCACCTGCAAGCACCCTCACCAAACCACCCCGGGCAGAAACCCGTTCCGAATACGACTCCCCCAAACCATCCCCAGAAACCACCATCCGGAACACCAAACGCGTCCCCCAACTCATGGGAAACAGCATCATCCGACAAGACCCCACTCCGCCTCACTCCACTCATTGCAGATCACTATCCAAAAGAAACAAAGAAAAAACAAAACTCCACCAAAGTTTAAACCGGCAGTGTACATTATATTGCCACCATGTTTTTTTCATATAAAAAATATATATTTTTTAATTTTTTTTTCGAATTTTAATAAAGCTTTACATATATAACCCATACCCAAAGTTTCATTTTTCTGCTACACTTGGATCTTTCTGCTGGTTAAAGGGTTAATTTAAACTAAGTATTTAAAGATTAATAAGATGACACAGTAAAAGGGGATATACTTAGGTACTAAAAACATTTATTTCCATACTTCTCAAAACACGAAGTAGAAAAAATAGTGCAAGATTACCTATCTCGACTGAAAATCTGAAGAATGTCCCGCTTTATTAGATTCCATAAGCTCTATTCATCGTTTTTTCTCTCCCTCCTCGTCTTTGAAGCGAGGCAGCGGAGTAGGCGCATTAGTGAATAATGCCACCTCATTCGATCCCGCGTATTAGACGGGAATTCTCCGTCACTATAATAGCCTGCGAATATTAGCCGCTTACGTCGGTAGCGGCTCCCAAACTACAGTGCGTATCTAGTCTACAGAATATGGATTATATGTAAGTGCGTATAATAATTGTATAGGTACTGTTTGATTTGGCTAGCTGGCATAGGTAGGTACATAATGATTATAAAGTCATAACTATAATTACAATAATATAGAGAAACATTAAAGTTTTTCTTATGCAATTAATGGATATTGGATACCGCTATTTTTAATCTGGGATCTTTATACCTGTCGACAGCCCTTAATTCCCTATCGCCATACACTTTCACTTTTGTGCCACCCTGTATAATCAGAAGTTTGAGAGCTACAGGATGTGGCATAACAAAAAATGTTGTGCGATCACCTGTGTGATTCTATTAGGAATTACGCAGGATCAGAGTAATGCCTCGAGTTAATACCTCGTTCTCAATTATGTTCAGAATACGAAAATATTCTCGACTAATACCCTTACACGTGTTTACTGTGTGCGGTTATAGTGAGATATAGCCCAGGAAACCATAACCCGCTAAACGATACACTTTAGATGTAGGTACAGAATATTAAAGTACTACCTATACATACCTGTAGACATCATCATCATCATCATCATCATCGGTGCGTCCTGCCAGTGATGACGTATGGTGCAGAGACGTGGACACTGACGGTAGGACTGGTCCACCGATTTAAAGTCGCTCAGCGTGCTATGGAGAGAGCTATGCTTGGGGTTTCTCTGATGGATCGTATCAGAAATGAGGTTATCCGTCAGAGGACTAAGGTTACCGACATAGCTGTCAAAATATGCAAGCTGAAGTGGCAGTGGGCTGGTCATATCTGCCGAAGAACCGATAACCGTTGGGGTAGACGAGTTCTCGAGTGGAGACCACGAACAGGCAAACGCAGCGTGGGACGCCCTCCTGCCCGCTGGACTGACGACCTTAGGCGGGTGGCGGGTAGTGGTTGGATGAGGAAGGCCGAGGACCGAGTGTTGTGGCGCTCCTTGGGAGAGGTCTATGTCCAGCAGTGGATGATCATTGGCTGATGATGATTTGGGAATTCAGGGAACCCAGGGACTAACTAAAGGACATACAGCGGTATTATTTAATTAATGAACCTATAGGTACCTAATCATAATTTATTTTTGAAATAGGTAAGTAACTTAAAAAAAGTATTAGTGCCTCTCGTCCAGTTTAGGAAGAACTACACGTTTGTCATCGCAGAAAATCAGATTATTTTTAGTTAGTAGATCAGTTTTTTGAATACTCAACAAAGAATCTTTATTCGCCGCTTTTCTTCCAGTTAAAGTCCTTCGTTCTTTCACCGAAGCCCCCTTTGTAGTTCGTAATCTCGTCAGGAGCTATCCACTGGCCACTGCCCACCGATTCGGGTTCTCTGATCATTCGTACAGAAAGTGGAATGTTTTCTATCTCATTATTTTTATACTTATACTTAAAAACTCCACTGTCCCGCGTGGGAAAGAGGTTCTATCCTTCAAAATCTCAATAAAAATAAACGGTTTTAAGGTAAAAGGTTGGTTTGAGACCTTGAACTAAAGAAACATGTATTTTTGTTCGATATGCTGTTAAAAGCAAAGTAATTTAATCATATTACCAATGTAATGAATGTATAAATTTATGTTACTTATGTTCTTATTTCAGGTAATTTTTGTGCTTCGCGCTACGAAAGTTGGTTGCGTAGCATAATTTTCGTAGCAACACAACAAGTACGGGAAAAGTACCTTTAGATAGATAGATAGAATATTCTTTATTTGTACACACACATAAAATAAATTTTAGTATAGTAATGTAGTAATACTTGCATAGTTTTTATATCCTAGCTTTTCTTTGCTATGTTAAAGAGCTATAGCATGTGTATGTATAGCTAGTAGTAGTCGTTTTTTCTTTATTTTTCTATTAGTAGGTTTGAGTTTTGATGCCACAACTTCCTGAATCAGTCCGTACCTAAGTCCATGTCAGAGCTAATTCTGGCGAGGTGACTGAGGCTTACCGCGGCTTTGTATGGGCATCTGTGAGGCTTTGTGGCGCAGCTTACACTACCACCAAGAATTTTCTCGACAGATTGCCTCCGAAAGTGAAATTAGATTTGTTGAGAAATACTTTTGTCAATAGTTGCGGATCCGTATACATTCTAGGACTTCAGTATATTGGTATAATGTTATTGATTTACTTATCACAACAATAATTTTTAAAGTTACTAACATTAGCCTTTAAAACATACTTAAAATAAATTATAGTATTTTCTAATTGCTAATGATTTCTAAAAAAATAACAGAGTAGATAGCTCCATACAAAACGCTTTCCTTTTGGATTAAGTATCAAATGAGTTTAATATTATAAGGATGATATTTTCATAGAATTCAGTCGGAAAATTATAGGCAATATACATATATTCGTTATAGCCGTGTGCAATTTTAATAATATGTTATATTCTTTCAAAAAAAAAATACCGATTGGTACGAAAGCATTCACACAATTTGGGTCTTAACTATATTATGTATTAGTTGGTATATATTATTATAGGGTAAACTTACGAAGTACTGCCCTCGGACCTTACTGACCAAACCAAATATTCACACCTCCGTGAGTCCGCGCTCGCTCCCCGCATCGGCCGAGTCCTTTGTGGCGGTCAGTCGGCGCCGTGAAGATAACAATGTGGTTTCTTTGACAAGTTTTCCATTTTCATGCGTCTGGATAAGTTGAGAGAAGTCCGCGTACGCTTGGACGATTGTTGTGGTCGTAATGGGTGAAGGTACTGTAATTTTGTTAATTTAGTTGTATACCTAAGGGAAACTGCTGGACAGTAGTACCTTTTGGCACATGTCGAGATTATACGAGTAAAAGTAGGTGAAAACTATTAAAGTTAAATAAAACACAAGAACCTACACAAATATGTTTTTATCCGAGGGCCTAAAACAGGCAAAACTATAATACTTAATATGTCTCAGATTTGCTGAGGAGTGATTTCAGTGATTTCACCGACTGCATGGAGCCTGTCACTGTAGATTTAGCAAAACCCACTATTGTCAACATCAGATACAAAGCAGGGCAATATACATAGTGTTATTTTATGTACAGTCATCCTTACTGTAACCTATCCATAAGCCATAAGATAATGAATGGCATCGTTCTTCTAACAAATTGTTACACAAGCAATCTATGCCACTGTGTCCAATGGTTCGAACTGACACGCTATAATACAGCAAATTGATATGAAATTCCTTGTCAACGCAACAATGGTCACCCATCGCCATTGGCCCAGCACTACGAATAATACAACCTACACCACAAAATCCACCTTGGTATATGCGAACAAGGTTCATTTTCAGGTACAATAGTGCTGTATGAACATTCGATTATACACACGGTTGGTCAAGTATTTGTCAATTAGTCACAAATTTAATATACTCGTACATTGGTCCACCTTTGTATCGCGTTTTGGGCAGGATTCCTGGATAATTACTGCTACGTTACTGGAACACAGTACACGACATAGTTCACTAGTTAGTACTACGGAGTAATTCATGTATGATAGTAGGTATTTCAGTATATTAAAATGTATATGTCGCAGGCAACTGGTTTAATCTCCTGTTTGATTGAACCACTAGCCCGTTCATTGGATGGCGCTGTTCAGTTGTATGACTAGGCCGAACGTTGATTGTACAAGCGTCACAAAACGTCCAACTAGTTAGCTGACTTAAAATCAGTCAGGTGGTGAATAAAACAAATATGGCGTCTAACAGCTAACAGCTGACACAAAAAGCACCTATATTGTTACCCCCTTATTCATAGAAAAGTTACAATACGTTTTAACTAATAAACTGTTTTGTCCCTCTCTGTCAAAGAACAAATTGATCTTTGTCGGAGAGGGACAAAACAGTTTATTAGTTAAAACGTATTGTAACTTCTCTATGAATAAGGGGGTTAGTTTTTTGCAAATAATTTAGCTTTAAAGTGCGTTATTTGTGTTAAAATAGTGTGACAACATGGATTTACCTATTATTACGCCGCGGGCGGATAGTTTCAAAGAAAAAAAGTGGCGAAACTGGATAATTATGAACAACAATATGAAGGTACGTTTATTGGTATTATTTAGTTTATTTGTGAGATAAGAGCTTTGTAACATTGTCTTTTTGTTTACTCTTGTCTGGTGATGTTCACCCTAACCAGACATTACAAAGTTGCTATACTATATCCCATTCAACGACCTCGCTGAATGACGTTCAGTCAAGACGTCGAACGTTACAATCAACGACTTGACGAGTTGTCCTTTAGTCATACAACTGAACAGCGCCATCCAATGAACGGGCTAGTGGTTCAATCAAACAGGCCATTAAACCAGTTGCCTGCGACATATATATATATATGGATTATCTTGAAGTTGGACTTAAATGAGCTAAAAATCTTTGTAGCAAAATTAGGCTGAAAGTTGTTTCTCAGGGCAGTACACTTTAATTTATTAGTTATTTTTATACGCTTTACAATCATTTCAAGTAAGTAAGAATAATTATATGTATTGTTTGTATAAATATGTGTAAGAAGCCATAAGTTATTACCAATACCAAAACATCAGAACCCCATGTAAAAATTTGCACCTCTATAAATGGGTTAAAAATGGAGTGCATGAAGTTTGAACAGTGAATGATATTGATGATAAATAAATAATAAAATTGTTCAAATTGAATGGTTCGACCCGCCACGGCTGACTCCGCTACCCCTCGCTAAGTTCGTCTGGCTAATCTAACTGTGGGAGGGTTATTTCTTGCAGAACACGCGAAACTTTCAGATGATTCAAAAATAAATAGTCGTGTTAGAAGTTTTAAATGTGTATTTATTTAAAGTACATAAACGTATTATTTATTACATGTCGAATTTCCCAACAACCTGCCTGCCTTTAGCATTCAGAGTCATCAGAGATAATGTAGTAATAAGTCGTTTTTGAGTTTATTTTTATCATACTTACTTGAGAAATGTCATTATTTTGAAAAAGATAGGTCAGTACTAAACCGGGGTTTACATATACAATGGCAATAAAATTGCAAAAGTCGACTTGTGCGTGTAAACAGGTGCGGCAAGCATACGTAGGTACTTTTTCAAGTTTTATTATACTTACCTATAATTTTTACTTGTTAGGTATTTCATCTGAACCTCCAGCTTGTACTATACAATTCGGCCACATCGACCGCCTCTCAAATTCTTTTTCATGGCCAATTTAAAATATAATACATTCGTTGGCTATGAATGACCCTTGGAATCTAATTTTCGCCTCAGTAGAATGGACGGTGGGGCGCTAACACATCATAAAGTCTCTTCATAGAGGGACGCGGGATGGTACATTGATGAATTTGAACATAAATTTCTGAAAATTTTCATACCGGACGCATGAACTAAAAAACTTTTTTAAAAATTCAATTTTTTTTTTAAATATGGAGTTCCTAACAATGTTTGGGTATACCGTACTATAGTAACAAAACAAACGGAAAAAACCGGCCAAGTGCGAGTCGGGCTCGCGCACAAAGGGTTCCGTAGCAGCAAAATTACAGTTAAATCAACCTATCTCAAAAACTATAAGAGATACTTTGATCAAACCAAAAATCGTTGAAAGAGTTAATTAGCATGCATCACTTCTATTTTTTTTAGAATTTTATACCCCGTAGTTATAAAAATAGAGGGGGGGGGACATACTTTTTACGACTTTGAGAGCTGATATCTCAAAAACCGTTCACTTTAAGAAAAATGTTTTTTAGAAAACTTTATATCATTTTAAAAGACCTTTCCATTGATACCCCACACGGGTATGTACATCGAAAAAAAAAATTTCATCCCTCAGTTACATGTATGGGGGGCCCCACCCCCAATTCTTTTTTTTACTATTTAGTGTCATATTTTTGTAGCGGTTCATACAACACATATTCCCATCAAATTTCATCACTGTAGTACTTATAGTTTCCGAGTAAATCGGCTGTGACAGACGGACAGACGGACAGACGGACAGACGGACATGACGAAACTATAAGGGTTCCGTTTTTGCCATTTTGGCTACGGAACCCTAAAAACGTGATATTAGATATTATATTATATTATTATATACTTACGTTACTGTACTATTATATTTATTTAGTACTAAGACAAAGTGAAAATAGTTACGGATTGCGTAAAAAATACTTCAGTACGTTAGAACCTTCCAATAAAAGTTATTATAGTTCCAAACAACATAAAGGTTCTACCGGCTCTTAGAACTAACGTCCCTCCGTATACTTCGAGTGGTCTTCTACTATGTACTTACATATTATTATAACGGAATAAAATATAATGATGTCATCACCAGCGTTAAGTATATCCTGATAAGAAGGCAAAATTCGACCATTCGGCATTACGGACCGCCGACGACGGCGTCCAACTTTATTATTATATAAATAAGTATAATTATTTAATTAAAGCGTGCAAAATGTTATTTAAACACTCCATAATTTTGTGCTTCTTGACTAGTGTTTTTGGCGTTAGTATAAAGGTAAAGTTCAAACTAATAATAATAGATTATACTGCCAAATATTTAATAGATAATATACAGGGGGTTGCTGGATATGTGTTATAAGCCGAAAAAAGTTGACTAAGCACATAATTTTAAATCAAATTTTGATATGAAGCTTTAAACATTCAAAGAAAAAAAGCTTCTCCGTAGTAACTTAGTCCTCAAGACTTTTTACTATGGGTATTAGGTTTTTTTTTCACGAATACTTAATAGTTTTTCAGAATGATGAAGACGGGCTGAATCTTTTCGTCCCTTTTTGCTTACTATACCATTTTGCAACAACCTGTAGTGTGCACTATGGCACTATAGCACCGAGAAATTTAATACTCCTAGGAGTCGTAGGATAGTGCGCATAAGGTTGAAACACGGTTTTTGTTTTATTGGCTGATGGTTATTAATTTTGGTGTTCATGTTTATGTTTGGGAAATTGTTACTGAACCTAGGTACCTAATAATTTTATTTGTTGTCAAGATATTTCTCGGTACCTACATTCTAAATAGTTTCACATTTTTTTTCCAATTTATAGAATAATTGAATTAGGATAAAACCAAACAAAACATAGGTACACCTAATCTATGAAGAAACTTCATGCTCATTAGCAGCTATACGCTTGCTGGTCCTTCCTTAGGTACTACCTAGGCAGTTCCGCCAGGTAGGTAGGAACGCAATTTTTTTTGTTAATTAATTAATTTAACTCTTTATTGCACAAAATGTATTAAATGTAAATGTATTAATATGTGTATAAAAGGCGGACAAAATGCTAAAATTATTTTCTTCCAGTCAACCTACAGTACAGAATCAGTAGGTAATAATAAAGAAGTGCCAAAAAATACAAAAAATAAAATTTAAGTGCTTAAAATTAATTAAATGTTTATGTGTAATGAATCAATTGTTATTTTAAGTAAATCGTGAAATACAAAATATTACAAATACGATTCGGGTAATTTGGTGTCGTCACTTTGTAAATGAAACTTTTTGATTTACTAGGCGTTAAGTATTGTAATTGTAACTAACCTACCACGAAAAAGAGAAGCATTCAATAAGATTTGTATTTAAAAAACCATTATCAGGCGAACTTGACCCAAGTGACCCAGGCTCTCAATTTTACAATCTAGGTTATTATGTAACACCCTGCACAGCGACAAATATTACTTAAATGTAAAAAAAAAATTAATCCATAGGTACTTACTTAATCTCAAATAAATACCTTATCTCACTTTATTTATTTATTTATTATCTCGTTTACTTTTAGTAGGTAGTTACTACTACTTTCGGTAGGTATCTATTTACCCAATATGCGGGGAAGTTCTCACTTCCTAAGTTATTTTGTAAATTCGCTAATATAATGCTGTTGGTTTTCCACTACAATGTTAAAAGTAAAGAACAAAATTGTAGAGTACCTACTAGCCGTAATTGGGTGACTTAGTTCATAATTCTGAACAGCTTTTGTTCTACGAATTGAGTAAATTCGTTGCAAAAAACTACTCTCCATAGTAAAAACTCAACGTGATTAACAAAGTTTCTTTCCCTTTTTTGCATACTATTTTTTACTTTTACACTCGTAGATACCAAACAAGTTTTTCTCAAGCTAACTCATGGCTTATTATATGCTGAGTAATCATTCATCATCAGAAGCGAGTTTTTTGTGTCATACACGTGATAAAAACACAGTTAAATTAATATAGGTACTTAATGTGTATATCAGGAACATATTATGTATATCAGGAACGTTTTTAAAACTCGACGCTCATGCTATTTCGTAGCGAAAAAAGCTTATTGACGTACCTACCTAATGTATGATAATAAAATCGATGAACTATATCATGGCGATGAATTGCCAATATCAACTAGGTAAACGCATTAGTTCTATTTAAAGCTTTTTGTCTTAATAAATAAATTGATATTATTGGTAACTCGGTATTGAAATACTTCTGACTATAACTATAACCTTATGGGTATACAAGCGACCGCATATTAAATCATTATTATGTATGTACCTATTGAATATTATTTATTTTAAAGATTGCTAGTATGAATTTTTAATAGCCTAACATAGTTCCACCAGTAAAAAGCTCTCAACTATCCAACACGTCCCACTGACCCGTGTTTATACCAGACATAATAGGTTTTTAATTATTTAAAATTTCCCGGGATAATTGCAGACGGAACCTCACAAGCCGCGAGTATGCGTGATAGGCGCTGGCATAGCGGGTCTCAACTCGGCGTACTACCTGAAGGAAGCAGGCCTGAACTTCACAGTTCTGGAGGGAACCCAGTATGTGGGCGGCACCTGGAGATACGACCCCCGAGTGGGCACTGACGAGTTTGGGGTGCCCATACATACCAGCATGTATAAGCATTTGAGGTGAGAATCAACAAGACCCTGACTTCTATCGGTCTATCTATCGTGGCGAGCAGATTTTCCGCATTTAGTCTCCAATGTGTGCCATTATGCGTTAACGTTATGGGGAAACTAGCTATTAAAAGCCACCCAAGCTCACACCAGAAAACTTTACAGTAGACGACCTAGGTTACCTACTTATAACTTCCCAGAGAGACCTCGATTTTCATCGTAGTGTCTTCACGCCTTTACAATGTAACACCTTCTTACATCCTGACTTATTTCAGTAACAAAATCAAAAATCCTTTGTTTGGTAAGGTTTATTTTAAATCTAGATTTTCACAAAGTTTTTCTCCATTTCAAGAGTGACATAACTCAATGGTTCGTGTAGATCTCGTGTGGATACTTAAACTTACCTATGTTTTCCATTACAGGACCAACTTACCGAAGCAAACAATGCAACTATCAGGGTTCCCCATGCCTGACGACTACCGCTCCTTTGAAACCTGGAAGCGGTTTTACGAATACTTGAAATCATATGCCAAGAAATTCGACTTAGAAAAATATATGAAGGTCTGTATTCTGTCTGTAATTATAAGAGGGATGGGTATATTTAAATCTTAGAACTCCAGTTAAAATAACTAACATTTATATTTTAATTTCAGTTTAATCACCTTGTCGAGTCTGTAAAACGGGAAGAAAATTCATGGAAAGTAAAATCCAAAAACTTAAAAACCGGAGAATATGTTATGGATGACTGTGATTTTGTGTTTGTGGGAACTGGTCACCATCATACGCCTAACATGCCAAATTTCCCCGGCGAAGAGTTATTTAATGGTAAGGAAATATATTTTTTGGATAGTCATAAAACATAGAACACACCATCATCAATAAAATTATATCATGATCATTTTCTCAAGGAACGTCAAAAGATGCTCTCACAATGATTTCTGTCTAACTGGGAGATATAAGAAAGCTCTAAATCTAGAATCCTGAAATAATCACTAATATTTTTTTCCAGGAACCATAATTCACAGCCACGATTTCAGAGACACAGTACCTTTTGAAGGCCGTCGCGTGTTGGTAGTTGGACGTGGACCTTCAGGCCTGGACATAAGTGTGGACATCGCTTACGTCAGCAAGAAATTAGTGCACAGCCATCATAGCAAGACTAAAGTCGGAACTCCGTTCCCGGACAACTTTGTAGAGAAACCTGATGTGGCGAGGTTCACTGAAAACGGCGCGTATTTTACTGACGGCTCTTTTGAAGAGTTGGATGACGTCGTTTACTGTACAGGTAAAATAATCATTTTCTATAATAATTTACTAATTAATATGAGGCTGCCCAGGACCACTTAACCGACAACTCTCTCAGAACAAGCTTGCTTGTGTTGGGGTCACCAACCCGCAATAGGCCAGCGTGTTGGACTAGGCCTAAACCATTTCTTTATTAGAAGGGAGGAGACCAATTGCCAAGTCTTACTCTTCATTCTATATTACACTTTCACGTTTCAGGTTTCAAAACGGCCCTTCCGTTCCTGGACGAGTCGAGTGGGCTGACCATGGGATCCCGCTACGTATACCCGCTCCACCACTACATGGTGAACATCAACCAGCCCACCATGGTGCTGCTGGGATTCGTCGAGCTGGCGTGCACTGTCACCACCATTGGGGCTCAGGTGGGAAAAAAAAATGCAATATTTAATGAAAGCTGGGATTTTCTCTACAATTTGATACTACCTCTACATTGGTTAATGGTCGCAATATTTGAAAGCAAAGCTGGGTTGGATTAGGCCCCATAACCTACAGAATAAACTAAAACTGTTCTGTATTGTCTAATGTAAAGTCAGACCAAAGTTTCCAACGGGTTAAATATGGTTTTCTGTAACTGGAAGGTCCCCCAAAATTAAAAAATAAGAAATACTCGTAGCACGTCACGTAAATTCGAAATAACAAAGAAAAATGCTCTCAAAACTGTTATAAGTAGCATTAGTTTCAAGCTTTGTCGAACCCAAAGTCCATTGAAAGCTTTTTTGAAGTCCTGACACGCTTTCTCTCGTTTTCAGGCCAGATACGCCGTGGCGCTCGCCACTGGCAACTTCACGTTGCCCTCCAAGGAAGACATGATGGCGAAGTGGCAAGCGCGGGCTGACAGCATCAAAGAGAAGGGACGACCAATGAGTGACATTCTTGTTATTGGCGAGAAAGAGGTAAGAATTTGAATAAAAACTATGATTAGATTCAGAATCTGGGGGTCACTCCCGCTTACGAAAAAATAAGTTTTATATCGCTGTAGCACTAACCACGTGCAGTCCACGTCTCTATCTCGATGTAATAAATGTACCGATTGTGTGTACTTGTTTTTCACTCTGCAAGAGTAAGCTTCAGATTTTCGTAACACGTGGTACTTAACACTTATTATCTTTTCAAACTTTAAAACACTGACCGTTCTTAACTTTTATTCTTAACATATTCATGTTCTTTTATTTTTAACAGCTTATTAGAAGCACGTGATTTTGAAATAAAAAATATGACCTCTGGTCTGGGTCACTACTCTACACTAGTATAACTATTACTACGGGTACTACATATTATTGTATTATTTCAAGAAACTTACATAAACATTACTGGGAAGATAAAACGAACAAGCTGTGTTTAATTATATCCGTGTCGTATTTATCAACTAGATAACCCCAAATTATTGTTTATGTAAGGTACAATGTACATAACATAACAATATTTCTAAATAGTTTCATAATATAATATATTTTTATACATTAGGTCATCAATATACCCACGTTACTACTTTGGCCGAAAATAAAACGAAAGCACTCATTTTCGTAAACACTTTTACCCACCTTTTACAACTTTCCTTTACAGACTTTACACTAAACGTCAATTATAAAAGCATTGACCTTTTCAATTACAATTTCAGAACGAATACTACGAAGACATCTCCAACGAGTCAGGCACGTACAAGATCCCGCCAGTCATCTACAGCATGAGGGACGTGGACCAGCAGTCCATGATGGAGAACTGGTACACCTTCAGAGAGTACGAGTACCAGCTCATCGACGACCACACGTTCAGCCGGTGCCTGCAAGACCCGAAGAGCAAGACACCCTGTGTGCAGAAGATACACGGCCAGTGATTGTACCGGCGGTCCTACAAATCATCATTTTAAATGTAACCTTCTTATGTGAAATACGTTAATATTGACGTCTATTAGATTGAGGAACGGATCATGTAGGACATTAAATGAAATAAATTTTATCTTTTTTTGTGTTTGAATATTTATACCACTAGTATAGCCATTTAGGTACCTATGAACAGTATACCAAGTAGAAATGCCATCATCATCATCAGCCAATAATCATCCACTGCTGGACATAGGCCTATCCCAAGGAGCGCCACAACACTCGGTCCTCGGCCTTCCTCATCCAACCACTACCGGCTACACGCCTAAGGTCGTCAGTCCAGCAGACAGGAGGGTGCCCCACGCTACGTTTGCCTGTTCGTGGTCACCACTTGAAAACTCGTCTACCCCAACGGTTATCGGTTCTTCGGCAGATATGACCAGCCCACTGCCACTTCAGCTTGCATATTTTGACAGCTATGTCGGTAACCCAGGAATGCCAAGGCTTATTATGTTGCCACTTATTGAGTTTTGAGTTTTTCAACTACGATTTGGAAGGAGAACCGTGCCCCAGCAGTGGGGACGTGATGGGTTGTGATGATGACATAGAAACCAGTTGTGAGGATGCGACAGTTCTTCTATTTTTATATATATTCGTTTATTTTCCAAAAACATATTATAATAGGTACATAAGTTTACAACAAAAACCTGCCGCTTAAACCACGCAGGCTTTCAATAGGCTACTTGACTTATATAAAATTTGCTGTCGTAATATTACACTTACAGTTACAATTAAGCACACTCAACTGATACACAATTACACACCTTCACACACACACACTCACACACACACGCACAAACACAGACACACACGCGCACACTCCACGCAGGTACTTTTATATTTATAATTAATTAATTACGTACACATTCTGAATTGTTATTTTTAATTTTAATTTTAATTTTTAATTTTTAATCTATTGCATGCAAAACCAAAAATTGTTAATCAGTAATAGACGCTTAAGTTTAAACTAGATGATATACAGGAAGAGCGGAGTCTCCTGGCACAGGCGTTTCCAACGCCTAAAAGGAGGCTTCAAATTACTAGTTATTAAGAAATCTTTGTTAAGACAATAAACAATTTTGTATTTGTATTTGTATTTTGTATTGCTGTAAGTAGTATTTACCTTACAAAACCGAAATAAATCGATTTCACGAAATAAACGTTTAAGATGGCGCCTCTAATCACACACGGCATAGAGCCATCACCAAACATTGATTGATACCACGGTTGGGGGTAAATAAATCCCAAGAGGTGTTATATAAATAGTCATAATATTCTACTGTAATTGCGTATATTGTTTATAACGGGGTCAGACTACTAAACGCTGACATTGTGCGATAGGGAGCGGTTGCACGTTCAATGATCATTATTAAACAAATTTACATAATAATTGTGATTAATATTTAATAATTGTGTGTGTGCAACATGAAACTGAAGTGTTTGTTTGTGTGTGCAAGTGTGATCAGCTGCAGTCTCCTTGGTGGTGTTGTCAGTTTCACTTTTAAGGTATCTATTAACAACTTATTTACTAACACTGCCTAGATAGTTTATGCTTCAAAATGAGACATAAAGAGCGTCACCATCAAAACTTAAGACACAATTCTAAACGCTGTTAGTCGTATAAATACGCTTATAAGGGTGGATTCGACCAAACATCACGTTATACCAGGGTAACTTAACTATACCGGAATAAAATTAACACGAGAGTAAACATCTGGGATAAGTACATTTACATTCTACCAAGTTTAACCATGAATAATTGAATAAACGTGAACGAAACTGTAATGCAACTAAAATAAAAATTGCTGCGTTTTCAAAGTGTGCAATAGAAATGACAAGTCAACTTAGTTTGAATGGATTATAAGAGTATGAAACGTCATAAGAGGGGTTTCTTATCAGCTGACGTGCTGCCGCCATTACGTAATTACTCTTACATTCTACCACATCTGAAACCTAGATATTATGTAGCTTATACCAAGAATAAAAATTCACACCGTAAAAATTGACGGTATAACGCGCTTATCCGAGAGTAATTTCGTAATGGCGGCAGCACGTCAGCTGATAAGAAAACCCTCTTGTGACGTTTCATACCATTATAATCCATAGTATGTATGTGTCACTCTCATAGAAGTAATATGTACATACTTTTTTTTGTACTAAGTACTTAGTGTTACCATATTCACTCTAGATTTTGACACTTCTTGCTGGCGTTTCACCGGAATCTGTAGGTATGAGATCATGATAAACGTAAGCGCCTCTTTCGGTAACGTTAGCAATGAAAAAAAAACCCAGTGAAGCGCCTGTCGAATAACCTATCGAGAATATGTGATGCGGCCACTGCTGTTTAGGACATGTACCCAATGGTCCTCTCCTGTGAATTTGTCGATTCGCAAGCAATCAGGTCACCCGTTCCATGGGGATATGCATGATCTAAGATACCTAACTGTTACGAGTGCGATGCGATAGCTACAGAATAGATAGAAAGTGATTCTGTGTACGCTTACACTTGGTCTAGAAAATTTGTTTAGAACTTAAACTTCAAAAAGCTACGTTATTCTTATCTTAATCTCTCGGCTGCCGACCCAATAAAATAGCTTGCACATGTGGTTTTTGGCAAAGCAATCAATTTCGTAGGTTCAGCACTCAGGAGCGTTGCGTTCTATGCGTTGCATAGTTAATAATACCTGTTAAGTCATAAGTAAGTACTTTAATCTACACAACCTGTAAGTACCTACTTGCGCTCAAACAGATACATATTTTTTATTATTAAATTTATATAATTTATTCAAGTAACGAGATGACGGTTCAGTCATAAGCATAACTATTAACACTTTATATCGTTTGAAATTTAAGACTACCGTAACTGAAATTTATATAAAATAGCTGTCCCCGCGCGCTTCGCTTCGCCTTAAAAAGTTTTCCCGTGGGAATTCCGGGATAAAAAGTAGCCTATGTTCTTTCCCAGGGTCTAGTCCGTATGTATACCAAATTTCATTCAAATCCGTTCAGTAGTTTTGGCGTGAAAGAGTAACAGACAGACAGACAGACAAAGTTACTTTCGCATTTATAATATTAGTTAGGATAAGTATATAAAATAGCTACCTACAAAATACATACTTAGATCACTGATGGTACTATTATAAGGTAGGTAATTATAAATCTGTTTAAATAACAAAGATGATTTTGCTATCTTATCTTAGCAATCACATAAAATAAAATCAATACATTAGATAGTAACAACAAACCATTGAATCACTCGTTAGCAATCATTTTAATTTTGATAATGATATAATTATATTTTATTATGTATTGTTATGACGTAGGTAGGTTGGTACATTTAACAACAAACGTTGTCAATCAAGTTTTTATTGATGAATCAAGTTTTTTTTATTAATTATCCTTACTTAGGTACTATTACTTAGCATAAATTGTTAAATTACAAAAAGGCAAGATATTATTAATAAAAAAATTATCAAGTAAGTATTAATAATAAATTATTAATTTCTTTGTAAATTAATGATGAAAATAAATGACGCAGCCTCACGAGTAGAGCGTGCTTAATTAGTTACTTATTTACTCACACGCATAAGTAGATAATGAACAAAAAAACTAAGTAAGTACTTACACTTACTTAATTAGTTCTGACATAAAAAAATAAGTTCTAATCGGATACCGATAGTAAAGGTTCTGTGGCAAAGATTGCAATTAGCAATACAGCCGCTTTTTTTATTCTTATTATGTAAAACACACACACACGCACTCACGCCTTGTACTAATGTACTCCCTTGCGGAGTGGGCAGAGGTGAATTGCTGCACCCACTTTTCGCCAGAGTGTATGTTAGTCCCAATGTAATAGGGGGCGGGCCTATTGCCATTTTACGGGCACATCCAAGACCCGAGAACACATATCTGTGTTTAAACAAATATCTGCCCCAGCCGGAAATCGAACCCGAGACCATCGGCTCAGTAGTCAGGGTCACTAACCACTACGCCATTCGGTCGTCTTATTATATACCTAGTTTTAATTTCCTTCTTTTATAATAGCTATACTATTTTTAATAACGGTTTGAGCTTGTTTAACTTTTAAAAACTTGTGTTGTCATCATCACATATAGTGCCAAAATCTTATCTGTTCCGGTGACGGCATCGCTGTGATCGAATCCAGTGGTGCCATCGATTAAATTTTGCCTATTTGTGGTTTAAACGACAATGCATTTCTGCTATTGCCTATTTTATAATTAGGTACATTCATAAGTATAGATAAATCAAAATATTGGGTCGATAGTAAATGAAAGAGGATATTATATATCAAACGACATTTGTTGTATGGAAAATTTGTACACGGCGAACAGAAATAAAATAAGCTCTAATTATGTTCTGATATAGGAGATTAAATCTAGATTACAATGGTATAGGTAATATCAGATCTGTGGGTCGTGAAAATACCGATATAGACAGACTTAAAAAAAAAACTATTAATTATTTATTTATGAACACTTTATTTTACATTTTCTAAAGTAACAAGAAATAAGAGCATAAAATTAAAATAAATTCAGACAAAGAACAAAAAGCAATTTCTTCCGATGTCATTAATCATCATTATTTCGTCTAAAATCGATGCAGGTGCGCGAAATTCTTCTTGGTATACTGCCTTAGATTTAAAGTGACATGTCACCTGTAATCAAAGAAAGATAAATATTATATACTTTTCATTATGACCCATCCCGTCCCCACTGCTGGGGCACGGGATGGGGTGAAAATATTATTGAAATTACATGTGAGTATATGGGTAAAAATATTCGTCATATTTGGCAACACTAACCTGTAGCCGCTGCAACTCGTTCTTCCAATTTTTCAAACGGAATTAAAGGCGTCTGAATACGTTATTCTTACTGCATAAAAGCCAATATATCTAGTATTACTTTTCTTGCATCACATTTTAGCGCTTTTGGCATTATTTTCACGCAGATAATCACAAAACAAATTAAATAACGTAGCGTCAGCCTCTTCGCAGAAATTGACAACTCAAATAACGCACAGAGTATGAAATGACGTTTGACAATGACGTCTCGTTAGTTGCACATTTTGACCACCGGAACAGATAAGATTGTGGCACTATAACAAAAAATAATGTGCCCATTTCAGATTCGTTTGGGTGTTATTGAGTCACACAAGTAGTCTAGAACGCATTGTCACCCGACGTTTACGGGCCACTCACAATAGCCACAGTATAGTATAGTGTAGAGATAGCAGCGCCATTATCTATGTAAAAGTACAGTCATTACATGTTTGTGTGCGGAAACGATCGCGTTCCGTGTGTTATGTAGAAAAACGATAGTAAAAAGTTAAATCTGTGTTATATTACAGGCTAGGAAAGTTATTGCTACGTAATGGTGAGTGTTAAATAGCATAATTGGTTCACTATATCGCTGAATGATAGGTTTGTTTGTGAGCAAAGCGTAGACTATAGTTGGTTCAAGGTCAATACTATTTTTCATCGCGTTTAATAAGAAGTGTTCAGTCTGCTCACTAGATGTCACTAGCTTGAGCAAAATTAATAACTAGATGTAGGTACATAACATTAAGGGTGAATTCGTCCAAACATCACGTTACACGAGAATAACTATACTGGAATTAAAATTATACGCGAGTAAATATCTAGGATAAGTACATTTGCATTCTACCCACAGGGGTATAATCGTGACAGTTCTGACATTGCGAAAAAGAGACGCTTAGCTACATTAAGCGTAAGAAAGAAACGTTAAGCTGTAAATGTTTTTTGTCCTTTTTGCTGTGGCGCCTGTTTACGTCAGTTCTCTGTGCCAAACAATGAAACAAATGAAAAATCTGTGCCAAACAAAGGCTGACAGTTACAACAAAATTTTCTAAATGCTATTTATTTTCGATTTGCTAGTGATTTGTGGGTGTTTATTAAGTTTATTAGACTATTATCATCACTTAACGAGTGTGTGACATGGGTGGGTGGATTTTGTTCGGTTGTTTAGAGCATATTGAACGAAAACACGATGGAATGATGGATGAGATATATTTTCACATGTAAGTAGATACTATCAAGTTTAACAAGCTTACATTCATCATAGTACTATCTATTGGCTCGATTTTAATATAAAACGATACTAATTTTAATACTGTAAGGTCTTTTAGTATCAGTTTTAAGTAAAAATTACGAGGTACCATATCATAACAAATCACATGGTGTTGCAAGTTATTGAAAATTTATTTTACCCACAAATATTATAGTATGCAAAGAAAATACTAGAAATTGTAACGGACTCGGGTTGGGTTTACAAATGGGGCGCACGAATTCGGTTTTTGTGAAGATTGTATTTTGTAGAAGTCATTCTCCTCTTTCAAATGAGGTGCCTCTCATTGTGAGGAAACGTTCGTTTCTTTTTTTTTCTTCCATGTGTGATTTCTTCTGTATAATATAAAGTTTATTGTATTGATACGAAATACGTGTTTCCTTTAAAAAAAACCCCATCACATATTTGGCCCACGATTATAATGCTCATGCTCATCCATTTATCTCTTTCATAGGTTTCCGACAGAAAAAAAAATATCAAGAAAATGGATAGACATTACCGGTCGCACAAATTGGGAACCAAGGAAACATACAAAAATTGTGTTCGGCACATTTTGAAGAGGATTGTTTCGATTGGACGAAGACAATGAATTATACAATCCACTCAGTTTGTGTATATTAAATAATTATATTGAAATCAAATAAGTATGAGTAAAGTTTTTTTTCTTATATCGTCGGTTGACAGGAAAAACTCAATAAGGCAGATTTTTCAATATTCAGATAAATGTTATCTTGGTAATACAAACATTGAGAAACATTGAGACGCAACAGCATCAAAATTATTTCCTAGCAAAACTTTTGTCTGGCTATTGAAAAATTAGCCTTTAGTGTCTTTTTCCTATCAACCGACGATATACTCAAGTTTTGTTTTTGTTATTATGATAAGTTAAATTTCCCCATATTTAGGTTTTATTTTTTTGTCGGCAACATCTATGGTTTGAGTGAGAAAGAGAATAGTGCACACGGCGATTGCGAATCTATTTGTAGTTGATCTGAGATTCTACCAAGTTATACCATGATTAAATTGAATGAACGAGGAACGAAACTGTAATGCAACTAAAATAAAAATAGCTGCGTTTCAAAGCATGCAATAGAAATGACATGCCAACTTAGTTTGAATGTATTATAAAAGTATGAAATTGTTTATGTTTTAATATTTTATTCGCTGTTGTTATTCTGAGACTTTGCCTTTTAACGTACTTTTGTTTATGTTTTGACAGATGTGTTTATATGTCATTATGACGGTTTTCTAATCAGCTGATGTGCTGCCGCCATTACAAAATTACTCTCGGATAAGCTCGTTACACGGTCAATTTTGGCGGTATAACATTTTATTCTTGGGATAAGCTAGTTATCTTGGTTTCAGGTTTGGTAGAATGCAAAATCTGCTTACTCGCGAGTAACTGGTACTTTACTCGTGAGTAAACAGTTACTCGACGTTGGCCGAATCCGCCCTTAGTAGGTTTACAATCCTCATATTAGTCCCTAGGCTGATTTACTTAGGTACATAAATTTTACTATCGTGGAGTTTTTTTTGATTTTTTTTCCTAAAACCCGTAACTGTAGGCGACTCTGCGATTTGGCGCTTATGCAGCTGAGGGGTTAACAAAACCACATAGAGGTTTTCCCTTAGGTTTTCCCCATTATGATTTTCATAAGCGATAGTGCCGAAGGTAGAGTAATGTCTGTCTGATAAAACGTTTAAGTAAAAACCTGCTTATAGTTACATACCTACCGGATATAGGGTAAATCGTGGTATAACTGGCATGTGTCAGTAACTGGCACTTTGGCTATAAAACTAAATATATTAAGCTTTTGGATATAGTAAGACCATCTTTGATGTGTTTACAGCAATCTCCAACTATTCATTGATATTATAGTTTAATTTTACGCCGCTAGGTGTGTATTTTCCAGCGCTGGAAATTATTTCAGTCAAAGCGGCGAAGATCGCCAAAAAAATGCATGTGCGTTTAGTTTTTCTTAAGGAGACACCAAAATTTGTATGGCCTGTTTTCGCGAAAATAAATAAGTTTTTGATAGTGTGACAATAACAAAGAAGTAGGGGAAGGTCTAAACAATATCATAATAGCCCGATTCACTGTGATTTTAGTTGCTTTTGAGTTATATTTGAGGGTGCTAGTTACTGAAATGTAATTTATATCTTCTCTTAGTAACTGGCACCCCCCTGCCAGTTACTAATATTTTGGGTTTTGTGATTTTAAGCTATTTTATACCTTCTATCGACAGAAAATACGATTTAAAGTGCACTGTAAAAACCCCCAGTGTCTAGGCAGCTTTGTTTCAATAACTGGCACGGGGCTGCCAGTTACTAATCTGCATACATTTTTTTACGCACCAATAACTGGCACTTACTGGTGCGGTAAAAATTTCTTTCATGTTTCTTTTCAGAAAAATGACTAAAATCAAGGCAATCTACAGTAGTCTGTAATTGTCCACTGCTGGACCTCTCACCAGCAGTGACACTGCACTCTATTCTCGACCTTCCTCATCCAGCCACTACCGGTCAGCTTTATAAGGTCGTTGGTCCAGCTGGCCCGAAGGTATCCGCCGCTACCATTGCCTTTTCGTGGTCTCCACTCTAGAGCGCGTTTGCCCCACTGGTCATCGGTTCTTCGGCAGCTATGGCCGGCCTTATGCCACTTGAGCATACAGAATTTAAGAGCTATATCGGTTACTCAAGTTCTCTTACGGATTACCTTATTTCTAATATGGTCCTTCAAAGAACCAAGAAACTTTCCAATGCCCGCTGATCGATTTTGAATCGGTGGACCAGTCCAACCGTCAGTGTCCACGTCTATGATCCATACGCCATCACCAGTAAGACGCATTGACTGAAGACCTTTGCCTTCAGGCATTTTTATGTGAAAATTTTGGTTCTTCTAAATCTTCCCCTATGCAGTCCAATCCAGTAATATTTTGTTTTATGCACCTTACAGCTTCATTTTCGAAGTTCCTTCTGCCTAGTCGAATAGACGGTCCAAGGTAGACATAATATACTGTTGCTGCATTAAGGCCGCTATGCATGTTACAACGAGGGAATTCCAGAACTGCCCAGGTCTAAATGGAATCAAAGGCTTTCTTATAGTCCTTGAAGAACTTGATAGTAACACGGTTGGTGATGACCTTATAAAACAGCTTGAAAACATGACTTATAAACAAAATTGGTTAAAGAGCTTCTGAAGCTGTTCGAGGATAGTAATAGCTTTCAGAAGAGCTGTACTAATTCTGTCTTTACCCAGAGCATGTGAAGCTGAAAGCCGTAGAAACTTTCAATTTCTGCAAGAAATTTCAGCTTAGAGGCAACTATACTACCGGTAGCAGTCTTCAACTTAGCCAGGTCACTTCTCCCAAGCTGCTGAATGAATACATCAAGGTCCACAAGCATTTGCTTTCTCCATTTCCGTTTCCAAATCCAAGGGTTTCTGGATTTGTTGCATTCATATGGACCCACAATTCGTCGCATACTTGTACTGTCATTTTGTCGTGAAGTCGACCATTACAACGGTGATTTTGAGTCTTACCGGTACAGAACCTAGACAGGTAATTGTACATTACCTAATATCAAATATATTATTGATTTTAGAGTACTTATTGACCTAATTGCATGATTTTTTAAAGGGTGCCAGTTACTGAAACATCATGTGACAGTTACTAATTTTTTCTGCCAGTTACTAGGTTTTTTGGGGGTAGTGGATATAAACTTCATTAAAATCGAATATTAATCATATATCTTTACCATTTATGCCTATAATTGTTCGTCATCTTATTGCCATTAATTCAAGCCTACCAGTGCTTAAATCAGGCCAATACTTTATTTTTAATATATTTTTTTGTGTTGCTAGTCGCTTAAACTGCCAGTTACTAGTACTTTTACCCTACGTAAGTAAAAAAATTATTTTTCAGGCTGAACCTCAAAAGCCGCGTGTTTGCGTCATAGGGGCTGGCATAGCCGGCCTGACTTCTGCTCACTATCTGAAAGAAGAAGGCTTGAACTTCACAGTTCTAGAGGCAACACAGTATGTGGGAGGCACCTGGAGATACGACCCCCGAGTGGGCACTGACGAGTTTGGACAGCCGATACATACCAGCATGTATAAGCATCTGAGGTGAGACGAATAAGTACAAATTTTATATTAAATTTATGATACTTCTATTCTATTCTATTCTATTCTATTCTCATAGGGGGTGAAGTTCCTGCACGTGGCTCTCTCGAGTGGAACCTTTGTACATATCCCCTTGATTTCAGCTCAGCCAGCCTAGCTCCCGAGTAAACTGGAGGAGTAGTTTATGATACTTATACCTAATACCTTTTTTTAGGTGTTTTCGTATGAATTTCCGAGAAAAAAGGTGGTGATTAGAGCTGGCTATCATCCACTGTTTTTTATAGGGCTATCCCTCATAGAGTAACTCACATAATTATTATACAGAGTTCCTTGATGTACCGTATTTTACTTATATTTATTATGCTTAATAACTTTATCGCTTGTTTCAGAACAAATTTACCAAAACAAGCAATGGAACTGTCTGGATTTCCAATACCGAAGGAATACCCTTCTTTCCCAAGCTGGAAGCTGTTTTACGAATACTTGAAGTCCTACGCTAAACATTTCCAATTGGAGGAGCATATCAAGGTTAGTTCCTTGCTAACATTTTTCTCAAAAACATCATGTAACAATGATAAATAGTCATCTAGGTACTAACTCTACTAAGTATTAATTCAATTTTACATTTCAGTTTTCTCATCTAGTCGAATCTGTGAAAAGAGTAGAAAATGTGTGGAAAGTTAAACATAAAAATGTTAAAACCGGAGAACAATTCGAAGAAGTCTGCGACTTTATTTTCATTGCTACAGGACACCACAGTAAACCAAACATGCCTAATATCCCTGGCGAAGAATTATTCAAAGGTAATTACAAGTTTGTAAGCATTCCATCAAATTTCTAATGCACTAATGCTTCTTCTTGCACTGTATTTAAAGCGTATAATATTATATATACATATTTCAATTTAACTCATACTCCAGGAACAATCATACACAGCCACGACTTCAGAGAACCAGACCCCTACAAAGGCCGTCGCGTAATGATTGTGGGCTCTGGTCCCTCAGGCATGGACATAGGCCTCGACGTAGCCGACGTCAGCAAGACTTTATTCCATAGTACACACAGCAAAGTTACCTTCCGAACACCTTTCCCTGACAATTTCATCAAGAAGCCAGACGTCAAGAGGTTCACCGAAAACGGAGCGTATTTTTCTGATGGCAGTTTTGAGGAGTTGGATGATGTCATCTATTGTACTGGTATATATCACTAACTACTTTAATTTAGATAATTGTTGATGATTGTAAACGCCTTGATAGTACCTATCTGTTTCTTCAAAGTAGGTACTTAGGTACTTAAAACTGTTCAAAACAAAACCTTTTTCAGGTTTCCAATACTCGTATCCGTTTCTGGACGAGTCAAGTGGCCTGACTTTTGCTCCTCGTTATGTGATTCCCCTCTACCACTACATGGTGAACATCAACCAACCGACTATGATCATGATGGGAATGGTCGTAAGGGCGTGCCTAGTTGCAGCAATCGATGCTCAGGTAAAATTTTAATATCGTAGGTAATCAAAAATACAAAATTCTACATTTACAAAATATATCATGCGTTTTGGAACTCTTCTTGTAAGTTTGACAAAACCTGTAGTAGAAGACCTCTTTAATCTGTTAGTTTATTATACTATTATGATTTATAAATAATCAAGTGTTTATGTTTTTGCAGGCTAGATATGCTACAGCTCTAGCCAAGGGTAATTTTTCACTGCCATCCAAGGAGGAAATGTTAGCAGAATGGCAAACCAGAGCTGATTTAGTCAAAAGTAGAGGACGTCCTATGAGTGATATCCATCTTCTAGCTGAAAGAGAGGTACATTTTCACTAAGACCTAAAGCCCTTTAATACTGTCTTTCATAGTAAGTTAAAGAATATTCCAGTTTCAATAGATAATAATTATCGTAGGTAAACGTATGTATACATTTATATATTTTACGTTTAAAATATTATTTGTTTTGTTTTGTTTTATTTTTATCATTTACATATCCGAGGCCATTACACGTGATATAAATATGTGTACGTTTGTATTTTCGTCGAGAATCGAGATAAAGTCCCCTAGCGGACTTTATTGGCTAAACCAAGGCATATTATATTATATTATTATTATATATATCACATATTATATTTTACACTTAATTGTGATGTGTACGTCCTAGTTATATCAACCCTTCGCGTACACCACAACAAATAACTATCATGCAACCTCAGTCATCATCATCATCACAACCCATCAAGTTCCCACTGCTGGGGCGCAGATCTCTTTCCAAGGAATGGTTTTAGGCCTATAGTCATCAAGTCACCATGATTTATGTTTATTCCTTATCATTCCAGGACGAGTACTACGCAGCCATCGCCAAAGAGTCAGGCACATCGCGAGTGCCACCGGTGCTGTTCAAAATGAGGACACTGGACACAGCTGCCAAGCTGGACAATCTGTACACCTACAGGAACTATGTGTACAACGTCATCGATGAAAACACCTTCACCAGGTGCTATCAAGATCCGCGGGAGAGCAAGAGCTGTACTCCTTGAAATTTTCATAGACGTCAAATTAGAACGTATTTTTACATAGAAAACACCCGAATCACCGAGCAAATACTCGGAACATCTTACTATTATCAAACTTTTAAAAACCTTTAATGGGTGTTTAAACCAACATTTTACACTTAGGTATAAAGCGTTTACGTTTGTGTCTAAGTTTTGATGGTAAGGCCCTAATATTTTAGTTAACCGATAGTTAAATTCCAGTGTCATACTTCTGTCAGTAAATCGACAGCGATTAGCGCGTTAAGTTGTGGTTAACTGCAATGCTGTGATTGTAGATCAGGGGAGGTCTCTCAAGCTTACGAAAAACGAAGGTACAAAGACTCGATATTTTTTTCAAGAAAGAGTAAACCTCATGATTAAGTTCGTTCTTTCATGATTTTGTTCCGTCTAGTGAGTCTTAATGTGCTCAGGCATTTGAACTCTATTTATAAAAGTACAAAGACTACATAACTAGCTAATTAAATAATATTAATTATTGCATGTTTAGTCATTAGTAGAATACATGAGAACATTTAGGAACAGCACCTGTATAAGTTTGTTAACTTACAATATTTAGCTGCTCATAAAATTTACGTTCTTATCTACATAATAAAATATAATGGCAAAAATAACACAAGCATACAAATTTTATATTTAAAAAATATTTTATTTGTACTTAGGTTTATTTATGTAAGTAACTTAAATAATAATATAAGTACTTTGTGAAGTAGAATACAGTTTTTCTTTACTTTCTCGATCTATATCTACAATGGTAAAAAAATACCTACAAGTAAAAGTAATTATATTTTAATTAGTGGTACCTATAGGCAAGTGTAACACATTACATAACCATAACTACACTTTCAACTATACATAACACATAATTTTGTATGAATGGCTTCATTGAAGGAATAATAGTAGGTACCCTTATTTAGGACGGTTATTGTTATAGATAAAATATACAGTAATGGAAATTTAATATTGATCGTAAATGCTATACATCGATATTAAAATTTTATTTGTGTCAGGACAGGATACTCACCCAGGTGTGCCTTTTTTTGTGAATATTATTTTCGTAAAGGTACAAAATATCTGCGATATTTTAAAGCTAGGAAAAGTATACCCGCCATTCTGAGTAATCATGATGCACACGATATTATTAGATCACTCAGCTTTTTAGACTTTTTTTCCATATGAAAATTATTTCTACAATTTCCCATTGTAAAACAACTTTCCCATACCTACAGATAGGTATTTCAATAACTATCAATATTACATCATATAACTTTACTCTTTTGCGTCCAAGAAACATTACAAATACAAATTGACAACAGAGGTTAAGAACATCATGTCGGGGTGACCAATGTTGACCAACTTTATTATAAGTCAAACCAAAATCTCCTTGCTTTTGGCAACAATGATCTGTGGGGCTACCACCACCGAGGATTAGCAATTAATAATCACTAAGCAGCGTCGCTCGCTTGACAAATCTGACGTATATCGTATGGATGGACTTGTATGGATTTGGCAGATGTTTGAGAGGCAAGCGACGCTGCTTTTACATAGTTAAATGTATCGGTGGTGGCACGGTACCTGTGCAGAAAAACATAATTTCACCTCACCTTCTCTTAAAAATCGATGTCAATAGGACAGGGCACATTGTTGGGGTCAACCGGGTGGTAATACCGGTCGTAATGAAACGCGTCGGTGATGTTGAAGTCGTAATCTCTGTAGTGGAGCAAGTCGTCCAGTCGGATCTGTGCGTTGAAGTCTCGGATCTCGGTAAGTACTGGCGGCGCTCTCTTCACTCCTGCCTCTGATGTTAGGTTCCCAAAGTACTGGTCCTGGGTTAGGGAAAATATTGTGATTAGGTACCTATACATTTATGTAAGACCAATACAAAAAAAACTAATCTCTTCAATCCACTCCAACTTCACAATACACACATGATTCTCCTATCATATTTTCAGCTTTTATTGTTCAGCCCTGAAAAAATTGACTACAGACCGTAATGTGCAATAGTGGATTACCGATGCCGGCTAAAGACTGAAAACAATATAAGTAAAAGTAATAATTATTATCGTTATAAATTATATCATATTTTATGTAATGGAATTATATAGACATCACGATTTCTGATAGTATTTTCAGTAACGACCTAGATCTAGGTACATTGGGTGGCCTGATAAAATTCCACACATGCTCTATTGTTTTAATCACAAAAGCATTATTGTCATTATCACATTGAATAATTAATTATAGGTATGATAAGTATAATATTAATGTAGATATCCTATGCTTTAAAGTAAGTAAATAAGGTTACATATGAATATTTATATGGTGTAAGTAAGTATGTATAAAATTATTGAAAGTTTTAAGATGTTGTGGTGTACTTATATAGGTACTTTAATACTTATTTTAGTTACTTATGAATCATTACCATTTCTCCGTAACAATATTAGTTATAACGTCTGGAACGTACCGTATGGATAGTTATAATAAATACGAACCATAAACAAAAATATCCCTCGCTTCCTCACCAGTTCACGTAACGTATGGATAGTTATAATAAATACGAACCATAAATACATATTCACCATCCCTTGCTCCGTCACCCTCCATCCTCGGACCATGTAACTGGTTCAGACATTACCTTCCTCACCTGCAAGTTGCCAATGAGGTTGACATTGACGATCTTCTTGCCGATGGAGTCCAGGTAGTACACTTTAGACAACCAGTGCTTGAGCATCTGCTCTTGAGGGGGAAGCTTGAATTTACCCGCGATGGCTGCGGCTGCGTATTCACCCTACGAGGAGAATTGGTTTGTGATTTTGTGAGTCGTAAAATACACGATTGACAGCCATGCAGGTGATGCAAGATACAAGAGGTTATAGTCCAATTACATTTTACATAAGATAAGATTACTCTCCCAAGGAGCGCTACACCACTCGAATATGACTTTAACATCTCCCAACAAAACCAACGTCAGGATTTCAGCTCAGGAAGTGGTGTTGTGGTGTGCAGAATAGTCTTACAATATTTATTGCAAAATAGTCAAGGTTCATGAATAAGAATCTCCTTCCTTGTTTGCATCGATTGTAAGGATATCTATTTAATTTTTATGCTGCTCTTGCATTATTGCAACACATACCTGAGACAGCAGCACTCTAGTGATGGTGACCTGCGTAAGGCCTATGAACATCATGCTGGGCCGGCGTATGTTCACGATGTCCTGGTACACCGGTAGAACAAACTTCCCTGATACTGTCACTCCGCTCGTCTCGTCCAGGAAGGGGTAGTCGAAGTCGAAACCTGGGAGATTGAAGGGGGATGTTAAGAATGGAATATTCTTCCTTGAATGTGGTTTTTCTGTATGAGCTTTATGAGGAAGTATAAGGATAATGTAGGTGCAACAGCTTAGTCAGGTAGCCACACCAAGCACAATTTTTTCCCGTGACGGCCATTTGGAACAAACTATGCCATCGCTCTTACGGTAAAGTAAATCATCGTGTGGAAACTTGCATGTGTATTTGCTCACAGTCCCGTAGTGGTTCAGCGTTGTGTAAATCCAAGTTTAGGAAGGCAAATAAGACCCAAATGCTATACATATACGTTCGAGTGAGCCAGGTGCAGGCACATAGACCCTTCGCACTCACCTGTACAAAAGATAACATCATCAACTTGTTCAAAGCTGCCATCCACGAAGATTACTCCATCCGACGTAAACGCCCGGATATCCGGTTTCTTCACATAGTTCTTCGGGAAGTTAGGCTGGTTGTACACTAAGTGGTGACTGTGGACTAGCTTCTGGGTCACGTTGACTAAGTGCGTGGCGAGGTCTAGACCAGATGGTCCGGCTCCTAGGAGTAGGACGCGTCTGTTGCGGTAAGGCTCAGGCTCTTTGTAGTCGTGACTGTGGATCATGCTGCCTGGAATGGAAAGGTGCAAGGTTTTAGTGGATTTGCGATAATTTTTTGCCAGTTTCTGTGCTGCTATCTCCAAGGGTAACTACAGCAATCTAGCCTTGACTTAGAGTAAATACATAATAATACGTGTAGCGGCTTTCTGGCTAGTATGGAGGGGTATTAGTCTGGTTAAACAAATATATATTCGCAAACGTGGTTGGTTACAGGCCACAGGCTAGGCGTCCCTTGGATCTTTATACAGTTAAACCAACAGGGGATATGCACGGACGGCAAGTTTCTCTATATCCACTCTTACTAGGTCGGCCGTGGATCTGGGATCTTCGGCATAGCAGTCAGGGTCACTAAACACTACACCGGCCTACTCTACCTTTAAAAGCCTCAGCGCCCTCGAACTTGGGCCACCGTGGCTTGGAGTAGTGTCCGCTGCACAGCACCACGTAGTCACACGACGCCACCTCGTCGCTCTGAGTCTCCGTGTTGTAGTACGAGAGGCTCCAGCGGTCCTTGTTCCAACGCACTGAGCGCACGTGGCTACGGAACTGGAAGATAGAAGAAATTAAGTCTACTGTATACAGATATTTTGGACTCGCGGGTCTTGGGTGTTAAATTCGAAGACAGAAGAAATTAATAAGCTCTGACTACTTAATGCCTGACTGACAGAAGAAGACATATATTTTGTACGGGCGAGTTGTGTTACGTGATAGTGATATCTTCAGTTTAGGGGGAGGGTAGTGTCCTGTAGTGGTATTACGGGTGATTTTAGTGTAGATTTGCATTTCATAAGCTAGTTTTAGAAATCGTACCTACATATGCGTTTCAGTTCTATGAATAAAATAATCAAATGATTGGTGATTGTATCTTAAAAACAAATAACCACTATTACATGACTGATCATGTGATCATGTTTGTCATCACAACAGCATTTTAATAATTCCACGAATCGCAGGAACAGGTTTTGTAATACCTCGGACCCTCATAAACTAAAGATAAGTAGCAATTTGTATGTATTACAGCAGTTACTTATAACAATCTCTTTGCATCACCAAAATAACAAACCAGTTTATGTTTTTCACTGCCCGAGAAACCTAAAAAGGTTGGCAGGATGACCAGTGAAGGATATTCAATGCCATAATGGTGTTCGCATGACTTTTTTGTCATTTTGTCATGGTCAGACTTTTTACCCGATTGGATATGGACCATTGTGTAAATTGTGTTTTTTTTTTTTTTTTACATAGCCTATTTGGTTTCCCACTGCTGGGCAAAGGCCTCCCCTTTTTCCTTCCACACCCTACGATCCTGTGCACTCTCAGCCCAGTTACTATCGAATTTGTCCAGGTCGTCCCGCCATCTCCGTCTCGGCCTGCCTCTCCGCCGGCGCCCGTCGCCCGGCACCCACTCGGTCGCTATCTTGGCCCACCGGTCCGGGTGCATGCGGCAGACGTGGCCAGCCCAGTTCCACTTGAGCTTCGCGGTCTCGACACCAACATCGACTATGCGTTACAAATTGTGTTACAAAAAATAATATAAATAGGTGGTTCTACCATTATGAGTAGGTAATGTAAGTGTTTGATTGTAAGGTCGAAGTTGTATGAGTCATAAACTCTTAATGATAAGTCGTAACATAAGCATCAAGTTTTTCCAACTTAGTTCGTAGGTACTTAGGTATCTATTTAATTGATAACAATTTTGATTAGGTACATTATTTATGTTGATTGCGTATGTTGTTGTATTGTTTAAGTCACGATTTAAATGGAAACCCTATATAGTGATTACAATAAAACTATATAGTACGTAGTTTTACCTATTAATACAAGCAGCATACGATATCTAGATTTTTATTAAGTATTGTATTAATTAATTATTTTACGCTGGCAAGTCAATGTAGACCTTTATCCTATAAGTACCTTTATATTGAGCAACTTGCAGTATGGGGACAAATCTAAAAATCTCATCCGCAATCAGAAATTTCAATTGGAAGTTGGTCACATCACATGGCAAAGTTGCTCAAAAAGTTTGGAACATTAAATAAATATAAATTAAATATGTGAGGACATCTCACACACGGTCACCCGACCCCAAGCTAGGCAGAGCCTGTGTTATGGGTATCGGACAGCTGATATATCTACACAAGTACATAGATAGATACATATTAACTATAAATATCAACACCCAAGACCCGAGTACAAATATCTGTCTTAAACAAATATCTGACCCAGCCGGTAATCGAACCCGGGACCTTCGGCATAGCAGTCAGGGCCACTAACCACTACGCCATTCGACCGTCAACATCGTACCGTTTACATCTGTGGTAGGTACTCGTAACAATACTGAAGACTTTACAGCACGGCAGGTTAGGAAATGTGTATTCAGAACTATAATAATACGTAATATTCGGTTCGTCGGGTTTATACGTCTCATTAATCGTCTCCAAGCTATAATAAATAATAATACCTATGTAAAGGAACTACAGCAAATAGTCAAGCTCACGTAATGGCAATCTCACATCCTAGTCACGATTTATAAGCTCATGTTCGATCACACTATGTCTTCCGGTGTTAACATTATGCCCTTTTAAAATTCATTGTAGGATCTTGTAACTAGTTTTCGTTCCTACTATTCTATACCTACTATACAAGGCGGGCGAGATAACTAGACACCTGGGTTAAATGACATTTGTCTTTAGTACTGAGTGCAAAAAAAGTAATATCGATAATCCCAAAAATATTTTTTTTCGTCCTCTTTGCTATCAGTATTTTTATAACTAAGCTCGGAAAAATAATAAACCTCGCCATACTGCGCAGTTTTAATGAACTAATTTTATAAAGAAAATTGTTGCGAGAACGTAAACATAATATACCTACATGTAGCGCCCCGATATTTGAAATTATTCTGATTATCCAAAAAAAAAAGCTTAGTCTACCCTTTTTGCAATACCCTCTATGTATAAGTCCTGGCTGTCCACGACACAGGCCTAGCCTAGTGTGGTAGCCCTTGTTATATCACCTTTTAATTTTTACCAAACACTGCAACCTATTTTTTTTATACTTTCATAATCTTTAATTTAAATAAATATTTTTTTCATTTCAAGTATTCAAGTTGTTACCTACTTGTTAAAGTAGTAACAAAAAAGTATGCGATAAAAAATATTTATTGTTAATCGTCTGATAATTCTTATGCTAACGCTACAAAAGGACGAGAGCGGGGCCTCGCGCGGGGAAGAGGGAGTGGGGTAGATTTTTGAGCCAGGTGTCTAGAAACTTTGCGCGGGTTGTACTTTAAGGCTTCGCATTAGTCTAAATCAACTCGGAATGATTAATTAGTGATCAGGCAAAAATTATCAAAATATTCTTAGTTTAAATTCCATGATAAATAATATGTTAACATTTGAATGCATAATAAAAAGTACCAAATTTTGATTTTTGAAGTTTTATACTACTTATTATAATTTTTTAACCGACTTCAAAAAAAGGAGGTTCTGAATTCGTAGGGAACTTTTTTTTACTTACCTTTTATTATTGTGTAAAAATAAACCAAAAGGTAACACCATCTCTATACGATTTTTAACATTATACAATATTATGCAGGTAAAGGACTACATGTATGCCAAAACAACTAACCTGAATATACTTATAAAGGTCGTAGTTCTTAGTGAAGAGTTTCAGGTACTTGTAGTAGCAGGTGCCGGAGGGGTAGGAGGGGGTCCCCTCGGGGAAGGGAAACTCCTCGAACTCCATCGTCTCGCGGGGAGTGTTCGTTCTGGAAACAATATTGCAATATTAAATTAGGGTGTTGAAAAATGTACTAAGTAAAGTGCTTAAAAAAGCTGAAAGAGAATGACTCAGAGGGTAATTTTGAACCCGATTTTAAAAAAACGAAATACGCTTAACTGCCCCATAGAATTTTTCAGGATAGCGATGGTTTAGCCCAGATTGTAGAAGAACATAATTAAAATATGAGTGTTTGGTCCATTATGAGTTTTATGAGCGATTATGATTTCTTGTAAGTAAATAAGTTAATCTATAGTGAAAATTATTTCCAATTTCCTAAAGAAAGCACAATACGTAAGGTCCTATATACTCTCTTAATTCATGCTTATTCGGTATTATTTGGTGAACCAGTTCTGTGTTCTGGTTTCATTCATTTCATAATAACTGACCAAACTGGTGTGAATATATTAATAAACTTGTGTCTGAGATTATCTATTGAAACCTTTGTCCATATTGCTAATTATTTAAAAATCCGATTATGTATACCTAAGTAAGTTATATTTACACTTGTTTCGCTTCACATGCATAAACTTAGAACAAATTACATTCTAGCAATTTGTCTTGGCTATTACTTTACCAATACAACACATTATCGTTACAACGTTACGTTAAAAGTCCTGCAGCTTATTGCCTCGTGGCTTACTTCCAGGAACTAAATAAATGCCTAGGTATACCTACATGTCTAGGTTACAACGTGACCTAGTGGTAAAGTAGTCAATTACTTAAGCATGTATTGTAAAGAGCTTAAGTAAATATTCATTAAAAGTGAGAGTTAATGACGTAACATCAACGTAAGAAAACGTTAAGATTCCTACAACTAACTAAAGTAGGTGTCCACATATGTAATTGATGAGTGTGGACTCCATACAAATTACCTACCTATGTTATGTAATCTGTAATGTACGGGCAAATGCCAATACGTTTACTTATTTATCAAATAATCTAATAAATGGCCAAAGAGCTTTCCAATAGTTAAAACATGACTGTGAATTACAATAATTGACCGGAAGTTATGATTTTTAAAAGATAACTTCCTAAATTAAATTTATTTAAATCAGATAAGTACTAGTGTTATTAAATAACGGAATAATGCTACACATAACTGCTTCACCGATTCTTGCGACGAAAGTATTCGATATTGAATCTAACGTCGACGGTATCTTCTCACTTCATAGGGTATTTATTAAGTCTAGATGCTTAAACGTTTATAATACGTATGGTTGTATGGTATAATTTACCAGTAGCATAAGCTAACAAATACATACCTAAGGTACTTATACTGGCTAGTATACAGCGGCAGGCCATCCTCGTCCACCCCCACGTGAGGGTCGAACCTCCAGGTGCCTCCAATGTGTCTGGTGGCTTCGAACACCGTGAAGTTGGTCACCCCATAGTCCTGGAGATACTTCGCTGTGGCCAGCCCTGATATCCCGGCGCCTATTATGCAGGTGCGACCCGATGATCTGGGCTGGAAATAGGTTAGATAAAAGTTTAATTTTAAAGGGCTTGTGGCAAAATGGTATGTCATGATGATGACGATGCAATCGGACAGTGATCATAGAATCTCTGCTAAATTAAACAAGATACCCATGCTTCCACAGTCCTGCTATGGCATAATATTATAATTCATGTCATAAATTAATGGTTCCTTTGGCAGGACCACGCGGAATAAAGTTCCTGGCAGTCCGATGAATCGGACCACCTGGAACAGAGCCCATGTGGTCCGATTAGTAAGACAAAGGTAGTCAGGCCACGTGATTTTATTCGTACAGCTACTGGATTTTATAAGATTTATAAATTAATCACTCATTATTTATTCATGTTATTCTGTATGTTAAGCCAGCACCAGTTCAATATTGCTGTTTGTTACGTCTATGCTATGTACATAAGTAGGTATTTGCATTCAATTATTTAATCTTAGCATGCTATTCTAGACTAAAATTAACCTTGATTAGTAAAATCTTTAATTGATGAGTAGGTTATCTTGACCATCGTACGTATGCAAAATCTTTTAGACAAGGTTTTTTGCAGAGGAGAAAATAAATAACATAACAGAACTTCTAGCTTTTGTCATAGCGTTTGCTGTAGGAACGACGGAAGATCCGTGAAAGAAGGGAAAATAAATCGCGTTTACCTATAAGTGGGTATTATTATTTTGGATTTATTTATCTAACTATTTATAAACTTAGGAACTTTGTAGACAATGCGCGTATTTCCTGGTTTAAACAACTTTCACTACTTGTCCCTACCCTTTTCTCCGTAAAGTTAACTTAGGGTCAGCGGTTCGAATGCCCTTAAGTAATCCAAAAGCATTCATGTGATTTCCTTTACCACCGATGCGCTATCGATGTTACATCATTGAATAACAAAATTGGAAGAACTTCCGATTTACCGACTTACATTATTTAATAAACGCATAATGATGTGCTGTGTGAGCCGATCACATAATGCAGAACAGTAGTGTTAACAGTTTGATTTGAATGCAATGATTTGGTGAAATGGTTGGTGTTTACTTGTGGTTATTCAAATACTACTGCCTCCTACTACTACCTTTAACCGAACTATTAATTTTATTGATGGTATTTATGTATGATTATGAATAAATACTTAGAGGTATTTGCATCAGAATAATTAGGCTGATGTTTTGAATGCTAGGTGAGGTGATTTATCTTCGTATTACTTAGGCAAAACATAAATCTGTATCAAGGGGGAACTTTATATGCAAAATTTCGAAACCAGATTTAGACCATGCGAATTCAGAATACATTACAGTGGGAATTAATAATACACCATCGAACGTGTTGTAAACCCAGAAAATACCGTGTTAACTGAATTTATAAGTCAAGTTTATGTTTTTGTGATAGTTATGGGAACTTATAGATAGTTAAACCGACGGTAATTTAATAATTAAGAAGCGACCAAATTACACTTTATGAAACAAGTATTTAGTTAAAACCCAGTTGATTTACAGGCATTACAAAATTACAATACAAGGAAAGGAGCTACCTATAACGAATGGTATAAATAACACAATAAGAAAAAAACGATATACCTTAGTATATTGTATAGCGTACATCTCTTTACCTCAAAGTCTGAACAGGTCTTGAGGAAAATCACCATTAAAAACGCGAGACACTTCATCGAAGCAGTGCGGAATACTGCAGGTAGTTAATTGGTCATTATTCTTTATTTTTCTCTCAGTACTTAGTAAGTACGTGCTTACAATCACCTCTACGTTACACACTATGCAATGCACTGTTTACTGATAACTGATAATCCCATTGAATGTTACGCTCCGCTGAGGCGGTTACGGTTTTTTTTAATTTATTGTTTTTCTTTGTAGTTGTAACTAACATCGTCTAGCCATAGGTCTGACAAACTAGTGTATGTGGATACCTACTAGATCTTATACTTACTTAATAATATCAGACACGTATTTTATATTTAGCTACCAACGCATGGATTTAACTGTGGCACATGTGGCAGGCTTGCAATCCCATTGACTGTAGCAGTGAAACGGATTTACCGATTTGAATTTTGCATTTCTAGGCCCCATGTTTCGGGATCCCAGATATTTTTTAATATGTTTCCCTGATAGTAAGCGATTTTATAAATGAATTAAAATATAGGTAGGTTTGGTTAGTGGCCGCTAACTTACACAAAGTGGGTCAGATCTAGGTATCTTGTTTGTAGCACATTGTTGATATTTGTTTGTACCTATCAAAAATATAAACAAGAAAGAAAGAAAGAAAATACATTTATTTCACACATACACGGGTAGGTACTATGGCAGGATATGCTTAATTTCAAAAGTCAAAAATAATTTAACTCTGAAGTATCCGTAATTATTCAATTAAAATTCAAACTTCGTAAGTTTAATTTTATGCTCCGTGATTTTGTCACAACGGTTTCGTTGCCAAACACAAAGAAAAACTCTTCACTTATTGCAAATATATAAGTTACAAACAGATATATGGCTTATTATTAATAATAATAATATATTATTATGTTATGTAGATGTACCTACTACACTTAGGGTGGGTTGCACCATTTAACTTTAACTATGAGGCGTTTGTTAAAAAAAAAAAAAGTTCCTTTTTGGAGAAATAGATGGCGTTGTCTGGGGTTGTACCAACTTTCAAACCCTCAGAACACACTCAGATCACAATATGTTATTCTGTGAGGCTAATGAAATGTGAAAGTGACGTAGGTAGGTAGAATTGTAGTATTATTTTCTCTATGATGTCGATGTCACTGTTGCTTCAGCGTTCAGTGCGATTGTGCGTACAGCCGTTCTTTTCAAGTTTTCTCAGTTTCCTTGTGTTTCTCCTGTATTAATTGAGTTGTAGTTGAGCTATCTGCTCCTCCTCCCTTGATACTGTAGAGTTAGTGCACATTTCTTTGGGATCTTATTTAGGATCATACAATAAATAAAAATAGAAAATCAGTTCTCGCACGCAGCACCCGTTCAAACGGCGCGCATAGAGAAAAGAACACTACGTGACGGCGCGGGTAGAACTATTCACAGAATACTTAGCACTATCCCAAGCCACATGCAGTCTGAGCCTCGGAAGGATGGCTCGCGCTACCACCCGACATTTAATCACAACTAGTGAGTTCTTATTCTGAGTTTAGTACTCTTTGCTCTCTATGTAATTTTTGACAGTTGGTACACTGCGTTTTCACGCCATCTATCGGCTTACCCAAAAGCTCAACTGACAGCTGTCAAGGAAAACGGCTCATTGCAAACGTCAAATCTCTTGAAGATTGATCTCGCTCGTCAAGGGATTTGACGTTTGTAATAGTTAAAGTTAAATGGTGCAACCCACCCTTAATTTCAACAAAGACGATTCCTATTGACATTTTTGAGTGTAACGATTTTAAAGACATCCCTTTTTCTATCATTTTTTTAGATTTGTTATTCAGTTTGTCGAATATATTATTCTCCCTTCAGAAATTTCATTGATAAATTCGAGTACGGAACCGGCGGAACCCTGCAATCGTGTGACAAGAATGCATCCGCCACTCAAGGGCGCCCGGTAAATCTGAATACATTACATATTGCGTGCGACGATGATGGCTCTGCGATGTCCCGTAAAATTATATTCATCAGAGGACAATCCCTGACCCACATGACCA
Organism: Plutella xylostella; assembly: GCF_932276165.1. NCBI lineage: Eukaryota > Metazoa > Arthropoda > Insecta > Lepidoptera > Plutellidae > Plutella > Plutella xylostella. The sequence goes on from NC_064005.1 coordinate 5,203,972, forward strand.
ACAGTGCCTGCCTGTGGACCGCTAGTACAGCCAACTAAAGAGACAAGTGCGCTCCTTCGGACAGGAGAAAGACGAATGAGTTGAAAAATATTCTATAAAAACAGATGATGCAAGCGCTGTAGAATGACTCCTTTTCGAGTAATCTATCATTCGTCAATAGATTATAACATGAAAGTGTAATGCTGGGCGTGGATACTTAACTCTTTTGCTGACTGTACCTACTCTAATACCTATAGCATGCTATTTTGACTAACGTGACCAAAGATACTTACAGAAATAGTAATAAGTAATAGAAATTTAGACACATCTTGTGATCGTGACTGGGGTATGTATCGATCGATAGATGCTGTAGATAATTACTCATTCATCTTAATTATGTTTTTTTTCTTAACCCAGAGTTTCTGGTCACTAAAGAATTAAATAAATAACAATATAAATATTGTCTTTGTCTAGTTACGGTGATCTACTCTCTAGAGAAGATAAGAGAGTATCCCATCGTTTATCAGTTTATCACTATCAGTTCCTGCCAGACAGACAACATAATATTGTCAGCCTCCGCAGAATGAGACAGAATACATACAATCCAAACATGCTGGTGTCACATCGTAGGATGAAACAGGTTAACGATGTTGATGAAATTAAATTATACTAACTATGTATAGTAGTAATTAGTTAAGTAAGTGATTAAACTTAACGTGTTGTGCCCAATGAGAGTTTAATAGCCTTTTGGAAACATCAATAAAGTTGATCAATATTACTCATTCATCATTTTGGTAAATAGGAATTTCGTGGATATTATTAGCAATAGATCTTTCGGTAAATCTCAATCATCATCATGTGCCAATATCTGAACAGTTCACACCTATTTCTGTACACAGTTTTCTCCATAGGTGCGTTACTGAATTTCTACTCTTGGTCTAATGGACAATATCTCCGAGAAAACCTCCCCGTTTGTCTGGATGTACATTATTTATTGGTATTGTACTTTTTACCCTAGTCTGTCCTACCTATGTAAGACGTATGTTTACCTACAAAGTTACAATCGATGCGCATTCTTGGAAGCTGCATGAGATATCTCGCTCTTTTCCGTATTGCCTTTAAAGAAATGTCTGAGTAAACCAGTTAGGTAAGTATCTAAGTATAAACTCGTATTAATTTCTAGTTCATACATAATGGATTTATAATTTATTGTAGCTCAGGTTTCAATTAAACTTATAGTTAGGTTCTAGCTATACCCGATCATTGTCTCAAATTTAACTCGAAAAAGTATGGTACGATTTTGTTTTAATTTTTTTTTAGATAAAGCCCTCATCATGGTATTATTTATCAGCTATTTATTTACGTAATAATTACAACACCCCTATGCCTAATGTTTAAAATATAGTATTTATAAGTAGGTACTTAACTATGTAGTTATACATAAGTAGGTATTTTAGAAAATATTCCAAACTTATTTACAGGCTTTGTTATAAAAACTTAAGATAGCGTTTCACAGATGTTTATAGCTATACCTAATAATGGCTAATGCTTTAACTTTCATAAATTACCTAAACAGGAAGTTTAAATTGTGCAGACATCTAAAAAGATTTCCGCTAATGATTTGGGAAACAATGTTAGCGCAGCGGACAGCTTTTCCTATTGTTATTTTTTTATTTTATGTGATAATGTGACTAAAGTGAGTTATTTATAATTATATAATTATATAATTATATTAAGGTCTGTTCCCGCATTGTAGTAGTGAGGAGCTCCATATTTGATACACCTTCTTTTCGCCGCTTTTACCCATTGGTTTTAGATACAATACACAATATGTTTTAGATACAACTATAGGTACCTACTTACATAGTTTTATGTTAACATAATTCCGAAGAGAAGGCATTAGGCCCATTTCCTCGTTTTTAGCATATCTTAACTGGATAACGTATTATATTTGCCTGCAAATATTATGTAAGTTTGTAGATCTATGTTACAAACTGCTTCTTTTTTACTTAAAAGTTTACTTAAAGGAGACTCCATTTACTTGTAAATGTTATGATTATTTTGTTAAAGGAAATAAATGATTTTGTATTTGTATTGTTGTATTCTTAAAATTACTTAAGCATAGACTTTATTTTATCTTCAGAATACCCAACTAAACAAAGATTTTATTAATGAATGTAAAAGACACACGTGTGCACTACTTTACGATAATAACTTTGAGAATTGGTGATAAGTAGGTGGCTATATTAAGGTAAGAACAATAAACTAATGTGACCTATCTAAGTTTTACTTAAATCGAATTAATTTTAGAATAAGTATTGGTAAAGGTTGTCTTGAAAAAATCACTTTTAATGATAAGACCGCCTTTTTTGTAAGTACCTATGTGTTTGTATATAAGCTTTATAAAATCTGTTCTTGTGTACAAATAAAGAATATTCTAACTATCTATCTAACTAAGTACTAAGCAATCAATGAAGCTATTGAAGCATGATGATGAGAAGTGTTTGTAGTGTTTGTACCTACGTATGTATCAACGAACTATCCTACCACCCCTTGATTATTCTCTATGTACAGTTCTGTAAGTACATACAAGCAATATGAAAATCAAAATTATGTTAAGTAGGTAGGTACTTACCTACTTAGGTAGATGGCCAAAAACATTAAGTACTTAGTTTTTTAGTAGGTACCTACTTAAATCCCTTACTTCAGATTACAATAAGTATTCCTCTTTTCGAAGTCCTTATATTGAACACTCCTAAATACGTCCTAAACACATCAGATCTACTTAGGGTGAAATTTTATCATTGACATTCCCGTTATCAGGTTAATGTACCTACCCAACATAGTTACTTATTAGTACCCTGTAGTGTAGATGTAACTACGTACCTACCTACCTATTTAAGACCCTGTGATTTTTTTATTTTTTTTAAATCTGGTACTTAAGTATAAATATTATAATAATAATGGTACCTAAGCCTAAATGGAATAAGTACTTACCACTGCAAGCCCATTGGTCACTTCAATAACTAAATTCAGCAAACATAAAACTACACAAAACACCAAACTTAACTTCGTTTTCGTAAAAAAAAAAACAAACAAGACACAAACTTTTAAAAAATAAAACCGCGGGAAGATTCCGCCACTTTTTTGTTTTTATTTTTTTAATCACAGTCTGGCAAGCGCTCTCTGCCTTCAGCCAACGAAGGCAGAAGCCAAGTGAGTGGACAGACAGGTGGGCTAGTGGGTGAAGTAGGGAGCTGTGTGGACCTGCTCGACGGCCTTGGAAGCGAAGGCTCGGTGAATCACTAGTCCACTACCTGATAGGTACGAGTATAAAGTAACTGCAATTTGCATGTGCCTAACTATGTCAGAAAGTCCTCGGTTATCTTATCATGATCACACAGCTCCGTAGTTAAATATCTAAGAAAAACTAGGTTGGCAGCAATACGGTAGGTGGGTGGTTCGGCTTAGGTTACTACGACAGCATGATTCTAATCTGATAATAAGTAATTAAGCAAGCAGTATTCTTAACTAGCATCATAGAGACATGAAAATTATATACATTCACGTGCAAAGAATTCCACACACAAAATGCAGCCACCAAATGGCCCTTAGGTATTTTTTTAAACATTTAATAGGAACTTTGAACAAAATATTTACGTTTTTAGTTGGTAATATTCTGATGTAGGTAGGTACTTACTGTAATATTGGAGAAGGTTAGTTTTTCAGATTGGGAGTAATTTGGTGATTTTTAATTGCCCGTGAGTGTACAGGATGACTACCATACTTTAAAAAAACGGATTTTCCGACTATTTATAACGAGTTACGAGAGTCATTTACACAGTCGGAAAATCTAGCAGGTCACAGGGCAGCGAGCGTCAATTATATGTAGGTATAGCGTAATTTTAGAAGAATAAAATAAAAGCGGACTACCTATACCTAGGTAACTACAAAGTATAGGATAAAATAATGTTACCAGAGAATTATGTGATTATAATGCTTAGTTGCTTACACAGTTGAGAATAAGTAAGTAAGTACTATAATTTGTACCTATAGGTAAAGATTTTTTTTTTTCATCATCATCATCAGCCAATAATCATCCACTGCTGGACATAAGCCTCTCCCAAGGAGCGCCCCAACACTCGGTCCTCGGCCTTCCTCATCCAACCACTACCGGCTAGCCGAGGAGAATATGTGACGAAGTTTCCCGAATGCAGTCCAACCCAGTTGGATGCGCCATGCAGTCTCCTTGTCGAAGTTGCTTCTGCCTAGCCGAATAGTCTGCCCGTGGTAGACATATTCTTGCACAACTTCGATTGTTGCCTCACCAACGATGACCGGCTCCAGTTTGATGTGAGCATTGCAACTACATTAACCTTTAAAATACCTTTTTATATATTTTTACTAGGTAAGTATAGGTACCTACCTACATAACAGAAGTTTCGAAAGATTAGACATGTTTCCAATTTTATAATAGTAGCTGGATGAGGAAGATCGAGGATAGAGTGTTGTTGTGGAGCTAAGAAGATGATGATACCTAGACGATTCATACTGTTGATGAATGAGAAAAAATATACTTATCCCGAATATCCCGATGGATGTATGGATGGAAAGATGTACTTAGGTAAGTAGGGAAAATAAATACACTACGAATGGTGAAACGGTGTGGAACGAAACCTCGTTAGAGAAGTAACTAGGAACTTTAGAGTATGTTCCTTGCAAATTCCTTGTACGAAACCCACGTAGCGCGAGGCCGTTATTATTCTAAATTCGAAACGCCAGACACGCCATTAATCTGTGGACTAAGCTGTCACTGTCAAGTGTATTGATGTGTCACTCAAGTTGACAACTTTGACACTTTGTGCTTATTTTGGTAAACAAAAAAATAACCTCAACTCAACGTAAGATTATTTTGCATTTTATTGCAAATAATACCTAACCATATTATTCATTTTCAGTTGCCTGCGTATTTGCTCCAGGAATGTCTGGTGAAAGTGAAGAAGACTTTAAAGTATGATGTTTATCAGTGGTTACTTATTTTACCAGATCGCTAATGTTTGTTACCTTCTATTAATTAACACTTTCAGCTACCACCTATATTCGATGACTTGAACGAAAGAGTAAAAGAATATCTATTGAAGCCGGAGAACTTATCTATCCACAAATGGGAGAGATCGCAGACTCACTGGCCCCGGGAGATCAACATAGATTCCTTGTTGGAAACTGATGACAATCAAACTGATCCTGATACAACTCTTGAGGTGACCTTATCTTAATAGTATAGATATAGTATGTATGTTATAATTTGTATACCTACCCCATATTCACATATAGTCGAGAAAGTTAAGAACAAGTTTGAGTGTCTTTCTTCCTGTGGCCTGTGTGATTATTGTATAGACTCCTTAGGAGGGCTATATCAAGCAGTGGATGTCCACTGATAGTGGTCCCATGTGCAATACAGTATAAAATACCTAAAGTTATTCTAATTTTTGTCCTCAGGTAGTAAGACACCCAATAACAGGTGAAATTATTGGGCTAGAAGAGATACAGTTGCCCCTAGATGAAGATGAAGAGACCCTGTCCATGTCACGGGCACCGCTGCCTCCGAGCCAGGCCACCCGTGGCTCCACCACACAGATGCCGTTCCTCCCTGCAGGGTTCGAGGAAGAGCAACAGAAGATTCTGGATCAGATCACACAGTATGGGGAGATAGACTTTAATTTGGAAGATGATGAGCCTGGGAAATTTTTGGGAGAAGGTATGTGATGAAATGTCATTAATTAAGTACCCATTTAAAATTATTAAGTGATTCATTTTATTAACTATTTTTATAAATGTGATGTAAGCCACAATACTCTGTCCATATATTTGAGAAGATGACACTGGAGTTTCTTGCCGTTCATTTCTTTCTTTCTTTCTAATTTGAATGCATATTAATACTAAGTAGAGTATGATAAAATATTGGAGGAAATATAAGTATAACTACATTTGTACTTTCAAATATTTTTCAGAACTGTTGATGGTACCTCCTGGATGCCAGGGCGGGGTGATATTTGCAGAGGATGGCTACACGGTCCTCAACAGTGAGGGTGGTGAAAACAAAGAACAGGTGGAAAAGGTCGATGGTATTGACTTACAGTCGAAAATAAACTTAGAAGAGGTGGTTGATAACAATGCCTATTTAGTAGGTAAGGATTTTATATCTTTAACTCTTCATAATATTACTAATACACTATTATTTATTATTAGCATAAGCCATCAGGTAAAACAATAAACCACAAGAATTTATGTTAAATAAATCTTCTCAATAGGTCTTTGGAGAGATGAAGATGACTCGCAATCAAAGGTTCCAGAACTAACCAAAAAGGTCCAACAACTGACAACCTCTGATGACGACGACGGCCTCCTTGCTACCACGGCCATCCAGCCAGCAGTGCAGTTGCCAGAACTCCCAGTCCTCAACATAACTGGATCAAATATAAGAAGAGGAGCAACCGCCACTGAATGGGCAGAAATGATAGATGTTTCCTTGCCTGTTCCTGAGTTTAGAGAAAAAATTAAAGACATGGCTCATTCTTATCCTTTCGAGCTTGATAATTTCCAGAAGCAGGTACCTATGTCATGAATTTACATCTACTTATAATGATCTGCAAAGTTTTCATACACAAATCAACTTTATCTTAAATTTATACTGTCATAAAACTGATTTTCAGGCTATTCTAAAGCTGGAAGAAGGTCACCATGTGTTCGTGGCGGCTCACACTTCGGCCGGCAAGACTGTGGTCGCGGAGTATGCCATTGCCATGTCCAGACGAAACTGCACACGGTAACTATGATTAGAAAGATACGAAATAATGTTACATACCACGATTATAATTTTGTTCTAGGTATATATCGTATATTAAACAGGATACAGTAGTTTAGTTGGTAGTCCAGCTGCCACCGGGCGTCCTCACTACGCTCCCCAAATTTCCTAGCATGGGGCGCAAGACGTGACTAAAGATTTGCGTCTCGATTTTGCATCACTCACATCTCGCAACGCCGATAGCGTGCGTGACGGAAAACTTTTTTACGTCTTGATATGCGCGTCTTGTGCCCCGCGCTAGGATACAAGTTCTTGGTCACTCCAAAAGTCCTCCTTTAACGTCAGATGGCTGGCCTAGTACTATTTCACCTTAAAATTTTAATAGCGCTATAGCATTCAATTCGACAATTAAATTCACCTTCAATTTTCTTTCCTCCCAGAGCAATCTACACCTCCCCCATAAAGGCGTTATCGAATCAGAAGTACAATGACTTCTCAAAGATGTTCGGCGAAGTCGGTCTGTTGACCGGAGACCTGCAGATCAACTCCACAGCGCCGTGCCTCGTGATGACCACGGAGATATTGAAGTCTATGCTGTACTGTGGCTCGGATGTTACCAGGGATTTAGAGTTCGTCATCTTCGATGAAGTGCACTATATTAATAATGCTGATGTGAGTGGCTTTTTATTATTATTTTAGAGGAGTTTGCATGACATGTGTATGGTTGACCTTAGCCTCCTCGTATAAAGTAAGGGAAGATTTGAATCCACTGATGGGTATCGTCCGAGGGCGCTCCCATGATAAATATAAATATAACGAGTAGCATCTAAACAGCCAGTCGGTCAGTGCATACTTTTTTTCAATTTCAATTATTTATTCATAAATTTAACCATTTACACGTCATACAAAAAAAAAACTGATTTCTCATCTCTCAATTAAATTTTGATGACAATATGCCACACCGTACAACTACTGTAGCAAACTCGTTCCAGTTTGCGCACTATATACCTTAAAGCTAGAAATTACTAATTAAGTTTAATCTTCACATTCTAGCGAGGCCACGTCTGGGAAGAAGTGCTCATTCTTCTGCCAGCACACGTCAGCATCGTGATGTTGAGCGCGACTGTCCCGAACACGCTGCAGTTTGCGGACTGGGTCGGAAGGACCAAGAAGAGGAAGGTGTATGTGGTGTCCACGGCGAAGCGACCCGTGCCGCTTTGCCACTATCTTTATACGGGTAAACACGTTTTGGATTTTTTATATTAGTTACTGTTTTGACTATAGTGTTATGACTTGTCAAGTATATAGCGGCCACACAAATCGATATCCTCAACTTTTGTACATATTAAAAATAATGCGTTTCTAGAATTTTTTTCAAAATTTGTTAATCTACCTTTAGCCAAGATGCCGTCCTGTATTATAAACGTGAAAGTTTGTAAGTTGGTACTTACCGAAGATTGACACATGAAATCACATGCATGGGAAATCTTTTTACGGTAAGCTCGCTCTTCACCAATATTTAAGACTGTTAATTATTTCGTATATTTATTAGGTTCCGGTGGTAAATCCAAGAACGAGAGGTTCTTGGTGGTCGACCAGGACGGCAAGTTCCAGCCGCGCGGCTACAACGACGCCGTCGCCGCCAAGAAGGCACGAGAAAACGACTTCAAGAAGAACTTCGGAACTAAAGGTGACTATTCTATTATATTCTGGGAGGGTCTAAGGGTTTCTATATGCGTAGCTCTCTCGAAATATTAACATGCCCCCTTAACTAAATTATAAGAATCAAGTTTTATAATAACTTCTGAATAGTCACATCTATTTTAGCATTTTACAGTTACGACAACAAAAATCTTATGCCATGTAAGTTTACTAAGCTACTAAGCTTACTAAGTTTTGTTGAATCCTCCTTATTTATTATGTCTGCTCATTGCTACTTTACGGTGGCCCAATAAGCTTCTACTATCTTCAAACCTTCACCCATCACCATACTTTATGGTTATTTTTCTTTATAGGCATCGACTATCTTTAAGTCTTCAAGGGCTCCATCAATAAGCTAAAAACAGCTAAAAAACCTTATTTCCAGGTGTCAAGCAACATTTGAAACCGAAAGCAGAACAAACTATGTGGGTGGCGTTGATAGACCACTTGAAAACAAATGACAAACTGCCAGTGGTGGCCTTCACATTATCAAGAAATAGGTAAGTATTATTATCATTAAATTCTTTATTGCACAAAAAATAAAAATATGTACATAAGTAGGCGAACTTAATGCTAACAGCATTTTCTTCCAGCTAACCTTGGGTGTTGTGGAGAAAGTGATAGGTAGTGCGATAGACTGAGAGGAAAAAGATAATTTGTATTAATAAATATTATTGCATTTGATACTACAAAAACTTATCTTAACTATTGTCAGAGTAAGAAACGCCATTAAAATGGCGCCAAAAGTAGGTAAGAATAGCATACGACAGGGCTAAATATCATGAGTCGGTTCGCCATTTTCAAATTAAATAATTATTTATGCACGCGTCCTATTAAGTTTTCCTGTACTTAAATTCTGCTTATCACTTACACTCTTAATTAACAGATGCGATCAAAACGCCGAGAACCTGATGTCGACCGACCTCACGACCGCTCGGGAGAAGAGCCACATTCATACATTCTTCCAGAAGTGTCTGCAGCGGCTGAAACCACCAGATAGGCAACTGCCTCAGGTAAGCTATAATAGCGGAACCTCACTATTCATAATAATACTAGCTGTTCCCGCGCGCTTCGCTTCGCCTTAAAAAGTTTTCCCGTGGGAATTTCGGGATAAAAAGTAGCCTATGTTCTTTTCCAGGGTCTAGACCGTATGTATACCAAATTTCATACAAATCCGTTCAGTAGTTTTGGCGAGAAAGAGTAACAGACAGACAGACAGACAGAAAGACAGACAGACACAGTTACTTTCGCATTTATAATACAAGTTAGGAAGTTAGGATTAGGATAGGATGTCTAACTATGTATAGATACGATAGACACTCAGTTGCAGAAAGCCTCTTTAAAATGTCACATTAGCTATTATGTCATTACCACTAATGATTCCATTAATTTAAAGCTGTTGCACAGAACTTTTTTGGACATAAAAATTGCTACTTTAAGTAATGACAAGTTTAACATATCTACTCTGTGCTCTTTAGGAAATGAATGAACTTTGGAGTAGAAATGAGTGAACGAATGCGTTTTGATCATGCAAAAATCATAAAGTTTGGCATAAAATTACAATAATCAAAGAAATTCTACATTATTCTGAGATTTGATTCACCTATAACAAAACGCAAAATGAAATGTCAACAAATAACCATAGAGAAAAGAACACTACGTTTTAAGAGATGGGAGTACAAGGGAAAAAAAAGAAAAAAATACTTGTATTTTTTTTTATTCACGCGTACTAACAGAGGGTACCAACAAAACAAAAATTATGACGTACAAAACTGCCAACATAGCCCCGCTGAAATAGTGATGTGCTTCTTATGGATATTTTTTATCGATAACTAGTAAAAAAAAAGTGCGAGTGTATGTATTACTTTAATTTCAGTTTTACACAATAGGATTTCAGTGTTACACAATGACACCAACGTTAAGTCTCGGTTCAACGTTATGTTATGTTCCTATTTGAACACAAAAATATAATCCATAAAATAAACTCGAGATTTTCCGTTGACGTAAGTGCTATGATATAATGTTGAAATAAAATAAAAGTGGAAAAATATAATTATGTTTATTTATTATAAAATAAAGTGTCTGCAGTAAGTCCCACACATGGAATTGTTTTTTTTTTCAATTGTGTTCTTATAATGTTGTGGTAGATAATGATTGCCACAAATTCGTTTAAGTTGATGTAGCTTTTCAATAGGCACATAAACCAGATCCTCCTTACCGGTCATCTTAACCCACTGTTTACATCTGCAAACAACATTTTTATAATTATTATTAAACAATTAAATATTATTTAAGTAGGTATTTCATTTCATTTATTCTTTCACAATAATACATTGTATTTGAATGTCACACAATAAAATTACACAATGATTATAATAATTCAATTCATTTTATTGCAGATATAAAATCCATAAAAAAAATAGTTAGTAACAATGTTAACTTACGCTAATGTTAGTACCTTATGCTAAACACAATAATGATAAATAATAAATAAAAAGTGTAAGTACACAGGTGTAGCCTACTCACCGATCCTCCGTCCACCACGGCCGGACATGCAGACTGCACCAGTGGCGCAGGATCGGGGAGTCCCACCTGTCCACCAACGTACCTAGCAAGCTGTTGGAGCTGGCGCGCACTCGCCCGAGCAGAGACGCACACCTTTTCCGTAACACGGCATGGAAGCCATCTGTGTGCGCCTCAGCAAACATGCCGGAAGCGCTACAAAAGCGTCTCAGCCCCAGCAGCACCCTAAATGCGTTGTTATATTGCACGCGCAGGGCATTGTATGCTCCCTGCGTATAGCTGGTCCACAGGCTGCAGGTGTACATAGACTGGCAGAAAGCCTTGAAAAGCATGATTTTGACTTCCTTTGTACACCTAGCGAACCTACGGGCCAACATGTTAGCACGAACACACAACGCCCTGCGCTCCCTCTCAATGTCTGCCTTGTCACTTAAGTCGCAGGTGACCCAGTGACCCAGGTATTTAAATTTGTCAACTTGTTTGAGCGGAGTTCCATTTAAGGGGATGTCAGGAACAGTGGTGTATGTCTTGTTGACCGCCCTGAACACCATGAACTCGCTCTTAGACTCGTTATACCTGAGTCCATGAGTCACCGCATACTGTTCGCATATCGCCAGTAGATGTCTGAGAGCCCTCACCGTTGGGCTCAGCAACACCATATCGTCGGCGTAGCTGATATTGTTCATAGCTACCCCGTCAATTGAACAACCAACTTGAGCGTTGCTGAGCTCAACGATGAGCTGGTTGACGTACAAGCTGAAGAGCTTAGGGGAGGTTAGGCCACCTTGCCTCACTCCACACTCCAGCCTGTAAGCATCCGACAAGCTGCTCCCCGCCCATCTCACACAATTAGTCTGATTGCCGTACCAATACTTAAGAACCGATATTACCTCTTTAGGTAGTGTGGTTTCCCTTACCAACTTATCCCACAGCACTTTATACGACACCAGGTCAAATGCCTTGGACAGATCCAGAAAACAGGCGTATACCGGCGTCCTCCTGTCAGCGTAGTATTGAACAGTATGCTTGAGGCATAATATGGCAGTTTCGGTGGACAGATTGGGACGAAACCCGAATTGTGCATCGTGAATCTTTATATGCTCACCCAGACGCCGGTCAAGCATACTATCCAAAACCTTCGCTATGACAGTGGCCAGCGATATAGGCCTGTAGTTGGACAAGTCCGAGGCATCCCCAGTTTTGTTCTTAAGTATCGGCACCACAATCGTCTTCATCATCTCCGACGGCAGATATGAGTGACTAAGACAGAGATTGTAGAACATTGCCAACACTCTAGGTAGGTGGACCCCTGCACACTGGAGATGTTCGATGCTGAGATGGTCATGACCAGGCGACTTGCCACGCACCATCTTTCCAATAACTTTGGCAACTTCTTTGGCCTGAAAGCGGACCTCAAGTTCCTGTTGTGAACCGTCTACCACCTCAGCATCATCTACATGTACAGCCGGACCCAATGGTGAGCTAACCTGAAAATGAGATTTAAATAAGTTGGCAATGTCCTTAGGGTCATGCACTCCTCCTACGCTCACAGGGTGGCCCGACCTTGGGTTCAGCTTCTTAGTTTCCTTCCAAAAGGAGCCAAATTTTTTAGAAGAATGTAGTGAGGCAATTTTATCCATCTTGATCTGCTCTTGAATAATGCAATACAAAACAAAATACTAAAATAATACAAATAATAAAAAAAAAGACAAGTCAAAATATGTCATGCACATGCAAGTTAATAAATTCGTCAACTGAGTAGAAGCACTTTTCCAACAAGAAGGCACGTAAAGAATTCTTAAATAAAGTTATTTTGTCAATTTGTTTCAAGTCAATTGGTAGTTTATTGTATAAGAACACAGCCTGATATCGCGCACTATGTTCCACAATTTTGAGTCTGGCGCTCAGAGAATTAATGCGAATATCTCTCCTCCTTGTTTTATTTCGCGCTTCCTTAAGATCTGCTGATTCGTATCTGGGTAGATTTTTTGATAACTTTGTGAGTAGTACAAAAATATACAAGGAAGGGGCAGTTAATATTCCTAACCTCACAAAGTGTTCCCTACACGAGTCCCAGGGTGGAATACGGACCATTGTACGGATGGCCCGTTTCTGGATTGTAAATGCTTTTTTCATGTTGTAGTCATGACTCTGACCCCAAAACATGATGCTGTATAATAAAAGTCACTGGTAATTTTTGTATGGAGATCCGAATTTGATTTTCGAAAAAGTTATTCTGATTGATGAGCTGTGCGTACTAATGATAAATAAAAATATCCATATCGATAAAAAAAACATTCATGCACTATTGTTGGTTGTGCTGACCCTCCAGTTATTTTATTAGACTTTAACTTTTTTATACATATAAATAATCTAAATCCTATGCTTTAGCCTTTAATTTTAGCTTACTTTTCCTCATCCAGTGGAAATTTGGCCATGAAAATTCTCTTTTGGCCATCTATACGACCGGCTAGCGGCTCTTAAACCACATATTTCACAAGTTTTATAAAACATAATTATTATCAATAATATCAAGCAACATTAATAGTTAGGTACCTCCACACAAACACTGCACTTATCCACAGTAATAATAATATATAAATAACTGTTAAATCTTAATTTATTTATGATTTAAAATTATTTTTCAAACTAAACGATTGACTGACTGACACTGACAGATGACAAAAGCCAAAGATGTCTATGATAGCGTAAAAAGTACTCTGTGAGCGGTGCTCGCCATTATTTTTCGTACGCGTTCCATACTTATTTTTTCCCAGACTGTCTTTCGCCAGACTGCAAATAACAATCAACAAACAATACCACCGCATCGTATTTCTTTATAATTACAATGTTGTTTTACCTACTTAACTACATAACTGCAAAATTATGCCGATACTGGAAGATAAACAAGTGAAAAATGCAGGTGTGACCTGAGATAAACAGCGGAAGAAAACGCGTTATTCGTTACTGTTTTAACTGGTAGGTTAGATGCTGCTACGACCAGAGTCTCTGGAAGACCATTGCCTTACGTATTGAAGAAGTACAGGAAAGCCGTTTTGTGGATATGCATATGCAGGCTGGGCAGGTCTCATCAGAGAGCCAGAGGTGCAGGCATTAACAACCCACAGAGAATTGAATAGATAACTTTTATTCATTTTATCAACATAGTTATAAAATTAAATATGAATTACCTACTATTTTAGTAATAAGTATTAAACATTAAAAATACAATTTTAAAATACTGTTTTTTATTTATAAAGAGATAACACTGCATAGATAGATTGCGAAATTTTGGTAATGAGTACTTGTGTATTGGTTCCAATTCAAGCACATAAATGTTTTCCTCTGCTATAATAACGATTACAATTCTGTTTAAGACACTACACTGATTGAAATAGTTTCAAATACATACATTATTATAAGAAAATAAATTTAAAATTGGTTATAATGGATGCTTTTTGGGTCATTAGATTTGAAGTATATTTTAAGGGACCAAACGTCAAAATAAAGTCACTTTAGTGGCTAATGTGGCTTTGTGCAACGTAAAAATGAAGAAAAAACGACATTGACATTTCATTAGGGTAAATTTGACATTTCATTAGATAAATTTAAAAGTCTCATGAAACGTCACATTAAAATGCTTTTCTGCAACGACTTAATTGGACTTTAAGGTTTAATGATGTTTTTAAAACTTAAAGGACGTTTCTGCAACTGAGTGAGACAAGATAAGAAGAATAATGACATACGCTGAGTTCCAGAATGGAACATTATGCAAATGTTGGCATTAAATCTGTGTCTATCTTTTTCTGTCCGTATGTATCGCTGTCAAAGCAGGACAGCGATACATTTAAGGTCGACATTAGCTTAAAGTCCCTTTCGGCAACTCAGATAATTTTTATATCACATCACACATCGCAAAAATAAAGCTTATTTTCTACAACAAAACTACAGCGGCAATTTTACTGTAAGTACCATAGACCAGTGTTTTTCAACCTGTGGGTCGCGACCCCCCGGGGGGTCGCGAAGCTTCTGTAGGGGGGTCGCCAAAGAGCGAAAAAACTGGAAACTTCAGTAAAAAAACAATAAAGATTTTATAAAGACAATATTGAAAAAACAAAAAAAAAGTAATAATTTATTAAGAAAGACTCTTACTTTAAAAATGCTTTTACTTAAAATTTTCTTAAATGCGAAGGTTGAGCTTGTTTTTTATTAATTAAATTATCCCATCGTGGATCTGTTTTAGTACAATAGACCACATCCACACAGTAAGGCAGATTACACAGAAGACTGAAGAGTATAATCGGTCTATTTGTATCTAGCCTTTGTGGACTATGAAAACGCCTTCAACTCTATCGAGACCTGGGCAATTTTGGAAGCGTTGCAGAGATTTCAAATCGACTGGCGCTATATCGAGGTGTTGAGGAGTCTGTCTGAACGATGCCGCTGGACAATGGAGTGCAAGTACATGTCACACCTCTCTGCTTTGCGGATTACATCGTTATTATGGCAGAATCTCTGCAGGAACTCAGTTGGATGATAGAAGTTGGCCTAAATGCTGCTTCTAAACGTGTAGGCTTCGGGGTCAAAACTTGGACAAGACGAAAGTCATGTACAATGCTCACATCGAACGGGAGCCGATGATCGTTGGTGAGGCAACAATCGAAGTTGTACAAGAATATGTCTACCTCGGGCAGACTATTCGGCTAGGCAGAAGCAACTTCGACAAGGAGGCTGCAAGGCGCATCCAACTGGGTTGGGCTGCATTCGGGAAACTTCGTCAGCACATATTCTCCCTGGCCATCCCTCAGAGCCTGAAGACTAAAGATTTCAACCAGTGCGTCCTGCCAGTGATGACGTATGGTGCAGAGACGTGATCACTGACGGTAGGACTAGTCCACCGATTTAAAGTCACTCAGCGTGCTATGGAGAGAGCTATGCTTGGGGGCATCAGAAATTAGGTTTTCCGTCAGTCAGAGGATTAAGATTACTGACATAGCTGTCAAAATATGCAAGCTGAAGTGGTAGTGTGCTGGTCATATCTGCCGAAGAACCGATAACCGTTGGGGTAAACGTGTTCTCGAGTATAGACCACGAATAGGCAAATTAACGTACCGTTTAAAGACGACGACAACAAGTATCTATTTTTTTGTAAAGCCAGGTATTTTGTCTTTTTCATTTCACCCTTGAAAACTTTTATTCAAGATATTTAAATGCTCAAAAAATTCAGAAAGAAAAGTTAATTTCGAAAATGAAATTCCGGGTCGCAATGACATTAGTCGTACGTACCTATGTACATGGCCACACGTATCCAATGTGTGTAATTGTAAAATAATGTGTTTTTAAATCCGATAAATATGTACTCCTTCGAATCCTAATCATGGAGACCATAAATACGTCGTATGGAAGGAATATTGGGATAACTGTAACATACACATACATACATGATAAAAAACCGAAAGGGTCAAGGGGGTCGCGAAATATTTTTTTATACCAGGGGGGTCGCATCATGAAAAAGGTTGAAAAACACTGCCATAGACTATGTACTACTAATGTAATAATAATTTGCAGGTGGTTCGTCTGCAAAGGGTCCTGACAAACGGTATCGGAGTGCATCACAGTGGCATCTTGCCATTGCTGAAAGAGATCGTCGAAATGCTGTTCCAATCTGGACATGTATGTATTTATATTTTACTTATGTAGTTTAGTTGTAGCTGTGGTTGTAGTTTGTCTTTACAAAATGCCCCAGAAACCCGTAAATTGTTACTAATTTATGCTATTCAGACGTTATTGATAGAATTCAATAATGGTCGATGGTTTGCGTGCTTTAGTTCGCTCGCAGTTTATCAAAGTGATAACCACATTTCGCCATCGAGAAAATAGACGACGTCTGGTCATCATTCATAGCAGCCAGGAGAAACAAAACACTCTGAAAGTCGACAGTTGATTATGAAGAGCATCAAAGATCGAGCTTAATTCACACATATTTCTTCACATTTTCTCAGGTGAAGATACTGTTCGCCACTGAAACGTTTGCGATGGGCGTGAACATGCCGGCGCGCACGGTGGTGTTCGACGAGATCCGCAAGTTCGACGGGCTGGAGAACCGGATATTGGCACCCGCCGAGTACATACAGATGGCTGGAAGAGCTGGACGGAGAGGTATAACACGCGCAGATAATAAAGAAACTACGAGTATATACGAAAGTCCGCCAACCCGCACGAAGCCATCGTGGTGGACTTGGCCGAAAACCCTTCCTTTAGAAGGAGACCCGTGCGCCAGCAGTGGCGACGTGATGGGTAGTGATGATTATACGAAAGTTATATTTAGGCTGCGTATCCAGTTGGCAAGCTGCTTGTCGCCGACTGACTTAGCGGCGTATCGGTTTGGTATGCCGAGTGTTCAAGATAACATGAGGCCGATCGACATATTTTTTAGCTCGTAATCGCTGATGATTTAGACATCTCCCAACGAGCGTCACAACACTCTATCATTGGCATTCGTCGTCCAGTCACTACCGGCTACCTTTCTGAGGGTCTCACTCGAGAACTCGGTTACTCCACCGACAAAATGATAATTTCTTACGAACGCTTACAGGTTCCTATACCATTTATATTTTTACTTAATTCCTGTATTTATCCAGGTCTAGACGCGACGGGCACGGTGATAGTCCTGTGCAAGGACGGCGTGCCCGAGCTGCGCGACCTCACCGGCATGATGCTGGGCACGCCGCAGGAACTGTCCTCGCAGTTCAGACTCACTTACGCTATGATACTGAGTCTGCTCAGGTAAATATATGATATGATACGTAGGTATGAAGATAAAGTAAAATAAACATTTCAGTACCTGACTCATTGACTGTATTTCTAATTGACTGCAATAAGAAATACAGCCAACAATACAGGGTGTTGTAAAATTGGTATACTAAGCTGAATCCTACATGTGCAGCATGGTATATCTAAGCCTGAAACTGAAATCAGAATTTGGAAATTCGCGAAAAAAATTATTCATGCCATTACCATGCTGCAAATGTAGGTTTCGGCTTAGTATACCCTTTTTGCAACATCCTGTATAATCCAACCACAAATACAACATAGAGCACAGAGTCACATAAATGGTTTCTAGGTCTGTTTCATCACTCTCATAAGTCATAACACACATAACCTTTGCAGACAGATGACGGATACCACTGGTTACGATAGTTTATGTAATGTGGCAAGTGAGATATTCCATTTACGTTGTTCGAGTGTCGCGCTCTTAACAACGTACTCCAACTTGTTAGGCATCTTCTCTGAACCAAACAACTAGTTATTATTAACTATAATGTTTACATTATTTCAGGGTCGCCACAGTATCCGTCGAAGGCATGATGCAGAGATCGTTCAGAGAATTCGGCGAAACGAAAATGGCGGAGGACTACAAGAAGAAACTCGAATTGGCCGAAAAGGAATACACCGAAAAGTGTAGCACACCTCTAGCGGGGCACTTGGCACCTCTAGCTACGTTCTACGACACTGCCGCAGAGTACATGGATGTTTTGAACGATATTACGCCGATTTTGTTCGATTCGCCGAAGGTGGCCGAAGAATTTGTTCCTGGAAAGATTCTTATAGTGTCCGTGGGGGCGTTTATCAACCAGTTGGCTGTGTTCTTAAATAAGAGTGGTAAGTATGGATATTTGTATTAGAATGACTCTTGTTAAATAGGTATTTAACAAAATTTACGCCATCACATGCTGAGTCGGTCGGCTTTTGACCAATTTCTTTTTATACCTACAAAAAGTTCCTTGTAAATAATATTTTTGGATAGTTTTCCTTTCTATTTATTATCCATAATTGCAGACCATTTTACTTATAACTAACTATTTTTTGCAGGCTCCAAGCAAACGCCCTACAAAGTCCTGTTGCTAAACACGGCGAAGAAAGACCAAGAGACTGTGAAATACAATTTCCCCCTCGACGACAACTGGTACAGAATGCTGAGCTTCTCTTCACTCTATGATGGGATAGGCACGGAGGAGAGCACCATGGATCACACCATTATGTGTATATCGCCGAAGCATATTATAGCTATTACGAAAACTACGCTAAAGATTGATGTTAACATGGTCATTAGCGATTGGGATAAACGGCAGATACCAAGGTAAGCATAATATTATTGTCTTTGTCCTATACAGCTTCTGATATTTAAATTTTATGAACATTTGTTAAAAATTACCAATAATTGGCTATCCAAATTAAGTTAACCTTACCGTAATTAGGTCCCCTGCAGTAAAGTAAAGTGGTAAATCTTTCAGACTTAAAATGCTTCTAAAAAATAAATATAAATGGAAAATTAAAATATCTTAAACTACCTTTACATTCCTTGGTTTTATTAGTAATTTAACAGTCATATCACGATTGCTTATTATTTAAAAATACTTATAATCACAATCCTCAGATTCGCGGACTCGGAAGTGGGCGCGACGTGCGCGCGTTGCGTGCAAGAGCTAGCTCGTCTGTCGCACGCCGTGAAGACGCGAGCCACGACGCTCGAGCGAGTGCCCATGACTAAGGCACTGAAGATCACTAGCGGAGAGATCCTGGGACTGCTGGACAGGATGGATAGACTTGCTGTGAGTTTGTTTTGATCAATGATATTTGTGTGGTTGTAGGTGTAGGTATCAGCACTTGGAAGATTTAGTCCAGGCAAGGACCACACACACACTCACGCCTTGTACCAATGTACTCCCTTGCGGGGTAGGCAGAGGTGCATTGCTGCACCCACTTTTCGCCAGAGTGTTATGTTAGTCCCAATGTAATAGGGGGCGGGCCTATTGCCATTTTACGGGCACATCCAAGACCCGAGAACAAATATCTGTGTTTAAACAAATATCTGCCCCAGCCGGGAATCGAACCCGGGACCTTCGGCTCAGTAGTCAGGGTCACTAACCACTACGCCATTTGGTCGTCTGGTCAGGCAAGGACCAGGTCTACCGAAATGCTATAAAAGTTTTTTTCTTTAGTTAACATTGACTATACTGTATTTTTTATTTTACCAAAGTTTACTGACTTTTTGTTCACTTGTGGCTCTATCAGCCAATCCAAGGGCTAAACGCCACGATTTTTTAAATCCATTTTTATATTGAACTGTGTGCGGTCAAGGTCAAAGTTAAAATAATCCTCATTCTTAACCATATTTTTATTCAATTCCAGAATGAACTAGAAACCCTGAAGAAGAGCACAGAAATAGCGAACTTCCGTTCAGAGTTTGCGATCGTCTACGAACGCAAGCAGACCGAACGAATGCGGGACATGTACAGAAAGCGGCTTTCCTTCAAAAATCTGGCTCTATACCCAGACTACCAACGACGACTGATGGTGTTACGTGAACTTAACTACATAGACGAGCATGACAGTGTGATCCTCAAAGGCAGAGTGGCCTGTGGTATGGGGACGAATGAGTTGATCATATCAGAGTTGGTGTTCAGAAACGTGTTTACGGATAAGACGCCGGCTGAGATCGCCGCGTTGCTCAGTTGTTTCGTGTTCCAAGCGAGAACGCAGATTGAGCCGAAATTGACGGATAAGTTGCAGGAAGGAGTGAAGGCGATAGAGGCGATCGATAATGAATTGGCTGCGATTGAATCTAAGCATTTGGTGAGTTGAGCGTGGTGTTGTTATTCTGCCTTCTAATAGATGCGTTTCGTAACTGCATTATCACTAGTTTCTTCATAGGGTGTAGTTGGTGTCTTGTATTTAAATATTATCTCGCTAGGTGGCAGCACTATCATGCCGAAACCATAATAAAGTCGTTTTGAAATTTTTGCCTTCTCTACCTGCCTATCCTTTCAATCTACCTGAGTAGATCTTAACCTTTACCTTTTTATAGGCAAAAAAACACATCGTCCTACTGTAAAAGAGTTGCAATACTCGACATCTTACGTTGAAAAGTTTATTTAATATTCATTGAAAATTCCATAATAGGAGATCTCACACCCGTATAAAGATTCAACATGACCCGTTTCCCCCAGGTGGGTCAATTCGAGGGCCAACCCGACCGGCTCAACTTCGGCCTCGTGCGAGCAGTGTACGAGTGGGCGCTCGAGAAGCCGTTTGCAGAGATCATGCACCTCACTGATGTGCAGGAGGGCATTATTGTCAGGTGCATACAGCAGCTGCATGAGGTATCTAAGAACATTTAAAAAAATATAATAGTGTATGTGTGGATGTGTTATATATATACTATTACATACATATACATATACATATACATATACATATACATATACATATACATATACATATACATATACATATACATATACATATACATATACATATACATATACATATACATATACATATACATATACATATACATATACATATACATATACATATACATATACATATACATATACATATACATATACATATACATATACATATACACGGCCACCGGTGCCCTAACTAGGCATGGATGTAATATGGGTGTAGGACAGCTGATATTTCGGTACCTATATTGTGTCTGGTTGTCGTTTATACATCTATCTATGTATTTGTGTAGATATATTATCAGCTGTCCGGCACCCATAACGCAGATTCTGCCTAGCTTGGGGTCGAATGGCCGTGTGTGAGATGTCCCCACATATGTATTTATTTATTATTTACTAGCTGTTCCCGCGAGCTTCGCTTCGCCTTAAAAAGTTTTCCCGTGGGAATTCCGGGATAAAAATATTCTTTCTCAGGGTCTAGACCATATTATGTATACCGAATTTCATTCAAATCCGTTATTTATTTTGGGCGTGAAAGAGTAACAGACAGACACAGTTACTTTCGCATTTATAATATTAGTTAGGATATACATAATATTTTTATATTATTACGGCCACTACACGGGTTCGGTATCGACTTAGATAAATGTCACTATATCGTGATTCGCCATAAATACGGCGCTGTGATGGGTTAACCTGCATTCAACGGGTTAATCGAAGTCGACTACGAACCCGTGTGGTGGCCGTAATAATATAAAAATATTATGTATACGGTACAGCGGCATTATAAACAACAACCAGACCCAAGCAGCCACCGAGCAGATTTTCTGTCCTGCTCTAGCATTCACTCACGGTATATGTCTGTCTTACCTCCCCCGCTGTGTATGTGCTGTGCTATTACTGTATACAATAATCTAATGATTTGTTTCAACTTTCAGGTACTTATCGATGTGAAGGACGCAGCTGTGTGCATTGGAGACCCGAAACTCCAAACGAAAATGCTAGAAGCTTCAACAGTTATCAAGAGGGATATTGTGTTTGCCGCTAGCTTGTACATAACGCAACGAGAGCTCAATGCATCGTAAAATATTGATCTCTGTTTTATCATTTTATTGTGAATATTTTTACTTTTAGGCAATAAATCTTTTTATTGTTTTATGATTTGCGGTACCTACTACCTACCCTTATTTACAACCCTGTTTTCTAACCATTGTAAAAATGTGAAAGTTGGTTGTAAGAGAGGAGGAAATTGTTACTTAAACCCTGTGCATTACATCGCCTAAACGTTAATGGAGCATTCAATGATAATTCGCATCTATTACTATACGAGAACGAAACGAAATTAAGGCGGCTGTAGAAAGCTATTTTGAAGAGAAAGAGAAATCATTTTTTATGGTATAAAGGCGTTATATGCCTGATGTGAAAAATGTATTTCACTTGATTACGTAGAGAAATAAAAATATTATTTTCTTTTGTTTTATGCCTTGGGCCGAGGACTTTTCAGCCGCCACTCGTGTCGTACATATAAATTTAATAAATAATAACCCTGTGCATTACATCGCTTAAACGTTAATGAATGACAGTGACCTCCAATTTCGCCGCCTCGCGCCTTGGCGATGGGGAATGCAATCCCGGCCTTTATTTGGGATACCGGGATTTCGGGACTGGATGAAGACAATTCCGGGATCCCGGGATAGTCCCGGGATCAGGGTCACAAACAAAAACACGTCTAACGAATCAAAGTTTTTAGGTTTAGTGTTTTTATAATTTAACTTTGTCAGAACATTTATGTACTTAGTTGAACAAAAAATATACTTCTTAAAAAAAGATAAACAATTACTTAAAATTATACATTTTGTTAATCATCTTACACAAAATGTATCATAATTATCTTAAAATAAAGATAGGAACTTCTATGTTTGGTAAAATTTGTAATTGCAACCTCTTTATATCTATAGATCTAATTATAATTATAGTTTATATATAATACAATAATGGTACACACACACATGGTTAAATAAAAGAAATACCTACTTATAGTGCCACAAACTTATCTGTTCCGGTGAGAGCTCACGTAAATGTCTAATATTTCTTGATTCTATAAGATTTTAAGTTAGCCTGTAGTGGTAATTCACCCTTGCGGTTTTAATAAACCCATCTAATCTATATGAAAGTATAATTCATTGGTAAGTTATGAGATATGGATCAATTTGGTTCGCTGTCACCGGAACAGATAAGTTTGTCGCACTATACCTACCTGTGGATGTCACTACAGGTTACACTCGTCTGAGTAGTGCCTGGAGTGCCTGAGATGAAGGCGTGATTTTCGTATAAAATCATAAGTTCTATGACTTACGGACAGATGGCGCGCTACTATCGGTTTCTACATCGCGGTATGGTTGTGTTTTTGTCAAAGTAGGGTAAAAGTACTAGTAACTGGCACTTTAAGCGACTAGCAACACAAAAAAATATTTTAAAAATAAAGTATTGGCCTGATTTAAGCACTGGTAGGCTTGAATTACTGGCAATAAGACGAAGAACAATTATAAGTATAAATTGTAAAGATATCAGATTAATATTCGATTTTAATGAAGTTTATATCCACTACCCCCAAAAAACCTAGTAACTGGCAGTAAAAATTAGTAACTGTCACATGATGTTTCAGTAACTGGCACCTTTTAAAAAGTCATGCAATTAGGTCAATAAGTACTCTAAAATCAATAATATATTTGATATTAGGTAATGTACAACTACCTGTCTAGGTTCTGTACCGGTAAGACTCAAAATCACCGGTGTAATGGTCGACTTCTACGACAAAATGACAGTACAAGTATGCGACGAATCGTGGGTCCATATGGATGCAACAAATCGAGAAACCCATGGATTTGGAAACGGAAATGGAGAAAGCAAATGCTTGTTGACCTTGATGTATTCATTCAGCAGCTTGGGAGAAGTGACCTGGCTAAGTTGAAGACTGCTGACGGTAGTATAATTGCCTCTAATCTGAAATTTCATGGGGAAATTGAAGGTTTCTACGGCTTTTAGCTTTACTTGCTCACTGTTACAGAGCTCCATTAACACGCCACCACACTAACGATTTCCTAGACGTCGACAGAGGTAATATTAAGATAGTCCTCAAACAGCTCAAAAAGGACAAAGCTGTGGGTAAAGACGAAGATAGTACAGCGCTTTTGAAAGCTATTACTATCCTTGAACAGCCTCAGAAGCTTTTCAATTCGCTTTTTCATACTGGCACAACACTGGAGGCGTGGAGCAAGAACTTGGTGTTGTTCTTCAAGAAGGATGATAAGACCTTAATAAAGAAGAATAGACCGATTTTGTTTATAAGTCATGTATAAGTTATTGTATAAGGTCATCACGAACCGTCTTTCTATCAAGTTCTTCAAGGACTATGAGAAAGCCTTTGATTACATTGAGACCTGGGCAGTTCTGGAATCCCCTCGTTATATCGCGGTGTTGAGATGAGATGCCTTCCAAGTCCAGGACCACAAAACAAGAGGACACAGGGGGCTGTTAAATTATATCCCGAAGCTGTTTACTAATGCATTGGAAATGTCTTCAAGACGATGGACCTTTCACATCGCCATTTCATGTTATCACAGTGGCAATCTGCAGAAACTCAGTAAAATGCTTTGCGGCCTTAGTGCAGCAACAATATTATTATGTCTACCTTGGACAAACTATTCGACTAGGCAGAAGGAACTTCGAAAAGGAAGCTGCAAGGTGCATTCAACATGTTACTGGATTGGACTGATATATGATAGGGGAAGTTTTGACAAATTTTCACATCAAAACCTGAAGGCCTAGGTCTTCAGTCAGTGCGTCTTACTGGTAAGACGTGGTTGGATTGGTTCACCGATTCAAAACCGATCAGTGGGCATTAGAAAGACCTAAGCTTGGTGGTTCTTTGAAGAACCATTTCAGAAATGAGGTAATCCGTAAGAAAACTCGAGTGACCGATATGGCTCTTAGAATCAGTATGCTCAAGTGGCAGTGGGCCGGCCATAGCTGCTGAAGAACCGATGACCAGTGGGGCAAACCAGCTCTAGAGTGGAGACCACGAACAGGCTAGGGTAGCGGGGGATACCTTTAGCTGGACCAACGACCTTATACAGCTGGCCGGTGGCTAGATGAGGAAGATCAAGGACAGAGTGCAGTGTCACTGCTTGGGAGAGGTCCAGCAGTGGACAATTACAGACTGCTGATGATGATTGCCTTGATTTTAGTGATTTTTCTGAAAAGAAACGTGAAAGAAATGTTTACCGCACCAGTAAGTGCCAGTTACTGGTGCGTTAGAAAAATCTATGCAAATTAGTAACTGGCAGCCCCGTGCCAGTTATTGAAACCAAGCTAACTAGACACTGGGGGTTTTTACAGTGCACTTTAAATCGTATTTTCTGTCGATAGAAGGCATAAAATAGCTTAAAATTACAAAACCCAAAATATTAGTAACTGGCAGGGGGGTGCCAGTTACTAGGTGAAGATATAAATTACATTTCAGTAACTAGCACCCTCAAATATAACTCGAAAGCAACCAAAATCACAGTGAATCGGGCTATTATGATATTGTTTAGACCTTTCCCTACTTCCTTGTTATTGTCACTTTATAAAAAACTTATTTATTTTCACAAAAACAGGCCATACAAATATTGGTGTCTCCTTAATAAAAACTTAACACACGAGCATTTTTTTTGGCGATCTTCGCCACTTTGACTGAGATAATTTCTAGCGCCGGAAAATACCCAGCTAGCGGCGTAAAATTAAACTATAATATCAATGAATGATTGGAGATTGCTGTAGACACATCAAAGATGGCCTTACTATATCCAAAAGCTTAATATATTTACTTTTATAGTCATAGTGCCAGTTACTGACGCATGCCAGTTATACCACGATTTACCCTATTAGAGGTTTCTACTGTGCATGCAACTACGAATGTTTATTGTACCGAAAAAGATATTTTTGAATGACGATGTCGCGGATCATGAATAGTTCTGCGGTTGTCGTTGTATTGTGCGCGATGGTCACATTTTATTCAGATCTTCTGACGAATAATTTAAAATAGCGAAATTGCATAAATTTTAATTCTGCGGTAGGTACTTAAGATAGCCGGGCTCAATACAGATATTCCAGACGAGTGAAACGTGTATATTACGAATATTTAACACAACGTTGGGAAGCGATAGTAGATGAGAAAGAGGAAGATGAACATCCTCTCTACATCATTCAAGATAGCTGAACCGCTGACCGTAATTATTCTGAGTGTAATCCAAACCTCAGTCATGTTTCTTATACTGTGCGAAATTATGAACCATATCCTTGGAACAAGGAACACAACACAGACTACTTTTTGAAATGTCATCTAATCTGTCATTGTCATTTTGATCACAGAATTTAGCTAAAAAAAAAGAAAAAAGCGATTCGCATCCGTAGATTCCGTAGCGTAGCGTTATTTTTCTTCTAAAACAACAAGAATTCAACGTTTTGATTAATTAAAATGTCCTACCAACTGTATAGAAACACTACAATTGGAAACACACTCCAGGAAAGTTTGGATGAACTGATCCAGGTGAGAAAATATAAACATACCTAATTCTTTACTCATTTTATTTACGATACTTCGATGCGATGTAACTTACGTATTTCATTATTTACCATTATCTGTTTTACGTTCTAGTATGGCCAAATAACACCAGCATTAGCCGTCAAAGTTTTACTGCAATTCGACAAATCTATAAATACTGCACTTTCCAATCGAGTGAAGTCTCGGCTAACCTTCAAAGCAGGGAAACTGAATACCTACAGGTAGTTAATGTTTTTGATTCCACCTTCAGTTTTGTAGCTCTTAAAGTGTGACTACAAATGTGAAATATATTGCATGGAAATAATAATAGTACTAAAGTCTATGTTTACAGTAACTACATTTTACACATAATTTCTTTCAAACAAAACTTATAGACAAATTATTGTAAATATTTCAGATTCTGTGACAATGTGTGGACATTCATGTTGAATGATGTTGAGTTTAGAGAGGTGCAAGAAGTGACAAGAGTGGACAAAGTGAAAATTGTAGCATGTGATGGAAAAAGTAAGTAGCTGACTGGGTGTTATAGCATTTTCAAGGAAGTCTCATCAAGAAGGTCTCAACTGGTCTTTGTTGAGTGCCTTGTTATTTTGTGTGTCTGAATTTTCTCGCACATATTTACATACAATTCTCAACAATTAAGTGCAGGCTTATGCTATTTATGACTTACTGCAATTTGTATAGTTACATTTGGCCCATGTTCTGCAGTGGCTAGAACACATACATAAAATGGCTGTAGGCCCATTTGGTAGCAACATGTTGACCTATTCATTATTCAAGGCATAGCCTACTTACTTACTACGCTTTCTATACAAAAAACAATATTGTAAACCAATCATACTAATTTTAATACTTTTTCTTTTCAGATGTTGATGACCGAAGGTAGTAGAAAGTGATTGCATAATACATTTAGTGTTATTGTTGTAGGTTCTCATCTTTAATACATGATATTACTATGTACTTTTGTCTTCGTTTAAAATGGATGTATTATTATTATGCTCAACTTGTGTATGTAGTAATATGTAATTCAAAATTTCAGAAGGCTATTTCTTTGTTAGTTGTGATATGACAATGTGGAGAGTGTCCTTTTATGATGGCTAACAAAAATACTGATTACAAATCAGTGGTAAAGATCTCACGTGGCACAGGACCCAGAGGTCAGCTGAAGAATGCTATAAATAATTCAATGATCTATTTGCAATGGACAATCTTATCTATGAGAGGTTCTCTTTGCCATCGCATGGCTTCGACGTAAGGAAATCGTAACTAAAACCTTATAAATAAAGCATTATAACCCACTTTTTGCTCTTGGACCAGCTGATATATTTTTTTGGGTATTTGTCCTGAAATTGTTGATCTTTCTATGAATGAAATTCTTCCATCATACTTTATTAAGGCAAACTGATAATGGTCAAACCGATGTACCTATTAGTGGTGTAACGAATATTCGCATTCGCATTCGCGAATATTCGCATTTTTTTGGATATTCGCATTCGCATTCGCATTCGCAAAAATTTGTGCGAATATTTTGCGAATATCAGTACTTATTAGAAAAAACTATTTGAAAATAATGGTAGGTTAACAAAATCAAAATCCATTCATCTATAACCTTTTTATTACAAGTTACCCTGTTAATCACATCACCGATACTTTATCACTTGGTATTATTTATTTACTTTGGGAAACGAAACTTTAGATATAGTGAAGGTGGGTTAATCCGAAAGGTTTTTGGTCGAGTTCGCTACATGTTCGTATTTTGTGACATTATTAGAACTACGCTACGCTCCTTGACTCGTATCACTGATGTGGGCGCACAGACTGCGAAGCTGAAGTGGGCCTGGGCAGGCCACGTCTGTCGCATGCACCCGGACCGGTGGGCCAGAATTGTCACCGAGTGGGTGCCCAGTAATGGACGTCGGCGTCGAGGAAGACCCAGACGGAGATGGCGGGACGACCTCGACAGGTTTTTGCCTCAATGGCCGAAAGAAGCACGGGATCGGGAACGGTGGTCATTTTATAAGGAGGCCTTTGCCCAGCAGTGGGACACGATACAGGCTACATAAAAAAAAATTAGAACTGGTTGGGTCATTGTTATTCATGTAAGGTCGCTTTATATACTTGAATATACAACCTAAAAATCTGTTTCATAGGATTCTTAAAATACCCTCGGAATTCGTAAATCTTGAAGTTTCAAAATTTGATACTTTTTCATTGCTCGAGGGTAATTCCTAACATATGCGGTGAATTCCGATAGCATAGAATTTTTTTTTGTTAAGTTATGCTAAAGGTACTTTTCGATCAACTTTAACCTCGTAAAAATATATTTCGTAATATTGCCTAGAACTGCCCAGAAGTAACTTTTACACATTTATGATCCCCAGAATTTCCTAATATAAATTACCTAAAAGGTTCTAACATTCGGAACTACCCTCGGCTAATTCCGGAATATACAGAAAAATATAAGCTAGAGTTTTTAAACTCACAACGTAGTGAACAAAAACGACAATCCTTTGGATGAAAAAACAATCAATTAAATAACAATAATTTATTAAACAATCAATAATTAAATTTCTTAATTACCGATGTGCGGGTAATTCCGAAAATCCAAAAATGCCGAAATATGCACTTTTGTACTAATTTTACGTTTTAACTCGCTCGGTCCTAGCGCCCGAGTCAACCCAAGCGAGGTAGCAGATTAAGTTGCCATTGCCATCAAGGTGAATGATTTCACAGTTCAAAGTATGGCTGCGTTTGGAAGAAATCGCCTAAAATCGGAATTATCCAAAACTCGTCATTAGCCGACTTCACCTAAATATAAATAAACTCTTTAATTTGACAGTATAGTGTCAGAGCAAGACATCCATATTCCATAGATTTAAATACGTTTAAATAATGGAAGTAGAAAGAAAGGTTTCTGAAACCTAAACCTTTTTTTGTACTTCCATGGTTTAAATGTTTCGTGTAAGTCGCCCTCAGAAACCGCACACAGTCGCAATCGCAATGTGTCGTAACGTCGTAACAGTTACAGAGAAAAAAACTGCGGCTAGTATTGGCTAGTCTGATTCGGAATGCGCCTAGAACGGAACGTACCTCGATCAGTACGAGACTGCCACCAAAACATACAAATGGCGTCAAATTTGAACACAAACTGAATATTCGCATTCGCATTCGCATTCGCGAATGTCGATATCAGATATTCGCATTCGCATTCGCATTCGCAAATGTTCAAAAACACACATTCGTTACATCACTAGTACCTATTAAACAATTTAATTAATGTAGTACTTATTTCAAGAATAAAATTTAATGCAGGTACTAATTCATGAGTATTTTCATAAAATCTTACTGGTATTGATCAGTTTGTTTAGGTTGTATTTTTTGTTCCAACAAGGTATTCTCAAATAAAACGCCAAAAAATCATTTACATGTTTATTTTTAACCCTATAATAAACGGTTACAATTTATATTTTATACATAGTATTTATATTTACAACACCTTTTCCTGATAGATAGATCTATGCATCCCCATATTTTAAATTCAGGTCACCCATTTTATGCAATGTGCATAAAATATACAGATTTTATTAAGTAGGTAATATATTAATCAATATAATTTGATGTCTCCCATAATGTTACTAAGCCAAAGCCATACACAATGTATTTCGTCAAAACATATTTTTTTTATCTTTATTTAATTCACACTAATAAATTTTACTCTCACTCCAACAAAGGTAATATAGGTTGAGGTAAATAATTAATCACACATAACAAATGAAAATCTAACACCTACATTGAACAATGGCAGAACGTGTGAACCATCACCACAAAACAACTTAGGCAGAATACAGGGACCTTGTCATACTAAAAGCATTGATTAGGTAAAAACTACACCACATTTACGTAAAACACTTTGTATAAAAAAACAGATTATAAGAGTATTTGATAATGCTATTCGAATTATTCGATAGATTCATATGGCATTTGTCAGCGCTAAACATCTGTTTTACGTTCGTCTAGTTCTTGATATAACACATAAGATGATTTTAACATGGCATCCAGTTTTCATAAACCAAATCTAAGGCGATCTATTGCAAGCGAAGATTATTATGATTATTGCAAAGAAAAATATAACGCTTCTTGAGGCATTTTTTGTCGATTACTATCGTAGAACTCTGCGGCAATCGACTTTAATTAGGCTTAGCAGCGCGTCCAAAAATATGCCACCATGGGAAACAGGGGGTAAACAACTATGCACAATAAGTGGGCGGGGATGTCAGGTCGGCCAGTAAGTCAAGCTCTTCTTCTGTCAGGTTCTCCCTGTGCTTCGGCCAGTCGTCCTGGTGGGTTCTACGGAAGTCGGCCAGGGCAGTTCTGAGGGTGGAGGGGACGGGGTCCGGGGCGTTAGTGTGACGGGACAGTTCTGCTAGGACGATGCCGATGCGGGGTCCTAGACTGTAGGGTCTGGAAGAGAGGTACGCGCAAAGACCTAGCACGCCGCTGTGGCGCGTCACTAGCTCCTTTGAGCGGCAGAATTTCATGAGTTTGTTGAGTGTTGCGTTCTCGTTGGGCAGTGCTTGGCAGTGCATCAGGCCGGTGAGCAGTTTGGCGGCGCCTTGTCTCACCTGAAAAATACCAATGGTTTTATTTAAACTATCTCAAATCATTTATTTAATTAAGTATTGCTAGGTTTTAGTAAATAGAAACCGTCAATAATTTCAACACTAGATTTATTTTCCAGTAATTCCAAAACCCTCACCTCAAGCCGGCTATCCTGCATCAACTTCAACGCGAACTCCTCCGCCCTGACCGCCCTACTGGGCTCCTTACACATCATGGGCAGTCCATAAAACAATAACGGTTGTGCGAACTCCACACACGCCAGCCTCGCCCACCACGACCGGCTGGTGGCCACGTCTTCAATAGCCGCTAGAGCGATATCGAAGGAATCTTCGCCGTGGTGGGCCATGGCCAGGCTGGCGAGGAAGCCGTCAGCTGCCCGGCCTAGTTCGTCATGCGGTTGGGGAGGCCCCCGGGCTGATAAAGCGCAGGCCGTGCGCATCAGCTCGTACTGGGTCGTGATAGCGCCGTTCACGCCGCGCACGATTATGCCCATGCAGCCGCGGAGCACTGGAATAGAGATTGTAAAGATTTACTGACAGGTTACGTAAATTATAGAGCATAACTGAATAATGTGTAGAATGTTTAGGTTCATTTTAGATACTATATGTTGCGGGCTTCGCTGTTCGGCCCCTATCGGTCTATTACAAAATTGACGCACTTCGAATACTCTTAAGCCTTGTATCCACTTGAGCATGCTCAGGTGAATGAGCGGCTCATTTGGCCGAGCCGCTCAAGTGGAGACGCCAAGCACGCTCGCATTTGCGTCTTCATTTGACCGACCTAGTCTGAGCATGCTCAAATGGATACAAGGCTTTAGGTAGACATACTCTTAAGTGTTCTATCGAAGTATACCTGTAGTGAGCAGGTTGACGGCGCGCGCGTGCTCGCGGGGCCCGGGCGCGGAGTCCCCGCCGAGGCGCAGCGCCGCCTCCAGCCGCGTCGACAGCCGCTTCTCGGTTTTATCCACGATCTTGGTGAAAGCCTCGCCTTCAGGCTAGGATTTTTAAGTCCCCTTTGAGGCGCTGGATGAAGCACGGGCAGAACACATTGGGCGTTTTGAAGGTCTCTGCCTCAAAGCCTACGCTTTGGGGTGAAGCGGTCTATCGAAGACGCACACATGCAAGCGCGTAAGAAGCGCGCTCCGTTGGTAGTATTGACGCGCCCAGAATCCTCTCTTATCATTCATTTATACAAGATACCATAAATTCAAGATTGCCGTCATTACAATCTTCTTTGTCTGTGGCACCTAGCATTACATTCTTCCTTCGTGTACCTACCTGTAGTTAACAAGTTGACGGCGCGGGCGTGCTCGCGCGGCCCGGGCGCGGAGTCCCCGCCGAGCCGCAGCGCCGCCTCCAGCCGCGTGGACAGCCGCTTCTCGGTCCTGTCCACGATCTTGGTGAATGCCTCGCTGTCAGGGTCTGGGTTGTCTGCGCCGCCTGGCGGGGAAAGGTAGGTTATTGGATACGCTATGCAAGACGTCAGTAGAAGTAACTCATAATGCTAATGGATATTGATAATGCGCTTGAAGCTTTTCAAGTTGAAGTCCAAATAAAATTGTTGCGTCGATGCATGCATGAGTATTGCTTATTGTCCAATGTGTTGAATACATACATTTTTGTTGACTTTTGTGACAAAACCGGATCTAACACCAGGGTGTAAGATTCGGTTTTGTCACAAAAGTCAACAAAAATTTATGTATTCAACACATACATTTAAATGTCAGTTTACACACAAAAACATATATTATTTCCTCTTACCTTGCGGCGTAGCGTCATCCGCCCCGGGCGCGTCAGGCGAATACCGCCCAACTGTCACGGCCACTAAGGACTCCCCTCTGTTCCTGTCAGGCTCAGTGGACACCGACGCGACAGTCTCTCTGGATGCTATGTGGCCGCTCGGCATGGATGCTGCGCTCTTTATTACTGGAAATAAAAGACATAACTCGTCAAGACTAATTTACTCCCTTGCTAACAAAGGTTCGACTTGTAGGTAAGGTAGGAATTGTGTTGGTCTTATGGTACAGTCAGGCTGTGGCAAAGAAATCTGAGAGGCGTCAGGTTTGCTTGCTCCAGAATGTACAGCAGTTTACCGACTGAAACTTGCCGTATTGAAAATATCCTTACAATATCTGTAAGGTAGTGACTAGGTTGTGGCTAGTCGTTTCACACTTTGGTAGTGTATGGTTTGTGACTAGTCGTGCCAAAGCATCTCAACACTGGGCTCGCTAGCTTGTGACTAGTCGTGCCAAAGCATCTCCACACTGGGCTCGCTAGCTTGTGACTAGTCGTGCCAAAGCATCTCCACACTGGACTCGCTAGGTTGTAACTAGGCGCGTAAACAGCCATTCGCTAGTCAACGAACCACTCAAATATGCTCCATATTGCAACTCTATAAAGTTAAATTTGTATTGTAAGTATATGACATGAACATGACTCAAGTTGCTCTTCATTGTCATTTTTGCCTCAATCAAAATCTGATATCTCGACGGCAACGCCATCTGATAACAGTCTTAGGAAGCGCAAAACACCTGATGATGACTTCACCCACCTATTTAAGACTTTTACTCTAGAAATTAAAGCCACTATAAGCAACCTGCAAACTGATATGAGCACTAAACTATCTGAAATCAACCAACATATGAGCACCATAAGATGTGACCTGGACACGTTAAACTCAACGACTTCTGAGATAAAGGCTGAAATTAATTCTTTGCGAAATGATTGCATTAGTACGAAGAAACGTGTCTCCGAACTTGAAGATAAGCAGCAGGCTATGTATGCATCAGTTACTGACATCCAATCTTCGGCACAGTTTTGTTCTGATCAACTGGATGACGTTCAGAAACGTCTGTCGTTATTAGAAAAGTCGAGTAGCAATGGATCGCAGGTAACAAATAAAATGATTTCTTTGGAAAGTAAAATAGAGTATATGGAACAACAGGCCCGGCAATGCAACATTGAACTGACTAACGTTCCTGAAAGGAGAGGGGAAAACCTGAATATTATTTTAGAAACAATCGGATCTAAGATTAATTACCCTATTCAGCATAAGGAGATAATCTCGGTTCACAGAGTCCCGCAGGCTCAACAATCGGATCGCCCAAAGAATATTATAATAAAAATGCAAACTCGCACTCTACGAGACAATATATTAAGTGCATTTCGCGCCTCCAAAGGTCTAAAGACGGACGAACTCGGTATAGCGGGCCCTTCTAGAGCTGTCTACATGAACGAGCACCTAACTCTTCAAAACAAACTATTATTTCGAGAGAGCCGCGAGAGGGCGCGCGCGCAAGGCTACAAATATGTCTGGATTAAGAATGGGTCGGTCCTTGTGCGTGAAGCGGACACAAGTCCAGCCTTCGCCATTAGTTGCCGCAACGACATCAACAAAATTCAACGCAAGGAAGCTCTATAGTGGTTTTTTACTTATATTTAATAACTATAATAGTATATATCTTTATTTCCTCATCACTACACATTGTTTACAAAACAATTTTAGTTTGATGTTTATAATGCTTACATTTCTTAAATGTGAATTTAATATTAAAAAAATTAAAATAGTATTTATGTGTACAGAAATATTCCAATATTCGAACATGTATCCATACCTGTGTACGTCTTTCTTCTTAAGCCTCTCACGTAGAAATAGCATAGGCATGCATGCTTTCTTTGCTCTCCCAAATAATAAGAAATTACTTTTTTATTCGTATATAAATGGCCACTAGCGACTTATCGGTCTATTATCAAAATTGTAAGGGTTTACGGACCAAACTAAACTCACTTTACATGAACATTCTGGCACACACATATGATATTATAATATTAACTGAAACTTGGCTTATTAACGATATATGTGACAGCGAATTCATTGATCAACGTTATACGGTGTATAGGTGCGATCGTGACAGAACTGCCACTAAGAAATTAGACGGTGGCGGAGTGCTCGTGGCCGTGCTAAAAGAATTAAGGACATCTGCGGTTACCCACACGAATAATTATTTATCACAATTTGTGGAACATGTTTTAATTAGTTTACCCAGTACCCTAAAATGTAAAAATCACATTATAAGTGCCGTGTACATACCACCTAAAACTAAAGAAGACATTTACGAAAGCTATTTAAAGTCTCTCCAAACAATTATTAATGGCAATGATGTAGATTTATTTTACATTATTGGAGATTTTAATTTACCACATTTGGAATGGGTTCCTCACTCTAATACTAAAGGCTACACTTGTAACGGCACTACTTCTATTTGTGAACTGTTATCAAATTTTATGTCCCTTAATAATGCATTTCAATATAATTTTCTTAAAAATTCGGATAATAGAATACTGGATTTATTAATATCTAATATAATTTTAAATGAATCGTTACCAGCCTCCCCAGAACTTAGCAAAATTGACCCTTTACATCCACCATTTTACAATATAATCGCCCTTGATGTAGACAACAAGCCTATGAAGAAACGCGCAGTACCTAAATATAATTTTCATCGTGCAAAATTCGATCTTATTAACAGGGACCTAAATTTAATAGATTGGCATGGGTTACTTGGCCAGGCATCAGCTGAAGACGCTTTAGATATATTTTATGATAAAATTTATGGTATAATAAAAACTCACACCCCCCTGAGCAAATCCAAGTCATCTCGGTTTCCTGTATGGTTTTCTCCTGCATTAATACACATATTTAATGATAAAAACAAAGCATGGATTAAGTGGAGGACATACGGAAATCTCTGTGACTACCAAGCCTTCTCATTATATCGTAAACGATTTAAGTCTGAGTGCGACAAATGTTTCACTACCTATATTGAATCGGTGGAAAGTAGTATCTCAACAAATGTCAAACATTTCTGGACCTATATAGCTAATCGTCGAAATAAGTCAGGTATACCTTCCACAATGAAATATGACGGCCATTCCTCAAATGATCCTAATACTGTCTGTAATATGTTTTCAGATTATTTTCACTCTGTATACGAACCCTCGACAATTGATATAAATAAATGGTCTTTGCCTCCTTGCAGTAATAATAACAATGTACTGATACATAATTTGCACTTTACCGAACATCGCGTTCTACTAGAGCTCAAGCGACTAGACCTTGTTAAAGGGGCCGGACCAGATGGATTACCTCCTATTTTCTTAACTCGTGTCGCGGACAAAATATGTACACCGTTAAGTATTATCTTTAACAAATGCATAACGGAAGGAGTGTTTCCAACTGTGTGGAAGTTAGCTAATATAACACCTGTCCATAAAGGTGGTCATAAAAATGAAGTAGGTCAATACCGACCTATATCCATAATGTCCACCTTGTCGAAATTATTCGAACGACTGGTTCACGATGTAATATACCCTATCCTCCACAATGCACTAATTCAAGAGCAACACGGATTTGTCAGAAAGCGCTCCACGACAACAAATCTTATTTTATTTGCTAATTACTTATTTGAACATATGGATAACAGGATACAGGTGGACGCTGTTTATACAGATTTCCGCAAGGCTTTCGACAAGGTGGACCACAGACTTCTATTGGATAAAATCGCATACAATGGCATACGCGGAGACTTGCTTCGTTGGTTTGCGTCTTACATAACCAATAGACGTCAGAGAGTATTAATAAATGGGTTTCAGTCAAATACAATTGTAGTTACTTCAGGCGTCCCTCAGGGATCTATTCTAGGCCCCCTGTTGTTTATTCTTTTTATCAACGACATTAAACAATGCTTTTTGAACTCAAAATTTTTAATGTACGCAGATGATCTTAAGGCTTTCAAACCCATTTACAACATAAACGACAGTTATTTATTTCAGGAAGACTTAAATCGTCTGAGCGTCTACTGCGATCAAAATAAACTTAAACTTAACTTAGACAAATGCAATTTTATAACTTTCTCAAAAAAAGTAACAAATATAAATTTTACCTACTCTCTTTGCGGCGCGCCTCTGGAGAGAGTTGATTCGCTCAGAGACCTGGGTATACTATTTGATCGAAAACTACATTTAGATTTACACATTGAAAAGATTGTTAATAAAGCTTATCAATTGTACGGGTTCATAATGCGTGCTTCTCACGACTTCCATCAACCCTCTACTTATCTTCATCTATATAAAAGCCTAATTAGACCTCAACTGGAATACGCCGTGTGTGTTTGGAATCCGCTGTATATTAAATATAGGGAGATTATTGAAAGAGTGCAGAGAAAGTTTTTGCGTGCTATGCATTTTAGGTGCCACCGTGGTACTTTATCTTACAGTAGGCTTCTTGTAAAATATAAAATGCAAACATTGGAAGATAGACGTACCCTACTAGAGGCTATGACACTGTATGGTATATGCCACAATAAGTACGACTGTATGGACTTAACTAATAAACTCTGCTATGTAATACCACGAACAGTTCTCCGTCGGGAGGTTCGCGCCTACCAACTATTCTCTACTTCACATAGTAAAACTAATGCAGGTAAGCGCGCACCTCTTTGTCGCATGGTAAATAATTACAACAATATTTTTATAAATATTGACATATTTCACCAGTCCATATCTTCATTTAAAAGAAATGTTATCGATACATTATCATAGTCTCAGGTTTCTTTGAATATTAAGTATATCTATATTAAGTATAGTAACTATTGTTTTTTTTTTTGTCATCGCTAATTTAATTGATTTAATTTTATATAACCTCTCAACTTGACACCTCTTTATTTTATAATTCTGTGGATGACGCTGTGGGCTGTACATTTATATTTCTTTTTTACTTATGTTATTTATAAGATTTTCAATGTATGGCTGTTTGTCTTCCCTAATAAATAAAAATAAATAAATAAATAAAATAAAATTGTGCCCCAGTAGTGCGGACGTGATGGGTCGCGATGAAACAGCTACCAGAGGACCTTTGTACACAATATAACGCTATTGTGGCAATATGTTTTCTATTGCATGAATATAAAGTAATTGTATTGTATGTAATTAAGTACTGTACTTAAATTTGGTTCTCAGTAAGATAGATTAGGGTTAGTGGGTCATTCTGTTATATTGTCTGTGGGGGTGTAAGACCTGGCTCTCTTAAGTGGAACCTTTGTGCATATCTCGAAGGTCTAAACTGCCTTCCTAAGCTTTGACAATTTCCCACCACGCTGGTCCACTGCGGATTGGTGGGTTCACATATCTAGATGTGCTTAATCTAGATATTGGGGTTTCCTCACGATGTTTTCTTTCACATGCAACATGATTATCCCCGAATTTAATTCTACAAAAATAAACAACGTATAGCATACATAATATTATCTTTTATTTATAATAAAAACTACTATTAATAATTCAACGTATGGTATAATTAAATGAGACATTTTCTGACATTCTCTATTAACAGGATGGTTGTGGTTTTCAACCTTTTCCACAATCTTCAGTCTCGAGCCATCATTGTTCAAAGCCAACTTTAGCATCATGGGGCAGTTGTCCTTATAAGTCGTCGTATGCCGTATGCCTCTGCCTTTCGACTTAAAAGCCCGGCCTCCCATTTTACATGCATACGTCAGACTATAGTATTTCAGATCTTCGTTGCATGATGCTAATTTCTTTGGGCACACGGCTTTGGACTTTTCAATAGTTTTCGCAGTCCTCTTCCACAACTGGACACAATTTATTCTTTCGTAATTTGTAATAAACGTGTCCAGTTCTTCAAGCGACTCAAATTCCATTCTTTGAAATAAATTCAAATTTTTTCAACAAAAAACAACACCTTTGTTTACAATGACCGCTATTATAACCTTAAAAGTAGAAAGAGCAACTTGTGTCATGTTCATGTCATATACTTAACTACAATACAAATTTAACTTTATTGTGTTGCAATATGGAGCATATTTGAGTGGTTCGTTGACTAGCGAAGGCTGTTTACGCGCCTAGTCACAACCTAGCGAGCCCAGTGTGGAGATGCTTTGGCACGACTAGTTACAACCTAGCGAGCCCAGTGTGGAGATGCTTTGGCACGACTAGCCACAACCTAGACACTTCGATATCTGTAATGGGAATTCCAGCGCTTTATCAAAATCAAACCCACAGCCGTTCGGTCATTATTTGTACAAAGAAATTAGGTATGGTATTTTTCAAATAAAAAAACCACTCTACGGCTAAGTCCACCATAAAAGATAGTCTATTAAGTAACGTACCAATCTCCCCATGCTCATCATACAGCGCGGCCAACTTCGGCTTGGTGTCGGCCAGGAACTGCGCCAGCCGCGGCGCCGGCCCGGCAGACCCGCCCGGGAACGACAGCTCCGTGTCGAATATCGTCATTAGGAGGCTAAGGACAAGGTTGGGGTTTTGTTAATCTGTCAGCTACAGAAAGAGCGATATGACGTGAGAAATAATATATTTTTTACTGCGTATGATTTCACAGTAAAGAAGGCGTTCATGATAATCAAATAGCGATGTTGAAAAACCTTAACGATAACCGAAGGGGTACAACTAGAAGGTTCTAGAAGTGATTTACTACCAAGAGATTGAGTCGCCAGCTAACTATAAGCTATGTAGACCACTATTCATTGGGGCTTATCTCCAGTAGTGACCGAGAATTTATTAACTATCATAATTAATAACACAGTACGGTTAGCGTGCGGCCAGAAGACGTTTTACTGGTCACACACATTCTTTTAAATAACTAACCTGCCAATGCTCTCGCGTACGTTCTGGTACGGGTGCTGTATGAAGCGGGCCTCCTCCAGTTGTCTCAGTATTTGTGCTGCTAAAGGAGCCGTCCGCCAAGTCAGCGACCCTAGCGCGCCCTGGGGAAAGAAACAATAAAATTTGACTTCTAAATGATATAAGATAGGAATATCACAACAGGTTATGTTTTTTTAGATCGGTTAAGGTGAGGCTCAATTGGTCCTTTGCGCTGCGTTGCGTTGCGTCGTCACAAAGGAGGTCATAAACAATATATGGCAGTGACAACGCAACGCACTAATAGGGTCTCGCCCTTAGTTGTATGGACTTTTTACAGCACACCTCTCCTTTGAAAAGGTCGAGCATATTTGCGCGCACTTTTTTGTTATGCATATTTTTCTATATTTACTGTATTCACAACTCAATATTCTCACCTGTAGCGCATAAAGCCTCGCCTGCACCGCAAACGACGTGGTCTGGTCGGGATTGACATCATTCTCCTTTGTAGGTTGCGGCGCGCACGACTCCACTAGTGAAGATATCACGACGGCGCTGCGGTTCGGGTCTAGGTTCTCTACGGCCGACGCTATGCAGGTGCCCCAGTCTTCCATCGTTTCGGGGGTTACGGCTGCTAAGCCTGGGGAGAGTGGAGAAATGTGTCAAGGAGTGTATATTATGTATACTTAGTTTTACTCTGGTTTATACAAACCCGTGTGGCTATTGTACTTAATTTGCATAGACTCACGTTGACCATGGGCCATGACTCGACCAATTATAGCCGACAGCAGTATAAAGGTAGCTGGTAGTAGTAGGAATTAGGATGAAGGCCGAAACCAGAATGTTGTGGTGCTCTAAGGAGCGGTCCATATCCAGCAGTGATCGCTATTTTTTCCTCTTTATTCTCAGAGAGTGAGAATGAAAATGACACTCACCAGCCTGCAAAACATCCGTAGCTTTCACCAGACACTCCTGTGCTTGAGCCCTTGGCCAGTACCGCGGGGCCCTTATAGCCGCCGCCGCCACCTCCGCCGCGAACCTCTGCGACGCCTCCTGACTGTCTATTACTGCCCTAAACTTACGCTGTCTCAGCCGTCACTTTTAGCACTTTTTCATGATAATAATTAAGAAGTACAAACACTCACCAGCCTGCAACACATCCGTAGCTTTCACCAGACACTCCTGCGCTTGCGCACGCGGCCAGTACCGCGGGGCCCGTATAGCCGCCGCCGCCACCTCCGCCGCGAACCTCTGCGAAGCTTCTTGGCTGTCAGCCGCTCGGGGGAGAGCGAGCGAGAGGAACGTGTTGGTGACTCGCTCGCCGTACGAACGGAATAGCAGCTGTTGGGAAATGTTGTTCATATTAGTAAAATTAGGGTTTGCCCTTGGGCTTCGATTGGCTAAAAAGGGATACCCGTCGGAATAGCGGGTTAAAATTAGATTCCAAGTAACAGAGTTCTCAATTGTTTTAAGATTTTCAAAACAGTTCAGATTTTCTGGCGTTTTGCACTTAGCGACAAAGCGAGAACTTAATGGTATTTTTATTATGTATAGCTGTCCCCGGGCACTTCGCTTCGCCTTAAAAAGTTTTCCCGTGGGAATTCCGGGATAAAAAGTAGCCTATGTTCTTTCCCAGGGTCTAGACCATATGTATACCAAGTTTCATTCAAATCCGTTCAGTGGTTTTGGCGTGAAAGAGTAACAGACAGACAGACAGAAAGACAGACACAGTTACTTTCGCATTTATAATATTAGTTAGGATAAGTTTATGGTCGAGCATTGAAAACGTATTGGCTGGTAAAGGTAACATAAGAATAAGAAAAATAGCACTCTCAAAATGACTCACCCTAAACATAGCGAAGCGGCTGCCGCTAAACTTATCCTTGCCCTTTTTCTCCTCGACAGTCAGAAAGGCAACCAGCCTGTTTATGTTGGCCTCGTTAGTGAAGAACTCGAAGATATGGCGCTCTCCTTCCTCCATGGAGGTTACGTCGCGATCTAGAGGGACTTGCTGGCTGGCTGGTGCTGCCACCTGGCGGGAGAAAAGAGGTTTTACTGTGAGGTATGGGAAGGAAAACACAGTGTATACAAGTTTAAAGCTGGTATATTTATTTCATGATTGATAATAAAAAAATTAACGACTTTTTAATTTCATGTACGGTACATACTTTTGTACCTTGTCAAACTAACAAACCGTCATTGTTTGCTTACCAAGTTACCCGATCGTCTATACTACGCTCTATTATAAAGTAACAATAGACTAACACAAAACTTACCTCAAGTTTTTCAGGCCAGGCGTAGAATCCCACGGATGAATTCCGGAGCCACGGCTTGTCCCAGTCTTCGTCTGTCTTCGGCACTCGAGATTCGTCCCAAATCACCCATTCCAAGTCTTTCCTGTATCCTGCAGACGAAATATTAAGTCCTCTAAGATTAGTTGTGCCATTAAAAATGGTAACCTACAATGGGGTCTGGTATTTAAGTAGGAGGTGACAGTGATAAAGCGAGACAGCTTGACTCCGTTTTAGTCCCAATTCTGTACTGCTTATCCGTAAGTTACCGTTACATTTGATAGGTTTCTTTTGTTCCAATAGATTTACCTAGTTAAATTAGGTAATTAGGCAAGCTAGCAATTGCTTTTCAAACTATAAAAGCTAACATAAAAAGCAAAACAAACCTGGCACAAAAGTCCCCGGCTTCGGAACACCAGCCGCTTCATACGGATCAATCGTGATCTTCT
Organism: Plutella xylostella; assembly: GCF_932276165.1. Classification (NCBI taxonomy): domain Eukaryota; kingdom Metazoa; phylum Arthropoda; class Insecta; order Lepidoptera; family Plutellidae; genus Plutella; species Plutella xylostella. Next base: position 5,246,873 of record NC_064005.1, read on the forward strand.
TCACTTTATGCTTCCTCTGCTTGAGTGCGAAGTGCGTCAGTCTAATAGCCGTACGTCTGACTGCTATGTCGTCGTGGATGAGACAGTTGACTATCAATCGGACTGCGCTGGGCGGGTATGGGGTTTGTAGGCTCGGGCAGTAGGTTAGCATCTGCATTATTAGCTCCAGTCGGCGCCAGGGACTGTGGTAAATAGATGGCGGTTTATGGTGGAGAAATTATGCAGGTATGAAATATTGACAGGCATTTTTTTTTATAGCGCTGTTTACCCTCGTATTTTAAATCGCATATAAAACATATAGCACATAGCATCGCAATAGCAATCGCATATAGCACAGAAAACATAATTTAGTACGTTATATTTCGGTGAGCCTCGCGCTATAAAAAAATTAGGGCGCGCTTAGCCTTAGAGCAAGTTTATTAATAGCCTATACAAACAAACTCACTATCAAATCTTTCCTCCTTATAATATGAGTTTAGATAAAGATGACCAATAACTCACATATTAGGAGCCTCAGCAATCCGCACCATCTCCTCAAGCAGAGCATTGTACGTAGCCACATTCCTATCGGAAGTCGCTCGCTCGGTCTCCACCGCCTTGCTCAAATGCTCCACGAAGGTTTTGTCTTGTTTCTGCTCTGTGGTCAGGAAGTACTCTGCGGCGTCTACGCAAGATTGCGGGACTGTCAGTTCTGTGTTCACGTTGGGGAACTGACGGTGAAGCGTCTCGCTGAACGCTTGTTCTAGTCTGTAGGATGTAAATTTTAAGGTTATTGAAATATTGTACCCCTTTAGAAAGATTTGAGATTCTTAACAGTTTTTCCGCGCACCTAGCGCCATCCATGAGTGGCGACCAGAATGAAATGTTTGCAAATACTTTCTATTTGCAATACAAATGACTATAATGTCGTAATACCGGAAAACCTAAACAAAAGCGAAAAAATCCTTTGAATAGAATCAAAACTCACCTCATAATACTCGGTTTCTCGCTGAGCGGCGCCGTCAAAATGGCCGGCCACAGTACCCTTAGTACCTCCCAGTCCTGCTTGGCCACCAACGGGCCAACCCTTGGGCCCAACATTATGTACAAAGCGCCCTTATGTCTCGCATGCCATTCTTCGCCCGTTCCGCCAGTGGCCAATAAAGCTTTTAGTTGGGGTAACAGAGCTCTGAATGAATACGCGTGGTGGGATATCATCCAGTATAGACGCACTTGAGCTAGGATGCGAACCTGAAAGATAGTAGTAGATACTTTTTAGTATTATTTTTTATCAGGATGCCGGTGGTAGCTTATTGCAGATGTTCTTGTATGGTACTAATGCTTCCTTATTTTTGGTTGAATCGCTAGTCAATTAGAAAAGATATGGTAAATTTACAAAAACAACGTTGTTTCAATATGACACTTTAAATCCCGTTGCAGGTGGAATTAGTGTATTATGGTAAAGACGATAAATTCTCTCCTAATCATGCTCCTCATCTATTCGATAGTAAATGGAACATGTTTAGACGAACGCCATTTTTATAAAGCTACGTATTAACTACCGTACCAATCTATACTTACAGAAGTATACGTATTAATCGACAGCTGAAACAGCGAGTTCATGATCGACAGCCCAGTCGGCCCAATGCCCGCGTCATTCTGCAGATCAATCCTCGCTTCGTCTTGCAACCTTACGGCGTCTGCCAATAAGGTCCTAATTCGCCCGCCGCCAGGAGGCCCGCCCTTCCCGTCTAAGGCGCGTACTAATGCTTTCTTATTTTTGGTTGAATCGGTACTCAATTTGAAAAGATATGATAAATTTACAGAAACAACGTTGTTTCAATATGACACTTTAAATCCCGTTGGAGGTGGAATTAGTGTATTATGGTAAATACGATAAATTCTCTCCTTATCATGCTCCTCATCTATTCTATAGTAAATGCAACATGTTTAGACGGGCACCATTTTGGTAACGCTACGTATTAACTACCGTACCAATCTATACTTACAGAAGTATACGTATTAATCGACAGCTGAAACAGCGAGTTCATGATCGACAGCCCAGTCGGCCCAATACCCGCATCATTCTGCAGATCAATCCGCGCTTCATCTTGCAACCTTACAGCATCAGCCAATAAGGTCCTAATTCGCCCGCCGCCAGGAGGCCCGCCCTTCCCGTCTAGGGCTCGCTCTAGGGCGGCGTAGGAGCGCATTCTGGCTTCCATGCCGGGGCCGCTGCGACAGGGACGGATGCCGCTTACTCGCTCCCACACCTAGGGAAGAAGAGGGGTATTAATGATGAGTAATAGTCACTTGATATTTCATAGCACGCAAAAATATCGAATCTTGTGATCAATAGTTTACAGTTTATTTGTCGGGTTTTATATATTTGTATTGAAGTTGAGCATCACTTATACACAAGTATAACCGGTTTGTTTTGAAACAAGTGAGGAAATTGTGCAGTTGGTTGTTTTTCATTCTTATTCGATTCGACACTTAAAAATCTGCTGGAAACTTTTGGTACATCGCACTGAAATCATCAATAATAATGAATGTAGGTATTAAACCTGTATAAGCATCTAAACCTCCTTAGTATCGTCATCCTTGGCGGCATCCACACATTGACCCGCATATTGTCTCACTCTAGCGTGAGGCGGCGATGAAACTAACCTGTATCAGCATCTCCAGTCCCTTAGTATCGTCTGCCTTGGCGGCGTCCAGCATCCTGTCCTGCACGCGCAGCAGCAGGCGCGCGAGCGACACGCGCACGCTGTCTCCCTCTAGCGTGAGGTGGTGGCGCACGCCGGAAGCGAGAGGGAAGGTGGTGGCTGGTACTAGGGATTCCACGCTGGAATGTTTATGGGATATGATGATAGTAAATTATAATCAGAAAGGACCCTGCATCGTACCACTCTCTAGCTCTCTCTCATTGAAAAACTGAGACGTTTTCAAGAGGCGTCGCCGTATCATGTTTATGTGTGGGAGCCTTGACTCACATAATTAATTAATTAACATAGTTTTAATACATCAGCAGTAGGTATATGGTTGTTGTCATGGCATGATCGTCTGAGTCTTGGAAAGTTAGAAACTACGAGGGCAATAGGCTATTATTTATGGTGCTATCGGCACCTCTTTTACTACTATTAAAAAACGTAATATAAATCTTAATCTCAGCACATTAAAAATATAGGTTATAACTTACAGTTCAACCGGCGCTTCCTCTGGCGGCGGCAACAGAGTTCCACAACACGTCAGCGCATTGATGATGTAGAAGCACCTCAATCTCCGCTTCCTGCACAGATCCCTCTCCCCATCCAACCACTGCCGCAGCCTCGTTAATTCCGGCTTCATATACTTATCTAGAAGCTTCTGAGCACACGCCACCTCTTCCTCACTAGGGGTGTGCCACACAAACTTCGCCTCTTTCAAAGGACAACCCTTCCCCCACTCGCGAATAGGCAACCATTCCTTAGGCGCTTTAGAGAAGTCTTTACTTGTGCTCCTGAACTCCCGAAGCTCGACCACACTCATCGACGCCATTATGTGGCCTAGAATGTCGCATGCACGCATTATCGCGTCTTTGGCGTGTAGTTTTAACGCTCGGTCTAGGACTGTTGTTATTTGCGGGATGTATTTTATTAGGACTTTGCCGTCGCATTCAACTGCGTGAGAGAGTAAGAGAAGGCGATAGACGAGCTCGCAGGGAGGGTTCTCTTCTCTGAGAGCTTCGTCTGTACTCAGTAGTTCGTTTATCTCCTCGCACAGTTGAGGCACGAAGGCAGCTAGCGTCGCTTCCGAGTTGACACGGGCAAAGACACGAAGCAATACACCGACTATACTGCCAGCTACATTCGTCTCGAATGTACTGTCTGTGGCGAAATGCTTAAACTTCCTCAAAGCTTCGTCGAATATTCTCGGCGAACATTGCATCAACACTGACGTGGCAGCCGATGATAATGCCGTTTCAATCACCGACTCTGTCTTGCTCCTCAACGCGTCTGACTCTTTGGATTCTAAACGAACATTTTCCAATACACTCGACTCGACAATCCCGAAGAGTCGCTCGAAAAAGAGTAGGACAAAGTCTTCGAATTGGGCGGTGGACTCACAAGTCAGGAGTTCTTCTTCTGTCAAGTCCGACCAGTGGTCCGCTGCGGAACTGCAGTCTATGTAGGGCACCATCCAACTGAATATCAGGATGAAATGTAGGGAGACTAGTGTCTTCTTGATATCGTTAGGGTCAAGGCCTGGTAATGCGCCCATGAGTAGCGGCACAACATGCGTGGGTCCTTCGGGGTAGTCAGCGGCAGGGCCTCTGAGCATCGGTCTAGCCACCGCTGCTACGGCTGACATAGCCGCCGTCACCCTATGCGGTTCTGTTAGGGACTCAAGAGAGGTCCTCAATCGTTCTAGTAAGGGTGGTATGACAAGGGCGGGGCGTAAAGTGGCCATGTTTTGCAAGGCGGCAGACACATCGACGGAGCCGCTTCGGCTGTGCACGGCTAGCAGAGTGGGTTCGAGCACTATTTGGACGAACTCTGTGATGTCTTGGTCTCGCAGTTTGTATCCGTCGGGCGTCTCGTTCTCCCATGTGCGTCTGTATTTTGTGTCTCTTTCGCGCCGGACCCTGGGAAATAACAATAGTGTTATAGAATGCAAGTAAATTAAAATGATTTATTTATTTAATACTTTATTGGACAAATATAACATTTAATTAATGATTACAAACGGGCGAATAAAATCTCGCTCGCACAAAGACATATCGGAACTCGATCGATCATAGGTGCGAGCGAGATGTCTGATAAGATGGTTAGCATGTTTGCAATGGCTTTAGTATAGATTATAAATGCTTTTCATCTTGTTGCTGTCCTATGGTACCCCAGTGGTACAGAGGGCCTTCACAAGCGTGCGCCACGCCGTTCTGTCCTCAGCAACCGCTCTGGCTTCCGTCCAGCTCAGGCCTTGCGCTCGCAGCTCGCCGTCCACTGTGCGCCGCCATGTGTGCACGGGGCGACCGCGTCTGCGGTGGCCGCCCGGCGGTTTCCATTCGAAGGCAATGCTCGCTTTGCTCTCGGCTCCTTTTCTGATTGTGTGGCCAATCCATCTCCATTTTCGCAATGCGATTTCTTGTTCGATGGAGGTCTGCTTACACACGTTCCACAGGTCAACGTTCCGGATTGTGTTCGGCCAGAAGATGTGGAGGATCGACCTCAGGGATTTGTTGACGAACACTTGTAGTTTGTTCATCAATCCCTTAGTCACTCTCCACGTTTCACAACCGAACAGCAGAACCGATTTGACGACGGAGTTGAAAAGGGAGATTTTCACGCGACGCTTGAGCACGTTGGAGTCCCACACCGGTCTTAGTTGTGCGAAGGCAGCTTTCGCCTTATTTATTCTGGCTGCGACGTCTTCGTCCGTCCCACCTTGGTTGGTGACTGTACTGCCGAGATACACAAAACGGGATACTGTCTGTAGGCTTTCATTTTCCAGAACAAGTGGGTCGGTGTCAGTCGACTTTACGCGCATGTCCACTGTTTTTCGACGGTTAATTCGCAGGCCCATCTGGTCAGCAGTGTCTCGCAGTTTCTCCAACTTTGCTTCCAGTTGGGCTAATGTTGGCGATATCAGTACAATGTCATCCGCGTAGTCGAGGTCCTCCAGAACACTTGTACCCCAACTGATGCCTTGGACATTTGTTGTCACCTCGCGCATGACGTCATCCAGCACAATAATAAATAGTAGCGGGGACAAGAGGCAACCCTGTTTTACACCGGCGGTGATATTTATTGGTAAGCCCAGCTCTTTTTCATGTATCACCCTACACGTGCTTCCCTCGTACAGGGACTGGACAATTCGCACTATGGCGCTCGGTATCCCTCTACGGTACAGGCTGGACCACAGCGCGCTCCACTTCACGGTGTCGAAGGCTTTCTCAAAATCTACGAACGCGAGATATAGTTCGGATTGCCATTCGACACACTGTTCTATCAGGATGCGCAGGGTGTTGGTGTGGTCAGCGCAGGAGCGGCCGGGGCGGAATCCAGCTTGCTCTTCTCTGAGCGTGGGTGATACTTTGTCCAGTATGCGATTGAGCAATATTTTTGCTAACACTTTAGCGGCAGAAGGAAGCAGGGTGATGCCGCGCCAGTTGTCGCACTGGGATAAATCACCTTTCTTAGGGACTTTCACTAAAAGGCCTTGCTTCCATTCGGCAGGTACCACTCCAGTTTCCCAGATTCGGGTCAGAAGGGGGTAGAGTAGCGAAGCAGTTGTCGGGGCGTCAGCTTTCAGCATGTCCACATGGATATTGTCTATGCCTGGAGCTTTACCGCTCTTCAGCTGCTTAACTGCTACGACTATTTCGGTAAAACTAGGCGGAGTCGTAGCAATATCCAGTAGTTTATCCCCTCCGCTGACGTCCCCTCCAGGTGATGGCTCTGTCTGGGTGCGGTCCAATACTGTTTTAAAGTGCTCTGTCCACCGGCTCAATTGCTCTCCAGAAGTGCACAGGAGTCTGCCATTTCGGTCCTTGAGCGGCTTTTTCGGTGTTCGGGAACCTTGGCCACTGATGCGTTTGGTGATTCCGTAGAGTTCACGCATGTCTTTCCGACTTGCAGCAGAGTTCGCTCGATCGGCCAGTTCATCGTAAGCTCTTCTGCGGTCTCGTCGTGCCAACTTTCGGATCGATGAGCGCAGTGATCGATACCGTTCCTGCAGCTCTGTAGGACATGCTCCAGGATGGGGCAGCATTTGGGCTTTGATGAGTGTTCTGGTGTTAATGGCTTGCCATAACTCTGCAGACATCCACTCCTCTCTCCTCCGGTTTGAGTAACCAAGCACTTCTTCGCCAGCTCTGGTGAACGCCGTGCGGATGCGGCTCCAGGACTCTTCCATCTGTTCGTCTTCGAGTTCCTCCAGTAATTCGAATTGGTTCCGAAGGGATAGACGAAACTCCTCCCTGTATACCGGGTCTCTTAGTTTTTCCACTTCGAAACGTCTGGCGGTTTTTTCAGACTTTCGCGACGGGATAGCCAGTCTCAGGCGCACCTCACCCAGAACAAGATGGTGGTCGCTGTCGATGTCAGCTCCTCGGCGGTTACGAACATCCAACAGAGATGATCTCCAGGTGCGGCTGATCGCAATATGATCAATCTGATTGCGTGTTACACCGTCTGGAGATATCCAGGTGACTTTGTGACACTCCTTGTGTTGGAACAGCGTTCCGCCGATAACAAGCCCGTGGTTTGAACATAGCTCACCGAAGAGTTCTCCGTTCTCGTTTATTTCTCCGATGGCTCCAAAAGGACCCATGTAGTGTGTCCGATCGACACAGTTTGAGCCCATTTTCGCGTTCATATCACCCATGACAATATCAATTTCATCTTACAGATAAAAAAATCTTGTAAAGTTAATTGTCATTTTTCATTTACCCTGATAAGTGCCAATTTCTCCATAGTCGGTTAGAGCATAAGCAGGTGTTAGTAATTGACTTTTGACACATCTGTCAAGAATTTAATATGGAGTTGACGTATAATAATTGATTAACCAATGCCTGGTCGGTTAGATAACCGACTATGGAGATATTGGGGCTTAATATAATAATTTACCCAGATTACTAAGATTGCCCTGGTTTATGCTTACCTCATAAGGAATTCCTTGGACAGCTTCCTCAGCAGATCCCGCAGTCTGAACGACCAGCGCCCTGAGTTGGCGCTGTGCAGGTAGCTCTCTATGCCAGTCAGGAATATACGCAGATGCTTCAACACCAGCCCGTCAGGCGCTATCGTCCACACGATCCACGAAGCTATGTATTTTGTATCTGAAAAGTTTTAAACCATTATATTCTCTGTTTCTAAATTCTGAAGCACAACGTCCACTGCCGGCTAAACTAAGTTAGCCTGTTTTTCATACATACTTAGTGCATAGTTTCCGGTGGATGCAAATGTATGAAAAACTTGCGAACTAACTTAGTTTAACCGGCAGTGGACGTTAGGCTTTAAGGTTGCATTATCTATATTACTAGTCGTATGTGCAATGACTAAGCATGTATGTAATGGCTATATATTACATACTTACCGCAGCACATATCATCCGTAAGGAAAGCTAGAATGAAACGGATTTTATGTGAAATTAGGAACGCCTAATTTCACATTAAGCACTAATGTTATACTACAAACTAAAGTGTATCTAATAATGTGAGTTTTGCAGTATGCTGATCGATCTAACAAAACTTTAATTAAGTTAAATCTAAAAATAAAAGACAACTAAATTTTATGTATGGCAGGGCATATAATGATGCATTTATTCATTAGTTTATTAAGGGCCACATGCACAAACATATTAAATGTAGATATAGTGTTAAATCTCGATTTAAACCACAAATTTATAAGGATTGACGTTTCTTAAATCGAGATTTGACACTAAATCTAGATTTTGTTTGTGCAAGTGGCCATAATTCGTAGTTTGGTACCTAAGACAAAATAATAGCAAAACTTTCTTACCAAGGCTATGGCTCCTAGTGTACTGCATGTCCTTATAGCTGACGGGCAGGTTGACGGCGTGCAAGAAGCGAGTGAACATCTTGGGCACGTGCGGCGTCCAGTCCACGGTACCCGGGTTCCGCTTGGCGAGTGACGAGAATAGCATCATCACTTCCTGTAATGATGAGAGGGGTTATTGGTATGTGGTGTGTAGATACGGTAAATAAAGAAATGGTATGAAAATGGCGGCCGTTAAATAAGTGGTAGCGGGAAGGACTATTGACAGACCTATAAAAAATAGAGCGAGATGTCATGAGTGCATCCGCCATTTGGTTACTGTTTATGTGGGGCACTTATACATTATATATAAGAGATAGAAAGTTACGCTGCTGTAATGTAACTTCGCTCCTATTCCCGGATCTAATTCCAGCTTTATATATACCTCTACTCTATTCGAGCAGTAAAGATAACTAACTCTAAGTTGTATACATCTGTAGTGTAACTTTTCATTACAGGCTATATGACTGGCATTCCTTACCGAGACCCCGCACTGGGAGTTATTACACGTGTCCCACAGCTGCATCAACTCTTGCAGCCACAGATGGTGTCCGAGCGCGGCGCGGGCCGGCGGCAGCGACACGGGCAGCAGGACCGCCAGCTGGCTCAGCAAGTGGTTGTCCGAGGACCAGGGCGCCAGCTGCGGCCGGAACTCGGCCAGGATCTCGGCGGTGGCTGATAGCTCGAAGTAGCTGGAAGCGAGGTTAGGGATGAGTGGTTTTGTCGGGTAATTTTCGCTTTTGTTTTTTGAGTTGGTTTTATCTTTCAGCTGTCTAGTTAGATAGATAACGGTCTTATTGATTAAAGACATTTCTTTCAGACAACTTTTGGGTGCAAGGATAGGAAGAATTTAGTGTACTAAAGAAGAAGAGTATAATCGGCCTGTGTAGCCTTCTTGGACTACGAAAAGGCTCAGTCTAGATCTGGGCTGTGCTGGCATCCTTGCACAGATGCCAAATAGACTGGTGATACACCGAGATGCTGAAGTGCCTATAGGTACGCATCTCATGTCGTCTCTTATAATTTACGATACATATATGATATTATGAAATTTACTTACGGCTTAGCGCACTTGACCATTGTCAAATATGACGACTCCAAAGACCTGCAAGATACATTTTAAATTAGTATTCTTTTATTCAAACCAAAGTACAAGTCATGCAATACCTGTCACCCGTATGGATGAGTAATGTTTTTGAATATTTAACAAGATGGAAGCGGAACCTTGTCAAAGATGAGAATTGATAAATTCATGATCACCACAACTGCCACCTTTGAAACCCAACTCTGTCATAAATTCGCTTCCCATCATTTTCCTTTCCGTCAACTCTAACCAAAAATTACGCAAGAACCATTAAAATCCACCATGACTATAAAACAATTCTGTCAACAGAACTGTGCCACAGACACCGAAGCGGAGCGGGTAGGTAATCTATATCTCTGTTTACGTGGGCAGTTCGGCCTCCGTCCCGGACATTCCCAACATGTCCATGGCCTCGTCCAGGCCTGTCCCGGACAGGAACTTGCGGATCATGTCCAGCACGCCCGGGCTCTGTCCACCGGCCGCGCGGCGCGGTCTGGACAAATGCAGCATATCAATTGGGACTCATGTGATTGGGTGGTTCTACATATGTCATTCTCTTCTGTATTTTATTAGCTGTGGGGGTGATGATGCCTGCACCTGGCGGAGCGACGGCGGGGGGGCGCGACGGCGATGTAATCTAATGCATTAACTAAGTTGTGTTGTCACAGAATAATAACTAGGTGTTGTGTACGAAACGAGTGCCGCACCGCCCCGGCCTGCCGTCCCTCCGCCCGTCGCAAGTTTCGTACCCGCAGACTTAGAACTTTTGTACATATCCCATTAAGGTCTAAACTACCTATCTAAGCTTGGGCCATTTCCCACCACACTGGTTCACAATTTAGTGCCACTCTTTAAATATAAAGAAATGTTTCCTTTGAGTAAAATTAGCTAACTTGAATATTTAAGACAGTTTCCACCAGGGTCTTCAACGCCATATAGTATTAAATACAGTGTCACTTACGTCAGGTAATGGTACATTCCAATATGGGTCCTGCTTTTGTCAAATATTTTCTTCCCCATGAGGTATAGAGGGCGCCATGGTAGCGTCAGTTCATCTGGAGTTATCAAGTACCTCTTCCTGTAAGAAGTAAATAGGTGGAGTTACAGACAAGTATACATAATATTATACTTGCACCAGTTAGTCTTGGTCTTTGCAATCATACCAACTTGCCCTGGGAATAACACCTATAGGAGAAAGGGTCTGTACATACAGACAAATTGTGAACCTCTTACTTTTTTCGAAGTTGGTTAAAAAAATGCTAAAATTGTTACAATGAAATAGTTAGTCATTCATATTATTCAACTCGGTAAATACTTTACCAAGTATATTGAATAGTATAATAAAGTGGAAACCATTATGTAAATTCTCCTTTACATATTCCTAATTTACTAATAAGGTAATAAGTACTACTGAACACAGTATAATATACTACGTAATTGAATGTTACTTACTTTGTCAACATAATGAAGAGTGTGGCAAACTTGTGAATTTTGCTGGGTTCTAAATCAGGGATTAGCACCAGCTCATATACCAGCTTCACCAGCGCTATGTGGTCTTCCTTTGAAAATTTCAACCCATATATTCTGAGAAATCTGTAACAAATGAAAATATAATGTACTAAATGTCCCCGTGAGCTTTGCTTCGCCTTAAAAAGTTTTCCCGTGGGAATTCCGGGATAAAAAGTAGCCTATGTTCTTTCTCAGGGTCTAGACCATATGTGTACCAAATTTCATTCAAATCCGTTCAGTGGTTTTGGCGTGAAAGAGTAACAGACAGACAGAGAGACAGACAGACACAGTTACTTTTGCATTTATAATATCAGTTGGGATACACAAACAGAACATTATTGAAGCTGTGGATGATAGAAGGGATCTGTTAACCAGGACTTACAGTGGAACTAAAAACAGCAGGTTGGGTTTTGTAATTAATATTATAGGAAAAACAAACAAATTTTTAAGAGACTCTTTATCTCAAGAAGGTGTGGAGCTACATTAAGTAAACTTTTTTTACATAATATTGTTTGTGTAGTGTTTGTTAAGTTACTTTAAGTTTCTGGCATTCAAATATATTGTAGCGAGCTCTAGCAGCATATTCAGGGCTCTTATTCAAGAGTGAGTTGTAGTGGGTCGCATCTAGGTTCTAGTTAATTACTGCTTTACCAAAACAACCAACTATAATTTATGGTATGTTATTTAAAGTACAGGATAAAAAAAAAAACTAAGAACTTTGTGAATGCCAGTATCCTGAAATTTTCAGAAGTTCCTTAAGTCTGTATAGGGACAATCATGTTTAGCAATTTTCTATACAATATTACAAAGCATAGCATTGGACCATGCCAATTAATGGGTTGGCATCATATCTTAAATTGGTTGGCATTGGGAATATAAGAATGTAATGGATGATTGAATTACACTTTCAGTTACAGTATCTTTAAATAGATTAGTGCATTCCCCTTTTTAGAAATAGCAATATGAGACTACAACTGTATTATACTCATGTAAAGGTGTAAACTGCTTTCCTAAGCTTTGACCATTTCCTGACACTATGGTCCACTGCAGGTTGGTTGGTAGGTTCACACATCTAGATGTATATTGTGCATGTGCATGTTTATCTCACAATAAATTCCTTCACTGTTCAGTTGATGTGTTTAAATTGTACTTTAATTATTTATTTATTTTGTCATCCAATAGATACCCAACAACGGCCACCAATTTGCCAATTCCCCAAAATAAACTTATGCTCTTTTGTTTTTCACTTTTTCAGATACAATTCAGTTCATTGTTATTGTTATTGCATTGAAAACAAAAATAAAAAAAACTGACTGTTTATTTTATTTCTATAGCAGGTATTTTTAAAGGCCATAGACAGGAAGCTTGGGCCGAAGCCAGAATTTTCAGTGGCAAAGTTGTTGCCAAAGGTTAAAATTATTGTCACATAGGCATTTGAGTGATAACTGTAATATATTTCCGTTTGTAGGAGTACAACTTTAAGCCATAGATATGTATCAGTAATTATAGTAAATTGATGTCTTCTCCATATCTAAGTTTTCTCTACACCTAGAAAATAGGATTACAAATCGCACACTGAAAATAAAGCCCCAGGATATCTGGTGTACTTATAGATTTTATAATAAAAGTTCTACCCTCTTATTTCGAATTGTACACTACATGAAAATAGCTCAATGGACATTTAATTTACTACACATAATGATCACATGGGCATTGTTTAGATAACAATGTAGCTCAACATAATTCATATTAGTATTGGTCTCTATGAACCCTAACTTACTTCATAAGCCTGGCGGTCCACACTCCGCAGGCTGGTTTCATCTCCCGCAACATGACTGCTTTTGCAAGGTTCTCTTTGATTTGCTGGAATAGCCGAGTAGACTCATCGTCCAGCTGGTCAGCGTATGGCAGGAGGGTGTTAATGAGGATCTCCTTCTGGGGCTTGAAGCCCAAGGCCTGGATCCTCTCTGGGGTCGGCTCATATTCATTTTCGTCGTCAGACATCCTGAGTTGGAAACCTTGATTAGGTTCCACTTAACATGGATGACCCTTCCTGCAGCGTCTGTCACGGCACAAAGATTACACAACACTTAAAACTGGTGTATCCTACAAGGTTTTAATCAGTTTTGTCCCGTCACCGCATCAACAATTCAATAACATTGAATTTACACAAGTCATCGAAAGATTTTACGGAAAAACGTCGGCAGCAATGCGTTCCGATACACAAAAATTTTGACATTAATGTTTGTCTACGTCATTACGTCACTTTTCATGTCTTGTACGTTCCATTTTACACAAGGTAGGTACATTGATTATCTCACATTGTACGGTTACCTCAGAATAATAAAGTTATAATCTAAAAGAAAGGCGATCCGTTCACGTTTATACGTGCCGTGACCAAGGCCTCGCATTTTCCTTTTTGGAAGCTTTGACTTACTTTTGTACTGGTATTCTCTTGTGGGAGGTGTGGGAGCAAGAGCAAGAAAAAAAAAAGTACTTAAGTGAGGAAAGATAAAGAAGGTACATATATCATAAACAAGTTTTGATGACAAACAACAGATGGCGCTCAGAACTCAATACAAATTTAATTACTATGAAATTCTACATCACGGTATCAGAGTTTCTCAGGTAAGTGTAATGTAATAATAATATAATATATAGGTAGGTACCTAATCTGCCTGCCGGCTTGCCGTTAACTTACTGGATAACCTGTTTAAATAGCCTCCGACTCCTGATACCTAATATGGCGTGCTAGTTATATCGAACACATATAGTTAATTATGTACTTATAATACTTAATAAAGTTTAAAAATACCTTAGTAGGTAAAGGTATACTAAACGTTTTATTATAGAGTATCCCTGCTAATCATTTTTTTCTTTGCCAGTTTTCTTATGAATATCGAAATTATGAATATTCTGTAGGATAAGAGGTATGAAAGGGTAAAAAATACACGATTTATCAGGTAAGTACCTACAAATTGTATAGGCGAATATTTAATTTTATTGCAACAGAAAAATACATGTAGTTAGGTAGGCATAATATTTAAGGTTACATAATGGGCTTCTTTAAATAAGGATTCTTCAACGGTCGGTATACCTAAGTGTATTATCGGGCATCTTTCAGCGTCGTAAAAGGAAGTAATGCTGAAAAAATATAAACCATATAAGGTAGGTAATTAACTAGTTAAGTTATATTTAAATTATCAAATACTCATAAGTAACTACTTACGTAGTTATGTTGGTCACTTATACTATACTTACATACAACATACAACATACATACGTATGTAGGTACTTATATTATAGGTCAGGGATAGTAGAATCATATTAGTCTATGGTAGAATTAACAGATGGAACAGACATATAGTGCGACAAACTTATCTGTTCCGGTGAGAGCGAACTAAATTGATCCATATCTCATAACTTACCTATGAATTATATATTCATATAGATTAGATAGGTTTATGAAAACCGCAAGGGTGAATTACCACTACAGGCTAACTTAAAATCTTATACAATCAAGAAATATTAGACATATACGTGAGCTCTCACCGGAACAGATAAGTTTGTGGCACTATACCAGATACAAAGTAAATCTGTGGTTTAGATTTTTTTCGGAAACTGTGAAGTACCTAGTAAACATTTTTTTTATAGTATTTAATTAATCGACTTTTCGGGCATAAAATAAATCGTGGCCACTGTGGCACGCTCTAGCCATATTCATTATATATCCATATTCTTGAATGACACACAAGAGCAAATAATGCATGTGTGGTGGTGGTGGGTCCAAGTTACCTGAGGACTGGCCTTCTGCCAGCACTGGTGCAGTTGGTACGACACCTCGCAAAGGTCCGATCCCTCTTCACCCTTGAAGTGGATGCAGTTTTTGCCCATCTCCATGGCTATAGGCTTCATTTCTTGAGGCAGAATTCCTAACATTTTTTCGTAGCGGAAGTGGCCGGAAGTTGGATCTAGCTGTAGAAGGAAAGGAATCCCGGTTACGGTAGAAGAAATAATATTGTATGTGTTTAACAGGTTGAAATTTTATCACTGAACGATCATTCTAGGTAGGTACAATGTGGTGTGGTGCAATCCGTGCAAGGTGCATATGGCACTATACGTAGGTAGGTAAACTTACGACTTCAAATTCCAGAAACATGCATTTGAGGTAGCACTGAAAATAAAGACAATAAATTATTTAAATTATTTACAATGACGGCCGAATGGCGTAGTGGTTAGTGACCCTGACTACTGAGCCGATGGTCCCGGGTTCGATTCCCGGCTGGGGCAGATATTTGTTTAAACACAGATATTTGTTCTCGGGTCTTGGATGTGCCCGTAAAATGGCAATAGGCCCGCCCCCTATTACATTGGGACTAACATAACGCTCTGGCGAAAAGTGGGTGCAGCAATGCACCTCTGCCTACCCCGCAAGGGAGTACATTAGTACAAGGCGTGAGTGTGTGTTTTTTTTTGTTTTTTTTTTTTTTTTTTTTTACAATTAATTATTGAAAATTGCATTGTGTGAGTATGAGTACTGTGAGCAGCACTGCTCTAGTACGACCTTCCAGTTCCAGGCCTGCAACGAGTTAAAAGTGTGAATCTGTCTTACGTACGAAGGTTCCGCACCATTATTTACAGTTAGGTACTTGATATGGAACCCTGAAAACATGTTTCTTACATACTTAGGTATAGCATGTCTGTATGTATAATCTAATTGCCTAAGTATAATGTAATTAAAATCGTAGGTGTAGGTACCTACTCTAAGTGGGTAGGCACTTACCTTGAATGTGGGGTCATCGACCATTGTGCCTTTATTGAACTGGTCAACAAAATCTGAAAACAAACAGGTAACTTATCTACTTATTCAAAAGTTATAGGTAAGCTGGATTTGAATTTGTCGGTCAGACTGAAGTAAGTATTCCATTATGGGGTTGCTTACGAATAAGACCAACCTTTATTTACACCAGTTTTTTCTTCGCATTTTAAGATGACTGGTTTTAACATTTCTACAAATTCCTTGGTTGGGAACTGAAAATAAAATGAAATGAACGGTTAATATATTACATACAATTCATAAGTTGAGTAAACTCTAGCTAAATTCCGACTAGTTATCTACTTAGCGATTGATAGCTATGTATGTGCACACTACCCAACATAGGTGTTCGTGATACCTATCACATTTCTTAAGTAGGTTCCTACCCTGGGAAGGTATTTAAGAAATTACCTAGGTACTTATACCAAACACTGAAGAGCAAGCAAACAAAAACATTTTGTTTCGATACAAAAATCCTTTCTACCTGCCTAGAAGATAATGTTTATTTCCGTCTGGCAAAGTGACTGTGATCCACTCTAACCGCAAAATTGTATCCGATTTAAATTGAAAAGATCTCCCTGAGGATTTACCTCACGGCGAGACTCGGCTATGGAATTCAGCTAAATCCAACGCGCTTGTAAATTAAAACTGACTTAGGTAGCTACTGAATATAAGTTTTTAAGCGAGGCTATTCAATTCACTGAGTAGTAAAGATAGTGCGATTCATATTCTAATAAATTGGTATGATGGCAAATTTCAGAGTTTACAAGAGCAATCTCGTCGTTATGTGCACTGCTGTTATTTGTATGCAATATTGCCTACATTTTTCTGCAACCATTGTTGAGATAAAATAAATTACCAAAACATGATAGCTTTTAGGCTATCTACTAGTTAAGTAAGTACACCAAAAAATAACAGACAGCCAACAGCTTATTATGTAGGTAAACGGGGAAACACACTTTCAGTAAGTTTCAGTACCTAAGCCACAAACAAATTAACCTTTTTTTTTATAATTAATACAAAGAGTACGAATTCAAGCCCGAAAAATAATAAATAAATAAAGTAATAGTTGTTATCACCTCAGCCCGCACGGCGGCCAGCACGGCCAACAGCAAAGCGAGACGCTCCATCGTATTTGGCGGCAATCCGTCAAGCCCGACGTTTTAATCCGTCGCGGAAAATTAACACCTATACCCCGACATGTAATTATTAAACCCACGACCCGAGACAGCGCCTTCAATGAATTAACCGTTTAATACATTCATGATGGCTTTGTCGCGCTATGGATTACTCCGACTCAGCACCCACTCATCCCGCATAAACCCCACAAACCATACCACCGTCCTTATCCCTTCGCGGGAAACAGACAGAGATGGAAGCACCCGACTGCCATTTCCAGCTGGATGAGATGATGATATAGGACTGACACGTGATACAAATTCTAGCTTAGTGGTTCGGCGACGCCTGCAAATTATCACCTCCTCTAATTATTCGCGTGAGCTTTAATTACTGCTGGCAACATTGTTGCCTTGAACGAATGCGGTGGAGGAAGTGTTTAGTTTTGTTTCCGTGAAGTGGAGCAGGCGATATGACTTGCTAAACTATAGCAGTTATTATTGTATACCTACCTACACAATCTTTTTGGTGTGGCCGATGGATCCAATCCTGACTTGTTTTTTTTTTACTGAAATATCCGTCTATACCTATGAGGTGCATACCTACCTAGTTACCTACAGAGGATAGTTACAACACTTTACTGAAGTACTGAAATATTGCATTGAATAACATTTCAAAATACTTATAGGTAACTAAAACCCTACATCAAATAATGATTAAGTAAGTACTTAATTGAAATTTTCAATCATAAATTACTTAGCAGTTATTAGCGCCATGTAATAGAGAAATTTCAGTCCCCGATTCGACGCATATATCGTAATGGGCACATCAATTTAGAGACAGGCAGAGACAATTGCATCATTCGACAAGGAATTAACGAGCGATTATCGCATCGCCCCAGGAGGGAAAAGCTGGGTTTTCACTAGGCGAGGAAAGTGCTAAGTAACTACTTTTACTTCGAAAAAGTCGTAACACACGTAACCTCATAATATGTAGGTATTTCATATACCGTTCACAGATCTTGTACGTTTTTAGCCTCCGCCGCAAAAAGAGGGGTGTTAGAAGTTTAACTACGTTTCTGTTTGTAGCAGCGTAGCTCCCAGACGACTGAACTGATTTTTGTTAAGTTTTTCTCAGATTATTGATAATGTTACCCCGATTGCTCTTAGCCATATAAACTAGCGACTAGCGACTTTTAATTAAGTTAGGTAAGTAATTTTTGTGATAGAATCAGGATTTCACTAGCCACTATTTTGAAAAACCCTTTATGTTCATAACTTGTCCTCTAGGAATTCGCGTTAGAATCGAGACCTGCAGATTTGATTTGTCCCGCGCCGAACCATTTTCATCAGAGAGGCACAAAGATTTGCCGCTGGTATGTTCCCAGCTTTAGCCGGCAGACAATTAGGCGATGGCGATCGCAGTCGGCCGACGATTCGTCGCTGAAACTCAGTCACAATGGCGCGCGGCTTATACCGACAATTTCTACTAGGTATTACCTATTACCCACCTATCGGGTAGCGCGAATCGTTAATTGCTAGTATGATGAGATTTTAGTGTTTAAATCTTAAGTTATTATGTTGTTAAATTGCTAATGAACTGTACATAGACAATAGACATACATACATAATATTTATATCTTATAAACAATCAGCATATCTCAGCAAGGGCCCGTACAGGGTGACGTGCCGCGCCAATTTTGGGTTTTCAATGCTCTTCACACAGCACACGCAGTGACACGCACACATGTAAGTTTGCACAGTGGGTCGATAAACTTTTACTCGCCAACTTTATTGACAATTATGTTCAAGTACATTTTGGGTGATTTTAGGGTAAGTAAGTATAATTCTTACTTACACTGGTAGGCACCAGGAAAGAGTAGAAATTAATAGGGGTGCCACTTTACTCTATACTCGGAACCCGATTAGCTTTCTCAAACAAATGTGGTATTTACTTGTAGAAAGGTAACTACAAGTATTAAAGTGTAGATAATAAGTTTCGGGCATTCTCCAGCCAACTGAACCCCGACGACAAAGCAAAGTAAATACATAGTGTCGCAAAAGGGCTATACTAAGCCAAAAGGGGATGACTCAAGGGGTCATTCTGAACAACTTTTGTTCTACGAGATTTGCAAATTCGCGAAAAAAAATATTCGTTTTCCATGGTAAAAAGTCACATGTCCAACAAAGTTAATTTCCAAAACTCGCAGAGCAAAAGTTCAGAATGACCCCCTGTCTTACTCCTTTTTACCGGACTGCCGAAAGAGGAGGGTAATGATTTTGATTGTATGTATTTATGTTTGTCTGTTTCTTTGTTCCCTCCTGTAGCCTAAACGGCTTGATAGATTTTGATGTATGAGGTATTGTTAGAAGCGTATTGATGGCGCGATGGTTATAAGCTATGTGACGTTCCATTAAAATGAACATAGCGCCCTCTAGAGGACATAACGTGATGATCGAAAAAATAATAATTCAACTTTGCCGTGTAAGGTATCAAATGAAAGGGCTTGATTTTCACATTATAAAAATATGCATATTGAAGGTATTTAAATAACAACACCAAAATTATTGAAATAAAAAATGATCATGAACTACTGACGTAAAATTTCATAAAATAAAAACAACTAAAAAGTTACAAATAAAAAAATACAATTATAAACAAACGAAAAACCCGACTGTACGCTAAAAACATGAAAACAAGTCCCAATGTTAATGGAAAGTATCGCAGGCGGGGACCAACTTGACCGCCACTCAAGGCCGTTTTCTAAGTAACATTCAGCTAAATGGTGAACCCTCTGCTGGTCCCCGCCTACGATACTTTCCATTAACATTGGGACTGGTTTTCATATTTTTAGCGTGCAGTCGGGTTTTTTGTTTGTTTATAATTTGTTTAGTACTATATACCGCTTTTTCAATACCTGTAAGTACATTTTTTGGTAGCAGCATAATATTTTTACTTAATTTTAGGGTTTCGAACGTCAAAAGAAAAAAAGCAACCGTTATAGGATCTCTTTGTTGTCCGTCTGTCACCGCCCTTTTTCTCAGAAACGGGTAAAGATATCAAGCTGATATTTCGCATAGATGGGGAGTAACCCAAAAAAAATATTATGGTACTCCCTGTCCCACACAAGTAAATTGGGGCTTATATTTTTTCCAGTTATTTTGATGTGTATCCTTTTTTTTCTTTGATGTTTTGTATAAGTATGTGTTTGTTTTCTTTAAATCTATATTTTTTTTTGGTGTTGCTGTCTATGTGTCGAATAAATGTATCTTTATCTTCAAATCACGCCATCTATCGTTTGTTTTTTTTGTGGCTACTGTCTATAGAAGAAATTCCGTCATTGACAATTTTACGTTACGAATTTATTTTTATTTATTTTATTTTGTAGCGAGACAGCCCATACGTAGTACTCGAGGCAACCTCCCTAAACGTTACCACTAATGTCAGTGTCATCATAGTAAGTAATTTCATGTAACTGCAACAGAGGACGCTAGTGGTACTTGAAATCGAGAAAAAGTCATTTATCTTAACGCTGATTGGCTGCGCCTAATCACGTGAGTTCTCCTTTTGCTTTCTGCATTTTTTAACCGGTATCACGAACATGTAAAAATTTTCTGTGCGAACTTTATTTTTGGTAATTAACATTAAAACAAGTGTTTTGTGAACATTTTCATAACATTCTGTGCTTTAATAACTGTTTTATCGTTGTGTAACGAGAATAAACACTTAAGAATAATCGGGAATTATCATTTTAACCCGAACCACGACTAAAATTTTTATTTTTACTTTTTCGTGGAGAACCAACAGCATTTTGTTAAAAAATAATTATTACTTATGAACACATAACAACTTGATGCCATTAACAGAATGAACTTAGTAAACCCAGTAAACCTAACACATCCAGAGAAAAATAAAATCTCTTTCTCTCTCTCTGAAAAACATACTTAATAGCCCAAACTCGATGCTTTTAGCTATTAACATCTTTGAAATAAAATTGAGCCACCACCGTGTTACTGCCCTCATCAGATCCTCACGAGACCATACCTCAACCAGCACCAAGAGACTGTATTTTTGATCCCTAACCTAATGTTCGTGCGTATTGTCATCACTTAGATCCATTCGCTATATTCCTGCTCCTCATCAGACCTTTACGAGACTGTAATGTCACGAGAATATTGCACACTATCTAATTTAATTTAATTTAATGTATTGAATATACTGGAAGAATTATGCTTCCTCAATTTCAAATCAAATTATGTTGGTGTCATAAAAGTTGAAAAAGTGCAATGACAACCAATGTGCAGTGATTTTGTATCTGTACACGATAAGATCGCGAGCTGTCAGTGCTGCCTAAACCGACGTGACCCTTCTTTGGAGGCCAGCGGCCAACTGAGTCAAACGTCACTTGTGTTTATGATTTTATAACACAGAAAACCGCCATAGATATTTGTATGAACTTTTGAGGGAAAAAAATTGCTCAAGTTTGGGATTAATTTACACAAAATAAGTGTGTGTTTATTAAAAAACAAGGTATTTAGCGCCTAGTCCAAGCCTTTAACTTTATAATATGATAAAAATCATATGAAAATTCTCGATGATTACGACACAGTTGTTACAATACCGGAGTGTCATTTACTGGTTTTTCGTCATATTCTGAATTTAATTTACAGTTATCCATAAGCTTTTACTTAAATTCGAATGATTCAGCACCTAGCTAGACTCTTCGACTACCGGTGTGATTTTTTTCAAGGCTGTAGAGCATCATTTACTACATAATTCTATGACAATGCCAACCCTCGATTGCCTATTGCCGAGCCTTAAATGAGATTGCGAAGAAACCTGTTATTGGGCTTATACTTATATAAGTAAAAATTACCACCTAAGACATTGTAATTCGTTGTTATGCTGTTGATTCCTCAGTAAATGAGTAAATAAGCAGGTATATTGTGCCCATTTTACGATACTGGAATCTCAGACCAACTAAAGGAAATAACATAAAATATGCCAGTACGAGTATACCTAACTTACTTCATAGTTACAGTAACCCTTAAATTAGATTTCCTTGAAATCATCTATCGATGGAAAAGTGAAGAGGATATGCTAGCTAGGTGAATGATCAAAAGTAAAATACAAGTATCCTTTGCCGTCTGGATACGTAAGGGCCCTTCAGGACACAAGGTTTTACCTTACTGCATCGAGTGGGGCCTGTTGAAGTATTTTCTGTTTGAACGCAAATAAAAGTATCTAGATAGCGAGGTAAATCGCTACATATTATTTATAAAATTTAATAAAATGTAGCTGTAACGAAAATAGATAGTAGGTAATATGCCGCACAAAACTGACTTCTACGGTAACTCCTTTACGACGAAATCAGTGGTTCTCTGGAATGCTCTTCCTGAAGAAATTAGACGCGCACCATCTGTGGCCTCTTTCAAAGAAAGGGTCAAATTGCACTACCTACAGTCACTGAGTAACTAGTTGAATATAATATTATGTAATGTGTATTATTTATGTAAGTATATTATAGGTATATATATATATATAATATATAGTTATTAGATATTTATTTGTTGTTTTATTTATTTATTTAGTGTATGTACTGTTTAAGTAGTATATATTTTATGTATATATATACTTGCACCACAACTACCTCACAATCATATAGACTTACTCTCTTCCATCCAAAGGTTGTCTGGTAGAGATTGCTATAAGCAATAAGGCCGCCTTTTTGTACTGTTTTATTTTTAAGTTTTGTTTTTTGTAATTTTTATTCTTGGTGCAAATAAAGTGTTTTGTATTGTATTGTATTGTATTGTAATATTTATTAATGTTTCTAAAGGGAGAGCAGAATGAGAAATTTGATTAACGATATTAAGTAGACCAGGTACCAATTATAGATCAGGATTTTTTTGTTTAAAAGAACATTATTTGGATTACGTAGGTACGTACTTATATTTAAACTTATATAATTTAAATGAAATGATTTGAATTATTGTGAGGTATGTATAAATTCAATTGAATGATTCTTATGTTGTATTAGAATAAGAATTTATTTAGATTATTAAGTTACATTTAAACTTTAATGTGAAGGCTATGTGTTGTACCTGTAATAGACTTAGGTATAATTACGTTACATTTTATGAATGGTTGTAAAAAAACTTTATCGGCATGTTGTTGGTACTCCAAAATAAATAAATGAGTATAAACAACAAACAACCCGACTACGTAATACCGAAATTGACCGCTTCTCCGCTCGAATAGCCAAAACAACCCCAGAGACTTGGCAAAAATCACAACACGGTATAACGCCGATCGTGGATTAGGCAAATCGGCCGTGCCCATTTACATAATAAGGATTCAGGCTCTCTAAAAAGATCGGTCTCGAGGCCCTGTATTAGCATTTAGATTGTCCGCATGAAGAAGGCACAATCAATCAATGTGTTGGGAACAGATTTAGCAATGCTGAGGTAGAAGGTATACCGCCGCCGCCGTCGGGACGGTTAATATTGCTTCCGTCTTGCATGACATAAAAAATTAAATAAGATAAACATTCATTCTTATACTTAATCCCGTTTCTGCTGGTAAATTTCCAAAAGTTCTTCAGTCACCCCATTTTAGCTTAGGCACTTTAACACTGTGGGAACTGTATCTACAATCATATCTATGACTCACGCGACAGATGCAGGTGGAGATTGGGCAGTGGCAAATTACTCTTATTGATCTATGCTCCTATAAAAACTATGTGTCAAAAACACCGTCGTCAAAAGTGAATTTCAAAACATGTTTTTTTTTTATATATTTTCGAATTAAACTTAACGAGACTCAACGATAGATGGCCTTAGGATGAATGAAAGAATGAATCGCCTAGCTCCATAGACATTTTTTCTATCAACGCAGGCCACCTAGCTATTCGCTGCTAGCCTAAAACGAAAAAAGGCAATTTTTCCAGCAAATACTTTTAAACGTTTTACGGTCTACAATTTTCAGCTTATCTTCAAACACAATGCCACAAAAATAGTATTAAAAACTGTCTGTGTTTACCTATCTACTCAGACCGAATAACAACGAACATAAAAACGAATATTCTTGCAGATATGCACAGCAATTGTTTATTTTTTAAATTACGAAGCCATTTTCCTTTTCTTACCATTTACGTTATTTAAACTTTGTAGGGTAGGCATCTACCCAGCCCAGCAATATATTTACTTTCTAGATTTCTCGTCCGCCGTTGTCTAACGAATGGCCCAAGGATCGTCATACTAAAGTACCTATCCTGTTACAACCCTAGGGCTATTGTAGGACAAAAACTACGAGGATCACTCTCTTTTTGTAGACCGCCTCCCGGCTTATCATGTATTATGTATGAAAAGTAAGATGGAGACATTTACCTAACTCTAGTGCCTAACAATGGTGGGAAATCCCCTCGTTACATTGATTTGACAGATATCCCGACCTCACGATGTCGTAACAAAAGACTCTCGGACAATGGGCTCATCATTGGCTCTTATATTAGTGAAATAGTTTCTGAAAAAGTAAAGCTTGTTACTACTGAATTGGTCATATCATATGATATAAATACCAACACAATGAGTATTTCACTTACCGACTTGTAATGTTAATTTTCGGGTCGATTGTTGATAAATAAACGTAGGTAACGTTAAAATCATTTGAGAACCTCAGTTCAAAGTACTAAGAAAAACATTTCTTCACTATAAATCGAGACGAGACAAATCTTTAAAAATACATCTTAAATACGCCTTAAAAATTCACAGACTCAATGAATACAGAATACTAGAAAAGACAGCTTAATAAAACGTTAGTATTTTAGTTTGTATTAAAAAAACCAGCGTCAGTTTGATGAGAGAGCCGCGTCGCCGGGGAAATCAGAGCTGGCGCGTAATTATGCACTGTCTCTTAGTTTTGCTCATCCAGTCGCTGCATTTACTGTACGGATTACAACTATAGAAAGTGTCACTTTTTCACCCTCCTCATTTGATGTGGAAAAATGTGACCTGGAATGCTCTTAGTTTGTAGGTACTTATAATAGGACAGGAGGGAATAAAATGGGAGCCTAGTAGAACGACACACAAAGATACGTCACTAATGCTTACACTCATGTCATGATGCAAAAATATATATTGGATATAAATATAAATAACCTTCTAATAAATAAACCTACCCAAAATACGACAACCATCGCAAGCTATTTGTAGTAACTTACCTAAAATGATCGTAGTCACAGAGGAAAAAAACACTAACGAGGTATAATGGACCTAGAATATGGTTAGTTTACGAAAGATAAATATACCTTACTATATTTTTGCTACAATATACAATAATTATAACATGCATAGCTCGCACTCGTATATTTGTTTTGGTAGTACATACATACATACATACATATGCTCACGCCTGTCTCCCAGAGGGGTAGGCAGAGACTATGGATCTCCACGTGCCACGATCCTGACATACTTCTTTCGCTTCCTCCACATTCATAAGTCTCTTCATACACGCACGTCGGTTTCGGAAACTCCTAATGTACTAGTAATGAAGTTAAATTAGTGTGTACTAATATTACAAGTACTTACTATCTAATTATAAATTATAGTAGGTAGTTTTCACTAAATATTAAAATTAAAACCATTAGTGGTAGTGGTAGCTCACTATTTATTTTAATTAGCAAATCATATTTTAACTTACACCATAAATTTTGGCTAATGTAAAAAAAGAAGTGAGCCTGACAAAATGCTTAATTATTTGTCTAATCATCAACATAACACCCACGAAAAATCGTTAGTACAGTGCAGACACATTTTTGGCATGTTCAGGGCGCGTATCTACCTTTTTAACATAATTATGGAAATAATTAAGTGAGTCATATCATTAATTATTGTCAGACAAGGTGGTATAATGCTTGCCTAAAAAACAATGTACTTATTGATAGTGGTTTTTAAGCAAGTATAAATAATAAAAAAATAGAATCAACAAAAAAAAAAGATAAATAAGCTACCATATTTGGTAGTATGGATACTCAGATAGGTTTACTAATTAACATAAAACAATATAATTATAATCATCTGTAAGAGTTAAGAATCTGACCAATAAGACTGCAAATTTCCACTCTCATTAGAATCTAGATCATTCTCTGAATCCTTGGGTATCTTTTCATTAGCAACCACCTGATGTTGGAAGTAGACATCATTTTCATAATATTCAGACATTATTTGTTTCGATATAGAAGCGATGATAGATTCAGCTGTGACCTCTAGATGGGAAAATTCAGAAACCTCTGTTCCCACACGACTGGAATATATTCCATTTCCAAGTTCGACAAATTCTACAACCGACGAGTCATCTAGATCGGTCAGGGTTGTGGTCCAACTTTCATCTTGCTGGATATCATCTGTGTGCGTGTTGCTAGATTGGTCGTAACTTTTATCGTCGTGGAATGCACTGACTCGATTGAGAGATAGATTTGATGCTCGCTTGTTTGAATAGTCATCAGCGGAAAATCCCACTGATTCACACTGCGCTATGTAACCCGATGAATCGATATCTATACTTTTATTCATGATTAAATACAGAGAACGGCCAGCGTTTGGTATGTTTATGTTTTGGTTGGATGTGTGGAAGAAAAATGACAAATTATCTTAATGACCCTATTAATTGTTAGGACTACCTTCATATTATGATAAAAAATAAGCATTTACGAAGATTCATAACTTAAAAGTGATTAAAATTTAATATCATTTTATAATCATAAAAAAAACTAAATTTTGTTTATTTTAAAAATAAATAGTCCAGTGCAGTGCTTAAACGGTTTCTCCAAGACTGGTTATTGCTTTAATCTTCATGCTTAGCAGGCAGATTGGAAATATTTCATGATCACGAGTTGAAGAACATAATCTCCCTTCACCACTCAATGGATTTATCATCACTTATCAAGAACATCAAGTAAAAATATAACGGCCACATGATAGTGTAGAAATATCGCTATTGTAACGACGTTACCGGCCGTTACATTAGATATCATATCTAATGTTAGAAAATCCCGTTATTTTAGGGTTCCACGTGAAAATACTGATGAGTGGGAATAGTACTTATTTAATACACTGATGTATTATGTTCTAGAAGTTTGAAGGAGCCTTTCTAGTAAAATATAATTAGGTACTTATATACTTTTGGTGCACCGTGGTCAATCAGCTAATAACATTATTTTAAATTTAATCTTTTCAACGTGGTGACACATCCTAGATATGTTCTAGTTTTTGTCACGGATAAAAGAATAAAATTCACATGTATAAATAATATATAAAATATATATATTTCAGTAAATTATCTACCAACCATATATTTAGTTATGTAAGTAATATGAAATCGAGTATGTGCCTACCTTTACTGAAAATCAAAAGAAGACACCGTACAGTATCCGATATCTACGCGATAACCCGAAGATTATCATCTCAAGACGACGACGTCTCAAAACTAACGACCGTAACGGCACGTAACACTTTGATTGACACAATCACTCCCCCAAATACCCTACAGATAAAACAACAGTATAAAACACATGGAAATTTCGTAAAAAACATTAACTTCCCACAAACACTTCAACATGAAGGTGGCTATTGTTGTTCTGGCTTCGTTGGCTGTATGCCTGGGGGCGCCCCAGCCGAGGCACGCCTTCCATGAGCACTTTGAGGACTTCATGGTCCTCATCAGGGAGGAGGCTGGTCACGACCTGGATCACATCATGGGCCACTACTTGGAGTTCGAAGACTTCATCAGAGGTATCGAGTACATGAGGTCTGAGGGCTTCAGGAACCTGCTCGCCGAGCTGGAGTCGCTTCCGGAGTTCCAGGCTGTGAGTGGAAACTATTCTATTATTTTCTATGCTATTATTTGCGGAGTGCAAGTCAATGCACTTCAATCGAATGAACATTTGTGCCTATCCCCCTTAAGGGCTATTGATACGTTAAGATTGAATGCCGATATCAGGTACACACGGCAACGTCAAATGGTTGGCAGGGCACACTAACGTAGTGTATGTGTGTGTGTGTGTCGGCGACGTCGACGTTATTATAGTTCTCGGCACCAACACACGAATATTGTAAACATGTAGTTGTGCCATTGACAATGATTCATTGTTTTTATGATATGAAGCAAAATTTTGCCGGGCATTGTAACAGATTGAATGGCTCAGTTGGTATGATACAAGACTGACTAAAACCGAGACGGTGGTTCAAATCCCGTTGAACGTTGAACCTTAATTATTCCTTTTTTGTTTTTTTAACAGATTTAATTAATCTTTCAAGATGGTTAATAATAGTATTGTAGTATATACGAATAAAAGCAACACAGAAAGTAAATGAAACAAGTTACTAAGCGTTAAAATTACATTTTTTAAAAATCATTTTTTAAACTTTAAGGATGTTACGTTTATGTTGTTTTTCGTTATAAAACATAGTTTTAGTTTATATTATTAAGGAAAATTTTCAATTTGCAGTTTTAAATCATAATAAACATCAGACAGTAAGTAAAATAATAGAATTAATTAAAATAAAAATACCCAACAGTGGACTCGAACTCACGACCTATGTTTCATAAGTCTAACATTCTACCAATGAGCTACGAAGTGTATAGACACAGGTAGTGAAATTTTGCTTTAGGTCAATTTTATAACTAACTATTTAAATTACACGACCGGTTGATATGTTTATGTCACAGCTGGTGTTCGGGCGTTTGCCTACGCGCAAACTCGCTTGTGCTGTTGTGTGTGTGTGCGGTTTGTTACTGGTGTGTAAACCGCTTTTATGCACACATAGACCACGTTAGTGTGCACACATACACTACGTTAGTGTGCCCTGCCAACCATTTGACGTTGCCGTGTGTACATACCTTACTTACTTCACATACATTGTTTGTGAAACATCTTGATGTCATGATCAACTCAAAAACCTATCACTCAAGATTGTTGGGTACTTACAAATGTTTACTTAAATTTATCCCTGAAATAGATTCCTCTTATTGATAAAACTGCCTATGCTTCACATGACACGGTGTTTCATCAATTGTTACAGTTGGTGGACTTCTTGGAGAAGGACAACATTGACATCACCTACTTCATCGACCAGGTCCACACCATGCTCGGTAAGTCCACTGACTCCAGGATGCCCTCCCGCTGGCTAGACCTTCAGACATTTAGCTAATATTGGTTGGTTGAGGAAGGTCGAGGACGCATTATTAGTTAGAGTATTATGATTACTATGTTTAGCAGTTAACGGGACATGTTGCTATTGTTGCTTTCAGTTGTTCAAAATTATAGGTGAATTTAATAACCACTTCCATTCAGTCAGCAGAGTCACTTTTACCACCACATAGCACAGGCCAAGAACCCTCTTGGCTGATCTGAGCCGCAACAGAGCTGCACCTCCATGTAGTTGTGTTGTGTATAAAGTGTTCATGAATTCGCCTCAAGACAAAATTTCACTAAGTTGAGTTAATCATAGAAGATACAAGTGCATTATCACAGCCGAATTGTCGTTATATCTAACATATTTGTACATTACTCACCAGACAACATCGAGACCACCTCCAACAAGGCCCGTCACCAGATGAGCGGCACCGACATCTCCGCCTTCATGATCGACTCCATCGGAGAGTTCCCCAAGGACAAGCTAGCTGCCCTCTACGAGAAGAAGATTGCCGAGAGCGAAGAGTTCAGGACCTCCATGGAGAACCTCAACAGTGAGGAGTTCGAGCAGATTGTCGATGCCCTCCTGGACAATGAGACCTTCAAGAAGGAGGCCGCAACCCTGGCCACATACGGGTTCTCCGTTGAAGTGTTTGTGCGAGAAATCAAAGCCGTTTTCGGCCAGTAATTAATGTTTTCCTTTATTTGAATAAATTTATTTGAGGAAAGCAGTTATACAGATTTTTCTTCAATTTCGTCGTTTGTTGAAGTATGGTTGTAAGCAATGTCATGAGTACTAAGAAATTATTAGCAGAACGAATTTTCTAATCAGATGATATGATAAATTGATAAGAAATCCACTACTGTAGTATCTGATGATGAGTCATTGAATTTATTTGGCAGCCGTAAAAATATAATAAATGCCAATCACATAATATTGATTGACACTATCAATCTCATAAAGAGATAGATTCGTATAATATTATTTTATATTTATTTATATCGAACAATACTCAGTTAACTAGGTATCTAGTGGTCGTTTCTGGCTTCCCTGATAAGACCTACTGGTCAGCATTATGTGAGTAGGTTCCTTGTAAGATAGTAGGGTTCACAAAAAGGAAAATCAAAATTGACTCTGAAAAGGAAGAGGCATTACATTATTTTTTTAGAATTAGAAAACACTTAAAAAAGTACATAAGTCTGTTAAGTTACAAATAAAAGTAATAATTTGATTGTAAATGTGAATTACCACTTACAACTTATCAAATAATCATATTGTACTCGTTGCAATAAGAGCAACAAGTTTCATTTAGTGAAAGGTTTGCTATAAAATCTTTATGATTAGATCTTCAGGCATCCAATGAATATTGGTGTCAGCTCACATAATAACACAGACCGTAATATAGTCCGCTGCAGACCACTTTGCTTCTCCAAGACTCATACAATAACAAATCACAAAATATAAAAGTTTTACACCCATACTTACCTAAAAAAAAAAACTTTCTTTAAATATCAAAAGGTATGTTTGAACTGTCTGGGGGTCTACCCCGCCATTTTAGCCACAACAATGAGAGTTACCTATTGATGCATCATTGCCATCCGGTCGTCAGCTCAAATATGTTAAGCAAAAACAAAAATCAACTATTACAAGAATTTGATACAAGTAAAATAATATAGGTGTTATGTTTCTTATAAATATAAACAGACAAACACAGCTGATTCGCAATCGCGCTTCTGTCTCAGACAGAATAGCTGGACTGTATAATTTACAAATTTACAAAAATAGTTTTAAAATGGTTAATTTTGTTTTGAAATTATCTTTATTGAGTGCCTTTTACAGTTACGCTATATCTAAGAAACCAAATGTAAGTGTGTTAATCGTCGTTTTATTACAAACTTCAAGATAATGCTATTCTTTCAGTAAATATACCAAGTATCTTTTTCTAGTAACAATTTAAAAAATACTAATAATAAGTATAATTTTCAGAACCATGAAATTATTTTTGCTGTCCTGAATGGTAATTCAATTTCCAATGCTGTGAAAAATATGAAAAATAAAGTGTTAAAAAACTTAGATGAAAATTATGTTTTCGAAGACAGTGATGATAAACAGAACATTATTGATGAAAGATCCACTATATTTATACATAATTCTAAATTTAAAAGCCCAAAATTAAATCAGTTATGTGAAAGTACAGCTAAATATAAATACCATAATATATTACACACAAATTTTATCAAAGAGCTACTTTACACCCCTGATTTGGATTCTGGGTTCATTGATCCTTATGAAACTAGCAATAAGGCTAACATAGGCGCTGATGTGTTGGGCCCCTCGCAAATTATTCAAAATATAATAGACAAGTCTAATGACATTGAAAAAGAATATTACTCAGAAGAAAGTAAAAGTCCACACGAACCGCCAGCAAAGCCAGCATACACCAAGAAAATAAACAATAACTTATTGTTATATAAACTTGAAAACAAGAGTGGAAGTAAAATTGAAGTGCCGGTCATACTAAATGATGGTGGAATATTATCATCTATACCCACATATAGCAGAATGATGAAATATTCACAGAATATGGACTCGCCATACCTTACGATGCCAGATGCTAGAGAATACGTGACAAAGACTCGAACATACGCAGGTCCTATTGATGCTAATCTTCTCTATACTTCTGTCTTGAATCCTGGACAAAAACAAAAACAACTACAGATGAAGGTCCCGATGCCAATGCTCAACTACTATAATAACCCACATTTTTTTAATGGAAATGGTAAAGTAAAAGTGCCTACAGTCACTGAAGAAACTACAAGGAAGGAATCTGTATCACAACAGAATGAGTTACAGTCTCCTAAAATAGATACGTATGTAGTGAAACCAAACGAAATTTTACATTCAAAGCTAGGAAACAGTGCTGGACCCGAATGCCGTTATTTTGTTTGCAACATAGTGAAAGCTAGTGAGTCATCAAAAATAATGCTGGAGTGTAAATGCAAGCAAGATAATGCAAATAGCAACAATAATAGTCAAAAGATAATGTACAAACTGAATGTGCCGAAAAAAGAGGACAGGTCAGCGTCATCGCCTGAATTACATGACTACACCGCGATGCTCCATGATTTAGAACGGGCTTTAAATCAAGAAGTTGTAAACAAAAAGTAAATTGGCCCAACCGAGTGAAAATACGTACCTACGTGTATAAGTACCTACCTATTTTAATGTGAATTATTATATTTAATATCACAATTTGAAATTTTATTTAACCATAAGATAAATAAATTTATACAATTAAATATCTGAAGTTAAGTGTAAAAAAAGGTTCTACCTTTTTTGGCATAAGATTTATTTGCCTAATCTCGTATTGCATAGTAACGTTTGGTCAAAGTCTCGTTACGCCGAAAATCGTATGGCATAAATCTCGTTTAGTAAAAAGTTATTTCGGATAACATTGTTTAGCCTAATAATGGTATGGCCAAATCTTGAATAGCCTAATAATGCTATGGCATAGGTTTATACAAAGTAATAATATTCGTTTGGCTTTAACTTTGACGGAGCGTCTCCCTACATAGCGCAAACTGGTGCCCTGTATTGTTTCCGCTGTTTGGAAAACGCTCCGCTCCGCTTCGCTGCGCTCCGCTTTGGTTTTGATGACACGTTCCTACCCACACCTAACACGCTCCTCCTCGCTTTGCTCGTCGTCGCACCTATTTTTAGGTTTCGATCTCATGGGGTTTGTAATAATTATATTGGTCGTTAACTTTCGATTTTTTGATCATACAATATCGTGATTTTCGGGATGTAGCAGAAAAATACCACAATTTGTACATTTACTGCATACTTAATACATTATTTATTAAGATAACATTAGGAGAAACAAGATTATACATAGGTATAGACGAACATAAATTTGAGCAAATGAAACTTAGGTGTTTAAAGATTGTGCCTAAAGAGTTTTAGACGAAACGAGCCTTATGCCACATAAGTCTTGGCAAAGTGATGGTTCGGCCAAAAAAGTTTAGACCAAACGAGTAATGCGAAATGAGTTTTGGTCAATAAAGATTATGCAAGATGAGCGGAACCCGTAAAAAAATCAAGTTCATTGAGGTAACATATAGAACAACTTGAGTTGTTCTTTGTTAGTTTGTTACTTATCCCTAAAGACTAATCTCGTATAATATTGGATGGAAAAAGGAAGCACTAAGTAAATACGCCAGTCATGGCCTTATACACTACGAGTATGTTGGGATAGCCCAAAGCGGCCTAACCATTCTTGTTCCAATTTGCGGTCGCCACGAAACGGCAAAGCGATTGTGGCTGAGCTGAGCGGGATTTGTCCGCACGCAGAGCATTCCGCCACATCTAGATAGTGCCGAGTCAAAGCTATCGCTAGTGAGATCTTGAGCGCGAACCGCCTCAGAGCCCGTTTGTTGCTCCAAGAGATGAAAAGCAAACACACGGCAGCACGCCAGATGTCCAGATAGCCAATAGCCCCTTTGCCTCCTGTATTTGTTGAACAAGATGGTCTCAACATTATTCGCAAAATATTTGTCCGTTGACTTGTCGATTTCTACTGAAGAGCATGGCAATATTTGTGTTTGGATAAGCCCATCGGTGTTTTCGGAAACGTTATTTGAAGGGTGATGTGATCCAGTTGAGGGCTTATTTTTGCCAGTGACATGACAGCTCGATTAGATTAATATTACAACAGCATGTAAACCGTCTCTATGAATTTCAAAACTGATAGAAGCAAAAATTTAAGGTTATGCTATAAAAAGACAATCAAATTTCCTAATGAAGGTTCTCGAAAAGTTGTCGTGAAGTTTTGGAATAAGGCAGGCGGCGTCTCTCACTATAGACAGGGCTGGAAGTGCATATTTTATTTTAGTACGCGTTTAAGGCCGAACTTTGCTCCGAGCGGGATTTCTAGACTTGAAACCTTTTTAATTATGCAAAAAGCGATCATCGTTGGTTGGTTCCCACCTTTATTTTTATATTCATAACCTACAAAATATCCTCTTGAGATATCCAACCTAGTTGTTATAACGCCTGGGATTAATAATGAATGAATATTTTTAGAACTGGTTCCAATACTCCAGTTCCAAGGACGGCCGACAGATTTTAGTTCTGAATCGCATAGAAGATCCACTCCTTCCGCAGCCGAAGTTCAGGGGGCACTCTAGCTTACGCTAACCACAACTCTATCTCGTTATTTTAAATGCACCGAAATCATAACAGCTCGTTTGTTCGTTTTCTATCAAGCGCCTTCCCCTGTCCCCGATGTTTCTGCCTAAAAGATGTTGGGAACAAAGCGTAAGCGTAAATGAATCCTAACTAATATTATAAATGCGAAAGTGTCTGTCTGTCTGTCTGTCTGTCTGTCTGTCTGTTACTCTTTCACGCAAAAACTACTGAACGGATTTGAATGTAATTTGGTATACATATGGTCTAGACCCTGAGAAAGAACATAGGCTACTTTTTATCCCGGAATTCCCACGGGAATATCTTTTTAAGGCGAAGCGAAGCTCGCGGGCACAGCTAGTATATTATACTCGTTAATAGACTTTTTAGCTTAAAGAATTACCTAAGTAAATAAATGGATTGGATTCCTTTGAAAGTGCTGTCAGTGCTGTCACCAACAGACATTAAAACCGAATAAAAACGAATGATTGAATTTCCATAGAAACTCGAACCAACTTTACCTGAGCAAGTGAAAATGACTTATAATAAAGGTTGTTTAAGTTTCAATTTAACTTTATAATTAAGAGTCAACAGTGAAATGAATTCAGATGGAACTAACGAGTTGGTTCTATGGAGTTCTCATTTATAGTTCTTTTATAGGTACTTAGATTAAGTTTACCCGTAACGTATTAACGTCTATGGGTAAAACAGTTGAAAGAGTGCCAATGTATACAGTTATTATCGTATCGTATATTATTGTAGGACGTGCTAAGCTTGACTCTTTAACTTGCTGACGATAATTATTTGACAGAAATAATTAGTAACTAATCCTGATGAGATTCTACCTTACAGCGGTTGTGTATACATTTTTTTGCCAGTCATTTTAAGGGATCAAACGTACAGTTTTTACCTTTTCTCACCTGCAATGAAATTATTCTGTAATACATATTTTGATTATAGTAAATTTATAATGAATATATACTTTTAATATCGAAATAAAAAATATCCCGCAAGATATACATAATGACTGATGAGTAAGCCTGCATTGTGAAATCGAGAACAAATTTGAACAGGACTTTAATTACTTAGATTAGCTTGATAAAGTATTACAAAAAATATATTTTTCTTCACAGGAATACGAGCTACTTTTTCATTACAAAAAAAGTCTCAGAAACTCTGTAAAACTAATAGCGCTCTCATTTTAATTTAGTGGGACGTAGGACTGTGACGGATTTTCTTGTATTAATTTGGAACTTGTTCGGAATACTGATGAGGTCGGTAATTTTATTCTATTTGCCTGTTATTTTTTTAATATCCTTTGTACAATGACTGCATGTATATTGCCCTATTAGGCCAAATATATTTACTGTATTTTACAAAGGACTGTATTGGGCACAATCGCACTTTTCTAACTTTAAATAGTGCAGCACCATAATAAATATAGTGAAATGGCAATAACTGTTCCAGAGTACCTATATAATGTATAACTTACATAGACCTTACGCTATCTAAAAAAATATGTTGCTTGTCAACCTGTTCCAAGATCTACAAAGGTCAATTCATAAATCCAGGACTAATTCGACACAAACTATGCCATAAAGTAAACAAACAGTGTGATATGATGGTGTACCGCCGCAAATATTTCAGACACGGCCGACGATGATGAAGGTGGTTTACATGGCAGTAAATCAGAATGCAAATTCCACAGTCCCAACAAGATGTTGCCAAATGACTCTGGAGTTTACAGTGAAGGGGGTAAGAGTGGGGTTAGTGTAGCAGGTAATGTAGTGTGGAAGCGGGAGTCGTGACGTATCTGTGCGACATCGCTGCTGTCACCTGTGACTTCAGCGAGACTCATTATTGCATAGAAATGAGGTAGAGACTCCAGTGCAGTGGAATACTAGAATATTGTGCACATTTTCTGGTTTATGGGTATGATTAGTTTACCTACTTATGGCCTACCGTTCAATCATCTGAAGGCCTAGCATAGGGAGCAAGACGCGCACGCAAAGACATAATTTTTTTTTCGCGCGGCTTCGAGTCTTTTCACTTATTTGATTTCACTGTATGACATATATTGATTGATCAATATTACATTGATTATCAATATGACAAATATTGATTGATCAATGTTTGTCAGCTGTTGACTTAATTCTTATAAAATATATTAAAATTACCCATGAGCTCTCTGCAGCCTTGTCTTCAACCTCATGTTAAGAAGCCAGTCTTCTGATAGATGTAAACGGGGCGCTAATGGCGACTGCAGGCTCCACGGCTGATAAGCTCGGCACAAGCTCAGCCTTCTTACACAGCGGCACTACATTTTAACACACTTAGTTATGAATTATTTGGAACTACACTCGCAAGTAGTGAAATAGTTTCATGTGCCATCGCCGTTTCTATGTCATGTGTTCACATGTCACAGAGACTTTTTCATCGCAAGTGTATTTTACCCACCTCAAGGAAAAATAATAACTAAAGGGAGCTTAAAACCGCTAACAAGGGCAACGTATGAAGCGCATTACATTGACAGCTCCAAATGTAATATTTTTGTAAGTACAGAATTATTTAGTCCCAAATATACCACGCCATTATCTTACACACTTGAATGTATCCCATAGCTGCAGTGCCTACATGAACACACATAACAGCCAGCCCGAAACGCCTCAGTGAACAGTTCGCAACTAGTTATGATTGTCTCGGCTTAGATAACAACTATTGTTACTACTTGAACTCAGCGCACGCTCAGTCGTGGCTATTGAATTAATTTAAACTATTCCACCATATTTGGAAACGTAAGTCGTGTAGTGGAACTGTTTTCCACTGCATTCTCGCGACTGCTATCCGCGAAGGAAGTAACAGGCGTGGAAGAGAACCACGTTTTGCATTACATAGATAGAGTACTCTTTATTTGTGTAACTTAATTATAGGGTACAAAAGTCGGTCTTATCGCTTAAAGCGATCACTTCCAGACAAAATTTTGATGGATGTTATGACATTCAGATTGGGTGCTGTGTACATATTTAGATACATTACTGTTTGGTAATTTAAAATTGAAACCACGACAATCAAGCAGATTTTTAAGCATTTTAGAACTACTGAAAGCAGAATCATACTTGTCCATCTATGTATCTCCATGATACTTACACAAGCGGCAACCACTTCTGTGCCACCTCTCCCACAAGACGGATGGCTATTATTTTAAGCGAAATTCGCAAAATGAAAAGAAAAATTAGACCACGTAGCTAGGTATCCAATTTTTAGCCCGTCATCCCGGATTGATTGATGAGTAGGTAGTCGCTACAGTGCAATTTTTACCTAGAATGTAGTGTACAATTTTATTATATTCCTTGACGAGATAATAATATGTCAGAGAGCTCTCACCTGAGATATGAGACCTTTGCTGGAAACATGTTTTTGTTACAAATAAATTACGATCATCACTTACTCGTGTTATTTTTATTAATGTAATCATTTTAAGGGGCGTAACTTGAGAACGAGCGATTTTTGCGGAACATACTTTATGTTTTTAGTTAGGTCTTGACCTAGGCTATCCATACGATTTTTTATCGTGCTACTTGCTGGACGCACTGTATAGACAAATAGGTATATTTAATATGTCAAGTTTGGGTATCTAGAATTCATAATCTTTGTACCGTAGATGAAACCTTAAAACTAAATGTTTTAATTCAAATTTACTTATATACAATAATAATATCTATGTTTATAGTCGCGGGTGGTCCCACCATGATACCGGCAGACGGCCGAATCCAAGCTATTTGTGATTTCCGACAACGTAACGGCAATACCAAACAGCTTGTATTAGGAGAGAAACCAGACGATACTTTTTTCATAGAAAATCCGTGTGTCCTATAACTAGTTGTGAATTAAACTTGTCCCGAGCTTTATTGGAAAAACTTTTATATGAAAACGTATAACTGAGTGTACCTGTTTGATGCAGTTTATTGTTCTACGTGACGTCAGAGTAGGAATAAAACAGAGTCGCCAAAGACGTGATATAAAACTTTCTGTCTTCTTCATTCGGCTTTCAACTTTGTTGGGTAAGCAGATGTGTTTTATATTAGCTGCGAAACAGGTTGGGACGTGGTGGTGGATATTGGGAAACTTAAATTGCGTTTTCAAAGGTTGCTCTTGGGATAGCTACTGCACAGTGGTCATGGTAAGCATTGGCAAGTTTACATGATAGATTCTGATGCACAGCATTTATCATAGTATTTAATAATAAGTGAAGTCATTCGAGTAGTGGTCAATAATGCACCCACCACCCGTTGCAGCACTCGGCCGCCAATGAGTGAAAGTCACTTGGATTGGTTTACCAGCTGAAAAAACAGGATAATATACCCAGATATCTTTATCGAACCGAGGGTTACAAACATAGATACCAAACTACCATCATCGCAGATTAGATATCGGCAGTGCTGCTGTAATTCCTTATGTGTCATTACTTGTAAAGTAGCAGGGAATAGGTCATAATATAATATTACAATCATCATGTCTTTTAGTCCCACTTATTAAGGTTTCTCAGTAAGTATCATTGTATTTCATAAATTAATATGATTTTGTCGCGTCTACAAGACTCCGACGTCCATCAATTATCTCCGAGAGATCTCGAGCAACATTTCCACCAACATTTACACACGTATACCAGAACATATTGAGTACGAAGGAAAATACATTATTCCGGTCTGTTCCACTACTTTCTGCATGTGCAAAATTCAACCTAATTCACTCAAGCCATACAGGTAATATTTGACTGACTTGCTTCCAACGGCCACCCGATAAAGGTATCTATTTTGGTTCGTCCGGTAAATCTATTTACTACCACGAATAGTATTAAGTAAATTCTAAATCTGCAAACTTAATTCCTTTACAAATAAGATTCCAATCTTGTCGGAAGTTTTGGTTCCAGATTAAGGTGCAGAATGTATTTATTTAATATTCTATCAAAATAAGGGTTTTTTGGGAGTTTCCATAATATTGTTATCAATAATATGTGCAACTGCACGTTGATTAAACACGCCAAACGTACACGCCATTCTGAAAACTACTCAAATAAAGCTAGCTCCAAGTATTTAATAACTGCTGCATTCCAGTTTTTAACACGCTTGTACGTATGTTTGAGGCATACCTATGTAGCGGGGTTGTGGATGAACACTATCTAAGTAATATGCGTGGTACGGATGCGGAGGCGGACTTTACAAACATATTTGATATTTAATTTAGTACCCGTTTTTTTCAAAGTTATTTAGACGACGTCAAATCGAAACTTCTAATAAATGTGTATTAGTGCAGAAGTTCAGAGACACGCGGTTTTTGCAACAACTGCCTTCTTCT
Organism: Plutella xylostella; assembly: GCF_932276165.1. NCBI lineage: Eukaryota > Metazoa > Arthropoda > Insecta > Lepidoptera > Plutellidae > Plutella > Plutella xylostella. The sequence goes on from NC_064005.1 coordinate 5,286,650, forward strand.
CAGTGGCAAATATTTTGGCTAGAATTTGTCGCTTTAGTTGTAGGTAGCCAGTCATATTATCACCCATCGCTATAAGGTACAGTTGATACGCCACCACTCGCGGAGGCTCTTTCCTGCACCCCGTTACAACCTGTTGTGAAACTCGTACATAGGTATACGGCCACAGCGGTACACCAAGCTAAGGGTTTCGATAGATTAAAGAGTATATTATCCAAGCACATCTGAATGTACCAGGATTGCAATACCCCGCCTTTCCAATGCGAATATCCGGAACATCCCTCCGTAGACACAATTTTGCCGTATAACATATAAAAGTAATTTTCATTTCCGACGCATGTGGTCGGCCCCTCGGGCGCTGGTTACTTCCACAACGCCAAACTCACAACTATCGAAACTAACAGTTATAATAATATATGTTTGAAAACATTATTTTATTTAAATGTTCTAGATTGGGGAATATGATGATATCTTTGAACTAGAAAGTGTATAGGTACGTAAACCGTATAGGTAATATTATAGGTATATGCGACATATTTTTTTATTACTGATGATGGTAGGTAATACGGAAGACGAGATGTAACTCTGCCTTTTAGCATTATATAACTTTTATAACGTTAAAAGAGAATGGCCAAATCTGACCCGCTTTGCAGCCACTAACCAAACCGATTTTTATTCAGTGATAAAGGTGTACTAAATGAGGGAAATATATATAAAAAATGTTTAACCACTTAAAAAAAATATACTTTGCTTGAGGGAAACATCTGGTACAGTACGACTTGATCTTTCAGCACCTATATCTTTGTTCTCCCATGCCTCATAATGATAAAGTTAACACCAGGATATACTGTAGTCATGGGCTACATACACATCAGTATATGTTTCATCAATGCCTGCTCTGGCGGGTCATGATGCCATAGAGAAATGGCCATTCTCCTTTAACTGCCTGTAGTTTTGATCCATAGTAGGCAGAAAAAAATATGGTTTAAACCACTTTAAACTGTATTTTTTGCAACTATCGCTTGGGCGAACAAAATGATGTACACATGTGATAAAACAGTCACAAATAAATACTAGTATTCATACATGTGAAGCAGATCATCCATCGTGACGTCACGTGGTCTGTCGGCCGCTCGCGCTCGCATATCTGTCCAAGAAAAAGGACATGTTTGCCGCTCGCATTAACCCTTGTTACACTGACAATGTGGACCCTACTCACTATCCAAAATCTTCCTCCTTAACAATGGAATCTCACCATGCAAATAAAACTCCCCGATACCCAAGTGACTTTTTTGTATAGTCTGAACGCTAGATCCTACTTCCCCGATTTGACTCCCTCGACGCATACTTTGTAGACAATTTTATTGTTTCTGATACACGTACAGTTTAGGTTGAGAAAAAGTTTTGGTTCAATTATAGACTTTATTTATCTCTCAACAAGAGTACCAGCTGAACACACATGTGTCTGATTGTCCGCGCTCTGTTCCAATCGTTTGAAGCGCAATCTTGCGATCGAAAAACTTGGCTGCGCTATAAAAATGCAATAGTTCCGCGTGTTACTGCCGTTCCCGAACAGTTTCCAGCTGCACTCCCTTTTGTTTTCGTGGAGCGTTCAGAAATATGAATTTTCGGCGATGACACACTCAATCCTGAAGAAAGCCAGGTGTTCGCACCGGCCCGCGGAGCCGCGCTCACCGCTCAGCTTCGACGTAAGTAAATAGCGGAGGGCAATGAATCACCCTAACAGTTTTCCGATAAGGAGTGGGCTCTCGCCGAGCCCGATATAGTTGGCGGGCCCTGTTTTATTGTGCTACTATTTTCACAGTATCGCCAGCGAACGCAGCTCGAGCGGAAACTGAGATAAAGTCGCGACCTACCCTCGGAATATACTGCAGTATATACACTGTACTCGGCACAGAATACTCGCCTGCTATTTACCTAAGTCGGATTTCTTTCTCTTTTAATCCTTTGTCGTGAGTCGATAAAGTAGTGTTTCGTTGTTCCATGTGAACAATTGTTGGGAAGGAAGTCGGTCGAGGTGTTTTATTAGGATCTCTGGACTCTACATTATTTATTAGGGTTTGACTCGCCTTCTCGGTTTAAGGTACTTACAAGTTGGATAAATCTCTCAAACTTTATTTTCTTTACTATGTAGATAAAAGTAAATACTACTATCTTTTTCCTAATAAAAATAAATGTCAAAATGTATGTATCAGTGTTTTATGTTGTTTCGATCCTTTCTCCTTAATCTGCAGTGCCCAACAGGAAAACCTGTTCGAGGGAAAAAAAACAAGAAATATTTTCGTCTAATAATTTGGCTGTACAAAGCCTTTTGGAGCGTCAGTAATGTAATCTGAGTTAACAAGTACCTCCGGACTGTAACCAATAAGCCGTGGTAAGTTGATTGTGAGCCGGACCGGGGGCCGCACTCTTCGTCTACCAGCTGGTTGAGGGTATAAATCATTAGGAATTTTCAATTTTGAAAATGTTTTGCCATTTTAACGTAATTATAGTTAGCTGGTATGTTACTAAAATTAATAGATTCTTCTAATAAAATGCTATCTATAGTATATTATTCAGAACGAGACCGATAGTTTTCTTTCTTATTTTCTTACTGAAATATCAATTTTGCTACGCCGCCGTAGTGCTACGAGATTCGTAGCATGCTACGGCGGCGTAGCACATCATTGCAATAACGATAAAATATGGGCTCTTTCAATTTTATTATTATTTCCAGTACTTTGAACTCAACTTTGTTTGATGTCTTAAAAATTATAATTACCTATAAGTACCTATATACATACGGTCTTATTCATAAAAAAACCTTAAAGTAGGTTTACTGAGCTCAATAGTTACGGAACACATTAAGCCTATTTGAGGTTTCGTAAAAATCTCTATTCATAATAGTTCCGTAAACCTTCAGTAACTATAGTGATGCTAATAGATTTCACAGACCAAACATTTTGACATTTACCCTATTAAGTTGCCGGTCCGACGAAACCATAAACAAAAATAGCGAAAACTTTCATTCATTTATCAATCTCTATTATCTATTTTAGCCACGGCACGGCACTTAAAAAAGTTTACGTTGGCTTAAAGGCGCAGTTGGCCAAGCCAAAACCCACAAAAAAAATAATTAAATTTTTACGTTACCATGGCAACTTATTTTCAGCAAATATTAACTCACAACAAATGTCAAATCGTCAATAAAGCAGAACAGCTGTTGACCGGCCGCCATGTTTTTGTACAAGAGGAGGTTTACGGAAGGTGTATAGTAGGGTCCAGCCAACTTTAGCATATCAAGGTTTTACGAATCAGTTGGAAAGTTCTTTAGCGCTATTGATCGTTTATGAATAAAGTTTTTTTGACATTTGCTTATAGCAGGCCTATAGGTCTCCCGTAACTTTTTATGAATAAGACCGATAGCTTTTTAATCAGTAAGAGAGTAAATATGTTCCGATCACAAATGCTATCAATTCGAAATTTCAAATGGCCAGCAAATAGGATTGCGGTTGGTGGTCTATAGCCTGTCTATGTACGTATACGTATGTAGGTAGGTGTAAATAATTGAGTCGTGGATCCACCAATCAGCGGCGACCGCATCCTTCTGTTCTCTAATTTGTGCCTTAATCTACTGTTAATAGACGTTAATTGTTCGTCAGTTACTTACTGGTGTGCCTTAAATTAAGTTTTCCGTTCATTTAGCCTGTGTTGTGAGAGCTACAAGTATTTTTATTGATAATTGAAAGTTCATTATTTTTTTTTGTATTGTTTACAAATGATAATGATCTACGTTTTAACGGAGAATAGTAGCTGCTTTAAAACCCATTTTTTATCATGTACCTAACTCCTACTTATAGATTTTAAGGATATAAACAAACATACGAGTACTCTTGGAAAAAACATAACAGAATGAAAAATTTCTACAATGAAAAAGTTACGAGAGGCTAAATCTGAGTACATTGTTGTGTATTTTCTGAGTTCAGATGTTGAGACTCGGAGCTTTTGTTATGGACGAGTAATAAAATATTTCATTGCTCCACCAACAACGTAGGTAGGTATTGTACTTATATATCAATGTATGTGCAGCTACTTACGTACTTTATAAAAGCTCTTGCGTGTTAAACCTTCGATCTTTCAGTCTCATCTGATTTATAATTACCTAAATAAGTAAGCAAACCAGCGCAATACTAGAAATTTAAAATGAATCCTGAAAATACCTCAAAAAGTTGCATTCGAAGGCGTGAAAGTGGGACAGGAGCCTACAGATTACTTTGAGACCGGCGCCTCAGCTGTGCCTTACGGATCTCCCGACTCCATTCGTGGCCCGACAAAGCAGCCACTTAGAAGCACCACGCCTTAGAGAAAATGCACGAGAAATCTGGATTCCAGTGCTTGTCCTATTTGCCTGCCTGTTTGCCTATCCATTTGGTCGCGCGACGCTCTGAAAGGCGAAGGCAGTAATGGAATTTTTTAAATCGCTCATTTGACGGCTTCGGATGCTATTGGCGGTTTTAGTGCGATGTGTTGTTGTCTTTGAGCTGAATAAATTATTGATTTAGTTATTGGGGACGAGTCTAAATAATATTATAAGAATTTCAAACTGATAAATAATAAAGTAACAAGATAGAGGGTCGGTGCAAAAGAAACGTCTCGACAAATAATATCTTATATTCCAAGTGAGCTTTTATTCTAATAATAATAAATCAGTTGACAGTATAAGGAAGGATACCGTTTGCAATTTAGGAGTTGCAGGGTAACTCTCAGGTGAACTCAGGTCCGTCAATTTCTTATCATAATAAATATATCTTTATTCGTTGATATAAAGTTTCATGGAAATATCGTAGATAAAAAGAACTTCCTGAATGCCATCTCAAAAACTAGCCGTAAGCCGCAAGGCACAGTGCAGTTTTTCCACCTTAAATCTGAATTACTAAAAGTGACTCAAATAAAGATTTACCGCACTTTTGCGCTTTTAGGAAAAACCTTTTGCAGCTGCGAATTTGCGGGCGCAGCGCAATTGCTTTAGGCCTCAGACTGTCCCCCGCGGCCACCAATTTACTTCTCAGCTATCTGCACTCCTGGTACCTATTCACTAACGTTTCATCGTAATTGGCACTGAGTACTTGTAAAAATAAATATAAGTGCTACTAAAATGCGCAAAAATATTTATGTAAACGCTCCGCTTTATCCGAAATTGAGTGCTTTGCTGAAAATTGTGTTGCATGAAAATAGTACCTACATAGTGGAACGCGGTTTAATCAGCTTAGCTATACCGCTTAATTTTCAGTGAAAATTGCATAGATGAAAATTATGTTATTCACGCAGCTGCCATATTATAATGAAAACCAAACTTTCTGAAAAAAAAAAGGCTCGTAGCATAAAAAAGCGTACAGCGATGTCCTTCATAAAATCTGTCGTTTAGTGCCAAATCTCAGCTATCCTTTTGGTCTAAATTAGGGATATAAAAAGCTATAAAGCAGTCCAAGCGATAAAATATGTCAATTTCTAGCTAGACATACGAGGCGAGTTGAGCGTATCGTATAAAGGATTCTTATAACCTAATACCTCTTGGCTGGATATTGTCGGGAGGAATGTTTGCTTCACGACGTTCGTAAGTACCACCGTCACGTCATGCGGTAAAACAGACTCTGAAGATCTGCCTTGTTTACTTTAAGTCTTTGATGCATACATTCCTTTTTATTACAGTATATTTTATGTGCGGTATAACTCAGTATTTGAATTAATTTGAAGTATAATCGACCTCTTCTTTTTCTTGGCTTGTCCGTGACCAACAATACAGCTGGACTAGAGTTGTTTAGTCAGTCGCTAGATAGTCCGCCGTCCGTTGATACTAGCTCAAGACTGACTTGGTAAACAGAAACACCTATGCCGCACTGCTTATCCAAAGTAAAATTTCTTAGAATTTTCCTACTTAAAAATAAGAAATTATTTTCTCTGATTCACGAGTGTTTCTATATACTACTTATTTTTGCAGCAGGTACTTATCTGAGCCTTCGACTCATGAATAGCTCTTTATACACCTACGTTTTTATTTTATTCCGTTGCCGCTGTGTGTACACACCTAAAAAGCTATACAAACAAGCTCCATAAAAGCGTGCGGTTGTTTTAAAACTTGTTATTTATATGTTAGACAAGCTATTATTGTGAAGTGGTGGCGCGGTGTATCTACAAATTTTATTTTTCCAACCTTATACTTTAGTGGTAGTAATGATTTTTATTATTCATTAGTTCATTACGTATGCACGCCCTTTCATATGAATTTTAAGCCACCTTATGTTTTCTCGTTATTTTAACTGTATACCGTTAGTTAGTTTAGTTACGTACAGCACGTAACTACGTATAACTTATAACTGTTGCAAAGTTTGCTTTGATATTTTTTTATAGAGGATATTGCAAACGTGTCATAGTAAGCCGAAAAGGGTGACTCAGCTCGTCAATATCGAAACTACTATCGAAATTCGTTGAAAAAATACCCCATACGTACACAAAAAATCATGATATCAACAATTTTTGTATGGAGAAGCAACAACGTAAGCACGGTGTCTAAATACGAATAAAAACACCACATATAGCATAGAGATATTCTCCTTAAATAATACATTTAGTACAGCATCAGGCTCTTAAACATTCATTTACAATTGAAGCGAACACAATCGCGCACAAGTGCATATAAACTTAGATCTACCGCCTTTATGAAACCCTTGGGGAAGCCGCGCAACCAAAACTTGTCCAAGTATTTCAGGTTGTATTCAGAGATTACAATAAACGGTATAACCGGTATTGTCCCCAAGTATGCCGACAACGGTATTGGATTCCGTACATCGGTAACAAATGTACTCAGAACAAAGTATTCCAATATCACTGGGGACTGTTAGTGCTTGAAGATTGTCATGGGTAGAGCGCGCGCGGTACAGAGGAAACTAACAATTGTTTACTGAACTAGAATGGCCTGAAAATAATATTTCACAGTCTTTTAATCGTTTTAAATAAACTAGGCATTATTTTTAAATAACAAGGACTAGATAAGTTTAAATTCTTTAAAACCATAGCCAGATAAAAATTATTTACTTAGGTACTTACTGCTTAGCCCTATTTTCTCAAATTATCCGTGAGTGCAGTAATTGGTATCTGACTGTCTGGGCAGGTGGATTACAAAGAATCAGTAACAATTAAACACGACACGTTAATTTGATTAAGTGGTATCTATAAATACCTAGTAGTTAATTCTGCACATAGGTAATCTCCACCACACTATAAAACTAAAACAAAAAATCTTTTTTGCAAACCTTACTGTCCCAAACCATCTACCAAGAAAAACCGCGCTGAACACAAAACTGTGTTCAGCTCTCAGACAAAACTATCGAGAAACAGATAGGGTAAAACACCCAGTAACTGACCATGTGCCAGTAACTGACCACCTTCCTCTTCAACTCCAATAAATAAGAAATACAGCCAAGCAGGGCCATCTAGTGAACATCCAGTCTATTTTGTGGTTCATTGAGAGCATTACTGATACAAAAGATTTTGCCGGCCGCCAACAGATGGATAGTGAGCGATCGAAAAAGTTCAGTTGGCGCGCGAACCGAGTAAATTGCAGTTGTGACTAACGTATTTGTTAAGGTAAGTGAATTTTTTGATCGTAAATTTTACCACTAAAAATATTGAAATCAATGAAAGAAAAAAGTATACCATATAGATTTAATTATAAAGATTACGTTTTCGATAAAATTCAGCTTGTTATTTCCCGTTTGATTGTTTTTAATGGGGTGGACAGTTACTGGACGACAAAACAGCGATTTTCCAATAACTGACCACCTATGTCGGTTAATGGGATTTTTGGTTGAAGCTGAATTTAGGCAAAATAAGAACGTAATATTAAAGCTCATATGTTCCATTTTCTTGTGTCAAAATATGAGCATTCTATCTTCACTCCTTCCATTTACTGACATAGGTGGTCAGTTATTGGGTAAATTGGTGGTCAGTTACTGGTATTATTATATATGACATATTTTTACAGCTTTCAGCGAGATGAAGAAGCGCCAAGATAGCAAAAAAAGTATAGAAAAGGCAATTCCACTTGTCTGAGACAAACTAGGATCAACAAGACATTCCAAAATAATTCAGGGTGACATGCAAGCACCTTTTAAAATATGGGGAATTCAAACACAAAGTCCAAGTTTGTTCCAGATTCGGTATTAGCTGATGAGAAAGATAAAAACGCTAGTGGAGCATACTATCAGCCTAGGATAATGTGGATTCTCCAGGATAAAGATAGATGTCACCATTTTTCCTTAAAGATAATCCTTGGAGCAGTCCCTTCAAGAATGCAAGACCAGGAGACAAATGGCTTTCACCATCTCACTCTATGAAAAGATACTCAAATGCTTTCTTCAGAACAGCTGAAGGCGTACCTAACCATTGCCAGCGTTTGTGAACCAGATGAAATTGGTTCCCCGAGCACAAAAACACTTGGCGAACAAGACCTCAATGTCGCTATTAATGACCCAACCCGAATTAACGTTACCGACGAAACGCGCCTCCACATTTGTCCAAAGACAGGCAAAGCCACTTCAGCAAAATAGGAAATAGAAAGCATCACTACAATGCTAGCACCCTCAGCCGGTGCACCAACACGCCCTTCAATGGTATTATGAACGTCCAACGGATTTCAAACAGAACGGTAAAATTGGCACACAAGAAATGAGGCATTCTTCTATAAGTTGTTACCACGACCAACACCCCGGCCATTTGGAACCCGATACCACAACTATCCGGAATCCACTGGCAACGCTATACCATCATTGGCGGAGACATTAGTCCAGCAGCGGAAAATGCAGAAAGTACAGCGATGTTCTGCTTCAGTGACGCCTCTTCAACGAGGCAAAGATTCCCTTTCCCCCTTGCAGAAATGACTACTCATGTCTTTGGCCAAATACTTACCTACGAAAGCACGTTTCAACAGCATCATAAATATTCCAGTTGAATCCTCAACAAAGTCATTGAAATCCTGTTCGTCAAGGCATCCATCTTTGTATCCTAAAAAACTAACCCCCAATATCTGATTCGGTGATAATTACAATGGCTAGCCTCAATGACTCTTTCAGCCGCACTGAAAGTCTCTGGGTGGGGTTTCAGCAATAATGAAAACCACCTGTCTCTGGTCCTACATCCCTGAAAGGACCGGCAGGAAAAGGGCCCACTTTTCCGGCGGGGAATTTATGTTTTCGCAGGCCGACAATACAATCGGCCACGATTCCTCCTCCTCATCAGTTGATACCGAATATGGAAAAGACCCGCTTTAGCGCTTGTATTCGCTACTTAATATTTAATAAAATGCTCGTTTCTGGCACCATGAATGCTTCATGGGCCTGTCCCACTGATCCGGGCTTGTTCCGGACAAACAAAACCGTCCTTTCTATGACTTATCTGAAGGTACTACATTGGGGCCTTTTAATCTCCCTGAAAGCTGTAAATTTAAAATGCGTGTTCACTATGTGCATGTGTGTTTATTCCTTTATTTTTAGTATTTAACAAAAATGCATAAACTTGTGTTTTTAATAAATAAATGGTTGATTATTAGGATACAATATCATTTAAATTATGCATTAAGCTGATGAATTCATTAAATGCACTTTTCCAGTAAGAAACCTTGAGCAAAAGTGATGTGTCACACATTAAAAGAGACCAGGAGATCGGCACTATTACATGAAGTAATCAAATAAATAATTAATAATAAGATTTAATGATAATTCAATTTTTAAACCATTTTAAATTGGTGGTCAGTTACTGGCATCGAGTGTGGTCAGTTACTAGATTTTAGTGGTCAGTTACTGGGAAAATCACTACTTTTTGTTTGCAAAAATATATAAAAAAATGAATAACTTCTACATGTTTGCTATTTACTCAGGAATGAAGCTCTGTTATTCTAGTTTTTAAAACAAAAATCGGATTTAATAAGCGATAAAAATTGAGCCCGCTACAGACAAACTACTGGAACAACTCCCTTAAGGTGGTCAGTTACTGGGTGTTTTGCCCTATAAAAGTTAAAATAGTCTCGATATAGCGTAGTTTACATAAACCGCGTGACGGCGGCGGCGGCGGCGGCGATCCCGAGGGACCCACGTGGCGGCACCGCTCTCAGACAAAGAAGAGAAGCTGCTTGAACGTTTTGTGTCACATTATGTGATTTCCTTATTTTAACGAGTAGGTTTGTTCTTTCTAAAACACGCTGTATAATGCTGGGTGTTACGTCACTGGATTGTTATCGACGAAGATAAACGTCACTGTATCGCGAATCGCCATAAATACGGTGCTGTGATTGGAGGAACGCTCATTAAACGAGTGCATCGACGTCGATAAGACCTATGTGTCGGCCGCAGCATTGCACAGAGCAAACTATAACTCTGTACCATACTCGAGTTGAATTACTTTTTATTGAAGTTGAATTGCAAATGTTAGAATTTGAAAAAAACAAAAGTTGAAATCTTCACCCAAAAACCAAATGATTTAAATAAAATAATTCTTATAAGAGAACACTAATATCTCTGTTTAGTTTAATCAAATAACTGTTTTCATTTTATTCTGAATGCATTTTTTGTGATCCCCGTCTGTAGAACTTTGCGGCTTATAACTTTTTCCTAATTAATTAATTAAAGAAGTTGAATGGGAAGGTTTTTGTCGTTTTAAGCTGGATTGAATGAATCGCAGTCTTTTTCTAGAGTGACTTTGAAATAACGAGAATTTTCAAGTTAAAACTTATTTAAGACAAATTTTCAAAGAAAATGAAATCAATTAGCCAATTTTATTGTTATTAGATACGAGATGCATTGATAATTTGATAGGATCTATCCTACCTATTTGGAGAGTGTTGTGTAGAGTCTAAATTAATTTTATAATAAATAAAAAGTTACCTAAAAAACTATTTACTTATATATAAAAATATATTGAATTAAAGAGTCTATCAACTTTTGATGTTCCCACCTCAAAAGCATTTACTCCATACAAATTCGCACAATGAAACCAAACGCGGCAAATGGCAGATTTGGGATTCGAGCTCTACTTAGGTGCTACAAGACGATACATGCACATCGCACGTATTTGTTGAGCCACATATCCTGTTTGTGAACCAATCCAGTTGCATTTCCGTCCGTGTGAAGTCTTACAAATGTGACGTGTGGCGCGGCGTTGTGCTGTGCTATGTATACTAATAACACTTGTATCATCTTGGTAACTATATGCGAAAGTGTATTTTATCCTTATTTTATCTACTTAAAAAATTAATTTGGCAAAGATAGATGAGACTTTTGTTGTCACAGACATGGAAATCTTCAAGCTGATCGACCATTAATGCTTAACAACCGATGACCGGTACAGTAAAGGAGTTCTCGAGTGAAGACTACGAAAAGAAAAACTTAACGTGGAACGCAATCCGGCCCGCTGGACCATCAAACTATGAAAAGTGACCGCTTACGGCGATTAAGTACCATAATTAGTTAAGTAACTATATTTTTTTTATAAATGTAAAATTTAATGTTACATGCTATATAACTACTACCTATACTAGACAGAAGAACAAAATGCACTTGCCTTAAGTACCTACTTACCTATTTTTAATTTGGTTTTGGCACGTCATGCAAGCACTGTAGTCCCATTACCTACCATGTGTACTTGTTATTCTATGGTGTGAGTAGAATGGGATTGAACACGATAACGAAATGTTGGACATGAATATTCTTGTCTCTCACAAATAAAGCGAAACGGAAGTGATGTGTGGTTTCCGTGACACGAACAGTGGATCATGATTGAAGGTACTTAAAGTTTTATGGTTGCTATAGGTAGATTTTTCGGTATCCCAGTTGAGGTACTTAAAGCACATTTTGAGCAAAATGACGATTCCTCTTTTAAAATCGTAGCAACTGTTACGTTTGCTCAAGATATAAATGTGGCTGAACAAATGATATAAATCTACCCAGGCCAGGAATCGAACCCAGGACTTTCAGCATAGCAGTAAGCGTCACTAACCACTAAACCATCCGGTAGTCTTACTTTATTTATACAGGGTGTTGCAAAAAGGGTATACTAAGCCGAAACCTACATGTGCAGCATGGTATATCTAAGCGTGAAACTGAAATCAGAATTTGAAAATTCGCGAAAAAAAAAACATTTTCCATAGAAACTTTGTTGGTCACGTGACTTTTACTATGGAAAATTTATATTTTTTTTCGCGAATTTCCAAATTCTGATTTCAATTTCGGGCTTAGATATACCATGCTGCACATGTAGGTTTCGGCTTAGTATACCAATTTTGCAACACCCTGTATACGTGTAGGTACACTCACGGGCAAAGAAACAGTTCCACTTACAAAATTCAGACACCATGAGGCCCTAATTTTTTCAATTATTTCATAAGAAATTTGAACGAAATATTTATGTAATATTTTGATGCACCGTTAAATGTACTGAAGGCGTCATAAAGTAAGCTTTTTTCCGTTTGGGAATAATTTGGTGATTTTCTCAATGGAACTGTTTCATTGCCCGTGAGTGTATATAATTATTATGCCTTAATTTGTTTAACAGAAACTAGGCAACAATAAATTGCTTGATACCAGTACGTTTAATATCGTACACTAAACCAATTCACAGCACAACGCAGATTCATTCAGCCGCCGCAGTGTCCGAATATTCCGCATAACTGCTAGCTCCGGCTTAGTGCCAAAGTTAGGCTAAGACGTCGCTTAGACCTTAGACCAGGTAAAGTTTCCCGGCCGGGGCGAACTCAGCCGGGACGAGTTGTCCCTCTGAATGAAGCTCCGAGCCTACTACTGTGTAAATTATAGCTGCACGTATCAGATTAACAATATAAGAATAAGACGGTATGTCGGTGCAAAAGAAATGCCTCTACAAATAATATCCAGTTTCTACCAATTCTATTTTTGAATTAGTTCGGTAAGAAGATTTCGGACTCTATTCATTGGTACGGTCAGGTGCAGAGAAACCTGACTCCCCTCCCATAGTAACAATGCTTCTGAGAGGGGTCAGGTTTTTCTGCACCACAGTAAGGTGCAGAAAAACTATTGGTAAATTAGGTTGAACTTAAAACGGTTTGACAGCAAATGCGGATAGTTTAGCTTTGTTTTTGTATGTGACACACCATGCATGCATGCATGCATATGCTCATGACTGTTATCCCCGAAGGGGTAGTAAGAGGTGACTCGCAAGTCGCAAGCGAGTCACCCGCTTTTCGCTGTATATTTATACTCACGTGATTGGTCGCGAGCTGTATCGCCGTTTTTGAATGAGTACAATGCACTGAAGATGTCGGGGTGGGCAACCCGACTGTCAGATGTTTTCAAGCCGCCCGAAGGCCTCTGACTAGGCTTAACGACTGCTGCCGAAGCAGCAACCGGGACCCACGGCTTAACGTGTCGTCCGAAGCACTTGCAATCGGTCACCCATCCAATGGCTGACCGTGTCAGTTGTTGCTTAACCTCAGTGATCAGTTACGATCACTGAAGCCGGCTCGACTACGGACGCTTCACGTGACATACCATCTTGTTCGTATATTGTTAATGTAAGGTGTACGTCATTAGTTGTTATAGTAGAGAGAGAGAGAGGTAAATATAAGTAGCTAGTGTAGGGAGTGGACGGCCTGAATAAACTGAATAAAGAGACCTTTAGATCGCTCAGACTTTGTGATGCAAATAATACGAGGTAAGTTTGGTGATCTACATAGTTACAGCGGCGGCGGGTATATAAAAATATACTTTATAGTTGGCATGCCCAAGAAAAAATTTACATATACCCCTATAAATAATGTTCAAACTTCAAACTATAGTACCAACTGATTTGAAGAGACAGTTTCCTGTCGAAAGTGGACCAGTTTGACCAGTAGATCATTGTGGTGGTAAAATTTATAGCCATAATCCTAACTTATCCTTCCTAAAAAAAAAAAAATATTAGCTACTTAGTAAACAAAATTTACAATAAGTACCTATACATTTATATTCAATGATCATCATTCAATATCATTTATCATCATTAGATATGCAAGAAATTGTCCCAGTTTATTTAGCCTATTTCACTAGGGGAGGTTATTATGCAAGCAATTTATTTCAGGAACTCTTGTCAGAACTAACTTCGGTAAAGTTTAGTTCTAGATTTCAACTTTGAAAATGTTTTGTAAGTACTTCCACTAAAATTTCTACTTCACCATTTTGAATGGACTGGACAGCAAGTAGACCTTGTTAGTAAATTTAGTAACAGAAATAGTTGTTTAAATAGTCAATGTAAGTATATGCACAAAGTTAAAAATCTAAGTTAGCCAACCGTAGTACCTAAATAACTATAGTAGAGGGTTGAACAAATCGACATAGGTACTTAATTATATTCTTACTCGCAAAGTTACGCAATTAAATTTAAAAATGCCTCCATATAAGATGATGCGAGACAAATGAAAAGATGTTTCTTATAATGTTAGCGTTCTTATATAGCTAATTCCTTTACCAAGTTAATTCAATTTTACGTAGAAATTTCTTAGTGAAAAAATAGCTTTGCCAACTAAAGATCCTTGCAATTTGCCAAAGGGATAATACAGATTTTTCTCCGTAGAATTCCAAGTTATGTCCACAACGTGGTCTTTGACTAGAATAGCCCTTGTGCTTGTACCGAAGAGGCCAACATCAAAGCTTCCGGTTGCTTACGACATTTGGAAGAGGATTTTTAAACGACTTATTATATAATGCGATTTTATTTTAATATGATAAGAAAATTAATCAGTCACGATCAAACACAGTGATTTTCTTTTCACAATAACCTACCCTTTTCAGTGTACTTATTCAATGATTTTAAAGCTACATAATAGCAATAGCTTCAGGTATGTTGATAGTATGTTCACCAACAGTCAGGAAATCGTAAAAACATTTCGTATTTTCGGAAGCGCACACTGCGTCATTTGTCAACGCACGTTGGGCATAAGCTCAAAATTTTACCACACCCGTTTTCGTTTTCACGCGAAGCACTGGTCGGGGACCGTTTTATAAGGGGCACAGTGAAGGACAATTTGTTTAACTTCTCAGGCGGCATTAGCCAAGATGAGTTTTCTCGGTTCTCTTATAAAAGTCGCGCGACCACTTAGCACTACCATAAAAGTTAAATGCCCCATAAATCATAGTAGGCGATGGCGGCAACGCACAGTGGGACGGATACAGGTTGCTGTTTAACTTATTTTAAATATTATAAATTGGTCTATAAATTTTATTTGGATTAAGATTACGAAATTAATATTATGTATTAACTTTTAAACATAATTAAGCCGTGCAAAAATTATGCTCTGTTGTACCTTGTACTAGGTATAGTAAGTAAATACTTTTGAAAAAAGGGTTATTATACTTATCTAAAACCGTTTAGGTATACCATTATGTATTAGGTATATCATGCAAATTTGTATGATGTTCATGCATACCTAGGTACATACCTCAGTAATTGAGATCAACTAATACCTAGATAGATTGTATTTCGAAACTATTAAACTGTGTATCATGTTTTAATTAACTGCTGTTCTGTGTACCATATTGATAAATAAATAATAATATGTTTTAGCTGAACTATGAATTTTCCCCACAGTGTTTCCAAGTAATGAACTGTCTGCTTATTAATAACTTGTTGACGCCGGTCTTAAACCAAGAAGATTAGAGCCCACCGCTTTACCCGTTTTATATGGAAAATTATTATTTAATAGCTCGTTGCATCCTGCAATAAAACTGTGTTGGAAAGTAAAATGTCTGTAAGAAATGCACCGAGAGAGACCAAAACAAAAATGTGTCGGAATTACCTTGATGAGTGCCTTGATGACTCTCAATGCATTGAACCATTATCATCACCATCAACCAATCCACATCTGTATAAGATTAATATTTTTATATCTACATTTTGAAGGAATTTACTGTTGATGTCGTTACAAATAAATTTTATGAATCAGTGTATTGCACTCACGAGCAATGTAAAAGTTCCAGTGACATATGAAACGTCATTGGCACGTGGAACTTTTTCATTGCTAGTGTGCAATAATGCTGTATTATTATTATTATTATTTTATTATTTATTATTTAATATTGCACAAATATAAAAATAAGTGTACAAAGGGTGGACTTAATAGTACAAGCATTTTCTACCAGTCAACCCACAGGAGGTGCAAGAAAATTTTATTATAATAAGGTGTGCAAAAAGAAAACAACACTAGTACTACAAAGTTATAATGCCTACAAAAGCGTTATTGAAATAAACGCAGGGTCACGTTTCCTGTACAGTACGCAAATTACGCAATCGATCCAATGGTACCCAATCACACGGAGCACATCTTTAACAACTGATGTGCCTAAACCAACATAACATTAGACAAATAAGCTAAAAGGTTTTCTGAGTTGCCACCTTGAGTGGGCCCCTCGATCCCAATCAGGACTAGCTAGAGATGTTTGCGGATCACTCGCGCTATTCTGATTAATAGATCTATTCTATTGATATCATCATCAACATGATCAGCCCGCTATCCATTGCTAGTAGACACGGGCCTCTCCCAAGGAGCGCCATAATACTTTGGCCTTCTTCATCTAGAAACTATCGGGGTCCAAAGTCATCGGTCCAGCGAGCCGTGTAGGGCTTCTCATGCTATTCATCATCATCAGCCAATAATCATCCACTGCTGGTCATAGGCCTCTCCCAAGTAGCGCCACAACACTCGGTCCTCGGGCTTCCTCATCCAACCACTACCCGCCACCCGCCTAAGGTCGTCAGTCCAGCGGGCAGGAGGGCGTCCCACGCTGCGTTTGCCTGTTCGTGGTCTCCACTCGAGAACTCGTCTACCCCAACGGTTATCGGTTCTTCGGCAGATATTATGACCAGCCGAGTGCCACTTCAGCTTGCATATTTTGACAGCTATGTCGGTAACCTTAGTCCTCTGACGGATAACCTCATTTCTGATACGATCCATCAGAGAAACCCCAAGCATAGCTCTCTCCATAGCACGCTGAGCGACTTTAAATCGGTGGACAAGTCCTATCAGTGTCCACGTCTCTGTACCATACGTCATCACTGGCAGGACGCACTGGTTGAACACTTTTGTCTTCAGGCTCTGAGGAATGGCCGAGGAGAATATGTGACGAAGTTTCCCGAATGCAGCCCAACCCAGTTGGATGCGCCATGCAGCCTCCTTGTCGAAGTTGCTTCTGCCTAGCCGAATAGTCTGCCCGAGGTAGACATATTCTTGCCCAACTTCGATTGTTGCCTCACCAACGGCGACCGGCTCCGGTTTGATGTGAGCATTCTACATGACTTTCGTCTTGTCCATGTTCATACCGAGGCCTACACGTCAGGAAGCAGCATTTAGGCCACTTAGCATCCAGCTGAGCCCATGCTATTGGTACTGCTAAATTATTCTTTACTTATCATTATCCAAGATATTAACTAATACCACTGCATAGGAAATAAGAATTGCATGCAAAAAATATTAAGTAAATCTAAGATAAGGTACCTTCCAATACTTATGTATGTTTAGTACAATATTATGAAATTAAATTGAAAGTGTGTGAGTTACTAAAAAAAAAAAAAAAAGAAAGTAAATCTCAAATATCTCAAATGGTTGAGTTTCGGATAAGACATTATAGGATTCAATCTACTGCAAATACCTTCTTCTATCACCCATATAAGGAATACGTCGACTTAGCAATCACGTGTATACGCTGTAAATCCGATAATCAAACCTGACGACCGAATGGTGTAGTGGTTAGTGAGGTTCTGCCCAGCTTGGGATCGGATGGCCGTGTGAGAGATGTCCCCGCATATTTATTTATATTTATTATTTACAACACACACACACGCACTCACGCCTTGTACTAATGTACTCCCTTGCGGGGTAGGCAGAGGTGCATAGCTGCACCCACTTTTCGCCAGAGTGTTATGTTAGTCCCAATGTAATAGGGGGCGGCCCTATTGCCATTTTACGGGCACATCCAAGACCCGAGAACAAATATCTGTGTTTTAAACAAATATCTGCCCCAGCCGGGAATCGAACCCGGGACCATCGGCTTAGTAGTCAGGTCACTAACCACTAAGCCATTCGGTCGTCTTCACTAACCACTAAGCCATTCGGTCGTCTATTTATTATTTATTCGATGATAAATGCCAACATTTCTAAAGCCTGCCCTGGATTTTTGGGCCGCATTAGAAATGTTGGACTAAACAGAATCAGGCGTCACCAGTGAAGAGTACAGTTGATAGTGCCTGCTAGTTGCTAGCAGTCTGATTAATTACCTATCGGGTAAATTCAGATATACCTACGTACAATACATGTTCGATTATCTACGTAGGTACCTAACTTTTGGTAGCGATTAATGTACTTACTTGAAAAATGTGTAGGTTTTAGGTGTATTTGCTGGATTTATCATTGACGGTTCGGTTATCGGATTTTCAGCATAAAAAGGGTATACTGAGCCGAAACCTACATGTGCAGCATGTTATATCTAAGCCCGAAAATGAAGGGTATATAGATTTCGGCTTAGTATACCCTTTTTGCGACACCCTGTATAGCCAGAGAACTAGTTGTCTACCTCAATTTGCACATGAACCTTCACAGAGTTATTGGATATTTTTTTTCTTTATTTCCGCATTATTATTAACTTTACACCAAAGCATTGTTACTTGATTCTATCTAACATTTAATCTAACATGTCTGTAAACAGCAGCATAGTGCTTAGTAGACAAACGAACGTAGCCGATCGGTCAAGTCATTGAGATGTTAAGTAGCTAACTTACTTAGCCATCCCGAAGTGCCCTCGAGACAGCCAAGTGTATCTCGACCTTAAGTGACCTACTGTGCGGTAAAACCCGATATTCGAGAATGTTCTAGAAACGTGATGGTTTTTTGTTCTCTCATGTGGCTCTAGATCCTGATACGTCATGTCTTGTCGACCCCAGTATGGAGAAAATATAGAGGGGTGCTGTTATCATTAGGTACGTGTTATTTGTGTGTGAGTGTGTGTTGTGTTTCTGTATGTGTGCACACTGATGTTAACTGTATAGGGATTTAATACAAGTAACTTGAAAGTGAGCCTGTCTCTTTACACTGGGGATTTTCCATGCAATAACCGTATCGCCAACGTAAACTAGGATGTCATTATATCTAATTACTTACAATATATTTAACTTTAGCACACAAGAAATCACACACAATTAATAGTAACTAAACAAAAATACTTACTCAAATAACCTAATGTACAAAGGGCGGTCTTATTGCTGTAAAAACAAATAACATGAATATTATTAAATTAATATTTCGATGAGGATTGAATATTTATGCTCTGTATACTTATTTTACTAAGGTTGCCTGGTAGAGATTTCTAAGAAATAAGGCCGCCCCTTTTGTACTGTTTTATTTCTAAGTTTTTGGTTCAATCAAATGCGTTGCGCACAGAAATCCCCGCACCCATTCAGCAATAATAAAAATATTTGATTCAATTACAATATAGGTAATATACACTCACGGGAAATGAAATGGTTCCACTGAGAAAAGCACCAAATTACTCCTAAAATAAAATGAAAATGCTAGTACAAAATCGGTAAAATTTTGTTCAAATTTAAAATAAATGTTGAAAAAATTGGGGTCGTTAGGTGTCGGTATTGAGTGGAACTGTTTCATTGCCCGTGAGTGTATTACATACATAGCATGGCATAACAAGTACAAATATAATTAACTACATAACACCCTACTAATATGCGAAGAGCACTTTAATTAATTGGAGAAACAATTTCCAGTATGATACTAATCTATTTTGAAATAGAAACCAACAATCATGTAAACAAACCAAAAAGTCACGATTACTCCGTAATCACATACATTTGACGATCAAATATGAACATAGTCTGATTTCAACGAACGCACCATTGTTTTCACATTATCTTCAACACGATTTAACTTGTATTTATAAGTTAAATTTGTTAAAACATTTGTAGCGTAAAAATTTCGAAGTATTTGACAAGCTGTCATCTTAGTTTTTTACTCATCGAACTCTATAAGTCATTGAAAAGTTAGTGTTGTTCGTTATCTTTTATATTAAATTTAATAAATTATTAAAAAAAAAAACACGCACTCACGCCTTGTACTAATGTACTCCCTTGCGGGTTAGGCAGAGGTGCATTGCTGCACCCACTTTTCGCCAGAGTGTATGTTAGTCCCAATGTAATAGGGGGCGAGCCTATTGCCATTTTACGGGCACATCCAAGACCCGAGAACAAATATCTGTGTTTAAACAAATATCTGCCCCAGCCGGGAATCGAACCCGGGACCATCGGCTCAGTAGTCAGGGTCACTAACCACTACGCCATTCGGCCGTCAAAATTATTTTAATTTAATATTATTTGAATACGTACAATTTTTTTTTTTTCAAGAGCTTAATACAATTAACCAAAAAGGATTGTATCCTAAGCCATAAAAATAATGGTTAGTTTTTAAAAATTGACAATTAAAATTGTCATTCACAGTCATTCACTGTTGTGTGGGTTCGCTGTGCATTAGTGTTTTCTGTTTCCGTTTTCTGTTTCCGATTTCTACGTTTTTGCATTCTCATTTTGGACTTTTGTTTTGCTTTACGATTTGTCTGGACATATTTTTCTTGGAACGACGACCTTTGCACGGCATCACGGACTTTGATATACTTAGCATACGATTGGTATTATTTCTCAAGGAGTAATCAGGAGGTAAGAATGATTTAGATCTATTACCTACAACGGAAATCTATTAGACGCACTTTAATATTGTATTGCCCTCGTAACAAATTATTTGAATAGATCACAATTACTGAAATGTATGTGTGTACAATGGACAACATTTCAAAAAACTAAAGCTGCTATAAATCGAAAACCATTTCGAGATTTAGCTCTAAAGGACACAAAAAAAATGTTTTTGTATTTTTTGGATGTATCATTTTCGAGAAAATCATAAAATAGTAAAAAAGTGCTGATGACGTCATGCATCAGGTGCGATGCATTTTGATGATCAAAGCCTATAGATTTAAAAACAAAGTAACTGTCATTTTCATTTTTGATTGAATTTGACGTTTTATCGTGACGTTGTTGTTTATTTGGGTCATTTTCATTAATTCTGTTCTGACACTTTCTGACTATTTTTTTATTTATTATTAACAGATGACCTCTATATAATATGTCCCAGAGCATGCCACTGCCTACACAGCTGAAAAAATGCTTCTGCTTATTTTTTTACATGATAAGTACCTACTTTTCATCATCAGAAATATCAATGTCATTTGAAAATGACCCATTTGTTGGTTGGCATGTAAACAAAGTTTAAATGTCACTTGTCAGTGTCATTTATGTTTTTTTTCGAGACTCAGGCAATAGACAAAAATAAAAATTGAGCCTAATATGTGACTTCACTTCCGGTTTTAAAATAATTAACTTTAAAGTTAAAAATAACATGCAAAAATTAATGTATATACAAAATAAAAAAATACGGGTCTACTAATTTTCTATAATCTTTCCGAATAGCTAATAAAAATATAGGGTAAAGAAAATGAAATGTTGTCCATTATATTTGTTTTTAAGATTATACCTAATGAGCGAGCCGCAGCCAGGTGCGTCGGGGACTGCTCCGCCGGCGCCGCCGCCGGTCAAAAAACGAAAATTGGCTGTTAAAAAACAGTTATCGCAAAGGGAGAAAAAATTTTTGGTGAATATTTATAATCACTTGGAGAAAACCTCTCCTACATACCCATCAAAAATGGAATTATATAAAACCACCTCAAAAATAATGGACGTCTCAGAATATATTGTTCGTGACGTAATGAAACATTACACACAAAATCAAGAAGTACCCCAGCCTAAGGTATTTATAATATTAACTTAGCCAGCCTTTTTTTTATCTTTTGAGCTTTACTTTATGTTATGATTTGTGCCATTTAATATTCTCAGTCTGTTTTTTAGGAGAGACCTGCAAATCGAGCCATAATTGATAAGTTAGATGATTTTATCTTATCTGCAATAAGAAGAAAGGTTCATAAATTTTACTATGATGGGGAATTGCCAACCATTGCCAAAATTTTTACAGCAGTCAATGAAGATGACAGCCTACCAAATTTTACATTCGGTACAATGTATAGAATATTGAAGAAATTAAACTTCACATACTGCAAGCGATCAAGAAAAAGCATTTTGCTAGATAGACCTGACTTACAAATTTGGAGGGTGAATTATTTGTTGAAAATCAATGAATACAGAGAGCAAAATAAAAAGATTTATTATTTGGATGAAACATGGCTTAATGAGGGTGAGAGCTTTTTATTTATTTAAATGCTTAATTTTTTTTTGTGTTCCGCAGGTTGCTTAAAAACATTGGTTTGAGATAATGGTGATAGATAAGATACTTATTCCACACATTATTTTAAATTGTGATAGGTTACAGGTTTGCTTAATTTTAAATATAAACAATGTTTTTATTGACATAATTATGTATTTAAAACATTTTTTTAACTTAGGGCACACCTGCAATTATTTGTGGATGGATAATGACATCAAGAGTAGTAGACAGGCATTCTTGGGAGGCCTTTCAAGTGGCTTAAAAAATCCTCAGAAAGGAAAGAGGCTGATTATCACACATATAGGGAATGAAGATGGTTTTTTAGAAGGCGCAGATTGGGTTTTTGAAGCAAAAAAGTCAGATGGCGATTATCACGGGGAAATGGATGCTCATAATTTTGAGAAATGGTAAGGTTTCATTTGTGTATTTTTGTATAAGTATTTATGATAACACTATATAAAATTAATATTATTATAATATAAAATTACATTATGTCAGAAAATTATCTTTTTTGTTTCAGGTTTAAGATGGTTTTAGACAAAATTCTGCCGGGATCTGTAATTGTAATGGATAATGCTCCATACCATTCTCGCCAACTCGAACGAGTGCCCAACATGAGCTGGAGGAAGGATGCTATACAAGAATGGTTACGAAGCAAAAATATAGCTTTCGAAACAAGGGAAATAAAAGCACAGTTACTCACAAAATTTGATAAAAAAAAATATGTTTTAAAATACGTTGACGAGCTCGCCGCATCGAAAGGAGTAACTGTGCTTCGCCTTCCTCCCTACCACTGCGAACTCAACCCAATTGAGCTCATTTGGGCACAGGTTAAGTCTTATGTTGGGAGAAATAATAAATCTTTTAAAATGGCGGAAATAAAAACTTTATTAAACGAAGGGTTTGCGAGAATCGGAGCCAAACAATGGTCGAAATGTGTAAATCACGTCCTAAAGGAAGAGGAAGAACTGAAAAAGCTCGACGGCATTTTAGACACAACAAGCGATGACACAGTGGTTCCATTAATAATTGCAGTCACCGGCGACACTTCTGATAGTGATGATGACGAAGACGAAGATTTAAATTTGTAAATAAATAAACACTTTTTTATATATAATCAGTTTTATTTTATAGTCTATGGCTTATATATTTAATCTATTTAGTCAGTTTTATTTTAGTACCTATCCTACTATGGGCCATAGTCTATGACTTAAAATTAAAATAATTAGAAAAATTTAATTAGAACACTATGACATCACTATGGGCATAAACAATACGCTGTCAATGTCAGTCCGCCATATTTGTTTACATGATTGTTGGTTTCTATTTCAAACGACTGTATATCTATTTACGAACTACACACACAATACCGGGCAAACAGACTGACTATAACCTTGATACTTTAATTAGTTCCTTTTACCTTTATTACTCAAACAGAGAGTATGTACGAGTAAGCTGACGTGGGGTGTCCAGTCATATCTGCTGTAGAACTAATAGGGTAGTTTCCAATGAAAATCAAAAATCTATTTATTCAGTCTTTTTTTTCCTTTTTCAATTAAACTATTTGGATGAAGTTCAAAATATACATATTTTATAGCTAGGTTTAAACAAAAAGTTTTTTTAAAATTACAAATATATAGTGTACCTAAACAATGTCAGAAAACCTGGTGCCACCTTTTTTATAGAACTCTTGGAAAACTCTAATGAAGATACCTTAAACTCGTTTTAAAGCGCTGTGAAAATAAAGTCGTAGTATGCTCGCCAGAGCACTGGTTAGTGCTCGTTGGGGCAGCTGGGTAATGGAGCACCCTGTAGAAGCAACCTAGCCGGGTAATAGAACAGCCTGTATATGCGACCTTTAGCCTCTCTAGACTTGTGCTTGCCGTTAACACGTCGCCTCGGTGAGAGCTATTTTGGTAGTTTCCTTGCCGTATCTCCAACTTTATTGCCCAGGTAATAGAGGCACAGCATGTCCAAAATACTGTTTTGTGGGTGCAAAAAGATCTCGAGTGTTTTGTAGCAATTCTTTTTTGATACGTTACTTAATTTTTGTTCAGGTCACATTAAGATTCCTATTCGGAGGGTACTGAGGCAAGTAGGTACACTCACGAACAATGAAAAAGTACCACACAAAATATCGACCGACACCTATTTATCACTTATTTATCAAAACATTTTAATTAAGAATTTTATAAAAATATGTAGTAACGTTTTTAGAAAGTTGTAATTTGGATATTTTTTTATTTAGCTTGAATATGTACAATAATTATATGAGCCTCTGTGAGGCCTATTCAGTCAATAGGGCGAGGGGTGCTATCTCCACATGCCGCCTCGGCTCGCATCTATTGTGTTAGCCTTCTCACCTCGCTGACGGCTGCATAAGCACTGTCTTCCCTTTATCTAAGGGTCGTGACACACCAACCTATTTGTTGATATTTTGTTTTTTACCTTTAAAAAGTGGAAAACATTATCATTGTTCTTTTGTATAATTTATAAATCCATATTTTATACCACATTGTTAAATAAATATTTTTTAGCTATCGAAATTATTGTGTTGTGTTTTTTTTTCAACTGAGTAAAACTGCTGGTTTATTTGCATTACGCCTGCTACATACTTGTTATTACATTGATTATGATCTACCTCATTCTGTAAATGAAGATTTTTTTTTGAAAATACCGTAAATACTAAGCTCTATTGTTTGTTATAGATACAATATATCAGAAAAATGTCTCAAGTGCCTGCTGTCTAATAGAAGAATTAAATCCCACATGGTATTTTCTATACGCTGTTATTTGAAGTGCCGTTAAGGCGTAACGAAAGTCTATAAGAGTTTTAAATGAGAAATTGAGCAAGTAATGTTTTATACTAAGTAGGTACGTTCTCTTACGGTGAAAGATAAAGTTGGTAGGATAGTATCTGATTTACTTACCATAGAACAGAGCACAGCTACGTTAACTGGTACCTAGCGGAATAATACAGGGCCATTATAGAAGAATAAAACGCGCGGCGTTGTTGCTGCAACAATGACTCTAGATTCAAAGCAAGTGCTGGGTCATATGAGAGTACCTCAGAACATCGAATTTAGGAGAACAGAAAGAGCCATTGTAGTTTCGTGAACTAAGGATACTGACATAGCCTTTGAGCCAGAGATACCTATGCCTATGAATAAGCACGACATAATTTTATATTTTCAATATGTGCTAAAAACGACTACCATTAGACTGATGGAGAGCATAAACACTAGCGGGAGACCTTAAATAGGAACCCGAAAGTAGTTGAATAAGGCCGAGCGAGTATCAAAATGTATTATCAACGCGTTTACTATACCTATAGACTACTGCACATCACCCGATATCTGATTCTATATAAGCACTATACAGGGGGCGATAGCAAGCACCCCTTTTGGCGCCAAATTAAAAGTGAAGTTCAGAGAAGGCTGCTAGCTCCATTCCACCTCACGTGTCGCTAAGACAATGGGTGTTGCTTTGCTTCGAATCTCGCTTACCTTTTAAACTGACTTGTTTGTCCAGAGAAGAAATGTGTCATGTCTCCACTTTGTAAATTGCCATTTTGCCTGTTAAGTAAGTGGCAGTGATGTGACGTGGAAGAGGCGACTTGGGAGCCAGGCTTTGGTACTGTGAATGCTTTGGACTGGGTATAAGTATGCGAATGTGTGTTTTACTGCAAGCTAGACAAAAATGTTTATTTGTTTTCAAATTATTTATTGTAGCGATTAAGTATTTTTTTTTTTTTTTTTTTTTTTTAATTTTATTATTTTAAGATTAACAAACAATAGTACATTATATTTAACCTAATGGTATTATACACATTAAATAGTAACGAATGTACTACCAACACAGTTAACCACAGATTACCAAAAAAGTATTTTATGAGTAAATTATACAGTTATCTAATTTCATTAAGTAGGTAATTATTTAAACTTATGGAAAGAAACATGCAAACTAAGAAAGTAAGATTTAACTTAAGTGACTAAAGAAAGAAACTAAAGAAACACCTTTTTGAAATTTGAAAAGTATTCAGTAACAAAAGAACATGTGGATAATATTAAGTAAATATATGTATAGCAGATAGTAAGTTTGTACATATATATTGTATAAATATATTTGCAATATATTACATGATATAATATGTAGATAATAATAATTGTGATTACGTTACATTTTCCAGAGTATCAATAATATGTCTCCTATAATTACTTGGCTTACTTGATATGATGTCAATACTATTAAAGAATTTATTATAAGAGCTTGCTAAGCGATTAAATGGCTCACGTTTACCGGCGTTAGTGCGAGCTGTTGAGATAGCGAACAGCTGATAGGGATGGGCAGCCCGCGCTGGAGTCGCCCGGCTGGGTACACGATAACATAGTTTATTGTTCAGGTCAATGCAGTCATATTTGGAGTGACAAAGGTCATATAGAAGCATAGCATCTAGTAAGGTGCGTCGATTTTCTAGGGATAAAATAGAGTAATTGCTGAGGAGCGTTTTATATGGCATACGTGAATGGAAACATCGGTAATGCATAGATCTCAAGAATTTCTTCTGTACCATTTCAAGGGCTGTGTTATATTTATTATAAAATGGGTTCCACACTGCTATGGCGTATTCAAGCTGGGATCTTACTAGCGATTTATACAAATGAAGGAAGGTAAATGGCTTTTTAAAATGTAGGCTAGATCGCATGACAAACCCAAACATCTTAAACGCCTTACTTTTTATTGACTCTATGTGAATATCAAGATGTAGTTTACTATCTAGTATAACACCTAGATCTTTAATTGAGTTAACCCTATCAAGAGCAGAGTCACCCAGGCAATAAGAATAAGTTTTTTTATTGATTTTTTTTGTGAAAGTTATTACCTTACATTTATCTATGCTAAGTTGTAGTTTATTTTCAATACAATATTCAGAAAACCTATCCAGATCCTGTTGGAAGGCAATATGATCGACATCATTTTCAACTATGTGGTAGATTTTTAAATCATCTGCATATAGTAAATACTTACAGAATTTAAAACATTTGTGAATATCATTTATAAATAAAATAAACAGCAGAGGACCCAATATTGAACCTTGTGGTACACCTGAGCTGATCGACACTGGTTTGGACTCATGTCCATTTATGACTACCCTTTGAGTACGATTGGTGATATATGATTTAAACCATCTCCAAAGATTACCTCTTATACCATTGAAGGCGATTTTATCTAATAGAATTTTGTGGTCCACTCTGTCAAAGGCTTTTCTAAAATCAGTATAAATGCTGTCGGTCTGCTTATTATTATCTAAACTTTCAAATAAATAAGAGGTGTAAACTAATAGATTTGTAACGGTAGAGCGTTTTTTGACAAAGCCATGTTGTTGAGTCATGATGTTATTATGTAAAACAGGATAAATTATGGAATGGACAAGCCTCTCAAAAAGCTTTGACAGAGCAGACAGTATTGAGATAGGTCTATATTTGTCTACTTGCCCTCTTGGACCTCCTTTATGAACTGGTGTGATGTTTGCCATCTTCCAGATACTAGGAAAAACACCTTCAACTAGACATTTATTAAATAAAATATGTAAAGGTTTAGTTATAGAATCAGCAGTTTGTTTCAGAAATATTGGATGTATTCCATCAGCCCCTGGGCCCTTCGTCAGATCTAATTTCTTTAGTTGAATAAATATTTCATTATAAGGAATATATATCTGATGTAATGTATCCTGAACATCAAACTTGTCAATATCAATTATATTATCAATAGTATAACCGTTTGACAGGCAAGATGGTTCAAAAACTGATAAGAAAAACTCCGAGAAAAGCTCGCATGTTTTCCCAGGCTCGTTAGAAACAATGTCTCCGTATTGAACTGTGCATGGAATATCTGATTTGCCTTTCAGATTAGAAATGTAAGTCCAAAAGTACTTCACGTTACTGCATATGCTGTCCTCAACACATTTCATATATTTTTTATAGCATACCTCAGATTCTTGCTTTAATCTTTTCCTATACAAAGAAAATATTTCATAGTCAGACTTATTTTGGTATTTTTTCCATTTGATCCAAGCACGAGTTTTGCATTTTTGAATGTGAATAAGGGAGCGAGTATGTAGGGTAACGTAACGTACCTTGGGACGCTTGTACCTCGGGACATTGATTGTATTTTAAAAACCGGCTAAATAAACACATTAAAATTCTACCCTAGGCATAGTATTTTACTCGCTTGGCAAAACTAGTGAGTCTCGTGATCATACCAGCATCGAGTGTGTGGTGAAGGCAATATGAAGTTTTTTGGAGTCAATAGTAGCTTTTGTATAGTTTTTTGTGTTGCTTTATCTCATTGAGGCATGCTCAAAATAAAGACATGGATGTCACGTATAACTTTTCAGTTATTTAATTTTATGACATGGCAATTATCTGAAAGATTCCTATTAATTAAAAATAAAGATATTTAAATTTTGGTTAAATATTGCTTTTTTGTACCTTGGGACACGATTAAATTTGTACCTTGGGACACTGTTTCCTATGGCTTTGTACTATGGAAAATGCAAACATCTAAATAACGCCTTATATCTCTGTTCTTATTAGTGCCAGAGTGAAACTAGACAGAAGAGAGTTGCAGTAAATCAATAAGAACAGAGATATAAGGCGTTACTTAGAAGTTTTAATTTTCCATACTACAAAGCTATAGGAAACAGTGTCCCAAGGTACAAACGTGTAACGTACCTTGGGTCAAAACAAGCATTTTTACTTATATCTTAATTTAATAAAATCTGGCCACACTAAAGCTTTAGCACAAATACTAGTGATAATAGATGATATATCCTACCGAATAAAGAAAATTTCACATTAATATCTTAGTTGTACGCTGCGATAGCTTCATTCAAAGTTGGGGTAGTCGAAAATGTCCCTAGGTACGTTACGTTACCCTACAGATAAAGCTATTTGTAAAGGTATGTATATGTATATGTCTTGTCTGTTTCCTAATACTAAATTAAACACCCTTCTTTTTTAATTTCAGGTTTTTTGCATAGCATAATTTATGTAAAAAAATGTCTTATCGTGGAAAATTTTACGCCACATTAACAAAGGAATGTAAAACAGTAATTACTTCTCAAAAAAGAACTCAGTGCTTGAAAAAGAAAACTTTGAAAATAAAATTTATGGCTTTAAAATTAACAATTGTACCTATAATACTTTTTCACCTTAGAATAAAATATAAGTATTATTTTATTTATTTTATTTTATAATTGTCGGGTCACTAACAGCTATTCATTACACAGTAAAGTATTATAATTATAGAATCAATAAGCCATTTAAAAGAGACCACTGATGGAATACAGAACAAGAAAAAAAAAAAAAGTGATAAGCGCTTACTTGGTAAAACACACTATTTACGAGAAACATAGTACATACTACTATAATATAGTCACCTACTATATAGTAAAGTAATCTACTGGTTTACAAAATACAAAAAACAAAACTTAATTATGGTTTATCGCTTGCACCAAAAAATTGTCTGCTAATCGCCTGTAGTATGACCAGCATTGCGATTCGGTAAAATCAGAATTCACTTCGCATCTCACTTCGATCTTCATTCTCCCTTCACATTTCAATTCACGTTCGAACAATTATGTCATCTCATACATTATTTGTCAAAATCAGAATGCCAATTTGAAAACTCACTCTGGATTCAGAATCGAGTTTTTACAATTAGCTTTATAGAATCGCAATGCAGTTGGAGTTCTCGTGTGGAGACCGAATGCTGTCAAATGCGTAGCGTGGTACACCCACTATCCCATTGGATCGCCGTCCGTAGCTGGTAGTGCCAGAGTGGCTGGGTGCGAAAGACCACGAGACCGTCCGTACAGAGAGGGCGTTCCTCGGAGGAGGCCTTGTTCGTCAGGGGACAGAAAAATTATTATAGACCGATAACTGAGTATATATGTCGCAGGCATCTGTTTTAATCTCATTTTTGATTGAACCACTAGCCCGTTCATTGGATGGCGCTATCCAATTGTATGACTAGGCCGAACGTTGATTGTACAAGTGTTACAAAACGTCCAACAGCTAACAGCTGACACAAAAAGCACGTATATTGTTATTTTTTGCAAATAAATTAATATAAATAATTAATAATAATAAATAAATTAATAATAATAAATAAATTTGCTTGATTAATTAAATAATTAATAATAATAAATAAATTTGCTTGATTAATTAAATAATTAATAATAATAAATAAATTTGCTTGATTTGTGTTAAAAAATAGTGTGACAAGATGGATTTACCTATTATTACGCCGCGGGCGGATAGTTTCAAAGAAAAATGTGGCGAAACTGGATAATTATGAACAAAAATATCAAGGTACGTTTATTGGTATTGTTTAGTTAATTTGTGAGATGAGAGCTTTGTAACATAGTCTTTTTGTTGAATCTTGTCTGGTCATGTTCATCCTAACCAGACATTACAAAATTGCTATACTATAGGTATATCCCATTCAACGAAAAGTCAAGACGTTGGACGTTAAAGTCAACCACTAGACGAGTTGTTCTTTAGTCAGACAACTGGGTAGCGTCATCCAATGAACGGCCTAGTGGTTTAATCAAAAAGGAGATTAAACCAGATGCCTGCGACATATACAACAGTACAAAGTAGTAACGGACATAATTTTCTACATAAAATCAATGAAAACGCACATGTCACACCCAGTATTCATGCTGATAGACTAAAGCCGGCACTGCTTTGTGGGAAATGTGGACAAATTGTTCCCCCAACTTTAGGGATAAGCCCATGTCAATTACATATTGAGGAGGGTTCCGTATACACGACAAATAGAAAAGCAAAACATTGTTTAGGATCTTCCTCGTACTTCCTCTAAAGTCAGCGCTGTATTGATATTAACTGACCTACAAAGAGGGACACAAAGTTCTGAAACTATATTCAGTATTCATTAATTAAGTTTATCAAACAATGTTCTAATACATTGAATTGTGTACATCACAACTTCCAAACTTATCTACTTCACAACGGGAAAAGGGCCAATTTATGAATGAAGTGAGTAGATATTTGTTTCTTAAGTACGCATAATATGTAGTAGAAGTTTTAAAATATTACTTGAATATATGCAATTATTAAATACATATATATTGCATAGCTTCTAAATTATTAACATTTCTTTAAATAACCTCAATCTTAGTTTCCTCAGAATGAAGGTAAAAATTGCCCCATAAATTTGTGCCACTTCTGAGATGACTTTTATATCTTGAAATATGGGACAATAAACACGGCGCTCGCTAGAATTGTTAGGAACTAAAAAAGCACTAAGTTTCACTCTATTTCCTCTTGAAATAAAATAAACCGTAACGTGTGAAACTTTGTGGCTACAGATGTTATTTGAATCTTGCGACTACTTATGTCAATAATCATATACCTATTATTATTTAACTAGGATTGTCTCTATTATGGTATGAAAAGAAAATGAAAATTCTATACCCAATCTATCACGTGCAAAAAGTGGGTGACTCGCTTTTTCGCTTGCGATTCACCAGTGACTCTGACTACCCCTTCTGCAACATCTTGACTTTTTACAAACATTAAGATAAGTAGAAAGATATATCGTATCGTCGTTTTGTATATCAAATTCTTCGAAGCTAATTGCATGAGCACAGTAAGTCGTTTGGAAGTTTGGAGTGAATAGCTCAAATTAGTGATTAGAGCGTGCACACAGCCCTGGCTTAATCTGGGTTCCGATCCAGTGGCGTAGGATAGCACTGCGATGATCGGCCTTTGTGCCGCCGCCATGCCAGCTCGCTGTGCACTTGGCAATGGCACGACAAACGACTAAAGGCGGCGGAGGACATAAGATTGCAGTAGGCGAAGTGTCGCTTCTACTGTTTTCTTGGGATTTCTACGGAAAAAAGCGTAGAGCGACATTTAAAAAAAAAATGTGTGAAGTTCCGTGCTAGCCCCAGTCAGTTGCCGATACAGGACATAGGGCCCCTTGAACCAACAAATTAAATCTAGATTTAGTGTCAAATGTCGATTTAAGAAACGTCAGTCCATATAAAATTTGACACTAAATCGATTTCATATGTTGGTGCAAGTGCCCCTTAGAGCTTAAATGTGCAATACGCTTTAGAGCTAACATATAAATAAATCAGGCAGTGTCGGTGGCGACACGTCGTTGCTGCACCCATATCTCGACCGTGCCGCCTAATGGTGCCTTTATTCAAATGTACTTACCTACAGTGATGAATAATAAGAACGTTAAACCTGAATGTATGAAAGATATAATAATAAAATTAAAGTATACTTACTCAAAACCTGTTATAAAAAATGCCCATATTTTTTTCTTAATGTTCAACCCCTTGTTTTGATTTGCAAAGCAAATTTTACGAAACAGTTTCAACTCCCTTTTCCTGCAATTAATCTTCTTTTATTCGTTGGAGAGCAATTTTTCACAAACTTTGTTTATTATCTTACACTTCATCCGGCCAAAGATGGCTGTTCTTTGGTGTTGTGAAAATAAAATTACTTCATTTTACCTGGAATGGAGATGTTGAAAGGAAATATTTGAATAAGCCTTTTTGGCTATTTCTGTAAAGAATTAAGTAGATACATTTAAATTTTAAAAATAAATGTAGCTATTGCTGCACTTGACACCAACTAAAGTTTGAACGTGGACGCACGTAGCTTTCAAAACTTTGAATCGAAAGATCGAAAAGAATCAATTTTGTACAGTTTAACGTTTTTTTTTGTGGTTTAATATAATATATAGGTATGTTATACGAGTATTCGGTAAGTATGTATTTTTCTTATAAGTATTTAGTTTAATTTAAAGTCAGTCTGAAATTTTCATATATTAATTTCAATTTCATTCCAATCACGACAACGTGCGGAGAAACAAGGTACGAGTATACACATACAGGGTGTTGCAAAAGCAGTAGTCAATAAACAAACAGGACGTATACGAGTAAAAAAACTGTACGTCCATGGATATAATTTTTGTGAACTATCCTAACTGTAATATATTAGGTAAGGGTGAATAATAGAACGCGACTGTCTTGTATGGCCGTTTATTCAAGAATGCAACACGACACAAAAACCTACCCTCTTATAATAGTCTCATAGTTTCTACAACTACCTGATATACAAACACCACATTCCTCCACACTAAATTAACCCTAACAACTACTAAACATTTCCTTAAATGACAAAGTAGATATATAAAATTCAACAGCAATTCACCTATCACAAGTCTAGGAAACAAGCTAAGCTTAACAGACTTTAATAGACAACAAAATTAACATCATATAACCTTTTAATGCTATCGCTACTTTTGCAGAGACAAATAGGTACTTACTTAAATAACAACTCCAAAAAAATCTTACATCTTAAACCCCCATTAATGCAATTAGCGAGTACAACATCCTTATCACTTTCGTTACATATTTCAATCCACTTTTTATAGTGTAATCGGCACTTATAATTTTATTTATACCTAATTATTAGTATTCCCATCACCCAACATCGTTTAACTTATAAGTACTTACTCAACTATGAATAACTAAATCTTATAATTTATTTTCTTATCTATTCTACATTTTCTAATTGGGCGCGGACTGGGCGGCGCCACGGACGGAGAGGCGAAGTGCCACTCCGGCGAGGATGGTGATGATGATGATGGTTCCGAGCGCGGGCTAGAGGCAGCGGCGGCCCGCGCGCCGGCGACCGCGGCCCGCGGCGACCCCGCCGAGCCCGCCGCACCCGAGGCAGGCGACCCCGGTGGCCCCAAGTCATTAGTCGTTTGGGGTTGAGAATTTAGGCCGATACTATTGGGTGTAGGACACGCGAGAGATCGCCTACTGTTCCGCACCTTTAACTGGTCTATGTGTTTATGAACAAGTACCCCATTCCTATCTCGAACCGTATAGTTACTAGGACCTACACAACTAACCACCTGACCTGGACCCCACTTTTCCCCCTTTAGATATTGCCTATACCAGACTAGCTCATCTTGATTAACCTCTCTAACTACTCCCCCGGCGGCTATTTTTTGATTTTGTTGAGCCCTCTGTACACGACCTAACCTGTCCGGTTTCAACATATCTAACCGCGTACGTATCCGCCTGCCTAGCAACAAAGTAGCTGGAGTTTCCCCAGTCGTTGAGTGTTCGGTATTTCTATAGTACATCAGAAACGTCCTTAACGCCTTATCTATGTCTTGTTTTTCCTGCACCGCCTTTTTGATAACCGATTTTATTGTTTTAACAGCATTCTCCGCCGCCCCGTTAGACGCCGGGTGGTAGGGAGCCGTAAAAATATGTTCGATACCGTTGCTATTTGTAAATTGTTTAAATTCGCTACTAGTGAAAGGGGGCCCATTATCTGATACCAGTTGCCTAACTATGCCGAAGCGACTAAATAACTCGGATAACCTATCAATGGTACATTTTGCTACCGTGCTAGGTACATTAAACACCTCGATCCATTTACTCATAGCGTCCACCGCGACTAGATATAACTTCCCATATATAGGACCCAAAAAATCGACGTGTACCCTAGACCACGGGCTATGGGGCCACGGCCACGGGCGCGGAGCGTGCCGCGGCGGCGCGTCCGCCTGCGCCGCGCACACGGCGCACTGCCGGCACATGCGCTCCACGTCCTCGTCCACGCCGGCCCACCACACGTAGCTGCGCGCCAGCGCCGTCGACTTCACTATCCCCATGTGTGGTTCGTGCAGCATACCTAACACTCTAGCTTTGCATAGCTCTGGTATTACAACCCTGTGACCCCACATTACCGTACCTAATTCTTCGTATAGTTCCTTACGCCTATTGTAATATGGTTGCAAATTCCTGGACTCGCAAGTGTCCGGCCAACCGTTCCTAATATACTCGATTACCTTTGATAAAATTGAATCCCGCCTAGTAAGACACCTAATCTCATTATGATTTAACAAAAGCGCATCCTGTACGAAATGAAAATATGTTTGTTCTGGAACCGTGTTTGTACGTTTTTCCGACAACTTAACCGGGAGTCTAGACAACCCGTCAGCCCCATTATCATTAGTGCGTACATATTCAATATCGTATGAGTAAGCTGACAAAATAATTGCCCATCTTTGCATACGGCTAGCTGCCATGGCCGGTATTCCCGTGTTAGGACCGAAGATTGATACTAATGGTTTATGATCGGTGCGCAAAACGAAACGCCTACCATAGATATACTGATGAAATTTACCCATACAGAAAATAATAGCCAGAGCCTCCCGATGAATCTGTGAATAATTTTTCTCGGCGTCGGTAAGTGTTCTCGACGCGTACGCGACCGGGCGCTCGCGGCCGTCCGGCCCGGGCTGGCTCAGCACGCCCCCCACCCCGCGCGCGCTCGCGTCGCACGTCACGATCAGCTGTTTGTGAGGATCGTAATGCGCTAGTACCTCCGCCCCGCTTAGCAACATCTTTATCTCATTAAATGCATTTTCACATTCAGCTGACCATACCCATTGTTTCCCCTTTTTCAACAGTTCGTATAAAGGTACCAAGTTACCAACTTCGCGCTCATGTTTCGAACAAACTTGGCATAGAAATTAACTAAACCTAAGAACGACCGCACCTCGGAAACATTGTTAGGTCTAGGTATTTTAGTAATAGCTTCTACCTTTTCTGGATCTGTCCTAACCCCGAACCGTGACAATACATAGCCTAAATATTTGATTTCTTCTA
The DNA here is from genome assembly GCF_932276165.1 of Plutella xylostella. Classification (NCBI taxonomy): domain Eukaryota; kingdom Metazoa; phylum Arthropoda; class Insecta; order Lepidoptera; family Plutellidae; genus Plutella; species Plutella xylostella. The sequence continues at coordinate 5,322,772 of NC_064005.1, forward strand.
CCAAGAAAACGCATTTACTTCTTTTTAACTTAAATCCACTTTGATGCAACCTTTGGAAAACCGTTTCTAACGCGGATAAGTGTTCCTCTTTTGTTCTCCCGCCTATGATGACGTCATCCAAAAATATCTCGACATTAGGAATACCCTGCAATAAATTGCACATAATTCTTTGAAATATACCGGCACTAGACGCTAATCCGTATACGAGCCTATTGTACCTAAACAGACCCCTGTGCGTATTTATAACTGTATAGAATTTAGTCTCATCCAACTCAACCTGATTGTAGGCCTGTGATAAATCGATCTTAGAGAAGTACATTGACCCACTCATTCTGACAATCACATCATCTATTTTAGGTAACGGGTACCTATCTACCAGTAAGGCGGGGTTTAACGTGGCTTTATAATCGGCACAAATTCTCAACGCACCATCCGCTCTATTGACGGCGACCAGCGGTGACGCCCACTCGGAGCAGTCGACGGGCTCGATGACGCCGTCGCGGAGCATGGCGTCCAGCTCGCGGTCCACGCGCTCCCGCAGCGCGTAGGGCAGCGGCCGCGCGCGCTGGAACACGGGCACGGCGCCCTCGCGCACGCGCAGCCGCGCCGCGCCGCCCGTGAAGCGGCCCAGTCCGCCACTCAGCAGCTCCTTATATCTGTTGAGAATTTTACTTATTTCACTATTCAAGTGCGTTACATTTTCCACCCGGTTACAGTTTAAACTTTTGAAGTTGGGAACCTGTATGTTCATTTCAGCTAACCATTGTCTACCTAACAAAGAAGTAGTACCTTTATCAATCACAAACAATTCTAATTGTTTCTTTACATTGTTGTAACCTACCTCGGGCCTAATAACTCCTAAAGGTTTCACTTTTGAGCCGTCATAAAACTTTAGACTAACACCGATATCTTGAATTGGCTCCTGTTTAAAATAATTATCATAGGTCTGTTTGCTTATGCATGACACGGCTGACCCCGTGTCTACTTCCATGTGAATGACCTGACCATTTATAATAATTGGCAAACTCACCGCCCTATAATCGTTCAAGCACAACTGGTGCAGCTCCTGGTCCAAGTGCTGGTCCGCCTGGACCTCCACCTCCTCGTGGTCCTCAGCCGGCTCGCCGTAGTGCAGCGGGTAGCGAGCCGCCCGGCCCGCCGGCCCCGCCGCCCGCTCGTCACGCTCGGGGCACATGCGCCGCAGGTGACCCGTGCGCCTGCATCTACTGCACACGTAGCTCTGGAACCGGCAGCTGGCATATTCGTGGTCCACCGCGCCGCATCCGGCGCAGCGTCGGAGGTATGCGCCTCTGCCGCCGCCGCCCGCCGGCGCGCCACGTGGTCCGCGGCCGCGTGGTGCGCGCCCACGCCCGCGCCCTCGGCCGCCCTCGCTGCTCCCCCGCACGCTGACCGCGTGCACGTTGACGCTCTCTGCTGCTCCCGGCGCCTCCTCCCGTGGTGGCCCCATTGCCTCGACCGCGGCTGAGTCTCGCTCCGCCGCTTCTAGAGAAGTGGCGATCTTCACCGCCTCCGAGAACACTATTGCGTCATCTTCGGCAAATAGCCTTTGCCGTGTCACATCACTGCGAAGGCCGCATACGAACTGGTCCCTTAGGTTTTCGTTTAGTCCGTCTTTAAAACGACAATTCCGTGACAGCCTTTTTAACTCCGAAACGTACCCGGCTATATTCTCCCCCGCGTTCTGTCTCCTCTGACGAAACCGGTACCGTTCCGCTAGCACCGATGGGGCAGGTTGGAGGTGATTTTCCAACAGTTTCACCGCCTCTTCATATGTTATATCCGCTGGTACTTTAGGGCTCGCTAAATTTACCAGCAACTCATATGCCTCGTCCCCCATCACGGCAATTAAAGTCGGTAATTTCAAGTTCTCACCCACATTGTTCACTTTAAAGTACATATTTATCCGGTCCACGTATGACGACCACGTACCGTTTTTCACATCGAATTCACCGACTCGACCGATAGACATTGTGAATCTTGATAATGCACGCAATTAACACTGGTAATTATCCTCGTTAGCCACTGTAATATATTAGGTAAGGGTGAATAATAGAACGCGACTGTCTTGTATGGCCGTTTATTCAAGAATGCAACACGACACAAAAACCTACCCTCTTATAATAGTCTCATAGTTTCTACAACTACCTGATATACAAACACCACACTAACTAATATTATAAATGCGAAAGTAACTGTGTCTGTCTGTCTGTCTGTCTGTCTGTCTGTTACTCTTTCACGCCAAAACTACTGATTGGATTTGAATGAAATTTGGTATACATATGGTATAGACCCTGCGAAAGAACATAGGCTACATTTTATCCCGGAATTCCCACGGGAAAACTTTTTAAGGCGAAGCGAAGCTCGCGGGAACAGCTAGTACACAATATTTTCTTGCTGTACGAGACCAAAACCACTCATAAAATACTTACAATATTTGCTAAATAATGTCCCAGTCAAAATAATATTTTTGGGAAATCTCATTTAGCTTACTCATAATAATCTATTATATTTGTCCCGTCTCAGAGGGGTATTTTCCGTTGCTTCATTTAACCTAATTCTACAGACAATATTCCGCAGAAATGAACAGAAAATAATTAAGTTACTGCAATTATTTTTGATGGTAATCCTGTAACTGATTATTTGGTCATTGGATGAAGATAAAAAAATATCTACTTATTTTTCGTCCCATTTTTTTGTTATACATTATACATAAAATACATACTGGCTTGACCATTTCCATACCAGTTGAGAGTCAGAGAAAATAAAGTCCGAGAAAATTAGATTTACAAAAGTGACAAATACTAACACCAAATAAAGTTTATTAGGACAACTACTCATATACTTAATTATTCATTATAATTTTGAGAAGAAGGAAAAAAAATCTTCTATATTTTATCCATAGGAAAGCAGTTGGACTCTTTATTAATGTCTAGGCGTAATAAATCATTTTGCAATAATAGCGACGTTATGCAATGACACTTTCTATAAAAATAACCAACGCTTAATTAATTTTAAACAATGCAAAATCTATTCAACCTCATTGCGGCCAGTGGTTATTTAACTATAATCACCGAGTTTAAAACTGGATTGCAACGAAAATAACTACGCTTATTTTTAATTATAAGTCTGTTACTGTTCTGATTGAAACAATGTGGCTGCCTCAAAAACACACATGGATCAATTTGTCATGAATCCCCAGGGAAGTGTGTTGGGCCCCACATTATTTTTAATATACATAAATGATCTGACAAATTTGAAAATAAATAATGGACATATTTTTTCGTATGCGGATGATACTGCAATTGTGCTAAGTGGTACCTCTTGGGACTCTGTTTTTTCAAATGCTGAAACTACTTTGTGTACTGTGTCTACATGGTTAAAAAACAATTATCTTACACTTAACACAAGTAAGACAAACTATATCTGTTTTAGTATTAATAAAGCCACTCAACCGAGCCATAACTTGAAACTTAAAATTCATCACTGTGATGTCAAAACAAATTGTAACTGCGAAATTATTGAAAGAGTAGCTTACACAAAATATCTGGGAGTGATCATAGATCAACGACTATCGTGGCATATGCACATAGAATACGTAAATGAGAGGATAAGGAAACTGGTTTGGATCTTCAAGACATTACGGCATGTTGCATCAAATAAATTAATTAAACAGATTTACCTAACATTAGCTCAGTCCGTAATAAGTTGTTGTATAACAATATGGGGTGGTGCGACACAAACTAAATTTCTCGAAGTCGAAAGGGGTCAGCGCTATCTGCTCAAAGTTATCCACTTCGAGAAACGTATTTTTTCCACAGAGGAACTTTACAAACTGTGTGAACTACTTTCTATACGTAAAATATATATACTAACTACAATTTTAAAACAACACAAAAATCTAACATTTAACCCTTTACTATTAAATCGAAGGAGAAAAGGAAAAGTAGTATCTCAACCCTTCAGAAGAACTGAGTTTGCCACGAGACAGTTCTCCACGCAAAGTGGTTACATTTATAATAAAATAAATACATTACTGGACATTTACCAAAACACATCACGTGAATGTAAAATAAAAGTTACAGACTGGCTAAAGACACAAAATTATGCAGATACTGAAAAAATCCTTAAATATACAGGGTGTCCCAAAAGTCAACGTCATCCCTTAAATGGCTGATAGGTCAGCTCATGAGAGACCAGAATATCACAATATGACCTTAGTAAAAACTCCATAATTTTCGAGATATTGACACTTTTATAAATTTGCTGAAAATCGACACCTTGGATCAGTTTTTTGCGTGCCGCCGGTACAAAAATCCATATTGTTAGAATTTGTTTAGTGTTGCATCACCCTGTATAGCCCTGCTATTGATCGCAGTCAAAAAAAATATCGAGTAATGCTGTATGTTTAAAAAAACACGGTTTTCAAAGTCATAAAAGGTAATCGTATTTTTTTATAAACAACTTTGACTCTACATACTGTAAAAAAAATATACCACGCAAACCTGGCACCTTATTTGAAAAGATTGCTCATTTAATGCAGTTTCCAAAATGGTATAAAACGTTGCTATAGTTTCAATTAAAAAAAAGTTATTGCTATTTTAGTACAAAACGACCTCGATGTAAAATTGTTTGAAGGAAATTTATCTGACTGAATTTATTAAGGCTAAGTCATGTTGGAATGAGTAAAAGTAAAATAGGTGGTGTGGCCGGGAGTGGGAAAAGAGACAACGTTGTCACAGTTAATATAATGTCGCATTTTGAGTATCTTTCTAGAAAAAAGTGGACTATAGCAACTCCACATTCCCCATAAATGTAGCGCATGGTAACGTACATTCCTGAGTAGTGCTAATGTGTGATATTGTACAAGTAAAACGCTTACACATGTACATTGTACACCCACAGTATCCAAAAAAGGGACAGATCAGTTTGTCATTAACATTACCTCTAATTACTTGTTATTTATTTTAAAGTTATTGTTAAACAAAACCAAACTCTCAAAATTATGATTATGACCATTAATGAGTATTCTTTTTTGCTGATTATGTACGTAATATAAAAAAGTGGTGTTTTAATTTTGAAAAATAAAAATAGAAGTCAATAAATGTTTGTTTTTTTAAAATAAGGTGTAAAAAACAAAAAATATGTTTTATAAGAGTTTGGTAAGTTTTTTCTTAGCTATTTTTGCGTCATCTATGCTGCCACTGCTGACCCCACCACCTATTTTACTTTTACTCGTTCCAACATGACTTACGCTTAATAAATTCAGTCAGATAAATTTCCTTCAAACAATTTTACATCGAGGTCGTTTTGTACTAAAATAGCAATAACTTTTTAGCAACGTTTCATACCATTTTGGAAACTGCATTAAATGAGCAATCTTTTCAAATAAGGTGCCAGGTTTGCGTGGTATATTTTTTTTACAGTATGTAGAGTCAAAGTTGTTTATAAAAAATACGATTACCTTTTATGACTTTGAAAACCGTGTTTTTTTTAAACATACAGCATTAATCGATATTTTTTTTGACTGCGATCAATAGCAGGGCTATACAGGGTGATGCAACACCAAACAAATTCTAACAATATGGATTTTTGTACCGGCGGCACGCAAAAAACTGATCCAAGGTGTCGATTTTCAGCAAATTTATAAAAGTGTCAATATCTCGAAAATTATGGAGTTTTTACTAAGGTCATATTGTGATATTCTGGCCTCTCATGAGCTGACCTATCAACCCTTTGAGGGATGACGTTGACTTTTGGGACACCCTGTATATCATAAAAATCTAAAATTACAAGTATTGGACATACTCATTCATCTATTTACATACACAACATAACACAACACAACACAACACACACACACACACACACACACACACACACACACACACATACATCAGCATGATATTACAATATGTTAATATTCACCTAAGCATGTTTTTTTATATTTCTTACTAAGTTATAATCTTAAAGTTATTTTTACTCACTGTATTATTATTAAATACTAGATTATTCATATAATTAAGTACCTACTAGAGATATGGAAGAGCGGGGCCTCCTGTCACAGGTTATTACATAGCCTACTAGGTTGGTCTCAGCACTTGATTACAGATTGTGTAAACCATTATTGTTAACGAAATAAACATTTTTGATTTTTTTTTTTTTTTTTTTGATTTTTGTAATTAATACAGACCACCTGATTCCTATATTAATATCATATCATTACCATAATCAGCCTTTAGAAGTCAACCGCTGGATGAAGGCTTCTCTCAAAATACGTTACTGGATGCGATTTATAGCTTTCCGCATCCAATCATTACCAGGCCATGTAGCACGGGGCGCTAATAAGACGTGACAAAAGTTCTCCGTCGCGCTTGCTCTTGAGGCTGCGCGAAGTGAGTGAGCGCGATGCAAAACTTTTGTCACGTCTTAAATGCGTCCCGTACTAGCCCTTCAGAACCTGCCAGACACTCATGTCGTCACCCCATGTAGCCGGAGGGCGTCCGATACTACGTTTGTCTAGTCACATTAATCTCATATACCTAGTACCGCGTATTATATGCTTAGGTCAGGTAAGAGTGGCAAGCAAGCCACCCAATATTTATATGGTATTTTGCAATCTTTAAAACATAACCATAATTCAATGAATAATATTAAATTACTCATTTAGGGGATAGATATTCCAAAGCGAATTATATTAGGTACTTATGTATATAACACTTTATACTGATAGCTTTTAAATCATAGTTAATTAAACTATACTTTAGGTTGTAGTATACGGAACTTAATGTTAGACCGCAAAGTATCTAGAACTATAACGTAAAAAAATGTGTTAGCTACTTCAATAATAAGTATAGGTATGTATATTATAATTTGAACGAACCATTATACCTACCTTTAAGCAAACTGAGCACCGACCGAGGTTTCATAACAACAACTGAGCTTTATTTAATTCAATAAATATTGTTTTTCTGCTGGCCTGATAAGTAATTGGAATAATTTTCGACATTCGTTGATAATCATACATTTACTCGTAAATAGTGCATACTTTGTCGGTCGTCGGCCAACCAATGTTATGAAATACCTATGTAAAAACAGACTTTGTTTGTTATCATAATTAATGAAATAAATTAAGTATTGGAATTCACTGTAAATATTTATTATACAGGGTGTTACGTAAGTAGCACCCTGCTAATTGGTTCACTGTAAATAATTTAGCTCTTAACTCCAAGAAAACAAAATGTATTAAATTCACTTTGCCTAATGTAAGACAAGTAGAGACATATTTGACATTGAATAACGATAAGCTAGAGTTAGTAAATGAAACGGTATTCCTGGGTATTACAATTGACTCAAAGTTGCAATGGGGACCCCATATTGAGAGGATAGCCGGTAGATTGAGTTCTGCAGCTTATGCGGTTAGAACCATTAGACAGTTAACAGATGTAGATACAGCCAGGCTTGTGTATTTTAGTTATTTTCATAGTGTTATGTCTTACGGAATTCTATTGTGGGGATGAGCGGCTGACATTAATCAAATCTTAGTTCTGCAAAAACGAGCAATTCGAGCCATATATGTATTAGGGCCTAGAATTTCATTAAGAGATACGTTTAAGGAAATAGGTATACTAACTGTTCCATGCCAATATATCTATGAAAATATTATGTATGTTCGTAAAAACTTAAATTCATTTAGTAAAGTAGGAGCCACTCACGGTATTGAGACCAGAAACAAAAATAAGTTGCTTTTCCCCACACTCAGACTTTCGAAAACAAACACATCATTCATGGGGAACTGTATACGTTTTTATAATAAATTATCAAATGAAGCAATAAACCTTACTGAGCAAAAATTTAAGAATTTTGTTAAAGCTACATTATGTAGTAAAGCTTACTATAGTATAAAATAAATGATTATTTAAACGACAAAAACGCGTGGTCTTGTCCACCTCAGCTAAGGCTATTGAAAAAATGAAATGGATATAGGTACTTAAGTAAAATTGTAGGTACTAGATATAAGTGAAAATTGTAATAGATTATAAGGAAAAAGTTGAAAAGATGCTCGAGGAGTTTCTTTCGCCATTTCTTTCCTTCTCAATGACGGGGCCTTTGTGAAATGGTGGTAGATGACTATCGACAAATAATTGTAAAATTTTACGTCGATTAAACCATTTGAATTTGAATTTTGAATTTAGTATATTTAGCCAAAAGGGGGTGTCTCGGGGGGTCATTGTGAATCACTTTTGACTAACGAAAAAAATATACCTACCAATAAAAGCAGTCCATAAAAATTATAATCGCAAATTCAGTCCTAGTCATTGTACACATTTTAATAATCTACAAGTCGTACATAAAAATCTCTCATTTGAATATTTATCAGAGCTTTATTTTCGCCATGCCAAAACACTATTTCACAAAACAATAGCAAAAAAGATACCACAGACCACAAACAGCCATAAAAGTGTAACGAATTAGCGAGCCGATTTGCACTCCATGGCGTTTTAAAGAGGAACTTTCGCACGGCCGATGCGCTAATTTGGATCTCAGTAATTAATATGTACGGAGTCACCAATGAAAAGGTTACCTGAGGGTCTGAGGTGAAAAGTGGGAGCCTCGCCGACGGCAAGAGTGGAGCCGAGCCCGCCGCGCGTCAGTCAAGCCGCCACCCCGTGCCGGCACCACGCACTGGCCGCTCACAAACGCGCAAAACGAAAAAGATCGAACTGTCAAATCGTAAACACCAAAACTCCATGCAATAAAAAAGTAAAAAGAAGCATAGACAACGTTAACTTTTAATTTACCCCCGAATAAAAGTGACAGAAGAAATATCGTTCGGAATTTATCTCGTTGCGGTAAGGAACCAATTTGCACGTTTGTGGCTCTGACAAGGGTTGATGATGTTGTTTACAAAACGAAACTAGTTTGTGTCAAACAGACCTTTATGATGACGTGAAAACAATTCGCTCTTATTGGCTGCTCCCAGTGGGAGCGCGGAGGTTGGTCACATGTATTTCATATTGGTATGACATTAGGTCTATATTTGAGCGTTTTTTTATTTCTTACTCGTAGTAGAAAGTGAGCCTAATGCCATCTTTCATGAACAAACATCTGTCCCGGCGAAGTACTTTTAATTATGATCCGACCAATCGCTCTACCATTCAGGTGAGTGATAAGAAAGATGGCCCATTAAATTAGCTTAACTGATATGCCTACCTACTAAAATATTATGGCTTACATATTATCACAAGAAGAGCAGTGGGTTTTTTTTTTCTGTCAAGACCCTTTGGCCCGTGTGTTCCACAGAAGAAAAGGCTGTATTTAATTAGGCACGCTGAAAGGGTCCTTTATCACTGTGCTCTCATGTTTAATTAAATTTTAATTATGAATTTGGTGTCGGGGCCGCTTGTTAAGTTGTTTACTTTTCTAAATTCAAACAATTTAACCGTTAAGCCCTCACACCTGCTGGTACTAATAATGGAAGTATGTGTAACAATTTATAGGCGCGGCTTAAACTTAAAACCTTGTAAAAGATGGCTGTGATGCATTTAGTTGCCTAAATGGAGAGTTTATTGCAAAATTCATAAGATACAAGCTCTCATTAATACGAGAGGAAAATGGTTAATTTAATTTATAAAACTGTTTATAAATGGATAGCATTTTTTTAAACTGGTTTTGAATAAAAATATTGTGAGGGTCTGATTTATGAAAAGTTTAAGGTTTTATATTAAATTAACCATATAACCATTTTCCTATAATCTTAATGAGAGCTTGTATCTTTTATAAATGTTAAAATTAACTCTCCATGTGGGTAATAATGTTTTTTTTTGTTTTACACAATTAATGATCTTTGTTCATCAAATGATTTTGTCTTTCTGTATTAAATAACGGAATCACTAACTCATAAATGTTCCGTTGTTATTTATTGATTTCTCCCCAAGCTAAGTTTTGCAAAGGTTTTATACTGAAGTATCTACATATTAAAATGACTGGCATCCTCTTGCTACATTATTTAACCATCAAGTCATGGAGTGTTCTAGCTACAGTGCATAAATCCCGCACACCTGGGCCCGGTAAGTACATTAACTGTGGACCCTCGGTGTAGCACCTCACTCTAGTTCATAGAGGTTAGAATACCGGAAATTAGTCTTTCCCGCCTTCGCCCTTGCCAAGGGCGGTTCGAACTGGATTTTATAGCTTGTGTGTATGTTTTTATGGTAATTTTATTTAAAAAAAAACTGTTTTTTTTTCTTAATTATAATTAATTTGGACATCAGTAGTAGGTACTTAAAACAGTTTTAATTTGATACTATTATAATGCATATTCTTACAGGCTAATGGTTCATTGTAAATTACTTTTGAAAAACGACTATTAAAAGTGGCTGAAAATGTATACAATTTGTTGACCTTTTTTTCATCACGATCTTGCAAAAATCGAGAATTTGTTCAGAGAGACCCTGAGTCACACCCGGATTGATATACGAGTAAATATCAACTGTTTAATTATTATATTTATACCCATGCATTCCGTATTGCCGCGTTGCTTACAGCAAAGGGTCACTGCCTCCCTTTGAAAGAGCATCTTCATGAAAGCTTCTGTAATATTTTCCTTACAAAAATCTTACAGTTAAAATAAATATAAAATATCTATATAAATCTGCCTTCAAATAGCGTACTGCAGGAATATTCCAGAGAAATTGTTTCATCTTTTTCCTTGGCGCACACTTTTTAAACTTCATTTTATAGCATTTTATTTTTCATTGCAATCGCAGAATGAATGGTGTTCTTTATTCAATGGATTAAGTTTACTTTAGCCATTTGAAGGTTCTGGCTGAATTAGCTGCGAACGGGACGTGGCGTGTTGAAATCCCTTATTTTCAACATTTGCATACAAAACAGCAGATATACATCTGTCTGTTAGCACGAGCCTGTGATACAAATCTCTACACAAAGCACCCTACAAAAATAAATTGTTGGCATGAAATGCAACCCGAAAGAAATTCCTCTTTAACCCGTTGTGATAATGTGATTTCGGCTTTGATAGGTTGAACAATTTTTTAATACTCTACTTAACTAACACATTTGCATTTGGCATGATATTAAAAATGAGATGTTAGAAATATCAATACTTTTTTTGTCATGAATGTGTTCCTGGCTATATATATAATGATACTATTTAAAGTTCTTTCGGCATACATTTCGTTACATACATTTCGATTTGCAAACACAGAAAATAGATTCTATCAGCTAAACTGAAAAAGTTAAGACTCTTTATTATTCTCGAGGAGCATCTCTGTCCAATGCTCCATATAAAGCCTTCCCAACTTTATCCCGGCATTTTCCACTATCTCGCATCTAAACTTCCCGGACACACGTCCTTTCAGGATCCGATTTCTAATTTCCATGGCCTAAAATAGAGCAAACATAAAGTGTATACTCTGTTACAGGTGGCCGGGCCCGACGCGACGCTTGCCAAAAGAGTCCTGAATAATTCAGGGGGATATTTAATCGTTTCGGCGAAGCTGAAACTGTGCGTGCAGTCCCGGGCGTAATGACCGAAAGATTGCGGGAATTTATCTAGTTCCCGAACTATTTGAGTGGAATACGAGTGGGTGTATTACCATTGTGCGGTCGCCGCAACTCTCTTTATGGTCGCGGGGGTTTAGTTACATTGACATGTTTGTTAGATTATCAGGCGAAAGTGTTGTAAAATTGTGATTTTCCAGAAAAACTCTTGTTGTAAACTAAAACTTTTACTTTAAATAATATATAGAACGAATATCGAACGTACTGTTTCATAAACGCTGACGTACAATGACTGTAAATGGTACCATTTCGCTTTTCACAGTTAAAAATAGACAGAACACGGTCTAGTCGAAATTAAAAGAAGCAAAATCGGTTGAAAGCGCTTCGAAGCCAAATCTGAATGATGGAGTTAAAAGGAGCTATTAAAATCCTTGACAATCGCAGACTGAGCGGCCGATATAGAAAGATAAAGGAGTGAGAGAAGAGATAATTGGATGGGACAAATGAATTAGTGTGATAAGGACGGAGTGAGTATGAGTGCAGTGGTGTGGCGGCTGGTGCTGGTGGCTCTGTCGGCCGGGCTGGTCTCCGGCACGGGAGAGTGGACCGAGGATGCTGAAGACCTGGGTAAGTGCCTTTCAAAACTATCTTAGAGCTCCTACATAACTGCGAATTCGCATCGCATCACAAAAACGTCCACCTCCAACTCGCAGGTGTTCCATAGGAGACGTCGCGCGTGTTGCAAGCCCGTGTCGCAGTTTTGTGTATGGGCCCTTAGCCATAAAATGAACCTCCTTTTTATGAATTCAGTCAAAAGGCTAATGAAAAAATGCTAGTTACTTTTTCATAGGTGATTGAATGTCAAGAATCTAGTCTAGACTTTGTGTATGTAAAGGTAAAAACTCGTTTGAAGCTCACCTATAATTAAGTCTTCAAAAGCCTCAATTAGTCTTCGATAATTTAAAAACGGAGCACGTTTCACATTAAAAGCAACAGGCGACGAATGTAAAGTTGAAATCAATTTTAATAGCTCGTATTGACGCGTTAAGTACGCACGGCACTCTCAATACGGGCTTTGAGGGTCTGACAGTGGCGGCGGATATAAGAGGAACACAAAACATTCGGTTGTATTCGATATTCAAAAGGTGCAACGAATGCCTTTCACATTCAGCGGCCCGTGAACTTTCGGGTAGTGCCTTTTAAGGAAACGCGACATGGGTGGTCGAATTCAATAAAATTCTGCCATCGGACTAAAGGTTTAATGTACGGATTTTCAACCGCATTGGACACGAAATTGAAATGTAGTTTTATGGAGTGTTTCGTTGATACCGGCGCATTATGCGCGGCGGTGTCCAGCGATTTGAACTAATTTTGTATGACCTAGACATAGAGGTACATATAGTTTTGAGCACTAATATTGATTCCGAAAATTCATTTGGATGCAAAAAATAAAGTACCTATACGAGTTTGAAAAGACCGAAAAAACCGTTGTAGTTTTACTTGATAGAAATTGATTGATTATAGAAATAAGAATTATTAGAAAAATATCAAAACATGTTAAGAGGAAAAAGGAAACGCTGAACCACATTATACCTATTTAATACATTACAATAAAATAATCTTAGTATACTCTATTAAAACACATTGAAGATCAGTTTTCATATTCTAATAATTATGGTAGGTACCTATATACGATCTCGAAAAGTACTTAAATAAAATCAGATAAAAAAAAGCTAATAATATTTCGCCATCCCAAAGGAATTCGTGTTTACCAAAACTGTGACACGAAGCAGCTTTATTGCCTCTCAAACGGACGACTCAGTCGTTTTAAAGTACGAATCAATATCGGGAGTCTTCATGATTTCCATACCTGAAAATACCTGGTTCTTGAGACCAGAGCGGAGGCGCTGGCGGCGCGCCAAACAATCTCTTTGTCTTGTCACGGCCATTTCAAGTGCTAGATATTTCCATTATTGAAGAAACTTATAGAATTTTCTCTGTAAAAAGTAACAGAGTTTTTTAATCGACGGTATTGTTGCCTATCGCTCCTTTGTTACACTTTCTGCTTTACTGTTATTGTATAACTGATAATATGATTACGTTTGAGTGTAATACTTACCGCAATTGTATAGGTATAATAATAGTTTAAAGTTTTAACTAGATAGCATTGAATTATTGCGTAATTGAGTAAAGATGATAGCTGAGACATATTACCAGGGTTCCATTTCTCCAAGGAGGTCTTAATTAAAGTGAACCTACCGTCAAATTGATGACTCTCTATCGTATCAAGAGGGACTAAAACACGTGCCTTTATGACTAATATTAGAGGTAGATACTTGACCTACTTTTCGCTACATCACTCAGTGATTGATTAAAAAATATATAGATAAGCTGAAATGATAGTAAATGACGTGATCGTCCATTATGTAGAAAATAAACATACGACCATGTTGGAGTTCCCAATTTCAAGTTCTAAAACCTATGTATAAAACCTAACATTATGTGTTAGGTTACCATAAAAAAATCATCAAAAACATATTTCCAAATGCCACTTTTAGCATTGTTTATTCAAAGGATCCATGCGCCTATGGAAAAAAGTCAATTATAAAGCATACGCGGTGCGTTTTTTCCGAACGAAAACCTCGTTTTAAAATCTAGTTTAAACCGGCTGGCTCGAAATTGCTCTGTCAATATTCCCAAAACGTAACAATAAAAAGCGCAGCGCAAGACACTCGCAGTCACATCACTTGAAGAAATGTTCTTGACGAGACAGAGTAATTGTTTGGCCCATCGCCAGCCGACACCGGCCTCCGTATTACGTAGCTCTGCGGATGGGCCAGAGGTTTCATAATACACTAGCAGCCCTCGTGTCACTCTTGGATAAAATAGGCAATTTTGACGGTTCATTTTTTTCTTTGAATGTTTAGTTTTTAAGTTTAATTGAGTAAGGTTATTAATTTTTTATTATTTACCTAATAAAAATAATATACATACCTAATTCTTGAAAATAATATAAATTTTTTTTGGCTCCAAATTTAAAATGTAAGTTAAAATTAATATACTAACGAGTATAATACATATATAAACAGACGACCGAATGATGTAGTGTTAGTAACGAAATAACGGGTAGTGAACTACGTAATCAAGCGACGGCGCAGCAAGTTTGCACCAAGACTGTGACTGCACCCAATGGGTATGGAAATGCGGCCCAATCCGCGAAAACCAATCCACCTCACTCTGAAACCGTCATACGTCATCCCTGTCACTTACCACGCGAAGAAACGGGACAGCAAAAACCAAACGTTTCGATTTGCGGCGGCGGCGCGCCGCATCCAACCGCTGGATATGACAGGTTGAAAGTCTCCTGCTTTTTCCCGCAGAGGATTTGGTACCGATACTTTCTGGAGAGAGGCAACTTCGGCTAATGGAATTGAAAATAGCGGAGTGCGGTGACGCAAACAGATTCGGAATTTTTGCATGCCGCTATCGAATGTTTGCTTTGCTGCGAAACCTGTTTATAAATTGCATTGAATTATATATTGTATCCTGAGACAAAATATATTATTAGAATTTTACAATTGTAACATTTGTAATAATAACAAAATTCGATCTTCAGTGCATACAAATATGAGGTGTATTTCATACCATGCGGATATCCGGCCGTCATTTTGAAACAAAAGTAATAAAAGTTTCACCAAATAAATTTAAACTACGAGTGCTCATCCGCAACCAGCGGCGCCAAATTTCCGTTCAATTAAAAGAGTCATAAAAATAAAAACAGCGCGCACTCAATGAAAATTGATTCAAATTGCACCGATTTGTCGTAGCACTCGTAGCTCGTAGCGCTACGCCGCGTAGTCACTGGCTACGCCGCCGTAGCAGCTCGTAGCACACAGCTTTACACGCTAAAGTAAAGTAAACTTTACTTGGTAATATAGTACCAAATTTTTTCTATTAATACCTACAAGATACCGATGATAATAATGAAAATTCTCTACTTACTTGGATTTAGTACTTAAATTTTGCTATTAATACTAATAAAGATAGAAATATTAACTCACATTACTTTTATTTATGGTATTCAATAGGATTAGTTTTTAATGAACCATGCGTAACTCATGCTCGCGAATCAAGAACCGGAAACGTCAGAAAACGCTCAGTCCATAGACAAGACATGTCATAGACAACTTTCTTCTATTCTGTGTTATTCCTCGAGATAAGAGTGCGGCCACAAAGCTGTTGTGAATAATTCCTTCTAACAATACATACATGATACCGATGATAATAATGGATATTTTCTACAGAAATAAATAAATTATGGTTACGTACTAAAGTCTACTCGCATAAATTAAGTTGCGTAAATATTTTTTGCCGTAAAACATCACAGAAGCAGTAAATTTAAGGTAACATTAAATATAATTATTGGCCCGAATGTTTTGCCCTCAGTTATAATAATGTTTGGCGACTGAAGTAATGTGTAGTTGCATATATTGAGGTACGTGAGCCGCGTAATTACAGGTTGGCAAATAATTAATTTCCGGCGGTTTAACCCGCGTAGTTTCGACTAACATACCTTTCTCGTGGCCGCAGTATGTTCTGTTCCAGGACTTTCAAGTAGAGCCCAGAGATTTTAGACATTTTGACATCATCATCATCATCAAATAAATAATGGTTCACTGTTAGGTAGACTGGGATTGGAAAAAAAAGCTCACAAAAATCAATAACCTTCAAGACAACCAAATTTTAGAAAGAAAAAAATCATCGAAAAACAATTTTATATTATGTAGTATATAATATTACCTTTGGATAATTAACGCCAAGCTACACAGATTCTATATCCCCTAATTCATAGAAAATTTATAGGATGTTTTAGCTATTTAACTGTTTTGTCCCTCTATGTCAAAGAACAATTTTTTTACAGATAGGGACAAAAGAGTTCTATAGGTAAAATGTCCTTTAACTTTTCTATGAATAGGGTGTAATTTAACAATAATTTTATAAAATCTGGATGATTCGGAGTTCAAAAGCAAAAAAAAGTGCCAACTGCCGAAGCTACCATAATATGTAAAAGTATTTGCAATTTTTCTTTGCGATTTCTGAAAAATACGTAACTGTGAAAATATTATTATTATCAATAGGGTTCAAACCTACGGTCCAGTGAAAATCTCGCAGTTACCAGGACTGCGCCCGCTCCAGTTCTGAATCAAATGTTGCCGACTTTAATTCACCCGCCTACATGTGAATTAAAACGTCAAGAGTTCGGTGTGGCCATGCCAAAATAATTATTCAACTTCGCCACCGCTGCCAAACTTTTGCACGGCTTATTAACAACAAACGGGTAAAAATGGGTTTTTAAGCTATCGCATTTTATTTGTTATATTTAAATTCATCATCTATATTTGTGTGGGTATTACAATGTATTGCAGTTAATGTCTGTAGTGCTTATCATTTTATTCCATTTCTGATTTGACAATTAACTGAACCCAAAATGAGTTGGTAATCTCAAGATTGGGAACGTTTTATTTAGCGATTTTGTTAGTTTGTCATCGACGTTATTGATAACTCATCATCATCATCATCATCATCAGCCTTCTATCGCCCACTGTCAGGTATAGGCCTCCTTATTTGTACACCAATTCTTCCGGTCCTGTGCCGCTCTGGTCCACTGCGTCCCCGCAACCTTGCAGATGTCATCGGACCATCTAGCAGGTGGCCTGCCTACAGCTCTTCGTCCGTCTCTAGGCAACCATTCTGTGACCGCCTTTGTCCACCTTCCGTCCTCCCTACGAGCCAAGTGTCCACTCCCATTTCAGTTCGATTATATTTATAATTAATTGATTACTTATAATTTCTTATTTTACAACCTCAAAATGTATTCAGAATAAACGACTGTACATGGCCAAGTAAACAGTCCGTATTGCGTTAATTAAAACATGAGTAGAGCGTTGTGTGGGCTTTGACTCAGGGATGTTGTTAGTTTTGTCTTTGTTTGTAATTAATACGGACGATGTTATATTTCACCAAACGAATATAATTATGTAATATTGCACGAGACAGGAGTAATTACTTACATTTAAGGTGTACATTATGAACTTTACTTATATTTGGATAAGATAACTAAGCGATTCTGCAGGCACAAATTCAAATATTGAATTTGGAATAAGTACGAGTAGGTACCTAAGGAAATTTTCGCAACCACAATTTTTACTTATTTACTTAAGCCACCACACCACATACAGACATGGATTCAACCTTTTAATACCTACCCCTTGAATTCATTTGTGGGTTAAGCAAAATAAACACGTGTAGTTTCGTCTAGAAAATGAAAGTGAATTAGATCTCGAGCGTAACAATATTGGGCCATGTTACGAGTATGTAGGTCATCGTAGGTAGCAATATAATATGAGGGTCAGTGTAAGAACCCTGGCTACTCTAGCGATAGCGTGACAAAAAAACAAACGAACGATAGCAATCGTGCAATTGGCACGTTTACTACCACAGAATAAAGTCGTGGTTCGCGCAGGACTCCTGAAATTCGTTAATCGTATGGTAGAGTGACCCCCCTGACTTCTGGTTTTGATCGGCGACCGGTGAAATCAGGAGGCGATACGTGAAAAACTCCCTGATTCACTCCAGTGGGTTTTTGCTTGTGGCTTGGAAGCCAGCGTGTTTTTCCCCGTATTCACGTCAAGTTAACTTCTTGATTTTTTCATGCGAACTGACTCAATTGTGTTAATGCATTTTTTGTTTTAAGTAAGGTATTCCTGTAATATAAGGTACCTACCCTTTGTGCAGAATAATGGTCAATGAACAAAGTTAAAGCAAACGAATGGTAAGATGATAAGAGTGGTCATTACAGTAAACTACTAAAACGAAAAATATTATAAAGTTTTACTTCGCTAAATAACAATACTTGTTAATTCTCGCAGAATCTACAGCGCTTAATGGTTCTTTTCATAATGTTTTAGTTAGTTCAAAGACACGTTCAAGTTTTCTAAGTTGCAAACTTCTTTTAATATGTATGTATGGGTGCGACGCGACAGCACCAACAATTAAGAACTAGTTACGACTATTTTCTTCTAGAAGATTCTAGAAGTTTTCTTTAAAGCCTTCTGTTTTATGCAACGGACCTTAGATATTTAGTTTCTTAAAGGTTTTCTTTGAAAACGAATGCATTTTAACGCTACTTTGTTGGCGGCATGTGTATTTTTTTAGTTAGGTACTGAAACAGTCAGAAATAATTGTTCTATACCTCCCCTTATTCACACATTCCTGACGGTAACATATGACTATTCACAGACCTCTAATTATCACAACAATAACAATTAACCGGCTGCCGAACGAGAACGGATATTAGTCACAAAAGCAGAAACGCGCTCAAAAACCATGTGTTGTTAATTACAATGTAAAAGTAGCAATTACGTAGCAGGCCCGATATATCCATCAATGAACCTCATTTGCCCCCTGAGGGGAGGGCGGGGGCCGATGTGCGGTGACGTACGAAAAACGTTGCGGTGCCCAGAGGAGGTCAGGCCACTTTGTCACGCACCACCTGAGCGAGGCTTCGATTTAAATTCCACCTTTGTTACGTTCTAGTGTTTCAATTTTGGTTAACGGTTAGTAACGGTTTTTGAATTAATTCGAATCGCGCGACGTATGTACCTATAGGTATGTTGTGCGTCTGTGATGTGGTTTGTGTTCTTTTGTAGCCCTTTTGTTTAGCGTATACGCTGGCGTTTATTGCTCGCAATTTAGTATGTGTAACTAAGCCGCGGCACGTGTAGCTAAGAGCTAAAGTGGGTTATTAAATTTACTCTACAATCCTTTGTTATGCCAGAAACTTATTTAACCTGTTAACAGGTAACGTAGCATACCTACCTTCAAGGTATCATGTGTTACTGAAATAGAGAGTTTAGATGACTGTGTAGGTGTACATTTGTTTTAAAGTGTTGTTGGCAAACACTAGAGCTTGACAAAGGCTCAGAATGTTTTGAGTAATGCAGTTAGTTATGTTTATGTGTTCATAATCCAATCACTATTGATGAATTTGTTCTACGGTAGATTTTACTGTCGTGTCTCTAGCGCATAGTTCCTAAATCTTTCGTTGCCGGGTAGAAATAGTTACAAACGCTTGTTGTTGCAGCATTTTTGTTCAACAAGCCAGAAACCTTCACAACAAACACAACAAGCGTAATCTCGCTGCATTTGAATCCTTATCCGACAAGCGACCGCTAAGAACTTTTTGCTCGGAAGCAAAAATAAATAAAAAAAAGTTAAGCCGCTCTCTCCTCCGAGCCATTTACCTTTTCCGACTGAACTGTTCGCGGGGATACATGACAAACAAAAATAACCTTTTCGAGTCCGTCAACAGTTCACAAACGCTTGTGATCAGCGACTGAAAAAAACCGGAGCGCTATATTTGCGCAGTTCCACATGTTATTTCCTTTATTATTTATGAAAAAGGCTAAATTAATTTCATTTTACGTTACGTGGCTTGACATGTTTCATTTGAAAATAAATATGTTGTGTGTTTAATTTATATACTTATACCTACTGAACTCCTTATTTTATGGTATTTTATAACATGTCTTAGTTATTTGGTGATGGTGAATGGGATTTTCAGGTCAATGTGAAAAAAGCTCAGAAATATAAAAAAGAGAATTTAAAATACAATACAATAAAGTATAAATATGTATTAATTTTTCCAATGGAATAATAACTGTTATAAATAAAGCAATCTGAAAAAAAAAACAAAAATACCTTCGAAACCAGTGCTACATGTCAGATAACCTCCGCCCGGCCGAGCGCCCGAAAACATGGCGTATTGTTCATTTTATTTATTTTCCACTTTAATAACATTGTCAGTAATGCCTGCTGTTTATTTTGCATTAATTAGGTAGTTAAGTCTGAAATAAATGTTACATTTGCCAAATTAAATATTGTTTCATTAGTAAACCTGCATTGTATTGAAATGCACAATTTAAATGTTTTGTATAGAGTCGATGTTCAGTCATTGTATTGGGATACAAAAAATATAACGCCTTGTAATGTGCTTCTTAGGACAGAACGAGGTTGAATTGATGTAGGTACTTAGTTTATACCAGTGTAGCAGTGATAATATGTAAGTCATTATTAAATAGGATCTAAAGCCTACATTGTCATCTTTCGGTCACATCTTACTCCTCTCAAAAAAGGCATATTGGAGGAAATGATACAAATGTGAACCCAGCTTAATGCTTACCACTCACAGGTTATTAACTGTCAGTGAGTACATTCCACCAGCCCCGTGTAAACGTAAAATTATAAACTCCGCTGAACTGCCGTTTATACGCTACACCGTTTTATATCTCTGTGTTAAATGAAATCGCTTTTAAATTTAAACAGGCAGTGAAGTGGATTTAGGTGACTTTATTTTACTTTTTGCGTGGATTTGGTGCAGTAGTGCTGATGATAATATTTTGGTATAGGCACACTACAGTGTTTTTAAATTTTGTGGATGTCAATTGGATGTAAACAAAACACCAAGTACAGTGCCACAAACTTATCTGTTCCGGTGACAGCTCACATAAATGACTAATATTTCTTAATTCTATAAGATTTTAAGTTTGCTCGTATTGTTAATTCGCTCTTGCGGTGTTAATAAACCCATCTAATTATTTACAATATACAATTCATTAGTAAGTAATGAGATATGGATCAATTTAGTTCGCTCTCATCGGAACAGATAAGTTTGTCACACTATAATTTAATATTTGACAGTTAGGTATTTGGTAGGCAAATACGTACCATGTAAAATCAATTGACATCTTTACAATTTTGCAGACTTCGGGAATGTATGACGAGTGACGAGTACATTCACCTGTCAAAGAGAACGTCACTGGTATAAGTAGACTGCACGAAAACCACCTCACTGGTAAAATTTTACCCTATATGAATACAAACAATAATATCGTGAACGCTGACATTGTTTAGAAGCTGAACTAAAATTATTAGAAACTGTAGCTCGCTGAAAGATATGGCAAACGCAACGAAGTTTGTCCGTAAACTAAATTCGCGAGGCATATCCAGTGAGGCAAACACTCCATTCATCATTACTCTTGACTCCTAGATGTGATCTTGACAGCGCCTGTAGCCACTTAACTTGGTGTAACAAAGACTATTTTCGTTTGCCGTGAATAGAGTTACGGGTCATGTAATTGTGAATAAAGTTTGCTTTGATAAACGATGAGGATGCCAGCTCCTTTGTGACTTCGCCCGATAATATGCGCACAATACCGGCGGCGGCGCCTTTTTGTACGCAAAAACGAGTAAATTGTTATACGATACTTTAACGTGGTTAGAGCGTTGTGTGAATTTTGTGCATCTAGAGCGAAAGATTGTGCTTTAAAAAATTCTGGAAATTGCATGTTTCTTTACTTAATAACATAATTGGTATTAAATTTAATTGGTAATTGTTTATGAATGTTCAAATTATTCAGTACATGTAGGTTTATATTGAAGTATTTATAATTAAACGTTATATTTTAAATTCATAAAATTCTCTTTAATATTTTTCCCATAATTGTTAAATATCACTTTGTAGAGGTATCATGTTTCAGTTAGGTATATTACGTATATATAGGCTTCAATAGCAAATAAAAATGAAAAAGTAGGTGTTGTTGCGCAAATTACGTTGATACTAAAGACAAGGTTGTTTCAGAAGATAGCAAAAACCTCTTAAACAGCTTTCAGGAAGAAGTTGCTACTAAAAGAAGTCATTAGTGAAGTTTCCCCAACTTCTAGTCCACGGGGGAAAATAAACATTTTTTGTTGCTGTAGTGAATTTTCCCCAAAACAATTGAGTCTTGCTTAGTCCCTGAACAATATCGGCGAAATTACTTTGTCGATATTTCTATACACTGAGCACATATTTTTTTAATAACCTGATCGGATATTCTCACACTTGTATGTTTTTGGGACGGATAAATAAGTTTCTTTGTTTAAGGAATTTGTTTGTTTATTAGTAATAAAATAATGAGTAGGTATTAAAAAAAAAATGTATGACATGCCTGAACGGAACCCCATGTACGGTTATATGGTTAATTAATTACTATTATAATATGTAAAAAAGTGAATAAAAACTGCCATCAGTCTATATCGCCAACTGTACTCGCGGGCAGGGCTTCCCAACTCAGTCCGAGGCCCGAAAGGGCTGTGTCGGCAGCATTGTGCGTCGGAATTAACGGCACGGACGCACAAAAGACGCACCCCCTGTATATCAACGAGGTGTCACTTGAACGTCTTCCTTCCTTATAAGTCTCGCTGCCTTTGCCTGGTGGGAACGACAAACCGTGACCAAATTTTATGAGGCACTCGGTCAGAGCCGCGCCGGCCGGTGAGTGATGATACTGATGATAATGATGATGATCAGACTGGATTTGTGTGTGCTAGTTCGCTTTGAAAACGATAAGCAGATAAATAGTTAGATAGGTAGACTACTGTAAGCTAAGTTTTTATTCGTATATTAAAATATGTGTGTGCAGATAGCGAAAGTATTTCTTTGTTTTGATTAAATAATTTACTGTTGCACAATAACCCTATGATTTAGCAGAAAAAAAGAAATTATTGGTGACTCTTCATGGGACATTTTGTTTATAAATTTACATCAATTTATTAACTGAGATAGACGCTATAAAAACAAAATCATATTTATCGTTATTGGGTAAGTAAGTCAGAAAGTTTACTGCGTCTGAAATTGCCTGTTAAATTCATAAATAGCAATAATATTCAAATCATTTACCGCGTCCTCTTTCAATAACTGGATTGGAATATATTTCACGAACTTTTCAGCTTAAAATCAACGGCGTGTGTCGTTTTGAATACATTCGCGAGTGGAGAGGCGGCGGCGCGAAGGCGATGCCAACCGACGCTCAGCAAATAATTGTATGCACATAATTATTTGTGCACCGCTTGCTTTATAGGCGGACACCGACGAACAAAAGCGAGGCGGTAGACGCAGGTGTTTCATTATTCTGTTTTAATGGTGTCAGCATGATGCCGGGCTCCAGCCTCGTGTCAGCAAAACACTGCAAATAAACGACTCGAAACGGACATTTCCCCTCTTGCGGCAACAGCAGCAGTCACACCCGGTTTTTACGACTTCCTAAAAGTAGAGGATCGCGCCAGAGCCTATCGCGCGGCGGATAGCGCTACAATTTTTATTTACTGTTCCAGTAACGATAATTGACATTAGATCAAATTTGGAATGTTTGCGGGTGTCGAGCCCGATATTGGGTCTTCCCCCTTGTCGACAATAAATAGCCGGGATAGTGCGGCGTAATATGATATTATGTAAATTGTTTACGCTCGTATCGCGGAGACGTCGTGGAGGCGAAAGCAGTCATCGTCAATGCGAATCAATAAATTCAACCCTTTTTATGATTCAGTCATTCAGTTTTATTGCCCCTGTACGTGTTTCTGAACGCGCATCATTCAGTGACGATAAAAAATTCCGAACGACTCTGTATAGCGTACGAAGAGGAAAAATAAAAAGTTGACGTTATTTTTTCTCGCTTTAGTCTGCGTTTCGCGAGCGTTTGTTACAATATTGTAATGTGGCTCGTTTGCACACGCAGCATCTTTGATTGCCTACTGAATGCCTGGTTTTCAATAACTGATATTGATAATGCCAAATTTACGTATCACACGTAGTCACTAGCTAGCTATGTGATTCTGAAGGAATTTCGTCGTAAGATCATTCATTGCTGAATCTCATCTCAGTTATCTTTTGACATACCAATGAACCTATGATGTTGTGGTCAGTATGGGCTGTACGAGTACCAAAGCAAAATTGAAAGGGAGAATAGTTCCCAAATTGCCTTTTTTTGTTCTCACGGCGACTACAGTGAACGGCTGCCGCAACTCAATTTAACTTCGCAACTATAAAAATTACAGCTGGTTTTTTGTCTTCTACGTTTTGCTTTCCCAAACATCGTGTTTTCAGGGTTACATGCAACCTTGAAAACACGATGCTTGAGCGTTTGACCTTAAAATGAGAAGGTGAAGTAAAAAATGGTAGAAAAAGAAGAGCTCTGAAAAAGTAACATTAAGCCCATTACAAATGAGAACAGAGTGTAGCCTGCGTTATCTCCGTGGGAAGCGCCCGGTGTCTTTCGACCGCGAAATTTGTAAAAACAATTGCTGTAGGTTACTTAATAAAAAGATAAAATGCCAACAAACTATTTTTTTTCCCGAAAAACGGGCTTCGACTCTACAGATTTTGACGAAATTGTTTTCATAGTTGAATGGTGAATTAAATAGAATGGCTGAAAGATTAGTATTTTATTGACGCTATTTTATTTATTAGGTAGGTAAATCAAGAAATGAGAACGTACCGATCTGATGCATAATATACTACTTACATACCTAACTGTTTCTCGCGACTTTGTTTCGAATTTTATAAATATTTATTGAACAATTTTCGCAACCTATCCTTAACATTACAATTATGTAATTCAAAACCAATGAAATGCTCAAGATTTGGCGAAAATACTATTTCATTTAGTGTTGGTGTAGTCATCGTGATTGAAGAACTGCCTACTTTCGCCGGAAATCCTTAATTTGTTGGTAATAAAGAAGTAAATAACTTGTTTTGTAAGGAAATGAACCTAACTTAATCTTCCTTTTATTAAACGTTACTACGGGAAATGAAGCATTTACTGAAGTCTATTATTTTATCTCGGATACTACCTAAATAAATCATTATTAATCTGTTTTCTAACAAATAATATTTTTAGAAATTTATTTTAGGAGAAAGAAAGTTAATACGGTAGGTCTAAGTAATCTATCAATACCTACTGAGATGAATTAAGTTATGTTATTTATATATTTATAGTTAGTTTTTTATTTATACTTAAATTATCATACAGAAAAACATGCAAACATAATGTTCTTTACTTACAGCTAAAACCATATTTTCACTTTGTTACCGGTCGCGACATTTTTTGGATTAAAAACGAATATTATGCGAAAGGAAGCACGGAACCGCCAGCGGAAATGGCAGACCTGATCATGGTAGATAACACTCGAAGATAATTCGAGAGCGCGATTTATTGCTCGCATAATGGCAGCTTCGATTAAAATGGAGGAAGATAACGCGCAATGTAAAATATAATGTTTGTCTTAATCCTATTGTTTTATTCCTAAGTGCTGTTTAGGGAATTGACGCTTTAAACGACGGTGATTAAGATGGCCGTTTTGGAATGCGCGATTAACTTGTATTGTTACAAATTAATGTATTTTCATAATTTATTTGTGGAATTGTTTTCTGCAGAAAGAAAATGTATCAATTTAATAAAGCATTGTTTTGCTATTAAAGATATGATAACATGATAATAGAATTTCTTAAGTTTAAGTACCGATATCAGACAAATAATTTATGATCATTTTCTGTTACCCCTTCGATCATGTGCTAGTATTAGTTTTTTGAATTTTCGGTGTGTTTTACCTTTAATGTAATATTCACAAAAACTCCAAAGCTATCAACAAATAACGTGGCCAGCTTGATTAACATATCGCAGCAATACAGCCGACCCACCGCCGCTTAGCCTATTTCTACATTAGGCCGTTATCTTTCTATCGACTCGAGCTCAGATTTACTTATTTCCGTTTGTCATAAAAAGCTTCTGCCTTAAACGAAACTGTTATTTTTTCCAAGGTGTTCCATTTTCATAGGTGCTATTCGAAATAAATATGTTTTTCACAAGTGTAACTGCTTACAGTCACGTCATGGTACGTCGATAGTTTCAGTTCCGCATTTGGGTCACTGAATCACGATTTTCTTGTGTTTTCGATCCGGAATGTCGGTACCTAGTTGGGACTTGGTCTGTTCCATGATTGATGGTGGAAGTTGTAGACCAGTTAAAGGTTGAATGTTACACAAACAGTTTAATGGGTGTAGTATTTACGCAGGCACAATTTCAATACGGTTTTGATGGCTAATGTAGTGACTAATGACACAATTCGTCAATCTGAATGTTCATCAGAAATACGAGTTCATCAGAGTTGTATCTTTTCTTAGTCTCCTTTCCCTTTACTGCGCTAGTGTAGTGGTGAAACCAGGTCCTTTTATCTTGTTATGCTAGTTATGGTTTTGAGATAGGAATAAAAAATGCCTTTGCTTTCCTTTCTCTATAGTATTCATTGAGTAGTATATAATAGTAAATGATAAGCTTTGTATATAATAGTAAATGATAAGGTGTGTATTTAATTTGATATTTGTATAGTAGTCGAGTGTTAATCAGTGTAATTAAAAGTTTGTTTAAATTAATAAACTAACAAACGTCTAAGCGTCATATAAATTATACGGACTTTCCTATTTAAAAAAAATATTTATCGGTACCTGCATAAAATTTTCTTTATGGCTTCCGACTACCGTATTTTAACTCTGATAATGAAAATGCAGAGTCTACTTTCCACTGATTTACTTATACTTTTGACAATAATATTCTGTAAGTAATTCTATATATTTGTTTTCAGTTGTTTTAATTTCCGTTATACAACTCGAATGAGAAAGTAAGTTTTAATTGAACTTTATGAATTTTTGGTGTAGTAAGTAGGTATTTATAAATTTATTTAGATAAAAATATTTCTTTATTTAGAAAAAAAAGTATTCACATAAAACAATACACATTGGGACCTGCACTAGGAAAAACCTGTAACCTGTATAGATGCGCGAACAGTGCAGTGATTGGTGGTAACCCAAACGACAGGGGCAATATTTTATGGCGCATAAATTGTATTAAAAATATTTAAATATATCAAAATACCTACGTGAGCTGTGTGCTCTTCCATCCAATCCAGCGAAAATCATCAACTATTAAAGAGCAGATAATTTTCAAACGTATGAACCAATTTTCTTAAAAAAATACTAAGAACACTCGGGGCAACATTACCTACCTTAAAACATAAAGTAAAAATAGTTTTAGCCGTTTCGGAGCTACGCTACCACAGACAGATACCAGATACACAGGCACGTTAAACTTATAAACCCCCTCTTTTTCCGACGGGAGTAAAATATATGCACGAAACTGGTACGAAAGGGGCCCAGGAAGCGTAACAGTTGTTGATAAGGGCCCTCTTGATTTCAGGGTGCTTACCTGTGAATCGGACAAAGAGTCTCCCCTTCACCCTAAGGTCGGGCGACTCGTCAACACCCCTTGTCTTCTCTTTTAATAAGGGACAGAGTGTAGACGGCGTAATGAGCCCATTCTACACTCACGCACCTTATTTAGTTAAGTATGCTGGTGGTGTGGTCTTTTAAATCGGTTTTCATTTAAAAAACTATAATTACGCATATATCTTACCTACGTTTATTATATTGATAAAGGATCTATGGTATAATATATATACAATATAATTATAACAACTAGTTGGTACCTGTGGATTCGATGCAGGTGCATTACTGCATGTATGTATGTATATTATTATTATGGCAGTGTGTCATCATCACAACCCATCAAGTCCCTACTGCTGGGGCACGGGTCTCCTTCCAATGTAAGGGTTTAGGTCTAGTCCACCACGCTGGCCTAATGCTGGTTGGTGGACCCCAACGCAAGCAAGCTAGTGCTGAGAAATGTGTCCGGTAGTGGTAAGTACTTGAAATCGGTCATGCACCCATCTAATGTGCTAGATCTTGCTTAACTTCAATGATCAGTTACGATCACTGCACATTTTTGACTACGTACGCTTTTATGACAGTGTATATTTAGTACCAATATAAGGGTCGTTTGGCAGAGGTGCATCCAAGAACAAATAATATCGGAATATTGGCTGAAAATCGACACGGGACAATCACTATCGCCACTGATAGAATTACTAAACACTGAGTCAGCCATTTTAAATCGTATTTAAAAATTTAAATGCACACGTAAAATATCGTCGTATATTCATAAAATAGTAATAAAATAAACAAATCAGTTTACATGCTTCGTCAAACAACTCAAAGGAATAAACTTTCATAATTTACATATAAATTGTACCTATTCATGCACTGAAGTTTTAATTTTATAGCTAGTAGCGCTAGCAGTAATAACTTAGGTAAAGGTTATTACAATAGCCCGCCTACACCGGGTGGTCTCTCTAGCTTACTGAAAACTAAGTTTGGAGCGCTGATGCACTACCCACGACTCTATCGTGCCGATTTCATGACAGCTTTTGTTCGCTCGTTTTTGTCAATCTAGAGACCCCCTGAAACTCCACACACGCTCACGTAATCGCTGTGGAACTCGGGGTACGATTCTAAAACGAAAAATGAGCGATTACAACAAAAACAGACAATCGTGACAAATGATAAACGACTTTAATCCGACCCCGGCCCTTGTTTTATTGCCGTCCGGCGATTGTAAAAACGTATTAGTGGGTGGATCTGTGAAACTGTTCGAATAAGGGACGATCTATGATACTTTAGTTGGCCAATAGGGGACATTAGGTGTTATTTATGGGTCTTTTTACCGTGTAGAGAAGACACTCATAACCTGAGATGGCAGGATCGTGTTGGTTACTGAATTTTACGGTGAATAGTCACTATTGGTATTGCTTTGGGATATTTAGTTCTGTTTCGCTATGTGTCGGTGTTATTTTCTTTTACTAATATAATTATGGAGTTAAAACGTACCTAAATTAATATTTAAAAGAGACGCAAATAATTTATTGTGACCATTTAACGTTGTGTATTGTAATACAGAACCTAGATTCAGAACCAAAGCTTTCGTGATAATAAGTAATTATAATGTAAGTAAGAACATAGCGTCTTATCTAAACTGTCCATCCGCTCACTCCGATAGTGTCGGACTGAAACAGACAAACATTTCCTTCTTGATTCATGAAATTATGATAAACGAATTATGTGGAACTCATAGTTTAAAGGCAAATTATTCTTGTTTATCATTATATACAACGAACAAACAATTGTTAATTTTGTACGTAATATATCAATTTATTCTAAGATAAAGTATTTTTTAAAATAATTTTATCGCACTGACCTAAACGTTCTTTTAATCATAACACAAAGACAGAATAAACAGAAGCGAAACGTAAATTAGCAACCAGATGTAAATCAATTAGTTGGAAACCAAGCTCCCACTTCACCTAATAGGGAGTTACGAGTGTGCGTCCCGCCATAAAACTCTGGCCAGCAGCAACCGGACCCTCGGATAATGGAATATTGTCTATGCCACTTTTTTAACTTAGGCGGTTTTCACACTGCTCTTGCGTGAATGCGTGTTAGAACGATGCTTGTTAGTTTGTACCTTTATTCAGCTGAATTAGATCTTCATACATGTTATTATTATTAATAATAATATAAATTAAGTAAATGATAATTTATCAATAAGCAGTACCGACCTACCAATAATCTAATGTCATATTCGGTTATTCACAGTCCAGCACACAGAACACGCATCCACGCACGTTCATGTACATAGATCACGCACATACAAGCGGAGAAACACGCTCTCCCGGTGTGAGATGGAAGGTATGGCAAACCGAGACCAATAGTGCCGTTCGTGATTTTGGAAGGAATGAGTCAAGCCTTAATGAATCCCCTTTTCACAACCACGCGCGTAAGTGCGTGAAAAACACGCACAATTTAAAGGTAAGCGGCCACCTATCAATTATCGTACGTTTCGGACCAAAAGTAATTTCATAAATGTATGTAGAAACGGCGTTGGCAATGCCGATGAAGTGGACGCATTTGTGTAAATTTCTATACAAAGAATACTGAATACGATGCGTCCGTCAATGCGTAAGACGTAAATATGGGAACTTTTACCTCTGTGGTGATCTGTGTAGGTGCGTGCACACGCAACACGCAGCGTGATGCGGAGCAGCGTGTAAATCCGCCTTACGAAGGTTAAAATGAAAGTCACTTTTTCCAGCCTCAGTTAAAGTGGGCACTAAGTGTTTCAATTATGTACCGTCTGGGGGCTGACTTAACTAAATTTAAGAACTATTTTATGCAAATTGGTAGCTTTGTTATACCTACCTACTAAGGTCTTTGTGAAAATGTAAATTAGTCTTTTTTTGTTTAATTAATTTAACTCATCTATGTGTAGGTAGATACAGTGTTGATACATGCATTTTGCTTAAAATTGTGCCGCTCGAGTGTAGTTGCAGTCCAAACATCTGTCACAAATGTAGAAAAAAGGAGGATTTCGATTAACCGAACTTCGGTTGAACACCTGGTTTATAACATGTTATAACTAGCTCAGGTCCTACATCTAACAAGGGAATAACCCTTGTCCCACGCCGTCGTAAATATAGCCTTTCCTTGGGGAACCTACAAATCAAGGGGCAATATAACCCGTGTATAATTTTATTTTTCCGTTAGTTTGCTGAACCTGACCTGATTATTGCGCCCCGCGGAAGTAAGGGTCAGTCCACATTGCCGGACTAAATATTTATGATCATGCCTTTATTACAAATTACAGGAGTCCGTGTAGGTAAAGCAAAAAATTTTGTAAATAAGATAGAGAGTAGATATTTTATTTTATTGGTTTTGGCTTCTAAATTTTTTTAGATACAATGGATGGGTCATGATATGATTGACAACAATGTGGTTGCTGTTAAATTTCAACACGGAATCCTAAAAAAACGACACAAATGTTCGTGCTGGCGGAAATATAAACATCAAAAAGGTAGATGTTTCATTTCTAGGACTGTGGAAGCGAAGGAAAGTAACAAACTGAGAACCGTGGCTGTTGGAATAACAAAATATAAGTACCAGTGCTAGTTTCTTGGCTGTTTACATAACTTTTTGCGAGAATCGTTGAACTGTTTGCAGGCAAACTTCTGTAGTAATGGAAAGTAAATTCCCTCTACTGGAACTAATTCCGTTGAATTTTGCCATCGCCGTTTCCCCACTCTTTTTTCATTGATTTTCTAACTCCATTTTAAAATGCTTTCAATCAGGCAGTACAATAACGATTTTGAGGAAGCTTTTACGATAAAATTGTTGAAGAATTTTCTCTTTGTCCGGCTAAATAGAGTTGCTGTAGTTTTTCTCTCGCGTAGCTGCGCGGCGGCGGCGGCGGCGCTGGAAATGGCTTGAAACAATCAACTTTGAGCACAACTATCACGATGTTGGACCTACTGACTTTACCTTATAAGAGCAATATTTATGTTGTATATTTTTATCATTTGTTATTCTTTTCTCGAGTTATCTGTTATCTGATTAAATCTTAACTTTATTTTATTAATTTCTTATATGTTATTATTAATAATAGGTCATAAAAGAACAATGTTTTGGGTACTGCATGACTTAAGTACACTGTACTTAAGTCATATTTTAATATTTTCTTGAACAAAAGAGTCGTAGGTAACAAACTAAACTACAAAAGGAAACAATTATCAGCTGCTGCGGCCAGCATTTTCCGTAAAGGATTATATCTTGAAGCCCCTCAAACTTCTTAAATTCAAGACACGGAACTAAGTACATGTTTCTACACTGAGTGACATTTTATCAGTGATATAGTGAGTTATGGTAATCACTCTGTATAGCATTATAATTTACGGCCAACGAATTTTGCATTTTCTCAATAACTTTTCGTTTTTCAATTATAAATGAATTATTTTAGAACGATATCCATTACGATCCGTCATTTAGTTGGAATATACATGATTTATACATTACAAAGTAATTTTCTTATTATTTTTCCTATACTCACAGATATTATCCTCCATAACACAGCACATAATTATACAATATACATACATATTGCTGTGTATTTCCGTTCGCCTCGTGTTCTTATAAGGGTTCTTGACGGCGTCTAAGTCCCCAACACAGCTGCAGGCTTAGAGTACCTTCGTCGTATCCGTGACGACATGATGTCCGTAATAGGTGCTTTGAAGATTGTTTTGACGGGTAGAGTGCTGGTGTCTATAGTTTACGTATACTGTAAAGGTTTTAAAGATACACAATTACTCATGCATATTTGCATACGCTAACCGCCCAGTTTCGAATGAATGTCCAACTATAACTCAACTTTGTCAGTGAATAATAATTACAATTGTATAATATGAGTATAATCCTAACTAATATTATAAATGCGAAAGTAACTGTGTCTGTCTGTCTGTCTGTTTGTCTGTCTGTCTGTCTGTCTGTTACTCTTTCACGCCAAAACTACTGAACGGATTTGAATGAAATTTGGCATACATTTGGTCTAGACCCTGGGAAAGAACATAGGCTACTATTTATCCCGGAATTCCCACGGGAAAACTTTTTAAGGCGAAGCGAAGCTCGCGGGAACATCTAGTTCAAAAAAAAAATGAGGAATTTAGCATTGCAATAAAATACGTAATATTTAAGGATTTCATTCATCCGTGTTTTGATTACCTGCTGAACGTCTCAACTCGAATTCATTTTGTCAATACTTCGAAATCTCATTTATAAGGGCTCCTTTATTGGCAATAATTATTTCTGACAAAGCTTTTTTGCAGTACGAACCACTACAGCTATACAGAAAATAACGAGTTCTGAAATCCAACATCATCTACCCTTAAGGCAAGGGTATAGAGTCGTTATTGGGCTAGTTTTCATCTGATACTTTCATCGTTAAGTCAGAGTAAGCCCCGGGTACCTTTGTCATTCTATTCTTTTGGGACTGTCTCTTTATGTTTGGTCTCGAGGTCCGTCCTCGCAGTATTTCTTTGTTAAAACGCCCGATTCAAGCCCAAGGGTCTCCAAGGACTAATTGATTCATGACACATAACTCCGAGATAAGGCCTTCAAACCACGGAATAAAGCACTTTGTTTAATGGCGGTACGGAGTGGTGCGATGCCTCCTTAATGGTGCTATGCATGATATAAATTTTGCCCTAAATTTTCTATGTGTACTTTATATAGCTGAGGGATTCGCAAGATAGCCAACTTTGACTTCATTACTAAATTAATTGCAAAAATACCTTTAAAAAAAAAAAAAACACGCACTCACGCCTTGTACTAATGTACTCCCTTGCGGGGTAGGCAGAGGTGCATTGCTGCACCCACTTTTCGCCAGAGTGTATGTTAGTCCCAATGTAATAGGGGGCGGGCCTATTGCCATTTTACGGGCAAACAGGGACTAACATACTTTCACATATTAAATACTAAGCCCAAATATTTAGGTATGAACCATTCATATCACTTGAGAGGGAGAGAAAAACCAAAGCATCCCGAGGGTGAGCTGTACGAGGTGATATAAACGACACGACATGTGGAATTTGGTGATCGGACTAATACAGAAAAGTAGGCTGAGAATATTTGTTACAAAATCATATTAATAATTTATAGAGTAGAATTGATTAGTGTTAGATTTATAAAACATTATTATACAAATACAAAAAAGTTTATTCATTTGCTAAAAAGGTTAACAGTAAACTAAGCTTGACCCCTTCTTTTAAGTACATAAGCACCTGTGCCAGAAGAGGTCACTCTTTCTTAACAAAGTTATGACTATTATTAAACATAAAATCGCTTACGATATACGTAGAGTAAAACGTACCTATCTTCATTATCCCTGAATGATGTCCTTAAAGTTGTAAAGAAGTAGTAACAAGCGTACTTAATTTCACTGGTCATTAGCGTCTTTGAAGCGCCTTCCACCGGCAAAACATCCAACAAAAATTTACACTATGGTTCCGGAACGTAATAGACGGTACAAGAATATGACCTTCTTTAAAAGAATATCACCATACACAGAGTGTACAAGATTCTTTATTGTAAGTACGTACGTAAGTATGACTAAATTCAATAACGGAATTATTTGTTTTTTTTTTACTCTTAGTTTTAATGTATAATTATGTTGTAGCTGTAATGAAATACGATGGATTCTAAAGTCTATAAGTACATCATATCTTAGGCAAGTACTTATATTAAAAAACTCTACAGAAAGCATAGACTCGGAAATTGTTAAGTTAGCCAGAATAAGGCGCGCGCTCGTTTGTCACTGGATCTAATAGAGGTTTTTACCTAATGCCTCCATTCTTTGCGCGTCACTTTTTGCCTCTGTCCCTGTCGCTATTTGTCTCGCTGCTATGCTGCGAGGAATTCCCACTATTCCCAGGGTATACAGAGCACTGCATATTAGAATTTTGAATATTAATTGCAGTCAAAACTGATGTAATTCAACGCATTACTGTATAGACTTCATTTTAAATGAAATAACTTCAAATTATACAGAAGATAATAAAAAAATTAAATAAACCGCCTTTGTTACAGTAAAAAAATACTTAAGCTGGCACCAACTTCAAAAAATAATACTTAGTACCCGCTGCTACTTAAAACAGTTACAAAATATTTTCATCGGCCCGGTAAAACAAGATTAAAAATTATTATTACAATAAGTTAATATATTTTTTAAACATTTCTGTGAAACCAGTAACCACTCCTTTTAAACTTCTTGTTTCGTTTCGCTCCCCGGCACACAGGCTAGTTTGGGTTGCTATTCCCGTCCCACTATTATAAGGTCGATGAAAATTTAAGCAGCCTAGCCATTGTGAGTTGTGAATGTCTGAGTATAGATCCCGGGCCTTTCAAAAATAATATGTATTGGTATTGATTGACTTACATGGCTAAACTAAATAGCAATAGACATATCCACTCAAATACATTACAGTTTCTAAACTTGTAATGACTATTTTCATGGCTACTTTTACTCATCGTAATAGGAAGTGATGGAACAACCCCTACGTTCAAGCTTTACAAGCAGCCCCTGTATTCTGTACTTTTTGTTCTTTAGAAACCAGTGTCAATTTAAAGACGAATTAGCCAAAAACACAATAAATCTTAATGAAAAAAAAATATATGGAAGAAACTTAATAATATAATCTTTTCATTCAACACAATTTTTTTGAAATAAGATTAGTCACTAAAGTTAGTAAATATAATGCTCTAAGTTGACAGTCATTGGTTAACAACCTATCCTACTCAGTAACGAAATACATGTGTCACTCTAGCTTCCAAATAAATACTTAACCATTTCTTTATATTGCATGACGTTGAAGAGTACATAATTAAAGTATTTTATAAGCTATAACTAGCGCTCACGTTTCGTGTTTAAATATAACACAGATTTTACTATAATACTGATTATAGTTATGTTTTTAAGTGGGCCGCTTTGCCCTCTCTATGCAAATAAATCCTTACTTAATTATTATTATCAAATGATCGATACAAAATACAGAATATTTTGTTGCTTGTTATTTGATTGGTGTTTGAAAGAAACACAGTAGCTGACAGTTTCAATCCATTTTAGTATTAAAACAAATTCAATTTGAAATACACAGAACTATTAGTTGGGCGCTTGCCAATGTTTTAGATTGTTGTATTTTGTTTCAGAATGATAAATGAAAATGTTTCAGAAGTTGAAAATAAGGTGGATTGAGTTGAGATGGAGACTGCTGTTTTAACGATAATGCATCACATTTATCTTAATATTACTATAACTTTATTAGATATATTTATGTGATTTAAACTGATTATAGTACCTTATGCCCCTCAATCATATAAGCAATTATTGTAATTAATCACAACACAATAATAATTGAACATAATTAAAAAAAAAAGTTTTAAATGTTAGTAGGTATTAACCAATTTTTTTAAGCAACATTCAACAAGCGCCGTCACGAAAAAAAAACATTTCAAAATGCAGCGTGCAAGTGAGTGAAACAAATGAATGTTAGTTTGGTTGCCACTGGACGTGAGTCTGCGAGACATTGAAATATTGTGAACAGCGGCGAACGCAGCACCGCCATAGAATATGCGGGCGGCGGCAGGCCAGCGCGACAGGTACAGAGGACATAGTAGGCTAGCATTAGTTTAGTGTTTGCTGCTACTTGTGGTTTATTTATTGAGATTATTTTATTGCACAATTTACAGAAGTAATAATGTAGCATCAGGTGGACTTAATGCTAAATGCCTTTTCGGCCAGCCCCAGAAAAGAGTAAATTACATATATAATATTTTGTTGTAGAAAATGTTATATATGTAATACATTACAACAAAATATTATATATGTCGCAGGCATCTGGTTGAATCTCCTTTTTGGTTGAATCACTAGATCGTTAATTGGATGGCGCTACTCAATTGTATGACTAGGCCGAACGTTGATTGTACAAGCGTCACAAAACGTTCAACTAGTTAGCGGACTTAAAATCAGTCAGGTGGTGAATAAAACAAATATGGGGTCTAACAGCTTACAGCTGACACAAAAAGCACCTGTATTGTTATTTTTTGCAAATAAATTAGCTTTAAAGTGCGATATTTGTGTTAAAATAGTGTGGCAACATGGATTACCTATTATTACGCCGTCGGCGGATAGTTTCAAAGAAAAAATTGTGGCGAAACTGGATAGTTATGAACAACAATATCAAGGTACGTTTATTGTTATTGTTTAGTTAATATGTGAGATGAGAGCTTTGTAACATAGTCTTTTTGTTGCCTCTTGTCTGGTCATGTTCGTCCTAACCAGACATTACAAAGTTGCTCTACTATATCCCATTCATCGACTTCGCTGAATAACGTTCAGTCAAGATGTCGAACGTTACATTCAACGACTTAACGTGTTGTTCTTTAGCCATACAATTGAGTAGCGCCATCCAATGAACGCGCTAGTGATTCAACCAAAAAGGAGATTCAACCAGATGCCTGCGACATGTATAAGTCTTTAGAGTCAAAATCTATAACTGTATAAAAATACCAAAAAACGGTTTCGTAACAATATAGGTAGCTACTTACATTAAACCATTTCAGTGCATGTTTGTATTGTAGCTTAATATTGTTTAGTAATTATTTTACGTACCTAAATTTTTAACAATTATTATTTTAATTTGTTTATTTAAAACCCACCCTGTTATTAACTTTATGGAATGTCTTACTTTCTATTGGTGCTGTGGTCGTCTGGTCATGTCATAGGCAAAAACTATATATTTACTTCACGCATTAGCATCTACACTTACACCTAGTACGTACCGCTGGTAAAGCTGTTAAACGATTTGCTTTCACTCTAGTACCCAGCCTTTTACCCACTAAAGGCTAGTTTTGTTTACTTACCCACTAAACTTTCCGTACATTATAAATTAGGTTCTATAATGTTGTAGAAGAACTAAAAAGCTCCATTCAAATAGTTGGGCCGACGACCTTAGACCGCCGACCGGTATCAGGAGAGTTACTCTATACTGGCGAAAAAGTAACGAACGAGAGCTGTCGTGCAATCGCCACGTTTAGTACAACCAGATAGAGTCGTGGCTCGTGCAGCAGCGCTCCAAATCTTAGTTTTTCGTCTTAGAGAGTGACCCCTGAAGTAGTGGTTGCGTAAGGAAGATCGACCAAAAACTGTTGTGGTTCTTCATAAAAGAGGCCCTGCAGTGGACGATTATGTGCTGATGATGATTATAAATATGTGGGGACATCTCACACACAGCCATCCGACCCCAAGCTAGGCAGAACCTGTGTTATGGGTGTCGGACAGCTGATAATAATTATGTACAAAAATACATAGATAGATACATACTAAATATAAATATCAACACCCAAGGCCCGAGTACAAATATCTGTTTTTAAACAAATATCAGCCCCAGCCGGGAATCGAACCCGGGAGCTACGGCATAGCAGTCAGGATCACTAACCACTACACCATTCAGCCGTCAATGATTATGATGATGGTCTAGTAATAATTATGTATGTATGTACTATAAAATCTCTCATCTCCCGCTTTCCGTGTCCGCAGCATACTTGCGTATTCCAGTAGATACCTACATTTTAGAGCAGCGCATTTTAAATGAGCTCAAGTGTGCCCCAGGGGCCAGTTGCTGGTCCCTTTACGATGGACATCCTGATAATGATGATTTGGACTCAGGTATCGGCCTGAATATTTCAGGAGCAACACTTTTGTGCTCACAGTAGAGTAGTAATTGACAGTAAGCTCTGGTTGATCCCTGTTGAGAAGCTAAGTGATTGAGGTCTGATAGTTATTTTTGCTGTAATCAGTATAATATTATGTCTAAAGATATTTTAACGTAGCTTAAAAATGTCTATTAGTAAATTTCATTAACTTCCCGATGCTCGTTGTTTTTTACGAGACTGTTTTGTAAAAAAAGTTTTTTTTATATTACCTATACTTACATAATGAAAATAAACACATAAGACTTCACGAGCTTACATTCAATATTTATTGCTACACATTTTCACTATTCAAAGAAACTTTCACATTGAAGCCATCAAGAAAACGCCACTGCTCACTAGAGTGGGACCATTTCTATACAGTATAGGTACACGGCTTTGTAACTTAACGAAACGTCATTGAAGTTAGAAGTAGGAAACGTTATGACGTCTCACGTACATACGAACAGTCAGAGCCACTATTCCATACATAGAGATAGAAAGTATAATTTAGTTTTTGTTTTTTAAAAACTGATTTTTTTTAAACATTTCGTGCCATTGTGTGTTATGATCGGCAATTGCAAAAGTAGGCGCTTCGTTTTATCGCGGCCCAAAATCCGATCCGAGCAATGAAATCCCAAAATCCCACCAAAATACCAATTTTTTTCTACCTAATTAAAAATTTGAACAAAATATTTTCGTATTTAGTTGGTATAATTCTGATGCGCTATTAAATGTACTAATGTGCTGATATTGCAGAAGGCGTCATTAATCTACTCTTTTCCTTTAGGAGTAATTTAGTTCTATTGTCACTGAAACTTTTTTATTGCTCGTGATTCTCGTGAGTGTAATTATTATGTCACTGACTGTACGCGCGAATTCAAACTTGTAACTTGATTGCATGATGTAAACATCGCGCTGGTAATTTCAAAGATGGAACGGATGCTATAGTGTGCGTGTCTATGCGTATGTCTACCTTCATAAGTTGGTGTGTGTGTGTGTGTGTGTGTGTGTGTGTGTGTCACGTAATCACTGAAACTGTGACGCTTTATGTGTCGGCTTGTGATTTGATTTGCTGATTGTACGCTGCTTGATACAGTCAAGTCGAAAATGTCATATCACACTCTATAATATTCAACCACTTTCGCAGACGCATAAAATTTAGTTAGTACATTAACGTTTTAAGATGAATTACGTTATTTTAATAATGTTTTTTTTATTAGGTTACTTTATACATAGGTAATAGAGGTTGTTATGAGAAATGAATCGTTGGTTACTCGATAAATCTCTATGTCAATAAAATATGTCATTATTTCCACCTACATAGCTGTAGGACTGAAGTATCATAACAAAAACTATAAAACAAACGGCACTAACAAACACTAGACAGTAATTATCTTTGCAGTGTTCAAACTTACAGTTACCGTGATAACCATATCTTGTTCTGCTAATAGCCGCCTCGTCTCGCCGACCACAATCAATTTGAGCCGGCCGCCGCACTAGGCACGGAATTGCACTGCGTCGGGTAATCTTGTTGCAACAAATTGTTAGTGGAATCGCCCCCCGGACTAAGATCATTGCGGTCGCACGGTAGATCGCTTGTTCTGAATTTTGAATAAGCAACCCTAATTTTGGACTTCGCTACTGAACTTGGAATTACAAAATCGCGATGTAAGTATGTGTTTGAAGGAATAGTCAGTGGATCTTAAATCAAAGTAAATCTCTTATAAAGACTATGTAGGCATAAACATCGGGCCTTACCATCAAAACTTAGACATATGCAAAGTGTTTGGATGGCTGTTGTTTACCAATTTTTTTATCGTATCACAGTACGTATCCAATAATTTATAACATACCTACCCCGGTATTAGTAATTTTAGTAGAAAACATGATAGTATCAGGTGTTTTTTTTTTATAAAAAATAAACTTACCAGTGAGCGTACGACTGTCGCCATCGCTGGCTACTTTTAAAAACAATGTGAAGAAACACTATTTCAATACCTTAGGTTGGCAGATATAGTTATATATATTTATTTATGTATTACAATATTAGGTATATATTTTATATATATTTTTCATTATATTTTAAAGTAGGTACTTATGTATTTTTCTTAGTAGGTATTTATTTATATGCTTATTATGTATTAATGTTTTAAGTAGGTATAGGTATTTTTAAGATTGAGCAACAAGAATTGTAGGCTGTATTATATTAGTATTAAATTAGTACTGTTGTTGTACCTGTAACTTAATAGCTCGTAAGTAACTCTTTTATCCACCAACAAAGGTTGGCTGGAAGAAATTGCTTTTTGGCAATAAGCCCGCCATTGTATGCTTTTACTGTGTTTATAAATTGTTATGTATTTATGTTTTTTGTGTACAATAAAGTGTTAAAATAAATAAATAAATAAATAAACTTATTTAGTATCAGCTATTTGGCGCAATTTCGGAAGCTCATTTTCGAACCCCCATTACGTAAGCGTAGTAAACAGAGGTTTTAGCAACTCCAAATTTAAGCGGACAGCTAAGACCGACAATTTGGGAGCTAATAAGATTTCTCGTTCGAAGTAACTTGAATTTGTTAAGAAGATGAAGACAGGTTCTCCAGCTAAGTACAACGGCGTGAATTAACATCTTCATACCTTTTAAAGCAAAGTGATTTTTATAGCTGTATTATTATAATTATGTTTCGTAGGTAAGTTCTGATTACTGATGTATTTTTTATGAAATTCGGACCAAACGTATCACAATATTAACTAATAATGCACGTTATAATTATTTATCTAAGACTTTTCATGTAAACTTTTTCAATTAAAATAAAATATAGCCCTAAGAAAAGAACAAGTTTACTAAAAAAACAGCGCGGGCTTTATGTTTTGAACAATGCGCCGCTAACTCTAGCCGTGGCGCCGAGATACTTTACAATTTTAGAAATTTTGTCGCACAACTTCGTAATTTTATACGGAGGCGTTTCGGACACAAGGCAACATAAATCATTGAAGTTTGTCTTTGTTACAAGTACAATGTAAACTTTCTTAACAATATTAACAGGCATTTACTAAAATTACATTCTCTTGCTCCTGTGTACTTTTTTGTAGTCCAAAACCGAGCTATGAAATATCGCCACATCAAAACTTATGCTTTTGGTTATCCTTTTGTTGTGATTAAATTTGCTTTTAAGCTAACTTCATTACACTTTTTAAGTGATGCCGACTACTTGTCTTTGAAAATATATCCTACATATACCGCAAAATTATGCTTCCCATAATTATTGTATACCTATACATTTTCATACAGATGTTGCTCAAATGGTATAGTTACTAAGCCGAAAGGGGTGACTCCGTAGGTCAAAACCTGAAAAAAAAAATTTTTTTTCAGAAAATGGTTACCTAATTTCATTACTCAAATGGTAATTCATTGAAAAAAACATTTTGATGAATTTTTAAACACCATAAATATTATCTATCTAGTATAGTTACAATTACAAGATACAACAACAGTTTTGTCGCCGCTGTGTTTTACATTTTATGACATCAAACCAACTCCCTACTGCCGCCCTGGTCCTGTTGGCAAACAATGTTGGTTGTGATGTTAAC
Source organism: Plutella xylostella (assembly GCF_932276165.1). NCBI lineage: Eukaryota > Metazoa > Arthropoda > Insecta > Lepidoptera > Plutellidae > Plutella > Plutella xylostella. The sequence goes on from NC_064005.1 coordinate 5,364,799, forward strand.
CCGATTTAATTAAGTTGAAAAGTTTAAATCCATCCCAGTTTTTGTCGGTTACATTTTGAATCTAACTTTACCAAGAATGGTTAAGGTGTAGTAGTTATTGACAAATTTTAAACGTAAGATTAAAACGATCTTAGAATGACCCCTAGATTCACTCTCTTTCGCCTTACTGTACCACTCTTGCATCACATGTACATACCTACTATGATTTACCAAGACTTTACTGTCAGCCGTATAAACTATTGGATTAACAATTACGTTTTATTGACTTCTATAACTTTATAGCGGAGGCCTCGTATGGAAGTTAATTGGACTGCGGTTCAAAGCTTCGGGGCCATATTCCTGCAGGGTCAAACTTACCAAATTTATAGTAGGTACCTTTAGGAGGTGCGTATAATTGGGTTACTCTAATTTTCCTATCTAACATCCCTTTGGACTTAAATAAATTGGCCTAAAGTGTAAAGTTTAACACTCCGCTGGTCAATCAACAATTAAACACGGCTGAAAAGGGTCGAATTATGTTGGAGGTAAAGAATTAAATGGCCCTTTTGTTGGTCGTAGTAAATGTATGTAGGTATATTTTAACATTATGAAATTCATTTTACGGGTATGTATGTACGTTGTATGTAAATTTTATCTGATTTTACAAGATTTATAGTTTATACCTACTTGTATTGGATTGTCTATACTGTCCATTATATTATTGGTTTTTTGACATTCGAAATCCCATATATATTTGACGACTACAAAGGAAAACGAACTTTACTTACCAGACATAAGGAAATGTCTAAAATACAATAACATAGTGGAAGCTGTATAGGTATTAAATGCATATTTATTCATTTGAAGTGCATTCAATTCAATACATAAAAACCTTTTCTAGGAAGTAACACGAGGCTTAAAAAAACATTAATATAATTATTAATGATTAAATTTAGAAAAAAATTAACTTTACAAAAGCTTCCATTTGTTACGATTATGAGTACGACTGAATTCAGGTTACAACAGCTTATGAAACCAGGATAGCGTGTCATACATTAGTCATCATTTTGAGAAATTACATTCATAATAATTAGATATTATAATGTTTATAAGTAAGCTTTTACCTACTCGGAACCAATTACAAGTACCCTATTTATTTATTTACTTTGGAGTACCAACAACATGCACATAAAATCATCTTATTAACATTTACAAATATACTTAAGTCTATACATGCATATCAATTATAGGTACCCTCATCATTCATTAAATTACATTTTAAATCTTAATTAACATCTACAATTACGGTACTTAATTCCAAATACAATATAAATATAATGGTAATTCTTACACGCAATGCAATACAAAAAATTCATAAATAAAATTAATTTAAATACATTATTGAAAAAAATATATATTATATCATACATAATTACAAATTTCAGAGTATAACTTATTTAGGTACTTAAATTGAATTTCAATAAATTTAAATTTTAACAAATAATCATTACAATAATGTTGCTACTTATTAATATTGCTATTAATAGTATTAATATAGAAATTATTTATTTATTCTATACATAATATTATTATTTCTTATAAAAGTAGTTGAGCAATTTGTTTTTCAGGTTACTCTTACCAAATATGTCTAGATTGGGTATTTTAGTGACAGTAAAATTGTACTCTTGGCTCATTCGGAAGAGTGGTGTTTGTTGTCCGAGGTTGGTTTTGGTCACCGGAACAAATAATATTTTTGAGATGGGTTTTCTAGGAAGATGGTATGGGACTGATATGCTTACATTCTGAAGGAGAAATGCAGAATCGATTCTACCCTCTAGCACCTTTTGTAGGAAGTTAATGTCATTCACCATTCTCCTATCATGCAGTGTGTTCATTTTGTAAAATGAGAGACGCTGATCATAGGGCTGGCGATGAGAAATACCCTGAGAGAGGAAGGCCAAGTGTCTAGTGAATGCCCTTTGTATGCTCTCAATCTTTTGGGAGTGCACTGAATAGGTAGGCATAATACATCTAACGCATCTAGTGTGGATTTGTAGCTACATTCACCCACACATGGGCAGCTGTTAATTCCCTTCTGCCTTGTTAGTCAGACTTACACCTTGTAGCGTTCTCGAACATTCTGGGCTGTGCCCTAATACGTTTCGGATTGGTCAGAATGGTCTTGAACTAGATAGAGAAGATCTGTTTTCATGACATAGTAAAGTCGACTGATAATGTTACGAAAAAAAATAATGTATATTATGTACATAGTATAAGAAAATATATTATTATTATTATTATTATTGAACATACTTGTCCATCGTTTTTTCAGATGAATGACATTGACATAAAATATTAGTAAAAGCTAAGAGAACTAGACCCAGTTATCTTGGAGAGAGTTGCCATGATTATGTATTTAATTATTACAATGTGTTCCTTAAAATAATACATAATCATGGCAACTTGAGAAATTTTTGTATAATTCATAATTTTCTTCTCGATATTTCAATAGAGATTGTTTTGATTGGATTTGGTCAAAGATTTAAATTGTATTGTTAATTTTCATCAAATATACAACATAATTCTACTGAAAACTTGCGCGTTTCAAGTTAACTGTAAAATACTTAAAATTTTCCAGTGAAACACGTGCGCTTACCTTTTCCATTCCTTTGCCTCTTATCTGGAAATATCCCGTGAGAAAATTATAACAAGCCCCCATTTTCTTTCGAAGCTTGTAATTTATTGCGAAGAATGTATCCATAAAAGGGCGTTTAAAAGTTTCACCGGAAAGAACACAAAAGCTTCAGGGTCTTTATTCAAAAGCTTTGTGGAAGTTGACGCGAGTTTCCTAGACTCACCGCAAGAGGGAGGTACAGGCGCTTACGTTTTCCAGATTATTTAAAATATCTTGCTATTTTGGTATTTTATATTAAATTATGGCTCTTAGAAATGGTTGATTTTCGGATAAAGCATTAGGTATATTACCTATTTTTGACACGACTGCAAATGTTTTCTTTGATAATCAAAATTATATATTTCGAATAATCAATCACCCTGTATAAACATAATATAGTATATTTTTAAATGATAATTATACATACACTCGCAAGCAATGAAAAAGTTGCAATGGCTATTGCCATAGTATATATATGCTATGTAGTAACATTCCAGTAGGAACTATTGTCATTGATCATATTTCTGTGTCATTTATTGGTGTTTAATATACTTTCTTTGCCATTTCCTTAAAAACTTTATTGACTTTTGATATACCCAATAATATTATGAACAACAAACTTTTTTTTAAATATCGTATCTCCTCTATACACCAAGAGTTGAAAATTATAGAAGTCAAAACAGTAGCTTGAGTGTGAAAATGAAAAACGCCGTTGTTAAACGTTTAAATTGGAAGTTAAACAATCGGAAATAAAGAAAATGAGCTGGCTCAAGTGACGTTAATTTAAGTTTTAATTTGCATGTCATTTAAGTTTTAATTTGCATGTCATTTAAGTTTTTAACTGCTCACTGAATTTTAAATCACCTGCTTAGGTAATAGGTGATTTAAAATTGGAGGAAATAGAAAACTTCGTAGATATATATATTTGTTATTCATAACCCCAGTGCCTTCTGCCGAGTTTCTTATTGTAAAATACATATTATAGTATAATCTCACTATCGTTAAATTTCATCCCGCAATAAAGTTCTAGGGATGGAAAGAATGTAAAATTGTGTATCTGATGCTACTAGCATTACAGCAATGAAATGAACCATTTTACACACATATTTTTCCACACACGTATTATTTCACGTACGTTTAATGCGTATTGTAGGATAAATATAGTACGCCCACAGTACACATAATACTTGAAAACAACATTACCTAAAATATACAAAATTATATCAGTCCTGAACTCCTGACAGTCATGTGACAGTGACAAACTGTTGTCACGCAATACGCAATAACGTATTATTTTTTAAACTAGATTATCGTGAAATCAACGAAATTAAAGACAAAATTACATTCGACATGCGTTGTTTATGGAGGTTTGTCATAAATCATCGTAATACGTTAAAACTGTTCAAGATTTAGACGTATCTACTGATCATTAGTTGCTTTCAATGTATATTTTAAAACTGTAATACACATGCCGACACCAAACAACCCCAATTTTTTCAAAGACTTAATTTAAAATTTAAACAAAATTTTACCGTTTTACTTGGTAATATGCTGATGCTCTGTTAAATGTACTTCAATGTTGCAGAAGTCGTCATGAAGCTAGTCTTTTCCGTTTAAGAGTAACTTGGTGCTTTTCTTAGTGGAACTTTTTCATTGCCCGTGAGTGTAATATGTAGGTATGTATGCTGTTGGTGTATATTTAATAAATAAATGATTAAATTATGAAATAAAGGTTACGGTTCTTATCTGATATGTGCTTGTGCTCTTCCCTCAAATGGTGCCTTTATTAATATCTCATTACGGTCTTCATTTCTTTCCTAATCTTGGATGATTTTACGCCCCGCTGCTCCACTGCTACATAAGTGCAGTGTCTTGAGTGTCTTGATTGTCCCTGTATAAATGTTAAGTATTGAATCTGAACCTGTATCTGTTTTGTGAAAAGGGACTAAAAAGAAGGCCATTGAAATTTAATATAATGAATGAGTTATTGTTTCAGAAGTTTGTGTTGAACTAAATATACAATACAACACTTTTATTTCAAATTTGATCCGTAAATATTATAATTCTTTGAGAATTCCATTACAAAATATAAATGCTGTGGCGTAGCGCTACGCCGTAGTACGTACGTTTGCCCACTTGCTACGCGGGGTCGTAGCATTAAACAATTTCCTATCTTTATCTCATTTATAATTTAATAGAAAAATTTAAAAAGGATTGGCCCGTTTTTTGGGCGCTATTATAAGACTACACTATAATATACCTGGTGTTGCAACAGTGGTTTAGTAATCCAAAAGGGGGTGACTCAAGGGGTCATTTGAACAACTTTTGTGCTACGACTTTAACTGCTGCATCGTTTGTCCCCACACTGAGTGAATAAATAAATAAATAATAATAAATAAATGTTCTTTATTTCAGGCAGCACCCATATAAAATAATAATTACAATTACAATTAAAATGTACAATAAAATATAAATTACAATAAAATTAAGTAGGTAGGTACAATATAGGTACCTACAAGTCAATTATTATTAATTAAAACTAGACAAAACATTTAAAACTCTTAACTAGAGTTTCCCGTTCTCGCTCAGGTGCACGCGCAGCCAGTGCCTGAAGAAGGGCCCCGCGCACGCGTGCTGCTCCATGATACCACGCAAAATACTATTTTGACTATCTCTCAGTCGGCCCCAAAGGGATGCTATCCGCGTCCGCATCACCGCGTAGAAGTCGCGGACTCCGGCGTCGGCGAACATGCCCTTCGCGCTACAGTATCTCGGCAGCCTGAATAATATTCTAAAAGCATCATTATACTGTACTCTCAGAGTATTATACGCTTTTTTCGTGAAGTTAACCCATAAAGGACAAGTATAGAAAGTCTGACAGAAGGCGTTGAATAGGGTTAACTTCACCTCTCGAGTACAGTGCGCGCGAACCTGCGTGCGAGCATGTTACACCGCACCGCCAGAGCCCGCCGCTCCCGCTCGATGTCCGCGTCGTCACAGAGTGTCTCTGTCAGCACGTGGCCCAGATATTTAAATGTCTTAACAACCCGAATAGACGAGCCGTACAAGTATACAGGGGGCACCACATCCGGCCCCTTCCCTGCTCTAAATACCACCATTTCCGTTTTCAACACATTATATTTCAAACCGTGGTCCTTAGAAAACCTTTCACAGATAGCTATCAGCCTTCTAAGGCCATTGATCGAGGGGCTGAGAAGCACCATATCGTCAGCGTAGCTCAGATTGTTAACACATACGTTACCAATATGGCAACCGTTATTGGTGCTTCTCAGCTCCACAATCAGATCATTAACATAATGGTTGAAAAGGTCGGGGGATGTCAAACCTCCTTGACGAACGCCACAGTCTAATCTAAAGTCATTAGACTGTGCGTCGCCCCATCTTACATTATTAATTTGGTTTTCGTACCAGTATCCCAACAGATCCACTACTTGAGTCGGTACCTTCGATCTCCTCAACTTATGCCACAGAATGTCATAATTGACGAGATCGAAGGCGCGACTCAGGTCTAGAAAACATGCATAAACTGAAGTATCTCTACTTTTATAATAACTTACTGCATGTTTCAGACTGAATATAGCAGACTCTGTCGAGACACCGGCCCGAAAACCAAACTGTGCGTCATCCAACTCAATACAGCTCAACAACAGAATACACTCAATATAAACGCTGACCTAATAAACCTTAAGATTTTTATATCCTCTATACAGGGTGAGTCTTTCATAGGTGCACATCCGGAAGTACAGAGCCTCGTAGTCAAAAGATCATCATAACAAAAGTCATTCAGAATGAAGAGCTCTGTAACATACTTCCGGATATGCACCTATGAAAGACTCACCCTGTATATGAATGATAACATAAAATAATAATACACGCTATTCCAGGCACCTAACCCATTTTTGTCACTTTTGTCAATAAAAAATCCTACGCTCAATGTTATAAACACTATTTGCAACATGAATATCCCAGTTTATTACTGGTAACGTTATTTATTAAGTCCACGGGTGAGTGCACTGACCCATTTCGGAGTGACCCGGCAACTGTTCACTTATCGAGGCATTTCACCTGCCCCGCCGCGCGGGCTGCTCCCAAATGATAAGTGTTCTTGTTATGCAAGATTTAAATATTAAAATCCTGTCTAACGTAATAAATGACAAAGTTTGTAAATGCGTAATATAGGTACTTGCCTAGATTTTATTAGTCTTTCACTTGAAAGTTGATGGACAATTTTTTTTATTAAATACTGCGCTTTATTTATTTGTTAACATCATGTTTAAGCAGAAGTTGCACAGGATTGAAAGGTGTGGAATAAAAATGGAGAGGCCTTTGCCCAGCACTGAAAGACAAAAATCTCAGGCTTTTTAAAATACAATGATAAACACAGTGCTTGAAATATAACTGATAGAATAGAATAGAATATTGCTTTATTGAACACCACATAAATCAGACATAAAAAAACCTACTTATAGACTAGAACTAATGTATTGCGGCCTTATCGCTGAGAGCGATCACTTACAGGCAACCTTATATATTGCGGAAACAAAGTGACAAATTAGAGGGCGGTGTCCCAATAATAACAAAATAATAATATAAGCGATCGGATAGGTGTATCCCTGTGAACCTCCAGATCGCGTGATCAGACTTGTTTTAGCTTCGCCATTCGATGCGGTGGGTTTACTTTACATAATAAGCATCCCGGCAGTCCTGCCTATATTCTGCATTGGCCCTAAATTGTGCCATATCTAATACTATGTAGGTACCTAGATAGGTAATATACTGAATAAATTTGGCTGTAAATAGGTAAATATTGTGACTTCTGAGCGTTATAGCTGATATTGAAAGAAAAAAAGGTATGATAGTCACCTAATTGTGTGGATCCTTCTTAGCGTGTTAGTGACAAACACTTGATCTCCACGAGGGTTTGTTACCGTGGAGAGGGTTCTTTAGTGCTCTGTATATATTTTTTGGCAACCATTTTGTTCTATAAGTAGTTGCATGTTTTAATCGTTTCACTTTACCATACTCGTACATCGGGGAACTCGAAGACTTCAAGTACTTATTTTCACATTGGCCCTTCGTATTCTTCAATGTTATCCAAATATCAGTAGGTAATCCACTCAAACTACTAAACAACAAAATTTGAAAAAAATAATAATGCCTTATAAATAAACCGCAACAGCTCCTTTGAGAAATTACAAACGGCCTCGCCTTTATTACGGTTAACCCGAGCATTATTAGCAGACAGGCTGACTGGTGCGGGCATATTTCAATCCGAAATAAAGATGTAAGTACCAAATAAAACCCTCTTTAGATTCACACTTTACAATAACAACCATTGTGTAAAGGGATTTCATATTTTAGCTTTTAAATAAGTATAGTACCAAAGAACTAATTTGGCCACCCTAGCGCAAATACTGTATGTAAAATAGGAATTACGTGATATTTCATGAATAAAAAATATGTATTTAAATATAATGGATATGCACTAATGAATAGATATAATATTGGCAAACGTTTTTTGAATGCAGTGCAAATAAACTACATATCAAAACAATTGAACTGTGTAGAAATGAAAATAAAAAAACAAGCCTGAAACTAATACCAGCCTACTGCAAAATCTCGTGAAAAAATTAAATAAGTACATACCTAGTTTGAAATAGTAAAATATTTACATGATGATGATTATAGAGTTAGAGGTTAGAGTGAGAATCGAGATCTTATCCATTAGGCCTGGGTCTCCTATTTTATGCTATATGCGGCGTCCGACTTTGACGTAAACGTTTCGATCAACGTCCTACGGCCTACCTACGGCGTCTACGCGCCAACGTCGGCGTGTGAGGGAGACCGCATCAGTACATTTCTATAGTGAGCATCGTGACGCGGCCTACGGCGTGACGCTGGACGCGATCTACGGCGTAAATAGGAGACCCGGGCCTTAGACGCTCCGCAAGCTGAGTGTCAAGGTGGCCTCGCGGTGGCACTACAGAAAGAAAGATTTTATGACGGTCGAATGGCGTAGTGGTTAGTGGCCCTGACTGCTACGCCGAAGGTCCCGGGTTCGATTCCCGGCTGGGGCAGATATTTGTTTAAAGACAAATATTTGTACTCGGGTCTTGGGTGTTGATATTTATATTTAATATGTATCTATCTATGTATTTGCGTAGATATATCAGCTGTCCGATACCCATAACACAGGCTCTGCCTAGCTTGGGGTCGGATGGCCGTGTGTGAAGATGTCCCCACATATATTATTATTTATTTATTTATTATAAGCCATCGAAATTCGACGCTCACTGGAGAAGTCGAGGCGGAGGCGCGGCGGAGTCGAAGCGCGGGCGAGGTGCACACGAAGCAAGAACTTGTATTGTAAACGAGACATTATTCCCTAAAGCCGATACAACGCCACTGCAACGCCGAACCCTCAACTCGAGGAAAATTGAACCTTCTTTCAAAATAGCATACAGACGAATCGAGAACCTCCTCGTTTTTTCGAAGTCGGTTAAAAATCATTTGTATAAGGTCTAGCCCCGTTTAACTCGTGTAAGTTACACCGCGAAGACTGCAGACATGCGCATTATCATAATGCGTTCTATCCGGACCGGGCCGCGTTCGAGCGTTAATGTTCACTAACACGAACACCGTACAACAACAATAGATAAATAACCGACTTAGAGCGACTTGCTAGCGTTACTTAACCGCTGAGCTGGATAGGGCAACTCATCTTTTGGTATCTAGTCTGGTGCGGGTCGATACGCTCAGTCGAGTAAATAGATATGTGTGAAATAAGCGTAACGAGTTTAATTTTATGTTTTACTGACGACTGAAAGTAGTAGGACTTAAACTTAGTAAATAGACTTGAGTGTAATGTATCGATTATTATGAACAGCAGTCAATTCATATATTTTTCACAGGCAACTGAAGAAGATTAATCAATAACCTCTATAAAAAACTAGGTATTACAGTAGTAGGTATACCTACATCAATTATACCTACATCCAACTATTTATGCACTTATATTTATACTGAGTTAGTTGATTAGTCATAATTAACTGAATCTAATTATCACCAATTCATCCAATAGAGCCACGCGCAACATTAAATATTATAATGTCATTACAATAATTTATCAGCCAATTTTGCGATCCTCCATTTGAAACGCTTCGCTTTAATCAGTTCAATTGAATAATTCAAACGAAAATATTTACTAAAAGCTGTGAAGTTATCTTTGAGGGTGGGTTTGTCCCCAATTAGGTATCTCAGGTGGCTCGTTTACCCCCAATTTAGTTGAGCTCGATGTTTTGAGTAGCTTAGATGAGTAAACCGAAAACGACAACACTTGTTAGTCAAAGTTCAATTCATCAGTAAAGTTGAATTTAATTATCTTTTTGTACATTCTTGTTTTTAATTATGAAAAAATATCAATGTACCTAATAATTAAATCCAGATACTTTTAATTAATGAGCTTGATCTTTCAAAATTACATTCGTGATCAAAGTTTATCATTATCATCTACAAGCTACCTAGAGCTAATTAAATACATAATTATTAAAAAATGGACATATCGCTGTGCTTTTTGCGCTTTCAACTATTTTACCCTCACATTGTCTGTGAGGGAGATAGTCCTCAGCCGTAGTCATAGTACCCTCTTTTATTAAATTACTCCCTTAATGAATAAATGTATTACACCGGAGATTCCTTTCTTCGCAATTTTTCCCTTCCTTATTTTATTATGAACTCAACAAAATTCCTTGGGCTGCTAGGTATTTTTTTTATCTCGGTAATAAATTTTATTTAAAGCTTTCGTCTTGCTTTTAATTTCAATTGTAAATGTGGCGACTTAGTATTGTCATCAGCGGGCTTATGATGGTTTAACAAAAACTTTGTCTGAAGCTAAGACTAACGACCGTTATAAGGTGGCCAAGGGCTGCAGCCTTTTAGTAGGTTATATTGAATTAGTATTCATTATATTGATACCGTAGTATAGTATATTGATATAGTAGTTTTTCTCCCAGTGTTTGGTAAAGGTTAGCGTCCACCGCTAACATTTACCAAACACTGGGAGAAAAACAGTAATAAGCTAGTATACGAAATTTTCATTTTAGGATCATTTAGCGAAAAAATTACCAGCTGTAACATAAATTTTAGGGTTTATTCACCTACTAACGGAAAGGCTTATTTAGCCACGATCATCACATTGGTTTTAAAACTTTTAATCGGGAATTCTATAATTAAACCAACTAAATTTAAAACTTTTCTCTCGATTCCAAGTTGAAATTGAAAAACAATTTACAACGAAAGTTTACTGAGTTGTGAAATTCATTGAGGTATTTTTGAGGCTTGTTAATTTTCATAATAATTTGTATTACTAACTAACTATACTTAGTACATTATATAATCAGGGAAAATTGTTAAAAAAGTCTACTTTTCAGTTAGGTAAATAATAGTAATACTCAAGAAGGGTTTTAAATTTTACATATGATCATTATCACAATCACAACCCATCACATCTTCACTGCTGTTTAGGCCTAGTCCACCACGCGGGCCTAGCACGGTTTGGTGGACAGAAAACATAAATATTTTCATTGCACCCAATAAACCTAAAGTTGTTATTAATATTACTCGAGCGAATTAACTGTGCACCTGACTGACAAAAACCAGAGGTCATATTAAGTAGCTTTGGCGATCCAGGCGTGACCCCTGGATCTTGTTGGCCAGGTGCACAGTTAAATCGTACGAGTAGTAATTGGCATATTATGATCAACATCATCATCATATCCCCACTGCGGAGGCACGGGTCTCCTTTCAATGAAGGAAGAATTTAGGCCTACTTTAACACGCGGGCCCAGTGCTGATTGGTGGACCAGCTGAATATTTTTGTATAAGTAAATATTTTCAGCTTCGTGATCCGTCTCCCAACGTCTTCAACCTTTGTCCTGCGTCGAATTTCTACGTTCGGGATACGGTCCACTAGCGAGATGCCTAGCATAGAGATGGGCAGGGCATCTGGCAAGGCGGGAAGACGGCAGATGGACCAAGGCAGTGTCGGAGTGGTGGCCAAGGGAGGGACGGCGACCAGTCGGTAGACCGCCGACCCGTTGGTCCGATGACATTAGGAGGGTGACTGGACCAAACTGGATGAGTGTAGCACAGGACCGTGGGACTTGGCATAACATGGAGGAGGCATATACCCTGCAGTGGGTTGACATAGGCTGATGATGATGATGATGAAATATTTTCATTGCTTCCAATATCAGCAGCCATTACATTTTGTGTCTAAATAAAGTAGTTTTTGACAACAAGTTTACAAGGTTCTATTTCATTTGTTTCAGTGTCGACGGTGGACGTGGACGCGGTGCTGGGCCGCACGGCGGCGCTGCCGTGTGACGTCACGCCAGACACCAAGGAGGACCGAGTCTACATGGTGCTCTGGTTCCGGAAGAGCGGCGGGAAACCTATTTATAGGTATGTTTAGACATATTCATATGTCAATATTTATAGTTTATGTTAGGTACTAATCGTTATTTCGGCGTTCGGTCGTATAGTGGTATTTTATTCAGGAAAGTTATTTAGTAAACTGAGGCGGACATAGACGTAGGGTAACGTAACGTACCTAGGGACTACCCCAACTTTGAATGAAGCTATCGCAGCGTACAACTAAGATATTAATGTGAAATTTTCTTTATTCGGTAGGATATTATAATCTATTATCACTAGTATTTGTGCTAAAGCTTTAGTGTGGCCAGATTTTATTAAATTAAGACAAAAGTAAAAATGCTTGTTTTGACCCAAGGTACGTTACACGTTTGTACCTTGGGACACTGTTTCCTATAGCTTTGTACTATGGAAAATGCAAACTTCTAAATAACGCCTTATATCTCTGTTCTTATTGATTTACTGCATCTCTCTTCTGTCTAGTTTCACTCTGGCACAATTAAGAACAGAGATATAAGGCCTTATTTAGATGTTTGCATTTTCCATAGTACAAAGCCATAGGAAACAGTGTCCCAAGGTACAAATTTAATCGTGTCCCAAGGTACAAAAAAGCAATATTTAACCAAAATTTAAATATCTTTATTTTTAATTTAGGAATCTTTCAGATAATTGCCATGTCATAAAATTAAATAACTGAAAAGTTATACGTGACATCCATGTCTTTATTTTGAGCATGCCTCAATGAGATAAAGCAACACAAAAAACTATACAAAAGCTACTTTTGACTCCAAAAAACTTCATATTGTCTTCACCACACACTCGATGCTGGTATGATCACGAGACTCACTAGTTTTGCCAAGCGAGTAAAATACTATGCCTAGGGTAGAATTTTAATGTGTTTATTTAGCCGGTTTTTAAAATACAATCAATGTCCCGAGGTACAATTAAGCGTCCCAAGGTACGTTACGTTACCCTACCTAGTACCTACAGCTAGATACCACTTAGTACAGCATACATGCTCCCAAAAACTAAAGACGACATGAAAGTACGTACCTACCTACCTAATACACTCTCGCAAACAAAGTTGAAAACTCCACCTAATTAACACTAACAAAGTAGTAACAGGGAGCACAAAAAGGTCAAAGGTCAAACCACTTGGAACACACAAAAAGCGTGCCACCGCGACGCTGCGAAGATGACGCGTTTGACAAATGAGCATCGCGTCACGTCAAGTGATTCTCCTAATGAGCCCGCGCACGTCTTAAGTGTGTTTCGATGTAGGTAAGCACCGAGGATCCTACGTAATTGGATTGAGCTCAGCCTTGCCGGATCCTGTTAGTGAAGGCGCCTGCTTCGTTACATCTGGGAGAATGTTCCGTTTTTAAACGCGAACGCCGTTGACAGGCTTTGTCTTGTGACGTCACGTTGTGTTAGGTTGTGTGCTGCTGTGCTGAGCAATTACTGAACTGTGTTTTCTTGAATGGGACGGTTTTGTTTTTGGCCGTTTTACAAGATATAAAAGTTAAATTTATTTAAGAGTGCCAAGATTTAACATTTACGGTGTGACCGTATATATGAGCTACAAGTGAAACGGTGTTTAGCGCTGCTGTCAAATACTGTGCCTCTGCCAAATACCGGGCTAAAACAAAACGTTTTTGCATAACGTTGAAGATGGCACAATCCAATTTTTATAAGCCAATGCCTTCATTGTATACTAACTATTCCTATATACAAAATTATATGGGTATTTTACCTTCTTTAATAATATTAATCCCCGCTAATATATCTCATCAAGTATCTGGATTATGAACGGAAAAGAACAGTAAGCTGATGCGCGTACTTTGTTGGTTTCTATCCTTAATACGGTCACCGTCCAGTAATACTTATAAGATCCATTCTCCTTTGAATGAAGAACAGGAAATTCTTAATAAATCCAAGGCACCTTATGATTTTCTGGTAAATGATAAAAGACTGTAAGTACATTTGTAAGTCTAAGTACATTCATGAACGAAGATTGTTTCTTCAGGTGCACAATCAAATAAATAAGTGAACCGGGCAAAATGTAAGTCTTTTAAGTAGCAGTATATTCCAGCTAATATAATCCATCGGTTGGAGCCCGCGAAATTGCAATTATAAGTATCTGAAAGGCAATAAAGATAGCAGGGAACAACGATTTGCGGGATAATGCCGTCATAAAGGGCCTTCTTAAATTGCTGAAAACACCTGCCAGCGGTCATGGACGGTGGTTCAGTTTAAGATACCCTAAATGTAACATTAGCATTAGCAGTTATATTGAACACTTATGAAGCAGAATTTACAGCTGTGTACAGTCAGGGAAATCCAGCATTCGGCCCGATATCATAACTATATTTTATTCCGTCGTGATAGCTTGTATGTTTATCTGTATTGAACGGATGGGTTCGCTTCAAGCGGTTGTTAGCTTTAGCCCCAATTTCTCCATAGTCGGTTATCTAACCGACCAGAAATTGGTTCATCAATCATACGTCATCTCTATATAAAATTCTTGACATATGTGTCATAAGTCAACCACTAATACCTGGTTATGTTAAGCGACTTAGGAGAAATTGGCACTTAGTGTGATTACAAGCCGATTCCCTGATGCAGTAGGTAAATAAGAAGGAAAGGTTGAGGACTGCTCGTTGCTCGGTGACGCGTCATAACTCCCGTATATAGACGCATAAAAAAATCATAACAAACACTAGAGCTGAAACAGATTCGTCACCGTGATAAGAGAGGAGTTGATAAGTCATTAGAGGAGGCTTTTTAACAATAGCAATAATAGAAGACCTTAATAATCATAATTAAATTGAAGGCCACTCGCTTAGACCTAGTACAGTATACATTATACAATCACACGCATTTATCACGCATAAATCTCTTTAAGTACGCAAGCATAAAATAAACCTAATTTGCACGGAAATGTAATCGTTTGGCCGGTAGTACTAAATCTTTTTTTGCGTGCTGCCACCGCGTCTGTTATCTCAAACGACTGCCTTTTACTTCGGCAATTAGCCCTGAGACGTTGGCAGTAAGGTTTTTATTGGGGTGTTTTTGTTGCAGTTTCGACGTCCGCGGGCGGTCGTTCAACAAGGCTCTGCAGTGGTCCGACCCTGGAGCGTTTGGTCCGCGCGCGTACTTCGCTACCGTGGCGCGGCCGGCGTCGCTCACCCTCAACTCAGTCCAACTCGACGACGAGGGAACCTATCGATGTAGAGTTGACTTCAAAAACTCACCGACACGAAATTTTCAGATACGACTCACTGTCATTGGTACGTATTAGCATTTAGCATCCGTACACGGACAATACTAAGTATTTAATGTATCGGTGGCCGCGATTATAATTATAATAATGTCCCAAAGCGCTATTGTGTGCCTTGTCATGTTTGATTGGATTTGCATAACAGGTGATTAGGATGTGCAAACCTCTAATTAAAATGATGATTATCTATACGTTCGTACTAGCTTGTTCCATCAATATTTTGATTATATACGAAGTACTAATTAACATTTTACCGCATTCCGGGTTGTCGCACGCACGCGAAGGGTGGCTGTCGTTCGGTCATCTAATTATCGTAATTCACATTTCATGGAATAACTACAAGTTACTTTATATTAGTAAAGAGTAATTTAGTAAATACATGCTCTTTTTTATGTCATATACTCTCATAAAATTTATAAGTACATACATCACGATCATATTCTAGAACCAAGATTACCCATTCTTAAAATAAATCATTGCCAGAAAAACATCGGGTGACAACTGTTCTCCCACATAAAAAGTTAAATAAAAGCTTTTCACCATTACCTTACACCATGTCGAGGAAAACGAAATAAAAGAGTTCTTACTACGTCTTCGGAGAACAAAACGCGCCGAAAAACAAAAGGCCATCGTAAAAAAGAACGTCACCTTTCGCAGCCTTTCATCTTGATGAATATGAAAATTTTATTATAAGGGCCGGTGACAGAGAATCAATTTAGTCATTACCGGACTCTCAGGCAGCCGGCAGCCGCTGACGTCCGGCAGACAGTTTAATTATCCTGTCGTTTCGCAATCCTCTTCTATGACACCCTGTAGATAAAAACTTCACCAGATACGAGGCGGCGACAGATTGGAATTGCGATGCGATTAGAATAATACTTTTTTAATGGAAACCAGTTAGAGATGGAGTGATAGATGTTGTTAACAGATAATTAAATTAGCTACTTTCTGTCCGTTTCTTGGACCTGATCGTACCATTGTGAACATACTCTGTCGCGATTTCATTTAACTATTTATATGTGTAAACGCGAATATCTGAACTGTTAATAATTAATAACCGTGATTAGTACAAACATACTAATCACGGTGACGAACTGAATATGGGATATATCATAAACAAATTAGTTACTTATTTATTTATTTCGTTTATTTTCCAAAAACATTTTATAATAGGTACATAAGTTACGTTTAATATCACGCACACGTGATGACCGATCAGTCTAATAACCTGATCGTCTGAATGTCAAGGATAATCCTGATGTTCTTAGGGGTTTCACCCCAGTGGCCTCCAACCTCCCCTATAGCCACCCCGTGCCTCGCTAGCAGGGTTGTTCCCTGGGACTGATCACATGGGATTGTTTCCCTAGCTTCTTACACTGATCACATGGGATTGTTTCCCTAGCTTCTTACACTGATCACATGGGATTGTTTCCCCTGGCGCACTGAATATCTAATCTATCTATTATCACACGGTACGGGTACGGTATGTACTCGTACCTCCTTTAAACCTTACATTACCTCCTTAGTTTCCTTACTCATCATAAACACAATTGGTACATCAAGAAATCAAGTGTAGGTATAACTTATCAATCATAAACGAGATATAAAAGGTAAGTAGAAAGGTCACTTAGCTGCGCACTTGCAGTAACTGGCTGTTGTCTGAACCGGGCCATCACGCCCGCCTCGGCTCCCCGAGCCTGGGCGCCTCGGCTCCGCTCCGCGGGGTCCTCTCGCACCCACGTCGTTGATAACTCCCTCACTCTCCGTCTGCTCACCGCGGCTGCTCACAAAAAGTGAAAAGCGCTCCCGCGCTGCTCGTTTACGTGGATAAATTAGTCTACCCTCAACTCGCCGATATTAATATTAAGGCTCGTCTACACTCAGAATAATTATCTTGATTATTCTGTGAGTCGAAATCGGTACAACCACAGGTACAACTCCCGATAATTCGGGACACTCCCGCCGAGAGAAAAGTTTCTATGAGTGAGACGCTTTTACCTATTCTAATATAGGTCATAAGTATATGTATAGATCAGCCACCGACAAATTAGACCCTTCTAAAATTTTTCGTGTTTTGATTTTAAGTCTATATTAATGCCTGTTTCATTAATAAGCAATAAAGCATACATCAGTAGCAATCTCTAGTTTTGGCTCCTTTGCTACAAGTTCCTCAATTGCACTTCTCCTTTCGTACCATAACAACATTCCAGTAATTCAAGCAATTTTCTATTGCAAGTTATATTTGATACTTTTACTATGTGGCTTCTATTACAAATAATAGTTCATCCTATTTTTCTATTATCTTTTATTCTTACTACACCTCTTCTTGCATTTACATTTATTACTGATATCTGTCACATAACACACACGACTGTACCGTAATTTTCTGCTTTTAGTTATTTGTCCTGTTGACACTTGAGCACCCTAAATCTTAATACTCAATCAAACGATAATTTTAAATCAAATAAGAATTAGCAAACAAACTATTGTGACAGTTTACTCGGGAGCTGTAGCTGGCCTAGCCGAAACCAAGAGGTAATGCTCAAAGGTTCCACTCGAGAGAGCCACGCACAGAAACCTCGCCCCCTCTCTGAACAGAATAGAATAGAATACATCTATTTCAACACACAATAATGTATTCGGTGTCGACACGTCCCCCATAAAGCTAAATTAACGCTTGACACTAAACAATATAATCATGTCATATTCTTATAATTTATCTATATTATATTGTATTTATTGTTTGCTATTCTAAGGATATAAATATTAGTATCCCAAATGAATGTTCAATCTACAACAACTATATTAATCTCTTCATCTATAACCATACTCTAGCTCAATTTTATTGTTATGTATTTATGTTTTGGTATAAGTGGAGTGTTAGCTACTACAAACTATTATCTTGAACTACGTTCGAAGACCCTCCCCGGCACAGAAAAACTTTTAATTTGAACATCTAAGCCTTAGCTTTTATTATATAACAAGCATTAGAGTAAATTTCTGTGTATTGTAATATTTAATATTCTGTTACCTCCATCATTATTGTTATGCTTTCATATTGCCTTTGACAGTTAAAATGTTGAACCAACACCATGGTTCAAGGGCAAATATAGGAAGTTAACAGCAGTTCAAAGTTAACAATTGTGATTTGGTATTCGACTTATTACGTCGTTGCCCTATGGCAAGTTTGTTATCCATACGAGTATTCGTATAAAACAGTGCTAGTTATTATAGATTGGTAATGACAATAAATGCTAGCAAAACAACAAAATCCATTTTGTTACTGAAGGCATAGTGAAAGCAGGTATACTTATGTACGTCTGTCTGCCATAAAACATTAGCTTAGTAGTCATCAGACTCATTTTATTGTATGCCTGAACTTAAGGAGTGCTATCCTGTCTTTTCATCCCTTCATATTAGGATACCATTAAAGAATCTGTCTCTTTATCATTAACAGATTATGATATAAGTTTGGAAACATTCATTGCAACAAGTATTTGTAATATTTGGACCAAGTTGCCGGGAATATTATGTAATAGTAAACCCACATAAAAGTCAAGAGAAGTCCTGATCCTGATCTTGAATAAGATACTTTAGTATACCTAAACTGAGGCTAACTCTCTCTTGGTCTGACACTTGACTTGGTTATTATACAGAGTTTGATGACACGGTTAGTGATACACCGATACTGATGCTGATACTGGTACTGGTACTGATACTGATATGCAATTCTATATTCTGTCTATAGTTCTGTTCAACGTTCTATGAAAGTTCAGATGTATGGGTAGGTTCATTACTTATAAATTAGCTCAACCTTTCCAATTACAACGGGCACTGACTTTGCCACTGGCTCTGACTGTGACTCTGACTGTGACTCTGACTGTGACTCTGACTGTGACTCTGACTGTGACTCTGACTGTGACTCTGACTGTGAACAAGTATAGTAGTACCCATTCACTATAAAATGCACACAGGTCATCATTTGCATATCTGTTTATCTGCATTAGGGCATGCAGCACCGCAATACCGGGATCCCGTAATGCTGGGATCTCGGACAAACTTTACGCTTTGAAGTAACACCAGAATAGGACTCTTTTAGGCTATAAATAAAGCGATTAAGATATAGTTAGCCTTGTGTTCCTATATACCATGAAAGCCCTCTTGTTTCCAACCGTTTTATGCAGTTTTCGAACGTTGGAAATCTACTGTTGTCCATGCGTAAACGAAAATCAATGTTAAAAAATATATATTATAAAATATAAACTCTAATACTCAATTGTTGTAAGAAAAACTAAATTATTGCTTTTCTTGTTTAATTTGGTCCTATACGACCTTTAAACACAATATATGCCATTTATTACAATGAAGTCTAATACCGGCACTAATACCGGAATCCCGGTATTGAGTTGTAAACCGGAACTCAATACCGGCATTGGATTATCCCGTATTGGATGCCCCAATCTGCTTACCTTGGACTAAGGAGTTCTTATCTTATCTTATAATTACATAATATTTCAGTTACATCCCCATTGGGCCTCAAATATTCATTTCATGTATTGACACTAAAACACAGCAACAAAAGACTATGTACCTCATGTACCTACATGTGTTGCACATATTCTATCTATCCTTCTTCAAGCCTAATACATAGTACGTAAGCACCAGTTTGCACATCCGTTCTCTAGTTAGGTAAGTACTCCATATTTAACATGAACATTGTTAATCTTTAATTTTAATTGAGACTTAGGTACCCTTTTGCTTCAACACTCAACACTCACACTACTTAAACTTCTGACTTATACAACGTTCTTCTGATATAACATCTGTATGTTAAGGAAACATAAAGAGGATTACCGTACATCTGTCTATTGAATTCTTCTTCCATTTGGTGACGTACGTACGTAGTAGTACGTACCCATGTATATCTAAATATAATTCTGTTCTTACGTAGGTACTTTACTTTATGAGTACCAATACCACATGCTAGTTAAGGTCATGTGCATTAT
Source organism: Plutella xylostella (assembly GCF_932276165.1). NCBI lineage: Eukaryota > Metazoa > Arthropoda > Insecta > Lepidoptera > Plutellidae > Plutella > Plutella xylostella. The sequence continues at coordinate 5,385,191 of NC_064005.1, forward strand.
ATGTATACAATTATACATTGTATACCACACATAATTGGATTCTAAAACTGATATAAAATCTAAAAATATTGCAGATCTCAATAAAAGGGTTTTGTTTATACTACTTGGTTATCCATACTATTTACCTATGGCAAACTTGTTTTGAAAACTATTTTGGATTCAAAATAACGTGAATCTGAATTTAATCTTTGTTGACTGATTTAAGTCTGTGGTAGTCTCTATGTCTTATATCTAACGTTCCTCTATATCAGTACTGTTATAATCATGGATTTAAGATCACGTTTCGTGAAGTAAAACTCTAAATTAATAATCGATCTACTGTACCAACATGATATGTATCACTAAGATTTTGATAGTTACTTTGTAGGTATTCCACATTGTCAATGAGTAGTCCAGATTTACTTCTTAACTAGATCTGAATTCTTATTTCTTAATAGCATTGCTTTTGCTGCAACTGGGCTATTTTACGTGCTATTACTAGAATGTTGTAACATTAATCATAGCAGAACTTTCATAAAAATGACAAATTTTTCGACAGATTTGAATATTAGCTAAATAACTCATTTTATTTTAAAAATATGGTGAATACCACATACCACAATGCAACGTTCTGAATGACTGACTTAACTTGGTCTCTCTGTATAGGCAACTTACTGTTACTGATAGGTCATAACATGCAACCATGCAAGTGTTGTCGCGCTACTTTATTACTTGTGTTATAATTCTCACAGCTATAACGACACTAATCAACTTCATCTCACATACAACTGTTTCAACTTTGATGAAACTGAAACTACTTATTTTCCTCTCGGACTCATTGACTAACACTTCTGAGATCACTCTTGATCCTTTAAATTATATGATTACTATAAAAATTCTATAAGGTATATATCTTGTTTACGTTGGCACGTGATTGCGTGCCCCAACTTGGTACTTATATGCAAAGAAAAAGAATAGTCTTTGTTAACCCAGTACATAATATATATCTAATTTCAACTGAGTATATAAATTTTACAGTTTGTTTTCCTTTACCTTCAGAAACTTTAGGTTGAAGGTACAGTACTTCAGCAACTATACAGACATATGTTACGTCTGGTCTGCTTGAGAAGAAAATCGCAAGAATTTATCTGAAATTTTACAATGCTACGATATATGTAAGTATACGTAAGTTTTCTCAGTAAGAGTACCGGTTTCAATACAATGACAGTTCAAACATTCTTAACATTACTGGGCACAATGTGAATCATTTTCATTTTTAAGAGGAGATTCATTCTCCGATATTGGCCACCCTGCTTGGGTATTAATAACCAAAAATGTTCTTTGATTTATAAGCTAAGTACTTTAAATTCTGATCCTTTTCTGAGTCGCTCCTTGGTTAAGGCCATTCACTTGTAACTAAAGTTTAACGCTTACTGAAATCTAAACATTTTAAAGTTCACATTGCACTAAAGTAAGACATACATTTAACTTCTTAATAACTTGAAGCTTTATATTATAAAGTATAACTTCAGAGAACAGTATATACATGGGTATAATCTTCGTTAGCTGACAACTTCACTATTCATATTCGGTACTTTTTTTTTTAATTAAATTACTTGACTCCATGTCAAGAGATTAATCTTGACCGTCTAAGTTCAGTGGAACTCCTGTATGTGCACGAGCAGCGTGGACTGCGCCGTGGCGGCCGACCTCAGACTACTGATATACTTAGTACAAGTTCTACCAACTTTCACGATATCGAATTCTAATATCCTCGAATTATTAATCCGACGAGAACTATAAAATGTTTGGTAATAGGCAAACTGTTCCTTTCGAACATCTGGTATAGGTATATTCTTTAGCTCATAGCTTTTCAACTGGTTATTCTAAATTTCAAGGGGTAGGTACCCACAAGCAAGAGCATCACCTGAGTCTGTACTACTTATCATCAAATCAAAATAATATTTTCTGGGAAATCCTTCATTAAACTGAACCATATTCAATAGGCAATAAAAAACAAATTTCTTTGCAAATTATTTAGACTGCAACAATGTAACATAACAAAGAAACGGGCGGTGGCGCCAGCGCGGGCGCCTGTTGTCTACTCGCCTCGTACAGTTAGCTTACTGTGACTTGCTCCTTTACAAGTTTCATTTCACTATAAAATTGTAGAATTTGTGCTTCATTTATCAAGAATAGCATTAACTATGTAACATCTATGCAGTCCAATAACTTGTAAGCAACCACTTGATTGTCCCGATGGCGTCTAATTCAATCACTTAATATCTTAATCTGAACAATAATAAGTGCCAAGAGTAAATTACTCACACACGCTATGATAAATCACTCAAAAATTCACTAAATATTACTCAGGGAAAAATATATGCTGAGTGAACAGATTGAAGTCTACAATACTCATTATCTAAAAGACACATTTCGGTGAAAGGACTGTACCATCACATTATTTCAGTATCATAACTAATAAATTCAATTCTGACTTCGCTCATTTGCAAATTTAGATTTGATCAATTGCTAACTGCAAACTGGCATACTGCAAATTCCAATCATAATCCTCTCAGATATCGTATGCCATGCACTACTGGAAGTATCTTGTCAATATAATGTCACGCTACTCTAAAAGCGACTCTAATGCATGTATCATTTAAAATATCATAGGTTTACTTCAATTTATACTTGTAATTTCATCAAATACTCAATAAGCGATGCTCAAATAAGTCAAATACTACTGACTTACTTACTAATACACCTACACCAAACTAATTTACTTGTAGGTATCTTAATCTTTATGTGTATATTTTCAATAAAACCTCTTACGAGTCTCAAGAATAGTCCCCAATTTCTATCAAACAACTTAACTTTTCACTGGTGAATGTTTATAATGGGATTTTAAAATATATTTACTTGTATTTCGCAAAACCCTTGTCAGGGTAAATTTAAATTTGCTCGCAAATCAAAAAAGCTGTAACACTGGACTCAGATCCCAGCATCTCCACCATGTCGCGATTTCATTTAACTATTTATATGTGTAAACGCGAATATCTGAACTGTTAATAATTAATAACCGTGATTAGTACAAACATACTAATCACGGTGACGAACTGAATATGGGATATATCATAAACAAATTAGTTACTTAATATCACGCACACGTGATGACCGATCAGTCTAATAACCTGATCGTCTGAATGTCAAGGATAATCCTGATGTTCTTAGGGGTTTCACCCCAGTGGCCTCCAACCTCCCCTATAGCCACCCCGTGCCTCGCTAGCAGGGTTGTTCCCTGGGACTGATCACATGGGATTGTTTCCCTAGCTTCTTACACTGATCACATGGGATTGTTTCCCTAGCTTCTTACACTGATCACATGGGATTGTTTCCCCTGGCGCACTGAATATCTAATCTATCTATTATCACACGGTACGGGTACGGTATGTACTCGTACCTCCTTTAAACCTTACATTACCTCCTTAGTTTCCTTACTCATCATAAACACAATTGGTACATCAAGAAATCAAGTGTAGGTATAACTTATCAATCATAAACGAGATATAAAAGGTAAGTAGAAAGGTCACTTAGCTGCGCACTTGCAGTAACTGGCTGTTGTCTGAACCGGGCCATCACGCCCGCCTCGGCTCCCCGAGCCTGGGCGCCTCGGCTCCGCTCCGCGGGGTCCTCTCGCACCCACGTCGTTGATAACTCCCTCACTCTCCGTCTGCTCACCGCGGCTGCTCACAAAAAGTGAAAAGCGCTCCCGCGCTGCTCGTTTACGTGGATAAATTAGTCTACCCTCAACTCGCCGATATTAATATTAAGGCTCGTCTACACTCAGAATAATTATCTTGATTATTCTGTGAGTCGAAATCGGTACAACCACAGGTACAACTCCCGATAATTCGGGACATACTCTGCTACAATACGCTGAAGGAAACTACATAAAGTTAAGTAGTTAATACAATCAATGCTATTATACTGCTAAATTGAAAAGTCTGGAAGTGAAAATGAAGCCACTCACTTCGTTTGTACCATTCAATTAAATTATGCTATTCCTGCAGGAGGTAGGCAGTTCCTGGGAAGGCTTTGTTAGAAAAGGAAATGCATTTTCAAAGAACTCGTAGCACTTTTAAATGCGTACACTTTGGTTTTTTCCATAATATGGTAATAGTCGGTTCAGATAAGTAATAATCGTGGAATACTGTATGTTTTTTATTTCATTTCATAATGTTCGCTGATGTTTTGTGTGCGATTGTTATTTAACGAGAGATTTTTGTGTAAGAAGTGAGCGTTGTTGTATTCTTACAATTATAATGAAAAAAACATCAATTTATGAGCGATCAATTATTGAGCGGTGGTAGCTCAGTCGGGTAAGCGCCCGCTTCTCACGCAAGAGATGCGGGTTCGATCCCGGCGCTGACATGTACCAATGAGTTCTTTTAACTTAAGTACAATGTATACCGCATCAACAAAGCCCGAGCTGCATATGCGCAACTGAAGCCTGTTTGGACGTCTCGCATCATCACTCGGCGTACCAAGATCAGAGTTTTTAACTCCAATGTCAAGTCAGTCCTCCTGTACGGGTGCGAGACATGGCTCGTTAAGAATGAAGTAACCAGTAGACTTCAGGTGTTCGTGAACAAATGTCTGAGGCGCATACTGGGGATCTACTGGCCACGAACCATATCTAACGCAAGACTGTGGGAGATGACTGACCAGACACCCATTGACAAGGAGATCCTACTCAGGAAATGGCGCTGGATTGGGCATGTGCTGCGGAGACCAGACAATCACCTGTCCAAACAAGGGTTGAAATGGCAAGCGAAGGGGAAAAGAAGGCCGGGCCGCCCCCGTACCACCTGGAGGCGGTCAGTTGAAAAGGAGGCTGCATCAACTGGTCTCGGCTGGGACGACCTGGAAGCGGCCGCGCAGGATCGGGAGAAGTGGAAATCCTTTCTTCGAGCCCTATGTCCCTGATGAGGGATAAGAGGATTTCATCATCATCATCATCACAATGTATACCATCGCTCTTACGGTGAAGGAAAACATCGTGAGGAAACCTGCATATCTAGATTTAGCACATCTAGATATGTGAACCCACCAACCCGCAGTGGACCAGCGTGGTGGGAAATGGTCCAAGCTTAGGAAGGCAGTTTAGACCTTGGGGATATGCACAAAGGTTCCACTCGAGAGAGCCAGGTGCAGGTACTTACACCCCCACAGAGTATATAAGATATAGAGTGTATAGAGAATAGAATAGAATAGAACATCAATTTATGTCAATATGCACTGAAAGTAGACAAAAATATTAAGTGTAAAATAAATATTTTATTACAGACATATACACAACATACCACACAGAACACGCGTCGTATTAATTAAATAAATCACATCATATCTTACAAGAAAGTATAAAAGGACGAAAGATACACTTGTGTCCTAATTACCTACAGGATGTTCACTAATTAAATGTCTCGGCACATAACTGAGTACAAACATAACAAGGTAGGTACTCGTACACTTCGCTGAGAAATTCCGCCACTTTGCTGTCGACACAAAGAAGGCGAGGCGAGCCTACCGCAAGTGAAGGGCACCTACTCCGGCTGTGCGATCGTCTCATGCGATTTTTTTAAAGTTAAGTAAGAAATGGTACTGTATTGTGGTTTTGTGGTATTGCAAACTGCAACGGAATGACTCGGGTAGTCACTTCCGTGTTTATTTGGTGAAATAAAATTTGTGATGTGGACTTCTTAGAACTTACAAATTTTTTGAATGAGTGAGTCAGCTTTTCCCCATAATCCCCAATGCTACAATATTCGTCGGTAAAATAGCAATTTTATTCAACTCCAAGGTGAGTACATTTTAAGCGAAGCATGTGTTAAAAACGTTCAATTATTCGGTCTCTAAAGGATATTAAATATATTTACTTACAATAAATATATAAAAAATAATAATAAAAAGGTGCCGAAAAGGAATTGCTCTGCGGGCCAATGACAATACATTTTGTTTCACTACTGTTTGGATCTCCATAGTAAATAGTATACACCACTTTTGCAACAGCATGTATAATTATATTAAAAATATAATATATACATATATTATATTAAAAAGTGCATAAATATTACATGTGTAGTGTAAAAACTAGCGCAGACTCCCGCTAAAGACTACATAACGGGAGGCATATCTTGCTATTGCTGCCTTCCTACCTGCTATTGTACTTACGCACTTAGTACGGCCGGAGTAGGGCCCCTAGCGTGAAAGTCAGCTCGCTAACATTATGCCAAGCGGCAGGCAATTTACAACATCTTTCTAGAACAAAGAAGCTGTTTTGCCGCGTTATTATGATGTAAAAAAGTGGCCGTTGAAGAAAGTTTATTCACAAGTGCAATGGTTCTCTTACTGAAACTTAACTGCATACCTTTAGGAGTGTTTTCAATAAGAAGAATTGTTTTTTTTTATGTGAACGCTTCCTTAAGATACAATATTATAATATTAATATTCACCAGTAAATAGGCTATGTGATCTCGATAACATTTATAGCAACAAATTGGATAATGATAATCTTGACATTTTTAGGTTTTAGAATTTATTTCCCATAAGAATACAAAATAGTCAAAATACATATTCACTTAAAATTAGAAAAACATGTTATATTATAATTATACGTACGATAGCAATACCTTAAGAGGGGTTCTTATCCCCAGACTGTAGCTAAGTAGGTAACATAATATTATTATTTGTTCACAGTACCACCACATCAGATGCTGCTATACGACAAGTCTGGCGCCGACGTGTCTGGCGTGGTCGGCCCTTTAGAGGAAGGGGCCGGGCTGGTCCTCATCTGTGAAGTCAGAGGCGGTAAGATTGTAGAATTTATTCTTGAAGAAAATCCTTCAATTATCTTAGATTAACAATATATGAATAAGATGGTGAGTCACAAACAAAAACAAAGCTAAAAAATTACAGTATTTTCTTAACTACAAACCGTTTTAAGTTCAACCTAATGACACACTTTTTAGGTACCAATCAGGTCACAAATATTCTGACCGAACTAATTAAAAGTAAAAGCTCAGTGGTAAATTGGAGTGTTATTTTTTCAAAAGTTTTGCTGTGACATCTTGTTTGTTTATTGTTAATCTAGGTTTACTCTAGAAAAATATTCTACCCATTATGGTAAAAATTTGGACCTTATATACTTCACGTTCACCTATGCATAAAAGTACACTTGAGTGGAAGGTCAAACGACAAGCATCATGTTATGAAACAATTCAATAATCTCAAAATCCTTTGAAACTTTATCTCTGAGTTCTGAAAACTTTAGTTTTCTTTGCCTGAGATCCATTTTGTTTTGTAATGTTGTTTTAACAACAAATTTGAAGAAAATAATTTCATTATCCACTTTACAAGTTAGTCACCATAACATAAATTAATTGATTGCGTTTAGTTTCTCAACAATGGAATGATATAATACATTATGTATATGACTCAATATGACTGTATGTTATGCACGTTTATTTTATGCAATCCCGGAATATGCAATTATGTGGGTAGTATTTATGCGGATATACTGTGTTTGTGCAAATCTGTGTACACTTTTATTTAATGTCATACCGAAGACAGGGATTCGATTGTATTTGTGTGGGAGTGTTACTGCATACCTATTGTATAATTTGACGCATTACCCCCACTGCATTATTTGACGGTCGAATGGCGTAGTGGCTAGTGGCTCTGACTGCTATGCCGAAGGTCCCGGGTTCGATTCCCGACTGGGGTAGATATTTGTTTAGAGACAGATATTTGTACTCGGGTCTTGGGTGTTGATATTTATATTTAATATGTATCTATCTATGTATTTGTGTTGATATATCAGCTGTCCGATACTAATAACATAGGCTCCGCCTAGCTTGGGCTCCAATGGCCATTTGTGAGATGTTACCACATATTTATTTAATTATATTTACTTTTTTACTCCACATTGAAATATCTGAAGACATGTTCGAGTATGAATTTCAAAGTTTGACTAAAATAGGAAACCAATAATTTCTCCAGACATCGATCCATCAAATGTGGTCACGGGTTAATACTACGCCTATTAATCAAGAACTTACGTTAATTTCGGTATCGTCTAAGTTTTGACTGTACAAAATTATCGTAATCACTTACCTACCTGAAGTTCCACCCTGATCAATAATAAAAGTCATAGGACTTGTAAAGATAAACTCAATTTATGTAAAATACTTACCTATACAATAACATTTCAAACACTTTCACTTGTCGCATCGATGTTGTATTTGTATTTATTCACAAAAGAAAAAAGGTAAGATACAGAGTACAACTTACAAATTATTTTACAATAAAATATGTATGTTGTTTAAAATAACATGATGTGACGTCCTTTTAGTTTAAATTACCCAATACCCTTCTATTAGTAGGTATAATTGTGATTATGGTAGGTAACATTAACTTTTTGTTTAGACCCCAAGTGTGCAATTGCATGCCTACCAAGTTTGTACACACAATAAATTACATGCCAAAAGCCATCAATTTACGAGCTATCGAAGAACTTATCCTTGATATGAATATTACAAGGTATCCTAAGTCCTTTGAAACATCAAATTGGTTATATGTATATTTATCGTTTGGTTCGTAATAAAAGGCCAACGCAAAGGCAATCAAAGCCAAAAACAATAGGCAGCTAATCACACAAACAATTTAAATCAATTTTTCTCCATTTTCGTTTCTTTTATGCGCAGCTCGGAGATATTCCGTTCCACTGAGCTCATTGAAAGTCCGCAGAATGGAACATTTTATATGGGAGAAGTGAATTCAATGTTATTTCATGAGTTATATTAGTGAAAATAGGTACCTACATATAGGTTACGTTGCAAACATTTTATCCGGAATTTTACAGTGGATTAGCATAATAAAATATCTAATGATACTTTTATATTTGTCTAGGGGCAAGGAGGTTTAAAAAAACATATAAAGGCGCGAGTCTTTTATGTGAAATGAGCATACTTAAGGATTTCAGGAAATAAAAGTCGTGCCTGCAGTTACTAGGCACGAGTAACGCTGCAAATTGCATAGATCACTAGCAAACTTTGAACACTGTGCATACTCAGTCAACGCCGAACAGTACACAGTTTTTCTCAGCGCTTATCAGTTCAGCTGGCCTCCAAGGCGACGAATAGTCACTTCTCCCCCACCACTAGTCTAGAAGTCCGCAGTATGGCAGCCTGGCGGCAGGCCAGGGCCCGGGATTATCTGTGCCCGCGTCCCCATGAACGGTGATAATGCCGACGGCCGAAAATGTTACAATGCAATCGCCCGTTTTAAATCGGAAGGCTTAATATTTGTGTGAGTAATTCACCGGTAATGAAACATAAAGCGGGGCTGCGTGAAAATTATGGCTTATGATATTTATTTTTAACCGACTTCAAAAAAAGGAGGAGGTTCTCAATTCGTCGGGATATTTTTTTTTTTTTATATATATTTTTTTATGTATGTTCACCGATAACTCCGCCGTTTATGAACCGATTTTGAAAATTCTTTTTTTGTTGTATTGGGTTGAGCTTCCAGGTGGTCCCATTTTTTTTTCAGAATTTTATCTCACCCCTAAGGGTGGGTAAAGGGGTAAAAACAGGGTATGAATTTCCATTTTGGACACATATTAACCGATTCTAATGAAATTAAGAACGTAAATATAGTTCTTATAACAATAAAATATGATGGTGACCTTGAGCTGATCTGATGATGGAAACGGAAGGCAGTCAAGGGAACTCCTCAACGGTATATAGCAACTACCTCGTGTTTAGGCTTGAATGATTCGTATTGATTAGTAGGACTTTTTAGTCTCATTTGCATCTTACTTTTGATTAAAAATTATTGCAAATAAACTAAAAACTATAAAATAAAATAATAATTTAAAAAAATAAAAAACCGACTTCAAAAAACCACTAAAATGTAAGTAATAATTTAAGGTTTACACAAATTATATGTGACAGTACAAATATACCTAAGCAGGAACTGTTCTTTTTTGAAGTTGCTGCCATATTTCTTCAGATTACTTTGTCACCGCACCAACATCAAAAAGAACAGTTCCTGCTTAGGTATATTTGTACTGTCACATATAATTTGTGTAAACCTTAAATTATTACTTACATTTTAGTGGTTTTTTGAAGTCGGTTTTTTATTTTTGTATATTTTTTTACAAAGTTAGTATGGAGCCAACTCTAGTAGTGTAAAAAAAAGTATTTCATCGGAATATTTATGCTAAGCATAAAAATATTAATTAATTTAGCTTATGAGCTCTATAAAAATCAATAAGGTAAATAATTAAATTATTATGTAGGTATCCATTTTTCACCGTGTAGGTATTTCACATGCCTGGAAATATATAATATTCATGATTAATTGTGCCCCAAAAACAAGAACATGAGGCTGAGCATGCTGGTCTTATCGCTTAAAAATGATGAAATTACGAATTCTGAATAATTTATAAAATGAACATTTCCGTCAAGTTCTGAAGATTATTCAGTAATTAGCGACTGAGCTGTTTTCAGGAGATTTCCTTTGAGGGTTTTTTGTGTATTGGCGAAGTTTCCCGCCGTAATGCCTAATTAATTGTATTTTTTACCTTTTGATTTTAATATTTTATCTCTTCAGTAGATAATTTAGTTTTTGTTTTTAACAGAAAGCTATTTGTTATGCCACTAATCAAATGAATTTATTATTATTATTATTATTATTATTTATTTATGGAAAACCAACAGTTACATATAAAAAATAAATTTAGACAGAAAATTATAACTTAAACCAAAAACAGTTTCCACTTATAATATAACTTAGATAGTTAAGACAGTATATTTTAATTTTAATTAACCTACCGATATACAAAAAAAAAACATTAAGAATAACTTAAATTAGGTATGTCAGTCAGTATGTAAGTTATTTTATCTATTTTTAAATAAGGTATGTCAGTCGGTACGTAAGTTATTTAATCTATTTTTGAGAACATTGCTTGATAGCATAAATAAATCTAAATCTTTACAAACTTTATTACATAATTTACTGGCTCTGATAAGAAAAGAATTCTGAGAATAATTCGTTTTAGCATTTGGTATTGAAAACGTTAAACATGATCTAGTTAACTTAGCCGGACAATTAAAGTTAATCTTACTCAATAGAAAAGGTGTATCCAACAAATTGTTAATAATCTTATGCAAGAACATAATATCACTGTGCATTCTTCGAGTTTGAAGTGAAGTGAGCTTAAATTTTTCATCACCACATAATCTAAAGTTAACATATTTAATAAATTTATTTTGAATTTTTTCAATCATATTAATATAGATGTGATACTGAGGACTCCAAATAACAGAGGCAAATTCCAGCACACTCCTTACGTATGCAAAAAATAAAATTTTGTAAGTTGCTGGATTTCTGAAGTCCCTACATGATCGGAGCACAAAGCCCAGCATACTATAAGCCTTGTTGGTTATATGCTCAATGTGGGGAACAAAAGACATCTTCTCATCCAGAATGACACCCAAATCCCGAACCCTATCTACCCTTTGTATATTTTGGCCATTTAGATAATAAGTAGTAAACGTGGTGTTAGTTTTGCGAGAAAAGGATATAACATTGCATTTCAGAGACAAATGGTTCACCGAGCAAAAGACACATAAATTATTGAGATCACTCTGCAAATTGGTACAATCCTGAGGCTCCCTGATTATTTTAAATATCTTTTTGTCATCTGCATAGAGCAAGCAATCTGAATGATGTAAATAATATAATATATCGTTTACAAATATATTAAATAACAGAGGACCCAAATGTGAGCCCTGGGGTACACCAGAGTGGACTGGCACAAACGCAGAAGTAAATCCATTTATAGCTACAGCCTGACATCTATTACTTAGGTAAGATTCGAGCCAACGTAGTAGGTCCCCATGTATACCGACTGCTTCCAGTTTACGCAACAAATGAAAATGTGATAGTTTGTCGAACGCTTTGGAATAGTCAGTATAGACAACGTCCACTTGATGACCATCCTCCATAGCCTTCAGTACAGTATGGGTCAACTCGCAGAGATTAGTTTCCACTGATCGACCAGACACGAATCCGTGCTGGTTGTTGATTATGGTTGGACGAATAAGGGGATAAATAATGTCGTAAATAATTTTTTCGAACAATTTTCCAAGGACACATAATTTTGAAATTGGGCGATAATCAGTGACTTTATGCCTACTACCTGTTTTAAAAATTGGAATTATGTTCGTCCTCTTCCAAATAGCGGGAAATATACCTTGTGAAAGTGATTTATTGAATATAATAGTTATAGGTATGTATAAAACACTAGCGCAGTTGACCAGAAAAAGGGGATGAATGCCATCAGGGCCCATACCCTTGTTAATATTAATGTTTTTAAGATATATTAGAACCTTATCCTCATTTAGGATGACTTTTGATATATCTAACTTTGAATCAATGTGAGTGAGGTCCGGTTCTATCGACAATGGAGGAGGTTTCTCATAAACCGATTGAAAGAAATTGTTAAACAAATCACAAATACCTTGAACATTGGCGGCTGATTGATCACCATATACCATACTATTAGGTAGTCCATTGCTGCTCTTTTTATCCTTAATAAAGTTCCAGAAAAATTTAGGGTCACATTTAATATTTTCTTCACAGTGGGCAATATATTCTGAGTAACATTTATTCTGCATAGCCTTTTGACGCTCACGAAGTAAGGAGAAGGTGCGATAGTCATTTAAGTTCTTATATTTTTTCCATTTTTTATGATATTTTAGTTTTTCTTTTATAATTTTTTTTAATGATTCGTTAAACCAGGTAGGGTATTTGTGTGGTTTTTTGATAACTTTAGTGGGTACGTGGAGATCAACAGCATCATACAACTTATTATAGAAATATGTGCAGGCGGAGTCCGGGTCAAGACAGGCTAACGCGTCGGGCCAGTCTGTTTCTGCCAGGCAGGACCTTACAGAAGTGTAATCAGCCTTGTGAAATAGTTTCACAGTTTTATTAGGGCATTTTAATGAGGGTTTGACATTGATATCAATTAAAATATCCAGAGATGGATGATGTCCATCCTCCTTTACTACTGGCATAGGGCATCTAGATACTGTGCACTTGACAGAGGACAAGATCAGATCTAACATTCTGGAATTGTTATTGGGTATTGTATTATATTGTAATAAATTGGTATAATTCATAAAACGATTCAGTTCTGTGACCAAGGGGGGTGATAAATTACCGAAAATTAATTTACAAGCACCATCTGGAGACGGTTCCCAGATCGCGTGTGCAATATTAAAATCACCCACTAACAAAAAATCATCATCAGGAAATAAGTTTCTTTGTTCCTCGATAAAATCTAAATACTTGCTTAAGGATGTTAATTGTTTATTACTCTGAAGTATATAACAACAATAAATACGTATACTCTTAAGGCAGTTACCAATGTCAGAGTACTCTAAAACAAGTCCCGTGAGCTCGATGTCGGGTAGAGAGCGGGGGTCGGGCAGCGGCGCCGCGCGCGTGCTGAGCGAACTCCGCGCCGCCAGCAGCACGCCGCCGCCGCGGCCCACCGACAACCGCTCGTATGGCCTATCAGTACGGTAAACTACATATCTACTATCGAAAAGTTCCTCGTTATAAATACCAGGCAAAAGCCAGGTTTCTGTAATGCATATTAAATCATAATTGGAACTCAATATACTACATTTGAATTCACGAGTTTTCGTACGTAGGCCGCGTACATTTTGGTACAGTAGTTCCAGAGTCATTTTAAAAAGAAAACCAAAACACACAGCAAATAAATACAGTTAGTTAATGTATTTGATGGGGTCAGCGGGATCCTCAGAATCAAAACATCTTGTAACATAACCTTATAAAACTTCGTGTCGAATATGCACAATGATATAATTACAAAAATTAAATTCACAATTGCTATTCTCAGACTATTCACATTATCAATAAAACTCATCATCAAACAATACACCTCATAACATGATTCAATGAAATGCCGAATACAGACAGACAAATTTAAAACAAAGATTATAAGGAGAAGTGAATTGCCTATACAGTAATTTTTTTTAAATCCTTGTCTTTAGAAATTGACAAAATCGGGGATGTTGCATTCTTGCGAACCAGTATTGTACAATTACGGACCCAGACATACTCGTAATTGCATTCAGAAGCAAGTCTCTTTGTTTCGCGAAGAAGATCCTTGTTGCGCAATGTTAGGTGATCGTTAGCAAATATCTTCACAGATTTGCCGTCAAAACCAAGTTCGGATGATTGCACAAACTTTTTTTTACGAAAGCATGCTAAGAAATTGTCCTTCCGGTAACGTGAGAGAAACTTCACCACAATGGGTTTGGGTTTTCCTTGGATCGGTTTTTTAGCAGCTACACGTGTAACAAAGTCAATGTCTGCGTTTTGCAAATCGAAGTAGTAGTCGAAGTTATTGGTAGATACATGCTAGGATTTGAATCAGATCTATTGATACAAAAATTTAATGTAATTATCATAAATATGTATGTAACTCAGTACTAAGTTGTAAATTTAAAAACTTTACGACTTGGATGTGTGGAGAATGTTTCCAAGTTAAACTCAACCTCGCAAAAAGGAAAGTCCCCACGATATTTCATAGGTTTCGAGACAAACAAGACGTAATGTGTTTTTATGACGTGACAGCCGACGCAATATAAAAAAAAACAAAAATGAAAGTAATACCGCGTATTGTATTCGCCCTTTTGTTTATTGAATACGGTATTTTTATTTGCAAATACAAAGTGTATTAACAGGGCCTTTCCTCGAATAGCGGAAAATATAAACGTGTGTGTAATTTTGTACCTTATTGAAAATGAGGTTACGCCGACATAGTAGAGTATCATTTTGACAAATGAGAAGTAAAAGTATCACGCAAAATAATGGATTGCCTGTTATTAACTTTATTCAACTGCAGGCTTCCTCTAAGACTGCCAAGATATTGCTATAATCTCCTCGCTTGAAGATATCACACAAAAAAAAACATTTAACACCCATGACCCCAGATCATATAGATACCTATTAGACTTTTAAAAAATAACTTATAACCCCTTAAGGCGCCATCGTAGGCCGGGTATCACTATGACCACTTTGGTCCGGGATTATAACCCCTGCTGGAGATGAAACCCGGACCTAAAGTCACTAACCACTACGCCATCCGGCCTTCATTCATAATCGTACACCACTATCCGTGTTTTGTTTTTCACGTTCTCACTTGTTACCCCCAGGTCGCCCGGAGCCAGTAGTGACGTGGCACATCAACAACGCTCCAGCGCCGCAGTACATCGGGGTGAAGACCGACACCCACGTGGTGGTGAACCGGCTGGAGGTGGCGGCGGTGAAGAGGGAGGATCTGAACACCACGTTCAAGTGTCGAGCTGCGAATACGAACCTGGTGCCGCCGCAGGAGAAGACTGTGCGGCTTGAGATGAACTGTGAGTCTTCTAGAAGGCCTAGACAAAAGTTTTCCGTCACACTCGCTCTCGAAGCCGCGTGATGTCTGCCACTTTTGCCACGTCTTGAAGTTCGCGTCTTGTGCCCCGTGCTAGGCCTTCTGGTCTTCATGCGTGAAATGTAGTCGGTAGTGGGTGGAAAAGGATAATATATATATGAAGCCCGACTCTAGCTTTTACGGTTCTTCACTGTGTTCAGATTTCAGACGTTTAATATTTAGGTGCTCATCCTCAGATATATTAATTGTAAATTATAGCACATATCTTTTGTGTAACACTTGACAGCCTTAAGTGGGGTCAGGTTCCTTTGTTCCAGACTGTCCACAAAAGTATAAATAAAACCATGGCACAATATCAAAGGTACATGGTAGATAAACTAGTTCAGTTATGAAATTATTATATTTAAAAACACGGACTAAATCCTCATAGCTTGCGTGTAACAAAATGACACCTTGTGTAGTTGACATAAACTCAAATTAAATTATCATGGCGCAGGTAATTAACTCAACAAGTAAACTGTTGTAGTTACGGTAACTGAAAATGTACGTTTAAATTAATAATACAAATGTTTAATGTTGAATATTGAAAACTTCCACCTTCACATGTTGATATTCAATTTGATACCATGTTATCGTTCCATTTTATAAGAAAATTATTCTATCGCTTGTGCTGAAATTTCAAATATTCACGTTTTGATATTCAAAGTTTTCAAAGGCCAACTTCTAAAAATGTACCTTTGAATTTTATAGGCGTAAAATATTTTTTGTGTTATCTTCCACTTAGATTTTCCAGGAAAGGGAATAGGTAGGTACAAATAAATTAGGCTGTTTCTATTCTAATAAAGGCCGACGCACGAGTAAAAGAGACTGATTGGTCTTGATGTGTTTAATCCATAATTAAAAGTGAACCCAGTACAAAATCTAACATAATCTTATAAATAACAATTGGTGCTTACTAGGCACAAGTTGCGTGCGTCACGTTGCAGTTAAAGTGGAGATGTTGCAGTAATAAATGGAAGTAGTGTTTAATAAATTATGCTACTTCATCTCCCCCTTAAAGACCCTTCATCCCCGGGGTTCTGCAAAAAAATGTGAGGCATACTACTTGGCTCACATTTTTATCTAAATATAATAAGTATAAAAAAAATTAACTAAGTACATAACAAGTAAGTATATCATAACATAATATATTTTCTAAGTATTAAAAGAACTTTAACTAAGTACATAACAACTATATCATAACATAATATATTTTCTAAGTGACTATTCTACAGTAATGAATTCATGTTACATAAAATATAGTTTAGTATTGTTTTATGAATAACATATTCTTTATTGTCTCTTAAAATTACAACATTAGGTTCTATAACCTTTATGACCTTGAAAGGTCCTATATAAATCCTATCTAACTTATCACCTACTTGATTTTTTATTAAAACTAAATCACCACTTTTATAATTAACAGGGTTTGATTTTTTATCAAAATATAACTTTCTAATTTCTTTGCTGTGTAACAAGTTATTTCTAGCGTCACATTGAGCTTTTTCGAGTCTATATTTAAGTTCCAATGGGTAACTGTCAGGATTATACAATGGTTCCACAACTGTATTTTTTAAATTACTAGGTAGGTTACAAACTTTTCCAAATACTAACTCAAATGGGGTATATTTAGTTTCGGTATGAACCGAGGTATTATAGGAGAAACACCAAAACGGAAGCCAACTGCTCCAATCAGTATTGTTATTATCACACTGTATCCTAAGGTAAGCTCCTAGGTTTTTATGAGAGTTCTCTAAGGCTCCCAACGTTTCATGGTGGTATGCGGTAGAGTGTAGTTTTGAAATATTCAGTAGATTACAGACTTCCTTGAAAACTGATGACATAAACTCAGAACCAAGGTCGGTTATGACCTCTTTTACTATTCCGTACTTTAAAATAAAATTATTTACAAAGGACCTAGCTACTGAAACAGCATCTTTAGTTTCCAACGGGAAAGCTTCGACATACTTTGATAAGTCACATTGTATAGTTAAAATGTATTTAAAATTATTATTGTCTATGTTCAAAGGACCCATTAAATCTAGACTAATTCTTTCAAAAGCTGTGGATGCCGTAGATGTGATTATCATCGGTTCCTTAGTATGTTTATTGGAATGCTTTTGAATTTGACAACTACTGCATTTTTTCACAAATTTTTCTACATCATTAGTCATTCCTGGCCAAAAGTAATATTTTTTGATGTTATTTAACATCCTGTTTACGCCAGCGTGGCCACTGGTTGGTAATAAATGAAAATCATTTAAGATCATAGTTTTTATGTCCTTATCAGTTATTCTCGTGACTTCCTTGAGAATAAGTAACCTTGGAATGTCATTAAGTTGACTCATTTCTTTCAGTAAAATATTTATTAAATCCTCATATTGTTTACTCTTTATAATAACGAGCTCATTTATATTTAATTGCTTACAAAAACTTTGTAACTCTCTCGCTAACACACTTACGGTAGATAACGATCGAGATGTTACAAATATGGCCAATTTTTCTGGCACAAAAATGCAATTTCCATTTTTACTTGAGATTTTATTTAACTTCTCTATTTGCCCTAACTTACTGTTATTAGAATATATTATTAACTCCGTGCTGTCAGCCGGACGCTTGAGGATATCCACAACTTTAGGTTGATCAGGCCTTATCTCAGCGGGACTCTCGACCACCGTGGTAGTACTGCCCCTACGTAGCCTACGGGTTTGTGCTCTGGTCATGACGGATACTACATGCTCGTGCAACTCTTTTAAATGTGAGGAGTTTAATGGAATACGACTCAATGCGTCTGCAGCTGCGTTTTGTCTTCCAGGTACAAAACTTATTTCAAAATCGTACTCTTCGAGGAAAAGCCTAAATTTAGTTAAACGGCTTGAAGGATCCGTCATGTTAAATAAATAAATTAACGGCCTGTGGTCCGTTCTAATATTAAACTTTTTGCCATATAAATACGGTCTAAAATGTCGTACAGACCAAACAATAGCAAGTAGTTCGAGTTCGATCACTGGGTATCGTGTTTCGGCCGGTTTCAGATTACGGCTCGCATACGCTACTACCTTGCCATTACTATTAGACAGTATGGCGCCAAGCCCTTGCTTACAAGCGTCTGTTTGTAGCGTAAACGTGTTATTATCAGAGAAATCTGGATAGTCAAGGACTTTTGGACTAATTAAGGCCTGTTTTAACTTTTGGAAAGCACGTTCACATTCGTCTGTCCATAGAAAAACTGCATCTTTCTTGCAAAGTGCGTTCAACGGGTATGCAATCTCTGCGAATTTAGATATAAAACGTCTGTAGTAATTTGCGAACGCTACAAATCTTTTGACTTCGTCTGCATTTTGTGGAGTTGGGTAATTGTTTAATGACTCAATTTTTGACGGATCTGGGTAAATTCCCTCTGACGTGATTTTGTGGCCTAAATAAACAATTTCTTTTCGCAAAAACTCACACTTTAATGGATTTAGTTTTAAGTTAACCTTACGGAATCGTTCTAAAATTGATATTAGATTTTTAATATGGGTTTCTAGGCAATTCCCAACAACAATAAAGTCATCTAAATAGATTAAACAGGCTTTGTAATTTAATCCGGACATAGCTATGGTAATTAGGCGAGAAAATACACTAGGCGATGTTTTTAATCCCATGGGACATCTTTTCATTTGGTATTGTTTGTCAGTCGTAAATGCGGTGTACTTCCTAGATTGTTCCTCAAGAGATAATTGGTAATAACTTTGACTCAGATCTAATTTTGAAAAATAGATGTTATTAGATAGTGAGTCTAATATTTCTGTAATGTTGGGCAATGGAAATTTATCGTCTATAATTTTATTATTTAATTGACGATAATCGACTACTAGTCTCCATTTTTTTTCTCCTGACCTATCTGTCTTTTTTGGGACTAGAAGTACAGGACTAGACCATTCAGAGGTGGTCTCTTCAATAATGTCATGTTTAAGCATCTCGTCTACTTGCTTTTGAATTTCACCTTTTAGTGCGTTTGGCAATCTATAAGGCTTGACGTATACTGGTGAAGTGTTGTCTTTCAATTTGATAGAATGTTCAATTAAATTAGTTGTGGAGAGAGTATCTCCTGGCATATGAAAAACGTCGGCATATTTAGCACACACGCTCTCAATGCTCCTTTGTTCCTCCTTATTTAAATAAGAACGTAAATTGAGTAAAGTTAATAACTTCCTAACTCTATCGGACGTAATAATATCCTCATCAAACTTACACACGTTGTAATCGCTCAAACAAAATACTTCAAAATCGCTAATTCCTATTTTAATAGTACTGTCAGTAGTGTTTAAGATTCTAATTGGAATATGGCCATTTTTTGGTGTGGAAATAACACCTGCTGTGTAGACCCCTTTCTTAATTTCCTTGGCTAAAATGACGCAATCATTGTTTAATGTCGTTGGAATGTGTTTAATTACTTCGCATCGCGGCGGGATTGTAATTGATTTTTCATTTACTTGTACGATGATAGTTTTGTTTTGATTTTCCAAACTCAAGGTATTGTTTTTATAATTCAAAACCGCATTATATTGTGTGAAAAAGTTTTGCCCGAGTATACCATCTGAGGTGCAAGATATATTTTTAAAAATGTAGAACTTTTGGTTAAATGCTACCTGGTTAATAATAATATCTAAATAAATATATCCTACGGATTCTAAATTACCACTTATTCCTTTTATTATTATTTTATCCTGTTGAATTAAATTTAATAAGTGCTGGTTGTTTAATAACCATTCATATTTTAGTACACATAGACTCGCTCCACTATCGACTAATAATTTTAATTCATCATCTGAATTTAGCCCACATCTAATCTCAAATAAATTATTAAAACTTAAAATTGAATGTGTTTTATTCTGTTTGGTCACGAAAAAATTCTACTTCTTCGGAATTTGGCACGTCATCGGAGTCGTTGTGCTGAACTCGCTGAAATCGCGAGTGGTCGCCGCGTGCGCCCTGCGCCTGGCCACGCCAGCTGTTTGTGTACCTATTGCCAGTGGGCCGGGCTATACCCTGGACTCCTCTTGCTTATCCTTCTTTCTTCAGACGGCACTGGTGGTTAGTTCAGTGCGGGACATGGTCGCGATGTTGTTTCGGTTCAGCTCCCGTTGAATTGTACGGACGAAGTGTTTATTACACTTTTTAATGATGTGGTAGATGAGGGCCACCATCAATAGAAATACAGCTACGCCAATCAGGATTTCGATTATTTCTAGTTTCTGGGTGTGGTGCTGGATTGTCGAGGCAGAAGCAGCTCCATTCGCGTTTTGTGCAATGATTACTTCTTCTTTTGATTGAGTTTTTCCCATGATTATTTTCGTTCTTCAGATTGTCTTGAACAATTGCCTTGTATCGTCTTCGGTTCGATAGGTAAGGTCGCCATCTAATAAAGGCCGACGCACGAGTAAAAGAGACTGATTGGTCTTGATGTGTTTAATCCATAATTAAAAGTGAACCCAGTACAAAATCTAACATAATCTTATAAATAACAATTGGTGCTTACTAGGCACAAGTTGCGTGCGTCACGTTGCAGTTAAAGTGGAGATGTTGCAGTAATAAATGGAAGTAGTGTTTAATAAATTATGCTACTTCACTATGTTGAAATGGTAATTCTAATGCTCTACGGATTGTTAGCATAATGAAGAAGCAAAGAGGTTTCCATAAGTGTTTATATAAGAGTATTTATTATTAGAGTTTTGCATCCCATAATAAAATAATATCACGACTAAAAAAACGTATCTAATAATCATAAACGTTTACTTATAGGTATTTTAAAATTGTATATCTGAAATAATATGAATGAGGCTGACATCAGTGGGTCTTCGGTGTGTTGATTATAGTACCTAGACCCTGTGCCGTTGCTTATTGCAGATAAAAATTACTGCCATAGTATGTATACGACTACATACATATATTTCTTTGTAGGTAGGTTGGTAGGAATAACCTAGGATGATTTCATAAAATTAGACTGGCATATAGGCCAAGTATGGAATGACCTGACCGTTGCTCCTCCCCCAGTGGGCCCCTCTCCATTTCACTGGTGTCTCGGCTGCATCAGTTATATTATTATTAAGTATATGAAGTGCATATCAATAGTGGCCAGATTCAGCCCTCTGACCAATATTGCCAGTAATTTGTCTGACTGAAGGTATAGTGCCTGTAGTATATGACCGAGTTGTCGAGAGCTACAGGTCAAGTAGTTTAGAAAACGGGTTACGAGACCAATATTTCCCCCCCAGTGGCCCCCCTCTCCGTGTCGCTGGTGTCGCGGCCGCAGCAGTTCGTGGCGGGCGCGGCGGCCACCCTGCGCTGCGTGGCCGACGGCAGTAGACCACCAGCCGTGATCTCCTGGTTCAAGGACAGCAGACCTTTCGCTAAGGAAAAAGTGAGTAAGAGATGTACTGCCGCTGGAATCCATCGAATGCATTAGTTATTCTGGCGACAAGTTGCCGACGACTTAAACAATGTTGTTACTTGTTATGCAAAAGTTGCGCGCTGACTTTCAACATAATATGAACATCAACTGAAATATACCTACCAAGTAGAGTGGCGAAACAGTACCTATCCTCAGCCGATCCTCGGCCAATGTACGGCTAGCAATTAAACTTGTGTTCGGCCGAGGATACTGTCTCGGTACTGGGTAGCTGTAATCAGGGTATTATACAACATGGCGAACGCTACCTACGAAGAGGGTAGTGGATTCCAGGATTAATAAAAGTACCTATATTTTTAGACAGCATTCATAATAATTATAATGGTGTTGCCGAGAATCAAGTGCCAATACCAAAAAACTGTAGGTAATAGTGCAACCATTATTACATAATATCTTCTTTTTCACACCTTCTCTCTTACGCAGGTGAGCGACCGTTCCAACGAGACGTGGTCGATCAGTTCCCTCATCCTGGCTCCGGCGCCGGCGGACCACGAGGCGGTGGTGAAGTGCGTGGCCACCAACCCGCGTCTGCCCGCGCGCGCCATCGACGACCAGCTCACGCTCAATGTCGTCTGTGAGTAGCTTAGATCAACAATGTGCGGACTAGATGGTGTGTCGCCGCCGGACCACGAGGCGGTGGTGAAGTGCGTGGCCACCAACCTGCGCCTGCCCGCGCGCGCCATCGACGACCAGCTCACGCTCAATGTCGTCTGTGAGTAGCTTAGATCAACAATGTGCGGACTAGATGGTGTGTCGCCGCCGGACCACGAGGCGGTGGTGAAGTGCGTGGCCACCAACCTGCGCCTGCCCGCGCGCGCCATCGACGACCAGCTCACGCTCAATGTCGTCTGTGAGTAGCTTAGATCAACAATGTGCGGACTAGATGGTGTGTCGCCGCCGGACCACGAGGCGGTGGTGAAGTGCGTGGCCACCAACCTGCGCCTGCCCGCGCGCGCCATCGACGACCAGCTCACGCTCAATGTCGTCTGTGAGTAGCTTAGATCAACAATGTGCGGACTAGATGGTGTGTCGCCGCCGGACCACGAGGCGGTGGTGAAGTGCGTGGCCACCAACCTGCGCCTGCCCGCGCGCGCCATCGACGACCAGCTCACGCTCAATGTCGTCTGTGAGTAGCTTAGATCAACAATGTGCGGACTAGATGGTGTGTCGCCGCCGGACCACGAGGCGGTGGTGAAGTGCGTGGCCACCAACCTGCGCCTGCCCGCGCGCGCCATCGACGACCAGCTCACGCTCAATGTCGTGTGTCACATAGAAAAACAAAGAAAAAAACTTTTAGCTTTTTGTTTACTGTCAAACCATTTTAAGTTAAACTTAATGATAGCGATTGTAACAATAAATAAAGTCGCAAATCTTTTAACCGAACTAATTCTAAATAAGAGCTCTACCACTGAGCTCAAGAATTTTGAATTCAAGACGTTTTTTTGCCTATCTAGTTCGTCAATTGGTGAGTATGCACTTATGCAGGCATGATTGATTGTTTTATTCGATTTTTATTAAAGTTTGCCATTTTTACTTGCCCGTATAAAGACTTAATTATTTATATTATTCCTTGCGCAACTCGTAGTGAGAGCGTTTGTGTTTTTAGTGAACAAGCTAGCAGCAGGCCTAAAGCTATCAGGTTTTTAAAGCTTTAAGTTTAAAATGATAAATTTTGTCGGGCCATGTACACAATACATAAGTAAATAAGTAATGAAAAATCCATTCGATCAGAATGAATTTAAAAGCTAGTACTTTTGTTCCAGACGCCCCGATAGTGACTCTGACTCTAGGCAGCACGTTGAACCCTCACGACATCAAGGAAGGCGACGACGTGTATTTCGAATGCATCGTGCGAGCCAACCCCCGGGAGCACCGGATATCGTGGTACCATAATGTGAGTGGATAGTGTGTAGAGTAAACGTGTTTATAACGTACTACACTCACGAGCAATGAAAAAGTTAGAGTGACAAAAGCACCAAATTATTCCAAAACGAAAAATATAGAGACATAGGTACATTTAACAAAGTATCAGAATATTACTTATCAGCATATTGTTATATATCAGAAGATAGATATGTACTTACATTTAATAAAGTACTTATCAGAATATTACCCACTAAAACAAAAATATTTTGATCAAATCTAATTTAAATGTTTGAAAGAAAGTGGAACTTTTTCATTGCTTGTATTGAGTATATTTTTCATCCCTTCTTCAGTTTCAGTAGTTTCTATATAGTTTAAAAATATATATTTTGTTTTACAATTAATTATAACGATATACTTCAATATGTGTAAAAGTACTTATACTAAACTATCTATATATTTTACAAATAAAAAAGATAATAATATAAAATACTTATGATAACATCCTGGCCTGGAAATATTCTACCCTTAATAAAACAGGAGTTTATCAAAGGTAGAAAGGTAGTTATTATTCTGGTGGTTTAAGGCAATCAAGTCGTCAAAGAACAAGGACATAGGACAGTTTTTACCTGATTGCACGGAGGCTGGTGTTTTTCCCTAGATCCTGTACTAATAACGCAATTTGTAAACAGCATTTCCAAGTCAATTTTTCTCCCGACAGGACAAACACGTGACCCAAAACATGACCTCAGGCATCATAGTGAGCACCCGCTCTCTAGTACTACAGCGGGTGACGCGCGGGGAGGCGGGGGGGTACGCGTGCAAGGCGGCCAATGCGCGCGGAGAGACGTCCAGCGACGTCGTGCGGCTGAGGGTGCAGTGTGAGTATGCTTGTCTCTTTCACTCGCTTGGTTGTTCTTAACGTCACTGGGCGTTGAGTGTTTTGTGATGAAATAGAATGTTTCGAAGCACGGGGTTGCTCTCTGAATGTATGAATTTCACGCAATCGGCACGTTTCCCAACGTTTTCCCGAAGCTGTATTTGTATTTCGTTGCAGTAACTATACCGATAGTATGACAGCTCTCTGAAACTTCGCATTTATTATCTTAGTAAGGTTTCTCCGAATTTTTTTGAGTTTCTCGTCGTGATAAAATGCATAGTCTTACTATAACGTACGTCACTCGTGCGTCAATATGTAACTCAGGGATCTTTTTTTAACGGTTTCTCTTGTATGATAGTGAAAAATTTATAGATAGTGAAAATTTATAGGTACCTAATAAAAGTGGCCCATCTAGATGAGTCAGTCATGAGATTCAGCTTGACCTATACCTGTCGGCCGGTTATGCAACACAGCTTAGTGGAATCGCTTTCCCGGCAAGTGACAAATGAAATCGCGACCAAAGGTTGTCAATCAACGCGCGGTGCAGCTAAGCCGAGGCTAACGATTTTAATTACTCATGTCAAAAAGTTTACGACTCCTGCCCAGCTGTGCCAAGTTTTCAGCATTGTATTGAACCCAAATTCGGTATGACTAGTTTAAAAACAAACACATCTAGGTATTCCTGTGGGTTTTTGATTCTTATTTTAATAAGTTTATCAAGCATATCTGTGAGAAAAACATAATAATTAAGTACCTTTAGTTTATTCACAGTTCCATAAATTAAAATCTTTGGTATCTTGAATGTAGTACATAGTAACTAATCGATTGCATGCTATCTTGACATTCGAAAACGGCGAAAATACGTGCGGCAATAATGCACTTGTAAAGGATACCCGACATGAGCTAAGCTTATATACAATAGATATTATATAGGTAGGTACTAACGAGCAATGAAAAAGCTCCAGTGATGTGGAATGGCGACAATGGCAAGTGGATCTTTTTCATTGCCCGCGAGTGTATAATGTTTATACACATACATACATCAAAACCACGGCCCGCTCCCGCAGGTAGGCATATATTCAAATGAAGGCTACGATCCACGTCCTTCCTTCCTTCGCAGCCCAACCGCAACGTAATTGCCAATGCCGGTACTGTGTGTTCACTGTAGATAGACCCCCGCTTCACTACACCAACACTTCATATTTACCCTATTGCAATGTCTTAAGGGTGACGAACTAGCATTGTTTATGAAGTTCAAAGGACAATTGGGCGAAGTGAACGGATAGAACTAAGGCTACACGTAAATCATTCGAATTATTGCCGTGTATAACAACGCTTTGTCGACTTAACCCTAGTTTTGTGTTGGGTTTTAAGGATATGCCGAGTTTTGTGAGTCTAGTAGGGATTTATTGTACTGGATTTTTTATAAAACATAATTTTGGACCATTTTCTTTTACTGCATGTCGGTTATCTACATCAAAAACAAGTTGGTAACAACGCTATAGATACGAAGGCAAGAATTCTTTCGAAAAAGCTGTCAGCACCATTCAGATTACGAATAAAGCTAAAAGCAATACATTATTTATGAAAAGAAATACTCTCAGCATAAAGTACAGTGTAACCAAATAATAATGATGAATGACAAGACCTCATCTTCTATCACATCATTAAACAAAGTAGGTAAAAACACCACCATTCTTAATCATATAAAACAAAAACTATAATACCTCCACCCATTCTCAACTTTTAATTATCAAAATGTAACACCAGTGATGCAAAGTCACTGATATTCCGAGCTTCAATTTAATTCGAAAAAGCGTTGTTTTAGTAGCGCGGAGTGGAATAAATTTCAGTACCGAAATCCGGCGGTTTATTCATACATTCGTTTACTTAATTGAAGGTTGTGAGGTATGAATGATTAAGTGACTGTGTGTATGTAATTTGTGGAGTAAACGCCCATTGGGGAAACGCCGAGGAAATGTGCAGACAGAATAAATCATATATGTTTTTTGACTAGGAAATTATCGTTGGGCGGTTGAAAAATTATCGTTATGGAGTTACGTAGTCGGTGTAGTGTGGATAGTGCGAGACGCGATGCGATAGATTAACACATTGAACTAGTCAATGGTGAAAGTATCAAATGCACTGGATACAATAATGTTTATGTATAGAGGAAAAGGTTTTTTTATTTTTATCTCTATTTCGGGGCATTGCCCCGCCAAGTCAAGCAAAACCGCAGCAGCATGGCCGAAAATCCTTTTCTCGCTCAGTTTTAACTGTAATGTTATGAATTTGTAAATAAATAAATAGCACACTAGAAATTCTTTGCAAATCGTATCTTTTCAATGTATATTCTCAATGAATAGCGGGTTTTACCTCCACAGAAACGTTTGAATAACATTTAAATAACAAACAACTACCGCTGTAAACGATTAAAGCTAAAATGTTTCCTAATAGTTTACATAGAACAGCGTAAGTGACAAGAGAACAAATATCAACATCGTACATTAGCATTAAAAGCGCCAGTAGGCCTATGGCGATAGCTATATTCGGGAAACGAAAACGATCTTATTTCTGTTCATGTTTCGATAGGGTGGTGGACGTGATGGTAAAGTGAGAAAGGACGACGTAAGTCTTAATCAACCTAAACAACGCGATTGTACATAGCTTAGCACAGGTAGCGTTCGTTCAACTCGCCTCTACTGCGCGTATACTAGCAAAAACTACTAGCAAAAACCGACTTCAAAAATTACTAAAAAGTAAGAAATAATTAATAATAGCAGCAACTGTTCTTTTTTATGTTGGTGCCGTGACAAAGGAATCTGTAGAAATATGGCACCAACTTCAAAAAAGAACAGTTCCTGCTATTATTTATTATTTCTTACTTTTTTGGTAATTTTTGAAGTCGGTTTTTTATTTTTTTAAATTATTATTTTATTTTATTGTTTTTAGTTTATTTGCAATAATAAATTGTCACTCAAAAGTAAGACGCAAATAATACCATTACGTCCTACTAGTCAATACGAATCATTCAAGCCTAAGCACGAGGTAGTTGCTATATACCGTTGAGGAGTTCCCTTGACTGCCTTCCGTTTCCATCATCAGACCAGTTCAAGGTCACCATCATATTTTTTAATTATAAGAACTATATTGACGTTCTAAATTTCATTAGAATCGGTTAATAGGTGCCCAAAGGAAATTCATACCCTGTTTTTACCCCTTTACCCACCCTTGGGGGTGAAACAAAATTCTGAAAAAAAATGGGACCACCTGGGAGCTCAACCCAGCAGATCAAAAAAATAATTTTCAAAATCGGTCCATAAACGGCTGAGTAATCGGTGAACATACATAAAAATATAAAAAAAGATCCCGACGAATTGAGAACCTCCTCCTTTTTATGAAGTCGGTTAAAAATAACCAATGAAATTGGATAGAAGATACAAACGGACAAAGAATAATGTATTTTTAAAATTATTAGTGTCAGTGTTCTCTAGATGGGGCAAAGGCATCCAAAATTGCACAGTGACTCTCCATCGCCACCGGTTTTGAGCTACGCGTTTGATTTCGCTCCAAGACTTCCCTATCTTCTTCGCTTCATTCACAACCTACCATGCGTCGCGAGGTCTGCTTGGGACGCCCACGTTTTCAATTTCAATAGCTGATGACAAGGATAATAAATAATAATAATTCATCAACTTGAAGCAATCGGTATAAGAGGCACCCAACTGGATCTCCTCACAGATTACTTGACTGATCGATACCAACATGTGCGAATTGGCTCCCACATTAGTGATGATCGTATAGTGACACACGGAGTTCCACAAGGAAGTATTTTAGGACCTACCCTATTTCTCGTTTATATAAATGACCTTCTCTGTCTTGAAAACTTCCAAGGTAAAATAGTATCTTACGCAGATGACACTGCTATGCTATTCTCTGCTAAAACGTGGAATGAGGTCTTTAATATGGCACAGGTGGGATATAATAGGGTAAGGCAGTGGTTACGTTCAAACATACTGACCTTATATCAAGATAAAACTAAATACATAGCTTTTGGTATCCGCAACGTTAATATTGGTAACAACTATAAACTAGTCTCACACGAATGCTTCAACCACGCAGATTGCACTTGTCAGACACTACAACGTGTTCACACTATAAAATATTTAGGGATCATCATAGACTCGAATCTAAGTTTCAAACAGCAAATTGATGCAGTATGTAGCAAAACCCGTAAGTTAATATACTTTTTTAAACACGTTAGACATATAGTAGAACCTAAAATACTTAAGCAAATATATTTGGCAATTTGCCAATCCATTATAGTAAACTGTATTTTATCATGGGGAGGTGCACCTAAAACTACACTGAAAAGCCTTGAGGTAGCACAAAGGGCTGTACTAAAGGTTTGCACCTTTCGACCATATTATTTTCCAACAAATGAACTGTACAAATCATGTGAGGTGCTTACCGTACGGCAGCTATTTCTTGTTCGTAAGGCAGCGTTCCCACTACGCCGGACCGGCAGATCTGCCGAAAACCGGACTACGGACAGAGTGTTCACATTACATCGGATCCCGGAAGAAATTCAGACAGTCCTCAGTTGAATTTGGACCTGCGCTGTTTTCTTTCTTTTTCATCCAGTTCATCGAAGTTTGGTTTCAGTATTAAACATACTTCACGCCATGCTGCTAACTTTAAGTTTTTGTCTTTATAGACGTCTTCGGTCTTATCCCACAGAACAGGTCTCTCTTGGACAAGCGTAATTAAAGTTTCTGCTTGAATATCCATGCTAAACGTCTACTTTTACCAGAACATGCGAGCCGAATGACGTGAGTGGAACACGGGCGGGGCGAGGGGAGCACGAGCGGGGCGAGCGGGGGACAGATACCGGCACAAACTCGTTCACATTACTCCGGGCCCGGTCGTTCTACCGGCAATTCGTAGTGACAAAACGTTCGGTAGAAATGCCGGGCTCGGCAAAAATGCCGGATCCGGGATAATGTGAATAGCTTCATATAAATTGTACAGCCACTAGCTCTTCCGGCAGATTTACCGGCGCGGCAGATCTGCCGGTCCGGCGTAGTGGGAACGCTGCCTATCCTAACTAAACAACATAGTAGTCTAATCTTTGACGAAACCATATTAGCTAACAGAAGAAATTATATGGTCTGTAAGCAAACACAAAGATGCTTAACTTCCTTTGCGCAAAGATTCTTTGGCTTTTTAGGTCCATATATATATAATAAAGTAAATAAAATAATACATATTTATTCGTTAGACTTAGGAAGATGCAAAAAAGAAGTAATAACTTGGCTACAAAGTCTAAATTATTAGGAAACGGAGGAGCTACTTGTTACACCTACATAAGTAACCACATATAAATTATTTATGCACAACACACCCTCTCACACACACACCCATACACTTTTTCACACCACTCACAGAGAGGACACTTTTACTCACCCACTAAAATAATAATTTTAAAATTTAAATTTAAAATAAGTTAAAATTACTCAAACGAGATAAGAACAATACTTTTATTAGAAGCTAGATATATTTTTATACCACTATTCTAAGGGGGCACTGTATGCTGAAATACAGGTTATTTGACCTAGTTCAGCAACAGATGGACCTGTAAGTTTTTGCTGTTATATAACTAGCGTAACTTAGTCACAAGGAACAATTGTAAACTGTTTTTTGAAATAAATTATTATTATTATTATAATGTTTTTCTCACACTTAAAATTAAAGAAACAGTATAGCTATCAGGATCGCGTTTACATAGCGTATGAGCCCGGAATAGCGGTGTGTATGCAAATCTACGCCGCGACTTGACGGCGGCAGAATTTATGAAAACGGTTCGGAAACTGACTCTTTCCTCCAGTTCAGAATTTTCAGCCGCATTCGTTGAAAACCTGTACAGTCAACAACATAATAGAGACACCAGTTTTCATGCTTTTTTTTTAATGACTAGGTATGTTTTTAATCTCAGCTCTTCTCTATTCTGAAAGGCTGTTTGACGAAACTTTACTAAATACGACACTTAAATATTTGTGCTAATATAACATAACTTAGCAATATTCCAGGATCTAGGACTCTAAAAATATCTAGGTAGGTACGTATTTGATTGTTATACATAGACTTATATATTTTTTTACGTTTTTGTTGATTTTTGTGGATTTTAATGTTACTTTCCCTGTGGTTGACTGTATAATTTAAATGTGTTGGATGTTAATATTGTACTGTTCGTACGGTCCTCATTCTCATTAGTGTAACTGTTATGTCTATCGCTCACGCTAGGTACCTACCCAAAACTGTATAGATAACGGCCAGAAAGGAATTTAGTTTTTTCTGTTAAAGTAAACGTAAGTACCTAATTAGTTTTCGGAAAAAACCTGACTATTAAAAGGATTAAAATTTTAGGAACTTGACTTCCTTATGTCGAGTTCATAAGCTTTGATAATTTATGTAAACGGAAGTTTACCGTATTTTTGCACTAAATTCAACGCACCCTACGACGATAAAAAACCGTTATAGGTACCTACTGAGATTCGAAATAAAGATACTTGCTTGAATCATTAATTTATTTACCAATGGTTAGACGATAAAATAAAAAAAACATTGTTATTTTTAGCGGCTAGTAATCAAACTGACAACCAATTTTAATATAAGAAACAATGGTAACTTCATGAAAACAAAATGAACGCTCATTTTAAAATACGATACGAATACGAACTCATATGACTTCTCGAGAGCAAAGTTAGCTGACAAACTTTTCCAATACTGGATTGTTATTTTCAAATGTTTGCATTCAGTTTACAGAAACAAAGTCAGCACATCCGTAAAAATGTAGTTCCATACATATTTCAAACAATGTCCGTCGTACCAACACATCACTCTGTTATGTACAGTCAGTGACCACAGTCAAAATACATCGAGTTCTTAAAATAAATTATACTGTTGACTATTTTAGAAGTAAACTTTGTTTTTTTTTGTTTAGGGTAATTTTGCGCTTATTTTCCAACGTTATCAGACGAATAATGCTCGTTTTACTGGCTCTCGCAATCAGAAGTGTCATAAATATAATTGAATTTTCAGCAAATTTTCAGTAGAATTTATAAAGTTATAGAATAGTTGTAATATTTGTACTATAAAGAGTTAAATAAAATAAATAAAACTATTGGTATATCAGGCCTTGATTGGATCAGCCCAAAATTACCTTGTTACAGGATGGCTACTGTGTAATTCACGGTAAGATACATATAAAAATAAGAATAAAGTATCAGCCACTCTGGATGTGTATAAAGACGTACCTAGGTAGGTATTTGAAATCATAATTTATTTGATTATTTAACTTTATGCGTCCCAAGGTCTTCATATCGCGCGCGCTGATTTCCCAGCATTCGATAAAAGGCAATGCTGTGTCAGTAAAATTCGATTAAAACGCCCATCCGTCATACATTCGTACCTGACTGTACAACGAGACAACGAGCCTCGACGTAAATCAAAGCGACGTTGCGGTAGATTTATAGAATTGGCACGATCAGGGACTTCCCCCGAAGTCGGTGGACCGCGCACTAATTGTTGACGGGAAGGAAATGTCCCATACATTGGTACACACGGAAACATTATTATCAAACTGCGACGGAACCCGATATACGACAGCCGTAGCTGCACTGGAAATGATGCCAATTTTAGATTTTACACAGACTCCCCAAGTTTACTTACTGCGCGTGTCAAAAGGTTGATCATATGTTCAACTTTTGATCCATACATTAAGTTCCGTCCAGCTGTCATTATCAGTGTCAAAAATATTAATTCCTATACAAATTTCGGCACGCCCGGTTCTGATAGGAATGAGTGCATTTGTGGCATCTAGTTATACATATATGTCTGTGAGATTTTATATGGTTAAATTTGGGTACAGTTTAAATCATCACCAAAATAAATTTTGTACACTAACGCCTAGCACCAATAAAAGTTAAAGTTTACATGTTTTGGTCAGCAAAACATTCTATACCTACATAACAGGTTTTGTAAGCGCCTGTACGTTGATGTGAACGAGTATAATTTATCTCAAACCCGTTTTAAATCTTCCTTTGATAAAGTAATCCCCTTGGGTCACATTATGTGAGCTGAAAAAAGAGATTTTCACAGCGTAATGAGTCGACTCAGTTTAATAAACGCTCCTAAACGTGTGTTTATCTGGCACGTGTTTATTGGGAGTCTTTATTTATTTATGTTGTTTTTAACACTGTTAAAATATTCAAAAATAGGCCTTAATAAAAAACAGATTCATTAAATCGGTTTAATTTATTTACCTATTATGAATTCATCGGATGGTTGGTTGTTAGTTGATAAGAAATCTTTGTTAAGACAATAAACAATTTTTGTATTTTTTTGTATTTTGTATTTTTTGTAACTGCTAGTCAGATAGCCCGTAGAGTTAGGATGATGAATGTGTGGTGCTCATTGGGGCTATTATGCCCCATCATCAGCCCACAATCGTTAAATCTGCTGGACATATGTCCTGCGGTAGTCTACCACAGAACTAGGATATTGATATAGTTCTTTAGCGTCTACCATGAAGCGCCACAACACTCAGTCCTCAGATTTCCTCATCCAGCCACGACTAACTAGCTAGATGTCTAAGATGGTCAAGTACAGGTTTATACTTAGTCAAAAGTCTAGCGCCTCTAGCGGAAACTGTCATAAAACTTTTGACTCATAAGATAATGTATTCAGATGAAAGTAAAAAACCTAATTGTTGAGTTCGTTGATTTTATAATTCGTTTTCATAAATTGAAAATTCAATCCTTACTTTTAGGGTTAGTATGGGCCGCATTTAAGACGTGACAAGAGTTTTGCATCGCGCTCACTCACATCGCGCAGCCACACGAGCGAGCGCAATGGAGAACTTTTTCACGTCTTAATAGCGCGCCGTGCTACAGGGCTTGTAGAGGCTAAGTTTACCTGCAATTATTTAGCTAATAGACCCACGTCATCCACAGACGCGCCAGTATGCGCGGGTGCAACCCCGCTAGTAGTGGGCACGGCGCTGGACGAGGCCCTGCGCGTGCGCTGCTCCGTGCTCGCCGACCCCGCCGACGTCACCTTCCTGTGGCAGTTCAACAACAGCGGCGAGAGTTTCGACGTATCGCCGGCACGATACGGTAACATCTTGATAGATAGATTCCATAATCACCTTATTACCATATCAAGTTGCGGTTAAAAGACGCGTGCAACCGCAAGCCTAGCCGAGCCGAGCCGTGGAGATCTGACATGCCTTAACCCAAATGCGAGCCTGCTCGTATACTTACACGTTGCGGCTACTCGTCGGATCTACTGATGGATCTAGCTCGGCATGTGCTAGCACGCGCCGTTTAACCGCACCCTTATATGGCAACAAGGAAACTTCCTTCTAGATTTGATTAGGGCCTCTGAATTGTCCTAAGCGGTTTACTATCGTTTTAAGGTACTTACATAATATTAGTCCACGTGTCGGATCATATTTTTCTTTCACTAATGTCATCGTCAGCAGCTACCATATTTCTAAACATCATCATCAACATTGTCCATATCAACAGGAACAGTGAACGGCAGCGTGAGCGAGCTGCGCTACACGCCGGCCAGCGAGCGGGACTACGGCGCGCTCAGCTGCCGCGGGACCAACGCCGTGGGGCGGCAGGCCCAGCCCTGCGTCTTCCAGATTGTTCCAGCCGGTATGTGACTATGTACCTTGTGCGTATGTTGATAGCATATATTCATAGTGTGGTGTCAGCTACCGCGGCACCAACACCGTAGGGTGGCAAACCCAGCCGTGCGTCTTCCAGATTGTTCCAGCCGGTATGGGATAAATACCTTGTGTGTATGTAGATATGACTTACTCGTGGTGTGGTGTCAGCTGCCGCGGCACCAACGCCGTGGGGCGGCAGGCCCAGCCCTGCGTCTTCCAGATTGTTCCAGCCGATATGGGATTATCTAGTGGAATCTGTGTAAAAAAAACATCATCTTTTGTTTGTTTCACTTTTAATTTTAATTTCGTTTTTTATTTTATTTTTTGTGTACTTATGTTATTACTATTTTTTTGGTGTGTGGTGCTAGACACCGAATAAAGAGTTTTTATCTTATCTTTATCATCTTGGCCCTGAAGGTAGGTAGTTAATTACGGTCAGTAGATTAATAAAACAATGAAGCATAACAAGGATAAGAAAAAAGTTCCATACGGCTTGTAACTATTGTTTACATACACCAGTTTAATCAGTTTGGTTTAGTCAGAATTAAATCACCCTTTTCACATTGACAACCCTAAAACTCCCCCACCACAGCTCGTCCGTCCCCGCCGCGCAACTGCACGGTGTCAGCCGGGAACGACTCCAACTGGATCGAGGATGCCTACCCCCGGGAGGAGGTGGGAGACACGCTGGTGGTGCGCTGCGTGGTCGGCTACGACGGCGGCCTGCCTCAGCTGGTGGTGCTGGAGGCGCTGGACTCCAGGAGCGGTGTGGTCAAGTTTAACGTCACTGCTAATGAAACTGGTGAGATATCACGACGAAACGCTTTTTTTAAAGTCAGAGTATGTTTTATAGGTACATACTTGGATATTTTTTGACCGACTTCAAAAAAAGGAGGAGGTTCTCAATTCGTCGGGATATTTGTTTTTTTTTTATGTATTTTTACCGATTACTCCGCCGTTTATGAACTGATTTTGAAAATTCTTTTTTTGTTGTATTTGGTTGAACTCCCAGGTGGGCCCATTTTTTTTCAGAATTTTATCTCACCCCCAAGGGTGGGTAAAATGGTAAAAACAGGGTATGAATTTCCATTTTGGGCACATGTTAACCGATTCTAATGAAATTAAGAACGTAAATATAGTTCTTATAACAAAAAAATATGATGGTGACCTTGAGCTGATCTGATGATGGAAGGCAGTCAGGGGAACTCCTCAACGGTATACAGGGTGGCCCAAAGAGTGACGTCCAAAGGAAAATGTTTGTTCAGCAATTTTTAGTAGTTTAGGAGTTATGATTTTTTTTTCTAATTTTCTACGAAAATCGACCTCAGTGGATTAATTTTATGTGTTATTATTGTTTTGGATTACTTTTTTAAAGTATTTTTTATTTTTGTGTCATCCTCTTAAGTTGTTCTTTTAACCATAAAAGTTTCAGCTTCCTAGCTGTAATGTAAGTTAGTTATTTTTTTATCGAAAGTTCGAATTTTACGATCGAGCTCTGATTTTTCAACTTGAAATTAAAAATTGAAAATGATATTCTCATGGTCCCTTATTAATTTTAAAAACTCCGCATGGTTCCAAAATTGCATAAAAATAAACTATTGCTTAATGGGGTATTATTTGCAGAAAAAAGCCTTCAAAGGTACCTGGGTGGAAATTACCTAATTAGTAAATTGTTTCAGAAAGTGGAAATATTCCTGTTATGTCATTACTAAGGACTAATTAAGTTAGAAAATGTATCAAATTAAAGGGAAAATTTAATTATTTACTATTATTTTTATTTAAGTTACATTTTTGAATGTAAATTCTTAGTAAAATGTTTTAGTCTGAGTAGTAAGATTTATGAGATAATTGTATTATTAATAATAAGTAAATAAACTCAAATAATTATTTTACACATTTACTCACAATAATTTTTCAAAATGGCGACCTCCCAAAGCAAGCAAGAATTGGGGGTGATTTGGCTACCCCTTGACCTAAGGAATCAAACATTTTCCTTTGGACGTCACTCTTTGGGCCACCCTGTATAGCAACTACTTCGTGTTTAGGCTTGAATGATTCGTATTGATTAGTAGGACTTTTTGGTATCATTTGCACCTTACTTTTGATTGAAAATGATTGCAAATAAACTAAAAACTATAAAATAAAATAATAATAAAAAAAATTAAAAACCGACTTCAAAAAAACCACTAAAATGTAAGAAATAATTTAAGATTTACACAAACTCTACTCGTATGTGACAGTACAAATATACCTAAGCAGGAACTGTTCTTTTTTGATGTTGGTGCGGTGACAAAGTAATCTGAAGATATACGGCACCAACTTAAAAAAATAACAGTTCCTGCTTAGGTATATTTGTACTGTCACATACGAGTAGAGTTTGTGTAAATCTTAAATTATTTCTTACATTTTAGTGGTTTTTTGAAGTCGGTTTTTTTAATTTTTTTAATCTGTTTGGCTTCTTATTGTACAGATATGTCATTCTGAAGTTACATTTAAAATTCACAGGTTTGTATTAAAATTATAAGTATAGGCCGAGTTATTATAGTTACCTACCTTACACTATGTACATAAGTAGTATTGGCATAACAATCTGATATCCTGTTTCGTAGATGGAGTGGCTCAATTTCTCGTACCAGCGATGGCGTTGTGGTCCAGCGGTAGCACCCTGCGCCTGACGGTCCACTCGACCAATGACAAGGGCTCATCTGACAAGATCACTCTGCACGCCCTGGCGTATCAGGATCCTGAACCAAGAACAGGTAGGCATTACCTCTGTATAATGCTATAATTTAACCGAATGCTAAATAAAAGTAGTTTGCTAAAACATAGTTTTTTTTTTCTCCTAAAGATGGTGAGAGTGGCGTAGCAGGCATCTCAAAGGCAGCGTTCTGGGCGATTATGCTGTCAGCTGTGACCATCATCTGCACGTCTATAGGCGTAGTCCTAGTGCTGCGCAGGAGAAGAGCCCGGCCGCCTGCGAAGACGCAACCTCCAGAGTTGCAGCTGAATGCTGGGGACAGCCAATATGTGGTCGCGTTTACACTGAAGCCACCGCGGCATGCGCAGCCCGATATACTGAACCCACCACCAGGTAAGATTCAATAATGTAGTGGCAATACCTACTTAGCACGACAAGAGTCTTATCGTGGTCTTATCACGACTTTCTCACTCACTAGTCACAGATTATCGTTGCATCAAAAAAAACTGTCCAATCTTATACATAGATAGGGAAGATTGGGTATAACATTGCATATTTAATACGATCGTCTTATGTGCATACATATAAGGCACTATTTTTCACCATATCACGTTGCGCGCAGCAAGCTACTCCAAGCACTGAACAAACAGAGCTTTATTTCTGAAATACATTTTTATAGTCCTTTACATAAAACACTAAGTTTAAAGTATAAAATATATAAACAAACATGCGCTGCGGCTCATATATTTTGCATGGTCAGTCGACGGCAACGGCAACACTTTACATCAAAGGATTACTTGAATTTATGATTGGTTAACCATTCAGAAATTATGCACATTTTATTCAGTCGTGTTCACGTGTCAACTGTAAATTTTAAAACTCATAAAACATCGCACACGCCAAATGCCGTTTTAATTTTCACGAACGTTTCCAGACGTGAAAATAAATGTTGTTGACTATTCGCCGCAATTCAAGAGTCGTAAAAACATAATAAACATTGATTTTAATACGTGGCTATTGAAATTGTATAATAATATTCTTATTATCTTTTTCCCACATCTACAACACTTCTGTACTAAATAGTACAGTAGTGTTTTATATATCTAAAATAAAACTCTACTCTATAATTATTACAGGTTATGCTTCTGTAACTATAGTGCGTTTCACCAAATGCCTTAGCCCAATGTAATAAGGGTTTTGACAGATCAATTATCCGATGGAACGGTCTATACTATGGAATTAAGTTTTTATTATTTTTAGTATACTAATTTAGGTGTAAACATTTTCTCATGTCATCCAGATGGAGATCCGCTGGGAGCGTCATGTCACGAGGGGTCAGTGGGGGGCGCGGCGCTGGACGCACCCGGCTGGGGCGGCATGGACGCGCCCTCTGAGGCCTTAGCGCCCCACTCACTAGCTTTAGGAATAGAGGAGCAGCGAGGTGTACGTATATAATCCTAGATATTTTTACCACTAACTTTTCGATTTAAACATTAAGCCCATTAGTACAAAACGTCACTTGATACTTGTTCGTTGATTCGGTTTAAAGGTAACATGTACCTTTATAAAAAATTTCAGGTATTGCACAGTATGTTCATCATTACTATTATAACTAAATTACTATAGGTACTAAAGGTATGTTAATAGAAACCAACCACAAACAATATTCCCCAAACAGCCATTAGTAATCAATTACCTATACTATCACTCGCTCACAAGCCTGCATCCATGTTTCATACGCATCGCAACAAAGTTAGGTTTCGAGTGAATTTGTGCGTTTCGTTACCGGACTAACTCATATGTACCATCGGGGAAACGGTTTTACCGGTTACCGGTTTCAAAATAATATCCTTTGCACAACTTATTGTGCAAGTGCATTTGGTTCTAAGCTATAAACGCTTTGTAAAACAGGACGCGTTACTAGCGCGTCAGAGCGCTAACTATAAAGGCCCACATTCACGGGCGTACCAATCATCAATAGACAAATCAGCGTGTGAATGGGTAGATTGGGTGCGGCTCGCGGTACGGCGCGACGCTCGCCGTCTGGGTTCGCGAGCGCCGCGTGACAAATAGGTTAAGTGCCTTGTGCAAGGCTCAATAAAGTTGACAATCGACTGGAGTGAAACACGGGGTACGTGTAGTGTGTGGGCGATGACGGATTTGTCCACGGAATGGTACGGCTCGGGGCTCGGGTGCGGTGCGTCACGTGAATGGGCTGCTTAACGCTAAGGTGTAAATAAATAAATAAATAAAGGTGTGTTGTACCTACTACTATGGTAAATTAAAATACCATCAAACTCTCTCCTCTACCGCCAAACCTCTGACGCATGCTAGTAACGCTTCTTGTTTGAGGACATCGGGCGATTCCCTGATAGTACATACATACGGGGTCATGGGGGCGCGTGCGTTTGACAACCTGTATTGAAGTATTTCCTAATAACTATGCTGTATGCATGCATGCAATCCGGTACGGTTAAATTTGAATAACCATTGAAGCTGGATACGTTTCCTTTCAATTCAATACATATGTTGCATTCGTATTTCATGTTTAAAAATATTTTTGAATTCTTGGCAATTTTCAAGCTTAAATAAAATACCTAACTGTGCCTAACTAAATTCATTGTCAGTAAATGTCATGTTTACGATACTTTTTTCATAATATGTGTGTCTTTATAGGAACAGTAGTAATAAGCAAGTTAAATGGAACAACATTTTCAGCAGTGACATTGTTTAAAATAAGATTCCTTTTTCAAAAACCGAATGTTTTCTTTTTTTCAGCTTTTATCCCCCCCTCGACCGGCAGCCAGTAAGCAGCCGATAGTGACAGGTACCTCCACGCTGGGCAGGCGGGGACACCTCATAGCCGAAGATATACCTGGACCAGAGAGTTGTGTATAGAACTATAGAAATGTATATTTAATTGAAACCCCTTAGAACGTCTGGTGTTCAGGGATAACTCTGATTTAATCTGTATCTGTGCTTTGTTTGTTTAGTAAAATGAATCCTGCGTATGGTAATAATAAACCTAAATCAATTGTGTAATTATAATTTAATAAAGATAGGAGCGTCAGGTGATCTTGCATTATAATTATGTACCTCAGAGGTAGACAATAATATAAGTACTTTTACTTTTATGAGATTGCGTAAATGAGCTTTGTCACATAAGTGTAAAAAAAAGATCTCTCAAAAAGTGGACATAACTACCATTACTGTCTGTGTTTATCACTAATAGAGATAATCATATTTAAATATTTATTATTAAATTAACAGTTTTTAATCAGAGTTATTCCTATTCTGCTCCAAATGGTAGGAAATTAGATTTTTTGTAAATATTTTACTGACTGTGACATTGTGATAAATCTTTACTGTAAATATAAAAAGACAAAAGAAGTCCATTTCAAAAGGAAATAAAAGGAAAAACAGAAGTGTTTCGTGTTCATTATTTGAAATAATTAAAATACCCTGTAAATCCATTAACTATAACAATCATAATTGAAATATTAAGGTTACAAAGAAAGAAGTATAGGTATGTAAGTAAATATACCATGTTTAAACCTAAAAGCTTTGAAATTCACGAACACGTAATTTTTTTTTTGGGATTCACATTTGTAGTAGGTCTATGGATTCACTGAACTTTTTATTTGAAAATTGATTACTTACATCATGTCGTCTATAGGACATATTAAACATGTAACATAGATATAATACCCACATATTAGGCGTAATATGTCATCGTAATCACCCCATTAGTAGTTAATGCAGTCACTAAGCTGTAATCATGTGAATGTACTCAAGTGTACTAAGTTCAAAAATATCAGTACCTAGAGTTAGTTTTACTATGACATTCGCCACTCAGGTTTTCCCGTGGGGAAACCGGGAAAAAAGGGATTGGATTATCCTGATGTATTGAGCAAATTACTGCTAAATTCAAAACTACACTTCACCCAAAAACCATCTGTAAATAAAATATCTTATTTCATAAATGTGGACAAAACATAGACACACCCCCAAATTCATACAAACGTTTAAAAATTACTTCGTAACACTCTCTCTCTCTCTGTTACTCAAAAAGTTGTAATTCGTATATCACGACATAATTTGTAAACCAATTTTAAAGTGTCAAAATGCTCTATGAAAACGGGGGAAGGATATCCTCCCTTTAATTCAGACTCTTTAGTCCAGGTATGACAAAGGGGTTCAGTCAATGTTTTGTCTCATGATCCCTAAAAATTGCCAGAGCTTTAAAACCAAATTTTTAAGAGTCAGGTGCCCGGCTTTCCTGAGCTGAGAGATGTCTCCATTCGGTCACAGTAATCCGATTTACCTCCTTATACTTTTATCTGTTCTTATACAGGGTGTTGCAAAAAGGTATAGGTGTTCTTATACAGATATAACATGCTGCACATGCTGGTTTCGGCTTAGTATACCCTTTTTGCAACACCTGTATGTCTTCCATATACATGATATTGAAAAAAGAGTATAATAGTAGGTATTTTCCCGTATAATATTTTAAAATGATACAGTATTATGCGTAAAATTATACAATCAGTACGAGTAACCCGGTAATCCTCATTGAGATTACCGATGTCTCTGCATTGTATAACGTCTAACTGGAGCTAAACGAAGATTTTGTCGCATTCGTAATCCCCCATTAAGTAAAGCGCAGGTTAAAGCAGACCAATTTCAGCGTAAAATTAAATAAGTACCTACCCAACATTGCCAGGCTTTCACGCAAATATGTATTCGGTTAAAAATATTTTAATAGGATTCTAGTTTTTAAGTGAATACTAAAATAAAATAAAGAACTTAAAGGCAACAGCACTAACTCACTCAAGATCTCCTTTGTAACAAAATAAGTAAATAAATTCATGTGACTAGGAACGTCGATAGATAACTATTATATAATTTAAAAAACAGACAGCCAAATTACAACATCCAACTTTTTCAGACAGCGGTACAAAATCAAAGCAAACAAGAATGTAATTTTTCACACCTGGCAACATCCACCGACGTAAATAATGCAGCGGACCTCAAGAGGGGAATCCCTATGGCGCAATAATGTACTTTTGGCATAATCCGGCCGCGGCGGCCCGGTTAACCAATTAGACGCTGTTTCCCAATGTTTGCTCACCGGCCAACGCGGGATGAAAATTAATTGCACTTTGTTATGATCCCGAAAATATTCCGCTGAAAACATTGTTTTTTGAACGCTTCCTGACGTCAAGTTCGGGCGTTTGTTTGTAAATTTATACAATGGACATATTTTGTGTATAATGGGTTGTTACTTTGTTTGCTGCTGTTCCTACCTACTATTCTGTGTAAGGGTGGGGGGCTAAGGTAGCTACCGTTTTAATGGTTTTTGATGAATGATTTCTTAGAAAAACAACCCTACTAGGTGACGTGGACATTAAAATTTAAATTAATTAAGTTTTAATCGTAAAAAGAAAATAAGCGGAAATTAAATTCTGCTAAAGATCTAAAGGATTTCAGGTACAAAGAAAGTAAGCAAAACTCCTGCAAGCGGAAGACCCTGCTAAGCTAATAAAAAACGCAATTAATGTGAAATAGACTACTAAAAATACAGAGAACGCAGAGTTTTATGTATACCGTTTAAATTCGTCCGCGTGTACTAAAAGGCGAGATTAGATTAACTTCCTAATGAGGAGTAAATTCGAGAAATTTCGCTCATCAAGCTACTATACATTTTATACGAAACGGGGTATGTTCTGCTCCGCAAACAACTCGCAGAGAGCAAGCTGAGGATTGTAGATGGGACCCGTAGGTGCCAGGAATTACTAGTGACTGGGTGTCAGTCTTTTTGCTTAACATGGTGACATAATGTTAGATATCCTAATAATATTATAAATGCGAAAGTAACTGTGTCTTTCTGTCTGAAAGTAACTGACTCTTTCACGCCAAAAGTACTGAACGGATTTGAATGAAATTTGGTATACATATGGTCTACACCCTGAGATAGAACATAGGCTACTTTTTATGCCGGAATTCCCACGGGAATTTTTTTTAAGGCAAAGCGAAGCTCGCGGGAACAGCTAGTAGTAAATATTGGGTATATCTTCTGTTTAAATACGCTGGCCTGCAAAATAAAGTCACCTCAAAATTGCAATAATAAAAAAAACTGTAAAATAATTTAATGTTTAAATAATTTACATTTCACGTTATGCTATTTAATAATAATAAAAATTTGCTATTAAATATTTCATGTACTATGGCAGTAGGTCCACATTTCATTATGAAACATACTGAAACGCTTCTAGAATAATCTTGGAATTCCTGGGCGTATCCTCGTTTGGCTCATAATTTTTCATTGGACCCAAGTCTCGCCAATTAACTTCCTCTTTGCCATTAGGCCTGAGAAAATGGCGATGAGAAATGGACAAGTGTGACACGGGCACGGGACAAGGGACAAAATTCGCAAACGTGAGTTTTCTAGAATATAATATGTTATATACAATTAAATTTATCAGAATATAATACATGATAAAATTATAATTATTAATCCCTTTATACTTTATACCAAAAATTTTAAGTAGCTTTTTGGAAATAAATTTATATATTTTTTCTATTTTAATTATTATTAGGTTTATTTTTTTAAACAACCCTTTTCTTGTTATTGTAGGAGTCGTTTTGAGAGCGTCACGGCTATCGGCGCCCGCTGCCGAAGAAGCGTGAATTATTGCCGGCACTACACTTTATTTTCCTTTTATTGCATGTTTTATGAAATTTCAGCGAAAAATATTTTTTACGATCATTTTCCGCGGCTGCTAACAATTTAAGAAAAATGTCGGCGTAACCTACTGGCTATAAAACATTAAACGTAGCTAAGAAGCCTTCGAGGGAGGTGTAAATGAAACATTATTTTAGTACCCTTTGAACAATAAATCTACTCACCTACAGAGGCCATAAAATTCGGTAGGTTGATTGAGTCAGTATTTTTATTGTTTTGGGCCGTGAATCAATGGAGAATGTTTCTGTAATAAAAACGTTTTATTATTGTTTTCACGGAAAATTTGTGGCGCGTGAAATGTTTTTCCGGAGTCACTTTCTTGTGTCAATTAATATTGGTTGAGTAATCACTGATTGCGTAGGTTTACTTGAATCAAGACTTACAACTGTGCCCAAGATTTGAGACCATACTGAAAATTTAAAAAAAACAGCATTCTTTCGATTAAAATATTAATATAATTTATTAAAGTAATGATATCGTCTTAATTAATTTAGAGTTGATACCAATGTTCAGATAAATATAATAATTATTATGCGGAATATAAATATTATG
This sequence comes from Plutella xylostella, assembly GCF_932276165.1. Taxonomy (NCBI): domain Eukaryota; kingdom Metazoa; phylum Arthropoda; class Insecta; order Lepidoptera; family Plutellidae; genus Plutella; species Plutella xylostella. The sequence goes on from NC_064005.1 coordinate 5,429,684, forward strand.
AAAAATAAGGTACCCCGTGATATTTAACTTTAAATCCTATATTGATCAGCAATAATAATTCGAGCTTAGAAACATTTATTAATATATCGCACACAAACTTACACTAGCTAGGTATAGCTACAGGGTACATTTTATGTGAAATGACGATACTGTATTGAATTTCACTATAAACGCTGCATTCTATCCACTAGTTAATATTAGCAAAATAGTTTCGGAATGGTGTCAATGCAATTTTCGCTTCATTAGACTCCATACGGAATCAAAATATCGCTGTATCGTACCGTACATACACTTTGATGGAATGGATGGAAATAGTAAGTACATTTAGATTCGATTGCAGATCAGTAATTGTATTTTAAAATAATACGTTCGTTTTTCACGCACACGCCAGGTCATGTAACTGGTCTTAGGTATGTAGTGTTTGTTAACAAACGATAAATTTAAATTTCCGTAGCTATTTCACCATTACGCACAATTTAGTTGAGTGGATTAATAAGTATACAAATCAAGTTCATTCTAATTATGATAGATTATCTAGTCGTTTACAACAATTACAACTTGAACATCTATTTATTGTAAACAATATGCAGGATAAGGGGAAAATTATATAATTAAGGCGCTTTATGCACGTAACATAAATCTAATGTTGTCGCTAGCGCAGTAATGTGTATTAGGTTTCCAACTCATAGATTTGATGCAGATGCACATAAAAAATATTATATAGAACGGTACAACCATAAAAAAAATACATAAAAGTTAAAATATATCAAGTTCTTAATCGAAATTGACTGTTACAAAATAAAAGATCACAAGTGGCTTTACCTAGAATAATAAATTGAGCTAGATTCAGGCGTGACAGAAATATGAAGTATCCAGTGCTTTTGGGTCTGTATAAAAGGCTTTATAAAATTGTAAACTGGACTACAATTTTGTTCGGAACATTTTGTTAAAACCTACAAAAAAAGTAGTACTGTCATAGCAGTATCCTTACTAATATTATAAATGCGAAAGTAACTGTGTCTGTCTGTCTGTCTGTCTGTCTGTCTGTTACTCTTTCACGCCAAAACTACTGAACGGATTTGAATGAAATTTGGTATACATATGGTCTGGACCCTGGGAAAGAACATAGGCTACTTTTTATCCCGGAATTCCCACGGGAAAACTTTTTAAGGCGAAGCGAAGCGCGCGGGAACAGCTAGTCATCTATAATTTTTTGTACATTCTCTTGGTCCTCAGTATTCCTCATCCAACATACGCTATAGCTAAACTACATGTTGATCACCGTGGTGAAAGATGTTCGAGTAATAGCAAAACCTGGATGTCAGTAATACCTGCGTAGTCCACGCCTCGACCAGCAGTGATTTAATAATTAATTTTTGCAACGAAAATAAAAATAAAAAAAACACGACCATTGTACACACTCACCGAATTTCAGGAAACTTAAATGTCGTAACTATTCATACATAAATATTATTACCATTTATTCTTCAGCCTATGTACCTAAACATTTCTCATACTTTTCAATTTATAAATGGCACAATCTAATCAGTCCGAATTCGAATCTAAATCCATAAACACTAGTGTAACGGAACAGTTAAACTAATATTCGTATTCCATGAACCGCACAGCATACGTTCGCATTAGCGCGATGGCCAGATCACGAGGGTTACTCTAAACTGACTTTTAAAGATGCTGCTGATTTGGAGGTGAAAGAATATTATAAAACTTGGTCTTATTATGTGGCTTTATTTACAAGTGAGGAAGATGAGAAGTATATCAAACAAATGTGGCAATGACATAAAGTATAAACAATAAAAGATTCTATATAACTATATACGTACATGGCCTCATAATAAGGCGACGTGGCGTCGTCAACACTGACGAAATACGAACGAACGAGAGCTGTCGTGCAATCAGCACATTTAACGCAAAGAGAGAGATAGAGCCGTGGTTAGCGATGCAGTTTTGTTTTCCGAAGCTTCGGAGTACTGCGCTATAACCATGGCTATATGGTATCACGTTGTATTAAACATGCCGATTGCATGACAATGGGGAAGAAAACCAAGTGAAACTTTGGCAGCACTATCGAGTGTAGTTTTCAGATTCTGACCAATTATATTATGAGGGAGAAAAAATGGCGACTGAACCAACCAATTACCTAGAACTGGGGAATCAGGCCCAGTCGCTTAAGGCACCATCTGTAATTACTCGACTGCCGGAGGATGAGGGTAGTGTTTTTCGATTCTATGTATTTAAGTATGTATATGTATCTAACTTGACCGCCACATAAGGTATGATATCTATCTAAGTAACATTCAGCTAAATGGTGAACCCTCTGTTGGTTCACCTGCGATTAAAATTATAATTAAAATAGCCTTTATTGCGTAACTTAGAAAGAAACATTTAAAAAAGTAGTGCTTAAATTGTTATGTTAGTAGTAACTTAAAATTAAGACTTAGTGCTATTTAAATCTAAATTAAATATAGGTAGTTGTTACGCGCCCTTTCGGGTGTAGGCCTCCTTCAAACTGTGCCATGCTTCCCGGTCTCTTGCCTTCGTGAGCTCCCTCCACCTGCGATACTTTCCATTAACATTGGGGCTTGTTTTCATCTTTTTAGCGTGAAGTCAGGTTTTTTGTTCGTTTATAATTATATTTTATTAGCTTTTAGTTTTTCTCCCCATTCTCGTTCGTTCGATCGTCGATTATATTAGTCGAATGTATATAGAGTGACCCCCCCGGATCCGGCGAGCTGCAGCACGCCTGCCTGATTTGTAGCACAATCCGGTTACCGGACTCCCGATCATCGGCCCATCGTGTCGCTTAATTGCTACATAATTATCTGTTCTGTGATCGTGGAAATATTTTGTAATGGACGCCAGAGTTTTGAGTAATTGCCGGCTAATTGCGATGGTCCGTTTTAATCCGACTGCAGTGGTCACGGGCGTCTGATTTATATTTCTACTATTATTTCCTGCGTGCTTCAAGAGGTTTTTTGTAAGTAAGGATGTAAAATAGCGTATTATATGTTGATCCTAGGTATCAGTTTCCAACATACCAAATTTCATCAAAATTGGTTCATCCGTTTGCCCATCAAAAGAGCAGTAATAAACTTCCATTTATACTTATAGTATTCCCATTACTGTAGGCTTGAATACAAACGTTGCTATAAATCATCATAACTTTTAAGCTGATACTTGCCATTAGATCACGAACGTTAAATCAACGTTGAACAAACTTTACATCAATACTCCTTTCACACAGACAAAAACGAAAAGCAAACCGATTCCATTTTCAAATACCTCGTCCCGCCCTGTAACAGCGACTTAAAGTGGAATAGAGATTGCTGACCGCAGCGGAAACCCGAGCCACCAGCCGAGCTGATCCCTACCACGGGTTAACTAATTAGAGCCGGAGAGGCCCCAATGTGCGAACATCGCAAATGAAGATTTATAATGTCACTACGGCCCTGCCTCGGGAGCCCTATTAGGAATGCGCCGTCGAAGCGATTGTGGAAGCGAAGCGAGTATACTGGAGGGGTTTTAAGTTTGAAGGAAATACCTACTTGCCGTTCGAATTGAAGTCTTTGTTTGCGTGGAATAAGATTGGTAGTGAATGAGTCTTTATAAAATGCTGCTTTTGGACAAATTAAAAAGTGGGTGACTTGCACCAAACATTTAAACGATACTTATATCTATTGTTTTCTGTTGGGGAACTGCTCTTTTATCATAATTTTATGTTTTATCCTTAAACGGTTTGTTAAGTGTTTGTAAGTCACCCTGTGTTAATTTCTCCATAGTCGGTTATCTAACCGACAGGGATTGATTTATAAATTAGACGTCATCTCCATATAAAATTCATGACAGATGTGTTAAAAGTCAACCACTACTCCCTGGTAATGCTCTAACCGACTATGGAGAAATTGGCACAAATGCACTATTATTATTAACAATTCATCTCTCAGCAACTGCAACAGCCAAAAGTAACATAAATGTATTAATTTACAGATACTGTTATACAAGTACAATAATTTTAACATTGTATTTGAACCGCTTGACTAATTTGAATACACCGGCACATAGTTGAAGGTTCTACGCAACGATATTTGATATTATGTAGGTGAGTGTACAATGTACTCAAAGGTATATGATCAGAGCTCTCTGTTTACTTTGGAATTAAAGGGTTTGATGTTTGCGCTTGTTTGATGTATTTTTGGAATTCAGAGTGCGATGATTGGGTAAATTGGTGAGATATAATTAAATTACGAGACTAGCTGTTTTGAAATTTAAGCTGAGTTTTAAGAGAAGGCTGAGTTCTGAATGTTACATTGAGTATATAACAATACACTTTAATAGAATTTACAGTCGTAGGTATAAAAAGGATTCTATTTATACAGGATGTGGTGGGTCAAAGGTAGACCATAGGAAAAGTATAGGGGATTCTCATAAGTCTGAAACACAACTTTATATTGGATAAGTAGTGAGCACTGACATTATTTCACCATTACTTATTAATTATTGTCTGTTGATCGCTACTAATTGGCGTCAGATCGCATAATGGCGGCCACAGGATGTGACGTCACAGGAAATTGTTCCGTTGATTTTCCACCAACAGAAACAATAATTATGAACTTAAATTGTAAGAAAGGATACCACTTTATGGAACACCATTGAAATTAAACAAAGTTAGCGAAATATAACGAATGGCGGCCTTATCGATAATATCGATCTATTACAGGAAATCTTGGGTACCTACTTATAACATTAGTTTTCCTTGTTTTGAATATTCTGTACAGTGTTATACATATTAGGTATTGGTCTTGTGTAATACACCCTGGTTTTAGTGATGGATACCGGTCAAACACATTTAATATTTGTAGGAGGGTAGATTGAAATCAGTCTATTCCTTTGTATGGTACTTAGGTTAATTTTACTTTGACAAGAGGTCAGTCGTTGTCAGTCTTCGCCGTGTTGTTCTGCCATTATAATTCGGCATTATAATATCACCAGCTACCATTAAGCATTATATTAGATTTGTTTACTATATTATAAACAGACAAAGTGAATTTTGTGAGTGAACACCATGATTCCTTGGGATTTCATCATCACTCCACGCCGAGTCCTGGACCTTCGACTTACGTACGTGAGTAAAACCTATCATATTTTTCTATTCTTAATACCTATGTTATTCTAAGAGTTAGCAAACGATGTACAAAATAATATGTATAATTTACCTTACTAAGATACAGCTGTCTAAAAGTCAAATAGCAAAAAAACAAACAAACTAGTTACTTACCTAAAATCTATGTATTTGTGGAACTACCTAAAAATTTAACAGGCTGTGAAATAATTTTTCAAATACATTCGCAGTAGCCACCAGTTTTGTTGGAAAGCGCTTCATCACTCAAGTATTCCCTGGACACAATTTGAAGCGATGTAAAATCGTGACGGGAATTTTGTATTTTTACCTCTACAATTTCTAATGGGGATAGTATTCGGATATAAACTAGGTATCTCTTTTAATACAGATGAAAATGCAAAATTACACGAAATGAAATAAAATAGTAGAATTTAACTATTTAGGTCAAGTAGGTAGGTTTCACAGAGTTCATATTATCAAAAGCCATTTCGAAAAGCAATGCTAATAATGTTAAATATACAGTATTTTTTTAAGCTTTACCATATTCTCTCTCTAAATGGAACTAAATCCTTAATGATCTATTCGGATTCCTTTTTTCCGCTATTTATGTAAGTAAGTTTATTATTGATTCTATTTCTTGTAATTTAATTTATAATTTAGATTTAGGATGATAATTCAGGACAAAAAAAAATATGAGTTTATGACTATGACAAAGCTATGACATAAAAAACTTAAGGATTTTCGTATTTTTGAATAGATGCGTAGCTCCCTACACATACACAATTACACGAGAATTTGGACATATGAATCGATCAACTTATTTAATAGACTCCAATAAAATATGACAAATAAAAGTTAATCTGCAGGTTCTTTCGAGCGTCTTTCAAGCGCAATAAATATCAGCTTAGCAGGACGTGGCGAATCCATATGTGAAAAAGTATCAAAGAAAGTCACCGAGTGTAAACACGGTGGCAACGCACAGTTTCTTATTTCACTTTCCAAGTAAACATACTTACTGAAAGATGAATTTTTCCTTCGACAAACAAATCCAAGTTTTTTAATATCTCCCACGTCTTTTTTGATCTTTGACTTTCAGACATGTGAACATTTTGTGAAATGTAAATTTTTCTCCCCACTGTGCAGGTGAAAGCTGAAATACATAGAAATCTCGTGTTTACTTACTTTAAAAAAACTTAAACATATTTTGTAAATTACTTAACACACTATCGAACAGAATCTTTTCACTTGTTTTACCAAGCAAGCCCATCAATTAATATTAACTAGCCTGCGTTAATGGTACCTACATAAGTGTGGAAAGTGTAATGAGGGCCTAATTCGGTGTGTTTAGTGCTCAGGACGGCAGTGTCTACATGACATGGCACGGCTCCAAATTAATGCTTGGAATTAATTACTTGTCTCAGTTTGTTTTAAAATAATGAGAAACTGTATGCATCAAAAACATGGTTCTGTGGTAGAAGTGGAAAGCAGCTAAAGGGTGAATCACAATCACCTTGTCCTTCTGTACAAGTTATGCAACTAGGCATTGGTGGTGGTTTTCACGTAAAAAAATAAATTATGCTATCTCAAAACGATTTATTCAAAGTCTATACTAACTACACTACTTTCTAATGAAACTGGCAGAGCATTTTATAAGTTAGGAAACTGGCATACGAGCGGAAACATAATCATCAATATGCACACCGTACAATACGGGAGTAAATACTAAAACACACAAGTTCAAAAATCAATCCCTTTCGCCCGCTTCAGCAAATATTCGTACCTTTATGAATATATCACCTTGTCAATTACAGCTGGCGAAAGCAGAATCTCACTCAATAGGGAAAATCTAAGAAGAAAACGCTACAATAACGTCCCGAAAACCTTACCTTTTCATTTTCTTTTTATTCAATAGGCAGCACGAGTGAAATCGTGAATGGAACATTGCTGAAAGGTACATTTTAATAACAATAATGATGATTCAGGATTGTGTATGTATGATTGCAAAGTTAGGGTGTGATACTGAGCACTTCTCTTGCCAAAAGTGTAATTAATTTGTTAGGAGTAGTAACGTGTTTTGTCTTTATTTTGTCACATCTAGTAACAGTCTATGAGATAGTGCTGTTTTATTCGATAATTAGTTTCTCACAGTGGTGGCACTTGCATAAGGTAGGTATATTCTAATCTATTCTATTCTAATCTCTGTGGGGGTGTAAATACCTGCACCTGGCTCTCTCGAGTGTAACTTTTGTGCATATCGCCAAGGTCTAAACTGCCTTCCTAAGCTTGGACCATTTCCTACCACGCTGGTCCACTGCGGGTTGGTGGGTTCACATATTTAGATTTAATAAATCTAGATATGTAGGTTTCCTCACGACGTTTTCCTTCACCATAAGAGCGATGGTATACATTGTACTTAAGTTATAAGAACTCATTGGTACATGTCATCGCCGGGATCGAACCCGCATCTCTGGCGTGAGAAGCGGACACTCACCCGACTGAGCTACCACCGCTCCATATATAGGGTATATTAATTCTTGTAGAAAATATTTACAAATAAACAAATAAATACATTATGTTAAAACAACCTATATAATTTCCTAATTTAGTAAACCCAATGAATACCCTAATTCATCTACAATTTAACAGTAAATTTACGAACAAGAAAAGAATTATGGAACCCGTGGCCATTCCATACATCGCATCGTCTCGAGACTCAAGATCATTAGACTCGCGATACAGGGTTCATATCCTGCCGGAAGTCGTCGGCGTGAGTGATGGGACATTTTCGTCTAACTTCCGGTGATACTCGTAACTAGGGCTGTCTCACTTTTAGTTTGCTGTATTATATTATATTGCAGCTAAGCATAACCATGAGTCAATTACATAAATTGGGTATTTTTTCTTAATAAAAAAGGTAGAAAAATTATGTTGGTAAATTCATGATTCTGTAGACACTACATAATTATAATATGTTTTTACCTCGACTGTAGTTTTTTCCTAACAGAAACTACAATTACTCATAATGAACACATGTGTTACTTACATAAAAAAACCGGCCAAGTGCGAGTCGGGCTCGCGCACAAAGGGTTCCGTAGCAGCAAATAAAATAACTTAACCAAAATTACAGTTAAATCAACCTATCTCAAAAACTATAAGAGATACTTTGATCAAACCAAAAATCGTTGAAAGAGTTAATTAGCATGCATCACCTCTATTTTTTTTAGAATTTTATACCCCGTAGTTATAAAAATAGAGGGGGGGGGACATACTTTTTACGACTTTGAGAGCTGATATCTCAAAAACCGTTCACTTTAAGAAAAATGTTTTTTAGAAAACTTTATATCATTTTAAAAGACCTTTCCATTGATACCCCACACGGGTATGTACATCGAAAAAAAAAATTTCATCCCTCAGTTACATGTATGGGGGGCCCCACCCCCAATTCTTTTTTTTACTATTTAGTGTCATATTTTTGTAGCGGTTCATACAACACATATTCCCATCAAATTTCATCACTGTAGTACTTATAGTTTCCGAGTAAATCGGCTGTGACAGACGGACAGACGGACAGACGGACAGACGGACATGACGAAACTATAAGGGTTCCGTTTTTGCCATTTTGGCTACGGAACCCTAAAAATACACAGTATTTAGTATTGCAGTTTAAAGTATCTAACGATAAATATTGCAGAGGCAAAAACATAGTGCCCAAATAAAAAAAATATCGAGTAAAATCATCAAACAATCAAGGCTACTTCCGGTCAAATCTACGCTGCCATACTTTCATTTCCGGTTTTCAAATGTGACACTTGGCACAACCCTGCTCATACGTAGTCACCTACTCTGTGATGAGGGCGCCTGTTAGAGGATGATTCATGTGTTCCGCTCCTAGTCTGTGTTACGCGTCTTTAGCTGCTCCAAGTTAATCTGTGGTTCTATGAACTTCGATGAAAGTGTTTCGATGAGCGATGAGAGTTTTTTAGCGTTATACGGTCAATATAGGTAAATAGCTGCATAGCTCGAATTAAGTTGGTCAACGTGGTTATGAGCGTAGGTATATCTGAAAGTCTGTCTTAAGTACAATGGCATTTAATTCCTGGAGTTAATAATAATATCTAATAATGTGTAATGGTTTTCCATGCATAAATAAAATTGGTCTTTACCTTAAAAAATCTAGATACTATTTTTCTAGCATACCTCTAACAAAGTCATGCACGTTTACCTACCAGATTGACTCTTGAGCAGAAATATTTGCGATTCGCGACCAGACTCCCGATATCAATGACTGTATTCAGGAAAAATGGTTCTACCTATTTTCAAATTACATTTCACCTCAACTGTTATTGTTAAACCCTCTGAATTCTTTATCTTACTGAACTTGAGTTAAATCAGTAAAATATATTTTGATTTTTACTGTATTTTAAAAAATACATAAAGGATTTTTCATCGTTATAATCAGACACTGCTGCACGCTTTCTATAAGCGCATTCGTCGTTTAAACTTACCTCTTGTAATTTTATTGATTGTGTAATGTTAATTTGAACTGTGTTAATGACTCGAACCGAAATAGCAGAGTGCGCGCCATGAGTACCCATGACTGAAGTCTTACGGCATAATCGAGAACCAACCTAGCCATATAACAACGCAAACTCGGATAATGTCAAGTTAAGTTGAACGTAGCTGGCTGAATTGTCACGAGGAGGACCTATTTTCATTTTCAGGTAGATCTACTCAAATGAGAAATTAGGCATCCTACATTTTAATTCCAAAAGGCCATTACATAATTTTTTATAAATCTAGCATAGATTATGCTAGTCGGACTGATTCATTAACCTATTACTATGCCAATAAACACACAATTCACTCTGACACTAGCCACGGATAGCGTCAATAACCTAACACTGGACGTCTCCATTGAAAACTGCGCTTACATATTGTCAACTGGCATATTGCCAGAAGATAATCCCCCTTTACAACTGTCTCACGTACCCACTACTGTTCAGGGGGGATCGAAAAACTTTTCTAATATTCTGGTGGGCTGAAATAGAAATCGATAGACAGGTAGGAAGAGGGATGTGGCCTGACAAAACGAGTAGATTGAATTATTGTGACTGAACAGGGACGAATAAAATTGATGTGACTTATAATACGTAGCCCCGAATGCATAGACTTAACTGCTAGTTTATAAGAGGCTAGCAAGCGTCATCGTGATACTTGAATTATGACTTTATGTCTAACACAATGAGCCAAACTACGATAATCACAATGACGCTTGCAAGCCTCTTTTTAACTGCTAGTTCGTTCTATGAATTCAGAGGTTAGTCTCTACGAAAATACTTTTTTAATAAAGTAAAATGGAGGGGGTAAGCAGTTTTACGTTTAAGATGGGTCTTCAAGGATAGCCAGTGTGTTATGTATCAAGCTGGTGATTTCGGTTGTTCTTCAGAGCAAGCTCAGTAAAAGCTTATTTCTCATTGTTTGAGTATGAAACAATTACAAAAGTCAACGATGTGTCTGTATGTAGGTCATTGTAGTTACATGTTATTATATTAATAATTTCTTATTAAGTTGATGACCACAAGGACAGATTGTACATAAAAAAATATCTGCTTATTTTTCTTAACACATTTTACTCTCTCCACTGCCTTCCTCATGCAACCAACTGTCTAAGGTTGTCACCCGAGAATTCATCTACACATCACTTCTCCCTTCTGATTATTCTAAGCAAGCCTCCGATTTGCCTTCTGATCGACGCGAGCTGCTGCCTACCTGCCTCGTCGACATATCGCCGGCTCGGCCGGCCGTAAAGAATTCTCTTGATACGTACTGTCGATGTCGGCCACTTGGGTTTACTATGTGTAAGTGTATGTAGTACGAACTGTCTGTTAAATTTAATAATGAACAACATGAATTCCTTTATACGAGTTTCATTGCATTACATTTACGAAGGTAAAATAATACAGTACAAGACACGTTTTATTGTATCGCCATTCGCCAAAAACAAAAATTACAAAAACAAATACTTAAAAATAAAACAGTACGAAGAGACGGCCATATTGCTTATAGCAATCTCCAACAGACAACCTTTGGATGGAAGAGAGTGCGTAATTGTAAATTGTGTAGGCATTCATATTTTATGAAATAAAAAAATAATAATATAAGTACCAATGAATAAGTTAAATAAAATTATACGAAAAAATCACTCGAACCTGTAACGTGATTAAATTATGAATCTCACACTCCAACTCTGACGTCATTAAAATAATATAAATCCTACTTGCAAACCGAATGAAAAGCCGATGAATACGGCGAGAGCAATTACCCGAAGTGTCCTATTCAGGCATACCGATTGGCGCTTTCCGAGTATAATATTCAGCTGATATCCTGTTTGATCGGATCGTTGGGCCCATTCTCCTGTTTAATAGGCGTAAAGAGGATAACCTCAGGATTCCACATCAAAATGGTTTGATGCGGTTTTCGGTGTAGGTACCCGCTTTTACCAAGTAAAACTTAATTGTACGGAGGTAGAAAATTTTCCATACTATTAAATTTATGCATGTATAAGCTCAAAGAAAAGAGGGATAATTTTAACAAATATCTAATTAATAAATCTAATTCAAAACACGAAAATAAATTATGAAAGAAAAAAAATACCAATTTAAAATAAAATATTCAAGGTTTAAGAGATCGCCCAGGATGCGTCCTGTCCGTCCGATTAGGATGTTAATGTAAAGTCACAAAATTATTTTAGGTAACTCTTTACTATTGCAAGCATTTGCGTGTAATGTACTCAATGTATGACAACCATAATTTTATCATCTAATTATTGTATCATTACAAGGTAATCAGTGGCAGCGAGCTGTTATTAAAGGACAAGTAACAACAATCGTGGTGGAATTATTACCATTATACAATTCTTATAATATGCATCTACAATTAAAAAAAAAATACATACATAATTACAAAGTCTTGCACAGCAGTTAAAACTTTAACAGTTACGATTATGGCTTTGGAGTCACACGTTTTTCGAGTATAAGTGGGAGGGTTACTCTAGATGTACAAAAAACAAACGAAGGGGAGCTGTCGTGCAAACGGTAAGACTACTGCGACGATATAGAGTCATAGTTAGTGCATCAGGGCCTCTAGCTCGTACGGGTTTTACAAATTAGGAAAACGAAAAAAGTTTAGGTTTTCTTCTGTCATCTGCATACATTATGTGTCAAAAGTTTCACAATAGTTTTCGCTAGAGGCGCCACTTTTTATGTGATAAAACGTAAACTTTTATAATTTTCGTCAAACTATCAAACCTGTACTAGACGTGTTGAGGTCTGAAACTTAGTTTTTCGTAAGGTAGAGCGGCTTGGTGCCGGCGCCAGGGCCTCGCTGCATTAGCTGCAACTAGCGCCCAATTATGCAACGCAGTTACACTATAGCAGCTATACAGCCTATATTGTCATTTGGCGCCGAAATCTGGCTGTACAGAGCACGGCTAAACGCTAATTTTAAAGTTGATGCCTACTTTAGACAAATACTAGCCCTAAGCGTCGTTAATTATATAAGCATTCTATTCCATTCTTTTCACTGAGGGGGTGACAGTAGGTACCTGCAACTGGACCTCTGTTCTAATGGAACATTTGTGAATATCCCCAAGGTCTGTAACTGCCTTCCTAAGCTTGGAGCATCCCACCACGCTGGTCTGTTTCGAAGTTGAAAACTGTTTCGAGTTCGGTCTCTTTTGCATATAATTGTAGATATTCTGGCAAGGATAATAATAATTTATTATAGTGCTTATTCAGCAGAGTTTTAAATGATGTAAGCGATGGCGCAAGTCTGATATGTGTGGGTAAATCATTCCACAACAATACGGCCTGGACAGTAAAAGATTCGCTGTAGAATTATAATAGGTTTTAGGGACTTTTTCATCTTTAAGGTCAGACGCAAGCTCAACAAAAAAAAAACCTATTGGGACTGTCACTGCCACGTTTACAAAAAAATGGACTTAGCATGAAGAGAGCATGAAAGTTCCAGTGACATTATTTATAGAACGACAATGGCAGGTGGAACTTTTTCATTGCATTTCAGTATAATATTGTGCCCAATTAGTTTCTTTATGAAATTCTATTATTGTACCATTTTGTAGTAAAATTTAAACCATACAGCATTTATTTCGTTTTGAAATGATAGTCTATGTAATTGTATTGCTCTTTGCTTCGCTACGATACCCCAGTTTACCAATTTAATTCAATAGCTAATGTTATTTTAGTTTCATGCATATTGATGTTATGTGTTTGGAAAATGACGCTAAATTTTTGGAGCGAGTCCGATCAAAGTTAAATATGATCCTATCCCGATTAATTAAAAGCAAATATGTACGTAAATGATGGTGGCGTTAGTATATCAAATATTTATAGTAGGTACAACCACTTCGGTTGTAAAAATGGAAAAATGTTTTAGAAGCGGATAAAATTTAGTTTTTTTTGGCACAATGACGTGACGTAGGACACAGGTCTATATTATAAACTTTGTGCATGACGTGTTTTTTAATAATAATAGTTTTCACAAATTTCCAAAGCTTCAGTGTGTAAAATATTTCACAACACAACCATTTCTAAAGCATTCAATATTTTGTGTTCCTTCTGGCAAGCTACCCAATTCAAAACTTCGAACATCATCATCAGCCAATAATCATCCACTGCCGGACATCTTCCCAAGGTATTTTGAACAGTATGTTGTTTTTTTTCAAATATTGAATCCCATTATTTGATTATTTTCATACATTATATCCATCAAACTACTGCAAACAATATACGTATTCCCAGGCACATAAGTAAAGAAACGACGCGCCCACTACCCTATCAAAACAGACCCAAAACCTCAAGATACACAAACAGGGCAAAAAATTTAATTAGAAACCGTGTGTTATTAGGCGGGATTGTTCCGCGAACAGACGAAAATGCCCCCAGGCCTTCGGACATGTGCTGGGGCAGACGTGACATAAGTACCGATGAGCATTGACGAGGCTTTGTGCTGGGTATCGATCTGTTGCTGCTCGCGCCACTGTGTGGATGCACTGTGGTACGATAGATCATATTGTTATTGTGTCGTGGGTTTCTTTGCTTGAGGTTGGAGGTGTTTGGTTGTAAGGCGCGGCGGTTGGGTGGGGTTATGCTACTGCTACCTCCGTACCAAATATAGTACAAAACGATGTATGATAAACGTAAGTATACCTAAGAGAACAGATTTTTACAATACGGTAGGTTCCATGTTAATGTTCAATGTGTTTAAATTGTTTTCATCCAAAGCAGCACTTCTCAATTTATATTTAATATTATAAAATTTTATTACCACCAAAAATGTATAATGATTTTTATTTCAATATTAAAACACTAACCTAAATTTAAATTACTACGGCAATATAAACAAAACACTCACACTTGGGGGAGGGAAAGGTCACTAAATACACATAAAATGGTTAATTAAGGCCTAATATCTATAGGAAAGGACTTTAACAACCGTTTCCCCTCTGAGGTAATCACTAATCAATTTGGTGCTTCGGAAATTCGGAATATTTTATAGCAGATTACTGGGTATGGGTACTGCTTATAATAATGGAAAATCACACATGACAAGCATTCTGACCATTCTGATTATAATGGAAATTAAAATAATATTCGACGTAAAATTTGTCAATAGAAATAATGGTCATAAAATAGTCTACTACCACTTCACAAAGGCTCTGTCAAACAGCCAACCCTACGATTCGCGATTTTTTAAGCTACATTATGTAAAAAACGTCAAAAATAAAAGAAGGTCGTTGCTTATAAATTTAAGGTCCCAATTTTATCACTTTAAAGTCACGTAACGGAATCTCGCGCGGCCATGCTCCCGCTTCAACAAGCTTCCACCTAATGAATTTCAACCTTGTTTGCGAAAATAAAATTAATGGACTACTTACTTGAAAAAAAATGGGCACGGATCATGCATAATAATACGTAAAACGTGACTTCACAAGATTTCTGGTGTAGATAGCTCAAGGAATCTGTGGATGTAAAAAGTGAATGATGCTGTGTGAAGGTGTGTTTCCTCGAGCTTCGCTTCGCCCTAAAAAGTTTTCCCGTGGGAATTCCGGGATAAAAAGTGGGATATGTTCATTGTCAGGGTCTAGACCATCTGTATACCAAATTTCATTCAAATCCGTTCTGTAGTTTTAGCGTGAAAGAGTAACAGACAGACAGACAGACACAGTTACTTTCGCATTTATAATATTAGTTCGGATTACTTTTTGATGCATCCCTCAAGGACCTAAGATACCTAACTTATATTTTTATTTATTAAGTATTATTTATTATCATTATTGCACGGCATATTATACCGCCGTCTTTATCGAATCACCGCGAATTGCGATATTCGTTTATTTATGCCGATAACGGTGCCGTAAAGCGGGAACTGATGTTTATACTTATACATATGTAGGATTTAAAATATTTCAATGATATTTCAGAACGAATTATAGAATTATTACTTGTCTATGACTTAACTTTTTCATGAAGGCTCTCTTGTATATATGGCGTCTAGCAGTAAGATTGTTCTCTGTTTCTTGGGTGTACATAAATTAAATAAAGATTGTTTAAGTGCATCGGCGGATTTAATTTTCATCCCACAACTTTTGGGGGCTCGTCCGGGATGAGAATAAGCCAAAGGTGCTGAAGATGGTGTAAATAAGGTGTAAATAGTGTAAATAAGGGGGCGTGTTTGTGAAGCGATTCACAAACGGAAAAGATGGCAGCGGACTAAAATTGTGAAAATTCTTAATTAATGAAGGTGAAATTTAAGGTGAAAGTTGAAGGTGATAATGATTTATACGGATTATTAATACGGTGAAGGTGAAAAATTAATGACATGATGATGCTCAGCATGGAGGCGGCGATCCCGCGGTTCACGGGAGCGGACCCGACGTACCCGGCGGCAAGGTGGGTGGAGGAGATCAGTGACAATGCGGAGGTGTTCGGCTGGTCACCTTCCCAAAAGCTTCTGATGGCGCGACGTGCTCTGACTGGTGTGGCAGGTCTGTGGCTCCGTACGGAGAATACATTCAAGACCTTCGAAGAGCTGCAGCGGGCTCTGCTGGAGGAGTTTCCCTACGATGCCAACCCGAAGGTGATCCACGAGCTCATGACAAACCGTAAGAAGAAGCGTGATGAGAGCTGTTATGAGTACATGCTGGTGATGAAGGAGCTGGGGAAGCGCGGTGGATTTGAGGACTATGTAGCAATACAATATATAGTCGATGGTATCGAAGACTGTGTGATACACAAAGTCATGCTGTATGGTGTCACCACATATCCGGACCTGAAGGAAAAGCTGAAAATTTACGAATATATGAAAAGAAAGATGGAGATGAGTGCGCGAACGAGAAGAGAAAGCCCGGCTAGATGGTGCAGCTGCACAGGAGGCAAACGACCGATAGACGACGTGTCGGTAAAGCAGGAACCTGAACAGCAACAGAGCAACGGATGCGGAGACAAGTCGGCGGTGTCGTTAAAACAGCACTCGAGTATGTTCGAAGTCAGGATGGACGAGGCCAACAAACGGAGTAATGATTATTCGAAGGAAAAGAAAGTGACAGCCATAAAGACGAAGGAGAACGAAACGATAGCCAAAGACACAAAGGCGAACGAAGTGACATCCATGAAACGTCAATGTAAACCGGAAGTTGTAAATGTTGTAAATAAACAGGTCATGGAGAATACAAAGGTGAAAGAGGCACCAATCGAGGTAAAGGAGGAAAATATTGATATACAAAAGGTTGAAGAGGTGTGTGAGAAAAATATTGTTGTTGAAGAAGTTGAAAATATGGTTGGAAAAGAGAGTTGTCCAGGTGAATTTGCTAAGAAGAAGGATGGCACAAAAAGGAGATATTATATCGATAATAAGAAGGCGTTTAAAAGAAGATGTGTAGAAAAAGATACACAGTACCAAGATGGTTTGATGGAGAATGAAATATGTTACAAAATAAATAAGGAGAAAACTATGGAGAAAGAAATCGTGAAGAGGGTATACAAGGATGGTAATTTCTCTGAAAGGATTATAAAAGAAGAAAGGAAGAAAGATTACCATGTACTACGCTGAGTACATGAAGCCATTGCCTAGATGGGACACTGAGGAAAGTGTAGGTGATTTTTATAAGGTTTTATTTGTGTGATGATGAATGAGTGACAAAGAATGAGTGTGTTTTTAATTGAATAGGCAGGGTAAATTTTATGTGTTATTGTATGTTAAATGTACAGGATGTTTTATTGTATGTTAAATGTACAAGATGATGTTTATTGATGAAATGTTTACCTAAATATCCCATGGTTGTGTTAAGAATTTTAGTTCTAAAGTTTATATTGTGTTAATAATTAAGTGTAGTTTCCTGAAAGTTGCAAATTTAATATTTTTATGTTACAGTTCAATATGTTGTTTAAATGTAGATTCAGTAAAGATTTATGTTGATTGTTTTTTATATGTTTTTCATAGTCTGAGGGCAGACTATCTGCAGGATGGCCGAGCTGTAGGATTTATAATATTTCAATGATATTTCAGAACGAATTATAGAATTATTACTTGTCTATGACTTAACTTTTTCATGAGGGCTCTCTTGTATATATGGCGTCTAGCAGTAAGATTTTTCTCTGTTTCTTGGGTGTAAATAAATTAAATAAAGATTGTTTAAGTGCATCGGCGGCTTTAATTTTCATCCCACACATATATGCCAGTAGTAAGAGCCAGACCGAATTATTATGTATTTTTTTACAATCAATGCCATTGTGACAATCTTCGTGAATGAATTAACTTAAATGTAATGAAATGAAATGAAATTAACATTCAGTTTTATCAGACGGAGACAGTCTGTTCAGCAAACGTTGAACAGATAAAAAAAGAGTTTTCATTTCCCATTTTAAGTAGTACCGAATTAATAACGTAACTGTAATTTATAACGTAAAATTTGTATTTAATAACATTCATAACTAAACGGTCGGTACTACTTAGTTAAAATGGGAATGGATCGTTGAAGATCATAATAATAATACTTTACTTTTTGATTGTGTAAAATCATCATCATCACATCATCACGACCCATCACGTCCCCACTGCCGGGCACGGGTCTCCTTCCAATGAAGGAAGGGTTTTAGACCTAGTCCACCACGCTGGCCTAGTTTATAAAATAATATAACTATATTAATGAATGTTTATCACAATCATCATAAATAACTCATTGCTAAACAAAATTAAAACGAAACAGGCACTAAGTAAAAACAACAAAGCGTACTTATAAAATTTTGTATGAGTACTCAATTAAAGTAAGTAAAGAACTTAATTAAACTTTTTAACTTATTCAACGTGAAACACAAAAAACATCTATCGACCCAACTCCATAAGCACATCAATAAAACTTACACTTAAAATACAAATTGTCCGTTACAAGTCGTAACCACTCAATTTACTGACATATTGATGTGAATACAAAAACACAGTGTAATTTTATTTTATTTGCGAATAAATTGAAGTGAGGCATCCGGCGCGGTCCGCTGTACGGTGGCGAGAGGCGACCAATATTTTTCATTACTATGCTAATTTCATTGTCCCTATAAACGCGATGTCCCGTTCGCACCCGCAAAGAGGTTAGCAGCGCCACGAGCGCTTTTTCTGTGTCCACTGAAAAAAATCATTCGCTTCCGAGAGGTCTACTCACTTAATTTGAAATGCATTTGGCCGTTCCGTTTTTCGCCGTCCACATGCTCCATTAAAACAGCCGTTTCAACGACAGCCTACTGCAAAGGCTATCTTACGCCAATTTTGTTCCCTTTGAAATAGTAAGCTTCAAGCAGGAATAATGTGACCAAAGTGAGTTAGCGCCATATCTCTTTGAGATGATCCTCTTTGTTTTACGAACCACAGACTTATTGTCCGCCATAATGCGGAACTCCCACAAAGAGAGATCGGGCCCGCAGCTTATCAATAAGGCAACTTGTTTGTAAACAGACATCTGTCGTTTGTGTGTACACAAAACGAAACTCTTCCGCGATCCCTAAAATTAAATTATACTCAACAAAGCTGTTTCCTAAGACCACAAAAAGATAAACCGAGATTTGCCAGAGAGCAATTAAAACTTTACCTAAGAACTAACTTTGTTGGGAGCTAGTGTTTGCCGCGGCTGCAAGTTTATAGTCGGCCAGACGAGAAATATATATCTGGTTTTACTTTTCAAAGGCAACGGGTGGGATTGAACCGCCCAACTGGCAAATTAAAGACGACCATAACGAACGCAGTGCAATGAAAATGTCTCATGCAAATTACGTGTCGGCAAAGTCATTAGGGACGCAAAATGGAGAGTTGAAACCACTGCATCGGTGTTATACTGTATTTACATTGGTAATGTTACTTAATATGTATGAAGAGCATTGTAGCCGGTTCTTGCAAAATTTATTGGTCCAGCACACTTTGTGATGAAAGTCTCGGCTTTTGATGGATAAAAGAGAATGGCCAAATCTGACCCGTTTTGCAGCCACTGACCAAACCTATTTTCATTCAGTGATAAAAGTGTTCTAAATAAGGTATAAAAATAAATCTAAAGCACTTATTTAAGAACAATAGGTAGGGTAACGTAACGTACCTAGGGACACTTTCGACTACCCCAACTTTGAATGAAGATATCGCAGCGTACAACTAAGATATTAATGTGAAATTTACTTTATTCGGTAGGATATATAATCTATTATCACTAGTATTTATGCTGGAGCTTTGGTGTGACCAGATTTTTAAAAATTAAGATTAATGTAAAAATGCTTGTTTTGACCCAAGGTACGTTACACGTTTGTACCTTGGGACACTTTTGAGTGTACTTTGGGACAAATTGATCTATTATATTTTTGGTACAAAAAGTCTTGTAATCATCGTTATTTTATAACTACATTGACATCAAATTATCATTAGTTTTTAACGAAATTATATTTTGCGATTATGTATGAATCTTATGTTACAAATTAGAACATTCACTTTATAGGAATATTTTCTCCTTCTTTTACTTTATCTACTGCTTGTTTCAAACAATCCAGACTTATTACAACTCTCTTCTTTCCAGTTTTACTCTGCCACAAATAAGAACAGAGATTTATGGCGTTATTTAGAAGTTAACAGTCTCCATAGTACAAACCCATAGGATAAAGTGTCCCAAGGTACAAATTTAATCGTGTCCCAAGGTACAAAAACGCAATATTTACAAAAATTTCAATATCTTTATTTTTATGTTAGGAATCTTTAAAATAATTGCTGTGTCATAAAATTAAATAACTGAAAATATATACGTGACATTCATGTCTCCATTTTGAGCATGCTTCAATGAAATAAAGCAACTCAAAAGCTATAGAAAAGTAAATTTTGTCTCCAAAAAACTTCATGTTGTCTTCACCTCACACTCGATGCCGGTATGATCACGAGACTCACTAGTTTTGCCAAGCGAGTAAAACACTACGCATAGGGTAGAATTATAATTTGTTAAATTTGCCGGTTTTTAAAATAAAATCATTGTCCCGAGGTACAAGCGTCCCAAGGTACGTTACGTTACCCTACCTACCTACTTAGTTCGGGGGAAACATATAGTACAGTACAAAGACGTGATCTTTCAGCACCTATATATTTTGCCATTCCTCATAATAATCTAGACACGCGGTAGCGTGTCAAGCCAAGTTCGAGAAACAGAACTGGTGAGCCGCACCGTGTGTAATATTACATGAACCATTTGGAGCCACTTTTGACCCCCTCATAAATAAAAAACTATTTAATATAAACGTATGAAATTTGGCACATATATTGAGACTTACGAGATACATATGTGTTCTAAATTTCATGAGCGTATCTCAAACGGTTATTTAGATATTAATGTCCAAAAAACCTAATTTTTAACATTGACTGACTCACTCACGTAGGTATAGATCAAAACTTACACCAGGATACAAGTACTGTAGTCATGGGCTACACATCAGTATATGTTTCATCGATGGCTCCGCTGCTCTGGCGGGTCATGGCGCCATAGAGATATGGCCATTCTCCTTTGTAGATTTTGGGTCCTGTTTACTAAGTTCATGCAAATTATCTTTAACAAAAACCAATTTTTTTAACATAAGAGTTGAGCCTGATCTAATCATAGGTATGATACATATTACAAAACTAATAGAATTCAAATAAATTACCACACCGTATCGATCTTAGGCCCGGGTCTCCTATTTACGCCGTAGATCGCGTCCAGCGTCTCGCTGTTGGCCGCGTCACAATGCTCACTACGTCTACGCGCCAACGTCAGCGTGTGAGGGAGACCGCATCAGTACATTTCTATAGTGAGCATCGTGACGCGGCCTACGGCGTGACGCTGGACGCGACCTACGGCGTAAATAGGAGACCCGGGCCTTAGGAAGGTAGGTAGCAACGTCAAACTTAAAGCTCCTTTTTGTTTGGGAGTAAAAAAGGCCATATATTATAATACATACATGATGTGTCTGTTGAGCCCTCAAATCAACGATTGATTAAGCTCAGAGATCCACAAATCTTTTTGGCAAAGCCTTTATACCTCGTCAACAACTTTCGTTGGAGCAAAGAAAAATAAATAAGTAGAGAGAACCTGTGATATTCCAGACGTAAACTGAATAGAGCTTGAAACACAGATACTAAAGGTATGTATACATACTCTTCTATTCATTACTTTGTTCTAAGAAATTAACGAATGGCTTAGGGCTGTTTTATCAAGATTGTTACTCATTGGTTCCAAAACGAAGACACTTGATTGTAGTTTAAAAACGAAAGACGTTTATTACAACAAACATAGAAAACCAAACACAGCGCAGCTAATCACGATACGCAAAACGTAACCCTGAACAGCGATAGAAAATAAAATTTTCTCACGAAAATCATTCCGACCCCAAGTCCGACAAATACAACCTTTAACCTTTTGTCCGGGACGTTAGGAAAGGAACTCAAAGAAACGGCTGGTCTCGCGTTACACACAGCGCCGGGTAATCAGCAGCACGTGTTCGACACAGTCCACCTTATTACCTACCTGTCTTACACTGTGACTATATTGGCGAGCGGGAGCGGTTCTGTACCGATGTCCTAAGAAAGGTAGGTAGCCAGTGGTGGCTGGATAAGAATACCCATGGCCAGTGTTGTGGCACTTGTTCCTTATGACAATGTCCAACAGTGGATGATGGATATCGGATAAAAAAATATATCTATACCTAATCCACCATGTGAGAATAAGCTTCATCTAAACAACTTGGTAGTTCTGAAGCTGGTAGCGAAAGCACTTATGTACCTAACTTGTAAAACTAACAAACCATTCATTATTTCAAAGATTGACAGTTGGTTATTAGGTATTTACATACAAAAGGCATAGCACGGGGCGCAAGATGCCACAAAAGTTTTGCGTCTCGCTCACTCACATCGCGAAGCTTCGAAAGCGAGTGCAACTTATCGGTAAGTTTCGGTCTACTATTTGTCAGATAATGTGAACTTAAATTGAACTAGGTATTCGGAATATAGGTTTTACGGTCGGCTTACCCTAGTTATACAGGGTGTTGCAAAAAGGGTATACTAAGCCGAAACCTACATGTGCAGCATGTTATATTTAAGGTTAGGTTTCGGCTTAGTATACTCTTTTTGCGACACCCTGTATAATTAAGCGGCAGTAAGTCAGCGTACTTGTGGTATTGCAGGTTCTACATCATCTTGCGGATATTTTACATACAATTGTACAGGTTGACATTTCAATATGGAATGTAAAAAAATTACTCAGGTGGTTGGGTCTTCTGGAATATGGTTGGACTAGGAAATAAAGGAGGACTGATTGTCAAGACATGTTTAATGACTGTCTAAATAAAGGCTTGCTAAATGACCCCGTCTGCAATATTTAAGTATACTTTAACAGTGCATGAAAAGGTTACCAACTAAAAACGTAAAAAATTAAACGTACTATATTTTTTTGGGTCATTTGGTGTTGACATTTTGTAAGAGGAAATTTTTATTGCTCGCGAGTGTATAAGTAGTGGAAGGAATATTATTTTAATAATAACCTAAAGAAAGTTCTTCATAATATTTACTGTCTTAATGTATACATATCCTACGATGGCAAATTGCACTTTTTCGGCGTACTACTGCATCGCATGCATGGCAGGGAAGAGAAATTTCACATGTTATCGCTTTCTCTTATGCAACCAAACCTCACCACTAGATGCCACTAAACTTAGTTATATTACCTACATGAATGTACTGGAAATGGTTATGTGCTGAGTGTGTTTTATTTATTATATTTCTGCAGAAATGAGTTTGTTCCAGTTGCTCATGTTGTTTTGGCATTTTGAAAGCGTTTTTGGAATCGTAACTTTTGGATAAACCGACATAGTTAGTCCTAGTTACCTAAATATAGTTAATTTGTTTGTTAATTAGCTTTTCCACTTCACACATTATGTTAATTAGCGTTATTTTCTAATATAAATAATAGTATATACTTAAAGCAGATTTTTCAATAGAGACCTACAAATGCTATTTCTGAAAAATTTAATGATTGCTGTCAATGTCTAGTACGAACATTCATAATATAATTATGTACCAACATCAGAATTATTCCCTAGATAACTTTTATCTGACCATTGATTGAAAAATCCGCCCTTGTAATAGATAGTAGACATGTGCACCAGCAAACCGTCACAAAACTCCCCCATACCTGGTACTAGTTATTATTCTGTGCCCATACCTACAATATTTTAGTGCTCTTTTATGAGTTTCACTGTTGGTCTACTGTCCATCAATGTGATAGCATAATTATTATTACTAGAACAAACTAATGTGCATATGCATCACGTGAATTCATATATGACATGAAGGTTATTTGTATCTCAACTGCAACAGCGACCTAAAATACGTCAGAAAAGTGATGGAAATAAAAGTCTGGTATTAAA
Source organism: Plutella xylostella (assembly GCF_932276165.1). Lineage (NCBI taxonomy): Eukaryota > Metazoa > Arthropoda > Insecta > Lepidoptera > Plutellidae > Plutella > Plutella xylostella. Next base: position 5,453,810 of record NC_064005.1, read on the forward strand.
AATGTCTACACACGACAGCGCGGCGGTGAATTTATTCGTCGGCACAAAATTGCCGTTAGCCGCCCTTCCTTCCTGTCGCTTCCTGACGGTATAAATAGCAACTCTCTGCGACTTCGTTTTATGAATTTTTCTACTCTTCTAAATTTTACGCGTGAGTTCTAAGACGAACAAAAATCATAAACAAAGAAAGTAACTAGTTACTTAAATCTCATTAACTACCTAGGTACATGCACATTATATAAAATACAGTAAATATAGACAATCGAGGGTGTGCAACAAGGAATAATAACTATCAAAAAAGCTTAGCAAAACAAGTAAAATTCATTGCGATACCATTATGTCTACTTAGTATTCCGACGGCACAGTGCAAACGTGGTACGAAAATAGTGCCATTTTTAAGCGCCATTATAAAAGTTAAGCTGGAAATTATTTCAATTGTATCAGATTAAGGTACGTAAGTAATTAAGTTTTTTAAATATATTTCACGTAGGTATTTTTTTAGCTTCACTCATACAAAAAAACATAGGCTATTTTACCCATTTGCTCATAAGTAGCTTATTGCCTCCGAACTACGTATTTTTTGTTATACCTATTTTAATACAAGATCAAAAGTGGTAAGTATGGAAAGAAAAAACAGAATTAAAAAATAATAATAAAGCCACAAGACCAATTACTTAAATAATTTTAAATTTTCCAAAGTTTCAGATATTTTATTTCAGGAAATCATTTGTAACTTCCTTAATGGGCATATTAAACTTATTAGACCACTTTTATAACAACCTGTACATCGTATAAGATATTGCATAAATTTGAGTCGAATTTAGCTAACAAAGCTTCTAAGCTGCCGAAATTGGCTCAGAAAATCATCGGGGCAGAACAATAGGCTGAAATTATGATGATTTCCATTTGGGCCCAATGTAGGGGAGTAATGGCGGGTGCGGCGGAATACCAATGATTTATTGCCAATCTATGTAATTATGCATACACGGGCCGCGGCGTGACGTGTTATTGATCACTGTTGTTAACAAGCCCAAGAAAAAATACATTGTGTCCAGGTTAATTTGAGATTCGGAAACGGCGAACCCAATTAAATTATGTGTACTTACTCGAAAATCTGATCATGTGATAATGAGCCATTGATAAAGTTAATTTTATTAATTGCTGCAAAAAATATGTATTTCACAAACTGTAGATCCGCTTCAAGATTTCGAGGATAGGTACCTAATTAGTGAATTTATCCCAAGTAAAATATCTCACTGACCGCGTTTTCCCATTAAATATTAATCACCACTTGCGAGTAAAAAGGCGACCGCGACCGACGGCTTTACTTCTTTATTTTTCTCGTAAAGTTTACAACCAAAAGTTGAGAGTGCATAGTATTGTAAGAGCGAATGCTCTCGCCACGTCAAGAAGTGTTTTTCTACAGACACCCGACGTGAAAAGCAATAAAATTAAGAGAAGGTAGAACTTTATAAGCCAGGGCTTGTTGCTGCAAACGAAAAATACTAGACGTCGGAAAATTCAAGAAGCCGGAATTGTAGGACCTCCATGAATTTATAGAGCCACAAGAAACTGCAGGAAGGAACCTCAGTGACAACTTTTTTGTACCTCGGATTTATATACTCTAAAAGTAAATAAAGTTGAAAAGTTCTCAGCGGAAAGTGGAGCAGGATAGGAAGTAAGTAGCCTCAACAATACTACGAAACTTAATAGGATTTGTTTTTCTTGTTTTATTCTGGCACAGAAAATTCGGTTTGCTTTCAACAGTGTAAAACGCACAATTTGACACTGCAATCGAATGTCACCAGAGCGTCAAATTGCATATTTATAGAGCATTTTTCTACATTTCTCTGAATATACAGTTGTATTTTTTTCAGCTGAACACAATCGGATGTCATTAGCGTTATTTATGTGAGGCCCGTGTCGGTGGACGCAGCTCGTCCGGGGTACGTGACACAAATACGAATGTCGGTTATCATATACAATTTTTTGATTGATTTTTTTTTGTTTGCTCCTCTAATAATGGTGGAAAACTTTTGAATGCGATTGTTTATGTTGAGGGCGTGAGGTGAATTTGAACTGATGGATTTTACTAAGTTATTTCACTGTTTATAAAGGATATAAAAACAGCTTATATACCTATTTAAAAAAATATATCTAAGAACTGCTAAATCCATCTAACTTTTTATACCTACTTACTGCAATTGCAACTACAGCCATCCACGGATTACTTTTTTTAAAAGATATATTATTTGCTTGTGCCTCGTGTAGGTTGGCTGGTAGAAAATGCTTTTAGCATTAAGTCCACCTTTTGTACACTTATATCTCATATTTGTGTAATAAAGTATTAAATACATTTATTTAAGATCACTGCCCATGCGCTGGGTGCCCAGATAAGCTTATGCAGTGGGTGAGGGCCTTAAATCCCTCGATACCTCGATCAGTTGCATCGAGAGTTCTTTCATAATTATCGCGCGTCTTACGAAAAACGATAAGACTTTATATTGATATATTAAATGTACTTACCTATCTTTTGCGTCACAAATCTCGTTCGTTTGTTTTTTTATCAGCCTCCTGGCCCCAACGGTCCCAGGGTTCCCATCCAAAGAATATGTGTTGTTATTGAATAGACAAAACTATATTTGCGCCGTTTAAGGCTCTCTGAGCCACACTATGTAGATACATTCATACGTTTTTAAATCCAATAGCAGTGAGCACTACATCTCAGCGGGATTAGTGCGAGTCGCGGGTATTCTGGACTAATAAACATTTCGTAGGCCTCCTGCAGGTTGACTGGTAGAGAATGCTCATAGCATTAAGTCCACCTGATTGTACATCTACTTTTGTTAATTTGTGCAATAAAAGAATAAATAAATAAAAATAGGTAGTGCGGTAAAAAAACAAATATATTTTTTTTACCCAGGAACAGGACTATTAGGGTCAATTCAGACGTACCACAACCACACCACAGCCACAACGACGCCGTGTGGTCGGGCGTATATTTTGTATTGAAAATGAATAATCCAATTCACACGTGCCACATTTTGCCGTTATCATCGACCACCTGTGTAATACGGCCACATCGCAACCACATCGCATCGGCAACGCTGCCACGCGGCGGCGGCACCGCGGCCACCTCCTCTCCCTATTAAATGCATACGAGCACGTGGTTATCACATCGCAACGACAGCGACAACACAACCACATCGACATTTTGTCGCTGCCACAACGCAACTGCAAAAAGCCGCTGTCACACTATTCACACGTAACCACAGCTTGACCACATTATGTCGCTGCGACGTGGTGTGGTTGTGGTACGTGTGAATTGACGCTTAAAATGTTTATAAAGACAAAAATAATGAAATTGGTATTTGCTACAGTTCCCAAGTAAACGCTTTTAAATAAGAGCAATTTTATAAAGTTGTGTTTAAAGAAAAATTACTTAAAATTTATACCGTTGAGAACTTAAGCTATTTTTTTATATAAGGGCCATTTTACAAAGTTGTTTTTAAAGAAAAATTACTTAATTTTTTTTACCGTTGAGGACTTGAGCTATAACTGCCTAACACCCCCATCATCAGATCAGCTCCAGGTCACCATATTTTTCGATAAATACCTAGTTATGTATCTACTATCTACCCAAAATGAAAATTCATTACAAATTTACATTATTGGGAAATCGTTTTTATGTAACTTTGCATTTATGATACTCACCTTCCAGTTTAGAATAGAACAGCCCGAGTGTACAGAATAGGTCGGCGGTGCTCACGTGCACTCAGTTGTTTGTTAGCGGCGGTCGAGCGGCGCGGCTCAGCGCCGGCCCGGCTGGCTTAGCTTAGACCTGCTTTATTAGCTCTGCGACGCCACTCAGGTTCTACTTGTGTTGCATGGATTTAGGGTAAATATGTATTATATATATATATATATATATCGCACTTAAATCTGTTGGTTTCAGCGCATGGTTATGTATAATATTATGTAATGATTTATATATATTAAATAAACAAAGTTAAAAAAAAAAAAAATTATATATACTCTCGGGCGATGAAAAAGTTCCAGTGACAATAGCAACAAATTAATCCTATAATATGTAAAAGACTAGCTTAATGACGCCGTCTGCAATATTGAAGTGCATTTAGCAGCATATTAGAATATTACCAACGTACCTAAATATTATTGTGTTCAAATTTTTACTCGACTGCCGAAGAAGGAGGGTAATGTACCTATTTAATTAAAAATTAAATAAATTGGAGCTATTTGGTGTCCACCTTTTGTCAGTGGAACTTTTTCATGTACTATACCATAGTACAAAGTACATAATATACCATAGTATACTATAGTACAAAGTAATGGATTAGATGGGGTTCACAAATACAGCCTCAGAAAGTGACGGTGCACGAAAGGAGCGTGTCCTTCTATGTCTTACACTTACGCGCACGCTGGGTCGTCAGCGATCCTTCTCCCACGCTAAGAAGAAGGATTCCGTAATAAAATTGAAAGATAGAGTTTGTTTAAAAAAAAAACACACAAAAAAAAACACGCACTCACGCCTTGTACTAATGTACTCCCTTGCGGGGTAGGCAGAGGTGCATTGCTGCACCCACTTTTCGCCAGAGTGTTATGTTAGTCCCAATGTAATAGGGGGCGGGCCTATTGCCATTTTACGGGCACATCCAAGACCCGAGAACAAATATCTGTGTTTAAACAAATATCTGCCCCAGCAGGGAATCGAACCCGGGACCATCGGCTCAGTACTCAGGGTCACTAACCACTACGCCATTCGGTCAGAGTTTGTTTTTTACTGAATAATTAAGATTTTAGGTATACCTGAAATATATTTCAAGTGTTCTAAACCTAAAACTGACATCCTTTATATTCTAAGGATCCAAATGCAAAAGCAGTTGAAATACACCATAATTATTCGAAAACTCTAACCATAACATACGGTCAAAACGACAGCCACCCGGAATATGATATTGCAACCTTTTGTGCTTCTTTACGGTGGCAGTAAGGAAGCCCCATGATTCCTTCCGTCCGTAGGTAGTTACTGTAGGGAAGGCAGCATTGTAGTTCCGCCATACGAATATCGTAGGTACTGTAAAGACACTCTCTTTAAATAAAATACTAGTAAAATACCTAACACGTAAAAATTGTTAAGTTATGAAATAAGGAGAAAATTTTAAAATGAGTTAGTTTGAGGAGGCCGACACTGTTCGTTTGTTGTTGGTGTCTCGCAGTTTTGTGTCAAGTCTGTCTCTCCATTAAGTACCTGTGTTTAGAGATAAATTTCTGGAAGTATAAACTATGAAATTGTTAGGTGGTCCAAAAATTCTTGTTTTTCAGGTCTTCTTCATGTTAAAAAAAAGATTTATAAATGAAAGATTAATTGTCCTAGGGATAATAGATACATATTTAGAATTGTAATTCCTTACGAGACCTGCTCTTTCGGTTTACAGTACATTTGCAACACCCTGTATACGCGGCGAGCGGTGGTAGCTCAGTCGGGTAAGCGCCCGCTTCTCACGCCAGAGATGCGGGTTCGATCCCGGCGCTGACATGTACCAATGAGTTCTTTTAACTTAAGTACAATGTATACCATCGCTCTTACGGTGAAGGAAAACATCGTGAGGAAACCTGCATATCTAGATCTAGCAAATCTAGATATGTGAACCCACCAACCCGCAGTGGACCAGCGTGGTGGGGAAATGGTCCAAGCTTAGGAAGGCAGTTTAGACCTTGGGGATATGCACAAAGGTTCCATTCGAGAGAGCCAGGTGCAGGTACTTACACCCCCACAGAGAATACAATAGAATACAATAGAACACCCTGTATATATAACAAGTCAAAAACACCTTGCCTGACTTAGTACTGTAATTTTGTATTTTTTATACCCTTTGCAGCTTTCGAGAACTAACAAAAGCACATCCGCTCTAAAGCTCCTAAGTACACAGTATCACTTACAATGCAAAATGTTATTCATATTTCGTTCATTACAACTTGGAGCTAACCGAATTTGCAACATACGCTGCAGAGTTATTTATTTTAAAACTTATCTGCAAGGCGCACGGCACAAAATTGCTTAACGAGTAGTGCCTACTTCAACACGCTAACTATTGGCACCGGCTTTGTTAGCTGTTGTTAAAGAACTGAGTACTCTTGCACCTGTTACGGAGCCATGATAAGGCTTTACATATAATACAGTATACGTTTTTTAAAACTTATATGTATTTACACTCACGGGCAATGAAAAGGTTCCACTCACAAAATGTCGACACCAAACGACCCCGATTTTATCAAATTTTTAATTGAAATTTGATCAAAATATTATTATTTTTAGTTGGTTATACTCTGATGATCTGTTAAATGTTGTCTTCAATGTTGCAGAATGCGTCATTGAACTAGCTTTTTCTGTAAGGGAGTAATTTGGAGCTTTTTCCAGTGGAACCTTTTCATTGCCCGTGAGTGTATTTTAGTGTATGACTGAAGTTAGTATATTTTTATGTTAGATAATTTTAATTACAGTATTATCCCGTTTTATTTTTCACCTATGTATTAGATTGTATATGGTTAGGGACTACGACTATTGTACCTATGCCTATGTAAAATCCTCTGTATGCACAGTGATAATACCTCTATTCATACTTTTTAGAGCCTGATTTAATAGGTACCTATCCACACTATCCAGGTTCTAGTTTTATTTGAAATAAATTAGTCAAACTAAAACTCTACTCTACTCTACTCTAGAGTACATAGGTTTATCGAATTTGCAATTTTTTTCATTTGTGGAATTTAAATGTAAAATCGCATTTTTTTAAACGCGAGCATATATATATTTTTTTTTATTTTAAGATCGCCTATATTTGTGTAGTTTAGTGCATCCATGTATTCTACGAGGTGGTTGTTGACTGAAGCTCGCAGTACCGCGCGGGACTTTTCAACACTTTGTTTTGTTGACATCACCAAAAAGTTAATGTTTTTATTAGGTAGTTTTTGCCAAATGCGCCTGTTTATGAATTTCAGTGTCATATTATTTGCAAAGGTATTGGTCACCTATCAAGATGGCCATAGTTCTCAGGCTTGAAGGAGTCTTCTCTCAGACGGGTTGGAAATTATACAACACTTACATTTAACATCTAAGACTCGAAAAAAAAAACATGATTTTTAAATCAAAACCTACGCCATCCAGTCATTGAGCATTTAAATTATAATTAATACAATACACTTAATTTGCAAAGAACAAAACTTAAAAATAAAACAGTACTAAGAGGCGGCCTTATTGCTCATAGCAATTTCTACCAGATAACCTTAGGATGGAACAGAGTGAGTTTATTAATGATTGTGTGTGTAGTTGTGCGTAAATTATGGGTATTCTAATTACAAGAGTAATCACTGGAATGAAATAAAGGAGTAGAATAGCGGCCGGCAGACAATACACCAGCCTCGCAGATAACTATGATAAATTGCGATTCTGACAGCCGCAGCGATCGACGCTCGGTATCTCGAACAGTGGCCAGCGAAGTTTCGATAAAATACACATCACATAAATCATTGGTTAGATACGAAGGAAATTGTGAAGGATTGATTATATCCCGTGGCCAGACTGAGGTGAGTACTTAATTGATTTTAAATGGACCAGAATTTAATCCTTATAGTTCTAGTAGAATCTAAGTATTCAAAGTGACTCTTCTTATAATTGTATCTAGGTATATTAACATTAAAATTGTATTTCACATACCGACTGCTCGGTGAAACATGACTGCTCGGTGAAACATGATTGTATCTATAAATTGTACTTGAAGAACTACTGTATACCTTGTTTCTGGTGAATATATGAATTCTAGATTCTAAATTCTTAGGATAAATAAGATAGATGTGAACTTTTCTTTAAGAGGTTCTACACTAAACTGCCATAAAATAGACACAGTAAGAGATTACAGAACATAAAACACCTCCAAAAACACATTAGCAGCTCGGAAAATACTTAATAAAGTGAGAATAGTTACCCTCACCCACTTTTCTTACTTCACTTGGGAAGAATCGGTACAGTCACAAGAGTTAAGGACGTATTCTAAAAGCAATCCTATTGCAATAACACTATTGATGTCCTAGCAGAATACACACGATGGCGGATTGTATATACCTATAGTTATCTAGAACATACGATATCATTCATTTAGCATTTAATTCGTAATTCGGATCTCAGTTACCTGTCTATTAGTTTTTTCACAAGTGTTCACGTAAGAGAAGAGAATGGGAGAAATAATAATAATTATTATGAAATTCTTTATTGCACAAATTAAATTGGTACAAAGGCGAATTTAAAATAATAATTGTTTTAGATACTTACCTGTCTGCTTAAAAATTACAACGCTAGAATTGACATGGTACCAATTAGAATAATTTAAAAAGTCGTTCTATATTATTGTGATTGCATTGTAGTGATCCTGAGAATAGCCTTCTTGCTCTTACAAAATCGACGAAACCCATTTGTCGTCCTTATATCACACTGATTCGACGTTTATGGGCAAGCCTGCAGCGTCTCTCCAGTTGTAGTCCCGTTTTATACGAAGGTTGAACCTTACTAGATTTAGGACGACTTGCACAAGGATCTTAAATCTACATTTAGTGTTAAATCTCGATTTATGCCACAAATTTATATGGACTGACGTTTCTTAGGGCCACTTGCAGAAACATATAAAATAATCTCGATTTAAGAAACGTCAGTCCATATAAAATTTGACACTAAATCGAGAATTAACACTAAATCTAGATTTAATATGTTTCTAAGTGGCCTTAAAGCGAGATTTGACACTAAATCTAGATTTTGGATTCTTGTGCAAGACGCGCTTTGTATAATTGTGTTCAGGTGTTAGATGCATAATTATTTTATATTTTAAATAATATTTTTATATGGTATTTTACTGTTTTATAATATTAATGTCTAAACTCGCTTTCGCTTGAATTTCTCACCACGCAAGTCTAAATTAGATTTATGGATTCACCTCTAGATGTTAAAAGGGTCCAAAAATATGACTCAATTAAACACTTTTTTTGTAAGGGCCCACTCTTCAGTAACAGTATGTCGGTCTCCATAATATCGTATTCTCATGACGCGAGGCACTAGGTACTTACTTGTATCTTTTACTGAAAGTATCATTATTTTATCAATAGGGAAGTAGGTACATTTATCTTTGTCTTTTAGATGGCTTTTGCTTATTTACTTCCTGCTCCGTGTATTACTATTTATGGTATACTAGCTGTTCCCGCGCGCTTTGCTTCGCCTTAAAAAGTTTTCCCGTGGGAATTCCGGGATGAAAAGTAGCCTATGTTCTTTCCCAGGGTCTAGACCCTTTGTATACCGAATTTCATTCAAATCCGTTCAGTAGTTTTGGCGTGAAAGAGTAACAGACAGACAGACAGACAGACAGACAGACACAGTTACTTTCGCATTTATAATATTAGTTAGTTAGGATTAGGATAAGGCAATATTTATGAGTTCATGAGTCTGTATCACGGGGTCATTCACACATGAGATGGATTTTGGAGAAAAACTTCATACCTACACAAAGGTAGCGCTCACCTTTGAATGGTTAAAGTATTTTTTACCATACGTAATAATATATACGGTACATTTATTTATGTAAAGCTAAAACAAGTTTGTCTAGGTCACCACAAGTAACAAAATCTCCAAGGCTCCAACACCACTCGTAGCGGCTACGATACGCTGAAATTAAAGCCTCACATTAACAATACACGAACCAGATGGGGTGCCAGTGCAAGTCTGGATAAGAAGTTTTGTGTCTTTATTGGTACAATGGTTGTCACTGGGTTGAACTTAAAAAGATTTGACAGTAAACAAAATGCGAACACTTTTTTTGCTTTGTATTTGTACGTGACACATCAATTTATTGTTAATCTAAGTAGAGCACTAGTGGAACATTTTTTCTTTAGGCTAGGTCATCAATCTCCCAGCATTAGCGCCGTTGAGATAGCGTCGCCTAGTACTATCTCTGTGACCTGAACAATGCAGGTATCTACTTACATAATTACCACCACCACTGTCAGCTGATCTACTTCCTAGCCAGTAAAGGCCTATTATGTATACGTTTTTGAGCAGAGTTTTTATTGGTAGCTGTTTTTGTTGCACATCACTTATATTCTTAGGGTGGGTTGTACCATTTAACTTTAACTATTACAAACGTCAAATCCCTTGACGAGAGAGGTCAATCTTCAAGAGATTTGACGTTTGTAATAGTTAAAGTTAAATGGTGCAACCCACCCTTATAGTACAGCTATCATGAATAGGTACGTATACCTAATATAATTATTGTAGCCTACTAATACAGTGATAGTCGAATAAGATTTAATATAAATTTATTTAATAAAATAAAAATAAAATTGCACCAACGGCGTTTAAAACCCCCTAGTAGTTTCACAATATCTGCGTGAAACCATTACATCTACGTGATGAAAATCATATCTTAAATCTTTCCCTGTTTATTTAAGACATAATTACACAGAGTTACGGTCATGATTACACCACCGGTAACATTTATTCAGTTATTTTGAAACCGGCGGTAAGTGTAAATAGACCCTAAGCTGCGAACGGCAGATTTGTCAGTCGATCAGTCACCGTCTCATTTGGTAATCTTGTAAGACACGTGGTGATAAATCTGGGAAGACGTTGACTTCATCGTGATTTTCGCCTTTCTGAAATTGAATTCGGCGTGACAAACGCTATATCTTATTTAGATTACTCTGCCTTTTCCACGGCTTTGGTAACCGTTATAGTACATTAAGTTATATGACTACTGAATGTTGCCCAATGAAAGTTATTGCCGGCTGTAAATATTATAATATACCTATCTAAGATATTAAAATTAACCTTTCCTAATAATAATTATAGGTAGATCCATTTATGTGTTTTTGTCACTAAATGTAGGTATAATATTATAATGCTCTGCCATTAGTATCAGCAACTATTAGCGCCAACCATCAAATACAATAAATAAGCATTTAGAGGCAAAAGTATTAATTCAAATAAAACTAATGGCTTGAAAACGTGTCAAGTGAAGTGGAAATTAGCGATAAAAGTAATCAAACAGTCGTTAAATTATTTTAGTTGCCGTCGCCGAGTACAGGAGTCCTTATCCGGCCGCTCATTGGTGATTCCGGCTCGAAGGGTTTGCAGATAATTGTTTTTGTGATTTAATAACAAAAGGGTGATACTCGTGGTTACCCAGTATTAAGGGGCCTAGCATTTTTGTTTGATTTTTGCGTATTTGTCGTTTCGTATTTGAGGGTTGTTTAGAATCCTAACAAAAACGACAAGTCATGTCCTCGCTATATCACTAGACAACTGCTTAAATGATAACGACTGTTTTTGTCTGTACCAAGAATCCACAGATATCCCTTCAGGACAGCGCCATAAATATGAAACTTGCTCCCTCCTCAATATTAGTGCTCAAAACAAAGACAAAAGCCAAACTAATATTTCAAACACTAAACTGTCTCCACAATGCCAGTCAGCAAACCAATATCTTTTCGGTACAGATCGAGTAAGAATACCTTATAAATAGTCGATTTTACTGTTGGCACTAACTCGTTCAAAATATGAGTTAAAATTGCATGGCTTTCGGTCATCCGATCAACGGGGGGTTTTCCACTATATCTGTAACAGCTCGCACATCGCGGCCGAGTATTGTGCCGATGCCGTATATAATGGAATCGGGTGATTGCCGAGCGAACGTCAAATATTTGTTTCATTTTTTCGCGTTCACCAAACAGTTTTCAAATTTATGACACTCGACTCGTCTACTGCCAAGGCCCAAGGGGTTAAACCTGAAATGGACGCGGCCGGTTGCGAGGAAAATATATTTCCCAGTTTACTGGTTCATAAATAAAGCTAGAGTGACAGCGCGATGATACACTCCGCCGACCGGGAACATCATCTCTGCCGCTAAATATTGAACAGAGTATACTTGTAATCTTGCGTTTATGTTTTATGGCTCTTTTACTAAGAAATAATATTTGGTTTTAATATACAAAGTATGTTTTCCTAAAAAAAGTTTTCGGTCTTAAGGGTTTTCTACCGTGTGGGCTTTGTGTACGCAGTCAATTCATTTCAAAATGTCAACAGCATAACGACTTCCAGAAAACATACGAGTACTTAAGCGAAGAAAAGTTTTGAGAGGAAACCTGCATAGTTATCAAGGTTCTAGTCATGTAACTCATCTTTATTTATCTTGTGTTCGTTAATTACATAGTAAATACTGAACTTGCTTCCAATTTAACTACGAACATGACCACCCCTTCGAAAATCACGATGTAGAGTTTATAAATTCTAACTATAGTTAGGTACTAGGTATTATAAATACTATAGTACTGTATCATGGAAGATTTGCACTTAATGAGAATTGCGAAATAAACTTAAAACTAATTCTTCGCTACATTTCAATAACACTATTCAAGTCACTTTTATTCAGCGCTACGTAACTTGAATTTTACAACTCTAAAGAAACTAAAGTCCAGCACGAACTGAACTAAATACTGTTTGCGAGAAACTTCTTTTGTCCTTGCATTCTTTGTTTACGTTACAATTGAGATTGTAACAATACAAAAAGGTCAGAATTTCGTTAACAACCTTAGCCAGAGTCGAAGTTTTAATTGCTTCCAAGTTAAGTCTACACCTTGGCCGGCACATGGCAAGGTGGAAAGTTTCGAAGAACCTAGATTAACTAGAACTCATTTGCCTAAAAGGATAAAATCTCCTGTTTGGTTCAGGCGCCCTGGTACTCGCGAGGGCAACTTTTCTTTAGTTTCGCTACTTAGTATCTTGTGAGCGTCTAAACTTGTTTATTAATTAGGTGTCTTGTTAAGTTGGTACATTGGTACACTGTTATCTTAGTACTTTAATGTTATACGAAAATATACACATCAAGAGAATTCTCGGCTTGACGGACAATGATAATTTACGAATATCTATAGAGGCTAACTAATCTAACTATTGAACTCGAAGGATTACCGAGATTATTACAGGAGATACGTAAAAAAAGAGATAAGCCAGATTTCAAACTCCCGTTGGAAATTTTAGTAGAAAACTGACTTTTAAAGAATTTTTACTGACGGATTTTTTATTTATAAACGTATCTGTTATAAAAAACCGCTAAGTCCGTAGTGTTATCGAAATTAGGTTTTTACAAGTAGCCATCGTCTAATATGTGGATGAGGTAACGTTAAACTTTATTGAGCCCGCAGGTGTAGCTAATAAATAGCGAAAATAAATAACGATTGCATTTATTAACGTTAATAAACTTAACGGTTTTACCGTTTACGTTACAACCACCGCCGTAACGATATTACTTTCTTTTATACGGTACCCACCAAATGATTTTCTTCTTAACAAAACGGTGAATGAAAGCTCAAGTAATGAAATGAAATGTTTTTTTTTTAACACCTACCTACTAAATACCTATTGCTATGTAAAACAATAAGATTGCTTACTTTACTTTACTAAGCTATATTTCTTTGTTTTAATTATATTTTGTTAAAAATGTTGAACCTACCATACCTACCCTATTGTTCAATTTTCACATTGTAAATGACTAGCAGGGATGGGCGGGGTACCCAGTATCACAGGTATCTCACCTAGTACAGGGGCCCTTGTCACTTGTAACATTTTGACGTGTATGTGTTGAACAATAAATTTTTTGAATTTTGAATTTTTTTTTGAATTTTGTCTTACTTGTAGGTACTTACCAAAATTTATCTTTATAGTTAAGTATAGTAAAGTAAAATACAATAATACCTACATATAATTAATTAGGTACCTACATATAAAAAATACGTATGTGTTGTGTATACGAACAAACATTTTCTTTTCCATGGAGTATGTTATTTTTAAAGGCCTCGCATTAGGTAAGTTAAATTCACATGTTTCTGTAATATTCAAACTTGCTTTAAAGTTTTAGAAACGTACAATCGATATACGCCACTCCACACCAGTAGGGTTACTTTAGTTTCAAAAATTAACGAGATACTTACCTCTCATGCTATCGTCTCACATTCGTCACGGTTAATAAAACGCAGCTGCAACGCTATTCGTTAGCGCAGCAGCATTCCGAAACTTCGTTTTGAGGGTTCGTACCTCGAAAAGTAAGAACTTAACCCTTGTAAGTAATTTTGTAGTCCATCTGTCTGTCTGTCTTTCAGGTCCCAATATATCGGGGAATACGTGAAGATATCCAGTTAAAATTTTAACCATATTGTACGGAGTCCTTAGTGCTTGAGTCCAACTCGTACTTGGCCGGTTTTCGTAAGCTAAACTGATCCCCAGAAGCTTCGTACAAAGAGGACCCAGCTGCAGCAAATTCACACCTTCCGAAGAAATACGACTTTCCTTATTAGTCCATGTGTTGTATAGATTTTCCTTTACCGTGCGTAGTAAACATGAATATTTACGAGCTCAATAAAATTGTGTTTTAACAACACTGCATGGAATTTACTTACCGTTTAGGATTAGTTCTACTGTGAATATATTAGGTACTTGGTGATGATGATGATGAAGATAATTGGAATCCACATCCTAGTTTCCACATTACATTATTCACACTCGAGTCCAAATTGTTTCATGCATTTTTGGAACATTATCTGATGTGATACACCTGCTAGAAAAACGACAGCTGACAAGTCCAATTCTCTTATTTATTCTATGTCTAGACATAAACGACTTGTTAGGCATAGAGGCAGGTTCGCTTTGCTTTGTCATCTGATTAAAATGGTGACACGGGACAAAAAATAAGACAGACCGAGAAAGTCCAATCCTGCAAGTCACTCGATACCAACCGTTTCAGATACGAACTTTGACTTATGACCTATTAGGCCTCTCGAATTTTGGTGATATAATTTGGAATATGTTGAGAAAGTAAGACATGACAAATTTGATAGATTTATCACAGTGAACTTGTAATTTATTATAGTAAAGACTATTTCTAAGTATCAGCTCTACAAACACTGGACTGTAATATCAAATCAAAATCTGTTGAACAAGGAGAAGTAGAGAAAAATTTGGTAGGTAGGTACATCACATAATTCAATATGAACTAGTATGTAGATGGAAAGATGTCGGCGCATCCCCACTGCTGCAAATGGAGGAACCTCCGACCAGGCCGGGTGTTGTGGCCTGTAGGTATTTGTATTTGTTGTAGCTTGCTGTGAAACTGCAATCCCGCGATGTAGGTTCTCATAGTAATTTCATAGGTTTCATACAAATTGCGTATATTGCGTTTTGAGCGCCATCTGTTGTCTGTCATCAAAACTTCGTGGCTAGGAGTCGGCCACACTAGTACCTATTTACCGAAAGGCAAGTATTCACTTTAAGATAAAGCCATTAATTGTCCGATCATAATCTAGATAGTTATGTATGTAATGTGAAAACTCAGCCCGAATCCGCAAAATTACAAATAAGAGATTAAAATACAGAAAGCGGTCTATTTGTGCGGTACAAACTGGGAACAACTGATATAACTTGGGTACAATATCGTGTTTAGACCAAAGTGCTTATTGCGTGACTCGGCATTTTCAGGTCCTTTGTTATTTTTGTACCAATTTGTATCTATTTCGTTATAGCAGGAAAATGTACTACTTGTCACGTCATTTGAAGTGAAGTAACGTTTGAGAGCGCATTGTCGGTGTTTTAAACTTTGAATAGCATTAGTTAAGTTGGTACAAGTACTCAAGTAGACGTGAATTGTTACGTAATTTTTAACGAACATTATTATCGAATCATAACAACCCAGATACTCATTTAGAAAGAAGACGCAACTAGTTTTGAAACGAGATATTTCTACAAGCATTGTTAATGTATATAAATAGCGACGTTAAATAACACCCACACCGAGTTACAAGGTATTTTTTCAACGTGTAACGTATTTGAAATGTATAGAAATTGATTTCCTTAAACTCATTTCCTGTATCCATCCACCTACCGGGCTCCCAAACCTACATTGAGCGGTTTTAGATACATATTATTATATACTTAATGTAACAGAGTTTTAGCTGTAAATCACATACAGTAGGGAAAATTGAAAATAAATTCCTTTAAGCTTCCAATTACCCGATCGGGAATATCGAATTTATACGAAAGGCAGAATTTCGTTTCAATCGTATGTTAATTTCATAAAATACTGACATTTATAAGTTGTCAGTCTCAATTTTTTAATTATTGTAAACTGTATTTTACTATGGGAATCACAATTCTTGTTTCTCGAAATTCCGTCGTCGAACAATAGTTTTTAGAATGACCCAGTGATTCGAATGCCGGGGGTGCCTTTTCGATTATTATAGATAATCTTTTTGCAACAATTGACACAATCTTTTAAATACCAATGTATTTTATTACAAATTTTCTACTATATACTTATAAACATTTATATCTAGCTATTTAAATGTGTTTCCTGACACAAGTAAATAATGACCTGCTATTATATTATTATGAGTATAATACCTACGTAATCAATCATTTTAGCATCCAGCGGCCCGGTCAATAGGTGAGTAAATTTATAATTTAATAACTTCATTCTCCGCCGGATCCGCGACGAGCTAATTTGTATTTGTAAATCAATCAACAGCAACGTCGTGCCTAGGAAATATGAGTTGCATTTCTTATTTATGAATATACTAATCAAATAAAGCAATATTTTAGAAAATTAGATTGCTTATTTTTATTAATATAACGAACTGCGAACAGTCAGTATAATGTATTTGTACAACCCATAGAACAACGCGGACTCGGGTGTACCCTCATACTCAATGGTACAACCTGCCTACGCTTACTTCAGTTTTATTATTGACGGCTATAATATGACATGAAAAAATATTCATCAATGGAGTTTGTGTGTATGGGTTCAGATACAGACCTCTCTTACCTATCTATAAAAATATTATTTGATTCTGCTATCTTCCGCCTATAAATCTTAGGATGAAACTTTTGAAGCTGGGGGTGGTGGGTCTTTACTTTTTAATCACTCTACTTAGGTTTAATAATGATAACAGGATAAGACCACAAGACCCAAAAAATAGGATAAACATAATATATGTATTGCAGCTTTCGGTATATAGGTATTCTGAGAACGCCCCGATATTCATAGTAAATATTGTAATCAATATGAATGCACTAAACTAGGTTATGTTTGATCTAGATGTACCTACCTACAAGGCTAGAACACATTTACATATTTAATCATTCATCATATTAATTAATGTCTGTTTTAGGCGGCTTAACATAATATATTTTAAATGGCAATAAATAAATTGAATAGGTCATGTAAGTTTTAAAAGCTTCTAATAAATTTCAATGATGTTTGTGTACCCATAGTTTCTGAAATACTGTAACTAGACTCCTAGTAATTTTTGGTGTTTATTGCTAAGAATGACCTTAGTCCTTGTAGAGTTGTATGACCGTATCGTCGTAGCATGATGGAAGCGTAGCACTGCATTACCGTAGCGGCGTAGCACGATAGGGCCGTAGCACTGGTGGAGTATATTGTGAAAAGTCCACTGTATTAGTGTGTTTAAATGGTAGGAAAAAAAAACTGGGGGAATTTTATAGAACTAAGTTACTTATAACCCAAAATCGTATAAAATGCTTCAACTTTATTTACTTATACTCCGAATGTACTCCAAGTTCATAACTGATCACCTCAATTTTGATATGCCCAGGACGTATTCGCATTTCTACATGAATTCCATCTGATTGTAGCCCAACTGTAGAGCTAGATAGTGTTAATTTGTAGCAGTAGCTAGTTCAGACAGCGCACTCTAGTGGAACTTATGCGTACTAATTGCGATGAGTGATGCGACACCTGCAGTACGGGCGTGATGTTGCTTAACGTTCAAAACAATGGTACGTAAACTGCTTTGATGTTCTATTGCTTTGTTAAATTATTTCCAATTGAATTGCACGAAATATGCATTAATTTACTACATAATAAATTGTGTGCTGGATGGAATTTTATGAATGAGGTCCGATGGAAGGTGAATATATCCTGAGCTACTATTGTTATGAAACCAACTTTGAAATTACGAAAAACTGAGTATTTAAAACATAAATTTAAAATGTTTCATACTACCATCATAAACAGAATATTTATAACCAATTAAAAACGTAAATATTCTGTTGAAAGTTACAATTAAATAATTAAAAAAATTTTGCCATTTGGTGTCTGTTTTTTGTAAATGGAACTGTTTCTTTGCTCGTGAGAGTAACTTGGTTGATTTAAGAACTTAAAGAGGCCATACATTTTAAAAAATTGATTTCTTGTCATTAATGAGATGGTTTTTCTGTTGGCATACTGAGCAAACTGATAAACTTAAAACCTAGATTTTAGGACTATTAAAATCACATGCAGCATCAGGGAATACAGTTACTTTCGGCTTATTCCCATGAACTTATTTTATTTAGAAATAATATGGCTTTTAACATAACGTATATCAAAATCTTCTCAAGTGCTTAAAACAATAAAAAATAGTAAAAATGGGAAGGTCTTATTATACAGAGTGTTGCAAAAAGGGTATACTAAGCCGAAACCTACATGTGCAGAACAGTGTCAGTCAGTTACAGAAAAGAGCCATCCGCTCTATATACAAACTTGGTTCCAGGGATTCATTGAGAGAACTATTTAAAGAAATTAACATCCTTACAGTTCCATGTCAGTTCATTTTTTCCAATTTAATGTATGTACGAAAGAATATTTCAACTTTTGATACAATTGGCAGTAATCATGACATTAATACTAGGAACAAGCATAAGCTGGCTTTTCCAGCGATGCGTCTGGCGAAGGTTAATAAATCGTTTTTAGGGTACTGTATTAGCTTTTATAATAAGCTTCCAACAGAAGTTGCTCAAATGCCAGAGAATAAGTTTAAGTCTTACATTAAAGAGAAACTCAGTAAAAAAGCTTATTATAAAATTAATGATTACTTAGAGGACGTTAATGCATGGCTGTGATAAGTAGTTAGCTCTGCTCATATTATTATAATAATTATTATTAAGCTTATATGTATTGTATACTAACTAGTTTTAAGTCTTTTTTTGAAAAGATGGCTCAGGAGTTTCTTGCCTCCGTTCTTCTCCTTAGACAGAAAGAGCCCCCCCTTATCCGAACGGAGAGTAATTTGTAAAAATTGACGTTCATCAGAAAATTTTTTGTTTGTACGTTGAATAAAAAAAATTGACTTTGACTTGACTTTGACTTTGCAGCATGATATATCTAAGCCCGAAACTGAAATCAGAATTTGGAAATTCGCGAAACAAAAAAATTCATTTTCCATAGAAACTTTGTTGGTCACGTGACTTTTTACTATGGTTTTTTTTTTCGCGAATTTCCAAATTCTGATTTCAGTTTCTGGCTTAGATATACCATGCTGCACATGTAGGTTTCGGCTTAGTATACCAATTTTGCAACACCCTGTAGATTGAATGACGAAATTGTAATGCTTCAGTTCAATTCTCGAGATACACAAGCAACATGGCTTGTGCGTCTCGAGCACATTTTTTTTTAAAATTTTGTATTGAATATGTAAAGTTTAAAAAAAAATTGGTAGGCAATGTAAAATTTAATTTAAGTTCAATCCAAAACCATACCAAAAGATAATCTATAAGACAGAATAAGCTGAGCTGAACCTTATAAATGCTTAGGACATTACCTTAGAATTAAAAAGTCATCAAATCAAAGAAATCAATTGCGCAATTTCAATAAAAAAATATGAATTACATGCGTGAAACAGAGGGTGGCCTATTCGGAAGCGCCTAGGGAGTTTTGTGCCCCGAGCGAGTGATCCGCGCTTAATTACTGGCTACAAGACTCGGCCCCCGCGTGCCAAACACTAAACGGGCCTCGCCAGTACCACTCGGATCATGGAGCTAGGAATACGACCTTCCTGTATTCTTAAAAAGAAAGTTAGTAAAGTTTGGAGTTTATTCAAGTCAGTTTGTAAAGGCAATACCCATGGAAGTACTTTATTTGACACGTACTTATGAATGCCAACATTAGGAAAATAAAATCTTCACCCTAATAGCAATTTGTGGGATTTGAATGCGGGTTCAAATCTACCATGGTGCCATAAGCGACTAAACTACCACTGCACTATAATTTATATTATAAAACTAAAGCGATATCTTCGTTGACCGTGTACAAATCTTCATCTTAATAGTTTAAATAAAAAAAACAAGAAAATCATCTAGACACGCGGTAGCGTGTCAAGCCAAGTTCGAGAAACAGAACTGGCGAGCCGCACCGTGTGTAATATTACACGAACCATTTGGAGCCACTTTTGACCCCCTCATAAATAAAAAACTATTTAATATAAACGTATGAAATTTGGCACATATATTGAGACTTACGAGATACATATATGTGTTCTAAATTTCATGAGCGTATCTCAAACGGTTATTTAGATATTAATGTCCAAAAAACCTATTTTTTAACATGGACTGACTCACTCACGTAGGTATAGATCAAAACTCTTATGGTACAATACAACATACTATTATAATATGCGAAAAATATGAAATGGCTTTGAGATGCATAACATTAATGTTAACTAGTCTAAGATAGCTGTAAATATAATGGAATGGGATCGGATCAAATCGGAACGAATCGAATCAAATGGAATCGGATCGGATGGTGTCAAATCGGATCGGATCGAATCTAATCGAGTGGAATCGAAACGAACCGAATCGGATCAAGTCGAATCGGATCAAATCGGATCAAATCGGACCAAATCGGACCAAAACGGATCAAAACGGATTAAATCGGATCAAATCGGATCAAATTGGCTTAAATCGGATCAAATCGGACCAAAACGGAACAAAACGGATCAAATCGGATCAAATCGGATTGGCTTCATCATCATCATCACGACCCATTACGTCCCCACTGCTGGGGCACGGGTCTCCTTCCAATGAAGGAAGGGTTTTAGGCCTAGTCCACCACGCTGGCCAAGTGCGGGTTGGTGGACCCCAACACAAGCAAGCTTGTGCTGAGAGAGTTGTCGGGTAAGTGGGCAACCCGACTGTCAGATGTTTTCAAACCGCCCGAAGGCCTCTGACTAGGCTTAACGACTGCTGCCGAAGCAGCAACCGGGACCCACGGCTTAACGTGCCGTCCGAAGCACGGAAGCGTCCAGAAAAGCACCACTTGAAATTGGTCACCCATCCAATGGCTGACCGTGTCAGTTGTTGCTTAACCTCAGCGATCAGTTACGATCACAATCGGATCAAATTGGCTTAAATCGGATCAAATCGGATCAAATTGGCTCAAATAGGATCAAATCGGACCAAATCGGACCAAAACGGATCAAATTGGCTTAAATCGGATCAAATCGGATCAAATCGGATCAAATCGGATCAAATCGGATCAAATCGGATCAAATCGGATCAAATCGGATCAAATCGGATCAAATCGGATCAAATCGGATCAAATCGGATCAAATCGGATCAAATCGGATCAAATCGGATCAAATCGGATCAAATCTGATAAAATCGGATCAAATCGCATCAAATCAGATCAAATCGTATCAAATCGGACCAAATCGGATCAAAACGGATCAAATCGGAACAGATCGGATCGGTTAAACAATTGAGTGAATATTGTACCTAAATTTTATAAAGTCTAGAGACTTTTGGTTTTTTTAAATGAGTTTTTTAAATTTGCCTTTATAAATGGACCTATCTTCTTTTAACATAAAATAATGTATTGTGGCCTAAGGTCTGTCTTGGCTAGTTTTCATATATGAATTACTTATAGCCTTCACAAGTTAAACCAACAAGAATTTGTCGGTTCTTTTTAATTCGAACATAATAATTCGTTGGTAAGTGTATAAAAACTAGCCAAATCAGACCTTGGGCTACAATACATTATTTTATGTTATAAGAAGATATGATATGTTATACTGTTACTTATAAATAAAATTCAGGACTGATCATTGAACTTGGCACCCATTTAGATCTCACTTCTTTTGTCGTTGTAGACAACAACCAAGGCATTTATAATAATATTGAACTTGGCTCTCATTTCACATTTATGTTTTTGATTGGATTATCTATACTCTGTCCATTATATTATTGGTTTTTATACATTCGAAATCCCATACATATTTGACGACTGCAAAGGAAAACCAACTTTACTTACCAGATATAAGGAAACGTCTAAAATATAATAACATAGTGGAAGCTCTATAGTTTGTAAAAAATGCTACGTCGAGGCGTAGCACATTACATAGCTACGGGACGCCTACGCCGCGCCGTAGCAGATTCGTAGGCTTGCTACGGCGACGCGTAGGCCTCAGAATTGAGAGTTATATTTTTAAATTGATGTAGGTGCGTTTTTAAAATACATACCTACCTATAAATAAACAACCAACTGTTTCGAAGTGTAACCCATATCCTGTGGCGGTGGTTTGCCATTATTATATAGTGCGGGTTGGTTCATAGCTCTCTGACCATCAATATAACTGGTAGCTAAATATAACAGTTGTTTGTTGCTTTGCCAACGGATACTTAGCTTAGGTTAGCTAGGCCGGGAGCCGAGGGCCAAAAAACTTTAGAGATTCGTGGTTGATGCCTCAATTGAAGCTAGCTTTTGCGTCGGATTAGATGTGAAAACTTAAATATTGTCTAATAGAGCTTTAGTTAGTGTAATAGCCACCACAATGTTGCCAAGACAAACCACTCCGGTTTAATGGCGCTGTCAAACAAAAATGTAATGTATATATGCCTGTTTTTATAAATAAAATAATAAAAATAAAAAATCTATAAATAGATATAGTGTTGTAGGATTGGTATTTTATCTCTGACCCATAAACAATCTCCATTCTATAGTTAATTATAAGGATTTGTACCGACCCTCAATTTTGTCATGTCGAACATATTTACCTAATGATTTTATTACGGCACTAAATTGCTGTTTATTTGATTTTTGAATGCGATTGTGATACGACAGCAGGTTGATTTACGAATAGATACATACTTAAATACTTACAATTATATTAGAGCTGTTACAACAACTGATGAATAACAATATCATTACATAAGTGGATGTACGTGGTGGCGAGTTTGCTCGGGATCCACACACGCGGCCCAGACACTAAGTTAAACCGTACGCCGTGTCGTTCTGAAATTAATTAAATTTATGTTTACTTTAAAGATTACATGCAGCTCTCGCGTGTGTGCGCTGCGGTTAATCTATTATGGAGAGGGGTTTCCGAACGAACAAAAAGGTCGGGTATTTAATATTATTGTAGGTGTATTTTAAAGATCACTTCAGAATTGACTATCGACTGGTTAGAGGTTCACTTTAGAACTTTTTACGTCACTTTTTTATTTACCACTATATCCATACATCAAAATATCAGACGTACTATAGCTGTATTTTGGGAACAGTAAATCAAGTAGGTACTTAGGTACATATAAAGGTTCCACTGGAACATATAAGAGCCACGTACAGGAGCTTCACCACCAATCAGAACAGAATAGATCACAAAAACGTTATTGTTTAAAGCTGTATTACCTACCTACTTACAATAACTTTGAATATACATTCGTTTGTCTACACAGGTCCTTAAGATTTATGTTACGTGCTTGGGTTAAATTAATCTTTCGTATGTGTATTTACTACGGCTAAGCAACCAGATACACATCTAGAAACTAACATGGCCGATGGCAACACACACACACGCCCCTGTAAGAGTTTACTTGAATTATTATACAATTAAATAGTGTCTAAAATTTTTTTTAAGTATCTAATGTTTTATTAATTATTCCCCGTTTGGAAAAAGACCATTGTCTTGGAAGAAAAACGGAGAAAAGAAACTCCTAATAATGCCTCATCGACATAGGTAAATATAAAATTTACATAAAATATACCAAATAACTACATATAATTTTTCAATACTCATTTTGTTTTTCACTTATTTGTCTTACAAATTTAACAGAAGACAGAGTACTGCTTTAATTTTACACATTATGTTACATTTACATAGACCTTCATCACACACAAATTGCCGTCCTAAACACATAACGATTTTAATTGTGCGGGAATGCATGTACCAAGGTAGATCATTTTTATAATTATTGACCCTAAATGAGCTTTAATTAATAATTTTATGAAAGCTTGAAATAGGGTTGTAAGTAGCTGGGATTTTTAAATCTATTTTAATTCTTAACCTTCAATTTAATACGATAATAAAGGGGCTAGTTAAATTTAATAAAATTTTAAAATCCGCTAAGGTAATGTTGATTGAGGTATAAATTATTTCTTTTCTCACATACGAGAAACGTGAGCGTGCTGCGAGGGAATATTTTATAATGCTTTTGACGTTTTAATTAAAAACCTCGATGGTTATTTTTTCCGCAGCGCAAACAACATTCCTATAGAATTAGAGGAGGAGTAATTGAGTAGGTACACAGTGTCCATTCTAGTCTTTTAACATCCACGCGACGACCAGCGATGTTCGCAAGTTTAGATATTTATAATGAGACATCATCACGGCCCATCACGTCCCCACTGCTGGGGCACGGGTCTCCTTCCAATTAAGGAAGGGTTTAGGCCTAGTCCATCACGCTGGCCCAGTGCGGGTTGGTGGACCCCAACACCAGCAAGCTTGTGCTGAGAGAGTTGTCGGGTAAGTGGGCAACCCGACTGTCAGATGTTTTCAAGCTGCCCGAAGGCCTCTGACTAGGCTTAACGACTATTATTATTCGCTTTATTCGCTATAAACTAACGCGAGCGTCGCATTTCAAAAAAACATTTTTGTTACCTTCATGGGAAATAATCCTGTTGGCACAATAAGTATCCTTCTGTCCTACGTGTATCAAATTATATAGGTATATAATTTGCCATACGCTTCAAAAACCATTTTAGATATGTAGGTATCTTTCACTCTTCAAAGTCGTCTTTGGAGTTAATATAGTAGAATTGAGGCAAATAGTGGGCGTGGATGGTTAATAATTATTTATGCAAACTAACTATGGTTACCTCTTGTTGCGTAAATTTTATATGCTATCAGGATTTCTGAAGTTAATCCTTGACCATCATCTCTTTGGTATGATTACACTTGGACAATCGGTATAGGTTATGTTCCCACCACAAAATATTTTATAATTATTATTATTATTTTAATTTTCCCTGGGTTCTGTAAGAATATCATATTTATTTGGATAAAAATAAAATAAATATGAAAATCTATTTGTGAGAGTCGACTCCATACAAAAAAAATATTATTGTGTAAAGTAGGTAGGTGGTGATTTGTGATTGTGGTGGTGATGTGTGGTTGATTTGTGAAACTTTCTTATTATGATAAGGTACAAAATAGATTATACAGTTGACTGTACCAGTGTAGGTGTATACTTAGTTCTAGCAGTTATAAACAAAGAGAAATTTGAGTAGACTCTCATGCGAACGCACCGTATCTAGTTCCTCAAAGAACTACAATAAAAGAGGATACTTACAGAGTCTTATTTGGCAACTATTTCCTATCATCATTCGCGGTGTATTGGAAAAGTTTTTCGATCTCATGACCGGTGCCAGGTACGTGAGACATAAACGATGCAGCGGTTGTGTGCTCTATGTACTTAGCTGTCTATGTAGAATTGTTAGAATTTTGCTAGGCACTATTTTCTTCTTTAGATAGGTTTTTTTGTAGTCTTAATACTCTTCTACTGCTGGAAAAAGACCTCCCATTTATTTTTCAACTAGCTGTTCCAAGAGTTTTCCCGTGGGATATAAATGTGTACGTGGGATGGGCGATAAAAAGTAGACTATGTGTTCATCCAGGGTGTCAGCTAACTCCATACCAATTTCAATAAAATCGGTTCAGCCGTTTAAACGTGAAGAAGTAACAAACATGCACACAAACTTTCACCTTTATAATATTAGTAGGATAATTCTGTTTTGTTTTGATTTAAAATGGCATAGACTGCCGAAAGGGGATGGGAAGGGGACTCGGGGGATCATCCTGTGTAGGAGAAAATAATATTTTTGGTGAATGTTTAAAAGACGTAATACAAAAATTCTTTAGAAGGACCTCCTAAATCACCACTTTTTGGCTTACTATACTACTTTTGCAATAAGGCCTGTTTAGCTACGGACTCTATCCAATCCCACTTTGTAATATAAACCTGATCTAATATTGTTTTCTCCTGCAATAAGCTCAATTCATTTTAAAGTTGGCTTTTCTACTACAACACAGGTTATGAAACGTTAGTAGGTACCGGTATACCGCCAGAGGCAATCAAATACAGAGAACTCCCTAAGGTATACATTTTATAATTATAAGCTATCTATGTATTTAGTTTTTTTTTTTTTAATTCTATCTTACTTTACTCATTTCATATGTTTTATTCAACTATTAGGTAATTTTTGTAGATTGTCAAGGAAAATACACATCGACTCTCAAATTTTACCTCAATCATAACTAAATAATTATGATATCCAAGCCATATTTTTGAGTCAACTTTTAAAAACGGTATATAACTCATAAAATAACGCACAGTAGGTACTTCTTAGTGTTTCGAAAATCTTAAAGTGGTTACCCAATAATGTTTCTTTGTAACTGGCATCAATCGAAGTAATCCCGTGCGACGCATTTGCCTCAATCACACTTCGCACGCACAACAAAGCCACTTTTAACGTCACTCAGAAAACCAATAAATAGTGATAAACATTCATTGGAGGTGGTCGATTTACTGCCGCGGCTCCCGGCGGGGAGTGCGCAGTACGCGACTGATGACCAGGGCTCCACTCCTCTCATTTCCTCTGGGTGACATTTGCCCAGCACTTGGGAAAAAGACGCGCGTCAGGTAAGTATGTTTCGAAGTGCCACGGGCTGGCGAGGCGAGCGGTGGTGTTTTCGCTCGATTCGATTGTAAAACAGCTAAAGTACTTACGAGTATATTATGTGCGTATGTATGCAAGAGCGGCATATTTTTTATTGTTACTTTGTGCAATACAGACTTTTTACATAGTATTGTATTGAAAATGTTACTTTAATATTAGTCCTGTACACAAAACTGCGTCGCAACGTCGCATCGCAATAATCTGCAACTGTTTTGGCAGTTTTTTAGGGTAAATGCTTGATTACTGTCGCACGTTTTTGCGATGCGATGTCTGAATATTTCTTAATTATTATACATCATTTGAATAACTACGTAGGATTTTACTCTTTAAGTTACATTTATTTACCTAGGTATATTATGACAACGGTTTCCAGGCCATGTCTTTAACCGCGATTACAATTTCCAGTCAATATAATTATATATTTCTCAGTACAAGTATCCTCCAAGACAAGTGTGTATTCATAAGTTTCCGCTGTATTGCTCTGGTTCTAAGCAAATAATATCGTAACTTTTATAGGTAGCCTTCCGAGCTTCTTCATTGATATTTGAGTTTTTCCTTGGCTGCGTTCACTTAGGAAATATTTACCTGACTGATTTTATATCCATTATATGAACATAATTCTTCCGTTAGGAACATCGACTCATCATCTCTAATGAAAAACAAATTTTACCACACACATATACCCAAACACCCCTCTTTTTCCATCGCGGGTTAAAAACTTCATCAACATTTATAATGACCATTTTACCGAAAAACCGTGTACCTGTTTAAGTTCTATAAGGCGACACTTAAAGCAAACTCATAAAACATGATAAGTAAAAGCCGGAAGTGCAGAAACTAAATGACAAATAAATTACAGGACTATTACACTAGCCACAATGAATAAAAAGCTAGTCAAGGGAGATGGTACTAACATGCTAAAGGGTTCCTTAGTTAAGTCAGAAAATCAGCACGTGTGCAATTAAGCTATCACGATAATTATATGGGCCTTCTTAATCATTATTCGTGAGTCTTAAAGTATATTATGAACTGAAATCGTTTGAAGAATTCTGGACTGACAGGATAAGCTTACAGAATCGACAATAAAATAAGTAAAAAGGTTTTCTTTTTAAATTAGACGGTACTCTAAAACACAGGAATAAAATAATCATACGCAACCCCCGCGCCGCTCAAGCCGCCGCCGCCGCCGCCGCCCTCGCCGCCGCCGCCGCCGCCGCCGCCCCGCTGCCCGCTCAAGCGGAGTTTGAAAAAAGCCACGACTGTGTTGCCAATGCCAACGTGTCAGAAATATTAACTTGTGCATTTGAATACTTTATGATCAGTAAAAAGAAAGATTTGAATCGCAAATGTGTTCGCATTTTAAGGGTCTGCAATAGGCAATCGAGGGTTGGCATTGTCATAGAATTATGTAGTAAATGATGCTCTACAGCCTTGAAAAAAATCACACAGGTAGCCGAAGAGTCTAGCTAGGTGCTGAATCATTCGAATTTAAGTAAATGCTTATGGATAACTGTAAATTAATTACGAAAAACCAGTAAATCACACTCCCGTATTGTAACAACTGTGTCGTAATTATCAAGAATTTTCATATGATTCTTATCAAATTATAAAGATAAATGCTTGGACTAGGCGCTAAATACCTTGTTTTTTAATAAACACACACCTATTTTGTGTAAATTAATCCCAAACTTGAGCAATTTTTTTCCCTCAAATCTTCATACAAATATCTATGGCGGCTTTCTGTGTTATAAAATCATAAACACAAGCGACGTTTGACTCAGTCGGCCGGTGGCCTCCAAAGCAGGGTCACGTCGGTTTAGGCGGCACTGACAGCTCGCGATCTAATTGTGTACAGACACAAAATCACTGCACATTGGTTGTCATTGCACTTTTTCAACTTTTATGACACCAACATAATTTGATTTGAAATTGAGGAAGCATAATTCTTATACTATATTATATTCAATAAATTAAATGATAATGTTTTTTATTAGTTAAGTCCATGGTACTTCTTGATTAAATTATAATTATTAATGCCTAACTAAAACTAACTAATATAAAATTAAACTAAAAAGAAGATGCTGGCCAGATCGCTGCCACTGTCGGGTAGGGTACCCAAGACGCTGGCCGCGTTACCCCGCTATATAGCGATGCTTAGCCTTTGTGATAGGTAAGTGCCAGCCCTAGGGTCCCTTGAGACTTCTATTAGTCTGCTGCTGATGTCTTTAAAAAGCTGACGTGCCTCCGGTCCCCACGGCCCTGGGATGAGGAGCAGGAATATAGTGAATGGATCTAAGTGATGACAATACGTAGGAAGATTAGGTTAGGATTCAAAAACACAGTCTCATGGTGCTGGTTGAGGCATGGTCTCGTGAGGATCTGATGAGGGCAGTAACACGGAGGTGACTGAATTTTATTTCAAAGATTTAATAGCTAAAAGCATCGAGTTTGGGCGCGGTGGTAGCTCAGTCGGGTAAGCGCCCGCTTCTCACGCAAGAGATGCGGGTTCGAATCACGGCGCTGACATGTACCAATGAGTTCTTTTAACTTAAGTACAATGTATACCATCGCTCTAACGGTGAAGGAAAACATCGTGAGGAAACCTGCATATCTAGATTTAGCACATCTAGATATTTGAACCCACCAACTTCCTAAGCTTGAACCATTTCCGACCAGCGTGGTCGGAAATGGTTCAAGCTTAGGAAGGCAGTTTAGACCTTGGGGATATGCACAAAGGTTCCACTCGAGAGAGCCAGGTGCAGGTACTTACACCCCCACAGAGAATAGAATAGAATCGAGTTTGGGCTATTAAGTATGTTTTTCAAAGAGAGAGAGAAAGATATTTTAGGTTTCCTCTGGATTAGTTAGGTTTACTGGGTTTACTAAATTCATTCGTAACGTAAAATTGTCAATGACGGAATTTCTTCTATAGACAGTAGCCACTAATAAAAACAACGATATATGGCGTGATTTGCAAAAGTACCTATCTAGTCAACCTGCCACGGGGTGACTTCGGTGGGTAACTCAGAATAATACTAGGTATATGTTATTGCATCAATAATAAAAAAATCAAGAAAATATTCAAAGTTTCCATCCTCGCTTTTCACGCACACAAATCACAAACTCATGCCTTGTTCTAGGAGCAGGGTCTACCCTGGTGCATTTCCATGACCACTTTTCATTAGCGTCCCACCGGTTTCGATGCTCAGCGGAATAGCACCATTAACCATTATTATTCTGAGATATCATCACTTCTTATTCTGAGTTACCCAACATAAAATCACGCCATCTATTGAAATCATTTTTTAAATTAGGATTTGTCTATGGTGTGGTCCCCAAATTTAAGGGTAAAAGCCAAATAATTATATTTTTACCTTTTTTTATACCTATTATATTAAAAGACCTATTCAACGATACCCTACCTACACCATCAAAATAACCGGAAAAAAGCAGCCCCAATTTACTTGTATGGGAGAGGGAGTACCCCAATTTTTTTTGGTACTCCTCATATCTATGCGAAATATCAGCTTGATATCTTTACCCGTTTCTGAGAAAAAGGGCAGTGACAGACAGTCAGTCAGACAGACGGACAACAAAGAGATCTAATAACGGTTGCTTTTTTCCTTTTGAGGTACGAAACTCTAAAAATATGAAAAAGTATTATTCTGCCACCAAAAAATATACTTACAAACATAAATACATACAATCAAAAAACATTACTCTCCTCCTTCGGCAGTCGGGTTAAAACAAGTGAGACTGATTCTGAACTTTTGTTCTACGAGTTTTAAAAATTAACCAAAAAAAAACCTTTATCATAGAAACTTTGTTGACACGTGACTTTTTACCATGGAAAACGATTTTTTTTTTCGCGTTTTTGCAAAACTCGTAGAACTAAACTTGTTCAGAATGACCCCTTGAGTCATCCCCTTTCGGCTTAGTATACCCTTAGTATAACTTATTATATACATTTTAATACCTGTAGTTACCTTTCTACAAGTAAATACCACATTTGTTTAGAAATCTAATCGGGTTCCGAGTATGGAGAAAAGTGGCACCCCTATTAATTTCTACTCTTTCCTGGTGCTTACCAGTGTAATTAAAAATTAAACTTACCCTCAAATCACTACTTGAAAATAATTGTCAATAAAGTTGGCGAGTAAAAGTTCATCGACCCACTGTGCAAACTTACATGTGTGCGTGTCACTGCGTGTGCTGTGTGAAGAGCATTGAAAACCCAAATTTGGCGGGGCACGTCACCCTGTACGGGCCCTTAATCAAACAAACCGAGCCGAATGGAAAATTGTTCGTTTTATTTTTTCGTCTCTGGTACACTTTATCGTGTTTGCAAAGTCATAACTTCCCCGGGATTTATGTAAAATGAAGACATTGTTCAATTTAACTTCATTTCTTGGGCTCCGCAAGTTGTGAGGTAAAGAATGGATGTAAGTAGGTAGTTGGGAGGAAGTTTGGATTGTTATAATGAGTTGGTGATAATTTTGATATTTTCCAGACTGAACCAAAGTGTTCACTAACTATCTACAAATCATCGTTAGTGTTAGTTTTTTTGTCCATAACATTAAACTTATAAACTATGTACTTTTTCCTAAATAATGAGTAGGTATTAGATACAGAAAAGGATTTTAGTTGAAAAATTATAATATTTTTAAATCCATAAAAGGAAAGGAACTTTCTCGGGTGACGCATTTACGAGAGCATATCAACTTATTTTATACATACGAAAGAGGTGCATCAGTAGTCAACTGAAATTCAGTAGCGGAGTAAGGTAGAGAGTCCATATTTCGCGGTATTCAAAATGGCGTCCTTATTTCGAGTTATATTTATTTTCATGATTATTACTTATTTTAATAGGTTTGGATACTCTAAAATTACATTTAATCGTTTATTATCTTTAACTGAAACTACTTGATGTAGTAAATATGTTTAAAATTGCCTAAAATTACTAAAAACTCATGTAATGTGCCGTGAGGGCGACGCCGCCATGTTTTTCATACAAACGCGACCCGGCTTACGTAAGGCCAGCCATATTTAATAATTGTGTTTTTTTATATTTATACGACGTTCAACTTTGTAAATAGTTTATATTTAGTTTATTATATTCTTATACTTACATTAAATTTAAATTTTAACTCTTTTTAAACTAATTTAACCCCTTTAAACTCAAAAACAAAATACCTCGGTATAAGGGCCTGATTTTTATACGTTGTTCCTAACTCCGAGGTACCCTCGGTATAAGGAAAAATACTATGTCATGATTTTTAGCTTATAACTTTACAAATAATAACATTTGAAGTATATGCTTGATTACATAATAATAATGATGAACGTGACAAGCTTATAACCTAATTCGGCGGTACAAAATATCCTCTGGGAATCTTAATATGACACGATAATTGTTGACGCAAAAAACATGGTTACCTAGAAAACCTTAACTTAGTATGTATATTTGAAATGATAAAAAACAGTGTTATTTTATCGCTATTAACGTAAGTGATACATATTTTTACCAATATTTTATGTATGATTTGAGTAACATATCTATGTTGTTTCTAAATCAATAATTTGATAACTCGAAATATGGATTATTAAAATACTTGCTGAACCCCTAATATGGAGTATGACATTTTACATAGGTAGGTACCTCGGAAATCGGAATATGACTACATCACACCTTCGCATTGTCATCCGATGCCGTCATCAAACCATAAAATCAAGATGAATTAGCGACTTTCTTCCTAAATATAAAAGGGGTGTGGATAGATATGCCTGACTTTACGAAACTACTACAGATACTACCTACTTATTACTCTTTATAAAAGAAGAAAGAAAGAAATTTGTAGACGTAAAACTTTATTTGGGTGAATAAAATAACACACACGACGGTTGAGTTTTTATAACACTTATATATTATATACACAATTGCCTAATTTCATTTCTGTATTTTATTTCCATTATCCTTCTACTTCGAGGTCTGATGGCCGTTGTAATATTGTTATCCCAGAATTCCCAGATAAATGAATGTCCTGTATACTGCATTTCATGTTTGGTTTAGGGGTCTGGTTGATTTTTAGGGTTCCGTAGCCAAAATGGCAAAAACGGAACCCTTATAGTTTCGTCATGTCCGTCTGTCCGTCTGTCCGTCTGTCCGTCTGTCACAGCCGATTTACTCGGAAACTATAAGTACTACAGTGATGAAATTTGATGGGAATATGTGTTGTATGAACCGCTACAAAAATATGACACTAAATAGTAAAAAAAAGAATTGGGGGTGGGGCCCCCCATACATGTAACTGAGGGATGAAATTTTTTTTTTCGATGTACATACCCGTGTGGGGTATCAATGGAAAGGTCTTTTAAAATGATATAAAGTTTTCTAAAAAACATTTTTCTTAAAGTGAACGGTTTTTGAGATATCAGCTCTCAAAGTCGTAAAAAGTATGTCCCCCCCCCCTCTATTTTTATAACTACGGGGTATAAAATTCTAAAAAAAAATAGAGGTGATGCATGCTAATTAACTCTTTCAACGATTTTTGGTTTGATCAAAGTATCTCTTATAGTTTTTGAGATAAGTTGATTTAACTGTAATTTTGCTGCTACGGAACCCTTTGTGCGCGAGCCCGACTCGCACTTGGCCGGTTTTTCATTTTCTTGTTGTTGTCACTGAAAAATAAAGTAAGTAGGTAAATTGTATGGATAGTTGACAGAATTAAGCTTATCCTTATAAGTTGGTACCCATTTTCACAAAACTTAGTGAGTTTAGAAACGAAAACGCGAGAACAAAAACCTAGGTTAGTAACTAAACTGATGCCAAATTACTGATAAAAACATAAAAATATTTCCATTTTACGTAATTTCCTAAAATAATTCGCACACAAGCTTACAAATTGCAAATACAAACATAATAATTTAATAAAAGATGTTTGTTTTCTAATGTAAAGACTTAACAAAAATACTTTCAAAGAATAGCGGCAAACTTTTCGGCGGAAAATTGAACATGGCGCCGGCGCGCCTCCAGTCCAGCGCGCATGCGCCATAGAGATGTACCTAGTGCAATGTTCCTTGCTTCCGACCTATGCTTGAATGAAAAAATAATCGATGCTGGATCGATTCCTGGGTAGATACTTTTATTATAATCATATTCGTTTATGGTAAATACATTAGGTACTCATCGGAAATTAGTACTGATAAGGTATTTGGCTTTTGTAAGTATTCGATACTTTTCCTCATCCCTTACACATCTACTTTTATTACGTATCATCAACTTTTAAACATTTAAGTAAGAACATAAAATATCGTGGAAAAATTTTAGACCTTACTTAGATAAAAACTATAGTAAAAAATGTTTAAATCATTCGAGTTCAATAATTGATTATATTCGATTACTGTCACTATTTCATCAATTTACCCCATCTCTACTCTATTTTTTTTTTAATCGCTTGGAAAAGTCCATAGAACATCATTGAAGCATTATGAATATTTTTTCTAGCCAATGTTACCAGTTGCAATAATGAATTATGAAAATGTTACATAAATAATAGAAATTATCACGAAAACCAATATAAATGGAGAGTATTTAATTCTTTTTATTATTTTCAACTACAATTTAGAATAATTAAATTTATTTGGAGTACTTTAAGGTTAAAAAAGTATATCGATAATTTTCGATTGTAATTTCCTTATGTTCATGGCCACACTCATGGAGCCACTGACAGGACTAACTCGGAATATGGAACAGGCTACCTCGGTATATGGAAGAAACCATAATCCTACCTCGGGATTAGGGCAAATCGACATGTGTAATAAATTATATTTTTTTAAGTATAATTAATGTGTTATCAATGAATCTGTGTTAAGAAATATAAAATTAAACGTATATTCTTACAGAAGACAATATTTTACATCAATATTGATGGTTACAAATGCTTATTTTTCTTACTTACTTTCAAATGTTGTGATTTACCTCGGAATAAGGACGCGATACCTTAGACCCTAATCTGCCGCATCTATAAATAAATATTCCTATGATTCTATATGTAATATGCTACGGACTCAATTCGAAAAGAAGAAACATGAACAGAACTGCAAAGCTTTACTATAACACCGTCACTTTACCCGATAATTAACGGAATCCATGTGAATAAATTTGATAAAACAACTAGGTATTGTATTACACTCAACGTTTGGTTCAACAGTGAGTCGATTGTTAGGTTAGGTTACTGTTGTATCAAAAGCACAGCAACAATAGCCGCCCCTGTCGGCATCGATTAACCCGCTCAAATTGAAACTGACATTTGCACAAACGAAAACAACACTAACACCCCCCTCTTCAAAGTCCACACATCATCTGATTACATCCAATAACTGAATTCCTCGAGGTATATTATATTTCGCAATTTCCCACTGCGGCTAAACTACGTAATAATATTGTGAGGCCACGCATTCGGGTTAGGCCGTATTCATCGATAGTCATTATCGGAAAACGGGGTTTAAGAGGCGTCCCAGGCCCTACGGGACTTTTACGAAGGTCTCATCCCAGAGCATTCGATAACTATGCTAATGTTATTTGCGCCAGTGGGTTTGGAACAGCGGTATAGACTAACTTGCGCATTCCAGAAGAGTACGAAAGAGTTCAGTGGCAGCGAAGGAAGGGGTAGCGGAAATGAGCGGTATTGTTGCGGACATCAGTGACTGATTCGATGCGTCCCGGCAATATTTCATGTACTTATAGTGGTAAATTATGCATACAGGAAGTGAACCCACTGTATGTTTATATCGTCTATGTAATTTTGCGAACAACTTTTCTTTAGGAGCGTTTAGAAAATTCGATCGCGTTACATCGGCTTAGAGAAACTGTAAAGATTTCAGTTGAATACCTTCGCCGTGTGAAATACGTGCGCACCGTTCGTTTGGGGGCAAAAACTTATTATCTCATGTTTCGAACATTCCTTTTTTCATAATTTTATGATGAGCCGATACTCAGCAGAGCTTTTACGAGTTTGCTACCGAGTTCACTTGTCTATTTTATCACGTTTCACTATCACCTTTTCATTTAAATTGATTGACATTGAACATCTTTAAATTTAACGTTACGTATAAGGTATCGCGTCCTTATTCCGAGGTAAATCACAACATTTGAAAGTAAGTAAGAAAAATAAGCATTTGTAACCATCAATATTGATGTGAAATATTGTCTTCTGTAAGAATATACGTTAAATTTTATATTTCTTAACACAGATTCATTGATAACACATTAATTATACTTAAAAAAATATAATTTATTACACATGTCGATTTGCCCTAATACCGAGGTAGGATTATGGTTTCTTCCATATACCGAGGTAGCCTGTTCCATATTCCGAGTGTAAACGAACCCCGTGGGAATGGTGCCCCAAACACAAAGACACTGGTTATCACTTATACTTATTTATTATTGCCACAACTTTCAACAGTTTAACATGAAAACATTCACAGTTTTTGCACTCGCAACCGCTCTCAAGCGCATAAGAAGAAAGATGGCGGAAGCTCGGAAATAACTTCCGTTTGCAAAATATACAAAATGTATTTACTATGATAATTCAACTTCTTACATGTTTATAATTATTCTTTATATTAATATTATTATTTAACAATGCGATATTTTACACTTATGAAGTTACTTTTGTTAATGGGAACATAAAAACTTATTGATATCCGTTTTGAAACACAGACCAATCATAGACAAAAATGAGCCATTGCTCTGGGCTTTCCCAGATCTCAGAATAATGTCAAAATTATTATGACCAAAAACCATTTTGTTTACATTCGGCCAATTCTGACCTCGCACGCGTCCTCGCGTGTGTAAGTAAAATATAAAATACAGTTAATAACTCAGATTTAAATCTAGGCAAAGAAAAGCAATCAAACATTAGCATTGAGCATTACAATTATACTGAGATGTAACAATAATAACATATTCAATATGTACCTATGTAGGTATATTTTCATATATCATAGTACCAACATAACAATAAAAATGTTTGAAACATAACATAAGACAAATTCTTACTATCTAAATAATTGTTTTTAAGTTTTTAATTAAAGTAATGTGATAAATGACAATTTTCATTTTGGTTAAAATTTAGCAAATATTCTAACTCTGAAATGAATACCAAACATAACAATAAAATGTTTAAAACATAACACATAAAACAAATTCTTGTCATCCAATTAATTGTTTTTAAGTTTTAATTGATCACCATAGCGGTAAATGACAATTTTAATCATAGTCAGTATTTAGCAAATATCTAAAGTCTCCAATGAATACCAACCATAACAATAAAAAATGTTTAAAACATAACACATTAATCAAATTCTTCCCATCCAAATAATTGTTTTTAAGTTTTAATTGAACACCATAGCGGTAAATGACAATTTTTATTTCAATCAGTATTTAGCAAATATTCAAAGTCTCAAATGAATACCAATCATAACAATAAAAAATGTTTAAAATATAACACAAAAAACAAATTCTTGCCATCCAAATAATTGTTTTTAAGTTTTAACTGAACACCGTAGCGGTAAATGACAATTTTCATTTCAGTCAGTATTTAACAAATATTCAAAGTCTCAAATGTATACCAACCATAACAATAAAAAATGTTTGAAACATAACACATAAAACAAATTCTTGCCATTCAAACAATTGTTTTTAAGTTTTCAACTAAGCATAATTGTGGAAAATACCAATTTTAATTTTGGATAATTTTTAACACATAATAAAATTCTCAAATAAGTAGCAGATAGGTAATTATATTCATTTATCTTTAATCTTAACCATTCATAACAAACAATAATAATTTCCTCATAGCCATTTTGTTTACATTACTGAGGTAACGCCACTGGGGCTGATAACGCCACAGGGGCTGGCAACTGGTAACGCCACAGGGGCTTGTTAACTGATAACGCCACAGGGGCTTGTAACTGATAACGCCACAGGGGCTTGTAACTGATAACGCCACAGGGGCTGGCAACTGGTAACGCCACAGGGGCTTGTAACTGATAACGCCACAGGGGCTTGTAACTGATAACGCCACAGGGGCTGGTAACTGGTAACGCCACAGGGGCTGGTAAATGGTAACGCCACAGGGGCTGGTAACTGGTAACGCCACAGGGGCTAATAACTGGTAACGCCACAGGGGCTGGTAACTGGTAACGCCACAGGGGCTGATTACTGGTAACGCCACAGGGGCTGACAATTGGTAACGCCACAGGGGCTGGTAACAACAATTTCAATTACTATAACAATATAACATGTAACAACACTATTACAGTCATAACAGCATACATTCATTCACTTTGTATTTCAGAGTCGCTATCTATGGGATCGTTGGAGAAAACTAACCAAGGATGAATCTTGTCTACTGCGTATACTGCTCTATAACAGGGTTTGCCTGATTTCTTGGTTATAGGTGTATCTTCGATCTCATATCTATCATTTCCAAGTATTTTAGTAATCTTGTAAGGCCCAGTACATTTTTGAAGTAACTTCTTACTTTGACCAGGTATTCCTCCTATCTCTCTTTCGATGCGTACAAGATCACCTATTTCATATTTCCGAGCTACTTTTCTGTTTCTATCAAACCTTTCTTTTTGTTTTTCTTGTTCATTTATCATTTTTTGACTAACTTCTTCCCTAACTTTATCACGTTCCTCATATTCATTAATCTCAGCAACAATGTGATTCAATGCACCATCAGTGACTCCAGTTGGCATTACTCCAAAAAGTATTTGAGCCGGCGTTTTACCAGTTGCTCTGTTGACAGTGTTATTGAGACCCCATTGAACCCGTGGAATCATGACATCCCATTCATTTTCAGGTCTATCATGATTGATAGACGTAAGTGCGTCAACGATTGAACGATTATATCTTTCTATTTGTCCATTGGCGCGGGGAGTAGAAACTGCGTTTAGCACATGCGCAATACCTTTATCCTTGACAAAGTTACTGAATTCATGACTAGTAAAACTAGTACCTCTGTCCGTTATCAATTTCCTTGGAACTCCAAAAAGGGAAAAGTATTCTTCAAATACACAAATTGTTGTCTTGCTTTTGCAGTTTTTTACTGGCTTTATATAAATAAATTTTGTAAATGAATCAATGATTGCCAGAATATATACATTGCCCTTCTTACTTTGAGGGAACGGACCACAATGATCTGCATGTAATGTGTCAAAGGGTTTGTCAGGTTTTGGAATAGGATGTAGCATTCCTTCTTTTGGTCCCCCAGGGACTTTGTTATGTGCACAATGTAAGCAGGAATTGCAGTATTTTTTAACGAAACGCCGCATATTCTTAAACCAGTACACTTTACGTACTCTATCATATGTTTTGTCATATCCAAAATGCCCAACCATATCACGATTACTTCTAAGAATTTGCCACCGTACTGATTTAGGTACTACCCACAAGAGACTGATGCTTTCATCTTTCTTCACCATCCTGTATAATTTGTCATTCTTAATGACAAAATTGTTCTTTACTTCTACAATATTGGCGGTATTAGGATCTTTAAGAATATTCACTATTCGTTGTAATTCAGTATCAGCCTGCTGTACGGTTTGCAACCATTTGTCGTCTATATCAAGACCCGCGTTAATATGAAAAATATTAGCGTCATCATCACGGGATGGTGGATCATTTGCATTTATAAGGTTTCGGCTTAAGGCGTCTACATGAGCCATCTTGATCCCTGCACGATATTCTATATCAAAGTCAAATTCCTGCATGGCAATCCACCATCTCGCGACCCTAGGAATAAGATCTTTTTTTGTCATAGTACTGCGTATCGCGTTGCAATCTGTTACCAGTTTAAAATGTACTCCCAGCAAGTATACCCTAAAGCGATTCAATGCAGTTATGACGGCTAGTGTCTCCAGCTCATATGAATGAAACTTTTGTTCTTCAGGTGAAGTTTGCCGACTATAAAAGGCTATAGGCTGGAGACCCTTTCCGCTATCCTGCAGTAAAATCGCACCTACCCCAAATTTGCTAGCATCAGTGTGAACTTCAAGCGGTGCTTCCGGATCATACAATGCAAGCACAGGTCTGTTTATGAGGCTCTCTTTTAGCGTCTCAAACGCTTTTATCTGTTCTGAATCAAATCGCCAGGGTTCGTTTTTCTTTGTTAGAACTGTAAGAGGCCTCGCGATAATAGAGAAGTTATGGACAAATTTTCGGAAATAGCTTGCCAAACCAACGAATTGTCGAACTTCATGGACATTTCTTGGAGTGGGAAAGTGTCTCACAGCTTCTATTTTAAACTTTCCAGGTCTAATACCTTCACTGGATATCTCATATCCAAGGTAGTCTATCTTTTCTTGGAAGAAAACACACTTAGTTAAGTTGAGGGTGAGTTTTGCATCACGTAACATTATAAATACTCTTTCAAGCTTCTCTAATCCCTCCTGTATTGTCCTAGATGGTACCAGGAGGTCATCCATATAAGCTAGGATTAATTTTTGTCCGGCTCCGCTTAACATGGCATTGATGGCTCTTTGAAAAACACTTGGCGCGTTAGCCAATCCAATTGGCATTCGGTTATATTCATATAGGCCGTCCGGGGTGACGAAAGCCGTGAGGTGTTTACACTCTTCTGCGACAGGGACCTGGTAATAACCTGATGCAAGATCGAGGCTGGTAAAGAAGTTATTGCCTCCCAAACAGTCCAATTTATCCTCAATGCGAGGCAGAGGATATTTATCCTTTAAAGTTTTCCGATTCAGCGCTCTATAATCAACACATAAGCGTTTTTGTCCGTTCTTTTTATTAACCAGCAGAACAGGACTAGCATATGACGATGAACTGGGTCTGATAATACCATTCTTTAATAGATCCTCTATTATTGCTGATAGCTGATCTTTTTCCTTGTGTGACATTCTGTAAGGGTTGTAGATCTCAGTCAAATCAGTTTTACCAAGTTCCGATAAATCTAGTGCAAAACAGTCGCGATATTTATTTATCAACTCATGGAATACTTTCACTTCTTCTGCTTCCAGTTTTGTGCCAATTTTGATGTCTTCTAATGGCAACGGAGTCGCACGTTCGATGGAAGTAGTAGTCAAACTAATAGTGGGTTCCATTATTTCTTCATACGCTAACCCTCTTGCTAGAGTATGATCTTTATTAAAGCTTGCCTTAGTATTGGAGATGTTTGATAGCATAATATAGCCTTTTCCATTATCGAAATTGTATAACCCTGGCAATATTATGTATCTTGTTTTATATTCATTGCAAAATCCAGCAGGAACATACAAAGAACCAGTAAACTGTATCATTGTTTTAACTTCAACGGGAGAAGTACAGCAAGGTTCAACCGATACATCAGCAAATGTATTAAGTTTGAACTTATTTTTTGGATCGCTTACATCCATTTCTGGCGCTTTATAAAACATCAATTTATTAGATGTTTTACACATCATAAGGTTTGGCAATTCCGTGAATGTCTGACCTATTATTAGATCACAGGGCATGTAACCATCTGATACTATGACTAAATCTACTTGGGCTTCAATATCATCAACACATATTGTTCCCATAACCGAACCTAGCGGCTTAACGCAAGAATTGCCAAATCCTCTGAGGTTAGACAAGTCATCATTATCATCCCATTTTCCGTAAATTGATTGGGCTACACTTTCTTTTATTAGTGTACAATTACTCCCAAAGTCAACAAAAGCTCGTTTCTGAAAAGATTCAACTTGTACATCCTTATAATATTTGTCACTATCTGCTACTGAAGACTGAATACGCAATACATTCTTTTCAGAAACAGGGCCTGTTAGTTGAAGCATGTTGTTCCCGGAAGGTGAATTTGCAACATTTGATGTCATCAACGCTTTATTACGGCATTCTGCGGCAAGATGTCCAGCTCTACGACATGTTGTACATTTTTTCATCGGCTTAGAACATCTAGAGCGGATGTGCCCTGCCTCACCACAGTTGTAACATACAATTTTTCTGGTTTCCTGATGTCAGTACTCGTGCCTGGTAAATATGGTCTTGAATCCCTATTGAAAACGACGAGAGGCTTGCGTCTAAGAATGTAACCATTATCACCCTGGGCCATCGTTTTTAAATATGAGAGCAACTGCTCGGGTTGCTCAAACCTACATGCGTTGGCACTCATTCTAATAAATTTGTCGTCTATTCCGTGAATCAGGCAACCCACGGCCTTAGCTCCAGAAATTTCACATTTATTTATCAGAACCATTTTTTCATAATAGTATACATCGAGTTGATGACCCATTTTGCAACGCAACTGCAACATTTTTTGTAGTGAATCCCCATAGTTCTCCGTGGAAGGAAAGGCAGATTTTAATTTCTCAGTCCATTGCTCCCATGTGAAAAGCAGTGATGGTAAACCCTGAAACCATCGTTTCGCAAGGCCTGATAGTTTTCCCAAGGCAAAGTGGCAAATCTGCGTTTCATTCCAAGAATATATTTTTGCACATTCATTAACTTTGTGAATCCAGGTTATAATATTCTGTGAGCCATCACTGGGATCAAATTCAGGAACAACATTTATAGGGCCCGCAAAGGTGTTGGCGGTCCGTGGTGGACTCATTGACCTCTGAAGTAACAGTGACGGGGTCTGATCTCGCGATAAAACACTATTAGACCGATGGTAGTCATTTTTGTATCTAGGATCCCTTTTATGATGATGCGAATGTTTATTCGACTTCCTCCTCTTACGTGATCGCTCGAAGCTTGCTGACGATTTTGATGAGTACGAAGATACACTAACACTTGTTGAACTATGGCGTCGGTGCCGACGGCGACGACGTCGCTTTGATTCAGCATGACGAGTACGCGATCTGCTTCGCCTATCGGAACCCATAGCTAGCGACTTCTATTCCCGAAAATCTCCAATGTATATTAGTAATTAGAATCAATTATAACTATTTGAACAATATTTACAATGATAATTATAGAACAGTACAACCTGATAATGTAATGTTTATGAATTTGAAATCGAAATCAGCAACAATGATTATTTACAACATGAAACTAGGTTATACGTATTCACACGTCAAAACAAACGACCACAGAGTATCTTATTATACTCCAACGCATCGTAACGTCACAGGGCATCAGCCGGGCAAATGTACATGAATTTTACATGGAAATTATAAAATGTCACCTTGTTTGATCCGAATAATTAATCACAAGTAGAAAAACACTTGTGAAATAGAAACACCGTATCACGTTTCGTCAACACTTTGAACACACTTGTAAATATAGTTATGCGCCAACCAAAATGGCGGGAAACAGGCAGAGCGCCCCGCGGCCGCCGCTGGCGCCTCCAGCGGCCTCCCCCGGCGGCGGCGCGGCACGGCCGACCACCGTCAAATGTTGCCTACCCAACGCGGTCAGCGACCTCGCGAATAGGAGTTTACTGATGTTCTCGATGTAAATTATGATGGAAAACGCTTCACTTCACGTAATTTACACAGTGTAATATACTGAATCCCCAGAAATTTAGTATAATATTGGGTATAAACACCATCCACACTTGTAGAAAGAGTAAAGTACTACTACTCCGGGATCACTTGGTATTCGTAAATATGTCACTTTTGGTAATGTTTATGAAGTGAATAACCAAATAAAATTGGAACGCACTGACCTCTGGGTTCCTGAATTTTGACCTCACGTTCATAGGTATACTCCGAAGCAATTTTCACTGAGTCAGGAATTCAGGCTGGCACGATGTGAGTAGTGCCACTTCTGACTGTAAACGAACCCCGTGGGAATGGTGCCTCAAACACAAAGACACTGGTTATCACTTATACTTATTTATTATTGCCACAACTTTCAACAGTTTAACATGAAAACATTCACAGTTTTTGCACTCGCAACCGCTCTCAAGCGCATAAGAAGAAAGATGGCGGAAGCTCGGAAATAACTTC
The DNA here is from genome assembly GCF_932276165.1 of Plutella xylostella. NCBI lineage: Eukaryota > Metazoa > Arthropoda > Insecta > Lepidoptera > Plutellidae > Plutella > Plutella xylostella. The sequence continues at coordinate 5,497,666 of NC_064005.1, forward strand.
CGTTTGCAAAATATACAAAATGTATTTACTATGATAATTCAACTTCTTACATGTTTATAATTATTCTTTATATTAATATTATTATTTAACAATGCGATATTTTACACTTATGAAGTTACTTTTGTTAATGGGAACATAAAAACTTATTGATATCCGTTTTGAAACACAGACCAATCATAGACAAAAATGAGCCATTGCTCTGGGCTTTCCCAGATCTCAGAATAATGTCAAAATTATTATGACCAAAAACCATTTTGTTTACACGAGTTAGTCCTGTCAGTGGCTCCATGAGTGTGGCCATGAACATAAGGAAATTACAATCGAAAATATCGATATACTTTTTTAACCTTAAAGTACTCCAAATAAATTTAATTATTCTAAATAGTAGTTGAAAATAATGAAAAGAATTAAATACTCTCCATTTATATTGGTTTTCGTGATAATTTCTATTATTTATGTAACATTTTCATAATTAATTATTGCAACTGGTAACATTGGCTAGAAAAAATATTCATAATGCTTCTATGATGTTCTATGGACTTTTCCAAGCGATTAAAAAAAAATAGAGTAGAGATGGGGTAAATTGATGAAATAGTGACAGTAATCGAATATAATCGATTATTGAACTCGAATGATTTAAACATTTTTTACTATAGTTTTTATCTAAGTAAGGTCTAAAAATTTTCCACGATATTTTATGTTCTTACTTAAATGTTTAAAATTTGATGATACGTAATAAAAGTAGATGTGTAAGGAATGAGGAAAAGTATCGAATACTTACAAAAGCCAAATAGGTACCTTATCAGTACTAATTTCCGATGAGTACCTAATGTATTTACCATAAACGAATATGATTATAATAAAAGTATCTACCCAGGAATCGATCCAGCATCGATTATTTTTTCATTCAAGCATAGGTCGGAAGCAAGGAACATTGCACTAGGTACATCTCTATGGCGCATGCGCGCTGGACTGGAGGCGCGCCGGCGCCATGTTCAATTTTCCGCCGAAAAGTTTGCCGCTATTCTTTGAAAGTATTTTTGTTAAGTCTTTACATTAGAAAACAAACATCTTTTATTAAATTATTATGTTTGTATTTGCAATATGCAATTGGAAAATCGATAAGGTAAGCTTGTGTGCGAATTATTTTAGGAAATTACTTAAAATGGAAATATTTTTATGTTTTTATCAGTAATTTGGCATCAGTTTAGTTACTAACCTAGGTTTTTGTTCTAGCGTTTTCGTTTCTAAACTCACTAAGTTTTGTGAAAATGGGTAGGGCAAAACACCCAGTAACTGACCACCTTAAGGGAGTTGTTCCAGTAATTTGTCTGTGGCGGGCTCAATTCTTATCGCTTATTAAATCCGATTTTTGTTTTAAAAACTAGAATAATAGAGCTACATTCCTGAGTATATAGCAAACATGTAGAAGTTACTCATTTTTTTATATATTTTTGCAAACAAAAAGTAGTGATTTTCCCAGTAACTGACCACTAAAATCTAGTAACTGACCACACTCGATGCCAGTAACTGACCACCAACTTAAAATGGTTTAAAAATGGAATTATCATTAAATCTTATTATTATTTATTTATTCCATTACTTCATGTAATAGTACCGATCCTCTGGCCTCTTTTAATGTGTGACACATCACTTTTGCTCAAGGTTTCTTAACTGAAAAGTGCATTAAATTAATTCATCAGCTTACTGCATAATTGAAATGATATTTTATCCTAATAATCAACCATTTATTTATTAAAAACACAAGTTTATGCATTTTTTTTTAATACTAAAAACAAAGGAATAAACACACATGCACATAGTGAACACGCATCTTAAATTTACAGCTTTCAGGAAGATTAATGTAGTACCTTCAGATAAGTCATAGAAAGGGCGATTTTGTTTGTCCGGAACAAGCCAGGATTAGTGGGACAGGCAGAAACGAGCATTTTCTTAAATATACATTAGCGAATCCAAGCACTAAAAGCGGGTCTTTTCCATATTCGGTATCAACTAATGAGTAGGAGGAATCGTGGCGGATTGTATTGTCGGCCTGGGAAAGCATAAATTCCCCGCCGGAAAAGGGGAATTGCAGTTATTCCTCGGAGTGGTCCTTTCAGGGATATAGGACCAGAGACAGATGGTTTTCATTATTACTGAAAGCCCACCCAAAGACTTTCAGTGCGGCTGAAAGCGTCATTGAGGCTAGCTATTGTAATTATGACCGAATCAGATATTGAGGGTTAGTTTTTCAGGATACAAAGATGAATGCCTTAACGAACGGAATTTCAATGACTTTGTTGAGGATTCAACTGGAATATTTATGATGCTGGTGAAACGTGCTTTCGTAGGTAAGTATTTGGCCAAAGACAGGAGTAGTCATTACTGCAAGTGGGACAGGGAATCTTTGCCTCGTTGAAGAGGCGTCACTGAAGCAGAATATCGCTTTACTTTCTGCATTTTCCGCTAATGTGTCCGCCAATGATGTAAAGCATTGCCAGTGGATTCCGGATAGTTGTGGTATCGGTTCCAAATGGCTGGGGTGTTGGTCGTAGTAACAACTTATAGAAGAGTGCCCCATTTCTTGAGAGACAATTTTACCGTTCTGTTTGAAATCCGTTGGCCGTTTATAATGCCATTGAAGGGCGTGTTGGTGCACTGGCTGAGGGTGCTAGGATTATAGTGATGCTTTCTTTTTCCTATTTTGCTGAAGTGGCTTTGCCTGTCTTTGGACAAATGTGGAGGCGCGTTTCGTCGGTAACGTATATTCGGGTTGGGTCATTAATAGCGTCATTGAGGTCTTGTTCGCCAAGTGCTTTTGTGCTCGGGGAACCAATGTAATCTGGTTCACAAGCGCCGGCATTGGTTAGGTACGCCTTCAGCTGTTCTGAAGATAGCATTGGACTGTCTTTTCATAGAGTGAGATGGTGAAAGCCATTTGTCTCCTGATCTTGCATTCTTAAAGGGACTGCTCCAAGGATTATCTTTAAGGAATAATGGTGACATCTGTCTTTATCCTGGAGAATCCACATTATCCTAGGCTGATAGTATGCTCCTCTAGCGTTTTTATCTTCCTCATCAGCTAATACCGAATCTGGAACAAACCTGGACTTTGTGTTTGAATTCCCTATATTTTAAAAGGTGCTTGCATGTCACCCTGAATTATTTTGGAATGTCTTGTTGATCCTAGTGTGTCTCAGACAAGTAGAATTGCCTTTTCTATACTTTTTTTGCTATCTTGGCGCTTTTTCATCTCGCTGAAAGCTGTAAAAATATGTCATATATAATAATACCAGTAATTGACCACCAATTTACCCAATAACTGACCACCTATGTCAGTAAATGGAAGGAGTGAAGATAGAATGCTCATATTTTGACACAAGAAAATGGCACTTATGAGCTTTAATATTACGTTCTTATTTTGCCTAAATTCAGCTTCAACCAAAAATCCCAGTAACCGACATAGGTGGTCAGTTATTGGAAAATCGCTGTTTTGTCGTCCAGTAACTGTCAACCCCATTAAAAACAATCAAACGGGAAATAACAAGCTGAATCTTATCAAAAACGTAATCTTTGTAATTTAATCTATATGGTATAATTTTTTCTTTCATTGATTTCATTTTTTTTAATGGTAAAATTTACGATCAAAAAATTGACTTACCTTAACAAATACGTTAGTCACAACTGCAATTTACTCGGTTCGCGCGCCAACTGAACTTTTTTGATCGCTCACTATCCATCTGTTGGCGGCTGGCAAAATCTTTTGTATCAGTAATGCTCTCAATGAACCACAAAATAGACTGGATGTTCACTAGATGGCCCTGCTATATTTCTTATTTATTGGAGTTAAAGAGGAAGGTGGTCAGTTACTGGCACATGGTCAGTTACTGGGTGTTTTGCCCTACCAACTTATAAGGATAAGCTTAATTCTGTCAACTATCCATACAATTTACCTACTTACTTTATTTTTCAGTGACAACAACAAGAAAATGAAAAAATCAACCAGACCCCTAAACCAAACATGAAATGCAGTATACAGGATATTCATTTATCTGGGAATTCTGGGATAACAATATTACAATGGCCATCAGACCTCGAAGTAGCAGGATAATGGAAATAAAATACAGAAATGAAATTAGGCAATTGTGTATATAAGTGTTATAAAAACTCAACCGTCGTGTGTGTTATTTTATTCACCCAAATAAAGTTTTACGTCTACAAATTTCTTTCTTTCTTATTTTATAAAGAGTAATAAGTAGGTAGTATCTAGTAGTAGTTTCGTAAAGTCAGGCATATCTATCCACACCCCTTTTATATTTAGGAAGAAAGTCGCTAATTCATCTTGATTTAATGGTTTGATGACGGTATCGGATGACACTGCGAAGGTGTAATGTAGTCATATTCCGATTTCCGAGGTACCTACCTATGTAAAATGTCATACTCCATATTAGGGGTTCAGCAAGTATTTTAATAATCCATATTTCGAGTTATCAAATTATCGATTTAGAAACAACATAGATATGTTACTCAAATCATACATTAAATATTGGTAAAAATATGTATCACTTACGTTAATAGGGATAAAATAACACTGTTTTTTATCATTTCAAATATACATACTAAGTTAAGGTTTTCTAGGTAACCATGTTTTTTGCGTCAACAATTATCGTGTCATATTAAGATTTCTAGAGGATATTTTGTACCGCCGAATTAGGTTATAAGCTTGTCACGTTCATCATTATTATTATGTAATCAAGCATATACTTCAAATGTTATTATTTGTAAAGTTATAAGCTAAAAATCATGACATAGTATTTTTCCTTATACCGAGGGTACCTCGGAGTAAGGAACAACGTATAAAAATCAGGCCCTTATACCGAGGTATTTTGTTTTTGAGTTTAAAGGGGTTAAATTAGTTTAAAAAGAGTTAAAATTTAAATTTAATGTAAGTATAAGAATATAATAAACTAAATATAAACTATTTACAAAGTTGAACGTCGTATAAATATTAAAAAACACAATTATTAAATATAGCTGGCCTTACGTAAGCCGGGTCGCGTTTGTATGAAAAACATGGCGGCGTCGCCCTCACGGCACATTACATGAGTTTTTAGTAATTTTAGGCAATTTTAAACATATTTACTACATCAAGTAGTTTCAGTTAAAGATAATGAACGATTAAATGTAATTTTAGAGTATCCAAACCTATTAAAATAAGTAATAATCATGAAAATAAATATAACTCGAAATAAGGACGCCATTTTGAATACCGCGAAATATGGACTCTCTACCTTATGCTAATGATTCTGTATTTAATCAGCATTCCAGGTTTTACACAACATATTAAAATGTAACCGATGACGTATTTATTATCAGTATTACGAGTATGACTAGGAGTCTTATTATTTACCAGTAAAGCTGCATAGAATACCCAAGTTGGAAATTGAATTAGTCTCCACTGAAGTAACGAAACTACATGCAAATCCCACAAAGCATCATACTTACTGATGCACACTAAACTTGCGAAGTTGCCCTCTTTTGCCTTTATACAGGGTGCTCCACAAATTAGTCACTATCGTCGAATACAGTGACACAGCTAAAGAGTAAATATACGGTAGAGTAATTAAACTACCTGAAAGCGCTTACTTGAAGGTTTTCACTGTTCGGAACAAAGAAATAGAGAGAAATGTTTTTGTTTGCAGATTTGATGATCTCAAGACTTGTTGCGTCATGGAGTCATGATGTCACTAAATGGCAATCAAATAACTTAGGGTCTAGATAGACGGACCGCATTTCAAGTGCAATCCAACTGCAAATTGCAGTTCAGGTGCAGTTTGAATGCAGTTGACACGACTGCAATGGAACTACAAACCAAACACTGTTCGTTTGATCACACGACTGCACGCCGACTGCAATTGAACTGCAATCGGACTTCGCGTTTGGTTTGCAGTCCTATTGCAGTCGTGTCAACTGCATTCAAACTGCACCTGAACTGCAATTTGCAGTTGAAATTCGGCTGGGTATATAATGCACATAAGGGTCTAGACATACATCAAAACATAAAACCGCGAGTCTTATTATTATTTATTTAATTATTTATTGCACAAATACCTATGTAGTCTTATAAATATAATTTCAAACGTTTTAATTTTTTTGAAGGTCTGTATTGGGAATTTATGACTATGGGCTATGTTACTTATGTTGTAAAGGTAAGTCAGTACCTATATAATATTTATAGTAATAATAATTTATTTTATATTTGATTAATATTATTTTATTGTTTACTTAGGTTATTTATAAATTTTATAAGATTTTCTGTACATATCCGGTAATCTCTAATCATTTAATAAATAATTTATTTCAGACTAAGATCCATATTGTTTTTACAAGCTATATGACCGAAACCGAAATCGAAAATTGACATTTTATTCCTAAAGAAAATAAATTATTTTCATCTCATCGATGTATTTTTGTGTGCCAAGGATGAGGCCATCTAACATCTCTGTGATAAGTACTTGAATTCACTAGAGATGCCAATGGTATACTTGCGCTACCTAAAGGTACTTACCGAAGAAAATGCAATGGCGTATTTTAAAGAAGACCACCAAAAATAAGTTGTACAAATTTTAATTGTGTTTCAAACACGGTTTTTAAGCTGAAAAGTCTTATCCTTAGTGTGTGTGTCAAAATAGTTGAACGGATTTAGTGATGATTGGTATGGAGTTAGCTGACGACCCTGAATTAACACATAGGCTACTTTTTATCGCGGAATTGTCACAGAAAAACTTTTTAAGGCGAAGCAAACCTCGCGCGAACACCTAGTAGGAAAATTAATCACACAAGATTTTACATTTGGCATGGTACCCTAAATAAAACTTCCATATTTTTTTCAAACAATATACATACACTCCCCTATAAATAGGTGCGACACACACTGAGCGAGCTCGATACATAATGTATGAAAATACTGTACCTACCACAAATCCGCTAGCGGGGCCATCGCACAATTATGTACGTCCTATGTGAAATAACACAATGTTGGCTATTGTACATGGGCCCGAGTATCTATAAGGGGATTTGGGTACAATAAGCTGGCATGACGGGGTTTGTAAGTGACAGGAAACATGGGACACTACGTAATAGGGTGTAAAGTGTAAACAATCAAACTAAACTTGAATTGGAAATGAGATTTGTGGTAAAACAGTTTAAGGTCGTGGCACACAACATATTATGAACTCGGATATGGATCGTCACAGTATCACGTATGTATGGGTCGTCATGTATGATTTATCATGGGAATCAAAAATATATGTAGGTAGGTATATCAGTTGAAAACTATAGTTCGCTAAGCTTACAATATTTATTCTAATAAATTCTAATACTATTCAATAATAGTTACACTTTTATGAATAATTTTATTTACTTACAGTATTCATTTAATTAATATTATAACTTCGGACAGACATAAAGACAGTAGAAGTTCAAAGTCAATAATTACATGGATCCGATAAACTTTAGGAACTAAGCTCCTGTTCTACTAAATAACAAGTTTTCCGGTGATGCGACAAACAGCCAATCAGAAAAATAAAAACACTGACCGCGAGGTTTGACTCGTACTTTTTTTTCTTACCTCCTTCCTGTAGAATTTATGCCTTGTTATTAGTTTAGTAGTGTTGGCCGGTTGCGTCGCTACGAGTACCTTTAATGTCTTCCTCTAATTTACGTCCAAGTTGAATTTAATGGCTCCAACAAGAGCTTAGTTGATGGGGAATTCTGACGGCAACTTAACGACATTTTGACTTTAACGTCTCGGTCAAACTATAACCGGTTTTTAATTAGAAGGTTTTTATGAAGGAATCTCCTCGTATTTTCAGGAGCATCGTAAATTCTTTACTCTGTTGGTGACCCTTCGAGAAAATTTACAGTGTCTCGGTATCCTAGGGTAGTAAATAGGTACTTAATTACGTAAATGTGTATAAAAGATATTTAAAATGTTTAGCCCAATGTTGTAGAATACGTACCTTATCAGGGGTGCTCCACGCTTTGCCGTTAGTTTTCCCTCTCTGTCCACACTCTCCACTCTCGTCAGCGCAAAGCGGGTGGCTCTCTTGCGAGTCACCTCTGACTACCCCTTCGGTGATTAGATTAGTGAAAATTCACCCTTTTTATGTTTTTTGAAATAACAATAAGCTATTTAACATTTGGTATGTTGCACAAATATATACGAAACACAATCAGTCTATAATTATATTCAACGCTTAAAATTAAACATAAAAGATATTCGATTCAAAGTGGACCGCGAGAAGGTGTAGAATCAAGCTCGCCACACTTCGCCGGCGCGACCCAGTCAAAGGGCCCGGTGGCAGCATTTGCCTTTTGGCCTGGCTCCCCATCGACCAACTTTGATAATCAAATTCAACACAATTTAAACTATATACCGCCAAGAACACAGTTAGTCGGCGGGCTTTGAAAACTTCCCTGTCTCCAGCTAGACCATGTCTGGAAATCACTCTGCGTGACGGATGATTATAATGCCGTCATAACTGCAAGTAAGTTAGCATCAGTTTATAGTGAGCCTGTTGTTTCATTAAAATGATTCCTGAGGTAGCTGTAAGCTGGTTTAGACGTTGGATACTTGGATATGTATACATTATGTTAGCCTGGTTTTGGTTGGAATTAACCGATTAACCGTGTTAAAATAATTGAAAAATACAATTAATGTTTGACTATTGAAATATTATCTATTAATAAACATTCAAACCAAAAGACAAACGATCAAATCATCAGTTTAGTAATAGCTTGATGTGACAGCCTCCACGTACCTAAGCATTTCGCTGGAAGTAGCTGCAACTTAAATTTCGATTACCACGTCGCGGCGCGGCAGTAGAATGGAATCACGTAAAATATGATTTTGTCGAACGTGTTGCGCCGTGCGCGCTGTGCGGTGCAGCGAAATATTTCGATGGAGCTCTCAGATTAACAATATGCGAAACAGATGGTGTGTCACATACAGAAACAAAGTTAAAAAGTGTAAGCATTTTGTTTACTGTCAACCCGATTTAAATTCAATCTATTTACAATCATTGTACCAATGAATAAAATCACTAATCTTCTAACCGAACTTATTGAAAATAAGAGCTCAGTGTTAGAAGCGGGGTGTTATTTGTCGAGACGTTTTTTTGCACTGACACTCCACCTAGTTCGTATTAAAATATCGTTGATGGAACTAGTTGTGCCACCTCCGTGGTGCAGTGCGAGTTGTTACAGTTGCTACTGGCTGCCACCTCCATAAGAAAACTCCTTGCTAGTTGTTACTGGCTGGCTAGAAGTGGTACACGCAGGATGTCTTTTGATCTGCGAAAAAAAAACATATTGGGTATTGTTTAGAGAGTTTTAAAGAGTTTGCGTTCTTTATTTAAATTTTATTATTTTAGTTTGTGGATTGCATGAGCCAAATTAAACGACTCATTCATTTATTAACAATGTTAATATTTTAACCATGTAAAAGATTTGAACTTAATTATTAACAGTTATCCCTGGTAGATCAGTGGAGTAAACGGGTCCACAATAGTCATTAACAATTCCGGGTAACTTTAATTTAGAAGTCTAAGGGGTCGATTACCCGAGCCCATCCAGCAAGGGTCTAGGGTTTGTTCCACATTCAGATGCAAGTTTCATGAGAAGTCCCAAGATATCTGCGTGTAAGAGACCCACTACGGAGGAATTCCATTACGGTCCCTGATGACGGTAGCGACGGAACCCTAAAAATAGGGCTTTCCTACGTAAACTTTAAAATTGAAACATTCTATTGTGCTTCTCCGTTTTGAATGAGTTACGCAATTTGAAAAACAAAACGAAGCAATTAGCTTATGTACTTCCTAGCAGAGTATCAAACTACTTACTATGAATTAACTATCGCTTCTGAATCGCTGGGAAGACTCGTTCTGGTTACAGAATCTGAACTGAGCAAGAATATTGTGTCAAAATAAACAAAAGACGATCCCGCTCAACATAAAACAACATCGCGAAATCCAGAATGGTCGGACAGCTGCAAACTTATTGACCACATTAAGCCACTTTTACTCGAAAGACGTAAACGAAAAGAAAACTGTAGGGGACTAAAAAAGCTGTGGACTCCCACCCTGATTGAATTGTACAGCTGTTGAAGTTCTTGACGAAATTATTTCTATTGGAACATTTTGTTCGACGGCGAAGTTAAATTGGATTTCTTATTGCGGAAGTGAGTTGAGTGAGCGGTTGCCTTTATTCGGCCTCAGTCTTCGTGTGACAATAGCTACTTTATATCGCCGTCATTAGATTAGGCGGGACAGAAGGGGATAGCATCTGTTTCGTTTTGCTACTTCAGCCGGCTTTTTTCATAATATCACACATGTTGAAATTATTAGGATGGGTAATGTCCTTTATAAAAAAGAGAGACCTTAGACAGTGGGAAGTGGTTGGATAAGGTAAGCCAAGTGCTGCGGCCAAGTCTAGAAATTAATAGCTAAAGGTTGATTATGATAAATTTTAGACGACCGAATGGCGTAGTGGTTAGTGACCTGACTACTGAGCCGATGGTCCCGGGTTCGATTCCCGGCTGGGGCAGATATTTGTTTAAACACAGATATTTGTTCTCGGGTCTTGGATGTGCCCGTAAAATGGCAATAGGCCCGCGCCCTATTACATTGGGACTAACATAACACTCTGGCGAAAAGTGGGTGCAGCAATGCACCTCTGCCTACCCCGCAAGGGAGTACATTAGTACAAAACGTGAGTGCGTGTGTGATTATGATAAATATGAAACAGTCAGTAAGGCTACAAATTTCTGACTTGCTTTATGAAACAAAAATACTGAAAATAACTGTGGTAAATATATAACAAATCCATATTTAAAAAAAAACACACATAAATCACCTTATCTCATTGAAGGTTACTCAGGGCCAAGAACGGTGACACTGAAAATGGTACTCGCTGAATAAATGATTAATAATTAACTTGATAAAGTTCCACAAAGCGGGTCAATTCACGGACAGTTGCCACAGTAAATACGAATGAAACAAAAGTCATTGTCACGAAATTCAGCTACAGAAATTCTGAGCTGCGGACTTACCATGAGAGCTGGTTTCGGAGGAAACGACACGACATCCCGACTAATAGAAAGTAGAAAACATAATTGAATGCAGTTATGAATATTTAAAATTATCTTTATCTTATCATTATCACAATATGGATCTCACCACTTTTTTCTAATATAGTCAAAATAATCCTAAGGACAATCAAACAAAAATATAGTTTCCTATTCCTATTCTCTGAGGGGGTACCTGCACGTGGCTCTCTCGAATGGAACCTTTCTGCATATCCCCAAGGCCTTAACTGCCTATATGTATATTATTTCGTTCTTATTACTTGAATATGCTATCATTGCACGGTCTGCAACCGGGACATCTCCTGCCGACTAGAGGAATAAACTGCCTGGATCATTTCATGTTGAAACTTGATATTAACAATTTATCTGCTCATATAGCAATTTTTAACACAACGGTAACTGATCACGCAATGATATTTCTTAATTTATGCAACGCTAAAATGATAAAATGTAACCCTAAAATAAAAAACACTGTAGATTATCAAAAAGCGCTAAATACACTTAAACAGGCAAACCTTGCTAATCTTCTCTTTAGTGATGACCCTAATCATATTGTCGATGAACTAATCAATAAAATAAATAACTCTATAAAAGAAAACACAAAAACAGTTAATGTTCCTAAGTCGAGACGTATCATAAAACCTTGGATTACTCCTGGTATATTGCGTTGCATAAAAAATCGTAATAAAATGCAACTTAAACTGAGATTAGATAAATACAATGAAACCCTAAAGATAACATACAGGCGATACAGAAACTTTTGTAGTAAAATCATTAAAAAACTTAAACGTAAATACGACAGCGATCTATTAGATAAATCAACTAAAAATTCAAAAGAGGTCTGGAAAAATATAAAGAACATAACAAATATATCAAAGACAAAACAGGATAGCCGTAATCTACTAAACATTGATTCATCTCCTATTATATCAGCCAATAGTGTAAATAGCTACTTTGCAAGTGTGGGTAAAAACTTAGCGGAAAAGTGTTTGGCTGGTGCTCATATAGATGAAGGTAGTTCGGACACTTTCTACTCACAGACATCATCCTTTGTTCTACTTGACACCTCCCTTACAGAAGTGGGAAATCTCCTTATGAGTCTTAACTCTAACAGTGCTCCTGGGTGGGATAATGTTGCTACACATTTTCTTAAATTTGCTAAAAGTGAACTCTTACCGATAATTTGTCATTTGACAAACTTGTGTTTTTGTAAAGGTGTGTTCCCCTCCTCTCTAAAACAAGCCATCATTACGCCAGTATTTAAGAGTGGGGACGACAAGGAGGTCAGCAATTACAGACCAATTTCAGTGCTACCCGCTATCTCAAAAATTTTGGAAAAACTAATAAATACACGGCTTATGAAATACCTAGACAAATTCAAGATGTTATCAGACTCCCAATTCGGTTTCAGAAATGGAAAATCGACAGAAGATGCTGTGGCCGCGCTAAGTTCTGTAGTTGTTGACCAACTTGACCGTGGTAAAAAGTGCCTCGCTGTCTTTTTAGACCTAAAAAAGGCTTTTGATACCGTATCCGTACCCATTCTTATTCAAAAACTAGAAAAAATCGGCATTAGAGGAACACCTTTGGATTTATTTAAAGACTATCTTACGGACCGGAAACAAAGCGTCAAAATTGGGCAGTTCATCAGCAATGTAACAAGTGTTAGTTACGGTGTTCCGCAGGGGAGTGTCTTAGGACCGACTTTATTTTTAATTTACATAAATAATTTGTGTGAATTAAACTTGGCTAACGGAAACATTTTTGCATATGCTGATGATACTGCACTGGTTTTTTCGGGAGACTCATGGGAACATGCTAAAAGAGTAAGTGAATCCGGATTAGCTATCGTTTCTAAGTGGCTTAAAAACAACCTCCTTACACTTAATGCAGAGAAAACTAAGTACGTATGTTTTTCGATATATAATAACTCACAGCCAGACAATACTTTCAACCTAAAAATACACGACTGTATTAACTTCTGCAACTGCCCCACTCTAGACAAAGTGCACTCTATTAGATATCTGGGAGTTATTATAGATCAACTATTGACGTGGCACTTACAAATAGATCTTGTAACAGGCAGGATTCGAAAGTTGATATGGATTTTTAAAATTCTAAGACATGTAGCGTCACCCGCACTTTTGACTAAAATATACATTGCACTAACCCAACCTATCCTAATGTATTGTATACCAGTATGGGGTGGTTCGTCTAAAACCAAATTCATAGAAGTGGAAAGTGCACAACGATCTCTATTAAAGGTGATGTTTTTCAAGCATTACAGATACCCTACTACTCTGCTATATTCTAATAGCCATGTCCTAACTGTGAGAAAGCTATACATTTTGAATATAATTTTAAGGTTTCATAAACATTTTGCTTTTGATCAATCCCTTCTCAATAGAAGGAGAAAGGATCTTGCTATCCCTTCCATTTTTAAAAAAACGGCATTTGCAAGTAATCAATATGACAAGCAAGCAGCTCACGTATACAAACAGGTAAACAAAGCTCTTAGCATATACCCTATGATTATTCGCGATTGTAAAAGGACTGTTACAGAATGGCTAGATAAACTTGATTACGGTGACGTAGAGAAACTCCTAAAATATTCATCGTAGATTATATATTTATGTAATTATTTATTTACAGCATAAATAAATTATTAAATGGTATGTAGCAGCAAACATACACACACACATACACACACACACACACACACACACACACACACACACATACACACACACACCCACACACACATATATATACACATACACACTAACCACATTACTTTAAATATAACTAATTTGTATACCTACTTAATTTAAAAATAATGTTTGTACTTACTTAACGTCCTAATTAGAAAACAGCCACTATATCGCACATGACAATCCGAACCGTCATATCTTGAAAAATCGCAATTTTTTTTTATTACATTTTTGCAATCTACAGATCATTCTCTACAATCTGGTAAAACAGTCTTATCTGTAGCTCCTTTCTGGGCCGAGATATGGCACTATACGACTGTCTTGCCTGTTGTGATGCGTGCGCATTGTCGATGGACAAACAGTCATATTTTAGTTTAATACGCTGACCATGTCTGAAGCGCGGGCTCCGGTCGTTTTATCTTAAGTTAAGACAAGTGTAGTTACGAAATACGCAAAATGTGATGAATCAAAACGTATTATAATGTAAATAATACCTACTATTTAGCTTGTTTCGCACGTAGAATTTTTATTGTATTATTTCTAGATAATACTATCTTGCCTGTTTTATTATTGAATTTTTACTAATTTGATTGTTGTATGTTTTTATGTGACGGTTTAGCTATGGGATTCGTCAAGATAATACTGTTTGTCCAGTTAAATCAATATTTTTTCTATGTCATAAGAGAAATAATACGGTTTGTACGGTTTTTAATGTAATTATTCATGGAATATTTGAGTTGTAGTAACATCATGAAGTTACATAAACGTGCTGCTAAACTAGTTTTGATGGCAATTCCTCCGAACAAAAGGCTTGGAACCTGAAGGGTATTGCAACTAAGGAACCTTAGACACCAGACAAAGACTTTGACGATGATTTGGTTGACCCTACTTACGTATAAACCCGTCGAAGAAATAGTGACTCTGTCCAAGTTCTCCGAATCTTCCAGAGCAACAACAGCAACATTGCGAGCACGCCCATAGCAGTTCTGAAGTCTGATGCTTGCTTTAAATGTTTGGCCCACTGGCATTTCAGCTTGAGGTAGATTTTAAAAGCTTGGTTGAGATCTCTTACGAATTATCTTATTTCTGATGTTCTTCAGAGAAACGCCGACCATAGCTGTTATTGCTCGATAAGCGACTTTAATCCGTTGGAGGAGTCCAACAGTCACAGCCGTTTCTGAACCAGACGTCATCACTGGCAGGGTGCACTGATTGAAGACCTTTGAGTTCAGACTTTAGAAATGGCCTCAAGGTGAATGTGTGACGAAGTTTATGCAGGTCAACTTATAGTAGGTATGCTTGTCTTCTGCCTAGTTTAATAGTCTGCCCAAGTTAGACAAATTCCTGAGCAACTTTGATCTTTGGCTTCCCATGCAACTACCACCGGATTTTGTTTAATGTAAGCATTCAATTAAATAAGATTTATTTCTACAAATGCAAGGTAGTGCACTTCTGTTCAGTTTTGGCGATATTAAATCCCTCTGTTGAACTACTCTTTGCAATTCAGTCTTGATTTGTGGTCCTAGATAAGCACACAGTCGATGCTATGCCAGTAGCGGCGTTTTACAGATACCCCAACACATCGATATAGCGACATTCAATTTGACATCTCTGCAAGGTTTCCAGAAGTGTCCACGTCTCGATGAAATATCCAAAGCTTTTGGTCAACCAAGGCCACCAAGGTTAATTGTAAACTTTGGTCATCTGTATAATCTGCCTGAGGTTGGAAATAGTGCTTGACCGACGGTACGTCCTGACCGTACCATCTGAAAGTCAGCGCTTACCGTCGCGTCGGTTATTGCAAAATGCATTCAGAGCTTCGCTGACGGCAAACTGCGATACGAGTTGAATCCATGCGGTCGGCCACGCGGTCGGTCGCTCCTTCACTGAAGCACTGAACGCTTCCCTACAAGCTCATAGCTCGTCGGTAGACCAACGTACGCTGACCGACGAGCCCGACTGACGGCTGCACCGATGTCTCACACGAAATCACGCGCGTACCGTCAGCGTAGCTGCACTCATAGACTTGCATAGATATAGCTACGTCAAGCGACGACGGTCAGCGCTGACCATCGGTCGAGCACTATTTGTAGCCTTACTGTTTGATGATCTATGGTGATTAAGAATTTTCGAAATCTAGCCTGTTCTGGGGGCTGGAACTCGGCAAACTAATTAGTGAAACGGTTCTAAATGATCCTTGAGAACGTACATAAATCTCACTTATATAGCCTCGGTCTATAGTTCCTTAGAACCGTTTTTATTTAAAGTTCCTTAGAACGGTTACCATTGTTAAAAAAATACCACGACACTCTCGTACGATGCCTCCGGTGTTATACCAGTACAAGCAACCGACTTGCACTACTTCTTGAGCTGTCCGAGGCTTCGAGACTAGCAATACCTCCAGGTTTCAGAAGCTATGAGGTAATGCTGTCTGCACCAGGATTATTTTTGATTTATAGCTGCTCAAGGGCTATTCAAATCTTGTCCTCAGTTTTCAACTTCGTCTGGTGGTTCTCCCATGCTTCTTCTTCTTCTTCAATCCCGCTACTCCTCCGAGGAGTCTGGGGCTGACACCAGACTTCCATCTCCCATCATCATCAAGTTGAGCTCTGGCCACGACTTCCCTTTCTCTTGGGCCTCGCTGAATATGGACCGCTTCCAGGTATGAGCTGGTCGACCGGGTCGCCTTGAACCGCCCTGGGGTTTCCATTGTAGGGCCACTTTCGGGATATGATCATCAGGTCTTCGCAGTGTGTGGCCCAGCCATCGCCATTTTCGCTCTTGGACGTCTATGTCTATAGGCTTTTGGTTTGTAACCTTCCATAGCTCGATATTGGTGATGGTGTTCGGCCAGTGTCTTCGTATGATACTTCGTAGACAGTTGTTGACGATCTCCCATGCTGCTGAACGAATACTTTCACCCGCGATTTAGCTCTATAGCTGCTTCTATAACTAGTGTATTGTAGCATCGAAGGTCTTTTCGTATCAGCTTCTTTATACACTTGGTGAGGGCCTGTTATTCTGACGAAATGTTACTCACAATTTGCTCTCATAGTTTGTAATTATCTTTTATGAAAAGCAATAAATAATAACATTGTTTTTGTATCATTCTTCGCTACGGCTTAAGAAACTATGCACTCTACTAAGTTCCTAATAATTTAATTGAAAGAGTACATAGTATATTAGATAATCAAAGGTTTAAATGCTGTTTTTTTTGTAATTAAGTCTAAAAATATCAAATATTGTTCTAAAAGTGAGATTTCTCGTTTTTAAAATTCGTGTTTAATCAATAAAAGGACCGATTTTCCATAGAAAAAAATATATCAAACGCTTTGTATAATTTAATTTTCGCTAAAAGAAGATAAACCGTATGTATTATCTCGACATATTACAAATTACCAGCAAGTATGTAAGCAAAAAAACGGGCTATACAGTCATAAGTATGAAAATCGAAAATTTTGACAGGCAAGACCGTATTATCTTCGGACCGCCTCAGAAAAACACTTGTAGATATAAAATGAAATGACTTAGGCTCGATCGAATTACATGTTTTTATTGGCAAAGAGTTAATCTACCAATCACAAAAGAAATATATTTATTTTATTTATTATTCTTTGAATTATGAGACACCAAACTTTCAAAACGCGATATCTCGAAACTACGTTTTTCAAGATATGACGGTTCGGATTGTCATGTGCGATATGCTATGAAAAGAGCGCCACAGGAGTCCAAGGACCACCTGTCACAAGTATTTTTATGCTTACTAGGTGGTTCCAACCTTGTATGTAACTAGTTATAAGTTTGTTAAAGAAATAAAGAATATTAGAATATTTGAATTTGAATTATAATTTAATTAGTACTTTATTTTCGCAAGCAAAGCCATATAGGTATTCTTTAAAAACTAAACCGTAGCCAATCCAACCACTACAAGCTAAGCCGACCTAACCCAGCTTCACTGCTGCTTCACAGATACATTCACACAATTATAGCGTAGAAGTGACACAACAAAAAATCCATTCCATAACTCGGCACGCGCCACCTAGTTCGGTGACGTCACTATCGCAGCGTTGCAGCCGCGAGAGGGCGCCGCCGTGCCTTATCTCGGGGCTATCTGACTGACGAGCCCTCTGACGAAGACAAAGGGACTGCAACTGGGGTCGGAAGTCGGAGCTATGATAGGTAAATAGGTAGGTATAGTCTTGGTGGCGTTTGTTAAAATTGGTAGTAGGTTAAGTGTACATATTCATGTGCCTATACGCAGTCATATGAATATACAACCTAGTTGGCAAACACGAGCATCTAATGAAAAAGTATAATAAATTTGACTGTTACATAATGTTTTATGCGTATTCCCAAGAAAAATAATAAATAAAATGTATGAATTTGACAACTGTCTTAGGACGTTTTAAAAAGTAGGTATACTTACTTACATAATAATTTATTTAGTACTAGCTGTTCCCGCGCGCTTCGCTTCGCATTAAAAAGTTTTCCCGTGGGAATTCCGGTATAAAAAGTAGCCTATGTTCTTTCCCAGGGTCTAGACCGTATGTATACCAAAGTGTATGTATACGAAAGAGTAACAGACAGACAGACAGACACAGTTACTTTCGCATTTATAATATTTGTCAGGATTTGTAGAGCTTTCTTACAATACAACGTAGTCATCCATTAACTCAAGATCTAGTTTCACGTACCGCATGAGATCAGGACTTTGACCCAGATTCTAGTGTAATTTAAAGTGTAAATCTCTCCATTTGTAATAAGTAAGGATCGCCGTATCCGCGATACCGTGTTCTTGGGAACTAATGTCTTGTCTCGTAAGTCGTGATATAATGTGACTTAGCTTGGTTGTAGTCAAGGTTCTGTGAGCGGAAAATAAGCTTGAGCAACTTCTTGGTTATTTTTGAACACATTAGCTATTAACAATCCATTAGTGTCGCCGCACACGGGCCACCAGCCACAGCCAGAAACGTCGCCACAAGAAGCTTTTGTAGAGAAACGATTTGTAGCGTGTGGCCGCCACCGGCGTCACCCGTGTGCGTCGAGTTCATATAAAATGTACGAAAATTACAGGAAATATGCCAGTGGCATAGCATAGCGGCGTTTTGTGGTTTGTTCGCCAGTGGTCCGTGTGCGGGAGCCCTAAGCCGTTAACCGTTGGGGTAGACGAGTTCACGGGTGGAAACCATGAACTGGCAATCGCAGCGTAGGACACGTCCTGCCCGCTGGACCGACGACCTTAGGCAGGTAGCCGGTAGTGGCTGGGTAAGGAAGGCCGAGGACCGAGTGTCAAACTGCCAATACGTAGTTTTTATTTACTATTGAAGTGAAAGGGGAAATGTGTTATTCCGGAAACCAAATAAACAAGATTTGATACGAAGTCATTCTGTAAAGTACTTATTGCTATTCATGACCCTGTCGAAAACATGTTTTAACATTAAAATTTGTTTCCAAGTTACTTCGCTCTAAATTTGGCCGCCTGTAATTTGCCTTAAGTGCTGTCAGTTTTACAACGAATAATTACGGAAACTCCTCGCGGGCACTTTTAAAAGTATTTTATTTACATAGTTTAGAAGTAAGTTTGAGTGGAATAAAAATATACTAACCCAGTAATTACAACACAATTCGTGTAGCTCTTTATATTTCACAACAAGAGTAGTCGGTAGAAAACACATTTTGCGTATTTAACAAGTGTAATTGTATGTTAGCAGATGTTTTCACGAGCCACCAAATATGTCATCAACCTCGTTACGTAAAAGAGGAAAATGTACTAAGATATCTAAAAAAAACAGTAAAAAGCAAACTCCAAAACATCGATTGAAGCGCTAAAAACCATCTTGTTAAAACTAAATAGACACCGAAGCAGACACCAAAAAATTATAAAACTGCTGGCAGCAACATTATCAGCTGACGCGGCAATGGAACTAAAAAGTAGCTGACCGTCGATTTTTCTCTCCACTTCTTTCACTTTAAAACACGCTGATCGAGTGATTTTGCTCATCTAGGAGGAACGAGCGCCATTTTAGCGCTCCTCCATCTATTGTACAATTTATAGCGTATTTACTCTAGCTAAGTTAGTTTAACTGTGTCACTCTATTAGACTCATTGGACAGTTGCGATCGGATTGGCTCGAGGTCTGTGGTACATTTTGTTTTTTGACAGATTGCTGAAAAAAGATTCTTATAACTTTTTATCATTCTTTATTGACTCAGCAAACTTTTGTCGAATTAAATTCAAAAACTTTATTTGTATATAATTCCTTCATTTAAAATTATTCCTTCTTTCACGAATGAGATTGAATTATTTGTTAAAAAATCTATTATTTTTTGAATGTTCAAGTATAACAAACAACGCGAAAAGATTTTCAAATACAATGGAACCTCTTTACAGTCACAAGAAACACTACCGCGCGCGAGACTCAATCTTTTATCAATTTCGTTCGAAATTCAAAAAGGGAATATAAAACAAAAGATGTTGCGCTCCGTTACTAGGTGTATTACGGAACCCTGTTCGATGTGCGACGACGACGGTATGTCGCGATCCTAGATGGAATGCACTTAGTGTCACTTAGCGATGAAGAGCACTTCCCAACTGATCAGTGATCACTGATCAGTTAAGGTAAGATTGTGAATAGTAATCCGTACAAATATTATCATCAGCTGTGCGTAGTTGTAGGTATACAGTATACTGAAGATAATTTCATCAGTACGTCTATCACAGGATTCAATATTATGTTTGAATCTACACAAAAATATGAAAAAAAAGTCACTTTTGGAACTGAAAAATTTGCCTTACATTTTCACAAAGACAGTTGACAATACTGTTCTTTTTCCATTATGTTTGTGTTGTTTCGAAAATAGTATCAAATCCTGTGATAGACGTACTGTGTATTAATCGACACTTAAGTCAAGATAAAGATTTAAAAACTCTTTCTTTATCACTTTCAGTCAGATAACGTAAAAGACATCCTGAAAAATATTCAAGCATATTTTGGAAAAAAATATATACGGAAACTAAAAATACTTACCCATTTTAACTAAGGCATGTCACCATTACAGTCATACTGTAAAAAATATAAGTATAGGTATTACTTATTTCTTCACTATAATTATTATTAAATGATTTTTTTCAAGATTTGAAATTAATTTTTTTATAAAATTATAATTATTGTTTAAAAGTACCTAGGTACGTGAAGAATATTTTCACTAGACATTATAATATGCAGGTAGCTATAATAGATATTATATTACAATATATTTGTGAAAGCCCATAGTGATGAGCCATGTATATGTACAGAATTATACATAGGTATATGTATCGTAATGCACAAACATTTTAATTCGTTTTGCTTTATTTTATATTTATAATATACAGGTACCTACTAGGTATTTAGAAAATATTTTAAAATTTGTGACGTTTATCAGTTGGGACGCATTCACGGTAAAATGCTGCATACGAGATCAATGTACGATAAAATTCCTCGAGATAAATGGCACTAGAATGCTGATGGGAATATAATTGCCAGTGATCTGTATCGGTTCAATGTTTTTCAATATTAATTCTCATTGTTGCCGTATCGTTCCACAGCGCAGTCGGGAGATTTACGAGCTATCAGTTAAGCTTTTTTTGTACGTTTACAAGGTAATTTTTAACAGTGAACGAATTGGCGCAACGCAAAAATAGCTCTCAATTTCGAGAATTGTGAACTGCGTAATGGAGTGGCTAAGTAACCGAGTTGAAATACTTTGTTTTATGCCACGACCGAACAATATCAATCAACAATCCTTAAGGCTGTACATATAGTCAGTTATGCATGCTATTTAAAGGCAAACTCAAAATAAATTATATTTAGTTAAGTAATTAGTGTTAAATTCAGTTTATCCGAAAATCGTTCTCAAAACTAAGGCTAACTAAAAATTATAACTTCTCTTCAAAGCGTTTTTCCAAAAACTACTAGTGCTATTAAATTTGTTCGTCATGCTTAAATATAGTATTTTAGAACATTCCTCCCACCTACCTATGGTAGAATCTAAAAATTAATTTCGATTTCACTAGAAACGCCCGTTTCGGCATTTTTTTAATTTTACTTTTACATGGTAGGGTTATTAGGGTTTTTAATGTAGCTTTTAGTAAACGGTGCCATTTTCCATTCATTTCGTAAGCTAGCTTATTTATGTCATGATCTATATCTCTATATGGTATGAGTTGTTTCACAATTTCTGGATAATGACTAACTGTCTAAAACATAATTGCAGAGTAACATCATGTCCTTTATTCCACAGGTAGCCATTATCCTGACCTAGTGAAGTGCCCCTAAGTGCAAATTTCTCCATTTTAGGTTATCTAACCGACAGGGATTGATTTATAAATTAAACGTCATCTCCATATAAAATTCATGACAGATATGTCAAAAGTTAACCACTACTCCCTGGTTATGCTCTAACCGAGAATGGAGAAATTGGCACTAAGAATATAATAATGATTACGTGGTAGTTTTCATTTAAATTCACTATTAGTGTCCGACTGGCCGGCTGCCGGCTGCGCTTGTTCAGTTTGATCGGAATGCAACTCACTCAGCCACCGCCGCCGCCGCCGCCGCCGCCGCCGCACCGGAATGCATTCTAGTTTTAACCGGAACGTGATTTTCAAATTTAACCGGATTTCCCTCTTTGGGACAGTCATATTGATTTGTGACATTTTCGTCACTAGATTAGGTTTACAACAGGTATGGAGAAAATAACAACAAAATATAAGGATATCCAAGGCAGAAATTTTAAAATTTTCTATTATAGCTCGAGCTAAAGCTACATTTTGCATAATTGTCACTTGTTATATTAATTATATTGTAGGCCCAGCCAAAACATAATACCTACCTAAGATATTTTTTTTTATTAATAGTTACATCTCATCTATCCAAACTATCCATAGAGGTAAAGCAAAGAAATATTTATTTTGCATAATCCCGCGACCCATGAACCTTACTCTAAAGCGACATAAAATTAATAGCAGGCACATTATCAGGCAACGAAAAGACGCCGAGGGGCAAAAGCTAGTCACAAACTAATTCGGTGACATAAATCCTCCACAAACTGTACAGTTGTGTACACAATAAATTACTGTGACGATAATATTTGGGAGAGTTTCACTTTCGGACAGGCCTGTACCTACGTTTAGACGGTTGAGATAAGGCACGCTACGCCGGTGTGTTCCTATCTGCATCCATGTTAGATTAAATAATACTTGTATGGATTTAATTTATAAATATTAATGAATATAATACCTAATTTAATTTTATAAAGTCTTGAATATATTGTTGTGAATACTTTTGGGTAAATTCTCTTCGTTTGTAAAGGGTTCTTGTATGACTTACAGTATCATCAAGTGCGAATTTTCCAGCCATGCGATCGATGTAAAGTATTTCATGGCGTTGGCATCTTGCCGTTGGTCACACAATGACGTTCATCGTTCATATATTATTTAATCATCATCATCATTATTCGTTCATATTTAAAGTGTGGAAACTAGGAAACATTAAGTATATACTACTTCTCTAATAATTGTGTGACTATTATGAGGTACCTGAACTAAGAAATGCAGAGAATATACCTAGGTAATCAAACTTAGAATACTCTACATGTGCACAAAAGACACAGAAATATGCAATAAAAAATAAACTTAAACATATAAACAATGCAATAAGAATACGATAATAATATAAATAAGAATAAGACACGACAGGACAGGACCAAAGTGGTAAGTAAGTAAACGGTTGTAGTTTAAATGAACATTTTAAGTATAGTATATTAAAGTTTATCTCAAAACCAAAGAAACTCAAGATACAAAGAAAAACCTACCGCCAAAACAAAAAAAAACCCTCTCAACACTCTCTAATGGCGACTAAATAGAGATGCCAGCGGTAATCTACGCTTGGTCTAATATTCCCAGTGAGGCACTAAAGTCACCGGTCGGTTGACTAATGGTCGCTCGGTGCATGTGTGACGCGGCCAGTGATTTTTCTCCCCAGATAGAAAACCCTCGAGATAAGGGCGACGGGGGACAGCTCGCACAGCTCAATCTAGATAACCGTGAAATACTCATACCGGTTTCGTTGTATCGGTTTTTCTTTTTCGTTATTAATTTTAGCCACAACGTGTGGCATAAGCTTTAATCTAAAGTCACAATGATTGATATTAGCGTCGTCATGTAGAGGTATTAAAATGAATGTGCTTTTTCTATTAATTATGCAGGTTATTGCAAAAGGGGTAAGCCGATGGGGGTGACTCAGGGGGACATTCTGAACCATTTGTTCTACAACTATTAAGGATGCGCGAAAAAAAAACTCCATATAAACTTTGTTGGTTTGATGGTGCGTTTTTTATATAATTATGGAAGCTAGAATAATTTTATTCTCACGAATTTTCATACCAACTTAAAATTATTGTTCTAAATGATCCTCTAAGTCTAAACCCCTTATTCATAGAGAAGTTACAGAACGTTTTAACTAATAAACTGTTTTGTCCCTCTCCGACAAAACAGTTTATTAGTTAAAACGTATTGTAACTTTTCTATGAATAAGGGGGAAAGTCATCTTCAATTATGTAAGTTGTATAATATATTTTTAAAAGATTCGGTTATTTAATTTTTTCCATTGAAACTTGGATAAAATTAGACTAAATAAACAAGAGAAGCTAATTAAACTTTATTACAATCTCGTCAGAGAATACTTTCTTTATTTAAAATGAGGAAACACTTTTCTGTACAAAGCTCCTATTCACAAAAATTAAAAAGAGAATTATTATTGTTTACTTACTTTTTTTCAATATACCTGCTTAGTATTATAATAATTTCTGTTTACCTAGATAAAGTACTGTAGCATGCAACATCAGCAATCAGGCCTCACTCTCACCCGTAAAAAACATTCAATTCACAGTGCCAAACTGTCAATTTCTATTGACACCATTATAGCCTTAACCTTGCGACCTTCCCTTGTATCGATATGTGCGGACAGACTTCAAGGAGGAGGAAAAATTCGGAAAAAATATAGTAAAGTTTGAAAAATAA
Source organism: Plutella xylostella (assembly GCF_932276165.1). NCBI lineage: Eukaryota > Metazoa > Arthropoda > Insecta > Lepidoptera > Plutellidae > Plutella > Plutella xylostella. Next base: position 5,522,584 of record NC_064005.1, read on the forward strand.
ATGAACTTCGGCTCAGAGCTCTCATTCCTCTAACATTCGTAGCAAACTAGTGCGAAGCTCTTACATACCGGCGATCGCATCGCGCGCCCAGAATGTTTCTTCATTCACGTGGAAAATCTGCGAGTATGTTTTTCAAAAAATTCCTTTACAAATCGAGATGAGTGCCCGACGATCCCCGAGGGTCGGCGGAGGCACCCGATTGGCTCACCTTTAGAAAACATCCCTTGCACGAATCAGTACTCGCGTGCGCGCCGGGCCGAGCGGTCGTGTGTGAGTCCCGCCCCCTGGTGCCGAATACGCGTTGCGGTATCAGACTGAACGGTGACGAAACCAATGACAGAAATAATTGTGCGTGATTGTTGAATTTACAGGTTATTCAGAAGTGACACGTTCGTGGCTGTTTTTTGTTGATTTTTGTTCTAGATTTTTTGAATTTATTGTGATATCGGTAATAAATGATCTACTTACCTAATTACAGTTAACCTTGTGTAAATGATAAACATTGCGTTGTGAATATACAATATTAGGTTTACCTACATATATGCATTTTATTAAAACAATAACGTGTATTGTATACAATATTTTAAATAATCTATCTTATCAGTTAACCTTAATTAAGGTCATTTACATAATAGTAAACAATACGCTAAAAACTCACCAACATAATATTGACTTATTTAACAACGGTATTTACAAAACGCGGGGTAATTAACGGTGAATTCGATTTAAATCCTTTATTATAATTAGGGCAATTTAAACTAATAATAATACAAAACTTTATGGCTTGGTTGGTCGTTGGTTGTTGTAATGTATTTTAGGTTATAGGTTTATACCTAGCATCCATGCATTACAGGAACAATCTACCAAATTTACACCAAACAAACCTACGAATTATAATGGTATTATTAATCATAAGTAAAAAAAAACTGCAGATTTACCTGAAACCTACATACTTAGGTACATTCTTGTTTTTTTTACAATACGCAATAAGTAACTGATAGTTACTTACACCATTATAGTATCGTAACTTAGATAGGTAACTAGGTACGAGTATATCAAATATGAAAAACTGGCTTTTCGAACAAACTAGGTACACATCGTCATAAAAAATGCACTGTTTTTTTTTTACTTCTAATAATTTTTATGTCCCATCCATGTATACCCTACAATAAAATAGAAACAATTAAATATAAAATTACATTACTTATCTCTATTGCTCACGTTTTATGAAAAAGTCAAGTCACAGTTTTCAATCCGGTGCTGCGTAGTCGAGCCGCATCTTTACGACACTTTTAAATATTTCACTACCTATAAATTAACTATATTATAATTAGAAATAAACCATAAAAAAAAAGAAATTGTGACTCATTTGGCATTAGGTCACATTAAATTAATATTAAACAAAAATATAGTTCCAGTAACAACCATGGCGCTAGTGAAGCAGAATATTATAAACATACATCAATAGGACAAGACGGACTTTATCCTTTGTATCACACGCTGCCGCTGTTGCATTATATTATAGAACTCGACTGTGGCGCCCAACTTGTGACCAATTTCAGAAGTAATTATTATATTATTGCAACTGGCTCTTCTTCTTAGCGATTCGGTTTTTTTTTTTTTTTCAAGTGGACGCACTTGTGTAATTTCAATCAAAATAATACTGATTACTGCCCACCTTAACCTGCTGCTAGGGCCGTATCAAAGTATAAAAGCGTGCGTCGCTATAGCACGTCTACTTTAACATATTATTATCTACATACGAGATATACTATACCTAAGTTCGCAGAAACCAATTAATTAATTTCCCTACCAACCAATGTTATGAGCTCAATAATCTTTGTCACATGTGTCGCTAGACATATATTAGTTAACCATTTAATGGAGCCACAATTAGAGGATTAACTCATTTGATTGATAATTAAATTATTGAATTGAGTTATGTTATGTACTGCTTGGAAATTAATGTAGACATACCTGCCTGATAGGTGTTACTCTCAGGGTCGTTAGCTTTATCTGAAGACAGATATAATATACATATATTTATATAAGGAGTTTAAGTACAATAATACCACGTGCTCTTGCGGAAAACATCGTGAGGAAACCTACACATCTAGATTCTAGATGTGTAGGCTAAGTGCATTGTACTTATTCTGAAACCGCGATATGGTTCGCAACCTATCACGTGAGTACAGATGTGCTGCGAAAAGTGGGTGGCTCCCTTGTTAGCCACCTCTGACTAGTGACTACCCCTTCGAGGATTACAGTCGTGAGTGCATATATATATAAGATATAATATAAAACATAACATACAGCATAGACAATCATCACGGGTAAATACTTAAAAATTCAGAACAAAAAAAATGCGTTATGAATTTTCCTGAATTACTGAACTGGAAGTGAGTCCAAGGTCGGCAGTAGGCGATTGTGAGGTATTCGCCATAAAAATGTACGTTCCAACGCGGTAAGGATCCGAAATACTTTCATACCATGAATATTACAGCGGTTTTACGATTCACTGAATAAATTGCCGGCGTAAAAATACTTTTTTCATGCTTAATAGGAATGTTAAAAAAAAATATTCAGACTATATTAATATCTGACTACACCTACACGTGTATCAAGTTATACAGGTCGCATGTCATGAGTAGTCATAACAATATAATAGAGAAAATAATCTAGATACCTACATAGATACATATATTGTAGATATATGTATGTAGGTACTTATGAGTATTATTAAAGGCTACTTTAGCAAGAATAAAATCGGTTGGTAGTGGGAATCGAACTCATGAGTAAAAAAATAGGAAACAACACGCTCAACTACCGCACTAGCCCGTCGATATCGACAACACTCTGTTGGCAATCAAAAAGGAAAAGTCAGGTCATGTCACGGTCCCATTTCATCAGCACCTGCTATGAACAATTTAAAACAGAGATGAGAACGATACGTATTAAAATATTTATTATTATGTTTTTTTTATAAATCAAATTGTGTTCTGTACACGGACGAACATTTTTGGGTGATATAGGAAGTCATTAAAATAATTTTATCTTTGAGACATTATGATCAAAACCCAAAAGTTATTGAGATATAATTTTACCTTCATTGTTTGTATAGCTCTCTCCCGCCTCACAAAGTCACAAAAAAAAACTCAAACATGGTTGAATCAATTGGAAAAATGCCTTCCTCTAACACCCATTTAAAGGTGGTGGTACATCTTTCTAGGTATTATAAAAATATTCATATTATTTTGAGCATGACATTAGTTTCCACTTCTCCTCTATCGTTTATGTTGAGGAGCTTTCAACTTGATCGGAAGACCTTACTCAGAACTTCCGAGCGAAAGCCCTACTTCAAAGGAAACCAAGCTAAGGGTCCTCGGCCACAATATTTGTTCATCTTGCCATGTACCTTACTAATTTGCCTACGTCTACTGACTGTGGAACTTCATTAATGACTTCAAAAATTTGAGTTTCTGAACCAATGGTACAATATAGTGGTAGTTAAAACTTTTCTCCATAGGTACTGTATACAAGGCAAAATATATAACATCGATTTTCGCTTCACCTAAAAGGTTTCGCGTAGAATTTACAGAATCAATTTCAGTCATCCCATGTGCATTAATATATTTTTGTCAGTCTTTTTTCTAAATGCTATCTGAATATTTATAAAATAATTTCCTGAGTAAGTTATAGCGTTTACAGCGGAAGCAAGTTCGAGGCTGTACGGAGTTACGGGCGAAGTGGGTCGTTATTTTTATATGTAGCCTGCGTAACGGGAGACAGCAGTATCGTATATCCAAGGAATCGATTTATACTTACCTGTTTTGCCTAAAGCTATCTGGTTAGCGTTATACAAACTTATTATGAAAAAAAGTAATTTTGTTTTAGGTGAATTAGTGAGCAATGAATAAATTCCACCCAAAAATGCTTTTTAAAACCATTAATTTAAAATTAGAATACAACACTTAATTAAGTTTTTAGTTGGTAATATTCGAATGCCCTGTTAAATGTACGTACTTCAATGTTGCAAACGGCGGCGTCATTAAAACAGTGGTAACATAGTGGACACGACGTCTATATACACACAATTTTTTCCGTTTAGGAATAATTTGGTGCTACTTCACAGGAACTTTTCCATTGCTCGCGAGTGTTGGCACAACGTCAAACTTACCTGTACATACGTTTATTTCAACTAAGTTCAGTTACGAATAATTCAGAAATACCCAGTATTCGGGTTTGACAGCGGAACATGTGAAGGTTATGCTAATCTCGACCAGATAAGCGGCAATTTGAACGGGAATGGCATAGCATGTCGCCCCATTGTTCGGTGCAGCTAATGCCCTTGCACTGCATTTCTATCTTATCTATGCCATTGACTCGACTCGCTTCCCTGGAGTGAGAATATTCGGCGGACATGCTACCTGTTTGGACTTGCCCAATTGATAAGCTTTAGTAAAGTTGAAAAGAAGAACTCTACTTTAGGCGCAAATACGCCATTAAGATTCCAAACTTAAACTGTAATTATAAAGAGTATGGTAATAAAAAACACTTAATGGATTGTCTCAAGTGGAGTTTTATTTATTTATACTAATTTGGATATGATCAAGTTATGAAAATATATTATTATGATTAAACTTTTTTTTTCACTGTAGGAAACCACACAATCAATTAAAACAACAAAAATATTTCAAAAGAAACTTCTTCGGTCGATACTGCGTAGCGCCTGACTCCACTCAAAAAGTAATTAAGACAATAAACTCTTGAAAAGTCCATAATAAAAACAACGCTTAAAAGCGTCCCAATAAACCAGTTTAAAACAAATCCAGTTTTTCACTGACAATTATAAGATGAAATTTGCCGAAAATGGTTGGTCCATTAAAATTACATTAGCATAAAGAGGCGGGATGCTAATCTAAAGGGAATAAATCTTCAGCCGCGACTAAAAATAATCCATGCGCTTTGTTACTCTTAACATTGTCGTCTCGTTTACGAAGCTCGCTTTAAAATGATTCAGTTGTAATTAGTATTTGCAGGATATATTTTTTAACTTAAAACTTAATGTTCAGTATTACAATCAACGCTTCGAAGCACCTAAAAGCAGGTGTTGACTCAAAGATGTAATTTTTAGATGAAATCATTAAATTTGTATTTTATTTTTTTCTATTCGTGAAATCCATGTACTCTCACGGGTAATGAAAAAGTTCTCACACAAAATACCGACACAAAACGACCCCAATTTATCAAACATTTAATTTAAAATTTGATCAAAATATTTCTGTTTTAGTTGGTAATATTCTGATACTCTGTTCAATTTATTTCAATGTTGCAAAAGGCGTTATTAAGCTAGCCTTTTCAGTTTAAGAGTAATGAGTGTAGATATATTGTGTTATACAATACCAAAACATTAACCTTATTAAACAGCTACAGTATAAAACATAAATAAATGATCATCATCATCTCAGCCATAGGACGTCCACTGCTGAACATAGGCCTCCCCCAATGATTTCCATCTTGTCCGATCGGAGGCGGCCCGCATCCAGTGCTTCCCCGCGGACTTGACTATATTGTCCGTCCATCTCGCGGGGGGCCGCCCAACGCTGCGCTTGCCGGTACGTGGTCTCCACTCCAGGACTCTTCTGCTCCACCGACCATCAGACCTTCGAGCAATGTGTCCGGCCCACTGCCATTTCAGCTTACTGACTCGATAGGCTATGTCGGTTACTTTGGTTCGTCTACGGATCTCTTCATTTCTGATTCGATCACGTAGAGATACGCCGAGTATAGCCCTTTCCATAGCTCGCTGGGTGACTCTGAGCCTATTCAAAATGATAAATAAAATAAATAAAAATAAATGATCACAACATATAAAACTGAACAGTCCGGGACAAAACGACAACCGGGACGAAATAAGGGAATCTTTCCAGCACATTATCATCAGTTGAAAGTTACTTTAACACTCTTTTATTCTAATTAGACCTTTGGGAAACAAGTCGTTGGGACCAGCAAAAGTAGGATAGGAAATATTAGCTTTGCCCCTAGAACATTTAATAAAGACGAAATGTAGACACATTTATGCATTTTATTTTTTAGTAAGAAGTCCTGATTAGGATTGGACAAGAGTCTAGTTACACTGTATCAATACGTGTGCAAAAAAAGAAAAAAATGAAGGCTTTGGAAACAAAAATACTGATACCTGAATTACTCACAAAACTCAAAGCTACTAACAGTTGCTTTTTATAGTGAGCCCGTACTTTTGGCGTGGGTTATGGATTACTATGTTTTCTGTTATTTGATTTGTATGATTTGCACGGTTATCTGAATCTTGATGTTACTATACTTGTCCAAAAAGTACGGTCACTTCTACCATTTCAGTTATTCAAAGTTTGCGGCACAAGAGACCCACGTTTAATACAAAAGGGTCCACCGTCAATTTGACACAAGTTTGAGTGTATTTTAAATACAGAATTATATTTGATTACACGCGTCGACCAAGGGACTTGTTAATTAAAAGTGACTTGAAATTTCCGAATTAGAATAAACATTTACGTTCGCTACGCTTTGGGATAAGGTTTTGTTATAATGTTTGTTTAATTTTGTTTCCATTGGAATAAAAATTAGATATCTAGTAATATTTTTGTAAAATCTATGTACAGTTCTCCCATCTTAATAATGCGCATGCAAATCTTCGCAAACTGTCGTATTCCCGGAAACACCCGAATCAGTGCCTTAAACAAAGCACTTGCATTTTGATCCTTGTTCGAAAGAAATAGTAGTCAATATCATGTGACACATAATCGAAAACAATTTGGGCGGTCGGTGGCTGTCACCGATCAGTCAAGGGTCTCAAGGTCAAGATCAATATTACTTTTGTGGAATTATAAAGAGCTGCAATTACACATCGTTCTTGTTATTTTTTTCAAATGTGAATTTAATTTCAACTTTAATTATTATTGACGATGCCATATTATGAGGCACATTTAAGAATAAAATATGCGTCACATTGATAGACTTCACTTTGCCAATAAAGCCACACCCAAAAGACCAAGTTTGTAATTGTAATATTATTGTGAATGATCAGCGCTGTAAATACTTTTGAACTGAGATTTTAATGTAAACATTTTTATTAATGTGAAATAATCAGTGCTGTAAATACTTTTGAACTGAGATTTCAATTTTTTTATATAAACCTGTGTTTGAAATCCATTTCTCCTTATAATATAAACCTTGTTTTATTCAAACCTTCTTTCATCCATCTTTACATCAGCTTCAGTAAGACACTTGAAAAGTACCTGCTGTAACATTTTCGAAGTAAATTTTAATATTATGGAATATTATGAATTATCGAATCAAATTTCGTTACTGATAAATCAATTATCTCTTTTAGCACCAATTACATAATTCTACTAAAATTTCATGAAGAAAATGCACTTAACCACTCTAAATACATAATAGTTTTCTAACGCTCGGGAATACGACCGTTGCCGAACAATGGCGAAGATTTCTATGTGCATTATCAATTTTGGGGAACTGTACGCGTACGTGAATACATCATGAACCCACTTATTGACTTTCCAAAGATTGACTCCATGGATCATACGATTGGCGATGAAGAGAACTTTGACATAAGGAAAAAAAACAGTTTGTAATCTAACCGTCCATGAAAATTATTTTTTGGGTGAACTCTCTTTTACCCTAATTTCAAGCAAGTAAATAATATTTGCGCCTAATTCCATGCGCAATGTCAATATTTGGTTACCAATTCACGGAAATGCAGGATTATGAAACCCTGGATTAACATATTGAATACTTTTTACCCCGGTTTTCCCACGGGATTTTTTGAGACAAGCGAAGCTAGCGGAAACATCTAGTTTCATAAATATAAGGCGATATATAGTATATGCTAGTGCATGAATAAAAGACAAAAGACGGTGTAATATTGCAACAGATGGCCAGGACGGTTATGTCAACTGCCGTCCATTCTCGAAACTAATAAAAGATTCAGCATTGACTTCCTCCCGGCGACAAGGGGAGGGAAACAATGGCGTGATCGCGGTGTATTGATAGTTCCATACTTAATACGAAGACATAGAACAACGCAGACTCGGGATTCATACTCAATGACAGTAGAATTGGGCCGGTTCATCGAGAAAAGGTCACCGCACTTATAACCGCGTAAAGGAATCGCCTCTTTTTCTTCTGTTAAAAGGTTGACGCCGATCCCTTTACGTTATTACAGTTATATATAACTAAATTTTTACCGCATATATACTATACGGTAAAAATTAAAAGTTAAATAAGGTAGGAGTGACATTTATTATATTCACATCAATCATCGTTTTCATTCTTAAACAAGCAATAATCAAGCAAAATTTCGATAATCCAACTTTTAGCCACACCCATCAACCCCATTTCTATTGCGTAACGTCGTTGTGTCTAACTCATTTGAACAGCTCGTGAGCAATTCGGCCGAGGTCGCAACGACGCCTGAACATCATAACAGGATATGTTAAATGACCGAACGCTATAATCTCTCCATTGTTGACCTTTTTTATTTTACGACATCAATTTAACCCCTTTGAAATTAACAATCTGATGTTACGATTTCGGGTCAGCAGAGCCTTCGTTATACGGGGTGCTGGAAATAAATGTCATAGTAAGCCGAAAGGGGTGACTGTATTTATCCATATATGTATATATAGGCATTAGGTATACAGGGTGTTGCAATATTGTTTATTATACATAAAGGCCTCGCATTGGATAAAAGATGGCAAGTAGGTCTCCTAAATTAATAAAGTAGATGCAGTACCAATTAACTGTCAGAAAATACTAAGAATAATTATTGTTTTCCCTAATAGACTTTTTAGGGTTCCGTAGCCAAAATGGCAAAAACGGAACCCTTATAGTTTCGTCATGTCCGTCTGTCCGTCTGTCCGTCTGTCCGTCTGTCCGTCTGTCACAGCCGATTTACTCGGAAACTATAAGTACTACAGTGATGAAATTTGATGGGAATATGTGTTGTATGAACCGCTACAAAAATATGACACTAAATAGTAAAAAAAAGAATTGGGGGTGGGGCCCCCCATACATGTAACTGAGGGATGAAATTTTTTTTTTCGATGGACATACCCGTGTGTGGTATCAATGGAAAGGTCTTTTAAAATGATATAAAGTTTTCTAAAAAACATTTTTCTTAAAGTGAACGGTTTTTGAGATATCAGCTCTCAAAGTCGTAAAAAGTATGTCCCCCCCCCTCTATTTTTATAACTACGGGGTATAAAATTCTAAAAAAAATAGAGGTGATGCATGCTAATTAACTCTTTCAACGATTTTTGGTTTGATCAAAGTATCTCTTATAGTTTTTGAGATAGGTTGATTTAAGCTACGGAACCCTTTGTGCGCGAGCCCGACTCGCACTTGGCCGGTTTTTTTATGTTGGGGCTTGATTCGGTTGCAAAGCATTTTCGGATCCTCTAGTTACCGACAAGCTACGATGAACTCATCATTTGACGACCGAATGTCGTAGTGGTTAGTGCCCTGACTACTGAGCCGATGGTCCCGGGTTCGATTCCCGGCTGGGGCAGATATTTGTTTAAAGACAGATATTTGTACTCGGGTCTTGGGTGTTGATATTTATATTTAGTATCTATCTATCTATGTATTTGTGTAGATATATCAGCTGTCCGACACCCATAACACAGGTTCTGCCTAGCTTGGGGTCGGATGGCCGTGTGTGAGATGTCCCCACATATTTTTTTTTTTTTTTTTTTTATCATATTAAATAACACATTTAGCACACAAACAATAAGAGCAAATTAGGAGCGAAATCCTCTAGGAATATGCTTACATGGGCAAAACCTGAGTGGCGAGCATAAAAGCACGTACATAAGCGTCACATAAGCACTTTACGTTGTACGAATTACAATTGATATGGTAAAAGTAGCCATTAATATTAAATGTGCCATTTCATTGTATTGTATTTTCGTTGTATTTTCAAGAAAATACGTTACTGTAAATTTTGTGTATTGTGGCTTACTCATTACTTCATTAGGATTTGATATGACTATTTACTCTCAACGTACCTCCAAAACGAATGACCCATGAGTGAAAGGAAATGTAATATTAAATATACCTAAGTAATGTTATTTTTTTTCCGTAAAGGACTCAAGTCCCGCAGTACCTACGTTTTGCATATTTACATTTCCCCTTCCATTTCCGGGTATTGGAAACCATTTAAAATTTCACCTCAAGATCCTTATAGAAGTATGTGATATAAAGATATGACGAACCTGTTTTCCTATTTACTTGTTTTCCCTTGGTATTTATAGATTTATCTACCTATACATATGTATTTGAATTTTACGTAGCAAAAAGTAGCCGATGTTAAAAACCAAACAAATAAATCGTCTTTATCTCTCTTGCCTGAAAATTCACTATAAGACATAGCGTAAAACTTTCTTACTAAGCTTACTTGAAATTGAAAAAAATAAAGCACTGGTTTTCAGCTGAAACCCTCACTAAGGTTCTAAAGCCTGACATCTTGTCTGAGAAATAGCTAAAGGTATAATTGAACTCTACGTCCTGTTGTCCACCAAAGTGTTGGGTAGTACCTTTATTTATCGTCGAAGTTTGTTTTCGACCACGCCTCACGTACTTCGAAGGCTGAACCTTTTCGATTTGGGTGGCAGGTTGCTACTTTGTTAGTAGGTATGTTAAATGATATTTTTGTAGCCACACCGTCCTAACTCATCGCCACAGCATTTTCTCGCCTGAGCTGCGTAGCAGAGAGATTTTTTTAGCGTATATTTATTTTGGAATACTTTAAAATACAAGCCTTTTTAAAGAGCTCAAACAAATTGAGATTAACCCAGGACTAGGTGTTACGTTGCCAACATGATAAAGAAAAACGAATGAAACAACATCATCTTTACTTGTTGCAAGAAACTTCGTTATGAACTGTTGATTACATAAACCAACTCGCTCGTCCAATAAAAACGCTTTTACAAGAGATCCGTTGCCAAGTTTATTTGTGAACGAAAAAAGGATGAAGGCCAATTTCCGTTCGGAAATGATTTGGGACGTAGTTTGGAGCATCTTGTTCCTTGAAAGCTTGACAAGGAGGCTGTATATAGTGATAAAATATATAATAAATTGTTTATTTTATATATTTTGCTGTACGAATGTAGGATGCTATAATTATTGATATTGGAATTCCCATGAGAAAATCTTTTCGTCGCGAAGCCCAAGGAAAAGCTAGTTTTTCATAACTGTCCCACTGTTTTATCGAGGAAACTCGTCAATACAGAAAAATATTGAGGTTCCAATTAAAGTAATGATTATGTTTAATACCGGAACTTTTTCACGGGCAATGAATAAGTTCCGGTGCGAAAATCAACAAATTACTATTACACGGAAAAAGCTTGCTTAACGACGCCATCTGCAATATTGAATTACATTTAACAGCGCATCAGGATATTACCTACCAAAAACGTAGATATTTAATTACAATTTTAACTTCAATATTTGAATAAAATTGGTTTGTTTGGTGTCGGAATTTTGTGAGTGAAACGTTTTCATTTCTAACTTAAAAGAGGTATAAATATACTTATCTTACATTAAAATTGACTTAAAAATTGATTTCTAGATCCTAAACAATTGCAATGGTGTTCAGCGGCCATCATAGCCGTATAACAGTTTTAATAAGAAACAGAACAAATACTTTATCAACATGCAGAAAATGTGTTAAAACGTCGCATGTGTAGTGTGGGACGATCACCGATGTCACCATGTAAGACTGCAGTGTCGTGTCTGAAGTAACGATGTGTTGTGTCAAGTTCGTGAGGCTGCTCCTGCTGCTGGCTGCTTGCTGCGCTCAGGAAAGCGAGTGGAGTGAAGATGCTGAAGACTTGGGTGAGTTGTAAAAATTAACAATAAAAATAAAATATGTTTATTTCAGATAATCATAATACATTGAATGATTTGAATCGAATCTGATCTGATGAATTGAATCTTTTTACTGTATTTGGCATCTTGTTAGTTTCCGGGGTGAAAGGAGCCTTCCTCGCGTGAAGTTTGATTTGTTTTTTAGTTGCCGTCTCCACAGGCGAGGAAATCGTGACGATACTATCGTCGTGACACGCCTTTCTCGACATCACCAAAGGTTAACTGGTAGAGAATGCTACTAGCATTAATTCGCCTTTGTACAATATTTTTATGTGCAATAAAGAATTTATAATAATAATAATAATCGCTGATTGTTTGAGAGCGCGTCACCTCGTCGCGATTTTCTCACTTGTGGAAACGGCCCCTTATATTATGTACTAGCTGTTTCCGCGCGCTTCACTTCGCCTTAAAAAGTTTTCTTTAAAGTAGCCTATGTTCTTTCCCAGGGTCTAGACCGTATGTATACCAAATTTCATTCAAATCCGTTCAGTAGTTTTGGCGTGAACGAGTAACAGACAGACAGACAGACAGACACAGTTACTTTCGCATTTATAATATTAGTTAGGATGTATTTACGTCCGGGGAACCCTGGGCAGTCAGCAACAGACGCTAATCTGACCGGCCAATACTTTCACCATTGTCACAAAGCCCTAACTAACTATAGCTTCGATTTGCGAGCTGCGAATGTTAGTGTTAGATAAGACTAGGCTAGACACGTGACAGCGGCAGTTCGGGGACAAAACGCGACAAAAGGCTACAGTCATATATTTTGAGGAGCTTCAAACAAAATATATGTAAATTGACGGCTATAGCCTGTTGTCGGGCCTAGTCACCGAGCTGTCGCTGTAGCAGGTCGCTGTCGGTGTCGTGTCTACACTAATTATCAAATGACAAATCAAAATAAAACACAAAGAAGCTGCCATCAATCCTCTCATAAAATATTATTCCAAAATGTGGATGAATATTTTATGTCTCTAACTTATGTAATCAGGATGCTGAATCTGGCATTTTATTGCCTTGTAAGTGTCATAAATCGCGGCGGTGTATTCTCATTGGTTCAACAAATTAGAATGGGCTAAAGTTTTCACTTTTGAACGACTTCTGAATATGTTATTCAACTGAATGGGCTTAAAGCAAGTTAAAGGGCACTGAGCTTTTGAATCTGTTAGGCGAATTGATATTGAAATGTGATTTGTTAATGGTTGTTTGATGATTTGAATTTGATCTGGATGCAGATCAGATCAATGTATTTCACCAACAGAGTTTTTAAGGAGAAAATTGCCGAATTACTTTTCTTGTATATTATGCTCTATTAATGTAATAAAACACATTAAAAATAATTCATACCATTACAAATAATACCCAAAAATACAAATATTATGAATAATATAAACGGATAGAAGCCAAACAAATATTTATTATTTATTCAAAGTATATTAGTATACAGCATGGAAAAACAAGTCGGTTACTGCAGGGAGATTATAAGAGAACCTTGTGGTGGCTCATTTTTAACCGAATTCAAAAAAAGGAGGAGGTTCTCAATTCGTCGGGATCTTTTTTTATTTTTTATGTATGTTCACCGATTACTCCGCCGTTTGTGAACCGATTTTGAAAATTCTTTTTTTGTTGTATTGGGTTGAGCTCCTAGGTGGTCCCATTTTTTTCAGAATTTTATCTCACCCCCAAGGGTGGGTAAAGGGGTAAAAACAGGGTATGAATTTCCATTTTGGGCACATATTAACCGATTCTAATGAAATTAAGAACGTAAATATAGTTCTTATAACAAAAAAATATGATGGTGACCTTGAGCTGATCTGATGATGGAAACGGAAGGCAGTCAGGGGAACTCCTCAATGGTATATAGCAACTACTTCGTGTTTAGGCTTGAATGATTCGTATTGATTAGTAGGACTTTTTGGTATCATATGCACCTTACTTTTGATTGAAAATTATTGCAAATAAACTAAAAACTATCAAATAAAATAATAATTAAAAAATTTAAAAACAGACTTCAAAAAACAACTAAAATGTAAGAAATAATTTAAGGTTTACACAAATTCTACTCGTATGTGACAGTATAAATATACCTAAGCAGGAACTATAGACGGCATTTCTATTTTAAAGATATAAAATTGCACTAAAATATTTAAGGTATTTTACCTCCAGGGCCCGACTTATTTTTCCACGGCGTATAGTTCATGCAGTCGTTCACCCACTGCACCAGCCGTGGTATTAGACTTAAATAAATAATACGTTTCTAAATCTATCCTTCTATTTCGTTCGTTTTCTACAAACTAGTTCAGAACTAACATGCTTGCTCGTTGTATCCTTAGCAACCGTGCTTTAAAGTTTATTCTCTTGGCGATTTGAGAACTAAAAGTAGGTACTTATATGTACACCTGTACCTATCCTTATAGTTGAACACTTTACATGGTTAATAATTTAAGAGATAATTACAAGAATCGAATCAATCGAAACAAAATCGAACAAACTCAAGTGGGAATCGCGCTCAACCCATTAAACGCGATTGCTTGTCGAAAATGAAAACGGTGAAAATATATTTTCGTTTGTTTGTGGCCAATCGTTATTCGCCGTTCGTCTATTTTTGTGCAGTCTATCGCAGCCGTGTTTTCACGCAGCAAATTGCTCACTTTTGATTGAAACCGTTTCGCCGTACGCTTTGCGTAGTGTTCCAAATTTGAATCTTTATGAAGCAATTTTTAGTTTTTAATTACTTCGTCTGATATCCGAACGAGGTGGAGGAGTAAGTTCAGTGATTCACAGTATTAATTCATTGAACTTCCTAATTACATAGTCTAACTAAGTGTCGGGGGTTCCCCCGCTAGCTCCAACTTGTTCCACTCAGATTTCCCGTCGGAGCGACCGTGAAAGGAGCAAAAAGAGCAGCCCAATTAAAAAGTGTTCATACATGGGCGGCTCTATTCGGGCCCAATTTTATCGGCACAATTAATTTCATTGCGAAAATTTTTGGACAGCAAGGAAAATGGATGCCACGCCACCTCTGCCCTTTTACAAGAGCGATGGATGAGTTTGTTCAAATATCGTTCCTATCTAATCAAAAACGACGCGATAATTTAAACGTGATAATTTAATTGAAATTTTCGTTGTTATTGGAATCTGTTGATCTTTTAGAACGAGGGTTGGTTTGTGGGTAAATAATAAATCAAACGTCGGCAATGCCGCAATAAAATTGAATTTTGGGTGTATTGTCGAAGGTAGGTAAATGTTACAGCTGGCTAGGTACTGTTTTTAACTTTTGCATCATGAAAAGCTGTTACGAAAGTGTTACAATCAGTAATTGTTGTTGTTACCAGATATGGTAACATCGCATCTGTTCGTTAACGAAACTCCCACTAATTGCTCCGTCCCATTCTCGCGATAATAATGCCGCCAGCAGATGTTACTGTAAACGAGAACTACTGAGACCAACTCCGCGGGAGTACGGAGACCAACTTTCATAAAACAAGCTACGTATGCGTCGTGCTTTTTGGAAATTATTAGGTTGACACTCCATAAGTTGGCAATGCATAAGCAAACGTGGTCGGTAAAACTTTTGTTGTTCAGGTCTGTAACTCTAAAACTTATTCGTAACATTATTAAACTGTAATTTAACACGAGTAATTACTCGTATGTCAGTGGTACGAGCAGAACAAAATAATTACAGACCGATTGAAAGCAACAAGCAATTTATTACCCATCAGCCTTCGCTAGGTCACAGCTGAATCCGCTAAAATATAACCTCTAAGCTTAGCGACGGGGCACAATAATTTTATTAATATTACCCACACGAGGCTGTCACGCACGCCGCCGCCGCGTATATCTCGCGCCGGAAAAAATATGATATATTGAGAAAACGCGCGACGTAAGAGGATCTCCTCGGCGAAGCATCTTTTAGAAGTCCTTCAAAACCTCTCGCAGGCGTCGAGAGCAAGCTACAAAGTAATCTTTCGATTGAGGCCGTAATTATTTTAGGGATGCTTTTGATTTTGACACGGAAATGTAAATTGAAGGCGGCGTGGAGTTTTTTAAAGGTTGTTATAAAAGAGGAAATTGTGTCATTATTCCGTAAGGAAAATATTGATTTGGATAATCTCACTGAGCACTTTTATCTCCTTTAATTTTCATCATCTAAGAGTGTTTAAATTATTTATCTATAGTTTTATTATGCTAATATACTGACAGTGAATAGTAGTATACCTACGTATGCTGTTATTTTGCAAATTCTGAATGCAATGTTGTAGGGACTTTGGTTTTTCATTACGATGAAAAACAAATATTTTTACAATAAAATAGTAACAATCAATCCGGACTTCAAAATATAAGATAATAAAAATACATCAAAATTACTAACAACAAAAACCGAAGGTCGAAGTATTTTTCTTCCAAGAGTGAACAGTCTAGTCGTACTTAAGAGGTCATATACTTTACCTCGGCCATTAGATACTAACGGCTAGATAAAGTATGTAGGTTCACAGTAATTTACGACTAGAATTAATGATATAGTAGCTGAATTATTGCTGGATATTTCAGGCTATAAATAGAAATTTACCGGGTCGGCGTTTCGTAATCAATAAACGGTTTAGGGTCTGAATATTGAATAACTTTATAATAGTACCTAATATGGTGTATACAATAAACGGAATAGGAGACTAGGCTAATCCATCTGTTAAATAATGGTGGAATTTAATATCCTATATCAGTTTCGCATACCTACTACACTCACAGGCAAAAAAAACAGTTCCACTTCCAGTACAGTTCCACAAAATTGTGACATTAAATCGCCCCAATTTTTCATAGGAAATGTTAACAAAATTTTTTCGTTTTATGTTTGTTGCTCATATTCTTATGCACCGTTAAATGTATACTTAAATATTACAGGAGGCATCATGAAGTTTTTATGTTTAGGAGTAGGTACCTACCTAATTTTGTACTATTCTCACTGGAACTTTTTCAGTGAGTATATTATGTACAATCTTACGAAACAGGTATTGTTCATTACAAATGCGCTGAAAGTAGATATGAATTCCCTGAATACATATACATAACATACACATTAAACTTTGAAGCCATTTTTTTTGGACAGGGTGTTAAAAATATTTATTTCAGAAACACATACCATGGCTACAAAACCCGTCTTGTAAATGACCTACACCTCGTATTGTGTTTATGGGTAAACGTGTTTACGACCTAATGGACTTAGTACTGTTCTTTAATGGAAGCTTTTGGGATGTAGTAGTCCATAAGGTTTATTGTCGGCTGACCCGCTTGTTTGGTTTAATACTGGTATATTTTAGATGATGTGGACCTCAGATTTGGATGTAAGTGTAGTTGTATTTGTTGTTATAACCGTCTAAAATCACGTCATAGATGTTTTTTTTTTAATAAAAGTTGATTATTGAAATTTTTATTAACATTGTATATCAGTTTACATTTTTCTCTATGACTACATTAATGTAATAACTTTTCCGAAGCCATTATATAATGGGAAACTCAAGCTCAGCCAGAGGGGACAATTTTACCGTGAAATTATTCGTGACATAACCGTTGCTGTGACGCGAAATAAAAGGGTTGCCATTTGAAATTTCATTTTTCCATTCTTATCTTAATGCGGCCTGGAATCGGCATTGTGGGCAGTTTTTATTTTCTTTGTTTTTGTATTTATATTGAGGCCTTTATATTACTGTTTGGTTGTTGGTCCTAGTCAAACACAATCGCGCCGTTCTGTATTTAATTTTGTCCGCGTAATCCTTTCATATGTTTCCATCTCTCATTTTATTACCGTCACTCTGAAAAAAGGGATACAATCAACGCACAATTCACATATATTTATTTAATAAATTATTTAAAAACATAAAAAAAATAAATAAGGGACAAGTACAAAGGTTGATTTTTTTTACATTATTTATACCTAAAATGCTTACATACATAAACGCATACAATACAAACATAAACAACCTGTTTTATACAAGATTTTCATCAAGTTTTTAAATCCCTAACAAACAACTCCCAAAAACTTGAAAGTCCACATTATTAGGCTATAGAGCTATAGACGTCATAGTCCTGAATCATTTTCATTGTTGGTTAGAAAGGGTGTAGGTGAGGAGGCGCTAAAGCCAAATTGACATGTGCCGGCTCTACGCGACCCAGTAATCCGTCTTTATTAGAGCAGTCTTCTCGCAAGAAAATTGAAAATTCTTCCTAAGTATGACTGATGGTGCATATTATTCGTCGCCGCCGTCACGCTTCGCGACACTTTTTCCCGCAAAGAAGATTATTATGCGACTTGGAAAGGGACGTTTTAATATTACGCCTATTTATATTCATGTCCATTTATAGCTTAAGGGAAAAGAAAGCGTGAATCATAACGGTGTAAATATGAGCAACAGAGTTCTTCACTTAGTCATTCATTGTGTTGCCGCCTCGCCCGCTCTGCGGGGGAATTCGCTTCTACTCGTATATCAAAGTAACTGGTGAAAGCCTGCAAATTATGTCTTCTTGTTACATTCTCAATAAATTCCCTTTGCCGTGGTTCACATGATTAGGAGCCTTATTTCAAGCGTTCGTGGATGTGTCTATCACGTACAGAATACATAAAACACTTACTAGAAAATGTAGAAAATGGATTCAAGTTTGCTCTTTTTTTTATTTCTCTTGAGACTCGGAGATGCAGTCGGCGAGTCAGCACGCGGCTATCCGGGGAAATTATCAAATGTATTTTCTGAAACATGCGCGTTATCTGGCGAGCACGAAACGAGAAAACTAAATTACTCGTAGAAGAGATTTAAAAGTCACCTTTATTGCTGCTCTATTGTTTTACACTAGAGTAGGTACAGTGCTTTCATGACTTTTATTTTGTTGGAAATGTTAAGTTCATAGACTTAGTATATACTACGCTAGTATATACTAACCCCCTTATTCATAGAGAAGTTACAAAACGTTTTAACTAATAAACTGTTTTGTCCCTCTCCAACAAAGAACAATTTGTTCTTTGACAGAGAGGGACAAAACAGTTTATTAGTTAAAACGTATTGTAACTTTTCTATGAATAAGGGGGTTAGTCTACGGTTAAGTAAGAATCTTTTAGTTTAGCATAACATTAATTATAATTTTTAAGGAATATATATAACTTTAAACAACCTAAACTAATTTTTAATACTTAACTGAATCATCAATTAATAATAATCCACTAATAGAAAATTTACGTAAATTTTCATATATTAAATTTGCATTTATATGTAGATCTCATGCAATGCAAGGAATGCCACAATAGCTTAGCCATACAACCCGGAAAGTAAGGTTTTCACCCAAAACTTATTGAAAAAGTCATCTCCTCTACTTATTTTCACCTATAAGTACTATTCTTTTGTTTCAGTGTCGACGGTGGACGTGGACGCGGTGCTGGGCCGCACGGCGGCGCTGCCGTGTGACGTCACGCCCGACACCAAGGAGGACCGCGTGTACATGGTGCTCTGGTTCCGGGCGGGCAAGGCCACGGGCGGGAAACCTATATACAGGTAAAATAAGTTATACTTATTAGGGCCTGTTCAGTGTGACGTGCAACGTCCGCACGGGGGTGCGATTTTGCTTCCGTCGCGGATTAATTCGTTGGTTTCATACATTTAGCCATCAGTCGTGGACGTCCATGTAGGTCATCCGCGTGGCACTGAACTGGCCTTACATTATGCTAATTTTTGTCTAACTACCTACCTACCTAAAAATGTTAAATCCTACTTATTGACAATTGAAAAAATCACGTCGCCATACATGCCGTATACTTACTTATATTATGCTGGAAGTTGATTATCTAGGCCAGTAGCTGTCCAGAAAAGCTGTGACAGAGGTTTATGTGGTGGTCCCATAACCTTATTTATACATATTGTGATAGAGGCAAATACCTAAGACATGCTACGGCAACCACTGTATTTTCTTATTACTATTCTAATAAATACGTTTTCAGTTTTAAGCTTAATAAAGCTTGTCTCAAACAGGAGAGATAGGTTTTGCTAAGGTATAATATAAATACAAAAAGTATGCATGTATTTAGGGACCAAATAAAACATGAAAGTGGAATATTGCAGGGAAGACCGTTCGGAGGAGTGGCTCTGTTATGGAGAACTAGTGTCTTTCAAAATGTGTCAGTTTTAAATTGCAATAATGTTCGTGTGTGTGCCATAAAAATAATAACGAGTGATCGACCTGTGATAGTAATGAGTATCTACATGCCAACAGATTCTAAGGATAATTTACCCGAATTCACGGACTGCCTTGGGACTGTAAGTGCTATTGTTGACGATATCGAATCAGTGTTTTTATTGGGTGATTTTAATGCTCATCCGCATGAATTATTTTTTAACGAGCTATCTGATTTTTGTCAAGAACAAAATTGGTCTTGTATCGATGTTGATAAACTGGGAATATCCTCTGACACTTACACCTTTATTAGTGAGGCTCACGGTACACGAAGGTGGTTAGATCACAGTATCATAACACAATCGGTTGTTAGTTCTGTGTCTAATGTGTTTGTCAAATATGATACTCTGTGGTCTGACCATTTTCCTTTAATAATTGAGTGCAATTTAAATCTTATTACACCAAAGTTAGCTTCTAAAAGCATTAAAGACAATGGAGTGGTGTGGGGGGATAGAAACGAAGACGAAGTTGCCTCCTACAGTAAGGAGTGTCATAGGCTACTAGGGTGCGTTGATTTTCCAGCTCAATTCACAGACTGTGCTGACCATTGCTGTGGTGAGCCGGACCACAGAAGCGTTCTCGACAATCTATACTCGGACATTGTGACCGCCCTACAGGCGGCGGCTAAGGTGAGTCGAGGAGGCAGTAAGGGGGTAGGCCGGGGCCCACGTATAGTAGGGTGGAACCAGCACGTCAGTGCGGCTCATCGGGAGGCCAGATCGAGGTTTCATGAATGGTTGTTAAGCGGTAAACCTAGTTCAGGATGTGTTTACGATGATATGCGCAGTAGCCGAAAGGTGTTTAAGTCCAGACTAAAGTGGTGCCAAGACCACCAGGACCAAATAAAAATGGATGCCCTTGCAGAAAAACATGAGAGAGGTAATTTTCGAACGTTCTGGAAAACCACGAGTAAGATGAACCCGCGACCTGGTCTCCCGGTGAGTGTTGGTGGAGTGAGTGACCCGAAGGATATTGCTAACTTGTTTAGGGACCAGTTTACTATCAATTCTCCCCTGGGCCCTGCTCGGACGATGCCCAATGTTGAGACCCATGTACAGAAAATGAGTACTCGTTTTACAGCAAAAGAAATAGCAAAGGTCATAAGGTCTATATCTAGAGGAAAATCTCCAGGTCATGATGGTCTCAGCATTGAGCATCTCCAATACGCGGGTCCTCATATATCTAGGGTTCTGGCAATGTTCTTTACATTATGTGTTAGACACTCTTACTTACCTCCTGAGATGTTAATTACGGTGGTGGTGCCTGTCTTGAAAAATAAAACCGGAGACGTTGGAGATATGAATAACTATAGGCCCATATCTCTGGCGACAATCCTTGCGAAGGTTTTTGATGCCTTACTGAATGTGCATTTACAAAATCACTTGGTATTGCACGGTAATCAGTTCGGTTTTCGACCGAACCTATCAACTGAGAGTGCAATACTAAGTTTAAAGCACACAGTGAGGTACTACACCGATAGACAGACTCCGGTGTACGCCTGCTTCCTTGACCTCTCCAAAGCCTTTGACCTGGTCTCCTACGACATCTTATGGGGAAAACTGAGGGATATCGACTTGCCTCATGAGCTAGTTACAATTTTTCAGTACTGGTACTCGCACCAGGTCAACAACGTGAGATGGGCGGGCGTGATGTCCGAGTCTTTCGGTATGGAGTGCGGGGTGAGACAAGGGGGGTTAACCTCCCCCTCACTCTTTAATCTATATGTGGATGCGCTGATCGTCGCGCTTAGCAAGCAGCATGTCGGATGTCACGTAGACGGCGTATGTGTAAACAATTTGAGCTACGCAGATGACATGGTGCTGCTGAGCGCGTCGGTCTGCGGTCTGAGGAAGCTTCTGCGGATCTGTGAGGATTACGCAATGAGTCATGGTCTGAAATATAATGTGCCGAAAAGCAAATACATGGTCTTTGCGGCCGGTTCAAAATGTCCCGACGGTGTGCCGCCCATCAGACTTTATGGCGTGCCTTTGGACCGGGTGGAACATTTTAAATACCTTGGGCATGTTCTAACACCAGACCTCAAAGACTGTGCTGATATAGAGCGGGAAAGAAGGGCCCTATCGATAAGAGCAAACATGTTGGCTCGCAGGTTTGCACGTTGTTCACAAAATGTAAAAATAACTCTCTTCCGAGCATTTTGTACCTCATTATACACGTGCAGCTTGTGGGCTAACTACACGCAGAAGTCTATTAGGGCCCTTCAAGTCCAGTATAATAACGCGCTAAGGGCAGTGTTGGGGCTGCCCCGTTACTGCAGCGCTTCAGGCATGTTCGCGTGGGCGCGCACTGACTGCTTCCACGCGACCGTGCGGAAGCGCTGCGCGTCCCTGGTGCGGAGGGTGCGGGCCAGCGCCAACACTGTCCTTGCGATGATTGCAAACAAAGAGGAGTGTCCTTATATCCGCCACTGCTGTCAAAAACATGTCACAACGAACAGTGGCAGATATAATATTATTAAATTTTAATTATTATGATTTTTGGTATGTTTGTTTTTATATAAATTTTATTTACGTTGACAATATTATTCAAAAAAGTATCTTTGTTTTCTATTTATATTATTTTACTTATTGATAATTTATTTTAAATTTTACTGCATAATATTATTGTACCTAATGAATGTTTTTAAATTTTCTGTTAATTTGATCCGTTAATCCAATTTTGTTTGTGTTCTATGTGTAAATTGTATTTTTAATGTGTAAATGTAATTTTGATGTTTTATATTATGAGTCCGTGGTTACTTGAAATAAATGAATTTATTATTATTTATTATTATTATTATTATTATAATGTTTAATTTAAATAAACAATATTATAAAATATAAAAAAAACGAATTTCCGTATAATATATTATTTTTTTCAAGTTGTTATTATATGTAGAATAATGAGTCACCTTCTTTCAGCTTAGTAAGTCACTTTTTCATCTACAGGGTGTACCTGTATTTATATGATTAAAGCAGTCTTTATGTGTTTATAGGTAACAGCATTGTTACAAGTCTACCAAATAATTACTGAATCGTTTATAACATAGCACAATTCTACTATATTTTCTCTCGGGCGTCGAACCAATCATCAATCACCTGCTATCAATTGCCCCTATAATTACAGAAACCGCCGGCTGCTTTTAAATATCAACGCCCTAGTCTATAAAGCGGGCTACAGTGCCATATAACAGTAGTGATGAATTCGGCGTAAGCGTAGGTAGTGTCTGTTTTATAATCTCAAATACTAAATTCACAGATTCTGAACGGTTCATTAACAGTCAAATGTCCCGCGATTAAGTGACTTATCGTTCTATTAGTAAGATATTTGACAGTTGATGAACCGTTCAGAATCTGTAATTGAGTATCTGAGATTAAACAATGGACTTTACTCGCACAAATTCTGTACTTACTAATTATTTTTAAAATTTAATATTATCGTCGCATTCTTCATCCAACGGTCTGAAAATTTCATGATGATTACCAACCTCCGTCTCCAATTTATCGTGAAAATATACGCTTCTATAATTTTGTTTTACACTGTGCCTCATTCAGCGCGGCCACAGAGGCACCGTAGGCGTCAATAGACGATAATCGTGCGGCTTTGATTAGATTAATCGAAACTGTTACGGATAAATAAAATTATTTACTGGAATAGACTTGGACTTTCTTCGTAAAAAGTCACTTGTTTAGCCAATTAAGAAATTTCTTTTGGCAACACAGAAAATTAGATTTCTTTTGGTGCGTGGGATGGCTAATATTTGAAATAAGTTGATGATTAAAGTTAATAAAATTTTGGTTCTAGAAGGTAAATAAATGATTTTTGTACTACTTATTATGTGTTTAATGCCGTTTTCTTATTTTGTTTTAGCATAAAATTTCTTAGAGCTATAAAACGATCATAAATAAGACGTTTATTAAAACCGCTGTAGGTATATCATTGCAGAGAACTACTAACAAATTACCAAATACCTACCGCTCTGAGCCACAATTTGGCTGCTTTCCTACAAGAAAACTGAATCTAGGTCGCATTGCAACAGCGATATTTATGTAAAACGGGTACCAACATAAAATTGTGGTTGAAAATTATACGTTAGCTTCAATTCCCGCCTTTTTGCGCCCGAGTGCGCTATCAGTGGGCAACCAAACTCGCGTGAACGCAATCGCTTTTGTTTCGTTTACGTTTCAACCGACTGGTTCGCGTCAATAGTTTTTCAGAAACATTTTTTAAATGTTCTCGAATTTGATAGTATTTATGTGTATATCTCGATATTGGAAGTAGTAGAGGTGTTTAGAGCGATTCTTTAGAGATTTATTTTCGATGGGATTGAGTATATTACTGTAAACCATTTAGATACGTATTTTTTTAGACAGTAGCTTTAAAAAATAATATTTTTTTCAAATGAAAAATTGATGATATACCCTTCACTCTGCCTTAACGTGAGCGGGCATTAGCATAAGCCTTATTGTGACACTTTTTTCTGACTATTTACATTGACGTTGAGAATTAATTAATGAAAATCTTTTAAACAAAATCGTTAGAAACTGGGTTCGGTAATTTCGGATGCGTGATGTATAGTCAGAAAGATTATTCCAACATGATGTACGGGGTGGGCGAAGTTACACGACAGTTACCGCCAACTTCACCCCTGGAACTGATCACAAAGATAATGCCGATTTGCGACATGAATTATTTATTTGTGCCTCTATGCGTGAAACTTTTTTATAACGCTAGTAACCTCAGGATTTCGGAGTTGAGGAATCTGTTACGAAGGGTTAAGGTGGGACTGCTTAATTTTAATCACATGCACAATTTCCATAAGCTGTAATTTTCAATGCCATATTGTATTAAATATCATTTCAAAGACAAGATAAAATACATTTTTCGACAAGATAAAATACAATTTTGCAATTTGTAAAAATATGATAGTCATTCACACACAATATTTTATGTATCGTAAATAAAATGTCATGCTGACGATACTCTTATTAATTGATACGTACCTACCATTCATTATGTCACGATACATATTCGATACTTTTTATTATAAACCTTAATCACTGAACTTAGTCACGGTATGGTACCTGGACGGGAATCAAACCCAGCATAGCAGTCAGGCTCACTAACCACTGCACCATTCGGTCCTCAAGTTTAGATAAGTATATTAAATCTGTCAATTCAAGAGATAAGCCGATGGGAATCGTGTTGTATGGGCCCTTCGCCACTATTAAATAATATTAGTAACGTAGAAAGCCTTTCCTTGTAGCTACTTAGTATTGATTTTAACATGACTTCCAATTTCTTGCGATAAGATCTAAGTACCCAAAGAGTTTCGAGGCCAATGGCTTGTAGAGTTTGCTAACGATTGCGGGCTCAGCTACTCTGCAGTTTCATATCTCACTAATTCACTCAGTGACTAACGCGTCTGGATTCCTAAGTGAAAATGATTACTGCGCAAAAAAGTTGATAAGTTGTATTATTTAGAAGGCGAAAATAGTTATGATACTTTTCAAATCTAACACGGTGACACAGCATTAGGGCCTCTGGTATGGAAACAATTGACTCTTCAGTTTAATTTTACATGAAAGAAGCTTTCTCAATAATCCTATTAATTTACTGGCCCTTGCTAAGTCTTACTTAACGTAAACAATGTAAGTTTATTTATTTATTTATTTATTTGCGCAGTGAACTTCTTTCATTTCCTGTGAAAAGAGTAACTACACTTTCACTATAAAATGATTGAAATGTTTGCCAGCAAAAAAACTACTTAAAATTTTATAGTTATGAAATTCTGGACAGTAACAAAACGTCATCAAGTATAATATTTTAGTTTTTTCATAAAGCTTAAAAAATACAAAATCTGTTAATTATATAGTTTGTTAAGAAACAACCAACACTTCCACAAATTTTTGCATTCATTACATTAGTAGGTAATTCCAATACTCCCATAAAAAAACACCAACTCTAGGCTCCCTACGCACATGCAGGAGGTTTGCTTAGTTCTAAAATATTCGTGAACGGCTGCATAGATAAGTTAAAAAAAATAAAAAATAAGCGACTGGCTTCACGAAGATTCTAGAACGTTCGTTTTAATGAGCTACTCGCTTGGTGACTCGCTAAGCGCATACCTCCTGCCTGTGTGGACGTAGCCTTATGCAATGTTGTGCCTTATACCTTATCATCATCATTGGCCACAGCATCTATATAGATGGTTGTTGCAGCGCTCGTGGGTTATGAGTAACGACGGCCGCACCGTCGTTGATGGCTGTATAGTCCAATAGCAGCACGATTTTTTTGCCACAATACCTTATACTATAACTCATTTGTTGCAGTTTCGACGTCCGCGGCCGCTCGTTCAACAAGGCGCTGCAGTGGTCGGACCCGCACGCGTTCGGGCCGCGCGCGTACTTCGCCACCGTGGCGCGGCCGGCGTCGCTCACGCTGGACACGGTGCAGCTCGACGACGAGGGCGTCTACCGCTGCCGGGTCGACTTCAAGAACTCGCCGACGAGGAACTTTCAGATACGGCTGCATGTTATTGGTGAGTTATTTGAAACACAAATACACTCGCGAGCAATGAAAAAGTTCCGGTGAAAAAGGAGCGGCAATGACAGGTGGAACTTTTTCATTGCCCGCGAGTGTAGTTACAGCCTGAGGTAAAGTATCGTCAGCTGTTTCTCGGAGTGAGGTTCTGCTGAGGGGTTAAGTTTCTCCGCCCCCAACTGTACTCTTTATTGCACACAATCGTGTATTCGAAAACTATAATTATGTATATACTCGTATATAATTATACCATCTGAAAAAACGGCATAATACATTAAAAAAATTGAATGCTATTTGAGGAATTCTATGATCAATTTAACATTTTGCAATAAATAGTTTTGATGATAATATTAAACCAAGGATGTTAGCATGGATAGACTCTTGCTGTGTTTGATAGAGATAGAAATATTAATTTACAAAACAAATTAATAATTATTTGTTCCATGAACATTACTTACAGGTATAATATTGACGGAACGCTTTTTCATAAAATTTTATTTACGTTTTAAGACTTAAAACCCTTCAAAGTATTTTATTAGATAAAGCTTTATAATTTACCTAACTAACGCCCAAAAAGCTCTCTGAGCCTGCAAACTTTTTAAAATCAAACAGCCCCCGGTTAGCTTATCTGTCTCTAAGTAATGTTTAAGTATTAAGCTGACCTTTAAGTTGCTAGGTGACCTTGCTTAAACTTTGAACATCAGCAACCTTACTTAACTAAGTTAACCGAACGTAAACATAAGTCACTTCTTGACCCAAATTTGATTACCCCTAATCTGGTTGCTGAACACGTCCTAACACTAATGAACGTCAGCTAAAATTTGTTGACTTAAAACTTTATTGCATTTATGGTCGTAAATGAAGCGTGCACCAGCTTTAATTCAATTTATTTCCGTCCGTGATATGAATACTTTGACGAGATAAAATTGCAGATATTTATTAGATAAGTCAATGCTGTTAAATCATACTTTTAGGAAGTTTCTAGCCTAATCTGCGAACATGGTTTAGAATAGTCCCAGTCTTACTGATCGGTAAATGTGAAATGTTTTCTGACTGCACCTGTGGGTTGTAGTACCAGGAGGGTTACTCTATTCTACTGACTAAAAACGAACGAACGTGAGCTATCGTGCAATGGACACCTTTAATACAACGAGATAGAGTCGTAGCTCACGAAACAGCACTCCGAAACTTTAGTTTTTCGTCATGTAGAGTGACCCCCCAGTAGTTGAAACGCCAGTTGGCGATACCAGCGCTTAAATTTATCAATAGATTTTTTAAAAGTGCACTGTTAAATAAGAACTATTTAAATCAAATAAACTTAAAGATCGCTATCAACTATTTGTTTAAAAGCCAAGAACTAGATATTATGCCCAGCAGCAACTTTTTGTCAAAATTATGATGAACCCTTAGAACATCTTCATAATGTGTAGGTACTTAGTGAGTGTTTCATGAATGTTTCCACTACCGAATAAATATATAGGTACTTGTGTATATGTAAATCTAGCGACGTACATTACGGTGTCACCAAAAACTTCCCACATTCCTTCTTTTTAGGGTTCCGTAGCCAAAATGGCAAAAACGGAACCCTTATAGTTTCGTCATGTCCGTCTGTCCGTCTGTCCGTCTGTCCGTCTGTCACAGCCGATTTACTCGGAAACTATAAGTACTACAGTGATGAAATTTGATGGGAATTTGTGTTGTATGAACCGCTACAAAAATATGACACTAAATAGTAAAAAAAAGAATTGGGGGTGGGGCCCCCCATACATGTAACTGAGGGATGAAATTTTTTTTTTCGATGTACATACCCGTGTGGGGTATCAATGGAAAGGTCTTTTAAAATGATATAAAGTTTTCTATAAAACATTTTTCTTAAAGTGAACGGTTTTTGAGATATCAGCTCTCAAAGTCGTAAAAAGTATGTTCCCCCCCCTCTATTTTTATAACTACGG
Organism: Plutella xylostella; assembly: GCF_932276165.1. Lineage (NCBI taxonomy): Eukaryota > Metazoa > Arthropoda > Insecta > Lepidoptera > Plutellidae > Plutella > Plutella xylostella. The sequence goes on from NC_064005.1 coordinate 5,551,236, forward strand.
GGTATAAAATTCTAAAAAAAATAGAGGTGATGCATGCTAATTAACTCTTTCAACGATTTTTGGTTTGATCAAAGTATCTCTTATAGTTTTTGAGATAGGTTGATTTAACTGTAATTTTGCTGCTACGGAACCCTTTGTGCGCGAGCCCGACTCGCACTTGGCCGGTTTTTATTTTGTAACTTGAACAGTCATCAATCAAAAAACTTTAATGCAGACTACGAGTAGAGTGCCGAAGTACTCACTTGCCCCCATTCTCAGCTTAGAGGTCATTGGCACATAATTTCTTATTCAATAACCAGGTCAGAGCAGAACTATAATGTAATGGTCTTTTTTCTTGTTTGTTTTTGTTGTAATTAAGTTAATTTCATCGTACATAATGTGCAACATGCTAGAAACATTACATAATTTGCGTCAAAGACTTTATAAATAAATTTTAAAAAACACACATTTACGCCTTGTACTAATGTACTCCCTTGCGGGGTAGGCAGAGGTGCATTGCTTCACCCACTTTTCGCCAGAGTGTTCTGTTAGTCCCAATGTAATAGGGGGCGGGCCTATTGCCATTTTACGGGCACATCCAAGACCCGACAACAAATATCTGTGTTTGAACAAATATCTGCCCCAGCCGGGAATCGAACCCGGGACCTTCAGCTCAGTAGTCAGGGTCGCCATTCGGTCGTCACTAACCACTACGCCATTCGGTCGTCGACTTTATAAATGAGAATAGTTATTCATCTGTAATAGCATAAGTTGTTTTCTTTGAATAAAGATTTATTCTATTCTATTCTATTCTATCTCGTCTATTAGAAACTTTGAAAATGCATCAATAGAACACTTAGTAACAAGGCCACAAAAATATGCCTACATCAGCTAAAATCCATATTCCTAAACTGAGTAAGATTGACCTTAATACATTTCAATTTAAGTCCAGCACCGAAGCTCCAAGTACCTACCAGGCCCACATAAGTGCGCGCAGTTGAATAAGATAAACATATTCACACATTTCAATTTGAGTCCAGCACCAAGTAGGTACCAGGACCGCATAAGGCCGCGCAGTTTCCATTTCACACGGCCAACAAATGCGCGAGTCGTCCCGCACATAATTTCGGTACAAAGACCTCCGGACGCCGAATGGCTGCAGCAAATGTTCGGATTCCCACACTGTAAGGCGTAAAATTCAAACCAGATGCTAGTTCATAAGCGGGCGTTATCTAAAAAGGAGGCCTTTCAGCGGGTTACTCGTAGTGGTTCCGCGGAACAAAGCTTTGTTAGGGCTTCTTTGAATTTCGGTAAAGAAAATGAGAGGTTTCGCAGGCGCCGCGTCAAAGAGCAGGACTGCGGTTATTATAATATTGTGCGGAGACATCGCAACAGCAAAATACCATAGATTCTTACCTATTGATGATTTATTCAGTACCAGTTTTTCTTATGTCAATTCGAAATAGTCTCCCGGTACCATTATGTATAACGAAACTGTAAAAACATACCTACTATGTATATAAATAATGTTAATACTCACAGCCTTTGCAAAACGTTTACTAAACAAATTGATTTTACAAACGCCCTGCTTTGCCTAGAATTTATTATGCCTCCCTTATCTACATACGTTTATCGCGGGATTTTAAATTGTAAACGAGCTCCACTTAAAATACCGCTTTCAGTTCCGTATAAGTATAGTACGCCTTTAAGACTTAGCCACACTGAAAATGCCTCGCGTCAAAGTGATATGTGGTGGTATTGACTGCAATGCAAAGATAGCGTCACACGGCAATGCGAGAATGCACGGCATTTTGATGTACGAGGCGACACAATCTCGCCGCACTACTTCTACCGGGCCTTTACAAGCCAACCTCAGCACGTGAAAGGTGAATTTCATAAAACCACTAGAAATACGCCACAGGTAATTAGTGTTGCAGGTGACGATGTCGCGGCTCACAAAGGATTGCTTCTGAAATTTAATTGTAGCTATAAAATATTATTTTCTCGCCCCATAACGAGGCGGCTGAATTTTGGCAGAAAACAATTTATTAACATACTAGTTCACTTTATTAGTTGGCGCTTAGCGAGCGCTGCAATTTGTCCGGCTTTGTTTAATGAATCAGGTGTTTTGTGCGCGTATCCCCTTAATTCTTTTCGGGAGGTTGGGAGTTAGTCGGGGTAATGTGTAACGGTTAAGTGGGGTTCTGGCGCGGCGGCGGCCGTAAGTCATCGTCTCGCCCAGGCTGCCGGGAAGCCAAGGAATTGCACAACAAACGTATATTTCACATTGTTTAAACAAGTAAGCGCGCCACATACAAGATTTTAATACCCCCGGGGCTTGCAACTGATGCAAATGGCGCTATATAAAGCTTAACTACTTTGCTGATATTTTCTTTTGCGCTTTTAGCGTGGCTCTCTTATTTAAATAGACGGTGTACTGGTTAGGAGGTCTAGCTGCTAGTTCTGGTGAGATTGAAACTCGATGTCTTATTAATTATGTAGCCGATAGATACTATGAATATTAAGAAGCTACTAATTACACTGCGGTGTAGTGTGGTGTGTAGTACATATACAGGGTGTTGCAAAATTGGTATACTAAGCCGAAACCTACATGTGCAGCATGGTATATCTAAGCCCGAAACTGAAATCAGAATTTGGAAATTCGCGAAAAAATAATTAATTTTCCATAGTAAAAAGTCACGTGACCAACAAAGTTTCTATGGAAAATGATATTTTTTTTTCGCGAATTTTCAAATTCTGATTTCAGTTTCGGGCTTAGATATGTCGCAGGCAACTGGTTTAATCTCCTGTTTGATTGAACCACTAGCCCGTTCATTGGATGGCGCTATTCAGTTGTATGACTAAAGGACAACTCGTCAAGTCGTTGATTGTAACGTTCGACGTCTTGACTGAACGTCTTTCAGCGAAGTCGTTGAATGGGATATAGTATTGCAACTTTGTAATGTCTGGTTATGGTGAACATCACCAGAAAAGAGTCAACAAAAAGACTATGTTACAAAGCTCTTATCTCACAAATTAACTAAACAATAACAATAACCGTAACTTCATATTGTTGTTCATTATTATCCAGTTTCGCCACTTTTTTTCTTTGAAACTATCCGCCCGCGGCGTAATAATAGGTAAATCCATGTTGTCACACTATTTTAACACAAAAAACGCACTTTAAAGCTAATTTATTTGCAAAAAACTAACAATATAGGTGCTTTTTGTGTCAGCTGTTAGCTGTTAGACGCCATATTTGTTTTATTCACCACCTGACTGATTTTAAGTCAGCTAACTAGTTGGACGTTTTGTGACGCTTGTACAATCAACGTTCGGCCTAGTCATACAACTGAACAGCGCCATCCAATGAACGGGCTAGTGGTTCAATCAAACAGGAGATTAAACCAGTTGCCTGCGACAGATATACCATGTTGCACATGCAGGTTTCGGCTTAGTATACCCTTTTTGCAACACCCTGTATACATGCATATTGTATACACGTTAATTATTCAGAACCTAATAACTATCAAAGTTAATTTGTAATCTAGTCTTATCAATAGTAAAGCTGGTTAAACAGTAATAAACACTAAAGATGGATGAGAATCCGGATCAGGACCTGTGGTACCGTTATAATGTTAAATACTTAGGTACAGGAAACCTAAGTCCATACACATCCAAATGTTTTTTGAAGTTGGTTCTTGAATTTTTTAAATTAGTATTTTATTTTATTGTTTTTAGTTTTTTTGCAATAATTTTCAATCAAAAGTAAGATGCAAATGATACAAATAAGTCCTACTAGTCAATACGAATCATTAAAGCCTAAACACGAGGTAGTTGCCATATACCGTTCAGGAGTTCCCTTGACTGCCTTCCGTTTCCATCATCAGATCAGCTCAAGGTCACCATCTTTTTTTTTGTTATAAGAACTATATTTACGCTTAGTGCCCAAAATGGAAATTCATACCCTGTTTTTACCCCTTTACCCACCCTTGGGGTAAGATAAAATGCTAAAAAAAATTTGGGACCACCTGAAAACTCAACCCAATACAACAAAAAAAGAATTTTCAAAATCGGTCCATAAACGGCGGAGTAATCGGTGAACATACGTAAAAAACATTTTAAAAAAAAGATCCCGACGAATTGAGAACCTCCTCCTTTTATTGAAGTCGGTTTAAAAATCAGCCTTAAATGAATTAGTACAATGTCTGGTTAGTACAAGTCGCTGTGTATTATAACAAAATTAATTGAAAGCGCGGCAACTTGCTCTTTGAGCAATAAGATTACGCGAAGAACGTAAAGTGAATTCCCTGACACGAAGTCGCACGACTTAACTGTTACGATATAAACTGTTTAGCTGTTAACTTTCCGGGACCTGATTACTCGACGAGAACCCAGCATAGTAATTTACTGCACCCGGTGAATGAGAGAAGAGCTAGAATTCAATAGGAAATACCAGGGTGACTACTGTGGTATTTATGGTAATATAGCAATCTTTCTTCTCCTCATAGGAGCTTCTTTACGTGAAGTTCCTTCCACTGCTATTGCTAGTTTAAACGTTAATTATTTAAAATATCAATTGAATTTACTCTATATTTCGTTAAGTGTATTAGTGTGTTGTGTTAAGTAAATAAATAACTTTATCTATCTATCTATCATTATATTTATTCAAAAACCGCGATACAGCTCGCGACCTATCGACCTATCGTGATTACGAATGTACTGCAAAAAGCGGGTGGCTCAACAAAAGTTTTCAGAGTGATAATCATAGTGCCTTTGTCTATCATAGAGCATGTATGCATTTATAAGCCACGATAACAAGTCTTATACCTTGGACTTACTACAGCTTTCCACCATTATAACCCTTTCCAAGGGTTACAATGTTGTGGTTACGAGACCAACAGTGTACATCTGTATGTAGAACTCAGTTACAAATAGAATGTTTAAGGAATGTAATAAAGAATTTCCTCAACTCGCTCCACGCTAACTTTCAAATTAATCCCTTTTATAGGTTCCTGTGAAGTCAATAAACCTGTCAATAATTAGAAATACCATCGCTCATATCGCGCTACCCTTTCAGAAGGCTTGGAAACTTGGAACACAAATAAAAGTGTGGAAGTGAAATAAGAACGCAATACAACACAACATAAAATTTCAAATTTCAGGCGTCTCTTTACACTTTGCCTTCTCTTTATTTATTAAAAAAAATCTCGATTTCCCGATTTTTTAAAGTTTAATAACAATATGTTTCAAATTCCGAGATCCCGAAGTCACCATTTTTCGTGTTACTACCTATATAGCAAATTTGCAACAGCCTGTATATCGTGTATAATCTATGGAAAAATACGCGTTGCTCTGAAGTCTGGATGAAACATTTGTAGTAGAAACGGGGGGAATATAAAAAGCAGCCGCGGCTCCGCGCGCTCCTCGCTCACGGAAACGCCCGTCTGAATTAATAAGTACAACACGAAATTTGAATTTAATGAAACAAGTTGGCGGTAGCGAGCAGCTGAGCGTTCTATCGATTTAGAAATGAAGCGTGCCGATACACCCGCCCGCCCACGATTATCAACGCAAGCCTTTTCAACCGAATGAAAGAAACCTTTCTACAGATGAAAAGCGAATGGATTTTTTTCTCACCATTCTTCCCGCCGAGATTCATATTCAAGAATATTCACATTCATAAAGCCATCATTCGGGTTAGAAGGGATCTTAATATTCCGCATTGTAGCAATCGAAATGGGAAACAAATCGGTGAGATGATCGTAAAGAGAGTTTTGCTTAAAAGTTACGGCGCGCGGCGTATGAATGGACAAATTTTCGAGTCGTAAAAGAAGTGGGCGGTGAGAACTCATAAAAGGTTGTGCCAACTACGATAAACTCGAGCGGTCTGTATGGTAATCGACAGATCGGTCGGGCGACAAGTCGGCTCCTGGAGATCGCCGCTTTACAACCTCTACCGTGTTACAGTTAATGCATTATTCAAAAGCCATAATTTTAAGTCTCGCCTCCGATTTATCGTCACGTCAAATAATATTATAGCTGGAACCAGCTTCATGATCCAATAGTTGCTGTTACATGTCCAATATAAATGTTCTAGTTAGAAATTTACGCTATTGGTGGTATGTTATTCACATAGCTGAGGGGAGGCGGTAGTTTTTCTATCGAATCGTATGTAAAACACTTGTATGTAAACAAACATTTAGCCTAGCCGAGAATCGAACTCGAACCCTTCGAGCCTTCATTAAGTTCGGCCGCCATTAGACGAACAAAGAAACAGTGACCAATCAGCGTTGAATAAACTCAATAAAAAGGCCTAATTGGCTTCGGTAATGAGCGCGCATGAATACGTCATATTCGGTCAAACACGGGACTCTTAATTGACGCTGTCAACTATGAAATTCCATTTAAATTGCATGTTGTTCCGGCTGGCCTTTGATTCCGGCACTACAGAGGAGCAAGTTGGTAAATAGCTGGCCCGTAATGACTACTAACTAGCTCATAGCCAGATCGTTTTGGGCCGCAGCGGTTACCGATACTGGAAAGGGTAGAATGAGTTTATTTGGTTTTGCGGTGAGGCCCTCTCCGCACGTGATCCCTTCTATTATTTTGCTTGTTGTTAAGTAATTATGTTGTTTGTCTGCTTCGCTGACAGCTGCCTAGTTGCGGCCACAATGGATAAAGGAGCGGCGGGAAATTATGAATGATAGGTTTTCATTTTGAGCGACTCTATTTTCTTCAGAATCATGGTCGGCTGAATGGCTGACCTAAACATAGATTTAATATCAATAGTTCGTAATACCGATCGGCTCAGACGTTCACAAATGAGATTTGAAATTGTCTAGACTGATGAAAAATTAAATTTTTGGGTTCTATAATAGCTAGTTTCAGAATCGGAGAATGGCCATTAAAGATTATGGATATTAAATTCACAACTGCTCTTGTTGCTGGGGTAAAATTTAATGAAAATATTTTCTTAGTTGTATCTTTAGCTCAGGTAAATTGATATTATATAGGTACAGGGTCACCCCATAGGTTTTTACCGCATAATGACCCACCTTAGAGGCTAAATGTGAAAAATCAGCTCGCCATGATAGATAGATAAACAGGTACAGAGTGTTATAAAAACGGTATACGAAACCAAAAGGGGTAGAGGAGGTCATGCTTAACTAATTTTGTTCATCAATTTTTGATAATTCTCGAATGTAGAAGTTTTCAGGCTGGTCTAATCAAAGCCAAAACATACCTACATACAAATACAAAGCACTCCGACTTTTGTACACTCATTTTGTGCAATGGAACTATCTATAATTTCTATAGGTAAGGTTGCGTATATTGGACCACTTAACTTCTTATAGCTATATAAATTAAACTATGTATCATATTTATACGTTTTTGGATTCTATAGGTAGATTTTGTTTCCTGCTTTACGTTTTCTTTGTTACAAACTAAAATACAATACCGTTTTGAAAATATGGTCAAAAAAGTTTTATATTTAAGGTTGCCTTCTTTGGACCAGGGTATCCTTTATTGGACCTCCCAGTTTCCATGATTGGACTTCGATAGAATTGTCTCAGTGGTCCAATCAAGGAAAAGCTAAAGTAAAGAATAATTATTTGAATGAAAACATCAAATTGCAAAAATCGGACTCTATTTTATGGCTTAGGATTACATTATAAGTAATTAGTCTTAATGTTAATTATGTCGTCTTGTTTTGTTTGTAAATCGAAGGTGTTATATTATTTTCTTTGCTATTTAGTAGTCTTCTGACATCATTCCTGATATTTTTTTCTTCCAACCCTGGAGTTAAATGAGCAGAAGATTCCCTAACTTACCTTTTGGTCTTTGGCAACCTTATTTGTTATAAAATTATTCTGTGTATCTAACTCTTTTTAAAAGTCGACTTAAAAGTAGCCGTGATTGGACCGGTCCAAATTAAGTAACTGACACAGGTCCATTAATAGCAACTTTCTACTTTTATACAAAAAAAATACTTTACATTTTGAATCAATTCTAGACAGTAAAATATCTTCACAAATAGTTTGGCATAACACATGTGCAAACTGATAATAATAATCATTATTGTAGTAATTACACGGTAAAGAGTAACACACATTTATTACATGAAGTAGGGTTGTGAAACACGGACGCGCTACTGGGAGTTGAGGGGTATGAATAGGGGGTTTTGAGCATCACGTTTGAAAATACTGTGGATGTTTAATCCCAATATTTTCGGAAATACTTCACTGGCCCAATCAAAGAGCCGGTCCAATATACGCAACCTTACCCTAAATAAATAAACATCTTTCATAATAGCCATGCTTATAACAGGTAGGTAACTGACAGTTTTTTAGCGCTTTTATACTCGCGAGCCGCTGCCACTCTGCCCGACTCAAACGCAATTCTATAACAATATGTGACATCACAATGGCACCCTTAGTAATATCCCCTGTATATTGTTAGCCATGAGAGCTTTTTACAGAACCGATTTGGGGCAAAAAAGGGACTCAGTCTTTGTTATAGTTTGTGGTGAAATTAGCAATTGTAGCTGGCTTGCCGGGTGTGTGGTGGCTTGATAAAGTGGGCAAATAGAAGGTGTGCTAATGAGATTTTCGGTACGTGGTTACTGGGGTTTCTTTTGGGGAATATTGTCGCCGCTCGTTGAGGAGAAAAATGTTCTTCGTTTGTAACTATTAGGCAATTTGTGTTCGTATTTACTAAGAACAGGCGGCACGTGACATTTTGAAAAGCAAACTCTTCACACAAAAATTGAGAAGGTAAAAAAGCCTAAGTAAGGTTAGTTTATAAAATTCTTTTTAATGCACATAATAATGTTCCAACATTACATGGAGCAGTATAAAAATGATGTGCGTTAAGAAGCTTAAGGGTTTACTGTGTAGGTACAAAGGTTGGAATATTACACATAAGTATCTGGTACTTAGAAATTTGGTTTTGCCTACCTTGGACAATTCAAAGTCAAGCCAAAGAACAATAAAGTTAAATGTTATAACGCCCTTAAGCCTAACGGTCACCATAAAGTTTGTTAGAGGCACTTACTAAGCTATTGTGTGCGTGAAAATCGTTGTTATATAACATTTATAACCTAGAAATCAAGTAAATAACGACCAAAATAGTCAGGTCTAGACTACATTATGCTGAAATTTACATTGGGTTACCTAATACCTATGCTTTAAAATGGCTTTAAATGCGAGTGCTTTAATTTTTAGTGGACTTGTTGTATAATAATGAAATGAATACGCCCACAACCATTCGTACACTTAGGTATGTTTTTTTGTACTAATTAATTATTCAACGTCATTCGATTGATTGTGGGCAAGGAAATAAGTACTTCTCTAATTGTGGGGCACACAACACCCCAAAAACTTTTAAAAAGGAATCAATTAATCATATTCACCCAGTCCTAATTGGCTTTACAAAGAGTATCGAAGCACCCCACTGCACTCCAGCCAGTCACAATATTTCGTTGTTGTCCAACGCTATACGAGTTATTCTTCCGAGGCACGCACGGCGCGTTAGTGGCAACTACTGGAGAGATCCTTGATAAAACGTCACGAAAACACGCGTCACCAGGCTTTGTTGCTAATATTTTATGCTCTTCAATGTTTCTTTTTGGGTCCAAATAACGTACCTTATTACGATGGTATTTCTTTTTATAGTGTATTATTAATAGAAAAAATGTAGGAGGTTGGTATTTTCGTTACTTTATCCTTTTCCAGTTTCATGAATCATACAAGTACTCGTATCTCGTATGTAACGTAAATCCTTTTTTTTGTGTAGTGAAAAAACAAAGTCCTCATTGTTTTTACTTAAAATAGCCATCCCAAAAAAATATGAGTATTTCAAGTACTTAAGTAATAATCTGGCAATATCTATCGACCTGGCAGGCGCTATCGACCTGGCAGCATCAGAACTGTTGTGAAGGATTGTAGTTGGATTTTTTGCACTGTTCTCTGGTCAAATTCAATAGAATTTTTTATAGGAATTGTCTATAAGCGATAAGACCGCCTTTTGTGCCCTAATTAAGTTATTATATAAAATTGTTTATTATTTCTTGGTGTACAAATAAGGAGTACTTTATCTACATATCTGACTTGATGCGCTATTGTTGCAGTGCCGCCGCACCAGCTGATCCTGTACGACAAGTCGGGGCGCGACGTGTCGGGCGTGGTGGGCCCGCTGGAGGAGGGCAACGAGCTAGTGCTCGTCTGCGAAGTAAGAGGAGGTAAGTTCTATGTGGTCATAATGAAAAAAAAAACACAAAATCGGAACGCTTAAACAACGAGATAGAGCCGTGGTTTACGCAGCGCTCAGCGCTAACCATGACTCTATCTCATCATGTCGTGCCGATTGCTTGACAATTTTCGTTCGTTCTTTCGTCGACTTGGAGATTGACATACCAGCCTCTTCTTTTTTGTCGCGTGTTGGATACTAATACCCACAAGAGCTGGTCTAAGATATAGCACCGAGTTGAAAGGTTTAGCTGCAGTCATAAGTTTTGCACCGGGTTACAAAAACACAAGACACTAGAGCCCGTCTAGGGTTTGTCTTCGTACTGAAAGGATTATCCAGTCAATATCGCGAGCGTCGCGTCAGTCTCTGACTGCACAGGGAGCGCCGGACTTATATTATTAAATACGGTTTAAACTCATTCGGAAGCTAGATCCTTTTGTGTAGGTAACTTATTATAACCTAGTCTAGTATATTGTAACATTTGTAACCTAGTCTACTCTAATCATGCAATTCTGTTTTAATGCTCTTTCCTACTGGAAATATCATCTTAAATACATTCATTATACACTGGCTAAATTCTACGAGTAATTACTTAGATGTATTATGTACTCAGCATCAGCAAACTGTAGCAAGTGTAAGATGAGGAATTAAGGTGATTACTATGATATATTACTGTTAAGTAAGCGATAAGTCACTGGGGAGGGGGCGATGGGGGCGACGGGGGGGAGGGGTTTGTAAAGTTCCACACCCTGGCTTAAGCCTGCGGACATTAATAAAAATTGACGCGCCCTTTTGTGTCGCCGTGTTTGATATACGATACTTTGTTAAAGGATGTTGTAGAGCTTGTTAAAATGTTCGCAGATAGAGTTTAGTCCAACAAATTTAAGTAAGTATATATTTTTTTGAGAAATATTTACGAGTTTAATTTTTTTATCAATAGCAAATCATTGGCTGTCTAAATAAGGTATACATATAATTCAAAGCCAAAAATTCGGTCCAGTACCTGACTTATTTTAAATATACCCCAATAATTACGAGAAAAAATCAAAACAAATGATCTGCCAATTAATGTTTTACTACTTGTCAGTAAACCCATATTTACTTAGGTTGCGTTGCACCATTTAACTTTAACTATTACAAACGTCACATCGTCTGTCAAAGCATCGGTTAAGCGAAAAATTGGTTGCACCATTCAACTATGGTTAAAATGACGTCATAACTTTAACGATAACCATAACCACCCAATGTTGGCCGGTTACTGCTATTGTTAAAGTCAGGTAGCTGTCAAACGCATTGTATAACCTCAAAGTAACAGTATTACGTACAAATATTAATATTAAATAATTATTATCATGTCGCTTCTACGTGAAATAGAGCTTGAAACAAGTTCCTTAGAAATTGAGATTGAGGTGGAGTAAGTACGGAACTTACGAAATATTAAGAGAAAGGTGTACTTTCAGAGAACTGATAGATTCGCAACTTGGGATGAGAACTCGTTCTTGGATAGGTTCCAGGTCTCAAAAATGTGGCTCGTGTGTTGGCTTTAAAACTAGAACCTTTCTTACTGCCTCCAACGACGAAGTAAGTACCAATGCACCTATTATTATGTTGTAGGTGTAATGATCATCTTCACCACCAAATAAGCGTCCATTTCTAGCCATGGGCTCTCCCAAGGAGCGAAACAACACTGTACCCTCGGCCTTCCTTATCCAGCCACTACCAGCTACCGGCCGGCTGCCGGTCCAGCGCAGCAATCTAATATCAAAGTAACCTACGTAACTCTTTAATTGAATAGCCTTGTTTTCAGAAATTTTGCAATCACTCAAATACATCAATTTATCAATGAAAATAAGGACAGAACTAAGAAGAGTGCAGCCCATTATAGTGGCTACGCCATAGCTGCATAATACATATATTATGTAACAAAATGAGAGACCCTGTACCACCAGCTAGGTTTTTTTTATGATGATTCATCATCTGATGAAGAGGAACCTGTCTATGCAGTTAACAGGAATGTTAATAAAAATAAAATATTTCAATAGATTACATCGTTAGTTTTAATTTTGTTTAATTTCAACTTCATCATCATCATCATCATCATCAGCCAATAATCATCCACTGCTGGACATAGGCCTCTCCCAAGGAGCGCCACAACACTCGGTCCTCGGCCTTCCTCATCCAACCACTACCCGCCACCCGCCTAAGGTCATCAGTCCAGCGTGCAGGAGGGCGTCCCACGCTGCGTTTACCTGCTTGTTTCAACTTGTTAAGAATTAATTAATAATAAACCTGAGACTACTTTGTCGCGGGTTTTATTGATGATAATCTTTTGGTCAATATTTGGAGGAATAACAGACTTAGGTCCTATGACATGTTGACTTTGAATGCTTTGACAGAGAATGACGGCTACAATGTACTCTGTGACGGCTTCAGTCCGACAGCTAGATTTGGTATTGCCTTACATAAAAACGTTTCCCACAATAACTTTGGGGATAATTATGTCTCAAACGATTAGCAACCCTAATAACATTGACAATGACGAACGAAGTGATGGTGCAACGCGTTACAGTAAAATGTTAACTGTAACGACTCTGTCATTGCTAAGTTTAACCTTAACTATTACGATAACCGGGATGTTGATGCAACCCACCCTTAGGTACGTATTTTTGACATGACTGTGTGTTCAATATTAATAAGAGGAAAAAGTAATTCATATTTTAAAATAGCAACGTTATCGAGAATTATGAATTAAAGCAGACTTTCATTCCTCCTTAATGGTAACCTTTTGTTGTAAAATTCATTATCTAGTTCCATAGTTGAAAGGCTAAACAATATCGGCTTTATTGTTAATTATTACAAACACGGTATGTAAATTAGACCTTCCAGTGTATTATTACTCGTAAATAGCTAGAATTATAATTTTCATCTTCAATTTGGATGCCTAATTAAGGGTGCTTTTCCACCAGAGATGTGCTATGAAGCTATGCTGCGAAGATGTGATATCTACGCTACGAAAATATGTGACCGTTTCCACCAATACTACGCTAGGTAGCTGTGCGAGGAAGATGCGCTACGAAGATGCGCCGCCGCAAAGTAGCTGTGCGAGAAAGATGCGCATCTCGAGCTATGCTATGTATCGATAGTAGGGAAACGACGGGGGCGGCGGCGCGGTGAGGGGAGAGGCGCACACGCTCTGCACATACATAGCTACACCACTCGCGATGGTCCATACCATAGCACATATCCATAGCACGCATCCATAGCACACATCCATAGCACGCATCATTCCATACAAAAAACATATCTTAGTTGAATCCGTTTCCACCAGTGCTAAGCTATGTGCACCAATAATATGATTGGTGGATATCAAACGCATCCATAGCATCGTAGCATAGCACATCTCTGGTGGAAAAGCACCCTTACGCCTACGTTATTATTTGGTTTCTATAAATATCAATTCCAATCTCAATTATATGCTTTTTATACGAAGTAACATTGACATTATGACTTATCTCTTAACATCTGCAACCTGAAACGGTAGTGGGTCAACCATATCTGTGGAAGAATCTATGAACGTTTTTGAGCTTTGGACGCCCTCCGGTCCGCTGAACCTTATGTATAGTTAGACGTTGCCAGCTGGATGAGAAAGGTCGAGGACAGAGTATTTTTGACGTTCCTTGGGAGAAGCCTAAGTCCATCAGTGGGCCATTTCGAGCTGATTATGATGATAATGCTAATGATTAAACATACGAATATCTATTCTATTCTATTTTAACTTATGCTTCTGATTTAGTTACAGTATAGTTTAGTGTAAGTAAACCTGGAAATCATTCTTCAACTGTTGAGTGGAAAAGCTTACTGTATAATTCACCTGGTATTATGCAAAACAGGCAGATTACGCGGTGTCATAATTAATTATTCTTCATGTCCTGGGTATAATGCTTTACTGCGTTAAAACAATGTAAGAATATTTCGTTTTGAATCTTCTTCAGATTTCTTTTTTTACATGCAAAAAAAGGATAGTGCGAAAGGCCCGTGGGCTCTATAATATAAATACAAGGTGTTGCAAAAAGGGTACTAAGCCGAAACCTACATGTGCAGCATGGTATATCTAAGCTTAATAAAATAGTAAACTTCAATAAAATAACTATGTTACACAAAGTTTGGTATAAATAAATAAAATAAAGACCGAAACTGAAATCTGAATTTCAAAATCCACGAAAAAAAAATCATTTTCTATAGAAACTTTATTGATAACGTGATTTTTTACTATGGAGAATGTTTTTTTTTACAACACCCTGTATAAGTACTTCACTAGATGCGATCAGAAATCTAGCTTAACTTTGGCTCCCTACATAGTTGACTAAAGAGATTAAATTCAGATTATAAGTTCGCCACTCGCTTACTGCCAGATTTGGCTTAGTAAAACCGCGCTTCATGTTTATTTATGCAAATCATTTCCCAAGTCGCTTTTTTGCTTTGTTTCCTGTCTACTTGTACCTGGTTTAGTAAATGGAATCGTGTAATGCTTTTAGCGAAATAATAAATTGAACGTCTTTTTGTTTTTTGCTGCATATTAATATTTTAGTCCACGGCAACATTACACGTGTAGCGGAATACATGTGAAACATATTTCTAGAAATATTTATTTTAGCATCTGAGTATCAGATCAGTTACGATGTAATTATAAATGAGCGATCACTAGCAGTTTACTAGCTATTCGTCATGTATTTGCTAATACATAACCAGTGAACCGTCCATTCGATATGCGAACACAAATTGAGTCTTATACCTTCACAAAATAATTATATACAGGCTGTTGCAAAAGTGGTAATTCTTTAGTTCTACGACGAAAAGAAATTGCTTCTTTATACAAGACTTTTTACTATGGGGATAGAATATGGAATATAGAATAGAATAGACCCCCTGAGTCACCTCCTTTTGGTTTAGTATACCACTTTTGCAACAGCCTGTATATAAAACTAACGTGAAAATAAATAACGCATCCAATAATTTCCATTCTTGTTATTCGAGTCTTTATTTACAATTTCTTTACTATTACTACACCTCTTTTCCACCACGCCCTACAGATCCAAGTCCATATTACATCAGCCAAGATTAGCTCCTTAGAGTCGTACTCCCAAGTTTATAGTAAGAAGTGACGTGGAATGATCAATACGGGGGCAAAGGCAACCGCTACGGTAAAGTAATTACCGTCCGTGGATGCGGCCGGCTCGGGCCAGCCAAGTTTAGGGCGGCAACCTACTCGCTTCGCCGACTTATATTGAAACTTGATGTTCCCACTTACCCCCAGCCTGAAACCTATTATCGTCAGTCAAATTACGCTTGTGATTGGATAAGCTTCATATCGCAGATGGTGTACGTTTAGATAAGATTGGAGAGTAAGTTTTTGTGTTTTACGGAGTTGTTAATAGCATTATAAGTTTGTTTATTTTGGTACAAGGGTAGAAGTACAAAGGTCAACTATTTACGGAAAGGTCACTCCAAACACATTCAGGAATTGAACGTCCAATTTAGTTAATGTCTAACTTCGACTTTCCCAGAGAAGTTACGCATAGCAGAAATGTGCTATAAATAGTTCTGTACTCTGTACTGCATAACTAATTTATTACTTATACCTATTGAGAAAGTTACATTTCACATTATTTGACTTGAAACTTATAGCTTTTGTTCCGATTTCGATTGTTTCACGACATAGATAACAGATTTTTTTTACAACAAATAATTATAATTCACAACATAACCAGCTGAAGCTTGTAATATCACTTGCTTGCCCATTATATGTAAAAGGAGTGGCTCATACTAAAACACTTTTACGCTGCGTAGGTATTTTGAAAAGCAAATAAAAAAGGAGGTTCTGTACGAGTATTCGTCTGCATGTGTATATTTTTTAAATGTATGTCTACCGATACATTTCTGGCATCTAGGTAACCTCTAGCTCCCTCAGTTTGAAATACCAATTTTCTTAACCCTTCCGATACTGTGTACCCTCGACTGACAACCCAATGCTAACTACTTAACCGTCCACAGGCCGCCCGGCGCCCACAGTGATGTGGCTGATCGACTCCACCCCCGCCCCGCAGTACATCGGGGAGAAGACCGACACGCACGTGGTGGTGAACCGGCTGGAGCTGCCACATGTGAGGAGGAAACACCTGAATACCACCTTCAAGTGTCGCGCCTCCAACACCAACCTCGTCAGCCCGCAGGAGAAGACTGTGCGGCTTGAGCTGAATTGTGAGTTTTGAAAGCTTAGCATGGTGCGCAAGACACGCACGTTATGACGCCATAAAGAACTTTGTCGCTCTCGCTCTCGAGGCCGCGCGATGCAAAACTTTTTATTTTTATATGTCTTGATGGCGCGTCTTGCGCCCCGTACTAGCCCTTCTGATTGTGACAAACACTAGGTTAAGAATACAATGGTATTTAAATGTAAAAAAGACGAAGATACGGCATAGAACGCCCAAAGCTAAAGAGTGCAATACAAGTCTATTCACTACTAAGCTCTAGAATAAAGATTTCTTTATGTTTTTTCTTCACTTCCTTACATTTTATTTATTTATAGTATGAAACTTTAAGCGCCGTACTTATTTATATAAATATTTATGTAAGACTTGTTCAACAACAAAAACACGACATCCAACGTGTTTGACCGCACCCTTCACCCGCGCCGCGTTAACCACATAAGCAAAGCTGCGTTAGGTTGGTAACACACAATAAATAGACTAGACCTACTCCATGTCAGGCGTAAACACTTGAACCAGGACGGCTAAGTGCCTCAACGTGTCTAATAAACAACCCACACGGTAGTGGTAGCAGCAAATGCTATTTTGTTCTTCAAGATCGTGAAGAAAATGTCTGAAGAGCCTCTCAGATCTATGCTTGCGTGGGAAACTTATTTAGAGCTTTAAAATATTGAAAACAGTACAAAACGGTACATTTATGATTGTTCAGACGTTAAGAAAAGCATAAAGTAGCAGTTATTTGTGTATCACAATAAAATGAATTTATGTATTCAAAATGACCGCTAGCTTTCGTTGTATGTTTAAATAAATAAGATTATGCGCGGCCAACAAAGAAAACAGAAAGAACGTCAGACCTTCCAGTTACTTTGTAAGTTTGTCCTTTTTCTCTCAAGAAATTTCGTTCCAATTTAAAACAAAAGCCGCATTGTCAAAGATCATCTCCTTTATTGCTGATTGTACTAAAGCAAAGCAGAAAAAGCGTTGGCAATCTCACAGGTGTATGCAAATATGTAGCCGAGGACTAAGCCTCGTTTTGCCTTTCCATTTGCCTTTTAATCCTGCGTCGTTCTTTTAAATCGTATTTGCAATTTATACTACACAATGTATTCAGATTCCCCATTGTTACAGCTAAAATATTGCACCTATGGAGACTAATATAAAAGAGTTATGTCTCTCTGAATTGTAAAGGTAAGGTAAGATGCGATCTGTCTAGACGTATAAATCACAAAGTTTATTTGGAAACTGAAGCGATAAAGATTACATGTAGTATGCTAACTTATATTTACCTACTTGAAAATCGAAGTGCATTGAGCTGATTGAGATAAGACAAATGAAAATGGATTTTGTTAATTTTATGATTCATATAATTTTACATAAGTATCTACATAGTAGTTAAACTCATATTGTACACACGGCAAAGTCAAATGGTCGGCAGGGCACACTAACGTAGTGTATGTGTGCACACTAACGTTGTCTATGTGTGCATAAACGCAGAAATCGGTTTACACACCAGTAACAAACCACACACACACACACACAACAGCACAAACAAGTTTGCGCGTAGGCAAACGCCCGTATACCAGCTGTGACATAAAAATATCAACCGGTAGTGTTAGTGAAATAGTTATAAAATTGATGTGAAGCAAAATTTCACTACCTGTGTCTATACACTTCGTAGCTCATTGGTAGAATGTCAGACTAATGAAACGTAGGTCGTGAGTTCGAGTCCACGGATGGTTACTTTTATTTAACTTAATTCAAATTTTGCGTTAATTTAAACGCTGTTGAGTATAAAATTAATATATTTGAAACTGACAAATGACTACAAGCTGCATAGCTGTCGACTATTTCTCTTCGCCAAAAATATATGATTCGTTCTTCATTTGAGAATTAAAACCATTCTACCCTCATACAATATGAATAAACGAGATTTGTTTTTAGTTTTAGTGACAATTCACCTCTGCGTCTGCAAAGTGATTCACTTTGTGATTTGTCAATTTAATTAATTACTCTTCGCAGTCAGTATGGAAAGTCACTTAACCATGTTCAAAAAGGCGGAGATAATCATATTTATATGAACTATTACAATTAGTGAAATCGCAAGACGTTTAACGGTAAGTAACATAGAATTGTAAATATTTTATTTGACTGTTAGAATATTTGTATTTGTATAAGCTAAGTATTTGGTTTTTTTGTTTGCAGAGGAGAACTGTTCAATTATGGGTTCACCGATACGCAGATTCGGGACATGTAGACAGTAGTCGTCTATACGGATGCATCACCACGCCATCGAGATATCGTAGCTGCACATAGCGCTGATCCGTTCTGCAGCACCCGTACTACGGCCACAACACATAATCTATCCCTACAAACCGTACGGGTTCACTTGCGTGCTGCTGGGTTGCGGTGACGGAAGCCGACGAAGAAAATTGCTCTAACCGATCAGATCCGACGATGTCAAAACAGAGTGCGTTTTGCGACTGACTATTTTAAACTTTGATTGGTGCAACAATGTGGTGATATTTAGTGATGAAAAGTCCTTTAAGTCAGAGAAGGATGGACGTAAGACATTATGCCGAAAAAGTGGTGAAAATTATAATTATTGGGGTTAGCTCAGTAATTTTTATTTTATAATTTGTATAAGATTTTAGTTATTTTGTTAAAGACTTATTATTATTTACAATTATGGGTAAGCCAATGTGTTAATGATGTTATTGTTACTGAGGTTGGAATAAGTTATCTTATTTCTAGCTAATTAACATGTTGATTCATATAACTAATGACTTGCTTATTTACTTTAGTAAAACAGCCAGTCCATCCTTTTCTGATGTTTATTATGATTTAAAACTGCTATTTGAAAATTTTCCTTATTAATATAAACTTCAACTATGTTTTAAAACGAAAAACAACAAAAACGTAACATCCTTAATGTTTATGTTACGGCAAGAATAAATTTGGTAATTTTAACAATTAATAACTTGTTTCATTTACTTTCTGTGTTGCTTTTATTCGTATAAACTACAATACTATTATTAACCATCTTAAAAAATAAATTAAATCTATAAAAAAAAACAAAAAAGGAATATTGTAAGTTCAGTGGGATTTGAACCACCATACCTATAATTGTGTTCTTGTATCATACCAACTGAGCCATTCAATCTATTACAATGCCTTGCAAAATTTTGCTTCATATCATAAAAACAATGAATCATTGTCACTGGCACAACTACATGCTTACAATATCCGTGTGTGGGTTGCCCAGAACTAAATAATTACGTCGACGTCGCCGACACACACATACACTACCTACGTTAGTGTGCCCTGCCAACCATTTAACGTTGCCGTGTGTACATAAGTAGATATAGATACACTTTTAAAACTTATCAAACTCAGCAACCACCTATTCTTAAATATTCTTGATTTGTTAGTTTGATAAAAAATATATAGCTTACTTACAGCACGGCAGTGCCAAGTCCCGAAGAAAACGGGCACGGCCGTACCATCTTTTCTCGAAACGATTCGCGGCTGTTTCGCCCCTCCTATATCTTCGACATGGAAAGCTAGGAGTTTAGATTATGAAGCTAACGTAAAACAATTTAATACTTTGTAAAGCAAAGTACTCATAATTAACTGCGTTAGTTGTACTAGAATTAACCATTCTTTACTCCCTTTATGATTTTCTTACGTTATTCTGTTTGTCCGCAGTGAGGCCTAACCTAGTAGAGATAGTGAACAAGCCGGCGTCGCTGTCGTCGGAGCGGGCGGTGAACCTCACGTGCGTGTCCGAGGGCAGCCGCCCGCCCGCCCAGCTCACGTGGTACAAGGATAATAGGAAGTTTAGAAGAGGAAAGGTGAGAAAAACATTAATAGTTTTGATACTTAGGTACAAGTCTATTGTACATTTTTTTGCGATGAACAATACATTCTATAAATACCCATGTTTCTTGGGGAAAACTACTTAGTTGGAGTAGAAGATCATATGAATAATACACTCACTAGCAATGAAAGGTCCACTTATAAAATGTCGACACCAAACATTTAAAATTTGATCAAAATATAAATTTTTCATTCCAATGCGTTATGAAATGTATACTTACTTATTACTTTCAAAGTCTATGCTTTCAATATTTTATCTTTTCCGTTTAGGAATAACTGTTGCTATTGTCATTGGAACTTTTTCATTACTGTAATATTACAGTTTATTTTTCGAGTCTGGTGGATTTTGTTTGTCAGCATATCCAAATTCAAGACCACCCTGTATATCTATCCCCTCAATATCACCCTTATCTCCAGGTGGTGGAGTGGTCCAACGAGACGTGGGTGAGCAGCAGCCTGCAGCTGTCTCCGCTGCCCGAGGACGACGGCGCCGTGGTGAAGTGCCAGGCTGACAACAGCGCGCTGCCCGGGCAGAGCATCGAGGACTCCTTCAAGCTTGACGTTGTCTGTGAGTTACCCACTTATTATGAAAAAATTCACTAGTACTCAGTAAAAATAATATTTTTTTTTAAGTTCAGTGTGGCTTTTAGGGCTTCATCGTCAAAACCTAGGCGCATGCTTTAGGCTATCGATGGGCTGTCGAACGCCGTGCGCCGTATAATAATATGCTAAATGCCGATGCGAACCTTTGACCTTTGTAAACACCTGTCAAACGTAGTACAAACTTATTTGTATTAATACCATTCAAGTTTTATTTCCATTTTCACAGTGTCACACAGAAGGTCACAATTGCCAGTAATGGTACTGTAATCGGTTGTACAATTCTAGGAATCATAATAATACAGGGAAAATTGATGTAGTTAATAATAGTAAACGTAAACCTATGCCAAGGACAATGTTTAACTAATAATTATTATTATCATATTTGTAACATTTACCGTTAATATTAACCATAAGTAATTAATATTAACACTTGTTATGAGAATCTCCACATACCCTAAGCTCAAGCTCATTCTGTAACGTTACAAACCTAATGCAGAATTGAAGACGAAATTGCTTAGAGCGAGCTAATTTGTGAGAAAAGGACGGACGCATGTGTTTAATAATCTCCTCTCCCACTCTAACAGCTGAGCAACGCGCTCACTTTGCAGAAAGCAAAGTAGTCGTTCAGAGCTCAGTAACACAAAGCAAATGTAACAGTCAGCAGACAGCGTGTGGCACAATTAGTAAAACTTCTTAATTCAAGAGGCATCATTCGCTAAGCGAATAATAGCAACAAAATAAGCGATAAACGCGCTTGGGCTTAACCAGTTTGCACATCTCTTACCTCGTTAAGCTTAATTATAATTGCTGGAAAAGCGCTTTCTCAGCTGCGTGGGGCTGGAAATGGTTGCGTTCACAAAATTTGGTCGGTGGCTCCTTGGGCTGGGCGCTTTGATTTAAATATGAGAAGAATTTTATCACCATATATGATTATTCTTTTGGTAATAAAGTGCACTCGGTTTATTCTAAATAAGCAAAGGAATTATTCATATAATTACCTCAACATGCATTACCTACAACAGTACAGTCTATCACCGCTTTTAGTACAGTACCTACCTACATTAAATTGTTTTAATCAATTAAGT
The DNA here is from genome assembly GCF_932276165.1 of Plutella xylostella. Taxonomy (NCBI): domain Eukaryota; kingdom Metazoa; phylum Arthropoda; class Insecta; order Lepidoptera; family Plutellidae; genus Plutella; species Plutella xylostella. The sequence goes on from NC_064005.1 coordinate 5,573,296, forward strand.
ATAATACAAAAGGTCAGATGAACCTCACACCACAATGCGACTCGGCAGAAAACTCAGAAAATAAGGCGCGTATCGTTTATATGAATTCTCCACCTAATGAACGAGTTCACCTGTGCATTTTTGGCGCAGACTACGCCACAAAAGAGCCGTCAGTGATTATTTACGTCATCGAATTCATGGACATGGAACAACAGAATATAAAAAATAAACTAATAAATATATCTTACTAAGGCTACGGCTACGTAACTATGATCTCGTCATCGCTACGGCGCATTTTATTAGCGACAGTGTTTTTTGTATTTCTTTTCCTTTTTTACCTGACGTCAAAGGTTCGCATTGGCACTTAGATTATCAAAGTGACCCGTATTTTTTCCATGGAATCTTTTATATTGCAGCTAAGATCATTTATAGCCCCATAGTGTAGGTACTTAGTTCTTTTGATATAATGTGATGAAGAAAAAAACACAGCTAGTGCTACATCACACAAATGTCCAAACTTTTGCATTAGCCCTATAGTATCTACCGTCGGATCGTAAAGAAATAAAAGAGCTAATTCGGTAATTCGATAAAATAAGTCTGACTAGGCACTCCGCAGTAATCGCCCACTTCACAGTGTTGCCGCGAGCCGAGTAGGGCCCACTCTCACGGGCGAAGGGTTACTCTTCCTTGACAAAAACGAACGAACGAGAGTTGTAGTGTAATCGGTACGTTTTAGGGCGAGGCCCCATTCGTGCGTTTCGTCCTCGCTGCCATAAATATTTTTTATTACAGTTCCTTTCGAACGCATTTTCCCTTTCTAAAGGCAATAATAGAGAGATCACAGAGCAGCAGTTCTTATTTCGCTTTTACGTAGTTTGCGTTGAAATCATTGCGTTGCGACGTCGCAGTGTGATAGAGCCGTGGTTAGCGCTGAAACTTCGTTTTTAAACTAGAGCAACCCCTCTGATGCGGTGCTACAACAACTTTCAGTACCAGTTTATCCCAGACTTGTTTCCAACTAATTCTATCAAAGTTAGGACGGTATGTATAAAATTGAGACGAGTTTTGCCTGCATGCGCCTAATTTTACGTAGTGCGGCGGCGTTTTAACCACTGACCATTAAAGAGATGATATAACGTGCGCGTGGGTGTCTGTCTGTCTGAGGATAAAGTAATTTCGGAACGGTTGGTAGACTCTCGTGTTTTTTGCTTTGTTTTTAAGGTATATCAATCGTGATTTTAGACTTTTTTTCTTATAAAAAAGGTTATTGTGTGAGTGATATAGTTATTAAGTATATTTTTTTTTATACTCTTGGTATTAGGTAACATAACAAAACCAAAGTGATCTAAATCGGCCCAGCCGTTCTACAGTTTAAAGAGACGTACGAACAGCAATCGATTCTTCTCTCAGTATAGATACGAGAAGACATTATCAGATTTCAGAAACTGTGATTATGTAACATTAATAATGCTACCGTAACATATCAAAGTCCAAAGTAAGTAAGTAGTGAAACTAAAGGGCTCAAACTTGTACTGACAAGTGTCACCTCCATGTCCAAGGGATTAGTTCAGCTTTACCTGTTATATGTACGAAGACATTTCTAACAGGCGAGGGGGAACTTGAAACACAAATGTTGAAGTTATAGTTACGACTTATCGTTGGCTTTCCTTGTTATTAATAATTCACTACTATTAGCATTTAATACCGGTAGCGTTTAATAATCTGTCTTTAGAACTTTGTTACTTTTACCGTTGTTTTAAAGGGAACTAGATATTTTGCATTCAATGTGTGCAAAAACATTCAGCCGGTTCATTAAAGTATCATCAAATTGTGTGTAAAGGGTAGGTATTTATTTACAACGCAAGCCATTTAGCCGCACCCCCGAAAACATACAAAACAGACGGGTCAAGCAATAAAGTAACTCGACAAAAACCACTGCAACAAGCTAACCCTTCTGAGCAAACAGCTTTCAGAGGCGTAATTAAAACCTTGTTACTGTTTGCTGGACAACATCAACAGATGGCAACACTGTGCGCCAAAAACGTCCGCGCCACTGACAACCAAGCTCCAGGGAACACTGCAAAAGTTGATATGAGTTTGACTATGTCTATGTCCTCGGAAACAGTTGTGAATCATTGTAAAATATTCGAAATATCGAATGAAACATTCGGTTGCTACTGGAATTTGAAATCAAAATATATTATTCTGTGAAGCTTGAAATAACTTACCTAAGTACTTTGGTATCCAAATGTAACGAAAAATGTCCAAAACATTTTCGATGTTCTGTTTCTGATTAAATAAGTACGGCCGAATTTTCCAGAGAATTTTCTCCGCCAATTATATAAATGCGGCCTACTGGCTTAATTTCAAAACCCGGAGTCCTTCGACAGATGATTTTTCAAAAGCAACGACATTTCTATTATGACTGAGGAAATTAATTTCCAAATATAAATAAATTCTATTTGCTTCGACCCGCCGAACTGTAACACGTTTAGGAACGGGAGGAATTTCGTTTTCTCTGTTGTGAATCGTTTTGGCAACAATTTGAGCGTTGGAATAATGTTTATTTTGGAACCGAAAGTGGGCAGGCGGTGGGGCCGTCATTATGGGTCTTTAATGGCCAATAAAGTGTCACCAGGGCGCAGATAAGTGTACCTGCCAGCGCTACTTGGTAACAGGCGACTTCCGCCGCCGCGGGTGCGCCGCTGGGGAACGAAATACGGAAAGGAATTGGCGCCCCGCTGAGTCTCGTATACTTACCTAAAGAAATGGATATCCATCCAAATAAAAAAAGTTAAAAAGCCGCTTTGATATTGAATGTGAGAAGAAAACATAATGCTTCGGTTTATTATGTTAAAAACGTAAAAGCTATTTCCAAGAAAGCCTCTTTTGTTCATTGAGCTCTGAAAAATATTGTAAACGTTATTTTCGGAAATAATACGAATAAATGGAAATGAAAGCACATAATCTATATTGGCAGTATTCAAGTCAGTCCCACACTCCCACTTGTAGCGTAGTAAAAATATAAAGGTACATAATTATATTGTACATTTTGTCCACAGATCCACCAGTGGTGTCCTTATCACTAGGGAGCACCCTCAACCCTCACGACATCAAGGAAGGCGACGACGTGTACTTCGAGTGTTCCGTGAAGGCGAACCCGAGGGAACATCGGATATCATGGTATCATAACGTGAGTGAGTCCCGTCTCTATTAAAAATCTTTATACTGTTACAAGATTAGAATATTGTGCAGTGTGCTCTATGTATGGATGAACAGGACTGTTGCCATCGCTTGAGATTCAATTAAGTAATTAACTAAGTTATTCTGTGCCTTTGAAATGGTTATTTATTTGCATTCAGTAACAACCCGTTCGCTCCAAATAAATAGATAATTATTAATGTGTCACGTGCGATATCGTTAAAACCGGGGCCATCACCTGAGTATAATGTACGTGTAATTTACGTTACACTATTATTTACAGAAAGTATATTATTAGGTATTCTATGAATGTTGCTGTCATTACTTGGACATGTAATCCTCAATCAGGACCTGAGAGTCCAGTCAGATCTTTATCTAAACCAATCTAGCGTCAATTGCTCAATAAATTCCCTCTATGCGATAGGGGAAAGTCGCCTTTTATTTCAGGTCTATTAATTTAATTGTCTAACCTGTATGGTTTATTTTCATTTTAAAAGCATTTTTCTATTTCATTAATTTATGTAGGCTTACGGATTTTCAGGATATCAAAAGCAGAGATGCTTTAAATTTTAACATTTTATTTTACCCACTCGAAAACCAGGCAATCTTTACATAGGTACATCTAACCTGATGCTAACTTTACAACAGGATAAACCAGTGCTGCACAATGTGGTCTCCGGCATCATCGTCAGCACCAAGAGTCTGGTGCGGCAGAAGGTGACCAGGGACGACGGCGGCGACTACTCTTGTAGAGCCACCAACGCCTTGGGGGAGACCTCCAGCCAACCCACCCATCTTAGCATACAGTGTAAGTACTAGGAGCAAAATATTATCATCCCGACTGACTACAAATCTCCTCCCCGCTACTGCAATCCTGGTAAGTACTTTATTCAGTGTTGTATCTGTTTTGTCTCGTCAACAATACAAAATGGAAATCAATCATTGTGTGATGAATAAACGCGGTGAAAGATTCGCAATTCAATAAGAACAAGTGAACGGAGATTACTTGGAAAATGTAATCGTGGAACCCCTTTTGTTTTCGATTGTCAACAGGGCTGCTTGTAAATTTCGTTTTCATAGACTGGGATCTGGTAAACAGAATCTGTAATTGCATAATAGAAACTGTCTAAAAGTTTTACTGTGTGCTCAATAACAATACAATACCTACTTAGTCCATGTGTAAAAATATCCACGAACTTGTAATTAATTAATAGGCTCCATCGCACAGGTGTGCATTTAACATCGATCGATAATAGTCTAATGGCTTTGCACGATTGCTTGTATAATTTATTACATTGAAAGTACTGTCTGTAAATTGGCACTTGGCATCAGTAGTTCATAGTTATAAATTAAACCCTGATCGTATTATTGGTACGTTCTACAACAGCTGTGTTTACAACGTAACTGTCAGCTGTTTAGAATCACTCATTACAAAATAAATCGATACATTTGTGTGGGCGTAAGAGTCACCACATTAAGTATAAAATGAAACAATAAAACACTTTTGATTAAAAAAAAAGATCCTGACGAATTGAGAACTTCCTCCTTTTTTTGAAGTCGGTTAAAAAGATAGATAGGCTATTTTTATTTTAGCCCTTGGATGTTTAAATCGATTCTATAAATACACGACTTACGTAATGTATAAAAAATAATTTGGTTTGGCTAATAATACAGATTATTTCAAAAGTGGTGTATGCCAAGTAATTCTGTTTGGTCCATTCCAGAAGAAGCAGTTTTTATAAAGCCCTTTAAGCTCCCGGACTATCAGTAGGGCCTCAAATCGTTTGCCAGCTGCGTATCAATCATTCATGAAGATCGTAACAGAGATTTGTAACAGTCAACGGGGTGCTGCTGCGACGGCAACGAAAAGTAATCAACGATTAATTATACCTCTTTTTGTTATTTCAGACTTTACGCAAAGAATTGTTTTGTTTGTGTTAGCTTTGATAAAATACAAAGTTTCTACGGGAGATATAATTTATTTTCTTTGTCTTTAAACGTTTGTTCTTTTCCTCCGGTTCGATTTGATTCTGATTATATGTAACAGAGTCTTTTCCTGAAAACAATAGTTATACATAAGACTACAAATTATGCACCTCCCATATTAGATAATTTCAAGTTGAGAAGTACTTTGAAGTTGACTTAGAAATATAGCACTGTTATTGGTTCCGAATGCATCCGTACCCAGTGATTGATGTTTTCAAAATTGAATAGCTCACAATCACAGGGGTATAATCGTGACAGTTCTGACATTGCGAAAAAGAGACGCTTAGCTACATTAAGCGTAAGAAAGAAACGTTAAGCTGTAAATGTTTTTTGTCCTTTTTGCTGAGGCGCCTGTTTACGTCAGTTCTCTGTGCCAAACAATGAAACAAATGAAAAATCTGTGCCAAACAAAGGCTGACAGTTACAACAAAATTTTCTAAATGCTATTTATTTTTGATTTGCTAGTGATTTGTGGGTGTTTATTAAGTTTATTAGACTATTATCATCACTTAACGAGTGTGTGACATGGGTGGGTGGATTTTGTTCGGTTGTATAGAGCATATTGAACGAAAACACGATGGAATGATGGATGAGATATATTTTCACATGTAAGTAGATACTATCAAGTTTAACAAGCTTACATTCATCATAGTACTATCTATTGGCTCGATTTTAATATAAAACGATACTAATTTTAATACTGTAAGGTCTTTTAGTATCAGTTTTAAGTAAAAATTACGAGGTACCATATCATAACAAATCACATGGTGTTGCAAGTTATTGAAAATTTATTTTACCCACAAATATTATAGTATGCAAAGAAAACACTAGAAATTGTAACGGACTCGGGTTGGGTTTACAAATGGGGCGCACGAATTCGGTTTTTGTGAAGATTGTATTTTGTAGAAGTCATTCTCCTCTTTCAAATGAGGTGCCTCTCATTGTGAGGAAACGTTCGTTTCGTTTTTTTCTTCTATGTGTGATTTCTTCTGTATAATATAAAGTTTATTGTATTGATACGAAATACGTGTTTCCTTTAAAAAAAACCCCATCACATATTTGGCCCACGATTATAATGCTCATGCTCATCCATTTATCTCTGCTTCATAGGTTTCCGACAGAAAAAAAAAATATCAAGAAAATGGATAGACATTACCGGTCGCACAAATTGGGAACCAAAGAAACATACAAAAATTGTGTTCGGCACATTTTGAAGAGGATTGTTTCGATTGGACGAAGACAATGAATCATACAATCAACTCAGTTTGTGTATATTAAACAATTATATTGAAATCAAATAAGTATGAGTAAAGTTTTTTTTCTTATATCGTCGGTTGACAGGAAAAACTCACTAAGGCAGATTTTTCAATATTCAGATAAATGTTATCTGGGTAATACAAACATTGAGAAACATTGAGACGCAACAGCATCAAAATTATTTCCCAGCAAAACTTTTATCTGGCTATTGAAAAATTAGCCTTTAGTGTCTTTTTCCTATCAACCGACGATACACTCAAGTTTTGTTTTTGTTATTATGATAAGTTAAATTTCCCCATATTTAGGTTTAATTTTTTTGTCGGCAACATCTATGGTTTGAGTGAGAAAGAGAATAGTGCACACGGCGATTGCCAGTCTAGAGGTAGTAGGTCTATGCTCACAATAGTACTCGTTTAATAGAAACTTGCAATTGTTTCAAAATATTCCCTTGCAATTCGCCATGATGAATGAATTGAAAGACAGCGTGCACGCCTACCCCCTGTGTCGCTGCCGACTGCGACAAATGTACGTTTTGTACGCTCTATTTATTACCTTTCGTCTCTTTCCCCCCTCTTTGTACCCCCAATGTACCCTCCTTTGTTCCGCGCACATAAAAGCGTTTACGTTACTTTTGATACGAACTGCAAACGGGCTTTTAACAAACTACTAGATTTTATCTCTGAAACCGACGGTTGACTTGAATTAAAGCATATATTTTAAATTATTGTTGTTTGTTTGTTTTAGTTTTGCGCGTTGTGTACCGAACTGTCGCTCTAGTTTTGTTTTAGTTCAGAGGTTAAGCTTACTGAGATTGACAAGTTGACAGAACAATGCAAGCTTTGTATTCCGACGAGTTACGTAACGACTCTGATAACCATTTATTTTTAATTCATATGCACTGGCCCACAAAGAAGTGCTAAGTACCAAGGTACTATCGTTTTATGGTAATTTAGTTATAAAGCTTAGAAGGACAACCAACCAAGCTTACTCTAGCTTTATTTATTCCCAACTTCTAAGAACAGTGAATCTGAAAAACGAAGTCAATATAAAAATGCTTGAAAATCATAACAATATTTTTGGCGCCGTGAGCTGTAATCTCTCGGCGGAAGTCTGCTTAACACGGGCAAATATTTGAGAGAGCTTAATGAAAACCTAAGGGGCCGCGCTCGGGGGTGCAATCCCTAACAAGATAAACGAATCACACTTTTGGAGTCGTAATTTCTTCGTCTGTATTTCTTTGATAACTTCAACGTCATAATGTGTTATAACTTCAACTTATTCCGACGCGCTCTTATAGCGCTATTTCACTCAAGCTATTCCTTTCCTCCTCTGTAATTAAGATACGAAACGGAAACCGCTACAATTTATACCTACACTCACTTGTGAACGCCGGCGGTATGAATTTGAAACGCTGTACTAAATTATTCGTAAATCTTGTTTGAATTTAAAATTGAGCTTTTGCTGCTATCAAAGCATCGTATGCTAAAAACTTAATTCCTGCGAGATGCCTTATTTGAATTTACTTAACTTTCAAGGTTTTGAGTAAAAGTTAGTTAAAAAACATGTACTTTTTTGCTACACAGATGCGCCAGTGTGTGAGCATTCGTCGCCACAAGTACTAGGAGCGCAGCTGGACGAGGCGTTGCGAGTTCGCTGCTCGGTCACCGCCAACCCGCCGGACGTCACGTTCTTCTGGCAGTTCAACAACAGCGGCGAGAGCTTGGACGTCTCGCCTTCCAAATCTGGTAAATGTGTAGTCTACTTCCTGTAGCGCTGTGTTGTCCTGGTGTGAAATGGAATTTTATGCGTCCCGGACGACGGAATGTTTACCGTCTGTTGGTCAGTATATCCGATGTGCTGATCAATATAACATTAATTACGGAACCAACACTAAAATCCCGGAGTAAGCATAATTATATGTTCTTACACATGTTGGTATTTAACGTTAGTATGGAAAGTTAGTAATGAACAACCCGTTATACTTAGCCTATGTGATCTTTTTCATTCACCCTCATGGCCTCTCTAATAATACTTTAATCACATTCTAACCTTCAAGGGCAATTCTAGTTAACCCTGTAATTCACGTGCTATCAAAGTTAACTGAAGACCTTGTTATTACATCCACTTCACTGCAAAGCGAGCGTGCGTATATGAGATTACAAAGTTCAGTACATTTCATATCGATTTTCAGTTTATTGATTCGCAAATACTTAACAAGCTATAAAACGGGTTGGATGCCTGAAAACTTTGCGCAGTCATTTTAAAGTTGGGTTTACAGTTATAACAGTTGTACATGTCTTTCCGTACAAGGATTAGTATTGATGTTAGATAAGCCAATATCCATAGTTGAAGAAAACACGACAGATCGGTACTATCTGTAGTATTGCTCTTTTATATTGAAAATCGTTAGTATCGATCTCACATAGTATCGAGGATGCACAAAAGTAGCCCCAAGTAACAATTATGAACTACAAGCTCTTCCCGCGAGCTTTGCTTCGCTTTAAAAAGTTCACCCGTGGGAATTCCACGATAAAAAGTAGCCATCGTGTGTTAATCCAGGGTATCAGCTCACTCCATACCAAATTATACATTAAAATCGGTTCAGCCGTTTTGACGTGAAAAAGTAACAAACATACACACACACTCATACTCACACACTTTCGGATTTATAATAATAGTAGGAATCTTTATAAGTAAATACATAAATAAATAATACATATTTTTGTCCAGGAACAGCGAACGGCAGCATGAGCCAGCTGAGCTACAAGCCACAGAGCGAGCGCGACTACGGCACGCTGAGCTGCCGCGGCACCAACGCCGTGGGCCGGCAGCTCGAGCCCTGCGTCTTCCAGATTGTTCCAGCCGGTATGTGAATATTTACGGCAGGTGCAGAGAAATCTAACCCTCTCTCATAGTAACATTGCTTCTGAGGGGGTCAAGTCTCTGTGCCTTGTGTGTATGTAGATAGGAAATATTCATGGCACGACTACGGCACGCTGAGCTGCCGCGGCACCAACGCCGTTGGGCGGCAGGTCCAGCCCTGCGTCTTCCAGATTGTACCGGCAGGATTGAACGCTTTCCCTTTCAAAATAGGTACACTCGCAAGCAATGAAAAAGTTCCACTTTCAAAATACCGACACCAAATGGCCCTTTTTTACATTTAATAGGAAATGTGAAGAAAATAAATATGTTTTCAGTTTTTAACATGTCACTAAGTTAGTTTTTCCGTTTAGGAATAATTTTGTGCTTAGACACACTGGATCTTTTTCATTGCCCGTGAGTGTATATTATCTTGTCTATCATTGCATGCAATTATGAGATTCAGTAAAAAATTACCTAGGAACATCCCATGGTATAAATTCAGGTGACCGACAACAACAAAAGTTGTATAGAATGACCTTCTAATTCACATCCAGCTAACTGCACTATTTTTGCAATACCCTGTATAAATACTTAAGTATAATTTTTAGTAGTCTCACTTTGATGCAGCTAGCTTTATTAAAAACGAGTTAGCTATTTCATTTTTTACTCGTGAAAAGCGCAGAACATTTATAAACTAGCACACATATTTGGAAAGCTTCAAACCCAATTTGAGCGATGAATCTGAGAGCTAACAAATCGCGGCTTGGGTTCGTGGAAGCTTTTAATTTAGAAAACTTTGTATTTAACTTTTTTATGTTGCGTTGAAAATCGTTTTATTAAAACCACTTTATTTTTCTAAATATTACGTACTTAACCGATTTCTTAAAATGGTGTTACCATATTATAAATTTAACAGCCTGTTGGAACGTAGATTAAATAAACATAAGTTATTTTTCGTTCTCCATTCACGCTTTACAGCACAATGGCAAGTGAAATTATAATTGAAATATCAGTCAGACTAAGCTGCCATGGAAACTCATAGAATACGCTCCGATTCAACCTAACGGTTGCACGTTTTCTAATTTTAGCTCGCTTTTAGCGGCACACTTCGCCAAATCTCATAACTTTGGCCGCGAGTGCTCTACGAAATATGAGTTAGCACTGAGGTGCATGGCGCGATACAAAGCCATTTAATATCCTTGCAGGTACACTATTCTGGGGAATAAGGAAATTCTATTGTATATTAAATCGCAGATATTATGACATTATTATGCACAATGTTTTTCAACTTGTTTTTACGTACAAACATATTGCACCCATATAAATACATAAAAGTCTTGTGCAATGATTTAATCAGGGCACTTCTGAACTATGACAAGTACATTCATGTACTCATTTTACGATTAGTTGATGAGCCTTCAGTTTTCGGGGTGTATCGTTTCTCATAATTGTTTAAGCCTACAGGGATACAATTTATATTTCAGTTACCACTTAAATGATCAAGGAACGTAGTCAGATTATTCTACCTACTACCCACTGGGCCATAATTCTTTTACACATAGACTACCATTTGTTGCGCATGGAATAGAGACATTGTTTTTGTGATGAATCTATCCTCAATAAAACAACGCCATGGCATGTCTCTATTTTCATGGAAAATGTTTGTACAACTTGTAAAAAAGTATTGCATAAAAGGATTCAATATTGTTTATCCTGTTGGCGCCGAAAAAAAAACAATTCATGTAGATCTTGCATAATATTAATTAATTATATTTGTATTGTAATAGGTAAATTAATAATAAATAATTAACTATACTAAGCGTTATGCTCGGTACCCAGTGTAACGGTTTTGTTGTGAGTATCTTGTTTACGACATTGTAGGTTTCCTGAAAATTAAAACCTAAATGAGTATTAATAATTAGCACAACCTTTAAATTTCTTTAAAACCTTTCAAATAGTCTTTTTATGTGGGTGAGCGACGGTCGCCATCCTACTGGCTCTTTAACGAAATGAATTCAGAGAGGATTCTCTAAAAGTCATAGTTTTAAGAACCCTGGGAGCGGCGCTATTTTCCCCATCCAATTCTTTTATCTTCAAAGAAGTGGCATCTTCTGAGCAGAAGTGTGCGTTTGAAGTTAATTTCCTGCCATAAACTGTAAAGTGAAGACTGGTTAACCCTTAAGGCGCAGTGTGCTTTTAACGACTAGATCACACCATTTTTACGATAAAAAAATCTTGAAAAAAACCTGTATGAAACCTTTTGTTTTCGCTCAGTGAAAGTTTATGCTGTCAAGAGGGTAATATTTTTTTATCTTCGTAAAAGCTTCTGCTAACAATAGGTTTATATAAAAATAAAATAGGTATGTGCAATCTTTTTGCATTGTCATTCTAATTAAATGGCAGTGTCTGCCAGCACATCCATTTATTCAGTCTTTTCTAAATTACTTTTATTTCAACATGGTGGTCGGTGCGGGTGACCTACTTTTGAGCAATTTTCTTTTATTATTTTTAGTAAGTTTAGAAACCTTTGATAACATCGCTTTGCTGCTGAGTGCTGCAATTTGTATAAAATCTGGAAAGTTAATTTTAACTAACTTCATTCAAAATACTACCACTGTACTCTAGTTGCTATGTAACTAAAATTTGACTAATGAATTATTTTGCCGGTCATACGAAGACGGCTCTAGTTCAATCCTCTCTTTGCATTGTTATAAAAGTCCAATACCTATACGTGTGTCGTATAACCTGCCGTTTATTTCTACAAAATATTTCCACCAACGAACTCTTGGATTGATTTGAATACCTACGTCTATATTTCTTAAAATTAGCAGGTACCGACTGAAAAAACGCGTTCAGGCGATAAGTGCTCATTTGTTCACATTCAATTTACTGTTCCATAACTATTATTTTTGATTTATGATAAAGTGTATTAATAAATAAACATATTCCATGTGTTCCTGATAGCCCGTCCGTCAGCGCCGCGCAACTGCTCGCTGCAGGCCGGCAACTCGTCGGAGGGCGGGTGGCTGGTGGTGCGCTGCGTGGCCGGCTACGACGGCGGCCTGCCGCAGGCATTCGTGCTGGAGGCACTGGACCCTGGCAGCGGGAGGATACGGTTCAACGCTACTGTTAATGAAACTGGTTAGTTATTGATTACTGCGGTTAAACTAGGTGGAGGCAGACCTACGGGCTAAAAGCACTGGAAACAGGCAGTAGCTAGATCAAGTACAGTGAAGAAACAGGTTCTTATAGATTACTGCGGATGAGCTAGATGGAGGCAGACCTTCGAGCTAAAAAACACTGGACGCAGTCAAAGGCTTCATGTGGTACTGTGAATGAAACAGGGCTAAAATAACTGGACGCAGTCAGTGGCTAGATCCAGTTCGGTGGATGAAACAGGTTTGTGAATTTAAAATAATTACCAGCTAGGTGTCTCAGAGGTGACTCGTGATCAACTGGTATCTGCATGTTGGCAACTCATCGTAGGGTGGGTGGCTGGTGGTGCGCTGCGTGGCCGGCTACGACGGCGGCCTGCCGCAGGCCTTCGTGCTGGAGGCACTGGACCCTGGCAGTGGGAGGATACGGTTCAATGCTACTGTTAATGAGACAGGTTAGTGATTGATTACTGCGGTTAAACTAGGTGGAGGAAGACATTCGAGCTAAAAGCACTGGACACGTCAAGCAGTGTACGCCAATAGTCTACGTCTAGCAGTGGTATGCTATAGGCTGATGATGACTGTTGATTAACTAGATGAAGGCAGACCTTCGAGCTAAAAGCGCTGGACGCAGTCAGTAGCTAGATCCGGTTCTGTGGATGAAACAGGTTTGTGATGTTGAAACAATAACCAGCTAGATGGATCAGATGTGACTCGTGATCTACTGCTGGCTCCATGTTGGCAACTCGTCGGAGGGCGGGTGGCTGGTGGTGCGCTGCGTGGCCGGCTACGACGGCGGCCTGCCGCAGGCCTTCGTGTTGGAGGCGCTGGACCCCGCCAGCGGGAGGATACGGTTCAACGCTACTGTTAATGAAACTGGTTAGTTATTGATTACTCTAGGTGCAGAACTTTGAGGTAAAAAGCACTAGACTCAGTCAGAGGTTAGATCCGGTTCTGTAAATGAAAAAGGTTTGTGATTGATTACTGCTGATGATGTTATAGATGAAACCAGTGGTGTGATTTGGGTGAGGCTTACGTCCAGCAGTGGACTGCTATAGGCTGATAGTGAATGCTGATTGATGAGATGGATGAAAGCAGACCTTCGAGCTAAAAGTACTGGACGCAGTCAGTAGAAATAAAGTGTCAATAACTAAACTATAGCGTACATTTTTGTAAGATATGAGTTATATACATAATTTTATTATAGTGAATGAACTATCTGTTTACAGAAATCTCGATTTCAATGAAACGTTATGTTTCATTTTTTTTTTTTTATTATTCAGCCTTTTCACTTTACCTCGTAAACTGAAAATTTATAAAAGCAAATTTACTCGTGTATAATAAACGTTCCATTTAATACCTAGGTATTTCTATTCAAGAAATTGTTCCATTTAATATTTATTGGCCACTTCACCGTTTCTTTACTAGCAGTTACAATTAGGTCGTTTTCAGTTAACTTTTAAATATATTAAGAAGTAAAGAATACAGTTACTTTGTAAATTATTCATTAAGTACCTAATAATAATTAATAAACTAGCCAAGTAAGGCATAATTATGGCATTTTCAATTGGAATAAAAATTCTCAACTTTTTACACAACACGGTCTTGTTTCAAACGACCAATGATATATCTATTAGGTATACATTTTTGGTCTTCAGGCTGTTAATTTGGCTTAACTCATCTTCCAACAAACCTAGTTGTTTTATCCTATTTCTGCAATCACACAGCTAAGATCTAACACACAATTTCCCCGGCAGATGGCCTCGCAACCTTCAAGCTGGATCTGTCGCAGCTGTCTTCAGGGCAGCTCGAAAACGAGGTGGATGCCACATTCAACCTGCTCATATACGCCAGGAACCTGAAGGGCGAATCGGAAAGGACATTACTAGAAAATATCGCCTTTAATGACGCCGCTAGACGAACAGGTGAGACTTTTAAAACGTCGAAAATTGGTTTTAATTGGTGTGTTACTGGCAAGTGGTAAATTGGACGGTCTGAGTTTCATTCCACACCGCAACCCCAATTTCATATTTATGAGCGAAATTGAATCAATAGCTTAGTGTTTGTTTTATTTTTAGCATGATACACAGTTTTGCATCAATTACTCTGCCCATTCACGTTTTTCAGATCATCTTAGATTGCTCTTTTATTCAGTCTATAGCGAAATTTCAATTAGTGCACTCCTCACTTTACAGAAACTCCATTTAGAGTTCTGACGTTGAAGCCTTTATTTAGGATTCCGTTTTTAACCAAATTCCAATTTTAAATATGCGCGTATTTTTCTTACTACTTCGTGAAAAGTTCGTATTGGGCCTTTGAATGGCTTTCCAGCAGTATTCTTTCGTAGTTTTTGTATTTAAAAGACAAAAAAAGTTGTTACAATTATTTTTATAATGACTAATACCGTAAATGATGTTATCCAAAGGAACAAATAAGTGTGAAGTCATACATTTATTACTAAATTACGCAAAAAATATTACATAGATAAAAAAAATGTACACTGACCTTACTAAAGTCATATTTGTTACAATTTTTATAACCAATGTATGTCCAACATCTATGGCAAACTGTAACTATTTAAAACCAACCAATAAAACCTTCCCTCCAACCATCCAACAACAGACGGCAAAGGCGCGATGGCCGGCATGACGCTAGGCCTAGTGGTGGCGGCGGCGCTAGGGGCTGCGCTGGCCACGGGCGGCGTCGCGCTAGCCGCCCTGTGCGCCCGCCGCCGCCGCGCGCGCGCCCCACACAAACACCCTCCCGGAGACATGCTGGAGCTGAGCGACGGCGGCCGCCGGTACGTCGTCGCCTACACCATCAAGTCCAGTCCGGAGCTGAAGACTCCTGATCCTCAGCCCGATATATTGAATGCGCCAGGTGAGGGTTTGTTTTGTATGTGTTGGCGTAGTTTTAGACCTAAAAGGTTTATAATAATGGATTACATATTCTATAATACTAATTGATTCGTTTTTGTTTCGTTCAATATTGATAATGATAAGTACACACGGCAACCTTAAATGGTTGGCAGGGCACACTAACGTAGGTAGTGTATGTGTGTGTCGGCGACGTCGACGTAATTATTTAGTTCTGGGCAACCCACACACGGATATTGTAAGCATGTAGTTGTGCCAGTGACAATGATTCATTGTTTTTATGATATGAAGCAAAATTTTGCAAGACATTGTAATAGATTGAATGGCTCAGTTGGTATGATACAAGACTTACAATAATTACGGTATGGTGGTTCAAATCCCACTGAACTTACAACATTCCTTTTTTGTTTTTTTTTATAGATTTAATTTATTTTTTAAGATGGTTAATAATAGTATTTATATATACGAATAAAAGCAACACAGAAAGTAAATGAAACAAGTTATTAAGTGTTAAAATTACCAAATTTATTCTTGCCGTAACATAAACATTAAAGATGTTACGTTTTTGTTGTTTTTCATTTTAAAACATAGTAATTATAGTTTATATTAATAAGGAAAATTTTCAATTAGCAGTTTTAAATCATAATAAACATCAGAAAAGGATGGACTGGCTGGTTTACTAAAGTAAATAGGCAAGTCATTAGTTATATGAATCAACATGTTAATTAGCTAGAAATAAGATAACTTATTCCAACCTCAGTAACAATAACATCATTAACACATTGGCTTACCCATAATTGTAAATAATAATAAGCATTTAACAAAAAAACTAAAATCTTATACAAATGGAAAAATAAAAATTACTGAGCTAACCCCAATAACTATAATTTTCGCCACTTTTTCGCCATAATATCTTACGTCCATCCTTATCTGACTTAAAGGACTTTTCATCACTAAATATCACCTCATTGTTGCACCAATCAAAGTTTAAAATAGTCAGTCGCAAAACGCACTCTGTTTCGACGATGCTGATCGGTTAGAGCAATTTTCTTCGTCGGCCTCCGACACCGCAACCCAGCAGCACGCAAGTGAACCCGTACGGTTTGTAGGGATAGATTATGTGTTGTGGCCGTAGAACGGGTGCTGCAGAACGGATCGGCGCTATGTGCAGCTACGATTTCTCGATGGCGTAGTGATGCATCCGTATAGACGACTATTGTCTACATGTCCCGAATCTGCGTATCGGAGAACCCATAATTGAACAGTTCTCCTCTGCAAACAAAAAAAAACAAATACTTAGCTTATACAAATACAAATATTCTAACAGTTAAATAAAATATTTGCAATTCTATGTTACTTACCGTTAAACGTCTTGCGATTTCACTAATTGTAATGTTTTGTTCATATAAATACGATTATCTCCGCCTTTTTGAACATGGTTAAGTAACTTTCCATAGTGACTGCGAAGAGTAATTAATTAAATTTGCAAATCACAAAGTGAATCACTTTGCAGACGCAGAGGTGAATTGTCACTAAAACTAAAAACTAATTTCGTTTATTCATATTGTATGAGGGTAGAATGGTTTTACTTCTCAAATGAAGAACGAATCATATATTTTAGCGAAGAGAAATAGTCGACAGCTATGCAGCTTGTAGTCATTTGTCAATTTCAAATAAATTTATTTCATACTCAACAGCGTTTAAATTAACGCTAAATTTAAATAAAGTAAAATAAAATTACCCATCAGTGGACTCGAACTCACGACCTATGTTTCATAAGTCTAACATACTACCAATGAGCTACGAAGAGTATAGCTACAAGCTGTGAAATTTTGCTTCAAGTCAATTTTATAACTATTTGACTTACTCGACCGGTTGATATTTTTATGTCACAGCTGGTGTAAGGGCGTTTGCCTACGCGCAAACTCGTTTGTGCTGTTGTGTGTGTGTGTGTGGTTTGTTACTGGTGTATTTACCGATTTCTGCTTTATTGCACACATAGACCACGTTAGTGTGCACACATACACTACGTTTGTGTGCCCTGCCAACCATTTGGAGATGCCGTGTGTACAATAATGCTCTTAGCTAACATATCTTAATATCCATTAGCATTCAATATCTGAAATCGGCTCCAAATACATTAATTTATATTACGCTGCTAAAACTATACTTATTCCATTACCTTCTGTTCGTACAAACCCAAATAGGTTCGGATATTGAGATAAAAAGGAATGAAATATCGAATACTTACCCACCTTCATAAAACGTCGGCTTTCATAAAAATGTCGATGAAAGTCGTATCCTGTGGCGCTCAACAGAAAATATTGTGTTTGCATGGCATTGTTTGGCCGCGTAAAAATAGCGGAGGCATAATCTATTGAACGCTCACGCTGTCTTCATTTTTTATTTATAGATTCCGAGCATCAAACGACGCAGTGCCTAGGCGATACTGCCGAGTGGCCAAGTATAAAAGAGATTAGAGGTGAGATTGTATATTAAAACATAATATTTTATTGCAAAAACAAATTCTCATTGTCTCTCGCCTAATGCGTGATTAAAATCATACTTTTTTTTTATTTAACAGAAGACTGGACCAAGCCGAGCGTGGTGTTTTCAGCCGAAGATCTAGCGCTGCTCGACTCGACAGCGCCGCTGGTACGTAAACCAATCACATTATTACTCGTACTCACTACTTACCTAAACGTCTAAAATTACACAAAGGCTAATTCACTAAAACATTCCACAGGTCTCCTCCGGCGAATTAGTGCCGCGGAGTCAAGAAGACATTCTGAACCAGAACTTGGCAGGCCAGCCAATTACTGTAAATAACTTTGCGGGCAACTTCAGCCCGACACTTGGCAGTCCGAACTTTGTCTGTCCGAACGGGAACGTGGAGTCTCCGTTCGGGAGCCAGAGCCTGGGCCTGACGGGGCCTACGCTGAGCTCGGGCAGCCTGGCGGCCTCCACGCTGCACCGGACCAAGGGCAAGGCGCGGCGGCGCGAGCACGTCATCGCCGAGAATGTGCCGGGCCCGGAGAGCTGTGTGTGAACGGACTTAGTGACGTCACAGATTAAATGATACTGTGACTACATAAGTGACGGTGACGAAAACTGTGTTGTCTTTTGTTTAATCGGTTTAAGGATTTCATGCCAAAGTTGTGTTTGTTACGGTTTTGTCGGCTCGCGGTGTAAAAAGTCTCGGGAATACGTTTTTATACTTGTATTGGTTAGGATGAAAGTTAATGGAAAGGGAGTTTCGGTGTAGTAAATTGCTCAAATTATCATCATTATAACTTGAGAACCAGATATTGTGACCCTGTAAATAAAATGTTAAAACTGTACATTTAAACAGAATGTGCTCTGCTTGTAGATTATTCCTATTTATTTATGTTAATAAAATGGTTGTGTGAGTGTTAACAATGATAGACTAATATTTTATATCGAAAGTTGTAAGAAGCTTTTCTTATTGATATACCTACCTACTTATAATTTTTGCAAATGTACCTATTTAGTGAATTTGTAAATATTTGTACCCACTCCTATAATTAACTAGGTAGCGATATTTTAATAATGATTATAAAAGTGTAAATGTTTCCAGTTTTCGTTGATTCTATTGCATAGAGTTTAATAACATTAAGAACAGACATTTGTAACAAAGTTTTGTTAAAATCAAACTGTTGTAGTTGTAAAGAAAACCATACGAAATTAGTTGTCAGTCTAATATGATTCGATATGACAGTTTTATATTTAATAAAAAATACTTTTATTTATTTAACGTTTTTTACTAAGCTATTTATACCCTTTAATTTATGTAACCCCTGCAATTTCATCATCATCTACCACGGTGACTAGGCCTACTCTATAATCTTTGAGGGCCAGAGGCCAGAACTAACACATTATGTCCTCAGAAATGCTCTACCTAATAAGTTGGTATGGCAGTCCCGATTAGTACAATCACGAGCAACAAAAAAGTTCCAGTGGCAATGGCACATGGAACCTATTCATTGCTCGTGACTGTAGTAACCGAAACATAATCACAAGACATACACATTAGCAGAAATAACACGTTCCCGCCAGAAACCAAAACACTTTACATTTTAGATGAAACGTTAACAAACAGCTTCAGCTAGACGTCTCAAATTTCCCTTTGTGATTTCAACAGATAAATAAGGGGAAAAGGTTTCCTATTTACTGTTTATTAACCGAGTCATTCTGGGAGTTCTTTCTTCTTACAACAATCGTAGTCGTAATGTGTTTTTGTCCTTCACCGCAACAGACAGAAACAATGCTAGCGATTCTGAAAGCAGTTTAAATTTAGCACTGTCATACTTTAATTCTTTGGTTTAAACTAATTCTCCAGATTCTTATTTTAATCTAATCTGAACAAAGTATTGCAAAAAATCTATGCAAAATGATATTTTATGTCTTTTACTTCCCTATTAATTTCAAATTCATTTCTCTAATCCATAACTAGCCCATGTATATTAACATTTCTCAGATTCGATTATTGAGTACAGAATCACTGCCTTTGGGTAGGATTCTGCTCGACAATAGCTCTCCACAAGCTCTCCTTATTACACTGAGACAAACAGATAAGAAAAAACCTCGGTTAGAAAAACAAGCCATGTTTTTGTCTGTTAACTTAAAGAGTCCGCAGTCGTCGTCATTGCTAGTAGTTCAAATATTGACGGAGCCAACAAATCGACTGTCAGAAACGGTCTCGCAATGTTTGACCTAAACAAAAGCTAATTACAGACTGCGATGAATCATTCACTCTTCGCTTAAATAACCACTCTTCAGGCAATTTTCATGAACAATGAGACCACGCCTTTGTACCAAGCTCCGATGTCGGATTTGGGCGGAAAATTTAGATACATTTTGATCTCTTCTTGTTACAAATTTGATGACATTAATGTTTTGGCTTCCGCTGTTGTTAAGTAACCCTTTTGATGTCCTTTGGAGTAAAGAGTTTGAAAGATATTGGATAATTTTGATTCTATGAACGTAATACTGAGTTGAAATTATAATTACCTGCTAACTTTTATTTATATATTAATTATTGCACAAATATAAACATAAGTGTACAACCAATGATGAACTTAATTCTACAATCATTTTCTACCAGTCAACCTACAGGGAGGTGCAAGAAAGTCTAGTTTACAATAACTATTGTAAATTAACCTGAGCATGAATAACCTGTTCAATTGCAAATTAGTAAAATAAAAAAATAAATCAGTCCTATTTATTCAAATTCACAAGCATTAGCTCAGTGTAGGCCAGAGACAAATAATTGTGTTACCGGTTTTAAATTTCATAGCCGCTTTCATTCGACAAAGTTTCCGTAACTAAATTCTAATGTGTAAGTAGGGAATTCGGGTAACTTAGTATGGAATAAATATTTATTGGGGAGCTTCCAATTTAAAACTCTTATCAGTCCGCTTGGGCATTGTTGGCCCTTCGTCCTAAAATGGAAAGTTTTTTCGGGATTGATAATCGGATATCGGCTCCAATTTCCGGCCACGGCCGACGAGCGATGGGAAAACCTAAATAAGGACTGACTATGGGTGAGGCTCGATTGGTGCGTTGCGCTGGGTTACGTTGAGGCGTTTCAAAGGAAGATAGCTTATCCGTATTAGCGAATTTCATAATTATATGTATAGTAAAGTTAGTGGGCTGGTTTTTTGAACCGTAGTCAACCATTGGTCAAAGTCACGTTTCAAGCATGACTATTATTTTGCTGTTTTTTAAGTAATGTAATTGCAATAATTTTAGATCAAAAGTTAGGTATCTCCGCTTCTAAAACTGTTATAACGTAGCACTGCGTAGCACTCATTTGTCATTACTGTCGAAGAATAAATGTTATTTATTCAATCTGCTGTTGGCTACTCTGTGATGTTGCGCTAAGCACGTATGATATTGAGTTGGGGATATATTCTGTGGTCGGCCAGCGGACTGCGCGCCTGCCCAGCATAACAATGTGAGTACCTACTTTCCAATCCAATAACACATATGACTAAACGGTACTGTAAAATGTAACTGGATTATTTTGCTTCATAATTAGAGTCGTGGTGTGAGGGATGTCTCGGCTCTCATTCATGCGGTCGTGGGTTCGAATCCTGACATTTACCACTGAATTCTTCAAAAATAAGAATTTATGTACAATTATAACACGTCGTAAAACAAAGACAGCATCACAAATCTCTGCAAGGATATAATATACCTCATTCAATTGTATTATTAAGACGTTTTTACAGTATTATTCCCATCGACACGAGTTGAAGGGAAATCCGACCAACGTTTGATTCAGACCGCAGGCTAAACCCGACTTTATGGACCGCTCCCGCCATCGGGCCTTAGGAATAAGGGTTGTTTTAGAATGTTCCCGTCCCAGGATCCTTGTAAGTCAGTAATTCCCTTTCAAATAAACAAGTGTTCAGCGGTTCCGGAGTTGTGAATACAAGTTAACGGATCAGAAGCTGAGTCCTGACCTTACTCGTAGTGGGACCAACCATTTGATAACACGACTTAGATTTAAGAAATCATAACCATATTAGTGATACTGAACGGACACATTTTAAATTAAACACAGTATTATAAGTCGACGCTGACGTATGATGATTGGCTGCGTAAAACAAATTTTACAGTTTTAGGTTTAGACAGTACTAAGCTACTAAGGCTTCTTGGTAGATCGTTTTTTATATATTTTTCAGTAATATTTATAAATAGGTAGGTATATACATACATAAGTTGTTTCTTGTTTTAGCCGCTGTCTAGAACAATTACTGCAAGTTCTCGAAGATAAGCAGGTAATGATCACGGAGTAACATTGATAGTAGTTATTCGTATTAATTCAGATAATTGGTCGCTTATTAGCTTTGTTGATGCAATTACAACATAGTTACGGTAATTGCATTTCAGATATAACAGTTCGGAATATGAATTTAGCAAACAGCTAGTTCTAAGCCTCCCGATCACCTCATGAACACTCATCTCATAAGGCCATAGTCTCAAAATACTTGACTAAACAACACGTCAGAAAAATACGAAAAAATTTAATACATAAGATCAAAACACGAAAAAACATACCTAATTTCAATAAATAAGTGGATATGAATTCTATTCTATTCTCTGGGGGGTGAAAGTACCTGCACCTGGCTCTCTCGAATGGAACCGTTGTGCATATCCCCAAGGTCTAAACTGTCTTCCTAAGCTTGGACCATTTACCCACCACGCTGGTCCACTGCGGTTTGGTGGGTTCACATATCTAGAAGTGCTAGATCTAGATATTTATGCAGGTTTCCTCACGATGTTTTCCTTCAACGTAAGAACGATGGTATACATTGTAGTTAAGTTAAAAGAACTCATTGGTACATGTCAGCGCCGGGATTCGAACCCTCTGGCGAAATCTCTGGCGTGAGAAGCGAGCACTTACCCGACTGAGCTACCACCGCCCCTAAGTGGATATGAATAATAATCTAGACATCGTTGATCGCAAGTCAAGGCAATAAATGGCAGCCGTACAATAGCAACTACGGAGGCGCTTAGGTACACAAAACAAATAACCCTACAAGTTTAAAAACCAATAGTCTTCCAATTGACAGCGCGACTCCTAAACCATATCCGTGCTAGGAGGCGGCAGCTTACGTAAATGCACCAATAACAAATGAATTATTCGCACGTAGAGAACAAGAGTGTTTGCTCCCGCGGCGCTGGCGGAGTGCATCGCACAATGGCACTGGGGCTACGCCTCTACCTCTTTTGTCTGCCTACCCTCCCTGCCCTCTACTGCTAACGCGGCTTTACCCAAGTTAAGCCGAAAAGCCAGGCCTCTGAAAACAATCCGAAGCTATGTTAGTGCAACCTGCACTTTGGACATGTAGATTCCGAACAGTGTTCTAGAAATATTAGTTAGGGATTTGGCGGACTTTTTAGTGAAAATGCTATTTTGTGAGGAAAAGATATGAATCGAGGACTGTTGTTAATAAAATTGTAAGGTATAAAATAACTCAACTTTTATTAATGTTTTGATTCAAGTCATTAATTTTTTATTATTGATAAATGCGGGTCATCATCATCATCATCATCAGCCTTCTATCGCCCACTGTTGGGTATAGGCCTCCTTATTTGTACGCCAATTCTTCCGGTCCTGTGCCGCTCTGATCCACTGCTTCCCTGCAACCTTGCAGATGTCATCGGACCATCTAGCAGGTGGTCTGCCAACCGCTCTTCGTCCGTCTCTAGGCCACCATTCTGTGACCGCCTTTGTCCACCTTCCGTCCTCCCGACGAGCCAAGTGTCCCGCCCACTCCCATTTCAGTTCGGCGACCCGCATACCGACGTCGATCACTTTGGTCCTTTTGCGGATCACCACGTTGGGAATACGGTCTCTAAGCGAAATGCCTAACATGGCTCGCTCCATGGCTCTCTGTGCAACTCTGATTCGGTGCACAGTTTCCTTGGTCAGCGTCCATGTTTCGGCACCGTATGTTAGTGTGGGCAAGACACATTGGTTAAACACCTTGGTCTTCAGGCATTGTGGGATCTTAGACTTCAGGACATCATCTAGTTTTGAAAAGGCGGCCCATCCCAGTTGAATCCGCCTCGTGATCTCTTTGACCTGTGATTCTCGGCCAAAGGACAAACAATGTCCAAGATAAGTGTATTCATTCACCACCTCCAGTTTATGGTTTCCAACAGTAATGTTGGAAACTTCGGTGGGAATGCTGGACATGACCTTAGTCTTGGACATATTCATCCTCAGGCCAACCTTCAGGGATGCTTCATGCAGTTCTGCGAGCATACACTGTAGATCCGAGGCGTCTTCAGCCAGAATGATGATGCGGGTAGATATTTTTTTTTAGTAGGTATTTCATTTTTTTTAGCTCGCGGATACTTAGTTTCTCTTGCACTTTCTCAATCAGATTCCCGGATCAAATATCGCTACCAGCTGATAGGAATTATAGTGTATAGTGCTATATTTTGAAAAACAACTATGTGTGGTGTGTTTCAGTGTGTCTGTGTGCGATCATATCATCAACATTTAAATTTAAAGGATTTTACTTCAAGCCCCCCGCCCCCCGCTTAGCCCCGCTACGTCGTCGTGCCAGCCTGAATAACCCAAGGTATTTATCATAAAGTCATAAAACTAATAACTTGATGGAATTTATATATTATATTAAAACAGTAAGGTACATATACAAGTACAATATACATATGCAGTGGGCCTACTGGCTCGGTTATACCTCGGCTATACGCCTTGAGTGTACACACGACTGTGTGGACGTAATTTATATGGTAAAGTGCTACCTGTGATATTGTTTAGAAAGGTTCGTTAGTCAAGTGAAGCCACCTCAGTGAAAATACGATGCAATTAGTGCGGTTTCAGCAGAAACTTTAAATAAGTTTTTAAGTAGACATACATACAATGTAATGAATACGAAAATATCTCTTAAATTTATATGTCAAATCGTAAGAACTGAATTAAAACTTAACCATTTTTTTAAACATATCATCATGTTTAAACTCTACTAAACACAGTCCCACACATATTATTATGTACGTTGTACTTTTGTTTATTGCCTGTAATTCGTGGTGCAGTATTCTACGAAACTAATCAAATTAGAGCGTACTCAAGTTCTCATATAGTTCTAGTATTTACACGGAAAGCTTCCGCTTACTTGCAAGGAATATTCAGTGCACACAATAATAATAATAATATGATAGATTCAATAAATGTCATTTCACCACAACATTTACCCATTCGGGATATCGAATCATGCGGCACAGAATAGGCGTCTGCTCCCAGGGGAGAGGGAGGGTAATAAGACAGATTAAGATCTAGTCTTATGAATATCGTTATTTATGGTTTTATTCTTATATTATGTAATTGGATTTTAATCTAGTTTCAATATATGTGTATGTTACGTTAATATAAAAAAAAAACGTAGAAGTTCGCTACAAAATTATGTCATAAAGAAAAAAATACGGTAAATTTTTAAGAAAATTGGTTGCAGTGGTAAATTGCTAGTTTTATGTAACTAGTCACTACTGGAAAAGTAAAAAAATGAATATTGGGAGACCTAGAGAGTATCCTGTATGAATCTAAAGATTTAAAGTTTCGTCAGTGTCGCAGTTAAAACTAATCACTACGGTAGGACCGTTGACTGAAACACAATTTCGCATGCTAACTAGATAATTATTGATCATGGTCATTAACGTAGTAACATTAACCTAATTACTTTAACACGGCTCGTGCTGTTTAAAATAAATTTTAAAGCGCAGATTAAAATACTGAATTTTGTAAAACTTTCCCTCTGACATACCACAATCAGATTAAAACATGTTGTTTATTATTGAACTGAAACGTTCCCGCTCGCAGCTTTAAAGTTTAATGAATTGATTTTTGATTCGCGGCCAACCTTGTTCGCGTTGCATAAAATAATACTCACATAATGACCTTCGTTTATGTATTTTCTCATGCACTGTTACATTAGCATCAGCCGCTGACTGCTCAGGGTGTACAGAAGCAGGCGACTCGTGACTCAAGGAGTTGAATACATGTAATATTTAAAAGAAACATTTTAGTATCTAAATCGGATTCTGCAGAACACATTATAATATACCTACCAAAATTATTATTGAAAAAACATTTATTACATTTTTAGACAATATTGACTGCCTTGGAATGAGGAAGGTGTAAAAGTATTGCATTGAAATAAGTATGAGAGATACTTTTTCTGTTTATAATAATAAATACATTCAACTATATCCATTTACACTCACGGGCAATGAAAAGGTTCCACTGAGAAAAGCACCAAATTACTTCTAAACGGAAAAAGCTAGCTTAATGCCGTCTTCTACAACATTAAAGTACATTTAACAGAGCATCAGGGTATTACTATCTAAAATCGGTAATATTTTGTTCCAATTTTAAATTAAATTTTGGAAAAAATTGGGGGTGTTTGTTATCGGCATTTTGTGAGTGGAACTTTTTCATTGCCCGGCAGTGTAATATCAAGTGGATTAGCGACTATTATTGGCATTGCTAAAACAATTCAGTAGTCTAGACTTGATTATCACAGACAATGTGGACATCTGATACTATATTATTTTTCAAATAAACACATCGAGAGTATTCAATTCAGAAAGCCATTTACAGTACATCTACCGAGCGGTTGTGTGAGGTACAGTCTCACTCATCTGAAGTTATCAAAATAAATAAAAAAAACATGCAAACTAAGATAAAATGGAAATTATACAAACAGGTATTAGGTATTTATTTCTTAAATTCACTTAAGGATCACAAGCAGTTAACACAACAGACATACTTAACAGAAAATTATACATGATATTTCGTTGTGAAAACCATTATAGGCGATCACGGCATTATCAAACAATATTATCTTGATATCCTATCCTATATTATAGATAGGTGTGAACCGTAAATTAAGGGCGTCTTGCACAACAAAGCTAAATAAAATTAAATCTATGACCTCTTGCTCTGACATTATACTGTCAGAGCAAGAGACAAACTATTTAATTTTATTTAACTTTGTTGTGCAATACGCCCTAAATGTATCTGTGCGTCATCGATGACTTTTTTCTTGATTTCAGAAGGTCTATAGAATTCGTTCATATTCACTTCACACCTAGTTTAGTGGCCAACTGCTAAACTGAAATGAAATAAAATGAAATATTGTTTGTTTGACTTGTTTTTTT
Source organism: Plutella xylostella (assembly GCF_932276165.1). Classification (NCBI taxonomy): domain Eukaryota; kingdom Metazoa; phylum Arthropoda; class Insecta; order Lepidoptera; family Plutellidae; genus Plutella; species Plutella xylostella. The sequence continues at coordinate 5,600,330 of NC_064005.1, forward strand.
AAATAACGAGTATTTGTCTATATACTCTGTCCATTATATTATTGGTTTTTTGACATTCCAAATCCCATACATATTTGACGACTGCAAAGAAAAACCAACTTTACTTACCAAACATAAGGAAACGTCAAAAATACAATAACATAATGAAAGCTCTATAGTCATAATTCTATACTCTAATACTTTACCAAAAAAAAAATTTGTAAATAAATAAATATGTACAACTGGTAAAAGTTACTATTACTGCAGCTGAACTGTACCTCACCTTCGAAAATGGGACACATGGGAGGTCGATATATCGAAATTGGTCTAATCTTTAGTTATGACCCTTCGCGTGAGGTTTTCTTTTCTCTTTTTAAATTAAGAAAAAATATAGTTTTTTTAATCTACATTAGAAAATACTAAATACATTATAGTAATTCGCCAAGTTGATATGAAATACTCGTATGTTATTACTTTCCGTGTGAGCATCGCCTTACGACACGTATAACGTAAAACAAAAACTAAGTATAGAATTAAATTTAATACTTATACGGAGCGATATCATAGTGGAAAACAGTGTTCATAGAAAACGCTAACCATATTCAAAAAAGGTTAGTTTTGCTACGGTGAGTTTCCTTGCTACGCCGTAGCTGTCGTAGCAAGTCGTAGCAATCTTTCTAATTGTGACATTCTGTAAATGGAACTTTTTTATGGCACGGAGTGTTTTAATATAATGTAATAATCAAATAGCAAAGATGTACATATCTCGACTAATCACAAAGCACATTTCATTTCAATGAAAAGTTAAATGTTATTTGGTAGAAACTCAGTGTAGCTCTTCCTTAAAATCTCAGAGCTTCTAAAGTTGCTTGCGAAAGGCGCATGGGAAATGATTAGCATATTCAACGCATTCCCCGCAGCCGGTAGGCTTGCAAAGAAATTATTTGTCATATTAACGTCACTCCCGACGCTTACTCTAGGGGACTACACTGCCGTTTCACGAATAGAAGTTCCAGCATTATTGCCACCCAAACCAGCACTCTATGCCGTTTAGATAAACATATCAGCAGCGTGGAAAAGTAGAGAGTTAACGTTTACGTAGACCTCTGGTTGTCCCACGAATTGAAGTGATATTTTAGAAAGTGGAAACCTATAACATGTTTCTGAAAATGTTATTTTGAACTAAGATTTTTTTTTCAAAAGTAAACTTAAATTAGTGCATATACTAGAATGTATGATATTCATTTAATGGTCACGAAAGTATAACTTTATGTGTAAAGATCTGATAAAGAGCTAATAGGTATAAAACAACATAATTATTTTCGATTGTCCCCTACATACAGCCTGAGATACTTGCAAACCTCCTTCAGTCTAAAATTCAAAGATGACTTTTCACTAAAAAGGTCCACTTGATGGTATTATTTCTAAAAATAGTTCGGTAGACTAAAAATATCCCGGAAATGCCAAATTGTTAGAACAAGAGTTTAATTATGAAGCGTAATGAATATTAACCAAATTCCAAGCCACGGTACTAGGAGAATATGACTTTGGCCATAGAATTTTTATCCCAATTTAATTAAACCACAGTCGCCACACCAAACGGAAACCGCAAGCCAACAAATCAATTTCGCCGGCGAAATTACATTGTAAACTTGAAAAGGGCTGAACGATACGGCACGAGATTGAAATTCTTTTGCACAGTGCCTTTACATGTCCGAACATGTTACCTGACTATCGAAAGAACCCTCACATTTCACATAATGCATCGATACAAATGCCCATACAGTATATGTACGCTAACCCATGTGGAGGTTTTGCTGGTATTTTGGTATAGGTTGCTAGTACGTGGAGAAACTTTGTTTATGTAGTTATGCTTTTTTTATCGCACTCTGTATAAAGTTGTTTTGATGGCCTTACCAATGTGCCTAGTAGTTATGAAATGAAATTACAGTTAAGAAAAAATTCATTGAACAGTATTAATTAGGTTAGTTAATGTTTAATTTATTTGTTGATGGCACCATACTGCATTGATAAAAGTAATTCTCCAACCTCAACTTTATAAACTCAACTCATACCACGTTACACAAAAGTCTAAATCAGCTTATTGACTTACTGCCTATTCAGCTAAACGTCGTTGACTGGACAATTTCGAACGCCGACTAATTGATATAACATTGATTTCTTAACACTTTCTAAGTACTTAAACTAATTTTGAGTTAATAAAGAAGAGTCCGCATTACCGAACTTTCGGAGCCTGAGTTCATTAACAAAATAAGCAATCAGACTAAAAGCATGGACCCATCGAGGTAAAAACCAATTATAAAGTTATGGAGTGCTCCTGACTGTTATTTACGCATTATATAAGACTTAAAGCGGCCATTGTGGGCCAGCAACCGGCGGACGCCGAGATTCAACGCCGCTGAGAGGTAATTACTCTCGCCACAGAGAACATTATTCATACAAATCTTGCCATGTGATGACGAAAGTTGTTTTAATTGGTTTCCGCTGAAACTAATCGAGTTGGATGTTCTCGGTATTCCTATGTCTATCTATCATTACTGCCATTGTGTTGTAGAGACTCTTCGTTGACTGAATTCCCGGGTTCAATGTGTAAGTGTGAATCTTCGATTTAAATAAAGTATAAAGTTTAAAATAGTTGTTGCGAGCATGAAAATCGCGTGTTAAATTTTAAACCTACAAGAAATGGTGCCTAAAAAATTATAAAGCTCGGTTAGAACGTTGAAGACTGTCAGTCTCGGCGTTTCAGTCTTCTGGCCCATCCGGTTATGAGCTTGACGGTATTCCAGTAAACTGTACTAACAGTGGTGTACTAACAATTCAATATTCCACCATGACGCGGAAATAATCCCAGGAGGCCAGCGACCCCCACTCAGACACGTAAAAATAATAAGACCGCGATTTATGGTATCGGGGAATAAAAACAGTGATGAAATACCTAATTAAAAAAACATCATCGTACAAATGACAATAATTATTTCCCGTGGCGTACTTAAAAACATGGCATCTGCCAACAACCTGTTTTCGAATGGAAACAGTAAATAGCGTGTCCCATAATTATTATTTGAACGTGTAATTAACATTCGAACGCTCGTTCAGTCATAATTCGATTAAAGGCAGATTTATGCAGCACCGTGCCTGGCCGCTGCAGGCCGCGGCCGGGCTGAATTAAAAACCATTTTGCGCACACGTGCATAGCTATCTGCATTAATACTTTAGACACGAAATGTGTATACTTGTAATGGCTATGTATTTATTTAAAAAAAACTCATAAATACTGCACCAATTTTGAAAAATCAATGCCTTTTGAATATTTATACGTATTATAGCTGCAACTTCTACTAAATCCAACTCTTGTTGTCTTGTCATTAACATCATCATCAAATAAAAAACTTGACATAATCTTGAATATTTTAATCACTTTAGAGATTCACAGCCTAAACATGGATTGCAATAATTTACCTCAGACACGATAAGTAGAATTTTAAATACTAAAATCCACCTTAGGTGCCAGGTTATTTCTTCTTTGGTTTAGTCCGATTAAAGTATAAGTATAAGTATACATTTATTTCTCCAGTTTGTAAAATAAATAATTGTAAAATATCAGTAAGAAGCAGGTGGCCCTCAGCTACTTGAGGATTACTGAAGACGCTATCAGCTGTCAGATCACGTCTCTCTGAAATGTTCATATTTCTGCTTTATTTACAAGAATTTCAATAAGCGTATTTATTGGAATATTTCTTTTAATGGTGCTGGGTTGAACTGAACTTATGTTCAAGTTCTTGATTTAATATAAATTTGACAGGGGCGCCTGAATTCTGTATAATTTAAATTACAAAGGTGATAATTCTGAAACCGCATAAATTAAGTTGGGTTTGTCAAGGTAAAAAAGTACCTACATGTTTATGCTGTACACACACTTAACTACCATTTCACCAGACACGAAATAGTTCTTCAGAAAACGGGCTCTTTCCCCATTGAGAGAAAACGTAGTATCGAATTTCTAGTTAATGTATTTGCCATCACTCTGGTGTTTGGCAGAAAACAAATGCATTTGGGTACTTGTTATTCGAAATCATGTTTTACTATGTACAGCACTTCAATAATATTGTGGTTCAGCCGAGACCACATTGTTTATGCTATTTTGTTACCAAAAACATACATACATAAACTAAATTTAACAGTATTTTTAGATTTTGGGGTGTTTGTTTTTAACTGAATCTTTGAAAACTTATATGTTTGGGCAAAACAAATATGTTTTGCCTCCGGAGAAAGTCCCGAACTCGATTCTTGCCAGATACACCACTAATTAATTTAGAATCATTGATGATGTCATTAGGACTAGCATGGCTGAAAAAATCAGTAGAATGAATGCAGATTTTGCTTACGGTGGGGCAGTTATGATGCGTATGACGTATTGTTTTAGTTTTAAATATAAATTTCTTAAATCCAACTCCGTCCAGGATATAAAAATATTACTTATCACGTGCATCGTGCACGAGTTCATCCAGCAAAAATAAGACTACAAAGCAATTTTTTTACGTCAAAACATGTGATGACTCAAGCGTGGTGGACAATTCGCTTAAAAACTTTTTGTAAAATTGCATAGTTATAGAAGCAACCCTACCGGCTTATTCCTGTTCAATACTATTCATCCAAGGACCGATTTTTACGGAATGTTTTGTTACAAGCAGGAATTGAAGAAATAGCATCTAATTTTATATTCATGCGTTTGATCTATCCGTTGATGTTATTCTATCATTCCATCTATGTTATATTTTTATGTTTTATTAAGTACTTAAACCAATCTAAATTATTTATTCATGACATATTTTTTGTTTTTATTTAATCTATAAATACACTTATCTTTTTAGGTAATCCAAAGCTCGAGATAAAAGCTAGCTAAAATGAAATGAAAAACATTAGTAGGTAGATATTCGTTTATTCTAGTTTGAACAGGGAAGCAGCCGTCTACCGCAGGAGGTCGTCACAAAACGCTCGCACTGTTTTTAATAGTTTTCCATACCTGTGCACTGGCACGCTTCAAGCAGAATATTCTGATTTAATGCATTGTTTTAAAGTGTAAAACAAAGTATTTTACATACACGGCTACAGAACCGTACAGTGCGAGACAAAATAGAAGTTATGCCGGGTAACATACTGAGCGAACGTATTCTACTCTACATTGCTTTTATATTCTACAACTGGAAAGTCACTTTATTTGAAATAAAATATGTTACTGTTTTTCTCAGTTCGTACCGGGGTCACGGGTCACAACATATCACTTGATTCACATTGCAGACGTAAGATTGGTACATGTAGAGTCTTATGTATACTTGAGTGGGTATAATCGTTTTAATTCTTATGAATAATTACATAGGTAATACTATTTATATTAGGTATCCGGTACCGTCATTTCTATGGATAACATAGTAACGGTGGGTGGTGATGGTGAGAGGCCTCTATGGGTAACCGAATAATTACTAAACAATTTGTGAAGTTCGTAAATCGTGACGGTTAATTTCACCTAAGTAACGTCAAGTAGGTAGGTACATATAATAATTATGTAGGTAATGTTACTATTTTCTGTTGCACTGTAGCTTACAGCAATAAGTTGACTATTGCGACTACACGTAACTTTTAAAATTTATTATATGTAGGTAGTTGGAAGTTGTTGCGGTACGAATACGACAGTGGTATAATTGATAGGAATGTCTAGTTTTATGACTGGAATACAACATACAACGTACTGTATTAGAAAATATGATAAACTTTAATAATATGGTTGTAGTGGTGTAACAGATAAGGTTTCGGCTCAATAGACTACAACTCCTAGGTACATAATAATTAATATCTACAAAATTCTAAACTGTACTGAATTGACTTCAGCGATAGAGAACAGTCTAAGAAGTCTTAAAATTCAATTTAAATAAATTAATCACTTCTAACTACTCTTACAATAAGCACAAGCAGTAACAAAAAGAAGCTGTCCTTATTTATTTAGTACTTAGGTACACATAAATACCAACTGAATCTTTTGCCAACAACACACTTACCCTATTCAAGAGGAGGAAAAATGACGTATTAGATTCGTCTGTCAGCAACATAAATGCGTATCTTTTGTTGTACAATACAGTTATCCGCCCCTTCCCTATTACGTGGCATTAATGTCCAATATAACACTCATTGTGTCGGCTAGTGTTGGGAATATTTCCTTTTCCTTTTTGCCTTCTCTTCTGTTTATATTATGTCTTATAAGCTCGTCGGAACGATGACATTGAGCCGTTTATAAAGAAACAATATTGGGTTTTATATTTTAAATCGCTACGGATAAAAAGTAATAAAGTTAGAAGTGTAAATGAGTAGATTGATGTAATTGTTAACGCTAGAAACAAAACTGCCTCCAAGGTATTTTTTTCAAAAGACCAGTAGCTGTGTGACTACAAGTACTGTTTCTATACAAGAAAAGCTTATACACTTTTATTTCGCAAAAACTTTCGCTAGCACTTTTTGCCTCGAAAAATTCAGAAAGAAAGTGTTGGCGGCGTCTCTCCATCACGCGGCCGCGCTGACGCGACATTTTTGTCTTATCTATTTATGCGTATTAGAGCACCTTATGAATACTGCGCACGAGGAAAATATGGGGTAACTTCTTGAACGTCGTCGCCTAGCTGAGTTTTACGACACTCCGTTATGACTCGTATATGAGCAGCTTTTCGTTTCAGATTGTTTAGGACCGCGTTTTCGGCGTCTAACGCCTCCCTCGTTATTCCTTATAGCACCGATAAGAAAACACTTATATCATTGTTCCCGAGGCCTAACTAAAATAAATATCAATCTAGATAACGAGATCCGAACAAACATGGTATTCTATTTCAATTTGAGACAGCGCCTACAGTCTAGGGAAACGAACGTAAACAAGCAGCTCTCACGCAAATTGAATACAAGATATAAATCTAACATTCTCCTAATAACATGGTGTGGATTTCTCCGCGGGCCGTTTTATTTCAGCCGCACAAAGCCCCGGCCCACTAAATCCTGCGATATCTCGCGGAATGCGACAGAGTGGCACGACGCGGGCCCGCGCCCCGGCGAGGCCCGGCCGCGCGCGACGCACTTTAAATTTCCTCACTGCGATATCCGTCCGTTACACTCGGAAAATTTAAAGTGCCGACGCGCGCGCCCCCGATGGAAACAAAAGCACACGAACGTTCAAATGGAAAACAATCGCCGTCACTCTACGAAATTATCTGCGGAGATCCGCCCGGAGACAGTATACGCAGCTTTGCATAATGCTCTTTACTGAATAATACAGGACTTTGTGTTGTAATCGGCGCCGTATTCGGGACACATATCTATGTCTATTTATACGCCGCCTCAATTACTGGGGATTCGACCGTAAAGGTTGCGGTGGACTGAGAAATCCGAACTGTTTAAAGCTGTGTTTGTGCGGCCGGTTTAATTACACTACATCTCTGATCGGGGTCACATTAACTTGTGCGATACCGAAATAAAGGGGGAAACGTTTAAACGCGTTAATTGAAACTTTTGCCAGTGTAGCTTACGCGGAACGAAGGTTACGTTCCTAAATCTGTCAACAACACTTGAGAAGCTATCGGCAGGCGCAGCGTTCGGGAGCTAATGAACCCTAACGTGACGCTGACGGGGTGGCGGCTCCGTGATCAAGAAGACGTCGTTCCCTTCATCTTTTCCGAGTCATTTAGCGCGGTCGACGCGCCTCCAGTCACGCCCGCAGGATAAGAAAGCGCTCCTCACTCATTTCCGAACGGTTAATACGACATCCAATAGATGGAGACTCAGCGAATTACCCGACGCACTCACCAGACATTATACGCTCGTAAAATTTACAGCTTTTTTGCTGAGACATAAATGTAAGGATTGTTTTCTTCATTCCCTTTTTTTAAATCCTTCGTTTACATATTCAGTGTTTTCAATATATACCTATGGTGTGTACTTCAAGAACATTTACATGAAGAATAATGTAATTTATTATATTCATGCTCCAAAAGGTATTCCAAAATTCTTTTGAGTCTATCTATCTATGTGAAGTTGAAATATCAAACTCAAGTTTGTTTAAGTTTTATCAGTTACATCCCAAGCTTTATCTTTCTATATTTTATAAGACCAGTACCTATGTTTTAAGTGCAAAAAAGGTATGCTTAACACTGCAACCTCCGAAAAGGTAGTCCAACTTGGTGATGTTCAATATGTCATTGATATTGACAGATCAAGTGTTACAAAGATGTCGTTCACTGATAGAATTCCACTCTATGTATATCCAACAAAGTTGCCAAAAACGTTGGAATTCAAATAATATCTCGGCGAGAGATTGCGCGTTACCGACTCGGGCCGGCGAATAACCGTTTGGGGTCACAAAGGATTTCAGATTAATAAAAAAATAGGAGGGTTGCGCCAGATATAACCACATTCCAGTCTGTGGCAGACCACAATACGCTCTCAAGAACATAAGTTAGGCGTCCTTCAAAGCTTTCGACTGGCGTTCCGGTCTGACCCTTACGTAAGCGAACTCAAACTTACAAATGGTTCTCTGTTGGATCTTTGTTACACTAAAATCAAGGAAGGTAGCCCGAGTAAGTTATTAGTTTTCTAGTACTGTTGGTGGGAGTTGGAGAGCGGGTGAATGTCTCAGGTCGGTCAGCTAATGAAGAACTTAAAGTTTCCAGTGAGAGACATAAATAGATAAAGCAAAGAGCTTCGCTAATTGGCCACGATCGGGTTTATAGTAGGTCATGTGAAACTGTGTGAATTGTAACTTTCATAATACAGTAGTGAGTAAGAACGAAGGCAACAGTCCTTTGCTGTTGTATTCTTAAATTGACCGTATTTTTTAGTTCACTATTTATTGGTTCATCGCTTTTCTATTACCTATGACAATCATCCCAATTTAGGTCTAAAAACATATTCAGACCTAAGCAAAACAGCAAATTGAGTTATCTGCAGTGTGTTTTTTTCTGGATACCGACTGCAAAGATTTTTTTTCGGATATAAAAATATTACGAAAATGTGGACGGATGGCCTGGCATACGCTCTCGTTCAAATCCTAGCTCTCTTTTACTTCCCATATTAATATTGTCTCTTTATCCGCACGTGTTATACTATACATAGTCATATTATGTACAGGCATTGAATAGAATATACCTTTATTGGTCACCACAAATATTAAAACATACAAAGAATATTTATAAACTAGAAACAATGAACAGGCGGCCTTATCGCTAAGAGCGATCTCTTACATTGACTTATTTCAGACTTATTCGTAAGGACAGGCCCAACCGCTTAAGAAAATGGCACCCTCGCGCTGGCCCTAAAATCTCATACAGCTGTCATAATTTTTTTGAATTAGGGCCAGCGCACAGGAATGTCACCAGTGTTTGTTCTTTACGGAAGATGTTCTAACGGGCTACAGGATAAAGAAACAATATGAATATGGGAGTCATATTGTTTCTTTATCCGAATGTGCTATACTATACATAGTCACATTATGTACTTACAGGTACATTGTATACATGTATGTGTGTGGCGCTTGTTACGCGAGTACACAGTAATCGGTGCTCGCATTACTGCCGCGTCATTTGACACACGTCTCCAGCGACTCCGAGTGACTGGCTCCGTGGTACAATGGAATACTTGCTGTTCAAAATTAACTCTTAAAATGCATTGAATTACGAGGCACATTCAAGCGTGTGTTGTCTGGGGTTGCAGTTCACCGGTTCTTTATTTTTCATTTCATCAAATATGAGGAGACTCCCCGAGTGACGTATTAACTGTACTTGATATAGGTACTACTTATGGCTAACCTTTCACCACGGCGAAACAAACGCTGGACTAGCCGCCACGTTAAGAAGAAGATCAAAATGTATGATCTTGTTTATTAAGAAACTATGCCTAACTATTATATTTCGGAGCTGCGTTAGTATTTCAACGTTAGAGAGACAAAATAACGTAACTGCACACGTCTTATATGCATATTATAAATTGTCATTCTTCCATCAAGGAATATGAACTAAAAGCAATTAGTCCACTGTACATGATCCTCGCAATAATGTGCAGTCGTGTACACAGCAAGCGACAAACCACTATCTCTTCAAATTCCGATTCTCATTCTTCAGCAATAAATCTCCGTGACAATAAATGCAGAAAAAACGGGTTAGTCTGTACTCGCACGGAGACACGGGGTCGTTAGTTCACAGCGAGCGAGTTATTGGAAAGAAAATTGTGCTGACTCCGGCCCCAGGCTTTATCTCGCGCGTGTGGGAACTGGCTCGTTATGAATCATCTGCTATCTCAGCCTTTAATGGCGTCTTTACATCTGCCACCGTGATGCGCGCCTGCTATTTACCTACAGTTTTTATGCGTTTTTGAGTGGCCCAGATAACATAGGTACTCTGCATTTTTTTTATCTCCACGGCACACGGTTTACGCTCATACATTGCGTTTTTAAACGAAGCTCCAAAACGCTCCGAAGAAACAGACATTTAAATGGTATAAATGAGTTTCAGTCTGGAAACTCAGTTTCGCAACATCTGGCGTCTGGACCGCTAATAGCATTATAGCAGTACCTGACGTATGTTTTCTTTTAAAAACTATTTAACAGAAAGCCTCTGAAAGCCAGTGAAATGTGTGCGTTTAAATTTTTACCACAGCAATTCCAGTTGGCAAAAACATTATTTCGGGCGTTATCATCAAAAGGGAGTTCTGTTATTTACAATACCAATTTAGCTGTCACTTTTAATCCTAAACAAGCAAGTAGGGCGTGTGCTGGTATTGAATCAGTCGCGGTCAAGTGTTGACTACGGCCGGGTAAATAAGGCCCATCCACTTTACGCTCCACCTGAATTTTACATGCGCTAAATACCTCCGCCGCCGGCGAAACCTCCCGGGCCTGTATAATCATGCAAACACGTATTATGACTGTTAAATATTAAACAAGTTTGCTTTTACTTCTTAACATAATCTATGCTTGGAGACGTGTCATGGATATTCAATTAGGATGTAAAATCCTGCCACATGTCATATGTGTGGGGTGTGGGCCCACTCACTCTGGATGTACGAGGTATTATATTAGTATTATTTTATGAACAGTTTAATAGAAGGAAGGAAGGAAGCCTCCTTTTAACATGACGAAACGATACTGAAAAAAAGTTTCGATACATTATTTTTACCAACATCTATCATAAATTAACATAATACATGCAAGGAAAAGCCAGTGAGCATTCTATGAACGTAACATAACCCTCTTTCTTGATAAACAGGATCACAAATTCAATAGTATGTTATTTCTTCAGCACAGCTTCTTATACCTCTATACCCCTAGTATGCTGCTCAAGCACATCCACATAAACACCACAGCTACACACATCACACACAACACCTCCCCGGATTTATAGCAGATGTAGCTGGTCCCTTCATCATCAGGATCGCTATTTTAAAAACTCCGCCTGTATACTTTTAGGCGCAGGCCACCGTACGAGGGCGACCGAACTCAAGTATCAACAATAGTAGAGCTTATCCTTAACAGGTCAGTAGTCAGCAACGGACAATAATACACGGTTGGAAACTAAAGTCTAACCTCATACAAAACATTTACAATATACGAGTATATTCACACCGATATACCTAGTTTACAATTGAGTGCCCTTTTTGTTGTGTTAAAGAAATATGCGTTAAGTAGATTAGGGCTTGGTTTTGTAATAACATCACTTTATTTGGTGAAGTTATTGGGATGGATATTCAAAGATTAAGATAAAAGAGAAAGAAAGTCTGTCGGCAACAAATTATGATATAGTTTTTATTTTATCCATCGTATTTTATTTTTAAATATTACTGGAATTTTACTGTATTTTTTAAACGATATAGTTATTACACCTTCTTCTATTCAAAAGGTAAAGTGTTTCCAACAATTTTGCCGATGCAATACATATAATTCACTGAAAGCTACTCGTCGCCGCGGCACCACGTCCTCAGTAGGTACTAGGCAAGCATAAATCCGAAGAGCTAAAAGCCGCATCAGCAATCTATCTTCAAAGCAGGTTAAGACCAAGAAGTTCGTACACAATGGGTGCCTGACTCCGGTGTTTGTATGCGCTGGCTGACATAATACCGGGACAAAGGAGCGTGGCGGCCCCGGCGCTGCTAGAGATGTGGTGTTTCACTTTGACAAATTAATTATTATATACAGGGAAGGAGTCTAAAACATGCGCCGAAATAAAATATGGCCGCGGCGGAGGCGAAGTTTCACGAGAAAACTGCGTGAATATGACGCGACTGATGCGCGCGGACCATAGTAGCAATTCAAATAATATAAAAACTAAACAGAACGAAAAATAAAACTTCATTGGATAACGAGCACTTATAAGAAATATAGTTCAATTACTAGTTCTTATTCTGTGGTTAAGGGAATGATCGGACTGAATCAATTCCACCTGCACAATTTACTCCTGAATTTTGGTAAATGACATTCAAATATCAAAACCAGCGGGGTCACATATCTGCGCGGCAGACCGTACATGTAGATAATGTGTCGGACTATCCGACTGTTTTTAATGGTGTCCATCAGCCGCGAATGAGACGCGAAAGGGGCACCATTAACATTTGATTGGTTTCTCATCGCACGGACAGGGGTTACTGGGATCGTTAAAGCTTCGATGAAGTGAAACTGCAGAAGTATTTTACCTCCCACGGGCAACGACACACGCCTTTCTCAGAGTTTAGAGTTTTAAAAGGATAGAATATAATATGTTTTGTTGGCCAACATAGTATCAAAACGGAAAAATAAATAAATATTTGCTGACATCCCACATAGAGCCAGCTGACCCTAAGCTATGCAGAGCCTTAAATATGGGTATCGGACAGCTGATGTATTTACACAGATAGACAATAAATACATACTATACACAATCATATCAACTCCCAATACCCGAGTACATATTATATCTATCTTCAAACAAATATCTGCCCGGCCGGGGATCGAACCCGGGACCTTCGGCATAGCAGTCAGGGTCACTAACCACTACAACATTCGGTCGTTCAATATACAAATAAACTCAAATATCTGTAACTGAAGCTAACTTTTACTAGGTTGGAAAAAAAATACCCACAAGCCATCCCATAACGCATGAATTAACTCAAGAAGAATTAACGATTGACTAAACAATTTTGAAAGTTACGTTGTTTCCAGTTTCGTTTTTAATGTTTTAGATTTATTTTACAACTTTTTATTTTACGACGACCGAATGGCGTAGTGGTTAGTGACCCTGACTACTGAGCCGAAGGTCCTGGGTTCGAATCCCGGCTGGGGAATATGTTTCTTTAAACACAGATATTTGTTCTCAGGTCTTGGATGTGCCTGTAAAATGGCAATAGGCCCGCCCCCTATTACATTGGGACTAACATAACACTCTGGCGAAAAGTGGGTGCAGCAATGCACCTCTGCCTACCACGCAAGGGAGTACATTAGTACAAGGTGTGAGTGTGTGTTTTATTTATTTTACAACTAGGTAGGTACTTCCGACGGGATTCCAGATTAAAACGAATTTCAACAGTGAAAAGAATGTTTAAACGTGAGAATTCTCTATTTTTCGCTCATTACCTGAACGTTTAAATGACTTACTTTTCCAATTTCACTTGCGTTTAATATTGCCACAAAACGCGGGAGCATTGCCTCGGAATGTACAAATGCCAATAAAAGTGGAACTCGTATCGCAGCACTGAGAAGGCTCTTCACTTGTGCATAAAACTCCGTTTTTATAACACATTTTATGGATAGAAAGTCTTTAGTTAGTTTTAATGCTTTGTTACGGAATAATGATGTTTTCACTGGTGGATTCAGCTTGCAATGTGTGGCTTCTGTTACTAATGTAAAGCGGTGTACTCTGTAATATAAAGCGGTGATGGTGCCGATAAAATAATGATGTAGAGGTAGTTGAGGTTAGTAACTGAATGAAAAGGCCAAAGGACAGAGTGCTGTTGGCTGGTGATATTTTTATAATAATTACGTTAAACACATTTATTTATAAAAGCACAATAACCACCAAACCGTGAGGTTTGAGGCACATAGATTGATACCGACTGACATCACAGTATTCAAATAATAAGAGGTATAGTAAGTTTGTTTAACATAGAGAGCAGAATATTTTAATATGCTATAAATATGAATAAAAAATGTAAGTTTATAAAAAGTTGGTTGCCGTAAAAACTTTGTCAAATTCATACGTCGTGGAATCCATCAAAGCCGGTAATGTAAGTGACAGACATCCGTCTATAGTGTGCCATACCAGCAATGGATTTGATCCCCCAAATCGCGGGTTTGGAATTCTGCTTATTGGAAATAAATCCAGGATGAAATGGAATCACACATGTTCGCAGGTGGGCGCCCCTCGCCGATCCACCAAATCGTTGGCTGAATGGAATACTTATACATTTTATACATGACGCCTACGGGATGAAATGAGAGCCGTTTTTTCTAATTGAAGAACGAATACTTTACCTAATTCTATAACTAACTATTCGTACAAACAAAATTATTAGTTACACATAAATAAAATAACAAAATTGTTGATGAACAATATTTATTCAATAAAGTACTTACATAATTCATGTAATCTTTCTACTTAGAATGTCTTTCAGTATTTTCAATTCTAAAATGTTGCCGATAAAAACAACATCAAAAGCAAAAGCGTCTCAATTCTTACAAATAACAGAATAAAGCCAATAAAAAAACAATGAAATGTACAGAGAAAATAAAACCAGATATCGTTTCTGAGTCGCAAGCTGCCGTGGATATCGTAAATAATTCAGAATGACATCGAGAAGACATTGATAGTGCAACGCGCTCATTTCTCTTGATGCGAAAACAATTGGAACACTACAAAATAAAATGTACTTTTCCCATCATAACTTACTCATAAAACACTATAAGATTGATTTTTCATTGAACTGTTCACAAATTGTTTTATAAGGGCACTAGAAACGTATGGGATTTCAGCTCGACGGAATATGGTTTGAAACTGCTACTGCACTTATGAGCGTGAGCTGTAGCTACCAGGAAATCAGGAAATCCTACCGGATATTTTCTTTATTATGATATTATAAGACGTGGCTCGAGTTGGAGGAAGGATTTCATTAAGGGGAGTCGGCAGTTTTGACAGTTATTCTAGCGAGAAGACTGATAGGATCGGAATCCTAAGAGGATTATTGAGATGGCGAAACAGGTCTGAAATTTTGGGGAAATTCCAAAGTGTTTATGTGTAAAATAACGGTTCATTGTTTTATGACCCTAGTGGCAACATTAATAAATAAGTTTATAGAGATTCACCCATGAATAATAGAGAATAATAGAACATGAATATAATCATTCAATTTGACTCTATCGAAATCTATTTACATGTACAGTAAATGTATTACAAGTTCATATCACATCCCCTTATCTCTCCCCTTATTGCAGCTAGCTACTTTCTTTGTCTCGAACAGTCAATCACATTGCATCATTATAATGGTATTCTTTACATGGGCGCAGTTATTTAAAAAGAAAATCTGTGGAACATGTTAGAAAGGCCACGTTTGGGCAACTAGTAGTTCCATAAATATGTTTCTAGTTGGCGTACATTATAAAGACGCGGTGCAGTTGTGAAAATGGCACACGCTAGGACAACGCCGCCGGGACTCCAGTTTAATGGCCAGAACGTGATTGTGACAAACGTATGAAATGTGTGTTCGTTTATACTGAAAATATACGCTAATTTTGTTAAAATCAACGTTTTGATACTCCGGAAATGTTCAGCTTTATTTTCGTTTGAAATTGTGCTTTCAAATATTATTATAAAGCGTACCTACATTCCTACATTTTACCGATTTCTGATATACTTTTTGGTTAATTGTAAATCCAAAGTGAGCAGTAACACTAAAAGATATCTAAAAAAAATACATTTACTTGCACCTATTAAAAGTTTCGGACGTTTATGAAATTCTTAGGTGCTTAATTTATCAAGAAGCTAATATCAGCAGCTTCTATAGTATTTCTGGCCCGTGACAAGCCAGTGCTCCTGTTTCACTGCAATAATGTAACATAATGCATCCTACGACGTGGAAATATGTGTTAGACGGACCGGGCGGCGGGAGGGGCGCGGGGCGGGGGCGCTAACCGATGACTTATGAGTGGCCAGTACAGCTCTGTCTCGACCATAGACTACAGAAATAACTCCAAACGTAAACCTTAGAAGACGTATTTAACCTCTTTAGTTATTGTACAAGCGATTACTCGAAATTTGAAAAGTAGCTCTAATTTTCTTTCAGAAAGAAATATCGCGCTGAGTAATGTTTGAAAGAGTTGTCTCAGCATTTGCGGCAAATGAGTCTATTACTTTGATAAATTGTAATTCTTTTGTTTAAGTGAACATTAAGAAACTATACTTAAGAATGGGAGTCATAAAATACCTAAATGATTGCACTTTATAAATCACTAAACGGAGTACCTTTTATAAGTATGGGTCAAATATAAATTGTTTTCAAATGTAAAACGTTGTTTTCAGTACAAATGAAACATTATGGCGGTTTAATCGATTAGATTTCTGCTGTCTAATGTCAATCACTCGCAGTAGTCACAGTTATTAATCCTTTTTGTTTTTTTCTTCTACATGTTTTTCAAGCTTTTTCTTTCCAGCCATGCTTTTTTTCTTTTAATCTTTGTGCAAGGAGTTTATTTTCGGCCAGTCTAGCCGTTCGGTAGCTTGCACCGTGAGTTGCAGTGGCAGACTAAGCGTTACTTATTGCCGCACCCGCGCTAAAAGAATAGCGTACGGATGTTCTTTCCCCGGCGAGGATTTAAAGCAGTCACTGACGAATAGCTACATTATCGTTAACAGCGATCGATTCAATTCTCCAACGTTGGTGAGATTAGTAGTTTACTTTGTTTGTGGAACACACGCTGTAACATAATGGTATATTACGGTAGATATAGCAACTTGCAGTCGATAGGTAAAATCATTATTTATTATGCCGCAAAGTAAACACTGTAGGTTAACATTAATACTAAGTAAGGCCATATTGGAGTGAATATACCTATTCAAAGTAATTGTTTTTGAAAATCCACAATTTGTATTTTTTTGGTCATGGGTAATGGGAGTGTTCTTTGCCAAGTTTCATGAAAAAATGTTCAGCCTTTAGCCAATGAGGGGAACTCACTATTGTCCTATCGATTTGAAATTTCAGTTAGTACCTACATAGTAATTAAGTAAGTATAAATTTATTTGTTAGTTTTAATGGGGTTTTTGTCATGTTTGTTTTTTTATTCATTACTATTATCTCCATGTTGACCTCTAATCTAATATATTAGGTACATATTACTCGCTTGAGCGTGGCTTGTGCTGCTGCTAGCCTAGCCACACACCGCTACACCACCGCACCCCAACTCTGCACTCGTCCTTTCTCATCCAACCACCGATTAAATACCTATCTCAGGTCTCCTAGCGAGCTGGGTGGCGTCTTAAGATCGCGTCGTTCAACAGTATTATTAAGTTGGAGCTCGCAATAACAAATTAGCCGCAAAACAGCGAAGCAGCAACTTTTCCAGGCGGATTTAAAGCAGGCAGTGACGGATGGCAACATTACCCTTGCTGTTCGCGGAGAGCCCGCGATGCCCCGATAGAGTCGGTGAGGAATAGCGACCGCAGCTAATAGCAGCCGATTGAAAGATACCGCCTGTGCACTCTGCGAGCCTAGTACCTAAACGGATCATTTAACCAAGTGAAATTTGCGGTTTTTTACGTGGCAGTTAGTTACTAATCATATATAGTAAAAAATGTGTAGTTTTTAGATTTTTGCTTATATTTCTAGATATATTTCTAGATATTTATTTATTTATTTATTTACACACACACATTGTAACATAACAGGAACACAAAACCCAAATCGTTACAATATTAATTTAACATATAGCACTCACTTTCATACTTCTCTCTAACATTCCCTTACATACATTCATCAGCGAACTCATTCTATCCACAAATACATCACATTCTGGTGCTTCGGCGAGCAGGGAGCCGAGCAAGTCGAGCGCGCGCGCGACGGGCGAGCACCGGTACAGGTTCGTGCGCGACGGCGGCACCGCAAACAACTTGTGGCTACGCGCCCTTAGGTACCTATCAGGTACAAACAATTTAATTGTTTTCTCAACAAGATCCATACAATCAATCTTGTTCCGGATAATGTTTAAGATGAACTTTACCAAAGCCAAATTCCTACGCAGCTCTATCGAATTGTACCCTAAATGTCCTTCCAGAAATCTAGTAGGGTACATAAACGGGTAGTAAACGTGCTTTTTCTTATATAAATATCTAAGAAATCGTTTCTGGACTTGCTCCAACATAAGGATATATTTATCTTCATGTGGAGACCAGACCACTGCGTTTGTTTCTAGGATGCTGCGCACCAGAGCCCCGTACAGGGCCTGCGTGGCCGCGGCCGTGAGCGGCGCCGCGTTGCGCAGCACAAATCCGAGTCGCTGGAAGGCAGCATTAGTCACCTTCATGACGTGAGGACGGAAGGTCAGTTGCGGGTCGAATGTTACTCCGAGATCGCGCACCTCCGTCACTCGAGCGATTACGTCTCCCCCTATCAGATACTGATATTGCAATGGCGAAGGTGAGCGAGTGAAACTCATCATTTCGCATTTACTAAAATTAAAAAACAGTTTGTTATCGACGCTCCACCGAAGTACAGCGTCGATGTCATGTTGCAGTTTCAGACAGTCGTCCGCAGATTTAATTACCCCAATGAGCTTCACATCATCAGCAAATAACAGCATTCTTGTGTTAGTGACAACATTAGGTAGGTCATTAATAAGGAGCAAAAATAAAAAAGGCCCCAAGTTCGATCCTTGACTTATTCCAGAAGGCGTTTGATAGGTATCTGAAATGTAAGGACCATATTTAACAAATTGTTTCCGGTCTCTAAGAAAGTTTGAAAAAAACTTCAACAGTCTGGGTACAAAGCCCATCTGACCAAGTTTCAGTAACATTACATCATTATCTACCCTATCGAACGCCTTCTGAAAATCCAGGTAAACAACATCTACTTGGTTGCCCGATTTGGCGTCGATCTCCTGTGATAGAATATCTACCAATGTAACTAAGTTGGTAGCCACAGAGCGTCGCGGCAAGAATGCGTGTTGAGTGCTGGTGACGTGAGGCAAACACTGGGGCAGGAGCCGGTCGTAGAGAACCATCTCGAACACCTTCGCCATTGCACACAGTATCGCCACGGGTCTGTAGTTTTCCACCATAGTCTTGGTACCCTTTTTAGGTATTGGAGAAACTCTTGATTCCTTCCACACTGTTGGGTACTCACTCGTAGTTAAAATAAGGTTAAAAATAAACACAATGGGATCTGCTAGGTTTTCGAAGCAGCCTTTTATAATAAATGCAGGTACTGCGTCTGGCCCAGGTGACGTCTGACCTTTCAGTTTCTTCACGGCCTTGGTAACGTCACTGAGAGAGATGCTCGGCACATCCACGCTGGGCGCGTGCGGCGCGGTGTCGGCGCTGGCGGCGCGCGGGTCGAGCGCGGGCGGCTCCGGCAGAAACACGGACCGGAAGTGCTCGGCGAAGGCGGATGCGGCTGCCGGACCACTGTACTCGGTAACCCCACGGGTTACCTTTTGTTCTAATCCTCCACGACTACGCAGGGAATTAACGTAGTTCCAAAACTGGGAAGGTTCCTTCCACAAATTATGCGATATATTCTGGCAATAGATTTTGTGAGTATGATATATTTCTATATATATTTTTATATATATTTCTATATATATTTCTATATATATTTCTATATATATTTCTATATATATTTCTATATATATTTCTATATATATACTCTATGAATTTTGATTTACTTGAGAGAGTTAAAATATTAAGTATTATTTTGGCTTTTTTTCATAATTTTAAATTAATGTATATTTTTTACATAATCATAAAAATCATAGATTTAATGCCTACATGGTGAACATTTCAAGATTTTAATTCGTGCCGTTTAATTTATGCCGTATAAAGCCGTTTTTATGAATCCCTTACAATTTACCGTCTCCGCAGACTAATTTATTTTCAAACCGATCGTTTTCCCTCCATACAGTAGCCTTTTACTTTTTAAAGGCTACTAATTGAGATCGTAAAAACTTGCAAATAAAAAATAAAACCTGGCAAATCAAGATCGCTTTTAAGTAAAGCAAACGATTTTCACAACCAACCCGGCAATTCTTTGTAGCTGTTAATTAACTTTTTTTAACTTTTCCGTTCGCTGCGGCATAAAAATACCTACTAGGTACAACATTTGAGGAAAAAACAAAATAATTATTTCGCAGCTACTAATGGCTGGAAATTACGAGATACTTAATTGAAACAGTCCTAAAGGGTGCTTCTGTTATTTTGGCGAGTTTTCTTTAAGGCGAAATGCTTGCGGCCGTGAGTAGCTACTGCGAGGCGGTAATTATTTTTTGGAATAACACTCAATGTATTTTTCGGTGGAAATGGAAACCGTGTGACTGTAGTAAAATATTGTGTGAATAAAAGCTGAACATAATGACGAGGTATCTATTACTCTTTAACTAAGTAAGTAATAATAGGCTTGAAATTAAATTTTCACAATACATTACAACTTACTGTAATATAATTACCAAATTACTTACTTACTGAGTCAAAGAATCAAAATCCCGAAAATGACCATTCATTGGAACATACAAATTGATCACTCCGTCATTGAAACTGCCTCTGTATTGTCGATCATAAAGTTCCCAGATTATGTTTCACTTTACTGTAACATTAATGAATTATTGCTTACGAGCCAGAAACCATTCACTTCTTTATTGATAGGGTCATAATGTTTACAATCACGATTAGGACGCTTCTTAAACATAATTTGTCCCGGGTTTTATTTTTATTTTATTTATTTATTTATTTTTCAAAGGAAAACTTACAGCTAAAGTTTATGGAAAGATGCTAAAAGTATGTAGTTGAAAGCCAATTACAAGTTTTCACTTATTAACAATGGAATACCTATTACAAAAAATAATCCTAAATGTAGCAGTAGCTAAACACATTGCTATACACAAAACAAAATAACTACTCTACACTCTACTTATGGCAGTTAGATAAAGATAACCTAGACCAATGTGACCATATGTTATACGCTTTATGTTAACTTTACAAAATGTGTATTTATTATGCTGCTCTAGGGTTACAATTGCAATGTTTGTGTTTAAAATTGTTTGAAATACCTAATATAAAATCTAGAATATAATAAAATATACAGGGCATTACGAAGGGTGTTACTGACAATGTTTTATGATATTTCAGTGTCAAAAAATAGCTTTTTAGTTTGTTTGTGTGCAGAATAAGCTATTTATAAAAATATATTTGATTTTTTAAAATAATATTCTGCCTTGAAACTTTGCAATCACTTAACTGCATAGATATACAAACTAATTATATACCTACATGTAATTAGGTAACTTTCTGAACAAGCAGTAGAAATAAATCTAAATAAGATTATCAATTTTTGATCTTAGATGCCACAAACAAACTGATAAGCCTTCCACACATGAACACTGTTGTTGGGTCAGAAATGCAATACAACTAGACAATGCCATACATAAAAGCAGTATAGGTTGACAAATAATAGTGTTCAGTGTAGGGGGAGTAAGATCGCTTTGATTAATCGAGCTTATCTTAATTGTTCTGTAATACATTATGGAGATCCAGCTTCGGGAACATACTCATTGTTAATTGGAATCGAGGCATTAATATCTCGATGAAACTGCTAGTTAATATTAACATTTAATGCCCTTGTTTAGGTGCTTTGTGCGTGATTGTTCAGTGAGAAAATAATAAGTAGAGATGTGTAAATAGAGTAGTATATAATACAGTAATTCATGTTTAAAATACGTATTAACTTTTTGTTTGGCCAGGTTTACAATATCAGTATGACCAAAGCGTACTAGTCATAAAATCATTCACGTTTATTTTTGTATTTATAAACCTGAAAATGTTCTAATTTCCTTTAATTCATACCTACAAAATTTAAATGCCAAAAGTATTATAACATCGACCTACACAATATCAAACTGTTTAATTTAAAGGCCAAACTGTTATTTCTAAAATGGTGCTCAATTAGATAACAACCTTTCCCTCAAAACGTTGAATTGCCGAGCTTGAGTCTTTTACTTTCTATTTGTTAATTAACATTTTATATTTCAATCTGAAACTTGACAACACGTTCAATTAGTGTAGATTGAATCAATACGTACCTCAACGAGCTTATTTACTGGAAATTATATAATAAGCAAATATGATACGTCACGAATACATATAAAATGCGCACTATATTTCAACAAAATGAAGAGTGCGATCCTTGAATCCTTTAAAGATGTGTCTGATTCCAGAAAAATGGAAGTCACGTTCTTAGCTCAGAAAAATTGATGCTGTCACGTTCTTGCGGTCTCTGGACGGGAGGGTATGTGCGGTTTGTTAGAATGTCTAGTGCAGTCGCGGCGCTTTCACATCGCGCGCCGGACCGTATTGTAGTGGGTTCACTAGCCCTCTACGCTGAGGGGTGTTCGTGAAGTGGAAAGAGTATAACTGTGCCTGTCGACGAGTCGTCGAGTGTTTTAGCCGCACGCCGGGTGGAGGGCCCTCGCACGTCCGGGCCTCCCGCGCCAGCCATTTCCACAGCTTCTTCATGTTTGTTACCGGATTAACGTCCGGGTTTTAACAGAAGAGCTTTTGTATAGCTTAATACCATTACTCGTTTTCGGCTTCGAGTAGTCTCCTGAAGTGGAGCGAAAATGTACTCTAAATGGCTTCGAGATTGTAATTTGTACTCTGAAGTGGCACTACAGTTTCGTACCTGAAAAGGTCGGCATGCGGACTTAATAGTGCCATGTAAGCGGTAAAGAGTTAGCGTTCAAACAGGCGGTATTAACTTTCGCTTTGTAATGAGTGTAATCGTTTAATCCGGGATCAGTGTCGGCGGTCGAGTGGTCGCGGGCGTGTCTTCAAATGGCCGATCCGAGTCCTTATAATTGGAGTCCGCAAACAGCGCGGCAAAGTTGCCCTTTAGTAAATTGTCGAAGCGATGACCTGCGATGGCGACCGTCCCTTCCCGGCGATTAGGCTGAAACTAATTGATTTCACGGCGGCGGAGGTCCGGCGAGCACTCCGGGTGGCAGTTTGACGTCGCTTGCTAATCGCTTGCGGTGCGGCGCGTCCGCGCTGCTCACTCCGTGTCTGCTCTATGTACAATAACACGGACTGAGTTGTACAGTATGTACAGTCAGCAAAATAGCAGATGCAGTAAATAGTTGATCCATTGTTATTAATAATGATAATAATAAATAACAGGTTTAAATTCGTCGGCCCTCTTGTGGACGCGTCGACGCTTGAAAAAGAATAATAATTTTAATCTATACCTAAGAGACCATGAGACGATAGTAATCAAATAAGTATAATATTATTTGTACGCTTTTTGAGTTTTTTTTAATTATTTTTATATAAGGCCAATGAATATACGAAATTCAGGTCCAATAACAAAATTACACTATATATAAAATATAGGTATGATTGTTTTGCCGTTTTCGGAGAAGTCATTGAGTACGTAATGAGGCTCTGCTTTTTGTATTTAAATTAAAATGTTCCAAACAATCCGTTTCAATGAGGCATCGGTATAATTTAAAATTACCGGGAATCGCATTAAAAATAATTATTTCTTTTGAATTTGACATGAAACTATTTTTATAATTTTTTAACATCACTCTTCCTATCGTGTAGGTAACAAAACAAAATTTCACCTTGGCGAAATAAATAAATAAATATGTGGGGACATCTCACACACGGCCATCCGACCCCAAGCTAGGCAGAACTTGTGTTATGGGTATCGGACAGCTGATATATCTACACAAATACATAGAAAGGATTTAGGTACTACTAAGATGGAGAGTCTATAGTCAGATTCGACTGACTTGCCATAGGGTGCGCCGCACGTAGTTGATACGTCACTCGTGGAGTCCTCATTTTGTGCAACCTATAATTTGGAATATTATAAAACAAAAACTTATTATACGTTTAGCTGTGTATGGTAGAGCAGGAGATGTTTTATTTTAATTATTTCGTTCATTCCTGAAACATAGGGATAATTACTTTAATATATCTCATCACATCCCAGCATTAAATTTTACACCCAAAACTAGATTTATCGATGATGCACCGATACAGACACGAACTTCAATCATAGCGATAGAAGAAAGGGTGGAACAAACTGAATAAATGTCAGTATTGCGTGCACAAACCGCGAGCCGCCCCCGAGCCTCCCATAGACACCGCCATCTCGTAGATAAACAAAGGTGTCATATTATTATATTCATTCAAATTAATGAATAAATCAAAACACATTTATTTTTTACGACTATGTGAATTCATCTAGTAAGCTTTAAATTGTATTGGTATTTTCATGAATCTATACTACTTAGACGAGCAATGAAAAAGTTCCATATGGAACGGCAATGGTAGGAGGAACTTTTTCATTGCTCGTGAGGTGTAAGTATTATCAATATTATACAACTATAATTCAGTTATTAAGTACAGAACGATTACTTTATAAATAATCTTATTAGCATGTCGGTGACAAACAGCAGAGCTAGTCTAGGGTTTGCCGGCGAAGTGAGGAGATTAGTCTCAGTCGAGTCGCTGACTGCCAGACAGCACCGGACATATACCTACAGGGAACAGATAAGAATATCTCTCTCTCATATGAAAATAAATAATATATTTTGGGCCTGTTTCACAATGTCTGGAAAATTTGTACCTGTGGGATCAAAGACATAGGTACTATCACTCTCTGTAATTATGTTTTAAGCAATGACGCAGCACGTATTTTTTTTATCCCACAGGTAGCCATTAACCAGACATGACACACCCTTATAATACAGTAGTAAAAAGTGCAGTGTAAACTTGAAACGAAGATTGTACTCAAAATTATGAAATTTTACAAAGGCCACCTCTGCGCGCTACATAGACCACCGTAAAAGCGAGTGCTGAAAGATCGATTCCTCCACCATTGTTGTAAGAACACCCCAAGATAATCTTCTGTAACGACGCCTCAACCAATACGAAACGAGTCTTTTAACTTAGCTGTTCACGATAGAGCGTTTAAATAATGCTTTTTTAAGTATCATATTTTAAACAGAATGTTTTTACCGTGTGATTTTCCTGTATGAGAATTTTTCACTCGAATCTTTCTGTGGTTTCAGCAGTTACTGTGTATTTTAATGATTGGCTTGAACTGAGATGGTTAAATATTGAAATCTGGCTATGCAAATCACATTAGAGTTTTCTAAAATAAATAATAACATTATCGAAAGGCAGATGAAAATACTGGTCCATGGTGTTTCCCTGTAGCGGCCGCGCTCCGCAGCTCGCTACTAACGTCTCTAACGAGCGATAAAATTCCCCCAATTCCTTTTTAACTGCGCGCGAAGTTTACCTGCGGGATGGTAAATACGGGCCCACATTTGGTCGCTGAATTGTGATTCGCAAACTGGAAATAACAAGAAGAAATTCCACCTCCCCGAACCGAACTTACCGGCAATTTTGGATAAGACGCCCTACTTTCAGACTTTGAGTAATGAAGTATTTTGCGGAGTGTTGTGTACAAGTTCCTAATGAAATCGGATATGGGAAGAAATAGCTGAAACTTTACCCGTAGATAATAATTTGGGATAGTAATTTCAGGGTGTATTTTCTGCTCGCAATCAGTGTCGACGTTGCCTATAATCCGACCATCATCTATCAAAATTATAGCAAATCAATAGCCAACGAGGTAGACAGCGTATGTTATAATATAATCCCGGGAATCAATCGCTAATGACGTGATGGATTTACCCATACGTTGAGGAATTAAGACAGATGCCGCCACGGGGCTTCGCGGAAACAGCGGCGGGTACAATTACTGGGCACAGTAGACGAAAAAAAACATAAAAAGGCCCGTAAACGTGCTAAACAGAGCATGTAAAGAAAAGAAAGTAGTGGGACAAGTGTAGCGTCACGGTTCACCGAATTGATGGTCCTAATGGCAGCCATTACTGACATTATGTGAGCTCGATCGAACATAAAGGGCACGAGAGCCGCCGCGCCCTGCACCGCGCCTCAAAAGGAAACCTATGGAAAGCGATATTCATAAATATATGAAAAGGTACGCGATTACAAAATCCCATTTCTTAAACCACTGGATCGAGTATTTTTTATTCATTTCTTTTCTTAAAAAACCCACATTTCCCGCTCCATTAAACTCTTATGGTTGCGACAAATTTTAACCTCGATAAATCCCGATGATGTTATAAGTACTTGTCGATAACAGAACGGAATTAATTTAAGTTAGTAAACTTTTGCCTATCACAACAATATTGAGCGCAGTAAAACGAAAGCCTTGTTTGTTACGAAGCGAGTAGATAAAACTTATCGGGAAAAGTCTGCAACCGCAACAAAGTTGGCGACTGTCTTCAGGTGGGGATAAGGAAAACTCGATTAAGGCGAAGAAAAAGTAATTGGGGCCTTAGGAAAGAAACGTGGGGGCAGTGGAAGTTTAATTAAGCATCGACAGGTTGGCGACAACTGAGCGCGCCGCACATAATGGATTAGTCACTGACTCCACTACACGGACGTAATAATCCCACGTAAAATACACTATTGAACCACTGAATTTCTAAAGAATTATTAATCCTAAAGAACTATTGTTTTTTTTGTCACCGAGAATGGTTTGCTACTACTGCTTACACGTCACACACATATGGTTATTAGTTGAAATAATATTAAACATTATAAGTTTGTCAGAAACCTACATGAAAATCATAACCTCCATTATTGCTTCCAGTAGTCGAGGAAAAATAATCACGGCCTAGCAAATTAGCCCTCCAAAACAATCTTACTTAGTTATATTTACCAACCGACTTCCTTACAGTCTTTCAGAATAAGAAAAGTGTCGACTCGGGTTACTAGTGTTTGTTGCCGCGGTCTCAGAGCACAACACAACACAGAGGGATCGGCCCGACCAGGGATCGACAATTTTAGTGGTCGGCTCACAACCGCATATGGTTTTTCCCAGCAATAAGCTTACTTGTAAAGCCGGCGACCTTCCGGTCCCTGTACCTTGAGGCCCTTTTCAAGAGAAGTAGGTATTTATGGGTATGTAGAAAATTCGATTTTTTATTGTGGGCACGAGTAGGTTTCATGCTTGTTAGACATTTTTTTAAATATAAATATAATATACTTACGTATGTACTTAACGCCATCATGAGATATAGAACCGGGGCCACTGCGAAAGCTTGCACTATGCTTCTGTCCATTGTTGCACTACAGGCTTTCATTGTCTCGAAAGCTTGCTTAAAGTGGACCTCTCGTGCTCCTCAATAGGGATGTTTTCTACAATGCAATCTGGATGCAAAACATCTTGAGTAGCGTCCACAGAACGCAAGATAGCCGCTTCTGCACGAAAACGTAAAACTGAGTTATTCTAACAAGTTCCGTAGCTAGTTTCTGTGCGCATAAAACTGGGTCTTTTAAAAGATTTGTGGGTGATTTTCGCGGAATGGCATTGGTTTTCGGTTTTGATAGGAGAGTCCGCCTCGTAATCGGCAGTAAGCCGGCCGGCGCTACAGATCCAGTTTCTCAATCAACCAACCCGGAATTCCGTTTCAAAAGTTATGACTCTCATTCCTTGGTGAAGGAATGGGACTAGAGAAATAAAAATATTTACCTAAATACTTACCTAAGCCATTTATAAGCAAATTTAAAGTTTACAGCATTCGTATTTAAACATCATCTAGGCTTGTGAATTCAAGTGTTTCTATTCACATTTTTATTTCGCTATTGCGTTCGCCTTTTTGTAGGAAACGTGAAAGTTCACAATCGGAATTGATCGAGCATTGCCGCCGTGAATAATTAAAATCGTTTAACTGTGCCCCAACAAGTTACATCTACGTATTGACCGTGTCACGGGCGCAACGTGTCACAATCGATATCTACAGTGAGTGCCGATTCATTACCGATACCGCTTTGTTCGAATTAGAAAGGTATTCGTGTTTTCCGCACATGACTGAACCTCTACTCCTGACTTTTACTTTCACTTTGACTGTCGCCAGCTAATATTTGACGTATATTTTAGTACAGAATTAAGAATAATCGTTTAAGGTAAACATTAATCCTTATACTTATTAGTGCGCACCGGAAATGGAATTAACATTTAATCCTTCTAAATGCATATTTACTATCGTCCTATGATAAAATTTATCGCATTAAATTTTAAACTGGCTCTTACACTTGTACTGTTAGTACCATTGCAAGAATAGTTGTAGTTCGGAGTGGCTTCCAGAAACACGAACCAAACGTTAGTGAAATACCAAACCGAGCTCTCACATCGGACAGCCGCTGTCCTGCCAGCCTCCTTGTTCGGCTGCATCAGCCCTACGCCTTGGGCATAAGGCCTGTATTAGTGGGGCTGGTGGAACGTGAGGGTTGGTGAGTAGTTTCCCCATTTGCAAGTTCGGTCGGATTGACATTCGTTAGTCGGTCGGCCCGCGCTTGTTAGCAAGACTTTTGCCTCTGCTAGAGAAAGCCGCACCAAGATACTAGCCTTCTTTTGTTTTCAAATTCAATCCATGATTAATAAAAGCTTCTTTGGTGTATAAGTGGTTAATTCGCATGTTCACTGCCACGAAAGAAAAAGAAGTGGTTAATTTAGATATCAGTGCCATCATTTATTTTTAAACAGAACCAAACAAGTTTTGGTAACTACCTATTTATATTTCTTGTTTATTCATTTGTTTATTTCCTGTCTCTCCATGTTCAATTCGGTCTCGATAATAGACATATAATATACTTACCCCCTTATTCATAGAAAAGTTACAAGAGGTTTTAACTAATAAACTATTTTGTCCCTCTCTGTCAAAGAACAAATTGTTCTTTGTCGGATAGGGACTAAATAGTTTATTAGTTAAAACGTTCTCCAACTTCTCTATGAATAAGGGGGTTACTTTAGAACTTATCGATGCGTGTTCAATATAGAAGATAGGTACTAAACATAATATGCAAGAATGCGTATTACAGGAACATGGTGTCTGCAACAATGGAGATACTGCACATCCTGTATAATATGAAGTTTTCCATCCCCAACTCCTCTTCATTATGGGTAAAGTATGGGACAAGTTGATGGATTAGAAACAAACCCATTGTAAGTTATACGAATAGCTACGGCCCGGCGAAAAGCGAAACAGATCCCACCAAGGACAAAATTCGTTAGTACACACCTCCACTAGGGAGACATAATATACATATATAAAAGAGTGTATCAAAATTATAAACAATAAAAATATTTCTATTCTATACGGCCCGGCGGCCCCTACGACTTTGGTTTTTAAAAGCTATCAAGTATACATAATTATGAATAGCCTTCTACTCATGTTCCCTTAAGTAAAGGGTTTAAAATTTAATATTTAATTTACAGAGAGCAATATTTGTAAAAAAAAGCCAATTGCAGCAGCGAGATGGCGGCAGGGCAGACAGACAGTCTTACTGGAGCTTAATTTTTAATTGGTCAGCACTCGGGAAAGTTCCACTCAATATGCTGAAAACTGGCAATATGATAGGCACGCCAAGTAGATAGGTATATACAGGGGGTTTTATTAAGTCGTACAGCAAAAATTGTTCAGAATGGGCCCCTGATATCAATGTTTTATTTAAAAAATAACATTATATTTTGCGAATATGTTCGATGCCGTAACTGTGACACAGCAGTTTATATAGCTTAAAATACCTACCTACTGCTACTTAAATCTAGGTACAGTATCTAATTATTTTATGAAATTTGGTTTAAATGTTGCTGTGTGTATTTCGGATTTTCCAATAATGGAAAGTGAGTTTGGAAAAGTATTTTCTCGCCCTATAATTAAATACAAAATACATACTAATAAAACGCTAGGTTTGGGTACTCAGGTATTGAAATATAACAGTAACCACACTAAAGTCATTATCAACGACAAAACACAATCAAAATAAATCGTGGAAAAGCCGTACAAATTCGCTAATGGTTCCTAATTTCTCAAACATCCTCTAATTATGGCGAAATGACATTCTAATTTCGTCCCATCCACGGAGTTCAGCCATCATTAGACGTTCACAAGTTTCTTCTCATTATTTTTCTCAAACTGCCGAGAAGATTTAGCGGGACCTTACACAATTAACGGAATCACAATGACCCCAATTAATTTTCTAATTGCTTCCTACTTTTTTATTCGTTTTAAAAATAGAATCACATTCAGATACTTAATTGTTTTGTTTTGAAGTCAATCAACACCGTCTTTTTCTTGTATTGTGATATTTTTTGGATATTTTTCAATATCTGGAACCTCTAGGTACTCGTATAATAAGTATATTCAACAATAAAGAGGAGTTAACCGAATTATTGCAGTTTGGACATTGTTTGTCTATATTTGTTTTATTCGTAAGAGCTTCGTCATATCACTCAACAAAACAAATCAATTCGATAACAATATTTGTCCAATATTCCATGATAATATAGGATAAGTATTAACAAAAGGTGAACTTTTAATGAAATGAGCCGCGGCCCGACCCTGGCTGTTCATAAAATGGTGAGAGCGAGATAAAGTTCATTTCATCAAATATTTTATTTGGCCTCTTAATCGCATTCGGGACGAGTTCGCTACAGTCGTAAAGCTCGATCGTCAAACTCGCCGAAACGCCGAATATTGCCTACGTGTGTACGCCGATAAAAATTCAAATCTCTCACTTTATATATTAACAGTGACATCGTTAAGTATTTGGAGGGCATTTGTGATGATACAGCCATGGAATTATGTTTCGGCTTCAGTTTATTTTTAACTGACTTCGAAAAAAGGAGGAGGTTCTCAATTCGTCTGTATGTATTTTTTTAAATAATAAGTTCGTAAACCAAGATCTTTCGTTCTGTTTTCAAGGCGTAAATGACAAAGCTATTGAGTTGCTCTGGTTGTCGTCTAGAGATGTTTTATATTGTCATCTTACCGATGTTATGTACATTGAACGATTACTGTTAGTTAATCCCCCAGTCAACTTTTACCTCCAGTACCAATACAACAAAGTTGTTCCATAACGTCTATTTACCGTTGCCTCACTGCATTTACAACACGCAGACGGTACATAGTAAAAATCCACATACCCCATACTTATTTTAAAGGCTGGTCTGTACGGAATACGCGATCGGTTCGAAGCCCCAGTCTCATCTGCATTCAGTCATTGTCGGGCGCTGCAGCGCTGGAACAACTGCCTTGAATACATGCACCGCGCACCATAGACTATAGAGTTAGACTACCCGGCAAGTTTCCGTAACTTATCTGTGGCGGTGACTTTGGCCGCGAACTAACAACTGTGCGTTTGAGAGTTATTTTACTTGTAATCTTTGTCTTATTGTCTAATAATATCATCATCTCATGACATATAGACACCTGAGCAGCACGAGGAGAAACAAATAAATTGTAGAAAATGTACGCCGCCACATCCTCAGTGAGGTCTGTTGAACTCCGAGTGGTAAAATATTAATCGATATAATCCTTTCTTAAAGAGAATATTGATTAATTATGTGTTTTCCTACACAACCTTAAGACATTATGATGATAAATAAACAAGAATGAGAAGACGTTTCCGCCCGGGAATCGCATTTATGCTCACAGCAAAACTTTCTTATCACCGACACCGCGAGCAAAGTCGCTAACATACCCAGTACCTACATACAACAAACATAATATCATTCTTTAAACGCCAAGAGGTTCCCTCTCAAAGTCTCAACTAAACCAAAGTTTGTGTTTTGCAGTAAAATCGTTGTACATTTAAAATATGTCGGACTTTATTGCCGATGCCGGTAGTTATGTATGAATATTTGGATGATATTATTTAGGGTATGGTAAATAATTTATGTTAACTTAATATGTTTTGCAGAAGGTACTCTCTAAAAAGACAAATAAATATTTCACCCAGATACCACAATATTCTATCAGAATACTTAATAATCTGTTACCCTTCGGTTCAAAGGAAATTTGTACTAAGCCACGTCGCTATTTAATCCTTGTGGATAAAATCATAAATATAGACAAAGCTACCGAGAAGATACTAAATATAAAGGGATATTGCCTCTTGCGGAGCGCCCGAAGCCGCGGCCGAGCCCTCGCTGCACAACCCGATTGTGAGTTACATTAAAACATGACTGAATCCGTACCTCAGTCTTTTTCATACATTCGTCAAATCAAGCGAGCACCCTAGAGCCCTAATGGTAACCTCAAATATAACCGTAACGTAAAGGGATCGCTTCTTTTTCTTCTGTCAACCAGTAGAACGCGATCCTTTTACGTCATGGTTATATGTGCTGTGACCTTAAGAGCTTAGACCCACCTAAGGGTAAATATTACCAAACGCTAAACGTATTTAAATCAAATTTTAATACATTTTGTACCGTTAGTACAGACGTTTGGCAGGCAAATATATACGTTTTTAATACCTGGTAATAGTCCGACTGAGTACACTAATCTAATTTTGGGTAATATACTTGTGCCAAAACTTTTGTACAGAATTTAAAAAATAATAAAAAAAAATGCTCAATAGTGCTTACCTGCTAACATTTTAGTGGTAGTAGCTTGCTGATTCAAATTCTATTTATTCATTTAATCATATTATTATTTTACCGCCAATAAATTTATATAAGTCGAAATCGACTCAATTATGAAAACCATAAGCAACCGAATAGAGCCGGGATCGCGCCGCTATTGGACAATATTTTTCAATTATTGACTCAGAAATATTGTTGCGGGCCAAACGATATCGACTCATTACCACTACATAGCAGCCGGGGAGAAAGAAAACGGATTCTGTTTCGATTTCATTCAGTGAGCTTCATGAAATATCGCTTCCCAATGACGGGCGGTGCAGTTTTTTTGTAACAATAAATCATGAAACCGGCGAAGCGGATCAGGGTTTGGCCATAGTGCAGCTTACGCGGTACCGGTTATACGTCATGCATTTTTAGCCTTTTAATATTTAATAAGATTTCTAAAAATACACATTTTACTTACTGTATTTACACATTTTACTTACTGTATGTACAGTATAATTTGGTTGGTAGTTTTTAAAAAGGCTGAACACATAAAAATCTTCACTTTTAATTTTTAGGTTAAAGTACTACGAAGTGTACTCAGCACTAAGTGACAACTAGTACAAGTTAAAATGTAGCAGGTAATGAAGTCTCGCTCACAGCGTCACCGTGAGTGGCGACGAGTTGCCAGTCAACTTCGAATGAACAACCGAGCCCGCGTTGTTCTGTGAATGAAATGTATCTTCTCCGATATAATTATATGTTTTATGAGACTTACAGGACTCAGGGATATCGTAGAATGCAGATTATGTTTATGTAAAATCTTTAAATTATTTGCTTTTTATGGAACTAGAATATCGTATCGTACCTATATACTCGTACAAAAATGAAAATGAAATGAAATGCAAAAATATTAATTGTTTAAATTAAAGATTATGAAGATACACAAAATATAGGTTGCAGTGTTTGGTAACAATTTAAATGTGGTGATATAGCAAGGGCTACCACACTAGGCTAGGCCTGTGTCGTGGTTCTTCCATATTGAGAATAATCCCTATTGTACCTACGACTACATCCTAACTAATATTATAAATGCGAAAGTAACTGTGTCTGTCTGTCTGTCTGTCTGTCTGTCTGTTACTCTTTCACGCCAAAACTACTGAACGGATTTGGATGAAATTTGGTATACATATGGTCTAGACCCTGAGAAAGAACATAGGCTACTTTTTATCCCGGAATTCCCACGGGAAACTTTTTAAGGCGAAGCGAAGCTCGCGGGAACAGCTAGTAATAAATAGTTTCGTTGTCTAAATCCTTGGTTAAGTTAGGACATAATTTCGAAACGGTGACATTATTGGAATGCCATGGGCAACTAAATTCAAGTATTAATAGGTACTTATTCATATCAAACGCCGGTAGGTAATATCGAATGGTAAAATGATTATTTTAAATAACAACTTCGCTCACGCTTTCTTTGCAGTACTTCTATATTGTTGCTTAATCGTTTCGATACCATCCATAAAGTTTACCATCCGCCCATTAATCTTGAAAAGTTTTCCACCAACACATACAAGTTTCCGAACTGCATATGGCAACACTGCGCCTAGAAATGAGTGATCGCGGAGCGGAACCGGAAGCCGGCGCCTCGGAGGAGCGCCGCCATTATCTGCACAGTTAATGCCTTTTGTCGGCGGCTCCATTCAGATTGGAATAATTAATAACGTCGGTGCCATTGTGCCCGCGGCAACCCGCGGCCATCGCTGCCAGATTATGCCGCCGCAGATTTCTTAGACGTCTTCAATTACAGCAGTCGTAAGTCAAAGACGCGGTAATGGCGCCCGCACTCGCTGAAGTCGGTTCATTTGCTCGTTTAAAAGTTGCGCGGCGTGTGTGCAGTTAATTGAGGCGCGGATAGACTTCTTATATTGAGATAGTGGAACAATGTGCTTAGGTTCATAGTTTAATTAGTGTTCCGGTTAGACTCATAGATATTAATTAAAATGAGTACATCTACATCATCACTTATCACTCACGCCTCGCCCCATAATTACGTAAACTTCAAAGCAATATCAAAAATGTTCAACAGTTATAAAAAAGAAGAAGACGACTTGTAATCAGATAGCGGGCGAGCAGCAGACACCAGCGCCTACACCAGGCTACAGCCTCGCGGCTGCTAAATGCAAATTCGCGAAAATAAATCGAAAACGGCGTCTCAGCGATACCTATCACCGACCTCCCGGATTGAGGAAGAAGATCCATTTAAATGTAGATTGCCTCCCGTAATACTTCCATTTGTTTTTGTCTCCAAAACCACCTTTGAGACTGTCGGCTTCGGCTTCGTGGTTTGCTAAACTAGCGGCCCGCTTACATACAGAACCCTTTTTCTTTTTGTTTCAACCGCACATTTTAACGGAAAGCCGTTGTGTATTCAAGGGATAAAAGCTTTTCACTTCCATTTATTGAACTTCATCGTATTTTGCGACATGAACACTAAGACTTTTCAACTTGATTCTGCAGACAATGGGAGAATATCTGCACTATTTCGCATTCTGTGCTCTAACATTTTATAGTTTAATAAACTGTAAAGTTATTATTTTTTTCGTTATTTCATTCCGACGACGTTTTATTCGTTTATACGCGTCTGAATTGTATTACTCTGTGTATGCCGAATGCAAATTTAATCAAATGTTTTCATTTATACGCTCAAACAATGTATTAACTCCGGTATGAAAATGAATTTATCAAACGTCTGTACGTTCGTGACTTTTCCAATAACTCTGCTAATACAAAAGTTAGCGTGTAACCAACCGTGTTTCATTACATCAAAACTTGAGAACTATTTGACTGGGGTTCATTTACATACTATGTACCTACGTTGTACGTATACGATATAGTATTATTATGTATACAATTAAGCTATAATGATTTTTATATCTACGATTAAATAATTCTCATATCATACCGATCTGTACAAGTTGTATAAACTCCTGCGGAGACATCATAAATAGAACAAACGGCTAGTAACGGCTCGTTTCTAAATTCTATATTTGAATCAGCTTATACCTGGTATTACACACAAATAAATTACAAGACTTAATTAAAATACATAGCAGGACATTACCGGCGGTAACAGGACGCCCAGTTAGCCACCGCCCGCGCCCGCGTTGCACCCTGAAACTGTATAGCTTGAATAATTCAAATGAAGAAATATTCCGGAGCGCGCGGCAGAGGCAGCGGCGGCGGCGGCGAAGGCCGTATTCGATCCATTTGCAACGAAATTGCAGTTCATTTCATTTTTGTAATGAAGGTCATTATGGTATGCGTTTCGTGACTGTAATAGACGGAGGTAATACCTCTGTTGTGAAGTTAATTTACTTTTATTTATTATTCTTTAGCTTTTTAACTGGCAATGTTGCCGTAATGGCCGCGTACTTGCGGCGCGGTTCGGTCAAAATGTTGGAAACATTTTTGATGATAAATTGCTAGTGGTGAAGGCAATAATTTTTGGACTCTACTGCTGTAGTACACTCAATTTGTTGTTCTTGTTTATTTATTACTTTTCGCATATACTATTAATATGAAGTCGCTGCTCAGAATTTTATAGTCGTAATTAGGCCTTTATATTAATTGGTGCATTTAATACGATAGTAAAATATAGGTAAATGTGTGACTATTAGCTTCATGACCGCGCCACAGAGATCCCGTGTACATTATAATGACAGTCTCTTGAAAATCCTACGAGGTACTAACGGGAAAGTTTGTGTACGCTTTCACGTAAAAACTACTGAACGGATATTCATTTTCATTGAAACTTGCAGTCTAATAGTTTACCCCTTCCCACGCCCCATACAAATGTTAGGCGGAGCTTTGTTGTGTGTCTGTGTTTTGAGAAATCAAAGTCACACTTTCTGATATTAAAATTTAGACAGTGATTTTTAACCTACTTTGAAAAGAGAGGAGGTTTTAAATTCGACTTTTACACAATTATTTTAACCAGTAATAATGAAAGACGCAATATATATAATTACTTAATAATAAACGTAGGTGTATCGTGAGTGTAATATTCATACTGAGCGGCGGTCGCACCTCCGCGGCCCATTACCTCCGAGGCACGGAGTGTCGCCTCCACTCCGCCGCCGCCGCCGCCGGTCGCTACTAACTTTCACATGATAAATCTCCTTCAAGTTAAAACTCCCGGCTTTCACTCCCTACACATTTAGATGAAGCGATCGTTCCTATGCCGAGAAAAATAAGTTTTAAACCTCATCTACTGCGGAACCTTGTTAAGGTAAACGAAAACTCTTGAAAAGCTCTTAACCGGTGAAGAAAACATAAACTAGGCACACGGGCGCATTTTATAAACTTCAGAAGAACTCGATTAAGGAAGCAGTCAAAGTTGCCAAGGAGTAAAGTTTGACGCCGCCCGTAGATTGACGTACGTGACGTAACGACATAACCCGACTGACGTCAAACTGTCACAACGAGACAATGACTAAATAATTGGTTGACTAACTTTGTTGTCTTCAGCGGGAGGCTTCGTCTCGCTCGCTGACAGATTTTATTAACAAACTGTCGTTTTATTTAATCGGGTTATTGACTTTATGATTGCAGTAATTTTATTAATGTTAAGTCTTTTCTCCGGGGAGACAGAGAAGGGAGAATTTACGGAGCATTATTTACCTACAGATCCATAACAGACTACTATGTAGAACCGAATAAGACAGTTTAAAAATGAAAAAGCATTTATTAACAACAGTGAAATACGAGTTTCAACAATCGTTAGGCATCAAAATTTACATTTACCAATCTTATGTATGCAATTTATATATGCTTCCCAATAACATACTACATGCAAGTTGCACAAACAGAACAACAGAGTGCTGACCACAAAGCGCCAACCCATTGCCCCACTACGGCTGTTCCCATCTTCCGAATAATCGTAGTAATTGTATTCGGTAGTCCGCGTGCCAGTTAATCAACGCACAACACATGAGTTCAATTAATCGCCCTTGTTCAAATGTTAAGCCATCGGATGCAGGCGCGCGCACAATGAGCGCCCTGCGTCCGGCAGTGTACACCGGACCTGCTAATATGAGCGCTATCTGATGTATGCACATATTGGTACACGCGCAAGAGAACTACAGGATAGGAGACTCGCATCCGACACATTTACAGTTCCGATTTCAGTCTTATTGTGACCGTTGTGTAGAAAAGCTGTAGTTTGAAATACCAAAAAATAATAATATATAAAATTTGAATTGCAATTGGATATTTTTAATGTTCAGTCAGCTAAACCGATCTTAGTGCCCCAGAGCAAATAATAGAATATAGAAGAATGAAATAATATTTTTATCGATACATACAAACTATCTCTCTCGGTTAAGTATTATTCAGGTCACGTATCATCCGTCGTATAATGATAAGAGGTGATTTAATCGATCGATAATAAATTAATGTACTAACGCGATGTTCAGAAGAAACAAAACATTATCTTAAAATTGAGATGTTAGACATCATAAACAGATATACAACGGTTAAGTAGATATCTTTGAATTTAACCTTTGATTATGAAATTCAGAAATGAGTAAAGTTCTACGAATAATTAACATTGTAAGAACATGGAGATATCCGTCACTGCTTTCTTGATGAAGGTCTTACATGTCTTTGAAATGAATAATATGATACGGTGTCGTAAGGTGAATAACCTTTGTAAGTAAGAATTTAAATTATACATAATATGAATATGACAGAGATTGTTCTATAATGAAAGCTAGTCCTGCAGTGATTAAAAACTCATGTTCAAATAAAATAAGTAGGTATTTTATGATGGTATAGGTAACGTTTCTATGTATATTTTAGATTATGATCTAAAGTCTAATCCAGTGTTTTTCAACCTGTGGGTCGCGACCCCCTGGGGGGTCGCGAAGCTTCTGTAGGGGGGTCGCCAAAGGGCGAAAAAACTGGGAACTTCAGTAAAAAAACAATAAATACAATCACATAGTACTTATTAATTTATTAAGAAAGACTCACTTTAAAAATACTTTTACTTAAAATTTTCTTAAATGCGAAGGCTGAGCTTGTTTTTTATTAATTAAATTATCTCATCGTGGATCTGTTTTAGTACAATAGACCACATCCACACCGTAAGGCAGATTACACAGAAGACCGAAGAGTATAATCAACCTTTGTATCTAGCCTTTATTGTGGACTATGAAAACGCCTTCAACTCCATCGAGACATGAGCAATTTCGGAAGCGTTGCAGAGATTTCAAATCAACTGGCGCTATATCGAGGAGTTGAGGAGTCCGTACGATGCCGCTGGACATGGCATTTGTATAAATTACGAGTACATGTCATACCACTCTGTTTCGCGGACGAAATCGTTACTATGGCAGAATCTCTGCAGGAACTCAGCTGGGTGATGGAAGTGGCCTAAATGCTGCTTCCCAACGTGTAGGCTTCGGGGTATAAATTGGGACAAGACGAAAGTCATGTACATACAATGCTAACATCGAACCGGAGCCGGTGATCGTTGGTGAGGCAACAATCGAAGTTTTGCAAGAATATGCCTACCTCAGGCAGACTATTCGGAAGGCAGAAGCAACTTCGACAAGGAGGCTGCAAGGCGCATCCAACTGGGTTGGGTTTAATTCGGAAAACTTTGTCTGCACATATTCTTCTTGGCCATCCCTGAAAGCCTGAAGACTAAAGATTTCAACCAGTGCGTCCTGCCAGTGATGACGTATGGTGCAGAGTCGTGGGCACTGACGGTAGGACTAATCCACCGATTTAAAGTCGCTCAGCGTGATATGGAGAGAGCTATGCTTGGTGTTTTCTGATGGATCGTATCAGAAATGAAGTTATCCGTCAGAGGACTAAGGTTACCGACATCGCTGACAAAATATGCAAGCTGAAGTGGTAGTGTGCTGGTCATATCTGCCGAAGAACCGATAACCATTGGGTAAACTAGTTCTCGAGTATAGACCACGAATAGGCAAACGCAGCGTGGGAGGCCTTTCTGCCTGGATCAAAGACGACGACCACAAGTATATTTTTTTGTAAAGCCAGGTATTTTGTCTTTTTATTTTCATTTCACCCTTGAAAACTTTTATTCAAGATATCTAAATGCTCAAAAAAGTCAGAAAGAAAAAGCTAATTTCAAAAAAGAAATTCTGGGTCGCAATGGCATTAGTCGTACGTACCTATGTACAATTGTACATGGCCACACGTATCCGATGTGTGTAATTGTAAAATAATGTGTTTTTAAATCCGTTTAGTATGCGTACTACTTCGAATCCTAATCATGGAGACCATAAATTACTTACAAAATATGGACTAATCCGAAATAAATTATTTATTATTTATTATTATTATAAATACGTCGCATGGAATGAATATTGTAAATACTGTAACAGTGTAACATACACATACCTACATGATATAAAACGGAAAGGGTCAAGGAGGTCGCGAAATATTTTTTTATTCCAGGGGGGTCGCGTCGTGAAAAAGTTTGAAAAACACTGGTCTAATCGAATCAAAATTCATTATTGGTACAATACATTTACAAAACTACGTTATGAGAGTGAAAGGTATTGTAAAAAAAAGTGGTTTAATTATATTTGAAAGATAATATAACAATGTAATCTGTACTTTTCACTGTCTGTCTTCTAATTTTCGTAAGGCTGGTGTTTATCTGATAGCAAAATAACTTTTATTTTTATTCTCATCTCTTCCGTGATGCTGTAAAAGTTGAAACGACCGCGCCGGGACAACTGCCTCCTGAAAAAGGTTTAACTAAAGTTCGTTACCAACCAGGACCTCACGTTTCGGCCTTATTATCTACCATGGCAAAAATATTATAAAGAGGAAATATTTGATTGATTCTATTAAATACACCTGGATTATGAAATCTCTGAACAGATTTCATAAATTATCTCCTCATTATAAATATCTTATGCTATGCTACCTGTGTCAAAAACCAGTAATTTACAAATGTATTCTGTTTAGATTTTTGTTTTGTGTGTGGTGTTTTTCATGCATCTATGTAATATAACACCTATTAGTTACTTTAACATTAACAAAAATAATATGTTATGACCGCAGAAAGGTCCCGGCGCGCCCGCCGCCGCCGCCCACTGCGAAGGGCTCGCTGTAAAGGGGGTTGTTTATATCTTATCTCATAAGCGGAAATCACTTTAATCCACAAATGGGCCAATTTTGCTTAAATTCACTCCCCAGTTTTTACAAAGTCACGATAAACGGCTTTAATGAAACCAGCAAATTACTTTTCTGGAAATTTCGGTAAATTCAAATTAAACACTGATACTTATCATCACGGAAAATAGGTGAATAAATGAGTTACTTACTGAGTAGGTAATGCCTGTATTTGTAGGTATATAAAAAAAAAATCTCACTGCAATAGGAGGAGTATAAGATTTCCTACCTTACACACACATTATTGTAGCGTCGTCGTAGCCACGTCGTAGCATGGCGTAGTACGGTAGCGGCGTAGCATGGCGTAGTACGGTGGGCGTTGTATTGTGTGTGTATAACCGAGAATTTTGTTTCTATGAATCCTATTTAATATCAGAATTCTAAATAAAATGTTATTTGTTGCCAAACAAATCCAGATATATTAATAAATTAATCAAATTCATGGAATTATTTCTCAGTAGCCATTTCGACATCGATAACCATGGAAACCAAATTTTATGTGGGATAGGTACCCCCACAATTTCAAATTATGTTCTTCTATTGTATACCCTAATAAAGTCATTTGTTAACTTTTTTATTTCGTGTACCAATAAAGAGTGATCTGTCTACTACGATTACATCGTAGCGTTTTGCACATCTGTGAATTTAGTAATATTTTGGTATTTTTTTCACATTTTTTTTTTTTAGAATTTGAGTCTAGTTTGTAAGTATATGTATATCTGGCTAAAATAATTACCAAATATACTCACAGCAGCGGACGCAAAACAGCGGCCATGGTGACGCGTTGACACACACGAAATTACATCACGACCCAATGTAAACTGTCAGTGCTGGCGTCTGTGCGTTTCCCGATTACCTCTCTGCTACTCAAAAGTTAAAATATTTCATTGACTGGACCTTAAGTTTTTAGCAAAAGTTCAAAATATAGTGGCCGTTATACACTCACACATGTTTCATTTAGAAAATCACCAATTTACTTCTAAACGGAAAAACTAACTTAATTACGCCTTCTGCAGGAGCGGTGGTAGCTCAGTCGGGTAAGCGCCCGCTTCTCACGCCAGAGATGCGGGTTCGAATCCCGGCGCTGACATGTACCAATGAGTTCTTTTCTGAATTTAAGTACAATGTATACCATCGCTCTTACGGTGAAGGAAAACATCGTGAAGAAACCTGCATATCTAGATTTAGCACATCTAGATATGTGAACCCACCAACCCGCAGTGGACCAGCGTGGTGGGAAAATGGTCCAAGCTTAGGAAGGTAGTTTAGACCTTGGGGATATGCACAAAGGTTCCACTCGGGAGAGCCAGGTGCAGGTACTTACACCCCCACAGAGAATAGAATAGAATACGCCTTCTGCAATATTTAAGTGCATTTCACGGTGCATCAGAATATAACCAACTAAAAACATAAATATTTTGTTTAATTTTCCTACTACATTACTTATTTTAAAAAATGGGGCCATGTCTGAATTTTGTAAGTGGAACTGTTTCTTTGCTCGTGAGTGTATATTGCCGCCACCAGAAAAGCGTTAACTTGAGCGCGCTTCGAAGTGTAGCCTCGAGTTAACTCTATATTTTACATCTTTTATGTATTCATATAAAGCATATCTATCCACTTAAAGTTACAAATGTCTCGTAATTATAAAACGCAATACTTACACGTGGCTATGTACCAAATGTGACGGCCAATTTAATTCAATAATGCCCATAAAAACAAGCATTATTGTTTGTTAGCGCTTCTGCTTTCATATTTATGGGTATGGTGTAATAGATTTCGTAGTTGCAATATTTAGTTTAGAATCAGACGTATGAATCGTGAAATACTTTTACATTATGTATTACGAGTATATAGTATATGATGAACAATT
Organism: Plutella xylostella; assembly: GCF_932276165.1. Classification (NCBI taxonomy): domain Eukaryota; kingdom Metazoa; phylum Arthropoda; class Insecta; order Lepidoptera; family Plutellidae; genus Plutella; species Plutella xylostella. The sequence goes on from NC_064005.1 coordinate 5,643,117, forward strand.
CCAGAAACCATTCGTGTTTAGGTTTCATCATAACATTCATGGAATAAATATTTTGTACACCTATATTAACTTTGATACTGTTACTGGAAAAGGGGAAAAAAGTTTTGAGAGTGGCAATTTCGGACGCAAAGTAAACTAACTGGCAACATTTGTGGCGGCACAGTGTCGAAACATTGTAAGTTTTAGCAGTTAAATCGAAACTTACAGTTTCCAATACTAGAAACGTAAAAACGCAACAAAGTTTAAACCATCATGTTGTTTGTGATCCATACTTTGGGACTATTTTTACTGAAAAGTTCTTTTCTTTTACCAACACGGTGTCGGTGTTTTAGTAAGCTAATCAATTTCTATTTGTATTTATTTACTTAACCAACATAAACCTAATACTGATGTGTGACACTTTCAATTTCGTGCAATGTGTATGTACAGAAAGCACGTTTTTGATCGTAGTGTGTAGAAAAAGTTTTTTAGATTTATTAGGTTGTAAGTATCTTCATATTATATTATTCTATAATAGTATGATGCATAACATCTAAATATAGAAGAAAAAAATGTAGGTACCTATACATAATTTCAGAGAAATCCAAATTCTTCTTACTACAGAAGCTTTCAAGCTTCAGAGGCTTTAAAAATGAAAAAAGGCAACAGCCTCCAGATCGTGCTAATCTGTGTTCATTTGTATGCAAAGCCAACTTTAGAATAGTCATCTAATTAAAAAGAGTCCTCTTTGTCATGCAGATACTTCGCGGCAATCTAAGCGGCGCTCATTTGGACGGAAACCTTCCAAATACATAAATTAAAAGCTTTTTAATTTAGAAGGATTTTAATTTAGCCCACTCGAGAAAGATTTTTATCCTTATATTGTAGTCTTCCAAGTCAGACTGTCGAGTTTATAAATGGGTTTTGCGACTGGGTATAAAAAAATATCAAATAATGTCAAATGATAATTTTACTCAGTAGGTACTATTGAGTGTGAAGAACAGATTTGTTAAGATTTTATGGAAAAGGCATCCACTTCTATAGATCAATACCTAACTACCCTGATCTTAACGAGAATTTAACTCCATGTATGAACTTCATACTACATACATATAACATAATATTATGTATAGTAACTACAGCTCGCACTTAGCCGAATCGTTGCAATCGTATGCCCCAAACAGCCCCTCCACTTCAATATAGGTAAGTTCGTAAGTGATATGCAAATCTTTTCATAAGTTAGTCATGCATGCTATCGCTATTCACTACGCGAGGGAAAAATTCTTGGAGCTAAGTTGCATATTCTGCGGAACGGGCGAACTTGTAGTGATGCGAGTTTTATGAGTAAGTTGGTGGATACAGGGTCATTTGCATTGCAACAGGAGCGGCCGTTCCGTAAGCGATGCCGGGTTTACATGTCACGGCTTCGTATGGTGTGTTTCAGCCAAAAACCTTATACATATATATGTCGCAGGCATCTGGTTTAATCTCCTTTTTGATTAAACCACTAGCCCGTTCATTGGATGGCGCTATTCAGTTGTATGACTAAAGGACAACTCGTCAAGTCGTTGATTGTAACGTTCGACGTCTTGACTGAACGTCATTCGACGAAGTCGTTGGGTCGTCGGGCAATGAACGGGCTAGTGATTCTACCAAAAAGGAGATTCAACCAGATGCCTGCGACATATACATAACTTTAGCTGTCAAACTTTGATGAGTAGTTAGTTTTTTTTTCTATTGAAGACTAATTATCACTTAGGTAAGTAAGTACTTCTTATATAGCCGTGTTGTGGAAGAAGCTGGCCTCTAACTGATGATAATGATACTTACCTAGAGATATAATACACTCACAGGCAATGAAAAAGTTCCACCGCCATTGACGTTCCATATTTCACTGGAACTTTTTCATAGCTCGTAAGAGTATGACACCGATAGTACAACAAAAGTTCCAACTTTATAGTTGCATAATGGTCACAGGCGAGTGAAGTGTAGAAGGAGGAGGTCTGAGCCATCCCGCTAATGAATAACATGCAAATGGCGGTCGGTAATGAAAGCCCTTGCAAGCGGAGTGCACTGGAGCACGTCCTGTGATCCCGCAGCAGAAAACATTCGATATCGCGTGAATACTGTCGAGTCAGCATGGTTCTGTCGTCATCGGTGTAATGTTTTTACCGATTAATTAGAGCTAACTAATATTTCTGCGTCTTTTATATTTATGTTTCAAAAGACGGTCAGTACTGGGGCTTTCGACATTTTGTTGAATGCTCTGCTTAGCACTTAGGTTACGCATTCTGTTTTATTTCAAAATTCGAGTTCTTCAGCCTAAATATCGGTGCGCTGCATACCAGTAGGTTCTAGCTCGATCATAAATACTAAGCTAAATCTAACAGGCTACAGTGCGATATACAATGATAAGAGGTCTCAATAGCGTATTGTCTATTTATTAATTCGCATTTGCGACGGTGCGGCCGGGCGTAGGTGGGACAATTAGTCGCAGACGGCAACTGAACTTGTAATCGGCTCTGGACACACTGAATTAGCATACCGCAGCACTAGAGATGGGCACATGTTACGCTTAACGGTTTATTGGATTGGAAATCTTAGAGTATCAGATGAATAGATTGAGATTACTAACAGAATAATTGCCACTTAAATACGATCTTGCTACGAGAACATAACCTTTTTAGAGAGAGATTTTTCTGCATTTGATGTTTGGATTTTGTACTAATATTACTTATAATATGCAAAAATTAATGTTACTATTTACAAATCTACTATAAATTTTACCTAAATATTACAAATCTTCTAAACCTACCCGAACTCCCCACTCTGAATCTAATCGAATCCAAAGCATGACTGTCATAATATTCTATCGATATCGTTTATACATACCGCCTCATCGAGTTGCGCTGTCTCAGTTATAATCATCAATAACAATAGTCTTACGAGTATTGTTACGAGCGATAACACCCACCCCTACTGCTCCGTGTGAGATGTTGGCTCTCTACGCCCGGCCTCAATCCGAGTTCCTACCAATTGGATAGAATATTCATTATTGATTCAAGACAGTAGCTGTTTGTGGTCCTTGATAGCGGATATTAGGGAGATGCGAGCGCTGCGGCGTCTTGGTTGATACTGATATGGGGGATTCAACTCTATCTTATTTTCTTCGTATATTGAGACCATCTAAGTAAGTCGTGGTTACATGACGACTAAAAACCCCTATCCGTTTTTAATAATGTAAATATGATGACATTATTATGTGGCGGAAGTCGTCACTAAAGGACGTGACATAAATCAGTGCCGCTTCAGATGGATGGCTTTTTAAAATTTAATTTGTTTGTTTTTAGTATGCGCTGTTCGCCACTTCATAAAGAATGTATATCTTTATCTAGATATCATTAAAGTTCTCCTTAGGGAAATGTACGCAGAAATAATGGATGAGTTAATTAAATCAAGACTGTTAAAAAGTGAAGGTTCCGACTGTACCTACAGCGGCGTCCCTATTGATAAAAGTTAGCAAACAAGTTGTCAGATAACGGGACTGTCTGTCTGTCTAGTTTATAAGTCTAGTTTCTCCCTTGAGACGAATTTCTTTTTGTTTTATCAGTTTACAAAAGTTATGATTTATGATGTTCTCAGGAAAAAAGAACACAAGTAGACAAGAGCTTTCACTCCAATCTTTTTATAGTTAAGAACATCTACGAAACTGTGCTTCAGAATTTTGCAACTAACTTGAAGTTTTTTCATACTTTGATTGTTAGGAAGTTTCGAAACAAGCGAAAAGAAATTGCTCAGAACAGCAGGTAGCGCCATCACCCGCGCATATAACGATGTTGCCATACTTCAGCGGGATAAAGTTCCCATAACAAGTACTGAATAGCAGACGATTGTTGGCTTACTATCTTGTTGAGCACAAAAATATCGCGGAACGAATCCCCATTGTTACGGCTTTCCTTCTCCCCAACACTTTTACATGAGTTTCAGATTACACCGCCCTAAATGAATAATAATAGGGAGCAATCCAGAATGTTCAATAACTTGAAAAAGAATGTTTTTTGTGAGTTATGTTCGTTTCTTTGTTTTGGGATAAAAGGGTTAAAGTTACGAGTATAAAGGACGTGGCCCTTTTGGCGGACATTTTTTCCGTTCATACTTTCCCGAAGTCCGTCGAGAGTGAATCTCGGCGTTTCCTAGACAATGGGCGCCTCCAGCGGGCCGTTCCGAGATTATGTGAAAATTTCGCGAGGAATTTCCGCGAGATCCCCGAACGGTTCGATGTGAGTGAAATTCTCTCGAGTTCAATACATTCGAATATCCTTTTGAGATTGGAGTGACACAAAGCGTATTGTTGAGAGCTATCTGCCGTTTTGTCGCGAGTACCAGCCCGGTTATTGTCTCCGGGTCCATGGAGTGAGCCCGCACGAGTGCAGCCGCCCCCTGCGCCCCGCGCCCCGCGCAACCCCCGCCCGCCCCACACCACAAATATTTGATCCACCTGGCCGATCATCGATGCTTACTCAAAGCGAGTATTAATGCAGATAGTAATTTCACCTCGTGATTACGTGCTGTGTGGAGATTACGGTTCAACTGCGATGTCTCTGTGCGTGCAGGTGCCGAGCATCCATCATACCGTTTAAATCTATCGATATGCGATCACAATGGCTATTGTAATTTACCAATTTATGTGCAAAACCGAACATATCGTTAGTGGCAAAAAACTAAATAAAATGAACTTTTGAAATGTTCTAAAAGCGTTTCCAGTTTAACTTTAACTTGGAATTTTGTTTTGGGTGGCAAGATTACGGGTTATTATGTTTTATAGTGTTGCGTACAGCCGCCAAGATATAACGACGACGCCGATGGTGGCGACAATGTAAGGGGCGGCGGTGGAAATTATTTAAAGTGCCACTTGCGATTGTCGTAAAACTATATTCGGGAAAGGTGCCGTGTGGGGTGGACTGGGCGTTCGCTTGTGGCTATAAGATATGTATTTAATATTTTTGTGTGAAATCTTAATCCCGCTGACCGGTTTAAGAACCGTTACTTACTTGATTATTTTGGCGTTATTTGAATGCTGAATTAAAATGCACTTGACTTACACCTCTTTTTCTAAACGTTTGATATAATAAATAGGTGTATCGGTGTGTTCAAGTACTAAGAAGGAGTTACAAGGTTTACATAAATAGCAAAGTAAAGCGTGCCAATCAAAAATTATATAAGTGAAAACCTGAAAACTGACCGGATACCTTAGCGGCCATGTTCTATTCTCATAGGGGGTGAAGTAGCCTTAGTAGCGGCCATGTTTTTTCGCAGTTGTTTTTTCACAAGAAATGTTTCGTAGCCCGGCGCTGTGGGGACACGGGCCTCGTTAAAACTCCGGCCGTCCAGTAAATCTTATGGGTTTACGAGACTAAAAATTGAGGCGGCGACCAGACCCAGACATTTCTCCGCGACCATTCCTCGGACGCGGAGTTCAACCTCTTGCCTTTTGTTTGTGGAAATTTTGTCAGCTTTAACTGTAAAAAACACGCCCTTTAAGACAAATATTTTACACCACTTTTATTGGGTAAGTGTGTTTGAAACATGGACATGGACAGGGGCATTAATATTCTCAATGTGACAATGCTGGGTGATGTAAAAATGGTATTAGTAGTGAGGCGAAGGACGGTAATTATGTACCAAAGACTTTTTTTCTTGAATTTATAAAATTCGTTTAACAAAGTTTTTCAGGATGATTCCATGATTAGCCTAGCTCCTTTCAGCATACTTGCGTTTTTAACATTCTGTATCCAAAGATAACCAAAGTTGTAACTGTTATTTTAAGATTTTTATATAAAAAGGGCCAACTGAATAATAAAATATACCTACCACATTATTTAAAAAGGGTTTACTTGTTTTCCTGCGAGGTTCAGTGAGGCATAATTTTATTTAACGTTAAGTTAATTAAATTATTTTATAAGTAACAATCATTATTTTTTCCGTCGTGTTATTTTTAACTCTATAATCATTATCAGGCCTACTTAAAGAAATATTAAGAGGATACCTCCAGCAGTTAGGGTAAATATTAGTGATTGGGAGTCCCCTACTATTTTAATTCGGTCCTCTCCAGAAACCATTTGTTTTTTTCTACCATGTTGAGCTAATTACAAACCACATAAAAATATTGAACTGCTGAAATGTTGAGGAAAAAAATTCTGATGAAGACACTTTTGAGCTGAAGGACCAAATAGTTTTCTTTGTTCTACTAGGGTTTCTCACCACTTTGTAAGGATTGCCCACTCAGACAAGCACCAGTACCTCACTGCCCAGCGTGCGCCAGATGTATTCAAGGTACAGGTGAACGTCACTCGAGGAGGCTCCTTATGTGCATTTGTGCATCCTATTCTATTCTCTATGGGGGTGTCAGTACCTGCACCTGGCTCTCTCGAATGGAACCTTTGTGCATATCTAGGTCTAAACTGCCTACCTAAGCTTGGACCATTTCCCACCACGCTGGTCCACTGCGGCTTGGTGGGTTCACACATCTAGATGTGCTGAATCTAGATATGCAGGTTTCCTCACGATGTTTTCCTTCACCGTAAGAGTGATGGTATACATTGTACTTAAATTCAGAAAATGACTCATTGGTACATGTCAGCGCCGGGATTCAAAACCGCATCTCTGGCGTGAGAAGCGGGTGCTTACCCGACTGAGCTACCACCGCTCTCCGACTGAGCTACCACCGCTCTTGCATCCATTGTGATGAAGATTATTCATGATTATCTTTTTATCCGGAATACTTTAAATCCAAATTAAATTGCAACAGTGCAACAGAATGTGAACAGTTCTGTAATGGAACTAATGAAGCATACATTCACAAGTAATAATACAGAGACAGACGTCGCGACAGTTGCTTGTGGAATAGCTACTAATGAATACTAAATTGTATGGAACCGTGTAGTTGTAAATTGAATTTGTATTCTACTGTCATGTACATTTTGTAATACACTGTGATTAAATACTGATTACAGACTCAAGACAATTTTTTTATGAAAGTAAGACTGCGTAACGGGGTTCCGCTCATCTGGCATAATCTTTATTGACCAAAACTCATTTCGCATAACTTGTATGGTCTAAAGTTTTTTGGCCGAACCATCACTTTGCCAAGACTTATGTGGCATAAGGCTCGTTTCGTCTAAAACTCTTTAGGCACAATCTTTAAACACCTAAGTTTCGTTTGCTCAAATTTATGTTCGTCTATACCTATGTATAATCTTGTTTCTCGTAATGTTATCTTAATAAATAATATATTAAGTATGTAGTAAATGTACAAATTGTGGTATTTTTCTCCTACATCCCGAAAATCACGATATTGTATGATCAAAAAATCGAAAGTTAACGACCAATATAATTATTACAAACCCCATGAGATCGAAACCTAAAAATAGGTGCGACGACGAGCAAAGCGAGAAGGAGCGTGTTAGGTGCACATGTTCATCAAAACCAAAGCGGAGCGCAGCGAAGCGGAGCGGAGCGTTTTTCAAACAGTGGAAACAATACAAGGCACCAGTTTGCGCTATGTAGGGAGACGCTCCGTCAAAGTTAAAGCCAAACGAATATTATTACTTTGTATAAACCTATGCCATAGCATTATTAGGCTATTCAAGATTTGGCCATACCATTATTAGGCTAAACACCGTTATGCGAAATAACTTTTTACTAAACGAGATTTATGCCATACGATTTTCGGCGTAACGAGACTTTGACCAAACGTTACTATGCAATACGAGATAAGGCAAATAAATCTTAGGCCAAAAAAGGTAGAACCTGCGTAACGAGGTAGAACAAAAAATAAGTTGCCGAGTTTGATGGACGTGTGTCCTACTTTTCTTTTTAAGTAGTTTAGTTTTCGTAAAATCTTACTGTGTGTAGGTACATGATTGAAAAAAATAATTGACTCTGACGAAGAAATATTATAACTTAGCACTAACTTTGAGACACATTCCAACCCAATATTGAATATTTTCTTGTATAGGAAGTCTGATAACTGGAAACAAATGATGTTCTGTTTTATCTAAAACGGGGTGGTGTAGAATATTATAAATAGCCGCAATTTTAATAGATGATGCACACTACATCCGTTGCACTTTGTGCAAGCAAACGCTCCAATAGGTTTTTTTCTTAGCTACCTACACGTAGTGCGTCATTATAAGGCTTCCACTGAAAACCAGCGCAGTGTCCTTCACTAACTGACACTACTGCACTAACCAAAGTAAGGGTGCGTTGCACCATTTAACTTTAACTATTACAAACGTCACATCGTCTGTCAAAGCATCGGTTAAGCGAAAAATTGGTTGCACCATTCAACTATGGTTAAAATGACGTCATAACTTTAACGATAACCATAACCACCCCATGTTGGCCGGTTACTGTTAAAGTTAAAGTCAGGTAGCTGTCAAACCCGTTGTATAACCTCAAAGTAACAGTATTACGTACAAATATTAATATTCAATAATTCTTATCATGTTGCTACGTGAAATAGTGCTTGAAACAAGTTCCTCAGAAATTGAGATTGAGGTGGAGTAAGTACGGAACTTACGAAATATGAAGAGAAATGTTTCAGAGAACTGATAGATTCGCAGGTTCCAGGTCTCAAAAATGTGGCTCGTGTGTTGGCTTTAAAACTAGAACCTTTCTTACTGCCTCCAACGACGAAGTAAGTGCACCTATTATTATGTTGTAGGTGTAATGATCATCTTCACCACCAAATAAGCGTCCACTTCTAGCCATGGGCTCTTCCAAGGAGCGAAACAACACTGTGCCCTCGGCCTTCCTTATCCAGCCACTACCGGCTACCTGCCGGTTGCCGGTCCAGCGCAGCAATCTAATATCAAAGTAACCTACGTAACTCTTTAATTGAATAACCTTGTTTTCAGAAATTTTGCAATCACTCAAATACAGAAATATATCAATGAAAATAAGGACAGAACTAAGAAGAGTGCAGCCCATTATTGTGGTTACGGCATAGCTGCATAATATATTATGTAAACAAAATAGAGACCCTGTGCTGTACCACCAGCTAGGTTTTTTATGATGATTCATCATCTGATGAAGAGGAACCTGACTATGCAGTTAACAGGAATGATGAGCATAATCGAAGGATGTCAATAAATAATTATTTTAATAGATTACATCGTTGGTTTTTATTTCAACTTGTTAAGAATTAATTAATAAGATAATGAATAATAAAGGCTTCTATTCTATTCTATTCTCTGGGGGTGTAAGTACCTGCACCTGGCTCTCTCGAATGGAACCTTTGTGCATATCCCCAAGGTCTAAACTGCCTTCCAAAGCTTGGACCATTTCTCCACCACGCTGGTACACTGCGGGTTGGTGGGTTCACATATCTAGATGTGCTAAATCTAGATATGCAGGTTTCCTCACGATGTTTTCCTCACCGTAAGAGCGATGGTATACATTGTACTTATGTTAAAGAGCTCATTGGTACATGTCAGCGCCGGGATCGGACCCGCATCCCTGGCGTGAGAAGCGGGCGCTTACCCGACTGAGCTACCACCGCTCTTAATAAAGGCTTATTAGAGTCTACTTTGTCGCGGGTTTTATTGATGATAATCTTTTGGTCAATATTTGGAGGAACAACAGACTTAGTTCCTATGCATGACACTCAGCTATGACATGTTGACTTTGAGTGCTTTGACAGAGAATGACGGCTACAATGTACTCTGTGACGGCTTCAGTCCGACAGCTAGATTTGGTATTGCCTTATATAAAAACGTTTCCCACAGTAACTTTGGGGATAATTATGTCTCAAACGAATAGCAACCCTAATAACATTAACAATGACCGACGATTTGATGGTGCAACACGTTACAGTAAAATATTAACTGTAACGACTCTGTCATTGCTAAGTTTAACCTTAACTATTACGATAACCGGGATGTTGATGCAACCCACCCTAAGTAAACTAACTTCTTTTTTTATGTTTGCTTTGTTTTAGCTATTTGTTATTTTACTTTCTTTTTTTTTTGTTTTTTGTTTTTGTGTATTTTTTTTTTTCTTGTGTATTTTTGGTGTGTGCTGGTGCTGGACACCGAATAAAGAAATTTTATCTTTATCTTTATCAAAGGCGCTGCAGTAGCTGAGTGGGTACGAGTACCATTTTGACAACTACAGCAAAATCATTATATTAATTATGATTTATCACCAGTATAATTATTCGATTAATTACCTATATAATATAGCTTTCTCTGTATATGTAAATTAATATTTCTGTCTAAGCCAAATAAAGTTTTTCTTTCTTTCTTAATAGTCAAATTATAATGAACGAGCGTATTCACATACACGACACAATATTGTTTCTTCTCCTACTTTGTACGGCTAACCGCAGTTTACAGCAACACCCTTCACAAGCGGAGCGCTTGAGCGCGCCACTCTATGCGCTCATTCCCCGCCAGACTTTGCTCATGAATATGTACTTTATATTTATTAAAAAATATTTGTCCAAACTTCATCCCCAGTACAAGTACTTCTCAAGCACAAAAGCCAGACGTCTTTAGTGGCTTAACCGCGTTGGCTCAGCATGGTATTAATGACTGTACATAAACTTAACATCTTAAACTTGTCAAAATCTCATTTTCGCTGTGATGTAGTAGCACTTAGGACGATGTTGCTCGAGTGTGTTGTACGATGCTTGTTGCTCCTCCCAGCTTCACTAAACACTGCCGCCGCATAATTGGCCAATAAATCTACAAGTATATCACTTGGGGCAGACCTTGAAATGCTTAAGTTACAAGATAATGTGGCAAAAGTAATAAGGTATGCTTCGTTTGTATTTTGTGAACTGCCTCTGTGGTCTAGTGGTAGAAGCTTCGCTTCATGACCCAGAGGCCCCGGGTTCGATTCCCGGGTGGGACCATCAATTTGTGTTTCTAAATTGTGGTTCTAAGTTTGGTTAGGACATAGAAGGCTGATCACCTGTTGTCCGAAACAGTGAAACGATCCATGCTGTCGGATGGGCATGTAAAGCAGTCGGTCCTGCGCCTAGCTCTCTCCAGTCGTGTCGGTCAATCCGTCCCATTGGGTTATGAGAGTGATGGAACAGAGAGTGCTCCTGTGTACTGCGCACACACTTGGGCACTATAATCTACTCCTGCGTAGATGGCTGATCTCAATTGAGATTGGCCGCCGTAGCCGAAATTCGGCTAGGAGGACATTATTATTATTATTTTGTGACATTGAGGTTAGCACGGTCAGTTTCACACCTGAAAAGTTAAGCAGAAATTGGGCGTGGAATGCAGTGCTGTAATTTGCTGAATTGTCTCTGGGTAGTACTTAACGACACTCCCGAGTTTTTCTTCTACGTTAAATGAAAGAAGTTCATTGATGTATGTACGGCTGTGTATATCTTTTAGAAATGAATAGACAATCTACACAAAATGCTTTCATCAACTTTGTAAGTAAATTGTAAGCAGGTTCGTCAATTAATGTTTCAATATCAGCGTCCTGACGACGCCCACTTGCTCAATTTCACGATCTAAACTTAGGTACATGATAAGGAAGCCTTGATAAAGGAAGCCACTGAATCTTGGCAACACAATAAGACACCTACGACGTCGGTGATGTTAATCATAAAGATAGTGTTGACCTCCTCCCGTCCTATGATTTATCTCGAAACCCTTCCCGCTGGGAATGTGACCATCTCGCCACGGGATTTTGGTATCTATGTCCTATATTGTATTATTATTATTATTTAGGAATGTATACGGGGTGTTGCAAAATAATATAGTAAGCCGTGTGAGTCAGGGGCAATTTTGAACAACTTTTGCAGTAGGTATATAAATATATAAAATTGGTAAGTTTTTTCAAATCCTTCATTTTCATTGAAAGCTTCGTACAAAAGGAAGATCATGTCGCCTTTATCGGAACATAACAACTTGGTAAGTTAGGTGTCTTTTAACTATACAGCAGTAGATTTTTTTCGCAAGTTTTCAGAAGTATAATTTATCAAATCAGTCAATCCTAAAGGAAAGCCGATTGGTATCGTGTTATTACTACCTACTTTCTGAAACTTGAACCATTTGAATTCCCCGCAATCGCTTGCTTTTATTATTGTGACGACCTTACAGCGAGACAAACACAAACTACACAATACTTTGGTCTCTACCAGTGTAAGTTCCTACATAATAAATTCTGATTATCGGATAAGTAATGCGACCTGTCAAACGATTAGTAAAATTAATGGCGTCGTTAATATCTCTCGTCGGAGATGCGGCAGGGGAAAGTGTTACACCGTGTAACACTGTACCATTGTTGGTACATTGTACACATACAGACACAACAACATGTATAACTAGTACAACGGACGGCGGATGAAATTATTACAACAAATGGGTTCGCAATAACGCTTCCTTCGTCATGTCAGATTATCTGATTAATTAAACATTTCGTGAAAAGTTAACCGAATATAATTGGGGTAAATGAGTTGAAAACATGACATACTTATTTAATGGAATTCACGAAAAATTTATCTCAAGCTAAAATAAGGATAATTTAATCCCCAAGCAGACCGATTCGGATAGTTCCCGAAGGCCTGACCTGGATGGTGAACAAATGGCGTTTTGCAAACGAAATTCGTCCTCGAGCAACGCACGCGCTATAGCGAGCGATGGAATGGAATTGAATTAAAGATTTTTCCTTTTTATAGAAACTGTCGTTAGTCAGCCCGCGCGCCCAACTCGTGAAGTTTTCCGCCGACTCGCAGGATCCAGACATCCTCAGTCCAACTTGTCTACACCATATTTCAGGGAGTGAAATTTATTATACAAGTTTCACTTCTATTATTCTATTGTAAGTTTGTGTATTCGGTTTACCACCGCGTTGTTGGGTAAACAACGAAACGAAACATCCCTGCAATTCCTATTTACATTTATACAACAGCTTATAATACGGCTACTCATTCTGGTACTTAATATTTTTATTTATTAAATATACCTACATATTAGGTACATCTTCCGTTAGTGAATATGAACTGAAGGTCAATTAATTAAAAGCTGTAATAGCTATAAGCTATATTACACTATAAAGCGAGTTAATGCATCATGATAACAATAACTGTAGCATTAAAACATTGTCATTTCTTCATACATTAGGGGTCGAAGGGCGAGATCCTTATCGGAACGAGTCACACATCAATCACTGTTCCATTTACAAATTTTTGTGTTTAGACCCGTTCTCGTTTGTACCTTGATGAAGGTCTTTTGTATCCCTTTGTTACGCTTCACGCTTTCATTCTGATGACATATTATGTTGTTGACCGGAATAATATCATCCTGTTTAGAGTTGCTTATTCAAATTAGAGTATTTCAATTCTAGAATTGCGTTACCATTAGGTTGATACATACATTTAGAATTATGTGGTTTCAGGGTTTGTTTACTGTGCATATTAATTCATCTGCACATAATATCAACTGCTTATTTGTAATGATATGCATGGGATACAGCTACATACAATAGGACAGACATCGCAACAAACACAAACATTATAACGCTGTATTATGGAAAATGGGAAACTTGCTTCAAAGTCAACAACAAACAGCACTAGTCAAAGAAAATTACAATGTGACTGGCAACACTTTGGTTGTGCCGCGAACTATAATCTCTATTTACAGTAACGGGATTGCTGTCGAACATATTTGCGAACCCTCGATCGAGTGAGTAATGTTGGTCTTTGAATGAGTCAGCGTGAATGTTAATGTATTTCGTATCGCAGGCACCTATATCGCATTTCGTCAAATAGGTGGGAGTAGCGCAACTCGACATAAAAAATATTATTATAAACGTATTTAATATTTAGTTTCTATGGTGAACGCTAGGTAGGGCTTTTTCGCATGAAACCCAATTTAGTGTTTCAAGTGTTTGTCACCTACACAATAAGATGAGACAAAGGAACTAGTTTAAGTCACTTCCCTCTTCAGTGACTTCCAACTGAAAAAATAGTCATTATAATAGTAAAATTACCTAAGTATCACTCTCAACCTATAAGACAAAAAACATGGCAGTCGTATCTAATCACTAGTTATTAAAAATAACACCACTATTAATACAGGGTGTTACAAAAGAGGTAAGGTAGAGGTGTTGTGAATACCATTTTTGCAACACCCTGTATAGCAATAACCCTTCACGCTGCGTCGTGTTGAGTCGGGCGCACGCTAAATATAAATCGAAGCGCGCGGTGACGGCGTGGACTCATCCATCATACGGCTGTTTTTCTTCCATCTCTCTCAAATGGAATATGCGCAATGCAAATTTACATCTGCCTAACTTCCAACCAATTTTAATGTGTTTTTTTAAAGAAATTTTATGCTGCACCAATTACGGAACGGGAATATAGCTAATGGCATTTTCCTTTTATCGAGGCAGACCTACACGTTGGTGAAAATGATCGGGTTTTTGTTTGATATCTTGATCAAATGTTTACTGTTCCTACGTGTTTTTAAGTAATATTATAAATGCAGCAGTTAGGTACCCACGCACTAGCTAAGCTTCATTTTTCTCACCAACACAGTTGCATCAATGAAACATTAAAGAAATGTAAAACATACAACATAAAACACTCAAAAAATATATTTCCACCGTCATACTTAAGTTGTAGCTACCCCATACGTAACTAGAGTCACAGGCCTCCCCGAGGCTATCAATTCAGCAGCGTCCCGGTGACAGATCTAAACCAAACTCATCTAGCCGCCTGCTAATTACGCAGCCGATGCAAATCTCCCGCTACACCGTTAGCTCTAACCGAATTACCATAATACACGCCGCCGACTACCCACCCGAGCATTCGTGTATCGCGTCATCGAATTCAAAATGCGAGCCCGGGGGTACTCCGGCTTTGGGGATACGAAGCCTCCAAACCCTGCCATGACGTCGCAACCTCTGATGCAACGCAGTAGAGACTGTTTTAGCGAGTCTTAATGCTCAGTTGTTTAGCCGTCAAGCCAAAGTACGCGGTCTTGACATAGATAGCGGCTGATCGTTAATTTGTTAATCAATAATCGTTAGGGGGTTATCGGTTACTTACGTGGTGGCAGTCAAATTGTTAGCACAAAAAATATAACAAGTTAAAAGTTTCCAATTACTTTTATCGCACATCAGGAAGTTTATCAGATCCACTAGAAGCGAGCGGATAATTTTCAAACGGCTGAACTGTTTTTCATAAAACATGTCTAAGGACACTTGGGGTAACATTACCTATCACCCTAAAAAACAAAATAAAATCGGTCTAGCCGTTTGAGAACTACGCTAACTAACTACAGACAGATACACAGTCACGTTAAACTTATAACACCCTGTTATTCTAAACGGGTAGAAAAACGGCTATACCGAACGAGACTTGTCACATGAGTACAAATGTTCAGCGAAAAGCGGGTAACTAGTTTGCGAGTCACCTATTCGTGAGCAGATTATTGTGTATTATATCCGCAATACAGACTTTGATAGAATCCAGCGATCAAATTCAAATTCAAAACGTCGGCGTCGCGTCGCATGCCCATAAAATATATTAACTCCTTATTTTAACGTCGTCATCGTTTTATTTTGCACTTAAACGATACGCGCTCTTGGCTCGTAAACATGGGATCATCAACTGTGAAGGATTACAGCAACATGCATGCGCGCCGATATAATAGATGCTTACTTTTACGGCGGCGGCGTTATAAAATGTATAATGCAAACAGTAATCTATCTCCGTAATTTTCTAAACTTGTATTGTATAACTGCCAGTTTCTATAACTCTATCTATCTATAACTGGTAGTTACTTTCATACGATTTTGACAGATTGTTACTTTTGATTATGTCAAAATCGTATGAAAGTAACTACAAGTTATGGATAGATAGAGATATAGAAACTGGCAGTAAGTGTTTCCAATTATTACGACTACTTATTCAAAACATTCCTGTATATACTATTAAAAACGGAACACCTAGATCAATTCAATTTATTTCTCATGAATCACTAACAATTCCAATACGCATAACCAATAATAGCTTATTTATTTATTTATTTATTTATTTATTTATATTTGGAAAACCAACCAGCAAAATACAAGTTTATGTTACATGGGGGTTATATGACATTTCAAGCGAATAACAGGTTTTCACATTTTTCTAATTTAGGCACTTAATTTTAACTAAGATGAAACAGTGACTTAATGACATTTGTAAAACTGAAAATTATACAATTTTATAGTCTGAAGAAAAAAAAAAAAAACAAGCAAAAAGAAGTAAGTTGAAGACTATCCCCCAAATTCATAGTGATTTTAGATACTATAAAGTAAGTTTAAAATTAACGTTGTGATATACGAGATTCAACTTTTTGACTGACGTAAAGAGTCGAAACTAGTCGACACTAGTACGATTCAAGGTACTTAAATTTTAACCTTGTTGTAAATTTACAATAGTGTCTATGAATTTGAGGGTAAAATATGTAAAATCTTACTTATGTAAAACCATATAACAAGCAGTATTGTTTAAATTCTTATACATATTAATATGTGCATACTATGTTTATAGATTATATATATACGCCCAATATAAAATATATAAAAATATATAAAAGTAAATGTATTCAATATGACAATACCACCGGACTATTCGGACTTATCACCGATTATTTGCACTACATGGGATCTAAAAGAAAGTTTATTATTATGAAAAATGTCAGCATCCTGAAACACGTTATTATAAGTACGAAGTAGACGGGTCATAATTGCATTTTGGCCATAATTAGTGGTGTGAGCCCTGGGAGCAAATATTGCTGTATGTCTAGTACGGTATTGTGGTGTGTTAAATGTTATATCTGCTAGTAGCTCAGGACAGTCCACTCTTCCTCGTAATATGTCAAACAGAAATCCCATATCCAGTAGTAAGCGTCGATCATACAGGGTTAACATTTTGAAATCGTGACAATTCCGTGAATAATTACGGGAATTATTGCGTGTTTGGTAATTTAAGTATTTAATGAATTTCATTTGTAACCTTTCTATTTGATCTTGATAAATGGTATATTGTGGTGACCATATTGGGCTAGCAAACTCCAACACACTTCGTACGTAAGCATAATACAGTGCTTTGATGGACTCAGGTTGGGAAAACAATTTTCCTGTACGTATAACAAATCCAAGGTTTTTATAGGCTTTGCTGGTAATTAAGTCAATGTGATTACGGAATAATAATTTGTTATCCAACAAGACACCCAGATCACGCACCATGGACACTCTCTCAATCATTACGCCATTAAAATTATAATTAAATAAAAGAGGGTTTTTTTTTCGTGTAAAAGTTATAGTTTGGCATTTTTTAGCGTTTACTTTAATTTTGTTACGAGTATAATATTCAAACAGTTTATTAAGTTCTGACTGCAGGGCGATACAATCTTCTTGGGTCTTAATTCTTAGGTAAACTTTTTTGTCATCAGCATAAAGTAAGTGGTTTGATGGGCCGAAACACAAGTGGATATCAAAGATGTAAGCATTGTAAAAGAGAGGTCCAAGATGCGATCCCTGGGGTACGCCGGATGGAATACTAACATAATTAGACCTAAATCCACCCATCACTACCGCCTGTGATCGATTTTTCAAATAACTACGGGTCCATCGTAACAAGTCGCCATGTATACCCAAAAAATGTAATTTGGCAAGCAGGATGTCGTGGTCCACACGGTCGAATGCCTTTTCGAAATCCGTGTAAACCACGTCAACTTGTCCACCTCCTTCCATATTTTCAAGTACAAAATTGGTAAATACTGCAAGATTTGTGACACAAGAACGCCCTTTTAAGAAACCATGTTGCCTAGTCGAGATATTTTTAATAATAATAGGATAAATGTTATTGTAAACAATTTTTTCCATGATTTTACTAAGTATGTTTAATTTAGATATGGGTCTATATTTGTCAATACAGGATTTAGAACCGCTTTTATGCACCGGCACTATATTTGCTATTTTCCATATACTGGGGAATGTACCTTCCGTAAGTGAACGATTGAATAATATTGTGATGGGAAGAGAAAGGGAAGGAGCACACCGGACGAGGAAGAGAGGTGGGATGGCATCACTACCAGAGCCCTTGTTAACATCTAAGGATTTCAAAAGCTGCATTACCGTTTCTTCCGTAAATGTCAACGTTGCAATGACGTCACCACATAAAGTGTTGTAGTCGTAGTCAACTTTGTCGTGTGTGGAAGGTTGGGCGAACACACTTTCGAAGTAAGAGTTAAAGGCGTTACATATGCTAGGACCATCTGAATAGTTAGACCGACCCAACGTAAACTGACTAGGATAACCGGAATTCCCACGAAGAGATTTAATAAATTTCCATATAAATTTTGGGTTTGTTTTGATTTCCTTCTCCGCAGTAGCTATGTAGTTATTAAAACATAAAGTCTGAATCCTACGTTGCCGGGATCGTAAGAGTGCGAACTCATCGTAGTCACGCGGGTTTTTGTACTTTTTCCATTTAGAGTGAGCCTTACTTTTTTCACGTATAATTTTTATAAGAGCTGCACTATACCATATTGGATAGTGACAAGGACTTTTCAATACTTTTGGGACAAACAGATCTATAGCATGATTTAAATGAGAATAAAGACATTCAGTAGCCTCATCCACAGTACCACGAGATAAAATATTAAGCCAGTCTTGGTTAGATAAATAATCATTAATTCTATCATAATTACCTTTAGAAAATATAAACCTATTTCTTAATTGTTCTTTTAAGGGTATCATTTTAATATCTGGAATATTTAGTATTAGAGAAGGATGGTACTTATTTTCTTGTATAAGCGGATTTGGTGCTTTACTTACTGACAGAGCTAAGTTGGAAAATGTCAAGTCGAGAATATTATTACACGAATTCAAAACACGATTATACTGAATCAAACCAAGATAACCTAAGTTATTTAGGGTTTCAATAGCAGCATTTTGTAATTCTATGGAGCCTCGAGATAAACAATTATAACCGCTATTATGCCACTCAACAAAAGAACAATTGAAGTCGCCTAATACAAGGAAGTTATCATGACAGTGTAGGTTCATTACTTGCGAGACATTGTTCCAAAAACTGATGAGGCGTCGCGGTAGATCGCGATCCGGTGGTAAATAAAAGACACAGATATGAAGATTAGCAGTTGCACCAAGTGTACTTGCTGGTATAGTCACCCACAGCAGCTCGGGGTCGGCGCTGCTCCACTCGTACCGCTGCACCGCGCCGAGTCGCCGGCGAGTCATAGCCATTACACCTCCACCGGTACTTTTACCGGTTAAGGTTAAATCCCGGTCTTGACGGGCCACATCATACCTACAGTCACAAAATTCTGAACTATAAATATCAGATTGCAACCAAGTCTCCGTAAATAGAAGGATGTCGTATTCATTAGAAAGTACATTCATATATAAGTTCGTGCATTTAGTACGAATACCTTGCAAGTTTTGATAATAGATGTTAAAGTTATCAATATTCATAGCCATTATAGGATTATTAAAAGAAACTATTAGGAGTAAAACATACGTTTAACGTATTAAAGTATGTTATGCAATTGCCATTGATTAATTTGTCGGGTTTCAAATGTAAACAGAGACTTCCTAACATTATTATACACTCGTATTATTATTGATACCAAAGTAATTACATATTTGTTAATTGCATGTTTATTATTCAAGAAAAAAAAACGTACTAAGCTTAATACATATTAAGCTATAAATGCGAATATTCTAGCAGCTCAAGTACACGTTTTAGAATCAACATAACATAACGTAGGTACCTACTAGGTACTATGTTAAAAAAACTACAGGAACTGGCCAAACATAAAGTACTGTTTGCATTACATTCGCTGCGCCGGGACTGTGCTGGTAGCTGAAATGTTCAGGAGAGATGAGGTCCTTTTAAAGGCTGTAATGTATTTTTTTAAGGTCGAGTGCTGAGAGTATGTGCTTTCCGCAGTCTTTTATGATTTAAATTATTAAGGTAGCAGCGGTAAAACCGTTGGTAGAGTCGCTTCTTGTTATTGGATCAATGAGAAACGAAAACAAAAGCATTACATTCATTTTAACATTATGCCAAAGTTAAAAGGATTACTTTCTTTACGTACATAACATATTTAACAAGCTTTTAATAAATCTAAATCGTATTATGATACCAAGTGACCGATTCTATAGATAATAACAGTCTTATTGCAATTTTCAATACAATCAAACATCAGCTAAGTAACCTTTGTCCTTTTTCAAGAGAACTTGGTATTTTGAGGTACTATAGCAATTTAAATAAAAAAGAGCCTTGAGTTTTTAATTCAAATGAGTTAGGAAATTATGTTTTTTAAGTAATTACATATACCTAATATTAATATTATGTAAACTTGGCGTAAATCTCAAACTCCAATCGCAATAGCACAGTCCCATTATTTTGAATACGGGGGGTAATTCTACCTGTATTAAAAGAGCGGTGGCCACTTGGGCAACAAGAGTATGTGTTGGAAAGTGAGCCGCGTCGGGGGAACTCATTATAAAGCGCTAAGCCACCGCGCTGCACTCTAGACCGGGAGCGGTACACGTTGTGTTACCTTTCATAAGATTAGAAACTTTTTGTACCTCGCGTTATTGCAGTGTATCGTGTAGTCATCGTAGATACTCATCATCATCATCATCATCAGCCTATAGCAGTTCACTGCTGGGCGTAGGCTTCTCCCAAAGCACGCCACTGGATGCGATCTTTAGCTTTCCGCATCCAATCACAACCAGCCACCTTTTGCAAGTCGTCACCCCATCTAGCCGGAGGGCTTCCCACACTACGTTTGCCTAGTTGAAGCTATACTATAGGTAGTAGGTAAATATCCCAAATTTATAAATAAGTAAGCGTTTTGTTTCACATTGCAAAATTTTACTCATTTTCAGAGTTTCAACCGTTACAACACAATCTATACACATTGAATAAATTGAATTTTTTATTACTACATTTGTCTTTTCAAACAGCTTGTCTATACTCAGCTAAATGCCTACTCAAGCAGACGAATCTTCAACAGTTTTTTTGCGACTTAGAGTTGAATCTTATTACAAAAATATTAAAATTTTACAAAGTGCTCTAATAGCCCCCACTCTCGGTCTATACGCTTGAACACAAACGAGCTACGATTATAACGGAATGGTGATGATATGATCTCTGTAAGTACCTATTTACTTGTTGCATAATGGCGTTCTAAGCGACGTGCAACTTTTACAGTCCTAGGTTCTAGTTACATTAAGACATTAGAAGCGTGCGTTACTGTAAGAATTTTAGCAGAAAACAAGATTGCATTTAATAAAGCTATAACGCCTTATTGTGTATAATATTTACAGGATGTAATTGAAAAAACTGAAAAAATGAAGCCACATGACATGCTTTCAAAGGAAACCACACATTTCAAAAAGACACAGGAAATGAATTTATTTCATCCCAGAAGATTTAATACATGCATCTCCTAGGTGTTCCATACATGGAACCTCTTTAAATGGCGTATCAACCTTAATAAGCGGTTTAATTCAATAGTACTTTCCATTCGACACGCTGCCATACTAACAAGTGCTCATTTCTACTACGCACTTCGTAGCTGCTACGCTGTAGCTCGTAGCAGTTTGCTACGCCACGCCGTAGTCCGTAGGCCACAAAACTAGACCAGTCGAAAAATAAAATCGCTATTTCTTATTCAAATAAATGTCTTTTAAGATATTGTAAGGAAAAAACATAGCAAAAGTAAAAGCAGGAAGACTAAAAAAATATTTTATATATATTTTCGGGGTAATGTCAGTTGCTTAGTAGTCGCCAACTTGTTCCATATAGCCGTAGATGATCCTTAACGACTTTGTACTAAACACTATTTTGGATTGTTGCCACAATGTGGATGAAGTCTTTTAGGAGATTAGCTATTGAATACATTAACGCAGACACGACACTATTTCCATCTATACTCTATATTATTTTTGTATTAGCCAAGTGATAAACATATCATGAATATTGAGTTACCGCCGTGTTACTTTATTTGTGGCAGTTTGTGCCTTTTCACTATTGTTGAGATAACTAGAGAGTGGTCATAGAGGATAAACGTTTCATATGAACCCTCACCCATGGACTGAAACAATTCAATCAGCAGTACAGCCAAAAAGTAGTTTCCTTGCAATATAATATACGGTAAATTTAGATGATATTATTATAATGTTAATTTGCCTATAAGTTAGCTGTTGATTATAATATTTTACACATTTAACTCTAGCTAAATAAATATTTACTTTAAAAAACTAGGGGCGTTTTGCACAACAAAGTTAAATAAAATTAAATAGTTTGTCTCTTGCTCTGACAGTATAATGTCAGAGCAAGAGGTCATAGATTTAATTTTATTTAACTTTGTTGTGCAAGACGCCCTAGGACATATAAATAAACGTTATTTGATTGAACTTAAGGATCAATATCGTATAATAAATATTATGAATGTTTTTCCAGAAAATTCTACCGTTCGTTGTCTATTCTTTGACCGAAAATCTTTACGGTTCGCAGCGGCAGGTAGCTGGCGGCGCCAAGTTTTCGTCAACTCGCAAACAAACCAATAAACGTTGGGAGCGATATCGGCGAGTAAACTCATTGTTTATCTTTCATTTGATATATGCGTCTCCACCGGTCTATGCCTCCCATCTCGCGGTAAATCTTTGGCGACGCGAAAACAGTTTGCGTTTTATTAGATTTATTAGTTTTGGGGACTAAGGTAAGTAGTTTTATAGAGTAAGTTAACTGATTTCTGTGTTGAAAATATTTTACAAATATACTATGTCTATTATATTATTGGTTTTCTGACAGTCGAAATCCCATACATATTGGATGACTGCAAAGGAAAACCAACTTTACTTACCAGACATATGGAAACGTCAAAAATACAATAACATAGTGGAAGCTCTATAATTAACATGACAGAAGTTACAAGCATAGAAAGTATTACTGACAAATATTAAACCTTTTTGGTAACGATAAAATTCAAACAAGATAACAATAAAAAATCATAATTTTGAAACAACATTATGAGATTATGAAATTATAACAGACGTTGTATCGTTATGTACTTACTCGTATTTATTAACAAGGAAAAAGAGAAGCCATACTCCTGCTTGAGCCACCTGCTACTCCTGTGCAGATGTATAAGGTGAGGGGCTATATTACTTGGACTGACCAAACACGCGGTGGGTAATAAAGAAATGGAAGACGAGGGGTGGGGAGGTGCGTGCCGCGGGGTGCGGGAAGGGGGCAGGTGAGTGAGCGGTTCGGAAACTTTCGCCAGGTTCGACGGTAAAACGGAATTTATGTGGGCGCCGCGGCGATCGCAGCTAGTTCCTGAAAGATGTCGTTTATAGTAATTAGTGGGTATAATAATATACTTATGTATAAGTATTTTTATTTTAAAATTATGTAACCTTTAAACAATGACGGCCGAATGGCGTAGTAGTTAGTGACCCTGACTACTGAGCCGAAGGTCCCGGGTTCGATTCCAGGCTGGGGCAAATATTTGTTTAAACACAGATATTTGTTCTCGGGTCTTGGATGTGCCCGTAAAATGGCAATAAGCCCGCCCCCTATTACATTGGGACTGGGACTAACATAACACTCTGGCGAAAAGTGGGTGCAGCAATGCACCTCTGCCTACCCCGCAAGGGAGTACATTAGTACAAGGCGTGAGTGTGTGTGTGTGTGTGTTTTTAAACAAATGTGTGGATAAAACAAAAGCTTACTTTCCTCGTTCACTACTAGAGACTAGTTATGATTCTGTGCTTATATAAGCACAGTGGCAAAAGAGTCAGCTTTAATATTGTGTGTAAAATAATATAATCAATACCTCATAAAAATATTTATAATGATCAGACTAGAAGCCCCCGTCATGGCTGCATAACAACTAAGGGTTAAAAGCATTGCTCAGTTATCTGAATGTTGTTAGTTTTAGAAGTTGTACAACTATGAACTCACAAATACCGAATTACGCACATTTGCGTCGGGAGCGCTGGAGCTGAAACGGAGTTTTAATGCGAGGTTTATTTCACTGAAGTAAGATAATGTTTTCACAGCTTTTGTAGTACAATGTGTTGTAGGTGTAGTGTAGTGTACAGTGCAACATCTGTAGCCGCACGTTTAAGACCAAGTTCGGCTTCGCAAGCCACGTACGAGCACATGCCAGGAACTGACAAGGTGTCGCCGTCGACGGACACGTCGTGGAGGACATCATCATCATTATCATCATCAGTACAATGTAAGTACAATAAGTGCTGCCTGCATTGCCACGGGCATGGGTAGTATTCTTATGAGTGAGTCTGTTGTTGGTCAAAATACACTGTTACGGGATTAACCCACTCAGCTATCAGCGTTGGTGTATAAAAAGATAAAAAAGATAAAAGATAAAAAATATTTATTCGGTGACCAGCACCACACACCAAAAATACACAAGGAAACAACAAATAAAACAAAAGAACTTATATGACTAAACTTATTATGTATTGTACCAACATTTTAATCAAAGTTAATTATATTGCTGTCATGCTTTGCCACCTGACTTACCACTTTGACTTAGTATAAAATGAAACATTTATAAGTATTTGAAACATTGTTAAGTGTACCTATTTCTTTATATCCGCTACAAAATGATGGTACTAAAACGTAGTTAGCCCATTAGCTCTCGGACGTGGCACATGAGAGCGAACACTAAACTCACACTTGGCCGCCATCAAGACCCCACCGCTATATCTGTAGCCCACTAACTTAAATCATTGTTTAAACTCCAAAGCCGATAGCGAAGTTTGTTCTCCCAACAAAAGAAAATACGAACAGAAGCGAAACCAACTAAGCACCGAGTTGCACAACAAAAGTCCTGAATTTATTCTGGGGTGCTACTTTCCATTGACGAGTGGCGAACGCCGGCTCCGCTCCTAAATCGATTTCACACGGGAAACACAAGTTTATCAGTTCGGCAAAAAAGTCAAGTTGAAATGACAAGATTTACGGAGTAGCTGGTGTTGGCCGCGACGGCAATCAGCCACATTGTTGCAGCGAACTTCAGCCAGAACAATAAAAGAGTGGGGCTGGCGGAGGCGTAAAATACAATGTGGCGTAAGTAGGTGCTGGTTTTTGTATGTTTGTTTTATTCTGACGGTCTTCCGCCTAGTAGAGTACGGTACACGTAACTTGGCAAATTTCGTTTTTAGGGTTGTTTATTTAGCCAAAGATGTTTACTGAAATATTCTCTATTTTCGTATCACGAGCTACTTAGCTGCTATTGAAAATGTTGAGTCTCCGTTTTGGAATAAGTTAGGTACCTACGTGAAGTACGCATCTCTGGGTCACAGCGCCCGGCCGGCGCGCTCGGACCCTCTCACTATTTCACTCCTCAAAATCGTTCGCTCCAAAAAATCTCGAATAGAGGAGCTTTTATATAAATAATAAATAATTCAGAGATTAATGTAACGCTTTGACCTGCGGCGTGATTCATGCCAGCGCGGTGATGTGGCCATATCCAGAGGAAAGGCTTGTTGTATTATGTATGAGACCTTTTCAATTCATTTAGACTCGGCTCGACCTTTTGTCCTTTCCGGGTCAGTTATTTATTGGTAGTGTTTCGCACTAAATCTGTCCAGGATATGTATTTTCATGGAACCTATTGCCGTAAGCCTAGTTGGCTCTTGGTCACGCGCAGTGACCGCGCGGGGGCCGGTCGGAGACATTCTATGGAGGTATAGCTTTTTTCGCTATCGGAATATTTATCTATTATTTCTAAGAAGAAAAAAAATAATAAGTACATATATAAAATCATATTTGACGCCTTCTTCGGAATATATCAGGCTCAAATATTCTTGAACGAAGATTTCTACGTTTAAGAAACTTTATTACAATACCTAACTAACCTAACCTAGCTATTTAAAAATGTCATTCCAGTTTTCTAAAGAAACTGTAGTTGTGTAGTTGTACACTATTTCATTTTCAAATTCATAATGGAAGTCGGCGTCGGCCTGTCGTTGTTGAAATGAAATTTCATTTTGCCGAGCAATAAAATACATATCTGAGAGAATTTACAACAGTGAGACTGCATGAACGATAAATTTCAATCGGGTACTAACTTCAGTGACGGTGAAGAGAAATAACCGCGACGCTAAATGACGTCTAGTTTTAATGACTGCAGACTGAAAAAAAAGAAATGATAGACTTTGCAACTGTTCCGACACCATTTTTCATACTGTAGAAATAATGCATTGTAGCTTTACTAACAATAAGGTTAGTTTGATAAAACATATTTATTATAAATGATAATAATAAAAATATTAAAGACGTTCAGAAATAAAATGCCTAACAACCATAAAATAATAATATTTTCACAACAGTGAAAAACGATAGACCTAGTGTTTTTAGAATTATCGCATTTGGGAACTTATTTATGTTTAGTGTTTTGGACGACTGAATGGCGTAGTGGTTAGTGACCCTGACTACTGAGCCGAAGGTCCCGGGTTCGATTCCCGGCTGGGGCAGATATTTGTTTAAAGACAGATATTTGTACTCGGGTCTTGGGTGTTGATATTTATATTTAGTATCTATCTATCTATGTATTTGTGTAGATATATCAGCTGTCCGACATCCATAACACAGGTTCTGCCTAGCTTGGGGTCGGATGGCCGTGTGTGAGATGTCCCCACATATTTATTTATTTTATTTAGTGTTTATTTACGGAATGTAAATTATGGCTAATATGCTTCAATAGAAACCTACAAATTCAATGTGCTTTTGGCCTTTGATGAAAGTTTATTCACCCGGGAGCACTCCTCATTGTTATTTATTGAGTACATGCCCAATAAAGATCGGTATTTATTATACTTTTACTTTTACATTCCTTACAATTATTAAGGACTCGTTCTGAGGAAAAAGCTTTTTCCCTTTATGTGAAACCCGTTATTTTCTTGTGAACTTTTTATTTGAACAGATGAAGCCTACGCATGGGAGGGGCCGCGCCAAGAAACATTTCTATCGAATCCATATGTTTCAATCTTTGATTAAACTTCATACTTGCAGGTAATGGTTTCAAGAAATTTTAAGTTTATTTTAAATCTGATTCGTGCTTACACCACAACGGCCCAACCGTTTATTAAGGTATAAACAAATATGCTACTTGTAAGTAATATTTATCTTTACAAAACCCAAATAACATTGTAACATACATCGTGAAGATCTATTTCACTTGTACCGTCAACGCAAACGTGGCTGATCAGTGTAGCTGCCTCCTGCAGAGGCCGCCACTGGGCGTGTTGACAGCACCCACTCGTTACGGCGCCGGCAAACAACTTCACAGCCGTCGCGACGGTGAGGGAAAGGAAATAAAAATTCAGTACTTCAAACACCAATCAGTAGCATTTGCAAACTCGCAGAGAGTTTTGAGCTGGTAAAATTTGGGAGATGCGTTATGGTGATGGTTTTTTGCGCTCTGACTGGCAGTAGTACCTAAATTGGATGATTGTGTATGTTGTATAAAATCAGCTAATACATACGAAAAGCAGAGTGATTTCTTACATATACACATTTACATCTTCTACCTTACGTAATTTTTCAATCAATTCGTATTCACAATTACAAATACAACTTCCTGAAAAGAACAGCAAATTATTAATTAAAATCACATATTATATTTATATTCATCCCTTCAGACATCCAGAAATAAGATCTTCAAGATAACATATAAACGAATAAACATTGACCTAATACAAGAAGTCGTATCTTCAAGGTCCGTCTACCCCACTCGTGAAGTTAACCCTTACACGGCCACGCTTCACCAGCCCCGGCAGCTTATCTGCAAACTGCTGAAATCGCTGGAGCGGACCCGCTGCAAATGTTACATCGCATTTGCATCAGAAGGGTTAAGTGGGACGTAATCTCGTTCCTACGTAATCGCCGATTCGATTACTTGGACGTCATTATGTGGCGGGTTCTCTATAATGTACCTACTGTTTACTGGTTAACTGATATTTTTTCGAAAATATTTATCTTCGTTTATATTTACGTGTAGATATTGTTTAGTATTGTAGCGTATTTCTGCAGCTGTGACTAAACCCTAATAACTCTATAACAATAACACATTAGAAAGTAGAAAATATACGCTATGCTAAATAATGTGTATTTCACAACTCAAATATTGTCCCACATTCCAAACTGAAAATTCTAACTTTAATCGTCTAAAATTGTTGTGAATCCAAACACTCGTTGTATAAAATGGCACGTAAAGTAAATAAAAATGCAAACGAATTTGTGAAATGCTTTCCCGGACATTAGCAAAATACTAGTAAGCTATTTCCGTGCGTATCTTTTTACAGTAAACGTACTCAAACTATTTGCTCTAAAAAACACCTTTGGCATTTACTGGAGCTGGCCAGAGCCGCTGTGCGTCCGCCTTCATTTACACTCTTTTAGTGCTTCATCATTATAAGTGTGTTTTCATACAAAAAGGAAACGGAGGTGTCTAGCCAGAGAGTTCATCCAGGGTCAACCAAAGGAAGTATAGCCTAAGCCTACTACTATATTATGGTTTCATATGTAGTTCATAATGAGATCCACAATTTAAGGGTGACTACACTACTGCCCCTATTATTTAACAATGAAATCCTGACTCGTATCAAAATTTAACTTGACTTTGATTGCCACTTCAGGAGTAGCATATTACCACCCACCATTCAAAATAAAAGTACACAGAACCTACTCAGCAAAATACACATTCTACCAGAAATTTAATACTGCCTTAAGTAAATTAATTAAACGTATTCCAACTTGAGGTGCTGGATGTAATTAACCTAAAGTTTTAATTGGCCCATCTATAGCCAGACCCCTTCGCAGTAAAAATTATTATTTTCCCCGTTATAATTTGGGATTAATGCAGAGGAAAGCCCCTGTAAGGAAGATTTGTTTTATTGCAAAATACACTTCCGACGGATTATGCCGATGAGAAAAAGTGTGAGCTCTTCCTAATCTGTGGTAAATTTGAGGAAAATTTAATTTCACTCCAAATTAATAGACTGGACAGAAAGTTTGTTTCAAAAGGTAACTTTTAGAGCGTCTGTAACTAAACGAATTAGGTGCTTAATTAAGTATGGTTTTTGTTATGTATTTCACAAAAAATAGTTAGTATATCAAAAAAATAAGTAAATAGGTTCTACTGGTTAAGAGAAGAAAGATATCAATAATGGAAGAATATAGCTAAAGAGAGCTATATTCTTGCAAAACGTACGTTTAAATAAAGGGTGCCCCGGAAATAAAGAGAACTTTTTTGAAAATTGATCTAGCAAATTTAGCTTAAAACAAAAATGCACTTAACATTACATTCACTTACTTGGTAAAGAAATAATAATTAATAGCTAAATACTAAATTAGTCTCTTTACATTTTGGGACACCACAGTATATTTTAACTTTCAGCGTTAGAACGATATACTTATTACTTGCAATACACCAAGAGCTTTTCTTTTACACTATGTTTATAAATCCTAACTAATAATCCTAACTAATATTATAAATGCGAAAGCAACTGTGTCTGTCTGTCTGTCTGTCTGTCTGTTACTCTTTCACGCAAAAACTACTGAACGGATTTGAATGAAATTTGGTACACATATGGTCTAGACCCTGGGAAAGAACATAGGCTTATCCCGGAATTCCCACGGGAAAACTTTTTAAGGCGAGGCGAAGCTCGCGGGAACAGCTAGTTATAATAAATAAATAAGTAAATAAATAAATAAATAAATAAATAAATAAATAAATAAATAAATAAATAAATAAATAAATAAATAAATAAATAAATAAATAAATAAATAAATAAATAAATAAATAAATAAATAAATAAATAAATAAATAAATAAATAAATAAATAAATAAATAAATAAATAAATAAATAAATAAATAAATAAATAATAATGCAGAGACAAAGGCAACCCTCAATAAGGAAAAAGCTAAGACGATGATAATAATGATGATGATGGAGTTTCCGGTTATCATTATTTATTTCGCCATTCTGTATGACCGATTGCTTTGATGGTGAGGAGGCACAAACAGACAAATAAAGCATTAGGAAGCCTCCACAGTTGGGTCGACGACCGTAATATGAAAATGCTTGCGCTGGGCTGGATACTTATCTCTTTTGCTGAACAAAACTACCTACCTACAACTTTACAAAAGGAAACCAACATAACAATCATACTTTAGCCAAAATAGTGCAGTGAATGACGGTATAGTAGATTAGCGCACTATAATACACTTGCTATCTTTTTTCAAGTTTCCTCCCGGTAAAACATCGTCTGAGCGTTTTGCTGAATTAATAAGCAGGCGCTAAATTTAAATTTAATGAAACAACTTTCCGCCCAAGTTCCGAGTTATACTTATTTTGCTCATCGCAGTGTCGCCGCCGTCCCTACTACCAGTACCTCGTCACGAGCGGACATTTTATTATGCAAATTATATATTTATGATTCTATTTGCACTCGCTTATAACTTAGAAAGAACAATGGCAATGTTGTTGGCTAACAAATTATGTTTTTGTTTTACTTAGTAGCTAATTTTGCCTGATTTAGAGGTTACATTTTTGTAACAGTCTAAATTAAATTAAGTTAAAGATGCATGGTTAGGTAGGCATTGGTCTTACATATTAATATAATAGAAATTGAATTGTTTTTGAAACTTATATTTGACTTTTTGGTGCAGTTATTACGGCAAGGATATTTTCGTATTTCCAAAGCCCAAAACTAAGTCACAGGCACCGTCAAAAATCTACGTGAAAATTGATCCTTCAGCGTATTCCAGTCGCAGTATATCGGATTAATTAGGGAGAGCGTAAGCAAAATATTGATATTTGAAAATCATATTGGCAGGTTTGCGCAAACACCCCGTATCTGGGTCATCGAATCGGAGATCCGGGCGAGTCGGCGAGCGCCGTACAGATGATTCATGAAAATTGCACTGTAATTGAAAAAAAAATATGTTATTGCTTTTTGATGCATCGCTGGGAAATTTTTCGGCGCGAATTCTCTGGCGGGCAATTGTGCTCTATTGAGTGTTCAACACGACGGAAATTGTTTATTGATATCACCCCGTTTTATTCTACCAAAATTAATATTTTGTGTACCTAGGTATGTATTTTGCGCATGATCGTAAGTATTGTATTGTAACGTGTATAACTTGATAAATAAACTGGGTAGAAAAAAAACTCTTAATCGTCGCTAGTTTTTTTTTTGTTTGTTAATTTATGTTTATAGTTCACTGTTGGACATCGGACAATCGGGCGGATCCAACAAACATTTCAAGTAACTTTTAAGTAATTAAGTATATCTATTTCGGGTTATCTACATATTATGAAGTATATCTATTTCAGGTTATCTATGAATAGTAAAATTTTACCTTTCATAATAGCAAATCATTCGATCACATTTATTTACATACAGGCTATAAACTGGACACGATTTACTGGTGCTAAACTGAGCCCCTCATTCTGGGCTAGTTATATTCTCATAACAGTGTCCGCTATCTGGGCGGGCTACGGCTCACGTATAAATGTTCAGGCACCGCTCGACGCCCTGAGATGTGGCTGTGACCATAGACACACGCTGAAGCAGCTGAAGCTATTGAAATATAAATGTTCAGCATTGGGAATCTGCGCCAGTGGCTCCAGCTGAGCAGTGAGCCACTGCGGCGGCGGCCTCTAAGACGGAAATCAGCATCGATGATTGCCAAGGAACTTTTTGGATTCCATTTGTTGAAACTTTTTCGAAAGTAGTTATTATTATGTAGGTAAGTACATTTTACTAATTACAATGTAATTCTCCTCTAGCAGTTATAACGTAAAATATTATAACGTAATGTAAGCATACGTTTGTTTTTGGCCGCTCCCTCAACATAGGAAATAATAATATACGGAACATGTTATTTACACTACATGCCCATAATTCAGCATTATTACCTTTGAGCGGATGCTATATCACTAATATATTCATGGTTTATATATGACCAACTTGATTACATATTCGAACGACTGCCGGTTACTAAACCGACCTATAATTTTTACCGCGAGTGAAATGATGTAGCTCCGTTTGGGGCTATAATTTTATTCCTCCTTCCTAAATCTGATACACAGACCAAGCCCCATAAAATATAAAATTGGGAAATATATTGTGCGAGTGGCCTAAAATATATATTTTATGTAACAATAATGATGGGCAGTAATGATGATCGTAAAGAAGTAATGTTACGTCTTCTTAATGACGTACTTAAACAGTCTTAATGATAGATACTTTTAAGTGGATCCTTTTAAAATAATTACTAATATTTTAATGGGCCCTTCATTTTAATTGTAATTGCTTTTTGAGAAAGATCGACATAACATCATATAGCTAGTTCTTTTATGTGTTGGTACAAGACCACCTTTACCTTGCGCGTCATTTGGTCTAGGTACATAACTTTGTATTAGTCTTCCACTCTATCCCTCTAATGTGTCTTCCATAATGTGTATGATGAAAGCACATATTTTGGCTATTTAGATATAAATGTATTTTATATTTTTGATAGTGTACTTTTTTACGTTACGGAATCGGCTGTGGTGGTACAGTCTGTCTTTTTCACCACAAACACAGACGCCCGCACGACGAGTTGCGCACGACATATTGTTTAGAATTCGCGCCAGCACGGCTTCCCGATAGTACGTACGAGTATATTCTGTGTTGGTAGGACGTTTCTCCGGCGAGGTCGGCGGCGATACCCGGGTCACAATCTCCGCCCGGGTGCCGGTCACCGGTCGCCGATCACCCGGGCGCCGGTCGCTGGGCGCCGCCGGATAGTTCCATCCGGATATTGGCACGGCTAATCTGCCCGAACCTTGATCCACCTTCCCAACCTACAAAACGTGACTTTAATTATTAATTTCTAACCTGTTAAGTTTATTGCTATAAATTGAAAATTTGGAGCGAGATCGAATACGTCTCTTGAACATGACATGGTGTTGAGTGCATGGGGATGGGGCAAGGTACACCCGAGTCCGCGTTGTTCTATTCGTGCATGCTATTCATTCGTGTTATTGACCAATGGATACACTTTTTATAGTCTCCTAAAATAACATGTCCCTATTGGCCAATATTATGTTGTACTTATTATGATTTTATGACACACATTCGACACAACTCTGGTGAAAACGAATCCCAAAGCACCATCATTATGATCATCATCATCTCAGCCATAGGACGTCCACTGCTAAACATAGGCCCCAATGATATCCACCTTGTCCGATCGGAGGCGGCCCACATCCAGCGCTCCCAAATCAAGTCTGCTTGTAACTGATGTGAAGACCGTGATTTTCGACATTAAAACTGTATTAAACGCATCCTCATTTTACTGTGGTGGATTTGCGGTGAGTATCCGATATTCAGAGTTCCGTCCGAACTCCACGCATACGCACACTCTACACCACTCGCACTAGTGGTTCACCCGATATCCTTGAGTGATTACACAGTTTATATGCATTTAGTCACCAGTTATCTGTTAGAGCGTTAGCCGACACCAATTAAGTGGTAAAATTAGCGTTGATCGTGAACAATGATTTCATTAAACATGGAAATTTCGGTGCTGGGTCACGTTCCCCACGCCGATACGTATATGACAAATTGGCCGAACCAACTCATCGAATGTTGGTTGAATTTCATGTTGAATTATCAAGATTTCAGAGGAACTGTTGTATTATAATATTATGTCTTGTATTAAATATCATGGGGCAGAAAAAAACAAGGTAAATATTTGGTGACTGTATAAATATCTAGACTGTATAATTATATAAAAAATATGTCTGAAAACGGAAGCCAAAATAACTAGGAAACCCAATAAAATAGTAATAACAATCGCCAGCCATCAAACAAAACGTATATCCGAAGACAGCCAGCGGAAGACAGATACGTAAAACCGGATAAGACGATCATCATTTTCTATATAAATTGTCCAATCGAACAAAGCGCTGGGCGTATGGAAACCAAACGTAAAATTGGCGATTACAGTGCGACCCTCCAGCGGGAATATCTTGACAAATTCCCCAATAAAAGGGCTCACTGCGCCGACCGGGACGTTTGGAAAACCATTTACAAGCTTTATCGCCGCCATGGAAATAATAACTGGGGCTGTTATCGTTCTAAATTGATCTAATTTAAAATTATTGTTATCGCAAAACCTTTTTTTTAGTACGCGGGATCATAATATTTGCGCGGGGCACTGAAAACAAATATTTGACCGTGCATATTACGTTCATTTTTCACTCAGGTTTCATATCGTATTGAATGAAACAATAACGTTTCTTTACGTTAACGCCCGCAGAATAAGCCGTAGCAACAAAGCCGCACTGAAAACTGTGTTTACACGTTGTTTATGGTTCATATTGAACAAAGCTGTTCGTTCTGAAACTGTTTTTACGGATGATGCTGGTATAAAAAGGCTCATAACATAACTATTGGCTTTACTGCGGCATAACGATAATTTCCGAGTTCAAATTGCTTTACCTACAGAATATATTTGTTAGCAAAATAAAACGTACGCTCATATTTGTGATCTAAAACAAAAATACATTAAAATAAATTCAAGAGTCTCGATCTTTCCATCTGCATAAATGGCATTAAAACAAAAAGGCAGTACCGCAAACGACTATCGCAAAATTAGGTTTCACCCGTTTGGCGTGAGTTGTGTAACTGCGGTTAAAAAGACTGGTTCAGAGATAAGGCTGCACAATGGTCCCCGCATCCACCGCCCAATATGAGCTCTCATTGTGCCCGTAATTACTACGGGTGTCTTTGAGATATCACCCGTACACAGATACACCCTTTTTCTGTTTAATCGTCGAGTTTAGTGTGTTCTTGTTCTATGTTTAAGCAGGTTCATTATGTTTTTGACGATAAACGGAAATTTAATAGATAACATGAGAAGAAGAATGAGAATAGCTATTGTATGAAAAATGTTAACTAGACCTGTACTGATTATAATGTTGCAAAATGAAAAATGTATACACCCACAAGAAAATTTTATTCAACAGGAAGAATTTTGAAGCCGAAGATCGGATAAAAAACTTAATTTCTTCATAAAACCCACACAAAGGGAGACATTATCCGGACTGTAGACCCGACATTGATTCAGGGGTTGCCAACAATTGGCTTTTGTTCACAGATCGCTATTCAAGTTTGGGTTATTAATTAGTCACACGCACACCAGCCCGTATTTCTAAAGGCATAGAGCCTGAAGATTTCGTGATCCATCGGGCTTTTTAGGGTTAGCTCTTATTTCTTTACTCCTTCTATAAAGTGTAACTAATGGGTATTTTTTATTTGTTACGAGTATATACCTAAGTACACCCAAGTAGATTCTTCCTTTCTTCCATGTGGTCCCTGTGCTTTTTTAAGAAGTAAATCTAAATTATATTTTGTCAACATAGGTCTTCTGTCTGTATACATTAACACTAACACTACACAGCTATAATTAATCAACTGTAACTACTTTGCCATACATCGTTTAGTATCATTACCTAAGTAATTGCTATTAGTACATATTGTTACCCTATGGCGGAAACCCCCTTATTTAGACCCTGCGGCAGAGTTTGAGCCTGAGCTTAGCAAGCTATTTCCATCCCTACTTTCAGGCAATTTTTAGCTACTTTCAGAGCCTGAGTGATGAAAAATACATTCCCATAGGCATTACCATATAGAGTAATAGAAACAAGCGTAAAGTTAGAAACGGTAGTGGATAAAGAAACATTCGATTATCCGACAGTCGCACACAATAGCCGAAGCAATCAGTAGCGCACATCCCGCAGTCAGTGCCTATTGCACACTGCACGGCGAGGGGTACTCTGCAACCTGCCAAGCCGATTTGTTGAGGATTCTATTCTATTCTATTCTATATAGAATTGTTGAGGATGTTAGGCAGCAAATTGGTAGCAATGAGGTGATGCAGCAGACCTGTGGGCAAGCGCCATGCGTCGCTACTCGTCGTCACGTATAGACTTACAATACCACAATCATTTCAACAATACTAGTCAAGCGGAGCGGCCGCATCCAAACCATCCATCCCCAATTGGTTTTGTGGGAGTGTATTATACTGAATGTATTACACGCAATGTTTATTAAATAAATAGGAACTAAATTAGAGTGTATTTTCTACGAACTTTATGTTTATTTATATGTAAAAGTTAATAGATTTGCATCGCCTTGAAAGGTTTACCGTGGATATTCCATGACGATAATAAATTGCTCTACAGTGTCCTAACTAGCTCCACACGTCATAACATAGCGTAATCTATAAAAGTAATAATAGGTAGGTATATTGTAAGTAGGTGAAAAACGATTACAAAAGTACCCCTTAGAACAGATGAACCCGCTTTGTTCTCAGATAGAAAGCAAGCAATCCACTTTTTGCACTGTTTTTAAAACGCGCCGCTCTCCACGGCAATTTTTCTCTTTAGCAATTACTTTGTTCCTACTGTCGGTGGGCTTAAGCTCTATGAGTGTTTGATGGCCATTTGCGGGGAATCGTTTTAGAATTGTATTTCGATGGGACACTGTTGTTGCCAGGTAGGTAGCTGTAGGGATATGTTAAAATGGAAGCCCATTTCAGTTTTGTTAAAGAATATAACATTTTACTGTTGAAAAAACTTACTCAAGTTAATAAATAGGTTCAATATCCCTCCCACGACTCAACTTATGCCCGTTTCTACGAATAATATGACGTGTGCGTAATTTTCAGCCCGCCGCCGCCTCAAACCCGTAATTGACGCACGATATCCATTAATTAGGTGTAATACTGAAATAATGCTCGGCACAAATTGATTTAGCTACTTCAGACGCAGGTGCCACTATTAGGCGACGTCTCATGACCGTAATGACTCTAATTTGTCATTTTAACTCGTGTTTATCACGCAATCAGAACTTCAACATGGCGGCACTAATCGCGCCTAAATTAGTCCGGATTTAATCAAGATAATCATCACCACAATTGGTTTAAATTGACATCAAAAAGGGTCACGGGCTGGCGATTAATAAATGCTGCAGAAATACAAAATAAATAAATAACTAAATTCAGTGTGATGAAGTACGAGAACTTGTATGAAATATTAGGTACGTTTACTTCATGTGTCTGGCAAGTGGTTAGAATATAGATGTGTACGTGTGTTCTAGTCCTTTGATTCAGTTGGCAAGTCAGTTCATATTTAACAGTAAGAACACGTGGGCTCCGAAATGTTGCCGTCGAGAGTCTGAAGTGAGACTGAGCTGAAGTCAACACCGCAGAGCGGGGCCTGTCGGGATAATCAAATGAACGCTGATTGCCTACCTTTGTTCCGTTTTGAAGAGTCACCTTTATGCAGTCTTTGACATTTAATTAGCCTATTTAGGAGCATTCGCGTGATTTTTTACTATTAAAATTTTGCATAGCAAAAAAGCTCCCTCTTTCACTCTAATTACACGTGTATTATGTGAATTCAAATGCTAGAAACCGTCGTTTAAATTTTCAATCAAGTAAGCACAGGTAAAACAGGTACTTTAGCACAATTATATTTAATTTTGCAATACTTTAGTCGACACGAGGTGGCGCATAGGTAGACAATTCATTTTGTAATAACGTGGAGCGGCCAAAGTCCCGCCGGAGTTCCGCGTTTAGGAAAAGTTTCGCTGGCGACAGCTGCAAGCTTTGAATTGCCCATTAAAATTTCTACTTCAACTAAAAATTACCCACTATTTGAATTATCGTCCAATAATAGATAGATTAATTACACGTTGGCCCTTAAACGCCCTATAAACGTACTTGAAGGAAACCTGAAAAGATATATTTTCTCGCTGTGAGTGCGATAACACAGTCCATTGTGTGTGAAATCAACAGGCGTATTTTTCGTGGTTCCTTCACGAACTTTCCAAGGTTTGCATAAAAAACACATTACGTTCCACGATAACACTTTCACCTATTCAGTGTTCCCGTCCTATACTTAAAATGGAGTGTTTTTCTAACTGTCGAAAATACACAATCGGCTCCATCGCCCGCGGGCGCACGAAAACACACAGCAGAATGAAGCACAAAATGGAAGGCAGGCGTCGCGTCCGAGATAACAGCGCGCATTCCAAAAAAGGAAAATTTTATAAAAACAAAATTTAAAAGGATGAGAGGAAGTGAGTAAATTGTGAATGTGGCAGGAGAGGCTTTTGTTTACGGCGCGTCACAGCGAGCGAGTTGACCGAGGCGCCGGCGCCGGCACCCGGTGACCCCGGTGTGCAGGAGCCTTTGTTACAACTAATGAAAGCCCACCCGACCGAGCGTCAACACTGCGACTAACTTCGCTAAATTACTATACATAAACCTAAGAGATAAGCGAGACAGTACGTTACTTTAAAGAAGTCTTTCATTTACGCTCTGTACGTCTAGTATAGGTTGTTGATAGTTGACACAACGTTTATAGTTTCAGTTTTCTTCCATACATTTACAAGCAGCGCCTCTAGCGGAAACTATCATAAACTAAAATTGGTAGTATGAGTTATTTCAAATCGTAGTTTTAAAAAACGAAATAAGTTTACGTGTAAATTATAGCTTTTTGGTAGTACGAGTTACATGTTTGACAGATCTTAGGTAGTCAGCTTCAACGAATTCGAAAACTTTCATAGTTGTTGCTCTCACTGAAAATTTGTAGGTGAGAAGCGTTTTTGTTGTTGGTTAGGATCTAGTTAGAATTTAATTTGTGACTATCAGCGATCATATTTTGCGTGGCGAATGGCTGCAGAGGCAGAGGAAACCCTATTAACCACTAGGAACTAACACAAACTTAAGAATGCGGAGTAATGATGGCAGGAATAGTGCTTGTTATTAGAGATAGTTTATATTGGTTCAGTGACTGGACCCAGTAGAGTACTATGTTGGTACTGATCCCGCTTGGACGCTATTTTCAACCAAGTCCAATGCGACTGTGTCGTGAAATCTGCCTTACTGCGTCCAGGCACTGAACCAATGTATATCACCATTAGGGTGCTTACATAGAGATACTGGTTACCTGTATCTACCCGTACCGGTAACCTGCTGTTTATCTTTCAGCGAGTGCGCTAGAGCATTTCACGGTTTTAAATTTCTCAGTGAGCGATACCTAATCAAGTTACCGGTACGGGTAGATACAGGGAACCCGATTCTTTACGTAAGCACCCTTAGAAATGAAAAATAAATGTTTAAAAATAATCATTTATTACTTATATAGTTATCCATTACATAAATGGCCTAAATCCCCACGAGAGGACGATAGCGTCGCGGCGTTGACTGCCTCGGACGAATCACGCGTCGACGGGTTGTCCTAGGACTCTGCCTTGGTCTCAGTGGGGCAACAAGTATTGGGCTTCTTCCGACGACAGGGCATCTTGGGCTTCGTCCAACGACAGAGCGTCTTGGGCTCCCCACATGTGCAGAATAGGTCGTAGGAGATTCTACACCATGTACGGACATTTATTTATGGCAGTTAACCTGCCGTGGGGTCCATAGGCAGGCTTGTTTAGGTCCCCATTCCTGTAAATAGTACGAATAGATTAGGTCTAGTAAAATATTATTTATTCCTACAATTTTACCTTAAGTTATCGTAAACATAATAAGTATATAGGTAGGCAGGTACTTACCTTTCCATAAAATCTACAATTAGGTACTTCGAATTGCGATGCACTTGTGAGGATCATTCTTAATTCTATAATTTTTATAAATAAAAGCTTGTAAACCAAATTTCAGTTTGTTTTTGTTAGAGTCATTGACATTGATTGACATATATATTTTGGTTAGAGTCATTGACATATAATATACGAAAATCAAGACGCCAAAATGACATGTGTGTTTGCCCTTTCTTTTTACAAGCGCTAGAAAGAGGTAAAGTATCTAGAGTGAAGTTCGCACAATCGAGTTGTAGCATAAACGATATCGCATGAACTATAATAAAAAAATGTAACTCATACTACCAATTAACTTGGAAACTAATAGTTTGGCGTGCTTACGATTTCTATCAACGTTGACATATATTGCAAGCCCGTACTAGACGCTCTGTACGTCTAGTATAGGTTGTTGATAGTTGACACAACGTTTATAGTTTCAGTTTTCTTCCATACATTTACAAGCAGCGCCTCTAGCGGAAACTATCATAAACTAAAATTGGTAGTATGAGTTATTTCAAATCGTAGTTTTAAAAAACGAAATAAGTTTACGTGTAAATTATAGCTTTTTGGTAGTACGAGTTACATGTTTGACAGATCTTAGCTAGTCAGCTTCAACGAATTCGAAAACTTTCATAGTTGTTGCTCTCACTGAAAATTTGTAGGTGAGAAGCGTTTTTGTTGTTGGTTAGGATCTAGTTAGAATTTAATTTGTGACTATCAGCGATCATATTTTGCGTGGCGAATGGCTGCAGAGGCAGAGGAAACCCTATTAACCACTAGGAACTAACACAAACTTAAGAATGCGGAGTAATGATGGCAGGAATAGTGCTTGTTATTAGAGATAGTTTATATTGGTTCAGTGACTGGACCCAGTAGAGTACTATGTTGGTACTGATCCCGCTTGGACGCTATTTTCAACCAAGTCCAATGCGACTGTGTCGTGAAATCTGCCTTACTGCGTCCAGGCACTGAACCAATGTATATCACCATTAGGGTGCTTACATAGAGATACTGGTTACCTGTATCTACCCGTACCGGTAACCTGCTGTTTATCTTTCAGCGAGTGCGCTAGAGCATTTCACGGTTTTAAATTTCTCAGTGAGCGATACCTAATCAAGTTACCGGTACGGGTAGATACAGGGAACCCGATTCTTTACGTAAGCACCCTTAGAAATGAAAAATAAATGTTTAAAAATAATCATTTATTACTTATATAGTTATCCATTACATAAATGGCCTAAATCCCCACGAGAGGACGATAGCGTCGCGGCGTTGACTGCCTCGGACGAATCACGCGTCGACGGGTTGTCCTAGGACTCTGCCTTGGTCTCAGTGGGGCAACAAGTATTGGGCTTCTTCCGACGACAGGGCATCTTAGGCTTCGTCCAACGACAGAGCGTCTTGGGCTCCCCACATGTGCAGAATAGGTCGTAGGAGATTCTACACCATGTACGGACATTTATTTATGGCAGTTAACCTGCCGTGGGGTCCATCGGCAGGCTTGTTTAGGTCCCCATTCCTGTAAATAGTACGAATAGATTAGGTCTAGTAAAATATTATGTATTCCTACAATTTTACCTTAAGTTATCGTAAACATAATAAGTATATAGGTAGGTAGGTACTTACCTTTCCATAAAATCTACAATTAGGTACTTCGAATTGCGATGCACTTGTGAGGATCATTCTTAATTTTATAATTTTTATAAATAAAAGCTTGTAAACCAAATTTCAGTTTGTTTTTGTTAGAGTCATTGACATTGATTAACATATATATTTTGGTTAGAGTCATTGACATATAATATACGAAAATCAAGACGCCAAAATGACATGTGTGTTTGCCCTTTCTTTTTACAAGCGCTAGAAAGAGGTAAAGTATCAAGAGTGAAGTTCGCACAATCGAGTTGTAGCATAAACGATATCGCATGAACTATAATAAAAAAATGTAACTCATACTACCAATTAACTTGGAAACTAATAGTTTGGCGTGCTTACGATTTCTATCAACGTTGACATATATTGCAAGCCCGTACTAGACGCTCTGAAACTTCAGAAATTGGATCAAGAAAGACCCCTCGTTGCGTCATTATAGGAGAGAAAACTAGGGAATACTTGGCTGACAATATCGTTAAAGTTTAAACAGATGAAAATTAATCTGGCCCATGATTTGATCGCGGCGGCCGAGGCACGCGGTTTTCATTAGGGCCTGCCATTTGCATGTAATTCATTGCCGCCCTACACATTTCTTCGTGTTATTTTAGTATAATGTTTTTACAAAGTTTCAGGGGTGTATATTTTCGGAGC
The DNA here is from genome assembly GCF_932276165.1 of Plutella xylostella. Lineage (NCBI taxonomy): Eukaryota > Metazoa > Arthropoda > Insecta > Lepidoptera > Plutellidae > Plutella > Plutella xylostella. The sequence continues at coordinate 5,685,139 of NC_064005.1, forward strand.
TTATGCGAGGCTCTGATAATAGAGTTCGTTAGAAATCCGCGATTAGTAGTCCCACGCTTCAGTGTTATTATTCTATTCAGGTAGGTTTTGATGATAGGGTTTGTAGTGGAATCATAATGACGGTATATCAAAGTAATTACTAATTATGAAATGTAAAGCAACGCACGTATGCTTTATACCTACATGATATAGTCTAGAATTTTAATGCAACAGGTGTGATCATGACTATTTATTTTCTTTACATATTTTTTATTTATTTTTATTATAATAATAAGTAATTTAATTCCAACTTATCAATAGGGTAATGAAAATAAACTTATACAAAATAATAAAAATCTAATAAAATTACTTAACGTAACCTAGATCTTGTAAGTATCTAGCTGTCGGTCACATTATGTTACCCGTTTTTTTATATGTATATAGGTACGTACTAGCAGGAAGGGCAACAGATGAACATGTCCTATTTTTTAAATGCAGAGGTTTTGGTTGTAAGTATCCTCAGGTGGGCGCTCTACATTCTCTTCAAGACCCGAATGCCGGAGTAAGAAAATACACTTGGTTTACACAAGACGGCATAATTCCTTCCGGTAAAGCCACTGACATTATGTACCTACCTATATAGGTACGTGCAGACTGCAGATCAATGGGTAAACTCAAATTATCCTTTATTCAAGCAATTCCTATGTATTGTATTTGTTTTAAGATAAGTATATTCAAATTTGCACGCTACAATGTCTTTTCATCATTTATGCTTTCTTTCATTTATAAATATACTTACATAGATATGTCTTACATATGAAATCGTTTTTTTGCCTCGTATTATTTACCCATCCAGTCATAATTATGACACACATCGCACTGGGCGCTACATTATAGCATTAGTAAAAGCATAGAATAACAAGTACAGGTAAAAGTTACCTTAGACCAGCTACGAATTTGCTACGTGCTTGCTACGCCGCGTCGTAGCTGTCGTAGTCGCTTTGAGAATGGGAATCGGTGACCTTCGCACTAGCCTCCATGGCCGTATGAAAAAGATACTTTCTTGCGTCATTCATTCATTGATTGGTATGCGCATTGACGAGTCCGCGTTGTTCTATGGATATGGGATTCATATTCTTATAAAAAACCCTAAAATTCTATATTAACTACAATTAATTTCGCATAGTTATCTATAAGTAAGTTTCTAAATTATAAGTTTATAGTAAGTTTATAGCTACAAAAACTAGTACATAAGTATTAATAGTAATTTACCTAAATACGGCACTTATTTTTGTTTACTGCATCATCATCTGCAAAAATCTTATAGTTAAGTAGCACTAATTAATTAATTAATGTAACTTAAGGTACGTGTCAATTTAATTAGTTAAATAAGTCTGTTTATTTTACATTTAAGTTTTCTTTACTTACCTACTCGTGTTGTGGTCGCATGTATTTAGAAAGTACACATTACAATAACTTTAGTCTAGTCTTAAATTATTTATAAAAGTGTAACTTATCTGTTTTGTGATCCTTAAATAAATAAATAAAAAAAAATAAAAAAAATACAACAAACTTATCTGTTCCAGTGAGAGCTCACGTAAATGTCTAATATTTCTTGATTTTATAAGATTTTAAGTTAGCCTGTTGTGGTAATTCACCCTTGCGGTTTTAATAAACCCATCTAATCTATATGAATATATAATTCATTGGTTGGTTATGAGATATGGATCAATTTAGTTCGCTCTTACCGGAACAGATAAGTTTGTCGTTGTTGTACCTAACTTTAATATGTTGATATTTTATTTCCCCCTCGCACCAAAGGCTTTGAAATACTTTTTTTTCCTAAAATCAATTAAAATAAACGTGTCAGGTGTTAAAGTTAATTATCTAATATGCCAAATGCCACTATCGATTACATAATTATCATTTGTACTAGGAGTGCATAATGTACATCCACTGTTACGCGATAATAACAATGTTGAATCTGTAATGGTCGGATTTCATTTACATACACATGTAGGGATATTTGCGTATATGGGACAGATCAAGTGATATGTTAATATTGTTAATGTAGGATGGGTTAGTGTGTTCCTAGAATATTGTGTCACCGATTCATGTAACTAGGGATATCTCAGTCAGCGCATCGGTCTCTGCCAGAACAACCATTATTATTATTATTATTTTATTTCACATAAAAAAATCATTGTACAAAGGCGAACTTTATGCTAGTAGCATTCTCTACCAGTTAACCTTTGGTGATGTCGAGAAAGTTGTTGGTATAGTGCGACAGGCTGAGAGAAGAGAAGTTTATCTACTTAAATCGAGACACAGAGATATGCTTTCTTTTCACATAATAACTATACAAATTATATGCCTGTATATATAAATATATTCCTACATTATATAATATATCGAATACCTACTAATAATACATGAAGTCGGTTAAAAATATAATAAAATATAATTTAATATCATCATCACCAAATAAAATATAATTATTTAAAATCAATCTTGTTGATCGTTCTTACCATACAGGGAGTCAACCATCAATATTATTTAATTTTATGACTTTTTAGCTTTCATGTTAATAATTTAATCATTGCTATTGTTTATGAGTATTCGACGTTAATTGCATAAAACGCTTTTCTGTTTATCAAATATGCTGATAAAACCTTTAAGAGTTTGAAAGTTTAACACGTATTAAGTATAACTCGATGGTTTAACAACGTTTTTATAATTTGCCAGGGTGCAACACGCTATGCCTATATTGAGGATAATCCCGTTGCGTTTGCACTGAAATTGTAACTAATTATAGTGAAATTCCTGTGTAACTGTCTGATATTGTTATAAATCTGTTGTTGTTGATGAAACCTTTCCTTTGGCTGGTAAATAACGGTCTCTGCTTCCGGAGTCTCATAAATGCGACTAAACAGCCAAGAGTTATGACAGGGCGCGGGGCCACAAAGGAAGCTGTACATTTTTTCTCTAACCTTATTAACGTTCATTGCGCTACCATTTTTCTCGTGAACTATTTTTATTTGTAACTTTATTTTTCTCTCAAAACAGCTACAAATGATAAAGCGTATAAAAATCCATTGAGACCCTCATTTTTAGGAATGTATTATGCTCTTTTTGATTAATTAAATTTCACTAAAAGTGCAAGGAACCCGTGCGCCAGTCTTCATAAAAAGATGTCTGAATTTTCAAATGCGAATTACTGCAGCTTTATGCAGCTTATCAGGCTTTCTACGTTTATGACTAGACTTTTTGCAGCTTTCTTTTTATGTCTTTAGGAATCTCGCTTTCGCGTAATGAAATGCAAACTTCGAACTCATGTTTCATTCCAAAAAGTATTCGAGTGCAAATACGCCAAATATCTAGTGCCTATTGTAATGCATTTTATGCTTCCTGCTGTAAGTGTATTGACTTTGATATCATGAAGTGTTTATGTAGCTTTGTCTGAAAAAGTGTAGCTTCTACAACAAACTTCCAATATGGTGCGATCTACAAACTGCAAGCCAAGCTTTGACATTATTGCATTAAATAAATCTTTTAAGGGAAGGGACATTAACTTCTATAATACTGTGTGAAAAAGCTTTTATCAATTAAAGTTCCTTATGCAGAAAACAACCAAAGCATCCAAGGTGAAGTTTCAAAATGAGCGAACGATCCATCACCAACTAAACGCACTCCCGAAACCTCGAGCAGATTCAGATAATGCACTAAACTGGGAACTAATTAATTAAATATAGGCCGTTGAGGAAAGTTGCGCAGACAGCGCTCCCTACCGGCGGAATTAAGAATGCAAAGCGAAGCGTGGGAGCGCGCCAAATGCTCGCGCTTTCGGCATCACACCGCACATTTTATACCCAGTGACCCTATTCGGAACTACGTCGCGAGTGTAGCGACCACGATAACGTTTCTCCTAACAGCTTGTAGAGGATAGATGGACAGAAGATGGATATCTGGATTGACCATTTTATACTAGAATATGAAAATTACTCCTAACCGAATGTAGCTATGAAACGCTCAGAGGTTCTGTGATTTCTAGCGCAAACTGCTTCTCTGTAGGATCGCTGGGTTGTCTGAATAGGCCTTGGCATTCTTTCCGCGACCGTTGCAAACTATTTCCCCTTTTAATGACGGCCCGCAAACATCGTATTCACTAACTGGGGTCTGGTAGAGGATTTTCGCGCTCCAAAATGCAGGTTAAGCCTGTTAAAAGAGAATACGGGCTCTCGTGTCAGCATTTAGCCGTGATAGATGCTCCTTTGAAGCTTCCAATTTCCGATGAAATACTTACATTAACCATTGAACGTCCATACGATGAATGAATAGCAGGGTTCAGAAGTCAGAAGTGAACAGATAGTGATTTTTGTTAGTTTGTTTACTGAATTACTCAATTACCTTAGTAATTATACTATATATTTTCCATTTTAAATAGCCATATACTTTGTACTCTCCTCATGCTCTCTAACTTTTTGTACACTGACGTCCTCCTCTCTTTTGTACTTATTCCGTGAATAAAAATAGTAAATTCACAATCAAACATTAAGAATATTTATAATTACTCTTATATTAAATTTTCCATAGTACATCGGTACTGTAAATCTATGATAATGTTCACCATGGGTGCAATACATAAATGCATTTACAAGTTCTCAACAACTCCCTTCACTTAAATTTATCGCCTGCTAGATATTCAGATTTATTCAATAGCGCCAATTTCAGTTTTATATCTTCCGCTTATACAAAACTTATGCCTACAATCGAGCACATGTCTCGGATACGTTGATACGTTACCATTCGTTTTAAACTTGTACTCTAAGTGTAAGGGTGTAGGGTTGGTTTCAAAATCTGTGTAAGAAGCTTTATAGAGTCAGTTCGCCAAAATATAGGCATTATTTCGGGATAAGCAATTCAATCCTATATGAATTGATGCGCATAATTCAGACATTATCCTCTGGTCCCATTATGCCGCTCTATTTGCCCAAGTGGTTAGAAGTAATAAATTTAAAACGGCTTTCTAAGAATGCTCTTCACGGAAAATAAACTTTCGTATGGGGCCTTTGTTTTTATGTCGATGTTAAAATATATTAGTCTGCTGCTAGCTACGAGGCGGACTCGCGTACTGTCTTACAAAATTTCTATTATTTTCTTAGAAATGTTCTTTCGAGTAAAATACTAGTTTTTTATCTCATTTGTTTTTTTTAATAACACCGCTTTCTATTTTTTTTGTTTCTGATATGTGTTGGTTACCAGTTACCAACACAAGAACTAAACTGGGATGTGTTACCGTGCTAAAAAAATATCATTATAACCCTGGAAGTATCTGTAAAATAATAATTTAAGTATAATTTACTGAACAACAATACCCATCTACTATGAATTTTAATAGGTCCACCCTGATATTCCATACAATACTTACTACAGCAGCGGTGTATTAAACCCTATTCGATGGAAAACGAGTCATCCAATAATGACTGTGAAATCAATGGAAATGCAGGTTCAGTAGCAGAACTGTGACCGCAGAACGGTCCACTGATATTCAATAATACCCCACACCATGTAGGTACCTACCGAGCCTCGCACAGTGGGCTGGAATTACTGGAAACTAATATCACCTAAAATTTACTCGGACTCGACGCTACACATAACACAATCGCTTTCATAGCATCATGTGTAAGTACATCATATTGAATCGTGATACAGGGTGTCCCAAAAGTAAACCTACATAGTTCCGTTTTTCCGTTCGTTTAGGTAACTCAAAATCTAACACTAGATGCTTCGAGGTGTCCAGTGAAAATAACACCAAATTACTCCTAAACGGAAAAGGCTAGCTTAATTAATTAAATCTTGAGCAGGCAATAATTAATTACTTACTCAAGTCTATTGCACATCGCATTTGACTACAGCATTCAATATTTTAACGCATACAGTCTCAAAATGCAATATTTAAAACGGAGGAAAGAGGCTGCAGGAAGTTATAAAAGTGCTCTTCAAGTCGGCATATTACATTCGGCTTTTCTGACTGCCATGCCAGTCGATTTTATGCGACTTAATAGTAAGAAAAATTAAGTTTAATTCTGGCATAACATTCCTGTCTGAAAAACTTGGAGAGAGAGAAATAAACAAAAATGAGCCGTAAGAAGCTTTAAACTGGATGCGAAAGTTGCCGAGGCTCAGCCTTTATAGACCCGTAAAACCTTCGAGATTTATTGAAACTTTAACTTTAGTTATTTGTACGTCGGCAAATAAACAAAGTGTACCGCAGCTGTATCACGTAAACCGAGGAAACTATTACATTCTGTAACAAATAATGCTGTTTCCAAATCTATATGTATTTCGCTACCTAAGATGTCGCCGTCATCGGATCACGATGAGGAGGACATCATACCGTAACACTGTTAAAATTTCCTATAGCACCAAATCTACGCATTCATTTTTAGATTGAAAAACTTACGGTCTTATTCATAAAAAAACCTTAAAGTAGGGTTACTGAGCTCAATAGTTACGGAACACATTAAGCCTATTTGAGGTTTCGTAAAAATCTCTATTCATAATAGTTCCGTAAACCTTCAGTAACTATAGTGATGCTAATAGATTTCACAGACCAAACATTTTGACATTTACCCTATTAAGTTGCCGGTCCGACGAAACCATAAACAAAAATAGCGAAAACTTTCATTCATTTATCAATCTCTATTATCTATGTTAGCCACGGCGCGGCACTTAAAAAAGTTTACGTTGGCTTAAAGGCGCAGTTGGCCAAGCCAAAACCCACAAAAAAAATAATTAAATTTTTACGTTACCATGGCAACTTATTTTCAGCAAATATTAACTCACAACAAATGTCAAATCGTCAATAAAGCAGAACAGCTGTTGACCGGCCGCCATGTTTTTGTACAAGAGGAGGCTTACGGAAGGTGTATAGTAGGGTCCAGCCAACTTTAGCATATCAAGGTTTTACGAATCAGTTGGAGAGTTCTTTAGCGCTATTGATCGTTTATGAATAAAGTTTTTTTGACATTTGCTTATAGCAGGCCTATAGGTCTCCCGTAACTTTTTATGAATAAGACAGTTAATATATAGTGTTGAAGTATTATTTGTTTGAGAAAATATGAGATGTTCCATGGATACAGATCGTACATAACTCGTCGCTCTGGCGTTCTGGAACCATCTGATAGTGTTCAATATTTTACGTCGTAGAGGCGATAACATTTTCAATAAATTGTAATAAACCATTTCCTTCAAAATACAATTTGAGACACTTTGCAGACACACCATAATGTTTGTTGGAGTATCTCGTAAAGGATAAACCACCTTTTGCGAATAACGAATTTCAAAGTTTCATAGAGCAAAACACCTCATTTAGAATAAACATAGGGGGAAAGAGGGAATTGATAAGACAGCTGTTTTCGTATTTTTACGCATACGTATTTTTGAAGCCCAGTGCCGATAGATCGTAGAAATTCCAGGCAGTAATAGGCACAATGACTTCAATGACATCCAGTTTAACGATATCTAGATTTCTAGGCATACAATCTACTACTTATACCTATTATGTGTGTTGTATACAGTATCAGCGAGACATGATGGCGAGGAGTTTGGCTGTGTAAAACATTATGAATATTCATTATTTGGGACTACACTAGATAGAGCAACTATTTTACATGGCACAATCACACTACTCTATAACAAGGGCACTTAGTAGAAAATGGAGAATGGGTTATATTATACAAGATGTGCACTGTGTTTATAAACTTCTTGAAACTGTTTCCTTTGACATTTTGATTTTAGACAAAAGTTTTTGTAATTAGTAGTAGTAAGTATTGCATAAATATTCTATATCTATTATATATCTCAGCTCATCATACTGAAAAAAAACACTTTTTTTGTTCGGACATCGTTTTTCCTCTGTCGTTACAAAATTGACCTGCAAAATATTATATGGCATCAAAATCCTCGTACCTAGGTAATTACAGCATGGTTCCCGAGAACTATACATCTAACCAGAAGGCAGAGACGCTAATTCTGGCTATTTACCACTGAAAATGGAGCTCGCTTGCCATCGCGCGGCTCCGACGACGCCCGCTAGTGCTGTCCAAATGGCATTCTCACTATCGATAGTTGAACTGGAAATATATAGTAACGAGGTAGGACTATAGGTTTCTTTAAAGAACTAGGTAGTATCACTATGCGTTGTGCGTGCTTGCGTATGCATTATGATATTATGATAGATAGAATATAATACTTATTATATATTTATTTGCATGAATGTAGGTAAATGGCAAGTTATTACAAAATTTACAGCTAAATTCTGCCCTTTGGGAGCGTGCAAATATTATATAATATTACATGGCAATACAATTGATAAACTGAAATATTATTGATCCGTATTTATTAGGTAGATAGTCTATCGCTATGATATACTTACATATTACTTATATGACATAGAAAGATAGGTATTGAACTAACGTGAACTATCGATATTTTTGCGATAGAGAGAGCAGTATCGACGGCTAACACTAGCCCTGGGGCCATTAGCAAAATCGAAGGAAATTACTATTACCTACCCGTCCGCGTGAGACCAAACCTTGTTTCTGGTAAATGTGCTAGTTAGAGCTGCGATCGGGTGTACCATGCGAGTGACGTCATTGGGGCACGATGACGTCATGATTTTGGGATAGCGGCCCATTTGGATACTTAACTCGGTTATAGGTTGGATGTTTCTAACCGAAACAATAATTGACGGTCGAAATTCTATTAAGGGTCGGCAATAGGCAATCGAGGGTTGGCATTGTCATAGAATTATGTAGTAAATGATGCTCTACAGCCTTGAAAAAAATCACACCGGTAGTCGAAGAGTCTAGCTAGGTGCTGAATCATTCGAATTTAAGTAAAAGCTTATGGATAACTGTAAATTAAATGAGGCGTTTGTTAAAAAAAAAAAAGTTCCTTTTTGGAGAAATAGATGGCATTGTCTAGGGTTGTTCCAACTGTCAAACCCTCAGAACACACTCAGATCACATGTTATTCTGTGAGGCTAACGAAATGTAAAAGTGACGTAGGTAGGTAGTATTGTAGTATTATTTTCTCTATGATGATAATATATCATGTTATGTAACAATGGTTAATTTACATTACCGCGAATGATTTAACTTACTTACGTGAATGAAAATCACTTGGTATGAAATGATCCGAACACAACCATGATTCTTTTCGCAGTTTCCAATCAATTTTTCGCACATTTATCAGAGTCGCCTTAATCCATTGTTGCGCCTGGCTTTCATCATTTGGAAATTTATGATGTCCTTTATTTTTACAAGTTGCGACGGCACACATTCTCATCTTGTCTTGTAAGTATTTCTTTGGGATCTTATTTACGATCATACAATAAATAAAAATAGAAAATCAGTTCTCGCACGCAGCACCCGTTCAAACGGCGCGGGTAGAACTATTCACAGAATACTTATACTATCCCAAGCCACATGCAGTCTGAGCCTCGGAAGGATGGCTCGCGCTACCACCCGACATTAAATCACAACTAGTGAGTTCTTATTCTGAGTTTAGTACTCTTTGCTCTCTATGTAATTTTTGACAGTTGGTACACTGCGTTTTCACGCCATCTATCGGCATACCCAAAAGCTCAACTGACAGCTGTCAAGGAAAACGGCTCATTCAGAATATGACGAAAAACCAGTAAATGACACTCCCGTATTGTAACAACTGTGTCGTAATCATCGAGAATTTTCATATGATTTTTATCATATTATAAAGTTAAAGGCTTGGACTAGGCGCTAAATACCTTGTTTTTTAATAAACACACACTTATTTTGTGTAAATTAATCCCAAACTTGAGCAATTTTTTTCCCTCAAAACTTCATACAAATATCTATGGCGGCTTTCTGTGTTATAAAATCATAAACACAAGTGACGTTTGACTCAGTTGGCCGCTGGCCTCCAAAGAAGGGTCACGTCGGTTTAGGCAGCACTGACAGCTCGCGATCTTATCGTGTACAGATACAAAATCACTGCACATTGGTTGTCATTGCACTTTTTCAACTTTTATGACACCAACATAAATTTGATTTGAAATTGAGGAAGCATAATTCTTCCAGTATATTCAATACATTAAATTAAATTAGATAGTGTGCAATATTCTCGTGACATTACAGTCTCGTAAAGGTCTGATGAGGAGCAGGAATATAGCGAATGGATCTAAGTGATGACAATACGCACGAACATTAGGTTAGGGATCAAAAATACAGTCTCTTGGTGCTGGTTGAGGTATGGTCTCGTGAGGATCTGATGAGGGCAGTAACACGGTGGTGGCTCAATTTTATTTCAAAGATGTTAATAGCTAAAAGCATCGAGATTGGGCTATTAAGTATGTTTTTCAGAGAGAGAGAAAGAGATTTTATTTTTCCTCTGGATGTGTTAGGTTTACTGGGTTTACTAAGTTCATTCTGTTAATGGCATCAAGTTGTTATGTGTTCATAAGTAATAATTATTTATTAACAAAATGCTGTTGGTTCTCCACGAAAATGTAAAAATAAAAATAAAATAAATAAAAATAAATTCGTAACGTAAAATTGTCAATGACGGAATTTCTTCTATAGACAGTAGCCACAAAAAAAAAACGATAGATGGCGTGATTTGAAGATAAAGATACATTTATTCGACACATAGACAGCAACAACAAAAAAAATACAGATTTAAAGAAAACAAACACATACTTATACAAAACATCAAAGAAAAAACCGGCCAAGTGCGAGTCGGGCTCGCGCACAAAGGGTTCCGTAGCAGCAAAATTACAGTTAAATCAACCTATCTCAAAAACTATAAGAGATACTTTGATCAAACCAAAAATCGTTGAAAGAGTTAATTAGCATGCATCACCTCTATTTTTTTTAGAATTTTATACCCCGTAGTTATAAAAATAGAGGGGGGGGGACATACTTTTTACGACTTTGAGAGCTGATATCTCAAAAACCGTTCACTTTAAGAAAAATGTTTTTTAGAAAACTTTATATCATTTTAAAAGACCTTTCCATTGATACCCCACACGGGTATGTACATCGAAAAAAAAAATTTCATCCCTCAGTTACATGTATGGGGGGCCCCACCCCCAATTCTTTTTTTTACTATTTAGTGTCATATTTTTGTAGCGGTTCATACAACACATATTACCATCAAATTTCATCACTGTAGTACTTATAGTTTCCGAGTAAATCGGCTGTGACAGACGGACAGACGGACAGACGGACATGACGAAACTATAAGGGTTCCGTTTTTGCCATTTTGGCTACGGAACCCTAAAAAAGGATACACATCAAAATAACTGGAAAAAATATAAGCCCCAATTTACTTGTGTGGGACAGGGAGTACCATAATATTTTTTTTGGGTTACTCCCCATCTATGCGAAATATCAGCTTGATATCTTTACCCGTTTCTGAGAAAAAGGGCGGTGACAGACGGACAACAAAGAGATCCTACCTATATCCTATAACGGTTGCTTTTTTTCTTTTGACGTTCGAAACCCTAAAATTAAGTAAAAATATTATGCTGCTACCAAAAAATGTACTTACAGGTTTTGAAAAAACGGTATATAGTAGTAAACAAATTATAAACAAACAAAAAACCCGACTGCACGCTAAAAATATGAAAACAAGTCCCAATGTAATGGAAAGTATCGTAGGCGGGGACCAGCAGAGGGTTCACCATTTAGCTGAATGTTACTTAGAAAACGGCCTTGAGTGGCGGTCAAGTTGGTCCCCGCCTGCGATACTTTCCATTAACATTGGGACTTGTTTTCATGTTTTTAGCGTACAGTCGGGTTTTTCGTTTGTTTATAATTGTATTTTTTTATTTGTAACTTTTTAGTTGTTTTTATTTTATGAAATTTTACGTCTGTAGTTCATGATCATTTTTTATTTCAATAATTTTGGTGTTGTTATTTAAATACCTTCAATATGCTTATTTTTATAATGTGAAAATCAAGCCCTTTCATTTGATACCTTACACGGCAAAGTTGAATTATTATTTTTTCGATCATCACGTTATGTCCTCTAGAGGGCACTATGTTCATTTTAATGGAACGTCACATAGCCTATAACCATTGCGCCATCAATACGCTTCTAACAATACCTCATACATCAAAATCTATCAAGCCGTTTAGGCTACAGGAGGGAACAAAGAAACAGACAAACATAAATACATACAATCAAAAAACATTACCCTCCTCTTTCGGCAGTCCGGTAAAAAGGAGTAAGACAGGGGGTCATTCTGAACTTTTGCTCTGCGAGTTTTGGAAATTAACTTTGTTGGACATGTGACTTTTTACCATGGAAAACGAATATTTTTTTTCGCGAATTTGCAAATCTCGTAGAACAAAAGTTGTTCAGAATGACCCCTTGAGTCATCCTCTTTTGGCTTAGTATAGCCCTTTTGCGACACTATGTATTTACTTTGCTTTGTCGTCGGGGTTCAGTTGGCTGGAGAATGCCCGAAACTTATTATCTACACTTTAATACTTGTAGTTACCTTTCTACAAGTAAATACCACATTTGTTTGAGAAAGCTAATCGGGTTCCGAGTATAGAGTAAAGTGGCACCCCTATTAATTTCTACTCTTTCCTGGTGCCTACCAGTGTAAGTAAGAATTATACTTACTTACCCTAAAATCACCCAAAATGTACTTGAACATAATTGTCAATAAAGTTGGCGAGTAAAAGTTTATCGACCCACTGTGCAAACTTACATGTGTGCGTGTCACTGCGTGTGCTGTGTGAAGAGCATTGAAAACCCAAAATTGGCGCGGCACGTCACCCTGTACGGGCCCTTAAAAGTTGCAAGTGAGAAGGCAAAGTTCGCACCACGTAAGGATGTATATAAATTAATTACTTTAAAAATAATATGTAGATTGGTAGGTATAAGATAAGTTCCTCCTACCCCTCCTATATACCAAATGTACCTACCCGAGGCACCTACTCGTGTCTATTCGGTATTTTGTCAAAACTTCGCCCCGTTAAAAAGTTTCGCGACTAAGAAATTAATGCCTCTTCATTGAATCTAAGGCCGCAGCTACATCATAAAAGGGACCACTTTTTATTAAACGGATTTATTGTCTCAGTTAAAAACTGATTTATGTGACAGTTTGATAATGTCCGCAGAGATTCCAGTAATTTGCCGTACGAAACATTAATGTTTTGCGAACAAGTAATACTTTTGTAATCAGGGGGGGGTTCGGGACCAAAACTACACGTTAATTCAAGCGAGTTTAATTAGCTAGCCGGAATGAAACGTCCGGTTGGAAACTTGAGGTGAGCCGTATTTCATATTTAGGTGCGTCCTGGGGAGTTGGGGTTGCCATCGCAGCCCGAGCCCCGGAGCAGGCCTCTCCGCTGGGACACCCGCCACTAATTCTGATTACCCGCTTTCATTTGCTCATTAGGTCGCAACGTGTAATGAATTACTTATGTGCTCTGATGTCATGAACATTTATGAATTTTCATATCAATTAGCGATTCCTACATTTACATTTATTAGTAGCTAAGTATAAGTAACTATTGTTATGTAGATACCAAATTATAAACGACAGTTGTTATCGAAGCACTAAACTGTGGTCAAACCCTAAGAAATGCATTTTAGTGTCCTTATTATCAGTGTTGTTCTCCCTACAACAGTAGTAAAACTCGTGACAATGTAACCGCCTGCCATCGCATCGGAGTGAGAAACCGCATACGTCTTCACGAACTAACATATTCCGCTGTTCAATGGGTAACTCGTAACTTTTTACGAGTCTATTTGGCCCAACAGCTGTAACAGTTAAGTAACGACGGGAACGTGGAGTATGTTCGTATCAAGAATGGACCGCGATCACCATTAGGCCGCCGCCACGTGTCCCGCTCGGTCGTCAGCACATTAACTGAGACGTGATAAAGTAAATCGAGGTGTTTCCTCCAAAGAAAGTTGCCTTCAAACGGGCGGATTACGACGGCGACCGAATGAAAACGAGCTGCTAATGAGCATGGCAACTTAATTGCCGCATTGCCGCGAGCTCGCACTATTCGAAGGGGCGCTCTGAATTCCGAGGGCGCTGAATGCTGATAGCGACACAATGGCATCGTTAAGGAGCGGCTAATGAAAGAGTGGAGCCTGCTGCTCGCCCTATTAACCCGATGGCTTCGAGACCCGATCCCGACCTGGCCACCTAATAAACAAAAATTGTCCGGTTACCCATAAAAACGGACATCAAAAGCAAGGGTAATGTCTCCAAAAATGTTTACGTAAGAAATTGCCTTTGGCAATGTTTGGCAAATAAGGTCTGCGGCGGGTCGGTGCGTGTGACGGGAAATCTAATAACCTTCACGATTCAAACTTACATCCATTGCCTACAGAATCAGCCCTGCATGGTCACCGGCTGACCCTTCTTTCTAATTCTTTACAAGTATCGAATAAATATCTATCTGGTTTCAAGTGAATTATGTCAGGGTGCCTCGATTTCCCTTTTTTTGTCCTTTTGCTGTTATGTATGTTCGATGCTATCATGGGATTGGAAAATACTTAACTATATTTTTATTCCAAGATCTGGTCCGGATTTTTGAATGATATGAAAATACTTCGTGAGGTTTCTTTTTTCGGGAGCATGAATTTTCTTTCAGGTACAGTTTCAATATTAAACTCGTATTAGGTATTATTTTAACACGGGGTGGAATTTTATCTGTGGTTTTATCGGTGGAACTTTATTGTAGGTAGTCGGTACTTACCAACCATCTAGTTAGGATGAGGATTTGTAGTAGGTAGGTGTCATAAGTCATTACTATATCTACGGTCGGCGGTCATAGTACATCTTTTTATGGAACAGCTAGTTATCTAAAATTATAAATCCTTCGTTCTGAACGAGTAACCTAGAATCAACGCACAGCCGAACCTACTGAACGTAGGTATATCCTCTTGAAACTGCTATTCAATACAACTGATACAATACATAATTATACCAATATCTAAAAAAAATTAAATGAGGTGTTATAAGTTTGACGTTTATCTCCACAACACTCCCTCTGTCTTCCTCAACTTCAACCTCGGCATTCCTCATCCAACTACCTTACTACACTATGTACTTGTGATCTTGCTAAAATCTGCGGACTATGGACTAGTCAGGAGAGTCAGGAGGACGATTCCATTTGTCTGTCACTGTTTGTGTTTTAGACGGTTGAATGGCGTAGTGGTTAGTGGCCCTGATTGCTATGCCGAAGGTCCCGGGTTCGATTCCCAGCTGGGGCAGACATTTGTTTAAAGACAGATATTTGTACTCAGGTCTTGGGTGTTGATATTTATATTTAATATGTATCTATCTATGTATTTATGTAGTGTCGATCAGCTGTCCGATACCCATAACACAGGCTCTGCCTAGCTTGGGGTTGGATGGCCGTGTGTGAGATGTCCCCACATATTTATTTATTTATTTTATTCTCAACACGCATGATTGACATCCTTTATGGATTTTTCGTATTAACCCCATCTATTAACTTATTTATGTACTAAGATAAAGACTTCCTTGTGTTGCCAGTTGAAATTATAGTTCGGGTAGTCCCCTAGTAGTTTCGTAATGTTTATGAAAAATCCTAGATGGCGTTACTTGCTTCATCAGCTGCAAAATAACACAGATGACGTTTCATAAATTAGAAAGAGATGACAGATATCGATTCAATAAAACAGACAGAGTCAAATCAATTTTTCACTTTTATTTTACGAACATTTGTGCTGTGAACTGTGTGCAACTTTAATAAATAATGGCTGGTGTTTTATGCGACGTAAATTGTGATGTTTCGGCTATATTGTTTGACTTGGACAATACTCTCATACAAACACGTAAAGGAGATGCAAAGGCCTGCAATAAGGTTGGTTGATTTACCTTTATTTTTTTTTACGTTACCTAATTTTTGACACTGTCACGGTCACCCAGCTTTCCGGATCCCGGACAAAGTGTGCGCGCGCTGTCAGTGTGTTTCTCCGTCGTTGCATCACGCGTGGAAGAAAATGCTCGCGTTCCAGTGTGGCAGAATATAAATAGAACTTTCATAGTTGGAGAACGCGAGCTCGTCGTCCCGATTTAGATATTTTGGAAGAGCAATGGTGCTAATTATAACCGTGATGTAGATCCACTCCGTCTCAGCGCGATTCGAGTGCGGCTCTCAGTGGAGCGCGAACTGCTGCCCTTTGTGTTTAGTTGGTGTTTCGTTACAATGGGGGACTTATCGGAGCCGATCAAGAAATGCATTCTCATACTGAAATCTGCGAAGAGCGACACGGAAAAGTTCGCCGCGCTCTTCATGGTCACAAAGCTAGTGAAGGGAAAGGACTGTAACTCACAGGCCAAGAAGGCACTATTTGAAGCCATCGGGTTCAAGTTCCTGAAGAAGCTGCTCACCAACAACAATGTGCAAGAAGACTGCCCTCCCGCTGTTTACAAGTCAGTGGCCCTGTCCATCCTCACATGCTTCTGCAAGGACCCCGAGCTGGCCACACACCCGGAGATGCTCGCCAACATACCAGTGTTCCTCGACATTGTGCAGACTTCAGACAATGACGACTATGATGATAACCTAATCATCATCAGTGAAGCATACACATGCCTCCAGTGTATTGCTGAACAAACTGCTGGACAGAGAGCCTTGATTGAAGTTGGCGCCATCACAAAAATGTCTGAAATTTACTCGCAACAAAGCTTCCAGACTGATGAAGCTTTGAATATTCTTGTGAAGCTAGTAAGCCGCTATGGCCCTATTAGTTGGGGTAATGACCCAAAGCCTTTCCATGCATTGGTGAGCAAAATAGCCCTGGACTTTGCCACGGATCAGTCGGAGAGAAAATTTGAACTCGCTACAATATTGAGTGCCCTTCTGTACAGCTGCAACAAAGCAACAGTGGTACCCACAGCCTCTGAAGAAACATGGCCTCTGAGTATTTACAAGGCACTCCATGATATACTCACCAGCAAAATAGGCAAAAACCAAAGAGATCCTGCTCTCAAGCTTGCGGCTAATATTGTTGACCTTCTTGGAATAGAGTGGACCCTCAGTGATGAAGAAAATCCCAAGAAATTCTTCCTACTGCTTCTGCAACTTTGTGCTATTGAAGTGAGAATGCAACTGGATGACCGCAGTTTCAAACAAGCTTTTGCTAATGCTGAGTTGGTGACCTCTTGTTTTATAGTACTGGAGTTATCTATTAATTTTATGGCTACTGACCAACTTGATTTGGAACAAAAAGAAAAACAGTCTGTATACACTAGTCTTAAAGGAGCTTTTAATGCCATTGTATCAATTTTAACTAAGGTATCAAATGACAAGAACCGTGAAAAGTTACCAGATGCAGAGAAAGTGTTTGTGTGTGCCATGGTAAGAGTTTTGGTGGCTTGGATTGCACAGGAAACCACAGCAATGAGGGAACAAATCTATGCTTTATTACCATTTATTTTCACTCTTGCCAATGACTCCTTCCATGCATACCGTTCAAGGAAACTTTCTGAAAAGAACAAAACTGATGGTGAACCAATGGAAGCAGAAGTTTGTTTAATGGGTCAAATAGACCTATTGCGTTTAATGCTTCCTGCTCTCTGTCATCTGGTTGTTGAAGATAAAGCCAGGGATATTGTTCTGAATTTGAAGCAGGAAGATATTTTATATGAGGCAATGAACTTCCATTGGTCAATAGTGCACTATAAGAAACCCCCAGTACCAAAATCAGAAAGATTGAAACCCAGAACTCAACCCGAGCCTGAACTTGATCCTGATGTTCTTGAAGATATGAAAGATTCCCGGGCTGCCATGGTGAGCCTGTGCAACATCTTCATGAATCTAACAGTACTGGCTCCCAAGGTTGTAGACAACAGCCTCTTATTCAACACATTGCTAAAATTCATTTTCAACAATCTGCCAGAACTAAAGAATATCCCTGAAAATCTTGTGCTTCATGGACATCTTGGAGTTTTAGGTTTGTTGTTGCTCAAGCAACTAGCAAGCAAAGTAAAGAAGAATGACTTCTCAATATGCAGATACATTCAAGCTACTATAAGATTTTTGTGGGATGCTTACAATGTGGATGAGTCCAATGACCCTAATGCCTTAGTTGTTTCTATGTCTTACAAGGAATACTGGAGTGAAATTGCAGACCTGTGGTTCCTAGGCATGCAAACCATGAGTGGAGTTTTAGCCATAGTGCCTTGGATTTCCGAATTTGCCTTAGAGAGTGGCTGGGCTGAAGGCATAGTAGAAATGCTAGTTAAAGTAAAAGTGGGCACCCTTCCCCCTAATGTTAAATCAGCCTTTGAAGACTTCCTCTGCAGGCTGGTGGATTCCAATGAAAATGTTATTGCTGTCCTGAAGAAGGCAGGCGCACTGAAGATGTGCAGGAACCACCGCTTCATGGACTTGGGAAAGAAACTGTTTGGAGATTAGAAATACTTTTTTTACGTTTGATGCTTTCAATGTGAATGCCTCTTGTAAAATTGCAATTTTAAAAACTTATTTCCATTTATACTTTTTGTACTTTACCAGGGTGTCAGTCACTCCATTCATGTATACCTACTTGTAGTAGGTTAGGTGCACCTCTTATCTTTTTCTTAGATAGGCACCTAGGAAGTAAGTACCTACTTAAATATTGTGTAAATAACATAAATATGCTTCCCAGTACTATGAAACTATGCATAAGTATTTTCTTTTGTTTTCAGAATTCAAACTAATTTTCAGATGTGTAACTTTTTGTACGTAACAACTTAAACAAGATGTTTCATAATAAATGTAACATGATGAATAAATGTTGAATGGATATAGTAAGTTGTTATTATTTCATCATTATAGCTACCTACCCAAAATGTAAATACTGATAAGGACTGGTTCATTAACTTCATTTACGTAATTTGGTATCTTAGCCACGAATATGATGACCTAGACTCGAGACATAATATATTCAATAAGTATATGAATTGAATAGTATGTTGAAGTATTCTCTCTGAATTTTACAAACAATGTTACTTTTTCCCTCTAACACATAGATTTTTTAACTATTATACAGAATGGGTACCCACTTGCCTTCCTAGACCATTTATAAAGCTTTTGTAATAGGTCTGTTTGCAGTTGACACTAACTACAATTTTACTCTTTTCCGGAGCTGTGCCAAGACTAGGTGACTGAACGCAGCAGGCACTCTTGGCTATACGTTGATGTGGGTAGTTAGGTACCATTTATTTTAGCCCTTCCTGACAATAGTTTAGCGGCGGTTTTCGTACCAGGTTACATTATCTCGTCAGGCAGCCGACTGTGCTGAAATGAAAATGAAACAAATAGGAAGCCAGGGCGTTGAACCTCGTTGTGTCTATTCCTGTATCTCGCTAGAGCAGCAGGAAACACCTGTATCTAATCTGTTCAGCCGCTTTGCCATCATACCTACCTAACTGAATACAAAATAAAACATTAGTTTAGGTTTAACTAGACTAGAAGATAGGCACCTGCCAATTGGTAAGATTTCTGAAAGCAGACTAGAAGTACTGAATCCAATCCATTATAGCCTGATCAGAAAGACTTAATTACGCTGAGGAAAATATTTGTTCAAGATATTCCCAGATGTAAGATGCTCGCGACTGAACACGTGATGATCAACAACGTGACAACTTGTTATGAATTAACATCAACATTAAATAACCAATTAGTGCGATAAAGGTCAGAGTAAATAAATACTATCTTGCGACGTCTTTCCCTATTTGAACTTAGGTACTGCACCTACTGATATAGTGCCAAGCGTGCAAAGTCTACCTGTGGTCTTTGTTAGTTAAATCATAATTAACTATCAGTTATTTACCTAAACTAGTCATAGAAGAACCCGGAAATGGAGATTATATTCTGGAACAAAGATATTTGAACATCATTAAACAGATACACAGTTAAGCCTAAGTACCTCTACTTAGCTAATAAGCTATCACAATAATTTTATTGTCTAATGGTGACTATCTAATAACAACTTTCTATCTACATTAGGGAGGATACAGTAATTACTGCCAATAATCATACCGACATCGACACTGCACTCTACACACTCCGATTCAACCATAATTGCCATGAATACCATATCTATTTGCAAATGAGAGTTGTTGGCAGAGTGTTGTCTCTATAAGGGGTAGCCCTATAGTCCAAAAGTGGTCCGAAGATATCGGAATACTCAAGCTTCCTAATGATTTCATCCAAAGTACCCTATCATCATCAGCCTACAGCGCAGTTCACTGCTGGATGTAGGCCTCTCCCAAAGCACGCCAATGGATGCGATCTCTTTATTTTTCATAGTAAGTAGCCTATAGGTAATGTAAAAAGTACCTATATTTATCAAATCTGGTGATACCTGATCCCCAAGCCACCTAACACCACCAAAGCGCATCACACCCACACCCTAACCAAGTCGCCTGTGATTGGTTGCACTACCAAAGCCCATGCTATCACACCCTATACTAAGCCGACTGTGATAGGTTATAGGTTGCAACACCAAAGCTTTCCTATCACACCCTACACCAAGTTGCCTGTGATTGGTTGCAGCTAGTGGAAATCCTGACGCAGCAGTACGGCATGAGCGGCGAGGAGGCGGTGGCGAGCAGCACCAGCTTCCTGCGGGCGTTCCGCGCGCGCCCCGACGACGATGAATACACGCTCGAGAAGTGGCCCGAGCACCTCTGGAGGAACTGCCTGCCGAAGAACTATAGGCATATCGCCAGTGAGTACTGATTTCTTTCTTCTTCTTAGAGTTTCGGTGACTTTCGCTAGAGCAGCTGGACTAGGCATTAGCCAGTCGTATTAGTCAAGCGACTTTGGCTGGTTCGCCTATGGTGCGCAGAACCTATACATGTATGCATATATAGCTACAGTTCAGGGACTACACTCAGGCACGTTCCTTTCATACACGCTTTCATCTCGCATATAAGAAGTTTTTGACTCCTAGCTATGATATTTCTAACTCTGATAACTGATAAGAGGTACAGTTTTCTCCCATTAGGTGCACCTCTGCCAAACTCAGGTGTTTACAAACATTAGGGCTTGTGTTTAGGTGTGTTATGCAATACCATTGGGTAATAAAAATTCCACACCCTTAATCACTCTTAGGTTTAGCCAAAATAGCCGTGATTGGCATACATCACAGCATATCAACTTAGTCATGATGACATGATTCAGTAGCTACCAGCTAGGTACCTACCTATGTACGCACAAGAACGTCCCACGTGTTCCAA
Source organism: Plutella xylostella (assembly GCF_932276165.1). Taxonomy (NCBI): domain Eukaryota; kingdom Metazoa; phylum Arthropoda; class Insecta; order Lepidoptera; family Plutellidae; genus Plutella; species Plutella xylostella. The sequence continues at coordinate 5,706,392 of NC_064005.1, forward strand.
TTTTAGTCGCACGAGTTTTGTTTACATGTTTGTAGCCATAATTTTTATCCTAAAGAGGAGGTCGTTTGGCTTATCACCCGTTTGTCTTACAGAAAGTGTGCCAAAAAATTCCCGCTGAGTTTATTGCGGCCATTGTGATTCTTGACTTCTTGTGTACATAATTTATGAACTGGATGCGTAGTGATATGGTAGCTGTATGTAGCATGGCGCACACGAAATGCCGTGATATAAGATTCTCTCTCTAAATTCCGAATATGTGAAAAAGCGAGACAAATATCAGCAAGGCAAGATTTTTGTCGTGCCGGCCGTGTCCCTTGGTATAAAATGGCGTAGCAACATGCAAGGTTCTCATAAAATCGGCAAAAGTTTACGACACCCGAGCTCAGGCAAGCTGACTTCCTCCTCGCTATTGTTAGATTTTAATTAACGCGAAAATTTAAAACATTTTGTGTAGGAGCACAAAGCAGTGTCGCTGTAGTCATGGTTCTGGGAAAAGCGGCCCCCAGCCCCAGTTGTTAATTGTTTTCTTGTCCATGTCCTTTTACTGTTTGTAAAACTTATAATTACGAAGTAATGTTGGGTTCGTATAGCGTTCGAAGAACTTGTCGAGCGGAGAAACAACCACTTTTCTTGGTAGTTCCATTGAAGATTGTATTGTAACATAGTATATTTACAGAAACGTAGGATGGTAGTGATCGATGGACTACACGCCTTTCGTTACAGCTCCTTGGAAAAGTTGGCAAAAGTGGTAGGGCTATTTTTTTATTAAAAGAACCGGACATCATTTAATACGAAAGACGCAGTTAATTTCCACATTTTCAGCATTAATCATACTGTAAAAATAGACTTTTCGTTGGAACCATTTTGTAGAGTTTTCACTGACCTATAATGTATGTTGTATATGTTTATGATATACATGAACTGCCGAAACCCACAGCTCCCCAAAATTTAGACATTATATTTTGCAATACAGATTTAAAGCTCATTTTACACCATATCTCTGAGTATACCTACTTATCTAACTACGTAATCTCAGTGCCATATTCTCTCTTTGTTACAGAAAGCATATCCACTGAGTGGCTAAAATTAAGATTTCAATGTTTAGCATTAACTCCAGATGTGGTGCACCTGCTGGAAACCCTACGGTATGTTGCATCCACTCCGCACTAGGCAGGCCACCATTATGCAGAAATATTTATACGAGGACACACAAAGATGCCACTTCGTCATCAGATCTTTCCCTTCACGGTGTCATCCCAAAAATACATATTTCTCCATGATATTTATAGTTAATGTTATGTTATTATGTTGTATACATTCATCGACTTAGAGTTTCTTTGCATAAACAAATTATTTCTGGACATGAAATTTTCCTGACAGAGATGATGTCAGATTTCATGGACGCTGCTTTTGAACAAAACTTTGTATGAAAATAGAAAAAATATTAAATATCAGCGCTATGATATGATCTGAGATCTATTTCTGCACTCCAGTGGGCAAACGTTTGCCATGCATGGTGTTATGTGGTGAAAACTAAAATTTATTTCATTTTGTTTCGACAACATCGTTACCGCACACATCATATTGTGTCCACGACTCATTATAAAATCAACATTGGCTAATGCATGGTGCCACATAGTACTATGGATCTCACTGCAAAATGGTTATTATTTACAAAGTGAAAAAGTTTGCACCAGTGTCGCCAAGGCATGACTTCGATTAACTAATCAAATGAAAAGTTTAAATAACAAAATAACAATTTGGAAAGTCAGTCAGTGACGGAAATGCCTTGGTAACAAGCCGGTGCCAGCTTTGGCCGCATGTTGCTAATAAATGACTTGTTTTTCAACAGTGCAGTTGTTTCACATCGAGTGACTAAACTCGGGGCGCCGCGTGCGCAAACTTTTGAATTGTATTTGTAAAATATGTGGGAGTACATCAAGTGGAAGGTAACACCATTACCTCAAGAGTTTTTGCATAACAATGGAGATATTTTTGTTAAGTCAATGTTTTGAGTAGCGCCTGATACTTTGTCACATTGTAGGCAATTATTCATTCAATAAATTATATTGTATCCAATCCGTATAATGTCAACACCTGCACAAATCACAGCTTGTATTTGATAAGCGTTAGTTACAAAATATCTCCAATGTTTGCTTAGAAGGGTGATAGGCCCCGCGTTGCTGAACCTCAACTTCAACCGACACAACGCGGGGCCGCTAGCTGTAAGCGCTTTCGTGTACAACTTGTAACCACCTATGACTTGTATGCGAAGGTTTAACGAGCATCTATCATTTCAGCTTTAACAAAATAAATGGTCTTGCATTTGGCATGTGAGGGCTCATTAGAGCGATGACAGAGACGTGCAAGATCATTTAGAACGCCATCTCATGTGCTGAGTTTCAGCATTGTTTGTCGAGCCCGAAGTAACGTGCGGCCGCGCACTCGAATGTGGTACAGGGAGGATTACCTACTTGGGCTGATCACGAACGGGACGTCGCGAGCGCAGTGGCAGAAGATCGAGCTGCTCGGGCTGCGCAAGTACTTCGACGTGCTGCTGGTGTCCGGGGACCTGCCGTGGGAGAAGCCCGACCAGAACATCTTCCTGGAGGCGTGCAAGCTGCTGGGCGTGCCGCCGCGCAACTGCATCATGGTGGGCGACAAGCTCGAGACGGATATCAAGGTGAGTGAGCTGGACATGGGTGAATGGATGATGATGATGCATGATACTCGTTCAATCTGATAGCTACTTACTGCCATCACCCTCAGAGCAGAGGCTCTACAGTGTAGAATCTACACTTTTCGAGAGTGAGAGTCGCCATCTAGCGGCACACACGCTGCACTGCCGCAGCGACATATAAAAATTCTATTTGTTATTTATCCTGAAATAGTAAAATAAATAGCCTCTATGCCGTCTGCAATTATTTCGAGCTTTCCTAGATAAAAAAAACATATATTTTTTAATCTGGCTACGGCCTATCATCTCTTGAAATTACCAAAAAACTCTTTACTTCCTAGAGAAAAGTTTTAACTGACCATTTTGTATCTTCCAGGGGGGCAAAGAAGCCGAGCTGGGCGGCACCGTCTGGATCCCGCTGTACAAGGAAACGGAAGTGTCGGACTTGCCGGATGTGACCATAGACTGCGTCACGGAATTACCGGAAGTGCTACCGAACTCTCCCAGCTTCAGACGATCTGCACACGCAAAGAAATTTGTTAATTATTAATCTTACAGAAAATTACTTTCTGTTTCGATGCTGCCTGAATCTGTAGTTTGTAGCGAATGGATTAATGATGATTTTGTCATCATCACCGATGTCTGTCTATTACAGACGATTTATTCACTGTCTAAAATGCATAATTATTTTGAAGGCTGTGTAAAATGAACACACGTATTGCAAGAGAAGTTCCCGCCTGGCGAACTACTGTCGGTTTGGTTTTGTAATCATCAAAGGAAGCTTATTCTATTTCCTGATGAAGACAACTTTTACCCTTAGCTCTTAGCACAATTATGCTGCTGTTAATTAATTAATTAGGGTTTATAAATGGGGATAACTGGTTCCTTAGGTGTACTTAAGTGACGTTGAGAGCAGTTTCGCTCGACTAATGCGGAAACAGCCTCATTATACAAATGAGACTCTGTTACTTCTATTCAATTAATCATCCTTGATCTGCGTTTAACAGTATTTGAAGTACAATAGCTTAGGTAAGTTACAGTACAAAAGTTAATTTATTTTTGACACAATTTTAATTTCCGGTTCCCCTACTATGCACAAAGTTACCATGTGTACAGAGATATATATTTAGTTTTATAAGATATGGATCGTGTTATTCCTTCATATGATTATGACGAAGACTTTGAAGATCTGAAATATAATTCTAAAGGAACGAGATATTTTTATATCAAAAGTAACATACATTTCATTTTACTTTCCGACACATAGGTACTATGTGGTCCTTAAATATAAATATGTAAATACATTTTATATAAAGCATAATCTTTAAAGAAACCGACTGTCCTTTTTGTGATATTGACGTAAGTAGATAGCTCTAAATGTAAAATTATATATTTTATTAACTGTTCCTATCTGAAACGAAAAGTATATTATATGTATATCTATCTACGTGTGTACAAACGGACAGACACAAAAGTTGAATGTGTATTTTTTTTATTTAGTTTAAGGGCTTTATTTATTGGAACATGTGACTGTGTATTAAGTTTTGTAGCCATTTTATATTTCTCAGTAGGTTGTAGAAAGTTAGTGAGTAGGGATAAATAGGGCGTCAAGATTTAAATGTAGGGTAATTCGTTAGTCTGGGGCTAAGCCAAAATTGAATGTAGGTGAAGACTTGAACTTTGCTTAAATTGTGGTTGTTCTTGTTTAGACACTAGTAGTACTGAGACATTTATTTTCGATACAAGTGCAGGTGAGAGGAAAACTATTTTAGAGTATCTATAATGATAACCCTAAATACTGTGTATTTGTCAAGTTGCGTGCCACAGAGCCAAACATGTTCTTGATAAACTTGTATTTTGTAAATGTATAGGTAAGTATGTCCATTCTTGCAGTATTTTTGTCACAGCTTTATTCGGTCGTCTAGGAGGCTTATTGTTTCGAATGTTGATGACAAAGCAGAAATTGTGTAAAAATGTTATTTTGGCATAATAAATGTTATTTTCTTATGTTGGTTTTTATTTCTAAACTAACTCTCCATAGTATATGTACTTACTAAAAATTTATGTCATAGACCCGTAGCCTATTAGCCTACCTTACCTACCCCTCGCAAAGGTATAAGACACAGTAAAGGCAACATTGTTTAAATCAACACTATAATATTCACAGTAATAACCTAATCTATCTACAAAGTATACTATTTACACTAGAACTAAGCGGTTCTCAACATCTTAGCCTCTCTCTTCTCTTGCAGCTGTTTCTTCTGTTCTTCTACAATCTTCTTCCGTTCTTCTAGGAATTCACCATACTCCTGAAAAACAAATTAGAAAGATATTAAGCAACATTCACTTATATACCTCTATGGCCTGTGGGCCTCTTCAGAGGACCACCACTTCAATGTCTTGACCTTCCTTCCTCATGAATCCACTATCTGATTAAGGTGATTGATTTAATTATTTATTGAATAAGAAACTACACAATATTTAATAATAAGCCTGATACAAAAAGCATGAAGAGTTGAGAGAAATCCATGAGATCACACTATGTTTGCCCAAAGTCTTTTAATTCCAACCTCAGTGTGGCTTCTTAAAATATTTAATTTTATAATGCCTCTTATTTTAATTACCTTTGCATCTAAATCACGGACCACTTCTATGCCGCAAGTTCTAGCAGTGCCGAGCAGCATCACGCAAATTTCTTTTAGGGGTTTCCAGTCCATTGTTGGATCTTGGGACTTTATTACAGCTATTTCATACAGATGTTTCAATGTAATTTTTCCAGCTACTTCTTTGACTGAAATAAAAAACATGTTTTTCTTTGAAATCTGAATATAAGTACCTAATGGTAATGTAGGCTACATAAAGCATAGATAAATGAAGGTGTAAAACTACCTACATGATTGGAATATTGATGCTGTCACAAGATACTTCTACCTAGCAATCTTTTTCTACTTTAAAAGCTTTTAGTTAGAGCTAATTATAATGACAAATTATTATTTACCAGGTGTCATTGCTCCACGACTCACTCCTGCCGCTTGTTTGAGGAAGTACGATGCAGGAGGCTGATGAATCTCCAAGTGGTATGATCTATCGGGATTTACTTTAACTCTGGTAGGCAGAGGAATCCCTTGTTTGATGTTTGCAGTTTTTTCATTAAAATCTTTGCAGAAAGCTGCTATGTTTATGTTACGCTGAAAATAGGAACGGGTTTTTAAACTTGAATCTCTTAATGTGAAATTATAGCCAAACTGTAAGGTAAAATAGTTAAGTTACCTGTCCCAACATAGGTCCCAAAGGTGGACCAGCAGCAGCCATTCCAGCTGGAATATTAGTCCTTAACTTGGATGAATGGTCTATCTTGTCGGCTACTTTCTTCATGGACTTTAATCGTGCTACTGATTTAGACATGATTTCCTTATATTGGTGTTAGAAAATTTCGATATTTTCGATCTAATATTGTAAATATAACCTAAAAAGCTAAAACTCTGATATTGACATTTGTTTTTTTTTCTAACACAGAGCAATATATATATTAGTTATTCGATACTTGAGTCAAATATTCCGATTGTGGAAACTCGTGCTAGATCTTTGCGTGTTAAAATATTTAGTCGCGTAGATTTAAAATGACCTAATCATATATTTTGTTCTGGCAACATCAAAAGTTTCAGTTGTCATGTCACTTGAAAATCCTTCCTACGTTTTTATTGTGGTTTCAGTAAAGATATTCTACATTTTGTTTATTTTTACCTAATTTAGCTGAAAATTAACGGAACTATCTCTATGTTTACAAAGTGCTAACTAATATATAATAATAAGTGTTTAAATATGTTTTGCAAGTCCACCAATAGTAGTTAGTCCTAAAAAACATTACAATATGTGGTCGTTTTTCTCTCGTGATCCTACAAAGGATTTCCCTTACGAAGTAGGGGATCCTGTACGTGGCTTAGAAGATAAGACTGTCTGGACATTGCATAAGGGGAAGAAAAGAGGGACTCAAGATGAAGTGTCTATATTTTTGTTTGATGTTCAGAAGAGTTCTGAAACTCTGTTTGATATAGCAAAGGCATCACTAAAGAGACTAAAGACTATGCGGCACCCTAGCCTTTTACATTACTTAGATAGCTGTGAAACTGAGAAATTTTTGTATGTAGCTACAGAATGTGTAGAGCCTTTAGCAACACATGTTGTTGATATGAAACTAGAGGGCCAACAGAGAGACTTGTTCCTGGCGTGGGGCATCTTTCAAATTACTGTAAGTTTATCAAACTTTATCTTGTTCATAATTTTGTGCTTAATATAAGGTTGATTTATATTCTTCCTACTATGCTAGCTTTGCTAACATGATCATGTTTATTTTACAGAGAGCATTATCATTTTTAAATAATGATGGCAATATGAGGCACAATAATGTGTGTCTCTACTCAATATTTGTCACAATGGCTGGAGAATGGAAACTGGGAGGCTTTGAGTTCCTCACCACACACGGCCAGGACTCACCCAGTGGCATACCTATCAAAATATTGCCAGCTTTAGAAATATATGACCCTCCAGAAAAGAAGGATCCTACTAAATTAAAGTCTGTTACTAAATGGTGAGTTTTTGGCATTTATATAAAATTAAAGGACATTATGCCTCTGTTGAAAGACCTAGTTAAATCTGATTTAAACAATTTTATCATCACTTTCTGAGTCATAGTAGTATGAGTCATTGGTGGCTCTTGAAACATTGAATACAATAACCATGTAAAAGTAGCCTTGCAAAGTTAAAGGCAAAAAAAAATATGTATTTAAAAAATTACAAGGCTAGGATATACATATATTTTAACTTTCTTTCTAGTGCATCAGACCATGCATAATTATAATGAATATCCATGACTTACTAAAGCCTGATTCTATTCCTCCCCTCCAGTTCATCAGACATGTGGGGCCTCGGCTGCCTGATCTGGGAGGCGTTCAACTCCCCGCTGAAGAACCAGCCCTCACTGAAGGTGCTGGAGAACATCCCCAAGCAGCTGTGCTCGCTGTACTGCGAGCTAGTCAGTGCCAACCCCGCCTCCAGGCCTAATCCCGCCGATATTATCACTAGGTATGATTTTACAATTATTTGTCTTACAAATAATTATTCTTATACAAAATTTACATACATCATCATAAACAAGATATTAAAATTTAGTTTATTTCAAATGTAATCTTCATAGACAGATATATTACAAGTAGCTTCTCTACTTTATCTGTAAATGCAATATCTATAACACACATTTTACAGTCATGGTTTTTTATACCTACTTATCAAATGTTTGAAACACTTTAAACAATTATGCACTTATCACATAAATCATTACTATTTCAGGTGTCGCAAAATGGGCGGCTACTTCAAGAACGACCTCATAGACACTATGCTTTTCCTAGAAGAGATCCAGATCAAGGACAAGGTGGAGAAGGGCAAGTTCTTCTCCACGCTCAGCAGCCACCTGGACAGCTTCCCGGAGGCCGTGTGCGTGCACAAGATACTGCCGCAGCTGCTCACTGCGTTCCACTACGGGGACGCCGGATCTGCCGTTTTAAATCCTATGTTTAAGGTGATAAAAATGGAATCGTAAATACAAATAAACCTTCTAGGTTTCGTGTCACAAAATTAACATTAGAATTTAAGTTTTTTTATGTAAATAATAATGAGTACCTACTTAAGTAAATGCCTACGTCCAGCAGGGGATTGCTCTAGGCTGATGATGATGACTTAAGTGAATGCTGTTGTGTCCTCAGCAGTCCCAAAGGGCTTTGAGAGAAGATTTCTCTATACAATGATTTAATGAAATTCAATATTCTGAGACAGTATTTGTCACTGACTACATCATCGTCAGCCTGTAATGGTCCATCAGGCATCTCCCAAGGAGCACTATACTATAACACTTAGGGTTCTCATGCTATTTGTATTTAAAAAAAAATAGAATTTATGTATTTTATTACAAACAGTGTGACACCATACCTAATAATAGCTCAATCAATAACTTTTCCTATCCTCTTCAGTTGGGCAAGCTCCTAGACGAAGCAGACTACCAGAAGCAGATCGTGCCGTGCGTGGTGAAGCTGTTCGCGTCCAACGACCGCACCACGCGCTCGCGCCTGCTGCAGCAGCTCGACCAGTTCATCATGCATCTGCAGAACGCGACCGTAAGTGTAGAGAGATAAGGACTATTGTCCAACGACCGCACCACGCGCTCGCGCCTGCTGCAGCAGCTCGACCAGTTCATCATGCATCTGCAGAACGCGACCGTAAGTGTAGAGAGATAAGGACTATAGTCCAACGACCGCACCACGCGCTCGCGCCTGCTGCAGCAGCTCGACCAGTTCATCATGCATCTGCAGAACGCTACTGTAAGCGTAGAGAAATAAGTTCATAGTAGCTCGACTAGAACTTGTTTCACGGGGAAAGACATCTGACAGGACCCTTATTGCATTTGAATAAGAGTGGTTTCGGTTTGTATCAGATGTCTTTCCGCGTGAAAAAAGGTATAGTGAAATATGCAACTAGTAGACACTACCGAAGTAATAAGGATCAAAGGTACATCCGAACAATTAACATTCCAAATTAATATTTACCATCTCCTCAGACATACAGCATAATTATGTTGTTCACGGTTTCCTCAACCAGCCTGAGACATATATGTATATTATTTCATTTACCAAGATGTCTGATGTAGCAAAGTTATTGTAACATTCTTGTGTGTTGTGTTTTGTGTGCACTTGTGCAAGCGATAACCACTTCCCTTTCATGCAGGTGAACGAGCAGATCTTCCCGCAAGTGGTGCACGGGTTCCTGGACACGAACCCCACGATCCGCGAGCAGACGGTCAAGTCCGTGGTGCACCTCGCGCCCAAGCTCAGCTACAACAACCTCAACGTGGAGGTGTTGAGGCACTTCGCGAGGCTACAGAGCAAGGATGACCAGGGCGGGATCAGGTGAGTTCATTTAGGCTGGTTTTACAGTCATTGTAAGGGTGCTATAGGCGCTACATTGTAAGGGTTTTCTGTGCGGTTTTTGCAAAATAAAAAGACATCACAAATAATAAGGCGTTGTACGTAAAGAAAAGACAATATTGAAAAATTGTTTAGTAGATAGATATTTTGTATTTATACAGGGTGTTGCAAAAAGGCCGAAACCTACGTGTGCAGCATGTTATATCTAAGACCGGGAAAGTAATCAGAATTTCAAAATAATGTACCGCTTTTGAGTTATTGACGATAGAAGTTTAAGGGTTTCCTGTGCGGTCTTTGCGAGATAAAAAGACATCACAAATAATGAGGCTTTCAACCTAACGAAACGACAATATTGAAAATGTGTTTAGTAGATAGATATTTTGGCTTTATACAGGGTGTTGCAAAAAGGGTATACTAAGCCGAAACCTACGTGTGTAGCATGTTATATCTAAGACCGGGAAAGTAACCTGAATTTCAAAATAATGTACCGTTTTCGAGTTATTGACGATTGAAGTTACAAAAAAAACACAAAAAAAGAAGGAACCCCACGATCCGCGAGCAGACGGTCAAGTCCGTGGTGCACCTCGCGCCCAAGCTCAGCTACAACAACCTCAACGTGGAGGTGTTGAGGCACTTCGCGAGGTTACAGAGCAAGGATGACCAGGGCGGGATTAGGTGAGGTTTTTGAGGTTATTTGTAGGTATTTATCTACGGGCTCTGCTTAAAAAGGGATAGTTGCTATTTATTTATAGGAACTGATTAAAGAAATCCCATATTTTGTATTTTTAACTCTCGGCCTAAAAAGGGTGAAGGTATACATTTAAGATGACTGGATGACGCTGTGATTAGTGGCTGTGACTTACCCAGCACTATTCTTATATGTATACATAAATTAACACAGTAATAAATACATTTCAAGAAATAAAATAAATGAATAAAAATAAATAAATTAATTAAAGTGGGGGAGAGGGGCTTACATCGGTAAAAACTGCATGCATTTCACTATCCACCCTTCCAAACCACCTCCTGCTAAACTCAACCTTACCTTATCCCCAGGACGAACACAACAGTCTGCCTCGGCAAGGTAGCCGCGCACCTGCATCCCCAGATCAGACAGAAGGTGCTAGTCTCGGCCTTCGTCCGCGCCACTCGCGACGCGTTCCCGCCGGCGAGACAAGCCGGGGTCTTGGCACTGGCGGCCACACAACAGTACTTCCTACTGGCTGAGGTGGCCAATAGGGTGCTGCCGGCGCTGTGTCCGCTGACCAATGATCCGGAGAAACAGGTGAGTGATGCTGTCTCTTTCTGGTGTAAGCGTTTTGTGTAGGAGGGAGTGAGAGCACCCTCAGATCAGACAGATGGTGCTCGCGGCCACGCAACAGTACTTCTTACTGGCTGAAGTAGCCAATAGGGTGCTGCCGGCGCTGTGTCCACTGACTAATGACCCGGAGAAACAGGTGAGTGTTGCTGTCTCTTTCTGGTGGCAGGGTTTTGTGTAGGAGGTGAGAGGAGTGTGAGAGGGTGGAGAGTGAACTCTGTAGTAATGGTTACTACAGAGTTCGAACCATGCTAATGAAATCTCTGTCCAAGACTCAAGAGATTCGAGAAGTCATCAGCCTCACCTATTTATCTCTCCACAAATTAATTTATGAGTTCAATACCATCTCCTCGTTACTCGCTTAAATTGAACCATTCTATTAATTTGGCCTTTACAGTGCGACGCCTACTTCATTATTTATTATCATGATGCATATTGATGGACGGGGCAATTTAAACAGTAACATTTAGGTACTTTTTAGTTGATAAATAAGAATATTTAGTAGCAACTGTTTAGTTTAACTATTACGTAAGAAGACCTTCGCGCTGTCTAGTCCAATTTTATGTTAAATCCACTAACAATACGTTAAATGACCTTTCAGGTGCGCGACGCGGCGTTCAGGACTATCCGCGGGTTCCTCGGCAAGCTGGAGAAGGTCTCTGAAGACCCCAGCCTGAAGGAGGGCATGGGTGAGTTCACGATTCTTCCTCAGGATATAGCAGCAAACACACCACCCTAGTGTTGCCCAAATTCAGTCTTGGTCTTGCAGTCTTGGTCTTGTTCTTGCGTTTTTGCAAGACCAAGACCAAGAACAAGACCGCATATTTTTAGCAAGACCAAGACCAAGACTGACCGTGCAAGACTTGAGCAAGAACAAGACATAGCCTGCAAGACTCTTGCGTCTTGCAGAGCGCTATTTCACTGAGTAGTTAGGTGTAACAGTTCGGTGTATAGGTAAGTACGCTTAGGAATTCTATGAGATGCAAAAAACTGTATCAAAGAAAATGAAAAACTGGACCTATGCGCATTACGACTAATACCATAAACATAGCGAATAAAAAAATATCTATTAAAATCAAAAAGTAAACTTTAATAAATAGTAATAGACTAATAGGTAATTGCAAGACTTGCAAGACTCTTGCTGCAAGACCAAGACCAAGACCAAGACTGGGAGCGCAAGACCAAGACCAAGACCAAGACCAGGTGTATTGGCGCAAGACCAAGACCAAGACTGGCTAAGTCTCGTCTTGTTCTTGCATTTGGGCAACACTACACCACCCTATATATGAAATAAAGCGCCACAATACTTTGTCTTCGGCCTTCAGGCCGTATCACACTGGCAATTGGAGAAAGATTTAATTTATATGAGCTCTGCGTGCCCTTCCTCATCAGGCTACTTTCCAGTTAAATGGTTCGCTAATCTCCAGTGTGATAAGGACCTTTCTCATCCAACCACTACCCGCTACTTAATGGAACCTGGTCGTGGTCTCCACCAGAAAGTTCAACGGTCATCAGACATGACACGCCTGTTATAGCCACAGACGAACCGTTTCTTTCTTTCAACATTAGCATTTATGTTACCTATTAGCTCCGAGATTTTACATCTTCTTCTTCTTCTTGTCGTGTCGATGGCAACTGTCACACTTCCGCGGCCCAGTGGGCCGCCACGTCGATACCCCTCTGGTTGGCCTTGAGGAGATCTTCCCGGGTGCAGGTGTTGGGACATCCAGGGCACACCATCAGGTGCTCCATGGTCTGTGGGGACGCACCACATGCGCAGATGTTGGAGGCAGGGCCGCGGTAACCCCACCTGCACATGTTTTCTCCGCATCGGCCCATGTTTGTCCTGAGTCGGTTGAGTGACTTCCATGTCGCCCAGGGTAGTTCGTGTCCGGGAGGCAGGGACTCATTGGGGGGGATGAAGGAGTTCGCCATCGGGTATTTTGCCTGCCATAGGTCTATCCTTTCCTTCGATGGGTCCTTGTGCGAGGCAACTGTAGACCTAAGGAAGCTCTTCCGGCTTTTAAGTCGGTAAGGAGCTGGTTCTTGGTTGTAGAGCGGGTGCCTCGGGTCGGTCTCCTGTCTGTGTTTTTCTCGAGAGCAGGCAGCCTCTCTACGCACATCGGGGGGGGCGATACCGCACAGTGAGTACAGCATCCAAACTGGTGTCGGCTTAAGGCATCCCGTGATTGTCCGACAGGTGTCGTTTAAGGCCACATCCACTTCCCTGCAATGCGCAGATCTCGCCCACACGGGGCAGGCGAATTCACCTGCAGAGTAGCATAGTGCCAGTGCTGTGGTCCTCAGTACATCCGGTGATGCTCCCCACTTGGTTGACGTAAGCTTCCTGAGTAGGTTGTTGCGTGAGCTCACTTTCCGTTTGAGGCTTACGCAATTCCATTTAAAGGTGAGGGCACGGTCCAGTGTGATGCCTAAGTATTTGGGGTGGTCATTGTGCTCAATTTTTGTCCCACGCCATGTGATGTTGAGTGTGCGTTGTGCTTGGCGGTTACGGAGGTGGAACACGCAGGACTCCGTTTTGGAGGGGTTTGGCTTCAGCGCATTGTCCTCGTAGAATTTCCCCAAGCCTTCCAGAGCAGCTCCAAGGTTGTCTTCTGCTTCCTCGAACGATTTTGTTTGAGTAGCTAAGGCTAGGTCGTCGGCGTATAGAAAGCTTGACAGGTCCTGGGGCTGATCATTCGTGTATATGTTGAAGAGGATTGGCGCCAGGACACTGCCTTGGGGGAGGCCGTTTTTCTGTGTGCGCCATCTGCTTTTCTTCACATACAGGGACACCTGGAATCTTCTATTTTGCAGCATCTCACCCAGAAAGCGAACAAAGTCATTGTCCTTCGTTAAGCTTTGTACCTTTCCCAGCAGGCTTCCGATGTTTACTGTGTCGTATGCGGCTGATAGATCGACAAAGACCACACCAGTAACCAATCCTTGCTCGAATCCGTCTTCGATGTACTGAGCGAGCTTTAGGGTTTGGTTGGTGCATGACTTCCCTGGCCTGAATCCAGCCTGCTCGGGTATAAGCATCGGATCTATGCGGCTGGACAGGCGGTTGAGGAGAAGCCTTTCCAGGATTTTGTAGGTGTGGCACAGGAGCGAGATCGGACGAAAGTTTTTTGCTTCCACGGGCAGTTTTCCAGGCTTGAGGAGGGCGACGATTTTAGATTTTCTCCATAGCTTCGGGATTTTGGCGCTACTGAGACAGTTGTTAAAAAGCTTAAGTAACCACGATATTGTCGCAGGGCCCAGATTTTTCAGTTGTTCGACCGTTATATCGTCAACACCCGCTGCCTTTCCCACCTTTAACCCCTTGATACCTCTCATCAATTCGTTTAGGGTGATAGGCTTGCTCAGTGGGTCACCAGGAGATTCAGGGGCAGCTTGCTCTTGATTTGGCTTTTTGCGGGTTCTACGTATTCGACGCGGAGGTTTCCCAATCAGCAGCAGTTGGTGAGCTACCTGGTTGGCGTTAATGGTACCTTGTTGACTGGCTGGTGGGGGATCTGTCGTTAGTTTTCGTATGGATGCCCACGCCTTCTTGCTGTTGTGTGTCATGTCAATATTAGCCAAACTTTGGATCCACTTGGTTCTACGCGCCTCGCTTAGTAGAGATATAAGTTCCTCCCCGGATTAGATAAGGTAAGATAAATTTATTAAAATTTCAGAAAAATCATACAAATTATAACTATTCTAAATATGTTATTTATAGAACTTAAATTAATATAATCAAACCTGAACTAAGGTACGCTATGTACTTTGTATCTCAGGTATGCTTAAAGAGCACATAATTTAAATAAAAAAATCCAAAAATAATACAGTAAAATTTAGTTAATCCGATCTATATAAAACTAACGTTGTAAAAGTTTAAATTTAATTAGGGACATACATAGATATAAAAACTAGGTTATTACGTGAATTGGCATAATGAGGTAAACAAAACAAAATTATTACAAGACTATTTTAGACTTGTCAGCAAGGTTTTTATGTCAGCATGTGAAAAGAGTTGTCAGCATTAAAATTAATTAAACGGTGTCATACATAATAATTACGTAGGTAAATTACCACGTACTAGGCTATTTTAAATTAGACCGCTCGTAGGGACCTCATAATCAGTTGAGTTGATCATCTTCAATTCGGCAAATTTCCTTGCTGGACAGGCTTCCTCGCCGGTTTTATGGTCACTAGGTTTTTTGAAGCGGAGGCACGTCGCACATACTGGGGGCTCAGTTGTCTGGGGGCACTCTTTGATGGTATGGCCGACTTGTCCGCAGTGACCACATGTCGACTCGGGCTCTCGGCAAAATTTGGCTGAGTGGCCATATTGCTGACACTTGAAACACCTCGAGACATATGTGTAGTCTCTAACGGGACATGATGACCAGTGAAGATATACTCGACGCTGTGATATCAGTAGTTTCCTTACGTCAGCTGGGACTTCCAAAATATAGTTAGAATATAGGCCTCCTTTCTTTCCTGAGAGATGACTTAGTTTAATATTGCTTACTATAGACTCTCGTTCTGAGTTTGGGAAATGGTCAGCTATATTCTGTTCATATAAGTAATCTATTACTTGATTATGACTTAAGTTATTGGGGACATCTTTGTTATCATTATTGGTCATCATTATTGGGGATTGTATGGTTTCCTCTGAAAACGGATCCTCATTATACAAGGTCTCATATCTTGCGAGTACTTTCGCGGAATCTGGTGTAAGCCCTGGGATGTATGAAGTACGGCAGCCCCTTGGGATGCACTGACGTGATACCGTGTGAACAGCTTCCACGAATAGATCGTAATTTTGTGGGAGGGACGTTACCTTCAGCATCATGTTATCCAATTTTGCCGCGTATTCACACCAGTTTGCTCTATTGAAATTGAAGCGCCGTTTGAATGTCACGTTGATTGGCTTGACAACTGCCTGGACCTGACACATTATTGGCCTGTGTTGAGAGCGTGGAATGGCATTGGAGACGGACTTGACACACTGTGGACTGAGTTGGGCGCTAGCGAATATCAAGTCTGGATTGTAGCCGCGCTTCCACCTACAGCTGTTGAATGAAGCTGGTAATTTGGCGTCATGGATAAGCTGTAAATTGAGAGCATCCGCCCATTCTTCGACTGACTTCCCGTTATCGTCCGTTTCACCGTACCCCCAGTTGATGCTGTGGCTGTTGAAGTCACCAACGATGATGTGGTTGGAGTGATCTTTGAAGTTTCCTGGTTTGGCAAACTGAAAGGGCTGACGTGGGGGTTTGTAAACAGCTGTTACACTGCAGTTGCCAAGATCAACTGTGATTACTTCGGTGTTATGTTCGTGGGTGCTTGATACAGAGTGAATAAAGATGTCAGGTCGAGCGAAGACTGCACTGCCGTATTTTGCGTGGGGGATCTCCGCGATAAGTGTCATTCCAGATATATTTGGCCTTATTTGGCCAGTGTCACGGTGACTCTCCTGAATGCAAAGGAGGTCGCATTTTACCCTGTGGCACAATTCCGACAGTAAGTCAGACTTCTCCTTTGAGAAGCCTTCAATGTTCATTGAAATTATCGTCAAGGCTGGCTCTGAAAAGTGCCGTTTCGGGGTATTTTGGTTCGCTGAATTTGTTGTATTTGTTGTTGCCATCGTGGTGAAAGGATTCCGAGATTTTACATAATAAAGTTCCATCCATCCTTGCAGAGGCGGACGTGCACACAGCGACGCCATCTCTAAGCAACGCGGCGGCGACGTGGGCGGGCTGGGCCGTCACCGCCGTCACCGCCAAGTTCTACCGCTCGCACTCCGACACCGCCAGAGTCAACCCCAAGTGTGCGCTGTCCAAACCGGGATCGCTGGGTAAGGGGTCACTTACGATATCATCATCATCAATTATCGTGATGGAAGCATCACTTACTACTGGGTCCTCTGTGTAGATTGTTTCGGTCCTGTGCCGCTCTTATCTACTTACCATTACTTACGTGACTTGACCATCAAGCAACCAACAGGTCTCCAAATTTTAATAAATATTTACAATCGTCACGCTTCCTTGGGTTTCCTTAGCGTCAATTCACACGTACCACAACCACACCACGTCGCAGCGACAAAATGTGGTCAAGCTGTGGTTACGTGTGAATTGTGTGACAGCGGCTTTTTGCAGTTGCGTTGTGGCAGCGACAAAATGTCGATGTGGTTGCGTTGTCGCTGTCATTGCGATGTGGTAACCACGTAGTCGTATGCAGTTAATACGGAAAACAGGTTGCCGCGGTGCCGCCGCCGCGTGGCGGCGTTGCCGTTGCGATGTGGTTGCGTTGTGGTTGCGATGTGGTTGCGATGTGGTCGTATTACACAGGTGGTCGATAACAACGGCAAAATGTGGCACGTGTGAATTGGATTATTCATTGTCAATACAAAATATACGCCCGACCACATCGCGTGGTTGTGGCTGTGGTGTGGTTGTAGTACGTCTGAATTGACCCTTAAGGGCTGATTTTTCAATAGTCAGATAAGTGTTATCTGAGGAATAAAATTGTTGCTGTCACATCTGAATGTTTGTATTAGACAATGACAGCAACAATTTTATTCTTCAGATAACACTTATCTAAGCATTGAAAAATCAGCCCTAAATAAAATATACATAATAATTCCATAGAAATGCTCATAACCAACCTCCCCTCATCTTCACAGAGCAACCGTCCTCCAGCAGCATGTCGACAACGACGTCGTCAGTCACGTCGATGACGTCGCTGGAGCACAGCGAGAGCGCCTCCGACTACGACCCCGAGCACTGGGACATGGCCGCGTGGGGCGAGATCGACTCCAGCGCTGGTGAGTTATTTAACTTAATTTCATATTATTTACATTATTTAATCCTACTAGTACTTAAATGCGAAAGTTTGTGAGTATATGTGTATGTTTGTTACTTCTTCACGTCAAAACGGCTGTACCGATTTAAACGAAATTCGGTATGGAGTTAACTGACACCCTGCCCTCGTAGCACAGTATGGCGGTGACAAGATATAAATGACAGCTAGTTGCAACAAATTGTGTGATACCAGTTGTCCTCACAAACGCTAACATGGCCAACACGAAATAATCACTACAAGATGTGAGTTACAATTTTGACAGCGAGATTGGAAGATTTGTCTTATTTCCTAACATGGGTGTACCAATTTATCCACACATGTCTCAGTTTGACATTTGTTTAGGTAGCATTATATCACTCAAGTTCGAAGGTGGTGATAACATGTGACACAAATAATTATTTGTTTAATTTTTGTTAATTTCATCATTGCTCTACAAGAAGAGATGCAGGAAAGGAAAATTACTATAATACTTATAGGGAAGATGATCCGGGACTCTAATAACCCGTTGAAAATGCTTTAAAAACAACATTTGTCAAAACACACATCCTCTTTTTTATTTGACTAAAATTATACACTAAAGTATATTACTTATATGTAGCGGTGTTAGCTCAGACGGGTAAGCGCCCGCCCCTCACGGAAGAAATGTGGATTCAAATCCTGTCGCTCACATGTGCTAAGAAGTTAGATAGCTAGACATTTTTTGTTTGGAAGCAACTCAGTGCATGTTTGCCCTTAGGAACAAACCACTGATTTTCAGTTGTCTCCCATATACTTTAAGTTTGCCTATTCACGTCAAAGTATGTAGGTAATGAAGTGGCTAATTGACTAGTTTGAATGCTAAATGTGGAGTTCACGAAATGTAAATCATATACATTGAATAGGTCCGGCACACCGGGCAGTCAGCGACTGATGCTAATCCTTTCTCCACAGCGACAAACCCTAGTCAGGCTTTATTATTTATCAACAACACACTAACTATAAAAAAATAAGTGGATATGCTAGCATGTACAACTAAATTAAATGGTTATAAAAATATAATATTTTCTTTAGGTAAGTAAAACATTTATTAAACTTTTAATTAATAAATTATAAAAAGTATACTATTTCACACACCATAAAAGCATATTAGGTATTCTTAGTTATCAACTATCACAATAATCAGTCTGAACTTGGCTTATATCAGTCATCAAATAGGTTTCATAGTATGTATGCCAAGTTTTTCAACTTTTTCAGTTCGGTGCCGCTCCGGTTCATTGTATCACCACAAGGTTGCTGATGTCATCTGACCATCTTCAGGTGGTTTCTGCCAACAAGAGCTCTCCAACCGTGTCTAGGCCATCATTTTCTGACCGGTTTTGACCATCTTCCGTCTTGCCTACGAGCCAATTTCAATGTTCTGTAACAAACAAAAATGTTTCATTAGATTTTAGTTATACTTATGAACTAAGATTATGACTCCTATTGTCATCTTCATCATCATAGCCCATCACGTCCTCACTGCTGGGGTACGGGTTTCCTTCCAATGAATGGCCTAGTTGACCAAGTACTGCCAAGTGAAAAAAGTTTTTTGAGTTGTTTTGTGTGCATGTGCTTAATTATAATAACATGTGACTGGTACTGGCACTTACCTACTGTTTTTTCCTTCCATTGATTATATAAATATTATTCAGTCAGGCCGTGGGACAAGCATCGTAGATGATATTCTGTTGCGCCCGTCATGATCCTGCCCGACCTTTTGTCTCAAGGCCTTCTAGCTCCTGGGGCCGGGTAAACGGTGGGTGGGTCATCAGTCAGGTGGTATGCTGTTTTGTTCTTCGTCTCATGGAGCCGGTGCATAGAAATCGTCTGCCGAAGAACTCCCAAGGAATCTGATCGTGCTTGGTCGGGAGCAAGCTCGGTCGTATATTATTTCATGTGACGATGTCCAAGAAACTCAAGAAAGTAGTTAATGAGCCAATATGAGTCCATGGGGTAGCGCAATGCAAAAATGCAATGGTAATATTACCAAAATATTTCACTCGAACGAACCAAACAGCGAAAATTTTCTTCAAATTTGACGTTCGGTGACATTTAAATTGTCAAAAAACCATAGACAATACAAACAAGAGCCACAAATGAGGGATTTTCAAAAAAAAGAACGAATGAAATACATATTTCCACAGAGCAGAAAAGTTTCAGTGTCACTGTGGCTTATATCCAATCACACAACTAAAACGAGTCCCATGTACACCCTATGCTAACATTTAAGACTGATATCAAAAAGTGACTCAATTTAAACAGTCACTTCACATGTTGTCTTATTATGGCCATACTAGCCGTGCTGGATTAACACATAGGCTACTTTTTATCCCGGAATACCCGCGGGAAAACTTTTTACGGCGAAGCGAAGCTCGGTCAAGAATCTTGCTCACAGATTGGTTTTACTAACATAATAAACCGCTCAAGAGCACCGCTGTATTGGTACGTTGTGTCGTCGCTGCTATACATGTTTTATCATAGCAGTTCATTTAGCAACAATGGGGCCTCGCCCTTACGGCCGCTATACGAGAGTACTTTCCTCTCTCAGCATTGAATCTGCGATAGTGACATCTAGCGGATGGTCTATCAACTACTTCAATATGTATAATACCAGATAATATTCTAGTGCCATGCTATAGTGCGGCAGTTGTGCTATGCTAACTACTTCACCTTGCTCCCAGGAACGGGCGCGAGCGCCAAGTCGCCGGCGAGCAGCGGCAGCGCGGCGGCGGCGGGCGGGCTGGCCGCGCTGTGCGAGGACGAGTGGGACAACGAGGAGTGGGGCACGCTGCAGGAGGAGCCGGTGAGGCATCATCACTCACGCCTTAGGCGATTCACAGACTTGCGGATTATCATTGTATGCAAAAATGACAGTTTATAAGGAAAAACGCTTTCCCTTTCACACTGCCGCCGCCTCACCGCGTGAAAATTTAATATATAAAATCCTCAATCCGCGCGGTGAGGCGGTGCGTGTGTGAATCGCCTTAAATTTTTGGAAGTTGACCCACACAGCTGCCGAACGAGAACGAATGATTGACAGCGGTACTAAAATTCTATTGATCAATATTTGTGTAGTGTGAAGTGTGAAGTATGTAAACATCTGAGTCAAATTTATCCAGCAGGCTAATAGATATCAACTCGAGTATACAGTCATAATTTCACATAATAATATAAAACACATTTACGACTTTACCGTACCATGTGTTACTATATGTATAGATATAATTATAACCTTATAATTTCCAACACCCCCAGACGGCAGAAGCCGAGCTAGCCAGCCCATCAGAAACCTGGAACAACTCCCAATGGGCGGACCCGGTACTAACATCCGTCACTCACAACGCGGCGGCGACGTTCGTGCGCAACTCGCTGGAGCACCGGCCGTCGCACCAGAACAGCAACGACTCGCTCGGCGGCTGGGAGGACACTGAGTTCCAGCCGATTGAAGAGGTTGTTGATGGTGAGTTTACGTGCGATTATTGATCAAAGGCAAAGGTCTATACTATAGTCCAATCTGAAGCTGGTAGGGATAGCGTTACAGAGCGGGAAAGAGCGAGCGGACTCTGCTTGCTATCTTAGCCCTCTTTACCTTCCTATAGCACCCTTATTTTGACCCACGTACCGGACCAATCTTCCCGTGTCATTTTTGACAGTACGGTCAGGTGCAGAGAAACTCCCCTCTCACAGTAACAATGATTCTTCTACCTATTTTATCATTTCATCACAATCAGATGCTAAATTATAATTTCGAACAGATAAAGAAACAATATTAAAATGGCAGCCATGATATACATTCATACAAATAAGAGTAGACATACTGCGATTCACGTTCAGTTTTGCTAAACCATGATACTTCTTCCACAACACATATTTACCTCAATATTCTAACACGCAGGCAACAACGCATCAAAGATGGAAGAGATGAGAAAGAAGCGTGAAGAGAGAAAGCTGCAACGCCAGAGAGAGATGGAGGCGCGGCGCAACGCGCGCGGGCAGGGGCCCATGAAGCTCGGCACCAAGATCGCCGCCGCGCCGCCGCCATTTTAGAAAACCGTTATATTTGAAAATCTTATTTGAAACGCTCTCCGGATTTATGTAAGTTGATGGTGTATTGCTGTTAAAGCGAAGGGACTGTGGACGAAGTTATCATTCACAGCGTCATTGTTCTGTATTAAGAAGGTTCACTGTGCATTCGGTACTTTTCTTTTATGTTGGGTGTAAAAAGTGCCGAATTAGATAAACCCAATATTGAGCGTCTGATCGCGGATGAGATGATAAAAACTGTTTTAACATTTTACTACAGTTTTAGCTTTATCTATTAGGTAATCAATTGAAACATTAACCATTCCCTTCCGATTAGATTAAGCATACTTGTATAATTTATAAAATATTATACTGTTTGTTTAACGCTGAGCTGACTTAAAATAAAACCTACGAATTTAATTGATTAAAACTTTATCCATCCAAGAACTTTTAATGAGACAATCTTTTACTTACTAAATTAAGATTGAATAACATTTTATTCGATGTAAAGTTTTAAACCACAGTAACTTTATAAATGCACAACTATTCTAAAACAGTAATTATTACTTTTACATACCTTGACTCCTCTTTATTCGTACATAATTCGCATATACACTTTCCTAAATAATAGCATAATTGTCTTTTTGTGCTATGTTCTAAATTCAAACTTTTTACTAAACTTTATCTTGCTCATGCTATTTGGCGAACT
The DNA here is from genome assembly GCF_932276165.1 of Plutella xylostella. NCBI lineage: Eukaryota > Metazoa > Arthropoda > Insecta > Lepidoptera > Plutellidae > Plutella > Plutella xylostella. The sequence goes on from NC_064005.1 coordinate 5,728,966, forward strand.
ATATGGGCTCTATAAAATGCGTGTTTATTTTTCATAACAGAACCGAGGTCTATTAGTTTTATGAAATTTAAAATGTATTTTATTAGTATTTTACTTTAAATAGAGCATAGGAACGAATGTAGGTATATGTTTGTTACATACAAGTGGCCAAGTGACGATATTATGTAGTTGAAAAAGATATATCCTGATATGAATTTAAGATTTACAGTCGTGCAACAATGCTGATAAAAACACATTCGGAAAAAATTATTATGTAATAACATAATATTATTAATATTTTTAAATTTTATATATTATTAGTTTATAATCACATAGCATTTTTAGATTATCAAGGTTATATCATGTAATTATATTTAATGTGTAAAATTCCTTGATTGTAGTCACTGCGTCGAGATAGTTAGCTAATTAATGAGTTACCTTATTTATTTTATATGGATATAAATAAGAAAGCCATAGTTATTTCGATATGAACTATAAAGACTTCTGCTGTTCGGGATCAAGTACTGTAACAAAGACACCAAAAATGTAAGCTCAAGTGAGAATGTAAAATTTAAAAATAAAAAGTCAAGTTAATTAAAAAAAAAATATTTTATAAAGAGATAAAATCAATGCATCACAAGAGACGAAAGGTATGGTATTAATAATAATCCAGTATTCCATTGGACTGCTCTCTTCACCAACCCGCACTTGGCCAGCGTGGTGGACTAGGCCTACACCCTTCCTTCATTAGAAGGAGACCCTTGCCCCAGCAGTAAGGACGTAATGGTTCGTGATGAAAATCCATTGGACATAATGAAAAATTAAAGAGTCAATTTATTATTGTACTTGTGTACCATTCTTCGATCATTCATAGTTTTGCACCAGTTTTGCATGAAAGGATTTGTAAAGCGCGGATGGTGTGGCCTAGAATATTATCTTATACCTATAGTACCTAGCTCGCAGCGCTGGTTTGAATGCCACTAGTACAGCTGAGGCAGGGTAGGGTAGGTACGGTCATATGTAGAGAAACCTGACCCCCTTCTCATAGTAACAATGCTTCTGAGGGGTAAGATTTCTCTGCCTTATACTGTACATACTTAACATACTGATGAAGACTTGTCATAGGGATGGTGGAAATCCATATTAGGTACTACATCATTTTATAATGAATTTTTATTATTTGTATATACCTAGTTAGCGTGTTTTATTAATGCTTGTAATGAGTACAGTAAAAAAGAAGTGGTTCAAATATGAAATTTCCGATTTGTAAAATGTCAAGTTTAGTACATACCTAATAGTTTTTTTTACTGTATCATAAAAAAAACAACTATTAGTCGCTCAAGGCTTTCACTGTTTCCCAGATGTGAAGAATATAGTCAGGGCAACGGGCCATTATATGCACCACTGTGATTTGAAAGATATTCAAACAAGTCACTTAAAAATACGTTGTCTTATTTAACGTTTGTATTGTAATATTTATGTATTTATTGTTACTGTGTAAATATTAAGCTTCTTTAACTGAGGGGAGGAGTGCAATGATATAGGAAGGTATATGAGGGTGTCAATTGTTTCTACTCTAAATGTACTGACACTTTGCTTATGAATTTTGTCAACGTTGATGTCGTGTGTTCGGTGGTCGTTTTGTTACATTGGTGTTTGTGGGTCCAGTACCATTACTCATATAATAACGGGAGTCATCGGAGCAGTAAACTATACCGTTTATATATTGTTATAGGGTGCGTTTATACTTGGTATGTACGGAGAAATCTGTCAGATTATGGTCTATGCACAAAGAGAACTGACACATTGGCGATAGACAGTTTTCAACGTATATACAGCCTTATATTTATCAAAAACTTCATCTCTCGCATGTCTCGTTTTTACAATATTAAAATATGTAATTATGATTGCAGGCTGTTTGGGCAATTTGAGCATAAAGATACAAATGGAATGTTTAGTTTTTTTTAATAATTCACCGTTTATTTTACTTAAGAAGTAAAAAAAAACAATACAATAATATGTCTTAATTAATATAGTACTGCTGTTTATAATTTTATGTATGATAATGTTACTGGTATGGTTTAGGAAGAATCTTGCTTGTCGGAAATATCCCCCTTCTATCTGCTACTAACATTTACACTTCTGTAAATAAAAGTTTTAAATATAAATATTTGTGACTTTCCTTGTAAATAGTCAACTCGCATGTTTATAAAAGGAGCAGGTGAAAAATGAAACAAAAACTCAAGCATGAAACTACTTTAATGGCGAAAGTGGAATGTTAGTTACATTTTTCTTTAAGTATAAAAATATATGATAAGATAACGCTATTAAAATCTACGTAAACTAAAAACAATGAGCAACATAAAAATACAATGAACGTTAAGTACGAAGCGCATAATTATCGGATAAGTAGTATCCTTATGTGCTAGAACACCCACAATCAATTGTTCACCCCATCAGGTATTGAAACTAAATCAATTTGTAACGATTATAATTTAGCTACAAAACCTGATGGATACAACAATTGATCCTGCAAACTGTAACCACATTGACAACCAAGCAGAAAGCCGCAAAATAACTGTGATGTCAAGCTAAATCAAGTTTAGTTTCTAATGAAATGAATATCTGATGTATATTGTATATCGTAATGTTTAGCTGTCTCACTTTGTAGTATGAGATAGTATGGGATGACTGCTGCTTGGTCGAGAATGTATTTACTTACAGTTTAGAACGCAGGTCGGATGCCCCAGCGGCTAATTGTCAAGAGGGCTCTTCGAATCTGTAAATAAAATAAATATGTATTACAATACAAATAAAATACATTTACACTTATTTTAATATCACAAAGATGAGAAGTTTACCGAGGATTTTTTGTTTGTTAGGTAAGAAGTTTTGGCTGTTACTTCGATAAGTTGTGTAAATCTTTTTATAACAGATTTAGTTAAACATAATGCTAAATATACAGCTACATAAATGAAGTCATAGACGTTCCATAAAACCATCACATAAGCCACATCAGTTTCGAAGCCACATCCATCCTATAAGTTACCTAACATCATCCTAACATCCTAAATTACCTAAATCAACAACAAACATTTTACCTCATATTCATAGCGTTAGAGTTGCCGGCCTCCATCTTGTAGCCGAGCGTCTCATAGAACTTGATGAGCTTGTCCTTGCAGTCCAGCGACATCTTGTAGCACCCCACCTCCTGAGCCAGCAGCGACACCGTCACTACGATCCTGGAAGCAGCAGTTATAGTAGTAAGTAATATGTAGGATATTTCGCGATACGGCTAGCAACCTATCACGTGAGTACAAAATGTACAGCGAAAAGCTGGTGGTTCACGTGTGAGTCCACCTCTGACTACGACTTCGGGGATTACAGACAGAGAAATCCGCAGAAAAGTATATAATGACTTGAAAGATTTAAAATGTCTCAAAAGATACCATACAAATTGTAAAACAGACCAAATAAAAAGGGTTCGATTTTTATGCAATGCATTCAATTCTCATGATAATTATGAAAGTTTAGAGATAAAGTTGCTCTATGGCTTAGACCTTAGAGTGTGTTTAGATAGAAATCTAGAATGGCTACTGATGTTATTTGCTGATTTCACTTTCAGGATGGTGAAGTAAAAAAAAACATGTACTTACAATTTTCCTAGCTGCTTTCCTCTGTAAGTGTCATTCACCACGACATCTTCGAGACGACCGCGCTGCAAATAAATAATAATATATTGTGAACTCCCAAAGTAACATTATGGAATAGGGAGAAACTACCAGTGGATCAACGAACTTGTCGAGACAGCCACCCGTGTGAGGCTCTGGTGTGTAAATTAGAGAATGTGCAATATTCGTAAGCCGAAAAGGGCTGATTCAGCTCGTCATTCTGAACATTAGTTCAACGAATATTTTAGATTCTTTGATTCTAATACCATAATTGATGGGCATCAGAAAAACACACGAGAAAATCTGTTTATATTACACTGCTTGATAAATTAGCCTATTTGAAATTTATATCTACTAATATTGCACTCATCAGAAAAATTCCATTGCTAGACATAGAACTATCTTTATCGCATACACGTACTTATTACATGTAACCACTATCACGCCATGAAACTTTATACCCTTGCAATCCTTGCATGGTAGTCAAACAAGTTCCGATATTTCTTTCTCAAATACGTGTAATGGACCTACCAAGGAGCAGTTGTGAATGAACTTCTGTTCCACGGTGAGCGTGGCGGCGCCGATGAGCCGGCCCACGCGCGTATCTTCAATCACCGTCACGTAGTACCCGCCCGATTGCTTCATCTGCGTGAAGCGCTCTGGAAACAATACCATCATTCGTTACTCATACACAAAAGAGTCATGACAGAACAAAAAGGAATCTATTTCTGCATGTTTCACATTAGAACAAAGTCTAAGTCAAATATAGTACAGTGCCACAAACTGTTCTGTTCACTGTTTCGGTGACAGCTCACATAAATGTCTAATATTTCTTAATTCTATAAGATTTTAAGTTTGCTTGTATTGTTAATTCGCTCTTTGGGAGTTAATAAACCCATCTAATCTTTTACATACAATTAGTAAGTAATGAGATATGGATCAATTTAGTTCGCTCTCACCGGAACAGATAAGTTTGTCGCACTGTACATAAAAATGAGGTGGTTTTTTTTCAAGCAAGTCTTACTAATGTGTGTGTTGTACCATGATCCTAATTTATGAGAATGTTTATTTTTTTCACTTTTCATTGTAGGCACACATTTTAAATAGAGCGTAATAAAGTAATTAATAAGTTATATAATTAATTAAATTTACATAATTTTATGAACTGCTTTTCCTTATCATAGTTGTTAGTTGAAGAAACTAGGTTAATTGAATTTGCAAAACAATCACCTAATATGTGCCTAATACCTATTAATGGCGAAGTTTCATAATAGTTAATTATTCTGTATAGGTAATAAAGTAATGAGCTGTTTGACTTGTAATAAAAATTCAATCAAACATTACTCAAGAACTTGATAGTGGAGTGAACAAAAGCAGGTTCAACCAGAAGTGGACATTGGAAAGGTCACTCGTCTGGTTCTTGGATATGCCAAGGTCAGCCACTATGCCTTATAGTAGAGCTTATTTATATCACACATTAATAAAAATTATAATCATTCAATTTCAACCATATTTTGATACGAGAATTTACTATCAATAGTATGTTCTTCTTATCAAAGATAATGTACATAAAAAAATATTATGATCTTGATGACAAATCAAGATAAATTTATTTTATCCTATCCTAGATCTGACTTCCTGTGATTGTTTGATGATCTGATAGCAAGTAGGTATATATCTATGTAAAACATTGCCACCTATATTTAGAAAAATATGAATTAAAATTAATATTAAGTAACTCTCAAAAATGAAATTTATATTTCAGGCCATGTCTGGTCTGTTGGATCTTTGGACATAAGTACCAATCTATACGCAATAAATTATGTTCTATGAAATATCATTTAATAATTATATTGAACACAAACATTATATAAATTGAGTTCTTTTTTGTAAAATACAAAAAAGGGGTCTAAAAAATGTACATATTTTAAGATAACTATTATATATAGTAATTTAAAATTTAAATGTTTTCTCACCATCAAACTGCTTTTTAGAGACATTTCCGACACTGGTCAACTGTCCAAGAAGTTGAAGAAATCCTTTATCATAGTCTGAGCGCTGTAGTGGACGCACTTTGAGCCATTCCTCACCGGGTTGAGCCGCACTTATCTTGGGGCTAAATGTGGCTGGGCTCCGGCTGAAGTCGAGCCTCGTGAGTATCTCAGGGTTGTACAGATACTCAGATGGCTTGACATCCTGAAAACAATGCAATGGTAAAGTTGGTATAGCACAATACTTTCAAGTCATAATAAAATAAAGTTTACAATAAATTACTTGGCTGATCCTTTTGCAACAGAAAATATACATTGTTAAAATTTAAATAAGCACATAGTAGGCATATCAATTGGTAATTTACGTATGCAAAATTACCTACAAGTACACATAACCATAAAAAATATTATCTTATCACAAATTATTAGTACCTACCTATTTAATTCTTAATAATTTCATACTATCATAAATTTAAATCTGTTTGATAGCCTGTATCAGTCTGCATAATGTATGATTTTATGTAAGTAAATAAATAAACATACCGTAAATTTTTCGATCCCCATTGCGAATGAACAACTAATAATTAATTCATTCCGTTAATAATAATACATAAAGAAATTGCCCGGTACTAAGGTAATATTCAACGGAGAAATACGTGGCAAATAATATAGCTACGCACAGTGAAAGTAAGTTGTAGGTACTTTGAAGAAAATAAAATAACCTTCACTTCACTTCTCAGTCGTCGAATAATAAACCATAGAGTATATTATTAATAAACTTTACTTTAGTGCTTTGCTTGTCTCTTGTCTGTCTGACAGCAGGAAATTTGTAAAAATCTCAGAATAATAACGATTTCTTTCTACGCGCATTTCAATAATATGGTGCTACATGAACATGGTTTGTTCGTTTAGCACGAGTTTTGTTTGTGAATCGATTAATAATCACACGATTCACAGCTGATTTTGACGTTTTGTATCTGTAGTAATTTTAATGCAGAAGATATTGAGGTTATTTATGTTTTGGTTTTGATTTCATGAAAATAATTCAGAAAACAATCAGTAAAGTGTGAATATAACATACTATTATTGAATAAACTGTAGCCTGTACCACTCCATGTGTTATTAAGTGTGAATATGGCTTTACTTCAATCTAATTTAGTTATAAACATACTCAACCATAGTATCCGTAAATATTCAGTTTTATGTTCAGTATATTCTAGCAGAACTCTTTTAAACCGTTCTAAACAATGCCAATTTATACCTGACCGATGCTTATTTTGGGAAAAGGAAAGAAAAGGAGGTTACAATACCACGATAAAAACACCAATATTAGACCAAATAAAAAATGGGTTTAAAGAATTAAAATCTGAAACTATTCTATTTACTAAGGAAGTTAAAGAACTTGTGGAAATGGATCCGTTACTTGTTGCTAGACCTGGTGAGTAATTTACTTTTACTTTAATTTACTTGTATAAGTACTTCTTCTTCTTACTTTTAGGGTTAAAAACTGTACTTATTTCTTTATGTGTACTTATGTGCACACAATGTACATACTTACAATGCATAACATTTCATTTAACTTTGACCTAATCATCTCTCATTGATGACTACCATGTTCTAAACAATTTCTCAAGTGAAGCCCACAGGGAAACAGGCAAGCATAGTGTGGGACACCCTCTGGCCCTCTGGACCGACCACCTTGAGGAAGGCCAAGGACAGTATATTGCGGTGCTCCTTGCGAGAGCCCTGTATCCAGCAGTGGACAATTATGAGCTGATGATGATAATCCCTCATCAAGTCATAGCCTACTTATAATCTAAGTTCTAGCTTATACAAAGACTGAATATTGCACGTATTTCTTCATCAATGAACTAAAAAATTAACATGATAGAAGGTGGCTCTTGTAATTAGTTGTAAGCTCCTCAACCTCTTGCTCTCTAAAATACTCTAAATCCCTCACTATCACTGTTAATTTATCCTAAGTTTTATTTTTCATTAAGTGTTTTTGGTCCCGCTAACAATTTATTGTTGTATGATTGCCACTATTTTTTGTATAAAACTCTTTATATTTAAATAAAAGCTTAATCGCAGATAACTGAAAACAGCCTTTATAATATTACATCTTACATTTAGGTATTCGAAAGAATCGATCTCATAATCGATTTTATTTCATACTTTATGGTACGACAGCTGAGGCTACTGTCATTGTCATCTCATCTGTCATGGTGTGGTGTCATGTCATTTTCAAATATTTTGTTCGTTACCGGAAAGTTTCTTGACTCTGCATGGTTTTTTATTTATTTCACCGAGAAATTAAAAATAGCTTCAGTGAAAGATTACATCCGTGTTTGTTGCACCGCTGAACATTGACACTTAAAATTGAAACTGCAACGAATGTTTTTAAACATCGTTGCCGGTGGAAGCCCTTCGCCTGGAACATCACAACAGAGTGCAATAAAAAGTATTTACCAGTCGATACACAACATTTGGGGTGCTCCTGGTAGCAGTGTGGCGAGTAGCATCAGCAGTATGGAGTCGCAGTTGGTGGAGGAGACGTTCGTGACGCCGGTGTCGTCGACGGGCGACCTGCTGGCGCTGTCTCCCGGCGCCGGCGCGGACCTGCTCACCGGCGAGCCCGAGCTGTGTGACGTCACCATGCACGACGCCGCCGCCGACGACATGTTTATCGACGCCACCAGCCTCGACTACCTCGTGCGCTGCGCCGAGTCCAACCGCAACCTCACCATGATCGACCGCGGCAAGGAAAGCCTCTACGTTAAGTTTGACCCATTGTACTCGAGACAGAAACAGGCCTCTCAGCATCTGCAATCTCTGTCAATGTCACACGCCAATGAGTGTGATGTTGGATATGAAACTGGAAGTGCAGCATCAGTGTACACTGACAACATGATTGGCACACCGAAGCGGTCCATGTCTACTGATTCCATGATGTTTAGCTTTTCTAAGGACAATAAGCCAACACAAAGGGTACGTCCAGCTATCAAGAAAGAGGTTCCTGAAGGTGGAGTCAACATCACACACTCAACACCAGCACTAGTCAGAAGTGTGTCAGCTATCCTGACTCCGTCTCGAGTAGCAATAGACAGACTTATCAGTATCACAGGAAACACTCCTCCTATAAACATGCAGCACGCACACAGCGAGCAGTTCAACACGCACCAGCTGGACCACCTGCAGTCCTTGAGGAACATCCTGCAGAAGCAGGACCAGGAGGTGATGCAGCTCCGACAGGAGAACAGAGAGCTCCGGACCTCCCTGCAGGACACTGAACACAAACTGCACAGGACAGAAGAAGACATGCAAGATAAAATAAAAAAGATGACTGAAGAGAAAGAAAAGTTGCTGGAGAGAGAGATACGGTTAGAACAACAAATTAATGAAAAGAATGTCTGCAACAAACAAATGAGTATTGTGATGGAAGAGTATGAGAAAACTATATCATCATTAATAGGAGAGCAACAGAAAGAGAACTTGCAGGCAAAAGAAGCTCAGGAACAGCTTCAGGCAGAGAGAGATGATGCACTGAGACATCTTACCAACATGGAGGCATCCTTCAATGATCTCTTGTCAAAGTATGAGAAATGCAAGAGTGTCATACTTGAAACTAAAGATAGAGAGACGAGCCTGTTGAGAAAAATTACAGAGTATGAGGAAGGCATGAAGAAATATGATGACTTGTACTCAAAACTGAAAGAGGTGACTTCAGAAAGCTTGGCTAAAGCCAATGAGACACTGGACAACATTAAGAAAACACATTGCTATGAAATGGCTAAACTCAATGCAACTATCAAAAAGAATGAATTAAATATGTCTTCATTACAAGAATCCCTGCAACAGAAGACAAGGGAGAATGCCGAGTTAACGAAAATATGTGATCAGCTGATTGCATCTGTCCGTTGAAACATATCTTATACTTGTTTAATTAATCTACTACATTTTAATAATATTATGGTACTGGTGCTTTCTAGTATTTTCAACTGAATATGTGTAAATTTGTAGCAAACTTTTGTGATATTATCTTCTTTATTGTTTCTTCGAATCTCAGTATTTCTACATGACATATTTATTGGTTTTTTTAGGAGTTTTAGTATGACTTCAATATTGTTCTGTTTTACAACTCATTGCTTACTATACTAATATTATGTAACAAGGTATTAGGTTGGGGAAATTATGTAAGTTAAAATAAGGTTTTATGTTTATGCATCCAACTGGACTGCTAAAGACAAATTAAAATTAGGTAGGTCAAATAACATATTTGGAAAATGTTGTTCATAATTCTATGTTGTTGTTGTGTTGTTAGAAAGAAAAATTGTGAGTCCTCGTCTTAATGTATGTATGCTTCTAAGTTACGACTGAATTTTAAAAATAAATAATATAGACATTAACTTATGCATTTCATTTAACATTTGTTAACGAATTATCTAATTAAATAAGCAAACAGTGGAAAGTAAATGGATACAAAACATTTGCCAATAATAAAAACATAAGTACCCTTTTATATCATTAACTAACTGCTATATTACAAATCATGTAAATAATCAAATCATCTATTTGGACAGCAGTAAATACAATCTAATCTTCTATCTCTATCTATACAATAGATAGGACTATTAAAATAACAACAAGCCTACAACATTACATAGGGTAGGTGAAACGGTATAAAGTAATACAGCATATTGGTAGTATCTTCCTTGTTTAGCTAACCAATAAACCATCACATTCCAGGTGAGACCGACCTGGTGTGGTGTTTCAACGACGCGAGCGTCTTGGACAAGTTCGTGGCGACCAGCGACAGCGACCACAACGAGGGGTTCAGCTCATGCAAGTACGCACCGTCCAATATCTTCATGGCCACTGGCTGGTTCCATACTGATAGTATGTACATAACCCAATAGTACCTATTTCATTAGCCCGTAATCATCGACTGCCGGATACAGGCTTCTACCAAGGAGCGCCACAACATTCAGCCTCCAGTTATTAAACTATACTGTTTTAAATGAGTTAGGTATTCACTTTTATCGTCCACAGAACCTTACGTAGGTACCTACCTACTTCCAGTCATTGTTCCACTACCTATCTCCTACTTGCCCCAAACCCCATTATACACCATTAAAGCATACATGACCTTGTTTTATGCACAATAAAGTTGACATTCTCATTGCAGGCTGGAGCCGAGCCCGGCGGGGCGCGCGCTGTTCCACGGCCACCTAGACCTGAGAGTGCCAAAGGACGGACGCATCAAGAAGGCCGGCTATTGCGCTATTCGCTCCAAGCGGGTTCGGGTAAGTTTCGGTTTAAAGTAGTAGTCATATAATTTTGAACGCTATCCCATTGAGTTAAGGGTGAAATCTAATGAGAAGTCTTTATGTAAATCTATGGTGTTATAATAAATAGGTGTCCTAATATCCAACTTAGATTATGCGAAATAACTTTTTACTAAAAGAGATTTATGCCATACGATTTTCGGCGAAACGAGACTTTGACCAAACGTTACTATGCAATACGAGATTAGGCAAATAAATCTTAGGCCAAAAAAAGTAGAACCACACACATTACATAGAGTAGGTAAAACGGTAAAACTCCCACATCGTTCCCTAACAATTTCCCGCCTTAACCCTCCACAGAAATCCTTCAAGCGCGAGTCGACCTTCGACTGGAACCTGTACAACACGCTGGTGCTGAAGGTGCGCGGCGACGGGCGCTCCTACCTGCTGAACCTGTCCACGGAGGGCTACTACGACATCACGTGGAACGACATCTACCACTATGTGCTGTTCACACGCGGCGGGCCCTACTGGCAGGTCGCTAAGGTACAGTTCTAATTAAGGAACTATAACCCATTCCACGGGGATTCGGGGAAAGACATCTGACAGAACCCTTATTATATTTGAATACTTTTTTTTGTATCAGTTATCTTTCCCCGTGGAATGTGAGTGAGTGGGATTTTTTCAGTAGTGCAGCGCTTGTACCGCTAGATGGCGACACTCACAAATATTATTATTATTATTAAATCCTTTATTGCAATAATAATAATTTGTACATAGGCGAACTTAATGCTAAAAGCGTTATCTTACAAATTTAATTACCCGTTTATTTTTCATGTAAAGGAATAAGTAATTCGATGATCAGTCAATAAATATTCGGGTGAATCTAGCTTGCGCTGCCGCTGCTGCGCCGTCCATTACTTTACCTAGTTTACCTCGTTGTATAACACCTCTCGTTTGATAGTTTTTTTGGAAAATTAGAGTTATAATAGGTACTTATAACCATCTTGTCCAGGGTAGAGTTTCACAATGAAAATGGAATTGACTGCAACTATCCACACACACAGATGCGAACGCCACACCTTTATCAAACTCAATACTTACACCCATATAATATATTTTGTATGCATATTGTTTCAGATACCATTTTCTAAGTTCATCTTAGGCTCGAAGGGTCGAGTGCAGGACAAACAGACGAGGATACGGCTGGACAAAGTTACACACTTCGGAATCTCGTGCGGGGATAAAATCCCTGGGCCTTTCAATTTGGAAATAGAATATGTTGGTAAGGATGTCTTTTGATAACATCAGCCGCATAGTGTAGTGTACTATTAATTGTTCACATTGCTGCCAACCATTTTGCCAGGTTCAATTATTTTTTATGAACCTAAACATCTTAAAAACTGGTCTCCATTCGGAAAATGGCTTTTGTCTTTGAGCAAGTACTCTATGTTAAAAAATACAGAAAATTAAACATGTTCACTAGAACGCGTCTAAGGGTTGGCACCATTCTTTTCAAACTGGCTAATCTACTAACTATGGTGACAAACCTAACATAATATTTGAATTTTTCAGGTTTAGAGTTGGACCCCAGCCATGATGAAGAATTCGCCTACGAGATGTACAAAACTGACAAGTACATTGTGGGTGTTTAGTGAAAAAACACAGTTATATGCATTGTAAATTATTAAAAACACAGAAAGTGTTTGCCATATCTACTTTTTAAAGTACTTATCTATTAGAAAAATATATATTATATAAAAACAAGACTAGTTTATGTATGATGTATATGGCATTGAAGCCTTATTTGCTTATGTACAGTCCATTCAGGTCATGAAAATAAAGAGGTAAATTTTCCAAAGTCTTTACAGAAATAAAATAATTATTGATAATCTATAGGATACCATTATAATACCCAGTAGGTGTTGCAAAAAGGGTATACGAAGCCGAAACCTACGTGTGCAGTTATATTTATATTGTTTATATCTAAGCCCGGAAATGAAAAAGGAATATCAAAATTCGCGAAAAAAATATATGATTTCATTTCCGGGCTTAGTTAAAACATGCTGCACATTACACAAGTAGGTTTCGGCATATTTACAAGAACCAAAACAATCTAAAAATAATGGAAACGGAAATCAAGGTAGGTACGGTCAGGTGCAGAGAAACCTGACCCGCCTCTCATACTAACAATGCTTCTGAGGTCAGGTTTATCTGCCCCTTACTGAACATACAGAAACAATAAGAAAAATATTTCTTATTGTTATTATTTTGAATACAAAATAATAATAATACAGATACAGTACAACTATAAAGTCCTGAAAACGGAAGTGGAATATAAGTAATTGTTTAAGACCGTATTTAATCGATCCATTATATTTATTTAAGGACAAATCCGTTAAAAAGCCATTATCAATCGGTATTTTATTTTTAAAATTTATGTAAATGTAAATTAATAACTGAAAATTATAAAAAGTCTTAGCAAAATCGCACTCATTATTGTCAGGACTTTTTAGTTGCACTGTATATTATATTATTATTGTACTCTGGATATCTGAAATAGCTCAGAATAAGGTCGATAGCCATATGGTGGGATCGCAGAGGTGGGATCGAGAAGTTAGAAGATGGGTTTCGTTGAAACGGTTAACTCTTACGAGTGTGACAAACTCTTTATTCTTCCTTTTTATTTGATTTTTCATTTATTTATTAAAAAATCGGATGAAGAATTCTTTATTCCTCCCGTACAGAAACTCTTGCTTGTCTTTATATTTTGTCTATGGGTATAAAAAAGTTGAAATGTCAAATGAACTTTAGTCTATGTCTATATAATGGGCGATTGAACTGATGTCATCATTTTCGTTTATTTAATTAAAACAATTGAAACTCGAGAAATTAAACTTGCTTACACTTACAAGGTGTTTTGAATTCAGTGTTGTATATAAAGTATTCAATGATTTGATTGTTATATCCCTCTGTGCTCAAGAACCTTCAGTATGTATTTTTTACGCAATGCTCCTTTTTTGTCTTGAATTACTCACTCTGCGTGGGATGTTGACCTTAACTTTAATAACTTACATGAAAAAACATTCATTAATACATTTTTCATATAACATGTAAAAGAAAATCTGTATGAATCGTTTTTAAAACACAAAGACATTCCTGCTGTACTTTATTATTGTTTTCTTTTATCTGCAGGTGAGGCCATGTTTACAATCAATTAACTAGGAAGTATAGCTTTCCCTAACCAGAAGAAAATTTGCAGTACCATGTCAGGTACAGAGCAGAACTTGTTGAACTCTTTGCAACAATTGTCTGTTCAACCAACACACAGTGGGCACACGGAGAAACCTACCCAGGTGGTGACCCCAGCTGTGAAGCAATCTACAGCAAAAGTCGCTCCTGTGAAGGCCACCACAGTATCTCCTGCTATTGCTACCATTGACCGCCTGTTGACTCTTGGTGGTAACCTCCCACCACCTCCGCCTGTCATCACAAGGACCTCAGAAATGGATCCCCACACTGTGGAACAGCTGCGTGCAGTCAAGGAGCTACTCACAACGCAAGAAGAAGAAGCTCAAAGCCTCAGAGAGATTAACCATGACTTACGAGAAAGACTAGAAGAGTGTGAAAATAAAATAAAGAAGTTGGCTGAGCAAAATGAGGAATATGCTGAAAAAGAGAAATCCTTATCCCAGCGTGTTGCAGAAAAGGTGAGGAACAACAAACAAATGAGTGTGGTTATGGAGGAATATGAAAGAACAATTTCATCATTGATTGGAGAAAGAGAAGCAGAGTCTAAAAGATGGGCCGAAGAGAGATCCACACTTGTGAGAGAGAGAGATGAGGCTGCAGCCCACCTCGGGTCTATGGAGCATGCATTCAATGATGTGCACACCAAATATGAGAGATGCAAGGCCATAATCCAAGGATATAAGAGTAATGAGGAGACTCTGAAAAGGACTGTAGAGGAGAACAATGATGCAATTCAGAAACTTGAGGCAAGATATGAAACACTGAGGCAGCATGCCATGCAACAACTTAATAAGGCTAATACAGAGTTGGATGCTGTTAAAAAAACTCATCATACAGAAATACTTAAACTGAATGCTATGTTGAAGAAGAGTGAGGTCCATGCGTCCTCCTTGCAGGAGTCTTTGGCACAGAAGATCAAAGATAATGAGGAACTTACAGCCATCTGCGATGAGCTTATCAACAAGGTTGGTTAAACCAAACAGTAGATTTCTACAGTCTACACTATCAGCCTAAATACTGTGTAATTTATATTGTAAGTGCAGTCCATGATTATTAAGTAATTATTATGCTGAAAATCAAGAACTCTACAGCCAAATGTTCAATTGTACATTGTATTTTGTACACAGTGAATTTGAATATTGTATTAATATCATATTTGGTAAACAATTTGATTTAGAAAAATGAAAAAATGCCTTTATGTTGTATTTATAATAATCTGATTTTACTGTACTCATTCATCAGTATGTATGTAATGTTACCATTTGTCCTGCAATAACTATTAGTCCAGTCAATGAATGACTCAAAATTAGGTGTAGAGTGCGTGAGCAGGTAACTAAGCGATTCCTTCAGAAACTTGTTCAGGGGGCTTAGGTTGTTAACATACCAAAAGTCCTGACTCCTAGGTGATGAGCGGGGGGAAGGAGGGGGGGATAAAGGTACGAATTTTTGGTTTTTATCTTATATCTCGAAAACGGTGCATCGGAGAGAAATATTTTCAACTAATGAAATGGAGCTCTTAAAATTATCTAAAACTTTTATATCATATGTTTTTTTCAAATTCCTAACCGTTTTCGAGCTATTACCCTCGGAAAAAGTTGAAATTTACAAGAAAAATTGATTCATGTCAAAACATTCATAAACATTGCATCATATTGTCTAAACCTATTCATAAACGAATAAAATGAAAAGGAAAGAAGTTGTAGATTTTTTAATTTCCTTTTAGAATATATATAGATATGCTGGTTAATGTCCAACCCACCTAAAGTTACAGCTATTTTACTTACACTTAAGCTTACTAACTCGGTGAGTTATGTCAGTGAATTTAGCAAAATTCAAGTCTAAAATAGCTGTAACTTTAGGCGGGTTGGACATTGACCAGCATATCTATATATATTCTAAAAGGAAATTTAAAAATCTACAACTTCTTTCCTCTTCATTTTATTCGTTTATGAATAGGTTTAGACAATATGATGCAATGTTTATGAATGTTTTGACATGAATCAATTTTTCTTGTAAATTGCAACTTTTTCCGAGGGTAATAGCTCGAAAACGGTTAGGAATTTGAAAAAAACATATGATATAAAAGTTTTAAATAATTTTAAGAGCTCCATTTCATTAGTTGAAAATATTTCTCTCCGATGCACCGTTTTCGAGATATAAGATAAAAACCAAAAATTCGTACCTTTATCCCCCCCTCCTTCCCCCCGCTCATCACCTAGGAGTCAGGACTTTTGGTATGTTAACAACCTAAGCCCCCTGAACAAGTTTCTGAAGGAATCGCTTAGTTACCTGCTCACGCACTCTACACCTCATTCCTTGACTGGACTACTATGTATTTATGTGTTTGTAAGATTACTTTGTAAATATGTGTATTTAGTGTCAGTTTTATTTTTATATGTTTTTTATAATTTAGCCTATAAGTTTTTATACTTGTGTGACATGTATTATGTAATGTCATAATTTAATTCCGTGTAAAGGTGTAAAGTCAAGGAGTTGCCTCAGTTAATTGAAATTCACTTATTTTCCAATTGGTGCTTAGTTACTGACACATGGTAGATTCTGTAAACCGGTTATTTGAGCTCATTCCTTATCATCGAATATTATGTTTGTTACAATGACAAGGGGCCATTAAAATAACCCTTCAGATGTTTTTTAAATAAGTTATTACATATTTCACACTTTGATAAAATACATTAATACATAATTTATTATCCTAACTAATATTATAAATGCGAAAGTAACTGTGTCTGTCTGTCTGTCTGTCTGTCTGTCTGTTACTCTTTCACGCCAAAACTACTGAACGGATTTGAATGAAATTTGGTATACATACGGTCTAGACCCTGGGAAAGAACATAGGCTATTTTTTATCCCGGAATTCCCACGGGAAAACTTTTTAAGGCGAAGCGAAGCGCGCGGGGACAGCTAGTATTATATAAAACAAATTAAAACAATTAAGCATTTATCTTCCATTGTGAAGAAAGTGAATGTTTAGTTTAGACTAAATTGATTGTTGGCCCCTTACTAGTGTAGTATCTTATAATTTGTATTTATGAAAAATCTATTATTTCTTAAGTAGATATAATTAATAAGTGTTATTAAATATATGGTTAATTTTCATATTTGCTAGATGCCATATTTGAAACGAGAATTTTGAAGATGTTGAAGTTCAACAAAACACAGAATGTTATTGTTAGATGAGAGAACATCCGCGTGTAATGTATGTAATGTTGAATTATCTGTAAACCAAAAGCATTTTTCAAGCTTTATCTTTTAATGCTATATAATGTTGAAAATTTACTTAAAAGTATAACCGATTTATAATTTTAAGAATATCTACTGCTGTAATAAACTAATAACAGACTCAGTGGAATGTACTGCACTAACACTTATCGCTTAACTTACCAAATATTAGTTAAGATCGAATGCATAAACTTGCAGTTTCATAAACGTTACATGTGCCTTTACCACACTTGCATTCATATGTATCCCGCACACGCGAGGAAAAATTGTATTTTGGTTAAATTAACTTTTTGTTACTAACATTGAATCAAAAGTTCAGTATTAAAAATCGAGATTTCAACAACATTCCATAGTCTATTTTTGTAAACATTAAACTGAAATGAATATCAATGTTTTTGTGTGGTCACGAATTGAGAGAATTTTTGCATTCATAAGTTATGGTAATGCAAGCTGAATAGCCATTTCTTTCTTCCGAGTCTAGTGAAGGTCTTTCGAACGACGTATTTTTATAATAATCGCCAATTATTAGTTGTGTATCCGAATAAATACAATTATTTCAAAATTGTGCATAGAATGAAAAATAAAGCATTCAGTATTTGTATAAATCTGTCTATAATTGAAACCCCTTATAAAACAATTCACTGTACAGATAAGAACCAAACAAATCTCATAATTCTGTATTACAAACGTTATATGTATGTACATTTTGGGGGAAGACTCCTTTTAGCAGTATCTGTGTGTCACAGATGTGTTTGTCTCAGGATTTCTTTTTGAGGAATTTGTATGTGTTCTTGGAGATGATATAGCTGGCCGCGGAGGCCACGGTGGAGGCGGCGGTGACCCCGCACAGCGCCGTCATGGCCGGGTGGTCCACGAAGCCAAACACTGGGGACGCCAGGGCTGTGCCAACCTAAACAACACATTCAATTTATCTGTATTAGATTATCTGCTATAACAATTTGGAGGACTGATACTTATTCGTATGGTTATATAAAGGCAACCGGGATATTATGGTAACTAAGCATTTGTACAATTAGAGATTGTTACATATTTGAGAATTTAAGTTGTGATACATATAACTTACCAATACAAGTTGTATAAAGGTGTTCACTTTGCTAATGAGGGTTGGCTCTAGTTGAGCAGTGGCATGAGTCACATCAAAGTACCTGCTGAGTGTCCTCTGAAATAATAATAAAAACATAATTATATTATTTTACGAAACCTTATGTAAGGAAATAATTGTTTTGATATCTTAACAACTTACAGGTGGTGGTAAACTCATGTATCTGATCACAAATCCGGCTATGACCAGTGCCACATCCCTGGCAACTATGAGCATTGTGAGTGGAAGGGGGATGAGGTTCTGCCAAGTTAGTGATATGAAAAGAGTTGCAATCAGCACCTTGTCAGCCATGGGATCGAGGAAAGAACCCATCTTGGTGGACTGTCCCTTCCAAGTTCTTGCTATCCAACCATCTAACTGTAAAATGTGCAAAACATATTAAAAATTTATCATATTCTGACTCAAAAAATATTTACTTATTTTATTTATGATTAGTACAGTATACTTTTATAGCTATTGTGATCTAGTATATCAATAAAATCGAAGGAAATGGTTTACCATATCTGTAACTCCAGCAAAGACAAGAAGTCCTAAAGCCAAGTTATAATTATCTTGTAGTATGACATAGCCCAAGTATGGCGACATCACTATTCTTGTTACACAGAGCACATTTGGGATTGTATAAATATTTTCTTTCTGAAATGTGACAACAAAAATATTAGTTATTTTAATTAGCTTTTAAATTAGTATAGATAGTTTATCTAAAGAAAATAAAATTATAAACATTCTAAACTTAGTGTAACATATAACACATTATTATACAGTGATTTGAGAAAACACAGTGTAAAGATTTTTAAGAAAATAGCTGTAATAAATACAAACCTCAACAACTTCTTCAAAACGTTCTTTAACTTTTGCTTTAGTCTCTAAAATGTCCTTCACAATGTGATCTTTTCTATCCCTTATGATTTGTCCAGTGACTTCCCTCTGATGCTTTATATCTTTTATGATTTTCTCACCTTTCTGCCTTATTCTATGTTCTGTATCTTTCAATTGTTCTTTTCGATGTTCAAATGCATCTTTCAAAACTTCTGTCTTTTTAACAAATTGCTTTTTATGATCATCAGAGTACAGACAGATATTAGATAGCTTAATGGTGTTATGGTAAATAATATTTTTTGAGCTCAGAATTGAGAAATATCTTTTAATGTTTAAGCTATCATGGTTTGCCTTATAGCAATGCAAAGTTGTAAGTTGCTTCAGCAACTTAACTGAGGATATAAGTCTCATTTTCTATTTATGAAACTTTATTACCAAGATGACCAACAACCTGTTACTCTGAAATAAAATAAATTATTTAGACACTAGGTATCCATTATGTCTATTTAAATTGTATGATAAGAAATTTGGCATGCTTTGTCCAATAAATTTCAATTGCCAATATAAATGAAGGCTTGGCTATATCCAACACAGGTAACAGATTCTAATAATTGCTAGGTTACTACTACTGCTAGGTGGCTAAGCCACCACCTGGCCCACCCGCTTATGTTAACTATGACTAGGAAATAGAAAAATCCTATTTCGTTTGTATGAAAGGCAATAAGATATGGAAGCCGGCGAAAAGGGCATCTCATGTATGGTAAGTTGGAAAATACGAGATTATTGTGAGGTTAAGTAAGAAAACTTAATAAAACCGATAAGAAAGAACGAAGACATAGGTTATACTGCTATGCATTTGTACAAAATTATCTTAAATCATAACATACCATTTATACGAGGTACTTAGCGATAAATTTGCACTTAGACAGTTTAATTATGGTTAGATCCATAGCAATATTGATACTCATTTAATTAATTACATTTTTCGGTAAATAAACGAAAATGCTAGACCCAAAAACGACGAAAATCATATGTTTTGTTTGTCAATTTTGACATTGATGAAATCATCGATCGAACTAATCTGTGGCCAACGTAGCCAACCTCAGATCAACTACAAATAGATTCGCAATCGCCGTGTGCACTATTCTCTTTCTCACTCAAACCATAGATGTTGCCGACAAAAAAATAAAACCTAAATATGGGGAAATTTAACTTATCATAATAACAAAAACAAAACTTGAGTATATCGTCGGTTGATAGGAAAAAGACACTAAAGGCTAATTTTTCAATAGCCAGACAAAAGTTTTGCTGGGAAATAATTTTGATGCTCTTGCGTCTCAATGTTTCTCAATGTTTGTATTACCCAGATAACATTTATCTGAATATTGAAAAATCAGCCTTAGTGAGTTTTTCCTGTCAACCGACGATATAAGAAAAAAAACTTTACTCATACTTATTTGATTTCAATATAATTATTTAATATACACAAACTGAGTGGATTGTATAATTCATTGTCTTCGTCCAATCGAAACAATCCTCTTCAAAATGTGCCGAACACAATTTTTGTATGTTTCCTTGGTTCCCAATTTGTGCGACCGGTAATGTCTATCCATTTTCTTGATATTTTTTTTCTGTCGGAAACCTATGAAAGAGATAAATGGATGAGCATGAGCATTATAATCGTGGGCCAAATATGTGATGGGGTTTTTTTTAAAGGAAACACGTATTTCGTATCAATACAATAAACTTTATATTATACAGAAGAAATCACACATGGAAGAAAAAAAAAGAAACGAACGTTTCCTCACAATGAGAGGCACCTCATTTGAAAGAGGAGAATGACTTCTACAAAATACAATCTTCACAAAAACCGAATTCGTGCGCCCCATTTGTAAACCCAACCCGAGTCCGTTACAATTTCTAGTATTTTCTTTGCATACTATAATATTTGTGGGTAAAATAAATTTTCAATAACTTGCAACACCATGTGATTTGTTATGATATGGTACCTCGTAATTTTTACTTAAAACTGATACTAAAAGACCTTACAGTATTAAAATTAGTATCGTTTTATATTAAAATCGAGCCAATAGATAGTACTATGATGAATGTAAGCTTGTTAAACTTGATAGTATCTACTTACATGTGAAAATATATCTCATCCATCATTCCATCGTGTTTTCGTTCAATATGCTCTGTACAACCGAACAAAATCCATCCACCCATGTCACACACTCGTTAAGTGATGATAATAGTCTAATAAACTTAATAAACACCCACAAATCACTAGCAAATCAAAAATAAATAGCATTTAGAAAATTTTGTTGTAACTGTCAGCCTTTGTTTGGCACAGATTTTTCATTTGTTTCATTGTTTGGCACAGAGAACTGACGTAAACAGGCGCCACAGCAAAAAGGACAAAAAACATTTACAGCTTAACGTTTCTTTCAGATTACGCTTAATGTAGCTAAGCGTCTCTTTTTCGCAATGTCAGAACTGTCACGATTATACCCCTGTGTAGCCAACAAAATATTAAAAACTACAGTTGATTTCCTGAGGTGGCCCAGCCAGCCATAGAATAAATAAATATGCACATTAAACTACACACAACTAACGTTAAACAAGCGTTAAACAGTTCCCAAGCTCGGCCAGCATTCAAATTTTTGTTTTCATATTCAAGTGATCTCAAGTCAAGTATATGGCTCAGCTGTTATTGACAGGAATTCACAGAATCATGCTTGACATTTGACAGTGACACCTGACAGTTGTTTTGATTGTGTTGTTTGTTCTCGTTCCGCTGGTTATCGTTTCTGTTTCGCTTGCTTGCTCAAGTGAACTTGTAAATCATTTGTAAATTCAATTAAATCGTACCTGAACACACTTTTTGTTTTACAGAAGTTATGAATTATTGACTGATTTAATTAGCTATATTCCTATAATGGATCAATCAGGTAAGTGGAATCTGTCTTGTCGCAAATATTTTTATCATTGACCCTTTGTTCTTTTATACAAGAGTTAGTAAATTATACATGAATTCTTTTCATTAGTAGACTGACTAAGAATCACAGTTTTGTAACTTTCATAAATCATTAGTTTTGTACGTAGATAGGTATTTCATCTCTCCGCTAAGACCTATTTACCTATCAGGAAACTTAATACTTACGTGACCTGTTTCTATAATTATAAACATTTGTTAAAGTAGGTAACCAGTCGATAAACAAGTTACTTAATTGATATGATTTGATTTATTTGTGTTTAATACATTGTTGCAGCAAAACATTCTGATGTCACTATGAAGGAAGATGAAATAAAATATCTCCTGCACCTTCTAGATGGCCTCACTGAAGAAATATTAGAGGTAACCTAGACACAATCCTTGTTTCTTATAAATACACATACATAGGCACTTTTTGCTTCTTCTCTTTTTATTAATATTTTATTTTTATTTTTAATAGGAATTTCTTCAGGCATATTATGATATTGAAGAAGGGAAAAGTTGTGAAGGTCTATCTGAAGAGGTACTCAATTTCTTGAGACAAAATCTTAAAAACAATCCAGTAACCACCTCTAACATTCTGACATATTTCAAGAATAACTTAAAAAATAATTCTGATAAAACAAAAATTCTGGACCTATACTTGGAATCATTAGATAATGAATTAACAAACACTAACAGCGTTGACAAATTAGTTAGCCTTATCACATTGATGAAATTAGATGATGATTCTGTGCCGCAATTCAAAGAAATGGTTCTGAAACATGTTTTTGGGGAACCATTTAGACAACACTGGAAGCAAATCCTTATGAGTCTGATGCCACAAGAGAGACCGGAACTGCTGAAAGTTGCTACAGAGTTGCTCCACATATGTGAGTCTCAGAAACCATTCAAGTTGACCCCTGAGTATATGCTTGAACTATGCTACCAGGAGCGTACACACTGGCTTCTGGAGGCCGCACAGGTCTACAAGCTGCAGCTGCTCGACATGAAGAATGTCACATTCAAAATAAACAACTTCACTAAACAGATCCTTATCATGGTTCTGATAGAACTAACCAATAGCCCAGAAACATATGACTTGCCTTCCTTGATACATCAGTTGACAAATATATTTTCAATACTTGAAACATACTCAACAAATGATGAACAACTGCAATATTATATGACAGAGGTCAGGAGAGAGCTGGCCATAATAAAATTTTGTTTGGAAAACAACTGTAAAATTATGACAACATCTGTATTTAGCCAGATATTAACCCAGAGTGCTTTGGCTGTAATATCACAGCTGTGTAGGTTATCAAAAGTAGACCGGTATAAAGTATCAAGACTGTTGAATTCAAACAATGACACACTCAATGAACTGGTCAGTCTGGTGAAAAAAGGTAACACAAAACTGAACCACAAGCACAGAATTAACTGGGACATCTTGACATACAACAGTTACTGTGCAATAACGAAAATAATTGACACTATAATGACATCATCTGAGGCAAATAGTGATCGGCAAAATGTATCTCCAGCTTTAGATGAAATAAAGAGGTTGGTGCTATCCATCCAGCCTGTGCAGTACAGCATAGAGGTCATAGAAAACCTCTTCGCGTGTCTCTTCTTGAGGTACGAGTACTTCTCATGTGAGGAGCACAGCCAGGACCTCCCTTGTGGCACTCACTCGGACTGTTCCTACTTCTACTCAAAGAAGCAGAGTAAAAATCTGAAAAGAGCAAAGAGTTCGAGCGCCGGTTTCATGTGCAACTCGTTGATAACGCAAGTCATCCTGAACACACTGAAGCTGTGCTTGGAGTCGATAGAGGAGAAGTTGAGTGACGAGACGGTGGACGCGGCGGTGATGACGAAGTTCAAGCACCTGGTGAAGGTGGTGAGCCACGCGCTGTGGAAGCTGCAGCTGGTGTCCACGCTCTCACCGGACACCAGCCAGCTGCCGCTCAAGCTATGCCTCGACTACGTGGACGCGGTCGACAGCAGCGGGGACGACGAACAGGAAACGGAAGTCAAGACTTTCCGGAAGAAAACCAGGTCGAAGAGAAAAGGCGCGAACCCGAAATCTAGCTCCACCGGCGACCAAGTGATGTTGACCTCCACTATCTCGGCTAACGGGGATGGTGAGATATTTTTACTATTGTTTATTGTTTACACTGCATTGTTGTGATAAAAGTTATAAAATACCTTTACTTCTATCAGGAGCACTAGGAAATATTTACTTTTATAACAATAATCGGAAGTACTTATCTGTTATTTTCTGTTAATGTAAATGATAAACTATGGTTTCAGGTTACGTGACCACTCAGGGGACCACCATAGACTTCATATCTCTGATGCTGGCGAAGCCGAACTGCCTGGTCGCGCTGGCGCTTTACCACAACGACTTCTCGAAGGCCAACCAGATTATTGAGGTATGTTAATATACTTACCAGAGGTTATAAGTTTTATGATTCTCTCTCTCTCTCAGCCTTCCGTAGTCCACTGTTGGACATAGGCCTCTCCTAACGATCGCCACCCCATACGGTCACCCGCCATCTGCATCCAGCGGCTTCCCGCTACCTTCCGCAGATCATCAGACCAACGGGTTGGGGGGCGACCGACACGCCGTTTGCCGACACGGGGTCTCCACTCCAGAACCTTTCTACTCCAGCGGTCGTCGGCTCTGCGGGCTACGTGGCCAGCCCATTGCCACTTCAGCGTGCTAATCCTTTTGGCTATGTCGGTAACTTTAGTTCTCCTGCGGATTTCTTCATTACGAATCCTATCTCGCAGGGACACGCCTAACATAGCCCTTTCCATAGCACGCTGAGCAACTCTGAGCTTGTGGATAAGCCCTTTGGTGAAGCACCACGTCTCGGCTCCGTAAGTCATCACTGGCAACACGCACTGATTGAAAACTTTTGTTTTCAGACACTGAGGTATGTTTTCAGTGAAGATGTGTCGTAATTTCCCGAACGCTGCCCATCCGAGTTGGATTCTACGAGCTACCTCTTTATCGAAGTTGGATTTACCTAATCGGATCACTTGTCCTAGGTAGGGATACTGATCAACAACTTCGATGGTGACACCTCCTACAGTTACGGGCGATGATGAAACATGTTCGTTCGACATGACCTTTGTCTTGTCCATGTTCATTTTCAGCCCAACTTGTTTAGAGGCATCATTGAGGTCTGTGAGCATTTCGCCTAACTCCTCCAGCGTTTCCGCCATAATAACTATGTCATCAGCAAATCGTAGATGAGAGATATATTCGCCATTGACGTTAATGCCCAGTCTTTTCCACTCTACAAGCTTAAAAACATCTTCCAGTGCACAGGTGAACAGTTTCGGAGAAATAACATCTCCCTGTCTCACGCCCCTTTGCAACTGGATCGGTTTTGTGCTATGTTCGTGTAATCGAACTGACATTGTGGCAGCATTGTACATACATCTCAACACCTCGATATAGCGATAGTCTATATGGCACCGCTGAAGGGATTGAAGCATCGCCCAGAGCTCAATAGAATCAAAGGCTTTCTCATAGTCCACAAACGCTAGACATAAAGGTAGATTATACTCCTCGGTCTTCTGTATAACCTGCCGAAGCGTGTGTATGTGATCTATGGTACTATAGCCTTTTCGGAACCCGGCTTGTTCGGGTGGCTGGAAGTCGTCGAGTCTTTGCTCGAGACGATTCGTAATAACTCTCGAAAACAGCTTGTACACATGGCTCAGAAGTGCAATGGGTCTATAATTCTTCAATAGGGCTTTGTTGCCTTTCTTGAAGAACAAAGTCACTACACTTCTGCTCCATGCCTCCGGGCTTGTGCCTTCGAGTATGACGGAATTAAACAGCCTCCGAAGTGCTATTAAAATCGGTCTACCGCCGGCTTTCAGAAGTTCTGTCGTTATTCCATCATCTCCCGGAGCTTTGTTGTTTTTTAGCTGTTTGAGAGCTATACTAATCTCGTCTAGACGTTTTATGATTATGTATCCCTTATAGGCATATGTATTTCATGCAAAACAAATAATAATTAGCTCGCATTCCGTTTATCTCATATCTACCTGCCTACCTATGTCTATGTATCTACAATACGATTCGCGTATCAACACACACCCACCCCTTACATAGTTGCAATTGCAATTAATTAATATCACGATCGTAATTATGAATGTTTACGCAAACAAAATCTATCTATCACATAATCATCGCCTTCGAAACATCCACTCGCACACAATCAAAAGACGATCAGGGAACATCCAAATTTTATTTATCACGTCTTAAACTAGACCATCCTAACCGCATGCTCGAACTCGGCGTGCGCATCCAGCTCGGCGGCGGTTGGCTGGTAGGCAAGGTGTCCGCGGGGGGTGCGCAGGGCGCCGGGGGGGTGCGCGGCGAGGTACCGCCGGCAGCGCGCGATGCGGGCGCGCGGGCGGCATAGCTCGCAGAATAGGCAGCAGCAGCACCAACCTGTAATCAGTTGTTGTTAGATTGGAGGATACGGGTAGGCGTATGCTGGGATGCAGATGAAGCAGGGCAGTAGAGGAAGCTCAGAGCAGACGGATAGGCTAGACATACATAGTCCGTGAGCGTATGCGAAGCTACTTACATCTAGCCTATTCGTGGTCTGCTGGAAAAACTTCTACTGATTAATAGGGTAGAGGGTAGTTACCTAATAGATTGTTGCGGAAGGCAATTACAAGGACCGAGTGTCTCTTTTTGGGACAAACATGCGCCAAGTTTTGGACCACTGTTGGCTGATGATGATTTCTATTAATAGAACCTACTATCGATTTCGTTTATCATATCACTATCATGTCCATTAGCAGAACGTGCGAACCTTTTTGTGACCGAAAGAGCTAAATGATTAACGACTTATAAACTGTCTAGATATCGCATATTATCTACACTGGTCTAATCACACATACCCTTCGTGCACCACAAAGGCACCGCGACTGCGACGTAAACAAAGAACCATATCTTGACGATCCTGCCGAATCTCTCGGCCAACAGCGTTGGGTCTTCAGTCTGGTTCACCGACTCTTGGTAAATGCAGTTCAAAGCCTTGATCCCGATGTTCTTGATCTCCTCTTCAGTGCAGTTGCGGGTGTCGGTGTCGAAGTTGATGAGTTGCTTCAACACGTGCATCAAGTTGCTTTCCGATTTATCTGAAATAGTGCATGGCAGTTGTTGTTATGTTGTTATCGGTCAATAGATAAGATTTCCACTTACGTCCTTTGGGATAATCAGTCTACATATTTTGGCGATACCTATTTTGCTAGAAATTGCATTCTATCAATGGGCTATAAATCACCTAGTGGTTGGTGGTAATTATAAGTAGGTTATATGTTAGGTATCCCTGAATGCAACTTATCATATTGTTTCCAAGCGATGTGGAAACAGATGTTGGTATATCTGTAAGACTAGGACGATTAGGCTAAACTATTTTAACTTCCCCCACCCTGGCTGCCGGGGTGGTAGCTGCCATTCGCCGCGGCCTCCTGCACGGCGTCTTCATAGTAATCCTCTAGCAGCTGTATGTAGTTGTACACTTCTTCCTCGGTCCTACTGTCCAGTTCTCTTTTGTTTAGCGGATTCTTATGCGTTAGCTGTAACGTGGAGATAAATAAGATATTTACTTACTTAATACTTATGCGGGTTTAGTCTGATTACATATTAATTAAGGTTTTAAACACATTGTTTTGCTCCTAACATTGATGTAATGTAAGTACTATCGTTTATACTCATAGGTTTAGGTATTGTATAATAATTTTACTTCAACATACAGATAATAACAATTAGGTTGATATGACTCAGATGCCTGCCCATATGAAACTATGAACAGTCGGTAGTTAGGGGATATAGGTACACACTATTGTTATGTGTATGTAACTATGTACCCAGATGGGTGTCTGTAGTCGCACATTAATCGCTATGAAATACGATTGTTGTTGCCAGCTGCCGTGTGTGCTCATGATAATGTCGTTGACTTTACTAATGACCGTTTAAACATGTGTTGAATATTTTTACTCAGCTCTGTGCAAATAGCTTCATGTCAATAATTACTGAATTTTTATTTCATTGATGAAAGCAGATTTGGTTTATTCATGAGTAATTTTACTGTTAGATCTTAAATTCAGTTTTAAATTGGGGAGACAATCGAATCGCAATTAGATATATATAAAAAGTATAATTTCATTTCCAAACTAACAAACTGTAGTGTGTAGGTAAACGTCTGTACTCTGTATAGGTGCAGTAAATATACTCACTGGGGGTACATAGGTAGTCAATAGCTGAATTTCGGGTTCGGGAACCTCAATAGTCAACTCGGAAGGCACTGTTGGTTCCGTCCCTGCGAGCCACTCCCTGATGGTTCTGCCACCTCCCTGAGTCCTCGCGTATTCCATACTGGCTATTCTATCAAAACAACGTTAAATATGATAAAATTGATACCTAGGTAGTTGGGTAGGAAACAGTAGAAGAATAGGTTTAGGTTATTTACGAGAAACTTTAGACCAGCGGCAGCAGACAATTCAGATAGAAGAAGTGGTCTATAAATTATTACTTTTTTAATTCTTGGAGCTTATCACTGATATCCACTTTAGCTACATGTCTCAGATCTATCATCTCGTAATCATCTTCATTTATTGGGACATCGATTTTAAACTCTGCATTATCTTCAAATGAAATTGAAAATGGCTGTGGTAAAAATAAGGTTTCAACTCGAATCAGTTTACTTATGAGTCCTATGGCGACAAGAAGTAACATTTAAGTCCGGTATAAGTAGGACACATGATATCTTTTGTAACATAATTCTTAACTTTATGCAACACGAGAATCAAAACAACTCCATAACCTCTTGTTTACTTTTACCGCGTCAAGCCGTCAATGTCATAGGTAGGTCATATTGGTATATTCTATGAGATAAACTTTTTTTATATTCAACCTCTTTCCAATTCCAGATGTTCGACCTAGCGGATGCGGAAATCGCTACAGAAGTTACATTCACAGAACAACTACGCCATCTAGTAGCGAAAATAAAGAACATAATTTACTACAAAGACGACACTCGGTACCCGGCCAAAGAGCTTTCCAAGCTTTCAGTGGTGTCGACTGAAGTCATGGGCTTGGTCGAAGGGTTCCTCGCGTCAAACCGATCTCCAAACTCGTTCGATATTCACGAGCTGGCCACCAGGCACCCGCACCTGCAGCTCTACAGCCACCAGAACGCGCCCTTCATGAATGCCGTGGACATCCTACTGAGCAGTGGCCTCAACAGAGAAATCACCTACGGCCTCATCAATGTCGTCGAAAGAAAGCTAGCGGAAGTACGAACCTCAACAGATGTCACTGTCGTTAAGAAAACAAACTACATCCGGTTTGTTGAAGACATCGCCAGTGTTACGTTCGAAATATTCGGCAACACCGAAAAAGCGTTCGACTTCGTCAACAACATTTGCGGGTTGATCACAGATTGCCGGATCCCCATCAAACACAAGGAGTTCTGTAAATTGAATCAACTCTCTAAAGAGATGAGAAAATGCTGTGACGACCTCTCCGATATAGTGAACGCCAAAGAAACAACTGAAATAGACGCTAATCTACTTCAGAAGTATCATCAGATATACATGAACGTAGTGGCCGCGTCAGACAAAGACCTCTGCAATGTGGGCGAGGTCTGCAATCAGGGAAACAAGAAGACGAGAACACATTACCTGAGAATGTGCTACATGTACTGCAAGACTGTAGCTCAGTTAGAAATGAGCGATAACAAATCGAGTGACTCCAACAACGACACCCCATACTTCGCCATCTTGGAGAAGCATCTGCACGACATATTCGGCAACATGATCAATAACAAGGAGATGCCGGTGACGGCGCTGGAGCCTATCTGCAGGAAACTCAACGTCAACTTGATACCGAAACTCAT
The DNA here is from genome assembly GCF_932276165.1 of Plutella xylostella. Classification (NCBI taxonomy): domain Eukaryota; kingdom Metazoa; phylum Arthropoda; class Insecta; order Lepidoptera; family Plutellidae; genus Plutella; species Plutella xylostella. The sequence continues at coordinate 5,759,237 of NC_064005.1, forward strand.
CCTGAACTTCTGTCCTCCTATTCCTCTCGGGAACGCCCATAAAGAAGCTTCGGAAGCGAACTTCAACAACTTGCTGCAAGCGGTGTATGAGTTTAAGAACACAGAGGAGAATTTGTTCGTGGAGCCGGTAGCGAGCCTGGCGCCGCCGCCGCGCGCGCCCGACGCTCAGTGCCTCACCTACATCGTGATGCACAACTGGGTCCTTGCTCATATAATCAAGAAGATCCACTCGCCGCCTGGCGACGCCCTGACGCAAAGCACCGACGCACGGACTAAATACATCAATAATTATATGGAGCTGGAAAGATTCAACTATCTGAAAGTCTTGTTCGACAATAACAAGTATCTGGCGTCGCTACACACGACCATCGACTTGGATGAGCTGTTCCAGTACATGCCCAAGTTGATCGAGTCCGGGAAATTACTGAAATGTCTGAATATTATAGATGCTTTGTCGGAGCAACAGCTGAATTCAAGCGCAAACCTGAAAAACTTGAGAGACTTGATTTTGTTAAAGCTGGCTATTAACCCGAGAATTGAGAACAACTGGAAGTACTGCGAGCATCTGAAGTGTCCCGAGTTGAAAGTGGACTTGATACTGAACAACCTGTGCTGTTGGCCGCCAGAGGGCGCCATGGAGGTGCTCGATTATTTGCGCTTTCTGCTGGATGATGTCGTGTTGGATGACGGACTGTTCGACAAGTGCACGGGCTGGATGGCCAAGATCCCGCTTTATGACCAGGTATAACTGTAGTAAATTTTGGCTATCCATGTTCAAGTTTATAAAATTATTTAATATTTTGTATTTATTGTAATGTATGATGTTTTCTTTTTCAGATTGCACCAATAATGGGTGTAAATCACTGGTACAAAATCTATGAAAAGTCTATGGAGTGTCCAGAGGAGATAATCGAAGCCTTAATGGATAGCCAACAGGTAGGCACCTAAGTTACCTTAGCTTCATCACCCATAAACTTCATTATGTCTTATTTTATTCATAAAAACATCTTCAATTACCAACCAACTGCAATATCTAAACCATAAAACACAAACTAATACATACTCACATAATCTTCCACAGTTCAAGCTGTGCCTGGAGTGGGCGGACGTGCACGAGGTGTCCGACAACATGAAGTGCCTGATCATCGTGAGCCTCCTCCGTCAGCTGTTCGAGTACCCGGCGCAGGCCACGCCCCTTCTCGTGCGCACGCTTCTTACCCGCCTCCCAGTGTCTCAGGCTGTAGACTTCGTGCACGACGAAATGAACAAAGTCAGAAACGTCGAGATCCTACAAGTCTGCGTTGACTTCATATCCGAAAACTCCTCTGACTACAAAGCGTTCGAAAACATCAAAATTGGCCTCCTGATTATGCTCGAAATAGATCCGAATCTGAGGCCGCTGTTCTGGGAGCTGATTGAGAAGCCGCTGCTGATGCTCGAGCAGTTCCTCATGAACGCTAAGCTGGAGGCGCTCACGACCATCATCAACAAGATAGTTCCACATCTAAAGAAAGACCCGTCCGGCGATAATCTTTACTACAACATCAAATCGATAGAAAGCGTAATAATATCGCGGAACGCCGTGGACGCTCTGCTGAGGTTCTATGCCGAAAAAGCGTTAGACATGAAGAATCCTCGGAACAATTATACTCCGCCGCCGAGGCCGTCAGACGAGTCGCTTCTACAGTCCATAGACTCGATAAACATAGAGGCTTCGGCTAAGCCGTTTATAATGCCGGAGCAAGTTCCCAGCAAGGAGCAGTGGGTGGGAGACTATTCTGCAGACAAGTGCATGTTGTGCCACACGTCTATCTTCTCTATGATCATCAGGAGGCACCACTGCCGGCGCTGCGGGCGGCTCATTTGCCACGCGTGCTCTAGACATCGGATGCAGGTATGTGCCATTTCCATTTAAACTTTTATGTAGTGTGAGACCGTTTCGAAAGCGTCACATTTCACACTTGATAACATGAATTTTATGCGACTATTTAAAAAGACACATTTCACACTCATCATAAATTGGATGCTTCTCTTATGTATCATTTTCAATAAAATGACCCATACTAAATTTATTATTTTACTAAATAACTGCACACTAGGAAACGCCAGAGTCGATAATCCTGAAAGAAAACTACCCAAATTCATAATTCTGCAACACCCATTCATCATTCTTCTATGAAATAAAAACACCTTAACCTTTCTCAGGTGCCAACATACCCGAGCGGCGTCAAGTTCCGTGTGTGCGACGACTGTTTCACACAAACATTGAACAAGCGTCCGTCCTCCGACGCAGACAACATAATGATCAGCAGTAACTCGGAGTCTCTGGGCAGCGGAGTCACTTGTATGGACTGGTGCTTGTCGACGAACGCTAAAAGAAATGAGGCGGTGCGAAATGAGTTCAGCTACGAATTCACGCCCAACGTGACGCTTTGCCTGTCCGTTATGAAGATGCACTCGATCAATTTGGATTACCCGAGGTTTGTGTTTTTCACTTGTTTAGGATAATCGGGCATTTATCGTGCACTGCTGGATTTTGGACGAGCAACATTCACCTGGCACGTTACGGCAAAATGGGTATACTAATCGAAAGGACAGAGACACCCACTCGGAAGATCCATACCACTTTGGCAATACCCGTATATTGCTTTACCTCCGCAGTGACAGCTAATTTCCCATGGAAGATTCTGCTGGACCACAACGACCAACGATGCACGATTTGCCAAGCTGTTACTATAGAATATAATATTATCTTTATTGGTCATCACAAATATGAAAACATAAAAAGATTACTTATAAACTAGGAACAATGAACAATAGACGGCCTTATCGCTAAGAGCGATCTCTTACAGGCAACCTTAAACATCATCATGACCCATCACGTCCCCACTGCTGGGGCACGGGTCTCCTTCCAATGAATGAATGGTTTTAGGCCTAGTCCACCACGCTGGCCTAGTGCGGGTTGGTGGACCCCAACACAAGCAATCTTGTGCTGAGAGAGTTGTCGGGTAAGTGGGCAACCCGACTGTCAGATGTTTTCAAGCTGCCCGAAGGCCTCTGACTAGGCTTAACGACTGCTGCCGAAGCAGCAACCGGGACCCACGGCTTAACGTGCCGTCCGAAGCACGGAAGCGTCCAGAAAAGCACCACTTGAAATTGGTCACCCATCCAATGGCTGACCATGAAAGTTGTTGCTTAACCTCAGTGATCAGTTACGATCACTGAGGCCCGCTCGAATACGGACGCTTCGGACTTTAAACATAAAGAAATAAAAAGTAAATAAAATTTTAAGGCGGTGTACCTACTACCTAACTACCTATTCCCTCATCAATAACCTGTAGTCTCTTCTTCCAGATTCCTACTAGACCGCAGCGACGAGGTGGCGCGCGAGGTGCCGGCGGGCGGCGACGCGCGCATGCTGGTGCGGGCGCGGCGGTCGCTGCTGCTGGCGGCGGCCGAGCTGTACTCGAGGACGCCGCATGAGAAGGGGTGAGTGGAATAGGACACGCAACATATACCTACTATAGGTATACTTTGTCCATCTTACTAATGGGTATTTGACGTTCGGTTATGTCTGGTAAGTAATATTGGTTTTCCTTTGCAGTAATCAATTATATACATATATGTCAAAAAAGCATTCTCTCAATGGTCATACTATATTGCTTATCGCGGTTATTTCATCATCATCATTACCCAATAATCATCCACTGCTGTCTGCTGCACATAGGCCTCTCCCAAACAGCGCCACAACAGTCGGTTCTCGGATTTTCTCACCCAGACACTACCGGCTACGGTCACGTCAAGGAGTGTTAAATCAATTATAAGTTACGTCAATACTGGCCATAGGAGTCAAGGAACACCAAAATCTGGTTTTGCTGATTTTACTTATTTTAATTTACGCAACGAATCATAAAGTAGAATTTGAAACAAAGATTTTTACGTTTTCACTGTGCTAGAAATTCTATAGTAGAAGTTCTTCAGATTTATTTATTATTTTATTGCACAATATACCAAAGTAATTGCTACCATCATATTTTCTGTCGCACCGCGCTGTCTTTTAAACGCAGCCACATACCCATCTAAAATGCAGTAACAAACAAACCTATATCTATCTCTTTCCCACCAGCGCGGAGGGCGCGGCGGCGGCGCGGGTGGCGGAGGCGGGCGCGCTGCACGCGTCGCGCTGTCTCGCTCACGCCGACGCGATGGCCACGCTCGTCACTCACGCCGCGCAGCAACTGTTGCCTCAGCAGGGGATACATCCTAGTGAGTTGTTAGCGATTTTATTGCAATATAAATTGTGTGTTGTATAGTTAAGAAACTATAACTGTGGCTAGTTCACATTCCTGTCATCTTTCCACCAAAAGGTTCCCTGTGGACATAGCCATAGAGGGAGTTAGAGTCAGTATACAGGGTGCTTGTTTATTAGTGGATACCCCGTTGGCAGGTTACTGTAATGAAAGTTATACAGTATGACATTCAACTATCAACGGGATAGCCACTAATAAACAAGCACCCTGTATATTTGAAGCATTTGATGTCCTATGCCCTGTGCCCTTCTACCTGCACTCAGGAAGACTTACCTACTCCAGGCTAACCAGCACGCTATCAAAGTGCCTTTTAACTAGCCAATTTTTGTTGTTGATCATTGACGTCACTGACACAAAAAGGTCAAAAAGTATGTGTTTTTCAAAATACTTAAACCATTCCTCCCTCCAGGCCACATAGTCCGCTCTCTTCTCGAGGCGGAGAAGTGGGAGTTGGCCCTGGAGATCGCGACGAAGGCGGGGCTGGGGCGGGGCGGCGTGCTGGCGGCGTGGGGCAAGGCCGCCCTGCGCGCCGGCTGCTACAGGCTTGCGCGGGACAAGTTCGCACTCTGCTTCAAGGTAACTTCTGACTTAGCACCATGGAAGTAATATGTTGTACGAAGTACTTCCATGCTTAGCACCGACACATTAGCAATAACAATCCAGTCAAATCAATACAAATTATGACAGTTTACACCGATAAGCAATGCTGATCATGGATTGTTGATTGCTAATGTGTACCGGCGGTGACACGGTAGCTGGTCTGCAGATGAAAAGTTCTGAAGATCCTCTCGGAGGTACTCTTAGAATGTGTCAATATCGCGTGACGTCATCAACGCGCGTTATGCCGCTAGGTTGCTATTCGTCTATTGGGGCAAAGACTCGCTCTAGAGCTCTAGTCTCTACTATCAATCGCGACTAAGGCGGGGCTAGGGCGCGGAGGTGGACTGACGGCTTGGTAACTTAGACGCCATGTATCTTGACTATAATGGCTGTGCAGCATTTATAAACGAACGATAAGAGAGTTCAGAGTAAGGAATGGACAACATTTTTTTTACCACAATATGTGGCACAATAATTTACATATAAGGTCATTCATATTATGCTTTCTGCTAACACATGTATTCAAATTACAGAATACGCCGCAGTTGAACCTGTGCACCGAGGTGACGGAGGAGTGCGAGTACGGGCGGGAAGCTTCGGAAGTCACCTCGCCGTTTGTTAATAGAAGGTGAACAGATCATTTTCCTGTGTAAAATATAACTAATGCTCTTTCACTTACACACGTAGACTGACTACAGGGCATGGAACTAGCCGAAAATGAAAGTTCTAAGGTTCTCACCGAAAAGAGTCCGCGCCGCCTGAAGACAGTGCCTAATTTGTCTTTCTGAATTATGCGTATGCGAAAATCAGACGTAAGATATTTCTTTTTTAACTAACCTTTATTTGAAACTGTATAGCGCAATAAATATTTAAGTATTATCATTATAATTTTGTGGAAAAAAGGGCCATGACAGGTATAATATTGGAAGGCCCGAGGAGATTTGTCCTGGAAAGACATATGTAATAGTTCAACCTATATATTAAAATAAAACATAACCCCTGCTCCAGACTGCACAGCCTGCGCTACTCGGAGCGCTCGACGTCGGGCTCGAGCCAGCAGTCGGACGGCCGGCAGCGCGCCTCCCCGCCGCTGCTGAGCGAGATCGTGGCGCTGCTCGAGGACATGAACTACCCCGTCAACCAACACCTGCTGGCTAGGGCTGACACTATCAAGGTTGGTTGACGTCTGCATGATTTTGTTTTAAACTTTTTATAGATATGATTTTACGAGGTATTTGGCTTGTTAGAGCCTTTAGGCAAACTGCTTCGGTGGTATAGTTCATTTTAGACACTGAGCTCCAAATCTATTTGAAGTACCCCTTCAATCAGTAGCTGCTCTGTCTAAAGCTGGCAACATCAAGGTCTTAGGTCACACGATATTATCTGGAGTTTTGGTGGCTTCCAATAGTAAACAATAGGTCATTTGCAAGTTCTGAATCAATTTGCTTTGCCTTATCATTTCATAATTAGTTGTAGTGTAAGAAATATATTCCTACCTAAAATACCCACATGTTGTGAAATTAATTTCTCCTTACAGTCGACCAACGAAAAGCTGACGACAATGAACACGGGAAAAAAGAAAATAACTCTCACAGAGCCCGCCCTGAACATTATGCACACCCTGGCCAGTGTCAAAAAGATCAAGCAGGGAGACTACAGCGACTTCCAGACAGCCACCGTGCAGCCCAAGAAGAGCCTAGCACAGGGCCTGTTGCGTAGGAACAACAACCACCCCGAACCAAAAGTTGACCATCAGAATAAGAAACTGGACCCGTTCTTCTACAAAGAATGCGTGTATTACCTCAGCAACTATGGGTCGCATGTGGCGAATATAGCGTTCTACATGAAACACAGCAGTTTGGCGGAGGTGCTCAAGTACTGTTATGATAATCTGGTGGACAGAGAGACCTTCACTGACTCCGTGTACATGGAGTGCTTGAAGAAGGACAAAGTGAACGAGCTCATGAAAGTCATGAGCGATATGGACGCCAGTTTGGAGACTTGGGGCGTGAGTGTTTTTACTTATTTTCGTTTATCACCATTTATCATAATTCTTAAGTAAAAACAACATTTTGACTACTAATAATATTCATCTTAAATAGCTAACAGTAAAAAATATCGGAAAGTTTACACTAGATACCAATCGTGCCAATATCGAAGTAGTCACTTTACATTGTTATTGATTCACCTGCACCATCCACTTAAAAATATCTATATCTCACTCAAAAATCAACCATCTTTGATGTACCCACCAACAACTATGAATTACTTTATTCGCCATAACCACCAAAACTATCTGTTGTTTTATATCCCCAGGAGTACATAACCCACATATGCCGCACACTCGAAACAAGCGGGCGTCTCGACGCGCTATACGGCGTACAATGCGCCTCCCACCAACACGCGCGCGCCGCCGCGACCTGCGCTCGGGCCTACGCGCGCCCCGTGCCGCGGGGGGCGCCGTTCCAGGCGCTGCTGGCGAGAAACCATAGGTTGGCGTCAGCGCTGCATCATCTGTCGCATTGCGTGCCTACTACTAACAGTAAGTTATTGAAAGTGATAGTAGTTTGATAACTATACTGAGGGTTGCAAAAGTGGTATAGAAAGCCGCAAGGGGGTGACTCAGGCGATAATTCTAAACCCCCCTTCGGCTTAGTATACCACTTTTGCAACAACTACTGTTTAGGTATAATGTAGAATGAACAAAATTATTAAATTGCACAAATGACGGTCTAAGTACGCGCGCGGCCGCCCCGTGTGCTCGGGCCTACGCGCGCCCCGTGCCGCGGGGGGCGCCGTTCCAGGCGCTACAGGCGAGGTATCACCGCCTGGCCTCCGCGCTGCATCATTTGTCGCATTGTGTGCCTACTACTAACAGTAAGTTATTGGTTTTTAAATAGAAAGTACTACAGTCTGTTTTTTTATCTCAGATACTAAATTGCCAGATTCAGAACGGTTCATCAACAGTTCGTTATATTGGAACACCTTTCAGACTTTAGCTATATGTGAGTGGTGTTATGTATGTAAGCACTCTTTACAACCAATATTAAAATGTCAGCAGCGCGCTGACGTGCCCGCTATGTTTGAGGTTGTTAGTCCGAAATTGGTCGGAATCCATCATCATCATTACGCAAAAAATATATGCTTAAATGTTTACAAATAAACTCAATTTTATTATTCGTCTTTCCAGAATCAAATGAATCCAAATCCTTCCACCTGTTCCTGGACAAAGCCACCATAGACAAGCACATGACGACGATATCTCGACAAATAGAGCTGGCCAAGTTTCTCGCGGCTTGCGAAGCCAACAACCGAGTGCCTGAGAAATTAGTCAACGAAGTGATACCGCTACCGATGGAGGAACCAAAGAGTAAAGACATACGGCCTCTGACGCTGTTCGGGTCGAATACGGATAGGATACGGCTAGTGGCGATCGTGCTGGTGGCTGGGCAGTCCGTTGAAGAAGGATTCGGTTTAGCTTTTAGGTAAGACTTTTTTTGGTACCGACTCTACCCTTTTTATTTCAATTGAATGCAATTAGGCGACCACTTATCTACTGCACTGCAGACCACTTGCAGCGATTGCGGAATGCGCCAAGACCGAGCGATGCCTTTTATTGCGCCACTCAGATGCGATGCCTTCCTAATGCTCTCATGTGATTACATCATGAATGAGTAAAACAATAACGGTCAATTCCACTGTAACCTACCTCATTGCCATCACTTGCTATTTCTGTTGCTAACCATAGTCTCTACCCTCAGAATAATAACGGAGAACAAGCTGGACTCGATGAGCGTGTACACGCACGTGGCACGCTACCTCGTGCACGCGGACCGGTTCACCGACGTGAAGCAGCTCGCGCGGTGCATTAGAGCTTCCAAGGAGACTGCTGCTAAGTATGTTTTAGTTTGTTGAAAAAGGGTACAACATGTTAGGGTACCTATTAGGTACAATTATAAGTAAGAGTCGTCCTACAAACCAATAATCCAAGAGTAAGGCTGCGTTCGCAGCAGGCAAACTGCTCACAAGCTACCAAATTGCAGACGCTACATACTAAACTGGCAAGCAACGCCTACTAAGGATGCAGCCTAAGCGTGAAGACGCCACCTATATCATCACCAGACAACAATATTCCACTGCTGGACAAAGTCCTATCTCCAGAACTGAAACATAAGCCTTTTGTCCAACCACTACGGTACTAATTGATAAACAATAATACGAACGTTAACATCATCGGTTCAGCCGCCTCACGCCACGCTTGCCCTTCTTCCAAATATGACGATTGCCAAGTTGAAACAAACTTGTACTATTCGCCCACAGCCTTATGAGCGACCAGGTGCTGGAGACGGGCGTGTCGGCCGTGGTGGCGCGCTGCGACGCGCGCGGGCAGCTGCACGACGAGCAGGCCGAGATACTCATCGAGGACGTGCACAGCATCAGCATCAAGGTAATTAATGACATGTAGTTTCAATAAGGATTGTATGAATAACATGGTTCACATGAGATAAGTTTAAATAAGGTTCGTTTTAACTTAGCCGGGTTTGGGTTAAACGGTCGTTCTATAATTTGGCCGTCCGGTTCAGTACGCATGTATCGCACGGCCCTGATTTGAGAGCGCCGTAGGTACTTTTATTACGACTTGTACACAGGTTCTTCAGAATCTCTTCTGAAAATAAGCCTAAAAGCCGTTCTGTCACTTTTGGTGTTTATATGAAACTTTTTTTGTATTGAGGCTAGTATATGCGCTTTATAAAGCTACAACGAAAGGCTTCATTTTCACTTAGCCGAATTACCATTTAGACGGTGGAGTTTAGCCCTGCTTTATTATCCCACTCATTACGTATAATAAACATTTTCACTTTTCTCCAACTCATGAAACTGTTTCTACCTCCGCAGATCTCATGTTACCTGGTGTGCCGCATCCTGACCACGGCGTACATCCTGGCGGCGCGGCACGACCGCGGCAACGACCTGCGCCGCGTGTTGCACGAGGCAGAGCGCCTCGGCCACGACCAGATCCGCAGCGCCTGCCTCAAGCGACTCACCACCAAGAATGTCAACCTGTAGAATTGCCCCGAAATTCAGAGAGCTTTTTGACACTTTACAATAGGTTTAAAATGGATGTTCTGATTTGGTTCTGATATACCTACGAATTTCAACTTTTTGACTTACGTGAAGAGTCGAAATTCATGTGTTTCCAAGTCAATTTTAACCTTGTTGTCAATTTAAAATACGGTCTATGAATTTGAGCGTTGGGCTACAGTCGACAAAGTAAAAGCTGCTAACGTCATGTCCATCGGTACATACATAATTCATAAGCTCTACACGGTTACGATTGTCACTCTCATGACAAAACTAGCTGTTTTTACGCCATGTATATTTTTGGATCTATCTAAAGAGATAAGACGCTGCGTTACCAGAATGAAAACTATTGTACGCGGTACGCGTAACTGGCTAACAATTTGCCTACTGGGAATGTGGTAGGTAGCTAATGCTTTTAAATCTATATCCTATAGGTACCCTTTGTGATATTAATAAATGTAGGTATTAAGAGTATCAATATAGTTTGACTAAGATCTTTGGCGCTAAACTAGTCAAGTTAAATTAATGTGGTGTTCTGTTGCCCGAGCACAGGATTCGAAACCTCCGTTTTCGTTGCGTATCGTCAAATGTCACTGTCAAAATGTAAGGCAAATTTGTTAGTTCCAAAAGTGGCATTTGTTTTTTCCATGTTAGGTGGAATTTCACCAAACACTAAACGTATTTAGTAGCCTGTCATACGTCTGTCAGTTTGGTGCAAAATGTATTTAAAATTTGATTTAAATACGTTTAGCGTTTGGTAAAAGCGACCCTTCGTGTAGATTCGAAAATAGTATCGAATCCTATGCTCGCGCCTCTGATGAATAAACATTCAATATGTTATCAGCTTATTTATATAAGTGATCTGTTTGGTAATTAAATCGAAATATTTTATTGATTAGGTATGTACCCATATTCAGTATTAACTTATTTTTATACGGATAGCTATCCTCTATGGATGTACATTATACCATCCACCAGCAAGACAAGGGTCAGCTAGAACGCCTTAAAATTACATTTATGTAATGTAAAATAAATGTATTTTTGTATGACTGAAAAATTATAATAAGTGTAGTTTTTGTTTAACATGTAAAATGTAAAGTATGTGATATGGAAAGGTATCTATAAAATTTCTATTTCTATTATATTGAACTTTGTGGTCTCATATTGTGATTTATGAAATTATAATCATTGTTACATACATACTCATTTTATACTAAATATATAATTTGCAACATTTCATTTCTGTTTCCTTCTACACACAACACAATACTACAATATAAAATATGTAACAACAATTATGCTTCAACAATATGTTATCTAGGCAGATTTATGTCAGCAATTAGCATAAAGAAATTAAATTCCATTATTAAATATGTTTACAAATAGTTTATTAAAAACATAATAGGACACAAGTAGCTGTGTGTGACATCTCTAGCAGGGTAGCGAGCTTCCAACTCTTCCATCTCACTGGCAGCAAGAGAAGAGCACATTCAATGGACCTCGAGCTACGAGCTAGGACGGCGGTGGTAAAATAATTAGTCTTTTAAGTTCACATTGTTCACTTTGATGTACACTTCAATGTAGTTAACTATCACAATATTACTGTGTAGCTAGAGCTTTCTTTTTGGGTTTCTTCAACCGTTTTAACCCATTTACACTGGTCTTTAGTAAATTAGAATAAGCTGTGCTGAACACTTCCACTTCAGTCTGCTCTATGACTGTTGATATTTTTTTGCTTCCCGACTGAGCTCTGACTAAACATTTGTACTGAGGATTTTTCACTGCTGGTGTTCCGTCTCTAGGCTGGGGTTTTGTCCGACCATCATCTGAAATAGCAAAATTAATTCTTAATATATTAACCATAGAACGTGTGGAATATGGAATTTGTAAAAAAATACGAAACTTACATCGTTTCATAGTCATGGTGACCGATCCTGCTGCACGGGCTTTCTGGAACAGCTTGGAGAGCTCCACCAGGAACTAAAAATAAGGTTTAGTTACAATAATTTGATAAATCTTAAATGCATACCATTGCTAACTCATTTACATACCTCCTCATTTCGTAAAAGGACCATTTTTATTTGTCAGTGTATTTTTACAGTATGGCCCACAATGTGTTCTAATATTTCCGTATTTAAACTTTTCGTATCATTTCTGAGATAAGTAAAAATTTATATTTTTTGGATTATCAATCACTGAGCCTTCCACTTCCACGTTGACGTTTTTTTTGACAGTGACAACAGTATGATGATATGATATGACTTCGCAGGGATCCGTTCATTTATTAGAAAAAGGATAAATTTATTCTATAATCTGTGGTACGCACGGTTTCAAACTTAGCTGCTTCGGTTTCCAACACTTGCGGGTGCCGGGACATGGTACATAACTAGGTATACATAACTAGGTATGGATTACTAGGAGGGTAACGTATGTACACACAGAAGAATCTATCTTCTCACGAAGTCACGAAAGGGACCCATACCCGTGATTCGTGGAGTGTCGCGTCTCGGTACTCAGATAAATAAAAGGGAAAATATTAATTAGAGGGTGGTAACACTGCTACATCCTGTCATCTTGACAGCTGACAGCTGTCAATAGAAAGAAAAAAAGAAAATTGGGAAACTTAAAAAAATTTCAAATCTAGTTCTCAACTTATTTTACAATTTTCTTTCACCTTGAAAGTATCTTCAATTTAACTTTAAATTAAAGTACACCTGAAACCAACATGTCATCTAATGGTAACGTTATTTCAAATGTATGAATTTTCTCTTTAAAATAAAATAAAATTTATTTTCACTTAATAAGTACTTACATGTTTTTTAACAATCACATAGTCTTCCCAACAATTTTGTTTTGTATAATTTACCTTCAACTAACTACCTGTTAATTTACAGCTCCCTATGTAACGGCGGCAGTGGCAGCCGGAGTCCTGGGTTCGGCTTACTGCGCCTACTACATGTACCAGAATAACAAAAAGAGACTTCCACAGACTTGGAATTATGTTGGCACTTTGCATGATATTTACACATACCCAGTAAAATCTTGTGGTGGAATTAAGTTGGAGAGCTCGGAATGCTCTATTCTAGGCTTGAAAAACTCATGGCTGAGGGACAGGTCTGTTCTGAGTTATACTAATGAAAGCTCCAAAAAACCTTTAATTAAAATTATAAGGCTTTTTGGATCAGGTTTCTAGATGTTTTCTAAACCTAAGGAAATACTCACTATTTTTTTCTAAATGATTTTAGATGCCTAATGGTAGTTGATGAGAAGATGAACTTCATAACAGCCCGGGCATACCCGGAGCTGGTCATGGTGCAACCGTCTATGCAGGGACCCGTGCTGTCCCTGAAGCATGAGGACCTGGGAACTATTCAGGTTGATTTAGCTGAGGTAGGTACTAACAACTTATTTAAATTATTGTGATGATGAATAAAATTTTCAATCAAACAGTGTGGTGTGACCTCCAGGAGGTCAAGACATATAAATATGAATGTTTATTTATATATATAAGTAGGCTACCATTACCATTCCTATTCTATTACAGTATCCTGGGAGTTACAGTTTTGCTACATATTGCTAGTTTGGTACATAATTTAGTCAATTTACCCTTAGTAGATATTCAATTTGATGAAAGTGCATCATTTCTTGTGTTTCCAGGTAGTAGCTACAAAGAAAGCTGAGACGGCCACAGTGTGGGGTGTGCCCGTGCAAGTGCTTGACTGCGGCTCGCATGTCAGTGAATGGTTCACCAAGTAGGTAGAAGTTTTTTTTTTATATTTGTAGTGTGAAATTAACATAGATATACAGACAGACTGTACAGCTGTACAGACTATTTATTCTTATAAATGTTTGTTTATTACTTAACAGTACTTATACTATTTTATCAGCACTCTTAAGATAACCTTCAGTTGCAGCCTGTACAAACAAATAACATATTTGTATGTTGTGAAATGTGATATTGAGTTTGGTACATTACAGACTGAGATTCTCAGTGCAAATTATATTTTAATGTATTAGCAATCAAATAGCCATAGATAAATGATTCTATTTCAGGTTGCTGCAGCCAAGTGAGCACACATTCAAGCTGGTGTACTATGCCACTCCTAATCCCAGAAAGCTCAGGAGCACCACCAACAAAGCCTACAAATTCACCAAAAATGATACAGTATGTGTAGCCTAGGTAAGTATATTGTATACTATACTGTATAAATAAATCTGGTTAATATTTTTTTTTTACAGGGAGCTCTACCAGATGAAGTACCGTTTAATTTAATTAACGAAGCCTCTGTAGATGAGTTAAACTCTCGTTTGGGTAATGTCAAGGTCAGCCACCGCAACTTCCGGCCCAACTTTGTATTAACAGGATGCAAAGCTTTCGAGGAAGATAACTGGAAATTCATTAAAATCGGCGAAAATGTTTTTGAGATAATCAAGCCTTGCACAAGGTAACAAACTGATGATAATGACAAAACTATGTCACAGTTGTATTTCTTGCTAATGAACTTATTCAACTTTATATTAATTTCAGGTGCATATTGACTACTATTGATCCCGAGACGGGTGTACGTAATGCGAACAGTGAGCCCCTTGAGACTTTAAAAAGGTACCAAACTACTTTTATTTCTTTTTTACTCTAAGCTGTAAGAGATCTTTATAACACACTTCACACAGTTACTTGTGTTCCCTATGAGAAATGCATCAATACCAAAAATTCTACGAAAGTAGAAAAGGCATAAATACAGTTAACAGTGGCCGTATCACGAATAATGTTGTCACGTTTCGATAGGCGGTTGACTGGGATTCTAACGTAACCAACTGGGGCGCTTATCGAGAAACCCGTTGAACCGCCTATCGAATGACTTATCAACAAGTGACAAAACTAGTGATACGACAACAGCAAGTGTACCATTACTTCCCCAGCTACCGTCAGATCGAGGACCCGGCGCTGCGGCGCTCGGCCGGCGAGTCCCCGCGCATGGGCCTGCAGATGGCGCTGCGCACGCCGCCCGGCGCAAGTGTCAAACTGAACGATAGCATTTATGTAGCGTGAAAATATTATTATCGGTCATGATCAGTCATGATACTCATGATAACGCTGTAGATCGTAGATGTTGAAGATTAGAAGACGTAATAAAGTTTATGTTGGTGTAAGTGTTAAAAATACCTATGGTTGTCATTTAATTATAGCGTTGAGTACTTGTATATTTTTGGAATAAAGTAATCATTATTATTTCCTTGTTTTCCTCTAAAATCCTAAGAAATATCGAAAAACTTTTGAAAATTCCCTACGACGATATGAGGGCATAGTATTTAGTTTTATAAGTAACTTTATTTATAAACGCGATTCGTTTACTCCTACCTACCATGGCAAACTGACACTTATACCCTTATCATACGGTTTGTATTAGCTTGTAAACGGATATCAGCGAAATATACAAATAGATTTTATAATTACTTACCCTCTCATTGCATTGATAACACAGTGTACATAGTAGTCTGTAGTTCTTCATACCTCACTAGTACTATTTGTGATATTTGGTGCCTGTGTTCAATAATTTTTATACCTTTTTACTTAGTAAATATCGCAGGAGTTAAAATCATCAAAAATGACTCCAAACCGTAAGTACGGTGGCCTGCGCCTTAAAGTATACCGGCGGGGTTTTTAAAATAGAGATAACAAACTTACATGCTGCTCAAGCACATCCACATAAACACCACTGCTACACACGTCACACACAACACGTCCCCGGATTTATAACAGATGTAGCTGGTCCCTTCATCATCAGGGATCGCTATTTTAAAAACTCCGCCTGTATACTTTTAGGCGCAGGCCACCGTACATACTTACCTCGAGCGACGCACACTGACCATACGAGTGACTGGTTTTGTGTTTTTTTTGTGACTGTTGTAATTTGTCAAAAAATTAAAAAATAGTAACTGCGTCAAACTACTTGCAACTGCTACTGCGATGTACCTATCTAGTCGAAATATGGATACATTCGGCCTACTCAAGATTATAAACCAGCCAATACCTACCACGCGACGTTTTACATTGAACAGTTATCTAAGATCCATCTCAATAAATTTTCAGCTTCACTTACAACAATATCGGTGGCCTCAGCAGCTGGTTTGCTTGGCACAGCCTACGTCACGTACTACTTGTACCAGAGGCAGCGAAGGAAGCTTCCTGACACGTGGACCCGTGTGGGGACGCTGAGCGACATTATTGTCTACCCTATAAAGTCGTGCGGTCCCATACGGCTGGAGACAGCTGAATGCACCATCTTGGGCTTGAAAGACGCCTGGCTGCAGGACAGGTTTGTGCGATTAGATCCCTATGTATCTGTTACGTTGGCTCCTACACGCTTCCTTTATTCCTACGAAGTTTCACGGTAAACAACGTAGGTATAAAGAATTTTAAGAAGCTGGGTACCTGCGCTCTTGAAATGTCCATAGGAAAAGAGATCGAGGCTACAGGAAGCCAGTCTTTTCTGTATACTTTATAAGACAATATTTTATTTATTCCTATTACAGGACCCTAATGGTCGTCGATAAGGATAACAACTTTGTAACAGCCAGGATTTATTCAGAGTTGTATATGGTGCAGCCGATTGTTCATGGATCCGTCCTGACATTGAAACACAAAGATATGGAACACATCAGAGTTAATTTAGCTGAGGTATGTATTTTTAGGGTTCCGTAGCCAAAATGGCAAAAACGGAACCCTTATAGTTTCGTCATGTCCGTCTGTCCGTCTGTCACAGCCGATTTACTCGGAAACTATAAGTACTACAGTGATGAAATTTGATGGGAATATGTGTTGTAATAAATAGTAAAAAAAAGAATTGGGGGTGGGGCCCCCCATACATGTAACTGAGGGATGAAATTTTTTTTTTCGATGTACATACCCGTGTGGGGTATCAATGGAAAGGTCTTTTAAAATGATATAAAGTTTTCTAAAAAACATTTTTCTTAAAGTGAACGGTTTTTGAGATATCAGCTCTCAAAGTCGTAAAAAGTATGTCCCCCCCCCTCTATTTTTATAACTACGGGGTATAAAATTCTAAAAAAAATAGAGGTGATGCATGCTAATTAACTCTTTCAACGATTTTTGATTTGATCAAAGTATCTCTTATAGTTTTTGAGATAGGTTGATTTAACTGTAAATTATATTTGCTGCTACGGAACCCTTTGTGCGCGAGCCCGACTCGCACTTGGCCGGTTTTTTTCTTTGTTGCAACTATTGTATGAAACGTGAAGAGGTACCAATCGTGTTGAGAATATGAGGGCCACTGACTGTCATACATTTTCAATAACTGTAAATTGTTACGACCGCGTTCTATTAATTTGACTTTCAAGCCACTTACCTACATGAATAATATTGCATCAGTTGCATAAGATTGACTGAAGAGAAGCTATATCTGCATTTGCAACTATAATTTGCTCACTATGTACAACTGTATGCGACACAATCGCGCACACTATGACAATCCATATAAAATACGTCTCGGGGGCGTCCATTATTTGAAAAAATAACAGGGTGGCTGGATAAAGATAAAATTAAATATAAAAAAAATAGGTTGGTCTTAATTTTTTTCAGGTGGTATCGTTAAAGAAGCCTGAGAAAGCAACGGTATGGGGAATAACTGTTCCAGTAAGAGATTGCGGATGGGAAGTCAGCGAATGGTTTTCTAGGTAAGTATTAAATACAGGAACCTTTTCCAGGTATCCATAACACATCATCATCAGCCAATAATCATCCACTGCTGGACATAGGCCTCTCCCAAGGAGCGCCACAACACTCGGTCCTCGGCCTTCCTCATCTAACCACTACCCGCCACCCGCCTAAGGTCGTCAGTCCAGCGGGCAGGAGGGCGTCCCACGCTGCGTTTGCCTGTTCGTAGTCTCCACTCGAGAACTCGTCTACCCCAACGTTTATCGGTTCTTCGGCAGATATGACCAGCCCACTGCCACTTCAGCTTGCATATTTTGACAGCTATGTCGGTAACCTTAGTCCTCTGACGGATAACCTCATTTCTGATACGATCCATTAGAGAAACCCCAAGCATAGCTCTCTCCATAGCACGCTGAGCGATTTTAAATCGGTGGACCAGTCCTACCGCCATAACACATAAAGATGCCTATATTTTTCATTATAATAGAGCAGGTACATACTTATCTATTCTATCTATATATAATTCTGTTTATTTCTATTTCAGGCTTTTAGCTCAAAAGACCCATGAATTCAAACTGATGTACTATGCATCCGAGAACTGTCGATCAGTGGGCACTGAAAAGTTCAGAAAATACTACAAATACACTAAAAACGATTGTGTAAGTTGTCCTTATAGTTATGTTTTCACCTACATCAAGTGGTGTATTTTCATTGTCCATGTTGAGTTTCTCTGTATATTCCATGACATTCATACGAGTAAAGAAGTCCATCAAAGTGGTAGTTGCTCTGATCTCTAGTTTCCCCCGACCTACCCCTTACTCCACGCCTTGTTACAGGGTGCATTTCCGGACGATACTTCCTACAGCCTGATAAACGACGCCTCGGTCCAGGATCTGAATCAGCGACTGGAGAAGCCCATAACCTACGACAACTTCCGCCCCAACTTCGTGCTCAAGGGGGCTAAACCATACGAAGAGGACAAATGGAAGTTTGTCAAGATCGGTCAACACATCTTTGAAATCAAACAGCCTTGCACTCGGTAATATACCTACAAAACTATTTTTTTTCTGAAACGCCAATCCTATATCACAATCTTGTGCGTGTTCATTGAGACATGTCGAACACAGCTTTATAGAATTAATCGCTATTCCAGGTGCGTGATGACTACAATGGATCCAGAGACAGGAGTGCGCCACCCAGATGCTGAACCGTTGAAAACACTCCGAAGGTAAAAAACTACATTTTTATTAAGCTGCGTACAGACCGGGCCTACGAACGCCAACGGTTATTTATCATACATAATACAGGGCAGATTGCAGCAACGAAGGTCAACGAAACCCGTTCGTTGGGCCGGTCTGTACGCTGCTTTATAGGGACATTTTAAAGGTAGCAAACTTTAAAATTAAAGAAAATCTTAGCTATTTACCTACTTATGTAGGTACTTATTTCGTATTTTATCCCGCAGTTACAGATTGGTTGAAAACCCGGAGGAGCGTCACTTTTCCGGAACATCGCCGAAAATGGGTTTGCAGATGACGCTGCGATCCCAACCAGGAGGCCACGTCTCGCTCAACGACGACGTATTCGTAGCCTAGATCTAGATTATATTTCTACACACCTAGCATATAGCTCTGTTATTACATGCTGGGTTCCGCTCATCTGGCATAATCTTTATTGAGCAAAACTCATTTCGCATAACTCGTATGGTCTAAACTTTTTTGGCCGAACCATCACTTTGCCAAGACTTATGTGGCATAAGGCTCGTTTCGTCTAAAACTCTTTAGGCACAATCTTTAAACACCTAAGTTTCGTTTGCTCAAATTTATGTTCGTCTATACCTATGTATAATCTTGTTTCTCCTAATGTTATCTTAATAAATAATTTATTAAGTATGTAGTAAATGTACAAATTGTGGTATTTTTCTCCGAAAATTCCCGAAAATCACGATATTGTATGATCAAAAAATCGAAAGTTAACGACCAATATAATTATTACAAACCCCATGAGATCGAAACCTAAAAATAGGTGCGACGACGAGCAAAGCGAGGAGGAGCGTGTTAGGTGCACATGTTCATCAAAACCAAAGCGGAGCGCAGCGAAGCGGAGCGGAGCGTTTTCCAAACAGCGGAAACAATACAAGGCACCAGTTTGCGCTATGTAGGGAGACGCTCCGTCAAAGTTAAAGCCAAACGAATATTATTACTTTGTATAAACCTATGCCATAGCATTATTAGGCTATTCAAGATTTGGCCATACCATTATTAGGCTAAACAATGTTATGCGAAATAACTTTTTACTAAACGAGATTTATGCCATACGATTTTCGGCGTAACGAGACTTTGACCAAACGTTACTATGCAATACGAGATTAGGCAAAAAAATCTTATGCCAAAAAAGGTAGAACCTTACATGCTCCAGCCACAATCACTATAATCGTCAATAACAATTAATGCATGTTAAATAAAGTACTTCTACTAATCAAACGAAATGAAATAAAAATCTCAAATAAAAAATACTGAGTTTTATTGTCCGTATCATGATAATAGTGGTTTCTTAAATCAATTAATTTTAAAGCTAAATACGTATGATTTGTGCGGAAATGCTCTTACAGACGTGTTCTGTCTTGTCGGTGAGGTTGAGTGTGAGGCGCGCGAAGGTGCCGCCCACCGCGCCCTTCGCGAGCCGCTCCGGGTTCACCACCACGCAGCCAGACACCTCCTGAAACATGTATCGCGATAAATACATATTTGTGTGCCTGACGTTATAAATAAGAGATGGCTCAAGTGGGCAAGGGCAATCTTCGGCGCCTTCTGTTTCGGCAAAATGTAAAACATGATCATCACTATTGCTTCTAGGCCCATTCGTATATGAAAATAAAGGTGATGAGATTCTGCTGATTGACTGTCGCTATCGGAGAGCGACTCGATCATTTGTTTACACATTGCAGTCTACATACTCCATCCATTAACGAAACTCAAAGTAAACACCCACCTTAACAAAATATCTGAAGTTGGACGGCAGTATAAGCACGTGCGGGGTGCGCGGCAGTTGCGCGTGCGCGGCCCACAGCGCGGCGTCCACGGGCGCGCCGGGCGGCGGCCACAGCGGGCTGAAGCTCTGCTGGCCAATCACGTGCCCGGCCAAGCGCGCCAGTTTGTCGCCGCCCGTGCCGCTGTGAAGTTATTGAGGTTATTTTAGAAGAGGCGCAGAAAAATAGGTACATATCCATCATCATATAAATTAGTTGTAAATTTGGGGGTTCTACCTTTTTTGGCCTAAGATTTATTTGCCTAATCTCGTATTGCATAGTAACGTTTGGTCAAAGTCTCACACTGTCAAACTTACAAACGACCTATTTATTCTTTCAAAGATTGGTACAAAAGTGTAATCATTGCCAACTTCAGGACTTTACTTATTTGGACCGAAAACTTTAAGACGTAGGTGGAGGTAAATAACTTTTTAACTTACAGGGAAATCTCTTCTTTACTGATCTGCATCAAGACGTCAGTGCTGGTGACCCCAACGTAGATGCCATTGATGTTGAGTGTGCACGGGTCTGGCAGGAACTGTATATTTGGATGCTTTTTCCGCGTCGTATAAGGCGGAGTGGGGTAAATGTTCACGTGGAATGCATCACTCTGATTTGAAACTATGCAGATCTTTGTTTGTGGGCTGAAAATTACATACGGTTTATACATAAATACATAAGTTATTAGACCCTAGGGACAGTCAAGAGGTATTGCGAAATATAAATCTCCATTATCATTAAAATAAAAATGATAACTACCTTGTATTGCTAATTTCACCTAAACTGTCGAGTAGTTTTTCGAAGAACGATTTGTAAGTTTCTGCCAGAGTGTTGTCCTTAACTTTAACATGTTCACTGTCCATGAATGGTCCCGTCATGATCACGATGTGCGGCTTGTGCATGCCGATGTATGTGACCAAGTCTTTCAGCGGCTCGTAGGACAGGTTGTCTGATGTTGTGTAAGGTCCAGCCACTACAATCATTGACATTGATCCTGGAACATAAAAAATCTATTTATTGTTTATTCGTACATTTTTGAGTCTCGATTATGCCAGATAAAAAAATAGGAACCTATTCATTACACATTAGGCTAACATAAAAACCGGCGTAGCGGGTGCAGCAAGTACCTCATGTATTATAGGTAGAATTTGTTTGCATGTTGAAGAATGTCTGTTTATATTAAACTAGCTATTGCCCAAGGCTTCGCAAATTGATTTACTATGTTATTATTGAAGAAATAATTATTATACATAATTATAAACTTGCCTCTCATAACCATAATTAGATATATTAAAAAAAAAACTCGCAGCACAATCCGTTGTGTATATGTAATAGCTTTGCTTTAAGATAATACCTATGAAGGTGTTAGTCAAGTCCTTGCGGTGGTCGGCGAGCGGCAGCGCGGCGTCGCAGAGCACCTCGCGCGCCTGGAACCGGTCCCCGCGCGGGTTCACGCCGCGCAGCACCGCCACCTGCCCGGGGAACAGCGCGTACTGCTGCACACTGCAAGGGAGGGGATACCTTGTACTTACAACCACATTTACATAAATAAGATTTTTAAACAAAGGTTATATGGACGGACTCGCGATGGTTCTGTACCATCATCTTTAGATAAAGAGTTGTACCTACAACCACTTCTATACAGGGTGAGTCTTTCATAGGTGGATATCCGAAAGTATGTTACAGAACTCTTCATACTGAACAACTTTTGTTACAATGACCTTGGGATATGACAAAAAAAAGATGCTTCCCCATACAAAAATTGGTTGTTTACGTGACACTGTGTATGGGAAGGACGGACGAACAACTAAGTGATCCTATAAGGGTTCCTTTTAACCTTTTGAGGTACAAAACCGTAAAAAGGGGAAACTTTTACAACAGTGAAGTCACTAAGTATGGCCACAACATTCTACTATTCATGAAACCATATTATTTGATATAAATGGGATCGAATTTCTTCAGTGAATTACCGAAGTTATTCAATGGGGTGTGTTGTGTCCGAATATTAATCTTCGCCTATCTATTTATTTTGCTTACTTATCAAGGTCGACAGGTACAGCTTGGCTCAGAGATTCGTCCCACGTTCCTTGTAGCACCACTGACTTGGGGTTGAGCCGAGCGTCCGCGTCACATTCTATCCGCCCAGCCACCGTCACTTCAGTCTGCAATATCGTAATCTTTGATATTCATTCAAGTCATAAAATAAAGTCTTAGGAGTAGTAAACGTGATACCGCAGCGAATCTATGAGTAGTAAAGTTATAAATTCGTTGTGCGTTGCTTCGCGCGTAAATGGATTCTACCCACAAATTAACAGTTTGTTCGTTAATAGTAGTAGGTAGGTATTCTCTACCTCTTTAAAACGTCGATTTTATACCCCAACTAGGAAAAAAGTTGAATACCTATAAATTATTTAATAAAATAATACCTGTGATTTGTGACGAACAGAGCATGTCTCTGTAATGCCCAGTTTCTTCAGGATAGTCTGAGATATGTAGCGTATGTGGTTGTCGTAAACAGTAGCCTTTTCATATAGCAGCTCGAAGCCAAACCTAAGAAAATAAAACGCATCCGGTAGGTATAAGCCCCTGCTTGGTGTTTGCAGAATTCTACATAAATGAAATGCATGCGAAATTTGTACTTACATAGCCTTACTATACGTATCATTATCATCGTTCGGTACTTGTGTTACATTCAGATTCAGTACATTATTTATGTCAACAGGCTTCACATCCTCATCGCCGTAAGAAAAGACGACAGTACCGGCATTGGTCCTTGAAGCATACTTAGCTGAGTGACCACTGCAATGCAAAAAAGAACCTACTATACCGTGTGATCAGAGCACTACACATTTTCAAGTCAATGTAACGGATATACCAAGAAACTCTAAGATATATTGTATTGTAAGTTAACTTACACAGTTGGAGAATATGTAGCTGGTCGTAGCTCACTGTGATTACTGGTATCTTTTTCAACTTTGACCCTCTGCAATAATAAAATATAGCTAAATACAGTGTAGTTAGTTTACTAGGGTTCTTGTGTGACTGGTACCTGCAAACTTTGCAAAGCCACTACATTTGATTAAATAAATGCGCTTTTAGCTCAAGGAATATGAGTCTACCACTGACTAGTTGTCAAGATTATGAGTCTACCACATTTTGACTGTGGGACACCCTCCAGCATTCTTTACCAATGTCCTAAGGTAGGTAGCCAGTGGCAGCTGGATAAGAAGTTGAAGTTCCTTATGACAATGTTAACAGTGGATGATGGTTATCTGATAAAAAAAATATCCATACCTAATCCAACATGTGAGAATAAGCTTCATCTAAACAACTTGGTAGTTCTGAAGCTGGTAGCGAAAGCACTTATGTACCTAACTTGTAAAACTAACAAATCATTCAAACAAACATTGATAGTTGGTTATCTCAACAAAGCACAAAATTATAATCACAGCCAACTTCAGGAACAATCAAGTTGTTTTGACTGTAGATTAATCAATATTACCTCAATTAATTGAATAAAAATATTAAAAACTTCTAATTAAGTCAGAATAACTTGTACACTAAGCTTATGATGCACAGTAAAAAGCTAGAGAATATATGATATGCATAAATATTAAATTATTTTAATAAGTTTATCTTTTTAAATTATTATTATTATTCATCAATTACATAAAACAAATATTGATGTAATTTTACTACCAAATAAAATAAATATAACATGTAGATAGAGTTGATGGCTGCAGACGAGTATGGATCTAGTCATGAGTATCAATAATACATGAACCAGAAGCAAACTCGCCCACAAATATCATCAAGTCATAAAATTCTACAGCTGTCCTGTTTAAAACAATAGCACATTTCTTCATGTCTTGAATAATGTTTATGTTGCTGATCAAATCATAATGCAATCAATGAGTGTAGATCTAGTCACAAAATTAAAAAACTGTGCACTAGACTTACACCCACTCGCTGCATGTATATAGGTACTGATATCTTCTTTTTTATTCTTTACTGCTCCTCTCAGTGGCTATCTTCAGTGGAATCATCCAAATTGTGTTTGAATCCTAGAAGGCTGAAAGATAATGAGATAATAGAGACAAAACTATACCTGAATTCAAACTAACCTTAGGTGTTGTTGTTGTCATGTAATTAGACAGGACATCAGTTTCTGGCCTTTATGTTTAGGAACATTAAAATAATTTAACTTGAACAAAAGCAATGACTTTACGAATATAGCTAAGATAGTAGTAACACCATTAGCTATAACAAAATAATGTGATTCACAGTAAAAAAGGATACTGGTCATCCACCGGTACACTGTAGATTGTCAATGATTTACCGGCATTTTGATGCGATGTTTCTTTGATAGCCGCATTGACTTGATCTACCCCGCGCTTGGAAAATTCCTTTCTCTCTAGCAAATCCAAGTTCTTCAATGTAGGCGCTGCGCCATTTAGGTGAGACAGACTAAATGCCATCCATTGCTCAACAAAAGTCTCAGCATCAACACCATATTCCTCACATAACAGGACACCTATAAAAAGTTCAAAGTAATACTTAAGTAATAGCTTACAACCTTGAAGTTATTACAGCAAGAGGCACCTAGCAACCGCCATAAATTACTTTTATAACCACAATATCAACAGGTGTTATACAGCGAAGTAAACATAACATACTTACACTTTGTTAATACATCGTTGTCAACGTCGATGCCCAAAAACTGAAATTGCTCAGTCACCAACTCTTCGGTAGCCATTTTCTACAAATTGAAAGAAAGACCGACAACGACACAACGAGAAGCGGCAAGCAAGACATGAAGTTCCGTTTCAAAATGGCGGGCCAACAATCGAATCCAAATAAACTTGATAGAATGGTTATTACATACACATCATTCCTATAAAATTATTAAATAAAAAACAAAAACATTAATTGATGAATTTTAACATTAGTTTCTCGCTATTTAATATTTTCTGATATATAAGTACAAATCTGATTTCACACTTCCTGTTTCCGACATTTCAAAAGAGAATTAAACTTTATTGTCTGTGTTATCTTCAAGTTGCCGACACACTAGCGGACGCGGCTTACGGAAGCGGCTGTCAGCCGCGACTGATAATAAATAAATATGTGGGGACATTTCACACACGGCCATCCGACCCCAAGCTATGCAGAACCTGTATTATGGGTGTCGGACAGCTGATATATCTACACAAATACATAGATAGATACATATTTAATATATAAACGACAACCAGACACTAGGCAAACACAAATGTTTGCCTAGGGCGGGATTCTAACCCGCGGCCTCCAGCTTCGGAAGCAGCTTTACTACCGCCTTAGCTACAGTGCCGAGTGCCGTCAAATGTAATATAATGTGCACGGTCTTTTGGGACAGTTCGTGCCAGATCGCTCTCGGTCGTCTAAAAGGTGATAGTTTCAACAGCGTAATGTACCTTTCTTACCTAGATACCTTTAAGTCGCGGCTGACAGCCGCATCCGTAAAACGCATCCGCTAGTGTGTCGGCGTCTTTATGCCGGCGGCCCAAATGCATCAATCCACAGAATAATAATGCTCTAGTAGTACAACGAAATGAAGGAACATACAGTGAAACTATTAATTCATGACATTAATGTTTGAGGAACTAAAATTTTCAGGAGCCTGGCACCATTAGAAAAGAAAAATAAAAGTCATAACAATTGTTTATGTCAATAGGCGGTTGGCTGTTTATTTGAATTTTCTTATTAATTATAAGGATAATCTAGATAAAGGCCACAATTTACGCTTGGTTGCAATTAGGAAGATGAAGAAAAATATTCGTAGTCAAGCTAAGGAAGTTATTTATCGAGTTTTTATACAATGTTTAGCGGAACATCAAGCTGGACACATTTTGTCGAATTTGGATGATGTTTACGCTCGTACAGCGTCTATGACGGGTATGTAGCATTGTACAAATTGTAATAACTCATTTTTTATTAGTACCTACGCTTCATTTATCGATAAACCTAGGTTTAGAGCCCAAATTGAACATTGTTTACATACCACTGATTGTAGGTTTCATCTGGTTTCAGTTGAGTCAAACCTTAACATTTTGATACTTGAAGATATATTTTTTGTTTACTTACTAAATTCACATTGTGTGAATTTGGGGGGCATTGTGTAACTCAAAAAGATTTTTTTATTTTTGTTTATAGTTGTATCGGACCAGCGTGCCAAAGAGGGCAAAATATGGAATATTTCTAACTCCTGGAAGAAACAGAACTGGCCGTCCAAAAAGAGAAATTGCTGTCTGTACTATGTATGCCCTTCTTCAACAGATCTAGTTTTTTATACAGTTGTAATAACGTTATCTAAATAAATATTTATTGGTTTCACTATTAGCCTTCATATTAACACCTTCTAGCTTGTATAAGAGCTTTTTTGTGGATGGTTAGTTGTTTTTAAAATACATAAATAAGTAGGAAGTTCACAGGCAAAATTTCAAGTATAATAATAATAATAATATGTGGGGACATCTCACACACGGCCATCCGACCCCAAGCTAGGCAGAACCTGTGTTATGGGTATCGGACAGCTGATATATCTACACAAATACATAGATAGATAGATACTAAATATAAATAACAACACCCAAGACCCGAGAACAAATATCTGTGTTTAAACAAATATCTGCCCCAGCCGGGAATCGAACCCGGGACCTTCGGCTCAGTAGTCAGGGTCACTAACCACCAAGTCAGTTATGTTTCTCTATATAGGGTTGCTACATGAAAGATAGCAGTGCCCTCATTTAATTTCAGGACTTTATAGTTTCACTGTACAGCCAAAATAGCTTAGCAAATTAATAGTCTTTCAAAATTTCCAAATTCTTTTTTCTACTACTTTTACTATGCTCCGTAGTTGCGTATAATATTCTAGCACGATATTCACGATGAACAAGCCACAGCCAGTATGTAAACGGCACTCAGTGCAGGCTGATGAGAGCAAGCGCGAGGTCGTTATTATTTTGAGGCTGAGAGTTTCGAAGTTGTCTGGGTGGAGTTGTCAGATAAATTAATCTATCTATGGTATTAGTTATCTGTGTTGCATGTCTTGGATTGCTTGGAGTCCGCGAATATTTTGTTTTTTTTCTGATTCTGATTAAATACTATAAAATACGATTAAATAAATTGAATTATGGCAGACGATATTCTGTTTGAATTGCTACATTCCGAAATAATTAACTATGCTTTAGACCAATCCAAATCTAATGACGATGCTGCAAAAAAGGTATGTTAATCAAATAAAAGATGCAGGCATTTTATTTGCACAGAATTATTGATCAATACTTTATTTTCAGGAAGTGGATCTTTCTAATGTTGAATATATTGGATTCGCTGCTGGTTATAAAGTGATGGAAAGGTTGACGCGTGAGTGGCCGCGTTTCAAAGACGAACTAGATACTATGAAGTTTATTTGTACTGATTTTTGGACATGTATTTATAAAAAACAGATAGATAACTTGCGTACTAATCACCAGGGAGTTTATGTGCTGCAAGATAATTCCTTCAGGTTCCTTACAAGTTTCTCCAATGGACAACAATACTTGGAATATGCACCACGGGTATTACTTAATTCCTATTATGATTTAATTACCCTTATGCACTTAGCAATATAAATGACCTTACCTGTGATGTTCTCATGAATGATTATTATTCATCACATAGAAGAAGTTAAATTCATTATTCAGAAAAAGTAATCATACCCAGCACTGTTTTAATCATAATTATTGTGTTTTTACAGTATGTTGCCTACACTTGTGGCCTGATAAGAGGTGGCCTAGCAAACCTGAGTCTCAACAGTGTGGTGACAGCAGAGGTGCAAGCAATGCCATCATGTAAATTTCATATTCATGTTCAAAGAACCTAAAAGTTAAAATATTTATATCCAGTTAAATTATAACATACTATCAAAATTAAATCTCACATTTGGTTTCAAATAGTTTTTATTATCATTATCACAATCAAGTTTTGTAATGTGAAAAGCCTTCAAATTCAAATTCAAATTCAAAATATTTATTTGCATTCATATTGTACAGTATAGGATGTTACAATAAAAGTAGTAGTATCAAACATGAACCCTGCAAGGGCACAGCAAATTACTTAAATTAAATTAAAC
This sequence comes from Plutella xylostella, assembly GCF_932276165.1. Taxonomy (NCBI): domain Eukaryota; kingdom Metazoa; phylum Arthropoda; class Insecta; order Lepidoptera; family Plutellidae; genus Plutella; species Plutella xylostella. Next base: position 5,788,084 of record NC_064005.1, read on the forward strand.
TAAATAAATATATCAAGACGAACATCACATTATAATATCTTTTACAATTTCTTTAGGTTATGACTATACTACCTGATCTAATTCTAAAAACTCTTGTAACGTATAAAAACATTTTTTTGTGAGAAAGTCTTTTAAATTTTGTTGAAAGTGATTAAAGTTGGTAGTTTTTTTTAAATCATCCGGTAAATTATTGTAAATTTTTATACACATGGCAAAGGGACTAGAGTGGACTATTTTAAGGCTAGAGAAAGGTATAGCTAATTTAATTCGCGGTCGTAGGTTTTGTGGTCTTGAATAGATAGGAAATTGGGTAATATTTTTTTGTACAAATAAGCAGACTTGATAGATATATAATGATGTTAGAGTAAGGATATTGTGTTCAATAAAGTAAGGTCTACAGCTGTCCATTGAATTAATGTTGGCAATTATTCTTATACATTTCTTTTGCAATGTGAATAGTTTAGGTGCATCTGTACTACTACCCCAGAGGATCACTCCATATTGAAGCCATGAGTGCGCATACGCGTAATACATACTTTTTGCTGTATTTATATCTGTTGTTTTTTTTAGTTCGTAAAGTGCATAAGTGAATCTAGATAATTTAGAGGCTATTTTATTAATGTGGCTTTTCCAGTTAAGGTTTGTGTCAATATTAATGCCTAGTAGTGAGTATGTATCAACATTTTCTATTTCTATATTATTAAATGAGTATTTTATGTTTAAAGGGGATTTTTGATATGGTCGGAATTGCATTATTTTTGTTTTATTAAAATTTATTTGGAGGTTATGTGCGTTTAGCCAGTTTACTATTAAAGTTAAGCAATTATCGAGTTGTTGATACATTGACGATTCATTTTGACATGGAATGACTACTGATGTGTCATCTGCAAAGAGAGTACAATAGTTTTCTATAGTGTTTGGTAGATCATTGATGTAGATTAAAAATAGTATACATCCCAGAATGCTTCCCTGAGGTATAGACCTGGTTGTATAGGACTGAGTAGATTTGATTCTCTTAATTAATCCTGTATTTTGATCGTGGTATTCTATTTCAACATATTGTGATCGGTTGTTAAGAAAAGATTTAAACCATTCATACGCGATGCCCCTTACACCTATTCGATATAGTTTATTTAATAATATGTTATGTAATACTCTGTCATAGGCCTTGCTTAAATCTAATAGAATCCCTACTGCATATTGTTTCCCATTTATTATTTTCAAAATTTCCTTTATGAAGTCGAATACAGCAAGGGTAGTTGTGTGATTCTTCCGAAAGCCGTTTTGTTTTTCAGTAAAGATTCGGTTTTTTTCACAGTATGAACTAAGACGTATGTACATTGCAGTTTCGAGTATTTTTGAAAATGATGGGAGATTTGCTACGGGTCGATAGTTATCGTGATCTTGGGTACTGCCTTTTTTGTGATGAGGTTTTATTGCTGATATTTTTAATTGGTCAGGTACGCATGCTTCAGTAAATGATTGGTTGATTAACCTAGTGATTGGTGAAGTGAGTATGTCCGCGCATTCTTTAACGAGTGTTGGGGGAATTTCATCGTAACCGAAGCTACGTTTATTTTTTAATTTTTTTATAATTTGATATATTTCGTGTTCGTTTACTGGCTTAAGAAAAAAAGAGTGAAGCATCGGTGAAATGTGTGGTGGAGCGGCAGGCGGCTCGGGCGGCAGCGAGGATGAGGACGGTGTCGATGACAGTTGATCATTTTGTCCTATTGATAAGAAGAAGTTATTAAAGGTATTAGCCACTATTTTTGGATCTTCAGTAAGATGGTTATTAATTTTTAATTTGGTATTTTGTTTTTCTTTTCTAGTCATTTTATTTGTACGTTCTTTAACAATTCTCCACATAGTTTTAGTTTTGTTTTTTGAATGTTTCATTGAATTTATATATACCAGTTTTTTTGACTGTAGGACTGCTTTTTTAAGTATTTTTTCATATTGTTTATAGTTATCATGAAGTGTTTTATTATCAGTTTGTGATATTAAACTTTTAAGTAATCTTTTATGTTTGGACGATGTTTTTATTCCTTTCGTTAACCATGTTTTATTATTATATATTTTTAATTTTGATTTAATTTTTGGAATGCATTTATCCAATGCAGTTTGGATTGTCTCTATAAATGTGGTATAGTTTTCGTTAATATTTCTATTGTTTACTATTATTTTATTCCAATCTATTTTCTTTATTTCAGTTTTAAAATTTATTACATTGTTATGATGATAGTTTCTTTTATAAGTATACCATATGATTTTTTTATTATTTATTATGTTAGGTACAGTACCTATAACACCCTTATGATCAGAAAATCCATATTCTTTGACGCAATGATCAAGAGGGAAGTTGGAGAAAAGTAAGTCAAGACAAGTTGAGCTTGAATTTGTAACCCTCGTTGGCTCTTTTACGTGTTGAAAAAAATTATATGATTTGAAGAGTTCTAATAGTTTTAAGCTAGGTGGATTTTGGACTAGCATGTCCACGTTAAAGTCTCCTCCTATCATGATGCGTTTCTTTGTATATTTTACTTGTGTAAATTTTAAGAGTTTTTCTAATGACTCATAAAACAGATCTGGCATTCTAGTATCGTCTGGCCAATAAATTACAATAATTATTAAATCTAGCTTTAGTATTTCAATGGCACATGTTTCGAATATAAATTCAATTGACTTTCTATTAATAGAATCTAGCTCTCTATAATCTATGTTTTCTTTGACAAATATACACACTCCTCCACCTGTATGTTCAGAGCGTTTAAAGGATGTTGCTAATTTATAACCATCGACGTACAATAGTTCACTCTTAGATTCGGTAACCCATGTTTCTGTCATACATATTATCTGTACTAAGTTATCAATTTCAGTCGTTGCTTCCAATAGATGACGTTTTTTATTGAGGCTTCTGATATTCTGGAAAAGTATATTCAGATTAGTTAGTTTTGTAGTTATTGATAATGGAGATTGGCCTGTCGCTGGTGGAAAAAATTGTTTCCAGGTTTATTAGGCATATCTGTTTGTCTCCTTCTTTGTCCGTCAGTGTTACTGTTTCCTGAAGTCACATCAGCGTATTGTTGACGGTAATTTGTGGCATTTTTATTGTTACAGTTGAATTCCTCCTCTTTTTTATATTGTGTTCCGTTTATAATTAGTTTGTTGTTTTTTATATTAGCTTCTTATTTCATCAAATTTTAACAAACTGATTTCCATGAGGGTGGTTTGGAGTGATCATAGATGACAAGCACAACATTGACAAGTCCAACAAGACATAAAATCCATGTCAAACTGTACAAAATTCGGTCACAAAATCCGCCTTTCAAGAATATAGGCTTTCCATCTTCAGCCTAAGAGTTAAAATATGTTTTTAATAAAAATGGAATGGGTGGATGTGGCTATGAAAATATTTGTATGCCTTTCCTTTGCTCGACCATGGTGAAGAATATGAAAAAGAACATAATAGTAGATTTATTCAAAACGAAGACATTGTACCAGACAAGTTACAAGGGCATAAACTGAAGTTTGTGGTCTATATAGTATATTATGCAGAAGTCTTAGCCACACCGTTAAAAAGTGAGCTTTAGTTTACGATTAATGTGTGGACAGTTCTTGGTCGATGGCACTTTTCATAATCTTATAACCGCGTGGCTGAGCAAAGGAAACACACAGGACCTTCAGTGTGGTAATGATATTTACAAATAGGAAGGTAAAACATGAAATGCAATTCGGCAATCAGTAGTATTGGTACACACCTGAAAATCGGATTGTTTTTTTTTAAATTTAGCTAGAGTACTAGGGCTAGCTTGCTTCAGTGTAGAAGTAGTGGATAGTGCTAAAATATTAGGTCTTCTCACAATCTGCCAAAAAGAATTTGTTAAAATTTACTTTGTATAAAACTTTGGCGAAAAGGGTAACGCCTCGTCCTCTCCATCGAGAGGCAATAATTAATTATCCGAATAATTTAAGTAGTACCACATGCTCTCTTACGGTGAAGGAAAACATCAAGAGGAAACATGTGCGCTAATTGGTGTTAAGAAAATTATTAACCATCGTTTCGCTTTTCAATTATGTTGGATGGTATGGCAATGAGTATGGGTTGATTGCCTTTTACCTACTTATACACTTAGATATTTGGGATTGGGGAGAGATTCATCATCATCAGCCCGTAGTCAAGTCATACACCGCTGGACGCAGGCCTCTCCGAAGCAGCGCCATAACACTCTGTCCTCGGCCTTTCTCATCCATCCACTTGCGGCCACCTGTCTAAGGTTCTCGGCCATCGAAGTGAATATGGTGTCGAAGCTAACCGTATTGGGAAGAGTGACTTGGATTATTACTAATTATTACACATTTATTCCGGAAAATATAATTACTTACCACCGAAAGGAATTTAAAAGTTGATATTCCTCTATTAAGTAGCATTTTAAAGAACGACTCAATGAGTTGTTGATTCAATAGCTTATTGCCCTCGTCAATGTAATTTTATTGACGTACACGTACAACCAAAACAAAAATATCACAGCAGTTTCGCCATAGGTACATACCATGTAGGTAGGTATATAATAATAGTTAACCTTTTTTGAAAATCGCGCTACAAAGTCCTTGGGTATAGGCTAAATAAATAGAGTAGTCTATGGAATAAGGAATCGAGTCCTCAGAATAATAACGGTCTCTCGTTCTACTTATTAAGGTCTAATAAGGGCCACTTTTACCAAAAGCTAAACATATTTAAATCAAATTTTAAGTTTATTTTGTACTTACTGACAGAAACTTGAAATGTGACTAAATACGTTATGCAAAATGCATTTAAAATTTGATTTAAATACGTTTAGCGTTTGGTAAAAGTGACCCTTCGTGTAGATTCGAAAATAGTATCGAATCCTGTGCTCGCTACTGGTACAGTCAAGGGACATTGAAGTGGGAAAACGGGATCGACATCTGGCAACACTGTAAATTTTGTTTATATCCTATCCTGAAATAAAAAATGGCGACGTTGCTCATTGCTAGTGATTGTGTCTGCTGTTTATGTGTTGTCTTGACATTAGCAGGAGTGCAGGACACTTGAAATTGTTGTCATTGCATAAGGAGAATCTCATTTCATATTAAACACGTATTATTAAAGGGAAATCGTGATTAAAAGTGAATAATAATGGACGTAAATAGTGTTGAAGAATTAAAAGATGGCGACGGGACGCGATCTTTATTAATGACAGTGCCCTCTCCCGGAAATTTACAAAAACAAAAATCTATCGAAGGCCTTGATGGGGCTGTCAAAAAGAAGAGAAGACGCGGCAAATCTAAAAGAAAAGTAATAAAACCATTTTTGAAAATTCCTTGGCCCGATAGGAAACGAAATGATAAAATTAAAAGAAATCGTTTTCGAAAAATAGTTTTGACAAAGACTACTGCACCTGCACCTTTCAATAATAATCAGTTCTTAATGGAAATACATAAGCCGGAACCCGATAATGAGCTTCAAATGTGCCAAACACCTTCTACGCGAACCCGAGATTCAAGTTTTAGTGTGGACTCAGAAGAAAACTACTTTTATTCATTACCGGAAGATGAAGAAGATTTTTTAACAAAAGAGTTTTCAAGTGTTTATGAGGATGCTCAGAGCGAAAGATTGTCCAATATGACTAAAAATGATCTTATTCAAGAGTATATTTTATTAGAAGCTAAGTATGAAAATCTTGTTAAGAGAAATGAGCGCTCAAAATTCAAACAAATTGATGAGGACAAGGATTCTGGCACTAACAAGACAGCATTATCAGCTGAAATAATGTGTACAGATAAAGACAGTTCCACATCGTCAGCTGAAACATCTGCAGAACCAACTGTTGTGGAATATTTGCAACGTTTGAAAGAACAAGAAGATGAAATAGAAGAATTAAAATTGAAAAATGAACAACTTCAACATGAAAATGATCATTTAAGACAAAAAGTAAATTGCACATCAAGTGAAGACTCTGAAAGTGATAGCTCATCTACATCCATGAGTGGCAGCTCGAGTAGCAGTTCTGATGACACTCCCATGAACATTCCTGATGTTGGTTTGACAGACAATTCTCTATTAAATGTTGAGAACCAGAATGGAATAGTTGAAAATGGTCTAAATGGGTCCACTGAGGATCCAGATTCAGACTACCCACTTGTAAATGGTCATGGTCTCAATGGCCAATCTCATGAGGACAATGAATGCATGTGATTTATTAAATTAATTTTAAGTATTTACAGGGAGTTATAGTTACACTTAAACTTGTTTTGTTTTAAGCCAAAGTGATGATCAGGATGGAAATCTCTCTACAAAATCCTTCTAATATTAGACACAAAAGTTTGTGAGCATGGATGTTTATTACTCTTTCACATAAAAACTACTGAACAGATTTTCATGAACTTTGGTATATATACCCTGGATTAATACATAGGAGTATTTTTTTCCTGGAATATCAAGGGACAACTTCAAGGGAAAAGCAAAGCTTGTGACAGTTGTAAGCTACTGGTGGTTCTTAATATTGTAATGAAATAAGATCTATTTGTATGTACATATTAAGATGATTGATTTGTAGCTTACAGATGCCCCTGTTGAACAATCAATATTACATTCCCAATATAAATATAGGGAAGCAATTCACCGCTTGGTTGCAGTGATACTTAGTAGTCCACCTCCCATATCTCAACAATATAGTCAAGAGCCTTTTGTTATACTTACATACCTATATTGGTAGTGATTCTGAATGTACCAAGTAGAAATGTTGCAATTTCAATTTGTTATCTTCACTGTGTACATCTGATTTTCTATACTTATTCCAAATCTAAGTTTTGAGGTCTACCTAAAATTTGTGCCTAAAAAGTCGCTACACCAATGTATTCTTACTTACTTAAGTTTTTACATAATAATGGTATATAAAATATGCACCAAAATTAAATAAATTTATGTTACAACAGCTAATAAATTTACATGTAAGAATATAATTATAGGTACCTGCAGGTATGTACAAACTGTAGATCAACAAGACATTGCTTAATAGGTATTGATAAAACCATTAGATATAACTTACAACATAACCACATTTATTATGATGTACCTACAATTTCACTGTCACTGAAATGTTTATTTTAATTTACTCAGCCTTGCCCACATTGTATTATTTATTTTGCAGAGCTCTTGTCTTGTAATATATTTCATAGCATGCCTATTAATGTAAAAATGCTTAAAAGCTATATAATTTTACTATTATAGGATGTTAAAAGATAACAACTGTTCAGTTCTGTTATATTTTAATTAAAACAATTATGAATACATACTAAAAGTTAGTAAATGTTGTTTTAATTATTCTTTCAATATTTTTTTACATTTAGGATCTGGTGCAAGTGGATTTGTTCCTTTGTAAAATAGTTTGAGTAAAGCCATAGCTTCATCTGCAAGCAAGTTTCCAGATAAAGAGTAATTATTACTGTAAATTTTACTAACATCACAAACTGTCTTTCCGCCAAATCGGTCGTTAGCACATCCATATATCACTTCCTTCACACCAACATTATTCAATGCTGCTGCACACATTATGCAGGGTTCCACAGTCACATACACAGTAATGTTTTGGAAATAATCATGTCGAAGATTTTTACTTTTACAATACTCTATAACCAAGTCAATGCAATTAATTTCTGCGTGTCGTGTAGGATTACGAGTTTCATTTACACGGTTTCTTGATTCCGCAATTATTTTATTATCAACCACGAAAACGCACCCCACCGGTACCTCTTGGGCTTGTAACGCTTCACCACCTAGTTGTAGAGCACGATGCATGAATTCTTCCATAGTATTAACTAGTAAACTAGCAATTAATCATTGAGAGTATTTTAACTTTATTTTGCATTGTTTTTAATAAAGAATAGAAACCGAAAACTTCAACTTCCTCTTTCTTTGCTGTTCTTTGCCTTTGCTTGACAGACTTGACAGGTTGACACAGTTTGACACTTGACGGTCACTAATGTCGTCAATTCCGCTAATATCTTGTGTTAAGAACATAATTTACAGCAAAGAAGCAGAAAACATTGTAATTTCGGAATTTTATGACATTTGAAGGTTTTCTTATAATCGACCATCAAAATTAACATAAAAATATGCACCGTAACTATGTTGAAGTCTGTAGAATTTCAAATTCATTTACCTAAATAATATAATTACATATACGTAGGTACAGACCATCGCATTGATAGTATAATCTAAATAATTATCTTTTACTTTTTTACTTCAAACATACAATTAGTTTTAGTAAGGGATTAATAATTATAATTTTATCAGTTATTGTATAATATAAATGATATTATTTTATAAATAATATTTTAATAAATAAAAATTAGAACTAAAATATGGATTTTTCGTACTTTCTAATAATGTGAATAGTGAGAAAATCTTGTAAATAGGAAACCCTTATAAGCAGATTGACATGCTCAAAAGTTTTGTGATCAAAATTCAGACTTTGTATGATTTGATGGTTTTATGTCAGTCGTCAAAGTCGATGAGAACGTATGATTTTAAAGGCGTATTAGAAAATACCTCGCCTACTACGCCTGCCTGCGACTGCTGCGACTCATCCTTGACGCATCAGTAATTTTATAAAAATAAAAACATTTAAGGTTTCACAAAACGGGGATATGATGGCACTTCAGGACTTTTTCCATCGTCACTATAGGCATTAAAAAAAAATATGACAGGTTTTGATGTGACGTTGTAGGTCTATGGATAGACGTGTGACCAAAGGGTATGTAAAGGCTGACGCCTGTAAATTTTTTCTTTTTTATTGCCCATATATTTTTATAGAGACGATGGAAAAAGTCCTGAAGTGCCATCATATCCCCGTTTTGTGAAACTTGAAATGTTTTTATTTTTATAAAATTACTGACGCATAGGAAAAATCTGAGATTTTTTTAGGATGATACGGAGGGTTATTCCTATCATTAGAAAAATTATGAGCGTTGTTCAATTTTTTCAGACATAGCCTATTCCATCATATATGACACTGGCAGTAATGGGCAGTATATAGCCATATTTACCGTTATACTCTGTGGTCACTGTGGTGTTAAGGCGCCGACACACTAGCGGATGTGGCTTACGGACGCGGCTGTCAGCCGCGACTTAAAGATATCTAGGTACATTACGTACTGTTCACACTATTGGACGTAAGTCGCGGACGTAACCTTGGGCTGACCTTCAGCTTTCAGGCGTCCGAAAGCGATCTGGCACTACTGTCCCAAAAGACCGTGCACACAATACATATCAGTCCGTAAGCCGCATCCGCTAGTGTGTCGGCGCCTTTATGGTGTTATTCATTAGTCTGCTGCGGTGTTATTGTTGTCATTGGTCTTTGCTCGTTTTGTTGTTTATTGCATGTCTATTGTTTGAGTCTTCTACGATATAAAGAAAACTAATTTAATTAATTAAAATTCAATAGTTTGCTATTAAATAATAACCATGGAGGAAGACAACATAGTCTCTTCTTTCTTTGTTGAAAATGCTGTTGAGGCAGATAAACATGAAACAATCCCAGAAGATTTCCTAGACTTAATTGATGAGTTAAACCTTAAACTGTCTGAATTTCAAATACCATCGCCAGTCGAATGTGTTTACAATCCTACCCTGTATGCCAGACAATCCTTTGAAATGTACATCCGAAACTTTTGCAATTCAAAGAAAAAGATAATGTATTTTGGAATGAACCCGGGTCCGTGGGGAATGTCACAAACTGGAGTAAGTTATTCTCAAATAAGTAGCTCTAAAAATAAACTTAAACAACAATAACTTCTCTCTTACTGTGAATTATCTAACACAATATCCAAAAAACATGGGTGCCAAATTGCATGTCTGCCTACCCACATGAGTACATTGTTATTATTTCATGCCATGAGTGTTTATTTTTCCAGGTGCCATTTGGTGAAGTAAACTTGGTAAGGGATTGGCTGGGAATCAATGGTCCTGTGGGAAAACCTGAAAAAGAACTGAAAGCTCGACCTGTCAATGGCTTTGGGTGTACTAGATCTGAGGTTAACTTGATATTATACAGTTACTTAAAATACATTTATTTTTTCAATACAGCACCTGTAGGCCATGATCACTTGGTCAGCTTATTGCTGTTTACATACAGTTTGTATTATTTTAAATAAAAAAATACAATCTTCATTATTTTGTGTAGGTACTTTGAATGGACTAGTACCATAATATTTTTAAAATCATTACCTATTTTTTAAATACATTACCTATTTAAAATGCAACATGTTTATAGGAAACATTTTACATTTCTGTAGCTTTTCAAAGTGCTTATAGTTACTTATAAATTCATAAAGTGTACTTTACACTATGGAGTTGGATTTTATTTATATTTTAATTCTTGTACGTAAAAATGAGTATTCTAATGCACAAGACTGTATTGTTCATTTTGTCATTTGTGTATTGCTTTTCAGATCAGTGGAAAGCGGTTTTGGAATCTTTTTAAATCAATATGTGGAGTCCCGCAAAACTTTTTCCAGACAAGTTTTGTTTACAATTATTTACCACAACAGTGGCTGAAAAGTAATGGCTGCAATGTTACTCCAGGTGACTTTAAAGTAAGGCTTTTGTTTTTTACGTTTGCCACACATATTTTTACCACAAAAACCTAACATTATATAATTAGATAGACATAGTAAAATTAGTAAGTAACATTACATTTTAAAATATAAATTGATGAGTACTTACACAGTTTTTTGTTCCAGGCATCTCAAATGCAACCACTATATGATATGTGTGACCCAACATTTATTAAAGTGTTAAAGTTATATGATGTTCAAATCATTGTAGCCATTGGAAAGTTCTGTGAAACAAGGGCTAAAAAAGCTGTTGAAAAACACCTACCAAATAGTTCTGTTCAGGTAATCATTAATTACATAGCTATTATTTTTATATCTCAATACCTGTCTACCCTTACCCCACAAACTGTGACCCACTGTATGTATTTTTTACACACAAAGTTCATAATTATAACGGAACCCGGTTTTTAAGGCTGCCGTCAGCCCTATGGTTACTACCTATCTACCCCTACCTGCCTCTTTATCGCTAGGTATTGATCTATTATTTTTCATTCAGGTTAAACTTATATTTTAATTACAGATATATTATCTACCGCACCCCAGTCCAAGGACAGTAAACAATAACGATTGGGATAAAAAAGCTATCGAACATTTGAATAAATACAACCTGATCCAGTACTATAATAATAGCATTAAAACTGAAGAAAAAACTTGAAAGGAGAAGTAATGTAATGATGTTGATTAAGTATTGTTTAAGTATTGTAATAATTCATCGACTTATGAAAGGCGTCCCGGTTATTGGCACGGGAGTCGCGGTGGCAGCGTCAAGGAGGCGCCGCGCCTTCTCTATATTCTCTGGATAGACGCTTACTGAAGAAGTCGAGGCGGAGGTGCAGGCGAGGCGAAAAGAGAACTTGATCTCCACCGCAACGCGAAGCCGCCGCCTCGACTGTAGCAGTGGGCGGAGCGCCTTCAAAATAATTATTATTATGAGCAATAATAAACTAAAAAAAATCTTTACCACAGAATAGAAAATTAAGTTCTCCTGTCAGCTGTCACTCAGCAGCAGTGCTGGTGCTGCTATATGTTCCTCTTTCTATGTTATGTTGATTGTTTTGGATTTTTGAATGTAAAATTTTTCATTTCATGGTCCCTGACCTGAGTTTAATTGAATAAATACGGTTGTGTGGTTACAGCTTCTGGTATATCATGTAAACTGATTTTGAGTTATAGATTATCATCGTTTGTATAAAATTAATAAATATTTTAGAGACAATTATTTTTATTACTCTTCAATTTAATTCACACTTGTTTCCCAACATCAGCATGAATGTAATAAATGAGGAGTTGCTACATAGTATAATATCACAAACTAACATGCCCCTTGTGCTGAGAGGCTTTGTAAATAACTGGTCGATTTGCCAATGGGATATGAAAAAGTGGGCATCTGTTTTTGGCCAAAGAGATATTCCCTTTCGTACTATGAAGAAAGACTACATTTCTGATGAGCCTTGTTGGGAAAGGAAATGCCAAGTGAAGACCATGAAATTTGAAGATTACCTGAACATAGTTGATTCTAGTGAGGACTGGATGTATTTTGATTATAAATATTTACATCAGTGGTTTAATGCTGATGAAGAATTGTGTAAGGTAATATTTTTTACACTAAGGTTGAGTCTCTACTCAACCACACAGTAATAAATAACTAGTAACTCTTTACTAGTTATTACTGTGTGGTTGAGTTATCATTATCATGAAAATAGTGTTTCAGTGGACCTGGACCTTTACTTCATTAGATTGACTCATAAGTAGCTAAGTTGAATTGACTAACATAGTACCCATAATCCATGTTTGTAAATAATATAATATATTTTTATATACTTAATTACTTACATATACAGGGGGTATTTTCTTGATAAAATTACTCGTAGAATCTACCCTTAAAGTTTGCCGGGTCCAAAAAACAACACACTGTATTGTATAGTACCTATCACATATTATCATATACATCTTGCAGCCAAAGTCCCACTGATAATGCTTGTATGATCTAGCTAGGTCATGTATGTCAGATTCCTATATTTCTTGTGTAGGAAATAAGTTGGAAGCAGTTTGGCTACCCTGACAAGGGTGCGGCAGACACTACTCTCTGGATCGGAAGTGATGGCGCACACACTCCAACACACCAGGACACCTATGGAGTCAATATTGTCGCTCAGGTGTATGGCAAGTTAGTATGCGAAACTACATAACATAATATTTGCTTGTATTTGATTCATTTATTTTAGACCCTCTGTCCATAAATTAATAATCTTGCATATGCATTAAGCCCATCACAGACTTAGCTATAATATAATTATATTAATATTTTTATAGCTAGGCATATTACTATATATTTTCTATACATTTTCGCAGTGACCGCACACTCAGCTATAATATAATATTTCTGTGAAACCACCGGAAAAAACTGATATTATGTTTTATACAATTGTATAAAACATAACATCAGTTTTTCCCAAAACCCTCCTCCTGTTAATAATTTTTTTTTGAACCTACCTCCTAATACCTAGAATGTAGAAGTTACCGAAGATGCCGCCATCATTAGCGAATTTTAGAATAACTTTTAGATTCCAGGCAGACAGGCAAGATTAGGAGGTAGGTTCTAAAAATTTACATAATTTTTCCATTTCCAGAAAGCGATGGTTGCTATTTCCTCCTGAGGCTGGCGGAATGAAGTCAACCAGGGTACCATACGAGGAGTCCAGCATTTACAGTGAACTAAACTTCTATTGTCCTAACAGTCTAGAGGACTTCAGAGGTATCTACCCATTTATTTCTCTTATCAGAAACACCTATGAGTTTTGGTGCAAGGTTTAGTTTTTCATCCCACATGTCCCAACACCGCAAAAATACACATAATCTTACTATTTATGTTCCTGTGAGCAGATAGCTAGATTTGATAGTACCAAACGTTCCCTTTTGTTTGTTGGTAGGCAAATATACTTTTTGTCTAGAGCCCCCAGGGTTAACATTAGGTTCTACCTTTTTTGGCATAAGATTTATTTGCCTAATCTCGTATTGCATAGTAACGTTTGGTCAAAGTCTCGTTACGCCGAAAATCGTATGGCATAAATCTCGTTTAGTAAAAAGTTATTTCACATAACATTGTTTAGCCTAATAATGGTATGGCCAAATCTTGAATAGCCTAATAATGCTATGGCATAGGTTCATTAGGTTTATACAAAGTAATAATATTCGTTTGGCTTTAACTTTGACGGAGCGTCACCCTACATAGCGCAAACTGGTGCCTTGTATTGTTTCCGCTGTTTGGAAAACGCTCCGCTTTGGTTTTGATGAACATGTGCACCTAACACGCTCCTCCTCGCTTTGCTCTTCGTCGCACCTATTTTTAGGTTTCGATCTCATGGGGTTTGTAATAATTATATTGGTCGTTAACTTTCGATTTTTTGATCATACAATATCGTGATTTCGGGATGTACGAGAAAAATACCACAATTTGTACATTTACTACATACTTAATATATTATTTATTAAGATAACATTACGAGAAACAAGATTATACATAGGTATAGGCGAACATAAATTTGAGCAAACGAAACTTAGGTGTTTAAAGATTGTGCCTAAAGAGTTTTAGACGAAACGAGCCTTATGCCACATAAGTCTTGGCAAAGTGATGGTTCGGCCAAAAAAGTTTAGACCATACGAGTTATGCGAAATGAGTTTTGGTCAATAAAGATTATGCGAGATGAGCGGAACCCTTAACATTAATATAGGTACCTAAGTTCATGTTTCATAATACATTTAGTACGGCGGCAGAAGCATGATCCCCCGTGTCTTGCAGGGCTGTCGGGCGGGCGCGTGGTGGAGCTGTGCGCCGGCGACGCGCTGGTGTTGCCGCGCGGCTGGTGGCACTACGTGCAGAACCTCGCGCCCACCAGCGTCGCCGTCAACTGCTGGCTGCCGCACGTATGTAGCATCGCCTTTTTAAAGGAGATGATACACATGTCAAGCATCATACTCTCGCACTTACAGTCACTAAAGACTCGCACATGTGTGAATCAGCCTTTAGAGAGCTGAGCTCTTGTAGGTGTAGTTTCCGCCACCGCTAGCCGATAATTTAAAACCTTCTTATCCTGATTTGGTATAGGAAGCCGAAAGGGAGTGACTCATGGGTTAATTCTAAACTTATGCTGTACAACTTATGGAAATTCGAGAAAAAACTGCTTCCCATAGTAAAAAGCGATGGGGAGCAGAATCGGCTAACCTACGATTTTTGCAAAACCCTGTGTATTATGTTAAAAGAAACAAGTGTGTTTGTATTATCTCTGCAACTGAAATATTATTTATTTTTACAGGAAAAGGACATTTCTACTAGAGTATCGGAGGCGCTCATCAAGATACTGGTTGCTCAGATCTGTAAGGATCTGCCGCAGTCGACTCGAGCACTCCTCATTAATCCAAACGAGGTAAGTGTGTGCTGGTATTAGCTGAATTTCTTTCAGTACGGAAGGATAATAATATCACCAATGAGTACTTCAACATCAATCTTGGGCTTTGTGATTTGGAAAGATTAACACTGTATCATACATAACATTTTATAATAAACGTACAGTCAGCTGCATAAGTAGCTATACACTTTTGAACCTTGTCAATCTAAGAAACCGTCTATCCATACATTGAAGCATTGACGGTTTCTCACTTTGACAAGGTATAGAAGTGTATAACAACTTATGCAGCTGACCGTACCTGTAAAAGGAGAACGGCAGTGGGCGTACCGCCTTTTTTTTGGAGCGTTTCAGAACCATGTTTTCACCATTTATTAATGCAGTGTAGATAAGGTATTTTCAGTAATTACAATATTTTTAGAAGTCGGGGGAAAATAAAAAATTATAAATGAAGAATATTTAAATCTAAGGATAATGGAACGTAAAAACAAACATATAGAGAACGGAACGTAACAACAGTGGTGCCAGACCTCGGAATATTACCAGCAAATCCGAGCAAAAAAGTAATCGAATAGAAATATCGATACATTCTTAAATACAAAAGATATTTTATTTATCAATAAATTACATGTTCGGGTACTATTTGTGCCAAAACTAGTACATTTGGTTTATAAAATATCATTATATTTAAGTCTTGAAGACTTTTATCCATAGTAAACCATTTTCTTTTTCTCTTTATTCGATTCACTATAATCGATATTTTTTTAATATTTAAATCTAATAACACTGAATCTTGCTTGTCAATCTTGTCATAGTAGTTGTTATTTCATTTTCCATTACCTAACCTAATTATTTAATATTTTGAATACCGCTGAAACTGCTGAAGATATAGAACAAATGTGACAAAGGGGAGAACCAGACCCGGTTCCTGTTCCACCTCCCCGGCAGGCTCCCGTCCCACTTCTTCATCAGGAACCTGCAGAAGCAGCACAACAAGAACACGCAAAATCCTGACAATATTTTCTATGAACCATAGGATGATAAATACCTAAGTCAAATATGAGAAGAGCAACTGCGTGCTGCAGTTCGAATCCCGGCGCTGACATGTACCAATGTGTTCTTTGAATTTAATTAAAATGTATACCATCACACTTACAGTGAAGGAAACCTGCATACCTATCTAGATTTAGCACATCTAGAGAGCCAGGTGCAGGTACTTACACCCCAACAGAAAATAGAATAGAGTAGGTAATAGGAACATAAAATTCCTAAAGTTGATTCCAGGCAAATTATGTTATGTAAATAAAACAATGATCTTTTAAACAGTATATTTTATTTCATTACATTACTCGCCAAATGCATACCCATATAGTAGAACCTTTACATATAGCATTTCGAAATGGCATAGCAGATCCCTGTTGCGGAAAGGCAATTTAAAACTTCAGAAGTTGGATAAGTATAACATTATTCCATGATGAAAGTAGTAGCCTGATCTAGTCGATAATATTAATAAAATCATTTTATTTATTATGTACTTTGCACGTCCCGTATTTATTTAAACGTAAACATATAACTTGATATACCTAACATAATAATATTAATATCAAATTATTATTCACGTTGTTCGTCTTGTGTTGTTCAAGTGTTGACATGGTGTTGACGTTTAGTTGTTGACATGACACATTTTTTATCATTTCAATTTTTCTGCTCTGGTTTGTCAATTTTTATCATTATACTGAGATCCAACCTAGACATTTATGACGTAAATCACAGAGTACTTGGCATAAACATTACTTCACTTGACGTTCCATTCTTCCTGTATGAATGTTTACGTTCCATTGCGACTACATTTTAAAGATTCTTTTTTTCCGTTTTTCTCTTTTCTCCCAGCTTCTAAAAATCTAGTAATTAATTGACTTGTGTACCTGTACAGTGTCTCTCTAATCATGGTACTTTCATTACGGAACCCGTCATTTCCATAGTGGTACAAAACGTCCTTAGAACCCTGCCTTTGTCCTTTTGCAATCATCATAAACGTTGTCTATAATGGTTATGCCGCCATGCATTTCCATTTAGATTTAGCCCTATACCTACATAAATGAAGATGACTATTTATGAATCACGTTTATAAAGTTATGTTAGTGCATCACATTACTATTGTGTCAGTGTTCAAAGGCCGTTAGGTACGAGAACAAGCAAGGAGAACTGAATAAATTACTACTTAAAACGTCATGTTCAAGCATTCGTGCCATAAAATGTTACAATTACAACTAACATTAAATAGCCTCGTCAATATAATATTGCTAATGGATCGTAACTACTTGCAGGATGACATCTCGGACACACCTTTGGCAGTGCTGTTCTTACAACTAGAAACTGTTGCCAAGTTGTATCTGGACAACCGACGCAAAACGCGTCGAGCGAAGAGACAGCGGACCTGCGAGCCCGACCCCGCGCCGGCCACGACCGAGGAATATGACCTCAAGGCTTTATTGGAGAATACAGCTAACAAGATGGAGTTGGCTCAGCCTATTACTAGTGAAGGGATAATAGGTTTGATACAAGAGAATCTCAAACGGTACGCTAATGTTGAGCGAGTGTTGGGGGATGATGAGGTGGACGGAAGCACGGCCAGTCTGTGCCTGACGAAGGCGCTCATTGATGCGTACAGCGACGAAAATGTCGTCGAACAGGTGAAACGAAACCTCCTCGCCAAACTAAGTTAACGCCCCGTGTCATATATTTGTGATATTGATTAGATCTCAACTTTTACGAATGTAAATATTTTATATTTTGAATTTCATTTGTAGATGTATTCGATGTTAGTATGTGTATTCAACGAATTATGATAATAATAATAATAATAATAATAATGCAATAGTATAGATTAATAATATGAAAATAGGTACATAAGTATTATATTGCAATGCGGACGGTTTTCTATCCACACGTCCATAAAATAGTGGTTTAGATACGATAATGTATGTAATGTTAAGTACTTAAGACATAATAAAAGTATTATTTTATGATTGACTACTATTTTATATTCAAGTGACCATTCCTATAATGAAACTCGAAGAAAACTATCTCTAAAATATTTATTCCTTTTTTCTAACTCCATTCGTCTCCTTCGCCTGTTTGGGCTGCAATACATAAGCGCGCACATAGAAGTCTAGGAACAGCGCCACTATGAAGAGGTTTTGTGGTATGATGATGTAGGCGGGCTGCTTCGGGTAGTCGCAGTCGGTGGCGAGCGCTAGCGTCATCATGTGGACCAACATCACTACGAATTGCGTCTGAAATGTAAGGTAAATGATCTTTAGTTCATATTCTGCGTAGCGGATGGGACTCGAACCAGCGAGATTGTAGACGACGACGATGTTATTAGCACGCGGAAAGGAGGAGTAAACGGTACGGTACATATACGGAATATAAATAAATAAATCTGATAAGCTCATTCTTAACAACTGTTAGCGCAGTGTAGCAGTAGAAGCTGACCGCACTATATAAAACTTATATAATATATGCAGAATGAAAATATATAAATATCATAAATTTTTCGATCATGAATAAACGAACCAGAGTGGTCCAGAAAGTACCCGTACTCCCGAGTCGGGTACCAACACCTACATAAAAGCAACAGCTCAACTCACAATCTGTATCTGCGTGACGTGTTTCTTCCACCAGAGGGAGCTCTTGTAGCTGTCGTCCCACACGCTCAGCAGGTAGTAGCCGTACATCACCATGTGCACCAGCGAATTCACCGGGATCAGCAGCGTCATGTGGCCTCCTGTGAAACACGTAAATGATTAAATGTTATGCACATGGTACAGAATCATAAAGTGCACATCTGGAAGAGGATCAGACTCAAGAAACATAAATTAAGTAAGTAGGTACTTCTCTAACGAGAAGATCAGACTGCACCTGGACTGCATCCAAATTGTTATTCAGAAACAAATTAATACTTGGTACTACTGAACTATAACTACACTTGGAAACCAAAAAATATATTGATACTAAATATGTACCTACTTATAATTTTGGTTCAGTAAGTCTTTTTAGTCATGGTTTGATTACTTCTTTTTAGTCATGGGCGTCATGGATAATGTTTCCTATCTTTCGCGACTTTGCAAAACGCGTGGAACAAAATATGGATGAAGAGTTGTGTGAACGAATGATGTTTAGTTAAAGTACCTGGCACCCATTTGACGATGCCCCAGGCGAGCGCCACCATGCCGAAGTGGTGGTACACGTGCAGGAACGTCACCTGGTTCTGCTTCTTGCGCAGCACGAAGAACACCTGGAACCGAGCCATCATGATGAATCCTAATTCATGGCTTTTTACTAACTTATTCAAGATACGACACGCGATCTATCATCTGAAAAAGCATCGCAA
Organism: Plutella xylostella; assembly: GCF_932276165.1. Taxonomy (NCBI): domain Eukaryota; kingdom Metazoa; phylum Arthropoda; class Insecta; order Lepidoptera; family Plutellidae; genus Plutella; species Plutella xylostella. The sequence goes on from NC_064005.1 coordinate 5,807,521, forward strand.
AAGTAACTCGGTTTCAAATAATCTCTGGCTACGCCCATGAACAAGGGCGTACCCAGGTAGGAGCAGGGGGGGGCAGCTGCCCCCCCCTAGAAGATAAAATTAACGTAAATTTTCCTGCCAAGTGGGAATTAAAAACGTGTTACTTACTGTGCGCAATATGAAGTGTTGGAAACAAAGTACCTACAGGTATATCTTTTATTTTTAGTCAGATATTTTGATTTAATATTCTTATATCTATAATGTTTCAATATAACCCGACCGACCATCATCTCGGAACAGGTATGAGCTGCCCCCCCCTAGCTGAAATCCTGGGTACGCCCTTGCCCATGAAGATTACAATAAGTAGTTGTGAGCATAAATGATGTACAATATAATAATATATGTTATTCAGCGAGCAATTTTATCAGTGTTGAAACCAAATTCGCGCCGCGAAATTTGAATTCTCCCATAGACAGCCAGACGTGACCATCAGCAGTCCATTTCTGAGACCGTTGTCGGTTGGCGGAACCTACTTTAGATCTGTCTCTACGATTACATATTCCGATATTGGAATCATTAGGTAAGTATACAAATACATGTTTGTTATAAGTATGTATTAATTATTCAGCACTGAGGTCGAGTTCAGTGTAACGGGTATGTGTGTACTGTGTAGTAGGTATTATTTAATAACGTGAGAACATGCGTAACAATAGGATGATAGGTTACTTTTATTATGATTGGGTGGATAGATAATTAATGCTACTACTACCGATCAAATATATAGTAGGTATTCGGTATTTTCCTTGCTAACTACCCAAAGCACACGTGCAGGTAATGGTCCTATGTCAATCCCATACCGATCGATCGTTTATATAATAATAAACCTCGTTAGGTAGGTAGATACTTACAGTGTCCAACAGATCGACCATTTTAATAGCGAAGTATCCGTAGCAGACTTTCCACGCGAACTCGACGGCATACGGGCCGTCGTCCACCGGCTGGCACACCATCTTGTAGTGCCGCATCCAGCCCAGTGCCATGCTCTGGAAAGATTATCGAGCGAGGTGTTTAATGTAAGCTTATGGGTTAAAACGATTGTGACGGAGCATACTTTTTAGGTATCATTATTTGCGATCCAGTAACCATAACCTTCTATTGAGGGAGGGGTCTAGTAATGAGAATAATAGTGAATAAGTAATGTTTTAAGGCAGATATAATTACCTACGCAAACTATGCAGATTGTAAATTTGCTAAACTTGGACCACAGGTTACAGATCGCAGCAGATTGCCGTGCTTCACATCGAGTGCAAGTACGTTAGCAGCTAACCAAACCTCACCTACCTGATAGACCAGATACCCGCATCCTATAATCTGTATCGCATTGTAGACCGCTATCGGAGTTTTGAGATCGTAGGCGGGGCGGCGACTCATGTGGCCGGGCAGCCACTTGAACACCACGGCGAGGTACAGCAGCAGCACGGCCAGCCCCGGCCACGGCGTGCGCATCAGGAACCAGTCCTGTGTGCGCGGGTCTGGGCACAGTCAGACGGTTATTATTGGAGTTACAATAAAAATTAAATTGTGTCTGATTTTCCGGCATTTAAGCGGTTAATCAGTAGCCATGAAAGGATCAGTAGCAATGAAAATTTAAATTTTCAAAAATTTTATGTTTTCAGAGTTTGAGAGTAAGTTAGTAGGTATTATAGTTAGCAAAATAGGAAAACAGAGCTTTGGACCAATAGAAAACTGTAGCACATAAAAATTGGTCTAGATAGTCTGCAGATAGTACGGTCAGGTGCAGAGAAACAAGACCCCCCTCTCATAGTAACAATGTTTCTGAGAGGGGTCTGGTCTTTCTGCCCTTTACTGTACCAAATTACCTTGGTTGAGGTTGATGCTATTTTACTACTTTGTAGTACCTACACGAAGATTAGCCTCTTCTCATGACACCTACATCTTTGTACCAGTTTTCCTGTACCTCCCGTAGGTTGGCTGGTAGAAAATGCTCTCAGCATTAAACCCACCTTTTGTGCATTTATTATTAATATATTATTACTTATGTGCAATAAAGAATTAAATCAGAACTAAGGCAGAAATCGTGCGAACTAAGGTCATATTATTAGTTTTCGAATTATTATAATGATATAATTGGTGTGAATGATTAATTGAATTATAAATTATATTTGCTTACCTGCAATTTCTTCATTTAGGTAGTAATACAACCTAACTGCTCCTTTTAAAATCACTGACATGATGATATTTCACCAACTGATCCTTTTTTCCTCTGCACCGCACTGCAGGATATAAAGTAAGGAAGTAAAGGGTTCACTTTACAAGTTCATTAAACTTTAACGTAATATCGGAATACAGGAACGGTACTCCAGTCCGTTGACTCGACTCTGTAGGAAGTGACTGAAACGGTACAATAAGTTGTCCTTAATTCAGGGTTCCGTGAAGCCCATGCGAGTTAAGTTTTTCATTATTTTACGTGCGTCATTAATTCGTGCCTAATTATCCGTTTTTTCTTCAACTTCCCGTTCAGTGGCATAGGTCAGTGTGCCGCAGGGACGAAGAAATGTAAGAAGCTGATCCATTATATTCAAAAATACTATAACCAGCTCGTGTTCTGCTTCATATAGCACTATTATCACACCTGATTACACCTACCGAATAGAGTGGCCGAGACAGTGCCTTCGACATTGGTCGAGGATACTGTGTCGCCTCTGTATTTGGTAGGTGTAACAGGGATATATTATAATATTATGAGCTAAGAATCTAGGTAGGTAGGTACACCATCGTAATCATTGTAGATATAAAGATACCTATCTCATGGTACGATTCTTACCCTGAGCATCGATTTTAACCCTTTACCTAATAGAAGTTAAAATATTTAATTTGTTTTGGACACATAAGTTAATGACATAAAGTTCAAAATATGGTGGCTATATTTCAACCACTACTGGTAAAAGGATTTCCCGTGGAAATACAGACATACAATATGACAGAACCCAGTCCGGTAGGTCGCGGTCACACCTGCTGTTGGTGATATTTAAATGAAGACTCACGGGTCAGAGGGTGATTTTTGAATTGCTAACTATATTTGTGTGATAAATTGTAACTACAATGCTGTATTCATGTAATGTAGAACCGACCTTTGACTTAAGTCGTATTATCAATTTGTATGTCGATACTTTTGGTCAATAATGTACTTTTAACTAGCCCTTATAAATATTTAAATATTGATACCTACTTATAGATTTCCATATTAGTACCTATCTAGTTATGCCAAGAGAAAAAATATATCGTAAATAAAAAAAAACCTATATTTTATACTTCTCTTGTAGAAATGGGAACAAACGTGGGAATAAATAAGCTTAATTTAAACATCATCATAATAGTTCATAAATATATTCAATACTGATATCATAAATCATAACAATATTATAACGCTGTATAAATTTAAATAATTAATATAAAATCTAGCTTAGGTAACTGCCAAATCCAACGGCTCTCACATTCGGTACATTTCCTTATTTCGTCACTTTATAAATTCATTTTATATGACCTCAAGTGGTATGTAAATGGTGTTTACTTGTTGAAGGGGAACTCGGGGTGCTTCTCAACGCCGGGGAAGAACGAGAAGTCGCAGATGCGGCCGGCGGCGCCGCGGTCCAGCGCGCGCAGCGACGCCATCTCAGACTCAGACAGGTTGAAGTCCCATAGCGATATGTTCTGAAATTAAATAAGGATTATTGTGATTTTTGGCGGCAAAAGCGCGGCCAGTGGTTAGCGACCTGAACGCTGCGTTCAACGGTAGGTAATGAGATAGAGTGTAGAGAACCTATTCAGGGACGAACTCAAATATCTGAGGGGATACGAATCCGGGGCCCTCGGCATTCGGCACAACAATCAGATTCCCAACTATGAGACTGTTAACTACTTATAGAACGGAAGTAAGTATGTCAATTTCGCACTCATTCAAAGGTCAATAAATTCGAGCTAGGTAAGCGACTTCTGTAGCCGTGACAAGACTAAGGACTACGTACGCAAGTCTTGAGTGTAGATGGTGTATATGTCGCAGGCATCTGGTTTAATCTCTTGTTTGATTGAACCGCTAGCCCGTTCATTGGATGACGCTATTTAGTTATATGACTAGGCCGAACGTTGATTGTACAAGCGTCACAAAACGTCCAACTAGTTAGCGGACTTAAAATCAGTCAGGTGGTGAATAAAACAAATATGGCGTCTAACAGCGAACAGCTGACACAAAAAGCACTTGTATTGTTATTTTTGGCAAATAAATTAGCTTTAAAGTGCGTTATTTATGTAAAAATAGTGTGACAACATGGATTTACCTATTATTACACCGCCGGCGGATAGTTTCAAAGAAAAAAATGTGCTGAAACTGGATAATTATGAACAACAATATCAAGGTACGTTTATTGTTATTGTTTAGTTAATTTGTGAGATGAGAGTTTTGTAACATAGTCTTTTTGTTGACTCTTGTCTGGTCATGTTCATCCTAACCAGACATTATAAAGTTGCTATACTATATCCCATTTAACGACTTCGCTGAATAACGTTCAGTCAAGACGTTGGACGTTACAGTCAGCCACTTGACGAGTTGTTCTTTAGTCATTCAACTGAGTAGCGTCATCCAATGAACGGGCTAGCGGTTCAATCAAACAGGAGATTAAACCAGATGCCTGCGACATATACAATCAAGTTATTTTATTACGAATATAATTTGCCACCGCAATAAAACCAGGGGGTTTGCAAAAAACACTAGATAGCTGCGGTAAAACGCGTGTTTTCGCGAAGAAAACGTCCTTGACGCCATATAAGTTAGAGCTAGTCAGCAACGACGGGCGCTTATTGCCAATACACATACTAAGCCACGATGGTAGGCCTACATTAGAAGCATTGTTACTATGAGAGGGCTTGCCTGACCCAGGTTTCTCTGCACCTAACCGTACAAGCGTCTGTGGTACCTACCGACATGCCAGTAACATACCTGTAATATCCGCTGCGGGTTAGTGCTCTTCGGTATGACCGCGACGCCTCGCTGCAGCGCGTACCGCAGCAGCGCCTGCGCGGGCGTGCGTCCGTGCGCCGCCGCCGCCGCCCGCACTGCGGGGAGGGTCAGCAGGTCCGGGTACTCGCGACTGTGGGAGGTTATGTTAGTAGAAATCGAGATATTGTAAAGAGGAATGATTTCCTTGGTTGTGAAGCGTATATACAAATAAATACAAATATATCTGAACCAATTTACCAATTAATAATGCAAAGTATCATCAAGTCTTCACAAAAAAACAGACATTCAAATGTATTGGTCCTACCTGTATTGGATATACCTATAGGTCAAAGTTTAAACTAAACAAAACAAACATGGGTAAGTACCCAGACTTAGCTGCCAGTGCGTCAGCGAGGGCTTTAGACCCGAGCGGCGAGTACGCGACCACCGGCACATTCAGCGCTGAAGCGGCAGCGAGCATCTTTTCTTGCTGGCACAGCGTATGCATCTCTATCTGCAGGCAGGCGAGCCGTCCCGCCGCTGTCAAGCGCTACAGCGCCAGACTTGGATATACATTTCGTTCGCAATTTAAACTAAACAAAACAAACATACCCAGTCTTAGCAGCCAGTGCGTCAGCGAGAGCTTTCGACCCGAGCGGCGAGTACGCGACCACAGGTATATTCAGCGCTGCAGCGGCTGCGATCATCTCCTCCTGCTGGCACAGCGCGTGCATCTCTATCTGCAGGCACGCGGGCCGTCCAGCCGCCGTCAAGCGCTGCAGCTGCTGCGCGTTCACGTTCGACACGCCCACGTGACGCACGCGCCCGGACTCTTTCAGCTTTTGAAGCGCCTGTGGAGTAGGAATATAATTTGGTAAGTAATGGGAGATTAGTACATTAAATTTATAAGTGTGTGAAGCGTCTGTGTTAGCACGGCAAACCGTTAGTTTTATCACATTGCAAACAAAGATTAAAACGGTGTGAATGTTCATCACAATACGCAATAAAGATTTAACGCCCTTTATTCTATTCACTGCTTTCTTAACAAAATATGTTATGGCTATGTTGTGTACCTGTATACGATCAGATCGAGCAGGTTTATTCTTCCAGTGAAGAATCAGGAGTCATGGATCCTAATAAGCACCTCGCCGGGCCCACATAGCTTAGGTCTTTCTGTCCGGCGCGAAAACACAGCATGCGACACATCCGTGCCCGCGTTCTTATACCGCTCGGGGCAGTATGGGTGTAGCACGACGACGTCATGCCGCGCGCGCCGCCGCCGCCGCGGCAGCCACGCCGCCACCACCTGCAGCGTGCTCCGGCGCTCCCGCGGCTCCCGCCATAGAGCCGTGATGTTCGGCACACTCGGGTTGGACGTCAAATGAGACAGCGATCTCGATAACGTTTCAGAGTGGACCTCAATACTGTTCTTAGAATATCTCTTGTAAAGGTTCCTTATGAGCTTGGTGCCGCGTTTGGTCTGCTTAGTTCTGAAGAAGCTGAATAGTTTGTTGCGTTTCTCCTTGATGGTACGAGGTCTGTGTAGAGGCCCGGGCGGCGCGAGGCATTGCTCGCAGAGGTCCCGGCCCGGCGGGCGCAGCGGCGTGGCAGGCAGGTTCCTGTGGCGCAGAGCATTGTTGCGATGCTCATGTAGGTGGGAACGCAACATATCCTGGGTTAAGCTATGCTTTGTATTTGGACCTGGTGATATCAAAAACTGAAACTTACAATAGGCGTAGGATGTAAGTACAGTTTGTGCTTGGGTAGGCTGTTAAACTAAAATTTTATAACAGGATTGAACGAACACAGCTGAAAAAGTTATGTTTAATTTGGTATTTTTGATATACTTTTCGATGTTATTGAAAAAGTTTTCTTCAGAGCGTCTTTTACGGATCCAGATTTTTTCTTCTCTGATTTGTCGGACGCGTCTTCTTTCAGCTCTATGGTCTCGTAGGAGTCTGCGGCGGCGGGCGGCGCATCCCACGGCACCTCGTCCGCTCGGGCCCTGCCGAAGCACGGGCAGCTGCAGAACAGACTGGGCAGTTTGTTCCACAGAGGTTCCCGCAGGACGTCTTTTGACTTGAGGGTGGCGGCGTCGGTCCAGGGCGCGGTGGCGGCCGCCAGCGCGTCCACCATCTCCGGCAGCTCGAACTGGTCCATGGGCGGCGGAACTTCCTGCTGGACTTTATCCAGAGTCTTCAGCATATTGTACAGTCTAGACTGGACCACCTTCTCTCTATTCGGCACAAACTTTCTCCGACCGTAAGGCTTGCAAATACGCCTCAACTTCTGCCGGGACACTTCTAATATGTAACTCTGCATCAGTGACTTGGCCCGCCGCCCCGGCTGCGTGAAGCTACACTCCTTGTAAACAGCATCGCTGCGATATTCACTGTTCATCTTTATCTCACAATTTGCATCTGTATTTTGTGTAAGTTGCCGCGTGTCGTCGTACGGCTTTACGCTTGAGTTGTTATACACCACAGCCATGACCTACTTGCGAATGTTGTTGTATAAAATTTATAGACTTTTGCTTTAGGTACCAAAAAATACAAACATTTTGATGTTGTTTTGATCCTGTCAAAGATAAGTGTCAAAGAGACTGAACTGTAGTTTTTTAGGCTATTCAGGGCATAGACTTTGGGGAAATAGGTCAGTCCACCACGCAACCACAACAGCATCCGCTTAAGCTAACTGGTGTGTTTACCCTACACCTGCTGGCTAAAAACAGCTGCGCCTAAACTAACTGGTCTCTTTATTTTAATCGCTAGCTCTTAACTGCTACTTCAGGTAAAATCTTCCTGACCAAGAAGAGGAAAAACACTTTTTAGGTCCACTAGGGTGGAATGTGTCAAAACAACGCGACGACTGCAAGAATACTATATGCCCTCGGTCGCTATTATTCTCCTATTACAGCACGGACGCGCTCCAAATCCTCTCTTAGCTTCGTTCAAAAATGCAATAAGTCCGCCACTTTCTTAAACAACAGCATGATTGCTATTGTATACTAACCTTCCACACCGCGATGAGGTCAGTAGTCAGGTCCACCCTCATGGAGCCGTCGGGGTTCTTGGGGTGCAGGTCCCCGGGCACGTGCTCGAAGGCGAACGGCGTGTGCATCAGGTACAGGTCGATGTACTCCAGACCCAGGTCCGAGTAGGATTTGTCGAAGTACTCCTGGACTAGGTCTGGACGGTTACCTGGGGATAAGAGATGTATAAGGAGCCTTGGTATCCAGTTTTGTACCTAACAAGTAGGTGCGACAGCAAAGTTACAGCAGAAAGGCTGAGCTGGGTGCTTTAATGGATGGCATTATACAGTTTTTACTGAGAACCTACAGTAAAAGTGGATTCGTTTCTAAGCTGTCTCTCATTTGCATCATCTAGAGCAGGTATTTCATGATTTTCAACGGTCTTAAATTAATAATATAAGTTTTCTCCACAATACACACCTCCAGGCGGCAGCTTGGTGACGACGAACAGTTCCCGTCGCTTGGCCTTGTCCCCTCCGATCCACTTGTTGAGCGCGCGGCCCAGCGCCGCCTCGTTCTCGTAGGCGCGCGCCGAGTCGAAGTGCCGGTAGCCAGCCGCCAGGGCATCGGCCACCGCTGACTCTAGCTCCTCGTCTGATGCCTGGGAAAATAATGGTTAAAGTTAGGTTTGCGTCCACTATCCACGTGTGACCAGACCACAGGTGCTCCATGATCTGAGCCTTGTTCTGAGATCCGCAAATAGAAGATCGCCACGAAAATCTCTGTCCTGCTATCACAGAGAAAAAACACTACGTTAAGCGACAGTGACATAAAAACACCGACCCATATTTACCAAATGCCACAACATAAAATGGATAGTCCGTAAAATGTTTCTAAATTATGACTCAGTCGCCTTCAGACACAAAATGCGACGTTACCAGGTTGTCAGACATCGAGAGGAAGTTTGTGGACATTCTGAGCGAGTGCCGCGCGTCCACCTCGCGAGGGTTGTCTCACTCGAGCGGGGACTACGACGGGGGGCGCTGCAGCAGCCGATGCTCCTGCCTGCGCCAGGCCTACGACAATAGACCCTGCCTCATCGTGGACTCCGCTACACGGCTGCACAAGACCAAATGGCAGTCCTTCAAGAACCTGTTCCGGATCCGCGGCAAATGCCTCAAGGGATGCAACAAAAAGGACAAGAAGGATAAAGATAAAAGTGGTGTGGAAATGAAAGATGAAGAGCCGCCCGCCTCCGGTCTAGTTGAGAAAAATGAAGTCATTGTTAAATCTTTCAGTAAAGTTTAAAACGTTGGTATTGTTTAGATTTATTCAAAGCTCATTGTATTAAATGTGTAAATTATGGTAAAATTTTCGTTTATTTTGTAGCGAGAAAGTTAACATAGGAACACATAACCTTATTTTTAACAATGGTGAGATTATTTTATTAATTACGTTGACCACATTTCGTGTTCTCACGAGCCAAGAGTTCGTGGCAGTCTTCGTTAAATAAATAATATGTTATACCTAGTAGGGAAAGATTATTGATTTTAATAAATTGAGGACCACAGTGGATACTATCTAAAATTTTATAAGTAATGTAGGTGCTATGAGTATACCTAATGAAACTTAATGGAATATTTTTGTACACAATAAATAGATACCTAAGTACACAAGAACCTAACGTGACCTAACAAGAGGTGCAAATTCCTCTAGCCGGCATAACGTCACGTCGCAACTCACAAGCACAACAACAAGGTAAACAAGATTAATTAATACCTAACTATTTATCATGCAAGCCTTAAGTATACTGACATCACCTTACTTTCATACATCGTACGTACCTAAAGAGCACTATCTTCTCGGCATGTTGTTTATTACTACATTCTCATTAACAAATAATCACATATGTTTACATTCATACACAATCAAACACGTTAATTAAGCTCACAGTCACACCGCCAACAACAAAATTTCAAATGCATTCTCTACACTTAATAAAACCAACCACAAACTGCGACAAATGTTGGTACCTGCCAAGTCCCGAAGCCGATTCTCGGCATGCGGTCGCCTCCATCCAGCTCAAAGTATTCTGGCAGCTTCATGTTTACAGAAGAGGAACAGTAACACAGAATCGTAGTGCAGGAGCGTCGCAGGCACAATGAGCCGTGCGCAGTCAGCGGCCGTTCACCTGGCCAATGCGATGGAGGGACGTGGACCGGTTACCGGCATGTAACTGTTATTAGGCAGCCCTTATGGATACGGAGCTAAGGCTTCGTTTAGTTGGATGATATTGGTTGTGATTGTTACGCGGTACTGATGCTGGACTGTTACTGTGCTTAAAAATATGATAATTGTAATTAGAACTAATGATGCGTTTTTCCTTAAAAGTATGTATTTCCCTAATGGCGATTTAATATGGGACCTACTAATAGGAGTTAATCGTACATGACACTTTAGGTACCTACATCAAGCCTACACCTATTGTTGTAATTTTTAATACAAAACTCGGACCTATAACTATGTAATGATGCAATCGTTACGGTAATAACGATGTCATGGTGGCACTCGCCGTGGCACGACAACGACATGCATCGCTAGCTTGAGTTTGAATCGAGTAAGTCATTGTCGACCTTCTCTACCTTGTACAAATACTTACCTATTCCTTGTAGGTTTTTATAGATTAGTTGGATTTATAGCACAGAAATCTTTACTCATCATCATCATCACGACCCATTACGTCCCCACTGCTGGGGCACGGGTCTCCTTCCAATGAAGGAAGGGTTTAGGCCTAGTCCACCACGCTGGCCAAGTGCGGGTTGGTGGACCCCAACACAAGCAAGCTTGTGCTGAGAGAGTTGTCGGGTAAGTGGGCAACCCGACTGTCAGATGTTTTCAAGCCGCCCGAAGGCCTCTGACTAGGCTTAACGACTGCTGCCGAAGCAGCAACCGGGGCCCACGGCTTAACGTGCCGTCCGAAGCACGGAAGCGTCCAGAAAAGCACCACTTGAAATTGGTCACCCATCCAATGGCTGACCGTGTCAGTTGTTGCTTAACCTCAGCGATCAGTTACGATCCCTGAGGCCCGCTCGACTACGGACGCTTCTCAATTAATCTTCACTCAATTAACCTGAATCAAGCTAAAGGAATGGGTCATTTATCTCTACTTGGGCTCTAGGTACTCTAATACTGTCGGGTAACAAGACATCTAAACAAGGCTATTGGGAGAGCCATCTGCGGTTGAGTAGCCGCTATCAGGGCGGGCGATCTGCGAGCCCACTCGGCACTCGATGAGCATGAAATAGGAAGATGACAAAACACCCGAAACAATTATCCTCATACGTTACCTAGGGCATGCAATACCGGAACTATTTTCAATACCGGTATTGAGTTCCAGTATTGCAACTCAATACCGGGATCCCGGTATTAATACCGGTATTAGATTTCCTTGTGATAAATGGCATATATTGTGATTAAAGGTCGTATAGGTCAAAATAAAACGAGAAAAAGCAATGAAATTCCGTTTTTTGTAATAGATTTTTACGAGAATTGAGTACCTATTAGAGTTTAAATTTTACAATAAATTATTATTTTTACATCCAGTGTCCGTTTACGCATGGACAACAGTAGTTTACAGTAGATATCAAACGGCCGAAAACTGCATCAAACGGTTGGAAACAAGTGCGCTTTCACAGTACATAGGAATACTATATCTTAATCGCTTTATTATAGCCTAAAAAGTCCGATTCCGGTATTACTTCAATACCGGTATTAACTTTCAATACCGGTATTGCGGTATTGCATGCCCTATTACCGATACAAAAGTAGCAAAAAAATTGAACATGCTTCAGCTATATCAAAAGAGCGGCCGATGACTTGTAAACAAAGTTCTAATCTCGTGTAGTGTGAATGTGTTACTAATCGTGTTCTACTACACACAAAAAGTTATTTAATAATACTTACAATGGTTTGAAGATACCTAAGCGATTTTATCTAAACGGAGTAAACGAACTTCTTTTACGAAATAAGTATATAAGTAGATAAGTATCAGTTAGGTATGATTAGATCTCCCTACCAATTTAATATTATATGATGATCATACATTCACTAAGTATAAGTAACCTACTGATATAAATTTAATTAACTCAATGAAAAGAATATCAAATAACATCATATTAAATACTAATTTAATCTAAACCCAACAGACGGCGCGCGGATAAGTTACAAATTAATGTTCCCACATACCCTTATACTAATAACATCCTTTTGTGTGCAAACAGTATCGTTTTCTTTTTCAATTTTCGAGTGTATGAATGAATAGTTACGTCACAACACTCGCGTGGTTACCGGTGCGTGTTGTTGCTTTATCTCATTCGTTTTGCGGCGACTGATAAGGATCTTTGTGGGGCAACATCCCTTGGGTTCCATTCAGGCGGGATGAATGTAAGCCCCACCCCTGCCTATTGTGCAAGCATCTTTTAAGGGTGCCTTCTAGCCATTTACAGCCAGTTGCTGTTTGTCAGGGGAAGCATACCCTCTATGAAGTGGTCATTCCTAAAACGCGGGATTTTACGTGCAGTTAGAGTGCAATCAATATGGAGGTGTCCCCTGTCCACTCAGGCGCGAAGGGATCTAGTTCGGACTTCAGTATCGAGCGAATACTGAGCTCGGAGCCGCGGGCAGCGCGCCAGGCGGAGCCGCCCAGCTGGCTATACTGCACCAGATACCACCCGCCCAAGTTGCCACGTTAGTACGCCATTTTCCTCATAGCGTGCCGGTGGCAAAAATTACAGCTGGGCTAGGGATTGTGGTGACAGGATTGTCCGATTAGTTGTCCGTCGCCGACTGCCTCTAGATTATAGGTAGATAAGGCACATTTTATGATAAGAAAAACGGAGAGACTCCTTTTGTGCATATTCAAGTCTCCCCCACCCTATCCCGTAAAATGGTCCAGCGCTCCAGACGGTTTTCCCAAGACTACTTAGTCTTCATATAATATATTAAGGGATAGTTGGAAGTTAGAGATGACCCAACCGCAAGCGAACGACAATAGTTTGTATAGTACTCACATTATCAGTCGATCGGCATCCTTTCATCTCATTGGTCCTCCACGCAGGGTCATCAACAAGCTGCTGCCCGCGGCGATCGGGGCGGCACGCGCGGGTGCCGTTCACCGCGGCGCAGGCGGCGGCGCTGGAGGCGGCCTACGCGCGGGAGCCCTACCTCGCGCCGCCGGCACTGCGCGCGCTCGCCTCCGCGCTGCAACTGAGGGATGATCGGGTCAGTACATGCTTCTTAGTGTGTGGGTTGGGAGGCCAAGCAGAAGTGTGATGTACGGGTCAGTACGTCCATCATCAGAGTCCTGTGCTGCATAAGTATATTGTATGTGCCCGTCAAGGACGTGAGCTGCTTTCACATAAACATACAGCGGATTACACAAATGAGATGCAATCAGGAGCTTCGCACCATACACTTAAGAGGCTTATATAATATTTTATCAGTCACGCACTATCTAATATTGTACCTACCTAATCTTTAACGGTATCATCCTCAGATCATAATGGTATTATGACTTACCTCACCTCATAGCTATAAATAGGTATCAAGATAAGTTTATAGTCGGAATTTACTGAATTTCCGGAAGGATTAGGTAAATTAAGTATTCATTTATACTTTTGGTCAACAGATAAAAATATGGTTCCAAAATCGGCGAGCGCGGGAGAGACGTGAGAAATGCACCAGCATAGCGCCGCCCCATGTGAACAGCGTGTTGCGAGCCAGCTGCCACCCGCACCCCGCGGCCGCCCCCGCCTGGCACACTGGCGGACTCTACACTAGGTCTCCTACTAACCTAATGTAAGTACTGCCTTCATCATGAGATTCGTACGTCCGTATACGTCCACTGGCAGGGTGGTCGTCCACTCTTTCAAGCAGCGCCACAACACTCTGCCCTCGGTCTTCCTCATCCAGCCACTGCTGGCTGTAAGTCCTTTCACCTGAAGCCACTAATGTGAATAAAACTGCACACACAACGCGAGCTATGATGTCTAGTGCAGCGGTTCCAAAGTTACAAAACTACGTACTTATAACTTAACTTATGATGTTCTTTATCGTTTTGCGTCCGTGCAAATAAAAAATTATGTTGATACCGTAATTGTGACTTTTCCTTTTCAGGTCAAATCAATACAACCCTGCCAGATATATGGATCCAGAGGGTCTTAGCACAATGTACAGAAGCTTATCATCAGAGGGCGTGAACATGGCAGAGTCGAATAGTGGTGAAGTTTCCAGTCAAAGTCTAGATGGACTATCTACGATTTCAAGCGAAAACGACGATGGAAGGCCAGAGACTCCACTAGATATAGAAACGGTGGACACATGAATTTTAATAGATTTAATAAACTAGAAATTATTAAGTAAATATAAAATAAAGCACTAGGCATAAAAATGTGAAACTACTTAGGAGAGTGAATATATGTATATAGCTATTGGCGGTTCATATCTAGGTACAAAATATTACTGTGATGAATAAAGTATTTAATGATAATAATATTATTCGCGTTTTAATCTGCTTCAAACCAGTTACACTTTTTATAAACAAAACAAACCAAGTACCTACTCTACATTATATGTAAGTATATTATGTTATTTTACCTACAATCTACATACTATACTACAATACCTATATCAATTATGTGTAATTAATTAGGTACAATTTTCAATAGGGGGTAAAATAGCGTATCGGACCCGGATCTTTGGAAGGAGTAAGTAAACCTAGTAGGTAGAAACAAATATCATTTTTCGATATGACTTTGGCAACATGATAATAAGGCCAATATATTATGATTTGTTTGCAAATCGTATCCCATTTATATTATAACCTTACATGATTTAAATTGGGACATACACATACAAACATTGATGGAACCACTATGAAACCTATGCACCATAAATCACTTGCAGGGGGCGTGGCTAGCCTGCCCCCATTTTGAAGCTCCGCCCCTTTTTTTTCCCGAAAGATACTATCAGCGCCATTCAATATTAAACTGCGGTTAAATTGGGGATGTTTGCGTGGACGCACTCAATAGCGGCTCAGACAAAACTAATTCGATACTTCTTACAATACAATGCAATAGGATTATGCGATTGTGGAAAGATTAACTTTGTTGATGTTAGCAATGTTCACAATATATTGTTCGTGGCTGTTGCAATTCAATTAACTATTAACTGATAAATATGTGCTTACATTAATAATAAAGATGCAATTATCTTAATTAGCATTAGTTGTGGATTATTCCATTCCATTGTTAGGTAGTTGTGGATTATGATAGGCAGATATATCTTAAACGTACGAAGGAAATGGATATCATAGTTTTAGAATAATTACATAGGGTAGGTAACTTACGGTAACAAATAAAACTTTTTGAATGCTTAGTGCAAGTCAGTATCAACTTTTATTAGGTAAGTAAGTATAAAGGTTATAAAAGATATTATTAATTTTTAAAACAAAATTAATGTTTTTATGCTATTACAAATGATTTCAAGACATATGCGGATTTTTAAGGACATATGCCCGCTACACACGACTTTGAAAAATTGGATTTTTGGATTCCAGATGTCTTAATGAACTCACGTTTTGTGATATCTCTCTATAATGTTTTTTCAACAATATTCACGTGTCACCTTATGAATTATAATGAGGTGTTATCTCGAAAAGATATGCATATTTCGATGGCAATTACATCGTTGCCGTGTCGACGTAGCTAAATCGAGAAAAATAACAAGGGGATTTTAAGTCAAGCACTTAGCTGCTTTACGTATGGCAATCATTTTACATGAAGACAATTTTTCATGACTGCCGCTGGGTGTACAAATTAATTTGATCCATACCAAAGCCTGTGAAATGCAGAGTGAGCTTTTATGCGGCAGGCCAGATGAGGCTCATGCTTAAATTTTAATTTAGGTACCATATCGCCCTTCGTTTAGCAGCTGCAAGTTATGTGCCCATATTTAGGTATATTTGTAATTTAGTAGAAATATATACCTATCTATGCGGTATATTTGTTATATCCATATTTTTTCTGTGGAATTTTATGTTTTAGAGCCTAAATTCCGTATCAGTAAAGAGTATTACTTTTCACAAGTTCGATTTTTACAGAAACTATAGTACATATCGACAGATCAAAATTCACGTATTGTCCTTAGGCACGTGTATTAGTCTATGGTACTGCGTATTGTCTATGGCTGGTGACGTCACTGCGCCGCAGTCACCGTGCAGGCCTGCAGCCCCTCGCTCAGCGTGGCCTGCTCCTCGTCGCCGCCTGTCTCCTTGCTGAGGATCTCGTAGTGCGCCGCCTCCTCCATCGCTGGACTTGTATCGTCTGGGATGTAACTGTAACATACGAAACGGGTAATGTAGGTATGATGTTGGATTGATTTATTCGCATAAATTACAGATGTAGTTTGAAAAGTTGGAACTGCATTTGGAGTCTAAGGAGTCGTTCTACCTTATTGTGAAAATGGAGAGTGTTTGAATACGAGGAGTAAACAACCTGACTTTATTCTGAAGATAATAATAAAGATGTAAAAAATAAGAATGGTTAGCTTATCTGTTGTTTAGCAGTTTAGCAGGTCAACCGACTAAGTAATTAGTCCAATTCGGCGCAATTGATGAGTGTTCGAATCTGGTTACGTATTGAACGTGATAAGAGTTGATGTCACTCTTTATTTAGGCTGTGATCTCAACGAAGTAAGTATTGTAATTTTTATTAATTATGCTTTTTCGAAACTCAACGATAATCAGTTCACCCCCAGCGTCACCGCCTTTCGAATTACCATAAGTAATATGTACCCTTTATGCAACAGCCTGTGCAGTTGCAGACTGATTCTTTTTAACGGTGAAATGAAAATGTTTTTTTTTTAAACTTGCCCTACAAGATAAATGGTGTTTTTCCAGTAATTCTCGCCTTTGGTCGTATCTGTGGTTTACCACCACTACTAAAAAGCAACGTTGGTAGTTTATGTGTCGGTAGTGGTACGGTACCTGGACAATAACTGTAACTCTTACCCGCAAGCCTTGAAGAACTTGGCCGCGCCTGCGTTGTGCGTGAGCGCGGTGAGGCGCACGCGGTGCATGCGCGTGGCGCGCGCGAGGCGCTCCAGCACGGCCAGCACGCGCTGCCCCAGCCCGCGCCGCCGGCACATAGGTTCCATCTGCACTTCGTAGCTGCGGATGATAGGCCAATTAGAATGACAAGGAAGAAGGTATATTATGAGTGTAAGGACACTGAAGTATTCATAATCACACAAACATTGAACATCCGAGACCTGAGAAACTTTTTAAATAGGCCGGGGCTCGAACTATCGGATCCTCTGTATAGCAGAGTTATGGAGCAGATACACTAGATACAGGCTCTGTATGTAAACCTTCCTTAGCTACAAAATTAAACTGTACACAATGCGATGGACTGTTGGAAAATGGTTTTAACATTAAGTCCACTTTTTGTAATTGTGTGCAATAAAGAGGCAAATAAAATAGTAATGACAATTTTACTATGTGTACGATCTCAACCACGAACAAACAACAATTGTTGGCTTTGGTTTAGATTGCTTGATCAGTTAGATTAGTGAGCCCGGAAAACTCCGGGCAGTGAGCGATCCGTGGAAGAGTCCATTTTTTTTCTCTTTCTATGTCCAGCAGTAAATTGCTGACGGATATGGTATGGTATGGTATGGTGATCATGAATAAATGCACCAACCTACCTACATACCAACGTGGGTGGCGACTACTGGCGACTGTTTACTCTGACTACGTTACAGCAATCAGAGTTGCACTGCGCAGGTCAGGTAGATGACTCGATTATCAAAGAATGAAACTGGATGCATTCATAAATATGATGATTTTTTATCAACTCCATAGCAACTCTTGATGCCAATGTCCGCACCGCAGTATATTGATTAACAGTGCCAGAACTTAGCTTTTTCTCGCGGGCTTTGCTTCGTTTTCGCTTTTACAGGTTTTCGTGAAAACTTAGAGTTAAAAGAATTTGAGAATCGTCCAAGCTTTCCTTAATGAAAGATTACAAATTTGTGACATGGTACAGAAAGACTATAGACTATCCATTCAGCGCTACACAATACCCTTTTACAGATACAGAAGCAGTAAAGAGAGTAAGAAGAGGTAGATTATGTCATCCGTAATGTATGTCAAACTAGAATACAGGGTGTTAACTTAATTGCGTTTGAGCGGGAAATGGGGGTTAGTACTAGTCTAACGTTTCTAAGAAAAAAGAATCAGAATGTCGAAATTTTATGTTTAAATTCTAAAGTAAAGTGGAAAGTTTTACCTTAAGTAGAAACATGGTCACCCTACACAAACACACATCAGTTAACCTACGGGTTTTGATTATCCTATGAGATTCGATCATTTATGCCTTATGTATACAGAGTTTCCCATAATTTTTATAAATATTATTATTGATTACGTTAACTTATGGGCCAGCCTGTAGTAGCAGTTTGTCTCGTAAACATGTTATCCAGGCAGAGCCTGAAAAGGTGAGATATGACCATAATAATATATCGGCCATTTTGACCTGGGGAGCGGTCGATACAATGTTACCCCTAAAGACAGATACGATAACAGAAAAAATAATGAGATACAAAAATAATTGGCTTCACGTATCTACTCTAGTAAACTATCTAATTAATAATGAACTCTGGTCAGTAAATAAAATAATAACTAACGAATTATCGATTACTACGTTACCCATAGTAACGGAGTAGGTACCTACTCAATGTGTTATGTAAATGATGAATGTAGTAAGTATCTCTGCCATTTATTAAATATTATACAATTTCTCAGTATCTAATCGTGTTCATTTCAGCAGTTAAATTATCTAATCAAACGTAGTAGGTCGTTAACACTCTATCATATTAGTCTATGACTCTACTTTATATTTTATAGTTAAAATTAAAAGGGAAAAAACCATAACATTGAATAAACAGCCCATAAGTATAAAATATTTACAATTTTCACGAAACTTGGCTAAGGCTAATCATCAACTTTCAAACTCTCAAACAAAAACAATTAGGGAATGCAATCTCGTACGAGATTTCCACCTAGCGAGATCTCGCGAGACTCAAAACGCAGTCTCGCGAGATCTCGCAAATTACGAGATCTCGCGAGATTGGGAGAATGTCAATAAAAACATGCAAATGCTTGTATTAGGAACTAGTAACTGTAATGAGTAATGATTTGTAATTAAATAGAAACTTCGTTGTTAGTTATTAAAATAATGTAAGTTTCTTTTAAAAATCAACAGCAGAGTACTTATTATTTTGTCTCTAACTCTAATAACATTTGTTTATGTCTATACCTAATTATTATAAGTCCCTACTGTGGCTAATAAGTTCAAATTCATACAATATTGGTAACAAAATAATGATCTATAATAAGTATTGCTTTAGTTTCAATAATTAAGAGTAATACAACATTAATGTTTATAAATAAAAACAAAAAATTAACTTCACAAGTTTGAAATAAATGTTGTGAGATCGTATTAATCAAATACAATAAGTTTAAATTAGAAGATGAAGTTATCAGTAGCGTAGTAGTAGTTACAAGTCAGGTACGGAAAGGCAAGTTAGTTTGTCTGAAAATGGCTTGTCAAAAAACACATATTTTGAATGAAAAACACGTCTCGCCGACACGAATCGAGATCTCGGCGAGACGAGATTGCACTCCCTAAAAACAATTGTATTCGAAAAGATAGGTATATAGGTACGAGCTTTAATGCCAAAGACAGAATATTACGCTGCACACAAAAATTAAACATAGGATCGAGCGATACACCACGATCGCTGGTAAAAATAAAAGTACTTAAATAGATGGATCTTTCCGTGGCAGGTATACAGCATAGGATTTCTAAAGTTTGGCGAACCTAGTCTTTAGCTTTATTGGATAATGACTCTAATAAGCAATAAATTGGATCATTCTAGTTATTTCTCCTATCTATTAAATTAGTCATTCATTTCCTTGATGAACTTTCGTATCAGCTGTTTTCCGCTATCTCTGAATGCAACATAGAGTTCAGAATTCTATGTACTCAAATAAAATCAATACATCAAGAGTACCTACCAATACCAAAGTATTTAAATTGATTTGTTGAAGATTATACAGGGAAGTTTTAATTTTAATAATGATGTAAAATACTATTTAAACCTTAATCTAATCTAACCTATCTTGTCATTAAAGTGCGAAAATAAATATAAATATAATCGATCTATCTAACCAATCTTTTTACTAAAATTTGCCTAACGACCCGGTAGAAAAATAGATACCAACACTCGTATGTTTGGGTGATATGATAGCGTTATGATGATTAGGTGATAAAATAGTACGTAATAGTATACTTATATCCCTCAATACTTTTTGAAAATTATTTACGTCAGGAGGAATCCTAACCAAATTCGGCAATTATTCTGTTTATTTATGTAAAAGTTTATCCCATTTTCATCACCGTGTGTAGTAGTTATGAGAGCTTTAAGATTTGAAACCTCGTCGATTTATATTAGCAAATGAAGCATTCACTTCACTGATGCAAGTTTAACACACGTTTTATCAGCAACAACATTACGTAATTAGCACTAATTACTAATACATTTACAGCGAAATATTTCTATCAGATGGTCCCGAAGTCCTTAAAAACAGCCGGCACTAGCATTCGCACAAACATCGTCCGCGTCCACAGCACTATAAACATCATCAATCAGTTTCACGCACATTCATTTAATCCGGGTGTGTAAGAGGCGGCGAGAACATTGCACCTGGGTATAGGGTGTCCCGCGACTGAGGAGAAGGAGAGTGTGCGTTCAAGGTTGGGCGGAGCGGCAGGTGCCGGGGTTATCGCGAGCGGGCAGGGCGGCGGCGGCGCGCGCGGCGGTCGGGCACAGCTAGCGCGGCGGCGGAGCGATGCGGGTGTGGAGTCTGCTGGTGCTGGTCGCGGCGGCGGACGCGGCGCGCCTGCTGGTGGTGCTGCCCACCAACACGCGCAGCCACCACGCCATGTACGGCCGCCTCATCGCCGCCCTGGCCGACCGGCAACACAATATCACTGTCATCACACACTTTCCTATGGTAAGTCCTTTTTGCTTTCGGTGATGAGGTGGTTGTGAGATTTGGTTCGTTCGCCCGGAAAGGTATGGTTTCTTAATTTAGGACTCGTGCCAAATAACGGTTCAAACATTTCAATCGGCATAAATAGGGCAATTAATCGAAAAGAAGCAACACACTTTCCTATGGCATTTCAACTTTCATTAATATTTAAGACCAAAATTAGCCAAATCGGTTAAGCCGTTCTCGAGTTTTAAGCAGACTAACGAACAGCAATTAATTTTTATTTATTTAGATTATAACTGAATTACTAAATTATGCTTAAAGCTCCCTCCCAGGCATTAATTTAAACGGTTTATGTTAATTTAATACACTCGCGAGTACTGAAAAAGTTCCAGTGACAACAGCACCAAATTTCTCCTAAACGGGGAAGAATAACTTAATGATGCCGTCTGCAATATTATATTTTATTATCGTAAATATTTTAATAATTTCTAAATATTATTTTTTTGACATTATCGCAGCTTTCTTGTAACCATCTGCTTGGTTTGAAAACATTATCGTTATGTACTTTAATTTCCAACAATAAGCAATTTCAATTACAACAAATTTTAAAATACCTTGTGTAAATACCAGTAGCTGTTCCCGCGAGCTTCACTTCGCCTTAAAAAGTTTTCCCGTGGGAATTCCGGGATAAAAAGTAGCCTATGTTCTTTCTCAGGGTCTAGCTAGACCATATGTATACCAAATTTCATTCAAATCCGTTCAGTAGTTTTGGCGTGAAAGAGTAACAGACAGACACAGTAAATTTCGTATTTATAATATTAGTTAGGATGAAAAAGAAAAAGGAACTACATAAATAAAACAATATTCTTATTAGTATATTATAATAATAATAACTTTGTTCGAAAAAAGAAAGTTTTTGTATCATTTAAACAAATAGGTACTGTTTTATCTCTACGATACTTTGGTTGTGGTTCAAATTCTAAAATTCTAGAGGAATAAGAGGAAACTGAATTATCTGTTACAAAAAACGGAGCAAAGTGATGAAGACGTGCGTAGAAAACCTCGAGTAGTGAAAAACGCTACGCCAAACCTTTAATAAACAATCTAAAAAAACCTAACGTCGTAAAGAAAAGCAGCATAGCAACAATATGGCTGACTTAACATGTATCTGAGTTATTGTAGGATATTTAACCTGGCGTGTGTGAGATCAGGAGGATTAAACTATTAATTTGTCTTGCACCACCAAAATATAGCAGCTATCCCTGGGTAAAAAAACAAACATCTAACCCTGGCATCCACGCAAGGATTTGCTTCAGTTCCGGATAGGGCTCTCTCACGATGATGTCACCCACTGCACGAGTGTAGCGAAAGGTTATCATTGAACATAATTTTCAATGCATACAATGCAAATGCCTAGAATATTTACCTAATGAGTTTTAAACGACCAACATGACGCTGATAATCACCCCCAAATATTTACGTAGACTAGTTGGTACCGGACGTACCGGACCTAATTACGTACTAATTCATTACATAACCAAAGCTTAATTTACATTAAGTAAAATAAGTTTTGAACGGACTTGCATCGACTGTCCACAAGAAAATTTTAAATATTTATAGATTTTAGGAGCAATCACTTTTTGTTACATACGAATATGGAATGAAGGTATCGTAGACAGCAGAGTCTAAACTTTTAACATACAAAATATAAAATATGGCTGATCCTAGAATTTTTGCATACTATCGCGTCAGTAGAAATAATTGATTAAATCGGATTTAATAAATATAGCTATAGCACTATAGTGAGTTTTAAATGGCATTGCCTCAAAGTCCAGACTCTCCAGACTCGTAGACGCCCACCTTTGTATGTTCATAAGTTAAAATATCAAAACAAATTAATATTATCAACGGTGTGTGACCGTTGCAATGTCATCAGCTTAGCTCTTTAGAGTGTCCGGCTATATGTTTCTTATATTTTAATATACGATGACGACTATTATTGTCGTCATTAGCTCCTTTCTCCAACATTATCTAATTCTGGTTACAGGAGGTTAAAGGAGTTATATTGTGAGTACTCCACATGTATAGTCATCTGCCTACAGACATTGCCTTCCCGTCCCTTTCCTCCTCCTTTTAATGTCATTAGCCACCTGGAGGTGGTCTTTCAACCGGTCTTCTACCACCCCTTGACACCTCTTCTACTTCGTCCATATCCAATTAAATCAAGGTAGTCTCCTGTTGGATGTCTACCATGGTTTGCCCCATAGATCTCTGGGATATTCTGCCTGTGTACGCAGTTTCCGTTATATTACATATAATCAATAATATTATTCACGCTTGCCCTGCGTGTTATAAGTTTAACTGTTAATGTACTTAAACAAATTGGTCAACGAACTCCATCTTAAAAAATTTAGATAATATCAAGGTTGAGCGGTCATTATACTATCGTGTTTTGTTTTGTCTAATATTATGATAAAAATGGGGTTACGTCAAAGGCAAGATTGAATTAATCGGGTGAAAGAACTCGTCACGAATCAAGTCGATATCCGGCGCACGAGTCAAATGAAGATCAACGCGTCTTGCGAGGCTTATCGGAGAAAATGTCGTGATCGACCGCCGCGCCGTACTTTTACATGTTGCGATGTCGCTGATGCTGATTTGAATAGCGGTCTACTATATACTATAGGTATATACCCGTACTTATCATTTGTGACTGAACCTATCGTTTTGCGAGGGAAATGATCTTGCGACAATCGAGCTTCAGTACAAGAGCTTCTGTGACACATATGAAGTATTGCGGAGGCTAGAGAATGGACATGCTGGCGTTGACATGCTATTTACTGGTGCAAGAATCCTGAAGTTCGGAAGATCTCACGGCTAGCATGATTAACATTCAGATAATCTGTCTGAATGACATGAGCGTAGTACGACGCGGGTGGTATTGTATCGCGATACGAGTGAGTAGCTGCGCACCCCGTGGCCTGCCCCCTCACCTCTCGACTCGTCTGCGCCTTGCCGACGTCTTATCGCCGGCTGGGCTCTACACGTTCGCTTTTCCATTATGCTGTCTACTAGCATTTATTTGCTGTATTACGATCACAGGCATCACAGCTGATTCCAGGCATGTTCAATAAAACAGTTCCTTGTTAAAATATACGATTTCTGGTTCTGCAAATGAATCTGCGTAACTTAGTTTGCAATGTGTGAATTAAAATAGGGCAATGCCCAATGCTCCCATATTGTATACATGTTTCTCTAATCATGAATAGATAAATATTTATTATCAGGCATTGGCAGTGGCAAGTTACAACATATGCGTTAAAGATTGCGGGGTCCTAGGCGTTTGTCAACAACAAATGTTTACAGTATGCTTGTGTTTATTGCAGAAAAACCCACCATCAAATGTGGAGGAAATCAGCCTCGCCGGGACGATACCGGAGATCGTGAACAACCTGACCCGGCAGTACAACTCGGTGAAGCCGGAGTTCGTCCACAACCTGGAGCAGATCATCAACGAGTGCGTGATGTCTTGCGAGACGGTCTCGCAGATGCCGTCGATCAAGGCGCTGCTGAACTCGACGATGGCATTCGACCTGGTGATAGTGGAGGTGTTCGGGACGGAGTGCTTCCTGCCGGTGGCGCGGCGGTTCCAGGCGCCGGTGGTGGGGCTGCTGTCCAGCGTGCCGCTGCCGTGGGTCAACGAGCAGCTGGGCATGCCCGACGCGCCCGCCTACGTGCCCAGCTACATGATGGGCTACGGACAGCGCATGAGCCTCTGGGAGAGGTTCTCCAACACTGCCGCTGTTATTTGGGCGAAGATTCTCTACAAATATAAATCGCAGATTCCGTCGCAGGTTAGTGTCAATTTGGTAGATTTTTTAAATGAATTAGAAGTCAGCCTAGTAGGTGATTTGAGGTAGATTTATTGAGTGACTTGTTTTACTCAATATTATTATTTCCAGGCAGTAGCAGACCGTCTGTTTGGGCCCGGGCCGAGCCTCGAGACGCTAGCGCAGAACTACAGCCTGGTGCTGTCCAACAGCCACTTCAGCATCAACGAGGTGCGCCCGCTGGTGCCCGCCATGATCGAGGTCGGCGGGCTGCATCTAGACGACTCACAAACACTCACTAAGGTAAGAATGCTTTC
The DNA here is from genome assembly GCF_932276165.1 of Plutella xylostella. Classification (NCBI taxonomy): domain Eukaryota; kingdom Metazoa; phylum Arthropoda; class Insecta; order Lepidoptera; family Plutellidae; genus Plutella; species Plutella xylostella. The sequence continues at coordinate 5,832,749 of NC_064005.1, forward strand.
TTACAAAATATCTGTACATTACGGTTTTATCGACTAGACAGTGCATGTAGCACTAGTTTATTGGATCATCTATTAGGTACTTTGTTTAAGAATTGCCCATTTTGATGCAGACAATACTGCATGTACATTTGTATATAGTTAAGCTCAGCTGATAAGTATGTACCGCCATTCATAATCACCAGGCGTAATGCATTGTATGATTTATGATAGTCTGACCGCGAGTCAGTGGGTCACACGATTGGAGCGTGCTCGCCATCGAATTGTTTTCTTCGCTTTATCTTTTCAAAATAGTGACATTGCTCGCGTCGCCCACTTTTAGAGATATTACACCGTCTGTGCGGCCCGGGGCGGCGGAGCTTTTGATACTCACTGATAAAGCCTTCAAGTGTTATGATGAGTTTGCCACCGTGCATAACTGCTTTGTTATTGCAAATTAAAATTAATGATAAAAAATACAAATAATTATTAATCAGCAGGCAAACAAACATGAGTAACGAGCCTTTTTAATTGATGCGATAATTAAATTGCAACAAATTAAACGTGTCCTTATATGAAATCAAATAATTTTAAAGTTATTTGTACTTTAAAGTTTAAACAAGTTGGTTTCCAGAAAACGATTAGGATTTGTTTATCGGCGCGGCCTAGGACCTAAGACCCATGATGGATAGATAACGCGTCGGTTGTTGAAACCCTTGCCAAATAGCCCGTTGTTCCTGACAGCCGACTCGGATAAACAAGTTTGACCTACTTCTGCGAGACATCTTGTCTCCATTTGCGTTAATTGATGACTTGTGTACTGACCACCCGATTGTTGTCATCATAATAATCATCGTTTTGATAATGATGGAATAATAAGCTTTATTATTGTATCTTAGGTACAGTCATTAGATTTTAGTTTTAGTTTTTAGTTAGGAATTCTATCATTTTATTGATATTAGAAAGCCTTGACTGCTCTGTAGCCGGTAAGAAGATTTCAGTTAACATGTAACTATAGTGATACGCAAAATACATGTTTAAATTTGATTTTAGGACCTCAAGACGTTTCTGGACGATTCAAAAGAGGGCGTGATATACTGGAGTTTCGGCTCCATGTCCCGCATCGAGACGCTCCCGGCGGACAAGCTCTCGCAGATGTTCCACGTGCTGGCAGAGCTGCCGCAAAAGGTGCTCGTCAAGATGAACACAGCCTTACTGCCGAAGGACATCAAAGTACCAAGCAATGTTTATACCAAGGACTGGATACCGCAGTACAAGACTTTATGTAAGTTATTTATGGAATATGTCTTGAAGTGTAAACGATGAAAGAATGGATTTAGATAAGACTAGTACGATTGTATCATAATCAACGATTTATGAAATTTATCCACCAGCAGACAACAAAAACAATCACAGGAACCCACAAATCCGATTGAAAGAAACCTTGATTTTGTTCCAGGTCACCCGAACGTCCGTCTGTTCATATCGCACGGCGGCCTACTAGGCACGCAGGAGGCGGTGGCGTGCGGAGTGCCCATGATGACGGTGCCTCTGTACGCGGACCAGGCGCTCAACGCGCGCGCAATGAGCGACCGCGGCTGCGCGCGCGCGCTCACCATCAAGCAGATCAACACCAGGACTTGGAGGGAGAGCCTGACCGATATATTGAATAATCCGGCGTAAGTATTTTTAATGAATAATTTACAAATTTCAAATTACTAGAGTTTTTTTGTTGTTGGATAAAATAAGATAAATTTTAGCATTCAAAAATATTATCGCTATAACACACGATACCGCCGATGATAGGTGGCGAATAGTCTTGTCGATTAATGACGGCGGGAGATAGCAACAATCTACATAAATCTGGTTAAAACAGGATAGTGTGTACCATCGCACGATGATAGTAGCTGCCGGATCCAGTGGTACCTAATCGATTACTCTCACTATTTGACTACATGTCCTCGCGGATGAAACACATGTTGGGCCGTTATCTAATAGGTGTCCCGTCTTTGTGTATTATGTAATCTGCTGCACTGTTTTATTGACGTCACGTATTTAAAAGTTGATTCGCATTTGTTTCGTCCGACCTCTGAGGGTATCATTGCGACCGCACATGTATATAGATATAGGAGTCAGTCAACTACACCTCGCCAGTTACTGGCGGAATGATATCTGTTATTATAGCTACTAGCTTTCGCCCTGAGCACCGCCCTACATTTTTCCTGGAGAATTTTGTGTTAAAAACTAGATATATTAAATTTGAGATAGGTACTAAAGTGTTTGTGATGTCTGTCATTAATTTATAATTTATCTTTTTCAGTTACAAGGAAAACGCGTTGAAAGTACGAGACATATTTCTGGACCGGCCGATACCACCCCTAGAAATGGGTGTTTACTGGATAGAGTATGTGCTCAGACATAAGGGCGCGCCTCACCTGCGATCGCCGGCTCTAGACCTACCACTCTATCAATACCTTCTATTAGATGTAGTGGCAATAGCCTTAGCTATCACTTTATTAATACTGTTCATTCTTCACAAGTTATTTAGGTATCTTAGCACCCGATGTTTAACGTGGTGGCCGAAAGAGAAGCTCATTTTCGAAAAGAGTCTGTTGAGAAGGAATAGTTTCCTTCTGTTCCTTTTAAAGTTTAAAATTAAAACTAATTAACCAGTGATCAATCAATGCATTTAAGTTAGATATTGTAAATAATTAATTAGTGTAAGTAAGACTTAAGTATTTATAACATTAAAATGATATATTTTTCTGCCAATATTTATTGTAAGGAGTGGTATGAGTGGTAACAGCTGAGCATTAATATTATGTTCAGCTTTAATAAATATTATGTGGTACATTCGATTGTATTTTTATTAATATGATTATGTAAAATTGTTCAAAACTAAATATGTAGGTATTTTCAACATAAATAATAGAAAGTAACACATATGTTAATTTTGGCACAAACAAACAATACTTCGTAATGTGCATCGCCATGTGTGGGTTGATGTCACACATGCGGGTGTATGATTCCTCGAATTTATTAATTTGGTCCTGGACGTAGCCGGGGATGGATTTGTCCAAGGTGGGGGCATCTAGGAGGCGCAGACCGTCTCTTTTGACAATTTTGATGTTAGGGGCCAGGACGTTGAATTTGTTGAATAGAAAGTAGGTATATATTCAATCCTCCATTTTAAATAGCAAATTAGGATTCAAACTATATTCCTTTACCATAGTTATTTTTATATACCAATCGAATCTGAGAGTATGGTCTATCCATTCTGTGCTATTCACACAGTACAATTGACATTAAAATATAAATTGAATTGATAATTTTTCTAGGAACTATGTTGGTACATAATTTATAGAAATCTTACCAATAAAGAACAGGCTCTCCGAAGTCCATGTCAAATCTGAAGTGGGAGAACGCCAGTAGAGAGCCGTCCTTGTGTTTAGCAATGAGGTACCATGCAGCGTCGTCCGTCATCTCATCCACCTTGCGGGTCTTATTCCAGCCCCATGCACATGTTTCATATCTGAAACCATAAAACAATTTCCTTCATAAATGGTTTTGTAACTTATGGTCCTTTAAAATGTTATATGTGGTGGGGACAAAAACAAACAAGCCAACATAGTGTAAACACATTTAAAGCTGCGGAACTATTGACCAAAAACAGCTAGCCCATAGTGGCTGGTGGTGTGGTAGCGGCACATTGTGGTGTTTTTTGTCAGATGGCCATCTCCAGTGGATGATTGTTGACTGATAATAATGTAACAAGTGATGTATTATAAATATAACAATACAAAACCCTTACAAAGTCTTCATATTCCTTTCAGTCAGATCAATAGCCCATTCTAGCACACTCTTTTCTAGATCAGAGACTCTTTGTATGTACATTTCTACTTCAAGATCATCATTCTTGTAGACTAGCAGCTCTTTACACAGGGAGGCTATATCCTGCAGCCTGTTGGCGGAGGTGACGTGGGTCATGCCGTCAGCGATGCGCCGCTGCTCCAGCTTTCTTGCCAAACGCTTCTCTTTATGTTTGTTTGCTGTGTTACTGTTGGCAGGCACCGGTTTCTTCTGAAATCGGTAGAGGAATTAAGTACTATAGAAACTTGTGATCAATATGTGGTTATAAATGAAAAATAAAATATTTATTACAAATCGTGTGATTCTGAAATAGAATATCAATCAGCTACAAATAAATATCACAAGAGGTTATATTTCCAAAAAAATATGTATGTAAGTATCAGAGAATGTGTGTTTACTTACCCCCATGTTGAGTTTGATATTTTATTAAATTGATCTTGAAATCCTTTCTGTTTATATCGGTCAGGATATGCAATTCAAAACGTAATACAAATTAAATTACACAAACAAAAACAAACATGTAAAAATTCCGCGGGTATCGCTGTGAATCGCATTCATAAATACAACTGTCAAAATTTAATAACAAAATGAAAATATCTGATCTGTGAATGAAGCGTAAAGTCGTTATTATTCTGAGCTTGTTGATAAATGTTTGTGTCAGTAATGCAGGTCTGGTTACCCTGCCATCTAGTGGTGAATAGCTAAACTAAACCGGATACGGTAATATTTATTATTGCCATCTAGCGGTGAGTAGCTACAACAACAGAGTATGGTTGGTTTTAGATTCAGAATAATAGCTTCTTTGAAAGACGAAGAGTTTCAAATCATGGGCCTAGAACTCTTTGAAATCAAAACCTACGTTAAAAAAACACCTTTTTTTCGGAGCAGCGCGAAGTTATTATTTAAGAGATTTGCTATTAAAATAAAAATGAACTTCCGGTAACCGGCACCCGGCAAATTCGAAAAAACTTTTTTGAAATGTCATCACAAGGTTACTAAAAATCAATAACTTGCCGGAAAATTTTAAGTAAAGTTCGTAAAATATTGAATATAACACTAACAATATAGTTTCTTTTCTCTACGAAGACTTACTATCTATTTGGGCACTTTGCCAGCACTGATTGACAGGATCACGTTATTCTATGCGAGTTACAACGCTCTAGTTTTCAGCGTTTACGTTCGGTGCACTTTCTCACTGTACATTATTAACATGAAACACCTAAAATTATCACAAACTGGAGATTTAATGCCTACTCTGGGCTTGGGTACCTGGCAGGTATGTCATAAACATTGTAGAAAATAACAAATCTTTCTTACCATGCTTTTTTTGGTTACATTCCACTCGACCTTGATGTTTTCAGGCCCCTTCAGACGTTATAGAATCAACTGTTTACAAAGCCTTGGACATCGGTTATAGACACATCGACACTGCATTCAATTATAATAACGAGGAAGCCATTGGAAAGGCAATAAGCCAGTGGATTAATGATGGCAAGGGAGAAAGGAAAGATTTATTCATTACGACCAAGGTAAGTTAAAGTGCCTCTTAAAACATATAAACAAATCAGCAAAATTTATTTTTCGATATTTTATGATGAATGTATTGTATTTCTAGCTGCCTCATGTTGGTAACCGCGCCGGCGATGTGAGAAAGTTCCTGGATCTCCAGCTGAGCCGCTTGAAATTAGATTATGTGGATCTGTACCTCATCCATGTACCCTTCGGCTTTCATTGCAACCAAGAAACATTGACTCCTGTGGTCAAAGAGAATGGAGATTACGATTTGGATATGACAACCAATCATGTAGAGACGTGGAAGGTAATACTATAGAAAATTACTTTAACTTTATATGTCCCAGGTACTTTTGTAAAAAAGAAATCAACTAAAATCTTTTTTGCAGGCTATGGAAGAATGCCAGAAAAATGGACTGATTCGCAACTTGGGTTTATCTAACTTTAATGAAGAACAAATTGAAAGGATCATAAAGAATTCAACAATAAAACCTCAAGTTCTTCAAGTGGAACTCCACGCCTACTTTCAACAGATGGAACTGAGAGCGTACTGCGCGGCTCACGATATAATAGTGACTGCTTACGCACCGCTAGGAAGCCCTGGAGCAAAGGATCACTTCGTGAACAAATATAACTACAGGTAATTGTTAGGAAAATAGAGCAGCCTATTGTGGAGTTGCAGAAAGGAACATTGATATTTAATTTATGTCTGTCTCTTACTGTCCGTATACTGTAAAAGCAAAGCAGCAATATATTTAAGATCGACATTGGCATATCGTTTACAGTTGGAATGAGTTAAAGAAGTTATCTAATAAAAACCGTCATTTTCAGTCCCGAAACATTCCCTGACTTACTAGGCCTTCCGGAGGTGAAGGAGATCGCCGATAAACATAAGAAATCGCCGGCGCAGATCCTCATACATTTCCTAGTGCGGGAAGGAATAGTTGTTATACCCAAGAGTACTAGCGAAAATCGACTGAAGGTTCGTAAAATTATTTCCAAAAAATGTGAAGTACTACTTTACACATTTATCATCTGTAAACATATAGTAAAATTAATCAAACCCACAAGTTACCTACCAGTAAAATCATATTTCTTCTTTACAGGAAAACATAGATGTGTATGACGTTGAATTAACTTCATCCGAAGTTGATTGTTTGAAGAAGTTGGACAAAGGAGAAGGGGGGCGTATATTTAACTTCTTATTTTGGAAGGGAGTTGAAAACCACCCAGAATATCCATTCAAGGGCCAAATTTCAAATCAACATGCCAAGGCGTAGAGTTGTTGTGTGGTAATAGAGAGGGAAATGCTAACATTTGAAGGCAGTTCCGACTCTGTCTTGTGATTGGTCAGTATGAAATCATGTTTTGATGGCTATAATCACGCGACAGTGCTGCCATAGTCGTCATCCCTTTAACATTCTAGTCATGTTCTACCTCCTTCATTGAAAGACCAGTTTAAATTGTCAAGATTATAGAAATATGAGTTTATTTGCGCATGGAATGAGCAATAAAATTAGCTTAATAAAGTCAGTTAAACTGACGTTAAATTTCGATTAGAGTGGGCTGAGAGCATTGAGATTATAGATATTTATAGTGTTGCTTTTGTGATTTATATAAATTAAAGTGAATGTTAATATTTTGAAAAGGTTTTATTTCACAAGATTCAATCATTAAAATAAGAGGTATAATCAAAGTGTATTAAAAACTTAAAGCTATAAACGAAGGTACTTACATGATTAAAACAAAAACAGATTCACTCACTAGGCGAGGTTTGGTCTTACACCAACTATTCCGTTTGTACTTGATCCGTTGCCCGAGCACAGGATTCGAAACCTCCGTTTACGTTGCGTATCGTCAAATGTCACTGTCAAAATGTAAGGCAAATTTGTTAGTTCCAAAAGTGGCATTTGTTTTTTCCATGTTAGGTGGAATTTCACCAAACGCTAAACGTATTTAGTAGCCTGTCATACGTCTGTCAGTTAGTACAAAATGTATTTAAAATTTGATTTAAATACGTTTAGCGTTTGGTGAAAGCGAACCTTCGTGTAGATTCGAAAATAGTATCGAATCCTATGCTCGCCCTACTGGTGTTAATATTAACTCAAGAGTTCAGCCAACCCTGCAGTGCCCACAAAGTAGACAGTGCTAACATTCAAAACATCCGAGCTTGACACTTTTCTTCATCATAGTCATCTTGCCGTGGTTTAATACTTCGGTTAAACAACTCTACTAGGCCATCCTGTACAACATCTTCCTTTGCAAGCGATGTTGCAGTTCCCCCCTGCGGATCATGGTGTGAATGACCTTCTGTATGGCGCGCTCGGGGTACTTCTGCTTGAGGAAGTCCTGGATGATGGTCTGCTCGGACACCTGCGAGCCCACCGCGAAGCGTCGCTTCAGCTGCTTCTCTATGCGCGTCAGCATCTCGTGGTCCTCCTCGCTGGTGAACCCTTCCGCTCCTGTAAGGATAGAGTTATACAATTGTAGAGAGCTTTTATTTTACCGATTTCTTACATAAATTTCAACCATAGCGGCCTTGTAAAATGACCGTATTTTAAATAAAGTAATTCGCATAAGAAAACGGCTCTTTTAGTATGTTTATTTCACATTGATCATGTATCAACAGGTGTTATTGTAAGGAATTATCTTTTCCGACCGAGGTGTTATTTTTTTGGTGGTGTGTATCATAGAACAACGCGGACTCGGGTGATCGTCAAAGCTGTACACACTTTACTGCTACTTCATGAGTCAAAATTACCGTCTTACATATTTTTTTAAACTCCTAAATAAAACAAGCGTTCTGTGACATACCGGCGAGACTGCCGGTCATGGCGGCGTCCAGCGTGGACACCTGGAACAGGCGCAGCGCCTCCGTCACGTGGCTCTCCGTCGCGAACGGCTGCAGCTGCATCTTGGCCAGCGACTCCGAGATGCGCACGATCGCTTCCAGTTGTCTGCAAAAGGAAAATAAAATTAAACACTCGCAATTTGTAACGACTTTTGGGGTAGGCGTACAGCTGCAACCTATTTTCGACAGTCTTATGTTTAGTCCCGCTGTAGGTAATACGCGCGTTTGCTATCGTTTGGGCGCATACCTACTTTACATACATATGTTAACTATTCGATGAATTTCCATCTCCCCTTAGATGATTTCGTTTCATACGAATAATTTATTATTTTCCAAGCGGGAAACTGACGACCGAATGGCGTAGTGGTTAGTGACCCTGACTACTGAGCCGATGGTCCCGGGTTCGATTCCCGGCTGGGGCAGATATTTGTTTAAACACAGATATTTATTCTCAGGTCTTGGATGTGCCCGTAAAATGGCAATAGGCCCGCCCCCTATTATTGGGCCTAACATAACACTCTGGCGAAAAGTGGGTGCAGCAATGCACCTCTGCCTACCCCGCAAGGGAGTACATTAGTACAAGGCGTGAGTGCGTGTGTGTGTGGAAACTGATATCAACGAACAGGTCAATGGTGAATAGCAAGTACTCGTAAAATATTGTAATACCACAGTAACCGCAATCCTCACCTCACAGTAATAGGAATAGACAGCCTCTTATCCGCCTGTCGCTCGTGCTGCGAGGCGCCGGTGCGCATGAGCACGTACCGCGCGCGCAGGCGCTCCCCGGCCGTGTCCGACAGGCGCGGGCCGCAGCGCGCGCGGCAGTAGGCCACGTAGCGCCGGAGCGTCGCCAGCGGGATCTCGCCCGCCGCCGCCTCGCGCTCCGTGCTGTCGCCGCCCATGTGCACGGAGATTATGTGCTTGGCTAGCGTCTGGGGGTGGGTGTTGGTAGGTTAATGATGTAGGACTGTTTGTATATGGACTAGGCCTAAACCCTTCCTTCATTGGAAGGAGACCCGTGCCCCAGCAATGGGGACGTAATGGGTCGTGATGATGATGATTTCGCAGATAACAGAAATAATGGAGTCCAAGGTTCTATAAATAGGTACTTAGTAACGGGTATTTTCAACTATACAAAGCTATACTTAGCTAAAATAAGGGTTCATAAAGAAAAGTAAACAAACTCACAATATCCCTATTCTGGTCATGTTCATCCTTCACAATGAAGATCATGTCGAACCGGGACAGGATGGTGGGCATGAAGTCGATGTTGTCGTCGGCCTTGGTGTCGTCCCAGCGCCCGAACACCGAGTTGGCGGCCGCCAGCACCGAGCAGCGCGAGTTCAGCGTCGTGGTTATGCCGGCCTGGGGGTAAATGGGTGGTTTACAAAGGTTCGCTAGGTGTAGGTAGGACAGTGTTGTGAGATATCTGTTTGGGGATTGGTGGGGTTTTAGAAAGGTTGAATAGGTCGTGCTCGCAAACAACAGAGTCTTGTGTCTTGCAGAGGTCCTTAGAGGCGGGAGGGTCAATAGGTAGAGCAGAAGATGTTAAGTTTTTGATTGCAAAGTTTTTGGTTTTGAAAACGTGGTTCCATAACATGCAAATAACATATATATGTTTATGTTTATTCATAAAAGAAGCTTATAACTAATTACATTATGCCTCTGTGCCTGAACTAGGCCAAAGACCTGTATTTCAGGCATCAGCGCTCTTTTATCAGAGAGTTCATAAAAGGAAAGCTATACATTGCAGAAGTATCACGCTTTAAAACATTATAATACTTATATTGAGAACTTTAGAGTTAATTTACATAAGAAAACATACATACTTAGGAAGCGGATACAAAATATAAATTTTACAAAGATTATGTGCAACATAATTAACAGACTATAGTAATATACTAGTGGATTTCAAGTATTTTTAAATAAAAACTATGTTAAATTAATTACAATTACAGTTACAATTAATCAATTAAGTACTTGATTAAGATCAAGTGTTTTAACTAATTAGTTGAATTATTTTTAATTTAGACATAAAGATAAATAAAAAACGGTTTAATAAGAATTTTTTAACAAATTTTCAGTTTCTACGTAATTTAACTTTTGTAGGAATTTAAATATAACAGCTTTACATTCATGTTTATTTAGCAGGTGAAGTTTGTTTAACTTATTTAACTTATTGTATATGTCAGGTCCAACGTAACAGAAATAGTGTCGCATAAATGAGTGTTTAAATGTAAATGTCTTACATACTTTATCTAACCGTCTTAGTGTTTTGTTAGGATCAAGTGAATTAAATATTAGTGCATGCTGTTTCAACGTTATTTGATATAAAAAGAGTTGACGGACTGTCAGGACTTGGCAGTCTTGATACAACTTCTCCGTAGGATATAAGATTTGACGGAAATTGGACACTTTTAGAATAGCTCTTTGGGCTCTTTCTAGGCTTAACAGTGAGGTCTTTGGGGCTCCACCCCAAGAAGTAATACAGTAGGTTAGTACCGATTGGACAAGAGCTATATATATTCGCTTTAGTAAGATAGGATCAAGGATGTGCCTTAGTTTTTTAAAAATGAAAATAAGTTTTCTGACTCTGGTAGTAGTGAGATCAATGTGATCTTTAAAGCATAGGTTTTGGTCTAGCATAACGCCAAGATATTTTATTTTAGAAGTTCTAGACAGGGCGTTACAGGAACACGTATTGTGTGTATCGCAGGTGTGAGAGATTATTTTAAAATTTGAAGGTGGTTGATTGGAGTTGCGTATAGAAAAAGTGATATATTTTGTTTTACTCTCGTTGAGTGTGAGCAAATGTAGTCGAAGCCACTGGGATACCTGGTTAAAGCCATATTGAGCCCTTTCAAAAGTCTCCTCCCACGTATTTGTAGAAAATAAGAGAACGGTGTCATCGGCATAGGAGAAGATTTTACCATGGGGGAGACTGAGACTAAGGAGATCGTTAATATAAACAAGAAACAGGATGGGTCCCAGAATACTTCCCTGTGGCACGCCATACCTAACAGTGAGGTCGCAACTTATATATTCGTTTATTTGCACACGTTGACTTCTTTCACTTAAATAATCCTCAAACAGTTTGAGCTGAGTGCCCCTGATGCCAATGTTATGAAGTTTATTTAATAGGATTGGTACAGAGACCGTGTCAAAAGCCTTAGCAAGGTCCAAAAAGATCCCACAGGTTTTTTGTCCTTTATCAAGGTTCCTAGCTATGTAATCAGTTAATTTGTGCACAGCATCATCAGTAGATTTACCGGTTCTAAAACCAAATTGACAATTTGATAACAAGTTGTTGCTTTCTAAATAGTTGATAAGCCTGGTATTTATAATACGCTCCAGTAATTTTAATAACAGTACTTGGTTGGGAACCACGTGTTGTAGCGCTCCTTGGCTCTTACATTTCACCATCAGTAAATGATTATTGGGTGATGATGAAGATGTATTACCTTGGCGATGGAGATGGTCTGCTGCTCCATGGCCTCGTGGATGGCCACGCGGTCGTCCTCGCGCATCTTGTCGAACTCGTCGATGCACACCACGCCGCCGTCCGCCAGCACCATCGCGCCGCCCTCCATCACGAAGTTGCGCTGAAGGGGATATAATAATCATTAGAAAGGCGTTGTTGAGGTTACATGGAGGGGCAAAAACCCTGCTGTGGAAATATGTTGATGTACCTATGATTAGCGTAGCCTTTACAAACATGATTGACATCATATCTATCATCAGATAGTGTAGAACAAGAGTCAGTTCTCCCAGAAGAGTGTTATAGGAGTGATGATGATGTGGGAGTGTTTTGACACTTCTTAGAGAAAGTTTCTTGCCGGCTTACATTAGTCCACTTTTGTGACAATTTGGACTTAATTTTATAGGCAGATTCTATACTATTTGTAGATCTTAATTAATACTTACACTGGCAGGGTCCCTGATGACGGAAGCGGTGAGACCTGCGGCGCTCGATCCTTTGCCCGAGGTGTACACTCCTATGGGAGACACCTTCTCCACAAACTTAAGCAGTTGAGACTTGGCCGTTCCAGGGTCACCGAGCAGGAGGATATTGATGTCGCCGCGACGGGTGAGACCATCCGGCAGGCGCTTGCGGGAACCTGGGAATAGATAGATAGAGAAAATTATGATTGTTCCACTTAACATAATATACGGAACATAGTGGTTATCCCAAATAAATACTTACACATTTGTTACCTGTCTACGTAGAGAAAATACCGCTGTATTGCTGCTTATATGGTAGTTTTTAACACTTAGGTCTACCTATTGAGTATTTAAATATTACTATAACTCATTGAATCCCCTGAACAACTTGAGGAAAGTCAGATCAGTAGATTATGTTTCGATTTTTCGCGAGTATATGTCATTTAATTGTTCTTCCATAACGTCGACACTAACCTCCAAACAACAGCGCAGCTATAGCCTTCTTCATATCTTCGGCTCCATACACACTAGGCGCTATCGACTTGGCGATCCTCTCATACACGTCAGGAGCCGCCGCGAGCCTCCGGAACTGCTCCTCCTCCTCGCTGGTGAAGGGCTTGGAGCCGCCCGTCATGCCCTCCTCGGCCGTCAGCCCCACCGCGCGCAGGTACGACGAGCGCACGCCCACGGAGCCCTTGTCGCGTCCCTCGCGCTGGGGGGGAATGGATTGTTAGTTTGTTTTAGGGGTTAATAGGAGTGATAAATGTTTAGATAGAGACTCTTTAACAGGGTAGTTACCTACATCCAGTTTGCAAGGCCTGTTAAAAGAATTATATTTTGAAGTGCATTCAATACTGAGGGTCATTTTTAGTAAATAATAAATTTACTCAATAGTCTATCTAGTAACTTACTTGCATTTTACATGAATTACTCATCATCATACCATAACTCTTATCAACATCTTAATTACCAAACCCAAAAGTAAAAGCTAGTTTTTATAGCAGTCACCAAACTAAAGGTCTATCTATCTAGTTATGTAAAAAACGTACCCCAATCTTGGCGATCTTCTTGATGCTGTAGATGCCGAGCACGAGCACCCTGGCGCCGGGGGCGGCGCGCTCGCACAGCACGCGCTCGCAGTACACCGTGAGGTGCCGCGGCATCTCGCCCTGTGGGATGCTCTCCGGCGCCTCTTGCAGCTTCAAAACCTGGGAGATGATAGATAGATAGAATATTCTTTATTTGTACACAAGAATTGATTATAAAAAGCTTAAATATAAGCACATAGGTACAAAAAAGGCGGTCTTATCACTAAGAGATGGTTGATGAAGTTTAGTTTTTTTTGGTTAAATAGTAATTAAGTTTAATACTATTGCATTTCTGTACGTGTTGTTGTGATGATTTGTAGAAAATGATTTTAGCAACTATGTATGGTTTTCCTAAATTTCTTCATCTTGTAATGTAGTATATAAAGTACCTCCTAAACTGGATGCCACAGTTGTGGTGAACACTTCAAATGATCAAGCTAAAACTAAGTTAAAAGATATTTGTTACTTAATTACCTGATAATCTATGCATTTGCACTTGTCCGGTATGATGAAGTAGGGGTCCAGAGGACACTTGGGGCGACCAGCTTGTTCCCTGTAATGAAGCAGCACTAATTAATCTAGACAATATATTTTTTTTAAGTTGTAAAGTGAATTTATACATCAATTAATATATGTGGGGGTAAATAAATGTTTGTGATGCTTACGTGTTGCATTTCCGTGGCATGACGTAGCCCTCGAGGCCGGGCTTGACGGGCAGGTTGGGGATGATGTTGCGGCATGATCGGCACTGGATAGAGATCTTCGTAGCCTTCGCCTTGATGCCTGAAGCCGATATGACTATACCAGGTATCTTTACTAGCCGGGATACTGTCTCTGACTGAAATGTTAATTACAAGATTAAAGTATTGGAGAAATTCACTGTTTTAGTATTATGTATCAAATAGTTTTTGGATTTGCAGAATGCATAATTATCATCATCAGCTTATGTTCATCTACTGCTGGCCAAAGGTGTATTTTCACCAGCACATCTCTGTCGTACGCCTTGTGTGCTATAATATTTTTACATTAAATGCCTCGGTGTATGTACCTGACTTAGGTTTTTAGAAATAATACAAAAAAACTTACTTTCAGCTCTCTAAGATTAGATGGATGAGCATCAGAAGACAGTAGAACTTGTATGTCTTCAACTTTCTCCTCTCCTTCTGGTCTTGGTGCAGTTAATTCATCAGCTAACTGTAAAATATTTTTTAATTCAAAATTATCTAATTTCAACAGTATGATTCAACCCTGATTCAATATACATAATATAATCAGATTTAAAGAAAATAACAAGCCATTGGAAATTTAGCACCATTCACAGATTCACTTGTTTGATGAAATAAAGATAGTAAAAACTGTTACACACCTCTTTAGCCGCTTCTTCTAGTATAGGCAAATGTTCAGTGAGTTTCTTGTAAAGTTTCTCAGCTAAGACCTCATCAAAGCTTGACAAATCTTCAATATTTAGCTCCAGCCAATATTGTCCTAAATTATAATTCCGTTTCAGTGCATCTCTGTGAAAGAAACAATTTGACTTTATAAATTGCGTAGTGCCACCAGACTTTATTATGATAGGTCTAAATAAGAATATTTATGCATCTCTATTTCTTTTTATGGGTATTAGTTTCTGAACCTGGCTCACTTGTGCAAATAAAAACTTAAAGAATAACATAACATATTCCAAAATTCAGACAATTTTCCATAAGGCTGAGCTGTGTTGGGTCAGTTTACACTTTATAGGTTCATTAAAATGTGCCCTGTGCAGGCAGGCCTATTTCCTAGTTCAACTATTTACTACCTAGATAGTAAAACGAAATAAACTTCTATTATTTGATTAGCTACATTGTGATAGGAAAAGAAATGATGAGGTTATGTTTCAGTTAAAAAGTGGATGTTATTTAGTATAGGATAACCGAAGTAACGATGCATGGTATTCGGATAATATTTGTCCTCTACCTGTATTTGTAGTTAAAGTTTCCCGTATGGAACTGTCGAATAAATTCTTTAAACTTTTTCTTCACAGCTTGTAGGTTAATCTGATCTTGGGATTCATTTTCTTCGACACCAAAATTATCGGAAAAGAAAACACCGGGGTCATCAAATCCTTCCATTATAAGTTGATAATATCTTGTATCACACAAAAATTGTAATGTATTTGTAGACAGAAATAACAAATTTAACAAAAACAAGCTTAGAGGCTTTGCTTCGTTTGCTTTGCTTCGTTTTCGCGCGAAATAATGACAGTGACACTGACAAATCTGACAATCACATATTAATGATCATAGACTAAGCTGTAGGCCTAGACAAAAGCCATACGCTCCGGAGCGAATCTATTTCTACAGTCGTTGACGCTTAGGCGTTTACGCTTATAATTTGCTAGCCAAACGCCAATGCGCTTAGCGAACGTTGTTTCTACAGCGTCGTACGATAAAAGTTTAAATTGTCTATGGTTTTCGTCTTTCGAACTGTCAAACAAATTGTCATTAAATGTCATTCTCAGTTTGAGCATTCAAAACTCATCAAAACAAAAACTTTGGCTTTTAACTGAAAGTGATTTAAAATTATCATTGATACGTATCAGTAAGTACTTACCTACTATTTTTTTATAAATAATCGCCGACTTTACATACTAATGTTACTAAGGCAAAATATACGTCAATGTACTAAGGGCAAATGAAGCAGATTTTCGAAGTAAAATTTAATCATACGGCATTGTTTAAGACCATAATAATACTGTCTCAAATTCATACATTTATAAAGAAAATACAGGGGGATAACCATTAGCAATGAGATCATTTCTAATACCCATACATTTGAACATCCATATTTGTGTGTTATGTTTTCATATGTATCTACAAATGCAAATAAATGGTTTTATATCCATATTTTCAGAAATGGAGCCAAGGCAAGGGAGAGCGAGCCAGGAACAACAAATGGCGCTGTTAGAATTTATGGAAAAGTATGTATTACCTTTACAAGGATATAAATTTATACTATTATTGGTTTTTCTTTAAGACTACATACTTTGTATCATTCTTAGATGTAAATTGTAATTTAAATTTGATTGCAAGTGTCACATGGGTGGTGGTTATAACTTTAATTGTTTTTTCTTTGTTTTAGCCATGGTGACTTGGCAAAACCGCAGCCTGGTCCACAAGGGCGGTTGTTGTCAAACCAATTATGGACCGACTTAACGGAACTTCTGAACTCCATGGGTGGGGGGGTACTAAAATCCACCGAAAAATGGAAAAAAGTATGTCTAGATTACTGTCTTAGAATACTGGCTCTATATATTATAATATTAATTCTTATCATCTTACAAGTTATTTATTAAATTACTAATTCTTTTAAGGTATGGGCGGACTGGAAAACTAAAACTAAAAAAAAAGCCATCTTGATTAAGCGGCACACGTCTGGAACGGGGGGAGGCCCAAGTAATGGGCTGACCCTCACAGCGCCGGAAGAAAGGCTGATTGCCATAATGGGAGTTAATGCTGTGGAGGGTCAGCCTAACATCTCAGAGTTGGGATTCAATGTAAGTTATTTCTCATACTTAGAATAAATATTTGATTTATATTATTATACATATTACCTACAATATGATAGCACCTAATAACTAAAATTAATTTTTAGAGACGTCCAGTGAATCCAAGTCATGCAAATCTAGTGCATAGAGAAGATGCTTCGTCTATCATCATTCAAGCTGGTAAGCTTTGCCTTATATGTATATTTTAACAATTTTTTAAGTATATTCAATGTATAGGTATATAATTATATCAAGACTAATCTTGTATAATATATATTGATTGATTTACACCTGTACGCGGGAAGAGCTCATGACCGCTACCAGCGGTGCAGTATCAGTGGCCCAGTTCTGTATTATTTAGCGACTTTGTTGGTTTGTCGTCGACACGATAAGAAGAAGAAGATTGATTTATTACAGAAGTCAATGACCCACAACAGCCTGAGCTCCCCGAACAGTCTGCTGAGCTCCCCCAACATCCTGCTGAGCTCCCCGAACAGCCTGCTGAGCTCCCCCAACAGCCTGCTGAGCTCCCCCAACAGCCTCGAGAACGCCATGCTGCGCCTCGGCGACAGCGACACAGGGAGCTGGAGTCGCCCCATTCGTCCTCACCCACTACTCCGCAACGAAGAACACGCAGGAGAAGAGAAACGCCGTTTGAAAGGGCGTGTATGGAGTTCACCAAGATAGAACGAAGGCGTCTGCAGATGGAACAAGAAAGGGAGAAAATGCACCACGAAAGGGAAATGGAAAGAATTCAAGTGGCAGTAAGAACAAATGAACTTCTAAACAGTTTGCTACAAGTCAATCAAAATATTTTAAACGTTTTAGGCGTATAATATTATGGTGCATTTTCTCCCTTTCTTTCTCCATCTGCAGCTACAGACGCCTTCGTTCTATCTTAGAGAATCTTATAGTATAAGTTGGTTGATTATTTGTTAAGATTTTAATTCAAATATACTATAGTAGTTAGAAGCATGTTACTAGTAAGTATGTCTTTTAGAAGTTTTGATAAAACTAAAGACTGATTTTTTTGTTTAATGTTTTGTTTGATTCATTTTATGTTTTAATTAATATGTATGATAGAAGTTTTAATAATAATTAATGTTTTGTTTGATTTATTTTATGTTTTAATTAATATGTGTGATAGAAGTTTTAATAATAATTAATGTTTTGTTTGATTTATTTTATGTTTTAATTAATATGTGTGATAGAAGTTTTAATAATAATTAATGTTTTGTTTGATTTATTTTATGTTTTAATTAATATGTGTGATAGAAGTTTTAATAATAAACATAAAGACTATCGTTAGATTTTCTGTGGATAATGTTGATTAGAACACTGAATATGACTTGTTTTTTTGCATGGTTATGTGAAAACCCTAGTATTTATCAGTATTTCATCAAAATAACATTTATTTTATTAAGGTTGATTATTTGAAAGACTTTATTGTATGATGGATCAGTGTTTATTTAGTATTTCAAAAATATGATTAAACAGAATATCCAGATATTATCCTAGTTTTTACTTATCTAACCTAATTATATTATTACCAATTAACCTAACTAATTACATAAAAACCAAACTGTCATAATGTTTAACAAACTACAATCTATTAACTAAAATATTTAGCATGGCTCTGCCCTGGATTAAATCATTATGATTTTGAATATTATTTATTTGCACAAAATCATCATCGTTGGCTGGTGGAAGCTCGTCAGGTTCGGGCATGCGGGCATGTAATGCAATATTGTGCAGTACAGCACATGCAGTTGTGATTCTGCTGGCGACATAAGGGTGATAATGGAGCGTTCTATCACGTAGTAAACATCTCCACCGTGATTTAAGGACACCAAAGCATCTTTCTATGCAATTTCTCGCTTGGATGTGCCGCCTTGTGTATTCCGCTTCTCGCGAACCTTCTGCAGCATTGAGTATAGGCGTCATGAGCCAGGCTCTCTGGGCATATCCGGAGTCACCTAAAATAAAGACAAAGGCAATCTTAGGTAATTAACTATATCATAGTCTGTTAATTTCCTCTTTGTTGTGGTGCTGAAGTAAAGGATTAAACAAAAATTCATGTTAGTGGTTACCTAGTTACTACAGTTAAATTTATTAAAGTTTAATAACAAATTACCTAATAGCCAAACTTGTTCTCCATTTCTATGCAATTCACGCATGTATGGTTCTGCTTGACCTGCAGCCCATATGTGCGAGTCATGTGTTGCTCCACCAAACTTTGAATTTACATTCATTATTTTTAAATTGCTGTCACAGATCTGCAATAAAAAAATATTTATTAATTAAGGTTCTAAGGATCATGAATCAGCTTGTTCAACTGTACATTTAAATCATGGGGATCTTAGACTTTATGGAATTATGAAGAATGCACAAACGCCAACGCACAAATAGAATTAAGATGATATAAACCTTGTTTAAAATCAACTCCGCTTACCATTTGTACATTTAAAGAATGATACCCTTTTCTGTTAAAAAAAAGGTGTTCCTCATGACTTGGCTTTACAATGGCCACATGAGTGCAGTCAATACAGCCAATGACTCCAGGCAAACGAAACTTCATTTGGAATCTGGCAAAAAATATGACATTCATTTCATATTTTTTAATAAAGGTAATAATATTATTAATACATATATTTGTACTATGTATTGGTATTTTTGGAGGTTATCTCTTATTTAATTTACAACTAGGTACTTACTCTTGTTTTATTTTCACTCTTTCTTGTCGTGTTAGCGGGAACACTATCCACTTGTTTGTGATACTGGGGTGGTTCAGTGCCTCAACAACTTGCCGGATGCATCTACTGGCTGTGCGCTGTGGCAGATGCTGGGTGACACCAACAATTCTCTGGTAGGACCCTGTAGCCAGAAAACTTAGGGCACATAATATCTGGAAAACAAAATATGATAGTTAAATGGTCTATCGATTAATAAAGTACTTATTTATTTACATCTACGATACAAAATAATAATAGGTTAGGTTATGTACCTACCTTAACTTCAATGGGAATGGCATTTGTACCACGCAGATTTGTACGAGCCCTTAGGTCTCCACAAAGTTCTCTGAACGTTGGTTTGTCCAGGCGAAACCTTTCTTGAAAGGAAACATCCGGCATCTCATCAATGTTTTCGAGACGCCTGCGATTTCTTTGTCTTAGTTGGCGTCTTCGCCAGACTTCCTCATTATGAGCAGCCCACAACATACGGAGTGCCAGCATAATTAAAACAAACAACCGGCGGCGTATCACAAAACTGCAAGATCTACTTATTAGGTATTTGCACGAGAATACAATAATTTGCACTGCAAAAGAAACTTTGAGTACTTTGACACTTATATCAACCCTTTCTACAAGGTAATGACATACGCTCGGTTATCGTTCAAATTCTAACGCCACGCAGCGATATCGAATGTCAAATTTGGATGTTGGCTACCCTTTCTATTGAAAATAGTCGTATGACGCTGTAGAAAGTTGGACGTTTCGTTTAACGATAAGAATTCCGGCTTTTGGCTATCATTCTTTTTTCGTTTTCGCTAGCTGTCGTAACCAAATGTCAAATCCAAACAAATTTTTTTTAGCGATAGTCGTTAACGTTTGTAGAATGGCTTTTGTCTAGGCCTACTGCACCTGGCTCTCTCGAGTGGAACCTTTGTGCATATCCCCAAGGTCTATACTGCCTTCCTAAGCTTGGACCATTACCCACCACGCTGGTCCACTGCGGGTTGGTGGGTTCACATATCTAGATGTGCTAAATCTAGATATGCAGGTTTCCTCACGATGTTTTCCTTCACCGTAAGAGCGATGGTATACATTGTACTTAAGTTAAAAGAACTCATTGGTACATGTCAGCGCCGGGATTCGAACCCGCATCTCTTGATTGAGAAGCGGGCGCTTAACCGACTGAGCTACCACCGCTCTATGGGTATTGGTTGGTTCAGAATAATAACGGTATCGCGCTTCTTTAGACTTTTGATTTGGATTAAATCCAGTCAGTCGTCACGTCGTCACACTATGGAAAGTCAAAAAACAGTTACATGTCATGTGGGTTTGAAACCCACCTATTTGTGGAAAAGTGTTTTATTGCCAAACCCACCTATTTGTGTTTTATTATTATTATTATATTATTCTGAGCTGTTTGCTAGAAATCTTTGTGTCGGTAATGCAGGGTCAAATACGGATACGAAATACATACCGGAAATGGAAGTTTAAAACAGGCCGCACAATATTGCCATCTAGCGGTGAGTAGCAACAACTGTTACACAATAATGACCATAGACTAAGGTGGTCTGACCATAGACCATAGTTGGTTTTAGATTCGGAATAATAACAGCTTCACGCTTCTTTGGACGAAATATTGGATACAGTGAAAACTGATGAATAGAGTGTGGGTTTGAAACTGAAATCAAACCTTCGTTCGTAGAAAACTTAACTTTTGCGGAAATGCGCGAGTCGTTATTATTCTAAGCTTTTTACTACAAATGTTTGCGTCGGTAATGCAGGGGTTAATATCTAAACACATTATTGCCATCTAGCGGTGAGTAGCGACAAGTGTCATCTATTCTGTGATTACTTTCAGAATATTTCTTAGTTCAAAAATACCGCGCTCGCCTGTTGTCATGGAAACGTAAACTTGGTGTTTATGAAATGAAATTGTTTACTTTAGAAAATTTTGCTATTATTTCTTAAGTTATCAGTACTTATCTGAAAAAAAATTAAAACTAATGCTGTTTGGATGAGCAGGGTGCTGGGATAAGTACTAGTACCATAATCACATCATGGCAGCAGCAGAGGCAAGTTTTCTAAGTTATTTTCTTCTGAATACTTTCTCAATTTATTTGTTCACGTGCATTGCTGTGCCCACTTAAGAGCAATATTATATGGTGGTCGCAACAGTACCCATTTATAGCGTATTTAAAGGTAACATACAATGTTGAAATTCTCAAGAGTTCATAGACCGGCCTAATTTCTGAAAATGACCGCTAACTCCACTAGAAACAGACCCTTCACAAGTTAAATGCGCCATAGAAGAATAGCATACTGTAATATTTCCTGCATAAGTAAGTAAATGTTTGTTAAACATAATTACTACATAATTGTTTTAAATTTTCAGAAAGAAGACATAGATCTACGTTTAGAATTTTTATCAGAATACATCCTTAGATCACTTAAGCAGAAAATAGATAAATGGTCAAAGTTTATAACAGGCGAAGAGAGGGTAACATAGACTTTATAATTTGAAACTCAGACGAACTAAATGAAAATAAAGTATTCAAATCCTTATCTCTAAATTTTTTTCTCACTTTGATAAAGTCAATAATTTCTCATTTCAGCATTTATTATTTAGGTTTTTTGAGACGCCAAAGCATGACATCATAGTGTTCCGTATGAACACTGCGGGTCTCCTGACTGCATCCTTAGGTTTTCCAGCTATGAGCAGAGGCAAAATGATTTACTTTCTAAGAAGAGAACCTGATATAATAAAGAATAATAATTTTCGTGAGGTGAGTTCTCTTCATAATATGTAAGTAAATACCAGCTTTGGATTAATTTAAGATAGATTGATTTAAGATTACTTACTGATGGAATATGGAATGCAACATTGACCCAAACTAGTGGGCTAAATAACTAGTCTGTCCACCACCGCCGTCACCTAGAATGAGATGACGGCGCCAATTTACCACATTAGGCATGAAGGAAGGCTAACATATATCAGTAGTATCTACTCAAATATAATAAGTATATTTAACTGATAGTACCTAAGAACATACAGGGTGAGGGTGTCCCATAAACTTAACTCCTCTGGTGATACGAATTGTAATTCTTAGCAACTTTTGTTCTTGGTATAATAATACACAACCTATATAATTTGTAAGAAGAATTTTAAAAAAAAGTCATAGTCATCGCAATTTTCCCAAGAACAAAATTTTCTAACGGCATTACGTAACTTATGTCACAAACAAAACTATTCACTTCCATCTTCTTAAGCCCTCCCTACACTTCCAGATCCTAACAATCGGTGAGCTATCAGGCAATGTGCTGCAAGACCTGGCGGTTCTGGCTGACGAGGTGGTGGGGCCGATGCTGTGCAACCCCGACAACCAGCGCGGCTGGCCCCGCGTCGTGAAGCTCGACATGACCAGGCATGTCAATGAACTGAGGAATCTGATGCACCAGGTCTGTTTTGTTATGATTATTTATTTATTCTACTGCCCTGTGTGCCATTAATGTGTGGCATTTTCTGAATACAGTCTAACTACCTACATCATACGTTGTAAGTGTGATTCGAACTTTACCAGTTTATTGTTATTGCTGCAAGTGTAACTACCTACTTATAGCTTTTTATTTCAGCTGAAAGGTGAAATGACGAGTCAGGTGATGCTGCCCATTCCTGCAGGAGTGGAGGACATATTTCAGGCAGACGTCCGACTGAAAGAGACGTAAGTACCTACTGATGGCGGTTCTAATAATTATCACTATCTTTCATATATTAAAAGCAGCCATAAGTACGTATATGTGTCAATGTACACACACACACACTCAAGCCTTGTACTAATGTAGGTACTCCCTTGCGGGGTAGGCAGAGGTGCATTGCTGCACCCAATTTTCGCCAGAGCGTTATGTTAGTCCCAATGTAATAGGGGGCGGGCCTATTGCAATTTTACGGGCACATCCAAGACCCGAGAACAAATATCTGTGGTTAAACAAATATCTGCCCCAGCCGGGAATCGAACCCGGGACGATCGGCTCAGTAGTCAGGATAACTAACCACTACGCCATTCGGTAGTCGGTGTGTCAATATAAAATTGAGATAATAGTTAACACGACCTTTTATAATTATAATTTCAGCGATGGTGAAGATGTGGACCTGAATCTAAAAACTAATATTGAAGGAGCCGTAATAAAGTGGGCCCAACAAGTGCACGATCTGCTGCAAGAGGACTCTTACATAGGTCAGTAAACTCATTAGGTACCAGTTAAGTACGAAAACTTTTTAAACCGCATTTATATGTACCCGCCGTTTTAGAGATCATTGATAATTTAACAAGAGTGCAGCCATGTTCAAAATCTGTTCATCGGCATAAGTAGTCATAAGTCCTCGCTTCGATTCGCTCCTTGCCGTAGTTTAGTTTCGGTTACAAATACAAAAGCTCTATTTCTAACCACGACTCCTATTCCAGCATTCAAAAGGACCAAGTTCCCTCTGCCCGAGGCTGACCTGCAGTTCTACGCCAACCGGCTGAAGAATCTGGAGGGGATCTACGGGCAGCTGCGGGACCCGCGCGTCAAGCGCATGGCGCACTACCTCGAGGACACCCGGAGCGTGTATCTGGACTGCTTCAAGACCATGCTCACTAATGTTGTTGCTGGTATGTGGTTTAGGGCTCATTCATTTTATCGGCAGATTGTGAATGGTTTAGGTAACTGACCCTCTAGTACGGGTTTTGCTATTTATGAAAAGGAAAAAAGTTTACGTTTTCACCTGTCATCTGCATACATTATCTGTCAAAAGTTTCATGATAGTTTCCATTAGGGGCGCCACTTAGTATGCGAGAAAACGTAAACTTTTATAGTTTTCGACAAACTATCAAACCTGTACTAGACCTGCTGTTGTTCGGAACCCTAGGCTGAAATGCACAATTAGGTCGAATGGCGTAGTGGTTAGTGGCCCTGACTGCTATGCCGAAGGTCCCGGGTTCGATTCCCGGCTGGGGCAGATATTTGTTTAAAGACAGATATTTGTACTCGGGTCTTGGGTGTTGATATTTATATTTAGTATCTATCTATCTATGTATTTGTGTAGATATATCAGCTGTCCGACACCCATAACACAGGTTCTGCCTAGCTTGGGGTCGGATGGCCGTGTGTGAGATGTCCCCACATATTTATTATTTATTTATATTTATTAGGTACTCACATTTAACGGCACAATTTCAGACTGGAAACGTTCTAGTTTCCTTTACTTTTAATACGTATACGATACGACCCTCCAACTCCTAATATTCATTAGAAGTCCGCAATGTTATATGCTATATACTTACATCAGTACGAGATTACCATTATAGTCATTCTGAAATCCAGTCATAAATTGCAGCGATAGTAGAGTCCCGCGACATCTACATCTACCAGCGGCCGCTGGTGCCGCACCTGGAAGCCCTCGAGGCCACGGACTTCCTGGAGGCGCGCCCGCTCATCCGACCACTGTTCCATTGCATTGGACTGCTGTGGGGGAACTCGAGGTACTACTGCAGCGTGGAGAAGCTTATACGTGAGTGCACGTGGTTTATGATGTTAGTTTTCTTAGATTATAGGCGAGACAATTTTATGGCTACAAATATGGCTACGAAAGTTCACCCCAAGAAATCATCTCACAAAAGAAAGAAAAAACGCAAATCAAATGGTTTATAGAGTGTCATAGGCTACTTTTTGGTAATCTCCAGCACAGATAATAATAACTACCTACCTCCAGTCATGGAGGAGGCTCTGTAGTCAACAGTAAATAATTAACAATGTTATGTAAAAACCTACGGAAGTCCAAGCGTTTCTTACATTGGTAAAACCACAAACCCATTCCACAGCGTTGCTGCGCGAGGTGTGCAACCTGGTGATCCAGCAGTGCTCGGCCGCCGTGGACCCGCCCTCGCTGTTCCAGGGCGAGCCCGACGAGCAACTGCTCAAGCTCAGGAAGGCCATGTCTATATTGGAGCACTTTGTGTGAGTACAACAGTTAACTTAACAGTGTAAACCATATTTTCCTAATTGGCACCCAATAAAGCGCTCCCGTTATCAACAAAAAAACATCGCAAGTATTCTCACGCCATATACGTCACACGTAGGTACATTGAAGCCTGGCGATTGGCCATATTTCTGATTATAGAGCAAAGTATTTATCTTATTAGCCTAGCTTGTAACATCTGTATTACGATACTGCCGTATACTTACGAGCTTATCTGCCGTAATCAAAACCTTCAACAAAATACAATGTATAACTCTCTTCCAGCGCAACATACGAGCTGAACCGCGACAAGGTCCACACGTTTTTCCCGGCGGGCGCTCTACCGGTGCGCTGGGCGTTCGACTTCGACCGCGTGTTCATGCGCTTCAACACGTACCTGAAGCGGCTGAGAATGATCGAGAACATCCTCGAGGCCACTGTCGAGATACTCAAGCTGGAGAAGGTGGAGTTCTGCGGCTTGAGGGGCAAGACGCTCAGTGCTGAGTGTATCAAGGTAATGCCCGGGCTATACGAAGCTATAGTTTTTCAAGCTAGGAGAGCGAGGTAGTGTTAGTCAGCCTAGCTAGCAGGTACCTACTTCTGGATTTGTGAAGACAAAATTTCTGATCTCATTTTTAAATAGGTTTATTTGTACGTATGTACAGCTTCTTCTATTTAAAACTAGTTGTTCCCGCGAGCTTCGCTTCGCCTTAAAAAGTTTTCCCGTGGGAATTCCGGGGTAGCCTATGTTCTTTCCCAGGGTCTAGACCGTATGTATACCAAATTTCATTCAAATCCTTTCAGTAGTTTTAGCGTGAAAGAGTAACAGACAGACAGACAGACAGACACAGTTACTTTCGCATTTATAATATTAGTTAGGATACAGGTTTCTATATTAATTTTTGCATCTCCCCACATTTTATCTCTGATTCTTTATGATAGTTTCGTTAGAAGCGCCATTTTGTACGCAAGAAATCAGTCCAGTTGAGATAGGAACTTTATTTGTCACTTAACTAACAAAGGTTGTCTGGAAGGAATTATATGTATTAGAATAAGTTAATAATTATGTCCACCAAACCACAAACAAAAGAAACATTGGTGGCACACTGAAACGCAGCTCCACTCCTCCAGATCCTAGACGACTACCAGCTGGACTACACGCAGCTCGGCAACATCACGTACGACCCGGCGGACCCGGAAGACGCCAGCTTTGACGAGGACTACCGGAAACACATGCGGGTGTTGGGGGATGTGGACCGGAAGCTGGCCTCGCTGTTCGCGCAGGGGCTGGACCAGTGCCACAACTTGGAGCATTTCTTTAAGGTTTGCTGTGAAATGTTATGTAATGACTTACTTTCTTGTGACGATCGTTGGTACTCCGTGATAAAAACTTAAGCCAATGTGTGTATAACTGTACATATCAATCCAGGGTGTCAGCTAAATTTTAAAAAAAGGATGTCCTTCAAAATAATTTTTAATGTGGGAGGGCTGCTGATACAAAATAGGTATATTTCCAGCAATATAAATGATAATATCCGTTATCATATGAATGGAGTATTTTATTATTTAATTCCAGTTCTTCCAAATAATCGGCGACCTGTTCAAGCGGCCCATCATCAGGGACGAGCTGACGCCGAAGCTGCCGCGGCTTCTGGACCTCATGCACGCAAATCTGGATGCTGTCAAGGAGATATTCGATGAGGAAATGGCCGTGAGTGCCATTAATAATTATTATTACGTGCGCTGCCAAAAAACAATATGAAAATGGGGGCCTTTCCATAAGTGAGAGTTGGAAGGAGAGAGGCCATTACAAAATATAACATACGCGATTTTTAATTCTATCTGTCCAAAGTCATATAGCAAAAATTGTAGACAGTGACCACCCAAGTCACTTAATTTCTACCTACATTACCCTTTTCCTAACACCCTGTATGTGAACGGTGCAGAAGCTGACGAAGGGTCCGGAGCGTCCGATGGTGGACCCGTACCTGCCGCCCGTGGCCGGCGTGCTGTGGTGGCTGCACAAGCTGCGCACGCGCATACAACTGCCCATGGACGACTTTCTACTATTTGAGGACCCGTGAGTGTTTACCAAGTTATTTAATTTTGTAATTTGTCCCGTGTTGGGCGCCATATGTGTCCCTTGGTGGGCGCCAATTGAGTCCCATTTTGGGCGCCAATTGAGTCCCATGTTGGGCGCCAATTGAGTCCCATGTTGGGCGCCAACTGGAACAACTAAATATGTTTGCTTATATTAGATATGTAGCATTAGTTGAACAATACTTTCTTAGCGTTTTAAGAACCAAGGTCAGTAAATTTACTCATTATGATATTTAATCTGACTAAAGTAAATAGAACACAATAATTACAAAATGCTTTATTTGCACCTACACAGCATAATCGAAACAGAATACGCGACGTACCTGAAACAGAAGCACGCGGAGATGCTGGGCTACCTGAACGCGCTGGAGGACAAGACGTTCAAGGCGTGGTGCGCGACTGTACCGGGCATATGCAAGACGCATCTCGCCAAGAATCTCATTTATCGGGACCCGCCGTTTGTCAGGCTCAACTTTGCACCTGAGGTAACTATGGTTTTTATATCATGCAATAACTGTATAATCTCGATTCGCTTTGTCATAAAGAGTAAAACATTTCTTATAATATAATGTCTAATTTGAACTGTTCAACAGCTGGTGATGCTGCTGAATGAGATAAAATACATGAAGTATTTGGATAAAGAAGGAATACCGGCTGAAGGTCTCGAGCTGTACGCACGCAATGAAAAGTTGCAGGTTAGTTTTTACTCGTATTTAGTAACGCAATGCCTAGTGCTAATTACTCTCCATATTTACCGTGCGATTCGTAATTACGTTTAAAAGCTGTGCCAGCCGACAAAGTCGATCGAATAGCGGACAAATGTCGTGATACTCGTGTCTCTAATGTCATTGGAGCTTGTCCTCTACAAGTCAAGGCACCGATTAACGCTACGATTGTTAACAGTACGACCTGAACCGCCTAAAGCGCGCCATAGCGTGGTACAACGCGATCCGCGAGGGCAGCCACGCGACGGAGGTGGCGCTCATCGAGCGGGAGATCGAGCTCATCGACCAGCTGCTGGGCCGCGGCGTCGAGGAGCTCACCTGGAACGATGACTGTGAGTTGTGTATCTAACTGTACCGTCTGTAGCGCGCCATAGCGTGGTACAACGCGATCCGCGAGGGCAGCCACGCGACGGAGGTGTCGCTGGAACGATGACTGTGAGTTGTGTAATTATTAATTAATTTTCTTAATCCTTTATTACACAAATATAAAAATAAGTGTACAAAGGGTGGACTTCATTTTCTACCAGTCAACCCATCGAAGGTAATTACATATAAATCACTGTAAATACGTTAGTCCCATAAAGTTTGTTATACCCGCGTCCAACATAGAACGGCAGACGAACATTGCTGCCGTTGCCAGTGACCAATTTAAGCGGGGTAACAGAATAAGACACAGCCGACGTATTTTATGCCTTACGTGCTAGAGAGATACGAATGTCCCTATTTACCATCGTGTTTTGTCACAGTTCTATATACCGAATTATTTACCGATAAATACCTAAACTAGGCTAGTACTAACTTTAAACCAATTCCCCTTTCCCAAGTTACCGACTGGATGGCGGAAGTGTACCAAGCCATCAACGATCTCCAAGAGCGTGTACTAAAAGCTCAAGAGAACATGAAGCGAGGCGTGTTCAACATCGGCAAGTGGGCCGACATCCCGCTGCACAATCGCAAGGAGAACCCGCAGAAACTAGAACTGTTGGCCGTGCATGAGAGGCACTATCGGTTCTGTAGGAGGTCAGTGCTTTATATTTATGATGCGAATAAATGGCAATTTGATGCTAATTAGCCACAAACAGATAATTTTGTTCGCAGTATGTTATGGCCCGGCGCGTCATTACAGCACCAGTCTTTGTCTTTACTACCTTTTATACCCCCAGCATTAAATAAGGAAGGAAGTAATTGATATGATAAAGTAAAAATTATAAGTATAACCTTTGTGTGTCCATTATTTTGCGTAGCATGTTTGTATTTATTTTCAGACGAGATGTGATTCGGGACAGTCACAAAGAGTTCCAAGATATACTA
Organism: Plutella xylostella; assembly: GCF_932276165.1. Taxonomy (NCBI): domain Eukaryota; kingdom Metazoa; phylum Arthropoda; class Insecta; order Lepidoptera; family Plutellidae; genus Plutella; species Plutella xylostella. Next base: position 5,862,377 of record NC_064005.1, read on the forward strand.
AGAGAAAATTATAAGCTGTTTTTCAATATCAAGGACGATGAAGAGGTAAGTTAATCATTACGTTAGTATAATATTAATATTACACGGTTTATATATAATTTATATCCACTTTCAAATAACCTAAGAACGTTTCGCCCACTGTACGTAGTTTACGAGGCAATCTTTGGGCTAACAGTTGATGGATCAAACGATTTTGGACTGTATATTTTCTATGGTTTATCAAATCCCTGTTTATATCCAACTGCATCTCAGGAGGAAGACGAAATCCCAGAACTAGAGGAGGTAGACGAAGAGACCCTCAGTGACGAGGACCGGGCCGCTCGCGCCGCTAAACAAGCAGAGATAGACGCTCTTAAGGAGGAGAGACGCCTTGCCAGGGAAGAGAGACAACGGCAGAAGCAGGAGATACTGGCAGCCAAGATGGAGAGACGAGAGGCGAGGAGGGTGAAGAGAGAGGAGAAGCTGGCCGCCAAGCAAGAGAGGCAGGAGCGGAGAGATGCAGGTAACTTAGTTATTTAGGTAATCCAGGATTATAATATTATGTCTGGTGGCTTTTATGTGTATTCAGATGTCTTGTTGAGTTGGTGGCTTCTTGGTGTTCTTATTATTGAATGTATGATGGGAAATCATCCAACCTTAGCCATTCGTGTAGGTCAGATGTAACTGAAAAAAAAGTATTCATCACGTACTTTATCTAAGTAACTATTGCGGGCAACAATAAACGTAGCTACATAAAAAGTTATAACCACATATTTGAATTTAGGTGAAGAAGTGGACTCTCCGGCTGAGGAAGTAGAAGACTACAGTCCAGAGGAACTGGCTGAGATAGCGGAGGAGGCGCAAGAGAATGAGGAGGAGGCATTCCGGGCGGAACGTTGGCCCGCCTACGTCAAGTATGTCGACTCACTGGTGAGTTACACGGTCATGTGATACGGTCCTGACTACTAACAACACATATGGTATGCCTGAAGAGGCATAATTATGAGGTGGACGACATGTAAAAAGGAGTTCATGATCGTGGAATTAGGAGAATGCGTTGCACCTTTTTTTCTGACAAAGATGACGAGAATATTAAAAATAAATAATAGAGATAAACACAGAACATTATTGTCTATGTTAGTAACGGTATATTGACGTTACAATAATATTAAAATGGAATTATATTATCTAGGTGTCAGAACAAGTGATGAAAGCCATCGACACCAGCCTGAGCTTGTTCGAGGTGCAGACCAGCCTGACCAAGGGCCCCAACGCACCGTTCATGGAGGTTGTGGCGGAGCTCAAAGACCCGGGTAAGCACAGACATTTAGATAATATTTACCAATGATACCGACTTTTGGACATTTGCATAATCTTTGCCAATGATACCTGGTCTGCAGCTGTCCAGGGCCGTTTACTTTACAGCCCGTAATATAAATAGGTCTTATAATGTTGAGTGAAGAAAGGTAAGGACAGCGTTTTGGTTCTTGGCAGATGAGTTGATTAACTTAAGTTAGTGAAAATTACCTAATGTATCTCATCATCGAGTGTATTTCATCATCATTATCATGAGCCTATAGCAGCCCACTGCTGGATGTAGACCTCCGCCAAAGCTCGCCACAGGACGCGATGCTTTCCGCATTCAATAATTACAATACAATCTTAATCTGTTATTCCGTCCATCCAAAGGTTGTCTGGAAGATATCGCTTTTAGTGATAAGACCGCCTTTTGTACCTATGTTTAAGTGTATACAAATAAAGTGTATTTTATATATTTATCTATAATTACCAGCCACTTTTCGCACGTGATTGTGTATTTAGTAACAATTAATAAAAAGAACACCATTGCAGACATATTCTTCAGTCCATCGCTAGACGACGACGAAGTTGGCGGTCTCTACAACACGCTGCAGGAGATGATGAAGGACACGTTCCTGCAGGCCACGCTGTTCCACCGGATCGACCCCGTCGTGCCCATCGCTACATATGAAGGTAAATACAGCAGATGTAACCTAGGGCTTTTGGTAACACTTTTCTTATTACAAGCTTTTGATATATAAATTTCGCATACCTAATGACCCTAAATTGTAGCAATACTGCTATCCGAAGATTAGGTTTCGATTGGAGTCCTTACAGGGTGATAAATTGTACGAGTATAATTGGATGTTTTCTTATTTACGCTGCTTATTTAGTGGACATGGAATTACTGGACCGGTCACCAAGTAAGTGAATAGGTGTAATATCTCATGACGTAATAAATCAAAGTACTTGCTAAAATTATCCTTTGATTTCAGATGACATTGCTGACCAAAACGACTTGATCGACAAATATCACGATGTCCTGAAGAGGGTTGAGAACGCCGTCAATGATATCATCCAGTATACCACGGTAAGAAGCAATCTCCTAATCATTGAAACTTAGTACATGAAACGGATGGTCTCAAAGAATGGTCTTCCATAACCCCCCGAAAATAGGAGTGTATTAATTTTATGTAACTATATTGGCGTTTGTATCTTATCCGAAAGGACTGGGAAACCTTTTCTTAAAGCTTCATCAATGTTAATTTGCACGGTTAATAATTTCTAAGGAAATCATAACTAATATTATAAATGCGAATGTGACAGTTACTCTTTCACGCCGAAACTACTGAACAGATTTGAATGAAATTGTGTATACATATGACCCTGAAAAAGAACATAACTAACTAAACTACTTTTTATCCCGCAATTCGCATGGATTTTTTTTAAGGTGAAGCGAAGCTCGCGAGAACTGCTAGTTATTTATTAAATTTGTTGCACAGAAATACGAGACCTACTCACACTTATGGCTGGAGGACCGGCAAGAGGCTCTGCAGGGCTTCCTCAAGTACGGGCGCGTCATCACCGCCGAGGAGTTCGACAAGTACCGGTTCGAGATGGGCGAGGATCCGCCCGAAGTCAAGCCCAAGCTTGAAGAGTATAAAAAAGAGGTGAGTTTGGCACTCAAAAATCCTAAACTATAAAAATGCTTGGCCGCAGTCTAAACATTTTTTTTTTAATATAAAGAATGAATTAATTGACGTTTTAAGTTGCGCAGGATAACGTTACTTTCTATATTTATTTATACAGGGTGTTGCAAAAAGGGTATACTAAGCCGAAACCTACATGTGCCGCATGGTATATCTAAGCCCGAAACAGAAATCAGAAATTCAAAATTCGCGAAACAAAAATAAAACATTACACATAGTAAAAAGTCACGTGACCGACAAAGTTTCTATGGAAAATGATTTTTTTTTCGCCTTTTCTATATTTATTTCATCAAACAACACACACATAACTAACCATTACTTTTCAACTTCCCACACAGATTGATAAATACAACGCCCTCTATGATGAAGTATCTGCGCTCCCAGTGGACTATTTATCTGGTGGTTGGCTACAACTGAACCTGAGGCGGCTGAACCAAGCCATCCTGAACGTCATTGGCAAGTGGAGCAACCTGTTCAAGGAAAACCTCAAAGAGCATGTGCATAAGAGGTAAGCAGAAATGGTCGTAAATAAGAACATTGTAATGTTTCTAGCCGGTTTTCATGGGTAAATAGGTGAATAACAGATGCGATGATTCGTGATGCAACATCCAACACGCGAAGAATCGATCATCTAGGTCCAAGGATACAAAACCACCACTAAAAACTATAAAAGGAATTAACTAGCCTCCGAAAAGTATTCAAGTACCTAAGTATCCGTAGATTTTGCGCCGTTTACATTTCCCTAACCCTATGCCCCTCCACCAGCCTCGACGACCTAGAACAGTTCATCGAGTACGCAGTGAAAGAACTATCAGTGGACCTGCAGGAAGACGACTACGACGGCCTGCTCAAGGTCATGGGCGTGCTCAACGAGGTTAAACTCAAGGTCGACGCGGGGACGGACCTCATGTTCGAGCCGCTCAGGGATATCATGGATGTCCTGAAGGAATATGGAGTGGAGTTCCCTGAAGAGACTTATGAGCAGGTGAGAGATATTTGGTTTCCATTGAAATAAGCCAAGTAGATGTTTCATTACGGGTTATAAATACGGGTGTTTCTTGACATCTTTCAAATGAATTTTCTTTATTGACACGCTTCATTGGAATAGTCGGAAGAGGGGCATCAGTGGACAGTTGATACTTTGGTAAGAATTCGTTTTTTACAGCTAAATTTTCATAGCATTTCAATGTTTTAATGACTTCTCTACTCACGACCATGACTCCCGAAAACGTGGTCAGAGGCGTCTTGAACGTATGCGAGCCATATCGCCATTTTGGAATGACTATAGATAGATTACTTGAAATAAGTTTACTTACCTCTATATCTGAACTCCTTCATCCCTACCCAGTTGGACGTGCTACCAGAGAAGTGGCGCAACCTGGTGCGGCTAGCCACCGTGGTGAAGAACACCATAGCGCCGATGCAGGCCGCGCACGCCGCGCTCATCGCCAAGCGGGTGGCGCTGAGCAACCTGCGCCAGTCCATGTACCGTGACCAGTTTAAGAACAAGGAGGTGAGATTACCTTAGGGACCACGTTATTTTATATGTGGACCAATGAGCAGAAGACACTTTTAAGGTTCTTGTGGAGATGTGGAGTGAGGCGCGGCTATTGGCCTATTGCGTAAGGTGGAGCTCCGAATCCTATTATCTACCTAAAGGAGGAGACTGCTCTGGCCTGTCATTATTCGTGCTGATATTATTTAAGATATCAACTGACGCTAAACGGGATCATTATCGACGCAGATAAACGTCACTGTATCGCGTTTTGCCATAAATACGGCGGTGTGATTGGTGAAACGCGCATGCAACGAGTTTATCGGCGTCGTTAACGAACCTGTGTACGTTGACATGACAATCACTACCTTTCTTCCTGCATTTCTTCTCTCCCCAGATATTCCTCGAGTCATGCAAAGAACCGTACAGGAAGATAGACATGGTGAACCAGGAGCTGCTGGCGTTCGAGAAGCAAGCGGAGGTGCTGGGCCACTCGGCCGGCCTGTTCGACATACAGCCGCCCGACACCAAGCATCTGAAGGCTTGCAGGCGAGATCTGAAGCTTATTAAGGTTAGTTTAGATAAAAAAATATACTACTATTCCACGGGGAAAGATATGCGATACAAACCAAAATTACCCTTCGAATGTAATTAGGGTTCTGTCTGTCAGATGTCTTTTTTTTTATTTTTATTTTTTAATTTAAGGACCACATAAAAGATAGTTACATTAACACATTTGATAACATTTGAGTGAAATACAGGACATATGCACTTCTAAATAAAAATGTAGCCACAGCATGTGTAACATTAAAGGGCGTTACCTAACTAAAAATAACTTAAATATAAAATAAGTAACTAAATAAGTATACAGATCACAAAATATTTTGAATACATTAAAAGTAATGTGTGTGAGCAATTGTCACATAGGCATGAGAACTATATGAGATATGAGTTAGTTTTTTTTTAAAATATAAATTATACAGGGTGGCCCAAAGAGTGACGTCCAAAGGAAAATGTTTGATTCCTTAGGTCAAGGGGTAGCCAAATCACCCCCATGTATGTTCAGCAATTTTTAGTAGTTTAGGAGTTATTATTTTTTTTCCAAATTTTCTACGAAAATCGACCTCAGTGGATTAATTATGTTTTATTATTTTTTGGATAACTTTTTTAAAGCATTTTTTATTTTTGTGTCATCCTCTTAAGTTGTTCTTTTAACCATAAAAGTTTCAGCTTCCTAGCTGTAAAGTAAGTTAGTTATTTTTTTATCAAAAGTTCGAATTATATCATCGAGCTAGACTGCTCTGAATTTTCTACTTGAAATTAAAAATTGAAAAAGATATTCTCATGGTGCCTTATTAATTTTAAAAACTCCGCAAGGTTCCAAAATTACATAAAAATAAAAATAAACTATTGCTTAATAGGGTATTATTTGCAGAAAAAAGCCTTCAAAAGTAAGTTTCAAGTAGAAAATTCAGAGCAGTCTAGCTCGATGATATAATTCGAACTTTCGATAAAAAAATAAGTAACTTACATTACAGCTAGGAAGCTGAAACTTTTATGGTTAAAAGAACAACTTAAGAGGATGACACAAAAATAAAAAATGCTTTAAAAAAGTTATCCAAAAAATAATAAAACATAATTAATCCACTGAGGTCGATTTTCGTAGAAAATTTGGAAAAAAAATAATAACTCCTAAACTACTAAAAATTGCTGAACATACATGGGGGTGATTTGGCTACCCCTTGACCTAAGGAATCAAGCATTTTCCTTTGGACGTCACTCTTTGGGCCACCCTGTATGTATAGATTTTGTATTTTCCCGTGGAATGGGATATAGGCGCACCATCTTTGGCCGTGATGCTTCATCCGTTACAATCATAAAATACCTACAGTAGGTATACATACGCATAGGTACGCAGGCCAAAGTAGTGTGAAGTCACCCAGCCTGCTAGACCTTCACCAGGTAGCGGGAAGTGTTTGGTTGAAAATTGCGGCTTACAGTGCCGTGTGGCTCGCTTATGACTATTAGTAAACAAGACTGATGATAACAATCAGAAATTAGATAGCCCACAACCTTAGGTAGTAAGGGGCACATAAACCTGACCCCCCTCAGAAGCATTATTACTATGAGAGGGGGGTCAGCTTTCTCTGCACCTGACCGTACCTAAATGAGCGATTTACGATGATACATAGTAACCCCAACCCAACTCTTGCAGCAACTATGGGACTACTACCAGCTAGTGAACGGCACCATCGAGTTCTGGAAGAAGTCTCCGTGGAAGAAGATCGACGCGGACGGCATGGACCAGGAGTGCAAGCGCTTCACCAAGGACCTGCGACAGCTCGACAAGGATATGCGGTCTTGGTGGGTACACTTACTTCATATTAATGGAATATAATTGATAGTTCGGTCCACCAATCCACCAATCCGTGGTGGCCTAGGTCTAAAACCCATCATTTTTGGAAGGAGACCCATGCTCCAGCAGTGCGGACGTGATGGGTGATGGGTCGTGATGGATGGAATATGAATTTGATAGCACGGCTGATAGTGGTTGGAAGGCCGAGGACAGAGTGTTGTGGACCCTCTGTTGATGAGCATGCCTTCTTCTTTTGCTTTTTGGTGTACTCACTCCCCGGAGGAGCAAAGGCGAACACCACAGTTTTCTATCTCTTTGTGGCGATAACAGCGAGCTCTACATCGGACTATAGTTTCTGATTTGAACGGCACTGTATCTGTTTCTGGAGATAAGCGCGGATAAGTTACCTCTGCAGTTATATAACGACCTTTCATCACTGCACTGCATTATTGATTCCAGGGAGCCGTACGCATCAATAGAATCCACGATAAAGAACCTGATGACCTCTCTGAGAGCCGTCACCGACCTACAGAACCCAGCCATGAAGGACAGACATTGGGTCGAGCTCATGATGGCTACCAAGGTAATTTACTCTTACCAGGTAATCTTACGAAAATAATTTCTTGCAGGAAAAAGGGGTATGTTATAAATATGTTTGGCGTGTAAATTTAGGTTTGTGTCTCTGAGGCCTCGTAACTTTGAAATAGCTGGACCTATAAGAGAAGACTTGATTGACAGTTTCTTAGCAATGTATCATGAAAATTGGTTTATCTGTCTAAAAAATATGCGCTTATTAGCTATCATCTTCTAGAATTTGCTGCTTCTATTTAGATACCTATTGAATTTACCGTATACATATAATTTTTAAAACAGCTCAGAGACATGCTTCAACCATGCATTGTTATTATAGTTATGTCATATCTTAATCATATATCATTGTTTGTTCATCTAGACACCAAAACCTTCATTCACCTCACTTGATCACACCACCATGCCATCAATCATCAATCAAAGTAAAATCAAAAGCCGCATCTCATTTGAGGAAATTTTAGATGACTTCAAATCCCTGGAGGGCTTAGCTAGCAACGTCACCTTTACTAATGGGCATAAAGAGACTGAAAATGATCCTGAAGTGATGAATACTGGCATGAAAGATGAGGCGTATCTACAGTTGCAAGATTTCAGGAGACCAAAGCCAAATGAGCCAAGAAACTGCTCGAACAGATTCAGGAAGATGAACCGTTCGTATTCCATGAGGGAATTCAAGAAGCAAGGATTCCAACTGAAGTCCTTGCAAAGAAAGGATTCGACGCAGAAAAATGTAAACAGTAGTTTTCTATTGTCAGAATTCATACTATAGTCGTACATATATCTACATCCTATAGCTATAGATGCCATGTAAATAGTTGTAAATATGTTTATGAAACTGACCAAGACGAATTAGATAAATCAAGTAAGTGATTTTCTTTCTTACGGATAAAGTTCTAAGCTTAGTATCTTTAGCTTTTTGTATTAGATAGTGTTTGAACTCTTCTGAACGTTATTCCATTACTTTTAATAAAATTTTAACCTCATTTAATTGGCATTAAAGGTGAAGTTCAGCATCGACGACGACACAACCCTGGCGGACCTGATGTCCCTCAATTTGCACAAATATGAAGAGGAAGTGAAGACGATCGTCGACAAGTCTATCAAAGAAGCCTCTATGGAGAAAACACTCAAGTGAGTCATTTGTACTTCAGACCATTACTAGTTATAGTTGGTATTATTTGCCAATAGTCCATGAACCAGAAATAAAATTATGAACTATGGGGATGGTCCTAATAAAATGACTGTGCAAGAACAAAATCCCAGAAGGGTTTAAAAAAATGTGCGGTTAAGTAACAAATGTACCAACTTGCGTGCGTGAACAAAGTCGCGTCGACAGTAACTAATATTGTGTAAATAACGAGGTAACTCCTATAGAAACTAATCATTTTGGATATACGTAATTACCGCCACTCGTAGGTATTAAAACATTAAACATGATATCACAGATGTATCAATAGTGAGGTATATACAGTTTTATCTTCCTCTAACTCAGGGAACTGGAGGCGACGTGGGCGGCGATGCAGTTCGACTACGTGCCGCACGAGCGCACGGGCGTCAAGCTGCCGCGCGCCAGCGAGGAGCTCATCGAGATCTTGGAGGAGAACCAGGTACAGACAACCTTAGTTGAACATGAAGAGCGTAGGGCGTGGCATTCCAGAGCTAGGGTTCCTATAAATCCTTTCTCCAGTTTATCGTCATCACCGTTAGCTCGTTATCGTCGCCTGCTCAACATAGGGCCTCTCCCTAGGAGCAACATAACACTCTGACCTCTGACCGGGGGCTTCCCCCCGAGCCCGCTGGACCGACGATCGTAGACAGGTAGCCGGTAGTGGCTGGATAAGGAAGGCCGAGTACATACGGTTATGGTGCTCCTAGGAAGAGGCCCTATGTTGAGCAGGCGACGATAACGAGCTAACGGTGATGACGTTAAACCGCGGACCGCGGAGAAAGGATTTATAGGAACCCTAGGTCTGGAATGCCACGCCATTGGTAACCAGATTCGACTGCTCTCGTGTCAATAGTGGATGTCACACATTCTACTAATAATAATAATATGATAAATTATTGTTATAATGATTCTTTCATTTTTCAATAGAACCAAGTTCAGAATATGATGTCGTCTAAATTCATCGGCTTCTATGAGAAGGAAGTGAGCGCTTGGCAAAAGAAACTCGGCACCGCCGATGCCGTCATACAGCAGTGGTTTGAGGTAAATTACACTTTTTTGGTAAGTATATAGAATTAGGTTTTTTTAAAATTTTATGTTGTGTATCGCGGTCGCCCTCCTTATTCTCATGGTAAGGGCACGAAAGCTAACCGGCTAAGAGAATGCTAGATGCTAGGCTAGTCCAGTTTATGCTACTATAAAATGGCTACTGAACCTACTAATTCTGAGTAACCTTTCATACCACCCGGAGTTTACCAGACTTTTAAGCTATGCTCTTAAATTTACTATAATTGAACTGATTTCACCTTGTTGCACGCTGACGTATGTAGCTTGTGAGTATAATGTTTCCTAGTCACTAGTTACACTAAATAACAGACATGCAAACCCACAAGTTCAAAACATCTCACCCATGGTATAAGACCATTATCTCACCCCAATGTATAATGTAGGTACGTGTGTATACTTCAGCCCTTCTTTGGTTCTGTTTGTTTATATTAAGCCCTAATGGGCGTTATATTGCTGTGGGGTTTTTAATATGTATTTTATATAATATTCATGCTTTTCCTAACACTGCATTAACAAATAAATAAATTGTTATTTAATACAACGTACAGGTACAACGCAAATGGCAGTACTTGGAGAGTATCTTCGTAGGGTCCGACGACATTCGAGCACAACTCCCAGAAGATTCCAAGAGATTTGACGGCATTGATAAAGATTTTAAGGTACTCACAAAGTCAATAACTATGTATGTAGGTTAGTACCTACTATAGTTTGCCGGCGAACTATTCTGCAATCCTTGTAACCGGACCTTTGCCACGAAGCTGGGTTTTGAGAGTCACATCCGCGCCCACCGCCGCAGAAGTCCTACTAAGGCCCGGGTCTCCTATTTACGCCGTAGGTCGCGACCAGCGTCACGCCGTAGGCCGCGTCACGATGCTCACTATAGAAATGTACTGATGCGGTCTCCCTCACACGCCGACGTTGGCGCGTAGATGTAGTGAGCATCGTGACGCAGCCTACGACTTGACGCTGGACGCGACCTAAGGCGTAAATAGGAGACCCGGGCCTAACCCCTGAGGTCGCCGTCATCGGTTCACGATGAGGAGGACATCAGGTACCTACTATAGTAGAGGCTTGCGTCTGTTCGCAACCACTGAATAAAAAAAAAACTATCAATAATGATGTTTATAAGACGACCTAAAATGTTGAAAACATCCCTTACTCCTCACAACGCAGGAGCTACTCCGAGACATAGGCACGACTCCCAACGTGATCCAAGCGACCAACAAGCCGGGTCTGCTGGACAAACTGGATGACCTCATGAAGAGCCTCAACATGTGCGAGAAGGCGCTCAATAACTACCTGGAGACCAAGCGGCTCGCCTACCCGAGGTTCTACTTCGTGTCGTCAGCGGATTTGCTCGGTAAGTTATAATAAAATAAACATATGGTGGATAAAGAAATGATATGAAAGTGGTTTACGGAATCATGCTATTACAGCCTAACTATTCGAAGGTCTGGCAATAATTCTTATAGAAGTATGCAACAGCCGCCATTTTCTTTATCTGCCCCCTTTATATCTATTACATGATCCACCTTTATTCTTAATACATTATTAAACTCGAAAAAAAGATTAAAGATCAGCTGTAGAATATTTTCCAACATAAAAAGTATTCCAATTTGGAGCTTTTACGAACATTTCTACGACTCTCTTAAATCCCTTGCATTCCCAACAGACATCCTCTCGAACGGCAACAACCCGCCGGCGGTGTGCCGCCACCTGCCCAAGCTCTACGACAGCCTGGCCAAATTGGTGTTCCCGAGCGCAAGCAGCAAGCTCGCCTTCGAGATGATCTCCAAGGAGAACGAGGAACACGTGCCGTTTAAGGCGCCGTGCTGCGATTGTTCTGGCAAGGTATGATATAATGAATCAAACGAAGATGTATGTATGTAGTGATTGATAAGAAACTTGCAAAGTATATTTTGTAAATTTACGACATTATGGTGTAAGAATAGTCATGGAGCCTTATTTGCCTGACGCCGGATGATATTCCAACAAGAAAACTTTTCAAAGTAGCCGAAGACTATACAGGGTGTTGCAAAAAGGGTATACTAAGCCGAAACCTACATGTGCAGCATGGTATATCTAAGCTCGAAACTGAAATCGAAATTTCAAAATTCGCGAACCAAAAAAATTTTTTTTCGGCTTAGTATACGTTTTTTGCAACACCCTGTATAAATAAACCCAAAGGCACCCTGACTTTCCACCCGAGATTTGAAATGCAGCTATACTGCGACGATCGATTCGCGTCAGTGCAATTCTATGTTGACCAATTAATATGATTGGGGATATCAAAGGCATTGCATATATCAGCACATACCTATCCGGTGGAAAAGCATTCTAAACTATAAAGCTTCAATCCCCAGGTGGAAACCTGGCTGAACCGCGTGACAGACTGCATGCGCTACACTCTGCGCGACATCTTCGAGCACTGCGTGAAGTCGTACGAGGAGAAGTCTCGCGACGAGTGGGTGTTCGACTGGCCCGCGCAGCCCGCGCTCGTCGGCACCCAGATCTGGTGGACCACCGAGACTAACCAGGCGTTTGGGAAGCTGGAGGAAGGTAAGCTTTGGGTGTAGTTAGTAGAAAATGGACTTGGTGACCTAATAGCAAATATGGACAGTATTTCTTACTTTGCCAGTGCTACGCAATGCCCTTTTATTGTATTGTGAAGATGGTAAAGCTACAGGGTGGAAACTATTTCTACATGGATAATATGGATATATTAACTGCCAGTTTCTATAACTCTATCTATCCATAACTGGTAGTTACTTTCATACGATTTTGACATAATGAAAAGTTACAATCTCTCAAAATCGTATGAAAATAACTACCGGTTATGGATAGATAAAGATGAAACTGGCAGTAACTCTACAATAATGTATTCCGTCCGTTATTCTCGCAGGCTACGAAAACGCACTAAAAGACTACCAAAAGAAGCAGATAGCGCAACTGAACGCCCTAATCGTGCTTCTACTGGGCGACCTCACTCCGGGCGACCGACAGAAGATCATGACCATCTGTACTATAGACGTGCACTCGCGAGACGTCGTCGCCAAGCTTATAGTTGCTAAGGTCGAGAACTCCAACGCATTCCAGTGGCAGAGCCAGTTGAGGTGAGTGGGGTCAATGTTAAAGTTCCGATTAGCGTTTGCTGAAGATTATTTCACCTATCTGAGATGTCGGTAAGCAGAATGATATTGTAATTTCTGCACTCTTATAACAAAGATAAAGTTATAAGAGTTGTGTTGCGCTACTATTGCGGGTGTCTTCCCGCTATCATAGGTACCTTTACTACCTATAAGGATATTAAGGATCCATAAAACTTTAGGCGTTGGCATGTGTGCCTCAATATTTCGTATTCGAGATTGACAGATTGACAGTGTCAAACATAATTTTAAATCAATGCGTTGTAATCGTAGTTTCAGCGATTTCAAGCATAACGTTCCACATTTCCCACAGACACCGCTGGGACTCGGCGCAGAACCACTGCTACGCGAACATCTGCGACGCGCAGTTCCTGTACGACTACGAGTACCTCGGCAACACGCCGCGCCTCGTCATCACGCCGCTCACCGACCGCTGCTACATCACGCTCACGCAGGTATGTCATGGGATCAGTTCGTCATATTCCTCTTTGAGCTAGACTAAAGTTCATTAGTTTGGTGAAAAGATTGGCCAATCGGATCAGCGTCAGTAATAACTGACTGCCCAGGATGCGTCACTCGAAGGGCTTCTTCCGTAACGTGACCATGAAGTGGCATATAAGTCCCATTGATGATTAGTCGATAAACTGGCCTTTAAAAGAGAGACCAATAGAGCCTTCATTTCAGAGTCTTCATCTGGTGATGGGCGGCGCGCCCGCCGGCCCGGCCGGGACTGGAAAGACAGAAACGACCAAAGACCTGGGGCGAGCGCTCGGCATCATGGTGTACGTGTTCAACTGCTCCGAACAGATGGACTATAAGTCTTGCGGGACTATCTTCAAAGGTTTGGCTTTACTTTGACCACACTTCGTTTTTGTCGTGACAATTAAATGGCTAAAATTAACTTACATAGAGCGCACATTGAAAGGATATGATAGGCTAATCCATAGATAGATCAATATACGTATTTTACCGATCATGTCTGTCTATCCTCTCCGGACAGGGCTCCAATACACTAAATTCTTTTCAGCGGTCGATCCAAAAAAAATATTTATTTATTTATTAGAAGACCAACAAATGATACACTTGTTACATACATCAGCATCAGCATTAAAACGTATCCTTAATTCACCAGGTCTATGCCAAACCGGGGCATGGGGCTGCTTCGACGAGTTCAACCGGATCGCCATAGAGGTGCTCTCAGTGGTGTCGGTGCAAGTGAAGAGTGTGCTTGACGCGCTGAAAGCCAAGAAGAAGAAGTTTGACTTCATGGGAGAGACCATCCCGCTGGTGGGGACTGTTGGCATGTTCATTACGATGAACCCAGGGTATGCGGGGAGAACGGAGCTGCCTGAGAATCTGAAAGCTTTGTTTAGGTGAGTGACGCGGTGTGTTTGTAATTGTAATGTCAGAGTTAAGGGAAGATTTTTTTGCAGTCTATTAAAAGGTCAAGTGGCCTTGGACAGGTGATCATAACTTTTGAGGTAGGCGACTTCTCTCGTGTGCCCTCAAGCCCAAGGTTTAACCAGTTTAGACGTAATGGTTCGATGAGGAAGGCCTTATGTGCGGCCAATGCCTCGCAGTTGATGGCTATTTGATAACCATATGCAACACAGGGAATGCTTGTGTCACGACTAGGCTAAGACTCCTTCATAATATATCAATCTTTAGCACCCAATAACCCATTTAAATTGTACCTATCCGACTTTTCATACTCACCATTTCACCACTCAAATAGACCGTGTGCCATGGTGGTACCGGACTTCGAGTTGATCTGCGAGATCATGCTGGTGGCCGAGGGCTTCCAGGACGCCAGGCTCTTGGCACGCAAGTTCATCACATTGTACACTCTATGCCGGTGAGTTTATGGTTCATTTTAGACATGTGAATTAAATATTACAGATTTTTATTACCATTGTAAAGTAGATTAGCGATATAGAGATTATCTTTATTCCAAGTATTTGAATATTTTCAGAGAATTACTCTCTAAGCAAGACCACTACGATTGGGGACTGCGTGCAATCAAGTCTGTACTTGTGGTGGCTGGATCGTTAAAGGTACGTATCGTATAATGTTGATAATGACAAGGAAGTCCCCTTCCTCATCTTGATAAATATTACCAAAATAGACGCACAGTAAGTATGATACACAAACTTTGTTGGCCATCAGCTTCAACACTGTAGCAAAAAGGCTTTACCTCAGTATATGTAAGTTGCTTCTACAACTCAAAAACTCCAGCTCCTAATTCTTCCTAATAACCTTTTATCTCTGCAGCGCGGCGACCGCCAAAGGCCCGAAGACCAAGTGCTAATGCGAGCGCTCCGAGACTTCAACATTCCGAAGATAGTGACGGACGACACGCCGATCTTCATGGGTCTCATAGGAGACCTGTTCCCCGCGCTGGACGTGCCCAGGAAGCGAGACCTGGACTTTGAGAAGAATCTCATAGACGCGGCCTTGTCGATGAAGTTGCAGCCGGAACCAGGGTTTATATTGAAGGTCAGTAGAAAATAAGTGGTTTTAATAGCGTGTCAGTAGGTAGGGTTGGGTATTAGGCGAAGGGGCTGAGTTCCCAGGATGCACCGGAAGTATAAGGCACATTAGTTATATATAAGGTTCTTTCACCCATCCCCTCTCGTTATTGATATATTCCTTTTGTCTCATTTACATCATAACGTACCTAAAACTAGGTTTATTCAATGTATCTTATTTCAGATGGTGCAACTAGTAGAGTTGTTCGCAGTGCGGCATTCAGTATTCATCGTCGGTTTTGCGGGCACTGGCAAGTCTATGGTCTGGCAGTGTCTGAACAGAACTTATCAGGTAAGAAATGAAATGACTATCTCATAAAATACCGCGTTCTGTTGTCAATATATTTATAACGCCCGCCAATAAAGAAACAATATGAAAATGGCGAACGAACTCGCATGCTATCTATATCCCCTTGGCATATCTGGCAATCCTACTTACTTCCTATTGCCAATGACGTAACTGCTGATTATTCATTTATATATGGGGCGGTAGAACTGTATTTCCTTTATAGTTTACATTATTTACACCTCCCACAGCAATTAAAACAAAAGCCGTACTACAACGACCTAGACCCAAAAGCCGTGACAAACGACGAGCTATTCGGCGTGATCAACCCGGCGACGCGCGAGTGGAAAGACGGCCTGTTCTCGGTGATCATGCGCGACATGGCCAACATGGCGGGCGACGGGCCCAAGTGGATCGTGCTGGATGGGGATATTGATCCTATGTGGATCGAGAGCTTGAATACACTTATGGATGATAATAAGGTGCGTTTATAACATAGGCAGTGTGAGGTAAGTATACATAACATACATAAACCTCACCGTCTGAATGAAGAGTGAAAACTATAACAGCGTGTAAACAGCAAGGTGGTGACCCCCGCGTGATACAATCATATGTTTATATCTCACTTTTCGAATGTTTGAATAACTGCCACTAGAAACTGCCTCTGTAATAGTGGATTTTCTTGTGGCTATAGCCGAACGTCTGAGCCTGATTTTCATACATGTGCCTCCACCGCAAAGCATAATATATGAAAAACAGGCTCAGCTATGCGAACTAACTTAGTTTTGCTGGCAGTGGACGTTCGGCTTATTGGTCTGGCTTACACCTATTCACTCTACAGGTGCTAACCCTGGCCAGCAACGAGCGTATAGCCCTGACCAAGTCGATGCGGCTGCTGTTCGAGATCGCCACGCTGCGCACGGCCACACCGGCCACGGTGTCGCGCGCCGGGATCCTGTACATCAACCCGCAGGACTTGGGGTGGAACCCGTGAGTTACTGCTGCGACTGTAATGTTTAAAATTACACATGTAGTGTAAAGCTTTGAAGAAGACGGATAAGAAATTACTGCTTAACATAGAGTACTCTAACATGGATCGCCACAACTGTCCTCGGCCTTCCAACCTCTACCTGCTGTGCTAAAAAAATTAAGTATGTTATTTTAGTGCTGCTTCATCTGGTAAGAGTGTCAGTGACAAAGACACGAGCTAGGCTAGCACTATGTAGCTGTGGTGGAAGGATTGGCAGCAGCTTAGCGTCAGTTGCTCAAGATGCACTGGACTTATGTAAGGACCAGTAAATGCTCTTTATGTGCTCCGTTTACGTCTCTAAGCACATTTTAAACAAACTACCCTTCCCTTCCAGCTTTGTAGCGTCCTGGATAGAGACAACCCGCGACGACGAGTCCGAGAAGGCGATGCTGACAGTGTTCTTCGACAAGTACATTCCGCCATTACTCGAGTCGTGCAAGAAGTACAAGCGAATCACGCCGCTGACGGAGCTGCAGCAGATCCAGCTCACGTGCTACCTGCTCGAGTGCTTCATGAATAAGAATCTGCTGCCGAGCGATTGTCCTAAGGAATGGTGAGACATTCTGTTATAAATATGTAGTTAAGAATTGATTGTGAGAAGTGGACAGAAATAAATGTATTGCTGCTCGGTTTGCTGATGTTATGAGTCTCGTGTTTTTATACTACTAATCCTAACTAATATTATAAATGTGAAAGTAACTGTGTCTGTCTGTCTGTCTGTTACTGTTTCACGCCAAAACGAATTTACGAAAAAAATTTATATGAATGAAATTTGCTATACATACGGTCTAGACCCTGGGAAAGAACATAGGCTACTTTTTATCCCGGAATTCCCACGGGAAAACTTTTTAAGGCGAAGCGAAGCGCGCGGGAACAGCTAGTACATAATAATGCTGTGTGTCTACTCAGCGCAGCGGTGTCCCTAAGATGAGACCTCATGTTATTCGGAAGTGTTTCATGAATCAGATAAATAATGAATGGAGGCTAGCTAAAGCAATGTTAAAATAACTCATTTATTTTCAGGTACGAAACCTACTTCGTGTTCGCGGCGTGCTGGGGCTTCGGCTCCGCCCTGTTTCAGGACCAGTTGGTCGACTGGCGCAGCGAGTTCAGCAAGTGGTTCACCAACGAGTTCAAGTCCATCAAGTTCCCGTCCACAGGCACCGTGTTCAACTTCTACATCGATCCGGAGACGAAGAAGTTTCTACCGTGGTCGGAGAAGATTGAGCCGTTTGATATGGACCCCGATCTACCGTTGCAGGTGAGTTCTTAGCCGTTATTTTTATGTTTAAAGTTATGCGCTAATTTATCACTATCGAAGTGGTGGCGGGACGGTTTTAGCTAGTTGTTTTTTAAATTTATTTATAGATAACCAACAGGCAGCGGTACAAAGTAGATTATACATAAGTAATGCGTGTAAGGGAAGTCCAATATAAAAAAAGCCAAGCGGCTCGTGTCGCCGCCGAAGACATCAGACGACCATGGCGAAAATCCGCGAAAATGTCATGGGACGACGTTGCACAACTTCCAAGACTACTGATTTGAAAAGACAAGATATCAGGCTATGTCCTTGATCTTTCGAGATCTTTCTACCTAAGTCGCATTACATTGGTTTATTTAACAATCGCTTCCTCACAGTCGTGTCTGGTCTCCACGGCGGAGACGACCCGCACGCGGTTCTTCATGGACCTGCTGGTGGCGCAAGGGCGGCCCGTGATGCTGGTGGGCGCGGCCGGCAGCGGCAAGAGCGTCAGCCACAAGCTCAACTAGTGTCTGACTGCTGTGCCGAGGGTCCTGGGTTCGATCCCCGGCTACGACAGATATTTATTGTTGTTTCTTGGATTGTGTGATATCTCCCACCCGAGTGGCATGCGTAGATATTATAGCAGAAACCTTCCATTCTTAGACGGAACCTCCGCTCTACTCAAGTAAAAGTATGATACCGCGCTTGATAAACATCGTTTCCTCACAGTCGTGCCTAGTCTCCACGGCGGAGACGACGCGCACGCGGTTCTTCATGGACCTGCTGGTGGCGCAAGGGCGGCCCGTGATGCTGGTGGGCGCGGCCGGCAGCGGCAAGTCCGTCAGCGTCGCCGCCAAGCTCAACTCGCTGAGCGACTCGTACGCCGTCACTAATGTGCCGCTCAACTTCTATACTACTTCTGGTGAGTGGGTATAGTCCATGAGTTTTTTTTCTCCTACAAACAAGATGGTCTGCTTATACGGCATGTGGATAAAGAAGCGATGTGAAAATGGCGGCTTTTACATAGCGTAAAATGGAGTATAGACAGAGTTAAGATTGCATTAATCCCGTTCCCCATTTTCATAGAAAAATCAATTCTTTATCCGCAGGCGTTGTACCGTTATCTATTAGGTAGGTATCTCAGAAAAAATATATAAAATTCTTAAAATTTATGCCATTTTAGTAAATATAAAAGTCAAATGCCATTATAAAAGTCACTTCAACTTAAATCTACCTTAGATAATTTTACTGATAAAATTTCAGCCTGTATCTATATTTTATACAGAAATGATGCAGAAGATCCTCGAGAAGCCGCTTGAGAAGAAGTCGGGTCGCAACTACGGCCCGCCCGGCAGCAAGACCATGATCTACTTCGTGGACGACATGAACATGCCTGAAGTAGATGCGTACGGCACGGTGCAGGCGCATACGCTCGTGCGGCAGTTCTTGAACTATGGTCATTGGTAAGAGTTTGATGTCATGGAGGATGATGTGTGATGAAAGGCGGAGTAGAATAGCATCAATCCTTACGTGGGTATGGTATCGTTTGACACGAATACTGACAGATGGGCAGAAAATGGGTGGCCGCCATTCTTCAATGTGGTTAGGTATTTCTAAAGATCACAACTTCTCGTATCTATGGGCTCTTGTATAGGCGGGGGTAATCCAATAGTGGCCTTCAACGGGCTTATTGTGTTGTAACCTATATTGTACAGGAATATTTCAACATCTTACATTTATATCCTTTGTTCCAGGTATGACAGACAGAAGCTGACATTGAAGGAGGTTGCTAACTGCATGTTCGTCTCCTGCATGAACCCCACGGCCGGCTCCTTCTCTATAGACCCGCGGCTGCAGAGGCAGTTCTGCACTTTTGCTATCAGGTACACATTTTATTTTACTGCTATAGGCATAGATCAGGTCCTAGTGGCGCCATCTACTTACATCCAGTTTGGGTCGTCTGATATAACTACATCTTTATAGTTATACTAATTTTCGGATACATTTTTTAAGTTTAAAAGTCTATAAAAATCTTTTCTTCTACAGTTTCCCCGGAATGGACGCATGCTTCCACATCTACAAGCAGATCCTGACGCAGCACCTCGGGAACTCCCTCAACAGGTTCCCAGTGGTGGTGCAACGCTACGTAGAGAACATAGTGACGTGTGCGCTCGCTCTGCACACTAAACTGTCCACGACGTTCCTGCCTACAGCCATCAAGTTCCATTATATCTTTAATTTGAGGGACTTGTCTAATATCTTCCAGGTAAGATGGTAGGGCTAAGCAAATTCAAATGTATTGCATGTGTGGTAGTTATTTATTTATTTTATTTATTATGGTTCACCAACATTTGTTACATCAAAACTATTATAGAAATAAGAATCTAGAATATCTATCTAGATATCTAGAATAAGTTTAAGTGTTACATTAAAGAGAAACTCAGTAAAAAAGCTTATTATAGAATTGATGATTACTTAGAGGACGTTAATGCATGGCTGTGATAAGTACTTAGCTCTGCTCATATTATTATAATAATAATAATTAAGCTTATATGTATTGTATACCAACTAGTTTTAAGTCTTTTTTTGAAAAGATGGCTCAGGAGTTTCTTGCCTCCGTTCTTCTCCTTAGACAGAAAGAGCCCCCCCTTATCCGAACGGAGAGTAATTTGTAAAAATTGACGTTCATCAGAAAATTTTATATTTGTACGATGAATAAAAAATTTTGACTTTGACTTTTGACTTTAACTTTGACTTTATTACAATTCTATAACTAAATACAAACTAGATGCACAAACAATGGACAACATTTCATTTTCTTTACCCTATATTTTTATTAGTTATTCGGAAATTTTATAGAAAATTAGTGGACCCGTATTTTTTTATTTTGTATATACATAAATTTTTGCATGTTATTTTTAACTTTTAAGTTAATTATTTTAAAACCGGAAGTGACGTCACATATTAGGCTCAATTTTTATTTTTGTCTATTGCCTGAGTCTCGAAAAAATACATAAATGACACTGACAAGTGACATTTAAACTTTGTTTACATGCCAACCAACAAATGGGTCATTTTCAAATGACCTTGATATTTCTAATGATGGAAAGTAGGTACTTATCATGTAAAAAAATAATCAGAAGCATTTTTTCAGCTGTGTAGGCGGTGGCATGCTCTGGGACATATTATATAGAAGTCATCTCTTAATAATAAATAAAAAAAATAGTCAGAAAGTGTCAGAACAGAATTAATGAAAATGACCCAAATAAACAACAACGGCACGATAAAACGTCAACGTCAATCAAAAATGAAAGTGACAGTTACTTTGTTTTTAAATCTATAGGCTTTGATCATCAAAATGCATCGCACCTGATGCATGACGTCATCAGCACTTTTTACTATTTTATGATTTTCTCAAAAATGATACATCTAAAAAATACAAAAACATTTTTTTTGTGGCCTTTAGAGCTAAATCTCGAAATGGTTTTCGATTTATAGCAGCTTTAGTTTTTTGAAATGTTGTCCATTATAGGTAAACACTGCATGCAAAAAATATCGTCAAATTTAGTGGCTACTTAAAATAAATTTAACTACTTATACTAATTATAAAAATAAAATTATAATTGATTAAATTGAATTAAATTGAATTGAATTAAAATTGAATTAAAAATTTAGATTAATATATTAATTGATTGAGAAATTAATTGTATTTTTAAATAAGTTATATGGTAAATAGTTCATCATCGTTATCTTAGTAGTCAACAATCGTCCACTGCTTGACATGGACCTCTTCCAAGAGGCGCCACAACGCTTTGCACGGTCTTCCTCCTTTCTGTCTAAGGTCGTTGGTCCAGCGGGCCTGTCTGGCCCGTGGTCCTCTGGCCCTGTCCAAAATTGCGCTTGCCTGATATTATAATTCATATAAAATTATAACACCCAGGGAATGCTATTCACGACGGGCGACGCCATCAAGGTTCCCTCAGATCTGATCCGCCTCTGGACCCATGAGGCGACGCGGGTGTACTCCGACAAGCTGGTCTGCGCCGAGGATAATGACACCTTCGGGAAACTCGTCGCGGAAGCTATCAAGAAGACTTGTGAGGTAAACATAGTGGCTTAGCTTTTATAAATAAATAAATTAAACCGCCTGTTGAATACGGATGGAGGAGCGACGAGTTAGCAAAGGCTAACCATGTCCACCAAAAGTACAAGATAAATAAAATATAGCTTCATCCATCCTCTATTAAAACTGTGTGATTCTATATTTTCTGGTTCTCAAATGTGGAAAGCCAATAACGCCATATTCCTGTCTAAGATTAATTTGCAATAGGTACCTATAATCCATTTGCCTTTTTCCAGGACTACGATGAAAAGATAGTATTCGAAAAGCCACTAATATACTGCCACTTTGCTGAGGGTGTGGGAGATCCCAAGTACTTCCCTATTCACGAATGGCCTCAACTCAAGAAGTTGCTCGACGAATCTCTCTCCAGCTACAACGATCTTGTCGCTACCATGAACCTGGTGCTGTTTGAAGACGCCATGTACCATATTTGCAGGTAATTACATATTGAAAGAAGCTAACATTAATTATGTGCACTGCTAAATCTATCATTGAATTTCCTCATTCAGCCTTTTCCTGCTATCCGACTGGTAAAGACTAGACTAAACGATGCTCTAGCGGATGGTGTTATGCTATTATTTAGTCTTCCGTCATATCATGTGATGCTATTTGCTTTTATGAGGCTACAGCCGATTTGTATTATAAAACCGCATTACTCTCAGTAAAGTTAAACCTTATGTTTTATACTTATTTTTAATAATTTATTTCATAGAATCAACCGCATCCTCGAGGCGCCGCGCGGCAACGCACTATTGGTCGGAGTAGGTGGCTCCGGCAAGCAGTCGCTATCGCGTTTATCAGCCTTTATATCTTCACTGGAAGTATTCCAAGTGCAACTAAGGAGGGGCTACAGTATTAACGACCTTCGAGCTGATCTGGGTAAGGTTTAAATTTGTCTGGTAGATGAGTAGAATTTATAAAGTGGTAAATAAGGGTCAAATTGCGTCTGCCTTTATATCCACTTTGGAGGTGTTCCATAGCCGATATGGGGGGTAAAATTGACATTAGCGTAGCTCTGGCTATTTGATAAACTATACAAAATGGGTTAGATAGTGCTATGGGTGGTGAATGGATAGATCGGCTTGGGCGTCCATATCCATTCGCGATTTTTATGGCCAATATTATTCTTTGCCATGTGAATCACCAAAGATACTGTGGCACCAATAAATATATTTCTTCCTTATTCCAGCCGGCCTCTACATAAAGGCAGGCCTCAAGAGCATCGGCAGTGTGTTCCTCATGACGGATGCTCAGGTCGCGGAGGAGCGGTTCCTGGTGCTCATCAACGATCTGCTGGCCTCAGGAGAGATCCCAGATTTGCTGGCTGATGATGAGCTGGAAAATGTTATCAATGGGGTCAGGGGCGAAGTGAGTAATGATGAAGGGTTCTTAAGTAGATTAGTATGCGAAAAGCCGAAAAGTTTTTGTCACGTTGTTCTCAAAGCCGCGTGAAGTACCTAACTACGCGTGCGAGACAGTGGGCTAGCAAATTTGAAAATATTATAGTTTTTATCGTTATTTTTCAGACGAAAGCAACTGGTGTTCAGGATACGAGGGAAAATTGCTGGAGATTCTTTATCAACCGTGTGCGGACAATGCTGAAGGTACTTTGCCCGCTATATCTTTAGTTTTTCCATATTTTTATTCAACAACACAACGTTGTATATCTATGTATATTGGCTGTCATAAATTACTTATACAGCCATAAACTCTCTTAGCTCTCATTGAAAATGCATGCAGCAAGAACCTATACCTAGCAAGGGATTAGGCACATTACTACAAGGTTATTATTATTTGTATCTTATTTTGTACTTCATTGCATGAACACCCCAGGTGGTGCTGTGCTTCTCGCCGGTGGGCGACAAGCTGCGCGTGCGCGCGCGCAAGTTCCCGTCGCTCGTGAACTGCACGGCCATCGACTGGTTCCACGAGTGGCCGCTGGAGGCGCTGCGGTCTGTCTCCAAGCGGTTCATTAGGGAGGTTGAGTCGCTGCCGGTGGGTATTTCTACATCCGCTTTTGTTGTAGGTACTCTACTCACACGGTCACACACACAAAGTACTAGACACCTTCTCGAAAGCTTATTTTGGAGGAGTAGTTGGGACATCGCGAGATTATTGGCGACCATTAGATGCCAATGAAATGCAAGGATCTTGCAGAATTTAAAAACACATAAATCTAAATAATGATTTCTGTGGTTAAAGTAATCGAACCCTAAATGAATACTTCAGGATTTAGCTATAAAAATAAATGGATGCTTTATAATCTTTTTCCCAACAGCCGGAACTAGTGGACCCCGTCTCCGTGTTCGTGTCACACGTCCACCAGAGCGTCAACAAAATGTCTGCCGTATACTACCAGAACGAGAAGCGGTACAACTACACCACGCCCAAGACTTTCCTCGAACAGATCGCGTTGTATGGGAAACTCCTCAATGAGAAAACTAAGAACTTGAAGACCACGATATTTAGGCTCGAAAATGGGTTGCTGAAGCTAGCCTCGTGTGCTGCTGATGTCGAAGTTTTGAAGGTGGGTTTTTGTTCAGTATTTACGGCCTCTGTCAGGCTATAGGTAATTATGTCCAGATGTAACTGTCTAAAGCGTAGCCATACCTTACTTATTTATTATTTATAGGTGACACTAGCTGAACAAGAGCAAATACTGAAAGTGAAGAATAAGTCTGCCGAAGACCTGATAGAAGTAGTTGGAGCCGAGAGTGACAAAGTGTCCAAGGAGAAAGCTTTCGGTAACATTTCGAAAATACTTTCAATCGCTAGTATAACTTGCCAAATTTATCTAGGACGTCATTAAAGTTAATTATGTTTATTTCAGCCGCGGAGGAAGAAAAGAAAGTGAAAGTGATAGAAGAAGACGTGACAATCAAAGCAAAGATTTGCGCCGATGACTTAGCAAAGGCCGAACCAGCGTTGATAGCGGCCCAAGAGGCTCTCAACACTCTGAATAAGAATAACTTGACAGAGTTAAAGTCTTTCGGGTCCCCGCCCGAAGCTGTAGTGAACGTTACGGCAGCGGTTTTGGTGCTATTCTCTAAAAAAGGAAAAGTACCTAAAGATCGCTCTTGGAAAGCTTGTAAGGTAAATACAAAAGAATACCTCAAAAGAATTCTACAACTTCAATAATGTTATAATACTGATAACGGCAAAATCATAATCATGTGATTGTTACTGATGATCGGTATATCTTACAGATGCTGATGGGCAAAGTTGATCAATTCTTGAATGACCTGGTTTATTTTGACAAGGAGAACATTCACCCTGATGTCATCAAGGTAAATACTTCCTCTTTACGTCATTCGCCTTCGGGATAGACGACAAACGAAAGAACGATGACCTTTGTCAAGTAGCCGGTACTAGTTGGTTGAGGAAGGCCGAAGAGTGTTGTGGCCCGCCCTAAAAAAAGCCTTTGTTGAACTATGGGCTATTGTTGGCTGATGAGCTGATGAAAACGTTACTATCACATTGAAATCTTTTCAGGCGATACAACCCTATATCAAGGACCCCGATTTCAAGCCTTCGTTCATAATGTCCAAGTCCTCCGCGGCCGCCGGCCTGTGCGCGTGGGTCATCAACATCTGCAAGTTCTACGACGTGTATGTGGTGGTCGAGCCGAAGAGACGCGCTCTGAACGCGGCCAATGCCGAACTGAAGGCTGCCAGGGATAAGCTCGCCTTCCTTACTGAGAGGATTAAGGTGCGTTGAGGTAGTCTTTGACGTCATACGAGGATGTAGTTATAAATGGAAGAAAAAATATCGTCAAAGTATGTATATCAATTTCTAGTCTCTGCCTTCATCAGCTTTATGCCATCTGCAAGCTATTGCAACAGTTGGTGAAATAGGTACTTACATGATTTCGTGATATCTTTTGCTTCATCGTTTTCAATGCCTATGTAGTGGCATGTGTGTATTATTGATATATTTGTTCCGTTTCCTCAGGAACTAGAAGAGAAGCTGGAAGTGCTGTTGAATGCATTCCAAGAGGCGGTGAATGAGAAGATGAAGTGCCAAGCGGAGGCCGACGCTACCACCAACACTATCGATCTTGCCAATCGACTCGTCAATGGACTGGGCTCCGAGAAGATCAGGTAAACCATTGAACCACGACAAAAAATTGCATTTGAAACATGTACTTAGGTCATTATGATTTATTCTTTATTGCACAATATACGAAAAGTAAATATGTACAATCAGTTGGACTTAAAAGCATTTTCTACCAGTCAACCTGCAGGAGGTACAGGGAGTCATATATTCTATCTTTACCTTATACAAATCCGTTAAACTTAGGAGACAAACATATAACACTTCAAATTTAACCTCTGGATGGATTGTATGGCCTCACAGGTGGTCCCAAACGGTGGTGAACCTCAAGGAATCCGGAGTGACGCTCCCGGGCGACGTGCTCGTGATCTGCGCGTTCATCTCGTACGTGGGCTGCTTCATGCGGCGCTACCGCGTGCAGCTGCTCAAGGAGGACTGGCTGCCCACGCTGGCCAAGAGCAACGTGAGTACAGTACGGTTCACTGATGATGGCTATCGTGAAAAATGGTGGCAGAATATGATTTTTCAATAGAACAACGACTTTATCCGTGTATTTGCTGAAATACATAAGACGATTACAACATAGTTATGCACTTCATCTTTGTCAATGACCCTTTTTGACATGACAAGGCCACGGCACTGTTTGTGGCAATTAATCCCCTCATTGAATATTTTTGCCATATTATCCACGCTCGGTGGCCAATAATCCCTCCTCAGCAGCCATATTCTTGTTTGTTTACAGAAACATAACCTTGATCATCCATACAAAAAGTACAGAGCACTTTTTTAATCTATTCCACATTCCAGCCAAAAATCGAGACAACCGAGGACCTAGACCCTCTATCCATGCTGACGGACGACGCGCAGGTGGCGGGCTGGAACAACGAGGGGCTGCCCACGGACACCATGAGCACGGAGAATGCCACCATATTGACTAATTCCGCGCGCTGGCCGCTCATGATCGACCCGCAGTTGTGAGTTTTGTTGAAAAAGATGTTGTTGCTGTAGTTTTGTATAGTTTGTTGAAAAAAGATGTTGTTGCTGTAGTTTTGCATATAACTTAACCAATATGGCGGCTGTCTTGCATTCAAAAATGAATCATAACGGAGGATTCGGAGCTCGTCCGAAATGAATAATGGCAGTCGCCTTGCGCCTACCAATCGGGCTGGAACAACGAGGGGCTGCCCACGGACACCATGAGCACGGAGAACGCGACTATACTGACCAACTCCACGCGCTGGCCGCTCATGATCGACCCGCAGTTGTGAGTGTTATATTAAAAGACGCGAAGCGCGCGGGAACACCTAGTTCCCGCGCGCTTCGCTTCGCCTTAAAAAGTTTTCCCGTGGGAATTCCGGGATAAAAAGTAGCCTATGTTCTTTCCCAGGGTCTAGACCGTATGTATACCAAATTTCATTCAAATCCGTTCAGTAGTTTTGGCGTGAAAGAGTAACAGACAGACAGACAGACAGACACAGTTACTTTCGCATTTATAATATTAGTTAGGACTAGCTGTTTCCGCGCGCTTCGCTTCGCCTTAAAAAGTTTTCCCGTGGGAATTCCGGGATAAAAAGTAGCCTATGTTCTTTCCCAGGGTCCAGACCGTATGTCTACCAAATTTCATTCAAATCCGTTCAGTAGTTTTGGCGTGAAAGAGTAACAGACAGACAGACAGACAGACAGACAGACAGACAGACACAGTTACTTTCGCATTTATAATATTAGTTAGGATTAGGATTAGTTAGGATTAGGATTAGGATTGCTTTTGTTTGCTGTGGTTTTGTTTAGTATTAGGTACGTAACTTAACCAATATGGCGGCCATCTTGCATTCATCAGCGAATGATAACAGAGGATTCGGAGCTCGTTCTAAATGAGTAACGGCATTGGAAGTGACCTAGCGGCTACCAATGGTGAGGAGCGGTTTTGAAACAGTCCTCTTTTAGGGTGATTCTTCGAAATTCGATTCTTCGTCTGATTTATATGGCCGTTTTTTAATTTCATTTTTAGCTCTATGACATAGTTATGTTTATATGAAAATGGATACAGAAAATAACATAATTGGAAAAGGCACTCTTTTTTATCAAGTAGTTTTTGAGTTATTGACGTTACAATTTTTTGTGGCCATATGAATCAGAACCAGAAGATAGAACATTTAACGCTTTTCATTCACCGTAAGTGTTATCTACAAGTGCGTTTAGGGCTAGTTGCGTGCTTTCTTTGTAATTATATGTCCGTACATACCTACAAATGATTTAGGTATCATATTAAAATGTCTGTCAGTGCTACATGTAGAGTGAAGCATTATTGAAGCATCCATAACAATTTCCAGACAAGGCATAAAATGGATCAAAAATCGCTACGGAGAGTCTCTCATAGTCGTGCGACTGACCCAGCGCAACTACTTGGAGCGCATAGAGCGCGCCGTGTCTCATGGAGAGATAGTGCTGCTGGAGAACATCGGCGAGTCCGTGGACGCCGTGCTGGACCCCCTGCTTGGACGAGTGCTGATTAGGAAGGGGAAGGTGCTCAAGGTGAGACGATAAGTATATGGATTAGGTGGTTAGTACATAGTAAAAAGTTTTAACATAATATTTATTATACATACGTATATTTATGGTCCCAAAATTTTACCTTGAGGAACTCCATTGCCAAGACAGCCAGCTTACCGAACTCTAGTAATCTATTTCAATGTGTTTTTTTCATTTAAGTACATCATTACCCGACGGCTACTACAGCCACTGTTCAAATAAAGTCGGAAATAAAGTATCGCCTATAGAATATGTTATAAATCTATATCGAAACCCCCAGATCGGCGACCGCGAGATCGACTTCCACCCGTCGTTCCGGCTGATCCTGCAGACGAAGCTCGCCAACCCGCACTACCAGCCCGAGATGCAGGCGCAGTGCACGCTCATCAACTTCACCGTCACCAGGGACGGGTAATCATCATCACAAGTCTGATCCTTTATCATCAACACCAAACACCATTTGAAAATGGCCTGTTCCAAGGAGCGCCACAACACTCTGTCCTCGGCATTCCTCATACAGTTACTATACCGGCTACCTGACTCAGGTCGACGGTTATATTGTTTCAAAAATGTTTTACGGTAAGTTTCCAGGTTCGAAGTCTCCATACTATAATTTTAATCAAAACTAACATCAAGAATACAGTTAATCAAATTTTCAAACGGCATTACACCACATCACCTTCTGATTCCAGTCTCGAAGAGCAACTCCTAGGCGCAGTTGTGAAATGTGAGCGACCGGACCTAGAAGCTCTTCGCTCCGGCCTCACGAAGATGCAAAATGACTTCAAGATTACCCTCAAAACACTTGAAGATGACTTGTTGAAACGCTTGGCTTCAGCAGGGCCGGATATACTCAGTGATTCAGCGTTGGTGATTAATTTGGAGACCACGAAGAAGACGGCGGCTGATGTGGAAGTGAAGGTTGAGGAGTCCAAGTCGACTGCTGTGAAGATTGATGAGGCTAGGGAGCGATATAGGTAAGCTATTTTGTATGCTGAATGATTTTATTGTTTTTTATAGCTCGGTGGCGTCCTTACCAATCCACAGTCTATTTTGAATACAGTAAAAATCATCCCTCTCAATGGGAGGTAACGCGTGTGAATTTGCCGCTAGGGGCGCTGGTGTCGACTGAGGTCAAGTGACATTTACTTTTCACTGGTATAATTTGGCGGGCTTCGTAACAAATTACATTTTCGTTCATTTCCCTGTTGAAAAGTGATCTCATTTCGCGAAATTATCGCAAATATTGATTAATGGTAAAGCTGAATTAAGGAAAAGAGGTCCGAAAATATGTGTCCTCCTTTTCTTTCCGAACATAGCGGAACTGCACAACATTGCGGCATGGTAACTCGATATGATGATAGTTATTTATAATTAATAAACTTATGACATACTTACATACATACATATGCTCACGGCTGTAATCCCCAAAGGGGTAGTTAGAGGCGACTCGCAAGCGAGTCACCCGCTTTTCGCTGTACATTTGTACTCACGTGATAGGTCACGAGCCGTATCGCCGTTTCTGAATGAGTACAATGCACTGAAGTTGTTCGGGTAAGTGGGCAACCCGACTGTCAGATTTTTTCAAGCTGCCCGAAGGCCTCAGATCCTGAAGACAAAGTCTTCAACCACTGCGTCCTGCCAGTGATGATGTATGGTGCAGAGACGTGGACACTGACTGACGGTAGGATAGGTCCACGGATTTCAAGTCGCTCAGCGTGCTATGGAGAGAGCTATGCTTGGGGTTTCTCTGATGGATCGTGTTAGAAATGAGCTTATCCGTCAGAGGACTAAGGTTACATAGCTATCAAAATATTCAAGCTGAAGTGGCAGTGGGCTTGTCATATCTGCCGAAGAACTGATAACCGTTGGGGTACACGGGTTCTCGAGTGGAGACCACGAACAGGCAAACGCAGCGTGGGACGCCCTCCTGCCCGCTGGACTGACGACCTTAGGCGGGTAGCCGGTAGTGGTTGGATGAGGAAGGCCGAGGACCGAGTGTTGTGGCGCTCCTTATTGGGAGAGGCCTATGACCAGCAGTGGATGATTATTGGCTGATGATGATGATGATAAAGGCCTCTGACTAGGCTTAACGACTGCTGCCGAAGCAGCAACCGGGACCCACGGCTTAACGTGCAGTCCGAAGCAGGGAAGCGTCCAGAAAATAACCACTTGATTCGGTCACCCATCCAACGGCTGACCGTGCCAGTTGTTGCTTAACCTCAGTGATCAGTTACGATCACTGAAGCCATCTCGACTACGGACGCTTCTAAGCTTATGGGATTCAAGATTTTATAATATAAAAAGTATAAGTAATAGATAAAATCGCCTTTGATAAGTTTGACAGCTATACCTCTTGACCTCAGTTGACAGTGGCGCCAACTGGTGAGCAAAAAAACGGTAGTCCCCATTACAACAATCTAACCTACAAATTTTTCACAGACGAGCGGCCACCCGCGCATCCCTGCTCTACTTCATCCTAAACGACCTCTACAAGATAAACCCGATGTACCAGTTCTCCCTCAAAGCCTACAGTGTAGTGTTCACGGACGCCTTAGCCAAGGCCGAGCCGGCTGAAGACTTGGAGACCAGAGTCAGGAATCTACTGGACAATATCACCTTCGCCGTGTTTGTGTATACGTCGCGAGGATTGTTTGAGAAGGATAAACTAGTGTTCCTGTTCTTGATTACTTTGCAGGTTAGTCTGGCTTTTGTATTTAATCGTAGAACGAAGTCTATAATGGCTGTATGGTAATGTATGTAGATTTGTAATGGGTGTCTTTGAGAGACCGCCGCTTGTTCGAAAGTGCTCTTGCCCAAGTGTGTTCTTAATCAGTTACGCTCTTATTTGTCATCATCACCATGGTCTGTTTTTTTAAAGGTGACACGAGTCCTCATTAGTTATCAATTACACACTACTTCCGCAGATCCTCCAAGACGAAGGCAAGATAGACCAGCTCGAGCTAGACTTCCTGCTCAAGTACGCAGTGGCCCCTGTCACATCGCCGCTGCCGTGGCTGACGGCCGCGGGCTGGGGCGGCGTCACCGCGCTCTCCAGGCTGGAGGCCTTCGATGGCCTGGACAAGGATATAGAGGGCGCCACTAAAAGGTACGTATTTTTCAAACTGCAACTTACATATATCGCAACGCCCGTAACAATCTACCATCATGGTTGGTTAAAACTCAAACATTTAACACGATGCGATAGCATATATCTGCCCAAAAGAAGCCTCCGCATTGGAATTTTGTAAAAAAAAATTATGGCTAATTGTAACTTTTCTTCCAGGTGGCAAAAGTACACGGAGGGCGAGGCGCCAGAGCGAGACAAGCTCCCGGGCGAGTGGAAGAACAAGACGGCGCTGCAGCGGCTCTGCATCATGAGGGCATTACGGCCTGATCGCATGACTTATGCTTCCAGGTACTTATGTCTATATAGTTTAAATAAGACGTGATATTTTTATAATATACACAAGTTTGTCTTTACTTTGGACTTGTTTGACCCTTTCAGCAGATATTTGCTAAAACTCTAAGGCCCACTTGCGTGGATCACAGGGTTAAAAATATAAACTCAGAGGTAACTAACTCAGGGTTAACTTTGTAAAATTTTAACCCGGACTTTTGATTGCGCTAATGGAAAATAACCCTGATGGTGTCGCCACCTATCTTTTAATATATTTACTTTCATAATTTTCGCAAGGTTTCGATCCTAAAATCCTTTTCCCTATTTCCGCTTATGTCGTGCACCGCAACGCTACGTGTGGCAACACTGTCTGCGCCACCCACAGACAATCAGTTCCGAAAACGAATTCATGGCCGCCGTCGCGCTAAGTTATTCGCGATTGAATTTATTTTCAAAATAGACGATTGGCTAGTTGCTAAAGTCTTCCGCTTCTTCTTTATTCGTGGTGAACCGCTAACCGAAGAATATCAGTGTGTGTGTTGAGTGCTGCAGTGCTTTGGATTGCTCTGATCTCTGATCGATCGAGCACGTGGCGCCAGGCGAGGGTCTGGAAGCCGGCCGCCTTTTCCTGGTCTCCTGAACTGCCTCCAGCGACCAGGTAGGTGCACGACACTTCATCAACCCTTTCCCTCGGTGAGACACCTTGCTGTAGTTTCTTTTATTTTTTTTTCTATCGAAGGGACTCCGGCTTAGCGGCGTTACCATGTGGTCCTTCGACCCGCGATTACTATTTCCCCGCCCCTATTAGGTCACCTATTAGGAGAAAACCGCCCTTTTTAGCTTATTTCAAAGCCAAAAAGTGAACTTAAGCTAGTGCGCACGCGGCGCACTGCATAGGTTATTTACCTAACCGCTTTTTATCGACATACATTGTACGCTTTCCAAAAACGTAATAATCATATAATCATCTCGCTTTAAATACACATAAAGTATTATCCCGCTATTAGTAGTTAGGGCTACTGTACTTAAATAGGTCACGCATTTTTACGCTTGCTGCAATAATAGGCATAAGAAGGTAGACTCACATTCACTCGCCGCCGCGCCGGCGCGGCGCCATATTCAATCGCGTTATCAAGTTATCATTCCAATTGTACACCCACATTCCTGTGATTGTTTAATTTGTTTGTTTCATTTTATTTTCCGACTTCACGATGTCGAAAGCATCAAAACCGCATAATGAAAAAGATTCGGTGCAACATAATTATGAACTCGCGACACTGCAAGCAAAACGTAATGCTTTGTTCGAGTGTTTACAATACGCGTTTGATTTATCTACCGAAATAAATAAAGGGAACGAGGAGAGAGAAGCTTTTCTCGATGCGAGTATTAATGTAGATACAATTCGTTCAGATTTCCAAAAAGTGTTAGATCAGTACAACAGCTGTTTAATGTCCAATGACCCTACTGCCAAGCCAGATTATAAATCGCTAGTTTCTTTCGAACAGCTGTATTGTCGCGTAAAACGCTTGGTTGCGTCATGTACCGTAGTCACGAAAACTACCCAAAATAATGATTGTTTTCCACAAAAGAGTAAAATTAATTTACCGCCTATCGAGTTGATGAGCTTTAATGGTGACATTCGCCAATGGCCACTATTTTATGCCAATTTTAAATCTACTATTCACGACAATAAGTCCCTCTCAGATCATGAGAAACTTCATTATTTGCTAGGTAAATTAACAGGCAAGGCCCAGGCCGCTTGTGCGGGCATTACGCCCTCCGCTGAAAATTATAAAACGTTATTTGATACCCTAGTAAATAGGTATGAAGATAAGCGCACGCTAGCAGCTACCTATTTACAACAATTAATGGAATTCAAACCGCTGTCGTCGATTTCTGCGAGTAATTTGGATTTCTTTAATGACCGATTTGTTAACGCAGTACGCGCCCTAAAGAATCTAAAGTTAACAGACTTACAAGACTTCATATTTTTGCAAACTGCCTTAACTAAATTAGATCCTGATACCGTGCGTACTTTTGAGAATAGTAATAATAATCAGTCTGAAATTCCAACCTTTGATAAGCTCGTTGAGTTCTTGGATAATCAAACTAAAAAAAACCGGCCAAGTGCGAGTCGGGCTCGCGCACAAAGGGTTCCGTAGCAGCAAATATAACAATAACTTAACCAAAATTACAGTTAAATCAACCTATCTCAAAAACTATAAGAGATACTTTGATCAAACCAAAAATCGTTGAAAGAGTTAATTAGCATGCATCACCTCTATTTTTTTTAGAATTTTATACCCCGTAGTTATAAAAATAGAGGGGGGGGGACATACTTTTTACGACTTTGAGAGCTGATATCTCAAAAACCGTTCACTTTAAGAAAAATGTTTTTTAGAAAACTTGATATCATTTTAAAAGACCTTTCCATTGATACCCCACACGGGTATGTACATCGAAAAAAAAAATTTCATCCCTCAGTTACATGTATGGGGGGCCCCACCCCCAATTCTTTTTTTTACTATTTAGTGTCATATTTTTGTAGCGGTTCATACAACACATATTCCCATCAAATTTCATCACTGTAGTACTTATAGTTTCCGAGTAAATCGGCTGTAACAGACGGACAGACGGACACGATACCCGTTTTCTAAACTACGTATTATTTTATAGTGCCTGTCATTCCCGACGACTTGGTCATAAACAACAGGCACTATACCTTCAGTCAGACGGCAGTCTGACATCAGGGATCCATGGAGCAGTGGATCTAGCCGCTGCAGCGTATAGCCACAGTACTCACAAGGAGAGTCGCCTCGGGGTGGTGAGACCCCCCCTCCCTGATGTCCAGACAGGTGCCGGAGCTGTTGATGGCACGCTCACTTCCCGTACTCCATCCGGAGCACTCGTGTTTGGGATCCACACTAGGGACAATGGAGAAGCCATTTGCCAGATCTCCACTCTGGTACCGGAGCTGTAATGCGCGCTCACCTCCCGACATGCAGACCTACATGTCTACCCATGGAGCCTACTCAGCTGGGTCGGCCGGCGCATGCTATCCTCACGCACTACTTGATGTCCAGTCAAGCACCGGAGATGTCAGTCCTAGGACCAACTATAAGGGAAACTCACGTGCCCCGTGACTCTTTCGCATCAACGGCCCTCGTCCTAAACCGCTACTTGAGCCACTAGCTGCGCACGGGGGAGACGCCCGGTGACAAGCATACCGGGCAGACGAACATTGTCCCCCCCTGTAGCTAACCAACTGCCACTACGAATCCATACCCAAGTCCGGATCCACTAGCAAGCTAGTGGAGGGCTCGAGATCCGGACGCCCGTAGTACCCTGGTCCAAACAGCCGGACTCGTAATTCCGGCTGCGCAACCCCGCACACCTCGGGTCCTGGTGGCGGGTGACGGACAGACGGACATGACGAAACTATAAGGGTTCCGTTTTTGCCATTTTGGCTACGGAACCCTAATATTACAGCGCGCACCGACCACTGCGGCCGCCGGTGGTGAAACCCGCCGCCTCACTACAATGCGTACGTTAGTACCGTCGACTCTAATCCCGCTCACAAGTGCTTATGTACAAACATTGTACATCATCATTTGTTCAAATGTCCCGAATTCCATAAAATGTCTCCTCACGAGCGTTTTCAAGCCGCGAAGAATTTAAATGGCTGTATAAATTGCCTAAGTACGAAGCATAAGATTGCTTCCTGTCAGTCCGCTTCGGGATGCCGAGTGTGTAAACAAAAACACCACTCGCTATTACATTTTAATCGAGAGTCGAATCCGTCACCCGCTTTACAGAACTTAACCACTGTGCCACCGCGCGCCGCGGTCATTGACTCGGTTGGTGGCGGCGGCGGCGGCGGTGCATCGCTTACGTCACAGCCAGCTGATGCGAAATCATCCGTTCCCGCGCAAGCGGACGTCGCGTTGTGTTCGACGTTCATTGCTGCTCCGCGTCCTTGCGTGCTTAATGCCGCTGCCGCTCAAAGTAGTACGCCGCAATGTAATACGCCTACTACTGTTTTGCTCGCTACCGCTATGGTAGCTACGTACGATAGTAAGGGTAATAAACAATTTGTAAGGGTTTTGCTGGATTCTGCATCGCAAAGTCACTTCATTACCAGCGAATGTTGTGATCGTTTGGGGTTACGGCAGAATACCATTCAACGTACTACTGTGAGGGGCTTCGGGGGAACGGAGAGGGCATCCCACGGGACAGTAGACTTACAGTTTTTCTCGCGCTTTAATAATAACATAAAATACAAAATCAATTCTTTAGTTGTTGATAAGATTACTGACAATTTACCTACCGCTTATGTCGACTCCACCGCCCTGCCATATCTTAATAAAATAGCATTGGCAGACGACCATTTCGCTACGCCCAACAAAATCGATGTTTTGATTGGTGCTTCGCTGTTTCCGCATTTGATTCTTCCCGACGACGTGGTCTCCAGTGGACCATCGGGGCCGCCCGCTATTCATACAGTGCTAGGCTACGTACTCATGGGAGTCGTGCCTGCGCTCGCCGCCCGCCCAGCATGCGTGACGTCATGCTGCGCCATAGTGCCACAGCAGCCTATGGATCATTTAATTACCCGCTTCTGGGAACTGGAAGAAGTCCCCGGCTCGCCCGTTCAGCACCCCACGAATGTTGAATGTGAACATTTTTACCGCTCGACTACGGAACGTGACCCCGTGACCGGCCGTTACACTGTAGCTCTCCCGTTTGATAAAGACGTGTTTTTACTTGGGGACTCCTATAACATTGCTCGCAAACGTTTTTTGTGTTTGGAGAAGAAGCTCGAGGCTTCTCCCGAGCTTCGTGCCGCTTACGATGACGTCATTAAGGACTATATTTCCAAAGGTTATGTGGAGCCACTGACCGTTCCCCCGCAGGCGTCATCGGACGATTTGTCCCCGAGCTATATAATCCCGCACCATGGTGTCCTCCGCGAGGACAAGTCCACCACGAAGCTGCGCCCCGTGTTAGATGCAAGTTGCAAGACTTCATCCGGTGTCTCGCTAAACGAGGTGCTGCACAGTGGGCCAAATTTACAAGGGGACTTGTTTAAAATTATTTTAAATTTTCGCCTACACGCTGTAGCGATGACCGCTGATTGCAAACAGATGTTTCTGCAGATTATGCTTCGCGAATCTGATAGACGCTATCAGAGAATTTTATATCGTTTTAATCCAAACGATCCTCTGGTTCTATATCAATTTAATAGAGTATGTTTCGGTTTAAAGTAAAGTCCCTTCCACGCGCTCCGCACTGTGCAGCAGCTCGTCGACGATGACGGCGCCGAGTATCCCCGCGCGGCGGAGATCGTCCCGTCCTGCCTGTATATGGACGATATCGCCTTTTCTGTTGATACAGAACAGGAGGCGGTGGACGCAGCAAAACAGCTGATTCAAATGTTCAAGGGTGCCCAGTGGGATCTTGTTAAATGGAACAGTAATTCACAATACGCACTCAATGAGTTGCCCGCTTCGCACAAGATACCTACTGAGGTTGAATTTGACAAGGCTACAGAGCATAAAATATTAGGACTCGGTTGGTCTACTGATAATGACGACTTTTATTTTAAAATCGACCCTCCTGATTTGGACTCAGTGTGTACCAAACGCACCATAATGTCAACGATCGCCCGACTTTGGGACAGAATGGGTTTCGTCGCGCCAACTGTATTGGTAGCTAAGTTATTAATTAAGAAACTATGGCAGCTGAAGGTGGATTGGGACGAAGTCCCGCCCGACCAGGTAGTAAGGCTTTGGCGACAATTTTGTCGCGAACTGCCGGCGCTTAATGAGATAAAAATCCCTCGTTGTCTCAGCGTCGCGACTGGTTGCGAGGTGACCTTGGTAGGGTTCGCAGATGCTAGTGAGCAGGCGCAAGGCGGCGTTGTGTACGTGCACGTCGCTACTCCGTCGGGTAATGTGGTCCGCCTTCTCTGCGCGAAGTCCAAGATAGCACCCACCCCGCCCCATACGATTGCTCGTATGGAGCTTTGCGCAGTTCTTTTACTGTCGAAATTATTACGCTCAGTACTTGAAACGTATAATTCCCGCATTCCAATTAGGGTCCGCGCCTACACAGATTCCAAGGTTGCGCTTTATTGGATAAAAAATTCGCCTCACCGTTGGCAAACATTTGTTGCCAACCGTGTTATTAAAATAAATTAAAATGTATCCGCTGAAAACTTTCATCACGTCGCGGGGACAGACAACCCGGCCGACTGCCTGTCGCGCGGCGTCGACCCCTCTAAACTGAAAGCCCATCCGCTGTGGTTTAACGGGCCGTCCTGGCTAGCATCGAATGCTTCACAGTGGCCTTCCTTTGATGAAGTTAACGATTCCACTTTAGACGTCGTTCCCGAGCAAAGGAACCTAGTTCACGCTGTTTTGACACCTGCTGACGAGTGTAGTATTTACCCCGCTGCTTCTCGTTCCTCGTCATGGACCAAAGTCCTGCGAATAATCGTATATATATGTAGGGTTTTAAAACTATTACCACGCCGCGAACCTACGTGTATTACCGCTACTGACTTGGAGTACGCAGAAACAAAATTGCTGCAAATACTCCAAAACAAACATTTTAAAGATGAGTTATTAAATATGTCATCAACAGATAATTATTAATAGAATATTTACATAATAATAAAGAATATTATTTTTATTGTTGTTAATGTATTTAAAAACATAATATTATAATTATAATGTATTTGAATTGATTTCAACAACGGGTGGACTGACCGGTAAAATGGCGGGCGAATCGGGGAGTTTGTGAAGTGACTCGGCAGTCTGATGATGAGCTTCAAACCGTAAAGACGTCTCAGAAAGTCAGTCCACCCATTGTTGCTAAGGGTTTGTTTTTATTATTGTACCCTGTGTAATAGATAAGTGTGAAGTGATAATATACAGTGTATACAAGTGAGTACGTTTTTAATTTTATCCCCTAGTAGATAACATCTCAGAAGTGGGATGATTTAAACACACCCACATAGTGATTTATGCTATTTTTTTTCTTTTGCCTTTATTTTTCAATGCAGTATACGATTGATATCACATAATAGTTTAATAGTACCGTCGAGGTTGGATACAAAATAAATCAATAATGTTCTCCCACAACGGAAGTGGAAGTCAATAAATATCAATTATAATGTAGAATTTAGAATTGATATCACTCGTATAGCTTATTTGATTAACATTGTCAACGCTTTATTGCATGCAAAGAATAAAACAATACATAAGAGTATAAATAAAGCTACCCTCATCTAATTAATTATAGAGGTAATTCATGGCTTCGTATCTATCTTATTTACATTTGAATTGCTGTCAGTGCATTTCTTAGAAACCCATGCTAACATGATGCTTACAATTATCATTAGTAGGTAGTGAAAACAAAACTCATTATTCAGTTTACTGTGCGGTTTATTTATTTTCTGTTATTTCAGTGAACTTGTCCAAGCATAGCAAGGAGATCTATTCTCCTTCCTGTCCGACGGAGATGGAACGTAGCTCTCCCGATAGAGAAGCACGGGCCAATCACCGTTCGGGCAGCCGGGCCAGCCACCGCTCGCGCAGTCGCGTCCGCTGCACCAGCCGTGCCAGCCGCCCGCGCAGCCGCGCCGGCCGTGGCAGCCGCCCGCGCAGCCGTGCCAGTCGGCCACGCAGCCGCGCCGGCCGTGGCAGCCGCCCGCGCAGCCGCGCCAGCCGTGCCAGCCGGCCGCGCAGCCGCGCCAGCCGTGCCAGCCGGCCGCGCAGCCGCGCCAGCCGTGCCAGCCGCCCGCGCAGCCGCGCCAGCCGTGCCAGCCGCCCGCGCAGCCGCGCCAGCCGTGCCAGCCGCCCGCGCAGCCGCGCCAGCCGTGCCAGCCGGCCGCGCAGCCGCGCCAGCCGTGCCAGCCGGCCGCGCAGCCGCGCCAGCCGTGCCAGCCGGCCACGCAGCCGCGCCGGCCGTGCTAGCCGCCCGCGCAGCCGCGCCAGCCGTGGCAGCCGCCCCCGCAGCCGCGACAGCCGTGCCGGCCGCCCGCGTAGCCACTCGCGCGGCCGGGCCAGTCGCGCCACTCCAAAAGGTGAGGTGAGGGAGGCAAAAGATGAGTCGTTCACGCCAGCTAATATTATTAAACTCTTGGACGCACTGAAGTCTGTTAACCGTTCTGACTCGTTAGACAAATTAGGTAATATGCAGAACACTGTACCGGAATTTGACCCCGCGAGGAAAGAACAGACGATATCTATGTGGCTGCACAAAGTTAACGAGTGCGCTTCCATCTATGGGTGGAGCGAGAAACAGCTAGTACACTTTGCCTTGCCAAAATTACGTGGGGTAGCCCAGAGATGGTACGAGGAGTTATCGTCGGTTCTATTCTCGTGGGATGAATGGCAAACTAAGTTGCGTACCGCGTTTCCTTCAGATGAAAATTACGGGCAGATGCTAAGCGATATGCTAGCGAAACGTGCCAGGTTCGGAGATTCACTGGAATCCTATTACTATGATAAGATCGCTTTAATAAATAGGTGCGGCATAGAAGGGAGACGGGCGGTGGAATGCATCTTGCACGGCATAGACGATCGTTCTGTTCGATTGGGTGCAGAGGCAGTTCAGTATGATGACCCTGATAAACTTCTTGCTTACTTGAGGAACGCTAGAAATGTCCGACCTCAAAGTGACCGGAAGCCAGTAAAAGTACAGGCTACGGGCAAGTTACAAGATTTGCAATCCAGACAAGGGCCAAAACCGCCGCGTTGTTTTAATTGCAAACAGGAAGGCCACTCCGTGGCCCAATGTACACAGCCTATAAAAAAGTGCAACAACTGCAATAGGCTTGGACATGACGCCGAGAATTGTTTCTCTAAACAGCCCCAATCAACAGACAAAAGGGTAATGCTCGTCTCTAACAACGATAATCCTGGGGATAAATTTTATAAAACTATTACAATAAATCGTATCCCTTTCGATGCATTCATAGACTTGGGAAGTGAGTGTTGCATGATAAAGTTATCCGAATTTCATAAAATCGACAGTCATATGGATACCACAAATCTCCCTATACTCCGTGGGTTTGGCAACTCGATGGTGCAAGTGTTAGGAAAATGTCGAGTTAGCGTTGTCATTGACGAGGTCGAAGCCGATGTCGATTTATTTATTGTACCAGATACGGCTATGCATGTGTCAGTCATGATTGGTCAGTCATTCACGGAGCAGCCTCACGTGGTTATTTATAAGACCTGTGGAAAACTACAGATGCTGCAGTCTAGTTTTGACGATATTAGGTATTCTAAGGTCAAATTTTGCGCAAGAAACGAGACGACCCTCTCTGGGCCTTCTATTATTGAAGTGTTTACCGATCCTCACGTCTCGGGTGATTTTTATGTTGAAGGTGGCCTGCGCCTAATTTCTGATGATACTATTTCTGTGCCATCGGGCTTGTTTAGTATTGATAAAGACGGTGTAGGCAAGATTGTAGTCGATGTGCCTAGTGACAAGAGTGTGGTCCTAAAAAGGGGATATGTTTTAGCTCGTGGTCACGAAGCCAAAGAAGATACGACACCAGCGGTGCCCGTTCAACGGGTAGATATTGATAACAATGGTTATACTCCTTTATCTGATGCTGATATCAGAGTAGGCGATGGCGTGCAACCCGCTCAGAAGGTTCAATTGGTTTCGCTACTAAATAAATATAGACACTGTTTTGCGGCTGATTTGTCAGAGCTGGGTAGCACCAATGTTGGAGAGATGTCGATCACTCTTAACGACGATGTTCCAGTGGTTTATAGACCTTATCGCCTGTCCATAAAGGAAAGAGAGGTGGTCAGGGATATGGTTTCGGAATTACAGGAGCACGGGATAGTTCAACCGTCTACGTCATCATACGCGAGTCCAATTGTCCTCGTGCGTAAAAAGACTGGCGAATACCGCCTTTGTATTGATTACCGCGCCTTAAACAAAAAAACGGTTAGGGAGAACTATCCCATGCCCCTCATCGACGACCAACTGGATGCTTTGGCTGGACACCAATTTTATACAACGTTGGATCTAGCATCTGGTTACTACCAGATACCGATACGCGAAGAAGATAAACCAAAAACAGCGTTTGTGACACCCGACGGGCATTTCGAATTCACACGAATGCCCTTCGGCCTTGCGAATGCTCCTGCAACGTTTCAGCGGATCATGAACCAGGTGCTAGGTTCTGCCAGACACAAGGAAGCTTTGGCTTACTTAGATGATATCATCATACCAGCCAAAGATTTCGGTGAAGGTTTGAAACGGTTAGAAAATGTGCTCCAGTTGTTTTCCGATGCAGGCTTGACGCTTAAGATGTCTAAATGTTTGTTCTTTGGACATACCGTGGACTATTTAGGCTTTGAGGTGTCGAGAGAAGGTATTCAGCCTGGATCTAGAAAGATAGAGGCAGTTGCTAAGTTCCCAACTCCACAAAACCAACACAATATTCGTCAGTTTCTGGGTTTGGCCAGTTTTTTCCGCCGATTTGTGCCTGGATTCTCTATTATCGCCAAACCTCTAACGCAACTTCTGAAAAAGGATGCTGCTTGGTCCTGGGGTCCTGATCAAGAGAAGGCTTTCAGGGA
Organism: Plutella xylostella; assembly: GCF_932276165.1. Lineage (NCBI taxonomy): Eukaryota > Metazoa > Arthropoda > Insecta > Lepidoptera > Plutellidae > Plutella > Plutella xylostella. The sequence goes on from NC_064005.1 coordinate 5,904,987, forward strand.
GCTACAAGAGAAGCTGACGGAGAAACCAACGTTAGCTCTCTATAATCCTCAGGCAGTGACTGAACTGCATACAGATGCTTGTAAGATTGGAGTGGCAGGCATCCTGTTGCAGCGCGATGACTGTGGTGTGCCAAGGCCGGTTGCTTATTTCAGCCGCCAAACAACCCCAGAAGAACAAAACTACTCTTCCTACGACCTGGAAACGCTCGCGGTAGTAGCTTCTCTTCAAAAGTTTCGCGTATACCTTGTTGGCTTGAAATTCAAAATCGTTACTGATTGTAATTCATTGCGTGCGACTTTTCAGAAGAAAGACATGCTGCCGCGGGTGGCTAGGTGGTGGGAACAGATACAAGAATATCATTTTGATATTGAGTATAGGGCCGGTACTTCTATGGCACATGTTGACGCGCTTAGCCGCAATCCCGTTGCATCAGACTCTCAAGATGTCATGGAAGTTAGGGGTGTAGGTGAAGAAAATTGGCTCGTCACAGTACAGAACTCTGATTCAGAGATTCAGAGAATCGTTCAGACCTTGAAGGACCCTATTTCAAATTGAAGGGAGACAAATTGTTTAGGATAACTCCTGATGGGGATAGATGGGTGGTACCCAAGGGAGTACGTTGGCAAGTGGTGAAGCAGAATCATGACGACATTGGTCACTTCTCCATTGATAAAACTCTGGAAAAAGTGAAGTCGTCATACTGGTTCCCAAGAATGAGGAACTTCGTCAAAAAATATGTGTCGTCCTGTTTGGAGTGCGCTTACGCCAAAAGCTCGGGAGGTAAGAAACCAGGCTTCTTGCACCCTATCGAAAAGGTTGATACTCCTTTCGACACTGTACATGTCGACCATGTTGGTCCCTTTGTGCGCAGTAGTCGAGGAAATACGCATATACTAGTAATCATAGACGCGTACACAAAGTATATATATGCCAAACCAGTCCGAAACACTAAATCACTGAATAGCATTAGGGCTCTTAAAGAGTATTTCGGCATTTTTGGTGTTCCTCGTAGGTTGATTTCGGATAGAGGCACATCGTTTACGAGTGGCAGCTTCAAAAAATTCATTGACGATAAAGGTATTAAGCACGTGCTTAATGCGGTAGCATCTCCAAGAGCAAATGGCCAAGTGGAGCGCTACAACAAAGTCATCGTTGATGCTCTGACGGCCAAATCTATTGGAACGCCCGATAATAGGTGGGACGATCACTTACCTGACGTCCAGTGGGGCATCAATAACACCTTTAACAAAGGTATTAATCGAACCCCGTCTGAAGCACTCTTCGGTATTAGGCCAGCAGGAACAAGTGACAGTAAGATCTTATCCGAAATCGCTGATGCTTCTGAACCGAATGATGTGCCTCCTCCCGATAGGGAGAGCATACGGCAGGAAATCAACAGTCATGTTGAATTGTGCCAGCAAAAACAGAAAGAGACATTTGACAAAAAACGTTGCGAACCTCCAAAATTTCAAGTAGGGGACTTGGTAAGAATAGAGCGTCAGGTACCAGCTACAGGCCAAAGCAAGAAACTTATACCGAAGTTTCAAGGCCCTTATAAGATTGTAACAATTCTAGACCATGATCGCTACCAGGTTGAGGACACGCCACTGACTCGGAAGGGAAACAGGAAATTCTCTACTGTAGTGGCCATAGACAAAATTAAGCCTTGGCTTAACTTTAGTAGACCTCATGATCTCGAAATGACTCCCAGTGACTCCTCTGATGGGGAGGCATAAATATAGATGCTACCTTATTATTGAGTACTTCCATATAAAGCATCTTGACTTATGTTAAACCTATTTATTATTTTATTAAGTACTTTTAGAATTTACAAGGTTATTGATGTGTTATGAATCCTTCATATTGATTAATTATTGATGTGTTATGAGTCTTTCATATTGATTAATTATTGATGTGCTATGAATCTTTCATATTGATTAATTATTGATCCATTATTGTTATTGCTATTATTAAGAAGGACAACCCTGGTCCACTATTTCGAAGGACAACCCTGGTCCATTGTTAGTAAGGACAACCCTGGTCCATTGTTAGTAAGGACAACCCTGGTCCAATGTTAGGAAGGACAACCCTGGTCCATTGTTAGTAAGGACAACCCTGGTCCACTCTTAGGAAGGACAACCCTGGTCCATTTTTAGGAAGGACAACCCTGGTCCATTATTAAGAAGGACAACCCTGGTCCATTGTTAAGAAGGACAACCCTGGTCCATTGTTAGTAAGGACAACCCTGGTCCATTGTTAGGAAGGACAACCCTGGTCCATAATTATTCAGAACATCCCTGATTATTTTGTTAGTAATTATATTGTTGTACCACATCATGTAATAACCATTATATTAAATAATAAAATAACTATATAAATAAATACCTATATATGATTTAGTAGCAATTGTAATTGTAAAATGAATTGATTGATTAATTAATTTATGTAAATATGTCATACGAGGTCGCATGATAAATTTTGGATGGCCGACTGTCATCAACAGATAATTATTAATAGAATATTTACATAATAATAAAGAATATTATTTTTATTGTTGTTAATGTATTTAAAAACATAATATTATAATTATAATGTATTTGAATTGATTTCAACAACGGGTGGACTGACCGGTAAAATGGCGGGCGAATCGGGGAGTTTGTGAAGTGACTCGGCAGTCTGATGATGAGCTTCAAACCGTAAAGACGTCTCAGAAAGTCAGTCCACCCATTGTTGCTAAGGGTTTGTTTTTATTATTGTACCCTGTGTAATAGATAAGTGTGAAGTGATAATATACAGTGTATACAAGTGAGTACGTTTTTAATTTTATCCCCTAGTAGATAACAAATATTAAAAATGACTTGCCTGTTTCCCCGGTGCTTAATAAATTAAGACCGTTTTTACACAACGACCTAATCCGAGTTGGCGGCCGACTCTCCAATTCCGATTTAGATTTCGATAATCAACACCCGATACTTCTGCCTCGTGATGATCACGCGGTTAACCTGATAATACAATATTATCACAAAAAATATTTGCACGCAGGGCCAGAGTTGCTCCTGTCATTACTTCGCCAGAAGTACTGGATTCTATCTGCTCGGCGCGTAGTGCGGAGGATAGTGCACCAATGCAATGTTTGCTTTCGTGCGCGCCCGCGTCCGACTTATCCGCTGATGGCTGACTTGCCCGACTGTCGCACGAAGCAAGTTACGAAGCCATTCACCCACACAGGTTGTGACTACGCAGGGCCTATCGCTTACACTCCTGTTCGTCGCCGTGGAGCTAAGGCTATGAAGGCCTATATTTGCGTCTTCACATGTCTTACCACTCGCGCACTACATATTGAGGTAGCGACTGACCTGAGCAGCGCCAGTTTTTTGGCCGCTTTAAAGCGTTTCTTGTCCCGCCGAGGCCCGGTAAAGGTCATGCATTCTGATAGGGGAACTAATTTTGTCGGCGCTAATTCTTACTTACGCGACCTTTACAAATTTCTAAACAGCGACGAATTCAGTTGCAGTCTCAAGCAGGAGCTCACAGAAAACCGAATTGAATGGAAATTTAACTGCCCAGCCAGTCCACATTTCGGGGGGTGCTGGGAGAGCATGGTGAAGGTGGTAAAGAATCACCTATTTAAAGTGATTGGTCAACAGCTGCTTTCATATGAAGAGCTGGTTACTGTACTCGCTCAAATCGAGAGTGTACTCAATTCGCGGCCTCTTACTGTGCTCAGTGCGGACCCCGCTGAACCCGCCGCGCTGACGCCCAGCCATTTTCTTCACACCGCGCCTTTACTTTCGTTGCCCGCGGCTGAAGTGCATGACGACAACCTTAGCCTACTTCATAGGCACTCGTTGCTCGATAAACTCGTACAATCCTTTTGGAGGAGATGGAGAGTGGAATACTTACATGGCTTGCAGACTCGACAGAAATGGAATGTTCCATCCTCTGCTATTATACCTGGAACAGTTGTAGTTATCATAGATGATAACGCGCCTCCGCTTTCGTGGCCATTGGCGATTGTCGACAAAGTTCATCCTTCAAGGGATGGAGTAACGCGGGTAGTTACTGTAAGGACTGCTAGGGGCACATACGCTCGCCCGGTTGTACGTTTATGTCCGCTCCCGTCACAATAAACAATACATCAGTATCTACCGCTGTAGTTTATAATTAGTTTTAGTTACCGCATTAGCTAGGCTATAATTTTGTCTCGTTTCACTTATGAATGTTTTTAAAGGTGACCCTTTAAGGGGGGAGGAAATGGTGTCGCCACCTATCTTTTAATATATTTACTTTCATAATTTTCGCAAGGTTTCGATCCTAAAATCCTTTTCCCTATTTCCGCTTATGTCGTGCACCGCAACGCTACGTGTGGCAACACTGTCTGCGCCACCCACAGACAATCAGTTCCGAAAACGAATTCATGGCCGCCGTCGCGCTAAGTTATTCGCGATTGAATTTATTTTCAAAATAGACGATTGGCTAGTTGCTAAAGTCTTCCGCTTCTTCTTTATTCGTGGTGAACCGCTAACCGAAGAATATCAGTGTGTGTGTTGAGTGCTGCAGTGCTTTGGATTGCTCTGATCTCTGATCGATCGAGCACGTGGCGCCAGGCGAGGGTCTGGAAGCCGGCCGCCTTTTCCTGGTCTCCTGAACTGCCTCCAGCGACCAGGTAGGTGCACGACACTTCATCAACCCTTTCCCTCGGTGAGACACCTTGCTGTAGTTTCTTTTATTTTTTTTTTCTATCGAAGGGACTCCGGCTTAGCGGCGTTACCACCTGAGTTAGCTAACCTGACGTTTCTTTTTGCACTCTGTGAATCTATGTCCCGTTCCAGGCTGAAAGGGACCAAGTTTCTATTGCCGTAAAAAAACATTGTCTTCTATCTCACGTCTTTGGATAAAACTATCCCTCTCTATTTCCATTTTCGCAATCTGTCAGTAATTTGTATTTTGTTGGTATTTTGTCAATACAAAGTGTCATATTTGTGATTTCCTTGTATACATTACGAAAATTATAAAAAATTGAAAAGAAGCGGCGGTAGCTCAGTCGGGTAAGCGCTCGCTTCTCACACAAAAGATGCGTGTTTGGATCCTAGCGCAGACAAACCAATGAGTTCTTTGGAATTTAAGTACAATGTGTGGCAACTTACTACACATTCTACTTACCACAAAACGTTCAAGAACCTTATCATAAGCAGCTCTCTTCAATCTAACCGTACCAGCAGGCAATACTCAACCAATAACAACATCAAGTACTTATTGATTTTATTGAACACATCGCGGTTGCAAGTTGTGCTTTAGATAACAGCAAAGATAGCCCTGAAAAGAGCTGTTTCTGGAAACAAAGAGGGAGTTCCGAAAATAACTGTTCAGCAAGCTCAAGCAAGCAGCAGCAGCGACCACCACCGTCACCGCGGCAGCTCGGAGAGGAGAGCCTCCGACAGCGCAGAAAAGGAACGAGTCCCCGTGCATTCCCAACGCCACTATTTAAGTTAGCACCGCGCGTATAAGTAGGCTTATTTTCTGTAAATAAATTATTATTATTCTGTCCACTCTGAGTATTATTTTCTACCTACTCTACGCAATATCTCCAAAAATGTATACCATAGCTCTTACGGTGAAAAAAACATCGTGATCTAGATGTGTAGGTACTAGGTACCCTAAAGTGCATTGTACTCTTTCAAAAACGGCGATACGGCTCGCGACCTATCACGTGAGTACAAAAATGTACAGCGAAAAGTGGGTGAGTCACCTCTGAATAACTACATTACAGTCATAGTCGTGAGCATATATATGTATGTAACCACACCATCGTGCTCTTAATTTCACAAGTGGGACCATTTGCTACTTTGCTAGATAGTGGAAAAATATAAGAATGATGAGTTAATCATCATAATCAAACATTTCCAACGAAAACAAGAATATTGATAAAAACATTTTCTTTTGACGTAAGCCGGGATAGCGTCTTAACCCTCCCATATTGGGGGGTTAAATATTTAAGAGTTTATCCCAAGGTTAGCGCTCATATTTCAGCGATGCAAGACAAATTAATAATCTAACCCTCCTTATGTCAAATATCTCCGAGTTAAATCGCTAACCCAGGTCTGCGCAAGTGGACCTAAGCTCCGGATTTTTTTGGCTACATTGCTGCATTGGCAGTACCGACGCATGTTACATTTATGAACAAATTGGAGCTCATCCTTGCCACTAAAGACCAATTGATGATGTTGCGAAGTATGGACTACCTCCAAGGGGATCCAAAAAGTCTAAAGCCTTCCGCACATAGTTCAAGCCGCGCGCTTCCTGTATTTATAACATTAGCATCGAATTTCAGCGCATTCTGCGAAGAGAACCTCGGCACGAAGTTCGTGGAGGCGCGCACGCCGTCGCTTGAGAAGTCGTTCGAGGAGAGCACCGCCACCACGCCCATCTTCTTCATACTGTCGCCCGGAGTTGACCCCCTCAAGGTACAGTAAGGGGCAGGGAAACCTGACCCCCCTCAGAAGCAGTGTTGCTATGAGAGGGGGGTCAGGTTTCTCTGCACCTGACCGTACTGTGATTTACGAGAGTTAACTAAAATGGCGGCAGATTGTTCATACACTTATGAGCGAGTGATAAGAAAATTTGTGTTGTGTAATATTTGGCAACGTCACTCAGTTATGTGCTGTTTGTGTGTGATGATTTGATGATACGGAGCAGGTTTCTGCAATAGACGAACAACGATCAATGGCGTCGCTCTATTTTGATAATTCCGCCTGCGCTTAAACTACTATCGTTTCTGGGGACCTATCCTAACTAATATTATAAATGCGAAAGTAACTGTGTCTGTCTGTCTGTCTGTCTGTCTGTCTGTTATTACTCTTTCACGCCAAAACTACTGAACGGATTTGAATGAAATTTGGTATACATATGGTATAGACCCTGGGAAAGAACATAGGGTACTTTTTATCCCGGAATTCCCACGGGAAAACTTTTTAAGGCGAAGCGAAGCGCGCGGGAACAGCTAGTATATTATATAAACTATCTTTCCTAGACGTCACAGGAAGACATTCGAACAATAACCTTTTTTACGATGACAGCAAAAAATTTATGTATAAATGTGATTTGTGTGGTTGATTTTATCAGTATTGCTGTCTATGTCAAATAAAGTTTTTATCTATCTATCTAACCAAACACCATTCTCTGACCCTTAGGACCTAGAAAAACTAGGCCGCAAGCTGGGCTACACATCCGACAAGAAGAACCTGCACATGGTGTCACTAGGACAGGGGCAGGAGGTGGTGGCGGAGGAGGCGCTGGGCGAGGCGTCGCGCGCCGGCCACTGGCTGTTCCTGCAGAACGTGCACCTCGTGGCGCGCTGGCTGCCCGCGCTCGAGAAGAAGATGGAGGAGGTCATGGAGCACCCGCTGCCGACCTACAGGTCACACATAGGAGCTTCCTTAAATGCTTCACATACCATAAATTATTATTATTATATAAATTATTTATTGCACATATAAAATATCGTACAAAAGCGAACTTAATGCTAGAATTAAGTTCGGTAGCATTCTCTACCAGTTAATCTTTGGTGATGTCGAGAAAGCGATTGGTAGTGCGATAGGCTGAGAGGAGAGAAGTTTATAAATACTTATTATAAAAATCAAGACAGAGATATACATACTTACTTATAGATAGTAACTATAAAATATATACCTACATAAATACATAAATTCCTACATTATATATAATATAATATGGCGTGGACACCATTTCCTTATATGCTAATATAATATAAACAAGAAGTTATGTATGTATGTTTCATATATAGTGTAATCTTGTGGCACACCCTCATAGATAGTCGAGTCTTGCACTTGGTGACGCTCTAGCAGAGGTAGGAGGTGGTAAACTGTACTGACTATGACTAAAGATTATGTGGCACTCGCTAATAAGATAACACGCACTGAGTTCGCTGCCATCTTTGACCCTTTTGGGATACTATCCACTATTGTAGCTGATGTTACTTAATTAATCCCACATTTATTCATATGTTTCAAAAGATTGTAAGTCTTGTAAACGTCATTATCTTATGGTTGTTTAGCCTATGATTAATGTATACTGGGTTGTTAAATAATTGTGTAAGTTTATGAAAATAAAATCCTTTTAAAACAAAAACAAACTATTGTAACACCCTGTATCTAACATGAAATTATCCCTCACAGGTTATTCCTGAGTGCGGAGCCGGCGCCGGACGCGGTGTACCACATCATCCCGCAGGGCATCCTCGAGTCCGCCATCAAGATCACCAACGAACCGCCCAGCGGCATGTGGGCTAATCTACACAAGGTTTGAACCTTTTACACAGTTACAGACGCCGTGTTTTTGTAGTCCAGTTTATAAATAAACTTTTGTATCTTTCAAAATCTAAATTCACCCTCAGCATTCGACACATGCAGGACAGAAATTTAATATAGGCAGTTTAGTACCTAACAGTATAGTAAAGTTATTTAAATTGGTTACTTTGCCGATGGCATATTGCTGTTATTTTTATAGTATGCTATGCCATGCTGGTATGGCCACAGAATAATAACTGTATGGCTAACATATGAACCTACTACTAATACTACTACTACTACTACTACTTTGTAAGGTTAATTAAGTGACGCTTTTATTTGTTTTACCTTTTATGAATCGGTTAATCGACGTACCTTATACCAACGTTTTATTTTATTATGAAGAGTTAATTTACCAACAGTCGCTGGACAACTTCAGCCAGGAGACGCTGGAGCTGTGCAGCAAGGAAGCCGAGTTCAAGGCGGTGCTGTTCTCGCTGTGCTACTTCCACGCCGTCGTGGCAGAAAGACGCAAGTTCGGACCGCAGGGGTGGAACAGGTTAGATGGATACTGATTTTATAATAACTAGTGGTTTACCTAGCTTATTCTGCATTGGTAAGGAATCGGTCGGCTCCTCTCAACGATCAATGCCTGTTCACTGAGGAGATTATAGTTCGGCATTAGAGGCACATAACACTCATCTTGACGTTGGAATTTCCGCGTCTCTTGTAAATAGTTTTCATGTTGAAGTTACTATAAAGCAAGCAGATAAAGAAAATGACAATGGCGGCCGTTCTATAAATGCGAGTAGGAAAGAGAGAGGCGAGATAGCATGAGCCTGTACGCCATTTTCATATTGTTTCTTTATCTGCGCACGTAGTACACACTACACATCGCTACTGTCCGGCTCCCAAGCATACACCAGTCAACGGTTTCTAAGAATCAAATGACATTATGTTCTATTCAACCCCTTCCTGCATTGAAAGGTGACCCGTGCCCCAGCAGTGGGGACGTGATGTGGTGTCATGAATGTTCTATTAAAAAACAAAATTATATTTTTTTCCCAGAGTATACCCCTTCAACTTCGGCGACCTGACCATCTGCGTGTACGTGCTATACAACTACTTGGAGGGCAACGCGCGCGTGCCGTGGGAGGACCTGCGCTACCTGTTCGGGGAGATCATGTACGGGGGCCACATCACCGACGACTGGGACCGCCGCCTGTGCCGCACCTTCCTGCTCGAGTACATGCAGCCTGAGCTGGTGAGTTTTATAGAAGTGGTTTGTCTGTCTATCTTGACGCTGTTTATAGGTATCGCTCCAGCAAACCGCTAAGATTGCATGGCAGTTCTGCGAAACCTAGTATCCTTTTCAGCAACTGTATGTATGCAACAGAGCCCGGTGCATTCTGCGATATTAACTTTATGCTCCTGAACGCCGGAAAGGCAGCGTATCCTTACAGAATCCATATTGAAAGTTTATTGTTCCACATTTATTTGTCTACATCGGCTCACTGACTCGCACTATACATTAAACTAAGGCAACCGGGCTAAATTCACGGATAAATACACTAAATGCATCCTATAACGGAATAACAATGGGCTTGGCGCGCGTGCCGTGGGAGGACCTGCGCTACCTGTTCGGGGAGATCATGTACGGGGGCCACATCACCGACGACTGGGACCGCCGCCTGTGCCGCACCTTCCTGCTCGAGTACAGTGGCCTGCGCCTAAAAGTATGCAGGCACGGTCCGCACAGTGATGCCATCTAGTAAAAACCTTGTAACTACAACGTATTGGACGTGTGTTTTGATAAGTGCATGTTGTTGTTCTATAAGTAAGAGTGTTTGAGCAGTACGATATTGTTTTTATTCGCTGTTTTTACTACTGTGTATATTAGGTAGTTAATTTCTTACAATTTCGTCATAGTGACTGTGGCGTAGTTGTTAAGGCGTGACGCGGCGGTGCCGCATGAGTTATTACGAATTGGTTGATACTTACTTCGCATATTGTTATTGTTTTTTGTGACTTAAAGATCATATGATAGAAGTTTCCTTTACTTTCTTTTTTTAATTTTTTAATTCGATTAAGGGTTTGTTAGTATTTAAAAAACTAAATTAAAATTGATTGTTAATCAATAACACACTTGATGGGATCAATAATCAACAATAGTTAGTAGTAGTCAGGTGCAATGTAGCGGACGACTAACTAAAACTTGCTTCTTTTCATTTATTGAGTTGTTCTCATAAGATTGAGGGTAGAACTATATAATATATGAAGTATATGTGATCATGACTCCCAAAGTTCTTTGAGACAATACAACACTTGCGTTCCACTCAACGTTTTATAAATCGCTTTGGCTTCTAAATATTACTTATCGGTGCTTACTACTGATATCAAGAATGTTAAAAGGCATTTAAAAATAAAAACCAATAGTTTTACTATTTAGTGGAGGACTTGAACACAGGGACCTCATGCCGCCGCATCAATTCATGAATGCTTAACCAATCAGACTATCACCGACCATGATAGCGTTCTCGAAATATGCTATCACTTATTATTACCGCCACCGCCCCGTAACTTATATTTACAAGCTGGTTACTAGATGGCATTACTGTTTCCAATTCGCCTGATTACTTTTAGGCGCAGGCCACCGTACATGCAGCCTGAGCTGGTGAGTTTTATAGAAGTGGTTTGTCTGTCTATCTTGACGCTGTTTATAGGTATCGCTCCAGCAAACCGCTAAGATTGCATGGCAGTTCTGCGAAACCTAGTATCCTTTTCAGCAACTGTATGTATGCAACAGAGCCCGGTGCATTCTGCGATATTAACTTTATGCTCCTGAACGCCGGAAAGGCAGCGTATCCTTACAGAATCCATATTGAAAGTTTATTGTTCCACATTTATTTGTCTACATCGGCTCACTGACTCGCACTATACATTAAACTAAGGCAACCGGGCTAAATTCACGGATAAATACACTAAATGCATCCTATAACGGAATAACAATGGGCTTGGCGCGCGTGCCGTGGGAGGACCTGCGCTACCTGTTCGGGGAGATCATGTACGGGGGCCACATCACCGACGACTGGGACCGCCGCCTGTGCCGCACCTTCCTGCTCGAGTACATGCAGCCTGAGCTGGTGAATTTTATAGGAGTGGTTTATCTGTCTATCTTGACGCTGTTTATAGATATCGCTCTAGCGACCGCTAAGATTGCATGGCAGCTCTCCGAAACCTAGTATCCTTTCCAGCAGAGCACGGCGCATTCTGCGATATTAACTTTATGCTCCTGAACGCCTAAAAAGCAGCGTATGCTTGCAGAAAATTGGAATTTTTATAATGCAGCCTGAACTGGTTAGTGTTAGTTTTGCTATCTTGAGGCGGTTTATAGGTATCACTCTAGCAGCTGCAACGACGACTCCATTTTCCGAAACCTAGTATCCTTTCCAGCAACAGAATGTATGCAAAAGAGCCCTGCGAAAGCAGAATTATGTTTACAGCAGGCATATTTAATTTTTTATCTATTTATTTATAGCATTTATTTATCTACAACGGTTCACTTACTCGCGCTATACATTAAACTAAGGCAACCGGGCTAAATTCAAGGCTAATAAACACATTAAATGCATCCTATAATGGCATTATAATGGGCTTGGCGCGCGTGCCGAGGGAGGACCTGCGCTACCTGTTCGGGGAGATCATGTACGGGGGCCACATCACCGACGACTGGGACCGCCGCCTGTGCCGCACCTTCCTGCTCGAGTACATGCAGCCTGAACTGGTGAGTTTTATAGGAGTGGTTTGTCTATCTATCTTGAGGCTGTTTATAGGTATCGCTTCAGCCACCGCTAAGACTGCATGGCAGCTCTCCGGACCCTAGTATCCTTTCCAGCAACAGTATGTATGCAACAGAGCCCGGTGCATTTTGCGATGTTTACTTTATGCCCCAGTGTATGCTTACAGAAGCCATATTGAAATTTTCTTGTTCCGCATTTATTTGTCTACATAGTCGGTTCACTTACTGCCGATTTCTATAACTCTATCTATCCATAACTAGTAGTTACTTTCATACGAATTTGACATAATGAAAAGTTACAATCTGTCAAAATCGTATGAAAGTAAGTTACTCTCACTATATAGTAAACTAAGGCAACCGGGCTAAATCCAAGGATAAATACATTAAATGTATCCTATAATGGCATATTATTTGTCTACATCGGTTCACTTACTCGCACTATACATTAAACTAAGGCGACTGGGCTAAATTCAAGGGTAAATACATTACACGCATCCTATAATGGCATAATAATGGGCTTGGCGCGCGTGCCGTGGGAGGTCCTGCGCTACCTGTTCGGGGAGATCATGTACGGGGGCCACATCACCGACGACTGGGACCGCCGCCTGTGCCGCACCTTCCTGCTCGAGTACATGCAGCCTGAACTGGTTGGTGATAGTCTTTCTATCTTGTGGTGGTTTATAGGTATCGCTCCAGCACCGCTAAGATTGCATGGCAGCTCTCCGAAACCTATAGTATCCTTTCGGGAAACAGTATGTATGCAACAGAGCCCGATGCATTATATTCTGCGACTGCGATATGCTCCTTTACGCTTGAAAAGCAGCGTATGCTTAAATAAGCCATATTTAAAGTTTCTTGTTACGCATTTATTTGTCTACTTCGGTTCACTTACTCGCACATTAAACTAAGGCAACCGGGCGAAATCCATGGATAAATACATTAAATGCATCCTATAACGGAATAACAATGGGCTTGGCGCGCGTGCCGTGGGAGGACCTGCGCTACCTGTTCGGGGAGATCATGTACGGGGGCCACATCACCGACGACTGGGACCGCCGCCTGTGCCGCACCTTCCTGCTCGAGTACATGCAGCCTGAGCTGGTTGGTGTAGTGCCGTCGCTTTCTGTCTTAGGCAGTTTATATATGAAGGCTACTCTTGCGTGGGAGCTGCGGCGCCTTCCCACGACTCTTTCTCGTTGCAACAAACTGATTGCATGACAGCTCTCCAAAACTTAATAAGTATTTTGTAGAGTGGCTCTGCCTGTATCCAGCAGAGCCCTGAAAGTAATCCTAAGCTTACATAAGCAGTATGTATGTACACGTAACTGATAAGTAACCGTATTTTTAGCAAATGGAAAATTCGTGTTGAATAAAGTATGTCAGCACTATTCCACCTAAAAATCGGTTGTAGTTATGCAATTTACATAAATGTCTAATAATTCTACCATTCCACCAGGTGGACGGCGAGCTCCAATTCGCTCCCAACTTCATATCGCCCCCCAACTCAGACTACGCCGGCTACCATCAGTACGTGGACGACTTCCTGCCGGATGAGACGCCGTATCTCTACGGACTGCATCCTAATGCTGAGATCGGATACCTGACTAATGTCTCGGAGAGGCTGTTTAGGGTATGCCTGGAGAAATTATTACAAAATTAATACAGGTTGAGTGATTGTCCTGAAGGCTCGCTCTAATATCGCTCGCTAATATCGATGTTTCGGCTCGATCAATGATTAGTTCCACCCTATTAGTAAACCGTATACCGTAGCTTATAATTTTATTTAGTTACTTATACATAAGCAGTAGGTTAATAATATTTGTGATTCAAGAGTTCAAGTATTAGACAAATTGAAACCTAAAACAAGTAAGTCATCAGTAGTAAACAATTTGGCACTGCTACTCGTACTCGTAGTTAGACAAAAAGTACTTCACAGTTTATCAAAAACCTTTTTATGCTTACATGAAGTATGATTACGACTAATGTAGGAATTAAATCAGATGTTGTATTTATCACTTGTATTATATAAGGGTCAAAATAAAATAAAGAAATATGAAATCGTCTTTACGTCTTTATACGTCTTTCACACTCTGCTTTCACTCTATGCTCCTCTGTTATTCGTCGTCATGGATACTTCACCTTGCGTTCTGTTCCACTCCCACACTCGGCCATCCTGACATTAAGGCTGCCCTCAGCCTTATTCATTACAATAACTGTAAAGTACAAGGTTACACACAATATAAAACATAGCATTATCAAACGTTAAAGATAATCTTCTTATTAAAACAAAAAAACTAAAAACTTAGCAACTCAAGTTAACAACAATTTAGATTAGTTAGATTTCAACTTAGGGTCTAGACAGAAAAACATAAACAACTATTCTATGCAAACAACATCTTGAAATACCTATTCAAAATACCTATAATACCTGTTTTGTTTAAACACACCTTTTGTAAAGAATATGAGCCTTAAGCCTTCAAGACTTAACCTTACAATCATTACAAAACCTATCTAGATTGACTTTATTTACTGCTCACACATAACTTATTTATTACCATCACTGACTTCTTCATTCATCATCACTATCATACCGACACCAATAGAATATTATGCAATAACAAAACAAAATAAGAACTTACTTACTCTTTATGGTCTGGCCACGGTTTCATGTGGTCTGCAGAGCTAGAAGTACGACCTGGACCTTCGCTGCTGGGATCTAATTTCTCTACATCATACCTGTCATTCCGCTTCACCTTCTTCACTACGTAGGGACCTAGGTACTTAGGTTTCAATTTAAGACACACACCAAATTGAGTCCTCTTAATTGCCACCAAGTCTCCCTCCTTGTACTTGTGACTCTCCTTCCTACCTCTATCTTTCACCATTTTCCTATTTAACAATCTATAATCTACACAGACTCTGGTGTCCCCGTCTTTCTTCTTAACTAAAACTAAAGGGCTAGCATACTCTGAATAACTCACCTGAATAATGTTGTCGTCCAGCCACTCTCTTACTTGGTTTTCTACTACCTTTTGCTCTGCTAGTGAAATACGTCTCGGCCGCTGAGCCACCGGGATATCATCCTTCAGCACGATCTTCATCTGTATGGGAGCCTCCTTGACCTGTAGGGACTGGTAGTTCTCTACCATCTCCGTCAGCTGCTCCTTGTACTGGATATCACCAATGTAATCTACAACCACAGAATCACACGTATAACACCCTACTTGTTTCATCCATTCGTCATCTTTCATACGTAAACTCACGCGTCCGTCTTCCATAATCAATACCACTCTTCTCAAAAAATCTTGACCAATTATCACATCGTAAGGCAAACAACTTCTATTCACAACATGAAACAATACGTTATTATAATGTTCTTTATCTATCTTCACACTTAAAGTGACTTTCCCTAGGGGTTTCACTTCCAATTGTCCGAGACCCACCAAAGCACTCACACGTCCCTCGTCAAACTTAGGAGAACCTATCAGTTTGTAGTATTCGTCGGTTAACAAGTTAACTTCACTGCCCGTATCTATTAAAGCAGTCATTTTGCAGTCTGAAATTTCAATAGTCTTCATCGGCTTTCGTCTTTCCGTCTGTTTGTTTACATTTGCATTCGCATCTGTCATCTTGACGTTGACGTCCATACAGTTTGAACTGTCACTGGCTGTCACGTTCTCACGTCGTTGGTTGCTCCGACTCGCTGCCGAATTTTCGTTGTTTGACTCCGTAGGCATGGTGAACATTGAACGCCTCTGTTGACACTGCGTAGCAATATGTCCAAAGTCGTTGCAGCGGAAACATTTAATACCTCTCTGTCTGTACGGGCAATCTGCTGACATGTGTTGACTCTCTCCACAGTTGTAGCACAGTCGCACGGCCGTCGTCCTGTTGCCTGGCGCGAGTGCAGCTGCTGCGGGGCCTGCGGGTGTAGTTGCAGTAGGTAGACGATTGAAGACCGGTGCCCGTCTTCCGCTCGACTTCTGCCTGATGGTCTCGTACACTTTCAACTTTTCTTTCAGATCCCCATAGGTCGTCACGCCGTACAGCATCACCTTATGTAACTCGTCGTCTAGTATTCCGTCCACGATGTATTTAATAGCGACGTAGTCGGGCATCTTGCCTCGCTTGCCGAGCTCTTTCATTAACAGCATGTAGTCTAGGCACGTCTCATTTGCTTTCTTCTTCCGGCTGCTCATTAACTCATGGATCGTCTTGGAATCTACGGTGTCTGGGAACTCCTTGGTGACCGCCGTCTTCAGAGCCTCCCACGTCTTGAAGGGTTTCTCTGAACGCAGCCAGAGTGCCGCCGTGCCGGTCAGTGACCTGCGCCCCACGATCAGCCGCTGCAGCTCCGTCCACCCGAAGATCTCGGCGTTGTCATCGACCTCCTGCGCCCACCGTGCTGCGGAATCGGTCTGGTCGCACCCACTGAACTTAGCTACCAGCTCCTCCGTGTACGTGAGCGGTCCTGATGTTCCGGCTGCCTCCCCGTCATCTCCCGTCGCCGTCCGTGGCATCTTCTTGTCGTCGTCGTTACGTCTTAAAATGGTATATGTTCAGACCTGAAGGCGTTGTGATGCGAAGAAAAATTTTCTTGTAAAATTTGCAACTGTCAGTCTTGTTCGTTTTATAAAAATCCGTCTTCATCCGCCGTAATCTCCGAGATTTTTTTAATTTTATTTATCCCGGGCGAGCCCCCAATTTGTGGGGATAAATAAAAAATAGTATTTTAATGATGTATCACGTCGTTTAATTTATACCAAACTTAATCGTCTTTACGTCTTTACGTCTTTTCACACTCTGCTTTCACTCTATGCTCCTCTGTTATTCGTCGTCATGGATACTTCACCTTGCGTTCTGTTCCACTCCCACACTAATATGTACCTATGTAGTATACCTACATAAGTACATATTAGTCGTTATCATTACTTTCTTAGAAATGCTGAGATGTTAACATTATTTAACCTTTTTATCTGTAATAAACCTTTGTTCTTCATTGCTAACAAAGGCCGTTGCGGAAACACATGCAAGTATCATTCTCACTCTTATCCTATTTCGCACTCCCAAATTTCACGAACCATTCAAAGCACTTAAATCTTACCTACCATCATAGTCTACTTCACTTTAAGCGCTATTAATCGAGGGACAGGCGCTTTACCCGACAATATAACCTATTGGAATTTATAAAAAAATCATATTAGTTACCTACCTATTAAATAATTATTATCATCATCATCATCCCCCTATCGTCCATTGTTGGCTACCATGTAAGTATTTTTTGGCCCTGTGCCACTTTTGACCACTATTTCCCCGCTGCCTTGCTCATGTACCTAAGTAATCTGATCATCTAGCAGGTGGTCTGTGCCAACATAAATTCATCAATCAATCAATCAGGTAATTTGTGAATTTCAGGTTGTATTCGAGATGCAACCTCGAGACGCCGGCGCTCAGGCCGGGGGAGGCTCTTCTAAGGATGATATGGTAATTTTTATGTTCATCATCACGACCCATCACGTCCCCACTGCTGGGGCACGGGTCTCCTTCCAATGAAGAAAGGGTTTTAGGCCTAGTCCACCACGCTGGCCTAGTGCGGGTTGGTGGACCCCAACACAAGCAAGCTTGTGCTGAGAGAGTTGTCGGGTAAGTGGGCAACCCGACTGTCAGATGTTTTTCAAGCCGCCCGAAAGCCTCTGACTAGGCTTAACGACTACTGCCGAAGCAGCAACCGGGACTCACGGCTTAACGTGCCGTCCGAAGCACGGAAGCGTCCAGAAAAGCATCACTTGAAATTGGTCACCCATCCAATTTCTGACCATGCCAGTTGTTGCTTATCAACTGGCATGCCTCAGTGATCGTAACTGATCACTGAGGCCCGCTCGACTACGGACGCTTCTTTTTATGTTGTTAACTGTATAATTTTGCATTACGTAAAAATATGAATAAATATGAACCCATATCTCAAGTAAATTAAAAACTTATCTAACCTGGGTAAAGTAGCGTATTAAAAATGCGTATTCTATCTATACTAATCTATCTATCTCTGTCAGGTGCGTATAATCCTAGACGACATAGTAGACCGTGTGCCGGAGCCGTTCAACCTGCTGGAGCTGAGTGCTAAGATCGAGGAGCTGACGCCCTTCACCATCGTGGCGCTGCAGGAGTGCGAGCGCATGAACCGGCTCATGGGCGAGATCAAGCGCTCGCTGAAGGAGCTGGAGCTGGGGCTTAAGGTTTTACATATTACGTTATTAACTTACAATACAATACAATATAACTTTATTGAAAAACACACAACATAAATACGTTACAAAGAAAGTGTAAGCACAATAGGCGGCCTTATCGCTAAAACGATCTCTTCCTGGCATCCTTATGTATATTGTAGGTATATGCTGAATAGGTGCACATACTGGACATGTAAGAATAATACCGTGTTACAGTGATAACCAGGTTATTTCCAACTTGAAAAGAATATTCTTCAGTGCAACAGCTCTAGGTCTATGTTTGATGTAAATTGTTTTATAGCCATCTTTTGGTCTTGGTCAAAGATTTGTTGAATTGATCAATGGTAAATTGGCCTAAAAGTTCTTGCGTGAAACGTTTTATCGTTACAATAGGAACTGTCTCATCGCTCAATCGATATACTCGCAAGCCAACCAACTCCTGAAAAACCGATAAAGCCACCTAAATTTCCCTTCCCCCGCAGGGCGAGCTGACAATAAGCAGCGACATGGAGAGGCTCATGGAGTCTCTGTTCATGGACAAGGTGCCGGAGTCGTGGAGCAAGCTGGCCTACCCGAGCCTGCTGGGGCTGGCCGCGTGGTTCGCCGACCTCTGTCTGAGGTTGACTGAGCTGGAGAACTGGTCTGGGGATTTTGTGGTGGGTATTCAGTTATGTCTTCCCATATTTTGAATTGAATATTATTTATGAAAGCGTCAACCTGCCGTGCGGTGCAGACATTGAACTAATAGGTATTACCAGCGTAATATTAGTTCAGTGGGTGCAGAGGAGAATCGTCATCATAGTCATATAACTATTTGAGAACCGTATTCCGAATACGATGTACCGATAGTACGAAAACAAATACCTTTCTCATTATCGGCATCATCTTCGAATAGTGTTGTGGCGTGATGTTTAAATGTAGATATAGGTAGATAGATAAGTATTATTCAGTAGCTTTAATTATAGCTTCAATAAAGTTAATGTTTTGTCCACAGCTACCGCCAGCGGTATGGCTGGCTGGCTTCTTCAACCCACAATCATTCCTGACAGCCATCATGCAGCAGACGGCGCGCAAGAACGAGTGGCCGCTCGACAAGATGTGCCTCAACTGTGACGTCACCAAGAAGACGAAGCATGAGTTCACGTGTGTACCAATAACCGCTTTGCATATACTTACGTGCTTGTAGGTAGACAGCAGTTTCTAAAGTGGTGACCACAAACAGGCAAACTCTGCATAGCCCCTCCTATGTCTATCACGCTTTACGAAATTAGACAGCTGGTAGTGACTGGTTTCGGAGGGCGAGGACTGAGAGATATGGTGCTCTTACGCAGCTGATGGCTTTAGAAAATTCATATTAAATATTTAGCTGTGCTGATCGCGCATTGTTTTTACCGCATGCCAAATAAACTGACAGTAGGTATGCTGAAATCACTCTTATCACCTCTTTGAGGTGACTATAATAAGGTCATTACTACAGGTCCGCACCACGAGAGGGCGCTTACATCCACGGACTGTACATGGAGGGCGCGCGCTGGGACGCGGGCGGCGGCGGCGTGGTGGAGGCGCGCATGATGGAGCTGTTCCCGCTGCTGCCCGTCGTCTACGTGAAGGCGGTCACGCAGGACAAGCAGGACACCCGGAATGTGTACGAGTGTCCCGTCTACAAGACCCGGTGAGTCTATTTATGTATTTACTACGAGTACTTACAAGTATTAAGGAATTGTGTACAATGCCACGAATCCTTTGAAGTGTACCCAAAAAACCGACAACTCCCCGCCACGACTAACAGTTGTCCGCCATCAGATATCATTATCCCCTGTACACAATGGCGATGGCCTGTAGTGGGCCAGCATGGGCCATTGTGTACTAGAGCCTTAAAAAATAAATTGTTCATCTATGCATATTGATTGAGCCGATAGAGTCCGACAAATATAACTTTGCTACATAACATCACCTCCACCCTTCTCAATAAATACTTTCCTTTCCCAGTTTGCGTGGACCTACATTCGTGTGGACGTTCAACTTGAAGACGAAAGACAAGCCGACGCGTTGGTGTCTCGCAGGAGTGGCGCTACTGCTTGGAGTTTAAGTTAAGCACCATTAGCAATTAATACTTCAATGTTGGTTAGTGCCTTAGTAGATTATTTAGTATTTAGAACTAGGCAGCTGATCTCTGCTTAGTACCTGATTATGTTACTTAGTTTATTTAGGTTGAATATAATAAATGACTGAATACATTGTTCTAAAGCGGTTTTAATGAAAGATTTCGTTTTTTTCGATATTTTTATTACAAATTAGTATCTACTATAAAGAGTATTTCAGTGCTATCAACTTTGGACGGTATTCGTACAGTGAGCATCAGGTCAGGTGTATCTACAACACACATCACAGTATTTGCTTTCCACCCAATGATGGTTATAATGGTGATACAGTCATCCGGATATCTCCTATCCTCACATAGCGCTTGAAGTTTAGGTAAGTATTTATCTATTCCGATCCTGTTTTCAACGTTTCTATGTACTTTAATCGCAATATTTTGATGATTATTGTTTCACTGTACCTCCACTAGTGCAATAACAATAAGTATTAATGGGAAGACTACGAACGTAGTGTTTCAACTTTCATGTAGAAAACATACTAAATTACTAATAATATCAATACAATACATAATTTTATGATTCGCATATAATCTACTATAGTATATCGATATCCTCTTCTTAAATTTTTAGAAAAATAATTTAGATTTTGTGATTTGATACAGAAGTAAATAATGATTTGGGATCTTCATGATATCCAATAGGTTTCATTAGATACATACATAAGTTACAAATAGTAGTGCTAGTCAATTATAATGAAAATATAGCAGTATTGTTTTTACCTTTCAAGATGTGGCAGTGACATAGCATCAGAGAACACGCAAAATGAACCAATTACCTAAACACTTCCAATACCAGCTCAGCCACTTCTGACGCTTTTCGGCGATACGTTATCATTATCTGAGGGAGGTTCCGAACCTTTCACGGTAAACGTGACGTAGTACCTCTTGTTCCTATCCAGCTTTTCAGCTGGCAGTGCGATCAGCTGTTTCTCAGAGCCATGTGACACTTCCAGGGTCACATGAGGTTTCCCTGCTGGTGACTTGGTGTTTATCTTGGGAAGAAACCCTTTAGTTTTCTTGGCTCCACCGGCAGTGCTCGGCTTCGGCATTGTGTGGTGGTTCCATTTGTATGGTACTGAAAATTTGAAAAACATGGTTACACTAAAGGCAAATCTCTAAAACATTTAATTTTTGTGGACACTGGACATGGACATGAATGGCAGTCATACAAACACTACCTATAGTTCTATAGGATTAATTACTAGTTTACTAATATTATTATGAACTTACTGTACGCAGAACACGGTATGCCGGTGTAAGCATGAACCGCGTGGAAGCATCGATGCGTCTTGCTCGTGCAGAGGCACGGGTTGTCGGGGATCGCCGACATCTTGTACAACTCATTCTCGCCGTAGTCGAAGTCTATCGGAGCCTCTGGCAGATTGTCCAGGTGGCGCTTCCCACTCTTCTGCAGCTTCCGCAAACTTTCATAGAGAAACTTCTCGAAGCTGCTGAAAGTAAAGTCGGGGCTGTTGTACGGTCCCAAGCCGACTTGCGCTAGGCTGGACTTGTTGTACTCCTCTATAGCGCGTTTGACTAAAACAGCTTCGTTTGTTTTGCTCGTTCTTATTTGTAGCCTTTTCAGCTCAAGCAAATGCTGGAATATCTTTCTTTCGCAGTAATATCTGTAAAGAAATGGTAGTTATTGTAGTGCTATTGTTATTACATAGCTTTAACTATATAACTACTTACGAATATTATATAATAATATGACAACCTACCGTCTCATATTAGTCTGAATCCTCTGAGTAACAGATTTCATATCAACAGCGTTTTTGTCACCAGGTTTCCGTACTGGAATTCTGCTGTCAGATATTTTACCAGATAATCTTCCGGTGGCATTTCTTTGTTGATAATAGGCTGCTAATCTAGGGCTCATTATTCGGCGTTGAACCACTCTTGGGCTGGGCTCGAACCCTGAATCCATTAGACCACTAGATTCGTAACCTCTTTCAGAATTCTCGCTTTTAGATCTAATGTTAAGCCGACTTTTAGCCCTTCCTTTCTTTCGTAATCGTTTTCTTCGACCATTGCTTTCTGTGAGGCTGTAAAGCTCATTGTCACTAACACTAGGAACTCTGCCGAACGAACTGTTTTTCACAAGTTTGATAGCAATCGTTCCTTCGTTTTCATTTTCTAGGGATTCATCCACTTTCGGCGTTTTTTTAAGGATACCAGAGGTTCCAGTTTCAGCAGCACTGGCTATATCTGATAAAACCTTGTAGCTCTCAGTTTCATATATGCTGCTCTTTCTACTACTGCCATGGCTGTCTTTAGATGTCTTTCGTATCCGTATTGGAGTGCTTTGAGCTAAAACTATTGCGCTGTCTTCAGCAACATTCTCCAGAATAATCTGTTGTACTGCGCGATCTGTACTCGAAACATTGCTGTCTATAATAGTTACGACTCCCTTATCAACACTATGATTTAATTCGTTACTACTGGCAGTGGTAGAAGCATAATCCAGTCTCTTTTCCTCTGAACTTTTTGAATCAGTACTTTCTTTTTGTGCACTTTTTGTTTCACCGTCAGTGGCAGACTTTTCCATTTCTGAATGGTCTACTTCCTCTCCCATTAAATTATCCGGTGATTTGTCTGATTCTTTTCGTTCGAATATTTCATCTTTATTAGCAAAAGACACTGCTTGCGAACTATTTCTTTCCTGCGAAGCCTGATTATCGCTTTCATCCACATGTTCACTTTCTTTCAAAAGATCTTCAGGTCCTGCTAAAACTTGAAATGATTTCCTTCTCTTTATGTCCACTGGTGGTGTGGGAGACTGGTCTTGAGGCTTATCTTCGCTAGCTGCTTCTGTGGTAGTTGCAGTTTCTTTGTTTTCTTCAGTAGAACTTTCTTTTTTACCATCGGGACTTACCGTTGATGTTTCTTCTTTTGGAGAGATTGTTGTTTCGGTTACAGTCTCAGCTGTTTCCAATTCTCCCGAATCTTTCTTATCACCAGTAACATCTTCTGCGTGTGTTTCCTTTGAAGATTGAAGATCTGCAGCTTTTTGAGCTTCCGCAGTCCCTTCTCCCTTGTTTTCATCCGCATCCACAGATTTTACTGGTACTGTGTCGATATTTTCACTTTTATCTTTAATTTCTTGTGTGTCTACTTTGGTATCATCAATATTAACTTTTTCCGTATCCGATTTCGTTCCTTCAGTTAAATCTTTATGAGTCACTGATAAATTTGATGTCTCAATCGACACGTTATTAGATGAATCAACAGTAACTGTTAACTCTGAATTACCCTGCTGGCTCGATTGTCGTTCCATGTGTATTTGCGCTTCAGTCACAATCATGTTTGTTTTAACAGAAAGCGTGTCCGTTTCAGTGTCACTTTGTGGTTTGCTCTTAGCGACCTGATCCTCTTTGTCTTGTAATAAATTAGCATCTTCAACAGCTCCACCGCTAACTTCTGGAGATGCATTATTTTCACTAGTACGTTTTTGACTCGCTGCACTTGCGCTTCTTTTGTATTTGACAATATTAACACTTTGTTTTTCTTCATCGTTTTCAATATGTATTGATGTTTTTTTACCTTTTCGCTTAGTACTTCGTCTTTCGCTTGACTCTGAGCTACTACTTTCAGAAGTGGTGCTCTTTCGCTTACTGCGTTTACGATGTCGTTTACTTTTCTTTTTATTAGAGTAGCTCTCGGTTTCTGATGAACTTTCAGAGTCTGATGGACACCGGTGATGGTGCTTCGCGCTTCGGCTGCCTCGTTTAGAAGGTTCACTTTTAGATCTGCTTTTCTTAGAACCTTTTTTGTGTTTCTTATCGTATGGATCAAGGTACTCTTTTTCAGCACGAGCTTCCAAATCTGTATCGTATCCATCACTAAAGCTTTTTTGAGCCTCAACTGGTCTTTTTCGTCTTCCTTGGTGTCGATCAGAGTACTTGTGGTCTGACCGTCTTTTAGATACTTTCCTTTCATCAGAGGATGAGCCGTTGGTGTCACTAACATTTCTATCTTTGAAAACTCTTCTCTCTTGCAAAGGACTCGATAGTTCTACGACTTCTCGTTTTTCGATACGAATTCTGTCACGTACATCAATCTTAGTGCTAGTAACTCGACGGGTAGGCAATGCCGTAATGTTGGCCCCATCTATAACTATTTGAGTATTGGTCAGTTTCGTGGCCGGCACGCCACCGTGCATTTGAATGTACTTAGCAGTGGATCTGTGTCCTCTGGATGTAGCACAGTCCAGAGGAGTAACCGGTTCATTCTTAGAGGATCTCGCGACTGGGTTGACCTCAGCTCCTCTATCAAGCAGTAGTCTACACAGGTCAGCGTTGTCAGTGGCTGCAGCGACGTGCAGTGGTGTTCGGCCCTCGTGGTTGGTAGCGTTGACTTGGGACGGTCGGCCGTCAAGCAGCCACTTTACTAATTCCCTCCTGCCCGACGCTACCGCTTCGTGGAGAGGCAAATCGCCTTTGGAATTGCGCAGCCATAAATTAGCTCCTCTGGCACCTGAAATATAAATATATACCTACATTTTAAAAGGTGTTTTCACATTTCAATATTCTGGAAACATCAAGCAATTAGTGATATTATTAATTTGTTAGTGGATATATCTCACCCAGCATCCTGACAGTTTCGAGCTGTCCCTTAGCGGCGGCAGTGTGCGCCGGGCTGCGCCCCCGGCGGTCCTGCCGCTGCGAGTCGGCCCCGTGCTGCAGTAAAGCCGCCGTCGCGTCGGCGTGGCCCAACGCCGCGGAGTAGTGTAGGGGCGTACATCCGTGGGAGTCGGCCACGTCTACCCGCGCGCCGCATAGACCCACCAAGGTTTCTAGAGCTTCAGTGTGCCCGCGCGCCGCTGCGCAGTGTAGGGCTGTTAGGCCGTCCCTGTTGAGGATATTTTGGGCTTAGCTTTGAAGTTAGTAGAATACATTATTAAATGAATGATAACACTAGATGGTGGTGGTTGAATGAAGATGGCTAAGGACAGAGTATCGTAGGGATTTATTTTTAAACTAACTCCTTGTTCCTTTATATCATGCGGCCCCATGACTTTTAAATCGCTTTCTGGTGCGCGTCTTGCAGCATGTACTACTTATACAATACACGGCGGCTCCGCGTGACTCTTTGGCTAAATAGGATTAAGTTTTCTTAAGGCAGGCGGCAGGCACCGATCACTGGCATCTACCCACAACATACCTATCAGCGTCATCAGGCCGTGCCCCCGCGTGGTGCAGCGCGAGCACGGCGGCGGCGGACCCGGCCGAGGCGGCCCACAGCAGCGGCGTGCGGCCGTCCGCGTCGCGCACCTCCACGCGCGCGCCGCCCTCCTTCACCACCGCGCGGAGCACTTCTAGGGCGGCGCCGCGACTCTGAGGGTGAAGAGAATAGTATATTTAAGTGGATAAGTCACCGACAGTGACATGATAATCAGAGAGAAATGAAATACGAGGAACTGTAACCTGAACCTTGACGTTGATTTCTCGACATCACCAAAGGTTAACTGTTAGAGAATGCTACTAGCATTAAGTTCGCCTTTGTACATTTTTTTTTATGTGCAATAAAGAATTTATAAGTAATAATAATTTATGTTTGTGACAAGATATTTGCATTCATAAATTCGAAATGAACGCTTTCTCGCAAACTGTATGAGATTTCCGATTATTCCGATAACTTTTGATCATGTTTCCCAAACGCTATAGTCCTGATTGATAGAGAAGCTGACGAGCCGTCATAGTTTCCTCATTACAACAAACCCCTCCCTGAAGTTCCACCAGTACCTGATGATCAGTGGCAGCGGGCGCGCCGCACATCTGCGCGGCGTAGTGCAGCGGGTACCCGCCGTGCTGGTCCGGCGTGGCGGCGTCGGCCCCCGCCGCCAGCACCGCGCGCAGGGCTCCCACTTCACCGCATACTGAGGGGGTACACAGATTTTAGTGAAAGTGACAACCCTATAAGTAAGTTGAGTTGTGCCTGACGACTTATGTCTGTAACCTGTAATCATTTTGACAGATAGAACGGTAGAATACCACCGTCAGCCTGCTCGAATATACGCTTGGCTGAGCGTTGCTTACATACATAGTCGGGACGTAGCAATGGGCATACTCGAGTAAGTGGGATCCCACGGGACAGAAGGCGTCCCTATTGTCCCATTGGAACACAACCTTAGACAGACTAGTGTCAATCCAACCCGTTTAAATTAAGAGTACTTACTCCCATTTTGTAGATACCGACACCCTCATGTATATACAAGAAAGCAACTCTCACTCTCAGATGCACCTATCTTGTGGATTTTCCTATTTGCTATCTGTGCCGCTGGTAATATTATGTATCGGGGCCACGTTATGTATCACCATGTTATGTATCGTGAAGTATTTATTGTACGCATTTTGAGATAATATTTCTGCTGCTTGGAAATCCCCACTATTATAGAATTACTATTTTAAAATTAAGGACCTAGATAGTCTAGTTACCTACCTAAGAATCATAAGATGAGAATAACTACTTAAGTAATTCTATCTAAACAAAATAACCCATTAAAACGTCTTAGCGGATTTTCATAATAAAACAAAAAAACTAATCAATATGACTTGCTTGCACTTGCATGCATTCAAATTCGTATGATTTAACATTAGACGTGACTCAAGAGACACAAAACCTATAGAAAACTTAGGTAAGTATAGAAAACGTCTTTCCCTACCAGAATTCGTTCTAATTCGGTCAAAATCAATCAACAATGCTATTATAGACTCTAGTGCTATTGTCACTCTACCCTGTGAGTAAATAATTAATCGGGCAGCACTTGATTGACGCCTTCGACCTGGCCCTCGCCAACCACCGACATTTAGGCAATAATAAATCAGTGGAGTTCAACCTTTCTGATTAGCTTCTTGAATAACGCAAGTCCTAGGTCTAGCCGCTCGTGTAACGGACGTCCGATGGCGTTTCAAGGCGAGCCGACCTTGCCCGCCGCTCAATATCGCCCCCCTTGACCACCCCTTCAAATATTCCAATAAACCTGCAGTACCGAGCCTCCTTAGTGATTCCACAAAGGTCAGGTTCAAATGCTAATGTAAAAATCTAAAGAAAGGCACGCTGCTTTATATATAAATAAAGTGAAATAAAGTGAGGTCTCAGAGGAAGGAAGGAGAGCGAAGGTCAGCACTACGAGCGGACGTCCGGCGGAAGTCAAGTAGACTGTCCTGACTGAGACCGGAACCCCCCGGCCACTCCATCACGTGTCGCAAGCATAATATGCCAACATATTTGCATGATGGTATTTTAAACTAACTGTGAAGGTCGCGGGGTGCAGGAATTGAAATACATTACAAGGTGGTTAGGGTGATACTTGTGTAAGGGGCGCGACTTGAGTCATGTCAAGTGCATTTGCTGTGTTAGCATATTGTGTGTATTTTGTCTGTTTATGGCATGGCTTAGGTATAAATTATATAGGCACAGGACTTTTTAGCATAACAAGGCTTGAGTATACATACATAAATTGTAAACCCTTGGAAAACCGCATAGATACAATCCAAGATATTAGATGGTGTGTGCTGCTCTGGCCTATACCTAAGTCGTTCAGTACCTACCAACCTACACACACTACACAGTACCAACTTATTGTAATATTAAAGTAGCAGATCGGAGCCAAAAACTGGATCTCATCAACCAAAGAGAAACGTTATTCTATTGGACCTATCTATGGGCATTAGGTGCCTTGAATCCTTAAATCTGCTTAGCAACTTCATCGAAGTTCGAGCGTGAATCAATTAGAAGCTGTTGTACAGTTTCCATAGAAACAGATGTTCAAAGAAACTATTAGGTATCATCAAAGTGTAATGTTGTAATGGTCTATGAACAGCGTAAAGTGTGAATCACACGAAGCGTGCTACAACTTGGTGAAACATTCCACAGCAGGGGTGTGGCGCTGTACTTAGTGATTAAGAAAAGGGTTGTTGTTTTATAGCCACCACAGCAAGGTACCGTAAAATGTAAAATTATGTTCTTGAATATACCTACAATAAGTAAGTACACCTCGACTCTGCAGATGAAGAGGAAACCACAAACATTTACGGAGTTTGCTCACTGCTGTTTCCCTGCGCTGCGTAGTGATAGCGTAGTAGCAAGCGACCCATCTTACTAGCTTCTATCCCAGTGGATCTACGACCTTAGTTGGGTAGCCGGAGATAGTTTTGGTCACAAACTTTCCAGATATGAATGAATTTCGCTGATGATGTTCAACTAGAAAGGAAGTCCACAGATATGATATTAAAAAGGCAGTTAGTCGATCTGTAGACAACTAATTGGCAGCGCGCTTGCATGCGGGCCTGCCGTCAGCCGCGTCGATGCAACGTTGCGATAATCCAGACAGCTCCAAGCGAATGACACCCCCCAGTCCACGCCAGATAACAACTTACTATACCAACTTTCCGGGGGCAAAGCGTACATTGTTCGTTGGTGTGGGTTTTTCCAAGCGGTTGTAGGTAAATGATTGGGTTTATCCTGTTAGTGGAATAAAAAGTAGTTCCGTGATTACGAGTATAGGATGTGATCAGAGATGCATAGTTCGTTGCCATAATTAGGTTCAACAAGTTGTATCTAGAACTATTAGATTAGATTTCAAGAATAACCTTACTGAATATGGTGAAACTTTCATTACTTTGATGACCTACTCCGTAATTTAGCCCGATCTATCTTGACCACACCTTTCTTACTAAATATCTCCAGTTATAATATTCTAGACTATGACTAAATAATGTATGCTTTGTATAATCTATTTTTGTGTACAAATAAAGAATATTCTATCTATCTTAATACTAAGTAAAATCATTCCAGCTATTCCGTACCTAGGTTCGTGGTAACAACCAGATGCAGACTAATAAACTTCCAACTTATAACACATCCATCTTTTGGGACATAAAGGCTGATTTGAGAATAAAAACAATACGACTTGCTCCAAACACCTCACAGGCAAGAGAGCATTGCACTAACAACTGGACGACTGCCAAACCAAGTAAACCGGAAAACGAGCATTCAAAACTCACCAGTGGCCCAGTGCACGACAGTGTGGTGTTCATCATCCCTCGCGTTGACATCGGCTCCTGCAGCCAGCAGGGTCTGTACCAGGGGTACATTGCCGTGGACCACGGCGAGGTGCAGCGGCGTGAGGCCGTCGGCGTCCCGCGCGTCGGCCAGCGCCGGGGCGGCCATCAGCACGCGGTCGGCGCAGTTGGCGCGCGCCTGCTGGCTCACGCCGGCGCCGCTGGACGCGCAGTAGTGCAGCGCGCAGCGCAGCCCGCGGTCACGCGCGCGCACGCCCGCCGGCTGCAAGGTGGACACATGTAGGTGGAGAAGATGTGGTGTTGGGTATGAAGGAAACCAAGGCGGCGATTCGGTCGTTTCTAGGTGATTAGATTGGTGAGCCCTATTGGCAATGAATGTGGTGGACACTAAACATTGAATTAGGCTCAGTTTCTTTATTTTACATACTTAGGTAGTTCTTCTTCATGAATCATGGAAATCATGAATCACCGTTTACTAGAAACAATTAAAGCTTTGTACCAACCTCGAAGTATTTCGTTAACAAGTAGGAGGTTGGTTTTTAAGAAATGGTTTAAAAATAGAATAAAATTTAGTTAACTCACATCGTAGCAACTTCTTACCGTGTAACATGAGGTGCTACGAGTATTATTGACGGAAATGTAGGAGAATGTTTACACTGAGGGCGGCCGCGGCACATCGCGTGCCCCGCGGCTCGCTACTGACGCTTTTCTCATTTCATATTCACACCTTTCATAAGCGCCCGCCACCGCGAGCTTACCAAACTAAAACACGAAAGATAATGTTCCCTAATTTTTACGAGTCTATTTTCGATGGCACAAATTAACAGCAACATGCAAGCATGCGATGGAGTACAGACAATTGACGTGAGCGGCTACGTGGCATGACTTGCATGTTGGCACTCACATCCTTGTTGAGGATATCGACGACGGCCTTGTAGTCGGCCTGCTGGCAGGCGTACATGAGCGCGGAGCAGCCCTGCGGCGGCGCCCCCGGGCCCGCGCTGCGCCTCGCGCCGCCTTCCACCTTCTCGCCCTTGATCTTAGTGCTCTTGTCGAGCAGGTCGCCCTTGCGCCGGCTGCGCGGCTTCTTGAGGATGCTGGGTATCGGCTCTCCGCGGCCGCTGGTCGCGCGCTTGTCCATAACAGAGCGTGTTAGTGACGCGGGCGGGAGCCGGGGCGGGCGGCGGCGAGCGAGCGCGGAGGGCGCGCGCCTCCGACTGGCCGACCGCTCGGACAGCCGCCCCGCGGTGGGCGCCACGCAACGCCGCCGCCGCCGCCGCCGCCCGCCCGCCCAACACAACACTAATCTATTAAGTTATTGCTCAAAAAATCAGGTCACTGTTGTTAGCCGTAGCCGTTACCAAAATGTAACTTGCTTGAATCTGATAATACGACTCTTTTATAACTAAACTGGACTACTAACAAATATAAATTAGAGCAAGGTCGGAGCTGTAGTTGCTCCAGAAAAATGTTAACCAACGTGATTGTTTGTAAATAAATAGGGATACCGGAGTTCCTAGTAAGTTATAGTGAAGTGGTAAGGTCAAGAGTGTTCAAGAGTTTCTTTATCATTACATTTCTATTTCTATGATTATGTCGCAGTTCATACTTGTTGTGATCGCGTGCCAACCGTCAATCATTGGACCGATATATCTAATAGCATCGTACCCATTATCAACACCTTGGATATTGTTTTATCATTTCAAATATAAGTACCTACCTTGAACTTCGTCAGTCAGGGTTTTGCAAAGTTGTTTCGGTGACATTCGAACTTTATAGTCCTTCAGTTTTTTGACTAAAGTTACACCTTGCGTGCCGTTTCGGTCATTACCGGTCGGGCAATATTATTCATTAAGTACCTAAGTAGCTATATAATTAGTCATACCTAAGTAAGTACCTATATTTAGATTACCGCAAAATAATTTCCCACAATAGGTATGACTGAAGAACCTGAAACTGGAAGTTAGTAAGTACCTAAAGAAAAGACTTCTTTCGGCGGGAAAAAACATTACCGATACTGTAACTGGAGCATGCATGTCTGAATAGTGTGACTCAATTAAATTGTTATTATTTATTATTAACTTGTAATGTCCCGAAAAACCCTTTGATTTCCATCATTTACGCCCGATACATAAGAAGCTGACCCACTGGCCCCGTTGGTAGTAAATTGTGTAACAGAAGGGCTCGTGTATGGCGTAAACGTAAAATAATTGGGTTTCCTGTCTGTGAATAATTATGGCTCTGCTTGTTATGGAAATGGGAAAGCTTTCTTTTGTTAGTGAAGTGTTTTGTTTGGGTGATTAGAAGAAAACAATCGCGCACTTACCTAAGTACATAACAGGTCAAACTTAGAACCTTCTTTTTTAGCGGTTTAATAACTTGATTGTGCAAGTGATAAAATTAGAAATGTACCTAAGTACCTAGTTAAAAAGTACCAGTACAAGTTAAATTACCTACTACCATAATTATGACAACGCGGACTCAGTATTTTACGCGGGCTTTCAGCGTGAATTCCGCACGTAAAGACACGTTGCGTATGGTGAGGTACTTACACGCATGATTCACGCAACATGCAGCGTGATGCGAGGCAGTGAGAGAAATTCCTAAAAGTCCAAGACTTATGCCGACTCTACACTCTATACCCTATCAAAACCTTAACGGACTGAATTTACAATACTTAGGTAAGTCATATAAAGAAAGATCTAGGTTAGAAACGCTAACTTTTATCGCCGATTATAAAACCTAGCGATTACTGACGTGATACAGAAGGGGGGTCATGTTTGTCTACTAGCAGTTACTTTACTAGTAGTACCTACTTTAAGTATACTTAAGTTTAGTTATTTTATTGAGAGCGGGCCGGGCATGCATCGACCTAGTTCACGATATTTGCCTTCGCCCGTGTGCGGAAGTCGCATTCATTACCTGTAAGTAATCGACTAGACGTAGCCGTCGTCGTATAATCTTTATAATATTCATGTGGTTTAATTTATAAGTTTTATTCAAGATAGAACTTACTAATTATGGTATATTTACCTACAGAACATATTGGTAACAAGTACTTACTTACCTTCATCTTCATGTCGGATACCCTATAACTGTACCTATACCTACCTATGTACCTTCCAGCACAGCTATTGGAAATAGAACTAAAACATAAAAGCACCTACCTTACCTACACTCTAAACAAATGGACTGACCCTATAGGTACTTAATTACTTACTTAATTTTGTCGCCTTTCAGCTGAAAAGTCACGGGCAGGGCCACTGAAAACACTCATATTGACTCATATTTAAAATTGATCTCTATGACGTCACTGTAAGCAAAGCCCTCACTTATAAATCGTACTGATATCGATTTTCAGATACAATCAGGTTATGGTCAGTAGTCGCAGGTAGGCAACCAAACGGCGAAGGTCACTCCTGAAATGATTTGCTACCGTGCAGACGGCCAATTCTAGTAAGTAAAATGGAAGTTGAAAATTTAATTGTTTCTCTCATGTTTCCTAGACCATGAACTCTACTCCCGCTCGCACCTAGTTATACATATAGGTACTAGTTTACAGTGGCATATCATTGCATTGGCATGAAAATTATTGCTTGATTCGTAAAGCTATATTGTATAGCTTCCGTCCATGTCGTGCTAAGTTGCTTACCCTTTTTTTTCCCCTCTAACTGGCAATTTCATCCCCTCGAGGTAGATATTTACTATCCACTTATAGTTAGGTGCATACCTACCAGTGTTAGCTTTGTACCTACCTATAAGTACATTTAATGATACCATACAATAAAAAATGCTTCAGTAACTATTAAATCTCACACCTGTAATACAATTAGTAGAATAGAGTGTCTTGAGCAGTTAAAACTTAGCTTTAGTTGGGTTAGCGAATGTGGGTCAGCTGAGCACGATCAATCGCGATAAGTTGGCGAGTGGCGCGTGATAACATGGAAATAACCCGAGACCAGTGGGCTCTACCCACTGCCCGTCCTGATTACACTGCCCGAGCTTCCATAACAGCACTTAGGTTTTAGCGGAACTTGTAATTAGCCAATAATTTTGGTTTATGATGGATTTTCTGATTTTATTTTGTATAAGTACTTATTACATTATGCATTGAGGACAAATTCTTTTTCTGGGTCTATAGGAATTATGTATAACTACTTAGACCTACTGTACCGCTCGTCGTTTGTTATTCTAATTCTTTAGGTAAATATGTTCTAATAGGTAAACTTTGATTGGGAAATGAACAGCACAGAGGTCCATCGCGACACGCTCACATGATTTAACTTATTATGATCTAGCTAGATAAATAATACTTAACACGTTCACGGACAATCCGTCGAGGGCCGTAATTAAGTATCCTTGTAATATGACTACGCGCCTGTGGCCGTCCAACTTCTATTGATTGAAACCGACGAACCGTCAACAGCCGTATCATTTCCGTATTCTTAATAGGAGATGCATGATTTAGTGTCGTATTGTGCTAATTCATTTGTTTCTAGGTGTCATAACAAAGAACTTGTCGGGGTTTCTTTTGCACACACATAAGTGAACTTTATAGTGACATACCACCTGTCGCCGTAACCGTTACAAATAAAAATAACCTTCCAGAAGTTAGTGTCACGGCGCGCGCGTCGCGGAAATGTTGTGTAGAACGGGTGGTAGTCTGGTAATTTTTGTGGCAAATTACGAGGTAAATTAATAATAAATCGATAAATATCATACTGTTTTGCATATAGGATACCTACCTATTCGATTCAAATACTATAATTACTTAAATGGAACATAGAAAAGCGAAGATATAACTGTAATGAGGAACTAGAAAATTTTAGCTTTTGTCGATGAACCCCTTTGTTTAATCTTACTATATCAGCTTTATTTATTGTATATAGCATGCTGAAAGTGGAACTTTGTATCTGAAAAACGTCCAAACCTATTTGAAAATGATTCGGTCCTTGAAAAAAACTGGCGGCTGCCGCCTGTAGCCGTAGATGTCACTATACGCATTGTTGGATATGCATGATGTGGCGGACCGCTTATAGACGATACCGTCTATGGCCGTAACTGTCACATTACGTAAATAAAATATGTTGAGATACGGCAATACGTTTCAATGCGGAACGATAAAATGTATGGGATTTTTAGGTGTCACATCAAAATATTTTCCAACCATCAATTGTCCGTGAACGTGTTAAATAATAAAGAATAAGTAAGTAAACAAGTACAAAGTATTAAAGTAACTAGACAGTAAAACTTACATAGAGCTTTTCAATAATCCATAATTCGGCGTCATTTGTTGCACTTTCACATCACCTCATCAAACTTTAAATTAACATTGACAGACACATTTAACTTAACATCAACTGTTAACACAATCATGATTGGTGATTAATCCGTAAATTATAAGGTAGATAGATAGTTATTTGAGTCAGAATAAGCTTTAACAGCTGTTAATTCAGGGTTTCAATAAATGTAGGATCCTAAAAAACTGCTGCAGTCTATCAGCTAAGCGTCGTAGTTAGTCACTGAAATATAAATTGGTAAATAAACGCCGATGACAGCATATTTTGTGGCATATAGGCGGGCGTTGCCATGGCAACTGGGCGCCCTTCAATAACATTTTCCAATCGACGTTTAAATTCATTTGTTTGTTTGTAAAGTTACATTCCCGGCTTCAACGTCCTTAACGTAGTCATGGTCAATGAAACCAAGAAAATGTATGCTATAATATGCGTAAGTTTAATGAAATTTTCAGGAAGTTTAGGGCTGTTGACTTGGTAGGTAGGT
Organism: Plutella xylostella; assembly: GCF_932276165.1. Classification (NCBI taxonomy): domain Eukaryota; kingdom Metazoa; phylum Arthropoda; class Insecta; order Lepidoptera; family Plutellidae; genus Plutella; species Plutella xylostella. Next base: position 5,940,285 of record NC_064005.1, read on the forward strand.
GAGAACAGAGTGGTGACATGCCGTGCAAGGTGGCTCGACGCGTCATCGGGGGTGGCAGAAGATACCATCAAAAACTTCGGCCATCGATCGTCATTAGCTTAGCTACCCACTTGGATACAAATAATCCCTTCCTCGTACCTTCATTATAATAATAAATACCCAAATATAGTTCCTATATAGTCGTCAGGACAACCGTAACATTCGTAATTGTAAGCCGGAACCGGAAGTTGGTATGGGTAAGTCGGATACGGATATTATGCCTAGATGCAGTGCCGCAACTATATACTCGTATGTACTGTCAAATAGTTGAGGTAATTAAACAAGTCTTCCACAACGTAGCGTACGTACCTAAATGCTTATTCAATCAAAGTAGGTATACGTAGGTACCATTAAATCATACATCACAGAAAATAATTGTCTAAAAGTATTTATTTACTCACTTAAACTAACCTAAATTACCAAGTATTTACTTATCTTAACATCACATTAACTAACCGCACTTATTATCAACATTCCTTTTGCTCCCGGGCAAGCATTTCACCGTGGTCGGGGCCGGGGCTTCCCCGAAGCGGTTCTCCAGCGCCAGGTCCAGACAGCTGACGGCCAGCGTCGTGGCGTTCACTCCTAGCGCCTTCGCCGATGGGTGCCTTCTGCTAAACAAGGCGCAGGGTTCCGTAGTACCCAGCTGCACGCACTTGGCGTTCCACACGACGAAGTTGTCTCCGTAGCAGGGGTTCCTCACGCACACTGGGATGACGGAGGTGCTCTTCAGTACTAAGTACTCGCCCTGGCTGCACGGGCCCTTGCGGTACGCCGGCCAGCACGCGTCGGTGGTTGGGTGGTAGAGGAACGCTGGAACAAAATGTTGGATTAGTCTTTATAAGTACCTAACTAAGTAGGTTTGGATGGTTTGGTCTCGAATTTACAAATATCGAGTGACCGCAGAGTTCGACATATTAATAATAGTTACGTTTCACCTGTAACATTCATATACTAACATAATTTTTATTCGGAACTTTCTTGTAAAGTTTTTTTATGATAGACATGTATATTATGTAAAGAAGGTGGTAGGAATTGAAGTAAAGTAACTAGTTGAAATTATATTTATTAGTAGGTAAGTTACGAATATTTATTTGTTCCCAGACAGCCTTCAGTGGAAAGGTCGCGCTAACTTTATTTGATAAGGCGATAACCCTTTAACTAATGTTCCTGCCTAACTAACTAAATAGCTCCAAAATTATTTATAGTTTTCTAGCTCAATGTAACTTACTGCGGGTTAATAAATTTCAGGAACCGCCATTAATTATCCATTGCTGGGAGTTTTAAGAATCGCAATATAACAGTCTGTCTGGTCTATCCTCATCCTCATCAATCATCATCCAACCACTACAGCTTGTTGCGTGTATAGTTAGTTTAAGATCGTTGTCGGTGGGTCAATGGTGGAGGGTGTCGCGCTCCTGGATAAGCTTCAATTACCTGGTCTGCAATCACAGATCCAGTCGTCTTTCTGGTCCCCCGGGTAGTACAGCTCATTCTCAGCGCAAATCACGGGTGCGTAGATTGGCTGGCGACCCTGAAAATAGCAGAGAGGTATTTGTTCTTTATATAAGTAATTTGTCTAAGGTAATTGATGAATGCCTGATACTACTGTCGCTGAGAAAGGTACAAGTTGAGGTTTCACCTCTATCTCCCTTGGCTTATATTCAGTCGCAACTGATGGGTGCTCTTATTTTAACATGGTGGGTATATAGGTACTTACTTTACATCCTCATCCCTATGGATTCGTAGGCATATACGCATTCATGCATACAGTAAAAATTTTACATAAAGTAGGTATAGTCTCGTTTAAAGATGTAGGTATATAAGTACTTGAGTATACAAAAACGGATTTTGATACCAACCTCTTTATTCTTATCACTTTCCACTTCTTCTGTTTCAGGGAATCCAACTAAGTCCTGCATGTTTTGTGGTAATGTCAACACAGCACCAGCCAATAACATTAAACTTACACAGAACGAAATATTATCATTTAAACTCATTGTAAATGATGAGGTAACTAGGTATTTAACTAACTTTTAATTAAAATGACTAGACCTCACTAATTAAGTATTAGTTATGTTCGCGAGTAATAAAATAAACCTATGTACAACTTTATTATTAAACTATTTTAGTATTAAATTAATTATTTAAATAATTATCTAGCTAAGTATTAAAGTTAGTCGATTGAATCGTGTAACTGATGTGCCACTACTAACGATGCTGCGATAAAAACCCATCTTTAGACCATCCTACGTCATCGGGGCATCGCTTGTCAGATGTTTTTATTGGTAGGTATTTCTTATTCCAAAACAAGTTCTGCGATTTCGACCGTGTTGATAGGTTTTTTATTTATTGGTGAGTAGTATATATAATTACCAACCTGGTTGTAGGTACGTATAATATAGATTAACTGTTCCGGTCAATGATCCGCTATGGTAAAATAAAAATAAGTAGTTAGGTAGTAACTTTACCACCCACCTATACGTAGAACTCTAGGAGTAAGTAAGTAGGTACTTAAGTACATTAATGTAGGTCATCAACTGAAAGTAAAAGGAGGAGAGCCTTTTCCTACTTATACCTAATGTAAGTTAGGTATCCTTAAATGCACCAAGCCATATCTACTTACCTACCTAAAGAATTTCTTGAAGCCTTACCGAATGTTTATTTAGTAGGTATGTATAATATAAACAATACAAGCTCACACGACGAGCCGGAGCGGAGCTGTAGGTACACGGGATATTGTTTTGGCATGAATTTTCGCATTCAGCTTTATCAGTCAGTAATCGTTTACGTCTACTGCTGAACAATGACTAACGTGATCTAAGCGCCAAAATCACCACAGCATTCTATCCCTGACCTTCCTCATTCAGCCACTGCCACTACCAGCTAAATGACTGAGGTCGTCAACTCGTCAGTTCAGTGGGTTGGTGGGCGTACCGCGCTACGTTTGCCTGTTCGTGGTCGCTAACTTGTATTCATAAGTATTTTAGTTCGTTAGGCTTATAATACGGCTATAAGGCTTATACTGGATTATTTGTTTTTTTTATTAGTTTCTAACGTTACCGACAGGGGCGCTGATCAGTCGTCAGTATTCGTGATTCGTACACAGTAACGAACGGGGATATCAAAATCCTTGTATATCTTCTCGTTGCAGCTGAGACCTGAGTTTCTCGTCTCTTATTTTAACTTGATGCATAAAGTTATTGGGACTTTGAAATCCTCGGAATAATAAGTCCATGAATGGCTTGAAAAAAAAACCTTTTATTGTCTTTGTCTCAAGTCGTTCCGTTACACGCATAAAAACAATACACTGTATTTTTATAACTTTTGTTGAGTTTGTGTAATAACATAAATTACGCAAGAAAACTTCTTTGATTATGCCAAACGGTAATAATAAAACCATGTGCACTACATAAAAACCGATTTAGAATGTATTATTTTTCTTACGGCATACAACTTTAACTTTTTCTATCATTTGTATAGCTATGCGTAAAACGATACGCTATACTGTTTACGTCAACTTTGATTGTCAAATCAAACAAAATGGGAGTGAAAATCCAAAGGAAAACAATGCGAAATTGTTGATAAATTGCGGTTTCAGAATGAAAAAAAACTACGTGATGACTTTATAATATTGTGATCGACATGTTTACTAAAAAATCTCATCAAGATGTTAAGAAATCATCGGTTAAAATCCAGGATTCGAAGAAGGATTCTGGAACCCGATTAAAACATTTAAAAATTGTATTAGGTAAGTATTTTTTCCACTTTTCCTGTTCCTAATTCGTAGTTGTACCGATTGATAGCTTCCTAAGAAACTTATTGAGTTTCTGTGATGACTTCCCGTAATGTCCCGTACTTCATGCTAATTAGGTGTAAGTAACAGTAATTTTTGCGTCTCATCTAAGGCTGTGCTACTAATGACGCTGAACTTGGTGTATTTCTGATTACGAACACTATTCCGCTAAGATGAATTATGCAACTCAACACTAATAATATTTTTTGCATGTTATAATAAGGCTAAACACTTTGTTATGCTTCAATAACTCCATGTCATACCAATGGTGTTGAATTCATCATTGTAGTATTCAGATATATTTCTGATCAAATTTTCATGTTTAAACAAAAATGAATTACTATAAAGGAAGCTTAGATCTGAATAGTTTATATAGAATGCCACATGTTTTACAATAAATACATAGGAAGTATAATGTTTAATAAATGCTTGAAGGTTAACTTGCAATATTATCATTTCCTTTTAATATTTAAATCAAAATCTACAATAAGTGATATAAGCTATATAAGAGATTGCTATAAGCGATAAGACCACCTTTTGTACCCTAGTTAAGTGTCTATGTAAAATTGTTAATAATTTCTTGGTGCACAAATAGAGAGTACTCTATCTATCTATCTATACATATAAATAACCTAACCTATTCATTTATTAGTCACCTCAAATGTGGAGTATAATAATATGACATATCTCTTTTGTCATGTAAATAAAGCTATGCTTATACAATCATGCTGTAAGGATTTTGTAGGAATCACAGCACCTGCAATAATAATAATAATAATAATGTTCTATGTATCAGAGCTGCATGTTAACATAATCTTTTTTATTTTTTGCAGAACATTTTGATACTGAAGAGTCGAAAGCCTACTTTGAGGCAAATTTCAGCCATGTGTACTTTATACTGTATGACAACTTCATACAGGCCGAGAACAACCTGCGGCAAAGAGGTTAGTATTGTGTGTATGTGTGTGTGTATTCCAACTGTGACAGAGGCATAAGTGTGTGGTGTCTGTTCTATATTTTCAAGGAAATACTATAAAATGTATAACATATGAATACAAAGTATGAATGCAAAGTCTTATCAGAAAAATAAGATTGACAAGACTTGATTGCAGACTGAACACACATATACATCATTATATTAAACTATTAAAGACATCATAATATTATGTTTCGTATTACAATAAGAAGACCCATAATAGAGGCATAAAAGGTGTTAGACTTTATATGCCAATCCAATATGTTTTAATGTAAATAGTCTGTATGAAATTTTGGTATGCTTCTTCTAGTTCATTTATTAAATAGAAATAACATCCTCAAAAAACACAGTATTTTTTACTATTATTTTTGTGTGCACATTTATGTAGTTCTTACTAAATTCTTTTCTAAATCTTTCCATAATAAAGTATTGGGGTGATGTCCATATTATAAACTCAGCCTGAGTTTCTCATTATTTTCTTTTAGTTTCAATAATATATAATGAAATTTTGCCTGTAGTTTGTACAATCTGCATAATTATGTTTATATTAATTATCTATGTACCTAATCTGTATTTAAAACTGTTCTCTTTTGCCATACAGAACTTCCGTTTCATATTGGTAAGTTGTGATGATTGGTATAAGTCTTCATCTTATTATCATGATGACAAATGAATGTGACTCATAGTAGTGGGTAGTGGTACTAATTTAATTACCTATCTCAGATTGGCTAAAACATTTCATTATATTTTGCTTGTGTTGATCTTAAAAATTGGTTTAATTTATCTTGGTAGTTATTTGTTTATGGGCTTTTAGAAAGAACCTCATATAAAGTTGGAATAGCTATTCTGCATTTTCACTTATTGCTGGGTGTTGTGAAAAAAGAAAATAACTCAAGAAATAACTGTTCCAACATAAGGACAGGTTTATCAGTACATAATTAATTATTTGGAACCAGGTCATAAAGCTTAGTTGTAAATTCCTTAATTCTTGTATACACATGCTGAAACATTATCTTGACATTAAAAACAAGGTACCATACATAGTGCTTGTATAGTATGACTAATATTCCACATAAGCCATAGGATGTAATGTAACACCAACATAACTGGATTATATGAGACTTCATATATGTACATTGACTTACTCACACTTGCCTGCTATTAACCTTTACTTACATAACTAACTATTACTCCTGTATTACATGACAGGTGATTCATTCATATTTATAGAGTTGTAACAAAAATAAAACAAGTGACTACTTAGGCTATAATATGCAATTAGGCTATAATTTATAATATACAGGCTGTTGAGCATTTGTTGTGTATGTTCATACATTTTTGCTGAGTTCATTGACCAAAAAAGTTTGTTTGTCCATGTGCCGAACACCCTGTATGTATATCTCTATTTATCTGTATAACTCGCATACATTGGCATGGCTAACCAACTAAAGCTGGATATGGCAATGGCTGATGTTGTACTTGATCTAATAAAGAACATATTTTAGCCAAACTAGCTCAACATAAATTTTCACTAGCTACATAAGTTTATGATGAAACAATCTCAATTATAGCCTTGAGAAGCAGATTTCTAAAGATCATGGTATATGGCTGCCACACGATCCGCCATTGCCACACCTGCCTTACATTAACTGGTACAGTCTGTGGCAAAGAAACTTGACCCCCCATCAAATAGCAATGTTACTTTTACGCTGAGTTGCAGAAAGGCACTTCAAGGTAATGTCGACCTTAAATGTATATGCTTTGCTTTGACCGTACATTGACAGAAAGACACAGACAGATTTAATGCTTCATTAGCTTTACAATCCTTTCTTCTACTCGGCATGAGCGGGGCCAGGTTTATTTGCTGTTCAATGAAACTTGGCCCCCCATCAGATAGCATTGTTACTTTGAGAGGGGTCAGGTTTTTTTGCCGACGCCTTTAGAAGTATCCATGCCAAAACGATTCCTTGGACATTCTAGTGCACAAGGCGGGTCGAGAGGAGCTGGAGGGCGCGCTGGGGCTGCTGGAGCGCGTGCTGTGCCTGCTGCCCGAGCTGCTCGGCCGGCGCTGGCAGCTGCACTCGTTGACGAGCATCTTCTGCAAGCTGCTGCATAGCGGCAACTCGCAGAAGCTTAGGGCTGAGTCTATTAGGTGAGTGATCTAGGCTTAGACTTTTATGAGGACCAAAACTGTAACTTTTGAGGTTTAAAACCATCGATATTTAGCCGCCGCATGAGCTCCTGCTGTGCACGGGCATGTGGGGTATGATGATGTAACTTGATGTAAGGTACATGTATCACTTTTACTCATTCAACTAAGACATATACATACCTATTTAAAATCAGTCTCTTGCCGATTATAATAACTGGGCTTGTTTAGCAGACAGCATAAGTAAGCTTTTATTTTCCTGTATATCCAACACTATTCAAATTCAAAATTTATTTATTTAAAAATTATATTGCAGGTGTATTGTGTTTTGTATAAATACAACTTTAAATTTACAGGTATTTCCTGCTATGGTATCAAGCGTTAGGCGACAACGCTCCATACGAAGTGCACAAGATGTTCGCGAGCCTGGTGCCGGGGCTGCCCGAGCCGTGCATCCGGCCCAGCGGCTCCCCGCTCAACCACAGCCTCGACTTCATGGCCAACATCTCCACTGACGCCAAAGACTTCAGCATGGAGGAAATTATGCAGCACCCCAACTTTAGCACCACCACAGATAACGCGAAAAAGGTGGTCGTTGAACAAACAGCCACAGGCATCATGGGGAAAATTGCCAATGTGTCTGCGTCCATTTTCCACGATACAAACGCGCTTAATCCCGTCCAAAGTGTAGAGATCCAGCCTCTACTGCCTGCCAGTTCGAGCGAGAAGCCAGTTGAAAATGAAACAAAGTATTTTCTGGAGATTCTTCTAGATGGCATGGCGTCCTCCATCACAAAGATACAGTGGAAGGATCGCTCGCACGCCAAGTCCATGAGGAGTTTTGCCTTCCTCCTGGACAGATTCAAGCTGTACTACCTGCCCGTTATATGTCCACAATTTAATCCAAAGAATTCACTTTACAAGCCTAATTTAGGTAAGTCAATCAATTTCTACTTAGCGACATACATACCTTTCTTATCCTTGCCGTCGGTTATCATAGCTTTTAGAAAATAATTATCAAAGCTTAGAACCATTTCTTAGCTGAAGAATTTTAAATTTTTTGACAGTGCTGAGTATCAATATGCGTATAGTTTATAAGCACACCTATGAATGTACGCTGTACCTTTGCCAGAGTGGTTGTCTAATCCATCCTTCATTCCCTCCAGAACTGCCAGTCCAACACAACATCCTAGAAGACAACTACGTACTCTGCCGAGTCACCCTCATCAAATGGGTGGCGAACTACGCGCACTTCGTGAAGAAGCCGGGCAGCGACTCGGGGCAGCCGTCGTCGATCGTGAGCACGGGCTCGCACCCCCCGCACTTCAGCTCGCCCACCCCCGCGGTGTCCATGCATCATGAGGAGGAGACGTCCTTCACCGTGGGACACCCCTCGGCTGATTCCAGCCGCGCGTCGTCGCATGATTCAACGTCGATTACGCCGCATCCTAGTTTAGATTCTGGTGAGTTAGCTGTAAGATTTCAGATTCGAAATTTGCCTATGTCCAGAGATATGTCAGCCTATGTCTTAGAGAGAGCTTACTAGATGTGTGGCGGTACAGTGACCGCCACACATCTAGTAAGTTCTGAAGTTGACGCGGCGCGCGTTGCGCAGATGTACAGTGGGACTTCTAAATATCTATGTACAAAGGTCAAAAAACACGTTGTATATAATTTTTCTAGCCTGTCGGCGTAAAACGGCATTCCGTCTAGGCTAGACAATCACAAAACAAAACGACTATAATAATGCGATGCGCGACTGTACTTTTGCTGTAGGTGCGAATGTGTGCGTGGCGTATGAACAGTGAGAACACACACACGCACATAAATCTAGGCGACCGCGGTGCGAGGTCGGAGAGAGAGGGGGTGTGCTCTGCCGACCCCTCCCCTCCCGGAATGCCTTTCTGCTGATATCTGTTTTTTTATCGTGCGACGCTGCTACTTCAGAGCTAACTCGATGATTGGCGCTAGGTGTACATAAGAACTAACATAGACAGAGCTACTATAAAAGCGAATAATTCATCCGCACGGGCTATGACGCCTTCGCAACGAAAATAAAACCATAAACAATAATTCAGATTCAATTCCTCATTTAAATCATTATTCTCCTCCACAGCCCCCGGCAGCATAGAAGAGCTAAACTCCGAGCTAGTGGTCCGCGACGTACTCTGTTGCTCCACTCGAGAGAACGTCGACTTCACCATAGAGGTGCTGCGACAGGCGTTCCTACTGCCATTCTCTCACGGCGTGGCGGTGCGGCGGGTCATCGCGCTGTATAAGGACTGGATACAGATGAATGTGAGTGTTTTATGGATATTGTAGTGCATTAATTCGGTCCACAAGGGTCGCCTAAGGGAAATGAGTCCTAAATTTGTACCGAAGTGAGTTGCTAACCAACCACTACTGGTTATCGGATATGAGTTTTTCGTCGGGCATGACCAGTTAACCGCCACATTGCTCTGTTTTACCTTGCTTCTATATCTAGTTATCTCATTGTATTTCATGGTAATCATAAACATTCTTTTCTGGCTAATATATTGCACTTTTAGCCAACATACCTGTAGACCAAATAAACCTGTAATTTATCCCCAAACGTCAACGCCTAATCGGGTATCATTGTCTTGGCAGTGTAATCATCATCATCAGCCAATAATCATCCATTGCTGGACATAGGCCTCTCCCAAGAAGGCACAACACAGTCCTCAACCTTCCTAATCCAACCACTACCGGCTACCCGCCTAAGGTTGGTGTAATCCTAGTGCTCATCACAGATCTACCCCCTTCTTCCCCAGGTATCAGAAATCCCGCCATTCCTGCTAGAGAACACGTTTGCGTCGCTCAACGCGGGCGCGGGCGAGCCGGCCGCGCCGCCGCGCCGCCTGCGCAACGACTCGTACCTGGGCGCCGTGAGTCGCGACCACGCGATGCTAAGGGCTGGGTTGCAGGTGTGTTTCATAAAAAAACCTTAAAGTAGGTTTACTGAGCTCAATAGCTACGGAACACTTTAAGCCTATTTGAGGTTTCATAAAAATCTCTATTCATAATCGTTCCGTAAACCTTCAATAACTATAAAAGCTTAAAGGCGCAGTGGCCAAGCCAAAACCCACAAAAAAAAAAAAATATTTTCAGCAAATATTAACTCACAACAAATGTCACATCGTCAATAAAGCAGAACAGCTGTTGACCGGCCGCCATGTTTTTGTACAATAGGAGGTTTACGGAAGGTGTATAGTAGGGTCCAGCCAACTTTAGCATATCAAGGTTTTACGAATCAGTTGGAGAGTTCTTTAGCGCTATTGATCGTTTATGAATAAAGTTTTTTTGACATTTGCTTATAGCAGGCCTATAGGTCTCCCGTAACTTTTTATGAATAAGACCGTATGTGTATTCCATTCTCATGAATCCCAAAGCAATCGGGATATCGCTCTGGAAGGGCTGATCTATCGGATAATCGATCGGTGACCAACCTAATATTTTAGACCTGCTTGTCCACTACAAACTCACACGCTCATAGGACGCGATGCGCATGGACTTTCCGATAGTATGTCTGTCTCTTTTTTACTGACAATGCCATATACCAACTTTTTCACATTTCTACATAATCTTCACACCTAAAACCCCACCCTCCTCCACAGAACGTCCTTCAAGTGTTCATGACGCAAGCGGCGAACGTGTTCCTGGCATCTTCCTCGCCTGTGGCGCCGCCCGGCGGGCTCGGCCAGCACCAGCTGTTAGAGGAGCAGACGGACACGTGCAAGCGAGTGCTCAACATATACCGCTACATGGTCATGCATGTCGCTATGGACGCTAGCTCGTGGTGAGTGCGTAGTTCAGTGTGTTCGACAGTAGATGGCGTTGACCTTAGGTGGGTGGCTTATTAATGCCACCTAGGTAATAGTATGAATAGAAATAAATAGAAAAAGGTACGGCATAGGCACCGACCAACCTTTTACCATACGGAGCTAGCGGAAAATGTTGATTATGGCTTATTTGTTTCAGGGAACAACTGCTTTTAGTATTACTACAAATAACGTCATTGGTGCTGACAAAAGTTCCACCTAAGAAGAAGCAAGAATCCCTTGGTAAGTGAACTACATTTTTAAATTCGATTCCAATGCTATAACATCCTTAAATAACAAAATGATATTATGGAAAATCCTTCCAGTCCTAGGGATTTAATACTGCTCTGGAAATACAAAGTGTCAGAGATCTGTAGAGTTTGCCACGGCACTATTTTATTTACAAGCTTCAATCTACCTCAATTCTACATCCAAGCAGGGAAATCTAATTCTGGCGTGCCTATAATATGGGTTATTTCTTCTCAGGTGGTTTCCTAGCGCCGGCGTTCTTCCAGACCCTCATTGTGACGTGGATAAAGGCTAATTTGAACGTTTGGGTGCGGCCCGAGCTGTGGCAAAACTTCATGGAGCTGCTGTCGCGGCTCACGCACTGGGAGGAGCTCATCAATGAGTGGGCGGTAAGTTGAGCCATAATAAAATAAAATATAATTAAAATTGAGGCAACTTTCGGGATAGTTTAGTCCAGTTAGCCGTGAATGTGAATCTGTTGACAGTTCGACAATATAACATGCTATAACTTTGTCACCCACTGTTGATTTGGCTAGAACAGAATACAGCGTATCAAAAAAAACAAAATGAAGCCCGTCCTATTTTACGAATAATAAGTGACGATTCGAAACGAGTCCTTAATGAAATAAACGAATAGCGAACAAGTGGCATATCAAAGGAATTTTTACGCATTGTACACACACCTCATCCTACACCTCCTGGGGGAGCTAAATCGTGACTTCTGACTGACTATTAACCAATAAGTTACCTATATCAGGCAGGGGCGTATTTACCCTAGGGCTAAAAGGGCTACAGCCCGGGGCGGCAGGCGGCGAAGGGCGGCCCAGGGGCGGCCGGCAGGCCGCCCTTAGCCTTTAGGTTGGAGGATTAAAAAAGTACAGAACAATATTTTAGGATGCAAGCCTAGAACGGCCCTGAGCCATCTTTCCACATGTTGATTTCATGTCTTAATAAAAAATATGATTTAAAGTATGAAAGCCGGCCTTTGTTCTTCTCAGAATAGTTTATTTTTTTCCGCCCCGGTATTTTTTTTAAGGAAAATGAAGAAAAAAAAATTGCCTCACTCAGTCGCCCTGCACAAGTTTATTTCTAAACGTAATAAAATGTACTTACTCGTCTGAACATAAAAAAAACTTTTTTTTTGTTCGGAAGCTATCATTATCTATGCAAATCTATATCACCACAATGTTCTTATACATATGTAGGTCGGTAGTAGCTCAGTCGGGTAAGCGCCCGCTTCTCACGCAAGGGTTCGAATCCCGGCGCTGACATGTACCAATGAGTTCTTTTAACTTAAGTACAATGTATACCATCGCTCTTACGGTGAAGGAAAACATCGTGAGGAAACCTGCATATCTAGATTTAGCACATCTAGATATGTGAACCCACCAACCCGCAGTGGACCAGCGTGGTGGGAAATGGTCCAAGCTTAGGAAGGCCGTTTAGACCTTGGGGATATGCACAAAGGTTCCACTCGAGAGAGCCACGTGCTTACACCCCCACAGAGAATAGAATAGAATAGGTCGGTAGGTCCTCTACACTTCTTCTTCTTTCGTGTCAGTGAACATGCGAATTTTTAAATTTGTCTAGACCAAAAAGAAGCAGATAGCATTCTGGTTGGCCTGGAGTAAGTCTTCCCGAGTGCAGGTGGAAGGCCACAGGGGACAGGAGAGCAAATGCTCCATAGTCAGGGGGGCGGTACCAAAGTCGCATAGGTTGGTACTGGTAGGTACCAACAGTATAGCCCCACTTGCAAAGATTGTCTTTGCAGCAGCCTACCTCTGGTCGCAACCAATTTAGAGTCTTCCAAATGTGGCAGGGAAGACTGTTACCGGGAGCAAGTTTTTCCTCAAGAGGTAGGACTGAAAGGATCCTGGGGCTGCTTTTCCTCCCAGAACTTTAGCCTTGCATTTTGTGGGTTTTCATCCGTTAAGAACACCTCATTATTTAGAAACGCTTTGCGGCTCTTAAGACGGGAAGGTGCGGCAATATGTGAGTAAAGTGGATGTCTGGAGTCGCATTCTTGTTTGGCTTTCTCAACATAACATGCCACTTTTCGCCGTATGCTAAGGGGTGCTATCCCAGCCAGAGAGTAGACTTTGTAGAGCGGTGTCGGTTTGAGGCATCCCTTAATCCCGTTACTATACTAACTGTGTCGTTCAGAGCAAAATCTACTTCTCTAGCATGCGCGGACCTTGCCCATATCATCATCATCATCATCAGCCAATAATCATCCACTGCTGGACATAGGCCTCTCCCAAGGAGCGCCACAACACTCAGTCCTCGGCCTTCCTCATCCAACCACTACCGGCTCTACCCGCCTAAGGTCGTCAGTCCAGCGGGCAGGACGGCGTCCCACGCTGCGTTTGCCCGTTCACTTGAGAACTCGTCTACCCCAACGGTTATCGGTTCTTCGCCAGATATGACCAGCCCACTGCCACTTCAGCTTGCATATTTTGACAGCTATGTCGGTAACCTTAGTACTCTGAAAGATAACCTCATTTCTGATAGGTATGACCCATCAGAGAAACCTCAAGCATAGATCTCTCCATAGCACGGTGAGTTAATTTTAATCGGTGAACCAGTCCCCAGTCCACGTCTCTGCACCATACGTCAACACTGGCAGGACGCACTGGTTGAAGACATTTGTCTTCAGGCTATGAGGAATGGGAATCTTACCCATATTCGGCTGAGCAACAGAGTGCTAGGCTACTTGTTCGTAGAACTTGCGGAGAGGCGCCTCAACTGGTAGACGTAAGCCATCGCAGAAGGTTGTTTTGGGAGCTGACTTTCTTCTTGGTATTTTGGCAGTGGGTTTTGTACGTGAGGGTCACTCCGAGGTATTTTAGTGACGAGCAGTGCTGGATTTTTCGAGTATGAAAGCCGGCATTTATTCTTTTCTCTACCGGTAGAATAGTCTATTTTTTCCGCCTCTGTATTTTTTTAAGGAAATCTAAAGAAAAAAAAGTATCCTTACTCAGTCGCCCTGCACAAGTTTATTTCTAAAAGTTCTAAAATGTACTTACTCGTCTAACCAGAAAAATCTATTTTTTTTGTTCGAAAAGATATCATTATCTATGCAAATCTATCACCACAATGTTCTTATACATTTATGTAGGTCGGTAGGTACTCTACACTAACTGCTCTTTTTGTTTTCTTTCATTCCTTGATGGGGCGGAAAACTACAGGAGCCCAGGGCGCAAAATCTTTAAATACGCCCCTGATATCAGGCCACTAAATAATTCTTCATTGCTACAGAAAACCATGGAGACGCTCACCCGAGTGCTTGCTCGCCACGTCTACAACCTCGACCTATCCACCACCAACGGGGGCGGCAGTGGGGGCGCGTGCGGGCTGACGCGGGGGCGGGGCCGACGCGCCCCCGCGGCGCCGCCCCCCGCGCCCCCGGCTAGCGCGCTGGCGTCGGGGGACAGGGGCAGTGATAGGCATTGCAATGTCGATGGCAGGACGCCTGGTGAGTGAGACTAATGATTTTTGTATTTAAGGTCAGTCATCTTGAATTTGAACTTAGTTAGGTTATCAATCAAGTACCAGTATCTATTCTAAATATCTCTATACTTTTCTTTATTGGTGTGGCTGCGATACGTAATGACTCAAGAAAAACCCGATTATGGATATCTCGGATTCTGCCAACATACAGGATTTTGGCAGAATCCTAACCGTGCAGTCAACCTTTTATTACTTGCTTCTGCCATCTAACCTAATCTTTCCCCCCGCAGGTAAATCCCCGAAGAGCGTGTCGGAGGCGCACTCGCGCAAGGAGTCGCGGCGCAGCCTGGCGCGCTGCCGCAGCGACCCGCACCTGCACAAGGATGTGGTGGTTACAGGTACACACAGAGAATATACAGGGTGTCCAGGTCACCGCAAAATTGTTAGATCTCCATAAGAAATTCCAGTTTAAATAAATAAATAAATAAGAAAACCAGGATATTCTAAAACCGGGCGACAAAATAATACAAGTTGTTTAATTAAAATTACCTACTTCAGATTGGCTTTTTCTAGGTAAAAAACGCTACTTTATGATTGGCCACAGTGGCGCGGCGTTTGATGACCTAACGATCAGCCAACTGTTCTTCAAAGTGTTGTTATGTTCACCCTACATCGGAATCTGGCGTCTAAGATATCGCTTAGGGCAATAGACCCTGTCTTTGAATGCGAAGAGGAACGGATCTAAATATAACATTTTGTTTCAGACGATACCAAAGAACTTAGCAGTATGAAACGACGATGGTACTCATTGGACTCGCTGAGACAATCGAGACAACAGGAGGACCGAGACTCGGCGAGCGGTACGTACTCACTATTTATGCTGTAACTAATAATATAACAAGTTAGCTAAGAGAGCTGAAGTGGACAAACCCCAGGACAGTTGCTGATGTACTAGCACGGGGTGCAAATAAGACGTGACAAAAGTTTTTCATCGCGCACCGTCAAGAGCGAGCGCGACGGAATACTTTTGTCACGTCTTAAATGCGCCAGCAGGATACCATAGGATGCTGTATGAAAAAAATGCGTTATAGATAGTTAAAATAAATGGGTAAATAATCTATACATGTATGTGTTCGTTGTGTAGGTTCGCGCTCGCCGTCGCCAGCGCCATCTAGCGGCGTGGAGAGCAGCTCCATCAAGGACTCCCCGCTGCAGATCGATCTGGCATCCGACGGAGGAAATGTTGGTAAGTGCCATGTAGTCAGTAGACGTATATACCGTTTATGTGTCTTCATTTATTGAAAAATTAACAGGAAAGCGGTTAATTCGATAAAATATAAAAAATCTACTTATATTGCACAAACATTAAAGCGTGGACATGCACAATGCGCTAAACAATTTTCAGGCTACTGCTAACAAGTTGTTGTTACACTTGTGACTCCGGTTTGGAAGTATAACCATAACTTTGTTGACTTGGTTCTGGCAGGGCACCATTTTATAGTCTTTCAGCATTCATATTCGCGCAGCACCATTTTTAATTGCCGTTTTTTCTTGTCAAATCCAGGTAATTAATTTGAGATTTTATATAAAATGAAGTAACTTTCTTTATGGTAATTCTGTTATAAATAGTACGCCAACTATCGGTCCCTATATGGAATATTAATTCCGGCGAACAACAACAACAGAGAAGTTACGTTACGCTGATCGCTCTATTACAGAAGAATGCGCATAAAAAATATCAATACCAACAAGAACGTGACTGAGACATTATTTATGTGCAATCTCCAGCTATAGAGAAAAACTTTACTATTATAACACAACACCTTATTAACGGTTTTCTAATGCAAATAGCCGCATCTGTAATCAGGCGCATCTAATTGCATGCGGCTCCAAATCTAATCAGATTAGCGTCGCGTGTCGACGCTTCTTGTTGCATACAATATGTTGGACAAGACCATCAACAGATCTGCGCTATGTTTGTCATTCTACCTGCCGCATTACGCTTACATTACTGAGCTAAACTGACGTCTTGTAACAAATTGGATCATAGACACTATTTGCAATGTTTGCCAAAGCAAAAACTAAATTACATAGGATGTCTGCAAAAAATCGCTATAAGCGATAAGACCGCCATTTGTAAATATGTGTATTAAAAAAGTCCTATAACTGTGTCCGTGTTTTTGTGTGCAATAAAATAATACCTTAAATTACACGCTCATTTAAAATTCCGCGCGTAAAACCACCAGCGGCTATGAAGAAAACAAAAGTGTACCCGTCATGTCCGCTTCCAGAGTGGTCGGAGGGCGAGGCGGAGGGGCTGGAAGGGCGGGGGCAGGGCACGGGCGTGGTGATGGGCGGCTCAGCACGCGGCTGGCTGCCCGACGTGGCGGCGGTGTTGTGGCGCCGCATGCTCGCCGCGCTGGGAGACCCCAACCAGCTGAAGGACCCCAACACGCATCATAAGCTCTACAACTACCTCATACATTTGAATTCTACGCTGATCAAGGTTAGTGGGTGTTTTAGTTTGTTAGTAGATTTTTAGGTTTATACAGGGTGATTAGACAAAGGAAAAAATACATTCTAGTAATAAAGTTGTTAAGAATGATCCCCTGAGAGGGTCCAAGGTTTGAGATCCAAAAAGGGTACCGGTATAGTAAGCCGAAAGCCCCTTTTTACTCTTTTTGGAATATCCTGTATATAATATGTTTTCCCTGATTTCAATAGATGAAGGTATGCAGTGTCGCCACAAGAAACTTTTTAGAGGCAATGTGAAGCTCATTCGGTAAAGCTAGTCTCTTATAAACCGTGTGTTTACTATTAATTGAATGGTAGACTTATCGGACCAAATGTAAACCACAGTTTAAAATATTTTCAGAAGTAGATTGTACGTACATGTTATTATGCGCTCGCATGTTCTTAATATGTATATAGGTATTATTATGTATCTATAATTCATACAAATATGTTTTTGACTTTGTGTTATGTTGTGGTTTCATGATCACGTTTTAGTAATTTTAAATAATAAGAAACTGTAGGTAAAGCATTATATTATTTAGTGATGGATTGATGATAAGTTCCTATATGAGTCATGGAACTATCCATACCGCGGCCTCGTCAAGAAAAATCTTTTAACCACAAAGAAAACATATTCAGTACTTCAAAGATCGAAGATCATATCTTTTTATGCTTCGTGTTTTGTTTGTTGTATGAGTCATTTTCATATTAGAATATTTAAACATGATCAAACTTTAAGTATCTAATTGTTCTTCGTTACGGCATTATACACTTAAACCTAGAAACATAAACACATCATTTTATTTAGTGCAGATACTTATGTGTATTATTTGAATCCTCAGTTACTTAAAAATCTTAAAATTCTGTTTGAACTGTAGCACTTGAATGTGTGTCAAACGATACGTATGGCATCTGCTAATTTTTATCGCACACAGCCGCCCATCTGAGTGACTTTATCAAGCGATATCTATTACATTTACCGATATTTCTCAATACGCGTCGGATTGTTGTGGCGTTCTATCTACAAAAATACATTGTTATATTTTTTATTTGAATTAAAAATAGAAAAATGTGTTAGTGGCCAGTAGGTGTTCTAGCCAGTGTTAAGTGGTCAGTGTGTGCACATAAATTAAAAGTAGTGGTTGTATTCTCTTTGTGTATGGTGTTTATAAAACTGTGCACCCTGTTGTCTCCCACGCGAGTGTGCAAGGAGTGCCAATGCGAGGGAAGAGCAGGAAAAAGAAGGCTCCTTCGGAGGCTCCTGAGAAGATCTGGACAGGTTTATTTTGTTATCCTTGTTTACTATGCAAAGTAATGCGATTTCTAAACGTTTATCGCATTTAGCGTTTTGTTTTCTCTTATTTTGACATTGAGCTATATGCGGTGGGTAGTTCGAAATATAAATTTTAACCTAATTACGTGTTTATTTATTGTGAATTAGTTTATTTTTAAATAGTGTTGAATTTTTAGTTAGTTAATAGTAGTGAATTTGTTAAAATTCGAATGGCGGGCCAAACTGTAGATACGTTTTTTAAGTTAAAAACCAGAACTCATTATGATATGCTGGAAAACTTACAGGTATTGTTTTGTATTCAAACGTATTAATCTGTTTGTTTACTAAGATATTGCAATTACAGCACTATTAAATTACTTTCTTTTTTTATATGCTATTAAATCTGGTTCGTATATGAACAATTATTTAACTACAGTGCATAAAAAAACAAGAATTTATAACTAACTAAAAACAAATTAATTCACGACTATAAAATTAAAACTCTGATAGCCACACGCTAAATCAATTTCATACTCCAACACTCCAAACAATAACGAATGTGTGTAATTTATTTGTTACTATTTTAGGACGTGAAAATTGTTACATAAATGCAGCTTAGAAAGTGTTTTGTTCTTATAGAACTTCGGGATACAGTAGCGATTCCTATTCGTTTGCCATTAAATTTCAACAGTAATTATTTACCTCCGTGTATTTTTTAAACAAAGCTAAAAAAGCAAGTAGGTTTGTATTTATGAATTTCTAGATTTTCTGAACTTCGCACCGCCTTTCAAGGGGTTTCCCCTGGGAATTCCTGGATAAAAATAAGTTTATAGTTCGCAATGACCTCAACAAGTGTTACATTTGACCTTTTTTTAGTGGCGAATCGTCTTGTGAATGATCTATTATTTATTTCCAATGTTTGGTTACAGATAAGCACGAACCAGTCGCTGAACGGCAACACGGAGGTGCACGTGCCCTTCAACCTGGTGGCGGGCTGGTGCCTGGAGGCCGAGGCGCTGCCGCCCACTCACAGGTTAGACTAGCAGTTCTGTATAAGTACAGTCAGCTTCAGTAGTTATTAGTACTTTTATACCTTGGTAAAATCACAAATCGTCAAGTAGATAAGAAATAAAGCTGATCGAGCCTCCAACACAACAGTTCAACGGATCTGAGAGTGTCGTGTGTTTTTGGAGTCGCCTGGAGGAGTCGCGTCTCTAGGTTTATTCTGGTCTTCGCAATTTACGACGAATCAAGCAATTTATATCATCATCAGCCCGTAATCGTCCACTGCTGGAAATAAATATGCCGTACTCACGGGCCGCCAGAACTCTGCCTTCTTCCTCATCCAGCCACTTCTAGCTATATGTCTGATGTCTTCGGTCCAACAGGCGATATTAGACAGGCCGGAGGGTGATTTATATCTACTACCTCTACTCCATATCTGCTAAAAATACCGTGTATTATGTCCAGGGCGGGCAAGCTGCTCGCGCTGCGACTCCTGTGCGAGTCGACGCACGCGGCGGGGCCGGGCGCCTACTCGTCCACAAACAACCGTCTGCACCTGTCTCATCTCAACCTGTACCAGCGAGCTTTGCATCATGGTGAGTATAAACTAGTGCCTAATCAAATCTTTGTTGATGTTATTTATTACTTTTCCTTATCACCGTAATTATCAGCCTATAATGGGCTACCGCTATATGTAAGCATCTTCCAAAGAGCGTCACAACTTTGGTCCATTTATACTGAGTATCTATGTATAGTCGTTGGTTCAGCGGGCTGGACGACGTTTCATGCTGGGTCGATTACACCATTTACACCTAACAAACAATGAACAGACAAACTAAGTTGTGTGGCAATGGTGGCCTCTTGAAAGCTCGTTTACGCCAACGTTTATCGGTCCTTCAGCAAATACGGTTTACAAAGACTGAAGTGGTGTTTCATGGTAGATATGGCCCTGGGATATATGAATATCTGATTAACCATATAATCATTTATAATGGCGACACATGCATTCCATCATCGCTTGATACCATTCTCATTGTTTATGTTCTATTAATTTCATTCTTCAGGACTAACCGGTGAAGACAGATCAGTGGTAGACGTGCTGGTGGAATATGCAGCTCCGAGATACCTCTCACTGGCCCTCGATGGCTACTCTCTGCTTCTGTTGGACTTTGTCCACGCGTCCACTGTGGTGCTCAACTCGTCTGATATGGGACCTTCGGTGAGTTGGAATAGGGTTTTAAATCTTTTGAGATGTGATGGTAGTGTTGTGCATAGTTGTTCAGAATAAACGTTTTCTGTAAAGCGTGCCGGATAACAATGACCTTGTGTAGGTAAATGAATATAATTTCATCGTACAATGTATTGTGAAGCAAAACAAATGATACCTGTCGATTTTTATGATTTATGTAACTGTAACTCTTAATGCATATACGAATCGTGAATTTGTATTATAAAAATCTAGTTAATTCGTTGTTGGATTCACCATGTTTAACGGCTTAATATCTTTTACTACTTAAAATACATTTCTGACCGTGTTATTTGGAGCTTTAGGATGGCAACATAAATTTTGTATTGGTAAAACGGGTCTTTTCAGAATATAATGATTGACGGTCAGCTGCATAAGCATCACACTTCCTTACCTTGTCAAACTGACGAACTGTCAATGTTTCAATGAATGGATAGGCGGTTTCAGATTGACAAGGTACAAAAGTGTACAGCTACTTATGCAGCTGACTGTACCTAAATAAATAGGGTAACGTAACGTACCTAGGGACATTTTCGACTACCCCAACTTTGAATGAAGCTATCGCAGCGTACAACTATGATATGAATGTGAAATTTTCTTTATTCGGTAGGATATATAATCTATTATCACTAGTATTTGTGCTAAAGCTTTAGTGTGGCCAGATTTTATTAAATTAAGATATAAGTAAAAATGCTTGTTTTGACCCAAGGTACGTTACACGTTTGTACCTTGGGACACTGTTTCCTATAGCTTTGTACTATGGAAAATGCAAACTTCTAAATAACGCATTATATCTCTGTTCTTATTGATTTACTGCATCTCTCTTCTGTCTAGTTTCACTCTGGCACTAATAAGAACAGAGATATAAGGCGTTATTTAGACGTTTGCATTTTCCATAGTACAAAGCCATAGAAAACAGTGTCCCAAGGTACAAATTTAATCGTGTCCCAAGGTACAAAAAAGCAATATTTAACCAAAATTTAAATATCTTTATTTTTAATTAATAGGAATCTTTCAGATAATTGCCATGTCATAAAATTAAATAACTGAAAAGTTATACGTGACATCCATGTCTTTATTTTGAGCATGCCTCAATGAGATAAAGCAACACAAAAAACTATACAAAAGCTACTTTTGACTCCAAAAAACTTCATATTGTCTTCACCACACACTCGATGCTGGTATGATCACGAGACTCACTAGTTTTGCCAAGCGAGTAAAATACTATGCCTAGGGTAGAATTTTAATGTGTTTATTTAGCCGGTTTTTAAAATACAATCAATGTCCCGAGGTACAAGCGTCCCAAGGTACGTTACGTTACCCTACTAATAATCCCCTCTCGCCCGCAGTGTCCGCGCACGGCCGCGGTGACCTTCCTGAGCTCGCTGCTGGCGCTGCCCGACGCGCTGATGCAGGCGCCCATGCTGCAGCCCTACCCGCACCAGTACAACACCGTCTCCTGTCCCGATCTCAAAGTGAGTTAGATGATAGACAGGGGGTGTAGCACAGCGCTCCCCGCAGTGTCCTTCCTGAGCTCGCTGCTGGCGCTGCCCGACGCGCTGATGCAGGCGCCCATGCTGCAGCCCTACCCGCACCAGTACAACACCGTCTCCTGTCCCGATCTCAAAGTGAGTTAGATGATAGACAGGGGGTGTAGCACAGCGCTCCCCGCAGTGTCCTTCCTGAGCTCGCTGCTGGCGCTGCCCGACGCGCTGATGCAGGCGCCCATGCTGCAGCCCTACCCGCACCAGTACAACACCGTCTCCTGTCCCGATCTCAAAGTGAGTTAGATGATAGACAGGGGGTGTAGCACAGCGCTCCCCGCAGTGTCCTTCCCGAGCTCGCTGCTGGCGCTGCCCGACGCGCTGATGCAGGCGCCCATGCTGCAGCCCTACCCGCACCAGTACAACACCGTCTCCTGTCCCGATCTCAAAGTGAGTTAGATGATAGACAGGGGGTGTAGCACAGCGCTCCCCGCAGTGTCCTTCCTGAGCTCGCTGCTGGCGCTGCCCGACGCGCTGATGCAGGCGCCCATGCTGCAGCCCTACCCGCACCAGTACAACACCGTCTCCTGTCCCGATCTCAAAGTGAGTTAGATGATAGACAGGGGGTGTAACACAGCGCTCCCCGCAGTGTCCTTCCCGAGCTCGCTGCTGGCGCTGCCCGACGCGCTGATGCAGGCGCCCATGCTGCAGCCCTTCCCGCACCAGTACAACACCGTCTCCTGTCCCGATCTCAAAGTGAGTTAGATGATAGACAGGGGGTGTAGCACAGCACTCCCCGCAGTGTCCTTCCCGAGCTCGCTGCTGGCGCTGCCCGACGCGCTGATGCAGGCGCCCATGCTGCAGCCCTACCCGCACCAGTACAACACCGTCTCCTGTCCCGATCTCAAAGTGAGTTAGATGATAGACAGGGGGTGTAGCACAGCGCTCCCCGCAGTGTCCTTCCTGAGCTCTTTGCTGGCGCTGCCCGACGCGCTGATGCAGGCGCCCATGCTGCAGCCCTACCCGCACCAGTACAACACCGTCTCCTGTCCCGATCTCAAAGTGAGTTAGATGATAGACAGGGGGTGTAGCACAGCGCTCCCCGCAGTGTCCTTCCTGAGCTCTTTGCTGGCGCTGCCCGACGCGCTGATGCAGGCGCCCATGCTGCAGCCCTACCCGCACCAGTACAACACCGTCTCCTGTCCCGATCTCAAAGTGAGTTAGATGATAGACAGGGGGTGTAGCACAGCGCTCCCCGCAGTGTCCTTCCTGAGCTCGCTGCTGGCGCTGCCCGACGCGCTGATGCAGGCGCCCATGCTGCAGCCCTACCCGCACCAGTACAACACCGTCTCCTGTCCCGATCTCAAAGTGAGTTAGATGATAGACAGGGGGTGTAGCACAGCGCTCCCCGCAGTGTCCTTCCTGAGCTCGCTGCTGGCGCTGCCCGACGCGCTGATGCAGGCGCCCATGCTGCAGCCCTACCCGCACCAGTACAACACCGTCTCCTGTCCCGATCTCAAAGTGAGTTAGATGATAGACAGGGGGTGTAGCACAGCGCTCCCCGCAGTGTCCTTCCTGAGCTCGCTGCTGGCGCTGCCCGACGCGCTGATGCAGGCGCCCATGCTGCAGCCCTACCCGCACCAGTACAACACCGTCTCCTGTCCCGATCTCAAAGTGAGTTAGATGATAGACAGGGGGTGTAGCACAGCGCTCCCCGCAGTGTCCTTCCTGAGCTCGCTGCTGGCGCTGCCCGACGCGCTGATGCAGGCGCCCATGCTGCAGCCCTACCCGCACCAGTACAACACCGTCTCCTGTCCCGATCTCAAAGTGAGTTAGATGCAGAGGAGCCCTATATCTATGTCTAGCTCGCCTTGGATATACCTCGATGTTAGCGAGCGATATGGCTATCCGGTCCAAGACTGTATGACCCGCATGAAGTTTATGATTGGTTTAAAGGATTATGAGGACATTATCAGCGGGCAGTGAGACAAGCCGTAATAAGTCTTTCTTCTCGTTTTACCTTGGTATATCGTTATCAGTTCGTTATCAACAACCAGTATACGTATAGGTCTCATCTAAGGAGCTCCACTAACAGAACACACACACACACAAGGAAAAAAAAAATCACCTTAAATTTACAGCGCCTAAAGTTAATCACCCTTCCTTCCAGGAGCACGTGCTAAACATCGTAGTTCGCGTGTGCCGGCGCGAGGGCTCGGCGGGCGCGCGCTGCGCCGGCGCGTGCGGGCTGGCGGCGCACGCGGCGCACCTGCTGGCCGCCAGGGCGCGCGCCGAGCGCCTGCCCGCCTACGTCACTTGTCTGCTGCATATGCTCATGGTGAGTTATATGAGGTGGTTGTAAAGCCGGATATCAGGTTCTTAAGCAAAGCTGCAAATCGACGCGCTACCCGCTCGCTACTATAGAAAACTAGCAAGAGGGATGGATACGTTTAAGGGTATACAAAGAACGCAGAGTACCCATCTATCAGTGTCATATAGGAACCAGCTTTCTCTCTGCGTACGCACAAGTAAATCGCTCGCAACTGCGTATTGTCCCGCTCGCTACTATAGAAAACCTGCAAGAGGTAGGAAGACGTTGAAGAGTATATATTAAGAACGCAGGGTACCTATATATCAGTCTCACAAGCGAACCAGCTTTCTCCCTATATACGCCTTTAGACTAGCATGTGTCATGACATAGTGGTGCGCGTGTGGGGGCGCGAGGGCTCGGCGGGCGCGCGCTGCGCCGGCGCGTGTGGGCTGGCGGCGCACGCGGCGCACCTGCTGGCCGCCAGGGCGCGCGCCGAGCGCCTGCCCGCCTACGTCACTTGTCTGCTGCATATGCTCATGGTGAGTTATGTGAGATGGTTGCTAAATTGATTATAGCAACCCGCGCTCTTAATTATAATACACCTGCAATAGGGAGGGAGACGTTCAAGGGTATATACAGAGAGGACGCAGCCTACCTATACGTATATCAGTGTCATACGCGTACTACTATAGGTACTATAGAAAACTTGCAAGAAGAAGGGAGACGGTTTAGGATATAGACAGAAATAACGCAGGGTACACATCTGTCAGTGTCACACGGGAACCAGCTTTCTCTATATACACACCTTGAGGCTAGGATGTGACGTGATATAGTTAAACGGTGTATATAGAAAGAACGCAGGGTGGGTATCTATCAATGTCACACGCGAACCAGCTTACTCTCTATATACCTAGGCTTCTAGACTAGGATGTGACGTGTTAAGTGACATAGTTAAACGGTGTATACAGAAAGAATGCAGGGTGGGTATCTATCAATGTCACACGCAAACCAGCTTACCAGATAGGGCCGTACTAAAAACATGGAATAGGCGAGTTGTACGCTCGCAACACCTGTGACGTCACGCTCTTCTAATAAACTTCTGCGAGACGTTATAGTGATATGAGGTAAACACAATACAATGCAATCATTCCATTTGTTGTTTCAGATGAAAAACAAGAGCATCGCTAAAGTAGTGAGCGACACGCTATTTGTGTTGGCAGACTACACCGACGTTATCATCGAGCTTTATCCAGGATTAGCCGGTGAGCATACACATTATTACATGGTCCTTTAACCATTTGTTTTGTTCTAATAATGTTTGAAAGGGCCCAACTGTCTTGGATTTTTCTGTTATAAATCATAGGTACATGATGTCATGAAATCGGTAATTTTGTTCTTGGCGACCCACTGTTTCTCAACGACCTCCTTTACTTTCCACGCTCCTCAATCCAGTGCAGTTATTAAAATACCTTGACTAATTCCAGGTAAAATAATAAAGTGGATATGCGCGTGCCTGGCGCAGATCTCGCACCAGAGTTCCCGGGACGCCGTGAAGCCTCTAGCCGGGTCTTTGTTGCTGTGCCTGGGAGAATTCGCGTCCCGTTGCGGGCCCACCTACCTGACGCAGGAGAAGGAGGGTGGACAGTCTCTGTTGCTGATCATATTTAGGGTGAGTTTTGATGGATTTCACTCTTGCTAGGCATATAGATCTGCTAAAAGGCTCCACAAAACTTCCTCATTCGACTTCTGCTTTTAATCATTTTTCATTGGCTTCCTGCAGCTGTTGACGTCATCAAAATCGTACATTTTTGTTCTCTTTGGTTGACACTTTAATCTTGTAGAGCGTCTTGCAGGACAAATTATATTTTCATTTTCGATAAAATAATCGGAATCCTTGAATATATTTTTTTAAGAATGATTCCGTTATAATGAAGACAATATCTCGAAACAGTTTTAGAATTAGCATTAATGATACCGAATTCTATTATATTCTACCAATGGCACTTTATTAACCGCCCTATAGGTACAGGGTAAGGAGCCGATGAAATTCGTTTCATTTCTGAATCCAGAATCCATTTCCTGAACGGTACCCACAATCTAACGTCTTCGCATTCCCCCAGGTATTACACGCAGTGATGAACGGCACCAGCGGGTCTGACATCGAGGGTCTAGCTCTGCCCATCGACGAGGACTTCGACCCCAACGTGCAGCTCGACAACCTCTCGCCCAAGACCGCGCCCGTCTCCACTATTGATGTTAAACTGTGGGCGCAGATGGTGAGAGATAAATAGTCCCGCAAATACACTTGTATCGAAAAGATCAAATGGCGGTAACGGCAATAGCCGGTATCTCGTGAGTGTATTACCGGCATATAACCCAGGGCATTTTGCAGCAAAATCGGGTTAAATTTTAGAGATGCTCTATAACCTGAAAACTGTCAAATTAAAAGGAATAGCAATAATAGATTTTTTACAGTAATCTATAATTGCCTCTACTGTTATTTTGAAAAATATAATATATTCGCAGCGGAACAAAAGGGATTTCGAAAGAACAAAAATATAAATCTAGCTTTGTTTGATTTTTTGTCTGACGTAGTAACTTCATTGGACAAAAAAATATTAACAGTAGCTCTATATATGGATATGACGAAGGCCTTTGATCATGTTAGGGTGGGTTGCATCAACATCTCGGTTATCGTAATAGTTAAGGTTAAACTTAGCAATGACAGAGTCGTTACAGTTAATATTTTACTGTAACGTGTTGCACCATCAAATCGTCGGTCATTGTTAATGTTATTAGGGTTGCTATTCGTTTGAGACATAATTATCCCCAAAGTTATTGTGGGAAACGTTTTTATGTAAGGCAATACCAAATCTAGCTGTCGGACTGAAGCCGTCACAGAGTACATTGTAGCCGTCATTCTCTGTCAGCTTTGAGTGCTTACTCAAAGTCAACATGTCATAGGAACTAAGTCTGTTGTTCCTCCAAATATTGACCAAAAGATTATCATCAATAAAACCCGCGACAAAGTAGACTCTAATAAGCCTTTATTAAGAGCGGTGATAGCTCAGTCGGGTAAGCGCCCGCTTCTCACGCCAGAGATGCGGGTCCGATCCCGGCGCTGACATGTACCAATGAGTTCTTTTAACATAAGTACAATGTATACCATCGCTCTTACGGTGAGGAAAACATCGTGAGGAAACCTGCATATCTAGATTTAGCACATCTAGATATGTGAACCCACCAACCCGCAGTGTACCAGCGTGGTGGAGAAATGGTCCAAGCTTTGGAAGGCAGTTTAGACCTTGGGGATATGCACAAAGGTTCCATTCGAGAGAGCCAGGTGCAGGTACTTACACCCCCAGAGAATAGAATAGAATAGAAGCCTTTATTATTAATTATCTTATTAATTAATTCTTAACAAGTTGAAATAAAAACTAACGATGTAATCTATTAAAATAATTATTTATTGACATCCTTCGATTATGCTCATCATTCCTGTTAAATGCATAGACAGGTTCCTCTTCATCAGATGATGAATCATCATAAAAAACCTAGCTGGTGGTACAGCACAGGGTCTCTATTTTGTTTACATAATAAAATATGCAGCTATGCCGTAGCCACAATAATGGGCTGCACTCTTCTTAGTTCTGTCCTTTTTTCATTGATATATTTCTGTATTTGAGTGATTGCAAAATTTCTAAAAACAAGGTTATTCAATTAAAGAGTTACGTAGGTTACTTTGATATTAGATTGCTGCGCTGGACCGGCAACCGGCAGGTAGCCGGTAGTGGCTGGATAAGGAAGGCCGAGGGCACAGTGTTGTTTCGCTCCTTGGAAGAGCCCATGGCTAGAAGTGGACGCTTATTTGGTGGTGAAGATGATCATTACACCTACAACATAATAATAGGTGCACTTACTTCGTCGTTGGAGGCAGTAAGAAAGGTTCAAAGTCAAAGTCAAAGTCAAAGTCAAAAATTTTTATTCATCGTACAAATATAAAATTTTCTGATGAACGTCAATTTTTACAAATTACTCTCCGTTCGGATAAGGGGGGGCTCTTTCTGTCTAAGGAGAAGAACGGAGGCAAGAAACTCCTGAGCCATCTTTTCAAAAAAAGACTTAAAACTAGTTGGTATACAATACATATAAGCTTAATAATAATTATTATAATAATATGAGCAGAGCTAATTACGTATCACAGCCATGCATTAACGTCCTCTAAGTAATCATCAATTTTATAATAAGCTTTTTTACTGAGTTTCTCTTTAATGTAACACTTAAACTTATTCTCTGGCATTTGAGCAACTTCTGCTGGAAGCTTATTATAAAATCTAATACAGTACCCTAAAAACGATTTATTAACTTTCGCCAGACGCATCGCTGGAAAAGCCAGCTTATGCTTGTTCCTAGTATTAATGTCATGATTACTGCCAATTGTATCAAAAGTTGAAATATTCTTTCGTACATACATTAAATTGGAAAAAATAAACTGACATGGAACTGTAAGGATGTTAATTTCTTTAAATAGTTCTCTCAATGAATCCCTGGAACCAAGTTTGTATATAGAGCGGATGGCTCTTTTCTGTAATACAAATATAGTCTCAATATCAGCGGCTCTACCCCAAAGCAAAATGCCATAAGACAATAAGCTGTGGAAATAACTAAAGTAAACTAATCTGGCGGTTTCATCGTCGGTCAGTTGTCGGTCAGTTCTAGTTTCAAAGCCAACACACGAGCCACATTTTTGAGACCTGGAACCTGCGAATCCATCAGTTCTCCGAAAGTACACCTTTCTCTTCATATTTCGTAAGTTCCGTACTTACTCCACCTCAATCTCAATTTCTGAGGAACTTGTTTCAAGCACTATTTCACGTAGAAGCGACATGATAAGAATTATTGAATATTAATATTTGTACGTAATACTGTTACTTTGAGGTTATACAACGGGTTTGACAGCTACCTGACTTTAACTTTAACAGTAACCGGCCAACATGGGGTGGTTATGGTTATCGTTAAAGTTATGACGTCATTTTAACCATAGTTGAATGGTGCAACCAATTTTTCGCTTAACCGATGCTTTGACAGACGATGTGCACTTGTGACTTAAACATTCAGTCTTAATACAGAAATTGCAAGACTACGGAGTTAGAGGCAATGTGTTAAACCTCATCAAATCATACCTTAGTGACAGGAAACAACGAACTGCAGTAACAAGGCTCAGTGCAGAAAATAGAATTATAAAAAAATATGTTTCTATGGATAGGTCTGTTCAATACGGTGTACCACAGGGGAGTGTTTTAGGCCCTCTACTATTTTTAATTTACATAAATGACCTACCTAGAAAAACAAAAAACACTATGGTATTATTTGCCGACGACAGTACAATACTATTTAAAAACAATAATATAAATGCTTTAGAATCTGACATTACAAATACACTATCAGATGTGATTGAATGGCTCACCTCAAATAATCTACTAATAAATATTGACAAATCAAATATAATGACATTTAAAAATAATTACAACCCTAAATCAGAATTAGATAATCTTGACATAAAATACAATAATAAAAATATAAATTTAGTTGAATCCACAAAATTTCTAGGTTTGTACATAGACTCACATTTGACATGGAAGAACCACGTAGAAAGGGTTTGCTCTAAAGTTAAATCATTCGCCTACGCTTTACATATGCTTGCAAAAGTGGTCAATCAAAAAGCAGTATTAGCTGCATATTATGCGTATGTGGTCTCTACTCTGAGATATGGTCTTATCTTCTGGGGTAATTCTACAGATAAACATATCGCCTTTAAGGCACAAAAAAGATGCATTAGATCAATCTGTAAATTAAAACCAACAGACACATGCAAAACGCACTTCATACAACTGAAAGTATTAACGTTGCCTTCATTATATATTTTAGAAATAGCACTATTTGTGAAAGGAAATAGCGATCGTTTTGGAAAATTCAAAAGTAAAAGGTGTGGAAATAAAATCAGCGCTGCCAGCTGCTCAACAGCTCTTTTTAAAAAGAGTGTTTTTGGTATGGCCCCTATAATCTACAATCATTTGCCGAGTTGTATAAGAGAAATCAATGTACTCAATTTGTTCAAAAAATGCTTAGCAAAATTTCTTATTAGAAAAGCCTATTACAGCCTAGAAGAATTTCTTCAAGACCATGTGTAATAGTCACGTTCCTTGTAGCTGTGTCAAAAGTTTATATGTATAAATATTTAATTAGGTATATCTTTGACATGCATGCATTCATTGAATTTATCACTGTTTCTTAATTTTAATTTAATTTTTTATTTATGTTTTAATTTTAATCTAATTTATTTTTAATTTTAAAACTTTGCAAACCCTCTTGGGTGGAGTATAGTTAAGCGACTTTCCTTTACTTATCATACACCAAACCAATGTACCTATATTCAGCAAAATAAATGATTTGATTTGATTTGATTTGATTACAGTTAGACCCCAGATTATTGAAAAACTCGATCTAAAACGGAAATATGCATAAGTTAAATTTAAATTAATTATCTGCACTGCCACTGCCAATTTAAAATCCCTCTATAAATCAATCTCCCATTTCAAAAAACAACTAACCCACCTTCTCCCCCACAGATATGCACGCAACTAGTCCTCTTCCTCGGCCACTGGCCGCTCTGGTCGACTTGCCAGCTCTCCTCCTCGGTCTCCGAGCAGCACGACAGCTCGCCGCCGCTGGGCGCGGAGCTGGGCCCGGCCGTGCTGGCGGCGCCGCACCTGCAGCTGATGCGGCTCAGTGACAGCACGCTGGCGTCGGTCGCTCAGCTGCCGGAGCGGGACGCGCCGCGGGCTAGCTCTACGCCAGGTTAGTAGGTGATATAGAGATTTATAAGCTTTCTACCCACTACACCGTATCACCGACAAGCCACTTCTAGGTGAGTGATGGATATAGAGACTTATACTGGATGTTGCAAAAAGGATTTTTACTACAGTCAATGATTATTATTTTTTGTGAATTTTGAAATTCTGATTTCCTTTTCGGGCTTAAATATAACATGCTGCACATGTAGGTTTCGGCTTAGTATACCCTTTTTGCAACACCCTGTAGAGACTTATAGAGCTGGGCCCGGCCGTGCTGGCGGCGCCGCACCTGCAGCTGATGCGGCTCAGTGACAGCACGCTGGCGTCGGTCGCTCAGCTGCCGGAGCGGGACGCGCCGCGGGCTAGCTCTACGCCAGGTGAGTGATGATTACACAGCTTATGCAGGGTATAGTAAGCCGAACCCGACGTCTGCAGCATGTGTGTTATATCTAAAGCCGAATTAAAAAAAAAAGTATAGAAACTTTGCTGGTCACGTGGCTTTTTACTATGGAGAATGAATATATTTTTTCGCGAATTTTGACATTCTGATTTCGTTTTCGGGCTTAGATATAACATGCTGCACATGTAAGTTTCGGCTTAGTATCCTTGTTGCAGAAAGCAAAAGCGGCTTTCGCCCAGCTTGCCCCAGTCTGGAAGTCGCACATAATGCCCCTTCGTCTAAAGCTGTCTATATTCGAAAGCAATGTAAAGTCGGTCCTTCTATATGGCTGTGAAACTTGGAGGACTACAAAGCTGCTACATCACAAGCTCCAAGTTACCGTCAACAGGTGCCTCCGTTCGATTCTCCGCATATACTGGCCGGACACGATCTCTAATGTGGACCTATGGAAAAAATGCAACCAAACCACATTGAGGAAAGAAATCGCAATGAGGCGCTGGAGATGGATCGGCCATACAATGAGAAGACACGACTGTAACCATGCTCAAGTTGCTTTCGAGTGGCAGCCTGGTGGAAGAAGGAGACCAGGTAGACCCGTACAGAGCTGGAGAAGGTCCGTGGAGGCGGAAATGAAGAGGGCAGGTCTATCGTGGGCCCAAGTGAAGGAGGCGGCTCAAGATAGGGAAGCGTGGCGAAGAATGTCTGTAGCCCTAAGCTCCACAGGGGAGTAACAGGACTATAAAAAAAAACATCCTTGTTGCAACACCCTGTAGAGCTTGCCAGCTGTCGTCCTCAGTCTCCGAGCAGCACGACAGCTCGCCGCCGCTGGGCGCGGAGCTGGGCCCGGCCGTGCTGGCGGCGCCGCACCTGCAGCTGATGCGGCTCAGTGAGGGCACGCTGGCGTCGGTCGCTCAGCTGCCGGAGCGGGACGCGCCCAGGGCTAGCTCTACGCCAGGTGATTGATGGATAGAATACAGCTTAGTGAGACGAAGGTGGCGGCTCTGCTGCATAATAATATACTGCAATGTGGGCATACTAAGAAAATCTTTGATAACATAGGTGGTCATCATCATCATAATTATCAGGCAATGTTAGGCAGAAGCATATGGCAGATGACCCCACAACATTCTATTCTTTTCGGTCTCAAACAACCATTTCAGCTACCTGTCCAATGTTTTCAGTTCAGTCTCAGTCAGGCTTCCTAAGCTACTTTTCATGATCCACTCAAACTCTAGCTTGGTATATACATAGGTATACTCAGATAGGTATGACGCGCCACTTTTTAAACACTGGTGTAAAATAATTGTACATAGAAATAGTATCTACTAACTTAGTTTGTAAGTACCATTGTTACTAACCACATATTGATCTATGGTCTGAAATAAATGATTTATTATTATTATTATTATATTTATAATAAGTTATCTATTATTAAAGTTGAATATGAGCAATTATGCGATGCAAAACGGCTGGCCGCGCGGCTCCAAATTACGTGTGCGTTCGTTAAAATTTGAAAGTCATATCCACAACTAACCTCACCCTCTTCACCCCGCAGGCCTATCAACCTCAGACCGACAAGTGCGCGTGATCCTGCGCGACCTGGCGGGCAAGTGGTGCTGGGACGCGTCCGCGCTGCACTACGACCCCGCGCCCGCCGCGCGCCTCGACCCGCTGCCGCTGCCCGCAGAGTATGTGGAGAGTAATTTGTTATTGCTTGCTGACATACAGTGCAGCAATTACAAAATTTTCGAACCTCCGTTTACATGGCGTATCGTCAACTGTCACTGTCAAAATTAAAGGCAAATTTGTTGGTT
The DNA here is from genome assembly GCF_932276165.1 of Plutella xylostella. NCBI lineage: Eukaryota > Metazoa > Arthropoda > Insecta > Lepidoptera > Plutellidae > Plutella > Plutella xylostella. Next base: position 5,973,684 of record NC_064005.1, read on the forward strand.
CCAAAAGTGACTACGTTGGCACTGTTCTTGTTCCATATGTTTGTGTAGTACCGAAAATAGTATCGAATACGCCACGTTAGACCGTGATAGTGCCTCTGGAATGATAAAAGACTTAGTATTAATATACAGCCAACATTATTGGGGTTTGGCCGTCCAAACAGAGTTATTCAAGAGGATCAAAGTCTAAGTAAAAAATAATAATAATGTAATTTAACGATCATGGATAAGTACCTTTTTAAAGGCTCTGTACTCGTATCACGAAAATTCGAGCTAACGAATAGAATCGAATGCGAGTGCGACTATTGACAACTTGATAGCACTTTCGAACACTTTTTACCTTTCGAATGAGTTTCGAAAAGAATGACCACAGAGTACATAATATTATTCTGACGATGACCTATGGAATGATAGCTGTCAAACTTTCGCAAATCTATACACCGCCATTTTGTTGTTGACAGGTTGACAGCACTTTCTAATAGACTATCGAATAGAATGTGCTGCGTTTTTTCCGGATCGCTCTACTGTTCCTGTGACGACTTTTTCCAATTCTCTGTATCACACCTTGCTCTCTTTGCTGTAATATTTCTATAGCGCAAAATAACACTGGCGAAGCAACTCATCCTACCCAGTATTTATGTTATCTGCTACTTTGTTCCAGTACGGAGTGTCCGCGCGACACGACGCTGTCGTCGCTGCCGCCGCCGCTGCCGCCCGACCTCATACCGGATTACAAGAACTGCCCGCCGGACAAACATCAGTTGGACCACGTGAGTTTATTAATTACACTCCGCTCAAAGAAACACACAGTAATGTACGTGGACGTGTGATTTATCCTAGACTGGTGGATTTAACTAATAATAATATAAATAATAAGTTTATTTGCCAAAAAGAACACAGTTACAATTAATTTACAATCAGAACAAACAGTATGTAAAGGTACAATGGCAGAGATTCTGCAGTAGAAATATATCGGGTAGTAGCCCCTAAACTAGGCAGAGCCTGTAACTTGGGAATATGAAATCTCCCCGCGTGGCCAGAGGGGTAAAAATATAGCGTACAACAAGGCCCAAGGGCAAATATCTCTGTTAACTAACAAACAAGTATATGCCACCGCCGCCCATCCAACCCGGAACCCTCTGTTCAACAGTCAAAATTAATAATTACCTACTGCATTCGATCATCTTATGATGCCACAAACTAATACCTGCAACCTTTCCCCAGGTGCTAGCCTACATAGGCCACACATCCCCAGAAGTGTGTGGTGGGCGGCAACTGCACTCTGTCGGCGCGTCCCCCCTCCCCCCCGCCGCCGAGCACGAGCTGCTGGCGGCCATCGTGCAGCACCGCAACGCGGAGCGCGCCTTCCTCGAGCACGCCAGCAGGTACTGACTATAGATACAGCACGCCAGCAGGTACTGACTATAGATACAGCACGCCAGCAGGTACTGACTATAGATACAGCACGCCAGCAGGTACTGACTATAGATACAGCACGCCAGCAGGTACTGACTATAGATACAGCACGCCAGCAGGTACTGACTATAGATACAGCACGCCAGCAGGTACTGACTATAGATACAGCACGCCAGCAGGTACTGACTATAGATACAGCACGCCAGCAGGTACTGACTATAGATACAGCACGCCAGCAGGTACTGACTATAGATACAGCACGCCAGCAGGTACTGACTATAGATACAGCACGCCAGCAGGTACTGACTATAGATACAGCACGCCAGCAGGTACTGACTATAGATACAGCACGCCAGCAGGTACTGACTATAGATACAGCACGCCAGCAGGTACTGACTATAGATACAGCACGCCAGCAGGTACTGACTATAGATACAGCACGCCAGCAGGTACTGACTATAGATACAGCACGCCAGCAGGTACTGACTATAGATACAGCACGCCAGCAGGTACTGACTATAGATACAGCACGCCAGCAGGTACTGACTATAGATACAGCACGCCAGCAGGTACTGACTATAGATACAGCACGCCAGCAGGTACTGACTATAGATACAGCACGCCAGCAGGTACTGACTATAGATACAGCACGCCAGCAGGTACTGACTATAGATACAGCACGCCAGCAGGTACTGACTATAGATACAGCACGCCAGCAGGTACTGACTATAGATACAGCACGCCAGCAGGTACTGACTATAGATACAGCACGCCAGCAGGTACTGACTATAGATACAGCACGCCAGCAGGTACTGACTATAGATACAGCACGCCAGCAGGTACTGACTATAGATACAGCACGCCAGCAGGTACTGACTATAGATACAGCACGCCAGCAGGTACTGACTATAGATACAGCACGCCAGCAGGTACTGACTATAGATACAGCACGCCAGCAGGTACTGACTATAGATACAGCACGCCAGCAGGTACTGACTATAGATACAGCACGCCAGCAGGTACTGACTATAGATACAGCACGCCAGCAGGTACTGACTATAGATACAGCACGCCAGCAGGTACTGACTATAGATACAGCACGCCAGCAGGTACTGACTATAGATACAGCACGCCAGCAGGTACTGACTATAGATACAGCACGAGCTGCTTCCTCGAGCACGCCAGCAGGTACTGACTATAGATACATAGAGATATCGCGACTATGAATACGGCATCTTTTTCCGAGCTCCTTTCACGCCCTTTTTATTCGCGCTTGGTCTAATCATTAGACCAAGCGCGAATAAAAAGGGCGGCAATTATAAGCGTCTTCATTAGACTCTAATGAAGACGCTTATAATTGCAGTAGTCGGCGTTTGCTGCAAGCTGGCTCTGAAAGAGCCCTTACACCACTTAAAACGTATGGTGATGGTGATATTCATTTAACACACATACATACACACACACACACTCACGCCTTGTACTCCCTTGCGGGGTATATTCATTTAAAGCTGCAGAAACCTTTCATTCCACTCCCAAATTACCACCACCTCTATAAAATCACATTCAATTACTATTCTTTTCCACAGGGAAGAAGAACCCGAACCCGTCGAAACCTGCCAAGAGCCCTCCACCTCATTCTCCCAGTGCGCCGTATTCTGCGCGCAGTGGGGCGTGCTGGGCGCGGCGCGGCGCGGGCCGGCGCAGCTGCTGGCGCGCTCCGAGCGCCTGCTGCGCGACCTGCGCCACCTCGACGCCATGAGGTGGGTTCTTATACAGGTGGTTCTTATACAGGGTGTTGCAAAAAGGGAATGGTGTTGAAAAAACAAAATTTCAAAATTCGAGAAAAATGTTTGTTCTCCATAGTAAAAAGTCACGTGAACATCATAGTTTCGAATGCGAATTTTGGAATTTTGATTTCATTTCGTTATTAGATAGACCATGCTGCACATGTAGGTTTCGGGTTAGTATACCCTTTACTGCGTCACGTGATGATAGATATAAGAACCAGGAGCCGTGGAGTCGTGCCAAGAGATGTTCACGTTATTCTCGCAGTATCGCGTGCTGCGCGACCTGCGCCACCTCGACGCCATGAGGTGCGTCCACAGCAGCGGACCTATCACGGGCTAACGTGGCAATTCGATACTATTTTCGATACTACACGAACATTATATGGAAAAACAACAGCGCCAACGTTGTCACTTTTGGAACTAACAAATTTGACTTACATTTTGACAGTGACAGAAGTTGACGATAAAAAACGTAAACGGAGGTTCGAAAATCCTGTAATCGCTGCATTGGAGCGATTACTGCGTCACGTGACGCTACATATAAGTGGCTCGAAATGATGAAATGAAATGAATGAAATGAAATGAAATAAATGAAATGAAATGAAATCGTTTATTTTTCGACGTAGAATGTTAGAATTACTTGTCGAAAGTCATAATCTACCACCATTTCACAAAGGCCCCGTCATTAAGGAGGAAAGAAATGGCGAAAGAAACTCCTCGAGCATCTTTTCAACTTTTTGCTTAAAACTAATACAATTTTACTTATATCTAGTTAATAAAATTTTAATCGGTTGTGATGATGACGTAATGAGAGTGGTGGAACAGAGTGTTTTTAGTAATTATTAGTAACGACTACTTATACGAATTTTGAAGCTGAAATAGATGCCTTTACCTCATGAAAATTCCAATTCCTAACAATACAATCTTATCATTCGCAGATGCCGTGAGACTCACAAGGTGGCGGTCATCTATGTTGGAAAAGGACAGGAGAATCGTAACGACATCCTGTCTAACAGAGCTGGGAGCCCCGCCTACGAAGCTTTCTTAGCTGCCCTGGCTTGGGAGGTATGTAGATAATTCATGCATACCTAGATTATAGTGACTGTCTGTGGTGTTTTGTTTACTTCATATTTAACATTGCATGCAGAATTTGCTTCACGAGTCATTTTACTCTTGTTTTAATGTTATTGTACTATAGATTCTGTAGCGTAGTGTATTTACTCGAATTACTCGTAAAGCAAATACTAGTATTTTATATGAATTTTAGTGGTCCTTATCACTGTTAGGCGTTCCTATCGTTAAATCCTATCCTAGCAGATGTATACCTAGACCTACCTTCCAACTAAACGTAGACGCTACACGTCAAAAGACAAATCAATCACACACTAAACGAGTCGCCAATCCCCCCGCCAGGTGGAGCTAGAGAGCCACGTCGGGTTCGCGGGCGGGCTGCGCGGCGGCGGCGGCGGCGGCGTCAGCGCGCCCTACATCGCCACGCTCACGCTCGAGGTGCTGTTCCACGTCGCCACCCGGATGCCGGCAGACTCGCCTGACGCCATCTTGAATAAGGTATAGTCTGAGATTTTTACTAAATACTCATCATAGTTGATGAAACATTTATAATCATTACCATAAGTCAATAATCGTCCACTGAGGCACTCATTTATTTATTTATGCTTTTATTGCACAATTTTCAAAAGTAGATGTGCAATCGTACAAATATTTCTGTGGCATTGGCAGTGCGCTTTGATTACAAACATTCTTCTCATTCGGCGTGTTGATGAGCTTTCGCGCATAGCGCAGTTTGATTCACTTTTAATGCCATCGGCATGTGGCAGTGTGGTGAAGGGATTTATCAATTAAGTCTTGCTCTTACGTTCTTGTACATTCTGATTCCAGACGCGGCACCTCGGCAACGACGAGGTGCACGTGGTGTGGAGCGAGCACGCGCGCGCGTACCGCCGCGACACGCTGCCCACGCAGTTCTGCGACGTGCTGCTGTGCCTGTACCCGCTGCCAGGCGGCCTGCTGCGCGCCACCGTGCAGCGCAAGCCTGACGTGAGTCCCCCACACGACACACACGCGACACACGCTGCCCACGCAGTTCTGCGACGTGCTGCTGTGCCTGTACCCGCTGCCAGGCGGCCTGCTGCGCGCCACCGTGCAGCGCAAGCCTGACGTGAGTCCCCCACACGACACACACGCGACACACGCTGCCCACGCAGTTCTGCGACGTGCTGCTGTGCCTGTACCCGCTGCCGGGCGGCCTGCTGCGCGCCACCGTGCAGCGCAAGCCTGATGTGAGTCCCCCACACGACACACACGCGACACACGCTGCCCACGCAGTTCTGCGACGTGCTGCTGTGCCTGTACCCGCTGCCGGGCGGCCTGCTGCGCGCCACCGTGCAGCGCAAGCCTGACGTGAGTCCCCCACACGACACACACGCGACACACGCTGCCCACGCAGTTCTGCGACGTGCTGCTGTGCCTGTACCCGCTGCCAGGCGGCCTGCTGCGCGCCACCGTGCAGCGCAAGCCTGACGTGAGTCCCCCACACGACACACACGCGACACACGCTGCCCACGCAGTTCTGCGACGTGCTGCTGTGCCTGTACCCGCTGCCGGGCGGCCTGCTGCGCGCCACCGTGCAGCGCAAGCCTGATGTGAGTCCCCCACACGACACACACGCGACACACGCTGCCCACGCAGTTCTGCGACGTGCTGCTGTGCCTGTACCCGCTGCCGGGCGGCCTGCTGCGCGCCACCGTGCAGCGCAAGCCTGACGTGAGTCCCCCACACGACACACACGCGACACACGCTGCCCACGCAGTTCTGCGACGTGCTGCTGTGCCTGTACCCGCTGCCGGGCGGCCTGCTGCGCGCCACCGTGCAGCGCAAGCCTGACGTGAGTCCCCCACACGACACACACGCGACACACGCTGCCCACGCAGTTCTGCGACGTGCTGCTGTGCCTGTACCCGCTGCCGGGCGGCCTGCTGCGCGCCACCGTGCAGCGCAAGCCTGACGTGAGTCCCCCACACGACACACACGCGACACAAGCTGCCCACGCAGTTCTGCGACGTGCCACTGTGCTAGGGTTTCGTTTTTCCCGACCTTTTTCTGTTCCCGGGAAACGGGAATTTTTTTCAAGATTTCCCGGGAATTCCCGGGAAACGGGAATTTATTTTAAATGCTTAGTTTTGCTATTTTCGGGTTTTAAAAGTCTATTAAAACACTTGCAATTAAATCAAATAATATACTTTTATCACTCGTATAGGTAGAAAAAAGCAACAGTCAGATAAATAAACCAAAATTATAATGATTTGTTTTACATGCCAAATATTATAATAAATTAATGCCAAGGTATTATAATAGGGAATATGCAAGCGATTCAAATTAATAACAAATTTTATTTTTAATAAATTTGGTTATTTCAAAATTATGCCTATATCAATATTTTTGATTACCATTTATTTTTGACCGAGTAAATAATTATTGAAAAGTACAAAAAAACTTTCGTAAATTCAAATCTTTGAAACATGCTGCATTTTCATAGGGTACGGGAACAAGTAGAATTCGGGTTAGAGCTGGAGGGGGGCTAACGGACGAGTTTGAAGTCGTGACCGGACTCAAGCAGGGTGACGCCCTTTCGCCTGTTCTGTTCAATCTAGCTCTCGAACACATCATCCGAAAAGTGCTACTGATTGATGGGGGAGTAGAGTTGAACGGAAAGCACAAAATTGTAGGGTATGCCGATGACCTTGCGATCCTTGGGCAAAGCGAACGAGAAGTGGTCAAAATGACGGAGAAACTGGAGGAAGAGGGGAAAGGTGTGGGTCTCAGAATCAGCCACGAGAAAACCGAATACCTTCACATGAAACGATACAAAGACCGCTCAACAAAGCGAAAAGACCTTCACGTGAATGGTATAACTTACAAGGGTGTCGACAAGTTCAAATATCTCGGGTGCACAATGGACAACATTTCATTTTCTTTACCCTATATTTTTTTTAGCTATTCGGAAAGATTATAGAAAATTAGTGGACCCGTATTTTTTTATTTTATATATACATTAATTTTTGCATGTTATTTTTAACTTTAAAGTTAATTATTTTAAAACCGGAAGTGAAGTCACATATTAGGCTCAATTTTTATTTTTGTCTATTGCCTGAGTCTCGAAAAAAAACATAAATGACACTGACAAGTGACATTTAAACTTTGTTTACATGCCAACCAACAAATGGGTCATTTTCAAATGACATTGATATTTCTGATGATGGAAAGTAGGTACTTATCATGTAAAAAAATAAGCAGAAGCATTTTTTCAGCTGTGTAGGCGGTGGCATGCTTTGGGACATATTATATAGAGGTCATCTGTTAATAATAAATAAAAAAATACTCAGAAAGTGTCAGAACAGAATTAATGAAAATGACCCAAATAAACAACAACGTTACGATAAAACGTCAAATTCAATCAAAAATGAAAGTGACAGTTACTTTGTTTTTAAATCTATGGGCTTTGATCATCAAAATGCATCGCACCTGATGCATGACGTCATCAGCACTTTTTTACTATTTTATGATTTTCTCGAAAATGATACATCCAAAAAATACAAAAACATTTTTTTTGTGTCCTTTAGAGCTAAATCTCGAAATGGTTTTCGATTTATAGCAGCTTTAGTTTTTTGAAATGTTGTCCATTACAGACACAAACCGGAGGGAGGATGAAATCGACATCCGTATAGTTAACGCCCTAAGATGTACCGCAGCCCTTCACAAGGTGTTAGTTAGTAGGACATGTGGAGAGGATGGGAGAGGATCGAGCCGTAAGAAAAGCATATCTTGGTCAACCTTCTGGGCGTCGCGCGGTGGGGCGGCCGAGATACCGCTGGAAGGACGAAGTCGCCAAAGACCTGAAAGAGCTGGAAGTGTCCGACTGGTCAGAATTGGCACAGAATAGAGAAGATTGGCGCACTTTAATGTCGGAGGCCAAGATCCACTTCGGGTCGCTGAGCCAGCGGAGTAAGTAAGTATGCATTTTCATAGAGCTAATGTAACGTAAACAATGTTGATATGTCAATCTGAGAATAATCTATGCCCATACTGAGCGTCCGCGAGTATATAAATAAATATTAAAATAAATTACGCTGAGCTGAATAACGAGGTGATGACGTCACACAAGTTTTGTGTGTTTTATGTGGTCATGTCGGTTATAAATTTTTAACTTTCTTTAAACTACCTTAAATTACTTACTATTTTTGGCATTGAATTTGTTTATACTATAATAAAGCAATGTAAATCTATCGAATAAGAATGTAATGTAGCAGCTCGGCAGGAGCTGGTCTGGATCACCGGGGAGCGACCCCTGGGCGAATCGACCTGCCTGGCCTTCCCCGAGAGTAGGGGTTGGGTGCTATATTGTAATGTGGTACTTACCCTTATGACTAACGTCCCTAGTGCTTAGGGCTGGTACCTACCTAATAACTCTCAATTAATATGTACCGGGAAGCGGTCTTAGGCTAGCTCAGCTTGACGCCGGCCTCTGAAGGAGTGCCCGGTCGCCTGGGGGATCTACACTGACCGTGAAGCGGTCCTAACTACTCTGATCTTGGTCCTGAGGCCCCTGGAGGGAAATAACCTCGGTAGGTGTACGGGGTGAGAATTAATAATGCCGATTAATTAGTGTAACACAATTGAGGCGGCACTGGACCCGCTTTATTTACAATCAAGTTAACTTATATGTCTAAGGTACTTACAGCTTACGTACTTAATATTAACACACTACACAAATGCACAAATACTTATCGCGATTACTGATATTCATATTGGTCGGGCCCTGAAGGGGCCTACGCGGACGTTACTATCTTAATAAGGGGAAGGATATAGGGTACAGGAGGTCGGGCGAATACCGGTGGTGCGTGTGGACTTGTTCCAGGATTTGTGGAGTGTATTTGTGTCGACAAGAGTGTGGCTGAAGGCTGGTGTGTGTCCGGTGATTGTATAGTTCGGTACTTACACAGATGCTTTCAACTAGGCAACCCAGGCATCCATGTACGTATCCGGGGGACCTCGCTCCGCTAATTAGGCAGCCCACTGTGTCGGGTCTAGTCGGGTATACGGATGCTTTCAACTAGGCAACCCAGGCATCCGTATAACCGAGAGGCCTCGGTCCGTTGAGCAACCTACCTCGCGGGGAGACCGGTGATGTGAGATTAGTGTGCGTGAATAGATTACTTGAATAGATATGGGTGCGGGGAGGGATCTCGGGAACGGAATGATCACTCGTCGGAACAGGAGGTGGCGAATGGTGCTCTAGCGGCGGTCCGCCGGGTGTGGTGCCCCGCCTCGTCTCGCACACGCCGGGCGCTCTTGTGGCTGCGGTGTGAGGGTACGTGTGTTGGACGGTTGGTTTGTAACGGCTCGTTACATTCTCCCCCCTCAGCAGAAGAATTTTTACCTGGTAAAAATTCACAGGTCATGTAGATACATACAAGGAAAAATTAAGAGAATGGTGCATGTACTGGTGCATTTGTTTACAAAGGGGTTCCTACTTTATCATCTGGATTCAGGATATATTTTATTTACTTAGATATTTATATCAGGTTAATTTTACACAGTATAATATTATTAGCTTTGGTAAAAAAAAAATTATACGGTATTGTCCATGAGCATTTCATCCCTGCTTGGTGCCGGTAAGTTCGGACGGAAACGGTATATTATATTCGGGATTCTTTTCTACATAAAAGATGTGAATATCTTGTTTTTTTTTACAAGACATGAGCAAGGATAAAATGCATGGTTGGTTTTACTTATTATGGAGTGAGCCGTTTTTTATTGTGAATGTTGGGTCATTTTCAGGTGATTTTTGGGTTTCGGTCATTTTCCTCTCGAACCATTCTTTTCTTTCCTGGATTGAAGCTGTGTCGGGATATCTTGGTGGATGTTGTTGCTTAGGTTTTTTCTTATGCTTGCGGGATTTTGTCTTTATTGGGCCGTTGATTATATTATTATTCGGTGGTGTTGAATCATTTGTGACGACTTCGGTGACTTTCGGTGTATTTTCGGTATTGTTGTTCCAGACTATTGTGGCTCCTGCTTTTCTTAGTAGGTCTATCCCTATGATAACTAGGTTTGGCGGTGAATAAGCTGGTAGCACGAAGAGTTCGTGTGTTATTTTTCTCTGCCGTATCTCGATTTCTGGGTCTATTCTGAGCTTCACGTCCATGACTCTGCCATCTGCGACGGTTACTCGCATCCCTGTGACTTTTTCTGTGTCGGCGTTTGTCGAATTCTCTTCGTAAATGTTTCTACTGATGTACGATCTGGTGGAGCCCGTGTCAACTAATGCTCGGTATGTCAATTTCCCTATTTTTACATCTTCAAACATTCGTTGTTCCGGTCGGTTTTCTTCGGCGGTTATGTTCGTGTCTCCGAACTTGGTTTCTCTTCTGCAGCAGTTGCGCGTAAGTCTCCCGAGGACTCCGCATTGGCTACAGAACAGTACTTGTCTGCCCCGGCATTCCTTGTGTGAGTGGCCTGCTTTGCCGCAGTTCCAACAGCATGTGGTCTTGTCGTATTTTTCATGTATTTTACGCGGTTCTGGTGATGCTTCTGGATAAACTTTCGGTGTTTGACGGTGTCGGTCTGGTCGGTGATTCCACTGTTGAGGTGAGGATTCTTCTGTGATCTGCTCGTACTCGGCTGCCTGTTTTATTAATTCCCCGAGGCTGGTGAAGTCTTGCTTCTTGATGTAGTACTTGTAACTCGCGGTCATGTTCTCGTATATTCTTTCTTCTTTTTCTGTTTTGGTCATTTTTCCGTACCTTCTCATCAGGGTCTGTATGTCGGTCAGGTAATCGACGAAAGATTCACGGTAGTGTTGTTTTCGTGCGATGATCATCTCGAGCAGGTTCTTTTCGTATCCCGCCGGGCAGTAGAATAGTTTGAATTCATTTAGGAAGTCTTCCCACTTTTCCCAGTTGTCTGAGTTGTTTCTGTACCATAATAGCGGTTTACCTCTTAGTACCTTAGGTAGTACCTGGAGTAATCGGTCCTGCGGGACGTCACCTGATGACGTCAGTTCATCCAAACGCTCGATGAACTCAACCGGGTCGCATGCGGTGTCGAACGATATATTCCATTCCCTCACGATGGATGACAGGTTCAGCTGGCTCGCGGTTCTGGTCTGGTCTTCGGATGTCATCTCGAAGGTCTCCTCCTCTTCTTCTCTGATGTAGTCGGACAGCTGCTTCCTCAGCTTGTCAACGGTTAAATTTACGGTCGGTAGCTTCCTTTCCCTACTTTCCCTTATTAATTCCTCTTTACTAAGGTTATAAATCCAAGAAGTTGGCATTTGATGCTGTATATTTACCTAATATAAAACGGGGCCAGTTTGCAATCGGTTACTACAACTTAAATAAAAATGACCAACAAAATTTTATTTGCTCTTTACTTTTGAATTGTAATTTTTGTGAAACAGGGTCGGTCGGTCGGTTGTCGGTCTATTTTTAGAATGATTACGGGTAGATATTTAAGTTGAACGGTTAGTCAGTCGGTTGGTTATTTCTAGTGAATTACGTGTTATTACGGGGGGCTAAATAGTATTAGATATTAATGAGAATATGTGGATTTTTCGTTGGGCGCCAAATGTAATGTAGCAGCTCGGCAGGAGCTGGTCTGGATCACCGGGGAGCGACCCCTGGGCGAATCGACCTGCCTGGCCTTCCCCGAGAGTAGGGGTTGGGTGCTATATTGTAATGTGGTACTTACCCTTATGACTAACGTCCCTAGTGCTTAGGGCTGGTACCTACCTAATAACTCTCAATTAATATGTACCGGGAAGCGGTCTTAGGCTAGCTCAGCTTGACGCCGGCCTCTGAAGGAGCGCCCGGTCGCCTGGGGGATCTACACTGACCGTGAAGCGGTCCTAACTACTCTGATCTTGGTCCTGAGGCCCCTGGAGGGAAATAACCTCGGTAGGTGTACGGGGTGAGAATTAATAATGCCGATTAATTAGTGTAACACAATTGAGGCGGCACTGGACCCGCTTTATTTACAATCAAGTTAACTTATATGTCTAAGGTACTTACAGCTTACGTACTTAATATTAACACACTACACAAATGCACAAATACTTATCGCGATTACTGATATTCATATTGGTCGGGCCCTGAAGGGGCCTACGCGGACGTTACTATCTTAATAAGGGGAAGGATATAGGGTACAGGAGGTCGGGCGAATACCGGTGGTGCGTGTGGACTTGTTCCAGGATTTGTGGAGTGTATTTGTGTCGACAAGAGTGTGGCTGAAGGCTGGTGTGTGTCCGGTGATTGTATAGTTCGGTACTTACACAGATGCTTTCAACTAGGCAACCCAGGCATCCATGTACGTATCCGGGGGACCTCGCTCCGCTAATTAGGCAGCCCACTGTGTCGGGTCTAGTCGGGTATACGGATGCTTTCAACTAGGCAACCCAGGCATCCGTATAACCGAGAGGCCTCGGTCCGTTGAGCAACCTACCTCGCGGGGAGACCGGTGATGTGAGATTAGTGTGCGTGAATAGATTACTTGAATAGATATGGGTGCGGGGAGGGATCTCGGGAACGGAATGATCACTCGTCGGAACAGGAGGTGGCGAATGGTGCTCTAGCGGCGGTCCGCCGGGTGTGGTGCCCCGCCTCGTCTCGCACACGCCGGGCGCTCTTGTGGCTGCGGTGTGAGGGTACGTGTGTTGGACGGTTGGTTTGTAACGGCTCGTTACAAGAATATTTAAAAAAAATGCATATTCCCTATTAACAGTTTGAAAATAATATTATTATGAAATATAATTAAAATAGAAAATTAATAACACTTGATAATGTTTTAGAAAAAATAATTCATTCAACGATTTATCGCTCAATCTACTTCTTATTTTGGTTTTTTTCTAAGCGTTAGTAATTTTATAAAAAATAAACGCGGACACAAACAGGGGAAATAAAAAAAATATGACAGGCGTCACACTAGCGTTAGCTTTTACACACTCTTTGGTTACATATTATGTAAAAGCCGATCAATTGTTTGGTTTTAGGTAGGCGGTAGGACCAACAGATAAATAAAGATGAAAATATTGAATCAGGAAGAGGTGAAACAAGGTAATGTAGATGAGATATCTTTGGAATGCAGCTGCGCGAAAACAATAACACGTATGATTTTCCAATAATTTACAACAAAACCGAGTTTCTGATCGTAGATAACAAGCCTGCCTATATTTTTTTTTGGTTTAAGGTAGGAGAAACACATAAATAAAGATGAAAATATAGCATAGAATCGATAAAAAATCAAACCCGGGAATTCCCGGGAATGCAATTTTTTTCCCGGTTTCGGCCTGCTGCGCGCCACCGTGCAGCGCAAGCCTGACGTGAGTCCCCCACACGACACACACGCGACACACGCTGCCCGCAATCAATAATGAGCTTCAGGAAAAATTGTATCCGAAGAGAACAGCATAGAGGGCGCTGCAGAACCATCTATTGAGGGACAGGATCTTAATTACCTAGTAGCTTCTGTAACTTGCTAACCTCTTCAATGGAAACTCAGATACAATTTAAATTAAAACATTATCATCTTCATAAAAAAATGACCATTATTACGTATTTCTATAAATAGCAGCCAAGCTATAAACCTAATCAAAACATGCACCCATTCACACACTCCATCAATTCCAGGTGTCAGTATTCGGCCCGCTCTGGGAGGAGAGCCTCATCAGCGTGTCCTGCGCTGCCACTCTCGTCCGCGCGGCGGCTGTCAGCGGCGGGCGGGCCGTCCGAGCCATGCTGCCGTTATACCAGCACGCGTACGCCGAGCGAAGCCGCAGCCTCGTCAGCACGGTCCAGCAGCACACGGAACCGACCACGTTTGAACACTTCGTGCAGCGGCTGAGGGATCCCGTGCCGCAGCGGGAGAATGTGAATACGAGGACTGGTGAGTTGGGAGTGTAGATTTTGTTGGATGTACCAAGTTTTGAATCTATCATGCATACCCCGCAATATGGGTAAGTGCACTAGACAGGGTGTGAGTAATCCTCCTAAGGCAACTAAGAGACATTGTTGGAGTTGTAGCAATCATCCTGTGGTCTGTTTACAAATAGGATTAATTCTACTCTTTTACTAACAGATCAGAACAGCGGTCGGCTGGCGGCGGCGTTGCTGGACCACGGCGCCAGCACGTGGGGCGGCAACTCCGAGTCTCACACGATATCTCCGCGACCGGTCAAACGCATCGGACCCTTCAAGCGGCCGCAACTAGCCTCGCCCCCCGCCCCCGCCACCGCGCCCCCCAGACGCAACCGGTGAACTAACACACGCCGAAAATATTAACGAAAAGGAAACATAAATGTTCCAAATTGAAAACGCTGATGACGGTTCGTAATTTGTTATACTAACGGTCCCGGCACAAACGAATGCTCGGCTAATAGTTGAGAGGTGCTGATATTGAATAATAGATTTATATTTCGGTTCTATAATGTTTTAATTGAAATTGTTAGGGTTAATCAGTTGAGTACTCTGTTCAACGGTTATGTGTGGGGAAGTTTGCAGATTATAATTTCGCACTGTTATATTAATTTAATAATTTATTCCATAATTTTAATTCATAGTAATAGAGATTACTCTTGATGAAAACTCAAGAGTAATCTCTATTACTATGAATTAAAATTATGGAATAAATTATCAAATTAATATAACAGTGCGAAATTATAATCTGCAAACTTCCCCACACATAACCGTTGAACAGAGTACTCAACTGATTAACTATAGTTTCTTGCACTTCAATAGAATGGATTATTATTATGCCCTGTCTGTATCACAGAAAGTTATTTATTTGCCGAAAAAATATTATGGAATATATTTTGAGCTAATAGATTGAAATTGGAAAATCCGATTAGTCAGGGAAATGAGTTTATTCGTCCATTGAGAGATTGGTATAAGTTATCAAAAATGTATCTATGTACTTAATTAAACTTAAGTGAGCTTTTATATTAGTGTCTTGCATTTACAATGCTCTGTTAAAGTTTGCATTACAGACCCATTAAATATGATCCGGAATACGAATGCACAAAATATACAAAATTAGGTAAATATCCAAATCCTAGGTAGCGGCTAAGATACGTTAATAAATGAGAAAACATAAATAACTCAATTCATGTGACGTTTGATTGTTCCTGCTTCAAATAAAATAATCATACATTGGATTTTCATATAAACTCCTTGTCGCCGTAAATTCTAAACTACAAGTTAATAATATAATTTAGCTTATTTTGTATCTTAGCCCTTAGGTCCTAGTCCACATATCTATCGCCCGTTAAATTATAGTTGTAAACCTGCAGTACTTTAATATTGCATTGATGATAATTATATTCTGTACATATGTAATCTAATTTTAAAAGCTTTAACTGTTGTACTTTTGAATTTATACTTAAAATGCATTCTGTTTGCACATCTCTGTTCAATTTTAACTTTTATGTTTAAATTATTTATTGTCAGTGTTAGTTATTTTATCATCGACTAACTCATCATCAATGTTAATTGCATGGCACAACTCAAAACCTCGAAGCATACATTCCAACATCATATAGGTGTTATTTCGGATATCATTTGAGAAGCTTGATTTATTTAAATGATCTGTCCAAGAGAGCTGTTATGCTGTATTATGGAAAAAATATTATTATTGAGATTTATGTCTATGCCTAATTGATTAGTTATTTCATTGCTTTTTTGCATTCCATTCACAAATTTATTAATGAATCTGTATTGTCTCCCAGTATATTTAAATTAGTATAATTATTTATTTAATTGGTTAATGCTTTTGTTTTCCACTTGTAACAGTATTTTTATAGACGTTAAGACTGACACAGATTATGTATTGAGTATGATCACTGAGTATTAATTAACTAATTTTACATCATTTTAATATTGTGTGGTGGCTTTAAAGGGTACCTATCACTTCTGTTACAGAATGCCTGATCGCAATGATTCATGGGTTCATATTAATTTGTCACTTACTTAGTTTAAGCGAACAGAACATTAATCCGCATTATTTAATGTAACCAAAATTTTATATTTAAATCATTGAAAATAAAGTTCTGTTAAACTTTCTATAGTTTTTTTATTATTCTTAAAAATACATAGTATCCTTATTAGCATTAAGGTTTAGGCAACTTGTAAAGGCTGCCTTGTAGCACTAGTTGATGACTTCTCACTTTAGTATCAAGGAACTGTCGGAGTTCTTGCAGACTGCACTCAGTGCCGGGGGCTTGCGATGCGAACATCTTCAGCATTTGATGTATCCGGTCCAATGGCAAGGAGTCCAGGTTGGTCAACATACCGACAATGTAGGACCAAAACACCTGCAGCTCCCCTTCCCTCTGGTCGTGGGCGGATGCCATCGCACTCTCGGCCTCGTCATCCTCACAGATCATCTCTTGCACCTGGCCGGTGGCTACATGGGACCGGTTGCCGTCAGAACTCTCTACCAGCACAAAGTAATCAGGGCTCTTCTCTGAGATAAGTCCCATGGATTGCCAGTATGTTATCTTCCTTCTCAAAATAGTAACAGGCACTTTCATGACTTGGTGCAGCTCATCCAGGGACCACTCTGGTTTGTCCTGGAAATGCATGATCAGAGTTGCATTGAATGGTGACACTGTCAAGTCTAAGGTTTTCTCTCCTATTTCAATACTGATGTTAACAATTCCAAGATGTGGCTTCCAATTCAATGTTCTATTACCTTTTAAAGCTTCAAAGGATTTAGTGTAGGCTTCCAAATGTTGCTTGATTTCATCAGGCAATGCTAAGCTTTCATCCTTAAATGGTGGCCAAAACTGAGCTGATAGTATCATTGCATTAGATGTAAACTTTTCATTGAGAGCCATAAAGTTTTTATCTTGATGAATAAGAGCATTTATTCTCTTTGAGTCTGAAACATCCTTCAGCATGACCTCACAGAAGTGAAGCTGGGACTCTCCAAAGCGCAGCTTCAGCAGCTCAAGGTATCTGATTTCCTTTTCAGTGTTAATAACACTTTGGGCTAGAAGTCTATCTGCAAGCAAGGTCCTGTATTCATTCACAAATAACTCCTTACTTCCATAAACATTGACTAGCATGGAGATGATGTCACTTGCTTTTCTATCACTGGAGTTCACTTTAGGGTCAGCATCTACAGGATCTGGGACCCATTCATCCCAGGCTTCCTCTTGTTCATTCTCATCATCAGTGGCAAACTTAGCAAGTTCTTCAGCCAGTTCACTGCCTGCTCCCTCGGCCGTGAGGCTGCTCACCACACTGCGGACAGTGTCCTCTCTGTTCCTCAAATAGTTCCTCACTGGGTCTGTAACTGTCTCCAGGATAACTCCTGAAGGATCTAGGTGCCTCAGGGCTCTGATAGTAGAAATGTATGCAGTCAGTATATCTGGAGTGTTCACACCTGGGTGAAGAAGCCTTGTCTCTATTTCAGTTTTAAGCTTTTTACACAAAGTTGACCTGAGATCAGTCTTTTCCAAGCACAGTTTAATATCATCCACAGCTGGTTGTGAATCTGGATACTCAATGATGATATTAAAAAGCTGATCAATCCGCAGTTTAGTGTAAGTGAAGTACAAATAGTAGCTGAGCTTCTGTTTGAACTTAGCAATGGCATTTTGTATGTTCTTGTCATCAGGTGGAGGCTTGGAAGATCCAGCACAGTATATTCTAGTCAGCCAAGACATGACAGTGGTTTCCAGCCAGTTTTCAAGGAATGAAATGTGTGACACATCAAATGTGCCAGTGCACAGCTTCTGTATGTGAGATTCGATGCGCATTTGTATGAAGTTGGTGAGCACCTGTCCGGTGAGGCGCTCCAGCAGCTGCAGCTCCACAAGCTTGCGGCTTGTGTCGTAGAACACCTTCACAATGTAGCTGCAGCTGCAGTCCGTGTACTCATTCCAGCACCCAGAGCACATCACATCCTCAGCCATGTCTGAGGTCTCATTCTCATTGTCAAAAACATTAAATGAAATTTTGTAAAAATGGTTGATGATCACCTGAAAATTCAGAGGGAGTTGGGACAGCAGTGTTGAGCGAAGAAGTTGCTTAAATCCTAAGGTTACATCTTTTTCCAGAAATATAGGTTTGTTGTCACAACAGCTGTTGTTCAAAGTGGTCAGTCTCTTCAACATGCCGGCGAAGTTTGCAGCTGACTCGTACAGATCATTCACAGCTGATTTAAATAATTGGAATCCCTTTAACTCTTCCTCAACATTTTGAAACTTGGCCCAAAATGAAGGTGCTACATGCTGGCGAAGGTATTTCTCTATGTGAATAAGTATAAGGTCTCTTATTTTGATTTGAACTCCTAATCCAACGATGACCCTGTGGATCTCGTCATATTCCTCGTTGGTGCAGTCGGTAAACAGTGTATCAGTAAGAATGGGGAATGCATAGGTGATCTTATTCCAGCAATTGTTAATATCGCATTGGGAATACGACATTTTCTACTTTGTTATTTTATTTCATAACCCTCGCACAAGAACAAAACAAACAATACCTAATTTTCGCATTGACAAAAGAATAAAGAGGACTTGGCATAAAAATCGGTACTTAAAAATATATCGTCGTCTCTTTTTAACTTATTGGTGTTATCGTACGTAAAAAAGGACAACAGTAGTTTTGTCTTTGCCTAAAATTACAACATTGCGATCGGTCGCCATGTTGATTGACCAAGATTGACATCCAAACACAAGGTACTTCAGCTGTCAAACAATTTGTTTGTTTACATTTTTCAAGAAAAAAGCCGCCATTTTAATTGACACCAAAGTTTAGGTAAAGGTAAGCTCATTTTTTTCGTTGATATGGCATATCCTCTCTTTATTCTTTTGTCAATGAATTTTCGAGTTGGTACTAGTGCTGTCAACTGTCAAACAAAACAAAACTGGAACTAAATCTTTTCTGTGGAAAATGTGACTTTCGTTTCAGTTATTATTCTAAATCTTCACTACATTGTTTTTTGAGACGAAGCCTTGAACCGCAGTAAAGTACCCCTAGACTAGACTAACGTGAACCAGCCATGAGCCGATTATTCCAGTGGAATTTTAGCGCCAAAGATCATTTTTAAAATATGTACCTATGTCCTTAGCTTACCCACTAACATTTACCACTGCTATGGAATAATGTAAACTGGGCCATATTTTTATTACCAGCACTGGATGCCAAGTCTACTCTATCTGGCGTGGGAATCAAATATTACCTGCTCAGAGGGTCTCTCCAGTCACTGGACTGGATTGGTACCAAGTTATTCTTACATTCCAGTGCATTCGTGGTTGGTACTACTACGTATTCGTTAGTCCTTGGTAGGTATTGTATAAAATTACAAAGAAAGTAATACTTATTTGGGCTTTTATTAATAAAACTTATTCTAGTTAACTTAAATTTAGTATATAACTAATGGATAGGCTCTGGCTGCTGAGTAATTAGCAGTCCAAATCGTTTCTTGATGGTGATTCTCTGTCTGGAGTATTTGTCTTCAGGGGAGAAGCGGGCTGGGTGGGCCGACAAGGTGGGCTTCCCCGAGGGATCAATAGTCTGAAAAAAAGAAAGACAATTTAAGAATGTTATGGTTGTAAAAAATTTGAGGTAAGGTCAAAACAGGTGGACTTCAGCAGTGAAACTGAAATCTCGACTCATGGTGTTAGTATAGTATAGGGACATCATGGTCTTACACCTGCTTTTAAGACTGAACTCGCGAACAGAATAATTCAAGTGTTTGATAGAATTAATGCACGTTATAAAGGAACGTATACAAGGATTGGAAGAAGGGCAGTGTAAGCTTTTTTGCATAATACAATATCATTGGGTGAAGAAATTATAACCTCAAACTTAGAGTAAATACTTACTGCAAGGGTGTACTGCCTCTCACCCTTCTCGTTTAAGAAATATCTGAGATACATTTTAATGTGTTTATTTAGGAGTTCCTATTTCTCAATTTTGTGTTATGTTTTTAACAAAACGTGGAAAAACACACGAGCAAAGAACGAGAAACACTATTTTGACAGTTTTCTTTTAGACACAGATTATAAAATTTGAAATTCACACAGATTACAAAAGGTTAAAAGAATGCAACGTTGAAAACTCAATCGTTCCAAATTATATCAAATCATTGCTGTTTATACCAACGTTGAGTAAAACATCTGTGGATAGACAAACTTTATTTTATAAAAAAAAGTACCGAATGTTTTTTTTGTATTTTCCGTTTTTCGGCTTTGTTTGTCGCGGTGTTTTCAATGTTTTCGCCGAAATAATTTTAATTTTATGTGACTGTGTTTGAAAAGGAGTTTATGCGACGTGCTCTTTCACATAACAATTACATTTGCGTGAAGATGTCCAATCTTCCGCCGCGAAAGATTTCCACTTCGAGTAAAGGATCTAAACAAGATGCTTCTCCACTTCAAATACTACTTCAGATGGGCTTTCCACGGCATCGAGCGTAAGTAGTCGATGCAAAACCTCTTAAATCTTTAAACCTTATTAGGTTGCTGTATGCTGAGATATTTTATTTTGGTTACATTCAGATTGAAGGCATTAGCGGCGACGGGAAACCGTAGCGTGCAACTGGCTTCAGACTGGCTGCTGACTCATGTGAACGACGCTTTCATCGACACGGACGTGCCCCGGGAGTACATCCTGTACGCCTGCCCCACCGGCCCGCTGCTCAGCCAGCTACACGACTTCTGGGAGAAGTCTAAGAGTATTGGTGGCTGGAACGGTGCCCATAACTTCCCACCACATATTACTCTGGTGTCATTTTTTAAGGTGAGATTTTTATTTTTATGAATATACAGTAAACAAGATTTCATGTATTTAGAAGTTATCTTATGTGTTCTTGGTACTGTCTTGTAATTGGATTACAGTTTATTGAGTTATGAATTTATAAATAAACAAACACCCATGTTATGGACACTAATATGCTGATGTGTGAATTAAATTAGAGCTTTCATTCTTGTATAACATACAGCGTATAGAAAATCCCCATTATGCCCTTTGACAAAATTATCAAATAAAAAAGATGATTACTTTCTAGGCTCCTGATGAATATAAATGTTTTTTATTGTTTAGGCTCCCGATGAGGCATCATTGCAGCTGGGCAAGGCTGTGAAGCATGTAGTGGAGTCAGTCGGCGACGCACCCACTAGTCCACTGAAGCTGGAGCCGTACTTGTCACACAACTTCATGGGACTGTTTGTGAACGAAGAACATGCTGATTATTTGAAGAAAATTGCTCTCCATTTTGTTAAAGATGTATCTTCTGCTTGTAAGTATAAGCTTGAGAATTTGTTGAAGACAGCCAAAAATTTTATATACAAAAACAATAAAATCTTAAAAGAAATGAAAATATTCTCATGAATATTGCATTCAGAAAATTTTCATGGTCTCTGTGGTTATACAGCTGAGCATTAAGATTAGTTCCTGCTGTCTGAATATGAGCATTGCTATTCTCTAGAACTCTAGATCATCACTTCAATATTTTAATGTTTCATACATTTTAGATCACAATTTATCAGTATATTCAATTATGGTATTTAATAAGTATACAACAATACACCTACACAATATTTTTATGATATACATACTTATTTATACCTGTATTTATATGGTGATGGTACCTTAAAATTAAATTCTGGTATTATTTATGCATAAGTATTAAGTATATCATCCCACTAACAAATACCTATGTTTGTTTTGCCAGTAGGGGTATCTATGGACACCTATGAGCATTTGGACGCATTGGGCACTTGCTTTCCTTGGTGTACTATGGCACAGGAAAAACCCATCAAATGTAAGAATTACTAACAACATTCTCTGGCGCTTTATTTAATTACTTATAATTTTCCTTTATTTATAATTTGACTTGATTATGCGTTTGTTTTCAGCATGCTTAGTAGATTGTGCTAATATTATTGAAGAGCTCGATATCTTATGTAATTAGTGATAAGGTAAATATGAATTTATATTATATTTGTGTACTTACTCATAATAACAATGAATTTATTAGGGAAGAATATCTTGGTAGAAATGTATGCTATAAAACTTTTTTTGTAAAATAGGTATATTTTATGCATTTATGTTGCATCAGTAGGCATTTTCAGCAATACTGAACCATTCTGACATCCTATCTTTATGAATTGCCAGACATAACTACATTTATTTTATTTCTAAAATGTTTTAAATTTTCTAAATTTCGTTCGTATCACTGCCTTAAAAGCCTGCATAAATACACGACAAAGTAAACTTACACCATCAAATATCCACAGCAATAAGCCTGGAACCTCATGTCAAGTCTCTGCACATAACCCTGGCATACCACTTCAGTGTGGCTGCCTTCGACACACTGAAGTCACTGGTGGAAGCGCTACCCCCACTCGACCACTCCGCCTGGGAGCTGCGCCTCTACTCCAGGGATCCCAGATTTGCTAATCATGAGGTACACAAATTGACCAAAATAAAGGTGCATGTTGTATTGATTAATGAATGATGAGAGGGGATTTTAGGCGTCTTATTGGTGTAATAGATAGACCAATAGCGGCGGAACGGTATAGCGCGCGCCAATGGCGTCACGTGATTTTGAGACATAACCAACCTCCCAACGCATCACCCCTCAGGGGACCTAATTAAATGCCATCTCTACATGCTTCTTATTATATGACTTATATTTATATGTGAGGAAGATTAGAAATGAAACTTAATTGGACTGCTGACCAATGATACTCTGATCTTAATCAGTCAATTTAATTCGATCATTGGTTTCTGTTGCGGCTACTGAAGCTGGCAACATCGGTGCAAGAGGAGGAGCGCGGGGAGCAGCGACACCACGTATAAATGCGTCATCTTCGGTTGTCCGGACCCTCTTACCCTCTTACCTTTCGGACGCACGATCTTTTCATACATACATACAACCATTGTAAACCAGACATTAAATTATTCCATACCATAAAATACAGTCCACTCATTTATTAGCTTAGGGCTTATCCTATCATCATCATAGTCAGGACCCTAGGCCCCATCAGTTTCCAGATAAAATATGGGCCAGATGCAGTAAAAAAAAACTCTTCCTAGTAGTGTGAAAAAATATGCTGAGTAACAAAATTACTTTATCAAATTATGTAAAGATATTTTTTCATGTGCTTTATCTCTCGCCTAGATTTAAAACTATTCACAATCACACGTTATCTCTCATTGGCAGGTACATAAAGTGACACAAGACTACGCCCCGAAGGAAAGTGATGAGTTGGAACTGGTGATCGGTGACTACATCTACGTAGACGAGAAAGAGATAGAGAGCTCTCCCGACGGCTGGGTTCAGGGGACTTCTTGGCTAACAGGTATGCTGTATCTTTTACACACACCTCATTGCAGTGCTGTTTTTGTCACACCTTAGTTAGTAGTGGCTGATAGGTGAGCAATTTCGTCGACGTAACACTTGCCTATAGGTGTAGGCAATCGTCTTCACGGTGCCTACCAGAGTGACGTAACAATTGTACCTAGTCTGGTGCACCCTAGAGGACCCTAGTCAGTAAACGACGGTGACAACTGATCTGACTGTCCTCTCCTCTCGCCACGGTTCTTCAGCTCTAATCATTATCAGCAGAACTCTAGTTCAGCTCTAATGTTTATCACCGACACGCTAAGAAAAATATTGTGCCCATAAGTACGGTAGGTACTTAACTAAACTACTGCCTCCCCGCTACCTTAACGAACAACGTAGCCTAACCATCTGGCTATTCAATTTATAATTTATTCAAGAAATACATTTTTATGTGTGCTACACTGAACATAGGTATGCGTAAATTCATGATTGTCATTTGTCTGGCACGGAGACTGCGAAAGACGTCATAGGCGGTAAATCTATAAGCAGTTGTGACGTAGCGGAGTTGCTAGCAACAAGTCTATTCACACCTCAAGGGTCAAGGTTGCGTGTCTACAATCTCAGCTGTTATCAGCTGATAACAGTGTTGTTCTGAATGCTGAGATAACGGTTCATAATCGCCAGTATTAGGCCACTGCAGTGTTTAGTTTCTGATAACGGCAATGCAAAGCCGGTTATTGGCAACGTTACTTATACCTATTGTTGGATTTTCTTAGCGCGCGCGAAAGTTTTAGGTTTTATAAAATCTGAAACCTGAAATTTTACTGTGTTTTTGCTGTAAAGTGTTTGAGAAAGTGTGTCCTGAAATGGCTGTGTTGTTAACTAATATTATAAAGTGTCGCCAGTTTGTTTTCGCCAAAGAGTTTTTAGGTTAGTTCTTTGTTTACATTTGTTCAAGTAGGTATATTTACTGTAGGCATCTGTAGTTTACCATACTCTTTAGTTTTGTGATATAAGTACATATATAGGTATATTAAAATTATTTGGTGTTATAAAGTAAGCCCAAAAGGGGTCACTCTGGTGTTTTTTTTGGAAAAAGGTAAAAAAGTATCCATTAGTCATTAGTCTATCGTGAATATCGTGATATACTTACCTAACTCAAATTGTATAAAATACACAAAAACTATATAAGTACCTACATAATACATCCCTTACTTTTGAATACGTCTTATGTTAGGTAAAACTGTGTGTTGATCAAGATTACTGAGGCAAACACACTTGTTTAAATAGTAGCAGATACAGTAGCTGTGTATTTAGTACCTACAGAACAGGAACAAATATGTCCATTAACTTACTGTATATTTTTCATTTTACCTCTTTCTCTCATTTGTACTAGGGCTAAAAGGCCCTTCCTTCATTGGAAGGAGACCCGCGCCCCAGCAGTGGGGACCTGATGGGTCGTGATGATGATGATGATGATGTACAGTAAGGGGCAGATAAACCTGACCCCCCTCACTATGTATTCCAAAGTTGGTCTAAGGACACCGTTACTTAAACTTTTACCTATTTACCTACCTTTGCACCTTGTTGCAGGTGTGACGGGCTACCTTCCTGCGGTGTACACCCAGAGGACGGCAGAGGCGGACGCGTGGACGCTGCACCGCGCCATCTCACTCGGACATAACAACTGTAAGCATCTTAACAAGTTTCTTTACTGTAATACTTTCGAAGTGGCACTTATGCCTGCTAGACCACAAAACAGACGAAAAAGTGCCGTTTTGATAGTCGTTCACGGCTGGAAATTAGGCCTATCTTAAGAAGAGCCGCAACACTGCCTTCGACTTTCATCCAGCTACCAGGTACGTATCTAAAGTCGTAAGTCTGGGCTGAAGGGTCTCCCACGTTATGTTTGCCTATTCGTGGTCATCACTCCAGATCTTGTTGTACGTTTCATCATCCCAACGGTCATTGGCTCGTCGTTAGATGTATGATACCACTTCAACTTGCAGGATTTAAGAACTAAACCTATCGGCGACTTAAACCATAAATCAACAATAAGTATTATTGATTATCATGCAAAGCATCGTATTTTCGGCAGCGGTAACGATTATCGCGTGTCTATTTGGATTAGTATATTTGCATACATGTTTTACAAGGTTGTCTGAGTCAAGTGTTAGGACGCTCAGGAGTCTCACGACTTTTATCAGCGACATTACACGTGGATCTATTTTCTAAAATAAATATTTTTATCAAAACTGTGCCAGCGTTCCGTGTTGATCTAGGGCGCAGGGACAATAGGGCCGACTTTCTATAGTAACTAAAATTCAAAGCTAAAGGAAGTATAACTTTCTTTGTTACCTAAAGGTAAGAGTTAATTATGACTTAAGTTTTTATATGTTGTTACCACAGAATCAAAATTGTATCTTCATAACCAGAATCACTTTTGGTGTTTTGTAGGTATATTTAGTAAAGGGTTTAATTATACCTATTTGAAAATACAGATTTGAATCTTACTCGACATGTACTATGTCTTTTCAACATGGACTATGTGTTTTATTCTAACGCGAATTGTAAAGTTACCTGAACTTTGCTCCCGCGCATGTATTACAATAGTTATCAGTTATGTGACGGCCGCTATCGCACGGGTTAAACGTGTTTGTGGATCTTCTAATAATAATAGATATAGGTAAGAGGCTGGATAGCTGCTTATCATTCAAGAGCAAGAAGACTTTGTGTACTTTTCTCGTTTAATCGCTCGCAGACTCAAAATATTGACTTAATTCGACGGTCAGAAGAAGAAATGGTTGGTCCATATTTGAACAAAGTGTCGTATAAATTAAATCGAATCGATAGCCTCCCTGCATTGTCGGTCGTCCGTTGCATCCAGCTGCGTCCTTCGTCCAAATGGTTCGAAATTTGAATTTTGTTTTGTTTTTAATTTGCTGGTCTGTGTTGCCAGGTTCTGACTCGAAGTCTGAGTCGGACTCGACGACTGACGGCGAGATGGCAACAAGCTTCCCCCACGAGGACGCCGACAAGCTGGGCTTCGAGAAGTCAGAGGAGGCCTACGGGGACTGGAAGAAGTACTGGAACGCGGTCATCGAGCAGAAGAAAACTGGCGGCCTTCTCGACATTACACAAGGTTTGATATTTTATTTATTAACTTTGATGATTGATACATTTTATGCTTATGCTGATGACTTGCTTCTTCCTTAGGTACTAGCATCAACTGGAAGTCGGAGGAGCACAACGGCACTGGCAACGGGGACGCTACCATAGTCGCCAAGACACCTACAGTGAGTTCTGTTCTTATACTTAATTATTAAAGTTTTATTGGAATAATTGGGTTTTAATGTCGATTACATAGTGGTGGTCGGTGGTGGTGGCGCCAATTTTTTGGTGCTAGTAACTATCAAACCTTTCCGCTACCGAATGGTGTAGTGGTTAGTGACTCTGGCTGCTTAACAAATTTCCCGGGTTCGATTCCCGGCCGGGCAGATATTTTTTTAAAGACAAATATTTATTTTTGCACTCGCGTCTTGGGTGTTAATAGTGGTGTGTAGATATATCAGCTTCCCGATGCCCATATTACTGATCTGAAAACTCTTGGGCGCCCCTTGTGTGTCATCCTGTGTAACCTGTTTAGAGCGATAATAAAACTGGAACACCTACCAATTTAACTTACTCGGACAGTCGTAGTGCCCATATGCAAAGACAAACAGAAGGACATATCCAACTCCAACAACTACCGTCCGATTGCCCTCGCACCTATTATAGCACGACTGCTAGAAAAAGTGATTCACTCTCTATCTGAGAAATACCTCTATAGCAGTGATCATCAGATGGGGTTCAAGAGTAACTCGTCGACAACAACAGCTATATACGTAGTCAAGCAAATAGCTCATTACTACAAGCACAGAAACACATCTGTTATAGCCTGCTACCTGGACCTTAGCAAGGCTTTCGACCGTGTCTCTCACACTCTGCTCTGGGATAAACTTCGCGAAAGAGGAATGCCGGAGATCCTTGTGAGAGTTCTAGTGAAATGGCACCAACAGCAGACGAACTCCGTGAGATGGAACGGCGAGTACTCCAAACCTGAAAAGCTGTACTGTGGGGTGAGACAGGGAGGATCCAGCTCTCCAGTGATGTTCAACGTGTACATGGATGAGCTGAGCAGCAGGCTGGCGGAGTCCGGTGTTGGCTGCTACATGGATGGACTATGTGTGAACCATGCAAGCTACGCAGACGACATGGTGCTCTTGGCGCCCTCGGTATCCGCCATGAGGCTTATGCTAAAAATCTGCGAAGACTATGCAGAATCACATAACATGCTGTACAACGCAAGCAAATCTGTGTACATGGTGTTCGAGTCCTCTAACACTCCTGCCGAAAATCCCCCCCTACATCTCAATGGGGCAGCTCTGGCAAAGGTCAGCCAAGTTAAATATCTCGGACACCTAATTGACGACAAGCTTCGCGACGAAGCCGACATCGAGAGACAGCGCAGGGCTATCAGCGTCAAAGCCAACATGCTGGCGCGCCGCTTCCAGCGCTGCAGCGTGGAGGTGAAGCGCCTGCTGTTCACCACGTTCTGCTACAACCTGTACACGGCTGAGCTCTGGTGCCACTATACGAAGGCAGCATACAATCGAGTCCGCGTGCAGTACAACAATGCATGGCGGATACTGCACCGCCTGCCCCCCTGGTGCAGCGCGTCGGAGATGTTCGCGGCCGGGCGCGTGCACGGCTGGGCGGCGCTGATGCGCCACACCACGGCGGGCGCGGCGGAGCGCCTGCGCCGGTCCTGCAACACCGTGGTGCGCGCGGCCGGAAGCTGGCAGGCGAGCCCCGTCCATGAAGTCTGGAGGCGACTACAAACACACTCACCATGACTGACAACTGGCTCAAACTGACTTTTCAATTATTGTGTGATAACTGCATGTAAAATAATGTTTAATATGAAATGAATTATGACTGTATTTATAGGTAAAATGTAAATTAATTTTATATAATTTATTAGTAATCTTGCTTTATAAATAATTATTAATGTTAATGTTATTTAATCAAAAATATGGGTTATGACCTGGAATAAATAAATTTATTATTATTATTATTATTACACGCTCTGTCTAGTACAGGGTCAGATGACCGTGTGTAAAATGACCCCACATATCATTCAACCACAACTCACCCCCAGGAGACGGGCGACGCCGACGCCGGGTCGGGGCGGCGCTGGCACCTCGTGATGAGGCACGGCGAGCGCGTGGACCTCACGTACGGCGCGTGGGTGCCGTTCTGCTTCGAGAATGACACCTACGTGCGGAAGGATCTGAATATGCCGCTTACGCTTGGCGAAAGGTACGTTTGTTGACTGACTTATGAAATGGTAGTAGACTGATATGAAAAAAAAATAGCCAAATAGATGTAATATTTTACGTCAGATAAAGAATATTTAAATTTTAATTTCTACCGACACAGTATATTATGTCTGCTTTTCCGCCCGGGGTAACGTATCGGTCATACTTATCTATCACTATATACTATCCCGGAATTCAAACGCGATGCGTAGCTTGCACAGAAACGTTAGTTTAAAAGTATTACGCGCGCAGATAAAGAAACAATATTAAAATGGCGGCGTTACATAAATAGTAGTACGTATCCCTAGTGTTGACAGATATACATGCAGGACGCATGAATCTGGTGGCCGCCACTTTTATATTGTTTCTTGGCAGCCATTATATTTAAACCTTACCTACCTAATGGTTCACCATATAAATTCCATCTTTGACGCCACTAATAAAAAAAAAACTTTATCTAACACTGACTATATCGTTTATAAGTATTTTTGTATATTTTAATATTTGTGGTAACCAATAAAGATATATTCTATTCTATATCCCCCAGGGCGGGCGGCAAAGAGGCGTACGCTCGCGACTCCCCCCTCACCCGGGTGGGCAAGCTGCAAGCCTATCTGGTGGGCGAGGGCATGCGGCTGGCGGGGGTCTCCGTGCGCCACGTGTACGCGTCCTGCGCCTACCGCGCCGTGGAGACCGCGCAGGGGTTCCTAGAAGGTACGGTATGAGGAGTGTTGGTGGAACGCCGTTGGGGAGTGGACAGTGAGCGTGGCTTTGTTTGTATGGTGCGGAAGAGTCGCCACCTAGTGGTAATTGCGATAAACTACCATACAAATTCACGTTTAATTTTCACCGCTCGAATGGCAACAGAAACACTTCCATATGCTGACGACTAATCCCCAAAGGGGTAGTCACAGGTGACTCGCAAGCGGTTTTCGCTGTCCATTTACTCTTATACTATGTTGTTAAAAAAAGTGTTTTTATAGCAGCAAAACTATTCAACAATAACTGTTGCATTTTAATGGGTACTGGGTACCTAATCGGTCACAAAGCTGATTTTGTTTATAAAAATCAATAGAAACCATATTTGCGATGGACATCCGCCCCTACCATCCTACCCACATAACTACAATCACTAGTCTTTCTTAATTGCTCCAGGCATGCAAGCGGACCCGTCAGTGAAGATCCGCGTGGAGCCGGGCCTGTTCGAGTACAAGATGTGGCATCTCAGCAAGGGGCCGATGCCTCCCTTCATGACGCCGCTAGAGCTACACAAGGCCGGGTTCAACGTTGACCTCAAGTGAGCATGTTTATTGTTTATCTTCTTCTTGGTTGTCAGGCTCATGAATGCTGGAAAAAAATCCATGTAAAAAACTTTTATGACATTCTGGTTGGCCAGAGTGTCATGAGTCTCATGCTCAAATTGCATGTTCAAGTTACTATCATCTAACCATCTATCATCAGTAACGGTCAGTGTGCACGTAAGGGTAACCTGACTTTTCCCTATAAAAGCCCATATGGAATGTTATATGGAATCCTCTATACGCGGTTTATATTAAACAAATCGAAATGATTCAAAAGAAATTTCTCCGCGCTCTACACTACAGAATGGCAGGCTGCAGGATGTCCTATGTGAGTTTACTAGAACTCTACAATATGCCCACATTAGAGAACCGTCGTATTCTCTCTGACGCTATTTCTTTGTACTGTATTTGCAGGGGAAAATACAACTGTCCTGATCTACTGAGCTCGATTAAATTCAGGGTCCCCTCTATCCGAACTCGTTCTCAGTCGTTGTTCTCAGTCCCTCCAGCATCTAACGCCGGTATTCGCGCGCCTCTGCGACGCATCTGTGACACTTATAACAAACGCCTGCTCTCGGTTGATTTATTCTGTAATTCGCGCAACCAGTTCAAAACAAATGTCCTTAATGTTCTGTCGTCATCTGAGTAATTTTTTATTGATTGTAAAATTTTTATGAATTGCACACATTTTTATTTTTTTATTATTATTATTTTTTTAAAAACCTATAAGTATTAATATTGCCGTGGTGGTATAATAAGATTGTTGTCTATATATTATTATGAATAGTATATTAAATTTGTATTATATACATTTATTTTTGTTTTTGTATACAGTGTTTGCGAGGCTTATAATTTTGTTATGTATCATAGCCTAAGTCCTTGTAAATAACTAGGGATATTTTATGCATGTTAGTTTAAAATCGTTTTTCTTTCTTTAAAAAGTTTTTGTATTATTTTTAAAATGTTATAGAGTTCATGTTTGTAATAGATTTCTTAGTGAGAATGTCCCAGGAGGTAAATTCACCTAGATAATTTTATTTAATTTATAGAAATCTTACTATGTGTTTGCTTCTGTTTGTTCTCCAATAAAGAAAATAAAATAAAATAGGGCAGAGGCCGTCAGCGCAGTCGTTCGCTGGCCGCCACGGAGGCAACACCTCCCGATGTGCCTAGCCTGATTATGATTTAAATAAACATGAGTATCAATACTACGATGTGCATAGAATACTTGGTCTGATTGGCCGTAATAAGAACCTTAGGCCAATGACGTACATATATATCTGTTTGCTCATCTTTACTGGTCAACAATAAGTTGCATAACCGTAGCCTTTATCAAGGGTTAACCTGCTTGGGAACATATAGCCTAAAAGCTATTCCGTCCAGACAACCTGTTCTTATAACATTATAATTTCACTATCCGCTTTTCTAGTTACAAGCCGTACGTAGAGATCGACCTAGAGAGTCCGGAGACGCTGGACGACTACTACATCCGCGGCAAGACGGCCATGCAGGGCGCCGTGAGGGATACTGAGGCGGAAGGTATGTCTGTTGTTTTGTTTTTTTTTTTTTTTTTTAATAAATTATTATCACTCCACAGACTTTATGTCCGTGCCTTTTGAAGAGTAGTAGAATTATGTCTGTTGTTCATAATTCTAACTAAAGCAGATCGCAGCTTCTTTACTTTATGTTCCAATGTATCATCATCAGCCAGCAATCGTCCACTGCTGGTATCCAGGCCCTATCAAGGGGCGCCACAACAAGCTTCTTCGGCCTCCATCCATCCTCTGATGGAACAGAAAATGCTCTTATGTAGATGGAAAACATTTGCGCACTACATGCAACTAATACGCAGGTGTATATAATCTGTTTAAGTGGTGGGATATCTACCTGAAGATTATCGTCGTCAATTCAGGAGAACATAGATCTTTTCTTCATCCCCATACTCCACATAGGTAATTTATTACCATTTATACAACGAATATAAGCACAATTCACCTTATAGGTGGTAACACCCTATTCGTCGGACACGCGGCCACACTGGACATGATGGTG
Organism: Plutella xylostella; assembly: GCF_932276165.1. Taxonomy (NCBI): domain Eukaryota; kingdom Metazoa; phylum Arthropoda; class Insecta; order Lepidoptera; family Plutellidae; genus Plutella; species Plutella xylostella. The sequence continues at coordinate 6,005,967 of NC_064005.1, forward strand.
GTGGCGTTGAAGAACATCGATGAGGAGCAGGACCCGCTGCCCTACCAGCTGTCGAAGCATCTGGGGCGAGTGCCGTACTGCGCGCTCGGAGCCATGCGCGACCACCCGTGGCAGGTTAGTTATGTATAGTTGTAATTTATGATAATTATATTGCTAAAGGTGGACGCCAGCGAGCCTTCGGGTTGATACATGGAATTCTACGACTTCTGATTCTCGCAGTTCAGTTGCAGACGGCTGTGCGTTTGGCTGTGGTGGGGGCAAACTGTACCTGAAATGCAATTTGCCGTTGGATTGCAGATGTTAATTATGAAATGCGGTCCTTCTGTCTAGAGCCCAATATAAGCACTGCACCCACTAGTGCATTCTGCGCAGATTAAAATTTACGTTTATCACAACTTTTTTCTAAAGTAAACTGAGTATTTATTGGCATTTTCTAATGTTCCCATAACTCCCGCCAGGTGGTGTCGCCGCCGTGCCCGCCCACCATGAACACCAGCTCGGGCCGCTTCGACTGGAAGGTGCTCCTCGACTTGTGATCACCGACCGACAGTGAACCCGCCAGACTCGGATCAGACACGTTGTAGTGGTAAAGCTATTGCTGTTGGTCCTAGGATGTACATTGGATGTAGGATTAGGTTATGGGTATGAAGAGCCGATTCTTTTTTTAGCGGCGAAGTGACAGGGGCTGTTAATAAGACCCCCAGTTTTGGGTCGGATGTTTTAAACTGTGCCTCAGTTCTATGTGTTGACATTTCAATGACTAAATATAGGGGCTCCGCCACGCTATTCGTATTGATAGATCGCTACGCTCGTACCCGACGCCTTGTTAAAGACTATAGTTTATACGCAGATTTGACGGTCCAAAAATCAGCTTACGCTCTGCCAATCAGAGGTCTTGTTGTCTTTATAAGTCTGATAATATGATTGAGTATGGTGTATGCTAATGCATGATATGTTTGCCTATGGCATTTGTGGCTAGAAGCTAAATAGTGATTATGGTTACAGGAATGACAGTACAATATTTACCTAGTATGGCAAGATACTGGTTTGATTTTATCATTATCTTTCTGTTTCACATTTAAGTATAAGTCCTGCATAGGCTATTGGTTGGTTGTCGTATCTGCAGGATAATCATGACTTCGATTAAATACTGACATATACATAAAATCCACAGCATTGCTCATCCATGTTTTGTATTGATCACTAAAAATAATTATATCCGAACATTGTAAAACAGACCTTGCTCATATTCCATAACTTTATTTGTAATTAACTTACTTATAATATGTATTTCAATCAATAAGAGAAAATGTGCTTGCTTACTTCTTATGATATTTTTATAATAGTTAAAATGAGAACCCTAATATGGGTTATGTTTATGTGAAATGTTTTTCTAATTATTCTGCAATTAATTAAGTATCTTAAATATTTTCTTAATTTTATTTACCATGCTTTTAGCAAGGTGTGTTGCTCAGAGTACCTATGTGTTTCTTTTTCTCTTATATCTATCCTGCCCTAATGTGGAAAAAGAAAGACACATTTTATAGTGGCCCTGTGTCATGAACTGACAATACTCATAAAGAATTAAGGATGGATCTGATGTGATGCTGAAAGCATGGAAAACTAGTGATTAAGGATAGTCTAGTTCCTAGCGTAAGCGTGACACGCAGAAAATACTTAAAAATGAGTAGAATATTCCTAAAATATAATTATAATCTTCTACTATAATTAGATTCAGTACCTATCGTACCCGTACCTATTATAAGTTAATTGATAACGTAATTTTTCGACGATATAAAGACAAGTGTTCTATACTCTGTGATGTTCCTGACTTCTATTTTAACCGACTAATAATTAATTTGTTTAGATTTCAATCAAGTATTCCGTTCTAGTCAGTGGTGCCGTTTACATAATAGATGACGAATTATGATCATAAATATTTCTCCTATTTTCATAATTATTGCAACCATTACAAATTATTATTGTCTTCATTTGAATAATTTTCGTAGTGCAATAGTAACAGTTAATAGTCGTTGTTATATATTAATTCAATTACCTCTTGGATTACAATGTACTATGTATTTTATAGGATGAATGATTATTGCTATTGAGACCACTTAGTTAGATTGGTATTTTATTATGGTTTATATTTCGTAGTAACCAGTATGGTCCGAAATATAATATAGTTTATGTAGACCCGGTATTCATAGACCTTGCAAAGAGTTTGTGAATAGACATATCGATTTTTTACTGATACAGAGTCGAAATTTGTGTATAGCGCCGATTTACAAACATTTTGGAACTACTAGGAATATTGAGGTAAATTTTCATAACCTGTTGAATATATTTCTAATAGTCCCAACATTAATTCAATAATTATTGTCTTTCTGTCTTACATAAAGCTACCTCTATATTTATTTGCTATATGTACCTGGTAAACTGTATGCCTTTGTAGACTGACTAGATTTTTAGTATTTGCTCATAAACCAAAATATAATGAATTACTTAGTTGGACGGAATTTAATGTCTAAGAAAATGTGCTTAAAAACGGTGTAAATTACATCTAACAATGGATAAACACTACTATTACTATTTAAGCAATTTTATACATAAATATAAGTCTATTTAAAACAATACGGCTATATAGAAGTATATAGTAGAATACGGTTATCTGTCGTTAGATAGATGTAACATACAAAGTTGTGTCAGCAGACTCCTCAATTAACACCGTCGATCGATATTTATATTAAAAACTCCGCTTTGTAACCTTTTTTGTGTTATGTTTCATTTAAATATTTCTCTGTTTAATACTTACTAAATTTTATTTACATTGTCTTAAATATATCACTATTTTAATTGTATTTAGTATTGTATTGATTTTCATGATAAATAAAATGGTTTAAATGATTATGGTAAAGAAACTTCGTTTGATTTCAAAAAAGTTCTTTTTTTCATATTATACATATGTTTACATAACAATAATGATTAATGAATTTAAAATGTTATCTTAAGTATATGTTAAGTCTCAGTTAGTGATTCATAGGTAATTAACATTCAATACACACATAACCCGTCGTAGGTGATTTAATTTATTACCATAACACATGAAAACAGTAATAATTTTGACTAGACAACCTAGGTACCCTGGTCTAATACAAATTTTAATTACAACAATACAAATAACATTTAAATATGAAACCTTAAAATGATTAAACTGTAAAAAAATGCAACACCTTTAAAAGCAAGTTTACAAAATATGCTAGAGCTAGAATACAACAAAACAAGTATAATTAGTATTATTGTACAAATTATCTATCAGACACAATAATTAACCCCCGAGAAAAAAAGAGTGTTATAAGTTTAACGTGTCTGTGGCAGCGTAGTTCACAAACGGCCGAATCGATTTCTGTTTTGTTTTTGTTCGGATCATAATTCTACCCGAGTGTTCTTTGCCATAGTTTATAAAAATCGGCTTAGCCGTTCAAAAGTTATGCGATTTTTTGTGTTGGTATATCGGGGGTCTTTAACATTGGTTAGGTTGTTTTGTTTGCACTCGGGAGCTTATAGCATTGGGGAAGAAAACAGTCACAAGTTACTTTCAAAGGACATGACAAACCGGCAGTCTAAATGGCGCTTTAAACGGATTGGCTTTGTCGAAAACCACTTTGAAAGTGCAATTCTTTGACTGGGCAAGCCGTTTGCTGTGAAGCCAAAGATTCAGCAGTTATCGAGAGATCACAATACGTATTACAAACACTTTAGTATATACCTAGTAACAATCTATGATATGTTTTATGAAACTTCAGATTTATTCATTCTTTCAACTATAACTTCTTCAACAATTTGTTGTATGACATGCCTGTCCTCTAGGCTTATGTCTTCAGGCTTGGTCTTATCATCATATATTCTCCTATCTAAAAGCCTAGCGATAACCTCTTCTACTATTGAATCTATGTTTTGGTTAGTTTGAGCAATATCTTCGGGTGTTTGAGCTTCTTCTATATTTATTTGTTCAACGATTTCGTCGGCCGCATTTACATCTATTGGTGGTTCTGTTACCTGTTCTTCTGGTATATCACCTCTGCCATCAATTTCAACTTTGTCTAAAGTGGGTTCTGCAAAGTCATTTTCAACTTCTTTCTCGGCCATTTGTTTACGACGCCGCATCAACTCTCTCAGCTTTTCTTTGGCTGACGCCACAACTTCCTTACGAGTTTCAGATTTTATTTTAGTAATTGCTTTCTTTTTCTTTTCTTGTCTTGACGCCTTCAATTCATTGAGATACTTTTTGCCTTTCTTAATTTTCTCTGATGAAATATCTACATTTTCCTCGACTGTTATATCGTCTTCGATTTCATTTTCGTTTACGAACTTTTCCTCTTCCAATTCTTGTTCTACCACTTCCACTTCGTCCTGTTTAATTTCTTCAGCTACTTCTTGATAATCTTCCTGCACAGTTTGTTCTGGTTCGTCGTAAGTTTCTTCTACTCCCTCTAATACTTCTTCGCTTTCTTTCACCAATTCAGGCTCTGGCTCTACTTGCGGCGCTTCAGTAACTACCTCCTCTGCCGACGCTTGATTTACTTCCGCATGATCTGGCATCGCCTCATCGCTTTCAATGACATGACCTCTAGGATACTCCCTGAAGTCTTTCCGCTCAAGCAGGAATATAGCCGGTCTGGTTTTGATTTTGACTGGCGGCAGTAACTTGGTATTTATAGTGATGTGCGAGAATGTTTCAGCGCTGTCTAGTATCACGTGTGTTTTGGAGAAGTCCTTGAGTTGCGAGGAGTACTTGCTCTTGGCCTCGACGAGGAGGTGCGTGTAGGGCATCAGCTGGTCGGTGGTTAGAGACTCGTTCTTGCTGTAGCGCCAGGCGGGCTCGTGCAGCTGCGTGAAGCGCGTCACGCCGGTCTGCGCCGCCAGGTTGCAGATGTGCACGTGAGCGTACGGCTCGTCGCGGACGTTCTTGTGGAACCTGGACAACAGATTACACTTTATGATATTGTAAAGGATAGTGATATTGATAACTGGCTGATGAGGGCGTGCCGAATATTTTATAAAGAACACTTGATAGGGGAGGCTCATGAACCGTGCAATGACTGTAACCATAGATTTTCATAAAGACATCTGGCCAACTTAAAAGTAGTCTACAAAACACCATAAACAAATCTCACTTGAGTATAGCAGCTCCACCGGGGTAGTTCTTGACGGCCACAGAGACCAGCGCGGTGGACAGCACCAGGTTGCCCACAATCAGCACCACGGCGCCCCAGAACATCAGCTCGAAGATCGGAGCCTTCGATCTTCTGATGTAGCTGGAGAGGAAAAGAAGGAAGATTGGAAACGTGACAGCATAAAGACTACAAGTACAATGATATATGGTTGGTAAATGTCGATATGGTATTATAGTTAAAACCACTTTTTTATAAAGTATTTAAAAGTGAATTCCGCTAGTTATTTAGCCAGCATAAAATAACATGAACGAAACGTGAGGCTCTACCTACAATAGTATGAGGTGCAGTATTAATACAATGTTAATAACTCTATTTGATAATCAGATCCAGTTACTTACATATAAGAGCACGCAGCAGCAGACGCCATGTTAAGCAGCGGGAACACATAAATGATGAACCTCAGCTCCTTATGTGGCAGGAAGGAGTACAGCAGTATGTAGGTGATCGCCGGTGCCGCCACCTGTACGAAGCGCTTGTCCAGGTACAGACCCACGGGGATCAGGGCCAGGCTCGGCCCGAGGCCCCGGGGGAGGGCTGAGTAGAAGTACCAGAGGAATGGGGATGTCTGGGGTAGAGTTGAGGTAAATTTGGGGTTGAGGGATGATGTAATAAACTTTGATTACTAACTAAATGCCTCAGTAAGGTGGATTGAGGTAGGTAAGCTATTTTTTTTACCTTAAAAAAGAGACAATGTTTTTACCAGACCAGACTTTTATCGGTACTTGATAATGACAACCCTTAACATGTTTCGCAATCGTGGTAAGATTGTTTATCTATCCGTAAAATTTATAAAAAGGATACACCCCAGTCTGAGCTCTTGTTGAGCACAGTGTTGTACCAGAACACCTCTGCCTCGGGCCACAGCAGCCGTCCCCAGAATATGGACTCCACACACACTGTGAGTGCCACCAACCCTGCGCCAGCCGGTATTGCCACCTTTAATAATCTGTAACAGTGAGTTCAAGGTAGAGATTAGAAAAGATGAAACAAAAATTCTAAATTAAATATAAAAAAAAAGTAGTCTCAGTGTTTCTAGCATAATTATTTTTATTTATTTTTTATCTCTTTATTGTACAAGTATAAGAAATAAATGTACAGAATGTGTGCTTAATGCTAAAAGCATTTTCTACCATCCAACAAAGAAGGTACAGGAAAACTAGTAAGGTGTGGAAAAAAATATTTTTTGCTTACGTCTGTATATTCAGTTTTCCCGCTTGCAGGTCTATCAGCACAAACAATCCAAATAACATAGCCAGTTCTGATCGGAATATTATTATGGATGCTCCAGCCAATATTATAAATTGTTTGTACTTCCCAGATAACCATCCTTCAAATGCTAATAGCACTGTAAAGAAATAGAATGGGTTTTGTAAGTACATTGTTTTTGTAAGTAACTAACATGATCTTAATCTTACCATATTCAAGCCTTATGCTGATGAAAATAGAAGCAAGCTCATTGCATACTAGATTAATTATAGGTATTTCTGTGTATTTTTCTCCTCTGTATTTTTACTCTAATCAGTATTAGAGGTTGTTTCAGGATTCCATCCAAACCTCCCAGACAAAGGTAAAATGAATAATTAAAGTAAGAATTACATTAAGTTACCTAATGGCATAGCCATGATGTTTGGGAGTGGCCTGCTCATGTAGAACATGAAATGGTACTGTGTGATGGTGATGGCAGTGTACCACCACGCAAAACTGTGGCCGTACTGCTTCTGCAGGGTGTCCCGCAATCTCTTCCATGCTGCTACTATGAACAATGCTAAGGTAAGACGCACTGAAATATAAAGAAAAAAAACTTATTAAAGGCTGTCTTTAAGCATTACACCAATATTTAGCAGTAATCTTACAGTTATTAATATCTTGTATGTAAGGTAGAATAGAATAAACAGAAATACATACCAACATATTGCATCCAAAACTTATTTACTCCAGTCAAATGAAATATCGCGGCTGCCGGCGATGCTGCACCAGATATTAATAAAGGCCCGACGAAAGTACGAGGCACCACACCAGGAAACTCGTTATGATCATACTACAACAAATGATACACAAATAAATAGGCCGCCGAATGCCAATTTATGAATCCCAAATTAGATTTTTGTTTTATACCTGTGATAGGTTAAGTCGATGATATAAAATGTCGTGAATGGCTTGTATATTGAAACTTTCTTCCACTTTTGTGAATGGACATATAACTACATGTAAAGACGCAATAAAGTATAATAGCTGACCCATGTTAACTATAGACGACACAATAATATTAGATAAAAATTCAACCCATCCTATTGGAAAAACATCAAAATCAAAACCAAAAATGTCAAAAACATATGTCTATGTCATTTGTCAAAATACTCACAGAGAAATATATATCAGATTGACTAGATACCTAATCTGTATTCGAATGTAATGTACAAACTCGTGCTTGAACAAAGAATTTGAGACTGTCATTATTATTCTGAGAACTTGAGTGTGTCGATGTTTGGTTCTTAGGAATATTTTATGATTCATTTATAAAATATTAGTAACTTGCATTATTATTTTATACATACATAAGTTATCAAAAAAAAAATGTTACTTTAATTTTTCTGCACAATCACAATGCACAAATAATATATTATCAAAACATTTTCAAATGTAAATCATGTTTGAAACCATTTGAAACTAAACGCAGTGATGGTTTGCATTTGATTTGACAATTTTGACATTTTGACAACAATGGTGGAGGAAAGGTGGAATGGAACGGAATCCATGACATTTTAGGCCGTGTTCTTCGTTTTCTGTGATGAAAAATATCAATAATGATACATTTCTCATTCCTATTATTAGAGGGGAAATATTTGCTATAGTATTCCACTCGCGTTAAACTCAAAATAATAAGAATGTGTGATGTCTGCTCTGAGTTTTCCCAGCTTTTACTAAATTGTAAGTTACTTTGTCTTTCGATTTTGAAATTCTATATTATTTTTGTGAATTAACGCTATTAGATGAATTGTATGATGGGTTTGCTAAATCTACATTAAACCAGCGATATCTTTATTTCTATATCTATCGTAAATTCAATGTTATTTTCAGGTGAAGCAAGATTAACTGACGATGTCTCCCAATATCCGACTATTAGTCAATCTGAATTGGAAACTGTATTGAACTACATTCTTTCATGGCCACAAAGGTACGGTACTTATTTCAAAACATTCAAGCAAAATATTCTTCTTGTGTTTTACGAAATTTGCACACTTCCTCAGTCTGTAGAGCACTAACAATTTCAGCATTGTGTTGTCTAAAAATAAACAAAAACAAACCATTAGACGCTAGTTACATCTTCCTCCATCTAGTTCTCCTTTTTGATAGGTATTTTAGTGAGCATTTTCACACTGCTGTTACATTGTAATAAAGTAATTCTTGTATTCAGGCAATGCATGTGCTGCTACAGAGATGTGAAGAACTTTGAAAGATTCTACCTGGTTGTGCAGAGTATACTCTGCCTGTCAGTGTGTCAATTGAAACAACTGAAAGATGACTTGATTGAAGCAGCCAAGGCCCCAGCCCCTGATGACAATGCTAGCAAAGAGGAGACGAAACCTCCAGATGAAAAAACAGCTCCTAAACTAGAAGAAAATACTAGTGTAGGCAAAGATGAAGTACCTACACCTAAAGAACCAGACACAAAAACATTACAGGAGGAAAAGCCAGAAAAGAAAGATGAAGAACAGAGGGATACCAACAAACCCTCTTCATCAACAGCTGAAGAGGGAGAAGTGTGGCCAATGCAACAGAAGGAAAAGCTCCTGCATATTGTTTCAAAGATATTTTTACTTAACTTCCCGCTGTACTTAGCCTGCAAACACTCCGCCCTCAGTAGACTTGATGACCTCACAGCTCAAGAAATATCCAACTTAAGTTCTTATTGTGATCTCCATGACACTGAAATTCCTGCATATTTACTTAGAAATGTCAGTTTATTTTGCAAGCTGGGTGGAGTCTGCGCCATGACCTCTGTGTTTGAGCATGCCACCCCAGCGTCTCTGCCGTTGTCTATGGCACATGCCATTGTGGCCGCTGTGGGGAACCTCAAGCTGTGGTTGAACTTCAGGGCGGTGGCGCAGCTGTTCATGCCATTGAGAACAAAGATCTTGAAGTACATGTGCAATTTGGAAGATAAAGACCTGAGAGTACCAGCAGTGAAATCTATGGCAGGTAAGATATAAGTAATTTACTATTTATTCAATCCAAATTTATTTAAAACACACTTTTACACACATACATAAAACAGAGTAATATACAACTTCTTATTTACCAACAGACTTCATGTGGGGAGCAGCGAAGGAGCCTCTAGATGCACCTCTAGCCTTTGACGGTGATGGCTTGGGGCTGGCCTTCAAGTACTTCAACAGCAGCACTCTGACCATGCGTCTGGCTGGCATCGCTCAGATCAATGCCCACATCGCAGCCCACAACGAGCTGTGTGCTGGAGAGCCTGCCGCAGACGCAGAGCTTGCTGGGCAACAGCTGGCCCAGTGGCTTACTAATAACAACATCATTGAACATCTGTTTGGACCCAACTTGCATGTTGAAGTAAGTATGAATTACTGTTTATTGTTTTATCTGTTGGTTAATTAATTCCTATCACATCCTAGGAACTGCAATTTAATATTTAAGATGTTAATGGAAACACCACATCTTCATCTTCCTCCCACCATTTCTGCAGTAGAACTGTAAAGACCCTGATGCTCCTTGCGTCTTTTGTAGCTAGAGGAATAACCATCACATCTTCAACAGTTCTCAAACCTCCCCCTTCCCCGCAGGTAATAAAGCAGTCGCACATGATCCTGAAGTTCCTGGCGGTGGAGGGCCGCATCTCACCGGAGCACATAGAGCTGATCTGGGCGGCAGCGCAGCTGAAGCACTGCGGGCGGCAGGTGTACGACCTGCTGCCCGGGTTCATCAGGGCATTGGCACCGAAGCCGTGCACACATCTGTATAGCTTACTGTGTGCGCTGCCACCTAAGGAGCATACTGAGCAGGTTAGTTTCGATGGCTTCCCTTATTTACACAGATCAATACTTATTTTAAAAATGTATTATAATGCACACAAAAGATTTTGGTTGTTGTATATCAGCCAATAATAGTCATCTGCATGACTTCGTCCAATGAACCCCAATATGTGCTTTCGGCTATTCTCGTATAATCTTTACACAGAGCTACCTATCATAATTAGATCCTATTGTTGCCTATATATTCCTAACTGTAAAATACGTTTCTCCTTAGAAGCATATTTTCGATGAGGTTAGGTTGGTCAGTCAGTTTAGTATCTTTTATTACTAACAGTGTACAATCACCTCCCTACCCACAGAGCCTCTACCTGGCCTCAGCACTCATGCGCGCGATGTGGTCGCGCGGCGCGGCGGCGGCGGAGCTGGCCACGCCCCCTCTAGGGGAGGAGGCGCTCCGCCCCCCGGCCTCCTGCAAGCCGCACCACAACTCGTCGTCAGAGGCCAGTGTCAGCATGGACCAGACTAATAGTGATGATGATCCGGTGAGTCTAAGGTTTCCTAGTAATTAGCATTAAGTCCACCTTTTGTACACTTATATCTCATATTTGTGCAATAAAGAATTAAATAAATAATGTTAAGTCAGAGTTATCTATCATACAGTTGTAGAGAGGCTTTATTTTCATGAGCAAGTATAGCTAGTAAAATGGAAAATTATTGACCACTGGACACTGGTGGATATTTATTAATGTAACAAAAAATAAATAACCTACAAATAAAGTTCTGAAACACGGTAAAGTCAGTTCATCCCTCTCTAGTCCTCCCACTGGTCAGGATTAAACATGTGTTGATGTTATGTTAATATTTATGTTTTGTTTATTAGTGTGAGGAGTTGAGTACATCGGGCGAGGAGGCGGGCCCGACACCGCGCAAGCAAGCCAAACACCGTAAGTATTATATCTATCGTACCTACAACATGAGCAATGTAACAGCGATGGTTGGTGGTGGTAGTGATACCTCAGAAGTTCCAACATGATACTCATCTTGACAAAGAGATTAATTTGCATTTTTTTTGCAGCTGAACAAGAATGGCTTCGTGAAGGCGAAGAACTCGCTAAGAAAGAATGTGCAACACTTAAGTCTTGCCAAAAGTAAGTACATAATACGTAACATCCCACTCATGGCACTTTTTCAGTATGTCGATTTCGGGTATATAGGTATAGACCTGTCTCCAGGGCTAGTAGCACGGGGCGCATTTAAGACGTGACATAAGTTTTGCATCGCGCTCACTCACATCGCGCAGCCTCAAGAGCGAGCGCGACGGATAACTTTTGTCACGTCTTAAATGCGCTCCGTGCTAGCCCTTCAAGAAGTTCATTGATAAAACCTCACCCTTTACAGACGCAGCAAGCCGCGCGCCGGCAGCAGCGGCAGCGCGAGCAGCGGCGCGGAGGAGCTGCTGCGCCCGCGCAAGAAGAAGCTCTACAAGAAGCGCCACAAGCCCGGCAAGACGCGCCACTTCCGTGAGTCTATGTACCATTGAGACTTACTACTTACTTACTATTTTTGTAATGATATATAGAAAACTAAACTGTAAACCTGTTACCTTTTCGTCCGGATTACCTCAAATGCTAGGGTCTGGATTAAAGAGGCATACTTTTTGTTTCATTGCCTAAAATGCTATGGTCCGGATTGAGGAAGCCATAATATGTTTTATTGTGATTTTGATCTATATAATATTTTAGAGTCAGATTCGAATTATAGTCGGCTTAGCACGACACGAGAAGTTTAGTCGTGTGATAAGCGACACAGATGACTTCAGATAGCTAATTCCCAAGCATTAGATTCCAGCTTTCTGCCAAACTGTTTCCATGTAAATTGGCGAAACTTGAAAATACAATTTTATATTCATAAAAATAAAAATTAATAATACAACAATTTTTGATCCAGCAGCAGCACAACTGAAGACGGCCGAGCTGGCGGAATCAGTCTCAGAAGTGGAGGAGGAGTCTTCAGGAAGCGACACGGCGCACTGCCAGCTTCTCTGCGACAATGTGGATGCCAGGTACACTACGATCCACGTGACTTGACCACAATTTAGGAGGCACATGTGGAATGTCAAAACTGGGGATACCTTTGATGTCCCGTTCGTAATGTTACGCCTACATATTTTTCACCACCAATCCAAGGTCAGCTGCCTAAAATTTATTTTTGAAAATAAGTCCGTCTTTGTGTTCTTTCTCTGAGCTTTTTCACATTTTTTGTATTTTTATTTTAAGCCATAGGATATCTGGAACAAACGTACATGTAAGTAAACAAATAACTTACCCTGATTCCCCTCCCACCAGAAGGCTAATGGAACTTCGTCTAATGGAGTCGTACAAGCGTCGTGAAGAGGAAGAAGGCAGTGCATCGTCAGCCCTGTCCCCTCACTCGCATCGACACCTGCCGTCGTTAGATGAGGACGACTCCGCTTGCGAAGAGGAACTGGCCAGATTGGCTGCACAGGTATGACGTAGAAGAAGTCTGGTTATGATAGGATTAAATATAGTTACGTATGGAACTCCGGTAGCTACTTTTTTCTTTACTCACATACTTTTACTGTCGTTTTATGAGGACGAGTTTGCGAGCTTGGCTGACCAATTCAATCCCTGACTTGCCTATGTCTGCTACTCCTAAAAATTGAAGCAGTGTAAAATTCATCTGTTTTACTTTTCTTGTTACACAAAAGATTAAACTAATTCTTAAACAAACATTCGGTAAACTTTCGTAACATTTTCAAACTGTAACATACTTAGGTATATCGCATCTTACAGTACCTAAGATACTACAATCCCCTTTTCGTCTCTAAACCCACCCTCCCTATTCCAGGCGCAATGCCTCACAGAGTACGCGGGCGGCGCGCGCGGCCGCCCCCCCTCCCCGCAGGCGGCCCCCTTCAACGTGGACGACGTGTGCCGCCCGGGACACACGCTGCTGTGGGACCTGCTGCAGGATCATACTGCTGTGAGTGCTGTTAGATAGATAAATCTTATGTTATCTTCAGTCAAGTGGACACACCGCTGAAGAACCCTAACACTCGGTCTTCTAATGGCTTTCTAAGGTTGTCAGTCTGAAGGCTGAAAGGCGTGGAACGCCTTGTTGTTGCTATGTTTGCTTGTTCATGATCTCCTCTCGAAAAGCAGGCTCCACCAGCAGCTAGCCAGTTATCAGTTCTTCAGCAGGTACAACCAATTCAAGTTGGCTATTTTAAGAGCTAACACGGTATTGAATAAAACATAAAGCACGAGACTCTAAACTACTTTTCTAAAAATCCCATTACCCTCCCCAGGAGCAACTAGCCGAAGGCCTCGCGCTAGAGGCGGAGAAGGCTCTGTGTGCGCTGCTCTGCTTCAGCACGGACAAGTTTATACGCATCAAGTTCATCGAGGGTTGTCTGGATAACCTCGCCAATCACAGGTCTGTTTTACACTTTTTACATTCGTTGTTGTCAGTAATTGTTTGCCACAGGTTTTATTTTTTAGAGCCCTTTACGTGTTCCACCACGTTAGAGAAAATAAGCTGGGCCTTCATGTTTGCTCCACAATTCTCTTTCGTTTGCCTCCTGACACCATATTTTTTAATAGGGTCAAAAATAAACTGCACATAAAGTCATGTTATAGGTATTTAAGTCTAAGCTTCATATAATGTTTTGTTTCCAGGTCTGTGGCGGTATCTCTTCGACTTTTACCGAAGTTGTTTTCGTCGTTTCAACAATTACGAGGCATGGATATGCATCAGGTAAGCAAACGTAAATTTTCATTCGACAGTTCTGTGTTCGAATACAAACATTATGTAACTTTCAAGTGCCAAGCCCGTGCGACTTCATAACTGCATACGCATAGGCGTGCGCTAGACCGCTTACTAATCATCGTCCACTATTTTGGTCAACTTATACATTCTCTTTTACGACTTACACCCGTAATCTATATACCCATCTCCCTCCCACCCAGGTGGTGATGTGGGCGGAGCGAGAGCGCGGCATGATGCGTCTGTTCTTCGAGGACCTGCGCCACTTCACCGCGCAGAAGGTGCCTCCCGGGGACGCGGCGCACTACGCGCATATTACGGAGTTGACTGTGCGCCTTCACTTCCTGACGGCGATATTCTCGCCGGTCGGGTCGCCGCATAACTTCCGGTAAGGATTTCTTTAAGAACAGACTCCTTGAATTAGTAATACTAATTCATTTCTGTAGTTCATGGGTAATAGTAGATAGTATCAATAACGACACGAGTGCTGTGTCAGGGAAAACTTGGACACCGTCAATGGATAATATCAGCCCTTGATCATTCACTGCTCGAACACATAAACACGATACGATGTCTCGTCGTGGAAATACCTCCTCTCTACTCGCAAGTGTTCAATGAGAGAGAGCGAGAGAGTGGAACGACGCGATGTCGCATTGTGTTTATGTGTGCTAGTTCCCAAAAGCACAGCATTCGGTCGCCGGCCTTCCTCATCCAACTGCTATCAGACCTATCTATTTTACACTCTTTTTCCTTCCAGCACAGTAGGGCATGTGGAAACCCTCTGGTACATGTTTTTGATGCGATCGTCCTTCCATCTCCACATACTTTATACACCTGTTCCAACCTGACTTTTCCCCATACTTTACAATCTTTCTCCCTCCAGCCTTACAGTGGAGCAAGTGGAGACGCTCTGGGACTGCCTCGTAGTCCGCAGCGGGCCGGAGTGCGCGGACTGCCTCTACTCGTGGCTGCTGTCTCACAGCAAGAGCGCCGAGCAGCACGCGCTGGGCGCCGACGCGCACCGCTTCCTGTACCAGGACAAGATGCCCACTAGGGAGCCTGAGGTGACTGTCTTATGTGGTTGTTGAACCAGACCCCCAGGGCGTAGGGGGAAGAGTGATAATTACAGAATAATTTTACTTTACAATTCAATGCGATCTGTTATCTGTATGTATTCTTTTCAAAAAGAAAAAATACAAAAGTTTTACGTGCTGATTCCAATTTAAATATAGAACAAATAGCATCAAAGGACTAGTATCTAGAATCTAGAAGCTCTTTTTTGCGTTAATGAAATTAATTTATAGATACTTGGTACTTATTCACGAAGTTTTCTAAATTTTAATGTGATATTATCTACCAACTATATCGTGTTACACGTTTTTATTGAAATGTACTGTGTTTTATTACTATACCAAACATATTTTCCCCCCACAGACGATGAGCATAATGGGCCTCAGCCTATACCAACAGCTGTGCAACTTGGCTCGCATGGCGCTAGGCGCGGGCGACGGGCGGGACGCCGCGCCTCCACACGCCGCCGCCATGGACCACCTGTGGAAGATCGCTCTAAGGGCTAATAGCACAGGTAATTATGATTATGCTGTATCTTGAAAGGATCGAAAGTATCGAAGTTCATCCGTATCTTCTGCGGGTTGACTCGATTTAAATGCATTATGCTTTTTTAATATTTGAGTTTATCAAGAGTTGTCTTAGCTACACTTAAACATTTAAAGGATGGTTGCTAGGTGCCAAAGCACACGTTTACAGATATAATTATGTACCTTGTATAAAAAATTCTAACGCTCACTTTTCATTTCAGATGTCTCAATGGGCGCCATCCAGTATTTAAACAGCTACTACATGGGCCAGCAGCTTCAACAAGAAGACGATTTCGTCTCCAAATGCATGTTCCACCTGTCATCGGCGGCAGAAAGACTCATCTCAAAGAACCAGGACGACGGCGAAGCGTCCACTTCGAAGAAACTTCCAGAAGGGGAAGGCAAGGGGGCGGGGGAGAAGAAGGAGGAAAAGAAGAATATTTACGAACACATGACCGAGGAGGCGGCGCTGCAGTGCATACAGAGGGCGCTGCTGCTGCTCAAGACGCATTTGGACACGTTCAAACGACGGTATGTTTCATCTTTAGCTGACCGGTTTGATGGATTTATTGTTAGTTTGTAAGTAAAAAATCGTATCGATAAAAAATAAGTCAGGAAATGAAGACATTTGCTATTGAAGATCCCATATTTTCTGAAGACCATTGGAACAGCCATTTCTGTTTTTTTTATTGACCCAGACCTAAAAAAGCGACGATGTTTTATGTTGCAGGTTTTTATCTTGTTGCAAGATAGATTTAACAATGTCAATGCAGCAGTTTTTTTTTATAAAAGCCCTCTCAAATTTAAATCGTAATAATGTTTATCTAGGTTATCTACACATCTATAGCTTGTTCACTAATCCTTCTCCCCGCAGCTACGCCTACCACCTGCGTCGCTGGGCGCTGGCCGAGAGCGGCGGCTGGGCCGGAGTCCCCGGGGCGGCCGGCACCATTCGTCTGACATTACAGCCAGCTGGGGCCGGCCCCCGTGCTGTGATAGCTCTGCACCAGAGCGATCTGGTGGCGCATCTGAGAGCACACGTGCATGTGTGGTGGGAGAAACAGGTAAGGGTTTACATTTGTTAACCTTGTATCCGCGTGTTTAGTGGTTAGTGTCGCTTGAGGCTACAGCCCCTGCCTGACCTATATGTTTCACACATGGATAAAAAGGCAGGGGGTAACTCGCACACACAATGAATGGGCCCTCCAAGACATTATTATTTAGCACATCTCAAGGGCTCGGCCACTAATACCCAACATCTCATTCACCCACGCTCTTTATCATGTTGTTATGAAGGATATTTTGTTACAGATTCAAGGAGAAGAGGGAGTGACGACGTTATCAACTGATGGTCCACTGCGGATGATCACACAGGGACAAGAATTGACCATCGATTATGACGAACGGACTTTATACGACATGGGCTTCAAGGACAATCAGGTAAAACATTGCAAATTCTTACAACCTAAATATTTGCAGATTTTTTGCCTCTAATTCAGTGTTTTTATAAACTTATCTGTAGCTTATCTCATACTGACTATAAATCATCGAATGAATTTAATAATATTGTCATTGAATTTCCTAAAAAAATGTCATAATGTGTAACACGTGAACGTGATAACGTGAGCTCTATCGGGTGATAAAACCAAACATAACCTAAAACCTTCTCCACCCAACAGCTAGTCTTCGTCTCCGTCGGCGTGTGCGGTCGCGGCGGCGGCGCGTGGTCCGAGTGGGACGCGGCACCTGCCCGCGCCCGCCTGCCCACGCTGCTGCTGCTGGAGCCCGGCTACTTCCACCAGCTGTTCACGCTCATGCAGGCGCTGGGCCAGATGAAGGAGCCCGCCGGGAACGGGGTATGTTGTCTGCAGTACACTCGCTATAGACACACGGGTGTCAGTAGGCGCGTGGTCCGAGTTGATGCAGATAATACTACTACTACTACTTTCTGCTCCTGAACCTCCTGCAGGTTGACTGGTAGAGAAAGCATTAAGTCCACCTTGATTGTAGGTATACTTTTGTAAATTGTGCAATAAAAGTATAAATAAATAATGCCTTCTATTGTGGCCTACATGCAATGATTATTGGCTGATGAGCATTAAGTGTCCTGGTACTAATAACAAGATACTAACGTATAACATTTTTACAGGAATCCGTGGCCCACATGAAAGCGCAACTGCTGTCTCGCCGCGTGTGGGACATCCTGCAAGCCGTCCCGCTAAACCCAACCTTACTAGAAGCGTTCCAAAACCCATCGGAAAGCAAACTGCCTGAACTACTCGACCCGACGAGTCCCCAGAAACTTATGTATTCACTCCACATTGTTGACAAACTGAGTTCCACTGGGACAAGCCCGAACATGGCGAAGGAAGCTTCTGGAAGCGTCGAGAAGAATGAAGAAGAGAAATCCGTGGAGAACTGGAATGAGCTGTTTATAAAGAAGGGAGGATTGAGGACGCTCTATGATATTATGATGTCGGGTGAGTAGTATTTTGTTTGTATTGATTTTATCCAATATTGTATAGTTTTATTTTTGAACTTCGTTGTATCTTTTTAGTATTCTTAGGTATGTATCAGAAAAAATCTCTAGTCGTTTAAAAACACTTTCATTTGAATGTAAAAAAAACATTTTTTTTTAACTTTATACTTTTTTATAGGAGTGTTACAACGCAGTGACGACAGCGAGTGGCGGCAGGACTGCCTCGCGTTATTACTGCAGTTGCTGTGTCGCATCGGCACGTTGCCCTCTTCAGACCCCGCGCAGACTCCCAAACTACACCCGGTTAGTTACGGTTTAGAGTTAAAAAAGTGGTTATTGTTGTTTATTTGGCTAAGTAACTGGCTGGATATGGAAAAACTAATAAGAGTGTTGTTGAAGAGGATGTTGGTGTTGCATGTAATATCATTTATGAGCTAAAAATATAAATATTACAACAATATTTCTGGCGCTTGACGGGCTAGTTGTTTCATGATGATTTTTTAATATATCTTCATTTTTAATTTAGCTCTGACCAAAATTTGATATAATGATTTTATTTCAGTCCTTACTATCGTTGATGAGCGTGGAGGACACAACTGAAAGACTGATATCGATACTGTGTGAGGCCGCGACGCCTAAAGATCCAACCACCTACAAAACCGGCTTTTGGGGACGTGCTCAGGTAAATAACACATACCTACAGTATATTTTTTATGTCTTTAATCAGGAAATAATGTATGCGCAAAATCGCGTGCTGTATTTAGAAATATTATACTGGTGTTCCCTACCATTCAGAGTCGCGAGCACAAGTTTCGAACCTCCGTTAACGTTGCGTATCGTCAACTGTCACTGACAAAATGTAAGGCAAAGTTAGTTCCAAAGTGACATTTGTTATTTCCATATGTTAGGCGGAATTTCACCAAACGTTTAACGTATTTAGTAGCCTGTCATACGTCTGTCAGTTAGTAGTAGCGTTCGTCCACACAAAATTTATCTCAATCGCAATGTAATAAAGCAAATTTCCCCCCCTTCAGGTGGTGCAACACGCGATGCGCATGTGCGTGTGGTGGGCGCGCGGCGGCGGCGACGCGGCGGCGCTGGCGTGGAGCCTGCGCCGCGCCGCCCCCCGGCTGCTGTTGGACGACGCTGATCCTGCTGTGAGTGATCTATTGTATTCTATTATCATAGGATTCGATACTACATAACAAAAGAACAGTACCATCAACTGTCACTGTCAAAATGTAAAGCTGCGTACAGACCAACCCAACAAACGCCCAACGAACGCCCAACGATGGATATTTATCATACATAATACCGGTCAGATTGCAGCAACGATGGTCAACGAAACACGTTCGTTTGGCCTGTCTGTACGCAGCTTAAGGCAAATTTGTTAGTTCCATATGTTTGTGTAGTATCGAATCCTGTGATATGCGTACTGTGATGGTGTTAGTACCCGCACTGTGGTGCAACACGCGATGCGCATGTGCGTGTGGTGGGCGTGCGGCGGCGGCGACGCGGCGGCGCTGGCGTGGAGTCTGCGCTGCGCCGCCCCCCGGCTGCTGCTGGACGACGCTGATCCTGCTGTGAGTGCTCTTTTGTATTACATTATCTCGCAGCAAAGAAGCACGAGTGAATGAGAGGTGCCTCCCCTAGTGATGTATCAAGTATACCGTGTATACGTCCGGTAGTCAGCGACTGAAAACTAGTGACAAGAGCTAGTCCAGCTCTGGTGGTTTTCAACACGCGCTATGTTGGTAGAAAAATCAAGAAATACATAAGGCATAATGGAGTACTTCGCAATGCAATGGCAATGCCTTCAAGGTTCGCTTATCCACATGGTTATTTATGTATGTAGCCTCTTCATCGTCATAATTATTTTGACCGATATTACGGTAACCTTAGACATCTGACGGATAACCTCATTTCTGATACGATCCATCAGAGAAACCCCAAGCTCTCTCCATAGCACGCTGAGCGACTTGTAGACTATGCAGTCTCAAATTAATGTTACTAAGTAATAGTGTATTACCCTACAATGCCCTACATGTATTAACGTTCAATCTCATACGCAGGTGCGTCGCGAGGCCGGCAGCGCCCTCTACCGGCTGTGCGCGGGGCGGCAGGTGGCCGTGCTGGCGCCGCTGCTGCAGCTGCTGCTGGAGCACCTGCCGCGCGCCGCCGACATGAGGCCGCACCACGAGGTGAGTGTAGTGTGTGACGTTGTGGATTTGAGTGTGTGGATGTGAGGGATGAGTACCGTGAGGTGAGAGTGTAATATGTGATAATGTGGATTTGTGGATCTGAGTGTGAAGGGGTGAGTGTAGTGTATGAGGTTATGGATTTGCGTGTGTAGCTGCTACTGGAGCACCTGCCGCGCGCCGCCGACATGAGGCCGCACCACGAGGTGAGTGTAGTGTGTGACGTTGTGGATTTGAGTGTGTTTATGTGAGGGATGAGTACCGTGAGGTGAGAGTGTAATATGTGATAATGTGGATTTGTGGATGAGTGTGAAGGGGTGAGTGTAGTGTATGAGGTTATGGATTTGCGTGTGTAGCTGCTACTGGAGCACCTGCCGCGCGCCGCCGACATGAGGCCGCACCACGAGGTGAGTGTGTAGTGTGTGATGTTGTGGATTTGCGTGTGTGGCTGCGAGGGATGAGTACCATGAGGTGTTAGTGTAATATGTGGCGTTATGGATTTGGGTGTGTAGCAGCGAGGGGATATAATAAATTACAAGTGTCTATTTGCTATGTATCATTTAAAGTGATTTAATGGGATTACCTTGGCTTATTTTTTGGTTCACCACAACAGCAGAGCTGTGGTCCTATATTTGATTATAATAAGATCTATTTAGAGTTATGTGTCTCACCGTCGTTGGTTGTAGCTGTGACTAGGCAGTGTAAAATATGCTAACATAGATTTGTAACTCCCATATCGTTTACTTCAGGTGGTCCATCACCACACGGAAGAGGGCAAGGAGCCGTACGGGCCGGCGTGCCGCGACTACTTCTGGCTCGTCTGCCGGCTTATTGACGGCCTGCCTGAAGACTTCTTTAAAGGTATGTTGTGTCTAAAGCTAAGTTACTTCTTTACGAGTTAGTGTTTTGACAACTTTATATATGATTTATTGTAGTGGCTTAGGTTTATTGTAGATTGAATTAAGCAATAAGGCCGCCTGGCCGTCCAAAGTGGCCACTAATCGAATTTATTGTAGTGGCTTACGGTTATTGTAGATTGTTTTAAGCAATTAGACCGCCCGGCCGTCTATAGTGGCCACTAAAATGATAGTAGCGTTAAGCTCTGCTATGTCCTTAAAAGTGTATATAGGTGTGAAGATAACAATAAAAGTAGAGGACATGGTTTTGTATAGAAATTTTAGGCCTTTACGCAGCAGTGGGTGTGTCCATAATTTCTCTGACTTCTATTTTTAAAATTAACCAAATCTTGTTTTTCTATTCCACTCCAACAGAAGGCGCAACATCCGAAGACAGTGGCGCCCCCGACCTCAACGAGCTATGCGAGCAGATCCGCTGCTCCCTAGAGAAGCGAGAGATCATAGAGAAGCGAGCGGAGGGCAGCGCGCCGGACGACGGGCTCTACGGGCAACTGAGTCTACTCACGCACCTGCTGAAGCATCCGCTCAGGTTCAAGACCAGCCATCTGGGGGTGCAGACTATACATATGGTGAGATTAATTGATGTTCACCATGTTGTTGTGCCAGGGCAGTTGGTAACCGGTCCTTAGTTCAGTCGGTTGTAGCAAACAATTATTTTAACAATTTCATTGTTTCCTGTGTGTTTACAAGCTGAACAAACTTTGTAGATAATTTTTACATCGTCAACAGTCGATCTTGAGTCTAATCTAGTTGGCCACCTTTGTTATTTGGAAGAGATCTTTGTCAAGTGGAGACTAGTTCTCTGATAATCACTATAATTGTGCAATAAAGTATCAAATAAATAAATAAATAATTATGAGAGTCTGAAAAAAGGGAATCTAAAAAATCTGTCTTATTTTAACCAGAATTTTTCAATTGCTTGTTCCCACTTCAATAATTGTGTTCCTATCATCAGGTATTCGGTTTCCTGTTCGACGTGCCGAACCCTGACAAGCGTAACCTGCCCAAGTGCAAGTCCCAGAAGTCTCGCGCGGCGGCCTACGATCTACTAGTAGAGCTAGTGAGAGGAGCGCCTGATAACTACATGGTGCTGCATCACAAGCTCATGGACCATCACAAGCCGGGTAAGTTAACTGCCGCCTACAAATTTCTAGGCACCTACTACTTACTCCTACTACGTACTTTGCAGATCTTAGTGAATGATGGCAGACAGGAAACCTAAACGTATAACAAGCTCATGGACCATCATAAGCTGGGTCAGTTGTAGTAGTTACTAGCTGCAGGTTTTTGCGATCCTGGTACTGCAGATCTTAGTGAAGTATATCAGACAGGCGGCATATGATCTGCTAGTGGAGTTAGTAAGAGGAGCCCCGGACAACTACATGGTGTTGCATCACAAGCTCATGGACCATCACAAGCCGGGTGAGTTGTAGTAGTAACTAGGTGCAGGTTTCTGCAATCCTGGTACTGGAGTTCTTAGTGAAGTATATCAGACAGGTTGGATATGATCTACTGGTGAAGTTAGAGAGGGGAGCGGTCGATAACTACATGGTGCTGCATCACAAGCTCATCATGAATAGTGGAGGTTAATATAACATATAGCTAAAAACATAGCAAGTGATTTGCTCGCAACGAATAGCATTCGCTTTATAAACGCGCAAATGCTGCTATAGTTATAACGCGACGCGCCCTCGCGATCTTAGCTCGCAAAATTGGACAGCGTCTGCCCGCGGCCGTTGCCACGACGCTACTGCTAGAAAAAGCTTGCTATTTTGCGGAGCCGCGAGGCCGCGAGACGTGGCGCGCGATAACCGCGCAGGCGATATTCACACTGCTTTGTAGCGTCTCGCTCTCTCAACGGTGCAACGTCGCGCGACTCGCGTGTGAGAGAGCGAGACGCTGCGAAGCTGCAAGCTTCACTACGCAATAGCGCTCCGCTATCTGCTGAAATTAGCTCCGCAGTAGCGATTTGGCAACGGCCACGGGTGGCCGCTATGCTAATTGTCCCTCGCGCAATGTTACGAATTACGATCGCGTTGTTTGTTTTGTTGCATTTGCGTGCTGTAAATATACATAATAATAAATAGTTTAAATAGTAACGTATTAAAATAGGTATAGTGTTTATTTAGGTTTAGTGTAAAATTGTAAATAAATAGTGTTTGTGTAAGTGTAAATAGGTATTTTCTAACGGACAATTTGGTTCTGAGGACAATTTCGTATTTTAAATGTTTTGTGATTGTGTGTGATTGAACTTTGACTGGACAATTTACCTATCTTTACTTTACGTGTGTTTTCGTAAGTGGATGAAACTTTGAAAGGATATTACTTTGTGGTTTTAAAGTGTTTTGTGTAAATCGTTATTGCAATTATAGAACGTTTGACAATAATTCATAAAAATGAAGAGAAACAGTGATGTGCCATTATGGTAACAGTGATGTGCCATTATAGACAGTCCTAAGCCTGTAAAGTATGAAGGAAAGTTCATTGTTTTTTTAATAATTTTTTTTGTGCTTCAATATCGTTATAACGTAGCGGATTAAATAACCTGCTATAAATGTGTAACATAGCGTCTGTAGCGTGTTATCAAAATGTAGCCGTTTTTCCCACCACTAATCATGAATCATCACAAGCCGGGTTAGTTTATATCCTGCAAGTTTTTGGGCTCCTGGTACTTTGCAGATCTTAGTGAGTTTTGGCAGACAGAAAACATAAACACGTATAACAAGCTCATGGACCACTTCAATCCGTAGCCGTAACTACTACACTGTAGTAGCAGGTTACTGCGCCCCTGATACTTGCAGATGTTAGTTAATTTATTATATCAGACAGGTGGCCTTTCATTTACTGGTGGAACTAGTGCTATTACTAGTTTATTGTGATTTTTATAAAATCAATAATGTATGATCAGCGTATGGACCATAATAAGCAGGGTCAATCCTGTATCGAATTGATATCTTCGCTAACTAAATGTCACATAATTCTCCCACAGGTCCACAGTCCCCATACCCCTGGGACTACTGGCCTGCCGAGGAGTCTCGCTCCCCCTGCGGCTACGTGGGGCTCACCAACCTCGGAGCCACCTGCTACATGGCGGCGTGTATGCAGCATCTGTTCATGATGCCCAGCGCACGCGCCGCCGTCCTGCGCGCCGACCCCGCTCATAGCAAGCACGCCGCCACGCTCGACCAGATGCAGAACATGTTCGCGTACCTTATGGTCAGTAGGGCATGTTTAGTGGACTTCAGCATCGTCATCACCATTTTTACACCGCTCTACAGCCCGTCCACAGCTGTATAAAGGATTTTCTCAAGGAGCGCTAGAATACTCTTGTCATCGGCCTTCCTCATCCAGTCATTACTAGTGTAGGTCTTTGGTCCAGCGCGTAAAAGGCTTCTCTTCGAGAACCAGTTTACACCACTAGCCATAAGTTTTTCGATATAACTACCTTCACTACCGTCCCTATGTGATTTCTTTGACACCAGCGCCATCTAGTAACAACTTAAACAATCTCAATAACCACACACTATCACTCCACCAGGAAAGCGAGCGTAAGGCCTACAACCCTCGCAGCTTCTGCAAGGTCTACCAGATGGACCACCAGCCGCTGAACACGGGGGAGCAGAAGGACATGGCCGAGTTCTTCATAGATCTGGTCTCCAAGCTCGAGGAGATGACTCCGGAGCTCAAGAAGCTGATCAAACAGCTGTTCTGTGGAGTGCTGAGTAATAATGTCGTGTCGCTGGTAAGTTATATGAGAATTGTATATTATTATGTTTTTCTGTGATCTGTAAAGTTTTATGATAGTTTCCGATAGGTGCGCCCACATTGCCAGCGAAAAGCCGGAAGAAATTGTTGGTAATAAAATTAACTTTGGAAACCCATAGTTTTGATACTGTTTTTGGTGTCTAAATGCGCGCTTCACCCCCATATAGAGGCTGACATTTTCCACTGAACATTTCCAAGACAGGTCAATGCAATATTTACGACAACACGTTACAATATTTACCCATTTCACTACAGACTCAAATATTTATAACACTCTATAATAACAGCTGCCCTTTCTCCCTTAGGACTGCCCGCACGTATCTCGCACCCTAGAAGAGTTCTACACGGTGCGGTGCCAGGTGGCGGACATGAGGAACCTGCACCAGAGCCTGGACGAGGTCACGGTCAAGGACACGCTGGAGGGCGACAACTGCTACACCTGCTCGCAGTGCTCCAACAAAGTGCGCGCCGAGAAACGGTCAGTGAGAGGTCTATTAGCGCCCTCGCTGTGTTGAAATGACGATCGTCAGCGCTATTATACTCGTGAACTAATTAGAATTCCGGCCAAATTAACAGCCTGAAGCTGTCATTCTCAGGGCAGTAATTTAAAAATGTGTGCTCGCTTTGGTCAAGTTACGTGAGTAGAACAGTAATCAGCCCTTTAGGATAAGGCTCTATAGATAGTTTACTAGAAAAAGGTCTAGAGAAACGGTCAGTAAGAGGTCTTTTTGGCGCCGTCGCTGCGGATAGCCGTAGAGAATGCGCATCGCAGGGCTGTTTTCTTTTGTTTTTTAATACTAGCGTCTTCGCAACGGCTATCCTACATTTCCTCAATACTAAAAACCGAGTGGCATAACACACATAGGTCCTCATCTTGGTCAAGTACGGGGGTGAAACTTACACTATATAGAGAAGGCTCCATAGATAGTGTCGTCGTGGTCCTTAGCGACCAGGTCTCTAGTAGTGCACGGTGCGGTGCCAGGTGGCGGACATGAGGAACCTGCACCAGAGCCTGGACGAGGTCACGGTCAAGGACACGCTGGAGGGCGACAACTGCTACACCTGCTCGCAGTGCTCCAACAAAGTGCGCGCCGAGAAACGGTCAGTGAGAGGTCTTTTAGCGCCCTCGCTGCATTACCTTCTGTTCCCACATCGAAGTCGACTGTTAAGCCCGAATTTTAATCGGATGAGCATTTTATATGTTAATCGGCGTTCGACAATTTCAAATAGCTTCATAAAAAATATTCAACCACTGGAATATCAGTTACAATCGACCCCAACAGCCGACCCGTGGTGGCGGGGATGCCTGTCGTAGAGTCGGTTTCTTTTGTTTTTTATATAAAACAACTCCTCATCGCAGTGGAGACCGCCACTGTTTAGTG
The DNA here is from genome assembly GCF_932276165.1 of Plutella xylostella. Taxonomy (NCBI): domain Eukaryota; kingdom Metazoa; phylum Arthropoda; class Insecta; order Lepidoptera; family Plutellidae; genus Plutella; species Plutella xylostella. The sequence goes on from NC_064005.1 coordinate 6,032,326, forward strand.
CAAGAATACTCAAAATGTCGATCGCCAGCGCATTTATACTCAACAAACAGAGCAATCCCCGACGACACTTACGACGTTTTCTTCACAGGGCGTGCTTCAAGAAGCTCCCCCGCATCCTGTGCTTCAACACGATGCGCTACACGTTCAACATGCTGACCATGCTGAAGGAGAAGGTGAACACGCACTTCTCGTTCCCGATGCGCCTCGACATGTCCGGTTACGTCGAGAAGCACCTCATGCCGGCGCAGTACCAGGGTGAGTTATTATGAATGTGTCATTATATAACCGTAGTGTATAAACAAGTTTAAATAACGACGTATAATATTTGACTAATTTCTAAGGCGACTTGCGCTCAGCACTGTCTGAGTTATGGTGATATCCATATTTGCCATAGATGCCGCGCTACGTTTGAACTCCCTTACATGTTGAATCCGTACCATTTTATATGTTTTAAATTACTAAATATCATTACTGATGTATAACAAATGTTTTCGTGCAGAAGAGAAAAGGAAATCTGAATTAAAGAAGGAAGATGAGAGCAGTCCGCCCGCCGAGGTCGAAGACAACCCAGAGTTTGACGAACACTATGAGTAAGTCAAGTTTCCGATTCCTAGTGTAGATTCATTTCAAGGTCCTTTCAACGCAAAAAACTGTTCTGTTCCTTACTGAATCGCCAAGAAGATTTTTTTTTAATGTTCGCGGTAGTCTGATAAGATCAATCTTAGTCAATCGATGAGGCTTATTTTAAGTCAGCCATTTATTAATTTATTTACTTTAGGAAAACGTACAGCACAATTTTATGGATTAACAATAGAATGAGCAGTAAAAGGCCTTTTACATGTCCCTAACATGTGTCAGTTCTAAAACCGGCCTTCTCCCCTCCAGATACGAGCTAATCGGCGTGACAGTCCACACGGGCACGGCAGACGGCGGCCACTACTACTCGTTCATACGGGACCGAGAACACGAGCCGCACGACCGCTGGCTGCTGTTCAACGACGCTGAGGTCAAGCCGTTTGACCCAGCGCATATAGCTGCAGAATGCTTTGGTGGAGAGATGACGGTGAGTTGAAAAAAAGAAAAAATATTTGACACACAGACAACAAAAACAGAGAAAAAACTAAAAATACAAAACAATAACAAAATACATATAAAATAAAACAAAGTAAGATTGCTATCTAGAGCGTCAAAAAGGCACCAGCTCAGCATGTGCTGTGGACAATAAGGCCACAGCCCTGGTTTTCAGCTGGCCCTGCTTTGGTGACCTTAGTCACGAACACGAGGTATTTGCGGACTCTGTGATGTGGGTAGTAAGGTGCACGACCGCTGGCTTTTATTCAACGATGCTTTGGAGGAGAGAGGACGGTGAGTTGTGGACTCTATATTGTAGAGTTTAATTATGCAGTAGCCATTCGACAGGGCGAATTTAACGACATTTGGTTCAAGAGATGGCGCACTTAGCAGCAGGATGCTTCGGTGGGGTGATGACGGTAAGTTGTGAATTTTATGTTGTAGCTGCTGTTGGCTTTTTGAGGTTCCAAAAAGCCATGCTTTTTGTATTGTTTATTTTACCATTTTTTATTACCCAAAATTTTCTTCCGCAGAGTAAAACGTACGACTCGGTGACGGACAAGTTCATGGACTTCTCGTTCGAGAAGACGAACAGCGCGTACATGCTGTTCTACGAGCTCAGCCCCCCGCGCGGGCAGCGCGGCTCCGACTGCGGACAGTCCGAGGAGGCGCAGGTAACACCAATAATTACCTATAATACATACACCAAACACACGACGATGCAAGCCCAAATAAGGCCTAGCTAAAGGTATAACACAGAGTTAGGATAGATTTCCCAGCCCGCCTCGCCAGCGCGGATCCGACTGCGGACAGTCCGAGGAGGCGCAGGTGACTCGAATGCATTAATGAACTATCAGTGTCAAGCTGACATCTATGAAGCTTTGATGCTCGTCGCGGAACTGTCGATGAGAATAAGTGGAGAATATTTATTCTTCTTATAAGTCGTTTTTATAATGATTTTCTATTGCTCTAATCAATTATTCAGATTAATTTAAAATTTAAAATAAGTATTAATATGTAGTTTAGTTCAGTTTATTCTAAACCTTTCAAACGTAAGATGTGCCTGTCGGGCCCTAGATTACATATTTTATTTACTTCTGAGTATGTACACTTATCCCCTCCACAGTCCTCAACAGCGGGTGACTCGAGCCCCTGCTCCTCTGTAGAACGTCGTCCGTCGGACGTGGCGCCCTCTGTCAAACTACCGCCGGACCTACTCAAGTGGATCTGGGACGACAACATGCAGTTCCTGCACGACAAGAACATATTCCAGCATGCGTATTTCACGTGAGTCAAATGTAGCGTCGGTTTACATATCTACCGTTTGCATGTATGTGTTTGTGGACACTTTTACCGTGCATTAGCAAATAGAGTGCGGTTGTTAAATCTAGTATGGTGTTTTGTTACGGACAGCTGACAGCTGCAGACACGTAAAAGCTAGTGCGTAGCGCTATCAATATAAATAAGTGCGAGGCGAAACGACGCAGTCATAGTTTGACTGTATATTGGGACAACACTAGTGGTAGAACTGTAACCGTAGCTAATAATGTGAACATTTTGTTCCAGTTTCATGGGTCAGATGTGCAGCTCAGTGCCGCAGTCGCTGCTGACGCTACGACCAGAGATTACCGAGGTGGCGGCGCGCCTCTCCACGTCGTTCTTCATAGAGACATTCATACATGCCAAAGAGAAGGTAAGCTGAATGTTTAGATACAGTTTTTGTTGGGTTTTAGGGATAAGTTGCCTCACTAGAGATGATGATCATCTGATAGTAAGTTGAACAGTGACAGTGTCATTTTTTTAATGGATGAGACAGTATTTAAAATTTTCAGAGTCCGTTTTGAGGAGCTGGTTTAAATCGGCGTTCAAAAAAATTATTGTATGAAGAATTGGCATCGAACGCAAGCGAATTTTTCACTGAAATTTAAAACATGTCTCCCGTTCTTTCCAGCCCACCATGGTGTCATGGGTGGAGTTAGTAACAAAACAGTTCAACGCATCGGCGGCGGCGTCCGAGTGGTTCCTAGGACACATGGCCGACGACACCTGGTGGCCCATGCAAGTGAGTGCGAGAGAGATAGAGGATGGGGGGAGAAAGAGACAAAACTTTGATTAGTAGAAGGAACTAATGTGAAGTGGAAGGTGTGGAAAAGAATAGGGAGAAGATAAAATTGTAGATGGTGCCACAGGTTGGCTTGATATGTAGTGATTGGCGTGTTCAGAGGACATGTTAACCACTAGTATGCGGTTACTAGAAAAAGAAAGCAATTCTTTGTATTAAAAGTACCTTTATTCGTTATTTTCTAACGTTTTAAATGGATATTACCTATTTGACGTGTATATTCTGTGACCATAATATTTTTTGTTATTTTCAGGTATTAATAAAATGTCCAAACCAAATGGTCAGACAAATGTTTCAACGGTTGTGTATGCACGTCATTCAGAGGCTGAGGTAAGACACTAAACAACTCCCTAATCAAACTGATTTAATTGTTATAACCCTGGCTTTATGGTGGTAAATTGTTTTGTTTCAGATCTAGTCATTGTGCCTTATACCTACAGGGGATGGAAGAGGATGATGATAATAGCAAGATGGCGGAAGGAAGCTGTGTTACTAGGTTTATAAGAATGTTACTGTCATTGGTGAGTGCTGTTATTTATCTAATATCATAATTCCTTCACTGAAACTCATAAACCTTTAATTAGTGCAATAGAAAAAAAAATGGGACAACCATTTGGCCCTATTCTAACCACTACTTATTCATTCTCGCATTTTCGAATGCCACATAAATGCACATACATAACAATAATCGTAGTATTATATTATATATTCCCACATAGTGATAAATAGTGAAACGGTCAGTTGATATCAAAAGATGGAGGATATAAGACATTGTAAGCACATAGACTGCGAATCAGTGCGATTAGATCTCGCAACAAGCTCTACAACGCCTCTCTCTCTTCCCATTCAACACCTGCGAGTGCAAGCGAGACAGTAGCAGTTACAAATCTCATTTTTCTCACCAGATGGAGAACGGCGCCCGGCAACACCTGCGCCACCTGACGGAGTACTTCAGTCTGCTGTTCGAGTTCAGCAAGATGGGCGAGGAGGAGGGCAAGTTCATGCTCAAGATCAACGCCATCTCCAGTATGGTCAACTTCTATTTGGGGCAGACTACGCCTTCGGTAAGTGCTTGTGGATTTATTACGATTAGTTGAGAGAAAATAAATTGATTACTTGATAGCATACCTAAATGATAGATTGCGGCGAATTTATTTCGCGCCTGGCTGCCGTTGTCTACCACAAGCAGTAGTCATCATTATAAGGACGGCTACGGTTCAATGAGGCTATTTGCTTATCACATTGACTAAAGTTCCAGCGCTTAAGTAATTTACATACGTCATAAATACATTGAAACCTCTTCTCCAGATCATCCTTCAATATTCATTTACTATGAATATTGAAGGATGATCTGGAATCTAGTAAATTTTCAATTGCACTCAGATTACTTATCAATAAACATTTCAATTTAACCACAACACCACAACCCACAAACACCACCATCTACCGGCCATCCCTCAAACCACTACCTATTCCAGGCGGAGTCCCCAACCGAAGAGGCGGGCTGCAGCGGCACCACAGAGACGTCGGGCGACAAGCTGCGTCCCGGAGCGCTGGACAAGATGGTGGCGCTAGTGGGCGGGCTGGTCGAGCGGTCGCGCGACCCCAGCGGACAGCTGACCTTGCACGAGACTGACGCTAAAGCGCTGCTGCATGCTAAGGTAAGATGTCGCAAAGGTAAAGTGATGATAAGAGAGTAGGTAAATAGGGGTTATTTATTTATATGAAAAGCAACTCGCTTGATCGACAATCTTATATAGGTGCTTGAAAGACATCTGCTCAACATTGGACGGTTGATGGCTGATTATTCGTATTTCGTCTCTATCTCTCTATCTATGTCTTATGGGGGTTATCTCACCTACGCTCTAAATCCTGCTTCTTACCGAGATAATTTATCTCGCTGGATCTCGCTGTTTTATTGACCTTTTTTAACAGCGGATATACAATCTTTATTCTTCTTTATCCTTTTATTTTAGTCTTATTTATTTATTTATAAACACTTTATTGTATATTTTATTTTTATTTTTATTTTACAAAAATAGACACACCAACAGCACATATGATCATACATTATCAAGACATAATTAAAGGTAAGTATTATTATTCTATCTATGCACCAATTACAGGCGTGCAACAGCATTCAATAGGACTAACGTAAACAGTAATTTAAAATTTAAATAAAATTATTGTTAACATGCAAAATCTAAACTAAAATATACAATATTAAAGCCATGTACAAAAGAATTATAATATACATATATTTACAAACCTAAATTGCTAAAATGAATGAAATGAATTAAAAATAAATTAAGAATATATACAAATAAAATCGATTTATAATAATTATTAAAAATGTCTAAATTAAAATTAAATCAAATTTGAAAAATTATGTTACATTAGTTATTATTTGAAAATTAATGGTGATAATTATGGTTGCAGCAGTTTCTTCTTCCAAACAATAGGGGAGTCATTATAAATATCTAAGTTATATTTCGATTCTAACTCATTGTAGCACCTTTCAAACCGGTTTATCGGGGAAAATTTACCAAGCTGGGTTCGAGAGAAAGAAGGAGTAAATGTTTTTGTTTCCCTACACTTTCGGTGATTATGTTTGGGCACTGTGAAATTAATTTCCATCAATAAGTTGGGCTCAGACATAGTACCACTCAGCAATTTATGCAGACAGTTAAGGTCATGGTAGTCTCGTCTATGTTTAAGAGAATGCATTTATACTGTATACTAAACACCCCTACAAAAATAGGACTTAGTAATGTATGTATACAGTCTTATCACTATTTTTCCTCTCCAGGGTTTCCCGTTCATTTACCAGCAGACGCGCGACTGCCTGAACCTGCAGCAGACGCGGTCGCTCATCTTCGCGCTGTGCCGCTGGAACGAGCCGCTGGCGCAGAAGATTGTTAATATGATCTTCCAGGCTATCGCTAAGCATGCTGAGGTATGTTGTTTTTTTAATGCTTAGTTATTGTTATCAAATTATCGGTTGGATATAAATAGTAGTAGCTTTTTTGTACATTGTCGAACTGGTTATCATTCTGCGTATCTGCGGCGACTACACGGATTCGATATCGTCGTCGATAAACTTGTTGCAATTATTAAATGTAGCAACACAAAAGTCCATAGACTAACTAATTTTAAGTACTAATATTGGTAGTACTGTAAACGTTTAGGTTTCCGGTCTTCTTCTCAATAAACGTGCGAACGTGTATCAATACAGAATTGTGGTTTAATTCAGTAAATAGCAATTCCCGCAACGATCCAGCCTCCAAACACACGCGGAACCAAGTCCGCACATGGTCCTATACGAGCAACAACTGATATTTGCGTGGAGTTGCGAAGAAAGCCACACGATCATTCTGCGATCTACAGAGGAGAAGCTGGGTACAAGCCAAGGCCAGCCATCTTGAACCATTTGCTTCGTACGTGGGACGACGCAAAACACCTCGGAGTCTCTCGTCAATCGTAAGCGGAGCAAACGACGGGTTCAAGCAATCATCAAAAACAAGGCGGGCCACGCAAGTATTCTACAAGGACGCCCTCATCGTCAGCGAACATCATATTTCCCGCCATTAATTTCGGCGGCAAGGTGCAGTGAGGCGCCAGAGCTACGTTCATTTCTGCAACGGTGCAGAAAGAGACAGCGGTACGCAAGGTTGAAGAAGGTGCGACAGAGACAGCGAGCGGCGCGCGAGCTACACATCGTGTCATTCGCTGCGGAACTCAGTCAGGTGTGCCAACCGTACCAGCAAATATCCAGAGACAATACTGTATGTTTTTTCAAAGATTCCTTTCATTCATTCAGCAGCCATTTTTATTGTGTTTGTCTTTTTATTGAAAGACACAATTTTGGTTCGCGTGCTCAAATAGTTGTTTGTTGTAGTAGTTTAACTGTTTAACCCTGGTTATTTGTAATAGTATAAGATATTTTGTTTAAGTGCAAGTTACAGTTGTCGATATGTCTGAAACAAGTGATATTGTCAAACAGAAAAACATTAAAAGAGGTTACATTAAAGCCACGCTAACAAGATTGGCTACATTTTCAAAGCAAAACTTGTCGTCATGCTCCAAAGACGAATTGCTCGTCAAAAAGCAAAGGTTAACCGAGGCCTTTAGTGAATACGAAGAGCTCAATCAGGATTTGTTGTATTTAAATCCAAATGACGATGAAAATATAGTGCTAGTGGAGGAAACATACTATCAAACCTTGACATGTTTCAATCAGACATTAACGACATTAAATTCTGGAAACCTACAAGAGCCAACAGCTTACAACACAACAGCCCAATGCAGCCAAAGAACGAAATTACCTGCTATAAACATTGGTAGCTTCAATGGTAAGTTTGGTGACTACACACCTTTCATAACATTGTTTACATCTATGATTGATAATGATAAGTCCTTAGACACAGTACAGAAGTTTTATTATTTGCGTTCCTTCCTTCAGGAGGAACCTCTAAACTTGATTAAAAACCTACCTATAACTGGGGATAGCTACAATGTTGCATTGGAACTACTGAACAACCGATACAACAACAAACAGAGGATCATAAATGAGCACATAGGTCGTCTTTTAGATCTAAAGCCGTTAACCAAATCTACTGCCTGCAACCTTAGGGAATTTATAGCCACTGTAAGGCAGGAGTTAGCGGCATTAAAAAATCAGGAATCTAATGTAAAGTATTGGGATGCAATATTATTATGTGTTTTGTCTCGTAAATTAGATGGCTACACAGCTCGAGCTTACCAGCTCGAAAGAAATCAAGATGCAGATCCTGCCGTGGAAGAATTTCTCAAGTATCTGGAGCGGAGAGCCCTTGCGTTGGAAAGCACTGAGCCCAGTCAAAATGCTCAGCATACAAGCATGGACAACCGGGCATCCACAACTAAGTCCAGACCCATGGCTGCAACACACATCGTGACAGGAACACAATGCTCTCACTGTAAGTTAACTGACCATAAATTATATACCTGTAAAAAGTTTCTAACATTGACTGCACCTGATAGGGTAGAGTTCATACATAGAAACAAGCTGTGCATGATTTGTTTAGGATCACACAAAGGCAAGTGTAGGTTTCACTTCAGGTGTTCTCTGTGCAAGGATAAACACAACACTATCTTGCACTGTGATAAGTTCCCAGAGCCTGCGAGTGCACATCAACCAGCACCAGTGACTTTGTCAGGATATGCAGAAAATAATGTTCTTCTCCCTACAGCGAGAGTAAAGATAATAGGCAGAGATGGTACAGAGTATCATGTACGAGCACTCCTGGACAGCTGTTCCCAGGTATCATTTGTTTCCTCAAAGCTAGTCAAATTACTTGGGGGAAAGCCCAAGTCAAGTGATTTAAATATTATTGGGATCACAAATAAACAGAGCACCATCAAAGCATGCATTCCAATCGAAATTCAGTCATTGAGATCGCCATACAAGACCACAATTACCTGCCAGATAGTAGAAAGTGTTACATGCAATCTACCTCAAAACAAAATTAACCTTACAGGCATTCAGATACCCAAAAATGTTGTTTTGGCCGATGAAAAGTTTTACGAACCAGGTGAGATCAATATGCTCATCAGTTCTGATGTCGTGTTTCAGACGCTGTTGCTCCAGACGGAGCCGATAAAGATCGAGCTTCCCGAGCAGCCTCCGAGCCCAGCCCAGCCGCCGAGCACCGCGTCGGGGCCACAGTCTGAGTCAACCAGCGACAGCACGGCGCCAGCACCGCGACGATACTTGAGTATTATTAACACTGAGTTCGGACACATAGTAGGAGGTAACATACCATGTCATTTAGCACAGGCAGCGTCACACAAGGTAGTCTTAAAATGTACATTAGCCCCTCTCAATGATACGATTGCTCAATTTTGGAACACAGAAAAAGTGCCTGAAATTTTTAGCGAGAAATCTTCAGAACAGGAACTTTGCGAAGAGGTATTTCAGAGTACTGTTATGTTAGAAGATAACAAATTCCAAGTTGCTTTGCCTCTGAAGTTACCACTTTCCGAGGTAAACGACGCACTTGGCGACTCGTTTCACTTTGCACACAAACGGTTTTTGAACTTAGAGAAAAAACTACATGCAAACCCAACTTTGTTCAACCAATACAAAGAATTCATAAACGAATATTTACAGCTCAATCACGGTCATTATATAGACATTGAGATGTACGATTTAAACAAGGATGCGGTATATTTTCTTCCGCACAGAGCAGTCATCAACGAGAACAGCAAAACTACGCCAGTGCGTACTGTTTTTGATGCATCAATGCTAACAAACAAGAAAATTTCTTTAAATGATTTACAACTTAATGGACCTACAGTCCAAAGAGATCTGTACGATATCATTATCCTATTTCGATTAGGGAAATACACATTCACAACGGATATAAGGCGCATGTTTCGTAATATTAATGTCGATCCCGCATACACATCACTTCAGAATATTCTCTGGAGGGAAAGCCCCACTGAGACACTAAAAGTTATAAGACTCGATTCAGTAACTTATGGTTTGAAGTCATCGAGTTATCTTGCAACACGTTGTTTATATGAGCTGGCAACTAGGTACAGAAATGATTACCCCCTAGCTTCATCCATCATCAAAGAAAACACTTATGTGGATGATATCATATATTCGCATAACGATTTAAATACAATTCTCTCAGCAAAAGACCAATTGTGCAATTTATTAAAGCTAGGTAGTTTTCACACACACAAATGGTCTACAAACGATGAAAGGATATTAGCAGGTGTTCCCTCTACTGAGAGACAATTTGAAAGCTTAAACCTTCAAAAAGACGATTATAACATGAAAGCTTTAGGTCTACAACTTAATATAAATGACGACAAGTTTATAATCTCGTCTCCGGAACCTTTTAATCCAGAAAAAATTACAAAGAGAACCATACTCAGCTACATAGGTAGAATTTATGACCCTATGGGTTATGTAGGCCCAATTGTAGTCACAGCAAAGGCTATTATGCAAAAACTGTGGTCATCAAGCTGTAGTTGGAATGATTCACCTCCTCAGGATGTCCAGAAAGAATGGCTTCAGTATACTGAGCGATTAGCTAAAATGCAACCGATAACTTTAGCTAGAAACATAGACTTTTCAGACTCTCACACAGCACAGCTGATTGGTTTTGCTGACGCCTCGAGTACGACGGGCTACGGATGCTGTTTGTATCTGCGACTCATAGATGCTTCAGGGACAAAGGTAACAACACATTTACTCAGTTCAAAGTCCAGAATAAATCCCGTGCAAAAGAAAAATATGACTGTTCCAAGACTCGAGCTCAATGCTGCACTTTTGCTTTCTAAATTAGTAGTCAAAACCTACGCGACGTTGCAACTTAAGATTGAGATTAAGAATGTATATTTATTCAGCGACTCGCAGGTTGTACTTGCATGGCTTAAAACGGAGATTACAAAACTGCAAGCATATGTGGCGAATCGAGTAAATGTGATTCACCAAAACACATCTAGATGGCGCTGGCTGTATGTTAATACCCATGACAACCCGGCAGACCTGATCAGTAGGGGAGTCCAACCAGGAGAGCTGAACGACAATAATCTGTGGTGGAGAGGCCCAGAATTTCTACAAAACAGTAAGTGGGACCTTTCTTGTAATGAGCCGAAAATACCTCAAGAGGTACCAGAGGTAAGGAGCTGCGCTGTGCTTGCTAGCGCTCCCGTGTGTATAAAGCCAAATCCGCTAGAGTACGTTTTTAAACGCTTATACGAATGCTCTGATATTAACAAAATTGTTAGGCTGTATGCATACATATTAAGGTTTTTGAATAACACTAACAAATTGAACAATAAATTGAACACTAGCTACTTAACAAGCTCCGAATTGCACAACTCGCTTCTGCAAATAATCAAATATGAACAAAGTCAATATTTTTCAGCTGAAATAGAATCTTTAAGTAAGGGTAAAAAACTAACTGGCAATCTGACTAACCTCCATCCATTTCTCGATGAGATGGGACTATTGCGTCTTTCGGGTAGGTTACACCATGCAAAAATTGCTTATTCTCATAAACACCCAGTCATATTACCTAAAGGTTCGCTGATCACCACTTTGCTTATCAGGAGTGAGCATCAACGCTTGATGCATGCAGGAAGCAGGCTAGTTCTTGCTAATTTGAATCAAAAGTTTTGGATTGTAAATGGTTTGTTAGAAGTTAAGAAAATAGTTCATAAATGTGTAACTTGTTTCAGACATAAGGCAACTGTAGCTAAACAGTTAATGGGCAGTCTTCCCGCTGGGAGAGTTAATAAAACTAGCCGCCCATTCGAAATTATCGGCGTGGACTTCTGTGGACCGCTAGAAATAAAATTATCACGTATCAGACGATCCGTAATAGGTAAAGGATATATTTTAGTTTGCGTATGTTTCGCAACAAAGGCAATTCATTTAGAACTGGCTTCCGATTTGACAACTGAGACCTTCCTAGCATGTTTTAGACGACTGATTTCGAGACGAGGCTTGCCCACCGAAGTCCACTGCGATAATGCAAGTACATTTAAATGTGCAAATTCACAATTAGTTGAACTTTACTCACTGCAGTCTTCACAAAGGCACCGAGCACAAGTATATGAATTTGCTTCACAAAGAGGCATAGATTTCCACTTCATACCAAGTTACTCAGCGACGTTCGGAGGCATTTGGGAAAGTGCAGTGAAGAGTACAAAGCATCATTTAAAAAGGGTATTACAGAAAAACGTACTTACTTATGAACAGATGAATACGGTTCTTACAGAGATAGAATGTATTTTAAACAGTCGTCCATTGTTACCATTGTCAACAGAACCTGATGATTTTTGTTACTTAACCCCTGGTCATTTTATCACTGGTAGTGCTTTGACTATGTACCCAGAAAAGAATGTAAGTGATATACCGCAAAATAGACTTAAGTTTTGGCAGTTATGTACAAGTTTAAAACAAAAATTCTGGAATACATGGCATAAATATTATTTAAACATTTTACAGAACAGACCGAAATGGCGACAAGAGCAACATAACGTAAAATTAGGCAGTCTTGTGATTTTAAAAGAAGACAATATACCTAATATGTGTTGGCCCATGGCTAGAATTGTTAAGTTATTTCCAGGGCATGACGGTAAAGTAAGAGCAGTTGAGGTTAGAACGCCTAACCATAAGACCCATCATCGATCTATACACAAAATCTGTATTCTGCCTATTGAAGATAATAACTAATGTAAAATAAGTAAATACTCACGTATTTGTTGTTGCTTGTCGCTGGCACTACACTCTCTAGTTAGAGATGTATAAATACTGTTTTAGGGCTGACACTAGCAGCTTATTTGGGCACGCGAACCAAAATATTTAGTTTAATATAGTTTTAGTTTAGTTCGTAGTGCTAAGAATTCATTAAAAACACGACTGTTGTATTTAACATAGTGTTATGTAACAATGTAAATTGGTTATTCTTAGGGTTATGTACCATTCCAAGAAAATATTTCGTAGGACTAAGAATTTATCAGTAACTCCAACTGTGTATGTATTTAACTTTTTATAAAGTACTAATTAACTTTGTAATTCTTAGGGTTATGTACCATTCCAAGAAAATATTTCGTAGGACTAAGAATTTATCAGTAACTCCAACTGTGTATGTATTTAACTTTTTATAAAGTACTAATTAATTTTGTAATTCTTAGGGTTATATACCATCCCAAGAACATAATATCGTAGGGCTAAGAATGTTACTTCGAGATTTAATTATAAGTATAAAACTGCTACCTACCATCTGAAAATATTAATTAAATGTTTATAACTAACTTAAATATTAAAAATACAGTCCACTATCGAAAGTAAAACTAGGTTTGTATAAACAGTATGATTTATTAATATAACATAGATTTTCATATACAGTATGATTTATTACTTTACATAGACTTTTGTTAACAAGTAGGTATTAATTCGTTCTGGTGTGGTGGCAGCATGTTGCAATTATTAAATGTAGCAACACAAAAGTCCATAGACTAACTAATTTTAAGTACTAATATTGGTAGTACTGTAAACGTTTAGGTTTCCGTTCTTCTTCTCAATAAACGTGCGAACGTGTATCAATACAGAATTGTGGTTTAATTCAGTAAATAGCAATTCCCGCAACGATCCAGCCTCCAAACACACGCGGACCCAAGTTCGCACAAAACTTGCTTTATCAACCTAATCGACCAATCTCAGTGCCGTTCGACCCATGTAGCGGCGGCTGGTTTGCTCACGGTAGTCAGATGATTGGCCAGAATAGTATTAGTCACTGCGCTGACTGCCTAAAGTGCAACAGACGTATACATATTTATTACACGTGATAATAGGCTGCCTTTGTGCACTACGAAATATATAGCATACCGAAACCGAAACACAGTTTATATTTACCAAAACTCACCCAAACTTTCACCCTACAGAGCAGCGGCCCGTTCTTCAAGCTGCTGACGCTGCTGGTGGAGGGCAGCGGCGGCGGCGCGGGCGCGGGGGGCGGGCTGCCGTGCTTCACGCAGCTGGCGCTGGCGCGGCTCTGGGACGTGGGCGACGTGTGCCCGCACGCCGCGCTCGAGTGGCTCGCTCTGCAGGTCAGTGGAGGCTTTTTTAATAGAGGAATAGACTCTAGAACGTCAAATCCGGACAAAACATCAGCTGTGAGACGGTTTTTTAGAGTGTAGTCTTTGTCAACAGGGGAATAGACTCTAGAACGTCAAATCCGGACAAAACAGCAATTCTCAGCCGGTTTTTACACTTACATACATTGCAAAAAAAAACCAAAGGGTCACGTCATGAAAAAGGTTGATAAACACTGATCTAGAACATTAAATCCGGACAAAACAGCAGTTGTGAGCTGGATTTTGGCTTAAACAAACTGTTGAAGCTACCAACAGTAGAACAAAAGCTATTTAGAATCGCCCATGAATCACGCATGAGTCGCAGCGGCCCGTTCTTCAAGCTGCTGACGCTGCTGGTGGAGGGCAGCGGCGGCGGCGCGGGCGCGGGGGGCGGGCTGCCGTGCTTCACGCAGCTGGCGCTGGCGCGGCTCTGGGACGTGGGCGACGTGTGCCCGCACGCCGCGCTCGAGTGGCTCGCTCTGCAGGTCAGTAGGGACTTTGTCAATAGGGGCATAGGAGCTAGAATTGAACAGCAAATGTTAGCTTGGAGAATGGTTACCGACAGTGCCGCCACAGTTTTTAAGGCGTCATGATCCAAGTATCAGAAAAGCAACGATATGAAATTATTCGTGTTCTTCTTGTTGCAGCGATAACGCTGCCGTGTTGGTTTACGGTATATGATAGTATAGGATAGGATAGGAGTGGTCTGTGCGGTGCCCCACCCTGCGGCGTTCTTGGTGATCACTTGAATATTGTAGCTGTGTGCAACGGCTCGGTAACGGTCGTTGGAAGGTTACCAACAGCCCAGTAGAACAAAAGCTGTTCAGAATCACCCCTTGAGTCGCAGCAGCCCGTTCTTCAAGCTGCTGACGCTGCTGGTGGAGGGCAGCGGCGGCGGCGCGGGCGCGGGGGGCGGGCTGCCGTGCTTCACGCAGCTGGCGCTGGCGCGGCTCTGGAACGTGGGCGACGTGTGCCCGCACGCCGCGCTCGAGTGGCTCGCTCTGCAGGTCAGTGGAGGCTTTGTCAACAGGGGCATAGTGGGCGCCTATCTCAGCTATTGGAACACCCAGGCTTGCTGCTCCAGTTTACTCAGGAGCTAGGCTGGCAGAGCTGAAATTAAAGGTATCTTTGCCGTTGGGTGCAATTATGTGCGTTTCGTACATGTACAAAGGAAAGGACTCGAGAGAGCCACGTACGGCTTCGCCCCCTCTCAGAATATAATAGAATAGGGGTATAGAATCTAGAACATCAAATCCGGACAAAACTGCAGTTGTGAGCCGGGTTTTGACTTAAACCTGCTGTTGAAAATCGGCTACCAACAGTAGAACAAAAGGTGTTTAGAATCACCCCTTGAGTCACCATCTTTCGGCTTACTATTCCACTTATGCAACACCCTGTGGAACCTAGCATGACGGTTAGTTCGCTGCGATCCGCAAGACGCTGATAATAAACGCATAACATGTATGCCGAAGAACCTTTAACCGTTGAAATACGTATCGTGTGACGTCTCATGCTCAAACTAACCAATCTATATTTCTTCTCAGGTGCCACGCAACAAAGCAGCTCACGCGTGGGCTCTACGCACAGCCGACCGCTGGGTGGAGACCCAACTTCTAGCGGCCGGCTCAGCGCGGGTCAGAGCCGCCGCGGCCCTACTCCTAGTGGCGCTGGTGCCGTCACAGCACTTCCGGCAGGGGTTCGCGAGGACCCGGCCACAGCCGCAGCCGCTGTCGGCCAAGCTGCCCGATACGGCGCACCATACGCTGCATCAAGTGAGTGTGATATGTGCAGTTGTGGATTTGAAAAGTGTATAGTTTGGTAAAGTGACCCAACTCTAAGCGGTTGTCTATAGGGTGGCTGTGTCCTTACTGCTATTAACTTAAGTACCCTCCCAGCACTTGAGGAAAGCAAGGAAGGAGGACGCAAGGATCTACATTGATGCGCCAGCCAAATTGAGGGAGAGATTGGGTGTGAGTGTAATATGTGTAGTTGTGATTTTGTGAAATAAGTTTGTGTGTTGAGAAAGTAAATTTTAGAGCGCAGTTCTCAGATCTCCATGAAAGCTTTTACAGACCGCTATAAACTAAACAGCAATTATGTCAACATTGTCTCATGAATCGAAACTGCGGTAAAATTGTTGGTCTCTTCCATAGCCCCAGATCACTGTATCATTTGCAATCATAAATCTACAACAACTCTACTCAACTTACACCCCTACTCCCTGCAGTTAGGTGTACACGATGCTGCTGGGCAAGCTGAAATCATAAAGCTGAAGTTGCACAACTCCGTTACGAACCTTATAAATCCCATCCACGTCTTCCAAAAGCTGACATCACTGTCTTGTTTGCAATCATGAATCTACAACAATCCCCACTATCCCCGACAGGTGTACACGATGCTGCTGGGCAAGTTGAAGGCGGCGCGCAAGTACACGGACATCGCGGTGCACGGCACCATGAAGTTGACGGCCTACTTCGGCGTCATGGCGTATTGTGTGGTGTCCAGGGTTGAGAAGCTTATGGTGAGTTTCAAGTATTATTATGATTATTTAAACGACAAAAACGCGTGGTCTTGTCCACCTCAGCTAAGGCTATTGAAAAAATGAAATGGATATAGTTAGGTACTTAAGTAAAATTGTAGGTACTAGATATAAGTAAAAATTGTAATAGATTATAAGGAAAAAGTTGAAAAGATGCTCGAGGAGTTTCTTTCGCCATTTCTTTCCTTCTCAATGACGGGGCCTTTGTGAAATGGTGGTAGATGACTATCGACAAATAATTGTAAAATTTTACGTCGATTAAACCATTTGAATTTGAATTTGAATTTGAATTTTATGATAGTACAAGAAAGGATTTATTCGCGACATCAATATACGACGTTAAAATGACGTAGACACAGCACGTAGACCCGCCGTCAAAACTAGCTGTTACATATTTTTCTAAAGAAATGTTGCCTGATCCCTCTTAGATATACGGTTGCCCATTTTACATAAAGGCCGACGACAGTCGTAGGCCGCGCGCGGCTTACGATTGTAAGAATTTGTACCTAAGTCTAACGGTGCGTGTTCAATAAAATAAAATTCTAATTCTATTCTACAACAAATACCGAACAAATACCAACGAATACCGTTTTTAACCCCTTCCAACCGTCCACAGTTCGGCCAATACTTCACGGACCTATGGGACCTGTACCACCCGGGCATCTCGGAGCCGTCGGTGGGCGTGCACCCCAACAAGCAGGCGTTACTGACCTTCTGGCACGCAGCCAGCGCCGACTGCGCCGAGAACCTGCAGCTGGCCGTCTCGCACGCGCCGCTGCTCAAGCACATCGCCTTCAACTATATACTGTGAGTGTGGGGACATAGCTTATAACTTATACTGGACTACGCAAAAAACCCTTCCTTCTTTGGAAGGAAACCCGTGCCCCAGCAGTGGGGACGTGATAAGTCGTGATGAGTGAGGGGGAAAGAGTTGCTTTTACGATGAACTTGATGGAAAGCAGCTTTTATTCTGACGTACTCGAAATTCTGACATACTCGAATAAATACTGTGTGTATGATGTCGCTTCTACATATTATAGTCACAGCAGTCATTTAAAAAAACTACCTCGTATATTTGGCGAAATCCACGAAGGCTGGCCAAGAATATTGAATGACCAAAGCTTCTTTAGATAAGGTGATAGAAAATTCGTGACTTGGAAAGAAGATTTCTATAATTATATTTATATTTTTCCTTTGTTTAAAACCACTCCATTTCCTTCCAGAGCGGACCACGAAGACGGTGAAGTGGTCTCCTACAACCGAACAATGCTGCCCCCGTACTACGCTCTACTGCGCCTGTTCGCGCGTCGCTCGGCGTCGTTCGCGCGCGCGCTCGCGCAGCACCAGAACATACACTGGGCGTTCCGGAACATAGCTCCACATGCCCATCTGTACCCTGCTGCTGCTGATGAGCTGCTCAGGTAAGGATTATCATCATCAGCATATCTAATACGAGGCGTAAGATCGCTCGGCGTCAAGAACGAGCACAACGCAAAAAAATCACATGTAATTGATTTACTACCGGTTTTCTTACTTTCCTCCCCTCCCGAAAGCTGCTGCAGGTTGTCTGGTAGAAAACGCATTTAGCAAATTCCGTCAAACGTCGCTGCATGGCATCTTTTGTCTATGTAGATATACTTTAGCGCTGAATACGGTGATTTTATTGATGGGGCCTGCATAAGAGAAGTTTATCTAAGTACCTGCCTACATAAAGTATGCTGCCCCCGTACTACGCTCTACTGCGTCTGTTCGCGCGTCGCTCGGCGTCGTTCGCGCGCGCGCTCGCGCAGCACCAGAACATACACTGGGCGTTCCGGAACATAGCTCCGCATGCGCACCTGTATCCGGCTGCTGCTGATGAGCTGCTCAGGTAATGATGCCCATCATCATCATACCTAGCACGAGGCGCAAAATCGCGCGGCGTTAAAAACGAGCGCGAGCCAAAAAAAAACTCCGTCCCCGGAAGCTCTTGCGCGTTGTCCGTTAGAAAACGCTTTTAGTAAATTCCGATAATCATCGCTGAAGGGCACTTTTTGTATACCTAGATATACGATTGCGCTAAATACGGCAATTTGAGTGGTGGAATCCATATGAGGAGGTAATCTAAGTAGATAAAGGATGCGTAGTAGATACTGCGTCTGTTCGCGCGTCGCTCGGCGTCGTTCGCGCGCGCGCTCGCGCAGCACCAGAACATACACTGGGCGTTCCGGAATATAGCTCCGCATGCGCATCTGTATCCGGCTGCTGCTGATGAGCTGCTCAGGTAATGATGCCCATCATCATCATACCTAGCACGAGGCGCAAAATCGCGCGGCGTTAAAAACGAGCGCGAGCCAAAAAAAAACTCCGTCCCCGGAAGCTCTTGCGCGTTGTCCGTTAGAAAACGCTTTTAGTAAATTCCGATAATCATCGCTGAAGGGCACTTTTTGTATACCTAGATATACGATTGCGCTAAATACGGCAATTTGAGTGGTGGAATCCATATGAGGAGGTAATCTAAGTAGATAAAGGATGCGTAGTAGATACTGCGTCTGTTCGCGCGTCGCTCGGCGTCGTTCGCGCGCGCGCTCGCGCAGCACCAGAACATACACTGGGCGTTCCGGAATATAGCTCCGCATGCGCATCTGTATCCGGCTGCTGCTGATGAGCTTCTCAGGTATAGATCCTCATAAGCATACCTAATACGTGGCGTAACATCGCTCGGCGTCAAGAATGAGCACAACGCAAAAAATCACATGTTATTGATTTACTGCCGGTTTTCTTACTTTCCTCCCCCCCCTCCCCCCCTGGAAGCTCCTGCAGGTTGTCCTGTCGCTTCATGGCATCTTTTGTGTAGTTATATACGTTTGCGCTGAATACGGTGATTTGTTTTGTTGGAGCCATACGAGGAGGTTATCTAAACTATGCTGCCCCCGTACTTCGCTCTACTGCGCTTGTTCGCGCGTCGCTCGGCGTCGTTCGCGCGCGCGCTCGCGCAGCACCAGAACATACACTGGGCGTTCCGGAAATAATAAAAAAGCGTAATGCTTACTGTCATGATTAGAACGTAATCGTTTAACTCCGTTTCTGTTCATTCAATCTCCAGTACGCTTACTCGACTGTTTTGACCAACTTTCCACCTATCTTATCACAAAATGCACTCTTGCTTAGCCTGACTTTGAGTCATCGTAATAATATGATTACTTTTTTTTCTCGGTTTTAAATAAAGAGCCAGAGTATAAACCCATTGTTTTGCTTCCGGAGTAAGCCTATACGACCAACGCCTTCAGCCTTCTTCTCTTGAATAGTAGCCTTCTTCTAACCCTTCCACTGCCCACAGGCTGGCCCGCATCCTGGCGTCCCGCAGCGGCGGCGGCGGCGGCGGCGGCAACAGCAGCGGCGGCAGCAGCAGCGGCGCGGAGGGCGGCCCCGCGCCCGCGCCCGACGCCCGCGACGCCGCCGCCTTCCGACGGAGCACGCTGTCCGCGTATCTACAGGGTGAGCGCGTAACAGCAGCAGCAGTGACGATTATAGTCTGTTTTTTAATCTCATATACTAAATTGACAGATTCTGAACGGTTCATCAACAGTCGATAATCCCGCGATTAAGTGACTGTTGCCGTGACACTCGACTTTTGTCAATTTAGTATCTAAAATTTTAAAGAGTGTTAGGAAAATGAAGGATGTCAGAAATCTAGGATAGGCATCAGAAAAAATATCAAAAGTCATTCAAAACAACTCAGGTTCTACGGCATAAAATGCGAGAGAAACTTACTTAAGTAACTCTAGGACCACTAGAATGTTATCTTGCCTCTTTTGGCACAAAAGTGAGTTTCCTTGTTTTGATAAAGGAAAAGCACAATGTTAATACGGTAATCGGTTGCAGGTTTGAATGGCCGGACATGTTGGACGACGCTCATAGCGGCGTTCTGCACGCTCGTGGAGAACGAGGACGACCGCCTGTACGTCGTGTACAACGGAGGGCTGCAGATGATCTTTGAGGTCAGTATCATTGGGCTATTCATTATACCTTGTTTCACGGGGAAATACATCTGACAGAACCCTTATTACATTCGAATAAGGGTAGTTTTTGTTTGTATCAGATGTCTTTCCCCGTGAAAAAAGGTATAGACGTGGTAGTAGAATATCAATTTTCGTTCCATAATAACGACAACAAGCAGTATTGCTGCATAAAAAGCGATTACAAGCTTATTATTGTATCTTTATTTATGGGACTATAGGTCTAAAATATACTAACTATGTTTACAAATAAATTATGCATGACTGTTTGTCACTAAATAAATAAAAAATATATTTTACGAGCATACGCTGTTCTACCTTGCTTAAGAACAACGCTGCGCGGATCGAGTCAGGACGCAATAGATTTTTAACCATCTCATTTCCTACCATACATGAATTAAATGATGACTAAATTACTATTTATATTTCTTGTCTTCAGGCGTTACACAGCCTCCACGCGCTGTACCACGAAGGCGCGCACGGCGAAGCGGGCGTGCGCGCAGAACTATGCGCAGCGCTCCGCTGGGCGCGTGCGCTCTGCCGCTCAGTGCGCACGCGCCGCGAGCCGAGCGACGCAAGGGCCGTGCTACTGGCGTGTAAGGACTGGCCGGAGGGAGCTAGGAGATTGTTGACCTTGTTGAATGTGCATACAAGGCCGACGCACCTGAGGGATGCTGCGCTAGGTTTGTGGATTATTTTTAGATGCAGAAATTGCACACATACTATGAGAAGTTCACACTTTCCATCTTTTTCAAGAAGCTACAAATAGCAATATACTTATCAATATTAATATTACTCTTTATATTACTATCCTCCATCGCACAGGAATCCTAGTGGGTACAATGGTTTTTATAGGCTTTTCATAAATGGTAAACAATGTGTGACTCTTTGTTGTCTCCCAAAATTACAGTATTAATTTATATCATGTCTTCGAAACGTTCCTATAGACTACAATCATAATATTTTCAATCAATAATCTCACACTAGCATCCCCAATCCACAGGAGTCCTCAAAGAGCTAGTCCTAATAGGCGGCGGGGCAGCCCTAGGCGCCCTAGTGCCTCTGCTAGCCCACGCCCATGCCGCCGCCCGCGCCGCGCCGCCTCCGCACAAGCCGCGGGCCCCGAGGCCGCATCTGCACATGACTGTACCGCCGGTGCGAAGGGCTGAGGCGGCGGCCTTGCTGCATGTTTATAGGCCGTATCATAGGTTTATAGGTGAGTGTGAAATGTGTCCATATAACAGTTGACAAATATGGTGTGTAGGGAGGCTAGGATCTATAGGTTTATTTGAAAACGTGGCTAGATATACCAAGTGAGACGCTACACATGACGTCACAAGCTGCGAGCGTCGAGGCCGCATCTGCACATGACTGTACCGCCGGTGCGAAGGGCCGAGGCGGCCGCGTTGCTGCATGTTTACCGCCCGTATCACAGGTTTATAGGTGAGTGTGAAATTTGTCGTTATAACAGTTGACAAATATGGTGTGTAGGGAGGCTAGGAACCATAGGTTTATTTGAAAACGTGGCTAGATATACCAAGTGAGACGCTGCAACAAGTCGCGAGCCCCTAGTCCACATCTGCACATGACTGTACCGCCGGTACGGAGAGCTGAGCTGCATGTATACAGGCCGTATCACAGGTTTATTGGTGAGTGTGAAATGTGTCGCATAAGTTGGTGAAAACCATGGTCAATTTTAGTCTGTAGTGACGATAGGTTTACTTGTAAATGTAGCTTCATAACGCCACAAGCCGCGAGCCCCGAGGCCGCATCTGCACATGACTGTACCGCCGGTGCGGAGAGCTGAGGCGGGGGCGTTGCTGCATGTTTATAGGCCGTATCATAGGTTTATAGGTGAGTGTTAAATGTGTCGTTCTAAAATATCAAACTGCACATAATATATCAAGTAAGAAATCATCATAAAGTAACCTCAAAATAAGTAAAATCGCATTTGCATTACACATGCCACAAGACGAACGTGAAAAGTGCAACACTACATTTCCTTCCAGACACATGCTGCCGCGTGGTGCGCGCAGCTAGTGAAGGAGGATAGGAGACTTACTAGTAAACATGACACAGCAGATCGATTAAACAATAACTGCAAATGTCATTTGCATATCGGTAAACATGTGTCTGGTGGCATTTATCAAGTTAGCCATCATCATGAAGTAAAAATCTGAGTCCCATATGCATATGACACATGACGAACGTGAAAAGTGCAACACTACATCTTCATCCCCCAGACACGTGCTGCCGCGTGGCGCGCGCCCAGCGCTGCATGTCGGAGCAGCTGGTGCAAATAACTGATTATGGAGGATAGGAGATAGGTTTACTAGTAAACTGTGTCTGACGGGATTTATCAAGTTAGCCATCATCATGAAGTAAACTTGAACTAAATTAAATCCCATTACACAACCCTGTAACATGACACATGACGAACGTGAAAAGTGCAACATAGACGGCACCGTAGCTTAGGCGGTAGTGAAGCTGCTTCCGAAGCTTGGGGCCGCTGGTTCGAATCCCGCCCGGGGCAAACATTTGTGTGATGAGCACTTGTGTTTGCCTTGTGTCTGGTTGTCGATTATCTATTAAATATGTATCTGTGTAGATTTATATCAGCTGTCCGACACCTATAACACAGGTTCTGTCTAGCTTGGGGTTGGATGGCCGTGTGTGAGATCTCGCCATATATTTATTATTATTATCCTAACTTCCTAACTAATATTATAAATGCGAAAGTAACTGTGTCTGTCTGTCTGTCTGTCTATCTGTCTGTCTGTTAATCTTTGACGCCAAAACTACTGAATGGATTTGAATGAAATTTGGAATACATACGGTCTAGACCCGGGGAAAGAACATAGGCTACTTTTTATCCCGGAA
The DNA here is from genome assembly GCF_932276165.1 of Plutella xylostella. Lineage (NCBI taxonomy): Eukaryota > Metazoa > Arthropoda > Insecta > Lepidoptera > Plutellidae > Plutella > Plutella xylostella. The sequence continues at coordinate 6,055,577 of NC_064005.1, forward strand.
TTCCCACGGGAAAACATTTTAAGGCGAAGCGAAGCGCGCGGGAACATCTAGTTTATTATAACACATCATTTTCCTTCCAGACACATGCTGCCGAGTGGCGCGCGCCCAGCGCTGCATGTCGGAGCAGCTGGTGCTGCTGTCAGCACTGTGCGCGCTGGAGGCCGTGCCGCTGCGGTTCAACTACTTCGCCACCTTCTGGAACGAGGTCGCTGCCACGCCGGTGAGTGTTGGTTGCTAATGGCTGTGGTAGATTGATATGGTTGATGATGAATTTAGGTTTCATTAAATCCAATCAGCAGTACCACTTATGCTTCCTAGTTCCTATATACCATTTCACAGGGAAAGAATTCAAATTTTTCAAATTCAAATGGTTTAATCGACGTAAAATTTTACAATTATTTGTCGATAGTCATCTACCACCATTTCACAAAGACATCTGATACAAACAAAAACTACCCTTATTCGAATGTAATAAGGGTTCTGTCAGATTTCTTTACCCGTGGAATGGGATATAGTGTTGTGGTAGATTATTGTTGATGATGAATTTAGGTTTCATTAAATGCAATCGGGAGTTTCCCCACTTATTAGTTTGACGAGAGTTATTATCGCCATTGCCTTGGTTCAAATTAAATTATTTGCCTATTTTACTGTTTAAACTCAATAATGTATAGATGTCAAGGGCAAGGGCAAGGGTCCATTTGTTAAAAACGTAAATATAATAAATTATATACTTAATTATTTTGTGAAAAAATAAACTAAAAAGCAAATTTATAACGCCAAACATTGCATTCAACAGTCGGACGCGAAGCTGGCGGAGATGCTGGCGGAGTGCGGCGCGGCGGCCGAGTACGTGGACGCCGTGCTGCTGGACGAGCGCGCCGCCCTGCACGACCCCGCCGTGCACGCCTTCCTCCAGCACTATTACCCGCAGGTAGGTTGGGTTTGGCTAAAGACCGAAACCGCCAGAAGGCCATAGAAGACGCGGTCATCCTTTGCACATAGCGCGATGTACGCGTGATTGCGAACTGTGACCACAAAGACTGAGTTGGACAGAGGCCGGGGCAGTTTCTGAGGTCGAGATGAGAGTTAGTTGACTCTTATAAATACCCACTGTCGGATGGTAACAACAAATGAATTCTTCCTACAATCTATCGATAGAATCAAGATTGTTTATTAAAAATAAATACCTATGCAAATTTTAAATTCGTATGATGCTAAACGCGTTTTGTTTAGACATATCGCCCCAGCATATTTTTTTACAGCAAGTAAACATTGGTAAATTATAATAATAAACTTTTAATAACTCATATCAATAACCTCCCCAGCTCGGCAGCGGCACCGCAGCATCCTCCGCCGCAGCTCTCGCCGAGGAGCTCGCAGCGCACGGCGGCACCGCGCCGCTGTCCACGCTGCTCGGAGACGTGCGCGCGCTGACGCTGCTGCTGGGCGGCGCGGGGGCGGGCGCGGCGGCGGCGGGCGCGGCGCTGAGGGCGGCGCGCGCGCTGCAGAGGCGGCTGGTGGCTGCTGCCGGTGAGTTTCTTTGAGATACTTTTCATAAACAAAATAGTAGGTATACGAGAACTAGAATTATTTGTCATCGTTGTGAAATTGTGGTATGAACTACGTGAACCTTAGTTTTAGGTTCTATTTTGCGACAACCTAAAGGCTCCAGTACACAATGTGTCCCCATTACCGGAATAGTGCACTTTTTTGCACGTCCGTCGTAAGTGGTTTGCCAGGCAGCAATGAGGCATGCGCCACTGTAGTGAACATCAAGTGATCGTGCCCTACAGTTGTGCATTGCAAAGCGTGAGCGTGACCATCACAGGCCATTGTGTACTGGATCCTTAAGAGTAAGGTCCCATTAAATCTCAGCACTGACTAACCAACCTATCACAGACGAGGAGACCTCCGAACCAGAAGCGCTACCCGAAGCCGCGGCCGAGCCGGTCCGTTGCACCACGCCGGACGGCAGCGAGCCCGAGGAGCCGGACGACCTGGCCGACGAGTCCCCGGCCGAAGAGCCCCCCGCGCCCCCCCGCGGCGCCGCCTACCTGGCCGAGCTGCGCGCCGCCGCCGCCGCCCTCGCCGCCGCCGCGCAACACGCGCTAGCCGATGGATAGGGACTGCTGCAACTCATGTTTCTCTACCTACTCGCCTCGTGACAACAAACGCATTGACACTCGAGACTTGGACTCGGTTAGTGAAGTGCAATGTGTGTGGAGTGGATTTGGAAAGTGATGGTGTATTTGTGATGAAGTTGACAGTGCCATCCAGGGATGGCGAGACTGCAAAGGCATTAGACGCAGGATTTGTCTGGTTTCAGTAATTTTTTTTGCTAGAATACGGAGGCCCGGCAAAATTTGCTTTTGTAATATGGTTCAGTAGTTGATGGACGTGAAATCTGCACCTTAATTATGGCAATAGCGGTTGATTTTCGTTTCCGCAGTCGCTGATCGCCTGTGAAAATCATTTGTTTACACACTTGAAAACTGTGATAAAATATAAAGTTTTGTTTCGAACAATAAACCTTACACTACGTTTATGCACACAAATATAAGACAAGCAAGTTTATCAGCTGCTCTTATTAATAACGTTAGCGATGATTTTATAACAGAATAGTCTGTTTTATTGTTGTATGTCATTGTTGTTTTTTTAACAAAATAGCATGTCTGTTTCCTTGACTATTTAGGTAAGTGACTTATGATAAATTTTAATGGCTTTTTACATACATTCCATTTGTTGCCTTGTAACTAAATAGCGATGATAAAATAAAATATTTCTAAACAACGAAAAAAACAGACATGTCCTTTGAGGGCCAATGTAATGAGGGTATCTAGTGAAACACTATAATTGCTATGCCCAATCTTGCTTTCATTGTAGTACTTAACTGTTTAAATCTATATGATTACCTATGATATACCTGAGGCAAAATTTAAGAAACTTCACAAGCATATGTGAAACTATCTGGGTCAATGACTCAATGTCTAAATTGAATTGAATCAATAACGGTAGGTAACAATAAGCAACAGATTGAGTTAACGATCACATGGCTCCCTAAATAATGTTCTGGTAGAGTCATTTGTATTATACTTTCTGTCACCCACGATAGGTTCAAATGCGCGAAGACAAGCGTGAAGCGTTTTATCTCTATTTCAAACGTTGTTGGTAATAAGATGCTGACTTTTGGCATGAAAAAAGACAAACTGAAAAGGAACCCTTCCTAGCTGAAATAATGAATAATTGACATGTGGTATGTCAATTATCGTTCGGGAGCTACGCTAGACTCCATTCGAGCGATTGAGGTATAAAGCCATATTCGACTCGTGAATAACTAAATGTAAGACTAAATTCCCATTTGTATGTAAATTGTATCCATTTTAGTCCGTAAAAACTATGTTCTTTAAAGTTAAGACTGTCACATGTCACTTTATATTTTGTTTTATATTTTATACCTATCACGTAGCTTTAAGTGTGGATATTCGTAGTTTCATAATACATTATTGTCATCTTATTTATAAGAAAGATATAACCCTCCTCAATTAGTAAACTGTTTCAACCGTTTTCTACAGATACGGAGATTATTGGAGAATGCTGATAAAACAGTTTTAAAGAGGGCTTTACCTATTTTGTGAATAAGGCGGTATATCTATAAAATTTTGACTGAATGTTTAATAGTGTAGATGTTTATAGAATCTCTTAAGGCTTCGTTAATAACGTGTGATCCAAATTCTTTATGGCTACATACGTATGTTTAGTTTTCTAAATCAGGTTAACAATTTTCTGCACTTACTTTGTATACTCAAGCGTAATTTTGAGATGGCGTTTTATAATGCTCAACACTTATCAATACTGCCAGAATTAAATGACTTGTTTAAAACATACTTTTTTTTACCGAACGTGATGTAAAATCGTTTTGATAGATAAAAACACAATTTATTGGACCGTAGGGAATTCATAATTAAGTAATATATTATGTACTTTGTAAATTAATATAGTGTTGTCGCCCGTCCAGAATATTTCCCCTCAGTCACATCTCTATGATTAGGCCAGTACTTCAATGTTATAAAGTGTAAAGTCATTTTTGTATTATTCATTATTTAACAAGAATATAGGGTGTTGTCAATGTTGAAAATTTTCATGAATGTCGTCTAAATGTTGTCATAGTCTTTTTCCCACTATAAAAATACAAATTACTAAAGATATCTTGAATTGCTACATTGGGATGTATCTAGGATGTGTCCACATAACCGAATATAGAAATGTCGTAAAAATATGATAAATGTCTCCCGGACGTGACATCCCGCCAAAAACATAGCGAGAAGTCGCATCCAGCAGACATTTTCAAAATCTACAATATTTTAGAGTATGGCTTATGCTGAGAAGGCATCAGAACTCCAGTAGAACAACCAAAAGCTTAAAACCATACGTAAAATTTTACGACTAATTATTAAGCTCGGTCAACATTTGTATCATTTACCCGTATCACACCCGCGTTGCGTAGCCTTGGCCTATCATCATCGTTAGTTTGAGTTTGACGTAATATTTTATAAGAATATTTTCAATTGCGAACTATAGAGCTTCCACTATGTTATTGTATTTTAGACGTTTCCTTATGTCTCGTAAGTAAAATTGGTTTTCCTTTGCAGTCGTCAAATATGTATGGGATTTCGAATGTCAAAATCCAATAATATAATGGACAGAGTTTAGAAATCATGACATGCGTCGCAGCTATAGCTACAACTTCGTGCACTACCCTCCTTGCGGGGTGAAAGAAGTGGGGCGGGTTGAGTGACCCCGCAAGGAGGGTCGCGCACGAAGTTGTCGAGCTATACCTACTCAACGGGGCAGTATACAAATGTGGACCCAGCTTAAGTCGAGCTTTTTGGCTCACGCGCTTAGTTTCTTCAACATCAATTTGTGCATGATTTACGTAATTGTGTTATTGATTGACGATTCGTTCATTTTGATTTCGAATGAAGCAGTCACTGTGATTGATTATGGAGAGCTTAATAAACTATTGTGGTGCTATCATGATCAGGTGACTGTAAGTTTAAACGATGGATGTATTTCTTATTTGGACCTTATTTTAGAGCTTATTGATTGATATAAACTATGCTGTAATAATCTTTTATTAATTTTAAGGTGATATTTTGTATTTAGATTTGTGTATGATCTAGTGAGACTGTTTCTTTAATTGTATTTGCTATTACATAATTAAATTTATTGCTTGTAATATTAAATAAAAAAGTTTGAGCTCTTGTATTATAAAACATTATAATGTTACTAAGTGTCGGTTTTACAATGTCTGAATATATCGGTGTGATATAAATCACACTGTCACTGTCTAAATATGTCATAATCTCGATAGTTTCAGCGTGATTTTTATCCTACAGATAAACTTTACAGACATTGTGGAACGTAAGACCTTCATATGGAATATGTATAAATAAATGTGTTATAAATTTGATTTGTGCAAATTTAACTAAAATACTGTGAATCGGAATAAAAAGCCAAAGTAAACAGTATTTTACAAAATCTATACATATTTTGTTTTATTCAATATCTGATAATATAAATTTCAATCATACTTTAGTTACGGAGGTTCTCAATATTCCAAAAGGAAAAAAATACAAGATTTGGTAGGTATATGCTTTATTAAACATAACAGCACCTATAACATTGAGAACTTTAACTAGACAAAAAAACTGGCTTCAGATTATGGAATCTGAAACCTATAAACCTTATACTGAATAATATGTAGCCATTGGATATTGACACATATTTCAACAATCTCTAAAACATTCTTTTTGTGTGCACAAATTAAGCAACGGTTCTAACAATGTGTATTGTTTTTACCTACTTATTCAACGATCACCACACACAATTATAAATGTCACATAAACTCGTAATACACAGAAGAGACTAGACTTCTGCAAACTGTTTTCTTGACAACAGCAATATAACCATATTTCTTATGGATCTAATCCTTACTTATATAAAATCTCGATATAAAATCGTTGAACGTACTTAACTTACTAAATAAACATTGTCAAAAATAAAAATGGCAGTAAACTTAACATAACTTTGGGACGTCTTTATGGCTTCATATGATGACTTGAATGAACTCTTAATAATAATGTACCATTAAATTTATGATGACTACGATATGTACCAATAACGAAAACAAATGTATTTATAAAAATATAATAGAAAATAGTGACTCAAAAAGTCACAGCTATTGTTTTTATATGTACTTAAAATAACTGTTGATAATTTTAAAATTTTGTTTCCAAATAGTAATTGTAAAGCTTACACAACATCACAGACGGATGAGAAAATACCTTCTTTATAAAAATATTAAACTGTGCATATGTAGGTAAATACTAAGGGTTCAACAAACAACCAGGATGTTGCAAGATATTAGAAATTGTCCCTTCGGCCGTCTATGGAACTGTAGTTTTGGAACAAGCCAAAATAGGGCATTTATACAAATAGTTACGTTCATCAATTTTGAATGCTCCTCTGCAACGCCTACCATAAAATATTAGTAATAGTATTTGGAACATTCTGTAAAAGTACCTCCTAATTTTAATATAAAAATTCCTGTAATATTTAGATGGAATGAAAAATATAAACTATGCTATAAGTAAGGCTGAAAACCTTGGTAATCACAAATCTTGACCCATACCTTTCTGGCTGGGCGTATGTTAGATATATAGCAGGTTATGTAAATATGTCGAAGACATAAAAAATAATATGTTTCTTATTTTTTTATACTAGGTATAATATATATGACAAGGAATAAAGTTTAGGGATCACAGAAAGGATCCATTTGGCACTCTTACTCTCCATTACGTATATATCTTGAATGGTACATAATTGCACGAATAGGTATTACATTCCACCGAATGTAACAGGAATGAAGAAATCTGAAACGTATGTTTACTTACCACATAACATGCATGCTGCAAAGTAAGTAACTATTTAATATTTACTCTCTGGGTATTGAAAGAAGCATTTGACGACACACCCATTACAGCAATTCAATGAAGATGTTTGAATCTTCACCAAATTATAGACATAAACATTTAAAAAATCTCAATTAAAGTACCTACATTGAATATAAAAAATAAAACATAAATCTAGAACAATTTTAGCCATCAACACCGCAGGCCAAGCCCTCCCTGTATACTTCAGTCTCGAACTGATGCTTCTTGGCGGCTTTCTCCTTCTAGTTGGTGATCATGAGTTCGTTGAAGGCGCGCACATTTTGCTTGAGCTGCTCGACGACTTGGTCACTCCGCTCCAGCCGGGTGTCGAACCCGAGATGGGTGCCAAACGAGCGGCACATGTTGATGTACTCACGCCATTTCTCGTCTTTTTCCAGGCATAACGGGTTGCCGATAATAATCGCCTTGGCTTTAGCTCTGGTTAGCGCCACGTTGAATCTCTGGAAAGATTGATAGGTTGGTTTAGTAGGCAGGATGCAAGGCCTGTAGAGCGATCCGGAAAAAACGCAGCACATTCTATTCGATAGTCTATTGACCAGCTATACTCATCCTGCGGCCCGCGGGCCGCATGCGGCCTGCCGGGCCTTTACCAGTGGCCCGCGTGCCATGAGAGATAATAGGGAATATGCATGTTTTTTTTATATATTTTATTCGATAGTTTACATCGTTTTATAATACTTAAAAAAAACATATATTTTTTTACTTTTATCCAGCAAAACCATCACTTAAAGGTTTTTGTGGCCCTTAACCTCTAGAATGCCGTGTGCCAGATCTGTCCCAACCCCCCTTGTCTGCCTAGTGACAGATCTGTCCCAAGAGCACTTCATCGCGATTTTTGTGATTTTAGTTATTAATTAGCACGAAATAGAGTATGAAATCACCTGTAATTTATTCTATATGAATGAAACAACCATCGACATCATTCATTGAGGCAAAATCTTCACTTGTTTACTTGTAGCGCGAAATTCTAATTTTGGTATCTTGAACAGTCTTTGTACTCGCGACTGTTGGTAATAAAATAGTGATTTCGTATGGAAAAAACGTCAAAAGGTAGGTAAATACTATGTTTTCTTGTTATTTATTCAATTTCGAAGGTATAGTGATAAATCTATAAAATAAAAAATTACAAAAAATTTAGTTTTTATCGATCTAAAATTGTACCGGATTATTGCCTGAAGGGTGCGTAACTTTCTAAACTGTTTTCTAGTCTTTTATGTAAAAACATCAATAAATTATTTATTTCATTTATAAAGATAATTTTATTGATAATACATATTTATATCGGTTTATTCAATAAATAGCCAAAATATTAGAGAATATCTATATTTATCAAGGTGCATCCAAAATTCACACACACACATACGCAAACAAAATGGCCGCCGCTCGTGTGTGTACACGAAGTGCGTTGGGTTGTTATACAGCGTGTTTTATTTTTTAGGATCTTCGCTCTAGTGAACGTGAAGTTTAGGCTCTTTAGAATGATATCGGTGTGTAGATGAGTCTGAGAGGGTGATCACCTGACCTATTTATATAAATAAATATATGTATTTATATATGTATATATTTATAGTATCATATTTGTGGAAAGTAGGTTAACAAATAACTAAATATGATTCAGTATGTAACTTACTTTTAAGTTTTTATAATTTAGTATGCTAAAATACGAAACATTATAAAAATATTATCATTCATATTTTATTTCATCAAAAGTGAACACCCTTGATTTGAGACAGATCTGTCACACGGCGCACTGGAGCAAGCTCTTGTCACGCACACATGCACATGTACAGAAAATGGAGTCTTTTGAAATAAAGCAAATTATAATCAGTTTTCAAAATGTAAATTATGAATCTTTTTACTCTAGAGTTTATATTTTATTGATATCAGTTGATAGCTATATAATCTCTTCAAGTAATAAATATAAAAAAACCTGGATTGAAACTAAAATTATATTGAAATAGAGGTATTTTTCTGTGATGGGTGCAGTTTCAAGTAAAAATCTGTAATCAATGACCTATAGAAATCAAATAAAACAATTATAACAAATAAAATCGCGCGTCAGGAAAAGTGGGAAAAAATGGTGGATGGCATGAATTTTACGCACTCTAGTAAAAAAGCATGGCACACTCTACGAAGGCTAACAACAGGACAAACACCCAAAAAATGTCAACCCCAAGTTAACCCAAATGACATAGCGAGCCGGATGGTCCACCTTTCAAAAGCACCAAACTACAAACCTCACACACGCCAAATCCTCCAGAAGCTAAAGACAGAAAAGTCCCAGGCAAATAATAACGATGACTACAGCGGCCCCATTAGCATCGCCGAAATCAAAATTGCGATTAACCACATTAAAATGGATAAGGCCTGTGGAGATGATGGCATTTTTCCCGAGTTTCTGAAACACTGCGGCCCTCGCACACAGTCGTGGCTTGCGGCTTTCTTCACAAACATCATAAGATCTGGAAAAATACCCGCAGAACTGAAGCGATCCAAGATAATCGCCATACTAAAGCCTGAAAAGCCGGAAGACAGACCTGACAGTTACCGACCCATTGCACTGCTAAGCATTGTCTACAAGCTTCTCGAACGCCTAATATATAACAGAATCTCCGATGAAATCAACGAGAAGATTCCACAGGAACAGGCAGGATTTCGACCAAAGCGTAACTGCTGCGATCAAGTTCTTGCCTTAACGACCCATATAGAAAGTGGCTTCCAGAGCGGAGTGAAGACATCAGTTGCATTTGTGGATCTTACTGCCGCATATGATACTGTTTGGCGACAGGGACTGCTCTACAAATTCCTGAAAACCATCCCATGCATGAGGCTATACAGATTGCTGGAAGACGCTCTCACGAACCGGCCATTTCAAGTCTTTCTGGGGGACAGCTCTAGCAACAGAAGAGTCTTAAATAATGGACTACCACAGGGTTCAGTGCTGGCACCACTACTTTTCAACCTATACATACACGACCTTCCAAGTACCACCTCGCGGAAATTTGGCTATGCAGACGACCTTGCACTTGCGACCCAGCATAAAAGCTTTGAAGCTACTGAGGTAATACTGGAGCGAGATTTAAAGGAAATGGCAACATACTACCGAAACTGGCGTCTCTGTCCTAGTGCAACAAAAACAGAAGTCTGCTGTTTCCATCTCTGCAATAAGCAAGCCGATAGAGAGCTTAAGGTGAGTTTCCAAGAAACCATCTTGCGACACAATTTCTACCCTAAGTACCTGGGGGTAACCCTGGATAGAAGTCTCACCTACAAACATCACCTAGAGAAGTTGGCAGGGAAACTAAAGAGCAGGAATAACGTCATCCAAAAACTAACAGGCACGACATGGGGAGCAAACGCTGCATGCCTTAAAACCTCCACCATGGCTCTGGTGTACTCAACGGCTGAATACTGTGCGCCTGTGTGGAAGAACAGCACGCACGTCTCGATGGTGGATGTCCAGCTGAACCACTCAATGAGGCTTATATCAGGCTGTCTAATGCCCACCCCTGCATATTGGCTCCCGGCCCTGAGCCACATTGCCCCACCCCATATTCGCCGTGAAGCCTGCCTCAACCGTGAGATGGTTAAGATCCTGGGAAACCCTACCCTGCCAATCAACGAGGATCTTGAGCCCTTAAAAAAGACACGGCTTAAGTCACGTGACCCTCCTGCCAAGAGCTTCCACACATACAACCCTTCGTGGAAAGCTGGCGATGCGTGGAGAAGTGAATGGAGCGAAAACCCACCATCTCGCAAACTATTTGTACCAAGCACAACCCAACGCCCAGCTGGCTTCTGTGAACCGCGGAGTGTCTGGTGCCGACTTAACCGCCTGCGAACAGGAGTAGGCAACTGTGCATACCTCTGGCATAAGTGGGGGTGGAGCGAGTCAGCAGCTTGCGAATGCGGACACCCACAGCAGACCATAGACCACATCGTCTTCGAGTGTCCTATCACAAAATATGCTGGACCTGCCGATGACTTCACCAACCTCACCAGCAGCGCTACTGCATATTTAAATAATTGTAGTTTTTAGTGACGTCTATAAATTCTTATTTTAATATTATTTTATGTACCTAACCAGTAGAGCCATACGATAAATAAATAAATACCAATAAAATTCATTGTAACACGTTGATTAGCTATCTAACAATAAATTACAATCGATACATTATTGAGTACCAAACAATAATACCCAAATATTCATATAAATGTGATTCCCGCGCGGGCGCTCTTTACTGTCAAAAAGGAAGTTCGGCATAGGAAAGGTTAAAAAAAAAAAAGTTGAGTACCAGGGGTCTATTCGAAAGTACTGTCAACCTGTCAACAACAAAATGGCGGTGTATAGATTTGCGAAAGTTTGACAGCTATCATTCCATAGGTCATTGTCAGAATAATATTATGTACTCTGTGGTCATTCTTTTCGAAACTCATTCGAAAGGTAAAAAGTGTTCGAAAGTGCTGTCAAGTTGACAATAGTCGCACTCGAATTCGATTCTATTCGTTAGCTCGAATTTTCGTGATACGGGTACTGTTCCTGTTATGCATAGGCTAACTAAGCGATGGTTCAGCGATATTCTGGCCAATCATGATATTCCGTACTGATCAACGTGTCGGTAACAAACACTAGCTAAGTGAGCTAGACGTCGGTAAAAAACACTAGCTACAGCTAGGCACTACACTAGGGTTTGTCACTGTTAGGAAAATATTGACCAGACAGTTTAGCGTGCGCTGGACGTATGTAAGGAACAGGTGACGACACTCGAGCACCCCAAACATGACCCTAAAGTGGCCCATCGAGCGGTGGTAGCTCAGTCGGGTAAGCGCCCGAGAGATGAGGGTTCGAATCCCGGCGCCACCAATGAGTTCTTTTCTGAATTTAAGTACAATGTATACCATCGCTCTAACGGTGAAGGAAAGCATCGTGAGGAAACCCACCAACCCGCAGTGGACCAGCGTGGTGGGAAAATGGTCCAAGCTTAGGAAGGCAGTTTAGACCTTGGGGATATGCACAAAGGTTCCATTCGAGAGAGCCAGGTGCAGGTACTGTTACCCCCACAGAGTATAGAATAGAATAGAATAGTGGGCAATCGGCTTACCTTATCATCGGACAAGAAGCCGATCTTGAACTTGGCGTCGTGGTCCAGCAGCGCGGCGCGCGCGCGCACGGTGCTGGCCACCATCACGCGCTTCTCCTTGCCCTGGAACGACTCCACGGTGCCCACCTCGACCCGGTTCGCGTACCCCGCCGCGGTGAGCCACTCCTTCACTTTGTGCACCTGGGAAGAATGGCCGCCGTTGTTAAATACCGTCAGAAATGGCTTTCTCTTCTATCGGAGATCAAGCCTCATTTTGGATCGCTCAGTCAGCGGATTAAGTAAGTATGTATCACATGTTTTTTTATACAAATCAGGTAGACAAGGAAAGTTTAGAAATGAAAATTAAACTTATAAAATATTTTGTCATTTGTTATATGAGATTTCTCCGAATATTTAATTTTCTCGGATACAAAGTGGCGTCTAGGGAAACTATTATGAAACTTTTGACTATAAATCCACACTTATTTCAATTGAATCTGCAGCAGGGGCAGCATACCTGTCTCAGATAGGGCGTGACGACGCCGATGTCCTCGGGGCGCACGCCGCGGCGCTCGGTCAGCGCCGTGATGTACTGCTTCACCAGCCCCAGCTCCATCTCGTTGAAGTAACTACGAACGATGGAGGAAGTATGTACAACCAATACATTAGAGGATCTAAATAGAGTTTTTCTTGATGAATAACACTAAAAAGTCTCGTAAAAATAAAACGTTAATGTGAGACCAATGACCATATGGTTCGCAACCTATCACGTGAGTATAAATGTGCTGCGAAAAGTGGGTGGTTCTTGTGAGCCACCTCTGACTACCCCTTCGGGGATTACAGTCGTGAGTGCATATGTATGTATGTATGAGACCAATCTCAGAACTAAAGTTGTTCAGAATAACCACCGCTGTCACCCTTTTCAGCTTTCAGTACCCTGTATGAGTATGAAGACATAGTGCATAAATCACATTCACATACAAACAAATAATGAAAAATCTTCAGTACCATACCATTGTACTAACTACAAGTAGACCATATCCCTTTTGAAATGACTGACTCAATATTTAATATGCACCTATTGATGATTTCATGTTTTAAAAAAAATACCGGCTTCCTTACCAAATAAATGAATCCGTCGCCACTGGTCTACTAGGTACATACCTGGGCGACTTCCCGATCCTCTGTTCCTTGGAGCAGCAGCCGTGGAACACGATGGCGCGCGAGCCCGGCGCGCCCGTCAGGATGTCGATGCTGCTCAGCGGGTCTTCCGCCGCGTACGCCTGCAGGTGATAATGATAGTTTATTCAATAATGACAGTTGCATAAATTAAATGTACTTAACTTTGTTGCCTCTTATATCGGAGGCCAAGACTCACTTTGGGTCGCCGAGTCAACGGAGTAAGTAAGTAATCTTCGTTGGCAAATCTAGTCCTACTAATATTATAAAGGCGAAAGTTTGTGAGTATGTGTATACGTTTGTTACTTTTTCACGACAGAACGGCTGAACAGATTTTAATGAAATTTTGTATATGGAGTTAGCTGTAACCCTGGATTAACACATAGGCTATTTTTTATCGCGGAATTCCCACGGGAAAACTTTTTAAGGCGAAGCGAAGCTCGCGGTAAACCGCTAAGTAAATAAAAACAGATAAAGCTCCTCACCAGCAGGTTCCCCTCGTAGAACAGTCGGTTGGGCAGGTCCAGTATGTCGCGGTGGCTGCGGAAGTTGTTCCTCAGCATGACCGTGTAGGCGGGGTCGCCGCGCCGCGCCAGGTACAGGGGGTTCTGGTCGCGGAGACGCTCCATTAGCGATATGCCTGGGTGAGAGAAATGAAGGGCTAGATTTTGAAATTCCATTGGGGATTATGGAAAAAGCGTCGAAGGGAGATTTTTTTTTGAACAGATATAATAAGACGTAATATTGATTGAAGCTGCCGAAAAATTTAATGGATAGAAAAAATATACCTACATAGGAAAATGTTTAAAAGGTTAGGACTAGGCTAAGCTCGTAGCATAATTTTGTTAATCAATCAATACACGCTGCATTACAAACCATGGCATTAAGTTCACCTATATACACATTTATTATTGTGCAATAAAGAATTTAATAATAATAGCAGACTTTATTTTTTCGCCATCATCTTTCACTTTTTTAACACCATCTCTTATTGCGTAAGCAATAATTTCCTCACCCAGCCCCTTCCTGGCGGCGTCGTGCGAGATGACGACGGGCCCGAGCTGCAGCGGGTCGCCGGCCAGCACGAGCTGCCCGCGCGCCTGCAGCAGCCCCGCCACCGGGACCAGGCACGCCGGCTCCGACGCCTGCGCCGCCTCGTCGATGAATAGGTGCGTGATGGGGCGCGTGTCCTTGCTGTGAGGTGGTGAGTGGTATTTATTGTCAAAAAAGTTTTTGATATTTTTTAACAATTTCTAATGAAATAGTCATAGACTAACCCTCAAATTCATAGAACGTATAAATTTACAACAAGGTTAAAATTGACCTAGAAACACACGAGTTTCTACTCTTTACGTCTGTCAAATGTTGAAATTCGTATAAAACAACGTCAATTTTAACCCTATTGTAAAGTGTCAAAAACCTCTATGAATTCGGGGGTTAGTATATGAAATAGTGCTATTCTGAAGGCAGAAATTCTAAATTTAACGCTGTCATACTATAAATTTTGCTAGCAAGACATGACATTTACGAAAACACTCATAGAGTCGAATTTTAATTAAAGAAATAAACCCGCAAATTCGTAGAGCTTTTTGACACTTTAAAATAAGTTTAAAATGGACGTTGTATTATAATTTTAACCTGGTTGTTAATTTACAATACGGTCTATGAATTTGAGGGAGAGGTTTTGACAGCTCTATAATTATTTTTTTGCCTTCAGAATCAACATCTTACAAAACTTTATAATCAAATACCTTACAAAAACAGACCATTTAGATTGAAATAAAAATTACTGTGTTAAATACCAAATGAGTATAATGTGTTTGACTATCGTAGGAGACATACGGTGGCCTGCGCCTAAAAGTATACAGGCGGAGTTTTTAAAATAGCGATCCCTGATGATGAAGGGACCAGCTACATCTGTTATAAATCCGGGGACGTGTTGTGTGTGATGTGTATAGCAGTAGTGTTTATGTGGATATGCTTGAGCAGCATGTGAGCTTGAGATCGCTATTTTAAAAACTCCGCCTGTATACTTTTAGGCGCAGGCCACCGTACATGCCCCTGAAGAGTAAAAAAAGTAAAGTGAGCAAAATAAACTTTACAAGCTGTGTGAAGTAGTAAAATACGGATTAAATAAAGCGTGCCAAATTACTATGTACATAGTAACTTACAATATTTTTTCTCCTCTAATTATAGGCAGGCTGGAAGAAATTGATTTATGATGATAAAGTGTGGACTTGCAATTACGGGCTATAAGTTATAGCCCTATAACATATACACGCTCCCTGCCGGTCTAATTTTATACATACTTATATCTTTTCCTCTTTCACAATATTAATAATAATAATTAACAATATTTTACTGATTTATATTTAGTGTTAAATATTACTCATAGTGTATTTTGAGTTATATTTTTTATAGAAATGTGTAAGTATTTTTTTTCTAAAGATAATTGAAAGATTAATTGCCAATTTCTCCATTGTCGGTTATCTAACCGACAGGAATTGATTTATACATTAAACGTCATCTCCATATAAAATTCATGACTAAAGTGTCAAAAGTTAACCACAACTCCCTGGTTATGCTCTAACCGAGAATGGAGTAATTGGCACTAAAATAGTTAAGTGTGAATGTTAATACTGCCAGAATGAAGCCGCTTTTCAATAAGCGACGGTCGCTACTTGTGCCGAGTGTCACCGACACACTAACTAGCTACTCAGTACTAAAGTTCCTAATTTAGGGCGACTTGCTCCATTTTTTTTAGATTTAGTGTTAAATCTCGATTTAAGCCATAAATTAGTATGGCATTGACACTATTTTCTTAAATTGAGATTAGACATTAAACCTAGATTTAAGATGTTGGTCCAATCGCCCTTAATGTATTGAACACCGGTAAAACTTATTAATGCAACAAACGATTAAGCAGGCACTCACGTGGCGAACTTGGCGGTGTGCGACAGCGTGGCGACGACGATGCTGTAGCCCGCCAGCATGCCCGGCGTCACGTTGCGGTAGCTCACGAAGCTCAGCCCATTCGAGTACGGCTCCAGCGCTTCCGGCATGCACTCCCTGGAATGGAGAGAAAAAGTTAAAGCTAATTACAGATGGCGCCTGAGGCGACTGTGCCCGATTCCCCAGTTTTAATTGGTTGGTTGTGTCGCCATTTTTTTCCCCCAATAATGTAATTGGACACTCGATTGTGCTGCCAAAGTTTCACTTGGTTTTTTTCCTGATTAAATGTATGCTGTATGCATTATCTTCTCAGAAGTTTATTTAGTGCTAACTACGGCCGCACCTTGAAAAAAATGTAAATTATGGTAAAGCACGCGTTTTAAGCGCAAACTAAATTAACTGCTGGATTCTAAGACCTCAAATACATAAACAAAGCATTAAGTACCAATTCTCCTGTGACTTTGGAATAACGCTCTAGCAATGTAATTATGTTCTTTTTTTCAATTAGCGGCGATGTTAGTCTTTCTAACTAGCGTCGCCAGGGTTTTCACCATTCTAGTCTATGGTTTTCACCATAAGAGTATGTTCGTCATCACTGTACTCACCACACACGGAACTTCGAGTTGGCCCGGAGCAGGAAGTTCTTTGTCCCCGGGAACCTGTCCCGGTACTGAACCAGCACGCTCGCCACGTGATCCGCCGCCATGTTGGAATCCGTGCAGACTAATATGCGGTTGTCAGGACTCTTCTTTACTAGCTGGAAGGGAATAGACGTGATGGGAGTTAGAATGTAGGTAGGGATAGTAAAAGTGTCATAGATAGATTAAAAATACATTGATGCCTGACTCCCCTATACCTACCAAAGCCATTTTTTTTTTATTGTAATATAGTCTTATGACATTGTAAGCTTGTTGACTTATGCTATTTGTAAGTGTAAATTGAGATAGTTTCGCCGAAGCAAATCATGAGTGTGTTGTTTGAGAGTATACATTTATACAATAAACCTTCATTAAAGTGATAGTTATACCGTGCCCGGTGGTTCATGTAGCAGATACGACGCAGTACACGAAGCCAAACTACTCCACATGAGGCGATGAGCGCCAAAGTGGCCTATCTTTTTGCACATTATTTAATGATTGTGCTGTTTGAAATTACAACCTGTAGTATAGCTTCCACGATGGTGTTGGTCTTGCCGGTGCCGGGCGGCCCGTGCAATACGACGCAGTACAAGAAGCCAAACTACTCCAAATTATCTAAAGCTAGTCTTCTTTATTTCTTTCTTACTGAGTGTGCTGTTTGCAATAACAACTTCTCCTAACCTGTAGTATAGCTTCCACGATGGTGATGGTCTTGCCGGTGCCAGCAGCCCGTGCAGCAGATACGACGCAATACACGAAGCCAAACTACTCCACATTATTTAAACCCAGTCATGAGTGTGCTGTTTGTAACTATAACTGTAATACTAATAATAACTTCTAACCTGCAGTATAGCTTCCACGATGGTGATGGTCTTGCCGGTGCCGGGCGGCCCGTGCAGCAGAAACGTCGCAGTACACGAAGCCAAACTATTAAATGCAAGTCATGAGTGTGCTGTTTGCAATAACAACTTCTTCTAACCTGCAGTATAGCTTCCACGATGGTGATAGTCTTACCCGTGCCGGGCGGCCCGTGCAGCAGATACGACGCAATACAAGAAGCCAAACTACTCCAAATTATCTAAAGCTAGTCTTCTTTATTTATTTCTTATTGAGTGTGCTGTTTGTAATTACAACCTCTAACCTGTAGTATAGCCTCAACGATGGTGATGGTCTTGCCGGTGCCGGGCAGCCCGTGCAGCAGGTAGGGCATCTTAAGTCAGTCATGCATGAATGTGCTGTTTGCAATAACAACTTCTTCTAACCTGCAGTATAGCTTCCACGATGGTGATGGTCTTGCCGGTCCCAGGCGGCCCGTGGAGCAGGTACGGCGCGGTGCCCGAGGTGCCCGCCACGATGTGCTCCACGGCCTGCCGCTGCTCCACGTTGGTCGCGATCAGCGGGTTGAAGAACCTGGTTGAGAGGAATTGATTAGGACTATAAGGTTTTTGTGATTGCGAGAACATCGGTTAGGATATTTTAAATATTGTAAAAGTTCCTAAAGTAATGCAATATCTGCGGTCATAAATCCCACATTCTGTAGTGTGTGAGCGTGTGTTAAACAATTGTAATGTTAGGTGTCATAAATTTCCACATACTCGTGTGTGTTTGTGTGTGTGTGTGTGTGTATACAATATATGTGTGCTAAACAAGTACAATATCTGCGTCCATGAATTTCCACTTTCTTTTGTGATTGTGCGTGTATGTTAGGCAAGTCCTCCTGCAGGTTGACTGGTAGAAAATGCTTCTAGCATTAAGTCCACCTCATTGTACATATTTACTTCTGTATATTGTGCAATAAAAGCATAAATAAATAAATAAATAAATACAATATCTGCGTTCATGAATTTCGACATTCTTTCCTTTTTTCCTGTGTGTGTGTGTGCTAAACAAGTGCAATATCTGTCAATAATTTCCACTATCTCTCACTAGACAAGTGCAATACCCGCCGCTATACATCTCCACTCACTCGACAATGCTTGTAACGGGCGGCACTCTTGGGTTCTCGGCGGGGAACACGCGGGGCAGCTGCCGCGCCTGCGCCAGCGCCGTGACGGCCGCGTGCATGCGCTCCAGCGGCACGCGCGACATGAAGAAGCGGACGTCGAAACGCGCGTCGGGGCGGTAGTGTTGCAGGAATCTGGGGGGTGGAGAAAATAATTCGTTTATTTTTCTGCCAGTCGTCCAACTGTAAAGTACAAACTGACTTTAGTTACAACCATTTGATGAAACTGTAAATACCTATCTACAATTTTTTTTTATGTAGCCGATTCAGTGTCCCACTGCTGGGCAAAGGCCTCCCCATGTTTACTCCACACGTCTCTGCTGTCGACCACCTGACGCCAATCCGGCAAAAATCTGTCCAGGTCATCCCGCCATCTCCGTCTTGGTCTACCTGGGCGCCTGCGTCCGTCGCTCGGCACCCACTCGGTTATAATTTTTGCCCACCGGTCTGAGTGCATTCGCATGACGTGGCTTCAGCTTAGCAATATCTACATGATACAATCTAAATAACTTATTCTTAACTTAAGAAAAACTTATGACTCTAGGTAACTATAACCAAAAAAATACTATGTGGCTTCGCTCCGGAACGCATCCGACGCAAAGGTCCCTCAGGCGGTGGCAGCGTTGCCTCGCTGTACAACCAGAGAGATCCTCTGCATCAGAAACGCTCCAGAGCGGATGTCTAGCCCGCAGTCCCTCATGCGACGGCCTAGGCTTTTAATGAATATTTTTCCGTCATGGCCCCAGATTCCCACTTTAGGTTAATTCTAAATGTTAAACTAAGGTGTGCAATCTTGATAATATTGTATTTGGTAACACGTGTACATATTTATCCTTACGACACAGGCTTGCCTAGTGTGAGGATCGTTGCATCTCGATCCTTTGTAAAACTTCTTTTGACAATAAATGATTTGTATTTGATTTGTATTTGTAATGATATGAAAGTTACGTTAATGGTTACGTCAATTATGATAATACTACATATCTCTTAAAGCTAGTCGCTGCGATTACAGTTGCGTTTTGCGACATGAATCAGACTAAAATATCTAGATTTGCTAATCAATGAGGTCCAAAGGTTAAGGATATTGGTATTCAGTGTGAAGTCCCATACTCTATCGTATTGCAAAAAAAAATTAGCAAATTACGCACGGTCGCTAAGCATAGCGAAAATTGCCATTGCCCTACTTATGTATATTTGTCTCTGTCGCACGCGCGCAGTAATAGACGCATTTTTCCTGAAATAAAAATGACATATTATGTATCTAGCCTATCTGAAACCTAGTTAAACATTGTGAGATATGGCGTTTCGACTTTCTCCGTGTTCGGCATCATAAGGGTCACAGTGACAGTTAAATAAAGTCAATTTTTCTGTCCACCTTTAGTTTGCAAGGTGCGGGTGCCTATATAAATAGAGTGAGTCGCCCGCGCGCCTCAGTTGGTTTTTTGATTTTTGAAGTGAACACTTCGGCATAATGGCTCAATGTAGCCACGGTTCTCGTCGGCTTCGCTCCGACGGGGAAAAATATAATATTGAATAGAGTGAGTCGCCCGCGCGCCTCAGTTGTAATATCACCATGCAGAAATGACTAGGTTTCAGATAGGCTAGATACATAATATGTCATTTTTATTTCAGGAAAAATGCGTCTATTATGTAGTCTGAGCCTATCTGAAACCTAGTTAAACATTGTGAGATGTGTTTATTATCGCATGGTGGAGAGAAAACCAACTGTGACCCATAAGCTACTGATGAGTATATCAGTAGATAAATATTTGAATCTATAAATTTATAATGCATAGATTTCTAGGTAGTAGATATACTAAAAAGAAAGGTATAAGTATACATAAGACTTAAGTACTTCCTTATTATTCCTGACTTGTGTTTAACAGGATACCTCAGCGGAGGCATCAAATTGAAGTGCTATAACACTTTTAGAAGCGGTGCACGTTACCCGATTTGTCGTCCTCCATGCTGATGTGGCTACGGCGACTGCAGGTGGTTACTCAGGCTTCGTTGGTGTGCCCTTGTATGGCTAACATGACCAACCTTGGCAGTAAACGTTCGTCTGCATATGCCAAAATCACTGATGAATAGCGCACGTTACTCGATACCTTCTAGATAAGTCACGCATAATGATGGCTGATGACGATGATGACCGTGCTAGCAATAGTGCAGGCGTTTCCGCTGAGCATAAAATCTCTTCCCAGACAGGGGGCGTTTGGATCTGGCAACCAGAACAGGAGTGCCAGGTGTGCGCAGCGATGCAGGTGGAACAACACAGCCGCCAGGGCAGGAGTGCATGGCTGGGTCTATGCAGCGATGCAGGTAGCACAAACCGGTGGCCAGGGCCAGGACCGGGTGTACACTGCGATGCAGGTGGCACAAAACGGTGGCCAGGGCCAGGACCGGGTGTACAGCCGCCAGGGCAGGAGTGCATGGCTGGGTCTATGCAGCGATGCAGGTACCACAAACCGGTGGCCAGGGCCAGGACCGGGTGTACGCTGCGATGCAGGTGGCACGAGACGGCGGCCAGCGCAGGAGCACAGGGCCGGGTGTATGCTGCGATGCAGGTGGCACGAACCGGTGGCCAGGGCAGGAGCGCAGGGCCGGGTGTACGCTGCGATGCAGGTGCCACGAGACGGTGGCCAGCGCGGGAGCACAGGGCCGGGTGCAGGTTACACGAAACTTCAATTTCACCGAATCGGCCTGCCTACCCTCAGCGGGTAGGTACCGGCGGATCACATTACTCGCCGCACATGCCACAATGTCCCAACATACTGAAACTCGGAGCCACGTGCTTCCTGTAAAAAAAATCCTATGATGGTCCTGGAAAGCTCCTGTTTGTAAACCTTACATAAGCTATAATCAAGTGCATTATTGTAATAGCAAAGTTTTTATCAACTGTTTTCTAAAAATATTAGAAATTGAGGGTAGAAAAATATATTTTATAATTTTTTCCTGTATAATATTAACATATGCTTTACTAAAAGCGGTCATTAATGTAAGTATCTCTCAAGCGCCACTAGTAGGACCGGAATATGTGATCAATCATCACCACGACTATTGAATCGGACCCTACTGCGTGGGATAAAAACCCCAAGCGCCGGAGCATTATGACCAGTGGCTGAGCTTTTAAAAGCAGTAAATAATAGCATTTTACTCACGGCTTATCAACTCAAACCTTCGTTGCGAAATCCTCAGCAATGGCTGCGTGCGCAGCAGCCGGCAGGCCTCACGCCGCCTGGTCCGCATCACGCTACAGCTCCCGGTAGCGAGGACTCCGCAAATTCAATATTATATTTTTCCCCGTCGGAGCGAAGCCGACGAGAACCGTGGCTACATTGAGCCATTATGCCGAAGTGTTCACTTCAAAAATCAAAAACCAACTGAGGCGCGCGGGCGACTCACTCTATTTATATAGGCACCCGCACCTTGCAAACTAAAGGTGGAGAGAAAAATGGACTTTATTTAACTGTCACTGTGACCCTTATGATGCCGAACACGGAGAAAGTCGAAACGCCATATCTCACAATGTTTAACTAGGTTTCAGATAGGCTCAGACTACATAATAGTGCCCTCACGCTCGCACACCTGGAAGAAAATGCTTTTAGCATTAAGTCGACCTAATTGTACATTACGATTGTAAATTGTGCAAAAAATTATAAATAATATAAAATAAAAAATAAAAAACCTCGGCAGAGATGTGATTGGTTGTAGATGCAAAGGTCAACATTCGTTTTTTTTCTGTTATTGCTGGCGAGAGAGTAGTGAGAGCGGTGGTAGCTCAGTCGGGTAAGCACCCGCTTCTCACGCCAGAGATGCGGGTTCGAATACCGGCGCTGACATGTACCAATGAGTTCTTTGAATTGAAGTACAATTTATACCATCGCTCTTTCGGTGAAAGAAAACACCATGAGGAAACCTGCATATCTAGATTTAGCACATCGATAGATCGATAGATATGTAAACCCACCAACCCGCAGTGGAGAAGAACTGTGGAGGCCCTATGCTCCTCGTGGAGTTAGAGGAATTAATCACCCTCACCAACCCGCAGTGGACCAGCGTGGTGGGAAATGGTATAAGCTTAGGAAGGCAGTTTAGACCTTGGGGATATGCACAAAGGTTCCATTCGACAGAGCCAGGTGCAGGTACTGACACCCCCACAGAGAATAGAATAGAAAGTTATTGAGTACTCACGCGTGGTTGAGTCCGCCGAGGTGCGCCACGTTGCTCTCGATCTTCACTATGGCGCCTTCGAACATCACCTCGTCGTTGCCGTGCGGCTTCACGAACACCGTGTCGCCTAAACGTATAACACATTTAGTTATGAAGGATAGTCACATTTAGATAAGGGAATAGTTTTAGAGTTGTTACATGTGGTAAGTAGCACCCCTAAGTGGACAAAAATCCAAAATTCTTTTCAAATCTAGTGTCACCGGTACCACCGATTACTAAATAGAACAACGTAAAAGTACTTCATTCAATAGCGGTAATTATCTATAGCGCAGATGTCTACGGATACTGTGTTATTAATTGCACATAAAATAAAAATTGTACAAAGGCGAACTTAATGGTAGTAGCATTCTGTACCAGTTAACCTTTGATGCTGTCGTTACCAATAACTTTCTCGAGAGATATAATGTTATCTGTGTTTATTGAAGAAGTTTACTGTAAGAGGTAGAATGTTTGATGTTGCTTACCGAGCATGAGCGAGGGTCGTTTCTCGGCCAGGCCGGGCACGTTCAGCAGGTACACCTCGCCCTGTCTGCACAGAGGCACCTTCAGCATGTTGTATTTCTGCAACAGAGAGTTAGTTATTGCACGGCATTCGTCAAAAAAACATATAAAGTCTGCATTTTTGTCGGGCTTCGTAGCATATCATGTGTTTGCTAGTTTAGTTTGACGTAATATTTAACTGGATACCTGCGTCCATCAGGACGAGATGTGATATACGGAGAAATTGTAAAAATGTGGACCCAGCCTAAGATTTAATAAGTATTCGGAAAGCTATTTTTGTGTTCATAATTTCTTAATATTAAGCAGCAGGCCTGGAATAATTTCAGTCTATTTCATTAATTTATTTACTGTACTAAGATTTTGAATGCTTACCTTCAGGTTCATTCTAACAATGGTTTCTTCATACCACAGCAGATTGTGGAAGAATTCAACATAATTATCTTCCTTCACGCCGATGTTGAAGGATTCTCTGCAAAATATATCATTGAGTTAGAGCCTCTTTCTCAATTATCGAAAGCGCTACTTCGCGCGCTACACAAAAGATTTTACATATTCTGTTTTATTTAATAGCAAACTAGAACTAAACTAATACAGTCTGGGCCAAACAAACCTGAACTCTCTCGGGTAGCAATTGCCACTCTGAGGAGGGTCAGATGTATTTGCCCTAGACTGTACGTGACGTTTTTGTTTCCTCACATGATGGTTTCGGCGACGGCGCGGTCTTGGTCCGAGGCGTCTTCAGGCAGCTGCAGAGCCCTCGCGAATATGGTCTTATACTGCTTCGGTATTGTGAACGTGGTCGATCGGCGACTGGACAAACAAACAAGCATGATCAGTATAATTACCTAAAGCACCAGTTACCAGTAGGTAAAATGTTTATTATGGCGTGTGTAACAGCTACATAGTTTTGCGCGGACTCTGTACGCAATTTGCGGTGGTACGCGCGTCTTATAACGGGCGTCCAGTTGGCGTACTGGGAATGCAACCTAAGAGCCGTGGTGGCGTAACGAACAAGATCTCTTCATCCTAATCCTAACTAATATTATAAATGCGAAAGTAACTGTGTCTGTCTGTCTGTCGGTCTGTCTGTCTGTCTGTTACTCTTTCACGCCAAAACTACTGAACGGATTTGAATGAAATTTGGTATTCATATGGTCTAGACCCTGAGAAAGAACATAGGCTACTTTTTATCCCGGAAGCTCGCGGGCACAGCTAGTTAAGTATATATCAAAATATGTTTATAAAAGTGTATACTTATGTATAATTTATACATTTAAGAAGGCAATGGAGACAGCCACCATTTTCATTATATCTCACAAATTGTACTGTAAATATAAAAAAACAGTAGGTATTTACTCCGTCATAATCACCAATCGTCATAATCGAAAACAGGTCTGCATTTTTTTCACGTGTAGTGGGACACTATCAACGCCATTATACTTTCTATTACTTTAGATAGTGTGAAAGATAATTTACTCAAGGACAAAAAGTGCACTTGGCATCCGGTCATTATAAAGAGATTAACAGAAACTTTATCAATTAACTATTTCTGATACGATTACGATACAGAAAAAGTGTTTCTTTTAGAACGAGGTGATTACCCCAAGAATAACAATATGGATGGTTATAAAGCTGAATAAACTAAATATAGATTTGATTAAATCTAACTTTCTTGATGCTTGTCGCATGTATCGCCGTTATAAAAGGTTTTCTAAATTATGTTGGTTGGTTTAACAATCGATTTCGAGCCAATCATACACAAACGAACTTCTTAGGGTTATATTATTACACTGATCCATGTTGGCATATTCATTATGAAAAAAAAAGTCACAGGGCTAAACATTTATGTAGGTTCTTAACAGACGCGAGGCAAACAACATGGCTCATCGTAGAGTAACAATGCTCCAGATCTCCAGAGACGGCCAGATTTCTTTGCTCCAGACTATACATATCAGTTTAGCCGAAACTGTACAACAATGTAGAATGTGAAATATACATACACAGCCACAGTGCAACGCAGCAACGTGTCAGCCTTCACTTCCTTTTGCGCGTACGGACTTATGATCTTGTTGTGCTCAGCTGGACTCGTTTCCACGTATACATTCTGAAATAATAAACACAAAAACTATGTTATGTAGGCGCGGTTATAAGTTATCAACGTCTGTGGGAGAATATACTACTACTACCACTGAGGAAAAATGGCTACTATTACTACTACTAAAACAAAGAGATATTTAGAAAGACATAATGCCCGTCAGAGTAATAGGTAAATATCTATTAATAGTAAAAGAGTATTCAATTATACTTTTATTTTTATTTTGTTGTTTAAGCTTAAAGCTTAAGTACTACCTACCTTCAAGTTAATATTGTTTGTAACCAGGTTACAAATAATATTAATTACACTGGCATCCATGACACACGTTGTGCCATGGATGCCAGTGTAATTAATATTATTCAGACACAGCATTCCGCACTAGGAAGCCACCATAATTCATTTATTTGTAATGAACTCACAAGTCACACCCTTTTTTTTGTACTTGTGTGAACCTTAAGGTGTTTACCCAAATAAATATTTTTGATTTATTGTTTTTAGTTGACATAAACATATTATGAACCCATAACACCCTAGCGTACTTAGAGGAATTCTGAAGTGGAGACCATGAACAGGCAAGTGTAACTTAAATCGCTGATTGACGCATGTTGGTGCATAGTATAGTAATATGAGCTTTATGTAGAATGTCATATTACATTATGGTATAGTGCCACAAACTTATCTGTTCCGGTGAGAGCGAACTAAATTGGTCCATATAATCTATGTCAATATGAATTTCATTTAGTAAGTAATGAGGTATGGACCAATTTAGTTCGCTCTCACCGGAACAGATAAGTTTGTGGCACTATACAAGGTGATGATTATGAGTTGGCAGGACAGTTAGACATATAAACCCCATAGAACAACGCGGACTCGGGTGTACCCTCGGGAAGCGTCATAGCGATCTTTCTTGATACAAAAAAGTCTGCCAATTTTTGCGGGGGGAAATTTTACCGTTTACCTTGATTATGTCTCATAGGACATGTCATTATGAGTTTTAATTCCTAGCAATAAGGCTTATGTCAAGAGACATTTAATTATGAACACAGTGTCGTCATTCTTTCTTGCCATGGATGGAACAATTATCGATAAGCGTTATCGATGAATTCGAGATCATGTGTGTGAAATATAAATTTAAAATAAATTAAATTATGAATGATTAACATATGAAGCATTTATTTATATAACTTATCTTTTAAGTTTTTTCTTAAAATATAGAGTGTAGATAAAATGCTTCCAAAAAGTTATCCATATGATTTACTTACCTGTCAAACTAAACAATTTTTTGCTATACGACTATAGTGCCACAAACTTATCTGTTCCGGTGACAGCGAACTAAATTGATCCATATCTCATTACTTACTAATGAATTGTATATTTTAAAAGATTAGATGGGTTTATTAACACCCGCAAGAGCAAAATAACAATACGAGCAAACTTAAAATCTTATAGAATTAAGAAATATTAGAGATTTATTTGAGCTGTCACCGGAACAGATAAGTTTGTGGCACTATAACTGGCATTTTTATGGCATTGGTTGCTAGGCAACGGCTAATAACAATAAACCATGACCGAAGGCGATCAAATCGGTGAACAAATCCGGAAATCCGAATATTCTATGCAATGAAGCTGTCATTTAGTATGTAAACTAATCATTTTACACGAAACGAACGCTTTGCCTACTAGATTGAGTCTAGTGAAAATTTAGATTGCAACTAGTTTTTTATGAATCGGTGGGCCTTTCTGGCCCACTACCCCGGCAGAGGGGAATGTCTGCCTATTTCGTCTCCAGACCATTCATACTCAATGTATGAACCCCCTTTTGTGAATAAACTTACCTCCACAGTCTGAAATCACAAAAGGGTATTGAAAACATATCCAGACATCGGAGTTGATAAGCACATTTTACCTTGAAAGGATGATGGCATAAGCACCAATAAGTAATAGTGAAAGCTGGTATAAATTAATGAATGAATTTGAGCATATATGATAAAAAAGGTGGATATGAAAAAATTCTTACCATTTCTCTTATAATAATTAGACTTTCGTTAGTTTTAACTTTTTGGAAGAAAAACAAAATGTGCATGTTGTATAAACCAATGTTTTCCGACCTGAATGTTATATGTATGTCTCTTGGAACAGCATTTTCTGTAATCAAATAAATACCATTGTAATAAAGTCATTATGTAGAAAATATTAGGGAAAATTATTTATTTATATTTTCATGGGTACTGCCCACCACAGATTCACAAAACAAATTAGTTGAACATGTCTCAATTAAAAACCAAACCCTATTGATTTCAAATCTCTATATGTTTTAGAGCTAATCTAAAACTCACGGAGTCAAACTTATAACATCCCTATGGTTCAGTTAGGAGGGAATATAACTAACAATCAGTCTTATCAATACACAAATCTTTGAAACACATTAATTTATCTTAGATTCCTTGCAAGAAACCTTTTAAGGCAAAGCAAAGTTTACAGAAAAATTGCAGTAGCTCTGTAGGTAAACTACCTAAACCTTAAGGCCATTTATCTCTACAAAGTTACCTGACAGAGCCAGGTCAACGCGCTTACACTACCATAGATAGTAGCATGCAATAGAAACAAGTATAGAATAGGAGCAAGGGAGTATTACTTGGGTGCAGTATGTAGGGGTCTTCTCCAAGCACCAGGCCATGGTCGTTCATGGTGAAGTGCAGGTGCGGGTGCACCAGCTGCACCCCGACCACCAGGAAGTCCTCGCTGTTTGTCTCATTCAACACTTTGAAGCTGAATTTCACCTGCTCGTTGGGTTTCGTCTGAAATATTTTGCCGGTGACTATTGATTTTTTTTGGTGTATGGTGTAACTTTCACAAAATGT
Organism: Plutella xylostella; assembly: GCF_932276165.1. Classification (NCBI taxonomy): domain Eukaryota; kingdom Metazoa; phylum Arthropoda; class Insecta; order Lepidoptera; family Plutellidae; genus Plutella; species Plutella xylostella. The sequence continues at coordinate 6,084,132 of NC_064005.1, forward strand.
AATGTGAAGTATGTCCCAATGTAAATATTTTTTCCTCAAGTATAATTTAGTAATTAGGTAATTACAGAAACGACATTCAGGAATACATTTTTGTAATGGTCTACTACTAATTATCAGGATAAAGGTACTTACCGAGGCATCAATTTTGGGCCGAACATTGTTGGTGCTATCCACACACTTTGAAGCAGTGATGTCACATGACACTACCATTCCATGCCTGTTACCTGAATATTTTTTCCTAAAAATAAATAAGTGTTAGTTTGGGACAGTACTGACAGACATACAAAATAAAATATGGTGGGGTACCATGAGATGAACCTGAAATTTAACATTGTTTATACAGTGTTGCAGAGCAATTAAAAGCTATTCAGATTGAGCACTAAACTTTAATTTCTATATAGACAATATGTACTGGTTTTTTTAAGAAACCGAGTAGTGGTGATTGAGGGTTGGGAAGCCCAGGACCGCAGCTCCTGGGGATAGGAGCCTTGAAATCTTAATAAACATCTAGGTGGGTAGATACAGGCATACCAATAGCCAAACCTACAATAAGTAGTAAAATTTACAGTAGCATTACAGGAAATACATCAAATCATATTGTATTTTAGTTCAAGGTCAGTAGAACACAGTAAGAAAACAGTAAGAAAAAATTATCTAAGTACTTAGGTAGGCCAACTTACCGGTTTTGAGTATACTCATAGAAAACTTTGTTCTTGATATGTTCCGGCGATACATCGTGATCAAGCGATGTAATTTTCAGATTGCAGAATTTGCACGCCATGACTTGTAGTCCGTTAAAACAAGTACGAACTTTTAAACAAAACAAATATTAAATTTAATTAAGTTTCGTTAGATAGGAGCCAAGGAGCAAACTACTTCTCAACAACGTACAATCGTAACTGGTGAAACTGAAGATTATGAACTCGTTATGAAGCCATTTTTATCAGTGAATAATAAACTTCTTTGTATGTTTTTTTTTGTTTCGAAAAACACAAAGCTGGCAGACACACAAATTACGGGGATTCCTAGAAATAGAGTTGACATATTAAAAAACAAGTCTGAAATCTGTGTTGCCAGTTAAACCTGTGTTAAAGTTAAAACCCAGAAAAGTCGCATACAGTATTACAGTCATGCGACAGCATGCATGCATGGTGCATGATGCAGCCCATGAAAAACATTTTGACACTTTGAAATTTATATAGTATGTAAAGTAGTTTGACGTTTCTGTGGCGGTTTTTGTTCAAAGTGAACACATTTGAACAAAAACCTTAACTTACAGTCCAACTATAAAGTCATGAAAATTAAGAGTGCGATTTTGAAAGACTTAAAAATACAGTACTAACCGTTTCTTTTTATTTTAACGGATTTGTGCTTAAATAATGCCTAGTTTCACCATAGTCTGTTAGATCATTAACACCCCTTTTACATTGTAATGACATAAATTATACGTCATCCCCATATTAGGTATAGTGCCACAAACTTATCTGTTCCGGTGACAGCTCACATAAATGCTTAATATTTCTTAATTCTATAAGATTTTCAGTTTGCTCGTATTGTTAATTAGCTCTTGCAGTGTTAATAAACCCATCTAATCTTTTACAATACACAATTCATTAGTAAGTAATGAGATATGGATCAATTTGGTTCGCTCTCACCGGAACAGATAAGTTTGTCGCACTGTAGATGTGTCAAAAGTCAACTACACCCTTGTTATTACAACAGAGTATGGTGAAACTGGGGCTAAAGGTTGTCAGGACCACAAAGCAAATACCTTTGTGGTCAGAGCCGGGAGCACAGAATTCTAAACCTCCGTTAACGTTGCGTATCGTCAAATGTCACTGTCAAAATGTAAGGCAAATTTGTTAGTTCCAAAAGTGGCATGTGTTTTTTCCATGTTAGGTGGAATTTCACCAAACGCTTAACGTATTTAGTAGCCTGTCATACGTCTGTCAGTACAAAATGTATTTAAAATTTGATTTTAGTTAAGTACCCTTAGTGTAGTTTCAAAAATAGTATCGAATCCTGTGCTCGCACCTCAGGACTTTTCAATGTCAGAGAGCTACAATTTATTATTTAAAGGAATATATATATATCAAATATCATACTATTGAGACCACTGAGACAGTGGGTAAAAAGTCTTGAGTAAAGAAATAGGTATATTATTTCTTTACAAAAATAACAACATTTTTGGGGAAGCTTATTTTCTATTTTCTGGCAACACTAACTAAACCATTGCTGCCAACATAACGGCATATATAATAACCGATTAACCGATAAAACCACAGAACACATTTACTCTAGCGAGATGGATAAAACGCATTATTTAAGCTGCGTACAGACCGGCCCATCGAACGCCAACGAACTGATTTCGTTGGCCTTCGTTGCTGCAATCTGGATGGCTTAGCGAATGCCAAATTGCCAACGATCGCTCGTTGGCGTGTGCCGGCGATCCGAAGCGTAGCGGCAACATCAAAGCAATCGAGCTATTTGAACAAACTCTGTTTGGACGATCGCCTAAGGCCAACGAACGAATGCTCAGTTGAAGCAAGAGAGCGTAGCGTGTGGACGTCCAATTTGATAATTACTTGAATATTTCCCGCCATTTAGATCATGCAGAAAAACAAAGAATGGAGTAACGACGATATGTTTTCAATTATGATGATGTTGTCGTCGTCCATGATTAAATTTCGAATGAAAGAGAAAATAACCATAATCAAGTGCCAACGAACGTTCTTTCGAGTACTAATTGTATTTGGACGTATTAGCGAACTCCAATGAGCATGCGGAAGCCAACGCTATCAAACGATAAATATTCTTCGTTGGGCGTTCGTTGGGCCGTTCTCTACGCAGTATAAGTCGCGGCTGATAGCCGCGTCCGTAAACCGTTTCCGCTAGTGTGTCGGCGCCTTTAATATTTCGAACACAGAATCATGTAGATGTCAATTTATTTGACATTGACAGCTATTTTTAAATTTCACATTTCAATTTCAGTATTTGTGTTATCAAAGCGCAGAATGGTTGTATTTTGTGCGTTGAATGAATAGTCTCAAGTTTAAAAATATTAATTCGTAAATTTTATTACATAAACTTTATTTACGGATTAAAATAAGTTACATTTGGTTACCGTTCAAGTATTAACATGTATTAGGAGCAACCCTAACCTCAAAGGAATTCTTCGTGGGATACATTATTTAATATTGAATCTATTTTCAAAATGAGTGCAAACGAAAAGTTCTTAGATATATTAGTTCCTAGACGAAAGGAAGCTTCAGTATTTCAGTACATGACAAGGCCATGGAATCCTCAAAAAACGTTCAATTTGGATCAACATTACTCGCCGACGAAAATAAAGGCGGCTGCGGCAAATTCTGTCTACATCGACGCAATATTGGAAGCCGTAAGTTTTGATTCGGTTATCAATTTCAAATGCCTTATTTTTTCTCATTCACTGCGGCCAAGAACCACAGATGTGAAGTGCAGCAACTTTTTGCAAAATGGAGCGAATACCTCATCTACTTCTTTTATAATTATATAGGTACTTTATTCTTACTGACTGGTTCAGTTCTCTTTTAGTTGCAACAGCCATAGGGACATTGGACCATATCACTTGGCATGTAGGTAGTAAAGTAAGAAAATCTAAACTTAATTTTTCAACCATAGGAAAGTGCCAACACAGGAGTTTGTAAGAAAAAACTGAAAAAGGAAATACTGAAATATTTAGATGAAATGGGCATGGAGAAGAAACAATGTGTGATCCGCTGGATGGGAACCTGCTTCCTGAAAGTGGCTTCAATGATGAAGATTGGAATTTTTGTCAATGAAACTGCTGCTCTTAAGGTAATTTGGGATTTATTTCATATTATTTTAAACATTGAATTTTAACTTTACTGTAAATATACTTTGATGAAATTACTTATAAAACGCAATACTTTACAATAAATTAGATAATAATTATTGTCATGATTGTTAGCTAATATTGATTATATGTTTATTTTTATTAATATACAGATACAGTACGATACTAGTGAATATACAATAAAGGCTATGCCATATCTGCATTCCTATGCTAAAAGAAAGGCGGTATGGGTTCTATGCTAAAGCTATGAATAAACAATATAAAATTCTTTCAATTACAATAACCTATCAGCACTAATGAAGTATAATTGTTGCAGATGCGAAGTGTGATGGGGAACAATCCACTACTGCTGCTGCCAACTCACCGGAGCTACGCCGACTTTTGTCTGCTTACATACTTCTGTTATCATTACGACATGGACTTCCCAGCTGTAGCTGCTGGCATGGGTAAGTTCAGATTTTTTATTAATTACATATCTCTCCTAGTACACTGTATTTTCGATATACAAGCCTTTAACTACTTTATTCCCTTATCGGGTAGGCAGGGGTACATTGCCATACACATCTTTTACCAGTGTCATAGTTAGGACCGCAAGTTGAAACTACTATCCACCTGGCCAAGGATCAAATCCAGGAACCTCACTTAGGTACTGACCACTATATTTGGCATATGATACTAGACAGTAAACAATTATTAGAAAGGGTATATCATATCAGATTACGATATGCATTATAATAGGTGGGATGTATGATATAATATACAGGGTGTTGTAAAAAGGGTATACTAAACCGACACCTACATGTGCAGCACGGTATATCCTAAGCCCTAAAATGAAATCAGAATTTCAAAATTTCGAAAAAACAGTCATTCTCCATAGTAAAAATTCATGTGACCAACATAGTTTTTATGCATTTGACTTATTTTTTTCGCGAATTTTGAAATTCAGATTTTATTTTCGGGCTTAGATATACCATGCTGCACATGTAGGTTTCGGCTTAGTATACCCTTTATGCAACACCGTGTACTCGTATATAGGTACATTCATCCAACGTTTAAGTAAGCATATTCAAATTAACTACACACAGGACATATTTACCCAAACGAATGCATATATTTATTGTATAATATACCTACTTTGCCTAAGAACTGTTAACATAATAAAATGATATACAAATAAATTATGAACCTATGGTTTATTTATTGACTAATATATTCCTATTGTTAAGAAATGCTCAGGCTAAAGGAAAACTTAAACAAGAAGTTATCTTGCTTATTCACCTATAGTAAAAATGGACAATGGAGAACATTAAATAAACAGGTAACAGTTATCAGGAATTAATAACAGAACATCATGTTTACCTACCGCTACCGGCCTATCTCAATTAAAGTTATGAAGTGATATCTTTCCGCTAATCCTTACTTCACATGCTGTGATTTTGACGTTTTTTTATTTTTTATATTTCTGTAGCCATTTATATCTACTGAGATAGACATAAATGGCTACAGAAATATAAAAAATGCCCAGTGGCAAAGGCATCTGGTATCTGTTGTTGATCTCCCGACGCGAAATATCTCGGAAAAAATCTATCCAGTTTGACTTTAATAATAGTAACATCACGATTTCCAGTACCTAATTTAAATGACCAAAGTGGTACCTAGAAACCAGTTTTGATCATATCCGCAATTTAGAACTTCGCACAATAGCCTAGGTATTCTACTGTGTGACGATATTTTTCTGCTTAAATTAAGAGACGATTCCGTATTTTTTTACATTCAAATCAAGACTCGACATTTTTTTTTTGTTTGTAAACACATATGTTATCATTCATCTTCTTAGCTAGTCGATGACAAACAATAGCTTAGCCATTCAGATGATTTGTGATGAGGACTCTGTAATTATCGTCAATGAATAGCACATACCATAGGGCAAGAGCATGCATTATGTCGACAAGACAGACTGAATGTACGGATATGATGTTGCATGATATTTTATTCATTTATTATTTAATTCATAATATATTAATTCACTATTCGAAATGTATTCATTGTTGAAATAATCTAAGTTATTCAGTTACATTTTAATGAAGTTTATTTTTAGTAAAAAGTTAAATGATTAACTGAACTCATGTTATCTTGTTAATATTAGTTCTCGAGCTCGCTCTCTCACATAAACTAGAGCCCTAGATTAGTACATCTCTTATCCAGACACATATTCAAGTATCCAGATGAGACAGATGACGGCTGAGTTACTATTTGCATAATCCGGTTTGTGTTGGTTTCCGTAATAACAAGCACTAAACAAAGCGGAAGGAGTCATCAACTGTTGGTGAATTAGTAACAGGTTTCAGGCGCTATCGACAAAAAAAAACAAATATGAAAAAAGTATAATCACAATACATAAAATGATAGTATGTAAATGCATTATAGCATTATCGTATAGAATTAACAAATGAGTAAATATTATCGGTGTCCCGTACACTAGGTAAACGCATATCATTGGGAACTCTGCGCCTTTGCAGACTACAGTCAGCAAATAATACATGTAGGACTCTCCCCTTTTTACGATCAACTGACAAATAATTAACCTATATGCCTATATACAGGGTGTTGCAAAATTGGTATATTAAGCCGAAAAGGGTCCACACAACTTATCCCGGAGATAACGTTTTCGATGTTGGAATCGGGCGCACGACATTTTTATCGTCCCATACAAAATTTAATCCATATTTTAGTCTGTATCGTTTTTGGCAACCCTACGTTCTAATATCATTACGTCAAAAGCTGACGTGTTTATTGTAAACAAAAACATAACCTCAAAAACATATGATAAATCGGAGGCCGCAAATTAGAAATATTACTGATTAGAAACACAAGAGTATGTTTGGAATTTGTACGTTATACCTCCCTAGTTTTGAAACATTGCAACAAGAACATTCTTGGGATACAATCAAAGAAAAACATACCTAGTTAATTCCAAAGTTCAATCCATTTTCACAACAATCCTTTTCCACAACAAACACAACACAACATCTTCAACTCTTCACAGACATCTGATGAACCACCGCAGCCTCAAATAATCACATTAATCACATTTCACTTTCACAATACTAACTGTTTTGAAGTAATACTTAACACGAAAAACAACAAAACACTTGAACCACGAGAAAAAGGTTAAATCGGTCAGACTTGTGTAAGTTCCAAGTGTTTCGGTTTAATTATGCTAAAGTTTAAATCCGCACTGAATCTCGATTATAATTATTCCTATGAACTTCCAAATTAGTTACTAGTAATATTATTTAGTAAACATAAAAAAGCAGAAAGCAATTTTTCCACCCGTTGCCATATTGTTGCCTTGTTGCCAATAGAGAAAATTAATAAACTACGATGTTGCCAGTAACCAGTAAGTCGAAGACCCGTTCCCGTTTCCGGCATTTTTATTTCGTCGGATTTCATAACCCAATTAAATAAACAGAAATAGTTTTACTAAGTCTTTTTTTTCACTGTCTATTATTTACGTAATATTAGAGACAAGTAAAAATAAATACCGGCGTGAACTCGCATTTTACGCTTTCGCGGCGCGAGTGTAGCGCGGGCTTAAAGAATAAAATATTTAAAAATGAACGGATCGGTTTCCATAGGTACGTGATTTTATAAGGTCGTTGACACTCGTTGATATGTAGGTCACTGTGTCACGATAGGGTTGTTGGTACCCAGTTTTCGAGTAAAACTTTGGACGTTAATTACTCAAAAACGGTAACGTATTTTGAGATTCTGACTTCTTTCCCGGGCTTAGATATAACATGCTGCACATGCTGGTTTCGGCTTGATATACCCTTTTTGCAACACCCTGTAGAGATTGTTTATATGTTTCGATAAAAAAAAATATTTGATTCATCTACTTTCCACCCGCGAGTCTTTGAATCAATTTATTTGCGCTGGTGTAGACGATACATATCTCATTTGCAACTGTACTATTCATGTAACCAGCTCTTGCAAAATCCTTACTATCCTGTCGGGGTCACCAGATTTCTACTCGATGGCGGTGGTGGGCCGCTGCATGCGGGACACCTGCGCGTTCTACATCCGGCGCTCGCTGGTGGGGCAGGGGCTCTACGCGGCTACCCTGAAGCAGTACGTCAGGACTCTGGTGGCCAAGCACTGCGCGCCCATAGAGTTTTTCCTGGAGGGCACCCGGAGCAGGAGCAATAAGACTCTGCCGCCGAAGTATGGTGAGTGGTTTTTTGAAACAACCTTTAATTTGGAGCTATCGATATAGCTAAAAGTATTCCTTTCATATTTTTTTTTATTTGAAGTAGGGTTTCTCATGGTGGGAATTTGGGTATAAAACTAGTCTATAGCACTCAGGGATTATGAAATCGATCCAGTAGTAGTTTAGGAGCCTATTAATAATAAACAAACCACCAATTGTTTCGAATTTATAATATTTGTGTAGGTGAAGATAATGGTGTAGTGTAGACGCTATCCTTTCTTTAGCACAGCCCATTTTACCTCTCAGTCTTTTGTTTACTCCTATCTGTTACACCACTCCACTCCATCTAACATCCCCGTCACCCCCCAGGCATGCTCTCCATGAGTCTGATGCCGCTGTTCGCGGGCGAGGTGCCCGACGTGACGGTGGTGCCCGTCAACATCAGCTACGACCGCCTAGTCGAGCACTCGCTCTTCGCATACGAACATCTGGGCGTGCCCAAGCCGAAGGAGTCTACTGGGGTGAGTTGAACTGTTTAAAGACTGTTTTTTAATCTCGGGAACTAAATTTACAGATTCTGAACGGTTCATCAACAGTCGGTTGTCCCGCCAATAGAACGATACGTCACTAAATCTGAGATTAAAAAACCGGCCAAGTGCGAGTCGGGCTCGCGCACAAAGGGTTCCGTAGCAGCAAATATAATTTACAGTTAAATCAACCTATCTCAAAAACTATAAGAGATACTTTGATCAAACCAAAAATCGTTGAAAGAGTTAATTAGCATGCATCACCTCTATTTTTTTTAGAATTTTATACCTCGTAGTTATAAAAATAGAGGGGGGGGGTCATACTTTTTACGACTTTGAGAGCTGATATCTCAAAAACCGTTCACTTTAAGAAAAATGTTTTTTAGAAAACTTTATATCATTTTAAAAGACCTTTCCATTGATACCCCACACGGGTATGTACATCGAAAAAAAAAAATTCATCCCTCAGTTACATGTATGGGGGGCCCCACCCCCAATTCTTTTTTTTACTATTTAGTGTCATATTTTTGTAGCGGTTCATACAACACATATTCCCATCAAATTTCATCACTGTAGTACTTATAGTTTCCGAGTAAATCGGCTGTGACAGACGGACAGACGGACATGACGAAACTATAAGGGTTCCGTTTTTGCCATTTTGGCTACGGAACCCTAAAAAACAGACCATAGGGGTTGTTATACTGTCGTGTAGCGTGAATGCGTGTCCGAACGGTGATTGTAAGCATGTAGGGAGATCCGTTTGTATAAAAAACAAGCATACACACAGAAAGACATCTATAAAATACAGCATCAGTCCTATCCAGACCAGATCCTTATGCCTGGTAAATAAATTTAGTTTTTCCTTGAAAACGTACAAATGACAAATATAATGTGTGAACTTGACAGCTGTCCTAGGGTTTATGCAATAAGCAAAGTATACCTACGTGCGGTGCGTTCATGCGACATACGATTCACACAACAGGCAGTGTGATGCTGGACAGTGTGACAACCGCCTCATATGCAGTACATACAGCTTTTATCGCAAGCTTCGCTTCGCCTAGGGAAGACAATCTTATTTAGAAATTTTAGCATTAATTTATGAACGACTATATTTAAATATGGAAATTTACTGTCTGTCTGTATTATTATATCACAGCGATCAATGTTAACACATTTAAATTAAACAAATGATTAACAAGTACTGCTTTACTAGTTTGGCTGATTGTAATTGTAAATCTTGGGTGAGTCAATAGCAATATTTGTTAAGTTAATGTTAATGTAAATAAAATGTATTTATTCATTACACTTTGCCCATGTGTTAACTAAGTTGGTATTCTGTAGGTATTTCGGTGTGTCCTATAGGCGCTTATTTGACTTATATTTTATACATGCGAAGTTACAGTTGTTGTTTATAAGGAAACAGATCTTCATCTTTTAAATCGTCGATTTCGGAAAGTGTTAACTTAAAATTTTTGTTAAATGTATTTATTGCACTCGTTATTCCTCTTATGTACATTACGTAAGTAATTCCTTGTGATATAACAACAATACTTGTGATAAACAAATTTTCAACTATACTTACTTACTTTGGGTACCTATAGACTGAAGCTATTTCTGAAAACAGATATTTTTAGAGTTACCAAGAAATGTATTTTTTACTATTATTGTGTAAATGGTTGACAAACGCAAGATCTAAGCCCTTGACAGCTAAAACAATATTTGCGGTGGTCGCGCAACAGGGGGTTCACTCCGGATTTACGGACGTGATATCCGGAGCACTACCATTTTAAAGAGTCGTAATTAACGCAGCCTTGAAAGGAATACTATACAGTACATAAGCTGTGCCAGTTAATAAACGAATATATGTAAAACACGGTATTCCGGTAGCAGGCTCGTAGTTGGCATGTCTAACTGTAAAGAATAGAATAGAATCCACAGACCTGTATTTGAATAGACAACGCTTGTCTCATTCCTTGTACAGTGCGACAAACTTATCTGTTCCGGTGAGAGCGAACTAAATTGATCCATATCTCATTGTTTACTCAAGAATTATATATTGATATAGATTATATGGGTTTATTAAAACCACAAGAGCGAATTACCACTACTGGCAAACTTAAAATCTTATAGAATGAAGAAATATTACACATTTACGTGAGCTGTCACCGGAACAGATAAGTTTGTGGCACTGTATAGAAACCAAGCGTGCCATTATTTTTATACCTACTGTCACGTCAGTCACGTCACTTGAACGATTTAGTTTAGGAACGTCCCTAATGACACAGCGCTAAAGGAAGATAATTTCGCTCCCTTTTTACACGCGAAGTACATGCACTTGCGTTGTCTACTCAAATACAGGTCTGTGATAGAATCCATTCGTTTTAAAATTCACCCTCTCTACGTGTGAAATTCCGTGTAATGTTTAATTAAACTAAGGTGGACCTTAAATCTACCTGTGTGCTTCACTTCTTTCTATCTATATAGTGCGTATAATGTCGAAGCAAGTAGGCAATATTTCTATTTGCTATTCATTCTAGGTACTTAAAGTTCTTTCTTACTAACTAACTTTCTTGCAAGTCAGTACGTCTTTATTTGCTCGTAAAGTAGGAGTGAAGGCTACGTGTTGCGTTGGACAGTCAATATTAGTGGACGTTTGTGCAGATGATTTACGAGCAGTTATAGACTTATGGCCGTCGCAGCCAGCAATGCTCGCTCCACTGGCATGAGGCGTGAGTAACTAAACCTATAGTAAATATTTACTTACCTACTATATTTTTGAATAGCGCACGTTTTTACAGCAGTAGGTCTGGTCGTAAGAATAAACTACTCATAAGAATAAAGTACTCATAACTAAATGCTGGAAAACCATATGACAAATATGAATAAAGGTACATAATATTGTGGTCCCACTTATTCTATTTTGTATTTCCATGGAAATAGTGGGATACACGGGCTATTTAAATGTGATCCGATACAACGTCAGCTGATCAGTTTTTCAGTACGTGCAAAAGGACGTTATTGCACTCCAGTACTTGAAGTACTTCCTTAATAAAAAAACCTTGATGAATATTTCCTGAAAAGTAAAATGTTAAATTGAATGTACCTAATTAATACCATAATGTTAATTTAAAAAAAAAACGTTATGTGATATTAATCACACCGTAAGAATAAAGTAAAAAGACATGATTTTTGCCTGATTATGATTAAAACATGAAATCCTTAACAATTGTCTCTCTTTTTTATGAAAAATGTTATCTCAATTTTTACTACTTCATTGTTTCAAATTGTCGCTCTTACAAAACAACCTTCGAACTTCGTGATACTTATAAAAAATACAATTTGCATAAAAATCTCAATGCGATTCTTTCCTGTATCTCCAACCCGCCTGCTATACGAAGAGATTATGACAATAACCCTCCAGTCTTAGACAAACTAACATGTCCAGTAGTGAATGATTATTAACGGAATGTGCCTTTCCCCCCAATTCATATACAGTTCTTTCTACGAATTCATAGAACGAACTGAAGTTCTTTTTATGAATTCAGGGATTTATCTTTAGATATTATCGCCTGCTTATTTTTTGCCCTCGTTAACAAATAAGTCTAATACAATTAGCAGAACTGAATTGTTTATCAAATTCACTAATGGTGGTATTTCATCAGGATGTTGAAAACAAATATTATTATTATTACGACATCGCATGCCAACAGTAACTTTTTAAGTCAACACACTATTTTGGGCACATACTTTACTACATCATGTAAAGTAATGCTAAAAGAGTGGTCCATTTGTTTGTATAAGCCTTATGTACACGAATGAAGTTACTTGTTTTTTTAAAGTATAGCTACTATTAGATAAGCTGTCGGTATCGGCAGGCCTATGCCGTAGCTTATTTTAAAATTTATTTGACTTTTTGTTCTCAAATTTTTAAATAAATAATTAATAATATAAATTGAAGACGTTTATGCTCTATATCTGTCCTGGGTGAAAATAAACTATTGTTCTAATATTGACTGCGGAAAATATATCCAATAAAAATATATATTTAAGTAAATCAAAGTCTCAATGATAAAGGCTGTGGTGCTATCGCGTCTGCTATCTGACACTCATTGTTGTTGTTTACTCCCAGATACTACGGCCATTGTCTTTTTGCCGATTTGTTCAAGATAATATCTTAATCTCGCCTATATTTCGGCCATCAGTTGTGTTTATAATGATGACTGCCGGTGATTTAAAAAATGCATTACCCACAGTCCATCTTACATTGCTCCTCTTATAAATTATGTATGTATAGGTTGTTTTAAGATCTTTTCTATGTCTAACCCAACGAGACTACTAGGCTCTGTAATATTAGCGGTACCGACAGAACGGCAGATCAGGACATTGCACTTGAAAAGTAGTACTACAACTGAATTAAGTACCTAATAGTTTTTACACAGGTGATTTTAATGTAGTTTCTGACACAAATTCAACTATCACAATAACATAATTTTGGATTATTTCTACAATTAAACTAGGTCACCCGCACGTAATACGAGGGCGATACCGAAATGATCGGGAATAGAAAAAAGTACAAAGATATCATAATATTATTTACTTTTATTGTTTTTCAAAGTAGTCTCCGTGACATTCAATGTACTTTTTCATTCGATTAAACCAATCATTGAAACAGTAATTCCAGTCTGAAGTGGATACTGTCAAAACAGCTGATTTGTAAGCTTCGACCGCCTCTTCTGGGCCGCTAAACCGTTGACCACGTAGCATATCTTTAATTCTTGGGAATGTAAAATAATCATTGGGGCTCAGATCAGAGCTATACGGAGGATGGTCCATCAACTCCACGTTTTCCATATTTAAAAACGTTCTTGTTTTGCGAGCGGTATGAGAGCTTGCATTATCGTGGTGAAGGATTATACGACGATTCGGGTTAGTTTTACGAAGTTCTCTTACGACTTCCGGCAAACAAACTGTTGTGTACCAATCAGCAGTAACCGTCCTTTGTTCTTGTAATGGAATCGTAGCCACATGGCCAGTTTTCGATACAAACGAAGCGACCATTTTTTTCGACACGCTGCGTGAGCGAATAACTTTTGTTGGCTTGACCTCACCTTCGAAGACCCAAACTGCCGATTGATGTTTTCTTTCGGGCTCATATGAATAAATCCACGATTCATCACTAGAGACGATATTGTAGACAGCATTTGAACTGCCTCCATTGAACCGTTGCAGAGCAGATCGACACCAATTAACACGAGCCGACTTTTGTTCCTCGGTCAAACGGTGGGGCACCCAGCGCGAAACTAACTTCTTGACACCCAGTTCTTCATGTAAACTCACCCACCCAAACCCAGTTCGTCATTCAAAATGGTTTGAATGGCTGTCATACCAATGCTGAGAGAAGCCCGAATCTGCTCGTATGTCACATGTCTATCTTCTTTTATTAACTGGCGTACAGCATCGATGTTATCTTGTGTTACCGCTGTTTTTGGCCGACCAGTAGAAGGGACTGTGGTAAGAGAGGAACGTCCACGGCGAAACTCAGAATACCAACGATATATAGTCGTTTTACTTGGTGCTTCAAGTTTATAAATAGAAACAAGCTCGGCGAGACATTGTTCTTGAGATAAACCTCGACGAAAGTTGTGAAAAATTATTGCACGGAAATGTTCCCGCGTAAGCTCCATTTTTTACACCGACTTGTCAAATTCAAATGGTCAATACTCTTTTATTTTTTACTTTTTTTTAAATTCGAAAATGGAATTATGTTTGAAAAAACACTACATTTGATACACCAAAAAGGTTTCACTCTAATTTATTCCTAAGTATTCTATTCCCGATCTTTTCGGTGTAGCCCTCGTATATCAACGCCTAATAATAATATTGCCTCTGTGTCTTGTGGTAGAAGCTATCTGCTTCAACGGCTTCATTCACGTCCCAGATTCAAACCCCGGGTGGGACCGATGACTCTTTGGCGGCGTTCTGTAGAAACTACGCAGGTTCGTGGTTCTTCGAATGTGTGGCCTCGCTCTGATATTTTTTAATCTTCTGTTGTATCAGTCACCGATAAAGCCAGACTATATTGCTGAATTATTATTTATCAGCAGTCTAACGTATATTGCCAGTGAAATACCTACCTACTTTTTTTCTACTGTACTAAATTAAGGAGGTTCCTCTCCAAGGTATAGTCACATCATACTTACATGTACAACATATTTTAATTATGTAACTAGTCTGTGGGCATGTATGTTATGTTTTAAGTGAATATTTTCTTCCCCGATTGGTGATTGGATCTGGATTTTATTATGACTTCATACTCAATGTTGCGACTTTGAATCTGTAGTGAAAGGGAAATTATTTCTACGGAACTTATAGTTGTATCACGGTATATGCGAGGGTTTTGTGGCCTAAAAATAAAAAGTGATAGTTGTCAGCCTTTTTGAAAACCTTAAATTTAAATACCTATGTACTTTACCTTGTTTTCCTTAGTTAGCCGAGGTTGTAGTTTGAACCTATAAAAAATCTAAAAAACGGAAGTTAATTTACTTATTAATTAGGGTAAAGGTAGGTACTATAGTTTCTCGATTTACGAGACAAATCAAAACATAAACAAAACGTAAAAAAAAACGTAATTCCGCTAACCTTGAACCGTAAGTTAACCGGAAATAACAGTATATTTCTTTGTTCGTATAAATAGATTTGCATAATATGAGAGCAGAATCTTTTCGTCACTAAACTAGTTTTGCCACTTATTATGTTATTATCATAAAAGTTTATACTTATGCCTCGTTTAAGGCAGTTCCTGCGGTTTTTACAAGGACGTTTAGGATTGGTTTCCTATAATAATAATAGTATACCTACTTAGTAATATTTATTTTCAAACATGATTGGTTCCCCGTTTTTTTGCAACAGGTATTATTATACCTGCTAAATGAATTAAAATGAGTTTGCATAGGTCAGTAAATTATAAAATACAGATCAGATTTTTGATAATTCAGGATGTTTTTACTCTGCCACGTTTTCTTCCGAGCTAATTTTGTAACTTACAGAAAACTGAATTAGGTACTTATTGACAAGGACCTTTTTATATGACCTATTTGAAAGGCACGAATCCTACGATAGACACAATAGTAGAAATGTAAAATAACGTAATTAAATAATGATTGGTTGCGGAAAGCTAAAATGTAGATCGACTCCAGTGGCGTGCTTTGGGAGAGGCCCACGTCCAGCAGTAAACTGCTACAGGCTCATGAGGTGAAGAACATTAATTTATCAATAAAGAAGAATGGCGAAACCTGACCCGCTTTGCATAAGTTAGCAGCCACTCACCAAACCTATTTTAAGTTATTGATAAAAATGTCTATTATCAGGGAAAAATATTAAAAAAAATCTAAACCATGGGGTTCTTGAGATATTAGGGTTCAAAAGTAAATTAATTAAATATATTTTTTTCGTTAAATAAGATTTTGCTGAATGGTACACGCACAAATAAGTTTTATAATCTAAATCATGGGATTCCCAATTCATAGCGCATCAGAAAATGTATTACATGATTTTATTTATGCAAATAATATCATAATTATTTTTTCACATTTCACACTCAGAAACTTATTTTTATAAAGAGACCAATTTCAAAAATTATTTCATTCTACTCAAGTTCCCGTTATCCCGAAGTAACATAAAATACTTTTTAGCCAGGAATTCCCACGGAAACACTATTAAAATCAATTTTTAGCTCGAGGGTAACATCTAGTACAGTAGAAAGACTTGATCTTTCAGCACCTATATCTTCGTTCTCCCATGTCTCATAATAATAAAATTAATACCAGTATATGCTGTAGTCACGGACTACACATTAGTGTATGTTTCATCAATGGCCGCTCTGGGTCATGGCGCCATAGAGAAATGGCCATTCTCCTTTAAAGTTTGGTATACTAGGCAAAAGGCTTTAAAAAGCAGGTCACGTCTGGCTATTCGCCTATTGCGATCTGCCAAGAGAACATTTGTCATATAACTCCAGTCAGTTAATTCTCAAATCTGTATAAATTATTTTAAGACGTAGGTCAGGATTTCACAATTTAAAAAATACAATGCCATGAGTACCTACTTGTTATTTAATACAAAAAGTGAACTCACATTTATTATTAATTACTTTAAAACACAATATGCTTCTAGTTCAGTGAACTCTGTGTCTCGGTGATACAACTAATAAAGTCGGTAAAAATGATGTAATGTTTATCATTATCTGTAATTTTATCAAATAATCCACAGTGTCTGAAACGTGCTGATTAAAGTACATACAAGTGTTTCTATTATTTTTTGCATATTATGTTAATCCAGAGTATGTAATATCAGTTTCCTGCATACCAAATTTAATCAAAATTCGTTCAGTAGTTTTTGTACGAGTCCAACTTGTGTGAGAATAAAAAATAAGTTACATGATACTTAAAAATAGATGTGAATGACTACTGTTCTCACAAGTAGGCTTCGTCTAGGATTAGCGCGGCATCGAAGGTTTCCACAATTTACATACATATTATTTCATATTTAAGAACCACTGATGAAATGGATGACTATACTTACATACAACTTACTTACAGACTTTTTACATGATTTAAAAACCAAAATTATTCCTTCCAGGGTCTACTGAAAGCACTGAAAAGCCTAAACGAGCATTTCGGCAACATCTACATCAACTTGGGCGAACCACTATCAGTCAAGGAGTTCCTTCACAGCAGCGAGGCTCACCCCAAAGACCTTCTGAAGCCGACAGACTTGCAGCAACTGACCCCAGAGCAATTTTCATTCGTCCAAGACATCGCGAACCACGTGGCGGACTTACAACAAAAATGCACCGTAGTCACTATATCTTACTTAGTAGCGTTGGTACTGATGCAGAGTATTATAAAGAACACGGCATTGACCTTCGAAGAGGTTTTAGAAGAGGTAGAGTGGGTGATCAAAGTGTTGAGGCAGCTTGGGGCGTCAGTGTTTGAGAATGATGTGAAATCGAGTGTGGAAAGGATTCTTATTGTCCACAGCAAGATGATGAAACTGGATAAGGATAATAAGCTGAAGCTTATATCCAGCATGCCCATGGATATATCGAGTGAGGTCCAACGGAAAATGAAAGGTGAGGAGATAATTGTTTTTTTGTTTTTATTCACGATTTAGGCTGGAGGTCGTCCCACGCTCCTTTTTGGCCTCCAAGACGTTTTAACGCCTACCGCAGATTCGACTTGAAGATATTTTACTTCCTCTTTTTGGCAGTAATTTAAAATATTTTTTGTCAAATGTAGGTACAGTCAGCTAAAGAGATATAAGTACTCTCTCTCT
Organism: Plutella xylostella; assembly: GCF_932276165.1. Lineage (NCBI taxonomy): Eukaryota > Metazoa > Arthropoda > Insecta > Lepidoptera > Plutellidae > Plutella > Plutella xylostella. The sequence continues at coordinate 6,102,058 of NC_064005.1, forward strand.
CTCTCTTAGCTAACAATTTCATATTCAAACCTTGTAACGAATGCTGAATAAATGCTGGTGACACTAACCGCTGCATCGTTTAATCATAATTGCATATTTTACACTCGTCCTCCACTTGCTTCTACATTAATTCCAGGTCACATACTGGCGGCGGAGACGATGATCAACGCCGTGCCGGTGATCCAGGTGCAGCTGTACGTGAACCCCGTGCTGCTGTACCTGGCGCCCGCCGCCGTCGTCACGCTGGTCGTCAACCGCGGACACGCCACGCACGGTTAGTAGTCTGGTCACTTGAAGAAAATTAACGTAAATTGCACTCGTGTTGCATTTGTGAAAGAGTTAGTTTGATTTGAATTTGAAGAGCGTCTAGATTATAAGTTGTTATAAAATTTGGCTGATAGAAATATTAAACATTTATTCACTTTTACAACACAATACACTAATAAAAATATGCTAATTACGAAACTTTATTTATGGCTGGTAGTTCCATTTGTTTCTATTGAATTATCTAAACGCTATATTTCCGATTATGTAGAGACTACGCGGTATATATGTTATTCCTATTATATTATCAATGGCATGACACCGCGATTTAAATTTGTATCAAAGATTTACAACTATGTATTACTCATTAAATTGAAGCAGCTGCGTTATCTTATTCATTTAACCACGTGTTACGTATTAACGAATCGCTTTCATATGAAAATAATGTAGCTTGTTTTCTTCATTGATATAAACTTCATACTTACTCATATTATAAAGAGGAAATGTTTTTTTGTGTGTGTAAAAAGGACTCTATTTTATAGAAGGAAAATCCTAATTTCGGCTTAACCCCTCACGTCTTCTTATAATAAATATAACTTGCTTTGACATTGCACCCGCGCTTCCCACGTTTAAATATGTATTATTTGATAAGATAATGTTCTCAATACCTTGGGTACTCAATCTGTGGTCATTGTCAACTATTCCTTTAAATGATAGGTATATTTATTTGTGTAGGTATCTACCTACCTATGTTTTAAATTTGTTTTTAAAGTACTATAAAGCGTCTTGCATACTAGAAATTATTTTCAAATGTAAATTGTAAAGTTAGTTGGGGTATGAAGAGGTGCATCTGCCAACTACTTTCCGATTTCTACAGTTTCTTGCTTAGGCATTCCCCAAGGAACATTTCTGGGTCCACTTTGATTTCCTATTTGATTAAATAAATTACTTTTATCTTTCTTTGAATTATACTATTATGGTTTTTGTATATTTTCAGAGAGTTTAGCGGCAGACTACCACTGCATTCGGAAGATGCTCCGACATGAACTCTTTCACTTGGAGAAACATGAGGACGAGGCAAGTTGCATATAGAATAATGTAGATGTAACGTGTGACAACATGAATATTCATACAAACGTGATTTCACTCACGATTTGTACTAACATTACTAATTATGCTAATGCGACATTTGATCTTTACATTAGGAAAGGTCAACATTAAGCTTATTTACATAATAATAAACACGCACATGTTGTACTGATGTTCGTTTATACATAGTCCCTTGCGGGAAAGGCAAAGATGCAACTGTGTTATCTTTTATTCGTAGACAACATGAATCGTGTTGTTAATGAATGAAGAAGCCAACCCTCAACCACCCATCTTACTCGGCTCTCAGCGGCATGTCATACATAACATAATTCATTAATAATTGACAACATTTCAAAATTTTATACAGTTGAAATTCGAAAACCATTTAGAGATATGGCTCTAATATTCACAAAAAAAAATGTTTCCGATTTTTCTATCGATTTATTTCAGAGAAAAACATAAAAATCTAAATTATCATTCGTGACATCACGATGTGGCATAATAATTAAACGCGCTTTTACTTCTAAAACATGAACAAAAAAAAACATGTTATGTCACTTTGACAATGACAATGACAAACATCACTCAAATGTCTGTCACTTTTATGTGTCCTTGTCAATGACGGAAGTTTGTGATTGGTCCTTGCCACAAAATAAAGTTGAAGTTGAAGTTGATTGGTCCTTGTTGTCATGTCAAGTTAATGTCATCCAACTTTTTTTTTTAGGTTAGGCAGGCAACGAAAATATTTTTAACCAAAGCCTCGACGTGACGTCACTCATACTATAAATATTTTGAACTTTGAAATTAAAAAAATATATAAAAACATAGAAATATTAAGAAATAAAAAAATACGGGTCATCTAAATTTGTGATATATCGTCGAAAATAAAATAAAATCGGTGAGCATTTTATTTGAAATGTTGTCAATTGTGACAACTTTGCAATGAATTTTTGCATATAGTATGTGGTGGAATACATAGTGACCTGTACTTTTTTATCCATCTAAATAGAAACCTGTTTTCACTCGAACATTTAATATACTTACAAATATATTTTTTCAGGTACTGAAACAAACGTTGCAGTACTGCCTAGATAACGGGGTGATCACCGAGTCGAATGGCACATTCGTCCTGGGGCGGGACGAGAAGCTGCAATACTTCCTCAAGTGGTCCATCTGGGCGCCGCTTTTGACCATCGTGAAATGTGCTGAAACGTTATTAGAGGTAAGATTATTCTATTATATAAGAGGTAAGACGGTCGAATGGCGTAGTGGTTAGTGGCCCTGACTGCTATGCCGAAGGTTCCGGGTTCGATTCCCGGCTGGGGCAGATATTTGTTTAAAGACAGATATTTGTACTCGGGTCTTGGGTGTTGATATTTATATTTAGTATCTATCTATCTATGTATTTGTGTAGATATATCAGCTGTCCGACACCCATAACACAGGTTCTGCCTAGCTTGGGGTCGGATGGCCGTGTGTGAGATGTCCCCACATATTTATTTATATATTTTATATTGAACTGTGTTATTTTGATTGTTAGGTTGAACTTTTAATTCATTGTTGCGTGTTATGCCTATATCTCTTTGATGTGTGACCCCCAATGCCATGTCGTAGTAGCAATATCTACTACAGTGTAATGTTTCGTTTATTGGTATAGTTATCATTTCAATACACATTTTAAATAAAAATAAACTGTTCCATGTTTCATAACCGATCGAACAGTGAAAATCGACTAATTTTTTTATGACGTGCTAGTGCACCACGTATACCGTGCCATACAAATTCGCCTTTACTCGCTAATATATCCCGTTCCACGGGGAAAGACATCTGATACAAACAAAAACTGTCGTGGAATGGGATATACTCGAACCGATTAAAAACTCGCTCTACCATCCAGTTGAATGTACATCATTCAAAATACTTACTCAATTATTAATTTACAGCTTAACAAATGTGAGCACAAACAAGCACTGAAGTTGATACAGGAAAGAGTGGAGTCGAGTCAATGTCACCCTTACTGCCTGAGCTTAGAGGCGACGGCGAACTGCTTGCAGGGCCTCGTGTTAGCCGGAGCTTTAGAAAAGGGTAAAACGTGAGTATTTCATAAATTTTCTTTAAAATTATTGCATAATATAGTGTATAGGAGCGGTAAAGACCAAATCAAATGACAACAGCAGAAGAAGTTTTTTGTATTTTATTTATGACGTTGGCGTGTTTTTTTCTTTATTAGGTAATTTAGGGATACCAGTTAAAGAAAACACAAAAACACCTACCACCTTATACCCGTTGCTTAATTAACTTTGACGGACTCGGTATTCTACAATATACTATTAATAATGTTTATTTCACAGGAATGAAAATGTGACCTACCAAGTGATTCCAGCCACCATGGAGCATTGCCACCGTCTAGTCAAGTCAGTGTTGCCAGCCATCCAAGTGGACTTCGGCAAGAGCAACTCTGTGATCTTAGATCAACGGAAGCTAACCTCGCGATTGTAGTGATACCAAATGTATTTTTTTACTTGCAACACGCATAATTACTGCTTTTTAAAGTCGCATTTTTGGAACATAAGGCTTTTAGCTGCGTCCCCAATAGGCAAACTGTTGGCCGCCGATTAAGTAAGTGGCGCGTCAATCTACGCAATTTACAGCGTAGTTACGTTAGACTAGTAATAGGTGAACAATTTGTTTACTGGGAACGCAGCCACACTGTTTACGTGACTGTTTTATGAACGACAAAATCATTTCAATGTCAAAGTGTTTCATAAATTAAAATTAAATGCATTTGTGCTTGAACCTTGTAGGCATGAAACTATAAGACTTTATTGAGAAGGGACCCTGATGATAAGTGGTATTCGTAGACTTTTTATGTGAACTTCCATGATTTAAATTCTACATCACTTATTTAACCAGAGATATGTTAGCCACCATTTCAGAGTTTTGGACGCTATTCGCATGCAATGCACACATAATTAGATAGACGCAAACAAAAAAAAATATACGCTATTAAATTTAAATAAGGAAATGGTCTAGCTTAAACGAAAGCTTACACAAAAATTTTACATGTGATAAGTGTTTGCAGATGGGCCTGGCTAAAATAGTTCCAATACAAAATACGTAACACCCATGTAATAAGTTGAAACCTAGTGCACTGCCAAGTAAATTAATAACTTTAGTGCAACGCGAATTAAATATGTAAATGCGAACGAATAAAATAAGTTTTGTATAATGTAGTGAGATTATGATTTAGTTAATGAAAAGACATGATGAACTAGTAAATATAAGTATTGGACTCTTCAGTGGGAGTATAAAAATTCAAAACAAGTTTGGCCTTGGAATTTCCTTTATTTCTCTTGTTCTCATAATGCTAGGTTACAATTTCGGGAGACCCTTTCGGTACGACTGTTGAGAACAGAATGGCCGGCAGGCGAGTGCGTAAGCTGTTTTTATAGTTTCGCTTAGGCGGGGAGACAAGTTTCGCACACCTGCGTCGATCTAGTGTTGGCGGTTTGTAGATCGTTTTTGACATTGAATTTAAGGGGTTTTACAGCTCGGCCATCCTGCTCGCAACGAGCCCTCTCGTTGAATACCAACACTTCTTAAAATTAGGAACACTTATATTCTAGAAATTACTTGCTTAATTATTTCTATCTTAAGTGTAACTTATTGAATAATAATCATGGAATAGTATTACGAAGATAATTATTGATATATTGCAATAAAAATTAAATATCCTTTTTTTTTATCTGCTTACCATGATTGAACAGTATAAAATGATAGAATAAAAGACAAGATTTTGTTTTGACTTCACTTATGCTATACTTAACACATAATACTTAATTACATTCTCTGTTATAGAGGGATTACATGTGGGCTTGTTCGGTGACTTCGACAAGCGATTTGTTTAGTAAACTTGTGCGCTATGTCGGTGACTTTGACAAGCGACTTTGTTAGTAAACTTGGCCACTCTGTCGGTGACTTTGACGAGTGACTTTGTTAGAAAGCTTGTACTCCATGTCGGTGACTTTGACAAAATTAGGTACTTGGTTAGTAAACTTGGGCACTTTGTCGGTGACTTTGACAAATTAGGTACTTGGTTAGTAAACTTGGGCACTTTGTCGGTGACTTTGACAACATACCCATATATTTATCAACTCCATTTACTCTGACATTCACAATATAAAGTAATAATTTATAGGTATCTACATAATCATCTCTAACATGAAATTACATAAACTATACACAATTAATTAGATTTATCATGGAACTTTGAGATTATCCTGTTGTTCATCGAGAGTTTGTACTCTCGCTATCATCTAGATCGGAATTGGATGTATCAGACGCTGGATCGGCAAAACTGAGCCATGGAAATATTTTGTCTACGGCTATTATGGCCTCGTACGCCTTGCCTTTTCGTGTAAGGGGTGTATCAACCACTATGTACCTATCGTTTGGTAGGACCTTTTTAATTTTATAAGGCCCTCTACACTTGGGTTCTAACTTTTTCGACTGCCCTTCTATACCCGTAGCTGCTCTTATTATTCTAACGAGATCGCCCTCCGAATATTTTGGGGCAGGTTTCCTTTTATCCCCAAACCTAGCCTTATCCTTCTCTTGTTGGGCATCTATCAAGTTTTGGCCTTTTGTCTCAGATTTTTCAAAGAATTGTTATCGTTGTTATCTATATCGTAGAATATTTCGTTTATTATAGTATCGGAAGGATTAGTGATGAAACGTCCAAATAGAAGCTCTGAAGGAGTTTTCTTTGTGGTGGTGTTAACCATAGTGTTCAGACCTAGTTGAATGTTTGGTAGATGTTCATCCCAGTGTCCGTTTGGTTTGTCGTGATTCATCGTTCCCAACGCAGCTAAGATGGTTCTGTTGTACCGTTCGACTTGACCATTTGCCCTAGGAGTAGCTACTGCATTTAAAATGTGTTTGACTCCTACACTTTTAATATAATCTTTGAAAGCCTTGCTGGTAAAGCTTGTTCCTTGGTCGGTGATTAACCGTTTTGGAGAACCAAAGAGACTCAAATATTCGCGAAATACTCTGATGGTTGACGAGGATTTTGTGTCTCTAACACCTCTTATAAATATAAATTTGGTAAACGCGTCAATTATGACTAATATATACGCATTCCCACGTTTAGATTTGATAAACGGCCCTAAATGGTCTGCATGCAAAGTATCGAACGGCTCACCGACTTTAGGGATCGAATGTAAGTTTCCTTGTTTGGGTCCACTAGGGAGCTTATGATGTGCACATTTCACACACGCCCCGACATATTTTTTTACAAACCTCCTCATCTTCGGGAACCAATACATTGAGCGTATTCTATTCAGAGTTTTATCAAATCCCAGGTGCCCAACTTCATCATGGTTGCTTTGTAAGATTTGCCATCTTGCTCCTCTAGGCACTACCCATCTCGTAGTGGCGTGGTCTAATATTCGGAACAATTTGCCGTTCACAATCTTATAATTCTTTTTTAAATCTGCACATTCATCCGACTTAGGGTCCTTTAGGACATCGCAAATCCTTTTTATTTCTGTGTCACTTTGTTGTACAGTAACAATCCAATCTTCTGTTGTAACATTTAGTATGTCCAAAATGTGCGTCTCATCTGCATCTCCATCATCAACAGGCGCCCGACTTAATGCGTCTACGTGCGCCATTCTATCTCCTGCCCGATACTCTACCTCGCAGTCGTATTCCAAGAATTGGATCCACCAACGAGAAATTCGTGGAATCAGATCCCTCTTTGTAAAAGTTGTGCGTAGAGCACTGCAGTCAGTTATAATTTTAAATGTAATTCCTAGTAAATACACGCGAAATTTGGCGAGTGAAGATATAACCGCCAACGTCTCTAGCTCAAAAGAATGCATTTTCTGTTCTTCAGGCGTTGTTCTTCGGCTATAATATGCTACAACCATAAAGGTTCCAGATTCATTCTTCTGCATAAGTATGCCCGCTAATCCATGCTTACTTGCGTCAGTGTGAAGTTGCGTTTCAGCTGTAGGGTTGTAGAGCATCAGAACTGGCCTCTTAGTAAGAATATTTTTCAGCTCCTGAAAAGCGTTTCCTTCTTCTTCAGTCCACTTCCAGGAGGCATCCTTCCTTAAAAGTCCGGTTAGTGGTTTGGCTATGGACGCAAACCCCTTCACGAACCTACGGAAGAATCCAGCCAAACCTAGGAATCTACGTACCTCGTGAATATTTTTTGGTGTAGGAAAATCCGCTACTGCTTTCGTTTTCGACAGTCCAGGTCTTACGCCATCTTTTCCTATTTCAAAACCTAGATACTCGATGGAATCAAAGAAAAAACGACACTTACTCATTTTGAGTGTGAACCCTCCATCGCGCAGTAGCATAAGCACTTCTTCTAATCGAGTCATTCCTTCATCGAACGATTTAGCAGGGATAAGAATGTCATCCATATATACGAGTGCGTACTTTGTTCTGGATTTTTGTAATATCTTATTTATAGTTCGTTGAAAGACTGACGGAGCGTTCACTAGACCGAAGGGCATCCTGTTGTATTCATACTGCCCATCTGGCGTCACAAATGACGTTTTATTGCGAGATTCTTCGGCGATTGGAATTTGGTAATATCCAGAAGCAAGATCGAGTGAAATAAAAACGTTATTTCCTGACAGCATGTCTAGTTGGTCCTCAATCCTTGGCAATGGGTAATGTTCGCGAACGGTCTTACGATTCAGAGCCCTATAGTCAACACACAATCTGCGCTCTCCAGTCTTTTTCCGGACTAAGACAATGGGACTCGCATACGGTGATTGAGACTCACGTACTATATCTGCTTCTAGCATTTCTTCCACCATTTCACGGACCTGCGCACGTTCCGCGTAGGACAGTCTGTACGGGCGATACACCACTGGCTCGGAGTCCTTCAGTTGAATAACCATTTCTGACTCTGTGGTGAATCCCAAGTTTTTTAACGAATCTGAGAAGCAGTCTTTATGGTCTTTTAAGAGTTCCTTTAGTTTTATAACTTGTTCCGGTGTTAAGCATTCCCCGTGTTTAATGGGCGACGCATCCTCATCTTCCCATGATTTGATAATATTATTCACCTTCAATACGTTTTCTACTGGAACACTACGATGAATTAGCTCTCCTTCTATGAAACATATGTCACTTGAACGTATGTTTTGTATGAAAATATGCCCTAGTCCGTTTTTCATTTCGTATTCGCCTGGAAATAAATAATACTCCTTGTCTGGGCAATTTCTGACGCATCCATCTACGTATACAAAACCGGAGAAATCATCATCACCCTTCACGGGTACCGCTTGGAATTCACCTGACTTTATAATTATGCCCGCATTACACAATAATGAAATTTTCCGGTGGTTAGGCGATGATTGGCTTAGCTTTTTAACTATAACGCTAGTTGGAGTTTTTATTATCTTCACAGTTGGTCTTTCAGTGTAGGTATGACCTATTAGCAGAGGGCTGCTTATGAGATGGTCATCTACGATCAAAACTTCTACTTCATTCTCTACTACACCTTGTACTTCGATAGTTGCATGTACTAACCCTATCGGTCGGTAAGGAATATTACCGAGTCCCTTCAGTAATGGTCCATCAACGTTTTGCCATTTAATGCCGTTTTTTTTAGCGTCACTAACACGCATCAGAGTACCATCACTCCCTAGATCTACGTATGAGTGAACAACGTTACCATTCACCTTTACAGGCATTTTATATTTGAAACTAGAATCTCCTATACTTTCTATTTTCATAATGGACTTGGTTTTATCCTGTGCAGTTTTATTGGTTTTTGGGCACTCTGCAACTAGGTGGCCCAGCAAGTGACAATTACTGCAGCGAATTTTTGGTTTAGTGCACATGAAAAATGTATGTCCGACCTCTTTACAATTATGGCATTTTATGTCACTATACCGATTTGGTTGTGAAGCATTTCTATTCGCGGATGTTGAGGGTATTGAAGCAGCGTTATAATTTTTTTCTTTGTTTTTGTTTATGTCTGTAGTACGTCGTTCTTGTCCAGGCTTAATTGTTTTTAGATAATTTAATAGTTCTTCGGGTTTATTAAATTTGTTGCCCTGAGCCCCAAGTCTAACATTCCTGTCATCTATTCCAGCTATAATGCAATCTACCGCACGGCGGCCCTCGATTTCACATCGGTTTAACAAATTTATTTTGTTATAATAATATAGATCTAACCGGTCTCCGTATTTAGCGCGTTTACTAAGCATTTCTGATAATAAATCGGCATAATTTTCGTAACTAGGGAAAGATTCTTTTAATTTTTCTTTCCATTCACTCCAAGTGAACAAAAGGCTTGGTAATCCCTGGTACCATACTTTGGCCACCCCTGACAGTTTAGGCAACGCGTAATGGATCTTATGTCGATCATCCCAACCATAAATTTGGGCACATTCCTCAATTTTACCTATCCAGGCGTCGATCGTCTGTTCCTTAGACATAGGGTCAAACTCTGGCAATACATTATTAGTTAAGGGCAACTTATCATTATTACCTATTTTTTGGAGTGACGATATCATGGTCATGAACTTATTGATAAATGCACTGTCTTCATCAGGTTGTTTCTTCTTTTTCTTCATGGAACGTGATTGTTCTCTTTCACTTGAGCTACTGGTACTGGGAGAACGACGACGCTTGCGCCTTGAGGATTTTGATGGTGACCTGGAACGGCTGGGTCGGGTTGTCGATGGGTTAGGCTCCATGGATCTGCTTGGTCTTTCCCGTGCCCTTGTTCTTTGTGCAGCTTGGCATAGTATCGGGCTACGAGAAGTCACCCTTTGTGTACTTCGTCTCGTTGGGGACGATTCTTCCATTTTATTCTCATGAAAATCGACTTTTATGGTATGCAGGCGTGGAAACAAAAACAATATATTTTTGCTGGATAATCCCGCTTCTGAAGTTATTGGACTCTTCAGTGGGAGTATAAAAATTCAAAACAAGTTTGGCCTTGGAATTTCCTTTATTTCTCTTGTTCTCATAATGCTAGGTTACAATTTCGGGAGACCCTTTCGGTACGACTGTTGAGAACAGAATGGCCGGCAGGCGAGTGCGTAAGCTGTTTTTATAGTTTCGCTTAGGCGGGGAGACAAGTTTCGCACACCTGCGTCGATCTAGTGTTGGCGGTTTGTAGATCGTTTTTGACATTGAATTTAAGGGGTTTTACATAAGCTAAACTAATAACCGCTTCGCTTCCCCAAAAGGGGTGTATAATTGCACTTAGTTTTTTTTAAAATAAATAACAATGAAACCAGGATGATTTCCTTCTGATAAGGTATATTGTAATCAAATTTAATAAAGCTATTTGAATAAGCGATTAATTTGCTGACTAGGATGCTCATTCCTATCACCTAAAACATATTTAGAGTGGTAATTTTTTTTCAGAAATGGTTTCCTATTTTAGTCATAATTATACTTACTTATTATTAGAAGTCTTTGATTGGTCGATTGATGTGGCTGTTTTAATAACATGATTGTGATGACATTAGAATATTTAGTACAAACCTTAGTACCTTAGTTTACGTACGGTATTGGATTTTCCGTCAAATTATTATGAATTGTGTGAATTATTACTATCGTATTTTTTGTTATTTATGTTTAAGCCCGGGTGATTTTTATTATATCTAGTCAGAAATATATCTAGCAATGTGTTGGATATTTGCCGTTTAAGTATATTAAATAATTTTCCTTCACAGATACGTGAAACTGTAAGGCCTACTTGGGTTTTATAGATACTAAAAGCTGCGCCAATAAATAAACTAGATCTAAAATGGCGGCTCTTTCTATGTAATGAATGTCAATTAAGGCTTTTGACCGTTTGCAAAAAAGACAGTCTCAAGTCTAAGGGCATGCTAGTCATAGGCTGTAGTTTATCTACCTAGACTAAACTAAACTTTACGAGTCATCACATCAGCTTCTATTTTTAGTCTACCATTTAATGGCGCAGCTTATACGCAGAATGTGCCGACATTTACTTTTGATAATTAGCGAAAACTATTGTAACATAAAATACAGCGCCTTCCGTGCATAATGTTTTTCTCTGTGCTTTTGTGAACACCTTTTTTTAACAGAATAAGTTTATTCTGTCTGATATGGCCTGTACTCACATACGGTATTACTCGATCGAGCTAAACTGTCGAGTAAAACCCATGGCATAATTACTTTAATTTATCGAGCTGTGAGTTTTGCAGTCCACAAGTAGATTTATACTCGACTTCGAGTAAAACTATCGAGTAATGACGTTAGTGAGTACTAGCCAATAGAATCAAATATTCCCGTTTGCGTGAATTTTCAAAACTACATTTAGCACACTCATACCTGTATTGTTTTATCAGCGTGGTATTTTTCAGTTCAGTATTAATATGACAAGTGTACGTGTGTTAGATATGCGAGCGCAAATAAAACAGCAATATGAAGGTTGCTATCCCTTTACTCCCATGTATGGATGGCTGCCGTTCATATATTGTTTCTTTATCTGTGCATGTTATAATTTTAATATTGTATGACATTTCAGTATATTTGAACATTGACCGTTTTGTGTGGTATAAAATATGAATTAATGACGCTCAAGATTAACATATATGGTATTTTATCCTTTTCAATGACTGTTATGTATTTGAATTTATTTTAATATCGTTGTAATTTCTGTGTCCCATATAATTTAAATGGAATAAATAATTTAAAAGCACAGGTTGTTTAGATGAAATAAAAGATTGCGGGTCAATTTATACATAATATCTTTAATCATTTATTTACAAAACTCAAATATCTACATCACAATGTTTTCGTTAAAGTCACACATAATTATATACATAACACAGTTCTACATAACACTTCCAATAAATAAATAAAATAAAATGCAATAATAGTAATAAATATTAAAGACCCCATTGAGACTTTGGGAACGCATTGAGCATAACACTTTGCACTTTGACACTACATCATTTATTTCCTACATCATGGAAGACATGCTAAAACTCTCATGTATTAATTTACCCAGTAAGTTTGCCACATGAAAACTAGTTCTAATTTAGTATGTGACGCACAAATTGAGGTCGGTACAAGTTAAAAAGTGTCAAGCTTAACGAGTTCCAATTTTCACAATACAAATGTGTCTTTATTAGTAGATAATATAATAGGTACTTCCAGATAAACAATTGGCATAGACAATCGTGTCCAAGTCCAACTGACCACGACAAATTATTACGAGCTATGGTTGAGATCGCCACACCGTTCAGTTTCTAGATAACGATGATTACTAAAATACTAGAAAAAACCAATCCATGCATCGCATTATCATTGCCTTTCGTAAATTCCACACTTCTTGTGAAAAACATAAGTAAGTAACAAAAACACGAAAGTTCATTCATATATGGACCGCCGCGTTAGTAATGTAAATGTCAATAAATATTTTTTTGAAATGCATTAATAATATTTTTAAGTATTGTATAATACTATACCAGACGCATTATTGTTTATACTTTTTAAACTGGTACGAAGTTTAATTAAGAATTTATTTATTTTCAGTCAACAAATTTCGTCTTAGATTTTGCACAGCACTTATCTAAGTACCTACACTACACGTTTTGTGCAAGACTATCTATCATACATCTAAAATCCTATGTTTCATACAAAACGCCTAAACAAGAGCCTAACTTTTTTACCTTTTATAAAACAGTCATAAGATTTTTTGCAGATTTTTATATTCATTATCAAAATGCGTTAAGGGAATTTTGAGCTTACCTCAACACAACCAATTAATACTCGTAAGCTTAGCTTATCCAAACGCGTGGCATATCTACGCAAAAGTTTGCCAGTCCCTGTCTTTTATTTACTAATATTATCAGTTGTTGGGTACAGTAACGACCTAACAGGAAATTGAAAGCCTGAAAGATCTAGCTCAAAAAGACAGAAATTTTGCGTTGAGTCGATACTATAATTAATAATTTGCTTTTAATATTATGTAAAACAAATTTATACGGCTTTGTAAATTTTACGTCTTTTGGCTTATTATAATGTCACAGCACACTTTTTTAAGTTTTATTCATCTATTTAACTCTCAAACTCTATATACTAGTCTGTTTATATAAGTGTTATCAACAATTCTGGGACGTAATAAATAAAAATACATTAACATTAGTTTACCTATCAATACACATCGCTACCCTACGTTGTGTCGGCACTTTTCTTTAGGAAAACGGACCTTATTTCCATTGGACAAAGGTTCAAAATTCCGTCGGGGATCGGTTCCTTGATCTGGTTGAATGTCAAGGTGCTCTCAAACATCTGGTCCGGATTTAGAACTGGAGTTAAGTGCGGCAGATACACCTGAAATAAATAAAATTAGTTATTTATTGGCAAAAAAAATAATACACCCTAATTGAATGCCATAAATATGAAAAAAAAACCTGGATATAATAATAGGGATAATCCTAAAAACAACCCTTTTCGTTTCCCCATACAAACGTTAGATCTAACAAAAATGTAAAGTCTTCCTTGGTCAGCCTTGGTTATCTCTATATAAAGACCACAGAAACTTGGATAGTATTTTATAGATGTTTAGAGAGCTGTCAAAGACCTAATAAATCTGTCAAATTTAGTTTAAAACCATTGTTAAACAATTTTTAAAGTTTTTTTTATAGTAAAACAGAAAGAGTAGTTAGTCACCTGTCCACTGCCGGGCGGGTAGTAGACAGCGACGCCGCCGTCCCCGTAGCAGGTCTCCAGAAACACGCGCTGGAAGGTGAGCCCCGCGCCGCGAGACACCGCCCCGGACTTGTCCTGGGGAAGAGTGGTATAGGTCAGTTGAAGGAGAAGGCAAAGATTTAATTTTTTATGTGCTTACATTACATACCATGCACATAAACCAACACAAACATTCTTGAAACAATATAAAAATGGCGGCTCTTTCGTAGCTGGATGGAGTATTGATAGATAAAGTCCACCTGCCACTTACATAAGTATTGTTTTTTTTTATCAGAATCTGTAGTTACAAGTATACCTACATCCTCAATCATCCTATCCGTAATACCTGCATAGTGCTCGCAGTGTGTTCCTCCATTCAGCTCGAATTGATGCTCGTTGATCGATTTTTTGCCAGTTTAGTCCCAGTGCCCCTTTTTTCCTACAATCTCACCTTAGCATTAACAAATCCATTGTACGCCGCCAGTACCACATCAGCCCCCGGCATGGCCACATCACTATATGGTTTATAACTTGGCGCGGCGGTGGCGGCCGCGTCCGCGTAGTGCATCACTATGACGGGCTGGAGGAGGGATTGCTGTGAGACGTGCGCGCCGAGGGTCAGCTGGCCTGATGGGTGCTCGGGGGGTGTCTTGGCCTGGGGGGTAGAAGTATTTTTTTTGTATTTATTGGACTATAGAATGGTGTAGTGGTTAGTGACTTTGACTGCTCGGCTAGACACACAAATAAATTTCAAAAGTTGCGTAGAACAAAATGCTGTCGTCTGTGTCACACCCCCTGGATCAAAGATATGGACGAAAGAATCAGCTTTCCGATGCCCATATGCTCTAGGCTCTGCCTAGTTTAGGGTCGGATGGCCGTGTGTGAGATGTCTCCACATATTATTATCATTACGTTCGTTTGCTGGGCAGTCAGCGACTAACGCTATTCTGCCTGGCTAGACCTTTCACCCCTAGGCGCGCTAGTGCGCTAAGAAGAGGAGGATCCTTTCGGCTGACTTCACCAACGATACCCTGTATTCTAGAGGTTCTACTTAACTCACCTGGCAGGGCGCGGCGGGCTCCAGCAGCAGGCGGAAGGTGTGTCGGGTCTGCACGTTGTCCGTGATGCCCTGGTTCAGCCCGCGGTTGTCGTCCTTGCTGAGACGACGGTCGTGCATTATCTGTGCAAATTTTATTAAATGTTATCAACCATAGAGAAAAACTGCAAATAAAACTGATTATACTATGTAAGTTTAGTAACGGTGCCTTCACATAAGCATTTGTAGTGGAGATGTGGCGATTTTTTATTTCTCAATATGCTGCCTTCAACACAGCACTGACAACAGGGCAGTTCGATGCACATACGGACTATGTTCATTAACAGACCAAAGCTTTATACGTCACACGTAATAGATGCATCTATTACGTTGACGTATAAAGCCTTGAAATACCTTGTATTGTACCCATAGGCTATGGGTACAATACAAGGTACCTATATGTTATGATAATTATTTCCTATCAACACCCACCTCAATCTGTCCAGGTTTCAGCGCAGCCACGCCGAGCGGCGTGGACGTGAGCAGCGTGAGTCTGGCGGCGTCATCCTGTATATACGCGGCGCTCGGCAGAGGGTAGAAGTTCGCTTGCAGAGGGAGTTTGGAGAAACGCTTGCGCTTTATCATCTGTAAAATAGGAGATAACGGTATTGAAGTTATTGTTTCACTGATTGTGACTTTCGTATGAACGAATTTGATGGGGTGTCAATATCATTTATTGCTAATTTAATTTATTATCAATATCATTACTAATTGGTAGGTTATTATATATAGGTAGGTTTAAAAATACACTAAAGTCCATAATATATAACTTGTCGCTATTCGTATATTGCGGCAAAGACGCGCTCTCCTCTCCACCCTTGTCAACTTTTCAAAGCTGCAACGGCCGCCATTTTGTTCATCCATATTTATTATAACACCTATAATTAAACCTAGCATTTATTCTGCATATTAAACTTTTTAGGGCTGATTTTTCATTGGTCAGATAAAAGTTACCTAAGGAATAATTCTGATGCTGTCGCGTTAGAATGTTTGTACAAAACAGTGACAGCAACGATTTTATTCCTCAGATAACTTTTATCTAGCCATTGAAAATAAAAAATCAGCTCTTAGTTAACTACATAACACAAAACATACCTGCATAGCATTAGAGTCAGTGAAGACTCGTCTCCACCGCTCCCAATACAGCTAGTATTTTTTACCCGACTGCCGAAGGAGGTTTTTCGATTGTATGTATGTATGTTTGTCTGTTTCTTTGTTCCCTCCTGTAGCTTAAACGGCTTGATAGATTTTGATGTATGAGGTATCGTTATTAGCACTACATGATAGTGATAGATAAGATGTGTAGTTGTATACCTGCATAGCATTAGAGTCAGTGAAGAACTCGTCCCCATTGGCTATGACGGTGGAGAAACGCATGGCGAGCTCGAGGTTGTCCGCCGCGGGGTCCAGCAGGAACGTGTTGGTGATCTCCACTTCAGCGTGAGGGAGGCTCGGGTTATTGTAGACGGTTATCTGGGGGTTGAAACAGAAATAAGAAACAGTAACAGAAGAACAAGATGTACAGTGCGTAACGTTGAAACTTTAACTGTACTACCACGAAAAACTTTAAACATTGTTTAACAAGTGTTTAAAACAATTTGTCAGATTTTGAAGGCGTTTGACAGCGCTAAATATCTGTTAAATACTGTCTTAGTTTTTGTGGTAAGGTCCTAAATCTCTAACAGTTTTTTTTTTCATATAAGTAAATTAAAAAATATATCCTTCGGGTCAAGGTTGTCTTGAAAAAATCATCGCCTTAAGTGATATATAATATACATCTAGATAACTATTTCCTCTGCCTTTTTGTATATCTTGTATGTATGTATTTAAGTATTTATTATAAAAATTGTGAATGTTTACTACTATATTTGTACACCTTCCCACCTTATTCTTTAAGTCATTCCTCCACCCAAAGGTTGCCTGGAAGAGATCGCTTTTAGCGATAAGGCCGCCTATTGCTTTAACTCCACTGTATAAATTGTTATTTGTGTTATTTTTAGTCAATAAAGTAGTATTCTATTCTATTCTATTCTATAAGACCGCCATTTATTTTCTGTCGTAGTACAAATAAATAATACCTACTCTATCTATCTAAATCTGAACGACATGCCAAACCATACTGGCTTCGTAGCAACGTCACCGCACCGTCGACGCAGAGTCGCGCACATACCACCAGTAGGCCTACTCTTGGCACGCAAGACGTAAATTCATATTGTGTTAAGATCGAACACAAGTTTATGGCAATTTCAAGTTAGATTTGGCACTCCCGACATGAATTGGCTCACGATCGTGTTCTAATTCGAATTGGTTCTAACTTGTGTTGGATTGTGAGTCAATTTTGACAGTTACTCTGTGAAAGAATGAATGAAAACGAAAAAAAAAACAAATTGTCATTAAAATTCTTGTTGTCATGGCCGGTCGGTGGATTTTCATAATAAGTAACAACGTAAAAAGTTTAAAAACCAATATTATGGTAAGTTGTTCAGTTACCAAACGTGTTAGAATCATCTGTATATCCACTATGATCATTATAATGAACCTAGTTTTTCCCCACAGAGTTCCGCAACTCGGCCGTCGTACCGCCAGACGAAATTACTAGTAGAATATCTAGAAAGTTACCCAGGAATGGCCAGGGATCTTCTTAAGACCGACCTAGGGAAGTTAAAATTATGAGAAAATAACATCAATGGCCTCGACCTTAAATGCGGTCGAAGGGTCTTGAAAAGATGGACTTAACGTAAAGTAAGTTAAAATCTTAAGTTTACTTTTCATTTTGTTATGACTACCAAATTAAAATCCCCGTAAGCTAAAATCCCCCAAGATGACCCACTAATCATACTTCATTACTTTTTTTAAATATTAAGTATTGGAAAGAAAAACATTTTATTTTAAATGTTAGTTAATGTTTAATGTGTAATTATTTTTTTCAGACTGAGGACCGCCGTGGTAAATGGCAGGATCATAACATACTTAAAGTCGAGGTGCAGCATCCTAAGCCCATACTAAACTATCAAGCCGCTCAGCTCATCCTCACAGCACCTCACAGCATAGATCCAGCCGCCGCTACCAAGTTGATGTAGAAGTAGACAGAGTGATGGCCATAGAGGAAAAGCAGGGATAGGCCGAACTGCTGACAGCATGGGCTAATGCCCTAAAGCCTAAAGGGGACCTTGCAGCAGCTGTCCGTGATGGAGTCAATATCCTCATACAAATTGTGCAATAGTTATCAAGAAATAACAAAGTTAAGTCCATCTAGTCCCATAACCAGCGTTACTAGTTATGGGTATAGATGCTGTTGTGCAGTAGTAGATGATGTGATGATTTAAGTAGATTTTATATTATTTTTCCTGTGACTAAAAATATTATTTTATATTAATACTTATCCTATGTCGAAGTATATGAACATTCGTTTTAAGAAATGTTAAATAATATTATAAAAAGTGTTCCTATGTTAATATGTTCCTTATATTATTAAGTTTGCAAGTATTTCAACAGTGGTGGTGAAATTATTATTCTACAAAAGTATGTCTGTATGATTATTATAAAGATAAAGAATTCTGAAACTTACATAATGTTTTTATTTTTAAATCTTTTTCATGAAGTACTGAAATATTTACAAGATACTATAGTATTTAGGCATGTAGATGTGCTGGAAGTTGAGGTTCATCTCCATATTAAATGGTGGATCCTTCCACCAATCCGGGTGTTGTGGCTTAACGGGCTGCTCTATCATATATTCTCTGCGGGGGTGTACGTACCTGCACCTGGCTATCTCGAATGGAACAATTGTACATATCCCTAATGTCTAAACTGCTTTCCTATGCATGGACCATTTCCCACCATGCTGGTCCACTGCAGGTTGGTGGGTTCACATTATAATCTAGATATGAAAACTCTAGATATGCAGGTTGCCACAATGTTTTCCTTCATCGTAAACGGGATGGTCATGGTATACATTTAACTTAGAAACCATGTAAATTGTAGCGCCAAACGAGCTATTCCCACCATACTGGTCCACTGCGGGTTGATGGATTCACATATTATCTAGATGTGCGAAATCTAGATATGTAGGTTGCCTCACGATGTTATCCTTCATCGTAAGTGCAATGGTATACATTGTTACTTAAACTTCATGTACACTGTAGCGCCAAACAAGACATAATTCAGCTACTTTATTCACTAATCTCCACTCACAAATTGTTAGTTAATGTATTTGTTCTTGCCTAGATATCTTGTCTCACGAAGTTTTTCTTTATCGTAAGAGGGATAATATAGGTACATTTCACTTAAATCCTATGTAAATTGTTGTGCCAAACGAGCCATTACATATGGGTTTCACATATTATCTAGATGTGCGAAATCTAGACATGCAGGTTGCCTCACGATGTTTTCCTTCATCGTAAGAGCGATGGTACACATTGTACTTAAATTTCCTGTACATTGTAGCGCCAAACGAGCTATAATTTAACTACTTTATTCACAAATCTCCACTCAAAAGTTGTTTATTTGTTCTTGCCTAAATGACTTGCCTAAACACAAGAATGAATACAATAACATCTGTCAAAAAGGTTGTCAAGAGTGCCAATTCACAATTTGGACTCGATTTTGATGGTTTTCGACGGAAAACCGCTCAATAGATAAGACAAGATGGCGCCACCGTCGATTTCGGGAGTGCCAAATGGCGAGAAGGCAAGATGAAACCAATACATTGCGTGCCAAGAGTAGGGCTACAGTCTGGCATCGTTCAAACTCAATCAACGCTCATTCTAAAAACAAAAGCCAACAACATACCGCAGGTGTAATAGTAGCAACGTGCTCAGCGACATACGCGACGGACAGCGTGGCTTTAACCGGACCGGATATGAGCACGGCCTCCGGGTACGGGCTCGCCCGCACCGCGCGCGCCGGCCCGTCCGGCAGGAAGAGGTACGCGCCGCTGTTGTTGTCTTGCCCCTTTTGGCTGCCGTAGCTGTGGACAGATTTGGTACGGTAAGCTTAATTAAATAGGTAGGTACATCAAGGCACATAAACCTTTACTTTGCATAATGTACAGTCAGTTACACATGCATTATAGTGTGACCATTAATGCTGTGCACTCTCTGAGGTATGCGAACGGCGAGACAGAGAGAGAAATCGGCTACTGCGCTCTGTCACGTGTCTATGTCTGTCTTTGTCACGCTTGTGGCGGCCTCGCCCCGCATGCATAAGGGAGAGCACAGCACTAGTGGTCACACTACAGTATAACGTGTGTAAATCAAGGTAGAGATTAAAATTTACAGTGGTAAGGCTCTTTTTGACATGAAGGCGTGAGTGTGCAAACGTAAATTCGTATTACAAGATGGCGGCGTTAGTTCTTATTTTTACCGCCTCCTAAGTCTTTTGGTTATGACAATTGTAGCACTGTCTATTATTAAAATAACAATGTAGTATAAATAAACAGCAACGCGAGTTTGGAAAATTCCGGAAAAAAATATCCTATTACTACATAGAACAAAAGTTGTTCAGAATGACCCTCTGAGTCACCCCCTTTCGGCTTCGTATACCCTTTTTACAACAGCCTGTATAAAAAGAATGCTCACTGAACAAACTCCATATGAACCGGCGTGACTTTCCCATCCCTAGTGACGATGGCTCTAATCAAGCCATTGGCATCCGTCACCACTCTAGTGCTGTTCCCCGCCTGGATAGTGATGTTCTCGTTGAGACGAGGCGTGGTCTCCACGGCGAACATCTCCGGCAGGTCCACCGACCAGTAGTCTGCGTTGATTACGCGCACTTTTGCGAATGACGTGTATCTGGAAGTGGTATTAAGGTTAGCGAAAACGGTTTGATAGAATTGGCCATTGTAATAACGTTTCTAGCTAGCGTTTAAAACAATACTTTGGGCGGATTTTTGAAAGGACCATTGAAAAATCAGTCCTCAATAAAATGATATGCATATGGTGATACTCCTATATGATAACAGCGAAATAGCATGAACCATACGCCATTTTCATATGGTTTATTTATTTACACCTTTTAGCTGTTTGGACGGAGTGGGAAATGAAAGTTTATATTCGCGTATACGTACAAGCACCAAAAACGCCACAAAGAATAGAATAGAACATGTCTACTCAGTTATAAATATTTAAATTTATGATTTAACATGATTTATCACTCACTTATTAATCTTATTCTCCTCCCGCAGCTTCACAGTATAAACCGCCATGGACAGCGGGTCCACAGTGGCGAGGAACGACAGCTCGAACTTGCCCGTCGTCAGCGACACCTTGAGCAGCGTGGAGACCGCGGGGGAGACTTGCGCTGTCATCGGCTGGCCTTCCGGGTCGAATACCTGGATGGTTGGGGACATGAGGGGTTAGGACATGGTTTTGAAAGTTTTGGCTATTCAAGTTTGAATCAATGGTACATTCATAATTATACATACATACAGTATCGTAAAGTGGTATATAGTAAGCGGAATGGGGTGACACAGGGGGTCATTCTGAAAAACCCCGTTTCGGCTTACTATAGCACACTGTAGAAGGAATAACTTGTAAAGCATGTAACGTGGTAACAAAGGTTGACTGATGATTTGGTAAGGTCATAGAATAGGTATAATAAGAAGGACTAAGTGCCAATTTCTCCATAGTCGGTTAGAGCATAACCAGGGAGTAGCGGTTGCTTTTGACACATCTGTCATGAATTTTATATGGAGATGACGTTTAATTTATCAATCAATCACTGTCGGTTAGATAACCGACTATGGAGAAATTGGCACTTAGCCTTAGGATACCTAACAGCAAGAAGCTTATTAACTCACCTCAACATTAGGATTAGTGACAAACACCGACACGACCTGCTGCCTGCGGAACGTGAGCGGATTGTACAACACCACTCGTTTGGCCGGCGACAGGTAATCAATCGCCAGAGTGATTCGCGTCGGGATGTTGTTGTGCCACCAGATGTCGTCCACTTCGAAGTAAATGTCCTTCTGGGTCTGTTCTACTATCTGGGGTTGGCCGAGCAGGTTGTACGCGGATTGCTGGATGGTCGCTTGGCATGCTTCTATTGCTGCTAGCATTCTGTGGGAGAGATGTTTTGGATGTTGAAATAAATATAGCTTACTCTACATTTTTTCAACTCCACATTATATTTATGCAAATAAATTAAGGTAATGATCAAAGGTTGAAAGCATCTAACTATTATTATTATAAAGACCCTTTTTGGTCCATTTTGAGGTGAGGGGTAGAGTTGCAGGTGTAATGTTTTATAACCGCGCATTGGTGACGCAAAAAGACCTGGGTGTTATTATTCGTCCAAATCCTCTCACATCATTCGTTCTTATGAACGGACGCACTTATGTTAACGCACACGCAGATGGGCGCCATTTCATTCTTCTTTCATTATATGATGGGCACATATTTATTAAATCGTACTGCACCTAGCTAAACAAAACACTCACTTCTCCGCATAGTCCTCCTTCACAGCGTCCCTGGCAGTGCCAGTAATGCCGTCGTGATGCTGGAACAGCGCCAGCGCGCGCCGCGCCGTCTCCAGCTTGTCTCTGAGCTGCAGGCTGATGACGCGGTCTACTACTCCGGAGAATAACGCTTGGGAGGTTATGATCTCTGCTGCCCTGGTAGATAGGAAATCGTATTATCAATTTTAATATCGTAAAACTGTGTGATATGGGAACTTGAAAAGAATAAATTTTAAATAAGTTGTGTGGAAACTCTTGTACAAGTTATAATGGTGAGCTTAAGTGTCGTGCCGACTCCATCTTGTCTCGGAGTTGCAGGCTGATGACGCGGTCTACTACCCCGGAGAATAACGCTTGGGAGGTTATGATCTCTGCTGCCCTGGTAGGTGGGAAATATAAAGTTAGGAAGATGGGTATGCATGTGTTGTACCTCTAGGTAAATTGTTATTATTATTGTATGCAGGTACATGGAAAGGACATATTGAAAATCTGTGCTGTGGAATCTCTTGTACAAGTTATAATGGTGAGTTTAGGTGTCGTTCTGACTCCAGCTTGTCTCGGAGTTGCAGGCTGATGACGCGGTCTACCACCCCGGAGAATAGCGCTTGGGAGGTTATGATCTCTGCTGCCCTGGTAGGTGGGAAATCGTTTTATGACGAAAGTTGCCATAATGTGAGCATGTGCGTGGAAATAACACATTAAAAATCAGTGGTGTGTTCTTGTTCTTATTCATATTTTGTCCCCTTCACTTGTAATCAAAAACGAATTAGCGAGTACTATATAAGTACGTTACACGAAAATGGGTATGTTTTTTGCCATTAATTCACATTTACGGAAGTGTATGTGAAAAACTTTGGCATATCCATAAATTGGACATTTTAGAAAAACAAAATTGTATACCTAACGCTCGTGAAAATAAAACCAATATAAAAATATTTATATTCACAGCCGTTACACCTACATTTCCCCACAATTATATATCGCTGCAAACCTCAATACCTTATCCACACTCACCTCACATAGCCCAGCAGCACCCGATCCATGTTCTTGTGGGCCGGCCGCGACGTGTAGTACCCGCTCCAGTAGTGCTGGTTGCGATCAGCATACGTAAAGAAGTCGCCGGACAGAGACGGCATGTCCGCCATCTTTGTCTCCTCGTGCACCGCCTTGAAGTAGTCTTGTAGGGTGCCGAATTGGACCTTTGGGAAGGGAAAATACATTGATTGATCAATCTAATGAGAAATGTCTTCATATCGTGTCGGTGATAAACACAAGAGCTTGCCTAGGTTTGTCAACAAGGTGAAAAAATTGGCTAGTCAGATTAGCGAGACGGCTCCGAACATAGATGAGGTACCGAATTACCGATTATAAATCACTCCAGAAGCTCGTATTGTGCTCCCCAAATCATAAAATAAATGATTGGTCTCCTATAACTATTCTATTATATTGTATTCTATATGGGGGGCTATGAATCCATGCGTAAAAACTTACATCTATCAATGTCAATGGTATCTCTATGACAAGATACCATTGACTTCTTCCGCCCTTACCTCAGCATTCCAAGAGTCCTCATTATTGATGTAGTCGATCAGCTTCTCGTAGTTGGAGTACTGGTTGTCCCACTCTATCCTGGTGTCGTACCGGAAGTCGTCACCGAGTGGGACAAGGACGACATTACTGCGGTACAGTTGCGCCTTCTTGCGCCATTGGTCGAGGATTAAGTTGGACCTGGGAATGTGGTTATATTGTTAATGGTATAGGAGGTCAATTTTGAAATAACTACTGACATACTAGGAGTAATGCAAAATGAGCAACCTAAAAATATGCCCTGGCTAGGAATCGCACCCAGGAATGTGGGGACTGGCAGTCACAGACTGTTACTTTTTAGCTATCAAAAGCTCATGTAAATGTAAGTACTAGTCACTGGTAGGGAGTTATAGAAACTGGCAGTAAGTTAGTGTGGTTATTACCGGCAATTTACACAAAATAACTTCAAAAGTGTTAGTGACTGGCCATTAGAAAATTAACGAACAACATAAAAAATTAACAATTTGTAATTTAACGCACCTTTCTCGTACATTCTTCTCGATAATCTTCAGAGGAGCCACGCCCCACGGGCACCGCACACCGCTGCCCGGGAACCTCATGAAATCAAACTGACAGCACACCTGCAACAAAAAAATGCCCGTACTGAGTCATAAATATTTGAAACATTTTAAACTATTCTACATTCTTCGGCCATATAAATGCTGATGAACCGATGACAGGTGGGGCAAACAAGTTCTTGAGTGGAGACGAAGCTTAGCGTGGTACGCCTCTGGGGCGCTGGACCACACCTTAGACAAGAAACCGGAAAAACTTTTGTGGATATCCCACCTAGGGTTCACACATTTAGGTTTGTACTTCAGCATCCCTATGATCGATTTTTATATGAAAGAGTAGTTTATTCTAATTATTAATTTTAAATTACCTTCGGATCGGGTCCGCATGTGTGTGGCACATCGTACGAGTAGAACGGCATCATGTGAGTAAACATATCCGTCTTGCCGACGCCGTCTGCAAGTTGTGTGCAATGTTATACATAATGTATTTGCACAGGTGACGCGTTGTGAAATTAGCCAAATAAAATTTCTGTTTGCGCCCGAAAAAGAAATAAGATCGAAAGAAATAAGATTAGGTTTTATTATGAATAAAATAATTTTGTAATGTGATATTCCCGCATTTAAAAAAAAAAATTCAATCTCATTATAGCACATTTCACACTAATAAAAATCCATGTCAGAAGCTTGTGTAAAAAGAAAATCTGTCTTACCCCAAGTCTGTCTCCACTTGAACTCCAACTGCTTATGCTGAGCCAGCTCTTTCTTAACCCTGTA
Organism: Plutella xylostella; assembly: GCF_932276165.1. Taxonomy (NCBI): domain Eukaryota; kingdom Metazoa; phylum Arthropoda; class Insecta; order Lepidoptera; family Plutellidae; genus Plutella; species Plutella xylostella. The sequence goes on from NC_064005.1 coordinate 6,127,553, forward strand.
GTGCACCCTCTGTATAACCGAATTCTCGAACCCTGCTAACTTCAGCAAGTAGGGTTGCGAGCTCGAATAACCAAACGGATCAATAGACCACGCGTTCTTCGGCAGATAATTGAGGTTCTTGAGCAGCCACTGGTGACCCTGAGTGAGTTGTTGGGCCACGGACATCCAGTGGGAGTTGGCTTCGTCGTTCATCACCCAGCCGCCCGTCACCACCTCTATGTTACCCGCTTTTAGGAGGCTGGAAAAGATAAAACAATTTATATTAATCAGAATTTCAGGGCTTTTTAAATTGTATACCTTTTGGTGATGGGGTAACAAAGTCATACCCTAAATAATTATTTTAGTAATTGTAACACACACTATTGCAGTCTAACTGTAGCTTTATGCTGAGTCAGAGCCCTTTCACTGCCACAGCATAAAATGTATACATAACTGTTTATAATCTTATTTTTTTTGTTGTAAAGTGCTTACCATACTGTTATTAGTGTATGGTTGGGTTATAAAAGTAAATAAATGTTCAATCTATCTATCTAAACATTAGAAAGTGCTGTTGGTTCACCACAAAAACATAACAGTGTACAATATAAAAGTACTTACTTCTCAAAAGCCTTCTTCTCCTCAGCAGTAGCATCGGTCTCCCACCACAGCGCCAGGTAGCTGGTCTCCGCCCACACGAACCTCCTGCCGCTTCCCTCGGGCAGCTTCGCCACCATGTTCTGGAAGATGGCGCGCGTCGAGGTCTTGTAGTACTCCTCGAACTTCTTCAGCCATCCTGCATGGACGATATAGATATACAGGATGTTGCAAAATTGGAATACTCAGCCCAAAGGTGGTCTCCTGAACAACTTTTGATCTACGACTTGGATTACTTTTTTGGTGAATTTAAAACAAAGTACCGAAACGCTTGCTAATAGGTCATACATAGATCTAGTAAGAATTTATATTTATATTTATATTTAATATTTATCTATCTATGTATTTGTGTAGATATATCAGCTGTCCGATACCCATAACACAGGCTCTGCCTAGCTTGGGGTCGGATGGCCGTGTGTGAGATGTCCCCACACATAAAAAAACATTAATTGATTTTAGTGATATCTTTCAAAAGTAATGAAATGCAACCCAAGACAAGGTTGTTCAAGTCTGCCACCTAAAGAAGCAACAAAATTAAACATTTTAAAATGGAAATGTAGATTCTCTGAAAATTTCATAGTAAAGTATGGAAGGTCACACTACTCGTAAAATGCCACAACTAAATTTGCATCACAAAACTATGAATAGTCCTTATGTTACGAGTTATTAGTGTACACAATTTTAAAAGTTGTTTTGGCTAATATCTGTTCCGGATTTGACAGAAAGGTAAAGCAAAACTGAGCAAATGTATTTTGTTTTAATATTTCATGAAGTTTTTCACACAGAGAACAAGTCAAATTGGCTCCAAATTGGTTACCACTGGCAGAACACAAGCTCTTTTGATGAAGAGTATTTATCACCTGCCAATTTAAGGATCAAACTGGGTTACTGCTGCCGCTACACGGGTTCATTATAAATGTCACTATATCTGTATCTGTATTACTATGCTGTGATTGTTCGAATGTGCATTAAACAATTTTATTGAAGTCAATAAAAAACCCTTGCAGGGGCCGCAGGGGGTGGCAAATATGGGGGATTTCCATTGGCTGCACTCCCTCTTAATTGTAAATGGTAGGTGATTCATCTCCTTACCTGGGTCATTATGTGAATGTGGTACAATGAATACTTTTAATTTATGTTTCTGGTTCCATTGGTTGGACTCGTATCTGATGTCCCATCCCTGTTTCCACACACCGCCATCCAGGTCATCAAACATTATCCTGTCGTACATCGACAGCATCTATAAAAAAAACATCAGTTTATATAAATATACATAGGTACTAGTACAATATTTAACATGCAGTATGCACACATCTTCTGAGTTAATGCATTTATTAATTGTATTCCTTCTTCCATTTCTCTGTAATTACCATTTATCAGTCATAAAGTTTGATTATTTCTTTATCATAGATTACAGTAAATTTATCTAGTGTTAATAAAATTTTCATTTGAGTGTAATATTCATTAAACAGTACGTTACCGTTATGCAAAGCCTAAATATATGAGAGTAGCGTTTGTTTCCGTTTCCGTATCAATTTACGTTCATTTCGGCCCAGTATCATGACATCCGTCGTCGGTCTCAAATAATACTGTCAACTTCCGTCTGGTTTTTTAGCATTTCCGGTTACCGCCACCACCGAAGGCAGTTGAGTTTTGAGGCTCAATATTTTAATCATTAGGCGTTTGGATTTCAACCGAGACGGTTGTGGCTGCAGCCTATGCACGAGCACTGTCTCAATAGTACCAAGAAGTAAATATACCTATCGTTTTCAGTTTTATACCTGAGGGTAAAAGTAAGTTTTTTCGAAAAGTGATTATTTTTCCACGACAAAAACTGTAAGTATACTTCGTTTATTAGTCAAAAATACTACCTATTTCTTTTCAAATCATCGCCCTATGTTAATCGCATAGTACAAATAACATTTAAAGCTTTTCTAGAATAGAAAACAGAAAAAACGACAGGTATAAGTATTAATAATGTTTAATGGATTAACGGTGTTACCGTTCGTAAGTTATTATTTGTTTATATCGAAGCAAATATTTTAAATATTTTCTAACGGTAATCAACTGCCGTTAGATATCAATTTCAGGAGTTATGGATAATCCCGGCCCATCTACAAGTACAGCGAGCATAGTGGAATGTCAGGAACCAGACAAGGATACAAGGAGGAAGAGAAGGAGGGAGTCTTCCAGCTCGGATTCGACGTCGAGCTCATCCTCGGAGTCAAGCTCGTCATCCAGTGATAATCGCAAGCGTAGTAAGAAACGCAAACGAAGCAAGAAGCGCAGCCGTAAGTTATTGAACAAATTGATTAAGGAGGTTAGCTTTCTAAAAAATCAAATGGCATGCACGAATACCACTGGATCTCGAGATCATATTGATTTAGACGTTAGTGGCGAGTTGTTCGAAAACGAATCTCTATCAGAACATTGTAACGAACCCGCAGAATTAAATTTTACAATGAGCACTAAAACTAAAGAACCATCTGTTCCACCAACATCACCCGAAATGCTGCAACTTTTGAAAGATTTACAAAGATTTGATAATCCTGAGTGGGTTAATGTCCGCTACGCTGACATTCAAAAACTGTACAGTCAATCGCCTGGTTTCGTAAATCTTGAAGCAAATGATGAAGTGCGACGATTAGATGTTTCAAAAAATACAGCTAATATGGAAAAGGCTTTCGCATCCATAACATTTGCCTTACTGAAACAGCGCGACGCGCTACAGAAGGATATGCAGGAACTTTTGAATTATGCTCACCAAAACCAACCCTTAGAGTACAAAGACTTGCATGCGAAGATTTCAGGTATCTTTTCAGATGGAAATTATTGCAAAACAACTGCTGATGCATTACAGTTGGTATGTGGTCACAGATCTGAATTAGTGCAACATAGAAGAGAAGCTATTCTGGCAGCTGTAAAAGACCCTTACCACAAAAGCGCTTTAAGAAAAATACCGCCATCTTGCAGCCATCTCTTTGATGCAGATAAATTCAGCGCTGTTCTAGAAAAATCTGGTGGAGTCAAAAAAGTATTCTGGTGCAATGAAAAAGATCGCTACCCTGCACCGCAGAACGATCAAAAAAACCCAGTACAAATACAAAATAAAAATACGGGTAAGTCTGGCTACAAAGATCTCCGATCTGGCCCTAAAAATAATGTGAATTCGAATTTTCGTGGTAGAGGCACCAAGAGAAGACCACCAACACGAGAAGTTTCATACCGGAACACGGCAGACCGGCGCTCTCCCTCGTCCCACCGGGACAGGAGAGGACAAACCCGGCGCAAATATTGACTCGACCAGCAACTTCAGTGCAGGGAAACTCAGTCGGTTCTACGACCACTGGGTCAACCTGGGGGCCCCACCCCATATACTAAAAATGATCACCGGTTATCGAATACCGTTCAAGAAAAGGCCAATCCTGTTCTTACCAAACATCAATTCTCAGGAAACCGCACACACAGAAGAGATGGATCATATCATAAACAAAATGCTGAAGCAGAAAATACTCGAAAAAGCAACACTTTCGCCAAGCTTCATTTCCACTATGTTTCTCCGTCCAAAACCAGACGGCACGTGGCGACCAATCTTCAACCTCAAGGCACTAAACAAATTTGTCGAAGTGGGAAAATTCAGATTGGTGAACATTCAACGAGTTCCAGACTTCCTGCAATCTCAGGACTGGATGGCCAAAATCGATATCCACCAGGCATATTTTCATCTAAATTTTTCGGTGAGTCACAGACGCTTTCTTCGCCTCATTTACAAAGGCCAGTTGCTACAAATGACTTGCTTACCCTTCGGGCTGAGTTCTGCACCAAAAACTTTCGCCACATTGACCAACTGGGTGGCCCAAATACTGAGAGACCAAGGAATACGTATATTAATATATTTGGACGACTTCCTTTTGGTTCACCAAAACCCAGCCACGCTAAAACACCAGATAAATATAGTAATAGAAACACTTACATACCTGGGCTGGACAATAAACACAGAGAAGTCGATATCAACACCACAGCGATGCCTCGAATTTCTCGGCGTAGTATGGGATCCCTGGAAAAACAGGAAGTATCTACCAGAGCGAATAACATCGAAAGTACTCTCTCAAACATCAGCCATGCTCAAATCCAGCAAAGTCACACTAAAAGAGCTGCAACGGATTATTGGCGTCATGAATTTTGCAAGCTTCACAGTCCCAAGAGGCAGACTCCACTATCGTTTCCTGCAACGTCAACTAAACTCTCTTCTGAGGTCCGAACCGACGAAATCTGTATCACTAACGGTGAAGGCGATGAGAGAATTGAACTGGTGGCACAAGAACTGCACAATCTACTCCCAGTTGCACGAGCCAATACCAAATCACTACTTGACAACAGATGCCAGCGACGTGGGATGGGGAGCCAAGCTAGACGATCAGAGCATCCTTGGAACGTGGACAAATTCACAACAAAATTTACATTCCAATCAAAAGGAAATGATTGCGATATTCAACGTCCTGCGAGGCCACGCTCAGCTCCTGGCGTGCAAAAGTGTCCTAGTCCAGTCCGACAACAAAACTGTTGTCTCTTATCTTCGCAACGAAGGAGGGACAAAATCATTCAAACTCACAGAATTGGCAATGAAGATCTTTCTCATTTTGGACCAACACAAAATACACATGAGCATTTATCACATACCAGGTATATACAATTGCCATGCAGATCACCTTTCTCGACTAAAACTGCGACCAGAATGGCATCTGTTACCTCAAATAACTCGCATAATTTTCAAGAAATGGGGAGAGTCACGAATCGATCTATTCGCATCTCATCGCGCTCACGTAGTGCCCACTTATTGCACTCTCGACAGACAGGACATGGGAGCTGCATGCTACGACGCACTAGGAGTAACTTGGGATTATTCACTGGCATGGGTGTTTCCTCCACCGCACCTAATACCGAAAGTTCTGTCACACCTGAACAAAGCAAGGGGACTGTACCTAATAGTGGCGCCTCGGTGGGAGCGAGCGTTCTGGCGACCAGACCTGAAGAGCCGAGCAACAGCTGCACCTTTCACGATCAGGAACCTACCACAAGTTCTGGTAGACGTAACAACCGGTCTACCACCACCCAACGTGACAGAAATGATCCTGGAAGTGTGGAGATGTGGGGCTGGAACAAACACTTAACCAACTGGACACCTGAACAAAAGACTCTGCTTTCAGCAAGCTGGCGCGAGTCAACGCTTAAGACCTATAAATCTGCATGGAAGAAGTGGGTATCATGGACTTCAGAAAATCATGTAAATGCTGAAGAACCTACCGGGTCAGACCTAGCCAGATACTTAACTGATCTTTTTCAAAAGGATAACCTGGCGCTCAGCACAATAATGGTTCATAAATCTGCCGTGGCAACATTCTGTAACCCTAGTGACCGCGATAAACTAAGCTCACACTTATTAGTTAAACAGATCCTAAAGGCTATTTCATTAGCTAAATCAAAACCATTAAAACCACCCATATGGGATGTCGAAGTCTTGATACAACACATGACTAAAAGCGCAATTGACTCATCAAAGCTTTTCGAAGTTGCTCGTCACACTGCAGCTATTTTACTGCTTTGTTCAAGTCGAAGAGTACATGATCTTACCTTACTCAAAATAAACTCTAAACACTGCATTATATCTGATGACCATATTACACTTTGGCCAGCTTTTGGATCTAAAACGGACACCTCTGACTATCGTCAATCCGGTTGGAGGTTACTGCATAATAAGAACAATAAACAATTGTGTCCCGTCCACTGGATAAAACACCTAATCCAGGTATCACAACCAAGAAGAGAACTTGCCAAATCTGATAATTTATTTATAACTACTGTCGGCGTTCCGAAACCAGCATCACGTACAATCATTGGAGGCTGGTTAAAAAAGCTTCTTGAGGAAGCTAACATTGATGCTACACCTGGCAGCTTTCCGTCAGCTGTGGCATCCAAAAATTGGATAGAGAATTATCAAATGGATGACATCCTGGCTAGAGGTAATTGGAGGTCAGCGAAGACATTCCAGAAATTCTACAGGCGCGAAATTAGTGCGCCTTCTAACAATACGAGTTCTATCTCTTCATTATTTACGCCAATTAATGAATAACAAATTGATTTTGTTAAAATTTATTATAATTTTTAATTACACAATTATTTGTATGCCTGATACATAAATGTTTTGTAAGAAGATACTAATATCACAATAAATAGTTTTGATTACAAAATACACTATATTTTCTATTTTCCCTTACAATATAGTCAGATTGCCTGACCTATGTGTTTTCCTGATTATGTCTCATAATGCTGTCCGCCACCACCAGGCGATAATAAACACGTCTCTCATATATTTAGGCTTTGCATAACGGTAACGTACTGTTTAATAGATACATTTTACCTGAAAATAAAATGTTTATTAAACATACTTACCTTATGCAAAGCCTAACATTTTTATAACCTGCCTGGTGAAAAATCAGAGCCTAATGATTAAAATATTGAGCCTCAAAACTCAACTGCCTTCGGTGGTGGCGGTAACCGGAAATGCTAAAAAACCAGACGGAAGTTGACAGTATTATTTGAGACCGACGACGGATGTCATGATACTGGGCCGAAATGAACGTAAATTGATACGGAAACGGAAACAAACGCTACTCTCATATATTTAGGCTTTGCATAAGGTAAGTATGTTTAATAAACATTTTATTTTCAGGTAAAATGTATCTATCAAAATACTACATCAATATCTAAACATATTAAGACTGTATCATTAATATTTTTACCTGAATGTCAGTTTTGGGAACACTTGTTTTCTGCACTGGACAAGTGGCTTGATCAAACTTGGAGAATATCTTCTGTCTTGGTGGCTCATCAACAACTACTTTAGACTCCCTTTCCCGCCGTTCCTTGGAGTCCTCTTTAGGGGGTGAGAGTACTGCCTTGTCTTCTTCCCTCTCCTCATGAGCATCCATTTGTTTTATCATTTCTCTTATATTTTTAACTACCTTGTGGCTCTTGTCCAGCTCAGCCTCCATGCGGTGGACTTTTTCACTTAAAAATTCCCATTTACTCTGAGGAATTTAGAGTGTTATTAGAATCAAAATTTATGGAATTTAGTTATTTAAGTTACTTACCTAATAATATTAAGATTATTAGCTATTCATGAATTTGGGCTAGCAGGTTTTCAAGACTAGCAAGTGGTGTGCATCAGTACTGAAAAAATGCATGGTGATTTGCAAATTATAATGACACATTCTGGGTGCAGACACTTTAATAGTAAATTCATGCAAATTTGTGCACTCACACCAAACCTGTTATACTCATGAAGAAACATCTGAAGTATTTAACTTTTTTTTTGTTAAATACTTTATGGCCTTGATATTAAGAATTCATGCTTTAAAACCAGTCTACCAACTCACATTAAAGTTCTACTAATTAAAACACAAGATCAGGCATAATTTCCCTAACATGTATGAACCAAGAAATGATATCATAATCATGGTTTAAATAAGTAGTTACATATTCAAGGTCTGGGGCCGGCTTGGTTTTTTCCTGTGAGAAGCCTAAGTCCATTACCACATAGAGGATGAAGCAGCCTGCCAGGATGCACATGACGCAGAACATCGCACCTAACTTCCGAATCCTCATCCTGCAACAATATTATATACATATTGTGTTAAAATAAAGAGTACTTACAAAATATTAAGCACAAATTAAAAGTGTTTTGTTGTTGTTGTTTGAGCTGCACATCAGAATAAGGAGGGAAGGTTCTAAAGTGGGATTGTATGTGTATAAAATTAGAGAAGCTTAGAACCATTTCACAGGCAGATTGGCGGTTGTCGAGCGTCTACAGACTATGAAATAAATACCACACGAATTGTAGTGCTAGTGCTGTAGAATGCTTTCGCATTAACTGATTTTAGATGTTATTAGTTTAAAAGGTAAGTAGTCTGGATTTATAAGCAAGCGTCAACTATCTTAAAGTCTGAAAAGTAATACTTACGTGTATTTTGTTATTTATCGTGCGGCAAAACAAGACAAGAAATCATTAAAAACAGGAAACACCGAATGAGAATAATAATAATATTGGTAACACATAGGAGTTTACAGAGAAACTTTTATATTAATTCAACATTCTGGGAAATTATTCAGATAATCCTACAACGTTTGCGTAACGTAATCGTAAACAATTATACAATAATTTTCAGAATTTTCGAATTCTGAAAAAAATATTTTTTTGTCAATAAGAATTTGACACTTCACATTCTTCTACACGTCAGTCAGACTATTTTAATTTATTAATCTGTGCCACTTGTAGGTCAGAATAAAGACTAGAAGCTTCATTAGTTTTTGGTTCATCACTAAAATATTTGAATGAGCCGTTTTCCTTGACAGCTGTCAGTTGAGCTTTTGGGTAAGCCGATAGATGGCGTGAAAACGCAGAATACCAACTGTCAAAAATTACATAGAGAGCAAAGAGTACTAAACTCAGAATAAGAACTCACTAGTTGTGATTAAATGTCGGGTGGTAGCGCGAGCCATCCTTCCGAGGTTCAGACTGCATGTGGCTTGGGATAGTGCTAAGTATCAAGGGAGGAGGAGCAGATAGCTCAACTACAACTCAATGAATACAGGAGAAACACAAGGAAACTGAGAAAACTTGAAAAGAACGGCTGTACGCACAATCGCACTGAACGCTGAAGCAACAGTGACATCGACATCATAGAGAAAATAATACTACAATTCTACCTACCTACGTCACTTTCACATTTCGTTAGCCTCACAGAATAACATATTGTGATCTGAGTGTGTTCTGAGGGTTTGAAAGTTGGTACAACCCCAGACAACGCCATCTATTTCTCCAAAAAGGAACTTTTTTTTTTTTTTAACAAACGCCTCATTTGTGTACATTTGGCGCACTAGTAAACTAAAGTAAACGATAGAGTTTATTTGGGTACTTCTATTGGTCATACATACCCGTCATGCTTCATTTAGAGAAGACTCATGTTCCTTGGGATTCCGTTTCGAGCGTAACTAGGGTACCCACGTGGTCCTAATTATCAGCGCGATTTCGAGCCTTTTCTGTGCCAATTTACAGTGTTAATACTTGTTTGTTGTTGTAAGTGTGGTGGTGGTTAGTGGTAAGTGTTGTGTTCGTCCGTAAACTCGTATTTTAGCTCCATTTCAATATAATGGAGCACCACTCGGATCGCCCCCCAGACCCTGATCCCCCAGATGATCAACAGATGTCTTCCTCACCTGATATACTTACGGACTCTTCCCAGGAGACGCGAAAGCGCCCTAGGGATGATGAACAAAGTTCAACACCAAAAGGTAAGCGTGTTATTGTCGACCCCGACTTAGCATCCGCAAGCATCCAAACCATATTCACGCACCCTAGTCTCGACGCCACCAAGGTGTACGACGACTCTGACCCCGGCCCATTCATCGTACATGTCACCCAGGAAAGCTCGTCGGGAAGTACAGCTCCAGCTGCTTCATCCCCGCTTAGGGCTATCAAGTTCGGTCAATTTTTGTACAAAAATAAAATTTCCGACATCACAAGGGATGGTGTCAAAATGACAGGCCGCAACAGGGTCACTGTAGAATTTAGGTCTGCGAAGGCAGCCAATGAATTTATCAAGCATCCTGCCCTGACTGCAAACAAATTTAAGGCTGTAATTCCAACCTACCACATCACCCGGATGGGTGTTGCTAGGCGAGTACCAGTTGATCTCTCCATGGATGAGTTTGTAGGTTCCTTGGACCTCCCGGCTGGCTGTGGTATTGTCCTAAAAGCCCGGAGAATTAGCCGAAAAGTAGTTAACAATGGAAATACTTCCTACGTCCCCACTCAGACCATTGTCATCACCTTTAGAGGTCAACTTCTCCCAGAGAAAATTTTCTCCTACCGCGCAGCGGTAGAAATTGAAAGGTATACTTACCCGACAATTCAGTGCCATGCTTGCTGCAGGTTTGGCCATATGAAGGCTAGTTGCCGGTCCAAGCCTCGCTGCTACAAGTGTGCCCAGCCACACTTGGGTGAGACTTGCGATGCCGACCCTCCCACTTGCATCTAATGTTCCGGAAGTCATGCCTCCACTAGTAAAAATTGTCCTGAGCAAGCCAGACAGAAATCCATTAAAGTCATTATGTCGCAGGACAGCATCTCTTTCGCTGAAGCCGATGCTCGACTTCCTAAGAGCAGAAAATCATTCGCTGAGTTACTGCTTCACAACCTATTGGCCCACCTGCAAACAAATCATACAAAAAGACTGTATACACACAGCGTAGGCCTAGGTCTCCCCTCAGTCCTGGTTACGACAGACTTGCCCATCAGGCACTTATCTCTTCCCCATCTTCCTCACTTCCTAATGGAAGTGCCCTCAACTCTATCACTTCTATCACCCCTAATGACAACTTATTAGACAATCTTCTTTCCTTAGTTGTTAGTCTGCTGGCTAAATTCAGCGACACAATACCGCCCCACGTTGCCCTAAAACTCAAGGAACTTACATCCTTCACCCAGAATGGCTCTGAACCCGATCCGGGTCCTCCAGTGGAATGCTCAGAGCCTTAAAAATAAATCACATGAATTACTCACTCTCATTGACGATATCAAGCCCGTTGTCGTTGCCATCTCGGAGTCGTGGCTAGCGCCAGGTTCTCGTTTCCGAGTTCCGGGCTACTCGTGTCTGCGGGATGACAGGGATGACGGGTTTGCTGGGTGCGCTTTACTTGTGAAGCGTTCCCTTATCTTCTCCTCTATCCCTACCCCCCCTCACGGACAGGAATTTAATGTTGTGGCTCTTAGGGCTTTAGACATTACTTTCGTGTCCGTGTATTTCCCTAATCCTCATCCCTCTCTGCTTCCATCTTTTTATAACATCATTTCTTCCCTCCCCCAACCTCTCCTGATCATGGGGGACTTTAACGCCCATCATACCTCATGGGGTTCTTATCACACTGACGCTTTTGCAATCGCCCTCTTAGACATGCTTGATACCTTAGATGTTTGTATTTTAAATGACGGCTCTCCTACCCGTCGAGTCCTTCCACGTCAGAACCCAAAAAGTGCTGTTGATCTCACTTTTTCTTCTCCTCTTCTTTCAACATCAATATTCTGGAGGGTCCTTCCAAATACTTTTGGGAGTGATCATTTTCCAATTTCTATTACTATACCTAACAGAACTAGCGTTCCTGCTGATTCATGTGCCTTCCCAAGATACATGATAGGTAGGAATGACTGGTCCACATTCATCACCTCTGTTGAAGATAAACTTAATCTGATCCAACCCTGTTCCAGTGACAACTTTCTTGGTAACTATGAACTATTCGAAAAAGCTCTCACATCCTCTGCTAAAAATAAAAAATCTCGTAAGGGCCTAAGAGTCTCACCACCTTGGTGGGATTCTGACTGCACTTCGGCTATTGAAGATCTAAAAAACGCAGAGGATGTTTATCTAGCTAATATGAGCATGGAAAATTTCATAAGTTACAAAAGAATAGCCGCACGAACCAAACGGCTTCTTAAAAAGAAAAAGAAACAGGGTTGGATCAGATTTTGTGAAAATCTTTCTCCTAGGTCTCCCTCCTCTCTGGTGTGGAGATACATTCGGCGATATCGCGGTTCCCTTAATGTCGAAGATATCTTATGCAACGATCCCTCTCTATGGCTAGAAGGGTTCAGCGATAAACTGGCTCCACCTTATGTCCCACACTCTAGTGCTCTCCGTCCTCCACCAGCTCCCTTACCATCTTCAGACAGGTTGGATTCTCCATTCTCTATGGATGAACTTCAATCTGCTTTATCTGGCTTAACCGATTCTTCTCCAGGTATTGATGGCATTCCATACTCTTTCCTTTCAAAATCAAGCCTCAAGGTCAAGTGCTTCTACTTGGAGCTGATAAACTACTTTCTTGAGTATGGAGTTACTCCATGCTCTTGGAGTAAGCAAATAGTCGTTCCCATATTGAAGGCCGGAAAAGACCCCCGTGACCCTAACTCCCGACGTCCAATCGCCCTCTCCTCTGCTTTGTCGAAAATCTTGGAACACATGATTAAATGCAGGCTGGAATGGTTAGTTGAAAACAGGGGAATCCTCGCCAAAACCCAGTTTGGTTTTAGGAAAGGTATGAGCACCCTAGACAGTCTTGCAATTCTTACTACAGATATTCACATCGCATTTAAGAGGAAAGAATACCTTGTGGGTGTCTTTCTTGACATAGCGTCTGCCTACGATAACGTCCTTCTTCCTGTGCTCAGGCAGAAAATGCGCCAGCTGAGCATTCCAGTGAAGCTTACCCGTTTGGTTTGCAGCCTATTCATGGAGAGATCTATCTACATAAAATCCCCCTCGACCTTGGACTCCCCAAAATTTGTATGGAAAGGCCTTCCCCAGGGATCGGTCTTAAGCCCCCTTCTTTACAGTCTTTATACTTATGATCTTGATAAATCCGTTGACTGCTTTTGCGACATTCTACAGTACGCCGATGACCTGGCTCTCTACTATGCATCTCCTTCGTTAGAAGAGACAAATGTACAGCATGAACCTGGCGCTTAGGTACCTCACGGATTGGCTGGATGGTCATGGGTTATCTCTCTCCCCCCCAAAATGCACAGCAGTTGTATTCACCAGAAAACGCCACATCCCTGATGTCGATCTCGTTGTTGGAGAAGATACAATTGCTGTAGCCAACAAAGTGAAATTTTTAGGCGTTATTTTAGATTCACGATTATCGGGAACCCATCACATGAATTATGTGGCTCAGAAGTGCGAGAGGGGCGTCAACGTCCTTAGATCTCTGTCGGGCGTATGGTGGGGGTCTCATCCCTACTCACAGAAACTCTTGTACAATGCTATTGTTCGAAGCCATTTCGATTATGCTTCCTTTGTACTGGACCCCTGTAACAAGGCTGCATTGGAAAAACTCGACAAAATACAGTACAAGTGTCTTCGTATTATATCGGGTGCGATGAGATCTTCTCCCACCAATGCCCTGCAGGTGGAGTGCGTTGATCCCCCTCTTTCACTCCGGAGGCAGTATTTGTGTGATCGTTTCTTCTTCAAAATTTGGCAATCCGACTCTCACCCCTTATTGGCCAAGCTTGATACCCTTAGGCGGTTATGTAACTCCCAAGAAAACCATGGTCTTTCTTTCCTCCTTAAAACATTCATTTTTTGCACTAACCTCCCTCATCCCACTGTGAAATTTAAAACTAACCCCCTTTTCGAAGTCCCCTATGACACCCTAGTTTTTCAACCCAACATAGCCCTGGATTTGGGCATCAGAAAGGACTCCCCTGGGGCTGATAGAGCCCTAAATGAGAAACTCAATACTGAGTGGCCGGACTGGCTCCCCATCTACACCGATGCCTCTAAATTATCTGAAGATGGCAACGTGGGTTTGGCTGTATGGCTGCCCAGATACAGGGTTGTGTTGAGTTTCAAGTGTCCTCCTGAAACCTCGGTCTTCACGGGCGAGGCAACAGCTATCTTAGAAGCTCTTCTCTACACTGAGTCCCACAAATTAAATAAAACTATCATTTTATCAGATTCGGCCAGCTGTTTACAAGCTATCATCGCTTATCCATTTAAATCTAAATCAAAATTTCCAATAATTCTCAAAATTAGAGAAACTCTTCATCGCTGTGTGACTCAGGGTATTGAGGTAGCTATTGCCTGGATTCCCGGACACAGTGGCATCATTGGTAATGAGTGTGCAGATTCCTTCGCTAAGGAAGCCGTTAGCTTGGGCCTGGATACTCATTACCAAAACTTCGCTCATGACCTTGCCTCGCTCGCAGGTCCGAGGCTAGATAGATCCTGGAAAGTGTCCTGGGACACTTCCAGGAATCTCAAAGGTAAGTTTTACTCCGACATTCAACCCCATATCCCCAAAAGGCCATGGTTTTTTAAAGCAAGATTTCTTGATAAACCTGCTACCTCCACTATTTGCAGGCTCCGTCTGGGTCATGCGTGCACCCCTGTGCACCTGGCTAGGATTCGGGTGCGTGATAGTTCTGTATGTGACTGCGGTACCAGCGAAGGATCTGTTGATCATCTTTTCTTTGAGTGTCCCAATCTTCAAACCTCCCTCCACGATTTCCTCCCCCCGTCCATTCCTAAACCTGTAAATATTAATTATCTACTAACACTTGTACATACTCCAGTTGCTAACATTCTGTACAGATTTCTCAAGACTAATAATATTAAACTGTAAATTTGTATATTGTCATTATATATACTAAAACTATACTAACCCCTATTTGTGATGTCCTGTATATATATTGTGTTTGTCTGTTTGTTCCAGGTATTAACCCTGTAAATATATCTAAATTACCGTAAAGACAGTTATAATATACATGTGTGTTCCTTATTACAATTGAATTTGGCGGAATTTGCTGTGTCAGTCACACACGGCATAGTGCCACAACCAAAGATTGATTGATTGACTCATGTTCCTTGTACTTCATGGTTTCTTCTACCTATAAGTAGGTAGTTATTTTAATTTAAATTTATACCTAGCTGCAAGATTCAAACCTCTATTCTATAAGACCTTCCAGCAGCACTGATTTTTTCCAGAGTGGGCTTAGTTAACAAGTTATCATCTAAGTATTAACGATTTTCTTTATGGAAGAAAATATATGGACAGCTTTTACACGCGGCGATAACGCTCACAACGATTCTACCTTGTATTTATTTTGATCAAGGAACATAACGATCATCTCTAACGAGCTGACTTTGTTACAGAAATAGAAAAGTTTATTTTAATCATAATACTCAGAATAATAATAGCTTCGCGCTTGGACAGTAAAAATATATGAAATAACAAAACGCAATAACGTTCCGTCATTGTTAGGGTTCGAAGTATCGGCGTCCGGTATCGATACCGAGTACTCATGTGGTATCGAGACGAGGGTATCGATACCGAAAAAGTATCGGTCCAAAAGTATCGATACTACTCAGTATCGAGTACTTGTGAAATAGTTAATTTTTGTACCTTCACCAGCATAAAAATCTACTTTTCCATTGCATTAAAAAAAAAAGTTTTGGTAATAATAGCAAATAAACACAAAAAAAATGCAAGACTCTGAGGTTTTAACGGATTGATTTTGGTTTAAGATCTTTTATGAAGGCCTATCATATTATAATGTGACGAAAAAGTACTCGATACCAGCGATTTGTGTATCGAGACGAGGGTATCGATACCGAAAAAGTATCGGCCCAAAAGTATCGAGTACTCAGTATCGGGTATCGCGAACGAAAGTATCGATACTTACTCGGTATCGAAAGTATCGTTCGAACCCTAGTCATTGTGTTTTGTATTGATTGCGCTGAATGTCAAATTTGTCAAATAGTTTGTGAAAGATGGCGTCTAAGGAGTCTCTGGATGTGAGTATTTTTATTTATTTTGTTTACTACTTACAATTTTTGATGTCTGAGGCATTTCAGTGTTTTTCCTGTAAGATTTACTTAAATTGGTTTCATAGTTTTGTGAATGCGCTTCGTACTTTATGAGATATTCGTGCGTAAAAGACCACGCCCTCGCTTTCCTACTGGATTTATAACGATTTATTGGAAGAAGCGGTCTCATTAGCTATAGGGAGTCTACAGTTTATTAGATAACCACTATTCTAAACAAAACTTGAAAGTTTCGTTTTCAGACATTAAAATACGATTAACTTACAAAGTGGGCAAAAGCACTAAACAATATTTTGTAGTTTTTATCTATTAATTAGGGTCCAAACAAGCATAAATACTAATTTAATAATTGAGATTAATTAGTTGTGCCATCATATAATACTAGCCTGTTCATATTTAAAATATTTTTTATTCATAAAATCTCTTGTAAATCCCACTAGTTAGAAAAACAGCCCTATTTGCTACCATAATTTACATTATAACCATAGCTTATATATGATATTTATTAATACAATACATGTGAACCCAATATATGCATAAAAATATAGGAAAGAAGGTGTTACAATCTACCGATGGGTCACGGAATCCCTAATGTGTCTTTTTCTTCTTATGAGAAAACATGGATTTGTTTAACATCTTACTTGATATATTAATCAAAATATATACACATTGCTGCACATAATATACTTCCTCAACAACTCTAGGTTTCTACCAGAACTGGCGGGCAGATCGTTCAAACCAAACATTGAACATTCAAGACCCAAGAACAGATATCTGACAAATATTGGTCCTATACCTTTTTACAAGTAAAAAGAGGTTAGCCGACTATATTGAGTAATTTAGGTGTATTTCTTTGGCTGCATATGATTTCCTTTGTGTTCAGGTTCACTTCACCTTCAAAGGTTCTTTTCCATGGATTTTCCACAATCTAAAGGAGTTTTTCTATGAACAGTTTTGATGAATCATATCATCATGACACTCTGGTCCCTGTTGGTAGTAATTGTATAAAGGAGCTAGGCTTCCTTACAAAGGTTTCGCTCCAGAGAGCCAGCAACTTTACTCCCTCCCAGAGTATACTATTTTAAACTATGTGATTGTCCATTATGCATATTGAGCAGCACATATTAATGAATATTGATCAGCACATACCTATGCACCTCTGCATAATCTATGTATTGTGGCAAGCTGATTTTCCGCATTTGCCACTAAGATGTGCCATTATGCATGAGCACCTCTGAATAATGTTGCGAAATTCAAATTATTATATAAAATTTTCTTATGAACAACCATTTTTGTACTTACCTACCTTTAATTCATGACAGACGTGTCAAAAGTCAACCACTACTCCCTCAATATGCTCTATCTAACCAACAATGGAGAAATTGGCACCTAAGAACTCACTAACTTGAAACTTTGCCATTAATTGCCTAAACCTAAATATCAATATTGAGTGAGTAGCAGTCTAAATCCAGTAAAATTACTTCATTGGTCATTAATAGTACCTAATTGCTTGGTAATTTACCTCTGTTAAAATGATCTATACTCCACATTAATTTTAATATATATTTTTTAAATCAATATATAGGTACCTACGAAACATTGTATTAGGCAATCTTTTGATGAATACGTATCCTCGCACGTCTGTATTGAAACTAATCCGGTTTCGCAATCTCTATATAGAACGCTCAAACACATACAGGACATCTTAGTCTATCCCAAAACCAAACTCTAGTAAACTCGTGCTGAAGATGCAGCCTTGCCCGGTGGTTAGCGGCGCCGGCCTCTGCGGCAATTGGGAGCATCCGCATTTGTGCCAGAGGACGCCCCGGCCGCGGCCAAGACGTCATGTCATAGACAACGACTAGGCGACCGGGGACATTTCTGGAATAACGGCATAATAAGGGTTACCGAGATCACGACTGCAGTTATATTTTGTTACTTCATTAAGTACAACCTGGTGTTACCGTTTGTACTTCCTACGACTGTATGTTACGCGAAAAGTAATAAACGTTGAACATCACATAATCTAAATGTCTGAATGCAAAGAGGTCACCATGGACATAGTATGAATAGAGGCGACCTTACTGGCCCATCCTAGCATTATGCCCCGTCTTTATGGGACCGAATGAATGCCGCTCAGTCTGCTCATACAACGGCAGCCGAAAGCCTATTCATAACATTTTTTGCACACGTTCATTAATTGCCAAAGCTGAATTACATTCAAAACATAAACGAAGCTAAAAGCTGCGTGTGACTTGCTGAATTATTTCATATCTAGGTGTGTTATTTAAGTTATTTTTCATTCAATGTTACAGAATATTTTTGAGCGCAATAACGTAGCGGATAAATAAGCTAGCAGCTACTGAATATGCTCGGTTTCGTAAGACTAATTCTTCGCAAAACGAATCCGCGTCAAAGGCATCAAAGCGAGCTTTAGGGATTACACTACGCTCATTAGTTTTAATTGCCTCCCTCGAGACTTGGATGAGATTGAGCTAATTTACGGGAGCACTGAAGTTGCAGATGCTACTTAGTTGCTAGGTGCGGCAAAGCGAGTTACCTCGGGGGGCTGCGGCCTTAGCCATCCGTCATGTGCGAGCAATTTGAGACGCGGCATATATCTTGCGCGCAATCGTCTGACAGCGGGTCTGGAGAGTTACTCTATACTGACGAAAAACTAACGAACGCGAGCTGCCGTGCAATACAACGAGATAGAGTCGTGGCTCGCGCAGCAGCGGTCTGAATCTTTGCTTTTCATCTTAGAGAGTGACCCCTCTGAGTCTGCGGGCTCTGGTCCTCGGCTGACGTCACCACTTCCCGCAGGATGTCGGGAATAAGAGCGTGGACACAGACGTGGCCGTGGGCGGCAGACGCTACTTGCGCACCTAACCTGCTCCAATGAGGATATTACATAGAGGCTAAACGCTCTTGCCTCGCGACAACCGCTGCCTTACAACTTTGCCGACTGAAGAGTTGTTGTTTTATGACTTGTTTAAGTTTTATAAAGACATTATATTCTATTCATGCTGGTGCATAAATGATGGTAACATAATTGAGAGTATCCATCATCTCTACTTTATTAAACGGGGAAACTTTGAAGGAGCAGTGTGCGTACAAGTGCTATAAATACAAAGTTATGAGTTCCAAAAACTTAACTCTTGGCTTGCATGTAAAGCCTGAATGTGTATACCTAATAGCTAGTCTAAAAGAAAGTAGTGTTGATACTAGCGGATGGTTACATAAGTCGGCGGCTCACCGTCGCTTACTAAAACCTGTAAATTTCGCGGATGGCTGGAATTTGTTGAGGGTGCCGGCACAATATGTTTGCGTGCTCCAACCGTACTAAGATAAGCTCCCCAAGGACGTACTTTATTATATTCTGTAAAGGTTACCTCGCTTGATGCAAAGGAAAACAGACTCTAGCACTTCTCGCTCAGCGCTCGTTTCATTCGAAAATAAGTTGCAGTCGGTAGCAGATCTAGAAAATGTCGATAGGTAGAAAAGAGTTGTCGGTAGTCTGCAGTTACGTAAGACTTGGCAGCTTTTGTTTTAAGATATTAATTGTTAAAGGGGTAGGTACACTGCGTACATCACATAAGTTTAAACATAAATAATCAATGCTTCAGCCTAATTAACTGTAAAATATTAAAATGCTATTTATCAGTGAATTTCCGACACCAGCCTGTTAACATTAAATGAAATTATTGATTTTCAATTATCCGTCGGAGTTATCTATATACGCCACGGGTCCGACCGGGATAGCCCACAACATGGAAGGTGAATTTAAAATCAAATCATGTAACAATCAATCAATCGACGGATTATAAATATTCTATGTGCTAACTATAGAGGCTATTTTAGTGACCAACCCTGCCGGGTCCAAGAAAACGGTAGTATTGATTGTCATGTTGAATAACAAGACCGTTAAATGTATTGACTCGGAAATTTCATGTTCACCAAAATGCTACCCAAACTACTAACTTGCTAATCTGAATTTGTAGGACCCTCAGAATTCACACTGTGTCTCATTAAAATATAAAGGCTTTAATGTTTAGTGCGAGCGATTAGTAGACGTACATTGCGTTCAGTTGCGAATCTATCTAAGTATTTGGGAGTCGTTAAGAGAAATTTCCCATACGGTAACTTTATATGCACGGTTTTATTCACGAATAAATGATCTCCTGAAATGTATTCCTTTGCGAAATGGAATATCGCATTCAGAATCGCAGGCGAACACTTCACTCACCTCTCTCCACCCCGAGGATAATCTACGAGGCAGCCTAGATCAATATTGTCAAGGTTTTAGTACTGCACCTATATTTGTGGATAATAAAGCTAGTTAGGTGTTGCCGTCCGTAAAGCCGATATTCATTAGCCAAGCCGTACGCCTGAAAGATTCAGGCTAATGTAGCTGCGATTACGTCACCTCCCGTTTATCCGAATAGATTGGATTGGACAGAATAATTATTCGAGAATAGGTACTTCCGTTTATTTGTGTTTACAGGTTGACAAAATGTAATATTGAAGAAAAATTCTATTATTTTATATTTTACAGTAGTTTGAAAATAAAATGTTTAATGCAACGCTAAAATTGCATTTTTCAGCATTGAATGCCAAGACTTGCATTAAATTACAAAAGTTCGTGAAGCGATAAATCTAGGTATAAAATATTTGCGTCAGCTAAAAGGTTTCTTTTACGATACTTCTTTGCTCCAAGATTTCAGTGCCGCTGCCTATTCAATGTTCAAAAGACGTTTCAAAACGATACTGATTTAGCTTTTTGGGCCAAACCCCGTTTAAATATTCAACTCTTCCGCAGTTTATTTAGAAACCATAGTATTGGGTTTAATAAGCAATTCATTACAAATACTAATATAGCACATCTTCCATGATATTATAAATACTCAAATATAAACCACTAGATTTTTTCGTGCCATCTCGAATAGCGTACTAAGCTGGTAACCAGAGCTCGTTTTCAAAGATGAGCGATAGTAAACAGACTGACGGGGATATACAATTCTCTATTAGACGGTAAGCGATCCTCTTTGCTTCTCGAGCTGTAAAATATGAGGATTATGAATGATGGAAGAATAAAAAAATTTACTTAGATAACTTGGTTTGAGGCGCATAATCATTTACTAGACTTTCCCAGTGTTCTTCTAGTTAAACCGTGAGTTTTATTTTGGGAATTCTGGAATAAAAGTAGTGTAAGTTAGTTTAGTTTTTGTGTGAAATTCAATTAGAACACCTTGTGCATACGTGTCCTAATGCCAATGTAAATACATTACTCCTCTAATATTTTAGATTAATGACTTCGTTTCTTTCATAATCATTATCAGTCAATAATCGTTTACTAATGTAGACTTTCCAATAAAAGCTCCTAGATCCGCGGTTGAATGAGCGCTTCTAATTAATATGAAATAAATCACATGCACCTGTGCTGAATCCAATATCTGTCATTCCCTTAGTCAGGGAACGCTATGAAACTAATCTAGACTTGTATATTGACTTCTGAATTAACCTAGATTCATTTCAAGATGGAAGTTGTTCTAGTTTTGCCCATATTGAATACCCCTAGTCACTTATTGACTCAATGTTGCTACGACCTATTCAACACCGGTCGCTAACACGACTTAGTCATTTTATAATACTTTTAGTAACAAAAAAAAACTGTTTTCGTTATTTTTTTTAGAGCCTACATCTTAATACCTAGTACTTAAAATCTAAAAAATAATTTAATTTCCAGTAAAAAACGGCCGTTTTGCGTTTTTAAAATAAACCCTATCCGTAGTCTTACAATTTGTTGCTACGGCGGGCGTAGCACTTGCTACGACAGTCATTAACCGACTTCATTTTATTATTATTTATTATTTTTATGGCACAGTATACAAAAGTAATTAAGTAAATACAATCAGGTGAACTTTTAATGCTAAAAGCATTTTCTTCCTACCCTACCCTATCACCATCATTAGGGATCATAATTATTATCCTTAAGAGCCTAAGGTGAGCACTATGTTCAGTATTAGACTGTGATAAGTTATACAGATAGAAGCTCTCGTTACTGTTTAATACCATTAATACTACGCTATAGTGATTACGTCAGGCTTTGTTGGTACGCTACAGTTATTTAATGAACTAACTAGTAATTAGTCTAATTGGCCATGCTACCAATCTATGATATGTATTTTTTATAATTTATTTTGAAAATATAGACCATTTTAAGAAACTAATTTCGTTATTTTTGTATTTTATTAATTACAACTATTTTTAATATTTATTTAAAATTTGGCCGGCTGAATGTATGTGACTTCACATAAATGCATTATAGGATTTATCCTTGCCTGCGCTACAAAAAAAAGCAAAAGTGTTACTTAACGTCAGTGAGGTAGAATGTCATTGTCATCTAACTCTAAAATCATAACATTGTTAACCCCTCACCTGTCGGCGGCCATTTTGCATATTTCATCATTCAATATCGTTATTTCATAAATACCACAATTTGTATATTTACTTCATACCTACTGAATATATTATTTATTTAGATAATATTACGAGAAACAAGATTAAGTACTACTCTGTGTTAAAAGTATCGGGACTGGGTCAATAAAACAAAAAATGTTTGTTATTTATCCAAATTTATTTTATCACCTTCAAAGTATGCTCCTTCAGAAACGATACACAATATACACATACGCCATTATACAGAATTATCCAATCATCACAACATTTTTTTAACGCTGTTTCCAGAGTTGTGTTTAGTACTCGCGGCGATTTTTCCATACATTGCACAAATATAAGAAATAAATGTACAAAATGAGGGCTTAATGCTAAGAGCATTTTCTACCAGCCAACCTACAGGAGGTACAGGAAAACTAGTACAAAATATTAATTATATTACACCAATAAATTAAAACTATACGCTTCATTGAACATTTTCATTATTTAATATTTTTTCAATAACGCGCCTCAATGAGGCGAACCAGGTTTTATAAGGATATAAAGGTCGGTTAGGAGCCGATTTAACAGCCGATAGGTGCCATCCTTGTCGTTTTTTTTACACTTAGTTGAGGTTAAAGCAAGATAAATGTTGTTCACATAGGCAATATCGCTCACTTAAATACGGCAAACCAGTAACATCTTTAGAGATGGCGGGACATAATATGTGGACTATTTATTGTGCCCACCTTATAAAGGTTGGTCGACAGCCGAGGGGTTAAGCTCGAGGCAAATTTCGAGAGGCAGCATTTTCGAAATGAGCCTCTCTTGTTGCCATCGTAGTATCCACTCGTTTATTATTTATTCGTAGTAGAGTTTCAAAACAAGGTAGAAAAGATAAATCTTCTTCTTGTAGTGCCTTTCCACCATTGGAACTCTCTTTGCAGCGCTCTCTATTCTTTACTAGTTTAAATATTTCTTCCACGGTTTTTACACCGTTCCACTCTTTTATATTGCACAGCCACGTCAATTTCCTCCTTCCAGGCCTTCTCTTTCCTTCTACTTCTGCCCATTTATAAATTAAATCAATTTTTCTACTTCTAACTCTCTGTAACAAATGGCAAAGATAAATAAACAAACGATTTTGAGGTTTGCTTTTGACGTTAACAGTTTTTTGTAGACAAATGCCACAGAAATTGAATTGGCAAATGCATTATGTGCATAAATCCCAAAAAAAATCTGATGGTAAGGTCAAATGAAGGTTATTAGTTTTTATTGAATAATTTAAAAAATTGAGACTTTATTTAAAATGTGATAACTAGAAATTGTACAGAAAGCATATTCCTCGAAACGGTTTAAAGCATTCCATTCTTGTTCAGAAAGTTAGCATGGCCAATTGCAATGACGCCACACCCCGCCGCAAATTTATTTTATTTTATGCGATATTTTCAGGATAAAGCTTATAAGGGAATAATGTTGACAATGGGCCATCTAAACGTATATTTATAGACAGTAGTAGATAGAGGGAGCTACAATCTTTATAGATAAAAACCTGAAACCTGAGTATAAAAAAATGCCATTAAACAATTAAAAACTATTTATATGTACCTACCTAGGTATTCATGAAAATGATTCTTCAAACGATACTAGAAATTGAAGTTTTAAACAAAAGCCTTACATACAATCGATATCATTATGTATTCTAAGCAACGATGCTATGGACAGAAATAACTTATTCAAAGCTAACAGTAGACGTACAATTTTCTTTCACACTGTTTAAAATCTCATTGTATGTAATAAATACACCAAAAAATTTACATTTCATGTTCAATAACCGAAACTAAAAATATTTTCTTCCCTGCTACTCACACTATCTTTATAGTAAGGGTCGATATTGATAATCCGTTAAAAGATATCTGGCGAATAATATTAGGTTTAGAATAGAGATAAAACCTTATTCAACACACTTTTCGTGTTGCCACGTATGAATCAACGCAAATTTCGTCCCAGTCAGCGATATAATCTTTATTCTACTGCCTATCGAAAACAATCAGCCCTAAGTGTAATAAGTGTCATTATGAAAACGCGTACGTCCCCGCCCGTGCAATGTTCCGTTACGTAACGTGACGCCATGGTTTTCCCGGGGCGGGCGGGTGCAATGCGCTCTAAGGGGGTCGGCATCGATCGCCATTGCATAAGTGAGAGGTGCACCGGCGACCTGCGACGGCCCGATTCTGCAGCGTTCGACTGTCTTTTTGAGGGAATGAGGGGTGTGAAAAGTGTAAAAGTGGATCTTTGAGGTATCGTCTGTAGCAAAGTAACGGTGGATGGTTGTGATTAAAAATGAACATTATTATGATCTTAGCTATGTTGCTATGTGCAACTTACAATATTCATGAGCTTATTTCGGGTAGATTATTATAAAACGACCCTTTAGGATTGACCGATTTGAAGTGGAATTTGTACCTACCGATATTTTATATGTATACGATTTCACACAGGCGTCTTGTGTTAAATTTTTGCGATGGCAACTGAATTAGGTAACTAAATAAATAGATTTCAATCATCACATCAAACATGAGTTACCTCTTACCCTTTATGGATTTCTGAGGTCCTCTACAGAATATAGAAATAAGATGTAATAACTTCCTCTGATTTTGTATTTCTTCTCTTCATAAAACCTTAAACCTAGTTAGTTATGTAGAAATGAAGTCCAATTAAGACTAAATAGTGGATTTAAAAGTTTAATCCCTCTGAACCGCTCCCGTGTCGCTACTAAATAGTGGATTAAAGAGAGAGAGAGATATCTCATTTTATCTCCTAATGGTTTTGAATTAAGCCGATTGAACGGTTTCATCGTAGTTTCGCGTTTTCCATTTCTGAAAACCTTTCGGAATAGAACCGACCGTTCATATCCATTACAAGGTGGAATTTCACCAAACGCTAAACGTATTTAGTCGCCTGTCAGTTAGTACAAAATGTATGTTTGGTAAATTCAAATTATAACCATTATCTATGTCTAAGACTAGCTCTCCTCCAGATTTTATAAATACATAAATCCGGATTGTTCAACCATATTCATAAGCTTCGGAGTGCGGTGCTAACCACGACTATCTCTCAGTTTTGCGTACCCGTTGCGTGAAACTCTTTTTCGCTTACCATTTTCGTAAGCTACTGTAACCCCCCATGAACTAACCCGTTGATATATTTATTAATACATCCACGAGCAATGAAAAAGCTCCAGTGACCTTGAACTAAGTAACTCCTTTATGGAAAAGGTTAGTTTAATGACGCTATCTGCAATATTTAAACGAAATACATGAACAGCGCATCAGAATATTACCGCTCTATAAATAAAACCGCTCGCGTGAATTGAATTGAATCTTCGATTGAACTTTCTGTACTTAAATCTTTTTTCAGGCAAATTGTCTATGACGCCATTGTGGGAACTTGTCTCGGCCCGTCCGGAACTTATATAAATCATTTCTGTAGTTGAGAGCGGCACACTTCTCCCTCTGGACCGATTCTCCAAACTTTGTCCGCTTTGTAAAAGTCGCTTAAGTGTTCAAAGCAAACTTATTGGATATTGCTCAAGAGTTTTGTTCGAAAAGGCCTAGGATTTCTTTGTTTTGAATATACCTATTCGTCCAAAAATATATTGATATATTAAGGCTTACATTAAGATTTAGCTCAATCTCAGGTTAGAGTATTCGATGGTTATTGTAACCATCTATCTTACAAAGAATGCTGCTTTTGTTTTGTTAAATATATACCTGAAAGGCTCTGACATGCAATATTCGATTATACAAGCCAAAAGATTCGATTTGTCACAGTCATGTTTTCGTAAAGTAATTTATTTTATAATATTCAATGCAAACACAATGCAACGGTAGTGACAACAAAGCAATTAAGGTTGACAATTGGCGGTTGACGACATGAATTTGCAGCAGACGTTGTTATTTGGCGGCTAGCGAGACGACGCGACGCCCGACGCCACGTCCATAGGCATACATAATATTGCATAAGGCCCGGGTCTCCTATTTACGCCGTAGTTCGCGTCCAGCGTCACGCCGTAGGCCGCGTCACGATGCTCTTGCTCACTATAGAAATGTACTTATGCGGTCTCCCTCACACGCCGACGTTGGCGCGTAGATGTAGTGAGCATCGTGACGCGGCCTACGGCGAAACGCTGGACGCGATCTACGGCGCGTAATAGGAGACCCGGGCCTAAGAACGACACGTCGTCTGCTGCAACGTCATGACGTCGGCTGCCAATTGGCACCTTAATTCATTTTAATTCAGCGGACGTGTTGCAGACTCAGTATTAAATCCCAGATTCATGAATATGTTACGTGAAGCGCACCAAAAAATAGTTTTACATATTTATGCTTTCAGCAACACGGCTCTGGGGTTGGCCCATTTAAATTTGGTTTTAACTAATGGGAAAAGGATAAAACATCAGTGAAAACAAAAAAAAAAAACATCTTTCTATACGTATAATTTCATTTCATATCCAATCAAGGATTCGCCGGTACCGCCAGGGAACAAAAACAGGGAGGCATACATATAGGGTCTTAAGGTTCTTAGATGTACCTGTAAATTCGAACCAGAGACACTCCCTATTAGATTGCGGTTACCATATCCATGGTGAAAGTGGGTGCAGCAATGCACTCTTGCCTAGCCAGTAAGGGGGTTCATGAATACCAGTCATGAGTTTTTCTGTTGCCATTCGCCTGTTCCATTAAAGTACAAGTTAGAATACTTCGAATAGTCCCCTAACGGTGATTACTCGTATTCCCAAACATTACTTAATGAATAGCCCTGAATGTTGTGCAAAGAGAAACTTACCAACAAAACTATTTTCTTAAGCCCAACTTTTCTTTTTCTGACCTCGAGGACACTACATCGTTATCATCGAGTGCTAATGACGATGGAAGTAATTAGGCTCGGCCACGAGTCTTCACTTTGTAGATTAACTCGTGTTGCTGTCCAGGGTTGTACTTACAGATAATTTTCGCGTTGCTGTCCAGGGTTGTGCAGATCACTTTTTGAGATCGCATTTATTTCTTCGGTGAAGACTAAAGCGTTCGTTTTCAGCTAAAACTGTTGGTTAGGTAACGGATTGACGTGACAGATAAAATGTGATAGTGATGGATGAGTGGGGCTAGATCTAGTACCTACCCCTGGTTTGAATTTCCAAGTAAGTATGTAAGTCAAAATGTGTATTCAGTGCTTGCCGACACACAAAAATGAAATAATACCAACTCGCAAAATTTTCCTTCGATCAATTGAATATCATCACATTTTAAAATATGATTGTTTATTTTTGTAGTGAGAAGCGTATAAGTTCGATTATTTTAAAAATACGTGTTTTTATTATGTGCTTATCGTTTAAACGCCCATCTTAAGTTACGACAGGGTATGTATGATTGTATGTCCCTACGAAGGCACAGGCGTTGAATTATTCAGTAGGTATTATTCAAAATAAACGGTTATCTTCCCTTTTGGGAGGTGCACATGTCCCGATGTGACTGTTTTATGCTATGTGATTATGCTAATAACGTTTTTCTAACAAGTGAGACTTGAGTGATACATTTATTATATTTTCATGCACCAAGAAAAAAGTTAACATATTTATGTGCGGTACCTAGGTAGATCGATGTTAAAGAAGGAAGATATAATGGTGAAAATCTATTACTTTGGCCTACCTCTGTTGATTGGTCCAAATAATGTTTACACGTTCCCTACGCGGATATAACCTACTCTCATTCTTCTACTTGTTTTAGGCCGATAATGTCATAAATCATAATATTATAACCTAAATAGTGAAGTACTGCACAGCTCTCCAATCAATTAGGATATTATGTTAGTGTTTATTTCCTTCAGGACACGCCCCGCCGTGCCCGTCAATACTTTACGAAGGTCACAGGGGGGTCACTCTATAAGACGAAATATGAAGTTTCGGAGCGCTGCTGCGCGAGCCACAGCTCTATCTCGTTGTGATATACGTGCCGATTGCACGACAGCTCTCGATCGTTCGTTTTTCATCAGTGTAGAGTAAACCTCCAGGGCTGGAGTTGCGTGATGCAGGGCGTACCAACTTCACCTGGCCGGGTTATACCCTGCCCTTGAATAGCGGAAAACTTTGAGCACCCCTCTGTGAACATTAGCTTTTTATTGACACAAGAGGCGACCTCTTATCTATTCTATTATCATAGGCGCGCTCGAGAAGCCGCCCTAAATTGTTCTTTGTTCAACGGCAGAATGGTGCGTCGCCATTTTCATTTATAGTCGTATCGGTACTTCATGTTGTTTTCGTTAAAATTTAGCTCAGACTCGCGGCCAGTATTGATCTTTAAAAGCGTTTTGTTACATAATTCAGAGGATCCACACGGCGCCGCTACACAAGTGCTTTCCAAGATTGTTTTTCTTTATTTGTCCAAATGAGATGAGGCTTAGAAGCTTTTTTATATAGTTGTTTTCTCCTTCCTCCCCTGCGGAGTAAGTTTCAAATAAGCGCGTTCTCCTGTTTGGATAGTCATTTATTCAGTGCATCTCAATTTTCCTGCCAATGAAAGCGTCCCCCGTCGGTCTAATATGTCATTTTCATGTACATAGTCGTCGTAAAGTTACATAGTGGTGAGGAGCGAGGCTTGGACGGAGCACAGGGGGTTGGTGCCAAGGCATGCGCCAACAATCGAGCCTTTTATCCGTTCATTGGCCTGGGCACCTACTTCCAGCTCACTAGATGAAGTTTCAGCTCTGCTATGCCATCTCAAGCTCTAATACAAGGCGGTAGGTGTATTTGTACGGGTAGTCTGAATAGGAAATGGCACATTTGTGAATTCGGAGTACGGCGGCGCTTGCTGATTCCCGAAATGTTCTCATATCGATTAGATGACAAGCTTCATTTTTATTACGCAACGACTTTGTATCTGTAATGGTTGAATTGAAAGGTAACATGGTAGAGATTTTACTCAGCTTAATTTAGTTGAAATCGGTACAGTCGTTGAAAGGCTATGAAATTCAGGATGCTTAACGATATTTGTGTAATCTGTAATCAAAGTGATAAAAGGCAGATTGTACAACATAAAAATAGGTTTAGAAATAGGAAAACTGTATTGAAAAGTATTCCAGCTCAGTAAAGATCTTTCCTAGATTCCTGGAGCTTATTGCGGTTACACGGCTCTGTTTACCGCACCGCCCATATATACCAACAGTTTTAGAAATGGCAGCGCTAAATTTAAATATATTTCCAGGATTGAATTGGCACTAAAAATCCAGGCCATTCCTATTCTGTGTTTTTCATCGCATCACAATCGAATAGTATAGGTTTTCAGTGAATTCCGCTCTCTCGCCCGGGGAAATAGCTGAAACAACAGTTGGACATAATTGTTTGAAAGTTCAATGGTGCATACGAAAAGGTTTTACCGAAACTATAGAAATGTCTGCGTGATAGAAAAGAATGCTTTCAGCTTATTATGTACCTTGTATTTTCTGAAAACTTTGAGATCTAGAGTGGTTGCTTACTAAATATATTGTAATTGACTGTTTTCAAAAGATTTAGATGATTACCAGTCAGAACTACTTTTTTCCCTATGATTATCACGTTCAAAGTATAACCCGAAACATATTAGCTTCGTACCTCGCCAGACCCACAGATACACCCTTCTCCATACTCCTCCTCATTTAGGTCGGTGCGAAATAAAATGGTAGGTACAGTAGGCGACCTGATTCGTGTAAGCCTGAAGGTGACCCCTGCGGGCCAGCCCGACACGTGTACAGGAACGATCCCGCCTACTGCCGCCTGATCCTGGTCTAGATTTATTTTACACTTTGCTCGACAAGGAAACCCGTGAGATTTATTCATCCGTAATGTAATAGGCTACGCCAAGATCGGCCACGACTGCCAAAAGGGAAGGCGAAGCTCCCTCAAAAAGGAGTACATTAATACTAGATGTGAGAGTTTATGTTTTTGTAGGGATATCGTGACGTCAACCAATATAAATTCGCAATTTATCATCTAGTCGTCAAAAGAATTCCTCCATCGTATTCCCCAGTTCCCGGATTCCGCAGCTAACTTCACATCCATGATCGGATCGCAGTGTGCCGCCGTTAATCGAATATCGGGGCTTTGCCGTCTTATTACAGGCCGGATGTTAGCAACCGGCTTTGACATCCGACAGCCCCTTCAATATGCCCCATATTAAGGCTTTAGCACGGTTAATTAAAATGTTACACATAGGGTGAATAGGGTTTAGATAGGGCTATCTATGTGTCTTTTCATTTAAAATTCATGTCCAGAATTACTGACAGCTAAAACGGTCAGCGCTTACTTCGTCGTCAGTCGGAAGTAGCAAAATGTATGCAAATCTATAAATCGCGTAGCCATAGCAAATCATCAGCGCAGTAGCAAACGCGGCCCGCAGGAAAAAGCTAGTCTAATAGACGATAGATCAGCATTTCATATCTTCCTTTTTATTGGTATGTTCTGAAAATATCTGTTCACGTATCTTTTAATAGATACATTCCTGCCGTTAGTCTGTTCTATTTACTGCCGTGTGAACTATGTGCTTAGATCACCGTTTCTATTCCATTAGTAGTATAGTCTATACTGTATAGAGTATAGAGGTAGTTAGCAAGAGATGCAAATTTCTCGTTACACACACAAGGAAGCGTAATTAATTATATTATGTTGAGGTCGTGGTAGAGATGGCTGTGTGGCGTATGCTTGGCGTGCCGTGAACGGTAAATCCTCTTACAATGTTAGTAACCGTACAACGACGTAGTAGCTACGCGTACTATCGGAGACATCCATTCTGTCGGTATTTCTAAACAATATCCACAACCGCCCAGTGTAGCTTTAAGCAACTCTAAGCTCTAAGCTAGGCTACGGCTGATTCCCCGATATTACATAGGGGCAAGCTCAAACTCACCCCGTATGCTTCTACGGATGTGTTTGATGTCAGTCAACAGGGGACGATTATTTGCGAACCCAAGCAAGTAAAGATTTCAGGCAAATTTTGTGAGGATGATGGGTTCAGCTTACTTGGCAGCAAAAGATAATATGTAATTATCGGTATGAAGTTTGTAGCCATGGCGATGGACTATTATGAATTTTGTGCTTTTAGGTTTTTTCGAATTTCGTTTTTCCGAGGCCCGAATTTAAGAGTAAACTTCTAGAATCTGGAAGTACGATGTTTTCCTTCTCCGTAAGAGCAAGTTATGTTATTTTACTGATTAAAATTCTTAATTGAAAAAAAAGGTTCATACCTTAAGAAACGCATTTCCACAGGAAAATCTTTTAAGGCCATGTAAAGCTTGCTTGAAATGCTCGTCGCCTGCAATGTCACATAAAAATCATGTTTAACAAAATAAACTGAATATAAAATTATCTAACATTTTACTTGAACTGGTAGGGTGCATCTGACTATTGTTAATGCG
Organism: Plutella xylostella; assembly: GCF_932276165.1. Lineage (NCBI taxonomy): Eukaryota > Metazoa > Arthropoda > Insecta > Lepidoptera > Plutellidae > Plutella > Plutella xylostella. The sequence continues at coordinate 6,159,508 of NC_064005.1, forward strand.
CTGAAAATGTTTCGTTTCAATAATTTCTGATAATATTCACGATGTATTTGAATTGTTACAATAGACTCATTGGAACAAAGGTACCCGTAAAACATGAAACTTTAACCTATTTAATTTTATGCCACTCACCTACTCTAAATATGATTTTTTGTTTTATGACTGTATATCTATTATTCTTATAATTATAGAATAATTCTAATTACTTATTATCTACAACAATTAAAACAAGCATCATTTAGATTTGTAGTCGTTGCCCTTTACGCAAATTGGAGACAGTTTGTACTATAAAATGCTTCCATTGTCTGTAACCTAATTACAATTTATACAAATTAAGCAGCAATTAAAAAAGCTATCGTTTAAGTTGAACGTCCCGAGAGGGTTCTAAAAGAAACATCCGCGCAACTTAGTGCCGCAACTGTGTAACAGAGTAACAAATTAAGGTTTTAACAATTTAACTAGTGCCGTAGTTGCAACTCCTAACCGAGTTTATCTCTGGCTTCTGTAATTGGAACTTGAGAAACACAGCTCGCCCGGTTACGTCTCTCAAGTATTTTACAAAGTTTTTGTTAAATACAGTTGCCTTAATTAAAAAAGACCGGGAGGGCGCAATTTTAATCAAAAGTTCTTGAATATCGAGTTTGCGTGTTACTATTTGAATTCAGTTTCACGATTTATTTTGCATAATACAATACCGCCTTTTTTTAAGTGCATAGAAATCAGTAATTATATAAATATCGTACCACGTACGTATATAAAAAAACAGCTTCTTAAACCCTGACTGAAATCAGCGGAGCCCAGTGACATAATCATTTAATTTCTCTCCACCAACAAACTTAGTTATCAGTATCATCTTAACATTGTCTGAAGGCGGATCGAAGTTTCTGGACGCTTCGGGACGCTAATAGAGTCGAGTGACGAGGGTCAGCGAGCACTCCGAGACAATGGGGCTAAAATGATGCTTGCCTCTACTCGGCTATCTCTTTAATACTGATAATTCTGCTGGTTTAAAGTTTAGGCTATTTAATAACGTTAAAGTATCGCTTCTACCCACAGCAAAAGCTCACCTAACAGTGGTGTTATACGCTCGTATTTGAAAGCCCATGTATCGTTGACGCGCGTTAAAGCTCGTATACATGCTGAAACGACCGCATATCCGCCGAAAAATACGCTAGTCTGAAACCGCCCTAACGCCGACCTGCTGGAATAAAGAGTTTCTCTTATGATCATTCAAAATGGAGTCAGGTTTCTAATAAAAACTATGCGAAAATAAACCTTTTTATGACGATCGAGGTGAACTTTGCGCGCTAGTAAACTACGTCTGGAGTTTAACAATGTATAGATCGAGTTGTATCGATTTGGTACCAATTGACGTCGTCGTATGCCCTAGATACGACTGCAGACTACGCAATAAACTTTGTGACTACACTACGGGCAATTTTATAACCCATCTTGTGGAAGAAAATTATTATGAAAGCATCTTCAAGACTACAAAGTATATGTTGTATATATTTATAGGAATCTTTTAATGGTGTATTTATGTTTTTTTTTCTTTGTGATAGGCTACTTACGTAAGCGTGTAGCTTATATCTTTACAAAACTAAAAAAGTTTTATTTGTAGATTGTAACATTTAGCCCCTGTTCCACAATGTCTGGTTAGTCGCTACCTGTCGGATAAAATACATGCTGTCACTGTCTAAAAAATAATAACAGAAAGTGACAGCATGTATTTTATCCGTCAGGTAGCCACTAACCAGACATTGTGGAACAGACCCTTAGTCTTGTAATTTTCCATGTCGATGAAAGAGAAAGGTGGTGGCGCCTGAAATACAGTTGGTTCTTGACAAGAAAGTTTGACTTATCTTTTATAAAAGGACGGTACAAGAACCTTTAAGCAAGTAGCAAGAGCCACGTCTCACTACACAGTAATTAATTTTATAAGTAACTAGCTGTTCCCGCGCGCTTCGCTTCGCCTTAAAAAGTTTTCCCGTGGGAATTCCGGGATAAAAAGTAGCCTATGTTCTTTCCCAGGGTCTAGACCGTATGTATACCAAATTTCATTCAAATCCGTTCAGTAGTTTTGGCGTGAAAGAGTAACAGACAGACAGACAGACAGACAGACAGACAGACAGACACAGTTACTTTCGCATTTATAATATTAGTTAGGATTTATTAGTTACCTATAATAATTGTGCGCTTTTGGTGAGTGGTGCTGGACACCGAATAAAGACTTTTCTTATCAGTTCTTATACCGCACACACAAACAATATGAACCTTCATCTTCAAGTTATCCTAAATTTATATAGTTCCCAGTAAAATTGTGTGAACTCTAGCATTCAAAGGATTAGTTCAGTCTAGAATCTAGATGGAAGTGCACCGCACACTGCACTTTAGATTCAATGCGGACTCCTTTGAGTGCGGCCATTCAGCGCCTTATTGCTTCCTTCGGCCGCACAAAGCGCTGTGTGCAACGCAAATTATACACGGTTTTTGTGTGACTTTTGCTACTTCATTTTACTTTTAACATTTCCAAGACTAAGGGCGTCTTGCATAACAAAGTTAATCAAAATTAAATCTATGACCTCTTGCTCTGACATTATACTGTCAGAGCAAGAGACAAACTATTGAATTTTATTTAACTTTGTTATGCAAGTCACCCTAAAGCCCTGTTTCACAATGTCTGGTTAGTGGCTACTTGTGGAATATAATTTAAAAAAAATAAAAACAGACTTCAAAAATTACTAAAAAGTAAGAAATAATTAATAATTTTCCCTTTTATTTCTTAAGATCCCGACGAATTGAGAAGGAGGAGGCTCCTTTATTTGAAGTCGGTTAAAAATACATGCTGTCACTATCAAAAAAATAATAACAGAGAGTGACAGCATATATTTTATCTCAAAGGTAGCCACTAACCAGACAATGTGAAACAGGGCTTTAGTCTTGGAAATGTTAAAAGTAAAATGACATTTGATTTTTTGCTAAGTTATTAGAACACAAGATAAAATAACAGATGAGTTTGTGGCACTGTAAATGCTTAAGAAGCAATTTTCTTGTCCTGAAGATAGTGCCTATATTCTTTTTCATGATCTGAATTTTCATTTCACATAACATTACTAGTACCTATTGTGGTTGTGTCATCATATTAGAACAGCCTTGGTATGTCCAGATCTTCATATATGTAGTACTTTTCCATGCAGTTTTTTTTATGTGATAGGATGAGATCTAGTCTCGTGTTTCGAGCCTGGAAGTAACCCGCTCCATAATGTTTAATAGTGTTTGTCGTTGCATAAATTAATAGGCGCAATTTGACCTGGCTTCACAACGAATCTTAACAGGTCTTTTCCTTCGTGAGTCATACAGATACAAGTACCTTCTACCCAAAACTAGATTACCCACAATTTCAAAATTTCCAACCATTTGGTTGATATGACAAGATAGTTAGTTAGGATATAATTATAGATATCATATGTAGGTATTAAAACGGAAACGCAGAGCCAGTAATAGCCCACTGCAGGAAATGGCCTGCCTGCTTCGATACAGCAGGGTTATTGCCATAATCTCCATGGGCAGGTTAGATATCCCACAACATGCATACGTATAACACCCAAGACCCGAGCAAACCGGTGTTATTTTTTTTTAAATCTTTTTATTAAACAGTGACATGTGCCATGTTCAACATCGTTGATCTTTTACTAACAAGTTCAGTTAACCAAGGTACAGCGCCAAACCTGTAAATCACTACGTTTTTACTACATATCTAATGTACGCTTGCATAATGAAACGGATGTAAAACGTTCCGGAATATTCTAGAGCCAAGTTAAATACGCTTTTTCTAGCTAAAATTCATTAAAAATTTGTCCAGTTTAAGCTACGTAATGAATATGAAACCTTTCATCAGTCTCGTGAGATTATAATGAAGAGCTTTCAGCAGAATTGTGACTATTTTTCTTTTAAAGCCCCCGAGAGCTCGGCAAGGCTTGTAGAAAAAATAATTCCTGTCGGCGACTGTGGCCGCAAATCTCATTTCCCAACGCTCTTGGCACTCCGCGACATACTTAAAACTACACAGCGAAGAAATATAATTATGCCCTCTTCATTATGGATCCTGACGATGAAAAGAGGTGCTACAGTCCTGGCTGTAACATGACATAATAATATGCACATATCTACAAACTTAGGTAGACTTAGGTACTGGTTCTAGGTACGTAACCTGCCGTTTAATTTTATCTAGCCCATTCTCATTCATCTCTACAATGATATTATGTCTTCAATAGTAGCATCCAGTGGCCATGAACATGCCCGTGCGCGAATTTCATTCATACGGCACACCCACGTCCAATTGTCTGTCGCTCTCGGATTACAGAATAATCAGGAAAGAGTACACGACTTTGACCAGTTCCGGTGCGCTTATACGGATTCTTGCGGCAATTTCAGTGTAACCCTCTCGTAAGGATTCGTCATAGTAGTACGACTAATCGTAATAATCCTAAAGTTTTACAAACGCAACGTTTTTACTTGTAATCTCCTCGCTTCGAACAGTTGCTGGTCAGCTCAAATCGTATCAACCATAACGTTAACCGCTGTTATACATTTTCTTTTTCGACATCCTGATTAAAGCCTACAATGCTACACGTCACATCTTAAATGTGGTGAATTAGCTTGTAAGTTAGTGGTCCTGTCGTATGTGTTGTGTGTCAGGAGCGGAAGACCTGGCGGTCGTCGCCGGTGCGTACCGCTTCTAGCTGGAAACTGCCGCCCGCTACAGACCACATAATCCGCCGGTTCAATTTCACGCTCTGATTGCCTGCTAGGGCTGCTAGTGCCAATGTTGCCGTCCACTGGTTCTTTTCTCGCAACAAGGATAGATTGGGTAGTTGGAATATATAGAGAAATGGTTTGTTAATCCAAGTACCTCCATGGCCTTTAAATTATTCGAATCCATTACATAACATTTGTCACTAATGTTTGAGGGATCATGTTGAGACCATCGCGCGGGGCTCATAATTGAATTATGCGAGAGTCGGTAATTCTCGCGCCCATTTAGCGCTCTCTGCGGGATTTACGTAACACCCCCGGAGCCCTGGAGCCCGTTTAGCGCGAGATGCTCGGCCTCGGTCGCCGATGTCTCGGGGGTAGATTTATACACCAACTATACTTACAAGACTTAGCAGGGATTACCCACGACACACAATTCTCCCAAGTCGTATACTTGCTCATGTGATTTGCTGAGTTACTGCTGGATTAGGCAGGTCGCCTTTTTGCCGGTCGTTTGTATTAGATGTCGTTTTGTCTCTTTTAGCCACTGCGCTGTTGCAAGATTTAGGTCACCGGCTTATTATGTTTCGTTTTTGTAAGGACTCTCAAAGGATTTAATGTTGTTGTTTATGAACAAACAACTATTTTTGCTGGGCATTGGGGTGCTTAAAAGCTTTGTGTTTTGTTGGAGAGTCCCCCTCCGTAATCCGCTTTAAATGTAACATTGCGACCGCGGCGGTTCTCAAATGTCATAGTCGGCGGTCGCGCCGCCGCGCCCGGGGCCCGTCGTGGCTTTCTGTTTATTTCGTTGCACTTGTACGGCTTGGCTAGTTTATGCAGAATAATACAAAAAACTGTTTTCCAAATATTATTTCTCGATACGTTATATTAAACGTATTTCTCAAAGAACCCGGATGTTGGATTTGCTGCGCATCCCTTTCAGACTTTCTCTTCTTTGAATTCGTTTGATTCCGAATAATATAATAAAGGTTCTTATTTGATAATACGCAAAAGACGGCAAAAGCGGCAGCTACTGAAATTACTTTTCTCGCAATGTATATTACGCTTCATATGAAGTTTTCCAATACTTTTATTATGTATCGTAGATGATAGACGGTATGTTTGTAAGAAGCATATTTGTATTTTTTATTATATTTACATTATTTCTGAAGCCATGGCTCTTCCGTTTCGTTTGAATCTTTTACTCATGTAAATGTAGTCCGCACATTCGTTTTTCGGCGAACTATAAATCTTATTTCTAGTACATATTTTAATAACCTTCGAGTCTACGAAAAGCGTAGTGATTCAACCGAGGGCAGGTAGGAACAGAGATGACGTATACATGTATACACTCTCGACCTGTTTACTTCAAATATGCCTACTTCATATACTGAAACGGTAATAATATAGTTACGAATATGTTACCTGGTTGGACGCCGCTGGTCTAACGAACTGTGCGAGGAAAATCCCGGCTAACTCTATTGTCCCTTTTGTCGTATAACCTCCTTATATTTGCTCTAATTTCGCAGCGGACAATCTGGAGATGTCCCTGGATGTGTAATCCTCTTCAAACCTTATTTTATTTTCCTCCATGTTGCTTACGGGATTTCACCGCTAAAACCTGAAGATTTCATGAATCTGTAACACTTGATATCCTTATAGAGCGGTTGTATAAACCTACACACGGCGACGGTAGCTCAAGTGATTTGAATTAAATGAAAGAATTGGTTAGGAATATGCCGCTTTAACTGAACTTCCTGAAGATAAAACGGTCTGGCGGAATACCGTCGTCCCACTTCGCTTGCAGGCAAATCTAATATCGGAAATTGAGTCGACTCGGCTTATTTGCTCTGACCTCGCGGCGCCGAGGTGAGCAGAGGTATTAGTGCCCGAATCAGGAGCAATAAGCGTGCCAGGAGTCGATAGGCACTCGCGAATAATATATACATATACAGGTGCTCATAAATCGGTATGGTAAGACGAAAGGGAGTGACTCACAGGGGTAATTTTGAATGCTGAACTACTTTGTTATACAAATTTAGGAAATTCGCGACATAAAATTGACACCTTATAAGCATATAAACTTTACTGGTTTTAACATGTAGAGTCTCGGGTTTAAATAAGAACTCACAATTTTATCCATGCCTTGCATTGACTTGTAAGAAATTCCAGTATTGATTATTACACATATACCTAGGGCAAGCCATGGATGTGAGGCACGGGCGCCGAGACACCGATATAGCAGCTTCACTGGTAACATATCGATTGCAAGCCGCAGATCCTCCTAGCAGCGAGCCCGACCTCGCACATGAAGGAAATGTTTCTTATACACAATAATCCCTATTATGTACGAACCTAATGGATTTCTATAGAAGATGCTCAGGTCTTTATTAAAAGTACTCCATTTGTGATGAAAATATCCCTGCGCGCTTCCTCGAAAGGAAAACTCCGAAGGACGCGGTTTCACCTTTGACATTTGGAATCTATTCTCGTTCTACCTGCACGTCTATACAAAGAATGTTTTACTAATAAGGTCAGATATTAGTATTCTAGGGGAGCTCATTTATTCTCTCCCTTTGTGACCTCTGTCCGCTCTCGCAGGTGATGCGGGTGAATAAAGGACAAGGAAATAATAATGGGACTTTAAATATGGAAATTTGTCGCGCGGCTGCGAACCGTACGCCTCGTTTGAAAGACAAAATCGAAATGCTCTGCGATCAGTCGGAGGTAATTGGGACGATTATGCAGATACAAATTGAATGCTGCGTAATTCTGATGCGGAATTTCAATTTCGTAGCAAACCCCAGTGTCACCCTAGTTGAGTGTAGTTTGTCGAGTCTTTTTATTGGGCACTTCGCAAGGCAAGCTATTGCATTGTGTCCGAGCTCGCGAGACGTGCTCGAGATTCCACTTCGTCGCTTCCTCATTATTGAGAGTACACCACTGAAAGAGAAGTAAAAAACTTCGCCCCCACTGAAGCAATTAGTATTAAAACCCTCTTCTAACTATTAATTCGGTAACTTGGCATGGCGCACAGGTTAGGTCTCCTTACACGGCTCCAATTTAATTAATGTAGGACGTACAATTGAGATACAGTAAAAGCATGACTACGACTTAATAATGTCCGCGGAACGCCAGAATAACTGGCAGAGTTTCCCGGGAAATTGTTTGTAAAGTGTTGCTGTTTACAATAATAAGTTGAGCAGTTTTATGGACAAGTTTTGGCACAGTGGGCAGTTACCTTCTATTCCGACGCGGTATATACTTTCCGGTTATTTCTAACGCGTGGATTGCGGTCTAGGTGCCTTCATCTAACAATAGATGATTTATAGCACACACAGCGTTTCTTACGGACCTGGAGCTCACTCCGCTACAACAACAGTTTTGCAAGAGTTCCCTCTCGCCGCCCGAAGCTTTCAAAGACGGATTGCATTGTCGAGGGGAATATTTCATAACTTCGCCGTCGCCACTTTATAGTTTGTCTTTCAAAGAGATGGCTTTATAAATGCAAATTCTCGGTAGTCTCCTTTATTTCTCTCGGATAAAATGATCCCTTTAATTATGATATTTTAATTGTAGATCCGCAAGCAAGAACTGGCAGCGTCTAGTTAGAATTTCACAATTTCTCGTCCACAGAATTTTGTAATAAATAAATTCCTTTATTCACAATACCATCAAGGAATAAAATTATGCGTGAATATCTTTTCGCACGCAAACTTTTTTGCCGGCAGACGTGAGCACATAGCGTAATGTAAAAACTTTGCCCAACTCGATTCAGTTAAGATGCAAATGTCCGGGATTGGTAACTCGGCCAGTTTCCAGGACTATGCTAATGTTGCGGCATGTCGCCGTTCCTTTCATTAAATTATGCACTTCAGTATTATGTATATGAATGGAAAATTGAACCGCACGCGCCGTATTAGACAAGGTCCCAGGGGATATTAGTGACGTGGTGGCCTTGAAACGTGACGTCTCGGAGTCTTCAGTCGGCGGCGCTTGCATGCACGGCACTCTTACCACATTCTACCTTGTTAGCATTCACCGTCGGCGTCCCATCGACACGCGCCTCATGTAATATACGTACGCCACTCGAGCTCCTCTGGGAAGCCTCATTATGATCTTTCAGCGCTTTTTAAATACGAGCCTCTCGGATAGCGCTGACTAGCAATTTATTACCCTCATACATCACTCCGAGTCGTCGAGCGCGAGCGTAAGCGGACTACGAACAGGCTAAGCGTATATACGGGAGCGCTTGTATTACGACGAACCACAGATATAAGTATTCCGTAGTAGAGACTATTGCATAGAAACTATCGACTTTATATTATGTCGTGAACGACGGCGCCGCGCTCTGCACGAGTTACTGTTATGTCTTTTGCTTGAATGTTACGTAACGAAAAACAGCGAGACGGCAAATTTCGATACCCGAAATCAGCAGTTCTATGCATACGTCTTTGTTTAAACAAATCCGAAAGGGATAAGGGTACGCAAACAATGAGAGGGTTGTTAGCAGTGTTAAAAAGCTCATGTATGATATGATTATGGTAATAATGAATGCCGGCAGAGTGTGAGACGTTAGGTAACCGAGCGAGCGGGACGGGGAGCGGCGCGCGCCGCCGGCTATTGATCGGATGACGCCCCGGGTGACCCAAATAGAGCCTTCGTGCACCCCGCCCGCCCCCCGCGCCACCCCGCCGCCAATTTTCATATCAGGCGCTCCTCCACCGAAGGAATGGCCCGCTGGCCCCACTCTAGATACTAATGCCTTACATAATACATTGTGGCCGGCCCTAACTGCTGAATTATCACGTCTTTAAATCTCTTTGTCTGGCTACTGTTTGGAATACTTTTCTTCGCTGTAAATGTCATTAGTGAATTTACACAAGCCTGAAATAGGTGCGTAATTGCGTACCGCTGTTAATGTTGGTATTGAGCCATCAAAGTTTTACGGGCCGGGGGAAAAAGTAGCCAGCCTCGTATTGCACCATATAGTTTTATATTCTTTTAATTTATAGCAGCTTTCAGTAATTTGGGGGAGAGCTATAAAGCGAAAACGGGAAGGAGGGGTGGCGGGCGATCGCTCAGCTGGTTATAGATGTGGCGGTATCTGTGTAACTAACCTATGCCGGGCGTCCTGGCCGCAGCCCGCGACACGTGACACGCGGCGTATCGACCGCTGGTTGATGCGAGGATCGCTTTTTACGTAATCCCGCGCTCGTCCCGCGCATCCGTCACGCTCTGGCCAATCCCTCTAATTGCCCTCATTTCACTAAAATCTTTTTCTAATTGAGCACCTCGTTTGCTGATAGCGGCTGCCTGATATGGGCACGTAGAGATTGATTGTGCTGTTACTTTAAGTACTTTATGTGCTGGGACCAGAGGGTGGTTCGTGTGAGTAAAGCACGTTGTCTGTGCTTAGTACATCTTATTAATTTCTGACAACCATCAGGGCAGGATTAGCGTCAGTCGCTGACTACCCGATGCTAGGCTGCATGTCGTATTTAAACTGCTAGAGATAGAAAACTCCATTTTCTTTTTCAAAATCTCTAGAGGATTCCTCTCCTCTGCTCATGGAGCCCATATATCGCAAACTGCGAGTACACGGTTCGTTACTTGCAGTTTAACTCCTGGCGTTATGCTGTAGAGGGGTGATGATGAAAACCGTAAATGCAAAGTAAAATATTTTTTAGTTGCCTCCGTTTTCAGCCAACTGGAAAAGCGACGAATAACAGCAATTTCAACGCCGGAACGAAAATGTAGAATCGTAAACAATGAGCGGGGAGCAAACAATGTAGAGAAAAATCTTTTGTTTAACGTTTCTGCCTAGCCCGGGCTGACGGGAACTCTGAAATATACGGACTGAGGCGAGCGAGTCATCGAGGCACGACAGACGTGGGAATTGAAAAGTCAGCAAGTTTTTATTCCACTATTCGGACATAGGACGGGGTTGAATAGACCCCCGGGCGGCTGCGGAACAGGCCGGTGAACTGCAGAATCGCCCACCAACCACTACGCTCAACCGCTTCAAATTCAACAGACTAACTTTGAAGTGACTGTAAAAATTCAGCGAATATTGCAGTTGTAATGTTTGAGTTACAGTCCGCTTCAAATTGCCCCGCTTGAAAGGTCAGCGTGAGTTTGTAAAAGCTCTTGAATTTAGTTTCGAAAATATCTATTCGAATTTCTGCTACATAAACTATTAACCGAGGCTTTTGAGGGCAGGCTCGAGCATGAAACTAGAAGGGCACTCTTCGACGAATTCCCTGGAACCGTCGAAAGAAGCAATAATGAAACACTTCGATATATCTAAACGTGGGTATCACGATGTGTCGAGGAGGGTTGGCAACGTCAAGTACCGGAAATTACCGGGCACCTGACTGTTAACATTGCACCCTACATTCTTTGTAATAAGAGTGAAATGTGTAACACACGTCAGTCAGACAGTCCCTTAAGGCTTTATCTAAATGTATTTGTATATGTTCGTAATTATGCATTTACTTTGCATAAACGTAGCAAAGCTAACGGTTGGCCTCACCCTGCTATTACACACAACGGTTATGTAACTACGGGGAGTTGTTCTCAACTGTGCCTACGAATGTTTATGAAACTTCAGGCGAATAGAATCTTAAGAATGGTTTTTCTTTGTTGATTTCTGCTATATAAATGTAGGAATGCTTGACGTAAAACTATATCCTTACCATTACTATACAGGGTGTTGCAAAAAGGGTAGGTATACTAAGCCGAAACCTACATGTGCAGCATGGTATATCTAAGGATATTTTTTTTCGCGAATTTTGAAATTCTGATTTCAGTTTCGGGCTTAGATATACCATGCTGCACATGTAGGTTTCGGCTTAGTATACCCTTTTTGCAACATCCTGTAGAAGAAGTGATTGAGTAGGATCGTTCGCTGATAATCGCTGGATTACTCCCTCTGGATCGCCTCTGACCTTTGACCTTATAATAGTCAAGCAAAAAAGGTTTGGAAGGGCTCCGCCGAATCGATTTGGAAAATACCCACCCCAGAATAACTATGTATATGAATAAGGGCTGATTTTTCAATGGTCAGATAAATGTTATTTGAAGAATAAAACTGTTGCTGTCACTGTCTAATACAAACATTCAGATGTGACAGCATCAGAATTATTCCACAGATAACTTTTATCTGACTATTGAAAAATCAGCCCTAAATCTAAAGTATTAAGATAAAATACAACTGAAATATTTGGTCATGATAAAAAAATATCCCAAATAAATAATTCAGCTTTTTTCTTTGACGGTACTTTTGAATTACCTCCAGATTTTAGCAAGAAACCTTTAGGGGCAGAGAGTTTACAAAATGCAACAATAAAGAGGCAGGAACTTTTAATGACTACAAAGTACAGAAATTTAGCCTCCTGGATTATTCATGGAAAATTTTAAGGTTAATCGTCTTGGCGCTGTGTTCTTGTTAAACATGCATGAGCGAATTTGTCGCTCGAAACTTAATTCTCCAACAGTTTAGCCATTTAGCCCTATTTTCCCGCAACCTAAATAGCAACTTATTTTAACCTCTGCAACGGGTGAAAAAAGTTTAACGCCCCATTCGTATATCTCTGTTATTTAATAGCAACATCACTCAGAATCTTAGAAATAAAGACATGGTTCTATTTTATTTACCGATGGTTAAAATTATCCGAACGTCTAGTACGGGTTTTGCAATTTTTTAAAACGAAAAAAGTTTAGGTTTGCTTTTGTCATCTGTATACATTATCTGTCACAAGCAGTTGATGATAGTTTCCACTAGAGGAGCCACTTTGTATGCGAGAAAACGTAAACTTTTATAGTTTTCGATATACTATCAAACCTGTACTAGACGGGCTGGTGTCTCTAAAAATCGTATCCATAAATATATAAAATCCCCATGTTTAATATTACTTACATATTTTTTTCTGGGAGAACTCTATGTACCTATACTCTTGTACACCAGATTTGTATGTGACTGACATTGATGAGTTTATTTAATCAAATGGTTCCGTGTACATCAACGTACAGGATTACAAACTCCTACTCTAGTTCCAATATAAACCGATCCCTAATATTAACGAGAATCCCATTCGCTCGTCAATCAAGCGTTCAAATAGTAATTATTGTTGTTTACCGAGTAGTACTCGTATTCGTTACGAAATTGGAATCGATTCTAATTTGAGAGCGATTCAAGAGTTTACATACTTTACGAGGAGTGTTGTACTATTCGTCGAATGGCGTTTGCTAAATCAATACCGAACAAATATGGCTGTCGCACTTCTATTTTAAAATCATGTATAGAAGTATAGACATAGTTTATCCTATGTGTAGGGAAAAAAACTTATTGTGAGTCGTGCACAAATTACAAATAAACAATACTCGTCGTCTTATGTCTAACAGTCCTAAGAAAACTATGATTAATTCCATTTTACACGTTAAGATTAATCGTTGGAACAGTAACCCTTCGAAAAGGGATAGGTTTACCTACTTCTATTTATCCAAGAAACTCTCGGATGGAATAGCGTAGCGAGTGATGGATCATGTGTACGGAATGAAATCAACTTTAGTTTTGTTAACTAACAAGAAAACTGTAACGTTAGCGCGATACGTTACCACTACTTTGACAAGTAAATGTTTTCCTCAACAAGTGGGCTTTATACATTATACATGTGTATTACACAATCATAAGTTTTATAACACAATTTCACACGTTATTTTTTATCACGATAGCTGAAAAATAACAAAAACAATTAGGGGTAATTACTGTGACAGAGTTGTGGTTCGGATATTATGTTTTATGTGGCGAGCCACGCAATGTATAATTTAATTAGTTATGATTATAAATAACATGTAATAATAATTTTCAGCGTCCCAGCAAGTACAAATTTGAAGGATTTTCCTATGTGTTGTGCAAACCCATTTAAAGGAATACATCATCTTACCAATCACCCTGTAGGTATATAGGACACGTAAAATCATTTTTATGCGAATACAACTGCGGGAATACCGCTCACTCACCATAAACTATGCTATTAGAATACCGCCGCGCCGGGTGGATTTGTATATCGATCTATACCTAGGTACATACTACGAGTATATCTGAATTTTAACATTTTATACTGTTCAAATGTACTAGGCGTTTCAGCAGCGTAAACTCTTCTAACCTTGTGTTTATAAACTCAATCTAGAGATTTATTCCTTCGGTTATTTGCTTAGAAACCGCTTGCTCCAGTAACCTCATGAAGGCTGATGTGTTTATGAAATAATCGTTATTTTGGTGTCGATCGCCCCGACGGCAGGCAGCCGTGGGCGGACCCTGACCCTGAATTCGGTAAATTATTCGCGTTCCGCCGCCGCCGCTTTAAACATAAAGAAATAACAAAGACGCTGATTTGCACTTTACCTTAATAGATAATACGAGGGTATTTAACAGGTTGGCAGCAGTAAGGAAGTCACCGCCCGTAGACTAGATTGTTTAAAGTAACTTCGGTCGTAAACTGCTTTATTTCTCCTCAAAAATGCAATAAAACCGTCAGTTTCGCCGCGTAAATGACCATTCGTCTCAGTCTAAGATTATGTACGTAAAACAAACAATGAACTTCATAAAGCACCATATGCTTTATATCCTAAAAGCCTTAGCGTAATGAGGATAGATCGCGACGGATAAATCACTACGTGGCTTTCCGCCCGCCCCGTCACCGCCGCCCTTCGAACAAGTGCCTCATAAAAATGTATTTAGAGCCTCCTCGAGGCGACAGACATTTATTGAAGGCTACTGAGTGGTATTAAATTTAAAGATGTAGAAAAGTCGGAAAATGGGATAGGAGGGACATGACGGTAGGCTGCGTGGTGGAGCAGGGTGCGGGCGGGCCGGGGGGCGCGGGCGGGGCGCGGCTGCGCGCGGCGGCGGCGGCGGCGCTGGCGTCGTGACGCAGTGTGACGTCAGTGCGCCGCCGGCTCGATACGCGCCGGCCCCGCCGTCAGTCGCCGCCCGGACCAGGCCAGCAAGCGTCGTCGCGTCCGCCCCGCGCTCACCACCTCATACCGGGTTCAGTTCCGTACCACGATGACATAGCCCCAGTGCCGACACCAGACTCGACGAGGAAGAAGCGCACACCTTTTAAGTTTTTCGTTGGAAGGAAGCCGTAAAGGTTCCCGTCGTTGTTGCAGAACTAGCGACGACCCGAGCACGCTAGAGGGACCCAGGCGAGACACAGAGGCGGCTCGTTCCTTTTATCCGCCTTTTGAATAAAGACTAGCCACAATGGGCGAGGTGAGTGCGGTGCAGTTTGAGTAGTGCTTGCCCTTAGGGTGCGTAGCGGAGCGAGTGCGGTGCCGTGCAGTGAGTGTGAACGCCGGCTGTGTCAGTGCCTGTGCCGTCCTTTCTCTTTGTCCTCACTCATCCGCTGTAGATCGCAATAACTCGAGCAGCCTGTACAATTGCACATTCCAAAGAATCAGTAGGTGCTCGTCGCTTGCACTCTCATGCGGTCATATTCATTCTTGGCGCAAATCTAGTAGTTTGGCACCTAGTGAAGAGTCTAGTGTGTAGTTAGTTGGATAACGCAGTGGAAATGCACAGGATGGATGTTGTTCTAGTCGGCGGAGCGGTCGGAGCGCGGTGGCGGCGCGGCGCCGGCGGGTTGCGTAACTTGGCTCGTATCGATCTGTCCGCGCGGTCGCCGCGGCCCGGTCCGCCGCTCCGCCGAGCCGCTGACTCCATCCCACATATCCCTCATCAACCCTTTCTCTAATTTACCATAGATTGCGTTAAACGTGAGCATAAAAAATCCGGCCCTTTCTTTTCCCAAATTACATAATTTCCTTCGACGATTCCATCAGCTAAGACAAATTTATTCTAAATCAGGCAATCTCAGAAGTACTGCCAAGACATCATTTTGGAAAATCGCCACCAGCATCCCAGCCAAGTATATTCCAGGCATGTCAGCTCTACAGCTTAGAGCGCGCAGCGAGCTCGGGCAGACCTTCAAGTCCATCCATCATAAATCTCAATAGCCTAGATCGGGCGGGATTCCTCCGAGTGCCCTAGAGGAAGTGGCCACGCTCGCCCCCCGCGGCAACTCTGCACTAAGAGCCCCGAAGGTTTATTAGAAAATTGCCTAGTCATTATGTCATTTAAATCGCATACAGCGTTGGCACTTTATTGCTGTTACCTCGTATTTCCTTTGTCCTCCGCGCCGGTTTGGACCAATTAGGATAGTGAGCGCGCTCCTTGAGGAATTTTCCTAAAGATTTGGGGCAAAGAAGTAGTACTGGTCCTCATTTTTGGGGACTTAAAAAAATATGGCTGGGTGATTATGGAATAAGACGTAGAACGTTAATGGTCGGAGTAAGCATCTTCGTACAGCTGCATCCACTATTCCGAAGTTTTTTAAAGATCTCTTTACAAATTTCAAAGCCGTCGGAGGATATAAAATAAATTAAATCTGATATAACAGGAGAAATAGAGAAGACTAATGGTGACTTTCATTGTAATTCATAAAACGCAAATATATGTCGAATTTAAAAGCACCGTTAATCACTAACTGGATAATTTATCTCAAATTTTGACATAATTATAACGCAATTAAACCGCAAGGTTATCATTGCATAACTCTTGCGCTTATCGTGTGAGTGCATATTTTGTCAATGTTCATTTTAATTAATGCAAACATTTTTAGAGTGCATCCCGTTTAGTGAAGTAGACTAATGAACTCTATCTCACGTTTACATCATGCAAAATTTTATTTTAGAAATAAAGTGTTCACAACCGCATAACATAAGCGCATGGTTTTTGTCACAAAACTTTCAACGCTAAATCTTAATTAATACAGTTGCAAATGAAACAGCACTGTGTGAAATAATTTTGGCATCACGTGCGGTCTCACGCCACATAGCATGTGAGACAGTGGCGGATCCTCATTAGAGTTATAAATAGGTTTGTCTCATTCATACTCATGTGTTGTACTACGATAGTAACCACTAAATTTCGGTATAAAGCGGTTAAAACGGCCGTGACAGTGAATCCCTGGTCCCGACGGGTCGATACCCTGACGACATTCGGATTCGGAACGCCACCAGCTGATCATATAAACAATGACAGTGCGTCATATCTTTTTCCACTTATTTTCTCTCTAAAATTACCTTTGAAGATTTTTCTGTAGCTCTATTCAAATAATTTGAACTAAGAATACGTGTTGGTATCAAGTGATTTTGAGAAAATCGAGTTACATTTGATGGATCATTTTTCCTGAATAAAATGTATATAGAACATCACCACCGTTAATCACCCCCGCAGCTTGCCCCTGATATATCACAAATTCCAAATTTTACCCACATTTTGACTTTCTCAAGTACGCTCTTTATCTTACTTAACTGCCTCTGTGGTCTAGTGGTAGAAGCTTCGCTTCATGACCCAGAGGTCCCGGGTTCGATTCCCGGGTGGGACCATCAATTTGTGTTTCTAAATTGTGGTTCTGAGTTTGGTTAGGACATAGAAGGCTGATCACCTGATGTCCGAAACAGTGAAACGATCCATGCTGTCGGATGGGCATGTAAAGCAGTCGGTCCTGCGCCTAGCTCTCTCCAGTCGTGTCGGTCAATCCGTCCCATTGGGCTATGAGAGTGATGGAACAGAGAGTGCTCCTGTGTACTGCGCACACACTTGGGCACTATAATCTACTCTTGCGTAGATGGCTGATCTCAGTTGAGATTGGCCGCCGTGGTCGAAATTCGGCTAGGAGGACATTACCATTATTATCTTACTTAATATTTATCGTTTATCGCACAATTTTCAAAAGTAATAATACTTTTGAAAATGTTGCAATAATAGCTTTCTTAATTTCTCAAACTAGATTCTTCTCCTATACTGCCACTCCAGAATAGAGTTTTTTCTATGCTATGAAATTCGTCTTAGAATTTCATAGCAAGACCGTAATATGAAACTTTCACAAGTTTAACAAAAGCTTGTCATAAATATAAAATTCGTAACTTATTTATACTTATAACTTTTCCTTGTAAGTTGGGAGAAAAAAAAATGATACTTAGTAACCATTGCGTTACCATTCATTATAATTTTTTAGGGTGCATAGCAATAGAAAATTCTATATCACATTTCCGCCGAACTTATTGGATATTTCTTGCAAAATATTCTTTTTCTATGGTATGCCTATTATCCGAAGTTGATTGATTGATGAAAAATTGGTTGATAACCAAATACAGTATCTATGCACACCACCATCATACGACCTATGACGGCTTGGAAATAGCTTGCACGTCCAACTACTAAAACTGTCCGGTTTTCGTGAAATTCGGTGAATTATAAAAACCTACAATAAGATAATGAGGTTACAGGACTTACAGGTTACCTAATATAGTTACAACTTTGAGAGCGTTACAGAGAAACCAATGATCAGAGGGACCAATGATTTCCTCTAAGCCAGTTTCTCAGTAACAAAGTACTTACTACTATTTGTAATTCTCAATAAAAAAAAAGTATTCTTGGTTCTCTTAGTTTATGGAGTGTGTAGCACATTTAGTTGAATCTAAACATTGCTTGGCAGCAAAATCGCCTTGGACGGCTATTATTAGTACACCGCAACCACTTTTATTATTAGAAATTCACGCTATCTACTCCATACTCATATTCACATCGTTCCCAAGTGATCACTTCACCTGTATTCATTCTAAATAATATTTGAGTACCCGCTATCAAATAGCTTGCACTGATATCGCAGTATATTTCTTAAACAATATCCCCCTCTTGAAGTGAAGATGTAAGAACAGTAGAGCATCCTAGACGTGAGCTCATCGTGGATAAGTGTCTTCATAAATGCTTTATTAACGGCACAATTGGCCACTTCCCCCGGTCCTAATGCCATTTTTATTTTATCCGACAAGTCTGTCTGTCAGGCCCCGCGACCGCATCAATTACAACCCGCCTCGACACGGGCCTACGAGTGACACTTGTTATATTCCACTCCACTTGGATTCCCATCAGTTATTCCGGTTTAACCTTTATAGAGATTATAAATGCGGTCGCTGGGACGCGGGGGGCAACCTTGTCTGTTAGCTATTTATATCGAAGGCTGTGGTCGGGGGTAGGCGGCGCGGCGCATGCGCGTGGTTACGTAACGCCGCCCGCCCGCGCCGCCTGCACTCTTTGTGCTCATCGCATTATGAATATTTCACCTCTCACGGGTCCCGTCCGCGCCTTAATTAATTGCAATGCCAATTAAAACTTTGCAGGGCCTTCCAATCGTTTATTCAACAGGAACCGACCCATTACACGGCCTTCAGTCAATATGGACCTTGCGAAATGGAGCGCGTATTGGTCGGCCTTCTTCCTTATCCTATTTTAGTAGCTGTGCAGAGTTTAATGAGGCCCGTTGTTGACCGCTCGTCAATTATCGACTGTTGCCGTGTTTACGCGCTCGTGTGGACTCCCACCGCCGCTGCACGACGCATGCACGACATATTTCACTGACGTCACTGCCAGTCGGTTACTAGGTTAACCGAGGCTTATAGCTCCTGCATTTTGGTGCTGCATTCGCTTGAATGTCACGAAAATCGATACCTCCAAATTCACGTAAATCATTCAACAGCATATTATCTGAAGTAGCACAAAAGCATGTTTGTCGATCAATAGGCACGTACCTACATGTGTGCGGGTGTCATGCATCGCTGGACTAGTTCAGTCTGAGGTTCGCACACGCTAGTTCAGATCAATTGATGTCATTGAGCCGATGATCCCTCCCTGGACTGTTTGCTCTTTGGCAAGGTTACTCGGTAACTATACCGCTGTTTGATTGCGAACACAATGCAGGCGAGGGGGGCGATTCTCCAATCACTACCAGTATCTGTGTACAGTTATTTTTTAGCGTGATCACTGTAGAAGTTTAGAGCATAGAAGCCATAATTAAGCTAGCCCCAAACAATGCCTATTGGCATTATTTAATCCAGTAGTTACTTGAAAGCAATATCTCATGGTCACAAATTCACAATCCCTGTTATGCAATGCTCCTCATTTTATGATCTTTATTTTTTTCAAGCATTTTGTGTGATTCTTAAATCTCTGTGTTTTTTACTGTAGCTGGATTTTGAATAAAATTCAATTTATTGGTACAACACCATGCAACTTCCTGTGATATTGCATATTAATGCACTGATCCAAAATCCAGCTACTGTGTTTTCATTCTTACGTGTTTCAAACAAGCATACAGCATGATAACTTTACCGTTCACTCTTATTTTACTCATGACTTTCATGACGTATTCCGCTCGTGTAAATTAATTCCAGTTTCCTGGTTCCATTTCCTCATGCTATATGTTTGTCCTCACCACCATATCCTTTGCATGACCCCTAGGGTCGCCTGTAGACTGTGTCTAGCCCCTAGTTGTGTTTCCAGCATGGCAGATCGGACTCATATCGCGTCGCCACCATCGGGCCAGTTAAGGACGATAATCGAACAGCAGACGGAGTCTTTAAGGTTTTTATTTACATCATTCATTTCATTTGTACCTACAGCGGCGCGGCAGATGCGTGATTCAACATTGCACGGATCGCCAATCATTACTGTCATATACTGCATGTACTTTTTATGTTACGAGGTGATGCCGTTTTTGAAATCTGCATGAAATGTTTGTGATTCCCATCCAGTTTTTGGTTTCCGATTACCTTAAATAAGATTTATAGAGAAATGTCTAAGACATTAAAGGCCCGATACGTCAGCAGTACGTTAATATAATCAACTCAAGAAAACCTGGATTACTGTGAAACTACTTATGAAATTTTACGTTTCCACCTATGAATGTGTGCACTCGCAATGTTTCCAGACTCGCCGCAAGCCTCCCGCGAAAAAACGGAAACCAGGAGATTTAGATGACCTCAAGCAAGAGTTGGACATTGACTTCCACAAAGTAACTCCCGAAGAACTCTACCAAAGATTTCAAACACACCCAGAAAATGTAAGTGCACCCTAAATATAGCGTACTCTATAATCTATTGATATCTTTCAGTGATTCTCCAGAGATTTGAGGCTAATTTGACATTTGTTTCCAGGGCCTTAGTCACGCAAAAGCGAAAGAAAACCTTGAAAGAGATGGTCCAAACGCGCTCACGCCGCCCAAACAGACGCCCGAGTGGGTGAAGTTTTGTAAAAATCTGTTTGGAGGATTCGCGTTATTACTTTGGATTGGTGCTATACTTTGCTTTATTGCCTACGGTATTCAGGTGAGATATCTCCATGACCATCTATGTGCTACCTTAACTCCCAACTTACCTCGTTAAGACCTAAAGCTGTATCGCTTTGTTAACAGTTGTAACTTTTTCATACTCTGTTATTTTCCCAGTCATCTCTATCAGCTTTAACAATATAAAATATACTCCAAACCCATCAAAATATGAACTAATAAGCCGCTAGTTAAAATTCAAATTTCAAACAACGTCCGCATTTCAAAAGCCTTCTCTCCCCAGGCGAGTACCGTTGAAGAACCAGCAGACGACAACTTGTACCTCGGAATCGTGTTGGCGGCGGTGGTGATCGTGACCGGAATATTCTCGTACTACCAGGAGAGCAAGTCGTCCAAGATCATGGAGTCCTTCAAGAACATGGTGCCCCAGTTTGCGACCGTCATCCGCGAGGGGGAGAAACTGACGCTCAGGGCCGAGGACTTGGTGCTTGGAGACATTGTTGAGGTGAGGTTTTAGGCAGGTTGCAGGGGTACTGTTTAGTCTAACTACGAGTGTAAAAATATATGTTTGATATGATTATATTGATTCCTCTAGCTTCAAACTGAAAAAGCGCAATTAATCGCCATCTTACCAATGATCATGGGATATCCTGTTTCATTTTACATCAAAATAAATCAGCGGATGCGTAGCATCTTTAAAACCAGTCCAATTTAGAGAACTTACATTCACCGAACAATCACTTTACGCCACATACGCACAACAAATAACAGTGTCACTGACCAAACGCAACCATCACCAGGTGAAATTTGGCGACCGTATCCCTGCTGACATCCGTATCGTGGAATCCCGCGGCTTCAAGGTGGACAACTCGAGTTTGACCGGAGAATCCGAGCCGCAATCCCGAGGCGCCGACTTCACCAACGAGAACCCGCTCGAGACCAAGAACCTGGCTTTCTTCTCTACCAACGCTGTTGAGGGCACCGCTAAGGGAATCGTGATCTGCTGTGGAGACAACACCGTGAGTTTCAGATATTGCCATCCATTAACAGTTTGTTATTATAGGTGGAAAACCCATAAATTGTCTTCACCCTTGAGACATGATGATGATGCTAACTGTCAAATACAAACATATCAGTTAAAATCTGTACCAATGGATCACTATTGATGACCTGTTGGTCCACAAAAATCTTCATGACAACAAGAACCAAACCCAACCAATTAACACAACCAACCCCTTCAGGTGATGGGCCGTATCGCCGGTCTGGCGTCGGGTCTGGACACCGGAGAGACGCCCATCGCCAAGGAGATCCACCACTTCATCCACCTCATCACCGGCGTCGCCGTGTTCCTCGGAGTCACTTTCTTCCTCATCGCTTTCATCCTCGGCTACCACTGGCTGGACGCTGTCATCTTCCTTATTGGTAAGTGGTTGCAGGTTAAAAAGCTATGTATTTAAACATCATGTAACAAGTTTTCCGATATATTCAAAATCTCCAATATATCAACAGTGATTTCACAAATCTTTGTATCAACTAGAACAACATCACAAAACTTACCACCTTTGTCTAGAGCCTACTCCAAAACAGAACAAAAACACTCACGCACACCAACATTTCAGGTATCATCGTAGCGAACGTACCCGAAGGTTTACTGGCCACCGTGACCGTATGTCTGACCCTCACTGCCAAGCGGATGGCGTCCAAGAACTGCCTGGTCAAGAACCTGGAAGCCGTGGAGACCCTCGGCTCCACCTCGACCATCTGCTCTGACAAGACCGGAACCCTCACGCAGAACCGGATGACCGTCGCCCACATGTGGTTCGACAACCAGATCATTGAGGCCGACACCACTGAGGACCAGTCTGGAGTACAATACGGTGAGTTACCTTGGTCTGCTGGACCATCATCACCTAATATTTGTCCAATAGTGGACTGCTGGACATAGGTCACTACCAAGGAGCGCAACGACACTCTTGTCATTGGTCTTAGTTACTCATCATCATCAGATGCCTACTAAATTCATCGCAAAACAAACCTTTACGTCACTAGAACAAACTTCATCCAGTAACCATCTTCTGTACTCCACAGACCGCACTAGCCCCGGATTCAAGGCTCTAGCCATGATCGCGACCCTCTGCAACCGCGCCGAGTTCAAGGGAGGCCAGGACGGAGTGCCCATCCTGAAGAAGGAAGTGGCCGGAGACGCCTCGGAGGCAGCCCTGCTCAAGTGCATGGAACTGGCGCTCGGAGACGTGCTGTCCATCAGGAAGAGGAACAAGAAAGTGTGCGAGATTCCCTTCAACTCGACCAACAAGTACCAGGTTTCCATCCACGAGAGCGATGACCCTAGCGACCCGCGCCACCTGCTTGTGATGAAGGGAGCCCCTGAGAGGATTCTGGAGAGGTGCAGCACCATCTTCATTGGTGGCAAGGAGAAGGTAATATTATCCTACAGATTCTTACTATTTTAACGTAAGGTTCATTACAAGGCCATCTCTTTAATGCCGATCACAGTTTAACTTATTGTTTCTTCCCTCAAAGATATCAACGTCTCACCACCCGATAGCCAATAACAAATGACTCTTTGTCACCAGGTATTGGACGAGGAAATGAAGGAGGCGTTCAACAACGCGTACTTAGAACTGGGAGGTCTCGGCGAGCGAGTGCTCGGGTTCTGCGACTTACAGCTGCCGTCGGACAAGTACCCCATCGGCTACAAGTTCAACACGGACGACCCCAACTTCCCGCAAGAGAACCTCCGCTTCGTCGGCCTCATGAGTATGATCGACCCGCCCAGGGCCGCCGTGCCTGATGCCGTTGCTAAGTGCCGGTCTGCTGGTATTAAGGTTAGTTGACATAATGAGACATAATCATGGTAAATGGTAAAATTTCCCCCCGCTAAAATTTACAGACTTTTTGGTATGAATAAAGATCGCTATGACGCTTCCCGAGGGTACATCGTACCAAGTTGGACGGGTTATACGAATTGTAGTCCTAGCCATTCGATTTAAAGTGTCAAAAAAAATCCTACTCTTTTACAGCTACTTAGGATGACTACTGAACGTAAAAAGCAAGACATTTAAATAAGGAAGAATGACTATCACAATCAGAGTTGTAATATTGAGTAAACACAGGCGTCGGAGAGATAAATACAGTGTGTTAGCGCCATTGATTAGCGTCTATTATATTAGCGTTTGCCGATGATTTGTAGCGCGCAGCTACAAATTGACTTTGACGTGCTAATAACACGTGTGACGACTCAATTATGATCTTAAATAGACATAATCACGTGCGAACGAGTGGAAAAAAGCCAACTTTATCGACGGCATCGAATATAAACCTACCGCAATTCTTCTTCTAGTGCCTCTCCACTACTGGAGGTTGGCAGTCAGCTCTGAATACTCCACTCTATTCTTCCCCAAGCGCATCAGCTGTTCTACGCTGGCCACTCCAGTCCTTTCTCTTTTGTTGCGCAATTACATGTTTACAAATTCGCTTCTCTCCCCAGGTAATCATGGTCACCGGTGACCACCCAATCACTGCCAAGGCCATCGCCAAGTCGGTGGGCATCATCTCGGAGGGCAACGAGACGGTGGAGGACATCGCGGCGCGGCTCAACATCCCCGTGTCCGAGGTCAACCCGCGCGAGGCGAAGGCCGCCGTCGTACACGGCACCGAGTTGAGGGACATCGGCTCGGACCAACTCGACGAGATTCTCAAGTGAGTTTGGACCATGGACATTGGAGCTTCTGGTTTTGGTAGGAGAATTTAATGTGATGCTCGGGCAAAACTATTATACCCTGATTTTTGCATGATCTCTTATAAAAAAAATATAAGTAGCTCCTAAAAAGTATAGGGCTATAAAAAGTATAGGGCTATAATCAGAAGCAAAAAGCTAATCGCATTGTATAATAGCGTAACCAAAGTTAGAGTAGACCAAAAAGTCAAGAAAATCACTTTTGAAACGCTGAACTGATTTCAAGCACTTTTCAAATAACAAAAACGTTAAATACGAATTGATATTTAAATCTTATCTTTTCCAAATTTAAAATCTACGCATTCAATTCACATAAACCAAATCACTAACCCCACCTCAAACCCTCAGGTACCACACCGAAATTGTGTTCGCCCGTACGTCGCCCCAGCAGAAGCTGATCATTGTGGAGGGTTGCCAGCGCCTCGGAGCCATCGTGGCCGTGACCGGTGACGGAGTCAACGACTCGCCCGCGCTCAAGAAGGCCGACATCGGAGTCGCCATGGGTATCGCTGGATCTGATGTGTCTAAGCAGGTGAGGACTGTTGAGTAAAACTGGTGGAATGGTCCCAATTTTTCTTATCTACGGGTGCATGAAAGTAGATTTAATTTGACTGGTTAATCCTTTCACCATGGCTACAAACTCAAGTCTAGCTCCAGTGTCTGTCACGCAAAGAAGGATCAAGTGAACGGTGCCGAAGAGAAAAGGGAAATATGGGATCAAGCGTTACATATTATTATTATTATCACAGTTCCTACTTTCTAGCCTCAGTGAAATAACAAAAGACGGCTACCATTTTCACGTCAAAACAGGCTGTCTGTTTTTGTATCTAAGCCGAAGTTTCCGCGCAGGCTGCCGACATGATTCTGCTGGACGACAACTTCGCGTCGATCGTGACCGGCGTGGAGGAGGGCCGACTGATCTTCGACAACCTCAAGAAGTCCATCGCTTACACGCTCACCTCCAACATCCCCGAGATCTCCCCCTTCCTCGCTTTCATCCTGTGCGATATCCCCCTTCCCCTTGGTACCGTTACCATCCTGTGTATCGATCTGGGAACCGACATGGTAAGTTCGACTTTTAATTTGGATTGTCTTTCGCCCTTTATGCCCCCCTAGATGGTACAATGCAAGAAGGGAGAAGTACAATGAAAAATCTGAGGTTTTAAAAACTCGGATTAAGAGATTATCAAGGGAAACAGTTTATAGAGCTATACACTGACGTCAATAGACAGATGGTATTTTCTGTGCTATCCATTTAAAACCTAAAATAGAAAAGTAACATTTCGAACAGTTATTTCTTGCATTGTAACATCAAATGTCGATTTTGTGTGAACTTTCGACCTTCGCCGGCCAGTAATTCGTGGTGTATCGAGAACGGACGCGGAATACTGTGTTATATAATGGACGAGTCTATTTCCTGAAGGTGACAGGGTCAAGGTGAGGCGAAGGTCGCTGTATCACAGGAAATCAATACTCTGTAACTGAACGCCCAACAAAGTTTTCGGTCGCTATGTGAACGCTACAGTTTCTATCACGATGTTTTCTCTTATTTCAATTCATTTCAAAATATACCGAGAGCTTTGTTAGGCTACTCAATGATTATACTCTCTTTTTATAATTACACTTTTAATAATACTTTTACCAATTAAGCTCTTGTAAAAGAAACATACTCCCTGGTTTATTTGTCTGGATGATGGTACATAGCAGCAGCGGGGAAGAAGCCCAGTGCCTATGTGTATTTGATTAGTGTATGACAATAGGTGCCCGCCATTGCTCTCGCGTACGAGACGGCTGAGTCGGACATTATGAAACGGCCGCCTAGGAATCCGTTTTGCGACAAGCTAGTGAATGAGAGGTCTCTATACAACTACTATGTATGCCATAACCCTGACTGGAGTTGAGCTAACACATAACATCGCTGTTGTACTCGTCTCGTGAGAGTGTGGATCGCTGTCATATAACATGTGTACCCTCGGCCGTAGTGTCGGAAATCGCTCGCCAACTCGGGCACAAAGCCTTTGTGTCAATCTTGATTGATCGACGGATACAAATAGCTCGAGTATCGACCGAGTCTACTGCATGCGGTTATGTAACTCGTGAAATGCGGTTTCCCAAGTACTGAAGTGTGAGGTGATCCTGCATGGCATGGGGTGTTGAAAGATTACCGACGCTACGGCCACAATATAAATAAAATAATGTGTTACATGTGAGGTGTGCTACTAAAATAAGAGTTGCATCAATAATGTGTTTCTGAGGAAGCCAGCATAGGACCTGCATTTATTTAGGTTATCTCCAAGTGAATGTGCAGACAGTAGGTTAGGGAAAGCAGCTGTGTAATTGTGTATCTGCCGAGCAGTCGGTGCGACACTAGGAGACACGACACACTATAACCACAGTCATCCATCCACCACGTCATGAAGTCATCATGTCCCCGTGTCCCCACGAGACCCCATTTGTTCCATATCCATCATTACATTTCATTCACTCCACATTATTCGAGTTTAAGTTTGAGTTTCACATTGGAGGAGATGTTAACCCACAACAGACGTCATCCCATGATCTATATTGTTTTATGTGTTATTAAAATTTTCTCCTGTTATAGTGTTAAGAATGGCTCAAGTCGGTGCAATCTCATGTGTTGCAAACGCATAGTTTAAATTGGATTCAAGCCTTATAAAGGGAATTGTAAATGATTGAGCGCGCGTGTGGGAAGCGACATGAGATTGCGCCGGTCTTGGTGATGTGTTCGATGTTGTTCACATGTGATAATGATGCACCACGCTTGTGCCGCCCGCCGCGGCGAGCCGTGAGGCGCGGGGGGACCCCTCCCCGCCCTCACATAGCTAGTCTTTGTGTAGGTGCCCGCCATTTCCCTGGCATACGAGGAGGCCGAATCTGACATTATGAAGCGACGGCCGCGTAATCCTTTCACTGATAAACTCGTTAACGAGAGGTAAAACATCACGAGTAACGTTGACTTTCTCCGAGATATGTTTCCGCTACCGCTTGCCACACCGTGTACTGTAGCCGGGCGCCGTGGGGCGCTCGGCCGGGGGCGCACGCTTGAAGTGTTTGCTTTGCGTTGTCTAACTTGTCTCATGTTACGGGTGAAGCAGATGTCCACAGTTCGCGGGTCCGCCGCCAAAGTTATCACACTGGTCCCTCACTCCAAATCTCATTTATTTATACCCCATTTGGTTTACAATTAAAAATCGTACCATGATCATAGAGTAAATAATCCCGCCCAACCACAGATCCCTTTAGGATTCCTCGGTGGAGACAGGCCCCGTAGTGCGAATATTGTATTTCGGCTTCAACCCGTGACATATCTTTTCTTCTAACAACTCTCTACCTCCCTTTGTCTTAGCTTGATGTGGCATGGAACCATGTGTTTGGAGATCCCGTCTGTGTCGCGACGTAAACACATTGTTCCATTTTGTTTTGTGGTTTTCTTCGTTTTGTATCTGTGTACTTGTATCTATGGTGTGAGTGTTCATGTCGTAAGGTAAGTGTCCATTGTCCTACATGTCTATCTATCGTCTTATGTACCTACCTACTATCGAATTTTATCAATCTCTATCATGCATGATCTACGTGTTGCTACGATGTGGTTAATTTTCATTTATTCTGTCGTATTTAATTAATCTTTTGATCTGATTTCTTACCTTCATATTGCCATGCACACCATTACACACAGTTTTGTTCACACTCGGTATCGCTGTCATCCGCTGCCACCGCCGCCGCCGCCGGCCGGCGCCACACCTCATACACAGTATATCTGTCATCGCTAGGACTCTATCATACGTCTGTTTTACATATCACATATCTATATCTGTGTACATATTATATGAACAGTATCCAATCAAACGCTAGGCCTAATTGTCACATATCTTATCACTAGACTAGTTTTTCAGATCCTTACTTCGTAACGCCGGTATGAAGTCTTCACATTTTTGCGATAATAATAAATAAAACACGCCGATATTTTTCTACTTTTATACATTTTAAGCTATTTCCTAGTATTCTCTATTATAGCTAATTTGTTACAGCTCTAAGTAAATAGTGTAATAGTGAACATTAACTGATATGTCGCTAGCTGTAGTTTTAAGTTAGAGGAGGGGAGTATGTACCTGTGTACTGTTACATTACTGATGCAGGGTTCTGACTGTTTCTAATGAATAACTGTATGACTTTGTGCGTTGGTGCTGATTGCATGGTGTTACCGAAGGTGCCAGCTATCTCATTGGCGTATGAGGCGCCCGAGTCAGATATCATGAAGCGGCAGCCGCGGGACCCATATCGGGACAACCTCGTGAACAGAAGGTTGGCCCTCCCACTCGCGCCTAGACCACGACCCGATGCTTCTAGATTACATACATCATGGGTTCACACGACGCCCAGCCCACTATTCTCATCTCTGTCGCGGTTCATTCGAGTTTAAAATTGGCAAGAATAGTGTGGCTGCTTGTGAATCAACATGACCCTTTGTAAATGGATGTGGAAGAGTGATAATGTACCGCCCCCACCCCGCCCGTCCCGCCGACTGTGCGAGCGGCGTCATACCACTGTGTACTCCTCATAGATACATACTGTAACTTTTAAAATAACTTTAAACATAGTATACCGACTTTCTCTGTCATAGGTTTCTCTTGATTTATTTTCTGATCGCTTCCTTCTAGAAGTCCAATCTAGAGAAGTCTTAGAATGTTTCCCTCTTGCCTTTCACTCTTCCATATTACAAGTAGCGTTACCTAGTGACGGCGGGCGATGTGTCGTGCACGACTCTAGAACTTAGTGGGTTTGTTTAGTCTGCGTCACGTTCTAGAACACATAGTGGTTGTGTGTTAATCTGTGTTTATTCGTAGTGCAATTATTTAAAAAAAAAACATTTTTGTTACAGTCTTTTTGTTTTCCGGAATGAACTTCGTGACATTAGAACATTAGTATATCTTAGAACTACTCTTTCCTGTATATATTTATGTATATTCGTAGATATATTTTATATATGTACATATATTTAGTTAGCACTTGCTATAACGCAAATACTTAAGCATCTGAAGCTATTTTATTCGCAACACACAAACACGTCACATATTAGTCTGTATTATTTATGATTTCCAATTTTCTATCTTATTTAAGTATAAAACCTTGTATTTTTCTGGCTTTTCCAGCTTTAATTTTATTTCTAGTACTAACTCTAACTCAGATTGGCCTGTGCTTCCCGCCTCCCTAACGATTCTAAAATACGCATGATCGGTGTTTTGGAAATCTTTATGTTAAATATTAAGCTAAATAAATTAACCTAAATTGATTCTGTTGTTGGAAGAAGAATTCCGAACATTAACCCTTAGCCGGGCCTTGTTTTAACAACACAGCACCATTACTTAATCTTTTGTCAGGTTCAGGGTTATTATTTCAAATTATAATTTTCTGCTCCATAATTTGCAATTTCAAATCTAAACCTTTTAAAATAGTTTCTATAAATTACACACCCAATATTTTTTTCCAACAACATCAATTTAACTGCTTCTTATGGCAAATTGTAGATACATTCAATATAACCACAATCATACTCCATAAAAATATTAGAGTTCTCAAATATAACACAAAAATAATGCTCATTTATGCTAAATAAATTATGACTGAAGTACATACCTGCAGTTTGCCATTCAGCTTAGATAATAACACAAATCTTAGGTTAAACGCCCAACTTAAAATGCTTATTGACAAAAAAGTACTCTTTGAATTCAAATTTTCTCCGTTACAGTAAAAGTCCACAGCTATTTCAGACTTTTTGAATATCTCAAGCCAATTTCAATTTCAAACGCACGTTAAAAACTTTCAACTAGAGCATAGACTGCGTTCTCTTGAGCTTGCTTGGCCCCGTCTTGTTCGACTATGTTCTGACATGTGCGTGTGTTGGCAGGCTGATCTCGATGGCCTACGGGCAGATCGGTATGATCCAAGCCGCGGCCGGCTTCTTCGTGTACTTCGTCATTATGGCTGAGAACGGATTCCTGCCGACATACCTGTTCGGTATCAGGAAGCAATGGGACTCGAAGGCCATCAACGACTTGACCGACTCCTACGGACAAGAATGGGTATGTTACTATTTGCTGAATGTTATTGTGTATTCTAGTTGTGACTCTAACTAAATAGTAAGTAGTAGTTCTTTGATAAAGGTCTTCGATATCGATAATGCTGGGATTTCCCATATCCTAAAGAGCTAAATTAACCTACATATTACTTGAACATATCTCAACTTTTCCCTAAATTGACTAACCCTATCCCTATTTTACAGACTTACCGCGACCGCAAAGCCCTGGAGTTCACCTGCCACACCGCTTTCTTCGTGTCGATCGTGGTCGTGCAATGGGCCGACTTGATCATCTGCAAGACCCGTCGTAACTCCATCGTGCACCAGGGCATGCGCAACTGGGCGCTCAACTTCGGAATCATCTTCGAGACCGCATTGGCCGCCTTCCTGTCCTACACTCCTGGCATGGACAAGGGTCTCAGGATGTACCCACTCAAGTGAGTATCTCGACAACTTGGAAGCTAGGTCATCAGAAATAAATCCAATAGTAAAGGGATAAACATTGAAAGTACTGAATTAAGATTGCAATGAT
This sequence comes from Plutella xylostella, assembly GCF_932276165.1. Taxonomy (NCBI): domain Eukaryota; kingdom Metazoa; phylum Arthropoda; class Insecta; order Lepidoptera; family Plutellidae; genus Plutella; species Plutella xylostella. The sequence goes on from NC_064005.1 coordinate 6,190,842, forward strand.
ACCCATGCTTCGATGATATCCTAATAAATTTTCTGTGATATTTGAGGTACTTAATAAATTTCAGTCCATTGTCAATCTGAATCACAAAAGGGTGTCCGATTTGGTTTACATAAAATTTTCAAACATGATCACTTGCTGTCATACTACATTATCGATAAACATTGAAAGTACTGAATTAAGATTGCAATGATACCCATGCTTCGATGATATCCTAATAAATTTTCTGTGATATTTGAGGTACTTAATAAATTTCAGTCCATTGTCAATCTGAATCACAAAAGGGTGTCCGATTTGGTTTACATAAAATTTTCAAACATGATCACTTGCTGTCATACTACATTATCTCCTGCTAAACTATCTTGATGTCTCGTTCCAGGTTCGTGTGGTGGCTGCCGGCCATTCCGTTCATGCTGTCCATCTTCATCTACGACGAGATCCGGCGCTTCTACCTGCGCCGCAACCCCGGCGGCTGGCTGGAGCAGGAGACCTACTACTAGGCGCCTGTCTCACGCATCATTCGCGATACAAGACCGTTACTTTGTGTTCCTCCGACGGACGCGGGGCATCGCTGTGCTTCTCACCGCTTCTTACTGCATCGCTCTATCGGAAACCACCTAACTTATTTTGTATTCTAACTCTCAATATTTTATCATTACGATTATTTTTTATTATTATTTTATTTATATCGACCGGTTTTTCGTGAACTATGTATGTATATATTATGCACAGTTGAGAATGATGTTTGGGATTTGTGATGATGATGAAAAAAGAATAATATTTAAACAACATTATTTTTAAGATGTGAAACGCGTTATTTTTATATTGAAATTGTTTGGAAATGATAATTTTGCGCGGCGCGCGCTTCTGCAGCGCACGCCCGCTGGTGAATCTCTGGATATTAGTTGAATCTCTGGCCGGTATTATGTTTGTTTGTGGAGGACTCGGGGCGGGCACGCGGGGCGCGGGGCAGCCCAGCGCCCCGCCCACTGCTTGTCACTGTAGTTCGTTACTGTCCTCACTACACTAATGACATTATTAAGATAGCATAAAATAATACTAATGAAATTGTTTTTCACATACTTATGTAATAAGTAATAAATTGTCGTGTAGCAGTAGTAGGTCGTTGGCGGGGGCGGCCGCCGCCTCCCGCGCCCAACGAAACGCATTTGTTGTGTAATCTACAGTTAAGAAGCCATTATTATTATATTTTAAGTGAAATTAGATTAAGTTGAATTTTTCGAGTGAATAATGTTTAGTTACGATTCGAACGAGTATATGGTGTATGAGAGGTCGGTGTGTGCCTGAGTCTTAGAACTACTGCTTACTGTTAGGTAGGTAGTTGAAATTTTGAAGTCATATTTGGTTCGTGCGACTACAGTAGGGCGGGCGCCGCCGCCGCCGCCGCTCCCAGCTAAGTGAAACAACACTACGCTTTTCTTTTCTAAATAATCTGATTCTTAGCGGATTTTGTCAAATTTATTAAAATAGGCTGCTCATGGTAATTATGTAAGATTTTATTTCTTAATTAAAAGATAATAAACAAAACGTAGTAATGCGTAATTAGAAATTTTTAAAATTATACAGTTATGATAGAGTCATGTTGTTTTAGTGTCGGCCTGGTCCGCGCGCGCGGCCGCGGCCGAGTCGCCCGCCCACGCCCGCCCGGGCCCGCCCGGCTCGCCCTGGCCCGCCCGGCTCGCCCCGGCTCGACTCGCCGCGTGTCGCTCGCAGGACCAAGCGGATCACTTATTTGCGATCTTTTCCAGTAACGAATACATATTACATTATAATAATGGTTACAAAAGTAAAATATAACATTATAGCAACTAATAAAACTAAATTATATGAAATGTTTATAGATTTAAATGACGTTTGTTTCTTTAGAAGGACCTTCTATGCTTGTTCGATAACCCGATGTTCACCTCACTGACAATAGTCGTTGATCAAAGGATATGGTTTGTTCATCGTCAACTATTTATTTACAATACACCGTAGAACTAACGTTGTTTTGCGTTCGACAGTTGTTTACACCAATTAATTTTATTTATAAGCTATTTTATTAGTATTACTCTGTTGGCTAGGAGCGCTGTAAAAATGTAAGTGTTATTAATAAAAAACATTTTCAAAATATTATGGTGCGTTTTATTCTGATAGAGATATCAAGTTTCTTTAAAATTCTATTGTAGAGGTGGAGGCATTAGAGTTGAAGTGAATGATAATGCGTTGGTTGACTTTCCGTCACTGCCATAAGTATTTAGATTATTCAGTCCTTAGGTAGCTCTCGTTCGGACCCAAACATCTATTGAATACCCAAATCAATAGGTACAAGATAACTGTATTTTCATTAAAATCATCTCAAACGCTGCCATCTCTACAAAGATATCCCAGAGACACTCGTAGACAGCTGGAGCAAAGCAATAAGTTCGATTCACGTTAGCTGACCACTTTTTTAAATATGTTTTATGTACCTAGAAGTAGTAGTATATACTTTGTTTTATTATATTACCTTTTCTTAAGTACAAATCTATAAAATATACCTACCTACTTATGTAGATTATCAATCGGTATTTTATTTTTATAATCTCAGCTATGCTCCTATCTACCCTTAAAGGGTATGGTGAACCTAAGTGAAAGCAATCCGAATACACTGTCGGTAATATCCACAGGTTTTCGAAATAATGTTACTTACTTCTGAAACTTCTGATTAGACCTCCTAAGCAACTCCATAAATTGCAAAAAAAAAATTCCAATAAGAAAATACTTAACTAAGCTTACTTAACTATATCTAACTTTCATAAAACACTTCAAAATAAACATCCGACAGTTTTTTCTAAAGGAAGAAAGTTGTACAGTTTTAAATGCATGCATTTAATGCATTTTAAATTTAAAACCATACTTCCTTGTTTAAAACGTTATGATTGTAGGTATGGATATGGCATAGATATACTTAGATATAATCAATAACAGCCTCGCGCTTTGTTGTAGACCGATGATAACGATCCGCCCTCAACGAAACCCTTGACATTGAATCATTATACCTACATATAAGTTCATATCATAACTCGGTAACTACATTATGAGTTGCGAACCCGTCGTGTTACAAGTTTTTAGGACCAATCAAGCATAGATACCTAATAGGTACCTTTATTTTTTAAAGCTACTAAGGTACTTACTTACTAGGTGTTATTAGTTACATAGGTGATTAATACAACCTACCCACATTAATAAATACCTAGATGGCTAATCCGAAGCTATCACGGATCAATACAGATTTACCTACCACGAGCGCCTTGCATTTTGTGTAAAAAGTACCTGGCAACGTATAAATTACTCGTATTTAAAAATAAATTATTGATCAATATGAATTATAGGTACTAGTTATATCCACTTGCGACGAATGATGCAAATTAGCTTTTAGCATTAGGAATATTTCCATTAGTCTGAGCCTGGAGCTTCATTTAAATCCATTAGAGTCAACAGCGCAAATTAAGAGTAATCGAGGCACATTTCAATGCAAAGCCATCGATTTAGGTAATAGTTTATTCATGTAGGGGCATTAAATTGTGCGCAATCTAATAAACAACCCCTGCCCCCCGCGGCCCGCACGCGCCACCCCCCGCGGCCTTGAGCTCCGTCCAGCTGTATGTGTAGCTATAGCTGGTCCTGTACCGAGTCCTGCTCGTCCTATGGCGTCGCAGCGCTCTCACACACCCCGCCGTGCCCCCGCCCTCGCGCGCATGCTCACTACTTTGACAGCTCCACTGAGCCAACACGTCTCCAATATTTTCCACTCTAAAAACGCAGTTAGCTGCGTTCTATTTTCAATTCGCAACAAGATCTGCATGTTCCAATTCAAGATTAGTGCGTGTGCAGTGAGGGATTGAGGGCAGCGCAGCGATGAGTGCCCTGGAGCCCGACTGAGTCACCATGGTGGCCAACATCGGCGTCATCATCCCTGCTAATGGTAAACAGCCTTCCTTATCCTTTGTGCATTGTTTTTAGTCACTGGTCAGTGTAAAGAGGTTATGGTGTGCCACGACTATAAATAGCTACTAAACCTTTGTAAATTTATGAGCGCATGTTTCACCCTAGCCTTTTCTTACTGTCTAGATCGTGTAATTGTTGTGTAGTGTCCTAAAACAATTGTTTGGTGTGCAGTGGAGGCGACCGCGTACATAAGCGCGGTGGCGGGGTTCGCGGCGCTGGTGCTGATAGTGCTGCTGTTCCTGAGCCGCCGCTGGTGCTACTCGGCGCTCCTTGGCCGCAAGTGCTGCGACGATGTGCTCGCCGTCAGCGTGAGGGCACCCCCCATACTCGACCATGCACAGATTGGTGAGTCCGCGGCGCAATAGCGAACGACTTCTTTGTGATTTGAAATTGCTTGCAAATTTTCCCATAGTGATATTACCTACCTACCTATCTATATTATAATGTACCTGCCTTGATATAAGGAATAATTTAATAGGAATCTAGCTCCTACGAATCTAATCAATATAGTTAATCGACGATTTTCTTGCTAGAATACCTAGTTAGATGGTTTCTTTTAAAGTTACCTACGTAGGTAGGTACTTAATGTTTCATAGTGAAGCAATTTGTCCACGCAAATAGAACGAAGGGCGGCAGTTGTCGCCAAGGTTCAGTCCAAGGGCTTGATTCTTATCTATACCTAGTCAGTTAAATAATTTCTAGAAATTAGCTAGCCATTAGTGTAGTGTTAGTAGGTCATGCCACTATATCGATTGACGTTGTCCGTACTCCGTGTTGTTTTAGATGCTTTGTCGAAACCGATCCATTATCCCGAAAGAATTTTCGCATTCGAGACTTCCGATTCCGACGAAGAGCTGCGGTTGCGCATACAACAGGTGAGAGTTGACCATAGAGTTCCTAAACTACACCTAAACTACAGATCTAAGTAGAACTACTTTTTGTTTTCTCTTCACTAGTCTTTCTCCTCTTTTCACTTGTAGTCATTTGTAGAGGGTGAGTACCGTTGAAAAAGTAATGTTGAACAATTTTCGCTGATTTCGCAACCTGAAATTAAATTTAAATATTTTGAAAAATCTATCACAAATACGTACTTACTTATTACTAGTTAACTAGTTTTTTTCAAGTATCAAGACTTTTTCTACCTAAACTAATCTAATCATTCGAGAAAATTCGTGATTTCCTTTTTCATTCTTTCCTGAAAGCACATCCGTATGAATACTTAATAGTACAAACGGAAGGTAGTCTGTAGCTGTATTAACATAGCTAGCTTATAACTACGGCAATAAATGGCTACCTTGGGAGCAGTCAGAATACTCAGAATTCCGAAAACTGCCTTTGTTCCTTGACCTCTTTGAATTTCCAACGAAATTTACGTTTATTGCGTATTGTTATCAAATTTTCCCTGGAAAATTGGGTGTAGCTACAATTATTAAACTTCTGAAAATACCTGTTATTAAGTACAATTAGTTTTAACATAGAGCTCATTTATACCGTTTGACTATCTAACCTTAGTTTTCAATCATTTAAATTTTAATCATCGTAGCATGCGTATCAATCGTACCATAGACAAAACGCCCGCCATTTTGTCGCCACCGTCAACTTTTTTTAAAACGCTTGCAGACGAATGAGGACGTGGAATGCCACTACGAGGAGAAGAACGAGAACGCGGCTGTCTCCAGCAAGCCGCTGGACGTGGAGCTGGTGGAGACGGCGCTCCGGGAGGTGTCTCTGAGAGAGACCAGGATCGATGACGTCATCGCGCCCCGCGCCGCATACATCCACACGCTGGAAGCACAGAGCAGCGTCGACAGTGACGTCATCGCTCATAATGTATGTACACGGTTAATGTTGGTGTTAGCTCTAGGGATTTGTCCATGGTTTTGTACAAAGGTCATTGTATTCTGGACGGAGTTCACACAACTGACTAGCCTATACAGTAACTATGTAGCCTAAGTTATTTCAAGGCTAATTGTAATTTCGGTATTTGTGTAGGTACTTAAGTACCAACCCACTGCTACAGTATTTATTTGGTGTAATATTTTATTGGGTTATTTATTAGTCACAGTCTAGACTCGTGAACTTGTGGTTTTCACTTGGTCGCTGTGTAAAACACATAAAATAAAAATGGTTTTCAATGGCTGTAATTATTTATATTTGCATACTTTATCACTCGTGTTGACGGCTTTCATTGACTCAATTAATCTTATTTCTTCCTCAGGATACATCACTCCTCTGCAGCGACGGTGGCGCCGGCGGGCAGGAGCGGGGGTCTCTAGAACTAACGCTGCTCTACGACGCTCCCGTCAGGAGTATGACGGTGCATGTCCTTCAAGCGAGAACTCTTCCTTCCAAAAACACCAGCGTAGCTCTGCAGAGCCAGGTTAGTGGCCAGGGTCGGTCAGCTGCGATAGCCAGATTAGACAGATCCAACTTTTGAATACTTAGAGGCGCTATCATCAAGTGGTGTGGGGTAGACAAACTTTATACCTTGATACTTTTATATAATACCTACCTATTATATCTATGTACCTATATTGTTACTCGTCATAAAAATCATATTTTAATTCCTCAGGTTCGCATCGTTTTGCTTCCGTTGAAGAAGCAAAAGTTCAAGACAAAGATTCGCTATGGCGAGAACCCTCAGTACATGGAGAGCTTCGTGTTTCATAAGATTAATCCAGGTCAGTTCATTTTTATAGTTAAAGTAATTAAGGCTAGCGCGCCTGCTCAAACAATGAAAATGAAAGCACAATTTGAAAAATGAAGGTACTATTCAGGCTATTGGGTACATAATCTAGATCCTTTCTATCTTATAAGGATTCGCCGGATGTCTATAAAGTGCTGTTGCGGACGCTCCTTTCGTCTCCAAGGAGAAGCAAATCCAATTCAACGACTTCTCCCTTAATAAAAGATCCCTTAATAAAATACCTATGATAAACAATAAACAAGACCAAGTACAGACCACTAACGAGAAAACGCAGTGGGACACACTTCTGCTCCCTTTTCCCTCCTCTCTGTTTCCTCCTCCTTGAGAATGGTCTGTGTACACAGCAACTGTTTCCACCAACAATACTTACCCCCCTCCCCCCTCAGAGGACGTGCACGGCCTAGGCCTGCGCGTGCGCGTGTACGGCTGCGAGCGCATGCGGCGCCACCGCCTGCTGGGCGAGGCGGCCGTCAGCTTCGCGGCTCTGAACCTGGAGCTGGAGAACAGCCTGTGGCTGCAGCTGGCGCCGCGGCAGCACCATCATGCTAGCCAGCCGCGCCCGGCGATGCAGGTGAGAGGATAACGATATATAGTAGGGATGCTTACAAGCTGCGTGATATAGTTATGATGTTTGCCTTTGAGGCCCATGATTGATTAACTTGTCTGTTATTAAAGTTGTGGACGAACGAAAGGTGAAATTTCGTAATTTTTTGTGGTGGTTATGGTGTTTTGCAGCAGACTTTATCTAGAATTAGGTTCTTACTTCGACATCGATGTAATTACCTAGTTATTTGTATAAATTTTCACTCTGTTATTGCAAATTTCACTCTGTATGTAAGGTTGCAAAAAATAATCGATAGTTGGCATAACTGCTCTTCAGTAGGTAATATAATGTATCTTTCTGCAGATTTACCACACCAAAGTTCGTTGGGACTAGTCGATCAATTTTATATATTGCATACCTAAGTAGACACTTTCATATTTCTGCTAGATAGCCAACTAACACCACTCACTATAATATATCTTCTCAGCTACCAAAACTGGAGCCGGACCGTCAGATGACGGGGGTCCTCGCGAGCCCGGTGTCCGTGGCCACGGTGACGTCACCGACCAGCGGCGAGGCGTGCTCCCTGGCTCGCTCCGAGTCAGCCTCGTCCTGCTGCAGCGCCAGGTCAGCCCCCGAGCTGCTGCTGGGGCTGAGTTACAGCCCTACGACCGGGCATTTGAGTGTTGAGGTGAGGATTTTATTCAGCGGACCACTGTCAGTTTTAAATTATTGTTTTTGCAAGGCCGTTATTGTTTAGGAGGTTTAAGTTTTAAGTTTTTTTTAAGTTTTGCGTAAGTTTACCTATATTTTACAGTAGTCCACTCAGTTGCACAAATGAATTTATAAGTACGGTGGCCTGCGCCTAAAAGTATACAGGCGGAGTTTTTAAAATCGATCCCTGATGATGAAGGGACCAGCTTCATCTGTTATAAATCCGGGGACGTGTTGTGTGTGATGTGTGTAGCAGTGGTGTTTATGTGGATGTGCTTGAACACCATGTGAGCTTAAGATCGTTATTTTAAAAACTCCGCCTGTATACTTTTAGGCGCAGGCCACCGTACCTACCTACGGCCGAACGCCATATTTCACTCAGAGCTGCACCCTGTCAGTCACTCAGGTATAATAACACCTACAAATTGCGCATCCTGTATATGGGCAGTAAACGAATGACCCTAATCCGACTAGCTTTCATCACGGTTACAAACGCTAGTCTACCACTTGCCTTTTCGTGTTTTTCACCGACCGATTCGAAGCAGAACCTCTCGAAGCTCCACTAAACAATCCACCCTCCTTCCCAGATAATAAAAGGCGTGCAATTCCGCAAGTTATCGGGCAACAAGTCGCCGGACACGTACGTGAAGCTGTCGCTGGTCAGCTCGCTGGGGCTGGAGATGGGCCGCTGCAAGTCCACCACCAGGAGGAACATGTCCAACCCGCTCTACAAGGAGCTCTTCATATTTCAGGTAAGTAGGAGGAGAAGAGTCAGGCTATTTCTCTCCTCCGAGGTAGTCTGGAAGAAATTACTCTTAGTAATAAGGCCGCCATTTGTACCTACTGTCTATGTTCAACATAGACGGTACAAATGGCGGCAATACATTTCCCTGTGTAAAGAATTATCTATCTATGTTTGATGTGATGACACTGTAGTACCTTCAAGGGCGTAGCCAGCAGTTATCGGTACGGCAAATGGATGGTACGGATCTCTGCTATATCTTGATACGATTTCTAATTAGATACCTACTAATCATCTAGAAATTTTGCAATTAGACTTAATGAGAATTAAAGGTGCTAATTACATATTATGCGATTTGGACCTTTTACTAATTGGCAAATTAGACACTGCGAATTGGACATTTTGCTACTGAATGTCAGAATGTAGATGACTTCTTAATTTGGTCGGTTATTCAATTCGCTGCAATTTTGACATGGCTTTCTCTATCATGCTTTATTTTTATTTAAAAGATCTCACCATAAATTTTCACTTCTTTCTCTCTTCCTTCTCACCACCCATTACAACTTCCAGGTAGCATTATTCCAACTGAGCGAGGTAACACTGATGGTGTCAGTCTGGTGGCGCCGCAGCGTCAAGCGCAATGAGATGGTGGGCTGGTTCTCGCTGGGCCTCAACTCGTCGGGCCGCGACGAGCAACGGCACTGGGCCGACGTGTGCGAGCGGCAGGGCGAACAGGTAACATGAACTTACCAGACATTACAGTCGTCGAAATATAAATAAGAGGCCCGTTTGGACAGCTGCAAAATATATGGGATGGCAGCTGGTGTCAAATCTAATTCATAAAAAAATCTAAGCAATAAGTAACTTTTGGTGCTTTAAAAGTTATTTTTTAACTCGGCCGTTGAATAAGCCAGATTATGTGTCTTTTTATTTATTTTATCAAATAAATCAAGAGTAAATAGCAAATTTGTATACCAGACCAAACGGGCCTATTATATTTCGACGACTGTAGATAGATACGTATTCTCAGGGCAACAGCATATTAACTTCCTTCCGTCCCCTCCACAGGTGCAGCGCTGGCACGTCTTGCTGGATTCCTGACGGTCAGAGACATAGCGGTGCGGCGCCGCCCCCGCCTGAACTGTGCGCCCCCGCGCGACCAGCGCCCCCACTCGGCCCGGCGACCCTCGACAGCCACCCGGCACGACGGCGTCAATGCCTTCGCGGACTCTGCTGATGCAGCCCGCTTTCAATCCGACGAGTTGCGATAAGGTTTTGTGATCATAATTAATGGTTGGGTAAAGCTAATGTTTGATTTGGAACAGTGGAATCTCGTTGGATCGTTCTGATATTATGTATGATATTTATGAAAACGGGCACGAATGGTATGATTAAGAGTTGACTAAATGTCGGTACCCAAATGGTACATAAATTGCTGCACTCATGTGTGGGTTCCAGCTATTAGTTCTTAATTAAAATGATTGTCTTTGGGTCAGAGTTATCAATGAAACATATGCTATGGCGGCATTAATTATGATCTGTGTCGCACTGTAGGTACTTTTATACGTATCCGCACTTGCGTGGAGGTGGAAGTTGCACAAAATTGTGTGTTGTAAAGTTGTTTGATGCATCGCGTCGCTTCTGGCGCGTCCAGCACATTGGTTGATCTATTCGAGTTTGATGTTTTAATTTTCATGGCAAAAGGCCTGTTTGAAGTCTCGTTTCGAATTGTAAAATAATATTTAATGAAGTAGAAGGATATCTATTTACTATTACTTTTTGTAGGTTTTGCAACCGTGACTTGCTTTTGGGAGTTGTGGATAACTTTTTTATTGTAATGGAAATTAATATTTGTACTTGTACTTGTAAGAAGATGAAGACTTGGAGCGCACAATACATGTGAGATAGGATTATGATTATGACGTAGGCGGATATTTATTATACATTATACCTATATATATATACATTTTAAATACAAACTGACACTTTTCATGAACAATGTTTTACATAAACCTTATACATACGTAGTTCATTAAAAGCTTAGTAAAATCAAATATTAAATATATATTTAATGAATTTATTACAGTTTTTACATTTCAGATCTCATTCATTCAGCTTTATTAAGTATGTACATATATAAAAATAGTTAAATGCTTCCGTTTGGTCAAATACTTATATATATTTAAATTTTATTGCTATATTAGATTTTTACCCTTTATATCAAGATGAAAAAAAAATGAATTTTGTGGGAGAAATAAGGATAGAAAAGCTATAGAACCTACCTATAGACGGCACCAAAAAAGAACAAATTTATATTGTAACTAGACATTTAAAACTAACAATATTTATTACCCTAATTTTTTATCGAAACATAGGTATTTCCAATGATAGGACTCAGGATAAAAAAAAAAAATTTCTGACCTGAGTATACGAAAGTAAAGAATTTTTTAAATTATGTATTAGGTACTTAATCATTTAGTGTTAAAAGTAACTTTTACTACATAATGCTGAAATTGTTTTTAAATCGGACTTGTTATGGTTGAAGTTACCACCTATATAGTACATCATCTGATCCGATACGAAATTACATAAATAATACCTATACTTACACCCAATTATTTTATCGATTGACTTTCCACGGCGGCGTTTAAACACATACCTATTTAATATGTATGAATTTTTTATTTAATTTTTACGTATCCATAAGTTTAAGCAGTACTTATGCTCTTTTTTATAGCATCCATAAATCTTAATATTTTAAGTACTTACTTAGTTACTTATGTATAAATTTTACGTGTTACCGGGGACCGATGATTTCCAAAAAGTATTTTAGAGAGATCTTAGTTTCTTCTAAGTATGGTCTTTTATGAGATATATGATATGGTTCATCAGTTTAAGGTTAATTATGTACCTAAGTATATAAAAAGTTGTGCATACAATATGGTGGAAAAGTGTACCTATAGCATTTGCTGTTGATTCCGTGTATCTATGTACCTACCTGCTTAAAACGGTTCTTAAAATTCATAATCTACCTGTGTACAATTAATTCAACCTTACTTTTATCTACAATATGAAACTAACTAATTATATTTAGAAATATATAAAAATATAGGACTATGGGTATACAATGCCAACAAATATTATAAACTTATAAACAATGTATGTGCTTTGTCGCTTATAAATTTTAAACCACAGTGGTATCAGTTATTTTGTGTCTACTTCCATATACCACTCTTTGATCCTTAATTTCGCATAGCTAAATTTTCAGTATTTCGTTAAAAGTAGAGGGTTAGAGAATGTACCTAAGAACTCATAAATAAGTATATACCAACCTACCCTTAATTCATTAGTTAAGAACTAATGTTTTTTTTAATGATTTGGATAGAAACAATTGAGTAGGTTTGTTACTTGAATAATATAAGTATTGTTTGTATCATGCATGTTAATATTCCCTGCAGCGACACTCTTGTCAAAATGTATGTAGAGATTGCCGAGTCTAGGTTTCCTATTTTCTTAGGCGATCTAGTACGTGTAGTCATCTAGCGTATCTAGTTTGCTAAAGCACTGGCTTATAATTGGAATGATATTACAGATGTACTTATATACATATTCCTTTTTTATTATACTTAAGTATACCTACCTTATATTCTCAGTTGTCTAAACACTGATGTTTCACATCAGAATAGATTTAAACAGTTAATATCCCTGTATGTAATACCTAGTACTTCATTTAAAAATGTTTGAATAAATTAAAACTCAAAAAATCTTTATTGTTACCAATGTTAACAATTAATATTTCTCAATAAATCACTTTATACAGTTTTCCTAAAATTATTTGTCTAATTTTCTCCTGTTGTTTTACCCCGATGTCACAGACAGCCAACATATTCAAATGTTTAACAAATCTATTATTGTGCGAAAATTGATAAAAATAAAATTCTAGCAAAAAATAAATAATTTGTAGGTAGGTATATGAATTTATTCATAATTATAATAGAGACTTCTTTATTTGGTCGGTTAATAGGTTTTAAAAGAATGGTGCTTGCTCTTGCTGCTAATTTGAGACAGTACATTTTTTTTTTTTTTTTTTTTTATTAACTCGTGGTCCACTACTATTCTTTCTAAGCATAGAGTATATTTTTTTTACTAGCGACTACTGTTTCTAAGGTCGTCTTGTAGTTCCAAGGTGAAGAGAGTCAGGATTTTAAACACTCGGCCTCTTGATCGAGAGTCGCGCTCTCTTTAACCAATCGCCTTATTTTTATTTTAACTAAGTAGGTACGTACACCCGTATCATGACTCAGTATCAAACTATTTTTAATAGTAAAAGTATCTAGGTACTTACTTATTTTTCTATAGGTAGGTACTATTAGTGGAACTAAGAAACCTGTACAAACAAATTAATAAAAAGATTAAGGAAGAACATAAACTCTACCGAATTAATATATATAAGGAATGCCTAATAACGCACAAAAGCATTAAAAGAGGACATAAAAGGTTAACAACTTCGAAAGAATGGATACCAAGGCTAAAAGGAAAAGATGGAAGCTCAGAAAAAAGACAAGATATCATACAAATAGCAACAGACTACTATAAACAACTATACGAGAAAAATCAACCAGATCAGCAAGTACTAGATGTAGAGACATATCCAAAAAAGTCGGGACTCATAACACCATTCACGCTTAAAGAAGTTGTTTTGGCTATAAGAGACCTGAAAAACGAAAAAAGCCCGGGTCCCGATGACATCATAAATGAGGCACTAAAAATCGGAGAAACTGTACTGGCTGGAGCATTTTGCAAACTTTTCAATATGATATTACTTAGTACAGAAACACCTTCACAGTGGAGCCAATCCGACATAATACTTATTTACAAAAAGGGAGATCCAAGCAACATTTCGAACTACAGACCAATCAGCTTAATGCCAAGCACCTATAAGCTATTTTCCAAATGCATTCTGAAAAGAATATCGAAAACCATCGATCAATGTCAACCTATCGAACAAGCAGGATTTCGAAGTGGCTATTCTACTATAGATCATATTCACGTAGTAAGCATATTAATAGAAAGATACAAAGAATACAACACACCACTCTACATTGCATTTGTCGATTACAGAAAGGCATTCGACTCTCTGTCACACGATGCTATCTGGGCTGCGTTAGAACATCATGGAATAGATAACACTTACATTAAAATATTGAAAAACATCTATAAAAATTGCCAGAGTAAAGTAAGACTAGAGAAGTCTGGGCCAAGCTTCAGTATAGACAGAGGAGTCAGACAAGGGGACCCATTATCACCAAAGCTGTTCATAGCAGTGCTCGAGCTGGTCATGAGAAAGGTCCTGGTCCACTGGCAAACAAAGGGAGTAAAAATAAACCAAAACCGGCTTACTCACCTCAGATTCGCCGACGATATAGTATTGTTTGCAAAATCCGCTAAAGACCTTGAATTGATGATCCAGACCCTTCATAACGAAAGCAAGAAAGTGGGACTCCTGATGAATCTTGATAAGACAAAGCTGCTAACAAACCACACGAAGCAAGCAGTACAGGTGGACTCGAATACTATCGAGTATGTTGAAGAATATCTCTACCTTGGGAAAATGGTATCTTTTAGAGAAGTAGATAAAGAAGAGATCAACAGACGCATACAGATAGCATGGAGAAAGTTCTGGTCCCTAAAAGAAGTGCTGAAGGGCAACCTACCGATGCAACTGAAAAAGACTGTAATGGATGGATACGTGTATCCTTCCATCACTGACGTACGGTTGTCAGGCGTGGACCATTACCCAAGAAAGTGCAAAGAAACTCGCCACCTGCCAAAGATCAATGGAACGCAGCATCCTTAGAATACGTCTCAAAGACAAAATAAGGAATGTAGAGATTCGTGACAAAACTAAAATAACGGATGTCTTGCATCACATTACAAAAATGAAATGGAAGTGGGCTGGACATGTGGCACGCATAGATGACGACAGATGGACAAGGAGAGTCACAGTGTGGAGAGGCCCAGAAGGTGGCCAGCGTAAGAAAGGGCGACCTCACAAACGATGGGCTGACGATATCGTGGCGGTTGCGGGCAAAGAATGGCTCACGAAGGCAAGAGACCGGGAAGCATGGCACAGTTTGGAGGAGGCCTACACCCGAAAGGGCGCGTAACAACTACCTATATTTAATTTAGATTTAAATAGAACTAACTCTTAATTTTAAGTTACTACTAACACAACAATTTAAGCACTACTTTTTTGAATGTTTCTTTCTAAGTTACGCAATAATGGCTATTTTAATTTAATTTTAATTTAGGTACTATTAGAAGCTAAAGCCCTCAATTAAATGTATCAGCCAATGATTTCAAAAGGAAGGATACGCCCTTCAGAACATTTTACTCAAACCTTCTTCATACAAGCAAAATAACTGCCATCTGTCATAATTTGTTGGAACTATGTCAGAGCCGAGCTACTTATTCTGACGACGCAACCTTGTACGTGCGTTCATATTTTACCGTCACCGGACAGTAGGTACATAATAATATGAGTGAGTTGCATGCGGACGTCCGTACAAGGTTACATCGTGCGGCCATTGTAGACTTTGGTAGTAAAATAATTATGGCTTTAAAATGTGTTTATTTATTAATTAAGGATGATACGATATTCCATATTCCTTTTTGACCTTCGTATCATAGTTTTTTAGCCTTTCACAACAAAAATAGGCATATTTATCACAAGAAACAAAGACTCATCTCTCCGTCACAGACAACTGTCGACTGAGGACCATTGGCCCTAAAATGTCTATTTTAGGGCCAACGTGCGGGTGCCATTTTCTTGAGTGGTTGGGCCTGTCCTTACGCAGTAATATATATGTCAATGGTATCAGCGAAGTACCTAGGCACTGTGGTATGAATATGTAGCGTGATTGCCGTGCCATGCATTTCATGATAAATGAAATTAATATTTAACTAAACTCCGATTTTAAACATAATTTACTGTTTAGTAGGGACATAAATACATACATCTACCTTTTTATCAACAACTGAGTTAATTTTTAAAGCGGCTTCACTGTACTGTAGCCTACCCCCAACGAACTAGGGTATTATAGTTCGTTGCCTACCACATATTAATTTTGTTGGGAAAAAGCTATCTACCTAGTCGGTATGCAGAAAACTAAAGTTCCTGCGTTTAAAATGGGTTTCTGTGGGTTGATCCGATCATTCTGTTTGGAGACAACTATTATCGGTTTAAAGTATCTTTACCTGTATCCAGATAAAATATCTAGGTAAGTAAGTGGAAATACTTTTTATGCTTACAAGAAATACAGATCTTCTTAGAGTGTTAGTGATAAAAACAGAGCGGGTCTAGGGTTTGTCACCGTGGTGAATGGCAATTAAAAAGTAGGCACATTTGATACGTCCTCGGTGAGGCTCCTTTAGTACACACTCCTACGGTCACATATGTCGCAGAGCTGGTAAGCAACTCACCCTCCTCTACCCACGCCTAGAGGTACGGTAGAGGTACATTAGTGTTATCTACTAGGGGATAAAATTAAAAACGTACTCACTTGTATACACTGTATATTATCACTTCACACTTATCTATATTACACAGGGTACAATAATACAAACAAACCCTTAGCAACAATGGGTGGACTGACTTTCTGAGACGTCTTTACGGTTTGAAGCTCATCATCAGACTGCCGAGTCACTTCACAAACTCTCCGATTTGCCCGCCATTTTACCGGTCAGTCCACCCGTTGTTGAAATCAATTCAAATACATTATAATTATAATATTATGTTTTTAAATACATTAACAACAATAAAAATAATATTCTTTATTATTATGTAAATATTCTATTAATAATTATATGTTGATGACAGTCGGCCATCCAAAATTTATCATGCGACCTCGTATGACATATTTACATAAATTAATTCATCAATCAATTCATTTTACAATTACAATTGCTGCTAAATCATATATAGGTATTTATTTATATAGTTATTTTATTATTTAGTATAATGGTTATCACATGATGTGGTACAACAATATAATTACTAACAAAATAATCAGGGATGTTCTGAATAATTATGGACCAGGGTTGTCCTTCCTAACAATGGACCAGGGTTGTCCTTACTAACAATGGACCAGGGTTGTCCTTCTTAACAATGGACCAGGGTTGTCCTTCTTAATAATGGACCAGGGTTGTCCTTCCTAAAAATGGACCAGGGTTGTCCTTCCTAAGAGTGGACCAGGGTTGTCCTTACTAACAATGGACCAGGGTTGTCCTTCCTAACATTGGACCAGGGTTGTCCTTACTAACAATGGACCAGGGTTGTCCTTACTAAAAATGGACCAGGGTTGTCCTTCCTAATAGTGGACCAGGGTTGTCCTTCTTAATAATAGCAATAACAATAATGGACCAGGGTTGTCCTTCTTAGTAATAGCAATAACAATAATGGATCAATAATTAATCAATATGAAAGATTCATAGCACATCAATAATTGGGCCATTATTTTATTTTGGGTACAATTTGGCATACTTTTACAGATATTTTTTTCAAAAATAAACTTATTATTAATTAACCTTTCAATATTTATTTATGTTAATTAACATTTATATTATTCATTAAATACATTTGCAGCGATGTTTTCTTGCTATTTCTTAAAGTTATTGACGTTTAATCGAGGAACGATGAGAAAAAAATACTACTGCGTTACTTTCATACAAAATTATGTTTTATTGTTAGGAACATATATTTTGGTTCGTAAACGTATACCAGATAAAAAGTAAGAAAAAAAACATTAATCTAACAGTTTCAATTACAAAATATTCTCAGTTTTGTTATTCATTCTATAATAAAGTTTCCCACTGCGTTACTAATCAATAAGTTTTAATGCAATACTTTTCGAAAAAAGGACAAAATAATCATAATTTTTTGCTCAAAGTTTTAGAAATAGCTCTAAATAAGGTGAATTATAATTATTATATTTAGTTTAACATTCTTTCTAATATAGAGTAGCTAAAATGTTTGTGAATACTCTCAGGAAACAAGGGACAAATAGATAACGCTGTGGTTAATTGGTAACACAGTGGTATCTCAATCACAATCTTTATACTTTCTTCAATTAAAACTAATCATAATGTGAAAAAAACTATCAAACTAAAATTATCAGAACTATTTGTTTAATAACAAACATTAAAATCGCTGAAAATATAACAACTTAATACTAAAAAATATTTCTCAATTTTTTGCCTATAAAGCCGTTGTTTTTCAGTCGCTGTTTACGCCATTGAGTCTGAAATGTTATACCGTAACAATATAATATGCTCAAATGTTATATTTGTACCATAAATTGAGTAACAGATACCTGAAAACTATAAGAAAAACCCCTGAGTTACTATAGCTACAACTGCGTTACTGAAAAAGTAACGAAGTGTAGCGGTAACGCAGTTGTAAAACAATAACCTATTTGAAGTTAGTACTTAAATGAATACACATACATGGGATATCAAAATGCCCTAATAATTGTTACTAATTATTACATATATTGCATGAAATAAAATAATAAATATCTATAAAACTCACCGTATGTCGCCGGTAACTCAGTGGCGTCACAATAAATACACGCGCTTCTCTCCAGGACTCTCATCCGAAAGACTTGGTCATTTTATCCGTCCCGCTCTCCTTCCTGCACTCCGATACAAATACACAGCCATTCAAATGATCTTAGGTGTAAGAAAGTGAAAAAAAGTTTATTTATGATTGAATTTCCTAGGGTAACCTAGTGTAGGTGTATTTTTGCTTAGGCTTGGGGACTCGGCCAGGAATATTAATTGTCCCATAATATGTTCATATAAAATCATGATTATTACCGTGAAGTAAAGTTTAAATAATGACATATTCGTTATAATATTCAAAAAAATTGTTTCCATTATAATTTTTTACACACGTTGTGCTTGTTTCATATGACTCGCTCCGAGGGACAGACAATTTTTGTATGAAAAACAATTGCGTTACCAAAAACAACAACAGAGTTACCGTAATTTGGAAATAAATAAAGTATTTTACATAAATTCATTATATTTTCTGTGACCGGTGTCTTATTTAATTGCTACAGACGGTAGCTATATTCCTGAATTTCATTATTTAATTTTTTTAAAATGTTTCTTTGTAGGGGACCGATGATGGTCCCTAAAATAAAATAATGGCCCAATTAATCAATATGAAGGATTCATAACACATCAATAACCTTGTAAATTCTAAAAGTACTAAATAAAATAATAAATAGGTTTAACATAAGTCAAGATGCTTTATATGGAAGTACCCAATAATAAAGTAGCATCTATATTTATGCCTCCCCATCAGAGGAGTCACTGGGAGTCATTTCGAGATCATGAGGTCTACTAAAGTTAAGCCAAGGCTTAATTTTGTCTATTGCCACTACAGTAGAGAATTTCCTGTTTCCCTTCCGAGTCAGTGGCGTGTCCTCAACCTGGTAGCGATCATGGTCTAGAATCGTTACAAT
Organism: Plutella xylostella; assembly: GCF_932276165.1. Lineage (NCBI taxonomy): Eukaryota > Metazoa > Arthropoda > Insecta > Lepidoptera > Plutellidae > Plutella > Plutella xylostella. Next base: position 6,210,065 of record NC_064005.1, read on the forward strand.
CTTATAAGGGCCTTGAAACTTCGGTATAAGTTTCTTGCTTTGGCCTGTAGCTGGTACCTGAGGCTCTATTCTTACCAAGTCTCCTACTTGAAATTTTGGAGGTTCGCAACGTTTTTTGTCAAATGTCTCTTTCTGTTTTTGCTGGCACAATTCAACATGACTGTTGATTTCCTGCCGTATGCTCTCCCTATCGGGAGGAGGCACATCATTCGGTTCGGAAGCATCAGCGATTTCGGATAAGATCTTACTGTCACTTGTTCCTGCTGGTCTAATACCGAAGAGTGCTTCAGACGGGGTTCGATTAATACCTTTGTTAAAGGTGTTATTGATGCCCCATTGGACGTCAGGTAAGTGATCGTCCCACCTATTATCGGGCGTTCCAATAGATTTGGCCGTCAGAGCATCAACGATGACTTTGTTGTAGCGCTCCACTTGGCCATTTGCTCGTGGAGATGCTACCGCATTAAGCACGTGCTTAATACCTTTATCGTCAATGAATTTTTTGAAGCTGCCACTCGTAAACGATGTGCCTCTATCCGAAATCAACCTACGAGGAACACCAAAAATGCCGAAATACTCTTTAAGAGCCCTAATGCTATTCAGTGATTTAGTGTTTCGGACTGGTTTGGCATATATATACTTTGTGTACGCGTCTATGATTACTAGTATATGCGTATTCCCTCGACTACTGCGCACAAAGGGACCAACATGGTCGACATGTACAGTGTCGAACGGAGTATCAACCTTTTCGATAGGGTGCAAGAAGCCTGGTTTCTTACCTCCCGAGCTTTTGGCGTAAGCGCACTCCAAACAGGACGACACATATTTTTTGACGAAGTTCCTCATTCTTGGGAACCAGTATGACGACTTCACTTTTTCCAGAGTTTTATCAATGGAGAAGTGACCAATGTCGTCATGATTCTGCTTCACCACTTGCCAACGTACTCCCTTGGGTACCACCCATCTATCCCCATCAGGAGTTATCCTAAACAATTTGTCTCCCTTCAATTTGAAATTAGTCTTGATGTCAACCACGTTGTCAAGGTTAGGGTCCTTCAAGGTCTGAACGATTCTCTGAATCTCTGAATCAGAGTTCTGTACTGTGACGAGCCAATTTTCTTCACCTACACCCCTAACTTCCATGACATCTTGAGAGTCTGATGCAACGGGATTGCGGCTAAGCGCGTCAACATGTGCCATAGAAGTACCGGCCCTATACTCAATAACAAAATGATATTCTTGTATCTGTTCCCACCACCTAGCCACCCGCGGCAGCATGTCTATCTTCTGAAAAGTCGCACGCAATGAGTTACAATCAGTAACGATTTTGAATTTTAAGCCAACAAGGTATACGCGAAACTTTTGAAGAGAAGCTACTACCGCGAGCGTTTCCAGGTCGTAGGAAGAGTAGTTTTGTTCTTCTGGGGTTGTTTGGCGGCTGAAATAAGCAACCGGCCTTGGCACACCACAGTCATCGCGCTGCAACAGGATGCCTGCCACTCCAATCTTACAAGCATCTGTATGCAGTTCAGTCACTGCCTGAGGATTATAGAGAGCTAACGTTGGTTTCTCCGTCAGCTTCCCTTGTAGCTCCCTGAAAGCCTTCTCTTGATCAGGACCCCAGGACCAAGCAGCATCCTTTTTCAGAAGTTGCGTTAGAGGTTTGGCGATAATAGAGAATCCAGGCACAAATCGGCGGAAAAAACTGGCCAAACCCAGGAACTGACGAATATTGTGTTGGTTTTGTGGAGTTGGGAACTTAGCAACTGCCTCTATCTTTCTAGATTCAGGCCGAATACCTTCTCTCGACACCTCAAAGCCTAAATAGTCCACGGTATGTCCAAAGAACAAACATTTAGACATCTTAAGCGTCAAGCCTGCATCGGAAAACAACTGGAGCACATTTTCTAACCGTTTCAAACCTTCACCGAAATCTTTGGCTGGTATGATGATATCATCTAAGTAAGCCAAAGCTTCCTTGTGTCTGGCAGAACCTAGCACCTGGTTCATGATCCGCTGAAATGTTGCAGGAGCATTCGCAAGGCCGAAGGGCATTCGTGTGAATTCGAAATGCCCGTCGGGTGTCACAAACGCTGTTTTTGGTTTATCTTCTTCGCGAATCGGTATCTGGTAGTAACCAGATGCTAGATCCAACGTTGTATAAAATTGGTGTCCAGCCAAAGCATCCAGTTGGTCGTCGATGAGGGGCATGGGATAGTTCTCCCTAACCGTTTTTTTGTTTAAGGCGCGGTAATCAATACAAAGGCGGTATTCGCCAGTCTTTTTACGCACGAGGACGATTGGACTCGCGTATGATGACGTAGATGGTTGAACTATCCCGTGCTCCTGTAATTCCGAAACCATATCCCTGACCACCTCTCTTTCCTTTATGGACAGGCGATAAGGTCTATAAACCACTGTGTTAAGTAGGAGCGCAAGGTACGAGTGAAACGACAGAGGTTAGCACACTGATCTGTTTATTGGAGGTAGGCCTGTTATATCGTGTGGGCGCAGCCACTACTCGTATACATAGATGTAGGTACGCACATATACAACATATCCTCCCCTTAAATTTACAATTTAAAACTAGGTAGTAAAACAACAAAAACAAAATAAAAATTACATATAAGGTTTATAATTTACTTTAGGTATGGCGCGCAACACCCTACCACCTACTCTACGACCTTCAACAGCTGTGTCGGGTTCTGACTCAGAGTCGATAGCTTCCTGAAACTCCTCATCATCATCAGATCTGAGATTACTATCAGCTACTACAGAATGGGTCTCCGGCGGAGTTCCCGACGCGCTCTGCGTCTCGCCAGTGACAGATGGAGAAGTACACTCAGTTGCCGGCGGCGGGGGCTCCCTGGCCGGCTCCAATGTTGCCGACTGAGGAGTTACAATATCCTCAATATCTATTGTAGGCATTCCAGTTTGCGAGTCACAGCTGTTATCAGTACCATTATACATTAACAATTGGTTTTTATGCTTTTTTAATGTAACTGAAGTAACAAGGTCTTTAATAAGATAAATGACGTTTCCAATTCTTTTAATAACTACGGCTTTAATCCACCTATGTTGCTTATTTGCGATAGGTTTTTTATATAACACTATTTGCCCTTCACCATAAGTTTGTTCGTTATGACCGTTATACGATTCACTCTGCAAACACTGTTGTTTCCGAACATGATCAGAGAGGGCGCTCGGCGGTGACGATGACGTCGCGGGGGTCGCGGGGGGCGCGGGGGGCGCGATCAGGTCAAGGCGTGAGCGGAGCTTTCTACCAAAAACTAACTCCGCGGGTGACAGTCCCGTGGTTGTATGTATGGAGTTTCTGTAGTCAAACAAATACTTCATTATTTTTAAGTTAATAGGTTTTGAATCATTACTTAAAATGCTAGATTTAATTCCCTTTTTAATAATTTTCACGAAACTCTCGGCTTGTCCATTACTTGCCGGATGGTATGTTGGTGACGTCAGATGGCTGATGCCGTTAGCTGCACAAAACGCTTCGAATTCCTGCGACACGAATGTCATAGCATTATCGCTAACCAATGTGTGGCATACACCAAAAGTCGACATAAATTGTTGCAATTTTAATATTACCGCGGCGGTGGACACGGTCGACATTCGGATAGCTTCAACCCACTTAGAATACGCATCTACGATAACTAAATATGTTTCATTATTTATAGGGCCTAGGAAATCTATGTGAATCCTGTAGAATGGGTGCGGCGGGTAGGTCCACACGGCGAGCGGCGCGCGGGCCGGGGTCGCTCTTAGCTGTAAACATACGTCACAGCTGGCTATCATTTTATCAATGGCCTTATCTATCCCAGGAAACCAAAATCTACTTCGCGCTTCAGCCTTACATTTTACTATTCCTAAATGTGATTTATGTAGTTCTGCTAAAACCGAGTCCTGTAAACTGTTAGGTATAACCACTTTGTGGCCGCGCATGATACACCCGCTTTCATATGACAACTCCGTTCTACAATAAAAATATTGCTTTAACTCAGGTTCAGTTATTTTAGGCGGCCAACCATTAAGAATGTAATGAATCACTCGCGTTAGGACGTTATCTTGACCGGTTTCCTTTTGTAATATTGAGCGCGTCACGGGTAAACTCGAGTCAATAACAAAGTTCACATAAGCGGCGTCATCGTTGATGACGACACTGCGAGCCGCGGCGGCGGCGCCTGCGCATGCAGTTTGTCTCGCTCCCTCGTGTGACTCCGTCTCTGTCTCGGGTAAACTCGCTCGAGATAGGTAGTCCGCACTGTTATCAGCACTTTTAATGTATTCTATTGAATAATTGTATGCGGATAAAAATAACGCATACCTTTGTAGACGATTTGCCGATATTTCTGGGATTCCTTTGTAAGGACCAAAAATAGATATGAGCGGTTTGTGGTCGGTACGAAGGACAAACGGTACTGACCTACCATATAAATATTGGTGGAATCTACGCACCCCAAAAATTATTGCCGTCGCCTCTTTTTGTATTTGTGCGTAGCGTTGTTCCGCCTTATTTAAGGTGCGGGAGGCGAACGATATGGGCCGTTCCTCCCCACTGTCATCTATCTGGGACAATATCGCACCTAGCCCGTTGCTGGATGCGTCTACCGTCAAAATTAACGTTGCCTGTGGATTAAAGTGTGCTAGAACCTTATCCGATGCCAGTAGCTGTTTAATTTTATTAAACGCATTGTCATGCTCGGTAGTCCAACACCATTTGCTATCTTTATGCAATAAATTATACAATGGACTAAGCAGAGACGACGCCCCGGGTACAAAATTGCGATAATAGTTGATTAACCCCAGGAATGATTGCAATTTTGTCACATTCGTGGGCACGGGAGCACTTAATATTGCCTCAACTTTTTTTGGTGATTTTCTTAACCCGTTTTTATCAATGATGTAACCGAGATACTCCACTTCGTCCTTAAAGAATTCGCATTTTTCCTTTTGCAAAGTTAAACCTACGTCTTGTAACCTTGAAAGTACTGTATTTAGCCGTTGGAGGTGCTGCTCCTTCGTGCTGCCGGTGACCAGCACGTCGTCCAGCAGACACAGCACGCCGTCCAGGCCGGCCAGCAGGCAGTCCATCACCCGCTGGAACACGGCGGGCGCGCTGGCCAGCCCGTACACCAGCCGCGTGTAGGCGAACAGGCCGCGGTGCGTGTTGATGCAGGTGTACTGCTGGGACTCCGAGTCCAGTTCCACCTGTGCGTATGCTTGTTTCAAATCTATTTTACTAAATTGAATACCGCCATGCAACTTAGTAAAAAGGTCCTGTGCTGTCGGTAACGGGTATTGATCTATTTTTAGATGTTTGTTTATCGAAACTGAATAATCAGCACAGAGTCTTATTTGACCTTTACTTTTTAAAACCGGCACAACGGGGGACGCGTATTCGGAATAGTCCACTTGTTTCAGTATACCTACTCTTAACAACCTGTCTATTTCGTCGTTAATTTTATCTTTTAAAGCAAACGCGATAGGGCGGGCTTTGAAAAAAATAGGTTTAGTGTTTTCTTTTAACTGTATTGATACTTTGTATTTGTTAAATTTCCCTAAGTCGTCAGAAAACACTGACGCATACTTGTCCTGTAACTCGTTAATGATTGGGTCGTTTTGTTCACAATAATTAACCGGTATCAATTCTAGTTTGAACAGCGATATGAAGTCGCGGCCTAGCAGCGGCGGCCCGCCGTTACGAATAACGTACACATTTAAAGTGTGCGTTGACTCCCTATAAACAAATTGTAATCGTGTAATGCCTATACAACTTATACTATCACCTGTATATGACAATAGCCGCTTTGCCGTTAGGGTTAGCGGTACATTGGAAAAATATTGTTTATAGGTGAGTTCTGAAATAGCCGTAACAGCTGATCCGCTATCTATTTGAAACTCCAGCATCACGCCCTGAACTGACACCTGTTCCGTCATGGGTTTTCCATTTACTGAACGTATATTAAATAACTTACCATCATCATCGTTACCGTCGAGCGTCCCTTCATTTTCTATGTAATTAATTTTGGTGCACATACGACGTAAATGCCCTTTTACATTGCACTTTTTACACCTAAATTTAGAATAACGGCATTGCTCCGTTTCGTGGTTTTTTAACCCACACACTTTACATTGCACTTTTTGAACACTAGCACTTTTGGAACTACTTGCGATTTTGAACAGCTGGTTATCCTGCTGCCGGGGCTGCGGCCCCGGCGCGGCTGCTGCCACCGCGCGGGCACTCCTCACGGTGTCCGCCAGTTCCACCGCCTTTGCCAGCGTCAAGTCCGCGAGGCCCTGCGTGAACACCTTGTCCCGCTCGGGGCCCGGCAGCATCCCCATCAGGAAGCGGTCGCGTAGCGCCTCCTCCACGTTGCTGAAGCTGCAGTTCGCCGTGAGTCCACGTAGCCTCGCCGCCCATTGTGGGTAGGTTTCTCCCAAGTTCTGAACCGCGGAGTAGAAGTTGTACCTCTCGCCGAATCCAGTTTTCTTGGGGATGAAGTGATCATCCAATAATTTGATGATATCTTCGTACGGCACGTTCTGGATCTCCTTCGGCAGAGCCAGGTCCGCCGCCAGCTTGTAGGTACCGTCGCTGAGTGTGCTCAATAGAATTGCCCTCTTCTTGGTGTCGTTCTTCTCCACGTCGTTTGCAATAAACCATTGGTTAATTCTCCCTTTGAAGGTTTGCCAGCATTGTGAATTATGGTCGAAACTATTTAAAATTCCAAGTTGCGACATTTTTATTCACGACTCGCGGGTAGTTCGTCGCCACTGTTAAGTAGGAGCGCAAGGTACGAGTGAAACGACAGAGGTTAGCACACTGATCTGTTTATTGGAGGTAGGCCTGTTATATCGTGTGGGCGCAGCCACTACTCGTATACATAGATGTAGGTACGCACATATACAACACACTGGAACATCGTCGTTAAGAGTGATCGACATCTCTCCAACATTGGTGCTACCCAGCTCTGACAAATCAGCCGCAAAACAGTGTCTATATTTATTTAGTAGCGAAACCAATTGAACCTTCTGAGCGGGTTGCACGCCATCGCCTACTCTGATATCAGCATCAGAGAAAGGAGTATAACCATTGTTATCAATATCTACCCGTTGAACGGGCACCGCTGGTGTCGTATCTTCTTTGGCTTCGTGACCACGAGCTAAAACATATCCCCTTTTTAGGACCACGCTCTTGTCACTAGGCACATCGACTACAATCTTGCCTACACCATCTTTATCTATACTAAACAAGCCCGACGGCACAGAAATAGTATCATCAGAAATTAGGCGTAGGCCACCTTCAACATAAAAATCACCCGAGACGTGAGGATCGGTAAACACTTCAATAATAGAAGGCCCAGAGAGGGTCGTCTCGTTTCTTGCGCAAAATTTGACCTTAGAATACCTAATATCGTCATAACTAGACTGCAGCATCTGTAGTTTTTCACAGGTCTTATAAATAACCACGTGAGGCTGCTCCGTGAATGACTGACCAATCATGACTGACACATGCATAGCCGTATCTGGTACAATAAATAAATCGACATCGGCTTCAACCTCGTCAATGACAACGCTAACTCGACATTTTCCTAACACTTGCACTATCGAGTTGCCAAACCCACGGAGTATAGGGAGATTTGTGGTATCCATATGACTGTCGATTTTATGAAATTCGGATAACTTTATCATGCAACACTCACTTCCCAAGTCTATGAATGCATCGAAAGGGATACGATTTATTGTAATAGTTTTATAAAATTTATCCCCAGGATTATCGTTGTTAGAGACGAGCATTACCCTTTTGTCTGTTGATTGGGGCTGTTTAGAGAAACAATTCTCGGCGTCATGTCCAAGCCTATTGCAGTTGTTGCACTTTTTTATAGGCTGTGTACATTGGGCCACAGAGTGGCCTTCCTGTTTGCAATTAAAACAACGCGGCGGTTTTGGCCCTTGTCTGGATTGCAAATCTTGTAACTTGCCCGTAGCCTGTACTTTTACTGGCTTCCGGTCACTTTGAGGTCGGACATTTCTAGCGTTCCTCAAGTAAGCAAGAAGTTTATCAGGGTCATCATACTGAACTGCCTCTGCACCCAATCGAACAGAACGATCGTCTATGCCGTGCAAGATGCATTCCACCGCCCGTCTCCCTTCTATGCCGCACCTATTTATTAAAGCGATCTTATCATAGTAATAGGATTCCAGTGAATCTCCGAACCTGGCACGTTTCGCTAGCATATCGCTTAGCATCTGCCCGTAATTTTCATCTGAAGGAAACGCGGTACGCAACTTAGTTTGCCATTCATCCCACGAGAATAGAACCGACGACAACCCCTCGTACCATCTCTGGGCTACCCCACGTAATTTTGGCAAGGCAAAGTGTACTAGCTGTTTCTCGCTCCACCCATAGATGGAAGCGCACTCGTTAACTTTGTGCAGCCACATAGATATCGTCTGTTCTTTCCTCGCGGGGTCAAATTCCGGTACAGTGTTCTGCATATTACCTAATTTGTCTAACGAGTCAGAACGGTTAACAGACTTCAGTGCGTCCAAGAGTTTAATAATATTAGCTGGCGTGAACGACTCATCTTTTGCCTCCCTCACCTCACCTTTTGGAGTGGCGCGACTGGCGCGGCCGCGCGAGTGGCTACGCGGGCGACCGGCACGGCTGTCGCGGCAGCGCGGGCGGCTAGCACGGCTGGCGCGGCTGCGCGGCCGGCTGGCACGGCTGGCGCGGCTGCGCGGCCGGCTGGCACGGCTGGCGCGGCTGCGCGGCCGGCTGGCACGGCTGGCGCGGCTGCGCGGCCGGCTGGCACGGCTGGCGCGGCTGCGCGGCCGGCTGGCACGGCTGGCGCGGCTGCGCGGCCGGCTGGCACGGCCGGCGCGGCTGCGCGGCCGGCTGGCACGGCTGGCGCGGCTGCGCGGGCGGCTGCCACGGCCGGCGCGGCTGCGCGGGCGGCTGGCACGGCTGGCGCGGCTGCGCGGGCGGCTGCCACGGCCGGCGCAGCTGCGTGGCCGGCTGGCACGGCTGGCGCGGCTGCGCGGGCGGCTGGCACGGCTGGCGCGGCTGCGCGGGCGGCTGGCACGGCCAGCGCGGCTGCGCGGGCGGCAGGCACGGCTGGCGCGGCTGCGCGGGCGGCTGGCACGGCTGGCGCGGCTGCGCGGGCGGCTGCGCGGGCGGCTGGCACGGCTGGCGCGGCTGCGCGGGCGGCTGGCACGGCCGGCGCGGCTGCGCGGGCGGCTGGCGCGGCTCTCGCGGCTGCGCGGGCGGCTGGCACGGCTGGTGCAGCGGACGCGACTGCGCGAGCGGTGGCTGGCCCGGCTGCCCGAACGGCGATTGGCCCGTGCTTCTCTATCGGGAGAGCTACGTTCCATCTCCGTCGGACAGGAAGGAGAATAGATCTCCTTGCTATGCTTGGACAAGTTCACTGAAATAACAGAAAATAAATAAACCGCACAGTAAACTGAATAATGAGTTTTGTTTTCACTACCTACTAATGATAATTGTAAGCATCATGTTAGCATGGGTTTCTAAGAAATGCACTGACAGCAATTCAAATGTAAATAAGATAGATACGAAGCCATAAATTACCTCTATAATTAATTAGATGAGGGTAGCTTTATGTATACTCTTATGTATTGTTTTATTCTTTGCATGCAATAAAGCGTTGACAATGTTAATCAAATAAGCTATACGAGTGATATCAATTCTAAATTCTACATTATAATTGATATTTATTGACTTCCACTTCCGTTGTGGGAGAACATTATTGATTTATTTTGTATCCAACCTCGACGGTACTATTATGTGATATCAATCGTATACTGCATTGAAAAATAAAGGCAAAAGAAAAAAAATAGCATAAATCACTATGTGGGTGTGTTTAAATCATCCCACTTCTGAGATGTTATCTACTAGGGGATAAAATTAACTCACAACGTACTCACTTGTATACACTGTATATTATCACTTCACACTTATCTATATTACACAGGGTACAATAATACAAACAAACCCTTAGCAACAATGGGTGGACAGACTTTCTGAGACGTCTTTACGGTTTGAAGCTCATCATCAGACTGCCGAGTCACTTCACAAACTCTCCGATTTGCCCGCCATTTTACCGGTCAGTCCACCCGTTGTTGAAATCAATTCAAATACATTATAATTATAATAATATTATGTTTTTAAATACATTAACAACAATAAAAATAATATTCTTTATTATTATGTAAATATTCTATTAATAATTATATGTTGATGACATTAGATTTCTAAACAACACTCAAAATTAATGAAATCTGGGAGCAGTGCAGAAAGTCACCTCGTAATGCCTCTTAATTAATTAACACTAAGCACGTATAGCTTATGGAGATGCGAAGGTGGTGGCATACAAGTTCTGTTATTACTTGCGCATCTATTACTTCGCTTGCCAATCTGTTGGTTGTGATCGGTACTTAGTGGCTAGGAGACCGCCATACTACCAAAACTATCGGCTATTCTCACACCCACCAGCATCTTTCTAGATGTTTCTGGACAGTGACGCTGCTGACGTCATTCGGCTTCGCCCTCTACCTGACGCGGTGTCTCTACGGGCGGTTCATCGAGATGCCGACGCGCATCACCATCGAGGACCAGTATGCGCCCGTCACCCGCCTGCCGTGGCCCGCCATCACTATCTGCTCTCCGAACCAGCTGACTATTAGTCGTATGGAGCACTTCAATAAGACTTTGGTGTGAGTATCAGAGATAGTTGTGTTGTTTTACTGGGTACTTTACCCACGTAGGTACTATATACCTCAACGTAATTATTGCCATCAACATAAGTAGACCTATGACCATATAGTTACGTCTTGAAATCTGAATTACTCATCTGATGACCTGTTGACTAAACGAGTGTTCTAGCATTGGATAGGGAGCCGGTAGAGGCTGGATGTGGAAGGTCGACGACGTGTGTTGCTGGGGGGGATTCCTAACTAAAACGAGCTGTGGCTATTAGGGTCTAATGAAGATGATAAAAGTTCAATTAAAGAAACCTTAATCTCAGATAGTCAAAATTCTACATTGAAAGGATCACCTTTCTTCTCCCAAGACTGTCCTCCTGTAGCTTCATTCGAACGCTTCGTTCTAGTGACGGCAACCTGACCCTGGACCTGGCGTCCGCGCTGCCGCAGCTCATCGGCTTCTACGAGCTGCTGACGGACCAGCGCCGCGACCTGATGGACCACCTGCAGGAGCTGGTCGACCTCAACCGACATATCGTTAGTTACACCTACTGTATCTATACTTTCGAATTATAGATCGTATTGTACCTAAATGACAATGGGCAGATTGGGACCACCCTCCAATAGCATTAACCCATATATGCCCAGAGGGTCGCTAACGACCCACTTGAGTTTTTTGCACATTTGAACTTAGAATCTGAATCTTAATCATATCCCAAAGTAAAACAACTTCATATAAAAACTAGTTATGGGCATATATATGGGTTAAGACTAACATCGTTGGATAGGTCTTGTCAATAGGAATAACTTTTGCTATAACAGCTTTGTTGTCACAGTTGTCCGTTGACGAGTATCGGAACTTATAAGTCATATATCTCTGAACGGACCACTGTGACAACAAAGCTGTCAAAGCAAAAGTTATTCTATTGACAAGACCTATCCAATGACGTTAGTCTTACTGCTATTGGAGGGTGGTCCAGCCTCTAATAGCAGTAAGATGAACTGACGAGTATCGGAACTTATATACTTAAGTCATATATCTCTGAACGGACAACTGTGACAACAAAGCTGTCAAAGCAAAAGTTATTCCTATTGACAAGACCTATCCAACGACGTTAGTCTTACTGCTATTGGAGAATGGTCCAGCCTCCAATAGCAGTAAGATGAACTGACGAGTATTGGAACTTATAAGTCATATATCTCTGAACGGACAACTGTGACAACAAAGCTGACATAGCAAAAGTTATTCCTATTGACAAGACCTATCCAACGACGTTAGTCTTACTGCTATTGGAGGGTGGTCCCAGCTCCCATATATTTTTGCCCATCCTCTTTTGCAACAAGAGGTTACAACTACTGCCGGAAAAGACGCGCCCAAGTAGGTTATAAATATAAAGCATCATCCACTTTAGTCAGTGTTATTTTACCCATAGTCCTCGTTTACTCATAGACGCCCTCCGGCTAGATAGGGTGACGACTTGCGAAAGGTGGCTGGTAGGTATAATGATTGCATGCAGAAAGCTACTTATATACCTATAGATCGCATCCAGTAGCAGTGGACTGCTATCTAGGTTGATGATGATGATCTTAACCATGCTGTATAATTTTACTCTCATTTTTCAGCCACAACCCCGAGAATCGGTCCATCTATTTCAGAACTAGAAACTACAACATACACTTACAGTTTTTTTAAATACTTACCCTCCTTTTTAAACCCTAACCTTTACCCGCAGGTGTGGCGGGTAATGTCGGACCTGGCCCAGAGCTGCGAGTCCTTCCTCAAGCTGTGCGTGATGGACGGGCGCGAGGTGGACTGCCGGCGGCTGTTCCGCCCCGTGCTCACCATCCACGGCGTCTGCTGCATCTTCAACAGCCCCTTCCACCGGACTAAGCTGCTCAAGTTAGTTTTAGGGCCCCCGCAGCCTGGACTCCTGGACACTAGACTGCCTGGCTTCGTAACCTGGTTGCGGCAGCCAGTAAAATATATTATGGGAATTCGTGGCTGCCTAGTGCGCGGGCTCCCTTACAACGTCATATGTTTTACAGGCTGCTGTAGCCTGGCTGCCGTATTTGCACGGGAGCCTTCATACCTAGCCCCGCGCCACGGATCTGTTATAGATGTCGATAATTACGTCGATAGATTCGTTTATTCGTTAGATGCGCGTTGCGCCAATATACATTGTACTTAAGTAAATTCTAAGTAACTTTCAACTCATTGGTACAGTATGTCAGCACCGGGATTCGAAACCGCCCAACAAACATTTTACCCTCAGTTACAGCTATTTTTATAACTTTAACCTGTATAACTGTGTTATAATTATCTCAGTTCTAACATAAAGCGATAAAGATGATTTAACAAATGAAATTAGTGTTAACAGCAGGTTTAAGTGTTAAAATGGTATTAGTCAAAGCAATTATAATTAAGATGTTATAGGTTTAAACTGTTTCTAGAACCTAAAGCTATATAAGAGTGCTCACTGACACCTGTTAACACTTATGGTTGTTAAGTGGTTTCCTTTAATACCCATATAAATCTTTAGGTGTCATATTGAATTTAGGCTGCAGGAATTGGTTATAAAAAGATTTTGTCAAGAGTGCAGTAAGACAAGATTCTTACAGTGTTGGAAAACTCAACAATGCAGTTTTACCCCCTTATTCATAAAAAAGTTACTGAACGGATTAACTATTGAACTGTTCTGTCCCTCTCTGACAGAGAACAATTTGTTCTTTGACAGAGAGTGACAAAACAGTTCAATAGCTAATCCGTCCAGTAACTTTTTTATGAATAAGGGGGTTAATCTTTAAGGTTAACTTAACTTACGCTTATTGCGTTAGGCAAGTAGACTGTAAAAGTAACGGTGTTAAGCAAGACTGTGCGGATCGACTAAGACTGCATAATACCCTTGGCTAAGGGTGTTCTATTTCAAAAAGTGTAATAGATGACTTAGGTGAGTCTATATGTCTTAAATGTAAGTTCACCATTTGCATAGACGACCTAACCTATAAATTGCTGGGATAAACAATAATTTGCTTTAAAATACTTACTTATTTATGTGAATTTTGTCATTCCAGTCATGCCAATCGATTTATGAAACTAATGGACATACAGCAAGGATACAAAAAAATACAAAATTGAGTCGTCTATTTTATATTTACTTATGTTTCATTTGAAATCCTTAATAAATTCGGAGCGCATTAAAATTGAGGTGGGAAATATGGTATACATTACAGTAAAATTACAAGGGCATATTATTTTCAATTCACAAAACATGTTAAGTCAAGTAAATATATTATATTTACTGTTATTTAGTAATGATCAATACTGTCACTCTAATACTGTCGCGTATGATTGCTGTTGACACTATTATTTTCAAAGACATACAACTTGTATGGTAAAAGTGTATTCGAAAAACGGTAACATACTCACTTAACCCTTTTTTACCAAACAAATAAGAGTTAGGGAGTCAAATAACCATTCTAAAACTACAACTATACCGGTAAAAGTTCAAGCTGAGAGGGATTAAACCCTCTTCTATAGTAACTTTAGCACTTCTATAACTTAAACACTTCAATGACACCGTTTTACAGACTTTCTAAAGCCTTTACTCTCAAAATCGTGGGCCTCTTTCGTGGTTATAAGTGAGTTAGAGCACTCTCCTACACTCTTATACAGCTATGTCTTAACACTTTAATTTTCGAATGGAACCATTATACAAGTTATATGAGAGTTTTTTTAACGCTACGATGTTAGTTGGGCGCATCTCTGGCGTAAGAAGCGGGCGCTTACCCGACTGAGCTACCACCGCTCTAATTCGAGTAGTTATAAGTAAGTAGGTAACTACCTAACTACTTACTCTATTCAATAATCATTTTGCCATTATGTCTGTATGGAGTCTGAGCGTGTTTTCAGCCCCTTTAAAGATTTTTCTTGTGGGAATCCCGATAAGTTTAACTTCTTACTTATTGATTTTTCACACAGCAAATTTTACTCTACCTACTACATTTTAATGGTTTCACTGACTTTCATGTGCCTGTTCTCTTCCAGTCAGTTCGACCGGAACTTCACTCCGCGGTTCCCCACGGGCAGCTCGGGCGCCGACCGGCTCACGGTGCTCACGGACGCGCAGCCGTGGGACGCCCTCGACGGCACGCTGCTCAATATTGGAGCTACGCGGGTGTGTGTTTACTTTATGATCCTATAGGTATCTATCTCTACCTCTAACTAAAAGAAGAAAACTCTAAGTAGGTACCTACTTGCCTTATAAGTCCGCACCATAATCGACTTGCCATCAGTCCTTTCACGACACATTCCAGTGCAGTGAAAATAATTAAAAGTTTAGCTACACAATTATATTTACGCAGCATCTTCATAATATTATGTACAACATTATTTATGTTGGACACGATATTATGTAGGTCCGTCGGGGGTAGATTTCGGCCCAAACATTATCTTCTACAAAAGTGCGTCGCCATTTTTCTTTCTTTCGACCACGCTTCTTTCCCTGGACATCCCAATCCATCACTATTAATCCAAACTGCTCCCTTCCAGATAATGTTCCACGACCACACGGAGCTACCCGCGGACGACGACTCCAGCCTGGTGTACCCGCACCTGGAGACCTTTCACTCGCTGCACGGCACACACACCTACTGCTCGGATGAGGTGCAGAGCCTGCCGCCGAATAGGTCAGTGTGCGTGGTGTGTGTGAGTGGTGCAAAAGTGGAAAGAGAAAGAAGAAGTGTCTTAGCGGCTGAAACTTTTTCTTTTTGCTGTTCCCTAATAGCGTTCTTAGTCACGTTTCGTTTTGTGTGAGGCGCTGAATCACCCGGCATATGAATCATCGGCTTAATAAAGGCTGAAATAAAAACATCCAGATAACTACTCCCTTCGGCTTTCCACTTTAACAACATCCGCAGTCTGTTGCCGCTACACGGATTCGTTAAAGACGTAGATAAATGTCACTATATCGCGATTCACCACAAATACGGCATTGTGATTGGTGTAACGCGCATTAAACGACTATATCGACGTCGATAACGTAACTACCCGTGTAGCGGCCTCCGGGCATCTTAAATCGACCAATGTGAAATGAAATGAACCAGAGCGACTAACAACTCCACACATTATTCCTCAGCCGCCGCTGCCTCTTCGACACAGAAGGCGACATGGACTGGACCCAGGTCCACGGCTACCGCAACTCCGATTGCGACCTCATGTGCTTCGTGGAAGAAGTCCTCAAGCAGTGCCACTGCATCATGTTCTACGTGTGGTACGGCTACTTCCGGATCAAGGGCGTCGGGTCCTGCAATATTACGAGTATACCCTGCATTATTGATACTAAACGTGAGTCTTGACTTAATCATTATAAACATCTTCAGCCTATAGCAGTTCACTTTATCATTTCTCAGCAGCATCAGTGATCGTCGACTGCTAGACAAGCGCCTGTCTAAAGGAGCACCACAACACTATTTCCTTGGCTTTCGTCAACCAGGTACTACCGGCTACCTAGCTAAGGTCATTCCACCGAGATACTCGTTTGGTCATTGTTCTTCGGCCCACACCATCGCCACTGCCATTACCTACAGCTTTCTGATTTTGGCGATTATAATACTGCCACTGCTGCACTGCCACTGTCGGGAGATCTGCAACACCGTGCGGGTCTATTACGCATTCACAAGCAATGATTGTGTTTTATCCTTCCATAATTACCTTACCTTACTCCTAGGCAACCACCTGAACATCTGCGACTGCCCGCGCGACTGCGACTCGCGCGCCTACGTCTCTCACATGACCACCGGCAACCTCGGCGCGCTGCCCTACATGGTGCATGATACATAGTGAGTACTGCTTATGTACTTACTTACGTATAGCTATAGTTATAGCTCAGTATAACCTATCAGCTCTACGGTGTGCCACAACATATCTGTTACTCCATAAAAAACGAATGGCATCGAATACCTATACATATATGTAGAGTGCCGGTTTACTTAGGGTTGATGTATTGGTAAATTCAGCAGTTGTGGCTTGTGCTCACATACATAATCAATTTATATTTTTCCAGTAAACATCTACAAATAAATCAGAGCAACTCGCTGATGCATTTCTACTTCTCCAACTCGTTCTACGTGAAACAGAAACAAGAGACGGTCATGTCCTTCATTAACTTAGCGTGTAAGTACAAATACTGTTTAAAATTTACGTTTTTTTTTCTGAATAGCACAATGTGACAGACCTACAAATAGGTCGCCATCTTCATATTGCTTATTCTTCATTTACTTGACTTCTACTTTCTGTCTTTCTTTCTGTAAACCCTTATTTATTCCGTAATTTTGCTAATAAATTACAATATTTTTTACTGTTGTTTCATGCAGCTAATCTCGGTGGAGTATTTGGTCTGTGCCTCGGCTGCAGCATCATCAGCGTGCTAGAGATCCTCTTCATCACATACAAGATCATAGACAACTACTTCTATAACCAAAAAGTTCGGAAACTCATCTTAGAAAAGAAATAAAACGAATAAGGATTTCAAAGAAAAGCCATGGTTTTTCGGGTGTATGTAAACAAAAGTTTATTTTCTGATTTACATAATACATATAACATTTCGATTCTTACGTCTGGACATGCTTCATATCAAATATAATATTTCAAATATTGCTTTGCTAATTTTCTTGAAAAAATACAAAAGTATTCTATTTAAAATTGCGTTTAGAAAAATCTTCTAGAAAAAATTACATCTCTCTTAAAATCTATAACATGTTCATTATTATGCGCATTATAAATATTTCCCCCTACGGTGTAAAAATACGGTTTATAATAGAAGGCACACCATGCTCCTCGGTCGCTGGGAGTAGCTTCCACCAGCACAGATACATAAAACATAATTTAAATAAATAATTCCGACTCCCCTCCACTTCACATAATACTTTAACGGAAATGGCTAAAACTAAACCTAATGTAACGACATAAAATCAATATTTGGCTTAGAACTTAATTATGTCTACGATAAAGCACATGAAATAATAATTTGGTCTAAGTTATGCTTCCTACGACTAATGTTAAGTGCTCTTAACTAATTATTGCCTTAGTCTACTGTTGAAGTTTTAATCCAGTGGTGTTTCTTTTCTACAAGTAAGTATATAAAAAATATGGGCAAAGGCCATGGTTTCGAAGTAAAATGTAGATATACATCTACATGAAAAGTCCGAGATCGGACGACACAATCACTGGACTGGACGTATCACACATTCTCTTAGACAATAGTTCACAAGCCGCGCCGCCAGGGGGCGCCACCTCATTGAGCTAACTTACAATCGATATATTAACTTTATACTTAGATACTTTAAGTAATATTGCTGTTAGTTTAATGGTTAACTAAATATGTCGTAGTTATTGTGTATCCTGAGACAGTAATGGCACGAGGTTTATTATGACAAGAAACTTGAGGAAGATACTCAACGCCATACTTAATATTCGATAGAGCACAACATATTCACTACACTTACAATATCGCACCGATCTAGCCTAACTAGAATTAAGCACAACTCGACAATATATCCCTGAAATGCTTCAAATAAAACTTCGTTTTATTTTCGAATCACAATTTCTATATTAACTTTAGCAGAAGTACAAATTTATATATATAAAAATTATCTCTTTTAACTACAACACGGTTATCAAATTGACTTTTGTAGGCTGGCGCTAGCGCCGATACGACTACGAAACATAAATAAATACAAAGCACGAAGTGAGCAAGTTACATTACCTAAAAGTATTCTCGCAAGTGAGACAGAGACAGCGAAGTTGCTGCGAGAGAAAGAGAAAGAGAAGCGCCCTCCGAAAGTGAAGAGACGCACAGAGAGTACATCAATAGAACATACATTCCGTAGTCAAATATTTCGACACTCGAGTCCCGAGTGGACCAATAGCACCGTTACACCGAGAACGAGAATCGTGCGCCAATCAGAGGGTCCCTTTCAGGACAGAGCAGGTCTCAGAGACTGACCAGGTTTGAGTTGTTGTGCGCGTCGGGGGTGGTGACCTCGAGGGCGGAGCGCTGCTGCTGGGCGGCGCAGTGCGGGTGCGGGTGCACGGGCGTGAGCCCGGTGCCGCCCTCCATGAGGCTCTCGAAGTTGAAGGGGATCCCGTTGCTGGGGGTAGAGATCTCGACGCCGGCGATCTTGTTCCCCCCCTGCGCCTTGCTGTTGTGTATCTGCGCGGGGTTGACCGGCAGCGGCACGTGCAGGAAGTTGGGTCTGTTGGGCCGCGCGAGGGCAGGCGGGGTGTCGAGCGACCCGCCCGATGACGTCACCACGGCTGGGTTGGCCGCCGACAACATTATTCTGGAAATGAGGAAAATATGGCGTTAGTTAAACTGTGTAAAGTAGAATAAGGTACGGAAAAGGGGAGGAAATGCTGCATATAAATAAGCATCATAATCATCCTCAGCTGCTGGACATCGGCCTCTCTCTCAAAAAAATAGGATAAAAACAAAACGCAAGCTCACCTTTTGTCCGGGGTCGGCGATGCGAAGATAATATCATTATCGAGTCCCAGCACGGGGTCTGCGTTCATCACGGGTCCTGCCGGCTCCATCACCTCCACCTTCACCCTCACCCCGTCCTCTGGGTAGGGGATCGGGTACTCCTCTTGAAACGGCTTCACATCGGGCGGACTGACGGCGCGCTTGCCCGCCAGGGGGCAGCAGCCGAGGTGGTTCTGTAGTATAGCTTGCAACCTCTCTCGCTGATCGTGTAGATTCCTTAACTCGTCTTGAAGCCTCTGTTTGGTGTTCTCCAGCTTATCCGTCTCGTCTTGTAGCTCATTAGTATGATCGAGTCGTCGCTTGCGACAGCGCGCGGCCGCCATCTTGTTTCTTTCCCGCCTGACTTTCCTCCGTTCCTCCTCCTCTGGTGAGATGTCGTGCGGGGTCTTGGTGGGTCTGCGGCCGCCCATGTTGCGGCGCTTGGGCGTGGGCAGGCCGGGGCTGGTGCTGCAGCTGTTGTCGCTGGACATGGGGCCCGGGGACACGTGCAGCGCCGCCGGGCCCGCGCCGCCCGCATCGCCGTACCCCACTTGGTTCAGTATGCCTGTAATGTGAGAGAGAAAGAGGTTAGTGACAGAAGACAATATTGAGATGCGACATAGCGTCATGAATAGTCACTCTTGCAGATGATAGGAGAGAGCGTGACGTTCAGCTATCGTTTTGTATACGATGAGTTGATTCAGTGATGAGTGTGGGCGAAATATGTAGGGGTTGATAATGTATGCAGTAGCTGATCATGACCACATTCAAAAACCTCCAATAATAACGATGACAAACGAACGCATTAGAACGGCGATTTTGATGAAACATCGCTAAAAATACCCTGGTTCAGAAAGTCAAAAAAACAAACATAAAAAAAACGCAAACAATCGTTACCGCGAAGAAAAGTTTAGACAGTCAGATTAGCATCAGTCGCTGGTGCGTTGGACGTCATAAGGAACAGAAGATGACACTCCAGGGGCTCCTTTCAAGCACCCCACTCCCATTTAACCAGGGATGTACCAATCCCACTTTTCCTACGCTAAACCTATTTCAACTAGGGTTACCGCACCCCTGTTTTCCACTAGCAGTCCCTTACCGTAATGCGTGTTGGCGTGCGCGACGGCGGGCGGCACGAATCCGGCGTGCTGCTGCTGCTCGCGACAGCTGTTCAGCTCGATGTACGTCTGCTCCAGGCTGCGCAGCTGGGTCGGCGTGATGGTGGCCGTGGTGCGTGTGGGCACCCCTGAGTTTAGGCCCTCGAAGCTCGCCAACTGGAAGGGAGAGATAGGAAGGTTAGAAAGGCCGTAAAATTGGCTTGAGACGTAGTAGGCTACTGGAAGCGAGAGAAGGGGAGGTTAGAAGACTGTAAGGTGCAGTTTGATTGGCTAGTATACTATAGCCAACGGGAAGAAGGCATAAAGAAGTTTGATAGGCCGTAAGTAACAGATTTGATTGGTACGTATAGTCTACTGGAAGGGATAGAGAGAAAGGTTAGAAGACTGTAAAATGCAGATTGGCTTGAGACGTGCAGATTTTCTTGGCTGGACCTTGTACATAAGTCAAGTGCACGTAATTAAAGTATTGTTTTTGATTAAATTTATACTCGATAAAATTTATGATAAGATCAATATGCTGTAATCTAATCATTAAGTTTGTGGACATCAGAATCTATTTAATTTTAAATAAATTTTAATATTCCTTTTTGTAGCTATTCTATGCTTGAATGTGGGGAATTCCATTGAATGTTAAAATACACAATACAATTTATCGACCCACTTAATTTAAATTGAACAATAAACATTATCAAAACTGCAACAAGTGCACTAGTATTTCAAAGTGTAATCATTATGAAATGTTTGTTTATTTCACACTATCTGCTTCCACATACCGTGGACCTGAACCTAAACATTTGCATTTCTTTATAAAAACAACAATAAATAAATACTACTGTAAACATAAACAAATGCAAGCAACCGATCTTATGTTATCTATCAATGTCAGGAATATTTATTAACTAAAATATAACGCTCTAAATTAATTCGACCAGTACAAAGTAGCAGATTATAGAGTCTAGGTAGGTTCAGTTAATTAGTGTTAAAATTTAGAATGCTTCTGCCAATTATATCCATCCTCACATACTAAAAAGATATGTAGGTTGGGCCAGGTCTATGCGTGTACTAAATGATCATTCATCATCATCAACTTCAAGTTTCATGAACAGTGTTTGTTTAGAACACAGGTCACTCGGTAATCTAATCTAAAATGATTATCACCACAATAATGAGCTATGCAGATAAAAAGTTCAGTTTACCTGCAAACTCACGTGTCTTTGGAAAAATACTTAATTAGGCAGATTAACCAGACTCGCTATTTGTTAACATAAGTACATTTAAGACTCCAAATAATAGACGAGTAATGGCCATACTATGATCTTATCTAAAACACAGGCGAAACACGATCGCATCGCATCTGCCCGTAATAAAATACAATGCGAAATCTGCTGAGCACCATCAAAATACCTGATGGCAAAACAGCTCGGTGGCCAAAATATTGGCGATCTCCAGTGCATCCATAGTGCGCGTGGTCGGTAACTCAGCGGTATTATTAGCCTGGTGGTCTACTGCGGCTTGCTGCTGGCTCGTGGGGTCGAGTGTTCGAGTGTTGAGTCGATAGTAGGGCATGCAATACCGCAATACCGGTATCCGTAATACCGGGATCCCGGACAAAATTTCCGCTTTTTTCAATACCGGTATTGAAAGTTAATACCGGTATTGAAGTAATACCGGAATCGGACTTTTTTAGGCTATAAATAAAGCGATTAAGATTTAGTTAGCCTTGTGTTTCTATATACTGTGAAAGCGCACTTGTTCCCAACCGTTTAATGCAGTTTTCGGCTGCTAGAAATCTACTGTTGACCATGCGTAAACCGACACTGGATGTAAAAAAAAAAATATTCTAAAATTTAAACTCTAAAACTTAATTCTCGTAAAAATCTACAACAAAATACAGAATATGATTGCATTTCCTAGTTTTACTTTGGCGTATACGACCTTTAAACATAGTATATGCCATTTATTACAAGGAAGTCTAATACCGGTATTAATACCGGGATCCCGGTATTGAGTTGTAATACCGGAACTCAATACCGGTATTGAAAATTGTTCCGGTATTGCATGCCCTAGTCGATAGGTTCGTTGCGTCCCGTGCGGAGCCCGGGGGCTGGCCGGTGCGCGGGAGTGGGTTCGTTCGTTCGTTTCGCGCGCGGACGGCGGCGGCCGCGGCTGATCGCGCGCTACTGCCGCCGCCGCTCCGAGCCCGAATCCTCGCCCACATCGGCCTGTATTTATAGACCACTCGTCTAACTCCGGAAACATTTCGCGTCATTTCGCATCTCCACGCCGCGGCTCGCTGCGAGTGCGTCGCCCGACAACAAAACAACTTGATCGCTCTATTGTAGCGGAGGAGCTTGACAGCAGCTTGGTCCATGGTCTACGTCACGAGGAGTCTGTGCGTCGGTGGGCGTCGCGGGACCTTGCGGCAAGGCCGGGCGGCTGTAGGCGAGGATGACCGCTTACGGACCGAAAATCTGGCGCACACCGATCGATGCCTTATTAGGAGTAGCTTTGATCAAAATCGGCTGTCGAGTTAACAACTTGTTTGAGCCACTTATTTTGGTTAATGATTCTGATATAATACATATTTTAGTTTTTGTTTTAATTTCTCTGACCCTTAAATGGTCAAAGATGTAAGCAAGATTGCTGGACGCATGCCTCGCTCCGGAAGGCGCGGTCACCGGTCAATTACGACAAATTGCTCCAATGAAATGAATTTCGTTTTCGACTCCCGCGCAGCTAAGAGATGCACCCGCTTTGAGACTGTTTAATTGGTCACGGTGCCTAATCTTAATGCGATTAACACAAATAATTGTCTTAGAAATTGTTTTCTTGATTTATTGTTCAGTAAGAGTTTGCACGTGAAAATATTTCAGTTCCTGAAGCAACCAGACCGGCGCGGCGCATCAGCGCATGCGCATCGCTTTGTTCTGAGGACCAAAGCGACGCCAAAAACGAAGTCTTAATTACATTTGAAGCAAAAGTCTTAATTCATTCCACTTTACCATGAACGCAATAACATCTTACAAACTTAATTCAAAATAAATAAAACTAACAACACCTGACCACGTGGAGTCAGCATTTCCAAACCAGTATCAGTGACGTGATACTAGCTACATCACGACATCGTCTAGGTACAACTACACCGCGCGCGCTGCCGTGAGATCAGCGATATATTCAGCTATGACGTAACGTATGCAGATGTCTGGCAGGACCTAGAGGGCTACTCTACTTTTAGGTAAAGCGAACGAACTATACAACGAGATAGAGTTGTTGTTAAAGCGGCAGTGAGCTAGAGTGAACCCATGGGTGTTTTACTCCGTCATGTTCAATGATTGTTTGTTTGTACCGGTTGACCCTTTCGGCAAACATTAGGCGGAGCAATAACCATTCAAGGGGCATTTTTTTGTTTTAAAAAGGTTATCGATGTTTTAGATCGAAAAAGAGGAGTGTTGTCATTTGGCATATCTCTCTCATTTGCGTATATCTCTGAAACTGATAAAGTGATCGTGTATTTGAAAAAGTTATGTCCTTATTTCTCCTTAGGTAATGGTAAAAAATGTTTAGCTAAAAAATGTTTAGAAAATTGAACAAAAAAACATATATTTCGTGTACAAAGTGGTCTGAAGTAGATACATTCGAGTACCAAAGTGTTTATCACCCGATAAGGCGGGCCCGTTCCGTTAGCAGAGCACGTGTGATCCGCCCACGTATGACGTTTCGCACCCACTTGTACCTCTGCACAATAGAACTTTACTAGGATATTCATAGATGATAACTTATAGACTTAGCACAGTTAAACCGTTCCTGTAATTCTGTAATCCTCCTACACTTCACATTAGATGGATTTATTTTGATTTCTGAAAATTTATGTATTTTAACTGTTTTGTACCTAGGTGTGTTGATTGATGTAAGTTAAATTCTTTGAATTATTATCGTGAGTGCCTGGTTTATTGACGTATCAGCACTATCAGCCCACCGACCGTGTTCTAGTTATATGTGTGAGGTAACTAAATATCTACCAATACTTACACCTGTCCGTATACCAGGAATATTCACTCAGGTACCTACATATTTAAAATTTAGTACGTGTACTCTATTCTTTCATAAATAAATGTATTTATCGAAAGATTATTTTACTACAGCTACAACAAACACTGAACACTCGTGCAGATTAGGATTGTAATCTCTGTAACAAGACTAAACCTTATCACGTGAAACTAAAGTATGACATCAAAGGATATGATGAAAGAACCAGACCTTTGTAAGGCCAATAGCTTTATAAAGTCCAACCCGTAAAGGTATTTGGAAATGTGTGATTTACCCCAAGTTAACATTCCCACAATCCATAAACAGTGAGTAAACTTAAACAAAGCTCAGCTCATCGCCATCAAAGACGCGTCTAATCGTTACCAGGAACGCAGCAACACACAAGAGGAGCGTTAAATATTTCCCATACCGCACCAGCCAGCTGAGCTGCACGCAATAATGACCCCTACACAAAGGAAATACAGTCCCACCGCACAAGCCGAGCAATCACCATAAACACCACTATGTTACACTATCAAAACTAAGTGGACGTCCACTTGTAAGTGCTAGCAGAAGATGGATGCTCTCTCGTATCTGACCGGTTTTTAACTCATTAACGTAGCACTAATTGACCGTAGGTACTAATAGCGTAAAGTATCTCGAGCTGTTATACCAGAAAATTCCTTGAACTGATTTCAAATTGAGTTTTGTCTGTGTATTCGTAACTGTTAATTAAATAATTGTAGCAGAACAGAAGAGCTAGACGCAAGCAGACTTTAATTAAATTAATGGCGGACAAGTCTCGAGACTACCATTTACCAAATCTTCCTCGTAATTTGAAAGGCCCTAAAGCAATTATACTTATGCTAAACGCAGAAGGAGCAAAAAATACCCTTGGATTGCAACTTGGTCGTACATTTTAATATCCGTGAGACGCTCAAGCCCCTCCAAGGTTGCCGTTCATTAACTTATCGTTAGAGCTGTAAAGGGCGACGCCTCAAGATACAAGACTAACAAGACTAGCCCATTATGTTTGTTTTCAAATACCTAGAGACCTCGATTTTATTACAACCTTGCACAACCGATAATACTACGGAATGTCGGTCCGACCCATTTTAGGGAGAACTAAAATATTCTTACAAAGCATTTTAAAGCTTCATCAATAAAGTGGATAATGTGTGGAGTGTAATTTATGTATGTGATCGTCGGGCAACATGTGCAAGCGAGTAATGGGGCCCGGCGACAGGCGTCGCGACATTGACCGCCACTGGCGGATAAAATCAACCAAACAGACGTCTGGCACCTCGCCAGCGGCCCTTCACCTTAACGAGCCCATCGCTGGAACCACCACCAATGCTGGGGTGGCACCAGACAACTGGAAGGGGGAGCTACCTGGCCCGCAATGGAAGCCACCCATAGCAAAAGTTCCGCTCACTCAACCCTTCATGTAAAGTCTGGGACGGTATCGATCCGGAGCACCCTTTCAATTGAACCTAACTGTTGTAGTAATGTTAAACACTAAATTAAACATTTATTGAGGCCCCGATTTTCGGAAAGAAATTCTGTGTAAATTATAAATAACCAATCATAATAAACCAGCATGTAATATTCAGCATCGTAAAAAGGCGACCTTCATTTTCACGAAAACTTCAGTCCATTATTCGATTCTCGGAAAACCCGAGTGAGTCACCGTCACCGTCCTATCGCAGGCCTACTACAACATCGTATATTTACATCGGTGGACCCGATTCAAAAACTCGAATACGCTGAATGATTCATGCCTACTTATGAATCAGAAATGTGCGACAAGGAAATTTCACTTGGGATATAAATGTTCTAGCCTCTGAATATGATGGCAGTTTTCAGAAAATGGTTAAGAATGATGTGAGAAATAAAAAATGTTACGTTTATGCAGATATTTCCACAATCCAAAGAAATAATGTACAGCTCAAGGCCGTGCAAGAAAATAATCCATTTAAAGAACAAGAAAATGTGCGTTAGGGACATGACTTGAAGGTCAGGAATGAGGAAGTTGGTGGAACAAGCTTTACTTTATACCCAGAGAAATAATAAGTATGTTCAGCTTCAGAAAGAGTAACACTGGAGAGTTACTAAGGGCAGAGAAGATTACGCGGTTATCTGAAGCACAAGGCATCGAAATGCTGGCCGGAAACGATCCGGAAATGGCGGGCATTCCGCGGCGGCGCCGAGCTCAGCCACCGCACGCTTCCAAGAAAAAAATAATCAACACACACTTTTGGCATTGAAATGAAACCTTTTTGCGTTTAACCGCAAACCAGCAAGAAAACGTATTGCGAATATTGATAATGGATACCAGGCTACAATTTGTTACTCTCGATTAATTTTCGCTAGCATTGCAAAATTGCGTTTACTTCAATTATCTGCGGTGGAGAACCCAGCTGGTTATCTGTTCTTAGAAAACATTTTAAATCCGTATTTATTGTTCCGTAGCGATAAGGAACAATAACAGCTGCACCGGCCCCGGCACAGTAGAACAAAGAGGCATAATGTGGACATTTTAAATGGCAACGCGCAACACTGACGCCTATCAACGTTACATGCTTTTAAGCGTGGCCTGATTACATGGAGTAATCTGAAAACGAATCATGTTTACATAGATAAATAGTAGGGCACGTGAGTACTAAAAGAAAAAAAATAACGTGTGATAGCCACTATACTGTGGTACCTACGTATACAGCAGACGGGTGTCTAGACTGCTAATAATTTCCCTTTAAGGGCAACGTATAATTAATTTGAATTAGGTACAAAAGAACACTCAATTTGTATGTTAAAACTCTGCAGTTTGTTAACGGACATTCCGTTTGCTGCGAACATGCATATTATAAGTCGGTTGGTATGAATTTCGTTCGGAATACATTGGTTTTGGCCTTCGGAGGCAAAGGGTCGCTGGTCGCCGCCCACACATGTCGGTTACTTGTTTTATTTAATGTTTTAATTGCGTCGCCCACATCCAACATTCAGGCGGAAAGTACTGGGTACCGGAGCGGCGGTTCCATATTCGTAACATCTTGACTTCTCGGCGAATGAACTTTGGACTGCAAAATTTTGTGATTTTCCACACCGTATTTGGTGTTATGTAAGTGAACAAAACTGGATTGTTACAAGATCAAGGATTTAAAACAAACAAATATGTATTTATTTTTAAAGGATCAGTTTACGATATGATTATGTAACACCATATGATCTTTCAGTCAAGATTGAAACATGCCACATCATCCATATTAGGGAAAAAGCATATTGACGAAAAGGTTACCAAGTATTATGGAGATAAAGATTGACGCCCTTTTGACATTAACTTTCCAACATTAATGGGCAAGAAGGCAATAAACAGCCTACGTATTCAAGCAGCGGGGATAAACTGCAGTTACTCGCTCTAGTATTTTACACAGCACCTTTGCAAAAACGCGAACATATGCATTTTGCGCACTTACCTCTTTGTCGGTTCAAACCGAATGACGCCGTAAAAATATAATGGGAAACAGTTACAAGAGACAACGAACTGATAGACAAAGGCATTGTCTCGGCTGCTTGGCGGCGGCACTTATGCTAATTTCTTTTGAGGTTTGTTACGGCCCTCCTTTAGGGGTACGTCAATATTTTATTGCCACTAATAATTCATAAAACAAAGGACAATCGCGGTGGCTGCCGATTTTGTAACCAACTGTAGACATGAGAAAATATTGAAAACAAAGACATCTCAAAGCGTTTAAAAGGTTTAAAAAAAGGCATTTAGGTGTTCCTGATTGCGCAGACAGTTGAAAGCATTTCAAAATTTATCATGAGCGACCGTCACATACCGGACGCTGGCACCACCTAGCACCGGCGAGATAATAAATAACGCCCTTGGACTGATGGAACTCCCCACATTTATCTAACACACAGCATTAACTTAAAAAATGACAAGGCTTTTAAAATAAAATGATTTGAAGAAAATGCAAACTGCAGTGAGTGCACGCTATCAACGTTGGACTTAGCCACTATGATTTTATTCGTGGAAAAATTGTATTCGCACAGGGCTGAGGACCGCACAGCTACTCTGTTATCGCGGGAGATAACGAATCCAAATCGCTCGCTTGTCAGCGGAGCCGCCGCCGCACCGGTGCCTTATCGCATTTCGAAGAAATCGTCCACAAACATAACCGCGTCTATGCGAAATATTTCACAATCTGTTTGCTAATTCTTATTTCTGTATCCGTCCTTTATTATTTAATCTCTAAAAGTCCCATAAAACTTTTTTGTAATGATCTAATTAGGTGTGATATTTTTGGCTCCCATTTGCGTGTACGCTTTCTCTTAGTCTATTGTAAGGAGTTAACGG
Source organism: Plutella xylostella (assembly GCF_932276165.1). Lineage (NCBI taxonomy): Eukaryota > Metazoa > Arthropoda > Insecta > Lepidoptera > Plutellidae > Plutella > Plutella xylostella. Next base: position 6,238,834 of record NC_064005.1, read on the forward strand.
ATTATCGTGCTAAATCGAAGTAACAGAAAATAGGATTTCTTGTTCCGGTGGCCGCCCACGTACAGACATTTGGCGGGATGCCCAAGGAACTTTCCCTTGAAAATATTATATACGATCCAGGTAGGTAGGCACCTAGTCATATCCTCACATTGTATTGTTATTATGATGTATTAGGTACTCAGGAATAAAAAACAACTACTATAGCCGCATAAAAATAGATAAAGGACACATATCGCGTACTTTACATATTACTTATAGCCATAAAAGTACCAAGAAATATTGTGATAAATATTTTTTATGCGATTAATTTAAAAACCTAGTCGCGTCTCGCAGTATTCTTGTTGAATAACAAGCAAACATTATAGTTTTATTTGTTTTTGTAAAACAGGTATAATAATTTTCTGCAATGTTTTGTTTGAAATTTATATTTTCCGAGAATCATAAATGGACAATGATTGTGATTTGTACATTCTTGTAATTATGTTCTATGCAATATGTCTAATAATGGAAGAAACCTAAAATTTGTTATCGATGCATGCAACCATGACGATAACTGAAGCTGACTGAAGTGTTTACAATGCTTTTATATTGTTATACCTAGATACCATATTTTTTATATAAAATATTATATGTGCTTATGTAAGTAAGGAATAACTTAAACTGCAGCAGCAGCGGGCGTCAGCGACACACAATGAAGATATGCAAATTCTGATGTGCTGCAAAACTGTCTGGCTCCTCCAAGATCGCTCTTGCGATTATTGAACGACAGGTTAATGATCTTACATTACACTTTGTTGAATCCAATAAAAAACGGATGACCTCACAAAAACCATACATGTGTAATGTAACATTAAACTCTGGGTCAGAATTTGGACTTACTACAAAAGTAGACAATAAATGTCGAGATTTTCGTTCCAGTGATTTTCAGCGTCATTAGCGAAGTGAGCCGACACAATAGTGATGCAAATAATTTGCGATTATGGCAAGGTGACGTCGGAGGCGGGTTCGTTCAACTGAGGCGAGCGATGACACGCGGCGCGCGCGCACCACCAGCCACATGTCACCGGGGTTCGGGGGTGCCAGCGACATAGAGTGTGCTGCTGCTGATGGTAGTAGTGGACAAATGTGTGAATTGGTGTATGATAGAGGAATTGGATGTATTTGGTTGGTGTTTAATCAAATTGATTGTTTAAATGGTACCTAATAGAATAAAATTTGCATACAAGCATGTAAAAAAATTAAGAATAAAATTTCAGAAATTATTTTTTGAAAAAAAAAATGCCTATGTTATATGTATACTATAGCTTATAATGATGGAATTTTTGACGAGGAATAAACACACACTCAAAGATAAGTTTAAATTGTAAGTATTCGTACCTCTTACAGATAAAAAATAAACTTACTAAGATTAAAAAAATAAAAGTAAAACAAATTTTAAACATTGCAACTTACCAAATTTTCCTATACGTAGTGCAATCCAAAAAAACACTGTGCAATCTTGCGAAACCTCACAAAACTTGTGTGAACTTGAAACAACTCGCCCACCGGGTGTGCGCGTGCGCGCTACGAACACAAGCTTCTGACAGATGTCGGTCGGAAAACCCCTCGGACACTACGCGGGGCGGACGCACTGAGTAAATATTATGGCACGGCCGGACAAAGGTTTTTGTTATCTACTGCGGTGTGAACGAGCGCGGCGTGACGCGAGTCGCCCGGGCGGTGGTAGACCGAGGAGTGAGGCTCGCGCGTCGGCCCCGCCACCGTCTGATAAGCCCGGCGCGACGCCCCCCGACGACGCCTACGCCCGCCGGCGCCGCAGCGGTGCATCGTAAACACAGCACCACCGCCCCTCGCCCGGACCCACCCCCGCGCTCCCTGCACGCACCTACGCGCCGTTTCGCAACTGTGCAACAGATGCCACTTTCCATTTCAAACACTTCGAGAAACGAGGAAACCCTACAACAACGGCAGCCTACATACCGTACCGAGAACAACAATTGGTCCAAACAAAAGCAGAACCTTATTAGCGGACACCTAATTGGGTGCGACTGGTCGGGCAGAAATTCAATATGCAACGCGATCCGCTCGCTACATAAACGGAATAATTGAATTAGTGAGAGCATACTGACCGCGCGCCGCCAAACGACCTGACCACCTATGAAGCGGAGGTGTCGAAATATCGCTCGCGTCACAGACCGCAACGTCGAGACACACAACCGCAGGATGACCTTTTTGTACACAAATAAAAACTAACGATAGATTTATTAATGTATAGAATGTATTAAGTAGGATTAATAGGAGTAAGTACTCGAAAATTACTGCTACCTTGCAGCAAATTTTAAATTAATTAACAAAACCCATGAAAACTGAGCCCAATGCATTAAGTTTCCACACTGAAGAGAAGTAAATTAATATATATTTTTACGGGTGTAATAAAACATGACGGAGTTTAGATTAATTTCAATTGAACTAAATACTTTTATCAAACCCGCATCATTTAAATGATACTCAACAGACGAAAAAATACTTAGCAAAAGAGATGAAATAAACGCTAAATTAAATTCTAATGAAAAGTCGTCGGAACTAACAACCAGCGAGAAGGAACATAAGCACCTGATGTTGCAGAAGAAAGAGAAACGTTGAGGAAAACTGCACAATAAAATACATAAGCTACCTTAAGCTTTATGTGTGCGGGTATTGAGCATGTAATATGAACGGTTAAGTGTAAAAATAATACTAATATGACACTGTCAACATGGACGTACCATATGGCTAATTTTATAACCCCAAGTGAGAGTTCAATGATCGTTAAGCATTTTCCTTCCTAATGAAAGACAATAATGTCAGTAACCTCCGGAGCACATAACACAAACGCGCCATTTATACACGGCACTTATGAAATAAAAACAAAAATATGAATTTATTTGAAAATAAAGCGGTAGTCAATATATATGTGTAGGTATTTTTAAATTCAATGCTACCGCTTTGTATAAATAAATGATATTCTTGAAAATAAATATGAGCAATAGAAATGCATAACGAATTGAATTTTTGAAGATCACAAGAATAAACCAAAGGGGATAGATTTTGAAAACAAAAAAAATAAGTAGGTAGGACCTTAACCAGCGTGAATTTTGGAAGTGTTTGATTGTGGACTGCGTATGAGCAGACAAGTGCACAATCGTTTTCGGGGAAGCAGAATTTGCTCAACACATTGAAAGATAAATAAAAGAAAACGCAGGCAAAGTAATGAAGCATAAAACACTTTGCCATTGCAAAACTAAACTCTCTGGAGATCAACGTCTAGAATGCCGTAAAACTGAAATATTTCCGACCGTGAAGCGCAGGAAAGGTTTAAAAAAATGATTTAAACGAAATCGGAGTCGTGATTGCAAGCGCAGCCGTAAACATTTAACTTTTACGAGTGCGTTACTCTCCACACACTCCGCCGCCATGCTAATTAATCTCTATCAGACAAACTCACACCGGCCGCATTTTAAAAACATGCGTGAAAATTCTTCCTGCTTCTCCAGGCAACTAAATTAGATAAGATAATGAATGCGATCATATCAATCACTACTACAATAAACTGCTTGAAGTAGAAAAAGTTAAAAAAAATACTTTGTTAACACAGAATTTATGTCGTGCATTATAAAAGTTGGGTGACGAGCGAGAAATCTGACGGGGCGCGTTAGGGACTCATAAATTACGAGATTAATCTTTTCAAATAATTTGACCTTTCCATCGGACGAGGGTTCATTAAATAATAGCGTTGGTATTGGAAGTCCGCTCATTGTGCCGTCTATCACATTTTTGTTGTAGGCGGCACTGGAATTCACATCCCTGCTCCGTATTTAAAGATGGGTATTTTTGATAGCCAAGTTTGGACAAACACTTTGATTTATACACTACCAACTTGAATCCAAAGAGGCATTGAGTTATCGGATTCCATAAGTAGCGATTGTTTTGACACATTCGCGTAAGGCAAACACGTGGAGCGACTGTTTACATTATACGTATGAGAAATGACACCCTGCGTTACAACATTAATATCCTTTGAAATATAATTTATTATCTAGTGATAACATACTATCATTCCTTGGAATAACATAAATCGCAAGTCTTTGTGGGAGTGCGCATTGCACGTGCATTTACCAGTAAGTACAACATCTTTTAAATAAGGCATTCGAGGCGGAAACGTGGAAAATGTCAGTAATCTATAGAGCTGCAGGCACGACTGTTTGCCCTAATCGGAACAAGAGATTAGCAGCTGTTGTAAATATCAGCTCCATGCTTATTACTGTGACGTAATTATTATTGCTTCGTGTAACAAAGAAAATTAACTCGGCCAAGTCAAGGATTCCTTTGTGCGCTCTTTGTTAGGATGCACTGGAATGTTAAAGACTATTTTTAACAGCTTAGGCGCTGCGCTTTATGGTATTAATATTGCAAAGTTTTTAGTGTTCGTTTAAAGCATGAAATTTAGTACATATTTGTAGTTACAATACATTGTGATAATGACGCAAGTTAAACTTACACTCGTAACAAAATTTATAGCAGTCTTACTTAAACAAAAGCTCGTTTCAGTACACATTATCTTTTAAAAAATATTACTAACATTGTCCACGGCCAGGTAAAAAACTTAATTCGATGTGCAGAAAAACTCTCATAACGGATACTTAAAGCATAAGCGGTTACCTATATTGCATGGGCTGCTTGTCCGAGGGAATTCCGAGCGAGCCAACCTGATGACTCACTCTCAGTGAACCCGAGCCACTTTTTTTTACTCTTGACCACCGGAGACTTGAGCTGTCTCCATAAAGCTCAACTTCTTCGATAATAGCGAAAAGTGGCCGTTCGAAAACCAAATTAATGTGGCGGCACTTTTGATTTGCTTCAAAACTTCCAAGTACTATGTCGTCCATATAAACCTTGTGTTTGTGTAAAGCCGTTAACGTTAACAACCCAATAGATACCGTGCCACCTACTGGGCCGGCGCATGCCTCTTCAGGGGCAATTGTTTGACCAACACTGGAATAACAGCTATTGTTACGTGAATTTTTTACTTTAGCGGTGTGGCCCATTTTTGAGGAATGGTGACGTGTCTGTTGGAACTTATTATTTTTTTCTTCTATGACATGCATTATATTTTTTATAAGAAAAAGAAATGAACTCATTTCCAAAGCTCTGTTATGAAAATTGAAAGATGCTTTCGGTTTTTTACTATTATGTATTTTTTTATATTATCGTGAGTCTGATAGGTAGGTAAGTAGTTATATTTTTGGTACGGCTTTTAATTGTGCCAAACAGGAAAAAGTTCGTTCTCGTTTTAGTGAATATCTGAGTGTAACTTCCTATAAGCAAATACAATATAATCATAATAAAATTGATATACTTAATGAAAACAAATTTCATATGCTAAGTAGGTAGGAACTACATAATAATATTATCAATAATAATCATTTCTAGAAGAAAACACTGTCAACTTTAGCACCAACGTAGGAGTTACTTTGTTGAGATATAACGAGAACTTCTTAAAAGGCTAATTGGATATTATGAGATACAAATGTTTGTGAAATCCCGTTCCATCCGATTTCTTAAGATTTCCCTACGGGGCAACCCACAATACTCCTTTATGGAAACCGTCCCCAAAAAGCCAGTCAAAGAAATAACAACAACGGTAACTACAAAGACTATTGGGGTAAAACCTTTATCTTTAGATAACAGGATACTTTAAAAATACAATAGCAGACTTATAAACATTTAGATTTTGAGGGTTTTAAGAAGATTCAAATGAAAGAGAAAATGTATGTGAATCCGGAATGTGAAATGCAAAAATGTGGAGACCCAACGTACCACTTCTTACCAAAGAACCACGAGATGTATATGGCCTGGATAACATTAATTGGCAATCTATCAATCTATTTTCAACCTTCAGTAAGATCAAACCAATTCGTAAGATGTATCTCATTGTATCTAGTTAATGGGTTATATCAATAAAAATGTGTCACATCTGCTAGCGTGCAAATTGTTTACTTCCGTTGCACGGATGACTCACGCCGCTTCTTAGAAATTTCAAACTATACATTATACAGCTATTACATAAATAAACTCGAATAAAACCACACAGATGTAATTGACTTGCTCGAGAGCTTGAAATCATCGTCTACTAATAAAACGGGCAACAAAAAAACAAGCCATGATTCGTCACTGTCTTGGTCTGTATTCTAAACGATGTATAAAAATTATGACCGCCGATTTTCCGGATCGATAGACGCGTGCGGTGGAGCCTTTGGGGAATCCCCAGACGAGACTTGATGAAATGGCCGCGTTCGGTGAAATTGCACAAGTCGCGTGATGTGGAGATGTGGGTCAAGTCCGGTTCGTTTTCGCTGCAAAGGTTACCGCCGCCGCCGCCGCGCTGGAGTCCGGTTGTGCACTCTTGCGCAACACTAGCCTTGTAGGATCACACGCTTCCAGAAATCATGATGAAATTATGTGATAATTTTAAACTTTTCTGTTAATATTTAGTGGTTTAACATCTCCACCGCATTGATACGCACGCAGGGCGTCATAATACTGTTTACGTCAGAAAAAGACGTAAACACATTTAATTTATAAAAATTAGATATACCTATAATGTCTGTATTCGAGGTTGACAAACGCATGTAGATTATTTTAGCTAAACGAAAATATTATAAGAATTTTACTTATTGTTTGTCACCTGTTCAGTATACTAAATTCGAGGAAAAAGGATTTGAACCGTTAAGGTAAACAATAATTTTCAACTTTACGATTCAATACAAGACTAACTACGTGACTAAAATCACATTTCAATCATTATTGACGAAGAAACAAAAACTGCAAAGTTCAGCCTTAACATTAATCTACGCATTAGGTAAGTTGAAATAGTATAGCCCATGATGAATCTAATCATATTTTTAAGACTTGAACTGATTGAATATTCCGCTTCATAAAAGAAAATCAAGAAGTCGTAAACGAGGACAGTCGTGTGAAAAAATTAAGAAGCACACGGCAATACCTCAAGGCAATATATTCTCGTAATGCGAGGCAGTTCTTGGAAAGAAGCCTTTGCCGCGAGAAAGGCGGTGCGTGGATGACGTCATCGTCGCATGACGCATACTCGCGCGATGTGACGTCACAATTTACCTACTCGATTTATTCACATTGGTTTTCCCACCAAAATATGTATCGTATTTTGTTATTGAAGTCATTAGAATTAAATGAACTATAAGAAGGGTTTTAATTAAAACCAGATTAAAATATTTACCGTCAATCTAGCGCCCTCTCTTGGCTTTTGTCCGTACTTTTACATGAACTTGGCGGTTTAAATAATGTTTCATGAAGTTTCAGTGATGATTTCATTTCATTTTATTTTCAAATTAATACGGCACAGGGTATTTCCCGGTGGCTTATCTCCTTAATTTATCTTATCACGAAAAGTATTAAAAATAATGACATGTTTGATTTTTTGTTCTTTTCATTTCATTATTTTCTAGAACCTTCCGTTCCGTTTGGCAAATAAACATAGAGTATCAATAGACACATTTCATCAGAACCAGCTAATAAGTTTTTTCAATAAGCGAAAAACATGGCCTTCAACTACGTTCGTGAAAATGTTGCGATGACGTCATCTTTGGAGGAAAACGGCGAAATATGTTTGTCTCTTTCCATCCATTCGATTAATAGCAATTAGCGCACGATTTGGTAACTCATCTTGTGTTTTGAACACTGTTTACATAAGGAAGGAAGGCCTTAATTATATTTTAAATTAAATAGGTGAGTTCTAAATACAGATTACAGGAATTTATTGGAATATTTATTATTACCTACCTAAGTACTTGATTCTACTAGGACTGTCCAAAAACTTTTGACAGTGAACATTAGCATGCAAAAATTAAGGTCAGTATCATTATATTTAGAGAAAGTTTTGGAAATATCTATAATAAGTTAATAACGCAATATGTTGAAATCTATCTACCTGCGTAATCCAATACTTATGTGAATATATTTAAATAATATGATGAACAAAAAAGTTAACCAAAACAAAAAGTTCTCAAGTAACGCAAACCGTTAAGGGAGCCAAGTATAACTTTGCAAAAAGTTGTGCCCATACTGGCAATGGATAATAACAAGATAATTAAAACTTACGATAGATTTTCCAGTGCCTTCGTCACCGTCGTGCTGATAGTCGAACATCGTGGCGAACATAAGACTGTCGTCTTGTTCGCAGTTGTAGGGCACCAGCTGCGACATCAAGCCGGCTTTGCACAAGTTCACCAACAGTTAACAACCCAAAGGGCTCAATAGACAACAATAAGTCTTTAAAAAAAGTTGCAAAACTAAAAGCGCCAAATTCAATTCACAGTGATAAGGAATGAGTCACTCTCGGCGGCGCGGGTACCGTAGCGTACGGTTGGCTAGAATGTTTTATATCAGACTGAGTCACTGACGTTCTACAGCCCGGTTTTGTACGATGGCAAACAACCTCAACTGCGCACGCGCGCCGCCAGCCTCAAACGAAGAACGACCTAAACGCAACAAGAATTCCAACTATTCAGCTAACGCGCCAAACTCAACTTTTTAAAACGCAAATTCTGCGATACTAGAGCACATCTGATTCAGTAAATAGTTGCTCTATGACTGAAGATGTCATTACTGTTGCTTTTGGCGGAGACCCAGAATTTTTACAACCTGATGAGGTGATGGGGAATACCGCGAGCGATGTGGCATTTTGAGAGAGTCCTATGTCCAACAGTGGACTCACAAAGTATAGCTAACCTTTTATTACGGTAAAAAACAAAGAAAAGGTTTCAAAAGTACCAACGAAGGTAGGTAGATGAGTAATAAGTAGGTTAGTTATAAATGCAATAATAAAGCTACGTGCTTACACTCAACGAAACAACGGTAAGTTTCATGATACATGACACCAAGCAAAGTTATTACTTTAATAATGACTCAATAATTTATAAAGACAATACATAATATAATGGTGTATACCGTTTAAAATGCACTTTATTCAATGAATAGAGTAAGCAGTAGCACAGCAATGACAAAAAAGTTTATTTTGATACCGAATTCGAAAAGAAAGGCTTGTGGTGTATAATATTTAAATGACAAAAGGTACATTTTGAAAGCAAGGAACTCGATAGATTAACCAACGTTACAATCGATAAATTTATTGGTGAGTCCAGCTGCAAACTTTCATTTGGTCTCGTTGATAACAAGCCTGGTTACTCCAGTTTTGAGGCAGTTTAGGATTGATAACATCTGGTTCTTGTCACTAGACCGGAGTTGAAATGCAATTATTTAGATGTTGTATTTATTGATCTGATTCCGGTTTTCTGAGATATAGTTCACAGAATGTTTCATAATGTTCGTTGTTATGCACGATTTGCCAGGACGGGTTTGAAGAGCCATATCTCGTTAGTTCCGAGACTATCATTGATACTTATTTTTGTAGTCAAATAATATTTTCAAGGCTACTTTATTTAAACTATACGTTGATAAAAAATATATTTATAATTTAAGCAGATAAGAAAACTTGAACAAAGGTCAGGATTTTTACCAATAAGCACATACACATAGGTAATAATTGTAGCGAAAATTTATATAAATACCGAAATACAAATACCACCTATGGGATGTGAGATGTGATGAATTAAATATTTGTAATTTTAATGTTTTCATGTAAAAATTAGGACAGCGGACATTTGGCAGAAATTCAGGATCGAACACCGAGAGCCCGTCACCTTGATAGCATTATCCACTACCTCGATAACAGTATGACATGACGTAATAGCATCTGCGAATTTTTCATTATTATCAACAGAACATTTTAATGAAAGCAATTTTCCTTCAGATGTTACTTCATATTACACATTCGTTTTGTGAATTATAAGATCTACCTAGCAGCATAATAGATAATATTATAGATTTTAAGGGTTTTGTTTAATTATAATTACAAGTGGTGGGTAAGCTAGATGAAATTAAAACCAACTGTCCATGTATTTAGCAGCGTTACCATGTAAAGTAGCGAGTTTACCGAAATGTAACAGTCTAGAAGCATTTAACAATATATTCTAATCAACCCGTCAGAATCTCATCGAGAAAGTTCATGTGAAAACTCTGAATCATATCCCCGTACATGGCGCCCGCAGTTCAAGGTCGGCTTTCCACGATCGGTCACGCCACGTGAACGCTACAATAACAAGAACAACCAACGGAATTCTGTGAACTAGACCTTGGTCTACCTGGATGATGTCATCATCGAAAACATAGTGTGCCCTCATCTTGATAGGAGGTCATTATAGGGGTAGCAATTACTGCTGTAATGTCATCGTTACCCTTCGCAGGGGCCTAGCTCTGCTCGATATAAGCCTACTTCAAGACAAATGTTTGATGAAAAAACCGGCCAAGTGCGAGTCGGGCTCGCGCACAAAGGGTTCCGTAGCAGCAAATCAGTGTAAGCACAATAACTTAACCAAAATTACAGTTAAACCAACCTATCTCAAAAACTATAAGAGATACTTTGATCAAACCAAAAATCGTTGAAAGAGTTAATTAGCATGCATCACCTCTATTTTTTTTAGAATTTTATACCCCGTAGTTATAAAAATAGAGGGGGGGGGACATACTTTTTACGACTTTGAGAGCTGATATCTCAAAAACCGTTCACTTTAAGAAAAATGTTTTTTAGAAAACTTTATATCATTTTAAAAGACCTTTCCATTGATACCCCACACGGGTATGTACATCGAAAAAAAAAATTTCATCCCTCAGTTACATGTATGGGGGGCCCCACCCCCAATTCTTTTTTTTACTATTTAGTGTCATATTTTTGTAGCGGTTCATACAACACATATTCCCATCAAATTTCATCACTGTAGTACTTATAGTTTCCGAGTAAATCGGCTGTGACAGACGGACAGACGGACAGACGGACATGACGAAACTATAAGGGTTCCGTTTTTGCCATTTTGGCTACGGAACCCTAAAAAGTATACTTTGAAGAGGGATTCGAACCCGGGGGATTTTGGCCGAATATAGAGATACCTCTTACATGAGAACTATCTAGTCAAGGAACCTAGGGCCTTAGCCGTAGGGCTCTATTCCTGCAGGAGGAAGGCCGCATACTGGATGTTGTGGCGCCTGGGCGAGAGGCTTATGTCCAGCAAAGGAGGGTTAGGTGCTAGTGGTGGTGTTTATTATTTAAAAAAGGATCTGTGTAAATATGTGGTAGGTAGTTAATTAGTTACTCATACAACTATTGTTTAAAAAAAATATCGTGTCATACAGTGGTCACATCACAACCACAAAAGGTAGTTTAAATGATAATGACATGATGTGATGATACTCATGTATAGTACTTATTTACTACATAAGTAGCGTTTTTTCCAATGTTGTTTAGTAACGGGTATTTTTTTAGGTAGTACTTATCTTTTTGATTTTGAAAAACTACAATAATAAAATTTAAAAAATATTAAATGTTTATTGGAATCGAAGAACTACTTATCCTTATTATTGAATGTTTAAAGATGATTTCATGTAAATGAGAGCCGCGGCTCCGCTTCAGAGAGCCCTGTATGAGTTTTGAAGTGACCATGTCGGCAGGCTCCTAGCGTTTCTGCCCAGCCTGCGCATCCCGATTGTACGCTGTACGCTGTAGTGTAGTGGAGACAATTTTGTTGCGAACCGTGATTTTTGTGAATGTTAGCATCAGTTTTCTTGTTACCTACAGACAAAATAATGTATAACAGTTTGTTACTTACTGGTTTGGGTGTGTTAGGTACGGGTTTGGACTCTAAAGATACATCAATTTGATAATTAAAATATATGTACATGCACAGGTACCGAATACTTCCGAAAGAGCAAATACACTATGAGAAATGAAAGTAGGTGAGCAACGGTACGTAATGGCTGATTAGCAAGTCTTATTAGCACTCCTAGCGAGAAACGAACAATATACACAATTCAATGTTCCCTGCCACCACATGGTTACTTAGGAATTCAAACTCTAGGTAGTGCATGGGTTCCATATTAACCACGGCCAGTTTAGCAAAAGAAATTATTACAAAAAAAAATAGAGAAATTAGTAAAATATTACCCAAAGGTCTAGTCTGTGATGATGCTGAAGTAGCATAGCTTCGTATTTAAAACCGTCACTTCAGGATTTTTTTTTGTCTCAAACATGGCAATATGAGGCGTGTAAGACCATTATTTGATGCTGGAAATTCAGGATTAACTAAGCTAAAATCTGAAGAAATGTGAGTGGTATTAACTAACATATTTAAGATAAACTTCATAGAGTTGTATTTGAACTATTTGATGTTCTATTGAAAATTACAGTAATGTTTAATCTTAGACCTAAAACAAATCTACACATTTCTTAATTGTTGGAACACCTGTTTCAGTTAGCGGTTTATTATTGCTGAATAATTTAAACAAACTGCATTTTCTACTACATTTTGATAAGCAAAAAAATGGTTTCATTTACTAAATCATGTTCTAGATATTATAATTAAATATTCCGTGTTTCATATATAAGTATATATTTATTTTACACTGGCTTTGTCCTGCAAGAATCACTTTTACTGAAATTTTACTTTTGTATATGTTACGGCTAATGTGAAGGTAAACTTAAGATTACCCAGGAGAATGCTAAGGTGTATGACATGACACAAAATGTTTAATTATGATGAATAGTTAAAATTGTATACTATAAACATTAACTTCGTTAATAATGCTATAAATATTACAACATTACCAAATCAAATAGTTAGCATTAAATAACAAAGGATTTTCATATTCAGGCTCTAGAATCTAGACTATGAGAATTCAGACTTTTTTTTGGGCAAATGGGCCACAATCATTCAGTAAGGACCAGGCACATGGTTGACTGCTTTTGCTACACAATACACATTTTCATTATAACATTTCCAAAATAAATAAAAAAACATACTTAATATACAATATAAATAACAAAGCCCACAACAATTAAAAAAAAGTTAATCTAACAGTCCTTTTTTGAATGTACCTGGTTCCACCATTCCCATTATGCCAGCCATATTCCATTGTTAAATGGTCAGCGAGATCCTCTGAACCAGTTACCACTACATATACTACAGCTATAATTGATGTTGAGCCTCATCCATATGATTTATACTTGCCAATCATCAATACTATGTATTTATACAGTACTCACACCTTAAAGTAATAATCACAATATTTTTGTTATTTACTTTTTTTTCTTGCTTTTATCTAACATGAGATTAGTTGTTGGACCATAAGCAGTTCTATTGAGTGGTAAAATGACAGAATTTTATTTACTAACTAAATTTAATATCCAATGAGGTAATAATCTATATTTGGATAAATGACTAATGCTGTGGTGTTTGTACGTTTATCAGATAGCATTATCAGTAGGAATTTACTATCTTGCGATTGTAAGTTGTACATAGTGAAAAACATCCTGAATACAGAGGACCCTTTTCTAAGTGTTGGAACAGTGAAAAGTAAACTTTTTTTAATGGTAATAGGTATGGTAGGTGGTGCAGCATATTTGCAGCTTGCTGGCGTATAAGATAGATGCAAGTTAAGAATAGATCAAAATCCCAAGTCCACTATGTAACATTTAGAAAGACCATACTGATTGTACCTAAAGTTTGTAACTACTATGGCTCACGAACTAGAAAATATCTTGTACCGAAAATTCTCAATAACCTACCAAATGAAATTAGAAACGGATCTTTCTCTAAGAATGTCTTTAAGTTGAAGATCAATAACTATTTACTTGCAAACCAGAATAATGTATTATAGTTACCTACCTAACTTGTAGATACCCACTTAAATGTATATGTAGTTAGTATATGTAGTGTTTATGTAGTGTATTATACTCTTGCACCACAACTACCTCTAATCCTATTTTTTAATTTATATAACTCTCTTCCATCCAAAGGTTGTCTGGTAGAGATTGCTATAAGCAATAAGGCCGCCTTTTTGTACTGTTGTTATTTTTAAGTTTTATTTTGTATTGATTCTGTTTTTTTTGGTGCAAATAAAGAGGATTGTATTGTATTGTATTGTATTGTAAATGCGTAACCTATTGGTCTGAGTAAAAGTGGACGGGCGTGGTGTATCTATGTACCTACCTATACTACCTATTGTGCTGAATGCAGGCACCATACCCGCCTACCATAGTTCTTTATTTTTTATTGTTAGATTAAATTTATCTGTTGCATGTTAGTTATAAGTCACATGTAAGTAAAAGAATTTAGTTAAAGAGAGCATGTACTGGCAATAAACTACCTTGTAGTTTGGCGGTGTTTAGTTTTAAGTCAAATTGTATATATTTTTTTCTGAATAAATAAATAATCTAATCTAAATACTTAGAATAACAGTTTAGGTATCTAAGGCATGAGTTTAGTGTATCAAGAGATGTTTGACACAACAATAACAGTGTTGATGAGTACATGAGTACAATCCATTTTTGATAGTAATTGACATGATGCCTTTCACATACTAAAGCATGGATAAGCTCAATATGAACCAGAGCAAAAGTTTATAAGAACCTTATTTTGAAATATAGTTCTGGGTTCCAAAATAATGTTCTTATAAACTTTTTCTGTTTCATATTGAGCTTATCCATGCTTTAGTATGTGAAAGGCATAATGCGCAAGGTTTCATCTCAAAGCCAGAAATATATTTCAGTACTCACCATGAGTGTGTTGGGCCTGGCCGTGGTGGAGGCCGGCTGCGAGTCATTGTAGGACCCCTGAGAGGACTGACTGTCGCAGGAGTAGTCCGACTGGTTGGAGACACTGTCACTGACCTCCAGCTTCATCGTCATCGGTCCTGGTACACCTCACTGCCACTAGACGAAGTCCCTTTACGTAACACACACTTGCAAACGCACAAAATCGACCCTGAGGTTAAATTGTCCAGCTGGTTTCCGCGTATTATTGTGTCCAACTTCAGCTTTGCAATTCGCTGCTGTTTTGTTATCTTACGAAATGTGCGTAGGTTTGAACTTTATAGGATTGTGTTGTAAGCCCAGATGAATGAATGTACAAAATTAATTACGGAAAATTGCAAATAAATAGCGATAAAATTAAAAACACTTGCGTTGCGATATTGAGAATTGACAAGTAGGTATTTTAGTTTGACAGTTTACAAAAGAAGGTCGTGAACAAATCTGAAAACAATGATGAGTCATCGTATTGGAATGACGTAAACTTCTCTTCGGTTGGGGATACCTTTTTTGTAGTTAAAAACGACATATGCGCCGTGTTAGAATAAAACTAAATTCTCATTTATGTAAAGGAAAAAAGAGTCGTAGAGATCATTTTCCAAAAATACAAACATCACATCATTTTCCACCAATCCCAAAGCACTATTTTATGACGTCACATACGCGTCATCCGGGCCCTGTTTATCAAAATCAACTTCACCTTATAGGAAGGGAAGGACTGACATGCAATGCAACCATCTTTATTCGTATAAGTAAAAGTACTTATACTTTTTCTCATTGTCAAGATATCAATACCTACACATGTTTTTTATGATTAATAAATAGGTACGTTGAAACTGAAAACTATAAGTAACTACTTACATTATCAAGATAAGCACTTTAATAGGTTGGTTTAATAGGTGCATAGTACTTACTAAATTAAAACAGATTGATTTAAGTATGTTTTTATAAGATAGTTATTATAATCACATCAAGTGTTATTTGGGGTTAAAGGAGTTAAGTGATGAAAGCCTATAAAAGTAGAAATGATAATAATATCAGCAACCCATTTGAAAAAAGCCTTTCATCATCATTATCAACCCTCTATCATCCTCTGTGAGCTATAGGCAACCATAAGTGTACTCAGTGTTTTGAAATCAGTGTAAGGTAAAAGGTAAGTACCTATACATTGTTAATCTGATAAACGGGGCCTATTTCGTTGCCGTTGTTATTCTGAGGAGTATATTTAATAATCTGTGATGATTTGCTGTCATGTAAGAGAATGTCAACCAACCGTCAATGTCAATATCATATGGGTGGAGTTGTGTTCGAAGCGTTTCATATTGACATGACATAGATTATATGGACCAATTTAGTTCGCTCTCACCGGAACAGATAAGTTTGTGGCACTATACTGTCGTGTTTCTATTCACACATCTTATTCTGTGCACTGAACTCGCACTGACTGAATAATCTGATCAATCTGAATGAATAAAGAACATCAAAATATTGGGCAGTGCAGTGGTTTCCGAACGGACACAGCTGAAAAGTGAGTGAAGTGAATCAACGTTGAAATTATTATTTTCTTGTTAAACTCGAGCATGTTGTGTTTTTACACGTGACTTTCAGTTAAATAAAATATATTTCAAAATAGAACGAACAACTGAACTGAATAAATGTGAAAAAAAAGAGTATTTGTAAGAAGTAAAGTAAATTAACTAGACCACCACCAACAATATGTCTGGAAAGAAATGCAAACATTGTGGTTCTTCAGACATCGAAGTAGACCCCGCGCGGGGTGATGCGGTGTGCACCAACTGTGGTACCGTCCTTGAGGACAACATCATCGTCGCTGAGATAGAGTTTGCGGAAAACGCACATGGAGGTGCCTCTACCATCGGTCAGTTCGTCTCAGCTGACACTAAAGGTGGTGCCACTGGATTTGGAGGAGGTAACTGGTTTATTTTTCTACTTACCTAGTCCTATTTGTAGTAGTTGGTTGCTGTATAATTGAATATATATTCTAATATTTACCAAACTCAATTTATTTTACTTTTTCAGCATTTAATGCGGGTATTGGCCAAGAATCCAGAGAAGTGACTCTGAAGAAAGCGAGACATGGAATAACCGCCCTCTGCCAGCAGCTCCGGTTGAACCAGCAGTGCATTGACATAGCCTGTAACTTCTTCAAGATGGCTCTGTCCAGACACTTGACTAAAGGTCGGCCGGCCAGCCATATTCAAGCAGCCTGTGTCTACATCACATGCCGAACAGAAGGCACTGCGCGTATCCTTTTATAATAGTTATTGCTAAATTATTGTAATAATAATTTGTAATAATATACTATTTATCTTTTAAGATGCAATTTAGTAAGTACATTCTTTTCTCTGACTTTTTAAACCTTCCATGGCTTTAAACATTTTACAGTCATTACTCCATAGGACTATATTCTACCATATTGTTATTTAATTCATGAAACAGTTACTATCTGACAATATCTTGAAATATTTTGGTTTTCCAGTACATAGATACATTAAACCTAATTTCTTTGTTCTGATATCCTTAACAATGACAATACAGATTTACTTATTGATATAAGTGATGCACTTGGGATATGCTGTTATCAACTCGGCCGCACATACTTCAGATTGTCAAGAGCTCTGTGCATCAACATTCCTTCAATGGGTAAGTACCTAGTTATGAATAAAGTTTCTCCGCTTCTAGCCTTTCCATTCTGTCCCCTTTATACATAGATAAGTTATGGAATGTTTTTGCTCATAATTTGTTCTTTGACAGAGAGGGACAAAACAGTTCAATAGCAAAAACATTCTGTCGCTTTTCTATTAATAAGGAGGTGTGACTTTATAGTGAAATGCTATCAAGTTTGACTGAAAGAGACATTAAGTCGCGTGGTGCAGACCTACAGCTTGTACCATTGTATGAGAGAGAACTAATATTAATACTAGAAAAAGTATACTAGTAGGTATATGCCTATATATTTTTGGAATCTTCATGAAATTTGTACATACAAAGGTTTTGGAAGCAAAAATATAGGTGTAGTATATTTGATTTTAAATACAATATTTTAATGTCTATGGTTTTGGACATTAATTTAGGAACTATAGTAGGTAAGGAACATATGCTTCTTTAACGAGAAGGTAATAGGTATGTTTGTATTAGAATACAAAAATGGACTTCATAACTTCACTTGGATAGTCTGTATGTATTCACAAATATCAAAGATAGGTATATGCTGCTGATTCATTTTTTATAATCTTTGTTAGTAGATGAGCTTATAAGAACATCCATGTAGTGTTCTGGTCTGATAATATCTATAAGACAGCATGCTGCTTACAGCCAAGACAAAATATCAAAGCTAGTTTGGACTGACTGAATCGTATAAGTGTAAAACATGCAGTTATGAATGCATGGCAAGAAAAACAACTTTAACATAGAAGAAAAAATAAAACAAATAATTAAATACTATTCATATTTTATATTGCGAAGAACTTGTATTATGGATATACCTAAATGCTATGCCAATCTAGAGTTCTACAACATCCATATCACATTTTTAAGTACTTATCATCTATTTAACAATATACAAGAGAGAATTTTGCAGACTATTATAATTTTTCATGTAGTCGAGTATCTCCTGTTAGGATATAATGAGATTGCTACATTTTTACATTTATACAGAGTAAAAGTTTAGGGGCCGAGATCTCGGCTTTTGTCAGTCCTCATTTGTGGTTGAGCTGGATGTGGTAGTGACGGTGGGTCCGTAATAAATGAGCTCCGGAATCTGGCCTCCTTGCACCCCGGTCCCGTTGGTGCTCTCTGATGAGCAGTGGAACTGGAATGTCACCGTGCCCATGTACACTTCACTCAAACCTTCCTGTCCAAAGTAACTCAGTTCACTTCCATCCAGTATAGCAGAAGCAGTGTAGAAACATTCTGGCTCAATTTGAATTGGGTTTTCAAAATACACATGGAAAGTGTTGCTTGAGCCGTCTGAGAAGAATTTAGTATTGTTCTCGGCCAGAACGCGCCCCAGTCTCTTTAGTTCGATCTTGACGTTGTAATCGGCTGCTCCGTTGGATGAGCCATAAAGCCCAAATCCGACGACAAATATTCTTTTGTCGACGCAAAACTGTATGGAGTCGCAGCGGCCGCGGTAGCGCCACTGGTTGCTGCGGTACGCGCACGACTGGAACCGGTGGCAGATCTGAAAGTAAACATTTACAGACATTTACTTATCCGTCGTAAACTTAATATTACTCAGTGTTATAAACACACAAATGAAATATCAATATTTACCTGTGCTTTTAGTCCTGTCCTTATCTTAGTAGGATATGAGAGGTGAGGCTTGGTGGCCGCAGTGAAATGCAAAAATATATCAATCGTTTCTTGCGGCGTCAATATACCGAGCTGCGCCGCGCTGTTGGCAAATTCCTCCAGCGACATGGTCGGGAACCTGATCAGGTAGATGGTTCGGCCGAGCACGGCTCGCCTGTTCTGAGGAGTGGGGTCCACGTCGCGGCGCCCGCACTCCGCCTGCGCCCACGCCAGCGCCGCCTCGAACAGGGCTATCTCCTTGCAGTTGAGCGTCTCCCGCGCCAGCACCGACTCCAGCGTCGACACGTCGATGTCCACGAACCCCTCCGACGTCAGCGCCATCTCGGCCTACAATACAAATTGGAGATTTCAAAGGGGCTCATACGAAATAAAAGACTGCAATACAATTTGTAAACATTTATTCAGATCTATAAAGTCAATACAGTACAAAGTGCCAACTTAAATACTTGACTTCAGTATGTGAATTTACAAACATAATTATGAGTACAAACTGTATTGCAGTAAAACTTAAGACTAGGAATATAAATTTATATATAAAATTGAGTGGATCGGAATGTTTAGAGAGACTTTTATACTTATACAAGTTAACTAAACCTAAATCACAACCAAGTTTCGGAATACAATTTTGTAAATCAATGGGGATTTAATACGACTATGACACTTATAAAATACATTTGATTTGTTTAGTTTCTAAGGTTGTGCAAATTTTCAATACTTTCGTTACATTCTGGACTAGATAAATTGTTATGGGAAGACTCTGACAACTCAATAAGGAGACTGTCGTAGGATGAAGACTGTTGAAGGCGCATAGCAGCGAGGTTCTCAGTCGACTCACATACCTGTGCATCTATCACTTCCCAGCACCGCTGGAGTAGTTCCGGCTCCTCAAATAGCCGAGACTGGCTGAGGAGCAGGCAGGCGTTTTTTGCAGTAAGACTAGTTTCAAGGAAGTTGACACATGCTCTTGCTAAATGTGGGACTATGTACTTCTTCGCGACATATAGAGTTGAAAGCACCGTGTCAGCCTCGAGCTGAATTTCGTCACAATATAAATACCTGAAAATTCAATTGAAACAGGTTAAGATCAAAATAATCTCTACAATAAAAAAATAAGTGCTCTGATTAAAGATTATAATCTGTTCAATTTTATAATATCATTTTTTACACACATCATACAAAAGTAATAATTGCAACATAAAATTTAGATTTTATTATTTCAAACAAAGTAAATACCAGTTTTACGAAATGATAATGTGTTTTTTGTTAGAACTATTCAGACCATTAGGTCTGGAATAAAAAATTCCATTCATTATCATACATTCACAACTCAACCCACCTAAATTAGAATTGAAATCAACTATTTGGTATTCTGATTCAAAGCAGTGAAAATAATAATGGCTGAAACTGAATTTATATTTGAAATTTGTATGCTTACTTGAGCAATGTGAGGAATGCTGATGGTTCCACATCGGGAACCTCAATCTCCTGCTTGCACTCTGCGAGGCCACCGAAGAACATGGCGTAGAACACAGAGCTGCCTGTAGCCAACACATATTTGTGTGCAGGAATTACTTGCGTGTGTCCTGAAAAGAAGACATGATATTGTTTTATGTTTATCAAGATAATAATAACAATGGTAACAACTAATAACTGCATGATATGTTAATCCATAGGAATAGCAAGCATTGTGTGTAAATATGCAATTTTATTATTGGCTATCTAAAATCCTTTGTTACATTTTCCTGCTGCACTTAGCATTTTATTGTAGCTGAGTCGAGATTTTAAAAGAAAATAAGTTTTTGTTGGTCAAGTAAATAATTTCCAACAAGTCATAAGACAAATAAATTACCTGGTTGACCAACAATGAATCTGATGTCTGCCATGAGCTGGTTGTTGAACATGGCTGCATTCCTCTCGCGGATGGTGGGCTTGGTGGCCTGCCAGTTGGGGTCGAGGGTGGCTTGGCCCGGGGGCGGCGGCGGTGACGCGGCGGGCGGGCCCGAGGCCGCGGAGCCGCAGGGGGACGGCGGGCCGCTGTAGCACACCTGCGTGCCCGTCTCGCGCTGCGACACCGTGTGCGGCGGCGACAGCGACAGCCCGCCACCATTATTGATGTTTTCCGCTGCGAAATTACACCACACCACATACGTAAGACAACGGAATAAGGTCAAACTAATTATAGGACCCCGGCCACATAATTTGAATAGCGCTTCGTGCGACAAACCCTCCAATTAATATTCTTACTGACCGGAGCATGACGCGAAAATACGTAGTGTTTTGAATAAATCAATAATAAATAACGCGAACTTCTCTCACCGTTCATCCAAGTATTCGTCTGGGTTACTGACATGCTCTCCTGCAAACGCTTTGGGTGCTTGGAAACGATTCTCGAACACAAATTCGACATATCTATCAGTCACGAAACTCGTTAATTTGAACTAACAATCTTCAAAACATTTAACAACAGGAATAAACACAACTCGCTGCTTTGACGTCAGCCATTTTGAATTTCTAAATGTCAATCGATTTTGACCAAAGAGCACAAAGTAAAAGTCAAGAATGGGGATGCCAGATGAATATTGTGAAAAAACAACCTTACAACTTGCAACAAGGTAGAAAACTGACTGCATTTATTACAGATTTTCCTCGTTACACATAATTGTTACATCAATCATTAATCATTTAAGTACATGTCTGTGTTATAAATAAAGTTGAATACCTTGTAATGACGGGCGCTGCCGTACCCTTCCACCGCGGTGCGTGTTCTCTTGACAATTTAGTTCCGCGAACCTTCCATCTTGGTCGATCAGGTTTTCAAAGAAATCTACGCTGCTATTCATCGAGGACTTTTCTTGTATTTTACATGCATACCAAACAAAACTGAAACAATAAACGTAGCACTTATTAGGTAACTGATAATCTAGCAGAGTTCCGCTAGTCTGGGGCAATGAAGTCCGACCCTTCGTAGGTAGAGACCGTCACGTCATAACAACGAACTGTGAACTATCAGAAAACTCCTCTCGATTAAGTACGATTGTACATGTCCTCTATTAAAACTATAAGTATCTCTACATCTATTGGACCTATACAGCATAGAACGGATAACTGCTAAAAAAACAGCAACTTAATATTTATTTAGATTGGCAACTCTTTAGCTAGACTAAAGTCATGTTGTATGTATTTGTTTGTTTTTCATCAAATAGGTACAGGGTGTTAAAAAAGTTCAAGCTGATGATGATGAATGGTGTTCCCCTCATCTGGCCTAATCTTTATTGCCCAAAACTCGTTTCGCATAACTCGTATGGTCTAAACTTTTTTGACCGAATCATCACTTTGCCAAGTTTTATATGGCATAGGACTCGTTTCGCCTAAAACTCGTTTAGTACAATCTTGAAACAACTAAATCTCTTTTGCACAAATTTATGTTCGTATAGGTATAATCTTGTTTCTCCTAATATTATCTTAAGTTAGTATGTAGTAAATGTACAAATTGTTGTATTTTTCTCCTACATCCCGAAAATCACGATATTGAATGATGAAAATATCGAAAGTGACCGTCATAATTATTACAAACATGGGTCGAAACCTAAAGATTGTTAAAGTGAACATGTGTTAGGTGCACATGTTCGTCCAAAGCAAAGCGGAGCGCAGCGAAGCGGAGCGGAGCGTCTCCCACATAGCGGAAACAATACAAGGCATCAGTTACCAGCGCTATGTAGGAAGACGCTTCGCCAAAGTTAGAGCCAAACGAATATTATTACTTTGTATAACCTATGCCATTATTAGGCTATTCAAGATTTGGCCATACCATTATTAGGCTAAACAAGATTATGCGAAATAACTTTTTACTAAACGATATTTATGCCATACGATTTTCGGCGAAACGAGACTGACCAAACGTTACTATGCAATACGAGATTAGGCAAACAAAGATTAGGCCAAAAAAGGTAGAACCTGATGAATGATTAGCCAGCTAGTTAGGTAGGTACTTATTACATTGTCATTCGCTGACTGCCCACTGCCAAGGGCGCGCGGGATGTATTATTCTATAAGGATCAGTTTCAGCAGGACGCTCATTTTGTGCACCTTGGGTACCGGTGTAGGTATGTAAGTACCTACCTAATGAATATTGTAAACATCAAAAAATTTAAATAATAGACCCCCATTTATATTATTTATTGAACGTAAATTGCTGCTGACAGTATAATTTGCGTAATGTAAATTGAAATAATAACGAAAATGCCATAAATATTAATTTTTGTGTTAATGGGTACATTGCACAGGCAAGCACCGTGACAACAACCAGTTTTAAAATGCATCTTAATATGTTTTGATTTTTTAAATCTGAAGTAAATACTTAAAATCACTTTTGATAGCTACGGTTTTAAGCGCAATACCTATATATTAAATCTTATACCTATCATCATAAAATAAGTTCGCTTTATACCGTATATCGTATAATATAATATACTTAGGTACTTACGTCTAATACGTTTTGCACCCTTATAATGCCATCACTATAAACAAATTTGGTAATTTTTTCTAATGTCGGTGTGTGTCGGTTGGACGCTTAAATAATGCATTTTTTTTGTGACTGTATTGAAATAACGGTGCGGTATGTATGGTCTACGTAGTACCTATGTGCGTTGCAACCATTACACTTTTCTCAATGGATAATCCCTTCACAAACACATTAACACAGTGACAAACCCTAGACCAGCCCTTATCACAAAATCACTAAGAAAATGATCAGAATACAGTTTTTTACGGACATACCTACCCCATTCTCACGAAATATCCTGCAAAGGCGATGCGAAGCTCAGAAATGCTACTAATTAATCATAAACAATTAAGTAATCGTTTTAATAAAATTGTGAAGGTATTTTATTAAGTCAAGTGATACGCACGTTATGAATATTATTCGATTTAGTCATGGTCATAAATATATTAATAGCGGTCGTAAGTGTGTACAATAAACTTCCGAACTGCCTACTTAATTATAATTTATAATATTTACAAAAACAAATGTCTCGGTAAACAGGAACCGAATTAAACCGGCTTTGGTGAGCGCTTATTATTTATATGTCGAATTTAATTCCAACTTATCGTTTTACTGGACTCCTGCGTGGTATCTTTGACCTCTTCCACTCATTCCTACACAACACACCTCCATCAAAACACACCCATCGAAACATCACACTGTAAACACTGCAGTAATACACACCGGTAGATTATGAACACCAAGTCAGCGTTTTTCAGCAGCCAATGCAACACGACCTTTCCAACGAACACTGTGAGGTGGCTGGGCACTTTGACAGCACCCTTCATTGCACCCCGCGGTCCCTCCTCATGGTACACTAGATCTAGACGCACTATAGTCTGACTAGAAGCTGCGCGCGCGCTCGTGCGGCGCTGGTCTGTCGCTGACTGGCACCGGCGCCTGCGCAAGGTCGGCCGCAACGCACCTGTCTCTGAATGAAATTGCCTTACTATTTATTATCACTATTGATTCCGAGTTCGGCACAACACTTCACACCGGCCGACTGTCTTGTTTATACTGATTGTAGATTACAGACGCTCCGGTAGATTCGCTTGTGCATCTATGAATGTGGCCATGAAGCCGCTTCCTAGCCGCTCGCTGTAGTTGCCACACCGCCGGTGATTTGTTAAGGTGTTATACTTACATTGTTATCCTGCGTTATCATTGCGATGGGTGACAAATCTGATCGTTTGTTTCACCTTGTGTCACGAGGTGAACGGTGAGATCTATGCGGTCGAAAGTCACGTCCGGTTTCTACAAAAATAGTATGATGTAAAGAGCACTTCATTACCTAATCTGTTATCTTTCTCTTGTATAGAAATGGCTTGGCTGGCGATTTGGATGTTTTTGGTTTTTACGGTAAGGATATTATGTAGGATATGACATGCTCGCATATAGGTCAATCCAATACAAGGAATCTTACAGCTGCTGTACATATCTCCAATTTCAAGCTGATAAACAAATAATATTATAGCAACAGAAACAACTCGTACTCTATGTACTGTACCTATAGTATAAAATATAAATAGTAACAAAAAAGAGGACACCAAAGAGTTACATTTACAACAGGGTAGTGTTCCCTGTACGAACAATTCACTGCTCTTGAACACCACTTACTTTACAATACAATACACTTAATTAGTATGTCATCAACGTACGCCGTATTGTTCGTAAGCAGATCGTCTGCAGTCAGATGGTATCACCGACTCATCGCCGGCCTGTGTTTAGCGCTCAATGTCGCACGGACGGAGGTCGAGAGAAAAACGGTTTTCCTTAGTTTTGGTGGTCCCGTTTTTGCATGTTTTCCGTCACCGAGTACCTATTTGATTCACACCATAGACTTAGTATACTGGAGTATATACTAAGTCTATATTCACACCGGCACTGATAATACAAGCACCGGTTAAACGTAGTAATTATGAGCGTTGTTGATTTTTTTCGGACATAGCCCAAGAGAGAACACTTTTTTTAAAATTTTGGAGTTTCCATACGCTGAAAGTTATAAATATGCTCACTGAACACACATGCCAATTACTATCCTATGAAAAGATAACTACATGATACAGGAATAACACATGTGTTATAAGTTAGGAACTGTTACTGTGTGAAAGTACATATATCTGAAATTTATATTCTCAAATCTACAATACAATACAATACAATAATCTTTATTTGCACACCATAAAAAAAACTTAAATCTAACTTAAATAACAGAGATGAACAAATGGCGGTCTTATCGCTAAAAGCGATCTCTTCCAGACAACCGTGGTAGTACGTTTACTTATTTTATGAAGTACCTGAAAAATAAGGTTTTAATGTCGACATGTTAAGACTCTACAAAGCATGTTTAGCAAAAATATTGCAATTGCTAGGTCATCATTTCCCTACAGACGTACTCAATACAAAACTCATGGCTTACTTGCTGACATTGAGGCAAAAACCAAACTACCTATTAACACCTTAACACTTTACGACATAACGAAGACTAATATTTTAAATACCTAGGTACTATAAGGTAGTAAAACGAGTACTTACTAGTGCATATTATTGATACAGGATGTTCCAAAAAGGTAAATAGTAAGTTGAAAGGGCTGGGGGTCACTCAGGGGATCATACTGTCTGGTCTACTACCCTCTCCACAACACCAAATGTTATCTAAAATGAGAATGCTATTAGGATTAAGTTCGCCTATGTAACCTGCGTGAAGTTAGCAGCCTAAAGTTAGCAGCCTATGAATATGCGACCAAATTAAGATGGTCACTTCACTCATCCTGTTCTTATTCAATTAAAACGTATGCAAAGGCTTACGTTGTGTATAGTAGTAGTACTATATGCTAATAAAAATTTAATACGAACCAATATTGTCAAAATTACCATAATTCTAACTTATTTCAATTAAAGTCAGCAGCCTAAATGGTCCATTTGTATGGAGGCACCTGGAAGTTGTCCAGATGCCAGCATCTCACCTAGTTTATTTTGTGTGTTTTTTCATAAGAAAAGGCTGACAGAAGTTTCATCTACATTGAAAGAGGATAACAGGGGTAACGGGACGAAAGAATGAAAAAAAAAGTTAGCAGCCTAAATGGTGACTTTGTATGGGGGCACCTGGAAGTCGTCCAGATGCCAGCATCTCACCTAGTTTATTTTGTGTATATTCCCATAAACAAAGGCTGACAGAAGTTTCATCAACATTGAAAGAGGATAGCAGGGGTAGCCGAGCCACTTTATGACTGATTTTGGTGGAAATACGTCATTTTGTATGGAGACACCTGGAAGTTGTCCAGATGCCAGCATCTCATCTAGTTTATTTTATGTGTTGTTGCATAAGAAAAGGCTGACAGAAGTTTCATCAACATTGAAAGAGGATAACAGGGATAACGGGACGAAAGAATGAAATAAAAGTTAGCAGCCTAAATGGTGAATTTGTATGGGGGCACCTGGAAGTCGTCCAGATGCCAGCATCTCACCTAGTTTATTTTGTGTATATTCCTAAAAACAAAGGCTGACAGAAGTTTCATCAACATTGAAAGAGGATAGCAGGGGTAGCCGGGCCACTTTATATCTGATTTTGGTGGAAAAACGTCATTTTGTATGGAGACACCTGGAAGTTGTCCAGATGCCAGCATCTCACCTAGTTTATTTTGTGTGTTGTTTCATAAGAAAAGGCTGACAGAAGTTTCATCAACATTGAAAGAGGATAACAGGGGTAACGGGACGAAAGAATGAAATAAAAAGTTAGCAGCCTAAATGGTGAATTTGTATGGGGGCACCTGGAAGTCGTCCAGATGCCAGCATCTCACCTAGTTTATTTTGTGTATATTCCCATAAACAAAGGCTGACAGAAGTTTCATCAACATTAAAAGAGGATAGCAGGGGTAGCCGAGCCACTTTATAACTGAATTTGGTGGAAAAACGACATTTTGTATGGAGACATTTGGAAGTTGTCCAGATGCCAGCATCTCATCTAGTTTATTTTGTGTGTTGTTGCATAAGAAAAGGCTGACAGAAGTTTCGTCAACATTGAAAGAGGATAGCAGGGGTAGCCGGGCCACTTTATAACTGATTTTGGTGGAAAAACGTCATTTTGTATGGAGACACCTGGAAGTTGTCCAGATGCCAGCATCTCACCTATTTTATTTTGTGTGTTGTTTCATAAGAAAAGGCTGACAGAAGTTTCATCAACATTGAAAGAGGATAACAGGGGTAACGGGACGAAAGAATGAAAAAAAAAGTTAGCAGCCTAAATGGTGACTTTGTATGGGGGCACCTGGAAGTCGTCCAGATGCCAGCATCTCACCTAGTTAATTTTGTGTATATTCCCATAAACAAAGGCTGACAGAAGTTTCATCAACATTGAAAGAGGATAGCAGGGGTAGCCGAGCCACTTTATGACTGATTTTGGTGGAAATACGTCATTTTGTATGGAGACACCTGGAAGTTGTCCAGATGCCAGCATCTCATCTAGTTTATTTTGTGTGTTGTTGCATAAGAAAAGGCTGACAGAAGTTTCATCAACATTGAAAGAGGATAACAGGGGCAACGGGAAGAAAGAATGAAATATAAAGTTAGCAGTTAACTTTTTATTTCATTCTTTCGTCCCGTTACGCCTTTTATCCTGTTTTAATATTAATGAAACTTCATTCAGCTATTACTCATAAGTCGATACACAAAATAAACTATAGGTGAGATGCTGGCATCTGGACAACTTCCAGGTGTCTCCATACAAAATGACGATCTTCCACCAAAATCAGTTCTAAAGTGGCCCGGCTACCCCTGCTATCCTCTTTCAATGTTGATGAAACTTCTGTCAGCCTTTTCTCATGAGTCAAAAAACAAAGTAAACTAGGTAAGATGCTGGCATCTGGACAACTTCCAGGTGCCCCCATACAAAGTCACCATTTAGGCTGCTAACTTTATATTTCATTCTTTCTTCCCGTTGCCCCTGTTATCCTCTTTCAATGTTGATGAAACTTCTGTCAGCCTTTTCTTATGCAACAACACACAAAATAAACTAGATGAGATGCTGGCATCTGGACAACTTCCAGGTGTCTCCATACAAAATGACGTATTTCCACCAAAATCACTTATAAAGTGGCCCGGCTACCCCTGCTATCCTCTTTCAATGTTGATGAAACTTCTGTCAGCCTTTGTTTAAGGGAATATACACAAAATAAACTAGGTGAGATGCTGGCATCTGGACGATTTCCAGGTGCCCCCATACAAATTCACCATTTAGGCTGCTAACTTTTCATTTCATTCTTTCTTCCCGTTGCTTCTGTTATCCTCTTTCAATGTTGATGAAACTTCTGTCAGCCTTTTTTTATGCAACAATACACAAAATAAACTAGGTGAGATGCTGGCATCTGGACAACTTCCAGGTGTCTCCATACAAAATGACGTATTTCCACCAAAATCAGTCATAAAGTGGCTCGGCTACCCCTGCTATCCTCTTTCAATGTTGATAAAACTTCTGTCAGCCTTTGTTTATGAGAATATTCACAAAATAAACTAGGTGAGATGCTGGCATCTGGACGACTTCCAGGTGCCCCCATACAAAGTCACCATTTAGGCTGCTAACTTTATATTTCATTCTTTCTTCCCGTTGCCCCTGTTATCCTCTTTCAATGTTGATGAAACTTCTGTCAGCCTTTTCTTATGCAACAACACACAAAATAAACTAGGTGAGATGCTGGCATCTGGACAACTTCCAGGTGTCTCCATACAAAATGACGTATTTCCACCAAAATCAGTCATAAAGTGGCTCGGCTACCCCTGCTATCCTCTTTCAATGTTGATGAAACTTCTGTCAGCCTTTGTTTATGGGAATATACACAAAATAAACTAGGTGAGATGCTGGCATCTGGACGACTTCCAGGTGCCCCCATACAAATTCACCATTTAGGCTGCTTACTTTTATTTCATTCTTTTGTCCCGTTACCCCTGTTATCCTCATTCAATGTTGATTAAACTTCTGTCAGCCTTTTCTTATGCAACAACACACAAAATAAACTAGGTGAGATGCTGGCATCTGGACAACTTACAGGTGTCTCCATACAAAATGTAGTTTTTCCAGCAAAATCAGTT
Organism: Plutella xylostella; assembly: GCF_932276165.1. NCBI lineage: Eukaryota > Metazoa > Arthropoda > Insecta > Lepidoptera > Plutellidae > Plutella > Plutella xylostella. The sequence continues at coordinate 6,268,563 of NC_064005.1, forward strand.
ATAAAGTGGCTCGGCTACCCCTGCTATCCTCTTTCAATGTTGATGAAACTTCTGTCAGCCTTTGTTTATGGGAATATACACAAAATAAACTAGGTGAGATGCTGGCATCTGGACGACTTCCAGGTGCCCCCATACAAATTCACCATTTAGGCTGCTAACTTTTTATTTCATTCTTTCGTCCCGTCACCCCTGTTATCCTCTTTCAATATTAATGAAACTTCTGTCAGCCTTTTCTTATGCAACAACACACAAAATAAACTAGATGAGATGCTGGCATCTGGACAACTTCCAGGTGTCTCCATACAAAATGACGTATTTCCACCAAAATCACTTATAAAGTGGCCCGGCTACCCCTGCTATCCTCTTTCAATGTTGATGAAACTTCTGTCAGCCTTTGTTTATAGGAATATTCACAAAATAAACTAGGTGAGATGCTGGCATCTGGACGACTTCCAGGTGCCCCCATACAAATTCACCATTTAGGCTGCTAACTTTTATTTCATTCTTTCGTCCCGTTACCCCTGTTATCCTCTTTCAATGTTGATTAAACTTCTGTCAGCCTTTTCTTATGAAACAACACACAAAATAAACTAGGTGAGATGCTGGTATCTGGACAACTTCCAGGTGCCTCCATACAAATGGACCATTTAGGCTGCTGACTTTAATTTAAATAAGTTAGAATTATGGTAATTTTGACAATATTGGTTCGTATTAAATTTTTATTAGCATATAGTACTTCTACTATACACAACGTAAGCCTTTGCATACGTTTTAATTGAATAAGAACAGGATGAGTGAAGTGACCATCTTAATTTGGTCGCATATTCATAGGCTGCTAACTTTAGGCTGCTAACTTCACGCAGGTGCCTATGTACACTGTAATTTAATGTGCAATATTGAATTTTATAATAATTTCTCTCTATGCTGTATATCTTTGTTGGTCACGAGACTTTTAACTTTGCGGAGCAGATATTTTTATCGCGAATTTCCATAAGTCGTAAATAGAAATAAAATTGTTCATTATCTCCCTCTAAGTCACCCTTTTTCGGTTTACTCTACCACTTTTGCACCACCCTGTATACGCACAAAGTAAATAAAGCGTGTCCAGCTAAATTTTTTTGTTGACGAGGTGATGTAAAGTCGGTAAACGGTACATTGTGAAAGGTTCAGTGATGCAATAGTTGTGCGTATCGGTAATTAATTCCCTCGGAAATCATACCTAAGCGTACATCAGGGAATTCCTACTGAAATAATCTAATCGAAATCTAATCATAATAAGACCCGTTTGTGTATACAGGGTGCAGCAAAAGAGGTGTACTGACCCGAAAGGGGTGAATCAGGGGGTCAATCTAAATATCTCTTGTAACACAACTATACAAAATTCGCGAAAAAAATATGTGGAGAAACATAAACTTTGATGGTCACGTGACTTTTTCAAAATAGAAGCAAACATTTTTAAGATTGAGTGGAATTTCGCTCCCTGTGAGGGGCCTAGGTCAAGCAGTGGACATTGCTGGCTGATGCTGATTACTTATTTTCCTTTTCTCACCATTAGGAGTTGCGTGATTAATTTAGATAACAGCACGTTTATTACCTGTAGCCCTGTAGCCAATGTTGGCACACAGTGACTCCACTCCAGTGTCACACAGCTAAAAACATGAACAATCTCCTTATTCTTTTCGCCATGTACCATGACTATGACTACTACGACCTACCTATCGCAATTAGTAAGTAGATAATTTTAAAGCCTTAAGTATGATGTCTAGTGTTTGTCCCCAGTTTGGGTTATGATAGCACTTGCTTATCGTTACCGTTGTTCTTGCGACGAGGTTTCTCTACTGTAACCTGTGTCCACTGTGTTACCTTCTTTAGAATACAAACACTATGTGATGCACGCAACCTTTTTCTGCAGTCAATTGTTTTGTCTGCATCAATAATATCGCCACTGCCATTGTTTAGCCTTAAAACTTAAATAAATCTGATAGGCTTTCTCATCATCGTTCCAAATTTAAAAGTATTTCTTTAAAATAATAAAAAATAAAATAATAATAATAATTTATTTCATAGTCAAACTTAAACTTAAGTACAAAAACCAAAGTTAACAAGCATAGATTTAGGCTGTAAACTATATGCATCAATAATGTGTCCCCTGATACTCAAACTAGGTAAAAACCTGTAAGATGAGGATCAGTGGTCACTCACCGATATAGTACACAAAAGTAGTTAATAACTTATCAAAATAACATTATTTAGTCATTAAAATCGGGAACCTTTTTAAAATGATCTTCTCTTCTTAGTTATCGAGGGTGGTTCACTTTTTACCATGTTCAGCCCGTAACCGTCCTCTGCTGGAGATAGGCCTTTTAGGTTATTTTATTTTAATATTTATAAGCAGGCATATCTTGTGACCTGACAATATTTTAGTTGTCTAATAGCAAAATTACTTCTGACCACTTCAGTCGACCGATACAAATATTGCGTAATCTCTAGTTTCGCTTTCTTCGCTCACAATCAGTTATACTAGCTGAGGTTTTTTATCGATAACTCATAATGGTACACAGCTTAGGTAATCTTGTTTATCGACCCGAATCGAACCAATATTGGATATACTTACCGAGTAAGTTAAGTTAAAGCGTGAAGATTGAGGTCTTCAACCTGTGTGTCCTGCCGGTGATGACGTATAGCGTGAACGTTGACCGGACTGGGCCACCTATTTACTACACTCAGCGTGCTATGGATAGAGCCGTGTTCCAGGTTCTTCTGAAGGATCGCATCAGAAATGGGGTCATTCGTAAGATAAAAAAGGCATTTAGTAAGTCTGCAAGCTGAAGTGGCTGTGGGCCGGCCATAACCATATACTGAAGAACCGTTAACGGTGGGGTAAACCAGTTCTTGGGTGGAGACGGACAAACAAGCGTAGCGTGGGACGCCGTTCGGCTCGCCGGACCGACAACCTACAGCAAGTAGCCGGTAGTAACTGGATGAGGGCAGAGGTCAGAGTGATATTTCCTGCAAGAAGCCTATGTGCAGAAGTGGATGTATGCGGGCCGATGATGATGATGACATTCACCTGGCCACAAACTAGATAGCAATGACATTTATTATTTATGCCTGTCCTCTGGAGATTTAAAGTTGAACTGCCGAGCTTGCAATACGTTTGTGACTCAGAGGTTCATATGTGGTTCATATAGTTGTTTACCGGCGTTGGTATTGGTTTGTAATTACGAATAATTAAATTTTGGGTAGTTTGTTGACATGCAACGTCTCTGCTGTGTTCATAAAAGAGATATAGGTAGGTACATACCTAATATAATGTATTAATGATACAATATACCTACCATGGTTACAATAGTCAGTCACAAATATTGATACTATGTGGTTTTCTTATTTGGTTTTTAAGGTTTATAAAAGCTTTAATTTAATTGTAAGACTCTTGGGGAATGTTGTTAACACTGACTTGTAAGATAAAGGTTTTAACAGCCTGTACTTACTATAATATAAAGATAGGAAACTGGTCTGAATTATTTGAAAAAAAAAATATACAAGCAGGCCGCACCCCCATCGTAGCGGGTAGTATAAATAAAACATATTTAGCCTGCACTTCTGAAATAGCCGATACCAGTTAAAAGTAAATCAAACAGGAAGAACAAGAAACCGACCTTCTTATGAGCCAAAAAAAGTATCGCGCATTAATATTTCAAACTAAACTGACCCTTGAGGCATCGCGATAAAGCCTATAGTGGTCAATTAGCAAACTCGTTCACCTTTGCGAAGTATCAACGTTTTATATTATTTAGCTTTGGACCCGTACTCCCACTTTATGATAATCGTGTTTCAAACTGCCGCCACGCCACGCCATCTCTAATGCAACACGTTTAGGTCGTTTGTCTTCGAAACCTTGATTCAACAAGCAGGAGTAGGACCCCAGCAGTGGGTATACTCTGACGGTCATGGCACTCAGGTTGATGACCGTTCGTGCAAGGCCGGGCCTCACTCTTGGCGTCGCTCGAAAATGTCCTTAAATAAATGCTGATCGATTTCTAACGGGTTTCTTTTTCCGCATCGCGAAACTAAAATATATCCGATTATTTAAACATTAGGCGTAATTAATTTGAATAACGGTCCACCTATTTCCGCGTATTAAAGATCACGAATATTTATAAGGATTTACCTAATGTAGTTATGTAGGCCAGCATCGTCCAAAGTCACGCTAGGAGTGACACCGACTTTCAGGTTTTTGAGGCAATCATGTATATATGTACCAGTCAACAGTAGCAGCAACCGGTTGTCTGGAATAGATCGCTATAAGCGATAAGACCACCTTGTGTATCCTAATTAAGTTGTACTGTAATTTTGTTATTATTCCTTGGTATAGGTTGGTAGGTACAAATAAATAGTACTCTATCGTTTACGGCGTTTATCGGCGGGTAATCGGCGGCGGAAATCCCTTTTGCTACCATCTGACCCGCATTCCTCACCATCAGACCCGATAGGTGCACATTCAAAATTTAACCTTACCCTGCTAGCTATTGAACCCCATCAGCTACCTTCTAACCCTTATTCTTCACCACCAGACCCGTGCCTCTACATCCTGCGGTTCGCGTCGCAGCTCCAGTTCGGGGAGCGCAAGCACGAGGTCAGCATGACGGCGCTGCGGCTCGTGCAGCGCATGAAGAGAGACTCCATCCACTCGGGGCGGCGGCCCTCGGGTCTGTGCGGCGCCGGTGAGTACCTACAATGAGTACAGTAGAGCAATCCGGAAAAAACGCAGCACATTCTATTCGATAGTCTATTCGAAAGTGCTGTCAACCTGTCAACAACAAAATGGCGGTGTATAGATTTGCGAAAGTTTGACAGAGCTATCATTCCATAGGTCATTGTCAGAATAATATTATGTAATCTGTGGTCATTCTTTTCGAAACTCATTCGAAAGGTAAAAAGTGTTCGAAAGTGATGTCAAGTTGACAATAGTCGCACTCGCATTCGATTCTATTCGTTAGCTCGAATTTTCATGATACGGGTACAGGAGGGTTACTGACGAAAACGAATGGGACCTGTCGTGCGATCAGCACGTTTAATACAATGGGATAAAGTTGTGGTCGTGGCTCGCCCTTAGGAACTCTCTAGGCCCTAGGAGGCCCTCGGAACTTAGTTTTTCGTCATATACAGGATTTCGGATTTACCTATAGGCCAAAAAGGCCAGTGCCTAGGGCGGCAGATTTAGAGGGGCGGCAAATTTAGCATTTTTTATTTTACAGATTTTTTAAATATAAATTTACGTGTACACAATCTGGTTCTACCTTTTTTGGCATAAGATTTTTTTGGCTAATCTCGTATTGCATAGTAACGTTTGGTCAAAGTCTCGTTACGCCGAAAATCGTATGGCATAAATCTCGTTTAGTAAAAAGTTATTTCGCATAACATTGTTTAGCCTAATAATGGTATGGCAAAATCTTGAATAGCCTAATAAATGCTATGGCATAGGTTTATACAAAGTAATAATATTCGTTTGGCTTTAACTTTGACGGAGCGTCTCCCTACATAGCGCAAACTGGTGCCTTGTATTGTTTCCGCTGTTTGGAAAACGCTCCGCTCCGCTTCGCTGCGCTCCGCTTTGGTTTTGATGAACATGTGCACCTAACACGCTCCTCCTCGCTTTGCTCGTCGTCGCACCTATTTTTAGGTTTCGATCTCATGGGGTTTGTAATAATTATATTGGTCGTTAACTTTCGATTTTTTGATCATACAATATCGTGATTTTCGCGATGTAGGAGAAAAATACCACAATTTGTACATTTACTACATACTTAATATATTATTTATTAAAATAACATTAGGAGAAACAAGATTATACATAGGTATAGACGAACATAAATTTGAGCAAACGAAACTTAGGTGTTTAAAGATTGTGCCTAAAGAGTTTTAGACGAAACGAGCCTTATGCCACATAAGTCTTGGCAAAGTGATGGTTCGGCCAAAAAAGTTTAGACCATACGAGTTATGCGAAATGAGTTTTGGTCAATAAAGATTATGCCAGATGAGCGGAACCCACACAATCTACATATAAATAAACGCACTGTCATATAATCAGTATGTACCTATATTCTTTGAATTTAGTGGCAACTGTGGCTGCTGAATCATGCTCAGAAGGGCTAGTACGGGGCGCATTTAAGTCGTGACAAAAGTTCTACGTCGTCGCGCTCGCTCTTGAGGCTGCGCGATGTGAGTGAGCGCGATGCATAACTTATGTCACGTCTTAAACTAGCCAAGATTGACGCTTTTTCATGCTGCTACAGGAATTTTTTGTAAACTCGACACAACGCTGGCTTAAATAAATGAGTGAAATCGGGAAAGGCAAAACCCGGAATAGAGTGAATTTGAGACGATGGTCAGCCAGAAAAGAAGCATGTAATAGTTAAAGAGATTCTTGGCATGCATATTCTTTGAAATCAATCAAATATGATATTACTAAAAAGCCTGTAACGCTACAAGAAGCGGCGGAAATACTTTCGAATTTGGAGAAACTGGAAACGGCTGTAATGGTAGTTATATGTGGATAATGTGGAATTTTGTCATATGTACTAAGTACATCAGTGATATTTTTGGACCAAACAGTCACTTGAGTCTACCAAGAATAAAAAAATGGTTTGATATTTTTGAAAGACCTGTACAATACCTTACACCAACGAAAAAAATCATCCCTTTACATGTACATATTTTACATGTATGGAAGGTAACATTTTTTTTTCATTAATTTATTTTACCAGTTTGTCGATGCCGTACATTTGTACAAGGTGGATCAAAAGAAGTCATTCTATCTTGATTGGCTCAATTTTTTTTCTAAATGAAAAACTTCGATTCTTTTTTTTTATTAACTATGTTTATTTAAACATTTAAAATTTTATTGGTAAAGTCTAGAAAATGATATTGGCCAAATGGGCGCCGTCACAATTGATTGCCCTACGGGCTCCTTTTGTGGCATTTCTCATCAATTCAGCGAGACCTTCGGGCGAGAGATTCTCGAATGTTGTCCTCAAGGGCTTCCAGAGACACGGGCTTATTCACATTAAAAAGGGTCTTGAAAAAACACCCACAAAAACTGTCTGAAACGGTTAAATCGGGCGATATATAAAACGAAAAAAAGGCGACCCGAAAACTGAATATACAAAAATATTTTGCGTTCTTGGGAAGTGTGGCTTCCATGGCTTGTCAACTTGTATTCTGCATTTGTCTAGTCCACCAATATCAAAACAAATTTTAAATTGGCGGCCATTTGTACAAATGAGAGCAATTTCCAATAGGGTGATTACTTTTGGCCCACCTTGTATATCTTTGCGAAATGTCAGCTTTGATATTTTTACCCGTTTCTGAGAAAAAGACAGCCGGACAACAAAGTGATACCTATAAGGGTTTCTTTTTTCCTTTTGAGGTACGGAACCTTAAATAAGATTTGATGAAACATTTGAAGTTGTTGACAGATAGACATAGAAATATCCACATCATTAAGTTCACAATCATACTAATAACGGGATTAAACTAACAAATTGAATTTCAGAAGTCAGTAGGGGCGGCAAAAATTGAATGGCCTACGGGCGGCAAATTTGTAAATCCGCCACTGGTCATATAGAGTAACCCCCAGGACCGGACCATATTTAGATTATGGGAAACCGATACTGCGCCGTCGCTAGCGGTCGTGAACTTGTCCTGTGAGCAGGAGTAAGGCATGCAGGGGGAGTATCCCGGTTCATAATGTGTAAGGGGGTTATTTTGTGAAAGAACATGGAAAGGAACATCGAAATCCAGATTCAACGACCCAACTATCGGATTTATTACCAAAAGCGGTCAAAAATTGCAACTTGCGTTAAAACACTAGCAAAACAGCAACGTCACGCCACGTTCGACGCGCTGTGTATCTCATATTCTATGGATTAACGTACCTATAACACCCGATGGCACGCTGGCGACGCATCACCGTCGCGTCGCCGTCACGCCCTTTAACTGACACCCATAAATCCAATAACCCTTTCACCCCCAGCGCTGCTCATAGCCGCCCGCCTCCACGACTTCTCCCGCACGCCCAACGACGTGGTCCGCATCGTCAAGGTGCACGAGTCCACGCTGCGCAAGCGGCTCCTAGAGTTCGGTGACACTCCCTCATCAGCGCTGACCCTTGACGAGTTCATGACGGTGGACCTGGAGGAGGAGCAGGACCCGCCAGCGTTCAGGGCCGCCAGGAAACGGGATAAGGAGCGGCTGCAGAAGGTTTGTGGGACTTGAGTTATGTTTGGCTACCGAAGAAAAAAATCTAGATAGATAGAAAGCTTAAATCCAAGCCCTTTGGCTAGGGAATTTTGTGTTAAATTTTTAACAGTAGGTAGAGTAAAAAATAGGTGTGTAACTAGGAAGACGTAGGTAAGTATCTTTATGCCAGTTAGATTCGGCATCCATTGTCGCACTACGTAAGTTCAATCCATTACTTTAAATGGAAAATAACAGTAGTGTTTGTAGTTGCAAAATTGGTTTTCTCATGTGTGAATTACCGACATAGGTATTTAAATCCAGACCGAGATAATATTTTAATTGGTATTTATAACCCTAACTAACTTTGCGGTTTCAAAAACAACATCAAAAAACTTTTAGCGATATCATCACCACAAATTCATAATTTAAGTGAATTTTACGTTTACATCGACATGGGAAGAATTTCAAGGCTTATTTGAATAGGAATGTTTTCACTCTACGCTCAATATGGAAGAGACGTGAGAAAATTATGTTGAAATATGAAATCGGCAAGATTTCATCTTTCTTTAGGTGTCAGAGCAATTATCAAATTGAATCATATTGTAAAGTAATAGTGGTTACGGTTTGCTAGTTAGTTTAACACCAGAATTAGGTAGGTACCTATAAAGGTTTGTTTTGTTTTTATATCTAGTTAATTGATAAAATGGGGATATTTTTCAGCTAATAGAAGAAGAGGATGGCGAGAAGGAGCTATCGGAGTTACAGAGAGAAATAGACTTACAATTAGAAAAAGACAACTCAAAAAGAAAGAGGGCCGCCAACCCGCCTCCTCCCCCTGTTAATTTAGGTAAGAGTTTTTAATTACCTAAGTATGTAAGTAATTAATATTAGGTTTAGGTCCAATATTAGGTATTTATAGATTATCATGAGTTAGAATATTTAATGATATAAGTAATCTAGGTACTTGTACTACCAACCTAAAATTGCTTTAGACTGTAGTAGTCTACTATATACGTACATATGTGTTTGTAGGCTGCATTGTCGGCCAAAGGTCTTGAATTCTATTGAACTGATTACTGATATATGAATGCATTGTTTTTATTCAAATTTTAACTTACGAAACTAGGTGATACTTAATTATATAACCCATATTAATGCTAACGCAATGATATGATGACTCAATAAAATATCGGTATTAAGGATCTTTCTCATTGGTGACGGATGACGAGCCGTCGCATACCGCATGCCGGGCCGCATCGCATCACATTTTACCTATACAAATGTATTATGAAAAGGCGCCGTACGGCACAGTTTGCTGATCCTTCTTCATAATTAAAATAATGTAAAATGTAAATGACGACCGAATGGCGTAGTGGTTAGTGACCCTGACTACTGAGCCGATGGTCCCGGGTTCGATTCCCGGCTGGGGCAGATATTTGTTTAAAACACAGATATTTGTTCTCGGGTCTTGGATGTGCCCGTAAAATGGCAATAGGCCCGCCCCCTATTACATTGGGACTAACATAACACTCTGGCGAAAAGTGGGTGCAGCAATGCACCTCTGCCTACCCCGCAAGGGAGTACATTAGTACAAGGCGTGAGTGCGTGTTTTGTAAAATGTATCAGAGCGATTACATTTTTGTTGTTCATTGTGTCAAATAAATGTTTTCTTTCTTTCAAAATGTATTAAATTCACTTTGCCTAATGTAAGACAAGTAGAGACATATTTGACATTGAATAACGATAAGCTAGAGTTAGTAAATGAAACGGTATTCCTGGGTATTACAATTGACTCAAAGTTGCAATGGGGACCCCATATTGAGAGGATAGCCGGTAGATTGAGTTCTGCAGCTTATGCGGTTAGAACCATTAGACAGTTAACAGATGTAGATACAGCCAGGCTTGTGTATTTTAGTTATTTTCATAGTGTTATGTCTTACGGAATTCTATTGTGGGGACGAGCGGCTGACATTAATCAAATCTTTGTTCTGCAAAAACGAGCAATTCGAGCCATATATGTATTAGGGTCTAGAATTTCATTAAGAGATACGTTTAAGGAAATAGGTATACTAACTGTTCCATGCCAATATATTTATGAAAATATTATGTATGTTCGTAAAAACTTAAATTCATTTAGTAAAGTAGGAGCCACTCACGGTATTGAGACCAGAAACAAAAATAAGTTGCTTTTCCCCACACTCAGACTTTCGAAAACAAACACATCATTCATGGGGAACTGTATACGCTTTTATAATAAATTATCAAATGAAGCAATAAACCTTACTGAGCAAAAATTTTAGAATTATGTTAAAGCTACATTATGTAGTAAAGCTTACTATAGTATAAATGATTATTTAAACGACAAAAACGCGTGGTCTTGTCCACCTCAGCTAAGGCTATTGAAAAAATGAAATGGATATAGGTACTTAAGTAAAATTGTAGGTACTAGATATAAGTAAAAATTGTAATAGATTATAAGGAAAAAGTTGAAAAGATGCTCGAGGAGTTTCTTTCGCCATTTCTTTCCTTCTCAATGACGGGGCCTTTGTGAAATGGTGGTAGATGACTATCGACAAATAATTGTAAAATTTTACGTCGATTAAACCATTTGAATTTGAATTTGAAATTTCTTTTATTTCTTTCTTTCTTTCTACATTGGGCCTAACTATGCGGTACACTTCTTCTATTGCTATCAAAATCATAACGCCATCTAGATATTATTCAGTTTTTTTTTAATCGAACAAGATTAAAATTTCCCACAACCTTAATCCTTCCAGATGCGAGTATAGAGGATGCGGAAGCGTCCAAGTTCGCCGCGGAGGACACTCTGAGCCTCATCGGCGAGATCGCCAAGCAGGCCGACCCGAGCCGCGACGCGCAGCTCAAGCAGGAGACCATGGAGAAGGGACTCGGTCAGTTAGACTAGTGAAGTTTTATTATACACTTGAGCCATAATAAACGTGCTAAGCACCTTGTGACACCTCTCACTTCCATTAAAGGTATTCGGTATCTTCGGTAGGCTGGCTGAGCTGAAATCAAGGGGATATGTACAAAGGTTCCACTCGAGAGAGCCACGTAAAGGAACTTTACCTCCTACCAGAATAGAATAGAATATCTTCGGTAGGTACACGAGAACGGTACAACACAAGTGTATGCGCGGTGTCTGTTAAGATTTTGAGATGGTTGGTACGTTTGTGATGGCTCAAGTATAGTGGAGCTTACCCTTACACCACAGTTAACTCAAAATATGATCAAAAATCCTCTTCCAACCAATATTATACATAAGTATTATCAATACGTATAATTATTGATGTCTAAATTCTATCTTCTATCACAATCTTCAGCCCTTAATCTCCCACTTCTGGACATCCTCCATCCTCTACTTATCCTATCACCAAAACTAAACCTATTTGACATAAAGTCTTACCATAACATTCCACAACTGCCCACAGCGCCAGACCTGCACGTAATAGGACTGGGGCCTTCAGAAGACAAGTCTCAAGACAAGTTCGTGAAGCCGGAACCCAAGCTGCAGTTCAGCAAGGACCTTCACAAGGACGAGGAGCTGGTGCTGAGTGAAAGAGACGAAGACTACGTTAGCTCGCTGATCATGAGCGAGACGGAAGCTGCACTGAAGACTAAGATGTGGAATAGGATTAATGCGGGATATTTGAAGGAGCAGAAAAGTAAGTTGGGAGCTTCATCTTGACTGTAACTTTATACTTACAAAATATAAGCCCCCCAATGGGATTAGAACTTTAGAACCAAGGCATTTATTCGGTAGTATTGTATATGTCTGTTATCTATACCACTTTACAATTCGTTGGTTATCGTGGCAAAGACCAAAATAGACTTACCTAATACATTTTATCTAAGCATTGGTTAGGTATTATACAACCTTTAACATCACACCTCTCTAACTCCAGTAAAAGAAGAGATACGCGCCCGCGAAAAAGAAGAAGGCAAAGACAAGACGAAGAAAGTGCGAGGTTCGTACAAGAAAAAGACGGCCATGAACGCAGCCACCGCCGGGGAGGCCATAGAGAAGATGCTGGCAGAGAAGAGGATTAGCAGCAAGATTAATTATGACATATTGAGGAGTCTGGACCAGCCGGGGACGCCGGCGGGCAGCACGGCGCCGGCGACGCCGCAGCCAGCGGTGGTTGAAGAGTAAGTTTGTTTCTGAATTGTTTATGAAAGATGGATAAGAAACAGTGATGTTGACACGGGGCTACCTGTTTCCTTCGCAGTGCGTGTCTTTGAACTTTGCTGGTAGTGCGAGCCATGATAATTCAATACTCTTGCTCTGGCTGTATGCTAAATGTCGCCCCTTCGGACGGACTTCGAGTTACACGTTTCTTATTTTTTAACTCAACATTTGAGGGCAGATCACGTATCATCAAACGAAAGCCGTTATCGTTATTTTACATAAATCTAGAATTTGGATCTGCTATAGAGTCTTCACAATAATCTCCTTCACCGCTAGTACACAGACCAATTACTATACAGGGTGTTACAAAATTGGTATACTAAGCCGAAACAACAGTTAATAAAAATACAGTTGTGTGCACCCTGCACACAACTTATGCCGGAGATAACGTTTTCGATGTTGAAATCAGGCGCACGATATTTTTATCGTCCCATAAAAAATTTAATCCATATTTTATTCTGTATCGTTTTTGACATATCCCAAATAAGCTAACATCTTATGCTAAACTTAATTTCTCCATCCCCAGTTCAAAACCGGCAACGCCATCGGAGCCGATAGTCCTAACCTCGCCAGTGGCCCGCAAGCGCAAGAAGAAGAACCCGCCGCCCGCCCTGTCGCTGGCGAGCCCCGCGCCCTCCACCCCCGCGCCCGCCACCCCCGCGCCGGCCACCCCCGCCCCCGCGACGCCTGCTGGCGCACTTACTGGTGAGTTATTTTGCCGTTAGTAGGGATAACCACAAACACCTTTGGACAGAACAGACAGTGAACAATGGGATTGCCAGAAATAATTCGAGTGCCTTGATAGGTACCTATATCCTATAGCTTTTTAATCCGACGAAGAGAAACACAAAGCCGGATATTCAGTGCTCTCGGCTCTGTGTACCTAGTGATTAAAACCTTACCCAATGAAACTATGGGATTATGTAAATCCCCCTTAATTCAAAACGAAGACTAAAGATAGTTCTGGTTTAAACTACTGACTTGTATTAAAACTCACGACCGGTTCTAAACCAGGACTATCTTTAGTCAACGTTTTATATTAAGGACGAATATGTGTCTATCAGTACTCATCATTCTCCCAACACCGTCTCACTGTCACCTGCCATCCTCAGACGCTGACGAGGATTACGAAGAAGACCTGGTGGAGACGACGGCCGCTGATGCCGAGGAGCTGTCTCTGGCCGCCATGCTGCAGAACGGACCCGAGGACGACTACGACTACGATTATGAGGAGTACTAGTTTACTATGTTATGTGACATGTAGATAATTTCGACTATATTGTAAGGGCGTATGTAGATAGATGGTTTAACGGAGGGTCGCTGTGGTGTAAATACAAAAACGAACTAACGAGATTTGTCACGCAAGCTATCGTTTATTCCTTCGTTCGTTTTGTATAGTGACCCCACTGGTTGGGCAGACATGTGAGACTGGCAGATTGACGCTGGTAGGAAGCTTTGCGCCCTGAGGACGTAGTCACCTATAACAGGTTATAGGGAGTGAACATTTGAATGTTCACTACTTTGCTCAGTTCTTATGACCTTTGGAAACTGCCAATCAATATAACTATAAATAAGTATTTATAGAAAGAAAAATAGTATAGGTAAAGAGCATGAAAGTAGAAAAAAATACATTTTTTTCTACTTCCATGGTAAAGAGTATTGCTTCGTTGAGCGAGTATCAATATTACAAAGAAAAAAATTAGCTCTCCTGATAATACGATAATACTGACAAAGCTTATGAAATAAAATTTTGTATTGACGTTAAATTATGCTGTGTATGCTACTTACGTGACGTCACGTTTTAATTGTGTGAGGTAGGTACAGTTAAACTATAAAGTCCTGACATCAAAGAGTGCGATTTTGCTAAGACTTTTTATGATCATCAGTTATTTACTTACTTTTACATAAATTTTAAAATAAAATACCGATTTACCATGGATTTTAAATCGGTCTGTTATATTTATAACAGACCGATTAAATACGATCTTATACAATTAGTTAGGATCCACTTCCGTTTTCACGACTTTATAGTTGGACTGTATATTTGAATGATCAAACGAACTTACCTAAGTGAAGTTCGATCTTAATTATCCTGTCTTCGTCCTTCGAGATTTAATTCTTCACTATGTAGTAGCCCTGCTACGCGCTAAGCCTATCGCACAAGTTTAAGAGGTAGAAAGAAAAAATAAAACTAGGTACTTTTTCGATTAGTTAGTCTGGCCACACTAACAACAGTCTACCTGTCAAACCGCCACCCGTTTAAATTCATTATTTCAGAGTAAGCTAAGTAGGCGGAGTATCATCTAACAACATTGATTATATAGGGAATAAAAGTGGGTTATCACTGAACCTTGGGTTAGGGTGGGACTTTAAATCTCTCCGACGAAGACAGGATAATTAAGATCGAACTTCACTTAGGTAAGTTCGTTTGATCATTCAATTATCCTGTCTTCGTCCTTCGAGATTTAATTCTTCACTATGTAGATGTTCAGAGAAGTCATAATCAATGTTGCAAAAAAGATAAAGAAAAAAAACCAAAAGGTTAATCTTAATCTAGATTTATTTACAAAATCATCACATATTATCATTATTGGTACAACAATCAAGTATACTGGTATTTGAATCAATAATCGGTCTATTATAAAAATTAGCAAAGACAGCTGACTGCGCAGACCAACCAGCTGTCTTTCTAATCACGTCAATACTTAAGCCAGCTCTAGAAGCAGCAGATGTTGATGCGTGCCTTGTGCTATGAGCTTTAAAAATTGAGGTATCTATACCACTATCGCTTAAGGTCTGCTTTATCCAGCGCCCCATGCTTTGCGAAGTAGCTGGTCTGTAAGGTTTCTTATATGTTAGGATTAGGTGATCATCAGAGCTTGAGCGTATGGAGGCAGTAACCGAGCAATACTTCTGCAGCGTAGAGGCTGGACAAATACCCGGGCGAGGATGGAAGAAAGGAAAATTCAAAACTGGTTGAGCTTTCCCAACTCTGGAAGTCTTAATCATGTCTTTAATCGTAATGATAATGCGATCTTCAAAAGTTTTCATATTCGATATTTTTTTTATAAGATAAAGTTTGCATCCTCTGTCCTGTTGACAATGCTAATAACATAACTAGTTTTCTTGTTAACTTTTCTAAACTGATTGAATCATTATTCAAAGTATCCAAATAATCTAAGACAATGCTAGGGTTCCATGTGTAATCATAACGTGGAAATATCGGTTTTCGCCTAAATATTCCCTTAAAGAATCGCTTTAGTCTCGGTTCATCACTTATACTAGTAGTCGATATTAAAGATATCGCAGAGCGATGGTTATTTAAAGTTCCATATGATGAACCGTTTTCAAAACAATCCGAAAGAAATTTCAATAAAAATGATAAATCAAAATTAAAAAAATCTACATTATTTTTATGACAATATATCCACCATAATTTAAGACTTGTAGTATATTGAGATCGAGTATTATCCGATATCGAAGAAAGCATTATTTCTAAAGCTTCTTCTGGAACGTTTTGTTTACGGAACCCTTCCCGGATAACACACACGCTACCAGGGAAAGGTGGCGTGATAGCGGGTGTGTTGACCTGAAAGGAGATGATAACAGATTCTTACTAGGAGAAAATACCTCAATCGTTTTGATGCACAAAGACATGTAAAACGGATACCATGGCTGAGATGGCCATAGAGGGACAACTACAATCCCTGTTGCTTTATCAGAAACAATTTTATTTAACGTCTTTAAAATCAAAGCGAAAGGTGGAAAAGCATAGAAGTAATATTGCGACCAATCGACCGTAAAGGCGTCAATATTATATGCAAACGGGTCTTTTTTCCAAGATACATATAAGGGACATTTTGTATTTATTCGTGAAGCAAATAAATCAATACATGGTTCCCCGAATAGTAGAACAATTTTTGCAAATGCCTGAGAACTTAACTCCCACTCTGTGTCAACATGAATTTTTCTAGATTCGCCATCGGCCTCGGTATTTAACGAAGAAGGAATATAGGATGCAAATACAAAAATTCTGCGTTCTTCGCACCAATCCCAAATTTTTCTTGATATTTGATTTAAGTGAGGATATTGCACTCCACCCATTCGGTTTATATACGAAATAGCCGTCGTATTATCCACTCGTAAAAGAATATTACAATTTCGGTACTGACCCGCAAAAGATTTAAGCCCAAAATAAGCTGCAAGCAGTTCCAGATAATTTATGTGATTGGTGCTTTCAGTGGTCGTCCAGAGGCCACCCGTTTTCTCTTTATCACAGGCTGCTCCCCAACCAGTTGTGGAGGCGTCTGTATAAATTTCAATGTCATAATTTTGATTTCTTATCGAATTGACAGCAATTAAAATATTGTTTTTCCACCAATGGAGGTCATCATGTAAATTATCTGTAACTGTCATAAAAGCGTCATAATTATCATGATTCTTCAGCAAAGCTATATATTTGGCTCTTTCTAAAGACTTTGTATGAGCCCAACCATAAACTATCGCGGGGCATGCTGCGGTAAGAGAACCTAGGATACGAGCAAAATCACGAATTCGAATTCTGGTTGACTCGGTCAATGTAATAATTAGTTGCAAGATTTTTTGTCTTTTTGACGCTGGTAATTCTATTATCATTTTGTTAGAATTTAACAAAAAACCAAGAAATTTACAGGTAGTTTGAGGAGTTAAATTACTTTTCTCAAAGTTTATGACAAAACCTAAGCTAGTCAAAAGCTGTATAGTAATATTAGCATTTTTAAGACAATCTTCAGCAGTCTTTCCTAAGCACAAAAAATCATCTAAGAAACGAACGGATAAAAGACCGTTAGATCGTAGGTGGGCAAAGACCGGTTGTAAAATTTTCGTGAAAATATATGGTGCAGAACATAAACCAAATGGTAGTGCAAGAAACTCATATAGATTCCCTTCAAAATAAAACCGTAAAAATTTTGTATGAGACTTATGTATAGGCAATAAAAAATATGCCTCTTTAATATCAATATTAATCATATAGCAGTCCTTACACATAAGCTTGGTAGCAGTCCTCACATGCTCCATCTTAAAATGTTCAGTGTAAATATACTTATTAAGTTTTTTTAAATTCAAGATAAATCGTTTACTACCATCGCTTTTCGGTATTAAGAAAATATCTGAAACAAATTGACCAGATGTTTCTTTACATCTCCTTATGGCTTTAATGTCTAATAAATGATTAATCTCATTTTTTACTTCTGACAAATCATTACTACCAAAAGATCGTCGCGGACAATCCATTGGATTTTGATGAGGTACTTCACTAAAGGGGATTATATAACCAGTCACAGTTTTCAATATAAATGCATCATTTGTAATAGATTGCCACTGTTGAAGAAAATATTTCAAACGTCCGGAATGTACCTGTACCTGCGGAGGTTGAGCCACTAAGCTCGACGACTCGTCGAGGGGCGGTACGGTGGAGGAGGGGCACGGCGCGCCGGCGCCGGTGTACCTGGCGGCGGCGCGACATGGCGCCGAGCGGGCGGCGGCTGCTGCTGCGCTGTGTACTGAGCTGCTCGCCGTCGGTTCTGATATGGCGGGCCCATCGGCACATTTCTCGGCCCACCGGCTCGTGGATGGTACGACTGGCCGCCGCGCTGCTGTCGGTTTCCTCGGGACAATGGGCCTCTTGCATTTAAATTTGAACTCGTTGATAGAGCGGGGTGAATGAACTGGCCTGTCTTTTTTATGCCCTGTGAGTCTTTTACTAAATCCCCAAGTTTTTCTCCGAAAAGAAAAGTATCTCTTTTTCTGTCTTTAAATGGATCTGCCAGAGATTTGTCAATCAAAGGTATTAAGACCGATCGCCGAGTATCAGTCTCGGCATAATGTGAGTCTGCCAGTAATTTACCAGCGTCATTCAGAGTACGTATGACGTCTGGAACTGGAATATCTGGTGTTTTTTTTAACAGATTCGTTAATGCCTTTCCCAAAGCTGAAAGTGTTTTACCAAGCTGATCTTGCTTTGAAAGTAGTCTCTTGTCTCTTAACTTACACGCCTCCGCTAAGTTAACGCTTATTTCCGGGTTTAGAGTTGGACTTTTGGCTAATGGGATATTTTTAGGATAAGGGTATTTCTTAATAAGGCCATCCTTTTCCTCTTTATTAAGACCATCTTGTAATATTCGTTGGAATCTTGCGGCAACATCCGCTTGCAAGTCGTCTCCGAATTCAGCGGGATCTGCTTCTTCATCTCCTAATTCTCGTAACAGATCGGGATCATAATCGCTGACGTCCATATTTTCCTCAATAACGTAGCACGTAGTGCAGTTAGGGCTCGTACATGCTGTCGTTTCCGTCATTTCGCTAAACTCAGCAGCCTCAGTATCTATAGGCGCCGTTCTTTCGGTGTCTGCTGGTAACACAACTTCTATATGGGTGGGCTGTTGAGATCCGGCCAATATACCCTCATTATATTCGGGATGTTCTGGAATACGAAAAAAAAAACTCGAATAGATATTTTTTTCCATAAAACCCAAATAAAAAATATTGGTGGGTAGGTTCAAATAACTTGTTACCGTTACCGCCCGATGAATACAACAGGCACAAAAAATAATTAAGAATTTTGAAAATCTGTCCACACGATTTAAGGTAAAAATACCCCCAAATATGATGACCCGATGAATGCAACGGGAATTTAGAAATATTAAAATGGCATCACCCATGCATTAGGTGATATTATAACTATCAAATGATTATCCAAAGAATTCAATGGATTCAAAAAAAAATAATTAATATCACATTAACATTTCCGATGAATGCAACGGAAATTTAGAAAAAAAATTGTAGGTAGGTACCTTCAATTTGTACTTCTCCTTCAACTGGAGGTAATATCTGCTGATTTTCAGCAAGCCGACTTCTTTTCGCACTCAATTTTTCTTCATATAACTTCAACTTCCTTAACCATCTCTCTTCACGAGATTCACCTTGCGTAGCACTTTCATGACTTCGCTTTGACATGTTTAAATATTGTAGGAACCTGTGCGAACGCCGCGCGCGCACGGACAAGAATGAATTTAAACGGGTGGCGGTTTGACAGGTAGACTGTTGTTAGTGTGGCCAGACTAACTAATCGAAAAAGTACCTAGTTTTATTTTTTCTTTCTACCTCTTAAACTTGTGCGATAGGCTTAGCGCGTAGCAGGGCTACTACATAGTGAAGAATTAAATCTCGAAGGACGAAGACAGGATAATATTTTATAAACTTATGTACCTATAAACTTATGAATTGAAAAACCTGGAATACCCTCTTGGAATCAAGAAACGTTTATAGTGGTTGCTCTAAGCTATCCGATGGCAGAACGATTTAAAATAATGAGAAAGATTATTTTCTTAATCTAAAGTTATAATTTGACTAATAAAAGAATCTACTTCTGTTCAGTATGATCTCACTAGATATCGAAATTACTATTTATATAAAATATCCCCAGAGTGCCCCATTTGAGAAGAAGCGTTTAAAATATAAATTCTATAGCAGAGATGATAATGAGCAGACCTTCAAGGCTGAGCATACTTAGGTATATTTTCTCAAATGAGAAACTGGGTCATATTGTTGCAACCGCTGATTTTCATAATAAATAGTTTTTAGAGTGTTGTTTGTATATTCAGTAACATAATTTATGAATTTATTTATTTTATTAAGTCTACATTTAAGATGAGTGTACATATTTTTTTATACTTACGTATCCCTGGCAAAGATCACGGGCTACAAGATACATAAGAACCCGGCATTTATAAAAGTATAGAAAATATGACAATGTAAAAAGATAATACCGATTTAAAAAAATATTGAGTCTGGTACAACTTCCGTTTTCTGCACTGTTGTCGGGCTGTATGTATCTAATGTAGGGCCACTTGCACCAAAATATTAAATCTAGATTAAGTGTTGAAATCTCGATTTAGTGTCAAATTTTATTTGGACTGACGTTTCTTAAATCGAGATTTGACACTAAATCTAGATTTAATATGTTGGTGCAAGTGGCCCTTAGTATGTAAAATAGTTGAACTGTTAATTTTTTAAGCTTCTTTGTTTCTATTCTGAAAGGTGTAAGTTTGTTTTGTTTGTTATAATAATTATGATTAGCATATGTGTATACCAACTATGCGGCGATTTGCATTTTGTATTTTAGTTTTAAACATTTATTATGTACCTACCAACTTAATAAATAAATCAAAGATAACTGTGTCTTTAATTTCTTACTGACAGAACTCTTATTTTCTCTGTCCGTCATAGTAGGAAGGTGGGTAGGTAGCCATCCAACTTGAAACAGTAGTAACTAAGTCCACTTTTTTTTTGAGATCGCGTTTATGAGCTTTATCACATAAGCGCAAAAAGAGACTAAAAAAGTGGATTTATTACTGTTAATAAAATTGTACCTGACGCCAGAAAACTTTTATCTGGCTATAAAAAAATCTATGCACTGTGCAGCCCTGTAGTGCAGTGCTGCATGTCTGGATAAACCAGATTTTTGGTGATAGAGGAGGAAAGTTTTCATTTAAAAAAAATGCAGAATAATTCAAGAAGTTAAAAAACACACACACTCAAGCTTTGTACTAATGTACTTCCTTGCGGGGTAGGCAGAGTTAAAAAAAGTTCAAACTAAATTTGCTTGTCCTTACCTTAGCTTGGCCTCTCGGCTCTTATCACCTAAACAGTCAGTTCCAAAAAACTACACTACACTCTAAATACATTCATACATGTAAATAATTTCGTACTTTCGTAGTAGGTCTACTTTTCGCGCTGTTTTGTTGAATAAGAGGAAACGGAAACACGCAAAAACAAACAAAACATTGAGCGAAGCAAACGCTACAATCGCGCGTTCAAATATCATCTATCTACATAGGTACAGTAAAGTTTGCGTTCACTGATTAAAACTAAAGTGTCGTGGTCGTGGCGTGTCGTAAAGCGCTAGAAGCATATCAGTTTCCAGGCGACCGACACAACATGCAAATATGTTCCATCGCCATATTAAATAAATGATGCTTCTGGCGCAAGGAACATTAAGTACTTCTCTAATGAAATGTTTTGGCGCGTCAATTCACGACACTTCAAGACACGTAAAGGCGGAAACATACTTACGTGTCGTGTCGTGACGCTATCAGTTTCATACATTTAATATGGTGAGAGACATATTTGCATCTCGTGTCGTGTCGCGACACGTTATTGCGAAATGTTTGAAACCGATTGCTTATGGCGCGTCACGACACGACACGACACGTTTAAGTGTGAGCTTAAGTATTTTTCCAACAATGAACATGTGGCGAATGAAGTGCATGCAGAACATAGATCATGAGGATCATTAATGCAGAGAAAGCGTACAAATGAGACATGTCGTGTATGTTTGTACCATGCTTTAATGTTCTTAATGCAAGCATTTATCTTCATCAGGCATCACTAGTATCACTACGTTTTTCTACTTCGTATGTGTAAGTCAGGCCCTAGTCTATGGTTTATTTATTTATTGTAAAAAAATGTAGCTGGCCACCCTTGTCTCTGAAAATATTTGACATAAAAAAATATAAATTACAAATGGCGTTTACGTAGAATTTAGAATAGACAGATGTGTTCACGGCCACGATGGGCGATGATTCTTTGATATTACGAGAAGATGGTTATATACGTATGAATTTTCCTGTTACTTCTGTTACATACCACAGTAATTTGAATATAATATTGGTGAAGAGTGACTCAGGCACTGTACACGTCTTGGATGTCAACTCTGGTGTGATACTCCAGTCGACTTCTCTGTCAGCGGGTAAGTTTACAACGCTGATTCCTATGCTTTTATGGATATTTCACTGGACTGCATATTTTCCGCCTTTGACCCATTGATACAGCAAGTGATTTCGTGTCCAAGTGACGCTGGGAAGCGATCAAGTTTCGTGCCCTATATAGTGGAAGTTTGTCCGTTTATATAAATATTTTGGATGGTACTCACAAGTACAAATGTGTTTTAGATGAAGGTGGAGCTATCGGGGTAGACTACGTGCCCGGGGCGGACCGGGTGTTCGTGTGGGACCAGCTCGGCGTCGGCGCACGCACCGACTACAATGGAGTCCTGCTCCTACACACGGTGCTGCAGCGGCCGCTCGCCTCCTCGCAGTCAGACAGCCTCATCAAAATCGAGCTGGTTCTGTCCGAGGTCAGTGATCTTACATTCAATGTAAATGCCATAGGTTAGCTTCTAAGTGAAATGCTTTTTAGGTACGGAATTAAGAGGATCTCTTGGTTTTCATTGAGAACCACTCTAAATGACTACACATTTTTAATGAACTCTTCCTTTACTATCTGCGCTACACATCTTCTCGTCAATTTATCCTATAATGTCATATACAAGTTGGCTAGCGGCAAGTTGTAGAAATTAAGATGCTAAGTTGATAATGTGGTAGTCACAGTGCTAGCGAGTTATTTTGTGAAACATGTGGTACCATAATACTATAAATAAATGGATAACAACTGGAATGCCATTTTCTAAGTTTGTATAGTGAATGATTTAGTAGAATACCAACCTGAGATTAGTTTTAACAATACAGGTGGCTGTGAATTAGTGTAACAATCAAAAAGGTGATAATAGTTACTAATACTGTACATGAAATAGGTTGGAAAAGTGAGTTGAGCTTTTTAGTGTCAGTGCTTGAAAAATCAATACAATCAACAAGTATGCTCTCAATGTAACATCATAATTGTTTAACTATTTTGTGTTATTATTTAAACTGCTGCAGTGCTGCTTATCATTGATTGCTATCAATTCATTCTTATCATCATTCAATAATTATAACATAATTATGTTGAAAAAAGTAAAATTGATAAGAGTAATAAAAAATATGTTTGTAGTAATCACCTGTGTTACTGTGAATGAAACAAGTATGTTTTACCTTTCACATCCCAGGAGATCAGAGTCTGGTGCACAATTTGGGTCACCAGGAAAGTAGTTATGAAACCTTAGGATATAGAATAAGGCTGTAGACAGAAAGAACATTTTACCAGCACCGATACATTTTTCTATGGTGATTTTGTAAGCGCTTATGAGCACAGGTTCAGAAATAGTATGAAACTGAATAAATGTCGCAGGTAACTAACTTTAGCCAGCTATCTTTCTGTATAGGGTCTAACAAGGCCTACAACTTCTGTAACAAAAACATAGCAATAGTATTAGTCTAATCAAAAATGGCATTCCACCAGGCTGTCCTGCTGTACCAGTGTCTGCAGAGCCTAGATGTGCTGTCTATCGAGGGGCTGGCCGACTTCATCAATGAACTCAAGTATGCAATTGATGCTGAGCCAGTCCGGAAAGGTGTAAAAGCACAAAAAGTAAGTCAGAAGAATTTCCTAATGCTATAATATTAATACTAAAACATTAATTTTCAGTTATTTTGGTCCATAGCTTATTCATAGGAATATTCTACTTATGTTTGTTTACTAGTCTACCCTGTTATGCTACTGAATATATAACTATCATGTACATAAAAGTCTACTAACAAGAAAAAGTGATTATCCATATTGAATTGACAGGAAATAAGCTTGGTGTTATCACTATCTCAAATTTTACTAGGAAATTGTGTTATACTATTATGATTACGATTATTTAGTTGTAGGGTTGTTGGATTTATTTCTACGGAAACAATTTATATCTGATAAAATTAACTAGTGAACATTTAATCCATATTATCCTATATTTCATTGGTGGTTGATGATTATGAATATCCTGTACTAACATCAACATTACCATGTGATATTGACCAGTAGGTACATCTTAGAGTATTGCAATGAAGCATAAACTTACTTCATACATTGAACAGTAACATCATGTCCTAGACATTCTAAAAAACCTTGTCTTTCTTCCAGTGGAGCACAGTGACCATCCAGCTATCACAGTCAACGCTCCGCCTAGTCACCACCGGGGTGGTCCAAGAGCTGAAGGGCCAGAACCGACGAATCCCAGCATTGGCCATCGCATCGGCCGTGGGCCACCGCGCCAACGAGCTGGTGCCATGCTCCCGGGATGAAGAGTCCAGAGCGCTCATGTACTCTGAGGCGGAGAGGAAGGAGACCTTCAAGAGATGGCCGCATATGGATTACAAGTGAGTTTTTACTGTTTTTTTTAATTTGGAAATAACTATTTGTGTGTCAGTCTAGCATCAGGATCTGTTTCATATTATCTACATACATATAGGTAACAAACCAACGTAAAATACAATGAAGCAGTCACCTCAAGAGAAACAGATGTGTACTTCTTACACTTCTTAGTGTCTCACTTCTTGTCAATGTGGTGAAGAGATCAGCAAGTCTGCTGCCGCTACACGGGTTCGGTATCAACGTAGATAAACGGCGCTAAGATTGGTGGAACGCGCATTAAACGAGTTTATCAATGTTGATAAAGGACCCGTGTACCGGCCGCAAATAAGTCGGACTAACTTGGGACTAATGACAATGTTTAACCCCCAGATGGGCGCTACCAGCGCGCATGGCACAAGCCGGCTTCTACCACCAGCCGTCGCCCAGCGGGGACGACCGCGCCATGTGCTTCACGTGCATGGTGTGCCTGGTCTGCTGGGAGAAGTCGGACGAGCCCTGGGTGGAGCACGAGCGCCACTCGCCCAACTGCTCGTTCGTGCGCGGCGAGTATACGCACAATGTGCCCATTTCTGTAAGTGAACATTTTTATCAAAAACTATTATACCTAAGGCCTACTTCACAATTTATCCCGTAGGTAGCCACTAACCACACATTGTGAAGCAGACGCTTAAACTAATTTAATATCATTTTAATTATAGTGTGCGGGTTTTTATTCTGAAACGTAGCTTCTGATTGGATGGAAAGCTTGATATGTTAACATTTGTGTGAGGGTATTTTTTGGTGTGGAAAGGTAGCGGCTGAGCGGATGGAAAGGTTGAGTTTGATATGTTTACGCGAAAACTCGACTGGTCGACTGATACATCATAGGAAATTTAGTCTCAAGCAACACTTAGTCATCATCATCATCATCACGGTGTGTATGGTGATTGCATAATATTTTGTAATTGTCTTTACAAGTATCTAATAAAAGTATTAATTATTTCAATATACAATATCACCCATACTCGATTCTATACGTCTGTACAAATAAACCACTTTTTATGTAATTCAATCAGCTGAAACTATGCCATGTATTGAAGGCTTCGATTTTCCATTGACGAAAACGGCATTTGTTCACATATTTGTGTCAAGGTTACCCAATAGTGAATAATTAAATTAAAAAGGCGAAATGTTTAGTCTTGAGTGTTAGTTGTTGTAGGTTTGCTGTGCTATTGTGAAATATGGAAATTGTTTTTATAGTTTTACCTCCTCCAATATTGTCTCCACAGCTTCCAGAGCCTCCTTGGGTCAACAGACCGTTTAGCAATTTGAGTGAATTAATATATTAGTTTTAGTTTAATGACTGTTACTATACTACAAACCCGATTTTTTTTTATGTTTTTACCATCAAGAAATAATCCATAGCAGATCATCATCACCAAAGTCGGTACCCCATAGAATGGGGATCGTCACCATAGCGGATAGTAAATGATAAAATAATCTTGAAATGAGAGAACTACATAGACGACAGAAGACCTTAGACGTTTAGAAGGCCTATGTCCAGCAGTAGTTTATTTTTCATTGGCTGATGAATAGATGATGAATACTCTTATGACCAATATTTTGACTCCTTGGAATATCTTGTATCTCGATTCCTTACTCATAAATGTTCCAACTCCTCAGGTAACAAACGCCACAGCATGCGCAGTGCCCAACCCCAACGTGTCAGTGGTCTCCAAAGGCAATACCGGGGACATGGTAGCAGTCGGGACCACCGACGGGAAGGTCAACATATACAAGTTTGACTGCGGACTGAAGCTGGTCAAGTACATCCACCTGTCTCCGTACGATTCCATATTCAGCGGGATCCTGACTCCTGATTACAATAAAGTCTGGTCAACTAGTTTGGAGAAGGATAGTTGTGAGTGTTGTGTTTTTTCTTCTATCATTGTTCAGTTTGGTTCCCTATTGTAAAACGTTTTCTGAACCACAAGGTCGATTGTATATCCTTTGTTGTCTTTACAAAATAATCTCTGAGAGGCACATTTATTCATGTTAATACATACCTACTATCTCAAATCTAGAACAAAAACCTTATTTGTTGCAGCAACATACGGCCTGGAGCTGACCGCCATGTCGTTCCTCGGCCTGACCTCCGCGCAGGAGCCCTACGCGCAGGCGCAAAACGCCGAGAGCGTCGAGAAGGACCCTACTGGCAGCAAGACCAAGCCTTCCCTCATCTGCGCAGTCACCATCACCAGAACTATGATACCCTCAGAACTGCCATCCCGCGAGGAGGACGCCAGCAAAGCCCTCTTCGACCAAGGCGCAGACCAGAAGGAAAGCGTCCAAGCAATGAACGACGAGAACGAAGCGAAGAGCAACCTTGCCTCCATCAAAATGCTGTTCCTCTTAACCTACGACGTCCACAGCTCCCTCGCTGGCTCGACGACCGTCGTGCATACTTCCAGCAGCGGCAACTCCAAGCCCGGAGGCAGCAAGAAGATGTGCACCGTCGCCCGCGCTGATGACAGCAACATCTATGACGAGATCTGTCTGCAGTACTCAGACGACGACACCGAGCTTCCCCAGTGCACCAAGAGCTTCCTAGACGACTCCATAAGCAATGTCATCAACTTGAACGCGTCGTCGAGTAAGGATGACGCGAAGGCGTGGGATTCTAAACAGCTGATGTTCTCAAAGCACTTTAAAATCATGCCTCCGCCGCCTCCTACCGCGCTTCTGCCGGAGCTTCCCGAAGCAGGGCAGACTGTCAGCCTTCTAGACTTCGTCGGAAAGATGTCACAGCTGAAGAGCTGGAAGAGCGGCAATCTAGACTCTGTAGGCACCAAGCTAGCGGACCAGACGGACGCAGGGGTGTTACAGCATGCAGACCCCATCACACATTACCTAAACATGAATGGTCCGCTAGAAATATCCGATCTCAAATGGTACGAAGGAGGCGACGGAACGGAGAAGGTTAAGGTCACATCATTTGGTGGTTCCAAAAGTGTTACCCTTGGTCAGATGGGGCCGATCAGCTATCCCAGCATGACGAACGACGGAGTTTCCACCCCGTGCGAACCTCCGCCTGAAGAGGTTATCACGCAGGGCATCGCTGTCCAGTGCCTGAGTCTTCCAACTAAGCTAAACCTTTCAGAAAACTCGAAGGTCACCCATTTGCTACCTACAGAAGATAAGGAGCATGTCCTAGTTGTAATATCTAGCATTGATCCAGAAAAGATCAAGAAAGACACGAAAAGGGAGGCGACAGACAGCGATGGGGACGTTAAAATGGACGTTGACGAGGCAACAGAGGCGACAGAGGCTGTAGAAATGCCTGAAAACTATGCTTACTTCATTCTTTACAAAATCAATAACAAAACGTCTCTGTTTACGTTAGAAGACAACCCGGTGACAATGAAAGAGCTGCCATACGGAGAGAGTCCCGTGGACCTGTGCTTCCTACCTCCAGACAAGCAGGAGCAATACTCCTTCGCATCAGTAGGCGTTGATGGAGCCCTGCGCATGTACTGCCTGCCAGACTTCAAGGTCCTATCTGAGAAGCGAGTGCCCAAGGGACAGTTCACCTCAGTTGTATACTGCGCGAGTGTCGAGCGACTCAGTGTGTCGACCAAACACGGCATGATCTACTTCTACGCGCTAAACAACGGCGAGAAGGACACGGCAGGAGATATAGATGAGGATGACTTTGCTAACATTGACTTTGACATGCTGTCGAAGGCGCCTCGCGACGAGGTCTGTGGGCCGATGCCGGCGCCGGTCATCATTCCGCACAAGACTGAATTAGACATGGCAGATCTGGAGACGTTGATTTCCCTGACGGGGTCGTACGGGACGACGACAACTGTGCCGTATAGTGCTGTAGTGCCGGGCTTCTGGTGCGAGTTGTCGCCGGCGCAGCGCTCGCGCTCCGACCACCAGCACAACCGCACCTGGCGCCTGCAGAATACCTCCTCCACCTGGGACGAGCATGTCCTCGAGCTGACCCTCCCATACAGCGTCTGCCTCGCACACATCGAGTTCAGCTTCACGCTACACATGCCGTGCACGGTCAACCTGCCGATAATACAGGTGACGCTCTTGAAGCAGAACCATCACGGCATCGGGTATAAAAAAGATGCCTCGTTTGGACAAAGACCGGACTCTCCGGTTTTCTTCCCTCTGATAGACTCTGACGTGCCGTCCAATCTGGAAAATCCGGTGAACAGTGAGGAGTACCTTCAGGCTCATAACGCAGAGATCCTCGCTGGACCTGTGTTGTTGTCCTCTGGTTTGGACTTGACCCAGCAGTCCGGCACGCTCATTCTGACCAGCCCTCGCATCTTCAGGGCGAGGGGGCGCACCTTCCTCATCCACATCAAGACGCTATTCGACCCCGCCAAGGACATGGGTAAAACCCCAGCGCAGAAGAACGCAGAGAATAACGCTAAGAAAGCAGGTTTTATAGGCTGCGACTGGCTGCATCAGATATCTATATCCGTGCGCAGCAGTCCGCACATTGACGTGCCAATGGAACGGCAGCAGAGGATCGCCATGTTGGAATCCAACGCTTTCCTCAACACACTCTTTGAGATAGCTTCTAGCAAGACCGATTTCGAGAAACGTAAGTTGGCGTTAGACCTGCTTATTTGGGTGATCGCAATCAGACTACAAAGACTCCGCCTGACGAAAGAGAAGGGCAAAGACGGCGGAAAAGACACACAGAACCCGATAGAGAACCAGCAACTGGAATGTATTAAAGTTGTCGAGAAATACGTGCATGTGTTGATCAAGAATTGCATTCTCTGCTCCAAGAGAAGCGTCGCTAAGAAGTGCATTAAAATCATCCTGATTACTAGCGAGTAAGTATTCAATCCTTTCCTCTTATTACCTACACTTTATTATCAACCCAATAAATACTCATTTATTCATTTTACCTTCAGGGGTGTGAAACAACTAGCCAAACCCTGGAAGTCGACATTCGAGCAGACGCTAACAAACAGCGTGAGCGCGTGCATTCCTCTACTCGGCGCGTGTGACTCCCCCGGAGCAATGAAGTGGCTGGTGGCTCTGGCCCAGCACGTGACCAATAGGGAGGCGGCTACGGGGCTGGTCTCCAGGTGTCTGGCCTTGCTGGAGAGGACCGCCAAGTGTATAAGGGAGAGAGGGAATGTGTACCATCATTTGTTGAGGGCTAGGTGAGTGTGCACATTTTATTACTTTTTTTTTAATTAATCGGTATGTTTCACAAAAGAAAGATCTATTTAAAAACGAGATATTACGAATAAAATATTTGATTCCAATTTGCAAATAGACTAAATAAATTTAAAAATATCCCATCTACATTCAAAATCCTACCATTGCACATCATTATTTACATCGCAAATATTCGAACTTAAATCCAAAAGCACTCTTTACAACCTACCCAACTCTCACCCAAACCTTCTTCCAGATTCGGCCTCTACGGCCTGCCCCTCGAGCGCACAATCTTCGACATGCAGGGCCCGACCCTCGGCAAGAGCACCTCCTCCCCCGTGACCTACGCCAGCGTGCTGGTCGGCGACGCCAACACCCCCGCCGCCGCCGCGCCCAAGCCGGATTACCAGCTGAAGGACCTGTTCAATTTGACTGCTGATATGGGTAAGTTGTGGACTAAAATTTTGCTGTATTATCCAAAATAGGTTAAACGGTATTTGAAAGGAGTTTTCCAAGGTGTTTGTGATAACATGCATAAGCCATTAGCATGCAGGGCTAAACATTAGTTTTGCGTGTGGAGTTTTTGTAGTAGAACCGTTTGCATTCGAAATTTATAACCTGAAGGTGATGAAAGATTTAAAAGTAGACCGAATTCGTCATGCCTTTTTTAACGTAGCTATAGTGAGGGGTTTACTGTATCTTCTATCATCTCCTTCACCATAACTGTGTATTTTTGAGTTCCTCAGAGCTTGTTTTCCTCAGAGACCTAGATGCTGGTCATGACATGATGGGATAAACCTACCTACCTACTTCGAGTTATACACTGATACCCACCTTCTTCCACAGACGGCAAATCCCCTCCATCCAACCTGGCGTGGTGGACTCAGAACAACGGTGTCGGCGTCTTCGGCTACGGCCTGAGCGAGTCGATGCCCCTGCACGTGACGTGCCACGTCGCGTCTGACGGCACCAAGCTCGAGTCTAGCGGCTCGAGGCATCATGCTGCTGTTGTGAACACGCTGCCTGGAGATCCTAGTCAGGTATGTGGCCCTGGTACCTATAGTAAGTTATAGAACTAGCGTCTGACGGCACCAAGCTCTAGTCGAGTGGCTCGAGACACCATGCTGCCGTTGTGAACACGCTGCCTGGGGATCCTAGTCAGGTATGCTATCCTGGTACCTTAAGTAAGTTATAGAGTTAGCGTCTGACGGTACTAAGCTCGAGTCGAGTGGCTTGAGGTACCATGCTGCCGTTGTGAATATGCTGCCTGGTGATCCTAGTCAGGTATGCGGTCCTGGTACTTCTAATAAGTTATAGACCTAGCGTCTGACGGTACCCAGCTCGAGTTTAGTGGCTCGATATTATCACGTTGCACGGGGATCCTAGTCTGGTATGTGGTCCTGGTACTTGTGAAAAGCGTACAAGACCGGAGGTGTACCAAATATACGCCGGATGTAACTGTAAGTTGTTGACATAGAAAAGAATAGAAAAGGGTGCTCTATGCCTTTTCTTATTTTTAGGGTTCCGTAGCCAAAATGGCAAAAACGGAACCCTTATAGTTTCGTCATGTCCGTCTGTCCGTCTGTCCGTCTGTCCGTCTGTCACAGCCGATTTACTCGGAAACTATAAGTACTACAGTGATGAAATTTGATGGGAATATGTGTTGTATGAACCGCTACAAAAATATGACACTAAATAGTAAAAAAAAGAATTGGGGGTGGGGCCCCCCATACATGTAACTGAGGGATGAAATTTTTTTTTTCGATGTACATACCCGTGTGGGGTATCAATGGAAAGGTCTTTTAAAATGATATAAAGTTTTCTAAAAAACATTTTTCTTAAAGTGAACGGTTTTTGAGATATCAGCTCTCAAAGTCGTAAAAAGTATGTCCCCCCCCCTCTATTTTTATAACTACGGGGTATAAAATTCTAAAAAAAATAGAGGTGATGCATGCTAATTAACTCTTTCAACGATTTTTGGTTTGATCAAAGTATCTCTTATAGTTTTTGAGATAGGTTGATTTAACTGTAAATTATATTTGCTGCTACGGAACCCTTTGTGCGCGAGCCCGACTCGCACTTGGCCGGTTTTTTTATATTTCATCTCTTATTTAGGTAATGTAATAAATATTCTTGTTACAGCTCTGGACAGTGGTGAAGGAAGGTCAAATGAAGCTGACCGTACAGGACCCGGACTCGCTGGAGGACGCCGAGAGCTCCTCGCCCATGGACTGCGACCCTCAGGAGAAACTCGACTTCACTGACGAGCGGTTCTTCCAGGTACACACTAATTCTATTTGGCTTTATAGCCTGCGCGTCAGTAACGCAATTTCGACCGTTTCGTCTCCATAACGATCCCATGACTCAATATTTTCCTTATTTACAAAGATATATATTTTAACCACTCTACGTGTTATTTTGTAATGGCGGCAGTTTTACTCAGCTCGCCACGTAAGCAATGCCTAAAAATTACGAGGTATCTTATTTATTTCCGTGCCTAAAAATGACGAGGTATCTTTTTTATTTCCGTGCAATAGCTGGATAATGTCCTCAGCCTTTCGCAACCAATCAAAACGTGGAACTAAAATTACCCGCAACACACCGTTCCCTACTCAACCGTAATATGCGATCAAATGCCGCACAATGCTTCAAATCACCATTAACCAATCAACTTCTTTTCCTCAAGGAGCAAGAGCAATGCGGCATCCCTTGGGCGCAACTGGTGACGCGGCCGCCGCAACACACGCTGGTGGTGGAGCGCATGCACTCCGGCGCGCGGCGCTACATCGTGCTGGACTTCGGACACACCGTGCGCCTCACCGACGTGGTGAGTGACTGGCGGGGCGTCCCACCGGCAGGGCGTCCCACGGGTGCAGCTGGTGAGGCCACGCCGCAGCAACTTGTGTGTTTATTCGCTGCTGCAAACGAATTGATAACATCTACGTACTGTGATTCCTGTAGATACGTTGCATGACAATGGCATTTATAATACGGACCGTAGGGCCTAGGCCTACCGAAGAATCTATTTCTCTTTTACATACGTAAGTAATACGACACATCATCGTCATGACGTCTCATTCAGTTGAGGTTAAAAGCTGTTAACTTTTACACCAGCTAACCGGCAATCATATACAATACAATATTTATATCATCATGGAATTATTCTCTAACGTCCACTCCTCTCCACAGATAATCCCTTCCTGCTCGGACCTGGTGACCCTCTGCATCGACATCTGGGTGCGCGGCGAGGAGACCGACAGCGTGAAGCTGGCATTCGCCACGGACATCGCCAGCAAACACCTGGTGCTGTCGGACATACAGCCCCCGCCCAGGGCCCGGTATATGAAGGTGAGATATAGATGATGTATTTAATGTGCTCGAAAGGAGCCTCCTCGAGTAACGTATCAGATGTCTTTTATACTTAAGTATGCAGTAAGCGACTGACTCTAATTTGATAGCCCTAGTCTACTGTTCTGTTTGTCACCGAAACGATAAGAACTAAGATGCAAACGCAGCGTCGCGTCGGACCCGCCCGGAGCGTAACTGACTACATTGGAAAGACAGCCGATAGGGTTTAGATGTTCTTATAGTGTCGACGACCAGTTTATAAGGTCTTTAAACAACAGGAATTGGACAACCGATCCGCACCCGTTGTCCCGTCGCTAGTGGTACTGATAGCGAGTTTTAAATCCCACATATTCAGGCAGCATGTATTACTATGAAGCTATATATGCAACTATGTCAGAAGCGTCTTTAACTTATGCCTTTACAAACACAGATAACAACGATAGGCCGCTACGGCATGTCGGCCATGAAGTGCAAGATCCCTCTCGGCTGGTTCTACGGCGAGATCGACGACATCAGCAACGTGCAGGCCTCGGTCAACTCGCTCAACGCGCTGCAACAGGACTTGACGTGCAGGTTTAGGTGAGAAATCATGTATTTTCATTCAGTTTAGATAGGTTTTACAGTTGTATCCTACGTCCGAATAGATTACAGTCACTGCTAAACTGCTTCTTTCAGTGTGGCTTCACTAATACTATCAACAAAATTGAAGCTCTGACAAAAAATATTGCTGAAACTGAGAGTCATCTGTGTCTAGCTGTCTTATCTATGGGTCAAATATTTATCAAGATATGTCCCTGTATTCCTCATTAAAACCATTCTTATTTTCTACATCTACATTCTTACTCAGCGTCACTATAACTTCATCGTCCATCCCACAGGCTAGCAACAGGCAAGCTAATGGACCTCCTCAACCCGTACCTAGAACTATACAATGGGAACGCAGCCCACATGATGGCTTACCTGAATTTAGCCAACGAATCCGACCCGAAGGTCATGACTGCATACCACGAGTGCATAGAACTACAACAACAACTGCACACTTGCACAAACATTCTGACTAAACTGCAGAGTAGTAATGACTGCAATGAACAAGTCTTGGACATGATCAATAAAGGACAGGTGGACTCTGAAGCGCTGCTTGAGAGGGCTTCGACGGATAAGCTGAGAGTGATGTGCGAGAATATTGTCGATATGCTGCTGTACTTCTACTTCCAAGTTGGTGATGTGGTGAGTAGATTTTCTCATTTCTAATGTATATTGCAGCATTGCCATACGTTAATCGTTTCGTTAGAGTAAAGCGATGCTATCTTTGCAAAGATTAAACTTTTGATTTAGTTTTTTTAAGTATCTTTTTTTGGCGATAGCACTTGTTTCGCTTGCAAAGTGAGCATTGCATTCTATAAGATTGCATTCTTGACTATGTAGCCTCGTGCTATTGCTTATTACATCAATGGTTTTTCTTTCATTATATAACCACAATGACATCTCAAATATTCAGACATTCCACACTTCACCTTACTTTCCTCACTAAAGCTACTTCCCTCTACAGCGCACAGAAGAGATGAGCGTAGACTGGTGCAGCAGCATGGTGGAGTTAGTCTGGGCGTGGGGCGGCGCGGGCGGGGCTGCTCTCGCCACCCTACTAGCACGTGTCTGCGGAGGCGCCGCCTGGTGGGGTGACCTGTTGGCTGATACGCTGGCTGCGGCGTTCGCTGCTGTTGACGCGCCGCCGCTGCCGCTTGATCGGTGAGTTTTGACACTTTTTATATACATTCGTTGTTGTTTTAGATCCTTCTGAAAGTTGCTAAATTGTACTTTGTTTAATGTTTTGTCACGCGGCATTGAAATTTTATAACATATGCCTCTTTCTTGATACGGTAGCGTTACTTCTTATTACGGAAAAGTGTATTTAGGCGTTTTCAAAGCCTGTATGAAGAACTGACTTGTAATAATCAAAATACTCTTACAAAGTAAACAAACATGAAAACCTCCATACTAAATAGTGTTCGCAGTTACTACAGTTTAATTCAACGTTGATAGGTATTCAGTGCTATGGATTTCTGAATAGTTTTTATTGCCAAAGTCTTAATAGTTTATTTTACCGACAAATTAATTTTACATTCATCGGATAAAATCTCGCACAATGTCACGTCATCCTTATCTAACCATTCCTCAATTCCACAGCGTCCTAGTCCTGATAATGTACATGGGCCGTCGTTCCCTCACCGCGCACGCTGGCGCGGGTGGCGTGGCGGCGGCACTCGCGTCGCGCGCGCTGCAGCTGTTGCGCGCGCCGCCCGCGCCCGCCGTCGCCGCCGCCACGCTCACCGCGCTCGCTGGAGCTTTGGACGCGCAGCCACGACGCGCTAAACATGCCAGGTGAGGGGAAATATATGAGTGAATGGGTTCAGGTTGGCTTTAGATTGGTTCACGGAGATTGTACAGCTACCGCCGGACTTATTATGCTAGGTGCCCATATGGTAGAATATATATCTACATTATCATCATCTGCCCATAGTCGATCACAGCAGGATATATAACAACACTCTGACGTTGACCTTCATCACCTAGGTACTAACTGTCTAAGATCATAGGTCCAGTGGACCGGAGGATGCCTGTTTGTGACTCGAGAACTCAATGATCATTTACCTCATTTCTGATGCGAATCTTCAGAGCGTGCATAGTTCTTTATTTAGCCCAAACAGAGTGCCGACTAATGGGGACTACCGTTTTTTTGCTCACCAGTTGGCGCCACTGTCGACTGAGGTCAAGAGGTACCATAGCTGTCAAACTTATCAAAGGCGACTTTATCAAATTGGCGCGAAATAAAGTTTTAAAATCTTGAATCTTATAAGCTTATTAATTATAAAATAACTATCATCATATCGAGTTACTATGCCGCAATGTTGTGCAGATCCGTTATGTTCGGAAAGAAAAGGAGGACATATGTTACCAAGTGATAAAACTGTTCTAAAACAGTGGCTTGTGAAATAATTATTATCCGACAATCTCGTGTTTGTGAAAATCATTATAACCAATTTCAGAAAGAACATAATGTAAATAAGGATTAGGCATTTAATAAATACAATAAAAATAAAATAATTACACACTGATTTAACTTTAATTTATCCTTTCCGTTTAAACACACTGACAGACTAAAATATAACACATTAGTAATGAACACAATGAATGCTGGTTGAGTTGTTAGTTGAAACTAAATAATGGTAGTATAGTATACTAAGTATTCTATTATTTGTGGGGGTGTCAGTACCTGCACCTGGCTCACTCGAATGAAGCCTTTGTGCATATCGCCTTAAGGTCTAAACTCCACTCCTAAGCTTGGACCATTTCCTACCACGCTGGTCCTCTGCAGGTTGGTGGGTTCGAAAATCTAGATATGCAGGTTTTATCACGATGTTTTCATTCACTGTACATAAATTCCAAAGTAGTTACTCATTGGTGACAATATCTAGATCTGGAGTTTAATTTTTAGTGTTCACACTGCTATACAAAGTTTCTTAAGGCCACTCAACAGTATACACTATCATTTTGTTGTATGATGCTGTCCTCTACGTTTCCAACCAAGTTACTGTTACGGTCATAGTCTTGGTGTCTGTAAAAAGAAAAAAACATAGCTGTTACCAAAGCAAACAAGCATACATTTCGTAAAAAATAAGTTTGTAAACAGTAAACAAACTAACCTCTGAATTAGCTGCTCTTTGAGACCGCTTATTTATGCGCCTCTTTTACTTAATTCAGCTTTCAAAGAGTGCACATTCATCGACAAATAATCCATATTTGCGATAATTTCGCGAAAAGAGATCACTTTTCAACAGGGAAATGAACGAAAATATAATTTATCACGAAGCCCGCCAAACAAATTATATGAAAACTATGAAAACTAAATTGTCACTTGACCTCAGTCAACACCAGCGCCCCTAGCGGCAAATTCACACGCGTTAGCTCCCATTACGTGCGGCTGCGGCTACTACTACATGCTCGTATCTATTAGCAATATTAACAACTAATCCCCCCACAGATGGGACTGGGTAACCGGCGGGCGGGCCGGCGCGGGCGGCGCGGAGGCCCCGGCCGCGGGCCGCGCCGCCGACTGCCGCCTGCACCGCCGCAAGCTGCACAAGAAGCTGCTGCACCAGATGCACCAGATGCAGGAGCTGGACGCCGCTAGGAGGCAGGTGCAGCTCGCTTTGGAGGAGCAACAGGTATGTTGTACACGGAATTTTACCGCTACTGTGAGACGTCTCTTGTATATTCTGGGAGGGATTAGCAGTTCCTCCCGAATGGAACAGTTTTATCGATTTAGGGCCAGTTTTTTGATCCGTAGTCAACTTTAACCATTAGTCAAGTCACGTGTCAAGCATGACAGCTGCATACGAATTTTGTTGGTTTTTAACTAATAGTTGCCATTTTTGACCAATGGTTTAGTTAACTAGGGATCAAAAAACTGGCCCTTAGCGTTTAATCAGATCAAAGTTTGCGGCTTTGGTGTGACATAATCATCATCAATCCTTTGTCTGTTGGGTATTGGTCGACTTTTGCTTTATTAAAATTCATTCGTCATCATACTGTAATCATACACTGCTGGACAAATGCACCACAACACTATCCTCAGCCTTCCTGATTCAACCACAACTAGCTTTTTGTTTTAGGTCGTTAATCCACCGTTAGTCATTCATTCATTTCATTTATTTATTGAATAAGAAATTACACAAAAAAATACAATATGCCTAATACAAGCAGCAGAAATCCATTAAGGGTTTAAGAGCTACTTAATAGTAAAATATTTTTATATCACATGCATTATTTAACAAGTAGGTATATTAGTAATTAGCTAGTAGTTATCACTTATGGTAGGTATTTAGTTATTAAATATTATAAGTTAAGTTAACACAATTCATGAGATAGTTAAGAATACAGTACAGATTACAATAATTTTTTTATGAAACATCTCTTCAGTTGTTTTTTATAACCACAATTTAAGTATACACTTTGCATATCTAGGGGCAATTCATTAATGGTTTTGGGCAGTAGGTATCTCCAATGTCTCATCCCAAAGCAATTCCGATATTTAGGCAAGATACATTTTTTTGTTGATGTTAAAATTCGAAGTGCTTTGGGGCGGGATTTATAAACTATTTGGGATATATGATGATTTTCTTCTTTTAAAATTGACAACTTAATTTTTTCTTCTATTGGTAGGACTTTACAAAACTTAAACAGTTGTGTGTAGTTATCTTTAAATTTATTCTTGATGTTTATTGGGACAATGGTTTTTAACATTCTTATCTGTAATTTATATATTTTTTCTATGTAAGTTTTATATGTACGGCCATAGCTACCTAGTCCGTAGCTAATTATGGAATCTGCAAGTGCAAGATATAACATACGTAGTGTCCTATAAGGTATCTTATATTTTAGTAGGTATAGTTTACTTAGGATAGAACGTAATTTATTACAAATATAATTGATGTGTGGTTCCCAGTTAAATTTATGGTCAATAATGAGACCTATATACATATGGTTTTTCACAAATTCAAGTTTAGGGCAGTTGCACACAGGGTTGTTATTAGAGTGGAGACAGTCGTGGAGGTGGGCAGTGATAGTCGGCTCGTAGTCACTTCCTGTTCTTAGGTGAGCAGAATGTATATGCATAGCTTTGGTTTTTTGCGCGTTTATAGTGAGGCCTACATCATGTGCCCACCTGCACAGCTGGTCGAAACTACGTTGCAGTGCGCACTCGGCCTTACGTAAACATGTATTTGAAACAAGTAAACACGTATCATCTGCAAATTGGTATACCGAACCCTCCTCCAGCACATTACTCATGTCATTTACATACAGCAGGTACTCAGTCGGGCCCAGTATGGATCCCTGTGCCGTTCCTTGATGTGTCAAAATATGGTTGCTATATGTATCGGATATCTTCACAGTTGTTTTTCTATTTTTATGATAATCTTTAACCAGTCTAGGAGAGGGCCCTGTACACCATTCTGCGATAACTTTTTATATAAGGTATTATATTGTAGGGTATCAAACGCCTTACTGAAGTCAATGAACACCGCAAGTACATGTTGTCTATTGTGCAGGTGATCATTGACCTCATTAGTGAATTGACACAGTAGTTGGGAGGTACTCCGGCCTCTCTGAAACCCAAATTGTGTGTTATTTATAATATGCTGATTACGTAGGTATTTATTGAGCTCGTCGCCGAAGTATCTCTCAACTATCTTATCTATACATGACAATATAGTTATGGGTCTATAGTTATTATAGTCAGTGTGATTACCTTTCTTAAATATAGGCCGTATAATGCCAATCTTTAATTTGTCCGGGTACTGCGATGTAGTAATACAACTATTTATTAAGTGAGTGATGACTGGAGTTATTTCTTTATTTATATACTTTAAATCGGATGCTCTGATCCCATCGTACCCGGGGCTTTTTTTCTCATTTATATGACTTATTATTTTAGTTACAATTTCTTCACTTGCTTTTTTTAGGCGCATAGAAGTACTAGGTGTTATTTCATAGTTTATCGAATTCAAAATAGGCATGTTACAAGAGTTACTGATGTTTGACGCATTGTTTTCGAACTCGTTTGCGAACCTGTTAGCCAAGTCGCATTTATTTTGGTCAAAATATTTTAATAAGATAGTATCAATCGAGTTGCTTAAGTTCCCGCATAAGTTATTTATTATTGTCCAGACCTTTTTCGAATTTTTAAAGTTACTGCATATTTCATTATAGTAGAAGTTGTTTTTAGTCTTGTTAATATATTTATTAGTTTTATTACGGTATTTGTTGTATAGTATTCTATCATTTATATCATTAGTTTTCAACCATATTTTAAGGAGCCTGTCTCTGGTCTGAATCATTTTTTTTATTTCTTTATTAGCCCATTTACAGTTCTGTCTTTTGTTTTGTTCATTTATTTTTACATATGTCGTGCAACTTTGGTAAATTGTGTGGAAATTATTAACTATAGAATTTAATATATCTTCTGGTGTTTGGTAATTCAGTGTAGGGGTCCAATCAATTTGCTTTAATTGAAGTATAACTTGTTTATTGTCGATTCGTTTTCTGAATGCTGGGGGGCGGCCAGTGCATGTACTTTGAGAATAAACTATGGTGCATCCGATGATGTAGTGATCGGCTAGTGCTACAGTTATAACGGCCGGAAGTACCTGGTATGACCCGGTACATCGTGTAAAAATATGATCAATGCAAGATTTAGTTATCTTACTGCCTTTTTTTTCTACTCGCGTATATTGCGTTATTCCGCATTCCAAGCCCTTTTCACTTAGACAGTTCAAATAGGTACATTTGTAGTTGTTTTGTTGTTTAAGATCTATATTGATGTCGCCGGTCATGAAAAAATTTTCATTATTAAATTTCCCTAGTGTGCGGTTTAATTCGTTGATAAAACTGGTTTTACAACCATCGGGTGGACGATAGATTGAGCATAATATTGTTTTGTAGGCGTTATCACACTCAATGGTACCCATTAATGATTCAAAGTTGATAGTTTTTGTTTGATATGGAGTGAATTTTAATCTATTGTGAATAAATAATATGATTCCCCCACCTTTCCTATGTTCCCTTAGGTTAGTGAACATGGTATAGTTATCTAATTCGAAGAATGATTTATATTTATCCTTAATATTAGCCTCTGTTATTGTTATGATATCTATTAAACGATTACTAGTCGATACAATGTATTCTAAGTGAGAAAAGTTTTTTATCATAGATCGTATGTTTATATTTAAAGTTATAAGTGACTGGCAATCAGCTGGAATTGAGACTAGATAATTATTCCAGCTATCGAACGTACCTTCATTCATATTACTACAATTATCGTCCATTTAGCAATCCAGTAATAATATTAATATGATTATCAGTAAGAAATTAAAGTATGGAGTAAGTATTAGAGGACTATTACCTGTAGTAACAGAAGTAGGTTAGACCATAATAGTAATTAAGTATACAATTGAAGAATAGTACCTCCTAGCACGCAGGCTTAGGTTTCCCATCATTCTTGAACTTTTCAATATCACTCACAGATCTCACTGATTGGATTTTATCATTTTCACTTTTTCTTATTAGCACCACACCATTTTTGCACCACACAAATTTATACATGTTGGATTCCCTAAGTTCCGTCTTA
This sequence comes from Plutella xylostella, assembly GCF_932276165.1. Classification (NCBI taxonomy): domain Eukaryota; kingdom Metazoa; phylum Arthropoda; class Insecta; order Lepidoptera; family Plutellidae; genus Plutella; species Plutella xylostella. The sequence continues at coordinate 6,309,836 of NC_064005.1, forward strand.
GCCTTCCATAGAAGAAAGCTCGTAGCCGGGGTGAGGGCCTCGCGCAGGAAGATCCTGCCTCCCTCGCGGGCCAGCTCGGCGTTGGTCAGCGTGGCGGCTCTCGACGACTCCATCCATCCGTCGCGGCGACCATCGCGCAGCGTCACCAGCACGGTCGGCGGGTTCCTCTTCTTTGCAGCCGGTGCACGGGATATCTTAGTCTGTGCTGCCATTATATCCTCAGCGTTTAGCTTCAACTTCTCGCAGATCTGCTTGGTGACTGCCATAGGGTCTTCCTTCTCATTTAGTTGGATTCCGCATATTTCAAGGCGGTTGTTAAATTGAAGCTGTTCGATCGAATTCATCTTTTGTTCTAGTAGATCGTATTTCATTTGTATATTTTTATATTTGTTGTTTAGATCGGTTTGGTGGCTCGTCAGGGACTTGATTTTAACTTCGTACTTTTCAATTTGTTCCTCATAGTCATCTATCTTGTCGGAATAGAATTTCAAGCTGCGCTGTATTTCGTCTCTAATCAAATCTCTTATCTCACGCCGCATGTCGACCAGGAATTTTTCGTTGATGCTGTGTTGCATTTTGGTAGCTGTTGCAGTGGCTTCAGTGTCCGTGTCTTCATCAGCGTCCGGGAGAATGATCGAGATCCTCTTCGGTTTAACGGTTGCAGCGCACGCGCGGCATTTCCAATCTACCGCCTCCGTAGAATAAAGAGCGGCTAGCTGATCGTTCGTTATCGAAGCACAGGCGGCATGAATCCATTTGCTACATTTGCTACACTGAATACCCGGTGACTTCTTCGAGACAACTTTATTACACTTGCTACATTTACTCATTTTGACTTTTAGATTAGCACGCAATAATAATTAGATAATGCGCGACCACGACCACCCGTGATGCGCGCGGGGAGCGGACTGGAGCGAGTTGCAGAACGGTCCACGTTTCTTTTATTTATTGATTATTGATTGAATTAATAACACAACCGATTCCTTTCCAGCGCGCCCGCTTCAGCATCAAAGCGCGCATGGCGATGCTGGGCAAGCGAGGCGGCTCCAAATCTGAAGGCGGAGGCGCGGGGGCGGAGCCGCGCCCCCCGCGCCTCGTGCCGCTCCCCCTGGCGCGGGAGCTGGCGCAGGCGCTCGTGCAACACATGCTCGCCATGGACAGTTCGAGTGGAGGGGATACCATGCTGCTTTGTGCTAAGGTATGTAGATATGGTCAAGAATGGATAGATAGATTGGCAGCGCTATAAGAACCTCTAGCCTTGATCAGGTATGCGATAATGTGTTGGTGCGTATACCGTTAACCTCCGATGTCGCGCTTTCGGTAGTTGACTGGTTAATATACAGTGTATACTTTGCAGATCATTCTGGACTGTATATTTGCAGTTCTATACAGTCGTTTAGGGAACACTATGCTGCCACGCATAAATAGTCTACCAAACTAACAGTCTGCGCTTAACTAACAACTAGATAGCCCAATGACTCTCCACAAATATCCAGCCGCCCCTCTAAACTTCTCCCTTTATCCCCCAGGTGGTAGGCCGTCTCTGCGCGCTGTCGGGAGGCGCGTCCCTGCTGGACCCCAGCTGCATCTTGGGCCTGGCGCGGCTGGCCGTCACGCTGCCGCCGTGGCCAAGACACGCGCTTACCACGCTACTGCAGGTTTGTGCTGCAGATGTAGGGCTATAGGTATCATGATAATGGAATTCAGGATTCAACATAGTGACGTCGAAATGGTGTCCTCATCGCGAGTTGTAGTGGCGCGACTTAAATTTTTGTATGGTCGCTGTTCATTGACCATCATACAACTACATTGTTATCATCCACTGCTGCACAAAATGGGCGCATCTCAAGTAGCGCCACAACACTAACTTTATCATCGGCATTCCTCATCCAACCACTATAGGCTACTAGAATAGTCGGTCTGATAAAAATACCCGCAATATCAGAATTTATCTAACACAATAATAATCTACCCGTCTAGTAAAGACCGTCTAGTACGGGTTTTGCAATTTTTGAAAACTATAAAACTTTAGGTTTTGTTTTGTCATCTGCATACATTATCTGTAAAAAGTTTTATCATAGTTTCCGCTAGAGGCGCCACTTTGTATGCGAGAAAACGTAAACTTTTATAGTTTTCGATAAAATCAAACCTGTACAAACCTGTTCCTGTTTTATTACTGAGATGACCCCTCACTTCAACCCCCCCCCTCCTCCCCCACAGGACCTAGTCGAATACGAGTCGGGTCCCACGCAGTCGGCCGACGTGGCGGACTGGTCCCTAGGGGCTGGGAGCTCGTCGCGAGTCATACGCGTCTCACAGGACGACCACTTCACCGGCAAGGCCGCCAGGAAGCCCAAGCAGGCTTCTGTAGCTGGTATGTAGTGTGGATTATACAGGGTGTTGCACAAATGGTATACTAAGCCGAAAGGTAGTTGCTCGGGGGGTCTATTCTATTCTGTTCTGAGAGGGGTCGAAGATCCTGTACGTGGTTCTCCCGAGTGGAACCTTTATACATATCAGTGGAACCTTTGTACATTCAGGGGGTCAGCCTTACAACTTTTGTTCTAGTACCTAAAATTCACGCAGCCAACAAAGTTTCCATGGAGAAGATAGTTTTATTATAGGCTGTTTTCATTCACTTGCTGCCAGTACTTAGTAATACGTATATGTTTAAACTTTCCATCTGTGTATTTTTGTAGACGTACACCTAATTTCATCGTTCATTTGATTTCATGTTTCATCAATCAGGCCCTGTAACACAGAGCGCTATTCGTAACGCGAGACAAGAGTTCTCCGTCGCGCTCGCTCTTGAGGCTGCGCGGTGTGAGTGAGCGCGATGCAAAACTCTTGTCACGTCTTAAATGCGCCCCGTACTAGCCCTTCAGATAGAGTTAAATCGCCTCGCATTTAGACATAACCTAACATTAAGATTAAGAGCATATTACGTATTGTTGCAGACGTACTGGCAGACAGTTTCGGATTAGAAAAGACTAGCAATCCCGCCCCTTCTAGCCCCAAACCTAATGTTTCCAACGGTAAGTTTCGCGTAGTGTGATATATAGTGTGATATCTAAGTTTGTATGTCGTTTTACTCAAAAAAGTTTTGCATAACTGTATTTCTGGAAGGTACCAGACTTATTTCAGATTTATAATAAACTTACTGCTATCATGGGAACTGCCGCCTTACAATAAAGGAGTCTCAAATTGGAGTTGAAAATACATAAAAACATCCGAAAATACATAAATACATCCATCCTGACGTCCCGGCCTCTTTTACTTTTTCAAGGTTAGGGTTGAAAATGCAAAGTGATAATGACTTTACAACAATTTCCAGAGATAAAGAACGCGGTGATGACGATGGAGTGCCTGCCGCTGCAGCAGGTGGCCGAGTCGGACGACTCGGAGTCGGAGGAGAAGCTCGAGCAGTACTTCCTGGACGCCGTCAAGAAGGAGACCAAGGCGAAGCCGCCCGTTGACACTAGTACTAGGTATGACGCCTGAAAGTAATCATTGTACCATGTTTGATGTCGATTTGTTTGCGTGATGTTTTAACTGCTCATCTGGATTCCGACGCGACGGTTTCCGAACACTCTCTGAATGAGAACAAAAGAAAGGAAAGAAATGTATTTATTTGATGTTGCACAAATACACTGAAAACATATATATTATGTACACAATATAATATAAATATAAAAAAACTATTAAAAACACAAAATTCAGAAAGCCATTGTACAGACTGGAATGTGCATTAGTTTTACAACACCTCTAAGGGCGGATTCGACCAACGTCGAGTAACTTTTTACTCGAGAGTAAACTACCAGTTACTCGCGAGTAAGCAGATTTTGCATTCTACCAAACCTGAAACCAAGATAAGTAGCTTATCCCAAGAATAAAATGTTATACCGCCAAAATTTACCGTGTAACGAGCTTATCCGAGAGTAATTTTGTAATGGCGGCAGCACATCAGCTGATTAGAAAACCGTCATAATGACATATAAACACATCTGTCAAATCATAAACAAAAGTACGTTAAAAGGCAAATTCTCAGAATAACAACAGCGAATAAAATATTAAAACATAAACAATTTCCTACTATTATAATCCATTCAAACTAAGTTGGCATGTCATTTCTATTGCATGCTTTGAAAACGCAGCAATTTTTATTTTAGTTGCAGTATAGTTTCGTTCCTCGTTCATTCAATTAATCATGGTATAACTTGGTAGAATGCAAATGTACTTATCCCAGATATTTACTCGCGTATAAATTTTATTCCGGTATAGTTATTCTCGTGTAACGAGATGTTTGGACGAATCCACCCTAAATATTCAAACCCTATCGGAATAAAAACACGGATTGTTTACACTTGTATTGTAACACATTAACAGTTCGCAAAATTCCCACTTCTTACTGGCTTTCATTCAACTGCATCCCCTTATTTAAGACACCTGATAACTCTTCATTCCCCTCCCCACAGCAACATATCGGCGTGCCTCGACGCGCGCCTCGAGAGCGGCACGGAAGGCAGCAGCGAGGCGGCCGCGCGACGCCTGCTACTCGCCGGCAGCGGAGCCCTAGCCGCCGCCATCAAGGCGCCCCCAGTCTCCGCCGCCCGCCCTCCGGACGAGCCCCCGCCCCCGCGGACCACGCCGCCGCTCACGCACACCCTGCCGGATGTGTTTAGGCAGCTGGCTATGGAGTTCCCTAATCAGGTTTGTGGTTTTGTTACATTTTGAAGACGCTCGAAGATTTATTGAATACTAGCTGTTGCCGGCTATATGGTTCGCAACCTATCACGTGAGTAAAAATGTGCTGCGAAAAGTGGGTGGCTCGTTTGTGAGCCACCTCTGACTACCCCATCGGGGATTACAGTCGTGAGTGCATATACATATAGCTGTTGCCGCTTAGTTTTGCTATGAGAATTACGGGGTGAAAAGTATCCTATGTTCTTCTCTCTCTCTCTCTCTCTCTATAAGCTCTATATGTCCGTCTCCTGCTTCTTAGCTACCTCCCTTTGGTAGGAAATTTCGATTGAATGCAAGTCAAACCACTAAACAATCATAGCTCTAAGGGACCGCCACGTTTTAGCAAGACAAATTTTACTGACTTTTCTAACCATTTCCAGATGGACTGCACATTCATGGAGAACGTGATAGCCCTATGGCTCACCATCAACGGGTCGGGCTGGGGCGCCGGCTCGCCGTGGTCGCTGGGCGGGCTGGCCGTGCCGTCCGACGGGCCGCGGGTTCGACTCTCGGCCGACACCGTCGCGGCCATGCTGCTTTCGCTGTGCCAGTGAGTAGTTCAGTGTTACACTAGTGATATAACTGATGGAGACTTTTCATGATGTTTTGACTTGAAATATTAAGTGAGGGTACCTATAGACTAGCATTCAGCCTTTTTATTTCCTGTATAAATCCCGCTAAAGGTAGATTTGTAGAACGTTTTGTAATATTCCTTTGTTATTTGCAGATTGGACAACGTGTCACTGAGATGCTGGGTCTTGTGTATGCAGGCGCTGGCGTGGAATGCAAGTTTACCACTACAGGTAATAACTTCCGACCCTAATTAAATCAATATTAGTGTATGTCAGTAATTTCTGTAACAATTAATCTGCCGTGAACTCTAATTTGCATTAGCATTTGCTGAGTTGGAGACCTTTTGTCTGGCTTCTTGTAACTTACAAGACTTACCTATATGAATGCTTATTATATTTTTTTCATATTTTCCAGACGGAAGGCAGCACGCAGACGATGGGCCGCGTGATCCTGGAGTGCGAGCACTTCGTACCGGCCGTCGTCAAGTTTGTGACTATGAACGTCGCCACAGATGGCGCCGTCATCACCTCCGAGCCTTACTTGGTTAGTTATATGCTATATCACTTTCCACGATGAAAGACATCTGTCAGAATCCTTATTACATTCGAATTAGGGTAGTTTTTGTTAGAATTAGATGTTTTTCCCCGTCGAGTGTGGGATATAAGTATCATTGAGTTTACAGTGAGATGTGTAGTGTGAAAAGTTGGACGCTGATTGCGCTGAAACAAAGGAAGCTAGGAAACTGTATATGTAACTTTATCATTGTTTTGTGGTCACACGAATACAGAATATCTCATGTAAATAGAAGCCTAAAACAGTTATAGCTCAGCACTATAGCTGCCTTCATCCGATATACATACTAATCCTACAATATATATTTTTTTGCATCAGTATCAACGTATATAAACTCGTATAATCTACGCCCCACAGACCAAAAAAACTCAGAATTGTCACTAACATTCACCTTTTTCACCCCCAGGGCGGAGTATCAGTAGGCGCGGGCGCGGGCGCCGCCTCGGCCCTGCACAGCGTGCTATCCCGCGTCGTCTGCGGGCGCGGGGCCGCCGGCGCCGTGGCAGCCCTACGCATCGTGTGCGGCGTGTGGAACCGACAGAGCCCGTCCGGCTGTGCCTATGATCTGCAAGCGGCGCTGCTGAGAGCCGCCCACCCGTTGTTGCAGAACTTGAGCGCGAAGCATGAGGCGCACGCGTTGCAGTTGATTGAGTCTGTTGGTGAGTTTTAATTTATCGTCAGGTATGGGTTTCTCTCAAGGAGCGCCATAACACTCTGTTCGCGGCCTTCCTCATCCACTACCGGCTAGCTGTCTAAGGTCGTCAGTATTGCCGGGCGAAGGCCGTCCCAACTTTTTCCTGGCCTCTAAACGAGTTTTGTTTGGTCTGTAGAAAAAAATAGATCCAAAGTTCCACTAGAATTTTGATGTCCTGTCTTAAAAATCTAAAGGAGCAACGATCTTAATGTATATTCGTGTGCATTTGACTACTTCACTAACACTCTACTCCTTTCCCAGCAACCCTCTCAGCCTCCTGGGTAACCGAATCCGTCTCATCCCGCACCACGGCCACCGTGGTCTCTGACGGGGCATCAGACGTGCGCCTCTCCGGCCTGCTAGCCGACGTGCTCGGCGGGGGCAGCACGGGCAGCGCGGGGGCGTCGCGCCGCGCGCCGCTCAGACGGTCCGTGCTGGCTCAGCTGCTGCATTATTGTAGACGGCTGTTGGCGCTGCCGCAACCGCTGACGGCGATTGGGGCTCAGGTTTGTAGAGTTTTGTACTTGTAGGAGTGTGTTTGGGGTGCTGAATCTGAAAGAAGTAAATATAAATGAATTTGTATACATACATACATATTTTAAAGTGACAAAAAGCTCTATGAATTCGTGGGATGGTTTTACAATGCTTTGTTACCCGTTTGAGCGGTCTTGTGAATGCAGTTGACACGACTGCAATAGAACTGCAAACCAAAAAGTTCACACGACTGCACGCCGACTGCAATTGAACTGCAATCGGACATCGCGTTTGGTTTGAAGTCCTATTGCAGTCGTGTCAACTGCATTCAAACTGCACCTGAACTGCAATTTGCAGTTGGATTGCAGTTGAAATGTGGTCCGTCTGTCTAGCTAGACTCTTAGAAGAAAATTGACATGATAAATAAAAGCCCATGTATTGATAATCTACTATCTATCCCTTAGGCATTGAGCCCGCGCGCCGAGGAAGTGAGCCAGACGGACGAGAGCAAGGCCACGCAGCAGCTCGAGAGCACCAACCTGGAGGACGAGCGCAAGCAGCAGGCCGCGCGCACGCCCTGCGTCGCCGACTCGGGTAGGGTACCTTAACTTGTTAGGCTATCCTGTATAGCCTAACAAGTTAAAGTGTAGCCAAAGTGGTATAGGTAGTAAGCCGAAGAGCATTCTGATCAAGATATGCTCTACGACCTTTGGCAATTCGAGCTAAAACTGGCTATGGCAATAAACTTTTAGTCTTGAGGGAGGCTCATGCGCTCCAGTGAGTCATTCATTACTGGATGTGCGTTTCATAATTAATATTTTGATTTTGTTTACAGTCCTGAGCAGACCACACATCATCCAGAGGTTCTACAAGACGCTGTCCATGTGCGACAGCATCCAACTATCTTCAAGTAAGTAATGCCTATTTTACTAAAACCAGTATGTCAAACTACTCTTTATAACGCAATTTTAACCTAATAAGCAGAATGCACTGATGCAATAAAAATGCGAGAGCGAGCACTCTATGGCAAGAATTTAAAGAATACAACTATTGTAATATATCACTTGCAAACCCAACATCTGTTTGAAATATTGCACGTAGTCTGAACAAATATGTATCAATAACTTGCTCTATATAGTGCAGCAATAACTAATGTAAACCCCAATTTATAATAATTGCAGGTCTAAGCACGGAGTCGCCGGCGGGCGCGGAGCCGGCCTCGCTGAAGGAGGAGGTGTTCTGGCTGGTGGCGCACGTGCTGGACATGGCCGTGTGCCCGCAGGCCGCCGCGCCCACGCTCATTGACTTCCTCAGTGAGTTATATACTTTATCAGTGTACGAAAAGAATCTCCAGTCCTTGTGTTGTCTGACTGAATTATATCAACAGCTCCGGCACCTGTCAGAACATCAGGGAAGGGTCTCACCACCCCGAGGCGACTCTCCTTGTGAGTACTGTGGCTATACGCTGCAGCGGCTAGATCCACTGCTCCATGGATCGTTGATGTCAGACTGTTGTCTAAATAATGATATAGAGCCTGTAGTTTATGACCGAGTCTTCGAGCGCTACTGGTCGCTATAATTATATCAAGTAGTTTAGAAAACGGGTTCCGTGACCGAATGATATAGTTTTCAGTTATAAAGATTACTATTGTGCTGTTCACTTTTTCATTGTTATAAAAACGTGCCCACAACTTTCGCAGGAAAAGAAGAGATAACCTCGCTGTCGTGCGCGATGCGGCAGCTGTTGATCCGCGTGCTGGACAAGCCGGAGGCGCTCGGCGCACTCCTCGAGCTGGGGCTGCTGGAGCTGGCCGTGGACAAGCTCACCAAGCTGCACCAGGTAACAGACACAGCACGTGCTGGCACCAGCAGAGATAACCTGCCTCGAGTGCGCGATGCGGCAGCTGTTGATCCGCGTGCTGGACAAGCCGGAGGCGCTCGGCGCACTCCTCGAGCTGGGGCTGCTGGAGCTGTCCGTGGACAAGCTCACCAAGCTGCACCAGGTAACAGACACAGCACGTGCTGGCACCAGCAGAGATAACCTCCCTCGAGTGCGCGATGCGGCAGCTGTTGATCCGCGTGCTGGACAAGCCGGAGGCGCTCGGCGCACTCCTCGAGCTGGGGCTGCTGGAGCTGGCCGTGGACAAGCTCACCAAGCTGCACCAGGTAACAGACACAGCACGTTCTGGCACCAGCAGAGGTAACCTCCCTCGAGTGCGCGATGCGGCAGCTGTTGAACCACGAGACTTTATAATTATCTATAAATGCGATTTCATGGCTGATGGCACATGCGTCAAGTGTTTGATTCTTGGCCGGGGCAAATAGCTTCCCTTGATGTCTTGAAATAACCTGAAAATGACAAAACCTATACATACCTAAGGATTGCAGACATCAGCAAGAAGTATCCCACTTTTGATAACCATAGCACTACCAAGGTTACCCTTTGAAATGAATCACGTGGTATGTTCACTAACAACAGTATCTCCCCCAGATGGCGCCAAACAACTCGCAAGGCCTGGTCTCCTCGCTGATGAACTACCTGAAGCTGCCGCCTCAGATATACAACATGTCGCAGGCGTGCAACACTAACAAGAAGACGCAGCCGCCTCTCATTGAGAACTCTAACGGACTCACCAACTTTGGACCGCTGTGTAAGTGTACTTTTGTTACTTAGCTTCCACTGTTGGACACGTCATGTGTGCCAAATTTTCTTCTTGGTTGTTATGATTATTATTCAATATCGTCCACAGCTGCAGACTTCCATTAATCCTATAAAATCAGATGTTTTTGATGGCTTGTCTAGTCACATACTTCTTTAGCGAAAAAACTCAATTTATTCATTATCTTCAAAACTAGGTATGGGCTCCTAAAACAAGAGAGAGACTTTATCCTTGCACACACAAAGATTGCCTCATGTTGCATACCTCACTACTTCTGTGCTCACTCTACTATCCCTCCTCCAGGCACAGTAACCTGCGGCAACCCGACAGCCCAAGCAGCCGACGTTCTCCTCGGCGTCAACGTGAACAACAGCGGCGCCTGCGCAGCCCGCCGCGTGCGCGCCGCCGCCTGGTCCTACCACTTCTTCAGCGCTGATGATGCGTCGCTAGCACTGACTCTGACCCTGCCGTATGCTGTGCAGCTGCATGAGGTGCAGTTGCAGCCGCATGTCACTAGTTTAGCCAGTGAGTACATGGGTTGATTTACTTTAGATGTCAGACTGATGGGTCTCTTTACTTTAAGAGACATACGCTCCGCCCGCTGGCGACGTCGACGCGGCCTAAAAGAGACAACAGATTGCACTACTTGGAATCATTCCCAGAGTACATAATGTCTCGATTTGATTGTAAGTGTAGGGTATAAAGAGCGTCGTCCCGCCTGGTCCTACCACTTCTTCAGTGCTGATGATGCGTCGCTGGCACTGACCCCCTGACCCTGCCGTACGCTGTGCAGCTGCATGAGGTTTAGTTGCAGCCGCATGTCACCAGTTTAGCCAGTAAGTACATGGGTCTTTTTAGTTTAAAAGAGACAAGAGACCAGTTGGAGTCACACCAACTGTAAATATGCCTCGAATTGATGGTAAGCGTCGGCATAAAGAGCGTCGTTCCGCCTGGTTTTGTGTCTTTACGGAGGTTGGTAATCAATCCATCAATTTTGTAGATCGATATAGCTGAACACAAAAGAGTAGAGATTAATGTTTTTGACGACCGAATGGCGTAGTGGTTAGTGACCTGACTACTGAGCCGATGGTCCCGGGTTCGATTCCCGGCTGGGGCAGATATTTGTTTAAACACAGATATTTGTTCTCGGGTCTTGGATGTGCCCGTAAAATGGCAATAGGCCCGCCCCCTATTACATTGGGACTAACATAACACTCTGGCGAAAAGTGGGTGCAGCAATGCACCTCTGCCTACCCCGCAAGGGAGTACATTAGTACAAGGCGTGAGTGCGTGTTTTTTTTTTTTTTTTTTTATTAATGTTTTTGGAACTAAACAGATTTAAACCTGGCAATAAAAAAAAACTCGTGATTTGTGGTCTGTTTCTATGGTTTGAATGTCAAACTCGCCCCGTTCCTGTATAAACAAATCGAATTTTGCTTAATTTTGGAGTTTTGTGGATTGTTGAGTTTGTTCACGAGGTGAAAATGAATAAAACCATTTGCAGCGAAGCTAGACAGATGATTTACAGCGTTTACCTACGATGTTTGGCGGAGAATGAGGCTGGAGAAGTATTAGTCAATATATACGATGTTTATGAAAGAGCAGCGTTTTATACTGGTGAGTAGGTACTTAATTTCTAACCATTAACATACATTGCTTATATTTCTTGTAAAAAAGTACTATTTTGATGTAATAGAATGCCTTTCAATGTGTATTTGTTATTCTTATAGAGGTTAGAAAATACTAGTGTCAAACGTTACATGACATCAGGGCCTGGATGCTAATGTTGTTAAAACATCAGGTCTAGATACTTTTTTACTAACCCCCGACTCAAAAACGGTATCGATAAGTTTTACAGCTGTAGGTGTCTATGTGTGTCGGTCTCTCCGTGTTAGAGTACCTATTGTAAAAACGACCGAATGGCGTAGTGGTTAGTGACCTGACTACTGAGCCGATGGTCCCGGGTTCGATTCCCGGCCGGGGCAGATATTTGTTTAAACACAGATATTTGTTCTCGGGTCTTGGATGTGCCCGTAAAATGGCAATAGGCCCGCCCCCTATTACATTGGGACTAACATACACTCTGGCGAAAAGTGGGTGCAGCAATGCACCTCTGCCTACCCCGCAAGGGAGTACATTAGTACAAGGCGTGAGTGCGTGTTTTTTTTTTTTTTTTTTTTGTAAAAATATGTGTAAGAATATGGAGTCGGTATAAATTCCCCAGACATAATAATTTGCAAGTCACTGCTTTTCTGACCAATTAAATAATTTGTTGCAGGAAAATCGGTAAACACAGTTTAAGAAGAATTGCCGGGGCACATTTGAATTTTTTCCTGAGCTAGAAAAAACTGTAAAAAAATATCGATGTGTGATACTATCACTTTTCTCCTATAGTAATTACATAATGGGATAACCAACACGTGTTTCAGTGCAAAAAAACATTATGAAATACACAATTAAATAAAAGTTACAGTTGATTTGATTTAATGAAATTCATTCAAGACTGCCCCCCTCTCCCCTACTAATTTCTTCTCTTAACATAAACCTCCCCAAAAAGTGGCATTTTATAATTAGTAAATATTTGAAACATTTCTCGTTTTAATTTTTTCTGCTAAAGTATCGTGATACTTTTGTCCGTTTTCTATACTATAATAGTGTGGCCACTTTCTTAGATTGCCACGCCCTCAATTATTCTCTACTCTTTTATGTTCAGCTATACATGGATCTATAAATAATGGAGATCACCACACGGAACAATGTGCCTAGGCAACCACTGGCATGTACTTTGCATCCATAATGGCATTTTCCGTATAGACACTCTCGCTAATGTAATTACCAGCATAGAGCTAACACCGTGACATATTTCCGCAGCATGCCCCGGCGCGGTGGCAGTTGAAGCCGGTTGTGGAGGCACGCTGGCGCCGCTTGGACCGCCTCAGAACACCGCTGGCATGACCTTCATACGACTCGTCGTGTGCAAGCCGATTGTCTGCACTACTGTTCAGGTTAGTTGACAAAGTTGACCTGTAGGTAACTAGATTTACAGGTGTTTATGTCGCAGGCAACTGGTTTAATCTCCTGTTTGATTGAACCACTAGCCCGTTCATTGGATGGCGCTGTTCAGTTGTATGACTAGGCCGAACGTTGATTGTACAAGCGTCACAAAACGTCCAACTAGTTAGCTGACTTAAAATCAGTCAGGTGGTGAATAAAACAAATATGGCGTCTAACAGCTAACAGCTGACACAAAACTAGCTAGCACCTATATTGTTATTTTTTGCAAATAAATTAGCTTAAAAGTGCGTTATTTGTGTTAAAATAGTGTGACAACATGGATTTACCTATTATTACGCCGCGGGCGGATAGTTTCAAAGAAAAAATGTGACGAAACTGGATAATTATGAACAACAATATGAAGGTACGTTTATTGTTATTGTTTAGTTAATTTGTGAGATAAGAGCTTTGTAACATAGTCTTTTTGTTGACTCTTGTCTGGTGATGTTCACCCTAACCAGACATTACAAAGTTGCTATACTATATCCCGTTCAACGACTTCGCTGAATGACGTTCAGTCAAGACGTCGAACGTTACAATCAACGACTTGACGAGTTGTCCTTTAGTCATACAACTGAATAGCGCCATCCAATGAACGGGCTAGTGGTTCAATCAAACAGGAGATTAAACCAGTTGCCTGCGACATTTATATTAAGAATAACGAAAGCGCCCTTTATAACTCAGTGCTTTTCAGCCTTTTGTCTACAAACGTTGTTCTTCAGCGCCTTATTCTGTATTTTCGTTTCAGATTCGATTATACAAGCCCAGAGATAGCTCCAACATGGGACTCCTTCATCTGAAATTACTTGGAGTTCCAGCTTTCAACAAGATGCTGCCCAATAACAACAACCCGTAAGTTATTATATGAACTACATATAGTGTGTATTTGGCGAGTTAATAATGATCATCACGTTTTAAGTTAGGTTTTCAAGTCGTTGCCTCCGTTTGTATTTCCTTACCTAACTTACCCCTTCCACAGCAACAACTGGGCATCAATAGTAGCCGCCTGCACGCGCGGCCGCCTGCCCGACTCGCGCTGGACCTCAGTCACCTCTCCAGGAGCCCTGGCTGCCCTCTCCGCGCTGCTGGTAGGTTTAGGTTTAGGTTCTTTATTTCATAATTATATTTTACATGTCAATTCTTTTGTATATCTACATATAAACATTTTTTTACATAAGCGTAAAACATAAAAATAATCGTAAGTCAAGTTATAATAATTAATTAACAGGTCAAAGATTCAAAAAATTCTATATTAAATGTCAATTTGTAAATGTCATAGAAAAAAGATAAAATATGTCATAATTAAAATAATTTACTTATGCCGAGTTGCAGAAAGGGACTTTAAGCTAATGTCGACATTAAATCTATGTCTGTCTCTTTCTGTCCGTATACTGTCAAAGCAAGGCAACAATACATTTAATGCCGTCATTAACTTAAAGATCCTTTCTGCAACTCAGTGTATGGTACCTACTATACCTAATAGGATTTTTGATTTAACAAAATTGTCTAAGTATACATATTGTATTTGTTTCTGTAGGTGGCCGGGGGCAGCGGCGGCGCGCACGCTGCTCACACGCTGCTGGCGGCCGCGCGCGCCTGCCCCGCGCTGCGGGCGCCGCTGCTGCATGCGCTGCTGAATATGCCGCCTAGTGAGTGTGAACGCTTGTTGTATCTTGAGGGCTATTCTTATTTACTAACATCATCAGCCCATAAAAGTTTACGGGTCTCTTCCAAGGAGCGCCACAACAATCTATGCTCGACGTATCTCTTCTAGCCATAAAGTCGTCGATCCGGTACAGGGATGGCGAGCCACACTAGGTCTGCCTGTTGTCGAGAGCTTATTTACCTCACAGTGAGCAGCTCTTCGGAATATATGGCCGGCCCACTGCCTCATTGCCTGGTCTGTTTCATTAGCTCTCTTACGAATTACCCCTTCTGAGGCGCCTTCAGAGAGATTCCGAGCTCGAGAAACTCGAGAAAATCACAACCTTTAGCGTTGAGCTACTTTGAATCGTCTATTTAACCCAATTTAAACGTTTCCTCATCTTCCTCAGCGTTCCAATCCGGCTCCACGCGCTCATCAGGCGGCGTGCGCGCAGTCTGCGCTCTCGTCCAACAACTATGTGTCACATGTGCGCCGGGCTCGGTGGAGGCGTACACGCGCTGGCTGGCCGCCGCCGCCGAGCGGTACCTGCGCCACCGCACCGCCGTCAGCGCCGCACCCTTATATACTGTTGCTGCGGTATGTATGAAGTGAAGACACCCTTATATACTGTTGCTGCGGTATGTATTTGTGTAGTACACAAGGTAACAAAGGTTGGCCGAGAGCGTCAAAAAAGCGCCATTTCAGCGTGTGTTGTAGAGAATCAAGGCCCCATAGTGCTGGTTGTCGGCTAGCCCTTGTAACTGTAAATGGACACGATGCGAGCTCGCAACGACTACACGCGAAATACGATGCAAAACAGTCTCATGCAGTGCGTATGCTAAATTTAGTCAGTTCTTCTCCAAGGTAGATAGATAGATAGATAGATATATAGTACAACAACTGTGCGTCACATGTGCGCCGGGCTCGGTGGAGGCGTACACGCGCTGGCTGGCCGCCGCCGCCGAGCGGTACCTGCGCCACCGCACCGCCGTCAGCGCCGCACCGCTCTACACTGTCGCTGCGGTATGTATGAAGTGAAGAAAGAAAGAACGAAGGAAATGATTATTTATTCGACACACTACAGTACAACAACAATATTATACAGTACACAAGGTAACACAAACGTCTGCCCTCCAGAGCGTCAAAAAAGCACAATTTCAGTGTGTGTTGTAAAGAATAAAGGCCCCAGTGCTGGTTTTCGGCTAGCCCTTGTAACTGCAAATCGGCGCGAGGATCAAGTGATCAACCTTATATACGTCTTTTTGTGTTCAAGTTCTACATGTAAAAGTCTATTTACATGCGATATAACAGTCAATTAATAGGAAACCTCTCCAGCAGTATACTAAACAAAATTATATTATCCATGTCACAGGTTCTATGGACGCTCAAGGAAGAAAACCTTCTAGAAAACTTGGAAGAACTTATTACGGATGACCTGTTTGAGCTCATCTACACATGGGTCAAAGACGTCCCTGAAGACAGCATGCTCAAGAAGTCATTAGATTCTAGTAAGTCATGTTACAACCAGATCTATTCATCTCCAACAACTGTATCTTACATGAGTATAATTACTGTGACAAGTAATATTTTACTGTGACAAGATTGTTAAGAGCTACTTTTGTTTCAGTTCTCTGCTCGATGTGCTACATTAGGCCAGTGCTGTTCAGAATGCTGCTAGAACAAATGGATGTACCGATGGAAGAAAATGCAAACAGGTTAGTCTCTCCAAATCTCATGTGTTTTATTCGCAAATCTGTGGTTCAAGTGTAAAATACGTAAAAATACATTTCATTTACTCTTTCTCCCCGAAGTAATATAATTATGATGACGAAGTAATATGAATTGAACAAGTGCACATTTTGTCGAAGTAGGTACAAGAAATTAAACATCTCTAATCATTTAAATTACTTGTTACTTCCTACAGCATGGAAAGCCAGACCGACGACCGCAAGGTCTCCTCCCCGCAGCGCGCGCCGCCGCCGCCGCGCAGCAACATGGCGGTGCGGCTGGCGGGGCGACGGCTGGCCACCGCCGGCGCCGCGGCCCTGTCGCCCAGCGTCGCGCCCGACCTGCTGCTTAGCGGCCTGCCGCATGCCGTCGCGCATGCTGTCACAGGTGTGTAGACCAACTTGGCGGCTAGCGCATTTTACATTTATGAAAGAATGATAAAAGAGAATTCGGAGCACGTCCCGCTTGTCGTAGACGAATTGCCGAGTGATATAGCACGCATCCACCATTCCACCCATTCCAATGGGTTTCATTCTACCTGTACCTCACCGAGGTGACCTAAGTGTGTCTTCTGCGCAAGAGGCATAATTTAAACGCAATCTCTTATTAACTCGATAAAAGCTAAGGTGTTATGCTGGTGAGAAAGATCTATTCTTCCATATTAATTTATTTTTATAAATACTTATGTTTCATTTCAGACTTCAGTATTGCCAAACTTCAGGAGATAAAGGCTCAAGTAGGATCTCAGGAAGACATACAAATGACCGATTCGGAAAAACAATCGACTAGCGCAATTAAACCAGGTAATTACGATCGTCAATCATCTTCAAATGAATATTGGTAATTCTTTAACATTAATATGGATGTCTCCTCGCTCTAAAAGCCAAAATACCATACGCTAAATAGGTACTTGAAAAATTTATAACATAAACTCTCGCTTTGTACTAGATGCATTATTTATTTTCCGCTTTGGTTGATATGCTGAACCTCAGTACCATTCCATAAACCCTTTTTCTGCTTCCAGAAACGGCGGACATGAAGACAGTGTGCCAACTAGTAGAATGGCTGCGACAGCTGTGCATGGAGCGGCGGCTGAAGGACTGGCTCGGGGCCGCGGGCGCCGTGTTTTGGAGGCCGCTGCTGCACCTGCTGTGCTACCCAAGACCTGCTCCAAGGTACCATATAGAAGCCCTGAAAATTGCCATGGTTCGACGCAAGGAAGAAATATAATAGTTGAATCGTATTGACAACGTGATGTTGACGAAATTTGGTATCGTTTTGACTTGCTTTAAGCGCTGCAAAAAAGAGACGCACGTGTCTGTTATTTACACGACCGTGTGTTATACGGGTAATCCGTGATAATATTTACGTGCAGTCGTGCACACACATTTGACCTAGTATGTTTTGTTATCAAATTGGTGCGCTGTGTTTGGAGGCCTTATTTACTTGTAATGCAAAATCTACCTATATTTTAACCACCTCCTATCCCCCAGCACATGGCAAGAAGGCGCTCAATACGCGGAACTGGAAGAGAGTACCATCCGTCTGTTCGCCGAGCTCACCACTTGCCACGCCGACAACCAGAAGCTGTTTGCGTCCACACTGCATAATATTGTCGAGACCCTGCATTGTACCGGTATGTTGTGTTGTGGATTATTTCTGTGAAGGTTTGGTTAGTTAGGGCCCGTACAAAATCTCAATCAATGAACTTTCTTATTGAACAACTAGTAAGTAAGTGAGAGGGAGACGGCTATAAATACCTATACGATGCGACGTCACATCTCTGGGAAATTTTAGTTTAACCCGGCCTAAATTTTAAATTGGTTGCTACAGAATCGATACTGTAAATTAGAATAAATATGACTTCTCTAAATAATGAAGCAGTATGAAAATGGCGACTGTTACACGAGAAGAAGTAAGAAGGACTATTGACAGACCTACGATTACAGCGAGATCCATTTTCATATTGTTCCTTGATTCACGGACATTACAAACTCAAAACTTCCTTATATAAACCATTCCCTACCCACAGGTCCAGAAGGCATATCGGGCTTCACGCGCGCCCTAATCCTGCGCCTACTGCTCTCATCTGAGCGTGTTCGCGTAGGGCTCCGGTGGGGGGCGGCGGGCGCGGGGGGCGCGTCCCCCGGCCGGCACCCCGCCGAGCACTCGCTGACCGTCGTGGACCTGCCCACGCATACCACTGTGAGGACTCTGCTGAGGGAGCATAGGCCGCCTGGTAAGTTGTTTTTGACCCTTGAGTGTGCCATTTTGGCTTTCCTACTACTTATTATTGTTTTAGTATTATAGTATACAGCAAATAGGTGAGATGCCAGCACGCAACATGCGCGACGTCACGCTATAATAGCACTACACGGCTATAAAATACCATAGCTGGATTAATTTGTGTCTGTAAGCTATCGGTCCTATGAGGCTCGTGCTCATAAAGATCTATAGCAGCACGATTTATGATGAATACTGCCTATGTTTTCACACTCCCAACTATCACTCTCACGGTACACTCACATTCTAATGCTCTCCACAGTCCCCCAACTAGACGACACGGCCAAGTTCCCCAGCATGCCGTCATCATCAGCGGGCGCGTCGTACCTGGTGCGGCGCGCGTCCGACACGGCCATCTCCACGGCGGCCGAGGTGTGGGAGCTGTCCATCGCCGCCGCCTCCGCCTCCAAGGACAAGCGCATCAAGGATGTCAAGAACACCACGTGAGTGTGAACGATTACGTGTCATAGAATAAAGTATGACTTTATTGGTCACCACAAATAGCAAAATATACAAAAAAATACTTATAAACTAGGAGCAATGAACAATAGGCGGCCTTATCGCTAAAAGAGATCTCTTACAGGCCTTGAATATAAAGAAATAAAAAGTAAATACATTCATCATGAAGCCTTTCCCAATTCGAGTTTTTCCTCTTTATAATTACCTTTACTCTTCGGTCATGTTATAAATTGGTGTGCCTGTTATTTATGTATATTTTTTATTTCCAGCTTGAAGCAGCAACAAGTTTTGAAGCGGCAGAACAAAGCATCATCCGATGCGGCTGTGCAGTCTGCTACAGACGGTTGGTTTCTATTTACTTTAGTTTTGCATTATGCATTAAAAATATTTTTGCATTATGTAGGTATTTTTAACTGCTGTAATGATTATTAATTTATAAATATAAATACTCTCTATTGCACACCACAAAAAATGATTTATACCAATAGGAGTAGAATAGATTTATGTTTATGATCTTAGAATGCCTGTGACATTGATAGACATACATTTTTCCACTACAATTTATATAACTGTTTAATTTTCAAATCTTTTCTTTGACTACTTACCTCATACCACCTGCGAACCCACAACAACACGGCTACATTAAGAAACAGCAATCATTGCAGAGATCTTCGAGACGAACATCCGGGTGACGGTGGCCGGCATCGCGGGCTCCGTGCCCGCGCACGCCACGCTCGCGCAGCTCTCGGCCGCCGCGCCGCACGTGTTTGGGCCCCACTTGACTGTCAACTTCACCCCGCACCAACCAGGTATAGTGACTATAGGGCATGATGTAGATTAATACAGATCTCTAGCAAATTGGTGACCCGACGTGATGTTTGTGACGCATCGTACTGTCAACTTCATTCCGCACCAACCTGTTATAGTAACTATAGGGCATAATGTAGATCAATACAGACATAACAAGCTCTAGCAAATTGGTGACCCCAACGAGATGTTAAGGAGAGCGGCATTTTTCAAGCAATAGACCATCCAGGGTCCAAGAATTACCGTAATCCTCACCCATATACTCATAAACATCCGGGTGACGGTGTTGGGCATCGCGGGCTCGGTCCCCGCGCACGCCACGCTCGCGCAGCTCTCGGCCGCCGCGCCGTACGTGTTTGGACCACATTTGACAGTCAACTTCACTCCGCACCAACCAGGTAACTATGTGGAGTTATGTAGATAAAGGCGTAACATCAGCCAATGGTTTACGACTGGAAACCAGACTTATATCCACAACGAGTGTCATTATACCCTAGCCAACCTCTGGCATACTGGTAACCCCGACGTGATGTAAATGAGTGGCTTTTGTGCAGTAGTCGATGCTGCGAGGGCAAGTAGAGTCACAAAACCCTGTCCACGGCCTTTGTTATGCAAAATAATAAATACCGGCCGCCTGAATAAGGTCATCGGTCCGTACATATTACGCACCAAGGAATTTATAATTACCAACTCCATTACCATCCAGTCGTCCAACATCAACATCAACTCTATTCATTCCAGAAAACCCCTCAAACACATGGGAGGGCGCTTCAGAAACCACCCCGGCCAGTTCATTCGGCGCAGTTCTCCGAGAGTTCGGCGCTTGCGGCGGTCTCGCTCTAATGGCGGCGAGGCTGCCCCGCCCGCGCCCCGCGCCGCTCCCCGCCCCGCGCCCCGCCCGCCCTGATCATGATGACTGGGTGAAGCTCGATGATCCTTATGAGGTGAGGGATGCTGTGTATTGTGTAGGGGAGAATTGGATGGAGAGAGGGAACGCTTGGCTTGTTTATGGCAGGCAAGGTTAAGTATAGATGGAGGAAAGAAAATAGCCGTAGACCTATATTTCTACATTGTATATTTTTTACTATGTCAAAAGTCCCGGAACTATTCTACGACTCCATAGAACCTTAAGTTAAGTTTCCATCGCAAACCACTCAAAGTCAAAACCCGTGGCAGCATATGCAATTCCACACCAAAAACCCGTCTATCCGTCCTCAGGAGGTAGTCGAGCTCGGCGTCGGCAGCGGCTCCTCATCATCAGACGAAGCCTCCTGCGGCGGAGTCCCCCCACACGCACTCCTAGCCCTGGGCCTGTTACTCAAGCTGCCAGGCTACGCCGCGGCGCTACTGGATGAGGGCGCCCGGGCGGTGCATCTACTGAGGCTGCTGTTGGGCGTCACGCATGATGAGGATGGTCGTGAGTAGACTTTGTATCATTACTAGTTTTTGTTGCGAGGTTCTCTTCGCTTTAAAAATTGTTTTCCGTTGTACCTATTTTTTTTTCAAATGATAACGAAACATTTGGCTTTGTCATTTTCCTGCCGTTCTCGAGTTTCATTGAGACTGAAGGTTTCCACCTGCAGTAGGGTGAAACGAGGATTGAATTGAAATTTTTATGATAAACATCTGATCGAATTGAAAAAAAAACTTACTCAATTCTTATCTCGCCTTGTCCGTGGAAAGCCATTTTGACATGCTTCTTACTACTATTACGAGAATTTGAATACTTCACATTTTAATTACTATTACTTCTTTCCGTCCCCAGGCAGCATCGTAGTCGGCGGCACAAACGGCTCCGGCTCGTGGTCACTCGGCACCCTGCCCTTCGTGGTCGTCGCGCGGCAGCTAGAAGCCAGCCCGCTGGACTCGGCGCGCGGGGTGGCGCTGCGGCGCGCGCTGCTGAGCAGCGGCACCGTGCGGCTGCTGCTGGCGTGCCTGGCTGTCTTCACGCACCACCACGAGGCTGACGGCGATGTGAGTGTTATGTGGCTTGTGGTGACTAGTGCGGTTTACAGGCGGCTGCTAGCGCGCAACCACTAATGTGGGGAAACCACTTACATGGTTCACAAATCGCCTCATCAAGCTTCAGAGGCTTTAGTCACATAATATAAATTTAGCCGGCCAAAAATAGTTAGGCTTTAGTTACCCGTGTAAGCGCCGCATAACTCCGGAAAATGCATAATTTTACCACACTTGGCCATGCCAATAAGACGTGATAAGAGTTTTGCATCGCGCTCGTTCACATCTCACATCACGCAGCCTTAAGAGCGAGCGAGACGGAGAACTCTTTTCGCGTCTTAATAGCGCCCTATGCTACAGGGCCTGATTACTGGCTGCTCTCTCAATCTCTATTCTCCAATATGAACAACAAATACTAACCAATTGAGTCTCCTTACAGAACAGCCAAGGCTCCAACGGCTCGGGCAAGACGGAGGCTGAAAAGAGCCAACTCTACTGGGCCAAGGGCACCGGCTTCGGGACGGGCTCCACGCAGCAGTCGTGGAACGTGGAGCAGGCGCTGGTGCGGCAGCGCACCGAGGAGCACCACGCCACCGCGCTCATGCAGGTCTGTGCCGGGCGACTCACTCGCGAGTCACTCAGTGAGTCTACTCCCCGGCTCACGCAGCAGTCTGTTCAATACATCACTGGTTTATCATTGAATTAACCTTTCGTGTCTGAAGTCGAGATACTGCGCCTGACGACAATAGTTTTCAATTGTGTGTGATTTCCAGGGATTCAGATGGTTAATTATTAATCATCATCACTAGGATTTTTGTAGCTTATTTTATCATTAATTGATTGGTTTTCTACCATTCATCTATTATTCATTCACTTGTTTATCATTTTGTCAGTTCTTTATAATTTATTTGTTTGTTTAGCGGCTATCGACACGGACGGTCGCCTACAACTAAATCCATTGCAGCTTGATTTTTGAAACGGCGAAAATCCCTCGTGTGAACGCTCAATAAACCCCCAATTAAACCCAAGCTTCAACAACCCACCATTTCTCCCGCAGGTGCTAGCATCCTACATGAACCCCGGCGAGCAGTGGCCGCCGGACGAGGGGGGCGCGGGGGCGGGGGGCGCGGCGCTGGGCGAGCCCGCCGACCTGCCCGCCGAGTTCGTGGACCTGGTGGCCGCCAGCTCGCTGGTTCCCGCGCTCTGCTCCTACCTCAGGAATGACTCTGGTGAGTCGCACAGGCCTTAGGGAGCGATTGAAGGTCAATAGTAACGCGCGCAGACCATCTGTAATAAAGAAACAAATGGAAAATGGTGGTCGAAACGTCGTTTCTAACGCACACACAAAGACAATTCGTAAATATTATTATCCAAAGGTGAAAGAGAACGGCTTAGAATAGCATACGGCTGAATGAGATGGCATGAACCCGTTCGCTATCTGTTTCTTTATATGCGCGGTTTACACTACTGGTATACAAATGAGGACCCGCCGGCACCCACCGTACAACGCAGCCTCCTACACTCGTTACACTACATATTAGTGTAGGTATCCAGGTACCAGTTTTTTCCATTCGTCCGTTTTATCCTTTACCTGGTAGGTATGATAAGTAGTGTACCTGACGCCCATCCGGTAAAAATCTGTCCAGGACCCCAATTCTCGACCACTAGTCTTTGATGTCTATACCATTTTCCAGAACCAATGATATGGGTGACACTTTAAAATTTTCCATTTTACGCATGAATACTATTGCAAAATCTGTCATTTTATTGACAACGACCACAGATAATATATATTTCTTGAGTACACACTTTGGTAAAATGGAACGTATTAGAGACGGGACACATCAAAGTCGACGTTCTGAAATCGATAAAATATTAGAATTTTTTACATTGTATTATAGTAAGTAGGTATATAGTATTTCTTACTTACTTTCTCATCAACAGCTTTAAAACAAACTATGATGTTTTTAATCACAGTGCATATCTCTCTCATGCTGCCTCTCAGAATAATAACAATTTTAATATATTTTATTAATAATCTACCTTCATGTAGTTCATCGATATCCTTCGTATAATTTGAGTAAAGTTTAATTTATGGTTTTATTATCCTATTGTTGTTGCAAAATTTCGGTCTGTTTTTTGTCATTTTGTTTGTTATTTTTGTCAAAATGCCGAGAAAGGCTGTTTTAAACTCGGAATGTCGTGAGTTTGTAATTCATTTGAGTTTGGTTGATAGAACAAAAATAATTATAAGTATTACAGGACTGTGACTATTTGGCTCGGATAGATTGTTTGCAAGATGAACTGATCATCAATGTCGGTGTTTAATCTGACACATACAAATTGACCCGTACAAATATCGATAGGTACAAGTCGATAGAATTTTACTCTCGGACATCTCTAAAACTGCCAAACTCAAAACGTCATGAAAACGTCCCCCATATCATTGGTTCTGGAAAATGGTATAGTGTTAGAATTCATTGCAAAATGGTTACTATTTACAAGGCGTTACGTCGCGCCACTGACAGTAGACATTAAAGACTAGTGGTCGAGAATTGGGGTCCAGGTCGTCCCGCCGTATCCGCCTAGGTCTACCCGGGCGCCTTCGTCCGTCGCTACAAACAATAAAACCTACAATAATCCCTATCTACCCCGCAGTGCTGGACGTGTCCCGCCACATCCCTCTCTACGTGTGCGTGTTACGCTGCGCGCGCGCACTGTACTCGCTGCACTCGCGCAAGCTGCAGGCCTCCATCCGCGCCCTCCCGCGGCTGCTGAAGCAGATGAGCCGCACTACCAATTCGTATGCTACTAAGTTGCGGTACGTTTTGTTGTGGCCTTGTTTCTTGTTGATCCTAGTGTTCTGGAGCGATTTAATGCATGCCGAGGCCAACGACTAATCAGGATCTAGTGTACTGTGGACATGTGTTAATAAAGTCATTCGCACATCATTTTTTTATGTATATTTGTGTGTATTTATTTATTTGTTACAATACAAACTGTAACAAGTTTCAGAATCACTAGGTTAAGCGAAACACATTTTGTAACATTTTGTAATTAAAGAAATAAATAAATACCTACATGAAAAGTGATGTGCGAATGTCCCGCCACATCCCTCTCTACGTGTGCGTGCTACGCTGCGCGCGCGCACTGTACTCGCTGCACTCGCGCAAGCTGCAGGCCTCCATCCGCGCCCTCCCGCGGCTGCTGAAGCAGATGAGCCGCACCACGAATTCTTATGCTACCAAGTTGCGGTAAGTTTTGTTGTAGCTTTGTCTTTTGTTGATTCTAGGTTTGTACTGTAGTGCGACGGTATTTCTATGCTATGATTGGTCGTTGGCCTCGGCATTGTGTTGGGACCCAGTCATAAAACACAACCATCAAACATGTATATAATACATAAGGGATACAGACGGCACGTAAATTTGAGGCTCATGTATTCGATGACTCCGTTGAAATATCTATGGCATGCCTGAAAACTTAGTTTGAAGTTAAAATTTCAATAACTTACGGCTAACTTGCACTTAAAAGTTTCTTTTGATGAGGGGTCTTTCAGATTCTAATTCGTTGTGTTTGTTACAGAATGAGTAAAAAGAACATATACGGTAAAATGACGTACGCCCAAAGATTTTGTTCCTCGAGTAATTCGGAGTTATCGGAAGAAGATGAAGGACTAGCAACTCTTATAGCTGATATTCAAGTGAGTATAACATCAATTAATAAGCACCCTCCGCATACCCAATATACTCATAGTTAAAGTCCAGCCACTAACGGGTACCTTTTTAAGTTTGTCCACCCGGCGATCTTCACCCTTGATCCTTTCACTATTCCATCAATCATTTATGTATTCGCACATAGCAATACATAATATGTTAATATTATAAGATTATATGTTAATGCATTGAAAGACGGTAGACAATAAAAATATTTAATTATGAAGGTTTTTTACCCAATTAAATCCTCACAAGTGATACCTTCCGGTTTGATCTCAGGCGACAGCCGCTCTAATGTGCGGCGACGACAGCGACGACGACTCGGCGGCGAGCTGCGTGCCGCGGCCCGTGAGCGGGG
Organism: Plutella xylostella; assembly: GCF_932276165.1. Lineage (NCBI taxonomy): Eukaryota > Metazoa > Arthropoda > Insecta > Lepidoptera > Plutellidae > Plutella > Plutella xylostella. The sequence goes on from NC_064005.1 coordinate 6,335,559, forward strand.
CCTCGCGCGAGGCGCGCTACATCGAGGTCATGCGCCGGTTGCAGTTCGGTATGTAGTGCACGGCACGATGGTGGCCATGTTGGATTTATTAATGAAATATAAGAGAAGTTTCAAGGCTCTTCCTTGCCTCTATAGACGAATAGCGGCCGAGCGGCTTAGTGCTCGCAAATCCACTTACGTCTTACAACCACAGCCATTAAGGAACCCATAAAGTGTCTTCTAAACAATATTGGAGTTTTACCTACCATTAAAACTCTTATTATGTTTCCAGCGACATCTGAAATCCATGTTATGAGATAGCATCTCCCTTATCGTCACGCCAACTTGCAGTTTTCAAATTTTCGCGCCTAAATTCCACGCTTCTCATTGGTCAAGCACTCGGGCGGCGTCACTTCTAGCCGTCAAGTTGGTGAATTTTCCGCCATTATATTACCGAATAATAATAATAATGCAGCGCCAGGTAGCGCTTGCTGGATTTCAGATGTCGCTGGAAACATAATAAGAGTTTTAATGGTAGGTAAAACTCCAATATTATGTGTTCCGTAGCGACATCTGAAATCCATGTTATGAGAAATGTCTGTTATCACCTGGCGGCTAGAGATGACGCAATAATGTGAAGTAGGTAGGTACTTTAATCATCATCAGATATAAAGCTGTGATGAGAATCTAGGTACTAACTATGGAAATACCAATGAAATGGAAGAAACCATATTATATAATAATACTAATTTATTGGAAATAAATTGGCCATGAACCTATAGGACCTAATCACAACAAACTTAGAATAATTATGTACCTATTTAGGCATGTAATATCACATAATAATTCTGTTAACAGAAATCAATTTTCTAAAAATATTATTATTATCACACAAAATATTCTTATCTCAATCACAATGTAACAAGAACAAGAATAGAATACTAACAATAGAGTATTACACAGATTCAAAATATAATGACAAGGAACGTTTGCCCTCATTAGGTTTAACAACTGGTAGCAATTCTCTTTGATAAAACTTACGAAAAGTTATCACAGATTGCCAATTGGCTCTAGAAATAATGTCATTTACAGGTTACAGGTTCTATCCAGTTTAAGGAAGAAACAGCTGACCGTGTACTTCCTGGTGAAGCACTTATGCCGGAATCCTTAAGGCAATGTCTAATCCATCCATCAATAATATAGTAGCCAAAGCTGGTTTAACTTCTCCTCTACATGTTAAAAACAATTCAGTGAGCTGTTTCCCCTTTCTCTTAATACTAGACAATTCTAATAAACGTCTTAACCAGAAAATTACATCAATATTATGATCTGCCCCCGATAACAGCTTCCAACCTGACTGTTGAAATGAGTTGGTATCTGTTTTTGAACCAAATACAGGAATTAGGACTATACTATTACCATTGTCAATTAAATGTTCATTGTCACAACGCAGCAAAGTTAAATCATGTACCCTGCGCCTCGAGTATAATAGGAGTAAAACAGCTGTTCTCTTAGTTACTTCAAACCAGTTATCTACCTGTGGAGAAGAATGTTGTAGATATTCTATGAGCACCCGTGCATCCCAGATGGGTGCTTTCATGGGCACAGGCTTTGCTACTGAAATAGCTTTTAAATCGTGTTTTTCCACCGGATTTTGTGGTGTTTTTTCCTGAGAACTGAATTCACACATACTAGAAATTACAGATTTATGAACAAGAACCGATTTGAGGTATGCCCCAAAGGCTGAAGATCCTTTCTACTGCTGGGCTGAGAAAATGCCACTCTGGAGTTGGTCGACCACGTGACAAGCAGTTCGCGTTGTAACGGCCTGGAAGGTACTGTGGTATCAGCATAATGTCGAGCTCGTCAATGAGGTCCATTAGTGTCTTGGCTAGACAATGTAGGGTCATCGACCTGGTCCCTCCTTCTTTCTTGATGTAGGCCATAACTGTCCAGTTGTCGCTCTAGTCTGCAGTAATACTGTTGTATGTCTGAGTGTCTTGTATTTCATTCTTATGGCACCTATAACAGCGAACATTTCCTTTCAATTGCAATGCCATGACATCTGAAAACTCTCCAACTGGCCAATGACTTTGGAATCGTTTATTTGGGTTCCCGGTGCCAGGTCTGAGGCATCTGTGGCCAGGTAATATATCACTTGATGTGGTTCGTGGATCAAGGACAGGATGTGCAGATTCTGTAGCCACCACTTTAGTTCTGTTGAAACCTCTTCTGGAATCAATAACTCTGTCTAAGGGCATAGTTTGAGTTTTTGACAGTGTCTTTGCATAAAACGGCAATGTAGCCTTCCCCGGTGGGTGATGAAGGCTGCAAAGTTGAGTTTCCCTAAGAGGCGTTGTGCCTGCTTTAGGATCCAACTGCCACATGCCAACAGACGAGTAATTGACTGTTGAATACTGTCTGTCTTTGACGGTGGGAGGGACTTGCAGTTTGCGTGTATGTCCCAACCCACACCCAAGAAATCCAGGCTTTTTGATGGAGTCATTATGGACTTTTGAAAGTTGATGATCCATCCTAAGCTTTGTAGAAGATCTATGGTTGCTCTTGTGTGTTCTAAGAGGATCTCTCTCTTTGCACTGACTGACAAGGCATTAATCAGCGAGATACACAATTATGTGAAATCCTCGAGTCCTGAGGGTTTCCGCTATCCAATTGGTGATTGTTGCAACCATTTGGTTTATCTGAGCAGTCATTCTTTGCGACATCTGTGTATGGAAACAGTGGTGGTTTCGTAAAAACTGGGATTCGAGCTGATTTTATTAGTTTTAGTACTACAGGTGGCGCCATGAGTGATTCCCAAATGTGAAGGTAGTATTGAAGGCAGCCACCTAAAAACGGCTATAAGTCATTTATGTCATTTATCATAAGATTTTTTGAATTTATTGTAATGGGACTTGTTTTTGTTATCGAACTTTTTGTCTCCCCCTCCTGCTTGAAAACCACGAAAGGGCATTGGCTTATAAGACGGATGAGCAGAGTGTGCCGGGGGCACGGGATGTACCGACTGTAACGGCCTAGCACTGCGCGCGGGTTGTCTTGTCGGCGATGTAAACCCTGACCTTGACGTCGAAGGTTGTGGTTCAGTGTTATATTTCACGGCAGCACGCTTTAACTTGTCAATACCGCCTATTTTATTGATGTACTCTGCCAGCATTACTGGATTAAATAAATATTCAGATGACGGTGGAATATTGTCTACGCCCTGACTGATATATTTATCGCCAATAAGTTTCAAAAGTGCCCCCCTACGTGCCGCAATACATTCATTTCGCTTTCCGCAAATAATCTGTAATATATCCTGAGACACTAGTTTATACTTAGAATCCTTATCAAAAATTTCTTTCATTTTCGTATACAAGGTAGAAGCTGTTATCGGTTCATTGACCTTTGACGCCCAGTCAATAACATTTTGCAGTGAAGAATTAACTATTTCATTTTGAGTTAAAAATGCATTCGATAATGCTGCAATACTACGCTCCATACGAGGCCAGTTAATAAAGGAACTCGACTCGTCGGCCAGGCTAGCCAATTCTTCGTTAACTTTTAAGTCTACGAACGCGGGACACGCTAAATATTTCTTCTGGGTGTCAGCATATCGCACAGACTTCCAGTCACTTTTGTTAAAGTGTTGATGTTCCACAAGTTTAGCCACTCTATGAGATGGCGCCGCCGGAACTAACGGTTCTTTTATGGAAATTGATAAATTACACACCTCGTCATTTGATTGTGGTGGAAGTAAAAATTCTTGTGGCTTTAGTTGGTTTTCCTTATTTGCACTCACTAAGTCAGATAATTGACTTACCAGCTGCTGCGACAGAACTTCAAACCTTGTATCGAGCCCAGAAGAACTCGATGAGCGGACACGGGAGCGGGTTGCGCCCCGGCGGCGGCGGTGGCGCGGGCGCGAGCGCGAGCGCGCGCGACGGCGGGACGCGCGGCGCGCGCCGCGGCGATCCCTGCGGCTGCGGCGCGCGCACTCTGATGAGCTGCTGGCCCTGCTCCTGCTGCTGTCACTCCGAGAACCATGGCTTCGGGAACTCGACGTATCTCGACGTCTCTTACGAGAGCGAGAGGGCGGCGGCAGTAGCCGCGTGGGCGTGGCGGGCGCGGCGGGGGCGCCGGCAGGGCGCGGCGCCGGGCCGCCCGCCTCCGGCACTTGCGTGTTGTGTTCCTCGGGCGCGCCTGCTACGGGGGACCGCAGCATGTACACCACACACTCATTTTCTTCGGAAAGGCACACGCCATTTTGACTTGCGGAAAACACTTCCGCGGTCGAATTGCACTCATCTGACACTGTATCCATCTTAATTTTGGTATTTTCACACAACACGCGAGACGCGAACAAAATCTTGTTGGAAATTTGCTAATATTTCAGTTAAAACAAGATTTTGAAAAAACTGCAATGCGTACGACTTTAAGTTGGACGCAATAATGGCGGAAAATTCACCAACTTGACGGCTAGAAGTGACGCCGCCCGAGTGCTTGACCAATGAGAAGCGTGGAATTTAGGCGCGAAAATTTGAAAACTGCAAGTTGGCGTGACGATAAGGGAGATGCTATCTCATAACATGGATTTCAGATGTCGCTACGGAACACATAATAGTCAAGTTATCGTGCCTAATGTTCTTACATTCGTACCTCCAACCATCTTGATATCCCTCACAAAGGCCTTTGTGAAGATTTTTTAATCCGGCTAGATCTCTAGGCATTTATCCACCCACAACAATATCCTCAACCTCATTATCCACAGAAGGTCGCCAGGATAGTGAATATTTTGGAGCTGCCTTTATCCTTAATTCCCCCTCTTTGTCACCAAACTAAAACACTTCCTCAAAAACCTCCCCATTCAACTCACACGCTCAATCCTCCCGCAGAAACCTTCGAGATGATAGAAGAGTGTCCGTCCAACGGCTACCGCTTCACCGTGCCCTACCACTTCGAGGGCACGGTCCGGGCCGCCGGCGAGCGCGCGCACCCGCAGCGCATGAAGCGCCTGGCGCAGGAGGCGGCGACCCTGGCCACTAGTCTGCCGCTGTCGTATTCTTCATCAGTGTTTGTGAGGACTGATACGGATCGGCTCGACGTTATGAAGGTATGTTGTCCTAGTGCATGGGTGATATGAGTTATACGGGAACAGTTCTAGTAAATGACATTTATGCTGGCGCAAATTCATGAAAGGTGATTCAGCAAAACAAATGAAAGTCACCATAGACTTATCGATGAGAGAGTAGTTTGTAAACTATCGATTTTCATACAAAAAGTATATTCATATGTTAAAAACAGGAACTAGTTAGGTTAAACTACCACTAAATTAAATTAAATTGTACACCAAATGCTCACAAAATATTGTATCCCCCAGGTGCTAATCACCGGCCCGTCGGACACCCCGTACGCCAACGGCTGCTTCGTGCTGGACGTGTACTTCCCAGCCGAATACCCGGCAGCCCCCATGCTCATCAACCTCGAGACCACCGGCCGACACTCCGTGCGGTTCAACCCTAATCTATACAATGACGGCAAGGTATGTAGCATGTGATTGACGTTACTTGAGCAAAAGTAGGGTTTGCACGATAAATGTCACCGCACATATACCCGTAACGTAAAGGGATCGCCTCTTTTTTTTTCTGTCAACCAGTAGAACGCGAGCTTGCGAACGCCTGGTATATTTGCGGTGACCATAAGAGTGCACACGTTATGACTGGTGGGTTAGTGATCCGCGCACTTTCTGACAAATAAAATAGTACGAATTCGAAGCAATTACAACACTTTGCTTGAGTGCAACGTATAAACCGTATGTCCTTAGACATTTATTTACTACAATAATCTAATCTAAACTGAATGTTGTACCAGGTGTGTCTGTCGGTGCTGAACACGTGGCACGGCCGGCCCGAGGAGAAGTGGAACGCCAGCACCAGCAGCTTCTTGCAGGTTGGTCACGGGTTTACTATAATTATTTAATTACTGATTTCAACTTTACTTTGTTTTGGTCCACATTTGAAGTCGTGATAAAGTGACAGAATAGACAACTAGGGCTCCTCAGGCCCATTGAACGCTTGGGAGTGCGAAGGAGACGTTTTTTCGACGCGACATCGTATCGTGTTTATATGTGGGAGCCCTTACTCCGGTATTTCCACGGAAAGCCTGAATATGCAACTTTTTGACATCTGTATATCTTCCGCAGGTGCTAGTCTCCATCCAATCCCTGATCCTGGTCCCGGAGCCGTACTTCAACGAGCCCGGCTACGAGCGCTCGCGCGGCACCCGCCAGGGCTCCTCCGCCTCGCTCGAGTACAACTCCAACATCTACCAGGCGTGCGTGCGCTGGGCCATGCTGGACCACCTGCGCAACCCGTCGCCCTGCTTCAAGGAGGTGTGTAGTGTAGTCTAGCAGCTCCAGTACACCTGCAACATGTACCATGTGCCATGCTGGACCACCTGCGCAACCCGTCGCCCTGCTTCAAGGAGGTGTGTAGTGTAGTCTAGCAGCTCCAGTACAACTGCAACATGGACCAGGCGTGCGTGCGCTGGGCCATGCTGGACCACCTGCGCAACCCGTCGCCCTGCTTCAAGGAGGTGTGTAGTGTAGTCTAGCAGCTCCAGTACAACTGCAACATGTAGCAGGCGTGCGTGCGCTGGGCCATGCTGGACCACCTGCGCAACCCGTCGCCCTGCTTCAAGGAGGTGTGTAGTGTAGTCTAGCAGCTCCAGTACACCTGCAACATGTACCATGTGCCATGCTGGACCACCTGCGCAACCCGTCGCCCTGCTTCAAGGAGGTGTGTAGTGTAGTCTAGCAGCTCCAGTACAACTGCAACATGGACCAGGCGTGCGTGCGCTGGGCCATGCTGGACCACCTGCGCAACCCGTCGCCCTGCTTCAAGGAGGTGTGTAGTGTAGTCTAGCAGCTCCAGTACAACTGCAACATGTAGCAGGCGTGCGTGCGCTGGGCCATGCTGGACCACCTGCGCAACCCGTCGCCCTGCTTCAAGGAGGTGTGTAGTTAGGGAATGCAAATCTCGCGAGATTGGGGCTCCAGCGAGATCTCGCTAGATCATGAATACAATCTCTCGAGATCTCGTCAATTTCGAGATCTCGCAAGATCTTGGCCTTTCTGAGTGAGATTAATCTCGGGGGGAAAACAGGCGAGATCTCGCTAGATCATGAATACAATCTCTCGAGATCTCGTCAATTTCGAGATCTCGCAAGATCTTGGCCTTTCTGAGTGAGATTAATCTCGGGGGGAAAACAGGCGAGATCTCGCGAGATTAACACGAACGAGATTGCATTCCCTATGTGTAGTGTTATAGCCGGCCATTACTACTTATAGGTCATCTCAAGCAGCAACACAATCCTTGGCCTTCTTCCAGTAAATGTATTTGTTAGGTTCTACTTTTGTCTGTTTCTGTTTTTCACCTCCCCTTGAGAAAATATGGAAAAAAAATCGTGTTTAGGTTAAGGGTACTCAACTATGGCTGAAGAAGCTGCAACAATGCAAGATGCAGTAGTGATGTGTCCATATCTTCATCATAAGCTAACAGTAGTTCACTTGTAGAGACCCAATAGTAGTACAAAACCTTCCTTATCATGATATGTCTAACTTATAATATAATTTGTAGGTGATCCAAACACACTTCTGGATGAAGCGCAACGAGATAATGTCGACGGTGGCGGCGTGGCTGGCCGAGCTGGAGGCGCACAGCGGCGACGAGCGCGCGCAGCGCACCATACAGCTCAACCTCATGGCGCTCAAGGTATCCACCACCACAATTAAACAACATTAATTAAACATTTATGATATAGTATTTGTTCCCGCGAGCTTCGCGTCGCCTTTTTCCCGTAGGAATACCGCGATAAAAAGGAGCCTATGTGTTAAAGGTCTCAGCTAGCTCCATACCAAATTTCGTCAAAATCAGCTCAGCCATTTCGACGTGAAGAAGTAACAAACTTTCACACATGCTCACAAACTTTGCCATTTATATTAGTAGGATGCTACGCGTAGCAAAATATAATTTTCTAGCCGTATGCTTATAAATTTTGTGTTAAACTGTAGTCTTATGTATGTAACAATGTGCTTCAGGGCGAAATTATCTAGTATATCGTTCTCTTAGAATCTAAAGGGCCTGCCCTTTACGGCTCCCTGGCTGAGGTAGGCTAGCGGACATGATGGCGGAGGGGTCCCTTTCGGAGTTTGTCTGTTCGTTGTCTAAAATTAATAACCTCTACCCCAAGGTTATCTTCTGTCGAGAAACTTCCATGACATTAAACTAATTTGTATATCTTTACCCCTCAGCGTCACTACGTGAAAATCCAAGAGGAGCTGGCTAAGCTGCCCGTCCCTCCCGGTCTGGAGGACCTGGACGAGCCGTTCACCCTCCCCGCGGCGCCGTCGCCCCCGCCCCCCGCGCCCGCCGCGCCCCCCACCAACGACGAGATCGACCACGACATGGAGAAGATCGTCTCACAGGTGCTCGACTGAACACACTCACTTACGGAACCAAATGCTCTTTGATAATTGTGACGCTATGTAGACTGTAGATGTACTCACTGGTGGACTAAACGATGCATTTCATCCCTAAATTATAGAGTTTGTTTGTTGTATTATAGTTTACTTTAAAGTGAAGATTAATTTAGTTGTGTACTAACCGGATTTATTGTGTTTTATCCGACGATTATCAAAGAGATTGTTCTCGGTCGTACGTGGGTGGTGTGGGACGGAGGCAACAATGGAAGTACAAGCCAACCGGACGACCCAACAAGCATTTATATACGTAGTGTAGTTAGGTATATACACTTGTGTAACAGATATTTATGTAATTATACCAGACTCCTAGTGTTAGCTGCGCTGAGCGGACGCATATTACTGCTATTATTCTTATATATTGACTACATAACCTGTGTAACGGATTTGTCAGTTTTATCGTATCTTACTAACGCGTTTTATTGTTCATAATGTATTTTTTTTATTTGTATTAAAGGTTTCGTTTTTATAGATTTTGTCTTTACTTTAGGATGTAATGGGAGGTCTGTTTAGTTTAACATTATTGTGATACTACAATGGGCCCTCATGGTGCCCTGTAAGCTATTTAATGAAGAGTTAATTGTGTCTCTCGCGGCTCACAGCGTCGCCATGTTGCGTCTCGTGAGCCCGTGAGTGCGGGCCCCACACTACCACATCTTATACTCAACGTTACGTTTATCTGTTCAGTAGAACCACCACCTGTACTTTAGTTTTAGTACCTATGGTTTAAAATATTTAACGATGATCTTTGTGTAATGAAAACGAAGGCTTGATTTACAGTAAATATTTCAGTTATGAGCACAAGTATTGCCGGCGGTGTGCCTCGGCCTGCATAACCTCAGCTTCAACATGTGTCGAGAAGCGCTCACTACTTACTTGTATATTCAAATTAATTTGATGTATATAAAGTTTTAATTTGTATTTTAAGAATATTTATACTTGTATGTATTGGAAATTCGCTCTGAAAGAGCACTTGCGGCGTTCGAGTTGAATTACGATAGGGATGACGGTCGGCCGCCTCGCGTCCAGTGAAATGGACATTTCTGAATGTATATAAAAATCATCAGTAAGTTTAGCTAAATGTGTCACTTTGTACTTTCATTGCCAGGTTTAGTAAACGTAATCGTTTATTGTAAATTTGACTGTGAATTTCGAACATGTAAATAAAAATTTATGTTATCGCATACTTTTCTTTTATTGTTACCCCAACCTTATATAATGTAACCATTGAACAGTAGGGGATCAACGTCCCCACTGCTGGGGCACTGTGGTCTCCTTCCAATGACGGAAGGGTTTAGTTTAGGCCTAGTCCAGTACGGGTTGGTGGACATTAGGGGATGCAGTTAATCAAAGATTTCGACATTCGTTATAAACTTGTATATTATAAAATATTTTCTATATTTACATTGTTACAAATCATATTATTCGTAATATTATGACTTCACATATCAATATTTCCTACCATATCATAACGAATCTTAAGAATAAATAATTTATCTCTCGATTTGCAAATAATTTTCTTAAGGAAGCACTAAGCTAATCTCAAATTACTATCTAAACTTGATTGCATTTCTTTAAAATTAATTGTGAGGCTCTACTACATATTTCCTATAGAATTATTTACAAACCTATCTAAATAAAACTATTTAATCACTGACAATCAAACTGGTTAACACTATTGTAGGGGGAAAGTGGATTCTAGGGTAAAAATATGGCACAGTTTCAAAATGCTATCATCTCTCGACTCAAATAACGAACAGAGAACATTCAAATAAATTATAGCCTAGAGTTTTATACTTAGCAAAATATCTTAAACTGATAGTAGGATTGGTTTCTTCACCGTCCATTTCATTAATACCCGTACATTTTAGTACCTTGTTATAACATATTTCAATCCCTTTTAGCACAATTTTCTCACAGTTGGAACCTGAAATTATATTTAAAGCAGATTTTTCAATAGCCTGATAAAAGTTATCTGGGGAATAACTCTGATGCTGTCGCGTCTGAATGTTTGTGTTAGACAGTGACAGCAACAATTTAATTCGTCAGTTAACATTTGATTTAATCTTACTATTGAAAAATCGGCAAGGTCAAAGTACAAAAGTGACAGATATTACTGAAGTGGTGGGAACAGCAGCGCCGGTGGCGGTTTAAGGAACTACTTCCTGCGCTTGCTGCTCATGAGGGACTGAATCTCCTCGATGGAGATCTGCCCGGACCGCACGCACGAGTTGCAACAGAATCTGGGGAATAAGAATATGGTCAGTTTTTATGCTTTTTTAAAGGAATTTTATGATAAGTACAACTTAGTTTTACTTTACTATAAAAACTATATTTCAGGAGCAATAGAAAACCAGAATTTGGTCGCCAACAAAAAAAGTATGATTGCCATTCCCTTTTTCCACTAATTCACATCGAGTTTCTCAATATTGGAAGGCGATGGACCAGTAAGTGACCTTTTGATTTTATGATAATTTATATTGCCTTTTCTTCTTTTTGTGTAAAGTAGGTATACAAATATGTTTCAATCTGATTCTGTATCTAAAATAACTTCAGTTCATATGATGTAGTATTAACTATTTTCTCTTTGATTATGTATGTTTTTCAGTTACTGTACATAATAATATGTGGAGTTCTTACCCGGAGTAGTACTTGTGGTGGCAGAAGTGTCCGCTGACGATGAGCGCGCAGTTGGCGAAGAAAGGATTGTCGTAGCACGACGCCGGGATGTACAGCCCTGTGGACAGTCAGTACGTGCATTAACAGATTCACAATGTGGACAGGGGCCAGCCTAGTCACAGGCCTTCGGGCTGCTTGAAAACATCTGACAGTCGAGTTGCCCACTTCACTTACCCGACAACTCGCTCAGCACAAGCTTGCTTGTGTTGGGGTCCACCTACCCGCACTAGGCCCGCGTGGTGGACTACGCCAAAACCCCTTCCTTCATCGGAACCCCCGTGCCCAGCAGTGGGGACGTGATGGGTTATGATGAGGAGAGGGGGCAGGCTTCTCTGCTCCCGACTGTACATAATATTATCACGGTTGTGAAGCGATGCTGTCGCGCGTTTAAATAATGGAGGAGAATAACGTTTGTACATCAACAGATGCGTGACATCGCGTGAAAGAGCAAATAGACCTTTAATCACGATAAAGGGTGTCAGATGTTACCTTCGACGGTGATCTGCAGGGTGGCGTAGTGCGAGCTGAAGGCGTTGGCGGCGTGGCAGCCGTACACGCCGCTGTCAGCCGGCGCCAGTTGCGAGATAGTGAGCCGCGCGTCTGAAAACATGGACCGAGTGTTAGTATGGACCAATAGACAGTTATGTACTTAGGTAGTGAAATAAAACCTAGATATCTTTTTATAAGCCACTTATTACTTATAGCTTAGTTCAGCGACTCTCCGACCATGATACCCGATCGGAAAGTGTCATGGGAAGGTAGGTACTGTTAGATGATGATGACCACCGTCTTTATTATTCACACTCCGACAAAAAAACCTTGCCCATTAGAAGCTTTTATTTCCTACTTATTAGCAATAGTTTCTTATACCAATTTACAATTACCAATAGTAATAACAAATCTCACCTGACAGTTGCAGGCGGTCGCTGGGCTGCAGTCTCACGCCATCCTTAGTCCAGTGTACTTCAGGAGTCGGGTACCCGTCCACCTCACACGGGATAGACAACTCGGAGCCTGACGCGAACTTGTTCTGGGTTGCCCGCAGGCGAGTCGACACCGGCACTGGGGGGGTAGTAGGTTAGATGGGTTGTTGAGGGGTAGACCAGGTTATCTGACCCGTTAGACATTTGGCTAATTTGATAGTGATGAGTTTAGCTAGAATGACGCACAGAAGTATTTTGTCTGATGTTACTGGGTCAGATAAGCTGGTTTCTGTATACAAAGCTGCGACTATGACTATAGTGGCTATTAAAACCTGGATTATACATTTAGCATAGCCTCATCATAATCAGCAATGGTTCTGGCCGTGAAAGCACTTAGCTGGAAAGTATGTTTTTCCCATTAGGTACCTAGCTATATTTTACATAAATAGATACATAACTATTAGGTACTTTGTTGTAACTAGGTATTTATGAAATCATACACAACATCCAACGTGAATGGACGATAAAGCCATTGATTGGGACCTAGTTATCTCGAATAGCTAATAATTGTTTACGTACTTCTGTGTTTACACACTAACTGAAAACAAATCGTAGACACAACAGACATAAACATTAGATTTAATGGGTAGTTAAATTTTAGTTTCAAAGAAGAGCTCTACCAATCACCAAAACTACATCATGCGACACTGAACATGCTTTACAAAATTACAAACCTGCTCTGAAAGGAAAGTGTAAAGAATATAGTTGATCTTACCGGTGTAGACGGGCACCTCTGGCTCGGGCTCGGGCGTGGTGGCGGCGGTGGTCGGCTCGGTGTAGGCCAGCCGCGGGGTGACCCGCACCACGCTCTCCCGCGCCACCAGGAAGGGGCTGTCGATGTGCTGCCCGTCCGGCTGGTACGCCTGCACCACCACGGCCCACGACGCCGGCTTGCCCAGCCCGTTGTACGCTTGACACGCGTACTCTCCAATCGTCTCCAGGTCTAATGCTCGGATTTGCAGGACGAATCCACGCGCTTCGTACTGTCTGCTCACGAAGGGCACCATGGGCCCGCTGACGCCGCGGTACCAGGCGATGGTGGGCGTCGGGTAGCCGTAGGCGAGGCAGCGCAGCGCCAGCGCCTGGCCCAGCTCGCCCGTGACCGCCGCGCCCGCGTCGCCCGCGATGCCGGCCGCGCGCTCCACCGGATCTACCCACCCCCAGGTTAGTGTTAGTGCTACTCTACTGGGTTGCGACGCCTCCGCGCCATGCTAGTAAGTTAGCAGGCAGAACGCGTCGCAAATTCAATTGTTATGTTTTAAGACAGGAAATGAAATCGGGATTGAATGTTTTTGATGTAGCCATAAATAAGATTTACAAGAAACTTAACAATCAAAAACACCCAATCCGTAGTTAAGAGGTTACAGAAAGTGACAGAAACAGCACAACAGTTAGTGACGTTATCGTTAGTCGCAAAAAAAGTCAATGAACCTGGGTCTGCGCACGCGCACACCAGCGCCGCACTGAGCGCCACCGCCAGCCGCGACATGCTCGCTACACTTCTAATCACTGACTGGACCATTATTAGTTCATACTTCGGAGATACTAAGCTTACGTATACGACTTGCAATAATTAATCGGAGAGTACTTTTAGATAATGATGTAGGTACTTATCTTCGTTTACCTACAGTTATTGCTACTAACCACTGAAACTGACTTACAGTTTCAGTTCCTTACCAATTTGTTTTAATGACCAATTTGCCTGGTTCCTTACCAATTTTTGTCATCAGTTTATCATTAAGTAAAACATTTTGTGCTAGCCATAGATGTGTGGTGCTTGCAATAATTAACATGCTAGTATTAGTTACTTAGGACCTCACTTTAGCATGTAAAGTTATGGTAACTAACTGGTAAATAAATAATAGCTCTTATAGAAAAGACGGTCACAGTCCTAGTATCGGGTCAAATCTGATAACATTTCGTACCATACTCCTATCTTTGGGTCATGGACCATTGCTGCGATTTTGTTTATTATTTATGTAAGTATTCTGTTAGATCTTATTCAATTATCTGTAGGAATGGTTATCAAACGGGTTAATAATTTTAAGATAATGAATAAACGTTCGTCAAGGAGTTCAATTTATGGATTCATTTTTATGTATATATATTTATTCCTAATTATAAATAATACAGACTTAGGTACTTATCTGTAGACTGTATTGTAGGAAGCCTGTCGTAGATACCTATTCGACATCGTATGGTATTATGTAACTAGGTAGTCCATAACTCCATAACAAAGCTATTAAATTTCAGTCCTTGTTTAGCTACAATTATGCATCTGCGATGCATGTGCCTCGTCTCGTTAGGTGAGTTACGATGAGTTGATGACCTAGTTAATTAGGCAAAATGTACCAGTTTGTCTAGCTACGTAGAGTCTTGATAAACAAAGCGCTCTGATCTTTAATTTGGTAACTAGTTTTAAAAAAAACTTTGTACTTATGTTATCGTTTACTTAGAATGTACCTAGTTATTAAAAGTAGCTAGCATGTCGTGGCCAGCGGTAGCGTTCATTGCTTCAGGATATCATTTAATTAAGGGTTTAAAAGTAACAAGGGAGCAGTTAATTGAGTGTAAGAAAATGCTTAATATCAGGTAAATTATTACTTATGTTATACTCGTAGTTTGAACATTTATCTACATTTACCACCACCAGGTCTACCATAATATGTTGGTCTTAGAAGATTGGTATTGAAAGTCTTTAGATACACGTCAATAACACTATTGCGATGGACTTCCTATTTACGCATTGCTCATTACAATGAAAGATATATCCTCGTTCCCCTTCAGATGTCACCACTATCCCACCCTGTACTCACCATTAACTTGCAGGCGCACCTCCTGCCGGGCAGTGCCGAGCCCGTTGTTGGCGACGCAGATGTAGACCCCCGAGTCGTTGCGGTACAGCTGCACGATCTCCAGCGCGCCGTCCGACAGCAGCCGGTAGCGGCCCACCGTGCCGTCGATCTGAGGGGAGAGAATATTATATACCAAATGGATACATCCTTTGGACCGCCGGACCAACGAACTCTGATAGGTGGCCGGTAGTATCTGGATGAGGAAGGTATTGCGGCGCTCCTTAGGAGAGGCCCATGTCCAGCAGTAGACCGAATAGGTACCTATTTTGGGCACATCAGTCATATTCCACTTTTTTCAGGCTTTAAATTTATTGCCATTTTGCTTCAATTTTACATCTGGCTAATTTGTCTTGCCTTGCGCATTACAAATTAAATTTTCGTCTAGTTTAAATTTTGAGAAAAAGAGACGTCTAAACATATGGGCCATGTGGCCCATCTTTTGTGCTCTTATGGATCATAAAGATAGATCGATCTGCCACCGCATCTGCTCTTGCCAATGGCAGTAATTGGATAGCTTCTTGCATTCAATTTTTCTCTTGATCACGTAAACAAGATCTGAAAGTATACAGGATGCATCCTTACCGTGACCTTCCCACGTTGCCAGGTGATCTTGGGCGGCGGGTTGCCGTGGAACAGGCAGCGCAGCGTGGCCTTGCCGTTCTCCTCCGACATCACCTCCGGCTCCGTCTGCGGGTTCGCTTGAGGCGCTTGCGGCAGCTCTGTGAGTTGATTAATTGTTTAATGTTTTACAACGTTAATGAAAGAAAATCATTTAATGAAAATCAGTTATGGTGCAAGTAAAGGGATTGTGGTGCAGAGATACACTTTTCCAGTAGAGACACAGATCGCATAGCATTGTTTATGCGAAGGCAGTAATGCTGACGCAAGACACTGGCTAGAAGAACAGACGGGCGCTCTAATCTAGCCAGCGACGCTGGGTTGGTATGAAATTCTGTTTACACGAGGCAATGGTTTGATTTCTGATCATGGCAGTCGTATCCAGGCTTCATCTAAGCCTATATACATATGCCGTCAAGTGTCCAGCATACGTACCAGGTACCCCAGTAGTACTGGGCACGTAGGGCGTGGTGGCGGAGGCCAGCGGCGCCACGCACAGCTGGCTGCACCCGCTCGCGCAGCACTTGCCGACCCCGCGGCAGTCCGCGTCGTCCGTGCACTCGCGCCGGCACGCCTGCTCCGTGGCCAGCAGCTGCTCCGATGGACACAGGCCTGGCTTGTTGACTGGGGAGAGAGTTGGGGTGTTAGGAGGACCATTGGAAAAAAAATCTGAGGAGGCTTGATGACGAAAGGAGCTATGCAGAAAACTACTTTTAGATTCAGGCACTCCAACACTGGTAAGTATGGCTTCAAAGAATGTGTGTCTGTATAGTGTATGTGTGTAGCTATGTGTCCCCGACGCGACGTGTATAAGCATATACATATAAATGGCCGTTTATCACCACCATTTTAGTGATAAGCCGACTTAGCTCTGCTTCAAACGAGAGCACCAAACCAGTATAGTTGGCTATGTTGTGGATGATATAAGTAGGTATACTGACCTGTCCTGCAGTCGGCGTTGTATCTGGACTCCTGGGTGACGGGGTCGCGGTAGGCGTCCAGCACGCAGCGCTGTCCCGCGGGGCACACCTGCCCGGCGCACAGGTGCTCCTTGCACGTGCATCTGGAAGGGAAAGAGGGGATGTCAGCGATGAAAGGACGCCAAAAAACAAAACAAAAACATCGGAAAAATTACTTTAAACTACAGCCGCAATCTGCTATTTAAGAGTCCAAATTACCTTTCACAGTTATCCTCTCCAACGGTCTTGTCCACTCCGAAGGGACACTTGATCTCTGCGCACTCCCGCGCCTGCGCATCGCAGTTGCTGGGCGCGGCGGCGCACAGACAGCGCTCACAGCCTGTCTCCGTGCGCACGCTCTGCACTCCGTACTCGCAGCGGATCTGGTTGCACTCCTCGATGTACGCATCACACTCCGTCACTTCGTTTATACCTGGAATAGTTTCCTCACTCAATAGGTTGTTGGTGGCTGTGAGTATGAACAGAGGTGCTCAAGTACAGAATACGGTTGCATGCGTGCCAGCGTGAGAAGCGGTGAACGGTTCTGCCATCGCTAAATTAAGAAGTCATCCAAATAGATATAGACAAAGCATGCAATGAACAACACAATTAACATGTAATACGCATAGGATTTGTGTTTGTGACTTCAATCAAACCCAAAGACAGTCGTTCAATCCACAAACACAAAGCCCGCACGAATTATACAAGCAAGCGGACAGCTAAGACCCCGGCTGAAATACCGTAAGGCTCGCAGTCGCTCAGACAGTCCTGGTAGGAGCGGAAGTTGTTGCCGTTGCCGCCGCAGCCGGAGAACACGAAGGCGTAGCAGTCATTGTCCAGCGCGCTGAAGTGCCACCTCCTCGAGGGTACCTCCTCGCACTGCTCTCGGCCCGTGTCCACAGCCTCCAAGCAGGCCGGCACTGGCCCCACCACAGGACGTTAGACACAGCAAGCGAAAACCAAGCCACTACTCTACTGGGTGATCCGGGGGTTAGTGAGAAGGGAACGGAAAGTCCAATGATGTTAGGTTGTGGTGTTTAGCTTTAAAGTGTCTGTGATGGAAATGTCAGATCGAGAATGCTTATTATCCCAAACCGATTAGTCAAATTGTAACTAACTACTTCAAAGGCAAATGGTCAAGTTCGCTTACCTGCACCTCTTGTGCAGATTTTCTCGCACTCCTCGACGGTAGAGAAGCGGTTGGGCCCGCCGCCGCAGCCGCCGTAAGCGAAGATCTGGCAGGCGCCCGTCACCGGATCGTAGAAGTACTTGGGGATCGACGCCTTGCATGGACCGGGGTCCAGGTTGTAACGGCATACGTCTAATGGGGAATAGAGAATTAAATATTTAAGAGGTTTATTTGAATCATCATCACTGCTGAACATACACACGCGGTCGGAAGTTGAGGTCCCTTTTTACAGAAATGGAAGTTCAAAGGCTGATGATTATAATTTATGGTATTTTTCCATGAATATTCTGATTAATTATCAGAAGCCTTTGGATGCCGGAGTGATGACGGATTTGAATTCACCGTAGTTACTATGCATATACTTTTGAAGAGTGTAAGACAAACATGTTAAATATCAATTTACTCCATGGGTCTAAACCAGCAGCCTCCTTACCCAGTCCTCTGAAAAGTCCGCACTCCCTCTGGCACTGCTCCTCAGTAGCGTAGCTGTTGGGGTGTCTGCAGCCGCCGATGTTGCCGGCCACGCAGTCCTGAACCGTCGAGTCGTAGTAGAACACCGTGCTGTTGAAGCCACAGGGCTCCAGAGATTCTGGTGTCGTGCATTTCGGGTCCGTCGCCTGCGAGAAAATAATTTGGTTACGATTATTTTGAAAAAAATATGCAAAGAGTAGGTTGGCATTGTTTCTGTTGCAGACATTGGTATATCATGACGTAACTCCGGTGTACTTTGGAATGGAAATTAAACGGGTGATGTACTGATGTTCCACTTACCTGTGGAGTGACAGTGACTTGTTGCTGCACGGTCTGGGAGGCGGTGGACGGTGGGAGGGCGGTCGTGGGCTGCAGCTGACCATAGATGCAGCGGCCCTCGCAAGCCTCCTGTGTCTCGAAGCTGAAGCAAACACAATAACTCGTTATACGTATATGATTGGAAATGGTTGATGTTTTGGCTGAAGCAAATATACGAAAACTTTCCAATAGTCATCGTCGCTCAAGACTAACTACCCATAAAACATATTGTAATCTGAAAGGAACTCGTATAACATGTGCTTGCTATGGAGAGAAGGTATTTCTTACTTGTTCTGGTTGCCTCCGCAGCCGGTGTAGATGAACTGTCCGCAGTCCCCGCGCAGGCGGTCGTAGAACCACTTGATGTAGTAGCCGTCGCAGCTGCCCGAGTCCTGCTCCATGTTGCACACGTCTGGTGGGGGAAATGAGGAGATTATTCGACATCTCTATAATCAATATAAATCTAAGATGACTTGAAAGACTACTTGGGTCTACAAATAAGCTTATGAAGAGGACAAAAGAAACGATTGCATGCAACGCGGATATAAAATTGCATTGCATGCCTAATCTAGACTCACGCCGCGTCCGAACCTATCTGTTTCTAGTCCAAGTTGTATCGTAATCAGTAATAGTAGATAAAATGGTACATTATGTTCACCATGGTAATAAAAATAGGGCCTACCACTACCGTCTGTCCTCGGCCGGCAAGTCTGCTCGCACTCGTCCACGGTGGAGAAGCGGTTGGGCCCGCCGTGGCAGCCTCCGTACGTGAACGCCTGGCACGCCTGCGCCGTCTGGTTGAAGAAGATCTTCGTCTCGAACGCCTGGCACGGACCGGCGTCCAGCGGGGAGTTGCACACGTCTACATAATAACATTTCGGGTGAGAAATTAAGAGAAAGGTACGCAGGAGTAATAGGTATTGAGTTACACTTGATGTTCTCAAACCCTAGGGTCACTTACCAAGTCCTCTAAAGGCACCACAAGACCTGTCGCAGGCCTCCTGGGACTGGAACACGCCGGTGTTCCTGCACTCCGCCCCGTACTGCTGGTTCTGATGCGGCACGCACTCGCGCCGGCCCTGGTCGTAGTACCAGACCTCGCCTGTCGACGTGCACGGCTCGGGGTACGACTGGCATTGCGGCGCTATGGACTCCTGGTGGACATAGAAGGAAGTTGTATTCTATGTTGTTGTAGTATGTTTCGTTAGT
Organism: Plutella xylostella; assembly: GCF_932276165.1. Classification (NCBI taxonomy): domain Eukaryota; kingdom Metazoa; phylum Arthropoda; class Insecta; order Lepidoptera; family Plutellidae; genus Plutella; species Plutella xylostella. The sequence goes on from NC_064005.1 coordinate 6,355,358, forward strand.
CAAGACTCCACAGCTACAGAGGATATATATATTGTCTTGAGTATGTCTTGAGTATTATTTGGATGAAGGGTGATTTCGTGATCTCTTACCGTAGGCGCTGCCGCAGTGGTGGTGGTTTCAGCCGGAGCAGGAGCCGCTGGGCCGGTTCTGCAGCGTCTTTCACATTCATCTCGGGACTGGAATCTATAGCAAACACAATACAATCAATATTTATTGAAGATTAAAGTAGAATAGATTAGAATTTTATGTACCTAATACTATTATTGTGCATGGCCATAAGGCAGAAATTTTGTCTGCTATTTGCTGACCTGTTGCCGTTGCCCTCGCATCCTCCGTAAGTGAACTGGCTGCAGCTGTCTGAAGACGCGTCGTAGAACCACGCCATCACTGACGCCTCGCACGGGCCAGTGGACATCGGCAGCTGGCACACATCTAGAGGCAGATGACAAAATATCTCAGAAATCAGTCGGTCTGTATACTGTTTACATGTTTTGTGGTGTAAATGGCTTAAGAGAGTCTTGTCCTTATTTTGACTTTTAGGTTGCGAAGATCACTGAAGATTTATTTATCTGAACCGTGATCGTGAAGATATTTAACGAAGTGAAAGTGTTTGGAACTTTTAGAAGTGACCCCTCTTACATACCCTGGGCAGGCGAGCAGTAGTACTGGCAGTATTCCCGGCTGGGGAAGTTGTTCCTGTTCCCGCCGCAGCCTCCGTACTGGAACTGCGTGCAGGCGCCGCGCGCGCTGTCGTACGCCCAGCGCGGCTCCGCTTCGTGGCAAGGACCCTGGTCCACTTCCATGAAGCAAAACTCTGGAGGAGAAAAGGAACGGTTAACCTGCATATGTTTATCTAGATTTAGCATATCTGGATAGTGTGAATCCATCACCCCGCAGAGGACCAGTGCGGTGGCAAATGGTTCAAGCTTAGAAAGGGACTTTAGACCTAGGGGATATCCACAAAGGTTTTATTCAAGAGAGCCAGGTACAGGTACCCACAACCCAACAAACATTTTGGTATATTGCCAGCCTGCTGTTCTTCGTCACTGTTTTATATCAGATAAGCTGATGATGGCAGATTAATTCTTATAAATATCTCACCATTCCTGAACTGTTCAGGGGCTGACGGCTGTGGCGTGGTGGTGGTGGAGGCCGCCTGCCGGCAGCGCCGCTCGCACTCAATCTGGCTGTTGAAGTTGTTGTCGTTCCCGCCGCAACCGCCGTAGTAGAACTGGCGACATCTGTTGGCGGAATAAAGTACTAAGAAGGGAATACTGTTGATGGCATGGAGGAAGCAAGGAATACCTCTCAACGTTGGTAATCTAATCACTAAGAGGAAGAAATTCGAATGTATGCAAGCATTTTTTACAGCTTATAAAAAGTCATAGAGTGTCGAACTTGCCTTTGTTCAGCAGAATCGAAGTACCACTTTTCTCTGTAGTCGGCGCAAGAGCCAGTTTCCGCGGGCAGCAGACAAGTGTCTTGTTCTGTAATATGCATTGACTTGCATTAGACACTAGCATTGTGAATTTGTTCAAGTAATGTAATTAAATAAATATTTACATAATAACAACGTACAAAATATAATATAAATAATAAATAAACATGCACACGAAATATTCTACCACACCCAAAATGCATAACTAACTACTTTTAAATGCAAATACGATAGTTAATAAACAAAAGGGTAAAACAAACCATTAATGTATCGTAATCCAAGTGTCCGCTCTGCCTAGATGTAGGATTTGTATTCTAAGAACTGAAAATAATTGACAACATCCAACAACGATCTTACCATAGGCACTTGGGCATCTTGAGCTACATTCCTCCTCGGTCTGATAGTTATTGTCATTGCCATTACACCCGGTGAAGTAGAACGGAAGGCATCGGTTCTCAGACTCGCTGAAGGCCCATCTCGCGTACTTCTCAGTACAGTTGCCTGGTTCCTTAGGCAGCGTGCATTCAGCTGTATTTTAGTGCAAACGGTTAGTTCTATCACCATAAGTTGGATCAATTTCTAAATTTTTAAGTTAGTAAGATGTATCCAGAAATTGGTCCTAACTTGTTGGTTAGTTACAGAAGGTGTTATAAGAAGAAGTAGTAAACAAGGCAGATCTAAGAAAACTACAAAAATACCATCACCAATTACTAATATTAAGGTCTAGTACCTTTTTTATACTACAGCATACTCAATTCAATGTGCATTCAAGTTTTTTGTCATACTTAAATGGGTAAAATTAAAAGTGCAAGGAATCAAAAAAGGTCAAATAGATCAATTTTTCAATTGTAAAAGCAAACAAAAAAACACCAACCCGCAAAAGAACTTACGTTTAAGAGCTCCCGGCGGATCGCACTTCTGTACGCAAGCAGCTTCAGAATTAAACCTGTTTCCGTTTCCTTCGCAGCCTCCCCATGTGAACTGCTCGCACCGGCCCGCCTCCTTGTTGTAGCCCCATCGGTTGAAGTTGCCGGCACATGAACCGCGCTCCAGAGGTAAGTGACATTGGTCTGTAGAATGGAGAAGATCATGATATCGTCCATATAAACACATTTAACGGCTTATGAATTATCTACGAAAAACTAATGTTTTGATAAATGTATAATTCTTCGCTATAAGTTTACCCGTTCAACATGTTGATGCTATTTATTATATACTTTTATAGCAAAATTATATCACTAAAACTTAATTTGCAACATTAGGCTAGATGATAAAATCCACTGTCAAAATCCATGTTACTGAACTGAAAGAAAAAAACTAATAATCTTACTTCCACTTCGTGCCGGCTCGCACTGATCCTGGCAAGCGTCTCGGGTCTCGAAGTTGTTGTCGTTACCGAGGCACCCTCCGTACACGAACTGGCCGCATTGCTGACGGTCCGTGTCGAAGTACCAATGCAGGTTGTAGCCTTGACAGGCACCCTTGGACTTGGGTAGCTTGCAGGCGTCTGAAAATAATAGATGATTTGGTATAATGTGGAAAACCATGCTATGGGGGTTCCCCTGAGTAAAATTATGATTTGGCAAGGTTGGAAATTGATGATGATGTCATCGATGCCGATGCGGCTACGGCCACTGCTGATGGTTACTCAGGCTTCGTTGGTGTGCTCTTGTGTGGCTAATATAGCCAATATTGGCGGTAAATGTATGCTACACATATTTTATTTTTGTTAATTATTTACGCACCTTTTGGACTTGGGTGCACGCAGACGTCTTGACATTCCTCTTGGGAGCTGAACCGGTTTCCATTTCCTTCGCAGCCTCCGTACCAGAATCGTGAACAGCCACCATATTCGATGTCGTAGTACCAACTGACTGAGTAGTTACGGCATGGACCGCGGTCGGTCTTCAAAGCACAGCTTGCTGGAAATAGAAAATTTTCATGAATAGGTCTATATTTCTACATCATAAGTTCAAGGTGTTGGTATTGGTATTGAACAACGAACCTTGTCTATTAACAGGAATATCAGCACAACCAGCGAACTTCTCTCCGGTAGCCTCAGTCTGTCCGTCTGGGCAGCATCCATGTTTACTGGCTGCGCAATCGCACCCAGCACCCTCCGGTCCCTTGGCCGCCGTCTGGCCATCACCGCAGCAGCCAAATTGTGACTGCGAGCAATGGCAGCCGTATAGGTTGGGACCCTTTGCGATAGTGGTGCCATCTGGGCAGCAGCCGAACTGGTAAGTGTGGCAGCCGCAACCTTCATAGTTGGGTCCAGCTGCTTCAGTGTGCCTGTGAATTTAATAGCACAAACTTGTAGGTTCACACACGTTAATTTTTCCTAAAAGAACTATGAACTCAGGTATACTTGTATTTCTCATAATTTTTTTTTACTTAACAGTATGTCGTTACCTGTCAGGACAGCAGCCATGTTGGGTGTATTGGCACCCGCAGCCTTCCTTGTTGGTTCCATGGGCGATCGTAATATTGTCAGGGCAGCATCCAAATTTGGCGTATTGGCATCCACAACCTGAAGGACATAGTAACACTTTATTGTACCTACAACGTAACAAAAATCTAATTTTTTGTTGTGATCGGAAATGAAAACCAAATTTGGTCAGTATGACTTCAGAAATATTCATACTGAACAATTCAGTAATACCACTATCGCAACTCTTGTACTGTTTTTAGTTCGTACAATACTTTTCAAACGTCTTCCAAAACTAAACTTATCCGCAACTAACCTTGCAACTGAGGCCCTTCAGCCGGCTTGTAGTTGTCGGGGCAGCATCCGAAGCTGTACAGCAAGCAGCAGCCCTCGTTGTCGGGCCCGTGGGCCGGAGTCTCGCCGTCTGGGCAGCACCCGTACGCTGACGTGTTGCAGGACATCACACAGCCTTCCATTTGAGGACCGCGAGCTGGTGGAAAATTGTGATGAATTAACTGATTGTTATAGTTCAAAGTGGTGATCTGAGATAGAACAAGTTAAAGAGATTGGAAGATTTTGGATGGATTAGCTGATTGTTGAAAGTGATGGTCTGAGATAGAGCAAGACATTTTGAGTGTTTATGTTGACGTATTTTTTCGATATTTACCTGGTGAAACATTATCAGGACAGCAGCCGAATTCAGTAATGTTGCAGGGGCAGCCAGCGCCGTTTGGTCCGGTGGCCTCAGTCTTTCCATCGGAGCAGCAGCCGTGAGGTGATGCCGCACAACCCTTGGTGCCCTTCTTTGGTGCTGTCTCTGGACATCCCTTCTTCTTAGGTCCTGTAGCTTCAGTTTTTCCATCTTTACAGCAGCCATATCTATGAAGTAAAAAGTAAAATTTATATTACTAAATCTGTCACATGAGGAAGAGTTGTTCGGAGTTATGAGAAAAGGCAAGATACTCTTATTGCTTAGGAAATGGACTAAGATCTAAAACTTACTTCGAAGACTTGCACTTAGGCGGTGGCGGTGGGCATCCCTCCTCATTATTCCCTTCTGCAGGAGTCTTGTTGTCGCTCTTGCAGCATCCGTAAAGAGTTTCCTTGCAAGGAGGTTGCGGGCACTCCTCGTTCTTCTCTCCTTGAGCTGGTGAAACGCCGTCGGGACAGCAGCCGTATTTCGACTCTTTGCAGGTCTTGGGGTTGGGGCAACCTGAATGGGATGGATTTTAGAATAAGTTAAAATTTATTAGGGATAGAATACCTATCTAAATCTATGTATTTGTTTCTTTTAGAACCCATAGAACATTACATGATTGTGTTTTTTACTTTGGTAAAGTTATTAAAGTTTGCACCCACCTTCATCGAACGGTCCAGCGGCAGGGGTCCTCTTGTCGGGACAGCATCCGAACTTGGATTTCTTGCACTTGGCCTTCTTCTTCCTCGGCTTGCACACCTTGTGCTTGGTGGTCCCCTCCACGGTGGAGTACCAGTCCCAAGGTGCTGTAAATGAATGATGGGTATATTAATAAAAAGGTCTAACTATCGTAGTTAGAGGCAGAAATTTCCGTATTTAGCCTGTATATTATACTCGGCGTTATACTCACTTGTTGATTTTGATGATAATTCGCTCGTTGCCTCGGTTTCTAGAACAATAAATAATCGTTTGAAGTAAGTACCTACGTACACATTTAAAGATTCCATTACGAATAATTAATATTGGTAGGTATAACTGATATTTAATCAAGTTAAATAAATGTAAAAGTTACCTTCTGTAACTGTTGAGCCTTCAGATTCAGTGGCAACAGATTCTTCAGTAACTGTGCTACCTGTTTCTTCGGTGGCTGTGCTACCTCCTGTTTCTTCTGTCTCTTCCGTAACAGTACTTCCAGTTTCCTCGGTAACCGTACTACCAGTCTCTTCCGTACTCTCTGTGACTGTACTACCACCGGTTTCTTCAGTAGCCTCACTTCCAGTAACATCGGTAGCTCCGCTTTCTGTAACTTCTGTGATTGCACTTTCAGTAACTTCTGTTTCAGTTGAGCCTTCAGAAGCACTTGCTTCAGTTGCTCCTGATGATTCCGTAATCTCAGCGTCTTCTGTAGTGCCGGCAAAGTCTGTAGATGATTCTTCAGTTGTTACAGAACTGGCTGAGTCTGAAGATTCTGATGCGGATGTTGAGCTTTCTGTTGATCCACTATCCGTTGTGCTAGCGCCGTCAGTACTGCTTTCCGTAGATCCTTCCGTTGTAGATTCTGTAATTATGAGCATTAAGCAATTTTGAACAGTGCCATAGTTACTAATATATTATTACGAAGCTAATTAAGTTAATAGAAATATTAGTCTGTCATGTTCTACACCTACACACCTTCGATAGTTGAACTTTCCGAAGTAGCTTCGCTGGCTGATTCAGTAGATGCTTCACTGCTGCCGCTTTCTGTAGTGCTCTGATCGGTAGAATCTGAAGCACCTGCCGCCGGAAAACAAAGAAGAAGTTATTATTACTAAGTATTAGGTACTCACATAAAATATTTTAGTTTTTATGAATTGCCTGTTTATAACTTACCAGTGTTTGCCTCAGTGGAACCTCCAGCTTCGGTAGAGCCACTTTCTTCAGTGGCACCGGTAACATCGGTCGAACTTTCAGTCGTTGAATCAGATTCGCCAGTGACCTCTGTGGCATCACTCGATGATGATGTGACGTCAGTTTCCAAAGTTTCAGTAGATCCAGATATGCCTGCTTCAGTAGTGGAAGATTCTCCAGCCTCAGTACTGCCTTCGCTGACTGATTCAGTGCTACCTTCACTGACGGTCTCACTTGTTGGAAGGCTTTCCTCAAGTTCAGTTGTGGAGCCGAATGCGGAACCTTCGTCGGACGTTTCAGTATCGGAGCTTGTGAATAACGTGCTTTCCATACCAGACCCTTCTTCTGAAAAAAAAAACATTTTTATTTAAATATATTTTTACGATCAGGTTGGGTTTTGAACTACCTATACATAATAAAGTATTTACCTGTAATATCAGTAGATGGGCTGTCACTGAACATAATGTCGCTGACCTGTAAATAAGAATCAACATTTGAATCAGATTTTCTAATGAAATCATATTTGATTTATCTTTTTTTTTATAAACTATTAGGAAAATAAATTATAAATCTTACACTAGAAGCGGTATCTTCTTCTCCCTCCAGACTCTCCTCAGCGCCGACCTCGGGGTACTCTTCCTCTTCTTCTTCACATTCCTCGTCTTCATAGTCCTCGTCCATGATCGGTGTGGATTTCGAGTCCACCGGAATGATTTCATCTGTTACAGTAAATTTATTTATTAAAGTATATCTTAAGTTCTAACCGTAAGTATTTATATGTATGAAAACAAATAAATCTGAATTCTTGAGACTAAAAAGAAAGGTTTCTCTCCAATTAACTTAACAATTCAAAATTTATGATAGCTACCTAGATAAAAGTTCTGCAGGAAAAGTACAATATCATCAACATACTTATACCAACGGCAAGCTAATTGCAATGCAATTTCAATAACGGAAAATTAAATCACTTGCCTTTATTGCACGCCTGTGTGTTGCAGGCCTGGCTGGAGTCCAGCACGGCCTCGGGGTCGCAGTCGCTGGCCTCCAGGCTGCCCTTCAGGCACATCGTGTGGCGGAACTGCTCGCCTCCGCCGCACTCTTTTGTGCACTGAAAAACATTAGTGAATTTTTTGAGTGAAGACTGAAATCTGTACGTCTCAAAAAGTTGGGCGAAAAATATGCTTTTGGTTCACTTATACATATAGGTTGACTCCTGAAAATTGGTCCAAGAGATCGGCGTTTTTGACCTCCGCTATTGGAGTTTTTTATTCAAACAAAACACTGTTACATGGAAATGTTTTTTGCAACCTAAAACACAAGATGAGTTTACCTCAGACCAGGGTCCTCCGAACCATTTAGCAGGACACTTCTCATCAGGGATCTCACAGGGAGTAGTCTCGTTGTACTTCTCTTCCTCGCTGCAACGGGAATCGTCTACCTTGATGACGGCAGTCCCGTCGAAGAGGCCACAGAAGATGCGACGGACCTTCACCCCGTGACCGCATTCCACTGAACACTGGAATGGTCAAGAGTTTTAGAAATTAGTAGACATCATTGATGAATGGACAATTGGGGGACAGCTTTTATATGGATTCAGGTACCTATGCAGTCTAAATACAGCAAATAATCAGTTGCCAAATGACATAGGTCCTGTAGGACCACCGTTTTTAAATAATGAATCTTGAGTAAATAATGAGACTATAAAATATAAGAACACTCACATTACTCCACTGGGTAGCGTACCACTGCACGGTGCAAGGAGGCAGCTTGGTCCTGTCGCAGTCTTCCTTCAGGACCGGCATGGGATGGTAGGAGCAGAAGGTCGAATTCACCACAGTCCGGTCTTTAGTCGCGCACTCTGCTTGACGCGTCCTTTCCTTCGATAGGCAGCTGTCGCACTAAACACAATCATTACTATTAGAAATGGGACACATAGTTACGTATGACCTAAAAGCTGTTATGGAGAACTTAATTAGGATAGGAGAGCAAAACTATGCTTTGGATTCGTAGTCGAAGCTTTGTTGTAAAACGTAGTAGATAATTTCTATGTACATCACTTACCCCAACCCAATCAGACACGACCCAGTCGACGCCTTCGCACGGGTGGATCATGCAGCTCTGTTCACTCGGAGGCTTCTCATCAGCACACTCCTTGTCAGGGAACACCTCCACCTTGCCGTTGGTCTTCTGGTGGCATACGACTTGGCGCGTCTGCTTGCCTTCACCGCAAAGCTTGTCACACTGTAAGGAATATGAGTTAATGTTAACCCACCAATGTTAGCTTTAAGCATACTAGAAAAAAGTACATGATCTTTTGATTCCATGGTAAATGAGCCCTATAAAATAAACAAGCCATTTTACTCACAGCTTTCCAAGGCCCAGTGAACCAAGATGGACACGCGGAGTTCTTGTTGCATTCTTGGTAGAGCTCGGGTTTCGGTCCCAGTTGGTTGAAGCATTCACTGTCGTCGACCACGGAGCCACGGCTGAAAACACGATACATTGGTGATTAGGTACCTAAATCATTTGGGCTACCATGGCGTTATGTCATTGTATTCTGCTATTATTTTTACAGGTTTCTCTGTACCAAGATTAGTATCCAACTTACCCATTAGAAATAACCTTCTCACAGTACACAGCTCGAGATCTGGTGCCAGCTTCTCCGCAGGGCTTGGAACAAGGACTCCAGGGCCCTTCCACCCATCTGGCAGCGCATGCGTGGTTGGCGCAAGTCTGGTTGGTAGCTGGTCTGAGACCCTCGTCGCAGAGGCTGCTGTCGACCACGTCCAGGTCTTCCCGAGATCTGCAGGTCACGTTGCGGTATTGGATGCCTGAGAAAGATTGATAAGGATTCGGTAAGGACTTGATAGAAGTGAGATGCTGAGGTCAGCTGATGATCAAATTCAAAGTGTTGAATATGCATTAAGTCCACCTTTTGTACACTTATATTTCATATTTGTGCAATAAAGTATCAAATAAGTAAATATGTGTCTTATAAAAGGAAAAAAAAATGATGATATTTGGTATTGGTATTGGGTTTAATATTGGTATGGGTTGAGAGAGTTACCTCCTCCACAAGACGCGCTGCAAGGCGTGAACTCGTCAAAGACCCAGTTGTACTGCTGGTTCGGGGGTGGCGCGATGGACTTGGGGATGCTGTACTCGTACTCGATACCCACGTTCACGTCTTGAAGGAGCAGCTGAAATGGAAGACACGTGGTGAGGTTAGGTTATTGCTTACGGAATGGAGATCTCCCTCTGAGAAAAAAAAATGGTAGACAATTTGGTTGGTAATTCTGAACGAAACAAACTGTCTCATGTAACTATCAGTGTCACGTTTCTTACCGAAAGATACAAAGGTTCGTTGGTGGGCCCGAGGCACCTCAGCTTGTCTGGAGCCGGGAAGCCCTGCTGGCTGCGTTCGTACTGCCACAGGGCACCGGCGATGCTGATCGACCGCGGGAAGTCGATGTGGTAGTCACCGTTCAGGTAGTAATTGTTGTACTGCTTACTTCTTAGGGCTGAAAGGGAGAAGGAGTAATTAAGAAGAGATAAAGGAAAATTTTGCGATATCTGCCAAGGTGCGTAAGTGCAGTAAGTATTTCATCCTTACCGAGGTAGTTATTTGATGCTCTGACTTCTGCAATGTAGATATTAGTAGCTCCCTGGGGTATTAATAGTACATCGTTGTAGCCTGGAACAAGATATGATATGATAAGATAAGAGATTTACAGGAGTATTTTGTTTGGTAAGAAGATATCCCTATTAAATCATTACCCTGTGTGAGATCTTGGTTGTCGATGCGTCCGTTGGCAGTGTGGCAGTTTGTTCCATTTCCACGACACTCTCTGCACTTGTCTTCCTTGGCGTTGGAACCCAGCATCATGTCACAACCTACAGGCTGAAGAAAGCACATAAATATCAGTATACCTAAAAATCTAGCATCACACATACGTATCAGATCAGGTATCTTGATGGTAGTTTCAAAGCCCAAGGTGCTTGAATAGGACACCAAAATCTAGTGACTCTTTAGACAATGGCCATATATTGCCAGACGTGGAATGATCAAATGTTGGATTGAGGGATGTGATGAATTACCTGGCACTCCCCATTGACGCAGACGTCAAAGGACTCCTCGTTGCACCTGGTGCCGTCCACCACCTGCCGCGCCTGGCGGTAGTAGAAGCGCTCCCCGCGCGGCCGGCAGTTCAGCTCGCACGGGTTCGGAGCCTTGGTGTAGGGGATCCAGCTGAGGAGTGTATATGTGTGGTGTGAGTGATAGTGGATCATGAAGGATGATGCAAGGTCTAACAAACCTCCTCGTTCTTTTGAATTGGGTTAAGACATAACAGCCCGTCAGAGAGTATTGGAGCAGATCGCACATTGTACGGTTGGGAAGAATCAATAGGAGATTATATTTGTGCAAAGTCACTCTAATTTTAATAATGTGCAAAGTCTAAGATGACTCGGAGTCTTTGTTGGCGTTAGCGCCACATCAGCTCAGCGGATCAGTTTTAATCATGAATCATAATACTTACTTATACGTGACCCCCCTGAAGGTGACATTGTTGTACTCTGCACACTGCTCGCTGCGGAAGTCTGCGGCGCCGGCGGGGCAGTCGTGGGTCTCGCACGAGAAGTACTTGGTGTCCCCCCCTGCGCACCGCGGCTGCCCGTCTGGCCTAAGAGAGTTGGAGAGAATTAGTCATGTCAAAAATATATAAGGTTCTAACCGGGACGACTAAGCCACCCTTATATTATTATACATGTATATTTGGCATAAGAGGGTTTGTATAGTGAAGTGTATCACTGAGGCGGGCCTGGCTGGTCGCCATGAAGTAGGTTAGGTTTAGGGAAACAACCGTTCAATTCAGTTCATCGTTTATTACTGACTCACTCATACAGATACAACGTAATAGAGAGTAACATATCAGATTATAATATAGGTAGTATAAAGATACACTAACCTACTTCAATAGATTAGTCAACGTATAATAAAGCAGGCACCAGTACACAGGACCACAGGTTGCCAATTAGCAGTAGTGGCTAGTTGAGATATAATAGAGTATTGTGGTACTATTTCAGAGTGGTCTATTTAGGAGATGCTGTGTGAACCCAGCAGTAGCAGAAACGTATCATAAATACGATGATTTAGTTAATGTATCCAAGAAGCCAATGCCATCCTCGACATTCCCATCTTTCAAATCCAATGACCACAGTCCAACCAAACCAGCATCTCACCCGATCTCCAAGCATATCCGCTTCTGGCTGGCGACGCCGCCCCCACAGGTCCGGGAGCAGGGAGACACCTCGCCCCACGGGCCCCACGCCCCGCCCCCCTCGCCCCCCGGCAGCACGTAGGACGCCGCCAGGTACAGCCCCGCGCCCTGCCGTCTGTGCCGACTCCGGTGCCGTAGAACCTAAGGAGGGAACAAGGATTTAAGTAGGATTTGGGCTTACTTGAGCTATTCTAAAGTTTTCATGTTGGATCCAAACTGTACAGGCTGTTGCTAAAAGTAGGTTTCAGCTTAGTATACCCTTTTTGCAACATTCTGTATAAATAATTGTTAAAAAAGGGGTAGCCTAAAGGGGGTGACTCAGGGGGTCCATTAGGTCCATATCTATTATATTGTCGGTGGGGGTGTAAGTACCTGCACCTGGCCCTCTCGAATGGACGCTTTGTGCATATCCCCAAGGTTTAAACTACCTGGCTAGGCATCTTCCCGGATTTCCCGTATTCTGCCAACCTTTATAGACATAGTCGACGAGTCGGCGTTGATATAGGATAAATACAATGTAGGTAAGTAGTTAAATACAATCATGTACAGTGCATTAAAGACTTCATTGAAATTCTCAGTTTTTCTTGTCGTGGAGATAATGTAATCAATCGCTCCATTCCACGAAAGAAATACTCCTAAATTGATGCTGTGTCTCGGCGAAATCATTGCGAATATATTGAAATGAGCTTTTTATTACAGGAATTACGAGCGCGGTACTACTTCTTATTAGCCTTATGGTGTTTGTATATTACGCGTATACTGTAATAAAGTACTTAAGTAATAGCTTCATCTCATTCAAATAACAATGTTGATAATCAGCAAAAAATAATTCCAGGAACCGGAAAAAGACCACCTAAACGGAGACGTTGACAGTACCTAGACATAAAATGGATACTTAAACTGTTTTGAAATTCAGCCCGTTCTATACAAAGATGCGTCTGAGTTGTCAGTCAATAAGCATTTCCGATTGCGCAGGCGCACATTAATATGCCGGTCACCATGGGAACCGTCAGTGCGATGTTCAAATCAAAATGTTATGACGGTAAACAGCTTGTCATTTGAAAATGGAATAGACAGTTGCAAGCTGGCTGGAGACGAGTGGGCCTGGAGGGTTGCTCTATACTGACGAAAAAAGAACGAACGAGAGCTGTGTGCAGTCGGCACGTTCATTTAATACTACAAGATAGAGTCGTGGCTCGTGCAGTAGCGCTCCGAAACTTAATTTTTCGTCATCTAGAGTGACCCCCATGGCCATTCGAGTGCATGCGTTTGAAAATCGAATGCACATAAAATCATCGCCCGTTTCAAGTTTGGAATAAGTTGAAGTTTTGAATGCATAATCACCAGCCAGTGGCAGACGTCTTCGAGATTCATCAAGTAGATTCTGTTTATTGTTATTGGCATGTGATTTCGCTTCTCTTGTGCCACAGTTTATTGACACACGTCGACATTGATATAAAGGACAATGGCAGAGTTCTAAGGACGTTTGGTACCCCTATGAAAATGACGGGTTCCGTAATGAAAGTACCATGTTTAGAGAGTCACTGTATAGGTAAACAAATAAATAAATAACTAGATTTTTAGAAGCTGGGAGAAAAGAGAAAAACGGAAAAAAATAATCTTTAAAATGTAGTCGCAATGGAACGTAAACATTCATACAGGAAGAATGGAACGTCAAGTGAAGTAATGTTTATGCCAAGTACTCTGTGATTTACGTCATAAATGTCTAGGTTGGATCTCAGTATAATGATAAAAATTGACAAAACCAGAGCAGAAAAATTGAAATGATAAAAAAATGTGTCATGTCAACAACTAAACGTCAACACTTGAACAACATAAGACGAACAACGTGAATAATAATTTGATAATAATATTATTATGTTAGGTATATCAAGTTGTATGTTTACGTTTAAATAAATACGGGACGTGCAACGTACATAATAAATAAAATGATTTTATTAATATTATCGACTAGATCAGGCTACTACTTTCATCATGGAATAATGTTATACTTATCCATTTAAATTGCCATTCCGCAACAGGGATCTGCTATGCCATTTCGAAATGCTATATGTAAGGGTTCTACTATATGGGTATGCATTTGGCGAGTAATGTAATGAAATAAAATATACTGTTTAAAAGATCATTGTTTTATTTACATAACATAATTTGCCTGGAATCAACTTTAGGAATTTTATGTTCCTATTACCTACTCTATTCTATTCTCTGTTGGGGTGTAAGTACCTGCACCTGGCTCTCTAGATGTGCTAAATCTAGATAGGTATTAATAAAGATAGAAATATTAACTCACATTACTTTTATTTATGATATTCAATAGGATTAGTTTTTAATGAACCATGCGTAACTCATGCTCGCGAATCAAGTCCGGAAACGTCAGAAAACGCTCAGTCCATAGACAAGACATGTCATAGACAACTTTCTTCTATTCTGTGTTATTCCTCGAGATAAGAGTGCGGCCACAAAGCTGTTGTGAATAATTCCTTCTAACAGTATGCAGGTTTCCTTCACTGTAAGTGTGATGGTATACATTTTAATTAAATTCAAAGAACACATTGGTACATGTCAGCGCCGGGATTCGAACTGCAGAACGCAGTTGCTCTTCTCATATTTGACTTAGGTATTTATCATCCTATGGTTCAAAGAAAATATTGTCAGAATTTTGCGTGTTCTTGTTCTGCTGCTTCTGCAGGTTCCTGATGAAGAAGTGGGACGGGAGCCTGCCGGGGAGGTGGAACAGGAACCGGGTCTGGTTCTCCCCTTTGTCACATTTGTTCTATATCTTCAGCAGTTTCAGCGGTATTCAAAATATTAAATAATTAGGTTAGGTAATGGAAAATGAAATAACAACTACTATGACAAGATTGACAAGCAAGATTCAGTGTTACTAGATTTAAATATTCAAAAAATATCGATTATAGTGAATCGAATAAAGAGAAAAAGAAAATGGTTTACTATGGATAAAAGTCTTCAAGACTTAAATATAATCATATTTTATAAACCAAATGTACTAGTTTTGGCACAAATAGTACCAGAACATGTAATTTATTGATAAATAAAATATCTTTTGTATTTAAGAATGTATCGATATTTTTATTCGATTACTTTTTTGCTCGGATTTGCTGGTTATATTCCGAGGTCTGGCACCACTATTGTTACGTTCCGTTCTCTATATGTTTGTTTTTACGTTCCATTATCCTTAGATTTAAATATTCTTCATTTATCATTTTTTCTTTTCCCCCGACTTCTAAAAATATTGTAATTACTGAAAATACCTTATCTACACTGTATTAATAAATGGTGAAAACATGGTTCTGAAACGCTCCAAAAAAAAGGCGGTACGCCCACTGCCGTTCTCCTTTAATGGGTACCTTTACCAAGGTAGGTACTACTTATGTTTAATGATACTTTAGATATCCATTGAGATTGTTAGCAAAATAATTAAAATATACAACCTGCCTACCTGCCTACACAATAATAACACATCTTCATGTTGGTTGGTTGGTTTCTAGATCTGAAAGTCTAGATAGTACTTAGTTATGTTTCTAGTTCTTCTCGACAGAGGCTATACCCCTACTATAACCTCATGAATATAACTACAGAACATTGAAATTTTTAATTGAATCTGACTTGTCACTACTTTGGAAGATGGAAGTGCATAATTCGGAAGATGGAAGTACACAATTCAGGCAGTTTCAGTCATTAGGGCTCCAGTTAAAGAAAACATAATATATTATATCTCCCAACTTTTACCTCTTGCAAAGTTAGAGTTGTCGGCCTCTAAATCCGATGATTGCATCAGTCCTAAGTACATCATCAGCGTACATTGACCATCCATCCGAGATCCATAGGCCAAATGCAATGCATCAGTCATCATAACCAGCGCACAGATATTTCATTAGATTGAACCAGAAATATAAGTGTCAATCATCTTTACGACTCTACTGCTGTGAGTAACGATGTGAACTTTGAGTAAGTATATTAAATAGTTTATTACTGCTCATCATTCTCGTCAATTTAGGCACCACTTGATAAGATTTCATTGGATATTCTGTCAAAGTATTTAAACTTACTACTATAACCAATGATATTTTATAATATGTAAGTTTATTATAGGTAAAGATATATATATGTATTTTGTATTGTGTTGTTTTATTTATTTATATAGTATGTACAGTTTAAGTAGTATACCTTGCACCTCTACTCCCATTAATTATGTTAAAATTGTCTCTTCCATCCAAAGGTTGTCTGGTAGAGATTGCTTTAAGCAATAAGGCCGCCTTTTTCGTACTATTTTATGTATATAAGTTGTGAATTGTAATGTGTCTTTAATGGTGCAAAATAAAAAGTATTCTATTCTATTCTATTTTTTTGTTTAAGTATAGGTACATTATACAATACCTAGCTCCTATAATTTAGTTTGATTTAAAAGGGAAAATATAATATAAGTTCTTATAGATACAGTAGGTACCCATAATATAGTTTTACTTAACTGAAGTTTTTTTTGCAAATACGTTTTATTTTCGTAATTACTTTTGGGAGCTGTATTCCATACAAAAATGAAAGTATGACCAATGTTTTATGTTTTATTAGTTTGACAAGGTTCAACATTAGCTTCTTATGAAGATGAACCTAAATACTAGAAAGTTCAATCTATAAACATCTGTCCTATGTCGTCCTAGTCACTGGCCTCACGCAGAGCTCATCCAATCATCACATCACAAACTAACAACATTTCCCACTTATGAGAAAGTTTATAAATGACAAAGTGTTGAAATTACGGTTTCACTCCATTACTATAAACTCGTAATGGTTGGTTTAATCAGTGACTTGTAATATAGGGACGTCGCTTGGTTTATCAAGTTAGTTACCTACGCGCCAAGTTGGTTTAATGAGGGATTAAAATGCAATTCTACCTATACAATATACGTAGGTACTTACATTAGAATAAAATAAAAATAAAATTTTAAACCAAACTAGCTCGTTTTCGGTAACCTTCACTTTTCATTTAAATAGGGTAAGCTCCAATTTCTCCATAGTCGATTAGATCGTAACCAGGGAAAGGTTGATCAATTATACGTCATCTCCATATTAAATTCTTGACAGATATGTCAAAAGTTAAGCAATAATCCCTGGTTATGATCTAATCCATTATGGAGAAATTGTCACTTAGTACGTATATCCCGGGAGTTGCTGATTTTTTCAATTAAGATTTTTTTTTTTTTTTATCAGCTACTTAGTAGTTTTTAACCTGTTACAGATACAGCAACTTACAGATACAACTTATAGTGATATTTATATGTAAGTACTTACAGAATTAGATGACATAGTCCATGGAAGATTTTTATTGTACTATGCATAAGATAACATCTTAAGTTATGGTGCACTTACCTAATTGAAAATGGCCATAAAGCTCTCAACGAACAAGAATATAACAGTCAATGAACAAGCACAACAAGCAAGTTGTATGTTAAAAATGGTTAGTAGGTAATAAATTGCTTGATCGAGATCCTCAATGTCTTGACTGAGATGCCACATGAAAGCCACGACAAGATCACATTGTATGAGCGATTTGAAGGAAACATTACACTCACGAGCAATGAAAAGTTCTATCTGCCGTTGCCATGTGTCACTGGAACTTTTTAATTGCTCGAGAGGGTATTAAAAATCGGTCCATAAACGGCGGAGTAATCGGTGGACATACATAAAGAAACATATAAAAAAAAGATCCCGACGAATTGAGAACCTCCTCCTTTTTTTTGAAGTCGGTTAAAAAATGGAGTCCACAGACATCGAGCCTGAAGCCCAGATTTAGTAATGAGGTATTAGCGAGAGCTTTGAGAGCCAGGTGCAGGTACCAACACCCCCTCAGATAATAAAATAATAATATCATAATAGAATAGAAGTCTGCTATCTCATGTCGTCCGATAACGATCTACATTGATAGCGAACCAATAGCAACATTTCACTTGACCTTTGTATGATGTGATGAGTACGACTGTGAGCGAACAGTGCAGGCCAAGTTCAGTGTAGAGTGCAACGTTCCTTCAAGGACTTGCAACAGTTCAATGAGGAATATTTCCCTTGCATACTAAATGTGTGCATGGGAGGGACATATACCGGAGAATTATCATGTGAACTGAACTGAAATGTAAGTACTTAATAGTACTAATTTAATATGGTAGGGCTATCGTAAACAGCGCTTAAGGGCAACCATAACGTTACACTGTAACAATTTGAAACCCTTTCAGCTTTCTCCAAAAACACAAGCTACATGTTTGTAAATCGCTGATTTAAATAAGAGGATTTAATTTTTTGTTAACTGAAATAAAATTCACAAAGCACTCTCAGAGGGCATAAATTAGTAAAAAATTATGTAAGTACAAAAACTTACGTGATGTTTAAAGTGATGCCTAGATGAGGTCCATGTGATACAATTACTTAATACAATGACCGCTAGCAGCAGCGATCTGAAACAAAAAGAAAAAAAAAATTACACCTCATTTTAAACGTCACAACAGTGTTAAAACTACTTTAGAACACAAAAAATACGAGAAAAACATTTCATCGCTCTTAATTCAAATAAGTACGTTTTTTCTTTTATATAATTATAAGCATTACTTAATCATACTTAATCATCATCTAATAAATAAACGCTACATTTAGTTATCGTGGTACGATCACACATAGCACCACCTTAATTAAATTTTTCATGCTGAGAATTTGAACAACATTACACGATCGTAAACGTCTCGTTTATCAACGATAAAAATCGGTTTGACGCTTTTAAAACCAATTACAAGTTGTATAGGAACATAAATGTAGTTTGTAATCGAATATTAATAATTCTTTCGTTTCACATTGACACGGGAGGTGATAAATAGTTTGATAAAGGACTCGTAGTAACGGTACGCTCGAGCTTGGGACCAAGATAACATCTCTATTCTGTAACTGGTGCAAGTTTATAAGAGTTTCAGAGTAGATGTTGATGGCTACTAGAGGAAAACAAAATAAAATTTATAACCTCACAGCCCAAGCTGGAAGGTATTTTTTTCATAATCTCCATGCTAGGCAGCAGGCTTGCTGGAGATATCATCCATACAGGCATACACCCAAGGCCATAGTTAGCCTAAAAGATCTTGAGAATCAATCTGAACAACTTATAGGTACTACGATTCTATTAAAGTCACGAGACGAGCAATGCTTCCCTGGAGACTCATTTTAGTCTTTTTTAATACTATGTTAAGTTCACCGCTAAATTTTACCCTGTATAGATAACTTCGATCTTCCAACCTGGACCACAGCAGAAGACTTTCGTCAGCCGTCGCCGGGCTCCCACGGGCCTGGCTCATTTACAAAGGTCTACGGCAAAGAGTTTAATTACCAACGATGACTTTATACAAAGATCTCTTTGTCGATTGTCCTTTAAACCGTCGGCGGCTCTCCGACTCATTTGTATTGAGACGGACGCTAATTAACTAAACTTATACTCACATAATTATTTCTAGGATATCAGTTTTCTAAGATATTTTCCACTAACGCAAGTTTAAATTGGATCAAATAAAGTAATCGAGGTGTTGATTCTTGATTGTTATATCTTGTTCTTATTGTGATTTAAACTATTTACCTACTCATCTATTTGTGCCTAGCTTTCTTGTATAAATTTAAAAACGCTCCGTGCGGCTATACTACTCATCTACTTATTTTGTATCATCAAATTCAGTGTGTATGAAGTTGGCTAGTTAGTTGCAAATAAATCATCGTTGCTTAGAGACGTCTTTTCCTCAAAACCTGTACCTATACAAGTGAAACTCAACCTTATTTACGTAACACGAGGATTGTAGGTAAGTCGGATTGAGACTATCAGTGCAAAAGAAGGTAAGTTGTAGGTATAAGTAGTTACTGTATCTTTTTCAGATACTTACAGTTTTATTCACCTTTGTTCCTAGTAGTTCCTTCTCTCTTTAACCTCTACTTCAGCATTAGTAAACAGATTATATTCATTTGTTTATATTTCAAAGTCCGACTTTAACTGTTTTTTCTTGAAATTACTATTCGAGAGAGCGAAGATGTGCATAAAAAGTGTATTTTAAACAAGGCCACGCTCGCTATGCACTCGGGATGGCCTGCACAGCGCACCATTTAGAATTGCAGATTTTGCGTCCTGCCTGCGGTAAATGTAGCATTTTTTTTGTTTACTTATTTTGTTAGGCATTTAAGTACATAAAATGTGTAAAATTTATGGTGAGCTACTTAAATGATTGTATTTATACATATACCTAGGTAGTAGGCGGGACAAGTAAGGACATCAAGAACACTTTTATTTCACGCGTACACGGGACAAATAACGCACACATAGAATTTTTGTATCCTACCTTTTATATAACAATAAACAACACTGTAAACAAATATATACCCCAGCCAGGATTCAAACCCAGGACCTGCGGCACTCTGACCAACTATACTGGAGGGTCGTCGGCCTCAGATATTGGATTCCGAGCACAACCATCACACCTAATGATAGCCAGTCTCATTCCCCGTGCTGACATCAGGATAGGCCTCCGCAGCCGTGCTAATTGACAGTGGCAGTGGCATTCATTGAAGTCGGTCATTACCGGCGCCTCCGGTGTCAACTTGCATATCCGTGGACCAGGGGCACTTCAGAATAATAACTTGCTTGACGCTCAGAATGAATGTAGTGATGTGGATTGGCAAATGTATTATAGGACGCCCTCCGGCTAGATGGAGTGACGACTTGCGAAAGGTGGCTGGTAATGATTATGATTAGATGTGGAAAACTATAATAGATCGCATCCAGTGGTGTGTTTTATGAGAGGCACGTCCAGCAATGGCAATGGACAGCTATATGTTGCTGAAGATGTGGATGGAGGATAGACTCTTCCGATCCGAGTTAGGTAGGTTGCACAGATCACTGAATGAATAGTTGGTAGGTATAGTCTATAGATAGCGGATTGAGATGCCACAGGATTAAGTAGGCATTACAGCGGGGGGGAAAATACATATTGTGGTAAGTTATGTAAGGTCATCTGTCGGGTCTCACGAGATGGCAACATACCTACATACCCACCCGCTTTCAGATTGTTACCGACAAGTGCAGTAAATGTGCCTCTGCCTACCCCGTAGCGGATGATCGTGATCCTTTACTGCACGTTATGCTTTATGGTAATAAACCGAATGAGCTAACACGGCCCTCACCTTTCTCTGTTTATTTTCACACATAAAATATTTGCGTTAATAGCCGCGCGTGCGCCGCGTCTCGGCGGGCTGTGTGTTCAGTCTCTATATATGTTTGTTTATTGTGAGTACCTACACTTTCCTTCAACACCGGTGTCTGTCGACTGATGAATGACGACCCAATAGGTACTTAGGTATTGTACTTATCGAGAGTAGTTTGAATGAGTCAGTAATTTACAGCCATGCCAAACATATAGCTAGGCGGAATCCTGAAATTCATTCCTGATTCATTCATTCCTGTAGGTAGATTGTACATGTATGTGAATCCGCCGACAGTTAATTAAATTTCATGATCAAAATCTTTTGCCGACATCTGGAACCACCAAACCGCGGTCAAAATGTCTGATCACAAGAATACTAAATGGTGTGTAAAATGTTGTCATAACTGTATGACTGTGTGCCTAATAATAGCGTATCATAAACTTCATCGGACGACTCTCGGGTCCACGTTGTGAATGTTAATCATAGGGCGCATTGTACTTCACACATTTTGGCATAAAGACGCATAATCGTTCAATTGATCATTGAACTGTCTTGTTTAAATTGATGGGTTTGTAGAGTATGAGTTGAGCTCTGTTGCATTGAGTTACACAGCAAAATTAGGGAGGTACTTACCGGCAATCGGGGAAACGTCAACCGGCTTTAACTATGAGCCTTTATTTAAGTATATCTATTTACTATTTATATACATATTATTATACTTGCCTATATAGGTACCTTCGTATATAGTAGATTCGAAAACATAAGTTGAAAAATCGGGCCCGTTTTTTTAAGTTTGCAAACTTATCTATGCTAGATGCTACATAATGGCCCATTATTCAAATTTCTATTCAATTGGCAGACAAGTACCTACCTAATGCAAATAAAATAATTCGTAATGATGATTCGTCGCATACACCAGCTACACTGTAGGCTTCCTATGAATGAAGCGACGTGATGTCTGGTCTAGCCAGGTACTCGACGGTACGCTGGTGGCATCACAATGTATCTGTCGCAGCCGGATCGTATAATCCGCCGTATTACATTACGGCTGGCCGCATTACAAAACAGGGCCGCTTTGTAACATGGCGTATCAACGTTTAGCCGGATTGTCATTTCGATACGTTCTTCATTACGGCGGCCCACGTTTAGCCGCATCGTACCTACTACTACAAAATTGTAGGGTGACCATGTCCATGAAATTACTGCTGAAGGAATTTTGCGGTTTCGGTAGTTCGACAAACATTTTGTAATCATAATAGAGTAAATATGCTATCATATGGACTTCCGTTAAAGTATCAAAATACTGTGCATGGGCACTACTCGGATTGTAGGATCTTCGAAATTATTATTCTTCATCATCATCATCACTTCTGGACGTAGGCCTCTCCCAAAGCACATCACTGAATGCGATCTATAGCTTTCCACATCCAATCATTACCAACCACCTTTCGTAAGTCGTCATTTCATCTAGCCGGAGGGCGTCCCACACTACATTTGCCTATTCGCAGTCTCTTCAAGATCAAATAATCTTTGCCGGCCACAATTATATTTTTTGACCCAGTAATACTGTGTGGAAATCCGCCGACCAGCAGAATCCATGGTCACTTTAGCTGTTTGATGTACGTTATAACTTTTGTATGTTTTTCACTGTTCCGCATTGATCGGAATAGATATTATTTAATTTCACTTGAAAATTCTTCTTGAAGTCACTGTTTACTAACATATTTAACACGATTTCTTTGTTTTAATCATCATCAAATATATTTTACCAACGCCATTATTGTTGTTATGTCAAGCAGCGTCACGAGTGTTAAAAAAACGAAACTAAAATCTTTTGATGCGGCGGCTAATCTCTCGCCGTATTACCTACATAACGGCCAGCCATATTGAATGACGTATGATGTCGAATACAATCCGGCGCATTTTCATTCAGCCATATTCAATACGGCTAAACGTTGATCCGCCGCATTACAAAGAGGCCCTGTCTTGTAATGCGGTTAGCCATAATGTAATACGGCGGATTATACGATCCGGCTGCGACATATCCATAAAAACTCACTGTGGGTGTGGAGATGGCCACTAAGCTAGTCTTTTCCGTTTAAGTTCATTTCCTGCGAGTTTTAAGCTGCGTACAGACCGGCCCAACGAACGGCTAACGAACGCCCACAGATGGATATTTATCACACATAATATAGGGCAGATTGCAACGTAGGTCAACGATACCCGTTTGTTGGCGTTCGTTGGGCCGGTCTGTACGCAGCTTAAGAGCGAGAGTGCTAATTAATAATCCAATATGGCGCGCCGTCAATGTTTCAGTTTCATTCAACTGAATAATCGGTCTGTGTGGTCTTCATGATCCACATGTCAGCGGTCAATTAACTTTATTACTTTATTCATTTAACTATATCTGCAAAATTCATCCCGATGACATCACCATAAAACTTAACTGCTAATGTTAAAAAAAAACTTACTATTAGTAGCTGCAGGCTACGAAATAGTTAAGTGGGTATGTCATTATTTTATTGTATGTGTTTAAGCTCATTTATTTTATTAATTTGTCCTTTGAGTCTGTGCAGTTTTGAATACAAAATTTAAAGTTGTTCCAATCGTTGGAGTGCAGTTTAACTTATGTATTACCTAAGTAGGTTGTTGTTAATTACATGTTACTTATATTAAGTTCTGTTATAAGATACAATTAAAAAATCTACAAGACACACCGCGCAGTACTTACTAAAATCTAAAGAAATGGTAGAAATGATAAATATTCACATACTAGCAAGCGCCAGACTTGCTCCCGATCTCTAATTGGTTCACGAAATAAACAATAAACACATGTGAAGAGCCGCTTATTTACAATGTTTAGCGGAGCCGACTACATACAGGGTGTCCAGTAAGCAGCACGACAAACTGAGTGGGGTGATAGAGCCTAGGTCAAGGCCTACCTAAACATTATTATATACCAATACATATAAATAACCATAGTCACGAAAATCTTCAGGTACTCATTTTATGAGTAGTTGAAGTGGCTTCAGGGGTATACATATGGGGGCCTGTTACTCTAAGGCTGGCATAGGCTATCAACAGTATCAACCCACGCAGTTTGTCGTGCAACTTACTGGACATCCTGTATACTTGTAGAGTAATGCCGACTACCGGGAACCGTTCATGTGATGGCGTAAATCAAATGGTTAGTGCTATTCTTTCTTTGGAACGCCGATACATTCCCGTTTCATTTATAGTGTAACCTACGTACGTACGTTATACAATATACATATACAATGTGTTTTTTTTTGAACCCGACAAACTTTAAGGGTGTATTCTACGAGTGATTTCATCGAGAAAACACCCCCATATGTGGGGTCAAATCTCAATATTCTAGAAATAGCGGCCATTTTAAAGTTTTAGATACTTAGTTTTCATAAAAA
This sequence comes from Plutella xylostella, assembly GCF_932276165.1. Taxonomy (NCBI): domain Eukaryota; kingdom Metazoa; phylum Arthropoda; class Insecta; order Lepidoptera; family Plutellidae; genus Plutella; species Plutella xylostella. The sequence goes on from NC_064005.1 coordinate 6,379,767, forward strand.
TTCATATCTCGAGATTCAAACGGCTTACGGAAATGAAATAAAATGCTTTTATCCGAAAAAAGTCATCTCTATCCAATAAAAGTATGCAAAACTGCTAAAAAGTTACATAAAATAAGTTACGAGCATCTAATCTAGTTTTTTTGACACAAAAAAACAGCAAAAATTTACATTTACTTGAATAACTTTGAAAATAGCCCCCCTTTGATAGTATTTTTATGTATTCTTTTAAAAGTATTTGAGTTAAGCTAAACAATGATACCAAAACGGTATCTGTACGTCGAGGCAGTCAAGAATTATTGAAAGTTCAAACACGCCTAACGGAGCTCATGTAAGTTGATTTCCTTTACAATCAGAACTCTTTCACTAAAAATTATGAAAGAAACACCAAAAAAAGTGGTTAGGTGTGTTTTAAACTTGCAATAATTCTTGACTGCCTCGGCGTAGAGATACGGTTTTGGTATCATTGTTTAGCTTAACTCAAATACTTTTAAATAAATACATAAAATTACCATCAAAGGGGGGCGATTTTCAAAGTTATTCAAGTAAATGTAAATTTTTGCTGTTTTTTTGTGTCAAAACTGTTAGATTAGGTGCTTTTAACTTATTTTATGTAACTTTTTAGCAGTTGTGGGTATTTTTATTGGATAGAGATGACTTTTTGCGGATAAAAGCATTTTATTTTAAATAAATAAATAAATTTTATGTCCGTAAGGCGTCTAAATCTCGAGATATGATTTTCTATGAAGAAGAAGAAAAATTTTAGTGTCTAAACTTTAAAATGGCCGCCATTTCTAGAAAATTGAGATTTGACCCCACATATGGGGGTTTTTTCTCGATGAAATTACTCGTAGAATCCCCCCTTAAAGTTTGTCGGGTTCGAAAAAAAACACATTGTATATGTAGTTATATGCTATGCTATCCTCCCTGTTAGGAAAAGTATAATTATTACTTCTATGGTTAGAAGAAGACGCTGCTGAAAAATCCAACGATATGGAATCAAAAACTGATTTTTACCAAATATGTGTCTGTCTGTTTACATTTACTACGACAATATTATACTTAAGTGAATAGAAGAAAAGTTTACCCGACAAAATAATCATGCAGTATATTTTCAGAGCATGAAATTTACACCTGTATACCTCTAAGTACGTAACTGATTTTTTTAATTATTATTCTGCTGGTATTTCGTGTCACCGTAACAAGATTAATTCTTTCACACTTATTTTTAAAGGTATGTAGAAGGGTATCTAATCAACTACTCTCTAAGAACCTTTAAAAAGGCGTTATTTTATTAAATAAGCTACGTGTATCGAACTCTACATAATATACAACACCCAAGGTTAACTGGAAGAGAATGCTATTAGCATGAAGTTCCTATGTACAAATTTATCATGCTGCAATAAAGAATTTAATAATAATAATACTTTGTTAAGAACGTTGTGTTTAATCGGCTGTAAATCCACCCACGCCCCATGCTATGTAAAATCATAACTCACTGATCCACTAAAAATGTCGTTCAATATAACCTTACGGTCTTATTCATAAAAAGTTACGGGAGACCTATAGGCCTGCTATAAGCAAATGTCAAAAAAACTTTATTCATAAACGATCAATAGCGCTAAAGAACTCTCCAACTGATTCGTAAAACCTTGATATGCTAAAGTTGGCTGGACCCATGGACCCTACTAGACACCTTCCGTAAACCTCCTCTTGTATAAAAACATGGCGGCCGGTCAACAGCTGTTCTGCTTTATTGACGATTTGACATTTGTTGTGAGTTAATATTTGCTGAAAATAAGTTGCCATGGTAACGTAAAAATTTAATTATTTTTTTTGTGGGTTTTGGCTTGGCCAACTGCACCTTTAAGCCAACGTAAACTTTTTTAAGTGCCGCGCCGTGGCTAACATAGATAATAGAGATTGATAAATGAATGAAAGTTTTCGCTATTTTTGTTTATGGTTTCGTCGGACCGGCAACTTAATAGGGTAAATGTCAAAATGTTTGGTCTGTGAAATCTATTAGCATCACTATAGTTATTGAAGGTCTACGGAACTATTATGAATAGAGATTTTTACGAAACCTCAAATAGGCTTAATGTGTTCCTTAACTATTGAGCTCAGTAAACCTACTTTAAGGTTTTTTTATGAATAAGACCGTAAACTCTGTTGCACCATGACTCGTTTGTAAACTGATAGCTTTACAGTACCACTAAGGGCCTGTTTCGCAATGTCCGTATAATGGCTATATACCTGTAGGATACAACACAATATGTAAATTTAAAGTAACGTTATCTTTCAGTATGAATGTAATCGTTATCTTTCAGTTTTTACCACAAAAAGCGTGTACTGTATTTATAAGATAAATAAGGTTTATTCTGTTCTGTCCTAGACAGGGTTTTTTTTTACTAAGGCAGCGTTCCCACTACGCCGGACCGGCAGATCTGCCGAAAACCGGACACCGGACAGAGTGTTCACATTACATCGGATCCCGGAAGAAATTCAGACAGTTTCTGCTTGAATATCCATGCTCCGAATGACGTGAGTGGAACACGGGCGGGGGGAGGGGAGCACGAGCGGGGCGAGCGGGGGACAGATACCGGCACAAACTCGTTCACATTACTCCGGGCCCGGTCGTTCTACCGGCAATTCGTAGTGACAAAACGTTCGGTAGAAATGCCGGGCTCGGCAAAAATGCCGGACCCGGGATAATGTGAATAGCTTCATATAAGGCAGCGTTCCCACTACGCCGGACCGGCAGATCTGCCGAAAACCGGACACCGGACAGAGTGTTCACATTACATCGGATCCCGGAAGAAATTCAGACAGTCCTCAGTTGAATTTGGACCTGCGCGCACAATCGAGGGGAGCACGAGCGGGGCGAGCGGGGGACAGATACCGGCACAAACTCGTTCACATTACTCCGGGCCCGGTCGTTCTACCGGCAATTCGTTGGCTGCGTTCCCACTACGCCGGACCGGCAGATCTGCCGAAAACCGGACACCGGACAGAGTGTTCACATTACATCGGATCCCGGAAGAAATTCAGACAGTCCTCAGTTGAATTTGGACCTGCGCGCACAATGTACGACGAAATTGTTGTGTTGTGGTGGTATCTTAATAGAAGGCAAAATAAAAGAAAACATTGGGTACACCCTATTTTACGGGAAAGATTTTCCATGCTTTTCATTTTACATCCAGGGGCGAGGGGAGCACGAACGGGGCGAGCGGGGGACAGATACCGGCACAAACTCGTTCACATTACTCCGGGCCCGGTCGTTCTACCGGCAATTCGTAGTGACAAAACGTTCGGTAGAAATGCCGGGCTCGGCAAAAATGCCGGACCCGGGATAATGTGAATAGCTTCATATAAATTGTACAGCCACTAGCTCTTCCGGCAGATTTACCGGCGCGGCAGATCTGCCGGTCCGGCGTAGTGGGAACGCTGCCTAAATTGTACAGCCACTAGCTCTTCCGGCAGATTTACCGGCGCGGCAGATCTGCCGGTCCGGCGTAGTGGGAACGCTGCCTAAGGCTACGGAATTTAAACAGAATTATACCTAGTTAAGTAAATAAGATATGTACCTACTTATGCTTTACTTTTGGACTAACTGCCCACATTTCCACTAATAATCACAAAATTAGTAAAATCAGCGACAAAAATCGTATTAGGTATGACAGTTACGCCTGGTACGTTGAAGTTCACCATCTTTTTTTTGGTGTATAAGAAATATGTTTACGTTCTAAATTTCATAAATTTCATAAGTATAGGTTCCCTATTTTTACCCCTTTTCCCACCCAAAGTGGTGGAATAAAATTTAGAAAAAGAAAAGGGACCACCCCTGAGGTTAACCCAATACATCAAAAAAAGAATTACCATATCGGTCCATAAATGGCGGAGTTATCGATGAACATACATAAAAAACATACATACAGACGAATTGAGAACCTCCTCCTTTTTTCGAAGTCGGTTAAAAAATAAGCCAGATTATGTATCTTTTTATGTATTTCATCAAGTAAATCAAGAGTAAATAGCAAATTTGTGTAGCTTTAGATAGATGAATCGATTGAAGATAGATGAATCGATTCTGGGTGAATTTCCCGCGGCCAAAAATTGCGTGGCATCAATGAAATCGGTACTAAAAAACCAAGTTATAATTTTCTAATATTTTTTTCCGGTTAAGTGAAATAGTTATCTATGTGTAGCACTAAATATTGTATTAATAGGATTAATGGATATTTTTAAATAAAATATTAAACCTCCAAATCTTTCATTGCCGTGTCTGTCCCCACGTAACCACGTTTTGTATTATTCTTCATTGATGAAAAAATATTGAGTATTGATAGTTATACTAAGTTTCATTTGATACATTAATGGTTAAAGTATTGTCACGGAATACATTTATTGAAATATATAAAGAATATAACGAACGGTAAGTGAAAATTCATGTGTCCCAGAACTTCTGTTCATCGCCGTGTCCTAAACATGATCAAGGATATTGTTTTACCTATGAACTTGGGTGCCCCTCTGAGTGCGCTAATCGTTTCTTACAAGTGTCGCCTAACTGCTAGACGTGGCAGGAGGTTCATCGGTGCCCGCGTTTTTGCGCAATAGTGAAAATCAGTAAAAATTTTGGGGACTGGACAATTTTTCTTTCATTGCCGTGGATAGATATAACTTCTATAAAATTAAGTTTGTCTTCTAGAATAAGCATTCATAAGAAAGCTTTTTGAAAATATTTACCTTATAAAGTGTTTATTTCTTCGAATAGTTAATACTTTTTTAGTTATTTATATTTAATGCCTTGGTTTTCATCGCCATGCTTTCATTTCCGTGGCTTCCGTGGCCAATATTTGCTATGGCAATGAAAAAAAAGCCACGGCAATGAAAAAAAATTCATTGCCATGTCTTGTTTATGAAAAGATGTGTAAAATATTTGATTCCACTTATAAAAAGAACTTTAAAACTATTAGAGTTCGTAACTGTAAAAATGACTATTGTCCATGGCTTTCTGTTGAGATAAAGAACTGTATAGCACATAAGGATAAATTATATCGGCTTTGGAAGGCCTGCCCTAACAATATGGCTAAAAGGCTAGAATACACTAGATATCGAAATAAAACTTTCAAGTTAATAAATAAGGCACAAAACTTGTACAAAAAGAACTTACTAAAAAAGCATGTAGGCAATAGTAAAAAAATATGGGAACACATAAATCATTGGCTGGGGCGCAGTAAAAAGTCCCCGGACGAAGTAATAATACAGCACATGGGTAGTCAGTTTGATATACAAACTATATGTTCAAACTTTGCCCAAACTTTTGCAAATGAAGTCTTACTACTTAAATCTCAACATACTTGTAACTCAGAGTTGCTAAAGAGGGATGATTATACTAAAGTAATTAATGCCTCCATACGATTTATCAAGGTCACTCCATCACAAATCGAAAAAATTATCGACCAACTTGAAAACAACATGTCACCTGGCTTTGATCAGATAAGAATATGTGATCTAAAAGAAATTAAATTAGAAATTAGCCCAGTCATAGCCAAGATGATTAATCTCTTTGTTGAACAGTCTAAATATCATGAGAATCTTAAACTTTCAATAATTTGCCCAATATACAAAAATGGAAGCTATAGTGAAACCACTAATTACCGTCCCATCGCAATTCTTTCATGTATTAATAAAATTGTAGAAAAAGCAATTACAGGTCAAATTATGCATTTCCTAACAAAGCATGACGTCATCTCAACATCACAGTGTGGGTTTCAAAAAGGGAAAAGTACTTCAACTCTGTTATCACGATTTGCTAATGACGTAAATAATCATTTAAATATTAAAAACAAGGTGGGGGTCATTTTCATAGACTTCAGGAAGGCCTTTGATACACTTGATCATGAGGTCCTCCTGAAGTCTATGGAGAACTGTGGTATTAGAGGAGGATTAAACGACTGGTTTAGGCAATATCTGAGTTACAGAAAATTAACAGTAAAAGTAAATGCCCACACTGGGAAGTGCGAAAATGTCAAGTACGGGGTAGCAACCGGGTCAGTGACCGGGCCGACCTGTTATATAATGCATGTAAATAGTATGCCTAAAGTTGTAAAACATTGTAACATTTATATGTTCGCTGATGATACTTGTCTCATGTATGGCCATAAAGATTTAAATATAATACAACAATGTTTACAGCAGGATTTCGATAATATTACACGATGGGCTCACGATAACGGTATTATTCTGAATGTTAAAAAGACAAATATTATGTGCATCTCGTCAAGTTTTAAGAATCAATGTAATGGACTAGTTGTTAAAGGTCATAGCTATAATTGTCTTCATAATAATGTATATTGTACTTGTAAGCTTATTGAACAGGTTAACGAATGTAAGTACCTGGGTATAATTGTGGATTGTAAATTTAGCTGGAAAAAACATATAAGCTTGCTTGTAGGTAAATTAAGGATATTATTAAGAAAGTTTCATCAATTAAAATACTGTGTATCTAGATCTGTCCTGTATTGCCTCTATTTTGCACTAGTAGACTCACTAATATCATATGGTATCATAACTTACGGGGGTTCTTTTAAAACTTATATTAATAAAATAAAACAACTTCAAATACGATTCTTAAAAATTTTAGTTGATAAAAAAATTAAACAACAGTATAAGGAAAATTACGAGGGACTATTTAAAAAATGTAACGTAATTCCGGTTGATAAGAAATACCTATTGGAGATAGCCAAGGAAGAATATTGGGATAATAGATACTTTAGATACAAGATCTTATTAAATAGTAAAGTTAAAACCAGACGGATGAGTAAGGGTAAACTATTTGTACCGAAAGTTAATAATAATTATGGTAAAAGAACAAAAGAATATTTAGTTCCTAAGATATTCAATAGTATGTCTGATTCAACGAAGAGTGTACTACGACATAAAGTCTGTTCTAGAAACAGGGCACTTAAAAAACATTTCCTTGAACACTTGTAATCTACGCCTTAATGATCATACTGTTATTTAGTAGTTGCTTACCGATAGCTTTTGTAATAAATGTAATAAGACTCAATTATTGTTACCTTCAACTTGTGTTTTTTATTGGGATTGCATAAACTATAGTACATAACTTGCTGCATGTTTCATATAATTTAATTGTATTTATACCTACTTTAAGTGTTTATAAAAATAGCTAGCTAATTAGAGTGTACTACCCCGAGAAACAATTGTATTGTTTGGGGTGTTATGCATAAATGTATATGTCTTGTTTGAAAATGAATAAACGATTTAATTTCTTTTTTTTTTTTTGTTAAATAATTTGTATTCATTGCCGTGGTTAGGTTATTCATTTCCGTGGCCAGGTTTATCATTTCCGTGACTTATGTTTTCATCGCCGTGGTATGTATGATTAGGCAAAGTAACATAATATATCTTTACCATCTTTTACCTGTAATACAAGTAATACCGATCACTGACATTACCTACAGGACTAGTTAAATTACCTCTTTTTGCAGTGCGTTAAAACGGGTGCGTATCGCGATGTATAAAAACGAAATATATAATATTACATTAATAATAACAATCACAACATAATTATAATGAACGTTATGTATAAATAAGATCGGTGGTAGCTCAGTCGGGTAAGCGCCCGCTTCCCACGCCAATGATGCGGGTGCAAATTCCGGCACTGACATGTACCAATGTGTTCCTTTGAATTTAAATACAATGTATACCATCACTCTTGCGGTGAAGGAAAACATCGTGAAGAATCCTGCATATCTACCTATAGATTTAGCACATCTATATAATATGTAATTGACTCGGAAATCCGGCTTAAGAAGTGGAGCTGGATTGGCCATACGCTGCGGAGATCCGAAGACCATCCACCCAAAATCGCCCTGACAAAGTGGGCTGCATCTGGCAAGCGAAAGAGGGGACGGCCAAAAACCACGTGGCGTCGCACTGTCGTGCAGGAGGCAGCCGCCCTCGGCATGAGCTGGCACGAAGTCGAAGGCATGGCACAGGACCGGTCAGAGTGGAAATCTACACTTCGAGCCCTATGTCCCTGATTAGGGATCCCAGGACCTGATGATGATATAATATGTAAACCCACCAACCCGCTGTGGACCAGCGTGGTGGGAAATAGTCCAAGCTTAGAAAGGCAGCTTAGGCCTTGGGGATATGCACATTGCACAAAGGTCCCATTCGAGAGAGCCAGGTGCAGGTACTTACACCTCCCACAGATAGTAGAATAGGATATAATAGAACAAACATCTCTGCAGGAACTCAGCTGGATGCTAAGTGGCCTTAATGCTGCTTGCACCGTGTAGGCCTCCGTATGAACTTGGGCAAGACAAAAGTCATGTAGAATGTTCACATAAAACCGGAGCCGGTGATCGTTCGTGAGACAACTATCGAAGTTGTGCAATAATATGACTACCTGAGGCAGACTATTCGGCTAGGCAGAAGCAACTTCGACAAGAAGGCTGAAAGGCGCATCCAACAGTCTTCAACCATTGCGCCCTGCCAGTTATGACATATGGTGCATATACGTGGACACTGATGGTGGGACTGGTCCACCGATTTAAAGTCACTCAGCGTGCTATGGAGAGAGCTATGCTTGGGGTTTCTCTAATGGATGGTATCAGAAAAGAGGTTATACGTCAGAGGACTAAGGTTACCAACATAGCTGTCAAAATATGCAAGCTTAGGCAGGTAGCCGGTAGTGGCTGGATTCGGAAGACCGAGCACCGAGTGTTGTGGCGCTCCTTGGGAGAGGCCTATGTTCAGCATTGGATGATTATAGGCTGATGATGATAACATGTACATTTCATATTATTATACCAATTAAAATATACTATGATTTAGCATAAAGTTCATAAAATATTCTATCATATCACATAATCTGTTAAATTACACAACACCATCAAAACCTCTAGCACCACAACCTAAAGATAGGTGCGATGACGAGAAAAGCGAGGAGGAGCGGTTAAGTGCACATGTTCATCAAAAGCGAAGCGGGGCTACATGGGGAGACGCTCTATGTTTAGGTTTTGGTGCAAGGAGTTTTGACTGCGTTATTATTATTGGCGCTATGTAGGGAAACGCTTAGCTGACCAACATGTGCTAAGGTAACGGGTCCATATTCCGAGGTAAATAACAACATTTGAAAGTAAGTAAGAAAAATAAGCATTTGTAACCATCAATATTGATGTGAAATATTGTCTTCTGTAAGAATATACGTTAAATTTTATATTTCTTAACACAGATTCATTGATAACACATTAATTATACTTATAAAAATATAATTTATTACACATGTCGATTTGCCCTTATACCGAGGTAGGATTATGGTTTCTTCCATATACCGAGGTAGCCTGTTCCATATTCCGAGTTAGTCCTGTCAGTGGCTCCATGAGTGTGGCCATGAACATAAGGAAATTACAATCTAAAATATCGATATACTTTTTAACCCTAAAGTACTCCAAATAAATTTAATTATTCTAAATAGTAGTTGAAAATAATGAAAAGAATTAAATACTCTCCATTTATATTGGTTTTCGTGATAATTTCTATTATTTATGTAACATTTTCATAATTCATTATTGCAACTGGTAACATTGGCTAGAAAAAATATTCATAATGCTTCTATGATGTTCTATGGACTTTTCCAAGCGATTAAAAAAAAATAGAGTAGAGATGGGGTAAATTGATGAAATAGTGACAGTAATCGAATATAATCGATTATTGAACTCGAATGATTTAAACATTTTTTACTATAGTTTTTATCTAAGTAAGGTCTAAAATTTTTCCAAGATATTTTATGTTCTTACTTAAATGTTTAAAAGTTGATGATACGTAATAAAAGTAGATGTGTAAGGGATGAGGAAAAGTATCGAATACTTACAAAGTCAAATACCTTATCAGTACTAATTTCCGATGAGTACCTAATGTATTTACCATAAACGAATATGATTATAATAAAAGTATCTACCCAGGAATCGATCCAGCATCGATTATTTTTTCATTCAAGCATAGGTCGGAAGCAAGGAACATTGCACTAGGTACATCTCTATGGCGCATGCGCGCTGGACTGGAGGCGCGCCGGCGCCATGTTCAATTTTCCGCCGAAAAGTTTGCCGCTATTCTTTGAAAGTATTTTTGTTAAGTCTTTACATTAGAAAACAAACATCTTTTATTAAATTATTATGTTTGTATTTGCAATATGCAATTGGAAAATCGATAAGGTAAGCTTGTGTGCGAATTATTTTAGGAAATTACGTAAAATGGAAATATTTTTATGTTTTTATCAGTAATTTGGCATCAGTTTAGTTACTAACCTAGGTTTTTGTTCTAGCGTTTTCGTTTCTAAACTCACTAAGTTTTGTGAAAATGGGTACCAACTTATAAGGATAAGCTTAATTCTGTCAACTATCCATACAATTTACCTACTTACTTTATTTTTCAGTGACAACAACAAGAAAATGAAAAAATCAACCTGACCCCTAAACCAAACATGAAATGCAGTATACAGGACATTCATTTATCTGGGAATTCTGGGATAACAATATTACAACGGCCATCAGACCTCGAAGTAGAAGGATAATTGAAATAAAATACAGAAATGAAATTAGGCAATTGTGTATATAAGTGTTATAAAAACTCCACGGTCGTGTGTGTTATTTTATTCACCCAAATAAAGTTTTACGTCTACAAATTTCTTTCTTTCTTCTTTTATAAAGAGTAATAAGTAGGTAGTATCTAGTAGTAGTTTCGTAAAGTCAGGCATATCTATCCACACCCCTTTTATATTTAGGAAGAAAGTCGCTAATTCATCTTGATTTTATGGTTTGATGACGGCATCGGATGACACTGCGAAGATGTGATGTAGTCATATTCCGATTTCCGAGGTACCTACCTATGTAAAATGTCATACTCCATGTTAGGGGTTCAGCAAGTATTTTAATAATCCATATTCCGAGTTATCAAATTATCGATTTAGAAACAACATAGATTTGTTACTCAAATCATACATAAAATATTGGTAAAATTATGTATCACTTACGTTAATAGCGATGAAATAACACTGTTTTTTATCATTTCAAATATACATACTAAGTTAAGGTTTTCTATGTAACCATGATTTTTGGGTCAACAATTATCGTGTCATATTAAGATTCCTAGAGGATATTTTGTACCGCCGAATTAGGTTATAAGCTTGTCACGTTCATCATTATTATTATGTAATCAAGCATATACTTCAAATGTTATTATTTGTAAAGTTATAAGCTAAAAATCATGACATAGTTTTTTTCCTTATACCGAGGGTAACTCGGAGTTAGGAACAACGTATAAAAATCAGGCCCTTATACCGAGGTATTTTGTTTTTGAGTTTAAAGGGGTTAAATTAGTTTAAAAAGAGTTAAAATTTAAATTTAATGTAAGTATAAGAATATAATAAACTAAATATAAACTATTTACAAAGTTGAACGTCGTATAAATATTAAAAAACACAATTATTAAATATGGCTGGCCTTACGTAAGCCGGGTCGCGTTTGTATGAAAAACATGGCGGCGTCGCCCTCACGGCACATTACATGAGTTTTTAGTAATTTTAGGCAATTTTAAACATATTTACTACATCAAGTAGTTTCAGTTAAAGATAATGAACGATTAAATGTAATTTTAGAGTATCCAAACCTATTAAAATGAGTAATAATCATGAAAATAAATATAACTCGAAATAAGGACGCCATTTTGAATACCGCGATATATGGACCCGTTACCTTAGGTGCACATGTTGGTCCTGGACCGCACCTTTCTTTATATTTTGGTGCTAGGTGTTTTGCCGGTGTTGTGTAATTCAGCACAGATTATGTCATATTATAGTATATTTTATGAATTTTATATAAAATGAACAGTATACGAATTGGATATTATACCTTATGAAAATATAAATGTTATAGGTAAGGTTTATCATATGTTGTGAACGTTATTAGTGTGAAATGAAACATTTTGTTTTATACGTCGCAATACGGACCCCACAATGCTACTTAGAGAATTCCATACTGTATTCTTATTTTTTAATACATACTGTCGTTCTTTCTTTCGTTCCAATATCTATCCAAATATTTCTGCCATACATACCTGTCTAAGTTTGCGTTTCCCACACAGTCTTTTTAAAAAATTGTAGTGGATTAATTCTTTCATTTCCATTGTATACAGTTCCTTCATTGCCGTGGAAGTTTGTTTCATTGCCGTGGGCCTTTGTTTCATTGCCGTGGACGCTTGTTTCATTGCCGTGAACGCATGTTTCATCGCCGTGGCACGAAATTTTTAATCATCCGTATCTCATTCAGTTTTTAACTTATCTGCTACCCATTTAGTAAGAACACTAACAATAACAAAAACTTTAATAAAAGCGTTTTTCTAATATAAAAAACCTTAAGATAAAAAAGTCCACGGAAATGAAGATTTTTTAGGACTTGTTGAAATCCACCCTTCTCATCATTATCTTCAGTAGATCATAAAATTAAAGTGTTTGGGGTGGCCAATGTAACTCTTTTACTTACTGACTGTACGTTCAGTTGTTGGTTTATTTGCCAACTAGTCACACTTGACTATGAAACCAACGAACGGTTCCAGTGTTCAACAAAGTATCACAACGCAAGACCTATTAGGTATTCATAAAAGCTGCAATAAGACCTAGGTTTAATATCCTTAGCCTGGGATAAGAAAGTGAAGTCCACGCGTGTACCCAGGTCATCGACCCAGACCTCTGTTTGATGATTGCAAAATGTTTGGATAAAAAGCGAATTAAAGTTTTATTTGTGTTGGCGCCTAGATGAATGAACTGGATGTTTGCGCTTAAGCTTCTGTCAAGGTCTGGGTTATTTCGCTTTGATGGAGGATAATGATTATTTTTACTTGTAAATGCTTTCATAAAATAATGTCATACCTACGGCCTTACAAAGTAATACTTATGTATTATTATCTTCTACCCTATACTTACAGTTTAATAAAATGCAAACAATAACATAGGGTAAGTAGATACTACATTACATACCTGCTTATTTGATTTGGGTATCTAAAAAGTATGTGGTAAAGACATCAGTTTATAAAATCTATTTTTAATTTTGTGTACCGCGTGGTAACAGAAGCTTTGTTGAAGTTCCTTTGAAGATGAAAGCGCAAAATTGCGGAGTTTATGTCCAAAGAGTTGCTACACACAGGCGAAAAAAACGGAATAGTTTACACTACGGGTTTAACTAAACATGTGTGATACAATTTTAGCATTTTATTACAGTACCCGTATCGCAATAAAATTTACTATTATGTGCCTCGATAGTATACTCTTTTTGCAACACCCTGTACTTATAGTTATATTATGGACAAGACAGTGACAAAATTATTCCTGATAGGGAACAGCCAATGACGCATCTACCTATGCGCTATGTCGGCCCAATGACCTGAAGTTAGTCAAAATAAGGACATCTAACACTGCAAGATATAGGACAACAATGCTTTTTGTCTTCCATGACCAAAGAGTTGATTAAGTACTTAGGTACCATTCAGAAAAATAGTTTTTAAGAATAAAAACTATAAAACCTGTTGAAAAGTCGTTAGTAACTTTTACCTCAAAGGATCGCCGCAGCCCTATTCTAAATCCCGTGTAGATGCTAATTTGAAAACGATTAACGATTTTTACGACTCCAACTTGACCAGCAACGTCGAAAGGGTGTGCTATGTTTAGTATGTATGTGTGTATGTAAGTATGCTGCTCGTAAACTTTATCTTGAAGGGCGCTCGTAAAGAAAGTGTAGTGGCGTTTTCTCCATTCATTATTTTGGTTTTTGTTTTATGAACTCTGGCCCGATTTTACCGTTGAAGAATATAAGGCGTATCCGAAAATAATTCGTCTATGAGTAGCTATTTTATAAATCCAAATACCTACGCAATAATTTGCAATTTTTACGGAATGTTCTAATGTAAGTAATCAATGTGTCGTATCGATTGTCAATAGCAACTTTATATGAACGATGAACTATTGTTGATATAATAGATTACCATGGAAGTAATAATACAACAGGAATGCGCACTCTCCAAAATGATGCAAACAAAAATAGACCTAACGAATTCACCTTAAGATTTATATTTGAAGTGAAAGAGGCCGCGAGCCGACAGAGAGGGTTACCACAGAGCCCTTCCTCTCTTTCTAACAATTGCCAGGATTTAGTTGTGTAAACTTTAGTAGATTTTGTACGAAGAGAGCTATGCAAAAAAAATATAAAAATAAATCATAGACTACTGTATATCATATCATTTTCAAAAACAAATTTATAATAAATCATTATAAACATGTAATTTTAATGAAATATTTAGTATTTGTATGAATAATAAATTCACAAAAAATATTGGTAGTTTTTCTAAATACTTTACGACAAGACCGAAGTTGTCAAGATGACGGATGACGTTTATACTGTTTTGAGAGACGTTATGGTTAGGGTGACCATTCATTCGTACTTTTGAATAACTTTCCATTAATTAAGACCTGTTTCATTCAACTTTTTGTTTTATTTTATACCTAAGCATCATTAGGTATTATTGTGGCTGTTATCTTATAAGGCTGGTAAAGAGTTATGAGTGGTTGATTTTTTTTGGTGATAGATATGAGTATTATAAGATAATTTATCAAGCTTAAAACCGGCGGAAGCACTTAGGTTGAGATATTTTTGAAATCTTATGATTTTCATCAACTAGACTATGTAAACGGAACACCCACAGAGTAAACACGTTTTAGGTACATAGTTGCGTTTAATGTTAATCTGTTTTGACACTACACCCAACTCAATTTTATTTACTTAAACTTTACATATCAATATTACATTGCAGTTTGCGCTGCAACAACACATCTATACAAATTTTACCTTCACCCCATTGGTTTACTCAATTGTCATATCACCAAAATACATTCGTACCTACATTGCAATCGAATTATTCGAATAATAGGTGACTTTGAGACCATCGACACCTATTCGCGACATGATAGATTAGAAGTTATGTCTCATGAATTACCTAAAATTATGGTCACCAAAAATAGAAAGAGATGGAGGGCTCCGTGCTGACTATCTCTGTCGGCTCGTTTTTTTGGTGCAGTGCGCATTCCTGTTGTATTATTACTTCCATGTAGATTACATAGCGTGGGTTGATTTTTTATTTGCACATTAAATTATGTGTTCCTTGAAAGGTAACCCATAAACGTAACATTAAGTTTGATGTCATGTTTCCATGTACAAAGATACTTTATGTTGTAATGTAGCAGCTCGGCAGGAGCTGGTCTGGATCACCGGGGAGCGACCCCTGGGCGAATCGACCTGCCTGGCCTTCCCCGAGAGTAGGGGTTGGGTGCTATATTGTAATGTGGTACTTACCCTTATGACTAACGTCCCTAGTGCTTAGGGCTGGTACCTACCTAATAACTCTCAATTAATATGTACCGGGAAGCGGTCTTAGGCTAGCTCAGCTTGACGCCGGCCTCTGAAGGAGTGCCCGGTCGCCTGGGGGATCTACACTGACCGTGAAGCGGTCCTAACTACTCTGATCTTGGTCCTGAGGCCCCTGGAGGGAAATAACCTCGGTAGGTGTACGGGGTGAGAATTAATAATGCCGATTAATTAGTGTAACACAACTGAGGCGGCACTGGACCCGCTTTATTTACAATCAAGTTAACTTATATGTCTAAGGTACTTACAGCTTACGTACTTAATATTAACACACTACACAAATGCACAAATACTTATCGCGGTTACTGATATTTATATTGGTCGGGCCCTGAAGGGGCCTACGCGGACGTTACTATCTTAATAAGGGGAAGGATATAGGGTACAGGAGGTCGGGCGAATACCGGTGGTGCGTGTGGACTTGTTCCAGGATTTGTGGAGTGTATTTGTGTCGACAAGAATGTGGCTGAAGGCTGGTGTGTGTCCGGTGATTGTATAGTTCGGTACTTACACAGATGCTTTCAACTAGGCAACCCAGGCATCCATGTACGTATCCGGGGGACCTCGCTCCGCTAATTAGGCAGCCCACTGTGTCGGGTCTAGTCGGGTATACGGATGCTTTAAACTAGGCACCCCAGGCATCCGTATAACCGAGAGGCCTCGGTCCGTTGAGCAACCTACCTCGCGGGGAGACCGGTGTTGTGAGATTAGTGTGCGTGAATAGATTACTTGAATAGATATGGGTGCGGGGAGGGATCTCGGGAACGGAATGATCACTCGTCGGAATAGGAGGTGGCGAATGGTGCCCTAGCGGCGGTCCGGCGGCTATTTATAGGCGGGTCGCCCCGCGCCCCTTGTATTCTCCGGAGTCGTCTGTGTGGTGCCCCGCCTCGTCTCGCACACGCCGGGCGCTCTTGTGGCCGCGGAGTGAGGGTAGGTGTGTTGGACGGTTGGTTTGTAACGGCTCGTTACATTCTCCCCCCTCAGCAGAAGAATTTTTACCTGGTAAAAATTCACAGGTCATGTAGATACATACAAAAAAAATTTAGGGAACGGTGCATGTTATTTGTGCATTTGTTACAACGGGTTCTTACTTTATCAACTATAATCATCATTTATATAATTTATTTACTTAGGCATTCATTTGGGGTTAGTTTATCACAATTATAACTAGCTTTAGTATGCTACTGATTGTTCTTCTTCTGGTAATAATATTATGAGTTATATAAGTGATACATAACTATGTTTAAGTTATTTATTTTATTTCGGCAGGCTGTCTTATGTATTTTTGGTTACTTACATGTTCTTTGTAACGTTGTTCTATTGGTCGGATGTCTATTGTTCTTTATGTTTCAACTGTGTCTTTCTTATTACGTGTTCTTTGACATCTTAATTACATTGTACTAGTTATGTTTGTTAGATTTATTGATATTAAAATTGATAACTGACTACTGCTTGTTTTATTTTACAATAATATTGTGGCCATTTGTGGCTGCGCGTGAAAAGTTATAACATAACCTCTAATTCTATTGTACACAGACTATGTTTCGTATGACATCACAGGCGTGTTTTTAATCATTATTCTACGGTTCGAGATGAATGTATTATGGACATGGAAGTAGTAATAAAACAGGAATGCGCACTCGCCAAAATTATGCAAACAAAAATAGACCTAATGTATTCACCTTAAGACTTATATTTGAATTGAAAGAGGCCGCGAGCCGATAGAGAGGGTTACCACAGAGCCCTTCCTCTCTTTCTAACAATTGCCAGGATTTAGTTGTGTAAACTTTAGTAGATTTTGTACGAAGAGAGCTATGCAAAAAAAATATTAAATTAACTCATAGACTACTGTATATCATATCATTTTCAAAAACAAATTTATTATAAATCATTATAAATATGTAATTTTAATGAAATATTTGGTATTTGTATGAATAATAATTTCATAAAAAATATTGGTAGTTTTTCTAAATACTTTACGACAAGACCGAAGTTGTCAAGATGACGGATGACGTTTATACTGTTGTGAGAGACGTTATGGTTAGGGTGACCATTCATTCGTACTTTAGAATCACTTTCCATTAATTAGGACCTGTTTCATTCAACTTTTTGTTTTATTTTATACCTAAGTATCATTAGGTATTATTGTGGCTGTTATCTTATAAGGCTGGTAAAGAGTTATGAGCTGTTAATTTTTTGGTGACAGATATGAGTATTATAAGATAATTTATCAAGCTTAAAACCGGCGGAAGCACTTAGGAAGAGATATTTGTTTTGAAATTTGAATTTCGCTCATCTTATTATTTACGTCAATCCTAACTCTCTAATTAAAACCAGTCCATCTTAGTAGAATTAGGTAAAAAGACAGATTGTTGTTGCTAGTTCAAACCTTGGGAATATCTAAATGATATGAAAAAAAAAACATATCAATATTACATTGCAGTTTGCGCTACAACAACACATCTATACAAATTTTACCTTTACCCCATTTGTTTACTCAATTGTCATATCACCAAAATACATTCGTACCTACATTGCAATCGAATTATTCGAATAATAAGTGACTTTGAGACCATCGACACCTATTCGCGACATGATAGATTAGAAGTGATGTCTCATGAATTACCTAAAATTATGGTCACCAAAAATAGAAAGAGATGGAGGGCTCCGTGCTGACTATCTCTGTCGGCTCGTTTTTTTGGTGCAGTGCGCATTCCTGTTGTATTATTACTTCCATGATTATGGACAATATGCGACACCCTGCCGTTATTGGGATACAATAACCTATAATGTATTAATTATCTTATCGGTCCCAAATAGGTATTGCTATGGTTTTCCTATTTGGGTGTATTTGTGCATCTGCGTTAACGGTCGGCTGTACTGTTATGTTATTAACAATATCAATGGGTTAAATTTGAATAGAAATGAAAATGTATATAGGTTATCTAGGTTATGTTGTCTTACTTACAGGACTTGTTTATTAAGGTTCAACGCTTTTCCCATCTTGGTAGTCGCGCGAGGCCCCTGTTAGGACCTCTGATTTTTTTCTTCCCCCCTCGCTTTATCTTCTTTCTTCGTCGTTCCACTCCGTTGCTGTTTCCGGTGATTTCTGGGGGATGTGGCGTCGTTGGAGGTGGCGGTGTTGTTTGTGGGGGTGGTGGCGTCAGCTGGATGTAGACGGTCCCGTCTGCCCTTATCTCTATCCCTGCTACGGTGTCACCGGTCTCCGGGATGTGTATTGTCGGTGGGGATGGTGGCGGTGTAGGTGGACTGGTGACGATCGCCATTGACCCGTCCGTCAGGATCGCGATCTCCGACGCTCTCCCGGTTATCTTGCGGGCTCCCTCGAACGTTGTTTTAGACATGTTGTGTCTTCAACTGGTCGGTTTCTTGGCTGTCTTGTTTATTTATTGGTTGATAATATCATTTGAGGGTAGTTGTGGTTGTTTTTCGTGGACATGCTGCATGCGAGCCGCGGTCGGGTTATTATGTGGCTCAGTTGTTATTCACTTTGTCTTCTTTACTAACTAGTTGTTATATGTTTTGAGGTCCTTTATGTGGGCTGTGTATTTTTTATGGTTATGCATGTGTTTTAGTTCGAATATTACCGGTGACTTCTTTTCCGTTATTTTATATGGTCCGGAGTACTTCGGTGCTAGTTTTGCGCAGAAGTTTTTATCTGCGCATGACAACGGGAATTCTCTTTTTAATACGATGTCGTCTACTTTTGGGTACCATGTTCTTTTGTTACTATCGTAGTGTCGTTTTTGTTGTACGGATGCCTTATTTTGGTTTATCTTCGCGATTTCGTATATCTCTTCCATGCCTGTTTTATCTTTGATGGTTGCCACAGGAAATCGGTTTTTATCTCCTGGCATTCTCAGTTCTCTCCCGAACATTAAGAATGCTGGTGTGTACTTCGTCGATTCTTGTACTGATGTGTTAAGTGCAAAGTTGAGTTCTGGTAGGAACTGGTCCCATTTCTTATGATTTTCGTTTATAAATGTTGCGATCATGGTGCCGATTGTTTTGTTGACTCGTTCCGTGGGGTTCGATTGCGGCGAATACGGTGCAGTTAACTCGTGCTTTATGTCGTATTTCTTCAGTTCGTCTGTAAACTGTTTGCTTATAAATTGTCTTCCGTTATCGCTTATGATGGTCGTGGGGCACCCGTATTTCATGATCACGCATTCTTTCAGGGCTTTGGTTATTGTCGGCGCTGTCGCGGTTCTCAGCGGTCTTATTTCGCTCCATTTGGTGAATTTGTCGTGGAATGCTATGATCCATATGTGTCCGTTCGACGAACGTGGTAATGGCCCAATCAAGTCGGTGGTGATGGTCTGCCATGGTCCTTCGGGATTGTTAATGTGCATCTGGCCGGGTCTCTTTTCTTGTGACGTCTTATGTGTTTGGCAGTTCATGCATTTTTTTACGTATCTAAGTACGTCCCTGTACATCCCTGGCCAGTAATATCTCTGGGCTATTCTTTTCATGGTTTTCCCGGCTCCTAGGTGTCCTGCGGTAGGTTCGTCGTGGTTTTCTTTGATGGTTTGTGTTCGGTCGGGTGTTGGTATGCATAACTTCCACTCGGATTCGGTGTTTACTTTGAGACCGTATGAGGGATTTGATATCCTTTTATATAATTTGTCGTTTTTAATGCAGAATGATGGGTCGGTTTCCGGTGATTTCAGTGTTTCGGAGTGTTTTCTTTCATACCAGTCTTTTCTGTCTCCGATTGTGGCTAGTGTTGGGTTTCTTGATAGTTGGTCTGCTATCTGGTTGTGTTTTCCCGGCCTGTACTCGATGTTGAAGTCGTATTGTTGGAGTTCCAGTGCCCATCGTGCCAGTCTTCCTGATGGGTTTTTTAGTGTGTTGAGCCACTTCAACGCTTGGTGGTCTGTTATGACTGTGAACTGGTATCCTTCCAGGAATGCTTTCATTTTCTTCACTCCCCATATCACGGCTAGGCATTCTTTCTCTGCGGTTGTGTATCTTGTTTCTGGAGCGCTTAGCGATCTGCTTGCGTACATGATTACTTTCTTTTCTCCATCTTGTTCTTGCATTAGGACGGCTCCGATTCCAACGTCGCTTGCGTCTGTTTCAAGGATAAATGGTCTGGTGAAGTCTGCTCTTGTGAGGATTGGGCTGTGTGTTATTATTTTCTTGATTTCTCTGAATGCGTTTTCCTGTGTTTCACCCCATTCGAATTTCCTATTCTTTTTCAATAGGGTAATTAGTGGGGTCATAACGTTGGAATAATTCGGTATGAATTTTCTGTACCATGACGTCATGCCTATGAATCTTCTTGTTTCTTTAATGGTTGTCGGTGGTTTCATTTCGTTGATTGCTTGTATTTTGCTCGCGTCCATCTTAATGCCCTCTCTTGTTACTATATGTCCCAAATATTCTAGTTCTGGTTTGCAGAATTCACATTTATCTATATTGATCTGGAGTCTGGCTTCTCTTATTCTCTTGAATATTTCTTTCAGGTGGGTTATGTGTTCGGTGAAGTTCTCGCTGCACAAAATAATATCGTCGCAATACACATATGCGTTCGGTTCTAGCTCTGGTCCGATTACTCTATCGAGTAGCCGCTGGAACGTAGACCCGCTGGAGTGCAATCCGAATGGCATGACTCGAAATTGGAAGAGTCCTCTGCCTGGGACAGTGAAGGCTGTTACCGGTTTACTTTCGTCTGCGAGCTTCACGTTCCAGTAGCCATTTTTCAGGTCAATTTTTGAGAACCAGTTGGCTCTGATCAGCTTCTCTAGTGTATGGTCTATTTGTGGTAACGGGTATGCGTCTTTCTCTGATGCTTCGTTCACTTTTCTGAAGTCTATGCAGAATCTGTACTTTCCGTTTTCCTTTTTTGCTAGTACTACTGGTGAGCTGTATGGGCTATCTGATCTCTCTATTATTCCATTTTGTAGCATTTCTTGTACGTGTTCGTCAATTATTTGTTGAAGTTTCGGGTTTCTTGGATAATATTTTTGTTTTATCGGTTCGTTGTGCTTCATTTTGATTCTATGTTCTACCCATGTATTTCCTTTCGGGCTTTTCTCACATAGTTCAAATTCGGTTTTTAGTGTTTCTTCAAGTGTTTTTTGTTGGTCTTCCGGTAATTCGGTTAGCTTCTGTATTATGAACGGTGGTTTTATCTGTTTTCCCGGTCGGTTTTCCTGTGACGTCTCTTTCACGTCGTTGTTCCAATTTATCGTGGCTCCTGTTCTTTTCAATATATCCATTCCTATGATTACGAGATCTGATGGTTGCTCCGTTGGGAGTACGAACAGTTCGTGATTTATTCTTCTTTGTTGTATTTCTATTTCTGGATAAATTCTGTGTTCTATGTTTATCGTTCTGCCATCCGCGACTGTTATTTTCATTCCCGAAACTTTTTCTTTGTTGGGATTTGTTGAATTTTCTTCGTATATTTCTTTGCTGATGTATGATCTCGTTGATCCGGTGTCGATTAACGCTTTGTACGTCCTGCTCCCTATTTTTATTGTTTCAAATATACGGTTCTCTGGTCGGTTTTCTTCGGCGGTTAAGTATGTGTTGCCTAGTCTGGTTTGTCTTTTGCAGCAGTTGCGTGTGAGCCTTCCGAGTACCCCACATTGGCTACAGAAGATAACTTGTCGTCCGCGGCACTCCCTGTGTGAATGCCCCGGTTTTCCACAGTTCCAGCAGCATGTGTTCTTGTCGTATTTCGGATGTATTGTGCGTTCTTCTGTGTTCCCCGTTTGTATGTTCTTCGGTGGTTGATTTTGTTGGTCTGGTCGGTGATTCCATTGTTGTGATGTTGACTCTCCATCTGTAATCGGTGTGAATCTTGTGTTTGTTCTGTATCTCTCCTCGCAAATTTGTTCGTAGTCGGCCGCTTGTTTTATGAGCTCCCCGAGGCTGCTGAAGTCTTGCTTTTTTATATAATATTTATAGTTCGCATTCATGTTTTCATATATTCGTTCTTCCTTATCCTCTTTTGTCATTTTTCCGTATCTGCGCATTAAGGTTTGGATGTCGGTTAGGTAGTCGACGAAGGATTCACGGTATTTTTGTTTTCGCGCTATTATCTTTTCTTGTAGGTTTTTCTCGTATCCTGTCGGATAGTAAAATAACTTGAAATCTTCTAAAAATTCTTCCCATTTCTTCCAGTTGTCGCAATTATTCCTGTGCCACAATAAAGGTTTGCCTCTTAATATTTTCGGTAGGATTTGAAGTAGCCTTTCTTGTGGGATATCGCCCGTTGCTGTTAATTCCTCTAGCCGTTCGATGAACTCGACCGGGTCGCATGCGGTGTCGAATGAGATGTTCCACTCCCTCACGATGGATGACAGGTTCGGTTGGTTCGCGGTTTTGGTCTGGTCTTCGGTTGTCATCTCGAAGGTCTCCTCCTCTTCTTCTCTGATGTGGTCGGACAGCTGCTTCCTCAGCTTGTCAACGGTTAAATTTACGGTCGGTAGCTTCCTTTCCCTACTTTCCCTTATTAATTCCTCTTTACTAAGGTTATAAATCCAAGAAGTTGGCATTTGATGCTGTATATTTACCTAATATAAAACGGGGCCAGTTTGCACTTGGTTTTTAATTAATTATTATTCTACTTTTAAAATTGTTGTAATAATATACGGGGTTGGTCGGTTGGTTGTTAACTAATTCGGGTTGGTGATTATTTTCACTGTAGGTCTGTCAGTTAGTAACTACCTCGGGTTGTTAACTGAGTAATGTAATATGTCGTCGGTTGGTATTTTGTCGTGAATATTATTTTATAATTTTACAGGGCTTTAAATAATGCTGGACTTTACGGGAATATGTGGATTTTACGTTGGGCGCCAAATGTAATGTAGCAGCTCGGCAGGAGCTGGTCTGGATCACCGGGGAGCGACCCCTGGGCGAATCGACCTGCCTGGCCTTCCCCGAGAGTAGGGGTTGGGTGCTATATTGTAATGTGGTACTTACCCTTATGACTAACGTCCCTAGTGCTTAGGGCTGGTACCTACCTAATAACTCTCAATTAATATGTACCGGGAAGCGGTCTTAGGCTAGCTCAGCTTGACGCCGGCCTCTGAAGGAGTGCCCGGTCGCCTGGGGGATCTACACTGACCGTGAAGCGGTCCTAACTACTCTGATCTTGGTCCTGAGGCCCCTGGAGGGAAATAACCTCGGTAGGTGTACGGGGTGAGAATTAATAATGCCGATTAATTAGTGTAACACAACTGAGGCGGCACTGGACCCGCTTTATTTACAATCAAGTTAACTTATATGTCTAAGGTACTTACAGCTTACGTACTTAATATTAACACACTACACAAATGCACAAATACTTATCGCGGTTACTGATATTTATATTGGTCGGGCCCTGAAGGGGCCTACGCGGACGTTACTATCTTAATAAGGGGAAGGATATAGGGTACAGGAGGTCGGGCGAATACCGGTGGTGCGTGTGGACTTGTTCCAGGATTTGTGGAGTGTATTTGTGTCGACAAGAATGTGGCTGAAGGCTGGTGTGTGTCCGGTGATTGTATAGTTCGGTACTTACACAGATGCTTTCAACTAGGCAACCCAGGCATCCATGTACGTATCCGGGGGACCTCGCTCCGCTAATTAGGCAGCCCACTGTGTCGGGTCTAGTCGGGTATACGGATGCTTTAAACTAGGCACCCCAGGCATCCGTATAACCGAGAGGCCTCGGTCCGTTGAGCAACCTACCTCGCGGGGAGACCGGTGTTGTGAGATTAGTGTGCGTGAATAGATTACTTGAATAGATATGGGTGCGGGGAGGGATCTCGGGAACGGAATGATCACTCGTCGGAATAGGAGGTGGCGAATGGTGCCCTAGCGGCGGTCCGGCGGCTATTTATAGGCGGGTCGCCCCGCGCCCCTTGTATTCTCCGGAGTCGTCTGTGTGGTGCCCCGCCTCGTCTCGCACACGCCGGGCGCTCTTGTGGCCGCGGAGTGAGGGTAGGTGTGTTGGACGGTTGGTTTGTAACGGCTCGTTACAATGTGATATGAAAGACCCAGGTAATAAAATATACATATGAGTATGTACAAATTTCGAAATTCTTTTTGAAGACACGGATACCTAGATTGCATATTGACTTTATTTATTGTTTTAAGTACTTACCTATATTGAAAAGAGTGAAAAAAGCACCGGAAATACCAAAACTTTTTCTGCTTAATCTAGTAAGATACGACACTTTAATTTGTCCTGTTGTGTAAGTATTAAGAAGTAATCATTTCATTCCTTCCAAAGCCCAGAGAGAGGTCCTGGGAGGTCCTAAGCTGTGATTTTGGTCCTTGCCCGGGGCGGACATAAATACATAAATGTTCTTAATCTGTGGGTGGCCAGCTGTGTGAATGTGTATTATATCTCTTCTTAACTATTTGTAGAATTCTGGACTTGTATAATATTTGTCTATGCTTACATGGTGTGTAAATAAACGATTTTTGAATTTAGAATTTTTGAATTTTGAATTTGTCTTTATAATACTAATAACGTACAGTGCTCCAAAATTGATAATGCGCATAGAAATCTTTGACAGATCGGTTGTTTTCGATTATGTGACACATGATATTGACTCCTATTTCTTTCGAACAAGGTGCAAAATGCAAGTGTTTTTTTTAAGGCTCTTACGATTTAATGATTTGGGTGTGAAGATCTGCATGTGCATTATTAATTTTGGACAAGTGTAACTACCTAGGTAAAATCAAAAATTTCGGTAAGTGTTTTAACTTCTATGATGTTTTTATTTCAGAACCCGTCCAGCGTCCATCAAACCTATTTGATAATCATCAAGTCGTAAGATATTACCTAATTAAGGATTTAAGGATATTATTTTTTATCTAGCTGACTAACGATACCCATGATTGTATGTAACTTATGAGAAAGCAACGATAAATCAAGGCTGACGCGCACGGACACGACAAATTCATTTCACTTTTATCACGTACAATCACAATAAAACCAATTTTTGTAACACGATTTACCTATCGTAGTTCATTCTCTACCTTATTACAAAAGCTCTACAGCTGAAAATAAGTTACGCAGCTACACCATCACACCTCACTACGACAACCCTACGAGACTCACCCTATTAAACGTCAGCTTCTCCAATTGTAACCCTTATGGCTTTAGAAATATTGTCGAAAATGGATTCTTCGTAGAATATTTTTTACCTTAGCTCCTATGACTAGAGAATTACATAGCGATGTCCAGATTAACCCCGCGGGTCACCGCTAAGGCCCGTGAGAGCCTGTCACCTGTTTGGGAGCGTACCTGTGGCAAGATGCCAGCCGGGTACCAGGAGACCAGCAGTCACGAGCAGGTATATCGGACCTCTCACCTGACTCGACGCATGCGTCCCACCTGCCTCTACCTGTCGCGTTGCACCCTCTGCGACCAGACTTCCGGACCTACGGTGTCGGTGTATTCCAATGCGGATACGTATCAGGGGAGGCTCTAGCTTAACTGGTTACGGGGCCTTACCTGGCGCATGCGTATTGCAGGTTACCTACGTCGGTCTCGCCTCGAGCCATTTTCGATTGAAAACAGCTGAGGGAGCACGCGACTACCGCTATTAAATCGATGGTGAAAAAGTTCCGCCAAAAGCCTTTGAAACTTTTTTAGGTCTGTTTGTATTTTGGTTTTGGGTAATAAATTATTGTGTAGACCGCATGATCGATGGGCTTTAATCAGCTGTAGCAATATTTTCATATTTATAACATACTTACTGCTTGTACTTACATTAAAGTTAATTGAAAGTGTCATATGGATCTCACTCAGCGAACTCCCGAGTTCTCGTAACTCGTTTGTCAGTTTCTGAACTTCCTTTTCGTATTTTTTTCACACGGTGAGGACAAGGACCTCTAGAAGTGGCCATATTTTATAATAAAGAACATAATTATTATGGGCCTGGCTGGATATTGCCAGCCTGTTATTATCGGACGATGTGCGCGCAAGAGCGATGATTGTACCAAGGAGGTTACAACTTTGTGTCCAAAGAGTATACGTTTTATGGTGCATACTGCATACCGTGAAGTATGGGAACATTCTTTGGAGCACAGGGTATGATCATAAAATCAAGCGGTGTTATCCACAGGTGATTTATTTCAAAATTGGAACTTTATTATGTACTTATTATTACGTTACAAAGCTTTACAACTACAGTTAGAGAACAGAATTTGGCCTTACAGATCAGTAAATTTTGAATTTCATTTCATTAAAAATTACAGTCGTCTTCTTCCGTCATTATTATCTTCAGTCACCCACACTTTGATACCAAATGTATCCAAATTAGGACACTATTTTTATCTTTAACGGAAGATCGCCGCCGCATCCTTGGAGTCACGTGTAATTTGGATCGAGATAGTCGGAAATAGGTATCTACTACGCTTTCTTAGAAATTTTAATTGGTCTATTCTGTGTAGAAACATTTCTTCGGAAGTATATCTTAATTGACGTTTTTATACCCAGTGCTTAGTATATTGAATGCACATTTATATTAAATTTACCTTTAAAAGTATTGCCGTCTGCTACAACTACTGTGGAATGTGAATGGATAGTAATATCTTCAAAGGTGATCAGCAGTTTATCAAAATAACAAATGTAAGCTCTGCCTAAATCAATACATATCATGCACTAAAAGGAGAGTCGTTTCAAAATATTTACAAACGCATCAAAAGTGTTTGTTTTTCCAGGGATCCCTCCCCATTCTTACTGCTGTCCTGGTAGCATGGCGTTAGAAAAAATAAAAATAGTCAAAACAGTCAAAGGACGGGTTGGAAGCATGGTCTTTTGGAGTTGGTTTGTAGAAGTAAAATTCTTATATATGAAAATAAAAAACTTTTGTAAAGTGTTATAAAATGTTTGCTAGAAAAAATTTTTGACACTGTGTGTAGAGTGTAGACGTAGGTATGTACTTACCAGACTAATTGGTTTTCTGTGTTAAACGTTTTGTTTTATGAGTAAACTATTTATTTAACATATTGAATAACCAGTTAGGTAATATGTATGTATGTGAGTAGGTATTTGCAAATACATATACGAATAACGTTCCAAACATACCCTATTTTAGGCATGGCTTTTAGCGTCACCTTAGTTGGACGCATTTTTAGAAAAAGTTATGATGAACCCTTTTTAATTTATCTTCTGGAAGCAAAAAACAGTTTCCGATATCACAGTTTTTTTCATTCTAGGGATCTTTTGAGCGCTATACATTTAATTATAGGCATTGTTGTATGACAAAATGGCTTATTTAAAGCGTATAAAGAAGCATTTCCTTCTCAGAAGCCTATAAGAAAAAGTTTTTTAAAGCTGTATCTTAGTAAGAATGATTTATTTATATAATTTTATACTTAATACTTTTATTTAAAGTTCTTTGGGATAGTCGACAGATTCAGACCATACTCGTATAAGAAGTATCGTCAGCCATCATTTACACCACTGTTACATTGTTTTAATGTCATCAATTATAATTATGTAATCTCCATAAATTAAATTCTTGACAGATAAAAGAAGAAAAGTCAACAACTTATTGTTTTACCATTGTTATCATCTAACAGAGTATGGTGAAATGGGGCTTTAACTTAGTTTTCATATCTTTACGCGCCAACAGTTTGACGGCTAACCTCAAAATCGTTTAAAAACATCCTGAATATTTAGGTCAAAGTCTCATTAGCGACATGGCCACACTGTCCGTGTCGGGGGTACATCCGATATCCGCGCAGTGGGCGTCGGACGTGAGATAGGCCCTATCTGAAGAGAGTAGCTCTTCATAGTCCCACTTTATTTATTACACAAACCTTCAGCCCATTTTATAAAGTCATGAATATACTTAATTTAAGTAAGTATATTCATGACTTTATAAATTTATAACTTAAAGGGTGCCATTTTTCATAGACTTGCTACAATTTTCAGTTATTTGTAATGCAGCGTTTGTTAAACATATATACTGTATTGGGAAATTGAGTAACTACGTGTCAGCTTAAGTTAATTGGCCTGTAATATGTTAGATAAGGAGCGCGGTGGTAATAAAGGCGATCTTTTATGACCATGTGGTCAGATATTGTCGTAAAATTTGGTCTCAACGACCGCACACGCGCTTCTCCGTAGATAGATAGATACACAAAAACATTGACGACATTACAAAAAAAAATCCAACACATATGTACAAATTGCGGACTTATCGCTTAAAGCGATTTCTTCTAGACAACATTTGGGTGGAAGGATATTTAGATGCAAAGGGTAAAGTGTAACAGGAATAAAGAATATATACCATAAATATTTTATAACGTACTGTACAGTCAACGGCTAAAATACCAAAAGAATTTAATTATTTTACATCGTGCTTTTAACTGTAATCTATGAAAACGTCCCATTGATTTATATAAATATAGGTACTACTACGTATAGGCTTTTGAAACAGTAATCAGTGTCGTAAACCGAAAAGGCTCATTCGGAAATATATTCAGTATAAGTATATACCTTGTATATTTAAATAGTGTATGTCTCGATGAGACTGACATGGTCACAGTTTATTGTAAGTGACCTAAGTCTCTTTAATAAATAAAGATTAAAAAAAAAAAGTATATACCTACTGAGCATGATGTTAATGTCAGGGTGAAACTTTTATTGAATTAAGTATATTTTTCTCTAAGGACAGAGTATAGAGGCATTGTGTTCATAATTAAATAAACGTAGTACTGGTAATAAGGACTCTATAACTACGGCAAAAAAAGGTCTTTCGCCTTTTTAACAGTTTTATGTTTCTGTTTTTGTACTAAGTAATTATACTTAAGAATAAATTTAATATAAGAAGAAATTATTAAAATTCCTTGCACCTTAGGTAATGTAGAGTGAGAGTTTTTTTTCTATCCATGCGGCACAAGCTTATGGGATTAAAGCTCGTATTGCCTTTGACACAGCCGCGGAAGTTGCGTCCGATAATCAGGATTTAATAGCACAATCCCTGAACAATTAGCGCACAGTGACGAGTAAAAAATATTTAAGTACAAAATTTCATTAACGTTTTATACGTTTTTGATATATCTCGTTTGTGTTATGGCTTTTTAATGTGAGTTTCAGTCTTGAGAACAATTTTTCCTAATTCGTACATGAATAATATGTTTATTTTGATATTTTTTTAGCATTTCCTGCTACGGCGTAGCGTAAAAGCCTACTTTAAACATCGCCTGGGACTTAATACATAGTTTCTTATAACAACTTTGACTTTGCCTAAAACGATTTTACAAAGCATTTCATTATTATAATAAAAAATAACAAAAATTCAATGGCAATATCAGGTTGTTTACCTTATTTGTAATAAGTGCCATAGCAATGCTACGAGCGCGCGTTGAATTCTTTTGTTAGTAATTACTAATTATTTATGCATTTTATTTTCGTATATTTTTATGTGGTAAATATTGTGTTGATTCAAGATAATCCCACCTTTCGGCATCTTACGCAACGGACGACGCATCGTATGCTATTCTTTGTATAGAAATTCACACAAGTGTTTGCCTGCCATTTCTCCATAAATTTATAATAAATCGTTTGGTCCGATACGTACGATTTCGATAGATGGACTATTTAACCTTTATAATACTATTTTAATTACAGTCGGTGGCAGCCCTGATGTTATGTAACGTGACACCGCGAAGGCTGCTGCAGGGAGGATGAGGTCCCTTACCTGTAAAAAACAAAAGAATTTCTTAATACAAAATCGTACAAAGGGATAAAACAAACGGCTTTTATGATATAAAACTTGACACCTCGTAAAAAATATAATTCACTATTATTAAAAAAACAAAAGGTCTGATGACATTATTATAATCTGACTGCTTCGAAAGAATTTGTTTTTGTTAGCTTCCAAAGGTAGTTATAGTTAATATTTGAAAAAGCATTTTTTTCGATTTCCAAGTTATTTTACGAAGTCCTTTGTACATTCACGTGCAATGAAAAAGTTCCGCAACTTTAGTTTTATTACTTCTATAATCTTCCTGTTTAGTTCACTGTCATCACACTCTCACTTTTTACTAAATTAAATTTGAAACCCTTGATATCTCTGTATCAGGAAAACATAACCTAAACTTGCGTAAAGAAAGTACAAACACTCCGTGCTTGCATTGTCCACGTTGACCTTGCGCAAACACGACCTGTTGGCCAAACATTCATGGCCTTACAGTTAGCCCAGCTGGCTCATATTGTGCACTCTAGCTTAAGAAAAACTAAGTTTCTGCGCTAACCACAACTCTATCTAGTTGTAATAAACGCACTCCCGTTTATAGTCGAGGTAGGGTGACCCGGGCATTGGCCGGCCCTTTGTGCAAACCGCTAGGCCGGACCTCTGGTGAGCACGCGCGAAAGCTATTGACACTTGGAAATGGATTTTTAATTCCGTTTTTTTTAAAGTATGGAATGAGAAATTAAGTGATTGTTTAGTCAATATGTTTTGTTTACTTCGGTACATAATTTTCAAAAGCACAAAGTTACCCTTAAGTATATGATAGCATGATGGAACCTGTTAAGGTCGAGAAAATTTTCTCGAAACCTAAACAGGTGGAAGATCCTAAGTGTAATTTAAAATAATGATTCTCAAAAAAAAATCGACCGCTAACGATTAAAAATACAACAGTCCATGCATGTAGTAGGTATATTGTAATTTGACTTAATTTTATGCAGCCCTTGCCATACTTACGAAGCGCGTTTGAAAAATAAATATGGTTTCTTACAAAAGTTGTCACCAATAAAAATTAGAATAATTTGTAAAATGTAAATATGACATCTCATTATGTTCGAGTGTTCCGTGGCTAATGAAGACAAATTCGTGATGCATTTGTTTGTCACACGCTTCAAATTGACAAACCCGTTCGTAGTAAGTGCCCACATGTTATACAGACCTATACAGCTTTTAAAAAATAACTTAAAAGTCACAAACTATTTAATAAAGTTTTGTTTAGTATCACTTCAATTATGTGTTTACAAACATATTAAGTATACAATACTGTGAATATGCTATCTCTCTGGATTAGAATCGATACTCTGTCTCTTTTCCATCCATATGGCTATGTGAGTCTCTCCCTTGCACGTGTAGACCACTAGGTCAGAGGGAGATAACGAGTTATCCCATATTCCCGTCCCTTTTCCTTTCTAAGCCAACTCCATGTATGTGTGTGGAATATTTCATACAGAAACAGAGAAAATAATAATCTAAAAAGATATTCTAACACACAAGACACATGGCATTCGTTAGATTAGAACGGCACATACGGAACGTGTGTTAGAAAAAGTCCAGCGTTGCTTAGCAAATTCTAATCTCTACACATACTCACCGACCAGGGAGGCAGAACTCGCAAGAAAGTTGCATCACACATGTTCCCTATGAGACGGGGCACGGCGTGTCACCACATACGCATTGAAAGGGGTTGCTAGAGCGTTTCGTACCACACATATCTACCCCTACGACATAAAACTCCCCTCTTCGAGCATGAAAGAGATAACGGCTACGACATTCTGGCAAGGTTAGAAAGAGTTAGGCATTGATCAGGGGTGTCGGCCGCACAAGACGAAGTTAGAGTTTGCGCAGTCTTGAGAACGCTTTAAGGGTAGTTTTTCGGGTGAATTTCTGGTGTTGTCTGCGATCCTGGTACTTGTTTTCCATTTTAGGACAAAACTCGATAAAAAAAGGCGGTTAAGTGAGGGAAACACGGGGGTTGAGGGATTTTGCTAATCGCACGTAGGGGCTGGAAGGGTGCGTAGTTATTGCGTAGGCTCTTCGTAGGCTTTCGTCGTGGCTTTGTTTACATTCAGGCATGTGTGCGTGTGTTACACTCACTACAGCGACAATGACGGAGAAGTGAGTGACCCGCTTGTATCTGCAAGCGAAGCCGAGGGTTGCAAATTCATTAATCTTGTGCTATTTTTGGAAGTTGTAACTAAATTAAAATCAATTTCAAGACTCTACATTGAATGAGAGCAAATTTTATAACCAACCATCTCATAGAAAATATCAACCTCTTTGAAAGAAAGAATCTTATATTAGATCGATTAAGCTAATAGCCCGTAACAGACCCACTTACCTCTAATTTGAACAAGCACCAGGCGACATGTCAACATGCTTGACAGTTAGCCAAACATGGCCCATTGCACTATTTCAACATGGCAGTGGCAAACATTCGAAAAGTAAACACTAAAGATGGGCGCATAAAAATGCATTGCTAACTAAGTAATGCTAAGATACGGAAGCGAGGCAAAAGTGCTAATTTAGCATTTGAGTGTTGTTAATTTTTCACATTGTAGCTCGAAGGTTCTTCGATCAATATTTGTGGAAGTTTTCATTATTGTTATCGGTCGTTGTTTAATTAATGGACGCTGCATGTTTCATTGTTCTAATAAGACTAGCTACTCTACAATACTTGAGAATATTATGTACTTATTGGCAACATACATAATACCTAAGCACTTGCACTTTTCTGAATCCTAACAAAGTTATATATTCCTGCCAATTCGACGCATAACTTATCATATCACAGTAATCATAAAAATCAATGTAAAAACCTAGTATAACAAGATCAAGTAATAAAGACATTAATAATCCATTTTAGATCGTTGACTCCAATGGTTCGTATAATGGCTGTATTTCGCGCTTCACTGCGTCTCCCAACAACTGACCTCTTTGCTATGGTAATAGACTGATTACGCATCTCTAGATACAATCATATGGTACTAAGGCACATACACTGACTAGCAATGAATAAGTTCCAGTAACAATAGCACGAAACTACTGCTAAACAGAAAAGACTAGCTTAATGAAGCCCTCTGCAATATTGAAGTACATAGGTACATTTATTTAACAGCGCATAAGAAAACGTAAATAATTGTGGTCAATTTTGATTTAATGTTTCAAAAATTAAGGCTATTTTGTGTTCATAGCCCGTAAGTGTACTTAACTACCTAATAAACTTAAAAACCAATCTCTTACTTAGACTTTTTTTTGTACAAATTCATAATGCCACCACAAAAAGTTTCGAAATAAAACTACGTAGCTTTTAAAAGAAACGCCTAACTAATAAGCCAGTCCAAAAAGTCAAAATAAGTTTCTCTTTCAACAGGAATGCCGGGACTTAGAAGATCCCGGAGGAATGTGCGACAAAGAAACATCTTTAAGAATCTTCCTTCTCTTTCTCACAAAGGCGAAGACAGGACGTAAACTTGTTGCATTTGATTAATGACTTTACTGCTTTTTATTAGCCCTGCCAGGGTTGAATAATAATGTAATTAAAACTTTGAATCAACATTTGTCTAGTTTTCTAGGTGCTTCCAATTTACACCTAGAGCCGAGGTGAAATGTTTTATTTGGTACCAATTCGTGTGTGTTTTATTACATACTTAATTAAAACGGTGACGGTAGGTTAAGTACTTTTTATTAGCCAATGTAAAATAAACCAAAAAAATATGGTTAACTACGTTACTTGACTCAAACTACTTTTCGTTTATAAAAAACAATTCACCCGACAATATACGCAGACCGCAGCCCATTCATTTCATACATTATACCGAATGGCACTGTAGTTTCCAGTATAATGAAACTTCTACTAGCCGCACCTAACAGACAACCTAGACTGTCCTAGACTCACACTAGACTAACTTCATTTTAAATTATGATGACTAATTGAGCCCTATGGCTATTGATATAGATATGAGGAGGCGTGGTATACCTCATACGACCTTTAGCTTCGGAATGATGGCAGGGTTCTCCCGTAGGACTCCTACACGCTTCTGCTATCCTGGTAGAAATGGCTTACGTCACGTGTTTGGCTGACGTAACAATTCTGAACGGTTTTCAATGAATTCTGGCCGAAAAGATGGTAGTGGCTATATGGTATAATTTATGTAATTTCGTAGGTATAATTTCATTCTTAACTACTACTTAACCATCTAAATTTATTTTTAGGTTCGGAATTCGTATTATAAACTCGCCAAAACAGATATTGTAAACAATCGGCTAGCTCGGCAGAAGCTGAGCAGAGATCGTAGGAAGATCTGGAACACCACATGCCTCACCGGATGCCAATATACGGATTCGGATTTAACTTCCTTGTAAGAAATACACCTCTATGGATGTCTTTGTGGATATAATTCTGTACAAAAGTAAGTATTGATAGTTTAGGTTCCCAATCAATCTCAGTCTTGTAGATTTATGTATTTAATTATTATAGTAATAATATCTCAACACATGTATAAGTATATCTGGCCCTTATTTAGGTCTATATTTCAATGCAATTTAATTAAGTAAACATGTTTGAGTACACTAGCGTTCATCTGTCTGATGTACGTAGTTATATTAATTAAGATATGCATATGCATAAAAAGTTAATTCAGTATTTAAACCATGCACATAAGTACTTTCCCAAGCGCGGAGGGAGATTGGAACAAATTGCTGTGCTCCATTAAACCATCACATGATCAAATTGGTCGATTAAAAACCACTCTTTTAAAACATGTAATTAAATTTACGACCCATAGGCTTTTTTGCTACAGCTAAGCTTTATTTTTAAGTATTTTGATACTGATTTACTATAAAAATATACTATTTTTTTTTTCACTTTTCATTTGTTTGCAGCATTGCAATCTATACATCGGAAATTTCGATTTCCACGCGCTGTGTGTTTTCCTTTCCATTCCTGTATTGTGAAACTATTTCATTTTCATTTTTTTGGAGGGAATTTCTTTATCTCAAAATTCAACGAGGTTATTTTTAAAGGCGATGCAAAGTTTGTGGGCAGTATACGACGAACTTCTTTTAAGAAGTACCGACTAAACTGGAGGTTCGTTCCCATGTCTCATTTATTGCCGAAAAAAATCTGTCTGAATTCATGCAAAAAAGCCGACACTCCATTAGTGAAGCCCAGCTCCTGGGAGGGTCATAGGAATGGTGCATGCGCCTAGGACCAAAAAATGGTCTTTGATACTAATAACGATGTAACATAACGATGTCATTAGAAGGGTAACTATTTCAATAGTTACTATGGGATCTTATTTCAAATCACTGTGAAAAAAATGTGGCAGTACAATATTGTTACAATGCTGCTTATTTAGTCCCCGAGGCGGAGCTTGGCATCTTACAACCTAAAACAAATACATGAACATGTACTATCTATTAGCTTATAACCCAAAATTTGGTTGTTATCTTTAAATGGTTATAATCTAATTATTTACCAAGCCAATTTGCACAGGCAGTACCTATTAGGATTTCTAGGAAGCAGGGCATCTTGCGTGATCCTTTAACTATTTATTAATAAATAAACCTTTTAAGATAAGGCTATGTTTAAAGAGCTCTCCGGTGGAGCATCCGTGTATAAAAAAAACATATTTTTTTTGTATCTAAATGGATGGAGGTTAATTTTGCCCATTTATACATGGTGTCTGGGAAAATCCATTCATTTTGAAAATGTAAAAGTATGGACATAGACGGAAACTTGCCCAAAATGAGCCCCTGAGAAAGCCCCTTTCGTTTCATCTATACTTTCACAGACACCCCATATATTGCCTTAACTCAATTAAGGTTATGTACAAATATAATTCTAAAATAACAT
This sequence comes from Plutella xylostella, assembly GCF_932276165.1. Taxonomy (NCBI): domain Eukaryota; kingdom Metazoa; phylum Arthropoda; class Insecta; order Lepidoptera; family Plutellidae; genus Plutella; species Plutella xylostella. Next base: position 6,415,853 of record NC_064005.1, read on the forward strand.
CCTTTGAATCATAGATAGGAATGTAGCAGGCAAGTTGTAAACTCCGCCACGGTACAACCGTAAACCAGGCAAAATATCAAATGTCTGGACCGTTACTGGTCCGTTGCAAGCTGTAGACCACCGACAAAGCCTTCCACATGACTTAGCACACCATCACAACACAACAATCTCGGCATATTTATTTCCACATCTATAAGAATCAGTTTCTATTTTTATAGCTACCTAAGTTTTTTTAAATTATTTTACAATTTGTTGCGTTCTCACTGAGAACCGCCTACTTTTTTTTATCCTTTACTTTTACAGAAAGCTTGGTACAAAGGGAAGACCATGTCACATTTTTCATACTTGGCATAAAAGGTAACCAATCTTAGTGTGTCTAGCAAAAATTATTACATATATTCGCACTCAATCCATAAATTTAAGTATTTTAGCTACAGTGTTTGTTTAATAACTTTTTGATTAAAAAGACACACTTAATATACATAGTGTGAGGACCGCCTTAGTGCCAATTTCTCCATTGTCGGTTATCTAACCGACCAGGGACCGATCATCAATTATACGTCATCTCCATATAAAATTCTTGACAGATGAGTCAAATGTCTACCACTAATACCTGGTTATGCTCTAACCGACTATGTAGAAATTGGAACTTAAAGTCTTGAATATAAAGGCGGGTTCCGTCACCAGCTGAATCGATTAGCGGAACGAATATTTCTTCTAACTATAAAATGTTATGGTTGTGTTTTTTGTCGGTGGCGCCAACATATTAATTTTTATGTTTGCCCACCCAATGGCGCTGCTTTATATTATTATATTACGGCTGACCTTTTAAAATGAAAAGGAGAATCTCTCCGGATTCTTCTAAAAACTTGATAGATAAATAATACGAACCAATACTCTAAAATACTTACTTCAAAAACTAGAAGCAGATATAAAAAAACTTTAATGCTTCCATATTTCTTCAACACTGAATGAAGTCTTTGGAGAAGATAAATAAACACACCATCAATGAAATTCTTAAGTCTATATTTCTAAAGCGTTTGTTATAACGCCTCTTCTGATATAAAGGCGTCTGCATACTGCCAGATGTAAAATAAACATAATCTGACACGTACAAGACGCCACCCTTAATGTCACCGCAAACACTAGTTAACTGACTTCGAAAAAAGAGGAGGTTCTCAATTCGTATAAGTATATGTATTTTGTACTCAGTCAAAGAGTGTTACGGTAAACCAGGTCTTCCGCTGCCGCTGCTGACCCTACCAATATCACCAAAATAATAATTATGACCGAGTGGTATCATGAAGAAAAGGTAGGTAAATTGTTAATATTTATGAATTCCTCGATTATACTAATTTAAGAAGAATCAGCATTAAACACATCTTATACACCTAAACCTATTTTTAGTTACCGTAGATATTTTTGGAGTCAAATGTACTCTACTTCATTTTAACTCATGAAGATAATAATTTCAAGAAAACATGACTACCACTTTGTTTATAGTGAGTATATTATCCCATTCTCAGAGCTTAGGATATGAATCACTTTAGTCGAACATTTGGCTAGACATAAACAATAATAAATTCATCCTTTTTCCAGTAAAAAAATAACACTAGTTACCCGAATAAACCATATTTATAAGCCGCTAGGAAAATTAAACTTCGTATGAGACAGATTTTCGAAGTTTTCCGATCACCATGTGAGTTACAAGGTTTACAGAGTTGGCATTTTCAGATAAAGCGAAAGCGCTCACTCACGGAGCATTTCCCGGATTTTTAAATGTCATGAGCGCTTTCGCATAATCAGGTTACCGGTACAGGTAGATACAGGGAACCCGATTCTCTATGTAAGCACCCTAAGTATATAGGTATAACTATATAAGTATATAGGTATAACTATATACTCATTAGCGATGGATTTTCATTAATGACTGTTCTACTAAGGTACTTATCATCATCAATATGTTTCACATTATGAAACGGAACAACCTAAAAATGAAAAGGTTTCTAATTATAATTTTCCCATAAGATTCCTACGAAGACCAGAGCCTCATAAGAGGTCGGGAGCCAGTGAAAGTGCGACCTGCGCCGCTCCTATACATTAATCTTATGCACGGACATTTCATAAATTCAATGGATGTACACAGAATAGAGAATAGGCAAGCTTCGAACTTCGTGCACGAAGGAGGGTATTTCAATAGTACTCGTATACGTAGGTACTGTAGGGAATTTTATCAGCGGACAAGGCAGGCCAGTGGATTGTGCACCTAAATAGCAAATATGGGAAAACGACGTAAAATTATGAATAGCTCATCTAAATAGACATACACTCACGAGCAATGTAAAAGTTCCACCTGCCACTGACGTTCCATATGTTACTGAAAATTTTTTATTGCTCGTAAATGTACCTTTACCAGCTACTGTAGATAAAGTTCTAAAAGTACCTTATACATAATTAAAAGATAGGTAAGTTAACCTTCCTTTCCTTTTAAACTAGTTTTGTATGTAGTCAGGTTGACCAATCTATCAATTATATGTAACATTTAGAAGAGTCACATTAACTTCTGTTTTAATTTAAAAGCTATTACGTAGAAAACCAATCCATCGAAGACGTAACTTTATAGGGAGGCCCTCAATTTAAGTGCTACATCGACCGAGTTAGAAACATTATACTGCAGCCGAAAGAGATTATTTCGGTATTTATATGCACAAAGGGCGGCATGAAAGAGGTTTAGTGCTCCCGAAATATAAATGAACTCACTTCCTGTAAGAAAGGAAGAGTGATTGTTTCAGCTCATGTGATATAATATTATGATAGTTTCATAGGTTTCATTATTGTTTCCGATTCTGTTCGTGAAAGCTCTGAACCTCTGATGCTGCTTTTAGCTACAGTCAACTACAGTCCAACTATAACGTCGTGAAAACGGAAGTGGATCCAAACTAATTGTGTAACATCGTATTTAATAGATCTGTAATATTTATGAAAGGACAAATCCGGTAAAAATCCATAGTCAATCGGTACTATTTTATTTTTAAAATGTTTGTAAAAGTAAGTAAATAACTGATGATCATATAAAAAGTCTTGCAAAGCAAAATCGCACTCTTTGTTGTTAGGACATTTTTTTTTTGTTTGACTGTAGGTATATTAATGAAGTTGGTAAAGGTAACTTTTAATTTATTCGTAAGGTTAGTTTTCGTCAAACAACAAAGTCGGCGGAAGTACATATACAAATACGGAAGAACAATGGGCCCTTGTTTTGGTGAAACATTCATCAAAACTTTATAATGGCATGTCTGTGTATTCCTGAATGATACATATTAAAAATACAATACTTAGCCCCTGTTTCACAATGTCTGGTTAGTCACTACCTGTCGGATAAAATACATGCTGTCACTGTCTAAAAAATAATAACAGAGAGTGACAGCATGTATTTTATCCGTCAGGTAGCCACTAACCAGACATTGTGAAACAGACCCTTAATGGTGCGTCATAATAAAAAAAAAGTTTAGAATTTGTAGCCTCTGAGAGAATGTCGCCAAGGGTACCAGGCAATCATAGAAGTAGGAGAAGTGACGAAATTGTTACAATTTGACATTGCCCTTCGACAACAGGGCGACTGTTGAGGGCGGGCGGGCGTCGAGTGCTAGGATTTTGTGCTACCGGTTGCAAAAAAATCTCATTTTTTATTACTTACATGAAATTTTATTTACCTACATATTAATTGGACATTATAGGTAATACCTACAATATCTTGTGACAGATCTGACTTATTCCAGGTATAGGTTGGTTAACATAGGATGCAAACCCGTTTAATACTGTGGTTTTGATACTGTTATTTAACATAATTAGTCTAGAATCTAACCACAAATATACCATGATAGCACTCAACTTGAATGATTTCCCGTTCAAGACACTCGACTCGAGTGAAGCTAGAGCAGTGGAAGCAAAAAATGCACATCTTTCTTTTATTTTTTGTAGCACTGGCTGGAATGATTTAACTATACCGTTTTTAAAATCCGAACTCTTCCTGTATGGTTTTTATTTGATTAACCTACCCTTAATCCCTTAACTTATGATAAATTCTCTTGAATTTTATCCATTTGGCGTGTAATGGCGCTGAGGCGTGGCTAAAGGTTCTGAAGGGTGACATAAACAGTGCATTTGACGCGGCTTTTGCGGTGCGCATGTGTGCGCGTGAAAACGTGCGTTGCTTTCTCACCCGGCTAGTACCAGGACTACAGCAGTTTGTAGGAGATGGCTAATTCTATACTGAAATACCAATACAGTCTTACTCTCACCCAACACACACATACGTTGAACTTAAGAGTAGATATAAGGCAAGGAGCAATTGTGTTGAGGTCCAACCATAGTCCAACCACAGTCAGGAATTTTTGAGTTATGTAGCGCGGGAACTGGACATAGAATAAGTAAGTATGTAGCAATAAATTATTTTACTTATAGCCATAAACAGTAAGCTTTACAATATGAAGGGTGTTTAAAAAGGATGAGGTAATGGTGTTGATGATCCTTTTTTGATTTATAAAAAGAAAGTACGGTGACAAGTAACATGACATTTTGACATATAAAATAACAAACTTTGAGATCAATAATAAAAGCTATTGAAGGAAGATCATTTCTATTTATTGTGAGATATTTGACCAATTCTCTACATTTGTGGTCCAATCGAGTCCGGCATGGATCGACCACTACGCCGTAGTGCTAGATTAAACAAAAATGAAGTAAGTGCTGACCAAGAAAGTACGCCTGACGACCAACAGCCGAGGGTGCCGTGCTCCGATCGATCATCGAGCGCGCGCTCCAGCGCCGCGACCATGCGCCGGCTGGCGGAGGCTCGGGCGGCTCGAGAGCCTGCCGAGCTGGAGGAGAGACGGCTGGAAACTGAACAACGGCACCTGGAAGAGCAACGACAGTTGGAGAAACGGCGCCTGGAAGAGCAACGACAGTTGGAGCAACGGCGCCTGGAGGCTGAGCGCGCAAGGATAGAGGCTGGACTAGAGGAGGAAAAGGCCCAAATAGAGGTCGAGGAGGTGGAGAAGGCCTCAAGTCGTGCCTCGCTTTCACGAGTGGAGAAGGCCTCAAGTCGTGCCTCGCTTTCACGAGTGGTACATTGGCTTAATCAAAATCACTCGCCCAAACCTGAAGCGAATCGAAGTGACAAATTGCTAGGCCGCCTGTCAGCCAGAGACCTGCCTACGTTCTCTGGCGATGCACTCGAATGGCTGCGTTTCAAACACGCCTTCGAGTCGACGACTAGAATAGGCCAGTACTCGGAAGACGAAAACGTAGCCCGCCTACAGAGATGCCTGCGTGGAGAGGCGTGGGAGACGGTAGCGGCCCGCATCATCACCGTGTCCTCGGCCCAAGAGATCATGAAGACCCTCGAAATGCGCTTTGGAAGACCAGATCTTATAGTGCAGAAGATTATTGGAGAAATAAAGAAAATACCGAAGCTAAGTGGCTCTAGGACGGAGTTAGTGACGCTCGCGACTAAAGTTTCGAATTGTTTAGCTGCAATCACAGCGACCAACTGTTCAGATTATTTATACAGCCCGGATTTGGTAATGGAAATTGTAAATAAATTAACTGAGAACTTAGTTTATAGGTGGATAGATTATAGCGTTACCCGAGATGCCGCCCGCCGTCCGAAATTAGCCGCATTATCCGATTATTTGATGCGTGAGGCCGAACTAGTGTGTAGGGCTGGGGTAATGGAGCCGCAACTAAAGACTAAGACTTTTTCCTCAGGTTTTGGCCGTCATCCTGTGCTCGCGATGGTCGATGATTATTCCGATTCCGGTGCGACCAATGCGAATAATATGGCTTCGATCAATGCAGTTTCCTTTCAGAAGCGCGGTGGGCAGACCGACACAACACGACCATACTGTCCCTTCTGCGAGAAAGATGGTCACGACTTGAACAGCTGTTCTCCATTTAGTGCTAGGTCTGTGGACGAGAGATGGGACTGGATTTGTAATAAGAAGCTGTGTTTCAAATGTTTCAGCCCCAAACATCGACGTGAGCGCTGCAGGTCCAGACGTCAATGTGCCACGTGTAGTCGTGGGCACCACACATTGCTTCATCGCGAAGACTGGCTAAATTGGACCAAAAGTAAGCAGTCTAATGGCGATAATGATAAAACGACTGAGACTACGGCCAACTTATGGACTAAACCCGAACAAGAGGGGCGGAGGTATGTAGGAGTCTTACCTGTCAATGTGGAGGGTCCTGCTGGTAGCGTCCGCACGTGTGTCATGATAGACGGGGGGTCTACCATAAGCTTGATAGACTCCCGCCTAGCTGAAAAAATTGGTGCAGAGGGTCCTCGCGTGAACCTTAATTTGCAGGGCGCTGTCGGCGAAACGAAAAGAGAGAACGATAGCCTTGCAGTTGCCGTGACGTTACACACTTCTACGGGTTCCTTTTATTTGCCGAAAATACGTACTGTAGACTCACTCCGCTTGCCCACACAAAAGGTCGATAGAAAATTAATAGAAAGTTGTCTACATTTACAGGATGTGCCGCTAGAGGAGTATGATGGCTATCCGGAGATTCTAATTGGCCAGGATTATTTACAGCTGATATTGATAAGAGAGAACCGAGAAGGACGAGCGAACGAGCCTGTTGCTTCGCGGACTAACCTAGGCTGGGTACTTCACGGATTCGTATCATCTAGTTGTAAGGTAAACAAAGAATTCACAAACCATCTCCATCACTCTGAAGCTGACGTCGAATTACATGACTTGGTTAATGATTATTTTCGTGTCGATAGCCTTGGTGTAAAACATGAAGAGAATGATAAGTTTTCACCAGGTGAACAGCGAGCTATGAGTATTCTCGACGCGAAGACCAGGAAGATCGGTGACAGATGGGAGACCGGGCTGCTGTGGAGATCGGATGACGTCGCTCTGCCGGAGAATAAAGGGAGCGCAGTGCAGCGACTGAAGGTGATAGAGGGGATGATGGACGTTGACCCCGCTTTCTCGATTGACTATTCGAAGCAGGTGGATAATTTACTGGAAAAACATTATGCAGAAGAAGTCCATGAAACTTTGGCCGGCCCGAGACTTTGGTACTTGCCACATTTCGGAGTACGCAATCCGTCTAAACCGGGAAAGCTTCGCCTAGTGCATGATGCGAGAGCAGAAACAAAAGGCATTTCTCTGAATACGGAGTTGCTAGCAGGCCCTGACCTTCTTAATTCATTAGTTGGTGTTTTGTTCCGTTTTCGAGAGAGGGCGGTAGCAGTTACGGGAGATATCAAAGAAATGTTTATGCGTGTCAAAATAAACGAAGAGGATCAGAAATCGCAACTATTTTTGTGGCGTGGGATGAATAGAGATCAACCTCCCCGTACGTACAAAATGTCTTCGATGATTTTTGGCGCGAAATCATCCCCGTGTACTGCTACGTACATTATTAGAAAGAATGCTGACCAATATGCTGAATCTCATCCGCGCGCCGTGATAGCTATTAAAAGAAGACACTATGTAGATGACTACTGTGATAGCGTGGACACAGTTGAAGAGATGAAGCAACTAGTAGCCGACGTCACTGCGATTCATATTGCTGGTGGATTCGAGATAAGAGGCTTCGTATCAAATAAACCTGAATGTCTTCCTGAGCCAACAGAGACGCCGTCGGTTAGCTTATTGCAAACGGAGAGCTCTCAGCGTACCTTGGGAATGATATGGAAGCCACAGAAAGATGCTCTTGGGTTCGACCTGAGTTTCAAGAAGTTGGAAGCAGACATTGTCGACGGATCACGAAAACCCACTAAACGTCAAATGCTTAAAGTCATAATGTCTGTTTTCGATCCTTTAGGTTTACTTGGTCCACTGTTAATTCGAGGCAAAATTTTGTTGCAGCAACTTTGGCGAAGCGGCGTGAAATGGGACGAGTTAATAGGTGATACCTTTACACGAACCTGGAGTGAATTCCTGATAGATTTAAAGTCGTGTGAAGAGTTTATGGTACCTCGTTGTTATGGTTTCAGTGCTTTCGATCAGTTTCAACTGCACGTTTTTGTGGATGCCTCAGAACAAGCATTTTCGGCAGTAGCTTACTTGCGTAGACACAACGGTGAGGTAGCCTTTGCAGCTGGAAAATGTAGAGTCGCACCATTGAAATTGATTACCATACCTCGTCTAGAGCTTCAAGCGGCTCTCATGGGTGCTCGACTAGGCGCCACTGTTCAAAGGGAGCATGACCTGAATATTGTGGATCGTTTTTTTTGGACAGATTCCAGAGTAGTGTGGCACTGGTTACAGAACAACCCGCAAGACAAGAAATCGTTCGTCTCGAATCGAATATCCGAAATCAGAGAGCTGTCAAATTCAGATGAATGGAAGTGGTTACCAGGCGAGTTAAATGTTGCCGATGAAGCGACAAGGGCAAAGCGACATGACACCACAAAACTCAAATGGACGACAGGCCCTGATTTCTTGAAACTTACTGAAGATAGATGGCCAAAGATTACGCCGCCTACTATCTTAGATGACATTGAATATACAATGGCGACACGTACCCGACCAGCAATGCCACTACCTGACATTAATCGTTTCTCAAGATGGTTACGTTTGATACGAGCATCAGCTAACGTCATTTTATTTGTTGAGAGGCTCCGAAATAAATCACGAGTGTCTTTGGAGAGTCGGCATATGGATCGTGCTGAGCAATTGTGGATCATACAGAGCCAGCATGAAAGCTTTGGCGAAGATATAGCCAGAATCGAAACGAACAAGCCGATCGAGAAATTCAGCAAGCTTAAGAACTTATGCTCGTATATAGACAACAGTGGAGTTTTGCGACTGAAAGGAAGAGCAAGGGTGGTTCAAGACGTAGACACGGGTACACTTGATCCTGTACTGCTGGACGGAAAGCACCAGTACACGCGATTAATGATACGTCATTACCATGAAAAGGCCTTCCATGGGAATACCGAAACCGTCGTGAACGATCTGAGACAGAAGTACTGGGTGATAAATCTGCGATCAACTGTCAAGGCTGTTCAACACAGCTGTTTGATTTGTCGTCAACGAAAATCTCAGCCTTTACACCCCCCTACAGGAGACTTACCATTAGCGAGATTAGCTCATCATCACAGAGTATTCGCACACTGTGGGCTGGATTACTTTGGTCCCATGACTGTTACGATCGGGAGACGGCACGAGAAACGATACGGTGCACTGTTCACGTGCATGACGACCAGAGCGGTGCACATCGAGTTGGCCGGCAGCTTGACTACTGACTCGGCCATCATGGCGCTGAGACGCATGATGAACCGGAGGGGAAACCCAAAGGTCATTTATTCCGATAACGGAACCAACTTCCGAGGCGCGAACACTGAACTTAAAAGGGTACTGAAGGAAGTAGATCAATCGGAAGTATCGAAATTTTTGACCAATGAAAGGATCGAGTGGCGCTTTAATCCACCGCTGGCTCCGCACATGGGCGGCTGCTGGGAGAGATTAGTGCGGAGCGTTAAAACATCGCTGAAAACGGTCCTCAACGAGCAAGCACCAAAGGAGGAAACGCTGATGACATTGCTGACAGAGGTCGAGCACACGCCGAACTCACGTCCCTTGACGCACGTCTCTGGGTCGGAGAGTGATCCAGAATCTCTTACACCTAATCATTTTCTTATGGGTGGACCATCTAATGTACCCTGGTTGGGTAACTGTGATCAGGTTTCCCGAAAGTGCTGGAGAGACGCGCAACGGTTAGCCGACGCGTTTTGGAAGCGATGGCTGCGTGAGTACTTGCCCACATTGGTTCCTCGACCGTCTCGAGTACAGGATTGTTTGTTAGTCGAGGGGTCTTTGGTTTTGGTAGCGGATCCATCTCTACCTAGGAATGTTTGGCTTAGAGGAGTGGTTGTTAAAGTTTTCCCTGGGCCCGACGGTTTATGTAGAGTAGCGGACATTCGGACGTCGGGCGGCATATTGCGGCGACCACTAACTAAATTAATAGTGTTAGGTAGCTCTGAATGAATTTATTTTGTACCTTTAATTTTATTTTGTATCTTTTTAAATTTATGTATTTTTTTTGGCCGGGAGAATGTTGATGATCCTTTTTTGATTTATAAAAAGAAAGTACGGTGACAAGTAACATGACATTTTGACATATAAAATAACAAACTTTGAGATCAATAATAAAAGCTATTGAAGGAAGATCATTTCTATTTATTGTGAGATATTTGACCAATTCTCTACAAATGGTAAGCCGAGAGGGGTGAATCAGGGCACTTACTGAAAACCTTTTATTCTAGGTTCAGACAACTATTAGCAAACTTGGTCACGTGACTTTTAATATCGAGAATAGAGCTTTTTTTACCAATTACCAAAACATGTTCCCCTTTATTATTTATATCCCCGTACCCTAGGAGACTTTTATATTTAATTTAAAAAACTTAACTTTTATTATCATAGTTATTTATATTAAATAGTACTTAACTAATAGGATAGTATAACTCAACTATCTTAATTATTATTACAGCGCACCGCGTTAGCAGAAGTCATTCTTGCCCCTGCAATTTCTCCTTACTGATGTTCTACAAAGTGCACCTTATGCTGATGCTGCACTGATGATAATCATCAGTACCATCTATCATCAGCATCATACCTAATATCCGTTACACTTGGAAACTCCGCTACACCATTAGCCATTATTGCCTTAGGTTTAGGCAGGTTAATGTAGAGTCGTTCAGGCAAGAAAGTAATGTTAAAATTTAGAATGAAACCTTTTTGTAAATGAAATTTTAAATTAGGCTTTATGTTAGGCAACTATTCAACAATGCCTTTTTCAATTACCAAGTTTGCTAATAGTTGTCAAAACATTGCCTGCATTCATTTAAAATATATTAAAAAAATATAATAATATATACATAATCTAATTAGACTCTCATCGAATTTGTACGACATTCCTTAACCCAATCCAAACCTACAGGTCCAATAGACCCCTTGTAACCCCACAAAGCACAAATTCTTAGAGGACCTTGTAAATGGCGTGTAAATTGTACCAGGACCCCAGCCGTCTCAGGAAGCTGTATGTAACGTCCCTAAGTCAAGTTGCGAACTTACATACTGTAAGCTCTCGTGAGAGGCGCTAGAGAGGAATGTGTGTGGAAGTTAGGGAGCTTTGATTTTATTGAAGGTTTTGTTAATTATAAAGTATGGAAATTCTAAAGTTTGCAATTAAATGTTTTTCTATTTAATATCTAGATGTGTGTTTGTATAGCAAATATACATTATACCTAGAATCTATGCGTAGCGTGCCGAGGTAATGAATTGGAAGATCAGTAAAAAAGTAAAACCAAGTAAAGTTGAATGTTCCAAGATTCACGCACGACTTAAATCGACCACATCGATTGATGATTGCCCTTTTATTAATTTGTTCCTATTTTCTTTTTGTTGAAAGGTTAAGACGCTCTCTACAGTATAAGATAAAGTCTTTAATGATTAAAGCACGCAAAGTTCAGGGCAGCTGCTCCTTAGCTATTTTAATCCACACTCACCTTGGAAAATAAAAAAGTGCATTTAAATGAGTGCATCTCTATATTTAAATTACATTGGTAGCTTCTTTACTCTATCTATAGATAGCCTATAAGTACCTTTATGCCTTTTATTCCTTAAGACTATTCTGATAATTAACAACTAAATAAGTGTATTTAAGAGCAGAGAACTTTTGAAATTTATTAAATAAGCATGAAGGTAGTCATTATTGTTCCCAGACCAGTTATGGTCTAAGTCTAGATTATCTTAGAACGATACAAGAAGCCCTCTGATTATACACTAAAACATTTCCAGGATAACAAATAACGCGCCAGGGCCGCGCGAGCCTATCATTAGATTAGGTTTCATCGCAAGAAATATAAGCAGGATTCGTCTTAGAGAGGTCACTCTAGCTCACGAGAAACAAAGTTTCGGAGCACTGACTGCTGCGGTAAACACGACTCTCACTGCCGAATTTTAAGCTAATGTTGACCTTAAATTAGTTGTTTTGACAGTATATGAAACAGACGATTTACTTAATGCAGACTTTGGGATTGTACACTAAACCAAAACTACAAAAAAACACAAAAAAACTGCGTGGTTTTTGTCAGCTTTTCAGTGCAAATGCTTGATTACTGTCGCAGTCTTGTGTACTCATTGCATTAAACGTACCGACATGAATGCACTCTCCTTCGTTCGTTTTTTGTAAACCTGGAGTAAACCTCCAAGTGGAACAAAATGGTAGAGTGTAAACCTGTAAAGTGTAAAATACGACAGGTGTGTGAAGTTAGCAGCCTAAAGTTAGCAGCCCTCGAATACCCGACCAAATAAAGATGGTCAATTCAGTCAATGCATACTTTATCAATAAAAACACGTAAAAAGCCCCAAAAACATTGGGATAATAATGCTAGGGATTTATATAAACACTATTATATGTTCTAAAGTAAATAAATACTAAAAAATACGACGTTTACTTACTAACGCTCTTGTTGGTTAATGGATATTTTGTATGGGGGCACCAAGATGCTATAGACCTGCCCGCATCTCACCTAGTTTATTATGTGTATTGACTCATTATCAAACACTGAAAGAAGTTTCATCAACATTGAAACGGTATAGCAGGTGTACAGAAGCCACTATCTGTCAGATTTTGGGTGAAAAGTACTCAATATTTCACGATCATTCCATTTTTCAGGTGGAACCTGAAGGAATTCAGTTTCAAATGATAGTTCATATGAAAGGTATTATTAATACCTAGAAACGATTTTCAGCAATTTCAGATAAAACGACTTTTGGTGAATATTCAAGGAGAAAAACAAAAAATAAAACTTAGCAGCCCAAGATTAACATTTTGTATGGGGGCACCAAGATGCTATAGACCTGCCCGCATCTCACCTAGTTTATTATGTGTATTGTGTCATTAAAACACACTGACAGAAGTTTCATCAACATTGAAACGGTATAGCAGGTGTACAGAAGCCACTATCTGACAGATTTTGGGTGAAAAGTACTCAATATTTCACGATCATTCCATTTTTCAGGTGGAACCTGAAGGAATTCAGTTTCAAATGATAGTTCATATGAAAGGTATTATTAATACCTAGAAACGGTTTTCAGCAATTTTAGATTAAATGACTTTTGGTGAATATTTAAGGAGAGAAACAAAAAATAAAACTTAGCAGCCCAAGATTAACATTTTGTATGGGGGCACCAAGATGCTATAGACCTGCCCGCATCTCACCTAGTTTATTATGTGTATTGACTCATTATAAAACACTGAAAGAAGTTTCATCAACATTGAAACGGTATAGCAGGTGTACAGAAGCCACTATCTGTCAGATTTTGGGTGAAAAGTACTCAATATTTCACGATCATTCCATTTTTCAGGTGGAACCTGAAGGAATTCAGTTTCAAATGATAGTTCATATGAAAGGTATTATTAATACCTAGAAACGATTTTCAGCAATTTTAGATTAAATGACTTTTGGTGAATATTCAAGGAGAGAAACAAAAAATAAAACTTAGCAGCCCAAGATTAACATTTTGTATGGGGGCACCAAGATGCTATAGACCTGCCCGCATCTCACCAAGTTTATTATGTGTATTGTGTCATTAAAACACACTGACAGAAGTTTCATCAACATTGAAACGGTATAGCAGGTGTACAGAAGCCACTATCTGACAGATTTTGGGTGAAAAGTACTCAATATTTCACGATCATTCCATTTTTCAGGTGGAACCTGAAGGAATTCAGTTTCAAATGATAGTTCATATGAAAGGTATTATTAATACCTAGAAACGGTTTTCAGCAATTTTAGATTAAATGACTTTTGGTGAATATTCAAGGAGAGAAACAAAAAATAAAACTTAGCAGCCCAAGATTAACATTTTGTATGGGGGCACCAAGATGCTATAGACCTGCCCGCATCTCACCTAGTTTATTATGTGTATTGACTCATTATAAAACACTGAAAGAAGTTTCATCAACATTGAAACGGTATAGCAGGTGTACAGAAGCCACTATCTGTCAGATTTTGGGTGAAAAGTACTCAATATTTCACGATCATTCCATTTTTCAGGTGGAACCTGAAGGAATTCAGTTTCAAATGATAGTTCATATGAAAGGTATTATTAATACCTAGAAACGGTTTTCAGCAATTTTAGATTAAATGACTTTTGGTGAATATTCAAGGAGAGAAACAAAAAATAAAACTTAGCAGCCCAAGATTAACATTTTGTATGGGGGCACCAAGATGCTATAGACCTGCCCGCATCTCACCTAGTTTATTATGTGTATTGACTCATTATAAAACACTGAAAGAAGTTTCATCAACATTGAAACGGTATAGCAGGTGTACAGAAGCCACTATCTGACAGATTTTGGGTGAAAAGTACTCAATATTTCACGATCATTCCATTTTTCAGGTGGAACCTGAAGGAATTCAGTTTCAAATGATAGTTCATATGAAAGGTATTATTAATACCTAGAAACGGTTTTCAGCAATTTTAGATTAAATGACTGTTGGTGAATATTCAAGGAGAGAAACAAAAAATAAAACTTAGCAGCCCAAGATTAACATTTTGTATGGGGGCACCAAGATGCTATAGACCTGCCCGCATCTCACCTAGTTTATTATGTGTATTGACTTATTATAAAACACTGAAAGAAGTTTCATCAACATTGAAACGGTATAGCAGGTGTACAGAAGCCACTATCTGTCAGATTTTGGGTGAAAAGTACTCAATATTTCACGATCATTCCATTTTTCAGGTGGAACCTGAAGGAATTCAGTTTCAAATGATAGTTCATATGAAAGGTATTATTAATACCTAGAAACGGTTTTCAGCAATTTTAGATTAAATGACTTTTGGTGAATATTCAAGGAGAGAAACAAAAAATAAAACTTAGCAGCCCAAGATTAACATTTTGTATGGGGGCACCAAGATGCTATAGACCTGCCCGCATCTCACCTAGTTTATTATGTGTATTGACTCATTATAAAACACTGAAAGAAGTTTCATCAACATTGAAACGGTATAGCAGGTGTACAGAAGCCACTATCTGTCAGATTTTGGGTGAAAAGTACTCAATATTTCACGATCATTCCATTTTTCAGGTGGAACCTGAAGGAATTCAGTTTCAAATGATAGTTCATATGAAAGGTATTATTAATACCTAGAAACGGTTTTCAGCAATTTTAGATTAAATGACTTTTGGTGAATATTCAACGAGAGAAACAAAAAATAAAACTTAGCAGCCCAAGATTAACATTTTGTATGGGGGCACCAAGATGCTATAGACCTGCCCGCATCTCACCTAGTTTATTATGTGTATTGACTCATTATAAAACACTGAAAGAAGTTTCATCAACATTGAAACGGTATAGCAGGTGTACAGAAGCCACTATCTGACAGATTTTGGGTGAAAAGTACTCAATATTTCACGATCATTCCATTTTTCAGGTGGAACCTGAAGGAATTCAGTTTCAAATGATAGTTCATATGAAAGGTATTATTAATACCTAGAAACGGTTTTCAGCAATTTTAGATTAAATGACTGTTGGTGAATATTCAAGGAGAGAAACAAAAAATAAAACTTAGCAGCCCAAGATTAACATTTTGTATGGGGGCACCAAGATGCTATAGACCTGCCCGTATCTCACCTAGTTTATTATGTGTATTGACTTATTATAAAACACTGAAAGAAGTTTCATCAACATTGAAACGGTATAGCAGGTGTACAGAAGCCACTATCTGTCAGATTTTGGGTGAAAAGTACTCAATATTTCACGATCATTCCATTTTTCAGGTGGAACCTGAAGGAATTCAGTTTCAAATGATAGTTCATATGAAAGGTATTATTAATACCTAGAAACGATTTTCAGCAATTTTAGATAAAACGACTTTTGGTGAATATTCAAGGAGAGAAACAAAAAATAAAACTTAGCAGCCCAAGATTAACATTTTGTATGGGGGCACCAAGATGCTATAGACCTGCCCGCATCTCACCAAGTTTATTATGTGTATTGTATCATTAAAACACACTGACAGAAGTTTCATCAACATTGAAACGGTATAGCAGGTGTACAGAAGCCACTATCTGACAGATTTTGGGTGAAAAGTACTCAATATTTCACGATCATTCCATTTTTCAGGTGGAACCTGAAGGAATTCAGTTTCAAATGATAGTTCATATGAAAGGTATTATTAATACCTAGAAACGGTTTTCAGCAATTTTAGATTAAATGACTTTTGGTGAATATTCAAGGAAAGAAACAAAAAATAAAACTTAGCAGCCCAAGATTAACATTTTGTATGGGGGCACCAAGATGCTATAGACCTGCCCGCATCTCACCTAGTTTATTATGTGTATTGACTCATTATAAAACACTGAAAGAAGTTTCATCAACATTGAAACGGTATAGCAGGTGTACAGAAGCCACTATCTGTCAGATTTTGGGTGAAAAGTACTCAATATTTCACGATCATTCCATTTTTCAGGTGGAACCTGAAGGAATTCAGTTTCAAATGATAGTTCATATGAAAGGTATTATTAATACCTAGAAACTATTTTCAGCAATTTTAGATAAAACGACTTTTAGTGAATATTCAAGGAGAGAAACAAAAAATAAAACTTAGCAGTCCAAGATTAACATTTTGTATGGGGGCACCAAGATGCTATAGACCTGCCCGCATCTCACCTAGTTTATTATGTGTATTGACTCATTATAAAACACTGAAAGAAGTTTCATCAACATTGAAACGGTATAGCAGGTGTACAGAAGCCACTATCTGTCAGATTTTGGGTGAAAAGTACTCAATATTTCACGATCATTCCATTTTTCAGGTGGAACCTGAAGGAATTCAGTTTCAAATGATAGTTCATATGAAAGGTATTATTAATACCTAGAAACGATTTTCAGCAATTTTAGATAAAACGACTTTTAGTGAATATTCAAGGAGAGAAACAAAAAATAAAACTTAGCAGCCCAAGATTAACATTTTGTATGGGGGCACCAAGATGCTATAGACCTGCCCGCATCTCACCAAGTTTATTATGTGTATTGTATAATTAAAACACACTGACAGAAGTTTCATCAACATTGAAACGGTATAGCAGGTGTACAGAAGCCACTATCTGACAGATTTTGGGTGAAAAGTACTCAATATTTCACGATCATTCCATTTTTCAGGTGGAACCTGAAGGAATTCAGTTTCAAATGATAGTTCATATGAAAGGTATTATTAATACCTAGAAACGGTTTTCAGCCATTTTAGATTAAATGACTTTTGGTGAATGTTCAAGGAGCACTAAAAGTTTAATTATTTTCTCGGCATAAATCACAGATACTGTTGCATTTTTTTATTTTTTCCTGTGCTGAAAGTCCTGATTGTAATTCAGTTAAAGAAAGAATACAGGTCTTGTGAATTTTCCTGTTGCATACTTTACAGGAAAACGTTTTAGCCTTATCGACGTTTCTTGCACAGATCAGACATAATTTGGACATGTCATCACTTTTTTCAAGTAAGATTTGTTTGTAATCATTACGGAGAGAATCATAATCCACAAGCGACGTGAGTGAATCATTTTCCAGTATTTTTTTGAACAAATCAATTATAATCACCCCACAGCTGTATCCATCTCGTTGTTTTGTATGCTTGGGCATGATTACATTTAATTCATCGACATACTGATTCTTTACCCGCAACAAGGTTCCAATTTTTTCTACATATTCGTCTTGATATGTTTCTTCATTCCCAAACGGATCAATAATAGTTAATTGTTTTCGTTTCAAAGACAAAATAACCATTGTATAGTGGTCTGATTTGCAAATGGGAAACACATTGTCTTTTTCAAAGTCAATGTTAATAACTTTGCAAAATTCTTCGTCCAAGTCAAATTCTCCAAATACCATGAATGCCTTCTCTACGCTCACCAAATTACATCTATCCTGGTTATAAATATACAACATGTGGTCCACAACAAAGCTAACTAACCACATTTCAGGATCTAAAGATGTAAAATCTTTGATCTGCAAGCTTTTCATGGCATGTTTTATATTTTTCATTGTTGTTACAACATAACCTTTGTTATTGTTAAGGTTTTTATAATAGTTTTCATTTTTTACTAGACCATTATCGTAAAAGGTTAATTTTGGTAAGTTTTCATCGGTGCAGTTATTTGCAGACACTGTAGTTGTGTCGAAATCCTCTGGCAATTTACACACATTACATATAAATGTACCGCTAAATGATAAATTTGTATCATCCGCCTTGGCACAGTTTACGTGGATCCATTTTTTGCATATTTCACATTCAACCCACTTTATCGATGCTGCGTTTGCCTGACATCCGTGCCCACAGTATCCACAAATAAGAAGACTTTCTTCATCTTCAGCAAGATGTATTTCAGAGGGTTTCATTTTCTTTTGGAGGTGATGACCGTCAAAGTGAGAATAATTTCTTTTATTACTCTTTCTTTTCCATGTCTCGACATCATCCTTGTCAATCTTTGAACTTAACTTATTTTTTGGCACGCCTAAAAGTACTTCTTTTGAAAGTGACACAATTTCAGCAGAGAATTTACGCAGGAATTGTGTGGTTTTCATATTTGGGTGCCCATCTAACAAGTATTTTTTCATTTGTCCAAAATAATTTTCTACAGCTGCATTGCTGTACCTTATTGCTTTTAGTATGTTACTCCACATTGGCAGGAAGGGGACATACTTTGTCAATATTGTGACAAAAAGCGCCGGGTCATAAAATGTATTACATTCAATAATACCATCAACATCGTCGGTTTGTATTACTATGATTTCCACAAATCTTTTTATGTGAATGTAAAATTTATTTTTTTTGTATTGTGGCGTCGTTTTCGTGTCAGATGGAATTTCGTTAGTACTGACTGCGTTGGATGTTGTTTTTATTTCCGGGTTATAAACACCTTTGATTTTCTGAAGTGCTTCTACAACTGTGTGAGTTTTTTTTTTAGTCTGAAGCAATACATATGCACATCCGATTAACCTCTCAACTTCTTGCAGGTCTTGGCATAAGCAAATTGCAGCAAATAAGTCTTTGTAAAACGATTTTTCCACTGTATTGCTATTATCGATATCTTTACAGGCATTTTTCATAAGATGTGCTACGCATAAATACAAAGGAGTGAGTCCTTGTTCTGTCAATCGATTGTCAGTACAACCATTGTTGACTATTTCGTAACACATGTTTAGGTAATCAAGCAAAACACAGTTGTTGAAAGACAGGCAGGCTGCATTTATGATGGCCAAGCTAAAATCTGTCACAAGACCCGAAAATGCTGGCCAATTATTGTTTTTTTGGCACATATACTTGAAATCATTCAGTAATTTCAAAATAGCCCTGGTGTCGTGAATTGATGATAACATTGCGAACACAGGGTAAAGCCTTTTATTCATCGCTGTTGCAATGACTCCTGCGTAAAACAGGATTCTATTACATTGGGCTGATTCTTCCTTAGTGGGATTTCTTATAATATTACCCGTAGCATCCAGATGCAATAGAGGTTTATTCTCACATTTCAATACTTTGAACTGTTCTTCGCAAAACAGCTTTATACAGAAAGGAAATGACACTTCTTGCACAAAATTTAAATGTTCCTTTTGATAAAGGAAAAGATCTATCAATTCATTATTAGAACGATCATTGTGAGCCAATGCTTCCGATCGAATCTTTCGAACCGTTGCATCAGATTTAACCTCAAGTAAGTTTCTGGTCTGTTTGAAGTGCGCCTCCTTCAAATTCATAAGTTTTTGTTTTTTAAACTTTAATGGTTTTTGATGTGTTAATTTCTTTTTTGCAATGCTACGTTCGACTCCTCGTACCTGACCCGTAAATTTTTGCTTATGGCAAAAATTTATGGACTGGCTGTATACACTCACGTTCATATCCGATAGGTATATTTTGAATGTTTTACAATTTTCATGTTTGCATTTCGCAAATATGAGAATTTTGTTTTTTTGTAAATATTTTACATATTTGCACACTAAAATGCATGTGTTATTCACGTTTTTAGTTATGGATTCTCTGATTATGTAAGGATAATATTTGGTTGACAACTTATCATTGTCGTCAAACATGCAAGACCATAGTTCTTTTTCCATAGTGAAAGTACCTTCCAGAATATTGTGTTTATTGTCTTTTGGTATAGCCATAATATTTTGGGAAAATTGTGGCTTTATCTCAGTTGTTTGAGGGCTGGACATATTCAGGAGTACTTTTGGTATCTTTTCTGCTTCCTGTGAAATATTGAGTGGTACATATGTATAACTTGTACTCATATTTTCTGAGAATGTTGACGATTTCATCTCAGTTGTTTGGGGGTTTGGTTTATTGAGTAGTACATTTGGTACCTTTACTGCGTCTAGTGAAATATTGAGGTCAACATTTGGGTTTTTTGTGCTCATATCTTCTGAGAATGATGACTTTATCTCAGCTGTTTGGGGGCTGGGGGTATTGAGATGTACTTCTTCAGCTTCCACTGAAATATTGTGGGGCAAATCTGTGTTTTTTGCACTTGTTGAAGAATTATTTGCACTTGGCAAATAAATTGGCGTAGAACACACTACATTTACAAAGGATACCTCAGATGAATGGGTGAAAGAGGGATCCATAACCTTTGAATTCATAGATTCAACAGTATCATGTTTGTTTTTGTTGACAGAGAAGTTGCCACATAAAACTGCTGGGGAGGCTTCGTGATAGTCTGAAACATCCTTTGAAACCACAGGAGCAATGGTTTGATTCTGTATATACTCATTGTATATAACTTTCCACATCGTATATAATCTTTTACGATTGCAAGCATCATTTTTCATGTTCAACTCTGAGCATAGAATTTGATAGCTTGACGTGTTTTTCTTATGTTTATCAGGTTCGTACAATAATTTATTGGTGAAGATGATATGTTTTATATGTAAAGAATTTAATCTTTTTTTAGGTTTCATTTTTCCAATACAATGTCTAGCCAAAAATCACACCTATAGACTAGCTAATTTAACCCAACTCAACCGAAAAAAATAGTTTTTATATGCTTAAAATACTTTAGCGATACGTCTGTACAGTATGATTCTTTTCTTCGTGTAATAAAAACACTGCAGCGTGACTATTGCACAGTATCGCCACAATATTTTAAGCAATATAAAAGAATAACCAAATTCAATCAAAAAATTCGAGAATGAATCTTTCACGTGTACTAAAAATACTTAAGCGTAAAAATTATGGATTTACGCCAAAATATTTGGTACAGTGCCTATAATTTCGTTTTCGTGTACTAAATATACTGTAGCGTTACGATTTTATAGTATCGCCACAATATTTAAAGCAACAACCAAGTTAAAAAGAAAAAAAAACGAGAAGGAATCGACTGTATGATTCTTTTCTTCGTGTAATAAAAACACTGCAGCGTGACTATTGCACAGTATCGCCACAATATTTTAAGCAATATACAAGAATAACCAAATTCAATCAAAAATTTCGAGAATGAATCGACTGAATACTTCTTTCACATGTACTAAAAATACTTTAGCGTAAAAATTATGGATTTACGCCAAAATATTTGGTACAGTGCCTAGTAATCCTAGCAAAGAATTATCCAACTGAATATTTCTTAGCATTCGACAGTATAGTGTATCTTAAAACCAAAGTAGTAAGATTTCCATACAAAACACACTCCGAGGGTCATGAAACGAGAAAAAATCTTAATACCGCGATGTAGAAGTAAGCTCAATGGTTGGTCGACTGTTATACTGTTATTTTTTATGAGAGACAATAACATTATTTTGCCAGGTGCACGTCTTGCCGATAAAAACTTTTGCAAGTCGGCATATGATTAAAGGTAAAAACAAATATGTTGTATACTAACGCACAAAAAAATGACCATAATCAATTATTTAGGTTCGCAACAGGTAATAAGTAAGGACATTCTATTGTTGTGGTGTGATGAACTCTTTGTTTTAGGCAGGTAGGTAAATCGGTTCCCGACTGTAAAATATCACAAGTCGGCATGCCATCAAAGGCTCACACCTGTGTCATGCTATTGTATTCCGGGAACAGTAAGGCTATAAAGATGACCTTTTGTGATACTGATAAGAGTATCGTCCTTTTCTAAACAGTTGTTTTGTCGTAAGAACGAAAATGATGATGGGCACCATTATATGGAAGCTGGGACCAGCACCAATAGAAATGAGTGATACGTCGTTGAAAAGGTATTTTTTACCAGAATATGAATAACGGAAGCGCTGGTCTTGATTTACTGTCCAATTAGAATAATCGTACCTTGAAAGTTTTTATATTTTATTTCTGTAATTTTAATGTTTTTGTTAGTTTTTCACATTCATTTTTAATTTTTATAACAAAATGATCATATTTCATATAATATTATATTTGTTTATTATCTCAGTAAATAAAACCAGTTGAAAGTAATTTTTCCAATTTCAATAATACGTGTTTACGTGTATTACGCCCTAACTGTCATCAGAAGAGAGAGTGCAATGCCATAGAAAAATACTTCCTTCCGACGAATATATTTCAAAATGGACAACTTATACGGATTTGTCGTCATAATACTTTTTTGCTCACTTGAAAAGAGCTATCCAACGATGTATGTCTCGTCTTTATTGAACATAGGTCCCAAAACGCCCATTGTCATTTGCCAGTCAGTTTTTGATGCTCTCCTTGAATATTCACCAAAAGTCATTTAATCTGAAATTGCTGAAAACGTTTTCTAGGTATTAATAATACCTTTCATATGAACTATCATTTGCAGCTGTATCTCTTCAGGTTCCACCTGCAAACTTGAATATTCGTGAAATAATGTCAATTTTTTACCCAAAATCTGTCAGAAAATGGCTGCTGGACACCTGCTATACCGTTTCAATGTTGATGAAACTTCTTTCAGTGTTTTATAATGAGTCAATACACATAATAAACTAAGTGAGATGCGGGCAGGTCTATAGCATCTTGGTGCCCCCATACAAAATGTTAATCTTGGGCTGCTAAGTTTTATTTTTTGTTTCTCTCCTTGAATATTCACTAAAAGTCGTTTTATCTAAAATTGCTGAAAATCGTTTCTAGGTATTAATAATACCTTTCATATGAACTATCATTTGAAACTGAATTCCTTCAGGTTCCACCTGAAAAATGGAATGATCGTGAAATATTGAGTACTTTTCACCCAAAATCTGACAGATAGTGGCTTCTGTACACCTGCTATACCGTTTCAATGTTGATGAAACTTCTTTCAGTGTTTTATAATGAGTCAATACACATAATAAACTAGGTGAGATGCGGGCAGGTCTATAGCATCTTGGTGCCCCCATACAAAATGTTAATCTTGGGCTGCTAAGTTTTATTTTTTGTTTCTTTCCTTGAATATTCACCAAAAGTCATTTAATCTAAAATTGCTGAAAACCGTTTCTAGGTATTAATAATACCTTTCATATGAACTATCATTTGAAACTGAATTCCTTCAGGTTCCACCTGAAAAATGGAATGATCGTGAAATATTGAGTACTTTTCACCCAAAATCTGTCAGATAGTGGCTTCTGTACACCTGCTATACCGTTTCAATGTTGATGAAACTTCTGTCAGTGTGTTTTAATGATACAATACACATAATAAACTTGGTGAGATGCGGGCAGGTCTATAGCATCTTGGTGCCCCCATACAAAATGTTAATCTTGGGCTGCTAAGTTTTATTTTTTGTTTCTCTCCTTGAATATTCACCAAAAGTCGTTTTATCTAAAATTGCTGAAAATCGTTTCTAGGTATTAATAATACCTTTCATATGAACTATCATTTGAAACTGAATTCCTTCAGGTTCCACCTGAAAAATGGAATGATCGTGAAATATTGAGTACTTTTCACCCAAAATCTGACAGATAGTGGCTTCTGTACACCTGCTATACCGTTTCAATGTTGATGAAACTTCTTTCAGTGTTTTATAATGAGTCAATACACATAATAAACTAGGTGAGATGCGGGCAGGTCTATAGCATCTTGGTGCCCCCATACAAAATGTTAATCTTGGGCTGCTAAGTTTTATTTTTTGTTTCTCTCCTTGAATATTCACCAAAAGTCATTTAATCTAAAATTGCTGAAAACCGTTTCTAGGTATTAATAATACCTTTCATATGAACTATCATTTGAAACTGAATTCCTTCAGGTTCCACCTGAAAAATGGAATGAT
The DNA here is from genome assembly GCF_932276165.1 of Plutella xylostella. Lineage (NCBI taxonomy): Eukaryota > Metazoa > Arthropoda > Insecta > Lepidoptera > Plutellidae > Plutella > Plutella xylostella. The sequence continues at coordinate 6,440,087 of NC_064005.1, forward strand.
GGTGAAATATTGAGTACTTTTCACCCAAAATCTGTCAGATAGTGGCTTCTGTACACCTGCTATACCGTTTCAATGTTGATGAAACATCTTTCAGTGTTTTATAATAAGTCAATACACATAATAAACTAGGTGAGATGCGGGCAGGTCTATAGCATCTTGGTGCCCCCATACAAAATGTTAATCTTGGGCTGCTAAGTTTTATTTTCTAATCTTCTCCTTGAATATTCACCAAAAGTCGTTTAATCTGAAATTGCTGAAAATCGTTTCTAGGCATTAATAATACCTTTCATATGAACTATCATTTGAAACTGAATTCCTTCAGGTTCCACCTGAAAAATGGAATGATCGTGAAATATTGAGTACTTTTCACCCAAAATCTGACAGATAGTGGCTTCTGTACACCTGCTATACCGTTTCAATGTTGATGAAACTTCTGTCAGTGTGTTTTAATGACACAATACACATAATAAACTAGGTGAGATGCGGGCAGGTCTATAGCATCTTGGTGCCCCCATACAAAATCTTGGGCTGCTAAGTTTTATTTTTTGTTTTTCTCCTTGAATATTCACCAAAAGTCGTTTTATCTGAAATTGCTGAAAATCGTTTCTAGGTATTAATAATACCTTTCATATGAACTATCATTTGAAACTGAATTCCTTCAGGTTCCACCTGAAAAATGGAATGATCGTGAAATATTGAGTACTTTTCACCCAAAATCTGACAGATAGTGGCTTCTGTACACCTGCTATACCGTTTCAATGTTGATGAAACTTCTGTCAGTGTTTTATAATGAGTCAATACACATAATTAACTAGGTGAGATGCGGGCAGGTCTATAGCATCTTGGTGCCCCCATACAAAATGTTAATCTTGGGCTGCTAAGTTTTATTTTCTAATCTTCTCCTTGAATATTCACCAAAAGTCGTTTAATCTGAAATTGCTGAAAATCGTTTCTAGGTATTAATAATACCTTTCATATGAACTATCATTTGAAACTGAATTCCTTCAGGTTCCACCTGAAAAATGGAATGATCGTGAAATATTGAGTACTTTTCACCCAAAATCTGTCAGATAGTGGCTTCTGTACACCTGCTATACCGTTTCAATGTTGATGAAACTTCTGTCAGTGTGTTTTAATGACACAATACACATAATAAACTTGGTGAGATGCGGGCAGGTCTATAGCATCTTGGTGCCCCCATACAAAATGTTAATCTTGGGCTGCTAAGTTTTATTTTTTGTTTCTCTCCTTGAATATTCACCAAAAGTCATTTAATCTAAAATTGCTGAAAACCGTTTCTAGGTATTAATAATACCTTTCATATGAACTATCATTTGAAACTGAATTCCTTCAGGTTCCACCTGAAAAATGGAATGATGGTGAAATATTGAGTACTTTTCACCCAAAATCTGACAGATAGTGGCTTCTGTACACCTGCTATACCGTTTCAATGTTGATGAAACTTCTTTCAGTGTTTTATAATGAGTCAATACACATAATAAACTAGGTGAGATGCGGGCAGGTCTATAGCATCTTGGTGCCCCCATACAAAATGTTAATCTTGGGCTGCTAAGTTTTATTTTTTGTTTCTCTCCTTGAATATTCACCAAAAGTCATTTAATCTAAAATTGCTGAAAACCGTTTCTAGGTATTAATAATACCTTTCATATGAACTATCATTTGAAACTGAATTCCTTCAGGTTCCACCTGAAAAATGGAATGATGGTGAAATATTGAGTACTTTTCACCCAAAATCTGTCAGATAGTGGCTTCTGTACACCTGCTATACCGTTTCAATGTTGATGAAACTTCTTTCAGTGTTTTATAATGAGTCAATACACATAATAAACTAGGTGAGATGCGGGCAGGTCTATAGCATCTTGGTGCCCCCATACAAAATGTTAATCTTGGGCTGCTAAGTTTTATTTTCTAATCTTCTCCTTGAATATTCACCAAAAGTCGTTTAATCTGAAATTGCTGAAAATCGTTTCTAGGCATTAATAATACCTTTCATATGAACTATCATTTGAAACTGAATTCCTTCAGGTTCCACCTGAAAAATGGAATGATCGTGAAATATTGAGTACTTTTCACCCAAAATCTGACAGATAGTGGCTTCTGTACACCTGCTATACCGTTTCAATGTTGATGAAACTTCTGTCAGTGTGTTTTAATGACACAATACACATAATAAACTAGGTGAGATGCGGGCAGGTCTATAGCATCTTGGTGCCCCCATACAAAATGTTAAACTTGGGCTGCTAAGTTTTATTTTTTGTTTTTCTCCTTGAATATTCACCAAAAGTCGTTTTATCTGAAATTGCTGAAAATCGTTTCTAGGTATTAATAATACCTTTCATATGAACTATCATTTGAAACTGAATTCCTTCAGGTTCCACCTGAAAAATGGAATGATCGTGAAATATTGAGTACTTTTCACCCAAAATCTGACAGATAGTGGCTTCTGTACACCTGCTATACCGTTTCAATGTTGATGAAACTTCTTTCAGTGTTTTATAATGAGTCAATACACATAATAAACTAGGTGAGATGCGGGCAGGTCTATAGCATCTTGGTGCCCCCATACAAAATGTTAATCTTGGGCTGCTAAGTTTTATTTTTTGTTTCTCTCCTTGAATATTCACCAAAAGTCATTTAATCTAAAATTGCTGAAAACAGTTTCTAGGTATTAATAATACCTTTCATATGAACTATCATTTGAAACTGAATTCCTTCAGGTTCCACCTGAAAAATGGAATGATCGTGAAATATTGAGTACTTTTCACCCAAAATCTGACAGATAGTGGCTTCTGTACACCTGCTATACCGTTTCAATGTTGATGAAACTTCTGTCAGTGTTTTATAATGAGTCAATACACATAATTAACTAGGTGAGATGCGGGCAGGTCTATAGCATCTTGGTGCCCCCATACAAAATGTTAATCTTGGGCTGCTAAGTTTTATTTTCTAATCTTCTCCTTGAATATTCACCAAAAGTCGTTTAATCTGAAATTGCTGAAAACCGTTTCTAGGTATTAATAATACCTTTCATATGAACTATCATTTGAAACTGAATTCCTTCAGGTTCCACCTGAAAAATGGAATGATCGTGAAATATTGAGTACTTTTCACCCAAAATCTGTCAGATAGTGGCTTCTGTACACCTGCTATACCGTTTCAATGTTGATGAAACTTCTGTCAGTGTGTTTTAATGACACAATACACATAATAAACTTGGTGAGATGCGGGCAGGTCTATAGCATCTTGGTGCCCCCATACAAAATGTTAATCTTGGGCTGCTAAGTTTTATTTTTTGTTTCTCTCCTTGAATATTCACCAAAAGTCATTTAATCTAAAATTGCTGAAAACCGTTTCTAGGTATTAATAATACCTTTCATATGAACTATCATTTGAAACTAAATTCCTTCAGGTTCCACCTGAAAAATGGAATGATCGTGAAATATTGAGTACTTTTCACCCAAAATCTGTCAGATAGTGGCTTCTGTACACCTGCTATACCGTTTCAATGTTGATGAAACTTCTGTCAGTGTTTTCTAATGACACAACTCACATAATAAACTAGGTGAGATGCGGGCAGGTCTATGGCATCTTGGTGCCCCCATACAAAATATCCATTATACAACAAGAGCGTCAGTAAGTAAACGTCGTATTTTTTAGTATTTATTTATTTTAGAACATACTTTAGTGTTTATACAAACACCTAGCATTATTATTCCAATGTTTTCGGGGCTATTTACGTGTTTTAATTGATAAAGAATGCAATGACTGTAGTGACCATCTTAATTTGGTCGGGTATTCAAAGGCTGCTAACTTTAGGCTGCTAACTTCACGCAGGTAAATACGACTGCGAAGCGAAAATTTACAACACTCGTTTACCGATAGCGAAAGTTATTTTCTTACTCGCTACAAGTTTTAGTGCTGAAAATACGGCATCGGTAATGTTTATTTACTTTCCTTTGTTAACATTACCGTTGGGAATGTATTGTTACTGGTTTGTATTATTGGTCATTCGCATAACCTCCACCGTTGGATATAGGCCTCACCTACGATACGCTGCATCCATCATCTAGATACTAGGTAATACGTATCTACCACGACGGCTATCGATACTTCAGCTAACTTGTTGTTTTACAACAGGTGCGAAATAGCTGGTAACGATTGGATGCGGAAAGCTAAGAATCGCATCCAGTGGCGCGTTTTGGTAGAGGCCTATGTCCATCAGTGGACTGCTATAGGGTGATGATGATAATTGCTTTTGTTGTCTCTAGTAGCATTTAACAATAACATTAACTACTTACTAAGATATCCTAACTAATATTATAAATGCGAAAGTAACTATGTATGTCTGTCTGTTAATCTTTCACGCCAAAACTACTGAACGGATTTAAATGAAATTTGGTATACATATGGTCTAGATAGACCCTGAGAAAGAACATAGGCTACTTTTTATCCCGGAATTCCCACGGGAAAACTTTTTAAGGCGAAGCGAAGCTCGCGGGAACAGCTATCGTCCATATCTCAATGAAGGAAGACGTTGACTGTCACCGGAGTATCGTAAACGTCATGCGCAGGAGTTTCGTCTCCACGAATGTCGCTCTCTGCGGGTGATTTACTACGTATTGTTAGTGCTTTAGGGTTGCCACCCGTCGATTTATCTACAATTATTATCTATTATTGTCACAATGTAAAGAAATGTAACGTCACAACAGCGATTGTAAAATAAGTTGTAGGTAATACTTACATGGTATTTCTCAGTTATTAAGTCAATAATAATGGCCTATTTAATTTAACGCCGCTTTATTTGTACAAATCCTATGCATCATCATAAATTTAAAATTACCAATTTTGCCCTTAAGTAAAGCAAATTTTAACCATGCCATTAAAATACAGCACATACGCTGAGTTGCAGAAAGGAACTTTAAGTTAATGTCGGCATTAAATCTATGTCTGTCTCTTTCTGTCCGTATACTGTCAAAGCAAGGCAGGTATACATTTAAGGTCAGCATTAGCTTAAAGTTCCTTTCTGCAACTCAGCGATAATCGTTTCAAGTAAAAAATTGCAGCTTACAAAAATCGTAACCCAGTCAACCCTACGTAGTGCATAGTGCATGTGTCCACCCCCTCAAATAGCACATGTGCCGGCCGGCTGCGCCATAGACAAAGTAGAGCGCTTCACGTCCATGCCTCCCAGTCCAGGAAGTCACGAGCCCAATAACAAGCTGGTGGAGGTGACACGGCTAAAACTAGCCATTCTATTTCTACCTAGATGATATGTTTGCTTGATGGTGGTGTGCACGCAACTAGCATGTTCTTAATTGCAGTGATAATTTTTAATGTGTAACTGCAATGCAAAGCAAATGCATAAGTACGGTGGCCTGCGCCTAAAAGTATACAGGCGGAGTTTTTAAAATAGCGATCCCTGATGATAAAGGGACCAGCTACATCTGTTATAAATCCGGGGACGTGTTGTGTGTGATGTGTGTAGCAGTGGTGTTTATGTGGATGTGCTTGAGCAGCATGTGAGCTTGAGATCGCTATTTTAAAAATTCCGCCTGTATACTTTTAGGCGCAGGCCACCGTACCTACACTACACGAGTATAAAATTTAATTTACCTTTGAATTCCCACTTACACCGTTATGTTATCGTGATATAAGAGGGCGCATAGAGGCGGATAGATAGATAGAAGAACGAGACATTTTTTGAGTTTTAACATCAATGGACACAAAATCATAGATTCAATTGTGTCCCTATACTTGATCTCCAACCCTTGTCATGGTCACAACGGTCACAAAACCGAGAGAATCAGTGTAATCTAAACAACATGTGTGCGTTTGTCGTCAAGTATGACGCAAATAACTTTACACCGACACGCTAGTTACAGTATACCAGGACTGCACGGGACATTAGGAGGTCCTAACTACAAGAGGACTGACTGAACATTATATGGGTATTAGTGACAGAAACAAGCGTAAACTTGGCACTGGCATAGACAAAAAACCTAGACGTGTCGATAAACGAATCGATAATAAAGTTCATATTTAAAAGCATGTAACGGTAATTGATTATGGTAAAACACCGTTTTTCTATATGTAAAACACCTAACTATTCAGGGTGTTCCGTAAATATTGTACGAACGGAAAGAGGGTGACTCAGGGGGGGTCAATCTGAAGATGTTTAGTTCTATGAATTTTTCAGATTTAAAATTACCTTCTCATTTTGAACTTTTAGACTAGAGTTCCTATTACAAATCAGTTTTGAAGGTACCCAGCTTTCCCTCCAATAGGGCACGACATCTCAATCGTAAAGCCTCACGATTGGTCGCAACCTTGACCGAGATCAGGGACATGCTCAGTAACTGGTTTGTGGCGATCACCATGCTTGGAGCCCTGCGGTACACTCAGGTACAATGGGGTTTCCTTAAAAGCCTGGTGTAGTGATGGAGTCATGTAATCTTGTAACCTTTTTTTGATTTATGTGATACTGATAAACCAGATTAACACAATACCTATGAAATTATAATCACTCGTAAGTTTCAGCTATTCTGCTTGTTGTAGTTTTCTGTTAATATTTTTAAGTACATAAAACTAAAAAAAACGAGATCTGTATAAGTATCTAGACTAATCTAGAGTACCTAATGTTTAAAGCAGATGTTTTTCAGAACTATCGTAATCAGTTTGACACCGACTGTACTTACGACACACCCACGCAAAATAGTTTACATTGAAGCTACTCTTGACTAGCCGGTGAGCATGAGCATTCATGTCACACTAGGATTACTAGGATACAATAAAAATAATTAGCCTTTAATATTTTAACTTTACCAGTAAACTAAGTATTGTGTATTTTTCGAGCCATTCCTCCCAATCCTCCCCCCAAGGTTTTCCTGGACGATATGCCTAAATTGAGCGGATTCAAATTGTAATTTTTATGTTTTTGTTTAAGGGCCTGTACAGGGTGACGTGCCCCGCCAAATTTGGGTTTTCAATGCTCTTTACACAGCACACGCAGTGACACGCACACATGTAAGTTTGCACAGTGGGTCGATAAACTTTTACTCGCCAACTTTATTGACAATTATTTTCAAGTAGTGATTTGAGGGTAAGTTTAATTTTTAATTACACTGGTAAGCACCAGGAAAGAGTAGAAATTAATAGGGGTGCCACTTTTCTCCATACTCGGAACCCGATTAGATTTCTAAACAAATGTGGTATTTACTTGTAGAAAGGTAACTACAGGTATTAAAGTGTAGATAATAAGTTATACTAAGGGTATACTAAGCCGAAAGGGGATGACTCAAGGGGTCATTCTGAACAACTTTAGTTCTACGAGTTTTGCAAAAATGCGAAAAAAAAAATCGTTTTCCATGGTAAAAAGTTACGTGTCAACAAAGTTTCTATGATAAAGGTTTTTTTTGGTTAATTTTTAAAACTCGTAGAACAAAAGTTCAGAATCAGTCTCACTTGTTTTAACCCGATTGCCGAAGGAGGAGAGTAATGTTTTTTGATTGTATGTATGTATGTTTGTAAGTATATTTTTTGGTGGCAGAATAATATTTTTTCATATTTTTAGAGTTTCGTACCTCAAAAGGAAAAAAGCAACCGTTATAAGATTTCTTTGTTGTCCGTCTGTCTGACTGACTGTCTGTCACTGCCCTTTTTCTCAGAAACGGGTAAAGATATCAAGCTGATATTTCGCATAGATATGGGGAGTACCCAAAAAAATGGGGTACTCCCTCTCCCATACAAGTAAATTGGGGCTGATATTTTTTCCGGTTATTTTGATGGTGTAGGTAGGGTATCGTTGAATAGGTCTTTTAATATAATAGGTATAAAAAAAGTTAAAATATAATTATTTGGCTTTTACCCTTAAATTTGGGGACCACGCCATAGACAAATCCTAATTTAAAAAATGATTTCAATAGATGGCGTGATTTTATGTTGGGTAACTCAGAATAAGAAGTGATGATATCTCAGAATAATAATGGTTAATGGTTCTATTCCGCTGAGCATCGAAACCGGTGGGACGCTAATGAAAAGTGGTCATGGAAATGCACCAGGGTAGACCCTGCTCCTAGAACAAGGCATGAGTTTGTGATTTGTGTGCGTGAAAAGCGAGGATGGAAACTTTAATTATTTTCTTGATTTTTTTATTATTGATGCAATAACATATAATTAGTATTATTCTGAGTTACCCACCGAAGTCACCCCGTGGCAGGTTGACTAGATAGGTACTTTTGCAAATCACGCCATATATCGTTGTTTTTATTAGTGGCTACTGTCTATAGAAGAAATTCCGTCATTGACAATTTTACGTTACGAATGAATTTAGTAAACCCAGTAAACCTAACTAATCCAGAGGAAACCTAAAATATCTTTCTCTCTCTCTTTGAAAAACATACTTAATAGCCCAAACTCGATTCTATTCTATTCTCTGTGGGGGTGTAAGTACCTGCACCTGGCTCTCTCGAGTGGAACCTTTGTGCATATCCCCAAGGTCTAAACTGCCTTCCAAAGCTTGAACCATTTCCCACCACGCTGGTCCACTGCGGGTTGGTGGGTTCACATATCTAGATGTGCTAAATCTAGATATGCAGGTTTCCTCACGATGTTTTCCTTCACCGTTAGAGCGATGGTATACATTGTACTTAAGTTAAAAGAACTCATTGGTACATGTCAGCGCCGTGATTCGAACCCGCATCTCTTGCGTGAGAAGCGGGCGCTTAATACCCGACTGAGCTACCACCGCGCCCAAACTCGATGCTTTTAGCTATTAAATCTTTGAAATAAAATTCAGTCACCTCCGTGTTACTGCCCTCATCAGATCCTCACGAGACCATGCCTCAACCAGCACCATGAGACTGTGTTTTTGAATCCTAACCTAATCTTCCTACGTATTGTCATCACTTAGATCCATTCACTATATTCCTGCTCCTCATCCCAGGGCCGTGGGGACCGGAGGCACGTCAGCTTTTTAAAGACATCAGCAGCAGACTAATAGAAGTCTCAAGGGACCCTAGGGCTGGCACTTACCTATCACAAAGGCTAAGCATCGCTATACAGCGGGGTATCGCGGCCGGCGTCTTGGGTACCCTACCCGACAGTGGCAGCGATCTGGCCAGCATCTTCTTTTTAGTTTAATTTTAATTTTATATTAGTTAGTTTTAGTTAGGCATTAATAATTATAATTTAATCAAGAAGTACCATGTAACTAATAAAAAATATTATCATTTAATGTATTGAGTATATTATAAGAATTATACTTCCTCAATTTCTAATCAAATTATGTTGGTGTCATAAAAGTTGAAAAAGTGCAATGACAACCAATGTGCAGTGATTTTGTGTCTGTACACAATTAGATCGCGAGCTGTCAGTGCTGCCTAAACCGACGTGACCCTTCTTTGGAGGCCACCGGCCGACTGAGTCAAACGTCGCTTGTGTTTATGATTTTATAACACAGAAAGCCGCCATAGATATTTGTATGAAGATTTGAGGGAAAAAAATTGCTCAAGTTTGGGATTAATTTACACAAAATAGGTGTGTGTTTATTAAAAAATAAGGTATCTAGCGCCTAGTCCAAGCATTTATCTTTATAATTTGATAAGAATCATATGAAAATTCTTGATAATTACGACACAGTTGTTACAATACGGGAGTGTGATTTACTGGTTTTTCGTAATTAATTTACAGTTATCCATAAGCATTTGGGCAGTTCTTCTTTTTAACCTACATAATGGATAAAAAATTATCCCGAATTTGAAAAAAATAACTTTAGCTTTTTGGTGAACTCTTATAATTTTTATGATAGCTACATTTCTATTCTATCGAAAAAGGTGGTTGGCCGCGAAGATTAAGTATTTTTTCAAGATTTTCAGAACATAATACGTGGATAAGGCAAAGAAAATTACACCTTCGTCACAGAATCTTTTATTTTATTTTAACGAAATAGTCTTCGTCGATTAAAATGAAACTTTTTTGATACGTTAATAAACAAAATACCATTTTAGAAAACATATGAAAGAATGGATTTTTAGTAATAACAAAATATTTATTAAGTAGTTATTACCACTCTGTCACAATTTCAGCTAAAATGAAGCTTGTTTTTGCTATAAATATTTTTTCGCTACTAATTACAGTAAAAAATTAACAGCATAGACGTTAACATCAATGACTTAATTTAATATGATTTTTCCAAAGTCGCACTATTTATAACATAACATATAAACGACCAAAAATAAGTTGACTACCAGGAGACACCAATCGTTACAGAGTGGTAAACGATGTGACATAGTTGTTATTCTATTAAATATGCGGCAGCGTTTTGGAATAAAACAGTTTTATTTAAAAATAATAATTTAGTAACTTACATATAAATCATTATGGTTTCAAGTTAGTCAAAAAATTTACTGGAGATATCTTTATTATTAGTATAACTAATGAAATCACACTTGAGAACCTCTGGAGAGTGAAATATCCGTATTTCAGGAACTTAAAGGACAAATTTGTTCCAAATACATAAAATAATGCACAATTAATATTTTCGGCAACCTAAAATTTAAGTAACATAATGAAAATTACGTAATTTGTTAAAGTTTTAATCAGCCATATTTCGAAAATACAGCAGTGGCTTTTAGAACTTGAAAAAAATACTCTTTCCTTTTTTAATTACCTTAGAAGCTGGAAGGACTTTAATGTTATCATCAAACATCCGATAAATCATTCTCCACCATATTAAACAGTCTACCACATTCATCGTCTGTTCTTGAGAACAATAGCACGAAATTAGCTTTTTCACTAACGAAACTTTTTATTAATGAAGCGCAAGTGTATTGGACGTTCCTTTCGCTTCGTACTTTAACCAAAACGTGTAGTTTCTCTTCAATTTTTCTTTGATGAATATTCTCAGGTTGGAGTGTTTGGTAAGAATGTGACAGATTTGTCGTGTGACAGAGGGGTAAAATGTGTTGCAAAGTCGATTAGCATTTAAACAGTAACATAAAGTGTAATATTCACATGTTGATTTCAAAGTAATTGTTATTACCAATGAGTAAATAACAAAATTATAATTTCATTGTATTTTATTTTAACAATTACCTACGTGACGAAGCTGTCGCTGAATAAACACACGCACCTCCTGTCACACTTTGCCGGTGGCCGATACGCGGTGTCTGGATCTCAAAGGGGAAATCTTACCAAGGGGAAAAGGAGACCTTAAACTCAGATCGATGGCAATAAGGACGAGTGGCTCAAACAAATATTTTAAATGGCAACCTACGTGACAGAATGTTACTACTAAAACATTAGGTAGTAAGAGACAAATTTTCAACAATTTTTTTTAATATTTCAGAAATCATTTAAAAATATATATTTTGTTTTACTAAATAGGTAATATCTTCTGGAGTTTAAATAAATTTTTATATTTTATGTTGTCATATATATTTTTTGTAACATTATCGAATATGCGCAGGATGAAGTGGCGGGAGACAGCCAAGATTCGTATGAAATACTCCTCTGTCACGCGGATTTACCACTCTGTAACGTAATTTTAAATACAAAAATATAAATTAATATTTTTGTAAACGTGCACAGCTGTTGTGTTTTTAGTACAATGCACGCTGAAATATAAATAAATAAATATTTGTAAAACTCATGATTTTTTCTTCACAACTGATGGAGACTAAGTTATGTAGGTTAAAAAGAAGAACTGCCCATTTACTTAAATTTGAATGATTCAGCACCTAGCTAGACTCTTCGGCTACCTGTGTGATTTTTTTCAAGGCTGTAGAGCATCATTTACTACATAATTCTATGACAATGCCAACCCTCGATTGCCTATTGCCGACCCTTAATCAATAAATTAAAGTACCTAACTACATATTATATTCTAAGTAGGTGTGCGTTGAACATGGAGATGGACGGACGATACCTATAGTGAAGTCCGCGGGGAAGCACTGGATGCGGGCCACCTCCGATCGGACAAGGTGGAAATCTATGGGGGAGGCCTATGTTCAGCAGTGGACGTCCTATGGCTGAGATGACGATGATGATGATGATGATGTGCGTTGAACAAAGTGCAACAAAGACGGTAATTAAACCTCTCCATGCTGCTGCCGCTACATGGATTCTTTAACACTGTAGCTAAACGTCAACTATATCTTGATTTGCCATAAATACGACGCTGAAATCGATGGACGAGTTTATCGACGTAGATAATGAACCCGTGTGATGGCCGCTGCTGTGATAGAGCTAATGCTGCCAGCCTCAATCTTCCTGAAATACCTATGATGTTTCGCCTGTTATAAAATGCCACAGTTTAATGGATATACTGTTAAAACTGTTACCTTTTTTATCTTATGAAATGAGGATAACGACTATGCATCCATGGGTGTGCCAGTGTACATATATGTCATAAAACAGAACTATACAGACTCCTTAATAAGCACTAAACGAGCACTAGCCTAGGTTTGCGTCATGTACCTATTTGTTTGAGCTAGACTTTCTATTTAAAGCAATTCATTAGCGTGTGGTCCAGGCGGTCCCACGGCATTTTAACTCAAGCGAATCACTAATTTAGTGGTTGACCACTGTTTCTATTTCTATCACAATCATGATGATACTTTGTCTATCGTTGGCCTTAAAATAAAAAGGTTTAAAATTAGACAAATGGCGCATACTGTAACAAATGATGAGGGTCAAACTCATTACCAATTCCAACATTTTGTAAATAAGATTAAATGATTGTTTTCAGCAAGCCTACCCCGCAAGGGAGTACATTAGTACAAGGCGTGAGTGCGTGTGTGTGTGTGTTTCAGCAAACCTTCAGACTTGAGGCACCCTATCGTGAACTTGTTTTGACAACGATTTTCAGATGCAAAATGTATTGAATTTGACATTAATTACTTCGTTTTGATTTCGCGATACCCCCTTAATGCATTCATTGTGTATGGTCTGCTGGCGGGGCGTGACAATAAGACATAAAAAACTAAATAACCTACTACATTGACCTGAGTGCTATTTAGTCTACTTTTTATCCCGGAGTTCCCACGGGAAACCCTTTATAGGATACTAGCTGTTCCCGCGCGCTTCGCTTCGCCTTAAAAAGTTTTCCCGTGGGAAATCCGGGATAAAAAGTAGCCTATGTTCTTTCTCAGGGTCTAGACCGTATCAGGGTGTATACCAAATTTCATTCAAATCCGTTCAGTATGACGACCGAATGGCGTAGTGTTAGTGACCCTGACTACTGAGCCGAAGGTCCCGGGTTCGATTCCCGGCTGGGGCAGATATTTGTTTAAAGACAGATATTTGTACTCGGGTCTTGGGTGTTGATATTTATATTTAGTATCTATCTATCTATGTATTTGTGTAGATATATCAGCTGTCCGACATCCATAACACAGGTTCTGCCTAGCTTGGGGTCGGATGGCCGTGTGTGAGATGTCCCCACATATTTATTTTTAGTAGTTTTGACGTGAAAGAGTAACAGACAGACAGACAGACATTTTATAATATTAGTTAGGAAGTTAGGATGCGAAGGTCGCGTGGAATCGTAGATCGTTGTTAAAGAAAGGGAATCTGAAATTACTTATGAAGTCCTTTCGCAAAGGCATGATCGCAGTAAGACATTTAGGTACAACCAGTTGGGAAGGTAGTAGAGAATGTAACCTATGTATTAATGTTAGGGCTTACGAAACACCTGTAAAGTCGTAACTTACAATTAATTTGTAATGTATGCGTAAGAACATGCATATACTTACATACATTCATAAACTGTACGCAGTGTTGAAACTCCATATTTTAGGATGTTACCTCCTACCTAACGTCTTTTTGAAAGGTTAACGATGCACAATCCTAATCGGAAACCAAGATTCACCCTAAGCCACGTACCTATTCAATTCAAAATACGCCTCAGAGCGCGGCAAAAACCAAAAAATTCCCTTTGAGGAAACAATGATAGAGTCCTTTATTCATGATACGAATTGGGTATATTTTGCAACAGCAGATTTAGGGGTCTTATCTAAATCTTCTAAGCAGTCGATAATGAGGTTTGGCCGACAGTCCTCAATTGTTTTATGCATGAAGGAAAAGGTTTTTTTCGGAGGAGCGGCGGCTGAGTAAAGGGACAATGGTGGTCTTCTTTCGGTTAGAATTAACTGGCTGTAAGACATTTGAGCTCACTGTTTGGTGTCGGCTTGTTTTTTACGGCCACTGTTTTTTTTTAGCTTCAAGACGCCTTTTTGTATGCTCTGCATGTGATTAATTAACATCGATGTGGTTTGAATAATCAGGTACTGCTGGTACTTTAGTATAGAAAATCCGACTTCGGCTCCCATCTTATTTAGGTACCCTTGCTTATTTATACAAAACGTGTGGTGTTGTCCGTATCAGAGGCTACTCGATATTTCAAACCAACAAAACGTATTTATTTCCTTACCCAAGGTACTGAGGTTATAAAATTTAATTTAATTTAGAGTTTATTGTAATTATAACTTAGAATGTCGGCAACGATTACGCATAAATGATATCATTCAGAAAATCCCAATCATGTAGGGTCCGCCGTTTCGGTTCAAAATTGCATTTATCCAATACACTTTTTGCCGCAATTTCGGCGCACGCGCACCGCACCAGGGGGTCACTCTATACAGACGAAAGAAGTATGCAACCGGTACGTTTAATACAACGAGACAGAGTCATAGCTCGCGCAGCAGCGTTTCGAAACATAGTTTTTTGTCGTATAGAGTGACCCTACAGTTGACGCGCCGCGGCCTCCGATTCCGTCTGAAGAATCCGATCCAATCGGACGCGTCGATCGTCGGGCCCGGGGCGGGTAATTTGCGAAATTACGATCGAAAAAAGAATTTTAAAAATCAAGTTCATTGACACCACCGTGTTTAGTGCGCTCGGTTGCAGGTTAACTACTTAACTTCTTCGTGAATGCTCTTGTTAAAGGCAAAGTTAAAGTTATCGTAAAGGTAGGTAGGTACGATTGATTTCGCTCGTTTTAAGTTCACCTGAACTTTTAGGTACTTATAGCAAAGTTTGAAAAGTTGTACAGTTATTTATAAAAGGTATAAAATCAAAATTTTCATACACTAAAAATTCAATGTATTCATACCTACAGACCAACTATGAAGTCCTGAAAACGAAAGTGGATCCTAACTAATTGTTAAAGCCCGTATTTAATTGACCCATTATATTTATTAAAGGACAAATCCGTTAAAATGCCACCATCAATCGGTAATTTATTTTTAAATGTACCTATGTAAAAATAAGTAAACAACTGAGAATGATAAAAAGTCTTAGCAAAATCGCACTCTTTATTCTTCTTCTTCAATCCCAATTAGATACTCCTCCGAGGAGTCTGGGGCTGACACCAGGCGCTTCCATCCTTCTACTCTTTATTGTCAGGACTTGAGTTTGACTGTACCATATTATTTTTCATCAAATCTATATCAACCATGGTAGTTCAAGCTCCCCACCCCTGCACTTACAGGTACTATCTAATTGGGAGCATAAATCCTAACTAATATTATAAATGCGAAAGTAACTGTGTCTGTCTGTCTGTCTGTCTGTTAGTCTTTCACGCCAAAACTACTGAAAGGATTTGATTGAAATTTGTTATACATACGATACGGTCTAGACCCTGGGAAAGAACATAGGCTACTTTTATCCCGGAATTCCCACGGGAAAACTTTTTAAGACGAAGCGAAGCGCGCGGGTACAGCTAGTATATAATAAAGGGATACGCGATACCTACCATGAGCTTAAAGCTAAAAGCAAAGTGTAAGAATAGTCATAAATGAGTTGTCTCATGTTTTAACTTCAAATAAACGCTCCAAGAGATTTAGCTCTAACTAGCAGCACAGAACCAAGATGTGTGGTGTGGTCTCAAAAAAATCCTTGCCAGCAGTAGGACACCATAGAAGCTACATAACAAAAAAACTAGTAGCAACATCATATAAATCTATACTATCAGGCGTTTAGCGCCCAAAAAGCTCGCATATTATTTCACAGACATATTTTTTGTATTTCGGTGCTATTATAATTTATTTTTTATAAAGTTACTAAGAACTCAAAAACCATGGATTTTTAGAAGTAAAAAATCTTCACACTATAACTTCTGAAACTATCTGAAAAAGCACTGAATCTCACCTGAAATTGCCGATAACCATTGCTACAGCATGCCCGTACGGTAGTCGCTAATCAGAAAACGCACGGTCAAAAACACTGGCACCACAGAAGAAGAAAAATAAAGTTTTAAAAACTGAAGTTCGAATTCGGAGTTTGAATTTCGCGCTCACGTCACATGCACAGTGGGTCGAGTAGCGCTGCGCGCGGGGGCGCCTGATGCTGACTGGCGGCGCGGGCGCAGCCTCGTCCCGGACCCACTCCCCATCCCCACCACACCCGCCAGACACCACGCCATTCATGAAAAACCTCGCCTGATTCAGGACCGCCGCCGCTTTTTTGTAAGGGGCTAAAATA
The DNA here is from genome assembly GCF_932276165.1 of Plutella xylostella. Taxonomy (NCBI): domain Eukaryota; kingdom Metazoa; phylum Arthropoda; class Insecta; order Lepidoptera; family Plutellidae; genus Plutella; species Plutella xylostella. The sequence continues at coordinate 6,456,587 of NC_064005.1, forward strand.
ACTGTTAGCCAGAGAGCGCTGAGTTTGGTGTGCCGTTTTTGGAAAGACCTTTTTTGCTTTGGCCCAATGCTCGAACTTCTAACTGGATTTTAATGGACTAAGTTGGGTTGAGTTGTGGAAATTATTGACTGCACTTTAGAGGTTACTGATTGATAAATTATAAAAACCTCGTCATTCATCACATGATCTAATTGTATGTATTCCAGCAGCATACTCCTTCGCTATTTATCTATTTCATAATTATTACAAAGTATCTGCAGCATTACAATTAAAAAAAAACCATGTAAGTAATGCTTTCTGAAAAAATGCATTTAGATCATAATATGAAACCTAGGTTCCAACTCCTGTGTACATTATACAGTCATACCAAGTATTCTGTCGGTGTTAAGATACTTAACGATTTATTTGCCTATACTAAGTTAAGTGACCCATCGTCACAGGAAAACTTAGCAGAGGCATATTATAGGTAGGTAAATCTCCTCATACCTATCAAGCCCTTGACTAGGCTAGCAACAAGGAACTTGGAATTTTGGCAAAGTTTCGCAAGTCCCTTATCTAGGCTAAGCGGGTAGGAAGTGAGCTGTTTGCGCAACAGTGTGCGGAAGCGCGGGCGGGGGCGTCGTATCTGGACATCCGGCGGGAGTGACACGTTTAGTGTCCGTGCTAGTGACGAGCTATACTCTATAGATTTAATTAGTGGCTACTTTTCCGTTCATGCTTCACCTTTGAAAGGTTCTCCGTGGGAATTCCGGGATAAAAATGGCTATAGGCTACCCTACAAGAATAATTTAGCAATGGTCAAAGAGAAAAGCATTAATGTATGATAATCAAAGCCACTAACCATCCCACCATCGGCGGCGAGTAGTCCGGCAGGGCAAGGTTCACAAAAAATCGGCTCTCTTTTCCATAGACTATCATCCAGAAAGATTTAAAAATAAGCAGATTATGTATAAAAAAAAATCATAAGCGCAACAAAGGCGCAACAGCACGTCATTACGTCACTTTAAAAGCAAATCAACAAAAGTTCAGCATTTTCTAAATTATTCGTTTTAGTTTGAAATTTTATATTACGTTTTCTAATATGGGTGATAATAAAAATAAGTGTCCGCCTAAATGCCCGCCGCCGTGCGAACCATGTCGCACCATCAACCTGGCAAAACCTATCAAGATGGACAAACCTGATATGGGAATGTATGAAAAAGACTGCTCTGGAATCAAAGTACAGTGCCCACAACCAGGTAGACATTTACCTACATAATGTTAGATGCAGTTGATATTATTTACCGCCCTATTAGCCCCATAGTTACAACAATAAGTAAGTACCTACTTCCCTCCCAAGCATAATAAATAAATTACTTATATCTATTACAGTAAGTAGAAAGTACAGAATCATGGTATTTCTATGTAAGTATTTAGCCAAAAGCAAAACTATCTGTATCCGACAAAGAAGCCCTACCTACTTACGTAGAGCCAAACTTAAATCAACTCTTACAACGTTATGCATCCCTGGTGCTTATTACAAATTATGTAATGCCTCTTAGTCACAGTGGCTACCAGGCTCGTAGCTACCGCCCATTCATGAAATCGCTACGCTATGTTGCGAAATGCATTTTACACATTTCACAGACCGCCCGCTGAGGCCAACTTGTATCAAGGTTTGCACCAACGAACATGAGAAAGGAAAAGGAGTTCCGCGGCCGCCACCGCCGCCCTACTACGCCCACGGAAAGCTCATGTGGGGCGTCAAAGTAAGCTTACTTCTTCAACATTTCTGCTCCCCTAATCGTTATTAAGTTATTGAGCCTTCTTTATTTCCATAATCCAATCCCAAGACAGTTGGAGCGTCTTCAAATTAAACTAACTCCTTGGTACTACGTTATTTTATTAGTGTTGCTTTTAAGTGTGTAATGTAACCTCCTTCGCAGGCTGGGATCCTGGCAGGCGCGATATACTTTACGTACAAACAAGGGGTCTGGGGTGATCAGCGAGAGGCGATGGAATGCCTGGACCGGTGGTCGGAGTACGCGAAGAGCTTGAACACGCGCCGCCCTCCCCAGTTCGATAAATGTGGCAACGTCATTGTTAGTACACACCACTTACATCGTATGCAACCCTGGTAGAAATGGTTACGTCACCGTTAGGGGTCGCGATTGCGGGCGGTTTGTGAAAGGGTTGAACAGAACATCCCTCCCGCCTTATATCCGTTACAATTTTGGGTAAGTACTAGTAAGCAGTAGGCAGGGACCTATAAATAACTCAAGTCTAACCCAATCATTACAGTATTGTTAATTGCAAACTTACTGTTCTTACGTGTTAAGGTATTCGAACTATTTTATCTAAGACACCGGCTGAAAAACAGGGCTTCTAGTCTAGAAATTCTATATACGTGACTTCTAAGTTACTTGCTAAATATTTATAAACTTGCTGACTTTGGAGTCTTTGGACGGCTGATCTTCTAAACTCTTAAAAAGTAACAGGCACATTCCCCTTTCTAAAATAATTAAATCCGTGAATCACGTCTAACTACATGAACTACTGTAAGTAATCATAAAGTTATATTTTTAAACCTAACTTATGTTAGAAAAAGCTGCCAACGTAAGTGGTAGGTACCTACTGGACCTATACGAGTACGATATTTGGGCAACTGCCAAACCCCACCTACAGAAAATCTGCTGCTGCCGCCACCCCACCCCTTTCCACATAAATTTAACACATTGAAACCTACCCACACACTTTCACCAACGAATAATGTGTGTAACGTACCCATGTTGTCAGATACCACCCCTATGCTATCTCGCTCATCCCTGTGTCTGTGGTGAGGGGTAGTTGAAGCTCCTATTCAATACTGGTGCCCTAGTACCCGTAGTTGCTTTGAAGTAAGTCTGAATCTTGCCATCATCGCGACAACGACGCTTTTCGCAAAATGGATTTCAGTAAAGAAAACTCAGTAAATTAATGTTTTAATGTTCAGTTATTCATCTAGGTACTCAACTCAATTCAGGTCATTTCGTACATTCGACAAATTTGTAAATTCCATACATAGATTATTCCATAATTCCATGTTTGATTGCACCCTCAATTCAATTTCAATAACATTGAGATTTTTTTCTCAAGGCAAGCGCTATAATTTGCGGCCTCGTTTTTATTATAAAACGGAACATTAGGAGAGGAATGACACAATATTTAATTGTAATTTGTACCTAACAAGTGCCCCATTGTAATGTAAACCCGAACGGACGTACTCACGCTTCCTTTCGCAGATAACGTCCTAGTAAAGTGCGGCCATATCGCTATCAATTATTGAATTTATTTTAATAACATTCCCGCTCATTAAGATTTTTTTAAATTATGTTAGAGTTGCTCGTCATACGATTTTAAAATATTTTTACTACTTAAGTAAGTATTAAATATTGCTGAAACATTCAGTGCATTATATCACGTCACGTACGTAACAAAACGTACCTACCTAAGCATCATCATTTTTCTAGGCATAGAGGGCAATACTCGTATAGTCGTATAATACGTAAAATAGTAGTACTTGTTGCTGTTGTAAGTGATTTTTGAAGCCTGTTTTTTAATGTATTTTCAACAACTTCAGAAGTCTCGTATCTTTTTTCAGAAAACTGAGGGTGGGGTGAGTTTATTGCAGCCCGTGTACATTATCTACAAAGAGGTCATTACAACGTGCTTCTCGGGTAAGCTCGCAATCTGACTTATATTACACATTTTAATTACATATTGTAATTGCGATTTAGAAAAAAACTAAAAGTAAATTGACCTAAGCTTTCATTTGAAAAGGCTAATACACTCACGGGCATTGAAAAAGTTCCACTCACAAAATGCCGACACCAAGGGCGTACCCAGGTAGGGGCAGGGGGGGGCAGCTGCCCCCCCCCTAGGAGATAAAATAAACGTAAATTTTCCTGCCAAGTCGGAATTAAAAACGTGTTATCTACTCTTACCTACCTACCTATTTAGTTTTGTATCTTAATCAAAGTAATTAAGGTCAACTGGGGTTACGTTGTATTTTTAGATCACTAAAAGTTTTCGGAATAATAGGAGCAAAGGTATGAAAAATTTAATGTAAAAGTGAGATATTTAGTTTAAGAAACTAACGACTATTGAACAACTATTTCTTAACAAATTTAAAGCATTGATTTCTTTGCTGGAATCTTATAAAAGTTTCTTATTTAGTGTCTTAAAAAAATCGTGATTTTGAACGCATTTTCCAGGTTTGAGGCAAATGTGTTTTTAGTATGTAACTATTCAATAGGTAAGCTTTCCGTGAAATAATTATAAACAAACAAAAAACCCGACTGCACGCTAAAAAGATGAAAACAAGCCCCAATGTATGTATATAGGTGTACCTTGTGTGGCGATCAAGTTGGTCCCCGCCTGCGATACTTTCCATTAACATTGGGGCTTGTTTTCATCTTTTTAGCGTGCAGTCGTGTTTTTTGTTTGTTTATAATTTTATTTTTTTATTTGTAACTTTTTAGTTGTTTTTATTTTATGAAATTGTATGTTAGTAGTCATGTTTTAGTTTATTAACATTTTTTATTTCAATAATTTTGATTTTGTGATTTAAATACCTACAATATGCATATTTTTGTAATGTGCAATCAAGCCCTTTCATTTGATACCCCACACGGCATAGTTGGAAAATATATATATTTTTTCGATCATCACTTTATGTCCTCTAGAGGGCGCTTTATACATTTTAATATAATGTCACATAACCTATAACCATCGCGCAATTAATACGCTTCTAACGATACCTCATACATCAAAATCTATCAAGCCGTTTAGGCTACAGGAGGGAACAAAAAAACAGACATACATACATACAAACATACAATCGAAAAACATTACCCTCCTCCTTCGGCAGTCGGGTAAAAAATAAGAGACTTTATCCAGTTAATTTTTTTGTGCAATAGTATGGCAGTTAATTTAGCAAAAGAAACTATCATTGACGAATTCACAGATGATTTAGTAGAAATCAGGAAAATGCGTCTAATTTTCATGGACGCATTTATTCCATGATAAATCCTAATAACATTGTTATGAAAAAAGAACTACCTAAGTTCTCCTGTAAAGTGAGTAAGAATGTAGATTTAATAGTGGTGAGTGACAGTTGTTAATAAAATAAAGTAACATCCATACATCCTCTCAATTATATTCTTTAGAAAAATAGTAAGATTGGATCAAACACGGGTATTAAACTTAGATATCAATTAAAATATGTGCATGGCAAAACCCATACTCTTCAATAAGTTTAGTGTTCATAAATAGTAAAAATCCTTATCGAGCTGGTTTCAGTGATCGTAACTGATCACTGAGGTTAACATATGGCACGGTCAGCCTTGGATGGATGACCGATTTCAAATGGTTCTTTTCTGGACGCTTCCGTGCTTTGGATGGCACGTTAAGCCGTGGGTCCCGGTTGCTGCTTCGGCAGCAGTTGTTAAGCCTAGTCAGAGGCCTTCAGGCAGTTTGAAAAAATCTGACAGTCGGGTTGACACTTACACTTACCCGACAATTTTAGTGCATTGTACTCAATAAAAAACGGCGATACAAATTTACAGCGAAAAGCGGGTGACTACAGTCGTGAGCATAATTATGTATGTATTAAAAGGTTGACGATTTCTGTTTTGAGGCAATGCGTTGCAACAATCGCAATAGCCCTACTACGCCTATCGACACCAAACAACGGATTTTTTTAAATTATCATCAGCTTTTAATCTATAATGTGGCAAGATACTTGGCGACCCTCCTTGCGGGGTGAAAGAAGTGGCGGGGGCGAGGTAGCACGACATGCTACACACGTAGAAAAGTGTGCCCGGATTAATCTCGCGATAGCTTGTAACTATTTCTGACGTAAGTAAAATTTTATTCTATGAGTGTTCCCGTAAATGTCATATTTAGCTTAAAATTTATAGTTTGACAGCATTAAAATTTGGATGTTTACCTTCAGAATATCTACCAATTTGAATTTATTTATGTAAAAGTGTTTTATTTTATAAATCAATTTCCATGTCACTTTCATGTTCACTCTCTGTTTGAACTTGTTCATCGTCGTCTTCATCCTCATCTTCATCATCGTTTTCATTAACTTCAATTATAAATCTAAGACAAAAACCAAAAAACATTATACCTACTTTGAAGTATAATGTACTAGAGTACGCCAGTCATATTAGTTCAGTGTACACCTATAATATTTTATGTTTAATTTACATTAAATTATAAATAAACAATAACATACCTGTCCAATACATCGTCAAATGCTCTATCAGATTTATAATATTCGTCTTAATTTTTTATGACATGGTCGTCACAATTTTTCCACTTTTCAGGCGAATAATGGACAACATTTCAAAAAACTAAAGCTGCTATAAATCGAAAACCATTTCGAGATTTAACTCTAAAGGCCACAAAAAAAATGTTTTTGTATTTTTTGGATGTATCATTTTCGAGAAAATCATAAAATAGTAAAAAAGTGCTGATGACGGCATGCATCAGGTGCGATGCATTTTGATGATCAAAGCCCATAGATTGAAAAACAAAGTAACTGTCACTTTCATTTTTGATTGACGTTGACATTTTATCGTGACGTTGTTGTTTGTTTGGGTCATTTTCATTAATTCTGTTCTGACACTTTCGTACTATTTTTTTTATTTTTTATTAAGAGATGACCTCAATATAATATGTCCCAGAGCATGCCACCGCATACACAGCTGAAAAATGCTTCTGCTTATTTTTTTACATGATAAGTACCTACTTTCCATCATCAGAAATATCAATGTCATTTGAAAATGACCCATTTGTTGGTTGGCATGTAAACAAAGTTTAAATGTCACTTGTCAGTGTCATTTATGTTTTTTTTCGAAACTCAGGCAATAGACAAAAATAAAAATTGAGCCGAATATGTGACGTCTCTTCCGGTTTTAAAATAATTAACTTTAAAGTTAAAAATAACATGCAAAAATTAATGTATATACAAAATAAAAAAATACGGGTCCACTAATTTTCTATAAACTTTCCGAATAGCTAATAAAAATATAGGGTAAAGAAAATGAAATGTTGTCCATTAGAGAAAAGCAACTCAAAGTCTTTTATCTCTTTATATAAGTTAGAGTCAATCGACGTTCTTGCGAGCTCGCCCTTCACGTACCGCCACACAAGTTCAACAGGATTTCATTCCAGGTGGTATGGGGGTAGGCGAAGCACGATATGACCATTTTCTTTCAAAATTTCATCAATTTTGTAATTTTTCTCTGTGTTTTGCTCATTAATTACTTTCATTAAATCACATAAATTTTGGTTGCTTTCCTAGTTACAAGAACTGACAACTGACGCACTGTCATATGGACTCTTCGTCTTTGTTGTTTACTTTTTCGTATCTGACTGCGCAGTACCAACCTTTAGCCGCGTAGCATGACTGATCCGGTACGCTGTTCTACAAGAAGCCCCTATATTGAGACATTATACGATTTGTTGTTTTAACGTTATTTTGTTGACGAATTATAGATACCTAATAATAATATAATGATAATATTAAAAAGGCCTCAACACTCATCCTAAGACTAATGGTCTCAGGATCAATGATCTCATGTGGGTCGCACTCAAATTATGACAGACTATATAAGACATGTGGCCGCCTCGGCTGCGCGGCCGATACTGCCGTAACAATGACATGCAGTGCACGCGTTGCCCTTTACCGCTACCCCTCCCGCTACCCGCTGTCGTCTTGGGTACCTCGTCCCCTCCGCGTCTGTCACCCCGCAAGGAGGGTCGCCAAGCAACTTGCCAATCTATAGCTAGGGCTCTGGCTCTTGTATTCAGCTACATATATTTGTAATACTTATGTAATAATAAGTACACAGATGTCTACTAAACTAGTCTGAAATTCCACCTTCGAACCAAAGAATTATAAACAAAAAATATAGCATTCATTCATACATTTTTTCAGGAGTCGTGAAAATCCCCATGATGATAAAGTGCGCGTACACGGACTATGTGACCGCACTCGAGAGGCACTGGGACGACACCAAGAAAAAGGAGTTGGAAAAAAAGTAGAGTCAAATTTTTAATAGTATATGTAGCACTTTTTATGTAAATGCAGAATAATAGACGGAACATGAGATTTTGTAAATGGTTTATTCATTGTTTGTATTTTTTATTATTTTAAAAAGAACGATGTTTTGTAATAGTATTCATATTTACAATAAACAAAATGAAAACAGTCTGGATTTTATTTAATATACTTATATACTAAAAAATTATATAGCTCTACATTATGGGATCGGAAGCAAAAGCCGAAAAGGGGTCATTCTGAAACGCGATAATTTCGCGAATTTTCAAGTTATTCAGAATGATCTCCTGATTCCCTTTCGATTTTCGATTGCAACACCATTAGGTCATTAGGTATCAACGCATATTACCCTGGTCTGAAAAATTATGTTACAGAATCGTGGTCAACGAATTCCGACTTTGTACAACTGCTAACCGTTTAATAAGACCTAGCTTACATTCCTATGACTAACTTAGAACAATTATATATCAATCACTATCATTGACGACCGAATGGTGTAGTGTTTAGTGACCCTGACTGCTATGCCGTAGGACCAGGGTTCGATTCCCGGTCCGGACAGATATTTTTACTCGGGTCTTGGGTGTTAATATGTATCTATTAGATATATCAGCTAGCCTAGCTTGGGGCCGTGTGAGATGTCCCCATTATTATCATCATTATCATCATCAGCCTATAGCAGTCCACTGCTGGACGTAGTACTCTCCCAAAGCACGCCACTGGATGCGATCTATAGCTTTCATCATAACCAGCCACCTTTCGCAAGTCGTCACCCCATCTAGCCGGAGGGCGACCCTCACATGTTTGCGTAGTCGCGGCCTCCACTCCAGAGCAGCATCATCATCATCATCAGCTAATACCGCTGCTGCCGCAGCCGCAGCTCAGGTCCGTGCAGTTCCATGAAGTTGGGGTTGTCCTCCTGTGGGGCTCCCGACAACATGTACTCCAGGTGGCGGATGTATAGGATCGCTATTCTGCAATGAGATGAGTTGTGCATTAAGTAGTGGTATGATGTGGTGCGAACCTAGGATGGTATGTTGAGGTTGACGAGTGCAGATGAAGACAGAATTTGAGAATAACAGCGTTACTGAAGTGGGTTAAGGCATCTGGTTGAATCTCCTTTTTGGTTGAATCACTAGCCCGTTCATTGGATGGCGCTACTCAATTGTATGACTAGGCCGAACGTTGATTGTACATACAAGCGTCACAAAACGTCCAACTAGTTAGCTGACTTAAAATCAGTCAGGTGGTGAATAAAACAAATATGGCGTCTAACAACTAACAGTTGACACAAAAAGCACCTATATTGTTAGTTTTTTGCAAATAAATTAGCTTTAAAGTGCGTTATTTGTGTTAAAATAGTGTGACAACATAGATTTACCTATTATTACGCCGCGAGCGGATAGTTTCAGAGAAAAAATTGTGGCGAAACTGGATACTTATGAACAACAATATGAGGTACGTTTATTGTTATTATTTAGTTAATTTTTGAGATAAGAGCTTTGTAACATAGTCTTTTTGTTACTTAACTCTTGTCTGGTCATGTTCACCTTAACCAGATATTACAAAGTTGCTATACTATATCCCATTCAACGACTTCGCTGAATGACGTTCAGTCAAGACGTCAAACGTTACAAATGCGTTACAATTAACGACTTGACGAGTTGTCCTTTAGTCATACAACTGAATAGCGCCATCCAATGAACGGGCTAGTGGTTCAATCAAAAAGGAGATTAAACCAGATGCCTGCGACATAATGACAGACCTACGATTATGCGAAAAAATATGAATGAGTCTGTTTGCCATTATCGTATCTTTACTTTAATTTGTGCCAAGCATCCTATAGGTACCTATATAGGAATAGGTACACGCAGATAGACTCTATCGGTCGGACGGTAAATAACTAGGTGACTACCGCTTCGTGAACCGCTGCGCTGATTGCCAACAACCTCACACATCACACCATTTCAAAACTTGTAGCTCATCCCAAGATACAGCGGGGGTCCCTAGATTTTGAATTATGTACAAGTCTTCTAGAAATAGATATTGCTATCACTAGTGCCTGTCGCCCTTAACTTACTGTAAGTTGAAATAGCCGAATGTTTGGCAAGTAAAGTAGGTACTCAGTACCTACCTATATATAGGTTTAATACTTATTGTAGCTTTACCCAAAATACATGGGATCCCAAGATTTAGAATTATGTAAGTAATATACAAGTCTCACGGAGATATTGCTTATTATCACTAGTGCCACCTTTTAATTTATCACCCTCTAAATTACTGTAGATTTAAATTGCCGAATGTTATGTTATGATATGATTGGCTAGTACCTATCTGCAGGACATTATCCTCACCTAAGACACTCGATCTTGGAGTACTTCTTCTTGGAGGGCTTGACGTCGGGCAGCTTGGAGCGCAGCAGGTCGAATGCGCGGTTCATGTCGCGCATGCGCGTGCGCTCGCGGTCGCACGCAGACTTCTTGTACTCTGGAAGAGGGTATGGGAGCATGATGATGATGGTAGACCATAGAGATAGGGGCATGTGTCGTATTGGCTGTTTGTGTGTCGCTGCTAGGAAAAAGCGAGTGTGTAGCAGAAAATGATTACCAGCTGATGATGATGATTCCAAATTCTTTATTGTTGTTAGTTACTATGGCGAATGTTTACTATGGGTACTTATACATATAAATATGAACCTGAAACCTAATCCTTTCATCGAGCCATATGTCTCTGATGAGGGATAACATGATTTCATCATCATCATCATCATATAATATATGAAGGTCCAGGTTTGATAGAATTACCTATTAGTTCAAAAACAGCAGTAGCCTGCCTTCAGTTATATCGGGAATGTGACTACATAGCACTGCTGGTAATAAGCTGGTTATTATGCTTAATTAGGTAGGTACTTACCTACCGCTTGAAAACTATCTAGAATGCGTAAGACCTAAATTACTAATACATAATGTAAGTATATCAACTACAAATAACGCAACGCCTGTGTAGTTATTTGAACAACTGGTTGTAACTATTTTAACTTGCCTACTCAATAATTACCCAAAGATGGCTGTTATGCCTATGAATAATGTAATATACTTATCACTTTAGGGAACATCGAAATATTGTAGTTTTAGACCTAATGGAAGGAAGAGTTCTTACCTATCTAGGGAGAGCATACACGTTTGGCCAAATAATGAGCTACCTGATAATTGTAGCACCTACATCTTCAGGGTCATGATCCATGATCTTTCTCGCAAGCACCGCCATAACAATGTGTCGGTCTCGAATGCATTGTACCATAGAATAATGATTGTACTTAACTAAGTTTACCCACATCCCAACTATTTCAAACAATCTCACAAAGTACACAACATCCTACCTTTTTCCAGCTGCAGCACTCTCTCCTTCCAGCTCAGTCCATCAGGCTGGCTGCCCTCGTCTATCACCAGCTTGCTGTGATCCGCCACCTCATGACCGAAGTCTAGCGACGACTCCGAGTTAGCCGCCTCATGGTGCAACCCTTCCCTGTAGTCCTGGTACCTCGGCGTATCCTGGGAGTCCAGCTCATGCGGCCGGAATATCCTCCTCGGCTCCGTATAGTCGTCGAGAACGTACGAGCGATGGTGTGAGATTGTCTTATCATACTTCTTGTGAGAAAATGTGTGTTCTTCCCGTGGCTTCTCTTCTGGCCGCCCTATTTCGAGGATAACACGGTCATCGTGCTTCGGCACTTCGTCTTCTTTCACCACGGTGTAGTTAGCTATGAGTGGTATTGGCGCGTCTTCGTCAAAGGCCTGGCTATACATTGTATACGACCTAATACCTCGTGGTGTTGGGTGAGACTGGGTCTCCTACATTCTCGCCTATTGTTATGCATATTCGATAAAGTTGCGTGGTGTGTACACAAGTGGCCGTAGGATTTTGTGTTTCAGTGATGAGGGTATGAGTCGTGTCTTTGTGTTGGTGGTATTGTGTGTTTGTTGGTAGTTGAATGAGTGTGACTAATGGCGGCACGCGGGGCGGCCTGTGTGGCGCTAGAAAGAACGGACGGAGTGTTGTGGTGTCTTTTTGTGTGTGCTAATTACACTACAGTAGCATTTTTTTAATCACCTAGAATTCAATTTCTTAGCTCGTTTTAATGCATAATTAAGTATTTTCAGGATTTCCTCAATGAAACAGAAAATGTTCAAAGCTCGACTTTATTCCTTAAATAAAAGTAATTACACTAGTAACTCACAACAGTTGCTATGCTTTAAGCATAGCCTCAACATAATTTAAATACTTTTTTAGTTTTTTAGGATTCATGCCTGACATTATAAAAGAAACATGCTAGATTTTACAATACAAATGAAGTATGATATAAATCGGTACTAATATAAATAATATTACTTATATATAAATATATATATACGTTAGGTCTAAATATAGAGGCACAAGGTCTTCAACACATTCAAGTACAATAGAAACAAATGTAACGCTGTTTTAAACAACTCTTTATGTGGCTATTCAAATCAGTAAATAAAGAAAACAAGACAATTATTTTACTTAGGCATTAGGGCGTTACTATTTCTAAATATTTATTTGAAAATATGTAATTGATTTGAGAATCATATTTTATAAATTGGCGGCTCTAGTCAAAGCAAGTAACGCCCTTATAATATTATGCAGGTATGTATCTAGTTATAGGCAATATTTTTATTTATTTCTAACAAATTGAGATTTTCGGGCTTTGTTTTACAAAGTAGCAACGACACATTTCAATATGCATTGTTTTTGTTTTACAAAGGAGCGGAACAAAATAATAATAAATGCTGATAATACGAGCCTTCTGTCATGGAATCTTGGTACTTTTTAATGTAATAAACGAACCTTTTCTCATTAATAGTGCATAAACAACTATTATAGTCATTTGTCCACCAACCCGCTCTGGGCCAGCATGGTGGACTAGGCCTAAAACCCTTCCTTCATTAGAAGGCGTGCCGCAGCAGTGGGTTCGTGATGATGATGACAGTCATTGGTACATACCGGGATTTAAACCAACAGCCTCTTCAAAACTTTGTATCTCGTCAAGCAGGAGATAGTCCCCTTCTACAGAGAAGTTGACAAGAATAAATGTTTGTGCATTAATTCATATAGTTAAGTAACTAAACTTTCAGTAATTAACCGTGAATGCGTTGGTGGACAGCTGCACACACGACTTTTCCAAGGAATTGGTCTTACTTTACATGGTATAAAAACTTAGTTAAAAATAAATAAATCCTAGCTACAGCTTGCTAAACATAAACTACATGTCAGAGGTTTAAACTAGCTATTCATCTTATGCTTATTGTAGCAGATCAACCTATAACTCCAGTTTTAATAAACTGTTTATTAGTAGTAAGGTCATAAGAGATCAGCGTATAACGTGTGTGAAAAGTGTAAGATAAAATTTCTTTTCAATCCTTTTCATTTTTAGCCTATAAACAAACCCGACACGCTACCAAACAATAATAGGTTTTATTCCTGCAGTAGATTTTACTACATTTTAATCTTTTTCAATACAACGCAGAAAATTCAATAATTAAATTTATAAAAACGAGCTTGCAGCAAAATACCAAAGTCTAATTCTTTTCTCACACACCTTAACAACAAACCTATCTACAAATCCAACCCTATCATTCATAGCTATACTTGAGCTTGCGTATCTTGAAGAACTGCTGCATCACTTCATCGGTGACCTGTGCCCGGCGCGCCTGGTACTCCGTAATGATGGGCGTGATGGTGTCTATGGCCGCCTTCTTCAGCTCTCCGGTTAGCATCTCGCCGGATTCGTAGGATTTCTTGATCTGTAATGAAGGCGTAAAAATATGTAAATTTATTTGCCAGCCGCACGAATGCGATGTTTATTAATGTGTATTCTCAATGAAGTCTGTAACATAAAGGGTGCGTGAAAGAAGTCTGATACATAAAAGTCAGGCGGACCCACGACAATCACTAAATCCTTTTACTACGCGGACAAATCTTCGTCAATAGCTCTAGTTTTTATCACCAACACTCCAGAGTCCAGGCCACCACTGAAGTCCGATATATGCTGCGCTATACTCACATAATATTGCCGCATGTTTTGCCTTTTGGTGGCGCGGATTCTGCCGTATCGGTGGAAAACACCAGAGCTACCTAATTGCTACGATTCGTAACCGTGGTTAAAGGACTGATTATCGTCAGGCCGTCAGTTGCTGTGAAGAAGTAATAAGACACCAGCATCCAACCCACCTCAGCGATCCTGTCGTCGTCTTCCATGAAGAACTGCAGGTACTGGAAGGAGATGTCGACGGCCGTGTTGCCGCCCCTCTCCCGGTGCTCCTCCACCGTGGCCTGCCCGCCCGAGAACGCGTACTTGTTTATCTGGAGGATAAGATGTAGGTAGATATTAGTTAGGCAGTGCAAGAATAGTTCAAGAATATTGGCGAGTTCTGTTCACGACGTCATTTTATCATTATAATCCAGCGAACGTTATCTTATCCTATTTATAGTATACAGTGTATAATTAAATACTCCTTTGAGCGAGGAATCTAAAATGCTATACAAAAAAATGGTAACGCCCACCTGATCTCTTTATAAATGTTACTAAACCACAAAAAACAACTTTATTCTTAATCTGCTGACGCCATTTTATCATTGTAATCAAACCAATGTAACCTTACCTTAGCCTTTTACAAACAGCGCATAAAGTAGATACTCTTGAGAAGCTACAAAGCGAAATAAAAAGTGGTGACCCCGACCTGATCACTTTATAAATGTTAATAAACCACACAATAACAAACCTTATTCTTAATCTGCTTAGGCGTATCATTCAAGAAGATCGACGAGTTCTGGTCACTAGCGGACATCTTGTGCTGTGCGCCCTGCAGCGCGGGCAGGAAGGTAGAGTGAATGAGGGCGGGCTTGGGCAGCTTCAGGCGGCACCCACCACGACATTTTAACATTATAATAGAGCTAACGTTACCGTAGTCTTGTATAAACAGCGTGTAGAGTAAATACCCCTTTGAGCGAGGAACCTATAAAACGATATACACAAATGGTGACCCCCACCTGATAACCACGCAAAAACACAATTTCCCCGCTCCAAACCTACCTTATTCTTAATCTGCTTAGGCGTATCATTCAAGAAGATGGACGAGTTCTGGTCACTAGCCGACATCTTGTGCTGGGCGCCCTGCAGCGCGGGTAGAAACGTGGAGTGAATGAGGGCGGGCTTGGGCAGCTTGAGGCGGGACGCATGACGCCATTTTATTATTGTAATCGAGCTAACGTTGCCTTAGCAGTATAGAGTAAGCGAGGAACCTAAAAAGCGATGTAAACGAATGGTGACCCCTACCTGGTCACTTTATAAATGTTAATAAACCAACCTTTTTCTTAATCTTATGACGCCATTTTATTATTGTAATCGAGCTAACGTTGCCTTAGCAGTATAGAGTAAGCGAGGAACCTAAAAAGCGATGTAAACGAATGGTGACCCCTACCTGGTCACTTTATAAATGTTAATAAACCAACCTTTTTCTTAATCTTATGACGCCATTTTATTATTGTAATCGAGCTAACGTTGCCTTAGCAGTATAGAGTAAGCGAGGAACCTAAAAAGCGATGTAAACGAATGGTGACCCCTACCTGGTCACTTTATAAATGTTAATAAACCAACCTTTTTCTTAATCTTATGACGCCATTTTATCATTGTAATCGACCCAACATTACCTTAGGCTTTTTATATATAGCAGCGTATAAAGTAAATATTATTTTGAGCGAGAAACCTACAACCTACCTTATTCTTAATCTGCTTAGGCGTGTCATTCAAGAATATGGACGAGTTCTGATCGCTAGCGGACATCTTGTGCTGCGCGCCCTGCAGCGCCGGCAGGAAGGTAGAGTGAATGAGGGCGGGCTTCGGCAGCTTCAGGCGGCACCCACCACGCCTTTTTATTATTGTAATGGGGACTACCGTTTTTTTGCTCACCAGTTGGCGCCACTGTCGACTGAGGTCAAGAGGTATAGCTGTCAAACTTATCAAAGGCGACTTTATCTATTACTTATACTTTTTATTTTATTTTTATTATAAAATCTTGAATCTCATAAGCTTAGAAGCGTCCGTAGTCGAGATGGCTTCAGTGATCGTAACTGATCACTGAGGTTAAGTAACAACTGGCACGGTCAGCCGTTGGATGGGTGACCGAATCAAGTGGTTCTTTTCAGGACGCTTCCGTGCTTCGGACTGCACGTTAAGCCGTGGGTCCCGGTTGCTGCTTCGGCAGCAGTCGTTAAGCCTAGTCAGAAGCCTTTATCATCATCATCATCAGCCAATAATCATCCACTGCTGGACATAGGCCTCTCCCAATAAGGAGCGCCACAACACTCGGTCCTCGGCCTTCCTCATCCAACCACTACCGGCTACCGTCCTAAGGTCGTCAGTCCAGCGGGCAGAAGGGCGTCCCACGCTGCGTTTGCCTGTTCGTGGTCTCCACTCGAGAACCCGTCTACCCCAACGGTTATCAGTTCTTCGGCAGATATGACAAGCCCACTGCCACTTCAGCTTGAATATTTTGATAGCTATGTAACCTTAGTCCTCAGACGGATAAGCTCATTTCTAATACGATCCATCAGAGAAACCCCAAGCATAGCTCTCTCCATAGCACGCTGAGCGACTTGAAATCCGTGGACCAGTCCTACCGTCAGTGTCCACGACTCTGAACCATACGTCATCACTGGCAGGGCGCAGTGGTTGAAGATTTTTGTCTTCAGGCTCTGAGGCCTTCGGGCAGCTTGAAAACATCTGACAGTCGGGTCGCCCACTTACCCGAACAACTTCAGTGCATTGTACTCATTCAAAAACGGCGATACGGCTCGTGACCTATCAGTACAAATGTAGGTACCTACAGCGAAAAGCGGATGACTCGCTTGCGAGTCGCCTCTGACTACCCCTTTGGGGATTGCAGCCGTGAGCATATGTATGTATGTAAGTACTTATGTCATAAGTTTATTAATTATAAATAACTATCATCATATCGAGTTACTATGCCGCAATGATGTGCAGTTCCGCTATGTCCGCTATGTTCGGAAAGAAAAGGAGGACACATGTTTTCGGGCCTCTTTTCCTTAATTCAGCTTTCAAAGCGTGCACATTCATCGACCAATAATCAATATTTGCGATAATTTCGCGAAATGAGATCACTTTTCAACAGGGAAATGAACAAAAATATAATTTGTTACGAAGCCCGCCAAATTATACCAGTGAAAAGTAGTGAAAAGTAAATGTCACTTAACCTCAGTCGACACCAGCGCCCCTAGCGGCAAATTCACACGCGTTACCTCCCATTGGGCCAACATTACCTTTAGCCTTTTATAAACAGAGTGTAAAGTAAATACTCTTTTGCGCGAGGAACCTAAAAAGCTATACAAAAAATGGTGACCCCGACCTGATCACTTTATAAATGTTAATAAACCACACAATAACAAACCTTATTCTTAATCTGCTTAGGCGTATCATTCAAGAATATCGACGAGTTCTGATCGCTAGCGGACATCTTGTGCTGTGCGCCCTGCAACGCCGGCAGGAAGGTAGAGTGAATGAGGGCGGGCTTGGGCAGCTTTAGGCGAGACGCCACGTCGCGCGTCATGCGGAAGTACGGGTCCTGGTCGATGGCGCACGGGACTAGTGCTGGCACCTGAGGGGTTAAGAGTGGGTTAGGGGGTACAGTATACATTCGTATTCGACTAGCGCTGGCACCTGACGGGTTAAGAATGGGTTAGAGGGTACAATATACAATGCTCGATGGCGCATGGGTCTAGCGCTGGCACCTGAAGGGTTAAGAGTGGGTTAGGGAGTTCACTATACAATGGTCCATGGCGCACGGGACCAGTACCGGCACCTGAGGGGTTAACAGTGGGTTAGGGAGAACAATATATAATAGTGCAATGCTAATGGCGCATGGGACTAGCGTTGGTACGCGCGGGGTTAACAGTGGGTTAGGGGGTACACTATATAAGTTTATAGTGAAGACAGCACCAGATAAGATTAATAGAGTGGGTCAGAGCATACACCATACAAATAGTGAAGACTTTTTACGTCGCTATATCGTGGTATGCGCTTTGTTTAACTGTGTGATACAGAGGATATAGAGCCCAAACAATAAAAATAAGCTTATAGGTAAGTACTTGTACCTATAATTTATTTTGGCAAATTACAATGATGTCAACAGTGCAACCAAAGTAGCACATTGATAATGACTGATAACTTGTTGTAATGCAATAGTTGTTATCACTATCACATTGGATGCTACACATTTGTAATTTTTAATTACAATGCTTTTACACACTTGCTAATCTTCGTATAATCCACTAAGGGCCACTTGCACCAACATATTAAATTTAGATTTAATATGTTTGTGCAAGTGGCCCTAAGAGACTGCTAGATATACACCCAGTTGCAGAAACGTCCTTTAAGTTTTAAAAACATCATTAAACCTTAAAGTCCAATTAAGTCGTTGCAGAAAAGCATTTTAATGTGACGTTTCATGAGACTTTTAAATTTATCTAATGAAATGTCAAATTTACCCTAATGAAATGTCAATGTCGCTTTTTCTTCAATTTTGCGTTGCACAAAGCCACATTAGCCACTAAAGTGACTTTATTTTGATGTTTGGTCCCTTAAAATATACTTCAAATCTAATGACCCAAAAAGCATCCATTATAACCAATTTTAAATATATTTTCTTATATTATTTATGTATTTGAAACTATTTCAATCAGTGTAGTGTCTTAAACAGAATTGTAATCGTTATTATAGCAGAGGAAAACATTTATGTGCTTGAATTAGAACCAATACACAAGTACTCATTACCGAAATTTCGCAATCTATCTATGCAGTGTTATCTCTTTATAAATAAAAAACATATTTTAAAATTGTCTTTTAATGTTTAATATTACTACAATAGTAGGTAATTCATATTTATAACTATGATTGTTGAATAAAAGTTATCTATTCAATTCTCTGCGGGTTGTTAATGCCTGCACCTCTGGCTCTCTGATGAAACCTGCCCAGCCTGCATCTGCGTATCCACGAAGCGGCTTTCCTGTACTTCTTCAATACGTAAGGCAATGGTCTTCCAGAGACTCTGGTCGTAGCAGCATCTAACCTACCAGTTAAAACAGTAACGAATAACGCGTTTTCTTCCGCAGTTTATTTCAGGTCACACCTGCATTTTTCACTTGTTTATCTTCCAGTATCGGCATAATTTTGCAGTTATGTAGTTAAGTAGGTAAAACAACATTGTAATTATAAAGAAAAACGATGCGGTGGTATTGTTTGTTGATTGATGGTTGATTGTTATTTCTTGACATTTCATTTTGCGTTTTGTTATAGGTGAATCAAATCTCAGAATAATGTAGAATTTCTTTAATTATTGTAATTTTATGCCAAACTTTATGATTTTTGCATGATCAAAACGCATTCGTTCACTCATTTCTACTCAAAAGTTCATTCATTTCCTAATGAGCACAGAGTAGATATGTTGAACTTGTCATTACTTAAAGGAGCAATTTTTATGTCCAAAAAAGTTTTGTGCAACAGCTTTAAAATAATGGAATCATTAGTGGTAATGACATAATAGCTAATGTGACATTTTAAAGAGGCTTTCTGCAACTGAGTGATACAACACTACTTTCGGGTTTCCTCAGAGCCCTTCCCTGGCTATTTTTCAATGACTTTAAGACTTTTTAGAATCCTCATTACCTGTTGAACATGGATAACTCATTTAGTAAACCAAAAACATGTTTAAATTACGCAATACTTACGATTTTCTTTCCAAAGATGAAAGGGAAACTAGTGGAGAAGGCCGGCGCCGCCTCTATAGAGGGGAAGGTGATCTTGCCGATGACGTCAGAGTCTCCAAAACCAAATATAGACTTTGCCTGGTTGTAGTTCACACACTTTTGTATCCGGACCATGTTTTGGTAGAATGCTGGGCATTGGCTGAAATAAAGAATAAACACTTTATACACGGTTTTATAGATACTTATTTGTATTTTATATTCTTTTTATTATCAAATGTAATGTCACAAGTCTATGAGTTTTTAATTTGATTCTTACAAGGAAAATTTTAGTCATGACTTTTACATATTTTCCTTATCCTACATAATATGTATAAGATTCACATAATTTTATAAATATACAGTATAAATAATATAGGTAAATCTGAACTAAAAACATATTAGCAACAGCCCAGTTTTCACTGAACACCATTTAAACTTACCCAATAAAGTCCAAGTCATTGAAAATAAAAGTCTTTTCAGGATCAAAACCAACCGCTATAATGTCTTTAGCATTATTGTGTGCCATTTTGATAGCTTCTTCTACTTTGATGTCTTTCCATAGAGCCTTCTCATCATCAGTCAGTTGGATGATTAGTGGAACATCAAAGACATCTTGCAGCCATCTGAGGAACATGAGTATTCATTACATCTGAGGTGGTGATACACTAATATTATAGAAAAGGATAGTCAAGATATACATGCACAACACATTGAAGCTCACAGGTTAAATAAAAAAATAAACATTTGTGGTATGCTAGAAAGGAGCATTAATAGTGAGTGGCAATAGTACATTATTAAACTGTTCCTTATCATCATTGGCTACCCTGCACAGTAACTGAATGATGCTAATCTAACTGGCCAATCCTTTTACTATGGTGACAGACCCCAACAAACTAAATAATTCTTCGATTCATCTATTTCACAGGAATATGAGTATTTATAGCAAATACTTACTTAGTGAACATAAACGGTATCATGTGGCCGATGTGCAAGCTCTCGGAAGACGGCCCTCGGCCAGTGTAAAGGTAGAATGGTTTGCCGGCTTCTTTCAGATTCAATATTGTGTGCATATCTCTATGGGAGAAAAAAATACCTCTGCGTAGTAAATGGTGGGCTGAAAAATAGAATTTCACATATTACAAAAAAGTAATTAAGTAAGAGAAATATTTTAAAATAATTAGATAAGGACTTCAGTTTTGAAATTAACAAAAACTTTTTGTAGGTACCTTTGTGTCCAGTAACTTTTTCAAATCTTGCAATGAGCTCGTCGTCTATCTTGCTGCTACCAAACTTCTCTGAAATAATTTAAAACCATCTGTAAGTACTGAAAAAACTATATTTTTTTCTAAAGCATTTCATATAGTAACTCTATTACTGTGCTGCGACCTTAATGAAATCAATGATAGTGAAGATACAATAAAAATATGACTAACTTATTAGTTTATCATAGTCAAATCCTTTCTCTGACTTGCTGGAAACATTCCAAGGGTCCACGACATCATCGTCATCATCATTTACTGCTAGTTCTTGTAGTTTCTCAGTAGTAGTTGAATCTGCCATTCTGAAAACAGGGGAAATATAAGTATTTATGGGCACAATTTATAAGAACTTACATTTTGAGGTTAAGTCTGTAAAATTTAATACCTTATCTGAAACTGACTACAGCAGTTTCTAATAAATTAAAATTGTACACAAATTTAATACGTTGGGCTCTAATATAACTATTATTATTCTAGCTGACGAAATTTCCACGAAAAGAAAAACTTCGGCATTTCCCTTTTTGACAACTTGCGTTTCAAAATTATCTAAAAGACACGTCATCACTGCACATTTGAGGTTTCGATGATTTTGCAACACAGAAAAGCTCATATTTGTATTTATTTCTGATTTTACAAGATTTTATATCTAATATTGATATAAAATAAATATTGCTATAAAAATGCAAAAAAATTCAAATGGATACAAAAACCTTTTCAGCCCTCCCCGTCCCCCGGCGCGGCTCCCCCACTGCTCATGCCTTGCTCATTCCGCCTCCGTTTTCTGAAAAATAAAAACGTCAAAAAATGTCAATACGCGCATGATATCTTTCTGTTTCTGTTTTTAGAATAGAAAAATAAGCCT
The DNA here is from genome assembly GCF_932276165.1 of Plutella xylostella. NCBI lineage: Eukaryota > Metazoa > Arthropoda > Insecta > Lepidoptera > Plutellidae > Plutella > Plutella xylostella. The sequence continues at coordinate 6,478,638 of NC_064005.1, forward strand.
ACTTTTCTTTGTTCAATAGAAATTAATGGAAGTTGTGGTTAAATAAGTTTATATTAGTGGTCTTGATGGTTTCGGGTGACGATTCCAATGGTAGATTATCGCGAAAAACCACAAGGTCCCCAAACCGAAAATCAAAGAAGACCGATGCAGACCTAGCGAAGGGGTCAGCGTTGCGAAATGACGCGCAACCTTCTGTTCACAAGAGGAACCTCTACGTGGTCTCTTTCCCCATCATCATTCTGTTCAACGTCCTGAGATCTCTTCTCTATCAAGTATTTATCATTTTCAAATATTTATACTCAGCCACTCATCGGTTGATGCACAAATCCCAGAAGAATGGAGAGTGTAACCTAGAAGTGATCGTAAAAGACGGGATAGTGTCCACAGAGGTGATCCAAGGTGAAGAGATGAGTCATCATCACCACAATGTGGGGCCGGGGGACCCCTTACTGGCTAAACAGAAGCACCACCATCGAAAAGCTTTTGAATACATATCCAAGGCTTTGAAGATTGATGAGGAGAATGAAGGTAAGCAACTTATTACTAATTTCACATCTATGTTTTATTCATTCAAACAATGTTTCATTCATAAAACCTGTAAAAACAAATAATCAATATTGTGACTCATAGTATAGAGTAAGTATTTGTTTGGCTTCTCATTCTTTACCCAAAAACTATCTTACAAAAACTTTACTTTGCCAACTGTAGGACAAAAGGAACTTGCAATAGAGTTGTACAAAAAAGGAATTTATGAGTTGGAGAGGGGCATCGCGGTGGACTGCTGGGGCGGCCGTGGAGACGCGTGGCAGCGGGCCCAGAGGCTGCATGACAAAATGAAGACCAACCTCGGGATGGCTAAGGACAGACTACACTTCCTTGGTTAGTAGATTACATTATTACAGACAACTTCAATAATGTTACGTCTTATATTATTGTTGTAAAGTGTTGTATATAGGTCTGAAAGCTTTAATTGATTATTTTAGAATGAGCAAATTTTCTAAAAGGTTCTTAGTGTAAAAAATATTCCAAAACTTTTTTATTTTGTGGCTGTTATGTCTTGCATGTAAAGCTTTTCCAGAATCCGATTTAAATTTTTAAAATGTTATCTTTTCAAATATTATGTAGTGATTATGTTTAAAGCTTTTCCTGTATTGTTCCCAATGTAGCCAACCTAGTCGCCCTCAGTAACTTGGGGGTAGAGAGTGAGCCAGAAAGAAATGAAATAAAATCTGCAGAGTCTACTTTAAAACGAAGACCGTTAGAAAAAGCCAAGACTTTTCTAATAACTCACACTGAGGGTGTCAGCGGGCAAGCAAAGTCCACATCTGAAGGTAGACCGCTACGGTTACTGCTTAGCTTTGTTTCTCATGAGTGCCATAACCAACAGCAAAATATAACAAAATGTTTTGGCATAAATCCATCTAATGAAATAATATTCCATTTTGCATAAGTACTAACAAAAAGTTTCAAATTGGATCAAATATAGAACTCATGGTATGATTTCATAGAATTATTGGCATGTGGATTCAGTGTGCTATAATATTTTTTGCTGCTAATTCTATTGGTTGCAATTGCACTTTGAGTGAATATTTATTTATATTTTTATATTCTGTATTTATTCTGATAATCATTTTAACCAAACACAGTCATTGCATCTCGTACATTATAGAAACCTACACAAGATTTGTGTGGAATCACCCTAACCAAAATCTGTACTGACTCAGCAGAATTTTTTTATCACAAAACTAAATAAAACCTGAATAAAACCGATTTAGAAAACCTGTCTCCCAGCTAAGTTGAGGTCTATACTATAATTGGGTTAATCTGCTGATGTTTCATCCAACTTAAACAAAAACAACCTACACCTAATCCACCGGAACAGTTGCAGGCAAGAAGTTGACAACAGCGGGGCGGCGTGTGCCGGGCGGCTCCGGAGGTCCGCTGCTGAAGAGCCAGACCCTGCCCCGGTCCATGGGCAGGTCCTCATCCCAACCCAATAGCTCTACTAATGGGAACTACAGCAGATACCCCGTGAAGCCTGCTTCTACGCCGCCCGCCGTCAAGCGACAGCTTTCTGTAAGTTTTTTGATACTCAGTAATTAAAGTTGCATACATAACTATGTTTAAGTATCTATACGTGTTTTGGTAAGTGAGAAACATGCAATGTACAGTGAAAAGCGCAGTTCAAGTTATAGCTGTTACCCCTTTGGGGATTTCAGTTGTGAACTTATTATGGATGTATGTGAAGTCGTTATTAGATACTTCGATTCTTTATGTTTTTCAGCAATGGCCATTGCATTTAACTCGACATAGCTTGACTCTTCTGACCTCGGCTAGACGGGGTGAAAAGTTCTTTGTACTTATTTGAGCATACATTTACTACGCTCGCCGAAAATTCTATTAAAGTGACTCATAAGAAAAGCTACTCGAATTAAAGTGAATCACTGTTTCATAAAAACAGAAAACCTACACCGATTATGAACTTATTATGACAGAACCCACCCAGTTCACATAAATAGCTTTTAGTAGCTCATGATAAAATCTAGTAATGTTAGGTTTTGCATAAAATGAATGGAGGGTGCAGGTTCTAAGTAATTGAATTGCACCGACGGCCTGGCTGGCAGGCGAGCACTTTTATGACTGACTGGCTGGTATGTAGTTTTTGAGGGTGTTGATAGAGGAAAATCCAGCATAATTTATGGACATGTTATTTTCCGAGCCCGAAAAACGGTATTTGTTCATCTAGAGTTATTAAAAAAACTCTTAGGTTTTCAAAATAATTTCAATAAACTTGAGCTTTTCTTATTGTGTACTACTGTTAATCAATCGCTGAATGTCCTAGATATTTATACTACTGGAACCTATATTTCATACGTTCCCATCCCACTTAAAGCTCTTATAATTTGATCATTCCTATAAACCATAATCAAAAATGGGACGGGCGTCGCGTCGGCCCAATGAAGCGATAGTTTCTGGTGTCTCGCGCGACCGCCTTTCAATGTATTGCGATCAGGTTGAATGGCGCCAAGCCTTTCTCTTTTATTCTTAACCTGACCCTTTGTATAATTGAAGCTATAGGTACGAGTAATACTGCTATGTAGCCCCCTGGTACCAATCATATGTTTTTTGTTGGTACTAAAGGTGGGCTCAATGCATGCTATCGGGTTTATCTAATTCATAAAAGTTTCGAAGAGCGGCTGACACGCAAAATTTGGCATAAAAGTAAGAGATACATGAACACGCAAATACGACTAAAGCCAATAGGGCCTTGCTAATCCGGACCCGTGCTTATTGGTTGATCGTTGTAATCCGAACGAAAAATGTAGGCTCCGGAAGCGTCAGTCGTAACGTAGGAAATGGAATACACGTTCAGACAAACCTATTAGTAAAACCGAACTATTCGTCCCTGTTGTCTTTTTTTTTTTTTTTTTTATTTTATTCATCAAAAACTTACGACTATTTTTAACAATTTGTTTCGCCAAACTGGTAACAGTTTGTTGGCGGTACGCTCTTATCATTAAATTATATAAACCTATAATATATGCATGCAAGTGTACTACTAACTAGCTACTACAACATAAGCAAGAAACTACATTACATTATTATGTCTGCAGATGTCGTACCGGTAATGCTATAGCACCACGCAATACGCATCCTCAATCATACTGCTTACAAAAAACAAACTAACTTAGCTACTTACAGAAATAATTACTTAATTGTACATTACCTAAATTAGGAGAGATTTGAGGTGTTTTTTAATTGTGCCTAGACATAGTTTATTTTCACTGAGTAAAATAGGGTATTTATTGCATATTTTAGGAATTAAGTATTCTCTAGTTCTCTCACCATAATAATTTATAGATGATGGCTGTGACAGTTTACCTTTAGCTCTCGACCTAGTGAAGTGACTGTGTGATAGTGGTACTTTATAATCCTTACTATAATATGATTCTAAGGCGAGCAGATATTTAACTTTATTGTGAACAGGTAAGATTTTACAAATATTAAATAATTGATAATAGTCACTTTTACATTTGTCTTTGGTTTTTTTGTCTATTAGGTATTTTATTAGCCTTAATTGAACTTGTTTGATTTGGTCCAAATATGTTTTAAATGTCAGTCCATAGCAGCCCAGCCCATAGCTCATTAATGAATCTGCCAGTGCATAATACACAACATACAGGGTGCGTTTGTTCAGAATTCTGTTCAAATAGTAAAATTTTCCTAAGATAGACCTGAGTCTATTGCAAACCTCATTAACATGTAATTTCCAATTAAAATTCTGATCAATCAACAGTCCTAAATATTTGAAGCTATTTACCAATTCCAGTTTATTACATTTACATGCTATTTTATTATTGTGAAAAGCACTCGTAGCTATGGCCTAAAATTTTAATTTCCGAATTACAAGTGTTTTTAGCCTGTTTATTGTGGGGTGAATAAATACGCATGCATTTAGTTTTACCTAAGTTTAAAATTATTCCATTGTCGTGAGCCCACTTAGAAATATTTTCGAAATCACCCTGAACATTGCGCACCATGTCTGCCATATTTTTACCGGCGTACAACAGGCACGTCTCGGTTTACTGTAGTTACAACATCTGCTTCCTTCTTTGTTTATTTATAAACTGTTCATTAACCGGTGACGTAATTACATTGTGGTCCGTATAAACTATATTACCTACAACTATTTATGCAAACTAGAGTGACTAGGTACGTAGATGACGTATTAGGTTCAGACTACTTCAGACGAATGGCGTGTCTATAAATATATGTCTGGATCGATTGGTAATAGACTACCTTGTTTGTTAGATGACTGTCGGTCTTTTATAAGCCTAAGCAATAAATTGTACTGTTTAGGACTCATCGTAACCATTCGATCTCTGTTTTTATTCGAGACTGAAATAAAAAGGATAATTTCATGCAAGAACGGCTTTTGCTCCTATACACCGTCTGAATTTATACATACTAATATTTCATTTATACACCTATTTCCCCCGACTGGGCTTCAACCCGTAATGTAGCCTAATAAGTAATACCATTGCCATAGGTCACTTTCGACACACATCAAAGAAGGCAAATTTTGATGGCACATCACTTTAAGTCATATCGATCCTGTTTGAAAAATTGACTTTGCATATCTCCCTCATGTCCACCACGTGTTCACTCATCAATCACCCCAACTAACTCTACATCACCGACCCAGTCTGTGTACCAGGTGCCCAACAACGGCTCACCAGTTCGGCGCGCCGTCGGCGGCGGCTCCCAGCGTGGGACGCCCACTCGGTCGCGGACTCCGCAGGCGCTCATGAGCGGCCGCATGGTGGACCCGAAGCTTGTGCAGCTGATACTGGATGAGATCGTGGAGGGCGGGCCGAAGGTGCACTGGGATGATATCACTGGGCAGGAGGTGAGTCTTTGTGATGGTTCTAATTTTAATGCTGACAGTAGCTATTCTGAAGGCAAAAATTATAATTTTAACGCTGTTAAACTATACATTTTGCTAAAAAGTACATTTACGGGAACACTCATATAGTCGAATTTTAATTAAAGAAATGAAGTTTTTGATAGAGCCCTAAAATTCGAATTTCCGCCTTCAGAAACGACATCATTATGGCTTTAAATGTGCTGGATAAGAAGTTGTTTCTTATTAATTGTTTAATTCGATGTCGGATTAGGCTCAAGTTGAAAATGAGAGTGATAACAGGAAAATTATACTGCCACGTTTAACCCATGGGTTCCGCTCATCTCGCATAATCTTTATTGACCAAAACTCATTTCGCATAACTCGTATGGTCTAAACTTTTTTGGCCGAACCATCACTTTGCCAAGACTTATGTGGCATAAGGCTCGTTTCGTCTAAAACTCTTTAGGCACAATCTTTAAACACCTAAGTTTCGTTTGCTCAAATTTATGTTCGTCTATACCTATGTATAATCTTGTTTCTCGTAATGTTATCTTAATAAATAATATATTAAGTATGTAGTAAATGTACAAATTGTGGTATTTTTCTCCTACATCCCGAAAATCACGATATTGTATGATCAAAAATCGAAAGTTAACGACCAATATAATTATTACAAACCCCATGAGATCGAAACCTAAAAATAGGTGCGACGACGAGCAAAGCGAGGAGGAGCGTGTTAGGTGCACATGTTCATAAAAACCAAAGCGGAGCGTTTTCCAAACAGCGGAAACAATACAAGTAGGGTTTCTGCTCGAGAATTCTCGAGCTCGAGAAGATTCGAGAAATTCGGCTTGATTCGAGACGAGAAAAAAATCTGAAGACTCGAGAATTTCTCGAGCCTTGAGATAAAAATTAAGAATATTCAATTCGAATTTTCCTGCGCCGCTTAACAACACACACGCATACCATGCGCGTGTACCTATTATGATTTATTATGTTTCATCTCCATTTAAGCTAGTGCTGTACTGATAGAAATGATTAAAAGATAACGTAGTAATAGTTACGTACTGAAAACGTATGGGATCTTCCGTCTTCGCTGTTGCTGTTGTCACTGGCACCGCTGAAGTGGCAGGCGATAGGCACGACGACGCTCCGCTCGTGAGTGTCGCCGCTGGCATCCTGTCACCGGGTGCACTGGACCGCTGCTGATGTCTGCTTGTCACTGGCACCGCTGAAGTGGCCGGCGATAGGCACGATGACGCTCCGCTCGTGAGTGACACCGCTGGCATCCGGTCACCGGGTGCACTGGACTGTCACTGGCACCGCTGAAGTGGCAGGCGATAGGCACGATGACACCCCGCTCGTGAGTGTCACCGCTGGCATCCTGTCACCGGGTGCACTGGACCGCTGCTGCTGGGGCCCCTGACTCCGGTTAAGTTCACCCGAAGCGCGCCTTGATGTGATGTCCTGGTGCCGCTAAGTGATAGGGCGGTGGCGCAGCTCGCGGCGCCACTGCTAGCACTGGGCACACCGGAGCTCGACTGCTGATGCAGCCATCCCTACCGGAACGATCCTCGGATCGCCCGGTTGACGCCTTCAGAGACGATGCGTCTCTGATTTCTAGCGCCTGATCAAAAAGTGGCTACTACTAGGGTGGTGTGGTCAGTGACCACATCCACCTGGATCCGGCTCGAAGGACCATGAAAAGGCTTGGTAGCCTTATGTTAGGATCGCTGGTAGTAGAAGCATGGTTTATTGGTATATTACAAAAGGTCATTAACATGAAAGATAACTTAATACCGCGATGTAGTTTGCGGGATAGTGACATCTATGTAATTACATGACAGTTGTTTGATAACTGAACACGTACTGTTTCTTAGTTCATGTGGACCAAAAGAAGTCATCCGATGTTAGGCTCTCATTTTTTTTCTAATAGAAAAACTTCGATTCTGTTTTGTTATTACCTATGTTTATTTGAACCTTTACAATTTTATTGGTAAAGTCGAGAAAATGATACCGGCCAAATGGGCGCCGTCACAATTGATTGCTATACGGGTTCGTTTTATGGCATTTCTCATCACTTCAGCGAAAATTTCGGTCGAGAGATTCTCGCACTCGTGTCAAATGTTGTCCTTAAGGGCTGCCAGAGACACGGGTTTATTCACATAAACGTAATACTTCAAAAAACCGCAGAAAAACCGTCTGAAACGGTTAAATCGGGCAATATTGCATATAAAAATGACAGATATGTTAGAAGGAATTATTCACAACAGCTTTGTGGCCGCACTCTTATCTCGAGGAATAACACAGAATAGAAGAAAGTTGTCTATGACACGTCTTGTCTATGGACTGAGCGTTTTCTGACGTTTCCGGCACTTGATTCGCGAGCATGAGTTACGCATGGTTCATTAAAAACTAATCCTATTGAATACCATAAATAAAAGTAATGTGAGTTAATATTTCTATCTTTATTAGATAAAACGAAAAAAAGGCGACCCGAAAATTGAATAAACACAATAATTATTCCGCGTTCCTAGGGATCACTCCACGGCTTATGAACTTGTATTCTGTCTAGTCCACCAATATCTAAACTGATTTGAAATTGGCGGCCATTTTCACACAATGAGAGCGACTTCCAATAGGGTGATTGTGAGTACTTTTGGCCCACTTTTTACTAGTAATTAGTAGCTTGCTAGACAGCTAATTATGAGTATTCGTAAAGTATTTTCTTTGTGATTAAGTTAAAAAAAGGAGATTTAGTGTTTTTTTTTTAAATTTAGGCATTTTTCTAAAGGTTTTCTTAGAAAGGCTCGAGACTCGAGAAGACTCGAGAATTTGGGCTCGAGAATTCTCGAAGCTCGAGAACGAAAACAGGTCGAGAAATCAGAAACCCTAAATACAAGGCACCAGTTTGCGCTATGTAGGGAGACGCTCCGTCAAAGTTAAAGCCAAACGAATATTATTACTTTGTATAAACCTAATAAACCTATGCCATAGCATTATTAGGCTATTCAAGATTTGGCCATACCATTATTAGGCTAAACAATGTTATGCGAAATAACTTTTTACTAAACGAGATTTATGCCATACGATTTTCGGCGTAACGAGACTTTGACCAAACGTTACTATGCAATACGAGACTAGGCAAATAAATCTTATGCCAAAAAAGGTAGAACCTTAACCCATATATCTTAGTGTCTACTTTGTTGTATAAACGGCAAGAATAGTACGACTTTATAAACGATATTTTCCATGCAAATGAAGATTTGAACCAGTTGTGAAACCTGGTCCATATAGTCATATTCTTCTAATTTCTTTTAGTTATTTCTCCGTGTATAATAAATTTGTCATATCCATAATACAATCCCACTATCTTTAATCAAGAGCAGATATTTCCACCGCAGTCACTTTATTTACAATAAATCTATGGCCGTTTACCTATTGTCTTGCCCCTGCAACGTGTCACAGGCGTGGTGTAGTATTAATTGTCGACCATAATGGATTGTTTGGCCGAATGCCAGCCATGTACTGCCAAGCGCAGAAGGTTGCGTTACGACCCACAATAGGTAAACATTTATCACTGAAAGAAAAATGCAGTTTACTCTTGTGTTTTACCTACAAGATGATATATTCATGACTTTCTTTGTCTCAGTTACCATGGTTAGACAAAATAAAGTAGACAAAAACTGCAAAAGCTGCTTGCTGGTTGAGGATATATTGGGAACTGTATAAATTCAATTTTGGACGTTTATTCATTGATGAATAGAAAGATTTTGTATAATGACACTGTCTTTAGTTTTAAAACAATGTTCTTTGTACGTTTGTTTTCAAATACACATTTCTGACAAAATTTTCATGGTAGCTTCGGTTAGACGCCACTTTGTGTGTAAAATGAATTAAATTTATTCATAAAAACATATAAGTCACAAACATGCATTATATCCACTAGAAGTAAAATTAAAACTCGATTTTCACACTTAGTTTATTTATTTATTTTACTATATTAGGAAAACTTAACTAATTTGTTTTGTAGATAACAATGACAGGGTATGTAAGTTAGTTAATAAATATATAAATAAATATCTTTATTCATTAAAACATTTTACAAAGAAAACTTAGCGCCGGGGTCCTGTGCTAAGTCGAGACCTGTATTACAGAGACCCCGTCCCTCCTCTCGGGATCACATTACTATTTTAATGATATAAAGTGCTAGGTATATAATAATATTACAAAAAAGTGCAATATAACACAAAATATTTAAGTTAAAAACAAATAATATCTATGCTATACTTAACAAATCATCAAATTTACTATCTTCTCACTCAGACAACTATTACAAATAAAGATTCAGTGGAGTCATAGTCCAAGGTTTTAAGAAACGAGATTAGTGTGTGTTTGCAGTGGTGTATTGTCATAGGATAGATTTTTAAGATTTTGTTTAACTTGTTATATAAAAGGGCTGAGCAAATATTATAGTGTCGACGGGCAAATACTGTTTCAGAAGTGTAATTTCGTATGACAGTGTCTTGTCTTCTTAAAAGATTAATTTTTGGGTTATACGGTGTGGAACGATGTCTCCTTAATATTGAATTCAGTACAAATAATTGCCGGATTGTGAGTAGATTATGTGTACAATACAATTCATAGGTTGGGAATCTGTACGGCTTGAAGAACATAACTTTTGTTGAGGGTAGCTTATGTTTCACAAGTTTCCACCTCTAGGTAGATTAGTTAGGTAGTATAGGGAGGGTTAACTAAAGCTTAGACTTAATCTAATCGCAAATACACATAACTTTATAACAAAAAGAGGGAGTTAAATTATAAAACAAAAAACAAAGAAATCAAACTAAATTAAACTAACCAGGTTTATGAGAACCAAAGTAGTCAGAAACCAGCTCATTGGAAATAGATGCTATGCTACTAATAAAAATGTCCATGTCACTGTGGTCACGCAATATATTATTTATGAGATTAGGTACACGCCAGAAGAAAGAGTTCTGCCTGTAGTTACTTGATACAAGGGGAACATAGAGTAAAGACGGCTGACGAATTTGCTTGGTTGGAGTGAAAAATTTAACTAACGAAAGCAACTCAGGGCTGTCTACTAATCCGTGAATAATTTTTAAAAAGAAAATGATGTCAGCAATTTTACGGCGGTTGGATAATGGAAGAAGGTGATGACGCTTGCAGCGATCATCATAGCTGGGATCAGCTATACCGGTCCTGTAGGACAAGTATCGTAAAAATCTTTTTTGTATTTTTTCGACCCTGTCAAAATATTCATGATACCTAGGATTCCACACTTGTGAGGCATACTCGAGTATGCTTCGAACGTATGCACAGTAAATTATTTTTATAGTTTTGATTTTGGTGAAATTTTTAGATATTCTGATTAGGAACCCCATTGATTTATTAGCCTTCGATATAAGTTGATCAATGTGATGATCAAATAGGAGTTTTTCATCATGAACAACTCCCAGATCTCTGACCTGATTGACCCTTATTAATTTAGTGCAAACCATGAAGACCTGTATTAGGTCTACTGAATAAGGAGTCGTTAAAATTGAAACCGAAAGGTTAATTCTGAACCACTTTTGTTTATCACGTGAGTTTTAACTATGGAAGTATTTTTTTTCATGAATAAATGTAGTTGAACAGAAGTTGCCAGAATGACCCCGCCACCCGCTTACTAAACCTACCACTTTTACAACACCCATGTAGGTATATCTTGCCGTGAGTCTTTTGTTTTTTAATCACACGCGGGACAATCGACTGTTGATGAACCGTTCAGAATCTGACAGTATAGTATCTGAGATTAAAAATCAGACTCTGAGCCCCAGTTTCACCATACTCTGTCAGATCATAACAAGAGATTAGTTGTGGACTTTTGACACAACTGTCAAGAATTTAATATGGAAATCATGTATAATTGATTATATTACAATGTAACAGGGGTGCTAATGATCTAACAGACTATGGTAAAACTAGGCATAAACCTACCACTTTTACAACACCCTATACATCTCGCCACGAGTCTAACACCACCTACCACCCCCCAGGCGGCGAAACAAGCCCTGCAGGAGATGGTGGTGCTGCCGGCGCTGCGGCCCGAGCTGTTCACGGGGCTGCGCGCGCCCGCCCGCGGCCTGCTGCTGTTCGGACCGCCGGGGAATGGTACGTAGTTAAATATGTGTCTTGTTTTGGGTGCTCATGAAGTAAGTGATTACAAGGGCGATGTTTGTAACTCTCCGTGGCCCACGTAACTCCAAAATAGATCGATCGAATGTAGAGGTGAAGAAAGCGTCATTTAATATTCAAGTGATAATAAAAACGACCGAATGGCGTAGTGGTTAGTGACCTGACTACTGAGCCGATGGTCCCGGGTTCGATTCCCGGCTGGGGCAGATATTTGTTTAAACACAGATATTTGTTCTCGGGTCTTGGATGTGCCCGAAAAATGGCAATAGGCCCGCCCCCTATTTCATTGGGACTAACATAACACTCTGGCGAAAAGTGGGTGCAGCAATGCACCTCTGCCTACCCCGCAAGGGAGTACATTAGTACAAGGCGTGAGTGCGTGTTTTTTTTTTTTTTTTTTGATAATAAAAAGAGTGTTGTTACTAACGTAACCTTACATAAGTAGGTGGAAGTTACAGGACGAGTCCACAGCAGTCTTGTGGCGCATTTTTGGAGAGGTTTATGTAGAGCAGTAGATCACAGGCTGAAGATAATGATGAATTAATGTTATCATAAGCAAATATCAAACATAATTCCTGAACTGTTTGAAATATACTCGACATCTAGTTAGATCTGACCTGCTTTTAAGGCCGCTAATATGCCCTCTATTCCCTCTCCAGGCAAGACCCTGCTAGCGCGCTGCGTGGCGGCGGAGTGCTCGGCCACGTTCTTCTCCATCTCGGCGGCGTCGCTCACCAGCAAGTACGTGGGCGACGGCGAGAAGATGGTGCGCGCGCTGTTCCAGGCCGCGAGGGAGCTGCAGGTGGGGCCGCCAGGGGGCGCGAGGAGTTATACGTTATAATGTCAGGGAGGAGAAACCTGACGTATACGAAAGAACCTTACATAATATGGACCGCGCATCCAGGAAATTACCGCCACTCTAATATAAGGACCTATCCGCTCCATTCGTTTCTATAGCGGCAAATAGCGCACTAAGCGCGATGCTTAGGCATACATGCGCTTCACTCATTTATATAGCGGCAAACAGCGCACTGAAAGCGTTGCGTAGGCATAAATGCGCTTCGGTCATTTTCATAGCGGCAAACAGCGCACTAACCGCGTAGCGTAGGTATAGACGCGCTGCGTTCATTTTCATACCGGTAAAAAGCGCTATGACCGTGTTAAATAATCATAGATGTGCTTCGCTCATTTTCATACCGGTAAACAGCGCTATGACTGTGTTGCGTAGCCATAGATGCGCTTCGCTCATATCCATACCTATAAACAGCGCACTAACCGCGTTGCGTAGCCATAGATCCGCTCCGCTCATTTTTATAGCGCACTAAAAACGCGTTGCGTAGTCATGGATCCACTCCACTCATTTCCACACCGTCAAACAGCGCAGTAGCGGCGGCGGCGGCGCAGTGCTCGGCCACGTTCTTCTCCATCTCGGCGGCGCCGCTCACCAGCAAGTACGTGGGTGACGGCGAGAAGATGGTGCGCGCGCTGTTCCAGGCCGCGAGGGAGCTGCAGGTGGGGCCCAAGCACGGGCACTTGGAGTTATACATAAACATATCGGCTGCAGAAATCTATAGTGTCCACTGATCCTTACATACGTCCGGCGCACCCTTCCAGATGAAACCCAACATATCAATTGTAGCTTACAATCATACGATCCGCGTATCCTGGAAATCCGCGATTGCGCTTCACTAGAGCTATTTGACAACGCCACGCCAAGAAGACGTCCTATCATTCGTTATTTGCCGCTCCGCGTATTTTTATTCTGACAAACAGCGCACTGACCCCGTTGCGTAGACATAGATGCATTTAGCTCATTTTTATAGCGAAAAACAGCGCACTAATCGGGTTCCGTGGGCATTTTCATACCGACAAACAGCGCACTGACCGCGTTACGTAAGCATAGATCCACTTCGCTCATTTTCAAACCGGCAAACAGCGCACTAATCTCGTGGCGTAGCCGTAGACGCGCTTCGTTCACATTTTTAGAAGCAAACAGCGCACTGACGGCGTTGCGTTGATTTAGATGCGCTTCGCTCATTTCCATAGCGACAAATAGCGCACTGACCACGTTGCGTAGGCAACGCGATGCGCTTGGCTCATTTTCATAGCGGCAAACAGCGCACTGGTTACGTTGTGTTGCCATAGAGTTCAACATTCTGCTCCATATAGCAGCAAGTACGTGGGTGACGAAGAGATGGTGCTAGCACTGTTCTAGGTCGCTAGGGAATTTCAGGTGAGGGGTTCTTGGCCAAATTCGAAGTAAAGGGTTTCTTGTTTTCTTATGGGCAAATAGCGCACTCATAATTTTTTCAATACGAGTGTGTTCTGTAATACTTTTTTTCAGTACACTGATTATTAAAAAAGAATACTATAAACATTGTTCTAGAATAATATTTTGGTAACTTAGTCAGATAAACCACTCAGAAATTTCGACTGAGAAATATAGATTTTTACAAACAGCACGTTAAAACTCTTTCTTTACTACCTCCTCGCGGACAACCACACCCTTAGTTACATAACATTGCCTCTAACGCTGAAAGTCTCCGTTTAAAATCCTGACCAAGACACGTTTTTTTTTCAATTTCCATTATAACAAACAGCGCACTCCCCCCACAGCCCTCCATAATCTTCGTTGACGAGGTAGACTCTCTACTCTGCGAGCGTTCTTCAGGCGAGCACGAGGCGTCGCGGCGGCTCAAGACAGAGTTCCTGGTGGAACTGGACGGTCTACCGGCAGCCGGGGCGGATAGGCTGGTGGTGATGGCTGCGACTAATAGGCCGCATGAGCTGGATGAGGCTGCTCTCAGGTGAGGGTTGATTGTTGTTGGTGTAGGTGGCGCCACTGTCTAGTTCTAACAGTAGATCTAGTGAGAGTTCTAGAGCTCTTCGTCTATAAAAACATAACAGTCTGCGAATTGGCAATCCTTTCCATATATTTTTTTCGGATATTCATTTTTTGTTTTGTTTTCTTATATTATTTGATATCGTAATTTATTTACCTACGTAACTTATGTAATAGGGAATATGCGTAATTTTTTTTTATACTTTTATTGGATAGTTTTACATCACTTTATTATAGTTAAAAAAAATTCAACGCCAAAATAAGTAATTTAAGGTATTTTAAAGAAAGTTAAAAAATTACAACCATCACGACCACTTTGAAATTCCCGTCAGGATGGCGGGCTGTCGTGACGTCATAATCGTTTAATTTCACGGCTCAGAATAATGAGTCCCGTCAGTCGGCATAGATTTTTTACCTAATCAAGTAATCACAGAGTACTTTTGTATTTTCAACAAACCAATGTTGTCATGGTAACAAACGAAAAAGGAAGTGTATAAAGTGTGATCAGTGGCTGTTTTGTAATGGTAATAAAGTGTGACCAGTGGCTGTTTTGTAATGGGAGCTCGTAAATAGCTGCTAGTAGCTCTTTTGAAATGGGAGCGCGCAAACCAGAGGACCTTTGTACACAATATTACGCTATTATGGCAATATGAATATAAAGTAATATTTGTATTGTATGTAAGTACTTACTGTAACTTTGGTTCTCAGTAAGAGAGACTAGGGTTAGTGGGTCATTCTATTCTATTATCTGTGGGGGTGTAAGAACCTGCACCTGGCTCTCTTGAATGGAACCATTGTGCATATCTCAAAGGTCTAAACCCCCTTATCTAAACTATCGAATAAGAGTATAAAAATATATGCATATTCCCTAATATTTGGGCACACGGCTCTCGACTTTTCAATAGTCTTTGCTGTCCTTTTACCGCAGCTGGCCACAGTTTACTCGTTCATACTGCGTAATATATTTAATGTGTCCAGTTCTTCTGATTACGAGAATTCTTCCATAACTTAATTTAGAAAAAAATAACAACTTTTGAAATATACTAACGACTGCCATTATAACCTAAAAGTAGAAAGAGCAACTTGTGTCATGTTCATGTCATAATACTTACAATACAAATTTAATTTTATTGTGTTGCAATATGGAGCATATTTAAGTGGCTCGTTGACTAGCGAATGGCTGTTTACGCCTCATTACAATAGAACAACTAGTGGCAGCCCATACACTACCAACAAAAAATATAAAAAGTCCTAAACTTTGCAAACAAACAAGCATATCAAACAAGAAGTGGAGAGGTTATAGGAGGCTAGGATCTACTCGTATTGGAAGAATTTTTATGTGATCCATCGTATCTGATCACAACGAGCATCACAAATACTCGGTGACATTAACATTTCTTTGTTTACACTTGACATTTATTTAACTATACGCAAACGCAAAGAAGTTATTATTCTGAGATTGATATATAAAGAATTATGACGTCACATCCGCCCTAAGAAAATGGGTGACGTTTCTCGGAAGTTAGAATTTACCGAAGTTTTTTTGTACTTTTCAACTTCATTTACTTGCTCAAAAATAAATTATAATCAAAAATAATGATGGAGTCGTAGTTATGAAACAACAAAGTTTATTATAAATAATATTTGATCTTTATTTGAACCACTTGCATGTTCCCTATTGTCCCTCGGACGTTTAGAAAACCCTTTAAGTATATAATATTTCCTGCCTAAGGACCCCAATAAGTGACTTTCACGCCTCGAGTTACAATTCACTTCTTTCTCCCCTAGAGTACCAATAACAATGTAGAACGTTGAGTTGCTTTTCCCTTTTGGTTCAACACACACATTTCGCCTCTTACTAACTGTTATGTATCTATCTCATCTGTTGTATGTGTTATGTTTATCTATCTAAAGAAATTATAATCGACCTTTATCATTCCAGACGTTTCCCCAAACGCGTATACGTCTCACTCCCCGACGAGCAAACCCGAGCGGCACTCTTAACCCGTGTGCTGTCGCGCGGCGCGGCGTCTTCTGCCGTTGACGACGCTCAGGTGGCGGAGCTGGCGGCGCGCACCGAGGGGTACTCGGGCAGCGACCTCGCCGCCCTGTGTCGCGATGCCGCGCTCGGACCCATTAGAGGTAACTGTATACGAAGTCGATTTCTTTCCCTATCACTCTAATTTTTAACCGCTCTTTACGTGAAGGGACGTTCCCAAAAAAGTGGAAAACTGCACAAATTGTACCAGTTCATAAAAAGGGGTCGAAAACCAAAGTTGAGCACTATAGGGGAATCTCAATACTAAATACCATGGGTAAATTATTTGAAAAACTTGTTTATGATGTCATATATCCTATTATAAGCAAGGGGATCTCAGATAAACAACACGGGTTCCTTCGCAGACGCTCGACTATTACTAATTTGGCAACTTTTCTGAACTATGTGATGGGTGCTATGGACGGTGGCGGGCAGGTTGACGTGATCTACACAGATTTTGAAAAGGCTTTCGATCGTGTGGATCATGTCATCCTGCTCGTAAAACTACATAACCTCGGAATTCACGGAGATCTTCTACGTTGGATCAAATCTTACCTCACCAATAGATCTCAGGCAGTTGTTATTGGAGGATATCGGTCTGATTATGTTTCTATCCCTACAGGCGTCCCACAGGGATCTCATTTGGGCCCGCTTTTCTATTGCGCATACCTGTATGATATAACTGACTGTTTTAAATTCTCCAAACATCTTCTTTACGCAGATGACAAAAAAATATTTTTTAGGGTAACCAATGAACAAAACTGTGCCGCAATTCAAGCTGATCTCAACAGATTATGTAAATTTTACCAAAATAACAATATTACTGTAAATGCGAACAAATGTGAATGTATAAGTTTTACACGCAAGAGATCCCCTATCTATTACAATTACCATTTGAACGGCATAAATGTCAACCGGGTAAGAGTTATTCGAGATTTAGGTGTTTTACTAGACGAAAAACTACTTTTTGATAAACATATAGACACAGTCACTAACAAAGCATACAAAAATTTAGGTTTTGTTTTACGTACCTGTCAACTTTTTAATGATCCGCACACAATAAAGATAGTTTATTATGCATATGTTCGCAGCATATTAGAATACGCCTGTCATATTTGGTCGCCCCAATATGTTATATACAAAACACAACTGGAGCGTATACAAAAAATATTTATCAACCACCTGAACTATCGTGCTAGAAAACCCGTGGACGCGTACATAGATGGGTGCAGATTGCATGGACTGTTAACGCTAGAAGAACGCAGAACAGTGCTTGATATGTGCTTGCTGTTTGACATCGTGCGAGGATTACTAGACTGTCCTGAGCTGGTAGGTAGCGTGGGATACCGAGTACCAGGCCGTCGCACCCGTCATACGCCTTTGTTTCACGTTCCATCTTGCTCCACTAATTATGCTGCTAATTCTGTACTCAACCGAATAACACAGACTTTCAACAAGAGATTCGGAAATATTGATATTTTTAACTGTTCTAAAATGTGTTTTAAAAAACAAATTATAGATATACTCACAAACAGATAATATCTATCCTACCCCTATCATTACCAATTCTAATTTAATTAATTAATTTAATGTATTAATTATATCTATATATTTATATGTATGTATTTGATAGTAAATTTTTACTTATCGTAAGTACTTATGTATGTATTGTAATTATGTATTATCCATTTAATATTTTTATAACAGTAATTTATATATACAACTTATATTTATTAGTATAATTGGTCTTAATTCCTATTTCTTACCCTATCCTTCTTCCCAAACACTACTCTGAGAAGCTAATCAATTTTACTTGATGAATGATGGTTTTATTGCCTTACAAACAAGATTTTAATTTTAACTTTAATTACGTAAGTACTATACTCACATCATTATGCAGTTAGTTGGACCTATTTAGTTAAACCTATTTAGTTACATTTAAGTTATCTAATTGATAAGATTATAGTTATGTTACTTATATATACCTAAGTTTTTTAAGCCTTTTTTGTGATCTGTCCCGATCTCGATATAGAATGTACTATAGTAATCTTACTGTGAATCCTATTATTAGCCTTACTGTTTTGTTTGTACTTAGCATTAATTTTTACAATGTAACGCTGTTGGATTTTCAATAAAAACTAAATAAAATTAAAAAAAAAAAAAAAAAAAATACAGCTGGGAAGCAGATATAATGTATTTGACCAACGCGCAGAAGAAAACCGCGCAGCGCCTTTTGTGCGCGCTGTAATGTCGCTTGGTTTCTTATTAGCTACCAGTTGCTGCCACACGGGTTCGTTATCGACATAGATAAAAGTCTGTATATCGCGATTCGCTATCAATACGGCGCTGTGATTGTGAAACGCTCCTTTAAGCGAGTTTGTCGATGTCGATAACGAATAGCGGCTGCAACAATAGATGGCCGCCATTTTGATTTCTGGAGAACGAGAGCAGACGTCAAGATCACTATGGCGTCACTATTAACTACTGCGGCCACAGCAATAGATGGCCGCCATTTTGGTCGACATTTCTAAAGAACGACAGTAGAAGTCACTACCGCTATGGCGGCGCCACTAGCCCGTGTGGTGTCGCGCGGTGCGGCGTCGTCTGCCGTTGACGACGCACAGGTGGCGGAGCTGGCGGCGCGTACCGAGGGGTACTCGGGCAGCGACCTCGCCGCGCTGTGTCGTGATGCCGCGCTCGGGCCTATTAGAGGTAACTGTAATAATATATAGCAGGGAAATACATACGTAAATAATGTATTTTGACCAATGCGCAGAAGAAAGCCGTTTCGGCGCGATGTAATGCCGCTTGATTTCTTATTAGCGACCAGTTGCCGCTATACGGGTACGTTATCGACGTAGATACGTGTCGCTATATCGCGATTCGCTATAAATACGGCGCTGTGATAAGTGGAACGCTGAACCCGTGTAGCGCCGCAGCAATATATAGCCGCCATTTTGGTCGACATTTCTAAAGAACGACAGTAGAAGTCACTACCGCTATGGCGGCGCCACTAACCCGTGTGGTGTCGCGCGGCGCGGCGTCGTCTGCCGTTGACGACGCACAGGTGGCGGAGCTGGCGGCGCGTACCGAGGGGTACTCGGGCAGCGACCTCGCCGCTCTGTGTCGTGATGCCGCGCTCGGACCCATCAGAGGTAAGAGGATGCTGGTAAATAGATAACTACTACAACTTTGACTAATTGTGTATTTTGAAAACCGCGCAACGGCTTTCTAGGTTTCTTATAAGCGACTAGTTGCAGCTACACGGTTTCGTTATCGACGTAGATAAACGACACTAAATCGATATTAACTATACACTATGGCGCTATAAGTGGAACGTTTTTTGACGTCGATAACGAACCCGTGTAGCAGCCGCAGCAATAGATGGCCGCCATTTCAAGAGAACAGCAGCAGAACAGTCGTTATCGCTATTAGGTACTGAGCTAAACGCTTGGATATGAATATGACACTATGGTACATACCAATAAGATGCTGTAAATATCACAAGTAGAGAACATCTTTTCTTCCTTTAATTTACGTTTCGCTTCCCCAAATTTCACGTATACGATACGGAGAGTAACGTATTTGCGATATACATGACTCATTTCTAACAAACCCGTTCACCCACAGAACTGGACCCCGAGGAAGTGAAGAGCCTGGACCCGTCGCTGGTGCGTCCGATCACGTTGCAAGACTTCCTGGACTCGCTGAAGAGGATCCGGCCGTCGGTGTCGCCGCACAGCCTGGTGGCCTACGAGAAGTGGTCGCTGCAGTATGGCGAGCTCGGCATGTGAGGGGAGCTGACAGGTGGGGGCACTGGTTTATTATAACTTTGTAAAATATAGCATGAGTCTTGTAAGATTTGATAGACTTCATCATCATCATGATCATCATCATCAGCCTATAGCAGTCAACTGCTGCACATAGGCATAAGTAGCATCGAAGTAGAAAAAAAAACTACTTCGATGAGTATAGTATTTAAAGTATCCGCCGGCCGAAATTGAATGTGTTTAGTTTGTTTATCTCTCAGCGTTGAATCTGTTGGGTATCCCTTCAGTTTTCGCGCCTACTTGTAATGTGGCATCGCTGTTAAAAGTGGGTGCACCCCTAATTGTAGCTACATCTTGTTTATGTTATTTAACTTACCAAAGTAGAACAGTGGTTGTAAATTTGCTAAACTTATTTTATTTTCCTTATTGCAGGTATCACAGGATTCAATCAGCCGGTTAGTCTATAACTAACTATTGTATCAAGATGGAGGTCCAGGGGTAAGATTAAGAATGACATATGTATGTACTGTTGGGTGGGGAATGTTTTCAACAAAATGCATTTAATCTTCGCTCAAATTTTACAAATATCTCAGTCTTATGATGATACAGAACCGATATTTCTATACTCTTTCATTGTAATTCTTTATAACGGGCTGGTTATAAAACAGATCTAGTCAATGCCCGATCTGATTCTATTATAGAATTTAAATAACGCGTTTCGGCGAATCTCACATCTCCCTTTCACTTAAGTAATTATATAAAGGAGACAAAATATCAAACATAGTCAATATATTTTGTCCCTCTCGCACTAAAATACCATATGATCCCAAAAAGTCCCCTAATTAATTTTATTATTGCCTTATGTGGTCTTTTATCGAATCTTAAAAGATCTGGTATCGTTATTAATAACTAAACATTCTCATCAGAACCTAAATAAAACCGTAAACTTGCCATGATACCTGTGTAAAGTGTTTGTGTTGTCTATGAAGACGGATGGTGAATCCATAACTGCACTACCGTACCGATACGACCCCACAATTCCAAAATGGCGGCTGTTACTGAATCCACCAATCACAAGTGAGCTTGCTCAGTGGCGCCATTTGAAAGAGGCTTAAACTTTAATCTATGAAATGAAGTACAAGTTAGTCCACACTGTCTAGGTTGAGGTTATCTGTCGGACAATAATCATATCAGTTTAAAGGGTTGTCCTAATAGACGACTAAAATGGTAGTGCTTATGCGAATCGGCGGTCGTTTCGCTTACTCGTGATTCATCTATTAGGACGACATGCCTAAAGTTTTGACACAGTAACAGCATTTAAGCACACAGATAAATTTTATCCTGACTTTGTGAATCAGCTATAAATGCTATTTTGTAGCGATGCGCGATTATAAATGATACTACATTAATTATTCGATTATTACAATCATTCGATTATTCGATTATCATTTTAGAGTATTACTAATCATTTACCACTACTTTTGTATCGCTACTTATTCGTCGCTACTTTTGCATTTACTACTTATTCATCGCTACTTTTGCATTTACAACTTATTCGTCGCTACTTTTTCATCGCTACTTTTGCATTTACAACTGATCGCTACTTTTGCATTTACAACTGATTCGTCGCTACTTTTTCATTTACTACTTATTTATCGCTACTACAAATTTGCGCGGGACGCTAATTCAATTTTTTTTTACTCAGGTGTTGTATAGAGATGGGGTTTGTGGTTTAAAAAAGCATTGTTCTTTTCAAGAAAACCAATAACACTGCCACTGGTATATATTGGAATCTACTTTTTAAACATATACAGGGTGGAACTTTATCAGTGAACTTCCCTCAGGCAGGTGACTCTAACTGAAATACCAAGCAACTTTCATTATGGGATCAACTCTGGCCAAAAAAACAGCTATTCCATAGCAAAGTTATAAATACCTACTCAACCAAAATGTATGGAACAATGAAAGTTGCTTAGTATGTCGGGTAGAGTCACCTGCCTTCGGGAATTTCACTGATAAAGTTCCACCCTGTAGGTATATTCATAAATCCTTAAATTAGTAAATCTAAAAAATTTGCAGGGAACCATTAACCTTAATTTATACTTAAACATTATGCATTGCTTTATTGCTTAATTGACACACACATAACTATAAATTCCTGACTATTAAGACCCTCTTTTTACATTTAACATCATTGATTAAGTATACTGCACCAAATGATGGTAGGTGGGTAAGTTGTTTTTAGGAATAGATGAATGAACTACTTAACTAATATAGTTTTACCGGTAAAAATATAAACCCTGCATTTTATTTTGACATTTATTATGTAAATAGTCCGATAAAAAAACTAAACCAATTGAAACTAGTTACCTATAAATTTTATTTTACTATATTATACATAAGTATATTTAAATCTGTTCTTGTGTACAAATAAAGAATATTCTATCTATCTATATTAATAAACAAAAAAACT
The DNA here is from genome assembly GCF_932276165.1 of Plutella xylostella. Classification (NCBI taxonomy): domain Eukaryota; kingdom Metazoa; phylum Arthropoda; class Insecta; order Lepidoptera; family Plutellidae; genus Plutella; species Plutella xylostella. Next base: position 6,501,366 of record NC_064005.1, read on the forward strand.
AGGCAAGTAATTAATATATAATATAACACTGCTAAAACGTCCCTTAGATACTTACTTACACAGGTATTACTTGGTTTATAATGGTTTAAAAACCTAGTTATTATTCGATATTCCCACCCCTAGTAGTGTCCGACTTAGCGGCGCCCTGGTAGATGGCGCCATAGCTGACCGTCGCCGGCGCGTCTGTGTTCAACTCGCCGCGCCCGCGCCCCTTTCATTCGTCTCACTCATCATTACATTGTTGCAAATAATCGATAATCGAAAAGTAGTGGTACTCATCCACCGCTACTTTTGCATTTACGAATACAAGAAGCGGTCAAGTGCGAATCGATAATCGAAGTAGTGGTGCTTATTCGATTATCGTAATAAGTATATCGCTACTTTGATATTCGATTATGGATAGTAGCGGTAGTGGTGTATTCGATTATTGATATAAGTGATAATCGCGCATCGCTACTATTTTGGATATGAGTGGAAATCTGCGTGACAAAACAAAACACTTTACATTTAAACTGACTTGCCTAAAATGACGGGTGAATAGCCGCTGTAAACAACTACGATCTATTGACGTCTCTTCCATACTAAGGGCGGATTCGACCAACGTCGAGTAACTTTTTACTCGAGAGTAAACTACCGGTTACTCGCGAGTAAGCAGATTTTGCATTCTACCAAACCTGAAACCAAAATAAGTAGCTTATCCCAAGAATAAAAAGTTATACCGCCAAAATTGACCGTATAACGAGCTTATCCGAGAGTAATTTTGTAATGGCGGCGGCACATCAGCTGATTAGAAAACCGTCATATGACATATAAACACATCTGTCAAAACATAAACAAAACCACGTTAAAAGGCAAATTCTTAGAATAACAACAGCGATTAAAATATTTTAATCATAAACAATTTCATACTATTATAATCCATTCAAACTAAGTTGGCATGTCATTTCTATTGGATGCTTTGAAAACGCAGCTATTTTTATTTTAGTTACAGTACATTTTCGTTCCTCGTTCATTCAATTAATCATGGTATAACTTGGTAGAATGCAAATTTACTTATCCCAGATATTTACTCGCGTATAAATTTTATTCCGGTATAGTTATTCTCGTGTAACGTGATGGTTGGACGAATTCGCCCTAAGTGGATAACTTATAAGAGTAAGGAAAACAGTTATAATTTAAAAATAGCTTTTGATGTTGCTTATAAGCGATTGTTTTCAGTATAGGATATACACCATGAATTTTGACATCTTTTATTTTATTTTCTATTCAAATTGCCGATGTAAAGAATATGATACATGGAACATACAAAATGTTAATAGTAACAAACAAAATTTAATTATTTGCCTTATTTTAGTAACTTTTAATAGTATATGTATAAGGTAGGTGGTGCTTTTCTCTGAAACAGTTTTTATTTTATCGTTTCGCAAGTTTGTACAAAAATAGATAGGTACTTACATTCTGTATATTTGGAGTTACTTATTATAAATTTGTTGCAGTTGATTATAGCTTAATGAAATCTAAATAAAGTTTATTTATTATTTGTTATAAAATGATTGTGCTAATATATTTTAAAAATGTAACTTGTATAAGTTGATTTAGTCATTTTATGATATTTTCAGTAATTGTACTTGTTTTTGTACTTACATAAATTACAAAACAGTTCTTATGAATGTTAAATAAACACGTCTTTTTGTGGCTTACTAATTGCCACTAGTTAAGCTGTAAACATATTTTTACAAATATTAAATTAAAGCAAAAACTGCATTATATAAAAGCTGAAAATATTGCTCATACAATTTTGAGTAAAAATATATTTTCAGACTTATTTGTTGTAAAAAAGTAATTAATTCAATTGGAATTTATAAAGGTATCATTGGTGGTACTGCGTAGATATCAGAAGTTGGACCACATTTTTATAATGTGCTATGTGAGCGGATTCAGTGTTAAGAATCTTAGAATACCCGATCAAAAATGAATGATATATCTCTTCATTTTATATATAATAGTGTCAGTATAATTTCTCGTGTAGCTAGATCATCTAGAAACAGCCAAACTAAGCATCACGTATTATAAAATAGTATTTTATTATCATTAGATATTAAATATCCCATAAAAGACAGCGATATACGTAGTGGTAGGTGGTTTACTCGTAAAGTATAAATCGTCTAATATTAGTGTAGTGATCCATTTTACGTAGATGGTAGGTATTTTCAACTTGTTTTCATTATTGTCCTGGTCAGACAGGCAGTTGCAAGGTTTTCTCAAATAATATCCCGTATACTATCACACTCAATGTGAACGTTGAATTAAGAACCTCCTCCTTTTTTTGAAGTCGGTTAAAAATGGTCCTATATCAGTTCAACAATGGACGATTAATCATGGCTTAGTTTCTTGACTATCTGATCTTTATACAGGGGGAGCTTTTCGTAGGTTCACGCAGCTCGAACTTAACCATCATCATCAGCCAATAATCATCCACTGCTGGACCAAGGCCTCTCCCATGGAGTGCCACAACACTCGGTCCTCGGCCTTCCTCGGCAATAACCATAATACATCTTAACAACTTGTCCTTCTGAATAACTGCATTAAAAAAAAAACATTATATTTCTTTAAACATCTCAGATTAATATGTTGTTGAGGCAAGAGTCACTATAATAATGTTCTCTTTAATACTGTGTATATTTGCATTAATCAAACCTAAAATTAAGTACCCATACATAATATATCAAGTAAACCTTGCGACTGCTATTTGTCTATCTTAAGATACGCCGTTTTACCATTCCTAGATATTTGTAATCTGTAATTATAGTATGACATACTTACATTATATTAGATATTGGTTTTACTTTCTACCCTAGATAGGTAATATTGTCTTTTGTGTTTTTACGAAGGGCTGGTGGTCCCTTTTATAAAAATTAGGCATGTGTGCAGCCATAGATAATTTGGTTGTGTACCTACTTTAATTTGTTTAAAATAATGCAATCTTGACAATATTCAGTTTTTATGAATCTCTACGGTATTTTAAAGATTGTAGAAATTAGATAGAGTTATTTTATATTAAGTTTAATTTGCTGCCATTGTAGACTTAGCTCAGTTGTTTTTGTTTGTTATTTATAAGTTATCAAAATATATTTTTTAAATAAATCTTTAGCAGGGATTTCGAATTTAACCCCCTTATTCATAGAGAAGTTACAGAACGTTTTAACTAATAAACTGTTTTGTCCCTCTCCGAAAAAGAACAATTTGTTCTTTGACAGAGAGGGACAAAACAGTTTATTAGTTAAAACGTCTTGTAACTTTTCTATGAATAAGGGGGTTAAGCTTGAAACAAGGACTTGTTTCATTTCCAAGGCATAGTAGTACATTGGCCGTCTGTGACTTTCGTCTGTGAATAGACATATAATACAGGATGTTGCAAAAGTGGGGTGACTCAGCTCATCAATCTAAACAACTGTGGTTCCGCGACATTAAAAATCTTGAAATATGATATAGTTGTTGTACTTCTCATACGTATAAAAGGCAAGTGATAAATAAACTTAGTATTTCTCTAAAATTTTCGAAAGTCGCTGAATAATGATTGCTGTTTAGAATGGCCACCCAAGTCACACCACCCAAGCACACCTTGTGAGATTAAAAAAAAAACCTATATTAACAATTTAAGACTTTCTAACCTAAATTTAACCTATTATTGTGATCGCAACCCCTTTACTTTACGCTTTAAAAATAAGGTTGTTACACTTACTTTTGACCGTTGGATTTTTACACTCAGATTTAAGTTGTTTATCGCACGAATTTATAACTCAACCCTCTAAACTTAAGTGTCTTCGAACAAGAAACATTTGTATTTTTTAAATTGTAAAGCACACTTTTGCCTAACATGTCGTGAATGTACACTACGCATATGTGATACACGGTTTATAAATAAATTATAAACAACTATTTGTGGATGATGTTGTTTTCATTTAATTTCCACTGGTTCCCCAATGTCATCAGAAGAGAAGTAGCAAATTCACAGCACCTGGGGAGTCACTCTACAGGATATTTCAAAAAGGGAATACGTACTAAGCCGAAAGCCGAAAAAATGAAGTTCCTGCGACTCTATCTCGTTAACTGACTCGTGACTTGATTAATGTTATTTGAATTTTCAACTTCATCATAATTTGTTAGATTCCAAATAATAGTTTTTTCGATGTATCTTCTTATTATCTTTAATAATCGAAATACATTTCTTATAATTTTACCTACTACAATCTATACTTAAATAATTTAAATGTGCCAATCATTATCAAGTTATTATCGACACCGATTTCCTTAAATCATAGTGTTGGTAACGACAGCAACATCATGATTTAGCCTCTATTTACCTACTTTGGTAAATTATTGTTTGTGTACCTAATTGGTCTACTTTAGTTGACAAACCGGACCAAATTAGCCAATTAGAGAAATCAAATATGTGTAGGTAGTACAAAAGTTGACTTGAATAATATAGGTTGTAGGGATGATTAGGTACTAGGTAGTCGAAAAAGATAAATTGTGAATGTATTTATTTTGATAATTTATAGATTTATTTATCTTTATGTACCGATACACCTCATTACCTACTCTACTACTACTACATACTTTCAGTTTCTTCTAATTCTTATGAGTTTGCCTCAACAGCGCGAAGTAAGAATACGACATTCGCAAGATCTGAAAACATAAACATGGCTAAATTATTCAAAACAATCTTCAAATTGATGAGCATTAGAGTCCGCGCCACCACTGAAGTCCGACAGCCGCGGGCGACGCTGCACTCGTAGAACAATGTCAGACTTGTGTCAGATCGTACGAATAGCAGTTTAGTTCCCGCGTTTTCCGTAAGACTTCAGTGGTGGCGCGGACACTTACATTACAGTTAACAACAGCGACAGTTAGTCGATCAACGATATTTTAATTCGAACTAGATGGCATGTCAGTAAAAAAGATACATTTCGACAAATAACAACCCTCTTCTATCGCTGAGCTTTTATTTTGAATTAGTTCGATTGGAAGATTTGTGACTTAATTCATTGGTACGGTTCTCATTAGGCAGAACCGCAGAACTTAAAACAGTTTGACAGTAAACAAAATTCGGACAGTTTTTTGCTTCTTCTTTTTACGTGACAAACCATCTGATTCGTATATCTTTAACTTTCGGTAGAGAGTATTATGTTCCTTGATCTTTAATCTAAGAAGGTACCAGTCGATCGTTAAGAACTACTCACGGAGACGAAGGTCTGCCGGGACAGCGGCACGTAGTGTCCGGCGCGGAACACCATGGGGCGGCGCATGCGCAGCATGGTGAAGCAGAGCGCGCGCTGGAACTGCACGCTCTGCTCGTACCACGGACCCTCGCTCAGCACCCAGTACAGCTCTTCACTCTGTGGATTAAATGATCAAGTTATTTGACAATACATTTCTACCAGCCTGCACTAGGCCAGCGTAGTGGACTAGGCCTAAAACCCATCCTTCATTGGAAAGAGTGGGGACGTGAGACCCGTGCCCAGCAGTGAGGACGTGATGGGTCGTGATGGTGAATGCTATGCTGGCATAAACATAAAAGCATAATATTAGCAAATAGCTGAGGTTGTAATTAGTAGGTACATAAAATGCTTGTCTTTTTTGCGTTTCGGTGACTAACACTATGGCTGAACTAGTAGGGTTTGTCACTGTGAGTAGTCAATTAGATCAGTTTTCAGCCGATGACTGCCCACAGTACTGGACATAAATACGTGGATATGGAAGACCCTTTGACTCCTTGCGTCCATCCCGTTGAATGTTTGGTGTGTGAGATAACAATACCTAATGATGATATAAACATGTTTTACTCACATGAGCAGTAAGCTCGTGCCCGCACCAGCAGCACACATACATCTGCATGATCATCACAGACAAGTAAGTGATGATGGAGAAGAACTGCATGCTCTGCCAGTCCACCACGAGGATGCGGAGAGCAGACATGCAGATCAGACCGACCCCCCCGCTCAGTTGGAACAGCAAATACGTGTGGTAAGTGTTTTCAATCCTTTCTGTGAACCTAGAATCGAATAATGTAGATTAATACTTTATTTCTATTAGGTAATAGGTTGTGTCGACAATAGATGTAGGTAGAGGCTTTTATCAAATGTCGATTGTCCGAATTATCATCGGTTGAACCAGTCTTAAGCGGCATGATTTTCTGTGATTCAGTATAAATAATGGCTTTTGTGAACTGCGATCTACAAAAGTGTATAATAGCCACTAGGTAGGTAGGTACTTACTTTACAATTTTCTGATGTTGTATGATACATTCCACTAAGATCTTGTAATTATCTTTAAAAATGTTTAATGCTCTTTTTGCTGCCCGGTCTTCCATTGTAACTGGTTTGATCTAATAAGAAAATAATCCATTATCTAATTCGAATTCTATTCTCGTCCTAAAATAGCCAATTATAATTTGCCAAGTTCAAAATTCACTTACTTTGACGATCTTATCTTTAATCACGTCTAGTTGGGCGCATCCGAAAATGACCATGCAAAGAGCTACACTGTCGACTCCAAAGTAAATATAAGCGCTGGTGCAGACTGAGAGCAGCTGGAAGGCGTACCCGACGATGTACTCCAGAGACTTCTCTGTGCCGACGGGCATCCTGACAAAATTTGCGAAAATATAATCGATTCTGAAGGCACAAATTATAATTTTTGTAACTACTGACAAAACCTTAAATTCTTTGTACAAAATTCGACTCCACGAGTGATTTCATAAATCAAATTTATTTTGACATCGCTATGTAACATTAGTTAGGTACCTATGTGCTTTCAGAATTAAATAGATGTTATCACGCTATGTTCATCTGAATATCCATGGCGTCTGTAGGACTCTGTATAATGTACCTTATTATTTAGCGACCGGTACAGAGATGGCCATCTCTGTATCAGTCGCTTCAGCATTTACCACATCATCATCAGCATATAATCATCCACTGCTGGACATAGGTCTATCCCAAGGAGCGCCACAACACTCGGACCTCGGCCTTCCTCATCCAGCCACTACCGGCTAACCTGCCTGAGGTCGTCGGTCCAGCGGGCAGGATCCACTTACCACATGCGAAACGGAAATTCCCTTTCCCCTGCATCATCAAAGAGTGGCTTCAGCGCCCACATCCCGCAGGTGGCCTGAGAACTGACAGCAAACGCCAGGAGAAGCCGCTTGATCTTAGAGGCCTGCAACTTGAGGATTCTAATTTGATCGGTAAATCGAATCCCACTTATTCAATTTGATCCCCTGAAACCTCATTATATACTTACCTGATGCTTTGAATAATGAGATTTCAGGGTTCAAAGATAAATTAATCTTGCTACTCAACCTTTCCTGCTCCGTGCTTTGAGGCATAAAAACTTGAGAATTCATTTGTTCCAGGAGCAGTCGAAGACTATTTTTTGTTGCAAGAAAAAGCGTTATTTTAAAAACAAGACATGCTTGCGTGAATAAAATATACGAAGCCTGAGACACAGCTTCCAAATCACCGAAAACTCGTATGATATCAATTATCTGGAACAATAAAAATAAATATTGCGTGGAGAGCGTGATGGTTCTATGAATTTTGCGATAATATCGCTCATTTTCCATAGGTAGCCAAACTCCTAGGAACTTCATTACGAATTTGGCAGTGCCTAAATAGCAGTTTTCTGCGTTGTATTCTTTCATTTTAGCTTTGTAGAATTCAAGAAATCATGTGCTTATGGAATATTACGGTAGTAGAGCCAGTGCCTTACTGCGGTGGAAATGACTAGAACAAAGTGGTTTAGTGGTTCATAAATCTTAAAACAATCATTATCGGTAGTACCGATTTAACCCTTATTTACCTAACCAAATAATCAAAGCCAAATAATATGGTGTCGGTAAGTGTGGTAGACATTACACGTGTGATACATACCTAGGAGTCCTAGGACAATACTTATACTTACATTATACTTATACTCATAACTTATAACTACATCCAATACACAGCTCCTTAGAGGATGAATGAGTACCTAACTAGTTACTTAACTACCTATACTTAGTAATGTTCTTGGGATGTTCACTAATAAATTTTTACTCTGGGCCTCTAAGGAAAAAAATTGTACCTACCTACAATCCAACTATAAAGTCCTGACAATAAAGAGTGCGATTTTGCCAAGACTATTTGTCATTATCAGTTATTTACCTACGTTTACATACATTTTTACAATAAAATACCCTTTGGTTATCGCTTTTTAACGGATTTGTCCTTTAATAAATATAATACATCAATTAAATATGGTCTGTAACAATTAGTTAGAATCCACTTCCGTTTTCAGGACTTTATGGTGAGGCCATACGAGCGTAATTTTGTGAGTTGTGACTTGTGAGTCGCGTAATTTCGGTCGCAGAAATTCTGCCCAGCAGAAATTCTGTCGGGCTGCCACACGGGCGCATTTTTTTCATTAGCAATCCTGTAGCTGACATACGCTTTCCCCGCTCCCCTCGCCCCCGCGAACAGAGTGCTTGTGAGTCTCGGTCTCAGACCGAAATTACGCGACTCACAAAGTTACGCTCGTGTGGCATCATCACATAGTTTAACTTTAGTCTATGACTATACATAAGTACATGTACATAAGTACCTATAAGTACCTTTAGTTGCATGATAATTTCCGCTAGAGGCGACGCTTTGTATGAGAGAAGAGAAAACGTAAACTGTTAAGGCCTCTATTCACGGGCGCGCCAATCCGCGGATTTGTCGCTGGCGACAAGTCCTGAACTACCTAACTACTAGAAGTACTGTATGGCCAACGTAAGTACGGTAGCTCTCATGAGAAGATTTTCTTTCTTGCCCGTGATATACAAGGCTATTATTATTCTGAGAACTAATTATCCTCATTTTATAATTATTTGAACGCAGCTATATCTGACGTGGAAGTCAAGATGACATTACGTCAAATCACATGAAATGTCAAAATAATGATAGTAAAACTCGAGAAAACTTAGGTTTTCGCTGAAAACAATTATTTTGATATTTTATGTGTATCATGGTGCTTTTTTAGTGATAAACAATTGATAGAAACATAATGGAGGCTAATACCATGGAGTTTAATTTGCCACCGGCTCCACGGGGCTTGTGTTTTGATCGGCTTGATTTTGTCAAGGTACCTATTTCCTCTTTAAAGTTTACAAGTCGTGTACAATTGATATACTATTTGTACTATTGATATAATTTACATGGGAACATATTATATTGTATATTTTCAGACCAATTTCTCGGTCGACAATTTCTTGGTGGAACATCAAAATGCCACATCCTTAGAAACAATGAGAGATGATCTGGGAATATACTTGAAGGTGCTAAGACTAGCAATGATCGAGTTGATAAATAAGGACTACGCTAATTTCGTCAATTTATCGGCTACTCTAATTGGTTTTGATAAGTCTATTGACAAAATTAAAGTGCCCTTGGGCACATTGAATGAAGAAGTGATGGTGAGCAGTTTATTTACCTTTATGTTTAACAATTTAGAACTGTCTTCTCATTAATACATAATGTTCTTGCATAGAGAAAAAAGCAGTGCAGCTCTGCATTTCTACATTGAATTTGTTATACACACAATATGTCTAATAAACTATATTGAAACTTTTCAGAGTGTGAAACAATGTATAGAGAGTGCTATGAATGAAGTCTCAATGTGGTTAAGCCAAAGAAACTCGCTTCAAAAGAAAAAACAACTGTTAAAATATTATAGTCAAACAATTAAATGTTTACACACACTTGACAAAGTATTGAGCAATATCTCAAAGAAAAGTAGCCAGGAGAAAATAGTTATAGTGGACCGAGCTGCTTTGGAATTCAATCAGCTTAGATATGCAATAAGTAAGAGTGAAACCCTTGTGAAACCAGAACAGAAGAAACAGTTTGAATGCATTGAACAAGACCTGGTCCAGACCCTCAATGAATTGCTGTTCCAGTTCTGGAATGATTCCAATGAAGACAACATGTTGAAGACTCTTATCACTTTAGCATCCTTGAATAGAGTGGCCGAAACAGAGTTGCTTATAAGAAAGAAAGCTATAGCACCACATTTGATGGATATAATCAATGAACCCTCTCTTCAGAGGAACAAGGAGGGTCTTCAAGGATTATTTGATAAAATACTTGAACTATTAGAGAGCAAACTGAAGCTATTTCTTACTGTAACTAAACATTCCAAGTTGACCTTTCTAGAAAATAAATACAGATTTCTTGTTAACTGCTTCTGGTGTGAGGTGGAGAGCAGACTGGAGGTCAATCTGGCATCCATCTTTGCACCCGGTAACCCTAAAATATTCTATAAAAGATACAGTGAAAGTATGCTTTTTATAAAAAAGCTGGAGGTTTATTGTGAAGATGATGACATGGTGGCGTTACTGCACAACACTGCAGAATATAAAAGCTTCCAGAAGAGATGGAATTTACCAGTCTACTTCCAGATACGGTTTCAAGAAATTGCAGGTAAAATCAACTTCATAGAAGTTATGAAAACATAATAGCCTAACTATTATTGTTATTTTTAAAATAGAACTGTATACTTTTGATTCCCAATATACAACTATACTTAAACTAATACTTACACCAAAAAATAAAGCCATACAGAAATTGCTCCTGCACTGCAATAATGTTTAATTCATTAGAATAACTAATTAAACTAACAAGATAATTGAACATTATGAATATTCAATTTTAACCAATTACTTTCAGGTTCATTTGAAGCTACGTTACAAACAAATCCAACTACAGGCAGCACAAATCCAGACTTTATACTAAAAGAGACTGAAGCCTGTTGGCGAGCCATGGAAGAGTGTTGGTCTCAGGGAATTTATATAGAGGCCATTGCCCACAAGTTCTGGAAGCTCACTCTACAGCTGATATTCAGATATGCTACATGGTGTAGCGCATTTTGTACACAGGTATATCGTATAAATAACTTAATGTTTATGCTTCCAAAAATATTTAAGCCATTCTAACAAAAAAAAATTTTTTTCAGAAAAAATCATCACCCAATTTAGAGCCGTCGCCTGTAAATAGAGATGACATAAAAAGCAGTATTAACTTGTACCTGGACTCGCAATCCCTCCACCGCAAGTCTGACCAGCTGCTGCATACAGTTGAGACCAAAATCAACATAGAAAACAAAGATCTGCTCAGACAGAGCCTTCAGCCGAGCCAAGACGCTTTAAAAGGAACTAAGGCGAAGATTATCAAATTCATAGTTGATGAGCTGTTTGATAAATTCAATAGCCAGTTGAAACAAGTGAGCGACATACCGAGGCTCTACAGGAAGACCAACAGAAGTGTTCCGACGAAGCCGTGCACATATTTAGATGTAGTGGCGAAAGCGCTAGCCGATTTCCACGAGGATGTGACTCAGAGGGTAGATAACGCGTTCCTAGTCGAGCTGTACGAGACTTTGTTTAACGTCATGACTACTTCGTAAGTATCTTTGTGATTGTAGCATACAGTAATTCTTTATTTTACTACCCTTAACTTTAATACCTATAGCTTATATTATAAGTTTTTTTTAAATTGTCAATATACATTAAAACCGGTTATTTGTGTTCCAGGTATTACAAGAATGTAGAAGATGTACTAACTTCAGTACAGAAAACTGAGGAGTCTCTGAGAAGACTGAAGCAGATACGAGAGAAGGCATCCACGCCGACCAACGACAGCGCCGGGCTCACCGACGGAGACAAGATCAGGCTTCAGCTCAAAGTGGATGTGCTTGCCTACGAGAAACTACTACACACTCTCAAAGTCGATCCTAATAGCATTCACAAGATGAAAGAACTTAGCGCAATGGTCACAGAAGCTGTAAAAAATATTGACATTAAATGATGTGCCCATTTGTATTAACCTATTTATTCACATGTTTTATTATTTAAATGTAAATATAGCTATCTTATTTATGAACTGAAACTTTGAATGGGAATAAAAGATAAAAGATGCGTCTTTTAACATAAAACTTGTATTTGGTCCGCTGCATAAAAAAATATTTGATTTGAAAAAATAGAAACCATTCACTTATCACTTGAAATTATAACAAGATTAATTCAGCTTAAATACTATTTATTGGGAAGGAAATATTTCAAGATTGTGTTTGATTTAGCTTTGTTTGTTCTTGGACTACTCCGGGGCACTTCCGAGCTGGAGGGGTTCTTCCACATGGCCTTCAGCTCCTGCTGCATGTCGCCCGGCAGTGCACTGAACACCTCCTGGTCCACGTAGCCGGGGCAGCTGTCGCAGTTGCTGCCTTCAGCTATATCCTTCATGGAGTCAGATGCATCAGACAAGCATTCTCTGGCAGGACTTGCTCGAGGAGTCAGTGATCTATCTCTGGAGTTGAGCCTCAGTTCTGACACCTTCTCCAACTCTCGTGAGTTCAACCTCAACTCCCCTACACGTAACTTGCTAGGGGATGCCACATCCTCCTTTGACAAGCACCTCCTTTTCGCTATCCAGTTCACCTTTTTAGGTTTTTTGGGCGAAGGCTCCACTTCAGCATCAGACAGGTCTGTGGTGGTGCTACTGCTTGGGGATGCAGCTGAGTAGTCCATAGAACATCCAGATGTGTCACAGTCATTTGTTAAGTTTAGCACAGACTGGACGGAGATGTCATTCATCAAGTAGTTGACCATGGAGCCCCTCCCAGTCATGCGGTCCTGGAACTTTGTGAATGCCAGACCTACTAGAGTCAAATGGAATGGTTTAGTTAAATCAACAAGTTTATTAAATAATCTCATCACTGTGCTCATAAGTTTACTCTGCCCCGCCTCGGGGACATTGAGAGAGCCATTGCTAATAGTGAATATTGAGGGGGAGATCTGACACTGGCGAGATTCTCTGTGACTACTCAATCTTTTAGCATCCTTCTTTCTGAGTGTTACTCTCAGAGACACTGGGATCCGGCCATCCTCCCGCACTAGCACTATTAGTCTCTGCAGTAGGGCTGAAAATCTCTCTTCCACCTCACTCTTCACACTTACAGTCTTAAAGCTATCTTCTAGTCCTATACTAAGAGGCCTTCCTGTTTGCTTTAAAGGAGTATTATCTTCACCAAAGCTAAGCTTTTTCAGTCTCACAGCCATATCACCACTGAAGGGTTTCTGAAGAATCTCTGGGGCCACTTGTTGCAGGTCACTCACAGTGTGTATGTTTAGAGACATGAGTGCTTCTGAAGTCTTGGCTCCTATGCTGGGTATGCAGCGCACGCTGGGCAGCGTGGACATAAAGCTGCATGCATGTTCAGGGAATATCAGGGATTGGTCATTGGGTTTGTGTAATGGACAGATCAATTTGGCTAATAGTTTGTTATGAGCTACACCAGCACAAGTAGTGAAGCCTAGTTCGTTGAAGATCTTAGAGCGCATCTCAGAAGCAAGTTGTGATGCTAGTTTCAGTCTTGTGTGGCAGCCGCAGATGCACTCCACACTGGCCACCTTGTATGCATGGCCGGCCACGGTCACACTCTTGCTATCAACCATTTTCACTCTCTCTTGTACTAAATTTGTGACATCAATAAAGTTTTCGTCCATGCCGAGTTTCTCAACAGGGCATTTCCATGTTTGTAAAAGTGTAAATATCTTGTTTGAAGCTATTCTGTACGGTTGCAAATCTTCACCATTTACTAGTTTCAAGTTGGGGCATGCCTTCACAGCGTCTGTAACGAGCATACATTTCTGGATGCCGAACTTCCTGGCCTCGTAGTTGCTGGTGACGACGATGTTCTTCTGTTGCACGCCGAGTGGGACTGACCGTAGCTCGGGGTTTCGGATCATCTCCACTTGAGCATAAAAACAATCTATGTCGATGTGTATTATACTTCTCGAATGTTCACTATAACCGTCGAAGCACGAGGAACTACTCGATTCCATGTTCCTGGGAAAGAAAACAGTAGTTTTTACTTTATATCGCCAGTTTGACCTGTTGAAAGCGAAATTATTGGCATCGAATTTTGACTTACTGTTCTTCCATAATTCAGTCCCCGTTACTTCTAATGTCTGTCTGCTTATTATTTTCACAAGAATTATGTTGTTTTCTCGTGTTTTTCTCTTAAATTTACTAAATATTGATATTATAAATTCGGACAATCACGACACATCAACAGAAACTAAGTTGCCAGTACCAAAAAATATTTTATATAAAAAAAAACAGATAAAAATGAAAATGATATTTTTCGTATACATAAATCGAAGTTATTTTATTATTATTTTTTTGTCTTGTTGCAGATGTGTTGCTGGAACTTTTTATCAAAAGAAAATAAAATTATAATACATCAAATTACCGAAACAAAGAGCGAGGCAGGAGGCAGTCAATATTCTAATACCTACTCAAAAGGACTTGTTATGTATTTTTTTATATAGCAACATTTTTTTAAACCTGACAGCTGTCATTGCCACAGAGTAGCTATTCCTATTTTATTATTTAGTCTTTGTCACCCGCCTGTCACTGTCATTTTAGTCTTGTATTGGTGGGCATCAGAAACAAGATTGCAATTTGCAAAATTCATCAATTTGTGCATAATTATCCAGTTAACCAAGCAAGCAGTTATGTTCGTATGAAGTGCACCTTATTCATACAATGGAGGGACTGCCATCGGGAGACATTCAAGCGAAGTATCAGAAACTAGCGTCGGAATACTCGAAGGTTTGTGATTCGTATTGTTTTCGCTTTGTTAGACCGACGTCCTGCCGTCGGCGGTTGTGTAAATTTGTTGTTTCCGTTGTTGCAGTTAAGAGTCCATGTGAAGGTGTTGAAGAAGGGCGTGTTGGACGAGCAGGCCAAGTGCAATGAGTTGAAGGAGCTGGTGAAGGAAAAGGACAAGAGTCTGAGAAAGGGCGAGCTGGAGGTTGACTCACTGACGTTCAGGAACCAGCAGCTCACGCGCCGCGTGTCTGTGCTCCAGGACGAGCTCGACCTGCTGCAGGTGAACACTAGTTTAGCTTTATTTACTGAGTATATTTTGCTAGAAGGTATGAATCTTCCTTGAAATACTTGTGTAAGAAATCAATTTCCAGGCTTTGTATTTGCTTAATAGGCGAAACTTGATAGGTAGATAGATAGAAATATTATATTTTAATTTTACTATTGTATTTGTATTTTAATGGGTCTTACCTGTAAATAAAGAACTTTATTATTATTATTATTATATTCCTAAGCTTTCTAGATCAAAAACATTTTTTTTTCCAACAGCAGAAATCTACCAGGAAAGCTAAAAGTAAAGGAGATGACAAGCCAGCTGGCACCAGTAGCATGTCAAGCATGCTGCCCCCACTGGACTCCGGCCTCTTGCAGGAGGAACTGCAGAAGAAGATCATAGAGAATGCACAACTTGCATCACAGGTAGTTTACAATCGGTTGTCATCAGCCATCAATCAACCACTTCTCAATATAAGTTTCTTTAGGTTTTGGAGCTTCATTCATAACTAAGGCTGTTTGTTTATTGGTTATCATTTCATAATGTTTGATAAGCTTACAGAATTGTTTATGCCTTTGCACTGTGTCTTTCAGTATTTCAGTTTCACAAGTAGCATGTCACACAGATAAACATAATAAATGGGGTTATAATGCAACCAAGCACTTGAATTGGTTTCAAACATACCATTTATATTTCCAGCTATCAGACAAAGTGTTTGAGGTGTCCCAACTGAGGGCCTCGCTAGAGGACTATGAAAAATCCCTCTCAGAGACTGAATGCAAATACAAGTCGGAGATAGCTCGGCTCAAGAACAAGAACCACGAGCTACAGTTCACTCTCGAGGAGACTCAGCGGGAGAGGCCCGGAGGGACCCCCAAGCTGAATGTGCCAGTGAACAGTCAGGCCGCTAGCTGCAATGGGGACTTCTTGTCTGAAGGGGGAAGCTTGGTAAGTCATGGATAATCAGAAAGGAGTATCAGCTTTTTTAAATGTTTAAGATAGTTAATTTTTTTAGAAATACATGACTTGTTTTGGAATCTGCTCTACAATCTTATTAAATATTTTCTTACAGATTGGTAGTGAAGATGCTTTAAGTTCCATAGATGATCTCCATGTTAGTGAACAGTTAAGTACGAGAGTCCAAACATTAGAACAGGTAAATACATTGTTTTATATCTACTGTGAAAAAGTGGGCGTATTTGGACGTCACTTTAGGGATTGAATACAAATTTTTGCTTGCCAACAATGAAAAAATTTTAGCTGAACTCTCTTAGGTTCCTTTTAGAAAAACACTAACCACACTATGTCACAATTTCAGGAAAACCAAAAAATTCAAATGGAATACAAAATTCTACAAATGGAGAACGAAAGCCTGAAAATAGATTTAAATAAATACATCTCAGCATCGCAGAAGCGGAGAGGGGATGGCCACGACTCTGGGGACTTCAATAGCTTTAACCAGACCTCAGTGGATGGCGAGGGGAGGGTCACCGGTCTACTGGGCACCCTGGAGTCTCCCTTCATACTGAGTGATGAAATCAAAATGAGAGAAGAAAGGGTGAAGAAATATTTTAGGAATAAAATGACAGAGTTGCAAGTAGCTAAGGAAGAAGTAGATAGCAAATGTCGACATTATGTCAAAGAGGTCAGTGTTTTAGCAAATGTGTTTTTGTATCATCATCATCAGCTTAAAATCGTCCCTTGCTGGACATAGGCCTCAACACTATGTTCTCGGGCTTCCTCATCCAGACATCAGCACCTCTACATAATTATAGCACAAAATTTAAACAGTTATAATTGCTGAGCCTTCATAAAACGATATAAACATAATGCCGACTCGATAAGGTGACCTTGACATTGAGTGAGTCACGTTTGGCAATAAATAAAGATGTAAAATATAGTCCAGCCTGTGACAATGAATTCTACAATAAATCCTTGACCTACGAATTCTACGATAGTGGTAAATCAAGAGATGTTGCTAGTTACTGTTGTATAACTATACCTACCACCCCCTAAGTCATAAATATTTTAAGTTCAAAAATTTTATAATTATGTATTTATATTCCAGTGTGAGCTACTGCGGCTGCGGTTCGAAGAAATGGAGCGGGACAGACAGACAGACGCGCACACGATACAGGAGAAACACAACACTATCAGCCGCCTGGTGAGTCAATGCGAGCACGATAACGATATTGGATTTTATATTGCGCTGGTAAAAATAGATTGTAGGTTGTTGGTACTGATTTTTATACACATTTTGATAAATTCTGATATCGGTAAGAATGAAAGTCTCTGAAAAGTCTTTTAATTATTATTTTAAAACTCTAGATATAATTATTATGAAACTGGGACAGTATACAATAGATAACTTTATTCGTGATCGAAGACGCCACGTAGCTTGGATGACGACAGGATGTTTTTCCTTCGATCTTCTACTAGAATGGTATTCTTTATTCCGCTTTATCTTTACAATTTTCAACCTATATTTTCACATATGTATGCATACTCATCACACTCCCCCCTCCCTAGGAGGAAGAGCTACACTCCACGTCGCGCAACTACGAGGAGCAGATGTCAGTCCTCACAGAGCACGTCGCCGGCATGAACGACCAGCTCGCGCGCCAACACGACCAGATCCAGGAGCTCAAGCAGCAAGCCAGCAGTAGGAGGAAATGAACATGTTGGATGTTATGCGAGCCTGGTACTTGACGGAGATTGATGTGTTGGCTGCTTCGTAATTATGAATGATTCGATGAGCATGTTGGTAACTCTGCGATCCTGGTACTTGACGGAGATTGTGTAAACTATCAACCGCTTTATTAATCATGAGGCAATTTCATTGATGAATGAATCGATGAGTATAATATGTCAGCTTCATTCTTATCAGGCAATTCGGCACATGAACAAATGCAAGAGTTGAAGCAACAGGCGCGTACGGCAAATAAACACGTATATCTTGATGACGATTGTGTAAACTGTCAGTCGCTTCATTGTTATGATCAACACGTGGATCTACGATCTGCCCGTCTGGTGGTAAAGAGTAACTTGTCAACTATTTCATTCGATGAGCATGTTGAAGTCGTCCTTTAAATTGTAATATTATAAAATGTACGGTCTGCTAAAATGCTGCGGTAGTTGCTGAAGTAGCAATCTATACACATTTTTGTTGCCTTTTCAAACTACCCACTGAACAAAGTGTCAATGTTTGAATGAATGAGAGTGACAGGATACAAGATATCTTCTTACGCAGCTGACTATTTATCAATGTTCATTCATATAAAGTGTCATCTAGTTTTCAATAACTACCTCCATTATGTACTATAAAAATCTTTCCACGTGCATTGCCATCACGACACATTGTGGCCAACTTCAACTCGATCAGTGTTGCACGTTCATGCGATCAGATCCAGCTAGCTCCCTAAGTTTTAATACTCTCTTGAAATGAGAAAGACATTAATTTTACTATTGTAGAAAGCAATATCGCCTAAATACCTACAACTTTTTTTTATAATTTAACATCTTATACAAGAATGATCGCTTGGATAGCAATAATAAAACTGTTAAGTGAGAATATTCTACACATCGCCTCAATTTAGTCTATTCATAGTAATTATACAGAAAGTTGTAAATACTATTTCTGGAATGCAAATGATGTAACCAAATGTTGTCCTTATTGGTCTAATCTATCTTGTCAAAAAAGGACAAGTGTAGCTGGTAGCTGCCCTATCCCAGTGCATTAAAATGTAACAACCATTTCAGAAATGGGTTTATGATATTCAAGATACCGTAGGTTAAGAATCCGACTTTTGTATTTATTGTTATTCGCTGCAAGGAATATAACTATGTATACTTCGAAGTAAGTAGATAATATATTAGAAAAGCAAGTGGAACGTATACAAATATTAAGGTATACTGTTTAAATGTTTGCAACTGGCCTTATTTCATGTTTCATTTTCGTATTTAAAATATAAGTCCTCTTATATGATGCGTCTTTGTGATATATAAATTGAGATAATGATCTTTTAGTGCATTGATGCTTATGTTTACCAACTGTAACAAGTCCTAAAAGTATAAGCATCCATACACATTGTTGAACAGTACCGTTAGTACGAGTTTTATTGTACACGAATGGAAATGAAACAGAAAATTCGACGCGGAAGAAACTTGTACTAAGGGTACTGACATTCTAATGAAATTAAGTAATTTTAAGTATATCATTTGTGTATAGATACGAATATAAGATTGTTATACACTGTATTTATATTTTAAGAGTAATAATACCAATAAATAGTCTTATTTAATTAATAATTTCATTTAAACAAGGGTTGGCTGGAAGAAATTGCTTCTTGGCAATAAGCCCGCCTTTGTGTACTTCTTACTTTTTCTGTCTTCATGTATTTGTCTTTGTTTTGTGTATACAATAAAGTGTCTATAAATAAATAAATAAACATTTGGCAGTCAATCCGCGATATACTGGGGTAAGCACCTATGTATAATGGAGCGAACTATGAACACTATACGCTACGCCACCGCTAACTCAGTCGAACAGTTTACCTACTGGGGAAGCAGCCTGAAATTGCGTCATCCGGATAGGCTCCTTTCATGTATCCTCTCATGCAAACATCTCTGTGGTGGAACAGTAAAAGAAACGCATATTATGCACAACTTTGTATTATAACGATAATCATAAGCACCTTATATGTTTATCTGTTACAATATTTTGTTATCAACAGTTACAGTGTCGTTATAAATATTTATACAAAATTTATCAATTTACTGAACAGCTTGCAATTTAATTATATCCCTAAAGTGTGATCTGTATAATATTATCACTCACGGAGATTTTGACCTTATTTTTACAAATATAACGGAAAAAGTATATAAATAACAAGGAATTGCACATTGCTTGCCAGAAGCTTTTTGTATACATTCAAACAGAAACTGAAATTCGAAATCCACCTATCATGAAGTATTCCTACGAGGGAATTTTCTTTTTAGATATGATAGAGATAGATACTTTCAAGATAAAATGGAAATAGTTAAACCATTATGATTATAATCGCAATATAGGTGCTTTAACCACTCCCTCTTAAAATAATAATGATAAAAATATAAATAAATCTCTCTCAAAGATTTTTCATTCTGATGACCCATGACAATCGCTTTGGCACACTGATTCCGGTTTGTTGAACCAATAAATTATTTCCTCCAAAATATAAACATAAACGCCAAATTCATTACCGTGAGTGTACATCTATAATTTATAAATTCATCGGGTGCAAATTTAGTTTCCAGCACTGTCTTATAAGGCGTTATTAAAAAAAAACTATTTCTAATCGGACATGATAAACATTACAGTTTTCCTCTAAACATAAAGTCAATGCATTTTTGGTTTTCATTAAACAATAATTTTAATAGATCTTATATTTAGACAGATATGGTTGAATCGCAGATTTATATTATATTGTTTAAGTTTTGCCACTATCCTTTGTTTAAAACTGGGATCGATACTATGATAAACTTCAAGCAAAATTAAATGGCTACAGTTTTCTTATAAATTTGCGACACAATCCTCTGACGTGTATAAACATGATTTGCTTTTATTCCCGCTATAACTAGGTAATATTAAAATTATGGATAGTTTCCAATTACTATAAACATGATTATTTTCGCTGCCATAGGTGGTTTACGTTTTGTGGAATGGTGACATCAATTTAACATATTACTTATATAAAAAAATAATTTAAGTAATACAATTCTTTAAGCATGTTAACGCGCGCACGTTGTGATGTATATTGACAATTTACAATGAAACGAAAAACACATATTATCACTACACATACAAGACAAAAGTCTGCAAGTCTATGTATACGCAAGTATCAGGCAAATTGGTATGGGAAACTGCGAGTTTTATCGCATAACGAATGACGAGGCTCCTACAAAATATCGAACACACGTACTCGCTTAATAGGATATAATAGGATAGATTTGCAGGCGCTTGCCTCCCATAGATACAATATTACTACGCATATCCAGAGTTTTGCAACAGAATTGACAGTCGAATGGGTCCCAAGCCTTTAGTTTACAAACGAAGGGTAGCCATTTTCTTACGGGACGTTGCAAATATTTTGGCTTCACTTTACTCGACGCAATTTAATTTCATCTGTGCGTAGTAATTGTTTAACTTTTAACACCTTATTATCAAAGTATAGTCTACGTAGCTGATTATCCAATAACGGTTACTCTATTAGGCCTTGGATTTAATAAGGGACAAAAAACGACGAATAGGGCAGGACAGGGTACTAAATTCAGTCGATATGAAATTGTAATCATCGCTTTTGGTCCCTCATTTCCTTGCCTATGAAATGGCGGAGTATTTTTAACACAGGTGTTCGTTACAACTATCTCTCTTACAACAAGGTACATGTAGTATAACATTAAACAACAATTTTAGGGGCCTGAAGCAATATTGAATAGACAGAGGACTATCTTCACTCGGGCGCGTATTTCGGGTCCGTTTGAAGATGTCACTCTTTTTACGTAAACTTACAAACACTACCATCTTTTCGCCATGCCCTGAGTGCCCCGTACAATTGGATATAACCACAACAACATGCAACATTCACTTCAATATAGACCACAATGTGTGTCGTGCCATGCCCAGAGCGTCCCACTCCTCCGCACTTCTATCATTTAGCAAGTATTATATATTTATCTAAAATCTTATATAAAATTTGCAAGACCCATTTGCTTTACGCGGGATTTTGGATACTCTTGCAGCCCAACAAAACGGCAAGAGTGTTCAAATGCAATACTTTAAAACGGGGGGATTGTTTCAACCCGCTGGTGCTCTATGAAACGCTAAACTATCTAAAAATAAATGCAAAGTGGAAGTGACACGAAGAAAAGAAAACATTCCGCATAATTTAGCTTGCGAACGAACGAATAAAGTACCAGGGTACCATAGAGGTTGAAGAGAAAAGCTGTCAGGCGTTTAGCGTTCCGTAAAGCAGCTCCATCTAGCGGCGGCGGGTGGTGCTAGCAGTTGTTGACGTCGGGCGGCGTGGGCAGGTAGGGGTCGGCACGCTTGTGGTCACTGAGTGCCTTCACGGTCACCGAGTCCGCCGGCAGCTCCGACTTCTTGCGCAGGAGAGGCGCCGGCTTCGAGTTGTACCCGCCTTTCCGGAGCTGCGGACGTGGAAATTTAGGGCGTTAAACTTTTTGTAGGGTGAGAAAAATGAAACTTTGTAACATCGTAATATATGACACCACTGATGATGCCCTATCTAGAAGAAGTGAAATAACAGTTAAGTAACATCGCAGAACCATCATGAGTGCAAAGACTTTCAGCTTTGTTAAGCTGAGTACAGACCGGCCAAACGAACGCCAATGAACGGGTTTCGTTGACCTTCGTCTGATAAATATCCATTGTTGGGTGTTCGTTGGGCCGGTCTGTACGCAGCTTTAACCAAGTGTAAATTTACTAGGATAGCAACGCCATCGTGGAGGTTAGCTGCGTCTTATGATCGAGGCTCTTCTGGGAAAGTGAGCGTTCGCCCATAACCTCCAGACCAAGTACCAGGTTCCAATATACACCATTATAACTTACATGCTGCGTTTTCATCTCTATGCTCTGGTAGTAGAGCGGGCTTTAAAAAGACGAACCGGAAAAGCCGCATTCTACCCACACCTCCAATGCCAAGAGGACCTAGAAAGTGTATAATGCGCAACATACCTACATGAGCTAGTGTACCTGGGTCGCAGTAGCACATAGGAGCTTAGCTGCTACACTCTGACGGGTGAGCGAGCGGTTGCTCTCGTAACTGAAGCTCAAATAGATGTACCAGGCTCGCATAACCACCTAGCAGTAGTTTAAGAGTTTACCTGCTGCGCCTCCTGCTCGATGGTGTGGTGGGTGAGCGCGCGGTCGTCAGCGGGCGGCGGGGAGGGCGGCGCGGGGCGCGCGGGGGGCGGCGCGGGGCTGCACGTGGCCTGCTGCTCCAGCCGCCTCCAGAGTTCTTCGCGCTGGTGCTGGCGTTCTCGCTCTCTGAGGGTGATAGTTATAAATAAATTGATTATTTGTTACTAACTGTTACCATGAGATTAACCGCGGGGTAAGAAATAGCATGTTTGTTAGTCCAGAGTGTTAGCTTTCTACGTACCAACTATCATGCAAATTATTTAAGGCATTTTCTCGTGAAAGAGGCGGCGAATCACGCGCTACGCAAAAATTACTACTATCCGTAAAAGTTTTCATTTCATGTGTAAAAAGTCGCATTTGGCATGCTGTTCTGTAGGATATCTATCGTCAGACAATGTGAACAAAAACAATATCCACTCACTTGTGTTTTTCCTGCTTATACTGCTGTGTGCACTCGTCAAACAGCTTCTGGTTCATTTCCATGAACACCTTCAGCGCATTATACACCAGCCCGTGTATAGTCTTGTTCCAGTGGCTCTTGGTGTTGCGATACAAGGCGGGGAACATGATCGGCAAGATCACAGCCGCATTGTCGGATATCAAAGACATTATGTATTCGTTATTCCAGTAGTAGAGAGCCCGCTCAGCCACCTGAGGAGGAAAAAAATTTGGTTTATTTAGGTACTGAGGTCGAGAAAAAGGATGTTGTGAGAAGTGTATGTGTGTGTAAGTTTGTGGCTCCATCTAGTGTTCACGCAACGTATGACTACACACTTTTTGTGCTAGCAGCGCCATCTAGTATCTTCCCATCGCAACATCAAGTAACAGAGCCATCTAGTGGCGAACTTGCTAACCTGGTGGTGCAGTGACTCCACCTAGCGTAGACAAAACTACTGATGGCGTCATCTAGTATCTCTCTACTGCAACATCAACTAATAGCGCCATCTAGCGGCGCGCTCGCGTATCATCAGCTACTCTTTAAGCCGATGGCGCCATCTAGTATCTCCGCACCGCAACACCAACTAACAGCGCCATCTAGTATCTCCCCACCGCAACACCAGCCAACAGCGCACCACCATCTGCCGCGCTCACCTGGAAGTGCGGGCTGGACACGCACTGCGCGAGCTTACTAATACTCATTCCTATTCAATAGGAACACAGCCACACACGGTGGCTCCACCTAGCGGTCACACCACGTATGAACTCGTGATGCCGGTGGCGCCATCTAGCTCACCTGGAAGTGCGGGCTGGACACGCACTGCGCGAGCTGGCGGAACAGCGGCTGCATGACCTTCTGAAACTCGGCCGGCTCCACCACGTCCAGCACCTCCTCCAGCCCGTTCAGGAACATCACCTCCTTGGGCGAGTGCGTCTTCGGCCAGTACTTTAGTAGCGCTCTGGGATTAAAAAAAAAATTAAATAAAAGGTCTAGTATAGAGCCGGAAGCAATTTGGGGCTGTCTAAAAATGCTCGGTATTTTATTTTTAAAATGTAAGAAAATAACAGAAAATGTTAAAATCGCACTCTTTACTGTCAGGACTTTTTAGTTGCACTGTACGTACAATGTGCAATGTGCGTTTGATATCAACCATTCATATTCATTGATCATAGGACTGAAAAGTCATAGCACACTAGTGAAAGGGTAGTAGTATTTTGTTCACACAACACACATCGTCGTAGCATAGCTGCATGGAACATCGCTATTGGGAGGTCAGCTTCATGCCTAGTTTCACCGTAGTCTTTAGAGTTTAGATCATTAACACCCCTTTTACATTGTAATGTCATCAATTATACGTCATCTCTATAAAATGACAGATGTGTCAAAAGTCAACAACTAATCCCTTGTTATGATCTAACAGAGTATGGTAAAACTGGGGCTAAATATTCTTAAGCTCTATTATACTGACCTAACTACGGGTTCCGTAAGGGAGGGGTCCTTCTCTAGAAACTGCACAACGCAGTAGGCGAGCTGCGGGTGGTACACTGACAGAGACTTCGCTTTGTGCAGTGGGAGTAGCACCTGGAATAGAAACGAAGAAACAATTAAAGATTTTATGTATCTATTTATACAAGGTGTTGCAAAAAGGGTATATATACTTCATAGGGGGTGAAGTTCGTGTACGTGGCTCTCTCGAGTGGAACCTTTGAAGGGTATACTTACAAGGCCGAAAAATACGTGTGCAGCATGTTATATCGAACGTAGGTTTCGGCTTAGTATACCCTTTTTGCAACATTCTGTAGAATGGGTTAGACAGTTGACTGGAGCAATAAAGCACTTAAATACATTTTCATCGAAATCTTAGATGGAACAGCATAAGTATAGGCAGTTCAGTAAGAGTAATGTTAGTTGATGCAGCGCTAACACATCGCTCATACTACACACGCGAGACACCGATCTAAAAATGATTGGCTATACTAATAGCCGCGTCAACCACTTGGCCACCCTTGTAGGTAATAGCCGTTGCATGTGAGCTGTGATCACATCATAACAAAGTGTAGCCAATAACACGTTTTTTTTAACTATATTTAATATGTACAAACTATAATTTCACAAAAGGAATATTGTTAAAAAGCCTGAGTTTATAAAGATAAAGAAAGTACCTACTAACCAGGTTCTCCATAACGGTTGCTATAGTTACTAGAACCAGTTAACCAACATAATACCAGCAGGCAGACAGAGATTAACATCCTCCTTAAGGTAATTTATAATTCTAACAGCTTTTCCGATTGGCCTTACAGATAATTTATAGGCTCATAGACTTCTAAGCATTTTGATTAGCCAGAAGATATGCCTTGAATACTGCCACCCATCTTGATAGCTTTTGATTAGCCAACTCAGATTACCGGCCGGTTATGAAATACCTAATTAGATTCGCCAGTTATCAAGATCAGTAAAGGTATTCGCGAGAAATGTTTATGGAAAGTTATTGAAGAAATTATTTCGATTTCTCAGAAAGGTTAAGAAGTAATTTCAATCTGACCATCAGTTTGTGGTTATGTAGTATTTATTTCGTCATCCATCTTTCTAAACAACGTTAGTTCTTCGAATTTTGGAAATCCGTGACAAAAATGTCAATAGTAAAAAAGTCACGTGATTAAAAAAGATAATTTATTGATTTTTATCGGCTCTCCGAGTGTATGTAGGTAGGTATATCATCTACATACATAATGCTCACGACTACTGTAATCCCCGAAGTCACCGGTGCCTCGCAAGCAAGAAACACACTTTTCGTTGTACATTTTGTAATCACGTGATAGGTCGCGAGCCGTATCGCCGTAAGTACATATCTAATACAAGGTTCAAATTCTCTAATTTTATGACTGTATAAAGCCAAAATAACAATAAATATAAGAGGTGTTCCATACCCTGAGCAGGAACATCTTGTGTTCCTCCTTGAGCGGCAGCGCAAACCCGTTGATGATGGAGCCGAGGATCTCCAGCAGCTCCGCGATTCCGTTGTGGTGCTCCGTTTCGTAGATAAACCTGTGGTGTGAATATACAGGATGTTCAGTAAAAGGTCACGAAACCAACAAAGTAAAATAAAGTGTGAATTTTAAAACTTGTAAAGCAAAATTTGGTCGGAATGACATTCACCCCCTTTCGGCTTAGTACTTGTACCACTTTTAAAACCCCCTATAAAATAGAATACTAACGCACAGCATGACATGATCCACTGGCATACGGGTTGGAGATTGGAGATAAAAGTAAAGAATATAATTCAGAGAATATAAACAAACTTTATGCTGAGCATGGCACCTTTTGTTGAAAATACGTTGTTTTGTATAATTACGAGCTGTTACCCGCGAATACCTACCGTTGATTCTTAAAAGGTTTTCCCCGGAAATGTCGGGATAAAAAAGCCTGTGTGATCCAATAGCAAATTTCATTAAAATCCGTTAAGTAATTTGTGTGTGATAATAATAGAATATTTAGGGCTAATTATTAACTATAAATCCCGAGATACAAATAACACAAATGCAGACCTCAAACTCATAACATCCCTCGTTTTCAGTTGTAAGTTAACCAACTGCAGTGGACGCTCCTTGCAAGTCATTAAAAAGTATCGCGGTCAAAATCAATATTCGAGTGAGCCACGCTGACCGCTCCGCACTGCGACCGATGCGATGCCATCGCATTTGTTTGTGTTTAGAAAAAGAAAAACATTCGAATTCTTAATTAAAATTCTGCATTTGTTTGTCTTTGAAAAAGAAAACCATTCGGATTCTTAATTCAAACTTAATAAGATATTTGTCGATTAATCAAATATAAAAGGGATGGAGGGATTCTGTCACTTTCTTTTCTAGTCATTATCATAGACATAAGGCTTTGAATGAATGAACATGCACATGTTTATTTGCTTTAAGTTCTTGTTAACCTTTTTATGTAACAACTACACACCATTGTTAACTGTGTTAACAATATATTGGCGCCATCTATAAATTAGAAGGTTTAACTACTTAGTTTCCTATGTAAACACAGCGTTATCTCGCAGGCTACTTGCATAGATCGATTATTAAGCATTACTACACTATTAAGTTCCTATACATCCTGCTAGATGGCGCAGTGTCGGGGGTGGTGGTAGCATATAAGCCGCTACAGGCGGAGTCTCGGCCTCTTTCCACGGGACCTCGCTGTACAAGCAACAATAAACTAGTATCCAGTATTACCAACACGCGGTTTCCTTCACATCCACGAGTCATCCCCTTCAACCATCATGTCATGAACAAAAAGGGAATTTTACAATGATTTCAAAAGGAAGGATACGCCCTTCAGAACATTTTACTCAAACCTTCTTCATACAAGCAAAATAACTGCCATCTGTCATAATTTGTTGGAACTATGTCAGAGCCGAGCTGCTTATCCTGACGACGCAACCTTGTACGTGCGTTCATATTTTACCGTCACCGGACAGTAGGTACATAATAATATGAGTGAGTTGCATGCGGACGTCCGTACAAGGTTACATCGTGCGGCCATTGTAGACTTTGTTAGTAAAATAATTATCGCTTTAAAATGTGTTTATTTATTAATTAAGGATGATACGATATTCCATATTCCTTTTTGACCTTCGTATCATAGTTTTTGTAGCCTTTCACAACAAAAATAGGCATATTTACACAAGAAACAAACACTCATCTCTCCGTCACAGACAACTGTCGACTGAGGACCGTTGGCC
This sequence comes from Plutella xylostella, assembly GCF_932276165.1. NCBI lineage: Eukaryota > Metazoa > Arthropoda > Insecta > Lepidoptera > Plutellidae > Plutella > Plutella xylostella. Next base: position 6,529,425 of record NC_064005.1, read on the forward strand.
CTAAAATGTCTATTTTAGGGCCAACGCGCGGGTGCCATTTTCTTGAGTGGTTTGGCCTGTCCTTACGCAGTAATATATATGTCAATGGAATTTTATGTTTCTCATGAACAGCAAAACATTTAGGTAGCTAAACAGCCGAAATATATTGTACACCTAACCTTCATTAGTCCTTGAGTTACTGGGCCAATTACTCCCAAAGACTACACTAACACAGACTGGGCCAACAGAGAAAAAAAACAAAATTACGATCTAGTAAATAGTAATACGGACTCACATACATTGCCTAACTAATGGGTCTTATGAGTCCGAGCGAGATAGATAGCTGTCGCAAGACTTTTTGTCTCTTGCGTGGACTGTCCCGGTAGGGTCACCATTTTGGATATGTTTTATGTATTTTTTACATGTGTTGGATGTGTATTTACTTGAGCCTCCACCGGTATTAATAATATAATAATAATATATTTCACACACGGCCATCCGACCTCAAGTAGGCAGAGCTTGTAATGGGTATCGAACAGCTGATATAACTACACAGATACATAAGCTACATATTAAATGGATACCCCAGACCCGTGTACAAATATCAGTCTTAAAAAAAATATTTTCCCCGGTCGAGGATATAACACGGGACCTTCGGCAAAACGTTGATTCATTCACTAACCACTATACCATTCGATCCCCATATTCGTTTGATGAGTATTCCACAGTTCCAACTGTGCCACACGGCCCAGTAGATGGGCTTTAAATCAACCCCGTTAACCCCGGAATTGGGTCATACATGTCGTTCCTAGATTGTTGCGGAATAGTGGGAGGATTAGGTCAAGTGTGAGATTAGAGTTGTGGAGCCTGGAGGGTCCCTAGTATACGATAGAAACTATTTTTAGCGTAAAACTATACTTTTGTAATTAGAAATGAACTATTCTTAGGAATTTTAATGTAACATATACTCACGTGCAGTGATAAAATTCCACCTGCCGTTGACGTTAATATAGACACAGTATATTTTATTTGCATCAATAGAATAGAATATTTTTTATTTGCATGAATGTAGGTAAATGGCAAGTTATTAGGTACAGAAATTATTAGTACAGCTACATCCTGCCCTTTGGGGGCGTACAAATACACTCGCGAGCAACCAAATCGACTCAAGCCTTCACGGCGCACATATACATTGATTTTCCTAAAACGATAAATGGTAAATATAAAAGTGATATGTCATTCGAAAGCTGAAGAATTAGGCTTTCAATTAAGATCAATACCATAAAAAAAAACTAAGCGCAGATTTAATGACGCATTTTAATTGCCCGTCAGTGTTAATTACCTCATTAGGAATCCACGCCTTGCGCTACCTGATCCCGCTATAAAACCTTTCCACATCCGGTGTACCTTATCAGTCGCTTGTTGCAAGTTGACCGGTACACATCTCGTTGCATTGTATTCCTTGTTTTCGCAAACCCATGGATACCACACCAGAAGAAGCTGCTCAAGTTGTTGCCTTGCTGCAACAAGGGTTAAGTCAGCGAGCAGTCGCTGCCCAGCTCCACTTGAGCCAGTCTGCTGTATCCCGAGTATACAGACGGTTCCAAGAGACTGGTGCCTTCAATCGAAGACCAAGAACGGGCCGCCACCGCTGCACTTCAGAGAGAGACGACCGCTTCATTGTCTCAACCTCGCTGCGCAATCGACACCTTACGGGCGTTGATGTGCAGCAAGAACTGAGACGTGTACGACAAGTGGCTGTCAGCGAGTGGACAGTGAGAAGACGCTTGAAGGAAGCCAACTTGACACCAAAAAGACCTGCATCAGGCCCCAAATTGACTGCAGGCCACCGACAAGCGCGTCTTCAGTTTGCTCGAGAGCATCTCGATTGGAGCATTGCGCAATGGCGGTCGGTCCTGTTTACTGATGAGTGCAGAGTGTGTCTGCATGGCAGTGACAGGAGAGGCCGGGTCTACCGGCGTCCGGGGGAACGATTTGCCCAATGTTGTTTCGCTGAAACAGTAGCATATGGCGGCGGTTCCTGCATGATGTGGGCTGGTATTTCTCTAGAGGGAAAAACCGCACTTGTTTTCGTGCCTGGAGGCGGCCGAGGAGGCGGGTTAACAGCTGATCGGTACATCACCGACATTCTACTCGGTCATGTTGTGCCCTATGCAGAATTTGTCGGTGAAGACTTCGTGCTAATGCACGACAATGCCCGCTGCCACACGGCACGAGTCAGTCGGCAGTTTCTGAGAGAGAAGGAATTGCGCACGATGGACTGGCCTGCGCTCAGTCCTGACCTGAATCCCATCGAACACTTATGGGACGAGCTCAAAAGAAGAGTTCGGGCCAGGAATCCAGTCCCTGCAAGCGTGGACGAGCTGAAGACAGCTTTATTAGAGGAGTGGGACGGCATTCCTCAGGAAACTGTCAAAAAGTTGATAAGGTCTATGAGAAACAGGCTGCAGGCTGTAATTAGGGCAAGAGGGGGCAATACAAAGTATTGATTTAAATAAATAAATTTTTATCTTAACATTTTTTGTTTAATTTGTATAATACGATACCCATACCCTTTTTTCCTAAATTCCCGTTTTTCCTACAATTGCGTTCAGACATCATTTATTTCAAAAATGATGAATGGATTTCAATAATAATGATATCAAATTAAAGCTGACATCTTAAGCTTTTAAATGACATATCATTTTTATTATTTCTATTCATAATTTTACTTGTATTAATGTATGTTTGCGCCGTCAAGGCTTGAGTCGATTTGGTTGCTCGCGAGTATAGTATCACTTCACTATTTGGCACATGCATTGTGCATCTGGAATTGTGTTGTAATAGGTAGGGCAGTGCAATACTTCGGCACATATTTCTGACAAAAATATGTATCATCTCTAAATATTCATAATTTATTTGTAAATGTTTTCCTGCAGATATACGACGCTTATATATAGGTAAGTAAGTACATAATATTTTGTCTTATATTTGCGTCTCCTAATTTATGCGCATTTAATCAGTGTGTGACAAGTCATAGAAATTATGTAAATGTCCACTTAAAATAATTACAACGCCATCCATTATGTCTCTTCAGGCGAACGAGCAATTTTCATTCTGAGCAGGAACGTGTAAAATTCACCTTAACTGAGTATTATTCCGTACTGTACCAAGGTATACATGATATAAATATGTACATGATAGTACATGACTTCTTAGTGCCAGTGACAATCACTAGAGGTGGACTCTGGTTTGCCACCATAGTGAAAGAATAGGCTCGTAAGATTAGCATTAGTCACAGGGGGGTCACTCTATGAGACGAAAAACGAAGTCACGACTATATCTCGTTGCAAAGTTTCTCGATTACGTGTAACACAACTCTCGTTAGTTCGTTCGTCAGTGTATAGTAACCCACCTGGCGTCGGAAACCGTACATATACATACAAAATGTTTATTTTCAGTGAACATTCTGTTGGCAGATTGATATCTGACACGAGATTCTGAAAAACTTCCATTATGCTACCGAAAAACAGTCCTAAAATACTAACCTACCTGAAGTTTAGTGATAAAATTCTATTCTGTATAAGCCTACTGTATTCCGCTGGGAGGTTATTTTCCCGCCCTAACTATAGTCAAATGTAAACACTAGTTAAATACTCACCTATAGAATCGCGCCCCTACTGTCAAACATAAGCACTAGTTAAGTACTCAGTACTCACCTATAGAATACATTATTGATTTGTTTCCGTATGTAGGCACGTAGTACTAGGAACTTCCCGTATATCCTGTGCAGGGTTGTCTTCAGGAAGTCTCTCTCGCGGGGGTCTTCGGAGTCAAATAACTCCAGTAACTGAAAGATAAAAAATATATTTAAGCGAAATGTCAATGTTTGACTGTCTATCGCTCAGTTACACAAATGAACTTTATGTCTGGTTTCACCATAGATCATTAACTAGTAATACTGTTACATTGTAATGCCATCAATTAATACGTCATCACCATACTAAATTCTTGACAGATAAAGTCAACAACGAATTCCTTGTTATGATCTAACAGAGTATGGTGAAACTGGGGCTTGAGTTAATGTTGACCTTAAATATAATGCTCTTTTCCTTTGACCGTATCAGGACAGACATAGATTTAATGCCGACATTAGCTTAAAGTAAGTATCTGCAACTTGTCGTATATGTGTCTGTTTGTCATCACGAAGCTCGACTTCTTATAAAGCACACTTTATAGGATTGATGAGTGCAAGTAACAAGTGGCCGGATATGTTTGATAAGGCAGCGAATGTTACAAAACATGACATGAATGAAGCATTAGCTACTAAATCCGTGTAATCGCTACATTTGTTATTATTTTAGGCGGGACCTACACTTACAGAAATCCAATTTATTGAGCTAGACGTAAACATCAAATATTAACTTTGAGGGACAAAATAACATTAAGAAAGATTTATTGAAGCTTGGCCATGAAGTTAAGACACACCCACTCGATATTATTTGTAAATAATAAATTTAGTACACAAGTTCAAGGGCTATGTCCGAATGGCGCCTATTCGTATGTCAATCACGAGCTAGTTGAACATCAACCGTATATCGGTACCAAAGAGTGCAGTATTGTGTGGCGTCGGTCAAATTTATGACAAGTGATTGAATGTCAAATATAATTGGTGTAGGTTGGGGCCTAATTACACTTTCAAACAATAATAATATTGTTTTTGTTGATATGAGCATAAAACCTCTATTTTAATCATAATTTTAACATAAATGTATGAAAAACGGTAATGTAAGTATATTATTTATCAATTTGCGGAGGTTGAGGTAAATGGTCTGATAAGAAAAGAGTTAAATTATATTTTAAGTAAAATAAGCCGTAACGAATATTTACCTATTGTGAATTGTTTTTCTCAATTTCCATTCAACACACAATATGAATAAATGAGCTACGGCTTATCAAGTATGAATGTAATATCTGTCACAATGAATTCTCGTTTTCGTATCTATAAAAACCTATAATTAGCTTTTCGTCTATTTATGTTTAAATAAGATTAACTTGTTATTAGTATAAAGCTGTTGGTTTTCCATGCAATAAATTAAAATAAAATAAAATAAAATAAAATAATGCATTTGCGGGTTCTGACTAGATATTGGCACTTTGCCTGCCAAGATGTCCCCATTGACTACCTATCAAGATTGTGGAGGCTCTTGTAGAGAAGCAAGCTATAAAGTAGCTACTAAAAGCTATATGTTTTAAACTGTTTATGTCGTAGATATTTACCCCCGCATTCATATATGTATTTTTCTTACTTGGCACAGATTTTGAGCAGTCTTGGAGTGTCTTTTTATTTGAATTAATTTAAAAACTAAGTTATAAAATAAAACATAATGACAAATGAAATACTTATACAAGCAAAAATGATTGATTTCGTAATTAAATCATTTATTTTGGCTGTAGTTTATATTTGTTTATACTATTTTGATTAAAAAGCCACACAAAGATTTTTTACCTTTTGTGCCAAATAACAATGAATACAGTAACGTCATTTTCTGTTTCCGAGGCTTGCAAAGTGTAAAATGTGATACTCTAATTTTGTGTTTATTACTAAGAGTCGATACCTGAAAACTATTTGTAAGTTCTATGAATATCGGGGTTAAACTATAACAATAAGAACTGACCACTGAGTTTAACAACATTGTCTGTGTGCTTGAAATACCGTAATGTAAGGTATATTAATAGAATAGAATAGAATAGAATAGAATACTCTTTATTTTGCACCATTAAAAACACATTACAATTCACAACTTATATACATAACATAGTACAAAAAAGGCGGCCTTATTGCTTAAAGCAATCTCTACCAGACAACCTTTGGATGGAAGAGACAATTTTAACATAATTAATGGGAGTAGAGGTGCAAGGTATACTACTTAAACTGTACATACTATATAAATAAATAAAACAACACAATACAAAATATATATATATATCTTTACCTATAATAAACTTACATATTATATATTACATAAACTCGTTTACATAAATACATAAATAAATACTAACAACTTATATTTATAATCAACTGTTCAGTGAATTCAAATAGTGTAACCTGACCCTATCTTTGAATGAGGCAACAGAAGGTGCTCGTCGTACTTCCTCGGGAAGAGCGTTCCAGAGTACCACAGCTTTGACAGTGAAGGAGTGGCTGTAAAAGTCAGTCTTGTGCGGTGGCACTTGTAGCCTCAGATTGTAGGCAGACCGGAGTGTTCGGTTGTGCGAGCTATCCCGAAACTGAAATCGCTCTTTTAAGTAGGGTGGCGACGCTGGGTTAAACAGTATGTTGTACAGAATCGACAAGATATGAGCATTCCGTCGAAGGCGAATAGGGAGCCACTTGAGTTTTGAGCGGAACTCGGACACATGGTCATATTTCCTCAAACCAAATATGAACCGTATACAGAAATTTTGAAGTCTCTCAAGCTTGTTAAGTTGCTCCTGGGTAAGATCAAGATAGCTGGCATCGGCGTAGTCAAGAATCGGAAGTAATAAAGATTGAGAAAGCGCAATCTTAGTGGATGTAGGAAGGAAGTTACGCAATCTCCTAAGTGAGGAAGCTGAACCAAACACTTTTCGGCTGACTGAATCTAGTTGCGGTCCCCAAGACAAGTGCTTATCTATAAAGATACCTAGGTTTTTAACCACATTACCAAAAGGAATCTGCACATTATCAAAAATAATTGAGGGTAGATGAGCATAATCAACATTACACAACAATCTAGAGCTGCCTATTAAAATGGATTGGGTTTTTGTAGGATTAACTTTAAGTCCATATCGTCTGCTCCAATCTAATATGATGTTTAAGTCATTATTAGTGGCTGCAATTGCTTGTGGTAGATCGGAAGTAACGGACTGTGTGTAGATCTGGAGATCATCTGCATAAAGGTGGTAGGAAGAAGACAGATTTTCTGAGATACTATTAATGAAGATAGCAAATAAGAGAGGGGATAGCACGCCACCTTGCGGTACGCCAGCATTGGTGCAGCACCATTTAGAATATGAATCATCAATACGGATGCGTTGCTGGCGCCCATGCAAGTAACTATAAAACCAGTCAATTACCGTCGGAGATATGTTAAGAGAACGAAGTATTCCCAGCAATAAGTCGAAATTGACAGTATTAAAAGCATTGCTGAAGTCAAGTAGGGATAGGATGGTAAGCTTCCCATTTTCCATACCCAAGCGAATGTCGTCAGTGATTTTCACTAGAGCAGTGACGGTGCTGTGGCCTGGGCGGAAACCGGACTGGAAGGGATTCATGAGGTTGTTACGAATGAGGAAACCACTTAACTGGTAATGGACAAGTTTTTCAAGGACTTTGGAGAGGAATGGGAGGATGGAAATGGGTCTATAGTCAGAGAACGATGATGGATTTAGTTTCTTTGGGAGAGGGATTATTTGCGCCTCTTTCCAGGGGGAGGGAAATGTACCAGAGTTAATGGAGCTGTTAAGGATGTGGGTAATGATGGGAAGGATAATATCAATTATGGGAACTATCATATTCCGACTTATGTTATCACTCCCAACAGCGTTGGAAGTAATAGCTAGAATATTCTTCTTAACATCACAATCGGAGAATTGACGAATGTTAAATGAAGGGAAGTCAGGTGTCGGTATAGAGGAAAGATGGTTAAGAGTTTTGATTTTAGTAGCAGTGTCTAAATCAGAAGTAGAAGAGAAATGAGAGTTTAGAGAATCTAGATTAAGGTCTTTTGGAACTACGTGGTTGCGCGACTTACCAACACCTAATGACTTTAAAAAATTCCATACTTTGGCTGGATCGCCATTTTCAACAGATTTATGGATATGGCGTCGTTGTGCGTCCCTACACACCTTATTGCAGTGATTTCGCAGAGTTACAAATTTGAGTTTGTTTCCGTCGGTAGGCTGAGCTTTATATTTTGACTTGGCAGCGTTTTTCTTATCGATAATGTGTTTAATATCCTCAGTCAGCCATGGCGCTGGCAGGTGCCTCAATTTGATTGCTCTAACGGGGGCATGCACGTCATATAGATTGGTCAGAAGTGAGTTGAAGGCAGATATTTGTTCATCGACGCCACCTGCGTCAAGAACAACATCCCAATCTATATTCTGAGCATCCCTTCGAAGACTATCCATATCCATTCCACCAAAATTACGCTGAAGAAGAATTCTTGGCTTAGCCTTGGGGGGACGAATTTTGTACGAGAGGAAGATGAGGTCGTGATATGAAAAACCATCCGCCCCGCATTGACCGTGCTTAGCAACATGATTGGTGGAAGATACTATGATGAGATCAAGAAGTGAAGGGAGACAGTTAGGGAAATGATGGGTAGAATTTGAGGGAAGAATATTCATGTTGCTAGCTTTTACAATAGACTGAAGATAAGCAGAGCGAGAGTCATTTTTTAGAAGGCAAGTATTGAAATCACCCATTATAATACTGTGCTTATAATTAGGCGTAAAGTCAACAACAAGTTTATCGAAGGAATTGAAGAAATTAACAGATGATGAGGGTAATGGTTAAGACGAATAAGACTATGGCATAACCTCTCACCTGTAGAAAAAATCTCTTTCGACTTACTATTAACCTACCAATTTCGCAACACCCTGTATAAAGCAAAGTTCATATGTCGTTCGCAGAGGCTTCTTTCACGCACACCTTGGACTTTCACATATCGGCATTAGACCTCCCATCTCTACAACTTAGGACCCTAACACAACGGCTTAACCCCTCACCTGCAGCACAAACTTCTGGTCGATGTACTTCTTGGCCTGGTTGGGCTGGAAGTCGGGCGACTCCAGCAGGCGCAGGAACAGCTCGTAGACCAGCTGCAGGTGCGGCCAGGCCGCCTCCAGGTTCGGTTCGTCCTCTTCAGGGTCGAACTCCGCGCCGTTCGGGTTGGATGAAGGCGGGAGCGTCCGGAATAGGTTTATGGCGAACTGTTTAAGAGAATTGCGGTGTCAGTTAAGGGTTTTCTTAGGGCAAACTAGAAAAATTATCTGTTTAATATCAGTAAGTGTTCGTCATGATTAGAATTTAGAAAGAAAGAACCTAATACTAGTACTAGTCTTATCTAAAAGTTAATATATTTTTTCTAGAAACAGCAGTTATTGGCGTTTAAGGGACATATTCGATCTTCAAGTGATACTTTTTCCGACTGACCTATAGATAATACGGGGCTTTTCTACATATACCGCTTAGAAGTGCGGTTTATTCGTAATCAAAAGTGATGGTCGAAAAGTTAATAAGTACTCCTCATGCAAGAAAATTCTTCTTGAGGATTCGTTTAACGATCTCTCAAAAATATGCTTTCTCCGGAATTCCAAATAAACAATTAATTCAAGATGCGTTTGAAGTCTTAATTCAGGGACACAAATAAACACATCAACTTCAACCGCATAAAGTAATTAATTTCTTTTGAATTTCCGACAGCCAGATTCAAAGCTAATTTTATAATTGTTGATTGCAGGCAGGTAGGCATTATTTATTCACATACGATTGTTTCAAAGCATTTGTTAACTAACGGATTTATTCGGAAAAAACCCTTGTTTCATTGGAAGGAGACCCGTGCCCCAGCAGTGGGGACGTGATGGGTCGTGATGATGATGAATTCATTCGCCCCCACGTCTGAAAAATTTGGACAACATGGATATAAACCTCTACCATGCCTACCAATATAGCTATACACATCTGTCAAAGTTAAGATGTTTTTTATCTTTTTTTAGTTCCAGCGAGACTGTGTAGCAAGACTATTTTCTGTAACCACTAACCGGCTAATTAACAGCTCAATTTGCCTACGTAGACCAATAAATTAATGAGCAACAAAGAAAGCCGCTAACTAGATGACAGTTCAAAGAAACGTAACCAATTACTTTCAAGTTACGTGGTGTTAACGACCGCATCAACTTTTATAACGTAGAAAATTATTACCGAATTGAGTTGGAATACTTTTCTCACACTTTTTCATAATCCTATATCTTTGCAATGTTTATCACGAAATTTTCACGCAATAAGAAATTGTGTAAAAGTAGCAATCATGAAAATACACCGATATACTTTGTTTCCCTTGTTTTAGCAGTAATAATTTTGAGTGAAGAATGCAAGTTACTGATTACTCGTACGTCTAAAATAGCACAGTGTTTGGGCGTATGCGCTAGACGTAAACACAATACATAGGTAGCAATAGTGAAAACAAACTCGCTTAAAACTAGCTAAATGCGGAACTGGTGGGATGCTTTATTAGATATTTAAAAAAATAAAATAACAGTCAAGTGAACAACAAAAGTGGTCAGAGTAAAAGTGATTTAAAATAAACACAATTAAATTGAATTGATTAATTATGACTAAATGAACATTTATTTTAGGTCTCTCGTTAGAGGAGTATGATTCCTTGTTGGGATCCCAATGGCATGCATTACATAACCTACTAAACTTGTGGTTTTAAGGTGTGCACGACTTATTAACACTCACGGGCAATGAAAAGGTTCAACTGAGAAAAACACTAAATTACTTCTAAAAAGGCTGGCTTAATTACGCCTTCTGCAACATTGGAGTACATTTAACAGACCATCAGGACATTAACACCTAAAAACGGTAATATTTTGTTAATTTTTTTTAATTATAAATGTTTGAAAAAAATGGGGTATTTTGGTGTCGGCATTTTGTGAGTGGAACTTTTTCATTGTCCGTGAGTGTATTACGCTGGTACTTGTTATTATTCTTTGGTAGAGCACACCCTGGGTATTTAGCCACAACCAACTGTGTCACAGACTAGCTGAGGAAAATTGTTTCAAGAGTTCAATAAAGTGGAAACCTTGACCCCGACATACACTACAGGGACACATAAGATTGTTGGACCGTGGGTGAATACAGATGTTAAAGGTCTGTTTCTACTGTTTTATGGCTACATGCCAACCTGTTGTAGTCAAATATTTCCGTGTTTGTATAGTCAGACATGGTGTAATCTTTTAAAATAAGGTGAGGTATCTTAATATCCTTCCGAATCCTGGACTAAGAAACTAATGACGACCGGATGGCACAGCTCTACCTGTGCAACCCTTTATATACCCTACGGTCTACAAAAGTGTATCACAATTTCCCAATTCACTTACCATATTGACCGCCTCCGGGTATATAGGCTCTGTGATGACGCCTCGCTGTGACGTCACATACTCGACCATCTCGAGCAGCGCGGCTCGCTTCACCTCCTTCCATTTGAGGTCCGACAGCGGCTCGTCAGCGAAGTCGAAGAGGAGGCAGCACTGTCGCAGCTTCTGCACGAACAGCTGCTCTCTCTCCGCGGCCGGGGCATCTGGGGACAAATAATCTATGGTCATTCATAGGGCAAGAGTTTCGAGACCGAGAGATAATTAAAAATAATAATGTTTATGTGCGTCACGCGGACAACACGAAAATCTTTTGTTATTCAAATGCTCGGGCGAATTGTGGAAACAGAGCGTTCAGAAGATGGCGCCATCAATCACTCGGAGCCATTGTAGAATATAGAATAAACAAAAGACTGGCGATTTTCCGCCTCCGCAATGGCGGCGATCGCGAAACAGATTCCAAATTTAAATTTGATAACTTTCCCGGCTGCCAATGACAGGTAGACAAATGAACGTGGCAATTTGAACATGGAACCTAAGCAATAATGTTTCCGGCCAGTGTTCGAGTGCGTATCGTATATTCGTATTGTAGGTATCTTGAATAGGTATCATGTAACGACTCTACGTAAAAAGCTACAATGATTGACAATGCTCGAGTATTATTTACACCTTTATCAGTAAGTTGCATGGTGTGCAGTTACACTCACTGGAGTGGAAAAACCGGTATTATCTAGATTCTAGATAGCATATTGAGTGGACAAGATCATCAAGAAACTTCCTTATAAAATAAAGGACTAAGGACTTTAATTTTTATTATACGGGCATAATGTTGATATCACAATATTAGTCTATAAATATACATTTTAAAGTCAGCTTCCTTTTGTTAAACTTCGTTTAGAATCTTATGAAAGAAAACATAATGCTTAGGTGTTATTAGCGTCATTCGCCGCGGTAGCAAAGATTTTAATGACGCTAGTTTGACACGCCAAGTAAACATTTATTGCAGAGTTATTTCCGATTTGTTTGTTATTGTTTACTGTCTTTATTTTTGCATAGTCTTATGTAATATTAGTTTGTTTATATATATGTTGCCAGTTTAAGGTCAGTGGATAAAACCCATACTTTGCATATTTAGTGCAGAAACTAGCTGATGAGTTTTATTTCTTTTTAGAAATGTTTGTTTTAAGAATAAGCTAACTTGAAGATTTAAGGTACTTTCCTCCAGAGCCCGTCTCATTCCACCACATACTTAAATTCTCATAAACAGAATATTCGGGTCCAGCCAGACTCGTCCCATTCCACACTCGACCCGGCCAAACTCGACCCGAATTTCATAATTTCGATAAGGTTCATTTTTGTTTGTATTTTTTTTCTTATCGCAAAGTACAGTCGACAGAAAATGTTTATGGATTCCTTAATTGATTGCATATAAAGTGATTATCACTTAAATTTAAGAAATATGTTGACTAAACTAGCCTAAGTTTGACCTCAGTAACAGAGAGAGGTAGTTTACCCTTCTCATTGTTTTAGCCTGAAATAAACGGGTTATCGATAACAATGGTCAAGATTTGGATGGCCTGCATCCATCTCTTTCGCGCACTTACTTGTATTGTAATTTATACATTTGATAAGCAAGGGCTACTGCGAAGTAATTATAATTTTATAAACAGCAAACGGATTTTATAAAAAGGATTTTATACATATTTCATTGTAAAGATATTTTGTGTAACTGTGATTTTAGCACACATAATTATTAATAGTTACTTATTTTGTTAATATTTATTATTACTTATTACGTTTATAATTCAAAACATGTGTTATTTTGTTTGAATTAATCAGCACATAAAACACCTAACTATAATTTCAGTAAAAAAACTCTTGTGGCTGACAGTACATTTCATACATTTCAACAAAAGTACCTAGACCTTACCGTATTTTAGAAATTTACTGAAATTATAGTTAGGTGTTTTATGACGACGAGTCTGGCTGGACCCGAATATTCTTACTTAAATATCTTCCCGGGCAAAATTGGCCAAGACTTTCTTTATCCAAACATTAGGCGTCCAAATTAATTTATGTTTCTCATATATTTGGCCAGCACCTTACAAACAGTTGGGCAAGCTCAGTGTGTTGAATGTTTCGGCAAAAATACGCATATAACCTTGTTGAATAACTCTCCCAAGTCTCTACATTCTATACTATCAAATAAAGCATTATGTTCAAACACATAGACCGCAAATTATCCACTGCAGGACCTCATCTGTCTGTCTTTAAACAAATAATAACAGCTCTAAAGATCGAACCCGGGACCTTCGGCATAGCATCCAGGGTCCAGGTTGAAAGTAATTAATTTAAACACACATGTGATGGATGTGATGAAACTAATACAATGTAATAACAAACGTAGCTGTAGTCATAGAAATACCAATTAAGTACAGGGGATCACTTCATGTAATGAACAACTAAGTTTTGGAGCGCTGCTGCGAGAGCCACGACTCTATTTTATACATAAAACGTGTCAATTGCACGACAACTCTCGTTCCTTAGTTTTTCCTGAGTTTAGAGTAATCCTCCAGTATTGTTGTAAGGCATCAGCCTCTTGCTGAGTTCATGAGCAATCAGTTGTAAGTAAAGTGGATCGTATGTATGTATCTAAATATATGTAATATGTAGATAATGCTAATGCCTACGTGTGGGACTAGCGGTTTCTCGCGAGCTTCGCATCTCTTTGAACATATTTTTATGATTTCAGAATTTAAGATTAAAAATTTGCTTGTGTTTTGTCATATGCAGCAATACAGTGCATTTTTTAAAATATACTATACAGTAGTTTATGAGTTGACTCTTTATAAACACTAAACACACATTCCTTCTTACACATACGTTTATGATTTATAGATAAATAAACGTGGTTATTATCCTTGTGTAGATGTCAAAACAAATGAAAATTACGTGGCCAACGTGCCGCATATAAATAGAGGCGCCATATTATAAATATTATAATGTGAATGAAAATGTTGACTGCAGCGGGCCACATTCCGTTTCCCATGGTTATGTGGGGCGGGCGGGTCGATATACTCCGCAGACGCGGTGTGCCTACAACGACACTTATATGAATCGGGGGAAATATCTAAGCATTTTCCTTCTTTAGTTTACGAAAATGATAGTATTACTACATAGGAATTCGGAATGGAACCGCGTCGAATCATTTATTATTTACACTCCACCTTCACCTTGGCATTGAGCTCGATATCGAGTCCACGCCGTATCAATATCGAACGATACAACGCCGGACGGTTTGTAAATAATAGACGCATTCCACGCTTGCTCGCACGGATGCCGGAGACGGGTAATCAATAGTGGCGTATGTGCACCTTTCAGCAGCGGCAGTTGCACCATGAGGCCCTCCTTGTCGGCGGGCGGCGGCGGCGGCGGGCGCGCGGGCTCGCCCGGCGACGGCGCCTTGCCCTCCGCCATGTCGGCGGACAGGCCCGACAGCGCGAAGCGGAAGGCGCGCGCGACGTCCGACACGCTCTCGGAGCGCTTGTTGCGCGCGTCGGCGGCAGTGGCCACCAGGTCCAGGCCCGAGTGGAACGACGGCGACTTGGGGATGCCCAGCGGGGACACGGCGCGGCGCGGCTTGGACTCAGCGGCGGCGTCGCGGAAGAACATCGCGCGGGCGGACGCACGGGCGGGCGGGCCGGCGTGGACCATGGCAGGCGGCCGGCAGCGGCATCCGGAGGCGCCGGCCGGGCCGGGTGCTGCGCTGGGCTCGGCCGGACTGCCGCCGCCGCCGCGCAGCGCCGCGCGCACCCCCGCCCCGCCCCGCGCCACCCCCGCACACGTATCAACAGAGATTCTCTAGGGCTGCCACATTAGTCACCCCAAACTGCTCCCGATTCCGGTCCGTCTTATTTTTACACCGAGTTTTTAAACAGATTCATTGAGAATCTCTGAATGAGTCGACCTGTTGCCAATACTATTTCAGGTTGGTTGATATCAACAAGTTCTGTTTCTATGTTTAAACACAAACAAGATCGGTCAACTCTGTTGTATAATCGTGTAAAATCTGTTTATCTACATCTCCTGTTGCAGTGGGCGTGCGACAGCCCTGCCTGGTGTTGTTAATTCGGGGTCGGGGGTCGCACGCACTCGCACTACAAACAGGTAGCTAGCGGACACGTATCGCAGCTAACAAACACACACACACTGTTTCACTACAACCACATGTTATTTATTGGTATTGCTCTTGGGACAATATGCTATGCTGTGAAAAAGTAAAGAGCAATATGATTTTCTTCGTGAAATTAATAAATTAGATAAGTATTTATTGAAGACTAGCCCGGATACCCTTCAATAAGCAATTATTTCCCCGAACAAAGACCGAATAGTGATCGATCATGCATCTCATTAATTAATAGCCGCAAGCAAGGGTGAACCGCACAAGGGCCCTCATGAACCCAGCACATACACGTATCATAGACTAACACATTAGTCTATGCCTACACGTAGAGGTAATTAAAAGAAATCAATGCAATAAAAATATGATCTTCTATTAAATCTTAGGTAATATTTTATTTAAGCGTCATAAGTCTAGTGAAAGGAAAGAAGGCACAGCAGTTATGGTTATGATAATATGATGATGTTCAAAAGTTTATTTGGGTGCGCCTTGGGGTGACTTGGGAGGGGGATCCCTTTCCGAGAACCAGACATTTTATGTACCAACTTATCCCCTTCCTTTTGGCATCGACCAAACAAATTAGGATTCGGGGTTGCCAGTCTTGGGACAAACGTACATTGAGATTTACATTTATTGGCCAAGTAACCAAAACTTTTAGGAGGCAATGTATGTACGGCAAGTTTAATTAGGTACATATTTATTAATGCCGCCAGTATTTCATTCGTCGTTCTATACGAATACATCTCAGGAACACAAATCTATTTCGCTTCAAACTATCTCCGAAAGGTGTTAGGAGTTTTTTAGACAAAGGTATCTAAATATTTTATTTATTGGAGAACAAACAGAGGCAAACACATAGTAAGATTTCTATAAATTAAATAAAATTATCTAGGTGAATTTACCTCCTAGGACATTCTCATTAAGAAATCTATTACAAACATGAACTCTAAAACATTTTAAAAATAATACAAAAACTTTTTAAAGAAAGATAAACGAAAAACGATTTCAAAACTAACATGCAAAATATATGCCTAGTTATTTACAAGGACTCAGGCTATTATACATGACAAAATTATAAGCCTCGCAAACACGGTATTATTCAGATTATGTTTAAAGAAAGTGTGTTTGATGTGCGTTCATGTTTGTAGGTAATTCCCTTTTACTTCCGTTTTACTGGTAACACTGCATCGAAATACACCCTAATTCCCTAATTCAATGAAAAATGCTCTCAGACTAAACAAATATTGGGTGCACTTTCGTCTGTTACCTACCTAAGTAATGATATGAAGTTTTCCGCTTTCCTTATTATGGATATAGCTTCCTATCGGCTTTGTCTGGAGACTTCCGCTAACTTCTGCAAGTTATCTCAGTGATATTTTTTAAATATTAAAATGTTGTATTTATACATTCTGTGTAAAAAGTATCGGGACTTTATCAATAAAACACAAAATGTTTGTTATTCATCCAAATTTATTTTATTACCTTCAAAGTGTGCTATTTTAGAATCGATACATACATACCAACAAATTATCCAATCATCACATTTTTTTATACGCTGTTTCCAGAGTTGTGTTCTATCGATTAAAAACAGTGCCTCGAAGTGGTAATTTAATCATTAATTTTAATCATTTTTTGTTTTATTGATAAAGTCCCGATACTTTTTCACAGAGTAGTATGCCGCAGGCATCTGGTTGAATCTCCTTTTTGGTTGAATCACTAGCGCGTTCATTATTATTAAATACTTTATTGCAAATCAAACTAAAGTGAACATAGACGCACTTAATGCTAATAACATTTTCTTCCAGTTATCCTTATCTATAAGATACCTTTTGAATTTGATTTATCCGATATCTCTGGTTAAAGTGCTAAAACACGCATATTTTCAAAAGTATTAGAACAAAGGTCGCTTAGATAGATAGATTATTGGATAGTTAGAAGGAGAGGAGAGGAGGGAAGAGAGAAGAGAGAAGAGAGAAGAGAGAAGAGAGAAGAGAGAAGAGAGGAGGGAGAAGAAGGGAAGCTCGCGGGCAACAGTTAGTATATCTCCTGAACATAGATCAAAAGGAGAATTCTGTTATAAATAAAAATAGTTATTATTAACATGATTGTCAACACTTTCCGGGGTCAAGGGAATCCCCGCGCCGGCTCATAATTCTCACGCGATTAGCTCGCAAGATGCAGCAAATTACAGCAATGAGAGGAAGACCCACACGACCTGAAAGTCTAAAGATCAGAGGCCGAGGATTTCCTTCAACATTCAAATGCAGCTAATTCAACTTTGCTTATAATATGTTTTACATACATTGTAGCTTTCACTATAAAAACACATTTTTAGTGATCGGCATTTTTGGCGATAATTAAAATTTTTAGAACCCACCTCTAAGTTAAGACTGATGCATTTGGCAATAAATTTATTGAAATCCAAAGGTGTCCGATTTCTGTCCTATACTCGTTCCTTATCTTATGTGTACTTGCTTAAGATATAACTAATGGTATAGATGCGCTATACGCAGACACGAAATACAGAACACCAGCTGGAACCAAGTCATCCTTCCTATCCTATTATAAAACAAAAACACTGTCTTTTCAGATATCCGATAATTTATAATATTTCTCATATAATATTCTATTTCAGCTCAAAACCTTGAAAGGTAAGTCTCCCGGTCAATATTTGTAAGCCACAAGAGCAGTCACTCGTAAGCTGGTGATTAAGATAAGAGCAGATTAGGGCTCTGTTAACCAAATTAGGCCTATTAGCTGGGTCAGTGGCTTCGACCTTTAGCTCTGACAGATGTGTATAAGGCTGCGATCCCACTAGGCAAACAGTTCGGCCATTACTAAATGCATATTGCCGCTGCAAAGTGCGTAGAGTGTGCGCGAAACTAGCGAACTGAACGGCACACTAAAACGACACGCCGCTAACTTTTCGGCGGATAAAAGTTTGTCTATTTTTTACATGATTTGCTTTTATCGGTAACTCGTGGATGCGTATAAAAGAGCCTCTAACCCATCTGACTGGCTAATCTTTTCGACGGTGGCAAATACTATAGTCCATCTCTAGTGGTTTGTTACAGACACGATAACAAGATTGCCCACTTACCCGACAACTCTTGTAGCTGAGCATCGAGCAGCAAGGTTGCTTGTCTTGAGGTCTACCAACCCGCAATAGGCCGCTTGAATTAGGCGTAAAACTCTTCCTTCATTGGAAGGAGACCCCGTGCCCCAGCAGTGAGGACGTGATGGGTTGTGATGAAGATTATTATGTAGGTAAGTAAAAACTATATGAGTGTAGCGCAGGTCCGTGGGACTTCGCATAACAGGGAGGAGGCCTAAAATACCCTGCGGTGGTTTGACATAGACTGATCATGAAGTAAAAACGCACACATTAAGAAAGCAGTAAGTATGTCGGCTTATAAAGTCCCCACGGTGCCGATCTCATATAGGCACAGGGGTCGTATAAAGGTTATAAATAGATCCAATTGATCACGTTTCGGACTGAATAAACACGGGTTGTCCAATTTGTGTGCTAAAGACTACTCCGCACGTCAGAATTAGATTTCCGAGTTTAAAAAACTCGACTATTCTATTTTGGGTTCACAATAATGTTAATATAGTTAACTAGCTGTTCCCGCGAGTTTCACTTCGCCTTAAAAAGTGTTCCCGTGGGAATTCCGGGATAAAAATTAGCCTAGTATATTCTTTCTCAGGGTCTAGACCATATGTATACCAAATTTCATTCAAATCCCTTCAGTAGTTTTGGCGTGAAAGAGTAACAGACAGACAGACACAGTTACTTTCGCATTTATAATATTAGCTACGATTATACAGGTTTCGTTAGAAATATAAGTCCATAATATAATATGTTATGAGCTGCAGCCTAATGAATGTAATGATTAATAACTATTAGCATTGTATATTGTACGCCTTTACAGGTACTGAACATAACTGTATTGATTTTCTTACACGTGGAATGGATATTGGTTTAGCAGTAATGAAATAACGTAAATGTTTCTACTACTTTTGGAATAGTGTGCCAGTTCGAAATTCGACCACACGTGTAACAGAATGTTTCAAAAGTGGTGAATCGGGGGTCAATCTGTACAATTGGCCCCCTCTTTTTCGACTTAGTCACTCACTTTTGCAAGGCTCTGTAAAGCGTTGCTTTTCACCACGGAACGTAACGTTGTGTCCTTTGTTTTGTAACGAATGTAACCGCAAGGAGCCACACAAATCAATCTTAGTTAACTGAACCGCGATCGAGCGAGATAGAGCTTACACTAAATACGATCTAGACTCCTACAACGCTAACTTTGCAACAGTAACAATAAGTGCCAACTTCAAAAAAAGTTTCATAGGGCAACAATTAACTACACTCGCGATCGCGAGCAATGCAAAAGTTCCTGCCATTGCCATTCCATATCATTTGGGATTTCACTGGAACTTCTTCAAGTTTATGAGTAAGGCAGCTTGAAAACATATGAGTGTCGGGTTGCCCACTTACCCGACAACTTCAGTGCTTTGTACTCATTCAGAAACGGCGATACGGCTCGCAACCTATCACTTGCGAGTCACCTCTGACTACGCCTTCTGGGATTACAGTCGTGAGCATATGTATGTATGTATTTGTAATTTCTGACACAAACGTCGTACATAGTGTACATACTCACTCATATAGGGCTCATCTTCTTCACTTATTTAGGGCTGCTACATACTAGTCAAAGAATATGTATATCATGTTTTACCTATTGTAAACTTAGCGTTGTCGGAGTCTTCATGCCTTAATATCGTTCACGTAGCGTACTGTAGTGCCTGTTGAGGATATTCCACAAAGGAGATTTATGTTTCACAGTTTCAGGGCTGTTCACAATAGGGAATATGCATAAATTAAATTTTTTAAATACTTTTATTGGATAGTTTTACATCACTTTATTATAGTAAAAAAAATTCAACGCCAAAATAAGTAATTCAAGGTATTTTAAAGAAAGTTAAAAAATTACAACCATCACGACCACTTTGAAATTCCCGTCAGGATGGCGGGCTGGTGTGACGTCATAATCTTTTAATTTCACGGCTCAGAATAATGAGTCCCGTCAGTCGGCATAGATTTTTTACCTAATCAAGTAATCACAGAGTACTTTTGTATTTTCAACAAACCAATGTTGTCATGGTAACAAACGAAAAGGGAAGTGTATAAAGTGTGATCAGTGGCTGTTTTGTAATGGGAGCTCGTAAATAGCTACTAGTCGCTCTTTTGAAATGGGAGCGCGCAAACCAGAGGACCTTTGTACACAATATTACGCTATTATGGCAATATGCTTTTCACCACGGAACGTAACGTTGTGT
This sequence comes from Plutella xylostella, assembly GCF_932276165.1. NCBI lineage: Eukaryota > Metazoa > Arthropoda > Insecta > Lepidoptera > Plutellidae > Plutella > Plutella xylostella. The sequence goes on from NC_064005.1 coordinate 6,550,072, forward strand.
CCTTTGTTTTGTAACGAATGTACCGCAAGGAGCCACACAAATCAATCTTAGTTAACTCAACCGCGATCGAGCGAGATAGCTTATACTAGATACGATCTAGATTCCGGCTACGCCGCCTTTGCAACAGTAACAATAAGTGCCAACTTCAAAAAAAGTTTCATAGCGCAACAATTACCTACACTCGCGATCGCGAGCAATGCAAAAGTTCCTGCCATTGCCATTCCATATCATAATAGGTGTTTAAAGAAATTGTTTACAGTGATTCTCACTAGATGGCGCTGGTGAGACACTTTCTACATCGCGGTATGGTTGTGTTTATCAACCACCATATATTACTTCTTATACAGAAAATAAAGTTTGAGTGTGTGGTCCTGAAATAAAGAGTTTTACTTAACTAATAGGGATTTCACTAATGGATAGGCGGTTTCAGATTGTCATGGTACAAAGCTTCTTATGCAGCTGACTGTACTTACATATTTGTAATTTGTGACACAAACGTCGTACATCTTACTCATATAGGGCTCATCTTCTTTACACTCATAATTATAGGGCTGCTACATACTAGGCAAAGAAAAAAATATGCATCATGTTTTACCCGTTGTAAACTTAGCGTTGTCGGAGTCTACATGCCTTAATATCATTCACGTAGCGTACAGTAGTTCCCTGTTGAGGGTTATCGTGGTCAAAGGAGATTTATGTTTCACAATTTCAGTACTGTGCACAATTGAGCCAGATTGCCGTGAGAACATCAAACACTACGGCTACTGACAAACATTAGAAGCAGAAACGTTTAAATCGCAAACTTATATTGACAACCATTTTCGGATTAAGAAAAATAATATATTAATTACTTTGTTTTGACTCCGCAATAGGGCTCCAGATCAATCAAGCGATTATTTTACATTAGCGTCTAGGCCCCACTTGCACAAACATATTAAATCTAGATTTAGTGTTAAATCTCGATTTAAGCCATACATTTGTATGGATTGACGTTTCTTAAATCGAGCATTGACACTAAATCTAGATTTAATATGTTTGTGCAAGTGGACCTAGAAATAGAAGCATAATATATCGAAAGAGGATATTGCAAGAGCATTACACCAGTTAAAGCCTCGTAGTGCAATAGGGCCAGACAATCTTCCTCCGTACATTTTAAAAGCTTGCAGTAGTTCATTCATTGAGCCACTTTATTATATTTTCAATCTGTCTCTACATACTGGCAGTTACCCCAAACGATGGAAACTCTCCAGAGTCTCTCCAATCCCCAAAACCAATGACACGTCAAGTGTGGATCAGTACAGACCGATCGCTATCCTTTGTGCGACCGCAAAAATATTTGAGTCTATACTGCACAAGCGTATCTATCGGCAGGTTGCACCATTTCTGTCTGACGCCCAGCATGGTTTCCGTCAAAAGAGATCCGTAGAGACTAACTTGCTTACGTTGGTGGATATCGTGTCGCGGGACATGGAGGGAGGTGGACAAGTGGATGTCGCCTACCTTGATTTTAAAAAAGCATTCGACCGAGTCGATAACGATATACTTCTTGGGAAGTTATGTGCGATAGGTTTCTCTCCTAAACTTCTCAGACTCTGCTCGGACTATCTTCGCGACCGGCAACAGTTTGTGCGCCATGGATGCTATGTCTCTGAGCCCTATCATACTCGCTCCGGCGTCAGCCAAGGTTCAATTCTGGGACCACTTTTCTTCATTCTAATGATAAATGACTTAGAATCACAACTGCACAACTCAACGTGCCTACTCTACGCCGATGATCTGAAGCTCTCCATGCGTGTGCGTGGGGAGGCTGATAGTGCCTTGTTGCAACAGGACCTTGATGCAGTTCACCAGTGGTCGCTGGACAACAAACTACTCTTTAACACCAGCAAGTGCGCAGTCATGTCCTACACCCGAGCGAAGAACCCGTTCGAGGCGGATTATAGGCTTGGTATGGATGTTATTCTTCGCGTGTACACCATTACAGATCTTGGAGTTACATTTGACACAAAGCTGACATTTCATGACCACTTTAAAGCTCTTACAGCCAACTGTTTTAGAAGACTGGGTTTTGTTATAAGGAATGCGAAAGATTTTAGTCAAACATGCGTCATCCAGCTTCTATACAGTGCTCTGGTGCGAAGCAAAGTTGAGTCCAGCTCTGTTGTTTGGTCTCCTCACGAGTCCACATATACCCTCATGCTAGAAAAGGTCCAAAAAGCATTCCTTCGCTTTCTATATAAGAAAAAATATGGATACTATCCTTACCTCTATCCAACTAGCTTCTTGCTGGGAATGCTGGGGTTCAACTCGTTGGAAGTTCGACGGGATCTAAACCTAGCGATAATGGCATGTAGGACCCTGCGAGGAGAGACGGAATGTCCTCATATGGTTGGTGAGGTTTGCTGCCTGTTTGCCCCTAACAAGTATCTGCGAGCCAGATCTCACAGGCTGCTGGCGGTGGGTGCAGCGCGCTCGGTGGCGCGGCAACAATCGCCTCTAATTCGGGCCACTACGATGGTGAATGCCATAATAGATTCGGCACCACAAGTTGATGTGTTTGCGGATGGTTGGCCAAAGTTAAAAAAGGCATGTCTGAAATTTTGTGAGTCTGAATAGTCTGATGGATAAATTATTATTATATAACTAAATAAGTATTATTATTATTGTGCCTCTATGTAGCGCTAAGGTTTTTCTTTATAACTGTAATGCTATGTAGTGTGATGATGAATAAATAAATAAATAAAATATGTAGGTGGCTAGCTGTCAGTGTTATAGTGTGTGAAGTGTGTATCAATTAGCTAAATGGGCAGGCTGGTGGTACAACTTGACACACACCCGAAGGCTGACAAGCATTAGCTTCATTGCGGTGCCTTTTAAATACAATTAAACTATTTATATTTGCATTATATTATGTTTTTTTATATAAAAGTGTACAGGAGAAACCTTTGCTATACAGGACGTTGCAAAAAGGGTAGAAACTTTGTTGGTCACGTGACTTTTTTACTATGGAGAATGTTTTTTTTTCGCGAATTTTGAAATTCTGATTTCAGTTTCGGGCTTAGATATACCATGCTGCACATGTAGGTTTCGGCTTAGTATACCCTTTTTGCAACACCCTGTATATAGAAATACATTAACCGGCGAAATCACATCCAGACAACGTACATTACAGCTTCACCGATATCTAGTATGTACTATAATTAAGTGAGAAGGTTAGTACGCTATTCATAGTTGTGGTTAAGTCATATCAACGTACTGTTGTTAATTAGTCAGTCATTCTCATTACACCAATATTATAAAGAGCAAAGTTTTGTTAATTTGATCTATGCATATCATCATCATCATCATCACGAGTACCGTGATGTCTACGGGTGCTTACATAGAGAATCGGGTTCCCTGTATCTACCTGTACCGGTAACCTGATTATGTGAAAACGCTCATGAGATTTAAAAATGGAAATGCTCCGTAAGTGAGCGCTTTCGCATAATCAGGTTACCGGTACGGGTCTACAGGTAGATACAGGGAACCCGATTCTCTATGTAAGCACCCTACTGCTTGACACAGGATTCTCTCGCAGCATTCTATCCTCGGATTTATAATACAGCTACTACCGGCTGTCTGAGGCACTCTGCTCACTGCACGAGAGTCGAGGCGGAGTCGCGGCGGCGGCGACGAAGAAGCGCGCCTTGCCTATGTTTTCTATATGCCAGCCCAGTTCCACGCTTACTGAAGAAGTAGAGGCGGAGACGCGGCGCGGCGAGAACACGTCAACGTCATTGTAGTTGAGGCATAATTCCCTGCGTCGTAAAAGCCATCGCCATAAGCCATCGCGACTGCCATGAACTGTACGGCGAAAACAAATGAATTTATTTGAGTAGCCATGGCCGTTTAAGGGTTAAGCTATGTCGTTGTCGGTTGGTAACCTTAAGATCTCAGACGAATACCTCTATCTACTAACATTAACATTAAAGATAAACTCTTTAAAAAAGCTTATTATAAAATTGATGATTACTTAGAGGACGTTAATGCATGGCTGTGATAAATAGTTAGCTCTGCTCATATTATTATAATTATTATTATATTAAGCTTATGAGTATTGTATACTAACTAGTATTAAGTCTTTTTTTTGAAAAGATGGCTCAGGAGATTCTTGCCTCCGTTCTTCTCCTTAGACAGAAAGAGCCCCCCTTATCCGAACGGAGAGTAGTTTGTAAAAATTTACGTTCATCAGAAAATTTTATATTTTTACGATGAATAAAAATTTTTGAGTTTGAGTTTGAGTTTAACTTGTTAACAACAATACTACTGATGCTCCCTCATATCGACTCAATGAAGGAAATCATTATGACATACCACTAACAAGATACCTTGATAGCTACGTGGATAGGTTTTAGAAGTTTTATCCATTAGCCCTTTTGAATAAGTGGCTTGATAATGCACATAGGGATCGAATATCAAGACACAATGAAACTGCTTCAATGGATGTCAGTTCCGGACACCTGATACAGGAGGATATATTTATAGAGCTGACGTCGCCCAGAACCCGGTGACACCGCACTTTTATTTGCTCTGACCTTAGATTTACAATTTAAGAACCAGATGGTGTGTTACATAAAAAATAAAGCAAAAAAATAAAGCAAAAAAACTGTCCGCAATCTGTTTACTGTCAAGCCGTTTTAAGTTCAACCTAATGACAACCATTGTACCAATGAATTAAGTCACAAATCTTCTTACCGAGCTAATTCAAATTAAGAGCTCAGTGGGGTGTTATTTGGCGGGACGTTTCTTATGCACTGACACTCCATCTTTGTCGTATATTGTTAAGTCTCTGTGCAAGAGAATTTTCCAAGTACCTATGCTGCATAAATCTTGTAACACCGTGCCAGTGACGTCACATGTACTTCATGCCGGAAATTGCTTAGTTGTTGTGCCTGAAGGAATATGCTGACAATTTCCTCATGGCATGGGTATTTCGCAAATGGTAACTAAAAATAGATGTATATTTATGAAGGATGTATATTATTCGTTTTTCAAACCTATTGAGCTATCATAGAATCGAAATAAAAAGACTGGTTGATCGGTCGACTGTTAAAATGATATACCTACTGACTGCCGTACTTAGAATCGCTTAAACATTGTTCAGTAAGTCCTTTATGTAAAATGGGTAATATTGCGCTTAAAAATCTTTTCTTAAATTAATATTGCAGTTCAACTGTATTATTTTTGTGCAGGCATGTACAAGTTACATAGATATAATGTTTAATATGAAATAACCTTAAAATTGAAAACGCATTTATATATTGTATCAAAAACCTTGGCCAACCCCCGTTCTTTTCTACAAGAGCGACTGTAAAAAGCGGCAGTTAAAAATCTCAGCCAGCTGTGGGCCACGTTGCACCTCGCTGGAGCCACGGAAACTTCACTTCTTTTTTCTCTCTCTCCCTCATTCCCTCCTTCCCTTAGATTAACAATATACGGATCAGATGGAGTGTCAGTGCTAAAGAAACGTCACGCAAAATAACACCCCACTTCTACCACTGAGCTCTTTGAATTGGTTCGATTAGAAGATTTGTGATTTTATTCATTATCAGTAAATAACCTAAACCTGTAAACCTGTTTTAAGTTGTACCAATTAATAAAGTCACAAATCTTCTAACCGAACAAATTCATCATAACTATTATTATTTGTCGAGACGTTTCTTTTGCACTGACACTCCATCTAGTTCCTATAAAAATACCTATCTATGCTTCTTCGTGTAAGAAGGATGGCCGCCATTGCTGGCAAGAACACTACCCGACCAAATGCACATTATAGTGAAGAAACCGTCTAAGAAAAGATAAAACGCTACGGAGTTTAAAGTAAGTTTGCGTTTTAATTTCAAGCGGATGCCTTTTAGTTAAGACTTCAAGAACAGACTCTTGGTAAAGTCTTAGTTGGTATAAATAAGTACTTAGGGATTTTATTCTAGAGTGTACATACTATTCGTACTAGTTTACGTTCTTTCACTGAGGATACTAGAGCTGAAGATATCATAGCACGACCTTCTTAATAGTATAGATATAGGTCAAAGTGGAGAAAGTGAGAAATCTATTCAATACCTATATTATTCATAGAACATAGTTGCTTTGCCATTTCGTGGCATATTCCTCCATTTCCTAAAGTTTACGTCATTTTCTTCTATTTACGAATGCGAAACTACGTTACAGCGTCCCCAATTCATGGAATTCATTAGTAGGCACACCATAGCCAGTTCGAAGACGACACGAAGATTGTAGCTTGTAAGAGGACCAGACTGTACCCAATGGCATTACCTTAATTACAAAGCAACACTGCGCCAATATACACCCGCCGCAAATGATGGACTGAGGCCATTATCGAACCAATAGCAATTAGTGAGACGACCGCAGGCGTTGTACAAGGTTGGATTTATAGGGCAACCAGGGATCTGTTTCATGATCTAAGAATGTTCCTCAAGGTTCATAGTTTTTCAGAAGTTTCTACAATCGTGATTTTTCCGTGGTTACACTTACATCAGTATGTTATAAATACCTATAACCTTTGGAGCCATTTACACTCACGGGCAATGAAAAGCTTCCACTGAGAAAAGCACCAAATTACTTCTAAACTAAACTGAAAAGGCTAGCTTAATGGCGTCTTCTGCAACATTGAAGTAGGTACATTTAACAGAGCATCAGTATATTACCAACTAAAATCGGTAATATTTTGTTCCTATTTTAATTAAATCTTTGAAAAAAATGGGGTTGTTGGTTGTCTGCATTTTGTGAGTGGAACTTTTTCATTGCCCGGCAGTATATCATTAAGTATCATATCATGTGAAAGCCGTAGCCGTATTGGGAACTAGACAGGTGTAAGCAATCAGCTCACTAACTCATCCAAAAGGCAGACCTGATTTTGGATGGGTTACACTAAGTTATTGACCTGACACACTTGCATGGGACAGAACAAATTGGCAAAACGGAACCAGAGTCAAATAAGCAAGTGAACTAACAACATTATGTAAGTTACTCTCGCTTAGTTTGTTTAAGTTTGTATTTGTGCAACTAACAATACGTTGAAGTATACCGTCCTTGGAAGGTCACATTGTGGTATACATAGTGTCTCCCACTATGCCTACATTTCAAAAATAGTTTACTGTAAATTTTTTACTGGTTGCTAAAAATGGAAACTATATTTTTACCGGATAATATTTCGTGAAAGAGTGACATAAAACTTACCTCCGATTAATTTTCGATGATAAGCCAATGCACGCAAACGTAATAAATAATTATAATAGCTTATGTAAACGATGGATAGAAAAGACTGATGAGCTATTGAGAAAGTTGCCCTTTTGAAAACCTAAATTTTCTTGAAATCTTTATGCCATCTTCGAGAATATGAAAACCATCCAGGCATGAAATGAAAGGGAGTACACGAAAGGAGAAACATATCAACTTTCGGTGCACCCTAGACAGTCACATAGCTACAAACGCCTAATCTGACCAGCTAATCTTTTCACCACGCGGTGACAAACCCTTGTTTCCAATTCTTTAGTTAGTCATCGACACAATAAGAAGATGGCAGGGGCTTATTGGCAAAAGTGTTGTTACTACCACCGACAATAGCAATTAACAATCCTCAAGCAGCGTCCCTCGCTAGTCAAATCTGACGTAAAGGTTGACTTGTATGGATCTGACAGATGTTTTACAATGAAATGAATTGTTAAATGCTAATGTATCGGTGGTGGTACGGTATCAGTACACCGGAGTACTAGCAGCCACGAATTCCACATGTTTTAAACCCTGTCTGTCTCCAGGTAACCTGAACATTTCTTGATCAGTCAAGAAAAGGCACCAACTTCTTACTGACCTTTAAGGGGCGGCAGCTTCACCAGCTCCTGGTTGTGGCTGTGCACGTTGAACCGGCTGGAGCCGTGCCTCCGGAGCTGGCCGTTCCACCCGGGGGGCCGGGGGACGTCCGCCGACTTGGACACTATGGGGGCCGGGGGCGGGGGGCCGCTTGCCAGCGCTGACGTGTGCTTCTCTGGACGACTCTGGGGGCAATGGGGGGAGAAGGTTTGAATTGAACTGTTATAATACTGTTATGCTGGATATACAATACAATAGTGGGTAAAGGTGTTCTGCAGTGGAGACCGCGAATAGGCAAACGTAGAGTAGGATGCCCTCCGGCTAGATGGAGTGACGACTTGCGAACGGTGGCTGGTAATCATTGGATGCGGAAAGCTATAGATCGCATCCAGTGGCGTGCTTGGGGAGAGGCTTAGGTCCAGCAGTGAACTGCTAAAGGCTGATGATGAGTGGATATATGAAGAGGTAGTGGTTGGACGGGTGAGGGCAGGGTATTGTAGAAGAAACACACATAAATAATTATACAGAGTTGGAGTATGTATTTTGATTTGATGAGATATCGATATTATGTACTACTACAAAAACGAGACAATCTATTTTTGGACTTCAGAGCGCCAATCTCAGCTTTTGCAATATCCAGGTACAATATCCCGGTGGCTTGCCAGGCTGGCTGAGCTGAAATTAGAGGGATATACAAAGGTTTCACTGGAGAGAGCCTCGTACAGGGCTTCGCCCTCCTCAGAATAGAATAGAATAGAATTATAGAATACCAAATACTTTTGCCGTGAAAAAGCTTCACATTATAATGGCCCTATTATTTAAATACACGTTTACAAACATAATCGGCGAGACTCAGCGGTCTCAAGTACTCGCTTAGTAAAATTACTTCCGCGACCAAAACGGTTTCGTTTAAAAATACAAATTACTCAGGTATTGTAGTATGTTTCTAATAAAAATATGCCATGGAGTGTTTAAAATCTAATATTAATAATGTACTAGTTGTATATGGCCGTGATAGTGGTTAAGTTAAGGATTTACATTATAACTCAGGATTGGTCCAGTTTTTGTGGTAACGCCGTGAATGCGTGAATTCACCAAGTACAAACATTTTTTAAAACTAGATAACAAAATAAAAAAAAGAAACTGGATAGAGCGACTATAATTAGTTACTTATGTCCTTATAGTCGCTAGAAATGGAAATATTGATTTCATTTCAGCATTTCTCTATGGCAATGCCAAGGTTGAAGACAGTCGGTCGGTATGCTTTATGTAAGCCGTCAATGACGTCACGAGGCCGGAGCTGAGCTACCAATCTCGTTTGACTGCGAAAAGACGAGTGTTTGACCCACTTCTTGAAAGAAATAAAACTGCGCGTGGATTTTATAGCGCTTTAAACTTGTGCGGTTCTAATCCGTGTATCTTAGAGGTTATTTATTTTCCGTTGATGGCAGATTTAGTAAAAGCACCTTCTTAAGAAGATAGTATCAGTGGATTAGTAAAATCAAATGAGAATGATACGTTTTTGCACTAAAGGCAACAGAATAATGCGAGGAACAGGGTGCACTCGTTTTTATGTTTTACATTGTATTCATCATACAATGTAAAACATAAAAACGAGTGCACCCTGTAAGTGATATTGGTTACTGTGTATTTTTTATTTATCTTATATCTGTGACTTTGGCATAAGTATTGTATTTACCTATTTACGCTGAACCGTGGAAATGGATTTGAAGATTATTCGAATCTCAATACGTAAACTACCTATCCGTATATATAATATACCTATTGGTCCCAATATAGAAGCCTCTAGTTAATTAAATACTATATGTATATGTACTAGTGATGTAACGAATGTGTGTTTTTGGACATTCGCGAATGCGAATGCGAATGCGAATATCTGATATCGACATTCGCGAATGCGAATGCGAATATTCAGTTTGTGTTCAAATTTGGCGTTATTTGTATGGTTTGGTGGCAGTCTCGTACTGAACGAGGTACGTTCCGTTCTAGGCGCATTCCGAATCAGACTAACCAATACTAGACGCATTTTTTAATGTTACACTTTATTTAGCTCCGTAACAGTTACCTACTACCCATTGCGACTGTGTGCAGTTTCTGAGGACAATTTACACGAAACATTTAAACATATTTAAATGTATGGCTGTCTCGCTCTGACACTATACTGTCAAAATACGCTTTAGATTGTTTATTTACACTCACGGGCAATGAAAAAGATTCATCAAGAAAAACACCAAATTACTCCTAAGCGCAAAAAAATACTTAATGACGCATCAGAATATTACCAACTAAAAACGTAAATATTTTATTCAGATTTCCTAATAAATGTTCAAAAAAATATTGGCTCTTTGGTGTCTGCATTTTAAAAGGAACTGTTTCTTTGCACGTGAACATGTTTAGGTCTTATAAAACTACAAGGTGGACCAATAGAAGTCATCCGATGTTGATTGGCTCTCATTTTTTTTTCTAAATGAAAAACTTGGATTCTGTCTGTGCCACCACAAAAAAAATTAAACACTGTTTAACAAGTGCTCAAAGCGAAATTTGATAGATTTTGTAGGCGATTAACAGCAGTAAACATCTGTTAAACACTGTCCAAGTTTTTGTGGTAAGGCCGTGTGTTTTGATTATGTTTATTTGAACCTTTACCTTGCTACCACAAAAAACTTTAAACACTGTTTAACTAGTGTTTAAAACGAAATTTGACAGATGATGTAGTCGTTTGACAGCGCTAAACATCTGTTAAATACTGTCTAAGTTTTTGTGGTAAGGCCCTTACAATTTTATTGGTAAAGTCTAGAAGATGATATCGGCCAAATGGGCGCCGTCACAATTGATTGCCATACGGGCTCCTTTTATATATGGCATTTATAATCACTTCAGCAAGAAAATTCAGCTTCAGCAGCGAGATTCTCGAACTCTTTCACATAAACACGGGTCTTCAATAAATCCCACAAAAACCGTCTCAAATGGCAAAACCGGGCGATTTTGCAGGGAAAAATGAAAGATATAGATAGATTCAGATAAAACGAAAAAAAGCGTCCCGAAAACTGAATTATTCCGCGATCTTGGGAGTCCATGGCTTCTGAATTTTTATTCTGCATTTGTCTAGTCCACCAACATCAAAACAAATTTGAAATTGGTTGCCATTTGTACAAATGAGAGCAACTTCCAATAGGGTGATTATTTTTGGCCCACCTTGTATTAACTATCGGTCTTATTCATAAAAAAACCTTAAAGTAGGTTTACTGAGCTCAATAGTTACGGAACACATTAAGCCTATTTGAGGTTTCGTAAAAATCTCTATTCATAATAGTTCCGTAAACCTTCAGTAACTATAGTGATGCTAATAGATTTCACAGACCAAACATTTTGACATTTACCCTATTAAGTTGCCGGTCCGACGAAACCATAAACAAAAATAGCGAAAACTTTCATTCATTTATCAATCTCTATTATCTATGTTAGCCACGGCGCGGCACTTAAAAAAGTTTACGTTGGCTTAAAGGCGCAGTTGGCCAAGCCAAAAACCACAAAAAAATAATTAAATTTTTACGTTACCATGGCAACTTATTTTCAGCAAATATTAACTCACAACAAATGTCAAATCGTCAATAAAGCAGAACAGCTGTTGACCGGCCGCCATGTTTTTGTACAAGAGGAGGCTTACGGAAGGTGTATAGTAGGGTCCAGCCAACTTTAGCATATCAAGGTTTTACGAATCAGTTGGAGAGTTCTTTAGCGCTATTGATCGTTTATGAATAAAGTTTTTTTGACATTTGCTTATAGCAGGCCTATAGGTCTCCCGTAACTTTTTATGAGTAAGACCGTATATTTCTAAAGTTTCATTACCCAAAAAAAAATTTAAGAAAATATAAAAATACCAAATGATAAAGTAAGACTAGTAATGTGATTAAGACGGTAACTTGTAATAAAAGGTAATAGACGAATGAATTTTGATTTTGTAAACCTACCATTATTTTAAAATTCTTTTTTCTAATAAGTACTGATATTCGCAAAACATTCGCACAAAATTTTGCGAATGCGAATGCGAATATCCAAAAAAGTGCGAATATTCGCGAATGCGAATGCGAATGCAAATATTCGTTACATCACTAATATGTACGGTGGCCTGCGCCTAAAAGTATACAGGCGGAGTTTTTCAAATAGCGATCTCAAGCTCACATGCTGCTCAAGCACATCCACATAAACACCACTGCTACACAACATCACACACAACACATCCCCGGATTTATAACAGATGTAGCTGGTCCCTTCATCATCAGGGATCGCTATTTTAAAAAGTCCGCCTGTATACTTTTAGGCGCAGGCCACCGTACATGTATGTAGGTACTGTGATACTATGTATGTTTTACAATGTAGGCACAGTGTATGGGTATGTACAGTTGTACATAGTCATTGTTACATAACAAACATAGAGACGCAGCGCTGCTAAGTAAATTAGCATCTTTTTAATACAATGCTATGTAGAAAACAAATTATGGATGTAACATTTGTAACAGAAATGTATTTTCTAATAGGATCTTATATAGTATTGGTAACAAAAGATTTCAATTACACATTGTTTAAAAGATCTAATGATGCTAAATGTCCTCTGAGGGACGCCGGACGGTCGCCTCAGTTAGTTTAGTTAAAAATACTAATGGTGGTTTTGTGTATTCTAGATTGGCTTACTGTATTGATGGAATTCAGTTCAGCTACCGTTGTTTATGGTAATACAGTAGGTTTATACGTTAACTGTTAACTCACATGCGAGCATGCGGCTATCAAACCAAATTACGTATATTGCCGTTAGGTAGGGATGCTTAGACAGTAGCTAAGACACAAAAAAATATGAAGGTTTATATAAAAAGATATAAGTACTCCGCCTTCTTTAGGTCGGTTAAAAAGTCCTACTGGTTTTAGTACTCTCGGGACATGACATAATACAAATACAAATATCTTTATTGATAGCCAAAACATTGAAAAAGTGTTATATTATATTCCTAACCCCTACACTAGGATTCCCTGTGTCGTAGGGATAAGTAGGTAGTTACCCCTACCCTACTACCCTACCCTAGTTTTTTCAATTTTCGACCAGGTATCCCATCTTGTTAACTACAATAAAGCATATTAATAATAAAATTACTTATATCTCAAAGATTCGCACTTTGCATGCTAAAGTTTAAACTGACATTTTCTCGACGTTTGTTAGGCAATCAATTAAATTTTTAACATCCTACTGTCAATTACCATTTTAGATTCAACGTTTTGTTTACAAAGGAGTTTTAAGATTGTGCGAATGCAGTGTTGAAGTGTGGACCAGTCTATATGTATAGGATCTGCGATTTTGTGACTATATCAATAAAGTATCGTTATATTATGTGGGGTCGGAGGCTCTTTTGATGATCTTTAAAAACATTTCATGTACAGTACAGTATCGTTGTTCGTTGTTATTGGAGGATCTTCCTTCGATGTTGAGGTTCACCACCACCAGCAAGACGATAGTAATTTAGTGAGTAGGTATTGTAAGCGTGTCAGTGACGAACTCTGGAGCTGGTTCAGAGTTTATCACCGTGGTGAAAGGGTTAACCAGGGCGCACGTTCATCAGAAAATTTTATATTTGTACGATGAATAAAAATTTTTGACTTTTTTTTTTTACTTTTGACTTTGACACGAAAGCAGCCTTCCCGAGTGACGTATCAACTGAACTTAGTATACGTCCGGAGCACCCTGGGCAGTCAGCGACTGACGCTATTCTGACTGGCTATAAAGCTTTTTTTATCTTAGATACTAAATTGACACAATCTGAACGGTTCATCAACACAACAGTCGATTGTCCAGCGATTAAGTGACGTATTGTTCTATTGGCTATTAAAAAACAGACTTTAGGGGGTGAAAGGCTTACCACATGAAAGACCGTCTGGCTCATGTGAATCCGATATATGGTACTGAAAGAGTTCTTAGTAATGTTAGCGGTGGAGGCCGCCGAGAGCAACATCTTTTACACAAAAACACAACAATATACACTGTTTTTTACACTTTTATTTTGATAAACACTGCGACAGAGACAAGCGCGCTGTGAAATTACGCCAGTACGTTGATTTTATGTACAGGATGGTGTTAAAATAATTACCTATTCGAGTGGTTCAAGAATGAATAATTTAACTATTCTTAGCACCTTATTTTTCGTCTCATTTTTTTTCACTTTCAATAAAACGCGTCACGTGGTCCGGCACGTCGCTAAAATACTTACTTTCGATAGTTTCGATGTAAAACTTTCACATGCTCAGGAATATTTCTTTATCAGAGCCATCCGCATGTTAATTTAGAAACTGGTGTTGGACACACATTGTGTTATTTATACACTCGCGAACAATGTAAAAGTTCCAGTGACATAGCACTAAATTACTCCTAAACGGAAAAGGCCAGCTTAATTACGCCGTCTGCAATATTGAAGTACATCAGAATATGATCAACAAAAAACAAAAATATTACTTACTAGCTGTTCCCGCGCGCTTCGCTTCGCCTTAAAAAGTTTTCCCGTGGGAATTCCGGGATAAAAAGTAGCCTATCTATGTTCTTTCCCTGGGTCTAAACCATATGTATACCAAATTTCATTCAAATCCGTTCAATAGTTTTGGCGTGAAAGAGTAACAGACAGACAGACATACACAGTTACTTTCGCATTTATAATATTAGTTAGAATATTAAAATTTTCAGTTACATGTTTCTAAAAATTTGAGCCATTTGGTATTGGCATTTTGTGGATGTAACTTTTATATTGCTGGCGAGTGTATGTTAATGCCCCCTGTATTAGTAGGTGGAGCGACTCTCGCACAAGGTAATTCTTATGTGTACAAATGAACAATAAAGATAAGGGCGAGGTTTGTGTAAATTGAAAGTAAAATCTTTTCATAATTATATTGTTAGAAGGAACTGAAATCAACCGGTTCGAATCGAGCGTTGAAGGAAAATCGATTACTAAATACGATTGCCACATAGTATTTAATTTATTAACGGCATAATATAAAGGCCTATTCGGGTACACGCGATATTCAATACGCATTCGGAAGCGAATGTGATATGATGATGAATTGATGATAAATGATAGCGATCGATGTTATTGTGTTTGAGAAGTAATTCATTAATACGAGCATATATATTTTTAGCTAGCCAAAAAAACGTAAATTAAAACGTGTCATTAGTTGGGTTGAATATTTTTCTACCAGTATCGATAAATAAAATAATACATGTATACGTTTACGTAAATAATACTCCATCTAATAGTGTTTGTATGAAACACAAAGAAAATTTGTGGGTCACGAATGAATTAAAAAATAAGAAATGTCCATTATGTTTATTTAAAAAGGTATTTAATGTTTTAAGTAGTAAGCATATTGAAATGAATTAGTGAACATAATACCTTTTACAACCAACCCACTCTAGGCCCGCGTGGTAGCCTAGGCCTAAAACCCTTACTTCATTGGAAGGAGACTCGTTCCCCAGTGATGTGGACGTGATGGGTTGTTGATTATGATATGATCAATGCCTTCTAAAGATGAATCCTAAGCGGTATTTGCCACTGCTGCCTGCAGTATGTAACTAATACCTAGTGTGAGTCTGAACCGGCGGCCCGGGTCTCCTATTACGCGCCGTAGATCGCGTCCAGCGTCACGCCGTAGGCCGCGTCACAATGCTCACTACGTCTACGCGTCAACGTCGGCGTGTGAGGGAGACAGCATCAGTACATTTCTATAGTGAGCATCGTGACGCGGCCCACGGAGCGACGCTGGACGCGACCTACGGCGTAAATAGGAGACCCGGGCCTTAGCGATGTATGTGGCGTAGTATGTACCTACTTAATAACTTTTAAAAAGAGAAATGTTTTTATTGAACTTTTTTTTTAATTTGGTTTTCAGTGTATTTTTATTCCAAACATCAATAAATTATAGTACTCAAACAAGCAAGTAATCATACATAACATTTAGAGATATGTTTACAGTAACCTAAAGTCATAAATTAAAGGCACTGACCTCCTTGGCTTTACCTAGATATTGCACTAGAAATGATTTCCTAATATTTGCTACATAAGCACTGATAATGATAAGACTTCAGTGTATATAAAAATTCTGAAAAATTAAAGTTAACTCATCTCACTCAAATGCTGGTGGAAGCAATACAGGGATAAAAATAAATTAACACCATAATTTAGTACAGGAAACGTTTGGTCTTACCAAAAACTAAACAATTCTTAATGGGTCAATAATATTATCGACATCACCAAAGGTTAACTGGTAGAGAATGCTACTAGCATTAAGTTCGCCTTTGTACAATGTTTATTTTTTAATGTGCAATAAAGAATTTATAGTAATAATAATATTATTAGGTATGTATGCCTACAGTATGTATCTAAAACAAACAACATCCATTAATTGAAATAATTCTGTTATTAATTAGAACTAATAACTTCTTTATTACATCATGCTGGGCTTCTAAACTATAACATCTGTCATATAGGTACATATTATTATGTAATCTCATTTAGGTAGGTAAGTTGTGTAAGATACTACCAATGATATTTTAATACAAACAAGACAGAGTGTTAGCGAAAAGAAACAGCTCTTCAAATAACACCCCATTTCTACAATTGAGCTCTTATTTTGAATTCGTTCCGTTAAAAGATTTGTGACCTTATTCATTGGAACAATGGTTATCACTATGTTGAACTTAAAATGGTTTGACAGTAAACAAAATGTGGACAGGTTTTGGCTTTGTTTTTGTATGTGATACACCTGTATCTAGTTTGTATATTGTTAATTTATTTATTTATTTATTTAATTCTTTATTGCACAGATATAAAATAAATGTACAAAAGGTGGGCTTAATGCTAAGAGCATTTTCTACCAGCCAACCTACAGGAGGTACAGGAAAACTGGTACAAAGATGTGCAAAAAAAAAAAACAAAAAAAAAACATGAAAGATGAAAGAACTAAAAACACGTCACTTAATAATTATCTAAATATAAATAATAACAATACATTCTAATACTTATATAAATTTATACAAAGGATACATAACTATAATAGGTATACATATAATATATAAAAATACAAAATAATAATATAATATCCAGACAGGTACACGAAAATGCTATCTATTTAATTGGCTGAGTATTTAATTGGTTAATCTTAGCTATTAGATGTAAGATGAAAATCAGCCCACAATTATTCACTGCTGAACCTGCTGCACTACAATAACAACCTTTCTGTTTGTGATCCATCATAAGATTTTCAGTTTCTAAAATCCTAAGATCTTCTCTAATTTAATTTTGCTAAGAGCCATATCAGTAAACTTACTTTTCTAAGCTATTACTTTATTTCTCATGCCATCCTAAAGGGAAACCCAAAGCATAGATAACCCTTTCCATAGCACACTGTCTATTTTAAATTTATTGTTCCTTAATTTAAAATGAATTTTGATTTTCACAAAGTAGAAACCAGAAATTTTCAGAAGTAATAAATACGCATTGGCAATAAGGTTATGATTTCAACTGTTTTAAAGATGCTCATTATGAGTTTAAAATGTTTGGAGGTCAATTGAAACATCAAGTGTCTAGATTTTAGTCTTTGTCATCATCATCATCATCACATTCATGTCCCCACTACTGGGGCTGGGGTCTCCTCCCAATGACGGGTTAGGTCTAGTCCACCACGCTGACCTAGTGTGGGTTGGTGGAACTGGAATCTAGTCAGATCCTTGATTTTAATCATTCTGATGAGATTCAAGAGTATAAGCAGGATAGACTTTTAGTGTTATTGAATTAACCTGAACAAGTTTCATGACAGCAAATTTATACTTGTACAAAAAGTCTAATATGAAATTAATGTGTAAAGAGGTTATTTTCGAACTGTTCTAATTACAATCTATTGACATGTATTGGTAATTAGATAAGCGGTTAGGTATTCTTAAAATAGACACCGTTGCAGTAATGTTTATGTTATCCTACTTTTAGAGCGCTTGCGGGGGATGCGAGGCGAACAGGATGTTTTGAAAGTTACGATTCTTTGCTGAAAATTATTAAACCAGTAAGTGCGTCTGTTACATGTTGAACTAGTCCGTAAATAAGATTGTTCCGCATGAGCCAGGTACATGGAAGACTTTTGCAATTGGATTAAAAACATTGCTTACCTCCGAGTCACTGTCTCCGTTTTTACTCTTATCCGTTTTGGTCTTCATGGCCTCCGTAAAGGACACAAGTTTCTATAGCACTACACAGGTATTTTGGTCACAAAACAAACTTCACAAAACTCAATAAACGAGGATTTTTCACGACTAAAATCATTCACAATCACAACCGCATACCTCACAAAATAATTAACTGACATGGCATTTGGCATTACAAATTTACAAGCGAAGGCACATCAACATTAATTTGAGAGAAAGAGATGCCGCTATCGGCAAGGTTAATGAAAAACAAGGACACAGGATTTAAGGTGATTGTCAAAAGTGACAGTTCTTTGGGGTTGCTGCAGTAAATTAATATTTTGGCTGACGGTGTTCATGTAGCAACAAACTAGTTTCAATGATCCGCATATCTCTGAATGTTTATTCTGAGTTTTATGTATATTTTGTAGTTTCTTACACAATCAAAACCCCTTCGTCAATGCGGGTTCGAATCCGACCCAGACACGTAAAAGTGATGGTAGTTAAGTATAGAAACTATTTATTTAAATTTATCATTAACAT
Source organism: Plutella xylostella (assembly GCF_932276165.1). Classification (NCBI taxonomy): domain Eukaryota; kingdom Metazoa; phylum Arthropoda; class Insecta; order Lepidoptera; family Plutellidae; genus Plutella; species Plutella xylostella. The sequence goes on from NC_064005.1 coordinate 6,568,706, forward strand.
CATTACAAAAAAATAGTTCAATAGTTATTGTTAACTATAAGAAGTTAAAGAAGAAACTCAGAAAAACTTTTTCTTCGCCGCTTTCTTCGGTTTCTTTTTGGGCCTATACGGCCCGAGCTGCAGTCTGACCAGCAGGCCGCGCCACCACGCCTGCACGATGACGGCTGAGTTGGTCATCTTCTCCACATACTGCCTCGCTTCCTCACGATCACCCTTGAATTGTTTCCAGTCCTTCATTTGTTGATCGTGTTTTTCAATCTGAAATAAGAGCAAGCTTTAATAATGGCTGGAAATAAAATATGGCTTCGATCAAGTGGCCCAAACCATAGAGAAGAGTAGGTAGTAGCTTAAACCTTATTCTGAGAGTCACTATAAATGCAGATTTACCGTCTCCTCTAATTTTATTCTCTTTTCCAGCATGTTTTTATAAGCGTGCTTCTTCTTTTGCACTTCCAAGTCCATCGCTTCCATGTCTGCGTCGAACTTGTTCATCCATTCTTCAACTTTCTCCAGAGTTTCCTGAAAGTAGGAGGTCACTGTTGTATAAACGTTTCCTATAGTACCTACTTACGTATCTAACTACCTACGTATTATTCATGCGGTGGCTATACTCTAACAATGAATTTGTTTGGGTACTGAGATTGCCTTTTCATCAGCCAATAATCATCCACTGCTGCTGGACATAGACCTCTCCCAAGGAGTGCCACAACACTCGTCCTCATCATCCAACCACTACCGGCTACCTAAGGCCGTCAGTCCAGCGGCCTATTCATACGCTATCAGTCAAAAATTCTACCTTCGTATTCTTTCTAAGATTGATAGGCTAACCTACCTACCTAGTAACCGACTTTTTCTTCAACATTAATAAGGAAATCCCCTTACATTAATAGCAATATTGACCAACAGCTCCACTTCAGTGTGAACCCGCTGCTCGTTATCGATCCTCTGTTTGTAATACTCTATGCTGTCAGTCGGCGTAGACTCCTTGTCGTCTATGGTCCGGAAGTGTTGCTCCGTGCGCGCGCGCTGCCAGTTGTCGATATAGCGGCTACGAACTGACGCCATTAACGATGCGTCCTGGCATGAAATATTGCGAATATAACAATGAAGGTAAGGTATCAATTTAACTAGTTAATATAAACAAACTACGACAGAATGAACGTTGAATTGGTTATTAAAAAAAAAGAAAACCATCTTCCACTTCCGCTATATTATAATAAAACTACAGGAACGGGAACTAACCTCATTTATTAGGTAAGTACGTAAAAAGTATGTCATACCTCTACTTGAGTCTTGAGATCATCAATGATGGCATCAGTTTCGTATGCAACGGTCTTGTGGTGCACCCGCTGCTGCCTCAGCTGCCTCGCCGCATCACGACAGGCTCTGGGAAATTTAAAATGCATCAATGGAAGTTGTCCAGAAGGCCCAGCACGGGGCGCATGACGCGACAAGACGTGGCAAAAGTTTTTCGCCGGTTCTCACATGACGCGGTTTGAGAGAGCGAGTGCGACGGAAAACTTTTTGGAATACCTATGTCTTAGACCGGAAGGGAGGAGACCGGAAGGGAGGAAGACCGGAAGGGAGGAAGCAACGTCGACAAGGAAGGAGGCTGCAAGGCGCATACAACTGATAAAGACCTGCAAGATGAAGTGGCCGAAGAACAGATCCTGGGCCAACGAGTTCTCGAGTCGAGTGGAAACCATGAACTGGCAAGCATAGCATTTGATGCCCACTGGACGGCAGGTAGCTGGTATTAACTTCATGAGGAGGCGCTCCTTGGCCTATCTCCAACAGTGATAAAACGAAAAGAAAGGCATGCTGATTCAAATAGACTTTTAAAAATACGTTTTCAACACTTCTTTCAGTGAATCGTACTTGCTGAGACTTTCAAACTCACAATCGGTTCTTAGCTTCATCCTCAGCCAGTGTCAGTCGATACTCGTCCAGGAACAGAATCTTGGCGACATGATCAGAAAGGCTTTTGTACGAGTTAAAAACTGATAAGTCAGTGTATGTATCTTTGACCACTTCGTTTATGAACTTCCTGAAATATAGAAAATATTACAATTATTTGTACATATACGAGAGGTTACCGGATATCTTAACATTAACATATACCTATAGGTACCTATTGGTAGATACATGGTTTCTAGATACTATCATCTCATGAGTAGTCTTGATTGTTGTCAGTATGCCTATGGTCTTGTCATTGTCAACACTACACCTACACCTAAAAAAATGCTTACGTCCAGACTGGTTAGTATGGTACCTATACCTAGAGCACAGCCTAGAGTAGGTTATCTTTGTTTACCTACCTATCAGCATCAAGCTTGTTCATTTTATACTCGTCGCAGGCCAGCTTTGTCTTGTCTATGCCTTCCAGTTCATCGATCACTTCTGGTTTGGGTACGCCATATTTGCTGGCGCGCAATTGGTCCATTGCAGACTGAACCATGTGTATACGCAACGAAGTGTTGCATTCATCTGAAAATTAGATAATCTATTTACTGTCAGGCCAGGAGGGCTAGCACGGGTCGCAAGACGGACACGTCAAGATAAGACAAAAGTTTTCAAAGTTCATCGCGCTCAAAGTGAGCGTCTTGCGACCCGTGCTAGGCTAGCAGCAAGAGGTTTGTTCGATATGATAACATCATGACGATTATGTAACATACACGATTAGGTAGTTTTACCCGCAGGTAAATCTATTAGGCGGTAGGTACAGGACTTTTTTGTTTATTATAAGCTTACCCAAGATTTGTAGTTGACGGATCGTATCCTCGAGTATTGCAGCGTTTATAGAAGATACTAGATAGGGCAACCTGGAATAATCGCACGGGAGTTAGCAAAGGAGGCTACTCACACTATACTTACAGAGTGTTGCAAAAAGATAACTCACGCTTTGTACTAATTTACTCCCTTACGGGGTAGGCAGAGGTGCATTTCTGCACCCACTTTTCGCCAGAGTGTTATGTTAGTCCCAGTCACATCTCCTCAATGGAAGGCAATTGTGTTTGGCGTAGTACAAGTAGGTATAAGTATACCTATGTGTTACGAGTATTTAGGTACTAGGTTTAGTTCATACTTAAAGTGGTCTTCTTCTGTAGGTGGTAGTACCAAATCATCTGGTATGGTCTCTTCTTGAAATCCCAAGGCTTTCTCAAGAGACTCCTCTAACTGCTTTTGTATGAGCACCTCATCTCTCTTTGGAACTTTTTCCTAAGAACAGCAATATAGTATAACGCGCACAGATAATGAAACAATATGAACATGGCAGCTGTTCTGAGCTGTTACATATTAAGTGCAAGACATTACTATTTACTACTAATCTATACCGGCATACATAAGAAGTGCGAGTAATAGGGAGGAAGGACTATTGACAGACCAACGAATAGGGGGAGATTGCATAATGTCCGCCATTAGGGGATCTGCTATAATATATGTACCTTCAGCTGGCTCACTCGAATGGCACTGTTATCGTGCATTTCCCCTGAATCATAACTCCCTTGTAACATTTCCTACCACCCTGGTACACTGCGGCTTAATTATCTACCTACTTAGATAGATAGAGCTCATGACCGATACCAGCAGTGCGGTATCAGTGGCCCAGTTCCGGGCATGTATTATTTAGCGACTTTGTTGGTTTGTCGTCGACACGATAAGAAGAAGAAGATGTGCTCACTACTTACCGTTAGAATGGTGGTCAATACTGGCTCGGAACCAACTCGGTAAGTGGTGGAGCGACCCCACGACCCCTCCTCCACTACCAGGATTCTATCACGATTCATTGTTTCAATAGGGTTCTACAGAAGAAGGCGAAATGATATAATTTTATTTTGTTTATCTATTTTAGTTGGCAGTGCGTATTTCAATTTTATTTATATCACTGTTTTGTGTGTTGTTAAAAATATGTGAGTTTTGTTTATGCATAATTTTATGTCATTGGTGGTGTGACCACCAACGATCATTTTTATTTAGCAAGGAGTTTTAGTTGGTTGGAGTCCTAAACTTTTCTGGAATCGTTGACAATGTCAGTTACTACGAGGTTACTACTAAGTCCAAGCGCCCCCGTCCCCGTCCCCGTCCCACCGCTCACATACGTAAGGCGCGGCCAGTAGAGCGATCCGGAAAAAACGCAGCACATTCTATTCGATAGTCTATTCGAAAGTGCTGTCAACCTGTCAACAACAAAATGGCGGTGTATAGATTTGCGAAAGTTTGACAGCTATCATTCCATAGGTCATTGTCAGAATAATATATTATTATGTACTCTGTGGTCATTCTTTTCGAAACTCATTCGAAAGGTAAAAAGTGTTCGAAAGTGCTGTCAAGTTGACAATAGTCGCACTCGCATTCGATTCTATTCGTTAGCTCGAATTGTGACACTGGTACAGCTAGTTCCGCGCGCACTATACCATCACTATTATGAATTTGAAGCAGAAATAATACAAAATATTCATGAGAATTTAACAAAATTTAATACCAGTCGAGTATTGTCCTAAAATAATCTAGGTAAATTAAGCTACTACTAGGAACATAATTTAACTGACCCACTATAGAAGTTATTCAATGCTAGTTCCGCAGTTGATTGGGAGTGACAGCCTTAACAGATTATTGCACACTAAATTATTCTAGAAATGTATCAATAAAAATCAATATCGGTGTAATAACTGATAAGAAGAAAATAGAGTACGTATATTCATTAGGTAGATTAGGATTTAATCTTGTAACACCGTCTAGTACCTACCTAACTCACTTTCACGGACATCTAATCTACTGGTGGTTGAGATACATAAAGTAATGTTTATTTAATTTAAAATGAAATAAACAAAGAATACTTCTTTGAATGTGTTAGGGCTGGTCACACCGGCTGTGTAATTTACTACTTTTAAACAGTCAGTTAATTTATATCGCCAACATGTCATCTCAATAAATAAAATTAATGTTTTAAATATATCTGGACAACATTTCAATAAGTATACCTATAAATTAAAGGTAAATAAATACATTTTACGCAATCACACGAGATATTATAGACATATTTTAACGATCAGAGTACTTACCTAACTGGTTTAGGTAAACACCTAAGTTTATAGAATAATTCGACAATAAATAAAATTATTTCTTTTAATATAAAAAGAGAAATGTGATCTATTCTATGGCTAGCCGCCATATTTTACTTTTATCTACCGTCAGAGGGCGCTCATTAAACCGTCCTATGAAAAGCTATAAAAAACGGTTTCTGGTTTAATTACGTATACAATTTTCACACATCGATTTGTCCGTCACAATTTTATTTCAAAAGACATGATGAAATCTCTCATGCAAAATTTCCATTGTTTGGTTGATTATCCCTCTGCCTATTATGGTGACCTTATACACTCCAGTCTACCGGAGAGGTCTGCCAGTGCAGGTATGCCTACGTAGGTATACGGGAACATGTATATAGTGGGGATACTGTGCAGTTTTTTAGACCTACGCAGACGACCGGAGCAAAATCGAAAAACAATTCTCTCTGGTGAACCCTTCCGGAGTTCCCGACACACACTACGACACACGGGACACAGACAGAGCTCTCCGTTACTTTATATTTACTTACAGATAAAGTCCGAAAAACACAGAGATATAGGGTTATTTATTGCCGGTGTTTGTTTTAAATTACCAAAACAAGATCCCGACGAATTGAGAACCTCCTCCTTTTTATGAAGTCGGTTCACAATATGTTTTATTTGAGGCGCATATTAATTAGATTAACGGTAAATACGTTCACACAGTCATCTCCGCTGGGTGTTAGAAAAATTAAGTAGTTATAACATAAAAAATCAATATATTCATGAAAAGGTAGAAAAACAGAAATAGATAGGTGAATAAATAACAAATTGTGTTGTTAAAAAATACCCAGCGAAAAATACTCTTAACTCATTCGTAATTTGTTAACACTTAAATAATACTTTAGGACTGCAATAAAACATTAAGTATATTAATTTTAATATAAAATATATCTAATTAGATACTTATTTTATGACTTGGTATTTATCTGTCGCTGCTGTGACAGTATAAAGTAGGCTTTTACAATGAAGACGCTATCATAATTCAACTTGTTGTCTCTACAGGGTGAGACTTGGTGACTATAGGATTTGACACTTTTAACTTTCCCCTTTCGCTCCGTGGGACGATCGGGATAAAGATAAGCTGATGTACCTGAGTTGCATCGCAACAACAAGTCGTACCATTGCAACATGGATCTTAGGTGTATCCCCTAGAATATAATAGAATTGCCCCAAGTCTCACCCACCATAGATAAAATATTATAACGCAAATATCAAGTTGGTTATAGCGCCATCTAGCGACAAATTTGAGTCTTCACCATTACGATATATATTTATGTGGCCCAGTTTTATGACAGTGACGCCATCTATATTTTCTGAATACGTTTTTTATCAATGTTTCTGCGTTGCAATATTTTATCTAAGCTTTTAGGACGTTACGTAATTTACCTAGACTTATGGACTAAAGCGATTTCCACTAGTCCCCATCTCCACTAGGTCATCATGATGGGCAGGCGGGGAGGCGCGGGGGGTCCCAACATCACTTGCTGCTTGACGGTTGACTGCCGCGGGTTTCTGTAACAAAATAATGTTAATTTAGTTAATAACTTTGATAACTCCGGCTGAAAACTAAAATGCAGATACTGGTAATGGTTGCACAGAGGTAAAAATGGTTTCTAACAGTTGATAAGTTTTGATTTTGGTGAACGCGAGTCGTAATATACAGTATATACTATCTTGAAAATGTTTATGATGTTTTCTAAAAACACGTGCGACTTATGTAATGTAATATACTTCCATGATAACCACGTCTAATGTTATGGCTAGTTAAATAAATACAAATTTTCCTCAATATGTGTGAAATCTTAGGAAATCCCCTGGCTCTTTATTACGTGTAGAATACAGCCAGTAAACACAATAAAATACATAACATGAATCATATTTTAGTGCAAATACGGGCTTCAGCTCTAATCTGTCTGATTTATCCACACTGATATCCATTCCTCTTTCAATCCTATATATCAAGGAAGCAGTAACTATCCGAAGTTTCATAATAGCAGGACGGTCACGAGAAATACTTATAAAACATAGTTGTTTTATTCTAATTATTTCTAATGTAACAGTAATTAAATAATTGCTGAATACTTACGGTATAACCGGATGGCCTCCTCCCGTTCTTGCGCGTCGAAGTACCACAGTGTGATGGCGTACCTGGAAGAAGTTACATTTTAATAATTTACCATTTAGGTCGTTATGATATAAATGTATCAAAGTCTCTTTCATCTCAGATACTAAATCGACAAGTGCAAATGTCAAGTTGTGAAACATCTACTTGAGATTTGCACAAGTCAATTTAGTATTCGACATAAGAGAATAGACATTAGATCTAGTTCTATCTTAGCTTTTGTAATATTGTAATATCAAGGCTTGCTGCTCTAATTTACACGGCTGGCTGAGTTGAAATTAGGGGGATATGAACAAAAGTTTCACTCAAGAGAGCCACGAACAGAAGCTTCACCCCCCTTCAGAATAGCGGCCGGTATACGGGTTTGTTATCGACGTAAATAAACGTCACTATATCGTAATTTGCCATAAATACGGCGCTTTGATTGGTGGAACGTACATTAAGTTTATTGACGTCAATATAAAACCCGTGTAGCAGCCGCAGAAGAGAATGGATAGTAATTGTTGACTGACCTAGTGTCGAAGGCGGGCTGCACCTCGTGCGGGTTGCGGCGGTCGGACCAGAAGAACAGCATCCGGTCGAAGATCGGCTCGATGTTGGCCACCTTGTCCGTGCCCTCGGGGAATACCCTGCCAAATGCAAAAACACCATGTGTAACCATAAAAATATCATACTATATTAACTTTTAGTAAGGCAAAGGGAAAATAGTTCTCACCTTATTTTGAACTCTACCTCTAGTACAAGGTACTACAAGTTACGGGCGATGGCCGATGAAAAAAAATGTATTGCCATGCCTCATTAAGGCATCAACGCGTGTTTAGAGTGATATTTACATACGGAAATACCTATACTCACGACTGTATAGACGACGACCTATACTCACGACGATGCGATTCACTTTAAGTGATATTTGATAGTAAAACTCTTAACAGTGGGAGTGAGTGGTGTATGGGGTATGTTAAGCAGTTGAGTAATTATGACTTCAAGAGTGGGTAACGCCATCTAGCGGTCAGATTTGGTTACCTTAAAACTTTTATTACCGCAACCTGTCCTGTCCTGTCTCTTTCTAGTTACCAAGCATATTTTTTCTATCTCTCTCTCACCTGAGCAGCCCGCCGCACCTCCTCACGTCCCAGTCGAGGTTGAGGTAGTAGATGGCGGTGATGCAGCGGCCATCTTTGTTCGGGTTGTCCACGTGCTTCACGTAATTACTGCCGGAGCCGGGGTAGCAAGCCACCATCGCCTGTGGGACAAAGTAGTGTTTGTTATAATTTATACAGGGTGTCCCAAAAGTCAACGATATGCCTTGGAGGCCTGATAGACCAGCTCATGAGTAGCCAGAATATCGTATAAATGTATAGATAGTTGAACAAGCAGCAGCTGCATTTAGAAACGCCTAAACCATTATTCATTGGACGGCAACCCGCTGTTCTACTGTTTTGTATTTTGTCTGTATTTTATTCTTTTTGTTTTGTTTAATTTTTTGTACTTTTCATGTGGTTATTTTGTATATTTATTGTTTTTTACTCGGTTTTTTTTGTTGTTCTTGCTGTCTATGTTTCAAATAAACGTGTCTTTATCCATATTTTTGGTTACAACTAGAAATGTAAGATAGTCATTTAATTCCGGAGTAATCGCATCGAAATCCATATATTTAAATTTACGTTGACCTATATAGCTTATATAATTTATAACACCACCGCGTCAGACAAAACTTAATTTTTACGACATCGGTCTTACCACAAAACACTAGACATAAGCTAAACTTCATTGAACGGATATTTAAAGGAGATTTGTATTCACATTATGCTCTTTGTTATGGTTTGTGGAAAGGCTATTATGTTTCTTTTGTAACTGTAAATATTTGCAAAATTCTAGACCGTGTAAAGTTGAATAATAAACTCGATTGGAAATATTTATCAAGGCGACCTTTATAAACACGATGTATTTTCAGCTTGAGTAGTCAGAACGGTACAACGTTTCCTACCTAACTCAAACACATAGAATGAATTCAGAAACTACTATGAACCGGTTGAATCCCGTGAAATCAGACACAATAAAAATCTATTGTGTATCGTGCGATATCACGACTTCGGGATGCATAAGGTTAATACATATTTGAGTTTAATTAACTATAGGGATTTGTGAGTAAAAGATAAGTGAGTATAAAAAATATATAATTAAGTATTAAATAATAAATGCAAAAAGGCTAGATAGTATATAATACGACCAAATCTATTCTTAGGAACGCATACATAGCATAGTTAACCCACTCAATAAAATCTTATTAAAAACATGGAAATCACTAATGAATTACAAACACAAGTGCTGATGACTCAGACCCTCACACAATGGTATTTTACGATACCATAATGTGGCCACACTCATTCCATCACGTAGGCCACACTATGACGAGGCCCTTATAAGTACTTACATACTCACAATAACACATGTTACGACATAGCGAGGCCGCTAAAAGGGCTATTGTGGGCGTTATTGTCTTTAATTTAAGGGGCAACCAAAATACTACGATTGCTATTGGTACGCATCAGGGATACTATGCTTTCTTATAACTCAATATTTTTACCCGACTGCCGAAGGAGGAGGGTAATTAACGGATGTTTAGAACGAAATTTTACAAATTTATAGGGCGTTTAGTAGTAAGACTGCGTCAAACAGTGAAACGTTGAATTTGAAAAATCCTTATCCCGTACAGATTTAAGTTCTTAGTTCTTAATAATTCGCTGAGTAATCTTGATCTACATAAATACTAAATGTTTCTACCGCCACATGTGGGGCAGATGGCAGATAAGGACAATATTAGTCGGATATCGGGATTTTGTTTGGATTAGTGTGATTGTAAACACTCATCGTACATTGACCGACGCAACTGTGTCATAACATAACTGAAAATTCACTGTAATATTGCTTTTTCCGCCTGGTTCGCAAAATTTTGTGTGATTACGATAGGTACACTATTTTAAAGAATATACTACTTATCTGTATTCCTTTTATCTCATGTAAGTAAGTATATTTTATTTTGAATAGCCATGCATATCCTGCTAACAAAAAAAAAATTTACTCATGATATTTTTTGTACGCAACAATTCAGAAAGGTACCAGGCGCCCAGAGATTTGTAGGAGGTAGCCGAATCGAAGCCAAGGCCGCAAGGGCCGGCGGACGTGACCGCTGCGCCGGCGCACGCGACCTACCCCAATGTCGTTTCCGCTTGTCAACTGACACGTGTGCCCTTTGAATGTGGAACACGCGTTCGCGCCAGAAATAACGTCTTATATTTAGTTCAGAACACAGAACTGTTTTTAAATGTTATTTCAATTATAATGAAATGAATAGTTTCAGAAATGTGTTTTCTTGTGTTTTTAAGTAGATAGTGATGTCGATTATGAAGGCAGTAGAAATTCTAATTTTAGAGCTGTCAAAATTTTAATTTAAAAAACGTAAATTAATGTAAACGTCATTTTTAGCTAGCAAAAATTTTTGTTTGACAGCGTTAAATTTTGAATTTCAGAATAGCTGCCATTGTTTATCTGCATTGAAAATAAATATGTTTTATTTGTTCCCAATTATATAATAAGTATGGCAGAGGAACATCCATACACTATCCATACACGACTACACGAAAAATTAAAATACTTGGACGTTGTATACATATAGTAGAGTAGATAGAATGAGATAAGATTATGGATAGATTATGAATGAATCTAGAAATGTTACGTAAATAAGGGCTTCTTCATAAATATTTGTAAAAAATAATAAGTATTTCATCGATAAGGCATTTTTACAATCGTGCACCGCGCCTACCATACTTACCTAACAAGATGCGTCATACTCATACATAACATAATATAATCACCCCGGTGCAGATAAAGCTAAAATTAATTCTAATGTCATAGCAAATAAACGTGCCTGATAGTGGAACAAAAACACTGAGAAAGTCAATATTTGATGAGAAAATCAACCTTAATGACCGGTTTGGAATGTTGAATGTCGATGTAAGGTACCATTTGCAGAAATGGCAGAAATATATATTTTATTTAAGTATACAATCTAATCTCGTTATCAGAAAAGTATGAATAATTCGGCGATGGCCGACTAATGTGTTTCGTACCTGATTATGTTATGTAACTTTGTATTGTACAGTGAATGACAGATAAATAGACACTACTAAAATGATAACTTACGGTGATAATGCTCATTCACAAAAATATTAGGACTAAACAAGAAAAACATAAATAGTGTTGCGGCGCTTCTTGGGAGAGGCTAATGGATCTAAAACTACTATTTGATGTCGAAATCTCTCTTTTTCAAACCAGATATAACTTAACTTATAAGTTTTAAATTTAAACTCCGATATGCACCATGTAGGTCATACCTTCCGACTTAAACAATTAAAAAGTATTATAGTCAGGGCAAAAGGTGTATTTAAGAATGGCCAGCAGGACAGGCATTTTTGTTTGTAAATATGGCGGCGTTTGTTTACGATATCGGCCGCAAGCGCTGGCGTCGCTCGCCCCATTCGTGACTCTAGTCACGTACGCAAAATCAACCGCGAGTTATGACCAAATCATATTTTCGCGTTAGTTTTTTAAAAATTACAATGAAATGTTGTATTTAAAGTAAAGGCTTACAATAGACAAACGTACGATGTGAGTACGTGAATTATTAAGTTATTTTTCGTATTAATTCAAGCGTCATAACAGAAAAAATATAATAAAATATGTATGCATTACATGTCCGACACTGTCCATACGTAGTCTAAAATACTATATTTATGTTTTTCTCTGATATGTATGTTTTTAAAGATATGATGTGTAGTATGTATTGTACTTAGAATTAGGTAATAACTGTTGACTTCATACCTAAGTTATTGTAAATTCATGTCTTATATATTTATGTTTTGTGTAATTATTTTTTTTAGAAAATGCCTGCTACATTTGTAGCGTATCTTAGCAACTTGCAAAGTTATCTTTGTTTCACTCTATCATGTTATTTATGGTATTATTCATTCTGTATATACTTACAGTGACAGTTAAAGTGTTGCGCCTACTAATCGTTATCTACGAATTTGCACATTACCCAGACCTACTTCCGAAAACTAATCTACAGTTCAATAGCTAAAATATCCTATAACTTTCTATGAATAAGGGGGTAAGTATCTACTCCACTGAACACAAATAAATATACATGGTGTTGCAAAAAGGGTATACTAAGCCGAAACCTACGTGTGCAGCATACTATACCTATCTAAGCTCGGAAATGAAATCAGAATGTCAAAAATCGCGAAAAGGAAACAGTCTGCATAGTAAAAAGTCACGTGATAAACAAAGTTTCTAAGCTATGTAAGTTAAAAAGCTCAATGATTCAAAGCTAATTTACAAGCTTTCCACGACTCATGCTGGCGCTAGCGTGGAACCTCGTTTATAAAAAAAACTGACACCAATCCTAATAACGTTTGTAATACCTCTCTATGCTTAGTTTTAAAATGTGTTAATATAGGTAAGTAAATAAATATTTTTGTTATGTGTATAAAATGTTTGTAATAAGTATATTTTACCTTAGTTCTGGTATTTATTATGTAGTCCCCCATCCTTCCATTGTCGGGCATCTTGTTGGCTCGTATTACTATGCTATCGACCTGGAATGTGAAAAGTGTTAATAAGAATTTAATGCTCCAAGTCTTGTATAATTTACAAAACAATTAGCTACCATGGAAAAGTACTTAATTCTTGGTATATGGAAAAGTTAATTTTTATTGATAAAATAAGTCATTAATTTCACATTGAGAGCTTTTGTTAAAACATCAAAGCAACTATGCATTTGGTTCAATTGCAAAGACCTCATCAAGCTGGTTTGGCTGCAACAGTAGTTTTTCCTGGAAAGCCCACTTATTGAAGAATAGACAACACTTTTCTGTAGATTATTTTACATTTAATTTTTATTAGTCTTAGTACTGTAACAGACACAGCACTCTATGTTACAGCTTAGAATATATAATCTCATACAGCAACAATCTCACACAAACTTATTTTATAAACAATAACTGCTGAAATTTAATAATTAATAATATAATAACTTTAATTACCTGATTAATTAAAGTTCCTATATTGTGGCAGTGTGGCTCCCGGCCGGTCATCCAGGTGATGCGGTCGCTGCGTATGGACTGCGCCCCCGTGCCGCCCGGGTCCGACACCAGCTGGCCTGCCTGGAAGAAAACCGGTTGTTAATTAGAAAAATAAGTATTTTTGGTTTTGTTTTTTAAAATTTACAATTTAAAGAAAGAAAGAAAAAAAAACTTTTCCAATGCAATAATATTAAATTCATTGTAAAAAATAAAGTGAGTAATGTTGGTAAATACTTATAACAACTGACTGTAACTATAAACACTTACTGCCAAGATAGTAAGGAATAATTAAATTAAGTAACCATCTGATTTAGAACCTAATCGCACTAGAACACAAAACGCACTTTCTCAATCTATTTTAAAATCAAGAATGGACTATAAATGCATTTAGAAAGTGAATTGTTTCTTTGTAGGATGAGACCAAAATAAATAATGTATAAACATTTACATATACATACTATTGAGGCAACCACTTTAAAGACAAAGATATATTTGAAAGAATTCTGAGCAAAGAATGAATAAATATTTTTTCATGGCAGCTATCAGTCACTGTAAATATCTATTCTATTCTATTCTATTCTCTGTGGGGGTGTAAGTACCTGCACCTGGCTCTCTCGAGTGGAACCTTTGTGCATATCCCCAAGGTCTAAACTGCCTTCCTAAGCTTGGACCATTTCCCACCACGCTGGTCCACTGCGGGTTGGTGGGTTCACATATCTAGATGTGCTAAATCTAGATATGCAGGTTTCCTCACGATGTTTTCCTTCACCGTAAGAGCGATGGTATACATTGTACTTAAGATAAAATAACTCATTGGTACATGTCAGCGCCGGGATCGAACCCGCATCTCTTGCGTGAGAAGCGGGCGCTTACCCGACTGAGCTACCACCGCACTGTAAATATCTACCAAATCTACTTTCAATGTAAACAAAATGTAGATTGTGTAGGAGTTACTATTTAGTCCATCTGTTTCACAGCTACAATGATAGACAGATACACCCAATCTACTGTTTACATTTACATCAGTGCAGTGCAGAACAACTGTGTAGTCAGTTATTTAGCATACAAACTAATGTTTTTACCACAAAAACTTTAGAAAACATAGATGTTTTGCATTACCAAATATACCAGATAAACCTGTGGTTGTAGTAATGCTGTTAGTTTAAAAGGTATACTAGAACTACATACTGGTTTTAAGATTATAAACAAATGAAATAAAAACAAAACTCACTGTGAATATTCCAGATCTATACATTTCCAACACTTCATTTCTCACTAATAGTCCTTTATCTCTGCCTAAGAAATTGTCCAAAACACACACTCCATACGTTGTCATGTCGCGAATGACTCGCAAACATATCTCATGGTAGGGGTCATTATTGTCTAAATAACAATTGTTCATCACCGCGGTGCCTTTAAGGGACGCTTCAGGGTAATCCCTGTGGCCAACTTTCGACATTTCTGCCTTATTAGACCTATTTACAGATTTGAGTACATTGGCGGCGTTGCCAGCGGGGCTCATGAAGTCCGCTGTGCTCAGCTGTTGGGCCGTGTCATTGTATATCTCCGTCTCGGACGAGCCCTCATAAGTTATGGCACTTAGCTTTGTTGTGTCCTTGTTAGTACACACTACACTAGATATCACACTATTTCCTTTGGAATTCGATGGGCCAACTACATGATCAACTGTGCAATTTGCTACATTTTCACTTGTGTTCTCATTGTTGGTATGTGAAGTTTGTTTACAAAGATTATCACTACCCTCATTTAACACATTGTTCTGGCTGTTTTGTTGTGAGGTCTCCACTGTTTCTTCGACTTTCCTCTGGGGTTCGTCTACTGGGTGGGCAGCAGCAGAAGCTTTCGAACCTTTTTTCGACGTCTGTTTTGCTAACTTTTGTATGCATTCACTCGCGTGTCTTTTCCAGTCCTCACGTTGATGTTCCTTGCTGCAATAGTAGATTTTGAGACACCGAGAACATCTTTTCTGTGTTTCAGTACTGCACACTGCGCAACGGGCAAGTTCGCCTCCTGAATTCATTCTGAAGCAAATCAAAAAGCAATTTCTTCCACGGCAACTGCCAGTTCCGCACAAACATGAAGTCAGCCACAAATCAAAAACTTATAGCTGTCAAACTGACAGACTGTGTCATTGTAGGTAATCTGTGATTTAATGCTCAAAATAATAATACAAAAATTAAAGGCGCCGACACATTAGCGGTCGCGGCTTACGGACCGCGGCTGTACAGTAAGTACAGCCGCGACTAATAGTGTGTACAGTCTTTTGGGACAGTTCGTGCCAGATCGCTCTCGGACGTCTGAAAGCTGAACTACAAAGAATAACAAGTACAGTGAAACTATAAAGTCCTGAAATTAAATGAGGGCGCAGCTATCTTTCATGTAGCAACCCTATATAGCGAAACAAAACTGACTTTGATACTTGAAATTTTTCCCGTGACTACCTACCCTATTTCTGTATTTAAAAACAACTTACCATCCACAAAAAAGCACATTATTCAAGCTAGAAGGTGTTAATATGAAGGCTAATAGTGAAACCAATAAATATTTATTTAGATAACGTTATTACAACTGTATAAAATATCCGGATTTGTTGACGAAGGGCACACACAGTAAAATCATCAATTTCTCTTTTTAGACGGCCTGTTCTGTTTCTTCTAGGAGTTAGAAATATTCCATTATAGAGCCCTCTTTTGCAATATGCCAGACGATACTGTCCGATACTCCTATAAAATAAAAAATAAAATGCTTATTTGAAACTACCCTTAAGTTAAGAAAAACAAAGTTACAGAATGAGAATTTAGTAGTTAAGTAAACAAAAAATATAACTTCAAGTATCAAAATGTTATGGTTTGACTCAACTTAAACCAGCTCAAACCTACAACCAGCGGTATGTAAACAATGTTCGACTTGGGCTCTAAACCTAGGTTTATCGATAAATGAAACGTTGGTACTGATAAAAATTAATTATTACAATTTGTACAATGTTACATACCCGTCATAGACGCTGTACGAGCGTAAACATCCTCCAAATTCGACAAAATGTGTTCAGCTTCATGTTCCGCTAAACATTCTATATAAACTCGATAAATAACTTCCCTAGCTTGACTACGAATATTTTTCTTCTTCTTCCCAATTGCAAACAAGCGTAAATAGTTGTTTTTATCTAGAATATCCTAATAATTAATAAGAAAATTGAAAAAACAGCCAACCGCCAACTGCCATAAACAATTGTTATGACTTTTATGTTTCTTTTCTAATGGTGCCAGGCTCCTGAAAATTTTAGTTCCTCAAACATTAATTTCATGAATTAATAGTTTCACTGTACCTACCTACATTACTACTTGTAGTACTCGTTATTCTATGCTACTATCCATGGATGAAGATGTATTAACTCGTCGTATGACTATTACCTTACTATTACTAATATGATCTGCTAGGACGCTAGGGTCTTCTGGGTCTTTTGGGATGAAACGATGTTCAAACGTTGTGACTGGATTTACGGTCTTCTTCTTATCGTGTCGGGGATAAACACTAGAGCTGATATAGGATTAGGATTAGACGGACAGAAAAGCGTCAGTCCCTGATTGCCCAGGGTGCGTCGGATCTAAGTACTTATACAAAGTATTTACAGTTGATTTGCGATTATTTAATAGGTAAGTAGTAACTTAGGTAAGTAATTATGTAGGATAAATTGGAATAAAGTTAGAAATTTAGTATAAAATTATTTATTTTGTTCTTAAATAGATACAATGAAATTGTATTATTACAATGATTAAGAATTAAGTAGGTACTTTAAAATTGGTAGTTAGGTATTAAGTACCTAGGTAGATATATAAGTAGGTACCTACTTACATTTAAAATTGATACACCCAGGTACCTAAATGGGGAAGAGAGAAAAAACATAATAAATATGAATGAAGTAGTATAATTATGTACAAAATAGGTATTGTAATAGTTAAGATAATAGCTAAGACTCTTAACAATTGTTCTTTTGGTACGGTTAGGTACAGTTGTTTTCCATCTAAGTTGAAGTCAAGTGCTAACAGTGGGACCATCATATTGTGGTATAGGTAGGTACTAGGTACCTACAATATAGACTACTTAGAAACCTGAGGCCTTTCTGAAAGTTCAGGTGTTTTGCAGGCCGTGTTTCTATTTATTACGAATATCCTCAGGGGAATATCAGGAATATCTATTAATGAATAGGTAGGTGGAAGACCTATCCCAACTAACATCGTAGCGTTAAAAAAACTCTCATATAACTTGCATAATGGTTCCATTCGAAAATTAAAGTGTTAAGACATAGCTGTATAAGAGTGTAGGAGAGTGCTCTAACTCACTTATAACCACGAAAGAGGCCCACGATTTTGAGAGTAAAGGCTTTAGAAAGTCTGTAAAACGGTGTCACTGAAGTGTTTAAGTTATAGAAAGCCTGTAGTACGGTGTCATTGAAGTGCTAAAGTTACTATAGAAGAGCGTTTAATCACTCTCAGCTAGAACTTTTACCGGTATAGTTGTAGTTGTAGAATGGTTATTTGACACTCTGACTCTTATTTGTTTGGTAAAAAAGGGTTAAGTGAGTATGTTACCGTTTTTCGAATACACTTTTACCATACAAGTTGTATGTGTTTGAAGATAATAGTGTCAACAGCAATCATACGCAACAGTATTAAAGTGACAGTATTGATTAATATAATAATAACAGTAAATATAATATATTAACTTGACTTAACATGTTTTGTGAATTGAAAATAATATGCCATTGTAATTTTACTGTAATGTATACCATAATTCCCACCTCAATTTTAATGCGCTCCGAATTTATTAAGGATTTCAAATGAAACATAAGTAAATATAAAATAGACGACTCAATTTTGTATTTTTTTGTATCCTTAAACTAATGGACATACAGTCCATTAGTTTCATAAATCGATTGGCATGACTGAAATGACAAAATTCACATAAATAGGTAAGTATTTTAAAGCAAAATATTGTATATCCCAGTAATTTATAGGTTAGGTCGCCAATGCAAATGGCGAACTTACATTTAAGACATATAGACTCACCTAAGTCATCTATTACACTTTTTGAAATAGAAAACCCTTAGCCAAGGGTATTATGCAGTCTTAGTCGATCCGCACAGTCTTGCTTAACACCGTTACTTGTACAATCTACTTGCCTAACGCAATAAGCGTAAGTTAAGTTAACCTTAAAGATTAAAACTGCATTGTTGAGTTTTCCAACACTGTAAGAATCTTGTTTTACTGCACTCTTGACAAAATCTCTTTTATAACCAATTCCTGCAGCCTAAATTCAATATGACACCTAAAGATTTATATGAGTATTAAAGGAAACCACTTAACAACCATAAGTGTTAACAGGTGTCAGTGAGCACTCTTGTATAGCTTTAGGTTCTTGAAACAGTTTAAACCTATAACATCTTAATTATAATTGCTTTGACTAATACCATTTTAACACTTAAACCTGCTGTTAACACTAATTTCATTTTTTAACTCATCTTTATCGCTTTATGTTAGAACTGAGATAATTATAACACAGTTATACAGGTTAAAGTTATAAAAATAGCTGTAACTGAGGGTAAAATGTTTGTTGGGATGGCTTTTTGTGCGTTTACATTTGACTCAACTCAGACCCTGACTATACCTTCCTACACATAAGTAAATATGTCCAATGATAGTCTTGTGGTTTTTTTAAGGCAGATAGGTAGGTATAATGCGAGAACAGACTAGAGTAGTTCTACGTTAAATCTCGTTCTATATAATGAACCAAAATGTTCATTCATCCTTAATAAAATTAAAAATAAACATGTGTTCTACCCCACATCACTTTGTTTGCTAATTTTCGAAGTATAGGCACTGGTAGTAGGTACATATTGTGTAATGCTAGGCGCTAAATTTAAACGACAGTGGAAGACTGGAATTAAAGTTCTCGACACTTCTAGGATAAATAAAACAATAAAGCTATTACAAGCCCTTGGGACTATAAGTAAAAGAACGAGATTTGACAAAGGAACTAATAAATCGTAGAGGCGGGCGTCGCATTTAGAGTCGACGCACGCCACCACATAATTATCTCTTAAAATTATTCTTAATAAAAACTTAACAGAGTTTTAAATTCTTTCCAACAATCAACATACACATTAGAGGAAGACTTAAAGCGACCTCTACACTAACCACCAACACGTTTCAATAAATCGTAACTGAACGTTTTAACTTACTCGAACCGCTATTTTGGACCCCTTTCATACAAATAAAAACTACGAAATTCGTTCGAGTAAAATATGCACACTATTCTAAAAGATACATTATAAAGGTACCTTCAGAGAAACTCAGAATAAGAATTCTCAGAAAACCATATTCTGAGTTTTTAGTACCTAATGTAACCTTTTTCTGTCAAACTCAATACTGTGAAAAACATGCAACTTGAACGCAGCCCAATTTTGGCGCTAAAATTAATTTCTCATGGAGTCGTTCGACGGTTGAGGATGAATGGGTGGCGGCGGGTGTAGAACTCTCGCTAATTCCGCTTTCTCGTCGGCTGATAAAACATAAACTGGTGGGGCCGGAGGTAAGAATCTCTCAGCTTTGTGCGGTTCTCTTTGTAGCCTGGCTCTGTATAGCATCACTATGACGCAGAGAACACTGATGATGAAGGCTGACGTTGCTGCCAGGACAATTATAGCAGTGTGATATGCCGTTGTTGATGATAGCTGTAACAATAAAACACACTTTGTAATGCTTTGTATGGAAGCTACTCCGGTATATTTGCCTACAAGTGGGAATGTAGCTGACCTGACTGCAGAAGATCGAAGAGATCTGCATAATATCGCACCCTTATTCCTATACCGTCACTAAACAAAAATATATTTTTTTTATAATGACGGTTTTGATTTGGATTGGACACTAACCCCCTTATTCATAGAAAAGTTACAATACATTTTAACTAATAAACTGTTTTGTGGGTTCCGCTCATCTGGCATAATCTTTATTGACCAAAACTCATTTCGCATAACTCGTATGGTCTAAACTTTTTTGGCCCAACCATCACTTTGCCAAGACTTATGTGGCATAAGGCTCGTTTCGTCTAAAACTCTTTAGGCACAATCTTTAAACACCTAAGTTTCGTTTGCTCAAATTTATGTTCGTCTATATCTATGTATAATCTTGTTTCTCCTAATGTTATCTTAATAAATAATATATTAAGTATGTAGTAAATGTACAAAATGTGGTATTTTTCTCCTACATCCCGAAAATCACGATATTGTATGATAAAAAAATCGAAAGTTAACGACCAATATAATTATTACAGACCCCATGAGATCAAAACCTAAAAATAGGTGCGACGACGAGCAAAGCGAGGAGGAGCGTGTTAGGTGCACATGTTCATCAAAACCAAAGCGGAGCGTTTTCCAAACAGCGCAAACAATACAAGGCACCAGTTTTCGCTATGTAGGGAGACGCTCCGTCAAAGTTGAAGCCATACGAATATTATTACTTTGTATAAACCTACGCCATAGCATTTTTAGGCTATTCAAGATTTGGCCATACCATTATTAGGCTAAACAATGTTATGCGAAATAACTTTTTACTAAACGAGATTTATGCCATACGATTTTCGGCGTAACGAGACTTTGACCAAACGTTACTATGCAATACGAGATTAGGCAAAAAAATCTTATGCCAAAAAAGGTAGAACCCTGTTTTGTCCCTCTCTGTCAAAGAACAAATTGTACTTTGTCGGAGAGGGACAAAACAGTTTATTAGTTAAAATGTTCTGTAACTTCTCTATGAATAAGGGGGTGAATCTGAATCCAATGCAGTAGGTAACTCATACATTTTCTTGAAAAATTTGTATAGTGACGGTATTGGGATAAGGGTGTATATACATAGGTATTGTAATACAACAGAGCTTTCGGTCCCATATTTAATTTCGTTTGAGAATCCAACTCTTCTTCTCCTACTACATACTTACCTACATACATAATTAAGACTTACCGTGGATTCAGTGACGATCTCCCTCTGTTGCATAGCGGGCGCTGGTGCAGTCAGCCGGTACTCGCTGCGGATCACGTCAGCTGACAGTACCCCCTCGGTGCCCTTCTTCACGCCCGACAACTTCTCTTCTTTCAACTGAAATGTGAATGCGAGTGATGAAACCCCAACCAAGTGAATATGGGGTTGCATAAGTTCTCGAGAGTGGAGACCACGAAGAGATAAACTGAGACTGGTGGTTGGAATTTGGAAGGACGAAAGCAGAGTGCCCGGGGGATGGTGAAAGTCTTTGGGAAAGTTTTCCGGTGACCGTTACATCTCGACGATTGATTTTAACAGGACTTACGGATCTTAGCAACATGTTAAATATTCATAAAGCCAATTGGGAAAAAGTATAGGACTACATACCCAGTTTTCCACCTGATATATGATGTCCACGGCTCGTGGCCCTGCTACCATGGTCCTGACGGTGATCACCTCGCGGTCCTTCGCCAGAGTGACTGGCACTCGGGCTCCCAGCCTTGCCAACTTGGTGGTCAACAGCTTCCTGGACCGTTCAGCTATGGATTCGTCGACTTTGAAGATCTCCAGCTCGAGGGACGCTGATTCGATCTGGGTTAGTTCTGTAATATAAAATTGTATATGGTATGGTATTATGAAATAGAGTTCCCACGCGCTCGTTTGGGTACGTGTGGGTGCCCTTATATATTACGAGTATGTGGTCCTATTTAATAGTTAGGTATTTTAACATTGAGTGATATACCAACTTCCTAGCCCAAAAGTCCAATAATACCCTATATCTTAAACTTGTTTACCGCAAGGGTCCGGTTCAGGTAAGTCCGGCACTACTCCAAGGCTGGGCCTCCGTTGGCCGGCGGCGTCCACGCACCAGCAGCGGCCCCGGGAGCACTGCCGTGGGGAGAACGATCCGTCTGACATGCACCTCGGTCTTACACCATCCGACCCTGTGAACATTATGTTAACTGTTAACTCATTAACTAAGTACTTACCAAGGTGTTGCTGAGTTATATTTAGAATTGAATATTATAGATAGGTAGGTAGGTACATATCTGGAAAATTTACGCGCTAAGTATATTTACTTAGAACAGATATTTACCATTTTCGACTTGTTGTTGGAGCAGCTGGCATTTAGTCTTAAACACTGTTTTTGTTGGTTTTTCCATGGGTTTCTTTGTATCTTCCTTTGGTTTTTCGTCAGGCTTAACTTTTTCAGTAGTACTTGAAATAACTTCTGCAGTTTCCTTCTTTTCTTCTGATTTGGACGAGTCAGTGGTCAAAGATTCTTTTTCATCCAATATGCTTCTTAGTTCAGCTTGCTGTTCTATGATCTGTGGTTCATCTTTTTGTGGTTCTTCGGGAACATCATTATTATCTATAAGACGGTCTTCTGTGTCATCCTCTTCATACTCCTCAAAAGTGTAGGCTGTCATTTGCCTGATGAGTTCTTCAAGAACTGAAACAATAATTATAGTTGTTAGCTAGATATCCATAAAGGTTCAAACTAAAGTTCCTGGTAAAAAAATGAATAAAATTCATACCTTCATCGGCTTGAGCCTTTTCATCTAGAGGATCTCGTTGTTTCCACTTCCTAGCTTGTCTGAAGTTGCAGTTTGGTTTGTCACCTCTCACGAGAGAACCCTTTAGAGGCTCACCTCTTGTACTCACACACCAACAAACGTCTGTAATAATTACATGCAGTAAGTAAGTAGGTAACTAGTGATGATAATCATAGTAAAATGGCAATAATGTACTTAGCTAAATACTGTTTTTTTTTTAAATTCTTACCAATGTGAGACATGCATTGAACATTTTCCCAAGCACCACCGGCATCGCACTTTGGAATGAAATACGCTTTTCCATATTTCTGGGCGGCAGCTTCATTCTTCTCGCGAAGTCTCTCACACGCGCTTAGCACTATAGAAAACAAAGTAATAATGTGATAAATATAACTATATAATCAAGGTAAGTATACGCTTTGATTGTGCTATAGTTCCTAGTTGAGGTGGCATTCTGATTCATTATATTATATTAATACTGAATTCATATATTACGCCATTCAGTGCTTTCTAGGTATTCAGTGTTGTACATATATTATAACTCATTTACCCAATTCTCGACATCAGAACCAAGAGGGCCGATGTCCATTTTTGCAACTTTTCAGTAGAGCTAAAATAAACTTTTAAATCAGTATAAAATAAACACAGATGTTTGTTTTGGAGTCCAAATACATTATTTCGCTCGGCTAGTTAATGAAAATACAAAAGCGTTTCATTTGAAAACAATTCCTATGCTATATTAGTGACAAAATCAAGTTTTGTGTCTTTGAGTATGGATATCAGCCCCATTTTTCGACTGTAAATAGTAACTTAAAGGCTCACGTCAATAAAAGACCTTACGGCTGTATAGATTTTAAAAACACTAGACCAAAAATCAAAGCCGTTGTTAACATCGGACCTTTTGGTTCAAGAAAATAGAATATCACTTTAAAAAATTCCCTATACCTATTATAATAACAGACTGTATGGTTCGGGGAAAATAGTATTTAAGTTGAATTTTGGCTTGCATATGTCTACATAAGATTCAATGGCTCTAAAAAAATATAAAATAACTACGGTATACCTTTATTTATAACTATTTGGTTCGAATTGAAATAAAATTATACTCAAGAAAATGAAACAAATGGCCAAATTTTGTGTAATATACGACTCTTTGGCTCTGAAATTATTTATTATATTCAAGAAAATTAAACAAAGGACCCAAATGTGTGTTATATACGACTCTTTGGTTCTGAAATTATAAATGTTTGAAGGTTTTATTTAAAAAATAGAAATTGTAAAACAGGCATGTATAAAGAATAAAACGACAAAAACAAATGGTGGCCCTGTAAGTCGTGGTCCAAAAGAAAACGGGCGATAGGTAGCATCATTGCCAGCATTAATTAGTTATATTTATGACCGTATTGCACTAGGAAATCTTTAGAAAAAATACGCTTTTATCGACAAGCTGTTGTAAATTCATTAGTAAAGGCCTAGAACATTTCCTCGGACTAACTGGACTGGAAACTGAGGAAAATCATCGTCCTACCGATAACCAGAAAGGACTGCCGATACCCGCGAAGCTATCGTTCCATCACGCTATCGTGTGGAGCAGTTTGGTTTCCACAGTAGTCCACAACGCTGCAGCTTGAGCGCTTCCTGCATCTTATGTCTTTGAACGCTACAAGGGCCGAACACATTCGTTCGATCGTGTGTGGCATGCGGAATTGCTGTACAAGTAGTCTCAGACGACCACGTCGCTGGCAATTGTGCAGGCAGCGGCTTCATTCGTGGACGAACGCTGTTTCTACGTTTTAGTCTAGGACGCCGACTCCACCGTGCGTAAGATCTAGAGTTCCTCAGAGCAGCTGCCTGACTCTACGTGGCCTAAACAGATGATATCCTAACACTGGCGAGCAAGTGTGGAGATGACGTGGTTTTATTGGCTAAAAGTGTGTAGTTCGTCTCATCTCAGAAAGCAAACCTGGCCGTATCAAACACTGAATCACCTGCCGGAATGGCTGGAAAAGTGGTGCATGGTGGTCAAAGTGGCACTGCGATGTTGTCCAGCCGCACCTGCACGCCGGCTAAGAAGCTGCAACCCCGAAGTAATTTCGTCGTCTGAAGATCCTCAGTCAATCAACTCAGTCAAGTATACCTGAGGGTGACGATTGAGCGCACGCTCACCATGAGTGTGCAAGCGGTCAACACAGTCTACCAGGCGAAGGCCGAATGGGCTATGCTCTGTCCCATGTTGGCTTCCCGACTCCTTCTGCGCACGAAGCTGGGGATCTTTAAAACATACATGCGTTTCTGTATTAACTACACCGCTCCGGCGTACTCACTATGCTCGACGACCAACTGCAAGAGGCTCCAGGTACAGCAAAACCTGACTCTGAGGACTATCGTCGGGGCTGAATAGTACGTTAGAATTGACGTCATCACCCGCGACCACAAGATCAAGTCGGTAGAGGAGTTTGTGATCCGTCTGCCGCGTATCATGTAAGATCCCGTCTAGAATAGGCCGCACAAACATCTTCACTACCGCAGCCCACATATGACCGGCCTCACAAAGGCAGACCCTATCCTTGCGAGCTCCTACTGTTGGCACCAGCCGACGAAACGGCTCCCTGAGTCTATCCACCGAACCGGACAACATTTATCGGGAGCTAAGCCGGCGTCCTGAGAATTAAGCGGCCGCATGCCACCTGACTGAATAGGCACCCGGAAGGCTGAGGAGCTCTGGAGTGAGGAGTGAATCCCTGAAGAAGAAAATTCACTCGCTTGTAGAATTTTTAGTTACTTCACCAGCCAGACAGACGAACCTTAAAGATAGAAATTGTGAACACTTCTACTTCCTTTGCCGCCTATTTTGAAAAAGAAAATTGCAACTTTATTATTTACTAGCTGTTCCCGCGCGCTTCGCTTCGCCTTAAAAAGTTTTCCCGTGGGAATTCCGGGATAAAAAGTAGCCTATGTTCTTTCCCAGGGTCTAAACCGTATGTATACCAAATTTCATTCAAATCCGTTAAGTAGTTTTGGCGTGAAAGAGTAACAGACAGACAGACAGACAGACACAGTTACTTTCGCATTTATAATATTAGTTAGGATCCTGTCTCCTTCCTATCTGCATGTTTAGGTATCCCAAGACCTCAGAATCGTACGGTTTCTTTGAAAGTATCGTACCGTAGGGACCATTTAAATATAAAAATCTTGTATGTCTTAAATAAATAGATAAGATATGAATTCTATATATCTCACAACAAGGATAAGTAAAATCGGTGGGCTTATTACTTAAAGAAGTCAAAGAGGTAGGTAGGTGGAGAGATTTTCCACCTATCTACCAGATTGACTTGGCAATCGCACTAAGCAATGTGATTTAATAAACTCATAATTATGTATTAGTTGTGAGGTATATAGTGTTTTCATGCGATTTTCAAGTCAATCTAATTATTTAAGACTTACATGATTTTTGCTTATAACTTAAAATAGGAGAACCGTTTGGTAGAAACTGATAAAATAAACTTACTTGGTATAAAAAATTGTGAAACTCACAAATTTTTTTTACGGTTGCGAGGCTTTTTCCAAGTTATGTTTTTGATGGCATTATGCTTTGTCTCGCTCATACTCTGTGAAAAAACTAGTGCTGTCTCTTTTTAATTCGGGGTTTTATGAACTTAACTGAATATGTTTCGAACCATAAGGTCTGATGTGAAAATGTGACCGCATAGAAGTGATATTTAGTTGGACAAAAGGATACGTTATTGATATGAGATCAACTATTTGCAAGTACTTCTGGACTGTTGTTTACAACCGACCGTAAAAAATAACATTATTTTCATATTTGTACAGCCATAACGTCTGAAATTATAAACAGTCTGTATGGTTCCAGTGTACTGTGGATATGCGACCACTTTTAAGAAATTGAACTTTTGAACGAAAAGAGATAGAGATACGTGAGTTAGACTAAAAGAAAGAGGACAAAAAACTGATAAAAGATCTCTTAAAAAGTGATTTTCGCAAAAAGTGGACATCGGCCCTCTTGGTTCTGATGTCGAGAATTGTTTTTAAAGTTTGTGCAAACATTGACACAGGGTGAATTTTGTTATTAGTCATAATCTTAGACACTTTTGTGAACATGCAATCCCATCCCATAGCTTATCTTATCCATTCCTGTACGTAAATAATCCCAACTATTTTTTTTGTTATTTTACAAAACAAAGCACACATAGATAGAAAATTATTGCAGCTTTCCGGAAAAACATGCCTGGTGTTGTTGGTTTTGTCACCCGTTGTCTGATACTAACAGGTCTTCTTGAATTTTCCGTATCTGTATGAATTGTGGTATCATTATTAGCTGGTATACTGTAGGTTTTACGAATATCGCGTGGCTAGTGGCTATAAATCGCTGTGGACTATGTTGCCTAACTTCGGTCGTCCTTGAAATTTTGAGAACTCTATGGCATTAACCAAACAATGTTAACTACAGTCAAATAACCAATAACTCCTTTAAGATAAGATAAACAGATAAAGCATCAATCTTACCGGGACACACGGCCATGCACTCCTTCTTGGTTCTGAAGTTGTTATGGTTGCCGGCGCAGCCGTGGTACTGGAACCTCTCGCAGCGGTTGTGTTCAGGGTTGAAATGCCACCTGGTTGTATTCAGACCTTCGTGGTCTTTGCAAACTCCTTCTTCCATGGTTTCGAAGCACACCATACCTAAGGCAAAAGTTATGTTTCAATATGTATATTTGTTTTATATTCAGCATCTAGATAGGTAGGTACTATCGTGGATTAAATATGGGAGACAGTACCTAAATTTTGACCATCAGTGATTTGTTTTCCTATGGGAAGTAATAAATTTACTCACGAGGCTTAGGACAGCAGACAGGTGGTCGTGAATCATGAGGTGCGAAGCGACACGCGTGGCTAGAGGGGCAGGCGGCGGCTGTGGGGCCACAGATCAGGTTGCTCGACCCGTCTGGGGTCTGGATAGGAGAGCCACCGTCAGGACACAGTGGGGCTGGCACGCAGCGGGCTATGGGAGGGCAGGACTCACCCTGAAAATAAAGAAACACTCTTGTTAGGGGCAATTAGAAGCAATAACAGAAATGGATAAGAAACATAATAGTGCCTAGGTGTAAGTATTTTAATAACAACTTACCTCACAGTCCAATTTCATCAGTTCACACTTCTCATCATCACGGCATTTGGCTTCTGCGCAGGGGTCTCTGCACTCACAAGTGGGGCATCCCTTATCGTCTAGCTTCCTGCTGTGTGGGCACTGCAGCTCGATGTCATTGCACGTGATTTCGGGGCACTTTGATGGAGCTGAACAAGACAGCGTCGAGTTTGCTGAGCGGGTTCCGGGAATCTGAAAATGAATTAATTTTGTAAAAATGCTGTGGTCTGGTGTTATTTCTGTAAGTAAAACGACAAAAATAATAATGTCTTACCTCATTGCCAGTGGGATCAACGCACCAGCATTCCCTCTCAGAGTTTTTGCACTGCACGTCCTCATACGACCCGTCTTCCTTGCACGCTGGGATCCAGCTGTCCGCTGGAGGGTTTCCACTTTCAGCTGCGTCATGGATGGCTAAGGCCCTTCGTTGTTGGCAGGCGGTCTGGTGGACTGCTTTGGTGCAGGCTGTTCCACAGCCGGTGGCGCAGCAGCGCTCTGAAGGTCCACATTCAGCGTCGAAGCGGCACGCCCACTCACACGCTCCATTTGGTGGCACAAGGAACGGACATTGGCCGAGCTTGCGTGGGAGACCTGTGATGGAGAGTTTAATTTTACTGATTAATCTTCATCTGTATCTAAGGTAACTATGTACAACTTTTATGGTGATTAATCTTGTCACTTGTTTCTACATATATGTAGATCGCATCCAGTGGCGTGCTTTGGGAGAGGCCTAAGTCCAGTAGTGGACTGTTATAGGCTGGTGATGATGATGATGATAATGACGATTCTTATAACAGATGATTAGATTAGAATGTTTTGCTGCAATACTAACAGGCAGGCACAGGCGGGCAGTAATCAGCGTCGCACGCGACATCCACAACCGCGCACGTCCTGCCGTCAGGACACGTGACGTCAGCACACGGCTCGCGGCACTTGCAGGTGGGGCACTTGTTGGCGCCCAGCTCGAACCCGTAGTCGCAGCCCATGCGGCACGTCAGGTCCAGGCATGAGAGCTCTTCGCGGATTCTGGAAAGAGGGTTTGGATTGAATTGATGCTCAATTATTGGCTGCAGTAGCTTGTAGAAATGGAGGGTAGGGAAGTTAAGATTCGGTCGGTAGGGTATAGGGTATACAGGGTATTTCAAAAAGGGTATACTAAGCCGAAACGGCCTGATTCAGGCGGTCATTCTGAAAAAAAAAATCTTCTACGAGTTTTGAAAATTCACAAAAGGAAGTTAATAGTTATTGAACAGATTATAATATACTCACTTAGCACAGTCCAGTGCAGTGAAGTTGCTGGTCCTCGTCTCCGGGATCTCAGTGCCGAAGGAGTCGACGCACCAGCAGCGTCCGGCGGCGCACTGTCTCGCGGTGAAGGAGCCGTCTTCAGTGCACGACGGCGGCGGCAGAGCTAGGCGCATGCCGTCCACCGTACCTTCCATCTTCTCGTCGAAATCACGGAGGTATTCGCACACTAAACATAAGAGCATTTTTAAATCACTGATAGTCTCGTAAATTCATTGAGAGAAGTCTAGGACCACTTTTGAAGGTCTACTTACTAGTTGGAGTGGCATCAATGTCGTCAGTCTGCAGTTGCATCTTGCTCGGGGCGACACAAATGGCTCCGCAGGTTTCAGTGTTGCAGCAAACCTGATCCTTGTCGCAGCTTCCTTCAGAGCAACTAACAGTAGAATTCAACGAACAATACACCTCGGCTTCTTCACTGCAAGATGGAATCATCTGAAAAGGGTATAAGAAAACTTGTCAACACAATGGCTTGAGTAGGCAATAAATTATTTACGCAGCGAACCATACAACTTACATCACTGACGAAAGATTCAGATGAGTTTTCATATCCACTGGGATCCGGGCAGCATACGGCTGCAGAGTTTCTCCTTGTTGTATTGCATGTATGCTCTGTTGGGCAGTCATCGTCGACTTTGCATGACACCAAGTTGCCCTCTGAGTCCGATGCTGGGGTCCCTACTTCACAAGGGTTGTCGTAGGATACTAATGGTCGACCTAGAAATAAAAACCAAATAGTCAAGAAACAGACCTTGAAAACCTATTAGGTATTACTTATAAAAAAAGGTAACCATACTTACATACTGGATAACCTGTGCAAAGTTCACCAACACAGTCTGAAGCTTTGACCCTGATGCATTCTTCCCCGTCAGGACAGGGATATCCTGCACACGGATCGTCACATTCACATGTAGGACATCCGTCTGAGCCGGTTTTGTATCCGTATTCGCAGACTCCGGCACACAGAGCCTTCACGCACTCAGAGGCTAGGGAGCGGCCCCCACTGCGAGCCTGGACGACTGAAGGGGAACATTGGACTGATGCCGCTGGCCCCATCGAGCCACGGAGCTTGTTTCCGTCAGAGTCCACACACCTGAAAATATGATATTTTAGATGACATTGGAATAGGGAATAAAATATTGGTTATAATGTTCGCAGAGGAGATTTTTTACCAGCAAACTAATCCATTTCTTGAGCACTGCCTCCATTCGAAGGATCCATCGGCAGCGCATTGGGGCACGTAACCTTTTCCTTCTTTTTCGCTAATGACCAAGAGTTCAGCTAACATCTTCTGTTGCGTGCACTTAGTGACGTTCTGTGGAAGAACGCAATGTCTGCCACATTCAGCTCCGTCGCAACACTTCTGCACGGAAGGGCACTCCAGGTCGTGGGTACACGGTATTCCACATTCTCCGTCCAGAGTCGGCGCAGGGCAAGTTGAAGGTTTCTGGAGTTCCAGTGATGCAGGGCAGCAGACGCCGTAGTCGTTACCTAAAAATAATAGGACCAAAATTGTTCATTGAAGATATTGCAATTAGATACACACTGAAACACAAAATATGATATCTAATCTGGTACCTACCTTGATCAACTAAACACCTGTAGAGCGGTGGGCAGTTAGGTTTGCCAGGGTCAGTACCACACAAGAACGGGCGGTTGGTTTCCGAAATCAGCAAGGGTTCGCCAACCGGGCAAATGTTCTGCAGGCTTCTTCCACGTTTACACGTGGCTACTGGCGGGCAAGGGGGCCTTATGCAGGGAGTTTCCTCCAGCTGGCAGGACAACTGCCCCGGGCATGTGATCGACGAGCACGGGTCTCGGCATTTGCATAGCGGACAGCCTTTAGCGTCCAGCTCGAAGCCGAGCGGGCAGAGCATGCGGCAGGTGTGCGCGGCGCAGGGGGCCGTCCTGGTGCAGTTCACCAGCGACGCAGCCGGCGCTCGGGTGCCGGCTATCTGGAATAACACCACCCACGATAATTAAAACATGTTTGGAGTAAACGGGAACTTTTTACCCTTACCACATCCCTGAAGAGTACATATACCTCCCATCCACTATGCTCAAGGCAAAGTTACAAAGTCTTACCTCAAATCCAGCAGGGTCCACGCACCAGCACGAGCTGACGATCTCGTTGTCGCACTGGATCTCCTCGAACTCCCCGTCGGTGGCTCGACAGCGCGGGGCCCGCACGCCCCGCAGCAGGCCCCGCCCGCCGCGGCTGTTCTCCACGGCCAGGGCTCGCGAGATCCGCTCCAGGGACAGTCTTATGTTCTCACAACCTGATGGAAAAGGAAAAGTAGGTACAGGTTGGAATAGATACGAAAGCCAGCGTATAAACATAATAATATAGAGACGATGTTATTAAGGATATTCATGTGGTTTTCCTATTAAAATTAGACGCGTAAAGCCAGGACAGACAGTAGAAATCTTTGTGGATATGTAGTTTTTTCTTTCTGATAAGTTGGTTAACGGATGTAAAGGTATACTATACCTAACACTATTGAAGTTTCCTTGAAATCGATTAAAGTTTTCCACGTGACTTATTATTCGGAGTGAGGCATTCCCAGCTTGCGTAACTACACGGAAATCTACTCACAAAAACAAAAGCAGGAGCCAGCTACTCTGTTAATTATTCCGCAACAGTACGAGCCAATTTGGAATGATTCATGCGTGCCATTTCAAGTCCCCAAGGCAGATGTCGTAAGATCGAGGATATGTGGCTAATGTTCGATCAGTTATTCTTATAACGTTCTAATGCATTTTATTAATAAGGACGTGCTTAGTTACTTTACATATAGGTACCAATAGCTATAATAGTAATACTTAGTAATTTTCTTAATTCTTCGAGATTTAGCTACAGACAATTTTTCACCGTCACAAATCTTTTTGTTATTCCGCAAATGCGAAACTCGTGTGGAAAAGCTAGATAGTAGTTTTTGCTATCGTGATTGGGCAGTTTTACCTCACCTTAATTCAATCTAATAAATCTAGTGTGAGCGTTCCCTCAGCGAAAAAGTTTTACTTATAGAAAATTGTACATACCCAGAGTTGAGGTAGTTTTAAAAATAAGTTCATTTAGAATCACTCTCCTCTAGCCTCACCACTCACCAGTGTTAAGCGGGTCCACACACGAGGGCCCACACGCGGTGTTGCAGCAGATCTGGTCCTGCCCACACTCCTGGTCGGAGCCGCAGGGGCCGGACCGGGCGGGGCACGGGCTGTCCTCCGCTGGACATCTTCGAAGGGACTCTGCGCTTGCTGTGGAGGTAATAGGGTTGTTAGTAAAGGTGAGTTAGAGTGTGGACGAAAGGATTATTTAGGGTAGAAAGAAGGTTTACTTATGTTGCCTTGATGTAGTTCTAGATTCATTCAAAAACGGCTATACGGTCGCGACCGATAGGTGATAACGTCAGTATATAGAGTGAAAAGAGGGTGTCTCCCTTGTGAGCACCTCTGACTACCCCTTCGGGTATTATAGTCGAAAGCATAATACTTATGTATGTTACCTAATCTGTATAGTGAGTTGTGTAGGCAAGGAAAATAAAAAGTGGAAATCTTATAAGTAGTGGGTGGGAGGCCTCATCCTCATCAAATTTGAGTTTCGCAAGTTAAGTATTGGTTCGGTTTTTTCTAATTAGGTAGCATGTATGCATCGGTTCGGTAATAAACTAAAACTTTGTTCTTACAAGACTAAAATCGGTTAAAAGAGAACGTAGGTAGGCATTTGTATAATTTTCACGTCCTTTGATTTCAACACCTTCGATACAGGTGCCAGGTCGAGCCAAATAAGCAGTGAGCAAGTCAAGTTCTGTGAAAGGTAAATGCGTTATAGA
The DNA here is from genome assembly GCF_932276165.1 of Plutella xylostella. Lineage (NCBI taxonomy): Eukaryota > Metazoa > Arthropoda > Insecta > Lepidoptera > Plutellidae > Plutella > Plutella xylostella. The sequence goes on from NC_064005.1 coordinate 6,601,994, forward strand.
AAATGGCTGAACATTCTGTATTAGAAACTCGAAGACTGATTTAAGATTTGCGTGATGATAAGCCGGATCCAAGTCGTTGGTCGATCATCAAGCCACTTAGCCTTGACACGAAGAAATATGGCCTAGTCATTAGCAATAGGCTGCAATTCTGCTACATTTCGAATAAATAGCTATACCTACCAAGATAAATTTGTAATGATAACATCTATAGAAGCTTACGTGGCTTCTGTACCCATTACCTATCATACAACGCATTTAATTATTAATTTGTATAATGCTGGTTATCAAGTACATACGTATCCATTGCTTCTACATACATTAAGTACTAATTTAGGGATATTTATAAATAATAAGGCACTAAATGGAATAAGTAATGGAATCGTGTTATTTTGCTCGATAAGTATTTTTATTCTACCTAATCACATGAACAAAAGATTACATAAATAATTGATAAATAATGTTGTATTGAGTGTAACACGCGAAAGAATCCGTGGCCGTAGTCGTGTCGCTTGGTTATCTCCCTATTAAATCACGAACGCTATAAAGTAAAGCCTCATGAATCGTACTTGTACATACCTAAAACGATGATAAATATGTGTTACATTATATTGGTCTCTTTGAAAGAAAGAAAGAAAGAAAGATACATTTATTTGACACACTGAGACAGAATAATAAGACAAAAAAAAATAAAATAAAAAGAAACAACAACAAAATAAAGAGAATACTTAATATAGAACAAACAAAACAAATAAAGGTTACTGTCCAGAGTGTCAAAACGGCACCAGCTCAGCATATGCTATGGACAGTGAGGCCACAGCGCTGGTTTTCAGCTGGCCCTTGCATATGTATGAGCATGCTAGTAGGTTTCTTCTCTGCCCTCCGCACAAATTTTGTTTATCGCAGAAGTCAGTAACTATAGATGTTGTTTCACGATTCCCAAAACATCCTACTTTTGCAACATCCTTATAATCATGCTATAGCTATAGCAACGTGTATTGTACCTATATCTCAAGCCTTATGTATGGTTGGTCACTCTAACTTACGAAAACCTAAGTATTGTAGCGCTACATCGCTATCTCGTATCTATGTAAGTAAGTATGCTCTATCATTTGTTCGTTAATTGCTAAGCTAGACTAACCCCCCAGCAAGTATGAAGTATGAGATATGTTCCAGGTGTGAGATCGTGTGTTCTGTTCAGTGTGAGTGTGTATTGGAAAGTGATCAGCGGACCGTGCGGCAGCAGCAGGCACGCGAGCAGGGCAGCCCTCAGCGCGCAGCGCCGCATCGCTGCATCACACACGACGCCTCTGGAACAAAAATATTCTGTGTTACAACCATGTTACTACTAAAAAAAATAACAACAAGCTGTACCACCACCACCACCGAGACATTAGCAATTAACAATCCATAAGCAGCGTCGCAACCATGAGTCAGACGTTAGGTACGTCAGAAGGGCTAGTACGGGGCGCATTTAAGACGTTACAAGAGTTTTGCATCGCGCTCACTCACATCGTGCAGCCTCAAGAGCGAGCGAGACGGAGAACTCTTGTCACGTCTTAATAGCGCCCTGTGCTACAGGGCCTGATTTGACAAGCGACAACGCTGCTTAAAGATTATTTCAGGAGGGTGGTCTGGTAGATACCTATATATAAGGTATAAGATATCTATTCAATAGCGCTAATATATTATCTGCCTATCATGTAATTATTTATTATGGTATAAATTACTCTATGGGAGTACTTATAGGTAAGAATTTAATTCAGTATAGGTACTTAATTGAATACCAATAATGGATATGAGACTGTAAGAGTAAGTTGGTGTAGAAGGTTCCTACATAACGATATATTGTTGATTGTTTTAGTTCAATTCAATGAGCCATTATGAAATATAATAATGATCATTGTCCGTGCCAGTAACACGAAACGTTTTCCTAAAACTACCTACCTAACAGACGTTTTAAGATACATAATGTTAAGTTTTTAATTTTCAATTTACTTATATTTTTTTAAATGAAAAGAAAGGGGGAATACGTAGTCAGCGGACAATGGACATGCGTCATAATATTATCTCCTGTAATGTGAGCAGCAGAGTCATTTCATATTCGGTAAGTAAGTGTAAGTAGTAATAAGTTATGAGTTTATGTCAGAGGTAGGGACCTAATTCACTTTCTACGCTAGCTCGCTGTATGAGCTGCTTAAATTATATGTAACATACCAAGTAACCAAGACTTTCCAAACAGTTATAAAGTATATTGTAAGGCTTAAATAAGATGTTTTACTCTCCTATTAGGCGAGCACCTAACTATAGTAGGATAATAAAGTAATTACCATTTAGATATTTAATTAGAAAGAAATCTATAAGGGTGACTTGTACCAAACATTTATTTAAATGTATTTAAATCTATTGCTGGGTTGCTGTGACACTATACTGTTCAAGAAAGCCAGGGATAGATTTAATTACGTTTAAATGTTTGGTGCAAGTCACCCTAACAGTGACATTAATCACTTTTCACAATAATTATATGTACACACACATGTATACCACCCACCTAGCGTTTACCAAGTAGTTTGGTCAATTAGCTAAACGTTGTAATTAACAATCCAGAGAGTATAAGAAGATTAAGAAGGTACAAACAGAAAATGAGAATTTAAAAAATATATTGATTTAAATACTTCATTAGATAGAATGTAATGGAATAGATACTCCCTATATTGCACCAGGAAGAAAATATTGCACAAAGAAAACTTAGCAATAAGTACTTAAATAAAACAATAAGTACAAAAAGGAGGCATTAGTGCTTAAAGCAATCTAGACAGCTAATTAATATATATTTCAAAGTTTGAGGTGCAGTGGTTTAGACAATAGTGTCTCGTTTTAATTCTGGGCACGTTCGCTGCGCCTGCGCAGTCCCACACGCAATCCTCGCGACACCCACACACGGGTAGTATTGTACCTCTACGTACCAAGAATATGCCAGCAGCCACGCCTTCCATCTCTTAACTACAAAGTATGTAAGTAAGTATATTATCAATATTTAATCTGCTGTATTAAAATTTGTATACATCCTGCATCCAAATTTTAACGCAGCAACATAGGCAGAGGCAGTATGAATTTTTCGGATTCCGGCAGTAATTTAATATTATTTAGGTAGGGCAAATGATAAGATGCATAAAGATGCGTTCAGCTAGTCGAAGGCATTTTCAACTTGCTGAAGCTGCAGACAAAACTTTTCAATATATTAGTACGAATGAATTTAACAATGTTTAGTCTTTTATAGAGCAGTTGTTACGTGCAATACAATTAACGATACTTACAGAATTCTGCCGAGTTTTTAAAATCTAGCTAAAGTGTATGGACTTATCTTATATTAAACTGTACAGTCAACCATACGTGCAAAGTTACACGAGATGAGCTCATGTAATTATAAGAACACCCACAGACGGAAGTGTATCTAATCCAAATAACTTTGTAGCATTGAGAAATTAAGTAATGAATACTGAGTAGACTAATTAAATATAATGTAGCTTCATAATAGAACGTTTACATTCTGTAAGAATATATTTTGGGCTGAAACTATGTCCATGTGTCTCGCGAGGCTCGCTTCGCCTTAAATCTTAATATACCTAGATTTTCCGTGGCTTTTCCGTGGATTAACTGTGTTAAAGCATTAAAATTATCAATTTAGGAATTTCGAGGTAAAGTCTGACAAGTTAGTGCAGAAACAGCCCTTTTTTGGGCTGCCACCTGCCAGTCCTAGACGCCTGAGGGAAAGCTACTTGGGTGGTCAATGGTCATGTATAAGAAAAGTGGTGCCTCTATTAATTTCTACTCTTCCTAGCCACACTGTACTCAGCAACTCACCACAAAGTAAAAATAAATATAAGAGATGTCCTCAGGTCAGAGTGTACTTGCCACCAGTTCGTTTGCAGTGTTGTCGCGACCCTGAGGCGTAACTTTCACTTCTCGCCGGGTTTTTGTAGTTTTATGACTGGCACGAGAATCGAAACTGGCAGACTAAACGTGTGCTTTGGGGTTTCGGCGATTGCACCCGGATATACCTATATAGGTATATTGTATAAGTACTCATTCAGTTTTGCGGGAAGACCGTTTGACGAAAGTGAAAATCTGATTTTGGTAACTACTTTACTTACTTTAATACGCACAACTAATTTATTTATTGTATTTATTACACTGTAGACAGACTTTTGAGAACTAAAAGGTTTTCGATTATCATCAGCCCATATAATGTTACCTATAAACATATATAGTCAGTCATCCACTGCTGGACATAGGCCTCTCCCAATTAAGCAACGCCTCAACACTCTGTCCTCGGCCTTCCTCAGCCAGCCACTACCGGCTACCTGCTGTCTAAGGGCGTCCCACGCTACGCTAGCTTGTTTATGACTTCGTGGTCTCCATTCGTGAACTCGTTTGCCCCACTGATTATCGGTTCTCCGACATATACCTATCGATCATTGATTTGATGTGTAAGTACTAATATCAATAAAAATAACAGCATCACAGGGACTTGTATAAAAGTGCAGGCATCCGAAACATCCGGCTGGAAAAACTCGCGGGAAAAGCTCGTTGATGAATGACGAGCAATGTCCATGCAAGAAAATCAAATCAGAAGGCAACACGACTTAGCTACTGTAATCGTGTTAAAACATAATAAAACAATACAAAAATGTGATTTAAAATGGTCGTACACAACAATAACACTGGTATTGTGTAATTGGCTAGCTTCCTTCATGGTTCATGGCCGCATGCTTTCTACGAATCAAAAGTTCGTTTACCCCGCGCGCGTCGCGTCGTGGCAATATCGCATGGGAATTATTAAGCATTGTTCCACATTTATTATGGTAGGTACATATATTACTTATTCATAATCGTGTAAACTAGTGTAAAGTCTAGGTCCTAGTGACTGTAGGTAGTTAATTGATATTTTGAGCACAGATTGTTAGCTACGTTTCATTTAAGGAGTTGTCTAAGCTAGATCAGAAAATGTTTGAATTTGGTATAAGTATAATTATGATTTCAAAAACGTTGTGCTGTTTCTAGATAACAAACCAAACCTTACATAACCTAAACAAACATACTTAGTTAAATCAATTTCTCTTCACTCTTATCTATATGTAGAGTTGCCTTTGAGAGTTAAGAACGCTAATGATTTGAGAGGTTTTTCAATTTTATATTAGGAGAGACATTATGCGCCGGAAGGTTGTATAGTTTCGGGTCATTGTCTTGACAAAGCGTTTTTCTACTCTCACTTTTTACAGCATGAATCTTTGAAGCTTGCAAACGGCTGAGTTGATGGTCTTAAGATATTTGGGCACAATAGCAGAAAACAATAGATACTGCTAAAGCCTAAAGACAACGAAATACTAACAAAAGTACCTACGGTTAATTAACCATTGAACCCTTAGCTATTAGCGTTAAGTTCGCTTACCTATGTAGAAAAAAATCTATGTGATGTGCTTATGTGATTATAAAAGCTCTGCTATTTCAGGTATTACCAAATTACTCGAAATCATTTAAACCTACTACAAAACTTATTTTGTTTATTGTACGATGAGTGTATCATTCATAAACTGCTCGACTAATAAAATTCCTGATAGCGCATTAGAATGCAGAGTTAAAAATGAGCTTTCTACTCTGGAATTCCCACATAGACTCTATTAACGCGAAGCTCTGAAGAACGCTCCACGGGGAAAAGCAACTCTATTAATAAGCTCAAGAAAGCTGCACCTGATACTAACTAACACTGAATACATATTTTACAGGAAGACAGCTTCATGAAAGGTAATATCGGGGGAACGGAGTTACGATCCCCGCATGGCGCATAAATTAGGAAAATGGTGAGGAAATTTGACTTCAGATGGTGAAATATCCGACAAGCCAAATGTATCCTATGCGATCTGTAGGCTACCTACCTAGATAATATGCACATGCACATGTCAGTCGAAATAAGGTTTGTCACCAAAACAAAAAATGGTGGACTGGCCAGTGATCATTGAATATACTTACTCATACCTTTCTTACGTATTATCTAGTTATCTACCTACTTAGAGATATCTTACTCTTGTTTCCACATAGTGTAGCTGTGATCACATAATACACCTATACATATACCTACGCTTATATAAAGTGACGCAACACACACAGTCAACAAAGCGTGCCGGTGAAAGGCATAGACGGATTTCCATTACGTGGACTGAATTTCATCGAGAATTAGGCTGATTGCAATATAACCTAACCAACGATAGAAACCCCCGACATTAAACACTAAAAATTATGAAACTTTTAAGTCAAAGTCAAAGTCAAAATTTTTTATTCATCGTACAAATATAAAATTTTCTGATGAACGTCAATTTTTACAAATTACTCTCCGTTCGGATAAGGGGGGGCTCTTTCTGTCTAAGGAGAAGAACGGAGGCAAGAAACTCCTGAGCCATCTTTTCAAAAAAAGACTTAAAACTAGTTGGTATACAATACATATAAGCTTAATTATTATTATTATAATAATATGAGCAGAGCTAACTACTTATCACAGCCATGCATTAACGTCCTCTAAGTAATCATCAATTCTATAATAAGCTTTTTTACTGAGTTTCTCTTTAATGTAATACTTAAACTTATTCTCTGGCATTTGAGCAACTTCTGCTGGAAGCTTATTATAAAATCTAATACAGTACCCTAAAAACGATTTATTAACTTTCGCCAGACGCATCGCTGGAAAAGCCAGCTTATGCTTGTTCCTAGTATTAATGTCATGATAACTGCCAATTGTATCAAAAGTTGAAATATTCTTTCGTACATACATTAAATTGGAAAAAATGAACTGACATGGAACTGTAAGGATGTTAATTTCTTTAAATAGTTCTCTCAATGAATCCCTGGAACCAAGTTTGTATATAGAGCGGATGGCTCTTTTCTGTAATACAAATATAGTCTCAATATCAGCGGCTCTACCCCAAAGCAAAATTCCATACGACAATAAGCTGTGGAAATAACTAAAGTAAACTAATCTGGCGGTTTCAACGTCGGTCAGTTGTCTAATTTTCCGTACAGCAAAAGCTGCCGAGCTCAACCTTCCAGCCAATTTGGCAATGTGAGGTCCCCATTGTAACTTTGAATCTATAGTCATACCAAGAAAGACAGTATCATTAACTAGGTCCAATTTATTCCCATCTAGAATAATGTTAGTATCGCATTGTCTAACATTCGGCAGTGTAAATTTAATACATTTCGTTTTCTTAGAATTCAATAAAAGATTATTTACGGTAAACCAATCGTGTATGTCAGATAGAATAGAATTAATTTCATAAAAAATATTTTCACTTCTTTTAACTTTAAAAAGCAAAGAAGTATCGTCAGCAAATAAAACTATATTAGTCAATTTTTCAACCATAAAAGGCAAGTCATTAATATAAATGAGGAATAAAAATGGTCCTAGAATAGATCCTTGAGGGACGCCTATCTTTACATGAGCCCCCTGTGATTTAGTATTATTAATATCGACCCTTTGTTGCCTCTTGTCTAAATATGAAGCTATCAAATCTAAAGCCTTTCCTCCTATTCCATAGTATCTCAGTTTCGAAATTAAAGTCTGATGGTCCACACAATCAAACGCCTTCGACAGATCACAGAAGACTCCAATAGCATCGTGATGGTCTTCCCAGGCGTCAAATATGTGCTTAATTAACGCAGTACCGGCATCGGTTGTTGATTTGCCTTTTGTAAAACCATACTGCTGGCTATGAAACAGTCGAGCTTCACTGAAATGCAAAAGCATCTGACTGAGTATGATCCTCTCAAATATTTTACTCAAAACTGGAAGAACCGAGACAGGCCTGAAATTTGCAGGGTCCTCCATATCCCCACTCTTGAACAGAGGTATAATTTTACTCAATTTCATAAGATCTGGGAACACACCTTCAGCGATACATTTATTAAAAATGTTAGCCAAAATTGGGGCGATTTTATTAATAATAGAAAGAACAAATTTAACTGACATTCCCCACAAGTCTTCAGTTTTCTTCATATTTAAGGACTTAAATGTTTTTATAATAGTTAATGTATTTATATATCTGAATTTAAATTCCTTATCGGTTGAAGGTGCGTTCTCCTTCATCAGGGTTTCAGCTAATGTAGCTGAAGAATCTAGGTTGCAAGTAGTCTCTAAAGGAATGTTCGTAAAAAACTCTTCAAAAACTCTCGCCACCTCGTCATTTGATGTTATTATGTCATTGCCTACCTTTAAAGATAAATTAGTCTCGCGTGTTCGATTCTTCCCCGTTTCGTTATTAATAATATTCCAAATGGCCTTAGATTTGTTAGCCGAGTCTTTAATCTTGTTATTAATAAAAATTGTCTTCGCACAGTGACAGACACATTTGTACATTTTGCTATATTTCTTCACATAAGATTGAAAGTCAGGGCGGAGTATGAATGTTTTCATCTCATACAGATCATATAATGTCGCCCTGCTTTTGCGAATACCATCTGTAGCCCAGTCACAAAATTTAATTTTATTGTCTATCAAAACTTCCTTCGTTTCAAAATTACTCTCAAACTCATCAGCTATTATCTTAAATAAGTTAGTATACATCTCATTAGAATTGCAATCTACTTTAACCCTCGGAAGTTTTTCGTCTAGTTTCTTCAAGTAATTGTCAATTTTCTTTGTAGTAATCGGTCTGCATCTAACCTTAGTTTTATTTGTCTTGTCAGTGTTTACTAAGGTAATGGTCTGCCCACTGTGGTCTGACCTCAGACAATTTATCACACTACTGTCTTTAAACTCACAGTTACAGAATATGTTATCTAGACAAGTGGCCGACGTGGATGTAATCCTAGTTGGTTCCAGAAAGACATTAAAAAGATTAAATGATTTAAAAAGTAACAGTAATTTCGATATATTAGGAGAGTCACCTAATAGGTCAACATTAAAGTCACCACACACTATTACTTCCTTTTTACTATTGGAAGCTAACCTTAGAACATCCTCCATGACAGTCTCAAAGGTAATGAAATCACCAGTAGGTGGCCTGTAGGTACATACTATTATATACTTGTTTAGCTCTGCACATGAAATTTCTATATGGTGTTTAACAGAAAGAGCTACTATGTCCTTTCGTTCTTTACATTTACAATTTTCTTTAAGAAATATAAGTGACCCGCCATGCTCGTTGCACTTTCTGTTAAAACAGCTTATAAGTTTGTAATTTTTCAATTGGAACATCATTTTATTCTCGTCTAACCAATGTTCTGTGATACATAAACAATCAATGTTAAATTTTTCCGAAAATAGTTCTATTTCTAACAATTTAGAAGAAAGACTCTGAATATTCTGATGTACCACTTTAAATTCATTCTTAAATGTCTTGTCCTTTAATAGTTTTGAGCCGAGAGAGCAGTGAACTGAATCAATCTTTATATCAACACTATGATTCTCTCCCGTTGTCTGAGAATCTAATTTAAATCTACTGTACTATTACTATTATCAGTATTACTACTGACGATGTCAATAGGGACACAAGTTTTCTTCGTTATAATGCTTATAACTGAGTTAATAAGATGAGCTACTTCTGTAGCTAGACGTCGTTTCTGATTTGAGGACAAAAATAAACTGTCCCAAGTCAACTTAAAATTATCTACGTATAAATTAGTATCAAAGAAATTGATACAATCAGATTTACAACATGCATTGTACATTGTTTTATTTAGGCTACATGTCATATAATTGCATTTGTCAGGCAGTGTGCATGAGTAAGGAAATGCACAAACAAATACATGTTTTGTAGGAAGGCCTTCTAATATAGCAAAACTTCTATGTATGTCAGACTTTGACACCCCTAAACTATTTCCCACCATAATAAATATAGTTGTTTTGTCAGTGTGTGACCTCTCTGAAATTAATTCAACTATTTGTCCGAATGTAAGTTCTGGGTAACAATAATTAACAACTTTTCCATTTACATGATTACCCAACATGTGCCCGAAATCCTTGCCAAGCCTATCGGAATATACAACTGTGCTGTAATCCTCGCTTGAATTGCTACTACTTGTAGTAAGCCTTGTCAAGGTAGTGGGTGACATCTTAGGTAACTGCTTATTACCTACTATTCTACTAGCTGCCTGAGAATAGGTGGGTTTCCTATGTAATTTCTTAGTGGAGGCCTGAAAAACATCTGCTGCCGCCGATCCGCTCTGGATGACCTCTGAGGATGGCGCGGCCGTCGGGAGGCTGGTGGTGGCCCTCGGGAGAATGGTGGTGGTCCCCGAGAGTCCGGTGGTGGTCCCCGAGAGACCAGTGGTGAGTCCAGTGGTGGCCAACGGGATGCTGGTGGTGGCCGCCAGGAGTCTGGTGGTGGCCCTTGGGAGACCAGTGGTGAGTTCAGTGGTGGCCAACGGGATGCTATTTGTGGCCTCCGAGGTGGTGGTGGTGGCCTCCGGAGATGCGGTGGAGGCTTCAGCAGGTGAAGACTTCTCCGGCAGCATCTCAACCCGAACTAAGCCCACACTTCTCAGCACCAGCAGCTGGTTTTCATACTCCACAGTTCTCTGGTCTAGGGCAGACTTCAATGTGGCCAGCCTAGACTGTAGCATAGCCATGTTGAACTCGCACTCTTGGTTGTTGTCTGCGAGTTTCTGGTTGTAGTCCGACATCTGTTCTTCATATTTATTTACCAGTAGTTGTAGTCTCACTCTATCCTTTTTCAATGGGAGGTACGTCTTATGCTTTTTCAATGCTCGCTCAGACTTCCTAATATATTTATTTATTTTAATATATTTTTTAAGCCTGTTTGCACCTTTGATATTGATTGATTTGCTTGGAGTGGTGAGGTCTATTGTTGGCATAGGGGTGTGATGTAGGGTAACTAATTCATCGTACAGTGCCATTGTCTTATTTGTTTCTTCGCTTGCATGTGCTTCATTTATTTGCTGGATTTCTGTGTGTGCTTCAGCCAGTTGATGCTCCAGGCTGCAGATCTTTGTCAAGGCAGCTTCATATAAATCCTGACACTCTGTGTTTGATCTCAGTACAATTTCCAGCTCATCACATTTGCCTTGTAAGTCTTGGTATTGGATGTCCATTTCAGCGATGACATTCTTTAGGTCGGTGTTCTTTTTCAAAAGGGAATCAAATTCCTTTTCGTTGTCCTCCCGCTCTGCCATCAGTTGGCTTGAGAGGTCACGAGACGCCTTGAGATCCTCCAAAGCTGTCCTCAGCTGGATCTCCAGGTCACGGCTCTGCACCTTCCGGGTCATCATCCTCGACATCTCTGAAAACCAACCGGGGTTACCCGTTAGTATCTTGATAGGTAGAACCGAGAAGATGATTATCCAAGACACAAAATAACCCTCTTTAGGTATAACTTGATCAAACCAGATACCAATAGGTTATAATAATTATTAAGTAATATATTGTAAGTCTATGTAAAAATGATCAAAAGGTAACTTATTTGTTAGTTATCATAAACAATGTAGTCATGAACACAAACTATAGGTGGGGAGGGAGTAATATGCATAATATGTTACTTAAATGAATAGGTACTCAGTGGTATTATTGACTTAGAATTATGTAAACTTTAAGCCAAAAAACAATCACTTGATCATTATTCAATGAAGTACTAATAGCAATTAAGTAGGTGGAGACTATGATATAGTAAGAATAGGGAATAAGGGATACAAAAGCTAATAGAAAGTTTGAAAATTAGAAATGAAAACAACAAAGTTTGAAAATGACAAAGTCTAAAAGTGGGTTAAGGAAGTGTGAAAAACATTTCACGTATGCAGCAAACTAATGAATAATGATTAAATAATTTAGTGTTTATGATTTTAAATGAGTAATACTAGTAAAAATATGTAATTTTAACAATACTCCCCTGATAGATATCCGTTGGCAAATTCGAACTTTGACAGGTGCCGTTGCTTCAAATATCCGAGTCCCGTAAGTGTTTTATTTCAGGGTTTGAAGGCTTGTCTTCATTTGCACAGCTGTATAACACTATATTCTTTAAGTTAACACTAGTTTTATACGTAATTAGACACTAAATTTAGTAATATTAAAATAAATTAACTCAGCTGTTTTTTTGACACCCGGTTCGTAGGGTTGCCAGCTAAGATTCCTTGTATAAAAGAATATTTACAATTTTGAACAGCCAAGCCGATGTTGATAAAAATAATATGGCTAAGAACACTCGTCGTAACATTACCTATGTAACTTATCGAGAATCGATGCAGCTGTTTGGGAGCTAAGCTTCCACAGACAGATACACAGTCACCCATTTACATAGACGTGTTAAACTTATAACACCCCTCTTTGAAGACACGGATTAATCTAGAAGATAGATAGAGACTGATGAGGAGAACTCCAAGGTATGCTGAGGAGGATCATAGAGGATCTATCTGTATAGTTGTCTATGAATGCATACATTTTAAAATTTAAGAGCTAAAAGGCTAAGAGCTATTTTAAACTTTTTAAGACTATGAGGAAAATTTGAATTTACTTTTACTTCAGGTAGTGATTGGTTGATTGAAATATTCGTGCTGTTATCTAAGGATAGCTTTCTATTGAAGTATAAAAGAATATTTACAATAGAGAATTTTTACATTGTTCTCAGGTATACAGGGTGTTGCAAAATTGGTATACTAAGCCGAAACCAGCATGTGCAGCATGGTATATCTAAGCCCGAAACTGAAATGTAAATTTAAAAATTCGCAAAAAAAAATTCATTTTCCATAGTAAAAAGTCACATGACCAACACAGTTTCTATGGAAAATATTTTTTTTTTTTGAATTTTGAAATTCTGATTTCAGTTTCGGGCTTAGATACGAGTATACCATGCTGCACATGTAGGTTTCGGCTTAGTATACCCTTTTTGCAACACCCTGTATAGGATTATTTATTTAGTTAAACAGCTGAATTTAGGATTGTAAATTCAATTGGCTATTTAATTTTACAGAAATGAATGGAGGCTGAGATAAGTATCCAACAATATTCAACAGACATAATTATGTCTGTTGGATCATCAATCCACGATTGTGTTAATTTTCAATGAGGTAATTTGATTGATGATTCATTGGATTAAGTAACTACCTACATGATTTATAAATACATTTAGCGTTATTAAATTGAATTGATTCAATTTGTTTTCGATATTTATAGGATAGGTTAGGTACCTATAGTAACAAAAAAAAAACATATTAGAAATATGCAAATCTCAACACCACGCACGGCGACATAAAACATAAATACATATAGTGATAAAATATCATGTAGAGAGAGGTACAGACAGCATAAGAAATATACTTACATACGTAATATACGTAATATACCCCCCTTGCAAAAAACCCAAAAAACACAATTTGACACACAGGATTCACTGATAATCATGGAAGTAAAAGGTACTGCGTGTACATAAGTATTTATTACTTCCATGCTGATAATTTATTTATGCTCGTGGTCATCAGCAAAGAGTCTAAGGATTAAGGTCCACTTGCACCAACATATTAAATCTAGATTTAGTGTTAAATCTCGATTTAGTGTCAAATTTTATATGCACTGACGTTTCTTAAATCGAGATTTGACACTAAATCTAGATTTAATATGTTGGTGCAAGTGGCCCTAAATAGTTTACGCTAAGGGTGGGTCTTGATCTATTTTGTTAACTGTACTACCTACCTGCGGCTGCTCTGGGGATCAGTATCGTCGTAACTTGTTCTACGAATAAATCCGACTTCGTCATAAAAACTTGTTGGAAATTTCCCTATCTTTACATCCTTTCTTAACTTCATGAATACATAAGAGTTCTGTGCTTAATTTACATAAACTTGCCAGTCTTCAGGTTCCAATCCTTTTCTCTGTTCCCTGGAGAATATGGAGCCCGAGCTTTTAAAGGCCAAGGTTGCCTGCCGACTACTTTACTTTTAGATTTTTGTTTCTTTGCCATCTAAGATTTAAATCGTAATCGTTACTTGGCTTCGCGCACTATAATATGAACTTATTATTTTATTTTATTTATTTATTTTATAATTGTCGGGTCACTAACAGCTATTCATTACACAGTAAAGTATTATACAGGGTGTTGCAAAAAGGGTAGGTATACTAAGCCGAAACCTACATGTGCAGCATTAGATATAGCATTTAATGAAAGGTTGTTTTAGTCTATTTACATTTGCTACAATTGATTTTAAAAAACCTGAATAGATGGAAATTAATTCCATTGCAAAATCTCGCGCTGTGTGCTATAAAAATGAAAAAGAAATCAGTTCATTTTCCCCAAGCGAAACCTGCAATATCTCAGGAAGATATAAAAACATGCAAATTGGCTTACAAAATTTCATGCCAATAAATATTGGAGTGGTTTGATGCCGATCTCGCGTCCATCAAGATTTATTTATTTTTCTGAAGTAAATTGAGGTTCCCAATGCGTACTATTTATGTACATAATAGGTACCTATTCGACCTTTTTCCAAGCGCTCGGAGCTCTTTCTGAATGGAATCATGGAAATTTTAATTAAATAGAGAATCGAACCACAGTACGTAGGTGAATTGGTTTTTTGTAGATACCTACCTCAATGAAAGACTGTGATTGTAGGTACGTAGTTAATGCCTATAGTATAGGTATTAAAGTAAAAAAAGAAAGCTTCTCTTAAAAAATATAATATGGGTTTTCAGAGTCTCACGTATGGTTTATGAATGAAACACCAAGTGCTCAAGTGTTCCCATGAGCAGTATCAAAATAAATAAAGTAAGTGGTCGTCCACTAACTAAACCACTAACGCCTATATAAGGTTCAGTTCAGAGGTTTGGACCACGAAAATATGTAAAGCCATTTTAACCCTAAAGATAAAGGATGAATTTGCCAGTTTCTCTCCTGTCTTGGACCTTGTCCCACCGTCACGTCGTCATGTCATGTCAGTAGAAAGTGTGACGTGTCGAAGAAAGCGGATCTCGCGACGGCGGCGGCCACTGCCGGACTTTTCTAGAGCCTGTGTTAAGTAATAGGTAACGTCACCCTCCGACTAACACCTCGGCTAAGGGCCCGTCTACACAGGCGAGGAAATCGCGACAGTACTATCATCGTGCCACACGTTTCTATACAGGGTGTCCCGTTAGTAAACGTCATGCCGTTAGGAGGTGATACAAATAATTTACACGTAATAATTCTAATAACACTTACAAAAAAGTAACACGACCAAATTATTGTTTTTTTATGGAGAAACGCAAATAACATGACGTTGATTTACGGGACATCCTGTATACTCTCATAGAAGGTGTCTCCACACAGTGATGTTATCGGCAAGTGGTTGAGTGGTTGAGTGCGGCAAAACGTCAACTCGTCGCGGTTCTCTCGCCTGTGGAGACGGCCGCCGCCGCTTAGTAAAGCCCCTAGTCGTCTGGAAACTTGTGCATGTTTTGATACAGACACGCTCCGATATACGTGCACAAATCAAAAGTCTTCAGTCCCCGTATAAGTACCGTTCAAGTTTACCGGTATATTGTGTGTGGCCGGGATAGCAAGAAATTTCAGCAATTCAATGTTTTTCCGGGACAAAATTTACAGTTATTTCGGGAGTCCTATTACTAGTCCACGTCGTCGTATCAAGTACTGACATGGTCTATGTTTGCAGTAATTTGCAATGAACATCTAGGCGGCACGACCGCAGGGCACGAGTTGACCACTGACCTGCGCAAACGCAACTCAGAGAACTACTGAATCGCCAAGAAATGAATGTAGATAGAAATAAATGAATATGAATATAATATGGTTTATTTTTCTACCCAATGGTGGCCTGGAGGATAGCAGTACATTATCATCAAATAGGGACTAGTCAAAGCAGTAAGATGAATAGTGTTTCAGTTAAATTTAAGTTTAAAGTTCCTGAAAACTGTTTAAACAAATCAGGCGGTAGGAATCGTGAATCAGACGGTGGTCATCAGAGCAGAGTTAAAGAAGTACTTACATGTCACCTGGATCAGTGTGGTATAATGATATAATCACTCTATATGACGAAAAAAAACAAGTTTCAAAGCGGTGATGCGCGAGCCACGACTCTATATCTCGTTGTATTAAACGTGCCCATTCCACGACAGCTTTCGTTAGTTTTTCCTCAGTATAGAGTAACCCTCAGTGGCCGAGTGTCTGTAAGTAGGATCGTCAATTGTCATGACACTGCGCCGCCGCGACGGCCGCCGATCTCTCCCGCAGTGAAACCGAGGCATGCGCGCGCGCCGGTGAAAGTATCTCTGCGATTAGCGGACTCACGTTGGACAGACATTTCTTAACTGGCGAAGCGCAGTATTTAATCAATTATTGAATCAATCTTGTTTGTTTTTCTAAAGATTATTTTTTTATTTATCTACGGCAAATCTAGGAAATTGAGGCTATTTTCCTCTATTCGGACGAAAATTGGTTTGTAATAAAAATCTTGCTCTGGGAAATTTACTTGTACATATTTTTATACCGAAGATGGCTTTGCTAC
Organism: Plutella xylostella; assembly: GCF_932276165.1. Classification (NCBI taxonomy): domain Eukaryota; kingdom Metazoa; phylum Arthropoda; class Insecta; order Lepidoptera; family Plutellidae; genus Plutella; species Plutella xylostella. The sequence goes on from NC_064005.1 coordinate 6,618,488, forward strand.
TACAACAATTCAACTACATTATAGTAGAACAATGCTCCCGGTACCGCACAAAAACGGAGATTGGCGTAAAAACTGTGATTGTTGCATCCACTCAATATTATATATTCCCACGGCAGGTCACCAACTGTTACATCTGATTGTTATTGTCATCAACCTTTGGGTTCTATTCTGCTAGCCACGGCACAGTTTAACGGTGTTATATTCGTAGGGGCAGCACCCTTATTACGTTTACTTATAAACTATAGCACCTTTTATTCATTGAAAAGTTAAAGAACGTTTTAGCTATTGAAGCTATTTAACTTATGTACCCTATTATAATATGTTTTTGGAAAATAAACGAAATAATAATAATAAATAATAACTGTTTGCCTCCCTGTCACAGAATAATAACTAGTACCTCTCTGTCAAAGAAAAAAATTGTTCTTAGGAGGGTTAGTTAAGTACTTATGTAAGTACACGTTTAATTAGGGTAGGCAGCACCCTACGAATTAACGACTGTGCCATAGCAGAATACCTAGTTTAATTCACGTCTTGGCCTGCACGTCTTGCGCCCAGCAGTGCTAGGCCTTCAGAACACTAGATCGGGAGACAGCGAGACTTCATGATCCGAGAGACCACGGCTTTTAGGTACATCTTCGCACTTGCTTTTCACATCTAGAATCAATCTATAAATGTTTAATAATAATAATACACCAACCCGCACTACACCAGCGTGGTGGATAATTAGGCCTTAAGCCTTTCTTCATTGGAAGGAGACCCGTGCCAGCAGTGGGGACGTGATGGGTCGTGATAAATAATAAATAACATTAATTAGCAGAATTGGTCCAGTTCACCTGTTGTTCCCCGGAAGCTGCCAGCAGTTCATTGACACGGTTTGCCTCCATGATCCAGTTATAAGTATTGAATTAACAGAGTAAATACGGTTTATAGCAGCAGCTATCATGCGGATTTCACGTGTGGTTTCCCAGAGACAATGTAGAGTGACCAATCTGACCAATCTAGCCAACAGAGCATGAAGCCGCAAACGGTATTATTATAAAACATAGTCCTTTGATTATATAGGTAGGTATTTATATTATAAATATCTACCTATATAATAAAAAAATATAGGTAAGGTAGTACAGTGTATGTAGAGTTTTACATCGCCTTAAATTCGTCTTGTTCCATTGAAATGTGGATCATATTTGTGACTTGTTCTTAATTATTTTTCTCCCTGTAACTATTTTAAATAGAATTTGCAATGTAAGATTTTTTTCCAACATATAAATAACTTGATAGGCGGCTTTGATTCTAGCATAGTAGTCGAAACTTGAGCGTAATTTCTTGCTTTTACGCTGCTCTTACAAATATCATGAATACTTAAGTACCTAGCTACCTGGTAAAGACAAAAACATTGTCCGTAAAAAAAAAACAAACAAAAAACCCGACTGCACGCTAAAAATATGAAAACAAGCCCCAATGTTAATGGAAAGTATCGCAGGCGGGGACCAACAGAGGTTTCACCATTTAGCTGAATGTTACTTAGGTACTTTGTGCGGCGGTCAAGTTGGTCCCCGCCTGCGATGCTTTCCATTAACATTGGGGCTTGTTTTCATCTTTTTAGCGTGCAGTCGGGTTTTTTGTTTTTTTTAAATTATATTTTTTTATTTGTAACTTTTTAGTGGTTTTTATTTTATGAAATTTTATATCAGTAGTCGGGTTTTATTTTATGAACATTTTTTATTTCAATAATTTTTAACCGACTTCAAAAAAAGGAGGAGGTTCTCAATTCGTCGGGATCGTTTTTTTTTTTTTTTTATATATTTTTTTTTATGTATGTTCACCGATTACTCCGCCGTTTATGAACCGATTTTGAAAATTCTTTTTTTGTTGTATTGGGTTGAGCTCCCAGGTGGTCCCATTTTTTTTTCAGAATTTTATCTCACTCCCAAGGGTGGGTAAAGGGGTAAAAACAAGGTATGAATTTCCATTTTGGGCACATATTAACCGATTCTAATGAAATTAAGAACGTAAATATAGTTCTTATAACAAAAAAATATGATGGTGACCTTGAGCTGATCTGATAATGGAAACGGAAGGCAGTCAGGGGAACTCCTCAACGGTATATAGCAACTACTTCGTGTTTAGGCTTGAATGATTCGTATTGATTAGTAGGACTTTTTGGTATCATTTGCACCTTACTTTTGATTGAAAATTATTACAAATAAACTAAAAACTATTAAATAAAATAATAATTAAAAAAAATAAAAAACCGACTTCAAAAAACCACTAAAATGTAAGAAATAATTTAAGGTTTACACAAATTCTACTCGTATGAGACAGTACAAATATACCTAAGCAGGAACTGTTCTTTTTTGAAGTTGGTGCCATATTTCTTCAGATTACTTTGTCACCGCACCAACATCAAAAAAGAACAGTTCCTGCTTAGGTATATTTGTACTGTCTCATACGAGTAGAATTTGTGTAAACCTTAAATTATTTCTTACATTTTAGTGGTTTTTTGAAGTCGGTTTTTTTGGTTTTGTGATTTAAATACCTACAATATGTATATTTTTGTAATGTGCTGCACAAGCCCTTTCATTTGATACCCTACACGGCATAGTTGAAAAATATTATTTTTTCGATCATCACTTTATGGCCTCTAGAGGGCGCTATATAAATTTTAATATAACGTCGCATAGCCTATAACCATCGCGCAATCAATACGCTTCTAACGATACCTCATACATCAAAATCTATCAAGCCGTGAAGGCTACAGGAGGGAACAAAGAAACAGACATACATACATACAAACATACAATCGAAAAACATTACCCTCCTCCTTCGGCAGTCGGGTAAAAAAAATATATATATATAAAAGATCCCGACGAATTGAGAACCTCCTCCTTTTTTTAAAGTCGGTTAAAAAAACATTAATTTTGAACGGTCTACAACACGAAAAGTTTGTTAGCAATAAGCAATTTATGCTATCAACCGGTGCACAATTTAATAAAGCACGATCCGCAATTCCAAAGAAAATATAGTTGTAGCCCCGCAATCCTCATACATAGGGCATGACTCCGCATCTAAGATAAACAATATACGAACCAGATGGTATGGATGGATGGCCTATGTCCAGCAGTGGACTGCTATAGGCTGATTATGGTGAACAAGATGGTGTTTCCCATTCAAGAACAAACCAATAATTTTTCCACATTTTGTTTCTTGTCAAACTTTTTTTTTTTTATGTAGTTTGTATCGTGTCCCTCTGCTGGGCAAAGGCCTCCTTATAAAATGACCACCGTTCCCGATCCCGTGCTTCTTTCGGCCATTGAGGCAAAAACCTGTCGAGGTCGTCCCGCCATCTCCGTCTGGGTCTTCCGCGACGCCGACGTCCATCACTGTGGGCACCCACTCGGTGACAATTCTGGCCCACCGGTCCGGGTGCATGCGACAGACGTGGCCTGCCCAGGCCCACTTCAGCTTCGCAATCTGTGTGCCCACATCAGTGATACGAGTCGAGGAGCGTAGCGTGGTGTGGTATTGTCAAACTATTCTATTCTATTCTCTGTGGGGGTGTAAGTACCTGCACCTGGCTCTCTCGAGTGGAATCTTTGTGCATGTCCCCAAGGTCTAAACTGCCTTCCTAAGCTTGTACCATTTCCCACCACGCTGGTCCACTGCGGGTTGGTGAGTTCACATATCTAGATGTGCTAGATCTAGATTATGCAGGTTTGGGAAGCGGGCGCTTACCTCAAGTTCAGTACCTACTAAGAACCATTGTCATCACCATCTTCTAACCGAACTTATAAGAGCTCAGTGGTAGAAGTGGGATGTTATTTCTCGAGACGTTTTTTTTGCACTGACACTCCATCTTATTCGCACATCGTTTATCTAAGCTCGGCATCCGTAAGTGAGGGCCGTATTGTTTTCACCACAAGCCCGATTGTATTGATTTTCTTGGGAACCTGCAGGTTCTGTTTGCTGATCCTATACCTATGAGCAGGGTATCTACCCACAGGTACCAACCTCTGAAAGCAAACAAGTTATGCGAGGGACCCGTGTATGTTATAAAGTTCTATCGATCCCTGTCCGAAGTAGCTTCGATAGAAAAGTACTTACTTAATATTTAATAATAATTCTTGATGCTTTGCTATGCCATTCAACCAATCATCCCACTAGTGAAACATTAAACTCACTGTATCCTATTTGTTTCACCCCTGAAAGCATCTAACATTAAACTGTTAAATAAGCAGAAATTTAGTAATAGAAATAATGGAATGCTGCACTGTGATTGGCTGAATTGTGGATCTTTTCAGGACTTAAGTTTATGCTTAGATCGTATAGATTTACTCAAGTCATAAAATTGTCCAATGTAGTCCCTTGTGCTTGTGAGGCTTAACTTAGAATCAAGTTTTTATTTTTATTTAGTATCGCAGTAATATAAATCCTTACTAATCCTTACTAATATTATAAATGCGAAAGTAACTGTGTCTGTCTGTCTGTCTGTCTGTCTGTCTGTCTGTCTGTTACTCTTTCACGCCAAAACTACTGAACGGATTTGAATGAAATTTGGTATACATATGGTATAGACCCTGGGAAAGAACATAGGGTACTTTTTATCCCGGAATTCCCACGGGAAAACTTTTTAAGGCGAAGCGAAGCGCGCGGGAACAGCTAGTATTTATATAAATAATGCTATATAAGTGCGTGAGTGTGACTCTGTGGACATTGCACGTGGACTGGCATAATCCTTTTCATCCCTCGCACAAGTGGATAGGATTTATAATTGATGCACACTCACGACTCTCTACAGGGTGTTGCAAAATTGTATACATGCAGCATGTTATACCTATGTAAGCCCGGAAAGCCTTCTAAAGATAAAACTAGTCAAAATTATTATAACTTGAGAGAGGTTTGTACTTTTTTTAGGGTTCCGTAGCCAAAATGGCAAAAACGGAACCCTTATAGTTTCGTCATGTCCGTCTGTCCGTCTGTCCGTCTGTCCGTCTGTCACAGCCGATTTACTCGGAAACTATAAGTACTACAGTGATGAAATTTGATGGGAATATGTGTTGTATGAACCGCTACAAAAATATGACACTAAATAGTAAAAAAAAGAATTGGGGGTGGGGCCCCCCATACATGTAACTGAGGGATGAAATTTTTTTTTTCGATGTACATACCCGTGTGGGGTATCAATGGAAAGGTCTTTTAAAATGATATAAAGTTTTCTAAAAAACATTTTTCTTAAAGTGAACGGTTTTTGAGATATCAGCTCTCAAAGTCGTAAAAAGTATGTCCCCCCCCCTCTATTTTTATAACTACGGGGTATAAAATTCTAAAAAAAATAGAGGTGATGCATGCTAATTAACTCTTTCAACGATTTTTGGTTTGATCAATGTATCTCTTATAGTTTTTGAGATAGGTTGATTTAACTGTAATTTTGGTTAAGTTATTTTATTTGCTGCTACGGAACCCTTTGTGCGCGAGCCCGACTCGCACTTGGCCGGTTTTTTTATATTAATTTTGCGCCCAACTCATTTACTTACAGAAAATTAAACCAAATAAAGTCAAAGTCAAAGTCAAATGTTTTTATTCATTGTATAAATTTTCTGATGAACGTATTTTTTTACAAACTACTCTCTCTCTAATAAAAAGTACTTACCTAACATAGTTACTACATTTCAGGTTTATCGCATTTTCAGGATAATATCGGAATGTCCTAGCCTCTAGCGTGTGGGTCGTGTGACATTCCAACTCAATCAATTGAATTCCGTAATCCCATTCGTTGCTAACAAATTAAATCCGCATGTTTTGACTGTAGCTACGTGATTCAATATAGTTTGTTACCAAAGATGATAGTAATTTTAAGTTTATGTATGTATATGTGTATGTATGTAATGTACAGTGCCACAAACTTATCTGTTCCGGTGAGAGCTCACGTAAATGTCTAATATTTCTTAATTCTGTAAGATTTTATGTTTGCCAGTGGTGGAAATTCGCCCTTGCGGTATTAATAAACCCATAATTATAATATTTAACAATATATAATTGATTTTTAGGTAATGAGATATGGATTAATTTAGTTCGCTGTCACCGGAACAGATAAGTTTGTCGCACTATATGTATGTATGTATCATGTATATAATTATTTACTTATATTGTATATTATATTAATATTTTGGTTAGGTACTCAATTTAGACCATCTTCTATCGTAAGCACTACCAATCACTTTTTCAACATCACCAAAGGTTAACTGGTAGAAAATGCTGCTAGCATTAAGTTCGCCTTTGTAACAATTTATTTTGTTCAATAAAGAGTTTAATAATAATAATAAATAAGCAGAAATTTAGTAATGGAATGCTGCACTGTGATTGGCTGAATTGTGGATCTTTTCAGGACTTAAGTTTATGCTTAGATCGTATAGATTTACTCAAGTCATAAAATTGTCCAATGTAGTCCCTTGTGCTTGTGAGGCTTAACTTAGAGTCAAGTTTTTATTTTTATTTAGTATCGCAGTAATATAAATCCTAACTAATATTATAAATGCGAAAGTAACTGTGTCTGTCTGTCTGTCTGTTACTCTTTCACGCCAAAACTACTGAACGGATTTGAATGAAATTTGGTATACATACGGTCTAGACCCTGGGAAAGAACATAGGCTACTTTTTATCCCGGAATTCCCACGGGAAAACTTTTTAAGGCGAAGCGAAGCTCGCGGGAACAGCTAATGCTATATAAGTGCGTGAGTGTGACTCTGTGGACATTGCACGTGGACTGGCATAATCCTTTTCATCCCTCGCACGAGTGGATAGGATTTATAATTGATGCACACACACGACTCTCTACAGGGTGTTGCAAAAAGGGTACACATGCAGCATGATATACGTATGTAAGCCCGGAAAGCCTTCTAAAGTTAAAACTAGTCAAAATTATTATAACTTGAGAGAGGTTCGTACTTGTTTTTTATATTAAGTTTGCGCCCAACTCATTTACAGACAATTAAACCAAATAAAGTCAAATGTTTTTATTCATCGTATAAATAGTTACTTATTAAATTTTCTAATGAACGTAATTTTTTACAAACTACTCTCTCTCTAATAAAAAGTACTTACCTAACATAGTTACTATACATTTCAGGTTTATCGCATTTTCAGGATAATATCGGAATGTCCTAGCCTCTAGCGTGTGGGTCGTGTGACATTCCAACTCAATCAATTGAATTCCGTAATCCCATTCGTTGCTAACAAATTAAATCCGCATGTTTTGACTGTAGCTACGTGATTCAATATAGTTTGTTACCGAAGGGTCATTTAGTTAGGCAGGGTAGAGTCGCATCGAAATAAGAAAAAAAATAGAGGCTAAAGGAAAGTAGGTATTCTAGTTTATTTGCAAAACGGCTGCGTTCGTTGTTCATTTCAGTTGTTCTATTATGATAAATATTATTATGACTGCGGTTAATATGAACCGTATTCGTCTAGCAGATAAGTAAGTAAACCTGCATTATTTAGATGTTTGATGTTGTGGACCCACCAACAAGCAGCAGTGGACCAGTGTGGTGGGAAATGGTTTAAGCTAAGGTAGTTTAGATCTAAACTAATACTAAAAATAATACTACATAACTTCGAATTGCCTACTGATATTTAACTAGGTACATTAAGTCATTAAATGTTGACACTGATTTATACGCAAGCAAAACTCAAGCATTTTCATTTCATGCTATCATTAATCTTCCTGTAAAAATTATGATGCGTGCTCGCACGTAGGTATCTACGCCATAATAAATATATATTATATCTATACTGCCTAGTAGAGCTTATTGTTATGTGTATTATGATTTTGTATAGTATAGTAAGTATGCGTTTATATCTATCGATAATTTTAATGAACGCTAAAAAGAATTATCTACATACTTACTCAATTAACTATTATGCTATTAATAAGTATACTTTTCAGGCTCTACTTCTTATTCTTCATTTTATACGTTGCAAGAATACTAAATTACACCTATTAGGTACTTACTAAATAGTACGAGTTTCCTTCCGAAGTTAAAAGCTTTCGTATAAAGTGCTCAAGTTCTTGTGACTTAACAATCCGGTCAATCGGAACCATCAAATACTTTTTAAACTTATTTCAATTCAATCGTCTGGAAGTTTTTGCTTCTGTACTGATAGCAACTTTATATACCTACTTACTTTACTTTGTTAATAGATACACAGTAGTTCTTTCTTAACGTATCATTTTGGAAATTCGGCGACGTAAGTAAAGATACATTACTTACAATTTTATATACTTATCGCAGAACTCAAGATAATAATTACCTACATGCAGATGCGCTGTGATTCGCTGAAATTGGGTGAATGGTCGTTCGTAGAACATAGATTAATTTCATGCTTCAGAATTTACTCGAATAAGAAACTGCGATATGTCATTGACAGAACAGGAAAACTTTAAATATTTATTTATACTTTATTGCACAATTTACAATCGTACTAATGTAGGTACAATCAGGTGGACTTAATGCTAAAAGCATGCAAAGCATTTTCTGCCAGTCAACCTGCAGGAGGTACAAGGATCAAAAAGTACGGGTATGCAAAAAAGGAAAATAAATAATATCAAAACATAATTATGATTGTGAAGTTCCTAAAATAAAATAATACCTAAACCCTAAAACTAAGTACTTATACATAACATGATCTGCATATTTTCTGTAAAGGAGTCCGATATCAGCTTGTTAGTGGGAATAACAGTTACCTCAGATTTATGCGGCATTATTTCAACTGCGCTGAGATACATTCCGTTACAGCAGCCCGAGTGCAGGCTACACGCGGTTTCAGGTAAATAAGTATAAGTGCCAATTTCTCCATTGTCGGTTATCTAACCGACAGGGATTGATTTATAAAAAACGTCATCTCCATATAAAATTCATGACAGATGTGTCAAAAGTTAACCATTACTCCCTGGTTATGCTCTATAACCGAGAATGGAGAAATTGGCACTAAAGATAGGTATATAAAATTATACAGGGTGGTGCAAACGAGGCATAGTAAGCCAAAAGAGGGTAACTCAGCTGGTCATTATACTTTACATACAACTTTTTGTTTTGGTATCTATTCTATTTTAGTATAAATATAATTATAACGTACCACAACACACTTTTACATATTTACTGTACACATATTTGTGTTTGGTTGAGGCTCCACTCCCACTCACTAAATTGGTCCTGGCAGAATACCAGCGCTGTGTTTATTTAATTATAATCATAGTATTATGCTGAGTCAGAACCCTTTTGCTAACATGATAAATACACATGTTGCTTTTCTATCTGCATGTCTTATAATAATGTTTTGTGTTTATGTAATCTAAAAAAATAATGTTAGAAATATTGCTGTGTAACCTGTGTGTGTGTGTTGTGTTAAGTAAATAAATAACTTATCTATCTATCTATCTATCTTAACCCAACGCAACTCAATAGTGAAATTCTAATTGATCTTCACTTCAGAAATCACATCTCTCCTATTTAAAGTATCATGAACATGTATGAATATTCAATGGTGAAAATTTGCATTACGAGTAGTTTATAGGTTTTGGATAACCCATTGGGGATCGATACACGTACTTATATCTCTTGTGTTAATTGATCTTATATTATCATTATCATGAACAGGATTAGATAAGTATATAGTTTCCCGTGACTTGGGCCGCGGCGCCAGTGGCTCAGTGGAGCGGCCCGTTAGCGGCGGGGTAGCGGGTTCACGGCCCGGTGGGCACGCCGCATCCGCCAATCAGCGGCCGGCTGGCCGAGCCGACACATTCATCCTTTTTCATGATCCGCCTAGCAGTTTTGCTATTTCATTCATTATACAAGTGGTCATAAAACATTTAGATACAAACCTAAATAGGTTCTTACATACCTTCAACAGCTTTAATTAAAACCAAACGATCCCTTTCCAAAAGCGAAATGAAGTTTTTCCTTATTTTGCGAAATAATGAATTTTAGCCGACAGAATGTTCCTGAATAAACATGACGTAGACATGATCTAAAAGCTTTGTTGTCTGTAACTTCATAAAAATTACATTTTAATAAATAATTCATTATACTTTGTTATTTATAAATGCAAAAATGTATTGTTGATCATAATACGATTTCATTTCATGGCTACGACTTTAACACGTTCACGGACAATCCGTCGAGAGCCGTAATTAAATGTCCTTGCAACAGGACTATGCGCCCCTGGCCGTCTAACTTATATTGGTTAGAACGGACGAACCGTCAACAGCCGTTTCATTTCCATAGTCTTAATAGAGCATATTTGGTTTAGTGTCGTATTGTGCTAATTCATTTGTTTCTAGGTGTCATAACAAACGAGTTATAGGGGGTTCTTTTGCACACACATAAGTGAAGTTTATAGTGATATACCGCCTGTAGCCGTAACCGTTACCAATACAAATAACCTTCCAGAAGTTTAGTGTCACGGCGCGGGCGTCGCGCAAATGTTAGGTAGAACGTTTGATGGGTTGGTAATTTTTGTGGCAAATTACGAGGTAAATAAATGATAAATCGATAAACATTATACTAATTTGCATATAGAATACCTAACTATTCGATTCAATTACTAGAATTATTTAAATAGAACATAGAAAAGCGAGTATATAAGTGTAATGAGAAACGAGAATAATTGTGTTTTTGTCGATGTACTCTCTTTGTACTACTCTTAGTATATCAGCTTAATTTTTTGTAAATGGCATGCAGAATGGATAAGCCGAGGTCTGGAAAACGTACAAACCTTTTTGCACAGGATTCGGACCTAGAAATATCTGGCGGTAACGCCTGTAGCCGTAGATGTCACTATACGCGTTATTGGATTTGCATGATGTGGCGAACCGCTTGTAGACGATACCGTCTATGGCCGTAACTGTCACATTACGTTAATAAAATAAAGTGCAATATGGCAATACGTTTCAAGGCGGAACGATAAAATGTATGGGATTTGTAGGTGTCATATCAAAATATTTTCCAATCATCAATTGTCCGTGAACGTGTTAACTACCCTTTTAATGAACTTTATTTCATTCTACCCTTCCACCTACCTAATGAATTTATCATTCTAAATTCTAAACTAAATCTTAGGGCTCTGAATAGGGAGTAGTTTATTTGTATTTTTACCCGACTGCCGAAGGAGGAGGGTAATGTTTTGATATGATGTAATTTAACGATAAAAAATGACTTGCTATTGAGTATGTAGTAAGTATGTACTGCTCAATAAACCTACGACCACAAATGAAGTACTTACATACAATGTTATACTTACGTGCTTGCTTTTACAAGTAACTTTATGTATGTAAAAAAATATAAGTATAGCCTCCTGTTCCTACAATACATAACTGTTAAACTTTACAGAATTACAAAACTTGGTTCGCAAGGACGTTACAGGAGTTAAATAAATATGCATTAAGGGAGTTACCGCATTCAACTTAATAATTTATTTGAGCACATTGCCGCAGCCTGTTGGGGCCTATTCTGCGAGAAATTTATCGATGAGTTGACAGTGAATTTCTATCCATTTGTAAAATTTTAACACGCAAAGATGTAGAGTAAATGTTCGTTGTTGTCAACATTTACTACCTACTACAACCGATTTTAACAATGCAGAATAGAATAGCCCTTGGGAGTTGATATAATATGAATAATTGCTTATAAGTTTACTGCAGATGTTTTTAATTTACTTATATAGTAAGGTGGGGTAAGACAGTCATTGGGGGAAGACTATCAATGTGTAATAACTAGTCATAATCAGCTTCATTATCTAATTTGTCACACTACTTACTAAACCCCACCTCACCACCAAAAAATGTGACACATTTTTCCATTTTATTTCCAGCATTAAATACTTAGAATATATTATAATAGGTGAATAAAAGCATAGCGCTTTCAGTAAATATTTATTTACCTAAATAATCATCCGTCTATCCATTACACAATAAAGTGAAATTGCAAAATAAAAAAATGCCCTACACAAAACTTTAGGCGGTTTCTTTTAGTTAATTAAATGCTCTACGACCTACGTAATACAAGAAACTGTATAATAATAATATATTTTATACATTATGTACATGTTCGTGTCTTAGAAATTCCTTACGCCACGGCACGCCATGGTAGGTAGGTTTGTAACTATAGTTAGTTTCTGAAACTTTTGATTAAAGATACCAATCAACGCCGATTCTAGCACGGACCAACAAAGTCAAAAGGAAATGGATAGCGTAGCTAGTAGGTATAAATGTATTAAGACCTAACTTAAGTTGGAGTACACTGTTGGAGTTGGAGAAACAAATAAGGTAAGATTCTCAAGATTGTTAAAAAAACATTTGTTGAGTAAAATCTAGATACCTATTGTCTGATGTTTAAACAAGTATCAAGTTAAATTTATTGTTAAGCACTAAGTTTCTTAACTTAACTTAACTTAACTATTTTCGTGATTTCAGTGTTCCATCACTAATTAACTAGCATTTTTAGATTTTTTTAAAGCGATTCCAGGCATTATGAAGTCCGTTTTTATTAATTTATTATGAGTAAGACGGGGTTTTTTCGGAACTTAGTTTTTTAAATTTTACGTAACGTTATAAAAAAAAGTTTAGTAGGTAACTATTTTTTTAAATATTATCTCCATACGCTGCCGCCCGTGGTCGTCGTGAGGGGATGATCCGTAGAATCACGGCCCGTGGGAAGCACGCTTTAGAGAGGGTTTTGTAGAGGGTATGTGGAGCGGTGGTAGCTCAGTCGGGTAAGCGCCCGCTTCTCACGCAAGAGATGCGGGTTCGAATCCCGGCGCTGACATGTACCAATGAGTTCTTTTAACTTAAGTACAATGTATACCATCGCTCTTACGGTGAAGGAAAACATCGTGAGGAAACCTGCATATCTAGATTTAGCACATCTAGATATGTGAACCCACCAACCCGCAGTGGACCAGCGTGGTGGGAAATGGTCCAAGCTTAGGAAGGCAGTTTAGACCTAGGGGATATGCACAAAGGTTCCACTCGAGAGAGCCAGGTGCAGGTACGTACACCCCCACAGAGAATAGAATAGAGGGTTTTGTAGTTTTAGTTATCCCGCCCGCGGTTCAGTGGGCCGCGCGCCGCTTGACCCGGGAGTGCCCGGGACAACAATGCATGGGGGTCGTGACATCACACACAGACAGGGCAGTGATGTCGATTCTGAAGGCACAAATTTTAATTTTAGAGCTGTCAGAATCTTAGAATTTTCGTTTAAAGTTCGACTCTGTGAATCTTCTGTAGATCTCATTTTCCACTCGCCATTGCTAAAATAAAATGTTGTCTTATGAATTGGAATCAGTGTATTGCCAAACATTATAATACAAAGCTGAGTTCTTAAACCAGGAACATGCGATAGAACACTTGAGAGGTCTTTTGCTTTCATGCACGCCTGAAGAACGTCCAAACTGGAATACTCAACAATGCTGTCACTGTTTAAAACGTAATCATTTACAGTGACAGCACGTATTTTATCCGACAGGTAGCCACTAAACAGACATTGTGAAACAGAGCCTTAGTGTAATACATGCATTGTATAGTTTCCGGATAAAAAATATTTTACTTGAAAGTATACAACACGGATCGACGGATTCACTTAATAATACATGTGCAATTGTTCATACTACTCTCGTATACTTTCAAAAGACGCCTCCAAGCGCTCCTGTGTTCGATATTCCCTATATCCATTTATCTAAGTGATGTACAAACAGACTCGCATTAGTCGGACGCTGATATAGTGTTTCGGTTTATCGGAACAAAGTGCCCCTTGGCGGTTGTGGCTGACTGTACTGTTTTAAAACAACATTTTGTATTTTGTTCTAAAACCGTGCCAAAAAAGGTTTTCCTATTTTTTTTATATTATAAAGTCGAAAGTTTGTGAATGTTTGTTACTCTTTCAAGTGGGAATGGCTGAATCAATGTTGATGATAGTTATGTTATGTAGGGTAGGAAGCTGATACCATGCATTAACATATACTTAGACAACTTTTTATCCCGAGATTCCCACGGGAAATCATTTTAAGGAGATGCGGAGCTCGCGGGTACCAGCTAATAACAAAATGAAAGAATTACATTTTTATTCACTTGTAGAAAAAAGGATTTTGGTAAGATGGGCACTATACTCAGAAAGATCTAGAATTTTACAACTATAAAATCATAAAAGTACTACTCAAGTTTGCAGAATTGCTCCTGATAATTAGACATACTCATACGTAATTTTCGTATATAAATCACGCACACACCGACCACCGCACCACCGTCTAGAAACTGCTAACTACAGTTACCTTCCTAAGTTAAACATGTAAACAAATACTTATTAGATAAGCAATTCGGTACCGGTAATTATTTTGTGACTCAAAATTGGTTTCGCTTACTTTAAATAGCAATCGATACCGACCTGCTAGATTAATTAACTTCTAGAATATTCTAGATTCTATCATGGAAGTAGAAATCTAGTTCTATAATTAAATACATATATAATACTAGCTGTTCCCGCGCGATTCGCTTCGCCTTAAAAAGTTTTCCCGTGGGAATTCCGGGATAAAAATTTGCCTATGTTCTTTCCCAGGGTCTAGACCGTATGTATACCAAATTTCATTCAAATCCGTTCAGTGGTTTTGGCGTGAAAGAGTAACAGACAGACAGACACAGTTACTTTCGCATTTATAATATTAGTTAGGATAATTTATTTTACATATTTTATTTATTTATTTATAATATACTATTACATTTCGTATTGTAGGTAACGTTTTGAATAAAACGCTTTGAAGAACATTTAGCTTTTTGCTTATTTTTTAACTAGCGGCGGTACTGGTCGCTTGCCTATCAAACATCTGTCAGATCCATACAAGTTTCAGATTTGACAAGCGAGCGACACTGCTTATGGATTGCTAATTGCTTATGTGTGGTGGTGGTAACCCCACTGATTAGCCTTTGTGACATCCTTAAGAGCCATTAGTACGGGGCTAGGTCAGTTCATCATCATCACGACCCATTACGTCCCCACTACTGGGGCACGGGTCTTCTTCCAATGAAGGAAGGGTTTAAGCCTAGTCCACCACGCTGGCCTAGTGCGGGTTGGTGGACGGTGGTAGGTCAGTTAATAGCGTATAAATAAACATGTAGGTGAAGTCGGGCATCAAACCGCGATCGGTCCGGTTTCACAGTGGTTTTCGCGAACCGGTTACCGCAACCAGCTCCAACTTCCGCGTGCCCCACTAACCCGCGTGTGCGAAACTGGCTTTGTTATTTATACGTGTGTGGTTCACTTATGGTTAATATCGATGATTAGGTATATGTATCTGTGAAGATATTTAGCTTCCTCTAATAAGTAGATGGTATTATAATCATTAATCTAACTACTCGTACCAGTCTTCTGACTTTTCTATGTAGGACATTATACAGTCTCAGTTAACATTATACATAGATTCGTGTTCATATAGTTATACAACATAATTTTATAATACAAAAAATATACGAAGTGAAATTTTCGTGTAGCTCTATTTTTCTGCACTGTATAAAAACATGATTAAGTATGTAATGATTTACTTCATATAACAAGGTATGTACTATATAGACTTATATGAAAAATATTCTCTACTTTATCTGAGATGCCTCTGTTCATCCTTTAAAACTCCATTAAATTTTCAGTGGAACAGAAATTCTGCAGCTTTCAGCCAAAAAGCTTTGTTTTTTAAAAACAAGCGTAGCGGCGCGCTCATCTTGCAAAATTTATGATTTGACCTCTTTTTAATTGTCCTATTTGCTTTTATGGTCTTTATTTTGTAAGATTGTATTTTTCGTTATTTCTGAATATTAGTAACTAGTACTTTTAGGTATTTTTTTATAAAATCGGGCAGATAGTTAACTAGGTACACTTTTGTATTCGTACAGGTTTTAAATGTTCTGATACAATTAATAATGGAATCTTGTTTAAGATATTTATTATGAAGAAAGTGTAGAGCTGCCAGTAAAAAACGAAATTAAGAGTCAGCAGCAGTGGGGTTACCACCACCGAGCATTACCAATTAACAATCATAACATTAGCTTGTCAAATCTGACGTAACATGTAGACCTGACAGGCGAGCTAACGCTGCTTAAGGATTGTTAATTGCTAATGTTCGGTGGTGGTACGGCAGCTGGTCCTGACTGTAGGCGCCAGGTCGTCTGATTGTCTGATCAATGTTGGCTAGGACGGTTCAGGGTTCGGTGCCGGCCGGCACGCGGGCTTCGCGCAACTATGTCGTGTCGTAACCCCGCCGCCGCCGCCGCCGCCGCTTCACGGGAAATTTCTTATTTATTGGGCCACGCGCGCCATGCTACGATTGCGAGCTAGCGGTTTGTTTCTTCATTTAGGGCCACTTGCACAAACATATATTAAATCTAGATTTAGTGTCAAATCTCGATTTATGAAACGTCAGTGCATATAAATTTATGGCTTAAATCGAGATTTAACACTAAATCTAGATTTAATATGTTTGTGCAATTCGCCCTTAGTGTCAAATCTCGATTTAAGAAACGTCAATCCATATAAAATTTGATAATAAAACCCACAGGGGGTTGACTGGTAGAAAATGCTTGTAGCATTAAGTCCACCCTTTGTACACTTATTTTTTTATTTGTGCAATAAAGGATTAAATAAATAAATCGAGATTTAACACTAAATCTAGATTTAATATGTTGGTGCAAGTGGCCCTTTATGTCTTATTTTGCTTTGTTTTTTTTTCGTTGTGTATCACAGCTTTTATAGCCCATCATAAGTAAGTAGGTATGACATTATGCCCAACAGATTTTTTCAATCGATTTTTCTAACCATTTAGAACAACGCGGGTAACGATTGAAATTACCTGTTGGACTTTATAATACTTAACCCTTAGTTTAATACCTTCTCCAAAACTGACCTAGTTATTCTAGTTAAATTGTAAGCTTTCTAAACTTATTTCAATGAACAGTTGTTAAAAAGTTCAGGAGGTAGAGGTACCTACTCGTCTTTACTTCTTTAGAGTTGAAACGAAACCCTTCTCATTTTAAGTCGCAAACTTAAGTTTATAATAAACTTTTTTAAGTACTTATATAATAGTCATGTACACTGTCTATGTAGGTACAGTTAACAAAAGTCCATATGAATTAATTGATTTTTGAAAAATTAAAAAAATAACCCATGTGAACTTTATCACGTCATTCCTGAAAATACTGAAAACGATTCAGATTCTGTGGCCGACTGTACCAAATTTTATGAGTAATTATTTGGGCAGGTAGCGGGTCGATTACCAGCAACTAATGGCCAAATGAGCGGAGGGGTCATTTATCTTCATTACGAAACGTACTTATATTATTATTATATGTATAATGACGCAGATTTTTCAAGAAAGACATTCCAGTGAATGAAATCATAGTTATGAATTTTAGTGAATTCTTTAAAAAATATGATATTACCTACTTGGTATGTTTATCGCTGGTACAAAATTGAGTGTAATACAAACAGGATTATCTTGTCGGGATCTTTACCTGTGAACAAAGAAGAACCATAAATATTACGTATCAAAATACATCTAAGGAATAGTCAGAGTAAAGTGATTTATTTACCTACATTATCCTAACTAATATTATAAATGCGAAAGTAACTGTGTATGTATCTGTCTGTCTGTCTGTTACTCTTTCACGCCAAAACTACTTGACGGATTTCAATGAAATTTGGTATACATATGGTCTAGATCCTGACAAAGAACATAGGCTAATTTTTATCCCGGATTTACCACGGGAAAACTTTTTAAGGCGAAGCGTAGCTCGCAGTAACAGCTAGTATAAAATAATTATGAGATTTATAAATATCCGAAACATCATAAATTCAGCACCAAAGCAGCACGTCAGCAATACTTACTAATGTATCAATAATGCATCACGATAATACCCTCGTTTGTTACCAATAGGTACCTGTGCACCTACTTACCTACAAAACATTCAATGAAAATAGTTCGTTACGTAATATACCAATTTTTTTATCATCATACTTTATTGGCGCAAAAAAAATAAAATGTGTAGAAGCTCCATCATTGTAATTTAACTTGACACGGACTTATCGTGTGTGGTTCACATAAGATTATGAAACGCCTGCAACTGCAAAACTGTTGGATCATAGCATCCAAACTATCATGAAACTTTTGACAGTGTGATAATGATAATGTGATAATGAATTGATGATGACAAAAGAAAACCTAAACTTTTTCGTTTTCGTAAATTGCAAAACCCGCACTATACCTATAGAGACTCTGGTAGGTAAGCAAGGAGGTTATAACTGTTATAGGTTTATAACAAATGATAGCGGTGGCGGAGTCTGCTAACACGCCGGTTCATGGCAGCGGCGGCGGCGGCGGCGGTGCGGTGATGCCCTTCGAACACGCGACTTCGTTAGCTACAGTCTAGTCATTGTACTTCAGTCTCCTTGTGAGTACTGTGGCTATACGCTGCAGCGGCTAGATCCACTGCTCCATGGATCCCTGATGTCAGACTGCCGTCTGTCTGAAGGTATAGTGCCTTCAGTTTATGACCAAGTCGTCGGGAATTACAGGTCACTATAAATATATCACGTAGTTTAGAAAACGGGGTACTTCAGTCGGTCCAATCCGTTAACTCTAACAGGTCCGATGACAGAAAAGTAACTGGACCAAACTGGATGAGTGTAGCACAGGACCGTGGCACTTCATGGAGGTGGCCTATTATACCTTTCAGTGGGTTGACATGATGATCCTTGTACATAGTAGCTGGCACATGCAACACTGGGAATAAATTTAATATCAATACAGTTCTTAGCTTAACCTGTAGGTATACACCTATGTGTTACATTTCCTCATTTATTCCATAAGTCTTTCATTCCCCTAAAGCAGTGTTTTTCAACCTGTGGGTCGCGACCCCCTGGGGGGTCGCGAAGCTTCTGTAGGGGGGTCGCCAAAGGGCGAAAAAACTGGAAACTTTAGTAAAAAAACAATAAAGACAATTACATAGTATTAATTTATTAGAAAGATTCTTACTTTAAAAATACTTTTACTTAAAATTTTCTTAAATGCCAAGGCATTTTTTTAATTAAATTATCTCATCGTGGAATGAAAACGCCTTCAACTCCATCGAGACATGGGCAATTTTGGAAGCGTTGCAGAGATTTCAAACCGACTGGCGCTATATCGAGGACTTGAGGAGTCCCGATGCCGCTGGACATGGCATATGTATAAATAGCGAGTACATGTCACACCTCTGTTTCGCGGACGAAATCGTTATTATGGCAGAATCTCTGCAGGAACTCAGCTGGATGATGGAAGTGGCCTAAATGCTGCTTCCCAACGTGTATGCTTCGGGGTATAAACTTGGACAAGACGAAAGTCATGTACAATGCTCACATCGAACCGGAGCCGGTGATCGTTGGTGAGATAACAATAAAAGTTGTGCAAGAATGTGTCTACCTCGGGCAGACTATTCGGCTAGGCAGAAGCAACTTCAACAAGGAGGCTTCAAGGCACATCCAACTGGGTTGGGTTTCATTCGGAAAACTTTGTCAGCACATATTCTTCTTGGCCATCCCTGAAAGCCTGAAGACTAAAGATCTCAACCAGTGCGTCCTGCCAGTGATGACGTATGGTGCAGAGACGTGGGCACTGATGGTAGGACTAGTCCACCGATTTAAAGTCACTCAGCGTGATATGGAGAGAGCTATGCTTGGGGTTTCTCTGATGGATCGTATCAAAAATGAAGTTATCCGTCAGAGGACTAAGGTTACCGACATCGCTGACAAAATATGCAAGCTGAAGTGGTAATGTGCTGGTCATATCTGCCGAAGAACCGATAACCATTGGGTAAACGAGTTCTCGAGTATAGACCACGAATAGGCAAACGCAGCGTGGGAGGCCTTCCTGCCTGGATCAAGGACGACGACCACAAGTACTTATATTTTTTTTGTAAAGCCAGGTATTTTGTCTTTTTATTTTCATTTCACCCTTGAAAACTTTTATTCAAGATATTTAAATGCTCAAAAAAGTCGGAAAGAAAAAGCTAATTTCAAAAACGAAATTCCGGGTCGCAATGGTATTAGTCGTACGTACCTATGTACAATTGTACATGGCCACACGTATCCGATGTGTGTAATTGTAAAATAATGTGTTTTTAAATCCGATAAGTATGCGTACTACTTCGAATCCTAATCATAAATACGTCGTATGGAATGAATATTGTGAATACTGTAACAGTGTAACATACACATACATGATATAAAACCGAAAGGGTCAAGGGGGTCGCGAAATATTTTTTTATTCCAGGGGGGTCGCGTCATGAAAAAGGTTGAAAAACACTGCCCTAAAGGTTGCCTGAATATATCGCTTTCAGCGATAAGGCCTTCTTAATGTTATTTATGTTGTGTGTTATGTGATTGTGCACACTTATCCGAACTTTGGCTGAATTCCGATATTCACATGTTTTCAGAAACGTCTGTTGGTTACACTTAGGTTTCAGCATTTTAAACGATCTAAAAAGAGAGGTTATTATTTTACCCGTAAATGTGTCATTTGTTGTGGTATGTTGGTAGATTTAAGCCATTAAGTAACAATTATAAATAGTAGAGTCAATAATAATGCCATCACAATAGGCTACATTCTAGAATTGAAGATTATAAAAAAACAATAGTATTATGAGCAATGAAAAATAAACTTGGAACAACCGATGTTGAGCAGCCTGTAGCTACTGCTATTCGAATAAACGAGGCTCGCTCGGCTAAATTATTATTATTTCGTGCAAATTATTGTCAGATTTAACAGAATTTGGATTTGTATAAAACGCGATGGATGTGAGTAATGGAGCGAAATTGCCAGTAGCTAGGTATTCTAGATTATTTTATTTTAGATTATTCTAGCTAGATAGTAAAGAGAAAGGCCTTCATAGATGTAGAGTTCAGAATGTTAGATAAATAGTATAACAATCCGACCAAAAGATAAAACTCATGTGTTCATTCTGAACAACAATTTGAATTATTTTATAATTTCGTCATAAGACAAAATTATTTAAAAAAATATATCTCTGCAAACTTTGTTATTTACGTGACATTTTCGAGTTTTATTGCATGGAAAATAAAGTAAGTTCCTACCTAGTTCACAATTAAAAGTCGAGCTGAGTTTTTCAATTAAAAATGTTCCCCCCTTATGCAACTCCTTTTATTTTACGTTTGTATTTGAAAGTCTGCCATCCATTTGGCCATAAAGTGTAATTGTTCATTTGCAGTAAAATATTGTAATTTTGTTGCAAGAAGGGGTGGGCTGTTATTTGTACTAACTTCTAAGTATTATACTTAAATATGTTTACTGAGTTTATCTGAGTAAAAAATTTACTTACAGGAGTGAAAATGAAACTACATGATATAATTAATTCATTTTCACCCTCTGGGCAGGAAAATTTGAAGTTACTTTATAAATAAGCAAAACTACAAATTTTACCAGCCATAAAAAAGTCAGAATATACTTAGCCCCTGTTCCACAATGTCTGGTTAGTCGCTACCTCTCGGATAAAATACATGCTGTCACTGTCTAAAAAATAATAACAGAAAGTGACAGCATGTATTTTATCCGTCAGGTAGCCACTAACCAGACATTGTGGAACAGACCCTTAACCAACTAAAAACGTACTTAAAGTATATTTTGATCAAATTCCAAATTACCTACTTATTTTTTTTAAATGTAGGTCATTAATAATAATTGTGTCTCCATTTAGTAAGTGGAACTTTTTGATTGCTCGTGAGAATGAAAATTGGAAGCCTTCTGGATGGAGTTTTTTTGTTTTTATTTATTTTATTTTTTTATTTATACAAAACATTGTGTAACATAGTTAGGTTTTTAAATTAACATGCCATTAAACCTAAAGGGTTTGTCTTGACACTAGATACAATCGTGGTCTACGAAGCAGTAACATGAATACAACATTATAATTTCTACATACTTACTTATCTTTTAATTTTACATTTGCACTAAGTAAGGAGGTATTAAAATTACGGTTTGGTAGTTTTGTCGACGTCTATAAATTTATAGTTTCCACGATAACTTTTTATGTCTGAAATAAAATTTTGTTTTAACGCCATTTTAACAGTTCTAAATTGAACCTGACCGAATGAAAGAAATTAATACTTACCTGGCTCTACCTACATGCTTTTTACCTACTTAAACTAAAGTTTTAAATATAAATACTTATACATTTTAAGTACAAGTAGGTATATCTACTAGTCGAAATTTTGTAAAGATACTGTAAAATATTCAAGTGTCCAAGGCATCGCATGGCAAAGCAAAGACAGCGATAGATTTTAAACTGATTTAATATTTTGTGCAAGAAATTGCATGAAATCTTTCAAAAACCTGTAGCAGAAAATAAAAGCTTATTCTCGCTCAAAGCATTCCTCAGCTTAGAGACATTATATATCCACAATACCTACCTTCATACACTCACAAAAGAGCCCTCAAACCCTAGGTTTATAGTCGTGTAAAGTCGCCGCATTGAATTTGCAGCCATCTTATGTCTTCCAATATAAGAGTGAAAATCGATAGCAACTGCTTGCTAAGACCTCGAGTGTACAAGCCAGATGAGCTGAAATGTCACCCTTGTGGGGTGAGATGGCTTTTTGTCTCATCTGGCCTTCGCCGGATTAAAGTGACTACACGAGTACCTACACGTGTTTACAGTTTTACTGCCAAATGAAAGTGTTTGAAAGGGGTTTCGTGCTATGATTAGAGATCTCTAGATTTTACTGAGTAATAAGTAAGTAGTTATATATATACTTAATATCTTTTCATTGGTTAAATCGTATTACCTATCTATGTACTTATATAATATTTAATAGATTTCTAGTCTTCTTATATTAAATAAAGAAGAACGTATTTTCATACAAATCTTACCACTTTAATGGTTGAAGAAAGTTACTAATTATTATTTAAGGGTCTGCAATAGGGAATCGAGGGTTGGCATTGTCATAGAATTATGTAGTAAATGATGCTCTACAGCCTTGAAAAAAATCACACAGGTTGTTGAAGAGTCTAGCTAGGTGCTGAATCATTCGAATTTAAGTAAATGATTATGGATAACTGTAAATTAATTTCAGAATATCAAGAAAAACCAGTCAATCACACTCCCGTATTGTAACAACTGTGTCGTAATTATTAAGAATTTTCATATGATTTTTATCATATTATAAAGTTAAAGGCTTGGACTAGGCGCTAAATACCTTGTTTTTTAATAAACACACATTTATTTTGTGTAAATTAATCCCAAACTTGAGCAATTTTTTTCCCTCAAATCTTCATACAAATATCTATGGCGGCTTTCTGTGTTATAAAATCATAAACACAAGTGACGTTTGACTCAGTTGGCCGCTGGCCTCCAAAGAAGGGTCACGTCGGTTTAGGCAGCACTGACAGCTCGCGATCTTATCGTGTACATATACAAAATCACTGCACATTGGTTGTCATTGCACTTTTTCAACTTTTATGACACCAACATAATTTGATTTGAAATTGAGGAAGCATAATTCTTCCAGTATATTCAATACATTAAATTAAATTAGATAGTGTGCAATATTCTCGTGATATTACAGTCTCGTAAAGGTCTGATGAGGAGCAGGAATATAGCGAATGGATCTAAGTGATGACAATACGCACGAACATTAGGTTAGGGATCAAAAATACAGTCTCTTGGTGCTGGTTGAGGTATGGTCTCGTGAGGATCTGATGAGGGCAGTAACACGGTGGTGGCTCAATTTTATTTCACAGATGTTAATAGCTAAAAGCATCGAGTTTGGGCTATTAAGTATGTTTTTCAGAGAGAGAGAAAGAGATTTTGTTTTTCCTCTGGATGTGTTAGGTTTACTGCACTGGTTACTAAGTTCATTATGTTAATGGCATCAAGTTGTTATGTGTTCATAAGTAATAATTATTTATTAACAAAATGCTGTTGATTTTCCACGAAAATGTAAAAATAAAAATAAATTCGTAACGTAAAATCGTCAATGACGGAATTTCTTCTATAGACAGTAGCCACAAAAAAAAACAAACGATAGATGGCGTGATTTGAAGATAAAGATACATTTTTTCGACACATAGACAGCAACAACAAAAAAATACAGATTTAAAGAAAAGAAACACATACTTATATAAAACAACAAAGAAAAAAAAAGGATACACATCAAAATAACTGGAAAAAATATAAGCCCCAATTTACTTGTGTGGGACAGGGAGTGCCATAATATTTTTTATGGGGTACTCCCCATCTATGCGAAATATAAGCTTGATATCTTTACCCGTTTCTGAGAAAAAGGGCGGTGACAGACAGTCAGTCAGACAGACGGACAACAAAGAGATCCTATAACGGTTGCTTTTTTTCTTTTGACGTTCGAAACCCTAAAATTAAGTAAAAATATTATGCTGCCAAAAAATGTACTTACAGGTATTGAAAAAGCGGTATATAAACAAATTATACCAGCAGAGGGTTCACCATTTAGCTGAATGTTACTTAGAAAACGGCCTTGAGTGGCGGTCAAGTTGGTCCCCGCCTGCGATACTTTCCATTAACATTGGGACTCGTTTTCATGTTTTTAGCGTACAGTCAGGTTTTTAGTTTTTTAACCGACTTCAAAAAAAGGAGGAGGTTCTCAATTCGTCGGGATCTTTTTTTTTATATTTTTTTTATGTATGTTCACCGATTACTCCGCCGTTTATGAACCGATTTTGAAAATTCTTTTTTTGTTGTATTGCATTGAGCTCCCAGGTGGTCCCAATTTTTTTTCAGAATTTTAGTTCAACCCCAAGGGTGGGTAAAGGGATATGAATTTCCATTTTGGGCACATATTAAGCGATTCTAATGAAATTAAGAACGTAAATATAGTTCTTATAACAAAAAAATATGATGGTGACCTTGAGCTGATCTGATGATGGAAACGGAAGGCAGTCAAGGGAACTCCTCAACGGTATATAGCAACTACCTCGTGTTTAGGCTTGAATGATTCGTATTGATTAGTAGGACTTTTTGGAATCATTTGCATCTTACTTTTGATTAAAAATTATTGCAAATAAACTAAAAACTATAAAATAAAATAATAATTAAAAAAATTAAAAAACCGACTTCAAAAAACCACTAAAATGTAAGAAATAATTTAAGGTTTACACAAATTATATGTGACAGTACAAATATACCTAAGCAGGAACTGTTCTTTTTTGAAGTTGGTGCCATATTTCTTCAGATTACTTTGTCACCGCACCAACATCAAAAAAGAACAGTTCCTGCTTAGGTATATTTGTACTGTCACATATAATTTGTGTAAACCTTAAATTATTTCTTACATTTTAGTGGTTTTTTGAAGTCGGTTTTTTATAATTGTATTTTTTTATTTGTAACTTTTTAGTTGTTTTTATTTTATGAAATTTTACGTCGGTAGGTAGTTCATGATCATTTTTTATTTCAATAATTTTGGTGTTGTTATTTAAATACCTTCAATATGCATATTTTTGTAATGTGAAAATCAAGTCCTTTCATTTGATACCTTAAACGGCAAAGTTGAATTATTATTTTTTCGATCATCACGTTATGTCCTCAAGAGGGCGCTATGTACATTTTAATGGAACGTCACATAGCCTATAGCCATCGCGCCATCAATACGCTTCTAACAATACCTCATACATCAAAATCTATCAAGCCGTTTAGGCTACAGGAGGGAACAAAGAAACAGACAAACATACATACATACAATCAAAAAACATTACCCTCCTCCTTCGGCAGTCGGGTAAAAAGGAGTAAGACAGGGTGCCATTCTGAACTTTTGCTCTACGAGTTTTCGAAATTAACAAAAAAAAACCTTTTTCATAGAAACTTTGTTGGACATGTGACTTTTTACCATGGAAAACGAATATTTTTTTTCGCGAATTTGCAAATCTCGTAGAACAAAAGTTGTTCAGAATGACCCCTTGAGTCATCCCCTTTTGGCTTAGTATAGCCCTTTTGCGACACTATGTATTTACTTTGCTTTGTCGTCGGGGTTCAGTTGGCTGGAGGATCCCCGAAACTTATTATCTACACTTTAATACTTTTAGTTACCTTTCTACAAGTAAATACCACATTTAATTGTTTGAGAAAGCTAATCGGGTTCCGAGTATAGAGTAAAGTGGCACCCCTATTAATTTCTACTCTTTCCTGGTGCCTACCAGTGTAAGTAAGAATTATACTTACTTACCCTAAAATCACCCAAAATGTACTTGAACATAATTGTCAATAAAGTTGGCGAGTAAAAGTTTATCGACCCACTGTGCAAACTTACATGTTTGCGTGTCACTGCGTGTGCTGTGTGAAGAGCATTGAAAACCCAAAATTGGCGCGGCACGTCACCCTGTACGGGCCCTTAAGTTGAGAAATCATTATTTATGTAAAGCTTCTAGGTTAAAACTTTGCGAGCCTAAAATAATTCGAAGAATTTTAAATGTTTGCGTACTTTAGCAAAGAAGGCGTAGTTACTGCAGCATTGTTCTAAAATAAGAGCAAATATTTTTTACCAAAAGACCGCTCCGCCAGCGAAAAATGAGAGTGTCAGCAAAACGCTTTGTTTATACAGGGTGTTTGAGCGATACCTCTTTCATGTTCTCGCAAAAAGGTTTTTCGCTGAAACTAAGTGGCCACATTAAAGTTAATATTCAACATCAGTCATTTTTAAATGCTTGCTGGCACAAGTGTTTTTGGGTTATCAAATTAAAATAATCTTGGTAAGGTTTAAAAAAAGATTCAAATATACAATACCAATATCGTATAGGTACTTAGTATCTAATTTGTAAAAATTCTTAAAACACACTTAATACTTCTACATTACACAATTTTATCGCAAATAGGTATACATAGTAGAATATCATAGATTATCTTCAACTCTTGTTTATGACGTGTTGAACAAATACTCAGAAGTTTACTGTTCTACTAGCGTATTTGAAGTTGCAAGTTTCGAGTGTATCTAAGTTGGAGCATTTTCCGCCACTTTGTCTAAGAGCGGTTCAGACTAGCGTACACTTTACGGCACATACCTATACTGTTGTCTGAATAAGCATTTATAACAAAAATAATAATAAACTTTACCTACGTATAAGCATTATTTCATCATCATTATCATCATCAGCAATCCATTGCTGGACGTAGGCTTCTCCCAAAGCACACCACTTATTTACTTTGGGTTTATTATGTTTGCATAACAATCAGACAATCAGAAATTACGCAATCTACGGTTACAGTTTATAAAATGATATACATGATGTCATGAATTTTTATTATTTGGAAGCTTAATGATGCTGTTGAATTATTTATCTCTGCAGTATGTTGAATGCAGAAATACCTACATAAAGTAAATTTATAAGTAAGGAAGCTTCAACTGAATCATAACTATATATTTTCAAATGAACAGAAATTTCGACTAGACACTTTTACAAGAGTATCAACAACTTTTTTATGATTGTCAATTTTTGGTTATTTTTATTCTCTTCATACAGGTTTTCCTCATTCTAAGCTTCTTTTACTTATTTTATTTATCATTTTCATCCTAATATTGTAGGTATTGAAGGTATTCGAATTATCAAATGTCGTGGATCAAAACGTCTCCCAGCCCTTTATATGATAAATACTAAGTATTATACTAATATACCAGTTTTGCAACACCCTGTATAATGTAAACTCAGTATGATTCGAAATTAGCGTGACCACAGAGTGTTGGTAACAAATGGGACGCATTAGTGACCACGTTGCAACCACATTAGAGAGACGCTGGCAATCTGGAGTTAAGGTTAAATCCAACCACTCATTTTCATACTTAAAGGCATGATGTTGTTTGTGTTACCTTTAATTTATTATTTAAATACACTGTTGTATTAACTTTGTACTTAAGTATTTTGAAACTATCTACATGCGCAGATAACTTAGCTTGACAAAATATCTCAAATGTTTTATTTTGATTATTAATTAGAAAGTTAACCCCCTGATTTCCTTTAGCTTGGTGAATAGTAAAAAATAAAATAGTTATTTATTTATCAACATAATAATTATAAAGTTAACCCATTTCTAGTATAGTTTAGTCCAGATATTCAATATGGGATTGACGAAATAATGCAATAATTAATTAATTAGGTAGTAAGTAAGTAGGTATCTAACTAATCAACTTAACACATTAGTTTACAATTTAATTTACTAAGTTAAAATTACTTAATAATCCAAATGTCATAATATCAATTGTAAACTTATGTGATGATTTGTTGATTGATTGATAATATGTTACAAGTTGGTTCACACTCTGTAATGTGGTGTTTTCAGCTTTCAGTTTGCGCTAGTAATAGCTATGGTAAACTGTATACATACAGTCATGATGTTCTTAATGTAAACCGGACACTTTGTTTGTAGATGAAAAATTAGAGATTATCATGAAGCATCAGTTACGGGACTTTCAGGTATCGGGTTGACATTGCGTGTTTAATTTCCACTAAAATTTAAATCTGATTGCGTTAACTCCGCTGCGTGCCGTCAGTGCCGTGCTATCTAACCTTCTCCCTGCCTACCCGTAGGTCATGGCGTAAACTATGCAATAAAACCAGATCAAATCTAAACAATTAACAGGTATGCATGTAAAAACATACCTAAGTACTTACCGTTTTTGTTGGCAAATACTCCATGCATGTTTTTAATAAGTATAAAAAATGAAAGTTATTTTATTTTAAGTCAAAAAACTTATATAACTGACCGCACATATACTTAACTAGCTAATTATATAGTTGCGTGACCAGTTATATCAAGATAATAGAAATATGGAGTAAACTTTCACTTTTATTCATGGTGAGTTAAACATTATTGAGTAATTTTCCAATGAAAGCTTAACACCTGAAAATTATTCCAGAAAACAAAGCACATCCCTCGCAAAGGCGTGAAATGAAAGTCAATAAAACAAAAAACGAACGCCGCACCGCTACACCAACAAAACAACAACGAGTTAACAAAACAAACCTTTGTTTAGATCGAAATCCCTCCAGATTGGTGTTTTGTAATTCCCTTTATTGTACAACACTACACTTCACTGGGCGCACTTTGGTGAGTAGCTGTCACTCGCGAGGCGGGAAAACTGTTGAGAAAGTGAGAAGCGTGTTGCGTGGGGGCGCGGAGAGCACTGCACTGGCGGAGTGTCGCGTGGAGACTGGCGCTCTGTGGCCGCTGCTGCCGCCGCCGCCGCCCGGCCACAATCAAGGCCATGCAAAACCGCCTGCTCCCATTTCCCCGTGGAAAGTGTCTGCATCCGCCAGCCGTGCCCCTTTCGGTCAGGTGTGGGAGAAAGCACCCAAAAAACTGACCGTTCTGACTCATTCGCCGGCTCCGACCCGTAACATATCGTCTTTATTTAATACACTCGCCTCACGCCCGACGATATGGAAAGTGAGAGAACCGGTTTTTGAACTGCGCCACTTTAGGTGGTGTTTGAAAAATAATAAAAAGTAAAACCGTTTTGTGGCTTTGTATGGTGATCTGACACAGATTTCGGCACTGTTCAGTTGTTAACGACTGTCTTTATGTGCATAAAACCTTATGGCCTCGGTCGCCGGTGCAGGTTTGCTGTAGAAAGTTGTAATTTGTTCCTTCCGTTGACGCAAGCAACAGGAAGAGACGATGACGGGAACTAAATAATTGTCAGCGTAACTTACATCTATACCGTATTACATGTGTGCCAGTGCCACCTTGCCATTACTATGATGTAATATTTGTTTAGTTGGTTAGTAAATAAGTACAAGAAGTTAGGTACAAAATGTGGTCAAAAAATAGAAACGCTCTAAGTATAAAGTATTTGTCCTACCCACATGGTCACAAGAGAGCTGGAGTTCCGACTAATAACTACTTACCAGAAATTTGATAAGTAATTTTTAATAACACTACTTATAGAATACTCGTAACATGACACTTATAGAGTTAAGTAGTTTGGTAAAAAAACGTATGTAGTAGTACGTAAATATGCATGTAGCGAACCATGACTTATAAAACTCTTCTCAATTTACGTCTGATGCAGTCGCAGTCGTAGGTAGGTAACAGTACATCCAGTTCCAGGGCCGGATTTAGGAGAAATTAGTGTTTGTAATAATTTCATTGAAATTTTGAGAGTTACAGTATACTTACCTAATTTAGAATTGCCTAATTTAGGCAATGGCCACCCACCATGCATGATCTAATCTACGGTTATAGCCGGTATAAATCATAATTTACTTATATACTTGTTACCCTCGTTGGCTTTATGGCTAATGGTATACTAGGTACTTACTAACACTCAAATCAATAATAACTAAGGCCTTACTTTATCATCATGGTGTAAGACAACAAAGTAGAACAATAAGTGAAGAAAGTGTGGTCCTGGTCATCCCTGATGTCCCCTAAATCATAGATTCGTCCTGAATGCGTGCCTGCGTCAGTGGAGGGTCATTCCCCCGCTCCAGACGTCTGCAATTCACTTCACAATGAAGAGTGCTGCAGGAACGAGGTTGGAGATAACCCTTGCACTGGGGCGTGACATAGTTAATACATACATGACAGTGGAAAAGGGAAAGAAATGCTGAGAGTCGGGAAAACTTATTTCAAGGGAAAACATTTTAAGGTGAATCTAAGTTTGCGGGAGCTAGTCTTATTAAAACTATGAGGCTTTGTCTTTTAGAAGGAACTCCACCAGGCCTTCAATTAGATAGTTTCATAGAGCTATGTTCCCAATACACCGTAAATACATAACTATGCATGTGTTTGAGTACAAAATATAGGTACCATTTGGCCCACACCTGTAGGCGTAAGCCGCATTTAATTAATTTTGCGAAATTAATCCCGTCTTAATTATGACGGGTATTTATCAAGCTAGCTCCACCCGACCTCGATATAAGCCCCATAGTTAGGGATTTTGAATTTCATTATGTTGTAATAATTATTTTTAAATGCCCTAGCGATCTTCATTGCACCGCAGATGATTCATTATGCTTCTTCCTCACTGTCGTCATCACGATAGAATCGTAAACTTCTGGACATATAGGTATTAACTATAACTCTCCCAAGGAGCGCCACAACGTTGTCCTCGGCTTTCCTCATCCAGCCACTACCACAATGTCTAAGACAGTCAGTTCAGTGGTAGCGGGCCGGCGGCGCGCGGCGTCCATTTCCCATGCTACGCTTGCACAAATTGCGTTTGCTGACGGATATTAGGCGCTTAATAGGCTTATTAGGCGGCTTAGTACACAATTAGTTGATTCTGGAAAAAATAAGAATGATCGTAGGCCTCACAGGCCCATCGATGAATGTCAACGTCAAAATAAGTTTCAACATGAGTTCATCAATAACTTTATTTTGCGGCAATCTTTTTCATTCACTTCCCATTGACATTGATGGATAAATCCGAAGATTATTTTTTTTACCGTTTAGAGCAGGAATTTTGGATAAGACAAAAATTTTGAGGATGAATGAGATTTTTTGTCCGTTTTATTTTCGTATTAGTTAAAAAACATTCGATTGGGTAGAAAACATCCTTTCTCTTGGATATTTCAAAAAAATCCAAAGTTCGTGCCCTTTTAGCCCGCGCAAAAACACGAATCACTTTCTTGATGATAAAAGCTTTGGTCCCGTTTTGTTTGATAAATGAATTTAACATAAAAACATTAGGATCTTAATATCCTTAAAATATACTTAAGTAAGGAGCTTTGCAAAAGTGCCTACTACCTTCGGTTTACTGTATACTAAGCCGAAAGAAGCAGATACTGCGAAAAGCGGGTGATGGCGAGTAACTTCTGACTACTCCTTCTGGGATTACAGCAGTGAGCATAAAATTATGTTTTGATTGTTTGTTTTCTATAATAAATAACGTGTCGTTATTAATCTACGCTACGACTAGCGGCTACGGGGGCGGGCGGCGTAGCATTCGTAGCCAATCTTAGCAAAGGGATTTCAGTAAGGAAATCGGAGAAAATGCATGCAACATGTAAGAAAACATATTTTAATTAAAATTTATCCGTACTTATAGGAATAGTTCTATGTAGAGCGTAGAGATGCTGTTAAGTAAGCAACATTTCTAACCCACTTTTGGCAATAATATAAGATCGCCAATAACTAGTACTTTTTAAATTGTAATATATTGCATTAGTACTTAATTATATATGTCTGTTTGCAATATAAACTATTGGTATTGTGTATTGTTACATTACGATACGTTGTAACGGGGTCATTGCCGACCGACGGACATCCTACTCGGGGGAAATTGGATCTTACTCAGCGAATGCCAACTGTGTACACGACTTTTGTGATTAGAGCTGTTTAATATACATATATGTATAAATACAACGTAAAATGAAGGACGAGGAATAGTGGCCAAGAACATTACATACATACGAATTTTAAAAAGGTCAGAACAGAATATATTATTTACTTACACTACTTACAGTTCTTTGCTTGAAATTATACATAGCGATTGGCTGTGTAAGTAAATCTCTCACACAAAAAAGAAAAATACTGTTAAAAAATTATGCCTTTAGAATCGACTCCATTGACCATACTATTACAAAGTTGACTGAAGTTAGGATTTTTGGGTAATCTGGAGTGATGGAATTACCAAAATGGCCGGATCTCAATCTCCAAAGGGCACCAAGGGAACGTTGTTTGACCCTTTTACATTCCGCGAACAATGGCAGGAATCTTGTTGAGAATGCCGCTCATTTCTCCACATTCCACCAGCTGTTCAAGGTAGCACCAGCTGCTAGTCGGTTTACTTCAGCTTGTCCCTTATTAATATTTATGGTATTCCATAAGAAAGTGTTAACTTAATAACCTTTCTAGGGGTGCTGTATTTTACTTACTTACCTTACAGCCACCACCAACCGTCCGAACAATTTCGCGCTTTAGTTAATGAGCTGCTAACTGCTAAACAAAGACAAAACCCTTTATAAGTATACTTTCCTACTTTGGCGCTGAAAGTAAATATTTTATAGCCGTACTTATATATTTTTCATTCCAAAATGAAATGATAACGATACTTTACGAAACATAATCGAGCTTTGAAGATTGCGACAGGACAGTTGAGGCGCTACAATAGGTTTCACAAAGGCTGTTCTCCACCGGAGACGCGTGGAAACTGCACAATTTCCTCCGTTTCCGTTTCCGCGGCAGGTAGCTAGCTAAGAGGGAAGTGACCTTTACGGACAATAGCCTTACCAAGTTACAAATAATATTGCAATACTGTATAAAATGGCGATCGTGCTTATTATGGCTCTATTTAACCGCGACCGAATAGAATCTACTTAGATGTGTAAAGGTTTTCTCACTGAAAATTTTGGTAGGTAGTCAAAATCAGTCACAATTATTTGCTAAGCATTGATAAAAACACAAAAAAAAATCAAATACTTAAATGATTACATAAATTAATCTTTATTCGTCTTGATCTTAATCGACTATCATTATAAATGCATAAATGCACACTTCACATTGATCATCACTGTGGACTTCAACTCCTCACGGTGCTGTTGAAGGGTAGTGACGGTCTAGCAAGTGATGGTGTAGGGGTGCTTGCCGTAGTAGATGTGCAGGGTGTATACTCCGGGGTTGTCGGCCAGCTCGTACAGGCACTGCGGGGCGCTTGGGACGATCGCCTGGTGGGGAGGAAGGGGGTTATAAAGTGTGTGGGGAAGTGATGAAGTGTTATACCGTAGGTGTTTGTATAAAGTGAAACTTTAAGGATAGTAGAGAAAATAGAAGCAATCAAAATAGATAATATAAATGCATTGGACCTTACAGAGTCAAAATAAGTAGGTTATTCAATTCTGATGGGATCTCGGGAAGGTCTCCGGTGAGCTTTAAAAACTACCAGGTGACTAAAGTTCCATTAAGCAAGTATTATGTGTGATTAACCCTTCCTTAATTGGAAGGAGACCTGTGCTCCAGCAGTGGGGACGTAATGGGTCGTGATGAATGAACTATAATGGAACCTTGATGCAATCTCAAAGGCTTCCAAATTTTGGAGTATATTCAATTTATAACTAATATATTTCTACGCCACCCGTTCTATTGCGGGTTGTGAGTTTCACTACACACATCTAGAAGTGCAGCTTTGCTTTCTTCCTTTATCGTAAGAGGGAGTAGGGTATTGTATGGTTTTGAACTTTAATCCTAAGTAGTGGCCACGTTAGTCAGGTTAATTTGATTATCTACCTGCACAGCAGCCCTGGCGGGGTGTTCGAACCAGGTCCTCTTGCCGGAAGCCACAGCGGGCAGTTTGCCGAACACCATGAAGCCCGTGGCCTCCAGGTTGCCGGCGTTGATGAGCCCGAACCAGGGGAACAGCCGCGAGCAGTCGATGCTGGGCTTCATGTCGTAGTAGTAGTGGTCACCTGGGGGGTTTTTAAAATATATTTTTAAGGAGTTTTACAGCACTAGATATCTGTAAAACATTGTCTAATTCTGCTAAGGCCCTATTGTTTACTAATGTGTTGCGCATGATATCGCGCTTTAGGTAGCTGACATATGTGTATTTTTTCTGACTCATATTATGTTTCTAGAGATACAATAGTAGGTAAGTACCTATATAAACAAAATACTACAGTGAAAAATTCTTTCAAACATTAATATTTGCAACATAGCGAGGACTTTCTTCATTTGTGGCGGGTTACATCAATAGCAGTAGATTTACCTACTAAGTAAGTGTTGAACTTTCAGCTCATCAGAAATCTTTAAAAAGCAGTTTCCTCAACTTCCATACTAAAGAATCTTATGATCGAAAAATCCACTTTTAACCTACCTTAGACCCTACAGTTTACATAATCTCCCAAAACCTACCCATCGACACGATGCAGGCCTGCTTGGTGAAGATGCTGTTCTGGATGCCCTGCTCCGTGCCCTCGATCTTCATGAGCTGCCCCTCCAGGTCCGGCACCCACACGCCGCCCTCCTTCAGCGTGGCCTCGTCAGCGCGGGCGAGCGCCATGCGTTCGGATGGGCTCTTCTTGTATGTCTCTGGAAGGATTGGAAATGTTAGTAGGGTTACTAGAAAACGTTTTAAAAAAATAAGAAAATTATAGAAACACAGAAGAGTGAGAACAGAGTGTTGTAAAAAGGGTATACTAAGCCGAAAGTGGGTAACTCAGTGGGTCATTCTGAACAACTTTTGTTTTTTTTGTACGAGTTGTGCAAAGACAGTTTCTATGAAAAAGGACATTTTTTTTCTTAGTATACCCTTTTTGCAACACCCTGTATAAGTATATGACATCGATCGTAGCTGAGTGACCACGGCGGCCAATCTCATTGAGTGTCCGCAATGTGTGAGTAGAACAGTGATGGAACAGAGAGTGCTCTATGTTTAATCAATAATCACTCTGTTAACACAATGGGATGGATAACCGCTACGATAGGTACCGGCTAGGCTTTGGCAATGTAGTCCGGCTTTGTGTGTCCTCCAAAATGAAGGTTTTGTCATCTTAACGGTTAGCTAACTTTTAGATATGTTAAAGGACTCATTAAGAAAACATTTGAAAGTTACAAGATTGACCACTTCCTGCAATTTCTGTTGAAATAAGTTTCATAGCATTGCTTAAATTATACTTACGTGTAATTTAGCATTTTTTTTATTTATGTATAATAAGTTGATTGTAATGAGTTTATTGACTTCCCTTTACATCATGTGTTACTTTTGATCAAGAAACATACTCAAAGCTCTTTACTTCTGAGCCCTCCGATCAGGTCCGACACACACCCTAAAAACACACACTAAACGTCAAACCCCTCTATTTTCTCAAGTAGTTATAGGAACTAACCAGGAGAGATGAAGAACTGCATGTTGGCCCAGTACTCGACGTTGTCCGGGGCGGTCCACTTGGAGAACCCGATGGTGTCCAGGGCGATGGGCGTCTCCGTGAACTTCTGGACCGGCAGCTGCGGAAACGGAAACGGGGGCTTTGTAATGTGATGTCAGCATGGGTTGCGGTGGAAACCAGAGCTACAGTGTAGGGCTGAAACTCTATTTTGTCACCGTGAAGTTGTATATTTTCTAAATTATCTTATATTGTCAGGTGAGTCTGTATCTAAAATAACGAATTTACAGTGGCCAACTTGAAGCAACAAAATCGTCTGTAGGTATCCGGAATGGGGAATAACAATTTTTGTAGTCTTGCTAAAGTACAGAGGAGTTACTGAATCGTTATTCCTTTTGGAATACGTACGTCCAGAGTTGTTGTGTACTTCTAAACATCTGCCACACCCTAGTAATATACTATAAGTCAATGGCCACACCCTAAATACTATACTAGAAAACTATCACGGCATTCCTGGAACTTACAGAGATCTGCAGACCAGACACGAAACCGGTATCAGGGTCGTACAGCGTGCACACAGAGTAGTCGTCCCTCATGCAGTACATCTTCAGAGCGGGCATGGGGAAGGAGCTCGGCCGCTGCACGAGGCGCCACCCCTCCGAGATGATCATCAGCTCCTCGCGGGGAATGTCGATGAAGTACTCCGAGTCCACCAGGGGGAGACCCCATTTCACTGAGGAGGGTAATGGTTACATGTGAATAATTATGCATGTAAATATACTAGGTCTGTTTTACTGATAAGATTATGTTCTTCTTGGCGTATCGGATCCGAACACTAAAGCAGGACTAAGGTTTGTCATCGTTGTAATGATTAGGCTGCCTATGGTGTGCAGCTAGTCCACTATCTATATACTATCTATCTAATTTACGATGACTGCACTATTACATTTCAGTTTCACCCATAGGTACCTACTCGATGAATTGTAGAGACGCGTGCGATAGCCAAAAGGGATCCGGAGTACTGGACACTTTGTTATTATTACTTATTCGTACGGCTACAGCTAATGCTACCGTCCCATATCATCAGCTACGGTCATCCAATACTGGACAGGTGGCTGTCTAAGAGCGCCACAACACGGAACCAACACTGTAGGCAGCTTACAAACAAACAAAATAAAGGAGTTGCACCGAATACTCACATCTGAGGGCGGTCTTGAGGAGTCCAATCTGTGCGCTGGCTCCGGCCAGAGCCAGGATGAAGATTGCGAAAGTAGCCTTCATGTTGCCAAGTCAGTCACTACTACAGCAATGCTGATCATTCTCGCTGATCAGCTATTTAAACCTTCCCCTTTATCAGATAAAATTCACACGATTTATGAAATAATTATAGAATACGCAAAGTGATTTGCTGATAATAAGGTTTATCATAAGATTTGGAGCTAATAAGCCCTAATAAGGGAACACTGATTTGTATCTGATTTGCTCGAGCTGAGGGTCAACCAATCGGATGGTGGATTTGTGGTCATGCGTAGTTCCCTGTGAGATAAGATAAAGTACCTACCTGAAAAGTTGTGTGTACTTATTTCATAGAATACCGTAGACGTTGGTCAACTTCATAACTGCTGAAACTCTTTCGGAAATTGCGAAAAATCAACTCCCATTACGGTAAGGAAAAAATAATAATGAAGGTAAAATATAGGTAATAATGTACCCGACAGTGATATACCTAGGTACCTACCTACTGAACGATTTTTCGATTTCAGAGTAGACGAACCCTTAAAAAACCAAAGCTTATTGTTAACATAAAATACTTCCTTATACTCATAAATTTAAATGAGAAGATGTTTGTTGCATCCTTGTTGTATCGCATAAAATTATTCCATACGAAATTTAAAAAATCTTAGGAAAAAAACAAACGATAGATCAATCAATTACCTACGTTTTGGTATCAGCCAGTATCTGCTATCATATCATATCAAAATTAATAGAGTTTTTATTTTTATCAACTTGTTTTCAGGTTTCAGTTCAATTAAGTAAGTACTTATAAATAATTATAATAAGCTATTAGCATTTAAATGATAGATAATTAAAAAAGGTAGTTAGGTATTTTTTATATTTAATACTTTACTATTATTAATTATACACACTTACGCATTGCAGATAGGACAAAAAACGGGCGCAATAGCAATAAGGTAGACAAACGTACTTAAAACATTCTGCAAATTCTATTCAACACACAGCACACTTATCCACTGAACAGTTTTTTGAACTCATCAGCGACTTGGCTGGCGTAGCGGTATCCGTTGAGCATGAACCGGTCCAGGGCCGGGGCTGGCCTGATGCTGTCTCCAGTCTCACACTTGATCTTCCACGGCTCGTCGATGTAATAGATGTGGAGGGAGACCACACCGTAGGATTGTGCCCACTCGCCGAGGCACGGCGGGGCTAGGGGTATTGTTATCTGCAAGATGAAATTTTATTTGGGGTTTTAATACATACCTACAAACTTACTAGTTTTATTTGAGGACAAACAATAAAAATATCTTAAATCCATTTTTGTATCCACCTCCGCACTAGCTACAGAGCTAGAGCTACTGTAATATGGACGTATTCCTTGGAAATGTGTACGTAATTAGTTATAGCATGAACACTATACTTATAAGATATTTAGAATGATAGCCATATGGTTATGGTGGCGGTCGTAAAACAACCCTGGAGACAGCAGCAGATACAGTGCTTGGATGAGGCAGGCTTCTTCCATTCCGTTCTATACCTAGACAATTACCGATCTCTGGTTGTATATCTTTTATCCTTCAAGAATGTCAAAACACTTCAACCTAACCTGCCTTGTGGCCTACTTCTAACTCACATCAGCGCTCTTCTTGGGGGACGGCGGTCGCTCGAACCAGTCGATCAGCTTCGCCGGCGGCTTGGTGAGCTTCCCGAACATCTGGAAGCCGGTGCCCACCAGGTCTCCGCGGGATACCAGCGCGAACCACGGCAGGAAGTCCTCGCACTTCATCTGCGGCGTCATGTTGTAGTAGTAGTGGGTTCCTGGAAGAAACAGAGGCGAATTTTATATCCTGATCATGAAGAATCTGGTGGATATAGGTCTCTCAAGGAGCGTCTTCCCTATTGGCCATTTCTGGCAACCTATCTAAGGTCATCGTCCAGCGCTAATAAGAACACTGTTCGGTTTTCCTGCACCATTGACTATCATTATGTCTTTCGATAGTTTATCAGCTCACCCATTAACAAAACCGGAGCGCACGAAAGGAACCCCTAAAGTAACTATCATTATCCAGCAACTGACGCTAATCTGACTGAGCAATCCCTTCACCACGCTCTCAAAAGCTTTTCCTTTATCACAATTAGATGCTCACCCATGTTAGGTATGCAGTTCTGAAAGCCTGTATTTATCGCGCTAAGCTCACCCATGTTAGGTATGCAGTTCTGCTTCTTGAAGGCGGTGGTGTTGAGCTCCTGCTCCGTGCTGGGCACGCGCAGCAGCACCCCGTCCTGCCCCTTCACCCACACGGCGCCGTCCTGTAGCGTCTCCCCGTTCTCTAGTTGAGGACCTGCGCCCGCCTTCATGGACTCTGCAGGGGAGAAGAGGATTTGTTAGGAGGTCTTTGGGTTGATAGTTTTGAAGGTGCTTGGTCTGTTTGTATTTCGGCGTGACTGTAAATCCTCACGGCAGTGTCATATTAGTATAAGCAAGCACCAGACATCTATGGACTACGCAGAAGGCAATCAGAGGTTATAGACGAGCTTATAGTTAATGTAGGTACTTCAGCCAATGTAGTTTTGGGTTGGGTCAAGCAAAAAGTTTGGATGGCATATTATCGAACATTCAATAAAACACTGGATTTTTCTATCTGATACACAGCGGACAAAATAGATAGAGCGAAAGTATACTACACCTCGAAGTATACTATATTCTTTATACTACGCTCTAGTTGAATCTATTGTAGGCTATGGTGCGGGTGCCTACGGGTCAACATTTGTTACTCATCAAACTGAACGAATTCTTGTTCCTCTAAAGTGAATCTTTCAATTCATTATTTCCACGCACAGTAATAAACACACCCTCAAACTCAAACTTACATTACATATACTTTACATGCACTAACATATTCAAACTCTTCTCACATACTCACACTTACGCACTCTCTCTAACTCGCACACACACACACACACACACACACACACACACACGTACATACATACACACACACATACACATACACATACACATACACATACACATACACATACACATACACATACACATACACATACACACACACACACACACACACATACACATACACATACACATACACATACACATACACATACACATACACATACACATACACATACACATACACATACACATACACATACACATACACATACACATACACATACACATACACATACACATACACATACACATACACATACACATACACATACACATACACATACACACACACACTTACACACAAACCCATACACAAACATCATCAAATAATAACTATAAATTAAGATGATAAGATACAAAAAATATGTACAATTCTAAGTTACCTACATTATTATTGCTTATTTATATCTTTGATAAGTCTCACTTATACCTTATAATTAACTATTACAATGTATCAAGAACGAAAGAGACTGGCCCCCCCAACACAGGGTATCCTAGTGGGGGAGCTAGGGATCTTAGTTTTAGTAACTTGTACTTTTTTGAATCTAATAAAGAAATTTATTATTATTTTATTATTATTATTATCATACTAATAAGATTAAATCACTTCAAAAACAGTTCCTAAAGACATTAACAGATGATAAGACCCGGAAAGAATGTAAAAACAACTACGAATTGCTATTTAAAGTTTGTAAAATTGTAGGAGTATTGGCGTGATGACTATAAAAAACCACGCAAGTATAACTATCCAACTAGACAAGCTGAAATAGATAGCCTACTGGTGCCGAAAGTTAATAAAAAAAAAAAAAAAAAAAACACGCACTCACGCCTTGTAGCCTTGTACTACTGTACTCCCTTGCGGGGTAGGCAGAGGTGCATTGCTGCACCCACTTTTCGCCAGAGTATTATGTTAGTCCCAATGTAATAGGGGGCGGGCCTATTGCCATTTTACGGGCACATCCAAGACCTGAGAACAAATATCTGTGTTTAAACAAATATCTGCCCCAGCCGGGAATCGAACCCGGGACCATCGGCTCAGTAGTCAGGGTCACTAACCACTACGCCATTCGGTCGTCGAAAGTTAATAACTTCTATGGAAAACGGACCAAAGAGTACATTGTGCCTAAAATCTTTAACGAACTCCCCAGAGATCTAACACTAAAAGCTGATGTATCCAAAAAAGTTGTAAAAGAAAAATTAAAATCTTTTTTTGTTAATAACACCATAAATATATGTAAACATTGAAAAGTACTTACCTAGTGGCCTGTTACCTACATTAGAAATAAGTAATTTAGTGTAAGTTAAATATACCTACTTAAGATTATGCATATTGTTATATACCTAGCGAGTCCTCTCCCGCTAAACTATATTGTAGTTTGGGAGATTTACTATCTAAATTGATTGTGTATTTTTTGGGAAATAATAAAATAAATTATAAAAAAAAAAAATAAAAAAATCTCCAGAGAACAAAGATAAGTAAGACAACTCTCCAGAAACGTAGCACTGGGTCGAGTTCGAATCTAACAGGGCTGTCTATGTTAGCTCATGATCTAGTGCTTCAGGGTCTGGCTGATCTCACCTTCCGACACGAAGTACTGCGTGGTGGTCCAGTAGTCCCGCGCGGGGTCCCCCAGCGTCCCCGGCGCCGACCACTTGGTGAACTTCTTCTCAGGCTTGATGGCCAGCGACTCGAAGTTTTCCACTGGCAACTAGAACATTATGTGAATGCTCAATGTTTGTAAACTAGTGTGGTTTGATGATAGATGTAGGGATTTCTATCGTTCTATTATTACATTGGTAAAAAGTTTTCCACATTGACCACTTTAAATCATAGATAGCTATCATGAATGTGAGTGCCTAACTGTTTGAAAACTTGTGAACCCTACGCAGACGCGTATTTTCAGTATTTATTCGTTTTTTTTTGTTCATTTAATATATCATTATCGTTAATAAAAAGTGAAGCTTCTGAACATTGTAACGAGACGGTCCAGATAGTTCGAGACCCTTGCAAGATGACAAAATGATGATCTGATATCATTATAGTAAATTACATAAGTGGCCGCGGCTGACTGCTTCGCATTGACCATCACTTTGAATCCACTTAGGTACATGATACATAAGTACTTGCACAATATTTACTATAGAACATGTGTGTTGCGAGCTCCTTGAGCATGAACTGCTGTTGACGTGGGTTGGATGATGATACATGATAGGTATATACCTACCTAAATAATAATTTAAATTCATCTCACTTTTATGGGCACATTTTCAAGTGATTTCTGTACTTAAGTAAGTATTTATCATAATGATAGGAAAGCAATAGAGCTTTTTTTAATGCTTTAGAGATAAATCCTCTTTCCGTTTCTAAGTAATTTGGCAAAACTTTTATTCATCTGCTGCCTCTATGAACGACTGTAACCTGATCCTGCACTACTAAACATAAACAGTAAGTACCTAATCAATTTTGTTTCCAAGGGACATGTACCGAAGTAACTAACTATATTTATATTTTCATTTTGATGAACAAAAGTAGGTACTTATGTATCATAGGCTGATACATTAATTACATAGGATCGTATTGATAAGATATGTTGCATCAAAAAAAAAAGTGGGTACTCTGGTACCTAGGTACTTAAATATAACGTAGTATTTATTGTGAATACTAAGAGCGAGACAAAGCTATCTGGGTATACGGTATACATAAAGTTAGCGGTTTGAGTAAAAAGCGCAGTGATTTGGAAATATCGGCACCACGGTTCAGTGGCTCGGCCCACACTAGCGCCTGTAGCTATGAAAACTTATGTTTGTAGGGAAATAGGATATATTTGGCTCTAGATTTGGATATGCTTGAATCTATTCTTAGAAAGTCAAAGCCTTTATGGCTCCTTGAAGTGGAACAGATACCATAACAGGCCAAAGACGTTTGTACATTTCCCCATAATACTGGGACCACAAACATGTTTACTAGTAATAAGTAAGTAAGTAAGTACTAAAATAGGTAAAAAGGCACATATCGGACTTCAGACTTTAGACTGTTTACTCTATTTAAAAATTATCCATATTCAATCTCAGATTACAATTTTAATCAACAACAAACACTAATTAACAAACCCAGTTGGTACCTACCTAAGGTAGTTTGCCTGATTACCGGTCTATCTTATAAAACGTGTAGCTATATCTACACAAAACCTACTTAATTGATTTCAATCAATTTAACCGGTAGAATACTGTGAAATCAGACACAATAGAAATTTATTGCTTTTCGCCGCGATATCGCGACTACGGGACTCAAAAGGTTAATGCTTAGGAACTTATTACAACTTACATAACATCATAAAATCAACCGAACACTACCTTTTCAGTCATCGAACCTTTACTGAAACGACACATTTCAGAGCATGAAAAACAGTGGCGCACTGATCGGCCAGTCAGATAAGCTATACCTGGATCTTTAATTCGACGGAATTCTGACATTTTAAAAGTGATGCTACTTAAAAAGCTC
This sequence comes from Plutella xylostella, assembly GCF_932276165.1. Lineage (NCBI taxonomy): Eukaryota > Metazoa > Arthropoda > Insecta > Lepidoptera > Plutellidae > Plutella > Plutella xylostella. The sequence continues at coordinate 6,662,062 of NC_064005.1, forward strand.
TTAACCGAAAAAAGGAAAAATTTGGATCCATTTCTGGGCAATAAAAAAATTAAATGACAGATAATGTATCGAATTCATATTAATTACTTTATTTTATTCTTTAGCTGGCATCACTTCTTACTAAATTCAGGGATAGTAAACCTTTTTAATCGATTTCAAAAAAAGATTCTCTATTCGGTACATACTCGTATGTACTTATGTAAGATTATTGGAACTGCACAACAAACAAATATACTTGCAAAATTTTATAGATGTATGTATGTTTATAATGTTTGTCCACGCATATCTCCGAAACGATTGAACCGATTGCCACTATTAATTTTTTAATGGCTTAGGTACATTGAGCAGTCTAAGTTTCATCATAATCGGTTAGTATTAATAATGATTAGATATTTTATGGGATTATGGGATGGGATTAGATACTTTGGGGATGTAAGTAAGTACCTGCACCTGGCTCTCTCGAGTGGAACCTTTGTGCTGTGCATATCCCCAAGGTCTAAACTGCTTCGCTGAGCTTGGACCATTTCCCACCACGCTGGTCCACTGCGGGTTGGTGGGTTCACATATCTAGATGTGCTAAATCTAGATATGCAGGTTTCCTCACGATGTTTTCCTTCACCGTAAGAGCGATGGTATACATTGTACTTAAGTTAAAAGAACATTGGTATATGTCAGCGCCGGGATTCGAACCCGCATCTCTTGCGTGAGAAGCGGGCGCTTACCCGACTGAGCTACCACCGCTCTTATTATTATTTAATAATCGATTAGATATTTTAATAATCAATTATATTTTTTCTTTATTTATTAATTTATATTATTTCTTTTTTCCTTAACCTTAATTTATATGTACTTTAATGAAGTATGTTTATTATTTTTGTGATGTAAAGGGACGTAATTATTACCCACCGTAGGTAAATCCCCTTTTAATTTGGAGGGCCGCACTTAATAAAATTGATACATTCACTAACAAATAAAATGTATAGAGTAGTTTAGACCTAGATGTTCATTGGGGTCACTCTCTAAATCGACGAACGAACGAACAAGAATTGTCACGCAATCGGCACGCTTAATACAACGAGATAGAGCCGAGCTCTTGTTCGTTCGTTCGTTTGATTTTGGTAGTGGCCCTCCAGACTCGTATTGAAAAAAGGGCTCAGCCAAAAAAGGTTTGTGATTTCTGACATGTCAAAAGTAGATAACTGTCAGAATTCCGCCGAATTAAAGATCAAGGTATACGTCAGTCGTGGACCAAAGTACGTAGGAGTAGGAACATGCAGCGAGGAATCTCCTTTTATGCACACCGTTTTATGATGACATTTTTATATTTTATTTATTTATTTATTTAATTCTTTATTGCACAAATATAAAATAAATGTACAAAAGGTGGGCTTAATGCTAAGAGCATTTTCTACCAGCCAACCTACAGGAGGTACAGGAAAACTGGTACAAAGATGTGCAAAAAAATAAATAAACATGAAAGATGAAAGAACTAAAAACGTCACGCCGTATATTTACTTTGATGATGTCCTCCGGCCGATACGGCTACGGCGCCTGCCGGTTAGGAATGCGCCTTGACGCACGGAAGAAGAAGGCTGTATCAGAATACAGCCTTCTTCTTGAAAAATCAACATTAAGGAAAACAATCATGACAACAGCACTCACAGCAAGTTGCAGGCCAGCAACGAACCCGGCAGCATCATACAGCGGGCACACAGCCCTGCCCTGGAGGCAGTACATCCGCAGCTCGGGCAGGGGCCCGGGCGGGCGCTCCGTTCGCGTCCACTCCAGCCCCTCGGCCTCCAGCGCCGTGCGAGGCAACTTGAAGAAGTACTCTTTGTTGGCGAGCGCGTCCGACCAGCCGAATTTTACTGTAGGGGTCAGAATGTTGTTATGCGAAGTTGATGCGTTGGTTAAGTACGTCTACGGTCCACCTTCATCTAGCTACTTATGAAATTTACAAAGATACTGTAGGTATCATTAAGTGATTGAACATCGTGATAATAAACAGGACGATGGGGCCTATTTTAGGGTATACTTAGCAATAATGCTAGGGTACTGTGTTCATGAATACAGGATATTGCAAAAAGGGTATGCTAAGCCGAAAGGGGGAGACTTAGGGGGTCATCCTGAACAACTTTTATTCTACAAGTTTTGAAAATTCACAAAAAAGAAACTTCATAGTAAAAAAGTCACGTGACAAACAAAGTTTCTATCGAAAGGGAATACCCCCTTTTGGCTTAGTACACCCTTTTTGCAACACCCTGTATAGTTGATTAAGGACTAGGTAAGTATATAAAATATAAAGGTGATTGGACATGCTAATTTCTTACCTCTCAGCCCATCGTACTTAACACCTGAAACAATCATAGAAAGATAAAGGTTAGTATTGATGATCCTTTTTTGATTTATAAAAAGAAAGTACGGTGACAAGTAACATGACATTTGACATATAAAATAACAAACTTTGAGACAATGATTTCAAAAGGAAGGATACGCCCTTCAGAACATTTTACCTACTCAAACCTTCTTCATACAAGCAAAATAACTGCCATCTGTCATAATTTGTTGGAACTATGTCAGAGCCGGGCTACTTATCCTGACGACACAACCTTGTACGTGCGTTCATATTTTACCGTCACCGGACAGTAGGTACATAATAATATGAGTGAGTTGCATGCGGACGTCCGTACAAGGTTACATCGTGCGGCCATTGTAGACTTTGGTAGTAAAATAATTATCGCTTTAAAATGTGTTTATTTATTAATTAAGGATGATACGATATTCCATATTCCTTTTTGACCTTCGTATCATAGTTTTTGTAGCCTTCCACAACAAAAATAGGCATATTTACACAAGAAACAAAGACTCATCTCTCCGTCACAGACAACTGTCGACTGAGGACCGTTGGCCCTAAAATGTATATTTTAGGGCCAACGCGCGGGTGCCATTTTCTTGAGTGGTTTGGCCTGTCCTTACGCAGTAATATATATGTCAATGCTTTGAGATCAATAATAAAAGCTATTGAAGGAAGATCATTTTTATTTATTGTGAGATATTTGACCAATTCTCTACATTTGTGGTCCAATCGAGTCCGGCATGGATCGACCACTACGCCGTAGTGCTAGATTAAACAAAAATGAAGTAAGTGCTGACCAAGAAAGTAGGCCTGACGACCAACAGCCGAGGGTGCCGTGCTCCGATCGATCATCGAGCGCGCGCTCCAGCGCCGCGACCATGCGCCGGCTGGCGGAGGCTCGGGCGGCTCGAGAGCTTGCCGAGCTGGAGGAGAGACGGCTGGAAATTGAACAACGGCGCCTGGAAGAGCAACGACAGTTGGAGCAACGGCGCCTGGAGGCTGAGCGCGCAAGGATAGAGGCTGGACTAGAGGAGGAAAAGGCCCAAATAGAGGTCGAGGAGGTGGAGAAGGCCTCAAGTCGTGCCTCGCTCTCACGAGTGGAGAAGGCCTCAAGTCGTGCCTCGCTTTCACGAGTGGTACATTGGCTTAATCAAAATCACTCGCCCAAGCCTGAAGCGAATCGAAGTGACAAATTGCTAGGCCGCCTGTCAGCCAGAGACCTGCCTACGTTCTCTGGCGATGCACTCGAATGGCTGCGTTTCAAACACGCCTTCGAGTCGACGACTAGAATAGGCCAGTACTCGGAAGACGAAAACGTAGCCCGCCTACAGAGATGCCTGCGTGGAGAGGCGTGGGAGACGGTAGCGGCCCGCATCATCACCGTGTCCTCGGCCCAAGAGATTATGGAGGAGCGAAGGTGTTGCCACTCCTCCATTGAAAAGGGAGGATCCTCCGACCAAGCTGGGCGGTTTAGCTTGGTGGGCAACTGCCCGACGGTTACATGTCGGGATTCTGTATATATACTGAGTAGCTGTAATTCTTAGATACCGCGATGTAGGATTTGGTATTTTGCTTTCACTCTCTTCCATGCCATCTGTTGGTCGTCCTTGATATCTCTTTGCTGGATCTATATCTTAACTTCTATGCTTGCGCGTATTCATTATAGGTGTCGCCACATCACTCCCCCCCGAGACCGTAGGTCGATATTCTTCAGTGCATCTGTATTTGTCTTGTTCACCAGGCTAGATTGCCGCTAGTCCGCCTTTCAGGACTGTGTGCGGTCTTCATTCGCCGTAACCCCACTTCGTCTTCAACCGGGAGAGTTGACGCTCGATCGTACCGGCTTGAAGAGTAGTGCATGGTTAGGCGCGTGGCGATGTCCCCAATCCAGCTCCAACCGGGAGAGTTGACGCTCGATCGTACCGGCTTGAAGTGGACTGCAAGGATCGCTCTGCTACGACTGTTCCGGTGCGTTGCCCCAATGCTTCTTCGACCAGGAGAGGTGGACCCTGGACCGACGCTGCTACGGCTGGCCGAAGTGCACTGCAAGGTCGCTACAGTCTGTCTGCTCGAGGGTGTGACCAGGCTCGCGCATTTCCGCTGCAAGCTGGTGGTCACGGTGCCCATGGAATCTGCAAGCTGGTTGACTCGGGTGGCTGCTGAAGGATGCTGTGGGGGTGATGGTACTGCTGGACTTCATCTTGTAGCTGCTGGAAGGTCTGCTGATCGTCTGTGAGGTCATCGACATGGTGGAAGATGTTCTGCTGCTGCTGTTCTGCATGGTCATCATCAGGTCGTGTTCAGGTTGTAGGGGTCACCAATATGGAGGAGCGAAGGTGTTGCCACTCCTCCATTGAAAAGGGAGGATCCTCCGACCAAGCTGGGCGGTTTAGCTTGGTGGGCAACTGCCCGACGGTTACATGTCGGGATTCTGTATATATACTGAGTAGCTGTAATTCTTAGATACCGCGATGTAGGATTTGGTATTTTGCTTTCACTCTCTTCCATGCCATCTGTTGGTCGTCCTTGATATCTCTTTGCTGGATCTATATCTTAACTTCTATGCTTGCGCGTATTCATTATAGATGTCGCCACAAGATCATGAAGACCCTCGAAATGCGCTTTGGAAGACCAGATCTTATAGTGCAGAAGATTATTGGAGAAATAAAGAAAATACCGAAGCTAAGTGGCTCTAGGACGGAGTTAGTGACGCTCGCGACTAAGTTTCGAATTGTTTAGCTGCAATCACAGCGACCAACTGTTCAGATTATTTATACAGCCCGGATTTGGTAATGGAAATTGTAAATAAATTAACTGAGAACTTAGTTTATAGGTGGATAGATTATAGCGTTACCCAAGATGCCGCCCGCCGTCCGAAATTAGCCGCATTATCCGATTATTTGATGCGTGAGGCCGAACTAGTGTGTAGGGCTGGGGTAATGGAGCCGCAACTAAAGACTAAGACTTTTTCCTCAGGTTTTGGCCGTCATCCTGTGCTCGCGATGGTCGATGATTATTCCGATCCCGGTGCGACCAATGCGACTAATATGGCTTCGATCAATGCAGTTTCCTTTCAGAAGCGCGGTGGGCAGACCGACACAACACGACCATACTGTCCCTTCTGCGAGAAAGATGGTCACGACTTGGACAGCTGTTCTCCATTTAGTGCTAGGTCTGTGGACGAGAGATGGGACTGGATTTGTAATAAGAAGCTGTGTTTCAAATGTTTCAGCCCCAAACATCGACGTGAGCGCTGCAGGTCCAGACGTCAATGTGCCACGTGTAGTCGTGGGCACCACACATTGCTTCATCGCGAAGACTGGCTAAATTGGACCAAAAGTAAGCAGTCTAATGGCGATAATGATAAAACGACTGAGACTACGGCCAACTTATGGACTAAACCCGAACAAGAGGGGCGGAGGTATGTAGGAGTTTTACCTGTCAATGTGGAGGGTCCTGCTGGTAGCGTCCGCACGTGTGTCATGATAGACGGGGGGTCTACCATAAGCTTGATAGACTCCCGCCTAGCTGAAAAAATTGGTGCAGAGGGTCCTCGCGTGAACCTTAATTTGCAGGGCGCTGTCGGCGAAACGAAAAGAGAGAACGATAGCCTTGCAGTTGCCGTGACGTTACACACTTCTACGGGTTCCTTTTATTTGCCGAAAATACGTACTGTAGACTCACTCCGCTTGCCCACACAAAAGGTCGATAGAAAATTAATAGAAAGTTGTCTACATTTACAGGATGTGCCGCTAGAGGAGTATGATGGCTATCCGGAGATTCTAATTGGCCAGGATTATTTACAGCTGATATTGATAAGAGAGAACCGAGAAGGACGAGCGAACGAGCCTGTTGCTTCGCGGACTAACCTAGGCTGGGTACTTCACGGATTCGTATCATCTAGTTGTAAGGTAAACAAAGAATTCACAAACCATCTCCATCACTCTGAAGCTGACGTCGAATTACATGAATTGGTTAATGATTATTTTCGTGTCGATAGCCTTGGTGTAAAACATGAGGAGAATGATAAGTTTTCACCAGGTGAACAGCGAGCTATGAGTATTCTCGACGCGAAGACCAGGAAGATCGGTGACAGATGGGAGACCGGGCTGCTGTGGAGATCGGATGACGTCGCTCTGCCGGAGAATAAAGGGAGCGCAGTGCAGCGACTGAAGGTGATAGAGAGGATGATGGACGTTGACCCCGCTTTCTCGATTGACTATTCGAAGCAGGTGGATAATTTACTGGAAAAACATTATGCAGAAGAAGTCCATGAAACTTTGGCCGGCCCGAGACTTTGGTACTTGCCACATTTCGGAGTACGCAATCCGTCTAAACCGGGAAAGCTTCGCCTAGTGCATGATGCGAGAGCAGAAACAAAAGGCATTTCTCTGAATACGGAGTTGCTAGCAGGCCCTGACCTTCTTAATTCATTAGTTGGTGTTTTGTTCCGTTTTCGAGAGAGGGCGGTAGCAGTTACGGGAGATATCAAAGAAATGTTTATGCGTGTCAAAATAAACGAAGAGGATCAGAAATCGCAACTATTTTTGTGGCGTGGGATGAATAGAGATCAACCTCCCCGTACGTACAAAATGACTTCGATGATTTTTGGCGCGAAATCATCCCCGTGTACTGCTACGTACATTATTAGAAAGAATGCTGACCAATATGCTGAATCTCATCCGCGCGCCGTGATAGCTATTAAAAGAAGACACTATGTAGATGACTATTGTGATAGCGTGGACACAGTTGAAGAGATGAAGCAACTAGTAGCCGACGTCACTGCGATTCACCATGCTGGTGGATTCGAGATAAGAGGCTTCGTATCGAATAAACCTGAATGTCTTCCTGAGCCAACAGAGACGCCGTCGGTTAGCTTATTGCAAACGGAGAGCTCTCAGCGCACCTTGGGAATGATATGGAAGCCACAGAAAGATGCTCTTGGGTTCGACCTGAGTTTCAAGAAGGTGGAAGCAGACATTGTCGACGGATCACAAAAACCCACTAAACGTCAAATGCTTAAAGTCATAATGATGTTGATTCTGAAGGCAGAAATTCTAATTTTAACGCTGTCAAACTAAAAAATTTGCTAGCATACAATGACATTTACGGAAACAATCATAGAGTCGAATTTTAAACAAAGAAATTGGCCATGCTAACTTTCTGAACAAGAATGGAATGCTTAAAACCGTTTCGAGGAATATGCTTTCTGTACAATTTCTAGTTATCAGATTTTAAATTAAGTCTCTATTTTATGAATTATTTAATAAAAACCATAAAAACTAATAACCTTCATTTGCCCTTTAAATTTTTTGTAAATTAGGATTTATGCACAAAATGCATTTGCCAATTAACAAAGTACTCTGTGGCATTTGCCTACAAAAAAACAGTTAATGTCAAACTCAAACGTCAAAGCGTGTGTTTATTTATCTTTGCCATTTGTTACAGAGAGGTTAGAAGTAGAAAAATTGATTTAATTTATAAATGAGCAAAGTAGAAGGAAAGAGAAGGTCTGGAAGGAGGAAATTGACGTGGCTGTGCAATATCAAAGAGTGGACCGGTGTAAAAACCGTGGAAGAAATATTTAAACTAGCCAAGAATACAGAGCGCTGCAAAGAGCTGACTTCCTATGGTGGAGAGGCACTACAAGAAGAAGATTTATTTTCTACCTTGTTTTGAAACTCTACTTCGAATAAATAATAAACCAGCGGATACTACGATGGCAACAAGATCTGTTCATTTCGAAAAAGCTGACTCTCGAAATTTGCCCGAAGCTTAACCCCTCGGCTGTCGACCAACCTTTATAAGGTGGATAATAAATAGCTCACATATTATGTCCCGCCTTCTCTAAAGGTGTTACTGGTCTGCCGTATTTAAGTGAGCCATATTGCCTATGTGAACTATATTTATATTGCTTTAACCTCAACTAAGTGTAAAAAAAAACGACAAGGATGGCATATAACCTATCGGCTACTAAATCGGCTGCCAAACGACCTTTATATCCTTATAAAACCTGGTGCTCGATTCGCCTTAATGTGCCTCATTCAGGTAATTCAAAAATTATTAAATAGTAAAAATGATCAACGAAGCGTATTATTTTAATTTATTAGTGTAATATAAATAATATTTTGTACTAGTTTTGCTGTACCTCCTGTCCCTCCTTTTGTACATTTATTTCTTATTTTTGTGCAATAAAGAATTAAATAAATTTTGAATTACATATTATATTATCCTCATCACGCTAGATATATATAAGGCCAAAAAAGTTTAGACATACGAGTTATGCGAAACGAGTTTTGGTCAATAAAGATTAGGGAAGATCTTTATTGACCAAAACTCGTTTCGCATAACTCGTATGTCTAAACTTTTTTGGCCGAATTATCACTTACTTAACCATTGACTTATATATATCTAGCGTAAGGACAGGCCCAACCGCTCTAGAAAATGGCACCCTCGTGTTGGCCCTAAAATCTCATAAATCGGTCATAATTTGTATGAATTAGGGCTAGCGCGCGGGTGTCATTTTCTTTTGACAAAACGTTCTGACGGGCGTATCTTACCTTTTGAAATCGTTGAACTTAACCTAACTTAATCTTGTTTCTCGTGATATTATCTAAATAAATAATATATTAAGTAGGTATGTAGTATATATACAAATTGTGGTATTTTTCTCCTACATCCCGAAAACAACGATATTGAATGATGAAATATGAAAAATGGCCGCCGACAGGTGAGGGGTTAACAATGTTATGATTTTAGAGTTAGATGACAATGACATTCTACCTCACTGTTGCCTCACTGACGTTAAGAGACACTTGCTTGTTTTTTGGGGCGCAGGCAAGGATAAATTCTATTCTGCATATGTAATGTTATGTGACGTCATACATACATTCAGCCGGCCAAAATTTAAATAAATATTAAAAATAGTTGTAATGAATAAAATACAAAAATAACGAAATTAGTTCCTTAAAATGGTCTATATTTTCAAAATAAATTATAAAAAATACATATCACAAATTGGTAGCATGGCCAATTAAGGTTTTGACATAGCTAAATTTAAAATTTCTGCCTTCAGAATCGATATCAATGTCTGTTTTCGATCCTTTAGGTTTACTTGGTCCACTGTTAATTCGAGGCAAAATTTTGTTGCAGCAACTTTGGCGAAGCGGCGTGAAATGGGACGAGTTAATAGGTGATACCTTTACACGAACCTGGAGTGAATTCCTGATAGATTTAAAGTCGTGTGAAGAGTTTATGGTACCTCGTTGTTATGGTTTCAGTGTTTTCGATCAGTTCTATTCTATTCTATTCTCTGTGGGGGTGTAAGTACCTGCACCTGGCTCTCTCGAGTGGAACCTTTGTGCATATCCCCAAGGTCTAAACTGCCTTCCTAAGCTTGGACCATTTCCCACCACGCTGGTCCACTGCGGGTTGGTGGGTTCACATATCTAGATGTGCTAGATCTAGATATGCAGGTTTCCTCACGATGTTTTCCTTCACCGTAAGAGCGATGGTATACATTGTACTTAAGTTAAAAGAACTCATTGGTACATGTCAGCGCCGGGATTCGAACCCGCATCTCTTGATTGAGAAGCGGGCGCTCACCCGACTGAGCTACCACCGCTCTCTTCGATCAGTTTCAACTGCACGTTTTTGTGGATGCCTCAGAACAAGCATTTTCGGCAGTAGCTTACTTGCGTAGACACAACGGTGAGGTAGCCTTTGCAGCTGGAAAATGTAGAGTCGCACCATTGAAATTGATTACCATACCTCGTCTAGAGCTTCAAGCGGCTCTCATGGGTGCTCGACTAGGCGCCACTGTTCAAAGGGAGCATGACCTGAATATTGTGGATCGTTTTTTTTGGACAGATTCCAGAGTAGTGTGGCACTGGTTACAGAACAACCCGCAAGACAAGAAATCGTTCGTCTCGAATCGAATATCCGAAATCAGAGAGCTGTCAAATTCAGATGAATGGAAGTGGTTACCAGGCGAGTTAAATGTTGCCGATGAAGCGACAAGGGCAAAGCGACATGACACCACAAAACTCAAATGGACGACGGGCCCTGATTTCTTGAAACTTACTGAAGATAGATGGCCAAAGATTACGCCGCCTACTATCTTAGATGACATTGAATATACAATGGCGACACGTACCCGACCAGCAATGCCACTACCTGACATTAATCGTTTCTCAAGATGGTAACGTTTGATACGAGCATCAGCTAACGTCATTTTATTTGTTGAAAGGCTCCGAAATAAATCACGAGTGTCTTTGGAGAGTCGGCATATGGATCATACAGAGCCAGCATGAAAGCTTTGGCGAAGATATAGCCAGAATCGAAACGAACAAGCCGATCGAGAAATGCAGCAAGCTTAAGAACTTATGCTCGTATATAGACGACAGTGGAGTTTTGCGACTGAAAGGAAGAGCAAGGGTGGTTCAAGACGTAGACACGGGTACACTTGATCCTGTACTGCTGGACGGAAAGCACCAGTACACGCGATTAATGATACGTCATTACCATGAAAAGGCCTTCCATGGGAATACCGAAACCGTCGTGAACGATCTGAGACAGAAGTACTGGGTGATAAATCTGCGATCAACTGTCAAGGCTGTTCAACACAGCTATTTGATTTGTCGTCAACGAAAATCTCAGCCTTTACACCCCCCTACAGGAGACTTACCATTAGCGAGATTAGCTCATCATCACAGAGTATTCGCACACTGTGGGCTGGATTACTTTGGTCCCATGACTGTTACGATCGGGAGACGGCACGAGAAACGGTACGGTGCACTGTTCACGTGCATGACGACCAGAGCCGTGCACATCGAGTTGGCCGGCAGCTTGACTACTGACTCGGCCATCATGGCGCTGAGACGCATGATGAACCGGAGGGGAAACCCAAAGGTCATTTATTCCGATAACGGAACCAACTTCGAGGCGCGAACACTGAACTTAAAAGGGTACTGAAGGAGGTAGATCAATCGGAAGTATCGAAATTGTTGACCAATGAAAGGATCGAGTGGCGCTTTAATCCACCGCTGGCTCCGCACATGGGCGGCTGCTGGGAGAGATTAGTGCGGAGCGTTAAAACATCGCTGAAAACGGTCCTCAACGAACAAGCACCAAAGGAGGAAACGCTGATGACATTGCTGACAGAGGTTGAGCACACGCTGAACTCACGTCCCTTGACGCACGTCTCTGTGTCGGAGAGTGATCCAGAATCTCTTACACCTAATCATTTTCTTATGGGTGGACCATCTAATGTACCCTGGTTGGGTAACTGTGATCAGGTTTCCCGAAAGTGCTGGAGAGACGCGCAACGGTTAGCCGACGCGTTTTGGAAGCGATGGCTGCGTGAGTACTTGCCCACATTGGTTCCTCGACCGTCTCGAGTACAGGATTGTTTGTTAGTCGAGGGGTCTTTGGTTTTGGTAGCGGATCCATCTCTACCTAGGAATGTTTGGCTTAGAGGAGTGGTTGTTAAAGTTTTCCCTGGGCCCGACGGTTTATGTAGAGTAGCGGACATTCGGACGTCGGGCGGCATATTGCGGCGACCACTAACTAAATTAATAAGTAGTGTTAGGTTAGGTTAGAATGAATTTTATTTTGTATCTTTTTAAATTTATGTATTTTTTTTGGCCGGGAGAATATTGATGATCCTTTTTTGATTTATAAAAAGAAAGTACGGTGACAAGTAACATGACATTTGACATATAAAATAACAAACTTTGAGATCAATAATAAAAGCTATTGAAGGAAGATCATTTCTATTTATTGTGAGATATTTGACCAATTCTCTACAGTTAGTATAATATGTATACCTACATAATTATAATATTAGGTAAGTATAGGTACGTGTGAGGTCTACTTACACTCAGCTTATGGCATAAAGCCTGCGTCGGAGGTACTTATAAAATTGTTTTCTTTCCTTCACAATAGCCTGCTGATAAACCTCACATAATATATTATGTACTTACATTGTAGTTATTTACTTCTAGATTATGTATGTATGTAGGTCATAGGTAGGTACTTATTATTACTAGTTACGTCTGAGTAACAAGTGTTTTTTTATGAATTCGGGTGAATATTTTCTATTCTATTCTCTGTGGGGGTGTACGTACCTGCACCTGGCTCTCTCGAATGGAACTGTTGTGCATATCTCATCTCTCTTTAAGGTCTAAACTGCCTTCCTAAGCTTGGACCCTTTCCCACCACGCTGGTCCACTGCGGGTTGGTGGGTTCACATATTATTATATAGATGTGCTTAATCTAGATATGCAGGTCCTCACGATGTTTTACTTCACCGTAAGAGGGATGGTATACATTGTACTTAGGTAAATTCAAAGAACTCATTGGTACATGTCAGCGCCGGGATTCGTACCTGCATCTCTGGCATGAGAAGCGGGCGCTTACCCGACTGAGCTACCACTGCTGATAAATCATCTTCATGCAATCTTCAAAAACAGTAACTACTTACTATCTAAATTATAAATAATTTAGATGCAGGCACGTAGAAGTACTAATTTATTTGACTACTTCTGACTAAGTACAAATAAACAATAATAACTAATTTAACTTACCATTAACAAAGCAAACGGCCAGAAGAAGGAAAAAAATACTCATTTTAACTTTTAAAAATGGAACGCTTTAAATTACCAGCCAGGATTCTGTGGCTGCGTCCGAACACTGACTGGTGTGAGTGTGTGCCTCCATTGTGCACAATAAGATCAATCAAGTTAAACGGAGGGCCCTGTTGCAGAGTTAGGCACGCATATTGTGTGCTGGAAATTTTTAGTACCTACAACGACTGGTCATGATGAATGATGGACATCCTACAGCTCGCTTGCCCGATGGACAAGTTGCCGGTACCGAAGGTTTTATGAGAGGACCAGCAGCGGCCGCGATTAGAGGAAATACTTATGGTAGATCCCGGGATCCCGACTGAATCGGTTTGAGAAGTTTCTCTACAACAACCACACAACATTTTCAATTTTGGTCTCGGAGTTGGATATGCCGAACTGCCAAACCATAGACCGAAAACTATAAGTTATTAGCCCGATATTTCTATGCCATATGATAATCTGTTTTCCTTGGACAGACTGATAGAAATTGGGAAAAAACATCTTGGCACACAAAATTCCCCCTGTTAAAAGTATGGTTAGTATGATAAACGATTTATTGCGGTGTATTTGGCACAATAAGAATTGTTATATGAAGCGTTGCCAACAAATAAATTAGCATGCAATTGATAACAATAAAAGGCTGTATGATTCAGCCATTCAAAGCTTGGTTGACCTCCCTGTGCTAAAGTATTTTGGATTGTCACCATTTCGGTTCCATATGTCAACCATAGAGCTGTTCTGAGCTGCGAGATCCCGGGCCCCAGTGGCCATAATGATAGCCGACCTACGATAGGATGGCACCTGAAGATAGAAGATACTGAAGATGGTAATGTGTCGGTGGTGGTAAGGCAGCAGATCCTGCGCTGCTTATCCTTTTGCGTCCCGAAGTCGCGATATTGCGCCTGACGACAGTTAGGTGTACATTCTATTGTGTCTGATTGCAAGGAATTCAAGCGGTTAATAGAGGATATAAATCATGCAAGGACCAACCAACGACTAGTTTTTTTTGAGGGTAGATTAAGATGGTAAAATAAATGCTTAAGTATTGAAGGCAAGTAATGGCGCCCCGTGGCCTCGCACTCCTCACGCTGCTGTGGCCTTTGGCGCGGAGCCGAGCGACTCGCGTCGTATTCTTATTTTATTATCTACTAGCTGTTCCCGCAAGTTTCGCTTCGCCTTTAAAAGTTTTCCCGTGGGAATTCCGGGATAAAATGTAGCCTATGTTCTTTCTCGGGGTCTAGACCATATGTACTTATACCAAATTTCATTCAAATCCGTTCAGTAGTTTTGGCGTGAAAGAGTAACAGACAGACACAGTTACTTTCGCATTTATAATATTAGTTAGGATGTCTACAGCACGGCTAGTATGGCCATAATAAGACAACATGTGAAGTGACTGATTAAATTGAGTCACTTTTTGATATCAGTCTTAAATGTTAGCATAGGGTGTACATGGGACTCATTTTAGTTGTGTGATTGGATATAAGCCACAGTGACACTTAAACTTTTCTGCTCTGTGGAAATATGTATTTCATTCGTTCTTTTTTTTGAAAATCCCTCATTTGTGGCTCTTGTTTGTATTGTCTATGGTTTTTTGACAATTTAAATGTCACCAAACGTCAAATTTGAAGAAAATTTTCGCTGTTTGGTGCGTTCGAGTGAAATATTTTGATAATATTACCATTGCATTTTTGCATTGCGCTACCCCATGGACTCATTAACTACTTTCTTGAGTTTCTTGGACGTCGTCACATGAAATAATATACGACCGAGCTTGCTCCCGACCAAGCACGATCAGATTCCTTGGGAGTTCTTCGGCAGACGATTTCTATGCACCGGCTCCATGAGACGAAGAACAAAACAGCATGCCACCTGACTGATGACCCACCCACCGTTTACCCGGCCCCAGGAGCTAGAAGGCCTTGAGACAAAAGCTCGGGCAGGATTCTGATGGGCGCAACAGAATATCATCTACGATGCTTGTCCCACGGCCTGACTGAATAATATTTGTATAATCAATGGAAGGAAAAAACAGTAGGTAAGTGCCAGTACCAGTCACATGTTATTATAATTGGGCACATGCACACAAAACAACTCAAAAAACTTTTTTCACTTGGCAGTACTTGGTCAACTAGGCCATTCATTGGAAGGAAACCCGTACCCCAGCAGTGAGGACGTGATGGGCTATGATGATGAAGATGACAATAGGAGTCATAATCTTAGTTCATAAGTATAACTAAAATCTAATGAAACATTTTTGTTTGTTACAGAACATTGAAATTGGCTCGTAGGCAAGACGGAAGATGGTCAAAACCGGTCAGAAAATGATGGCCTAGACACGGTTGGAGAGCTCTTGTTGGCAGAAACCACCTGAAGATGGTCAGATGACATCAGCAACCTTGTGGTGATACAATGAACCGGAGCGGCACCGAACTGAAAAAGTTGAAAAACTTGGCATACATACTATGAGACCTATTTGATGACTGATATAAGCCAAGTTCAGAGTGATTATTGTGATAGTTGATAACTAAGAATACCTAATATGCTTTTATGGTGTGTGAAATAGTATACTTTTTATAATTTATTAATTAAAAGTTTAATAAATGTTTTACTTACCTAAAGAAAATATTATATTTTTATAACCATTTAATTTAGTTGTACATGCTAGCATATCCACTTATTTTTTTATAGTTAGTGTGTTGTTGATAAATAATAAAGCCTCACTAGGGTTTGTAGCTGTGGAGAAAGGATTAGCATCAGTCGCTGACTGCCCGGTGTGCCGGACTTATTAAATGTACAGTTTATATTATGATTTACATTTCTTGAACTCCACATTTAAAATTCAAACTATTCAATTAGCCACTTCATTTTAGTTAGTGTGTTGTTGATAAATAATAAAGCCTGACTAGGGTTTGTCGCTGTGGAGAAAGGACAACCAGTGATCATAGCATCAGTCGCTGACTGCCCGGTGTGCCGGACCTATTCAATGTATATGATTTACATTTCGTGAACTCCACATTTAGCATTCAAACTATTCAATTAGCCACTTCATTACCTACATACTTTGGCGTGAATAGGCAAACTTAAAGTATATGGGAGACAACTGAAAATCAGTGGTTTGTTCCTAAGGGCAAACATATGCACTGAGTTGCTTCCAAACAAACTAATGTCTATCTATCTAACTTCTTAGCACATGTGAGCGACAGGTTTTGAATCCACATTTCTTCCGTGAGGGGCGGGCGCTTACCCGTCTGAGCTAACACCGCTACATATAAGTAATATACTTAATGTATAATTTTAGTCAAATAAAAAAGAGGATGTGTGTTTTGACAAATGTTGTTTTTAAAGCATTTTCAACGGGTTATTAGAGTCCCGGATCATCCTCCCTATAAGCATTATAGTAATTTTCCTTTCCTGCATCTCTTCTTGTAGAGCAAGGATGAAATTAACAAAAACTAAACAAATAATTATTTGTGTCACATGTTATCACCACCTTCGAACTTGAGTGATATAATGCTACCTAAACAAATGTCAAACTGAGACATGTGTGGATAAATTGGTACACCCATGTTAGGAAATAAGACAAATCTTCCAATCTCGCTGTCAAAATTGTAACTCACATCTTGTAGTGATTATTTCGTGTTGGCCATGTTAGCGTTTGTGAGGACAACTGGTATCACACAATTTGTTGCAACTAGCTGTCATTTATATCTTGTCACCGCCATACTGTGCTACGCGTGCAGATACATCCCTGAAATTATCTACTTACCGCATACTTACAAGAATACGGCTTACTCCCATGCATAAGGATCCCTATTTTATTATTTATTTTAACGTAACCATTGGTTTATGTACTTAACTGTATTTTAACGTAACCGTTGCGTTGTGATTGATTGCCCTGGTCTACCTACACAATTGAGAATAGAACAAGATAATCTTAGTTACTGCTGAAAGTCTCGGATTCCATGGCTATCCATGGAATCTTGTTGTACATACACACCAATGCTCACGACTGTAATCCCCTAAGTGGCGAGTCAGCGAAAGACCCGAGAACTGTATCGCCGTTTTTGAATGTTATATAGGTAGGTACAGATTGATTCCTGGATAATTCAGATCACGGTTGTGACGAATACCCTGCTATATGTAGATCCCCCCGTATCAAAAAGAATGAATGACAGAGTGGTTTGTGCATGTGTAACCATGGAAGTATAATAAACTATGTAACTTTAGGTATGTGTGTGACGCACCTATTGTTATTAAATCGAAGCTTGTTGGTACATACATATGCAGCCTGAATCCTGAAAATGAACATAAACGCTATCTTATTTAACAATATTTATGTAGTTAGTTACACACATCCTCGTGATGATTTACGCACTTTACGCACTAAACATCCCGCCGGATCTACCTACAATCGGTGTCACAGGTGCTGACGAATAGGGCCTTGGACTGCATAACACTGCTTTGAACCTACGTCTGTGTGTCCTCAGGGTTTTTCTGTGCGTGTTAGGTTCGTGAG
Organism: Plutella xylostella; assembly: GCF_932276165.1. Taxonomy (NCBI): domain Eukaryota; kingdom Metazoa; phylum Arthropoda; class Insecta; order Lepidoptera; family Plutellidae; genus Plutella; species Plutella xylostella. The sequence goes on from NC_064005.1 coordinate 6,679,565, forward strand.
TCGTGATAGAGCAGTCAAATGGACTGAGACTTTCTTAACATTAGCCTTTGGTTAACCATCTTAGTTAGCTAACACATAACATTTTGTACCTAATTTTGTTAATATTGTATTTGTTAATATTTTAACTAGACCGGTTCATACATTTATTTATTGTTCGTTTATGAATCCTTAGGCACTTGGGTATGTACTACCACTACCACTTAAGTTTATGTGGCTTTGTTTTCACTAGTGATATGCAGATGTATGTATGTGTGTCATGTATAGTAAAGGTGTATAGGCCTTGTCTGAGGTATGAAGGGGATATCCACTCGGATCTGCTTTGTTCTACATGGATGTAGGCATTTAGCTAAAGTCTAGAGACGTAGTATTCTATGTATGTAATTATTAATTGGGTACCTACTTAAGTGATTATATAAACAGTAACTAACTACCTAACTATTTGCTTTTAGTTTGACCAGTGTTAGGTAGAGGTAGCCACTACCTACTTAGTAGTATAGCAGCACAGGTGAGGTACCAGGTACTGCAGGTACCTACCTGCCTAAGTACCTATATAAATTTAATATCTACCTACATATTAGAAGATTTTAATCTACTCGTAGAATTGATACTTTGGACTGCCGCATAATTAGTCCTTTATTGTTTACATTGTTACCAACTAGGTAAAATGATTAAGTAACTACCTAATTAAATTGATAGTTCACGCAGTAGGTACATAGGTACCTATGGGTACATTACATACAGCAGTGTGTTACAGCACTTTAGACTTACGTACAGTGGCGGATTTACCTATAGGCCAAAAAGGCCAGTGCCTAGGGCGGCAGATTTAGGGGGGCGGCAAATTTAGAAAAAAAATATTAGAGTATTTTTTTTTATAATTACCTATATACAATCCATATAAATAAACCAAAAGTAAATGTCAAGCCTTGAAGGGCTGATAGGCCAGCTCAGGAGTGGCCAGAATATCATAATAACACCTTAATAAAAATAGGTACAATAGATTTCGAAATATTGACACTTTGATCAATTTGCTGAAAATCGACACCTCTTATCACTTTTTTGCGGGCCACCGGTACAAAATTCCTTATTGTTATTAGAGTTCCGTACCTCAAAAGGAACCCTTATAGGATCACTTTGTTGTCCGTCCAATAAAGTAAGTACTTAATAAAATAAAATATATAAAAAAATTTTTTGGGGTTTGTACCTACTGTAAGTACTTACCTCTCGTTCAAATAAAGTGGGGGTGATTTTTTTTCCTCGCTGCCGCTGTTTCGATTGTGTGGGGTATCGTTGAATAGGTCTTTTAAAAATAAAGTATGCCAAACCATTTTTTGATTTAGTGATTGGTTTACGAAATACTAAGCTTCAAAGTGCTGTAGTACATTAAATGACGAAATTAAAACGAAAACTATCTCAGATAAGTAGACTTTACAAGTTTACGAGTGATAGCCAATATTGTGATTACAAACTTACATTTAAAGTTGCAGAAGTGACCATGACGTATATCGTATTAAGTTTGTTTTTTGAGGGAGCTTATCTTGAATAGGAGGACTATACAGGGTGTATAGTCCTTGCTTGCTGAGGTGGTTTATTTCGTATGTTCAAAATCGGAGTCAGGCGGTTGTACTCAATGGGTTTTCCTCGTCTTGGATGAGCATTCCATCGGGAGTCCCGCAAGGTTCTTTATTAGGGCCTTTGCTTTTTATAATATTTGCTTATGATATTGAACGGTGTTTTGTCAATTCTGAGTATCTTTTATTTGCTGATGATATGAAGGTATTTAGAATTGTCAACAGCCCTTCTGATGAGATGCTCCTCCAAGATGACCTCCACAGGTTGGATCAATACTGTTGCACCAACAAGCTCGAATTAAACGTGGATAAATGTTTTTTTTATAATTTTCACCCGTAAACGCATCCCTTTTAATAGCACGTTTATTTTAAGAAATCAGGTACTGAAACGTGTTTCACACACTAAAGACCTCGGTGTCATTCATGATAGCAAGCTGTTGTTTGATCTGCATACAAGCAATATTATAGCTAAGGCTTGTAAAGCCATGGGTTTTATAATGAGGGTATCAAAACCGTTCAAAACTATGAAATCCCTTAAAATATTATACTGTGCTTATGTCCGTAGTCACCTGGAATACGCCAGTCAAATTTGGAATCCACAATACGGTATATATATTGATAGGTTGGAGAGAGTGCAGCGGAGATTTACTATAGTAAATAGTAAATAGTAGTAAAAATCATTTATTTGCGTACTACTTACTAGGTTCCTGGGTTTCAAATTTAAATTACCACGCATGAAATACGCACAGAGATGCATAAAGTTTCATCTTTTACCTCTATATCTGCGTCGTGATATCTCCGATGTCCTCTTTCTTGCCAAAGTTTTAAGGGGTTCTATTGATAGTCCTGATCTATTACGTAAAATAGGATTAAGAGTTCCTTATCACAGGACTCGTAAAGGCCATTATTGCATATACCGACGTCTAATAGTAATTACCGGCAGAATAGTTTTTTGGTACGGGCAAGTAATACATATAATAGGGTTCTCTCAGATTCTGAAGTTGATTTGTTCTGCAGTAGTCTACCTAAAATAAAAGACGTTCTTATTAAGGCGTCGTCGGCATCTACCTAGTGGGTAGCTCCTAATTAACTATCTAATCTAATATTCCTAAGTTCCTAGCATTTTAAGTGTTTTTCTTACTTTACGTTTTGAGTTACGTTCCTAGCATCTTAAGTGTTTTTCTTACTTGTAAGTTTTGAGTAGGCTCATTAACAATAAACAGTGTACTTAGACGTGGCGCTTGCTGCTACCGGGTCCACAACTTATTTACTTTAACTAAATTTTCTTTGAACAATTTTACATCAAGCTCCTTTTGTACTAAAATGACAATAACTTTTTTCCAAATAAAACATACCTAGGTAGCAACGACTAATACCATTTTAAAAACTACATTAAATGAGCATATTTTGTAATAAGGTGCCAGGACAGTGTGATTTTTTTTTTACAGTAATTATGTCTCTCTCTCTCTCAGCCTTCCGTAGTCCACTGTTGGACATAGGCCTCTCCTAACGATCGCCACCCCAAATGGTCACCCGCCATCTGCATCCAGCGGCTTCCCGCTACCTTCCGCAGATCATCAGACCAACGGGTTGGGGGGCGACCGACACGCCGTTTGCCGACACGGGGTCTCCACTCCAGAACCTTTCTACTCCAGCGGTCGTCGGCTCTGCGGGCTACGTGGCCAGCCCATTGCCAGTAATTATGTAACTAAAGTCAAAGTTACCTATAAAGAATATGATTACCGTAATATGAAAACTCGACTCGTATTTTTTGGACTGTGATCAATATGCAAGATAAAAAAACAATAAACTGATTCGAGGTGTAGATTTTCAGCAAATTTATAAAAGTGTCAATATCACGAAAACGAACGAATTTTTATTAAGGTGATATTACAATATTCTGAGCAATATTGCAATCATGAGCTAGCTTATCAGCCCTTTAAAGTATGAAGTTGACTTTTGGGACATCCTGTATAGTTAGGTACATAAATGTGATCATGAATTTAAAAATATTTCTATAGCGTTTCGGAAAAAATAAAATAAAAAACTCGTAACACAGGATCTTCAGGGGCGGCAAAAATTTGATGGCCTACGGGCGGCAAATTTGTAAATCCGCCACTGCTTACGTACTTAGGAGCCACATTTACTTCCGTTAAGGTTCAGCAGACTGGCTTGATCCATTTTTAACTTGCGTCATGCGAGCATGCCAAATAAACAAACGTAATACCTACCTATAAGCAATTCAGTAGGTACCTATCTAGCTAGATTATTCTAGACCTCAGACGGTTGATGCTATACTGTGCTGTAGCATTGTTGGTGATCGAAATCGTAGCAGAAAACCCCCGATTCAATTTAATAGCTGACCCCGGATCTCTGTGACGTTCGTCGACGGCTCTAGCCGGGATACGACAGCTGTCGTGCAATCGATACGTTTAACACAAGGAGATAGAGTCGTAATTAGCACAGCGGCGCTACAAAACTTCATTTTCATAAGCTATGTATGAGCGCTCAGTGAGGCAATGTGGAACTCCGCGCAGACATATTGCATCACGATGACGAGACAAGGATATGTGGCAATCGCCAACTGGCTGCTGATCGGTGTTAACTTGGCGGACAGGAATAGTTGTCGGGTAGAAAGGACTTCCGAATAAACCCTAAATCCTCCTCCTAATCCTATAGTCTTCCGTGTTTTGTGATAGTGATGAGATGTGGATGAGATATAATTTGCGTGTGCTGATATCGCTCTAATAAGATACAATTCTATAATAAATAAATTTAGGGTGGTTGGCTACATAAAAATTCTCGGAGTCCAAATTTTACGTAACCTTATTTATAGGAATATACCTACTCCTAGCAATAGGTATATTAAACACATGACGGAGCATTTCTCCACTTTCCTCGCGTCATCCATCACTCACTTACTACTATCAGTAGTATCAGTAGTCTGTAGCGTCCTCAATAGGAAAGGGCGCGGGTAGCGCCGCGCTGAGCCGCCCTACTGACCCGGCGGGTATATCGCGATCTTCATCGAAGGGTGGTGCCAGGTGATCCGAGATAGCACAGGGTTTCTCTGTTTTGCACCACTTTCCGGTTACGTAGTCTAGCTAGGTAGGTACTTAGATGAATAAAAACTAAAAATACTGGATCAATATCTTTAGCTGTAGGTAGGTACATAGTAGAAGTAGTTGTTCCACGTGGTACAGAGGTCGCCATGCCGTGCTCAGCAACTTACCATTGATAATCATAAAATCATCTAGTATTTGAAATAATAAAAAATATGGATAAGTAGGTAGACTACACCTCTCTACATATATCATAAACAGACTATTACCTTCAGTTATAGTTATCAAACCAAAACAAACCATGGATATAATGATAAAAACTTTAATTAAGAACTAATTTAAACCTAAACAGTGCTTCAACTGACACTGGCTGGTGGTCTGACGGTCTTCTTCTTGACCTTCTGCTGCCGTCTCTTGAGGTGGCGCTGCACGCGGCCGGCGCCCTCCTTCTTCAGCTCCTCGTATTGCTTCACAAGGGCTTCTACTTTTTGTTCAGCTGTAAGATAATGGGTGAAATTAGTAACACATAAGGTAGTCAGATAATGTTAGGGAACTGTGGGGTTACCAGTACCACCACTAACACATATCTGTCAGATTCATACAAGTTTTGTCAGTTCTGTTCTGATAGTTAAGTAAGCTGCTGCATGGTGGTATGGTAGCATGTATTGTAGTTATGAACTACATTTCTAATATACAATTTCTTCAGTAGATTAACAACATACTATGAATGCTTTTTACTGTTAAATATGATAGCTAATATAATATTATATTCCAAAAAAAATTACTTACTTTTATTCTTAAAGTACGGCTGTTTTCCCTCCTTAAACTCTTTCTCAACAAAGTCTTTCTCTAGTTTCTTCTTCTCTATCTCCATTTTGCCTCTCTTAGTGGCTCGATGCTGCTCCGTCAGCCTCTGCAGTAGTCGCCGGAGCTTTATTTCTCTCTCCGGATCATCAGTTTGTTTTAATTCAGCTCGGATTGATTTAATATCATTGAGCCGAAGATCAGACAGGAAGCTGTAGTCTTGTGAAAACTGTTTCTTGTCAAACTCTCCACAGAGGGAATCAAATCTGAAATACAATATTATAGTGTAAATGTGAATCTTAAAACTAACGTTAACTTGTAAGTACTTATTAATTGAAACATTGCTTACCTAGGATCTCTTACTTCTTTTTTGTGCACTATTTTAGTTGGAACCTCTCGGATCATAGACACTGGTTTTTTGGAACTCATCTCCCGTGGTCTATTCTTGTTTTCTCTTTTAAAAACTTTAGGTTTCTCATCTTTTTCCTTTTTGTTGGATCCAAATAGAGCTTCTTTGTAAACTTTCGCTCCTATCTTTTCTTTGAGCTTCTGAAGCTCTTCAAAGGATAATGTTGATAGCTCGGCTCGAATTGCAGTCTGAAATCTCAAATCATGTAAAATTGTAAATATACTTACCTGGGTTGTTTACAAAACAAATAATGCGCACAAAAGCACTTACACGTTCGCCGTCGTCCATTTCCTCTCTGATAGGGGCATTTTCTTCACTACCATCATCATCACTGCTACTCATAATGATTGATTTAAATAAGCTATGAAGGATAGGGAATTCGATTTTTCAGATTCTTACTTTTATAACCTCTATCTACTTCTCTGTTTTTTTAAGGTTAGTTGCGTTTTGTTTTCGTTTACCTGTCAATGTCAATGTCCATGTGTCCAAAACTTATTATTTGATCAAACTAAACGCAGTAGGTATCGTTCAAATAAAACCAAATATAACATTCTAAAGACGCGGACACACTAGCGGACGCGACTTACGGACGCGACTGATAGTGTGCACGGTCTCTTGGGACAGTTCGTACTAGATCGCTCTCGCACGTCTGAAAGCTGAAGGTCAGTCCAAGATTACGTCCGATAGTTTGAACAGTGTAATGTACATTCCTTACCTACAAGTCATCGAAATATAATAGGCCCGTTTGGACAGCTATACAAATTTGCTATTTACTCTTGATTTATTTGATGAAATACATAAAATACCAAAATCTGGCGAATTATTTAACAGCCGAAAGAAAAAGAACTTTTGATGCACCAAAAGTAACTTATTGTTTAGATTTGTTTATGATTAATATTTGACACCAGTTGTCATCCCATATATTTTGGAGCTGTCCAAACGGGTCTCTTATATTTCGATGACCCGCGTCCGTAAGCCACGTCCGCTAGTTTGTCGGAGCCCTAAGAAAATAATGTATACTGTTATTAGTAATCTTACGGAATTCTGACAGTTATCAATTTTAGACAAATCAGAGATCACAAACCTTTTTGGGCTGGGTACTTTTTCAATACGAGTCTGGACATCTGAGACGATAATATATTTTTTTTAGTCCCTGTATCCATTTTATTAAGTGCGGCGCTCTAAATTAAAAGGGGATTTACCTACGGTGAGAAATAATTACCGTACCTACCTAAATATATTACAAACAGTGAAAAATACAATTAAAGATAATCTCAATTATCTTATATAATTATCGCTGTCGTAGAAAATATATCTAAAAACAACTAGTAATTATTTTTGAAACGGTAGCCGCGCCGATGTCAGGGCGATGTTGCGTTCGTATTTGAATAGAGGTAAAAAAAAGAGATGTCGCTCTATAAAATTGTATTGTGTGCACTGACTGGCTTGCGTGACGTCACAGCAAACTGTGCGTCTAAAATGTGCGGTGGAGGTACCAAATTAGCGATACAGGTGAAATTGTGTCAGCGACTCATCGCTGGGAGTAAGACAGCAGAACACGTTTACCCCATCGGTCATCGGTTCTTCGACAGATGTGACCAGCCCATTGCCACTTAAGCTTACTAACTCGGTGAGCTATGTCGGTGACTTTAGTTACTTTAGTGACTTTACTTTAAAAAGAATAGTGACAATCGGATCAATCATTTCGGAGATATGCGTGGACAAACATACATACCAACAAGCATATAAACGTACATAGGTACATAAACATTTATAAAATTTTGAATATTTGTTTATTAGCCCTAATACTCGTATATTGTCATATGTCAATATGGTGCAGTTCCAATAATCTTACATACATACCGAACATATTATATGTACTTACCGAATAGACAATCTTTTTTTGAAATTGATTAAAAAGGTTTATTATCCCTGAATTTAGTAGGAAGTGATGCCATGCTAAAGAATAAAATAAAGCAATTAAAATTAATTCGATACATGGGTCGTGAGTCGTGATCCTACTTCATATTATAAATGCGAAAGTTTGTAAGTGTATATGTGTATGTATGTATGTATGTATGTGTGTATGTTTGTTATTTCTTCACGTCAAAACGGCTGAACCGATTTTAATGAAATTTGGAATGAAGTTAGCTGACACCCTGGATTAACACATATGTTACTTTTTATCGCGGAATTCCCACGGGAAAACTTATTAAGGCGAAGCGAAGCTCGCGGGAACAGCTATTATATTGAAATATTTGTTATTTTTGTATTAGTTTACTTGAGCAAGTAAATATTTAGATTTATCTTTTTGTATAAAAATATTAAGAAAAAATTATTGCCCAGAAATGGATCGCAATTTTTCATTTTTTCGGTAAAGAACTTTTTTAGTAGCATCACTTATAAAATGTCAGAATTCTTTCCAATTAAAAATCAGAGAGTAGGCTGTGCAATGGGTCTAAAAATATTCTGTGATACGCAGATGTGATGACCAGAGATTAGAGAGCCTACGTCAGCCTACGTACTATGATGACAGTGACAGACAGACAGCTGATAGAATGTTTTTTTTATTTATTTTTGTGTTAATTTCATGAATTAAACTTTTAAACTAAACCAAAAAAATATAAAAATGAATATAAACAAGCAAAATTACGTGAAAAAAATTAAAGTTAATTACGATAACTGTGATAAATGTGTCTACGCTATGGTAAACTGGAAGGAAAATGATTCTGATCTATTTGAAATTCATATATTTGATCAAGAAAATATCTGGACAGGCAGTTTTTCTCGTGAGGCTGCTAAAATTTTCAGTAAGGACATATTAGAAGATGTAGATAAATACTGTGCAAGTGTGAAAGAAGCATTAACAAAAGAGAGCAGATTATACTCATATACATTGAGTTCTTTTGAAGTTCCGGCACAGTTTGTCTGGAAAAAGCAAGCTGAGAAAAAAAGTAAAGTAATATTTCTACACGGCAAAGTACTCCTACATAAAGCAAAAGACAAAAACAAAGACTCTTTAATAGACTATCTCCTTAATGAAAACAATCAGCTAAAGCAGAATGTAGAACATTTGAACACAAAAATTCAAACCATAAGTTATGAACTCGACAAAAGTAAAAATTATTTGCAACAGTTTCTAGATAATAAAATAGCTATGGAGAAGAATTTATATGGAAAATTTGCGAAACTTTTGAATGCCAAGAAAAGAAGAATAACGCTGCTACAGGAGACATTGAGCAGCATCACAGAGGCAGACCAGTGAACATCAAAATTATTGCTTCAAATTATAATTTATATACTGTGACTAAAATAAAATAATGTTGTTTAAAACAATATATTTATTAAATGTATTTAATATAGCATTTTATGCAGTTATTAAGTTACTCTTACTATTATTTGTAAAATGCTGGAGTTTTGTTCGTACAACATATTATAAATATGATATTAAAGTTACAAAATTCATAGAAAAGATAGTTAAATAACACAGAAGCAATGACCATCTTTCTAAATGATGTGATACTGATATTCTTACTAAAAAATGCAATCTCATAAATTATTGTCATGTATACAGTAACTTGTGAACGACACTGGCACAATTCCTAATAGCTTCTTCCAAACAAAGTAAAGAACTTGGGTTTATTGGCGCAGGCGGGGTGGATGCACTTGTCAGCAGCAGTCAGGTCCCGCGGTTGCTTGAATGGGATACAGAGGGACTTGGCACCCATAGATGGGGCTCTCACATCCGTCGTCTGATCATCTTCAGTCCTGTAAGAGTTAAAAGGATAAAAATATTGTGACATAAAATGACAATGAGCCATTATTTTATAGCTTAGGCATTATCTCCCACTGACAAATTGCATTTATCTTAGCCAGAATTAATACAGACATTTACCTAATCCCATTATAGTCATTACATCTACAAGAAAATTTAATATGCTAAAAGCTGTTAGACGCCTTATCACCATCACATCCCCATTGCTGGGGCACGGGTATCCCTCTAATGAAGGCAGAGTTTTAGGCCTAGTCTACCACACTGGCCTAGTGAATTGACGTTTAGAATTGTCGGGTAGACTCCTTATAAGTATGTGAAATTTCCTTTTCACGAAACCACGTAATTGTCATCATTACTACAGACCTGGCGCTGTCATTCTTGATGTTGTCCTCGCAGGGTATCTCTCCGCAGAAGGGAGCGAGCAGCATGTGCTTGCGCTCCAGCGCTTCCGTGAACTGTTCCCACTGGGTCACTAGGGACAGGCGCGCGTCACGCTCGGCTGTCGCTCTGGAATGAATGGGATGTGTCAGTGTGTATGTGAAGGAAGCCTCTGCATACCTAGCCTGGGCGCAAGTGGCGCAAAAATCTTGCGTCAAAAGCCACGCAATGTGGCTCATACATTTGCCGCATGTGGGTCCAATCCAAATGCAAGTGCTTTGTTTAAGGCTCTTACGATTCAATGACTGGTGTTTCCGGGAATACGACAGTTTGCAAAGATCTGCATGCGTATTATTAATTTTAGAGAACTGTACTTTTTAGGCTGTTTTTATCACCATGTGGATTTCATCTTCCTGCGTCTCGCTTGAATATTCGCGCATAAAAATGAATACTTGTATGATCGCAGGCAATCCCGCGTGCGTGATCAAAACCGCATGCCGTTAAAAACAGCCTTATCCCGGAATTTCCTAATTTTTTTGTCAATAAAGAAAGCTTATTCAAATGAAACCAGTATACCTGGCCAGCATCTCGTCGTGGGTCCGCTCTAGCAGCGCGGCGACGGCGGCGGGCGCGGAGGCTCTCTGCAGCGTGAGCTTCTCCCCCGTGAGCCGCCGCACCGCCAGGATGGTGCCCGCTGCTAAGTCCTTGGGACCGAGTTCTACGCGCACTGGGACTCCCTGGGGGTAGACGGATGTTGAAGTAATGAACATTTGCTTTATGATCTATTTTTAAATGAAATAAATGTCTTCTTTCGTAGTAGGTAGGCGGCCTTTATTTATAAAATAACTTGTGAAATAAATGAAACACTCCCATGGTGATAAAATTATGCGCTCCAACGCGCTCTATCATTCGTTCATAAATGCGAAGATAGTAAAAAATTTGGTTGTCCTACTAGTGTAGAGCGACAACGCTAACTTTGCAACAGAACATATATTACCCGTTGAAAAGTTAGCGTTCCCACACCCTGTGTTACCCCAGTTTATCATAAAACTTGTCAAATTAAATTAAATTAAGGGCCACTTGCAGAAACATATTAAACCTAGATTTAGTGTTAAATCTCGATTTAGTGTCAAATTTTATATGGACTGACGTTTCTTAAATCGACATTTGACACTAAATCGAGATTTAATATGTTGGTGCAAGGGGCCCTAAATCGTTTATTTTTTCGACGTAGAATATTAGAATTACTTGTCAAAAGTCATAATCTACCACGATATCTACCACTTGTCCCGTACATACCTTGAGTTCCCAGTGGTTGAACTTCCAGCCGGGCGAGTAGTTGTCTCGGTAGTCGCCCTCAGCGCGAATGCCGGCGGCGACTAACTCATCCACGAGCTGTTTGCACGCGTCCAGCAGGGTCTGGGGAAAACATATACACATGAGTGTTAGAGGAGAAATACCACTTTGTGTTTGTAAACGACATTCGTACTTTGTAAATGAAGCATGAGTATTATGACTTTCAGTTGACAGAACCTTATGCCTGGTAAACTTCTGGTAAGTATTTTTTTTTTCTTGAAAATTAACAAATGTCAAAGAAAATGTATGGATATGGATAAGCTGTCATAGGCCTCATGCTATATTTTACAAAATATGGAGTTTCCATTAAAGACAGATACACTGTTAAATGCGAGTTGTTTGCGGGTGTTTAGTAAATGTACGTGTCACGTCACAAGCCTTGAGTGCGACATAACCGACATAGGTACTCTTGTTAAAGATAGGGCTCCAGACAAAATGGCAGAATGCGAATGAACGGTCATTCTGTGTGCAGACTGTTCACTTTTCTTTCATTTGGAGTGGGAATCAAAGATGCGAATGTGAAAATCATTAATGAATTTATTCGGCACTCTTGTTTCATTTTGTGTTAAGTAATGCGTATTATTTCGAGTGAAAGATGCCGAATGAAAGACAGAAATGAGCCGTCTGATCGTGCCTTAATGGACCAACTATACCTTCCGCTCCTGTGGCGTGCTGGACGCGGTGACGCCGCACGGCACGACCACGGCCTGCGCGGCGGCCACGCGCGGCGGCAGCACCAGCCCGCGGTCGTCGCCGTGCACTAGCACCATCACTCCTGCAAGTATAATACACTCGTAAGTAAATACACATATACATTTTTAGTTCACTAGCATTACCTGCGGGCTTTGCTTCGCTTTAAAGGTTTTCTCGTAGGTAATTCGGGATAAAATGTAGCATATGCGATTACGCGTTGATCCTGGGTGTCGCTGACTAATAAAAATAAATAAAATAAAAAATAAACGCAAACCGCAGCTGCAGCAGCTCTTGACTACATACAATTTATAATAAAACAAAGTCAATTTAGTTGTCCCTTTGAACGCTTAAATCTTTAAAACTAAGCAACGAATTTTAATCCAGTTTTTTTATTAGATAGAGTATTTCAAGATCATGGTTTATTAATAATAACATCACAGTTTTTCTGTTGTGTATTCAGCATCAGCACCCTTGCGGAGCCGGGGCGGGCGCTAGTAAATATTAAAGCACATGTGCAAGCAATTACACCCATATCCCATTCCACAGAGAAAGACATCTGATACAAACAAAAACTACCCTTATTCGAATGTAATAAGGGTTCTGTCAGATGTCTTTCCCCGTGGAATGGGATATAATAGACAATATGATAGAATAATGCATTACCGATGGTCCTGGTGGTGATGCCCCACGAGTTCTGGAAGACGTACTTCTTCTCCTGCGTGTCGGGGTCGTCGTAGATGATCTCGAACATCTTCGAGAAGTTCTGGCCGAGGTGGTGGCTGGTCGCGCCCTGGGGGAGTCAATTTTTTTGTTATTCTACTCTACTGTTATGTAAAAGAAATAAAATTCGCAGAGTACTCTTTTTATGTGCGTTGATAAGTGAAAATTGGCCATGTTTAGAGTCTGTTTTTAATGTCAGATACTAAATTGACAGATTCTGAACAGTTCATTAACAGTCGATTGTCCCGCGATTAAGTGACTTATCGTTCTATTGGCGAGACAATCGACTGGTGATGAACCGTTCAGAATCTGTCAATTTAGTATCTCAGATTAAAAAACAGACCTTAGGTGAGAACTAAATGGTGAACAGACGACCGAATGGCGTAGTGGTTAGTGACCCTGACTACTTAGCCGATGGTCCCGGGTTCGATTCCCGGCTGGGGCAGATATTTGTTTAAACACAGATATTTGTTCTCGGGTCTTGGATGTGCCCGTAAAATGGCAATAGGCCCGCCCCCTATTACATTGGGACTAACATAACACTCTGGCGAAAAGTGGGTGCAGCAATGCACCTCTGCCTACCCCGCAAGGGAGTACATTAGTACAAGGCGTGTGTTCAGTTATGTGTGTGTAACTAAACTTGCTACCTACACAATAACACTCATAACACGTATGCCGCTATGTAACCCATAATAAGACACCCACCTGTATGGCGCGTCCGCTGGCGGGGATGTACCTCTCCACGGTGGTAGTGAAGTCGCCGCCCGCGAACTGCTCCTTCTCCGTCTTGCGCCCCTTGATGACCGGCACCGCTAGCAGATACTTTACACCTTCACTTACACTGTATGCGGTGTATGCCCCGTCTGCTAGCCGGTATATAGACTACTAGCTGTTCCCGCGAGCTTCGCTTCGCCTTAAAAAGTTATCCCGTGGGAATTCCGGGATAAAAAGTAGCCTATGTTCTTTCTCAGGGTCTAGACCATATGTATACCAAATTTCATTCAAATCCGTTCAGTAGTTTTGGTGTGAAAGAGTAACAGACAGACAGACAGACAGACAGACACAGTTACTTTCGCATTTATAATATTAGTTAGGATTAGGATTAGGATATAGCCCACGCTGAATTCGCCACAATAGTGAAATCGCTATTACAATCTTACCATAAACCTTCTATAAAGCAGGACTTTAGAGATTCCTACTCACACAATAAGGCACACACAATATCTAGCCCTATGTAGACCTTCCCACCCACACAATAAGACACCCACCTGTAGGGCTCGTCCGCTGGCGGGGATGTATTTATTATTAATAATAAAATTATCTCATAAATCTTACAACTCAGACATAAACATTTTACTAAGAATTTACATTCAAAAATGTAAGTTTAATAAAAAATTATAGTAAATAATTTTATTTTCCCTTTAATTTGATACATTTTCTAACTGAATTAGTCCTTAGTAATGACATAACAGGAATCTTTCAACTTTCTGAAACAATTGACTAATGAGGTAATTTCCACCCAAGTACCTTTGAAGGCTGTTTTCTGCAAATAATACCCCATTAAGCAATAGTTTATTTTTATTTTTATGTTATTTTGGAACCTTGCGGAGTTTTTAAAATTAATAAGGGACCATGAGAATATCTAGTTCAATTTTTTATTTCAAGTTGAAAATTGAGAGCAGTCTAGCTCGATGATATAATTTGAACTTTCGATATAAAAATAACTAACTTACATTACAGCTAGGAAGCTGAAACTTTTATGGTTAAAAGAACAACTTAAGAGGATGACACAAAAATAAAAAATAATTTAAAAAAGTTATCCAAAAAAATAATAAAACATAATTGATCCACTGAGGTCGATTTTCGTAGAAAATTTGTTAAAAAAATCATAACTCCTAACCTACTAAAAATTGCTGAACATACATGGGGGTGATTTGGCTACCCCTTGACCTAAGGAATCAAACATTTTCCTTTGGACGTCACTCTTTGGGCCACCCTGTATAACTATATCTTGTATGCCCGCTGGCCGCTATGAAGCCCTTACTCAATTTGCTACATTTGTCTCATGGCCGTACGACTTTACACCTTCTCACCCACACAATAAGACCCCCACCTGTATGGCGCGTCCGCTGGCGGGGATGTACCCCTCCACGGTGGTGGTGAAGTCGCCGCCCGCGAACTGCTCCTTCTCCGTCTTGCGCCCCTTCATGACCGGTATAGCTAGCAGATACTTTAGACCTTCCTACCTACTAATTAAGAGCCATTAACTGTACGGAAAGGCAGCTATAATCTAGCACCTGTATGCGCCGTCCGCTATCCGGTATATAGCCCACACAGAATTTGGCACAACCGTGAAATCGCCATTACAATCTCACCATATATTATGACCACAAACCTTCCCGGGTACCAATAGCAGAAGGGCTAGTACGGGGCGCACTTAGGACGTGACAAGAGTTTTGCATCGCGCTCCCTCACATCGCGCAGCTTAAAGAGCGAGCGCGACGGAGCACTTTTGTCACGTCTTCGATCCGCGTAAATGTGCATTTATACGTGTCAATACGCGTAATCACGTTTAATGCGCGTCTGATAGCGTTTAGTGTTACAGGGCCAAGACTTTACACCTTCCGACCCACACAATAAGACACCCACCTGTATGGCTCGTCCGCTGGCGGGGATGTACCCCTCCACGGTGGTAGTGAAGTCCCCGCCCGCGAACTTCTCCTTCTCTGTCTTGCGTCCCTTGATGACCGGTATAGCTAGGAGGTGCTCGTACACTTGCGCGTAGTAATCTGTGTACAAAGGGTCAATGTAGGTAATCGTAATGCCGAAGGTCCCGGATTCGATTCCCGATCCGGGCAGATATTTGATATTGATAGTCTTGGGTTGGTTGGGTACATGTTACAATACAAGGTAAGGGAGGTTCTTATCTATATGCTCAACACTTGTTAGGCACATAACAAAACATAAAAATATTCACAATAAAATAAAATAAAATACAGTATAATCTATCTTATATCTGTGTAGATATATCAGCTATCCGACACCCATATTACAGGCTCTGCCTAACTTGGGGTCGGATGGCCGTGTGTGAGATGTTCCCACATATTATTATAATGAGTTGGTAGACACTACACAGAGAAATACTTTGAAGAGATTTGGGAAACGAAGTTAGTCGTGCATTATCGGCATCGGCAGGCATCAAGATTGTTGATGATAAATAGCATTATACATTAACATCGTGTCATAAAGTAGAAATTTCCATGATTCATGCTGAAGCGGTATTTTTGTTAGTGTCCATATTATCATTATTATTATTATTTAACTCTTTATTGTACAAATATTACAAATAAAAGTACAAAGGGTGGACTTAACGCTAAACGCATTTTCTGCCAGTCAACCCGCAGGAGCTACAGGAAAAAATAGGTAATAAGGAGTACAAAAAAAGAATAAAAAAAGGAAAAGAATAGTAAACCTAAGTCACTTAATATTATACCTAATTAACCTATATACAAATATACCGATACAAACAATATATTAAACATAATATATATACATAAGTATATCTAATACATACATAATAATATATGCCTATAAAATATACCTATAGAAAAATCAACTTTATTTCTATGAAGTTAATGTATTATGATATTTCCTGATGCCTGCCGATGCCGATAGTATTCGTTGACCCTAAAAGTCCCCTTTCGTTCGTTTTTTTCAAACCCAGTCAGCTGGAGTAGTCCATAGTTACCAAACTTACCCAGTATGGTGTGCACCTCATCAATAGCCTCTTGCTGATGCATGTAGGCGGTGTGCCCCTCCTGCCACAGGAACTCACGCGTGCGCAGGAAGGGTTGCGGCTGCTTGAACTCCCATCTCTGGAATTGTTATATTAGAGTTGTGTTAGATCATCATCATTGGCCACTGCTTCTTGACAGATGAGTGTTACAGCGGATTTGGGTTCTGAGAGCAACTTTTTCTCTTGTGATTGAACAGGCCTATACAGGCTTTACACAATGTCAAATATTAGGCCGCGTCCACGACCAGATATAGATTAAATAATGACCTATAGTATTTAGCACGTGGCCGCCGAATCGCCCGCTGATGTCGTGGTCGCGGCCTAAAAGGTATGCGTAGCTAAACAATATCGGTGATCAAATAAGTTGTTAATTCCAGCCGACACATGTAGAAGTTTAATAATTATTATGATTTACATACCACCATAGAAATCGATGCTGTCTTATCGCTCTGGCTTATGAAAAACGAAGTATCGGAGTCAGAAGCATATGAAGTAGACAGCTACCTCATATGTATTTAAATGGCATGCCAGCATCGTTCCTCCGTTTTGTTAACTCCCCAAATAACCGATATTGCAACACCCTGTATACACCATCTCACTCACCACAACACTGTTCCACTGGTTGAGCTTGAGCGGCAGGTCGCGGTGGCTCTGCACCCACTTGGCGTACGCGGGGTACATCACGGTCTCGGACGTGGGCCGCACCGCGATGTGCTCGCCTAGCTCTGACGAGCCCGAGTGCGTGACCCACGCCACTTCGGGGGCGAAGTCCGCTATGTGGGTCTTCTCGCGCTCGAGTGCTGACTGGAATAAAGAAAAGGGTTTGTTTTAAAATGTATGTGCGACAAAGTGCAATAGAAACAAGTATTTAAGGACATCAAAAAAACTTTTATATTAATGACGGTACATAAAATAAAACTATGAAAATGTTTGTGGTTAAAAAAGTTTATATACACTTTTGAGCCTTTTCAAACTCACAAACCCTCAATGTAAGTATGAATTGAATAAATAAATATGTCATTACTTTTGCAATACATGTATAAAAGTGTATAATTTAGCTAACTGTACGAGGGTTGGCAAGCTCGGCCACATTTTGATTTTTCCTGACTATATTTAAATAATTTTAATTTGCAACAGAA
This sequence comes from Plutella xylostella, assembly GCF_932276165.1. Classification (NCBI taxonomy): domain Eukaryota; kingdom Metazoa; phylum Arthropoda; class Insecta; order Lepidoptera; family Plutellidae; genus Plutella; species Plutella xylostella. The sequence continues at coordinate 6,697,265 of NC_064005.1, forward strand.
ATTATTATAATGTTCCAATGAACATTGCAAAAAGGTGATAGGGATATTACAAATGCAACGTTGAGTTGCGGAAAAGGACTGTAATTAAGCTAATATCGAAGTTATCTTTCTTTGACAGTATACGGACAGAAAGAGACAGTGATTTTAGAAAACATGTCAAAAATCAACTACAAACTAACCTTAGACACAAACATGGGGAAGGAGCAATCTTTCACCCCCAGAGCCTTGATCTTCTGGCTGAGGAACTCTCGGATCAGCTCCCAGATCGCAAAGGACCAGGGCCGCAGGATGTAGCACCCGGATATGTCGTAGTACTCGATCATTTCCGCTGAAAGAGAGAAGAAACAATTGGAGACCATAGACAAAAATATGTGGCCATAGACAGTAAGTGTTGTACGATAGATAGATAGAATGCTTCCTTGGGTTTAGACGTTTACCCTAAAAACCCTAAACCCTAAAATGATCGCTACAAATCTCTAATTTATCGTCAAACTCATAGAAAATTTTACGTTTTACGCGAGATCGTCAGATTAGCATTTTTCAATATTCACCTGAGATAAACGTCAATTCTGCGATATCTCGACATTTAAGATGATCTGCATAACTCGGGAATCGATACCCTGCTCTTGTATTAAATTTATGACCAACAGGACAAGAAGTATAACACCCTGTATACTTACACTTGGTGATGACCTGCGAGTACCACTCGGGCAGGTCGGAGTCCTTCTTGGCCTCGAGGCCGAGCCGCGTCACCTTCTTGAGTCCCGTGGCCGAGGCACCCTCGTCTGATGCCGGCTTCGGTGACTGCAAGTTACAATGTTGGGTAATGTTTCATTTTCGATTCTGAAGGCACAAATTTCTTATTTTAGGGCTGTTAAATAAACTAAGTTTTGTTCAGAGAAACATCATTAAAATTAGCGCCTCCAGAATCGACATCATTGTATGACAAATTCAAGCTTTACCATAGAATTACAGCTAGTAACAAACCTTACTCTTATTACTTTTAGAATAGGGAATATGCGTAATTTTTTTAAATACTTTTATTGGATAGTTTTACATCACTTTATTATAGTAAAAAAAAATTCAACGCCAAAATAAGTAATTTAAGGTATTTTAAAGAAAGTTAAAAAATTACAACCATCACGACCACTTTGAAATTCCCGTCAGGATGGCGGGCTGTCGTGACGTCATAATCGTTTAATTTCACGGCTCAGAATAATGAGTCCCGTCAGTCGGCATAGATTTTTTACCTAATCAAGTAATCACAGAGTACTTTTGTATTTTCAACAAACCAATGTTGTCATGGTAACAAACGAAAAAGGAAGTGTATAAAGTGTGATCAGTGGCTGTTTTGTAATGGTAACAAAGTGTGACCAGTGGCTGTTTCGTAATGGGAGCTCGTAAATAGCTGCTAGTAGCTCTTTTGAAATGGGAGCGCGCAAACCAGAGGATCTTTGTACACAATATTACGCTATTATGGCAATATGAATATAAAGTAATATTTGTATTGTATGTAAGTACTAAGTACTTACTGTAACTTTGGTTCTCAGTAAGAGAGACTAGGGTTAGTGGGTCATTCTATTCTATTATCTGTGGGGGTGTAAGAACCTGCACCTGGCTCTCTTGAATGGAACCATTGTGCATATCTCAAAGGTCTAAACCCCCTTGTCTAAACTATCGAATAAGAGTATAAAAATATATGCATATTCCCTAATATTTGGGCACACGGCTCTCGAATTTTCAATAGTCTTTGCTGTCCTTTTCCGCAGCTGGCCACAGTTTACTCGTTCATACTGCGTAATAAATTTAATGTGTCCAGTTCTTCTGATTACGAGAATTCTTCCATAACTTAATTTAGAAAAAAATAACAACTTTTGAAATATACTAACGACTGCCATTATAACCTAAAAGTAGAAAGAGCAACTTGTGTCATGTTCATGTCATAATACTTACAATACAAATTTAATTTTATTGTGTTGCAATATGGAGCATATTTGAGTGGCTCGTTGACTAGCGAATGGCTGTTTACGCCTCATTACAATAGAACAACTAGTGGCAGCCCATACACTACCAACAAAAAATATAAAAAGTCCTAAACTTTGCAAACAAACAAGCATATTAAACAAGAAGTGGAGAGGTTATAGGAGGCTAGGATCTACTCGTATTGGAAGAATTTTTATGTGATCCATCGTATCTGATCACAACGAGCATCACAAATACTCGGTGACATTAACATTTCTTTGTTTACAGTTGACATTTATTTAACTATACGCAAACGCAAAGAAGTTATTATTCTGAGATTGATATATAAAGAATTATGACGTCACATCCGCCCTAAGAAAATGGGTGACGTTTCTCGGAAGTTAGAATTTACCGAAGTTTTTTTGTACTTTTCAACTTCATTTACTTGCTCAAAAATAAATTATAATCAAAAATAATGATGGAGTCGTAGTTATGAAAGAACAAAGTTTATTATAAATAATATTTGACCTTTATTTGAACCACTTGCATATTCCCTATTGCACAATCGATTTGTATAAAGTAATGATTCTCGCAATTGACTGTTCTGGCAATCATTATTATGTCTGATAAAAGAAGCCCAATATCCTGGTTATTATTATTACGGCTAAAGTACATTGGTTGAGCCTAAGCCCATCCGTTACACATAATTCAGCTGATGAATCAAAACTAATAACAATTTATTTAGGTTAGTTAACATATATTTATACTCTACTCACAGCCTCCTTAGCTTTCTTTTCCTTCGGTTTGGCTTCCTTCGGCTTGGCTTCCTTGGGCTTAGCTTCCTTCGGCTTGGCTTGCTCTTTAGGCTTAGAGTCGCGCGGCTGCGACGGCGGCGCGTACGCCTTGCCGGTCTCCGCCTGGTACTTGGCTTTCAGTTCTAGAAGCGTCTTTACCGCCGCATCTATGGTCGCCTGGACGGGAAAAAGAGTTTAAAATATTATGTCAATGGTCAGAGTCACAATCCACCATCATACAACTATCTTCTTGCAAACAATTTAAAAATGACACATTTGTATTGCAAAAGAGGGAGTCGGCGGGGGTTTAACCATCCGTACTGTTGAGTTTTATAAGTTTATAGTAGCTAACAAAGTCCATTCATAGATGGCGTAGTCGGGTGGTCGTGTAGATCGCGGTATGGTTTGATCTAAGCAGATGTCCTTATATTATGTATGCATTTGCAGTAAATATGACAATACTATACATTACGAGGTTTCATTGTGATATAGTTCTTATTATGTGCTAGAAAATAAAGTTAACAGGTATCGACTCGGACACGAGCGAAAAACCTTAAACTTCACTTAAGTATTCAACGCTATAGAGCTTCCACTATGTTATTGTATTTTAGACGTTTCCTTATGTCTGGTAAGTAAAGTTGGTTTTCCTTTGCAGTCGTCGAATATGTATGGTATTTCTTATGTCAAAAAACCAATAACATAATGGACAGAGTATAGTAAACAAAACAAAACCCCACCTTATCAGCCTTCTTAGTCTTCAAGTCGCGCACCAAGTCGCCTTGTTTGGCCACCTCGGCCGCCAGCGCCGGCTCCTTGCCTCCGTCCATGGCTGGCGCTGGAGTGGCTGATGGTTGCTGTGGACAAATCAAATGAAATATTTATTTGAGTATACAAGACAATTTATTCAAAAAATATCACTAGCCCCACACTAGGATACCCTGTGTTGTGGGTACTAGTCTCTTCATATAACTACTTATACAATTCATCTTAACTATACTTATTCTTAACTAAATCCAGAAATCATTATAAAGCGTGAATTTCTAATTAACTCAACAAATAGGAAGTGCCGATCATGAATAGGTGTTATTACACTGTATGTTAAACCATTAAATTAAGTTATACAATTAAACAATATTCATATACATAGATACAGACAGACGTGGGAAGCTAAATTGCTTTGTACTACGTAGTCATATAGTTTTTTAAAAGGGTTCTTTGCCTCAGGGCTGTTCAATCTTACCTCCTGAATAAGGTTCGGTGCCCAGTCTTTCCCCGCTTCCTTTTTGAACTCTGCCTTCAACGCCAACAGAGATTGGACCTATGAACAAAACATACCTTTAAATAATGTATTTTTAAAAACACTATTAGGATTTAGCTTCTACATAAATAAATAAATTTTTATTGAGCAATATAAGCTTAGCCTAATACAATAAATAGATGTACACAACTTAAAATTAAATTACAAACTGACTTAGGACTAAGCACAGTACAAATTTTAAGAGCGCTGGGGCCTGAACTAGGTGGTGGCCTGTATCTCAGGCACCAGCTCCCTCCCTGTTTAAAACAAATTTTATTGCCCCATTTTTAAACAAATATTTAAAAAAATATTATTAAACTAAACTAAGCATACAAACATGCAAAAGTGCTTGTAGTGCAGAAAATTGGAAATTGGTGGAATTTACTTAATTGTAACTAACAACTTCTCTGATTGTTCATAATTGTAGGTGCTTAACATAACTTTAAGTTTAATCTTACATTCATTTATCGTTAGAGGGTAAATTGCATCAGCTACATTTATTTTGTTGTATAGAAAAGTCCCCAAAAAAGGATAAAATATATTTAAATATATTTACCGGTGTTGGCTGCTCTATTGATGGAAAGTTTGTTAACAACATTAGTTATGCTGACGATATGGTGCTGCTGAGTCCCTCGATCAGTGCTCTAAGAAAACTCATCGGCATCTGTGAGTCCTACGCCGTGGCTCATGGGCTCAGGTATAACGTTAAGAAGAGTGAGTTGCTGGTATTCAAGGCAGGGCGACACTCCTGCAATAATATTCCACCAGTAACTCTCTGTGGTGCTCCTCTTAACAGAGTTAATAAATTTAAATACCTGGGTCATTGGGTCACGGAGGACCTCACGGATGACCTTGACATTGAGAGGGAACGCAGAGCGCTGGCGGCCCGATGTAACATGCTGGCTCGCAGGTTTGCACGCTGCTCCAAAGAAGTAAGGGTGTCGCTTTTTAAGGCTTATTGCCAAACCTTCTACACATGCAGCCTGTGGGTCAAGTATACGCAGAAGGCCTACAGTGCTCTGCGCGTCCAATATAGCAATGCCATCAGGGTTCTACTGGGGCTGCCTCGATACTGCAGTGCGTCAGGGATGTTTGCAGATGCACGCACTGACGGGTTCCACCCAATAATGCGAAAGAGAGCGGCTTCCCTGATGCGCAGGATCCGGGGCAGCGCCTGTCGAACCCTGAAGGTAATTAGTGAGAGGGTTGATGGCCCTGTTTTATGTCACTGGGTAAAAATCCATAGCCCTAAAAATCCAAAAGTTTTTTGTAAATAAGTATTTATAATACTTGTTTGCAGGGAGCATTTGGATTAAATAAATATGTATTTAATAATATTATTTTTAAAAATTTAATAATGTAATAATAATATTATTGTTTTTAATTTAATAATTTAATAATGTAATAATTTTATTCTTTTTAATTTAATAATGTAACTAACCTAGATAATAAGCCAAATTGTTACTAACACTATGGACTTTTGTCTGAAATAAATATTATTCTATTCTATTCTATTCTATTTACTACTGAAATCAAACTACCGATATAAATAATACTACTGTATTGCTATGCAATTAAATTATGGCTTTCAGTATAATTTACAAACATCCCGTTTCCAGTCTCAGTTTATAACTTTATACCCAGTGTAAGTGCTCAACCACCCAACTAAGTTACCTCATCTAATTACAACGGTACTACATGTACCGTTGTATGTAATATACATTTTTTATTTATTACCTCGGCCTGCACAGCAGCCTTATCGGCCTTCTGTTCCTTCAAGGTCCTCACTTTGTTCCCTTGCTCTGTGATTTTCTTGTTCAGGTCCAACGCAAAAGCACTGAAGCCAGCGGTAGCGGCGGCGGCGGCAGCGGCTGGTGAGGGTTGCTGTCAAAAATACATAAATACAATGGTAAAATTCGATATTTGAAATTGGACAGATAAATGTTATCTGAGGAATAAAATGGGTGCTGTCCCGATCTAATACAAACATTCCTAAGATAACTTTTATTTTACTATTGAAATATCAGCCCTTAATGTTGATCAAAAAATTATCTTATTTTTTGATTTCGACAATGCCACAATAAAAAATTGAGCCTTCAGGAATGGGTTACAGAAACAGACTAGTATTATTCAGGACACTGGTCGGCACAGCGGCACTTTTGATTTAAATTTATCTAATCTACACGTAAATGTCCAGACTGCCCTGTTGAGTTGGACGTATTATAAATTCTTAGACATACCTATACTGCTAATACTCACGTAAGCTGCTATTATACAGGGTGTCGCAAAAGGGTATACTAAGCCGAAATCTACGTATGCAGCAGCAGTAGGTTTTTTTGCAAGAACATGTAGAAGAAAAAAAACTTACCTCCGGAATAAGGTTTGGTGCCCAGTCTTTGCCAGCTTCCTTCTTGAATTCAGCCTTCAACGCCAACAGAGCCTGGACCTCGGCCTGCACAGCCGCCTTATCCGCCTTCTGTTCCTTCAAGGTCCTCACTTTGTTCCCTTGCTCTGTGATCTTCTTGTTCAGGTCCAACGCAGTTGCACTGAAGCCAGCGGCAGCGGTGGGGGCGGGGGCGGGGGCGGCTGAGGACTGCTGACAACAAATTAAAACATTAGTATTCAAGACACGATCTTGACTGACTTTATATATTTGATTCTTTTAGCTTTTCTGGCCAAGTAAAGTTATTTTTTTGGTACTTAACGCATTTTTTAAGTGACACTTTTTCATTTCTGCTGAGGGTATAAATCTTTTTTAGAGGACTAAATAATATTTCCCAAATTGGCATACTACCATATGCCAGTGCGGCCTTTGATGAAACATAATTATACTGATGTAGAGGTCCCTTGGCCAGAAGATGGGTCCATTTTCTGGCCAAGGGAGTATTCTTCTATTACGGACAATCGTCCAATTTAGGGTGATTGCTATAAGCAATAAGGCCGCTTCTTTGTGCTGTTTTATTTTTAAGTTTTGTTTTTTTGTAATTTTTGTTCTTGGTGCAAATAAAGTGTATTGTATTGTATTAAAGTGATTCTTACCTCCTGAATAAGGTTCGGTGTCCAGTCTTTCCCTGCTTCCTTTTTGAATTCAGCCTTCAATGCCAATAGTGATTGGACCTATACAAAACATAGAAACATTCAATTATTTATTTTAAAAATGAGAGAGCATAAAAATATAATCTTTATTCAATACATATTCACAGCAAGTTCATGCTCGATCGACGTATCCGGCTAATAAAAAGGCATGTACGCTGTACGCAATCCTAACTAATATTATAAATGCGAAAGTAACTGTGTCTGTCTGTTACGCTTTCACGCCAAAACTACTAAACGGATTTGAATGAAATTTGGTATATACATATGGTCTAAACCCTGAGAAAGAACATAGGCTACTTTTTTATCCCGGAATTCCCACGGGATTTTTTTTTAAGGCGATGCGAAGCTCGCGGGAACAACTAGTATTTCATAAACTAAATAAGTATATTTACCTCGGCCTGCACAGCAGCCTTATCCGCCTTCTGTTCCTTCAAGGTCCTCACTTTGTTCCCTTGCTCTGTGATCTTCTTGTTCAGGTCCAACGCAGCTGCACTGAAGCCAGCTGTAGCCGCGGGGGCGGGGGCGGGGGCGGCAGCGGGGGCGGGGGCGGCGGCGTTGGGGGTCCAGTCTTTCCCGGTGAGCGTTTTGTATTCCGCTTTGAGACTGAGGAGGACTTTTACCTGGAGACAATTGCTACTGGTGTTATATTCATTGTAAACAGGTTGAATAGGATACTAATGGATTATTGGTAGTCGAAACAAACTACATAGTTATTATTGTTACTTACCGTAGACCAAGTGAACTAGATTGAGTAGCGACCGCACGGTCGTACGTACGTACTACCTTCAAACCCATATTTGCCAATGACGCCTACACATCATGCTGTCTCTAAAGGTGCAAGCGCCCGACCGCCGAATTTTATGATCAATGTACCTTATGCTATAACATTTTATGTTATTTTATTTTACCTAATGACAATTTTACATTACCTCAGCACCCACAGTAGCCTTGCACTCATAGTTGAAAATACCCTGCAGCTTCCACTCTTGATGAAGTTATTATTGTCTATGATAATTGCACCTTATGCATTTTATACTAATGATAAAGCCCCATTACCTCAGCATCCACACTAGCCTTGTCCTTCTTCTGCGCCTTGGCCTGTCTCACTGTGTCACCCTGCGCGGCGATCCTGGCCAGCACCGCGCCCACGGCGTCGGTGGCACCGGTCACGGCGGGGGCGGCGGGGGCGGCTGGTGGGGCGTCCGGCTTCCAGTCCTGGTGGTAGTGGAGGGGTATTGAATAAAATGATGATAGAGTGGAGGACCGCGAAACCAGCCTATTTACATAGGCTACTTCCCTTTACAGGGATCGGCTTTTTTTCTTATGTCAAACAGGCTTTCGTGAGCTCGAGTTCGAGTGGTTGACATAAGAAAAAGAGGCGATCCCTTTTACGTTGCACCTATACATATGTGCGGTGACCTTAACAGCCCCTGACAGTTAAAGGCAGCCGCGTCGTAATTATAATGAAGTTAAAGTAAATTATAAAGTAAGTCACTAACGGCTCACATAGGTCTCCCGACAAAACACGCGTTACGGATGGGTTCCGCTCATCTCGCATAATCTTTATTGACCAAAACTCATTTCGCATAACTCGTATGGTCTAAACTTTTTTGGCCGAACCATCACTTTGCCAAGACTTATGTGGCATAAGGCTCGTTTCGTCTAAAACTCTTCAGGCACAATCTTTGAACACCTAAGTTTCGTTTGCTCAAATTTATGTTCGTCTATACCTATGTATAATCTTGTTTCTCCTAATGTTATCTTAATAAATAATATATTAAGTATGTAGTAAATGTACAAATTGTGGTATTTTTCTCCTACATCCCGAAAATCACGATATTGTATGATCAAAAAATCGAAAGTTAACGACCAATATAATTATTACAAACCCCATGAGATCGAAACCTAAAAATAGGTGCGACGACGAGCAAAGCGAGGAGGAGCGTGTTAGGTGCACATGTTCATCAAAACCAAAGCGGAGCGCAGCGAAGCGGAGCGGAGCGTTTTCCAAACAGCGGAAACAATACAAGGCACCAGTTTGCGCTATGTAGGGAGACGGTCCGTCAAAGTTAAAGCCAAACGAATATTATTACTTTGTATAAACCTAATAAACCTATGCCATAGCATTATTAGGCTATTCAAGATTTGGCCATACCATTATTAGGCTAAACAATGTTATGCGAAATAACTTTTTACTAAACGAGATTTATGCCATACGATTTTCGGCGTAACGAGACTTTGACGAAACGTTACTATGCAATACGAGATTAGGCAAATAAATCTTATGCCAAAAAAGGTAGAACCGTTACGGATATCTCGTGAGTATAAAAAAAAAATATTATTTTAATTACAGCGAAAAGTGGGTGTGTTGTCTGCGAGTCACCTCTGACTACCACATGTATAATTAAATTTAGGATAAACTCGATAAAAAGATATTTTAGAATAATAGGACAATTTACAGCTATACCTACTTAACACATATATCACACAGAATATCTTAGGTAAAAGATAAAGGGCTTACCTACAATAGGTATGTTTATTTAATAGAAAGCCATAAAAGATATATCTTTACAAAGTGCAACGTAGCTATTTATAATTATGCCAGCGGCAGCGTAAACAAAATGCTAAGGATGTAACAATCGCTGACCAACTCGAATTACTTCTAAACATTCCACATCATAAATGCGTTATCAAGCTATCACTTATCAAAAAGTTATATGACTCCCTTGCAATAAAATGAACATTTCAAAGATGATAAAGGTCTAGCTAAGTATTTCAATTATTTATCTGTGCTCGAAAAATATTTATATTATTTATATTTAGGTATATTTTATATTAAGTATGTATTATTATTTATATTTAGTATGTATCTATCTATGTATTTGTGTAGATATATCAGCTGTCCGACACCCATAACACAGGTTCTGCGTAGCTTGGGGTCGGATGGCCGTGTGCGAAATGTCCCCACTCCCCACATATTTAATAATAATATTTATGGACCCTAACGTGGCATCATGTTTCGTGGGATGCTCTCTACTGAGCTGCATGCTTGGCCAGGCGTAGGTACTGTCCAGAAGTGGGCGATAACTGGCTGGCGGACGATGTATGTAGGTACTAATGGTATGCAAATTCAAATCCATAGATTTTAAGCAGCCTTAGGTAAGTTTCATAATTTCATAGCATATATACCCTTAGTTTTAACATCAAGTTTTTTTTTACTTTGGGATATATTTATAAGTGCAAATATGCAAAAAACTTAAGTGGGTCGTTGTTAACGACCCTCTGGGCATATATGGGTTATGCAGGCAAATAAATTCAGAACGCAAAAAAGACAACGCTTATCCATTGAAATATGAAACCCGAAGACAATGTTTCAAAAAATGCGAGTCGCATGCGTCAGTATTTTGTTGGCTTCGGTATCGCGAGTTTTGTGACCATCAACCAGTTTACAGGCATCATCATTGCGTCAAGATTCATTTCAAAACGCAGGACTCAGTAACATCCGGTAAGTAGGCGCCTTACTTTTATAACCACGTACGTGAGAATCACGCAGGGTCTTCATAAACGCACGTACCTTCAACCCGTTTACACCCTACTTCTCATAAGCCAGGTGCCAACTGCCAAGTTACCGAGTAGGCCAGGTTTATAACTACTTATACTAAGTTAAGTCACAGAAGGCATAATAGCTGCGTGATTGTGTCAGGAAACTGATGACCTTTGTAATAGGTACCGAGGTATATGGTGAGGCCTTTTGTCTATCAGTCGCACATTACAAACGCAAAACAAGTAAGTACTATACCTGTCCCGTAGCAGCCTTGTACTGAGCTTTCAACTCCAGCAGTGACTTGACAGCGGCGTCCACCGCTGCTTTCTCAGCTTTGGCAGCCTTCAGCGCGCGCACCGCCTCACCCTGCTTGGCCACGCGAGCGTGCAGCTCTGCAGCGCTAGATGCAGCGGCGGAGGCTGCGGGGTCAGCGCTGGATGCTGGTTTAGCCGCAGGGGTTGCTGCGGCGGCGGGTTTTGGCTGGAAAGAAAGGGGACGGTTACTAGGGAATACTTTGGTTGGATTGTATCCGCATCCGCAGAGCTAGGGGTAGCTGCGAAAGCACTGCAACGCTAGGTGCTGGCCCTGTAGCACGGTGTGCTATTAAGACGTGACAAAAGTTCTCTGTCGCGCTCACTCTTGAGGCAGCGCGATGTGAGTGAGCGCGATGCAAAACTCTTGTCACGTCTTAAATGCGCCCCGTACTAGCCCTTCTAGTTTAGCTGTGTAGAGATTACAGGAGGATGGACAGGTATTTTTAATCGACTTCGAAAAAAGGAGAAGGTACTCGTCGTCTGTAATCTGTACCTAGATAGGTAGGTACTTTTTTATACGGGATTAAATATTTTATTTATTAAATAAGTACCTGGCTAGCATTTAAAACTGCTGAAAAAAGATAAGGTACTCTATCTGTATCTACTCTCGTCTGCGTGTAGGTATAGTAGATGTTAAGGACAGCAGAAAAAAAACTCACTCAACGAAATGAACCACTTCACAAACACTCGACATACATACGATTTAAGTATCAGCAGTATTTACTAAACAATACTACAAGAAACTTTACATGGTAGAATGTCCCATAATGTATCGAACAAAACTAAAGAACACGTACCCTACCAACTTACCACACAATCATTTCACTTTCTACAAATTACGCCGGACCTCGAACAGGTTTGTGAAAAACGCGAGATGTTGTATCGCAACGAACGATGTGCAATGCTGCGTTAGTTAGCGAGAATTACAATATACGGTACGAATACACGCAAAGAATAGAGGTGCTAAGTTATTCTCTTGTAAATGCCAGAGTGGATTTTTGCTGATGTGGAATGAAAGCAAATGAACTTCATTGCTGGTTGTTGGCAAATTAGGACTACGCAAGGAACATAACACGACACGACACAAAAACACGCACTGAACATTGATACTACTAGAAGAAATAACTTCCGGTCAATAAATACTTGGCCCAGCATGGATTCGAACCCGCAACCTGCGACCTTCGGCACCTCGTCAGTATTTAAATTCTCTTTGTTCAGCACTAGAGCCAGAAGAAGGTCGCTGGTCGCTGCCGGCCGGGCCGGGTCGTCAGCTGATCGTAACAGTAACCGCCATGATGATCGAAATAAGGACTATATCCCATTAAACGGGGAAAGACATCTGTAAAAACCCTTATAACATTCGAGGGTAGTTTTTGTTTGTGTCATGCCAGATGTCTTTCCCCGTGGAATGGGATATAAGTACGTAGTAATTTAACCCATAAACAGCCATGGCTACTTAAATTATTTGGTTTTAGCCCTTAACTCAAGCGGTTAAAGTTCAAAACAGGATGTCTGGCCGATTAGGGGTTAATTATTATTATCAACAACGACATTTATAGCAACTAAAATCAGTTACAAAGTTGGAGTTGTCATGTAAATAAAGTACTTAATATAAATATTTATCTCATTAATTTCTCGCCATGTCGAAGTCTGTTTGTATAGGTAACTACCTATCCCGAGAAGCGGGAGGTAGGAGTGGGAGCTCACTCACTCCGGTACTGTGAGTTTAAAAGCACAAGTAATTATTTGAACAACATTTCAGTTGAACAACATTTCAACAACATTTCAGTTGAATGTTAACAGATTTCTGAGATTTTAATGATAACAACATTATATTTCGGTTTATGAACGAAACGTTTGCCGTCACCTCAAGTGTGTTGTCAATGTCAACTGTCAAATTGACAATGACAATTTATTTGTCAAGTGTCAAAGAGTTGAAGAAAAGTTTACGCGCCCTACCCGCGCAGTTTTTTTTATTTTAGAATTGTAACTTATTTTGCTTTTAGTTCTCGTGTTTGTGATGTTGCGATATCGGCATTAATTAAACAAAAGCTGTAAGTCAATTCAGTTTAGTTTTGCCAAGATTTCAGCATAATTCTTAGGTATTGTTTACAATTTTACGGTAATTAGTAAGTACCTACTTATTTATAATGTTTAATAACTTGTTAGTTTACTGACCAAATTCGTAAAATATATTAGGATATCAGGAGATACGTGATCAGTGTAATAGATGTCTCTATTGTATTGGGACTAACTATTGTATACACATAACACCTGTGATAAGTAAGTGCAGAAATGCACTACTCTATCTAGCATGGAACTAAGGCTTGAGTGATACGTTATATCTGTATGCACTTGTGGCCCATTTGTTCACAACTATACCATCATTTACCCTATCATTCACCAACCAAATTTGCCCCCTAGATAACCCATCAAATATTGTAAGCAGGTAAACTACTGTGCCATAACCAAATTATATTTACTAACAAATTTACCTTATCTTTTTCAGTTTGCAATACATGCACTACTAACATCCTAATTATAATTTGAATTATGGATCCTCTACTTATACCAAAAGTAGAAAAAGACACTGATGAAGATGTAATCCTGGTAGAATCTGAACAGAATTCTAAACATGTGATGCCAAGACCTATGGTATTCAGTTCATTAGACCCCCCACCCAAAGGGCACCCGGAGAGGAAGGTTAAAGTTGAACACATTGGTGACTTCCAAACTCTTATGATAACTCAAAAAGTGGATGTTCAACCTAAATTTAAGTGCATAATTCACCTAAACACTAATGTTTGTGATAGGAAACATAAGCACAGAAGGAAGCAAAAGAAGACAAGTAAACACACAGATAAGAAAAAGCAGAAACCAGTGGTTAAACCACAAAAAAAAGAACCACAGGTTATTGTAAAGGAAGAACCAAAGTTGACAGTTACAGAAAGAATAGTCCCAGTTTGCTACAGATCCCGTTATTGCTGCATGAAAGCACGGAAAGTTGGTATCTTAATTATGTTTCGTAATTCCTATAACCTAATTATAATAATTGTATTTAAGAAATGATTTACTATTTTCAGTCTAACTGTACAACTAAAGTGGACCAAAAAAATGGCATTCATGAAAAGGAAAAGAAAATTAAAATAAAAAATAAAGCATACAAGTCTGCATGTCACAGGAAATCCGAAAAGGTATATATGTATAAATGTGAAATAAATCAATGTCAGCTATGCTTGTATCATGTCAGCTGTGCTTCTACCATGAATGTGATATGGTAAACAATTTGGGTAATCCTGCATATAATATACATATTTGTGCGTATTTACATGTATTCATTCTAAAATATATATTTTTTCAGAGCAAGGACCGTAATAAAACACAGAGATATGAGTCAGAGTTATCTTTTTCCCTATCTCCGATATCAAGTGATACTGATTATGGTAACCTATCTTATGATGATGTTAGCCCTGGAAACCTCAACCTCAACTCCGAAGATGAAATGGACATACTCATACAAAAAACGAAAGAAGTAAGTTTAATCAATTTGTTTGGTTCACTATAAACTACAATACTTCAACCATGTCATAGTAACATTTTCGTGTTTCAGAGGGAAAGACTCTTGATACAGCAGGGACTAGGCAAATGGTCTTACACGGAGCCTATGGAGTCATCAAAATCACCTTCATCTGCCATGAAAACTTCCCGAGAGTACAGGAGGAAATCAGAAGACAGTGACTCATTATACAGTTCAGAAATGGATGTTTCTATCCACTCGTTGGCGACAGTGATTCTTACGAGGGTTGACACCGAAGTCTACTCTCCTACTCAGGGTCCCGAAAACTTTTACTACCCGGAAACGACAGTGGCCGCTAACACACACACTGAAATTTACTCACCTACCATGGATCCAGCTGAACTCTTCAATCTGTGTTACGAATATGGAAGTACAAGAGAGACAAAAAACACAGGCAACTCATATGACTGTGAGGTCTATTCACCGACAATGGTTCCGTTTCAATTTTGCCAACCCTGTAATGTCTGCTGCGACGCAGATACAAAGAATATGCTGGAAAAAGATATAGTAAATGTGAAACGAGAACTGCTTACACCGCCGCTAAACACAGACAGCAGTTACAATAATGATACTGGATATCATAGGAGAAACAATTTGATAACTGTTAAAACAGAGCCTGAAATAAATCAAGTTAAAGTTGAAAATTTGCAAATAGGTAAGTTGTGATTTGTCTTCTGAATAATAGTTTGATGATTGTATTAAATTGTGTGTCGTGAATATTTTTATGGTAATTGTGTTTAAAATATTTTAGATATTGATGATTCAAAGTCTAATTAATCAGCTTGTACAAGGGTCTTTGTATTTTAGTTATATTTTTATTTTTATAGATTTTTTAAATGTTTATGTTGTGCTCCCAGCTTGAGCATAGTACTTTAGTTTTAATTTCACGCATTTGTGAACATCTTTTTATGTTACCTTTTTTCTATGTAGATTTTTACTTTTTTGTTGATTACATAACTAAATACTATATAATTTCTTTCATTTTATCTGTATCCCAAGTCAGAAAACCAAAAAATTATTTATTATGTCCATTGCCGTTCTTTTTTATGTAGGTAGGTATAGGTAAGTACATAATATATTATAAGCATGTTTTTTTCCGCTCAACGTCCCGCATATACACAGTAAACAAGCCTCAATACTCACACCACACACTCTCCTGAATGACCCGGCAGCCTCCTTGCATATCCACCTGGCACTAAAAAGCACAAAGAATGTCCCTAGTACTAACTAAACAAGCCTTAAATAAAACACAATCTCCCCTCACCAGTCCAGGCGTTTCCTTAACATGTCTATCAGGCACTGAAGAGTTTATAATCCGCGCTGATAAAGAAACTATATGGAAATGGCGACTAAATGTATCTAGCTTCTGTCCCGTCTACGGTTATCCCTAAAGGAGCGCTAAGCTATACGCTGTTTAGATAAAGAAACAATATGAAAATGGCCGATTCCACTAACCTGTCCCGGCAGTTCCTTGGCGTGTCCATCGGGCACGTGGAACAGCACGAGCGGGGCGGGGCGGCCGCTCTGCGGGGAGGGGGGGGAGGGCGCCGCGTCCACTCTGAAGAACCCTCGGCGTTGTATCTGGATGATGTCGCCTTGTTTGACGGAGGCGAGGGCCGGCTCGCCTAGCATCGGGATCTCCCACTGGAAGGGAGAGAGTGGGTTAGATGGCATAAAAGGGCATGTATAATTAATTGGTATTTCGTTTATTAAACGTAAATAGTTAAAACTGGTAATACCAGGATGAGAAAGATTGGAGAGACGACCGAATGGCGTAGTGGTTAGTGACCCTGACTACTGAGCCGATGGTCCCGGGTTCGATTCCCGGCTGGGGCAGATATTTGTTTAAACACAGATATTTGTTCTCGGGTCTTGGATGTGCCCGTAAAATGGCAATAGGCCCGCCCCCTATTACATTGGGACTAACATACACTCTGGCGAAAAGTGGGTGCAGCAATGCACCTCTGCCTACCCCGCAAGGGAGTACATTAGTACAAGGCGTGAGTGAGTGTGGAGAGATGTTTTGCAGATGATGATTGGAACGGAACATAAATCTTGCAGATACAAAGTTAAAATAGCTATTCTTTATAGCTTTAATGACACAAACTCCGAAGAGAAGCAGTTTATCTGAATTAAGGGCACAGCATAAAAACGTAACGTTTACTTTCTTTTCTTCTGTCAAACAGGCGTTCCCGAGTTCGCGCAGAAGAAAAGAAGGCGGTTCGATTACGTTACGCTTATATGTGCTGTGAAAGTAACGAAACATAAATTACAGAGCAACCACTATTACATAATTTACTACTCAGTACTTATAACCTATGTCATACCAATTTATACTAGAAAACAGCTCACCCTAGTCTGATGCCCAATGTACTGCTTGAAGTCTTCATCTTTGCCCAACAGCGGCTTCGATATGATATGGTCGAAGTACACACAGTAAGTCTCGACTGCCGGCGACTTGGCGGTGTCGGCCAGCCAGGTCACCTTGACCGTCTTCTTGAAGTCTTTGTTATCGAGGTTGGGGGTTCCGTCTATACTGGTTATTGTGCCGTCAGCCGATCTGAGGATTAGAAGGTTTGTAAGATTATTTTATTTAGGATTTAGTTTATCTTTAGATATTAGGGAGGAGGGTAATAGAACTAGAGGATTCAGTGTATTATTAGGGTATTTTTTTTATTTCAAAACCGTGTTTAAAGATGGCCAAGAATAGTCTTGATCAAAATAGCACCTCTAAAATAACAAACAAAAAGAATTCACTCCGCAACACTTTTTTTTTATTTCCAAGTCGTAGAAAATTTGATCAGAATAAACCCACAAGTCACCCTTTCGGTTAACAATACGCTTTTTTAACAACCTGTATCCATATAAAACATACTCACTTATGAATCTTATCAATCATGACGTTCCCGTAGTAAATAAACGTGGTATTCTCTCCCTCCTTCAGCAGCTTGGCGTCTGATTGGTCAATTAATAGCCGAGGCGCCACCCACACCTCCTTGGTACCAATATTCTCGTTCTTCGGATGCAGAGGTACAGTTAGTGTCGACTCGTTGACTCCCTTGAGGTTCACTGGTACAGGGGTGGTCTCTATGGTTGTGTAGCGGGGCGCGATCGGGTCGATGACCTGGGGGAAAGGTTGTCAATAAATGAATGATACTGAATTAATGAATGGTAATGTTACGTTGGGCAGATTAGTCACAGTATAGTTGCATAATATATAGTACCTACCAACAGAAGAGACGATAGGCGTAGGTAAAATTACATTTATTTAAATAATTTGTTTGAAATCGACATCACATTTTAAACCATATTAATAACGAATGTATGTCTCTTTTACTATTTTTAATGTAGCGTTGCCTTGGCTTTGATGTAAAATGTGGCCTATTATTTATTTACTCTGCTTTGGCAAATACTATAGGCCTGGAATACCTATGTACGTAGGACCCGTGACAATGGGGGGCAATCCGGGCAATCCTGCGGGCGTATGCAAATGTACAAGGCATTTAAATGATTGCCCAGATTTGATGACCCAGATCTCTTTACTCGGCATGCGCGGTCGTCCCTGCAAGACTGTACCTTCTTGTTGATGGCCCAGATCTTGTCCCACTCCATGAAGACGACGGAGCGGCTGGAGCCCTGCGCGCCGATGAACTGCCGCAGCGCCTCCACTGTCATGCCGCGCCGGAGCACGCCGCGCACCGTCGGCATATGGAGATGCTGGAGGTGTTAGAGCATCCCCATGCAAAGGGAGGATCCTCCGACCAGGCCGGGTGGAGTGGCCTGGCGGGCAGCTGCCCAACGGTTAGCGTTAGGGATTTCTATATATTGCAGAGTAGGTGAGAAACTTCGAATGCGCGATGTAGGATTTTCATAGTAATTTGCGTAGTTCCCATACATCTTCTCTGTATTGAGTTCCGAGCGCCATCTGTTGATCGTCATGTGAACTAGTGGCTAGGAGTCCGCCACGTCGTCCCTGCAAGACAGTATGTACCTTCTTGTTGATGGCCCAGATCTTGTCCCACTCCATGAAGACGACGGAGCGGCTGGAGCCCTGCGCGCGGATGAACTGCCGCAGCGCCTCCACTGTCATGCCGCGCCGCAGCACCCCGCGCACCGTCGGCATGCGCGGGTCGTCCCTAGAAGGGGAACGTTCAAATTTAAAATACTCATACAAAAATTTCATAACATCAGGACAAATTTCTTATTGAGTAACACAAAATTGATTCTATAGTTACGCATAAAATCTGTGTTTTAATCTCTAAACATAGAAATCTTTAATACTAACCCTCAAAACATAGTTTCATACCTTTTTGATTAAATACTCACAAGCAGAGCTAATAGACTAAATAATCCATTTTGATCTAGAGACTGTTATTTTAATCTCAGATACTAAATTGATACATTCTGAAAGGTTCATCAGCAGTCGATTGTCGCGCCAATAGAAAGATAGGTCACTTGATCACGGCACAATCGACTGTTGATGAACCGTTCAGAATCTGTCAATTTAGTATCTGAGATTAAAATAACAGACTTTAGATCAAAATGGATTTTATAGTTGGGTATGTTTGTGCGTTTTTAATCAAAAAGGTATGAAACCATGTTTTGAGGGTTTCGTTGTCAAATGGCTGAAACAGAAAATTTCTTTCGTCATGAAGTTCAAAATATAGGGGAGAGGGGATTCAAACAGGAACTTGAAAGTAAAAGATAACTGGGTGGCTTTTGAAAGGTCTACTTAAAAAGTCTGTTAAAATATAATTTATTTTACTTACCATCCATCTACAAGGCCTTGTTCGACGAACCACGTTAACTTTCTCTTCGACAATACTGTGTTGGTCATGCTCAATCTGAAATGATAATAAAATACGGATTAATGAAGGTATACCTATTTCCGAAATAGCATTACATAAACGGGAAACTCACAAGCAAAAAACATAACGATAAAACGGGGGAAAGTTAACAAAAAAACCATGGTCGTACCACCATAAAGCATTCCAATCACCTCAATCCTGTTATACATTTGTAATACATTATGAATCTTACTCCATATGTAATTGTGTATACTGATACTCTTTATTATTATTATTTGTCTACTTTGTTTGTCATCAGCACGCTATAATTTTAAATGGCCTCAATATTATTTTATTGCACACCTTCTTACTAGTTTTCCTTATATCCTGTAGGTTGGCTGCTAGAAAATGCTTTTAGCACTAAGCCCACCATACATTTACTTCTTATACCTGTGCCATTAAGACTTTCTAAATAACCAAATTTATACCTGTGAAATAAATACTTAAGGGGATTACGAAACCTAAAATGCTAAAGTCGGTTTGATATACTTGATTAGATTGGAAAAACGGTAGCTTCTATCACTTTGAGAAAAATATATATTGTAGCAGAGGGTATACTCAACATGATATTTGCTTAGAAATTGGTGCAGGATTATAATAAGTATGTTAAAAAAAATTACAAACAGACCATGTCTTTTGCCATTTTTCGACTTATTATGAAAAAACCCTCGAAATCAGAGGGCCCATTTTCATGGAATCTTATATGTATGTGTAGGTAATTAAATTCTTAACAAAGTTACCTTAAAGAGTTGGATTTAATGGACCAGAAGTCAACTTTTTTTGCAAAAAACTAATAAATTCCGGTTTAAAAATGATGACTGCTGTAAGCTGATGTATGCTAGGTAAGCTACACAATATACAGGGTGTTGAAAATTAAGTTCTCAATTTGTATTATTTGAAACCAAAAACCGTAATTTTTTATAGTATATATTTTAAGATGTGGTAGTCTGTACACTAAAGGGTGTTCAAAAGTATAAGTACTTTTAAAAATTGAAGAACTAAAATGTACATATTTTTTTAAATCTATGAATTTAACAAGCTTTGCAAAAAAAGCGGTTAAGTGCGACTTTATCTACATATATACACACATACATACACTCTCACGCCTTGTACTAATGTACTCCCTTGCGGGGTAGGCAGAGGTGCATTGCTGCACCCACTTTTCGCCAGTGTTGTTTAAATCCCAATGTAATAGGGGGCGGGCCTATTGCCATTTTACGGGCACATCCAAGACCCGAGAACAAATATCTGTGTTTAAACAAAGATCTGGTCCAGCCGGGAATCGAATCCGGGAACTTCGGCTCAGTAGTCAGGGTCAATAACTACTACGCCATACGGTCGTCTAGTATTAAAAAAAACTCATAAAAAATATGTATTTAACACAGCTTTTGAACTCCTGAAGGAAATAGAGGGGTGTTATAAGTTTAAAGGAAGGGCTGAACCAGTTTTTTTTTATTAGGGTTATAGGTAATGTACCTATATTTTTTATTATTTTTTCAAATATGTAAATGTCATACCATTATTGAATTGCCATAAAATTACATATAGTTATAGTTATAGAAAAGGGCAGGGAAACCAGTGCCCATTCGCCACTGCAACCTAAAAGATCTATTGTGACTCCCCTTGCCAGGTCAAATCTCACTCTACAGGCCCAGGTAAACCTGATATTACCACCTATATAGGATGTTGCAAAAAGATTATACTATGCCAACAGGCGGTGACTCAGGGAGTTATTCTGAACAATTTTTGTTCTACTAGTTTTGGAAATTCTCGAAAAATAAATTCGGTCTTTATAGTAAAAAGTCACGTGATCGAATAAGTTTCTTTGTAAAAGGTTTTATTTTGTGAATTTTCAAAATTGTTGAAGAAAAGTGGATCAGAATGACCCCTAAATCCACTTTTGGCTTAGCTTTATACCCATTTTGCAACACCTTGTATATCGTCAGCGTCACCTCAGATCGTAATCATCGTAACTCCTCGTGACCAACTTTAAAAGGAGACACATATACTGTTTTATTTGTAGTTCTAGTTAACATACTACCTACCTAAAGTTTTTTTTAACTAGCCTAAAAAGGATTTGTTTAGACAGTCTATCTTCCTGTTCAACCGCAGCCTGAGTGCCAGTGAGTTTCTCAATGACTGAAAGGAGGCCACATTAGTGCTCCTAAATAAATAAAGCAGGCCTGTAGATTATCTTTCCGTTGACCGACACATCTAACTGCTGTAAGAGCCTGACAAGCTCTTCGAACGAGTCTCTCTGTAGTACGTGGTGGTACGGTCTCGACCTTTCGGACAGTCAGTTTGGCATCCGAAATGCGTGATCGATAGTGGGTACAATACTTTGCGTTCGTTCACTGTCGGAGCAGGATGAGAACTAGCTCTTAGCTTAAAAATAGTAACCGCGTTCCTAGAGGGCTGACATCCCAAGGATTCATTACGAAAAGCTGTGCTCGCCATGCAGTGCATGGGCTACTTAGGAATCTGGGAGGCTGTTGCAAAGGAGTCCATTGCCTCTATACGGTACGGGTGCCGTGCGATTTATGGCCCTTCCAGGAGCACCTGTTTTGTCAAGTCGAAGAGAATGGCTCGTATTCGACGCAACCTGCAGTACTGGTGGGATTGGTTGGAGGTCTGGACAGCACGTAGCTGCAGCAGCCGTCATGCCGTCATTCGACGCATAGATGCAAAAAAAAGTTGAAATTCATGTTAATAATTAGATTTTAATTTTACAATATTGCAAAAATAAATATTAACATTGTTGAGTATGTTATTTTATTTTAGTAAAGTAGTAATAAAAACAAAGGCTTATTGCATAGTTTTCGTTCACGCTCGCCTACATCGCACGTTGTATATGAGAATAAAGGGAATTACTAAATTTTCTTGTTTAAAAATCACGGTTTCTGGTTTAGAGGAAAACAAATTGTAAAATGCGGAATACAGTTTTTTTTTCGAATAAAGAGTAAAACAAAACATGTAAATTCAAAAAACGTTTCTATTGACACTAGGGCATACAATAAAATACGGAAAAAAAAAAGTATTTTTCAACCACCACCAGTATTGAAAGTTAATACCGGTATTGAAGTAATACCGGAATCGGACTTTTTAGGCTATAAATAAAGCGATTAAGGTATAGTTAGCCTTGTGTTCTTATATACTATGAAAGCGCACTTGTTTCCAATAGTTTAATGTAGTTTTTGGCCGTTGGAAATCTACTGTTGCCCATGCGTAAACCGACACCAAATTTTTTGTTTCAAATCTATCATTTTAACTCTAATACTCAATTGTCGTAGAAATCTATATTTATAATTACAGAATTTGATTGCCTTTTCTTGTTTAATTTTGGCCTATAGTCCTTTAAACACAATATTTGCCATTTATAACAACAAGAAAGTCTAATACCGGTATTAGTACCGGAATCCCGAAGTAGTAATACCGAAACTCAATACCGGTATTGAAAATTATTCCGGTATTGCATGCCCTAATTGACACCAACTGACACTAATTGACTTTTCGCCGAGAAAAGTGGAGTTACAATGTTTGCGATCTAAAGTGATTATAGAATAATTAGAACTATCTATTTTTTTTCAGTTCACCTGGTGTTGACTGAAATTGTAATTAGGTACTGACTCCTTGACTTGAAAATAACTTTTTTTATAATCGTTATTACAAAACCGCAATTTTTTTAATACAGCAATATTTGTAGGTACTTACAGTGAGCAAAAGAGCGCAAAAAGGTTTTATTTTTTTTTGGTTTTAAGAAACAAAAATATTATTTCTATCATATCCAAAATACACATACTTAAGTACATATTATACCTCACCCAGACCACCCCATATCACCACCTTTGCCAGCTACGTAACCTTTTGGGACACCCTGTATATGCAGAGTTCTGCAAACTACTGTTCTGCTTTTAAAACACCAAAATAAAACAGGTCGTCTAACTAAAAGGTCACGTGACCAAAAAAAAATATATGGAGAAGCGTTTTTTTTTTTCACGAATATAAAAAAATACGTAGGATAAAAGTTATTCAGAGTAACGCCCTTTCGGCTAACTATACTTTTTTTAATACAACACCCTGTAGTCCCTCTTATATTAAAATCTGCCCCCAAGTGAGGCTATACTTAATTCGCGATAAAAAAAACGCGAATTTTTACATTCTGATTTCATTTCCAGGGTTTTAGACATAACATCAATAACATGCTGCACACGTAGGTTTCGGCTTAGTTTAGTATACCCTTTTTGCAACAACCTGTATAAATATCGGCACGGGCACGACTTTTTATAATTAATGATTAAATATTAAAAATACTTTCAAATAAAAATAAATATTTTCGTATCACTTACAAAACAATATTACTTACTTAGTATATGTTTAACAAAGTGGCATGTCTTCACTTTAATGTTTTCGAGTACTATGTTAAAATTTCATGTCATTGTCCCGAGAACGCCCCGCATACCTCAACCCCCCTCACTAGATTTGACAGATTCTGATTTTCTTCTAGCTTTAGTGACAGCCTTAATAAATAACCAAATACAAGCCGTACCTGCTATACTCCCAAATATAAGGCTTCCTCAGCCCCAGTGCGTCAATGAACCAGTAGAACTGCGGGTCCCGGTCGTGGTACTCCATGGTCCTCAGCACGTGCGTCACGCCCTCGATGGAGTCCACGATCGGGCAGGCGAAGTCGTACGTTGGGTACACCCTGTAGATAGGAGAGAAGGAAGGTGAGGTTGGATCAGTGTATGTAATGTAGTTATGGATTTGTTTCATGAACTTCGCATTGGACAAAGGTGCCTCATATTAGTTTAGCGTAGGTAAAAGAGACATACAGACTATATTTTTTTTGCATTTATCAATAATGAATAGTAACAGGCTCTCAAATAAAAAAAAAAACATTTTAAAAATAGCGGACGGACTTCTGCTATCGTTTCCTGCCGTAAGCTATTTGTAGGTTGTCAATTATCCTTATGCGAACGGCCACCATTTTCATATATTTTTTTTTATCATTCACGTTTACATATGCATGGTGTTATAGGTGTGAACCTGCGGGCGGATACCTACTAGTATTGAGTCTGTGGAGGCGGAGATTCGTACATATTTCTCCGCCATAGAGTAAATAACCGTAGTGCGTGCGATCATACCGCTGGCGTCGCGGACGCGGTCTAAAGCACCGCAGTAAGTTGCCAACATTCAAGATATAAGATATATAATCTTACTTATACTGGCTGCCAGTCCTCGGGTGCACCTCAGGCTTGCACCTATAGATCGTAGGGTCTCGCATGCACCCGTTGGCCGACGCCATGTCGATCTTGGCTCGCACGCAGCATCGCACTCCGCTGTCTGACGCCTTCTTCATCTCTTCCCAGAGCTGCAGGTTCTTGGCTACGGCTGGGTTGGGGGGTAGAAGGGGTTTTATCTAATTTATAAGATATATAAGATGTTATACCTAACAAAAGAGATCAAAGAAATGCATGCACACATATCAATATTGTTTGTTGCTGCGCAAAGTTAATAAAGATAGTGAAACAGCAGTTTTCTTAATTAATTTCTAGACTTCAGCCGTACATAGCAGTTTTGAGATTAGAGATTTTAAACAGAAATTACGAAATTAGTCTTGTTGAACGCTTGATCCTGTTAGCGGAAAGTCTTCCAAAATTTCCAAGCAAACAATCTGGCAAAACTAATAAAATTTATACGGTTCATCATCAGTCGATGTTCCGCGATTAAGTGTCGTATCGTTCTATTGGCGGGACAATCGTCTGTTGATGAACCTGCTCCATGGATCCCTGATGTCAGGTAGGTATAGTGCCTGTAGTTTATGACCGAGTGGTCGAGACCTACAGGTCACTATAATTATATCAAACAGTTTTAGATAACGGGTTACGGGTTGATGAACCGTAAAGAATCTGTCAATTTAGTATCTGAGTCTTCTGGCAATCCAGCAAACTCACAGTTATTCCTATTCCGGCTCTCCGTCTTGCTGTCCCTCTCAGCTTTCATCTGTTCAGCGGGCGTGTCGTCCACAAACGCCTTCCCTTCCTTGATCAGCTGCTCGCAGTACTGCAGCATCAGGTCGAAGTACTGCGACGTGTGCGTGAAGAGGTCCGGCTTGATTTCAAGCATTTCCACGTCGCCAAGTATCACCTGGAGAATAGAATATAATACACTTTATTTGCACCATTAAATAAATTATTACAAAAATACAACTTATACTTTCCTAAATAATAGTTCAAAAAGGCGTACTAGCTTTGGTCAGTTAAGTTCATAGCAATACGATTTCCCTGAACCCTTAAATCACTATCACAATTCTAAGCATTCAGACAGACGCTGGAAGCTACTTTGCTTTATTTGCTGCAGTGAAGTGTTATTTATAAAAAACAATAGGATACCTACATATTTATGTAGAAACCCTACACCTATGGGGAACGCCCAATGCACCAGCGTAGTGGAAAGGAGTCTTAGCCAAGCTAAGCTATACCTGTTTGATACATAATCTTATACGATAATCATTCCGCACTAGGTGTTCCCGCGAAATTAGCTTCGCCTTAAAAACTTTTTCCGTGGGAATTCCGCGATAAAAGTACCCTATGGATATGCCAGGGTGTCAGCTAACTCCATACCAAATTTTATTAAAATCGATTCAGCCATTTTGCTGTGAAGAGGTACCAAACATACAAACACACACACATAAACTTTAGCCTTTATAATATTAGTAGGATAGGATAAGATAGGTTACCTTCTCAAACTCGGCGTTTTCCTTGGCGGGGTTGGTGTCGTCGAACCTCATGATGAGCTTCCCCTGGAAGGCCTGCTGGTAGTACTGGTTCAGCAGCGCTGCCTTCGCGTGACCGATGTGCAGGTATCTGCGGGTTAGGGGTAGTTACATGTACAGAGGATAAAAAGGGTAAGTAATGGTTGGAGAACATAATGTTTACCAGACACTAGGCTTACTTATACTTTTTTTCATAAGTATGCTGTCTGTGGGAAAGTGATTGTTGGAAAATGGAAAATAAAATAGAGTTTGCAAAAGTTCCTTTTTGGAACTTTTTGTAGTGAGAGCACTTTGTCTTGGTAACTAGTAAATTTAAATTAATTACATGCAATATACTATAATGGTTAAAAGTGCTTTATTAAGGGAACCAAACTTACCCAGAAGCCTCAGGCGGGAACCTCACGATGACCTTGCCCATCTCGGCGTGAGGCAGGTCGATGAACTTGCCCTCCTGCAGCCGTCCAGCGCCCGCCTCGCCCGCCGCTGGGGACCTCCTGGAAATATTACACCATTATGTTATAATTTGTTGGCTAGAAGTGACACAAATTGGATGTTTATTACACACCACAGTGCAGTGTTGAGTGTTTCACTAATCCTGAATGATACTACCACTTATCTTAATTAATGGGTTTATAAGGTACCCAAGGACAAAGTTTTAAAGTGCTACTTAGAGGCACATGTTCACATGTATGACCAACAGTAAACAAGATATCATTATCACTTTTATTTTGTGAATACATGTACTTACACATGTGTTTAAAGTACTCAAAATAAAATAATAATAATACCTTGACGAGGCCTTGCTGATGTTCTGCTGCACATCCTCGGGCAGCTCCTTGAGAGCCTTTACGACGGGCGGCCGCGCCTGGATCAGCTTCATCCAGCGGAGGATATTCTTGGGTGGGGTGGCCTTGGAGATGTCCTTGAACTTGTTGGATACTGCAGATAAACAGTATTTGATAAATAAGTTACTTGCACACCAATATTAAGAACTTAGTTACAAGTCAGAAGAAAATAAGGTAGAGATTTCTTACATAGTTTTAAAATATGTATCATTTGATTGAATGAATATCATTTCAGTGTTAAATACTAGTGGTCTAGAGGGGCTTATTTATCAGTGAATAAAATAGATCTTCTCTAAGCTCATTTCAGTAATTAAGTATACCATTCTTTTATTTACAATTAAAAACTCAATAATGTTTGTTTTAAAATTTAATTAGGGTTGTTTGATAAGTTTAATGTGTTGTAATTATTTAGGTACATACCATGGAGTACACTGAAGACAGCAAGATCAGACACAGACAGTGATTCTCCAACCAGGTAGGTGAGCGGACTGAGGGTTTTGTCCAGATATTCCACCGATTTGGGCATTTCATCCTCCAAGATCAGGCTGAAGGAGAGCCAGTGGTTCATTGTCACCTTCTGCAGGGGACCGGCTGACTTGTTGAATGCATTCTCAAGCAACCTTATCAAATCATTGCTGGTTCCATATGTCACCGGTTTTTTACTGTTTGGGAGCGTCACGGTAGATTCACTTCCCCAAGCCACATCTATGCTCTTCGACAAGGACCTGTAGAGTTCTATAGCTAGGAAACCACCTGGAATTAAGGATAAAAATAGATAGTAAATAGAGAATAGAAAAATCTGATGCAATAAAAAGAAATAAGTGTTTTTATGTATTACCCAAAGGCGGGTTAGCCTTGTTACAGGTTATTTTCATCGTGGTCTTTCTTGTGCTAGAGCTTTTTAGTTATTTCTTCCTCAGAAAAGGAAGTACCGCCCGGAATTTCGAGCACACACACGAAAAAGGAAACGATGCAGCGTGAACAGCTGTCACTACTGTCATCGAGAGAGCACGTCACGTCAGTCGTCATAAATGACGTTTTTTAGGATGCGTTCATAAAAATCACTCGCTATGTTGGATCATGAATGGGATATCGGTTGTGTTCTATGTAGCAAAAATGCCGTAATAATTATGAATATTATGATAATTTGACTCTTTGACGTCTACATAAAATAGTTTTCTAGTTTTTCAGATTCAAGAACACAAACACTGTAATATTTTTGGTGGATTTTGCATTTTATTATTATTTGTGATTTTCCTCGCGCTTTCCCTTTATCCTTCTCCTTTTATTTGCTTTCCATTTGTAATTTTTATTTAAAATGAAAAGTGTTGAACAGGTTTGTAGTTAATAATTCATATTTCAGTAATTTTCTATTATTAATAATTTCATCCATTTATTTCTGAATTTATAACAATATGTTGCTTTATTTTACTCGATTAAAACCCTTGAACATATTTTATCATTCACCCACCTGTACACCAGCCCTACCAACCTATTCATGAAGGCATTCTATTGTTTTCAGAAATAGAAAGCCTAGGTAGACTATATAGGTAATATTCCGGCTATATTATTAATGAAGCTAGATGTCTTGTACTTAAACCATGAAGATGAAGAAACAAAATGTGCGCACCGTTTCACTGGTGGTCTGCACCTTCACCTACTTGCTGATTGGGGCTGCCGTGTTCGACGCACTGGAGTCAGATACAGAGAGTAAAAGATGGGAAATATTATCAGGTTGGTATTTCATTGGCTCTGCAATATGTTAATAGAAGCACTAAGATACAACACAATGCTTGTTATTTCCAACTAATTAAAAAGAAAACAAGAAGAGTAATCTCATAAACACTTATTTTTTATTAAACTCATTCAAATTTAAAATAAATTTAACACATTCAAATTAAGAACAATTTGCTTTTATCCTTTCCAGATATGAGGAGTGGTCTAATACGTAAATACAACATCTCAGCAGAAGACTACCACATGATTGAGATAGTGATCATAGAGAACAAGCCTCACAAGGCGGGTCCACAGTGGAAGTTTGCCGGCGCATTCTACTTCGCAACAGTGGTGCTGGCTATGATAGGGTATGGTCATTCAACACCGGTGACTGTGGGAGGGAAGGCGTTTTGCATGGCCTATGCTATGGTAAGAAAGTACCTATAACTCATGGTAAATAATGAATCACAGATACTAGCCCAGCTCTGATGTCCAAGCTAAGAGAAAGTCAAGAAATCAGACACAATCCAAAATCTTTTCTATCTCTGATAGATCAGTTCTTGCCATCTTAGATAAAAATAAATATCTAGTGTAATAAAATTCAATCTTATCCAAACCTTTAGCCAACATACTCATTGCATGTTTGCATATTTATTTAGGTACATAGGTAGGTATGTTTTATTTACATTTAATAACAAAAAGTCTTTGTACATTTCCAGGTTGGTATCCCGTTAGGCCTAGTGATGTTCCAGAGTATAGGTGAAAGGTTGAACAAGTTTGCATCAGTTGTGATCAGACGGGCCAAGTGCTACCTTCGCTGCAATACCACTGATGCTACGGAGATGAACCTCATGTTTGCTACAGGGATGCTGTCCTCTATTATTATCACTACAGGTAAATTTGATTCAACTATTCTACTGCAAAAAAATCCTACAACCACCCAAGTCTACCAAAGAATTATGCCCCACTTCTTGGCAAGATTTAAACATTTGACTGGGCACTTTGCGCGGCGTGCAGATCTCTTTCTTTCTCACTATCTCCCCGCCCATATAAATTCACCCCAAAGGAACCCAAAATGTGGTACAAGCTAACTATTACTACCTACTACAATTACTAGATTTTTGCCCATAACTGTACCCACTACAGAGAGTTCA
Source organism: Plutella xylostella (assembly GCF_932276165.1). Classification (NCBI taxonomy): domain Eukaryota; kingdom Metazoa; phylum Arthropoda; class Insecta; order Lepidoptera; family Plutellidae; genus Plutella; species Plutella xylostella. Next base: position 6,727,186 of record NC_064005.1, read on the forward strand.
TTAAAAACTTAGAAATCGATCGTGAATATTATTTATATACCTATTTACGTTTTTGTTTATGTATGTAATGTCAGGCGCAGCGGTGTTCTCGAGCTACGAGGGCTGGAGCTATTTCGACAGTTTCTACTACTGCTTCGTCACCCTCACCACCATCGGCTTTGGGGACTACGTCGCTCTACAGGTACCTATTTATGCAGTCATTATTTATAGAATAGAATAGAGTAGAAAGGTAATAGATAGATGTGAAAAGTGGGCTGAGTCATCACTGGTTTGTGGTAGTTTGCTTGCACATCCATAAAACATGAAAAATGTTTTAGGTATTCCAAATTAATGTTGGTTTTCATAAGAAAAAAAAAAGTTTTTCTGTATAGATAAACTCCTGGTATCTTTGCTATTTCTACTGTAATGTAATACTGTCTTTGTGAATAGTGTTTCAGCTTTAACTCCACGACCTAAACTTCATAATATGGTGGCATTATTTCAGCCACTGCCTGTAAATGGAAAAAAAAACACTTAAACCTCTTCCCCCTCACCCGCAGAACGACCAAGCGCTAACCAGCAAGCCGGGCTACGTGGCCCTATCCCTGGTCTTCATCCTCTTCGGCCTGGCCGTCGTGGCTGCCAGCATCAACCTGCTGGTGCTTCGCTTCATGACGATGCAGGCGGAGGAGGCGCGCGAAGATGATGCCGACTCGCAGCGGCTGCTGTCGCTGGAGCCCCGCCCCCCGCCCCGCGACGACCAGACCTCCGTCAGTGTGAGTGTTGGCTGTCTTCTTCTTCTTCTTCAATCCCGCTACTCCTCCGAGGAGTCTGGGGCTGACACCAGGCGCTTCCATCCTTCTCTGTCGTGGGCCACCAAGTTGAGCTCTGGCCACGAGTTCACTTTCTCTTGGGCCTCGCTGACTAGTGTAGGCTGTGAGCTATACTAGTTACTGTCGCTGGAGGCCCCGCGCCGCGCCCCGCCGCGCGACGTTCAGACCTCCGTCATGAATGTAGCTATAGCTAGCTATACTTAGGATAGCCAGTTGGGACACCAGAAGGCTCTTATTACGGATAATCGCGAGTGGAACTATCTATTCGTGGTTACTTGTGGACGTAATATTGTCTAAAAAGCGTCTGTTTCAAGCGTCTAGTTAACGTAAACGAAGTAAAAACATAGCGCAGCCGCAGCAAGTAAATGCAAATAACTGTGAGCTCCCCGGGTGAGCAGAACCTGTGTAATAAAAGAATAGAATAGAAAATGTTATACAGTGCGACCTGTCTGAATGTATTCCATCATGCATGAATAACCCATCTGTCATGAAATGTACAAAATATTCATCACTATAATATAATATTCTTTCACATACCGCAGGTGTGTTCATGCAACTGTCTCGGCAACAAGCAGTGCGAAGGCATCGGCCTCCTCGCCCCCCCCGCGCCCCGCTACGTGCGTCGCCGCGCCTCCCTCACCCCCTCGCTCATAGAGCGCGCCTCCGTGTGAGCGAGCGAGACAGCTATAGCTCTGTCGTGCTGGCTGCAGGACGCTGTGATTGGTGCAATTTTGATGAAGAAGTTGAGTATGGATTTTGGTTGGTAAGTGGGTAATGTATAAGCGAGATTAAAGATAGAGCGGATATAACATTGAAATATAAAATGTTGAATAATTGAATTACTAAACAAGTTTGTCGACTTTAATGTGAGTAATACAATAATAAATGATAACATTAATAATGCAAAAAATATTAAACTATAACGCCTCGATATCACTTTTCATTATAATGTCTATAGGTGTGCCAAAATTGGTATAGTACACCGAAAGCGAATTTGCGAATTTTCAAAAGTCCTATGCGACAAAAGTTGTGCAGGATGACCCCCAGAGTCACCCCTTTTCGATTTAGTATACCACTTTTGCAACACCTCTATAATGATGTTTTAAAGTCGACTATAATCCAATATCCCTTTTTGCAATGGGGTGTGAAAATCCAGTCAAGTCAATACTTTAGTAGATTAAAATGATGTCTGATTAAAAAATATATAAATAGTTAAAGTAAACAAGTCCTTCCTCTTGTGTGCCAAGATAGGAGAGAAATAAATTTCCTGGGAAAAAACTTATAAGTACTTAGTGTTGTGTCGCATGTGCCAAAAATTAATTAATATTGAATTGGGATACAGAGAAAAACAGTTTTGACTAATTATACAGACAGATTGGCCATTTAATCCACTAATGGGAGATTTTCTTTGATAGTTTAAAAGTTCCAAAATCGTCCAATAGATGGCCACTGGCCTGTCGTTTTTTATGAGCCGCATTCTTCTGAGCGAACGGAAGATGTCATAAATCATACAAAGCTGTCTTAAACTAGTTAACACTTAATATTATGCATACTATAACAGTTAGTTATCGCATATGGCTGAATTCCAATCCATTAGATTTTTGTATTTGGCTGAAAGGATTGGAATCCATGCCGGCTAAAAAAAAAATGCAGTGCTGTTGAGTATGAAGATTTACTAGCGCCATCTATAATCGGTTTTTGTCTAAGGTGGAAAATCTCCCATTATGACGATCTTTTTGCTGTAGCGAAAGTGGCGCCCTCTTCATATAATTTTCAGGAAAATCCCCTTTCAAATCTCTGTATCTCTAGTAAGATAATGATTAGAAGATTCCCTTCAGGGTAATAAGATGGTGTTAAATGTGTAGTTTAAAATAAATGTTGTGTGTAAGCGTTTTCATTATTGTCGATGTGTTTAAAGATAAGAGAAAGTAGTTATCGTCTGGTAATTCTACAATATTTATGTACCATGTGTATATTATACATAACCATCTTATGTCATGGTTTTTCTCTCGTTCAAGGCTCGTGCTTGTAACCTACTGTTGGTTACAAAAGAGATTAACCACATGCAATATAACATCAAATTATCGTTTCATAAAATGTATGGACAAATAAGTATGTATCAATTCTCAATAACTGCCTCTCTAACTATAATATGAACAAGAACCTCTCTTGTATAACCAAGCAGTTAAATTATTTAATTAAATAATAGCCCGACAGATATTTCTATTCAGAAAAAGGCGGGCTGTATGAAATATATACTTAAAATAAACAATAGTATCTAAGGTATGCTTTAAATACACACAAAAGTAACGTTACACTGAATGTCTAGCTATAATAATAATATGTGTACTTAGTTAGGATAATATGGTTATACCTACTCAAAGTAGTGAACATTTTTATAATATTTTTGTCGGAGAAAGATATTTTATTTAAGTCACTTCAATTTTTAGACTTTTGTAAGATAAAACGTTACACGAAATATTTAAGTACTTAAGTAATTAATTATTGTACGTACACATTTAAGTTAAGCACAAATATTTTTCGAATAAGCTGTGATATTATTTTGATCTCATATCATAATTATTTATTAAGTTTTACTAATTAAACTAAATTTATTTACTATATCAGAAATACTGGCCTTTTAAATCTAATAATTATTGTATCTAATGTGCACGTTCCATTTCAATAGCGCTGGTTGTTAAGTGGGTAACACTAACATTCCACTTTGTAAAAAGAAGGCTTAGGTTTGATCCACCAAGAGTTGGAGAACATCAAGAATTTCCCTTCCTCAGAGGATAAGTGCAATCGTGAGCATATTTTCATTCATGGGAGATCATAAACATTCAATGCTAGATGGAAATGCACATTATGTTCTTACAAAGAAAAGTTGTGAGTGAATTAATTTACTGTAAGTGAATGCATTAGTCAGTATTAGCTATTTATTGGTGTGATTTTGTGCCAAAGTTGTTCATTGTACACAATAATATTGTATCGAGATAATAAATGTTTTTTTATAATAATACAACTGTAGTTTAACTTTAATATACATACAAATAACATTAGTAGGAATAGTAGATCTTCAATGAGTAATAGTCAATTTGTTATCTCTCAGGGCAACAACCAAATAATGAAGAACTAATTATATCCTAACACCCTTCACCTTACGGCAGGTTATAACAGTTCACTATTTAAAGAAGAAATATCTTATGAATTTGTCAGTTTACAAAATGGGTTTAAACAGGAAGTTATTGTTCAGTTGCTGTATAGTCAGTTTGGTAGTTAATTCAAATGGTTTATTTTACCCGTCGTCGATACAAACTGGGATAGATGGCGTGCATAAAGCTACAAGATGTAAGTAACTATACCTACTTACTAATTACCCACATTATTATTTCACTTTACCTACCTAGATCTTATCAGGCAACAATCATTCGCTTTTAGACATAGGCATTCCTCAAGGAGTACTAGTACCTGTTTGGGTTTTCTCATCTAACCATGTACTTACGCGAAGCGGTCTACGCTGCCGAACGTCATAAGACCAGTAGGCTGGACTGGATGGCACCCCACGGTGGTTTTAGTTGTCTCCCATCGAGAACTCGTCTACACCAGTTATCGCTTCCGGTTGTATAGGGACTTTCATGCTATCACACTCTTACCATGCTATAATGTGGCAAGTTACTTGGCGACCCTCCTTGCGGGGTGAAAGAAGTGGCGGGGGCGAGGTAGCACGACATGCTACACACGTAGAAAAGTGTGCCCGGATTAATCTCGCGATAGCTTGTAACTATTTCTGACGTAAGTAAAATTTTATTCTATGAGTGTTCCCGTAAATGTCATATTTAGCTTAAAATTTATAGTTTGACAGCATTAAAATTTGGATGTTTATTTGAATTTATTTATGTAAAAGTGTTTTATTTTATAAATCAATTTCCATCTCACTTTCATGTTCACTCTCTGTTTGAACTTGTTTATCGTCGTCGTCATCCTCATCTTCATCATCGTTTTTATTAACTTCAATTATAAATCTAAGACAAAAACCAAAAAAACATTATACCTACTTTGAAGTATAATGTACTAGAGTACGCCAGTCATATTAGTTCAGTGTACTGTACACCTATCATATTTTATGTTTAATTTACATTAAATTATAAATAAACAATAACATACCTGTCCAATACATCGTCAAATACTCTATCAGATTTATAATATTCGTCTTAATTTTTTATGACATGGTCGTCACAATTTCTCCACTTTTCAGGCGAATAATTAGAGAAAAGCAACTCTAAGTCTTTTATCTCTTTATCTAAGTTAGAGTCAATCGACGTTCTTGCGAGCTCGCCTTTCACGTACCGCCACACAAGTTCAATAGGATTTAATTCCGGGTGGTATGGGGGTAGGCGAAGCACGATATGACCATTTTCTTTCAAAATTTCATCAATTTTGTAATTTTTCTCTGTGTTTTGCTCATTAATTACTTTCATTAAATCACATAAATTTTGGTTGCTTTCCTAGTTACAAGAACTGACAACTGACGCACTGTCATATGGACTCTTCGTCTTTGTTGTTTACTTTTTCGTATCTGACTGCGTAGTACCAACCATTAGCCGCGTAGCATGACTGATCCGGTACGCTGTTCTACAAGAAGCCCCTATATTGAGACATTATACGATTTTTTGTTTAAAACGTTATTTTGTTGACGAATTATAGATACCTAATAATAATATTAAAAAGGCCTCAACACTCATCCTAAGACTAATGGTCTCAGGATCAATGATCTCATGTGGGTCGCACTCAAATTATGACAGACTATTTAAGACATGTGGCCGCCTCGGCTGCGCGGCCGAGACTGCCGTAACAATGACATGCAGTGCACGCGTTGCCCTTCACCGCTACCCGCTGTCGTCTTGGGTACCTCGTCCCCTCCGCGTCTGTCACCCCGCAAGGAGGGTCGCCAAGCAACTTGCCAATCTATAGTTTATACTACAAACGACCATAGACTAGAATATTGCAAACAACTCCTACCTTGTGCTCCTACCTGTTTATAAAATAACATATCTATAACGGCCTTAATTTTCATATTCGTCCGGCATTTATGGGCCTGCGCGCACTGTGATCTTTTGTAGCGTGACTCTTTGCCACTCGTTTTTTAACGCGATTGGTTTGTCGCAATGCGCGCACTTTCATATCAACTCATATGTCGATTGTTGTCCATGTACTTATTACAATATTTATGTGCAGGGAATATCCCGTGGCTCGGGCTCGGTGTGTACTGTAACGGGTGCCCGGCGCGGAGCTGCGAGGACGACGAGGCCATCATACACGGCTACTGCTGCGGATGCGCGCACCACGCTGGTAAGATGTGATGCTGTAGAGCAAATAGGTGATATGCGGCCCAAATGGGCCCAAAGCATAATATTCTAGTCTATGGCCCAAAGCCTAAATGTCTGCACGAAGCTGAGGCACGAAGTAACGTCGCGTCTCGTTGAAAATTGTAAATCTATTGCTGTCACTTCATGTATCTATACTTAGGTAGTTAGAGTAGTATTTTAAATAAGTAGGTAGTCTAATATCTAGGTACTAGACTCTACTAGAGTTTTTTTTTATTATTTTACCACCAATACCTGATAATACAATGTCTAATTACCTATTAAGTATTTTTCTTGGTCTGGCCGCCCTACTCACGATTATGAAAAAGCTAGGGTAGGACACCTTAGGGCATAATAGTTGCGCCCCTTCAAATTCTTTAAATTTCTACTCTTTCTTCCCAGGCTGTAACTTTACCCTACCGTTAATAAACTCAGTAACCTCCATGTTTGCTATTCCAGACCGTCTACCAGTGACATGCCCGGAGTTCCTGCAGTGTCCGCTGAACACGCACGGGCTGTGTCACGACTATGAATACATGATGCGCTGCTGCTGCTGACTGCACTCTCAACCTGAAGGGCTAGCATGGGGCGCATTTAAGACGTGACAAAAGTTGTTTGTCGCGGTCGCTCTTGGGTCTGCGCGGTGCAAAACTTTTGTCACGTTTTAATAGCGCCCCGTGCTAACCTTTTTGATATAACTGATGATAAGGCGTAATTTAAAATTACAGACGTAAATGTTAGTATTATCAGATGTAAAAATTTCTGAGATAGATATTGGACTGTTTGTTTATTGAGAGAGAAATTATAGTCTACCCTCAAATTTTTTGATTCATGAATTTATGATAGTGATTGACTTTTTCACAAGTAACTACGGACAGTTAGTGATGAAATAAAACATCTCTGGTATAGCATACTGTTTTAATTTCTAAGAAACCCCCAATACAGACTTACAGTGGGTTAGCGGGAATTGATTTAAGTAAACTTAACTCTGACAAAATAGTACAAAAATAATGAATTGCTGAGGCAAGCCATAGAACGACCGATAAATACATTAATTTATTATTTTGTAGTTCAGTATTTCATATACTAGTCTAAAATCAATGTAAAAAATATTTCAAAAGTTCAACCTATTTACCTCCAAAGTAGTATATTGAGCACCGCCTTGAAGTAATTTTTGTATCAATAATTTGAGTTGCATACACTTCACACTTACAATTTAGATTTACAGATATATTGCTACGGCTATGAATCGAATATTTATCTTTAAAAGGCAGATAGACTAGTATTTGAAGTAAAGTATCGTTAAAATACGTTTTACTCGGGAGTAAAACTATCACATTATTGCTGTGATATTATTGAATATGTCTTTTAATTAATACTATGTTCCCATTTGACGATCGATTTAAATTGTTGCCTACATACGTTATATATAACATCTGTGACTAATCTCTAAGGCGTTTGCTAAAACGATTGCTCACGAATCACTCCTACCTCCTTAGAAGAAACTCTAGAAACAAATAAACCCAACGCTTTAATTCCACATTATATATTAAAAAAGGTATAATATAAACAGTGCAGACACGAGTTATATATAATTTTAGTACCTTAAAGTGACATTCGTAAAGAAAAATAAAAATCAATGCAATCTGGAATAATATAACAAGGTTACACTAACCGCAATGGACTTTAGCTAAGCAAGTTACATCTTACGTTAACGTGTTTATTAGTCGAATCGGCTTCGAATAGTTACTCAGTATAATGGCGACAGCTTCGACAGGTCCCGGCATCCCCACGGATCGCATTAACTAATATTCATATACTACAGCCGAGTCCAGACGAATATCGACAATATATTCACACACATAAGCTTACAAAAGGCATTCACCGAGCCCCTAGAGCTGTCGAAGCTATAACCTAGCGAGGCCGATGTCCGATTTACCTAGACCGTAGAAAAACACATTACAATTTTAATCTTATCGTTACGTCCGTCACGTAAAAATTTACCTATGCCGTCCCCGTCCACTGAATGATAACAGCATAATATTAACCTACGATAATTATAATCATTATATATAAACAAGTTTAAACATGCATCCGTCGCAACGTAACTGAGCTTATGGGGTAAGATGTGGCTGTGTAGTCGGTACTAAGTGGTTTGTTTCAATGTATTAGTATATAAGATGTATATAATTATATATAATATATATTAGACGATGATGGTTGTGTGAGTGGTGTATGCTCGGTGCGGCGGCTGCCTCCTCGCTGGACCAAAGTCTCCAAGTGTTGCTGACGCCTGAAACAGAAACGACAACTATGTTTATAACCACTAGTACACCATGTGAACTATTTACAGTAGAATCATCTTTTGTCCGGATCCCTCTCAAGAACCTCCAGAGTATAACTTTTGTCTAGATGTACTGCTGTACCTTATGGGCAACCGCGCACTGGGCAGCCTGGTTGCACAGACAAAATTCAATAGCCAGTATAATATGTATTGGAATTCGTATCTTAGCTGTCAAGTTGCTTTAATATTCGACGTCATATATTTTACTGGCTGCCTCTGCGCAGTTGCCTGTGCCTGTGGTTGGTGGCTCGTAAGCGCCATTTTAATCTTTCAGTGCCAAAATCCAGCGCTGCATCACCATAAAGCAAAACAATCCTCACCTCCAGCATTCAGCAGCAGGTGGACTTGCCGGTGTCGATGGGCCGGCCCTGGTCGATCTTGACGCTGGCGCCGGCGGGCGCGGCGCCGGCGGACGGCGGCCCCACGCGCGCCTTGATCTCCGCCGCCATGGTCATGAACGCCTGCTCCACGTTCGTCGAGTTCTTGGCTGAGGTTTCCAGGAACGGGATGCCGAGCTGCTCCGCGTATTGCTGCGGGTTGGAAAGGGTTTTTGTCAGTGATTTCAAAAGGAAAATGCCTAAGGATTATTTAATAGAATAGAATAATATTTAATCACAAAGCTTTATGTAGTATTTTAGCAATTAATGTCAACAGTTAATGCTAAAGGTAGCTGAAATACTGCTCTGAACTAAGAAATAATATATTGAAGTATTTAAACTCATACACACGTATACGCAAGAATGGTCCGTCCAATACTCATATTTATTTACTGTACATCTCAATATACATTATAATTATTACAGGTACATTATCGACACCAATAGTCACGAAGCTCAAAATCTAATTACAACGAGAGCCCAATCACAAATTACGTCAAGTCTGTACCATACTTAATAGTAGTAAACACGTCACTGACCTAATGCGCAATCGTCATAGTCATCCGACATAATGATTGTCGTTAAATTATAATTACGAACGTATGACAATAGACATGGGCTCATAAGTCACTCGTTTTATCAGATGGGAAGGTTCAACAGTGAATTTTGTGAGTTAATTATTTGGTCACACCTTAAGGCGTGTCTGTTTCTTGAACTAGTTCAAATAAATACTTCCGTACTGTTATCGTGTGTATTGATGCGTTGTAGGTGTAGGTTATTCATAACGGATGATGTGTTATATGATTGAAACATCAAAATAATGACCGATTTATTTGACCCGTATCGCTGTCGTAACGCCATAACATCACCATAAGTCTGTAAGGTTAAGAACTGAGTTCTATGCCTTTTCAAACAAAACAAACATTATGTTTAACAACAGTTGTGGGTTTATGCCATGATATTCTATTTCAGGGGTCGGTAACGCTACATGCTAATGGCTGGTTAAGTAAGGAAGTGACTAACACAAGAGGTAGACTGGGGTTTTGTCGCCGTGGTGAAAGGATTAGCCAGTCAGATTAGAATCAGTCGCTGATGACAGCAGGATGCACCGGACGCACATAAATGTATAAGGAAGAAAATAAACCCCTGTTCATAACTTCATAACATGTCGGTGACATAAACCACAGCTGGTCTAGGGTTGTGGTGAATGTAAGGATTTGCCAGATCATCATTGGTTGCTGTTTCGGCAGCGCAGTCGTTAAGCCTTGTCAGAGGCCTTCGGGTAGCTTGAAAACATCTGACAGTCGGGTTGTCCACTTACCCGGCAATTCTCTCAGCACAAGCTTGCCTGTGTTGGGCTCCACCAACCCGCACTAGGCCAGCGTGGTGGACTAGGCCTAAACTAGTGTTGCCCAAATTCAGTCTTGGTCTTGTTCTTGCGTTTTTGCAAGACCAAGACCAAGAACAAGACCGCGTATTTTTAGCAAGACCAAGACCAAGACTGACCGTGCAAGACTTGAGCAAGAACAAGACATAGCCTGCAAGACTCTTGCGTCTTGCAGCTAGGACTTAGCGCTATTTCACTGAGTAGTTAGGTGTAACAGTTCGGTGTATAGGTAAGTACGCTTAGGAATTCTATGAGATGCAAAAAACTGTATCAAAGAAAATGAAAAACTGGACCTATGCGCATTACGACTAATACCATAAACATAGCGAATAAAAAAATATCTATTAAAATCAAAAAGTAAACTTTAATAAATAGTAATAGACTAATAGGTAATTGCCAGACTTGCAAGACTCTTGCTGCAAGACCAAGATCAAGACCAAGACTGGGAGCGCAAGACCAAGACCAAGACCAGGTGTATTGGCGCAAGACCAAGACCAAGACCAAGACCAGGTGTATTGGCGCAAGACCAAGACCAAGACTGGCTAAGTCTCGTCTTGTTCTTGCATTTGGGCAACACTAGCCTAAACCCTTCCTTCATTGGAAGGAGATCCGTGCCGCAGCAGTGGGGAGTGGGGACGTGATGGGTCGTGTATAAGAGTGTATTCTATGACGCGCGCGGCGGTTGTCTACTCACGTTGGCGGTGGTGTAGTCGACGACCTTCTTGGTGGTGAGGTCGCACTTGTTGCCCACGAGCAGCTTGTTCACATTGTCGCACGCGTAGCGGTCGATCTCCTCCAGCCACTGCTTCACGTTGCTGAACGAGTCCTGTGGATAAATTACGTTACGGTATTGCATTTGAAAGAAACATTTATTTGACACTAAAGGTGACTTGCACGATACATTAAACGTATTTAAATATACTATTGTCTTGCTCTGACACTATATTGTCAAAGCAAGCGGGCAATAGATTTAAATACGTTTATTTCTTACGTCGAATAAACAACATTTTATTTCATGAATGGAGAATGATAAGACAGTACACACCCATTTCGAAGAAAACCGAAATTAATAGTTTCTACTAATAATGGTGTTAGAATAGAGTATTCTTCAATTTATTGTTGTATTTACAATTCTTTGGGTAAGTTCCACTGCCGTAGCTTAAAATTATGTAGTTTATTGATTAAAATACAAGTTTATTAGAAGGTCGCATACAATATGAGAGCGGCACAGGTACCTACTAATTAAATATTCCTTAATTTGTCTCGGTTGATAAGAAACTTCACATTTTGTTAGGTAATTCTATGATATTATAGTTACTTAATTTCTTTAAATTATGCTTCGATCATTTACGAAGAAATTATGTAAGGATATTGACAACTCAAATAATTTAAATATGATAAATGATAATAAAGGTAAGAAGCTGATTGATCGTTCGTAACTATCGAAGAACTGAAAACTGAGTTCACCAGTGGCAGTGGTCACCACGAACATGTTAGTACCTAAACGAAGCGCGGAACGCCTCCTAGTGGCTGAATGGTGAAAACAAAGTTATGCAGAGTATTGTATTATAAAAAAAGGTTAAAAGCATTAAATTAACTTGAAAAAGCTTAATAAAGAATAGTGTTTCTTTGAAGTACCAGCAACAGCAACCCACACGCTGTATTGCTACATAACCCCACTACTCACACAAGCATACAGTTGAATCAAAACACTTTCTCAGTTGGAATCATTGAGCACGAGATTGCTCATGTAATGCTGTAACAGTAGATAGAGGTAGCAATTAATTGATCTATTACTGCGATTCATCTTGTATTATAATAAGCTATAAGTTAGTTAATTGTAAGATAGAGTGATGGTGGACTTTGAACACTTGCTAATGTTTGCATTTAACATCAAGTCTCATAGAATCAAAAGGTGCTAGAGCAAGGATAAGGTCAGAGCGACCAGCGACCCCTTCATGCCTATGTTTGTTTTAAAGATGCTGGCAACAAGACTACACTATTATACTTATACATGTGTTTCTAGTGAAGTCTAATGAGAGAATGTACCCAGGTGTTACTTATCTAATAGATAATGACAATCAAGAAACTAGTTCTCACATAAACTGATATTGTTCCTTACTCTTTAGGACATAATATTTTAGTTTAATTCTTTATTTTGGTGCCTACCACAAAAATAAATTTAAAGCCTCTATATAGACTGAAATTATGAGTTTTGTTGTGAGTTAAGTTGTGACATTCTAAAATCTAAATTCTAGCAGTGAATATCTAAATTCTAGACTGGTGATGATGATGATTTAAAAAATTTACATTAGTTACAGAATAAGAGCAAGATATTGTTCTACAAGTCTCCAGTAACTTTACACTGATAAGATTAAGGACAATGAGCTTTACTAAGTTGTTCTTGAGTCAAGATGAGTTTACTGAACCTGCCAAGTAACCCAAATCTAACAACACAAACCAAGCAATTTAATGGCTTTCTTATCTTGATATCCCATGAGATTTGGTATGTTTTAAGGGACTCTTGAAATAATTTTAAACTCCAATTTAATCAGCTAATTCTGGGTTGCACAAAGGAACTAAATGTATTTCTGCCTTTCTGTCCATATACTGTGAAAGCAATGCCGCAATACATTTTAAGGTTAACATCAGCTTAAAGTTACTTTGTGAAACTCAGCATACAGAGGTCTATACTTCCTTGAAAAAAAATAGGTCAGGTAATAAGGTAACTTGAATGATTTTATGCTAAATCTATTGTTGCACATAATATGCCTTAAATGATTGAAAGACTAAAATTAATTATTTGATAGAATGCACATGTTTGACTGTTCCAAATGCTGGCAGGTTTCCAACTATATCAAGACTATGCCTCATACAATGACCTCACTGCTACTGCCTTGACTTTGATACAACACAAATAGTTTATCTTTGTTTAGCTAATGCATGAAGAACTCTTTGATTGTAGTTATTTTATTAACTAATTATATTAATATGTTTTTAAGAAGGTGGTTTGATGGCCTATTAGCACTGTATTGCATTCCATAGTTTCGTTCAGTTATGGGAAACATGTCTGGATGATATGGTTTCTACTATATTCTGTTATAAATAATATTTCAGCCATAAAAACCAGGTACAAAAGACATCCTATTAATATTTTCTGTAACTATACTATCAAATGTAACTTACAAATATGGTGATACATATATGAAAATAATCCATGTAAACATATTCATAAGATGCAGTAAATACCAAAACTGACACACCTGTTATTTACACATAGGTACCTACCTACATGATTACAATATAACATCTCACAAGATATTCAAATATGCATATAGGAAATGGGACATTTAATTTGATGAAAATTATACAATGTATTTGAGTAAGTCAAAAAGTACTTTTTCAATGATAACTTTACCAACATCTAACCTGTTTATGTACCAAAGCCTAGAATATATATGTTGATCATCAAAATAACATAACAGACAAACATATTTATGTATGTATACTTGGAACATGAATTGGTGAAAAAACTATCTATCAATCATAATAAACCATTCCTACATACCCCATTCAGTTTTATTAATAAATTGCATTCTTTCTTTCTAATCTTTGAACTTTTTTAGCAAATTAGTTATAGGTAATAAAAAATAGATCAAGAATAATAACTAAACCAGTTTACTTTCTCCTTGTCGAACTTTTGTGACACAGAAACAAGTGTAAGATATGTTAATAATATGAATGAGTGTATTGTATTAAACACACATCTGCTAAATATCATACAAAATTTACTGTAGGATATGGACCACTTGCAAAATACAAGGGTTATTGCTAAAATCTACACACATTCTAGGAGGCTTGGAGATATCACATCTGTATTTAATTCAAGGTAATATAATATTTTTGTACAACTCATGCCATGAATCAATGATTAGTGTGTCAAGACAAAGCTTCCATGATAGGTTCTTAGTGAATAAATCATCCTCTTCCTTATAGATATTATAGTAAATCACTGCATAATTCAATTATCAAGCAATGCAACTACTGTGGACTGTTCAAGATAGGAGAAGAACAAAGCAAAACAAAACTCACCTGATCTGTGCAGTCATAAACAATGATAATTCCGTGGGCTCCTCTGTAGTATGATGAAGTGATAGTTCTAAACCGCTCCTGGCCTGCCGTGTCCCATATTTGTAACTTTATTGTCTTGCCATCTAATTCTACAGTCCTAATTTTAAAGTCCACTCCGATAGTACTGATGTAACTTTCTGTGTATGTGTCGTCTGCGAATCTGAGCAGCAGACAGGACTTGCCGACGCCGGAGTCGCCGATGAGGAGCAGTTTGAACAAGTAGTCGCTGAAAAGTAAATAACGAGAGCATCAGACATTGTTATCGGAAAAAGGAGGCGTATGTTACCTTTGTCATGATCACTTCTGTTGGAGGCTCGCAGTAATAAGCAATAGCGAAGTTCACGGACTAAATACGGAAGTCGTAGGTTTTAATTCGTTCATCGTATGTTATTGCGCCATTCACAGACCCTGCGATTACGTTGTCGATGGGGCACATACTTCGATAACCACCACGAATGCACAATGAGTCACCAAGAAATTAAACAATAAAATCACGATTCAGAAGCTTATATGAGTGTGTCTGCACTTTGAACGTATTAATTGTCAGGAAATTACGATTCAAGACAGTGAATCTACAAAAATAATAGTTTTTAAGCCCATCCTTTATTTAATCAAGATATCAAAAAGAAAGGTACTTACTATTCTGGATTCATTTTGTACTATTACTGTAGTATTCGTAAAGAGCTAACGTATCAAGAAATATTGTAAAATTATAAGTTCTTTGTTTCGTATTAGTAACACAGCAAAAAATTAATTATACGTAGAATAATGGCCGCCAACACTGAAGAAACACAGAAGTCACAGAACACATAGAATAGGGCGGATTCACATGTCAAATTACTGGCACCACTGGCATGCTAGTTAAAAATATTGCCATATGTATATATGTTTTTCTTTTAATATCATCTTCTTCTCGTTCATTTTTTATAAAAACAATGAGTTTCAGCTTCAACTGTTTTTTTTATTTTTATTGTTAGTTTTATTTTATTTAAAAGCTGTAATATTCATAAAAATAAAGTCTACAATTTCATGGTATGCCAGACGGCATGCCAGTGATTTTTTAAACTATCCCATCACTATTTGACAGGTGTGCCACTTGGCAAAATTAAGGGTGCATTCAAATAAATAATAGCATGTTTTGATCGCGTTCTTAATATTTGCAATATTACCCCTCAGAAAAATAATGACCTCGACTGATGTAAAAAATTTACAAATGTAAACTAAAGATTATGAAAGATACAAAAAAATATAGAAATCAGTATTTGGTACGGTAACAATACTTTAAGGCTACCCGGCACGCTACACTACGCTAGGCTAAATATTGTATATTGACTTTGGTTAGATATGAGATGTGTGTTGTGTTCACTATTACTTTAAGGTTGTGTGTTACTTTATTTTGGTTGCGTTTGCTGGTGTTTTATAGAACACTGAACCAAAAAAACACTATATGTTATAGAAGTTTACAGCTTCACAGCCTGATATTACACACAGCCACCAAATGCACAGTAGGCTCCATTCATAGTGATTCATAGACATTGTATTTTACAATGTCTATGGCTCCATTAAATCCATAGACAACATTATAATTTTACATAGACAAGACAAACAGCAGACGTCAAACAATGTTATTTTGGTGCGATTTGTTTTTCGTCGTATTTCGCTGATACAAACGTAATTTTACTAGATCTGCAAGTGATTTTACCTTTGCATAAATAGGTTATCTTAGATTACCATGTGCATGATTGTTTAAATCGTTTTAAAATGCGGCGAGGTCACCCGGGTCGAGGCGGATGGCGGGGAGATAGTCCGAGGCATTTTAGGCCTAGAAACGTCGGAAACCCTGGATTTAGACCACCTAGGAACTTCCAACCGTCTCTTCTGGAGACTCCAAGGTATATTTTAACCCTCAGCAATAATAGTTAATCGTAATACAATTGCATCATGTTTGCGCGCCATTGTCACAATGTCAACTTTAGTATGAAACAACAACAAAATATACTTTTCTCCTAATAAAAGTACTTATAACTAAGTATACGTATCAATTATATTTTGGCTTAATTAATGGGTAGTTTAATATACGTTAATAACTTTTTCAGAAGAAGTGAGAAATGCATAAATTTCACAAGGTTACCTTAAAATCCTTTATACTGCAATAACTATGGTAAATATTTTTTAAATTAATAAAAATACAATTGTTTTTCAGATTTCCTCCACCACAGAGGTTCCCAGTGTGGGCTGGTCGCCCTCCATACGATGGCCCTGGACCCAGTACACACGAGGACCATTATCAGGACAGAAGTAGATTCAAGTACTCCAGACAGAGAGATGAGCGGGATCGGGATAATAATCGACACTACCAAGATAGATCACACCAAAATTCCTATCATGACCAATCAAATAACTATGACAAACAAAATGATTTTTATGTCAATAATATGGGAGATGTAGATCAAAGGCAACCATTTGTATCTTCACAGAGAAAAGAGCAGTATCCAAAGACTGACCTTCCACCCTGGGCCAGCCGAACTCCTTTCAATAGACCTGAGGATGCCACTCTGCAGCCGGACTACTCTGGTCACCGGCCGCCAGCATCAGACCACTATGAGGGGACCCCTTCAGCTGTAGACAACTCTGATGCATTCAGCAGATCTGTTGATGATACTGTCGACATTATAAGAAAAAGACTTCAAACACGCAGCGATCCCCAAAGTCAACAAGCACCTCTTATCCAGAATCGTGAAGCCAGTGAGTCAGGTAGGAGGCGGCAATCAACAGAATCATACAAACAGCAGAATATACAACAAGAGCAAGTGCAGCGGAGGAGATCACACAGACCCAGGCACAATGCTAAAAACAACTGTGATCAAATCAAAAGTAGCATTGTCAATCAACTGTTCAAAATGGACAATGATAAGATTCATAAATTAATGGACAATCCAAACTCGTCATCAAAGTTTGAATACGCCATCAACAGCTTGATAACTGAGTCACAAAACAGCTACAACAGACACTTGCGAGCCGCTGCTGAGAAATCACTCTGTGGATCGCGAAATGATGTCAACCAATATGACGAAAATGATACCATCTATGAGGACACTTTCATGAAGCAAATGCAATGTATTCTAGAACCTCAAGATACTATTTTACTTGAAGACATAAAACCATTTGTAATGGCTGAACTAAACAAAGTGCTGCAATTAAATGAATATGAACACCAAAATTACAATATGGAGAATACAGATTATCGTAATTATAATCAACCAAGTCAGTATCATGATGATCATTCTAGTAATCCTCAGACTTACGATGAAGTGCGTAATGCACATTTATCTGCAAGTTTTAGTCCTGAGCCTGATCCGGGAAAGTATACACATTTTGAACATCCTGGCAATGATGAAGAAAATATTGACAGAAATATAGAACATAATAGTTCCCAGAATCAAAACTACAATGAAAGAAGTACCTTATTTGAAAGGAGACCAACAAAGAAAATTGATGATCATCGTAGACACGAAAGATCGCGGTCAAGGGAAAGAAGGCGGCGCTCTAGTGGCTCTGAAAAACTCTCACAAAAAGACAGCTTTAAAGAGACTAATCCTCCATATTTTGATGTTAATGCTGAACAAATTTCAGACGAAGAAGATCCTTTTGCAGAACTCGACAAGCAGTACCATGTGGCAGTTGACCATAACTTTATTGAAGCAGATGATCCCACTTTACCAGAGTACCCCATTTCATCTGCCCCACCCAAGCAAGAAGCTAAACACATACCCAAAATTAGCCCATTCAAAACACCCAAAACTGCAGAAGACTTGAAGCTAGAAGAACTGCAAGCTTTAGAGAGTAACATCAAATCTGAACTGCTACAATATGCAGATGATATTAATTCCACCTCTGATCAGCCTTTATCAAAGAAACCTAACAATCCTTTACCGTCATTGGAGCATGTGACTATAAAGAAAGAGAGTGTTGAGTCCAAAGACAGAGAGGACTTAAACAAATCAGACTCATCTAATACTTCTACAGACAAATCAACAAAGCATTCCAGCTCCCGCAAAAGGTCCACAGATCAAAGACCATCCCATCGAAAAGAAAAGCGAAAGAAATCTGAAACAAATCAAGTTGAAAGTAGTAAACAGATATTAAACAAGAATATTATCATAAATGTGAATGATTGTGCTGCAAAAACATCTGAAGCATGCGAGTCCAGTAAAAAATCTATTTTTAATCTGTATTTTTCTAAAGGTGAAAGCACTCAAGTTAATAATGAAAAAAGAAGTGAAAGTTGTAACCCTAGCATATCAGAAAAACATGTTAAAAGAAAAGAATCACCACAAAAACCTTTTAAAGATAAAGGAAATGACAGTAAAACAAAGGCCACATCTACCTCCAGTAATCATTCCCAGTTGACTCCTAAGGAAAGCAATAACAGTGAAAGTCCAACCAAATCTGACAGTACAACTAAACTGAAAACTATTAATATGTTTGAAGCATTGCCCAAGAAGAGTTCTGTGCATCAGTCAGTCCGAAACACTTGTGAAAAGGTATCCAGCAAAACTCCTGAAGAGAAAGTAAAAACTTTGCCATTAAAAAGCATCAGTAAACAGGTTGTAAGAAGACATGTTTCCACACAAGTTTACAGAAAAAATATCCCTAAATCATGTCAAACAGTTACAATGAAAACGGTTGAGAAAGTAGTGCAGACTGATCCAGTGACAATTGAGAAATCTGCTCCCAAGTCAACAAATGCTTTCGAGCGCATGAAAGAGATCGACATGGAAATTCAGGTGCTGCTGCAAGAAAAATTCAAGCTCTATAATTCTTTGGAATCCAATGAATCCTCTTCTGGCACTATGCCTACATTGGGCATGACAGTGCTAAATATGGAAAAACCAGGAGAAGGTGCTGAAGATGGAAATGTTGACAGCATTGTGGATGAGTTTACCAGTATACCAGTAGATGAACTGGAGCAGATAGCCTTAGAGTCTGTACAGCAAACAAGCAGCAATGAGCGAGTGGAAAAAGATGGAGAAAATCAGAAACCGAAGAGAAAAATACGCCGACCGAAACATATCCAAGATGATATAACTGAAATAGACCTTACTATGACACCGAAAAAGAATAAAAAGTCTAAAACACCTAACATTTCACTGCTTGAGCAGATTATTACAGACAGCAGGCCCCTGGAAGAGATCATATCTCTGGACGACTTCGAGACCTCGCCGGTCAAAACCAAAAATAAGAAAAAGAGCAAAAATGCACAGAAACCAAAGACAACAAAGACCAAGAGACAAACAACAGAGCCAGTATCAAATACTGACTATGTTCTAAAAGAATGTTCTGTTGTTTTAATAAGAGAAGATTTGACTAAATACATGAAAAGGAATCTAGAAGTTGAAGTAGAGCATAAACCCGTGATCAAAGAAGAAACAGTGACAAAAACAGAAGAAGTTACTCCATTGGACCGAGCACCATCACCTGCAGTTGTGACAGAAATGGTTGTGGAGCCTCCGATAAATGATTTCCACTTTCAGTGTGACATGCTGGACGTATCTGAAGACATAGTCATTGACAGCAACTGTGAGATGAAGATGGGAGTGAAGGAGTTAGTGAGTGAGTCGGTGATAGAAGAGGTAGTGCTTGACAACAGTCAGTCGAGCGTGGTGGCTACAGAGGTGGAGATGACGCAGCTTAGTGGCTGCAGGACGTATGACTACTCCGCTGATGAGGATCTGAAGCAGGACTCGTTGGCTGTCACGGGTAATGGTGATGCTGTGCTGGCTATTGAGGTAAGTTACCTACAGTGTTTTGTTAACATCTGTTGCCACAGCGATGGAATTATTATTTATTTTTCATGTGTAATTTTTTCAATATATGGTGTGTCACAAGTTTATGATTGAAAGTGTTCTAAGCCAGTTAATCGGTTTAGCCAAGGAGAAATATTAATCAGATCTACTTATTATTATGACTAGCAGCATAGAAGGCACCGTTGCTTTTGCATAACATTTTACGACCTTCCTTCCTTTTGTAAGTATTATGTGACAACAACGTCTATAGCGTAGGATAAAAGTGTGATGTCGCAGCGCGCGGTTTTTTACTTTTTGTCCTAACTCTTTGACCATAAACTCATCTCCCATCCCCAGTGCATAGACAAGAACTTCCTGGCGGCGTGTCTAGACGGCAACGTGTACCACTTCTCTGGTGACGGGCGGCTTCTGGCCACACTACGAGGGTCCAACCTCGCCGTCACTTGTCTCACCATCGTGCAGGAGAAGTACGGGACCACCGTGTTTACCGGCTCGCTGGATTCCAGGATACGCTACTATGATTTGGAGGTTGGTAAAGAAAGAAATGTAAACTGAAATCAGTAAATAATTTATGCTACTTACTTACTTACTTTAGCGATAAGGCCGCCTATTGTTCATTGTTCCTAGTTTATTTATAAGTTCTCTTTGTATGTTTTAATTTGTGGTGACCAATAAAGATATATTCTATT
Organism: Plutella xylostella; assembly: GCF_932276165.1. Classification (NCBI taxonomy): domain Eukaryota; kingdom Metazoa; phylum Arthropoda; class Insecta; order Lepidoptera; family Plutellidae; genus Plutella; species Plutella xylostella. The sequence continues at coordinate 6,748,099 of NC_064005.1, forward strand.
CTATTCTATACTTATGTGCCATGCTACGTATGCCTGTCCTGTTTGGGGTCTCCACTCGACCTTAGGTCAAAATAACTGAAAAAACTCGCGAAAAAAGTTAGCTAATTATAATCTTTTTCTAGATCTCACTTTCTCTTTTTTTAACTTTTTCTTCAGCTAATGATGGTCCAATGCAGCAGGCCAGCAATACAGGCCTTTTGACGCTATGGGCAGCCACCTCTATTCTATGTTTTTGTATTGTATCCTATATTTTTCTGTTGCTGTCAGTGTATCAAATTAATGTTTATCTGTATCAATGCATGATTTCAGACGGGTCTGGAGAAGGGTCCAGAGTGCAACGTGCTCAGCCCCATACAGACGATGGACCGGGCGTGGGACACCGTGTTCGTGGGCACGCGCACCGGCTTCGTGCTGCAGTTCGAGTGCAAGGTTAGGGTCGAAGGACCGTTTTTAAACAGAAAGTAAAAAATCTTCAACGGCAAATATTTTTTTAACGCTTTAAAAGCTGATCAAGGACTAGATACGTGCCAAATAATATGGCAATGAATAAAAGGCGTGGCTGCCAAAGGGTTAACCCACTTGTTACAAGAGAAAAAAACAAATAACAGCCAAAGAAATACTTTTATAACTACTTGGTCGCTCTTGTCAGTAAACCCGTATTTACCTAAAATTTAATAATGAGGATTAATTGCTTCAATAAAGTCTTTATTAGCTAAATCAAGATCAAGTTCTAACCAGGGTCTCTCTTAATTTCCAGAACAATCTACTAATACCAGTGAGCACGATCAAGTTCTCTGACCAGTCCATTCTGGCGCTCCGGGCTCTCAAGGAAGGTCCACGGAAGGTGCTTCTAGTGGCCGCCAGATCGGAAAATGTCACAATAAAGGACGCCCAAACGGGCCTTCTACTTAGGACTCTGGTCGGGCCCAAAATGACAGTGTATACGCTGTTATACGAAGACGGGAAAGTTTACTGCGGGACCAGTAGTAACCAGATACAGGTGTTTGATTATGCTGTGAGTATTGTCACCGTCACTACATAATAGTATAAAGCAAAGTCGCTTTTCTTCTCTGTCTGTATCTTTAGATCTTTAAAACTACACAACGGATTTTGATGCGGTATTTTTAAATAGATAAAGTGAGTTATGAGGAAGGTTTAACTTTATATTCCGGAATTCCTTTAGGGAAAACCTTTTAATGCGAAGCGAAGCTCGCGGAAAAAGCTAGGTTACATATTTTCTGCCTTAGATACAAATAATAGCTTACATAAAGCTTACATATTTTGTGCCCCGCACACGATGCGTTGCATGCAGATTTGGTCTTGTGATTTTGCAAAACAAAATCCCCATTTGATTGTCAAATTTACAAGGCGAAATCTCTGCGGTTCGGCGCCGCAGTGCATCGTGTGCTTTTGCACTAAAGTGTTGGCCTAATTATCCCATTTTCTGACCGTCCAATAACCTAACCACCTTCCCCAGAGCGGCACTCACACGGGGCACCACGACGGCGGCAAAGGCGCGGTCTGCTTACGCGTGTGCGGCGGCCTCGTGTTCGCGGGGTGCTACGACGGCTGCGTGTACGTGTTCCGCGGCGGCGAGCGAGCGCCCGCGGCCGTGCTGCGGGGCCCGACGGTCATGCTGCTGTCGTTGGCGCTGTGCGGGACCAAGGTACGGCTGTGGTCAATAGATGGCGCTGTATTGATAATAAACCGGTCGGCTGGTTTCTTTTATGACCGATAGATGGTGGTGTATCGACAAGAAACAAAAATGAAACATGCTCACGTGTCTATAGATTTAGAAAGACACTAAACGCAGATAATATTATGTGGCGCGTGGATTTAGATAGTTCCGACCGACAGATGGCGTTGTATCGGTAAGAAACGAATAAAAAATGCTCATGCTTCTATACATTTAGACACTTTAAACTAGGGTTTCTAGCTGCACGTGTGTCGGCAGGTTTCTTATATGGCGCAGGTGACATTATGTGGCGCGTGGATTTAGATAGTTCCTACCGACAGATGGCGCTACATTGGTAAGAAACAAAAATCATCTATAGATTCAGACACTATGCAAGTATGCACTGTAGTTTGGCGCGTGGATTTAGACAGTTCCGGCGCCAGTGCGGGACTAAGGTAAGCTGGAAAGAGACGGAGAGTGACGTGTCAACTGCATACCGACGGGCTAGGTTTCTTATCTAAGGTTAAGCGCGCACTGCGATCGTAAAAGCGCGATATTTTCGTCGCTTAAATGTATATGCGATCCAAAAATCGCGCTATATGAATAGCGCTATTTTAAATTTGTGTCGCTAAAACTGATATCGTAGTGTGCGCGTGGCTGTAGAACGCAGATGACATTATGTGTCGCGTGGATTTAGATAGATGGCGCTGCGTCGGTAAGAAACAAACGAAACACGCTCAAGCTTCCATAGAGTCCGCCACAATTCCGTTGTGTAGCATTGGGCGGCGGCGGCTAGCGGGGGGGGCGGCGGCGAGGGCGCGGTCTGCCTGCGCGTGTGCGGCGGCCTCGTGCTCGCGGGGTGCTACGACGGCTGCGTGTACGTGTTCCGCGGCGGCGAGCGCGCGTCCCGCCCCGTGCTGCGCCCCCCGACCGCCGTGCTGCTGTCGCAAGCTGCAAGGGACGGAGGTGCGGTTGTGAGCTGTAGATGGCGCTGTATTGATAAGAAAGCCGTCGGCTGGTTTCTTTTATGACCGATAGATGGCGGTGTATCGACAAGAAACAAAAATGAAACATGCTCACGTGTCTATAGATTTAGAAAGACACTAAACGCAGATAATATTATGTGGCGCGGTGATTTAGACAGTTCCGACCGACAGATGGCGTTGTATCGGTAAGAAACAAATGAAAAATGCTCATGCTTCTATAGATTTAGACACTTTTAACTAGAGTTTCTAGAGCTCCACTGCCTTTCGACAGGTTTCTTATATAATAATGGAGGTGACATTATGTGGCGCGTGGATTTAGACAGTTCCGGCGTCAGGTTTCTTAATAGATGGCGCTGCATCGGTAAGTAAAACGCTCTAGCTTCCATAGACTGGGCCACAATTCCGTTGTGTAGCATTGGGCGGCGGCGGCTAGCGGGGGGGGCGGCGGCGAGGGCGCGGTCTGCCTGCGCGTGTGCGGCGGCCTCGTGCTCGCGGGGTGCTACAACGCTCGGCAGGTTTCTTTTATGACCAATAGGTGGCGCTGTATCGATAATAAACCCGTTTGCAGGTTTCTTAAATGGCGTTGTGTCAGTAAGATACCAAAATGAAAAATTCTCACGCATTAATATGGATCTAGACACTTTTAATCGGGGTTTCTAGCTCCACTGTCTTTCGACAGGTTTCTTAAGGTACGGTTGTGAACTATAGATGGCGCTGTATCGATAGTAAACCCGTTGGCAGGTTTCTTTTATGACCAATAGATGGCGCTGTATCGGTAAGAAACAAAATTGAAACACGCTCACGCTTCCATAGATTTAGACACTTCCTAACGATAGATGGCGCTGCGTCGGTAAGAAACAAATGAAACACGCTCACGCTTCCATAGATTTAGACACTTCCTAACGATAGATGGCGCTGTATCGGTAAGAAACAAATGAAACACGCTCTAGCTTCCATAGACTGGGCCACAATTCCGTTGTGTAGCATTGGGCGGCGGCGGCTAGCGGGGGGGGCGGCGGCGAGGGCGCGGTCTGCCTGCGCGTGTGCGGCGGCCTCGTGCTCGCGGGGTGCTACGACGGCTGGTTTCTTTTATGACCAATAGGTGGCGCTGTATCGATAATAAACCCGTATGCAGGTTTCTTAAATGGCGTTGTGTCAGTAAGATACCAAGAAGAAAAATTCTCACGCATTAATATGGATCTAGACACTTTTAATCGGGGTTTCTAGCTCCACTGTCTTTCGACAGGTTTCTTATATAACAATGCAGGTGTCATTATGTGGCGCGTGGATTTAGATAGATGGCGCTGCATCGGTAAGAAACCAAAATTAAAAACGCTCATGCTTCTATGGATTTAGACACTAAACGCAGATAACATTATGTGGCGCGTGGATTTAGACAGTTCCGACCTATAGATGGCGCTGCATCGGTAAGTAAAACGCTCTAGCTTCCATAGACTCCGCCACAATTCCGTTGTGTAGCATTGGGCGGCGGCGGCTAGCGGGGGGGGCGGCGGCGAGGGCGCGGTCTGCCTGCGCGTGTGCGGCGGCCTCGTGCTCGCGGGTTGCTCCGACGGCTGCGTGTACGTGTTCCGCGGCGGCGAGCGCGCGCCCCGCCCCGTGCTGCGCCCCCCGACCGCCGTGCTGCTGTCGCAAGCTGCAAGGGACGGAGGTGCGGTTGTGAGCTCTAGATGAAGCTGTATTGATAGGGAAGCCGTCGGCAGGTGTCTTTTATGACCGATAGATGGCGCTGTATCGATAATAAACCTGTCGGCAGGTTTCTTAATAGATGGCGCTGTATCGGTAATAAACCCGTCGGCAGGTGTCTTATGTTGTGACTAATAGAAGGCGCTACATCGGTAAGAGACAAAAATGAAAAATGCCCACGCACATGTAGATTTAGACACTTTTAAGTAGGCTCCACTGTTTGTCGGCAGGTTTCTTATTTAATGACGCAGATTACATTATTTAGAGCGTGTTGCTATGAAAAGATGGCGCTGTATCGGTAAGGATAAAACTGCGTATATTTAGACACTATTCAGTGTAGTTTCTGTTAGTGGCTGACTGCGCTAGCTCCAGTTTTACAGGTTTCTTATATTGTGATCAATAGATGGCGCTATATCGGTAAGAAACAAAAATGACATAGCTCACGCTTAATATTATGTACATTAAGACACATTTAACTAGGATTTCTAGCTCCACTGTCTGTCGGCAGGTTTCTTATTTAATAATGCAGGTGACATTATGTGGCGCGTGGATTTAGACAGTTCCTACCGACAGATGGCGCTGCATCGGAAAGAAACAAAAATGAAACACGCTCACGCTTCCATAGATCTAGACACTCTTCCCTGTAGTATCTGTCAGCGGCTGCCCGCGCCAGCTCCAGTCTGAGTGGCTGCGTGCGGCGGGGGGTGTCCGTGGGGTGCTGCGTGCGTGTTCCTGGACTAAATTACTGGAGGGTTACTCTATACCCGGGATATGTCATTGTCTAAGCACTATACTGACGAAAAACAAACGAATGAGAGCTGTCGTGCCCGAGTCATTGACAAAAGAATAAAGAGAGGACATGCCATATCAACGAAAAAAATGCGCTTACCTAAACTTTGGTGTCAATTAAAATGGCGGCTTTTTTCTTGAAAAATGTAAACAAACAAATTGTTTGACAGCTGAAGTACCTTGTGTTTGGATGTCAATCTTGGTCAATCAACATGGCGACCGATCGCAATGTTGTAATTTTAGGCAAAGACAAAACTACTGTTGTCCTTTTTTACATACGATAACACCAATAAGTTAAAAAGAGACGACGATATATTTTTAAGTACCGATTTTTATGCCAAGTCCTCTTTATTCTTTTGTCAATGGCCCGAGTCGAATCTCCCTTTTTAGAATGCCACTTTTGCAACCCTGCATACTGACGAGATGTCATGTATCTGTACACCATTTTCCAGGGGCAAAGACATGGATGACACTTTAAAATTTTCTATTTAACGCATGAATTCTATGAGGCGTTTGTTAAAAAAAAAAAAGTTCCTTTTTGGAGAAATAGATGGCGTTGTCTGGGGTTGTACCAACTTTCAAACCCTCAGAACACACTCAGATCACAATATGTTATTCTGTGAGGCTAACGAAATGTGAAAGTGACGTAGGTAGGTAGAATTGTAGTATTATTTTCTCTATGATGTCGATGTCACTGTTGCTTCAGCGTTCAGTGCGATTGTGCGTACAGCCGTTCTTTTCAAGTTTTCTCAGTTTCGTTGTGTTTCTCCTGTATTAATTGAGTTGTAGTTGAGCTATCTGCTCCTCCTCCCTTGATACTGTAGAGTTAGTGCACTTGAGATAGTGATTTAATGATTTAACTTACTTACGTGAATGAAAATCACTTGGTATGAAATGATCCGAACACAACCATGAATGTTTTCGCAGTTTCCAATCAATTTTTCGCACATTTATCCGAGTCGCCTTAATTTGTTGCGCCTGGCTTTCATCATTTGGAAATTTATGATGTCCTTTATTTTTACAAGTTGCGACGGCACACATTCTCATCTTGTCTTGTAAGTATTTCTTTGGGATCTTATTTAGGATCATACAATAAATAAAAATAGAAAATCAGTTCTCGCACGCAGCACCCGTTCAAACGGCGCGCATAGAGAAAAGAACACTACGTGACGGCGCGGGTAGAACTATTCACAGAATACTTAGCACTATCCCAAGCCACATGCAGTCTGAGCCTCGGAAGGATGGCTCGCGCTACCACCCGACATTTAATCACAGCTAGTGAGTTCTTATTCTGAGTTTAGTACTCTTTGCTCTCTATGTAATTTTTGACAGTTGGTACACTGCGTTTTCACGCCATCTATCGGCTTACCCAAAAGCTCAACTGACAGCTGTCAAGGAAAACGGCTCATTGCAAAATCTGTCATTTTATTGACAATGACCACAGATAATATATATTTCTATAGTACGCACTTTGGTAAAATGGAACGTACTAGAGATGCGACACATCAAAGTCGACATTCTGAAATCGATTAAAATTTACACAATATTAGAATTTTCACAACATTATATATTATTATACAGGTTGCCCTTTTAGCTTACCACTTTTGCAATACCTTGTAGGTATTTTCAAAACTAATATTTATGGTATGCAGCCAGAAACAATATATCACAACCCTTCACTCCTAACAAAATGTTAAAATTGTTGGAAGCCGCGTCAATATGTCACTGGCGAAGGTGGTCGATAGAACAAAAATAATGATACTACAGGACTGTGATTGTTTCGCTAGGATAGATAGATAGATGTTTGCAAGATGAACTGATCATCAATGTCGGTGTTGACTCTGATACATCAGATTCTGAGAGCAATAACAGTAGTAGCACACGAGTATACTGAAAGCGGCAATTATAATGTGTTTTCCGAAAATACGAATAAATTCATATTTAAGTATATTAATCTATGGAGTATATACAAATCGATAGGGAAAATGGTGTAAATGTATGTATTTTTAGATACCTACTGAAGATACGGCCTAACATGACCTATTGTGTTACGATTTACGATTGTTAAGTACTAATTTTTAAAATTTCTTTTGTTACAGATGATTGTCGGCTACAAAGACAGAAGTTTGTACATATGGAAAATACCAGATAATATATTGCAAGAAATGGTTTTATAAATCTATAGATTAGGTATAATGTTAGTAGGTTTAACCTTAACTTTTGTTGATTACTGATTATAAGCCTTTTTCGTAACCTAGTTTATGTGAATAGTACATATGCGCTATTGTTAACACTGTAAATAACTATTTACCTTTACACTGAGTTTTATTTTGTTTAGTAAAAAATATAGAAAACTAAGTTTCAATAAAAGTTTTAAGGATATTATCTTGTTTTTTATATATAAAATAAATACCCTTATGTAGTTCGGTATTACTTAATTTACTTCTTTTAGTTTTCGTGCACTGTCTACAGTCATCGAAAATCATCACACAAGGTATAAATAATGGGACAATATCGATCGTTAGGCGGTTCACTGCAGTTTGTATGCGTTTTATTAGTTTCTATCGTTACCGACGGTTCAAACTACGAACGAACTACAGGTTTTCGTAAAGAGATGCTTTCGCAATATCCTAGGGATACGTTGGTTGGACTTTGTCTCCTACGAAGAACTTTGGCGCAGAACACACCAAAAACCTGTAGCAGAAATCGTAAAAGAACGCAATGGAGATGGTTAGGACACGGCAGACCGCCAGAGACATGGCATCGCTCTGTCAAAAATGAAATGGGCCAGGCGGGGATGACTTGGGCGGATGTCCCTGAGCTGGCCCAAGATCGTAAAGAGGGGCGGCGCTTCAGTTAGGCCCTTTGCTCCCCAACGGAGATTCTGAATACCTTTCTAAGTAAGTATTCATTATTTTATTTAATTACATTTACTGATTACATGATAAAATTGTTTGATCTACATGCTCCCGAGCGCACTGTCCGTGTGAAGGGCGCCGACTACCCGTGGATCACTGATAACGTGAAGTACATGATGAGTTTGAGAGACGCAGCCCATAAACGGTTCCGTATCACTAACTCCGCTTCAGATAACAATTATTATAAGGACCTGAAACATTTAGTAAATGCAGCTTTACACAATGAAAAGCGAGCATATTTTCAGTCCAACATAAATAACAATATCAAAAACTCGGCAAAATTATGGCAGAATCTTAAAAATACTGTTCTTCGTAAACACAAAAATGACTGCCTACCTGATAGCTTTAGTGATCCAGACATAATTAATAAAAACTTCCTTGACATTCCAGGTAATAATAACATCAATTTATCAGATATAATCTATTATGAATCTCACAGACATGGCACATACAAATTCAATATTACCCCTATCGACGAACTAATGGTTGGAAAAATTATCAACAAACTTAAATCTAATGCACTCGGATGTGACGGCATATCATTGGCTATGATTATGCTGACGCTACCGCGAACCTTAGATATTATCACTTTTATAATCAACTACTCTATTCAAACTTCTACATTTCCGGATCCGTGGAAAATTGCCCTGGTCAGTCCTATACCTAAAGTACCTACTCCGAGTCAATACAAAGACCTACGTCCGATTAGCTTGCTATCATGTATGTCAAAGATCCTGGAAAAAGCAGTATATAACCAAATGTCACACTACCTGGAGGTAAATGGAATTCTGCCTGATGTACAGTCCGGTTTTCGTCGAGGCCGCAGCATCTCTACTGCCCTAATTGACGTTGTAGATAATATACTGGCCTCCGCGGACAAGGGTATGTCCACCATTCTCACTTTGTTGGATTTTTCCCGCGCTTTTGACACTATCAATGTTCCGCTACTACTCGCAAAGTTGACATACTACGGTTTCGACGCTAATACAGTCAAATGGTTTTACAGCTACCTAGATCAACGCTCTCAAATAGTTAAACTGAGGAAATGCGATGGTAATACAGTTGCTTCTGCTGAGTATCCAGTATCCAGAGGAGTCCCGCAAGGATCCACTTTAGGACCACTGTTATTTATCCTTTACGCTAGCGATATCACCAACGAGATTGTAAATTGCAAATACCACATCTATGCTGATGACCTACAATTATATCTATCAGGACCCCCATCTGACGTTAACAATAGTTGTGATCTTATAAACCATGACTTGGATCGTATTTCAACTTGGTCGAACAAAAATTTTTTAAAGCTAAACCCTGACAAATCAAAATATATTGTAATCGGCACAAGGAAACAAGTTCAAACTACTAATAACAATAACCCTAATATAAAAATAGCAGGAGTAAATATTGAACAGGTAACCGAAGCTCGTAACCTAGGCCTAACATTCGACAATTATTTACGGTTTGAAAAACACGTAACTGAAATGGTCAAAAACTGCTTCTTCAGACTTAAGACACTTTATAAAATTAGACGTTACATTGATGTTAATCTGCGAATACAGTTATGTGAGTCGCTTGTTCTTTCCAAATTAAATTATGCTGACACTGTATATAGCCCATGCCTTTTAAGAAAAACTGATAAACTACTGCAAAGGGTACAAAACGCCTGTATTAGATTTTGTATGGACATCCCCCCCCGCTCCCATGTTACCCCTTATCTCAACTCTTGCGGGCTACTGAAGGTAGCCGCCAGACAGCGGCTGCACCTTGCTGCGCTTCTGTTTGGAGTTATAAAGTACAAATCACCCCAGTACCTATTCAACAAACTTGCATGGTCACGCGACTATCACTCAATTAATACTAGGGCGTCCACTTATCTGATGCTCACACCGAAGCACAAAACCGCTCTGTTTCGCCACTCGTTCCGTTATGCAGCCAGCTTCATATGGAACACGCTGAGACCACCCCTTCGTGACCTGAAATCAATTACCACTTTTAAGTATCGGTACAGAATGATCCTACTTGAAGAACAACGAAAAGGGCCATATGAAGTTATATTTTATTTTCTATATTAATATAAAATATTGTTATAATATAATGATTTCTACTATAATTATATGACCACACTGTTCACACCTATATTGTATTGTTTACACCTACTATTACATTTTATTATTCCTATCTTCGTCATTACATATATATACCTACTTTTAATTTCTGTGTATTGACTTTATTGCACCACAAAAATAAATAATACAATTTAACTTACCTCTTTTTTTGGGTCGACGCTGCCTTAATATCATAATGAAACGAACTTTAGGCATTTATATCACTAGTATCCACCTATCCACTTGTTAGTTGTTGCCTGTTCGTGGGGTGCTCGGTATCCGGGCGTATGTGCGCGGGCGCCGCCTCGTCCCGTTATCTACGCATGGCTGGCGGGATGACGCGGGCACACTGAACGGGTCGCGCCCGGATACTGAAAAAATATTTTATGCCTCTGCAGGCTGTGGGTGCCGTTTCATATTGGCTTATACTCGTACCTACCTACATAATAATATAATGTATTCGCGGTATCCGGACCGGCTACCTACTTACGTACTTTTATGTAACTCTTATTATATTATGTTATGCATTTATATTGTACCTATTCTATTATTTATGGTTTATTTATAAACTTAGTATTATGCGTCTTATTATTTATAAATATATATTTTTACTTAATGTACCTACTTACTTATATCTGCTTATACACCAACCTAGCTTACTCAAATATACACACATTCCACACATACACACACACACACAACACAACACAACCCATCCTAATTAATATACCTCGCGTTCGTGACTGAGGTCACAACTCTAAGGGCCAGCTGAAAACCAGCGCTGTGGCCTCCTGGGCACAGCACACGCTGAGCTGGTGCCTTTTTGACGCTCTGGACAGCAACCGTCTTTGTTTGTATTATTTTCTGTTTTTTTCTCTTCATATAAATTATTTGTAGTATTCTTTTTCTTTTTGTTTCTGTTTTTTATTGTTCAGTGTGTCAAATAAATGTTTCTTTCTTTCTTTCTTTCTTTCTTAATTATTTCTAAGTTAGTAAGTATCTAACGTTACCGACTGGGGCGCTGATCAAGGTGTCATACAAATTGCTATTGAATTACCTATCGACTAGAGTCGACAATATTCGTGATTCGCACACAGATTAGGAATCCATGTCGAAAAGATCGCAACAGTATTCCAACCGCTGCTGTAGAAGGGAGGACGGATCTATGTAGGTATTCATTCCTCACAAGTTGATGGATGTGAAGATGCTACGAGCTGCATACTGTAGGTACCTATACTTAACTACCTTTATCTAAATATTTACTTACACTTACGAGCAGTGAAAAAGTTCCAGTGACAATAGCACTGAATTATAAGTAAGTACATTTAACAGCGCATCGGAATAATATAACTAACCAAAAACGTTAATATTGTGTTCAAAGTTTAATGAAAATTCAGGCCATTTAGTGTCAGCTATCGGCATTTTGTAAGTGCAACTTATTTATTGCAGCAAGTGTATTATGAAAACTATGTGAATATGAGGAAGACGTAACTACAAATATTGTAGTACCTTACCTAGTACTACAATATTTGTAGTTAGGTACGTCTTCCTCATCTTCCTATCTCCACGTCATCCTTCACCACCCAAAGGTTGCCTAGAAGAGATCGATATTACCGATAGAGCCGCCTATTGTGCAATTTCCACTTTGTAAAATCTATAAGTACCTACCTATTTTAGTTTTATCAATTAAGTCGATCGTAGTATCTCAGAATATATTGGGGAAATGATACAAATACCTGATATGGATCAGGCTTAACTGTGGATAGCCTTGTAGGTACAGCCGGAAAAGTATGTATGTAGCAAGAATGTATACCTACCTACAAAACTATAAGCAAAACTCCATGTAGGAACTGCCTACATTAAGCGCAGAAAATAAACGTAAAAGTTGTCGCTACAATCACAAACTAAAAACAATCCGACTCGATCGATGATAAAAACGGAAACACTTACAATTTTATTGTTTACATCTCTGCCCAAAGGCGTTCAGCGGTTTCTTTGCCGCATACATCAATAAAACAATAACGATACGATGCGACAAAGGACCTGGATATTGTATTTGTGACCAAGAAAGACAACCGCTGAAGGTAGTTTAGCACAAAAAGTTATACCTAAATATGTACATATAACTCTACTTTTTGAATCCATAGACGGGAGAAAAGTTAACGCTAACTGTGGCTTGGAAAATGGTCAAGGCTTAAACGTAGCTAAACTAAACTAAGTAAGTACGGGACAAATTCAGTAAAAGTATTTTTTTCACGTTACGTTATGGTGAGGCCATAATGCTGCGGTGCGGTGCGGTTTTCCATAAATATTTATCCCCTGTCTGACCTGTCGCTCTCACTCAAATACTTGACTAGGTACCTACCTTTTAATGGCGGCTTTTTGTGGGGTATTTTGATGGTGTGATGGTGGTAGGATTTGAAAATGCAGATTTTAAGTACTTAATCGGTTGGGGACAGGCTCAGGTGCTTACCTTAGTACCTAACCTATTAGGTATATGGTATAGGTAAAAGTATAGTACCTATAGGTAGGTACCTACTTCAACATTCCTAACTACTTGTAATCTACGTGGTGTGAATCCATTCCCATTATCCAACAGCCACAGCAGTCCAACTAAGGAAATATCTCTGTAATATAAAGACTAAAAACTCATCGATGCTTCGCAAAAGCAAAGTAACGCCAAGATACAGTTTTTTGAGTGACACAATAAAAACATGAATTCCATTTCAGCTTGCGGTCCATCAATTCATCTTCGTATCCTACAACTCAATGTGTCAGCGCTTATTTCCATAACATTATATTGTTTTGCTTCCGAAACATATTTTGTGAGCGCAAAAAGCGAAAAGCGACTGCTTACTTCCATGTTTGTAGCTTACCCAAGATTTGTGATGTCAGGCTTCAGGTGAAGATGTCATGTCTTTGTGGGGATACCTAGGTAAGCATTATAAATTACTTTTGCCCTTATAGGTTTAATTTAGCATCCTTTTTCCGGGGTAACCTAAACCAGGCCTGTGTCACTCCGCGCGTGGGCGGCGCAGGCGCCAGCCGCCTCGAAGGGGCGAATCTAGTCGGCTGCCGCAAGCCAAGACGATACACGCGCGCGCTATTTGTTCTTATTTCGTAATACTAGTTTATAAATGTCGTATTTAGGTATTTATTAAAATTTATGAATAGAAAAATGGACATAAAAAGAAGAAAAGCAGCAAAAAAATACTGTGCCGTATTTAATTGCTTAAATACGGATCGTGATCCAAATTTAAATTTTTTTAGATTACCAAAAGATGCTGACAGGTAAAACTAATCGAAGTATTTTATTGATTTCTTCTACGTTCCTTATTTGAAATGAAAGTAATCCGAACTACAAACCCTTTTTTTCTCCATGTTGAACAAAGTCTATTCCAATTTTTTTTCGTTAAAGTATTAAATTTACAGACACAACTACCTTCAAAATGTATTAATGAATCGATTATAAAATGTGCGCTGAGTGGGATTAGTGCTTAACGAAACTAACACGTTCACGTATCATAATATAAATTATATCCATAATATAAAATATAACGAAAAATACATGTTTTCACAAAATTAAATGTTTTAGGTACTTAGATTCATACATATTTTATGTACTTCAAAATATCTTAACTATGAAATTGTCATTGTTTTTACTGGTTATTTCCAATAGAAAAAAAGTTTGGAATAGCTTTGTATTCTAAATTCAAATTATTTTGTTTTAATATCATGACATTCTTTTTACAAACTCAGTCCGTTGCTTAGTAAACGTTGTCTGTGGTGCTGAGGCAACCCTAAGGTGGCTTCTTTTTCAATGCGTATAACCACGTATAACTTATTATGCACCGTAGTCCAGTGAAATAAGGCGCATATTCCCTCAAAAATAAATTGGTAGGTAAGTAAATAAAAACGTGGGCGGCTGGAGCGCGATCTAAATTAGATCTTATTGCTTATGGGATGGAGTCATATTTCTTTGATAGCCATTGCGAAGATGGACTTCTGTACCTGGTACTAGTTATTATTCTGTGCCTAAACTATCTGAATCTGCCTAGCGAGCATCGCAGAAAAACACACTTAACAAGTTTAAAATTTAATGTTCCGTAAAATTTACTTACACATAGTTTGGTGTTGGTAACTTACAAAAAATAATAGGGTTGATTTTGATTACCCTAGATGTACAGAGTTTACAGTATTTATTGAAATTAAACGCCAGAAAGCTCTGCCCCTTTTCAGCATGGAACCTACTTTTTTGTTAGCCGCCTAGATATTATAAGCGTCGTCGGCGTCCTATATCAAAGCACCTTCGTAGGTTACCTAGAGACTCCCTAGAGATCAATTTGCCATGGGTAGATAGCGTAGGTATCAAACCAAAAACTTTTCAAAAATGGCGTCCCGCGTGGCATGGCTTAATTAATTTCAAACACATTAAAAGGAAGTCCTTGAAAGCAGTTTGTACTTAGCTAATTAAAATATGAAACGAATGAATATTTCCACAATTTTATAGCTCCATATGTCAAACATTTTAATGTGAGTCGCGATCACTTTACGATTCTCTGCTCTTCTGCGTTTAGAATATTGGTCAAGGTATTGTAAATGTCTTTTGTAGTTATTAACACAGGGACAAAAAATAATATATACCTTATTAAAATAATATAATACCTTATAATATAGGGAGGAATTCATTAAGTAGGTACTTACCTAATTGACGTATACATAATTATAGACTATCGGTTTATTCATAAAAAGTTATGGGAGACCTATAGGCCTATTATAAGCTAATGTTAAAAATACTGTATTCATAAACGATCAATAGCGCTAAAGAACTCTCTAACATATGTATAGGTCAATTAGTTACCAATACTCAATTTCAGAACAACATTCACAATTAGAAAGGGTAGGATTCAAGCGGTAGGCTACCTGCCGATTCGTCGATAATACTTAATCTATGTAAGCTTACAAACTAATACAAACCATAATGTAAGTAGGTAAATAAGGTACCTATGTATGTATAACTCTGCGTGCGTTGTAACTGGTAACTTCTTCTCCTTATAGTGCCTCTCCATCATTGAAGGTTGGCAGTCAGCTCTTTGCAGCGCTCTCTATTCCTGGCTGTTTTAAATAACTGGTAACTAGTTTAAGTTTTATTTATTAAAATGTTGTAGTTTAGTATAATACGTTTATTCATATTACTTACATATAAAATGTTATTTAAGTATTTACGACACCTATTCTTTATTTTCCTGCCTTGAGTCGGTCTCCAGTCGGCACAGGTGAACGTATATTGCATATTTTTATTACTTACTAACAATTTTATTGCTAACTACGTATCATTGGTACGATGCTATGTGCTGATACTGTTTATCGCTCTTATATGTTTAAATATGCCCCATAACAGCGCTTTGATTGCAATCCAGGTAAATTTACGCTCAATGACCAATATCCATTATACCACTGTTAGTTATTATTCTTTGATTTTACCGAATTTATACATTAAATTGGTATATTAATATTACATAATAACTACATAGTGTTACGTACATACAGGGTAAAAAAAACCTATGGGCCATGGATAACGTGACCATTTATTTTTTTTGTCAGAGCGGGACACCTGCGGATTTATGTTGCAAAAAAAATAATTATTGGTATTAATTACAATTTTGATGTAGTCTATGTAGGGAATGAAATCTCGTACGAGATTTCCACCTAGAGAGATCTCGCGAGACCTGGCAAATTACGGGATCTCGCGAGATTGGAGGAATCGCTATTAAAACATAAATGCAAATGCTTATTTTTAGTAGGTAATAGTAACTGACATAATGTTGCTTAGTTATAAAAATAAAGTGACTTTTATTTAAAAAAATGAAAATATTATTTTGTCTCTAACTCCAATAAATAAAATGTTTATGTCTATAATCCTAACTAATATTATAAATGCGAAAGTAACTGTGTCTGTCTGTCTGTCTGTCTGTCTGTCTGTCTGTCTGTCTGTTACTCTTTCACGCCAAAACTACTGAACGGATTTGAATGAAATTTGGTATACATACGGTCTAGACCCTGGGAAAGAACATAGGCTACTTTTTATCCCGGAATTCCCACGGGAAAACTTTTTGAGGCGAAGCGAAGCGCTGTCTGTCTGTTACTCTTTCACGCCAAAACTACAGAACGGATTTGAATGAAATTTGGTATACATACGGTCTAGACCCTGGGAAAGAACATAGGCTACTTTTTATCCCGAAATTCCCACGGGAAAACTTTTTAAGGCGAAGCGAAGCGCTGTCTGTCTGTTACTCTTTCACGCCAAAACTACTGAACGGATTTGAATGAAATTTGGTATGCATATGTTCTAGACCCTGAGAAAGAAAATAGGCTACTTTTTATCCCGGAATTCCCACGGGAAAACTTTTTAAGGCGAAGCGAAGCTCGCGGGAACAGCTAGTTAATAATACACCTATTACGGCTAATCAGTTCAAATTTATGCAATACTATCTGTTCCCGCGCGCTTCGCTTCGCCTTAAAAAGTTTTCCCGTGGGAATTCCGGGATAAAAAGTAGCCTATGTTCTTTCCCAGGGTCTAAACCGTATGTATACCAAATTTCATTCAAATCCGTTCAGTAGTTTTGGCGTGAAAGAGTAACAGACAGACAGACAGACACAGTTACTTTCGCATTTATAATATTAGTTAGGATTGGTAAAAAAAACATTATCTTTATTTAGTATTTTGTAAATTTATTACTTTACTTTCAACAATTAGGAGTAATAGGAACATTAGTTATCCTAATCCTAACTAATATAATAAATGCGAAAGTAACTGTGTCTGTCTGTCTGTACCTCTGTCTCTGTCTGTCTACTTTTTATCCCGGAATTCCCGCGGGAAAACTTTTTAAGGCGAAGCGAAGCTCCCGGGACCAGCTAGTTGTAAATAAAAACAAAAACTTAACTTCACAAGTTCTTAAATAAATGTTGCGAGATCGTATTAATCAAATAAAAGAAGTTCAAAAGAGAGGTCAGATCAAGTTATCAAGGTACGGAAAGGCAAGTTAATTTTTGTGAAAATTATTTCGATTCTGAAGACATATTCTAATTTTAGAGCTGTCAAAACCTATTGTATTTGTTTAAAATTCGACTCTATGTGTGTTTCCGTAATTGTCATTTTTTTCTGCTTTTTAGCATAATTTATAGTTTGACAGCGTTAAAATTAGAATTTCTGCCTTTCGAATCGACATCATTAGCTTCTCAAAAAACTCATCATGTCGAGAAAATCATCTGATAGACGACTTCTGATTTTGCATGAAATACACGTCGTCACGCTGCATTTGTCGATCTCGTTATCTCGCGAGATCTCGTACGAAATTTAACGAGTTTCAATCTGGCCGGGATCTCTCGAGTTCGGGATCTCGGAAGAACGAGATTGCATTCCCTAAGTCTATGTGAGAGGTAAGAAGATATATAGCTGTCTCAAGTGATTAATACAAAATGTAGGTAATTTAAATTATATATCGTTTGGCCTGTTTATGAAAGCGGGACATTTTTGCCGTCGCCGGGGACAGCGGGACAGCTTGAAAGCGGGACTGTCCCGCCGAAAGCGGGACGTATGGTCACCTTAGCCATGGAGGACAATAGTACCTAAAATCCTTTAAATAGCTTATGTTGCTGAAAGGAAACATACGTTTAAGTAATTTTAAAAACTACTGTACACATAAAAGCAAAACAATATAAATAAAAGTTACAAATTAAAAAAAACACACACACATAGGACGTATACAAAGGCGGGCTTATTGCCAAAAAGCAATTTCTTCCAGCCAAACTACGACTGGGTGAAATTCCTTAACGATTCTGTTCATCTTGGTAACAACCTATTATACCTTGAAATTCTTGTATGAATACGGATAGTGAGTGATGCAGTCATTGACTTATTTAATACCTCTGAATATTACTAGAGAAGTAAAAATGCGAAACCTCCAAATGAGTCGAAGCATGACAAGCCGAGAAGGAAGGAAGGTAATATAGTGTATAAGTAAGTATGTTATTTAATGTTATTATGTGCTCCCTGCATTTCTCTTCACACTTTTTGAGAAGGTCATGTGCATGTTGCTAATTAGAACGCTTTTTTTAAATTCGCCGTTTTAAGAAACTAGGGGATAAGTACCTACTACTTACCCAATTAGTACCTATACTACCTACCTATAATAATATTATGCTAATCGTAAATTTTAAGTAAAGTATAAGGTTTCTATATAGGAAAACCTTTAACTGGCATGTTTGTTACAATTAATTTAACTATGCCTAGTTTTATAATTCCATGCTGTTGGTTTTCTATGCTTAACTAATAAATATTAGTGATGGGCCGAATGTGGTTTGAACCGAAGTTCGGCTTCGGCCGAATATTCGGTTAAAATTAAAGTTTCGGCCGAAGTTCGGCCGAGCATTCGGTATTTTTTTTTGCTTTTGTAATTCTATTATACAGCGTGGAATTTCCTCAGTTAAGCTCCCTAACGCAGGGAAATGTTAACAAAATACTGAACAACTTCATAAATTGTCGATGAAATCCCAAAAAAAGAACACAGCTAGCTGTTCTATCTTAAAATTTATATTTGTTAATCACGTATGTTTTGAACTTTACTACGCAACAGCTGTTTTTTTTTCGAGCGGAACGGACCCATGAGTCCCATGACGGACTCAGCTATACTCGTAGCGATGATTTTCATACACGTGCTTCCACCAAAGCAGAGAGGAGCGGAGCGGAGTGAGCGAGTTCAAAGAGTCACATACGAGGTTAGCGAGTTAAGCGAGTTTCCCACAGACTTCGTACGAAACTCGCTCACTCCGCTCCGCTCCTAGTTTTATTATATTTCAGGCCAGGTTTCAGGTATTTTCACTGCAAAATAATTAAGCAGAGCGGAGCAAGCGAGTAAAGCGGGGTCGGCTGCGTATGCTGTTGAAATCTAGTTTTGAACAGAGTCGTCCAACGTCTCACATCCCGCCACCCCCTCCATTTCCATACCTCTCTCCTCGTTCGTGCCTTGCGTGCTGGATGGAGCGAAAACTAGGCAGAAAATGAACGGAGGCCTCTCGCTCCGCCTACATGATTTTATTGTCAGTGGAAGGCTAAAATAAATTATTTTAAAAACGCTTATCTAAAAAACTATTTATCATTTCAAACTCCGTCCCGGTCAACTATTTCTCGCTCATTTCACTTACGCAGTGGAAGGCGAGCAGTACAGGAAGACTCAGCAGTCAACAAAAACTTCGCTAGCAAAATTCCACACGGTATTTCATACAAAATTATAGAAATAGGTGTGCCGAATGTTCGGCATTTTAACCGAATTTCGGCCGAATACCGAAGTTCGGTTAAACATGCCGAAGTTCGGTTGAACCGAATGTCTACCGAATTTCGGCCCATCCCTAATAAATATATAAATATTATCATAAATATGACTTTTTCCAAGTGATATGATCTTGAAACTTATTGCTCCTCATTGAACTAATTTACAACTTGTACTTACCTACTTTTCTCTTCAGAAACAGCAGTGCACGTCTGCATCCCAGTAGGCAAACTGTTCGTGCAAAACGTTAACTAATCTACTACATATATCATACAATCGGACACTTAGTTCTTCGTACAATAGGAGTGCAGCGCTGTGTCTATCGGACTTCAGTGGCCATAGAAGTAATAAAACTGTGGCGGCGGGTACAGTAGGTAAACTTAGGTTAAGTAGGTTTCTAGCATCTAGAATGATAAGCACTCGCCATTTTGATATGATGCCTCAAGATCATGCGTGAAAGATGCTTCTTGAAACGCATATGCCATTTTGTTAGGTGAATCGGGCACTTGCCGCAACTTAGAGTAAAATGTCCCAAATTAATGGTTTCGGTAGAACCACAGGCTAATGAATGAAGCAAGCCACGTACAGGGCGTTATTTCACGTCACAAATAATACTTGGTCCCACTACCGTAATGAATTAATGATACCTCTGAGTTAAAAGTCGATGACAAGGGTCCCCCATCGCATTCGCATAGCAACAAAGCGAGCGAGCGAGCCGAGCGAAGAATTTAAAAATTACGCAATGAACTATTGTCAAGTTCAAATTACTGGCATCATCCTGTGTGACCACAACTTCTCTTACTTCCTTCGAAAGTACATCAAAAATAGCACCTACGTTGAAAGGTTTAAGAGTTAGGTGGGTTCGCGTGGAATTATTTAGGGCAGGTTATTAAATTGCTGTACAGTATGCCATGGGTTTTTGTGGTTTTCGCATGCAATGTTTAAGGATCGTGTTCGGAGTTGCTTCACAATTTCAGGATGTTTAAGATTTATTAAACGCCGGTGCTAAAGTCCTAACCTAACCCAAGTTAAAAATGACAGACAGTTACACAGAGAACGTCAAGTTGACAGCTGAACTTGAGTATTAATATAAAATGCACTGGAGGAGTGATAGGATTATGGATGAATTATTGTTGAGTGCAAAACTACGCTATTGATCACCAACTTATGAAATATATTAAGAGCGTTATACTTACTTACTTAAGTAGGTATATATATTTTTTCATACACTGATAAAATTGGACCCTATATACGGTAGCTTACTACCGTTTACCGTACCGTATATAGGGTCCAATTTTATTACACTCGAGAAATCTTTTTTGTCGGCACCACAGGCATTTCTATTGATAAAATTTTTTTAAGGCTTTCAGAAAGTTTCCTATTTTCATTCCTACCTAGTGCGGACTCCTATCCTACCCCTTTCAGTGTTTTTTTTATTCGTTTCTTTGGCCGCTCTTGTTATATCATGCTTACCTTACCTACCCTTATTATCATGTTTAGGCACTTGCACACTAAACCGGAAACGACCCTGGGAAATTCACCACTGACCTCTACCAACCAAACCCGAAAGCAGTCACAATCACAATTTCACAAACCGAAATTCATAGCCATAACAACTATAATTTCCATGCCTGATTTGGTCACACGCAAATTGGCATCTGTGCACTCTGGGCAACTCTGGGCACTGTGCGGAATGTGTGAGTGTGTAGAGCTTGTGCAGGGGGTCACTCTACATAACGAAAACTAAGTCTCAGAACGCTGCTGCGCGAGCCACGACTCTATCTCGTTGCATTAAACGTACCGATTGTACGACAGCTCTCGTTCGTTGGTTTTTCGCCAATATAGAGTAACCCTCCAGAGGAGCACGCGATGTGTAGAGATCGCATGATGTAGAAGGTATTGGACGTCATCAGTCGCCCGAGGCAGGGCCTTTATTGCTGTGCGGGCGCGGGCGGTGCGTGAGCGCATTTTAAAACCGGAATTGATTTTCTGATTAAATATGTAGATAAGTACTAAGAAGGTATTAAGATCCGATCAGGCGTGAAGGTTGCTGTTGGATTTATGGGGTAAAAAGTTGTCTTTGTCTCACCCCCATTATCAATTTTCTCTTGATAAATAATGCTAAAATTAATGCCGTAACTTTTAAATGTTTGGAAAGGACCAACAAATAAATGATCCCGGGTTTGTTAGCAACTTGCAAGTGTAGATAGAGTGAGATCATTATAGGATCTAAGTACCTACCTACTGCATAGATACAGAGTTTGGTTGCCTGGGTTGGCCGTATAGGCAGCGGCGTATATCCAATAAGAAACAAGTGGCTTCTGGCTGCAATTAGTCATTAAACTAATATGGCAGTAGTTTAAAACAAAATTTAGGCCATTAAACGTAGACTTTGCGGGGTTTGATTACTACGATGCATATTGCAACGCAATTTTATAGCGAGGAACTGCATAAGTGCACGGTAATAAATGTGCAATGTGCATCGGAGCGGGGGGCGGTGCGCGGGGCGCGGGGCGGGGGCGAGCGCGCGGGAGGGGCGCCAGTCGCATCGCGAGCGCGCGCCGAGTCACGCGTGCTTCCGGTGGCACAGCGCGCGAACAACACGCACGACGGAGCCCGACGAGAAAACCATGGTGTCCGTGGGCGCGTGGCGGCGGCGCAACACCGACGAGTGCGACGACCGCTTCGACCCCGGCGCCTCCTCCTCCAGCTCCGGCGTGCCGCGCGCGCCGCCCAACTGCGCGCGCTGCCGCAACCACCGGCTCAAGGTGGAGCTGAAGGGCCACAAGCGCTACTGCAAGTACCGCTACTGCAACTGCGAGAAGTGCCGGCTGACGGCGGACCGGCAGCGCGTGATGGCGCTGCAGACGGCGCTGCGGCGCGCGCAGGCGCAGGACGAGGCGCGCGCGCGGGCGCTGGACGGCGCGCCGCCGCCGGGCGTGGAGCTTGAGCGCCCCGAGCCGCCCGTGGTGAAGGCGCCGCGCTCGCCGCCGCCGCCGCCGCGCTCGCTGGGCTCCACCAGCGGGGACTCCGTGCCCGGCTCGCCGGTGGTGTCGCCCTACGCGCCGCCGCCCGCGCCCTCCGCGCCGCCGCCGCCCCTGCCGCCGCTGTTGCCGCCGCAGCAGCCAGGTCAGTCCCTGCTCCTAGTAACGGTCCCGCACAGGTGGTCGCAGTGAACCGGTTGCCCGAGGCCGGCGCCCGCGCGCTCGCCTTAAACGTTCCATTCATACCTCACACGTCATACGGTTATAAGTTGCGAGGGGCAACCTGCTGCTCCCTTCTCATTATACACGTAATTATTGTCATTACGATCTATTACTATGTCATTGTGTTACAGGACTCTAACAAATACTTACCCTTCCTTTAGTCAAGTAAAGTCTATACAGGATGTCCGACGGAATGACATAAAAGAAAACTACTGTTTTTACTATGAAATTAGATGTCGGTACTTCACTATTTCTACTTGATACCTATCTCACAATTGTATATTAAACAAACCTAAAAAGGTAGTAATATAGGCATTAGAAGAATGTAATTGTCTAATTATGTAGGCAGGTAAACTAAGTAGTTATTTACTTTTATATTTACATTACCTTCATACGAATTGAGGCTTACCTATGATGTAGGTAGGCTTTACGGTAAAACCTAACATTAAACCGGAGGAGTTTATATTATACTTGAAACGGAAGCAAGAGAAGTGCCACAATCATCATCAGATCCACTTCTGGACATAGGCCTATCCAAAGATCATTTTTCAAAATCGATAATCGCAGCACCTAACATAACCAGCTCTTCCCGATTTTGACGTTTAATCGGCAATCTATGACCATTTTTACACCTAACATTAGTAATGCACCTAAGATTCATGTACAATTGTACATATTATTACAAGTCTTATTTAACTAAAATTAACAACTGTCTTTTTTGAGGGGACCGACTTAATTTTCCATCCTGTACTGCATAGGCATTTATCTTCGTTAATAATTTAATATTAGAGTAAAGTCTACAAACTGCAGATTTTATTTTACTCGATACCTACTATTACCTACCCTTGGGTCTTACTATGAACACTTTTTTTAAGCTGATAACATGTCCATCGCTTCGGTATGACTTGGCCAATAGACATAGGCCACTGGATAGCAAGATTAGTTCGCTCTCAGTACCCATAGATCTATAAAATAGTTTAAAACGAATAATAACAAATGTATTTTCTCTGATTCTAATCATCAACCTGATGATTATGGGTAATTATGGACCTCAAAGGCTTCAAATAAGTAGATATTTCAAGTCGTCGGCTTCGTAATTATAAGGTTCTGTAAAGAACGTCACTTTTTTGTATATATAGGATGTTGCCAAAAGGGCATACATGTTGTAGTTGTACTCATGAATAACTAAGTCGTATTTTTTTATAAAATGCTTGTCTCACATTCCATAACCATAAGGCTGTTGCTAGGTCCGACTCATCCTAACTAATATTATAAATGCGAAAGTAACTATGTCTGTCTGTCTGTCTGTTACTCTTTCTCGCCAAAACTACTGAACGGCTTTGAATGAAATTTGGTATACATATGGTCTAGACCCTGGGAAAGAACATAGGCTACTTTTTATCCCGGAATTCCCACGCGAAAACTTTTTAAGGCGAAGCGAAGCGCGCGGGAACAGCTTGTATAATATATATGGTTATTTATTGTATCAGAAAGGATAGTGCGTGAGTCTCAGTGGCTGACTGTCCAGGAAACTCCTAACGTATTTAAGGAACAAGTTATACGTCACTCGATCACCTCAATATTGTCAATATCATCTCGTGCACCTTATTTTAAAAGAAGATTAAAAAGTCTAACCAAATCTAGAGGTAGAGTCTACTGAACCCCTCCATTTTCTGTCCCTTATGCCTAGATACATTATAGTTGCCTAGTGAAGGCATGATAGATATATTATAAAGATTGGTGGAATTGCGAATCAGAAAGGTGTAAGCTAGCTTGACAAATATACAAAGGAGAGCTGACATGTGCTCCATACTTTTAATACATAAAGATAGAGTCGTTGATAGCGTTGCAGCGCACAGTTGGTCGAACGAAAATTATAAATTAATGCGAACATTCGTAATTTTTTCCTGTATTACTATTTCCGAAAGACAGAGTGACAACTCAGACGAGACTCCATCGTTGATATGGTCATCAAGGTGAAACTCATACGGTTATTTATTATTTCAATAATTGTTTTAGGAAAATCTCATCAAATCTTAGTGGCGTTTTATTGTGCATGCCTACCTTACTTACAATTTTATTGTACGAAATGATTGAGAACGTTATCTTGTATATAGTTACAATGTTATCACAATTGGCAATGTCGCTGTGACCGCACACCGCCTTATCATACCTAAATACATACATGTATACGTTTCGGACAATGACAGTTGCATAGACCCTCGCCTTTGCCTGCGAAACTCGCAAAGAAACTATTTTATCATTGATATAATTAAGCAATTAATAATACTGATGAATGACCAATAAATTAAACGGTCGAACGCGCGCGACTGTTGTCATGTCATGGATTCGTAAAGAAATGTAAGGTCTAAAAGTAGGTCATGCGTTTTTCGAACCGCATTGCTCTGGTACTCAACTTGATACCTTGGTATCTGAGCTTATCGCTATAAACTACTTATCTACCATTCCAAATAAATAGGGTGAATTGAGAATGGCAGTTTTAATTTATAATTTGAATAAAATATTATTATCATGTTAATACATGTGTTGGTCGGAGAGGTCTTTCCTCATTTATCTTTTGCTATCAGTGCATCAGGCAGAGGTAATCTGAACTGAATTACAGATATGATGTCAGCTCAACAAATTGTACACACCTACTGTATCAATATTTATAATTACTTGCAACAAACAAACTGAAGATGTAAACTTCAAAAACTTTAATTGAACTTCTACACATATAATATTTCCACGTACTCAGACATGTGACTAGATATTTTGCTTAACACTATTCAGTCATTTGTAATTAAACAACCTTTTCCTAGGTCTTATACAGTGTCCGGTTTGTTCCCTGGCTCTCTAATCTTCCACTCAGCACAATATTCCTCTTCACATACCTCTAACATCCGCGTATATGCTTTCACACGATCCGAACCAAACGCCGCTTACATTTGAACATAAACTATCGTCAAACGGTGAAAATTGCATTGGACATATTAGTATTATTACACGCCACACATCATGGACTGCAGTTTGATTTATAACGCATCATAAAATACGTTTGGGATTATCATAAAATGTGAGGACATGCCTGCGGTTTACATTGCCTTGGTTGGGTTCCTTTAGGATTGTGATCTATTCGATTGGTCCGTTCAGTATTTTTCCTTTTTCAAAAAGCCAATTACGAAAAAAGCTGTGGATATGTCAGCCCTGTGTTCCTGTAAAATGTCCTTTATTCAGTCACGCGTCGCCCGCGGTCAAAGGATCCAGAACAATGACGTTATCTCGGTGCTCGAGTGGGTAATTTAGCGCAATGATTGATATGAAATCCTACGTCTTTATCATCTGTTGCTAGCCTATCTCCAGTAGCAAGAAAGGTTGCGGTCGCACTTTCTATAGGTAGTGATCGTGGTCACTGAATTTTATTTGAGGTTTTTGAACATGGCTTTCTTCTATGATTCCTCTGCGTCCTCATAGGTATTGTGAATTTTAAGTTTTATCTTCGCACTTATTTTTTTGAAAAGAAAACTAGGCAAAAGAACACCTGTAATTTTGGTCCCAAAATTTGTAAGAGAAATACACTTTTACAATGTTTTTAATAAATAAAAGTTGGTGAATACCTAAGTACCTACTTCACAATAGAAAATGGCTGAAAGCTACATTTTGTTGAAAACCTTCCAAGTAAGTTGCTATTTCATGCTATAGGCACAATACAGACAAGGTACAAAAAAATATATGATGTCGGAGGTCAGTTCACTATCTCACGACAATGCAGCCCGACGTCATCAATCCACCTTATCTTTGTTACCCAACTATTTATTTTAACATACAAGATTATGCGCCCAAGCTTCACTTGCTATATATATAAAAAAAAGTTTTTTGTTGAAACTGACAGTTTTCTACCATAAATTACGTGAAATAGTAACACATAGACATAAAAATTCAGTCAAATAAAAAGTCCAGTTTTCTTATATGTACAAACTAAATTATATTGCCACAAACTTATCTGTTCCGGTGACAGCTCACGTAAATGTGTAGGTAATATTTCTTCATTCTATAAGATTTTAAGTTTACAGGTAGTGGTAATTCGCTCTTGTGGTTTTAATTAACCCATCTAATCTATATTAATATAAAATTCATTAGTAAATAATGAGATATGGATCAATTTAGTTCGCTCTCACCGGAACAGATAAGTTTGTGACACTGTAAGTAGTAGGTGTATGTGATTTTTTTTCTAATTTCTACCCTAGGCCCTGGCATGTATGTCGGTGACAAGCCCTACAGAGATGCTCTAGACAAGGGTTTGTCATCGTGAAACAAACGAGAAACAAACTAACACTTTCACATTTGTATAGATAGATATCGATTATTTTATCATTCGTTAATTGCTCATTCAGTAATTAAAATAAGTAGCAACATTTTTCATTGAAATGTTATCATTATTACACTTTGGTGGAATATTTTAGTACCTAGATCTCAACAGCAGTTGTTTTATTTCTTAATTTTATCGATTTTAGCGTGATAAAACTTCGTTAGAATGCAAAAACCAACACGATTTGGAAGGCGAATTTAAGTTATTATGTATATTTTGTTCCTAGTTAGTTTTTCTTGCAGCTTTAATTATATCAGTTTATAATTTGTCCACTGCTGGAGATAGACCTCACACAAACCTCCTCCTCCAGTATTTAAATAGTGTTAACGAGAAAAATGCGTTGGATATTCGTTTTGTATGATAGTGCATTTTGTTATCACTATCTCTGCGTCCTTGCAAGCTGTGGCTACAAAGTCACGCACGGCACATCACACTTCGTTCTTGCCAGATAACAGACCAAATTAATGCATATCGGTCATGCAGTCTTATCATTATCACTCATTAATAATGGGGTTGCAGAGGTGTAATATTATCATGTAATAATTAATCAAACAGTTTAAAGTTTGGTTAGGAAAATCTCTAAATTAAACAGATCAAATATGAGTTTTGGTTAAGGAAAAAGATCTTGCCATAAAAACTACATATACACACACACAAATTTATTTTTTGAAATACCTTATGCTTCTGTAAAATACTGTATCAAACTTGGTTTTAACTTTTTTACGGTAATACAGTTTTCGGCAAGAGTAAAATCTTTTCACGCGAGCCACCACCCAGTCAGTTCCTCAAAGACCCTAAGCTGGAGTTTACGGCTATACCTTTTCCTTATCTAACCTTTTTTCGGGACCCCTATTTTATCTACCCCGCCCCTTCATAAACGAGGGTGGAATTATATGTTTGTCTCGCTCGCACTGCAGATCGAGCCCCTGGGATTCCGCCGCGATAGGCCGGCGCGAGGGGCAGGGGCGGTTGTAAGAGGCCATTTACCGGGGGTGGGGATGCCTTGTAAATAGCCATGTGTACTTAATACCGTCGTTATGTGCTTAGCTTTTCTATTGATGGTCTGTTAATGTGTTTAGTTTTTATGCGTTTGTGTGTATTAGCGTGGATTGGTAGTTAGGAACTGAAACCCACTGACAGGCAAGCGTAGCCCTTATGCCTGCTGGACTGTGGACCTTAGACAGGTAGCTGGTAGTGGCTGAGGAAGGCCGAGGACAGAGTGTTCTGGCGCTCCTTGGGAAAGGCCTATGTCCAGTACGATGATGATACGGCTACGGGCTGCTGATGATGATGACTTTGAAGCAGATGCTAACTGATGGGCAAAATTATAGTTTTAGAGATACTTTTTCACAAACAAATAAATGGGATACTAATGAAACTTAAAATTTTGTAGCAGTTTTTACGCAGGGGATAAAAAACAGAATGAAATTACAGATACGGGAAGAACGTTGGGTATATTTCTCGAGTTGCCTCCAACCTGGAGAGCTGTCTAAGCTTAGACATAACTTGAGATCTAGCTCGTAAGTTTGTACTGACAACCGTGCCACTAGGGGTGTAGGTCACACCGTGGACAAAATGGTTAGGGTTGTCGCTGTTAAAAGTGGTGATTTTTCGTTAATAAAAGCATAATCATTACAGGGATATGAAATGTATGTGGGAAAAAAATATTATGAACACTATTATAGTCTACTACATATCTCCATTCCATCCAGTCTTCACATAACTAATCAGAGGTTTTACTCGGTTACTTAAAATGTTTCAGAAGCTATACCCAAATAAATTGCTTCCAATAACATCAATCAAATTTTCCCTTAACCAATTTACAGTAAAGGCGTCCGCAAACCCAGCGTTTTACGACGGCCCGCTCGTCTGCGAGCGCCCTTATTTCCGTAGAGACGCGCGCAGAATTGATTAACTAAATTGAATCGCGACGGCTGTAAAAATGTGGTAAAAGTTGGCGCTGATTCATATTCTGTATGATGTATGTCTACTTACTTACGTACTTTATTTTTATGAATGCTTAGCTTAGGTTGGTATGTATACACGGTTTTATTATTATTACTTAAAAAAGACTTTGCTTGTTAGTTTGTATTACATATTTAACTATTTTGTTGATCATGATTTCAATTTACATATATGACAAATTAAAAACACCACTTTAAAAAAATACAGTGAAAAAAAAATGTCGTACTGATGACCACAAATGTAGTTAGTATCTCTCAAATATTCCAGAACATCTAGACATTCTAGACGAAGCTGACATGTAAATTCGTGTTTTATTTTCGGCAACCCTACGTCGCAGGATAGGGGTACGTTTTACGGGCAGTCTGCTTTCATTGCCGCGCTCGTTCCGTCGGGCAAGGTCGGCCGCCACCGAAACGTAAACACCGCACAAACTTGCGATTGTCTGCTACTTCTCGCGTGTCGGTGACAAACACTAGAAAGAAAGAAAAAATATTTATTTCTAGCTTAGCTAGAGCTGCTACTGTATCTTACAATCCTTAAGCAGCATTGCATATATGTGTCAAAAGTTACATAGTTAAGAAAATAAATACAAATAAACGTCGAACTGCTTAAAAACTACGAACTGTGGAATCGATTATAAATGTTCCATGATATTGATGACGTCTGTCAGTCAGTCAACGGTAGAGCGTTCCGACCGCCGCGTTTCAGCCTTCACTCTGTGGCCGACATTTCACATTTCCTCAAGCTCTGAGCCATTGCATCCGTCTCAGCATTCATTCATTTGAGTTAAGTCCTCGCCTGGATATTCCGTTTTCTTTGTAGACTTGCACGTGCTGTTTTTGAAAGCTTTGTTTTTGAGAAATATACAGGACATTTTGTTATTATGTTATTTAAATAAACGCTTTTTCTTTCTTATTTTAGAGGGACAAGTTATAATCGCCCACAACTATACTATAATAATACATAGAATGGACTCTATCAATCAGTTTGTTTAAACAACAAGATAGAGTCGTGGTCACCACAGCTCTCCGCCACTTCGTTTTTCGTAAGCTGGAGTGAACCCTCCGACACAGTTCATCACATCACATCCAGCACCCAGTAAGTCCGTACACTTCCAAAGTAATCCATTCAATAAGGAAGACAGACCAAGTTCCAACCTAATCCATTACTTCACAGCTCTCGAACAAAAGGCATAAAAAGTATTACTTATTAACGGATTCTCCACCAGACCGAATTCGGAGTCCGATACTCGGTTAACCTATAAAATTGGCTTTCGGCCAAAACTCCCGACATAGCCAAAGCAAAGTCTCACCTTATTAGCTAGGCAGGAAAGTGTAAAGTTGATTGGGTGCGACCCGTGATGTTCGGCTTGATACGATTGCAGTTTTGAAACAGCTGTTTCACGATTGTTGGTTAATTCTTACAAAGTGTGATGCTAGGGAGTGGGTATGGTCATAAAATGAACGTATGGAAATTGTTAAGTGGGAAGTTTCATTAAATCATAATAATAATAAATTCATTTATTTCAGGTAATTTTTCATAATTACAAAAATAACCCATAGTTGTTGTTAGTAACAATAGCCCTTATTTCTATGTTAGTAGACAGAATACACAACAACATAAATTAACCCCCTTATTCATAGTAAAGTTATAGAACGTTTTGACTATTGAACTGTTTTGTTCAGTTCCTTCCTTAGCAGTTCAGTTCAATAGCTAAAACGTTCTATAACTTTTCTATGAACAAGGGGGTAAGTATTTGTTGTATAATTTTATAAATATGCAAAACACACGCGTTGTGCATTTTCTTAGATATAAAATGTAATTTGAATTCTAATCATTCGCCTAAGAGTTAATAAAAGATTATAATTAATATGGAGATAATATATTTTATGTGATACAGGGTGATTTGGGTCATAGTGCTAACTGCTAATGATGAGGAAGCTCCACTAACATCACTCGACACTCTTAATTAATTAAGTAAATGGAAATATCATTCAGAGGAGAAATTGTAACTACAGAAAGGCAGCTGAACGATTTTGATGAAATTTAGTATGGAGTTAGCTGAGACCCTGGATTAACACATAGGCTACTTTTATAGCGGTATTCCCACGGGAAAACTTTTTAAGGCGTAGGAAAGCCCGCGGGAACAGCTAGTAATTTGTGAATGCAAATTTCACAAAAAATATAATGAACACAATTTAGACTTTCTTCATAAAAAATCTGCAGACAGGGTGATTCAAAAAGTTAAAAACTAAACTACAATAATCCCGGCTGATTGAAAAGGGGTATTCAGGGTATTCGTTAAATTAAAATCGTTAATTTTGCCTCGTCCGCGCTGGATCGTAAAACCTGACAAAAAGGACCGAACCCGGGACCTCCACACACATAGTAAAAAGTACAAACAGAAAGTTTTTATGACTTTGTTTGCGAGTTTTGCGACTATCAACCGGGTACTGTCCGTTCAGTTCGCGCTTGCCGCTCAAGAATGTCCTAGGATTTTACTATTATAAAGGGGAGTTGTTTATCCAGCAGTGGAACAATATTGTACAGACTTTTTAAATAAGAGACTTGGCCTTTCTACGGCCAGAAACCGACCTTTTCCTATTTTGTTTGAGTGTAAATATGATGTGACCAATATAATAAAGAAGAATCTTAGTGTCTGGCGTAACACACGGCTCACGTTTCTTTGGGCAATCACGAAATAAACGTATTCTACTTCAATATTAGTACGTATGGATACTTTATACGTCCATTTTATTGCTTTCGACGCATATTTTTGTTGTCATTGATATGACCATTATTTTATTATGAAATTGATATTAATGATAAAAAAAACACTGCCGCAGATGTCTAGATTGATGAAAACTCTAGCTTTTCCATTATATTATAGGTATAGGTATTCTAGGTAGGTCTTTACATTTCAATCCTTAAGCGTGGCTTTAATGTGCAATATAAATTACAAAACTCAGCTTCTGCAAGTAAATGTTATATTATAAATATAAATTTAAAAAGTGCAGAAGTACCTTCCTTTTCCACACCTGTACACCATTGCACAATTCGACTTCTGCATTTTTACGGCCAGTGTAAACCCCGCTTTACTTTCTTTTCTTTCTCAGTCCTGCAATGGCGCAATGGCGTTCCAGTGTAAGGAAAATGCAATTATCTGCGCAAACAAAAGCGCCTCGGACAAAGCCGTACGCGCGTAGCCAGGGGTCACTCCTGCTTACGAACAACCAAGCTTCGGAACTGACCACGTCTCTATCTCGTTGTATTAAACGTAGTGATTCCATAACAGACCCTGTAGTACAGGTTTTGCTATTTATGAAAACGAAAAAAGTTTACGTTTTCTCCTGTCATCTGCATACATTATCTGCCAAAAGTTTCATTATAGTTTCCATTAGAGGCGCCACTTAGTATGCGAGAAAACGTAAGCTTTTATAGTTTTCGACTAACTATCAAGCCTGTACTAGACCTGCAGCTCTCATTCGCTCGGTTTTCGCCTAGCTAGAGTGGCCGTACAGTTATAAAAGTGCAACAAGTATGCGAAACGCTCACCCGTAGTAGTGTATCTCCACTTGCTTTTACGACCCATAAAAGGGGTTTACGATGAGTCGGATAATACCATCCAGCTAAAAGGTTTCGGGCGCTCCGTAGTGTGGTGTGCTGAAAAAAAAAACAATTAGAAAAGCGCGACCTAGTTTTTTTTTCAGTACCTGCTACTGGCTATTAGAAATTAGTCGTTGCGTTGCATTGTTGTAGAATCATGTAAGACCTAAGTAGCATTGAAAACATCTCAGCAAGGATATATCAGATCGTATATTTACCAGCTAGATCAGTGTTACCTCCTGAAGGCCTAGCACGGGGCGCAAGACGCGCACGCCCTCACTCATATCGTGCGGCTTCGAGAGCGAGTGCGACGGAAAACTTTTGTCACGTCTTGACATGCGGGTCTTGCGCTCCGTGCTAGGGGTGCTAGGCGTTTTGGACATGTCTGTCTATGGGCCAGGCCACAACACAGCGTTGCGACGTCGCATCGCAAAAATCTGCGACGGTACGGGAAAACTTCCAAAACAGTCGCAGAATTTTGCGATGCGACGTCGCAACGCAGTGTTGTGGCCTGGGCCTATGTACCCAATTATAAATTGTACATGTACATGGTAGCAGATGGTTAGATACCACTCTCCCCACCATACCATATTATCTCTCTTGAGAATAAGGTACCCTATACACTATCACAAAATTTTCACAAAAACGGTTTCAGTGTTTGTATGTATGTGTGTGTATCCAAGTCAATAAAACATATTTCCCCCTTTTCACCATACTTATCTGTTTCTTATACCCATAAAACATGTAACCAAAAACGACGTAACATGTTCCCGTATGAACGATGAAGAATTTTATTATAACAATTTGCATTGTTATATCTCTATCTTTATATGATATCTTTTGGTCATAAAATATGCTATGTAATTAAAAGAGTAACTTTTTATCTACAACAATGCGGTTTGTTGTAAAAGCGACAGGTAATGGTATGGTAATGATGCAGGCATTTAATTTATATTGTGAATTGTGAAATGAGTACAAGATATAGGTATTCTAGAAAATTGCTACAAATGGAGCATAAATGTGAAAATACATTCATGCACAATTTACACTCTCTATATTTTCTTAGAGATGGAAACTTTTTAACATATTTTAGTTCACTTGCTACTAACTTTGGAAATTAGTTTAGTATCCCAAAAAAATTTACATCTAGTCTATATAGATAACCATTATTATATGCAATTCTCTGGTGGTGTTATCATGGGAACTTATTTAGGGTCTAAACTGCATTCCGAACCATAAGCTTACAATATGGATACCAGTTAAAACATTCGGAATACTTACGCCAACATCCACGGTGTTGACTAACCATCATTAACCCGCTCATTTCGCTCGCGTCAGCTCATAAAGACGACCCCCCCTCCCGACCCCCTCCAACTTAAAAGCTCGGAAACAAATCGCACAATAAACAAAAACCTATATAAAACTACAAAACATTTATTGCAACGGCCCATTTTATGTGCGTCAGTATCGTGAAGAGCTTACAGGCAGCGGTCCTAGACGTCGTAAATTAACATGAAATATGATAATTGCGAAACTCTCAAATATACGTGCATATTATTATAAATACTTACAGCGATTTAAGTGTGATTTGATGATTGTTGTTGGATGTTTTGTTGCCAATAAGCTGGCTCGCGGAACGACACATAAAATCCCGCTTAAGGAGGGTTACTTTTAGCTTGAAAAAAGTAATGAAAACTGTTTCGTAAACGGTACGCCCACGACGAGCAATGTAAAAGTTCCAGAGACAAATCACTACCAAAAAACGAATATTTTGATCAAATTCTAAATTAAATTTGATGTCGACATTTTGGAACTTATTATTCTTTCTTTCTATGTTGTCTATATCCCATTCCACGGAGAAAGACGTCTGACAGAACCCTTATTACATTCGAGTAAGGGCTGATTTTTCCATGGTCAGATAAGGGTTATCTGGGGAATAATTCTGATGCCGTCGTGACTGACTGTTTGTATTAGACAGTGACAGCTACAATTTTATTCGCCATTTTATCTGACCATTGAAAAATCAGCCCTAAGGGTACCTAATTAGTTTTTGTTTGTATCAGATGTCTTTCCCCGTGGAATGGGATATAGTCCAGGCATCGACGAATTAACGTTTTTTCATTACGTTTTTTGCCACGAAATAAAATCCTAATTTGTTCGTTTTTATACTAGTTTAGTAATTAAGGTAGTAAGTTTGTTCTTCGTTTTTTTTACCACTGTATATGGTATTGCAGACGAATTATGGTAAAAGGTAGAATAGACGCATCCTAACTAATATTATAAATGCGAAAGTAACTGTGTCTGTCTGCCTGTCTGTCTGTCTGTCTGTCTGTCTGTCTGTCTGTTACTCTTTCACGCCAAAACTACTGAACGGATTTGAATGAAATTTGGTATACATATAGTATAGACCCTGGGAAAGAACATAGGCTACTTTTTATCCCGGAATTCCCACGGGAAAACCATTTAAGGCGAAGCGAAGCTCGCGGGAACAGCTAGTATATAATATATGGACACACCGTCGAAAGGGTATAACTACACAATACAATTGGAAAATGAAATTGGTCGTTTGAATTCCTTTGTATGGAAAATGTGAGATGTGACGTGTAAACTGTAAATTCCAGGTCTAATTTGTCGATGAAAAAATGGGAAATTTTAGGTTTGGTTTTAACATTATCACGCTAAAATTACCTATCGACAATAGTCAAAATGTTTCGTGATGTGGCCTATGTTCTATTACTTTTTTTGCATTACCTATCGAAGTGTGCCTTTATACGGTGTTGGCATTTCCATAACGTTTGATAACGTTTACATTACATTACACTAATTAGTTTTTTATAGCTAGTTTCATTTGCTTGCAATTAAATTGTAGGAAGTATAAAACTAGCCATTCTTAATTAACTAGTCCAGTTAATCAGACGCGTCTCTTTCGGAAACAAAAATATGTAGCTGGATTGATTTACACCCCATAATAACTGATATTGATGAGTAAAAGCATACAATGTCGCTGCTTTTTAAAGTAAATTGAGAGATCAATATACCAGAGAGAGAAGAGAATTGATATAACTTATAAGAATTCGCAGTACCAAATAATATTGTCTACTTTCAAGGTATCATTACCTTTTATTTTGTTTAAAATATACTTACTATAGTTTATACACTATTGGCATTTTTAAACGTGATCACTTGGGAAGTGCCCCTGTTACCTTGCTATGTTGCGTTTTGATTTATTTGTGCCTACACATTTTTAACGATATCAACGATACTTCAATAACTCAACTCAAATTAGCTGTGACGCGACAAAGAAATTGATTGATTGATTAATACTGATTGAATTGTAATTTTCTCTGGCTTTTATCATTGTACTGCTGTGAAACGAAATTGAGGGGTTATTCTTGCTTAACGAAATACGAAGATTTTATACGCAGCAAGAGTGTCACTCTCTAACGAACGAACTAAAATTTTAACGCAATCGGCACGCTGAATACGACGACACAGAGAGTAACCCCCCCAACTTCGTATTTCGAACAAGAGTATACAGTGCTCCAAAATTGATAATGCGCATAGAAATCTTTGACAGATCGGTTGTTTTCGATTATGTGACACATGATATTGAGTCCTATTTCTTTCGAACAAGGTGCAAAATGCAAGTGTTATTTTTAAGGCTCTTACGATTTAATGATTCGGATGTGAAGATCTGCATGTGCATTATTAATTTTGGACAAGTGTACATCCATAGAGAGATCAAAATGAAAAGCGTGAAAATCTGAAGAACCTTTCAAAGTGTTTACAATGAATAAAAAACCTTACGGCATTTATTAAACATCTCATTGATTCCCGGATTCCATGGAATCCATGATGTAACCTCATTTCAGTCCACTGAACAATAGCTGGCATTCCTATAATAAAATCCAGAGGACATTCAAACATCTCGCTCGCAGATATAACCTCCTTTGAGTGTGAAATAAAGAAAGTTATTCATATAGTACCTTTCTGATAAATTGCAGCAATACTCTTTTCATGCGTCTTGTGTGGCCAGTTACAATTGATATACTGTTATAATGATTCTTTTCACATGTGTATCGTACGATTCGTAAGATAGCCTTTTATTTACTGTAAACTATTGTCGGCCACAGCCTTATCAGCAGCAGTTATGATACTCTGTATTTCTTCATGTTAAATTAGTCGGATATAATATGCCTTCTTCATTTGGTGTAACCTATAAAAGTTTATATTTACTGACAAAAGATTTTTATGAAATAAATTCTGGTTCAATTATTATATTCAAGAATTCCCAATATTCGTAAGGCAAATTTTCAAATGAAGTGCTTTTGACACGTATTACCTAATCTTGAATAAGTCTTATTACTATTATTATAATAGTACCTTTGAGAAATTAATAAGTATGTATGTTTACCATTTGGTTTCAATTACTTGCCCTCTATAGAACAGCATGCCTTTCAATGTGGTTGTATTCATTTAATCATTTGCTTGGCTACGACAACGGTGAAAAATGGAATGAAAAATTACAGTAGGCACAGTGGATTCTATTGTAACCATCGCAGGGTAACTAACTGAAGCAATTTGCGAAAATTCGTTACAAAAATAATTAACTATGTTAATTATACGACTTAATTAATTAATTAGTTCACAACGAAACGAACCCCACAACGTTCTATTCTGTAGTTCTAGACAAAACAAGGTATCACATTAATATCGAATTAACGTATAGCCATGTTTCAGCGGGGCCATAATAAAACCACAAATTGATATGGAGATACGATATAATCGCTTGAATGCAATTTCAGCGTAATTACACTGCGCGAAACTTGAACAATTTCGTTTCATTTCGGCGCACGCGCTCGTCTGGGGGGTTCCTCTATATTGACCAAAAACAACTTAAAGTTTAATAAAAGGAGATAGAGTCGAGGCTCGCTCGGTAGCGCTCCGAAACTTGGTTTTTCGTCATATAGAGTGACCCCTCTGGTGGTTTCTGGAGATCTTTCGCGCGTCATTGTGCATCGACACTATGGGCTGCCTCGGGGCTGTTTTCTGAATTCGACACAATTTATTTGCGCATATTGTTGCGAGAAAGCGATACTATTTGCCTTGAATCGACGGCCTGTCAGTGTGTTAACCTCAAAACGTTCTTTTGGTATTCTTTTCACTTTCAATTGAAGAGTTGGTTGAAAAGGAAGCATATACCTTAAGGTACCAAACATTTTTAAAGGAATAATTTTAATAAAAAAATTAAGCTGATTTTGGTAGCTATTCTGAAGGCAGAAATACTAATTTTAACGCTGTCAAACTATAAATTTTGCTAGCCATATTTGTCATTTACGGGAACACTTATAGAGTCGAATTTTAATGAAAGAAGTTAAGATTTTGACAGCTCTAAAATAAGAATTTTGGCCTTCAGAATCGACATCATTAATTTGACTTCCAAATCTAACTGTAAATTTTCACGCAACACAAATGGCAACATAGTTTCAAGTCGCGCCCGCTTGCTTCACTTGCATCTTGTCGTCCGGTTGGTTCACAATGCAGGGGTGGTCATCGAGGTTTGATGGGCTCCCACAAACTCAATTTTCTCCGAAATGGGTTAGGAGGCGGCATTGGGTCAGTACTACTGTAGGTTTGGTCCCGTCGGACCTAAGATTGATACATCTCACGCTGTGGAATTATGAACAGTGAAGTGAAGACGGTTATTAGTTCCGATTTCTTGGAAATATTTTTATTATTTAGGTATTTTGTAGGTTTTTTTCAGTATTTATATTTTTGCTTAGAATAATACCTAAAATACCGAGATACCTTTCTAAATAAACACAAAGTTATGATTAACAGACCAAACAATTCAAATCAAATAACAGAAAATTAAAGAGATTGATAATGCCTTTTGACTAAATTGGCCAGTCACTTCACTTATTAGTGGCTGACGGAGAATTCGCTAGACGTATACATAATACAAGAGCCATAATAAGGGTCCAAACACAAGTCCCAGTTGGTACCGAGACCGGCGAGTCTATCATGTCGCAGTCAAATAATTGTAGTGGGACAGTCCGCGGAATTCCCATAACAAGAGTGGCTTGTTGCACGAGAATTGACTGTAGCATAGTTGCGTCTTAGTTTCATATTGCAATAGTGTTATGCTGATTCTTGTTCAATTTCAGCTGAAGGTTTACTCAACAGTGTTGGGAGTCAAATTGCAGAATCTGTTGTGATAAAGTAGTGAGTCATTCCAACAGACCAAACGTATATTTTGAAAGATTATTATTTAAATAATATATATTCGGTTTAACTAAGAGTTAATTTTCCATCAGATGAATGAAATGAGAAGAAGAATGTAGTTGTCACTTTCTAACATTTTGGAGAGGCGACATCCAAATTATTTCTGGCTTATCAACTTTCTGACCATTCAAAATTAAGTAATTTATTCACGTGACGTAGGACTTACGGTCTAAAATATAAGCACTAAATACTGCTTTAAACAAAACAGCTATCTGAATCGAAATCAGTATAAAACTTATAAAACGTGCATTTAGTAGGAATTTAGTTAATAAGTTAGTGCATCCAGGAGACCTATTAAAGGGCTGCGGCGGCGGTGGGTCCCATCATTCGTAGGGCTCATAAAAATCTTATATCGGCCCGGGATACGAATACCATTATCTTACTCAGGACCCCTACAATAACAAATTTTATTCCGATTTTGTACATTTTATATCTTTTCCAGCGGTGAAATTAAAGTATTATAAACTCAACGAGATACAAGAGTGCTCTGTTGAGTCGTTAAATATTGTTCGCAGTCGTAAAACTCATAAGTTTGCGTTTTCGAATAAAAGTCACTCATGCAAAAAGTTGCGAGTCATCCGACTTGTTGCCGATCGATATGTGGCGAGAGCTTGTCACTCGATGGGATATTGTCTCATTCGAATTTGAATCGTAACAGATGACAGCTACAGTCGAATAAACATTTCTGTTAAACTGACACAACACGATGATCGTATTGCAGATTCAAATGTATTGTTCCAAGTTTGAGGCATTATCGGGGTAGATTTGATGATGCGGTCGCGAGTTGCGAGGGCAGTTTATTGCAAATTAATGAAATGGAAAACGGCGTCTACACTTTTTATATCTTTTTAAACGCCGAAAATGGAAATGGTCTGGAAAAACCGCCATCAAATATTTTAGTGCTTTGCCTATCCCTATCACGAAACAAAAATTAAGTATTCACGTTTCTCCATGCGGGTGTAATAAAATTGAGGCACTCTGAATAGCTCACTCAGCATATTTGGAATAGCGTGCGGTCGCCGGTAACAAGCTATAGCATTTCAAAGATGGCGTCAAGCGGCGCAGGCGCAGGGCACAATAACTCGCACACCTATCACTCACTCACATTGTGAGACAACTCAATGTACTCCTCGCGATGAAATCGTAAACTTTGTAATTAGTTTCACTATAGGACCCTTAATCCAGGACTCTTTGCGGCGAACCCAAATCGTAAATAAAGGAAACATAGGTTGTAAACAAGCGGGCAAGAATTTCGCTTGAGTACGCATTCCTCTAAGAAATCGTGCCTGTGCTTGGCAAATTTATCGGCCCTTCTGCCCCTCGCTACATATTTTCTCTGGAACTCCTGCGCATCGTTAAAATGGCGTAATAAACGTGCAATTATGACAGTAAAACTAAAAGTTATTACATGTAAAGCTGGTGGATGTTTAATTAGAGAATTCTATAAAGATGCAATAAAATATGATGGGCGATCTTCCCCACATACTTGTGCCTAGTTAGAGTAAGTTTCTGTAATCATTATTAGTAAGTTGGTATTAATTGGCCAGTGTGGCGCCAAGCCAAGGCCTAGGGATATTAATTTGCAATTGCATATTTTATACCTATACGGCGTTTCATCAAATAAGACGTGTGACACTAACAAAAACTACCGTTATTCGAATGTAATAAGGGTTTTGACCATAGACTTATATATATATATATATATACTGGCGTATAGACCAACAAAGCGAGCGAGGGAGAAGAAAATCCCTTACGGAAATTTGGCAAGATAGAAAAGGATAGCGAATCCAATGAAACTGTGACTGGTTTTGAATGACAGGTCGTCACAAGTCGGCACGCGGAAAATCAACACCTTAGTCTTTGGATTTTTTGCGGACATCGTTGTTTATTTTCAGTAAATCTAATTATATTAAACAATGGTTACATGTTCTGTAAGTGATTGTGGTGTTAATAATAGAAATAATCCTGAAAATTGCACAATTTACAGGTAAATACCCAAATCGTCATCACTGCCATGACGCGTTTATTTTTGGTTAAAAATTGTCTTTTCTCCTGTATCAAATATAAAATAATGCCTATAGTTTAGTTTACTTTCATATTTTGTGTAAGTGGAAGTCCATTTGTTGATAATTTACATGAATTTAGTAAATAACATTTTCTTCCAGTTATTTTACATGTACGCTAGGGATTGACTCAAATTAATCGATATAATTATCGATATTTTATGTACAACTTCATATAAAGTTATGTTACTCGAAACTGTACATGTTAAAATTATAATCATTAATCCCTAACTAAAACCAACTAATATAAAATTAAAATTAAACTAAAAAAAAGATGCTGGCCAGATCGCTGCCACTGTCGGGTAGGGTACGCGTTACCTCGCTGTATGGCGATGTTTATCCTTTGAGCGAGGTACGAGCCAGCCCTAGGGTCCCTTGTGACTTCTTTGAGCCTGCTGCCAATTTCTTTTAGCAGCCGACGCGCCGCCGGTCCCCACGGCCCTAGGGTTTCGACTCCGAAAGGCACAAACATGTACCCCTCTCCTAGGGATGCATATTTGCGGCCTTTCATCGTTTCCGCCCGCCCGGCCGCAACGCCAGCCTCTGTGGAGGTAGATGGAAGATGGGACGGTGCTAGTGTGTCCACGCATGTTGCGTCCCACACCAGCAGCCGGCCCCTCTTCCATGGCACTAGACTCATGCCGTCGGGTCTCTTGCCATCGTCCCGCATGATCCCGCTTGGCTCTAAGGTAGCGGGAACGTTTGCACTGGCAAGGGCCCGGCGGATGGTGTCATTAAGCGCGGGATGGCGCGCTATGCGCCCGGCACTGCGGCCACATGACAGGCCGTGGTGGCCGCGGCGGTGGGCATGTTCCCCACAGCGGCAGCGATGGGCCTCATTCGTTTGAAGCCCTAACCTCAAGCTGATGGCCACTGCCAGAGTTGTTCTATCCAGCAGCGTGCCTAGATTTGCCAAAGGGTAGGCACTCAGCCAAATCGTTAGTCCACTTTTTTCGAGAAAGATACTCAGAATGTGACATTATATTAACTGTGACAACGTTGTCTCTTTTTCCACTCCCGGCCACACCACCTATTTTTCTTTTACTCATTCCAACATGACTTACCCTTAATAAATTCAGTCAGATAAATTTCCTTCAAACAATTTTACATCGAGGTCGTTTTGTTCTAAAGTAGCAATAACTTTTTTCTTAATTGAAACTATAGCAACGTTTCATACCATTTTAGAAACTGCATTAAATGAGCAATCTTTTCAAATAAGGTGCCAGGTTTATGTGGTATATTTTTTTTACAGTATGTAGAGTCAAAGTTTTTTAAAAAATTACGATTACCTTTTATGACTTTGAAAACCGTGTTTTTTTTAAACATACAGCATTACTCGATATTTTTTTTGACTGCGATCAATAGCAGGGCTATACAGGATGATGCAACACCAAACAAATTCTAACAATATGGATTTTTGTACCGGCGGCACGCAAAAAACTGATCCAAGGTGTCGATTTTCAGAAAATTTATAAAAGTGTCAATATCTCGAAAATTATCGAGTTTTTACTAAGGTCATATTGTGATATTCTGGCCTCTCATGAGCTGACCTATCAACCCTTTAAGGGATGACGTTGACTTTTGGGACACCCTGTATACTAAGTCTATGGTTTTGACAGTGTGGGATTTTTCATTCTTATGGCATGTTGCGTTATTACCGCTTGATATACTGCAAGAAATGATTAAATGTACATGCTAAGATATTAAATACGATTACAAATAATATAACTACAATAAACCATACTATAAATAAAATAAATTTCTAAATAATTTTACGGATGTGTCCCATAAGGTATTACGTGGATCATCACGACCTTAGCAGCTACTTAACCATTGTTTGGTTCTAATACCATAAATATTTACATGAAGTAATTCCCTGTGTATTGCTCAGATCCGGTGTCGACTAACAGATTCCAGTGAACTGGGAAGGTCAGATCAAAGTGGGGTTCGGAGAAAATATTCAATTAATACTCTAGACGTGCCATCTATAGGTACCGTACCAGTTACCACCAACGAAGTTACGCCAGATTTAACAAGCGAGCTTAGTGTCAATTTCTCCATAGTGGGTTAGAGCATAACCAGGGATTATTGCTTGACTTTTGACACATCTGTCAAGAATTTAATATGGACATGACGTATAATTGATCAACCTTTACCTGGTTACGATTTAACTGCCTATTTTGAAATTGGAGCTAAGGATTGTTAATTGGTAATGTTCGGTGGTGGTAACACTATTTTAATAAATCCCACTAATATTACGAGTATAAAGGCGAAAGTTTGTGAGTGTGTTGTTCGTTATTTCTTCGCGTCAATACGGCTGAACCGATTTTAATGAAATTTGGTAGGGAGTTAGCTGACACCCTGGATTAGCACATATATGTTATATGACCACCAGATCCGTGAATTCATTTTCAAATCACACCTCACGTATTTTGCCAACCG
This sequence comes from Plutella xylostella, assembly GCF_932276165.1. NCBI lineage: Eukaryota > Metazoa > Arthropoda > Insecta > Lepidoptera > Plutellidae > Plutella > Plutella xylostella. The sequence continues at coordinate 6,791,541 of NC_064005.1, forward strand.
ATTTAATAATATGAGGACGAAAAAATTCACTGGAACCTTTTAGCATGGTAATGGCTTACCACCGTGCATCTTTATTTAGCTTGATTAGAGGCGCCCTCGGAATAATAATCTGGAGTGTGACTAGCATTCAGATGAGGTCGTTGTGGGAGGTCATTTTGACTTTTATTTTACCTGTATAGTATACGTAGCTCATTGGAAGGAGACCCGTACCCCAGCAGTGGGGACGTGATGGGTCGTGATGATGATGATACGTAGCCTTAAGACTTTTAGAGAACCAGTTACCGTACCACCACCGACACATTAGCAATTAACAATCCATAAGCAGCGTTGCCGCCTGTCAAACATCTGTCATATCCATAGAGAAGTCTCGGCAATAAGCTCAAGTCCAGGGATGTGTGGTCGGCTCTGAGTCTCGTCTCTGTGGGTCTCCTGCACACACATCACATCGCACTGTGTTGTACGGTGTAGGTCGGCGAGGATTTCTGACTTGTTTGCAGAGAAACCCTCGATGTTAATAGAGACTACCTTGAGAGCCGGCGCTAGAGCTGGATGTGGAGCTCGGTTTGTCGTCGTGGTGAAAGGATTCGCCAATCTTACGATTGCCCAGGGTGCACCACGGGGAGGTTCCTTTCATCCACCCCATATCCATAGAACAACGCGGACTCGGGTGTGTCATATCCATACAAGTTACGTTAGATTTGACAAGCGGGCGACGCTGATTAAGAGGGAAGTATAGCATTTGCTAGTCCATACAAAAAAAGAAAACCTTTTTCTGCTTCTAAATATTATCCAGTCTCCATCTTTTTTTTTAATGATAACGACATCGACACAAGGTTCGGTACTAGGTTTATAGTTTATTCTTTTTTTCTAAATTTGCTATATATGTAGATTAGAAATGATAGTCACTGAAGTAACGTAATTTTTGTAATCAAAATTGTGTCGAATCAAGCTTTCATTGACCAAAAATAACTTTTTTTCATTTTACTTTTTAAAAACCTAAAACCTGGAATATGTTGAAACGATTAGGTACTTGATAAAATTCTCATTTGGGGAGAATACGGGTTTCACTAAGTAAATATTAACACATCTTTATCTCTTTGATTTTGATGTCAATCGCTTCAATAGTTGGCATTAGATAATCAATGCATCATGCATTGTTAGTTCGCTAATGTGTGACAATACCAATTACGCCATCTCCATGCGATGTTTGTAAACAGAAATGCAGAAACACTTTTGGAAAACTGCTATAAATTATAGTCTTAAATCGGGTGTTTTGTTTGTGGCTTTAATTGTTTTTTTTCTGTACCAAAACATTACAGAACATTATGCTGCCTTTCTATCCCGTACTCCGGTACAATAGATTAAGTTATTGAATTAACTGTTAAATAACCTAGTATTTAATTAGAAAGAAACGTTTTTTGGAACGGTAGGCCTACAGAACTAATACAGAGTGTTAGTGTGATGTAGAATCAAACAAACGAATCTCTGGTGTAACCCGGCTACCGTTATGTGTAGTTTTGAAGAGGTTGCATAAAACATCCCTACTACAACTGTTACTGTTATTTACGCAGCCATATTTCTACTGTAATTTTAAAACGTGAATTCCTTGCCTGAAAACCATGAAAGAAGAAGTTACTTCGTGGAAATGAGGTAGCACTTTCACTGATGTGCAAATAAAGACCTTTTCAAATCAAATCAATCATCATGATGTGCAAATTCGAATATGTAAACCATTTCATATCTTTTAAATCTATTATTTCCACATAATTACTCTCACGGGCAATGAAATAGTTCCACCACTCACAAAATAATAATAATATAATAAATACCGACACCAAACGACCCCAATTTTTTCTAACATTTAATTTAAAATTTGTACAAAATATTACCGTAATTCGTTGGTCATATCATATCCTGATGCTCTGTAAAATATGCTTCAATGTTGCAGAAGGCCTCATTAAGGTAGCCTTTTCCGTTAAAGAGCAATTAAGTGTTTTTCTCAGTGGAACCTTTTCATTGCCCGTGAGTGTATTTATTTATGTCACCGCGTTAAAATGGACGTAATGCCCGTAAGCCGGAGGTTAAGTTAAGGCAATAACAATAGCAATTCATTATAAAACTTGAACTTATTAGATTTAAGCTGAAATTTTAATAGATTCACTTGGAATAGGTCACCCTTGTTTCACCTTAGTAGTGATTGTGACATAGTTTTTGTAAAATTTTGCCTCGAATAAACACAATTTTAATTTCAGTGCTACTTATTGTAACATCCACAGAATAAAGCCTTAGCTACTTACCTACTTATTCTATTTTAAAATTTATATGAAACGATAACATTTGTTGTCTCGCTTTTTGAAGTCGCCGTTACGGTCTATGACTCAGCTGTAAAACTGGTAATGTGTACTTTATGCATCGTTATTAAAGGCTGAATTGCTTTAAATACGTACTACGGAGGCTAGTTGTAATAGCTTTAATGTGACTGCGCATGGGAGTGGCTATGTCAAGCCTTAAAGATATATGAATCTTTGAGGCCATGCAACTGTAGTCCGTAACGTATTGAAAGTAGTGCTACTTTGGCTCGAAGTAACGATTTTCCTTTATAGACAGTTTTCGTAGAACATTTCCTGTACTTACTGCGATGCTTTTGTATACACATGGCTTGCTGTATGTAGTACATATAATATGTACCTACCTAAAGGTTCGTCTATTGCGATACTTTTCATTAAACTTGGGGCTTGTTTTCATCTTTTTAGCGTGCAGTCGGGTTTTTGTTTGTTTATAATTATATTTTTCGTTGTAGTTTCGTAGGAAGATTTACTAGATTGTTTGTTGGTGCCTATAATGCTAGTTCATTGAGTGAGGGTACACCCGAGTCCGCGTTGTTCTATGTGCTAGTTTGACGTAATATTTGACAGAATATATTATAATCACTTTCGTGTAATGCTTCGATGTTTCATCTCTGCGTGTCGGTGACAAACGACAAACTAAGTGGTGCCAATACCATATATCATGAAACTTATGACAAATAATGTATGCAGATGTCAGGAGAAAACGTAAACTTTTTTAGTTTACAAAAACAGCAAAATCCGTACGGATACGGATTATTTGTCAAAAGTTTCATGATAGTTTCCGGTAGAGGCGCCACTTAGTATGCGAGAAAACGTAAACTTTTATAGTTTTCGACAAACTCTCAAACCTGTGCTAGACCTGCAGGGGGCTCACTCTCTAAATTTGACGAACGAACGAACGAGCATTGACTCTCAATCGGTACGCTATTTACAATGAGGTAGTGGTTAGCGCAACAGATATGACTGACTGCTAAACGTGAGCCGATATAAAGTACAGTTAATACATAACATAACCTCCGCACCTGATAACATTTTCTGCTGTTTTATATTCGAAAAATCAATAACTGTGTACTGTGATTTTATGTGATAGTTCTTGGTGAAAGCCATGTGGTATAGTCATTCTCTGTCAAAGAACAAATTGTTCTCTGTCAGAGAGTGACAGAACAGTGCAATAGCTAAAGCGTCCAGTAACTTTTTTATGAATAAGGGGGATAGTTTCTATTGAAATTGTAAGCTTGATTTCCTTTCCTGAAAACCACGATGGTGCTAATCACTTTCCTCCTCTCCAACGAGTAAAATGGACTACCGATGAATGTATGAAATGATATCATCACTTATCGATATAGCCAGTACCTAGTTAGTAAAGTATATTGAAGATCAATTTTTATTTCATTTTATAATTTCGCTCGTAATCCAATCAAATGCGACCCTTCTCTCTACATAAATTTACAATTTCTTCTTTTTTCTCGCTCGCGATAATCCCAGCCAGTACCAACCGGGCCCAAGAGCCCACGAGCAATGGTATAAATTACACTGTATGCACAATTTATTATGGACCGCTGGGAGATAATAAATCACTAGAGCGAGGCGATGTTTTGTCTCGCTCCCACTCGTGTAGATCGCAGGTAATCGGTTTCCTATTTCATTTTCATTGGCTTTTGTGGGTGTTCCTGTATTAGCTTCGGGATGAGTTGGACTCGTGGCAGATCATTAATCTTATTGTTATTTATAGGTATAGAACCGTAGGGATAAACCCTTCTCTACATACGTGCGTACAGTAATTTCTTAAAGATTTAGTACACACTATTTGCAAAAATCTAGCATACTTTCAGGAATACTAAGCTCTAATTTTTATAAGTGACTTGAAGTTTATGTACCTATGCCTTCAGGAGGTGGTCTAGAAAAAGGATTAGCCAGTCAGAATAGCGTTAGTCGCTGTCTGCCCAGGGTGCGATAATGGTATATAAATTATAGACAGTTGATACGCCAAAGGGTAAGCTCCTTTCGTGCACAACTACTATGTTTATTTATTTATTCTTTACTAGCTGTTCCCGCGAGCTTCGCTTCGCCTTAAAAAGTTTCCCGTGGGAATTCCGGGATAAAAAGTAGCCTATGTTCTTTCACAAGGTCTAAACCAAATGTATAGGTACCAAATTTCATTCATATGGTGGTGGTAGTTTTGGCGTGAAAGAGTAACAGACAGACAGACAGACACACTTACTTTCGCATTTATAATATTAGTTAGGATTGCACCAAAGATGGGCTTAATGATAAAAGTAAATTGTTTCTACCAGCCAACCTATAATGTTCACTACGGATCCAGGTCGTGTAAGAATCACTGGATGGTGAAGAGTAGGACACATGGCCTGGTGCAAAAGGCAGTCTGCAGTCTGACTGAATCAGTACAGCATTGCTTACTGCCGCTGATCAAGAGGCTTTCTCTGGCTTGGCAAACAAAACCAACCAGTATTCATTTAATCGGCAATTTTATTACAACGATATAGAGTCGTGGTTAGCGCAGCAGCGGTCCGAGACTAACACCCTTATTCATATAAAAATTATTGGACTGTTTTGTCACTCTCTTTCAAAGAACAAATTGTTCTCTGTCAGACAGTGACAAAATAGATCAGTAGCTCAGTCGGGTTAGCGCCCGCTTCTCGCGCCAAAGATGCGGGTTCGAATCCCGGCGCTGACATGTACCAATGAGTTCTTTTAACTTAAGTACAATGTATACCTTCGCTCTTACGGTGAAGGAAAATATCGTGAGGAAACCTGTATATCTAGATTTAGGACATGTATATGGGTATGTGAACCCGCAGTGGACCAGCGTAGTGGGAAATGGTCCAAGCTTAGGAAGGCAGTTTAGACCTTGGAGATATGCACAAAGGTTCTACCCGAGAGAGACAGGTGCTCCCCCACAGAGAATAGAATAGTTCAGTAGCTTAAACGTCCAATAACTTTTTTATGAATAAGGGGGTTAAATTTGAGTAGGCTAGAGTGGCCCTCCGGCGACCGCAGGTCTAATCTTATCACACATCCGGCGCGGCGCGGCCCCAGTCACGTACGACCGAACAATGTACGCGTTTTTCATCTTAACGTCAATGGGCTACTGTTTCCCCACCTCGAACCATTCGGAACCTTATACCAAGTCCGCAGGTGCGATTTTTAGACGAATCAGAGCAATGAAGCGTGACCGGCCGGTTAGAAATTGTGTAAAGTAACAATGCTGGGTTTAGGTTCAAAATTGAGTGACCTTATTTCTCTGTCTGTAAGTGGACCGGATATATTCAGTGTTACTGTTATGGTTTGAAAGATTACTCTGGGTATTGTTAGTTGTTAGTAAGATTTGTAAGGTTACTGTTTAATTGTGCATTGTTTTTGTTTGAATTTGCATTTTGCAAGTACCTAGCTAGTACGTAGACTTAAATGATCGTGGTGTGGATTTATAGTCTTTCAAGTAAATGATGATGATATCTTTACCTCATAGAAAATTAAATACATTTAAAGGGTGTATAGTATATTAGAGGAATACTTGGCCAATGTTTTAATAAAATTTATTCAGTTATTTACGATTTCTAGTTGTAACTCATAATAACTACATTACTATCTTGATTTACTGCCCGTCTGTGTAAAACGAAGTAACTAACCGAACAGTCCTGTTTATAACTCGATTTAAGACTTTAATGCTACATAATAAGAGCTCTCAGTTAAAACACAATATATTTGAGGTCATCCGGCTATAAAAGACGCAATTAAACGTAAATAGGTTATTAATTTATGATTAAAAGCCTTGTTGTAATCATTTCAGCAAAAACGTGTTGCGAATAGCTTGATACTTAATTATTGCACAATCGTGGCATGAAGTTATTTTCTTTCGTACTTAGGTACCTACATTTTAATTCATAATATTTTAATTTTATTTTTTTAATAACTCTTTATTGTACAAATATTACATAAAAGTACAAAGGGTGGACTTCATGCTAATACGGTTGGAGTACGGTTTAAGTTCTAAGGTTTAGTTGCAAGGTACGAAATCTACGATTCAGTTGAGAAAAACTGAAATCATCAATTTCAATAGTATAAGCAGGACCAAAAGTGTTGCTTACGAATGTATCGAGTATTTGCATGATATTATTATTTAAAACCATAAAAAAATTAAGTGTCATTTCCAAACATAACCCTTTGTTACTTATAATCAAACAATTACACACCTACTAAAAGAACGTAATTAATACAGTTTATTGCTTAATATTAATATTTTATCTCTCGATGACTACTTAAGTAACAGTTGATTCTATGTATAATAATTTAATAACAAGGTAATTTTGAGTTCTAGAGTCTCTCATTAAATTTCTTAACGGATCTAAGGCCATAAACAATTTGGTCGACTCGCGACGGAAAAGGCAATGGAAAACCCATTAGAGAATAGAGCCACGAGAGAGAAAACTGGCCACGAAGCTCGCACGGCTGCCGCGGTAGGCGTTAGAGAAAAAAGCGGTTCTATATTCAAAGTCAGGTCGTTAGCCAATAGCGAGCGCGGTAGGCGTGGCGGCGCGCGGCGATTGGCCGGCCCGGTTCCACGCCGCGAACACGTAGTGATGGGAATCGCTCGATTATAACTCTAGCACACGCTGCGCACTTTCACAAAAACACGAAACCTCCTGAATTTTTAATCATTTGCATGAGACGCCACTGTGAAAACGATCTCCACTCGACCCGCAACCGGAACCATGTGGTTTTACGACAATTATGATTGCTATAAAAGGGACTCGCAGTAATCATGGCCGATTCTGTTATTAACTATCTAATTATTACTGCCTTTGATAATGAGCCTCGATTAATAATGTAGTTAAGCAACGTTATAATTCAAAAATTAATTAGAAAAAGAATTATTAACACAGTCGTGTCCTCAAGTGAATTGGAAGCTATAAAGCTTGTAAGTACCTATCTCGCAATCTTCGACTCTTGGAAAACGGTATTGAATTAAACTGAGGAAATATGGTTATGAGTTGTCAGTGTTGGTGTTATAGCTGTGGTGTTGTTTCATATTTAATTTGTAGTATTTATATCGCTGGAGCTGGTTCTGTAGCGGTCGTAAAGCGAGTCTCGCGCAGTTTACTGCGTCTATCAATTCAGCGTGTCCCGCGCGGCATGTGACGGTGTAAAACTGCTAACTCCTCCAGCACTATAACAGCGTTATTAAAGTTCTTGGGAAGTTTCAAAAAGGGACATAAAAATATTCACAATAATTGCGACCTTTTGACTAAGTTTATGGGCAATAATTCCACATAATGGCTAGGTCTATGGCACACATCTATAAGCACCCATGTTTGCGTTGTCTGTTCTTAACTAAGTCGTTTCTATGGAGCTTGCAGCCGTAATATTAGTTTCAGCCATTGTGTCGCGCAGTTGAGAGAAAACATAAGTTGGAGGACGCCATAAAACGTTTTATGTGTCACCTATTTATTCACTTTGTTTAGCACGTACTAACAACACGTTCCAGATTGCTCGACGCGACTGTAACAAACAATAACTTTTAAATGATTTTCTTCTTGTTCCATGACTAATTCTAGAAAAAAACTCAACTCGGTATGCAATAACAAGTTTTTCTGCGCACCTGTAAACTACCCTTGCCGTTGGGAACGGCCAGTAAAAACATCGATACGAAACGTAATATTCTAATTAAAGAGGATACTTGGCGTTTTACTGTGCGCATTAAACAGCAGCCACAATGTTGCCGGTAATTAAAGAGCTGCATCGGTGTAGTTCCCAGAGATATTGCAACTAACTTATTCCGGTGATGAAGTAATCCGACAATCATTGGAATCGTAAAGGCTGCGGGAGCGGGCGGTCGTAAAAGAGCTGTAAAAGAGTGAGCCAGGAGTTGGTCTGTGGCGCAGTGCGGCCACAGCCGCGGGACCCCCCCGCGCCCCGCGTCCCGCACACCCCGGGCCGGCTAACATCGATCAAGCTTTATCGATTCACCAACGACCCTATAACTAGTAGGAGGTAGTAACGCCAGATTACCGTGATTGGTTTATTTGATTGAATATAATGGTTCAGTAGCTAACGATTCTACTAACTACATACTACATCTACTAACTACTTCTACCTAATAGAGGGATAGTAATCACAATTTGTGCAAAAACTACCTCTTTAAAAAGTCATGGCTTAGTTTCAAGGCAAATGTTGAACACCGCATACCCGTAGCTCATTATTTGTACTCCCACCGGTCTTTAGACTACTTTATGATTCAAAATTATCCTCAATTTAGCTCATTTGTTATTCTGAAATAGACAATTCATTTAATAATTTTATTTGCAAGTGAAGGCTAGGGGTGGGGCAGTAACTGATAGTAATGGCCCAATCAGGTGCATTTATGCTTCAGATTATTTTATTATAAGTGGTTTTATAACATATTTATAACCAATTGAGGATGATTATAAATGAAACTTACACAGCTATGAATACTAATAGCTAAAAGCAATTATAAGTTTAACTTATTTAACTATCAAGTACTAACTACTAACGGTAGAAACGGAAAACACATATCACCTAAAAATTACTATTGGATTGAATACCATACCATAAGATACTTTTAGTATGCGCATATTTTATAACAAGTACCAACCTACATGTGCAATCTGATCCAGCGATTTTAAATATTTATATGTATCCATATTTATTTAAACAAAACATGTTATTGTGAGTCGTCCTAGACAACTTTACGACCTGAAATAAGCCAGAACAATCCGTTTTACGGGAAACGAATAAACATTTCGAAGAATCGAATAGAGTGCCGTATCGAATCAGGCTTGCAGCTGACATTGTGTGGAGTGGTACATCACTACCTCGCGCACTCTATGGAAAATAAAATTATGAATACCACGCCGCATCCACGCCGCTTCTATTCTTTTCTTTTGAAAAGAAAGAAAGAAAAAGTTTTTTTTGTCTCAATAACACATATTAAAATTAAAATAAACTAAAACTAATTGGAGACAAGAAGGGGCAGACTCAGCATCTGCTGCGAGCTGCAGGGCAGCTTCTTGATATTATATTTTGCTTTCTTGATGGAGAGTCTATGGTAGAGACATCTCATGGAGGTTTTATGGAGGCCAATGATAAATAACTTGATAACGTTATACGTAGATACACGTGTTAGTGTGCAGGTAGATACATTTTTGGTGCATTATGTTTAATCTTCTCACCATACAGTAGGCCTAACACCAATGTCTCCTATAACTTTGAAAATTAAGTAGTTAATTAGTTCCCAATGTCTTCTGTTATTATAATAACAATTCGTATTACATAAATATATTATGTTTCAAGTAGCAAACCGTTATGAGTCCACAGTTACCCGAGTGGCGACGAATTTGTTTACTTTGAACATTATTAGTGACGATAAATATATCCTGTACTGTAATGTAAACATTCGAAATGGGGTCCGCAACAGAACACCGACCACTTGACCAGTTCGGAGTAGTTCGGACAATCTATGAAGTATACCGATTTAGATAATATAATAAAATAAAATAAAAAAGCCTTTATTTCTACTACTTCCACTTTAAAGTGTACATGCATAGAATATTATAATGTACTTAAAATTAATTAAGTTAACATAATAAATAAAAATTAGATAATATACATACCTATAAAATATGGTGCGTAACCTCTCGAATATTCCACCTTTGTATCTGTACGAGTAGGTATAGATAGAAAAAAATATACTTATTTCATATAAACATAGCTGGCTTTGTTGCTTCCCCGTGCTGAAACGGGTTCTAGATTAGCTTTATGTTATGGTAGGCCATAGCGGTGGTTTTCAGCAAGAAACCTTGGGTGAAGTCAGTATAGTTATATTATTTCTGCCGATAAACTGGTATCAGTAGGTACTTTACACTTATAGGATACTTTTTATCGCGAAATTCCTAGGGGAAAACTTTTTAAGGCGAACTTGGACATCTCTCCGACCATCATATCCCTTGCTCCTAACTTATATATTTGCATGGTTTGTTTTTATTTCATGTAAATAATTCAACATGAATACATGTTGTCAAAGCTAAGGGGACAAACAAACTGAATATTAGAATAGTTCAATAATTTATAGTATAGTAACTATTAAATCATGAATTTCATAATAGATAAGTATTTGAAAAATACAATAATATGACTCTAATTTTGTAGCCAAGTGGAAAGTGTTTTATTATATAAAAGCTCGCGGGACCAGCTCGTTTAAAATATTGTGCTTGTGTGGTACAGTCAGGGGCAGAGAGACCTGGCCCCTCCAGCATTGTTACTATGCTCTGTTATGTACTATTACTTAGTTTCTCACTCCCCTGGTGGTCCACAGCGGTGAACATCGAGAACCTGGTGGAGAATTGCAACAAGCTGCTGGAGAAGTTCCACTACTCGTGGGAGATGATGCCGCTCGTGCTCGTCATCCTCAACTACGCCGGCTCCGACCTCGAGGAGGCGTCACGGAAGATCGATGAAGGTCAGTCGAATACTGTACTCTCATTATAATACGAGTTTAACACCAAAACTACCTAATTCGTTCAATCGTCAAAATTAGTTCACTTGTAAACCTGTTGTAGACATTTTCAACAAATCTACACTCACGAGCAAGTGACGTCTCGTTCTATTGGCGGGACAATCGACTGTTAATGAACCGAATACAATTACGAGCAATGAAAAAGTTCCTGTGGCATAATGGAACGACAATGGCAGGTAGTTTTTCATTGCTGATGAGTGAAGATTTGTTAAAAAACAGGGTCTAGTCATGTATTTGTGAAGGGTACGGAATAGAGGATGGTAAATTATGTTGCAAAAACATTCATGGTGGTCTGACTATATAGCTAAACCTAGCATTCTCTAAGAAAATCATCGACACTTTCACAGTTCTGGACTGTCGATGATTTACTTCATCAAGAATATTTTATCATAAAAACAGAAAGATAATTTTTGCAACATCTTTTCAGATTTTAATAGGTTTTCCAATTGTTACCTGTCTTTATTGTCACGGCCAAAGCAGGTTTATATCTGCAAGCTTTGCAGAATCATCGTAGCAGTGAAGATTCATACACACACACAATTACACAGCTTATAACAACTAGTCTTATCTATCTGGGGGAACAGTAAAGTGTTAGATTTGTTACTGATAAAAAACTCATTTAATAAAATATAAAGCAAGACTTGTGATTGTGTGTGCGTGCAGTTTTCATCGCTGTAATGACACCCCCTACTGTTTTACTGTTTGTTGGCGTGTACATTGGCATACCTATAGAATCATATACGATTTTTTTATACACATTTAGAGTTTTTTTAATATGGTCACATAAAAGTCAAAGAATAATAAGGAATAATTTTGATGCTGTCTCTGTCTATGTTTGTGTTCGAAAATGAGAGCATCTTTGATAATCTGATAACTTTTAGGCACCTGTAAAAAATGCATAGTAAATTAATTATTATTATTAAATTCTTTATTGCACATAAATTAATTTGTACATAGGCGAACTTAATGCTAAAAGCATTATTATTAATTAGTAGGAACCCAGGCAAAAACATAGCTTCCGACTTTTAAATACATTATATGTCGATGTCATTTTGGTACATTATATTGAAATACCTATCATGAATTATTATCAGTTTTCTTTAAATATTAAGCGGCATAAATTGCCGTAATGAATTAAATAATATACTGGATAAATACTATCGCTTTCTTTAATTTATTGCAATGCCTAATACCTGCCCATCTGGGCATGAAAATGTGCAATGGAGTTTATGCCAATGTACGCAAAACAGACACAAAAAATCTGCTGCGAAATTGTTTTTTGTTGCGATATTTTAAGATTGGGTATTTTGTCGTTTTAAAACTAAAAGATTAAAGTACAATTAATCTAATCTGAAACAAAAGGTAAATGGTACATAGAAATAGTACCATTGTACGCTACTATAATATGTTATACTTAATACTCTTTGCATCTTTATAATGACAAAGTACCCTAAAAGTTTTGCTATTCGATCTCTATCTTTCTCTTTTTTTATCAACGCTTCATCAGGTGCCAGTTGTAGCTGCATAGCGCGTTACATCATACTTATATCAGCGTCCCCCTGATTCCGATTATCTCCAATAATCTTCAGATAACATAAAATAATAATAAAATAAATACTTATCCAATTGTTGTAATTTCATTATATTAGTACAATTTTAAATTTGATTAGTTGACTAGCTTCATTGATCTCAATTTAACATAAAATGAAAAACATTTTTTCGGAGATAACGAGGCCACCGGAATCGGGCCTCTGATTGGATTGCTGATCTGTCATATTCGACTATTAGCGCCACCTAGTGCCACTGTCAAACAACTTTTTATTTGACAATAGGTAAAAAAATATGAAGTTAGAGATCGAAATGCATAGCGATTGTTTTGTTTCTAAAAGTTTTTCTTGGTATGAGAACGTGGCATAATGTAAAATTATTTATTGAATCTCCTTTTCCTTCAAGAGCTTTTTATATCAATAACATAAATAAAACCCCTATAAAGTTCATAGGTAATCATAGTACCTACATTAATTTAAGCAGATAATATAAAATATTAATTACCTAACCCTTCTTTTTGCTCCGCCATTGTCGAGTAAAAAGTACATTTTATTTCACTCACATAACATGTCCCTTAATTAAACCGACACATAAATTAAAAATAAAATAATAAAACTACCTAGTTTTAGCTTGAGTTACGGCATACCTAGGAAGTACATGTTAAAGTACTGCAAGTTTTTGTTGAAGGAAACATATAATACCCACTTGAATATAAATTAACATTATTACTTGCTCATTTCGCCGTATCAGATCGGGGTATTTTTATTAGGTAGTTACCATAATTTATATTTAAATGTATAATAAAGTTCAGTATCGTTTACAGCTTATTGCACCAATGCATTTATAAAACATTTCACATGGTATACAATACCTAATCTACTACTATTCTTCATCAAATGGAAATTAATTACCTATATACTTTCATGCATATCCTGTTTTATTTCATTTTAAAGATAGCTTAATATCTTATAAGTACCTATCTATTTTGAAAATATTAGTAATACCTACATATTGATATCTACGGCGCTACACCTGCATCCAGAATGTTGCAAAAGTAGTATTAATAGTAAGCCAAAAGGGTGACTCAGTAGGTTATTCTGAACAACTTTAGAGTTTTTAGTTTCACAAATTTAGGAATTCGCGAAAAAAAAACTGAGGCCATATTAAAAAGTCACGTGTCCAACATCGTTTCTAATAAGCAAAATTTTCATAACGTAGTACCTATCTAAATTCATAGAAAAAAATTTACAATGATTTCCTGAGTCACACTTTTTTTGCAGCACCCCGTAAGTATATCAAAATAAAACCAATACCTATTAACCAAAATAAAATTTAAATTTCAGCAGTTTCATAATAATAAAAAATAATCTACTCATAAGCTTATAAAAATACGAAGGATTACCTAATACTCCAGAATAAATACATACAAAAATCATCCGACAAATACGCCAACAGTTTTCATGCCAAGAAAACCCCATTCTAACCCCGTTGCGTTGCCCTGCGAATGCCTTCTAGCGCCATCTATGTGTCCACAGGGAAGATCATGATCGACGACTACGCCAGGAAACACAACCTGAACATATTCGCCGGCCTGGAGCTCCGCAACTCGACTCGCCAGTACGGACTTTGAATAACACAGTAATATAGTTGTTCTAAAAAACAATACACGCAGGACACCGGAGTGGACAGTTTCAGTCATTTTTAAATATTAATAATAATAAGGCAAAGGGAAAATAGTTCCCACCTTATATTTACTTAATAACTATAGTAGGTGCCTTGAGTTACGGGCGAATACCAATGAAAAAAGGTGTATTGCCTTGATTTTTAAGCCTTAACCCCCCGGCCGAAAAAGTTTCACATGTTTGTGACTTTGTGTGTATGGTAGCGAACCTACCTACCAAACTACTAAACCAATTTTCGTTTTGTTTTTGTAGCGTCATAGGCAATGTTACCCCGAGTGTTCTTAGCCATATTTTAACGAAATCGGCTGAGCCGATCAAAAGTAATGCGAACTTTACTGTTGAATATCGGGGGATTTTAACGTTGACGTTAATTATGATTCTAAGGTTATGTTCAAATCGGTTTTGTGCCGTTGTCAATAGTCTTCTTTTTCTCAGCGAAGAAGCGAATGTCAAATTAGACTACCACCATTTCAGTCACAGGAATGGCGAAATAAACTCGTAACACCTCCGCGGTGACGACTACGAAATTGCTAAAAAGTACGGTTTATCACCGTCGTGAATGGATTGGCAAATCAGATTAGCTTCCGCCGCCGCCGTTGACTGCTCAGGGTGCGCCGGGTGTAGTTGATACGTCATTCGAGGAGGCTTCTTTCGTACAGCACCATCTAGAAAACAAAAAAAAAATAGAATACTACTTTATTGACTTAAAAACAATTTACACAAATAACAATTTACAATATTTTTTTTGTTAATTACTTCGAAAAAAAATGATCGCAAACCCAGGGCCCATAATATAACTTCCAAAAAGAAATATATGTTTTTTGGCCAGGAATCAACCCCAGGACATTTGATATTTGTATAACACAATCGGTCGCCATTTAATCTTTTATCATAGTATTCCTTTTCAAATAACTATTTATATATAACTATTAAATGACTGAAACTGATCTGTTTCATACAAAGACACATCACCACAGAATTTACAAATTGAAATTGAATTTGTCTAAGGTCTATCTATCAAATCATTCTCAAACCTGTCGCTTGTCTTCTATTTAGGACAAGAGTGTATAAAGATTTACATGGAAGCAGTCTTCTATTCTAGTTTCTAGTCAATCGAATGGAAACTTTGCAACCATCTGAGCTACCAATACCAACGCATTCTTAACCTTTTTTTTTAGTTTCAGATGCAAACGTAAGTATGGATACTTACATCAAATCAGTCCTCTTAGTAATAGATTTGATAAATCGCTATTCTATCTCCTTTCAATATTGGTTTTAACATAAAGTCTGTGCATCCATCCAACCGATAACCTGTCGAGTCGATACTCACAGTTCTAGAAGCTTCTAAGAAATTAAGATATGAGGATATGAGCGCCAGAACTCGTTACTGAACTACTAAGTGCGTTGTTTTAACGACCCGGCTCATTTTATGCCGTCCTCAGTACAGCGGGACAGATGTTCAGACGTTTTCAGTTTAGTGTCTTCCTACTCCTCCCCTTTTCGTCTTTATTCAGTTGCTATATTTGTAAATCCCTATCGAAAACCAGAGGACTTGTAAGTTTGACATGTGTAATGAGGTTGTGCGTATATCTTTGGCCGCAGAATTTGTGGCAACTCCCAAAGGGACGAATCAAATTGAATGCTGAAAATTTCCTGAGATATAATTATTTTAAATAAAAAACCGTTGATCCATTTATAAGTTATGCAATGATTCTATGAGGACCTAAGTTAACACCACTTAAACAGTCTTAATTTATTTTCATGGATCTATTATACCAAAGACTGAATACTGACCTCGCTGAAAAGAAAGTTGATTGCCGCATCAGAGACAGAAGTAAAGGACAATCAACCCTTCCTGGTTTTCCTACCTCAAAATTCCTGAGTGTTCAATACATTTCCATTTTCCATCACAAGTTGCCTACATCACTTAGATAACTCTTGCATTCCAGCTTCCCGAACATGCTACTCTATAAATTACAGCCTCGATAGTAAAATGACAATAGCATACCAGTAGTAACATATTCTCCTCAAGTATAAGCGCGGTAGACGCATTATTAAAGTAAGCGCTACCGTCCAATATAATACGGCTGGGCCGATGAGGTGGACGCACTTGTGTGAATTTCTATATAAAGAATACCTCAATCCTTTTGATGCGACGCGTGCGATACTTAGGATGCGGAAAGGTGGACGGAGCCCTAAGTGTTCTTCTAGTGCAGTGTCACGCTGGCGTTGGCAGGACGCCAGGGGGTTATTCTGATTAACACAATCCCCGACCAGTTGAACTCTACGATGCAGCTGGTTTATTCCTGATAGCTCCTGGGGTGATACATCTTCTCTAGTTTTCACATTTTTGGTAAACGGTTTAGGATGGATAAAAATATTTTTTTATAAAATCAAATTTTCAGAAATCATTTCATAGAAAATGAATTTCAATGTAAGTATCGCACGCGTCCCCTCAAAGTATTTGAGTACTGGTAGCTCTGTTATTTTTTTTTATTTATTTACCAAGCAACACATTCCATTATATCACTTTTTTACTTATCGTAGTAGATCTGTCTACTATCATAGTCTGTTCATGTTTAGTCTGATTAAATAGTTTCTCTGACTCAGAATATAGAGTTTACTTTCTCTCTACTTTGATCAAGGCAAATTATGATAATCGTCTAGAATCTTGTTCGTTTTGTTCCAATAAATCTATGACGGTGGCCCATTGTCGCATGTGGGACACAAATAGTAAAACAAGCGTTGTCAAACGGTCATGCTAGTTTAATTATTGTGTCACAAATGCTCCGCTAGATTACAGGAATAGAATCTATTTCTTGCCACTATTAAGGCATGCGGTTTCGCAGACGGCGAAATAAATCTTTGTAGATATGTCTTTATTATTCCTGCCATTCAATTCCTAGGAAGAGTTAAATTGTCCGCGGCATTGCATTCAGTTTGCAAGCTTTATGACATTATGACTCTTCTGTAAAATGTGGTCGGCAATACACCGATTCGTTTAGGAGTTTTATGTCTAATGGCCGATATTAACTGAACTGTAAAAACTAGACAATGAAAAGAATAGATATCATAATATACAGCATAACATATTAAAACGGTGATACTCGTATCAAAATCTGTCCCAGTTGCCGTTGTTCAATAAAGCTTCATTTTGTATTGCTTGTGACATCATCGCATCACTAAGCATGCCATAAACTGCTTACACAGCCCAACTTACAATGTCGTCCAGATAAGATAGACTTGGCAAATTCAATTTCACAAAACAATCACTGACATTACACACACCCAGTACAAACATGCACTCGGACAACTAAGTAGCACAAAATACTTAGTCAGGGAAGCCGGTGCCTGATGGCAGCCAGCCTCTAACCAGTAGTGATTTCCACTTTCCAGCGACCGGACGAGGGTGGAGAAACTCGAAATTTAAAAAGTGACATTTCGAGTGCTCCCAGTTTTCAAATATCGAATCCCCGGCTGCTAGTGCTGTGTTATGTGCCAGTGTTTTTAAAAATAATTTCTCTTGTTTGTAGGAAAATGCTGAGCGAAATAAATAACATTAGTGGTGTACTATCGTCTTCGATGAAATTGTTTTGCGAATGATACTTTTTGTTTAGTGTGTGTGTGTGGGACCCAAGTGGGGCTGTGCTAACTATAGTGCGAGTGCGCGCACCGCCGCCGTCGCGACGCCGCCGCCGTCGGGTGAGTCCTAGTGTGTAAGTGTAAGGGCTCTTTTTGATAACCACCTTCAGTGCTGTGGCTTTATCTGAAAGGGTCCTTATTTTGTAATTTTTACTGTGTATTTTTTTTTTCATATATTTTATTTGGTAATTATTAGGATAAGCTTTCCAGTATGCGAATTACAGCGATTTTAGTTATTTAGCGCCTTTTAACAACGACTTCGTCTAAAAATTTAGGACGTCCGTAGTAATTTCTGTTATAAATATAAAAAGTACTTGACTTATAAAATATACTTACGTCAAAAATACATTGTATATGACACGGAACTCACTCGCTAAAGCCCGTCACTCCGCCAGACAAAACAATGCAACAAGATACGACAACGATTTATAAAATTGCCTATAAATAACTGCGTTTTGCAGTATTTAATTGTTTCTCCGTTTACAATACTATACGACTGCCATAATGCAGCCAGCTCGTTTACAGTTTTATAATATGCAATTAGGGGTAGTAAAAATGTGAAATGGAACTTGGTTATGGCTCCGCAATAAAGCTGCAGCGTTTTTAGTAATGAGAAAGGTCTAAGCTTTGCTTCTAAGAAACACAATATATGCGAGCGATTATACGATACACGCTCGCAGTTTTAATTATGAGGATATTTTATTGTTTCAACGAAACGGCAAGCACTGATTATTGCGGTTTCATTTTTGGCTACAAATTTACAGATGATTTATGGTTTTGGGGTTTCTTTCTTTTTTAACTTGAATATAAAGTAGCTACCTAGGTATAGTTGAAAATGAATTTCACACACTCGCGAGTGACATAGCAAGTAACATCTAACCTAGCTTACCATCATCAATGTATTTAATAAAGTTAATACTCTTTGATTCCTTATATTTTCCATGTGAAGGAGCAGACTAGTGTTCATTTTATTAAAGTTAAACTACTTAAGGCTCTAGAGATGTTGAAATATTATAGTTATTAAATAATGACTATCAATCGTACCTCATCAATCTCATGATCATCACGAGAGTGACATCATTGACAAATTTATTGATTGCAGGCCCCAATTTTAAATTTAGTACTATCAAAAAGTCCCCAAACCGTTTTAAATTCAACCGAATGATAACCATTGTACCGATGAATAAAGTCCCATATTTTCCAACCGAACTAATCCTAATCCTAACTAATCCTAACTAATATTATAAATGCGAAAGTAACTGTGTCTGTCTGTCTGTCTGTCTGTTACTCTTTCACGCCAAAACTACTGAACGGATTTGAATGAAATTTGGTATACATACGGTCTAGACCCTGGGAAAGAACATAGGCTACTTTTTATCCCGGAATTCCCACGGGAAAACTTTTTAAGGCGAAGCGAAGCGCGCGGGAACAGCTAGTTCAAAATAAGAGCTTAGTGGTAGAAGTGGGGTGTTATTTGTCTAGACATTTCTTTTGTACTAACACTCCATATAGTTCGTATTAAAATATTGTTGGTTGTGCCCTTATAATAATAATTTCATTTATTTCAGATAATTTTAATCCATAAAATTTTGTTAGCAACAATGAGACTTAGCCTATGTTAGTAGATATGTTATAGAAAGCCCTAAGGACGTGATCTGTCCCCAACTGTACCGAATGCTCTAATCTCGGTGAAGCATCCAGACATTTATTGCATTAAATTATAACTGCATCCGACCTTCCTCTTATCTTATCTATTCGTTTGTTACACGTGTCTTATACATAATGGCGATATAATGTAAAATGTATATAAGGTCGTATCTATTGACTTACTCGCCTGCATTTAGTTACTGTGTTAACTTTTTATGCACATAATACGATAACCTCCGCTGTAATTGATGATTATCACTTTGGCGTTTGATGGTATTATGTTTCAACGTGTGTTACACGCTTTTGAATATTAATGTACATAATATAGGTATATGCTCATAGATATACATATAAATATGACTAGATGCCACAAATGCACTTATTTCTTTGAGAACCGGGCGTGCTGAAATTTATACAGGAATTATTGTTTTTGACACTGATAATGACAGCCGGACGGAAATAAATGTATGAACCAGAAGTTGTAGGTACACTTGGGGAATCTAGTGTCATTTATGTCTGTATACTATGCTGCTGGGCCTGAAGTCTGCTAAGTTTTGTGGTAGTCAATAGCATGGCAAATGGAAATAAGAATGCATAGTATAATTTTACGTAATGTTTATCAGAAATCTCCGTTACGATAATGAATAGATAGGTACTTTGGAATGCGAAGCTATTGCACCTCAAGTGTATCAATGTCCCTGCTCCTTTTAAACTGGCCAAACCAGTTATGTATGAATGAGTGGCCGAGCCTTTTGTTTGGAAATACTTGTAGGATTCTAGCTAATACTCACATTACTTGAATACATACTCTTATCATAGATGGTCAGGAAGATATCAAATGATTTATTTATTTATTTATTTAAACTGGAACACCAGCAGCTTATACAACTAACATTTTTAAGACAGATATTAAAATTATAATTTCGTTGTACAAGCCAATTAAAGGTGTACACAACATTCTTAAATTATCAATGACAACTTAAAATAAAAATTTATATAAAATTAACAATTTTTGAAGTTAAATAAAATATATAAAAGGTTTTTCTAAGTACTAAGTACAGAGATCACAGTATGAACACAAATATTTATACTTTAAAACTAAAACAAACAATCAGATAAGTACTAAGAACATTTTTTCATACATTGAATTTTTTTCTTAAAACAATAATAGGAATCGTGAAAAATGTCAAGATTATCATTATCCAATTTGTTGCTATAAATGTTATGTAGATCACATAGCCTATTTACTGGTGAATGTGAGCCTAAATTTGTACGCGGTTTAGGTCCACACATTAGTTTTTTAATTGGGTACCTCGGATATTTGAAAGGAATTGGGAAGGAAATACTCTCAAGAAGATCAGGACAGTCTATAAGATTATTGATAATTTTATAAAGAAATAAAAGGTCATGGATCTCACGTCTATTGCGTAATGATTTCATGTTAAAAAAAGTTAAGCGGTGATCATACGGAGATTTATGAGACACATTAGAGGAAATAAAGGCAAGATGACGGGTAAAGGCTCTCTGTATAGATTCAATACGATGTGAGTTGGCTGCATAAGAAGGACTCCAGGCAGAGGAAGCAAATTCGAGATGACTACGAACTAGGGAATTGTACAGGATAATCTTAGTGTCAGCTCTAAAGCCTTTACTTTGACGTTTTATAAATCCTAACATTTGCGCTGCTTTTTTAATAATAGAATCTAAATGATGACATATTATTAAACTCTCCCGACATCACTGCCGTAATATATATTTTTTTGGATTTTGATGACACATAATCACTATAATACCTAATTAAATACATAGTGCACCTACTCCATTTTGGCTCCAATGTCTGCTATTCTTGGAATTGTATGTACTACACCTAGTCCACAACGATACAGTGGTCCGAATGTATACTGTATGTAAAACCAAAAGCGGGTGTATCTGCCTACCCCTCTTCGGTAGTACGATAATGAATAGTCATGCATCGATTATTCGTAATCAATTGTAGCCAGTGAGGGTCCGCACTCCTTTCATTACTTCGAATAAAACCGGCCATCGCGGTCTATTACACATTCTTTATTCAAAATCCTATTTATATTTTTTTAATTTCACCATCCTATACCTATAATTAATTAATTATCGACTTTTCATTACAAACCACATAAAGCCAGTCAGCTGTCAACATGGTGTGATCCCACAGATACCATAATTTGCTTACCCCTGTTAATTTTACTGTGGTCGGGTAAAGTACGTTTGTAACACTATAATTTACACCCTTAGCTTAAAAGTTAATGGGTGGACAGGGGTTTGATAACCGGTGCGTGCGTATTGTCTAGGCACGGTCTGTTTCTAGAATTCTCACCACTGATCATACATGATGAGGTTGAAATAATATTTTACATGACAATCGTTCGATGTACAATATACCTACATAAGGTATACATTCTGCCTCTGTCTCCTTGCTACATACATTAAGCCTAATTTCTATCCTCCTGAGGCTCCCCAAGTGACGTATTTTGGAAGGTCCAAGATTATTGGCTGATAGATAAATACAAAGTTGAAATTATGCTTCATGTCTTTCTAAGTTTATAGTGGGTTTCATCTACGTTGCTATAGTAGTTAATAGTAGTATTTTCTTTACAAAAAGTTATCATTAATAGCCTAGCTGTGTAATGTTTTCGTACTTGCTAGGGTTCAATAACTCCGACATATACATACTTATGATTTGTGACGTGGATAATTCTGGATATCGACAATGCGCCTGCAACATTGTAGCAGTAATACCTACCTCCCTTTCGCACTATAGAAAACTGCGTAAAGTGTAAAAGGAACGAACGATATTTTTACGACCACCGCATTCGTGTTGTGAAGGCTAAAGTCGTTTCATGGCTTATTTTGCACTATAACACATTTTATGCCATTCTTATGCCTATACAAAACGAGCAAAGACAGAAATTTCAAGAAATACTATATTAATGGTAAGAGTTTTTTATAAGTAAACAATTTTATGTCATTTTAATTACACCGATCGTCATTAATAAGAAATACTTTTGCGATATTATCGATTACAAAGTTACTAGCCAGTGTGAAAACATTTAAATATGATGGGGACGTTTTCTTATCTTCGATTAGGTGTTTTAATAGCGAATTTTTATACTTGTCTGCATCTAAAACAATAAATGAACACATAACACAGAGATCGATACAATACTATTAAAGTAGAATTAAAATAAAAAACATGTCATTACATTATTCATAAAAACAATATGGTAGATTCTGAAGGCAGCGATTTTAAATTGAAAGCTGAACGAATTTATTTTTGCATAAATCTCTGTTATATTAAAAAAATAATATCAGCACATTATAATATTCATTATCCGCCAAGTAATGTCTATTGCTATCCACGGCCTTCCTCATCCATGCACTGCCGACTCACTAATCTGTAAAATTATAGTGTAAATACAGATCATAGCGTCAGTCGCTGACATAGAAGGGCTATGTCAGCGCCGTTTCACCACAAATGAATAGAATGAAAAATAAAACGCGTCCCTAGGATCACAAATATAGAAGCTCAGAATATATAAACAAGTAAATTATTCAGTTTATTCCAAGTACAAATAAACGAATAAAATTGATTGTCCGGTACAAATTAAAGCATTTACAAACTGGAATCGTTTATTTCGACAGATTGTTGCCGCACGCAAATCAGTTCGACTTGTTCCCCGTCGGACCCCTGATGCCACCCTAATTATACTTGATGTGTATTATCATTTAAAGTCTATCCTTTTATCTCAAATTGGCAAGTGCAAATGACAAGTTGTTGTTCAAATTTTAACTTTTTAACAGTAGAATATAATAATGATCCAGTTACGTTTGGCTAAGGCCCGCGTAATCTGGATATAAAATACCCCTCAATAGGTAAAGGGAGAATTAAAAACAACAAAAATCCTAACTAGTATTATAAATGCGAAAGTAACTGTGTCTGTCTATATGTCTGTCTGTTTGTCTGTCTGTCTGTTACGCTTTCACGCCATAACTACTGAACGGATTTGAATGAAATTTGGTATACATACGGTCTAGACCCTGGGAAAGAACATAGGCTACTTTTTATCCCGGAATTCCCACGGGAAAACTTTATAAGGCGAAGCGAAGCGCGCGGGAACAGCTAGTAATATATATTTTTTTGTTCAATTTAAATGAATGTAATGATTTAATATGAATTTTATCACCTGATAAGAGTTTGTACTGTGAAAGGAAGCAAGCGGAAGCTTGTTAAATTTATGCTTATTTGTTTAGATAACCTTTGATATAAAATACTAATAGATATCATGAATACTAACATGTAACTTTGTTTTCCCCGATATATGCTAGATAATATTTACAACGTGCTAAAGCATGAAATAGGTAACGTACCAATTAGTAGAAAAGAAAAATAGGTGCTATTAGTGTAACTGTGTCCCGTTTTGTGTACAAATAAAGAATAAAATATATACAGGTATGTGTATTTATGTTGCAAAAGTGGTAGGGTAGGTAAGTGATATTAAGCCTAAAATGATTCTAGGGGTTATTGGAAATACGCGACGAAAAAAAATGGCTTCTCTCTTTTCTTATCCCATCCCGTTCTGCATTAAACCGACACGATTATTATATAAAAAACGCAATACCTTCCGTGGATCTGGGTCCAACGTCGAAGTTGAGTACAAATAAGGGTGCGTACAAATTAACGCAGATTCGCGACTAAATAGGCGACAGTTTTACGTCAAATGCATGTTGGTAAGAGTGGACGAGGGTTAATGTTGATTAATTAATTATTAACCGGCCAAATTTATGGAGATTCTAAGAGTTATTTAATAAAAAACAAAATGTGGTTGGGAGTGGTTTTGCCAAAAGCAATAAATTTATATAAAAAACATATTAAGTAGTGGGTTATGTTATAAATGGATACAATGTTATAGTAAAAACTTTGACTTATTTTGGACTTATAAGACCTTTAATTGACACAGATTAAAACATGTTCGATGACGTAGTATGCCGATGTAAGGATCAGGTGATGACCTCACTCGAGTAGGCTCTATTTGTGGAACCTATACTGTCATTAAAACTGTGATAGTAAACTTTATAGAAAATAAAGTACCTAAACTAGTACAAAACATTATGCCAACTCACAGTCGTACGAAACTCGAATTCAACTTCGTAACTGTTCGGCAGTTTCCGTGAGATGCAACTAGCGGTTGCGCTGACCGCAGACACACGGAACCCAGCGCCGCCCAGCCGCCGAGGAACCCTGAATTTGTTTGTAAAACTTTGTTTTTGGTTGTTGTGTTAATTTGTTCGGTGATGCGTTCTGGCTCCCAAGTTTTCGGACGAGTTTGTAATTGAAGTGGTCTCACTGTCTGGGCATTGGGGCTGCGTGGTAGTTTGAAACTAGGTGTGTGAAGTGTGAACACTGGGGTTTATTCTTTAGCGTTACCTCGCAATTTCTTCCTGTTTATCACTACTAGCTGATATTCGTGAAATTTGCTTAAAAAATGACCGACGAGCTACTCAAATAAAATCATAAAATGGAATAAAATTCAGCATACAAAAGAAAACAATATCGTACTGTGTCCTACACTAGACAGGTACTACGTAGCCTGACGGGGTCATAAAAATATTTCATATCTGAACACGCCATAAACCTTCGCTGGACAATAAATTCCTGAAAAATACGTAGTAAGGAGACACAGTTTGATCAGTTTGACGAGTGTGGGCTATGATTATGATAGTTAGCTATAAAAGTTAGCCGTTTTACAACCTTCGCGGTGATTTTAAAGCTATTGCAATCTAAGTGACTATTTCTTTGAATTTGTATTATCAAACTAAAAAGCAGCCAAATTTATATAAATAGGAAGCTTCCTTAGTACCCAATCAACTCAAAAACTTGAGATTGGTACTGAAAGGCTAAAGTTTACATTTCGTAAACCCAGACGAAATTGAGTCAACCTATAAATCCTGCACACTGCAGGCAATAGACGAAAGTCTAGCTCTGTACACAAAAGCTAGACTTTCAAAAGGTATAACAAAGGATCCGCGGCAATAAAACGTTTGATGTGTTCCGGTCCGGACCCGGTTATCCGGGCCGGTTTATAGCCGGGCCGGACTTGCCGGTTTATGGCCGAGACGTTCAAATTTGGAACGTGGTTCTTTAAAACGACTTATTCTCTTTTCAAATTAGCATTTGTTTCATTCGAGTTTTTATTGGAATGTAAATAATAATTATTGAACGTATCGGTAGATTTGGAAGTGACTAAGATTTACTACTATAGGTACTTTTGTTAAGCTTCTCCTACTACAAATACATAAAAAACTATACTTTAAAATATTGTTTGCAAGAATTCATTATTATAAAACGTAGATCGATACTTCACTTGCCCTTAAAAGCTATTTTCACTGGCAAAGTTGCATTAAAAAGTCAATTTTGAGTGGCTTACTTGGAGGAGTAATGAAAAATAGTGCAGTAACTGAGTTTATGCGCCATCTCGGGAAACGAATTCTCGTAAATATATTCAAAGTAATAAAAACACGACTTACGCCATTTTTACACCCGCCCCTAGTTATTTCAGCCCGAGCTAGCGCGGGCAGTGATTTACAGTGCGATAAACAATAACTTATAGGTACGTATGTACGTATTATTTACTTATGACTGTAGCTTCGTTATTGTTTATAAATCAACTTTCATGATTTCAAGGTACTTAATTTTATTTATAATTATAACCCAGTTATGATTTTTTGAAGTAGAGATAATATTATGAATGAAAGTAGGTAAAACACATATGATTTTTTTCATAAAATATAGGTAAATGATTATATTGTGTGTTTATTTCCTACAATGTATCGGGTCGCCTTGAGTGTAGGGCAACACTGGCAGTAAGTCCGACATTTTACGACCCAGGGTCCAGTGCGGCAGGGTAAAAGCAAAACGGTAATGTTCACTTTAAAATAAATTTGAGTTTGTTACTTAGTCGTAAGTACCTATTTGTCGTATTTTTTTTATTTTGGTGAAGAAAAAATACTATTAATTTTTAATTTACTAACCTGCATGACGTATCAATTTTAATTTATATACCCGAGCCCGCGTTGTTCTATGTTATTACATTACAGTCAGCGGCTATTACAATACAATACAATACAATACAATACAATCCTCTTTATTTGCACCAAAAAAACAGAATCAATACAAAATAAAACTTAAAAATAACAACAGTACAAAAAGGCGGCCTTATTGCTTATAGCAATCTCTACCAGACAAACTTTGGATGGAAGAGAGTTATATAAATTAAAAAAAAATCTATTCTGACTAAAAGGCTATTCTGACTGCCTAATCCTTTCACCACGGTAACGAAACCCAGACCAGCTTTAGTGTTTGACACCAACACCCTAAGTGCCAATTTCACCATTGTCGGTTATCTAACCGACAGGGGTTGATTTATAAATTAAACGTCATCTCCATATAGGTATAAAATTCATGACAGATGTGTCAAAAGTTAAACACTACTCGCTGGTTATGCTCTAACCGAGAATGGAGAAATTGGCACTAAGAATCCCTACAATATATATGTATATGTATAGATGCAAACAGTCGAAATCACTGAACTAGGTCTTTAGGTCACAGGGGAGACGTCTAGCTGTCTACATGTCAAAGGTTTAGGTTAAAGCTGTACAGTCGGATTCATAATCATGTGTAGGTAGATGTTTAGATGATGTCTATCTATACCTTGTCAAAGTACCTATACATTTGCAAAGTGACTTTGGGTTGTGAACTTGTGAACATTTTTTGAAAAGAAGTGTGTAAATATGATTAATTTGTAGACTCCACTTTACCAACAATCCAACATGGAGCAGGACACCGTTTCACACAACTGAAAGTTTCACAGACAGGTTATTGAAGCTGGTTGGGGAAGGCCGAGGAAAGAGGCTCTGAAAGTGAAAGCCTCCCTGGCTTTCAGAGAGTTTGCCATGGGGAAACCGAGATAAAAAGAGGCCAAATTAATGATTTAGGTTTAGAAAAATGCCTCATACTTACAAACATACAAATCTTTGCTCTTCATGATATTCGTAGCATATGATGTGGGAAGTCTAACATCCATATTTAACACTAGCTGTTCCCGCGAGCTTCGCTTCGCCTTAAAAAGTTCTCCCGTGGGAATTCCCGGATAAAAAGTATCCTATATTATTTCTAGTCTAGACTATGTGTATACCAAATTTCATTCAAATCCGTTCAGTAGTTTAGGCGTGAAAGAGTAACAGACTGACAGACACAGTTACTTTCGTATTTATAATATTAGTTAGGATTTAAATATGTCCCCGACAGTACCCACAGGTCGAGATACAGTTTACGACCCCCCCTCACCTCTCCACCCCGCGCGGGCCCGGGAGGTCACTCTCTAAATCAAGGAAAGAACGAACGAGAATTGTCATGCAATAGGTACTTTTAATACAAGGAGATAGAGTCGTGGTTAGCCCTGCAATTTTAGAGATAGAGATAGATTTAGAGAGTATATAGCCCCCTGAAGGGCTTACTGCTTGATTGGGCTGTGTGCAAATATCACAGGTTTCCCACGGTGATGCCCTAAAAAGGGGAAATACTTTAAAACGAAATATATAAAAGTTAACTGAAAGAAGACTATTAATTTTAAAAATAAGATCAACACTGCATTCAAAGAATTTTATGTTCTGACCTAGTATTTACATATTTTTTTAAGTACTTACATCTCTTATATTTAAGTTTTATTTATATTTTTGGGGAAAGGATTGGCCACTCAGTGATACGTTACTCGAGCAGGTTTCCTTCGTGCAACTATTGGTTTATTATTTTTTCAGTTTACAGGTATATAAAAAAATTACTCGAGTATATAATATTATTACAGTGTAAGTACATGCAGATTAGATAATATACCTCAGACAACTAGACGATAACACTTGTTAGCATATTTATTTAAGTGGTTATAATAAGATGTTTAACAGACAGATAGGTATTATACAATACCAATTGATTACATTACGACTACATAATGCAACAAGACTCATTATCTTATCTGATAATAATGATTCATATCAAACAGTAAAATCTCAAAGCTAATATCGAAGCCAACTCCATGTGTTATAAGTAGGTACTATGTGATATTAGTTAGAATAACCAATATTTTAAAAAAATGGCCAGTGAGTGACAAGTCGGACTCGGGTTCTGTACCATACATAATCTACAAAAATAATAGTTACAGCAACTTATGATATTCCAGTAAATATAGTTTTTTATCAGTGTTCACTATACGAATGACAGAGTGATGGTTACTATCGTTAATGAAGGCATCGTTTTCAGTTTTTTTTATGGTTGCTGGAAGTTTAATTTAATTTAATACTAAATTTGTAATATTTTTTTATGCTTTGTTTACATGTTTCGGAGGTTAAGTCGAAATGCCCAACTTTAATTTAAAGAGTATTTCCAAAGTATGCAATTTGAAAACTTCCATACATTACACGTATCTCCGTCTGACATGGAAGAATAAAATATTTTAGTGCCACTCCCGCGCTTTTATGAAACCCCGGTATAAAGCGGTAGCGCGTAAACTTCTCTTTGGAAATTCTCTATAGTTCTCCATAGTGTTCTCTGTCCTCTTTGTTATAATTTTACTATTTATGTTTTAATTTCATTCGCGTCGCTTGTCGTGAAGTTATGACCGCGCCGTAAATCCTGCTACTGCTATCTTCGACTGCTCTTTGATCTCTGTATGATTGAGGCGGAGTGTTTCATTGGCTATAAATCAAGATTTAGTTTTCGTTAGTGTGAGATACGTTGTCAGTGTTGTCACGGCGGGTGGCGCAGAGTGACGCAGACAGACAACAGACAGCACCGCGGACACGTCACTTTAATTAAAGCCGGTTCACGTGCGCTAACGGCAGACGGAAGGCCGCCATTGTAAATTCCGCCGACGTTTCAGTTTCACGACTTTAGTTGGAAAACGCCGTCGGACTTTTATGGGCAATTTCGGTTCAGACGCTTTGTTATATTACCAATGCTTTTAAGGCTGCACCTCGCTCCGGTAAACATATGTGCGGTTTACGAGCCACTAGCTTATGGAAAATATGTAGTAATGTCTGTTTAGTGCGTGAACTGAGGGATGAGCTATTTATCTTGTCGTGACTCGAGCTGGACAGTGACTGGCAGTCGATCTGCGCCCGCGCAGACTCACCATACATAAATGAAGTCATGAATGGCCATACACCATTGTTGCAATGTCACTGATATAACTTGGAGCATTCAGACGACGTCAGAAGACACATTTCAGTTCACATCAAACACGTCGTTCGGCAACAAAAGTTAGCTTTCAAACGTCTTCAGTACAAACTGCACACATGAAATAGCCCAAAGAATACAGCTACAAGTTTACGAGCCTCGCTGTCCTTTGTGCCATTCCCAATTAGGGCTCCCGAGTGCGGCCATACGGCGATCTTTCACTCATAAATACCGCTTTACGACTGTCACAGATAGTGCCTAATAAAGCTTAGAGACTTCGCACACTTTAAAAGCGAAGTTAGCATCTTGAGAACAATTACAAAGCAACAATATAGGTTTTGACGGCTCGTCGCCTCGAATGGCCCCTAAAATTCACTAAGCAAGCTTAATTCGCGATTGTAGCGTCGAGGAATGAGCTATTTTACGAGCCGTCGCTTCTGCAGCGCTCGAGCGCCCGACGCATAACTTAGAGGAAGTATCATGTTTAAGCACCGCGGTATATTGAGGTGCCACCTCACCAGACTGTGTCTGTGCTGTACTATTCTGTACCAACAATCCAACATATTACTTATATCGATCGCAGGATATCGTTTTACACAACTGAAAGTTTCACAGACAGGTCATTGGTAGAAGCTCTGAAAGTGAAAGCCTGCCTGGCTTTCAGAGAGTTTGCCATGGGGAAACCGAGATAAAAAGAGGCCAAATGAATTATTTAGGATTATGTTATAGGATAGCACCTATGAATAGGCTTAGAAAAATACCTATACCTACATACATACAAATCTTTGCTCCTTATGATATTCGTAGCATATGATGTGGGAAGTCTAACATCCATATTTAAAACTAGCTGTTCCCGCGAGCTTCGCTTCGCCTTAAAAAGTTCTCCCGTGGGAATTCCGGGATAAAAAGTATCCTATATTATTTCTCAGTGTCTAGACCATGTGTATACCAAATTTCATTCAAATCCGTTCAGTAGTTTAGGCGTGAAAGAGTAACAGACAGACAGACACAGTTACTTTCGTATTTATAATATTAGTTAGGATTTAAATATGTCCCCGACAGTACCCACAGGTTGAGATAAAGTTTACGACCCCCCCTCACCTCTCCACCCCGCGCGGGCCCCGGAGGTCACTCTCTAAATCGACGAACGAACGAACGAGAATTGTCATGCAATGGGTACTTTTAATACAAGGAGATAGAGTCGTGATTAGCCCTGCAATTTTAGAGATAGAGATAGAGTAGCCCCCTAAAGGGCTTACTGCTTGATTGGGCTGTGTGCGAATATCCCAGGTTTCCCACGGCGATGTCCTAAGAATGGGAAGTACTTTAAAAACTATATATAGAACATTTTACTAAAAGGAGAATTTTAAGTTTAAAATACTCGTAATATATCAACTGCATTCAAAATATTTTATTATAAGTTATGACCGAGTATTCACATTATTTTTTTCTCTCTTATTTATGTTTTATTTATATTTTTGGTGCAAAGATTTGCCAGTCAGTACGTTACTCGAGAAGGTTTCCTTCGTGCAACTATTGGTTTAGTATTGTTTCAGTTTACAAGCATATATAAACAAATGATTCGTGTATATAATATTATTATAGTGTAAGTACATGCAGATTAGATAATATACCTCAGACAGCTAGACGATAACACTTGTTTGCATATTTGTTTAAGTGGTTACAATAAGATGTTTAACAGACAGATACAATATTATACAATACAAATTGATTACATTACGACTACATAATGCAACAAGATTCAGTATCTTATCTGATAATAATGATTCATATCAAACAGTAAAATCTCAATGCTAATATCGAAGCGAATTTAACTCCATGTGTTGTACTATGTGACATTATAATAACTAATAGATCGCTATAAGCGATAAGACCGCCTTTTGTACCCTAGTTAAGTGTCTATGTAAAGTTGTTAATCATTTCTTGGTGTTCAAATAAAGAGTACTCTATCTATCTACATATCTATCTAATATTTAAAAAAAACTGGCCAGTGACAAGTCGGACTTGCGCACAAAGGGTTCCGTACCATCTATAAAATAATATATACTTTCCAGTAAGTTACTATAGTTTTTTACAGTGTTTACTATATGAATGACAAGGTGATGGTTACTATAGTAAATTAAGGTATCGGTTTCAGTTTTGTTCTGGTTGCTGGAAGTTAAGCTTCGGTTAAATTAAATAATTTAATCGTATTAAATAGTATTGTTTACATGTTTCGGAGGTTAAGTCGAAATGCCCAACTTTAATTTAAAGAGTATTTCCAAAGTATGCAATTTGAAAACTTCCATACATTACACGTATCTCCGTCTGACATGGAAGAATAAAATATTTTAGTGCCACTCCCGCGCTTTTATGAAACCCCGGTATAAAGCGGTAGCGCGTAAACTTCTCTTTGGAAATTCTCTATAGTTTTCCATAGTGTTCCGCTGTCCTCTTTGTTATAATTTTACTATAATGTTTTAATTTCATTCGCGTCGCTTGTCGGGGAGTTATGGCCGCGCCGTAAATCCTGCTACTGCTATCTTCGACTGCTCTTTGATCTCTGTATGATTGAGGCGGAGTGTTTCATTGGCTATAAATCAAGATTTACTTTTCGTTAGTGTGAGATACGTTGTCAGTGTTGTCACGGAGGGTGGCGCAGAGTGCCGCAGACAGACAACAGACAGACCCGCGGACACGTCACTTTAATTAAAGCCGGTTCACGTGCGCTAACGGCAGACGGAAGGCCGCCATTGTAAATTCCGCCGACGTTTCAGTTTCACGACTTTAGTTGGAAAACGCCGTCGGACTTTTATGGGCAATTTCGGTTCAGACGCTTTGTTATATTACCAATGCTTTTAAGGCTGCACCTCGCTCCGGTAAACATATGTGCGGTTTACGAGCCACTAGCTTATGGAAAATATGTAGTAATGTCTGTTTAGTGCGTGAACTGAGGGATGAGCTATTTATCTTGTCGTGACTCGAGCTGGACAGTGACTGGCAGTCGATCTGCGCCCGCGCAGGCTCACCATACATAAATGAAGTCATGAATGGCCATACACCATTGTTGCGATGTCACTGATATAACTTGAAGCATTCAGACGACGTCAGAAGACACATTTCAGTTCACATCAAACACGTCGTACGCCAACAAAAGTTAGCTTTCAAACGTCTTCAGTACAAACTACACACATGAAATAGTCCAAAGAATACAGCTACAAGTTTACGAGCCTCGCTGTCCTTTGTGCCATTCCCAATTAGGGCTCCCGAGTGCGGCCATACGGCGATCTTTCACTCATAAATACCGCTTTACGACTGTCACAGATAGTGCCTAATAAAGCTTAGAGACTTCGCACACTTTAAAAGCGAAGTTAGCATCTTGAGAACAATTACAAAGCAACAATATAGGTTTTGACGGCTCGTCGCCTCGAATGGCCCCTAAAATTCACTAAGCAAGCTTAATTCGCGATTGTAGCGTCGAGGAATGAGCTATTTTACGAGCCGTCGCTTCTGCAGCGCTCGAGCGCCCGACGCATAACTTAGAGGAAGTATCATGTTTAAGCACCGCGGTATATTGACGTGCCACCTCACGGCAGACTGTGTCTGTGCTGTACTGTGTGTCTAAATAACTAAGTTTTTACTACTTTAAGCTGATCTAAAACGGTACTTTTCAACGATCAGTTCTAAACCGTCTGGTTGTGTCAGCGGCCTATATTATCATCTTCTTAAGGTGCTTAGCCTATTTGCTCAGGCTTTTTTTATTGACTGTTATATCATAACAGCAACTTTATGTAGGTAGGTAAGTATACTGATAATTTTAAAAAGTCTTCTCCGATACATTTCATACATGTCATGATGCATGACCAATGCATATTTGTATAGGTACCTTTATAACTTATTGTCAATTAATACAGCAAACTGATCATAGATGAATAAAATTAATGACGTAGATAAGACAGTTTTGCCTGGTATAGTTTAATTTATGGCCGTTGCTATAGTGGGTGCAGTGTGCAGATGTGGCTCATGATAATTACCACAATGTGCCATAAAAGTGATCGTAAAAAGTGGCAAGTTGCAAGTTGGATCTACCCACAGTGGCGCGGAGGAATATAGGGTTACCACTAACACCTCAAGATAAAAATGCGGTTTACTGACTACTTATTGTCTTCTATGCTAGAGTACTAATGGGGACCGGATAAGGCTGAGATTTTTCATAAACTGGCAGACACCAATACATGTACCTATATCTTTTTAATTTAAATATAACACATTTTTCGGAATGCTACCTCAAACCGTTATTGTCAATCGCCATCACCTACTGCTTCCACCGACGTTTTTTCCTCGAGATTTCAACCCTACACTCAGTGTGAACTAATTAAAAGTAATTAAAACTGATTAATTACCGGCCCCCGCGCGGCACTAAAATCGCGCCTTTAGTGCCCCCAGCAGCCGGCACTAAAGAATTTTTCCACTAAAATGAAAACTTTCTGTCTCGGAACACTTCGGTACGGAAAAAAGTCGAAACAGGGTGGAGCGTTTAAGCTCGTAGTTATATAGATGATGGCCGGAAAAAAAGAGATGCAATCGAATCCATTTCAATCAGTGGCTCTAATCAGGTTGTTTTATCCACACTGAAAATCTCATTTACACCAAAGCATGACCCATCAGTCCATCGCAGACCACTGTGTAGTATTAGGCCCTTTACAATACTTTACATACATATTTTATATATGATGGATGGGTACCATCAGGGAAATCCATGCTGGCTCCATTTATTGCGCTGTAGTGTTTATAGTGACCAGAGAAGCTGGGCATAATTTAGGCGGGCGGTCCAAAGCTGTAAGCTAGGCCGATTCCACGATGGTACCTACACAAAACTTTATCAGCAACCCGATAGGCCAACAAAACCCGCATTGTATTCACATGATGTAACATAAGCCAGCCTTTGTTTACAGGTTACATAGTAACCAAATTATAAATTGATAACATTATTGCATACTCTGTAACTGTTAAAACAATAATTACAACAAAGATTTCTTTGTACTATAATAAAATGATAAGTGGCTATCATTCATTCGCCAGTGATACCATGCAGCGAGGTCCGATGTGTCATCTGGGAAATGTGTGATTGATATCTTCATTAAACTTTTTTTATATACCTACTTAATCAGCGTGTATAATAATTACCTATGCACCTTAAGCTACATGTTTAAGCTTAGTCTTTACCTAATGGACTAAACAGAATAGAATACACTATCGTAGAATATATTAAACAGGACATATTATCAATTAAACATGTCATATACCTATACTTTTTCATTACTCGTGACTCTCGTGAGTGTGTATATTGCAGATAGATGTCATCCACGTTCATAATTGGGTTTGTCTTCTCTCACTTCAAATGCATAATAATAATATGTGCGTAGAACCCCGCCCAGCCGGTTCCATGTTCATGAAAACATTTGCTAAGTGCTGTCGCTGAACACAATGACATTGTCAGTAATAAATGTGGACATGAGCACTTTTAGAATTTGGCTGTTTAATGTTTGGTAGTTTCATACCTTTTATCATGAAAGTCTCCAATAATAAAGTTCTTTGATAAAAGTTTTAAATACATAACTAAAGTTAGTACGCAGATATATAGGTAGGTCTGCAAGTTCGCACGCATTAATGTAATCGGACAAAATGTTTATTTAAATTTATGCATTGAGGTGATAGCAAATTTAGGTCAGTTCTGTTGCTATATGGAGATACGTCATCCAGTTGATTGTGATGAATGATAACTGGATTTTATAATTACGATTATTGTTAATTGTGGTAAGTAGGTAAGAAATATTTCTTGCAATAAATCTAAAAATTTATTACCTCTGGAATTTCTATAATAAAGTCTCATTCACATATTAAAGGTATCACATCACATCTAGATATGTGAACCCATCAACCCGCAGTGGACCAGCGTGGTGGGAAATGATCCAAGCTTAGGAAGGCAGTTTAGACCTTATGGATATGCACAAAGGTTCCATTCGAGAGAGCCAGGTGCAGGTACTTACACCCCACAAGAGAATAGAATAGGATAGAATAGAATGTATTTGACGTAAAAATATGAACACAAAACAGTAATACCTACCTACATGAATAGGTACGTAAAAGGCCACGAAATAGGAATCAATACCACCTACCGATTCTCAGTAATTAATTAACATTCACAGCAAAATGCTTTCTAATTGCCTCCGACAGGATACGGGCTCGAAAAACGTTGTTACCATGTAAAAGTTGCAATTAAATGCAATCTAAAAAGGCCTGTAATGTGACCGCTGGAATGCGAAAATCGCGTGCTATTTCGGAAGCGAATTCCTCTCATCTAATCGCTACACGTGGGGCAGTGCGCCAACCACGAGTATACTATGTAAAATTTAACAAATAAAAGACACTTAGATCAAAATAGGTCATAAGTTTTGATCGGCAGGACCCGTTTCGATTATCTGTCAAAAAACGCTCCATCTTATTCTGAGCATCGTTGCTATGCCTCTCATGGACACAGAAATATGTAGATGCAGATAGCCAGCGCGTACCGCGAACCAATCAGAATTTAATTTTAATTTCACAATTTGGGTTGTGCTTGGGTATCAACTACGTATTTGAAATATATGTACGTAGACGTAGTCTACTGGTAGTAGCGGCACTGCGGTCTACAACAGCAGTAATGGGGCATGCGGAGTCACGCGCTCGCTTCACGCGACTACAATGTTGGCGCGGTGCACCGTGGCTCGCTGCGGTACTACCGACCGACTACACTCTCTCATACGTACGTAGTCTACTCGTAGTAACGGCACTGCGGTCGACAACAGCAGTAATGGAGGAGTCACGCGCTCGCTTCACGCGACTACAATGTTGGCGCGGTGCACCGTGGCTCGCTGCGGTACTACCACTCACACTCTCTCATACGTACGTAGTCTACTCGTGGTAGCGGCACTGTAGTAGACAACAGCAGTAATGGAGGATGCGGACTCACGCGCTCGCTTCACGCGACTACAATGTTGGCGCGGTGCACCGTGGGTCGCTGCGGTACTACCACTACGCACTCTCTCATACGTACGTAGTCCACTCGTGGTAGCGGCACTGTTACTACGGACTACACGATCACTCCACTCTTGCTCTTTAGTATTAGGTGTAATTTTTTGAAAAAAAAAAAATGTATGCGCATTTTTTAACTTTATTATTAACATTATTTAATAGGCGCGTAAAAAAACAGATTTTAGCAACGTATAATAATATAATAAATACAAGAGTAATTTGCTATACCTACAGAACATTAAGGTGTCTATATAATGTAGGAATGCATATATTCTATTAGTAGGTAAGTAATAAAAGTGCATATTTTTTTATTTCGTACACCAAAATGATATGGCATTGCGTAGTTCAAGAGTATATCATCTTTAATTGGATAATTTTCCTCTGATAATAAAAACTGATAATGACGAAAGCACAGTCTAAGTATGTATTGTTATTACTTTAATATTTTATCATATTTGATCCACGACATAAGTTCCCCTGTAGTGCCCAAATGGTTTTAAAATAAGCGTTTAGTTACCAAACAATTTTAAAATTATTAGTAATAGGTACAAGACCATAACGAAACTGAAGAGATTTATGACTGTAAATGAGGTGTATAAGATATAACTACTAAGCAAGAATTAAGTGAAAATAGCCTATTTTTATGTAAATGCACCATAAATATGCAATATCAGTGACCGAGTTAGAAAGTACTATAGTTAAAAAACTTAAATTGAACTTCAAAATTGGTCCAGCGGCCCTTAATAGTCCCCTCAGGGATCTTGAAAATACATAGCAATCACATCGTCATACCATCGGTAGCCAGTTGTTACATCTTCAAGTAAATTATATACTTTAGCGTAAGGGCTAAGTGGTTAATCGAAGCTATAATAACTCGGCGGGTAAATGAAACTGTCCATACAGACAATTCAATCGTATCGACGTTGTCCTCACAGGATAATGAATTATGTCCTTGACGCCTTAATTGACACTTCCCAAAAAAGTAAAAGCTAAAATTTAAATAAAACTACCTCCTAAAGGTGGTAATTGGCATTTTAGAGGTTGCAGCAAACGACATGATTACTAGTTTCTAAGTATTACTAAAGTATTTATTATTTCGGATGGAAATGCATAGAAACCAAAGTTATTTTGTCTGTTGCTACCTCATATCACCCGCTAACTATAGTTTTTTTAACCTTAAAATGCATGCCTTATATTTTTTACACGGTGTAAACGTAAAAGAAACCGGTAGTTTCCCTGCTAGAACGTGTAAGCTATTAGCTATTAATATGAAATCACACAAATGTCATTACTGCAACTCGCAGGCCTCTACATAATGGTCAAGGACGCGTCCATTATTAATTAAAACTTCGTTTTAGTAGTACATATATCAACATTACAAACGGTTTATTTGCTTATAACATGCGCTTTCGGAAATCACCGCTTTTGACCGTTCCGTGTCATCATTATCAGACAATCTTCCACTGCTGGAGGGTCACTCTATCTATACTCACGAAAAACGAACAAACGAGAGCTGTCGCGCAATCGGCACGTTTCATACATCGAGAGAGAGTCGTGGCGCTCAGAAACTTAGTTTTTCGTCAAATAGAGTGACCCCCTGGACTTAACCCAGTTACAACGAAAGCCACAACACTATCCTCGACCATCCTCATCCAGCCACTACGGGCTACTCCTCTAAGGTCGTCGGTCCATCGGGATGGCGTCCCACGCTACGCTTGCCTCCATGATATCCGTGGCGTATTTACTTACATTGCCCGAGTTAGAACAGATAGTTACATAACATTAGTAGTTATTATTATGTAAAGAAGTGTTACTGTGCATTCCAGATTTTATGCCAGTTCGTGAGGATAATCGTGGCCATACACTCTCTGCTCACGATCGTACTAGACACGAGACAGGCAGGCTCTAAGTGAATCATACACATTCTTGGTACTCGTGGTAGTTTCACTAGTATGATCATGCATTTACCTGCTGAATATTTGAAACCATAACTATATTCATAATATGTTTTGACTCTATAGGAGATATTTACAACACAGCAGAAGTGTCAACTTATACGAATTACATAGGTACCTAAGATATGTCTTGTTACTCAGAATACTATAAGTAGTATTTATCCTTTTTTTCTTTCATAAATCTAGACTGACCTTCCTTGCCCTAAGTAGGGTCATTCTAGCTTATGAAAATCACTTTTTGGAGTTACTACTTCTGTCGTAGAATTTACGTCTCGTCGAATTAGATTGAATATAAGATAGAATTGATAACTTATATTCACTTAAGGGTTAATACGAACGAAGATGGAGTGTTTCCTCTTATTTTGAATAAGTTCGGTTAGAAGATTTGTGACTTAAATTATTAATGCTTGTCATTAATAGGTTGAAATTAAAACGGTTTGACAGTAAACTAACGGACTGTTTTTTTGCTTATTTATTTATGTGGCATATATACCATCTTATTGGTTATCCATATATCGTCAATCTAAGCTCGAAGCGTACCGAAGGCATGGCAGCTGTCGTTTCTTTTTGGTCAACCTAGAGTAACCCCTATCCCTGTCGGCCCTCCTGCTCTCATTACCATACAATCGGTAAGGAAGTTGTTCGGGGAATGTTTCAGATGGAAATTGAAACGAACGTTGTGAATTGATGCTTCTTTATTGACATTGTAGCCTCGTTTGCATAAGCCGTGCACTTAGCATTGTTAGAATGTGAGAATCTTCTGTGTGTATACCATTTATTTGTATTAGGTAACCAGTCCCTACTGCACTTAGTAACTGGGACTTATTATCTTAGCTATTTGTATTAGTAATGTAAATTTAATTGTGTGTATTGTTTAATCCTGCTTCTAAATCTTTACCACTTCTATCTATGGTTTATCTTGATTATCATTTAACAGTAGTGATAATTCCGTTTATTATGGTTAGGTAATACCTACGTAAGTCCATGGGAATTTTCATGAAAAAACTTTATACATTGTCAAGACTATGCGCGTGTTGGCTGACAATGAACGTTACACATGTTCAAATAATTGCTATTATTTTCTGCCAATCAGAGATACAATTGTGTAGTCTAGACTCTAGGGTTCAAGACTGTGATTAATTACCTAGGTACTAACGTAGCAGCTGTTATCTCTGCTATCTCTCCTTACTCTAGTTGTTAAGTGTTACAGCAAACTTATGTCAAAAGTGGTGTAATTAATGTGAAGTAATGTCCTTCCTAAAATTTACACGTGCTATTATGTTCATGGCCCTTACCTTATGTACGTACTTCTTATTATAATGTTGTATCGCTTATAACCATTTTACATATTTTACTATTTATTCAATGTGTATGTCGAATAAATTAAAGTCATATTTAAATATGGCTTTATTACACCTTTCATCGGTGTCTAATGTTAGTTCCACAATGCAATATAGTGGAGCCATTACATTTTTCGGACCTCATGTGTCTTGCATATTTACAAGAACATATTTCTATCTTTTTAAAAATCCTTTCCAGTCTGGTATCGAACTCGACACAGCAGAAAAGCCACCGTTACTAATCGCTGCAAGTCTAGCAAAGTGCAAATTCTAGAACTACTGCTAAGTTAACAGAAATAACTGCCAGCACCTTTCGTCTAGTTCTACTTCATTCATTCATGTCTACCGTTTAAAAAAAACAATCATCTCCCATCTTTTACCCTAGCAAAATGATCGTTGTCTGGCTCTAGGTTTGAGTGATATCAGTACCTTGTGCGGTTATTACGATGTCGATCAACCGCCGGCCGTTTATGTAACACGTTGTGGACGGGTTGACAACCGCCTACTTTGTTGCCGGCCGTGTGGTGACACTGGTGACAAGTGACATTGATCTGTCTCGGGAGGGTCACTCTATACTGACGAAAAACTAACGAACGAGAGCTACGTGTCATCGGCACATTTAATACAATGAGATAGAGTCGTGGACCGCGAGGTAGCGCCCAGAAACCTTGATTTTCGTCATAATAGAGTGCTGGACTGCTGGCGGTGACGATCCCGTAACGATGACGTCACGTCATGCGGTGACATTTGAAATTAGTCTTACGTCAAAATCATAACTAATCTGGAATTTATAGGTACTACTAACATTTAGTTCTATGAGTGCAGCCAAAGAGAAAACAAGAGTTTATCGACGTCGATAATAAACCAGTGTAGCGGCCTCAGTGGTGTCGCGGACTGCACATGCCCACCAATTTCTATCTGGCCCGGTGACAGCTGACGTAACTGTGTATGAATTTTCATCATAATACTGAGTGGTCAGAGATGTTCATTTTTTATTATAATCATTTTCTTTGTAGGACCGTTAAGTTATATCAACTACGAATTATTTGTGCGTGTTTTGTTAAATGCTTCTTGTGAGTTATATTGTCAAGAATCTATATCACAAGAAAAATGTCGATAAATTCCAACAGCCCGCTGTTAAATTTAGCATTTTCGTCTACAAATACCTAGATGCTACCCGTATGATGGTTAATAACAATAATAACATAACACTTCATTTTGTTATCCATAGTTTACGTACAAGGTACGATGTATGAATGTTCTGCTTCTCCCAAATGGTATTTTCACCTATAAGATACACCTCTAACATTTAAACCAAACTGAACACTTACTTACGAAGCTTTAATCTCAAGCAATCGGTTCTACCTTTTTTGGCATAAGATTTATTTGCCTAATCTCGAATTGCATAGTAACGTTTGGTCAAAGTCTCGTTACGCCGAAAATCGTATGGCATAAATCTCGTTTAGTAAAAAGTTATTTCGCATAACATTGTTTAGCCTAATAATGGTATGGCCAAATCTTGAATAGCCTAATAATGCTATGGCATAGGTTTATACAAAGTAATAATATTCGTTTGGCTTTAACTTTAACGGAGCGTTTCCCTACATAGCGCAAACTGGTGCCTTGTATTGTTTCCGCTGTTTGGAAAACGCTCCGCTCCGCTTCGCTCCGCTCCGCT
The DNA here is from genome assembly GCF_932276165.1 of Plutella xylostella. Taxonomy (NCBI): domain Eukaryota; kingdom Metazoa; phylum Arthropoda; class Insecta; order Lepidoptera; family Plutellidae; genus Plutella; species Plutella xylostella. The sequence goes on from NC_064005.1 coordinate 6,833,267, forward strand.
TTGGTTTTGATGAACATGTGCACCTAACACGCTCCTCCTCGCTTTGCTCGTCGTCGCACCTATTTTTAGGTTTCAATCTCATGGGGTTTGTAATAATTATATTGGTCGTTAACTTTCGATTTTTTGATCATACAACATCGTGATTTTCGGGAGGAGAAAAATACCACAATTTGTACATTTACTACATACTTAATATATTTTTATTAAGATAACATTAGGAGAAACAAGATTATACATAGGTATAGACGAACATAAATTTGAGCAAACGAAACTTAGGTGTTTAAAGATTGTGCCTAAAGAGTTTTTGACGAAACGAGCCTTATGCCACATAAGTCTTGGCAAAGTGATGGTTCGGCCAAAAAAGTTTAGACCATACGAGTTATGCGAAATGAGCTTTGGTCAATAAAGATTATGCGAGATGAGCGGAACCCGGTCCCTCAGTGTGGCGAGCTGTTGGGCATTAGCTACCCCACCCACCCGATGCCGGGGAGAACCCCTGTTCCTCATCTCTGGCTTGCCTTTATTGGTTGTCCAGAGTGAACACTGACGAGGAACAGGATCTCCCACCTCTTGCTTGCCTTCATTGGCTGGCTTGAGTGGTGTACCGCTAGAGCAGAAATGCTCGGAGGAAGGAAGTATATCCAGTAAGTGCTTGTAGGGGTCTTGACCGGCATCCGCGATTGCTCTGAGAGCCTTGGTATACCTCTCCACCCTCAGCACCTCATGCCATGTTGCCCCCTTGTTGCTACGTCACTGTAATGTGCTAGCGACTGATTTGGGGGGCCCATTTAATGTGTGTGCGAGTCACCCCCTGCCTTTTTATCCGTATGTGAAACATATAGGTCCAGGCAGGGGCCATAGTCCTTCCATAGTCCCAGATACCCAGTCCATTTAGCACCCCATTCCATAACCCTGTATTAGTTTTCTCCATATCCTGCAATAGTCCTGCACTAACTGGGGATTTTCCTTGGGTTCACTTCTATAGTTTTCACAGGGAAAATCGTCGGTTAGTGTCACATTTCATATAGATTAATGTTGTCAAAAGGGCCTCTACATGTTGGCTTCGGCCCCATGCACGCCTTCCAAATGATGTGATGGTAACGACACAACATAATAATAATAATATGCGAGATGAGCGGAACCCCAAGCAATCGCAATTAGTAACAGTCTAGCCATGGCACGCTGTGCCGCCACAGATCGTACTCCGCGACCCCACAACTCATTACTATACCTAGATTCTAGACCGGTGTCCGTGCCCTGTAACTCTGTAACACAAATCTGGTTTAGAAATGTATATAGAGCGGTGCGCGGCCGGTTTCCGCATGGCAACAAGCTCGACGGAAACGGGTCAACACTCCGCAACACACTTGCGCAGTCGCTCGCCTTGACACTGATCCCCTCGGCACAGGGTATATAATATACATACATAGATTATACTGTGACGTTGCTATGTGACGCCTCTTCGTCAGCTTCTTCGTCCACTGTAAGACATGGAACTCTTTCAGACAGGGTCATACTTTGACCTCGGCTTTCTTAGCCACTATTGATCGATGCCTAAATCATCGGTGCATTTAAGGCTGTCACTAAAGCTGGAAGAAAATCAGAATCTGTCAAATCTAGTGAGGGGGGGTTGAGGTATGCGGGGCGTTCTACGGACAATGACATGAAATTTTAACATAGTACTCGAAAACATAAAAGTGAAGACATGCCACTTTGTTAAAAATATACTAAGTAAGTAATACTGTTTTGTGATACGAAAATATTTATTTTTATTTGAAAGTATTTTTAATATTTAATAATTAATTATATATAAAGTCGTACCCGTGCCGATATTTATACAGGTTGTTGCAAAAAGGGTTTAATACTATGCCGAAACCTACGTGTGCAGCATGTTATTGATGTTATTTCTAAGCCAGGAAATGAAATCAGAATGTAAAATAATCGCGAAAATATTCATATCAGAGTTTAATAGTTCAGGGTGTTGTATTAAACTCTGCCCCCGTGTAATAAAAAAAGTATAGTTAGCCGAAAGGGCGTTACTCAGGCGTCACTCTGAAAAACTTTTATCCTACGTAATTTTTTATATTCATGAAAAAAACGCTTCTTCATATAATTTTTGACCTTTCGTGACCTTTTAGTTAGACGACCTGTTTTTTTTTGGTGTTTCAAAAGCAGAACAGTAGTTTGCAGAACTCTGCATATACAGGGTGTCACAAAAGGTTACGTAGCTGGCAAAGGGATATGGGGAGGTCACCAGAAAAATAATAACATGTAAGTACCCCCGCAAGGGAGTACATTAGTACAAGGCGAGAGTGTGTATTTTTTTTTTAAGTACTTATGTGTATTTGGGATATGATAGAAATAATATTTTTGTTTCTTAAAAACCAAAAAATTTACACCTTGCTGCGCTCTTTTGCTCACTGTAAGTACACCTACAAATATTGCTGTATTAAAAAAAACGGTTTTGTTATAACGATTATAAAAAAAAAGTTATTTTCATGTCAAGGAGTCATTTACCTAATTACGATTTCACTCAACAGCAGGTGAACTGAAAAAATTAGTTCTAGTTCTATCATCACTTTAGATCGCAAACATTGTAACTCCACTTTTCTCGGCGAAAAGTACTCTTTGGTGTCAATAGAAACGTTTTTTGAATTCACATGTTTTCCTCTTTATTCGAAAAAAAAAAACTGTATTCCGCATTTTACCATTTGTTTTCCTCTAAACCCCAAACCGTGATTTTTAAACAAGAAAACTTAGTAATTATACCCTTTATTCTCATATACAACGTGCGATGTAGGCGAACGTGAACGAAAACTATGCAATAAGCCTTTGTTTTTATTACTACTTTAGTAAATTACAATAACATACTCAACAATGTAAAATTTTTTTTGCAATGTTATGTTGTTAAATTAAGATCTAATATTTTATTAACATGAAGTTACTTTCAACTTTTTTTTGCATCTATGCGTCGAATCACAGCATGACGGCTGCTGCAGCTTCCTGCTGTCCTGTCCTCCAACCAATCCCACCAGTACTGCAGGTTGCGTCGAATACGAGCCATTCTCTTCGACTTGACAAGACAGGTGCTCCCGGAAGGATCATAGATCGCACGGAACCCGTACCCTATAGAGGCAACGGACTCCTTTGCAACAGCCCCCCAGATTCGGAACTAGCCCATGCACTGCATGGCGAGCACAGCTGCAGCAATTTTTTCGTACTGAATCATTGGGATGTCATCCCCGAAGGAGGCTCTCAGCCTACCTCACGACCTGTGTGACATTAGAAAAATGCACTGTGCTAACGCCGTTTGCGAGCTTGATTTGCAGGACCGCGTTGTATGCCAAGTTCCACAGCAGAGGGGTCCAAGACCTACCGCTGTGGAACTCCGCAACTGAACTTCTTCAGTGAAAACAAACCCTCTCTTTTCGCATCCTTAATGTACTTGTTAGACACGTATGACCTCTGTCAATTTTCTGCAGATAAGAAGACAAGTGATGGTATACAAGAACCGCCCTAAAGGTTCGCCCTCTAGAGGATAGAGTTGAACGCGGTTACTATTTTAAAGCAAACAGCCAGCGCAACAAGTCGCCCGTGGTTCTTATCCTGCTCCGACAGTGAACGAACGCAAAGTATTGTACCCACTATTCGAATCCGCATTTCGGATGCCAAACTGACTGTCCGAAAGGTCGAAATCGTACCACCACAGAGGTATGACTCGTTCGAAGAGCTTATCAGGCTCTTACAGCAATCAGATGTGTCGGTACACTGAAAGATAATCTACAGGCCTGCTTTATTTATTTAGGAGCACTAATGGCCTCCTTTCAGTCATTGAGTCACTGGCACTCAGGCTGCGGTTGAACAGGAAGATAGACTGTCTAAACAAATCATTTTTAGGCTAGTTAAAAAAAACTTCAGGTGGGTAGTATGCCAACTAGAACTACAAATAAAACAGTATTTTTGTCTCCTCTAAAATTTGGTCACGAGGAGTTACGATGATTACGATCTAAGGTGACGCTGACGATATTTTATACAAGGTATTGAAAAAAGGGTATAAAGCTTAGCCAAAAGTGGATTTAGGTGCCATTCTGATCCACTTTTCTTCTACAATTTTGAAAATTCACGTAACAAAACCTTTTACATAGAAACTTATTCGATCACGTGACTTTTTACTATAGAGACCGAATTTATTTTTCGAGAATTTCCAAAACTTGGAGAACAAAAGTTGTTCAGAATAACCCCTGAGTCAAACCCTTTCGGCACAGTATACCCTTTTTGCAACATCCTGTATAGGTAATATCAGGTTTATAAAAGACCTGGGCCTGTAGAGTGAGACTCGGCATGGGGAGTCATAATTTATAGATCTTTTAGGTTGCAGTGGCGAATGGGCACTGGTAGCCCTGCCCTTTTCTATAACTATAACTATAGGTAATTTTATGGCAATTTAAAAATGGTATAACATTTATCTATTTGAAAAAATCATTAAAAATATACATTACCTATCACCCTAATTAAAAAAAAAATTCAGCCCTTACTTTAAACTTATAACACCCCTCTATTTCCTTCAGGGGTAAAAAAACCTGTGTATTTAATATTTTCTTATGAGTTTTTTTTTAAATACTAGGCTCTTACATAGTTGTACATAATATTATGTGGTATTTTATTCCACTTGTAACGCATAAAATTCATAGCTACAGTAAACATTTCATTTTTTTCATGGCGAGATACAGTCGCACTTAACCGCTTTTTTGCAAAGCTTGTTAAATAGATTTAAAAAATTATGTAAATATTAGATCTTCAATTTTTAAAAATACTTACTTATTTTTAACAACCTGTAGTGTACAGACTACCACATCTTAAAATATATATATTTTTAATTAACTACGGTTTTTGGTTTCAAATAAAACAAATTATGAACTTACTTTTCAACACCCTGTATATTGTGTAGCTTACCTACCATACACAACCGTTAAAATAAAATAAATTACCCCTCAGAATATAAACAGGCTCGCGCTTTGGCATACTGCATTGACCGTATAGTTCTTATTCGGAGAATCTAATAAGTGTCATTATGTGCAATGTTTACCTTTATCTATGCATCTGTAACTCTATAGTAAAAAATGTAAACAAATCGAAAAGGCGAAATGTTTTCTAAGAATTTTCGGCTTTTCTGCATCTAAAATGATTAGAAAATTAACTTTCCATAGCAAATGCATATGTATTATAATACTTGTAGTCATAATTTGTTGATTTAATCAGTTTTTGTGAAATATTTGATAAAAAATAAAATGGCGTGGGTATCGCTCCTAACAGGCCGCCACCAGGGCGACGACTGAAGAAATCTGAAATCTGTCACGGTGTCATCATTTTTAAACCGGAATTTATTAGTTTTTTGCAAAAAAAGTTGACTTCTGGTCCATTAAATCCAACTCTTTAAGGTAACTTTGTTAAGAATTTAATTACCTACACATACATATAAGATTCCATGAAAATGGGCCCTCTGATTTCGAGGGTTTTTTCATAATAAGTCAAAAAATGGCAAAAGACATGGTGTGTTTGCAATTTTTTTTAACATACTTATTATAATCCTGCACCAATTTATAAGCAACTAACATGTTCAGTATACCCTCTGCTACAAAATATATTTTTATCAATGTGATAGAAGCCACCGTTTTTCCAATCTAATCAAGTATATCAAGCCGACTTTAGCATTTTAGCTTTAGGGATCCCCTTAAGGAGCCTCCGCGAATGACATATCCTCTGTATTTTATATACTGGCCAGTCAGCGACTGACACTATTCTGACTTGCTAATCCTTTCACCACGGTGTTTTTTCGCCTTAGGCGTGGCATACTTGAGTTGTACACCGCAAGGATAATACGAATTCTAAAGTTCCCAAATATCTTGTTCTTAAGCAGCCAGAAATTCCTCGAAATTTATTCATCATTGAAACAAGAAACTAATTTCTCTCGACAAATGCTACGTTGGCGTCGCCGCAAGTCCCTGGCATTGACTCAGTGACTGCAGCCAGCACACTATCCTACATTCGGGTTTGTTACATTACAAAATAGCGTTGAAATCCTTCCGTTTGCGGGCGTGTTGCGTAACAAGTGGGTCATCAACTGGCAACATTGTTGAGCGACCTTGACATTGTTGCAGTGGTTATCTCACACACAGAGTATCAGTGAGTCATCGCGCGATACGCATCGCTTAAACCAAGAGTGTGTCTTCCACGCTCGCTACAATAAGCTGGCTTGCTTCGGGATACGGTTTTGGAACACGTAATTTATGTTCAAATGTGTCACTCTAAAACTCTAAATTGTAAATGGTTAGTGCACATTTTATCAGTGTCACCGTAATTTGTAAAATATAGTCGGACTATTCGGTTACCCGTTTATCCTATAAATCTATTTTACATTTTGTATATTCATAATTATGCATATAATGCTATAACTATAATAAATCATATACATCATATTCAATTCCGGTTCGATCTCAAGGTAAAACATTTGCCTATTCTAATCGCATGGAAAGAATAAGGTGAAGAAAAAATACTTGCTGGAATATAATATTAATCGGTTATTAGTAATTGATTTAGATATAAACTGTTCGCGGTTGAATAAACAGGAGGCGCCCGCCGACCGGTTCACCGAGGTCGATCTCGTTACGAAAATATTGAATCGGCCAAGACCGAGACTGACCACACAGTAGGTTGCTATTGACAGAATTTCCTAGAACTTTTTTCTTCTGAGCTGACATAGAATTTAAATTTATGATTCGGCGATCGTTTATGTTATTGCCGTTATTGGCATCGAAATCTTTTCCTTCAATTAAAATATACAGGGTGCCGTCATGCCGGTAGTTAAACAAGTTTTCTTCTTATATTAAAAAAATGCGAAAATTCTTATGTTTGCCTTACAATGCAGTCGGCAAAATTAATGGTCTTTTTAGAACGGGGAGTTGTAGTTAACTTTTGCTAATTAGGCAAATGTAGCAATTATCAATTACTGAAATTCTGTATAATATGCTCACTCAGTAATGTTTTAAAGATATAAAAAATTCCTGAAAATGTTGCATGGATATTTCTCGAAGCAAGAAGCCAGAATGTCGTGAGTTGCCTCCGAGCTCCCAACTGATGGCTTTATCTTCAACGAAAGATGTCACTGATTCACCTCGTATACAACCTGTGGCACTGGTTCGCTATAATATATCTTTTCTTCGCGCATTTATGACTATAAATGTTTTTTCGCTGCGTCCTTGCATATTTATGTTATGTGGCATGCGGCTTGACAGTAACGAGAGTTATCTTCGGAGGGTCTGACGAAATATTAGCAGGATTTATCTGTTAAGTAATATTTTCAAGCATGTATGTACTTATTTTAATTTGACACGATCACCCTGTAACCGATTTTAATATGTGGGATGTACATTTATGGCTTTAAATATTTATTAAACTAAAGTGAATTTTCGTGTATCCACATTTATCAGTATACCTTAGTGCAGGTTAGCAGTCATAAATAAGCAAACAATGTTAGACGTAGTCATCTCCCAAGGCCCATTACTAAAGTTAAAATCTCTTTCTCGTTATCCCTCATCCACCCACTACTTTCTCCTGTCATTTACCCACTTTGGTTTGTGAGTTTGCTTGCATTTGTATCTAGGTCTTTGATTAAAGACCTAGGTATAGTTATTTGATCTTCCTATGTCGTAAGTAAATTTATTCCTCCTTATTTGGAGTAAGCTGGCCTCACCTTCATATTATTTTTATACTTGATTGACTTTGAATGGTAAAACGCTGTTATTAATAAGAACAACTTTGTTGCTAGATTATAATTACATATAACTTATCATTATTAGAAAAAAACATACAAACGTATAAAGAGGACAGGTTCCCGATACTTAATTAGACGACCGAATGGCGTAGTGGTTAGTGACCCTGACTACTGAGCCGAAGGTCCCGGGTTCGATTCCCGGCTGGGGCAGATATTTGTTTAAATACAGATATTTGTACTCGGGTCTTGGGTGTTGATATTTATATTTAATATCTATCTATCTATGTATTTGTGTAGATATATCAGCTGTCCGACACCCATAACACAGGTTCTGCCTAGCTTGGGGTCGGATGGCCGTGTGTGAGATGTCCCCACATATTATTATTAAAAAAAAAATTTATACTTATAAATAAATAAATATATGCAAAAAGTGCGCTAGTAACAATCTGAATACTTAAGTTAATATAGTGTTTCCTTGACAAATAGGTGAAAGATCATTAGACGGTCGATCGCATGCAATTGTAAAACGACTGTTACAATTATAATACAAGTACATAGTTAGTTATAATTACGTGGAATGTGGTTGTATTGTTGTAGTATGCCCGTGTAGAATAAATAAATAAATAAACAATGGTGCACAGTTGCTACCGAATTTTCGGACGAAGATACCTGCATTGACTTTGAATAAAATAAGTGATGATAACTATCAATTCTTTAGGAAATGACTCAAATGTATCAAATTGTAGTATATTGAAATACCTTTCTAATGAGCCTCCATAGATATTTGCCGGTTCTCCTTTTGTATTAACGTACTTCTTACCATAACCAAGATGAAGTTTTCACTCAAGCCAAAAATTACACTTTAATATTCTACACCCTATAATGGTGATATTGATGAAAACTTGATGATGATTATACAGTTGCCAGAGATAAATCATTAGGCGACTCGTAACGATGGGATAAACTGATATTATGGAGTCACTCCAGCTTGCGAAAAAGTGTGGGTAATTAATAGTTACTTAATTTGGTAATAGGTATTTATTATGATTACGTTTTTAATTCAAAACATGTGTTACCTACTTATAATGTATAAATGATTAAAAGTACAAATTGTTACTTTTGTTTAAATTCAACAGCACATAAAACACCTAAATATTATTTCATTGTGTTTGTTTTTTATATTATTTCAGTAAAAAAAACTCTTGAGGCTGACAGTACATTTCATAAATTTCAACTAAAGTACCTAGAACTTATAGTCTTTTAGAAATTCGGGACGAATGTGGCCGGGTCGAAAGCGGAATGGGGTGAATGTGGCTGGACCCAAAAGTGTTGCGCCATCTCGACTCTATCTAGTTGTATTAAACTTAATGATTGCATGACAGCTCTTGTATGTGTTTTTTGTTAGTTTTTTGTTAAGCTAGAGTAACCCTCTCAACCTGTTTTGTCAAATTGATTTAACACGAACATTGAAAACAGGTTTGTATGTCTGGAACTTTAATGAACGTTTATAGAGCTTTTTTTGTCGTAGTTAATTTGTTTTAGTACTCATCTTAATTTCTCTTAATTTAGTAATAATTTTTTTAATATGACATAATAATTATGTTATGAAAATAGCAACAATGTGTGCAAGTTTTTGCATTTTTTAGGTTATAATTCAGCTTCACTTTTGGTGAAAGGATTTGTTATGTGAACACCTGTGCGTCTCATGACAGGACAATGCCGACGCCTTTACGACCGGACATCCTAGTGGTTAACTCCTTTTCTTACGGTCCCAGTGGTCCCAGGTACTATTAATGTGTACAAAAGTAAACAAGTATGTACCTAATATTGACTTGTACATTGTCTTCTTTGCGGTCAAAAACTAGACTTTTGTGAAAGTCAAGAAGAGCTGCTCACTTTTCGTCATATAGATGTTAGCAATATTACGATTATTAGGAACCTAATTTTGCTAACTTACATTTAAGGTACTTTATAAAAACACGTTTTCTCTCGCCTTAAAGTAATATTCGTATAATACTGTAGCGAAACTAATGCGAGCCCTATATCCATTTACTGGCTCGAAGCACCATGTAGCAGGGTTCCCGGGATCGGGAATTACCTCAGGTTCAGTTTCCCGGACTAATCGCCCTGTTCGCTGTTTGTTGCGGTAAAAGTCACGCGCCGGCACTTCAGGGTTCCGCCGGTAATAAAAATTTAAAATCGACCAGACTTTCTACTTAAATCTTTGCTTGTGTGCGTTGCAACAAAATTAAATAACAACTACAGTCTACACCCACAACCACAACTGGTAGAGCACACTGTGGCTCAGCAAAATTTTGTTTTCGACTGGGACCTAAAAAATATGCGTGCTTTTGTTATCATAAATGCGCAAACATAGAACAACGCGGACTCGGGTGGTTGCAAATTATAACATATAGACGACTAGCTGTTCCCGCGCGCTTCGCTTCGCCTTAAAAAGTTTTCCCGTGGGAATTCCGGGATAAAAAGTAGCCTATGTTCTTTCCCAGGGTCTAGACCATATGTATACCAAATTTCATTCAAATCCGTTCAGTAGTTTTGGCGTGAAAGAGTAACAGACAGACAGACAGACAGACACAGTTACTTTCACATTTATAATATTAGTTAGGATTAGGATTTATAAGTAAAGTTATTCTAAAGACTTTTCGAGATAGTTTCTTTACCTTGAGCGAGTGTAGGCACACTATTCAGGGTGAATTGAGTATTTCCGTAGAGTATGCGAGTACTACTCGGTATTAGAGTAGCTGGTACTGATAGTAATAATTTATTTATTTACATTGAGCACACTTTCCACCCGTCCCAGACATTGACCCACTTGTCACAAGTATATTACACTAAGCCAATACGACTATCGAATCAAAACCTAATAGATAATCAGATAACCCAGTCAGGTAGCGGCTAGCAACAACTACTAACCACACAATCTCTACTGCAACTATATTATTAAAGCGATATCTATTTTTATTGCAACTATCCACGACACTTCTGCACATCGGTGCACAGCTCCAAAACGATCCATTTTAAATCGTCCCCCACACGCTTAAGGCATAGTTTAAATTGTATCTGGAAGTATGTAGGACATTGTAGAAATAATCAATGTATAGTTGAGTCAATTATTGCATTTGCCAAGTCATAGATAGGCCGTACCTACCACGTGTCCGCTTATACGTATACACGATCCATGCGCTAACGCAGGGACCAACCAGCGTAACTTGCTCTTGCAGTTTGTACAGATGTGTAGATAGGAGAGGTCAAGTCTTTACTCGTGTAACATAGGAAGGAGGTTAAAGATTTGAATAGTTCTCAGATGCAGATCGGGTGATTTGAATATCATTATTAAGTGGGTACATATTTGTGGAGGATCGTCGATATTTAGTACGAAAACGTGATTTCATTCGTGGACATGTAGAAGAAGGAACACATTAACTGGTTTCTGTCATCACAGGCGTTACTTACGGACTATACAGCATTATCTCACTGGAACCACTGGAAGGATACATAAATGATAATAATAATGAGCTATAATTGATGTGACTTGAAATTGCTAGTTACCATCATAAGTAGTCCTATAGATACAATCTACTCAAGTGCGTGAGTAGTTGTTCTGTCTGAATCCTACAGTACTTACCTAACCTGTATGTCATCGAAGTAACATCTCCATTAACCTACTACAAAATGTTGTAAATAAGGAGGCCTATGAAACATTGTCTCTGGATATGCAATGGTAACGGCTCAATGCAAGCTATATCTTTAGTTATCACGACTTCTGTGTACTCCTTTAATAGCATCAACATTTCGTAGCTTTCTCCCGGTTCGTGGCTGCCATATCGTTTAGTCGTGCTTTAGTCGGGACTGACTCTCATTGTCTCACATATCTGTGATATTTTTGACCCACTAAGACGAATGGCGACGGTCGTTGGAACGTGAGATGGAAAATGATGAAGTGTCCATCCATGTTTCATTGTAAGTGGTAATAGGGAAAATCTTCCTTAGCTGAACTGAAATTGTTGTTAGATATTAATGCATAGTTAATGGTTCCCTCGCATCCCTCGGGGCAGGTGATTGTTGCCTGGTGATGATGACGAGGCTGTGTTCAACAAAAGGTCAGCCACTACTGTCCAGTACTGTCGCTTCACGAAATATGCTAACCATGACTCTATCCCGTTGCATTCAATGATTAAACGTACAGTAAGGGGCAGAAAGACCTGACCCCTCTCAGAAGCATTGTTACTATGGGAGGGGGGTCAGGTTTCTCTGCACGTGACCGTACCTATTGCATGACGAACTCTCCGAAACTTCGTATTTCGTCAAGCAAGAGTAGCCCGCAGGAGTACTCTATACTGAACAAAAAACGAACGAACGAGATCTGTCGAGCAATCTGCACGTTTAATACAACGAGATAGAGTCGTGGCTCGCGCAGCAGCGCTACGAAACTTAGTTTTTATTTTTCGTCATATAGAGTGATTGCCTAGTTCAGTGCTGCACTTCACAGTTACGAATAGTTACGATGCCGATGGAGGAATAGCCGCCGCCGCCTCCGCGGAAGTCCCACAGGTATAACTGTTATAGAACATTATTATTAGCATTTAGGTTCACTTTCGTCTGGAGATGCTCACACGTGGACGTATGCACGCCAACACATTGATCAAATGCTTGCCAAGTTAATCGTTTAGAAGACATTCGCCTTTGGGTTGGCAAAAATGATTTGTATTCGCCACTTTGTCACGTGCTGGACAGTTTGTTTTGTTGCGATGTTTTGTGGTGATATTATGATAAAGAGATCATAGAGTTATAGTTTCATTTTTCGTCGTAAAACATAATCATGATCATAAACCAACCAGACTGTTCTATTGCATTTACCCTAACATCTTCATAAAACTCTATATTGGTCATTCTCGTTACCACATATTCTACTGCGCATGAATTTTCATTATGGTTAATTAGGTTGACCGTAGGATACGATCTTATGTTGACCCATTAGAAGGCAAGTTTGGAATAAATTAAGTAAGTAAATGTTCTGTACAGTGCGCTACTGTTTTAGTGAAGCACAAAATTTTAACTAGTTTAAAAGATTGTTGTACATAATTATACTTATAAAATGTAGCCATTCATCGTATAATATTTTCAAAATGCGAAAAACTATAATATGTGCACCGGTACAGAATAATGTTTTCAATGGACTATAAATATTGATACGAGAACACAACCAATTGATAAAAAGTTAATTAATATAATAGAACCTACCTAATACCGCAAGTATCGCACTGCTACATAATAATATCTTTATTTTTTCTTGCGCTTAGCAACAAACACAAATTCCTACAGACATTACATCACATTATTAATAATGTTCTAGCTCCACTTGAAGCTATGAAAACTGAAAATTAAAACTAATGTAACACATTAGTTTTTATTTTATCAGTTAAAAGATAGTTTTCATATCGTCGGTCACACTATGTGAAAAGGTATTATATCAATCTAAAAATATAGAACATAAAATAGGGCAGGTAATTTATAATCCAAATAATTAATTAGTTCACTACTTTATTATAAAGGCCGTCACAGACTTAGCTACAATATATATTAATATTTTTATAGCTAGGTATATTACTATATATTTTCTATACATTTTCGCAGTGACTGCACACTCAGCTATAATATATATTTCTGTGAAGTCACCACAGATATTATATTAATTGTACGGTATATTAATATATTTTATAGCTAAGTCTGTTACGGACTTAAAAAAAGATTTTATTCTAAATTCCATCGTGCCAAAAAATGATTTGAATGAGGAAAAAAAACAGCTTCAGTATCTTTAAAATAAACTGCACCTTGTATGACTCGCCGACACAGGATCGCAGACTTATCGCTAAACTCGTTTCTCCCAGTCCGCGGCTGCGTTGCGGTAACTGTCTCAAAGTATCAACTCCCTACTTGGGTAGGCACCGCCGGTATTCGGAACATGCACTCGATACTAACACTATCATTATTTGTATTTATTTACCTAGTAAGAGTGAAATTTTAAATATTTATGTTTTTATAGTAGCTACCTAATACCATATATCTTTTTTGACCATAGTAACTCAAATTAAAATTAAGATCTTAAAAATTAAACCACGTCTAACCGATGTTGTGTTGTGATGAGTTTGATTTAGCCTGTGTTTATGTTTAGATGCTAAGGCTATCATTCATCATCCGACAACTCACTATACGTACCACGCTATATCGCGATAAAGATACCATGCAGCCGGGACAGGGTCGCTATAGCATCGCTAGAGCCCCCGGAATACGTCACCCGCGTGGTTGACATCGCTCCATGCGCGCGCGCAGGTGGTCACTCTATATTGACGAAAACTAAGTTTCGATACGCTGCTGCGCGAGCCACGACTCTATCCCGTTATATTAAACGTGCCGATTGCACGACAGCTCTTTCTTTCGATCGTTTTTCGTCAGTATAGAGTAACCCCCCAGGCCCGACCGCCCGACGAATGAGGTCGCTTAGATGTCGAACTTTTTACCTCACCGCCATTCTATCTTTATTACATTTTAATTAGCCAATGGGATTCAAACGTTTTCAGAAAGCAGTTAGAATACGTTCGTAATTAGGTATGCGGCTAATTTACTTTCTAAGATGCGCTGATCGTTATCATTATCATACTTTATAATCAAAAGCAATCTATAAAGAAAACTTCGATATGTATTTAATTACTATAGTATTTTTTAAATGATCAACTTAACGAAGACGAGCATATAATACTTATTAGTTATTAAATTGTACATAATAAAACTTAGGTATTTAATTGGTTAATCGGTCTTTCACGCCCATTTGTTTAATTAAACATCATCAGAACCAAACCACCCGTATTGTACTCTCATGTCGATAGACTGCCGAAGTTCTTTATTGTTTCTTTTGTTTTGGCTCAATAAGAGTGAGACGCAATTAGACCAAGGACATAAATTAGACAGTGACAGACTAATGAACGGCAGTAGCGACTAGCGACCTCTGTTGGTTTATTCGTGATTTATTTAATTTAAGAGGATGAATCGCTTACTAGGCTGCGTAAGTTATAATAATATGCCTTCTTTGAAACAAAATATTTATTTAAGTGACGCAAAAACTGTTACTTTGTTGTGAAATGTTGAGTAAAATAATCAATAAATAAAGAATCTCATAAAATAAAAATATAAAACATCATTGCACGATCTCAATCAGTAGTAAGTACACTACTTACAGCTTGTATAATAGAATAGAATATGAAAGTCTTGCTACCTGGTATCAACATAGGTATCTGCTTTACTAGCAAACTTTATACTCTCTTTCTAGTTTAAAGAAAATCCATCTTTCAAAGTTTCATCCTCCAGTAGTAAACGAAACTTTGATTCATTCGTTTGTTGCAAATTCTAAGTTAGTTTTCCTGTAACTAGATCCAGAAAGAATTTCAACGAATCGGAAAACAGAGTTCTGTGTGACTGAAGAATTTTATTTTTGTACCGTGTGATGAACTATTAATATGAAAATGAATCATGAATACCTACTTAGGTATAGTCACAGAATAATAACTAGGTATACTTAGTTAAAAGGCGCTAAATAACATTTTATTGTCGAATAATTATCGTATAGAATCTACGATATATAATATCATCTTGCGATTTTTATATTCGTTTTGCATGTGTTTTAGGATTGACTTCTAAGTCACTCATTGTAACCAAATCAGAAGGACCAAATCTAACTTTGGCACCGTCTACACCTAAAATACTTACTTAAATAATATGATTGGCAATGTTAATCTCTACAAATCTACAATTAAGTGCCTTCAAAAATGCTCCCATTGATTGTTTTCTTCCAAAACCTGAAGACATTTTAGACAAAACAATAACGATGACCGATAGTCAATATTCACCAGCAAGCGAACAAATATGTGTTTGATGCCCCGTGACTGCGATGCGAGTTTACTAGTAAGCATACCATTGCGAAAAATAGTTGGTCCTACGGCGCTGCCAATCTGTCAAATATAGTTAAGCGACGTCAAAGCGGGATACACTGGCAATAAAAATTCTAGTTACAAGGCAGTTATGAATGCCACTGTCACATCTATTTACATCTTTGCACAAATCGCCTTATGTAATTTTTATTGCCAGAGTAAACCTCGCTTTATCCTTTGAACATGCTCTATCTATTGTCTTCATCTTTGCCATTATATTTATAACTAACATGTTTGTCCCACCAACCCGCAGCGCACTGGGTGGTGCACCAATGGCGGCTGTACAAGCGGTCGCTGTGCTCGCTGCTGGACACGTACTCGCTGTGCTGCGGCGGCGGGTACGCGCTGCCGGAGTACGCGCCGCTGCTGCTGCCGCGCCGCTCGCCGCCGCCCGCGCACCTGTAGCCCGCCGTCGCCGCGCTGCACACTGTGAGTACCTATAATAATAATATATAATATAATATGTGGGGACATCTCACACACGGTCATCCGACCCCAAGCTAGGCAGAACCTGTGTTATGGGTGTCGGACAACTGATATATCTACACAAATACATAGATAGATACATACTAAATATAAATATCAACAACCAAGACCCGAGTACAAATATCTGTCTTTAAACAAATATTTGCCCCAGCCGGGAATCGAACCCGGGACCTTCGGCATAGCAGTCAGGGTCACTAACCTAACTAACGCCATTCAGCAGTACCTGTCTCTGTATACACAGCGCACTGGGTGCTGTACAAGCGGTCACACTGTGAGTACCTGTAACTGTATAACCGCACAAGCGGTTATACAGTTACTGTGAATACCTAGCAATTCATATACAGGGTGATTTGATCCGATGTTGATGTATCTGGAAATAAAATGTGTAATGCGACAATTATATCTTTCTGCGGATGTTCTTATTTGTTTAGCTAACCATTTTAGCAGGTACTTTGAAAAATACTTCTAATATATATATATGTCTCTTTGCTACAAGCGTGGATTTTGTTAAGTCGGAAGCTTTCAAAGCGTACTTGAAAGTTTTAACATTCTTAACAACAAAAAAAACGAATTCCCGAATATTGCTAGTTTGACTAGCGTCTCAAGGAATACGCGACTTGCTACAAGCTACGCGGGCCCCTTGTCTAGCCCTATGATTGCTACGAGAGTGGCTACGAGCTACAAACTGAACCCATAGGGTTTTTCATTGAAAGTGCGATATAGGTTGTCTAGTAATGACGGCTAAAATTATTGGGCATTCAATTATTGTTGTGCTGAATATATTCATCAGTATTATTTTAATACATTTAAAGCAAATCTAGATATTACATTACACTAACTATCTATCCTTTTGATACTTCCCTTCTAGTTACCTAACCCCAGGCTACGTCAAAGATCAGACTATAAAACGAGGAGTAAAAGCCCTTCGTAGCTGAAAACCTTCTAAATTCTCGGAAGTCGCATCAGCAATTCAGCATATCTATCCACCCAGCCATCTCGCCAGGCGGTGGAGCGCGCACAGCCCATCTCACCAACTCGTAATAAAACTTCCGCATACACCAGAATACACCGCCGATATAACCTATGTACAGGGTGTTGCAAAAAGGTGTACTAAGCCAAAAGGCGGCGACTTAGGCGGTTATTGTAAAAAACTTTTGTAAGAGTTTTGGAAATTCTTTTTTTTTTGCCCGTCTATGGTAAACAGTTACGTGACCTTTACAGTATTTATGGAAAATCAATTAGGTATATTTCTTCGCAAATTTTCAAAATTTATAGTACAGATGTTATTCAGAATGGTCCCCCGAGTCACCCCCTTTCGGCTTAGTATACCCTTTTTTCAGCACCCTGTATATACCTCTCTCGCGCGCGCGCCGCAGTAAACCCAAGGCAGAAAGGGACAGACTGCTTTTACGGCCCTACGTCGTTTTTGCAACAAAAACTTTATAACGGCAGCGTCGTAAATGTTTCAGTCTTGCTCACGGCGGAAAGAGTAAAAAAAACTATTTTAATGTGCGCGAAAGATAAATATTTTATGCATTTTACGCTATCGACTTTTATCGCGGACGGCGTTCTGAGAGGAACCGCGGTTCTCGTTAATCTTAAAGCTAGTTTATACTCAACTTGTGCTTAATTGGAACAGTCAGCACAAAAGTGTGCGTACTAGAAATATATGGTTACCACACAAACCTCCTGGGAGCCGCTAACAGTTGCTTACCAATGTATTGCATTTCATTGAAAGACCGCTCACAACTTGACAGTAAATTTCCTACAAGTGAAAAGTATGTCTTCCACCCGTTGTGCTACATTTGAAAAAACTGTGTTTTAATTAAAAAAATCCAGTGAATTTGACAGCTCTAAGTTTTGATGGTAAGGGCCTATATGTTTTCTTCAAATCAGTATTATTAATATCCCTTAGGTAATGGAGGGTAGAAGTGGGTAAGTAGTATACCGACCTACCTCACTATGGACCTACACCTACATTACAAACGAAACTCGATCGAAAAACTCGTAAAATTTACTACTAGTGATGTGACATTTGTTTTAATTTACTTACAATGTATCGAGCATCGTACTTATTTAATTGGTCGATGTAACATGACATCAATTAAGTTTTTTATTAATACATTATTCATTTTAGCATTTTTATCTTTAAATAATAATATATTTGCTTAATATTTTATGCGCTCATTTTAAAGTGGCACACATAGAACAAATTTCAACATGAGCGATAATAGTCATATTTTTTCCGCGTTATTTATGTCCACGCACCTACTATAAAACTTTTATATAGTATATTATATTCATATAATTAAATGTACCTACAATACACAATTATATACACTCGTCACTAAACCGCTTGTTAACACTTCACGAGGGACTTAAACAGCTGTAAATATAAGGTCAGTTTCGCTAACTGCCACATTATAAACTTATGCGAATTCCGATGAGATAGCAATCTAATCGATACGTTGACTTGAGTACAAAGTAAGCGGTGACGTCACTACGGCCGGGCCCGTCGTCTGCGGATCGTAAAACTTTTCGCGCGTAAACGTCACATTTGACGGTAGCGAGCAGCTGCATCGCTACAAAGCGCTGCGTACGCGAACACCGTCTAATAACCATATTGATTTACAGCGCTCGCTGTAGCGCTTACTTGACTGAGGCGAAGTACGCGCCGGCGACGCGGGGTCGCTGACCGCTCACCTTCGAAACAGATCTCTTTCAACTTGAAAAGTTACTTATAAAATACGAGGCCGTAATAAGCTGCATGTACAATGAAGAAATATCCTTACGCGTAATGATCGCAGAAAAAAACACACCACTTAAGGGTCGGTCTGACTCACACAACTCCACGACTCCAAAAAGTACACTCGTATAAAAAAGCTCGTAACCATTAACGCAAACAAACTTTACAGCAGCCGTCAACTATTGGCACAATAAAATCTAGCTGGAATTAATTTAGCGTCTGTCTGTGAGGACTGAGACGAAGGCCACCGAGTCATATACCGTCCATAATCGTAAAAGGATGTTATAACCTATAAAATATTGTCTGTATTTAAATTTATACGTTGTCTGCTCGACTGTAACTGGAGAGCTATTCGGTGAGTGTAGGTGTCTGAGCCTGTGGGATGTTTATTGTGAATATGAGGAACTATGAACCCACTATATTATGCGGCGGATCAACTAGATCGTTTCCACTGAGGTAATCTCCACGCTGTATCCCATGTAGGTATGTCGAAAATAGTATCTTTGTTTGTGTGTGTCTGTCTAGATCTAGGTAGATAAAGGTAGAAAATTAGTTTAATAGAATTAACATTGTGTATTGGCAATAGGCCCGCCCCCTATTACATTGGGACTAACATACACTCTGGCGAAAAGTGGGTGCAGCAATGCACCTCTGCCTATTCCGCAAGGGAGTACATTAGTACAAGGCGTGAGTGCGTGTTTTTTTTTGTTTTTGTTTTTAACATTATGTAAGAACTCTACCTCTCTACATCATGCTACAATTTGCATCTCATCCAGTATGTATTCAATATTTATTTACTGTCACAATCAATAAAATGTAAATTCTATCAAATACTTTGTTATTAAACAATTAAATAAAAATGTTACTTGTCCCTGCCTAAATGTCACAAGTGGATCGTTCAAACTAAATTGTACTCAGCTCTCAACTCATTCGGCTGAGTACTTCGGTTTATGAGCTATTCCTCTATACTAGAAGCTCGAGTCTCGAGTCCTACCGAGAGCTGGTGCAAGCCGCTGCCACCTTAAAGTGACAGGATTAAATTTACTGCTAATAAACGGAAAGGATAAAATGCACTCATTTCCGTGCAAGTTCTACTTTTAGGACAGCTTGAATTGAAACAAGTATAGATAGGCATTTTATTAAGATTGTATCTTATAATTTTGATCATAAATTAAGATAAATTTCGAAATAAAATAATAAGCTGTGAGATACTGCTTCCATTCTTAAAGTGGATTTCGGTCTACAAATCAATCCTCCTTCACAGTCTAGCATACAATGAAATATCTACAAAAATGGCCCATTCCTTTTGCATATCAAATATTTTAAATACCCAGATAAAATGCTGTTACATCGTATGAATGCTATAATTATTGCGAACGGTCACGAATGTTAGTCAACTGTGGGTCGCTAAAGAGGATTGAAAGAGGAAAGGATTTCAATAGGCATGAAAGAGCTAGATTAGACCTACTGAAGGCATCACATGTTAGGGAAAACAGGTTACGAGTAACCTCCGGAAAACTAAGTTTCTATATCTAACCAATCCGACTCGGAGATCTAGAGACTAGCCCTTCTAAAGCGCTTTATGGCGGTAAATCTTTCAAATTTATTTATTTTACAATGACACAGAAGTCTGCTAGTATCGGCTTTTATTCACTTCTAATTAGGACTTAGTTATGGTAATGTTGCAAATAATGCAAAATTTTAATAAATTGAGCATTTTTATCTGATACGCCAACCAGCTTAAAATAATGACAATATGTTTCATACATTAATAACGCGACACAAAACAACACCTTCTATAATAACAAGGATTTAAAAGCCACAACGGAATGCCGACGCGAACTGGTCCTAATTCACCTCGCAACAAGAGTCATAAAGAAATGCATCAATCACCTTGCATTTTACGAGAACGAGTGTAAGTTTTTACGACGAGTCTTTACGACCACCGAACTTGACACACGATTATTCGATCCAATATATTGAATGAGATATTCGCATTTAACTCGTAATAACAACATAAATTATACTTTGCAAGTTTACGGCTTGAATCGTGGCCACACATTTTAGTTTTAGTGGAAATTGATGTTGTCTGATCTGATAGATTTTTCTTCAAAGCCTTACTTATTAGGTATACCACTATAATCTCTATTACTCTAGGGATTGATGGAGTCTCTATCAATCTAGGGATTGATTGACTCTGCACCCAAACACAAAGCGTCTAAGAGTACATTCAAAGAGTTCGAATGAAATAAAAACAAGTAAGCAAACAAGGCACAAATGAATGACGAACAAAATAATCTCATTATTTAACTTTCTGTTGCTCCATTACAAACAATTATTACCTGCAACAATC
The DNA here is from genome assembly GCF_932276165.1 of Plutella xylostella. Taxonomy (NCBI): domain Eukaryota; kingdom Metazoa; phylum Arthropoda; class Insecta; order Lepidoptera; family Plutellidae; genus Plutella; species Plutella xylostella. Next base: position 6,854,626 of record NC_064005.1, read on the forward strand.
GGTCTCGCGATATCTACGCGTACTTATTTATTACCACATTAGCTAAAGCGATACATTGTGTTTCTTAAATTGGTCGAAATTACCATGCAGTTGTATATGGGGCCCCACAGCACGCCTTTGCACAATGTTATCGATAATTTCCAGCCATTTTACAATAACACGCCGTGAACACTTATGTTTTTACGGCATTTCTCTGATTATCTAGTAATGTTAGACGTTGTTTCTCAAATAAATGCCACATGATGTTTGATAACAAACTGAGCGGTCGTCAGTGATTTACATTAGCCGCAACCATGTTTGAGAAAAGCGAGCGTTTACTTTAAACATTCTCAGGTTTACCGCAAATGTATGGTGAAATTTATGCAAATAGTTGAAACAGACAAGGACACACAGTTGGAAATTTATAAACATTTTCAGGGGTGTTTTGAGACATTGTTACGGCTGGAAAGAAAGGTTAGGTAATCGCCCTTAATTTAATGATCATGATAAACTTAATTTATGGATCTTCTGTTGTTTACATTGTAGACGCAGTATCAATACTAACTTTAACGAAATATAGTCAATAAAATTAGATGCGATAAGAGTTACACACTGCACCAAGGCTCTATGATTTAAATGTACCTTATTATAAAACAAAACTTCTTAACTCGTTCTCAACCAACTCATTGATTCAACTAGTTATTCTTACAAAGCTATACGCATGTAATTTCTCAAGCTTATTGCAAAATGTTCCGATTTTATGGCATTTTCAAGAACACACATATTTTGCTTCTTAATTATGACATTTATATACTAAGTATTAGCGTTTAAGGGTTATAGCCAAAATGGTCCTTTTATCAAGTCGAGTAGCCGGAATAACCATCAAACAGTGTCTTCGGAGAACTGTAGGTACAGTCGAGCGCAGTGTAAGCTGAACAATTAGCTTAAATAGGATGAGTCGGTTGGTTAAAATGTAAACTAAATACGTTGATAGATTATTCGATAGGCGGTCAAACTAGACCTAAACTCTTCCTTAATTAGAAGGAGACCCGTGCCCCAGCAGTGGGGACTTGATGTGTGGTGATGATGATGACTGCGACTCATCTGACTGGTTAATCTTATTTTCACCACGGTTACAAACGCTAGTCTAGTGAAGTTCGATGGTTTGCCACTGTATCGGTAAGAAAATCTGCCAAAAGTTCGTATACTCATAATATATAGTAGAACGGGGGCTGTTATTGTCCTCAGGTGCTAGGTAGTATAATATGTGTCTAGAAGAGATACCTAAGAGTACCTATAATATGGCAGCTCGCTTACTTCATGCTCCAGCTGATTGTACCCAAAAGACCACCGCGTTCCATTTAATATTGTCATTTAGAAACATAAAATTTATGACCCGAAATGACACAAATTATAACTTTGAGGTAGTTTTACGACTCCCAGATTAGGTCTTAGGGCGGTTCTAAATTTTATTGCGATTTTAGGATTTAAATATGTCCTGGAAATACGGACAGATTGTTCGTGCTGTTTTATTTTAACAATTTTATTAAGCTTCACGCGCTATTTTATATTCGTTAATCTGCTTTAAATACCTACTTATGAGTTACTAACTGATTATGTTTTATTATTAACTGTACTAACTGAATTTAATAACGTATTAATAAGCTAACTCAAACCCTATCCTTTTTCTATTCACATATGGCGTTTAATAATTCATTCCTGCAATAATTTGTCTAGTTCGTGAACATAACAGACTGTAGACAGCTCTTCCTTTACTGGCCGCTACCAGTCATAAGTAAGCACAGTGCACAGTTTCTATGAAAATTTAATTTAAAACGGATTTATATTATCGTTTACTGCATAATTTAATCACTGAAAGTTCCCGCGCGGAGTTATATGAAGCTCGTAAAGTATCGGCTCTAAACGAAGCGACGCCATTTTATTACCAAGTTGTATACATACTTGAGCGGTTCCGAGGAAATTATCTGCTACTTCTGCGATTTTCACCCAAGTTTGTGATATAATATCAGTATTTACAGTGACATGTTATTAAATTACACAGAGTTAGAAAAGTAATAAAGTTGAATGTTGACGGTGATCGTTAAACTTGTTTGAAAACGCTTATTAATCATGGAATCTGTTTTTTTAGGGTACTGCATCTGTGTACGCGTACATCGTAGTGCATAGGCAGTGACCACCTTGACTGTAGGAAAGCTTTACATTTGTCTAAACTCCACCCTACACATAATATTATTGCATCACGCTCGACGCGTTATGATCTCACGACTTCATTACTCAATAAAATGTAGCTAAAATAAAGTGTCATCAAAGCTTACTGCGTTGACTGGAGCAGACAACGAACACGTATACACCTACAGTGCATTGTAATTTATGAGTATAGGCACTCCTAGTTAGCTTTAAATCAGTCTGACCTATGTGGTTTACGAGCGAGTACTAAGACGCACTATAAATCGTTGCTCCCAGGAACCGGGGCCCACTTTTACGGCATTATTGATGCTGGTTATACCGAGTGCCTGAAAATACCTTACCTATATAAATAATAACAAGCACAGTCGACTCCACCTTACATGTAACAATCGCCATTAGCCACGGGTTTCTAATTTAGTGATCCAATGCTAGGTCTGTATGAATGTGCCCTCGGGGACGACCGTAAAGCCCGAGCATTGGATTGGGCTGTAGGAAACCAGAAGTATGCTTCGGCGAGGCGTACAACTGGGTGCGCGGCTATCCATAACTTAAGATGCTAGGATTGAAAATGGTCCAAATACCCTGATTAAACCTACCAAGTTGAGTAGCGAGACAGTATCCTCGGCCCGGCAGCACCTAGCAATTGAACGAGTGCTCGGCCGAGGATACTGTCTTGCTCCCTATACCCTGCTCGGTATGTGTAATCAGGGTTTAAGTTTGCTAGCATCTCTCTATTCTATTACCGTGGTCTGTCACAATATAACCTAGATTTCTTCATCTGTTGGTACGTCACGATCTTTGGCTATTATTATAATATATTATAGTAATTATTCCATTTCTAACATAACAAGTACATACTCGTACATCACTGAGGCAGCTCGAGTGTTTCTCGTAAGAACTATTTCTCGTGATGATTGATACATGTGATTCAAGTTGTCGCTGTCAATGAAATGTTTTTGTACGTAACTCATAGATAAGTGGAAGGAATGTTAAACAAAAAATATCTAGATGTAAATTATTACCTGCAACTTAAGTCCACTGCGGTAATAACAAAATTATAGGTAAGCGTTTGAGAAAAACCTGAATGAAAGACAAGTGTTTATGTATACTTAAGTTTTTGCATAACATACAAATGTATGTAGTACAGTAGGTATAGAATTGAATATTGCACACTTTCGCAACATGAGTTGAGAATAAATCGCTGTCTAGTCGCATCACAAACGGTGTTGCAACTTATTGAAGATTGTAATCTAAATTACATCCATTCGAATATTTCAGATTTTCTTGTAAGTTTACATTAAAAAGCAAAATACCTTAATATGGCAGCTAAAACCAACACATTCAGAATAAAATCCAAATGCAACAGTCACAATATTACGCAGCACCCCTTCTGTACCAAAACCATAGAATATTTAAAGTTAACTCGGGTTTACCAAAACTGTCACTTTCCCATACGAAGCCACTATTACACAATAGCGTCCTAATCTCAAAGTAGCGTAACTATTTTAATAACCAGTAGCCGACAAACTTGATGGCAAGACATCGAACTGACAGATAAAAGCACCGTAAAGCAGCAGAATAGCCCCATTAGCCGGTATATACTCCTTAGAGCACATAAAGCTGACACCCAAGTTTAGCTAACACGTACAAATAACTTTTAGCACCTATTATGTTTTGACTGCAGCTGATCTGATCGGTGACAGTACTAGAGGGTTACTCTATACTGACGAAAAACGAATGACGAGAGCTGTCGTGCAATCGGCATGTTAAATACAACGAGATAGAGACGTGGCTCGCGCAGCAGCGCTACGAAATTTCGTTTTTGTCATATGGAGTGACCCCTCTGCAGCTGTTGGCATACTATGTAGACTCTACATTGTAGAGGATACTATAATTATGTCTTAATAATGAAATATAGGAATTAATTTGAAGAAAAAAATGATGGATATAGGTAAACGACTCACTTTATCCATAATAATTACCCGGTAATTTTAAATAAATAAAGCAATTATGTTATGATAGTGATGAAGTGATGATACTGACTAAGACAAAGGCAGCCAGTGGCAGTGGTCCCTCTATTTTTTTTTGTTAATGGCTAATGGAGATATAAGTTTCGCCTGAAGGCGTATCTTTATCAGACTCACGTTTGATCTGTTACTTCCTAATGGTTTTGACCATTCGCATTCGTTTTTTTTAACGCCCTCTAACCCGCTGGACTGACGACCTTTATACGGATAGTAGTGGCTCCCTGTATGAAGATTTCGAAAGTCAGAGTGAAATACTGGTCCTTGTGACAGGCTCATATGTCAAGAAGTGGCCGATTATAGGCTGATGCCGAGAGCTTTAATCGCTTACGTCCCGGTGACCCATTAGTAAAACAGACACAATAGATTTTTTTATCGTCTCTGATTTCTCGGGAGTGAGGGGTTAAACCATATAATCAACACATCAACTTATATTTTTGTCATCAACTCATAATTTGTCGCGTTACTTAAACTTCGACGATGCTATCAACACGTATAACCGGCCTCAACGGCACAAATAAACAAAGTTCCAAGTGGACACAGCGGCGGCGGCGGCGGCGACGCGGGCGCAGGATTGTTGACGCCGCCGTCACGCGCGTCGCGGTCCCGGGTTGTAAAACAAAACATTGTTTCGGTGACTTACGGTGCGGCTGCCACATAAAAAAATCGAAGACTGAGGGTCACTTTACAAACGCTAAACGTATTTAAAATAGTATTTAAGTCAAATTTTAAATACATTTTGTACAAAGACCTGACCCCTCTCAGAAACTCATTGTTATTATGAGAGGGGGGTCAGGTTTCTCTGCACCTGACCGTACCAACTGACAAACGTTTGACAGGCTAGAGGCTACTAAATACGTTTAGCGTTTGGTGAAATTCCACCTGAGTCCACGAGTCTCCACTCTTACTCAATAGGCCGTAAGATGGCTTGTAAGACTTATAAGAGTTGGGCCAAGATATTTAATGAAAAAAACACCAAGACATAAAATTCATAGTTTTCCGCAAATATGCCACAAGAGACACGTAGATACATTTAAAACTTTTATCACCTGTATTATAAGCACGAAGTTAATAAAAAATACAGCATTAATGAAGTCACAATCATAAAGTTACGCCGTCCAGTCGCCAGTCCATCCATACTCTGTTTACAAAGTTTTTTTTATGAATAAAATGACTATAAAATATTAAAATTGGGAGCAACAGTATTAAAGTAAACAAATTCATGCACAACAGTATTCAAGTGGACCTATAATATTAAATGTATTGAATTGAATATATGAACGTACATTGTATGGTAGGCAAAACAGTTACCTCCGGCTGGTTTTTTATAACTAATTCATACCAAATACCAACGTATTAAATGAAACTAAAAATTATTCTAACTACTTACAGTCTTTATTATTTCATACTTACAAAATTTATTTTCTAGTATTCGTTTCCTTGACTCTTTTTGTCGCCCTAGAAGCTTGTATGATCAGTAACAAAAACAGAATACATATTTTTTTTTCTATAATTTTTGTTGACGTTACTTTGTCTGAGATAGATAGTGAACATGGTCGCACCCTAAACCATTTGAATTAAAAACAGGATTACAAACTCATAAACTATTTTGTATGGGGTTACGAAATTATAATGTCTTCAGTGTATAGTTGCGTTGATCATATTCATGAAAGAAGTATTATTTAATGATCCTGAATTTTATTAGTCCAAGTATTTTATAAAAGGAAATGTAAATTAATGGATGTTTTCTACTTTTGATATTTCAATCTATGAAGTTTACGATCTAACTCTGCTACTGCATACGATACTAAAATAGATGCTTAAGGAACTAACTGTGCCTGTACTTAAATGAAATACTATAGGAAGATTATGTAATCTGAAAGAAATACCTAGTTGCTTATTGTTGATTGTTTTAAAACAAAGTACAAATCGTATTGTAAAAATAACAACAGTTACTCCTATTGAAAATTATAAATACTGCTGGATTTAATGTAATGTAATGTATGAGCTACTTACCCTTTTCTACACATTTTGTGTACGGTGGCCTGCGCCTAAAAGTATACAGGCGGAGTTTTTAAAATAGCGATCCCTGATGATGAAGGGTCCAGCTACATCTGTTATAAATCCGGGGACGTGTTGTGTGTGATGTGTGTAGCAGTGGTGTTTATGTGGATGTGCTTGAGCAGCATGTGAGCTTGAGATCGCTATTTTAAAAACTCCGCCTGTATACTTTTAGGCGCAGGCCACCGTACCTATACATCTACCTGTGTACCTATAAATGCATGTCTTTTATGAAATAATAATATGAAATAATAATTCATCCGCGTCAAAAATTACATTATCACGTTTAACACAAAATACTTACCAACATTTACGACAAAAATTCGTCAAGGTACTTGCTCTAGTAGGATTTATCATTTATAAGCAATCCTGTTATTTAACGACACACGAACAAACGTATATCATAATGTTCGAGTCACATAGTTTCCACATGTTGGTCACGCGTGTTAAATATCTATAAAGACTCAACAACTATTAGTACTTTTAAAAATTAAATACGAAACTTTAATACGCGTTAAGCTGTAAAGAAGTAAGATCGTTTACGATACAATCGTTTTAACAAAGAAAAGATTGACATGACATTCCTAACTGATCATAGTGGAAAAAAGTGAACAACTTTTGTACTTACTAGTTTTTGAAAATCGCGAATGTTATAATGGTTTTCCCCATTAGCTTAAGTTGTTTAGTAATAAATTGGCCATGCTAACTTTCTGAACAAGAATGAAATGCTTAAAACCGTTTCGAGGAATATGCTTCCAGTACAATTTCTGGTCATCAGATTTTAAATTAGGTCTCTATTTTTAAAATTATTCAATAAAAACTAATAACCTTAATTTGTCCTTTCTATGACGTCACATTAGGATCATAGAGTCTAATATATATGTCGCAGTCATCTGGTTTAATCTCCTGTTTGATTGAACCGCTAGCCCGTTCATTGGATGACACTACTCAGTTGAATGACTAATGAACAACTCGTCAAGTGGTTGACTGTAACGTCCAACGTCTTGACTGAACGTTATTCAGCGAAGTCGTTAAATGGGATATATTATAGCAACTTTGTAATGTCTGGTTAGGATGAACATGACCAGACAAGAGTCAACAAAAAGACTATGTTACAAAGCTCTCATCTCACAAATTAACTAAACAATAACAATAAACGTACCTTGATATTGTTGTTCATAATTATCCAGTTTCAGCACATTTTTTTCTTTGAAACTATCCGCCGGCGGTGAAATAATAGGTAAATCCACATAAATAACGCACTTTAAAGCTAATTTATTTGCAAAAAATAACAATACAAGTGCTTTTTGTGTCAGCTGTTCGCTGTTAGACGCCATATTTGTTTTATTCACCACCTGACGGATTTTAAGTCCGCTAACTAGTTGGACGTTTTGTGACGCTTGTACAATCAACGTTCGGCCTAGTCATACAACTGAATAGCGTCATCCAATGAACGGGCTAGCGGTTCAATCAAACAGGAGATTAAACCAGTTGCCTGCGACATATATACTGATTAGGATATATGCACAGAATGCATTTGCCTACAAAACGTCAATAAACGCAAACCTCATGTACTCTGTGAAATTATCTTCGTGATCGTGGCTATAAACAAACTTTTAGCAGTAGGATAAGTATTCCATTGCATTCAACTTGCTCTTTCGTATTTGGTGTAATAAGTAGCTGTAGTAGTCTGCAACTGACAATTACATACTTATTTGACTAGTAAAGTGTTTGTCGCCGGCATTGTAAGTAGAAGAAGTAGTTTTAGACTTGTAATGAGATATACTTCATCGTATTTAAAGGCCAAAACTTCCCAATAATCACATTGAATCGTATCTCATCTCTCGTTTCCAAACCGATATTTAACAGGTGATCAGAAAGTTTAAATGTTAGTGTCGAAAATAATAAGCAAAAGGTAATAAAGTAGTGTTTCTTTGAAACGGATGCGTGAAGCTAACTTAGATTGACAACTGTGACTCAGTGTAGGACTGAACGGCCGTTTATGTTAATTTTGTAAATACGCGTCTTTGACAAAGATATAAAATGTATTTCGAAATTACGCGTTTGATTTATGGGTCGTCGTAAAAATTCAGAAGGTCGGTAAAGGAATTGGAGTTTTCGACGGTTCTTTGTTTAGCCAAGTGACCAATGCAATATTATTTTTATAAAATTATTTATTACAAACTTGTACAAAGGCGAACTTAATGCTAGTAGCACTCTCTACCAGTTAACCTTTGGTGATGTCGAGAAAGTGATTGGTAGTGATATAGTTTGCGAGAGGAAATAATTTTATCTCTGTTATTAAGTCACTGAAATATACAAAACTTACATCATAATGATTGTAAAATATTACGTCTTGAAATTTCGAGGGGAAAAAACGCGAGTTTTTAATTCATTACTATTTAAAGTATAGTCAGTTAACTATTAATTGATTGCAGATTGATTACAAATAATTAATTTTAATACGTTCACTAACAAATTGTTAAATTGGACCAAGAAAACTATACTGTATTAAAAAAACTGGCATTACTTACTAACATATACTTAATGCAACATTGTTGCGTGTGGTGAAACTATAAAATGTTGTCGATTTCTTCAGGCTAATTACACATTCTATTTTAAATAATTACCTCAATAGGTAAGTAGAGTATTCGTACGAGAAGTCTTTTAAGCAATTCTTAAAGACTATGTAGGAAATCTATATTTATGATATATGTTTATCTATGTATTAATTGTATGTACCTACTAGATATGTAGATATAGTTCTTAGAAGCTTCGGCCTCTTTTAAGCGGAGGAAGAATTTGGATCTTAGCTTTTGCTCTTTAAAAGTTTTGGATTATTTAGAATCGATGATAATAAATTAAGATTAATAAGGTACATTTATGCTGTCGAAATGAATTTTTCTGACAGTAAAATGTTCTATTTTAGTTACTCTACACTTGAGAAAATAAAAAAGTATAACAAACTTGAAAACATATAGGTACTTGCAGCCACAACCCTGCGGCGCGGCCTGAAGCGAGGGGCGCGGGCAGTGTGTCATTCACCGCACATTTAATTTTATTCAATAAAAAAAAGTTCCATTCATAGGTATAGAACGTCCAACTTTGTGGTTAAAATTGGGTTTCGAACAATATATGTATAAACTTTCCTCTACAATAAAGGATATCGAATAAACTTTATAAAAATTCTTATTGCTATAGGCACTTGTTTCCAAGTATTTTTTCTGTACGTGCTCCGTTTGACGGAACCACAGGACCGCCGACACAAAAACATGAATAAAATAAAATGCAACAGATGTTTAAACAATTTGTATTGATCAATTTACAATGTGAATAAAACGTTTCAGTATTCTGTAAACATCGATCTTATTCACTGTCTTCTTATGAGGGAAGTTTTTGTCATTTGATATCGGTTGATATATCTTTACTCTTGTCTGATGGTGGTGTAGGTACTGAAGGTGAATTATGCAGCCTCCGTGCAACCCACGAGTGTGGTTACCTAACCATATAATTTTACCATCTCACATAGAGTTACAGTACAAATGAGCGTAGTTATTAGGTATACAGGGTGTTAACTAGAATGCGTTTGAGCGGGAAATGGGGGTTAGTATTAGTCTAACCAAGCACGTTTCTAAGAAAAAAAACATCAGAATCTCGAATATTTATGTTTAAAGTCTAAAGTAAAGTGGAAAGTTTTACCTTAATCAAAAACATGGTCACCCTACACAAACACATAACCAATGAGACATTCGATTGCAAGAGAACACACACTGTAAATTTGTTATCAACTTAACTTTTCATAATTTATTTGATGTAACTATGATTGTAATTAATTACACAGTAGGTAATAACAATTATTAAATAAAATTGAAATTATTCATGGTGATTAATGACATACTAATCAACAATTAAACAGCTGATGTGCATAAAGTTTCATAGATCGTACAGAATATAATTTATGACTTTCTAGGAGCTCAGAACAATAATTAAACCTTTTTACTCAGAATAAGGTAAGCGTTTAGTATTCACCCTTGATACTCACCACGTTTTATTTTTCTTTTATTACCTAAAGATGCGTACAGACCGGCCCAACGAACGCCCACCGATGGACATTTATCATACATAATACAGGGGCAGATTGAGCAACGAAGGTCAACAAAACCCGTTCGTTGGCGTTCGTTTGGCCGGTCTGTACGCAGCTAAAGATAAAAGACCACAATGCATAACAGGATGATAACAGGGTCTACTTCAATGGAGAATTGGTTTACTTACACTCGCTCATCTCGATTTGTGTTGTGTACTTGCGATTGAGACGTCTTTGATGACGAATAGTACGGAAATCCTCATAATAAGTACCTATGGCCTCACTTCGAATACCAGTAGAATAATAACAATCTCGCGTATCATAACCATCGAGTATTTATGATAGTCATTACCTTCTCTGTGGATCTAGTCTGTCAGTCAGTCATTGTTGTTTACTTGTTTACAATCATTTTTTACAATTATTACCTAAAAGGGAAAAGGTACCTACAATTCTATCTTTTGATTACCAAGCCTTGTTCCTCATCTCGTTTTATGTTGTGCTGTGCTGTGAATACGTGTGACCTATGTTATGAAGCATAAAATGAAACTGTTCTGTATTCATAAAAGATAATTATTGTGTATCAATAAAGTGATACTTATGGAGTAAAATGAAATGTCTACAATGGATTGGGTACTTTGAGTACCCAAAATCTCGGTAGGTACCTTGACGATGTGGCTCCAAGTGTGGTGCTGATGCACGCATACTTTTTTATTGACCTTGGCTTTGATTTTTTTGGCCTTGACCTTGGCTTTCAAGTTCATGGTCATTCTGTCAAACGTACCTAAACATGAATAGGGTGACTATGAAATTTTAAAATGAACTAAATAAAACTGTTTTATGTTGGTCAGCTTAAAGCAAATAAAATACGTTTTTTAATGTCTTATCGTGTTCAGTATCATCAGCTGTATCTACCATTTCCCGCTCCAACGCAATCAAGTTAACACCCTGTTATATTTAATCAGACCCCTTAGCATGAATTTTCATCGTGAACGTGAAGTAGAATTCATCGAGTAATTTTGTATGAAAATATGAACAGCGCCCCTGGCGGTCAGTAGTAGAACTAAAATTTTCTTTCAAAATTCATCGAGAAATTTCACGTCACGTTCACGATGAAAATTCATGCTAAGGGGTCAGATCCCTTATTTATTACATTAAGGCGAAGTTGCATGAAGGAACTTTAAACTATCATATATAAGTCGACCTTAAATCTATGTCTATTTTTGTCCGTATGCCTTATGCCGATATGCCGTATCGCCTTGGTTTAAAATTCCTTCGAAGGTAAATCGTTTTTCTTTAAACAGAATCCAGGATACCTATCCACCCGTTCAATATCTATCTTAACAGTATCATTTGTAGTTCGAAATGCATAAATAAATGTAGTAAACTTTATTTCCTGGCCTAGGGTTGCCTGCTGAATATCTAGATCTACTTACTTGCTACCTTTTTGAATAAAACATCTCGCTACTGGAATAAACCACCTCCCGCGCTGATACCCTATTGCTATAGATAATATTACATCTTTAATAGATAGATAGAATACACATTATTTGTACACCAACAAAGAATAATAAGATTAACAAATTGCAACTTAATTAGGGTACAAAAGGAGGTCTTATCACTAAAAGCGCTGCCAGACAACCTTTGGATGGAGGGAATAAGAGATTAAGATTGGGTGTAGATAGAATACCTTTCAGCGTATCCCCTCTACAATCAAACGATTGTAACAAAAGTATGTAATTATGCATACGAATTGCGATAAAAACTAAATAAAACGGTATAGTACGTTCAAGCTAAGATTGCCATCGTAACTGGGACTGGGGCCGCAGGTTTACTGCCGCTATTTCGGTTGCGACGTGACGTTTAGATGGAAAGGTTTCGTGTGCGTTTCCTTTGCTCGGCCACAGAGAATATAAAAGGGGACTCAATTAGCATTACGAATAGAAATGGTACCTACATCCCTTGCAGAAGATTATTATTTATTTTTGTAATATATAGATTTCAATGCGTAAAAATATAGATAGTACACTAAACTATCGAGTTAATATTTTACACCGATGTTCGAAATCGTGAATCGTTGAAAGGAGGATATGGTTCGGCCACGCACTCTTTAACTAGAACTCGCTAAAATGTAATAGGTATTATGATATTTTTACAATTGAATTGTTATTAAACTTTGTAAGTACATGGAGGTGCAAAGCAAATGCACACAAAGGTTTCACGGTACAGCTCGCCAGCTTAACGGGAACGAGGCATACCTCGGAATTGAATTACTGTGCTTCGACCGTCAACTTTAACATAAATATGTATCGATTTCGTTACTTAGGTAATTACTTACTTAGATAATTCATTTCATATTTTGTGAGTATGTAATTTATGCCTTGCAATAAAAATTTTATCCATGTTCTATGCACCTATGTAGGTAGCATATGTATAATGTAAAAACCGGCCAAGTGCGAGTCGGGCCGATTTACTCGGAAACTATAAGTACTACAGTGATGAAATTTGATGGGAATATGTGTTGTATGAACCGCTACAAAAATATGACACGAAATAGTAAAAAAAAGAATTGGGGGTGGGGCCCCCCATACATGTAACTGGGGGATGAATTTTTTTTTTTCGATGTACATACCCGTGTGGGGTATCAATGGAAAGGTCTTTTAAAATGATATAAAGTTTTCTAAAAAACATTTTTCTTAAAGTGAACGGTTTTTGAGAAATCAGCTCTCAAAGTCGTAAAAAGTATGTCCCCCCCCCTCTATTTTTATAACTACGGGGTATAAAATTCTAAAAAAATAGAGGTGATGCATGCTAATTAACTCTTTCAACGATTTTTGGTTTGATCAAAGTATCTCTTATAGTTTTTGAGATAGGTTGATTTAACTGTAATTGCTGCTACGGAACCCTTTGTGCGCGAACAAAGGGTTCCGTAGCAGCAATTACAATTTCGTGTCATATTTTTGTAGCGGTTCATACAACACATATTCCCATCAAATTTCATCACTGTAGTACTTATAGTTTCCGAGTAAATCGGCTGTGACAGACGGACAGACGGACATGACGAAACTATAAGGGTTCCGTTTTTGCCATTTTGGCTACGGAACCCTAAAAAGGTAGGTAGGTACCAATTTTTATTTTTTTTGTGTTTTGTACCAAAAATGTTTAGTGACACATTCAATAAAAGTTGAATCCGAAAATGGTTGCCAAAGCAATCGGGAGCCTGTACTACATTAATTTAGTTGGATTATCTCTACATTAGATATATAGAATATTCTTAATTCCCCTATCACAGGCTAACGTGGCAATACGCTAGCGTTGTACGATACTACACAAACATATGGTTAAAGAACAGCGCCAACGTAGTTACTTTTGCACTAACAAATTTGCCTTACATTTTGACAGTGACAGTTGACGATACGCAACGTTAGATTCGAGGTTCGAAAATCTTGTAATCGCTGCACTGCTCTACATAAGTTAGTTTCTGCTCTACATTGGATATATTCAGCTCTACATTAGATAGTTTCTGCTTTACATTCGTTTGTTTCTGCTCTACATTCATTATTTTCTGCTCTACATTAGTTATAATAATTTCAACATTAGCTATATTCTGCTCTACATTCGATATATGCTGCTCTACATTAGATACTTTCAGTTCTACATTCGATATATTCTGCTCTACATAAGTTTGTTTCTGCTCTACATTCCATATATTCTGCTCTACATTATTTACTTTCTGCTCAACATTCGATATATTCTGCTCTACATTAGTTATTATAAGCTCTACATAGGCTATATTCTGCTCTACATTCGATATGTTCTGCTCTACATTCGATATATTCTGCTCTACATTCGATATATTCTGCTCTACATTCCTTAGTTTCTAATCTACATTCCATATATTCTGCTCTACATTAGCCATATTCAGCTCTACATTACTTAGTTTCTGTGTGTCATTACTTACTTGTCTAAGGGCATTCATTACATTATCATTCATTAGACACGAACAATAAGATGAGATTGGATCTGGATCACCCGCCATATTTGATACAAGCTGTTCCCGCGAGCTTCGCTTCGCCTTAAAAATCCGGGAATCCGGGATAAAAAAGTAGCCTATATTCCTTCTCAGGGTCTAGACCATATGTATACCAAATTTCATTCAAATCCTTTCAGTAGTTTTGGCGTGAAAGAGTAACAAACAGACAGACAGACACAGTTCGCACAGTTACTTTCGCATTTAATATTAGTTAGGATTTGTCTGAGAGCGACGCCGAATATTCGATATTTGCTGAGAGCGTCACTATTCATTTGTTCCATCTTTATAGCCATAATCATATGGGTCACAGGGTAGGCTTGGCATACAATATGTAGAGTCATGAAAGTCGGATCTGTATGGGTAAAATATTGCTTCACTGGGTTTTAAACATAATTGGTCATATATTACCATTATTAGCCTCTCAGTTATTGCAAGTTTTAAATCTTTATTTTCAACATTTACCAACAAAAAGCGTATTAGGTATTATTATCTATTTAAAAAGGTTTTGCAAGGAGCAGATAATAATATGTAATTTCATTTGTAGAAGCCAAGTGTGCGCTTTTACACTATAACGAGGCGGTCACGAATTAAGGTTTAACCAAAACTCAAAAATGATTAAATTGTTTGAGATCGTATTGGAATCGTGATCGGGGAACATTCTTTTATGATTTCCGAAATTCATAAGTTACCCAGAGTCCGAGTGGAACTTTGCAACAGGACCAAATGCCAACCATTGATATTATACATACATACATATGCTCACGACTGTAATCCCCGAAGGGGTAGTCAGAGGTGACTCGCAGGAGAGTCACCCGCTTTTCGCTGTACATTTGTACTCACGTGATAGGGCGCGAGCCGTATCGCCTATATAGATATTATAATAATGTAATAATATAAAGAGAAAAAAAATTCCGTACAGTTAAATAAAATAGAATACATTAAATTTATTTGACACCAAGAACAGCATAGCACAAACAAACAAAACATTTATTCCTTCTTATAAACTAACAGAGGTCCTCCCATGGTAGAAGTGCGCAATACACCTCTCTATTCGATCTTTTACCTGGGCCCCAAGTCTACTAAATGCATTAGAGTATAATTGTATGTCGATTGTATGTCGACAGCGCAAAATTACACATTTGGCAGTCTTGTATTTTTTAAGACCATAGTGTCAGCTCGATGGAAGTTGGATGGAAGCCACTCATAATACATTGAACAACACGCTAGTCCACTGACAAGTGCCACACCGATATCGTCTCTCGGGTGACAATTTGCGTAGTCCACTATTTATTGACGTTTCCGTCAGTTGCTTCATTACGGTTTATCTGTCAAAAATTACCATTCTGAGGCCATTGAGCAGATACACCTAATATACACGTATTATTCAGATGTTGTTATAATGGATCGGAATTATAATTTAAATTTGCGGTGGGAAATGCTAATATTAGCAGACAGAGTGGACAGAGGTCGGCGGGAGTTGAAGGAGCGGCGTCGAAATCGCGCCTTCATGAGCCGGAATGTCGATCCTCTCGTGAGTTTGCCGGACTCGGAGTTTGTGAGGACATTTCGCCTCAGTAAGCATGTGGTGAAGGAGATTGCCGCGGATTTAACTCCCCTGATAGCCAAAGAACGCAGGAAAGATGGTATATCTATGAAGGTTTGGAGCCGTCTATAATTTGGCAAAAAATTGTTCTGAACTGGATGGTAGAAGACTATCTAATACTTAGGTATACTTATTATACGTTTCAGATACTCATTGCATTATTCTCTTAGCCATATTTTTAACATACTCCGAAAAAAGGAGCAGGTTCTCAATAAAGTTTTAAAATCTTGAATCTTATAAGCTTATTAATTATAAAATAACTATCATCATATCGAGTTACTATCCCGCATTGTTGTGCAGATCCGTTATGTTCGGAAAGAAAAGGAGGACATATGTTACCAAGTAATAAAACTGTTCTAAAACAGTGGCTTGTGAAATAATTATTATCCGACAATCTCGTGTTTGTGATAATCATTATAACCAATTTCAGAAAGAACATAATGTAAATATGGATTAGGCATTTAATAAATACAATAAAAATAAAAGAGTTACACACTGATTTAACTTTTATTTATCCTTTCCGTTTAAACACACTGCTATACAAAAAATATAACACATTAGTAATCCACACAATGAATGCTGGTTGAGTTGTTAGTTGAAACTAAATAATGGTAGTATAGTATACTAAGTATTCTATTATTTGTGAGGGTGTCAGTACCTGCACCTAGCTCACTCGAATGGAGCCTTTGTGCATATCGCCTTAAGGTCTAAACTCCACTCCTAAGCTTGGACCATTTCCTACCACGCTGGTCCTCTGCAGGTTTGTGGGTTCGAAAATCTAGATATGCAGGTTTTATCACGATGTTTTCATTCACCGTAAGAGCGATGGTATGTACGGTGGCCTGCGCCTAAAAGTATACAGGCGGAGATTTTAAAATAGCGATCTCAAGCTCACATGCTGCTCAAGCACATCCACATAAACACCACTGCTACACACATCACACACAACACGTCCCCGGATTTATAACAGATGTAGCTGGTCCCTTCATCATCAGGGATCGCTATTTTAAAAACTCCGCCTGTATACTTTTAGGCGCAGGCCACCGTACACTGTGCATAAATTCCAAAGTAGTTACTCATTGGTGACAATATCTAGATCTGGAGTTTAATTTTTAGTGTTCACACTGCTATACAAAGTTTCTGAAGGCCACTCAACAGTATACACTGAATCATTTTGTTGTATGATGCTGTCCTCTACGTTTCCAACCAAGTTACTGTTACGGTCATAGTCTTGGTGTCTGTAAAAAGAAAAAACATAACTGTTATCTAAGCAAACAAGCATACATTTGGTAAAAAATAAGTTTGTAAACAGTAAACAAACTAACCTCCGAATTAGGTGCTCTTTGAGACCGCTTATTTATGCGCCTCTTTTCCTTAATTCAGCTTTCAAAGCGTGCACAACTGCACATTCATCGATAAATAATCCATATTTGCGATAATTTCGCGAAGAGATCACTTTTCAACAGGGAAATGAACGAATTCGTCTGTATGTTTTTTTATCCACAACTAACAGAGAAAACCGAAACAAAACAAAACGATACAATGTTAAAGTTGACATAAGAAACAAAACCATATATATTACCTACTCTGTGTAACAAACAAATCGACACGACAATAGAGTTTTTTTTTTGCCTATGGTCTTAATTATACAGCCAGTTTAATATATGAAAAATATATTTAAATGCCATAACACGTCTTTTATTGATTTTAAAAAGCATCGAATCAGATAAAACAGTTATACTTTTAAATAAATAGTGTGAAAAATCTTCAAATTAAGCCCAAGTCGGACGATCCGTGC
The DNA here is from genome assembly GCF_932276165.1 of Plutella xylostella. NCBI lineage: Eukaryota > Metazoa > Arthropoda > Insecta > Lepidoptera > Plutellidae > Plutella > Plutella xylostella. The sequence goes on from NC_064005.1 coordinate 6,872,413, forward strand.
ATGCTGGCTTTACAATTCTAACAAAAGCGGCAACACTGATAATATGCCAAGATGACGTCACGATCACTCTGTGTCAATAGCATTTATATTTTATCGAGACTGGCCGTGAGTCGTAGGGACTACCGTTTTTGGGCCAATCACAATGGAGTCTCTATTGAGTCTCTATAGGATATCTGCATTGATATTTTTTATAACCAATAGCAGACTTGATGCCCTGTTGCAAAGATAGCGTTTTCGGACTCTACCTACAAATTAAACAATTGTACATAAAAACAATAAATAGATAAAGAGGTACCTAAATGAACATAACTTCCGAACTTGTACCTGTTATGTAAAAATAAACCATTACCATAACATAACCAATATCGAATTAGAGAAAATGTCCAAACGGTAAAAGTCGGTTGGTATTCGAAAAATTTAAAAATAATAATTATAAAATTTATTCAGTTCAGAGTTGTGCGACTTAATTGCTATCATTACCAGAACCACTTCGCAAAAACCTGTAAGTACTTTGCAGAAGTTGTTGAGGTTCGGGTCCACTGACCTACGTTCGGGTTTCTTTATCAGTGGTCGAACTGAGCGTAGGTCGTGGACCTATCAGTGACACCCGGAGGTAGGTCATGGACCCTATGGGGCGGGAGGGTTTCTCTAGCTATACAAAAAACGATAGAGAGTTTTCATGCAATTGGTATGTTTAGTGCAACGGCACAGAGTTGGGATTAGCGCAGCAAAGCTCCGAAATTTATGCTTCCCAGTAGTTATCACATGTCTTATATCACAGAGAGTGCTCCTGTGTACTGTTCACACACTTGGGCACTATAATCTACTCCTGCGTAGATGGCTGATCTCTAATGAGATTGGCCGCCGTAGTCGAAATTCGGCTAGGAGGACATTATATCATAGAATAACGAGTTCTGTACTTGTTATTCTATGCTTATATCTATTATCTATCACTACCATTGCAAATTCAACAATTAATGGACGAAACACTGTTTAAGAAAGAGCTAAAATTATATCTTGGAAGCAACTCTGGTGCTTTTACTTCATAGAAGAATTTACGAATACTTAAATTTATGAATTTATGATTACTTAAATATACTTTTCATAATATTATTAATAGTATCGTCTAAATCATGTAGGTACTTGAGTTGCATGTCCTCAATTGGTCTACCGGAAACGGTTACTAAGTCCTTTGTTTTTATTTAACAACATTTTGTACACATAATGTAATCAATATTTTAATTTTTTTAGCTTTCATTCCGTAAGCTACAGTGACCCCAGACCCAAGAGTTTCATGAACTGGATATGACGGTACCGTCCGTTATCTACGTCACGGTTGTTCCTTATACTCAATATTCAGTTTATTGCATCCATAAGTATTACAGGTTTATTTTTGTTTTTACACCGTTTCCTTATGTTGCTATGCAGCAGTGACACCCTTAAAGGCCGTCTCCACAGGCGAGAGAATCGCGACGAGTTGACGTTTCTCGTGTTTACGTCTAGTACAGGTTTTGCTATTTTTGGAAACTAAAAAAGTTTACGTTTTCTTCTGTCATCTGCATACATTATCTGTCAAAAGTTGCATGATAGTTTCCGCTAGTGGACCCACTTCGTATGAGAGAAAACGTAAACTTTCATAGTTTCCGACAATCTAACAAACCTGTACTAGATCCTCTGTCGATACTCGGCTATAATATCGCCGTGTAGAGACACTTTCTATGAGACTTTTATTATAGTTATATTTCTATGAGATTATACGTGACATGACGAACGATAGTATCGTCGCGATTTCCTCACTTCTAGAGACAACTTTTATGCAGGAGGATGAAGTGATAAGTGGAGGCTATCATTAAAACATAGGACAGATATGTAAGAAGGCATTTTTCATGTATGTAAACAGACTAAACCTGGAGGATCGCACTAGCTTTACGAACTATTTCAGATCTGCACTATCCAAGACTCTATCTTATTGTATTAAACCCACCTATAGCTTGACTGGACTGCTCTTGTAAACTTCCTATTTCCTTAAGAAATAACAGCCCTCCAGTACCTGCTAATGGTAGGTTGTAGACACAGTCACGGTACCGCTACTATCCACCTACTACACTGTAGAGGCGGTTTTGAATTAAAACTCGCTTTTTTGTCGCATAATTTTGTATCTGTGCAATTAGCCGGTACGATTGGAGTTCGACTTTAACTGTTACTTACTATATGAAAGAATATTTTTTTCTTACTATTCTTGAGCAGTCATTGCACTCGAAGCTATTTTTATTAAAGTTTAAAAATGTGCACAAATTGCACAATTACTGCGGCCGGTTCGACTCCCGGCTTGGACCGGCCACCGGGCTTCAGTCGCAGTGGACAGATGATCTGTTAATTGGGTATTCAGATCAATTATAAACACTTATCAATCAACATTGTGTGTGATGTTAAATTAAGTCCAACTCAGAAGCGACAGAATTGACAAATGTGTAGCATTAATTCTGTGGATGACTAGTGGTAGTTGCTAGGCAGAGGCACGTAAAAAGTCTTCAGGTTTCCACCCTAGGAAAAAAAAACACCAATTAACTCCTACAGCGGTAAAGTGAGACCCTGAAAGCCACTGTTACTACGCTACTTTTTCCCTATTTGAATTTGAACTGTAGCATTTAAACTCCAATGCAAAATGATCTTAATTGCAACAGAAACCTCCCGATTCACTAAATCCGCAATCCGAAATAGGACAGCGTCCCGGTTTAAGGCGCATAATTGAATGAAGGTTGTCATTTCCCGCGCGGCGGCGGCGGTGGCGGCGACCGGTGTGCAACATTGTTGCAACTTGCAACCGCATGTTTTTTCAGGGTTCCGCCGGACACTGAGAGAAATGACTCCCGAATTACGCTCGCTTTTTATTTCATTTATAAATGTCACTCGAAGCAGACTATGTGGAACTACAGGGGCGTAAATTTAATGTGGCTGGCAGCAAACTATGTATCTGGAACTATAGGGGTATATTGGAAGAAATATAATTTCTGAATATCTCACAATCCACAATTTCACACGAAGATACTTGACCCTGCAGAACTCCATTATTTGGTGTCCCATTGAAGATAAAATGGGTAGATTTATTAATCGGCATTTAGCAGTATTCCATTCCGTACGTTATTCAGTACGTTATAATTTGCGCTCTCAACATAATTATGATTAATATTGGTGATAGTGTGTAAATTATTTGATAAAGAGTTATAAGTACCCATATTAAAATATACCATTAGATATAAGTAAGTATATTTTAGTAAAACTCTACGGAATCGTTATCCGGTGCGCCCAATATGCACTTGGTATTTTTTTCTGGACTAAACGGACCGGTTAGACCTCGCCGCTTGGACCTGACCTATCCCCAGGTCGTTGGACTCTCTGCCCTAAACCTCCTTATACAAGTTTTTAATTGTTTTTTTTTTATTCAGCGTGAGCGGCTCCCAAAATGACAGATTGTATTATAAGGTGCGATGAAGTGTAATAATTTTAGCGTATATTGGAATATGATGATGGCCGACAGGTATCGAGTATGCTGTAGTTTGTGGGGCAACGACTTGTCACTTGCCACCGTTATGTTGGGGCAGGCAGCGACCTATCTTGCTGGAGTCAGTTGTAAGTGGCGTGCATAAATTGTACTGCTTTTTCACCGCGAGTAAATTAAACATACGAGTCGCGGCTCGCTTGCTCTCGGTTATAAAGTGATTTAATAACTAACAAATATTTATGAGGAACAACTTTTTGACACTCTACCTTTATTAAATGGACAAGTAATGATGACTAATTTAATTCCGTAAGGCACATCTGTCAGTAAGAAGCGGGTACAACTTCATTCTTGCCTTTTTCTATCGATGATCGGTTCGGGCCATGTCTTGTAACTCACTAAATTAGTGGGAGAGTTCCCGAGGTACCGTGTGGGACCTGAGGGGAATCCTTAATTTGTGCGGCATAAGAGTTATGTTTGAGCTGCGTGGAATGTTGGTTTGGGAGTGAGAGAGGCCCTCTGCGAGCTGTGCGTCGTCGTATGAAGGAAATTCGTGTAAAAACGCCCACGTCGAGGACGAGGCCTGCGCGGACCCGCGGCATCACGCGGATAAACTAAACAAGATAACTTATCTGATAACTTGGATACTTTCCTTTCCTTTACCTTGGAGAATTCCTTTTAACTTTGCGTTTACAATGCTGCTTCTCTCCTTTCGTGGATGAATTCAAAACGCTTTTGAAACGCTGAGTTGTCAGGTCATATCCTGCAACATCATCACGAAATAGTAGACTTGATTCTACTGCACTAACAATCACGATTTTTTTGTTGTTGCTACAATGACTGAACGCCAGGGGAGTTAATTTGTAACCGCGTGTTAAATGCGCGACAAGCGTAAACGAAACATTCAAAGATTGAGGTTAAAAATTTAACCTGTCAAGATGTCGACAATTACATTTAATTTCACCCCGAGTACGTCGTCCAGAATTTGCATAATATGACAACTGGGAAACAACGCCCATATGCGTGCGAAAAAATGGTCGTCCTAATTTAGTTAATACAAAGATAATTTATTTAATTTCTTGTTCTGAAGCTGTTGGTCGAGTGGGCCCGGCGCCGGCGGGTGCGTGGCAACAGGCGGGCGCTGCCACTGCCTGCGGAACCCTTATTCCGAGATACTCAGCGATCCGTAATAGGTACATTGCTGTAGTATACTGGTTTCTGCTTTCTATTCTGACGGTTGATCGTCGATGTATATAAAAAAAAAAAATTCAACGTGTCATGGTAACACTGAGTTCGCATGAATATGGTACTAGGTTATCTGTTGAGACAGAACCTAGATTACCAAATTACGATCCATATGCAATGCCATGTAGCATTCTACACCCGGACTACTTACTGCCAGTTTCAATGCTCTCTCTATCGATAGCTTACAGTTACTATCATACGATAACACGTAAAAAGATGCATACTGTCAAAATCGTATGAAAGTATGTTTCAGCAATCGATACATAGAGTTATTGAAAATAGCAGCTAATGTACTTCTGAACAGTCATTGTGGCTGCGGAAAGGAAGAGTAGTTTGTATTTTTACAATCGCTTTGTAAACGCTTTACTGTCGTGAATCCGTGACCCGGTCAGGCAACGTTGTTGCCACGCACGCGGCCCAGGAGGGTCACTGCAGCTTGACAAAAACGAACATGTATTATAAAATGAAACATAGCCGTGGTTAGCGCAGCATAGCGCCAAAATTTAGTTTTTCGTAAGCTAAAGTGACCCCCAGTGGAGGCCCCCGGGACCGACGACCGACGCGACGCATTTTCATACCGTTTTGGCTCTACTCTGCAATTGATTAAGGTAGGCTTGGGTTCAAGTGTAGCTTCACGTCTTTTTTGCGGTTTCGTCGCGGTGACGGTGACAAAGAACGATTTTGTAAAAACGAGGGCTGGTGAAGTGGTGAGCTTTGCATAAAGTATCTCCTGTCACCAGAGGGAAGTATGCCAAAACACTTTCGGAATAAATCAAGTCGAAATAATTATATGGTCCGTATGATCTTCTGCTGCCACGTGCTTAGTTACACTTGTGCCTCGCAGCCACCCATGATGTCTTGACGTGGGTATTTTTAGCATAAGTTTGTGCAGTGTGAATATAGCTATTTGGATGCACTGTTTTATCGAACGTATGGAATCTTCATCAGATACATTCTAGAACATTGGTGCTCCCCGCTCGCCTTATGGGCAAACGGCCTCAGACTAACTGTAGTAACTTCATGTACCTAATAGTATACCTAAATTCCTAAAATCATAGAAGGCTGATCACCTGATGTCCGAAACAGTGAAACGATCTATGCTGTCGGATGGGCATGTAAAGCAGTCGGTCCTGCGCCTAGCTCTCTCCAGTCGTGTCGGTCAATCCGTCCCATTGGGCTATGAGAGTGATGGAACAGAGAGTGCTCCTGTGTACTGCGCACACACTTGGGCACTATAATCTGCTCCTGCGTAGATGGCTGATCTCAATTGAGATTGGCCGCCGTGGTCGAAATTCGGCTAGGAGGACACTACTACACTAGTACCTAAATAATTATATTGAATCATTCAGGTATTTTTTATCTTTACCTCTTTGAGCAACGAAAGCGAAATATTCCTTTTGACTTTCTCCGGCGCGGTATGAATGCATGTAGCACGGAGATCCAGACAATTACCCCGCGCCCGCAGTATAGTTCCCGACTTTGTAAAGAAAGATGTAGAGCATTTAGAGCCGCGTGACGGCTCGTCCTGAGATCGGCTGCGTGGTTTAATGGCGCCTAATCATGCAGATTACCGCATATTATACATAATTATGTTAATGTCATTTTAAGGTTGTGTAAGTTGTGTAACCTCTCGCGTTTCTGGTTGCAGGTAGCGCGGCATCCCACCGACGCGGCGGACGCGGGGCGGCGGGGCGGGTCCCCCGCGCCCCACGCCCCGCGGTCGCCCCATGCCCCGCGCGCGCCTAGCGCCCCGCGCTCGCCCCACGCCCCGCGCGCGCCCAGCGCCCCACGGTGGGACCACGGCCCCACTCTCAGCCCCGGCAGTGATATAAGACATTCAAACTAGCAGTAACGAGGTACTACGATTCGTGTTATTTTTGTAGTATTTTTTTGTCTGTTCATATTTAATTGCTAACGTACGTCCGTGTTTCAGTGGATCGTTCATTCTATTTGTACTGTAAAGTGTTAAACTATGTATGTGTCGGTTTGTAAGTGGCCGAAGTATGGAGACAATCGGCTTTAGATATAGCTAAGTTGTTGACGAAGGATTTCTGGAAAACTAATGTTTCATGATAACTTTATTCCTGATTTATTCGTATTGAAATTTGTAGTTGGTAATAATAATATTACGAGTAGCTTACCTTCAAACGTTTTGACACACAAATTACTGGAATTTCAACTTCACTACCTATTTGAAGTATATTGATAGGAAATAACTTCAACTGTTGATTATTGATAGCAAAATAACTTATAAAAAAGTAAAACACAACATTTTGTAAACTATTTCCATCCAGTAGTCGTCCCCAGTAAAATTAACATTTTTGGAAATTCTAAATCTTTGTTACATATTTTTGGTAACGGTTTCGTAAGTATTAGATCTCATAAATTATTTTTATTACTGTAGGTAGGTAGGTAGCCTACCTCATGTTTTTGTTAGATTGTTTTTTGTAATCAAAATTTTTATAAGTAACTATATCATATTTACTTACTTTAAAAAACCAGTGGAATTCATAGAATTGAATGCCTAGTCAAATATAAAACGATACCATCTTTTTAATAATAGTAAATCCCAGTCTTAGACAATCATAAATAACATCAATTAATAAAAATGTACCTATTTACTATGAGAAATCAAAAGTTATAACCACTTTAAGATCTCAGCTTCCACTTTGCTTGACCAAATGACCACAGTGACGTCACACCAAGATACCAACCTGTGTTAACCATAATAATATATGGCAGGGGGTTAATATCATAAACCCCTCTTGAGTCTAAGTGCCAATTTCTCCATAGTTAGAGCATAAACCAGGGAGTAGTGGTTGACTTTTGACACATCTGTCATGAATTTTATAATATGGAGATGACGTATAATTTATAAACCCTGTCGGTTAGAAAACCGACTATGGAGAAATTGGCACTAATGGTTAATGTTAAATAACATAATTGGTTAATGAAGGCGATTTTGTAGGCTTACGTTGTACCTAATTTTAGTATTGTCAACAAAAAATACGAACCACGCAGTCGTCTTTTAAGAATGATGAATTTCGTGCAAATTATAAAACGCTTTGACACTGCTAATTTTAAAATTTGTGCCTTCAAAATCGTTACCAATTACATAATAGGTTAAAATGAATGACGAATAATATTATGTGTACGATGGCCATCACATATTTAACTTAACTTTTGACGCCAGTACCTAAGCTGAGGTCTGTTGTACTTATGGTTATGAAGATATGAATTATAAATGAAATCTTTGTGCATTTTCGAAATGATTAAACAAATTATCCGCCCATCACCATTGGCGTCCTTATATAAATAGTTAGTTTCTCTGTACGCATCGGTATTCCTTTATATGTATTATGCACTGTGACATATTATTATATAATGGCAGATATTAAATATATCATCCTATTTTCTTTTTAACTCTGTACTAAATTGCAAAATAGATCTCTTTTTTTGGACCATGCCTCAAAAACATACACATATAAAAATACTTAACTATATATTTTTCAACTAACCCAACATCTACATAAATATAATACCGAAGTTAAGTGTAAATAGTTAAACATCACATTTTGCGTTAGTGGTTAAACTGGGAATACTTACCAACTATTGTTTTTATTTAAATTTAATATTAAGATTTTAATTTTAGTTTTTAATGATTCTAGTTGTAAATGTAAATTGTGATTGGATCCTAGTAATTTTAAGATTTTCTCGTAATCTAGGTTTAAGGTGAATTTAACATTGTCATTTTATTTATAATTAGTGTTTGTGAATATAACAAATAAATTATAGTTATAATATCCGCCCAGTCGTATTTGGAATACGTTGGTGGTGAGAATTGTCTGTGTCTGTGAATGAACCGATATTCGTCCCTGATTGTGAAAGATGGTCGGTCTCGGGCGTGAAGCATGTAGGACATTGCTATACCACAGGCCAAGCCGTCGACGATGGCTATCCTTGTAAGTATACATACATAGCCTGTCCATTTTCATATACTTTAGAAATAAGTCCTAAATTTTGCGATAACAAAATTCTTTTAGTCTGTCCAATCGGGCCTTTACTATTTGAAGTCCTCTAAAATTTGTCCATTTTTTGTCCACTAGATAAGACGTAGTGCTAATGATACAGTTTTGATATTGGCATAGCTTTTGAAAATATATAGATTGTTCTATTCTATTAAAATGATTTGTGAAAATAGCCCATGTAGCGCCAGAATAAGGACAGTTTGTAAGAAATTTCTTATTTATTAAAATTGTACATCATAGAAGCTTTTCTCCTTAGAACCATCCTATTATTCTTAGATAATTTTGTAAATATTATGCATATTTTCCACCTACCATCTCATCACAGTGATAAATGTTTCTGAATAAAATCATTTAAGAGGATCTGTGTACTCATTTTTAAACCCACCGTTCTTCAGCTGTCTTCTAGTTTTGGATGAGTATTGTTTCCTGTTTGGATGAGTGTTGCCGGTACCCTGGCACGGATCGTTGTTGAAATGAAATTAACTAAAAAGTAACTTATAGTACTTAACTGAATGCCAGGAGCTGCTGACTACAGCCAAAGTAAGAAACATAAGGTTTAGAGGAGCCAAAGGGTAAACAATATACGTACTATGCTGAACCTATAGAGACTTACCCCCTTATTCATAGAAGTTACAGAACGTTTTAGCTATTGAACAGTTTTGTCCCTCTCTGTCAAAGAGCAAACTGTTCATTTGTATTTTTAACTTTTCTATTTCTAAGAATAAGGGGGTTAGTATAGAGATAAGGACTAAGCCCAGCAGTGAACGATCAGTGGTGTGCTTATATTGCCTAAGTAGGTACTTTTTAACCCGGAATCCCCACTAAAAAACTTATCAAGGCAAAGCTAGCGGGCAACAGCTAGTAACTAATAAAATCTTTGCGCATTTAATAATAGACCTTTTAAACCATGTTTAAATATTAAACAGGTGCTAATTGCTGACTACACAAACCTTGCATCTTCCCATCTGGGTGACCTTTACATTGGAAACAAAACGAGATATTTGTATGTTGCCAATAGTAGGATGCCGTAAATTAAATACCAATGACAGGTCAGTCAACCTAAGACTTGAACTAGTACTACACTTAGGGCGATGACATACTTACACAGGTGTTCTATATATGTATATTAAGGATCAGGAAATGTTAACTAATGCATGAAATGTGGTGAGTATTTTTTTTAAATTAAGTGGTAAGTATTTTTACATTTTATTGAAAGAAAAGATTGGCACCAGGAACAACTAAGAATTGGCTTAACTTATTAGGTTCTCATTTATCAGTCCCATTTTGCCTCGACTCCTTAGTTTACTTGTTGTGAACAGCAATAATCGTCCACTGCTGGACTCTATTCTACTCTCTGTGGGGGTGTAAGTACCTGCACCTGGCTCTCTCGAATGGAACCTTTGTGCATATCTCCAAGGTCTAAACTGCCTTCCTAAGTTTGGACCATTTGCCACCACGCTGGTCCACTGCGAGTTGGTGGGTTTAGATGTGCTTAATCTAGATAATAATATGCAGGATTCCTCACGATGGTTTCCTTCACCGTAAGAGAGATGGTTGGTATACATAGTACTTAACTTAAAGGAACTCATTCGTACATGTCAGCGCCGGGATTAATCAGGGCGCTTACCCGACTAAGCCACCACCGCTCTCTAGGGGACCTTTCAAGGAGCGCCACAACACTATATCCTCGGCCTTCCTCATCTAACCACTAACATCTAACCGGCTACCAGTCTTAGGTGTCGTCAATAATGTAGTAAATTTAGCAGCTTAGGTATCAGAATATTTACAATAAAAAAATTAAATGTTTAATCAAATACTTACTTAATGGAATGATTTTTAAAAACTGGGGTCGTTGGGCATCGACATTTTGTAAGTACTTAAGTGGAACTTTTTCATTGCTCGTGAGTTTACTTATAAAAAACTATAACATTTGGTAGGTACCTACCTACTGGCTTCTAGCATGCCAACAAGCAGGTGCTTGACTTCTTTAAAAAAAGATCATTGTCATTGACCAGACCATAAATAATACAATTTTTCTGGAATTACTCGTTTCGCAAGAAATCTTCAAGTGACAGTTTAGGCTTTAATAAAACCTATTTTATCGATGATTGGTGCCGAATATCGATATCAAGTTCGTCGAGGTGAACTATTGAACAGTCTCTCCTCTAAGTCGAAAATAGGTGTCACTTTTAAGATTCTTATATAGGTACTTAAATATTATATCCGACGTTTTGGAAGACCTATTCTCGATTCTATAGGTGTCAGTCACTTTATCGCGTTTTTCTGTGATCGGTCTTTGAACAGAGTTAGAAAAGTACCCGGGGTAAGACGGGACCCCCCACTTATATGCATAACTATATATCTTAGGAATCTGAGTAATGAGCCAATAGAAAGGCTTAGATGATTGATCTTTAGTTCGCCAATATGGCAGCAGGTGTGAAGCGCATGCGTTTTTTGTGTAAGCTCAATTGTAAATACAACGTCACAACACAGTAAGTAAAACAGTGGCATTTTTGGTAATTGTGTGTTTTTATTTAAGGTTTGTACGCTTTGTTTAAATATGTGCAAAATCACTTTAACATTGACATTTTTTTATGAATAAAATAAATTCAATGTTACAAATCCTGTAGGTCTATTTGTTATGAATTATTTTTATAAAAAAATATAACGTGGGGCAAGACGGGGTATTTTGGAGGGGCAAGATAGGGTACGGATCTAGTTAGGTTAAGTTTTTTTTTCTCCAACCCGATATTTGACATTGTAGAAGGGCTCTAAAAGGGGTACAGGGAAATTGGCTAAAAAGACAAAGCAGATACTGCCTACGAAGAAGAATAACAACGAAGATGACTGTATCTACCTCTACTGTGAGGATATCAACAGTCATACTTTAAATCTAAGGAAAACTGGGTTGGATGTCAAGGTGCAGGCATTGGGCTCACGCTGCAGGTGCTGGTGTTGACGTTAATAACGCAGAAGAAGTGTTGTTTGTCTGTTTTGTGCACCACATAGTATACTTACCCCATCTTACCCCGTACATGGGGAAAGATGGTTTATTTCTCATTTTTAGGGTTCCGTTGCCAAAATGGCAAAAACGGAACCCTTATAGTTTCGTCATGTCCGTCTGTCCGTCTGTCCGTCTGTCACAGCCGATTTACTCGGAAACTATAAGTACTACAGTGATGAAATTTGATGGGAATATGTGTTGTATGAACCGCTACAAAAATATGACACTAAATAGTAAAAAAAAGAATTGGGGGTGGGGCCCCCCATACATGTAACTGAGGGATGAAATTTTTTTTTTCGATGTACGGTGGCCTGCGCCTAAAAGTATACAGGCGGAGTTTTTAAAATAGCGATCTCACGCTCACATGCTGCTCAAGCACATCCACATAAACACCACTGCTACACACATCACACACAACACGTCCCCGGATTTATAACAAATGTAGCTGGATCCTTCATCATCAGGGATCGCTATTTTAAAAACTCCGCCTGTATACTTTTAGGCGCAGGCCACCGTACATACCCGTGTGGGGTATCAATGGAAAGGTCTTTTAAAATGATATAAAGTTTTCTAAAAAACATTTTTCTTAAAGTGAACGGTTTTTGAGATATCAGCTCTCAAAGTCGTAAAAAGTATGTCCCCCCCCCTCTATTTTTATAACTACGGGGTATAAAATTCTAAAAAAAATAGAGGTGATGCATGCTAATTAACTCTTTCAACGATTTTTGGTTTGATCAAAGTATCTCTTATAGTTTTTGAGATAGGTTGATTTAACTGTAATTTGCTACGGAACCCTTTGTGCGCGAGCCCGACTCGCACTTGGCCGGTTTTTTTTACATTTCTTTAAATAAGTCAATTGTAATGATTACTTTTTTGGCAAAAGCTGTGCCAAAGTATTTGTTTTTAAGTTCCTAATGAGCCATAAATAATTGATAACGTTGTGGTTATAAATACCTGTTGTTTTTTTTATTTTCCCTTAGCAACCCCGTCTTACCCCGGGTTCCCCTAATTCTTCGAAGACTAACCTCCAAATTCGTAGAGCTTTTTGACACTTTACAATAGGTTTAAAATTGACGTTGAGATATACGAATTTCAACTTTTTGACTGACGTAAAGAGTCGAAACTTGTGTGTTTCAAAGTTAATTTTAACCTTGTTATAAATTTACAATACGTTCTATGAATTTGAGGGTAATTCTATGAAATTACATTTCCAGGCGTTTCTCTGGAGCTTATTTGGCTTACAATAATTAATAGACTTAAGTATTACTATGAAATAAAATTTATAACTAACGCTATTTCTACAATTTTCATCATCACGACCCATTACGTCCCCACTGCTGGGGCACGGGTCTCCTTCCAGTGAAGGAAGGGTTTTAGGCCTAGTCCACCACGCTGTCCAAGTGCGGGTTGGTGGACCCCAACACAAGCAAGCTTGTGCTGAGAGAGTTGTCGGGTAAGTAGGCAACCCGACTGTCAGATGTTTTCAAGCCGCCCGAAGGCATTTGACTAGGCTTAACGATTGCTGCTGAAGCAGCAACCGGGACCCAGGGCTTAACGTGCCGTCCGAAGCACGGAAGCGTCCAGAAAAGAACGACTTGAAATCGGTCACCCATCCAATGGCTGACCGTGCCAGTTGTTGCTTAACCTCAGTGATCAGTTACGATCACTGAAGCCCGCTCGACTACGGACGCTTTGCTCGACTACGGAGACGCTTGTTACATATAAATTGAATCCTGCTAGTGACATCTATTGATGGGCAATAATAGTTAGGAATAGAGTGCCACTTACAAAACTCACATTATTATTATAATTTCATTTACGATAGCTGGTTGACCTTAAAGTTTGTACATACTCCGATAGATGGCGTTGCAAATTCTATGCCCGTTTTTAGAGACTGTTATCAATACGTATCTCATACATCATAAACTGTTATCAATCATACATCATAAAGCTAAAGAAAAATCATTACATTATTACATAAAAACGTGTTTTAAAACATAAAAATGTAAAAATATGTAAGGTGCAGGTGGGTTATTACGAATTTCGGATAATTCCGATTTTTGCCGATTTCTTCCAAACGCAGCTGTACTTTGAACCGTGGAACAACCCCATCACACACATTATTTATGTTTTTTTTCTTTACGCACTTTGAATACTGTCTCTCTCTGACGTTTTTTACTTTTATGGATGTTTTAACTGTCTTTGTAAATAAATATCTTGCGTCAAGTTTGTTGTTAAAAGGGTTGAATGGGGTTGAAATGTCAAAATGATGACAAAAATCTAAATCAAACGGGTCAGGAAGTCATGTTTTAAATTGTAGTTTTTGGATCGTAAATATCACAATAACGTTTTTGAACACAAATAACAAATTAAATGCTTAGCAATAAGAAATAACAAATCAGATAAACATGGATAAACATGACTAACCAATAGTATCAGCTGTTGTAAAATGTTTTTAGGTTAAGTTTGTGTTATTGTTGTTCAATAAAGTTTAAAATTCTGGACTTTGCAACTTCTAATATCATGTCGAAAGTGAATATCGAAGAGACAATTCTGAAATACGAGGCGTTTATCAACAATGTCCTCAAAGAGGACTTGAAACAAGTGGACCTCAGGTTACAAGGAGTCAATACAGAGATCTCAGACTTGATTCAGCAAAAGCATACCTTGAAAGTGGTCACCGATAAGGCAGTTCATCCTCATGGCTTCGTCACTCAAGTGAACATAGGCTGTAACTTCTTCATGGAAGCAGCGGTGGAAGATACATCTAATCTACTCTTCAATATTGGATTAAATCACTATTTAGAATTTAGCACCGAAGAAGCTAATAAATACTTAGAAATTAGGATCAAAGCGTTTGAGAAAAAAGCTGAAGAACTTAGAAACAAAAGTGCCGAGACTAAAGCACACATTAAACTTATGTTATTTGGTATTGCCGAGCTACAGAATCAGCAATTAGGAATTATTAAAAGTTAAAGTTTCAGTGCCTAGTAAAAAAATAAAGTGTTTTTTTTATTATGTGGTTTTTTATATACTTACTATAACTTAAATCAGTTTTAAATGAGACAGTCCTTCCAAGCAATAATTTATAAAGTGCCCGTTGCATCTGATGCTTTGTGTCTGAGACAGACATTCTTAAGGCGACAGAGACAGGAGACCGCAACCACAACACATAAAATGATGAGGATGTATGAAGCGAGACCTACCTCTCGGTCTCCTTTGATACATTTCATGTGTTGGAGGGTCCCCTGTCTCTGTCACTGGCGCAAACGCCACCTTTATTCAGTAAAATTTTATGATTTTTCGAGCTTTAAGTTATGGAAAAGATTACAGATAACCAAAGAAAATAACATTGTAAATAAAATAAAATATTGCTGTAAGTTAATAATCTATTAGGGTTATTCAGATAGAAAAGTTACATTAGTTTGAATACTAATCCATTTACATTTGGCATTTTAATAAAAGTTCATGAAGCGCCCTCTTTTAGATCATTTCAGAACTATTTTATAACACAGTATACTTACATATTATTTCACATCTTGTTTATTTTTAAACTCACGAGAATTTGTCAGTAGTTTGAACTTTATCCACTAGATGTCACTTCACAGAGTTTTTTCGACGCCTGAAAAGTGGCTAAAGCCCAAGTTATCCTGACTCGGAATCACGCTTCAAGTAACTTTTAACGTTGATATTCCAAGACAGGGAACCTTAGTCTTAGTCCTACATACCTCAGGATTTCTCTTCAAAGAAGTAACTATGTACGTGCCTCATCATCAGCCTCTAGGAGCTCCACAACTCGCAGCTTTCCTCATTAAGCCGGGTCGTCAGAATCATCAGATGTATAGTGTACTTAATTTTTTTCTCTATCAGAAAGTAACACAAAAGAAAATAAGTAAGAAGATACTTACATAATAATGATTTCATCATCAGCCAATAATCATTCAATGCTGGACATAGGCCTCTCCCAAGGTCGCCACTGCACTCGGTCCTCGGCCTTCCTTATCCAACCACTACCGGCTACCCGCCTAAGGTCGGCAGTCCAGCGGGCAGGAGGGCGTCCCACGCCGCGTTTGCATGTTCGTGGTCTCCACTCGAGAACTCGTCTACTCCAACGGTTATGGGTTCTTCGGCAGATATGACCAGCCAACTGCCACTTCAGTTTGCATATTTTGACAGCGATGTCGGTAACCTTAGTCAAGCCTGTCCTCTGACGGATAAGGCCCGGGTCTCTTATTTACGCCGTAGGTCGTGTCCAGCGTCACGCCGTAGGCCGCGTCACGATGCTCACTACATCTACGCGCCAACGTCGGCGTGCGAGGGAGACCGCATCAGTACATTTCTATAGTGAGCATCGTGACGCGGCCTACGGCTTGACGCCGGACGCGACCTGCGGCGTAAATAGGAGACCCAGGCCTAACCTAATTTCTGATACGATCCATCAGAGAAACCCCAAGCATAGCTCTCTCCATAGCACGCTGAGCGATTTTTATCGGTTTATAATGATTTAATACAGTAATTTATTAGTTTATAGGTTCAAAACATGGTTGCTAATGCCGAGTTGCAGAAAGGATCATAAAGCTGATATAGGAATTAAATCTATGTCAACCTCTTCCTGTCCATATGTATGTCGCAGTCATCTGGTTTAATCTCCTGTTTGATTGAACCGCTAGCCCGTTCATTGGATGACGCTACTCAGTTGAATGACTAAAGAACAACTCGTCAAGTGGTTGACTGTAACGTCTAACGTCTTGACTGAACGTTATTCAGCGAAGTCGTTAAATGGGATATAGTATAGCAACTTTGTAATGTCTGGTTAGGATGAACATGACCAGACAAGAGTCAAAAAAAGACTATGTCACAAAGCTCTCATCTCACAAATTAACTAAACAATAACAATAAACGTACCTTGATAATGTTGTTCATAATTATCCAGTTTCAGCACATTTTTTCTTTGAAACTATCCGCCGGCGGTGAAATAATAGGTAAATCCATGTTGTCACACTATTTCAACATAAATAACGCACTTAAAAGCTAATTTATTTGCAAAAAATAACAATAAAAGTGATTTTTATGTCAGCTGTTCGCTGTTAGACGCCATATTTGTTTTATTCACCACCTGACTGATTTTAAGTCCGCTAACTAGTTGGACGTTTTGTGACGCTTGTACAATCAACGTTCGGCCTAGTCATACAACTGAATAGCGTCATCCAATGAACGGGCTAGCGGTTCAATCAAACAGGAGATTAAACCAGTTGCCTGCGACATGTATACTGTTAAAGCCTTGCTTATAATAACACTAATGTCGACATTAGCTTAAAGTTAATTTGTGAAACTCAGCTTAAGTATACATAATTTTAAGGTAAGTAGCTATGTATTTTATAACCTAGGTACTACCGTAACCGCGTACCGTACTAGTTACTAACGTAAACCTCTAGGTGCTTTTGCATGCCTATGCCTGCCTATGGTAGCCTTCGCAAATATTGGATTAAGAAATTGAGCTTATAGGGTGATTAGGGAGAGGCTAGGCTAGCGCTTTGATGAAGCACTAAGATGCCTATTTAGGGGCTATCATTGCCACTTATGACCCTTGCGAAGTCGAGGTATGGTAATTTATTGAAAATTGCTTACAACTTTTGTGACAAGTACAGCTGAAAGGGCTAACCATCTTACTTGAATTATTCCATTGACTGCACACTTGGGGTAGGTATTATTAGGTCGGATTAACCACTTTGAAAGTATTAAATATTATGTTCCAGGGTTCTCTGGCAGTCTATTTATATGGATGTAGCATGTGGGTACATAATATGTCATTAAATCAAAACATAATTTCGCATTTCTCTGGCTATAATCATAGCTCTGGCGTTTACGTTTCTGCAAATTACTTTGACGCGACTTTAAGTAGTTTGTACAGTCAGCTTCATAAATAGCTATATTTCTTAACCCCTGATGGAAAAAGAAGCCTGTTATAAGTTTAATGTGTCTGTGGTAGCGTAGCTCAAAACGGCTGAACCAATTTTCGATTTGTTTGTGTTTGGCTCATAGGGAGTTTTAGTATTCTCAGCGATATAAACTTATGATTCAATATTTGTATGGTAGAGTAGAACAGATCACTTACCTGTAGGTACATGTGTGGGTAAGGAGGCTGCTGAATCTGCCGAACAAAATCTTCTTTGCGGGCCGGTCACAAGCGGGGATACCACCACCGACTATTAGCAATCAGCAATCCTGCAGCATCGCTTATCTGTCAAATCAGACGTATCTTGTATAGATTTGCTTTGTGTATATGTCGCAGTAAGATAGTTATAGCCGTAATATATGTAGTTATATCCCTAGGGATATGATTATATACCGGAACATAGTTATACGAAAGCGATTCATTACTATCTCACTAGGGATATAGTTATAAAACGGACCAAGTTTAGTGATATAGTTATATTACTAGATTAAGTTTCGTGAAATAGCTATTTGAGTGAAACCAAGATCTCACCTTACTTGATAAGAAATAAAGATATCTCAAAAACGTTCATAAGTTTAAAAAGATTTGTTTGATTAGTTTTAAATGTACTTATTGTTAATGCCTTAAATTCCAAAAAATATGATTGTTTTAATTATAATTTCAATTACTTTAATACTTGTTCATGCCACAAAGTATTTGTAACTGCAGGTTACCTATACCTACATATATAGTGTAGATTTTTTAATGAATAACGATAAAACATTTTGGCTTTGATGCCAAGGTTATTGAAAATGTTCCTGTAATAAAACGAATAGGTGTTCTACTAAAAGATGTGCCTGTAAGAAGCATCCAGTGCTATGTTATTCTAGATGTCACTATTCCTCTACTTGTCCGAACAAAAATTTTAAAATATTTTTATTGAAACCATGATCTCAGTTGATAATTGATAAAGATATCTCAAAATGTTGATTAACTTTATAAGACTTTTAAAATTTAGTTTAGTTTTGATTTTATTGTTAATGCTTAAATTCTTAAAAATATGATTCTTTTAATTATAAATTCAAAGAATCATATTTAAATTAAATAATTTAAATTACTTTTAATACGTGTAAATGACACAAAGTAACTAACTGCAGAAACACAAAGTATATTTTTTAATAAAGATAAAACCAATATACTATCGTTTTATTTAATTCTATGAGGTAGATTTCTATTTCACTAAGTTTAATCAAGTAATACATTTATAACACTGAACTTAATCTAGTAATATAACTATATCACTAAACTTGTTCCGTTTTATAACTATATCCCTAGTGAGATAGTAATGAATCGCTTTCGTATAACTATGTTCCGGTATATAATCATATCCCTAGGGATATAACTATATTACGGCTATAACTATCTTACTGCGACATATAGATCAGACGGATAAGCGAGGATCGTTGATGGCTAAACTGACGGTGGTGCGGTGCGGTAGCTAGTAGTCAGTACAACACTCAACCATTGACTTATATATTACTATATATTACTAGCGTAAAGAGAGGGCAAAGCGCTCAAGAAAATTGCACCCCCAAAATCTCTTATATTTGTCATCATTTGTTTGAATTAGGGCCAGAGCGCGGGTAAAATTTTCTTCAAGCAAAATGTTCTAACGGACGCACCCTTTCTTTTGAAATGATTGCACACAACACACAACACGACTATCACTTCACTTTTACACCCTGTATGAGTGGGAGTCACTGGGTAGTCACTTTTCCTATTAAATTCACATTGTTTGATGGAATAAAGCACTATGGCAGTGGCGCGCGCGCAGCAACCAACCATGCGAGCGTGTTGTGGTTCTCAATATGTGAAACTACCCGCATCATCATCATTATCAGCCCGTATCTGCCCACTGCTGGGTATAAGCCTCTTCCCTATCACGCCATCTCTTCCGGTCCTGTGCGAGTCTAGTCCAGTGTGTACCGGCCACATTAACAATGTCATCAGACCATCGGGCCGGCGGTCTGCCTATTCCTCGTTTGCCAGTTCTTGGCCACCACTCTGTGACTGCCCCAGTCCACCTGCCGTCGTCCCTCCTAACCAAGTGTCCTGCCCATCTCCACTTTAATTTTGTGATTCGGCTACCCATGTTATCCACACGAGTTTTACGTCGAATTGGGCACACGATCCACAAGAGAGATGCCGAGCATGGCGCGCTCCATAGCCCTTTGTGCGACTTTTATTTTGTGCATGTCGGCTTTAGTGAGCGTCCGTGTTTCGGCTCCGTAAGTGAGGATAGGCAGAACACACTGATTGAACACCTTAAAAACTACACGCATGTGAAAAGAAAATAATCGCTTTCATTTTTATTGCAAAATGTTCTTTAACTTCGATTTTAGGTGGTTTCTTTGGCTATACTATTTCAGAAATAGATGTACACACGGCAACGTTAAATGGTTGGCAGGGCACACTAACGTAGGTAGTGTATGTGTGTGTCAGCGACGTCGACGTAATTATTTAGTTCTGGGCAACCCACACACGGATATTGTAAGCATGTAGTTGTGCTAGTGACAATGATTCATTGTTTTTATGATATGAAGCAAAATTTTGCAATGCATTGTAATAGATTGAATGGCTCAGTTGGTATGATACAAGACTTACAATAATCGGTATGGTGGTTCAAATCCCTCTGAACTTACAAAATTCCTTTTTTGTTTTTTTTTATAGATTTAATTTATTTTTTAATATGGCTAATAATAGTATTGTAGTAAATACGAATAAAAGCAACACAGAAAGTAAATGAAACAAGTTATTAAGTGTTAAAATTACAAAATTTATTCTTGCCGTAACATAAACATTAACCCCCTTATTCATAGAAAAGTTACAATACGTTTTAACTAATAAACTGTTTTGTCCCTCTCTGTCAAGAAACAAATTGTTCTTTGTCGGAGAGGGACAAAACAGTTTATTAGTTAAAACGTATTGTAACTTCTCTATGAATAAGGGGGTAAGGATGTTACGTTTTTGTTGTTTTTCGTTTTAAAACATAGTTGTAGTTTATATTAATAAGGAAAATTTTCAATTAGCAGTTTTAAATCATAATAAACTACAGAAAAGGATGGACTGGCTGTTTTACTAAAGTAAATAGGCAAGTCATTAGTTATATGAATCAACATGTTAATTAGCTAGAAATAAGATAACTTATTCCAACCTCAGTAACAATAACATCATTAACACATGGCTTACCCATAATTGTAAATAATAATAAGTATTTAACAAAATAACTAAAATCTTATACAAATGAAAAAATAAAAATTACTGAGCTAACCCCAATAACTATAATTTTCACCACTTTTTCGCCATAATATCTTACCATCCATCCTTGTCTGACTTAAAGGACTTTTCATCACTAAATATCACCACATTGTTGCACCAATCAAAGTTTAAAATAGTCAGTCGCAAAACGCACTCTGTTTCGACATCGTCGGATCTGATCGGTTAGAGCAATTTTCTTCGTCGGCCTCCGACACCGCAACCCAGCAGCACGCAAGTGAACCCGTACGGTTTGTAGGGATAGATTATGTGTTGTGGCCGTAGAACGGGTGCTGCAGAACGGATCAGCGCTATGTGCAGCTACGATATCTCGATGGCGTGGTGTTGCATCCGTATAGACGACTACTGTCTACATGTCCCGAATCTGCGTATCGGTGAACCCATAATTGAACAGTTCTTCTCTGCAAACAAAAAAAAACAAATACTTAGCTTATACAAATACAAATATTCTAACAGTCAAATAAAATATTTACAATTCTATGTTACTTACCGTTAAACGTCTTGCGATTTCACTAATTGTAATTGTAATGTTTTGTTCATATAAATACGATTATCTCCGCCTTTTTGAACATGGTTAAGTGACTTTCCATACTGACTGCGAAGAGTAATTAATTAAATTGACAAATCACAAAGTGAATCACTTTGCAGACGCAGAGGTGAATTGAAACTAAAACTAAAAACAAATTTCGTTTATTCATATTGTATGAGGGTAGAATGGTTTTAATTCTCAAATGAAGAACGAATCATATATTTTTGGCGAAGAGAAATAGTCGACAGCTATGCAGCTTGTAGTCATTTGTCAGTTTCAAATATATTAATTTTATACTCAACAGTGTTTAAATTAACGCAAAATTTGAATTAAGTTAAATAAAAATAACCATCCGTGGACTCGAACTCACGACCTATGTTTCATTAGTCCAACATTCTACCAATGAGCTACGAAGTGTATAGACACAGGTAGTGAAATTTTGCTTCACATCAATTTTATAACTATTTCACTAACACTACCGGTTGATATTTTTATGTCACAGCTGGTATACGGGCGTTTGCCTACGCGCAAACTCGTTTGTGCTGTTGTGTGTGTGTGTGTGTGGTTTGTTACTGGTGTGTAAACCGATTTCTGCGTTTATGCACACATAGACAACGTTAGTGTGCACATATACACTACGTTAGTGTGCCCTGCCGACCATTTGACGTTTCCGTGTGTACTTATTTAGTTTTTATCAATATAACGTTATTTCTTTGAATGATACTAATTCGATTTGTTGCTTCGTGATTTTCGTGAATGACAAAATTCATGTCTAGAATAAGTAGGTGGTAGAGAGGTGGTGGCGTAATGGATAAGGCCTCGTCCTTTCAATCGAGAGGCAGTGGGTTCAAATTCTGGCCTGTACCAATGAATTCTTTAAATTGTGGTTTCAATTAAGGAGTTTAAGTACAATAATACCACGTGCTCTTACGGTGATGGAAAACATCGTGAGGACACCTGCACATCTAGATCGTGTATGCTAAGTGCATTGTACTTATTCCAAAACGGCGATATGGTTCGCAACCTATCACGTGAGTAGGTACAAATGTGTGGGTGGCTCGCTTGTGAGCCACCTCTGACTACCCCTTCGGGGATTGCAGTTGTGAGTGCATATATATATATATATATATATATATATATATATATATATATAGAATAAGTAGCTTCATTTGTAGAACCAGGTGGAATTTGAAAGAAAAAGAAAGAAAATTAGTTTATTGCCACAATGCAGAATTATTTTCAGGTCACTATAAATAAGTATATCAAGTAGCTTCATTTAAGCTCTTTCATAAGGGGGCTGTCATTTTCGTGCGTTTAATTGCGTAGAGACCTTGGTTAGGCACAGACAGGTACTTATACATATAATAGTAATGGACTAAGGAAATGTATTGTGCAAGGTAAATAAATAAAAGATCACATTCAAATAAAAGCTTAGCTTTATTACTCGTTATATTCATGAAGAAACATTCCCTCACTCGTATCAACATATCTCCTACAGACGGAGGTGTTGTGGACTCTTGGTCCACATCATTCTATAGTCAATTTTGAAAATTTTGTCTCAACATATTATTAATTTGAACAGCCAATTGTTTAGTTTTAGACCAAAAAGTGAACGCAACGTGTAGCCGCGGCCGATTGTACAATTTTGTTACACTTTAACTTTCCATAATATTTTTTTATTATTCCAATTAATAACGCTAATACACCGAACAGTGGTTATTTCCTAAAACATTCATGGACAAAGACACACGCTCGTAAATTATAAGCATTATGACAATGTGATATTATATTAATGTATAAGTATTGTTGTAGTATTAAGAATCATAATAATTAATGCGTAGTTAGGTTAGGTTAGTTTTCGTTACATTAGGTATGATTTGTCTGAGGCGCACAGATTACAATAGTGACCCGTCGGCCATCCCGAGACAAATACCGAGGAATCGTTTTCAATTTCTTTTCATCATCTTAAAATCGTTTTTAAATTTATCTTTTTTACATCCAGAACCATATAAACATCTTTATTTATATATTTTTTATCTATAACTCGCCCCGCGCCGCCCCCCCGGCCCCCGAGCCGGTCAACTTTTTATTTACAAATGGTTAATGTTCCTAAGCGATTATTATCCGATGCTATTCTTAAAATTAAATACAAAAACGCATGACACTCTAATTTCACCTAGCCATCTTCCTCTTGTCATCGCTATAATTTACGGAATTTTGATCTTTACACCAACTTTAGAAATATTCAATACAAAAATACTCTTTTTTGAATAAAATTTTATACACGACGAATTTATATCATCGGTTTTGGGCGAGGGCGGCGGCGCGGGGGCTCCGAAAGAAAAGCTTTGAGCCTCGTAACCTTAACATCATGAAATTTGTACTAAATATATCAGACGCAGCGGCCGCGGGGCCCTATCACTTAGTCCAAATGCGAGGATGCCGAAATATAACGCCTAAACGCTTAATAAAACTAGTCAAATGTGAAGTCAGCGGGTCGGCCCGCGCCCATTAGCCATAGCCACTAGCCACGAGCCACTAGCCACGGCAACGAGGCGCGGGCGCGGGCCGACTCGCTACACTTTTACTAAAATAGTTTCGTTTTTTTAATTTTGTTTCTAATTTTTATCACTGGCATCCGCGACCGCTCGCTGTAGTTTACAAAATACATTATACGAAATGATGCCACAACAATTTCTGTAGCTCACACTTTTGAAAACGAACATAACTGATACACAAATAGATAAAAATACGTACACATTATGTATGAACACAAAATCTTATGCTTGTATTGCTGTTACAATGAAGACCACAAGGATATGGAACATAATATCTTTCACAATATTGATCAACATAAAATTACGATTGCTCTGTTTGATAATGGATGACTTTAGTTTAATACTTATATTTGTGACAATTTTGCGATCTTCTTTACATTATACTGAACTTACAATATCATCGGTGTATATCAAGTTTATCGACAACTCTAGTAGTAGCTGTAAATCCGTGCTCAATTTAGACAGATTCATCAATAAGTTATCAATAACGGATCAACTTACATAATATCTGAACACTAGCTAATTTTTCGCATCTCCTTAATCATGTATAGAAAAGTTGATTGATACATCTATTTGGTACATCTAAATGTTTCTAAATTCCAAAAATGAAATGCTACATACGATAGAGTCTATTACAATTTCGACAATTTAGGAACCATAATACCCAAACGTGAAACCAAAACTATCCAGTTTCTTTTATATAATTTTGAAAATAAACCTACATATTCATTTGATTTTACACGATAATCCAAACATTTCTTAGACGGACTCAAAATACATAATTATGACAATGTAAAATAAATTTTATAGATACACTTTTGAAACAAAGATACACTATATCTAGATACAAGATTTTTTAAACAAATAGATAAGACATGATGTCGCCGAAAGGGCCATTTTATTTAATCTACATATATAATAGATACAAACATGAGCTTTAAAAGTCAACACCGAATTTTGTACTTTTTCTGTGGAATGCCTTTCCACGATCACTGTGGACTAAACATTTCGATGTTTCAGACTTGAGTCTTTACACTAATTTAGAAAAATTGTCAACCGATAACTTATAATGTAAATTTTAAATAATCCAAACGCTGAAAACATTACGAGAATCGGCGAATATCGATATATCCATTGTGGTCTTGCGGCGCGCCGCGAACACAACTGTAACTGCTCAGTATAATGCCAAACGAACCTACTGCTTATAGTCGTCTTAGAATTACCTTGTCGAAAAATAATTTCGGTGAAATTATGAAATAACGGCTCCAAGTATTTGCTAAATACGGCACGTCGGTCGATGCTGTCGGTGGGAACTCATTCTTGTCTATTGTAAAATGTGTTGAGTAGCCTGCATTAACGTCTAAATATACGGAGGAATCTATGGAGAAGTCGGAATAACGGACTCATTACTTACTACAAGAATAAAACATGACGCGGAATGAGCGGCGAGCGGAGCGGGGCCCCTGCGCTTACAGTTACAGGGATGCCCCTGCGCTTACAGCTACAGGGATGTCGGGGTCTAGGCAATGTTGCCGCTACGAATAATCAATTCCTTCATCGATGTTTTCCTCAATTCCGGTGAGAGAGGCTCCGCTCCGCCCGCGCGGTCAATGGACGAACAAAACCAACAACTTGTAACATAACACGTAACATGAACGATGCTCGAACTAGCCCTGCGCGACGTAACGACGAACTCACGGTGTATCGCAGAAACTTAACCCGGGCTATTGCTGTACTATGGCTGTAGTGGAGGCCAGCGACTCCGGCCCACGGGACATTGTGGGTCCAGAATCGCGGCCTGAGAAAAATTTAGAAAATGAAAACCAGTTTATGGTCGAAAAATCTGTTGTAAAAACTTGGTGTGTGGGGATTGTGTCATTGTCTGTAAGGTTTGTGTCTCGTCTGTAGCTGCTTCATCAGTCGGCGCGGTCCATCCTGAACTTATTTCACTTATCATCAAATAGTTCAAATGGTTACAAATGAAACGGTAACAAACGTGTATAGGTAATATAAAATGAAATCTTAAACCTGCTTAGCTAAGCCGTCCGCCTCCCCGCGGTCATACTGTGAACTGAGGATGCGATAATCTTATTGTACAATCTGCAAATGAATTAGAATCTATCCGTGTCTATTGAGCTAACTTTACCTTTAGCGCTAAGATAGTTTTGACTCTTCTGTTTAGCCTATTGTATTTTATGTACATGTGTCTATACATCTCTGTACAACTATCTATCTATGTATAGTCTAT
Organism: Plutella xylostella; assembly: GCF_932276165.1. Lineage (NCBI taxonomy): Eukaryota > Metazoa > Arthropoda > Insecta > Lepidoptera > Plutellidae > Plutella > Plutella xylostella. The sequence goes on from NC_064005.1 coordinate 6,898,795, forward strand.
GTAGAGAAGCGAACTGAGTATGTGTATATTGTGTATCTGTCTGTCTGTAACTGAGGATGGTAACCGAGGGGGTGAGCCGCGGGGGGCGGCGGGTCTACGTGGTATAACAAATACATCGAGATATGCGACGCCACTCGGCATTGTTCCTGAAATCATCCGAACACCATTTCACTCAACATTCCGTCTCTGGCTACATGGGACTTTTGTATTACGTTTTCATTAATTCCTCAAAAAAGTTAGGAGAGCCTCAAGTTTCTTCACAAATGTGTTTCAGGATTCAGGATCAAGCCCGAATGTCGCCGCGCTACGTATATCTACGAATCATACTAATTAATCTTCTATAGTATAATAGTGTGTGTATGTATATTGATCGTTCAGATTACGGCGAACAGTGGCTGGCGGGGGTGGCGCGAGCGCAGCGGAGAGGACGAGGGGCCTCAATGTATGTTGTAATATGGCCTATTTCTTATTGTTTTGTTATGAAATTGACTGATTTTGAAGGCACTTTTGATCGGACGTGTCGCTCCAATATCACTGACACAGAGAACTGTCGGAAGTAATCGTGCGGATTTTAGTATTTTTTTTGTAGCGACAGTAATAATGGTTTGTTTGATTTTGCCTTCAATATTGTTGGTCTGTGCGAGCCTTCTCCCGTGCGCTCCATGAACGGGCCAGCTGCTGAGATACATACAAGATTGACGGTATTATAATTGGAGTTATATTGTTAAAGGAAATTGAGTCAAATACATATTGTAATTATTAATTCTGAACTGTGTGATTAGATATACGATAGGTTGCTGTAACCGCCCGTTCATTAGCTGGTATTGCCCCCGCAAAGCCTCGGAAAATAGTATTTTATCTAAAAAATAAACTTAACCCTATGTCCGGGATGACCCGGACTAAACGAATATTGCGATCCGAACCTGCCGAAATGTATCATAACGTGAAACAAGGATGTTTACTTTAATCTCAACTCAAGATGTGTAATGAATATTGGAATTTTGTTACGGTAATAGTATTTATTATTGTATCATAACTTCCTGCACGAACAGAAAACCGGCTATCTGTATAAAAATAATGTTATAAATCTGTTTGTTTGTCTGTGGATCGAAAATCAACCCTGGTCTATTGTACTAATTACTATGGTTAACGTTAATTATTCCTAAAATAATAGCGACGAGGTAAAGGTTGACAAGGGCCGAGCGGCCAACGCAACAAGAGAACAACCAAGGATGCCCGAACCAGAAGGAAACCAAGGACCGAAACCAAATAAAAACAACAAAACATCTCAAACTTAAGCAATTAATATATTAAATCGATTTTTTATCTCTTAAAGAATAAATCAATAAATGATTTCAAGATATACACAACTATAAAAACATTTAAGATAATACTTAATCATAATATAATAATTATATATAGCGAAATATATTATGTGCACAAATAAAATTCTAGGTGACTTAAAATTTGTCTTAGTCGTTACTTGCTAATGAATTTCCTAGTAGAGCGCAGAGTCGGGACTCTCTCGAACGTTTACCGTTTTACTTTTAATAATTTATTTAATTTTACATAAATTTTGAATCTGAAGGCCTAAATGCGAGTGTCGTGTTTTTTTTTATTTTTGTGTGTTCCCGTTACTCCAGCTGCTCCAGGAAGTTGGGTGTCTTGAAGTACTCGGGCACGGGGTCGTCGAGGCGCGAGATCACCTTGTAGATGCTCTTCTTCCAGCTCTGCTCCGTGTCCTTGCCGCCCTGGATGGCGCGGAAGAACTCGCGCAGGGTCTGCTCCACCACGTACCGGAAGTTCTGCGGGACCTGAGGGGAGATATGCTTTGAGTATTGGAAGTATTGGATAGGAACCTAAAGGGAGATATGTTTTGAGTATTGGGTACAGCTGTCATGTAAGGGATAGGAGAGTGAGTTACTTTCCGTACGATTAGGTCAGTATTCAGTATACAAAGACGTCTTTTGTACTAGATACCATAAATGCACACATTTCTATGAAAACCACGCGTGCCGCTGCTGATTTTTGACACTGATAATAACAGCTGTACGGAAATAAATGTATGAACCAAAAGTTGACCTTTTGACTAGTTTTGACACGCGCAGTACGTAAACTTGGGGAATCTAGTATAATAGACGTCTGTGTCAGCATATTTGCAGGTTATGTAATCGAAAAACGAGTCAGTTGTCTCCCGTTGTCGGAATATTTATTTCAGTCTTGTATTTTCGTACAAAGCACCCGGATGAACTATGAAAACGTCCAACATTTACACCAAGTTTTGTACTTTACGTAACGGTGGTGCTTGAATGGCTTTAAATATACACTTCTAGGTTTCTCTTGACATTTCAACGCTACTCCCGCAATGAACTATACATAGATGGCTAAGAGAGACGCCCACCACATTTTGTGAACAAGTATTTCAGGGAAATAGGTACATTGAGGAGTTATCCATATAACTGGAATTCTTGCAGCTACTTTTTATAATAGTATCATACGGAAAAAGAACTCTGGCATTTTAAATATATAAAGAAAGAAGAAAGTCACTTCGCTAGATCGAAGAGTGTCCAGAACTTAGATAAAATATCTATACGAACAAGATTGTGTGCCTCCTGACTGATTTTTAAATACAACTTTATGATAACCATTATACCAATGAGTAAACTCACAAATATACTAACCTACTGACACTCCATCTAGTTTATATGAAAATATCTTTAGTCCATAAAAATGGGGGCGCCTTCATCCCATACGTAACAGTGACAAACCAAAATTCGCTAAACAAAAGAACTTACTCAGATATTATGTTTAATTAATTATGTAGCATGTTCTTTATAGTTATGTGATGTATGCATACTTTGGCATAAATTCTAGTACTTCAGTGCTAATATTCTAAATTGTAAAGATTTTATTCTGTTTTGTATACCAAATAAATGAATAAATAAAAGATGCTAACCTCAATGTGGTTGTTGCGGTTGTAGTGCAGGTTGAGCACGCGGTACAGCTCGGAGTCGCCGGCCACGTGCAGCTCCTCGGCCGCCTTCAGCCCCTCGCTGATGGCCTGCCGCGCGTACTTCTCCATCTGGATGTAGTAGAACTCTCTGGAAGATAAGATCGGGGACTGTTAGTGACAATGTTTGTGGAAACTAGAGAGTAGAATGATGGAATCTAGGGGGGGGTACAAGTACGGTACTGGCAGAAAGGAAGATTATACAATACATACATTATGTAGAGCTGTAGTAATATGTTTCGAAATTAAATTTATCTAAAGTAGTTTACAGTAAAAATTGTAATGCAATGACCGAAGGACGCATTGTTGCAATTTAAAACGAAACAAACTTAAAAAATATTTGTTATTGCTAAGTCAAATCAGACCGAATATTCACTCTACATAACATTACGTGACCAACCAATCCCTATGCCTACTAGTAAACAAAAAAATACACTTATATTTTTTTTTTTGCAAACGAGATCTCTGTTTAAAAGTCCTCTAGGGGTCGTAATAATTGGCGGTTGACAGCGGAGGCTCGAAATGCCATTATATGTGGCACTAGAGGCAGCGCCAGAGTAGGTGGTGAAGGATTTGATTAGCCTGTTCGTTTACATCGCTATCTTCTTCGCTTCGCTTGCAAGGGCCGGTGCCTTCCTCTTTCACCCTGGTGAATTATCTGTGACCTACGGGTTTATTTAGACCCCTTGCGAACGGAATTTTTCAGTTGTATCTATGAATTTGAAGAAACTGACAGTGCCTTTCTCAGACAAGGATGTCAAAATCTATAATTCCAAACAATTTTTTAAAGGAATCATTCTGGTTGAATATAAATAGTCCCAGAATGCCTACATCGGTATTTCACTGGCGATGCCATCGATGGCGGGTGAGGAAGGGCCCTGCCGAGTGCTCACTCTGCGCCCGCATCGACTCTCGTGGGGCTAATTACTTACTCGTACATTTGCATTCAGGGCAGCTAATTCGGTTTTTTACATTTCTGCAGGTGAGGCGATGCGTTGCGGACGCGAAAGCCAATAAAGGCGTGAAGAGAATAAGCAGCGGCTTCAAAAATATTCCGATTTTTTGCGATTTATGTTTGGTCTTTTTGTTTTCCAATTAGGTCTAGACAAGGGCTTTGGTGACATGTTTCGTAGACGAGTCGTTTTTCAAGTAGGTTTCGATTGTACGATTCAAGATGAGTAAACAATGGCATGTGAGAAAAAAAGTTTGCGACGAAATTCAAAATTCGAACATGCAAATCTCTTGACACTGCGTGGAGTATAACTTGTCAATACCGATAACTGGAGATGATCTGTAGCACCCGCGAAGCTATAGCTATCTCTTTCGCACTTGTAGCACCTCCTCTAGTCCTATTATTTTTTAATTGGCACTCGGCGTTGCCAGTCTTGCTAATTAAGTACCTAAGTAAAGTAAATTAAGTGTCTAAATAATTGCATACTGTCTTTTAGCGGAAAAACTTTACTTTTGCACATGGTCTAATGTGGGTAGAGAGGTGTCAACTTACCGATAAATATTACCAGATTAAAATAAATGAATAACTACATGTATTAATTCTTGGACTTAAGATTTCTTCTTTACTTCAGCAATTACCAATTAGTAATCAAAACATATTTATAAGTATAAACACTTAAAAAACCAAGTGAAGCGATAAAGAGCGTTATTAGAGTTCGATAATTCCAGAGTGTTTTCATTAAAAGATGCTAACGATGTTATAATAATTATGTTACTTAAGTGTGGCTTTAAGTGCTCACAGCCATGAAATGTGATCTGGTTTCAATAGCTTTTTATTGAGAGACTGATAAAATTAATTATCTTCTTAACTTTGTCCATACTTTTGATTAAAATCACTTATTTTTCTCGTGTGATTTTTTTGACTTTCTCATGTCGCTATTTCGCGGGCAAATCTACAAAAACCGTTACTGCCAACAGCTGCTTACTTCCAAATATTCTATTGTTTTATTCCACAAGCAAATCTAATCCCCAACACACTGTAAATAGGGATGATATTCATATTGAATTCTATGCTGATTTTATATCAAAAGTATCGTGGAAGAATCATGAATAGTTGTAAATATTTGAAAGAATATGAGATCTAAGGTGTGGACTGTAAAGTTATTATTGAATGCAGTAGAGTTAAGATTCGCTATAAATGGCTTTCTTAAGATTTCGCATCTTGCGTGTACCTGGCCGGGATGCAACGTCTTAAGTTTCTTTGTTTGATGACATTTAGTTTTTTTTCCCCAATCTGTGCTTCTTACCTACCTAGATGTGGTGGTTATAGGAAATTATTATATTGAGTTTATATTAAACTACGAGTATATTGAGCTATCGATAATTTTATTATTACATGTAAAACAAGTAAGTATGTATTAATAACAGGTTGTGAATATACCTGTTATTAATCGGGATCTAGAATTAATTACGTGAAATTAGGACTCAATTCAGTTAATTAGGAAAAAATGCATAAGTAAACTTCGTAATCTTAAGGCGGGGTGAGTCACAACAGTGGGCCTGTAGCTAAAGTACATTATTAAGAATGGGCGACTTGCTCCCCTCAAGAAAACGCTTGATTCCCGTGTGAACGCCGCTTCACACCAAGAATGTAGACCTACGAATTTATCAGATCTGGCATCCTTAACTACGTGCTATAGGTACATATAACATATTTGAACTGAGACTTCATATTATTTCAAAATGTATTTTGAAAAATATTCCTACTTACTTATTGGAGGAATTGAGTACATTTTGGGGATGAGTTTTTTTGTACAATTGACGAGCAAAGAAGACGTCAACTTAAGTTACACTTACTTGGTATGTGTAACTAAACTTGGACTAACTTCAATCTTCGCAAACAAATAATTAAGTATGTCCTTAAAACTTTTACACGGTATCTCAGCAGCTTAGGGCATTACGAATCAAGAATATTTTCAGCCGAGTCTGTCGGCCCTAGCTCTGTGGCCGCAGTTTAAGACGCTGCACGGGGGTCAATCCTTTGTTTCCTCTTTACATTTCTTCCCTTATTGTTCCCGCCGTCTTGCGAATTCAGAATAGATACAGCTTTAGAAACGGGACCCTTTTCAAGCCGTATTTTTTGTCTTCTAACAAAACCATCGGCAAATCCTCGGTTAGAAATTTAAAGTGAACGAAGTCAGCTGATAATGAAATGTAGGACATGTGAGTTCTTTTTTTATGTTGTGTGTATCTTACGGTATTTGGCGTATGCGGGTTTAACACCGTTTGTGGTTGTTGGGTATTCTTACTTTGTTTTATCAGTGAGTAAATATTCAGCCAGTAATTAGGATTTTACGGGTAGAATACACTTTCTATAAGTATAAACATGGCAAAGTCATAGCCATGTTTTTAGTCGTATCTATTTATCTAAATATTTACCAAAGATGGAACTTTGACAATCACCACAAGGATTATCTGCTCTGTTACGAATCACGAAATTTCTAAATATATACATAACAATATGCTAAATAAATTCAAACACAATTTCATAAATTGTTCCAAAAAGAAGACCTTTAAACACTCACAAATTACCTACACCAACAATTACATCAGTGCCATATCAAGTCAAACTTGGAACCGCGATTCATGTTAAATCCGTTACAATGAACTAGTATATATACCTATAGACAGATACCGCACCCCCGGTAGGTACGGAGCTGCAGGCAACGCGCCCCCGATAACCTTAAACTTTCCGCCCCCACCAGTCAAAATAGTTCGCAGACTCATTTCAATCGTAACCAAAAACAATGGTTATTAAAACCTATATACTTTTTTAACTCGCTTAAATGATTCGAGGGGGTATTACGGATGAGGCCTGCTTATGTGCTACATAAGGCAGTGTCTGTGTATGTGTGTGTGTGTGTGTGTGTGTGTGTGTGAGTGGACGGTGTCCAGCTTTGGAGAAGTACGGGAGAATGAGTACGACCGTCTGCTGTATTGGACAGAGTAGGCTGCGATTCAGAGGGTTGTTTCAGGAAAAATTTATCTAAGATTTTATTTTGGTTCGAAATATTATGTAAAAAAAAAGTACTGTATAAAGAGTTACAGTATCATATTAGCTGAAAGTTCCAAGAATGTATGCTTTAATCCAAAACTGCATTAATATCTGACTAACAACAGAAAGTATCGCAATAACTCCAACAATAAACTATTCGTTTCCGTGCGCGATATTACAAGAGTTAAATGGCTACTGCCGAAATTGCGTTGAGAACTTCGTAGCACAGTCAACTCTGAATTTTCGTAGTCTGTGCGGAAAGTTCATCTTTGCGAGTGTGTGTGTGTGCATTCACACATGCACAGACGCACACAAAGACGTAGTAAGCGCGGGTAAACTAATACCGGGCCGGATTAATACTTCAGTTAGTGAAAAAACTTTTTTTCAGCCTGCCGTCCGGCACAGGGGCGGCCGCAGTAATGTTTGGTGCGAGTGTCATTATACAAACTGCCTACCCTGCTCTAAGCGTAGGTATTCCATACCGTTGCCATGTTTAATTAAAAGATTAATCGGGTTTCGTTTTATTTTCGTCACGTATCTGATAAGTGTTTCAAGCAGTTAACTTTCCTGCCAGAGTTTTGTGTTTTAAGTAGAATGCTGTGTTCGCATGCGGGTCGTAGATATTTATCTGCTCGAATTACTTTCTAGCGAATTTCTAGCGTTCTTTTGCAAACGTTGTCAATGAGTTTTTTGTGTAGTCTTACGAGTTTAACTGCTAGTCTGGCGATAGGGGTGAATAAAAATAGTTTGGCGTTTGGCTAGGCTGAGCCTATCGGGCATAAATCTAGCTGACAGCTAAAAAGACAACGGGAGCCATCCGTCACAATCACGTAACTTACTCGATTAAATGGGACAAAAAAGAGTGCAGCCGGCCCCGGCTAATGACGCCCCCCGCTGACCCCTGTCTTGCCCCCCCTTGCCCCCCCGCCCCCTCCACGCTTCAAAAGTTCAGCTCATTCGAGTGCTTGCTGAGATTTTATTACTGAACTACAGCGTTCGGGCAGGTCGCTTAATAAGGGCCGACTATGGAGATATTGGTTAAGTTTCCATTCCACTCGTCATGCCGGCTCTTTGTACAAATGTCGAAGTTAGCATTTTTCGTGTGTGAATTTCGAATTATTCCGTTGAGGGAAGGCTGAATTCTACATGGCTAATTTTTAAGCCTGCTTTTTTAATGTAAGTTGATTCGAACTCAACTAGCAGGCTATGTAAATGTAAAAAATGAGAACTAAATATAGTGCTTACTGAGCTTAATGACGTCACGAGTACTGTTACGTCTTAAAGCCTGAAAAAGCGGAAGGGCTCGCATGGCTAGCATGAAAGGGTTACAAAGAGGCCGTTGCTGACCACTCCTGGAGTAGACCGTTCACGCCAGTTTGAATTTCGAAAGCTAATTGGTCCTTTGAGGAGACAACCAACGGTTATTTTTTAAGGAAACTGTTTTTAGAGAGTCACTTTCGAGTGGTACTGTACTCTTTTCGAAAGACCGCCCGAAAAGATATTTTTAGCGGCTAAATTGCAATGGAGAAAAGACTAGAAATGAATTTTAATTTTGTAGCTGTGTTCGTTTTTGAAGAGTTCCCGTGCTTTGTGCATAGAGCTGAAAAGCGCTGCTAGGAATTTGTGTAATTTTAAGATACACTCAATCCGTTAAATGCTTGCAACATTTAATATTTTTTTGCCCGCTTATAAATGTGTCGTGCTCAATACGTTAAATAAACACGTCTTGCTTGGGTTTCTAACATTAGAGGGGGTACTTGGGTGATTTCCCCCGAGGTGGCTCCACCTACGCCGCGCCTTCACACTCGATGTTCTACCTCCTTGGTACGTTACCGGTAGCAAGGAGGCCACGTTAGTAATAATCATAATTAAAAAAGAAGTTAGCGTTTTTTATGTATTGAGTGAGTTGACTTTACATAAAATTCGTATTTGTTTTGAAATTGCGTTGGTTAGTAGAGAATGTTTATGGAATAATTTTTTTTGTTAGTACTCATGAACTTTGATTAAAGAAAATATACCTAAATGATTCATGAAAGAGGACACAGTAACTTAATTTGTTGTGTGAGCATAGATTTATTACCAATTTGTATAAGACACGCTAGTTTTCCTACTTTAATACATGAAATACGTAATTTGTAATCGTAGTTTAAACGACAGTAAAACAGCACCGGAATGTAGAACGATACGAACTTAATTATTAACTATTATTAAAACCGTAACCATTACAAACTGAACTTGTCAACTGAATAAGAAACAATAATTTAAGAACTGTGCTGGAGGCCTCTTTGTGTTGGTCAAGTGTTTCAGATAAGGAGCCTGCGCACTTCCGCTGAAGCCGATAACTGTCATATTTAACAAGAAACAATACAATATGTTCGCTCAAATAATTTAATCATGAAATTCCCCCAAAAGACAGCATTACAAAGCACGGGTTTTCATTAAACGGCGGTTTAATTTAGAAAAGAGAAAACAAAATCGCGTGTCAGTCGCCGCCCAAAACTCGTGTGTCATTAGAACAGAATTAAGTCTTTCAAGGTACCCACACAGCGACAGTAATGAAAGACCGTGCTGCCCACTCCTTCGAGACCAGAGGAGTGGCCCGGCCTCGCATGACTGACGAAATATACGGCCACATACACACAAAATACTACCTACTAACTGAATGTTAAGTACTTCATTATTCGTACGGAAACGGGCTGTTCGGAGGCCAATAACGCGCAAATAGCCTAAAAGCTCGGCTCGAGTTGGAGTAATTAAAAAACTTAATGCCCCATCGAAGACAAGATAAGGCCGCGGTCGGAAGAAACACCACTTTTCTAATTACGCTTTCATTAGCTTGATGGAATACACCCGTGTGCTGTGTTCACTATCCACCCTACTACTGCTTTTATATAAAACGGGTGCCTATTGACCACATTTTTTGTTGTAAGTTGTTCTTTTTTGCTTCCTTGTAATTTTGTTATCAGAAGGAAAAGGATATGCGTCGTTCTCAGCTTGACCGTCGACGACCCAAATATTCATTATTGTGAGAATTTGAGCTTAATTTAATTAATCCGAAAAAATAAACTAAATGTTTTACATCCACGTGTCCGTATACGTGTCGAAATTAGGGCAACAATGTAGCGCCCCCATACGTCACGCGCTGTCTTGATGCCGCGATAAGTAGCACCGCGCCTTAGCGTGTTTTAATTATATTATTAACGACGGTGTCCGGCGAAAGGCTAATATTTTATAATGGGTTGAGCGACCAATGATATGTAAATATGAAGCCGCACCTCACTCTCTCGCCATTACTGTCTCGCGTGCGTGTTTAATTCCCAACTAAGACTACATTTTCGGTGGTTTTTATTACTTAACGTTACGAATCGCCAAAGCATTCTTGTGGTGAGCGAGGCCGCTAATTGGATTGGCTGAAAATTTTCTCGACACTTGAAAAAGTCAACAAGAAGTAGGTACGCGTAGCAGGTAATTAGTAGTTTTTTAGAAGTAAGAGACCTCATAAGCTTTCTCGAAAGGGTTGTATTAATTACAGAGTTGCATTGCGAGTGTGGCGCGAGCATAAATGGCTGGCCACTTGGCGCCCCCGCGACTGGCCTTATTAAAATGTTAACACGTAAATTAGACTCCAGGTGGGATGTTAGCCAACCAATTAAATTTAAGAGGTTGCAGCGTAAGCAAACTAAACAATAACATACGTACATTCAGTTACGGTCGGACTTATTATTTCTATCAAAGAAGGGGGGCAGACGCCACTTATGTCATGTTTGCGACGACGACAACTTACGAATCAGAAACATGTCAACGTAATTTTTATATTGACTCAAGTGTTTAATTAATATCATGATTATGATTATATATATTAAGTAAACGCAATCAAATTTAATATTTATAAATTTGCCGTACGATGCACTAGCTAGGCCGGAGTTAAAAAGAGCATGTGTGCATTGCGAGTGTGACGCCAAGCAGGCTACATTTCCGCCGCGGAGCGTGAAAAGGCTGAGTCTAAGTGCTACACTCGTGCTTGGTGGGATGTGTAAAAAGATTAATTGGAGTGGTGCCCAGGAGGTCCCAGCTCTCCGCGAGGTCCCCAGGGCTGCGAGCAGGCCACTTCTGTCACTTAATTAAGTAAAATAACTTAAACGGGTCACCGTCGCTAATTAGTGCTATCGTCGTCTCCACAGCTAATTCTGCGAGTGACTCTTTGTTTGTTTCTTGCTTTGCTCCTTTGAGTCGCGCGGCAAAAGAATTTGTCTTTGCATCGACTTGCGTAAAGGTTGTTTGTGTTGCGGCAACTTTTGAGACTTGGTTTGTTTGTTGAGAAAATTAGCATTTTTGCCGGGGAAAATTCTTGGGTATGTTTTCTTTGGCATATTTTTTCCGTACGTGTGTGCAGGCGTCCTGTGGGCCTGAGACACACACGGTGCTCGTATGAGGGTGCTCCTCCTCAAGTAGCCGCAACAAGTGCCCGCTACTTCACCGTGGAGAGCGTCGTCTTGGGCGGCGCGTCAACATACACTCAATAGACTGCTAGTTTCCCTTCCACCTCCACTCCTGTTTTTACTCACTTCACTATCGCTACGCATTAAAATATCAACATGTATAATACACCCTAACAGAAACGTTGTTAATAAGGCGCAGTGTGGTCACGATCAAACGGCTAGATTGTGAAATTTCCCTAAGCACCGGATATTTTTCACAGGTGTCGCGATTTCCGGAAATTTAAAATGCCATTTATTATTCTGCCCCTCATTAAGTAGCTGCTACGCCGGCACATCTTGTACATAATTGCCGCCGACCGACTCGACTGGGCCCTCACCCTTTCAGTTTTCCTTTCAGAGATGTTTATCGCGAAGGAAATGGTCATTTTCCGTTGTCGCCACAATGCTGCCATTAAGGGGACAATGCTAATGGACTAAGGTGGACTAAGTCGTTTTTTTCAAAGAAAACTATTGTGTTTTTCAGTACTAATGCGAGGCCTTACTAAGTGTTTTCTATTCCAATACCGTTTATATTTTCATATTTTATGTTATAGTTACTAGCTTAACTCTACCTAATCCATTGGAAAAGAGTGCAATTTTCTTAATAAGACGTATGAAGTAATACAGCCTATTAGAAATAGGTACAATTGACGATACGGAATAAACGATTGAGAAATTACAATAAATTATATAAGAAACGATGTTAGTTGTATATCTAATACGATATCGCTGGCACCCTTTAATTTACTTTAACTACAAGTGTATCAAGACACGACACAGCCTACAGCAAACATTGATTATTTATTTTCCTTTTGATCGGTATCTGTAGCCATTGGAAATACTAGTAGGTACAGTAAATATATTTTACCACCAGTACTAAGAGAGAAAGAAATACTAATATAGAAAAATATAGAACGGCTTTAGAAAGTTGTATGGTAGGTACGTATTGATTATTGTAGCTAATATCCTGTTATCTAGTCTCTATCTTTAGCAAATATCGTCACCTGCCGATATCTCTCCCCTGTCTAAGGCTTTACTGGTATCGCACACGTCAATGCATATTGATTTATCTACCACTTCACTCGTAATGCGAACGCAACTTTTATATTAAAGTGAGCCATATCTCAAGCTCGTCTTATCATCTACAATTTTCACGTAAAAGCTGATAGGGAAAGGCTTTGTAACTCTATGTAGGGCTGTTTGTTTTATAGAAGAACGGGGAATGATAAAAGATTATAAGTATATTTATCTTATCGGAAATTATTGATTTTTCTTGGTGTGTGCTAGTATAGAACCTTTATAGATTTGAATAAGTTTTCAGTACCGAGTTTATGTTTTTTTTTACATCACGACCATAGAATACGACAATCATGTTTGTTTTTGAACGCATAACTAACTATAAATAGACATGCCCTATTTAGTCCATCAAATCGCCGCCGCTGCTTCAAACATAGGGTGACCCCGCTTTGATAAACGCCAAACTAAACCCTTAATGAGGAAATAGTGAATTCATAACCCTTCAACTGAATTATTCAATTATAAAAGGGGTCTAAGAAATCAAAATTGGTCTGTAATCGTTTTAACGCTAGAATATAGAAATCACTGAATTCGTTAATCTAAACAAGAGGGGTTCGGTTAATTGTAATTCGAACTAGTCGATTGATTTGTCAAGTTGAGCAGATTTGAAGGTAACATTTTCTATGGAATTGTTGCATATTTTTCATTTAATTCAAGAAGATCATCGGAAAGATTTCGAAAATTAATGAGTGTATATGTAAAAAGCTCCTGGAAAAAATCCTGAAAACCTGCAAAAAAAACAAAAATCCACAATTTCTGACTCACCTGAAGTTTGAGAACCACTTGACGAGTTGCGCGGTGTTGTTCTTGTTGAACTTGATGTCGGGGAAGTACATCTTGAGCACGGCGGAGCTGGGATAGCGCACCCAGAAGAACATGAGCTTGGCCTTCCGGAGGTGCATGGGCGTCAGCGTGGAACTGTGCGGGGGGGTTAAGGAATATTGGAACTGTTTGGGTAGCAAAGTTTGAGATGCAATGGTCTTTGGGCTGGGAGCGGTGGAAGACCCAAATCTTTGCTCAGAGGCAAAAAAGTGGCTGGGATCCCGAGTGGAAGACCCAAATCTTTGCCTAGAGGCAAAGGAGTTTAAAAATTGTAAGATATTGTTCGAGAGTTTATTTCCATCCAGTTGCGCTAGCCACAATAGAAAACTAGAAACAAGGCGAAGTTTGAATCGAATGACTGGAATCCATTTAGAAAGCCGTTATGCAGCCTGCAGGTGCACAGAAGCTCCACAATGGCTAATCCATTCGCATCTAATCTTATAAACCTTTACGTGCCTTATCCGGTGACGACTGGACGCAAACAAATGCAGCCCAGCCGGTGACTGTTTGCCGGCTGCAGCTATTAGTCTATTACAGGACGGCGCAAATACGCAGATTTATTGTGTGAATAGTAAGACAAAACCTTACAAGATGAAGTAGCAAGGTGGAATAATTTAATTAGAAAAATGCGTACGGGTAAGTTTAGCTCCGTCTATCAGGTTTATAGGCTGGTATAATATAAAGCGTAGAAACCGCAGCGCTTGTGCGGCTTCCACAATCGTACCACTAAGTCGGAAGCTACTACGTGCAGTCGTAAGGTTAAACACTACAGAAATAAGATATCTGTGGGTGTCTCCGCAAGGATTTGTGCCCTCGGCTCGGGCGGATTTACTTTATCGTATTGACCTAACGCAACTGGAGTGGACATTTCTAAATGGGATGTAAAAGTAGTTTTCCAAGCAAAAGTGATTGAATTCAATAGAAAATAATTTCCTAATGAAATTCGAGACTCTTTTGCTCAGTCAACCGGCTAAAATATTTGAATAATAATTACTTTGCTTGTTGTTGTGTAGTTCCATTGTAAAAGGATATAGTAGGCTGCACGCCGTCGTAGGGCAGGTCGGTGGAGTTGCAGTCGGAGTGGTCCTGGTCCAGGTGGTGGTGGTGCATGTGCTGGTGGCGCAGGTAGTCGGGGGCAGCCGCCAGCAGCGCGGGGTGCAGCAGCGGCGGCGGCGGCAGCGGCGGCGAGTCCCGCTCCGGCGCCGGCGGCGAGCGCGCCATGCCGCCCGCGCTGAAGAACGGCGAGTAGGGCGAGAACACTTGGCTCTCGTGCAGCCCCGGGTTGGGGATGGCCACGGACGTCGGCAGCGCCATGCCGCCCGGGTAGGGCCGCGGCGACGGCGACTCCGGGAACTTGTTGCTCTCCGGCGAGTGCCCCTCGCCCAGCAGGCGCGACACGGTGCGCGGCGTGATGCGCGTGTCCGTCACCTTGTGCCGCTTCTTCTTGGGCGTGACCACGAGGCTCAGCGCCTCGTTCTGCTCGGGGTTCGGCTCGCGCTCGAAGTGCCCGTTCATGGACGCGTACAGAGACTGGCCGAGCGACTTGGGCGGCGCCTGGAACATGCCGGGCCGCACGTGGCCGTGGCCCGGCGGCCCCTCGTGCATGGGCGGGAAGCCGGGGCCGGCCGGCGGGTGCGGGCCGTTCATCTGGCCCATGAGCATCGGGTTGTGGGACATGAAGGGGTTGCCGTTGGGCAGGCCCCCGGGGTGGTGGTGCGGCGGGTTGCCCTGCGGCTGCGGGCGCTCGGCCGGCTTGGGCGGCGGCGACTTCCTGTCGATGAGGCGCGTGGCGCGCAGCAGGTCCTTGTTGAGCTGGTCCGCCGCCGCCGCCGCCGCCTCCGACTGCTTGCCCAGCACGCGGCGCTGGTGCACGAAGCGCGTCACGATGGAGTCGATGAGGCTGGCCAGCGAGGACGTGATCTCGCTCTTGAGCACGTCGGCGAGCCCCTCCAGGTCGGCGCCGGACACGGGCCCCACGGCGCCCTGCTGCTGGCGCAGCGCGTCCAGGCGCTCGGCCAGCTCGCCGGCCAGCGGCGGCCGCGGCGCGGGCGGCGGGCGCGGCGAGTGCTGGCGGGACTGCGGCCGCGCCTGCTCCGCCGCCTCCTTCAGCCGCGCCTCCTGCTCCAGGAACAGCTTCTGGCTCACGTTGAGGTACATGGCGGCGGCGTTGTTGAGCGGGTGCGGCGGCAGGTGGTGCGGCGGCAGGTGCTCGCCCAGCGGCAGCAGCGGCATGCCGTTGAACCCGGGCGGCAGGTGCTGCGCGGCGTGCGCGTGCATCTTGGCCGACATCATCTTGTTCATGACCTGCGACAGCATATTGGGCGTGGTGCTGGCGGGCGGCGGCGCCTCCTTGGCGGGCGAGGGCGGCTCGGACTTGGGCACGGGCTCGTCCACGTGCTCCACGTCGCTGGACGCGTCGTTGTCCGCGGTCTCCGAGTCCTGCTCCATGCGGTTGCACAGCTGCACGTACTTCTGCTGCATCTCTGCGAGCTGCTCCTGCATGGTGCGCAGCTGCGACTTGAGCGCGTTCTTCTCCACCAGCTTCTGCTGCAGCGGCGGGCGGTCGGGGTCGTCGTCCGAGTCCTCGCTCAGCGTGTGCGCGCTGCTGCCGCGGCTGCGCTCGTAGCCGCCGGCGCGCTCGTGCTGCTGCGGCTGGTACAGCTTGCGCTTCTTGCAGCCGTTGACCTGCGGCGGCGCGGGGCTGGCGCGCATGCTGGACACGATGTTCTCCACGCGCGCGCGCTTCACCTCCGTGGGGCGCGGCGAGGAGCGGCCGGCGTCGTCGTCGGGCTCGCACTTGGGCGCCAGCAGCGGCTCGGGCTCGGCGGGCGCGGGCGAGGTGCGCTGCGAGCCGCCGTCCAGAGCGCCGCGCGAGCCGGGTCGCGAGTCCCGAGCCGGCTGCCGCTCGGGCGAGCGCTTCTCGTGCTTGGGCTCGTCGTTGTTGTTGTTAGCGAGCACATTGTTGTTGTCGGGCGACAGGCGCAGCAGCTCCTTCTTGCGCGACTGCAGGATGTCTCGCAGCACCTTGTGCGCGATGTCACCGCCCGCCGCCTCCTCGCCGGAGTCGTCCTGCGAGGGCGTGCGGGACAGCAGCTCGTTGAGCATCTCCGCGGGCGCGTAGCCGGGGCCGAACAGGCCGAAGTGCTGGCGGCCCTCGAAGATGGCGCCGTACAGTCCGCCGCTCATTGAGTTTGCGGCGCGCGCGGGCGCGTGTCCGTCCGTCGCGAGAGTCGAGTAAGAATTGCGCGGCTCCCCGGCGTCCACGCGCTGTCGGGCGCGTTTCTGTTTCTTTAGAAGCTTATCTCCGTAGGGCGCGTGTGAGTCGGCCTCCTCCTCCGATGACATCACAGGCGAGGCGCGCCGCGATTGGGCGAGCGGGCGGCGGGCTGGGCCCCCCCGCGCGTCCCCCGCGCTGCAACAGAGTGGGGGTCACACCTGCACGCGCCGGCTGCGCGCGGGCCGCTGTGCGCTTGCACGACGCCGCGCGCACTCGACGCGTAAACAACTAATACTTAATGCATTTATAGGTTTTAAACTCAAGTATAAAATACTGTTATGTTATACTTGAGTAGCTTGCGTAGTACCAACAACTAAATTTTTTTATTCATAATAGTTTGACGTTTTGATATATATAAAATTTAACTTTGTAGGTATACTTAGTTGGAAAAATTATATATTACCTAGTTCTTAGTTATTTTCTTATAGGTACTTATAGACAATAATAATATACCTACCACATATTGATAATAGCCGTATTATACGTACACTTATAAAGTATAATAATTATGTTTCTTTCATCAAAGTTTTATGTTGATTAGATTTTAACCGTACGAAATTATCCGACATCCATCGCGATAGACACGGCAATAATTTTCATAATAGTCGTCGGAAAACATCAAATTAAATAGCCGAGGACAAGGAAGCATTTCCTGATCGTCCACAAAGATACTAATGATACTTTGTGCTCATGTTCGACCAATAGCGACTGTTTGAGACACATGTATGATAGCTACATGTGTGAGTCGCGGTCGTAATGAGACAATGAGCTATAACAGTACAGGTACCGGACTATGTAGTTATTCTCTGCGTACATAACAAAGCGTGGAGATATGTACCTATCTGTAACTGCGGCATTAATTCCTTTTGGAGCGTGACTCCGTATTCAGGTGGACAATGAAGCTAAAAATGTCAGAAATAATTCTGTGAGACACGCGCGATGTGCGCGGGCCCACTGCACTGCGGTATGTCTGATCGATCTTATTGGAATTAATACGTGTTAGCTCAGACAAATCTTATAAAAAATATTACAATCTTCAATACAACAAGACAAGAAAACTGTTTTTTTAAATGGTAGATAGTTTTTGCTACCTCAAATTCTTAAAAAAAACATGACTGCTGATGAAATTGGAATAAGTACAATACAAATGACCGAAATGTTTTTTTTCTACTTCATTTCTCAGTTCATTCATACAGCATACTGCATTTTTTTGTAACTCATAACTCTACTTAGCTCAACAACAGTTAATCTAATTCTGATGTAA
This sequence comes from Plutella xylostella, assembly GCF_932276165.1. Taxonomy (NCBI): domain Eukaryota; kingdom Metazoa; phylum Arthropoda; class Insecta; order Lepidoptera; family Plutellidae; genus Plutella; species Plutella xylostella. Next base: position 6,916,729 of record NC_064005.1, read on the forward strand.
TTGTAACTCGGAGTACCGTCCCGTATGGAACCCGCGTCAACGCCGTCCCATGTCATCACCGTGCCGTACCGACAACGGGCCCGCGCCCCCATCCTCCTCTTGCGCAGGAGCAACATCCGTGCACACAATGAGATGCTATCAATGGCGGCACTTCCGACGCACGGGCGCTCGCTCCGTCACGCCCCGCGCGGCTGGTCAAGCTCGAAGCCACCGGAAGCAAGGAACCGGATTTCGGTGGTGCTACTTCCCGTTGCTGTTTTTTTTCGTCAGGTTGTCACATTCTTGCGTTTTGGTTTTCGTGGCTGAGGCAGTGTAGCCTTTAGATACTTTATGTCTTAGATAAATTCATGGCAATTAAAGATTATTGTCCCACCGACCCATATTTAAATACCAATAAATGTATACGACCTGGGATTCTTATGAAATTCCTAAAAAATATCATGAATACCAAGTCTACATACTGAAAGTATAGCTATATGTGTGTCGGTCGGTATTAGGCACTGACTGTACGGATCTGCGGTTGTGTGTGTTGCGATTACGTCTTTTGAGTCCAAACAACAATTTGTGTTTTAATGCCATCACGATTACGAATGAGATGTCCACCATCATGTACCTACCTCTGCACACATAATGTACAATGACTGAAGTACATGGCTAGTACCTATTGTGCTCGGAATTGGCCTGTTTTTGTTAAAATTGTGCTGGCCATTACGTCCGGAAAATGAACTCGAGTTTTGTTTGGGAAATTCGTTTTTGATTCTTATCGAAGCTAATAGCTGTGACGATAAAAACGATGTCTCCTAATTTCTAATAAGAATTTATAACGAAATTCACTTTACAAAAAAAATAATACTATCATTTAACTATGAAAATAATGGAGACAAAAAGATAATGACCGCAACTAAACTTCGATATTCGAGGGAGAGCCGGTACATGTAGTATGTAGAGACAATTTGTAGAGATAGATAATTACGGGGCATGAATAAGCAATGTGCTTGTCAAATTAATATCCGTTACACTGTGCAGTTATGCACCCCGCGAACGTTATGGGAAGTGCGTTTAGACTGTTCGTCATTCTTGTATGGATTTTTCTTCTACCAAATATATGTAACTCTATAAAGACAAATCTTGTTGGAAACACAATCAAAGTAACTGAAACGCCTTGCAGATAGAGATATTGAAATGCCCTTATTCAAAGTCAACCTCAAAACTAACTTATCATCAAAATAATCTATACAATCGTCCAATTTCGTTACCTACTAACAATGCACCTAAGACATTTGGCGAACAGTGTAAAGGCATGTGCATATTGTGCTATAGTTGTTCGTACAACGTGCGTGTGTACCGCAAGCAGTCGACACGACCTGTTGATTTCTACCCATATCGCACAGTAGGGACGCGCCCTAACTGCACCCCGTGCGATAAATATCGATAAATTTCCGATTGGTAGCGTAAACCGTCTCGATAACGAAGGTAGGTTTACACTTCGGTACCTAGATCAGATCCCATCAAACTTAGCACGTATGATTGTAATTTCATGTTACGTATTAGGTACGTAGGTATATATTTTATTATCGTAGGTATCCATTTGACGTTAAGGAACTAAGCTAAGAATTTTCTCAGAAATATTGTATGTAAACGATTTCTTGCGGTTAAATACTCGTAACTCATAAGACCACAATATTATCTGTAGGTAATAGATGTTAACAAATACGCTTGTAAGTAAATTAATAATTCTGGACTAAGACGTCATGATGTAGATATCAGTCATCACGACCCATTACGTCCCCACTGCTGGGGCACGGGTCTCCTTCCAATGAAGGAAGGGTTTAGGCCTAGTCCACCACGCTGGCCAAGTGCGGGTTGGTGGACTCTCAGATATCAGTAATAAGGCTAAAAGTTAGTAATAAATAAGTATCGAATAGAAGCCCAAGCCTAAACTAAGATCCGACAGCCACCCCTGGTAAATTTGCCATGAAACTCCGTAGTATATTACGTATTTTTTACGGAAACTGGTATTTTCCAAGCAGTAAGCATGTCTCTAAGGTTCTCACAGTCATTATCAAATATAAAAATGTCTACAAGCAGTTGTTTCAATAAATAATATTAAGAAAATCATGTGGAAAAGTTTCCCTGAAATTCACCAATAAATTGTAAACTACATTAAAGGTAATTTCAAAAATGGTGTCCTGCCATGTTTCAAATTACTTTTAATGGAAATGGCTGCAACCCTTGAACGTTAAGAATAATACCAACATTAATTGATAGCTTGATGTAAGACTGTAACTCGATGGTATCGCACCGTGCCATATGGTCCCCGGTTTCCCAACAAAGGGTCATTTTCAGAATAATTCCGCTTCCGTGTGTAGGAACGCGTGGGAATGCACCTCCACCCCTTGCAATTACTAACGATATTTATTTATCTATACTTTTGTGTGAGACTCGCCTTAATTACAATGACTTATGGTCAGTCAGCGAGTGCTAGTCACGCAATAATAAAAGAAGCATTTGGAATGCGATAAGAGAATTTCAGAGTTACATATTTATTTATATTATACCTACTTATAGGGAATTCCAATAAAGGAGCTGATGTAACATATTAAAATAAGTAGTCAAACAAAATATGAGGCGAGTACCGAAAGCAATAACGCAATCATGCGACACGACACTGGCAGTATCTAAATGGCACATAAAACTATAATTTCCCGCCAAGAATATAATTTCCCGAAATCAAAATGGCGGGTCATCATGGCAGTCGAAGGCTGCAGATGACGAGATATGCACGTGAGGTGTAATGGGTTGGCGTCGTCGTCGCGTGTTGTCGGCAATTTCCCTACCACCCATATTGTCAGATGCTATCTGGCCTCAGATTACCCGATGTCCCACTTAGGGTGGTGGACACCGGGCAAGGAAATCTGAAAAATTGCAATAAGCCCGAGTTTTCAAAAGATTTACTAACTAAAAAAAATTACAAAAAAAATACTTGGCGAGGATTTTACATGTAGGAATGTAGGTGCTGAAACCATGGAATTCTAAATTTCATCAATCATCATCACACTTATCAGTCATTAAATGTAAATAAGGATAACCAGTGAAAACAAATAACATTTAACGACAAGAAACATATGTGCGATACCACATGTTTGAGGCCACCTATGTAGCTATGACAAAGCAATTTTAAAGACAACTTTTTCTATAGTGTCCAGCAAAGCAGCTAGACTTCACTAGCAATCAACATACATAAATGATGAGGGTTGGCTAGCGTGTCTCCTGGGCCATTACGGTGTTTCTATGAAAAAGGACATTCTGCCTTATCGGCGGATATCGCACGAGAATAGAGGCTCAGATAGCATCGCTCGCGTGGGGAGGCAAGACTTGTCGATATCGATATTGCTTGCTGATTGCGACCGATTAGGGTCAACACTAGCGGGCTTTGCTTTTATGGGTTTGGAAAACGCTAATTTAGGAAGAAAATTTAGTGTTTTTCCATCGCGTGAAATAAGTTATCGATAAAATGAATTATCTATTGTAATACAAAAATTACGCTTAATTACTAAGGTACTCGAAAACATGGAACAAATCCTAAAATGTATTCTTCTATTCACATCGATACAACTTACCCTACTCCAGCAGAGCGGGCATAAGATAGGGACTTATTAGCGGTCCGGTTATTATCTGGCCGTGTATCGCCTGTGACATATGGTTCATATCGTATACGACACAACCAGCCATAGAACGCGGCACGGCATCCAAGAGTGAACCATGCAAAGATATTAACCACCCATGAGGGCACCACTTTCTACGTCAAAACGATAATCAGTTTGATTTACGGTGCTAGAATTTTCTATTCGTGATGAAAACGATGTTTTTCAGTTTGTGTAGCGTGTTGTCTGTATGCGATTACTTCAGTAATTATAGCTGCAGTAATTATCTTTTCTTTGTGACATAGCTGGCGATCGAAGGTCGGTAGAATGTGTGCTTGCATGTATCGGGCTACAGGACATAATATCATTTATGTTTGAATATAAGTTTTCATCATAATCTGGACCCTATAAATATACTACTTAAGATGAATACAGCTTAAACAGATAATATGTTTCTGCTGTGATTCCAATCTACAGTTCAAAGGAAATTGTAGATTTATGAAGATTCAAACTTATCTTTAAGAAAAACTAGTTGGTCCTGTTTCTCATTCAGCATTCAATATCTAATATAAAAAGCTACAGCGTTGATTGTTGCGAAACGTACACACTCTTATCACGCGTCTGTCCGTTCGTCCAGCGCACAAGAATGATAAAACAAGTGTCCAGTTTCATTCCAACTCAAACACATCTGGCCATTTTATCAGTCGTAAAACACCAGACACTGTGGTTTTAAGGACAAACAGTTATCAATATATTTTTCTGTCGAAACTTCCGTCCTCTTTCAAGTTTGAAGCCGCTGGGGAATTGACACTGTAGAAACAATATTATGTATACTTAGTATTTTTTGTTTCCTGTTGATAGCGTCATTATGAGAATTAAGTATGTTTGTGTGCGATTATTGTTATTACTTGTTAAGTACGCAGAAGTTCTAAGATTATTTACATAAGTATAAGTACGCTCCTATGAATATGGTCTTCAGGTAATGACTTTGACTGAAATGGTTCTTACTTTCCAATACAGCCATTCAGTCAAATAACTTACATTACGTAACTTTGGGCACTTAGGTTCAATCTGAGCGTTGGCATACTATCAAAATATTACTTACCTCCATATTTTTTAGCATCTACGAGTATTTCCCCTCCATACCTAACACACACGCCTGGCCACGGCGGGTCACACCATCGGTCTCGAAGCGTTCCCTTATGCGCACTTGGCGAGGCAATTTATCTATTAGTCGGGTTCCGCAGGCAAGGAACGGAACAGAGTCAATTGGCCCGGGCTAAATAGGAAACAATCTTGCACGCGCAACGGTTAACCGACGGAACTTCAGTCAATCTCTGCTGTTGTTAGCTGATGATGCATGAGATGTCCTGTGGGACGCTGGATTCGGTGGTATTATGATTTATTTATCCTTTCGAGTACTTACTAATATTCAGTACTACTAAACACAAGTTTTGCCTTAGGGCAGATATATACTTCAATGGTAAGACAAAAGTTATGTCGGGAATAAATTCTGATGCTGTCGCTTCAGAATATGGTATTAGGTAGTGACAGCAACAATTCTATTCCTCAGGTAACAATTATCTGAATATTGAAGAATCTGCCCTTTGTCTGACCTGGTGCGTTTTCCAGCAAAAAAGTTACTTATTTGAATATTTATTGCTCATGGGAAATTATTACATGGTGAAGACCACCCCTTACTGTGGGTACATGCAGATATATGTGACGTCACCATCGTCAATGACATGGATGAGATGACCGAGCCATCTTTGTGGAGGCGACGAGCCGTGAGGAGGGATGAAACAGGTCAACCTCAAACAAACTTACTGTCTCCGGGTACTTTTATTAAGATTTTATATCATACTGTAATGTTACCTATAAACCCGAAAGTTTGTAAGTATAGATGAAACATTGAGACTATTTTTTATCCCATGTCCTCAAGCGAAAACTTTTTAAGGCGAAACGTAGCTCGCAGGATCTAGGTAGGTACCTACTACTGCCACGAATCTTTTAATATATTATTAAATGTAATCATAGGATATTAAAAACAAAACAAAACTAATAACTATACTGATTACAAAAGCCGAGAGATTGCACGTAAGTATTAGAGGAAGGAAGCGGCAATAGAACTCACGATGAAGTAGCTTGGCCCTCGCGATAATCGTCCTGTGTTTTGACGTCTGCTCTCTAGGATGTTTCTATTAGAACAATTGTCGTGATTTGCTTTCGCTCGTGTGGAAGAGAGGAAGGGTATTGTTAAGTTGATGGGCCTTCATGTAACTTACGGCGCTCAATCAATCGACTTTTAGGAGCAAGTTTATTCAATTTTAAAGAAGGCCAAAAATTTGCTATAAAAGCTTTTGAATAGAAGTAAGTAGGTATGTATAATATTATAAATAAAAATAAAATAAATAAATTGTCATTTATTTCAGGCTAGACTATTATGGCAGATTGATGACATTAACATCAACTTCAGTTTTTTAATAAAACAGTTGAGCAATTCCCGTTTCGAAATTAGAACTTTGAGAACAGCAGTTTGAAAGCAATCGTATTCTGGAACTCTCGCATTCGAAACTTAAATTCGTCTCATTATTCTTGCAAGTTCCGGTCATAACATCTCGTGCAGACGCTGGCTCTATAAAGCCGCGGCTCACTGGCTGCGTATTGCCAAACTTGTCTCATCGAGATCTTGAGGCCAAAAAGACTGCTGGCCATCGGCCAAGAGAGCTACACTGACAATTGGAGTATCTGCTGTAGGTATTCCTGTCCACTTGAGATGTTATAGAATTTGGTATGAGTAGTTACAATTCTTTTTCAGAGTCAGGTAGTTGTAAAAGTTAGGATGAGGTAGCTGAAAAAGTCCTGCTCTGAGTTTGTATTGTCAAACATTCAGTAATCGAATTAGTATTAACTATGTTTGCTACTCATACTTTATTTTTTTACTATCTTTCTATATTTATCGCATTATCCGCTGAAGTCAAAATTAAATGATTACTTATTTTGACTACCCATTTTTTTTCGTTTTACTTTAAACATTTCAATTTATTTCTATACACAGTATTCCGAATCGTACAAAACAAACCCGAATACGTACGTACCGTTTGTACGCAACTGCCACTGCATACATGTAACTGGTTAAGTTTCATGCAGTTTTAACGTTACTTGCTCTAAGTGTAATATCTAGTAATAACACTGTACAACAGTACCAACTATTTCGTATGTCCCACTGGCACTTGAGTCTTTGTGATAAGGGTGGTTTTAGGTTGACGGGGGTGCATGGGGAAGTTAGTTCTGTAGTTGCTTGGAGGGTTCCATAGACTGCTGCAGCCTTTGGCTTTAGAATGTTTATTGAGGAAAGCCTTGTGCAGACCAGACTTAGCGGTGTTTTAAATGTTGTATACTAAATTACAAACTGCACTTTGCTGGTATTACTAGCCGGTGAACTTTCAATATAACTTTGTCATCATAGCTAACTAACTTAATTTAAGACAATAGGGACCTTGATTAGAGACAAACATAGAACTGGTTTCATTGCTATGAGTTAAAAAAAACCTAGTGAAAACATTGAAGATCAGCTAAAACGGTATAATAATCTTAATTGGAACAATTAGAAACAATTATGTATCTTCCTGAATACTGAAAACATGTGTGTCTCTTTGTGATGTTTATTTTCGTACGACCCTGGATATCGTAACGCAAAAAATATCAGCCCAAGTACCTACCTAATTGTACTTATTATTTACCAAAGAATTAACTTTATGTAGAACATTACTTAATTGAGACTATTTTATATTATCTAAGCTAAGGTAAATTATGAATTCATTAGGTACGTAAGATGTCCTATTTTGATTTTACAGTAAAGTTTAAAAGTAAGATTAAGAGTTTAGAAGTATTTATTAATAAATTAAGCAACATATGCACACAATTCTCCTTTTTCAGTCATTTGTTATAAATACTCAATAAGACAGCATTGATACTAAATACAATCAGCTAACCTGCGCCACAAACCACACCCGTTTATCAGACAACAAAGCCGAGCAACTATCCGTCATCTGATGCAGTATTATTAACCCAATGCCGTCCACACGAGTCTTGGCTTAATCACTCATTAAGGATATTTCCTTTTCACCAATTAATACGAGCTCAATTCGAGGCTTCGCGCTAAATTTTAACATGCTCCTGCAAACATTCTAACTCGACCGTCTATAAACCATTCTTAAACTAACCACCCAAAGCTTATATTCACTTGGCAGACCCGCAAGTATAAACGTGACGATGCTCTATAAAATTGTAGAGCAAACGCCACAGCCAAAACTAATATCTAACACTATGCGTTTAGAACCAGCAGCATCTAAACCTGTTTAATATGTAGTCGTGCGGCGTGTGGCGTAATCAAAGAAGGTTATTTAGAGCTGCAATTTGTTGGCTTGAAGCAGGAAAGAGGATGTGAGGAGATATATTTAACCTTTGTCACGTACAATCGGATCTAACCCGTTGTTGTGACGCGATGTCATAATTGGGGCGACTTTAAGTGATCTGAATCGCTCTGTTCCGTTTCAGCGTTTATGAATATGAAGCGCTGCGCTAAATAAGATGCTTACGAAGTGTAATCATTTTGAATATATATCGCTTAGATTAACGATACACGAACTAGATATATTGTATATTTTAAACAAGGTTTTAGTCGATTCTAATTTCAAAAGAGATAAATTCTAAGCACTCTAAACCCCAATTTGATAAGTAACTACTTACAAACACCTCCAACGCACTTGTGTGGTTCACTGTACTTCAACTACTTAGTTCTTGGTATAATCGCGATCGTTTCGGCCTAAGTGCTTAAGTTTCACTCAGATTTCAGATAAAACCCAACGCGAAAATCTCAATTTACTGCTGAATTCACTTCGAAACCTGACGGCTATATTTTCAGTTTGCAATTCAAGCGTTCTCTTATATCGTTTTGAATATTTTTTATGATGAAGTTAAGTATGTATCTACCTAATTTTATTAAGAAAAATATGTCTTATTGGCTGTCGTGGCAGAATGTATAGGAGCCATCCGAATCAATGAATACAGCTTCTGGTATCTTCGCACGAGCTCCGCGCCGTACACATTGGAGTCGATTTTCACCGCTCTATCGGTTAAGAAAAACCTTCACTTGACTTTCGGGTAATCGATATGGTATATTTTTATGAACTTATTGTGTCAGTGTGCTCGGCATAGGTCTGGGTCTTCCACGTATCCCTGTCATTTTAAATATCAGGTATATTTTTGTTTGCACAAAAGTAAAACACTGGATCCTGTCTCCATCCGAACTTTCCACACGCACCAATCTCAACTTGCGTCGTAGGTACCTACGCTATACCTAGATATCTATATGTACCTGACTCGTGAATGCAAGTCGTTCGGAATCAGAGAAAACTTCCGCCTCAAGTCCTATTAAGCCTCGCTGAAAACATTGAGAAAAAAAACTGTCTTTCGCTAGAGGGTTCCGTACGTATTAAGTTTGAAGGTTATAACCAACATAATGGTTATATACTGTCTGAAATATTGTATAAATAAGTTCTTATAGTAAGCTCAATATCGATTTTTGACACATTCATATGTTTATGCATTTGATAGCTTAAACATATTATGCTGAAAGCTTGTGCAGTCGATATTGGAGGAGATTTCATATGTAAGTAGGTATGCATTTTAGTCTTTGATTCTCTATTGAGTACTAAGCTTTTGTTCTTACAGTCTGACAATAAACTACAAGAAAAACTATTTCAAAACTTAACCCTAAAATACCCATGGGCCCGCAACTCAACCCGTTAATGCGCGGAGCATTCCCGCCTTGTGGTTAAAGATTGACAGACGAAAGGGTTGAGATGGGGAGGGGGATCGGAAGTGAGTGGAAAAAATTATACGTGGCCACCGCCGTCGCATCTTACCATCGCGGCCCAGCGCGGGACGCGTTCAGAAAGGCAATAGTTTTTTGTAATTTTTTTTTTTCTAGGAAATTTAATTGTTGCCGTACCTATTAAGAATGAAAGTCATTTATTTCAAACACACACAGAAACAATACAAACATGAAGTAAAAAAATAATAAAAAAAATGCGTGATTTAATTTGATTTGATGATAAAAACAAAATAATAAGACGACAAAAAAAGTACATCCGTACATTTTTCTACTTTGGTATTTTATTTTTTACTATATTGGAAAGAAAACAATATGGCATGATGGATTACGTGTTTGCGGTTCTTACGCACTGCGGTTTTGCTATGAATTTTGGTAGGTTTATCGTTTAAGTAACACACAATCGTGTATTGTATATCATAAATCGGTACTTATTCTAGGTAGGTATTAATCATTATGTTGATCATACTGTACTTACATATTTTTTATTTAGCTATGATATAAGGATACCTAGGTATATACCTGCACTATAAAATATCATAGATGTACTTATAAGAAAATCCGCTAAGTCATATAAGTATGTAGCTATTAAAAACTTTTTTTTAGTTCTTCAAGATAGACAAGAAAAAAAAACCTAACCTCTTTTCGGCAAAAATAACAAAAATATGTCACCTCCTTACTTGTCTAAGTATGAATTATGCCGCTCGGTGTATTCGTTAAGGGGCGGATCCATTCATTCTTTTTGTCCTCTGCCTACGGTTAAGGAGGTCCACCCCCCCACCTCCTACACCCCCCCGACTTGCGACTCGAGAATTATTTTTTTCTAGACTACTCGACGACGCTGAAAATCGACACACTTGCCGGTAGTTTTTTTTCCGCTTTCGCCCGATGATAGTTCGAGTGACTTTCCGTGTAAATTTCGAGAGTTGAAAATGAAAATATATTTTTTTAAGTTCTTATTCTGTATTCGAGATGAGTGGGGTAGAAATGTGTAAATAATATCAGATATATTCTATGGTTTAAATGTGTTCTTCTGTCACTTCACTATTTATTTATCGTAAAAATACGCGCTTTACGTTTTGTGTAAGTACTTACCGATCATAACTAAACAAATACATGCACAATGCTCATCTATAGGTTTATTTATTTAAATCTCTATAGTTTTTCTCACAGGCTTCGCTTCGCCTTTCATATTATGTGGTTTATAATTTAACAGCCACGCATTTTATTTAATACCAAATAGGTGAGATGTCATGTAGTTTTTAACGTATTAATCCAATTATCGCATGTTTTCTATCGACATCCACAACATTGTGTAAACTACCATCACTATCGGGCCTCTACTGTCAGTAAGACGGTAATGAAGTAGATTTGTTCCACCTCCTCGCTTCTACTACAGGAGGGTTACTCTATACTGACGAAAAACGAACGAACTTAGCTACTGTGTAATCGGCACGTTTTATACAACGAGATAGAGTCGTGGCTCACACAGCAACGCTTCGAAATGTCGTTTTTCGTCATATAGAGTGAACCTCCTGCGCCCGACGCTTCCTTGGGTGTTGCGGCCCTCATAGAGACTTTCAGATGCCTTGAGCTTTCTTACGGGTACCTGATTGGGTTTGGTGTGAGTGTAACTTTATGTTTTATTGTAGCTCGTATATTTTTTCCTTCTGTTAGCTGATTTAAATTGTAAGTCTTAACCGCTGTAAAAGTTTCAATTTTGAATCATAGTCATAAAATATAGACTGATATATTTTATTTATTGGACTAAGTAGGTTTAAAGCTATATCTTATATTATTCTGTAACCCTTTAAGTATACCTATGTAAGTATAACATAAAGATTCCCCTATTCTCATCAAGACATACTATATTTTCTCACTTGAGTTGTATTGTCTAAGTTTTCCGTAGATCTTTTGAATTCAACTCAAAATGGAAGGACCAGACAGACCAAGGGGGAACGAAAATAAAAAAAAATACACTGCACTTGCATATACGCATAAGTAGGACTGTGTTACGGTTAAAGTTGGAAAGGATATTTTACGGAAACTGAAAAAAAATGTTATAAGGGTTTAGAGTTTAGAGTAAAAAGAAGTTAAATTACTATTTTAAATGACATACATATGCTCACGAATCTCTTATTTGCAAGGTCAATGATATCGATTCTGAAGGCAGAAATTTTAAATTTAGCGATGTCAAAACCTTAATTTCTTTGTTTAAAATTCGACTCTATGATTGTTTCCGTAAATGTCATTTTAAGCCAGCAAATTTTTTAGTTTGACAGCGTTAAAATTAGAATTTCTGCCTTCAGAATCAACATCACTATGTACCTATGATAATAATTCCATAGCCATAATGTGACACGTATAACACGAACTATTCACAAATCTCACATGTATAATAACAACACACTGATTCACACTAGCACTTAATCAATATTAAAGCAAATCATCATCACTGTAAACTTTCCCGTCATTCCGCAAAATGGCCAGTTGCATCGACTGGCAGTTTAGCGGCGACATCCTCAAGATCATTCCGAAGGCCCCCCACGATATGCACTAGCCGAGAGACGCTATACAAACTTACAGATAAAGGGCCCCAAGTGGGCCCCAAGTGCCCCCCAAAAGGGGACAAGACGCAGGGTGCAGCTTGTCTACGGGAAGTTATGCACCAGGTACGAGTAAGTGGTTTTTTTTCTTTCATTTTCGTACTTCTGCTGTCTATGTATAGCTTGGTGTGGCCAGATTTTGTATTGAAATCGCAAGTAGGTGTATATTTTTTTTTTATGCAAGTAGTAAGATTTAGTATTATTTTAGAATTTATTGATGATATGAACTGGCCCTTCATCATGGTGACAAACACCGAAATGCTAAGAAGAGTATTAACTTAACCACAGAATAATAACCAGTAACTAAACTATGTTTCCAGTAAAAAAATTAACCACAACTTCAACTGAGTCCCAGAAAACGTGTAAAAAACGTGATTGTTTTATAAATAATTGAGTAACTGGTCCTTGCTCTCTCTCCTTGCTCTGCTAAGTCCCCGCATGGTATCAAGTGACTCATTGTGTAGGGCTCTTTATCTGAATCTTACCAACTAAGATACTTTTGTTGGTTCGCCACGGAATTAGAAAGTTACTATTTGAAATATGAGCCTTAATATTGTTATGTAAAAAAGCTTTAGAAAACCTGAACTTTTCTGTTTTTTTTAAACTGATAATCGAATGGTATCTTACTTCCTTTCATGACTGTCTTTCAGTTTCTTTAGTAAGTTTGGTTAAATTATCTATCTAATTATTTGAACAGATTACCTACAAGTATGTATTTCAAATTACGCAAAACCTCGACTCTATACGCAAGCCTATAGCACGGCTCTTTTTACATAAAGCAAAATATAAACATATTTAATTTGTCTAAGCCTTTTGTTCCTAGGTATCTTTCTCACTTGTCTTAGCGACGGTACAGAAAGGAGTGTGAACTTGACACTTGACATTGTCTCCCTCCACGCACCTGCGTCTCCTTTGTTCACCTCCTGGCCCGGATTCGTTTCACACACGGGTTTGTGGAGACAAGAAGTCATGCTTGCTAGCTTTGCTCCCAATAGCAACGCCTAGAAAGTATGAGCTTCGCTAATTGTTTTTGTTTTTCAACAAAGGGAAGCAGTTTCAGTTTTCAAAGTATTATTTCTGAAATAAGTACAGCAAAGACGGGAGATTTTTCGTGGAAAGTTGCCGCGGACTTTTCATACTCTTTGGCTCTTTCATCAGTTTTCTGTTCAGAAATTCAGAAACCACATCATTAGTCATGTCTTAAAACATTTTGCGGGTCCGTGTCTTTCTTTCTATTTGTACGTAATTCGAGGGCCGGGGGGGCGTGGAGGGGGGGGGGGGGGGCACTAGACAACTTTATACCCTTTCGTCGCCTCAAGAAAAACTAAGTACACGGTAAGTACAGATTTTAATAAGGGGGGAAACTTGCTGATGAATGAAGTAAAAACTGGGGCTGAAAATAATAAGCGCGGAGTTTGTGCTCCATCTTTCCCACTTTTTTTTTTTTGTGCCCCACTGCACCAGCGTTTGTTTTTAATGAGCAGCGGATTTTATTAATCAGGTCCTAATCATTTGTTTTTTAAAGATTAAGGTCAAGAAGTTTTTTTTTATATTTTTGAGTTTAGAATTAATCCTATTAGTCCTATGTTTGTATAATAGCTTAAAAGTTACGAATAGGGACCAATATTCAACGGAGATAGTAATTTTATTCATCTAACTGAGTCTATCTTAGCTACTAAGGCGTATCTAGTTTTATGGTATTAAGGCCAACTAAGCACATTTATCTAAGTTTTCTACCAATACAAAGGAAACATCTATAAAAATACGATTCTTTGTTTACTGAAATACCTTCAGTAGATGTTAATTTAAAGCTAGTTGCCCCCGCAGCTCGCTCGAAGTGCATCGTTGCGGGGGCGGCTGGACGGATTTACACCTCACCTTTATAAGAGAAGGAATCTACCGAACAGCATCAGTCCTTACTGTAACTTGACATGGGTAAAAAGTGTACCTACTACCGGAAATATTTAGTCAAAGTTCACTGAAAGTTTACCCGAAATGTGCACCACATAATGGTTTCCAGAATTTACCATAGGTGAGTGATTTAATTCATAGATGCAAAATTTGTGGTCTTCTTCTCAGCGTGTCGGTGATAGGAGATAAAGATAACTAGAGCGCATCTAGGGTTTGTCACGGTGGTGGAAGGATTGGCCAATCAGAAAAGCTTCAGTCGCTGACTGCGCTGGGTACAACTTTGCAATGTACGGATAACAATTTATGTTGATGATTTTAAAACATAGAATTTGATTGTGTTCTCCCTAATAAAGCAAACGCACCGACCATAATGTACACCTTATTATTGTACCTAATAAGTAACAATTATCAGGCGCGTGTCGTCACGGCGGCGTCACGGTGTGCCGCCGGAAGCTGCGCGCGCGCAGGACGCCATTGTGCTTGGACCCCCGCTTCCTTCCGGTCGCGATCTCATTGGCTGCCTCCGAGAGGCGCGAGAGTAAGGTGCAGGAGACAGCGGGTTAATTGGAAACTTTGGCAAAGGTACATTTTATTAAAACGTATTACATAATTTTATAGGAAGACGTAGGGCCTTTTATGCGGTAACTTTATAATTCATGATTTGTTTAATAAATACCTCTGCAGATGTTCATAATTTTAAGCAAAAATTTTGTTTTGTTGGAGTAAAAATGTGGATACTGTCATAGAATAAGAAATTCACCTTGCCACTATAGGCATAGATAGCACCATAGAATAACGAGACTAGCCACTTGTTATTCTATGATAGCACAAACCTCTGTGCTCCCGTGACTCGAGCCGGTATAAGGTCGACGCTCGCTGATCTTTGGCTCGGAACGGCCGACAGACTTTCATTCCATTGGGTGTCGGCTCGTACGCTGATTCATACGAGGGAGCTGGTGATATTGAACATGATATTGGGGTCTTAAAGGTCGAAACAGATGATTTGCGAATGTGAATGTGACTCAGTTAACCGCTAATTTAAATGGCATGAGAGTTTGTAATTCTCAGCTGGTGTGATCGATCTAAATCCTGCGTCGGCGACCCCGTAAATATATTATGTGCCGTACCTCTTGGTTTGTTAACTTTAACGCTTATAAATTTTGACATAAGATATACCTAGGGAATCTAGGGATCATAAATAATAAAAGTACCTTTTTATTACGGAATTTCCACGAGAAGATGAAATCTCTTTGTGGCTAAACTCATAATTATTATCTTTTTGGGATATCATGATGGGAGATCACTGAAAAAAAATTCAGTGATCTCCCATCGCAGTCTATCACGAAAACAGCTCGACATATCGCGTTTATTGGTTAAATCCCCGTCAAAATCATCCCTCAATAAGCTAACTACACACATAACGTATTCTTAGTACCTACGCATAAAATCCGAATATAATGATAATGAGCCTAAGCTGCCACATACGGCACCTGTGCGGGGTCCCACGGGCGCGGCGCGCTTCTCACGCACTCGCCTTACACTTCCTTCCGGCGACCGCAGCGCTGCGCCCGCGCACCATGCGTTCCGAAACTGCTACCGATACCGTGGACTTTAGCTTAACCAACAATACAACATGGTGGAATAATGAATAGTGTAGTACTTGCTTGTAATGTAGGTAACGTTGTTGTTGAGAAAGTGATGTTAACAGTGTTCAAATGAAAAGTTCATTGTATCGCGCGCGCGCGTATATTAGTAAAAAACTATCGGTATAAACTGACGATGCGATGCTGGACTTGACTATTAAATTTGAACCAAATAAAAAAAACTTTATGTACCTACTTACACAATAGTTTAGAGATATGTTATAAGCGATAATTAAAAACCATTGCCAGTTAAAATGGGTAATCTTAGAGTTAATCCACCCCACACCAAGACTTCTTAAGAAACCTGCATTGAATTTCCGAACGCACCCCCAAGGGTCACTCAGTGGTTAGCACATTGTAAGTGATAGGCACTTAAGGGCGATTTTCGTTTGTCGCTCGGACGCACCCGCTAGTCCTGGGAAGTACTCCTTCCGGGAATTAGGCTCTTAAGAGCAAGAGGGTTAGAGTGACAAATCTTTTTTTGATTGTGTGAAGTGAGGACCTCGGAAATCGACGTTTTAGTTCGGAAGCTCGTTACGGGAGGTAGCCATGGGAACTCTTTGCGTGTCGTGACCTTTTGTGTGTTTTTATGGTAAAATTAGTTTGGTTTCCTTACCCCGGTGTAGGTTACCAAACGAGAACATAAGGCAGTGTAGGGTCATCTACGACTTTCAATGTATTTTTTAAACATCATCTAAGAAACTTGCCAAACAAAATAATGAATCTAATACCAAATGCATTCATTTAGCTCGTTAACACAATTGATACCAAACCTTTCAACTCTCAAGACTGTATTAAACCGTCTTTTGTCTGTTGCGGTTTCTTTCGGCCACTTTTTCCTCCTCGTCTTTGTTCTTCGGCCACTTGGCGCATTGTTCTTCGGCCAGTTCGTTCCCACGAGGCTCTCGTCTCAAGGAGGCAAATAAAGGGAGACACTTTTGTTTCAATGTTGCCACATTGTTTTTGTGTACTATGGATGGATGTGGATGTCCGTGGGAGCGGTTTAGAGTAGTGGCCATTTTTGTACGGAGTTTATGGTGCTTTACAGGAAGGTTGGGGCTTGAGAGGAAAGATTTTAGGAGGTCATATTTCTATTATTGCAAAATTTGTCATACAAAAAAAATATCGTTATTATTTAAATATAAAAGATGTAAAAAATTTACTCGCTAGAGCAAGAAGTAAGTATATTTATTGTACCTTGCTTAAGTAAGTATATCTAATTCAATCTATGGGTAAATATAGTTTTTATTTATATTATTTTCTGTCCTTTTTAAGATGAAGATCGCGTGTTGTGAGGTAATCAGGGGGAGTTTACACAAGTAGAAATACAGTACTGGTAGTTTGAGAAAATAGAAATACTTTTGAAAGGGTTAAATTATTTACATTATGATAAGCAAATGTTTCAAACATGTCTTATGGAAAATTTGTGTTTTTGGAATTACTTAAGTACCTGTTTATTTTGAACTAGTATTTGCATCGTATAAAATATCCACTATTTGTATAGATTTAATAGTTGTCACTGACTTTATCGATTTACAAGTTTCGACTTTTTTTTATCAATGACACTATTTCAGTAAACTTCATTAGGTAAGTACAGAAAAATTCAAGCAATTCTATCAAACAATACCAAAGTAAATACTAGAGTAATGAAACTTATAAACAATACAACAGCAATACGTGTCTTTTCCTCCGGCGGGGTGCATTACCTTTAGTTTTAGAACAGTAATTAAGGCAACGGTCGGCCCGGCTGTCGTACCGTACCGGCCGAGGCCACATCTGGCGTCTTACCGTTGGGTGTGTGTGACCCCGTCTTTAGGTCATGCCAGAAATGCCAGGGAATTATTTTTTATTGTTTTTGTTGTTGTTTTATTGCAAACAAGCCAGTTTAAATAATATATTACTGATTTTTATGTTTATTAGAAAGGAAGAGCTAGGAGATGAAGGAGCTATTCTGTAGTACTAGTTTCTAGTTATTATTCCATGGTGATACGCTGGATGATCTATGAGGCCTGGCGTGTTGTTAGGTGTTAAATTAAGTTCAATAAAGAATATAATTATTATACTAAGATGTACTCATAGAGACATGGTTAACTGTGATCTAATTTAAAGAATCGAAAAGTGTAAAGAATCTAATTAACTTTACTTGTATTATTTTCCTTAGACCATCTGTACGTAGGTTCACTTAAATTTCTAATGAGGCGTTTGTTAAAAAAAAAAAAAGTTCCTTTTTGGAGAAATAGATGGCGTTGTCTGGGGTTGTACCAACTTTCAAACCCTCAGAACACACTCAGATCACAATATGTTATTCTGTGAGGCTAACGAAATGTGAAAGTGACGTAGGTAGGTGGAATTGTAGTATTATTTTCTCTATGATGTCGATGTCACTGTTGCTTCAGCTTCAGAATACTTAGCACTATCCCAAGCCACATGCAGTCTGAGCCTCGGAAGGATGGCTCGCGCTACCACCCGACATTTAATCACAACTAGTGAGTTCTTATTCTGAGTTTAGTACTCTTTGCTCTCTATGTAATTTTTTACAGTTGGTACACTGCGTTTTCACGCCATCTATCGGCTTACCCAAAAGCTCAACTGACAGCTGTCAAGGAAAACGGCTCATTGATCGAATTCAATATTGCCGAGTCATTTCGCATTTGTATCAACGATTCAACACATGTTTCGAAATTGGAACCCATTTCTAATTAAGCTATGTCTTGGAGGAAGCTAGAAGACATTGTTATTTTTTTTAATCGATTGTGTGTCATGCTGGCCGAAAAGGAAAGTGAATAGACGTTTTTGAATTCAGAAGTCTTGGGTTGATTAGGTTTTTGTAGCGAACTTCCGGGTTGTCGCGTCCTCAAGTTTAAACTTCGAATGTGATGTGACGGTTGAACAGTTTTTCTGGAAATTGATATTTCTTAGGTATCTATTAGAGCGCCAGACATCCGGCTGTGTAGTGGCGCGTGCTCAACCCTTAATTGCTTCATTTGGTAGCGATAATGCGTTTCTTGAGTGATCATCAGGTTATTTGCTTTGAGGAGTTCTGCTCGGCTTGTTATAGAGCAGTTGAAAATCATTAATTTACGTCAGAACCATAAAACATCGAAATTTTGGATACAATTATTTGATATTTCCTACATCAGGATTAAGTAATAAAAGTTAATGACGCTACAGATAGTCTGTGCATGTAGCGCATACAAACTAACAAGGTGATCATAAAATTCAGAATCAAATGGAATTAACGACAGGCAAAATATTAGGCTTTCAACCAAAAACAAAACACTGACCAATCACGAATTTGTGAATACAGAATTTGTTAAACTACCGACAAAATAGTGCGCCAATCACGATTTTGTGAATTCGGTATCTGGCCGGGTGCTACAGAAAACCAATACGGTGTACATAGCGTACACGTATAAATACGTAAAACTACGCACGGGCTAAGCAAACTTTATCTGTGAGTGTGGTGACGCACACACGCACGCGCGCAGACGTGTGGGTACGCGCACTCACACAATGCAATATTGCAAATGGGCTAGTCGAATGTATTCGTTCGGCGCCCGACAGCCGCAGGGGTGGGGGCGGAGACGAGATGCGTTTTTGTGCAGTACACTTCTCTAGCTACCATCGTATACCCGAGTAGCCGATAACGTCCTTAGTACGCGTAATAACCCCTGCTGTCGGAATGCGCTGTCAGTTTTCAGTGCTCAATTACGTTGTCTGATACACTCTTTCGCCCCCACTAAAAGTTGAGCTGTCAACTGAGGGGTAGGCCTTTTGAAAGTGTAGATTATTTTTAGTCACATTACATGAGCTAAGTGGCTCGGCTAGTGTGGCCACACCTGGCTGGCGGCGCTCACGGCCCGGTTCACACTTCTTTCAGCGCTTTGATGCGCCCCATCGGAACGATACATGAAAGGATATCGCTTACTTCGTTACGAGCAGAAAAACTTGCCAAAAGGAAATCTAAAAAGAACGATCTCGTTCAAATGCTCATATTCGTACAACAGCGCAACTCTTCTACATTTCCTTACTTTCTCAATTGAACTATTGAGCTATTCAGCTACATTGGTTGTAAAAAGCTCATCCAATTCTAAACCCGACGATGCAACCGCAAAGTAAATGCGGCAACTTAATTACGCGCCGCACTAACCTCAAGTCAATGAAAACTGTTTGTTTCTAACAATCAATTTATTTAAAGCATAAATCGCTCGCACCCTCGCAGCCAGCACACAAAGCGAGCCTGCAGTGTCCACTCTCTTACGTATGCGAATTTTGCGAACGCACACAGGCTCCAGTTTTCTCCCACACAGCACTGGTGCCTGTATAAAATTTATAGCTCACACTTTTGCAGTGGCTCGGATACATATAGCTCGAGTCGGAGGCTGGGAGACTGGTCAGCCATTCCGTGTCCACGAGATTTATAACCCTCTCCGCTTGCTCCAACTTTAGAGCACGGCTGTGGCCACACGCATCTGCTGGAGGCTTTAACTCCAACGCAGGAAGGACCGGAATGGTTTGGGTGGAGACACTTCTTTCGTGGCAGGAGCGCTAAGATTGTTTCGTTTGCGGATGCCGGTTGCTGACAAGGGCTGTTGAATGTGATGTAAGGGCGATATGCCAGCTCAATGAATTTGGATGTTGCTGGCAATTGTTGGAATAAATTTGACCGATACCGATTCTATTTTGCAGAGCTCGATCTACGTCTTCTATAGCTATATCAAGAGACGTTTATTTTAACTTTTATAAAAAATCCTATGTCACAAATATAAAAAGATACCTAACATAAAAGCGAGTATAGTCTTGGATTGCGTCAGCGGCACACGCACAAATCGGCACACGCACACAGATATTCCAATTTCGAAAATTCGAAAATCGAAACGTATATTCTAGCGAGCCTACCCGAGGCGCTTGGCGGCATTATTTCAAACTGGGGGGATGGTGGGAGAAGCAGGCGCGGGGTCAGCCTGCCTGTTTGTCTATTGCCGCGTTTTCCCATTCACCGGGTGAATTTTCCGAAGCCCAGTGCGCTTCCGACCCCCCTCCCCCCCTTTGAGCCGTCCGTCCTCGCTTGTTTTTTTTTTACCTGGCTACGGTAATGCCTAAAGGAAGGGCCACGGTTTTAAAGCTAAACGTATGTAAGTTTGTAATAAAAACGATTTTACGATTAATGAGGCTTTTGTATATTTGCAGACACTGCATGTACTCTCCCAAGCTGCCTATAGGATGAGCATAAATTAGGCTGCAGTGGGGTCTTGGCTTGTAGCAGTTCCTTATACTTGCAAACGACTGTCACTTGCCGAGGTGAGAATACGAACCGAGTGCTTCCTGGTACAGAAGCAAAGGATATACCTACCTATTGGAAAACCAACGTAGAGAGCTTTCGTTACATAAAAATTATCAAAATGATTTATACGTAGCCATATGGATCGATTTCAGGCTTCAGCCTTGTAATTTAATAGGTTGTCAATAAAATATGTACAGTCATATTACATACAACCAAACAGACGAACTTTCTTATCTATGAGGTAAAACATATTTATTGATATTATTCAAATTAGGTAGGTATGTCTGATACATTATAGATAACACTGAAATATTAACGCTTATAAAAGCATAGCCATACCTTAGCTTTTGTAAGCATGATTGGCAACCAAAAATACGAAATACGACGACATCAACGTACGAAAATATTGTGGAAAATTCAGTAGTTGGTCTTTGCCTACTGAGCATCACTATACATACGTCCTATACATACGGCCGCACATATTCACTGATACGCAATAGCCTCCTCTTTCGGCATTCGATATTCAAAACGGTTGTTCTTTGATTAATGTTCTGCTATATCGCTCCTATTCCAGCCAGCATTTTCGAATTACTGCGAATTTTGATCGAGTATCTTCGATGGTGTTCTTTGTTTGAATTTTCTCACCTGTTTTGTAATAACTCGAGCGAGGTTTTTTTCTAGCTATTTTTGGTGTTCAACTTGACTGATATACTTTTTAATGTCATCTACAAAGATATTAAGATTCTCATGTCCAGTTTGATTATTTATGCGAACACATTCGGTTGGTCAGAAGCTCAGAGCTCAGAAGATTCGATCTTTAGGAACAAAGGTAGGCAGACACCTACAGGCGGGCAGTGCCAAAAGTGCGCACCATGTAACGGCTACGTCGGGTGATTATTCGAAAATGCATGCTTCGTCCACCCCACAGCTCGGCGGCAGCACACACATCCGTCTCTATACGCTCTATGGACGGAGGTAGCTACGTGTCTATGGATATGTGGAATTTTTGGCATTAACTCTTTTATTCGCTTCGGCTGTGTCGCCGAAATTGCAACACCGCACCGGACTTATTTGCTTAACTCGCCGTCCAGTGCCTATTATGCGTATTTCTATTCAAATATGCATTTTTTTTCAAAGTTTTTTTTAGTTCTATATAGAAAAAAGGTTAAAATTTTAAGTTGTTGGTACTACTTACTTGTTATTATAATGGTAATAATTTAAATTAGACTGGAATGCTTGAGTCAGAAATTCTATATAGTATGAACCTAACCTAATTAATGTTAATTTAACAGTAACATAACTTTTGAACGGCTGAACCGATTTTGATAAAGTATGGCTAAGGATACTCGGAGTAACATTTCATAAAATATGACCCTACATCTTAATCTAATACTATCACCAACAAAACAAAAATCGGTTCAGTCGTTTGGGAGCTACGCAACCTCAGACAGATACACAGTCTCGTTAAACTTATACCCCCTATTTTACCGTTGAAGGTAAAACACTGTCAAAATGTAGTATAATCAATAATAAATTTAAAAAAAACTCACCATGAATGTGATTTTATTTTCTTATCCGGTGTAGAATCCTATTCCCGTAGTTTTGAGGGTTCTGAAAGAAAAATAAAACATAGCATTAATTCAAAGCATAAGAATAAGGAATTCGCAACTGATGAAAATACAACTGCAACAATAATTGAATGACGAAAGGGATTTCTGCGAACGCGCGTGTGTCGGACTTGCTTTCACCGAAAACAAAAAACACTCGAAACAAAGCATAAGAGGCGATACATCGTTGACAAACCAATCGATATTTTTACCGGCGCATTGTATCTTCGGATCTGCGCACGCGCCGGCCCCGGGGGTCCACACGTGCACCCGTATGTATACCTATGAGTAGCATCCTCGGTGTAGATTCATATCACTATACGTATGTCTCGTTCATAAGAAAGAAGCTTGTATGAAGTGATACTCTTCTAATAAGACATTTAAAATGAGTCCAGTCATTTCATAAAATATCCAGCCTTGAATGCCTGGATCCGGATACTAGATGTATAATATACAATTAAAATTTTCTTGTGTCAAAGTGTTTCTTGTGCTAAAGTAAAGCAAGTTATAATAAAGCCAGCATAAATATATCTGACGTTAGAATATCAATCACAAGAATTTACTTCTTTATTCATTTTGTCAGGTGATTATTATGTACCTATTAACTTTTACTTTCTATACTCTGCGAAAAGAAATAAATCAGTGCACATGCGTGCGAACAAAGAATGATTAACACCTTTCTTCGAGTATCGAAAGACGTTGGCAACAGTCGCCAGGTGGCGCGGGCGTGCGCGGGCGCAGCATTCGGGTTTATTGCAGTTTGTACGCACAATAGAGGCCCTTCAGTGCAGGAAGTAATTTGTAACTCTCCACAAAATCCTTAATGGGGCAATAACATGGCGTTTGTATGGAAATATGAATGATTCGCTGTGAAAAGACTCGGTTGCTGTTTTTTTTCACGAGTTAGGTAGTTCTTTTTTGTTAGGAATTTAGAACTGAGATTAAATTTAATCTGAACCAAATTACATATTATAAAGAAGTTTGTTTATATTGAATAGGTTCTGAAACTACTTGCACCGATTAATAATTAGCTACTGCGTAACTACTAGACCAATTTCTATTCTTTCACAAAGCTATATCCCTGAGCGCTTCTTATATCTAGGCTTCTTGTCAAGCCTAGATTCACAAGAAAAACCCTTTTAATTAAAGGTCCACGCTCAAAAAGGGTATATTTAAGATAAAAGTATTTATATTTTATTACTTTCGCGGTACACATAACGGATTACACATACATGACAGCTACATATTTTTTCTTATTCGCTGGAGCCCCGTATGCGGGTATTTCTGTGCCAATAGAAGGAACAATCCTTGGGCCCTCGACCACAATGGTCCCACAAAAATTGGTCTACTTGGCACAAATTACCACTATACTAGATCCCGCATCTCTGGACCCCTGCTGGCAGACGCACACAAGAATTGTTAGCTTTTTCTTGCGAAACTCGGTCAAGAGTCAAGATTAACTGTTATTGCTTTCGGAAGCGGCCAATTAGCAAGCGTAAAAGTTGTTTGTAACAATAGCAGTGACAAGGAGCTTTCATATGTAAATGCTGAAAGGAAATCGTGATAAGTTGAGAACTAAATTACACGTTACAACCCTTCTGCCTGTCTCGCCATCAGATACCACAATCACAAAACCGAACCTGTCATAACAGAGTATTGAATACCTACACATCATTAGGGTGCGCTCACATCACACCGCCCACTTGTAAGACGCGTGACGTCACCGGAACTGACGTAAGAAGGTCGCCGCGTCTTGAATGGGACACGCACACATTGACAATTAGAATTTGGGATCGAACGGTGGCCTCTATGCCGTGGCCGTAGAGCCGAGTTCCTGCCGTCTTAAGTGGCATGTGTTCTTGCGTGAGCATCTTGTGTGTGTTTGTGCGTGAATGAACGTACAACGCTCTGTTTACGTCGTGGCATCGCTGCTATTGAGATTGACGGCTCGACTGAATTGAATAGTGAACAAACAGCGCTTGATACTACACTCCTAATTGAATGGTGTCCATCCATTATTGTTTATGGTAACGCTCCGAGTTTGTACATTTGTTGCCGCTGTCCTAAAACGGAAGTTGTAAAGTGTAAAAGTTTCGTTAGTAAATACTCTATGTTCTAATAAAGTCATACTTGGCCGCGTTTTAAACAATTGGAGTTGAAAAACTGTCAATCATTTCCGAATGTTAATGCGGGCATTGTGCCCCGGGTTAAATGTATCGGCTCGTAAGGTAAGAGGGGTGAAGACTGAGGGGTGGCGGGCAGGTGTGCGGCCAGATGTCTTCAACAAATTGCCGTGCCATAAGGTACGGTGTGGAATCGCCCTTATAGTTTTTGTAGGAGCGCTTGGCGTGTGCCAAGTTTTAATTTTACGCTTGATTACTGGGTGACCGTCGCGGGGAGTCTAATCAATGGTTTGAGATGAATGTTGCACCAATTTGGAATATTGTTATTATTATAAGGGTTTTGTTTCTTGTGTTGGAACAGCTGATCGAAATAAAATGGAAGTAAGTAACACACTTAGGAAAGCCTACGCCGCCGCTCCGTAGCAAGATGCTACGCAGACGCTACGTCATTACTTCGTAGCTCGTAGGCTTTTCGTAGCATTTTCTTGCAATATCGAATAAATCTTTTAACCATAGTATCGAATCTACTCATTAAGGTTGTACAATATATATTTTTCCATGACTGTATCTATAAAAGTACAGCATAAAATACTTTCGAATACGCCTTACGATTCGTCTACGCCTAGCAATCCATAATGTGCAAATATAAATAAAAGCGCCGGATGAAATCCTCTGCTATCGGCCCTGCGCGGGTAATCAAAGGTGGGCTCAATGCATATATCTGTAGTCTGTACCTTTTCGAGTCGCTAGCTATCGGCGGCGGACGCTCAACGTTTTTCTCTCGTTTGCACATTGTTAATTGGCTTTCGATTTATCGTTGAGACAACGTTTTCTGATGAATCTGCCCAGATTTTTTAGTTTCCTTTCTGTTTTTCTTTGTTATTACTTTCGTTTGATTTAACTCGGAATAGTCGGAATGCAACCAGGAAGCGTACATAAAACAAAAGGAATTATCTTCCCTTTGCCGAGATCTCGTTTAGGTACGCAACTTTTTTGTATGGACAGCAACGAATGTATTGGTCTTGAACGTGCGAATTTTAAAATTCAAACATAACCGCCGCGCCGTGTAGGAAGCGCTCGTCACGTTGCCCCACATATTATAGGACGCATACACGCGCGTGGATGCGACCCCCGCGAGCGAAAGGTGTGCCATACTCGCAAACGAGGGGTCCAAACGGCCCCTATTATCTTTAACATTCGAAGTCTGTTTGCAAGATAAAGGCAAGGGGAGGCAGGGGGTTGATTTTCTTTATTCTTCACCCATGGATTATTATTATTTTTTAGTGATATTATTACTGTGATTGTCGAAAGCGACGCGTGCGCAGCTCAGCACCCCACCGATATGGGCCGTAGTGTAATGCTCTTACTTGTATGTATTTTTATTTTTTGGACGCATTGTTTGAGGATTTACTCACTCGAGGTCGTATTTAGTGGCGATAAATTTTCATCACCTTATTTTTAGCGAAGTTAAATTTAAAAGTTAAATAAGAATAAAAATTAATATAATAATATGTATTTATAATAATAGTAATCAAAATGCTGATAAGATGCACTCTCGCGCACAAGTTGGCAAAAGCAACAACTTTCAAATATGTATATTTGAAATCCATTTTTATTGAAATAGAATAAGGATCCTATTCGATTGACAGATTGGTAAGATCGTCTATGAAAGCAAAGATGCACAGCTGATTTTAGCCTCGCACCTTACTACGCACCTTAAGGAGCAAAAAATATGGGGGTCCCGTATGAATATAAGACTCTTATCCACCTTTCAATATATATGAATCAAATCGGGAGCATTAAATCGGATTCTATTGCTTGGATAAATGTAGGTATTAAAGGAAAATGTACAGCCTTTAAAATATTGGTATTTTCATAGCGAATAAAACCGGACAATTCATATGTAGTACTTCAGATGGTAGACGAACATTACGGGGTATGTATAAGATATTCAAAATTATACAACAAGCCTAGAAATTTACATCTGCAATCATCATTCATCACATCATTGCCAATCAGTCTTACAACTGAAACAGAAATACATAATAAAATGTAAGTTATGATCCGTATAGCTATCGCGATTGTTGTCGGTATCGCCGCGCGTATCGCTAAGAAATGCCACGTGGTGAGAGAGATAATATCTCTGCACATGTTCGGTATTGGGTTATGAATGTTATGATGTATGATTGTTATGCGCTTTCGAAACGGGTGGGCGTGGGCGATATCGCCGATTAATGGTGTATTTGGCGCAAGAAAACCATAAGTTCATAATATGTTAGTAACTTAAAGGTATGGTAAGCTACGTAGGTGTGGTTTGAATTTTATACACGAAAAGAGCCTACCCTACAGCTATTTACATGGTACCTATAGTCGCTTGACTGGCTAATCACGGTGATAAACACTATAGCTGAACTAGTGTTTGTCTACAATATTCTTACAAGAACACAAAAGCTAACTAGCTCATATAAAACCAAAACAACCCAATTATTGCATTACCAGCGCGACAAAAAGCCGATATCCTTATTTGTTTAAGCCCATACCGGTATAAACCGCAGTATCGATCGGGGCCTCGTGATCCCCTACCCTGGCCATCTTGGCTGACGGCAGCTGCAGGGTCAAAGGTGCTCCACACAAAGGCAAGTACTGAGGGGTAAGTATCCAGCAAGGGTCGTGGGCGCATGTCTGCAGGATTACACCGCCATGTTGGCTCGATATATCGATCGGAGTGATATCTGGGCGACTTGCTGGTGGCCCGTTCGATGTTTGAGAAAAATCGTTTTATTTTTGTCTTCGTTCTATATTCGAAAGTAAGGTTGAATTTATGAAAAAAAACGGTTTTCACATTCTAGTTGGATTGCTCGAGTATTAAATTCTTGCGAGAAATAAATGAACCGATGCATCACAGAAATGACATTACACCTTCCATATTTATGACAATAATATTGACAATTGCTCATTCAGAGGTATAAGCTGCAGCTTACGAAGCTGCAGTGCGCATCTGTCAGTGACTCGTGCGCCTTTTTGCAGAAAAGATGCGCCTGCGCACGGCGGATGACTGATGGATTTCGCTGCTGTTTTTTGCGCTTTTGTTTTGCCCAAACATATCGGATTTATCGGTGCACAGCGTTTGTTTTTTAGATCACTGTTTGTTTGTGCTTTTGTATCGATTTTGGAAATAGTCAGTTAATTAACGATTCTTTATATTATATTAATGATTCATGATTGATTGGTGGAGAATGTTTTGAAGAAGCTTTCTTGTTATAAATTAAAGATAGTAATTGCTATATTACATTTACGCGATTTCTTTATGATTTATACTTTTGACAGCATATTTGTATTGGTAGCACTAGACATACGGGCTTCAATGATTTCAATAGATCGTGCAAGGTGTGCTCGTCCGTCTGTCTGTCACAAAAGGAACTCTTCCCTTGGATCTCCCGAGAAAGGTGCAAATTTTGAAGTAGATCCAAGCTTTCTTAGATTTTTTGCATAGCGCATCTTACAATATCAAAACAGATGCAGTTTCTTTGTACCTTATATGGGACAAGATTTATGATAATTATAATATTTATGTTTGAATTCGTCATTTATGAAGACATTGCTGGTAGCGTTTCTGAAAGAACCTAATCTAAGTTTACGTTACGCTAATTAGACCATAAATAATTTATCATTGATGTCTTCCAAATTAGCAACAAAGAGAGTGTAAACAAACATTTATGTTTCACCAATAATCAGTCCTTAACGCCAGTTTAACAACGTCTTCTTTCAAATAACCTCACGAGACAATAGCGTATGTAATTTCAGCTGAAACGGAAGGAAGGAACAAGTTATACACTTGCTGTATTTCCTTTTTCTTTTGTGTCATATCTGACATATCTCTGTTGTGTCACGTGATCTCGTAATTATACGTTCGGCGTCGCGAGTTTGTAAAGAATATTCAACTTGTACTTGTCGCTTCCTGTACTTTGTGGTTTGTTGGGAATTCTGGCAGTACAATTTTAAGTTGTTCGCTGTGAAAAAACTTTTTTTTTTTTTACGCATATAGAGACTTTTTAACTACATTATAAAGAGGAAAAGATATGATTTGAGATCTTATTGTTAAAATATTATCAAACTTCGGTATTTAAAAAAAAATACTTACTTATTAATTAAAATACCTTTGCTTTTACACGGGTAAGGGTAATTAATACATTCCTTGTGTTTCCTGTTGCCAGCCGAAGCTAAACGCCTGTTTCCGATTGTTACCATGCTACGCGCGTTGGTCCCTTGAATCTTATTATTGCGGGTTTACGTTACATTTTTCTTTAAATGTATTTATTTACTATGTTCACGTGCCACGTGCCTAGATTTTATCGTGTTCTTGCTATCACGCATTGTGATTATTTGCTCGTAAGCAGGTAGACATTTGTAACTTATAGGTATTTAGGATCCTTTTATTCTATAAAAGTATACAAGAAGTAAGTATACAACAATACT
Source organism: Plutella xylostella (assembly GCF_932276165.1). Classification (NCBI taxonomy): domain Eukaryota; kingdom Metazoa; phylum Arthropoda; class Insecta; order Lepidoptera; family Plutellidae; genus Plutella; species Plutella xylostella. Next base: position 6,945,919 of record NC_064005.1, read on the forward strand.
TATCCATAGCTGTAAATGTAGGGAGGTATCGGTTCCAATACGTTCCGAGTGGAAAGACTTAGGTACAAGAATAAACTTTTGCAGGAATTCATGTACTTCTAAGTATAGGGAATAATAAACAAACACTATCGTCACTTATTAAAATATCTAACATGTAAAAAATATTAAAGGACATTAAAAATATCTGTACCAGCCGAGAATCTAAGCCGGGCCATTGGGTAACAGACAGCGACCAACGCACCAATCCAGTCCTCCGGTTATTGTTTACAAAAACCCGTTCATTAAAAGGACAGTCGGATATCTCGTCAATATCAAGTGTTCCCAATTGCTACTTCAGACATACAACAAAAATATCGGAAAATATAGCTTTTTAGACTCCGCCGCGTTGTTCCTAGCTGGAATGTTCAATTCAAAGCTAATTAAGAACCGTACGGAGCGATCCCGCGTGCCACTCCACTCGCTACGTGCTTTTAAAAAACAATCAATTATCTGGTTACGCAACCGGATAGCGAAAAAAGATCATATTTTTTATCGAGATGATTGGATGAAAACATCTGCGAAATTACTTGTAGTAAGTTCGTAATCGTAAGTTTTTAGCAAGATTTCTTCATTTGCAATTCCTTCGTTAAATATAAACGCAAAGATAAAGTACAGACTCTTGCAGTGCAATTAATTAAATTCAAGTTGGAAATATATGTAAGCAGCAAACACTGGCTAAACCCGCTCGAAAGCTAAACAAGAGGCGAAACAAACGGAGCTCCAGCGCTGTTTCTTCTAGAACAACGAAATCAGTTTAAAGCTGTGACGTCACAAACGTCTCTGCTTGAATCCGGCTTATGGCTCTACCGACCCGTGGCTCTTCCTCGCTCTACGTGGCTCTATCGGCGGTAGCGGAGCCGCAGAAACTCCACTACCATCCGGTTGTAATGCTAAATTCAAATTCCTTCAGTTAGTCCTGATGTTTTGGGTTATGGACATTCAATTTAGTATGTTTTGTTTCTAAATCACTACTCCTAGCGGGTCTCCACCCGCTCCGTTTTTTCACAATTACAACTTCGGGAATTTGTAGAACGAGTGAAGGCTTACATTTATAAAATTACCTAATTATTATATAAATTATAAAGGAAAATACACATTTAAAGATGGCTGTAAAATATGTCCACACATATATTATGATTATCCTCGATTAGTCCTGGTTTAAAAGTGGCGCGGTGAACGCCCACCATCGACTTTGTGCAATTTTAGTTTGAAGAGCCCATGCATCTCTTTGTCGGGCGAATTTCCCTCATTACCCGCACTGTACCTCCGCTACAGACTCGAGCCAGCTAATACTCGCTGCAGCGTCGTAATGAGCTACTCAAGTACGCCCTAACTTGTTTACATTGTTTCTTTATTGTGTTTTTTATCCTTGCTGTGTAAAAAATTCCCTGCCCAGCGCAATAAAACGACGAAAACGTCGCGTTGCGTTCAGCCTTCTTTGTCTGTGAGGCGATTTATTTTTAATTAGTTGTCTATGGTCTTTCTGTGACAGTCGCATGTGAGCCGAGTGTGAGGATGCGTGGCGGAAGATCCCTGTAATCATCTTTTGTGTTGTTTTTCTCTGTAGGTAAACGGTCCGTTATGATGTTCGCTTGTTTTGATGTGAGCGCGGCTTTAGATTAGGCCAGTTTAATATCGTGTTGGCATTTCTTTTTGTGCTGCGACGCGAGTCTAGTCTTTGTAGAGTCTTGATTTGATGGTTAGAAAAAAATAGAAATACTTTATACTTAAGTTCTTTTTATCATGCTGATTTTATACGTAGGTATTTATACATTAACGGTAAAGATGAAAAAAAGAGGTTTCATTAACCCAGACCTTATAGATTTCTCGACACGCACAATCAGAAACCTCCTTGTCTCCTAAAAATATGTTAATTTCTCAATACGCGGCAGCTAATATTTTACCCTCTCCACACAAGCGAAGTTAGTACAGTCGGTAACAAAAGTGCAGCGGGTAGGTACATGGTACAGTCGCGAACAAAGCTGCTAATCACGCCGTGTGTGCGTGGCCTCGTTCCGCACAATGTTTGTGTGCTGATTAAGAGGATTGTCTCCGTCCAAGATCGCTTCTCGGATATTAAAAGCGGGCTTCGCGCGGAAAATGTCTGCTAAATGCCGGCGGTCTCGGCAGATCATGAGCTTGGGATGATCTGCCAGGATTCTAAATAGATTTTAGCTCTTTTTACTAGGCCAGCGTGGTAGATCAGGCCTAATCCAGGAGCCAGGAGACCCGTGCCCCAGCAGTGGGGACGTGATGGGTCGTGAGTATGAAGTAGATTTACTTCTTGAAAGTATTTAACACATTTTTGTACTGATTTTTTTTAACTTTTTCTTCTTTTAGTATAATATTTACTTACTTCTTAAAGTATGCTTGATTTTAATCATATAAAATTCCTATATGCTCCATGACTATTGCGTTCAATAAACTGCAGTAACTACTAGATAATATATTCTATATTATTGTAAATACGCAGAAAGAGGCACGCATTTCGTACCATATCCATAAAATATTAGTGACCATATAGAGATGTAGGAATATTTTTTTTCTTGTCCGCGATCAGCCGGGACGGACGGGAAATGCCTACGCGAAAGTTGCGCCCACAACACACACGGTTTTGTTCGTATTATTCCTCGCCGTTTTGACGCTCCATTGTGCAAATAGCTTTATGATAATCTTCCGTTTCTGTTGATTCATATTTTAAAATGACGAGCGTGATGCAGAAGAGGAAGTTGGCCTACAGAGAGAGGGTGGGTAGTTGGGTACTCTCACCGGAAGTAGTTTGTGGTTATCTAAATTAGTTTGTACGTTGGTAGGTCTACCATGATATCAACATAGTAAAACTATTTAGGTCCGATTTCGCCATTAAAGAATGCGGCTTATCCGAATATAATTTTATGTATACGAGACGAGTCTTAATTATGACGTTTCTTAATGCTTATTAATCTCAAGTTAATAGTAGATGTCTTGTTCTCGGATAAGCCTTCTGCTTCAATGGTGAAATCGAACCTTTCTTACATTACCGCTTTATTTCAAGTGTCTGCCAAAATTTATAGACCTTTAACAATAAAAAACTATAGGTAGCCTATAGACACCTCTATTTACAAGTTTGTAAGTTTAATACAAACAAAACCAATAAAACTGGTGAGAAAGTGCTTAAGACTTCTCAAGAGGGTCTTTAGAAAGCCAACCCTCTAATACACTCAAATCTTAGACGAAATTTGGAACAAGATAATCGTTATAAGGCTATGTAGTGGGTAGGGCTGCCAACAACCACGTAAAAAAATGAGTATTTTTTGCATCTTTCCCTATTGTGATTGTGATCTATCTGTGGTTTCATGCTTCTGGACTTTATTATTTAGGTTTGTGTTTTTGGAGCGCCGTCAAAAGTACTTAATGTTTTAACTTTATTTATGAATTCTGCAGTCTACGAATATTTTTATGTAGTTAATGCGTATAATATAACTATCAATAATACCCAGATCACACCGAATTATGATGATGTATCTATTTAATTAATGAATTTAATCAATGACTTCTGACAACCCTAGCCTCCCTCCTCACAAGACCCTCCAAGACGTTGCTTGTTGACGCAAGTAAACACAGTTTACCGACGATAAAAACAGGGTTAACCCCGAAATCACCGATTTATCCGTGTAACACTAAAACGGCTTCGGGGGAGGGCGACATGTGTGTCTTGTGGTTTAAAAGGAAGTTGGAAAGGCATTGAAGGGTTGAAGTGATTTGATTGGTGTGGTTTTGTTATTGGTATTTTTAATTAGTTTTGAAATGCCGAAAGTGGGTTAAGTTTTTGTCGTTTAGTAGAGTTGGGTAGGTTGAGTTTCGAAAATAATTTAAGGTATAACGTACTTATAAGTATATTTTTATAGATATTTAATTGATCACTAATATACCTAACTTCTTTTTATTCAATTAGCAAGTTAGCAAACATAATATATTGTACATTCATGCAAAAAAACTAATCTATTCGGAAGCTCGCGAAAAAGAGATAACCAAACCACACCTTGTGGTTTTGGGAGCACTTTTTTTGCCAAATGTTTGAGCAAACATTCGTTTCGGTTTATGAATCGAATCTAAATTCAAAATTGGAACAGCGCGTGCGCCCGCGCACACCTTGCCGACATTTGCGAATGAGAAGCATCTTTACACCGCCAGTTGTGAAACTGTATTGTTCGTTTTCGACACATGTTTTTGAAGTGTAGTAGGTAGCTACGTGTGATACTTATGTGGGTTATTTATGGTTTACACAAAGCTACATAAATATTTAAATTATCATATTACTTTTATGGTTCTGTCCCAATTTAAAATATAAGAATATATGTAAGTATATGAATTTTATCATAAAATTTCAGCAATTGAATTAAGAAGGTACTTAATAAGATGTAATTTAACATTAGTACACGATAAGTTTGACACCCAATTATTTATTAACTGGTATACTTGTATAAGTATATATTTTTTTACTAAACTAACACATTTTCAGTTCAAAAATGTTTCGAACATCTGGCACTTGTAAGGGCAATGAACCTACCAAATGTTTGTTGATAGTTCTTATAGTTTTGGTTTTTTAAATCAATAACATTGTGCATCGTTATCATTGAATACGTATGGGGGTGTGCTACTAGGTAAATATCGCACTTTTTTAGTATTATTATTACCTATTACATTATCAATTTATCAATTGTTTGACCGAACTGTATGACTTCATAAAAAATCAGTCACATTTACCTAGTGCCAATTTCTCCATTGTCGGTTATCTAACCGACAGGGATTGATTTATAAATTAAACGTCATCTCCATATAAAATTCATGACAGATGCGTTAAAAGTTAACCACTACTCCCTGGTTATACTCTAACCGAGAATGGAGAAATTGGCACTTAGGCGGTCTTCCTCTGAATGAATGAAGTGATGACTGAGATAGGTATATGTATATTATTATGATGATAGCATGTTACGATAGAACTGAAACCCATAAATCAAATCACAGTAATAATTAAAAAGACATTAACCCTTCTCTTGGTAAAGATAAAGTGTACTGAGTAATAGAATCTGTACCTACAAACACAGTGACGCAGCTCCATACGTCTAGAAACCCCACACCGGACATCTGTCGAGATCGTCATATTATTCAAACAAAATGTGATTCACTTCGACTATTTACTGAGAGTTTTCGTGAAAAAAATTACGCCCATATTGTTTCCGTGTCAGTAATCAAAGATGGTTCTTTAATCTTCATAAATATTATGATAAGTAGGTACATACCTGCAGACCTACTTACATATGATGTTATTTGGAAGATACATTTCAAAAGATAGGTGTGATATTATGTATGGATTTTACATTTCAAATGTATGCTTTACCTCGCTATTTCATCTTCAGTAAGTTCGTTCGTTCTAGCAGCAAATATACCTAATAATACACCTATCTAAATTAGGTACTTAATTACTTAATTGTAACCAAAAACTATTCTTCAAAGAAAACAACGCATCTTGAAGTTTTATTACTAGGCAGTTTTCCCAAAGACGCTCGCTGACATTAACGCGGAGTTAAATTAGTAAACATTCCACCGACACCGCAGAATGCAATTAACGAACTCGCAAGTTGCACTGACAAGACACAGGACTCGCATGTTTCGAGCAAACTTACAAATTGATTCCGTAACTTACCCACCCATGTGAGAGATCAAAGACGTGTCGATTCTAAGTTTGCTAATTAGTTTTGGGCGTTATTCAAAAGTGGGAGGTTCTTTTCGGCAATTTTGTCATCTTATAACTTACTCGACTCGCAGCAAAGTCAGGGGAATGAGAGTAGTGTCCATCAATATCAAAATTAGATCACCAAAATTCCGACAAGTACAAAAATCTGTAGCAAAGCCGAACATTTAAAAAAAGGAGTTGAATCTTGCAGACGCAGCCGGCACGCGCTTGCATTACACAAAAGAAAACAATAAACGCCATTAAACGCGAACAAAAGGAGTAAAAGGCAAGTCGGGACACAATTAAAACAAGAAATAATAAGGAGGTTTTAATAATAAGTATTATTATATTGTGAGAGATGACAGTAGGGTAGGGGGGCCAAGTCGCCGACACCTGGCGGGACGCGTGGCGACCTCTGCGGACGAAGCGTCTGCCGATTATTTGATTTCAGGGTTCTGCGTTACATTTATCGAATGCAAAGGATTCGTATTAGTTATTGAGTAAGTACTCTGGTCCACCTTAGGTACTCTAGAAGGAATCTTGCCTTTTTTATATTATAGAATTTAATATTTATAAATATATTTTTTTACCTATTGATGTGATTTGAATAGTTGATGTGTAAAGTAAGTATTTTTTTATTAAGAAAAGTACTTTGAACCCTTTGAAGGTGGAATATGGAATTCATGTCAATATCAATGTACCTAGTTAATTTTAGTTGTTGCTAGAAGTTCCTACTAAATTATCCTACTAATAATTATATTCATAAGAGATAACTCTAAATATTGTGAGTAGGTAATTTATATTTTAAAGAGCATATTTTTTATGTATAAAAAAAAACTATGCACATATTAGCATAAGACAAGTTATTTTGAGATGCATTTAAATATCACGGCAACAATGCTGCTTTACCAAAGCTAGCCACTATTGCTGCCCTCTAAGTAACTACATTATTCAATTTCTTTTGACAACGCCACACGCACCGTATCAAACTGGTACTTATGAGGTAGCACACTAGCGCCATCTGTCCGCGAGAGACGCACCTGGCGAGGCACCCTCGCGGAATGCAAGAAGCATTGTCACCCTACAAGATTACAGAGGTTAATGCCATTATTATTGTTATTGCCATTTATAAGACTTATTTTGATTTACAGTTTTGTATTTTAATATTATTACTTAACTAAGTTTAAATTTTAAGTAATATAATGGTTTCTATGTTAAAAGTACTTACACAAACCTAAATTAAAATGATCGCGCCCAATCACTAAAAATATTTAAAATATATTCACATGCTTCCACAATCCACATACAGGTGCCGGCCCACCTTTGTATAACAGCATAATTTTAAATTTAGAAAACGGAAGCGAAACCGACTGACCAATAGGAGGTCGTCATGGCTTATGCTTGCGCAAACTAAGCAATTCACTTCTCAGTAAACAATTGAATCTTAATAGAATCCATTAAGGTCCATTTTATATTAAAACCACAGCACAAACACGGCATTTGAGGTGTGTAAAGATAAGTACTACATATTCAGATACAATTACTCGTTTCCTAAGTTGAAAAGCGGATGGATTTTTCCGGCGGAAGTGAAGTCTAAGGGGGGAGCAGTTCTCTGTAACTATTTGACGTGAATAACATGATTGAGTCACGAATAACGTAAATAAAAACATACTTTCCTATAAGTACATTAATTTCGATAATAGTGATAGTAACAGTGACAAGGTAGGCAAGTACTTAGGAAAGGTAATAAGAATAGGTCCTACACAAAAATAATGACTAAATCAGTTTTTCCATATTATGCAGTCAATCAATCAATAAACCTAAATAGTGATATCATTTAGGTAGAAATATAGAGCGGCTCATATTGGAATAAGTACTACCTTTAACATAATATGTAACTAACAAAAGAAAATTGAATCTATTCATAATGTTATAAGTTTGAAAGTATTTCAGGACACACCACAAGCTAGTAATTATAATTCCTACTAAGCGCAAGAACTTGCCAAGAATTTTCCGCGCGCGTGACGCCACACTTTTTAATAAAGGCAAGTTTACATTCTCCGCTGTAAGGGGGGTTCACACTTGCGACAACGCGCAAATTGAATGGAGGTGTCGACGATTCACGCTCACTTACAACGCTTAGCGCGAAACGTGTTGAAACTGCGTCTCGTCACGTATATTAGCGCCTGAATATAATTACCGTAAGTTTTCCCAAAGAATTTTCCCGAATGTTTCGCGTTTCAGCGACGTTTTTGCAAAGTTTTGTTAGTAAGAACCCTTTGTTCATTATTTAAGATAAGGATTTTGCTACCCTACTTAAATTCGGAGCAAATTCATATCTTGGTATTTTCTTGCGTATTAAATTTCATTAAAGCGCATTCAATAAGTATAGAGTAGAAAAAAAATGGCGTTAAAGAGCTTTTGCTACAACACTGCTGGCTGCTGGCTGCATAGAACGCAAACTCTGGCTTCCTCGAATAAAAAAAAAAACATTTTAGAAACACATATTCCAAATTCAAAAGTTGTAAAGGCGCCATGACACCGCCCTCGCATCGCGTAATGATCCCAAGATCCCGCTCCATCGCGCCCCGTTCTTAATTCCATACGTTACTACTCTTAATGAGATGCACCTCTATACCTCTAAAGTGTCTACGTACAATGGAACGTGATCACGTGATGCGTTTGCTTTTAGGAGTCCTCAAGCTCTGGGTTTCCATTTCTTCAGGAGCCTTATGAAAACACCGTTATTATTGTCAACTGGTGACTTTTGTTAATTTTAGACCATATTTTTATTATGTAACTAGGTGTTTCTTAAGTTTTTAGTAAAAAATAAGCGTTATTATTATTTCTAAGTATACTTACCCACTAGATGTCCTATCATGACTATATGATCATTTTACAGAAGATGCCAAAAACATTGATAGAAAGATAATAGGTACTACCTAAACTTTTCTTTAGGGAGTAGGTATAGGTAGGTATAGTTAAGGTATCTCATCGTATTCTTAGGAATTCCTTATTTTTTTCTCTCTATCTTTGATAAAGTTGGTAAATAGGCAGAAATATAATTCCGTACACAAATATTTTTAAAATAAATAAATAAGTACCTAGAAACTAAGCCACGGATCCCACTACATAAAAGCAAAATTCTCTTTCGACTTATTTTTTCTTTATTTTTCTTTTTGTGATCTCCAGGATCGCGCCTATTCAACCTTACCCAGGAGCGTTTAAAAAGATGACTTTTATGAATTCAGCAACGTTATTCGAATGTACACATAGTGGGTACCTACAACTGTGCTAGGTGCATAAATTACATATCTAATGTGTGGGAATAAAAAATAAGACTCGTGTAAAACGCTGCCAAGACAATGCCAAAATGTGTCAAAACCGTTTTGTATAAATTTATACAAGTATTTTTATGGTAATACAGTATAGCCTACCTATGATACCTTTACCTATGAATTCCAGCGCTTGTAGCGTTAGAAATTAAGAGAAAATCTTTTCCTTCCGACTTTCAAAAACAAATACCTACCTTAACCGTGACTCCAAAGGATTTTAAAAGCCGTGCTCTATTAAAGCCGAACCAGCTAACATCATAAGACAGAAACTTAAGCAGCGATCCCAAAGAGGCACATTTGGCACAACTTCCTCTCCATTAAGCCTCAAAGAGGAACCTGGACTGAAAACTGAAAGAGACTAAAGCCTTCATAGCGACAAAGTTTCCAGTTTTCCCCGCCACGGAAGAAAAGACTTTAATGTAAAGGGGTTAGGGATAAAAATGAATGCGAGTTGTAGATTTCAAGTGAGATGCACCGAGATTAAGAACTTAAGCAGAAGGTGTTTGCGTCCACGTTTTTTAGTATTTATAGACTCTTTGGATATCTGTTTATTAAGCGGTTTATACCTAATAGGTATCAAAACCTGGAGACAAGCGCCGAGCACCTAGGTACTTATATTAAATAAGTATATTTCGTGAATCAAAAAATGAAGTTATCTTTATTTACTTAGGTATTCAATAAAATATATACATATTTCCAAAAAAATAAGACACATAATTATTTATTCAGTACTAGCTGTTCCCGCGAGCTTCGCTTCGCCTAAAAAGTTTTCCCGTGGGGATTCCGGGATAAAAAGTAGCCTATGTTCTTTCTCAGGGTCTAGACCATATGTATACCAAATTTCATTCAAATCCGTTCAGTAGTTTTCGCGTGAAAGAGTAATAGACAGACGCAAACAGACACAGTTAGGTACTTACTAATATTAGTTAGGATTTTTTGGAGCTAAGCACCAACCGATCCTAATGAATCATTCAATCATCTGAACCTAAAATTCTAAACTCAACTATTCAGTTGTTTTATTGATTTCCAGCGAACGCCACAACGATCTTGGTCCTTCATAGGCGAGTCTCCAAGTAGAGGTCAGCGCTATCGCCGGAAGCGCCTATCACCGGAAGTAGCCACGATACACGCGTGTGCTTGCCTTAGTTGTTTATAACTTGACGGAACTTTTACAGTTTACTTATAGATACACTTTCGAGCAATGAAAAAGTTCCGGTAACATTAGCACCAAATTAAGCTCCTAAACGGAAAAGGCTAGCTTAATGACGCCGTCTGCAATATTGAAGTATAATAGGTACATCTAACAGCGAATCAGACTATTATCGTAAGTTTAAATAGGTATTACTTACAGTTTTTGAAAAATAATCAAATTATGCAACCAACGTTTAGTTCGTCAATAAAGTCATGAAAACGGAAATGGATTCTAACTAAGGATCTTTGCAAAATTGCACTCTTAAGTTTAATGGCTTTTAGGTTTAATTAAATGGACTCAGTACAGCAGTAAATTAGAAGGTATTTGTTATAAATATATGTAAGTATAATATTTCACTTACTTGCTAAAGAAAGAAAAGTGCTCGAAGCAGACGGTCTGGTGTTGTGGGTCGTCTGAAAAAGAATAACAGTTCTTAATAATAAATAATAATGTATTTTGTACAAAGAACTACTCGGGCAAAGAAACCTTAACCCCCCTCATTGCTACCTAATATAGCTAATACTTGTACCTAATAACGTGATCTTTATCATTGGCAGAAGAAAAAAATATATACAATCAGAAGTCAGAAACCTTGTTATTATGTAACTGTTTTCGTGCCATTGCCTACATAGCTACATACAATTTCCTAATAACATTGTGCCATTAAACATTATCTACAGTTGTTTGAATCGAAAGGGGAATCCAAATAGCAGAACAGTGAAGTTACATAACAACTATGCAGGTTTCCTTCTAAGAAGTTTCCTACGCGTCTTGGCCCCGCCCTCTTGCGTCTTACGGCCCCGCCCCCATCTTGCGCAGCCCCGCCCATCATCTTAAAGACTTTACCAAGTCGCCCACGCCCAACGGCTATCGGCGAATATAGATGCATATCTTATGTGATGGGCGTTTCACTTCATGTTTGATTTAGGCGTGCGTAGAACTAACTTCTAGCATTTGTCAATTCGTTTTAAAGTTGTAGGTGGGTATGGTGAGGCTTGTTGGTATTGGTGCGTTTTCTTTGAGGCAGTTTCGTTATAATACATTCTACATTCGGTTTGTTAAGGAACCCTTTATCTTTCTACATCAGACGTGCTGTACGGATGTATTTGAGTTTGAATATAGATAAAATACGTTACTGATAAATTAATTAATACTACCATGATTATCTATATTTATTCATACGAGAGGATTGGCAGTAACTTGTAACTAGCGACATCTGTCAAAACCATAGTAAACTAACTACGAAACCTGCGCGTGAGCTTTTAAACAGCGCCCTCTAGACGGGAGCAGTGGAACCATTTCAAAATGCTATGTCATAATATGAGGGTTGTGTTGTGATGATTAAAGGGGGCCACCCCGGGTAAGGACGGTCAAGATTAGAAAGTTTCAGTATTCTTCGTCAGAGTGCGCTGTATGATGTTTTAATTTAATTAAAATAATTTAGTTAATGCAATTAAACACTATCTGTCTTTCTGTCTTGATTGGTTATTATAATATTAGATATAAGCAATATACAAAGCTACTCTATGGATGTAAGAAGTACTATTCCTCTAAAAGTTTTATTTATAAATAAGATGCCAATAACTGTCGTACCTAATAATTTGCCTACCTTTTAACTGTTACCATAGACTAATATTGGTATACCATGTCTTGTGATGTGTTGTGAGTTAGATGCCGATATATAGCCTGCATAAGATAAGGTTATATTATGTTACTAACGCCATCTTACGGAAGGTGGTTGAACGAAATTAAGGTACATGTAAACTCTTCGATTAATCGAACAACGGCAACGGCAACCTCGAACATTGTATGATTTATTTAGTCTCGCTACTCACCGCTAGTGGAGCTAAAATCGTAATCGCTAAGCTAGGGTTACCTAACTACTTATTTAAATACTAAAATCTGCTGCTTAGTGCTTATTATTATAAGCAGATAAGAATAAATGAAAATTAATTGCTTTTTAAAATAAGCTGCTTTTGAGCACGTTATAATGTGTTTTTGATTTATAACTGATATATACCTATATATTATGTTCGCCTGTGTATGGTGCAATAAAGCGTTTGTATATAAACAACGAAAGATTATTCATGCATTAACTACAATGATATATTTATCTACAGTCCAAATTATTTCATTAATAAATAATAATAATTCATTTTAGGACTATAGGGTATAATATATGTAATAACATATACATTTTAACCCCCTTATTCATAAAAAAAAGTTAGTGCACGCTTTAGCTATTGAACTGTTTTGTCCCTTTCTGCCAAAGAACAAATTGTTCTCTGTCAGAGAGTGACAGAACAGTTCAATAGTTAAAGCGTCCAGTAACTTTTTTATGAATAAAGAGGTTAAACGGTAACTGAAATGATTGAAAATGAAATATATTTACTTAACTATTACATTATATTTTACCTGTGACTCTTAATATGAAACTGTTCTGTGCACTAGGGAATGATACCTAACTCTTTCCAAGACGGGTATAGTCAAGAAAAAGAAAAGATATAGCTTTAACTTATACCTACGGCAGAAAGCAAAATATACTAGAACCAAATACTTGTTAAAAGCGTTTTTCTCAAAACTTATAGGTTGTCATGTTAATTTTTGCGTACCTATCCAGTGTCTAGAAGTTAATTTTAAAAACTATGAATGCGGGATTGAATTCTACTAAGTCTAATTGTTTTAGGACAAAACTGAGTGATAGAAATAAGCCTCAAAAAAACGTACATTGGAGATAGCATACCAAAAATATGTAGTAAATTTTCACCTTTTGATGGGTACTATCGATAGGTATATGACGACCGAATGGCGTAGTGGTTAGTGACCTGACTACTGAGCCGATGGTCCCGGGTTCGATTCCCGGCCGGGGCAGATATTTGTTTAAACACATATATTTGTTCTCGGGTCTTGGATGTGCCCGTAAAATGGCAATAGGCCCGCCCCCTATTACATTGGGACTATCATAACACTCTGGCGAAAAGTGGGTGCAGCAATGCACCTCTGCCTACCCCGCAAGGGAGTACATTAGTACAAGGCGTGAGTGCGTGTTTTTTTTTTTAATATATATTTTGTGTCCCACAAAAAAAACATTTTCTATTAAGTACCTACTTAAATTTTTATCGTAAATAAATAAATAGGGTGAATTATGCTAGAGCATTAATTAAATTTCCTTGAAACATTCGTTTCTGTAAAAAAATGATTCCCTTAATTTTTTTATCCTTATTCCTCTTATCCTAAAGAAATAAAATTAAACGTAAAACGTGTTAGTAGGGCTAATTAGCGCCGCCAATAGGAAAAAGCATAACTTCGATTTAAAAGTGTTTTTCCAAAAACTGCTCTACAGAATCTTCTAGTTGATTTTATCTATTCTTATCATAACCTACTGCCTCAAACCTACAAGTCTACTGGGAGTTAATATAAAAAATGCTGTAAATTTCTGTTTGTGGCAAAAATTATATGAACTTCTAGACTAAGAAGACTCAAAGAAAGAATAGTTGTGGAATGCATAAAGGAATATTAGAACTAGAAGCTGCAGGCAGGAACTCAGGGTATCTTAAACATTATTCTCTAGAGCTTTTTTTATCTAATCGGCGATAGGTGAATGGTGGCTATTCTATATGATTTTCTAAGGTTTTATTAAAGCCTTCTTTTATTAAATAAAATTGAGAAGCTATGCTAACTAATACCTACATAAAAACGGCAGCAACTAGAATAAAAAATCATAAAAAAACACAAAAGAACAAAATATATTTATTTAATAACCAAAAAATCTTTTTACTGTATAATAACTAGCAAATAAAAAATATAAAAAACTAACTACAAGAAATTAAATCAGATATATATTCGGATATGTATCTTAAGAAACTGATATAAACCACAAAATTACCAGTGAATTAAAATATGATTTAGCGCTTTGTGGTAATGTTGAAGAGCGTATCGCCATTAATAAATAATAAGTATTCCGATTAGATATATCTGAGTTAAATTCAACTTAACTACTGAAAATAACAGAAAAAAATTAACATACAAAACGTAGGTATAAATTAAAAACAAAAAAAAACATTTTTAAAATGAGCATCAATATTAAACAGTAAGTAATTGTAATTGAAAAAGCACCTTGGTCCAAGAAAACTCTTCTCGCTGATAAAACAGTCCAGTTTTTACACTAAAGCCAAATGTCCTATTAACATTACAATTAAAACTTATGGCAGTAAATAATTAACGTCCATTACAATGAAATAGTTAGTCCTTACAATAACTCTAAATGTTTTTAACTCTAACGTTATATGTGTTCGCTCACTGTCACGTCCGTCCAAAAAAATACTTTAAAATAAAAATATTCTCAATAACGATCAATCGTTTCAAATTTCCAAATTTCTCCACAAATGTAACCGACATAAATATTAAAAATTTTGCAAAAAACTTTTTGTTCACCATCAACAGTTAAGATCAAAAAGTGAGGATCAAGGGGGTTTAGTCTAAAAATATTTCGATTAGACGCGGTGTTTAGATATTAATTTAAAATTTTGTTTTTTAATTTAAATTTATAATCACAAGAGCACGAGGAACGTGATTTGCGCCGCGCGGCCCGGCCGGCCGCCGCGACTCCAGACGGACGACTGAGACGACGCCGCGGGCCGCCGCGCCCCCTACCCCCGCCGCCCGCGCCCCCACACCCCCCCCACCCCCGAACCAACTTCGTTACGAGCCACTTGTAATCCCCGCGCGATTTTTCCGCCTAAGACAAATTAGGCGGCCGCCCGCCCCTCTATGGCTCTTTCTTTTGGGCGGTTTCTTATTCTTAAGAAAAAAGCTTGGATTGGCTGTTTTTTTGTGCGTTTTTTTTTGTCGTTTCTACATATTTACAATGTAAATCATTTTAATATTTCCAAATAACATAATAAATCTTGCAAGATAGTTTTTTAATAACATGATATCTTAATTCCCCTGTAATACTGATAGAAGGAGATGATTTGTTCATATCGTGTGATGTAATATATTACGTACCTAACTGTATACTTACTGTCAAATCAAATTTATCGGGTACGCACTTGTATGTCTGGGTCATATCATATAAATAAGTGCATGTATAAATTATCGATGCCCCAATGTTATGACTACGGAGTGTTTTATTTTTAAATGGCATTTAATCGTCACTCTCACTCTCGCCCAGCCGGTCGCCGGTTAATTGTAAATAAAATTCAATCATTCAGCAAAAAATCCCCGTAATCGACATCAGCAATAATCAGTGAGAAGCCTCGCACGTCGAGCTTTTTTTTTATTATTTTATGTTAAACCTGTTTGTTCGCGGCTCGCGGTGAACTTTTTATAAAATGTAATTCGAATTGTTATTTGTGAAGTTAATTTAAACATTTAAGCTTTTAACGTTTTAAGCGTCAATATTATTAATAAGTTTATATTTAATTTTACACTTCTTACTATCTGAAGGTGATGATTTTGGAAATATATGTATAATTGGCTCATGGTATCAATGTCAGTCTGGCACATTTTGACAGTGACATTGGCGAGACTCAGTGATTGATAAGCGTACGACGATTATTTTACTGAATTACCAAGCAGATTTTTATTTTGAGAGAGAGTAACTTTTATGAAAATAACATCTTTGAAATAATTGAATGGAATAAAATCTAAATATACAATAAAATATGCATACCTAATGTGTTTTTTTTGTATCCATTTTTTTTTTGTATACTTTAAAATTAATATAAAAAAAATCGAGGAGGAATACCTACCAAGAGTACCAACATGCTAATTCAAATTTACAGGAGTCGAGTCTAAGACTCTCGAAATTGGTCGGACAATGATAATCATCTTCAGGTCAACCAACTTCGTTGATGTATTCACAAAAATACTTAAGTACTTATTTGCATATATTATCTACTGGAGTTACCTACTTCATATATTGTTTAATTTATTTATTTATTAAAACCATAACTACACTACTCTTATAAATTGTATTTTTATGACAACATCATTTTCAGAAGGCATGAATTAGAGCTTAACAATAGCATTTTAATAGAAATCACAAGCTGAATAGCACAGCCTGTTACAAAAAACTTAGCTTCATTATATATTCTTGTATATTGTCGGCACAGAAAGGTTAAAACTGATATAAATTTTATAAAAAAAATATTAGATTTTTTTTATTTTAGTTAGTTTTTAAGAAAAAGAATATAGATAGGTATTAATTTAAAAGTCATTAGACTATAAAATTACGTGTCCTATATGGCTGCAAATTTTCTTGTCATACATAATATTTTGTTAGCCCTGCACGGCTACTGGCTGAGTGTCGGACAGCGGCCCGCGGGCTGATTTAAAATAATTCTTTCATCGCAGCGGTCCAGCTGCTGCGACAAAGGGTCAACGAACTCGCTGTTTTTAAAAACATCAATCTTTCGATTCGAAATTGTTTTTTTTATTTGTATAATTTTTAACTGCATAGCACATTTTGACTTTAGCATTGATGGTGTTTTTGGCAAGACAGAATTTTATTACTGTAGAGATTGGATAGAAATGATTTTTATTTGGTGTTATTGAGAATATTTTCAAAGCTTACAAAAATAAAAATAGCGAACTTAAAATACACAATTTACTAACTAAAACTCCACTCAAATGACACTGGGTACCTGCAACAGCCGAAAAATCCAAGTTCTTCCCGGCACACTGATGGTGAAATTTACAAACGTTGCTCCTCCGAATTTTCAAGCACCACAAAAATAACAATTGGCAGTCCTTACGATAATTTTAAACCTACAATTATTAAAAATATTTTAAGACGAATCTAATTTTTACCAACAGTTCGTGTCACTTAAACTATTTTCTGTAAAATCCAAAGTCCACACAAAAATCAATTTATCAGCAAAAGTCCACTACGAAACACAATTTTTAAAACAAAAAATAACGCGGTTAAGGAACTTAGTACCACTTATAGACTATGCGGCAATACGAGCCGAATATTTACATTGAAGAAAAAAAAATGAGGTCATTCGGAGGTTACGGGCAACGCAGCCAGTCGGCTCGCGGGCCGCGACGGGATGTGTGCGGCCTGCCCCGCGCGCCCCCGCCCCCCCGCCGCCGCCGCCACGTGCGCGCCGCGACAGGGACGCACACACCCGCGCCCCCGCGCCAGACAAAGACCGACTATTCTTTTTTCAATTTACTATATTTGCTGATTTTTATTATTTTTTCTCATTTCGATATTTTATTTTTTAGTTGATGCGCCCCGCAATTCACCTGTTGTGCTTGACCCGCTTCGATCTGTCGACCGATCATGTGATCGACGCTGTTGTCGAATTGCCGGTTGTTGTGGTCGTAAGAGACGTATTTCCAATGTTAAGACCAATGTGTAATAATACATGTGCGCTTTAGACAGTCTCTTACGATAATTGTAGGTTTTTCATGATTTCGATTCATGAAGCATTCCGTGACCAACGCAAAAAAGTTAGGCAAACCGAAAGGAGATAGAGAGCAACCCTAGCTCAAGGCATGGGTATGAGTATGTCTACAAAGTTTTTTTTGTATTAAGTACTTAAGTATATTAAAATCAGTAAAAACAAACTACAAAATCAAAAAAATAAATGAGTGTTTTTATGTTTTTTTATAAACTTTCCTCTTATATTTATGACGGGCTTTTCTTATAAGAAAACAGAGGTGCTGCCATAATAATTGCAGTGTCCGATAGCGGAACTATTTTTCTTTGCCGCATATTTTCACCCTGCGACAACAGCGCCTACGGAAAATGTGGGAAACATTTTAACATGTCTTTTTATTCTAATTTTCTTTTGAACGGATAGGTATTCATTGGTTTTAGAATTCGTTTTTCTTTCCACTTCGCAACTTGTTCATAACATAAATGCGTGGTTTTAACTTTTATTTACTGAACACAGAAGTTTTTCAATATTTTGGGTAAGTTTAAGTATTTTAAGAATAGGGGTAGGGGAGGCGGGGTCTTATTCTTAATATTGTTACTCCCCTTATTATAATAGATGGCGCCAGTGGTCTCGATTGTGCCCCACTCATTTTAGAGTTTAGTAGTATTCCTTTCAAAATGTATGTACCTAGCAATATTTTTTTTGTCTAAATAACTAAGACACTAGTTTTTTCAAGTCAAGGATATAGGAGTCGGTAGTGTCATTATTATGTATACTCAAATTTAAATGTTCCACACACAAAATGCTAACTCCAATGATTATATTTTATATTTAAATAATTAATTAAAATTTAAATAATTAATTAAAATTTTAAATAGTTATATAATTTTAATGCGTTGTTAAATGTACTTAAACGCTTACTTTCATATTTTGGTGTTGCAGACGCCAGCATTTTCCGTTTAGGAATAATTTTGTGCTATGTCAATGGAACTTTTTTATTGCTCGCCAGTGTAATTAAGTATACATTTATATAGCCGAAAGAGGGGTAACGAAGAATTCATTGATCTCAAATCTGATTTCTCAAATCAATTGTGTAAAAATAAAGATTATTGTACTGTCTCCTACCTGGGAATCAAACCAATAAATATATAAATGTGATAAATTTATTTTTATCGATAAGAAAAGTCAATAATTATGAGTATTCATTTATCCGGTAACGACGATCGTTTCACACTCATGGATAGTAATCTACCGAAAAATATACTGAAACAACTTGTAAGCTATCCACTGAAATTTTATTTTCTTTTAGGAAAAGCCGGTGTGAAAACAATAATTATAAGTACAAGTATCATAAAATATCGTAAGGTACATATAAAATCATATAAAAATTTATGTATAGTTTTCCATCCTTTCTGCCTTAATTTCAAGCAGAAGCGCGATCCTAGTTACACCACGATTGTCAAGAGATGGCGCTACCAGTTCCAAAGAGCGTCAAATTATTTACAAATTGTTCGTGAAGCCAGCTTGTATCTCAAAGAGCCCTTACTCCAAGTTTGCAAAAATTTTTATATGAGTACGAAAGTTTGAAATTTTATTAATAAAACAACTACTACTACTACTAATTTTATTTACACTATATAGATAGTTATTATTTATGATCCCAGTTACCTACTGGGATGACTAGGCTACGTTCCCAGTAGGCAAATCGGACAACCGAATGGTGTAGAGTCTAGTGGTTAGCGATCCTGGACGCTATGCCGAATGCCCCGGACTCGATCGCCACCACACATAGTTTTGTTCTTGGGTCTTGAATGTGAAATGTTTGTTTTATAGATCTTTATAATTAATAATTATGATTCTATCTATGTTTTCTGTAGATATTAAGTATCAACTGTCCAATACCCATATCACAGGCTCTACTTGGCTTGGGTGACCAGGCGTGGCGTGTGTGAGATGACCCCCACATATTTTTTTATTTCTTTATATATATTATTTAACTGATGCTGTGCTCTTAACGTTGCAATTCATGTTTATTTCATTGAGTAATCGCAAGACTAGCTAACTATAGTATTAGTATAGTACAGTATAAGTATAGTATTTCTTTATATATATTATTTAACTGATGCTGTGCTCTTAACGTTGCAATTCATGTTTATTTCATTGAGTAATCGCAAGACTAGCTAAGTCTCGTACTAAACCGATACGCCGCTAAGTCACTCCGCGGATAATAGCCTTAAACCTGAGGATATGTTAAGGAGCTAGGCTAGGAGGAGATTATAGCTAATGTGATAAAATGTATCTCGTAATATCATCTGTGCAAAAGATAAAAATCATCGAAACAAAAAAAAGTTAAAAAAAAAATCTCAACCATCCGCTTCTATAATTTTATTATAAAAAGTCGCATCTCATATCCCACTAGGAATAGGGACCGTTTTACAATTTATTCTAACAATTGATTATATGGGCGAATGTTAGGAATAAACCATACGGATTTTCAAAAATATTTTTTTTTGTTACTGACTTACAGACGAAAATATGTGGTAGAAAAAGTTAAAAAGTCAACTTACCGAATCTCGATTCTCAACATAATGAAGCAACTTTGTAAAGATTTTAAAACTCAAACAAGGGTAACTCTATTGCTCCCCTAAAACCCGGTATAAAAAGCGGGATCGTAAAACAGTTTTACAATTATTTTTTAAATAAACCGACTTAACGTTCACTTGTTTCAAAGAGCTTTATAAAATATTAGAAGTCTAGTGTAGGAGCTTTCGGGGTTCTTTCAGATACAGAGTCGAGATTCGAGTTATAGTATAAATAAATAAACATATCTCATCGCTGAACCTATGAGCATTAGTAAAGACCCATTGGAGCTCAACAGACAGACATACCCTGGAAAACACTTTGCTAATACTAATGTGTAATGCTAGAGATTTATGTTTTTTTTTATGCATGTGTTTTTATACATTCTACAAAAATTGAACTAGAAACTAGTTAAGCGTATTTTATTAATTAATTGATGCATTTAATCTCTCTGCTTTACCTAAAACATTTTACATTTTTTTTAGTTTTTCTTCTCAACATGTTCACAAGTCCATACGCCGAGTCCACAACACGAGTTCTCTAACGCTCGCGAAAAGACGATGTCAGGGGTCGTAAAGCGGCGGGCAATTTTACGGGAAAGTACGTCATAAACCTGTTGTCAATCTCTTGTTTACGCGCGGCATAGTAAACGACTACGACGAGCATCTACGTAGTTACTGTCGCGTCATAATCGCGAAGATTAGCTGCCGCGCGCTTAGATTAAAAATATGCGAACTAGATGGAGTACGCAAAAAAGACGTCTCGGTAAATAGCACCGCTGAGCTATTCTGTAGTAGTTAGAGTCTAACCGAACTAAATCCGTAACCGTTAGACGATTTGTGACCATATTCATTGGTACGATGGTTAGTTTGAACTTAAAATGGTTGGATATATAGTACACCAAATACGGGCAGTTTTTTTAATTGTTTTTGCATGTGACACTCCATTATGTTCGTATATTGTTAATCTAAGGCCGCGCGGAAACACATCTTGATAGTTATTTGTTATAGAGGTAATATCCTGCATATTTTTTTTACACGACTAGCGACGATCTAATCTATGTGTGATTTTACGAAGATAATTAATGTATGTTATATAGGTATTACCTTCTAATATGATTTATTTTAGCTTTGGCTGGTAAGAATGGTTTTATCTTGAACAAGAAGCCTAAAATAAGGTTTCTGATTCAATACCTAATTTTTTTGGTTGCAACTTTTGCGTAATTCAATCTCCAACCCACACAAAGCATTGAAGATCATGGCAATAACCCCCCAAACCTTGAGTAGGCCCATGGCCTACAGTGGATGGTTTTGCCGCTATGGAAATCTAATAATTTTTACTGAAAAAATAACGATTCAACACCAACAGAAGCAATTTACTGGAACGTCAATTCCCACCTTACCACATTGTAATGGCCAGAGACAATAAGATGTTTAACTTCTTTTTTTATTGACGCACCTTTCGCGTTTCACAACTTTGAATTTAGAACTTTTTTATTGTAAGCTTTTTAAAAGTGCTTTGGGTGACCAAGCAACAACGCACCGTATTTAGCTTCGACTAAGGTTACGTTTGGATCGGAAAGGGTTCAAGACTTGAGTGTTGCCAATAAATAAAAATGTATGGTTCTGTTATGTTCGAGGTCGTGTATCAAAGGTGTCCGCCAAAAAGATTTTTACTCTGTGCTGTATACGTTAAGGTTTATTTTGTTTGTTTTTTCGGCATACCTGTAACATTTTATGATTTGACAAACCTAAGTCCCGTACGTTTCGTTTCTGAATAATTGCTGTTTTTGATGTTTCAGATTTAGAACAGACATTTTCTCTTGTAATGTTATGGGCTAACCTGAAGGCGGTTTATGGCTTTTCTATGAGATCGTAATATGTAAAAACGAATTGCTACTTTATTTAGGTGTTTTATTGAACGTAAAAACAAAGGTTTTACAAGATAGCAATAATAGCCGATTCCCGACGTCGGATCGATAAGATTCTTTGCGGGAATGCTGCGAACAATTCAAACAAAAGTAACAAAGAACTCAAAAGAGCAAAGGGTTAGTAATCCGGAAAATATTACAAGTGAACTTATATAACTTCGATATTTAACAAAGAAGTCTGCAAGCACTCAACAAAGGATTGCGGTTAATTATACTCCATCTTCGACTGTAAGTAAAATGCTTACAACTGAAATTTTGACGGGCAAGCAACAAAATATCAAGCCAGCATTTTTACAATAAATCAAAAGTTTTCATTTTTAACCGACTTCAAAAAAAGGAGGAGGTTCTCAATTCGTCGGGATATTTTTGATAAATTATGTTTACAGGAAATGTAAGAATTTCAAATAAAAATAAAATACTATTTTTAAATAAAATGTAATGACTGTAAGGCAGTTCACAATTTGAAATGCAAAAAGTATCGAAAATGCCAATTTTATTTACACTTAAAAGTGATAAGATCCTAAGCAATCCTCGATGCGCCTTGCATAAATCAGGCGTCCGCCACTACTATACATTAGCTCTGTCCGAAGGCCGGTATTTGCTCTAATTTATAGTTAATTTTCAATTTGGCGAACACGGCCCTCGCTCGTAAATCTGCGCGACAATTAAACGCTCTGGTTTCTTGTGAACCTGCGGTTGGTCACCCCTGCCTATGGACGTAAGGAGTTTCTAACTCAATTAATTTAGGATACCGTATTCTGAGGTATGGACGGCTCAAAACATGCAGATAGGTATACTTGTAGGAGCAATAGTACCAAAAAGACTGAAGTTTAAAATGCGAACAGTAAATTTAAATACAGGGTCAAACTGAATGGTTCGCTGAAAAAAGAATATTTTTAAAAACACGGTAATGTAAACACATGGAGGGGCGGCCTTGACACTGGCCGGTAATACGAATTACTACGGCGGCATTCAGCGCTGTGCATTAACCCTGTTCGAATCGATAACTCATTACTTTTTTTATTTCATTTAAAAATAACAGCTTTTTGTGTACGGCGAGTCACAGTATATGCGACGGGAAGATAAATCATTTGGTCCACGTTGCATGTGTAAAAGTTCGATGGTCTGTACTTGCCTGTAAACCCTGTAAGCGTGTAAGGTAACATCTAAGTTATTTTATGTGTGTAATAAAAAAGTAATATCTGAATAATCCTAATGACAGCTTTGGTAAACAGTAAAAATTAAAAAAATGCACTTGATAAAATTGTTTAGTTGACGTGAATCTAACTATTACGCAGATGTAATAAGAGTTTTAAAAATATTACTCTAACGACCCACTTCATGTAATGAAACGCGAACCAAATTTTAACCTTAGAAAGTCATTCACTCTGGGGGCCACTACTTACCAAAAACAAATTTGTGTCTAACACGACTCTATCTCGCTGTGCCTACTAAACGGCCCAAACGAATTATTTATTTTATACATATATCTTTTCTACACCTTTCTACTGGTTATTCTGTACCTCTTGAACGAAGACTGGCAGAAAATGCTTTTACCAGTAAATCCATCTTTTAACACTTATACTTTATATTTATCCAATAAAGTAGGTATTAAATAACAATTATAAACATAATTTATGATTCATCTTCAGCCCTACCTTATACTATGGTGACGCGTTTGCCTTCAATTATTGGGTGAAGGTTGGGCTTCCCTCCAATCGACAATATAATGACGTCACTGTCCTCTGCTTTTTATGAATGGATGCAACCGGCAGGCTGCATACCCTGAGAAGAAGTCATTGCATTTATATTAACCAGCTATCTATCCTATATTATATAGGCCGTTATCTAGGCCCAACGCAATACTAAAATGTTACAAAAGTGGTATATGGTAGTAAAGCCGAAAGGGGGGTAGGTACTCAGCTGATCATTCTAAAAATCTAAACAACCAATTATAGGAAAAAGTCACCTGACTAACAAAGCTTAAAATTTAATTGATTCAAGCGCCATCTATTGATCAACGATTGAAATATTTTGGATCAGCTGTTAAGCTGCGCGACCTCTAGTGGTAGCTCTAAGAACTGTAACAGAACTGTAACAGCTGGTAAACAAATCACACCGATTAAATATGAAAATCAATGTTCCGTGTACAAATTAATTTAAAAAATATATTTTTCAACTACGTTCTTTAAAAGTATCAATTCATGTATTTTTTCTACAGATAGAAAAAAATATGTAAGTACTTACATGCAGTAGGTACAATCAATACGATTGAATTGCAATCCAAGAGTATACATACACAAAAGTAAGGCACATTTAATCAGACTTAATAATCACTATAATAATTGCACACTAGAATATCACTGGCCACTTTAAGAAACAAACTACACTAAAAAAGAAGAAGACTAGAGCACAGACGAAGCGTTTTAAAAATTTGGAACGGTCGTGGGATTTTTAAATTTGGAACTGTTGTAGGTTTTTAAATTTGGAACTGTCAGGTTTGGCGCGCTAAGCCAGGGGAGGCGAGCATGCGGACCGCGCGGCGGTCGGTAAGGAACTCGACGTCTTATTGTTAGGGACAAAAGACGTTAGGGACCCCTTCGATCCCCTTCGTTGGTTCCCAAGTCTCAATGGCGATATGGTATGTGGGTTCTTTGCTATACAAGTTGTGTGGTGTGTCTTCGCTCGGCGTTTTTAAATTATATTGATTTTTGATTAAAATAGACAATCTTTCAGTTTCACATTAGAGAAGTTTGGAATGTAGCTATGTGGTTGAGTTAGACTTAAACTCAGTATTAGTTAGATTTAATCAAGTGAGTAACGCATTTTGGAAAATATTTTGTCTATGATTTTACATTTTTTAAACGCAGCGTGGGACTCTGGACTGACGACCTTAGGCGGGTAGTCGGTAGTGGCTGGGTGAGGAAGGGTGACGACCAAGAGTTGTGGCGCTCCTTGGGCGAAGCCTATGTCCGATGATTGTACATAGAGTTTTAAAGGAATTTTCGTAGGAAAAAATGTGCCATAGAACGAACTAGAAATAGTTTATCAATTTATTATCGTACAATGAAACATAATTCCTGTATGTCTGTTATACAACAGACAAACACACAAGACAAATTATCAAAAAAGTTTCGTTAAGAACGCCGTAGTATACTATAAAACCGGTACCTTACCTATAAAACGTCCCACATCGTTCAAAGTAAAATAGTTCTTATGCTAATCATATTAATGTCTGTCACACGTTACGAACTCGTAAAATTCTTATTTCGAGGGTGTTTTTTTCTTTGCGTACTCTACTGTTGTGCTTCAATCATTGTGTAGACATAAAGGCGATAATGCATACAGGGACGGACTCCAGTCTTTCATAAGTACTTAGGCTAGGTTTTTTTATTCGTTTTATAACAAATAACAATATTACATCACACCCAGTGTACAGTATTTTGTAAGAAATCACTTACCAAATTTTATCGATCATAAATCCATAGAAGATGATAATAAATAACAACTTGGGAAAATAGTTCGACTTTGAGTGAAACACCTTTTGTGACTTTATTTGTATTTTTTTTTAAAATTTGGTTTATCTTTTCTAAGTTATAACCGGCAACTCCACTTTGCCCTTAAAAATTGCCTATAAGAATAATATGTTAATCCTGGTGTGTTTCCTATTCCTGGTTCCTACATAAAAAAACATAAAAATTGCTCCATAACTTTTTTCTGAAAGAGAAACAAGGATTGTTAGTAAGGAAGTTAACGTATATTAAATTAAAAAATAAAACAGTAAAATACTTAAATTCTACAAAAGACATGGCTAACCTGAGTACGTCCACGCTGCGAGGTAAAATACTGCACGGTGACTTATTTTAACGGACATTTCGTACGCCACGCGCCCCCTGCGGCTCTCAATCTTCGGCCTTGTACTACCCAATCAGCACCAGCAGTTAAAAAAAAATAATTGAACTGCTTATTAAAAAAAAAAGGTTAATTGGATAAATTAGTAATTCCCGGGTTCAATGTTTACATATTTGAGATTTTTATCCCTGGGAAGGATGCCCTCATTTTACTTTGTTGAGTCTTTGTATTCTACAGAATGTTGCAAAAGTTGTATAGTAAGCTAGGCAGTAACTCAGGGAACCATTCTGAACTACTTTTGTTCTAAGACTTCTGATAATTCGCGATTTTTTTGCACCTCTACGAAAACTTTTTTGGTCACATAACATAATATTATATCTATGGAAAGTTAATAAGTTGTTTCGTTTTAAGAAAGTCATGGATTAAAAATTGTTCAGAACCTAATGGGTAACCCCCACTCAGCTTTACTCTTTTGTGTAGCATCAAAAATAAACTTTGTTTTCTTTTAAATAAAATATTATTATTAGAAGTAACATCAAAATATACCTCTTGTGGTCAAGAGGCTACATCACTAACATCACGCATAATAAAGAAAAGTTTATGTTAACTAAGAGTTTTTTTTATGTTATTTTTTTTATTATTTGGAAAGCTTACAACTTTAAATACAGAGACGTAAACATTATAAATATGTATCATATCAGTTAATAATAAGCTTTCACATATAGTTACAAATATAGGTACCTACGTAGTAAAGGTGGAAACACACTATGGAACGCGGCCGAAAGCATTATTCTCAGCAAGCCCTTTTATTGGTTACGCTTATGAAGTACTGCATAAATTGCAAGTAACTGTAATAAATATTATAGACATAAGATTCAAAAATGTATAACTTGTATGATAAGGCGGTGTACCTAACGTAGCCCACAGTTTGAGAAACACTGCAAATTGGACGTTATGCGTCTTCGAAATTTAAACGCAGTCATCAGTGCAAGACCAATACTCAACGTCTTTTTGCTACTTTTTAAATAAGACTTGTGGCTACTTTTTAAATAAGTCTGTTTATTTCAAGAAAGTTTCTATTTTTGAATATTGTAAGACTTACGAGTATCCTAGTTTACTGTATCATTTCATACTTTTGGCGATTTTTTTTGTATGAATGTTAATCTACTATCAAATATCCCTCTATTGATTTCCAATATGAATTACATGCGGTATTGTAGGAATATTTTGATGGTTTAACTTTAAATAATTGGTTCATCTGTTGAACATTACATTGAGTTTACTTTACCCACTTTTGTTCTACGAGTTTTGAAAATTCACTAATACTTAATACCTTTTCCATAGAAACTTAGTAGGCACGTGAAACGTTCACAATATTTTTTTTATTAACTTATTGTACTGGATATTGTGTATTTTACGGATGTGTACTGTTTGTGTTCCTAATAAATAAAACTAACAATCTTACTAATACGATAGGTTTCAGAGTTCATGTAGTCGAAAATTTCGCTACATACGTTACATGTAACATTACCCTACTTATTTTGCTGACTGTATCTTCCTTCGCCAGTAACGAACGCGTGCGCGACACACGAACGGAAGTCTCTACTCGTATTACCATAACACACTGCATAGGTATTATGAGACAAAAAAATACTTACACTGAGGGGTCACTCTCTACGACGAACGAACGAAAGATATCACGAAATCGCTTAATACATCGAGATAGAATCGTAGTTACAGTAAAACTATTAAGTCCTGACAACGGAAGTGGATTTTAACTTATTGTTACAGATCGTATTTAATCGTTAAATCCGTTAAAAAGTCGTATCTTTATGCTATTTTATTTTTTAAATGTATGTAAATAAATAACTGTTTATGGTAAAAAGTCTTTGCAAAATCGCACTCTTTATTGTCATCACTTTATACTTGTAGTTGGACTGTAGCTCTGCAGTTTTGTTTTTCCTAGGGGTTGGAGCCTCCGCTAACCACGGCTCTATTATAGATAGATAGATAGATAGATAGAGTACTCTTTATTTGTACACCAAGTAATGATTAACAATTTTACATAGACACTTAACTAGGGTACAAAAGGCGGTCTTATCGCTTATAGCGATCTTATAGCGATCTCGTTGTATCAAGCGTGCCGGTTGCGTGATAATTTTCATTCCTTCGTTCGTCGATTCAAAGAGTAACCCCCAGGTCCCTATGTCTTGGTAATAGGTTAGGTGGCACGAGCCGTCTTACTTCGTTGGGTTTAAGAAAGCACAGGATGCACATTAATGAGGGTAGATAGGTATGTATGGAAGCTTTCTTACCCGACTGCCGAAGGAGGAGGGTAATGTTTTTACAAACTCAGTTTCTGTAAGTGCATTCATTATTTTACCTCGATGTCAATAGAAGCAATTTTGCGTTGGGTAATTTTGTGGAAACCATGTTAGGAATAGGATAGTAATTTAGGCACAATACAACATGATAAACGGCACAACAAAAACCAAGATATTTTTAATGTAGTTGTTCTGTTACTGCAGACCTGCAGTAGACCCAAATCTTTGACCTCTACACTCACGAGCAATGAAAAATTTCCAGTGACATATGGTATGTAAGTAAGTAAAGTACGTCAATGGTAGGTGGAACTTTTTCATTGCTTGCGAGTGCATTAATTAGGATGGAGTGGTTCGGTAGTCACTCCCTAGTTACAGTAGTGGCTGAGGGTCCTGAGTTCCACCCGCGGGTGGGCAGATATACAACACAACCTCGGAACGGAAGGGGTTCAACTCAAAATTTCTCAAAGTCATAAAAAGACAAAAAAGTATTCAGTACGGTCAGCTGCATATGTAGCTATACACTTCTGTACCTTGTCAAACCGACGAACCGTCAATGTTTCAATTAATATTAGGCAGTTTTAGATTGAGAAGGTATAAAAGTGTATAGCTACTTATGCACTCCTGACTGTACATGTAGTGGATGGGTATGAGCATGAAAACAAAATAAAGGAACACGGATTAATTAACACTGGCGAGAGGTTTAGTACCAATTTCTCTATAGTCGGTTAGAGCATAACCAGGGAGTAGTGTTTGAATTTTGACACATTTGTCATGATTGTTATATTCAGATGACGTTTAATTTATAAATCAAAACCCTGTCGGTTAGATAACCGACTATGGAGAGATTGGCACTTAGTCTGTGATGCAATATGTCTCCTTTACAAGTAAGAGTTATTATCTTGTAAGACATCTACAGACGCTGTTAACAATCCGCCTCTGGGTCTAATGGCCGGCGAAGTTTGGACCTAAACCAATTATGGTTGATTGGATAATAGTGTGGCCAAGTCTGGTGTATCTACGACTAAGTTAGATGTTTAATTGCTGACTGATCGTCTTGCCGGTTTCGCAATAGTTACTGCTGTAACTCAGAAGACTCACAACCTCAAGTTATTATTTTAGTTGAAACTCCTACTTGGATATAGCTTTTATACATTATTAAAATTTATTTTAGTAGTTTACTTTTTTCTATTATTACTAGGTATTTAGTTTTGAGTTCCGAACTAGAATTATCTGTATCTGTGTCAGAAGTCAGTGCTCTTCCAGTTTGATATCTGAGATGTATTATTATCTAAACAGTGAGAGTTGAGAGTCTATCTCAAAAAATGGGATATAGCTAGTAGGATACATTTATAAGAGCCAATTCTATTCTATTCTATTATGTGTGGGGGTGTAAGTACACTAAGTACCTGCACCTGGCTCTCTCGAATGGAACCGTTGTGCATATCCAAGGTCTAAAACTGCCTTCCTAAGCTTGGACCATTTCCCACCACGCTGGTCCACTGCGGGTTGGTGGGTTCACATTATCTAGATGTGCTAAATCTAGTTTTCCTTCACCGTAAGAGCGATGGTATACATTGTACATAAATTCAAGGAACTCATTGGTACATGTCAGCGCCGGGATTCGAACCCGCATCTCTGGCGTGAGAAGCGAGCGCTAACCCGACTGAGCTAGCTACCACCGCCCTCTTATAAGAGCCAATAAATCAGTGACAAACTTAATTAGGGGTCTGCAAACGCGATAGGGACAGGTCGACAAACAAGGGCGCTTATACGAGCGAAGAAAGGAGAGTAACGATGTATGTGGACCTCTTCAAACTACTTAATATCTTGTCGGGAAATATTTGCAAAGTTGGTCCTTGCTTTAGTGGTTTCACTTGGGGAGTCGAGTTTAGTTTAGTAATGTGCGTTTTAGTTATGGGCAGATAGGTACTAGCATTGTTGTTGTTGTTGTAAGGTCCCCTCTTCCTGGTTTTCAGCTCATTCGAAACGACAGAACGGGCAAAGGTGGCGGTGGTGTGGTTATCTATCTTCGTAGTCATATTCCCTATACCATTGTCAGCAAATCTCCGAGTGAGTATGCTGGGAAGGCTGAGCACCTTCTGATAGAAGTGCGGCTTGGCTTTACCAGGGTTCTCCTCGGAGTTCTCTATAGCCCCTCACTGACGGTGAATTATTTTTCTACCTTCGATAAACTTCTTGATGACCTCACCCCTCTCTTCGACAATACCATAGTTATGGGCGACTTCAATACGTGCCTACTGAAAAATGATTCCCGCTCAAAATCCTTACTCTCTATTGTAGCTTCCAAAAATCTTTATATTTTACCTCTTAATGCAACTCATCACCCGCCTAACTCTGATCCGACTCTCCTCGATCTGATCATCGTCTCTTCTCCCGATCTTGTTAAGAAACACGGTCAGTTCACAGCTGACTGTTTTTCTTACCACGACCTTCTTTACCTTTCGTATAAGGTCCGCACTCCCAAACCCAAAAAGCGTACTATTCTCCAACGTAATTTTAAAAATGTGGACGTGCAGCGACTTTGTGAGGACGCAAAAGGCATTGACTGGGAACAGCTGAATGATATCGACAGCATTGACGAGAGGGTTGTTTTGTTCAACTCTCTTCTCTCCAATCTGATCAATCAGCATGCACCCCTCCGTCCAGTTCGTGTCAAACAGCTGCCAGCCCCCTGGCTTACCGACAAAATAAAAGGCTACATGACAAAACGTGATCACGCCAGATTCCGATACAAGAAGCAGCCTACTGAGGAAAATCTGAGATTGTACAAGGAGTTGAGGAATCGCTGCAATAGAGTGTGTAGGGACGCAAAACGCCGATATATCCATACTTCTATTGAAAATTGCGATAATACACAATTATGGAATTTTTTGAAAACTCTGGGCATAGGGAAAACTAAGGCAACATCTAACATTGACTTTGACCTCTCTGCTCTTAATAAGCATTTTTCTACACCACCTCTGATTCTAAATGATCACATTAGAGCCAATACCCTGAACCATCTTTCTTCTATGCCTCTCCCTGACTGCCCTTCTTTTAAATTCAAACTTGTTTCTGGCCGTGACGTTAACAGATGCATCTCAGCTATAACAAGCAAGGCTGTAGGTTTCGACGACATTAGTGCCAATATGATAAACTGTGTTTTAGATATCATCTTGCCTCACATCACCAATCTGATGAACCTATCTCTCCTCTCCAGTTCCTTTCCCAGTTTGTGGAAGAATGCATTCATCCTTCCCTTACCAAAAATACCCAATCCTACGTCCCTGTCCCAATTCCGCCCCATTTCTATCCTACCCTTCCTATCAAAAGTCCTGGAACGACTGGTCTTTGAACAATTTTCCGCTTACCTCTCCAGTAACCAACTTCTAAATTCCCTTCAATCAGGATTTCGACCAGGCCACAGCACAGTCACTGCTTTGATAAAAGTGACCGATGATGTTAGGTACAATATCGATAACCAGAAAGTTACAGTCCTTGCATTGCTGGATTTCAGCAATGCATTTAATTCGGTGGACTTCGATTTACTACTCGGTATTATACGATCTCTTAACGTATCTCCGGCAGTTACAAGCTGGTTCGAGTCTTATCTCAAGGGACGTCAGCAGTGCGTACGAACTGACACGGAGAGTTCTTCTTGGTGTCCAGTTCTTGCTGGCGTTCCTCAAGGCGGTGTCCTTTCTCCTCTACTTTTTTCCCTGTTTATCAACATTCTCGCTAGCAAACTTACCTCTCACTACCACCTATATGCAGACGATCTCCAGCTGTACACCGGTGTAACACCTGAAAGTTTCAACGCGGCAGTTACTGAGATAAATGACAACTTAGAGATCATCTCTAAGTGGGTAAAGTCATTCGGTCTGCTGCTCAACCCTTCTAAATCACAAGCCATCGTTCTTGGGAGTTCTCGCATGCTCAGCAAAATTGATTGGACAGCTGTTTCAAGGATCCAGTATGATCAGTCAGATATACCCTACGTATCGGCGGTGAAAAATCTCGGCGTGATCATGGACAGCACACTGTCTTGGATACCCCAAGTAGATGCTGTCAGCAAGAAAATGTTTGCCTCCTTTCACTCGTTGAAGCGCTTGCAGAACTTTCTCCCATTTAACACTAAAATTACGTTGGCACAGTCTTTACTGCTTCCTATTCTCGACTACGCTGACGTAAGCTATCTTGACCTCACTGAAGAGCTACTCAACAAACTCGAGCGTCTCCAGAATTTGTGCATCCGATTT
Organism: Plutella xylostella; assembly: GCF_932276165.1. NCBI lineage: Eukaryota > Metazoa > Arthropoda > Insecta > Lepidoptera > Plutellidae > Plutella > Plutella xylostella. The sequence goes on from NC_064005.1 coordinate 6,978,537, forward strand.
ATTTTCGGATTGCGCAAATACGATCACATTTCTGAGTATCGTGCTCAACTTCAGTGGCTCCCAATTCGCCTTCGCCGGAATACTCATACCCTCTGTATTCTATTTAATGTCCTGAATAACCCCTTGTCTCCCCAGTATCTCAAATGCAAGTTTTCATACTTGTGTACTCACTCTCAGGGTCGAGCGTTGAGGTCTATAGATAACAAGTTGTTAAGTGTACCTCAACATAACGCGGCCTCATACAGCGATTCCTTCGCTATGAAGGCCGTGTGTCTATGGAATTCACTTCCAGAGAGCGTGCGACAGTCACCATCGTTAGCAACCTTTAAGAAAAATTTGAAAGAACACTATTTTAAAACCCTAGGTTGGCAGAAATAGTAAAGTATTATGTTTTCACAGTGGTCTGATATATTTGTGTAGGTTTTTTATAATATTTATGTAAGTAGTATTTATAATATGTATTATTATATGTAGGGACATGTATAAAATCATATATATACTATAGTTATGCATATTTTGTAGGTAGGTTTAAGTAAGATTAAGAAATACTGATAGGCTAATTTGTTAATATTTTATTGTGCTATTAATTGATTGAAAGCGTTAATGTCCTCTTCTCCCAACCTAACAAGGGTTGGCTGGAAGAAATTTCTTTTTGGCAATAAGCCCGCCTTTGTACATTGTTAGTTTTGTTTTAATGTTCTTCACCGTTTTTTAATTGTAACTTTATAATGTACAATAAAGTGTTTATAAATAAATAAATAAATAAATAAGGTGTAACTAATGCGAAACAATAATTTTATTAATTTTTTTTATAAAAAAATGACAAGACGTGTTTATTTTTTTTGTTTTTAAAGATACCTGTAACATTGGATAAAATAAAAAATAAAACTTTTGAATGGGTCAGGTTTGGATTGAGCATTATAATAATAAGGTTCAATCGACTGCAAATATGTACCTTCTTCCATCACCGATTTAAAAGAATACATTGACTTTGCAATCACCCTCTATACATATTAACACCCAAAATCCAAGTACAAATATGTATATGTATTTAAACAAATATCTGCCCCAGCCGGGGATGGAACCCGGGACCTTCAGCATAGCAATCAGGGTCACTAACCAATACACCATTCAGTCGTATTTTTTTTAAATAAGTCGATAAACTTCACAGTAGGTACTCCCAGCTGTCCGTGAGTCGAAGGGTAGAGCACAACAGCTGTTCCTTTCTTAACTAAACGTATAACTACTTGCGAGACACCATTTTACTTGTGCCTTTCTTGGCTTGGCAGGAATGAGAAAGGAGGGATCAAGTTTAACTGGCGGCTGGAATTATTCTGGGTGCTTATTCTTTACCGGTGCGGTACCCACAGTAGCGTGTCCAACGGTCATTTTGGATTTTGAAAATATAATATCGGTTATTAATTATTTAAATAACTAAGTAGGTAAGTATATGTATATTTTCGAAGAATATGTCTAGTTAATTTGTTGTACGGAAAGGAGACTGCAAACCTTCTACAATTAAGACAATTAACAATGTATAATAAAATATAATAAATATGTGGGACATCTCACACACGGCCATCCGACCCCAAGCTAGGCAGAGTTGTATGGGTATCGTACAGCTTATATATCTACACAAATACATATATAGATACATATTAAATATAAATATCAACACATAAGATCCGAGTACCAATATCTGCCCCAGCCCGAACCCGGGACCTTCGGCTCAGGAGTCATGTTCAGTAACCACTACACCAGTCGGCCGTCGTATAATGTAGGTACAAAATATACAGTTGAATTGAGAACCTCCTTTTTTCCAAGAAGAATAACAATTATCGAACCCTTGGTTGATTTGGTATAGTATCGATCACATAATTACACTCACGAGAAATGAACAAGTTCCACATGCCATTGGCAGTATAATATCGCAGTAACAACTACCTTCGACCGTTGTTGTTATAACGTTCTTAAAATTAACTTCTTGACTCTAGACTCTAGGTTGGTTCGATAGGTTAAATTAGCATGACGAACGTATTTCGATTTAGTTTTACAAAATAACTTTTTTAGAAATTATTTTTTATAATGAGTATCGCTACACAACGACCACACCATATAGTTACGGTCAGGTGCAAAGAAACCTGACCCCCCTCTCATACTAACAATGCTTCTGAGGGGGGTCCGGTTTATTTGCCTCTTACTGTAAAATAAATACTATAACATAAATAGCGCCATCTACCGTGCGTCAAATGAAACCCTATCGATCTTATTGTGAAGGGTGGTCTACCTGTTTTGTTGTTTGTCGTGAAGGGAGGAGTAACATTGTATGGGTTCTATAAATACCTTCTAGATGGAGCTTCAAATGGTCTTATTAGAATAATATAGCTTTGCACGAGCTTCGCTTCGCTTTAAAGTGTTTTCCTGTGGGAATTCCGTGATAAAAAGTAGCCTAGATTAATTCTCACAAACATTCGTTTTCATAATATTAGTTCTTTATTTAGATTTTAACTAACTAAGCATTGAAATTTCCCTAAAATGAAAAACATAAAAGTACCTAACTATACCTATAACTTACATAATTTATATAATTTACAATTACAAACTAAACTACCTATATATTATACAAACTAAACCTATGTACATAACTAAAACTATATGTAGAAGAGACTAGTTATAGATATTAGTTATAATAATATAAAGTATTTTAATAGGTATTCTATCACCAGAGCCAAGACGAAGAAGAGTTTCGTAAAATGAATAGCCATACGTACGTACACTACGTACCTACGTACTTCAAAATGTACTGCCGGGCAATGAAAAAGTTCCACTCACAAAATTCCGATAACCAACGACCCCATTTTTTAAAAAGATTTAATTTAAAATTGGAACAAAATGTTACCGATTTTAGTTGGTAATATCCTGATGCTCTGATAAATGTACTTCAATGTTGCAGAAGACGGCATTAAGCTAATCTTTTCAGTTAGTTTTATCCCCAAGGTTTAAACTGCCTTCCTAAGCTTGGACCATTTCCCACCACGCTGGTCCACTGCGGTTTGGTGGGTTCACATATGTAGATGTGCTAAATCTAGATATGCAGGTTTCCTCACGATGTTTTCCTTCACCGTAAGAGCGATGATTTCCATTGTACTTAAATTCAAATAGCTCATTGGTACATGTCAGCGCCGGGATTCGAATCCGCATCTGTGGCGTGAGAAGCGGGCGCTTACCCGACTGAGCTACCACCGCTCCGTGTGTGTGTATCTATATCTGGTAGTGTAACTTCTAAAAAAAGGGGTATTATAAGTTTAACGCTTAGATGCGTATCTCTCTGTGTGTGTATCTGTCTGGTAGCGTAACTCCTAAACGACAGAACCGATTTTCGTTTTTTTATGGATTGTTAGTGTCCTTAGCCTTTTTTTAAAGTTTTCTTAGCCATAATTCATAAAAATCGGCGTAGCCGTTCAAAAGTTATATGTGCCTTTTCGTGGCAACAATGAACAATCACATAACGCTCTTTGCTTTGCCGCAGTGGGGTAAAAATAATAATGTCGGTGGAATATTTAATTAAAATGTTAAATCTATGACGTCGACAGTAATTTGTATCTATTGTTTTAGCTCAGAAGGATTGATTATCTCACAATAGCTTTTAAACAGGCTTTACACAGGTGTCCAATAATAAAGACAACATAACAATTAAGAAAATCTTCCATTATTCGATGGATTCATTAAGAAGTATTCTAGTTATACAGGGTGTCCCATCGCGATGACATATGAAGGGGAAGTACCTTAAATACTGAAGGGAATTTTACTCAATTGAGACATTATTTTTATTTTAATCATATTAACATCAAAATAAGCTTAGTCATAATTCCCATAATTTATACAGAACTCTCGGGATAACATTAGCTATCACTCTAAAAAACAAAACGGAAAAGGTTTCCGAGATATGCTACTACAGACAGATACACATACACAATATACAAACATTTTATAACACGGCTCTTTTTCTGTCAGGGGTGAAAAACCAGGCAATACACTTTGAATTTTAAATCAAAATCATCAAAAATTAAATCTCAAATTTTGACTTGTATAAATCAATCGTTAAAAATTATAATGACAGTGCATAATAAAAAATGCAAGGTGAAGGCAAACTATGCAAGGTGTCAATAGAATTTGATCTAAGAAAATCAAAAAGTATATTAGTATCTTGTTTTTCAAAACAAACTAGAAACCTAAAATGTATTTAAGTACTGTAGTACTTTATAAATATGGTATCCCATCAAAAACAATACTTATCAAAAAAACCAAGTCTGGTAACTCAGTTGTTTTACGGTAAAAAGTTGTGAGATCCATGTAATACCAAGTCTTATCCACGCACGCATCTCAATCGTAAAAATATTTAATGTTTTATATAAATATATAACTTACTGGTTGGAAATAATATGAGTCGCGTACAATACAGATCAGTTACCTTTTGACTATTATCATACTAGAGGCTCAAAGCGATCAGGATGGTAAAGACTGTCAGTGGTAATGGCAAGCTACCTTAGAACCGGCACACATTATCGGCATTAGCAGGCAAAGTTCTACCTAATAAGGTGTGCTTATAGGCATGAAGATAATGACAGGTGATACTGCTATTTATCTCCTAAAATTTCTTATGCTTACCGGCCCTTAGAGCCCTTCTCGAAGTTCCCCATACTGTACCATGATTAGTGTGTGGGAGTCAGCGTTCCAGACGCTGGAGGTTTACTCTAAAAGTACTGACGAAAAACTAAAGAACTTTGTCTTTCGTCATATAGAGTTACCCCTGGCACTGAAGGCTTCAGGAAGACGACAACGGGGATATATTTATATTATGCCTTTGTTGCATGGGGGTGACTGAGCCCAGCAGTAAGACAAATATTCGGATTATAGGCTACAAATACGCCATAAGATAGACATTAAAATTTGATAAAAACAAATTGGAACACATACTCGTAATTATATATATAGGGATCATAAGAGATTAATCTCTTAGGTGCCAAATGAAGTATTCAATCATTAAACCCATGACTTTCAATTTGCATGTACTTACTTACCGTAATTCATAATAATTTTGTTTATAAAATAACAATGTCATAATTACTATCATTGTTCAAAAGTATATGGCAAAATTTACTATTGTATTGAATAATATAAAGAAAATTTTGATAAAGTAAATATTTGGTTCAGAAAAACACTACTGCACTAACGTCAAGATCGTACAACATACTTTGGTATAAAAGGGACAAGAAATTTGAAATCGATATCAGTTCGGTTCCAACTCTCAACATGAGAGCAGCAACCTTTGTGATCTTGTGCTGTGCCCTGCAGGTAAGACTCTTTTACTTCTCTAACTTTCTCTACTGTATTATAATATATATGTGATTGAGATGGCATTTCAAAGCTTAAAATTTCCAACAGTATATTGCTGCACAACGAGATGTCTACAATGACTTGGTGCTCAACCCCAAGAATATGGTAGATTTTACCGAAACTGACTTGAGCACCACAGATGAATATGAAAAAGACAGCAATGGAACCGTCTTTGAACGAGTAACTACACGAAAGAAGTTCGAAAGAGACGATTTTCCAGCTGGAAGCTTTGGCAACATTCACAGCGACGAAAAAGTTGTCAGAACTTTTGTTATTGAATCCGATGGCTTCGGCCACGACGTCATTTACGAAGAGGATGTGGTCATTAAGAAGGTTCCTGGAACTCATTCATCTAGTAGTTCTTCTTCAAGCTCTGCATCAAGTGCAAGCGGGCAAGGATCTAATGTTGTTGTTAACAACATCCGTCCCGTCGGCCACTCAGGCCCATCATCTTCAGCAGCTAGCTCAAGTTCCGCAGCAACCAATGCTAATCATGTCAATATTGTAAACAAATATGGACAATATGGAGGAGCTAGTTCAAACACTGCTGCTGCGGGACAAGGTGGCTATGGACAAGGTCTCGGCCAAGGAAGTCAGGCTGGATCATCAGCATCAAGCGCTTCTTCTGCTGGATCTAATAACGAATACACCATCGTGAACGAAATCGGACAGTATGGACCTGGAGCATCTGGGTCAGCATCGTCTTCATCTTCTAGCTCAAGCTCAGCTGGATCAGCCGGCCCCAACATCAAGGTCATCAACGAATACGGACCCTACGGCGCTGGAAACTCTGCCTCTAGCGCATCATCATCAGCAGCAAACGGTGCCGGATCCAGTAACGGAATCAACGGATACGGACAAGGCCTTGGACCCTATGGAAGCGGTCTTGGGGGTAATAGTAACGGTGCAAACGGATACGGACAAGGAGCTGGATCTGCATCATCAGCTTCATCATCTGCTGGAGCTAACGGTGAATACACCATCGTGAACGAGTTCGGACAGTACGGACCTGGAGCATCTGGATCTAGTGCATCATCATCTAGCTCAGCTTCTGCCGGAGCAGCTGGACAGGACATCAACATCATCAACCAATACGGACCTTACGGCGCTGGAAGCTCTGCCTCTAGTGCTGCATCTGCAGGTGCCTCAGGATCTGGATATGGACCTAACGGACAATACGGATCAGAAGGAGCAAGTTCAAGTTCATCAGGAGCCAATGGTGCAGGTTATGGACTCAACGGCAACGGATACGGACAAGGACTTGGACCCTACGGCAGCGGCCTTGGCCCCAACGGCTACGGTCTTAACGGATACGGCCAAGGTTTGGGAGGAGCTGGCTCTGGAGCATCATCTTCAGCATCAAGCGCTTCTTCTGCTGGAGCCAACGGTGAATACACCATCGTGAATGAATTCGGACAGTACGGACCAGGAGCATCTGGATCAGCATCGTCTTCATCTTCAAGCTCAAGCTCAGCTGGATCAGCCGGACCCAACATCAATGTCATCAACGAATACGGACCCTACGGTTCTGGAAGCTCTGCCTCTAGCGCATCATCATCAGCAGCAAACGGTGCCGGATCCAGTAACGGAATCAACGGATACGGACAAGGTCTTGGACCCTACGGAAGCGGTCTTGGCGGTAATGGTTACGGTGCTAACGGATACGGACAAGGAGATGGATCTGCATCATCAGCTTCATCATCTGCTGGCGCTAACGGTGAATACACCATCCTGAACGAGTTCGGACAGTACGGACCTGGAGCATCTGGATCTAGTGCATCATCATCTAGCTCAGCTTCTGCCGGAGCAGCTGGACAGGACATCAACATCATCAACCAATACGGACCTTACGGCGCTGGAAGCTCTGCCTCTAGTGCTGCATCAGCAGGTGCCTCCGGATCCGGATACGGACCTAACGGACAATACGGATCTGCTGGAGCAAGTTCAAGTTCATCAGGAGCCAATGGTGCAGGTTATGGCCTCAACGGCAACGGATACGGACAAGGACTTGGACCCTACGGCAGCGGTCTTGGCCCTAACGGCTACAGTCTTAACGGATACGGCCAAGGTTTGGGAGGAGCTGGCTCTGGAGCATCGTCTTCAGCATCAAGCGCTTCGTCTGCTGGAGCCAACGGTGAATACACCATCGTGAACGAGTTCGGACAGTACGGACCAGGAGCATCTGGCTCAGCATCGTCTTCATCTTCTAGCTCAAGCTCAGCTGGATCAGCCGGACCCAACATCAATGTTATCAACGAATACGGACCTTACGGTTCTGGTGAATCTGCCTCTAGCGCATCCTCATCAAGCTCATCATCAACCGCTACTGGACCAATCGTCATTGATGTTATCAACGAAGGATTCGGACCTAACGTTGCTGGAAGCTCTGCCTCTAGTGCTGCATCAGCAGGTGCCTCAGGATCCGGATACGGACCTAATGGACAATACGGATCTGCAGGAGCAAGTTCAAGTTCATCAGGAGCCAATGGTGCAGGTTATGGCCTCAATGGCAACGGATACGGACAAGGACTTGGACCCTACGGCAGCGGTCTTGGCCCCAACGGCTACGGTCTTAACGGATACGGCCAAGGTTTGGGAGGAGCTGGCTCTGGAGCATCGTCTTCAGCATCAAGCGCTTCTTCTGCTGGAGCCAACGGTGAATACACCATCGTGAATGAATTCGGACAGTACGGACCAGGAGCATCTGGATCAGCATCGTCTTCATCTTCTAGCTCAAGCTCAGCTGGATCAGCCGGACCCAACATCAATGTCATCAACGAATACGGACCCTACGGTTCTGGAAGCTCTGCCTCTAGCGCATCATCATCAGCAGCAAACGGTGCCGGATCCGGTAACGGAATCAACGGATACGGACAAGGTCTTGGACCCTACGGAAGCGGTCTTGGCGGTAATGGTTACGGTGCTAACGGATACGGACAAGGAGATGGATCTGCATCATCAGCTTCATCATCTGCTGGCGCTAACGGTGAATACACCATCCTGAACGAGTTCGGACAGTACGGACCTGGAGCATCTGGATCTAGTGCATCATCATCTAGCTCAGCTTCTGCCGGAGCAGCTGGACAGGACATCAACATCATCAACCAATACGGACCTTACGGCGCTGGAAGCTCTGCCTCTAGTGCTGCATCAGCAGGTGCCTCAGGATCCGGATACGGACCTAACGGACAATACGGATCTGCAGGAGCAAGTTCAAGTTCATCAGGAGCCAATGGTGCAGGTTATGGCCTCAACGGCAACGGATACGGACAAGGACTTGGACCCTACGGCAGCGGTCTTGGCCCTAACGGCTACGGTCTTAACGGATACGGCCAAGGTTTGGGAGGAGCTGGCTCTGGAGCATCGTCTTCAGCATCAAGCGCTTCTTCTGCTGGAGCCAACGGTGAATACACCATCGTGAACGAGTTCGGACAGTACGGACCTGGAGCATCTGGCTCAGCATCGTCTTCATCTTCTAGCTCAAGCTCAGCTGGATCAGCCGGACCCAACATCAATGTCATCAACGAATACGGACCCTACGGTTCTGGAAGCTCTGCCTCTAGCGCATCATCATCAGCAGCAAACGGTGCCGGATCCAGTAACGGAATCAACGGATACGGACAAGGTCTTGGACCCTACGGAAGCGGTCTTGGCGGTAATGGTTACGGTGCTAACGGATACGGACAAGGAGATGGATCTGCATCAGCAGCTTTATCATCTGCTGGCGCTAACGGTGAATACACCATCCTGAACGAGTTCGGACAGTACGGACCTGGAGCATCTGGATCTAGTGCATCATCATCTAGCTCAGCTTCTGCCGGAGCAGCTGGACAGGACATAAACATCATCAACCAATACGGACCTTACGGCGCTGGAAGCTCTGCCTCTAGTGCTGCATCAGCAGGTGCCTCAGGATCCGGATACGGACCTAACGGACAATACGGATCTGCAGGAGCAAGTTCAAGTTCATCAGGAGCCAATGGTGCAGGTTATGGCCTCAACGGCAACGGATACGGACAAGGACTTGGACCCTACGGCAGCGGTCTTGGCCCTAACGGCTACGGTCTTAACGGATACGGCCAAGGTTTGGGAGGAGCTGGCTCTGGAGCATCGTCTTCAGCATCAAGCGCTTCTTCTGCTGGAGCCAACGGTGAATACACCATTGTGAACGAGTTCGGACAGTACGGACCTGGAGCATCTGGCTCAGCATCGTCTTCATCTTCTAGCTCAAGCTCAGCTGGATCAGCCGGACCCAACATCAATGTCATCAACGAATACGGACCCTACGGTTCTGGAAGCTCTGCCTCTAGCGCATCATCATCAGCAGCAAACGGTGCCGGATCCGGTAACGGAATCAACGGATACGGACAAGGTCTTGGACCCTACGGAAGCGGTCTTGGCGGTAATGGTTACGGTGCTAACGGATACGGACTAGGAGATGGATCTGCATCATCAGCTTCATCATCTGCTGGCGCTAACGGTGAATACACCATCCTGAACGAGTTCGGACAGTACGGACCTGGAGCATCTGGATCTAGTGCATCATCATCTAGCTCAGCTTCTGCCGGAGCAGCTGGACAGGACATCAACATCATCAACCAATACGGACCTTACGGCGCTGGAAGCTCTGCCTCTAGTGCTGCATCAGCAGGTGCCTCAGGATCCGGATACGGACCTAACGGACAATACGGATCTGCAGGAGCAAGTTCAAGTTCATCAGGAGCCAATGGTGCAGGTTATGGCCTCAACGGCAACGGATACGGACAAGGACTTGGACCCTACGGCAGCGGTCTTGGCCCTAACGGCTACGGTCTTAACGGATACGGCCAAGGTTTGGGAGGAGCTGGCTCTGGAGCATCGTCTTCAGCATCAAGCGCTTCGTCTGCTGGAGCCAACGGTGAATACACCATCGTGAACGAGTTCGGACAGTACGGACCAGGAGCATCTGGCTCAGCATCGTCTTCATCTTCTAGCTCAAGCTCAGCTGGATCAGCCGGACCCAACATCAATGTCATCAACGAATACGGACCTTACGGTTCTGGTGAATCTGCCTCTAGCGCATCCTCATCAAGCTCATCATCAACCGCTACTGGACCAATCGTCATTGATGTTATCAACGAAGGATTCGGACCTAACGTTGCTGGAAGCTCTGCCTCTAGTGCTGCATCAGCAGGTGCCTCAGGATCTGGATACGGACCTAACGGACAATACGGATCTGCAGGAGCAAGTTCATCAGGAGGCAATGGTGCAGGTTATGGACTTAACGGCAACGGATACGGACAAGGACTTGGACCCTACGGCAGCGGTCTTGGCCCCAACGGCTACGGTCTTAACGGATACGGCCAAGGTTTGGGAGGAGCTGGCTCTGGAGCATCGTCTTCAGCATCAAGCGCTTCTTCTGCTGGAGCCAACGGTGAATACACCATCGTGAATGAGTTCGGACAGTACGGACCAGGAGCATCTGGATCAGCATCGTCTTCATCTTCTAGCTCAAGCTCAGCTGGATCAGCCGGACCCAACATCAATGTCATCAACGAATACGGACCCTACGGTTCTGGAAGCTCTGCCTCTAGCGCATCATCATCAGCAGCAAACGGTGCCGGATCCGGTAACGGAATCAACGGATACGGACAAGGTCTTGGACCCTACGGAAGCGGTCTTGGCGGTAATGGTTACGGTGCTAACGGATACGGACAAGGAGATGGATCTGCATCATCAGCTTCATCATCTGCTGGCGCTAACGGTGAATACACCATCCTGAACGAGTTCGGACAGTACGGACCTGGAGCATCTGGATCTAGTGCATTATCATCTAGCTCAGCTTCTGCCGGAGCAGCTGGACAGGACATCAACATCATCAACCAATACGGACCTTACGGCGCTGGAAGCTCTGCCTCTAGTGCTGCATCAGCAGGTGCCTCAGGATCCGGATACGGACCTAACGGACAATACGGATCTGCAGGAGCAAGTTCAAGTTCATCAGGAGCCAATGGTGCAGGTTATGGCCTCAACGGCAACGGATACGGACAAGGACTTGGACCCTACGGCAGCGGTCTTGGCCCTAACGGCTACGGTCTTAACGGATACGGCCAAGGCTTTGGAGGAGCTGGCTCTGGAGCATCGTCTTCAGCATCAAGCGCTTCTTCTGCTGGAGCCAACGGTGAATACACCATCGTGAACGAGTTCGGACAGTACGGACCTGGAGCATCTGGCTCAGCATCGTCTTCATCTTCTAGCTCAAGCTCAGCTGGATCAGCCGGACCCAACATCAAGGTCATCAACGAATACGGACCCTACGGTTCTGGAAGCTCTGCCTCTAGCGTATCATCATCAGCAGCAAACGGTGCCGGATCCGGTAACGGAATCAACGGATACGGACAAGGTCTTGGACCCTACGGAAGCGGTCTTGGCGGTAATGGTTACGGTGCTAACGGATACGGACAAGGAGATGGATCTGCATCATCAGCTTCATCATCTGCTGGCGCTAACGGTGAATACACTATCCTGAACGAGTTCGGACAGTACGGACCTGGAGCATCTGGATCTAGTGCATCATCGTCTAGCTCAGCTTCTGCCGGAGCAGCTGGACAGGACATCAACATCATCAACCAATACGGACCTTACGGCGCTGGAAGCTCGGCCTCTAGTGCTGCATCAGCAGGTGCCTCAGGATCCGGATACGGACCTAACGGACAATACGGATCTGCAGGAGCAAGTTCAAGTTCATCAGGAGCCAATGGTGCAGGTTATGGCCTCAACGGCAACGGATACGGACAAGGACTTGGACCCTACGGCAGCGGTCTTGGCCCTAACGGCTACGGTCTTAACGGATATGGCCAAGGTTTGGGAGGAGCTGGCTCTGGAGCATCGTCTTCAGCATCAAGCGCTTCGTCTGCTGGAGCCAACGGTGTATACACCATCGTGAACGAGTTCGGACAGTACGGACCAGGAGCATCTGGCTCAGCATCGTCTTCATCTTCTAGCTCAAGCTCAGCTGGATCAGCCGGACCCAACATCAATGTCATCAACGAATACGGACCTTACGGTTCTGGTGAATCTGCCTCTAGCGCATCCTCATCAAGCTCATCATCAACCGCTACTGGACCAATCGTCATTGATGTTATCAACGAAGGATTCGGACCTAACGTTGCTGGAAGCTCTGCCTCTAGTGCTGCATCAGCAGGTGCCTCAGGATCTGGATACGGACCTAACGGACAATACGGATCTGCAGGAGCAAGTTCAAGTTCATCAGGAGCCAATGGTGCAGGTTATGGACTTAACGGCAACGGATACGGACAAGGACTTGGACCCTACGGCAGCGGTCTTGGCCCCAACGGCTTCGGTCTTAACGGATACGGCCAAGGTTTGGGAGGAGCTGGCTCTGGAGCATCGTCTTCAGCATCAAGCGCTTCTTCTGCTGGAGCCAACGGTGAAAACACCATCGTGAATGAGTTCGGACAGTACGGACCAGGAGCATCTGGATCAGCATCGTCTTCATCTTCTAGCTCAAGCTCAGCTGGATCAGCCGGACCCAACATCAATGTCATCAACGAATACGGACCCTACGGTTCTGGAAGCTCTGCCTCTAGCGCATCATCATCAGCAGCAAACGGTGCCGGATCCGGTAACGGAATCAACGGATACGGACAAGGTCTTGGACCCTACGGAAGCGGTGTTGGCGGTAATGGTTACGGTGCTAACGGATACGGACAAGGAGATGGATCTGCATCATCAGCTTCATCATCTGCTGGCGCTAACGGTGAATACACCATCCTGAACGAGTTCGGACAGTACGGACCTGGAGCATCTGGATCTAGTGCATCATCATCTAGCTCAGCTTCTGCCGGAGCAGCTGGACAGGACATCAACATCATCAACCAATACGGACCTTACGGCGCTGGAAGCTCTGCCTCTAGTGCTGCATCAGCAGGTGCCTCAGGATCCGGATACGGACCTAACGGACAATACGGATCTGCAGGAGCAAGTTCAAGTTCATCAGGAGCCAATGGTGCAGGTTATGGCCTCAACGGCAACGGATACGGACAAGGACTTGGACCCTACGGCAGCGGTCTTGGCCCTAACGGCTACGGTCTTAACGGATACGGCCAAGGCTTGGGAGGAGCTGGCTCTGGAGCATCGTCTTCAGCATCAAGCGCTTCTTCTGCTGGAGCCAACGTTGAATACACCATCGTGAACGAGTTCGGACAGTACGGACCTGGAGCATCTGGCTCAGCATCGTCTTCATCTTCTAGCTCAAGCTCAGCTGGATCAGCCGGACCCAACATCAAGGTCATCAACGAATACGGACCCTACGGTTCTGGAAGCTCTGCCTCTAGCGCATCATCATCAGCAGCAAACGGTGCCGGATCCGGTAACGGAATCAACGGGTACGGACAAGGTCTTGGACCCTACGGAAGCGGTCTTGGCGGTAATGGTTACGGTGCTAACGGATACGGACAAGGAGATGGATCTGCATCATCAGCTTCATCATCTGCTGGCGCTAACGGTGAATACACTATCCTGAACGAGTTCGGACAATACGGACCTGGAGCATCTGGATCTAGTGCATCATCGTCTAGCTCAGCTTCTGCCGGAGCAGCTGGACAGGACATCAACATCATCAACCAATACGGACCTTACGGCGCTGGAAGCTCTGCCTCTAGTGCTGCATCAGCAGGTGCCTCAGGATCCGGATACGGACCTAACGGACAATACGGATCTGCAGGAGCAAGTTCAAGTTCATCAGGAGCCAATGGTGCAGGTTATGGCCTCAACGGCAACGGATACGGACAAGGACTTGGACCCTACGGCAGCGGTCTTGGCCCCAACAGCTACGGACTTAACGGATACGGCCAAGGATTGGGAGGAGCTGGCTCTGGAGCATCGTCTTCAGCATCAAGCGCTTCTTCTGCTGGAGCCAACGGTGAATACACCATCGTGAACGAGTTCGGACAGTACGGACCTGGAGCATCTGGCTCAGCATCGTCTTCATCTTCTAGCTCAAGCTCAGCTGGATCAGCCGGACCCAACATCAATGTCATCAACGAATACGGACCCTACGGTTCTGGAAGCTCCGCCTCTAGCGCATCATCATCAGCAGCAAACGGTGCCGGATCCAGTAACGGAATCAACGGATACGGACAAGGTCTTGGACCCTACGGAAGCGGTCTTGGCGGTAATGGTTACGGTGCTAACGGATACGGACAAGGAGATGGATCTGCATCATCAGCTTCATCATCTGCTGGCGCTAACGGTGAATACACTATCCTGAACGAGTTCGGACAGTACGGACCTGGACCATCTGGATCTAGTGCATCATCGTCTAGCTCAGCTTCTGCCGGAGCAGCTGGACAGGACATCAACATCATCAACCAATACGGACCTTACGGCGCTGGAAGCTCTGCCTCTAGTGCTGCATCAGCAGGTGCCTCAGGATCCGGATACGGACCTAACGGACAATACGGATCTGCAGGAGCAAGTTCAAGTTCATCAGGAGCCAATGGTGCAGGTTATGGCCTCAACGGCAACGGATACGGACAAGGACTTGGACCCTACGGCAGCGGTCTTGGCCCTAACGGCTACGGTCTTAACGGATACGGCCAAGGTTTGGGAGGAGCTCGCTCTGAATCATCGTCTTCAGCATCAAGCGCTTCGTCTGCTGGAGCCAACGGTGAATACATCATCGTGAACGAGTTCGGACAGTACGGACCAGGAGCATCTGGCTCAGCATCGTCTTCATCTTCTAGCTCAAGCTCAGCTGGATCAGCCGGACCCAACATCAATGTTATCAACGAATACGGACCTTACGGTTCTGGTGAATCTGCCTCTAGCGCATCCTCATCAAGCTCATCATCAACCGCTACTGGACCAATCGTCATTGATGTTATCAACGAAGGATTCGGACCTAACGTTGCTGGAAGCTCTGCCTCTAGTGCTGCATCAGCAGGTGCCTCAGGATCTGGATACGGACCTAACGGACAATTCGGATCTGCAGGAGCAAGTTCATCAGAAGCCAATGGTGCAGGTTATGGACTTAACGGCAACGGATACGGACAAGGACTTGGACCCTACGGCAGCGGTCTTGGCCCCAACGGCTACGGTCTTAACGGATACGGCCAAGGTTTGGGAGGAGCTGGCTCTGGAGCATCGTCTTCAGCATCAAGCGCTTCTTCTGCTGGAGCCAACGGTGAATACACCATCGTGAATGAGTTCGGACAGTACGGACCAGGAGCATCTGGATCAGCATCGTCTTCATCTTCTAGCTCAAGCTCAGCTGGATCAGCCGGACCCAACATCAATGTCATCAACGAATACGGACCCTACGGTTCTGGAAGCTCTGCCTCTAGCGCATCATCATCAGCAGCAAACGGTGCCGGATCCAGTAACGGAATCAACGGATACGGACAAGGTCTTGGACCCTACGGAAGCGGTCTTGGCGGTAATGGTTACGGTGCTAACGGATACGGACAAGGAGATGGATCTGCATCATCAGCTTCATCATCTGCTGGCGCTAACGGTGAATACACCATCCTGAACGAGTTCGGACAGTACGGACCTGGAGCATCTGGATCTAGTGCATCATCATCTAGCTCAGCTTCTGCCGGAGCAGCTGGACAGGACATCAACATCATCAACCAATACGGACCTTACGGCGCTGGAAGCTCTGCCTCTAGTGCTGCATCAGCAGGTGCCTCAGGATCCGGATACGGATTTAACGGACAATACGGATCTGCAGGAGCAAGTTCAAGTTCATCAGGAGCCAATGGTGCAGGTTATGGCCTCAACGGCAACGGATACGGACAAGGACTTGGACCCTACGGCAGCGGTCTTGGCCCCAACAGCTACGGACTTAATGGATACGGCCAAGGATTGGGAGGAGCTGGCTCTGGAGCATCGTCTTCAGCATCAAGCGCTTCTTCTGCTGGAGCCAACGGTGAATACACCATCGTGAACGAGTTCGGACAGTACGGACCTGGAGCATCTGGCTCAGCATCGTCTTCATCTTCTAGCTCAAGCTCAGCTGGATCAGCCGGACCCAACATCAATGTCATCAACGAATACGGACCCTACGGTTCTGGAAGCTCTGCCTCTAGCGCATCATCATCAGCAGCAAACGGTGCCGGATCCGGTAACGGAATCAACGGATACGGACAAGGTCTTGGACCCTACGGAAGCGGTGTTGGCGGTAATGGTTACGGTGCTAACGAATACGGACACGGAGATGGATCTGCATCATCAGCTTCATCATCTGCTGGCGCTAACGGTGAATACACCATCCTGAACGAGTTCGGACAGTACGGACCTGGAGCATCTGGATCTAGTGCATCATCATCTAGCTCAGCTTCTGCCGGAGCAGCTGGACAGGACATCAACATCATCAACCAATACGGATCTTACGGCGCTGGAAGCTCTGCCTCTAGTGCTGCATCAGCAGGTGCCTCAGGATCCGGATACGGACCTAACGGACAATACGGATCTGCAGGAGCAAGTTCAAGTTCATCAGGAGCCAATGGTGCAGGTTATGGCCTCAACGGCAACGGATACGGACAAGGACTTGGACCCTACGGCAGCGGTCTTGGCCCTAACGGCTACGGTCTTAACGGATACGGCCAAGGTTTGGGAGGAGCTGGCTCTGGAGCATCGTCTTCAGCATCAAGCGCTTCTTCTGCCGGAGCCAACGGTGAATACACCATCGTGAACGAGTTCGGACAGTACGGACCAGGAGCATCTGGCTCAGCATCGTCTTCATCTTCTAGCTCAAGCTCAGCTGGATCAGCCGGACCCAACATCAATGTCATCAACGAATACGGACCCTACGGTTCTGGAAGCTCTGCCTCTAGCGCATCATCATCAGCAGCAAACGGTGCCGGATCCAGTAACGGAATCAACGGATATGGACAAGGTCTTGGACCCTACGGAAGCGGTCTTGGCGGTAATGGTTACGGTGCTAACGGATACGGACAAGGAGATGGATCTGCATCATCAGCTTCATCATCTGCTGGCGCTAACGGTGAATACACCATCCTGAACGAGTTCGGACAGTACGGACCTGGAGCATCTGGATCTAGTGCATCATCATCTAGTTCAGCTTCTGCCGGAGCAGCTGGACAGGACATCAACATCATCAACCAATACGGACCTTACGGCGCTGGAAGCTCTGCCTCTAGTGCTGCATCAGCAGGTGCCTCAGGATCCGGATACGGACCTAACGGACAATACGGATCTCCAGAAGCAAGTTCAAGTTCATCAGGAGCCAATGGTGCAGGTTATGGCCTCAACGGCAACGGATACGGACAAGGACTTGGACCCTACGGCAGCGGTCTTGGCCCTAACGGCTACGGTCTTAACGGATACGGCCAAGGTTTGGGAGGAGCTGGCTCTGGAGCATCGTCTTCAGCATCAAGCGCTTCTTCTGCTGGAGCCAACGGTGAATATACCATCGTGAACGAGTTCGGACAGTACGGACCTGGAGCATCTGGCTCAGCATCGTCTTCATCTTCAAGCTCAAGCTCAGCTGGATCAGCCGGACCCAACATCATGGTCATCAACGAATACGGACCGTACGGTTCTGGTGAATCTGCCTCTAGCGCATCCTCATCAAGCTCATCATCAACCGCTACTGGACCAATCGTCATTGATGTTATCAACGAAGGATTTGGACCTAACGTTGCTGGAAGCTCTGCCTCTAGTGCTGCATCAGCAGGTGCCTCAGGATCTGGATACGGACCTAACGGACAATACGGATCTGCAGGAGCAAGTTCAAGTTCATCAGGAGCCAATGGTGCAGGTTATGGACTTAACGGCAACGGATACGGACAAGGACTTGGACCCTACGGCAGCGGTCTTGGCCCCAACGGCTACGGTCTTAACGGATACGGCCAAGGATTGGGAGGAGCTGGCTCTGGAGCCTCATCTTCAGCATCAAGCGCTTCTTCTGCTGGAGCTGACGGTGAATACACCATCGTGAACGAGTTCGGACAGTACGGACCTGGAGCATCTGGCTCATCATCGTCTTCGTCTTCTAGCTCAAGCTCAGCTGGATCAGCCGGACCCAACATCAAGGTCATCAACGAATACGGACCCTACGGTTCTGGAAGCTCTGCCTCTAGCGCATCATCATCAGCAGCAAACGGTGCCGGATCCGGTAACGGAATCAACGGATACGGACAAAGTCTTGGACCCTACGGAAGCGGTCTTGGCGGTAATGGTTACGGTGCTAACGGATACGGACAAGGAGATGGATCTGCATCATCAGCTTCATCATCTGCTGGCGCTAACGGTGAATACACCATCCTGAACGAGTTCGGACAGTACGGACCTGGAGCATCAGGATCTAGTGCATCATCATCTAGCTCAGCTTCTGCCGGAGCAGGTGGACAGAACATCAACATCATCAACGAATACGGACCTTACGGTGCCGGTGAATCTGCCTCTAGCACATCCTCATCAAGCTCATCATCCTCAGTTAGTGAACCAATCGTCATTGACCTTATCAACGAAGGTTTCGGCCAGAACGGATACGGACAAAATGGTGGATCATCATCGGCTTCTAGCTCAGCTTCTGCTGGAGCAGCTGGACCCAACTTCAACGTCATCAATCAATATGGACCGGGATCATCTTCTTCAGCAGCAGCTTCGTCATCTAGCTCAGCTGGATCACCAGGATACGTGCAGTACAACTACCAAGTTCCGCGAGTCCGCCAACCATGCTCACTGACCCGTAGGAATTTGTTCGTGAAAATTGGCTCTAGGCGTTCACCTTGTGTCAATTGCTAAATAATGTAAACTTTCTTTGTCAGTTTTTATATTATGTCTGGATACATCTTTATTGTTTTATGATTTAAATAAAATTTTGCAATTTACCTGAATGTATTTTTTTCTTCAGATCTTTAAGAAATGTTAGGTTAAGAAAAAGATTTATGGAATCCTTATACTGGTTACTGTACTGTACTGTTATGGAAATTATATGAAATTAGGAACATTAAATAATAGCTTTTAGCTGTGTCTTTAGGTAGGTTACAACTCAACCGTATACGTTAACTAGGCAGATTTTGACGAAATTACAATAGTGGCCGATGATTATTTGGATTATACCTACTATACAGGTTGTTGCAAAAAGTGTATACTACGCCGAAAGGGGGTGTCTCAGGGGATCATTTTGATCAACTTTTATTCTAGGATTTTGAAATATCAGAAAAAAAACTTTTTCAATAGAAACTTTGTTTTGTTACATGGCTTTTTACTATGGAGATCATTATTTTTTTGCCTAAAATAAGAAGAAAGAATAACTGCAGTTTTTTGAAAACATTAAAAAAACATTTATTTATTTAATAATTGTACCTGTTGAAACATAATATTGCGATTTTTCCTAGGTAGGTATTAAGTGCATGGCTATTTAATTATGCCTATATTATTGAACATAAAAATTGATAAAGAAATATTGTAGTTTCTTACAAATAAGTCAAGACTAGTAGTCTCTGTACAGGGAGTTGAATGATTGTGAGAAGAAATCAGTTCTGTAGTAGGTAGTTTTTGCGTACTAATTGTAAGTACTAATGTAAGGATATTTTTAGTCGCTATTGATCAGGAACTATACCTCGTTTCAGCTAAGATGATTCCTATGACGTTATGGGGACGTTTTTCGTTGCGGTCATAGAGATATCCCATAATGAAATTCTATAGATTTACCCCCTTATTCATAGAAAAGTTTGATAACGTTTTAACTATTTAACTGTTTTGTCCCTCTCTTTCATTGAACAAATTGTTCTTTGACAGAGAGGAACAAAACAGTCCAATAGCTAAAACGTTCAATAACTTTTCTATGAATAAGGGGGTTTGTCTATAATTTTGCGTAGTAAATCTGGCTAGTAATTTTATTTTAGCAATCTTTAAAATATAGGCAATGTCTGCTGCGTCACGCTTTCATCATTTTGATTTTTCTTACAGCAGCGAATATTTATTTAATTTATTTGTATTATGTATAATATTGATGTCGATTCTGAAGGCTCAAATTCTAATTTTACTGCTATAAAAACCTCAAATTCTTTGTTTGCAATTCGACTCCGTAAGGTTCGAATCGGTCATACTGATAACTGTCAAAACTGCACTTTCTTTTACATTCCTACTACCTATACAATAGTAATAGTAATTGTATGTCTCTAAACGCGTGGTACTATAGTTCGGTGGTACTAAAATTGGTTTAAATTGACGTTGTGTTATTATGAATTTCAACTTTTTGAGTAAAGTAAAGAGTTGAAACTCGTGGGTTTAAGTAAATTTTAACCTTGTAAATTTACAATACGTTCTATGAATTTGAGGGTAATAATATAAGGTACCTATATAAAGTCTATAATATAAAGTTTATGCTATGACACAATAACGCAAGGGTCGAGCTGACCTGTGATCCTTGATCTGGCCCCTTTGCCCGTATTTATAAATACCCCGTGGTCACGTGGTCAATTTGTCCTCTGACACAATCAATAGCTTACCTTGTCCTTGTGACTTGTGGGACTGGTTTTCATTAGCGCATTCTTACGTTGACAGGGCATTTAATAGCCAGTTTCCAAGCCAACATTCAACGTTGTTATTAGAAAATATGTAATGAAAAACATAATAATATGAAATATTACTGAGCTCAAAAATATGTATATCTTGCTCTGGTGAACAGAAAGTCTTACACGGTATTTCGAAAATCTTTCATTGTCATGGAAGGTAATTCAGTATCTACTCGTACCCTTGACTTTAGTCTTTTCTACCTCGATGGATATGCAAACCCAATATTTAGTATTTATACGAAAATCATTCTATAAAATAAACCATGATACTCATTTTTGAAGTTAGAATAAAATTGTCAAAGGAAACCGGTTACCGCGAGACGCGAGACTGAAGGGGTCAACGAGAATAAATGATGCGCACAACACTCAACTACTTACCGTGAGATTCTGGACTCGGATTAATTTATACAAATGTATGTGGGAATTGAGATGACCGTTGATCCTGTGTCTGCATCTTCACGACATTTGCACTTTGATCTTCCACCGATACAGTCAGTTTAAAAATTAATAAAAATGGTTCCATTTGGGAAGTGATGTGCTTTGTGACGTGTGAAACTGTGTTTTTTCGTGTGACTGATGTGTTTTACTGCCAAGGTTTGTTTTTTTATTTCTTTTAAAATCTATTTTTATTTAGGGAGTTTGCAAAGTTTGTATTTAGACAATTATGAAATAAATAAATTTTCTGTAGGTACTTACCTCAGTAAAATATACGGACATCATATAGAATCACTTTGTTCTCCGTTTGTAAAATCTGAAAACTAGACTTTTGTAATTAAGTTAATCAGCCTTAAAATTTTTGGTACTTTAAATCTTTGTATGAAAAACAAAGTTATGTTTGGCCGCAAAAATATCTACTTTGCTATTTATCGAGTCGTCTCACACTTGACCGGGTATTTTTATAGTACGATGACGACGCGTCGGTTGAACTAGGTAGGCTTTTTCGCTCAATAAAGCATCGATGGAAGAAAGCATAGCTTCTTCTAAATTTTTCGCTAATATCGCCATAGACTAGTGATAGATATAGTATAAATAACCATTGACTTAACCATTTCTAAGATATTTAAACAAGTAGACCCCGTACCTCAGCAATCGTGATAGCTGATGGTTTTGTGGATTTAGTAAATTAGGAAAACCCTAAGTTAAGGCGGAGTGAAGGGCGCAGATACGAGTATATCGTCGCCTTACAAAGTTTGTCTACTGACTTACGAATTAAATTTATGTTAAGCAAGTAAGTACTTACCTAGGTACGAATGGCACTAGTTAGGTACCTAGCTACGTCGCTGCCGTCATCTCCTCACTATTTCCAATTTCAAATTACCGTACACTTGAAATATCGCATAAACCACCCCATCATGATGGAGGCTTTGCCAAAGGCAAACAGGCGGGCAACATGGCGGCGAATAGTGAAAAGTATGCGTGGCCTAATCGCGTCATTATGATGGATCGCCAGTGAAAAACGTGAGCTTTTGTTACCTTTTGGTCCGAGTTGCGTGTCCGGGTGTGCGGGGCCTGCAGGCGGCGGCCGGCGCTCGGGCGAGGAGTGACGTAAGCGCCACAGCACGCACCTACATAAGTCTACGTACAAAAAAGATAAAACAGCCGCAAAAGTCCAGTGGAGCGCTGCGCCGCGGCGTCATCGTCATTGGTGGGTTTGTTTCTGTCCAACCTAACTAGGTAGCTAAATGTAGTTTATGAAGACAGGTAGGTAGATTATTAGGGAAATGGTTGACTTTGGATTAGGATAAAAACTTTGTTAACAAAAATGTGGAGGAAAGGGTGTTGGTTTTGTCTTAAATATTATGTAACATAACATCATCATAGATTCCGAGACAATTATGATGATTAGTACTCAGTGGTAATAGAGATAATTGCTCAGTTCTAATTTCACTACAGCAGCTTGGCAAGCGAAATCATCAGTAGAAAAAAAAACGCAATAAAAACAAAAATGGCTGTGCAGTGATCGTCAAGGGGTGGGTTTTAAATGTTCATCCTCTAACACAGATGCAACCGTCAGCGAGTAATGACGCCGGGGCCGGGGGCGGCCCCAAACTATCCGCAATACCTACCTCAACTATCCCGACCCACACACTAAAACATACCCTTTTTAAAACCATTTCGAGCTGAACCTTTCCTTCCCCTCCCCGCGCCCCGCTCGCGTTGCGCTGCCCACCGCGGCTCAAAACTTCGGCGTTCTAGTTACGCTGGTCGCTTCGACACTACACGCACACTCTCTCACCGCACCCGCTGTCAGCAAAAACTAAAACGCACACATGAATTTTTCGCCCCCTGTGTGCGTTCCGTAGGCATAAATTTGGAAAATATACATAAAGAGGAGTATGTTTCTCAACCCGCACGCAAATGAGCTACGTGAAGCGGAACAAATGCATCGGTTTTACTAGTTTTCATTTGTTAGAGCGGCTATCGGCCTCGTTTGTATGATAATCAAAGCATTTAATTACTGCGGTAGGCTCGCTAGGAATCACTGGATAGATATTGACAGTAAAAACGATATAGGTAGCTGTAGCGTCTTACCCTCTTGTAGTAAGTTCCTATAGGTACGTCATTGCATTGATTACCAAAACACCTACCCCCTTACTCCTAAAAAAAGTTACTGGACACTTTAGTTATTTAATTGTTTTGTCACTCTCTGTCAAAGAACAAATTGATCTCTGACTTTTAACTTTTTTATGAATAAGGGGGCTATATACTTTTATATTGTCGTCAAAATATTGCGTAGGTATGTCCAACTTACGAGCCCTCGGGTCTAGGAGGAGGTCCATGTCTGGCAGTGAATCACACCTCACACCTAACCTAACCCTATTATTAGCTATGAGTAGGTATACTTACTTCTTATTTTTTTGGTCAAATCAGAGGGCTTGGGTCATATTCAAACTAAACCAATACGTTACGTTTAATCCAATCAATATTTTTTCTCCCTCGTTTGTAACATTTACCTGAAAAATACTTAATTTGAATGAGGTGGTTGATAATCTTAATAATAATATTTAGTCACTCATTCAAATGTTATCTCAAAATGTATGTATTTAAGGGCTTATTTTTCAATGGTCAGATTAATGCTATCTGAGGGATAAAATTGTTGCTGTCACTGTCTAATACCAACATTCAGACGCGATATCATCAGAATTATTCCCCAGATAACTTTTATCTGGCTATTGAAAAATCAGCCCTTAATCACATAAAGTACAATTTTAAAATAATTATTACTTACAAAAGAAACGTCTCAACAAATAAAACCTCACTTCTACGACTGAGCTCTTATTTTGAATTTGTAGTTACACTTGTAAAACGGTTTGACAGTTAACAAAATGCGGACAGTTTTAGTACAGTGCCACAAACTTATCTGTTCCGGTGAGAGCTTACGTAAATGTCTAATATTTCGTCATTCTATAAGATTTAAAAATTGCCAGTAGTGGTAATTCGCTCTTGTGGTTTTAATAAACCTATCTAATCTATATCAATATATAATTCATAAGTAAATAATGAGATATAGATAAATTTAGTTCGCTCTCACCGGAACAGATAAGTTTGTCGCACTGTATGTGAATGTGACACACCATCTAGCATCTTGATCGTATCACTCAGTGGGAAAGATAGAGATGGGATGACAGACGGCAGACTTTGAAAAAAGAAACCAATTTCAGTATGGATAAAACAGCCAGATGAGACCCGCAGCAAGTCCAAATAGACGAAACTAGAATAATATTTTCATCAATGATAATATTTTTGCGATGTAGAGATTGATAATGCTAAAACTATACCTACTACGAAAACGTAATACAATGTCTCAAGAACCATAGGTATACTCTTTCTATATTGCACGTATAATTTTTTTGTTTTAAATGAAACATGAAACATTTTTATGGTTTGATTCAGACGAAAATCGACTAACTTTTTTATATTAAACTCTATCAAGGCAAGCAACCTAAGGATGTACCGGAAACGTACTCCAAACCCTTCAAAAGTTCAAATACCGAGCAGTTTTTTTTTTCATTTCGTTGTGATAGAAGGCTCATTTATCCCGCGCCAGAAGTAAAGTATTCACGGCAGGTACGTAACTACGTACGTAGCCATTTTTGCCATTCTCAATATATCACGTCGCGTCGGCCGCAGTGTCACGCGTCACGCACACACGCGCGTGCACACACACGCAACACACACACACACACCGCGTCATCGTCAAGCCTGCGCGTGGATAACGTTGGAAGAAAAAAAGGTTTTTTTTACAAGAAAAGTTTGGTTCAAACGTGTAAAAAGAGTTCAAATATTAGTGGACATAATCGCAATCAAAATCAAGGATGGATTTAAAAGTATTAATTTGTAATGTGCCTAGTTTTAGTTTTAGAAATCCTCATTTTATCCATCACAATTAGTTTTTTTTAAATTACTTACCAGAATCAATAATTGGCTACGACTTGGCGTAGCAGAGTGACTACGGCGTAGCGTACTACGGCGTAGGCGTAACAAGCTATTTCGTAATTTTCACAGTTTTCATAATTATTTTCCTCGCTAATTAGTATATTTCAACATAAAAGTACATTATATTGTTTGTGATATCAATATTATGTTTTTTTTTTAATTATATTATCTAAAATACCCTTAGGATAGGAATTGGGAAATTTCAATACCTTAATTATGCGTGTAACCTACGGACTAAGTGCCAATTTTTCCATAGTCGGTTATCTAACCGGGATTGGTTATCAAATTACACGTCATCTGCATATAAAATTCTTGACAGATGTGTCAAAAGTCAACCAATACCTGGTTATTTTTTAACCGGCTATGGAGAAATTGGCACTAAACGCAACTATAGACAATCTTACAAAAAACGAAACTGATCCCCAAAACAAAAGACAGTCGTAATTTCACCACCTCGGAATTCCGACAAAAAAAAGTGACAAAAAAGGCCTTGTTGCCGCTGCGCGCGGTACCAGCATTTTCCGAAGTGTGAGCGGGCGTTATTAGTCCCGCGCTAGGCCCAGGATAGGTTTTCACAATTTTGACTTTGCACAGAGCAGTCACAATGCACCTACGTCATTTTCTATGATTAATAGTCGCGCTCGTGCGTGCGTGGTTTGGCTGCGCCGTGTGCACACTTTGTTATTGCTATTTTTATTTGTCTTTTGACTTGACTCGTCATACGCTTTTTTCTATCGCGGAATTCTCGGGAATTACTTTTAAGATTCATTTCTTTATATCGGCAATTCGGCTTTTATGCCTCTTTTTTTGTGTACAATAGGGTGGTGCAGTGGTTAGTTAAGCTGACTGTTGTATCGTATGTCTTGGGTTTGGTTTTAACCTGCGGCATACTTTATATTTGTTAAAAATAACCTACTTGTTACATTGGGTTTAAACCTGGTAGTCTGCCTAAGCCTTGAAATAGTACTGATTAAGTACGAGAATAGTAACTAAAATATCTCGTGTCTATGTCGTATGGCTATGTAGTATAAGTAATTCTAGATCGTGCCGATTCTAAGCGCCAGGCATTATGAACGCTCTATAATTATTTAAACAAGTAAACCAACTGTTCTGTGGTATTATATTGAAAAAATACAATAGGTATGATCTTATTTGTTTTATAAATATTTGCAAAATGCAAATTGAAATTGGGGTAAATACATATCATGTATATAATTGATGAATAGATTTGAAATGAAGTTTTCGTGAAAGCCATTGATTCCATTCGAATGGCGCACCGGTAATGATTTAGTAAATAGGTGGGAAATTTATTTGCGTACAAAATATTTTCTCATTTTGGTTTTGTTCGTTTTATATTATTTATTGAAAGCCAACTAAACCTACATAATGAATACATAGAATGGCCACAAAGAGAGGCAACCGGCGGCAATGCTAAAACGCTTGATTTTCGAAACCTCCCACCCCCCGGGCAGGGAAAGGGGGGAGGGGGGGAACACTATCCCCCCGCGGTTGACGGCCCAAAGTTTGTTTTGGGAATTGAAATTTCAAAATTTTCAGCTTATTTAATAGAAATATTATCGAGATGGGAGCTTTAATTTTAATTATGGCCTATGTTTTTGATAGATATATCTTATAAATAGGCGAGCGAAAGCTGCCATATTGAATATTTTAATTCTGAGTATTTAGATGGTGTATGTACCTACAACATTATTAATTGGTATTTTTGATTACACTGTATTAAATACTAGCACTCGTAATTAAATAAAATAGTAGGCAGGTTAGTAAAGCGTAAAAATAAAGGTGCAATAATTATTATTGAATAAGTAAAATTTTACATTGTTGAGCGTTACCTAGCAATCAAAATTTAAATAATAATATAAGCCCTCAAAATTCGCAGATATCCATATCAAAAGAAGTCAAATATAATAGACGACCGAATGGCGTAGTGGTTAGTGACCCTGACTACTGAGCCGATGGTCCCGGGTTCGATTCCCGGCTGGGGCAGATATTTGTTTAAACACAGATATTTGTTCTCGGGTCTTTGATATGCCCGTTAAATGGCAATAGGCCCGCCCCCTATTACATTGGGACTAACATAACACTCTGGCGAAAAGTGGGTGCAGCAATGCACCTCTGCCTACCCCGCAAGGGAGTACATTAGTACAAGGCGTGAGTGCGTGTGTTTTTTTTTTCAAATATAATATCAACTCCACTATATGCGTTGAACGCATTGAATCAAGAAGGCCGCAAATAAAATGTTGCGCGATTTCTAGGTTTCTTTTGCCTAAAACAAATTAGTTCTGATGAGCTGAAATCACACAACCGACGTAAACTGTACGCTGCATCCAACTGTCCTACTAATATAGAATAACACTTATTGCCGTGTTCAGAGTACTTACCTAAATTATTCATGAAATTAGGTTAAAACTTTCAAAATCACACAGCCCTCATACTCAGAAAGTCTCTGACTCAAACTCGGAAAACGGCAGTTAGTTACAACCCCTAAAGTCAAATAATTGGGCAACGCAAATCCTAATCTTACAACGCGTTTCTCCACCAATCGATTGAAACCGGACGCCTATCCCGCATCTAATTAGAGCTAAATTAAATTAATTCGAATTTGGAATCGTAAATTGTACGGTCAGCTACACAATGTTATCGTAACAAATTGACGACGTCGTCCGGGCGAGCCAGAACGTCGTATGTCCACTTCACAGCGCGTCGTCCGGGCGAGCCAGAACGTCGTATGTCCACTTCACCGCCGTCCGGAGCCGGGCCGACGTAGAAACGATTTTACAATGTCATTTCACAGGGATGGAATTGGGTGGATATGATGCGACTTGTCTGTCACGGATGTAATTTTATATGAAACACTATAAGATAACATAATACATAAAAATAGTAGTTTTTTCCTTCTTTATTTTTTTTGTCACACGGATCCCATTTGCAGTTATAAGTTTTGCCATGTGAATATACTTAGGATGTCACCCTCAAATATAGCTCTATATCAGTTACCTGTCAATGGCAATTCGTATACTAGAATAAAGTAAATAACTATTCACTGTTCAGCTACCTACTTAATTATTATCTACGTATCAAATTTAATCCAATGGGATTCCAATAAGATTATGTTATCACCCAGAAAAAACGTATACTCATCTGACAGAAACAAACCAAATAAGGTACACGCGATAGAGCGCTTATTTCTGAAACCGAAATTGGTTCTAACGCCACTAAATGTTAAGTTTTTAATGTAAAGCCTCCATAATCTAACCACAACATACAAGTATTATAAAGCACAATGCAATTCACAGCTCCCATGCGAAACTTCAAGTGCGGCCCTGTCGAAGTGGCAATGTTTAGCGGTGTTTATAAGGGAGAGTTTCAAAATGGCGAGGGGAGAAGGGTTTTATAGTGGCGAAACCCCCCTTTAGAAGGATAAGGAGTGAGCAGCCCTCACACTTAGACACCGTGGTGTTAGGGCCCCACAAGACACGGATCAGTGCGCGTGTGTGCCAGCTTTAGAAAACGAAGTTTGGCTACATGCGTTTAGTTTCTATATTCCGGGGAATGAGTCGTCGAGAATGCAAATAGTTTGCACTGAGGCCCGCAATTTGGGATAATACTCGTTTATTTCGGGTTTAATATGACGTTTCAAATGAAATGTTGTTTGTATGATTCATGGTTTAGGTATCTTTTAAGATGTTTAGCTCCAATTTCGCCATAGTTGGTTAGATCGTAACCGATACCGTACTCGACAAATGTGTCAAAAGTCAACCAATAATCCCTGGTTATGCCCTAACCCACTATGGCGAAATTGTTTTATATAAAATTATATATATAATTTTATATAAAACAATTTAATGTTTTATATATAATTTTATAAAAAATACAATTCAAGTTTGTACCCAGTGGGTATTTACGTCTAGTGTCCGTACTAGTGATGTGACTGTTGAACATTCGCGAATATTCAGTTAATGTTCAAATTTGGCGCCAATGGCTATATGGTTTGGCAGTCTCGTATGAACCGAATCAGCGATGAGAAATGCAAAAATAAAAGTAGCAAAAAAGCAGTTTAGACTTTTATTGATCCCCTGGTATATATTCTTGTAAAAATAATAAAAAAACAAAGTTTTTTTCATTTTGTCACTCACTGACTCATCATAAAGTTTAGCATAAATATAGCAGTTGCAAAAGTTGTTTAGGAGGTGGTCATGGTAAACAGCTTTTGTTCTACAACCTTTGGAAATACCTAGTAGGTACGTAAGTTACTATATATATTATTCAAACTATAGAAGTTTTATTACTTTTATGGAAGTGCTTTAGGTTTAAAGAATTTTTGAAAAGAAAATTGTCTATCCTATAGTTAAAAGTTGAAAATATTATCGACTTTCAGTAACAAAAGTTTAATTTGTACAAATAATAATGTTATGTGAATTCAAATGTGTTTATCCGTCCCTAGCTAGTCATCTGTCCGTTTAGTACGGTCGCCGGGTTCTTTCGTCCGATTTAATATTCCGTTTTACGCGTACGATAAGATTAAAGTATGTAATTTCTTGTGTGAGGGGGGAGCTATGACGGGCCCTTTTAGGGCGTAGTGCGTAGCCCTGCTGCGGGGTTGCCAGGACTAATAATAAATAAATATCCGTAGGTACTTCAGAGATAGATTTACACTTACGTCATAAAGCTAATTGCTCAATAAAGTTATAAAGATTTTCTTAAAAAGTGTACTTATTATATTCTACCTCTGAGGTATATGTACTCAGAAGGTACTTGTTTTTATTTTGATAAACAAATTACTGTTGGTTTACACTTGGCAATGCAATAGTAACTAGTATGTAACACCTTATGAACATTGAACAATTCTTGAAAGTCTGAAATATTAATCTTATAATTGAATGCTATTTTGTAATATAGGTAACAAATATCTTACAACTAAGTACACAAAGAAATTTATATCGCACTAAATTTCCTTACATACATTAAAATATACTTCATTTCCATCATCATCCCACCATTCACCAACAACTCTATAAAGTCCTATAAAAAAGATATAATAGCTACAAATTGTCCAGATCGCTGGCAACACAGATAAGAAACGTGGCCGTCCGAACCTTCGCGTTTAATGAAACCTCCTTCAAATGGCGCCCCTCTCTGTAGCACCCTCGCCGCCCCCCGCCCCCACCCCCACACTAAGATGACGCGAGGGTATATATTGGTAAATTTTCGTGCGACGAAAATCGTGACTCGCTTAGCAATTTAGATATTACGTCCCCCGAGCAGAGCGACTGTCGAGATGCGTGTGTATGTGGTAGTTTGTTGAGGAGATAAGTTAGCATCGATTTGTACGTTGATGTCGAGCTAGATTTTACCCTTTTACGGCTTAGGCTATATTATCATATATTTTTATTAAGTAGTAGTCTTTATCAAGTAGTAAAGTAAATTTATTATACGCTGTGTAAGAAAAATATCAAACAAGATGACATTACCAAGACAACGAAGTTATCCTGATAAGAATACAATTATCTGTAGCAATGACATAATACACTCACGGGCAAAGAAACAGTTCCACTTATAGTGCCACAAACTTATCTGTTCCGGTGAGAGCTCACGTAAATGTCTAATATTTCTTGATTCTATAAGATTTTAAGTTAGCCTGTAGTGGTAATTCACCTTTTCGGTTTTAATAAACCCATCTAATCTATATGAATGTATAATTCATTGGTAAGTTATGAGATATGGATTAATTTAGTTCGCTCTCACCGGAACAGATAAATTGTCGCACTGTACAAAATGCAGACACCAAATGGCGTCAATTTTTTTGAACATTTAATAGGAATTTTGAACTAAATATTTATGTTTTTATTTGAGTAAAATTTCAGATGCAAATTTTGACTCGGTATCGAAAAAAAGGCATCTATTATACCTATCCTTCACAGTAAATATACTTAAATTCTACCCAATCTTTTGTCGCCCCTGAAGAGGACTGCATGCGGTATTTTCTGTGTTTAAATATACGATGAGTAATTGTTGCGGTTCTTCTTTTGTGCGGTTTTCACACTTCGCTATTTGTTTCACTTCGTAACGTATTCGGAGTTGTTAATCGCTTGCTAATAGAAAAGTGGTGAACAAAATTGTGTAATAAATAGGTAGGCGATTTGGTAATATTTGTGGGAATGACTTAGAATAAGCTAAGATGTTGGTGACTTTAGTAGTAAGTATAGATTAACCAAATACTTTAATCCGCTAACTTTTTTTTTTGTAAGAAATTCGTAGCAAGAACCTACCTACAAGATATTCAGCGTATTAACCTGCATATATAGTTACCAAAGTACTAGCAAAAAATACAGCATATCATTATATAAATAAAAATCATATAAAATTCAATGTATATAGAACAAGCCGTGTCATTTTACCAAAAGTTGAAGTGCGAAGAATTAGCTGTTACGTAACAATCCACTGTTTATACAGATGTAACGAAGTATGGTTATTTGATTGATACATTATAATATTAAGTACTGTATAACTTTTACAACTTTATACCTAACGAAGCAATACAATAGAATATAAAAGAAATACGGTTCACAGAATTACTGTCTAAAGCAAACATAAGTCTAAACAAGATTAAATAAACAAAACAATCAAAGAACCCGACGCACAGCTCAATAAATAATGTAGGCAGGCGGTTTTCCCCTCGAGAAATACACCCGAATTGCCCCTTCCAACTACGGCTCTGAAACTAGCAAATTAATTATAAAATACGTCAAAACAACGCGCAAAGTTTCCCTTGCCCATCTGAGACGCACAAAGGCCCCTAATTCGGGACAAACCCTTCAACCCTTATCGTGAAGTCTAATCCCCCCCCTACCCCAATCTTAAGTAGGGTGCCTTGACCCCAGCGGGGGTGGCTAGGGGTCGAATGAAAGAAAACGGGGTGGTTTCAGATTATTTTGGGGTGACAATAGAAAGCGGGCGTTATTAGCGCGAGCGTATCGATGTAGTGGTTGTATGAGCAGATTTTGAACATGTTTCGGACACAAAATATTATTATTATTTATTTATTAAAGTATACTAATCAGTTTTACAGTATTATTGTCCCACGAAACTGTTTTTATAGGTCTATATTTCTTCGAGTTTCATGATTCCTTAGCCAAAGGAATCATGAAACTCGTCTCTCCGTATTTTATGATTTAGAGACAATACAAACCAACAATAACACCTACAGTCATATCTTTCGTATGCGTCGTATCAACAAAAGACGTACTTACATTTCCAATATGAAACTATAAGGCACCGCACACACTAGTATTTTAATTATGCTCGGCCATTCACAGGCCGCGCTTTGTCCTACGACTGTTCCTATTGGTCGAGGACGCCGCCATTGTCTTAAGTGTAAATCAAAGACTGTCTGCACGTACCTTTATACACTATTTCCAATTTAGGTAGCAACAGGTAGGTATACAGAAGCAACAAAGAAACATTGTCCTTCTAAGAACAATAAGTTGGAATGAATAGGTATGCTTGAAAGAGATCGTCCAGTATTTGTTTTGTAGTAGGTATAGTTATACTGCATAGCTATAGGTGTCAATTGTAATTATTTGGTTTCATGTTAAGGTTGTTAGGAAAATGTAGGATGAAATAGTCCATATACATTTTTAGTGATATTATTTAAGATTTATACAATGATGGCGTTTCCTTTTTTACAAAATATAGGTACCTACAGTGAAACTATAAAGTCCTGAAATTAATGTTTGAGGAACTAAAATTTTCAGGAGCCTGGCACCATTAGAAAAGAAACATAAAAGTCATAACAATTGTTTATGTCAATAGGCGGTTGGCTGTTTTTTGAATTTTCTTATTAATTATAAGGATAATCTAGATAAAAGCAACTTTTTACGCTTGGTTGCAATTAGGAAGACGAAGAAAAACATTCGTAGGTAGTCAAGCTAGTGAAGTTATTTATCGAGTTTATACAATGTTTAGCAGAACATCAAGCTGGACACATTTTGTCGGATTTGGAGGATGTTTACGCTCGTACAGCGTCTATGACGGGTATGTAGCATTGTACAAATTGTAATAACTAATTTTTTATTAGTACCAACGCTTCATTTATCGATAAACCTAGGTTTAGAGCCCAAGTCGAACATTGTTTACATACCACTGATTGTAGGTTTCATCTGGTTTCAGTTGAGTCAAACCTTAACATTTTGATACTTGAAGATATATTTTTTGTTTACTTACTAAATTCACATTGTGTGAATTTGGGGGGCATTGTGTAACTCAAAAAGATTTTTTTATTTTATTTTATAGTTATATCGGACCAGCGTGCCAAAGAGGGCAAAATATGGAATATTTCTAACTCCTGGCAGAAACAGAACTGGCCCTCCAAAAAGAGAAATTGATGTCTTTACTATGTGTGCCCTTCGTCAACAGATCCAGTTTTTTTATACAGTTGTAATAACGTTATCTAAATAAATATTTATTGGTTTCACTATTAGCCTTCATATTAACACCTTCCTTCTAGCTTGTATAAGAGCTTTTTTGTGGATGGTAAGTTGTTTTTAAAATACATAAATAGGTAGGAAGTTAACAGGCAAAATTTCAAGTATCAAAGTCAGTTATGTTTCGCTATATAGGGTTGCTACATGAAAGATAGCAGTGTCCTCATTTAATTTCAGGACTTTATAGTTTCACTGTACTTACTTATACTTTCACTCGTAGAGGTCATTAATAGCATTTTTTAAAATAATCGATAGCTATACCTAATGAAATTAATGACGTTACAGTTTATAATTATGTTAGTAAGTACACTCACGAGCAATCAAAAAGTTGCAGTGACAATAGCAGAAAATTACTTATAAACGGAAAAAACTAGGTTAATGACGTCTGCAATATTGAAGAAGGTACACTTTAACAGCGTATCAGAATATAACTAAGTATTTAAATAAAAGTATATTGAAAAAAATCAAAATTAAAGGCTCTTATAAATTGGGGTCGTTTGGTGTCGCCATTTTCTAAGTGGAACTTTTTCATTGTATGTGAGTGTTACATAATGAACCTAAAGCAGTCACATAACATAACATCTACCGAACAAGAATCCCGTAAATGATGACAGTGTCGGTCGCGGCTAAACTTTTCCAATTACGTTTGGCCGCTGTCAAGTGACCGGCCGCGGTACTCTCGCACAAAGAAGTTTTAATTGCTTGCCTTCGCGCAGTCAACTTGTACACTATGTGCTCGACTGTACCTTCGAAGACACATGCAATGCCTCTACTCTCTAGTGCAGGCATAACCCTTACTGTGGAGGAATTAGGAGCGACTGTACGAGCGTTTTCAGCAGAGGCCTGAAGGAAATCGCCTGTAGTGAGATTTTGATTGGTCTCCTGTGCTGGTTTGAGAACCAGTTAGATGTTAGTCGAAATTGATTCTAAAGAACAGTTGGGGATGTAGATGTAGTGTTACTAAAAGTTATGATTCAGTAGAGCTGACTATCTTCGTATATGTGGCTTTTGGAAACCGATATTGAATGTCTTACACGCATGCATTATTTTTAGACTTATTTATAACTTTTAGCATGGTAACACTATTAACTATTTTAGGCTGGTTTTACAGCCTCGCCGATGCGGTACCTAATAAACTGTCGGATAAAATTGATAATATTGTATGTTCTGAAGATTCATACAATTGGTACTCAGTGCTGACAAAATAGCGTTACCTCAACCTCAAAGTCATCGACCGAAGGCTCTTGCCGGTAGTAAGTACTTAGTAGGTAGATGCTACGAACCACAACAATAACCTACCCATTACCATAATCGCAAATTCATACTCCAACCATTTTAACCAGTGTTTCCTACCCGTGAGGCCATCCGACCATTGCACAAACATCCGCCATTTTGCGAACTTTCCTATTCTGTTGTTCACGGCAGGGTGGTCGAGGGTCGCAGATGGCAGGGGTCGTCTTAATGTTACAGCATTAATGAGGTCTCGACCCCAGCGACATCAATCGTAAGGGCAGGGGTCGGAGGCCGCTGCGACGTTTGAAAGAATCCTCGCGTCACGACGCTTATTCGAAAGTTTTGGCCTTTGAACCCGGTTTCGTCAGGGTTTTTATAGTTTGGTTATCTAGCCGTTTCAATCCATTATTATATTTACACTCGCGAACAATGAAAATGTTTCAGTGACAATATCATCTAATTACTCTTATACTAAATTTTTTGCAATATTGAAATGTATTTAACAGCACATCAGAAAATTGTCCTACCAACTAAAAATCTAGTTATATATATATATTAGATCGAATCCGTAATTTTTTTTGTGTCAAAATTTTGTAAGTACTTTTTCATTGCTGGTGAGTAACCAAATAAATTTTCAGTCTGAGATCATATTCCCCGATTATCTGGTACTGGAATAAATTCCTCAATACGTATAAATTTCTTTACTATACATACTAAATCAATTTGGTTATTGCTAATTTTAAAACTTTATAAGTAAATAAATAATTCACTTATTTACGCAAGAATCTAAATACATAACATGAAATAATTAAGAATTGTCATTAGTTGTTATTGAAGTACGCTTCTGCAAAAATAGTCACAACTACTCTTTGATAAACAGCCGTTTAATATGTATTCACAGAACTAATGTGCAATCTTGCATCGTATGTAAACTGTACAAACTAACAATCCCATTCACTGTACTTGTACCTAGTATTTTCATGTCACTCGCTGGATTGCTCGAAATTAAATATGAACGCGAATTATAATTTACCCAGTTTAATGTCTAGCTTGTTTAAATTACAGATTTTTAATAATTATACTCACGATGACCGCCTCATTTCTCATTTAGAGTCTCAGATTCAGCCCGCACACTCATTAAGCGTACGCGTATTACTACCGTGCCACCGCCGCATAACGTCGCCTATTGTATGTTTTGTTGTTTACCCGCATTTTTATTACTCATTAATTTCGACTTTGTTGATTCATTTAATTTGTACTTAATACGATTTTGAGATGGCAACCATAATGTCTACTACAAATAACTTAAGCGTTTACTATCAAAACACATGCGGTTTAAGAACTAAATGTTTACAGATGAGTCAAAATATACTATGCAATAATTATGATGTTATAGTTATTACCGAATCCTGGCTTCACGAGGGCATTTTAGACGGTGAGTTGTGCGACGGTAGGTATGATGTGTTTAGGAAGGATCGTGATCTAGCGGCGTGCGGTAAGTCCACGGGGGGCGGGGTGATGATACTAGTGAAGCAGGCGCTGGGGGCGGTGCGGCTCGCGCTCGGCGCCCCCAGTACTACCGAGATGCTATCAGTGACGCTGCCGGCCCGCGCGCTCTCGGCATCCAACGACCTTCACATCTGTGCAGTGTACATTCCACCCGATGCACGGACTATACAAACAGACATAGATAGCTTTCTCAGGGAAATCTCCGTCGTTTACGAGTCGCAGCCCGACCTCAATCACTTAATTGTCGGCGACTTTAACTTGCCGTGTATTCGATGGGAGGCTAACACTCACGTACACCTTAAACGTGGCTCTATTGAGGTACAAAACGCCGCTATAAATCTGGACTCCAATCTTAATTTCCTCGGTATGGTGCAATACAACATTTTAAAAAATTCTTCGGACAATACGTTAGACCTAGTGTTCTCGACTTTACCCCTGTCCATCAGTAAATGCGAATACCCACTCGTTAAGGAGGACCGACACCACCCTGCCTTCACTTTTGAATTACTGGATATAAAATTAAAGCCCCTCAGGGAGGCGTCGTCGTCTAAACGCAATTTTTTTCGCGGTGATTTCGTTAACATGAACAATGACTTTAACGACATCGACTGGCAGTCGATCCTACCCGACTCAAATACATTAGATGAATGTGTTGATAATCTATACTGCGTATTAAGTAATGTCATTAAAAAACATATCCCCTTTACAAAAAAATGTATGAGGCACAATTACCCATCTTGGTATAGTAATGCGCTTATAAAAATAATAAAAGAGAAATCAAAGGCGCACGCGCGGTGGAAAAAATACAAGAACTTGCTTGATTACGATGAATTTTCTTTGCTAAGAAATAGACAACGCCGTGTTCAAAACGAGTGTTTTAAAAAATACATTAACCGCATTGAAAAAATCGTTACACATCATCCTAAGGCTTTTTGGTCCTATATTAAATCAATGCGCGGAGGCTCGAATTATCCTAAAATGTTAACTTATAATAATAATAAATTTACGAATGGTAAGGATATCTGCGATGCATTTAATACCTATTTTTCAAGCGTATTCGGTACTCCGTCAGATGATAATACTCCTACAGCCGATTCTTTATTCCACAGTGACTCGATATCAAGGCTTTCATTCTCTAAGACTTCAGTGGAGACATATCTGGGTGGTCTCGATATAAATAAGGGTGCTGGGAGCGATGGTCTTCCATCCGTATTCTGGATCAGATGTGCACCCTCCCTTGCAACACCAATTTCCATCATCTTTAATAGATCGCTTAAAGAAGGTATATTTCCATCTAAGTGGAAAGTAGCTAACATAGTACCAATACACAAAAAGGGCACTAAAACTCGAGTAGAACATTATAGAGGGATATCTATACTAAACATTATTGGAAAGACATTCGAAAAAATGGTTTATGATGGGATTTACACACTAATTTCTCGACAGATTCCTGAACAACAGCATGGATTTCTTAGGAAAAGGTCGACTATCACTAATTTGGTTTGTTTTACGAAATTTTTGTTGTCTAATATGGAAGGCGGTGGGCAGGTTGACGTGATCTACACGGACTTCGAAAAAGCTTTCGACCGAGTAGATCACGCCATCCTGCTACAGAAACTGCAGCAACTAGGAATCCATGGTGACCTGCTTCGCTGGATTAAATCGTATCTGTCAAATCGATCGCAGGCTGTAGTACTGGGTGGTTATAGGTCAGATTTGGTTTCGATTCCGACAGGCGTACCTCAAGGGTCACATTTAGGCCCCTTGTTCTACAATGCGTATATATATGATATACATAAGACCTTGATCACAACTAACCATCTTTTATACGCAGATGATAAAAAAATATACTTCAAAGTGAAAAACCATATAGATTGTGAGGCTGTTCAAGCAGACTTAAATTCTTTGTCCAACTATTACACTAGAAATAAAATAACTGTTAATGTTAGTAAGTGCGTGTGTGTTAGTTTTACGCGAAAACCCAAGCCAATTCTTTATCATTACAATTTCAACGGTGCTGTAATACAAAGAGCTGATAATGTTAAAGATCTTGGCGTGTTGATGGACTCTAAATGTCTGTTCTCTGACCACGTGGACTTTATCGCTGCCA
Source organism: Plutella xylostella (assembly GCF_932276165.1). Taxonomy (NCBI): domain Eukaryota; kingdom Metazoa; phylum Arthropoda; class Insecta; order Lepidoptera; family Plutellidae; genus Plutella; species Plutella xylostella. The sequence goes on from NC_064005.1 coordinate 7,017,278, forward strand.
AAGCATACAGAGGTCTTGGCTTTGTCACGCGTTCTTGTAAACCATTTAATGATATTAGCGCAATCAAATCCGTTTACTACGCATATGTCCGCAGTATTTTAGAATACGCAAGCCCTATTTGGTCTCCACATTACATGATCCACAAACACCGGTTAGAAAGCATCCAAAAAAAGTTCATCAACCACCTGAACTTTCGTCAGCGATACTCCACTACAGGATACGTAGATGGGTGCCGTAGGAATAATATCCCTACGTTAGAGGAACGCCGCATTATGTTGGATATGGGATTCTTGTACGACCTGATGCTTGGTCGCGTAGACTGCAGTGCGCTGGTGGGCGCGGTGACGTACCGCGCGCCGCGCCGCCGCACGCGCCACACGCCGCTGCTGCATGTGCCCCCTCACGCCACCAACTACGGCTCTAACGAACCTCTCACTCGAGCAGCAGCCACATATAATAAGCTATTCAGCGAGATTGACATGTTTAATACATCCAAAAATACTTTTAAAAAACTTATTCTACATAAATTAACAGAATAATTAGGTACCTACACTGTCTTTATTTGTATTTGTGTACTTATTAACTTTAATAAGTCACATGTTTATTATCATGAGTACAGTTCTCTCCAGTAACATTCTTGATATTATGCATACACAATTATTATCGTACTGTGTATGTTAGTATTTTTCAGTTTTATATTATTGTGTTAAGATTTGTGAAAGTGTATTTAAATAAGTCACTAATTTCTTAGCAACTATAATTGTTAGATTTCTCATAGTTATGCATAACAATTTATTTATTTTTGTTCTACTTTGTTAGGTAATTTATCACAAACTTACTTATTGATAAGTACTTTTTTCTTTTTCTTTTGTCAGTAAATTTTATTGTAGTTAACTCATGTAAAATCATTAAATAACTTTAAATTCGTTAAGTTAATTTAGGGAAACCTGTAATTAGCCTTACTATTAACCTTAAGCTGTGTGAAATTTATTATTGTTACGCTGTTGGTATCCTGAATAAACACATATAAACATAACCTGAAAATCTCATTCCGCATCTCTAGCTGGCGACAGGTCCCTCGACAAAGACGTATAAAACTAGCCTCATGCATATCTAAACCGTTATTGTGAGTACATAGCAAGTTAGTTTGTAACTAGCAGCACATAATGTGCTGAAGATAAATAATGTGGGAGCCATCGCGGCGCCATCCAACTTTATAAATTACTTTCTCAGATAGCGGCGGCGCTGCCACAGTGAACGCATATTTTGTGCCTATGTGTTAGTTATGTAACGTGCTTTGTTATTTAACAAAATTAGTGTAAAATCATTTGTTACTTTTAGTAAATGCTTCAATATATAGCCGTAGATATGATAATTATCAGCCCATAATAGTCCCAAAGAGCGCCACACTAATTGGTTCATAAAAAAAAAACTCTAACACATGCCAAAATAGCCTTGCGACAAGTGTCGTCGTCACTATATACACGTTTAGGGACAATGTTTCTAAGAAAAAAACATATGAAAATAATATTCCATTCTACGGTCCACGACCCACCAGTCTTGCGTCCAGTGTGGCGCGGCCGCTCCCGCGTCCACAAAGGCCGAGCAACTATCTGCACAAACTTGCGCTGCCCCTTCCGCCGCGAGCCGCCTTACGCCGGGGGCTCACTCCGCCTGCATAGCGGAATCGCTCGGAGGTGATAATAATAAGCTCTTTATTTACACAATGTGGTCTTATCGCTTTATCGCTAAAACCGATCGTTTTCAGTTTATTATTGATCAAAACCGGAAAAACAAACTGACAAAATTTACCTACAAAGTAGATAGTCAGATGACCACCCGTGTTCCAGTGATGCGTAAATGCAGAATCTTCACCACTGCGGTGATCATTTGCGAAGATGGTGTTCGGTATAAATATCTACTTCTAATAACGACTGATTACTTCTGTACATTTCATATGGTCTAATGTGAAATACTTTATAACGTAAACATATTTAAGACACTAAAAACTACTAATTCTAATCTAAGCCTATGGTTTTGAGACAGGGAAAGATTTTTCTGATATTTAATGTGAATTAAAATATGAATGCGTTAAAATACTCATGTTTTGAATTGCTACTAGTACTGGTCAAGTTTAATATTCTCAAGGTGATCGTGGTCAAACAACTTGACCTTTATCATTCAAATGTCCTCTCCGAGATCGGAAATATTCTCACAGAATAATTAACGAGCGAATCCCGTTTGGACACCGCGACCCCAAATAATGACTGAAGACGAAAAATTCCGATTACCATTCACTTAATATTCATAAAGTCTTCTCACGCCGATTATTATGTAAATGGGTTCACATGTTATTGAGCGTAGATATAGGATTGTGCCGTGTTAGCCCCCCGCGTCCGCTAGCTTTACTCCAACGGACTTTTCCTTCTCATTTGCATTCAAAAGCAGATTGCGGAGCGATGAGACGCCGCGGACGCCGTCCTTTGTAGATCTAACAGCTCCACAGTACCCCACTGCGGGGGAAGTGATCTCACAGCACTCGCAGCAGTTCGCAACTCCGGGCAGAAGTTGGCGTTACGCCCACCGCAAAAACCGGCAGCGCTTACGCCCGGTTTAACAATTACGTATAACTAAGCAGGCTCTAGACTAGTGCTAGAAAGTTCCACAGTTCCGTTTTTGCAGTTTGTTGTTGCAAATTAGTTTCAGTGTGTTCGTCAGAGTCTTCTCTTGCCGTGTTATCATTAGATGAGAGGGTTTGTTTGCTTACACAAGTAAACTCGTCCCGCGCAGTAATGATAGCCGCGCTGCCTGCGCCGTGTAAAATGATATTCATCATGTTTAATCTCGTGTGCGGTTTCATAAATTGTACACTATTAATATTGTAGCTTTTGCTTTTCTACGTAGCAAGCTTTTCATCAAACTATTTACTGCATATTTGCATTTCTAAAACCATTTCTAGGAAAAGAATCCTAGGTATTTTGTAACTTGTATTACCTGAATTTTACGCTAATTACTGCGTATTTCATCTTACTGAGCTTATATATACCTTATATAGTACCTAACCCTCATCCTACACAACTGCCTTATGCCAAAACAAACGCACGACCATTAAGCAAGCGCCATTAAAACTGGCATGATAGTACAACAGCGAGTTTTCAATTACAGAAGGCATGCCGGGCATCCGGCGCCCCGGGCGTCCCCTCGGCGCCTCCGCCAGCGCAGCCTCCGAGAGCCGACACGCTGAAGACCGAAGACCCATTTTCCAACGCCCGCCCGCCCAAGACGCTCAAAACCGGTGGGTGTTAACCATTCGCACTTGACTAATTCCAGCTTCCCCAATCTAACATCAATTACGAAAACTAAAACCGGACGACAGAAGCAGCGATATTTTCAGTGACTTTCACTAACAAGCTTCCAAATGACCATTAGCGAGAATGTCCGATGAAGACAAACAAAACGGGTTTAGGTTTCACTAATTCGCACACCACTCACTTGTCTGTCCGTCCTGTAGTTCTTACAGCCGACGGCTGACTTGCGGTATTCATTAGCTCCCTAATACGTGTTATTTTCTACTAATCCGGCTACAAAGAGCCTCCCCCTCGCTCAAATGTAAACCTAAAAGCGGCGTACCTAAGTCTAGTTTTAAATAGAGAGATATAATTATAAGTCGATTTGACGAAAGTTCGGGAGTGGAGCTCACCACATTGTTTCGTGCTATGTATAAAGGGAATTTGTTAATGTGTAAAATGGCGACTGGATAGTGGTTCGTTAAGTTTCTAAACGTGCCTTCCTTTCGGATGGGACTCTTTGAAGTTGTCGGATTAATTATTTCTGGAACGTTCAGGATTCGACAAGGAGGCACTTAATTTTGGGTACTCCTTTATCGACGCCGGATTGATCAGACAGTAGCTTCTCATTAGAGACTGATTTCTCTATGCCCATTTACGAAGTGTCTGCCTATTTTACCATGGATTGATAAAAAATGCGATAAAATCATTGTCACAGTTTGAACATAATTTTAGAGAGGCTTTTCAGAATAATTAACTACCTACAGATAAATAACCTTTATCTAGATTACGAAACATGCAGTTAATGTTATAATCATATTACTTACAACAATGCGATATTTCGCTAAATTGCGCTGTGACAATGAGTCACAGAAGTATGTTTCACCAAAACTATAACGACTTCACGATTCAGAACACAGAATGAATTAAGCAAACACCTAATTATTATTCCACAGGAGAAACAACAAAATTACCAACTTGACTCCAGGGCACCTAGCAATATTTGTCAACCCGTAATATCTCACTCACACTTTACCATTTATTCCTAAGAGTCCGTCCTATGTAAACAGTGCTCGCTCGTACATAGAAACATACATACATGTAGGGATCAATACGCCCGCAAACTAAAACTAAAACTGAGGGTCCCCTAAGACCCTGATAATGTGAATTAATCAAACCCACACATGGGTATTTTGGGCACACACACAGCGACGCTCGAAGATAAGTAAAAGCGGGTCGCGGCGGCCGCTTCCCAAATAGTCAAAGTAGTCCAGTGGTATATATTTTTTAGTTTAGCTAGGTTTTGCAATTTCATCGCGTCGTGATCATCCATTGTCCACTGCTTGCAATAGGACTCTTTCAAAGATCGCCACAATACTCTGGTTCCTCAAAGATTAACTAAACCTGTTATTCATAAAAATACCTAATATTGATCTTTATCATATTATTTATTAAGTTTTATCTATTGAACGGTTTTGTCACTTTCTGGCAAATTTAAATAACTTTGTTATGAGTAACAGGGTACAAGTACATGTCATACATACATACATACATACATACATCCATCCTGACGTCCCTCAGCAGGGACAAAGGGCTTTGAGAAGATTTCTCCATCTGGCTCGATCTTGGGCAACTGGCTGCGAGATCCTCCCACTCCATCCTCATAACCTTTGCCTCACTCTCCACAGAACGTCGCCAGGTTGTTTTTGGGCGGCCTCTTTACGGCTTCCAGGTGGCTGCCAGGTGAGTATGCGCTTCGAAGGAGTTTCTCCAGGTCTTCAAAGGGTATGCCCCAGCCACCTCCATTTTCTAATGAGGATTTCTTGGTCGATAGGTTTCTGCTTAGTCAGTCTCTACAGTTCCGCGTTCGAAATGGTTCGTGGCCAGTAAATCCGCAGGATTCGCCTTAAGCATTTGTTGACAAATACTTGTAGCTTGCTGGATAGGTCTTTCCGAACGAACCATGTCTCGCAGCGGTATAACAGGACTGACTTCACGTTAGACCCGAAAATCCTCACTTTTGTTCGCCGGGTGATGACGCTGGAGCTCCACACTGGTTTCAACTGGGCAAACGCGCCTCTTGCCTTGTTCAGACGACTCTCTATGTCCAAGTCTGTCCCACCTGTTGGATCTACTTCTCCCCCTAGGTAAGTGAATTTGTTAACCCTTTCAACGTCGACGCCATTGATTTGGAGCGGCTGGTCATCAAGGGACCGAATGCGCATCTCCTTGGTTTTCCCAATATTGATGCGAAGACCTTCTTTCGCCGCTTCCGTGGCAAGGTCGTTTGTTTTGGACTGAAGGTCAGAACGACTTGTAGAGAACAAGCACAGGTCGTCTGCAAAATCTATGTCTTCAAGGTGCTTATTCTCAGACCAGGGTAAGCCCCTTTGACATTTGCAAGTCACTCTACACACCACGTCGTCTAGAACAATAAGGAACAGAAGCGGAGACAGCAGACACCCTTGCTTAACACCTGAAGTCACTGGGATGGGATCAGTGAGACGGCCTTTATGCATCACTCTACAGGAGGACCCTTCATACAGACACTTGATGAGTCCGATGATCTTCTCCGGTATTCCTCTCTTTTTGAGTATGCGCCATGTACTGGACCACTTCACTCGGTCAAATGCTTTCTCAAAGTCGACGAACAATGTGAAGATCTCACATTGCATTTCGTTGCATTGCTCGAGAATCATTCTGACAACGTTTAGTTGGTCTGTGCATGATCTGCCTGGTCTGAAACCACCCTGCTCTTCTCTCAAGTGTGTGTCCACTGCACCCGCCATCCGACTCAGCAGTATTTTGCACAGGATCTTCGAACACACCGGCAACAAGTTGATATCCCGCCAATTCGCACAACACGATAAATCGCCTTTCTTTGGTAGCTTCACTAAGACACCTTCTTTCCAGCTGTCCGGTACTTGTTCTTGTTTCCATATCGATGTCAGTAGCGGAAGCAACACGTCTGCAGAAACTTCTGCATTGGCTTTCAGAGCATCGATAGGTATAGCGTCGATGCCAGGTGCTTTTCGGTTCTTTAGTGATTTTATTGCTGAAGCTATTTCAAGCCGTGTTGGAGGCTGGATATTTATGTCGAGACAGTATTGGTGACTGTTACTGTCCATATCCTCCTCTGCCACATCTGCGTGCGACGGTTGTGGAGCTCCAAAAACCTCGCTGAAGTGATGCTGCCATCTTAGAAGCTGGTCTCCCAGTGTACATGTCATCAACAACAATAATTACCATTGCAATTTATTTAAAACAGGCTCAACCCCAGCTATCAAGACAATACAGAAAACGTAATCAATGCAATTAATGATTCTATAAATTACACTAATTTAAACTAAGCATGCAATTAGATGGTAAAGAAAAAGTTTTTTTTTATTAACACGTAAACGCTATAAGCTAGGCAAAAGCATTATAAAAGTTCAAAGCAGTTCAAAAGGATCATGTTAGAAAAGCCTGCGGTGGAAAGGATACAATAATGAATTCGGGAGTCACAATTAAAGAGGGGAAGTCCGTGCGGATGATCTTGCAAGAGTAATCTAAGGGCCGTGGAGGGAGGGGGGAGGGGGGCCGGAAAAGGGTAAAATTTGTTGGCGTGCTCGTACATATTACTGACACTTTGAGGTAAATTTTTGAAGTTTTTTTTCGTGTAAGAAACGTTATAGACCTAGTGGATCTAGTAAGCAATATAAACTCTAACCTCGTTTATCATTTACTAAACGACATGGGTATTTGTTAAGTCTGTTTTCATCAACTTTGACACAGGCTAGAGCGGCTAGGGTTTTTTTGGATTAATCACGGAACAAGCCTTATCAGTCTACCAATTAAATATCTCATCAAGCATCTCATGACATGACGAGTATTATGACATCACCATCGAATCTAAAGCCAGTCTACCAACAACGTACACTAGTATATCAGCTATACCTATATCATATACTTATGCCTATCTGTATAACGTCTAAAAAGGGTAGGAGGAGATTGTCAAATAAGCACAAGGGTACACATAAAGTCTGATATAAGGCTGTGTTATTTGGAGCATGGACAGACATTATTTCTTGAATGGCGAGGGGCCCAAGAGCCTGTGTGTTTATGACTTTCGGTGCTCGTATCTTTTGTGTGTTGCGAGCCTTATCGCGTAGCCCTTTCTACTCTATGGTGACGTGCGTTTGCGGCGCCCTAAATAATTCTCTTGGTGACACGTGTAGTTTTGTTTAGAGGAAAGATGTGGTGATTTGTAGAGAAATTAGAGAATACTAAAAAAATACATAAAGTATACTTCATACCTACTAATAACGGAAGAATTAAATACGTGTATTGGCATATTATTTAAATAATATGATGCCGAACAGATATGAATATGTGAAATTGTTCATAGCTGCACCATAACTATAGGCGCTCGCACAATCTCTCCTTCTCCCTATTCTTGATTATGCCGACAGTTGCTATCTTGATTTTACTGAAGAGCAATTAAATAAACTTGAGAGACTTCAAAATGTCTGTATACGGTTCATATATGGATTACGCAAATATGACCATGTTTCTGAATTTCGTCGTAAACTCAAGTGGCTCCCTATTCGCCATCGCCGGAATACACATATTCTCTCTCTGCTTTATTCGATACTGTTAAATCCGTCTTCACCTTCATACCTTAAGGAACGTTTCGAGTTTCGCTTCACGACACACAATAAAAATCTACGTTCCACTGAAAATCTTCGTATAAATATTCCGCCTCATACAACTTCTTTTTACAGTCCAAGCCATCCAACTATGGAACGCTCTCCCTTTAAATATAAGGCAAGCGCCATCTCCTGCGTCTTTTAAACGCATGATCAAAAGTCATTATCTTGAAGAACAAGTTGAGTCTTAGTTAAATTATTTTAGTTATTTAAATTGTCAAAGCTAAAATATTTATAATATATATTATTTAATTTAATTATTGTCATATATTTATTTATGTATGTATTTATAATTATATATGTATTTTATGTGTTCAATAATTTTGTTTGTTTTTAGTTGTTAATTTCGTAATTAGGTACACCTAAGTGCCCTTTTCCAATGTTTAACTTTTTACCTACAACGGTTGTCTGGAACAGATCGCTCTTAGCGATAAGACCGCCATTTGTGCATGTATGTTATGTTTCATGGTGTGCAAATAAATATTATTTTTTTTTTATTATAGGATGATGAAAAAGTTCTGTGAAAGAAATTAAAACATTCTTTTTAGTTTCTTCTTCATTTTCGGTTTCAGAAAAGTCTCTACACGCTACGTCCAAAGACAAATTATGCCAGAAATGACTAGGGTCCTGTCAGTTCTTAGAAACCCCCCTATTCAAAAGGTTTAATTGCTTTAGGTCAGTGCCCCCGGGGGCTGTTATTAATCAATTCAGCCCCCATAAAGTAATTCATTTATTCAACCCCCCTAAATAACGCCTTTAGTATATGGGGGACTACAAATGTCTTATTTCTAAAGATAGATTGGTAGTTATGTTGCGTTTAATGGTGTCTGTAAAATTTATGAATATACTTTTTCGTCATATACATAGTCATTGCTTACTCTTTATTGCATCACGTACATAATATAAGTAGTCTGCTTTACTCTGAAATAAAAAGAGGAAAGTATGTAAATACGATTGTTACTCTTTTCACGTAATATTATGTAGTTACATAGACAACTTTATATTATTATGTATTCTCAGGGAAAACATTATAAGTAGAAGTAATGCGAGGAAGAAGCTTATAGTACTTATGCTCGTTATAGCTAAAAAATCAGTACTTGTACGATGCTCATGCAGGCACATTATAACAAAAAACCTATGTACCTATGTGTAGTAGTCCTGTGTATTACATGTATGCATACTCGGCAATTACCGAGCGGAGATTTTGAATTTATACTTTGGCATAGGTAAAGAACAGGGGCCCTGTTGCAAGTCAAAACGAAATAACATTTACAAAGTAATTAGTTTCAAATTCAATACAATTTGAATCCGAAAATCGTTGTCAAACGTTTGCGATAGGTCCACAGACCCACCGTATACAAACCAATGGCTGTACATTCTTCATGGCGCCCTTAAAGGCACTATAACCCGTATATCTATCCGGTGTCCATCCGGTTCATTGGAGACACAGCCGCGCGGCCCAGTGAGCCGTCACCTCATACATCTGGGATCAAAAGACCTATGGATCGAAGTTGGTCTGAGCAAAGAACTGTTCACACCGCGAGGCAGGGTGCATCCAGCAGGTGTCGCCGTTCTGATGCGAATTGTTGGCTCTAATCAACGATGTTTCATTATTGACTAGATGGAGTGTGTAAAAGAAACGTCTCGATAAATAACAACCTACTTGTACCACTGAGATTTTATTTTGAATTAGGTCGGTTAGAAGATTTGTGAGTATATTCATTGTTGCAATGCTTTTCATAATGTTGAAATCAAGTTGAAATCAAAACGGTTTGACAGTTAACAAAATGCGGCATGACAGTTTCTTTCTTTGTTTTTGTAACGAAAAAATACGACATTGCTAGCTATTCTGAAGGCAGAAATTCTAATGTCTTATCTTGTAACGTAGTAGTACTTCCTACAAAAACCCTGTAAACCATATTAAATTCCACAAACCTCGCCAAACGAACCTTAAAACCTTACCCGTCGCGCGCCAAATCTAAATCCAAAACAAAGACAAGTCCAAGCCCGCGCCAACTACTCGGTGGATCAATACTCTCAAAACTTAAATTTGCTGGACCCTCCCCGAAGATGGCTGGCTCGACGCGGCTTCGTATGTTAATACGGACCCCCCGCGCCGCCGCGGCCCCCGCGGCCCCCGCAGCCGTCCCAACTATTATAAAGGGTAGCTCGAAAGTTAGATTAATGATGTTAGAAGCCGGTATGGGAGGCAATGAGGCGTTTTTTAAAAGTATTTTTTTGGTGAAAAAAAGTTTTTGTTGCGGAGCTTTTGATTGAAGACTGTATAGACAACTGTTGGTCAAAGTCCTATCAGCGGTCATCACCATCATTGCCCAAAATACTTAACTCCAACTTACTTAATTCTCAACTAACATTGTTCAACGCCACAAAAAAAAACTCTACAACTTTTTTTGAAACAGGTAAATAAAAATAAAAGATTGCCTTAAAGTTCGTTGCGGACGGTACATCTCCGCAGAGACTCGAGTCCGCGGTAAGTGTGGACGATCTAACTTCGCCTCCACACACACACACACACTCGTGTTTCTACATCTGTGTGTGTGTGTGTGTGGGCACTCGTCAGCATTAGAGATAGATTGTGTTAGCTGAAACTTTATTATGTATTACATGTATACAGCATTCATTTGGATGTTATTTGGACGTGGACTTAAATCAAGATTTGAGCTGTAAGGTTTAATTTAGTATAGCGCTTATAAATATGTGTATGGTGATAATTACGATGGTACATATTAGGTATCTTGGGACATTAATAAAAACATGCATCAAGTTATTCCTTCTTTACGGCTTTTAATATTACCATAATTGTAAAGCCTTTATAATAGTTAAGAAATTCTGGCTTTCCTCTCCATAAAAAATAAATTCGACTTTAGATGTAGATACCTATTTTTATTCAGAAAATATATATTTTTATGTAGCCGGTGTTAGTATCTCTGTCTTTTTTTCAAAAACCTTGTTATAACAACCATAAGCTTGTTTATTAATTCTAAAGCGTAATGAAACCTTAACTACAATGTCTAGACTGTAGACAACTCACTTAGCCTAGGATTTTGAAGACCTTAATTGTGTAAAATACCCGTATAATTTGGCATATTTACATATTTCCCACTAGTTTTTAGCTATACAATAAGTATTAGAAACTAATGTCCTAAATTGTCCTTTCACGTTTCCAAGTTTATTCGTTTGCTTTCTTTATATATTTTTTACATAGACTGCACGCATCCAGCTAAACATGGTAGCATTGCTTCTATTTACATATCATAATTATATACACTCACGAGCAATGAAGAAGTTTCGGCGAGAAAAGAACCTAATTACTCCTAAACGGAAAAAACAAACTTAATGAAGGCTTTTGTATGTTATATATCGGCGCATCAGAATATTACAAATTAAAAAAAAAAGTCAAAATATAAATACATTCTGTACTAACCGAAAGACGTGTCACTAAATCTAAATACGAGCTAAGCTTAGCTTTTGGTATGAAATGATACCAAGTCAGCCTGTATATACTATTGGTACTGTACAGTATCCTTTTATATTTCCACCTTCCATCCTGATGGACCAGTGTTCAGCTGGAACCACTGGCGTAGGTTTTGCAGCCATGATGTCATTGGCTGTCCAGGCCTCCTTCTGCCTTGTATTTACCTCCGTGTTATCCTACTAATATTATAGAGGTGAAAGTTTGTGTGGTGTATGTGTGTGTGTGTGTATACTTTTTACCGCAGAAAAAGTTTTAAAGGCGAAGCAAAGCTCGCAGGCTGAACAGCTAGTAGAGTTATCAGAGAAGCTAATGATAGCTTCTTATAAATCCTATAATGATAATTCATAGAGCTGCATTATTTCAATGTGCAAAGTTATGACAACGCTCTTGGGCACTGTTATTTTACATTAATTGTTAGCTACGAGTATTGTACCGAAGTTGTCGTTGAAAGTTGGTATAGAGTTCAATTAAAATGTGCTTTCCAGTTGGAATAATCAAATTATTGTTGTGACTAAAGTCAAAAGTTAGTTGCGAACGCCGAGTTTATCATTTAGATATTTCTAGTTTAAACTTTAAATTATGTAGTGAACTTTTAATTTATCAGAACAATTAAACGTAAATTTTACTTTCAGGGAATCCCAACCAACATCAACTACCCTTTAATATTTTTTAAGCAGTGTTCTTTTCTACTTATCTTGGGTAATCAATGAGTTCCCTACATTTGCTTGTTAATTCTTTCGACATGGTGACAATCCTTTTCTCTAGTAGTAGTCTAGTAGGTGTTGTTTCTGTGTGTTAGAAATAACCCTCTGAACACGAATTTTCTTTCTTGTTTCTTTCTTTATAGTGTTTGCTACAGGCCTTGGTAGAATATTCTAATAAGATTATTTCCAATAAGTTTTAATGCTTTTTTTTGTTCTTACATGATTCTGTTAATATAAATATTGGCGAAGAACCGATAACCGATGGGGTAGACGAGTTCTCGAGTGGAGACCACGAACAAGCAAACGTAGCGTGGGACGCCTTCCTGCCCGCTGGACTGACGACCTTAGGCGGGTGGCGGGTAGTGTTTGGATGAGGAAGGCCGAGGACCGAGTATTGTGGCGCTCCTTGGAAGAGGCCTATGTCCAGCAGTGGATGATTATTGGCTGATGATGATGATGATGATGAAATATTGGCCAAGTCTTACACTTCATAAATGGGCTTAAACTCTTTACTCAGATGCCTTGAAAAAGTTCCACTAACAAAATTCCGATACAATGTCTTACCCGTAACCTTCACCTGTTCCAGGTGTTATCTGATGCGTGACGTCACAAGTCACCGATCGAGCAACAACCATCACACGTGACGTCACAAGGCTGTCACGGAGCTGTCATCTGCTTCAGTAGGCGTCACCTGTACACACAGACACGACGTAAGTACTGTTGACTGACTCAACACAATGCATTCATTAGGAGATTTTGACCAACACCTGCCGGTTTGTATGTTTAGAGGTTAAACAATTGAACACTACACCGTAATGCATATATAGATTGTTGATTGTCAAAATTAAAATAAACTCACATTTGTGACCTTCGTAAGAAGCAACTTACTTATGTAAGTATGTTCCTTGCCCGTGACACAGTTTGACATGTTGATTTAGTTGGTTAGGTCATAATTATACAAAGCCACTGTATAGTATTTATAGCTAAGCATCTAGCTCTATCGGTCGGATCGGCTTAGTAGACCTAAGATAGGAAGCCGTTAGATACTAGATAAGAGGCTTTATCTATCAGTGGTAAATTCTACAACTTCTCGGCGTATCGGTGTCGTAGACTACGTCAGGATTCTGGTGATTAATCATCATCATCAGCTGAAAACTTGCTTGCTGATCCACCTACCTGCTATCTATTTCAGTGGGGTTACCACCACCGAACATAAGAAATTAACAAACCTTATTAGCGTCCCTAGCTTGTCAAATCTGGCGTAACTTGTATGGATCTGACTGATGTTGACAGGCGAGCGGCACTGGTTATGTTAATTTCTAATATTCAGGTTAGCGGTACCCCACAGTTCTTTGGTTTAGTGGGTGGAAGAACACGAATTAATACCTGTTTTCTTTATTTCCAGGACATCAGAGATGGCGAGGAGCTGGCGAGGACACGTAAGCACCAGCTGTCTGCTTGCCCTGCTTCAGCAGCCATGCTTGCTTGCCGCTTGCGTGTCACTACTGGTCCATCGCCACAAACATTCTCCGTACTACCTTTTGCGACTGAACCGTGGTTTAGATGATTATACACTCACGAGCTATGAAAAAGTTCCACTTAGAAAATTTCGACAAAAATGACCCAATTTTTTAAACATATAAATTACAATTTGATTAAAATATTTTCGTTTTAACTTGGTAATATTTTGGTACGCTGTTAAATGTACTTCAATATTGCAGATAGCGTAATTAAGCTAACATATACATCCCTTTCCTTTTAGGAGTTATTTGATGATTTTGGCACTGGATTTTTGCATTTCTCGCGAGTGTATGTATTTCATATTTTATCACACCGTTTTCCCACAAACTTTGATAAACATTGTTCACCACTGTTCCTTCAGTCTCGTACAGACAACAAAAAAGATTAATATTCACCCCCAGTTTGACAGAGTCCAAGACAAATGATAAATTACCTGAAGAAAATTCATTCGATACCTACATAATTACAATCAAACCTCATAATCGATTAAGATAGATAACTGTCATCGGTTGACTGCACAATAATTATACGACAATAACATGTATGAAAAGCTAATACCTATTTAGATTCTGTCCTCCTTTTGGAGTTAGCGGAAATAATCAATCCATAGCCATATTTCCAGTGTCACAAAAACAGTAATTTCGTTTCAGACAACTTAATTCGTAAAAACTATCGTACAATTCCACAAGGTATCATTAATTTTGTGTTAATAAAAAAAAAAAAAATTAATTTTAACTGTTTATTTCAAGAAAATAAGTAATTTTTGAATTACAAGATCCAAGGACTTAATCTACTTACTAGGTGAAATTATAATAGCCTTAGATTGTTACCCTAGAACAGCGTATAAGTAAAAAAAAAAATATAAATTAACATTATACTTAGTTATAAAAAGTTATTTCAGTAGCAGCGTTAAGTGCAAAAAACAAAAACAATACCAGAAAACAACCTAGTTATGCACCTACACACACCATGCAAGTTAGTATTACGTTGGTAGATGTATGCAGGTACATACGGTAAGTTTAGCTAAGGATTATTATTAGCTAAAAAATATATTGTTCCTTCATTAACAAAGACCGTAAGAACAATTGGTTTACCTTTTTTTACGCCCTATAATGGTAATAATTCTGAAATAAAAGTTTTAAATAAAATGTTTTTTTTTTAATCTGTGTTTTATTTATCCAACTAATTTTAAGCATAGGAGAGGCTACTGGCAATGGCGGCTATAATCTTCGCTTGAATTGCGCTTGCACATGTTAATTTATTATTAATATATTTTTACAATAATAATCCACTGCAAGGCTAAGACTAAGACTGGAGTGTGGGTCATATTGCCATAATCTCCACGCTTGCTGGAGATATCACACAACACAAACATTTACCTAACACTAAAATTATTTAATCAGCTCTAGTGGTAACTATAGTAAATTTTATATTAATTGTAAAGTGAATGACAAAATTATAAAAAATCTGGCTAAATAAATAACTACTTAAAGGTCATGAGCTTTAGTACCTACATTCTTAGAAAAAGCATATTATAGTCCGTTTTGTTTTCGACACAAGTGATTCTAATGTCAATAAAAATAAATGGCTGTTTTGGCCGAGACTTGAACCCAGTAAGACACACACCTACCCTACACGAACTGACAATGAACACAATGACATGTAGAAATAAGAAATATTATAATTTACACTGAACGGGAACCGAACCCATCCCCTCACACCACCCCATGACTGGTTGGATTTGTCATTAACAAACCAAATAACTAAACTTTTTTTCACCAAACCAACCAATAATACAATCATACTAACAAAATATGTATATCTAAGTATGTGATCATCGTAGCAAATAAAATGAAGGGCCCTAAAAACTACGTATTAGTAGTCCATTCCTAAATTACTAATCGGTTTTCAGTGGTACCTATTCGGAAGCGCGAATGTTCCCCATAGCTAAAATACCTACAGGTACAGAGAATGCCGAAAATGTTTTGCAAATGGCATGTATTTGCTAGTTTTCCATTCCGCTTTACGAAACATTAAAACACGGAATGTTTTCAGCAAAAATCAACAGCATCAACGAATTAGACAAACAGTGAAAATAATGATTGGCTATTCCGAGTGGAATATTCATCAATCAGCAGAGCGATGCGATGCGATGCGACGCCATGATCGCCCATAGACAACATGCACAAATACTAAATGAGCCTCGACAGAAGCGCCCTCTCATTTTTTCCATCCGCTGAAAAAATCGTAGCGGCATCTCGCGGCGGGCGCCAGAATTTTTCTCTCAGCGGTCATAACACTCAACCACGTGCATTTGTTTTGGTTACTTTTTTTCTTAAAAAAAGATCGCATACATAACTCGGCGCCTCGACACCGCGTCGTAGGTGCACAACCAAAATGGTGGTCATTTTTTTCTTCTCTTTTCAACCAGCTGTCCGTCCTTTTCGGTCAAAAATGCGATCGTTATTTCTGTTCCGGTGCGAGTGTGTGCGTCTCGCTGAGCGGCGAAGTTAACTGCCAGGACGAGCGCGCGCGATTAGCGCCCGCCGCCGCTCCGAAACACCAGTTTTAGGGTTTGTTTTTGCGTGCCGCGTTTTTAGTCTTACGTCTACTGGGCGGCGGAGAAAAAATAGAAATATAGGAGCTGCGTCGTGCACGATAAAGAGAGCGGCAGTCGTTAACGATTCTGCGCCGGCAAGTTGCGCAGATTGTGTTTTTGGTGCTTTTTTTGGGGGCAGCACCTCATCCCAGCGGGTGTTTTTTGCTTCTGTCTTTTTCGCTCTCGTCTTCTCGCTCCTTGCGGCGTCTTCACGCGCGCGTGTGTGCGTGCGTGCGCGTGTGTGCGTGTGAGCGCGACTAGGCGCGTTTTTGCGTGTAGTCCTAGGTACTCGTCATCGGAGCGCTATGTACTCGAGTATATAATCACCACTGTCACTGCAGTTAGGTACGCCCGGTAAATAGATTTGCAGATTAGCGAAGAGGATTTTATACCAGAGTTTGCTATAAATTGTATGTTTTATTTTTAGTTGCGAATATGAGGTGATAACAAAAAATGGGATTCTGTTGTTACATTAGGTGTGTAGATATTAGTTTAGCGGGCTTCATATGATTAAACATGGATAGATTTTGGGTACAATTTCTCAATAGTAACATTTATTTGTAGATTCTCATCTACAAATAAATGTTTCTTAGGGTTTTTTTTACAAAATAAAGTGAAATATATTTGGTTGCATGTAATTTGAACTATTTTCATCATGATTCAGGGGAAACGATTCATCGTATTGCGATAAATACTCCTTTATGTCTCTTCCTATAATAAGTACTTATGTACGTTTTTGTATCATGAGTAAGTGGATCCAACCGACTGATAGTTACATTATTATTATCATAAAATTGTTCTATCAAAATCTAACTCAACCAGAATGAAAAAAAAATAATAAAACAAACAAGAACATATTTTATATAAAATGCAAATATTGCCAAAATAAAACTATATGAAAATTATAAACATGTTAACGAATTTGAACCATATACGTAAACCTAATGGATGTTTCATTTCAAATGTTAATTTATTAATACATAAATGTAACAAGTAACAAAATTTTTACTGAATGATTTTACTAAAATTGGTTAGAAATATAGGTTCCTCTTGACATGGACACGGATTTTCTCTTGACATCTTCAGCTGGGCACTCCAAACTAAAGCTTCCAAATGTATCTACGTAATTTAAATAACCTACTAAAAATTATTTAAGTTTAAGTTCGATTCCTGAGTCGGAATTGTTTACAGCCAAAAGAGCTTTCTTAAGAGTTTTTGTTTGTGTAGATGTAAAATAATAAGCAATTTGAATGACAATTGAATTTATTTTCAATTATTAAAAATATACACCTTATATAAAATAAATAAAAAAAATACGTTTACGAACAACTCCATATTGCTACGAAGGCTACACGGCGTCTGCGTAGCGTCGTAGTGTATAGCTACGACATAATTCGTAGCGTTTCGTAGCAGACGCGCTGCACTAGCGCCAAGGCGGGGCGGCAAAACATAGAACTAAAATATTCAAAGACGATACCCACTTTTTCCACTTAAATACCTATGATAAAAATAATTTTACACATTTTTCTTAAAATGTTAATACCATGACGGTATTTTATAGTGTTTATTTCGTCATGAGAGTTTAGAAGTAATGATAAAAAATATTTAGTTTAGCGCCATCTACCGGCGAGTAGCAGTAACATATAATTTTGCTCTACAATGATGCAGTAGAAAGTTAAACAGAATGTTGTGAAATGTAGTAAGAAAAACCCATAAAATCTGTGGAATATTCTGCTGTTTTATTATAAATTATAATTTTTGGAAATAAGTAATTGTTTAATATTAAGCAGGTACATACTATACACCCATACATACTTACATATTGCGGATATAATACGCTGGGTACCTACCTCAAAAAGGGTATTTTCATCTGAAAGAAGGTAAGTTTAGTTTGAAGTTATCACATCCCATTTAACAATAAATTTTACTACCACCATGGAGTACGAAAAAGGAGCCTCCCCGAGTGACGTATCCATGGCAGTCAGCGACTGACGCTATTCTAATTGGTTAATCATTTCATCTAATATTTTTTGGAATTCGTAAAAAAATCACTCAATAATGTTTAGTAGACCTACCTGCACCCACTTTATCATCATCGTCAGCCCGTTATGGTGCACTGCTGGATATATGGCTTTCCCAAAGAATACCAGAACATCTGTCATCGACGTCCATCCTCCAGGCACTACGGCTGCCGTACCACCACCGATCTGTCAGATCCATATAAGTTACGTCAGATTCGTCCGACTCGTCAGAGCGAGTACCTACGCTGCTTAAGCATTTTCAATTGCTAATGGTCGGTGGTGGTATAGTATCCACATAGGACTACCTGTATGAGGTCGTCGGTGCAGCGGGCGGGAGGGCGTCCCACACTACGTTTGCCTTCTCAAGGTCTCCACTCGTAAACTCGTCTAGTCAGTCTTCAGCATGTTACTTCTACTTTTTTATTAATACACTCACGAGCAATGAAAAAGTTCCAATGACATACGGAAAGCCATTTCTCGCGAGGGTAAGTATGTGATTTTTTGGGCTTACCGTCCATACAATATTATTTTAGTGCTGCCGCTGCCATGGGCTTGACCTAATACATATTATGTACAATTTGTAGATCAAACCTATGCATGTAAGGTTTCATTAATGGCTGTCAGATATTATAATAGAAAATCTTTATTTATCGTCATCATCATCATCATTTATAATTAGCTTTATCTACGTCCACTAGCAGAAATACACATCTCCCACGGAACACCACCACACTCTGTCCTCGGCCTTCCTCATCCAGTCACTTCCTACTTAGGTTCGTGTCTAAAATCGACGATCCAGTGGGCTGGAGGTCGTCCCACGCCACGTTTGCCTGCTTGTTTACTCTGTAACCCCACCGGTATTTGGTTTAAAGAGCAACAATCTTTATTCTTTTGTAATCACAATTTTGTTCAGCAGTGGATGATTATAGGCTGATGATGAATCAAAATATCTTACGCACTCGTAGGTACAGTATAATTTTAATACAAATAAATTTTGTATTTGTAACAACAACCAAAAAATATCATTCCCGTTTTTTTTGGGTTTTACAATTACCAGTAATTAGTTAAGACGCAATTCACAATTACATGCTTCACAACTACATAAGTGATAATGTTTATAAGTCCATCCATCCAAAGTTTGTCTGGAAGAGATTGGTTTAAGTTATAAGACCGTCTTTTGTACCCTAATTAAGTTACAAATAAAGAGTATTCTGTCTATCAACAATTCTATCAACTGCACTTTCAAATTAGGTATATAAAGGCTGATTCACACACGGCGTAGTGCGAGTGTCTAGTAGACGTACATTGCTGGGCTTCTTGTATGTATATAGTATTTGCAAAACTTTTGAATCTGCCATACACTCAAAGCCCTTTAGACATGCACATAGCAAAATTGCTCTTTTTAACGCCCTGGTAAGAAGCAACCTTGAATATTGCTCTCAAGTTTGGAACCCTTTCTATCAGGTCCACAAAGATCGCATCGAAATAGTGCAGAAAAAAATTCTTTATCACCTTGCGTTTGGCAATGGACGGGCTCGTTATTTGAGTTCATATGAGGCCCGATTAAAACATTTCGGGATCATGTCACTCACGAACAGGAGAAAACTATTAGATCTTACGTTCTTGCATGGTCTACTTAGGAACAGAATCAACTGCCCTCAGCTATTAAGTAGAGTTGAAATAACTGTCCCCAATAGGTTGCCCAGATCCAACGTGTACAAGTTATTTAGGCAGCGTCCTTGCAAGTCGAACCTGGGCAGTAACTCACCTCTGTTTAGAATGAAACAAATCTATAATGCATTACCTAAAAGAGAATTTGATATAGTTCACGATGCGTTAAGGTCCTTCAAAGTTAACTTTAAAAAGCACATTAACACCACTTAATTTCCATTTCTAAGTTTGACTAACAAAAAATGAAATTAACAATTTAGGTAGGTATTAATGAACAAACAATTTAACAAACAATTTAAGCAACTTAGGGTCTGTTTCACAATGTCTGGTTAGTCGCTACCTGTCGGATAAAATACATGCTGTCACTGTCTAAAAAATAATAACAGAGAGTGACAGCATGTATTTTATCCGACAGGTAGGCACTAACCAGACATTGTGAAACAGACCCTAAGTTGCTTAAATTGTTTGTTAAATTGTTTGTTCATTAATACCTACCTAAATTGTTAATTTCATTTTTTGTTCTTAAAGTTTACTGATGTTATTATTATTAGTTAGTAGTTATCACTTAACTTAGTAAAATGTTTCTTCATTATAAAGATAGCTGTAAGTACCTATAATTAAGTGAACACTTTATTAAGTATTTTATTTATGTAGCCTTGATGTATGTAACAAGTGTATCATTTGTTGGTCTTCAAATAAAAAAACATAAAAAAAACACGCACTCACGCCTTGTACTAATGTACTCCCTTGCGGGGTAGGCAGAGGTGCATTGCTGCACCCACTTTTCGCCGGAGTGTTATGTTAGTCCCAATGTAATAGGGGGCGGGCCTATTGCCATTTTACGGGCACATCCAAGACCCGAGAACAAATATCTGTGTTTAAACAAATATCTGCCCCAGCCGGGAATCGAACCCGGGACCATCGGCTCAGTAGTCAGGGTCACTAACCACTACGCCATTCGGTCGTCAAATGAATAAATACATACTCAACAATGAGCTTAATATTCTTCATCTGTATTGTGTCCCGCCATTTTGATTGCGCATCTCCGAAGCCGCCACCACGCCGCTCTCCCCCGAGCATACTTTATCCCGGGTCACTAATTGTCTACCTACGAGCCCTTTCCTACATAGAAATAGTTTTCTACCACCTACCGCTTTTACCAACTACCCTAACCACTTCATACAAACGAAAAACACACTTATCCCTTAGACATAGAGTCTCAATTTGAATAAACGTGACGAGGGGTATATTTTGCTAGTTGGGGTGGCATTTTGGCACTCCCTAGCTTTGTCTAGCCGATCTTATGAATAAAAGGTTTATTGTACTTTACTATTTTATAAATGGGGTCTAGGATATATTTACGTTGTTCTATTTTGTGATAGGTTCGCTAGAGGACTGTTATGTATATGATTACAATTGAAAATAATAGGGAGAAAAAGTATTATGTACACATAGTTAAATACATTCAGGTGATATGCACCTAGGTAACTGTAACAGTGTATGATGTGGTTATATGATTACTGCCTAACACAAAATATTGATTTATTAAAAATAGAATGAAAGAAAGAATATAATAATGGTAGAGATTGCTATAAGCAATCCACGGCCACCTTTTTGTACTGTTTTATTTTTTTGTATTTTTTTGTTCCTGGTGCAAATAAAGTGTATTGTATAGTATAATGAGTATAACAAAGCAAAAACCAAACAAGAACCAACAAACACTCATCAAAGAAAATTACAGGAAAAACAATAATGAGTATGATAGTGTTGCTGGCAATAGTAGGTAATGTTAGTCAATTGCTCAGTATAATGCCAAACATTATCTAATGATTTCAAAAATACACCATCTAGCATCTGGAAATATATAAATTTTTAATGGTAGGTATGTACCTACCTACTAGTACCTACCACCCTTCACGTACCCAACGGAACCTTTACAATTTATCACTCCATAAAAACAATACAGTACGGACGCAAAATCCTTTATCTCCGCCGAACAAAAACGACTACGTTAAAAAGGTGGCACATTTTAATACGAAAAACCCTAATTTATACACCGACCGGGACGAGCGCGCAGAAAGTATACTATACATATAGCCCATGTCATTTGATATAAGCCGCGCCATTCACAGCGGCCCGGCCGGCAATAAACTACCCGATGCTCCGAAAAGTATGCCATTTTTCTCCACTCTACCCCGGAGATATTAATAATATATACCCCATGTAAGAAACGCGGGGGAGGGGCCCTAAATACGCCGCCGACCCCTACGCAAAAAACAAAAACAAACACGCGTTCGCCACCTCACCCCAACCTAAACCTTAAAACAACACGATAAGGTTAATTTCAAAGCGAAGCCCCGCCTGTAATCACCGCTGTCTCCCGCATAATGTGTATAATGGTCTGCGTTTTTTTTTGCACGAGCTCGTTTTGTGACGTCTAATGCGGATCCAAGATGGCGCCCGCTTTGCTAAAAGCGTGTAGCTAACCTACGTTTTTTTTTTTGTATAATTACTTGAGTTTTTTGAGCGTAAATAGAGTTTGTGAGTTGAAAGATTTAATTAGCCTTTTAAGTCTGAGCCGAAGCTACTAAAGCATTAAGAAAATACCAGGAAATGTTATAGAGTCATTAATGCTGGTTTTATTTTTTAAGTAGGTATTTAAACGAGACAAACCCCCCTGTAAGAAACCTATACAAATTATAAACAAACAGAGTAAACATAAAAGAAACGTTTATGAAGTATGTTTGTGTGTCGATATTGGATCAGTTACGGTTTACGCAGCTGACTCTACTGGTACTGATTGATCTGTGATCAATAAGTCAATATTATAGTTACTGATAGTCGTGAGATTCAAGGATACACATGGTACTATTGCCATGACTCCAAAAAGAGATACGTAATAAATAATTAATAGATAAGATAAGACAAAAAAGGTAAATAGACGTAAAATTTATTTAAAAAAAAATAATCTGTATCTGTGACTCAGTATCTCCGAAGCGCACGGATACTCTAAAGCAGGTTTGATCTTTGTTTTAAAAGTAATAATAATTAATTGAATAAAATATTAAATTATTAATCTTTGGCATAATGGGTATGAGTACCTAGAAATGGAAGTTCGTCTTAGCGCGTTGAATTCTTTTCTTACAAACGGATATAAGGTGTCAAGAAGTGACAACAAGAAAGTGGAAAGTCACCCCCTTGCAGATTTTCTTAACACTATTGACTTATATATTACTATATAAGTTAATACAGGCCCTACCGCTTAAGAAAATGGCACCCTCGCGCTGGCCCTACAATCTCATATTGTGATATTTAGGGAAATAATATACGAGTTTGCTGTTCACCATTCCTCTATTCGGTAATAGACTAACTAGAAATATAAACAAACTATAAACAATCTTTTATCAAAAAGGCCAAACACCACATACCTCCCCTACTATTTATAAAATAATATAAAAAACACAAAACTCAATATACCCTTACATGTTAAAACTTATATAATCAATAAGTAATTAAAACACAAAATATAATCATAAATAACATAAATTACATTCTTCTTATTACACTTTATATCGGGGGTTAGGATTCCTAGTGCTACGCACTGGGCGACCACCGCCACCTACCGGCGCTGGCGGCGGAGGCGCGGCCTCACTTCCGTCCTCCTCCCCCTCTATCGCAGTGACAGGAGTAACATTGGTATCTAACTGGCTTTCATCCGAACAACAGTCATAGTACGGTATATTATCATCATCATCATCGTCTAAAACACCATTATATTTTAGAAGATGATCAACATGCTTTCTGGCATCTGTATTTAAATCAGATATATACACTATATACATCATGGCACCTATTCTTTCCTTGACTGTACCCAGTTTCCATTCGGTTTTGTTGCCATTTTTGAAAAAACATTTAACTAAAACTCGATCACCAATAGAAAAAAAAATCTTCCTCTGCCCACCATACTGCTTACACTGCGACATCTGTTGAGTAGAAACATTTCGTTGAGCTTCAGCTGACAGTGACATTGCAGCGGTCGCGCCCGCGACGTCGCGCGGCGGTGATGGCGGTGCTGGTGAGCCTCGCAACAGATCGAACCGACTACGCAATGTACGGCCAAACATTAACTGCGCGGGGGAGAAACCTGTAGTCATATGTACTGAATTCCTATTATCAAATAGGTATCTATTTACTACCTTCTGACACAACGTTAAACTATCTGTCGGATTCAGTAAAATTTTCAGAGCCTTCTTTACTGTCTTGACACTATTTTCTGCCTGACCATTTGATGCCGGGTGATATGGCGCGCTAGTGATGTGATGGATACCACTCAATTCACAGAATTGTTCAAACTCAGCAGAAACAAAATTCGACCCGTTATCACTTACTAACGTCTCAACCAAACCAAACCTACTGAAAATCTCCTCTAATTTCTCTATTATACTCTTGGTGTCGGTTCTACTCATCAAAAAACATTCTACCCATTTTGTGTGAGCATCTATAGCAACTAGAAACTGCTTGTCGTGCAGTGAAAACATGTCAATGTGCATGCGCTGCCACGGCCGCTCCGGGTATGTCCAGACAGCGAGCGGCGCGCGCGGCGGCGCGGGCCTCAGCGCGGCGCACGCGGAGCACGAGCCGACTGTCTCCTCGATGTGCCGGTCGACGCCGGGCCACCACATGCGAGCTCTGGCCTCCGTTTTCGTTTTCACCACACCAAAATGCGAATTATGTAGTTCATCCAATAGTTGCTTTTGAAATTTCCTAGGTATCACCAATTTATGACCCCTGAGAACGCAATCATTCTCTTGAGACAGCTGTAGCCTACACATGTAGTATGGCTTCAAATCAATATCCTTACATTTGGCCGGCCATCCATCTTTTATACATTTTAATACCTTGCTCAAAACTGGGTCTCGGCTGGTTTCCACTTTTATGTCGGCTATTGTGACTGGTTTCAACAATGAGTCCGACATAAAGTTAATGTATAACCCCTTTTCACCATATTCGGAGTTTCCATCAGTATAACTACTTATAGCTCGAGAAAGAAAATCGGCTACCTTATCATCACTTTTAACATACTCTATCTTATGCTTATTGAACGTACCTAATTCGTCCCTAAACAATTTTTCATATTTCTCTTTCAAGTACGTTTCATAGCCACCCCTTTGAATGTTAAGGCAGTTCTCAGAACATAACTTCAAATTAAAGGCGCCAATAAAGTCCCGCCCTAGTAACACTGGTTGTCTTTCATCTGTGTCAATGACGTACATGACAATCGTTTTGACAGCGTTGTCAAATGATATTGGCAGATGTAAACAGCCGATCGGTGTTATTTTGGTGCCGTTGTAACAATTCAGTATCATATGACACGGCTTCAATTTATGTTTATGTTGGAAATGCTTATCATACATCCCTTTAGGTAACACAGAAACAGCGCTTCCACTATCTACTTCGCACGAAATCTGTTCACCCGCTATCGCTACGATCTGTCGCATAGGCTCACCATTATATGTTTTGATGTGAAACAATTCGCAATATTTACCGTCTTCAATGTCGCTGTCCTCCGGCTGCAGGAAATTGTTTCCCCTGGACTTGCACATTCTTCTGAGATGGCCCTTCTTATTGCAATTCTGACAAGTCAAGTCACTAAATCTACACTGGTCCGTCGTGTGGTTCCGGTAGCCGCACACCTTACACCTGCCTGCTCGTGTCTGCGCGGCGGGTGACGGCGCGGCCGCCGGCGTGGCGCGGCCCGCGCCGCTGCCCGCTCGCATCTCGAACAGCTGCGGCGGCTCCCCGGCGCCTCGCGCACCGCGCAGCGCCTGCCGCGCGCACCGCACGCCCTGCGCCAGCTCCAGTGCCTTGTTCATAGTGAGCGTGTCCACGCTCTCCGCGAACAGTCGCTCCTTCTCCTTCGCGTCCTCCAGTCCGAGGACGAATCGGTCGCGCAGCGCCGTGTCGAGCTCCGTTCCGAACCCGCAGTACTGCGCCGCCCTCCGCACTCGAGCCGCCCACTCGGCCAGTCCCTCTCCTGCCCGCTGCTCCGCCTTGTAGAAAGCGCTCCTTTCTGCGAAGCTGCACCTCTTTGGCTCCAGGTGCCGGTCTAGCAATGCTACAAGCGCCTTGTACTCCACATTGTCTAGTAAGGTCGGGAAGGCCAAGTCTTTTACGACCCGGTATGTGTCATCAACCAGCGCCGTCAGCAGCAAGGCTCTCCTTTTAAGGCCTGCTGCATCGTTTTCTTCGGTAATGTCGTTTGCTATGCAGAACTGTACAAACCGGTCTTTGAAAATTTGCCATTCATGACAGGCGTGGTCGAAATTGAGGTTACCACCGAATATACATGTGCTAGAACTCATAATGTATACCTTCCGCTCTTGCTATGTGTATTAATTTACTATTTACACTTCGCGTGGGGTCTTATTCGTCGCCAATGTGATATTTAGGGAAATAATATACGAGTTTGCTGTTCACCATTCCTCTATTCGGTAATAGACTAACTAGAAATATAAACAAACTATAAACAATCTTTTATCAAAAAGGCCAAACACCACACATATACCTGTCATAATTTGTTTGAATTGCGGCCAGCGCGCAGAAGACATTTTCTTTAGGCAAAATGTTCTGTAGGGCGCAAAATGTAATTTAATACCTCTGGTACAGTAAGGGGCAGATAAACCTGACCCCCCTCAGAAGCATTATTACTATGAGAGGGGGGTCAGGTTTTTCTGCACCTGACCGTACATATTGCTAGACGCCACAAGGCTCACACGTGAAAGCGAAACCGAAAGTGCAACAGCGGAATGCAATGAAGAAAATGAAAAGCTTCAAACCAAAAACTGCAAACACACGCAGCCCAGTCAGTAACCACTTTTGTGGTTTCCCGCGGAAAAATATTGCACATTTTTTAACCCGAATGTTTAGAGCTGTAACCCGGCGAGAGACAAAAAGAAGTTAACCCACATTCCGCTGATCGACGTCCATCGACGCGGGTGCTGCTCGACGCAAATAATAAAATCGCGGGAACTTCTGTTCAGGTAATATTATGTTTGTTGAGGGTTCTGCAGGTGTTTTTATTTATGATATTGGAGCGAGACCTAAGTTAAATAAAATACAAAATATATAATATATGTTACAGAACTCTCTCTACATTATAAATTTATTATTTAAATAACTGAAAAATAACCTGTTTCAACATGGCTCCTTTGGAAGTGGTTCAGTGTCTAATTATATATATATCAATGTGCCGTATGTAATACTCACAAATATTGCTCGACCTTTCCCATCAGATGCGTTTGATTGCTCACAAGTCTCGCAACCCTGTTCGTGTTCGCGTCACTAGGTGTGACCATCCACTACGGAACCCCAGTGGAGCGTGGGTTCCCACGATCGCCGATAGTCGGCAAATATTGGCCGCGTGCGGACAGACACTCCTCTTTTTCCTTCGCTCGGTGCGTCCGCGTGATCTACTCTTCATATTTTTTCGACTTCTCGTCAGTATTGGCATGAAATGGAAACGGTTTGGAACACTTTGTTTCATTTTTTCACGCTGAGTTGCAGAAAATAATTTTAAGCTAATGTCGGCATTAAATCTATATATGTTTGTTTCTGCTCTTATGGTGTTGAAGCAAGACAGCAATTCATTTAAGGTCGACATTAGCTTATAGCTCCTTTTTGCAACTCAGCGTCGGTGAAACCTGTAGGTATGTAATATGTATGTACATTGGCCACTTAATTCGAAGACGTAAAGCTTATTTTAAATAAATGTAATTATAGTACAATATTTAAAAATAACGGAGGTATTCACAAATCTGACCAGCCGTCCTTTGATAGTTTTCATAATGGGAAAAACTTTTGTTTCATAGGTAAGTAATAACATGTTTTTTCAGGTATTGTTTCGGTGTTTGGCAGTAAAATTTGGATCAAATTATAGTAATTTATTTAGTAAACTTCTAGGAAGAACAGTTAGAACTTTTAGGCTAAAACATGAAAATCGTATTACTAAATAACGACAGGAATAGTTACCACCGCCTACCACTTAGGCCATTTGTAAGTAAAAATTAGATAAGTAGTCTGATTCAAAATCACGTAAAAACAGAATTCAAGTTATTAACAATGGTTAAAACTACTTGAACTCAAATGAAACAAAAAACATATTAGTAAAGTACTTAAGTAGGTACACAGATTGCAACTTTCAGTCGTGCTAAAATTTGGGCACAACATGTAGTAGGTATATACATTCTGTAAATACCTACTTCCGTTCTTCTCCAAAGACAAAAAGCCCTTTTACGAACAATAGTATACAGTTTGTAAAAAATTACGGTTATGAGAAAATTTTATATTTAGACGATGAATAAAATCATTTGTCTTTGACTTTACTTAACTCTAGTGTTTTTTAACGACACTCATATAAGAAGCAAAATATACTTATTAAAAAAAGGGATATTATATGCTAAATTGCTGAAACAAAAAACAAGTTTTTTTAATAATTATAGGTACCTACATTCACTGACATATCTTCCCTTTTAATAAAACATTATACCTAATGATATTCGGCACGAATGTTTAATTCCTTATTGTTGGTTTGCGTTTGGTTTTTTCCAGTTTATGATGAAAAGTAAATTGTAGTTTTTGCAATTACCAAGAACACAAAGAGCTTTTTGAAAACGGAAAGAATTCAAAGCATCACGCAAACAAAAGCCTAGACGAAGTACGTCAATTCTTTATAAATAATTCCAGAATTACTGCAGCCGCGCAAACAGAGGGCTCCCATTCTACTAAATAGACTTCAGCAGGAAGGAGGAAATTGACGTGGCTGTGCAACATCAAAGAGTGGACCGGTGTAAAAACCGTGGAAGAATTATTTAAAACAGCCAGGAATAGAGAGCGCTGCAAAGAGCTGACTGCCAACCTTCAATGATGGAGAGGCACTATAAGAAGAAGAATGGGAATTATTTTAACTCGGATTTAGTTTTTCCTGCTTTCATTTACTTATCTTTTTGCACCTTTCCACTTTTTTACTTGTACCTCCTGTAGGTTGGCTGGTAGAAAATGCTTTTAGAATTAAGTCCACCTTTTGTACACTTATATCTCATATTTGTGCAATAAAGTATTAAATAATAAAATAGCAAGTGCAAATATCAAGTTGAATAAAATCTGGTATTTATATTGTCACAACTTCATCATTGCACTTGTTAATTTAGTATCTGAGTTAAAATAATAGACTTTCCACCTAATACAGCCTTTAATTTCGTATTAGTAAATTAGCATTAGGGGTAACGTAACGTACCTAGGGACATTTTCGACTACCCCAACTTTGAATGAAGCTATCGCAGCGTACAACTAAGATATTAATGTGAAATTTTCTTTATTCGGTAGGATATATAATCTATTATCACTAGTATTTGTGCTAAAGCTTTAGTGTGGCCAGATTTTATTAAATTAAGATAAAAGAAAAAAGGCTTGTTTTGACCCAAGGTACGTTACACGTTTGTACCTTGGGACACTGTTTCCTATAGCTTTGTACTATGGAAAATGCAAACTTCTAAATAACGCCTTATATCTCTGTTCTTATTGATTTACTGCATCTCTCTTCTGTCTAGTTTCACTCTGGCACTAATAAGAACAGAGATATAAGGCGTTATTTAGATGTTTGCATTTTCCATAGTACAAAGCCATAGGAAACAGTGTCACAAGGTACAAATTTAATCGTGTCCCAAGGTACAAAAAAGCAATTCTAACCAAAATTTAAATATCTTTATTTTTAATTAATAGGAATCTTTCAGATAATTGCCATGTCATAAAATTAAATAACTGAAAAGTTATACGTGACACCCATGTTTTTATTTTGAGCATGCCTCAATGAGATAAAGCAACACAAAAAACTATATAAAAGCTACTTTTGACTCCAAAAAACTTCATATTGTCTTCAACACACACTCGATGCTGGTATGATCACGAGACTCACTAGTTTTGCCAAGCGAGTAAAATACTATACCTAGGGTAGAATTTTAATGTGTTTATTTAGCCGGTTTTTAAAATACAATCAATGTCCCGAGGTACAAGCGTCCCAAGGTACGTTACGTTACCCTACATGGGTGAACTTAACGTACTTAAATAGAATGATCTACCAGTGAACTTTGGTGGGAAAGTGACAAGTGACCAGACAACAAATGAGCAAATAACTTTAAAAAAATCTAAGTTTTTATCTTCACGGCCTTCATGTATATTATTCAGAAGTACGTTAAAATGTAGAGTTTTACAGGTAAATTGTGATACTTTTATGACTGTCAAATCAAACAATGATACATTAGAGGTAGTCGTTATCACTTTCTGTTTTATTTTTGTCAGTGTTTCATTTTGTCAAAAAATTATATTATATTATTGTTTTATTTAATTTAATGAGAGTGGATTTTGAATTAGCGGAATCCGCCTCCAGGACACGAGTTGGAAAAGTAAAAACGATGAAAAATAACGAAGTTCTTTTCATCAACAACTGTACAAGGCATGATTTCGTCGTTATTTTGCGTGACATCGGCCATATGGCGTGCGTCCGCCCCGCGGGATGCAAATAAACAAACAAATAAATGAAATTTTTACGACTTTGTTGCGGTCGTCGACGGCATCCGTCTATGGAAGGATTTCCGCATTCGGTAGATACTTACCTAGATAGTATATGATTCACTTAGGGTGGGTTGCACCATTTAACTTTAACTATTGCAAACGTCAAATTCCTTGACGAGAGAGACTTGATCAATCTTCAAGAGATTTGACGTTTGTAATAGTTAAAGTTAAATGGTGCAACCCACCCTAACATGGCAATAGAAATCTGAAATGTCACAATAAAGGGGTATCGATTTGATATAAATAGTTTAAGTTGTACAGTGAAACTATAAAGTCCTGAAATTAAATGAGGGCACTGCTAACTTTCACGTAGCAACCCTATATAGCGAAACATAACTGACTTTGATACTTGAAATTTTGCCTGTGAACTTCCTACCTATTTATGTACTTATTTAAAAACAACTTACCATCCACAAAAAAGCTTATAGGTACAAGCTAGAAGGTGTTAATATGAAGGCTAATAGTGAAACCAATAAATATTTATTTAGATAACATTATTACAACTGTATAAAAAACTGGATCTGTTGACGAAGGGCACACATAGTAAAGAAAGACATCAATTTCTCTTTTTGGACGGCCAGTTCTGTTTCTTCCAGGAGTTATAAATATTCCATATTTTGCCCTCTTTGGCACGCTGGTCCGATACAACTATAAAATAAAACAAAAAATCTTTTTGAGTTACACAATGCCCCCCAAATTCACACAATGTGAATTTAGTAAGTAAACAAAAAATATATCTTCAAGTATCAAAATGTTAAGGTTTGACTCAACTGAAACCAGATGAAACCTACAATCAGTGGTATTTAAACAATGTTCGACTTGGGCTCTAAACCTAGGTTTATCGATAAATGAAGCGTTGGTACTAGTAAAAAATGAGTTATTACAATTTGTACAATGTTACATACCGGTCATAGACGCTGTACGAGCGTAAACATCCTCCAAATTCGACAAAATGTGTCCAGCTTGATGTTCCGCTAAACATTGTATAAAAACTCGATAAATAACTTCCCTAGCTTGACTACGAATATTTTTCTTCTTCTTCCTAATTACAAACAAGCGTAAATAGTTGTTTTTATCTAGATTATCCTAATAATTAATAAGAAAATTGAAAAAACAGTCAACCGCCAACTGCCATAAACAATTGTTATGACTTTTATGTTTCTTTTCTAATGGTGCCAGGCTCCTGAAAATTTTAGTTCCTCAAACATTAATTTCAGGACTTTATAGTTTCACTGTACCTACTACCACGTTGATACTATCGTAAGGTGAATCTACATTTTTTCGAATTAACATTACATCGGACAAATAAACGTTGAGAAACAAAGAGCCGTAGTAAGATGTTCGGTGTTCAGGGTATTCAGATACGAATTTGAGATTGAAAATCCTTCACAGCAACCACCCATCGAACTATACATTTTCGAAAAAAGATGTTTCGTAGACACGAAGGGAATCCCAGCTTTCTTTTTGTTTACGGCGCGTCACTTTGTTTTATGAAAAGTTTCACAGATGAAAATAATTAGATACACACTCACAATTATCAGATATCCACAATACACTGTGCAGTCGACCCCATAATTATCTACGAGTATACACATTTATTGCATGTTTCCAAAATATAACTACATATAGGAACCGTAATAAAGCGTAGTACATCACGTTTTTATAACAAAAAAAATACACTCAGTACAGTCATCAGTACAGGGTGCCTAAAAAACTAAAGTGATGTCACACTAAATTCCGAATAGCTACTAATCGATGCGGCTACATAACGTGCTGTGACGACATCCCCACCTAATTTCAAAATAAGAACGCATCTACCTGGCCAGTAACAAACACGGCAGCCGGTTCTGCGAATCTTTTTTTTTCCTTTTATTTCGCATGCGACTGTAACGAGTTCTTGCAGGGTCGCGTTGCACAGGGTCTGACGGTACCTTTTTGCAATAGATATTATGCATTTTACTTATTATTACTAGCTTTATTAAGCATAAAAAGGACATTATTATGGACTCTATTAATAAGGTTTGGGGTTTAAAAGTCATATTTATATGGGAAATCCGTTTATTTAAACTGAATATGATTATGTACCTTCCTATTAGGTACATAATCATATTCAGTTTAAATTATAATAGTTTTAGGTTTTAGTTACCAAATGTCGTGAAATTCCAAAGAGGAGTTGAATTTAAAAAATGCACTACTTTTTTCGATTCTGAAAAGAAAACAATCCTTTTTAATTTTACACAGAATAAACCAAATCGATATCGTTAGCATACTCTTTAAAACTAAAACCAAAAAAAACCAACACCCGCTTACCAAACAACCGAACGGCTAAACAGCACCCTGTAGAAGCTGTTTATGTAAAAAGCAGTTTTCGTAACTAGTTATTAGCGGAGCCGCTGCAGACTGCGCGCCCGAGCTCGCCCCTCGCAGTGTCGCTAGGTACTGGGGTCACTCTACACTGACGGAAAACAAATGGACGAGAGCTGTCTTGCAATCATTGTCTTGCATTTATTGAATGAGAAAGTAACTTTGGCAATAGTCCCAATACAAGCAGCAGAAATTCATTAAGGGTTTAAGAGCTACTTATTAGTAAAATATTTATATATTGCTTGCATTCTATAAACAAAGTAGGTAAGTATATTAGTAATTAGCTATCACTTATGGTAGGTTTTTATTCAACTTTATAAGTTAAGTTAACAAACTATTGTTACAATCCATAATTATTAGTTAGTTACATAATACTCGTTTTTATTCTAAACAACGAGAGTGAGTCGTAGCTCGCGCAGCAGTGCTCCTAGGGTTTCTGCTCGAGAATTCTCGAGCTCGAGAAGATTCGAGAAATTCGGCTTAGTTCGAGACGAGAAAAAAATCTGAAGACTCGAAAATTTCTCGAGCCTTGAGATAAAAATTAAGAATACTCAATTCGAATTTCTTGCGCCGCTTAACAACACACACGCATACCATGCGCGTGTATTATGATTTATAATATGTTTCATCTCCATTTAAGCTAGTGCTGTACTGATAATACCAATGAATGATTAAAAGAAAACGTAGTAATAGTAACGTACTGTTTCTAAGTTTAGGTGGACCAAAAGAAGTCATCAGAAGATGTTGTTTGGCTCTCATTTTTTTCTAAATGTAAAACTTCGATTCTGTTTTTTTATTATGTTTATTTGACCTTTATAATTTTAATGGTAAAGTCGAGAAGATGATATCGGCCAAATCGGCGCCTCGTTTTATGGCATTTCTCATCACTTCAGCGAAAACTTCGGGCGAGAGATTCTCGCACTCGTGTCGAATGTTGTCCTTAAGGGTTTCCAGAGACACGGGTTTATTCACATAAACACGGACTTCAAAAAACCGCAGAAAAACTGTCTGAAACGGTTAAATCGGGCGATATTGCAGGGAAAAATGATAGATAAAACGAAAAAAAGGTGACCCGAAAACTGAATAAACACAAATTCTTGGGGAGCACGCGTTCTTGGGGAGTATATCACTCCACGGCTTCTGAACTTGTATTCTGCATTGTCTAGCTAGACCACCAATATCAAAACTGATTTGAAATTGGCGGCCATTTGCACAAATGAGAGCAACTTCCAATAGGGTGATTACTTTTGGCCCACCTTGTACTAGTAATTAGTAGCTAGCTAGACAGCTAATTATGAGTACCTAATAGTAAAGTATTTTCTTTGTGATTAAGTTTACTAAGTAAAAAAAATAAGATTTAGTGTTTTTTTTTTAAATTAAGGTTTTCTTAGAAAGGCTCGAGACTCGAGAAGACTCGAGAATTTGGGCTCGAGAATTCTCGAAGCTCGAGAACGAAAACAGGTCGAGAAATCAGAAACCCTAAGTGCTCCGAAACTTAACCTCAAATTCATAGAACATATTGTAAACTAGCTGTTCCCGCGCGCTTCGCTTCGCCTTAAAAAGTTTTCCCGTGGGAATTCCGGGATAAAAAGTAGCCTATGTTCTTTCCCAGGGTCTAGACCATATGTATACCAAATTTCATTCAAATCCGTTCAGTAGTTTTGGCGTGAAAGAGTAACAGACAGACACAGTTACTTTCGCATTTATAATATTAGTTAGGATTTACAACAAGGTTAGAGTTTGACTTTGGAACACACGAGTTTCGACTCTTTACGTCATTGAAAAAGTTGTAATTCGTAAAACACGACGTCAAATTTAAACCTATTGTAAAGTGTCAGAATGCTCTATGCATTCGGGGGTTAGTTTTTGGTCATGTGGAGTGACCCCCGGGGCGCTATGTGCCCGCGTGCTAGGAGGGGCTCGCGACGTTCTTTAGGTAAATATCATTATGTGTTTTTTACTATAGTTATCTAGTTATCGTTATTTGGTTTCGTTTTTTTACAAGTTTAGTATCTATTGTTGTGGATATTTTTACCTATCTATCTAATCAACTATATAGTAGGTAGGTATGTAATTACTTATACTTATGGTGCTAAAAAACTACTACAGTTTCCTTAATTGAAAATTAAAACGTTTTTTTTTTCTTCTAAAAAGTAATTCAACGCAAACATACTCTGTGTTTGAAATTGTGCATAGATGTAGGAACATACCCTGTTAAACGCTTGTGCCGAATACTAATCTATATGCTAATGAAGAATGTGTAAATAATTGAGGTTATACGGCAACAAAAACACGTTGGAAACTAACCAAATGCCATTAGTTTTTTTTACCTGGATGCCGAAAGAATTATAAAATGTGTTGAAAAAGGCAATATCAAAACATTTTTGGAACCCGTATTTACCAACTACGTAGATAGGTGATTAATTGAAGAAATACATTGTAGAATACTATGTGTAAATCAAACTTGGAACCGTTGCGTTGGCTCTTAATGCAGTGAACATAAACCACTGCCTCGATCGCTAGTGTTAAAAAATATACATAGGTATAATTATATTGGTAGTAAGTATTTAATTAGTACATTTATTTAGACTCGTCTATAATAATTTAAAGTTATATATGCACACATAAACGAAACCGCGCAAAAAGTTATAGGTACTTTTCATAACCATAAAGTATACAGGGTGTTGCAAAAAGGGTATACTAAGCCGAAACCTACATGTGCAGCATGGTATATCTAACCCCGAAACTAAAATCAGAATTTAAAAATTCGCGAAAAAAAAAATACATTTTCCATAGAAACTTTGTTGGTCACGTGACTGTTTACTATAGAAAATAATTATATTTTTTCGCGAATTTCCAAATTCTGATTTCAGTTTCGGGCTTAGATATACCCTGCTGCACATGTAGGTTTCGGCTTAGTATACCAATTTTGCAACACCCTGTATAATACGTTAACGTAGCTGTCATGAGGAGAACCCTTTCATTAATTCCGCATCATTAAAAGTTAAAATTAAAACATAAAATAACGGTGTGTAGGGTGTGTAGGTAATTCCCCTTTTTTATTATTTTGAAACAATAAAAGCGTTAACGTTGCCTCTACCGCACTCTGTATGTGGCTGCAAAAAATATCAAATTTTACATTGAAAAGGGATGGGCCAAGGCTTTACGCTTTTAAATTCGTTAATTTATACAATGTTATACTGATTACGAAATAGTATATAGTAAAGTGTAATTACTAATGCTCATAGGTAATATTAATATTCATAGTTATGTACAGAGAGGTCTCCCTGGTTTGTATGAATTAGCAAAGCCGAGGAGAGTGTTGGGGCGCTTCTCAAAAGAGGCCTATTTCCAGCAAGATACCATAGTTGTTTGATGATGATGATGTGTGCTCCACTTGTATAACTTCATAAATGTGATAATAAATTACAACTACATCAATAGCTATTGAGAAGTACATAATATTAGAGGTAGGTTTACAAGTTCATGCTGAGACAGATGAAAAATATGGCTTTTTATTATTATTTTACACAGGAAATCAAGAATACTTCAGCACACACAAATGATTCCAGCAAATATCTAACTTTTGACTCTGAAATCTGGGTGTGTCTTCCACCCCGCTGAAGAGGCAGTGGGTTGTGCGACCACAACACAGGTCCCGGCCGGCCTCGAACCTGCAACCCTTCCGGACCGGCAAATTAACCGAGCCCGCCCTTGCGGCCCAAGGCAAAAATTCAATTACTTACCCTGCTCATCCCAAGAGCCCTTTGAAAAGGGTGTCCGCTTTTGTACTCCTAAATTATTGGGCCCTTTGCAAGGAAAACGGGGTGTTTTTTATGAATTTCCCATTTACACTCAGCCCCCGGGGCCTTGGGATATATAGGGCCTACACGTTTCGCAGAAAGGTTTCGTAATTGTTATATGGAATATACGTATGTATAGATGAATATTATATATGTGCTACGGGTCATATATTATATTTTTTGTTTTGACATAATTAGGATGAAAATATGTACCAGTACATTTGAAATAGTAATGAAAGACCCAGGGAAATCTTTACCCAGCAGTCAAGTGGTAGAGCTAGCTCATTTTTTTTTTAAACTCGATGGGTCGCACATAATCTGTAGGTCTGTAGCTATAACTCGAGGAGTTTCTTTCGCCATTTCTTTCCTTCTCAATGACGGGGCCTTTGTGAAATGGTGGTAGATGACTATCGACAAATAATTGTAAAATTTTACGTCGATTAAACCATTTGAATTTGAATTTTTGAATTTGAATTTGATTACTTATATAATTTATGAAAATGAAAATATGTATATACTTACCTACTTACTTTGTTAGATACATCATTACAGTCGATTTATGAAGGACAAAGTATCTACAAATGTATAATTCTCAGGTCTCTCCCTAAAATATGTCCTTAATTTTTCTCTACACAACCTCGCGACCGTGTGGGGGAGTTTTCGGCAGAATTCATAAATAATATTTTAATCTCAGCCCCCTTCTGGCCGCCGACAATACCTACATTTACCCTTGTTTAGCTGAAACTTTCATACGACAGCTACATACCTTCCCAAGCGAAAGGGCAAGTGAAGTAGGGTAGACCGGGAGGTAACGGGACTACCTGATTTATTATATATTTTGCCATCTCACCCTCTTGATTTAGACCTTGGATTAACCGTGATTTATCATTTGAAATTTCGCCTTTATTACAGGCTACAGGGTAGGCAATAGGCATATTTTATAACAAACACGGTTAGATATCAAAGGGTTTTATTGCCGACGACTGTGACTGAGGTAGAATTGGCGTTAGATCTAAGCCAAATACGAGTAAATGTACGATGTACTGTTTTAATAATGTTTTATAAAGAATATTAATGAACTACCTATCTTAGAAACTTATTAAACCTACATAGGTACTTTGATTCGATTTCTGTCCTATGACATCCCGGTGGTAATGGTGGTTCAGAGATCTTCACACTATTAACAAACCTTATGTATTGGTGTTGTATACTAAGGTAAAACATACATGTGCAAAAAGGGTAAGTATACTAAGCCGAAACATACATGTGCAGCATGTTATATATGTTCGCGAAAAAAATTTCTCCATAATAAAAAGTTACATGATCAACAAAGTTTCTATGGAAAATTAAATATGTATATCTTTCGCGTATTTTTACATTTTGATTTCAGTTTTGGTCTCAGTACATGCTGCACACGTAGGTTTTGGCCTAAAACCTACATCTACATAATTATACCCTTTTTGCAACAACGTGTATACAATAAGAACTTACTAAGTTTAGTTATCTTATTTATTATTATTTGTTTATTGAATTAGACAATAATCAAAATGATAACAAGTATATGATTTTATTTAAAATTTTCTGTAAATTTATAATTTCAAAAATAATTACTGCACACCCTAATTAAACCCATTCTTTGGCAATACACCGGCTCCAAAAACAAACGAGTTTAAACCAAATTCAAAAACAACAGCGGCCTATATCCGCGCTATAGCCGACTAATTTATAACAAACATAAAAGAAAACAATGTCATTATTTTATGTGCATACGCTTTTAGGACGCGGGATTACAGCACACATTCAAACAGTGACGATGCTAGGGCCAGTTACCTTACCACCACCGACATATTTAGCAATCAAACATTCGGCAGAATTACAGTTGATTGTTATGAAAAGGAAGTTGGCAGAACAAAACTTACTTTCAAATTATGTAAGTAGCTACTTGCCTTTGTTGTTATAACATTCTTCAAGGCACATAGTATATAAAAAATACGAACATTTTCTACCAGTTAACTTTTGGTGATATAGAGAAAGTCATTGGTAGTGCAAATGTTTACTTTTTTCTGTATTTATTGAGTCACTGAAATATTCTTACTTAATACAAATAGGTACTTATCTACTTATACAACCTGACATCCTCATCCTCAATGCTTTATAATTATTATTATCTTTATTTGTACATACCATAAAATAAAACTTAAATAGATGCACAAATGTCTGTTATCGATAAAAGCGATCTCTCCCAGACAACCGTTGTATTTTGCTTTATATTTTACATAATGTGACTGAGGCTGTGCTTTTAGGACGCAAAATGGCGGCAGATTACAATTCCGTCCGCGACGCTCGACTATAATATAAAGTCATTATGTAAATGAGCGCGACTTTTTGCTGAAACTTTCAGGTGATTTGCGGATAGAGAGAAAGGGGGAAAGGGAATTAAAAGCCTTGGTTTTTTTCAGTTTTTATTGCCCATTTGGCTTAGCGTTAATTTCTTAGTATGTTGAATGTTTAAGTCTTAATTAACCCTTTGTTCATATTCTATAAATACAGGATGTCAAAAGGTTTTTGTAATCCGGAAATAATTATTGTATATAACTGTGAAAATTCAATATTGCGAGTCGTTGAAGAGTTTACCTCGTACCTACCTAGATAAGATTTTTCATTGCGAGCTTCGCTTAGCCTCAAAAGTATCTAGTATGAATAAATGACGTGGCTTACGATTGGTACCTACATAAATGTACACTACCTGTAGGTACAACGTCACGTTTGATCTCTTCATAACATTACATAAAAAAATAATAAAAAATTCAATGCGGTTTTCGACAGCTTTATTTTCCTCAAAAAAAAAATTTTTTGCTTAAAACCCCGTCCCCCTACCATTGCACCACAAACAAAGGTGCCCCATAGTTTCCTCGCCTCCAGTGAAGGCAAAATTGGCCCTTGAGGGGGGCAGCGGGGTAAAGGGGGGGAGGTAATAAATGACGCGGCGGCGTGACCCCGGGGCGAAGTTGCCAACTTTTTGTGACAAATTGCTCTGAAAGGACGCCGCCTAAATGTGTAGGCTCTACGTACGTACCTAGATATGTCTGTAGGCCTATCCCACGCTGGCGGGAAACCAGGCAGCAACTATTGGATCGATTCCTGGATGCGTCGCTCGTCAACTGTTTCGGAACTTTTCAAAACAAATGAGGTTGTTCTTTTTTTGAATTTGTTTCCTTTTTCGCAGATTTGCGTTTTTGTTGTGGAGGAAGGATCTAAGAAGAATAGTGATTTGAATGTAGTCAAAGCTGGTAATTAAAAAATATATATTATTATTATCTAATATACTTACAAATAAAATAATTTTGTTTACTGTTACTGACAAACGTCATATAATAAGCACAGGTATTAACCCTTTTCAAAGTCTGATTAAGTACCTACTTAGACACTCGTATATTCACACTTAAATAATATGATTGAAGGTACCTATATAATCGCATAATAATATCAAGTTAAAGAAAATGAAATGAAAAAAAATGAAAATGAAATCTTTCATGTAAGTACCTATATTTAGGTAGTTCTAAAATAGTGTTTTCAAAGAATCGAACTCTACAAGGCGCAAGGGTAAGAATAATAAGTACTTCTAGCCACCAATTAAACTTTTCACACCACAATCCAAGGTTTTATATTACATAGCCAACCTACCAGCATTACACACTCATCCGTACAGTCAGCACAAACAACCGCCAAACTTCCCCAGGATTAGAGGAAACGATAAAATTAATTAACAGCAAAGACAAACACGCGAGCCAATAACATGCCTGTTTGTTTAGGCACATCCGGTTAAAACGAATTAGGAACAAGGTGTTCTGTTTTCATAAGATCACTTCCGATCCCGACAGGGTAGGCGGGGCTGCGTGCGTCGGTCCTAAGTACATAAAAGAACGGCTTTTTTGCGTTGATTACCAATTTGGGGCATCAAAATGGGTGGCGGTTCATTATGTGTGAGTGACTGAAATGTCAGGATTAGATAGAATACGTAATTGGATTTTTTGATAGGTAGGTTAGGTATAATTTTGGCATCGCGTCTATGCGTCGATCAAATGCTGAATAATAAATGAGTAATTTTAAAGTCCCAACAGTCCCAACTCCTAACTTCCTATGGCCGATATCACCATTGAAGAATAATTAAGGCTGTTTTATGTGCTGTTTTCTAAGTCATTTCAATATTCCAGATCTTATACATAATTATGTGTGTATTTCATGCGTTGTGTTGTATCTGAGTGTTAACATAAACCTATTTTCTTTGTTTCATTGGAATTAAAAAAATATATAGGTACTTACTTAAATGTTCTTCTTCTGCATTGTTATTTACATCAGACCATTATTTCTCGCGTTCCTTATTCCGTACGCCCATTAAAAAGCATATTTCCATTTCATATTTTATAACAAAACAAAACAAAACATAATCAACATACGGAAATTTAAGCACCACAATACATAACGCGCACTGACAACAGAGCACCCAATTATAAAAGGCGGGCGGCCAAAACGTACGCAGAAAAAAAGTTATATTTAAATAAAGCAGCCCACAGCGTGTCGCATAAATTGCTTTCGTAATTTCCGGACCCCGCGAAATATTGTCTTGAAAGGATAATCAAATACAAAAACGGGGAAATGGCTGTGCGTCATTTCCATAACCCCCTCGCGAGCCCATTTTCGTTCCCTTTCCGGGGGTGAACCTACCTCTGCCTACCTAAGTACCTACCTACTGCCTACCCCTTTATGAGGACTCCAATTACAAACGGTGAGGCTTAAGGTCGGCATTAGACGGGCGAATGGGGATTGTTTATAATTACGCGTAGGCCGCCGCGCAAGTGCCGGCCGTAATGGAAAATGAGTTTTTTTACGAGTTTTTGTAAGTTTGTTTTTGCTCGCCCGTAATTGCTCGCTGCTTAGTCGAAGGTTTCTGCAAACTAGCGTTTTGTATAATCAGGCCGGTTTGTTCTGGACTAGAGCGTTGGCAATTACTGTATTCCTTTTATGCGCTGGAAGCTACTTATATAAGAATTTTACTTTGTAATCTCATACATATAGCTGCATAATACATAATTGTAGGTAGGTACTTATATACTACCGGATCCTTTCGCATGCTCCTTTTAGCTTAGATAATTATTACCACTTTCGCAACCCTCCCATAGGTGAAAACTAAACACGTTCTATTCATCATCAAGTCCTGGAATCCCTTATCAGGGACGTAAGGCCAAAGAGAAGATTTTCACTCCGTCCGGTCCAGTGTTATTACATAGAGCATAGTTTTATCGCCAAGTAAAGCAAAATCAGCGGCACAGCCATACCATCCTTTCTCGAAGCAGTCGGGACATTTTTACGCATACTTTTACTAACATTTATCACATACATGCTGTGCGAAGAGCGACGAATACATTAAATAATCTACTTTTTACTTAGGTCGCAGCAAGTCATCTGCAAGGCTCCTCCCAGCTGATTGATTTTTTTCTGTCTTAATTTATTAAAGTATACTTAGTTTTACAAAGCCCATAAATTTAATTTTAGATTTCCAAGTCTTTATCGGCTATTCTTTGTGTTTATACGTATTTTTTTCTGCTAAAAAAAATAATTGTTGCATTTTCAAATTTAAGTGAAAATAGTGTTTTATAAACGCAACTTACTCGTACCATCGCAAGGGTGAGAATCGCATTGCTTCTTAGCATCACTATTCGAGCATTAGTTTTCTACCAAATATTAATGTAGGTAGGTACAATAAAAATCAAATTCGCCTTGGGCTCGGCTTATAAATTTATGAGTACTTGCTTAATTATTTTACCATTTTTACAACACCCTGTGTAGTGTCGAAATAGAACGTGTTAAAAAAAAAAATATCCCGACGAATTGAGAACCTCCTCCTTTTCTTGAAGTCGGTTAAAAAGAGGCCAAGCTAAGCTTTAAATTAGTAGTAGGAGACATAAAGAAGGCTGTCGGATTGACGATCCAGGCACATCCAAGTGATCTTACAATTTATCGATTAATTACTCCTTTTTAAACTACGGTAGGTACCCAAAAACAGTCGATCTGCTCTTGGAGCTTGTACATACTTATAAAATTTCTTATAAGTAGGTAAGATAAATACATTGTAAGTAAGTCTATTATGTACTTGGGTAATTCATACTACATTAGTTTCCTGGTAAAACCAGTTACAGCAAACAATGCGAGCTGAAATGGTTATTATTTTTTAATTTAAATGACTGCGCAGACAGTGGAGCCCGCGCAAAGCTGCGCTGGTAATCGCGCGGCGCCGCGGGCCTTATAACTGTTATTTAATATTTTCTTCTAATCTTTTTACCATTCCATTTTCAAAACCAGCCATTGTTTTATATTCTACACAAGTTTGTAATTGCGCAGCGCAAGGCTCCAGTCCAGCGCGTCTCTAAAGCCCCTACTTAAAATTTAGCACCAGCCCTTTTTATATAGCCTGCCCATCTGCCCGCTCGCCTACATTCCAAATACGCCTCTATCCTTGCAGCAACAAGAACCTCTTTCTAAAGGAAAGGGTAAATGAAATCACCATGG
Organism: Plutella xylostella; assembly: GCF_932276165.1. NCBI lineage: Eukaryota > Metazoa > Arthropoda > Insecta > Lepidoptera > Plutellidae > Plutella > Plutella xylostella. The sequence continues at coordinate 7,060,625 of NC_064005.1, forward strand.
AAATGGGCGAAGAAAAACCGAACTTATTTCACGTGGGACAAAGAACAGTTTCCAGTGTGTACGACGAAAAGGTCTCAGAGAAAATTCGCATTATGTAATAAAAACATTTATTTTGGCCGTTTGCGAGTAAATACGAGTCCTCTACCCCTTATATAGGGTGATTTAGTGCGAGCGAGATCGCTCTGATAATAATTCTTTTCATATTTCGTGCACGGAACGTTATCTTAGCAGAAAATACGAGGGAAAATGTTGTTAGAAATGAAACTTTGTTTGTGATGGCTCTGCTGATGTTTGGCCTTTTTTCCATCTACTCTTTTGAAATGTTCTGTTTATTGCAATGCCCGAGGAGATAAGTTCACTATGATTGCAACTAAGCGTACACTTGTAGTTAATTAAAATTGTTTATATTATAACAATTATATTTCTTTAAGTTTGTATTTACTTAGAATCTTTGATATTTTATATACTTGTAGGTACTTAAGGCAAGATTTAGTTACGTTGGTACATAGTATGCAAGTTTTAAAAAACGATTATTTCTGCAACGTGTCCGATAACGGACAATACTTGGTGTTCCGTACATAGTGTACTGTAAAAGTTGGTCAGATTGACACCCTAAGTCACCCCCCCCCCCTTTCCGTTGGTCCACTATTTACAGGATACCCTGTCTAAAAGTTAAAGCTCAAAATTTAACTTGTATTCGTTCAAAATCAGTCACAATATGTATTGATAAATACTAGTTTTGAAAATAACCCCGGCTCTTTTCAATCACTTTTAAATAACCCCTTTATTCGCACAATACTCATTCTTGGCACAAATGATAACAATAAGGTTAAAGTTGGTTCGGAACTCGTTTCGGAGACCTGCAGCTCGAAGTTTGCATTCCGCGAGCCTCGCTCTGCAGAATGTTCCCTCCAAATTCAAAATAAGAACGGGTTTTATTTAAAAAGATTTCAACTTTTTTTTTGTAAACCAGTTCTTGCAGAATGCAGCAACGTTTTGAATTTGCGCATAGCTGGGCGATGTTGTTGTTTGATGGTTTTTTGTAGAGAATATTAGTTTGGTGTAGGTATGATTTAAAAACGCATGTTTATAACGCGGCATAAATGAAAATTATATGTAATATTGACAGCTACCACAAGGCGACCACGAAGTACCTACTGAAGATATCAGTTTTATTTAAAACATATCAACATTCACTGGTAGGAAATACGTAAGAAGGGTATTTCATTTTATGAATTTTAATATCTGAAAATAAATAAATTATTATTATTATTATTATTTCAATTCGGATACAGCGGGTAAACATTTATGCCTGGAGAAAAAAATAAAGAATGACATGAGATACCTACAATAAAGTATCAATACAATTTTTCCACCTTTATTGACTCCAGTTGATCACATCGAAAGAAAAATAAAAGTAAAATTACTAAACTCCATTAGCGGTATTTGTCTAGTCGATGGTCGCTATTGACTTTATCTGACCCTCTTCAATATGCGTCGTTTCCTATGCAGGAGCGAGGTAATGATCAAATGACCCATACGTTTAATAGATTCTCAATATAATGATATCCACTAGAAATATTATATTCGATGTTGATAAAGTGGGATTCTACTAGGAAACGGGTGGTTAATTATTGATTATTAACATAGTTAGGTAACTAGTAACTACCGATACTAACGACTATAGGTATTTATTTGAATTTATATATTAAGTGTTATGGAAGCGATCATAGTCGAGTTACCTTCAGTGATCGTAACTGACTATTGAGTTGACTGTTAAAGCATCTCATTGCATGGGTGACCGATTCCAAGTGGTTCTTTTCTGCGCGTTTCCGTGCTTCGGACGGCACGTTCAGCCGTGGGTCCCGGTTGCTGTTTCGGCAACAGTCGTAAATACCTAGTCAGGGCCTTCGGGCAGCCTGAAAACATCTGACAGTCGGGTTGCCCATTTACCCGACAACTCTATCAGTGCCTTGCTTTTTCTTGTCCAACAACCCGCACTGGACCAGCGTGGTGGACTATATAAGCCCTTCATTCCTTTATTGGAAGGCACTGCTGGGCAGTGCGGACGTGATGGGTTGTGATGATGATGATGTTAAGTGTAAGGAACGGCCAATGTAACCATTCAAACGTTGGCAAAGGAGACAAAGTGATTTACGAATAACAAGTTTATCTTGGTTTCTGTTTGCTAAATAATAAAGACTGCAATATTATACTATCATCTCACTTAAAACAAAACTCCAGAAATATAAATAGAATATGAACGATGTATCGTTTAAAAAAAAACAAATATGAGAGAGCGACTCTTTTGCCTTCACTCTTTGCTTTTCCATGTATTAAGTTTCCCCAGTTACCGTTGACCCGCCTCCCGCCCGCGCCGCTTACATTATACCCACCCCGGGGGGAGCGTTGTTTTAAAACCACAGGTCACAATAAACTGGTTAGTTTTCCCGCGCTTTGGAGTATGACAGATGATTATCTATGGTTCACGTCAAAATGAATAATTGGGTTGGGGAGGCCTAGGCTTGCAACACAGCTTTTAAATAATTCCGCGGGTATCTAATCTATCAAGGACAGATACGGAGTTACCATCCGTATAGGTAGGTACTGACAAATTAACTCATCATCTACCTATGTACTTAAATAAAAAAAAAACATTCTATTGTAATGTTAGATTAGAAACTTACGCGAGTCTCCCATTGCTACTTACACTAAAGGGGCCGTCTCCACAGGCGAGGAAATCGCGACGATACTATCGTCGTGCCATGCATTTCTATATGTATAACTACTCTCATAGAAGATGTATGTCTCTATATGGCGATATTATCGTTGCGATGCGTGGTTGAATATGCTTGAAACGTCAATTCGTCGCGATTTTGTCGCCTGTGGAGACGGCCACTGAGTAAGGCCCGGGTCTCCTATTACGCGCCGTAGATCGCGTCCAGCGTCTCGCCGTAGGCCGCGTCACGATGCTCACTACGTCTACGCGCCAACGTCGGCGTGTGAGGTGTGAGGGAGACCGCATCAGTATATTTCTATAGTGAGCATTGTGACGCTGCCTACGGCGTGACGCTGGACGCGCCCCTCGGCGTAAATAGGAGACCCAGGCCTAATCGACACTCACAGTGCGTGTAAAAAGAAAATAACAAAATGTACACCTCGTACACCTCCCGGTTATAACGTAGCGTTGTTTTTCTCTGCGCTCCCGGTCTACATGAGCTCATTACGCACCACCACAATATTCGATAGCATAAAATTACCTCCTCGCAACACCCAAATGAGTGCTTACGACCCGCGCCGCCATCGAAGCCTCCTATGTTTTAATTTCCAAAAACAAAATCCAGGGGAATACGAACGCGGCTAATAAGCCACGACGGAAAATTAAAACAACCTGCCCTTATTAATTCCACAAACATACACACACCACATCTATAACCCCTTTTAGGGCCGCGGCATATTCAAATATATGGTAAAAAAAGATACGAGAGCAATTATTCAAAAGGGTCGCCAGAGCGGTAATGCTCAAGAAAGATGGTCGGAAAAACGTGCCTAAAATAAAAATCCACCCCCCAAATGCCCCCAAGAGTATCCCGCCCCCGCGCCGCCCCCGCCCCCGCCTGCCACGCGTTATACCTAAGCAAGCGTCCATTTTGTTTTTTATTGTGAAGATTCGCTGCTTAATTCGCTTTATGATTTTGTTTTTCTGCTACAATATTTATGAATTGTTTCAATATACCTATTACCTAGGTATTTCACAGGTATTTTCAATACTTCTTTATAGCAAAATGAATTAAAAATATACATTTTTCGGAAGTTTATTTTATTATATTATATTTGACTTTTAACCAGTCGTAACTACATTTTATGTATTGTGGCATTATTAACTCCAGTTAGTTTTTTTTTTCAGTCACCTAAGCTGATTTATTTTCAAATTTCAGGACATTTGGAGTTACGCATGCCCGCTACTACGGAGTCTACGGATTCAACGAATACATATCTTAATTACAGGTAGGTAATACTTGCCACCATAATTAACAATGTCAATTATTGACATTTATTAAGCAGTCTTTAAAAAAAACAATATGATAATCTAACCAAAGTAGCCAACGCGCAACGTTAAAACCGCCGATATACAACATAAAAGTCGGAAGACTTTTTTAATAAAAGCCGATTTTGGTAAAATATGGCTAATAATACCTACTCGGGATAACATTACCTATGTCTCAAAAAATATATACCGAATATCGGTTCCGCTGTGTGGGAGGTTAAACTTATAAAATCCCTCTTTTTCGTCAGTGGTTAAATATTTTAAATGAGGTTTAATGTTACACTTGTATTCGCGATTCCACTATTGTATCATGTACTTAACCAACGATTCCGTTATGCCATCTAGTGGCAGTTTACTTAAATCTTAATTTCAGCTCAGAACTTTATTTCAGCTTCAGTTTATCTGTGATTTCAGGGAGCAGTAGTAACCGGTAGCCACCGTGGCAAGGCTGGGTCTGGAAGACATATTATTTACCGGAAGTACCTACTTAGTATAATAATGTGTAAGTATAATTGAATTCGTTTTTTAAACGTAAGTAGGTACCTAGAGTATCTACATGTTCATGACTGATCTTCTCGAAGGGGTAGGCAGAGGTGACTCACAAGCGAGCCACCCGCTTTTCGCTAGTATTGTGAATGATGCGTTGATGCGCCAAATATAAACTATATTTTGATGGTCTCGTATTCTGCTCATGATTTTCGAAATAAAAAAAAACTTGTTTGATATGATAATAATTATATGTAATCTAATTATCTAAGCCTATATTATATCTCTAACTATCAGCGCTAATAATGTTGTTAGAAACTTTTGTACCCAATATATCTAGGTATCCCTAACGACACTATACAGCCTGTACTAGACAGAATAATGAAACATAAAACTACTGTTCAGACCTATTTATATATACGAATAAACCAGGAAAATATCAACAAAGTATTGCCCTTTGTTGACCTAAACCGACATAGCTAACCGAAGCGCGGCGTGCGGCCGAAACAATAGATTTTATTACCGTACTATCACCAAGACAAATGAGAAATGGACAATACTACCCTATTTACCTAGCTCCGTCCCTTTCGCTCACCCGCAAAATTCGCACCTTCTTTTGTACATAAATGGAGAAAAAAAAACAAACGATTGTCGACTTTATGTTAACGCGTTAAAACATTTTTTGAATCGACGAAACGAATACGCTTCAAAATCCGAGCCACTTTCTTTTACATATACACTACATTCAAGACTAGGCCAGTCCTATTTCAGACTTTATTGTGGTGTTTTTAGGGTCGGGTTTGGGTGTTCGTGTTGGATAGTATTTAGGATGTTTGGATGAGGGGGTGACGGTCAAAATTTATTGTGCATAAATGTACCTCCGCTAACCCGGGAGTTTAGGGGGGGCGCAGTAGGCTTAAAAATTGGAGTAAGGGGTAAAGGGGGGCGTTTTTAGCGTCGCAGCTCCGGCCCATTTGGGGTGTTGATGAGTCACACAGGGCCGGACTCTGGAATATTTGACGTACTTATTCACTACATCCTAATCCTAACTTCCTACTAATATTATAAATGCGAAAGTAACTGTGTCTGTCTGTTACTCTTTCACGCCAAAACTACTGAACGGATTTGAATGAAATTTGGTATACATATGGTATAGACCCTGGGAAAGAACATAGGCTACTTTTTATCTAGAATTTCCCACGGGAAAACTTTTTTAAGGCGAAGCGAAGCTTTCGGGCACATCTATGTTAGATAAATCGGATAAACCCAATGCAGCTTTGATAATGTGAGATTGCTTATGGTCATGTTGGCCGAAACAACTTTATTTTTCCTTAGATTTCTTATTAATGTAAACGTGGATTAAGCTACCATCTATAAAGATTTGAGATTTTCTAGTACCCTTAACATGTCGCTCACAAAAGATACACCTTGTCTTGGATAATAACTAAACTAGCTATCAGAGGTTCTAGAGTTTTTTTTCTTTTCAATGAATCTTTTGTTTATACCGATCAAATGTCCCTGGATTTTAGATAAGATTGAATCCTGCTGGATTGTCACGAACTAGGGACATAATTATAATGTGACAGGCCAATACTTTATACTCATTTTTATGAAGTCCTTCATGAATATAATTTATCTTTCTTATGATGGATCAGATGATTCTCTACAGTGATAGTTGAGGCGGTTGATTGTTTAACTACAGTGATAGTTGAGGTGCGGCAAGTGCCTAGTCCTGCCTAGTCCTGCCCTGGCGGCGCCCTCACGCACGTATCACTCGCACAAACTACAAAAAGAGCGCTCGGTCGCTTTCCATCCTTTGCCTAAATTATTGCACCTACATTCCGGCCCTGGAAACTCGTCGTATCTAAAACGAAAACAAACGCACGAAACTCGCCTCTAACACGCCTACAATAGAGTCCCTATTCCGCACAGATTCGCACAATTGTAAGAACAGTTTTCCCTAAAGAATTAATAGTTCTACTTAGCTTATATCCCATTAGATAGGGATCTAACTTTGGTTTTGTGTTCGAAGGTAACTGAGCCTTGTGGTGTTGAGATAGAGTTGATTTTGCAATCGAGCGAGGGACGTTGATTGTGTCTTTTGAGAATTGGCAAGCAATACTAGACGTGGACGTGAGTGCAAAGGCGACTGGCATTAAAAAGCCACCCCGGGGGGGTGAGGAAGGGTCTCGCGGGGGTGAGGCGGGCGCGCGGGGCGGGGCGGGGGGTAGACGGCGTTCACTTGCACGCGTGAAAAGACGCATTGCTTCAGCAGCCTTCGCGATGACAACATGCTCGAGATCTGAACGGTCCGAAGAGAGAGAGCGTTGGCTGGAGTATACCCTATATGTTAAATAGGTAGAAACTTTTATATTGTCAAGCTATTACTCATTGTGTTGATCACACGAATACTAAGAACTATATAGCTTCCAAAATCGACACAGCAGTTTCCTGAAAAAAAAATGAAAGCTCCAATATGAGTTATGTTTTTTATAAGAACTTTTGAGATGACTCCCGAAATGAAATACATTAAACATAGATATGAGATATTGACTTCCTCCAAGTCCAAAGGATAACAAATTACTGAAACTCTTTGTGTCTAGCAAATAATAAGTACAATATCGTCGATTTAAAAACTTCTACAAATCCATTGTAAATTTTATGCATACGGGTCCAGTGTCTGATTGTGAATGCAAGGGCATACATATATTATGTACATAATACGATGACATTATAAGGTACAGTAATATAGCGATGTACTGGTAGTAATAATTATTGAGTATTAACCATGACCTGCTGATATGCATATTGATTATAATTAGTATAAGTAATAACTAATCTGAACAATGCCCTTCAATTAATAACATCATCATAATCCTACTTAATATTATAAAGGCGAAAGTTTGTGAGTATGTGTGTATGTTTGTTATTTCTTCACGTCAAAACGGCTGAACCGATTTTAATAATGAAAATTTGTATGGAGTTAGCTGCTGACACCCTGGATTAACACATAGGCTACTATTTATCGCGGAATTGCCACGGAAAAACTTTTTTAGGCGTAGCGTTTCTCACTGCAACAGCTAGTCATTCCATAACCAAACTGGCTAAGGTCGTCGACTCAGTGGGTTTCAGTAGGGCATCCCATGCTACGTTTAAATATTACACAGCCATAAGCTTACAACGAGGTATTAGTAATCCGTTAATATCATAATCACATTACGTCACTCCTGAGCGAGTACGGTTGGCATAAAAAGTGCCTTTTATCGCCCGCTTCGTAGGTACAGTCAGCGCAAAAAGTCTAGGAGACATTAGACACCGGGCTCATGTGATGGGCGTAATTTTTCATTACATTACGGAGCCTGAATCGTACGCGCGTGAAGATAAAAAGGGTCAACCCTGTACCAAGATATTGCAATAAAAATTACGACACAAAAAAAGTTTTTTTTTTTAATTCATCTGTAAATAAAATAATTGATTTGTTGTATGACTTGTATGTTGGTACGGTAAAAAAGTAATCGGATGCATTACGGCAAAAACTTCAAAAAATTATAGTACCTTCTGCCTTCTGCTCAGTTATTATTTCACTGTCACATAGAATTAGTCTGAAAATTTAACAATTTCTTAGTTTGCAGTGATTTGCGGAGTCAGTCTTTTATTTATTATTTTATTTTATTAAGGCCCTGTTTCACAATGTCTGGTTTGTGGCTCTCTGTTATAATTTCTTTGACAGTGACAGCATGTATTTTATCCCACAGGTAGCCACTAACCAGACATTGTGAAACAGGGCCTTACTATTTTGGGTTTATTTTAAACTAGCTGTTCCCGCACGCTTCGCTTCGCTTTAAAAAGTTTTCCCGTGGGAATTCCGGGATAAAAAGTAGCCTATGTTCTTTCCCAGGGACCGTATGTATACCAAATTTCATTCAAATCCGTTCTGTACTTTTGGCGTGAAAGAGTAGCAGACAGACAGACAGACAGACAGACACAGTTACTTTCGCATTTATAATATAAGTTAGCATAAGTACTTAATTGACAATCAAATGTCAAGATGCAAATTATATCAATATACCTAAGTCTTGTTAATCAACTCAAATATATACCGTAGAGGAGTTCCCTTGATTGCCTTCCGTTCCATCTTCAGATCAGCTCCAGGTCCATCATATTGTTTTGTTATAAAAAATATATTTACGATCTAAATTTCATTAGAATCGGTTAATATTTGCCCAAAATAGAAATGCTTACCATACTTTTACCCTTTTTCCCACCCTTTAATAGTAGAATCTATTTTTAAATTAGAATGGATGACCTCCACCCACCCTTGAGGTAAATTATCCATAGAATTATCATAATTGGCGGAGAAATCGGTAAACAATATATAAAAAAATACAAACGATTTCAAAACCTTCTCCTTTTTTCGAAGTCGGTTAAATAAAAAAGAAATCCCTGTCGCTTGATATCGTGGTACAGGGTGTAGCGAGAAGGGTGCTTCCCTCAGAAAGAAATACTTTTTTAGACCGTTGTTGTTGACGCCAAGTTGCCGACACTACGAAGTTCATACACCACCCCACAGATGGCGCTGTCAACTGAAAATGAAAAATAATAGTAAATTATTTTTAAATAAATAGGTACCTACCAATACTAGTATTTAATTAGATTAAATGGTGTATGAGTAGGTATATTTATTTACAATTAGTCATATTTAAAACTACTACGGCGTAGGCATTTAAACTGAAATGGTTGCTACGAAATTCGTAGCCAATTCCTAGTTGTAAGTACATTGAAACTATACTTTACATAAATCTAGATTGTAAAAATATAATAGAAAAATAGATTTGATTGGCTGTAACAATAATTATGTGTTAGAATGTAATATCAACAAATATAAACATAACGCGTAGCATGATTTCATTTAACTGGATTCCGGAAACATATTACACTTGGTTTTAAAGCTAACTATAATTAAATCTAAACTACTAACAACTAAAATACTAAAACGTACCTGGAATATTATACCCTTTATGAGTGAGTAGTAATTACTGCGGACTAATTCATGAAACATGTTGAAGCTTGCTTAAACTCTGTAAAACATTTCGGTTTATTTTACCCTTTTTGCAACATCCTGTATAAGTATTAGGATTTGTTCTTTATTCAAGCATACTTACTTACATACAACAATATTTTATGTAAAATAATTTAAAATAAGGGTAGCATGCACAAAAAATTTAAACGACATTTAATTAATTGCTGTCTTGCTTTAATAAACTGTAATTTAAAAAGTTACAGTTAAGGAATTGCAACAATTTTTCTAAAATATTTTAAAATATATTTATTGCACAATACGTACAATAAAGTGCAAACAAATCACAAATACAAATATCTACATAACACAAGGTAAGGAAATGTGCTATTTCATATGCACTTAGGTATATGAGGAAAAACCTAGGCTGTGGCCAGAGTGAACTCGGCAGTCAACTCGCTCCCAACTTTCTCACTCACCAACTTCTACTCAGCGATCCACCGCACATAACTCAGGCCCGTCTAACATAGCACTTTGCTCGTATATTACACGTAATGGATATTTATGTCGGCTCAAAACTTTAGAACGAACGCAACTTGTTAATTACTGCGCGCTCTGTGCGCCGTAAGCAGTTGGTGGCCGGGCCGAGACCAACGCGGCAGGTTTATAGCCCCACAACCTAGAGTGTGACCGCCTTATTCGTAGAAAAGTTATAGAACGTTTTAGCTATTGAACTGTTTTGTCTCTTTCTGTCAGAGATAAAAAATGTTCTTTGAGAGAGAGGGATAAAATAGTTAAATAGCTAAACGTTCTGTAACTTCTCTATGAATGAAGGGGTTAGTCTATCTATACTGATGAAATACGAACGAACCAGAGCTGTCGTGTAATCGGCACTTTAAAAAATACGAGATAGAGTCATGGCACGCGCAGTAGCGCTATGAAACTTCGTTTTTGTTCTTTGACCCTGCGACGTGGATGTGTGTCAGTTTTTAGGTACCCAAAATGTCCAATTAAACCTACTGCAGCATCTAGACCTATTGTAGATTCTTACCCATTCCATTAGTGATAATCATCGCCAATTGATACCACTACAGTGGCGATCTGCTTGATACCTAGTGTACCGCTAGGTGGCGACTCTGCCGCGCCATACAGATTTGTACTTACTTGCCGCTGCTCGTACGATATAAAAACTCGTTGAAGTTTTTTTTCAGTTCAGTTTAATGTATTTATTAATCATAAGAAGGTGTCATTTTCAACATTTTACTATGGAGTTGAGTGGAAATTTACCGTTCGTTCATACGACCTATGTGTATGCGATACACCTCCTGGTGATAGAAATATGGCCTGTGCTTGGTATACGGTGTTCGATTATTGTATAACCGATCCAAAGAGAGGAGAAGTTTCTGAATTCGTCTACAAGCCGCTCTTATTTGTAGAAGAGGTTTCTACAGTTTTCTATTTTTATTTTGTGTCTTTGTGTATGCTAAGTCACACTTCAGAGTTTCAACAAAATTGATAAAATAGTTGAAAACTCACGTTTTATTTCATATTTTTTTCTTAAATTAAAAAAACATACGAAACGGTCGCTTACCGTAAAATTGTGAACTTTCCAACTCTATGCACATTTTAATAGTTGGAACTCTGTCGGCTAGTGGTGGGGGGAGGTAGACCAAATTAGATTTGTCCCGGTCGGCCGTGTTAAATATAATTACTTCTGCTGAGAGTTACTCACGCCTTGCCTGCGCTTAGGTGGAAGATTTTAGTACTCTATAAGTAAGTGTTTAATTATTTTAAACTCCTCATTATTGTAATAATTATATTCGGAACGCGAAAAGAGCTTCGCCGAGTGACGTATATCAACTGTAGTTTATAAATACAGGGTGTTGCAAAAAGGGTATACTAAGCCGAAACCTACATGTGCAGCTTGGTATATCTAAGCCTGAAACTGAAATCAGAATTTGAAAATTCGCGAAAAAAAATATTCATTTTCCATAGAAACTTTGTTGGTCACGTGACTTTTTAAATTCTGATTTCAGATTCGGGCTTAGATATACCATGCTGCACATGTAGGTTTCGGCTTAGTATACCAATTTTGCAACACCCTGTATACATCCGGCGTACCCTGGTCAGTCAGCGACTGACGCTATTCTAACTGACTAGGTAATCATTTCAACACAATTACAAACCCTAGGCAAAGGGTATTATAATATTCACCAAAAATATATAACATGTAAAGGAACTAAAGGTATACATCAATAAACGCTTAATGTAATTCTATTCTCATTTTCATATTCATTGCTCTATAACTTGTAACTTTAATTGTAAAGAGTCACATCCACTAATAGCCGTTGGTACACTTGTTTAGATGCCGTCAATTATTTTACTGGTGGCATCTGAAGCTTGAGACAAGAAAGTCCACTTATAGATATTTATTTAGTCGACTGTACAGTTAAAAATTAGAACTGAAATGTCTGAAGCGTGTTCCACGGAGGGCTGTAAGTGTTTACACGCCGAGTAATTAGGGGACGCTTAATTAAAATGCTTACAGACGAGAGACTGCGAGGTCTACATAATATTATAGTAGGTATATATAGCTAAGAGAAAATATTTTAATTACTTATGTGTTATCGTGTATCGAGTGGACAGTGAGGGTTAGAATGGTTCAATTTAGTCGGGGTCTCTCTGAATGATCTAATTGGTGTTCGTGTAAAGAAAAAAACTTCAAAGCATTCTGCATAATTCTTAATTTAAATAGAATTATAATCTCACGACGGTCAAACGACGGTAAGAAAAATCGACGTGATCCCATATTCAACAAGAAACCCGAAACCATTCACAAGGGATAGAAAAAAACGTGTCTTCCTTTCGTGCGATCAATGGGCGATCAGCCGCCGTCCGATGGAGCCTGAAATCTAATCACACCGCCCATTGCGAGCAGGTTTTAATTACCAATCAAGGGCATTGCGTAATCAGAATTTAACACATTGATGGACACTAGATTAACTGTAAAACTCATAAAAAAGCACAAAAAATTTGTATGAAGGCGCAGGCGCAGTAAAGAAAACACGACGTCGGTGACCGTTGTGTGCGTGTGAGTGTACACTTTTTTTCAGTATGAAAACTTATTGCTGTGTGAAAAAAAGGTACTCTGGGTGCACATATAACTTAGAAATCCTGCCAAATAAAGCACAACAAGATGGTCTTCATACAAACTCTAGGTAAAACAGGACTGCATTGACCGTTGTTGAAATAATTAGAAAAAGAGTGGGGACTGCATTCGACGTTGTGAATTTTTTCAAAAAGTGTTGAGGACGTCAAATGCTGTCAGTGTCCATCAGTGGGTTAAATGAGAGTGGGCAGAAATTTGGGCAAAGTCGAAGTTGGGCAAACAGCAGGCTGGGAGCTCTTAGGCGGCGGAGAGGCATAATGAGTTGGGCGGGCGCCCGCTGCGGAGTGACCAAGCGCAGACGCGACACTAGGCACAGATAGCCAGCAGGCATGTGACTGTTTGAAGAGTTGAAGATCATTGGGCCTATAGTATAGAACAACGCAGACTCGTTCATACTAAATGGGCCTATAGCCATCGAATAATTAATAAATTGTGTTCGTTTGTTTTTAAGCTGTCAAGTGTCTTTGGTGTAACTACGCACATTTAGGTAACAGAAATTTTATTCTGTAAATACCTTGAGTTAACCTGCTTCTACATTTTTTTTGGTAATATTATTTTATTAGCTTTTTGGTTAACGTAAACACTGGATGAATGTTTCTCTCGTATTGTAGTTAGGATTGTTACGAATTTAGGAAAGCCAGTAAAATTTACCGTTTTTGTTAATTACATTACCTAGTAAAACGCTTTGAAATTTGAATTCATATCATGTTGTACAAACTACGTAATATTTATAAAATTTTAACTGTTTTAGTTCCTAAGCTTTGTTCATTTCTAGTTTACATTTTTAGTATTCAGAGTTAGTTGATGTCACATCTATATTAATGGCTCTTGCCGTCTTTGCGCTAAGTAGAAATTTCAGCCGTTTTCGGTGACTACAGATATTTATCTGGCGCGGGCGCGGTCCGCTGGACTTTTTTAATATAAATGTTCTTTGCTCGTGACGGGGAAACTTTTAATGAAAATTCATAAAAGGACGACTTCAAACTTTACATTTTATTTTTCTGGGAATTGCTTTTTCTGAACCTTTTCGGGTCCTCGAGGGAAATTTTGCTTATTCGCGCCGGGTTCCGCAGGGGCGGTCTTGCGGCTAATGTATGCTTAGGATAATTATGAGGCGGGTGACAATTTAAATTTGAAGCAGGCTTGTATATTTTAATGCTGGACGAAATTTGGTCTCGAAGTTGTGAAGTGTGGTAAAATTATTGAATAAAGGAAAATTTATTTTTCGGTATTCCTTGAGCTTTTTAAAGTTTAGTAGACTATGTAAAAATGTATAATCTGTTCTTGTGCCACGTAGTTCTTTTTGTGAGATATTCCAAAGTTATAGCAAATACTTTACGTATTTGTAGCTGTATAAGATTACAGGTTCACATCGTCTTAGAACATAATAATAATAAGCGGGGACATCTCACATACGGCCGCCCTACCCCAAACTATGGCAGAGCCTGTGACATGGTGGATTGGTTGAGGGCTAGCTCCAAAATGATAGATAAAATTATAATGATACATTGAAAGCATACATATTTGATAACAAGTGAATACTCGCTTTGAGCTTTAAGGGATTAACTATAGAGTACAAATGAATACATAGTATGTAGGTACATGCATTTATATTTTTGTTGCACAGTTTAGTAAATAGTAGAAGTTCTAACCATTTGAAATCTTTTTGCGGTTTGTAGAGTTTTTATAAACTCTACTCATTTATTTATACCATATCGAATGAATCGGTGAGGTTTTTTTTCGTTACTGTGGTGACACAAGTTCGGCGTGAGCGATTTCAAAATCGTGTCAAAACCATACTTCTAGGGTCAAAACTAAAAATAAAGTTATCAAATATGATCCTAGTAACGTATTATTGTATAATTTCATATTAGTTTCGACGGTACCAAATGTAAAGTGTTTCAGAAGTTAATATCTACAAACCCGCGTTTTCCTGTGTTGCATTATTATGATTCAATGACATTTATGACGGATTGATAGAAAAAAAAACCGTTTTCAGTTTTGTCATTACAACTTATAGTATAAAGACTAATTTACGTTGTTTAGTATAGAGAGAATAATTTTAAGATTTAGTACCATAATGTACATAATATATTTTAAACACTATTGAACCTTGTCGAAATAGAATTACCTTTACATAATATGATCCGTTAATGTTACGTAGTTATTGTTATGGAGGAGGTGTTTATAGCGATGACTGTTTGAACTTCCGGCCAGGATAGAACCAGGGACCACCAACACAACATTCAGAGTCACTAACCACTGCGCTATCCCGTCGTTGCCGTTGTTGTAATCTTCCACATAACGTGATGATAGTCTAAAGCTTAACTTTTCTTTTTCAGATAAGACGCGAAGTAAATGAACAACAGAAGAATGTAAGTGGAATCTTTTTAATATTTTAAAATAAATTCAGTTACAAGCTCAACTTGCTTTTGCTTTCTTCTCCTTTCGCCTTATTTATTTATGCCACAGATTCATGGAGCTATTTTCTAAACTCTATTATGCGAGTATAATGTCTTAAAAATTTAAATTCAAGTGTTTGTAAACTTTAGCCATCATGCAAAGATTTGTAATTTAACCGTTTAAAATAAAAGTTTTTTTAAACATAGATAGGTATCAATATTGCTTGACTAAACCAATTAGACTGCCGCAAAAAAAAAACGGAAAAAAAAACCGATAGCAACCTCATTACCGACCGCGGGAGCCGATCGGCTAAACCCGACCTAAACAGCAAAATTAAAGCACATTTTATACAAAAAACCCTTAGGTAGGTACCCGACCTTTTTCCTCGCAAAATTAAAATTCTCAAACCGTGTACCGTAGGCACTTTGAAAGAGATATATGAGGGTGTTCTTTCATCTTCCCTTCGTGGGGTACCTTGGCCGTTAGCGGTCAGGGGGCGGGGGCCTGGGGCCGGGGGCGCGGGGGCGGGGGGCAAGTTGGGGGTTATTTATGGGTCTCTTGAGCCGGGTGAAGTACCCACCGAATATAAATCCTGGGTTGGAACGACTTAAAATGTAAAATAAGAACGGTTGGGCCGGACCTCTGTGAAATAGGTTACATGTAGGCGCTTGTGTTGGTTTAGAATTAGCATACGTATTACCCTCGGAATGTGCCTGAAGGAATAATTTATAAGTTACATTATTGTTAATTTTTCGGCCTTGTATGTAGGTTGTTAGTGATACGTGGCAGCAGCGTATTTCATTGTCAAGAACTGAGCTGGTTGAATAATGTCTGCACTTTAGGTCTTCATAATAATACTACTACCTTCCTGTATGTATAATTTATTTGTACATGACTGATTGTTGCCAAAACACAAATAAATAAATACAGTGAAACCTGGATAAGTAAGATTCCAATGGATCAACATTTTTGTCCCAATTATAGAGGTATTCCACTAAGACAGTGTCTCAGATATCCAGGTTTCAATAATATAAATTACTGTAAAGTGTACAGTGTATATATGTATATTACAAGAGCACATTTAACGTTACCTACATACATAACAAGTATTTCTACTTTAATATTATTTTTATATTCCCTATGTTTCCTTACAAAGCTAGATAATTGTATTTGCCCAATAAGCGTCCCCGGTGGCGTCTAAATAATGCACAAAACATGGCGGCTCCCGTCGACACACGTCGAGAATTATCTTGCGAAAGAATAAATAAAGCTCACTTGCGCACACGGCGTAGCAGGAGAAGTGACTGGGCTACAGATACGTGGAGAAATTAATGGGTATGTAAAGTCTATTTTTAAACTCAGAATTCTGAACGGTTCATCGATAGTCGATTGTCCCGCCAATAGAATGATATGTCACTTAATTTAGTTTAATTTAGGCCCTGTTTTACAATTTCTGGTTAGTGGCTACCTGTGAGATAAAATACATGCTGTGACTGTCAAAAAAATTATAACAGAGAGAAAATGATAAATAAAGAAAATCATGACAGCATGTATTTTATCTTACAGGTAGCCACTAACCAGACATTGTGAAACAGGGCCTCATTATTATAATCACGGGACAATCGACTGTTGATGAACCGTTCAGAATCTGTCAATTTAGTAAGTATGTATATGAGATTAAGAAACAGACTTTAGTTGTGTATTTCATGACATAAAGTTACGTTTCCACAGGCAGAAAAACATTTTTAATTGCATAAAGTTAACAACCTACACTTCGTAGCATTGCGATCGTATCGTTATAGGTACTTGGGGTTATGGAAAACCTTCTACATTAAATTTAAACATACCTAATTAAATTTTATTTCACATCATTCAATGCAATGTAAGTAAGTAAGCAATAACAAATAAATACTTAATAATAATATAAATAAAAGGTTTCTTAAATAAATAACGGATTTAAAAGTGTCACTTCTCCTCAACTTGTATGTTGCTATTGCGCGTTTGTAGGTCGAAAAAGGACGAGATAATTTATATTAATATTTTGGCAGGCTCTCCCGAAAATTGCACGGAAACGCTATTGTGTTGAGACAAAAGGAATGCTAAATATAGGGAGTGACAAGATGACAGCCGGCCCAGATACCGAGACTAGGGACCATAAAATACATGCGATATTTTAAGGCTCTGACGCCATGAGAAGTTAGTAAGGCCCGGGTCTCCTATTTACTCCGTAGGTTGCGTCAAGTGTCACCGCCGTAGGCCGCGTCACGATGCTCGCTACATCTACGCGCCAAACGTCGGCGTATGAGGGAGACCGCATCAGTACATTTCTATAGTGAGCATCGTGCATCGTGACGCGGCCTACGGCGTGACGCTGGACGCGATCTACGGCGTAAATAGGAGACCCAGGCCTTAGGGTATCCGGTCGCAGGACATTTTAAGGCTCTCAGTCCTTTTGTAGGTTGTCATTCACTTGTCTTTACATCATCATTTTTAGGCAGTTTCTGTGGTCTATAGGTGAGAATATGTTATGTTCTCGTTTCTTTTTCAATTTCTCGCTGCAAAATAAGTTTACCTTCTGTTTTACAATTAAGTACATTAAAAACTTTATCTTTGTGATAAAAATCATATCATCACTAAATGTCAGATAGTATTAAGGTAAGAGTAGTAGTAGGTATGTAGTTCACGATTTTTCCGGACGACTATGTCCCATTCCACGGGGAAAAACATCTGACATTATAACTGATATTACATTCGAAAAAGGGTAGTTTTTGTTTGTATCAGATGTCTTTCCCCGTGGAATGGGATATAGGTTTAAGAATGAGTGATAACCTTACTTAGGTTGCTAAAATTAGTAAAATTGGCAAAAACCATAATTATGTTGTTTCTGTTGATTGGTGCTTTAAAAGCTCTGATGATTAGCGAATGTGGCAACAGTATTTTATTTCAGCATCTACATAAACTGCATAGACTTACAAAATGATTACGTAAGTAGGCAGGTATGTTAATTAATTAAACTAAGTGACTAAATTAATACCTGCAATCTGAAAACAAGCTAAGCGCAGTCAAAATAATAAATTTCGTAGCACAAAGCCTTACAGATCCTAGCGCGTAGAATAAATATAATAATCCCTTTATAATAGCGGCAGAGCAGACTTACCTAACGAGAACATTTTTCCAGCTTAAGTTTTAGAGGAAAACGGTATTTTCCCTTATATTCAACCGTGGAATAAAGAAAACTCTAGAAAAGGTATGGATACGTGAAAGTGAGTAAAATCATATTTCATGGAGTTGTACTGAATACTGAAAATCTGTGATTTATTCACGCAGTATTAAGTGTATTCTAAAGCAATATTAGCTGTAGTAACTTATTATACAATATTAATAAAGTTCATTGAGGGACCTAGATAAAAAAACCCATATAATTTACTTACCTACGTGTAAACTTAAACTTTTTTAGCATAAAGCTGAAGGACTTAGGACCGGGGATTTTTATAATAAGACTATCCTGTAAATATTCGTTATTCTATGTTTTTAGCATTCCTAGGCAGCTGCGACTTAGCATAAGCCGGCTTGGTCAGCGACATCTTGCGGCGGAGAGAGGAACTACGTGGTCAGAGACAGATATTTATTTGGGGGATTAAGGCTAAGTATTATTTATGTTCGGATACTTATCTTGAGATTATACGGAATGAGCTTACATGAAAAAGTTTAGCAGGTAGGTAGTTAGGTATTTGAAATATGCTGTGTTTAAGCGGTATTAACTTATGCATAGGTAAGTAGGCTTACCTTTTTTACTAATTTAAATTTAATTAGACTAGTAGGTATTGCATAAGTATTAGCACGGTGTTAGGTAAAGATTTAGGCAGAGAAAATTATATTATAATTGAATTCATATTTTATCACTTTTGACTATTTATCGAAACCGACATCCTCCTCTTTGATTACTGCAATCACCTGAAAACGAATCTTTTCAACTGCGTTGGTTCGACTAATGAATCCGTACTACCTCTAAGTAATTCAGGCTACAAAATGGCAACTTTCCTCCCAAAACCGTAACCGAAGTCGTCATTAAATGGAGACAATGAAGACAAATTGTTCAATTAGTGGGCGAACAGAAGCGCCATGTCTGCGATCGATAAGGCAGAGCTAAAAATAAATTTATAAAGGCTCATCCACAGACGACGGCTTAAATATGCAAGCTACGGAAACCGGCCGCCCGCCGCCGCGCGTTCAGATTCAGGCACCATTTACCCTTTGGCTTTTACACTCCAGGCAATGAAAACCAGTTCCAGTAATAATAGCACTATGTTCAGATGAACCTTGAACATGGTTGCTCAGCACTACAGATGCTGGGCACGCGACCTACTAAGATTCCGCTGACGCGCTGTAATACACGGACATCATACAAAGACATTTATGTGAATGTGTGTGTTAAATGAATTAGTATAAATAGCTAGGTTTTTTGTAAATAAATTTGTCTTCCACTAGCAGTCGGGTTTTACTTGTCTGTTGCGGGAGTCCATCCTCACCCTTATCCTTCACTGTGGCAAAGACACCTTAGCCTTAATCGGTCACGTGACTCTGCGTGATTGGCAGTGAAAAAAACTATCCTGTGCACATTGCACGCCGTGCACATCCCTTTTTCCTTCCCACTTTCCGTCTGTCGCCTTAGGTCGCCTGGCGCGGACATCCTGTACCTATTTATATATGTATATATCACACAATTATGTGTAGGGCTAGGGTTGTAGGGAATTAGGGACTTAGGCTCATTAGGTTGTAGGGTGTTAGGCACACCGGAACATTAGGGCCACCTCCTCACCCTCACGTAATTGTATCTCCGTACAGTCAGCCGGTTATCATACAAACACACGACACTATCAAGTACTCTCTTGACGCACATACAACAGACTAACACTTTACATTAACACTAGTCGGCGACTGTACATTTGGTCCTTCGAAAATATAATAATAACCAGCAAAATTACTTTCGCGGTCCCCTTACCCCTTATAGAGAATTTGACTGACTGACACTTTGGAGAGCTGCATACTGGTGTACCCAACAAGCATCAGTGTTGTAGTTATTCGAAGTACTGACCGGGTACTTAGTGTAGCTGTTAGAAAGCACTCGTACAGTAGCGGATCGGTCGCTGGCCTCCCAGAAGCGGGTCTCCCCAGTTGATTTGAGAAGTCGCATATACTGTATCTGAGGGCGCAGTTGCGCCAAGTACTAATTTATATTAGGAGTAGGATAGGGTAAGTAGGGACATCAAGAAAAGAAGACATAAGACAAGAACAGAAAACACAGAACTATGGATATACAGGAAGTCAATAAACTTATTAAAAGTCAAGAGAACGACAGCAATGAACTACGGAGGATACTGAGCAACATAAAAAAGGACTCGACGCTACGGAAGATCAGACCAGAATACATTGACGACCGAAGAAAGGTCATAAACGACGTGTTCGTGCGAACACAACAGTACGACAATAGACTAAAAGAACAAGAACTACTTTCGACTCATAAATACATTACTTTAAATTATTTCGACAACAATATTAAGAAGTACTACAACGAAGCAATGGACTATCTACATCAATGCGAACAACGGCTACAAGATGTACAAAAAATCAATGAACAAGAGACTGCGACCCACTCCGATGCTACTGCAAACCTGAATACTCTAAACGACCCCAAAATTTTTATTCAACAATTTCGAATCAGTCAACTCTCTAAGAAGTTATCTCAAGCTAAAATAGCTATCACTGAAGAAAAACCACAGTGGCGATTAAAATCGCTGTTCCAATCCATTCAAAATCAGTGGCAAGAAATTGAAGGAAACCACTTGGAACTATTAGTAACTGAGAATGCGCTTGAACACGACTACTTTACTAGCGAGTACTTTGACATCATACAGCGAGACTACGAGCTCACGTGCGAACTAATTGAAGAAAAAATGAACACCAGTAATGAGGCTTCAACTACAGTTTGCGCCCCTAGCAGCACCAGAGGGAAACTACCACCGATAAAAATACCTCAGTTTACTGGAAGCTACGACTCATGGAACACATTCAAAGACCTATTCACAAAAATAATTCATGAAGATCGATCAATATCGTGCGCAGAGAAGATGCAATATTTAAAAAGTCACTTGCAAGGCGAAGCAGCGAAATTAATACAGTATTTACCTATTAGCGAAGTGAATTACGCAACCGCGTGGGAACTACTGACAGAGCGTTATGAAGACAAACGTATGATAACAACGAAGTTTATTGACAAACTATTAGATTTACCTACAGTCAGAAGAGCTAACTTTGAACAACTGCGGAACATGCATGACACGATAAATGAATGCTTAGAGGCATTAAAAAATTACAATATTGATACATCATCATGGAGTCCGATCTTAAGTCGAATTATAAGTAGAAAATGGGACGATGAAACCAATTTTAAGTACGAAGAACAACTAGAAAAAAGTACAGAGATACAAGACTTTCAACAAATGATGAAGTTTTTAGAAAAACGTTTTAAGTGCCTCGAAACTACACAAATTCCAGTCTCAAAATATAACTATTCAAAACAAACCAGCCAGGAAAACCGGTCCCGAACATTTGATAGCCAAGGTCCATACGAAAAACGTAAACAATGTTGGTACTGTGAAACTGACGACCACAATATACATCACTGCCCTAAATTCAAGAAGTTAGAAGTGGATCATCGGCATAACATTGTAAACAATAAGCAAATGTGTAAACGGTGTTTAATGCATAGTAGCACAAAACCGTGTATGAGCGAAAAATACAAACAATGCGAAATATGCCAACACAGCGGACATAATATGTTGTTACATCGAACATTTTATCAACCAAGCAAATTATTAAACAAGAATCATTTTTTTTTTTTTTTATAAGTTTTTTATTTCCATAAGCTTAATCTATTACAGTCATGCAACAATCACAAAAACCCGCAGGGTTTATCTGAGATTGCGGAGTTCGGATCTTGAGACAATTACAAAACAATAACAATAACAGAATAGTAGGTTAGGTACCCGGCAAGATAAATTATATTTATAATTGAGCACTTATAACAACTGGTGTTCGCGGCCGGTCCGCACACACAGCACGCTCCCGCCTGCCCGTGTGTGCGGGCCGCCCGCGATTTACACACACAATAGACAGCAAATTAATGCCTACATATCTTATACAATAGGTTCAATCTACTTATCCGTGGGTACATATTATTAGAAGTTAAATTAAAATAAAATAAAGCAATAACAAGATAGTAATACTTACATCTACAGCATGTACTCACAGTCACCACTACTAGCAAAGTGTTTTTTGATCGATAAGATGAAGTTTTTGTCGTTTAGGTAACTTTGTGTGGTATCATCATTCAAATCATTTAATAAGTATGGGAGAAGATACTCGCAGGTTCTTCTACCGTATACGTTGTTAAACTTAGGTAGATTATATTTTTTAGTGTAACTTAGTGTCCTCAGGGATTTATAGCGAGTCTTAGGTTTTAATATGCTAATACAGTTGTTATACTCTTCCTTAAGAATAGCAATCTTAATTTTTTGGTTAATAGGTAGAATGTTACAGTGCTGAAATAAGCCTATTTCATTATTTTCATACAACATTTTAGTTCTTTTGTTAACAATAGTTTTTAACAATTTTAATTGAAGCTTGTATATATTTATAAGATAGGTTTTATAGGTTCTTCCATAACTACTTAATCCGTAACTAATAATACTATCAGCAAGAGCAAGGTATAGTGTTCTTAGTAACCTATATGGTAGTTTATACTTCAGTATAGCTAATCTGCTTGCAATTGAGCGAAGTTTATCACAAATGTAATTAATATGAGGCCCCCAATTGAGCCTGTGGTCAATTATAAGACCAATATACATATGTTGGTGTACAAAATCAATATTTTTACATTGGCACCGTATGTTATTTAGGTGTAGACATGAATGTTCGTGAGCGACGATGGTAGGTACATATGGGGTTTTATTGTGAGATGAGTGAATGTGCATTACTTTTGTTTTATCCGCGTTAATGATTAGACCCACATCGTGCGCCCACTTACAAAGCAAGTTAAAATTATTCTGCATTATGTATTCAGCCGTAGATAAGTTCTTATGTGATACAACAATACAAGTGTCATCGGCAAATTGATAAATAGACCCCTCTTTGATAACATTGGTCATGTCATTTACATATAATAAATATTCGGTTGGCCCTAATATCGACCCTTGTGCAGTGCCCATATCAGTAGGTATTTTGTTACTATAGCTATCAGCTATCTTAACCATCGTATTTCTATTCATGTGATAATCCATAAACCACTGGAGTAGAGGGCCTTGAATACCATTCTGCTGAAGCTTTGTAAATAGCATTTTATACCGTAGGGTATCGAACGCCTTACTGAAATCTATAAAAATAACTATAGTATGATTCTTTTTATTTAAATGCATATTTATTTCGTTGGTTGAAAATTGACACAACAGTTGAGAGGTGCTCCGGTTCCTTTGAAAGCCAAATTGGTATTTGTTTATAACTTGGTTTTTCTCCAGATAACGTGATATTTCGTTTCCGAAGTACCTCTCAACGATCTTATCAATGCAAGATAAAATTGTAATAGGTCTATAATTATTATACACACAATGCGACCCTTTTTTATAGATTGGCCGAATGATTCCGATTTTTAATTTATTAGGATAAATTGACTCAGCTATACACCTGTTAATAAGATGGGTTATAACGGGAGTTATGTCATTAGAAATGTATTTGACATCGCTTGCCCGAATACCATCAATGCCAGGACTTTTTTTGTGGTTTAACTGTTGAATAATTTTTTGAATTACTTCGTTAGTAGCAAGTTTTAATCGCATTGCAATATCAGGATTCCTTTCATAGCTTTTTGGATTTAATATAGGGGTGTCACATGTAGTTGCAATGTTTTTAACATTAAATAAAAATTCGTTGGCAAAATTATTAGCCAGGCTTTGTTTGGGCAATTTGAATGCTTTCAAAATAGTTTCATCGATTGATTTAGTTATTTTCCCACACAATCTATTAATTATTTTCCATATTTTTTTTGAATCTTTGAAATTTTCCGTGACTTCTTTTTTTATGTAATTATTTTTTAGCAAATTTAAATATTTATTTGTTTTGTTTCTGTACATATTATAGTGAAGACGCTTTTGCATGTTTTTTTCATCCTTTTTCCATAGTTTTAACAATTCATCTCTTTTATTACACATATTTATAGCTTTATTATTTATCCATTTACACATTGTAAAGAAAGAAAGAAAGAAAAATATTTTTATTTGTCTCCATAACACATATTAAAATGAAAATAAACTAAAACTAATAATAAATTAGAGACAAAAAGGGGCAGACTCAGCATCTGCTGCGAGCTGCAGGGCAGCAACGCAACGCTGTTTTTCAGCCTGTCCCTGTGCATGCACTTACGTTAAACATAATTATGCAAACAAACAAACGGAACTTGTATTAAACACACTATATATAAACATTAGTAAACAGTATATTGCATCGCTTAAATCAAAATATAATAATAACATCAGGTGTCCATAAAAGTTTTCTCAACAATACGGCTTTTAACAATTATTTTGGATATTGAAAAAAATTCTTCTCAAATGCTTTTTAAAAGTCATATTTGTCATCGGTTCATGCAATGGTGGGGGCAAATCGTTCCAAATTTTGGAAGCCGCATATTTAAAACAACCTCTATAGCCCTCAGTGTTGTGCCTAGTCATGATAATTTTATGGCTCTCCTTACTTCTGGTGTGATGATATGTACAGTGATCCCTTGCCCAAACAAATTTTGTATATAGGTATTTCGGTCTCCTACTTTGTACAACTCGTTGAAACAAACATGCGAGGTGCAATTTCCTGCGTGCTGACATCTTTAAAATACCTTTTTGGTTCAAAAATGGTGACACATGAGATCGCCTTGGAATATCAAAGCAAAAGCGCGCACATGCGTTTTGTACACGTTGTATCGCACGTTCAGTTTTAGCAAACAATCTCGGCCCATACACCACATCACAGAAGTTGAACAGTGACAAAACAAGCGATTCTGTTAGCAAAATACGAACCCTTTCTGTTAGATAACATCTAATACGGTACAAAACTTTAAGTCTGAAAAAAGCGCTCCTTATTATATTGTTAATATGTTCAACATAGCGAAGTTCACTATCTAAAACGAGACCTAAATTTCGCGCTTTTGTGACTCTTTCTATGCTTTGTTGGTTTATTTCAATACAAGGGTTCATTTGAATAATCGATTCACATTCACATTGATTGTTCTTTTACTTGAACTTTTTATAATAATTTTACGTTTACATTTATTGTATATATTATCAAATTTATCAGTAACAAAGTTTAAGATTTCGTTTGGATCAGAGTATTTAAGAGCTGGGTTCCAATCAATTAACTGTAGCTCTTTATGAAGTAGGTCATTGTCCAGTTTGTAGATAACGCGAGGTGGAGATCGTGACAATGATTCTCCCGACACAAAGGCGCATGCTGTTATGTAATGATCGGCTAATGATTGGCATATAACACCTGTGTGTACTGACCGTCCTTTTAGGCTATTTAAATACTGCCTCAACGAATAACACAATAAATAAAGGAAATACACACGGTAACACGAAACCAAGCCCGTCAAAAGTGAGTGCAAATATTTCTGGTACAATCAATGGAGAGAAAACAACTTTATTAGCCACGGCCTTAGTGCGAACGACCTCGTATGATGGAATGCCACAACTTTTGCGAGTACTCTGTGACCAAGGGTCCGAAGCATCATTTTGTACAGAAGAAGTAGCACAACTATTATCATACCCAAGAACAAAGATACATGCTGAAATCAGAGGCATTGGAGACGACAACCCAAAGACATCAAGTTACAGTATTAATATTACATTACGACCAAGGTTTTCCAGCGAGTTCAATTTACCTGTGACATTAATAATACTACCCAAACTGACCAGTGCACTGCCAAGAAACGACATAGAGCAAGTAGAAGCTCAAAAAATAGACAATAAACTGATTGCTGACCCAACCTACTACAAAAAGGGACCTATAGATATAATATTAGGTGCCCACGACTACAGTAAAATACTAAGGGAAGGTTTGGAAAACTTTAACGACGGAATTATCGCTCAATACACAGAATTTGGGTGGATATTATCAGGACTTTGCTTAAATAACATAAATACAGAAATAAAAATACTGAATATGACCACACGCATCAATAAAGACGTAGACCAATTAGCTTCATTTTGGGAACTTGAAGAAATATCAGAGACAAAGAAAATGAGTAAAAAAGATGAAATCTGTGAGACATTTTACGAAAAGACTACAGTAAGAAATCCAGACGGGACATACACTGTGCGACTACCCTTTAAAGATCACAAAATAGAATATGGTGAGTCACGACAAAAAGCAGCAGCCAGACTATTACAATTAGAAAAACAATTCAGTAGAAACGAAAATCTGCAACAACAGTACAAAGATTTTATGGACGAGTACTTAAAATTGGGACACACGAGGAAAGTAAATAGGAAAGACTACAGCAAAGGAAAGTATTACATCCCCCATCAGGCTGTAATAAGAGAAGACTCGCTTTCAACTAAACTAAGGGTGGTTTTTGATGCCAGCAGTAAAACAAGTACAAAAATGAGCCTTAATGACAACCTACACAAAGGCCCACGATTACAACAAGATTTAACTTCAATATTGCTACGTTGGCGCATGCATAAGTATGCATTTATGGCAGATATAATGAAAATGTATCGCTACATAAAAATTTATAAGAAAGACATGCCTTACCAAAGAATCCTATGGAGACCATCCAATGACCAGCCGATAGACGAGTACGAGCTTACCACCGTCACATATGGAACTGCTAGCGCCCCCTATTTAGCAGTAAAAACATTACAAAAACTAGCCATAGATGAAAAAGACAATTTCCCACTTGCGAGCGCAACGACATTACAAGATTTTTACGTTGATGACATTCTAAGTGGCGCACATGACATTGCAACAGCAAAAGAGCTACAAAATCAACTCATCACGATGTTTAAAAAAGGTGGTTTTCAATTGAGAAAATGGTCAACCAATGACATGGAGTTAATAGAAAACATCTCAGATGATACTAATGAAGACCAGCTGCTAAAATTTCCGTTAGAAGAAAGTAGAAAATCACTCGGTGTAACATGGTCGCCCAGCAAAGATAATTTCTATTTTCAAGTAACCGTAACAAAGAATGAAAAACCAACTAAGAGATTCATAATGTCTGAAATTGCTAAATTATTCGATCCATTGGGATGGCTAGCTCCTGTCATAATAACTATGAAGTTGTTAGTACAAGAATTATGGACAAATGGAACAGAATGGGATCAGAAAGTCGACGAAAAGACGTGTAAAAAATGGTTGGACATACAAAATAATCTTAAACAGTTAGAAAACATCAACATACCAAGATGGTATTGGATCACAGACAAAAACGACATAGAACTCCATGGTTTCAGCGATGCATCTGAAAAAGCGTACGGTGCCGTCATATACTGCCGTGTAAAATTCAATGACTGTTATCATGTGACACTAGTACAAGCAAAATCCAAAGTCGCGCCGAAGAAACAAAAAACTACGCTACCAAGATTAGAACTATGTGCCGCACTATTACTCACAAAATTAATGGGAAAAGTACAGACATCGCTCAAATGTCCAGATGCATCAATATACTGTTGGACAGACTCCATGATAACTTTAGGCTGGATTAAAGGAGAAGCTGAGCGGTGGCAGACATTCGTGGCAAATAGAGTGTCAGATATTAAGAAATTGTTACCAAATGTATCTTGGAATCACGTTGTTTCCGGTGACAACCCAGCTGATATAGTTTCACGAGGAATCTGGGAAGCTGGAGTAAAGTCAATGAAGCATCACTTAAGACGTGTGATTGGGGAAACAACGCTGACTTACGAAGAAATGACCACATTTTTAAATCAGATTGAAGCATGTCTAAATTCAAGACCATTATGTCCAATCAACGAAGATATTAATGACTGTACTATATTGACACCGAGCCATTTTTTGATTGGTCGAGAAGCAGTTGGCATTCCAGATCCAATTGAAAACATAAATACTGATTTATTAAATAGATGGAAACTGATCCAAAAAATGAAGAAAGATTTTTGGAAAAGCTGGACAAAAGAATACCTGCACTCACTCCAGCAACGATATAAATGGAAACAAAATTATGAAAATCTAAAGATAGGCACCGCAGTACTAATAAAAGACGATAACATCAGTCCCAGCAAGTGGCCCTTGGCAAAGATAAAAGAAATACATTCAGGACAAGATAGTGCAACAAGAGTGGTCACACTACTGAAACCAACGGGCACAACACAAAAAAGATCAGTTCATACACTAATTCCACTACCAATAAACGAAAACGACGACATAGTGACTTCAGATCAAACATCAGTGCCTGTAACCAGTAATTGTGCAGTAACACAGAGAAGTTACAAGCAAAAGACTAAGACGCCATACGCCTGCAGACTACTAATATACCTTATGTTACTATGTCAAATGTGTGGAACTATAGCGGAGACGTCGACATATACATTAAGAAATATTGATCCAGGAATATATGTAGAGCAAATTGGAACAGCAACAATAAATCGGGGAACATTCCGAATTGAAACAAGTTACCAAAGAGAAAGTATGAAAATGGACCATGAAAAAGTTACCAATGTCGTAACACAGTTTGAGAATCTGTGCAAAAACGTCAAGACAGTTATTCATGAAACACATTGCGAAGACTTTTACCATCATATTGTACAAGAAGAATCGAAATTTCACAAAATTATACAATATTTGACAGAAATCGAACACACCAGAAGAAAGAGGGGCTTATTGGGTCGATTCTTAACTTCAGTCTTTGGTGTCAACGATGAAGTATATAAGGACATAGATACACTACAAGACAATCAGAAGCAGTTAATAGAAGCCTCGAACCATCAAACAAAATTTATGATATCTACTATCGTCGCAGTCAATCAAACTGAAGAAAGAATTCAAAATAAATTACAACGATTTCAAAACAAATTAAATCAAGCAATAGAATTTATAAACAACAACAATGTATGGTATAAAACAATTGATGAAAATCACATTAAAATTCAAGTAATGCAAACGTACCAACTAGCAACGAACTACATCAGTGAAATTATGGACAGTTACTCAGGATTACTGGAAATTTACTTAGATAATGCGTCAGTCTATAACATTTTGACTCCAAAAAGTATTAAAGAAATCATAACAACAGCTAATTCAAAATTACCGGCAAACCTCAAATAGTACAAGCTAATCTTCTAAATACAAGAATGATACAGAATACGACACATATACAAGTTTATGCATATTACCCTATCCATGACATTTCAAAGTATACATTAGTACACGTGACTTCGGTACCAAAAATAAATGAGGATAACACATTTCAGAGTATAAATATACAAGAACCATTCATGGGTTTCGATTATAACAACGAAAGATATTTTGAACTAAACTATCAAGAATATAAAAACTGCTTACGAAAAGGACAGACTTTCATTTGTTACCCTGTGGCCGTGAAGAACATGCAATCCAACAAGAATTGCATTGTTGACCAACTTTTTAAGAAAAGCAATAACCAAACTCAATGCACTATTAGAACAAACAATATAACTTCAGACATTTTATGGAAACAGTTATACATACCAAATACCTGGTTATTCGTAACGAAAAAGATTGTCACCGCTTCAGTCATCTGTGACGGTCAAAGAGAAGAACTAAGTATACACGATGTAGGTGTTCTTAGAATATCTGGAAACTGTGTCATAAAAACAATGAACAATATACTATCAGCTAAAAGAACTGATACAATGACGATGGAAGCCTCCTTTTCTAAAAAAGTTGATTTATTATTTGACCCCAATATAGTGAGAGTAAATAATATACAAGACATTTCCAAAGAAAAAATAATCGAAAGTTCAAGTGACATGTTTCAAAAGCTAGTTATTTCTGAAAACACTTTACAAACACAATTAGACCAAACAGTTTGGGCAAAAATAGAATCTCATTCGTACTTAGCTAGCTTCACAGTCTCAATAGTCATGATTATTTTCGTGATACTAATATTGTTTTTTATTCCACAGGTCAAGAGATGGATCCAGACCAGACGATTGGGACAGCCTGGGGTCCGACCAGAAGCCCCAGCCCACAGCATCCCGAAGCTACACCGACCGACGATGACTCCACCTGCCAAACCACCACGGCAGCGGCAGGAATCTACCATCGAGCTGTACCAACTGGGATCCACTTCCTCGGAGGCGCCAGAATGTTCAGATGAACCTTGAACATGGTTGCTCAGCACTACAGATGCTGGGCACGCGACCTACTAAGATTCCGCTGACGCGCTGTAATACACGGACATCATACAAAGACATTTATGTGAATGTGTGTGTTAAATGAATTAGTATAAATAGCTAGGTTTTTTGTAAATAAATTTGTCTTCCACTAGCAGTCGGGTTTTACTTGTCTGTTGCGGGAGTCCATCCTCACCCTTATCCTTCACTGTGGCAAAGACACCTTAGCCTTAATCGGTCACGTGAGTCTGCGTGATTGGCAGTGAAAAAAACTATCCTGTGCACATTGCACGCCGTGCACATCCCTTTTTCCTTCCCACTTTCCGTCTGTCGCCTTAGGTCGCCTGGCGCGGACATCCTGTACCTATTTATATATGTATATATCACACAATTATGTGTAGGGCTAGGGTTGTAGGGAATTAGGGACTTAGGCTCATTAGGTTGTAGGGTGTTAGGCACACCGGAACATTAGGGCCACCTCCTCACCCTCACGTAATTGTATCTCCGTACAGTCAGCCGGTTATCATACAAACACACGACACTATCAAGTACTCTCTTGACGCACATACAACAGACTAACACTTTACATTAACACTAGTCGGCGACTGTACAACTAAATTACTCCCAATATGAAGAAGTCAAAATTCTTTTATTCATCGATTAAATATAAAATTTTCTTATTTATTTTAATTTAATTGTAATTACGAAACGTATTTTTTTTACCTACTGCTCTCCATTTGTTAAAGGCCTTTGTCTATGGAGAAGAACCTAGGCAAGAAAATCCTGAGTCTTATTTTGAAAATGGGACTTTTAAGGCTAGTTGGTATACGATAATTATGCTGCGCTAAGTAAACAGTCTCGACCTTAGGCGGGTAGCCGGTAGTGGCTGGATGAGGGTGGCAGAATACCGAGTGTTGTGGTGCTCCTTTGGAGTGGCCTATGTCCAGCAGTGGATAAGTATTGGCTGATGATGAAGTAAATAGTATACACATACAGTCGCGTAGTTTGAACGCGCGCTGGAGGCGGGCTCAGATGGCCGAGCAGATTACAGGAGAATAGATTTAATTGCATCTGCGGCGCCGCGACAAATCGCACTGAATTTATTCGTGTCTTGTTAGATACTGCAAGATCCCTGTCCGCCGGACCGGTTTATTTTCAACCGGTCAGGTTTCTACCGCATGTACAAGGATCTTTATTTAGTTTGTGTTGTATGGTGGTATGTGGTTTTGTAAACATCAGTAATTATGATCAGCAAAAAATTGTCCACTGCTGTATATTGGCAAATGGCACCGTACAATCTAGGCTTTCTTCATCTAACTGGCTGGACGCCGTCTCACAATACACTGAATGGTAAGGAAGTGAAGTACCTACGGAAGCTCTTACATTTTACGGTTATTAAGAAACACTAAGAACACTTGGGGCAACATTGACCATTTACCTACGACCCTAAAAAAACTAAACGAAAATCGGTTCACCCCTTTTGGGAGCTACGCTGCCACAAACAGAATCAATACCACGCACAACACGTTAAACACCTCTACTTTCCCATCGGGGGTTAAAAATACACCAAAAAGTAACTCAAGAGCCTTCTTGCACAGTGGCAAGTTGCAGTGAACAACTAAACAATCCCATCTGGTCATTAGAGTGACAAGTCTATTCCGGAGGTCCGTCTGTTGGCAAAAACTGGCTTCCATTCGGAGCAGCTGCCCGCGCGGAGTAAATTGAAACCGAGTGAGACTTATTAAACTCGAATAAGGTTTATTGTGCTATTGTCTTTATGTGAGGATACCTCTCTTTATATTAGTTTATATGTAGCTGTGTATGTAAGTAAATTGTTATGCGTAGGGTACCTAAAAGTGTAGTTGGATTATTATGAAGCTTTAGTTATAAGGGTAAGGTAAAGGAAGTGATTAGGTAGTTACGCCTATGCCTCGTAATAAGTGATTGTATTGACAGATTCCCGGAAGAAAAAACATACATTTTCAAGTAAATAATAAAAAACATAGTTGGGCATACACTGCAACATAAATTATTGCAAATCAATAAACTTATCAATGACATAAAATTTAAAATAATCTCTATTAGATAATACTAAATGTCTCCAACTCAGCATGAAAAACAAACAACTGTTATTCTGCAAATGGAGATTCACGTAACAATATCCATAACCACGTGAAAAACCTTCCTTCACTCCGAGTTAGCCACAAAACAATACCCAGCAAACACTTCTGCCCACAAATTGGCAAGACAGCTCCACTACAAGTATACACTGGCTAAGGTTTTTAATCCCATCTGAAATCTGGGCGTGCGGTGAGGCGCGTCAGAATAAGTAATGATCGTATGCGGAAGTATGCCTGAGGTCTATTTCCCCGGAGAACAAAGCCAGGCTTAGAATTATATATGAGGGAGCTCGCTTAAAGTTCAGAAGCTTTCCTGCCTGCACTTAATGTTTATAAGCGTGAGTGCCTGAAGAGTTGGGGGGCAGAGCTAAGAACCATTGTCACGGTGAAGAGATAGCAATTTAAATTGTTAGTACTTAGTAATCGAATTGGATTATTGAATGGTGATAATTACAATTAAGTAGGTATATGGATACCTCCTATACTAAATCCGACAGTAGATATGTATCATAATTTTTTGTTGGAGAGTATTTTTGTGGAGGAAAGTTGATTGTTGAGATTATGATTCGTTTATTGGTAGACTAGAATAACTACTCTTAAAAAATATTCCAAAATGCAAAAAAAGCATTAAATAAATTAGTAGAGCTGTTGACATGTAAAGTTATCCTGGGTTGGTTTAGCCGTCTTTCAAAAAAATATATTCGGTAAGAAAATCGAATGAAAGATTATTTATTTTTCCTCACATGTCACTTCTAAACGTTAGTAGGTAATAGCTACAGGGTAGCGTCAGCATTAGCAGACAGAGAGAGACTAGAAGTTTGCTTTGACGCTCAACGCAGAGCACAAAACTACTTCTTATGTGTCTGCAATCGTTACGGTGCAGGTATATAATGCTTTTTCAGACATATTTAGTATTTACTTAAATAATAAATTGAATTGAGACAATACCATCTTTGAATCATAACCATGAATTCATGTAATGTTTTTTTTTATTCTCACTTCATAAAAGTATTATCATTCTTAAGTAAGTAATTAGGTACGTATTTTTCTGAAATATACTATTTTTCTTTATGACAAAACAAAATTAAGTAATTATTCATTCATAAGGATGTTTCAAGATCGATTCATCTTTTTCTCCGTTGGCTGAAACCGATCGATCTATCGGCCAGTACATTATACAGGGTGGAGGAAGATAGAAATTAGTTAGCAACTGCGTGATCGATGGCGGCGCCCAGCTGCGCTTTAGGTAATTGCTTCCTCTTCGTCGGAGGAAAGAAATATGTAACACCCTGTAGCTGTGCAGGGGAGAGGGTGGATGAGACCCGCGGCGGCTGAGTAGCTAGCTGTTATTCAGCTTTACCTACAAAAGGAGAATGGCCATTTCCTTAAGGCGATGACCCTCCAGAGCAACCATTGATGAAACATATACTGATATGTATCCCATGACTACAGTACATCCTGGTATAAATTTTATTATTATGAAGCATGGGAGAACGAAGATATAGGTGCTGAAAGATCAAGTCTTTGTACTGACTAGATGTTTCCCTCATACTAAGTTTTTTTTTAAAACGTAGTTTAGATTTTTTTAAATATTTTTCCCTCATTTAGATCACTTTTATTATTAAATAAAAATTGGTTTGGTTAGTGGCTGCAAAGCGGGTCAGATTTGGCCATTCTCATTTGTGCAGATAATTGAAACCCACCACTAATTATAATGTTTTTTATTCTAATTCAATATTAGAGTCTCTCCAACCGAAAACTCGGTTAGAGCTCCAGTTTTTCCGCAAACAGAACACTACGCCTCTCTCAATTGTTCCACTAATTAATTCCTTATTTCGTTTACCTAAGCAATCGACCTAAAAACGGATGGAAAAAAAACTCCGCAAAGTCTCTCAACCGAAACATCCAACTCCATTGAATCAATTTAAACTCGGAACAAAATCTCATCTGAGAGGGTGCGTCCCTAATTATCCCGCCAAGGACCGGGGGAAAGCCGTTACAAAAGTAATTCTGCAGGCGAAAATAAATCCAAACACTCCAATCCCATACTCACCCGAATACAAATAGAGTCTACATCCCACGCAAAAGTTGAGTTTAGCAAGGAACGAGTAAAATTGTTGAGGTGTAATCGTCTGTTTTCGGCGGGCGGGGTAAGGGTAGCCAACATGGCCGCCGTAAGATTTCCCGCGTATTTATTAAATCTTCATGATTTATGGCCGTAGGCTGCAACACATGTTCTGTTTGATGAATGGGTAAACAATTTCAAAGCCCACATTTATCTTTTCATAATGTTTCATTTTGTGACTAGCGAATTTTCCGACCTCATTTGACGGAAATCGTTAGTAAAGTTTTCCCCGGAGACGCTCGCGATTTATTAACTCGGGAAATAACGATTGTTGCAATTTATTTGCCGTAATAATAATCGGTTTGTATTTTTAAGTATAAATTGTTATGTACAGGCTAATTAGTAGGGGTAATTAGGTAGTAAAGCGAGCGCGAATTTTGCAAAAAATCTGACTCAATGAAAATTATATAATTAAGTACCTACTTAGCGGGTACTGTGAAGCATTTCGTCTATATGTTGAAAAACACTAGAGACTAGGGTTTATCACTTGAAAGGGTTAGACAGACGCGACAACAATGATCGACAATTCGACAGTTTACATCAACACAATTAAGTAAATCCCACTTTTATACACACTTTATTCGAAAGCTGCCATAAAGGTACTTATCATCAATGGACGAAAAAAAATTGCCGGCATAAAATAAATAAAAGTCGGCAGTCTGCAGCCAAGTGTTATGGGTCCAAATGGCGGCGGAGTGGGGCCATCCGTGGACTCAACACTCGAGTGCAGGCGCACGGTGCATTCTTATTTATTGGCCAACTTGCGCTTTTTGACGACACGTCGCCGTTTACGGGTTGACCAATTAGGTAAGGTTGTTTTATTGTTGTTGTGAATGGGATTTATATTGGTGGAATTTAGTATTTACCTTGAATGATGTTTTTTAAATAATGTGCAGTGAAACACTTACTTAGAAGCTAATAAAGACTTTTACCTAATCGTTATCTGAAAGAAACCGCTATAAACAAGTCTATCTTTAGCACGCGTGTGTAAAATAAAAGTAAAATATATTATTATAGGAGTAGCAGTTACAGTATCGTATCTTTTGCACAAATAAACAACCTAGCTATCCAATAACTAACACTATTATGCAAAAGCGAAGTGTAAGCGGCTCACACTGGCTTCGGTCGTGCTTGCACTTAGATTTACAATATAAGAACAAGATGGAGGGTCAATGCAAAAGTAATGTCTTCACAAATAATTATCACCCCACTTCCACCACTGAGCTCTTATTTTGATTAAGTTTGTTTTGAAGATTTGTGACTTTATTCATTGCTACAATAGTTGTTATTAGGTTGACATTAAAACGGTTTGACAGTAAACAAAATGCAGACAGTGTTTTGCTTTGTTTTTGTATGTAACACACCATCCTGTCGGTGTCTTGTTAATCTAAGTGCTCACACCTCAATGAAGACATGTTAATTAGTTCCCGTCGTGTCTGCTTGAGGGTGGACAAGTGGCGACATCTGTCGGCCACACCTGACATCTTCGACAGCACTCACCTTGCAGGGGGCGCACTTCGGCTTGTGATTACGATTACTAGAAGACTAGAATATTCGATGTAAGGTGCAGGTGGGTTATTCCGAAAGGTTTTTGGGTGAGTGTAAGGACACTTTGTATACTGGAATATACTACCTAAAACTCTGTTTAACAGTCAATATTTTAGTTTCAAAAGCTGATATTTTTTTATTTGCACGAGGGTAATTCCAAATGAATGCGGCTTATTTCGAATGACATTTAAAATGACTTTTAGATAATTTAAGCTAAAGCACCCTATGTATTTTTCGATCAGCTATAACCTCGCAAAAAGTTATTTCTAAATATTGACTGGAACTGCCCAGAAGTACTTATACAAATTTATATGATATTTCTAATTTGGAATTACCCGATCCACAGAATTTCATAATAAAATGTTCCAAATTTCGAAATTACCCTAATTACGGAAAATACAAAAATGAGAGCTAGGGTTTTTAAACTCCGAACGTAGTGAACAAAAACGACAATCTTTTGGATGAAAAAACAATCAGTTAAAAAATCTAATTGATTTCTTAATTACCGATGTGCGGGTAATTCCGAAGATTCTAAAATGCGGAAATTTGCACTTTTTTACTAATTTGCGTGCGTTTTAACACGCACACTCGGTCCTAGCGCCCTGAGTCTACCCAAGCGAGGTAGAAGATTAAGTTGCCATCAAGGTGAATGGTTCCACGGTTCAATGTATTGCTGTGTTTGGAAAAAAATAAAAACCGACTTCAAAAAAACCACTAAAAAGTAAGAAATATTTAAGGTTTACACTAATTCTATGTGACAGTACTAATATACCTATGCAGGAACTGCTCTTTTTTATGTTGGTGCAGTGTCAAACTAATCTGAAGAAATATGGCACCAACTTCAAAAAAAGAACAGTTCCAGCTTAGGTATATTTGTACTGTCACATAGAATTGGTGTAAACCTTAAATTATTTCTTACTTTTTATTGGTTTTTTTGAAGTCGGTTTTTTTTTAAATTATTATTTTATTTTATTGTTTTTAGTTTATTTGCAATATTTGTCAATCAAAATTAACATGCAAATTATACCAACAAGTCCTACTAGTCAATACGAATCATTCAAGCCTAAACACGAGGTAGTTGCTATATACCCTTGACTGCCTTCCGTTTCCATCATCAGATCAGCTCAAGGTCACCATAATATTTTTTGTTATAATAACTATATTTACGTTTTAAATTTCATTAGAATCGGTTAATCGGTACCCAAAATGGAAATTCATACCCTGTTTTTACCCCTTTACCCACCCTTGCGGGTGGAATAAAATTCTTAATAAGAATTTACAAAATCGGTCCATAAATCGCGGAGTAATCGGTGAACATACATAAAAAAAATACATACAGACGAAGTGAGAACCTCCTCCTTTTTTCGAAGTCGGTTAAAAAACGGCAAAAATCGGAATTACCCGAAATTCGGCATTACCCACCTGTACCATAGAGACAAAATCCTCGGATATAAAGAGAGAGACTTATGAAATAAGGTAATTTTTAGAACGAATATTATCAAATGGAATCAAAATATTATAATTTAAATTTTATAAATTTTTGATGTATCGACATAATTTATGATATTACTATAGATAGATAGGTATATTCTTTATTTGTACCAAAAAATTGAACATAATTACAAATCTTATTCAATTTAAACAAATAAATTAAGATTTAATTAATTGACATTATATTATTACATTATTTTATAATCGCAACTTAAACCAATCTTTGCTATAAGTAACTCTCAGAGTACCTTCTTACATTTATTTCTTAGTTGATTTGACATGTCTTACATACCTATAGTGAACTTGCTATTATTCATCTAACCTACTTTTATTCATGTCTATTCTGAGAATCTAACCTGTAACCTTCCTGTGACCTCGGGGCTAACTCAAATAAATGCACCAAAACGGTTAAGATGACCCCTTTTAATCATCAGAATATGAATATTTACATGCATATCTTTTGTTAAGGGTCTTCTTGAGCTATTCTAGAGTATTTTTTCCCATGCTTTTTTGCAAGGGATGATTTATATTTAAAAAATGTTAATAGGTACTTAAAGCAAGGTGAATTAATTACAACTGCCCTAATGGATTTAAAAACTTGTAATAATGACGACAGGTCTCCGAGATTTCGTAGCTGCTGTATTGTTTTATATGGCTACGGCGTAGTATAATTGATTATAACCGTATATCTCAAAAACTACATGCGTAATAGAATATTTAAAAGGCATTAAACCTATGACTGACGAAACTCTGACGATATTATTTATTTATAACGTTAAACAGGATCTTCAGATTTTCTAACCCTCAATTTCATCAGTATTGTAAACACACACCTTTACACTATACTGACAGTTATGCACCAATTAAGTATTCATGTGTGTGTGTGTGTGTATCTTATTATATTATGTGATATATTTTACAGTTATTATTTAAGCAATTATACCGTTTATAGGTAAGATACCATACCCGTTCAATAATTTGGAAAGATTACTGGCAGGATAAATAAATGAAATATAAATAAACTCATTTTGGTCCTAAGGGTTTTACTTTCGACTTTTCCCAAATAACATTTCATTACCCCAGCAGGCCATTATTTACCCAGTTGTAAAGTACACATCGTTCGGTGTACCCTTTGCTCTAATTGCGAGCCTTTATCTTTGAAAAATCACCCTCTATACAATTCCTGTACCTACCTCGTTCAGTCCGTTTCACCGCATTAGGTGGGATTAGATGTTTGCTGTTCTATTTCACAAATTAAGGCCCTTATAATTACGAGAATGATATGGTTAAGTATACACATATATACAGAATGATGCATAGGTAAGCCCAAGGAAACTCGGGGGGCTATTCTGATCAATTTTTAAGTTGTGGTAAAGTATATCCCATCAAAAACAATACTTGTCAAAAAAAACCAAGTCTCGTAACTCAGTTGTTCTACGGTAAAAAGTTGTGAGATCCATACCATACCAAGTCTTATCCACGCACGCATCTCAATCTTAAAAATATTTAATGTTTTATATAAATAAATTGACTCAGCCATCGCATGGAAACACGTGTCAATTAAATTATTTAGTGCTTATGCGTATGAATTGCTTCGAGAAAAGGATGGTGACTGCCGTGCCCCCAGATAAGGCGTTTAATAGGCTTTTTACAGCGCATGTGTTGTTAAGTTGCGGTTTAGTTTAATTATGGTAAAAACCGAAAAAAACTAAATAAGTACTTATACATTTATAGCTTGAAGCAAGCTAGCTTACGAGTACTTAAATTAATCATATCAGAGATGTAGCCACAAATGATTCTCAAGATTCTGCAACGGGAATTGTACACAATTTAACTCATAACTAAAAAAATCACTGCATATAGTAAAACAATTCACTTTTTCTGTCCCTTTCAATGCTTAATCTTTAACTAATCAAAGGATTTTGATGCGATATTTTTATAGATAGATTCAAGAAAAAGGTTTATTTATAAAAACATCGCATGTTTTCTGTACTTAGTGTATTTAGCATCAGCATTGCACCCGTGAGAAGCCGGGGCGGGTCGCTAGTATACCTATAATTAGCGGCTGCCAAAACCAAATGTTTTATAAAACCTAATACATTTTTCCTCGCAAATACATAGATATGTTCAAACAAGCCCTATGGAGGCTCCACAAAGGCCTCGATTAGCATCGCAGCCACCGGCCGGAAGGGCCCTTTCATTCTCAAATTACCCAATCCTCAAGATAACAAAAACATCCCTTTATTTCAAAGGACAAAAGCCCTTTATTTTATTGACGGGGTGGGTGTGGGGGGAAAGGGGGTATTAACTATCTACTCCACATACGTATGAGTTTCGTTGTAAAGACTGCTTATATATATTGGTACAGTCTGCAAAAAAAATACATTGGCCATCCCAGCGCAAACACTTTCAAATTATGATCTACTGAAGGGTAATACTAGGCATGCTAAAGTCGGCTCAGCTACAATATATGTACATATTTTTCTCAATTCATATTTTTTTTGCATGAATAAATAAATTATTTGTGAATTTTTCTCAATGTTTTAGAAGTTACCGTCTCTCCAACCTATTCAAGTAGTTATATCAAGCCGACTTTAGCATTCTGGCAACCAAAATATATTGTCTGTCTGTATCGATACAATATTATTTGATTCATCTATCTTCCACCAATGAGTCACAAGATCAAAGTGTTTGCTGGGGCGGTACACATATCTTTTTTGCCGACTGTACATTGTAAACAGGCAGATTTTTACCGGATGAATACTGACGGAGCTTGGAGGGTTGTTTCGCCACCGTGCCTCGCGAATCGACAAAAGTATGCTAATGAGACATGTTTTCAAATCTTCTGCTATAGACGTGCTCTATAATTTTATAACAAGTGCAATGTTTGATATAGGTACTTAATGTATACATGGTAAAAGATATATATATGATAGATAGATATAAATAATGATTGAAGGAAAAAAATATAACTGGCGCTAATCGCGGCTTTTACTGGGGCTGCCGGGAGTTTCGGTCCATATGACCATGGCAGATCTTCCATGGGAGGGTTATGCTTATACTATAATTATAATCATCACCATATAGTTGATCACCACGATTAGCAATGTCTGTAGGTGCTGGCAGTGTACGGTGAAAGGTGGAGGGTTAAATATTATTTACAATATTTTCTTTACCAAAAACATATCTTTTGTTTAACTAACATTTATGCCAGTTCGTGTATAAATCAGGTTCAGACTGACTTAGCAAAAACATCGCATATGCATAATGTCCTCTCATATCTCTCCTAACATAAGCAGAACCTTCTGGGAAATTACCCAGCTTTAGGGCTCTCTACCCTTGGAATAACGACGCGGGCCCATGTGCTCTACAAAGATAACAGGCCACCCCTCAAAACACGGCGTTTTATTTAAAGACATAAAACCTCCCCGGTTGGGGTGAGGTTACTATCCTCCTTGCAATGTGATCAGGGTGCGAGGGTGTAGGGGAGGGTTAGTTGAGGGTCTTGCCGCTAGCAGCGCCCCCTACGACTGTGGTCGGCAACTTGAGGGTTGCGAAAGTGCGTTTTGAAATTGCTTTTTAGGGTTTCCTAGCCTCCGGGTGCTGCGGCCGACTGGCGACCCTTCCACTCGTTAGAGCTGTCTATGTCTAGTTAGATACAAATGTGTAGGTTTAAACTGTTAGCTGTTTTTCCAATGAATCTCAAATTAGACTTAAATGTAAATACATATCTACATAGAGTATTAAAAGTTTTTATGACACAAAATACTTACAACTATTGTGTGTATATAATATAAACCTACCACAATAATCTGTAAAACAACCGCCAGCTAAATAATAATAACTCTCCTCGCACGCAAACTTACAGGAAACAAACGAACGCTAGAGAAAAAAAAAACAAAGTACGATCGTAGATTTTACAGTCGGAGTAAAAACTCATTGTATTCCCGCTGCCACTCCGTCCTCCTTACTGCGCTCTTGGGAGACATGCTGCTTCTCTCCGCGTGAATAAATTAAAAACAAACTGCCACAATAAACTCCAACTTTGCTTAAGCCTGGAGGATACTTTTGTTACATTAAAGTAGCTAATGTGGCTGAAAATTCATGTGTGTTTTATCAGGCAGATTTAGATAGAACTTAGTTTAATATTAAATTATCTGCTCTTTCCGAATTCTATACGTTTTAGTTATACCTACTTAGATTTACTATAATCATATCTGCTGGGTTGATAGCAAGCTAAAAACCGACACATGATATGCTTATACAATACAGTATATGTAGATGCATATCATCAGTCTTCCGGCCACGCCACACTTCTCTAAGTAAATTGGGCATCATAAAAATATCAATCTAAGCAATCGGGCCAAGAGTGTCGGCTATTGGGAGCCACCGCGCGTGCCGCGGCTCGTCACACGACCCCTCTATTGAACTCTATCCCACAATAAAACCAGTTCCATATCCGAAACATGTATCGTGTCAAACTTTGTTCATAAAACCTTGTTGAGCTGTAAGTTAATTGTTTTAACTGCTTTCTAAAAATGGATAGCAGAAATTGGACGGCTCGCCTAAAACGTCGCTGTTAACGCCGCCTTTTATTGTGTATCAATGTTCCTGTTTGTTAAAAAAAACTTTGATCGCAGCCGCCCGTCCCGGATTGGCAAAAAGTATGCCGCGCGTGTTTACGCGTATTATTATTTCGCGCGATCCGAAAGTGATAATGACAATGAAAATTATTAACCGATGCTCCGTCCCATTGACCCGCGCGCAGCGCAAAAAAATCGGGAACACGATGTCCAATAAAAACGTAAAATTGCCGACACTGACATTAACCTATTACGTCATCATTCCATTCATGAAAACGATGCGTGAAAAAACAATCGGTTCGGAACACGTGTTCAACGGCGCTCGAAATATATTAATTATTAATTAACACGGGCCGCGGAATTAAAATATTTTTATTGGCGCCAAAAGGCAAAAAGGCGCGAGTTAATTTGCTGGCCACGATGGCATTGTTTGCGGGCCACTCGAATAAAAAACAGTCAGAAACGAGATCGCTGGAAAAAGGAAAAAGAAGGAAATAAAAAAATCAAGTCGCGCGGAGCACGGTGTGATTTAAAAATAAAAAACGTCGGATGTCCGTAATGAAATCGAAAGGCGGTTCGTCGATAGCAATAGGAAAAAGATAAAAGAAGAGCTTTGCACTTTCACGCGTGAGATTTTTAAGCTTTTTTGGTGATCGCGGTTTGTGCGGTCCCGGGCGGTCCCGGGCGGTCCCGGGCGGTCCCGGGCGCGGTCGGACACACAAAACTAATTATAACTAAACAGAATACTTACTAAACCA
This sequence comes from Plutella xylostella, assembly GCF_932276165.1. NCBI lineage: Eukaryota > Metazoa > Arthropoda > Insecta > Lepidoptera > Plutellidae > Plutella > Plutella xylostella. The sequence continues at coordinate 7,103,810 of NC_064005.1, forward strand.
GCAAATTAATTAAGTACAATGAAAAATTTCGACATAATCAACGCTTCACGTAAAGTTTTACCTCTGAAAATTTCCCAAATAATCGCCTATTAATTTTAATTAAAATGCTAAATAACCCGCCGCGCCGGCCTAAATTGCATTTTAAAGGTTTAGACCACTCTGCCTGAAAACCGACAAGAGGGTGGTCTGTTTCACGTGATCAGTTCCGTAGGTGGTTGGAGAAATTAAATAGTATTTTTTTACTATATACTACGAACCTACCAAATTAACCAAACGTAGTAATAGAAAGCTTCCATCATTAGAGCAATGTATAATTATAATAAAAGAAAATCTATTTAAGTTGATATTAATAACAAACTTTAACTTTGTACAAAATTGATAAGTCTATGGATATTTAATCTCAAATAAAAAATATTGAAAATAACAAGCTAATTATAATATTATTATGAGCATAAAATAAATTACAAATTAAGGTCCATGACCTAGTGGTAGGTGTAGGACAAGACTCCCGATCCTAAACAATTTTTTATAAAGATTTTCGAATCCGGAGATAATTTAATTGACATTAATGACTTCCTAAATGTTGCTTCCCTTGTTTTCAAAATTAGTTCGTTCGCGATACCACCCAAGGTAATTACAGGGCGTTGCAAAAAACGTATACTAATTCGCGAACTTTAAAAATACGATTTTATTTTCGGGCTTAGATATACCATACTGCACGTGCACATATAGGTTTCAACTTAGTATGCCCTTTTTGCAACACCCTGTATGTATAAAAGCTCATTTTCATCATAATAACGTAGGTACATTTTACAAAATGGAACACAATTCTTAACCGGCGCGGCGGAACCCTAAAACGTTCTTGGGTCTAAAGTGGCATAAATAACACTTCATTAATAATAATTTTCTACAAACTCTTCGCTTAGATTTTTACTGTAATTTCCCGTTCATTATGTGAACGGTGAATTTCGAGTAGAGTTTATTATTACGAACATAATTATACATTCTCAAATTTCATGAGTGGGTGTCCTGAAAGAGATACTCGTACCAATTGATACCATACTGTACTTAATTGTAGTCTATACATTGTCTACCTACACGCATATTTGTATCGCATATTTAATATAAATAGACACATAGGCAGTATACCTGTATACAAGGTACTATATACCTTCATAAAAGATACATCAGCTTCATGGAAATTTCATCCCTCTTTTTGCTGCACGCCGTATTAGCTCTACAAAAAAGCCGACTAATAACCGCGAGGCAAAATTGGCAGTAACGACGAGAATTCTTAAAAAAACACAACCTTTTCAAAAAAAGAAAACGCTGCATCACCGTCATTTTTAATTTGGGCGCCTAACGAGCCCATTGAAGGCATTTACCCTGGGTCATTAGGGCCCCACTATCTGCTGTATGCATCTTCGTTCAACGGGTAATGGCTGGAAAGGGGGGTGTTAAGGCTCTTTAGGGTTAAATATTACCGAAACGAGGAGGTTATGGAATATACGGACGAATTAACCGTAGCCTTAACTTTTTGATTTTGAAATGTTGTTTAATGTCCTTGAAGCGTCAGTTTGGTGCTTACGAGTATTGTTTTTGTTGCATAATGAATGTACTTATGTTCAAACAAAATCATTACCTAATACATTAAATAATTAATCGTTGTATTTGTAAGTCCAAAGCAGCTCTACAACACAACTCCCCAAATAATTTATAACTCTCGCAACAGTCGGAACCAGACCTATTTATTTCGTTTTTTTCTCACTTAAAAGTAAAAAGTTTTTGCACAAAAAAGGTCCGTTTGCAAAAAAAGTTGTTCCTAAGCTCACATGCCTCTTCCCTCCTCTAATACAATTTCCCTCCGAACATCAATCACGGGGCTAGGGACCGTTAAGTCGACACATGTAAATTTCGGGCCTAAATTATACGCCACCCTCCGGCCGAGTAGTTACTGAAAAAAACCCCCCTTTTTGTGAAAAAGGTGCGGCAGAAAAAATAAAGGGTCCTTTTTGGGAAAGGGAAAAGTTGGGTTTGTTTAAGTTGAGCTTTAGAAAGCTCGGCTAGTGCCGTACCGACGCTGTGGTAGAGAATGCAGTTGAACAATGACTCCGCTTCCCCCGGGTTTGGTAAAAGAGCAATACCTTCATAGTATTGTACGTAATATATTAGGTGTAGTATTTAAGATAGATTACCTTCGTATTGCAAATTAAACTTTTAGTAAACACCTATTTTATACTTTTGGAGTCATTTATGAGTGGTGTAGAGCAGATACTGTTTCAAATAATTTTGTGCTTGTCTACTATGTATGGATCTAACTAAACAAATGCTTATCGACGACTTTTTTAAATTCTATTACCTGTCATGCTTAAAAAATAGATTTAACGGTTTTCGCTAAATCTATCAAGCTCGATAAAAAATATATACCTTTAACTTAGTTATAAAAATAAGCGTAACCGAGTAAAGGTAGTGAAGCATCATATTTTTATCCAAAAAATATTTTGTTTCGTAACTTACATGTCAAATATTTGACTTTTATGTTTCACAAGTAGCATAGCAAAAAAATTACACTGGTAGGTACTTAAGGCCTATTATTAACATGAACATAAATTCTAATTTCTGAATTTAAAGCAGCGGTAATAAATGCGAATTAACCGACTACACCGGGAACAATGTGAATGCAAAATTAGAAATCTCAAAATGATGGACGACCGAGTAAATGGCGCGCAAGAAATTTTCACATCAGACACGGCCGGAGCAAAATTAAGCGCTTACACCGCTGTAAGCGCTTACTGTGAAGCGCTGCGGAATTTTAATGCAGCGGAATTCTTAGCTTAATGGGCACACACACACTGGCTGCATAGCGCTGGCTGGCGGGTTGCACGCATGAAGAAGTTGTTCCAAATTTAAATCGCTTTAGCGGCGGCAGCTCCAAGTCTGCAGAGCTCTCGTAGACGTCTCTCATTCTTGACGAAAAATAATAAATGAAAATGTAGGCACTTGTAAAGTACGTAATATCAAGTAAAGTAGGTTAAATTTTCTTGCCTTTACTGCGGTTTTTAATATTAGATATACCTACTTGCATATCTGTTATCAGGTACTAAGATATTTACCAAAGAATTGTTAGCTTAAAATTCAATTGATAAGCCCTATTGCGAAGTCAAAATGAAGTAACATTTACGAAGTACTCGTGTCTAATTTCATACAATTTTAATCCGACGAATTATAATTTATCCTAGACTTATACAGGGTTATTGGTAAGTAGACCGGATCGTTTCAGGAGGTGATAGTAGGGGTAGGTACCAACTATTTTGACCATGATGTTAAATCACGTTTGCTCTTATTTAAAAATTTGATAAATTTTAAATAGGTAATATTTAAAGTAATCCTTTATGTAATTTAAACTTCTCAAACTTGGAAATCCAACGTAACTTAACCTCAAAAAGGAACAGAAACCACAAATTGTTATCAAATTTATAATATTATTACCTCCCTAGATTAATGTAATATAAACTACTAAACGTAGGTAATTGCAATAACTAAACGATAATAACACAAACGCTTTTAATCACGTACCACAATGTAGTGAATGGGCCGACTAATATTCTAAACATTGACTAAATATACTTGTTTAGGTGAAACCGTGACCGAAATATGTATGTGATAATAGTAAAGGACTTCAGGTTAACGTACCGTCAGCAAATAAATTAAATACACAAAGACATAAAGGTTGACAGAAGTAATTTAAAGAGGAGTGGTTTTTTTTACTACCGAAATTTTTGCTAGTTTACTAGTTTATTGAATTATTGAAATTCTTATATTCACCGTAAGATCAAACTATCAATCATAAAAACTGTCACTGCGCAAAGGAACTTTAACAAAAATAACATAAGTACTGTTAATGTAAATTTATATCTTTTAAAATACATTAGACTAACTTTGGTGCCCATTACACTATCTGTAAAAAAGCCCAAACCAACTATGAAGAATCGTCAAAGAAGCAAGAATCGTCTATTTCAGTAGCCCCTAAATAATTAAGTATGGACGCCACCTTTTCTGCTGTCTCTACATTTCTAAGCGCCGATCACAGGTAATGGCTATTCAGCTGCAGCCGTGACGTCACAGGCTCATAGAGTACCTACCTACCTATGTACTTACGTATATGTTGACTAAATTGTCACTTTCGCCTTCAACACTACATGTTGGTATTTGATACACAGTTAGCGGTGGCCCTCAGAGCAGAGCTTAGTTAGCTGCATCACTGCATCAATCATTTGGATAGGAATACTATTGTATCTATTACCCGGTCTAAAGTGAAGTGGTGGCCGGTTAGCCTATGTTTTATTGCGCTAATTTGAGTCGCTTTGGGTCAATGAAGTGTTGTTTTTTGGGAATATTGAATTGATTGAGTTTTGGAACAAGATTTTTTTTCATCTAAAGGTTGACTGGTAGAAAATGTAAGGAGCCAAAAGGCAGCCTTTTTGTACTGCCTACTTTTTGTTTCTGTAAATACACTCATGAACAAATAAAAAGTTCGATTTACAAAATAAAGATTAAATTGAGAATTTGATCAAAATATGTTCGTTTTTACTTGATAATATTCTGATGCGCTGTTAGGTACTTCAATATTGCAGACTGCGTCATAAACCTAGTCTTTTCCTTTTAGGAGTAACTTGGTGCTATTGTCACTGAAACTTTTTCATTGCTCGTGAGTGTAACTTATTATTTCCCCATGACTTCCCTCCAGATCTTGCATACAGCGAACAAGAGCACGGCATTCTATATCATATTCCCTATACCTGCAGTGTCATTACGGCGACCACACATATCAATTTGTGCCTAACATCACACGTGGTAACTACCCTAATAGCCCACTCTCACTTATATATATACACCGAGTATGTACCGCGTGAGGGTATGTACTAGGGGAGGCCTAACGCTAGCCCATGTATCTATAGGTATATAACTTTCACTCTCCGTCTTCAATAAGATACGGTAGTACGGGGATACTCTGGATAAGGTTTGTTTTGCTTTCTTAGGGTTTTCTTTCTTTTGTAGTTTTCCATCAATTAAATATTATATACCACATGTAAAAAAAACCTAGTATCGGAATGTGTTCGTAGCTTGCGTGTGTGATGTTTTTATGATCGATAGCGTATACATTAGTATCTCGTCATTTCACAACGATTTGTTAAAAAACTATACCCCGTATTGTGCCTAGAACTAACTGTACTTGTACAAGAGGCTTCCAAAGCGTACCTAAACATGATACTCGAATTTTTGTATAAATTTTGATTTTTGCCTAAACTTGTTTGTTGATCGCCGATTTATGAATCTGTTCTCCTTTTTGCATTGCCTTGAAGATTCAATAAATAAACATGAAACAAAACCCAACCACTGTCGGTTTGCAATAAGTATTTACATTCCTGAGTCGAAGCCGCCGCCACAACGCGGAGTGTTTCCCGGAAGTCTAGCCACAGTCTAGGCGCCCTGGGCGGCTGGGCGGCTGGGCGGGCGGCTGCACTTCATTCATGACCCGTCGTGACCGAGACACGAGATACGCTATCAATGTTAGTGTTACCATTCCATTTCGACGTAACTGCTTTATCTAACTCGCATTCCTCGAAATATATTCATGACTACGTATCTACATGTGTATGTGTAGTGCCGCTATATCTATTTGGGCATATACGTTTACAGGTCCATGAAGCCAGAGCATAACCTCACCCTCGTTCTTTAAAAATTGAACAATTCTATCGCGATTCAGTTCTCCCGTGAACGCTCTCTTCCCATTAACCCGTTTTATAGGATTCGCAAGAGTAATCTTATAAACAAGTTATCCAAAAATTGGAATCCACCCCCTTACCCCCACGAAATGTAAGCCGCGCATCTACGCAGGCGATTAAAGAAAATTATAGCTGGTATTATCGACCGGCCCCAATTAGGGGCTAAGGCGCGGTTGCCTAGCAACGCGAAGGACCTAACCCTTTAAAGGCCGGTTACTTTGGGAGGGATTGGGCCGCGGGGAGGCCCCCGTTTTTCGGCATTGATCCGCCCTCAGCGCGCCTGCGTGCTTCAAACGAAAAACGAACTGACGAAAAACGCAAGGTCACGCAAGCACTAGAAGTTCTTTTTTCGAAAGTCGAATATTGAATGGAGCCGGCGGCGGCGGCGGTTGCTTGCGTCGCTTTGTACCGGCCCGAGTTCACTGGGACACTTCGATTTTTCCGATACCGATTGACGGTTATTTTTTTATTAAATCATGCGTCCGCTCCTCGCCGAGCGAATATTTCATCGCTGCGCTGACATTCATCGCTGTCATTTCAGCCCTTATCTATTTTTCTACACTTTACTGCTATGACTCTCTGAATCCAAAAGTGTTCTTTGAATCCGGCCAAGAGCACGTATCGAATAAGCAAAGAGTAAATATCGCCAATTGTCCTCCCCTAATTTGTCAGTAATAAACCAAACCGGATTTCCTAATCGAACGATTGTCTGCTGAACCATTTGTCAGTCGATTTAATCTAAAACGGCCCAGCGCCGTACCCAGTAGGTACCTACGTGAGTACCTACAGCGCGCTTCATTCAGTAATGAGCGGTACAAAACTGTTCCTAGTTAGCCGGTCCTCCCCTTCATTGGTTATCACTTTAGACTTTAGTCGACGGGTGCAGTTGCTAGACGAAATTTAACCGTCTATTTTCACGCCGTATATTTTGTTATTTTATTTAAGAAAACCATTATACTTATTACATATTTTAAAGTGAAATAATTTGAGCTACAGATAACCGATACCAAACAACATGTAGGTAGGCATAGGCACCCAGCGGTATACCGTACGTACCGAAAAGGGGAAACCTTCACTACACACATACCTATCTCAACCAAACCATCGGGACCCAAAGAACACAGCTATTATAATAAAGCTGTAATACGGTGGCGCTTACAAAAGACCTCCGGGGGTGAGTGCAGGAGGGGAGGGGGGCGGCTGTCAGCGTTACCGAAATCAAGATATGATTCGGGACGACTTACATAATTTGTGCGCCCGCTTTAAATTTGAAAAAGGAACATTTTAGATTTTATTTTCCCCGCCTTTGTTTCGGCTTAATGGAAAATTTTGCGGCCTACCGTTGTTGTTGTCGTCCGTTTTATTAAAGCTATTGTCAGCCATATCCATGCAATATAAAATACTAGATTGGTATAAGTATATTCCCACATACCTCAGAAATAAGAGCGCTGCCGTCCTATGCTGTAAATATGGACCGTTGCTGGGTAAGTACTGCGCTGAATAAAATGTAAAAGTTAAAGGCTTAGAATTTAACCCTAGAGCGGCTGCGGCCCGGGTAACGTTTCGCATCTCAAAGATTCATGCACAAAACTGCTCCTTTTTAAACCAAGAACAAAGCCCAACGGGCGCGGCGGCGAAAACTTTGTATAAAAATGCTAATACCTCCTCGAGATGTGAGAAAATATCGTTAAATGAAAGAGCTGAACCGGTTATTCAGATTTTATGCTATTTCTTGTTAATTTTATGCAAGAACAGGTGAGGTCATCTTTGCAATTAAAGGGGTCACCAGTTTAATAAATGTGTTTTTTTTGAGTCTGTAGAGCGATTATTTAAATTTTTAATCTTGCTCGCTGTTCTCACGGGTCAGTCCGTTTCGGATTAAGCTACTTGGGTCGTACAAGAGGACCTTGTATTTTTATTAACATACCTATTAATTAAGATAAGATAAGATAAGATAAGCCATTACCAATATTTATACCCAGATTATACCTACGGTAAGTAATTAATTCAACTTTCAAAGTATTTTTTGACAGATTATATTTTTTTCAGATATACCTATGCTATAAAAGCGTAAGTCTCAAATATTTTAAATAAGAAAGTAGGTACTTATCAGTTAACGTTAAGAAAACATACTGAAAATGATCATGATCATTAACTGAAACGAGAAAAACATAATATTTTTCATAAACATCATTCTTAGGTCAAACACGAAATTATTTGCAATCTTTCTCTTTTTCTATAACAACAATAACTTCCAGAAATTTCCAAAAATATGCAAATTTAGCTTCATGCAAATTACTTCTCTTAGTTTGCTGCTCCACTTTAAGAGCTCATTCTTATTATGTTAATACCAGTTGGGCACACGTGGGGTCAGATGTCTTGACCTCTGCATTCACGGGTTGATTTGTTATAAATATTCCTTGGACAGGTCCGGCCGACCTCTGACCCTGTTAGTTCCCATGGTTAGCATTTGAGGGTTAATTGTCAAAGCGTTTTAAATTTGGAACGACGCGAAGTTGGAGATTATTTTTAAATTATTTTATTCAGCCAGTGTTGTTGATGTTACCGAAGAGTGTTAGCATTTTGCTTTGCATCTTCAGTTCATTGTTTTTTTTGGATATTTTCTCAGTTTTTTTTTAATGAAATGGGGTTTTAATTTAACTTATAAAAGTATCCAATTACCTACTTATTTATAATAAAAGTTCCTAGGTACTAGTGTAAAAGTGTATATATGTTTAATTATTGTTTTGGCGCCCTTATCTAGGTAGGTATATACTTACAAAATTTCGACCAACAAACATAATTCTCAGGTTTTCATAGTATTAAGTATGAAAGATTTGGTACTTTTACATGCCAGTTAGTAATGGATTGAATTGCAAATGTCTACTGTGAGATTTTTCCCCGAAACTGTAGGTGTAGACTATCAATAGTTGCCAATTTTCATACTTCTATTTTTTTACAAAATATTTTGATACGGTTGTACAAAAAGTAGATTTTGGTCATAAAAAATTATTCTTCTCTATACTTACTTACACACTTTCTTGAAACAAGAATTTCATAGCAGGTAAGTAAGTAGAAGTACCTACCTATGAATGGTGAAGATATTTTGGTAAATTTCATAATTCATAGCGCAAAAGTGGTTAAAAGAGATACAGCATCGAAAAATATTGTATTAAAAATGTAAGAAATATGTATGTAACTTATTTTTGCAGGCCAGTGTGGGTACCTTGAGCATTTCGCTGTAATAGCGGTTAATCTCCGATTTCGATGGGAAATTATAGGACCTAATTAAATAGCTTCATAATTTTTAATATTGTATTATAATATCTACATAAAACATCCAACTAATAATAAAACCTAAAACATGCAAATGTATTTAATAGCTTTAAGTATTCATTATTTTAGTCAAACAAAAAAACGTCGTTTTAAAAATAGAAGTACATATCTATTACCCTAGGTATAGTATTTCAAACATGCAACGAGTAGAGCTCAAAACAAAACCTAACCATCGCTAAATCAATAGACAAAAACTAAAATAGCGCTTTTATCGTATAAACTCCGAAAACGAAAACAGAGACTAAATATCTGCTTACAATCAATTCATCTACGCACATAGACCTACATAGGTATAGATAGACGCAGCCTCCACCTAAAACATTACACGCAGCGGTCGTTACCCCCGCGCCCGACACCCCACAACGCACCATTTTTCACCCTACAAGATATCACCCGGCCAGCGCGGCCTGAGCCCCCAATCAACCCCGCGGGGCTCCAAACCCTCACCAACTAAACCAAGCTCCAACCGACCCGGCGAACCCACAAGTCTCAACCTAATCTGGTCCGGTCGTAAAGACCAAATAAAAAAAGAAAACGGGAGAAATATCTTCGTCTCTATCCGACCTAAACAAAATAGGGGCGAGCGAGCGGAGCGACGGCTAATCTACGAACGAGTCACGAAAACTTGGGCCCCGCCCGAGACGGCCGCCTCTATCCGTCTCTTTCGCTTTTTCACACTTTTCAGCTCAATTTTTGACTGTGGAACGTCGTAACAGCCGCTTCTAGCGCAATGGATTGTGAGAGTTGCTGGGCGGGGATTAGGTTGGAATTTGGGTGTATTTTTTTGCGCACAAAATATTTTCGCACTAGCAGGTTTGAGAGTAGAAGATCTATCTCGCTCACAAAAAAGCTTGTGCGGGGTGCGGGCGGGGGGCAGGGGGGGGGCGACGCCATGTTGCCGCCGACGGCCGCGAAGACTCATATTAATTTTTGCCTTAATTCGACCGTTGATTTTAAAGCATTTTATTGAAATATTCGAGCAAAATTGCAAAATAGTTTTCGGACAAACTGTTTGTAATTAGATACTACTGTTAGATTCGTTATGTGGAAATAAAATACATATGGATGAATAAATGCAATATTCATTGCTTTGCTTAATTATATTTGTACGGATTAAGGACTAATTCAGCTTGTATAATAAATACGGAAAAATTCTATTTATGACTTTTATTGGACTAAAAATTATATGATACGTTAGTTATGCAAATATGCACCAAATAAAATATTGCTCTAAAACGTAAGAATAAGTACTTAACTACGTACCTAATTAGTAAATCTATCGTTTTGGGCTTGGGAAATTATTTATTTATACATTTAAAAAAATCTAATAGTCAGATAATAATTATATGGAGATAGCATTTATCTGAAAAGCGACTTGAGTCAACTCGATCCACCAACACCGCGACTCACAAACTCAGCACATCGCTATTCTTTATCCTGCTGGGCTCTTCTATAGTGCCACAAACTTATCTGTTCCGGTGAGAGCGAACTAAATTGATCCATATCTCATTATTTACTAATGAATTATATATTGATATAGATTAGATGGGTTTATTGAAACTACAAGAGCGAATTACCATTACTGGCAAACTTAAAATCTAATAGAATAAAGAAATATTACACATTGATTGATTATTTATTTATTCAGAAAAAAATATATACAATTTGACTTAAAACTAAACACCGCCAAACTACAAGGTAGTTTATTGGCAGTACATGCTCTCTTTAACTAAATTCTTTTACTTACATGTGACTTATAACTAACATGCAACAGATAAATTTAATCTAACAATAAAAAATAAAGAACTATGGTAGGCGGGTATGTGCATTACGTGAGCTGTCACCGGAACAGATAAGTTTGTGGCACTGTACTTACTTCAAGAGGACGAGAAGACGGCCTCTTTACATCGATTGGCCACAAATTATCCAATGTCGAATGGCGTAGTGGTTAGTGGCCCTGACTGCTGAGCCGAAGATCCCGGGTTCGATTCCCAGCTGGGGCAGATATTTGTTTAAATACCGATATTTGTACTCGGGGCTTGGGTTTTGATATTTGTATTTAATATGTATCTATCTATGTATTTGTGTAGATATATCAGTTGTCCGATACCCAGAACACAGGCTCTGCCTAGCTAGGGGTCGGATGGCCGTGTGTGAGATGTCCCCACATATTTATTTATATATTATTTAATAAATAAAATTACCTTGTTAAACGTTAACATAGAGTCCATTATTAGGACTTGTTAAATGAATTTATGCTGATGAGTAATTTTGAATTAAGCGCCTAAAGTATTACTAATTGCATTAAATTTTTAACACACTACGAAAAAAGAAAGATGTTTTCAATTTGTCTGTACCTATGTATGTTTTTTTCGTTATAAGCTGATTGTTTATCATATTAAATGGTATGAATGAATTTGTTTCAAAATAAACACGAGAATGGTCTGATTAAGTCTGAGTTAGTCTGGTTTTTTCAGCTCAATTTTTTTTTCACCTGCTACTCTTTAGATTGAATTGTTTTACTAGGGGTGGTAGCTGTAGCTTATATGATTTGTTTACTGTTGACTCTTGTCAATATTCAATCGCAAGAAATTTTTGCAGCCCAGTGCAGTGAAAATCATATTTTTTTTTGTTTAAATTTCGTCGATTAGCCTACGTTGTTTTTTTACCGAACTCTCTATTACTACTCTAATCCAATTTATTTATAACAATTACTCTGTAAGTAATTATAGACGGCTGCTGAACAAAGCTGGTAATGGGGATAGAATGATTATAAAACGGCTAGCATTTGAAATATTTTTACTGTCGCGTATTTATAAATACCTAAACAGATATATTTTTTGTCTACTTCACAAAAATACATAGTTATATAAGTTTAAACATACACTTTTACCAAACGCTACACGTATTTAAAATTGGCTATTCTATAGTTTTTTTTACTAAAATTTTTACTACACTTTTGGACATCTACTTTAAGGATTGTATAAAATTTTAAATAAATTTTGTACTGACAGACGTTTTACTGTCGACTGAGGTTTAGCGTTTGGTGAAATTGCTAATAAAACTTCTGAAACACTCGATACAAAGAAAGTAATTAACGGTTTCTTAACTTATATTAATACCTATATAAAAAAATATTTATTTTCTATAGAAACTTTGTTGCTTACGTGATTTTTTATTATAGAGAATGAGTTTTTTTTCGCGAATTTCGATATTCTGATTTCATTTTCAGGCTTAGATATAACATGCTGCACATGTAGGTTTCGGCTTCGTATACCCTTTTTGCAACACCCTGTATATAATATAATATTGATGGATTGCAAGGGTCCTTATTATTTATAAGCCTTATATACGTTTGGCGCAACCTGGCTAATCCTTTCATACCCAAGTCTACATAGCTATTGGACTGCACCATAGAATAACAAGTACTCGTTATTCTATGACTGCACCAACCTCAAAAGTAGCAGGAGAAGCGCCACCACACCGCCTCAGCCTTCGTCAATATTCATTCTAAATCATTCTAAACAATCAGGTACCGTACCACCCCGACTCATTAGCAATCAAAAATCCATAAGGAGCGTCGCTTGTCTACAAGTTACGTCAGATTCGAAAAAAACTTGTAAAACTCCACTTTTATTTGATGAACCTTGAATAACACAGGTGATCACTAACATAAATGATTATTCCTCATTATTCCTCATTATTAAATCTGCAATGTTTTAAAAATCCTATTGAAAAAAAAACCTTTCTTATCTAGTCTACAGTTTTTTTTACTAAAATTCTTACTACACTTTTGGACATCTACTTTAAGGATTGTAAATCTCATTTTCAATGTTCGATATTTTCACATTAGAATCCAATTCCACAGAATCAGCCCCAATGCCACCGTAATTATTATATTCTATAAGGAAGGTTTACTTTACTTTTCAGGGTCAACTAAGGAAGTTAATTCTGGATTAGTAGGTAAGTTCCTATAGAGAAGCTGTTTTTACAGTTTTCTTATAAGACTGTAAGTAGCTCATTGATTGCTTATATATCCGTAGTCATCGTTATAACTAAGTATACAGGATGGAAAAAAAACTAATGGTTCATGGAGGGGAAGAAGCTACCTTATATATCTTATATCCTTTAAATAATTTATTTTTCTAAAAGGAAATAAGTAGGTACCTATTCCATATTTTTTTAAGAATCAAGACTATGTACCTTCTTATTTATTAAATTGTTACGGCCGGTATATTGAACAATTACCTACAGATCAAATTTTAAATAACTTCAACAGAAACTTTCTCATACCTCGGAACATTTTTGTTGACATGATTTTTAAAGGTTTCTTATTTTTTATACAACCAGCCTACTGCCTACCATGCCTCTTATTTATTTGAAAACGCTTTCTCCTGTAAATACAATACAATATGCCTAATAGTCATATCTATGCATTTCCTATTGGATATTCCTGCATATCTGATAAATTGAGGTAATTGAGTTTTGAACAGTAGCGACATCTACTATCGAATAGAAAAGATGATAATTTGATTTCTTATTTGAAATAACCTTTTGTTGACTACAAAAAAATATTTTTACATTATATAGGAGTTGCTTGTTATATAGTATTATATTTTAACGTTTTCGTTTTTTTTTGGAAAATTCATGAAAATAAATAGTCTTGCTACTCATCAAGAGATGGCGCAAGTACAATTATTTCTGATACGTCATAAGAAAATACTATTGCTATTTTTAATCAAAATAAACTTTTTTAAATACCTACTACTATTAAAATTACTAGTAAGAATTATTAATAACTTTACCTATGTTTGAAAGTTTAGTTCTGCTATTCAACGCTAGATGTCACTTAGTAGGTTATAATTCTATTTTTTTTTTCTAATAAGCAATTCATGTTAGAAAACATCTCGGAACAAGAATGACTATGTTCTTGTTGTAATTGGAAATTGATCAAAAGGTCGAGGATTGAAAAGATTATTAAAGATTTATTAACAATAATGTATTACTAGATTCGCAGAGTACATTTCAAATGTGCACATCATAGATTAAACAATTCGTATATCGAATAGATATTAGACTATGGTTGAGTCCTAAGAATAATGTTCAACAGTTCTTGATATCTTAGTAGAGAACGGTGGTAGCTCAGTCAGGTAAGCGCCCGCTTCTCACGCCAGAGATGTGGGTTCGAATCCCAAAATCCGTGTTGGCGCTAACATGATTGTACCAATGAGTTCTTTGAATTTGAGTACAATATATACCATCGCTCTTACGGTGAATGAAAACATCGTGAGGAAACCTGCATATCTAGGTTTAGCACATCTAGATAATTATGTGAACCCACCAACCCGCAGTGGACCAACGTGGTGGGAAATGGTCCAAGCTTGGGAAGCCAGTTTAGACCTTGGGGATATTCACAAAGGTTCCACTCGAGAGAGCCAGGTACTTACAACCCCACAGAGAATAGAATAGAATAGATATCTTAGTACGAGTCACTGACTTGTATGAAAATAGAAGTTCAATACTAAGTAAATGATTTTATTTACATGTAGGAGGGATATGTAACGACCAAAATTCCAATTGTCTTTGTCATGAGCCGATGACGCGCCAACAGCGCCGCCGCGGCCGCTTAGGAAACAAATTGCGAATTACGCATCGCGTCCAAATTAACGCGGACAAAGCGAATTTGTCCCAAAACCGAATGAAATTATCTTCAACCGGTGTCACGACTCGTACAAGACACGCTCTCTCTTGGAGCAATTATCCCCTGGGGTCTAAAACACCCCATTTTAACCCCCCTCGGGGTGGGCCCGCCACCCCTGTACAATTTCACCAAATCATCTTCACCCCACCTTTTCTCTGATGAAGATATGTAAATGGCCGGCACGAGATAGTGTGGAGCCAGATACTGGGATCGTCAACCTTTTAGTTTCGTAATTGCGTTCGGGCATCCGATTTGTTTTATTAGGCTCAGCTCTACTTCATTATGGTTTGGTTTTGTTAAGGCCTGGATTTCGGTGTTTCTAATGCTTGATGAGCTTCGTGTTAATTAAACAAATGTTAATGTAACATGTTTTAGTTTTTCTTTATCATTATACATTATGTACTAAAACATGTACATACATACAGACATACAGTCAGCTGCATAAGTAGCGGTACACTTTTGTACCTTGTCAAACTCACAAACAGCCTATTCCAACATTGACGGTTTGTTATGTAGTCAGATCGACAAGGTACAAAAGTGTATAGTTACTTATGCAGCTGACCGTACACACATGCATACATATACTCACGCCTGTCTCCCAGACCATATCATACATCTCTTAACGAAGAACCTAGATTCACTTAATAATAATTAATGTGATGACTTTATCTGCCAATTTGATCCGACAAGGCCATCAATACCATATAATTCAACACTAACAATTTAAATCAAAACGTGGATAATATTTAAATAATATATACCTATGAAAACAAACGAAAATGTTATGTGCCCCTCCCTAGAACAAAGTATACTTCGCATCGACCGTCGTCTTGCTTAATTAATCATTGCGGCTCTACGCCGTGACACCGCACTATTTGTATTATGTGAGACGGTATGTCGCTGTTACCATTCAAAAATATTTTCAGCACATGCTTAAATTGGATTTCATAAGCAACATACACCTTTTGAAATTAACCTTTGCCTTTGACACATTTTCAAAACAATTGTTTTCGCTACGATGCTACGATACATTGCTACGAGATTGCTACGAAGCGCGTAGCACTCTCGTAGGCCTATGATTTTATTTATAAATATTTACATATCAATTCATTTACTTTTTCGGTAGCCTTCCATAACTGTGGCAACGCTGATCTACAATTCGTTTTCTTGTGCCATCTCCACGAAAAACCCGTGGCCCTCCTTACCTTTTGTTCAGCTACCATAACTTACAACTTACCTCGCCTAGCGCCAACTAATCATGAGTAAACAAAAGCCAGCTCATTACCCCTTGGCGTGGGGGCGCCCCATAATCTGTACCCTTAGCAGGAACATTTCATCGTTTCCGTATTTCATTACTACACGTTAACTTTGAACGTATTGAAATGGCAGCATAAGCCTTCGTCGTGTGCCGGTCGTTACAACGTTACCAGAGTTAAAATAAGGTTGTACCACACTGAGATTGTTAAGTTCAAAACCTTCATAATAATTTCAAAGTAAGCAGCGATTCCTTATAAACGCACTTTAACAATTGTCTATGGATGATAACTATGAATTGAACGCACATCCTAACTTTTTTTTTTGACATTTGTCATCTGTCATCTGTCAAATTATCAATCTATTGACACTGACAGGTCGCCTTTCATAATTATTTGTTAAATTTGTTTATTGTTTTATTGAATTCAACGCAGTGATATTTGCCTACGGATACCAACGCCAAGGTACACGGATGGAGAGGTCGCCAGTGGTGCCTTAATAAGTGGAAGGAACTAGCCAAGCTCAATAGCGAAGGGACGGGACAAGGAGTGATAAGCAAAGGAGAAAATTAAACATGAAACATAACATTAAACATAAAAGGTTGTCATGACAGATTATCCCCTCGTCTCTCAATGATTTCCTAATAACTAGGTACTCTTTAAAAAGCATTAACTAGTTACCTTGAGATAAAGCATCGGCAGTACTCATGTTTCTTTGAAATAGTTAGTAGTTATATTCTTATTCTTAATGATGCAATTATCATTTGTTTTGCAGGTATGGAGTGATTATATGAATAAATACAAAGAGAAAATGCTCCCAAATTGCCTAAGGGGGCACAGTGAATGGTTGATGGTTCAGCCCTAAAATGGATATGTCAGATTGAAAGCTGCCGGTGAATGCTATATAATTGATGTGATGAGATATTGAATCAGCATGGAACATGTGCCTGGTACGAGGAGCCAGCCCAATCCAGCTATACCAGCGTATCCTGTACCCAGCATCACGGACCAGGCCACCGCCTGCAAATGCACCCCCGTGAAGGCATAAATTATAAGTGTGCATTTAGATTGCTCGGTGAAGAATACATTTAGGAGAAAAGATAAATCATACATTTTATTATACTATGCTGATGTTTGCAAATGTTACATGATACTACCTACTAAGATAAATATGTTTTTTTGTAAAATAAAGAATAAAAAACTGTTAAACAGAATGTAAATATTTTATTTATTTTGTGGTAATTTCATTTATCCAGAACTTTATACCCATTAGTAAGTGGGCCCAGAAAGTTGATGATTTATCATTAATTAAGTCTATTTAATTAATCCTGCCTACCAAGAGACTTATTACCTTTAGTTAGGTTAAGTGCCAATTTCTCCGTAGTCGCTTTGAGCATAACCAGGGAGTAGTGGTTGATTTTTGACACATCTTTCGTGAATTTTATATGGATATGACTTATAATTAATAAATCAATCCCTGTCAGTTAGATAACCGACTATGGAGAAATTGGCACTTAACCTAACTAAAGGTAATAAGTCAATAACTAACTGTCCTTAACTATTCTAGAGAGCGTAGAGTTCAAACACATCTAGACAGTAGCAATAATGGTATTTATTAATACAATTACACATAACTACAGTTAGGTACATTAGAATTTTACGAATTATAGCTTACAAAGCAAAACGTGAGTTAATATAGGTGTTTGTATACTGTGTTGCTACTTCTTACTGCTATTGGTGCCATGGATGCCATGGATCTCATCCGTCACGATGGATTCTCGGCACTTCCAGTCTAGTACGCATTCATCACGAGCTTCAATCACCACGTCATCACGGTCAGACACGCCAAAATCGAGGGCCACGTAATGCAACATACGGCACGCTGTACTTAATAGATTTTGCACACTGAACAGTTGTATAATGGTCTTGCTCCAAACAGCACCATCGATTTTAAATCACACACATCACAACCCTACATTTCCCATGAATTTTTGTAAATTTTGCCTCTGGGCTACCCTCCTCATCTTCGTCTATTGCTGCGTGTACTAAATACTAGTTTAGTTTAGTAGGGTATCTACGTGGTCGTAGCATATTGGTAATGAATAAAAACTACGAAAACCAAAAGAAATAAATGCTCTAACTTCCATTTTAAATAGTTGTCACTGAATAATTTGCAGTGAGAAAATCTTCGAGTAAACTCACGATACGATATGTCAAAATCAAATTCATGCTACCATTTCCTATACAAACCGCAAAATACTTCACGTTACCATACACGTTACTACACGACGAAAAGTTCCTGCTGCCGATTTTAGTTCTGCTACTGCCCGCCAGGGGCGCTGTACATATTTCCCTACAAAATTCATCGTGTCAGATTTACTTCACGTCCTCGACGAAAGTTCCTGCTAAGGGCTCTGAGCCCCTAGTATCCCCCCTGCTAACTAGTTGTAACCAGTTTAGGCCAGTTCAGTCTAGTTGGCCACCTGCGATACAGCGAACTCTTCGAGGGAGGTTGTAATTGACTTTGTTCATCGACGAACTGTTTCGCACAAGTTTCTGACGCCTAATTCTGTGACGATAATCGACGGCGTTGTAAAACGAGTGTATATTGATATTTTATTTATTATAAAAAAACCATAATGCTTAACAGCTAGGACCAACACGCAATTATTACTAGGTAGTACAAAAATTTTGTATATACAAAATAGAATTTAGCATTTACTACAAATACAATTAAAATTATATAATATACAACAAACATTTAAAAACAACAGAATTAACATATAAAAACATTATTTTGTTCAATAGAACTTTAAAAGGTGGCAGATAACACCACTAAGGCTCTTCATTGCCAGAACTGAATGCATTGGTAGTTGACCCCTTGAAAATATCATCGGTGGACTTAGTATAAATATGCTAAAACTTTTTATTCTTAGTCGGGTCTCTACGAACGCACCAAATTTACTATACTCTAGTGGAGTCTTGCTACGAATATATTTTTAATTATTTTTAACAGTGACGGTCGAATTTTTGTGATCGCGATTAGCTAATGTTATTTATTCATTTAGTTTTAATTTGCTGTGTCCATAAAGTTCCTACTTTAATGTATTGAAGACTTATAAAACTTGTGGATGCTATAAGTTTATAGTATAAACGATTAAATATTGAGTAAATACGGCGCGGATTTGGAGTAACTCGCGTGAAACGAGTTTATCGCCGTCGATAACGAACCCGTGTAGCGGGCGCAGCATCGTTTAACGATCGCGTTTCTGTCCAGAATCGTGCCCTCTGGGATGGGTGAGGAACTTAACTTGAACTGGCTTGCAGGTGAAGGGTGCTGCAACTCAATAGAGATACTATACAACAGGATTTGTTGGCTAAGCGCTTTATAGCAGAGCGACTCCAGCTAAGGGCGTTACCAGCCAGCGCCGCCGATTGAAGAAAACATAACTTCTGAGCCTCTAGTACGGGATTTGCTATTTATGAAAACGAAAAAAGTTTACGTTTTCTCCTGTCATCTACATATATTATCGGTCAAAAGTTTTATCATAGTTTCCATTAGAGGCGCCACTTAGTATGCGAGAAAACGTAAACTTTTATAGTTATCGACAGACTATCAAACCTGTACCAGACCCCCTGTTTAAAAGCGTCCTTTCCAAAAGTGTTAAATAAATCTTTTTATTTTGTCATTTATAATTTTTTGAACATACCTTTTAGATATATAGATAGATAGATAATTATTTATTGCACACACAAACAGAAATTACACAAGGAAATGTACAACATAGACGGTACAAATGGCGGCCTTATTACTAATAGTAATTTCTACCAGAGTACTTACCTCGGAGGAGAGAAATTATACAAAAAAAAGAAAAAGTGCAAAAAATTACAAGATTTTTTTAATACTAAGAATCTACAAGACAATTTCATTTCTGATGGAAACAGCCGTTTAGCGTCTTTTATTCTATCGTTTTTAGAGGTAAGCCTTATTATGTTTTTTTTTCAGTTGGCGGCGCTTGTTAGCCTTGTGGCGCTTTTAAATACCCCACTGATAATGATAAATTAGTTTTTAAATCTACTTTTTCAACTCAAGAGTCACGTTTGTGTAATCGCGAGGAAGTAATTATTCTGAGCGTTTTGGAATGATCGCGCCTTAGGCGCCCCCTAGACGATCAATTATATTGCGCAATATGGAAAATTGTTTTGATTGCGTAAACGTCATTTGGATTCAAAACGCCATTCAATCTTATTGGATAATCAACATATTGCATAGTATGATTATAGGTCTAGGGTCCGCCTTAGGGCGAAAGGCGGGCGGTTTGACTTAAGATGGATACTTTAGCAGCCGACTGTACCTAATGGTCATTAGATCGTACCATTATAGGTATATAAACTATTATCATGGAAAGGGACAAAAGTTACAGTAATGTTTAAAACATTTTAATATGTGACTGTGATAAGTGGAAAGCCTTCAGGCAAATTAACATTTCGTTGTCTGGTAGTCTTCCTATGGCTATCAGTGAATATTGGGTCTGGCGTGGAAATTCTATGTTTCATAAAATGGCAAATGATTCAACACTGTAGCGAAAAGTCTATTTTTCACGTTAAAAAAATATTGTCTAAGTAATCATAAAGGTTTTATTTTAAAAAGTGAAAATGACAGATCACAAAATGTATGTGCACTAAGCTTTATGCACAGAAATACTTACATAATAAACTGCATGTACTTGTTTTGAATACTAAAACATGTATAAATGGTTATTCTAAAAGTTATTATTTCCGTCAAATCGTCGTATAGTACAACTTGGGACATACAGCATCCAATACAGACCAAGAAAGAAAAACGAAATAAGTATAAGTATTCTATAATAAAACATATCTTCCTACCCACTATTCCGCTACACCCTACCCTCTCCTTATAGCCACTAAGGTATTCGCATACAATCTACCCGAATAGACGTACTTCCAAGTTATAGTAATTCCAGTTTAATGTGATAAGGTCCCACCCGCCTTGGGGCGTCCATAATAGCTCGCTTTACGAGCGTAGTCCGAGCAACTTTGTGCACATGCCCTTATCTCAACGCGAATCTATGTAACGTTGATTATGCGAACCTCTTCGCTCCTTTTTGTGTATGTGTGTGTGTCTGTGAAGCCAGATTGTGTGTTGTATTCTGACGGAACAAAAGGGTGTTACTTGTTTGAAGTGTATTTGTCTGTACGCTTTTGTATGATTACCGTTTTTACTGCCAGTACCTACCTCTTCTTCTTCTTCTTCTAGTGCCGTCTCCTAGCGAAGGTTGGCAATCATCCTTATGATTTCCGTCTTGGAGGCCGCCGCACGGAACAATTCTCCAGTGCTCAGCTGAAACCACTGGCGTAGATTTTGCAGCCATGATATACTTTGCCTCCCAGGCCTCCTCCTGCCTTGTACCTACCTCAAGAATCTTTATTTTGCCACCCATTACTAATCATCTACTTATACGTTTAGTTTAAATCTTGTGAGTGGATTTCAGACCAATTATGTTGTAACTATTTGAGTTTTTGATTGTTCCATTCATTCATGGAACAAAACCCACAATCCGAACTACTATAAACGTTATCAGTTCGTTAGTAACTACTACTGAAATGAGTTCTCTACATTGTGTTACTATTTCACAGAAACGGCGTCAACTAACACTGTTACTGCTCTCATAATAAAGCTTAGTTTGGTAGGAATAGTTTGTATTTTAAAGTAACTCTAGCGTAGAATTTGCAGTTACTTTACAAAGAACACCTCACAACGCTCGGAAGATTTGGGGTCCCTGAATTTCCAGTAGGTATGTAGGTACCTACTTACCGCTGTTTCATTTAATCAAGACTAGCTTTTCCCCAAGATTCGTTTCGTTTCGTAGAATACAAAGAATAGAATACATTTATTTGACACCAAAACAACACACACAGTATATAAAGGTTCTCTTTAACAGGGTTTTCCGTGGGAAATCCAAGATAAAAGTAGCCTATGCGTTAATCCAGGGTACCAGTCTCCTTCATAGACACAAATTTCATTAAAATCCGTTATGTAGTTTTTGCGTGAAAGAGTTACTAGTTACTACATATTTCGCATTTATAATAGTAGTAGGCTAATTATCGCTCTAACTCAGCCATAATTCTTTCAATTTAACTGTACTACCACATAAATCTGTGAAAATGAAATTTGACCTATTTAGTAGGCGTTTGACAGCTCTAAACACCTGTTAAATACTGTCTAAGTTTTTGTGGTAAGTATTTAAATACCTAAAATCTAATCTACACGACTACCTATAAGACCCAATCCTTCAGTAGCAGGCGCCATAGGTGTGTACGTGAAGGTGCGGGCTCCCGCCCCCTTGTGTGCAGTTCGTTTCCGGTCGCTAACTGCCGTGTAGTCACCGCGGCCCGCCTCGCCGAAGAGGCCTAGCACGTAGTGATAGCTATAATATTATTATTAATTATCAAGTGACTTTTTAGTTTTTCCAGCTTTCATATACTTATCTTTTTTGCACCCTTCTATATCTTTTTACTTGTGCCTCCTGTAGGTTGGCTGGTAGAAAATGCTTTTAGCATTAATTACACCTTTTCTACACTTATATCTCATATTTGTGCGATAAAGTATTAAATAAATAAATAAATAATACACTCACGAGCAATGATAAAGTTACAGTAAGAGAAGGAACAAATTTCTCCTAAACGGAAAAGGCTAGCTTAACAAAGCCGTTTGCAATACAGGTAAATTTAACAGCCAGAATATTAACAATACCGTACACTTGTCCAAAATTAATAATACACATGCAGATCTTCACACCCGAAACATTAAATCGTAAGAGCGTTAAAAAAACACTTGCATTTTGCACCTTGTTCGAAAGAAATAGGAGTCAATATCATGTGTCACATAATCGAAAACAACAGATCTGTCAAAGATTTCTATGTGCATTATCAATTTTGGAGCACTGTAAATAGTAGTAAGTTTATTTTAAAATAAATGTTTAAAAAAATGGGGCCATTTCTAAATTCTTTTATTATTGAATTCCCGGTATAAAGGTAGTATGTACTTCTTATTTTAGCGGGTCGGTTACAAGCAGAAGACACTCGTAATAACGTTAGTCGCTGATTAAACTGAAATGAAATGAAAATGAAAAAATATTTATTTAAATTAAAGATTATGAAAGTTACAAAAAATATAGGGGTAAAAACTAAAAGGTGGTGATATAACAACATAACTTCGTGTATAATGGAGGAGGCTACTTTTATGGTATCCAATGGCCCATGTTGTGTCGCAATTTGGAAATAAAGCCTTATTTATTAGTAGAAAGTTCTTCTGCATACTCACAGTAATATCATAGCAAGCAGAGGACAGTGCGTTTTATTTTAGATTGAGACAATCTGCGAAGAGGCCACTTGAACTTGGATTTATCAGATTTCCATCGAAGCTCTGTTCAGGAGAGTATTGGCACAGCCACAGACACAGCAGTAAAGTTACTCGATATAATTAATAATTATCTAAAGTATGCATGTAGGCTGTAAATAAGATTATTCTCAATAATTAAACCACATACATAGTGCTACCGTACCACCGTTAATCTGACGTAACTTGTATGGATGAGACTGATGTTTGACAGCCGAGCGACTCTGCTTATGCTGATGTTTGGTGGTGGTAACCCCACTAGTCCGACTGGACGACTTTGCCCAAATAAAACCGTTAGAAATTATGATCTTTTCGACGTGCAATTTATACACACTTGGTTAAGATAATAGCGCGGGTAAAGGCTGCCACAGTTATGTAATATATTTTTTTCATGTAACAAATACATTTACCCTTGCTTGCAACTAGTATCGAACATTTAAGTACTTACTCATAAAACCGAACATGTTTATTACAAAATAACTATTAAATAATTATCTAGGGTAACCTACCCTAGATAAACGTGAATTAATCATATTTAAGTAAGTACAATAGATGTTATACTCGCGAGCAATGAAACCTTTCCACCTACCATTGCCGTTCCATAAGTCACTGGAACTATTTCATTGCTCGCGATTGCATGTAGTTATAAACATTTTCTCGCCAAATAACTTACTAACTTAAAACACACATTCTGTACAACGCTCAAAGAACCCTTTCATCTCCAATAAACTGAAATGTCTTCCAACGGCTGCATTCCCACGATTCCCACGAACACGATCTCGGAGCAGATCCCACGACTCCGGACAGACATTCTAAAAGCTCGAGGTCACAGACCAAAGTTCAAATTGTATCCCACATTGAAGAGATGCTGCATGCCCTGTCCACCTCATTTGTATGCACACACCTTTATCCAACTCACAATTCACCAAGACACCCGGAATTCAATCAAAAAACAACCCTATAACTGGCTACACAGCGATGAAAGCTAAATTGAGAAGGGTGGAAAGAAGATCTCGCGGTAACCGGTTTTATCCGGTTTGAGCCGGTTTCAGGACAATGCTGAAGGCAATTAACATAACTCCTTGCTGGACGCGACTGGCCACTTATTAATATTAATGTTTTACTGATCATTGCCGCGGTATATCGTTAGTCGGCCGCGAGATCATCATGGGGCAACATGGGAAAGTTCCGTTTTTGAAACCGTTCAGCAACGCTTAAGTTTTGGTAAGTGTTATTCATTTGTTTTTTAGTTTTTAATTTCGTGTACATTTCATTCTATTTGTCTTCTATATCTAATTTACTGTTTCTTCTTACATCATTGTAAAGATTTCGATAGCTTATTAGTAGTGGGTTTCAATATGTTTACTTCGGTTCTACCTTTTTTGGCATAAGATTTTTTTGCCTAATCTCGTATTGCATAGTAACGTTTGGTCAAAGTCTCGTTACGCCGAAAATCGTATGGCATAAATCTCGTTTAGTAAAAAGTTATTTCGCATAACGTTGTTTAGCCTAATAATGGTATGGCCAAATCTTGAATAGCCTAATAATGCTATGGTATAGGTTTATACAAAGTAATAATATTCGTTTGGCTTTAACTTTGACGGAGCGTCTCCCTACATAGCGCAAACTGGTGCCTTGTATTGTTTCCGCTGTTTGAAAAACGCTCCGCTCCGCTTCGCTGCGCTCCGCTTTGGTTTTGATGATCATGTGCACCTAACACGCTCCTCCTCGCTTTGCTCGTCGTCGCACCTATTTTTAGGTTTCGATCTCATGGGGTTTGTAATAATTATATTGGTCGTTAACTTTCGATTTTTTGATCATACAATATCGTGATTTTCGGGATGTAGGAGAAAAATACCACAATTTGTACATTTACTACATATACTTAATATATTATTTATTAAAATAACATTAGGAGAAACAAGATTATACATAGGTATAGACGAACATAAATTTGAGCAAACGAAACTTAGGTGTTTAAAGATTGTGCCTAAAGAGTTTTAGACGAAACGAGCCTTATGCCACATAAGTCTTGGCAAAGTGATGGTTCGGCCAAAAAAGTTTAGACCATACGAGTTATGCGAAATGAGTTTTGGTCAATAAAGATTATGCCAGATGAGCGGAACCCGTTTACTTCATCTTTATTATAAATTTATCGTAAGCTTCTCTATTTTCATACCTCTTAACGATAATCTAACAACTTTACATTTCGTCAATGGAAAAAGTTTTATTCATACATAATCATTCATAAATAAATTTAAACCTGATTATTCAAAATATCATAGACGACCGAATGGCGTAGTGGTTAGTGACCCTGACTACTGATCCGAAGGTCTCGGGTTCGATTCCCGGCTGGGGCAGATATTTGTTTAAACACAGATATTTGTTCCCGGGTCTTGGATGTGCCCGTAAAATGGCAATAGGCCCGCCCCCTATTACATTGGGACTAACTAACCACTCTGGCGAAAAGTGGGTGCAGCAATGCACCTCTGCCTACCCCGCAAGGGAGTACATTAGTACAAGTCGTGAGTGTGTGTGTGTTTTTTTTAAATCATAAACCTCTACAAATTATTATGATATCTCAGCGCTACGTAAATCGTAGGCGTTGCGTAGCGCACCGTAGCACACCGTAGCTGTCTTTCAGTTTAGAAAATAAATCTCAACGTCTCTTATCTTACAGAATTTCACATTCCAATTATATTTTTGTTCTTTGTGTGATAGCTATTAGAACATGATTATTCAAATTAAATACACTCACGATCAATGAAAAAGTTTCAGTGAGAATAGCAACAAATTACTCGTTTAGGAGACGTAATGACGCCACGCCTTCTGCAAATTTGTAATAACATTTAACAGCGCATCAGAATATTAGCAACTAAAAACGTAAACATAGTGATTAAATTCAAAATGAAATGTTAGTGGAACTTTTTCATTACTCGTGATATTATGAAATAAGTTAGAAAAAACGCTAAATATTTTCCAACACCGCAAAGAGGCGGCGAGAAGTGTGAAAACTATGAATAGATCGATGAGTCGCGGAGTGGACTCATCAGTAATTTACAATTTCATGGCTTGTGGGAATCAGCGGGGGTGAGGCGGCGGCGGGGAGGGGGGGGGTCCATTAGTGCGCCCGCCCCGCGCCCCTGACCCTACCAGGTAGCGACAGCAACGAATATGTTAGATAACGATTTATTTATATATAAACGATTACGCATACACCAGCAAAAATTAATA
This sequence comes from Plutella xylostella, assembly GCF_932276165.1. Taxonomy (NCBI): domain Eukaryota; kingdom Metazoa; phylum Arthropoda; class Insecta; order Lepidoptera; family Plutellidae; genus Plutella; species Plutella xylostella. Next base: position 7,130,540 of record NC_064005.1, read on the forward strand.
GAGATCAGTTACAAATCAAAAAAACACATAGAACGTAGGTATAAGTACAAAGGCGTGCATAAGGAAAGCTAAAGATCGTATCCAGTGGCGTGCTTTGGGAGAGGACTACGTCCAGCAGTGGCTGATGATGATGATGATGATGATGATGATGATGATGTGTATGTGTTGTTGTTCTGTGGCAACTCGATTATGTAACGAAAGGTTTATGTTAAGTATGTGAAGTGATTTTCAAATGTGTTTGTTCTTTACGTCACGTCCTAAAGCAGTTGGTGATTTGATTTCCTGAACACAATGGCGGTCTTCCAAACTAAACGAAAGATCCGGAAAGCTTAGTAACATTCCTTCGTTGCTAAATAATATATATAAACGATTCAATAGCGAGAGGCTAGCTTAAGCGGTTTCTTCTTCATTCCCGCTACTCCTCCGAGGAGTCTGCTGACACGAAGCGGGTTACGGACTTTTGAAAAATCCATTCCACTTTCCTCAAATATGTTTTTCAGGAGAATTGAATGTACCGGGTTTTTGTGTAGCCTTTTATCAATTGTTTCTATTTAAGTAAATCAAAGTATTGACATAGCTGATCATCATTATTATCAGCCAACATGTTGCCGGCAATGGCACATCACAATCAGTCTTAATCAAACCACTTCAGATTACATGCTAGATTGTCGTGTCCGTGGTCAAAAGTACCTAATCATGACGTGAATGTAATTGAATATATGGACAACAAAATTAATGAAGTTAAAAAATATAAAATAAATATTTAAATAATATTTAAATATCAAACTATCCGTCGTTTGCTGTCGCTCCCGCCCCACGCCTCCCGCGCGACAAGAAACGCGTGCAAAGGAGAAAGGAGAAAACTGAGACGGGCCAGAGAGGGAGATCTTAAAGATACGTTGCCATGGCAACCACCGTCCTTACGACCCACCCACACAGGCGCAGCATAGTGCCGTACCCACACACGCACACAAACAAACTACGGTATTAGGAGAATTTAGACCCTACCCTCGAAGTTTCAGTTATTAAGCAAATGCTTAGTAAACATTTTGGGTGCCCACCTTTCTATGTACTTAGGTACCGCTGTACATTATGTACGGGTAATGTATTTGAATACGTTCGGGAAGGAATGGGTTAGTAGTTCTCAGTTTGTTGGTTCTTATTGATTTGTGTTGGACCGGAATTTCGGTTCGTGGAAGGAAACTGTTGTGTTGGAACTTGTAATGAATCGCCATTTTGGAATAGATAGGGAATTTCTTCAGTACATACTTGTTTGTTTAACTCTAAACTATACATTGTATGAGAACGCATATTATAAAAAAGATGTGTAAGTGTTTTTGTAGGTAGATTAATAAGTTTAACGCTTTTTAGTCTTTTTACTCATAATTGTCAGTATTTTTTTTCATAACTATTATAAATATGTTTTGTAGTTTATTACGTATATTTATCTTATTAAACATTATGAAGTTATTATTAAAATAAAATATGAAGTACTTATTATTTAACTAAACTATCTATATATTTTACAAATAAAAATGATAATAATATAAAATACTTATAACTGGCCTGGAAATATTCTACCCTTAATAAACAGGAGTTTATCAAAGGTAGAATATTTCTTTTAGTTCGCTGCCGTCGCCCGGGATGGTTCCGAGGAGGCTGGCAGCGTTCCCTCTCTGTATAGCCAGGCTGATGCGCTGGCTGAGATAGCTGCCAGCCCTGTGGTCCCTTGATACCTCGACCAGGCGCGACGAAAGTTCTTTTACTAATCGTCGCGCTTCGGGTCCCCACGGCCCCAGGGTCTCAACCCCGAACGGCACAAATATGTAGCTGTCAGACAGACCGTTGTATTTGCGCCGTTTGAGGTTTTCTGCAGCAGCCGCCGCCGTGCCCGCCGCCGCGGCACTACCCTGGATGTGGGAGGGGGCCACTGTGTCGGTGCAGGTGGCGTCCCACACTAGGCATTTCCCGTACTTCCAGGGCATTACGGTCATACCGTCGGGCCTCTTCCCGTCGTCTCTCGCCAGGCCGGTTGGCTCCAGAATGGCGGGGATTCCGGCGCTCGCAAAGGCCCGACGTATGACGTCGTTAAGGGCCGCGTGGCGGGGTAATCGGCCGGCACTCCGCTGACAGGAGAGGCCGTGGTGGCCTAGCTGGTCGACGGGGTCCCCGCAACGGCAGCGATGTGGCTCGTTGGTCTTACAGCCTAGTCTCAAACAGACAGAAAGGTTGAAGGTGTTGCGGTCCAGCAGTGTGCCCACACTCGCAGATGGAAGGGCCCTCAACCAATGTCCCGACTCCGGTTCGGCAGAAGCCATGAGGCGGGCGCGGTCTGCAGGGTTGGTGGCAGTTTCTAAGAGATTTTCCTGAACCTGCCTGCAGATCGGCTCGTCCCACAGCCTCTGGGATTCCGGTAGTCGAGGGACATCTTGTTGTGGGCCAGCGATATCTGACCAGGCGCTCCTGGCCTCGGCCAAGTAGGTGACCTCTGCATCGCTTATATATTAATTATAAATCGTATTCAATATTCATACATAATATACCTACCTATATAAATATTCCTAAGCAATTTAAACTAAATGTCGTTTATTCGACATAAAATTTTACAATTATTTGTCGATAGATATAATATCAGTCTACCACCATTTCTCACAAAGACGCTGTACCTACAATGTATTAGCACTACTGAGCATTAATATTATATTTTCTCCAGCAAGGCGCATCAAACGTAGAGAATGAACAAAACTCGAAAAAAAACTGCCCCGATCGGGAATCGAACTTTAACCCCACGCCATGCTATCATTAAAAGCGGATATTTTTCTTTATCAATGTTAAACAGGATTAAACATTTTAACCGTCCGAACACAAAATTTCGTATAAACCGTTTAAAATAAAAAAGCTGTAAAAAGGCAAGTAAGTAATTGAATTTAATTATAATAACACTGATGCGGTAAAAAGCGGTGTTGATCGCCACCTGTTGAGCTTCGTATCGACTAAATAAAAAAGATTTACACATTCTCTCCACTTATTTATTAACTTTGCGGATTAAATGCAAACTTTGCGCAACATAAATAAAATAATAAAGTATTTTTAAATGAGCACTAGTTTGCGTTTGGTTAGAGGAAAATTATGAATGGAAGATAAGTTTAGTTATACGCTACTTTTAGTAATTTGAAAATGTCGAGAAATACTACTTACGTAGGGTACCTAAATGAAAAAAAAACTCAATAATGACAGATAGGTAAATGTATTTTTTTCTTTCTTTCTTCCTTATTACTAGATAAAGCTCTATAGTAAATAGTTAACAAGTTAGTCAGAGTTTTTTACATTCATTCGCCTCAGAGTTTTAAACTCACCGAAAGTCCTACGTCCTTGTGATTTGTTGACTTGTTCACCTGCCCTTAATTTTCTTGCAATAGTGAATTTCGTCAGTTTTAACAGTTTTCGACTAACCTGAGCCCATATAGTTACGGTTACGTTTAGAATAAGTGTATGTTAGGTACCTTCACCGTCTAAAAGATACGTAAGCATTCTCAAGCTAAATCTAAAGACCAGACTCCCTCACATAGCGCCCGCACCACAGAATAATAACTAGTACCGCACATACAAGTTTCAAACTAAAGCCGTTACAAAAGCCGCAGTTTCTCAAACATCGTCGTCTCTGTATCCATAACCTTTAATAAGTCGTCCTCCACGATGCCCCTAATGACCGGGGCTTAAGGCACCCTCCTTGCCCCCCTTTTACCCCCAGTGTAAATTCCCCCCAACTTTTCCCCCCCAAGACATATTTCATCGGCAACTCCGCCTTAACTACCGCTCCGGGCACCAAACTTTATGCTATATTTCACATATAAATATTAAACAGCGAACGTGGGTTCTAACTAGAAAGATATAATAAAGATATTGTTTTTGTTTGTGCTCTGCCGTCGTCGGTGGTTCGTTAGTTTGGAGGTTACTTATATGTTTTTGTAATAAGTTAAGGTAATGTTATTCAAGCCAAAAAGTCGATAGTTTATGATTGTTACACATGTGCCGTTGCTGTTTTTTTGTCTTAGATAAAGAAAAACAATTTTACAGTGGATTTTGGTGTAAATAAATAGGTAAAGTATAGTACATTACAGGCTCTGCCTTGTTTGGGGTCAGATGGCTGTGTGAAAGATGAATGATTTATATTTATTTACATAATCATCATCGATAACAAAAGTTTCAAATGAAACTGACGGGGAAAGTAATTGTATATTTTCTGAATTTATGCAAATTCAAGTACCTACGTATTATGTATAAATACCAACCTCATAATCACTCTAGTAGGTAAATACCTAGCGTTATATTTACTTGCGAGTCTTATAGCGACAACACCGAAAATCAATTCATGATTTCTTAGCGTTAGTGTAATACTAACGCTATGAAATCATGATTATATATCGTAATTGTATATCTTATAACTCTTATAAGATAGATCCGTTCGATAACTATATACATATATAACAATCCTGAAATATCTCAAAGCAAACCGAACTAATCCTAACAAACAAAGACGCTTTCAAATCAAATTTCAACCTTTCTCAAAGGAACAGGAAAGCAGACCGGGACGAATCAAATAATCCATATTTCTCAACAATCCAACAATATCCAGCATTTGCCACCGCAATGGCGGCCGCTGTATCTAGCGAATTAATATTGAAATTATTGAACAGGTCGCGACCAACTTTACTTAGATTGACGCCCTCAGTTTTAAGCTAATAGTCGATAGGGGGTGGGCCTTACCCCAGCGTCGAGGCGTGGGGGTAACGGGGGGAAAGACTCAGAAAGGGGGAACTTTTGAGAAGCGGGGCGCATCGACTAAGACCAATATCGTTCGACAGGCTGCACCGTAGCCGCGTATATTAATAAATAGGGGACTATTCTTAGATCGGTTTGTTGGCTGTCTTTAATATTGTGGAGAAACTAGACGTAGGATTGTAGGGGTGTAAAATTGTACACACTTTTAGTAGTTTTAATGTTAAAATAATTTATTTATTTAAGGAAGAAATCATAATATTATGTCTACAGTCTATCGCAGTCCGCATAGGCACGTTATTGAATATCGATGTTGTTTCCGTCTTAATATTATTAAAAGGTTATGTATGCTTATATGTATAATATTTCAAAGATATATAGGTTCAATTCGGTTCAAACAACATAAATGTTCGTGAAGTTAGCAACGATTCCACTTTTGTGCTTTGTTAGTATAACTATAACCCAATGACGAAAGAATTCGTCATTAGTATTTAACCCATGTAGTAGGTCTATGGTACAAACACTGCCAACTGTCAATCTATGAAAAAAATTATAGTTAGTTTGACAAAGCACAGAAGTGTAATCGCAGCCAACATCACGAACATTCAAGTTGTTTGGACCGATTTTTACCTACGTATTTTCAAATATTTTGACTAAGTATGCATAAAGTTTAATAATTATCTAGACGAAAGTTTCGTCCATACCCAATAATGTGCCTATGTGGACAACGATAGACTGTAGACATATTATGATTTCTTCAGTTCAAAAGGCCGTGCTACTCTCTGTTGTTGACTAGCTGGCTCTATTCCGGCAAAAATATGTCCAGGTCTGCTTATATATCTATCTATTCTTCACTTGTACACCAAGTTTAAGAGATATGATATGAATGAATTTGTTAAACAAATACTTTTTTTTTAACTCATGGTCAATTTATTTCGGTGTATGATAACAACATATTTACAGTACAGTAAAGAATGTTATAATAATAAATTAAACTCAACCTATAAACAAATATATAAATAAATATCTCGTAGTACTGTAGAATAGACCCCCATGTGGAAAGGCTGCCATAGCCTGCTGAGAAAATTGCCAACTTGAGGCTTCTATTCTGAACTAATGGATATGCAGAAATGTTGACTGGAAACTGAAACCAAATATTTTTAGTACCACACAAAATACATACATTGATAGTTTCTTGTAATACATTTAAGGGTCTGCAAGGGGGAATCGAAGGTTGGCATTGTCATAGAATTATGTAGTAAACGATGCTCTACAACCTTGAAAAAAATCACACAGGTAGCCGAAGAGTCTAGCTAGTCGCTGAATGATTCGAATTCAAGTAAATGATTATGGATAACTGTAAATAAAATTCAGAATATGACGAAAAACCAGAAAATCACACTCCCGTATTGTAACAACTTTGTCGTAATTATTAAGAATTTTCATATGATTTTTATCATATTATAAAGTTTAAGGCTTGGACTAGGCGCTAAATACCTTGTTTTTTAATAAACACACACTTATTTTGTGTAAATTAATCCCAAACTTGAGCAATTTTTTTCCCTCAAATCTTCATACAAATATCTATGGCGGCTTTCTGTGTTATAAAATCATAAACACAAGTGACGTTTGACTCAGTTGGCCGCTGGCCTCCAAAGAAGGGTCACGTCGGTTTAGGCAGCACTGACAGCTCGCGATCTTATCGTGTACAGATACAAAATCACTGCACATTGGTTGTCATTGCACTTTTTCAGCTTTTATGACACCAACATAATTTGATTTTGAAATTGAGGAAGCATAATTCTTCCAGTATATTCAATACATTAAATTAAATTAGATAGTGTGCAATATTCTCGTGACATTACAGTCTCGTAAAGGTCTGATGAGGAGCAGGAATATAGCGAATGGATCTAAGTGATGACAATACGCACGAACATTAGGTTAGGGATCAAAAATACAGTCTCTTGGTGCTGGTTGAGGTATGGTCTCGTGAGGATCTGATGAGGGCAGTAACACGGTGGTGGCTCAATTTTATTTCAAAGATGTTAATAGCTAAAAGCATCGAGTTTAGGCTATTAAGTATGTTTTTCAGAGAGAGAGAAAGAGTTTTTTTTTCCTCTGGATGTGTAGGTTTACTGGGTTTACTAAGTTCATTCTGTTAATGGCATCAAGTTGTTATGTGTTCATAAGTAATAATTATTTATTAACAAAATGCTGTTGGTTCTCCACGAAAATGTAAAAATAAAAATAAAATAAATAAAAATAAATTCGTAACGTAAAATTGTCAATGACGGAATTTCTTCTATAGACAGTAGCCACAAAAAAAACAAACGATAGATGGCGTGATTTGAAGATAAAGATACATTTATTCGACACATAGACAGCAACAACAAAAAAAATACAGATTTAAAGAAAAGAAACACATACTTATACAAAACAACAAAGAAAAAAAGGATACACATCACAATAACTGGAAAAAATATAAGCCCCAATTTACTTGTGTGGGACAGGGAGTACCATAATATTTTTTTTGGGGTACTCCCCATCTATGCGAAATATCAGCTTGATATCTTTACCCGTTTCTGAGAAAAAGGGCGGTGACAGACAGTCAGTCAGACAGACGGACAACAAAGAGATCCTATAACGGTTGCTTTTTTTCTTTTGACGTTCGAAAACCTAAAATTAAGTAAAAATACTATGCTGCTACCAAAAAATATACTTAAAGGTATTGAAAAAGCGGTATACAGGGTTATTGGTAAGTAGACCTGATCCTTTCAGGAGGTGATAGAGGAAGGCATTTCCAGTCGATTATACCCTATAATGCATTATCCGAAACTTAACCATTTCTAAGATATTTAATATTTAAAGATTTTTTGAATTTTTGCCAAAATTTCATGTTTAAAACCGAAAATAACAAAAAATAGCCATATTTCAATACTTTTTTTGTTTGTTTTGAATTAGTAACATCTTAATAAACTTATTAAAATAATCAAATGTGCATTATTTGACTTAAATTAGACACAATACTTCAAAATAGATAAACATTTTTTAAAAATATTCAAAACCTAAAAAGAAATAAGTTAAATTAAAAAAGAATTTCATACAACAATTTTTTGTGCACTTCAGCTTAAAAACATTGTCAACTTATAAGCTTTCAAATGAGATATTTCAATATCAAATCGATTTAGGTATCACCAAGATATGGCCAAAACAATCAGAAAAGGTGGACAAAATTCAACAGAAAAACTAACAAAATTAGCGCAATTTAAAGGTAAAAAGTGTGATGGTTTTCAGTCCTGTTTACTTTAGTATGGAAATCCCTGTTGAGTTTTCTTGACAAGTCCCAATGTTAATGGAAAGTATCGTAGGCGGGGACCAGCAGAGTGTTCACCATTTAGCTGAATGTTACTTAGAAAACGGCCTTGAGTGGCGGTCAAGTTGTTCCCCGCCTGCGATACTTTCCATTAACATTGGGACTTGTTTTCATGTTTTTAGCGTACAGTCGGGTTTTTCGTTTGTTTATAATTGTATTTTTTTATTTGTAACTTTTTAGTTGTTTTTATTTTATGAAATTTTACGTCAGTAGTTCATGATCATTTTTAGGGTTCCGTAGCCAAAATGGCAAAAACGGAACCCTTATAGTTTCGTCATGTCCGTCTGTCCGTCTGTCCGTCTGTCCGTCTGTCACAGCCGATTTACTCGGAAACTATAAGTACTACAGTGATGAAATTTGATGGGAATATGTGTTGTATGAACCGCTACAAAAATATGACACTAAATAGTAAAAAAAAGAATTGGGGGTGGGGCCCCCCATACATGTAACTGAGGGATGAAATTTTTTTTTTCGATGTACATACCCGTGTGGGGTATCAATGGAAAGATCTTTTAAAATGATATAAAGTTTTCTAAAAAACATTTTTCTTAAAGTGAACGGTTTTTGAGATATCAGCTCTCAAAGTCGTAAAAAGTATGTCCCCCCCCTCTATTTTTATAACTACGGGGTATAAAATTCTAAAAAAAATAGAGGTGATGCATGCTAATTAACTCTTTCAACGATTTTTGGTTTGATCAAAGTATCTCTTATAGTTTTTGAGATAGGTTGATTTAACTGTAATTTTGCTGCTACGGAACCCTTTGTGCGCGAGCCCGACTCGCACTTGGCCGGTTTTTTATTTCAATAATTTTGGTGTTGTTATTTAAATACCTTCAATATGTATGCATATTTTTTGTAATGTGAAAATCAAGCCCTTTCATTTGATACCTTACACGGCAAAGTTGAATTATTATTTTTTCGATCATCACGTTATGTCCTCTAGAGGGCGCTATGTACATTTTAATGGAACGTCACATAGCCTATAACCATCGCGCCATCAATACGCTTCTAACAATACCTCATACATCAAAATAGAAACTTTGTTGGACATGACTGTGTCTTTTTACCATGGAAAACGAATATTTTTTTTCGCGAATTTGCAAATCTCGTAGAACAAAAGTTGTCCAGAATGACTCCTTGAGTCATCCCCTTTTGGCTTAGTATAGCCCTTTTGCGACACTATGTATTTACTTTGCTTTGTCGTCGGGGTTCAGTTGGCTGGAGGATGCCCGAAACTTATTATCTACACTTTAATACTTGTAGTTACCTTTCTACAAGTAAATACCACATTTGTTTGAGAAAGCTAATCGGGTTCCGAGTATAGAGTAAAGTGGCACCCCTATTAATTTCTACTCTTTCCTGGTGCCTACCAGTGTAAGTAAGAATTATACTTACTTACCCTAAAATCACCCAAAATGTACTTGAACATAATTGTCAATAAAGTTGGCGAGTAAAAGTTTATCGACCCACTGTGCAAACTTACATGTGTGCGTGTCACTGCGTGTGCTGTGTGAAGAGCATTGAAAACCCAAAATTGGCGCGGCACGTCACCCTGTACGGGCCCTTAACATGTTTTTTAATGTTAAGATATCATCTACGCTTAAGATAGGCTTACCTTAAACTATAGTCTGTGTTTTTACTCTCAGATACTAAATTGTCAGATTCTGAACGGTTCATGAATAGTCTATTGTGCCGCCAATAAAACGATACGTCACTAAATCGCGGGACAATCGACTATTGATCGGTTCATCAATCAAGAATCTGACAATTTAATATCTTAGATTAAAAAACAGACTTTAGAACAATATCACTACTAGCGACTCCGTCGCCCGACAGATAGCTTAACCTTAAAAATTATTAATCCGTAAAAATAACTTCAAAGTTTTAAACAACAACTCATAGTGGAAACATTTGTGAAGGGTCGAGAGGAAACTGGGTCATTTGTCCCTCTAATGACCTATCTCTGATGCTCGCACCACACTTGTGCGTATACACTATCGCTAATTCGCATTATGTTTTGATAGATAATTTCTTTAGTATGAAAATCTAAATTGTATTCATAGTCGGTACCCATTGACTTATTTGTCGGTACCTCTATATTAGGGAATGTAAAAATGGCAGACACGTATTATTTTTTTATTTTAAATTATATTGCGTCACATTTAGACAAAGTTCGTTAATGTTTTAGTGACCGTAGTGGTAGTAATGTTAGGGCCTATTTTGTGAAAACAGTTACGGCGCTAGTTACGGTTACGTTATTTATTGTATCTTCAGACCAGTGTAGCAACCCCATCATTTCACATCTCATATTCACTTACTTTGTTTAACCAGATGAAGATTGCTTTGTTCTGTGTTGTGCTGAATTATTATATTCAATCGATTATGTAGTTTCTATAAATATTGTTATATGTTTAAGGAATAGTGCTACGAAATGGCGTAGCATGTATCCTAACTAATATTATAAATGCGAAAGTAACTGTGTCTGTCTGTCTGTCTGTCTGTTACTCTTTCACGCCAAAACTACTGAACGGACTTGAATGAAATTTGGTATACATACGGTCTAGACTCTGGGAAAGAACATAGGATACTTTTTATCCCGGAATTCCCACGGGAAAACTTTTTAAGGCGAAGCGAAGCGTGCGGGAACAGCTAGTATTGTATAATAATAGTGTCGTTATGATTTTACGAATTGAAAGGAAATCGGAACTTTAATGCTAAACTTTTAAGATGTATAGAGTTAAATACAGTTGTTTTCTTATTGCTTATACATATCATATTGGTTCTCGTTGATAATAATAATGACGATACCTCTACGTAAGTAGGAAAGGAAATGACATGTAAGTTTGTGTGTAACTTGCTTCCTATCTTTTCAAACGATAACAGTCTTCGTGACGTACGTGCAAAATAATCTTCACCCCACATATTCTGCAACTAAAAACTGTTTTATCTACTGTAAGTACTGAACCAATAAACACTTGGAGAGATTCTTCACTCTATCTGCTGAAAAACCCGCCATTGAAATGAACCAAATTGTAATTTATTAACCCTTCAGAAATCTCCAGTTTCCTATACAATTAAGTGAGCTCTCTCGGAATTGAATGCGATTTAAACAGAACGGGCGCCGAGTAGGGCATGCAATACCGCAATACCGGTATTCGTAATACCGGGATCCCGTACAAAATTCCCGCTTTTTTCAATACCGGTATTGAAAGTTAATACCGGTATTGAAGTAATACCGGAATCGGACTTTTTTAGGCTATAAATAAAGCGATTAAGATTTAGTTAGCCTTGTGTGTGTATATACTGTGAAAGCGCACTTGTTCCCAACCGTTTAATGCAGTTTTCGGCTGCTAGAAATCTACTGTTGACCATGCGTAAACCGGCACCGGATGTAAAAAAATAGTTTATTCTAAAATTTAAACTCTAAAACTGATTTCTCGTAAAAATCTACAACAAAATACAGAATATGATTGCATTTTCTTGTTTTATTTTGATGTATACGACCTTTAAACACAGTATATGCCATTTATTACAAGGAAGTCTAATACCGGTATTAATACCGGGATCCCGGTATTGAGTTGTAATACCGGAACTCAATACCGGTATTGAAAATTGTTCCGGTATTGCATGCCCTAGCGCCGAGCATCTCATCAAGTAATTGAGGAGCACAAAGAACGGACTTCCAAATTTAAATCGCACCCGTCGAGTAACGGACCTTAGAAACAAACACATCGTCTGTCCCTCTCTGACTCGTTGCTGAGAGTGAGACGACGCGATGCTTCTCCTGTTTCTTACCGCCCCGGTTCCTACTTCCTTCCCATTACCCGGCCGGGCCAGGGCTGACTAAACATAATCGCCAAACTTCCTTACGACTCTACCCTTCCGGCAAACGGCTTTAAAACTCGCGTCCGCCAAAATAACCTCTATTCTTGTAAACGTTGAGCTGGTATTCCTCCTGGTTTTGCAAACTACTTCTACCAGCGGGCGCGCAGTTGTGCCCCGTGTTGCGAGGGGGTAAGGTCTAGTCTGGCGTGGCGGGTAATGTTTTCCAATTTTCGTTGAACGACCGCCGAAGCACCCGAGCTTGCCCGCACAAGTTCGCTGTTGACTAGGAACGTTCAGGAGGGTTACTCTATACTGACGAAAAACTAACGAACGAGAGCTGTCGTGCAACCGGCACGTTTAATACGACGAGATTCTAATACAGACTCACGGGCAATGAAACAGTTCCACTCACAAAATTCCGACACCAAAAACCCCATTTTTTTCACAATATTACCGTTTTTAGTTGATAATATCCTAATGGAAAGTTAAATGTATGTACTCTGAGTTGCAGAAAGGAACTTTAAGTAAATGCCGGCATTAAATCTATGTCTGTCTCTTTCTGTCCGTATACTGTCAAAGCAAGGCAGGTATACATTTAAGGTCATCATTAGCTTAAAGTTCCTTTCTGCAACTCAGCGTTAGTGTTGCAGAAGGCGTCATTAAGGGCTAGCCTTTGCCGTTTGGAAGTAATTTGGTACTTTTCTCAGTGGAACCTTTACAACAAAGCAGCGCTCAGTTTGTCGTCATATACAGGGTGTTGCAAAAAGGGTATACTAAGCCGAAACCTACATGTGCAGCATGGTATATCTAAGCCCGAAACTGAAATCAGAATTTGGAAATTCGCAAAAAAAAACATAAATTTTCCATAGTTAAAAGTCACGTGACCAACAAAGTTTCTGTGGAAAATGTTTTTTTTTTTTCGCGAATTTTCAAATTCTGATTTCAGTTTCAGGCTTAGATATACCATGCTGCACATGTAGGTTTCGGCTTAGTACCTATACCCTTTTTGCAACACCCTGTAGAGTGACCCCCAGCGGCGGTAGAACGAAACTTGTTTGAGGAGGTGTTGCGGACGAATTTCTTACACAAAAGATGGAGGCGGGCGGGGCGGGGCGGGGGCGCGGGGGGCGATGATAAATGTTTGAATATTAATACCCGGGTTGGTGATATAGTGCTATAGTTTTATGATCTTAGTTGGGCCGTAATGTAAATCAGCTTTTCCGGGGAGTGCTGCCGGGCACAAGTGTCTGTTTGTTGGTTTGCGCGTTCCACTTACGCTATTATTTTCTTACAGTACTTTTTAATGTCAGCTTTAGCTTTCGTTTTCAAATTGTGTACTGGATAAACTGCTGCTATAATTATCAGTCAAACACATCCCTTATGTTCTGACTTAGCGTGCTGTAGAAAGAGCTATTCTTAAGTTTTTATTAAAAAATGTTTTATACGTAGTCAAAGCAGTGGCTATATGAGGAAGACGGAGGTCAGAATTTTATGACTCATTGGACTCTTCTTGTAACTGACTGAACTGATAAAAAATCATCAATGAAATTTATTATTGAAGTACATTTAACAGCGCATCAGTCTATTACATATTTAAAGGTATACAAAATTGGGGCCAATTGGTGTCAGCATTTTGTAAGTGAAACTGAATCATTTCATAAATTATGTATGTAGGTATATATGTATATATAAGTATATTTTTTACGTTTATTTTATAATATTATGTATAAGTAAGTATATATTCTAGTATTAAACAATAGATATTAAACAAAATTAAGCTGTTCTCATTGTCTTTCGCACTACCTATCATTTTCTCCACAACGCCCAAGTTTAACTGGAAGAGAATGCTTTTAGCATTAAGTTCGCCTATGTACAAATTAATTTATGTGCAATAAAGAATTTAATAATAATAATAATTCATTGCTCGCGATTGTATATTGATGAATATAAAAATAATAAATAAATAAATAAATGTTAACTGCCACGGCTTTTAATCTAAACACTCTTTGTCCGTCTCCTTATCTTGGGCAGTGGTCGTCAACCATCGGGCACGAGTCCGTAAAGTGCGGGTTTTGGCGCCGGCGAGGTTTTATTGCGAGACTCGGGCGGGGACAAATCGTCCGACTGAACAACTCCGCCATAAACTACAGCCCGGCTATAGTAAACTGGGGCAGGTGTCGCCAACCCACTGGAAATGTTTAAAGTTTTGAGTTTTGTAGATTTTTTGGCATTTTTTATGATATTTGTTGTTATCTGTTTTGTTTTTTTCAATACATTGTTTAATATATTGTATTGCTGTCGATGTTTAAAGCATCATACTAATACTGTCTCAAACTATAGAGATATATTTTTAAACTTCTGTTTCTATAAAACAGAACCTACATATAGTCTGTCCAAGAACATGCGTATTTCATAGAATTAGATTCAATGTAATTTAGTGTTTTACTTAAAATTACAAATAATTAATAAATGAATAATATAAAACATGCCTACAGCCTACAGTCTACATACATCTTGTTCCCTGACCACATTCTGAGTCATAACCTCAAAATAAGTTTAAATCCTATACGTTAAATGTTTTATCCTATTTAAAAGTTGGCAACCCCTGCTATTGATCGCAGACTCGAGGGAAGACTAGCTTCCTAGACTGCGATTAAGTCTAATTGCTTTTCAAATTTATACCCTCAGCCCGGCCATCAACAAACTTGCTAAACTAATCATAATGTTCAGCACTTTTCCTTATTTGCCCTAAAAAACTACAGTTCGGTAGAAGATTTAAATTGAAAGCTAAGTAGGATTCAGACACAAATAGTATAGCGTATACTTATATCGTATATAATATTAATTACTTATGTGTTACTTTATTTATTTTAACTTTACTTTTAACACGGTCTTACTACAAATGCTAGACACACGTAAAACTATTTGTATAGCGCTATACCATTCTTAATACCTTATATATAAGTATGTATATTATGTCTTATACGCTTTAAATATATATATATATAGGTATACTCATGTTTTAATTTAGGACAAATCACATTTACGGCCGGATTGTTCTTCCCACTTTTTCCTAGTTTATTATTATATTATATTTTATTATATTATAATCCTTATTTATGCATGTTTAAAACTAACATCTGAGGAAAACATAGTGAAAGTATGAGCACAACTGCGTGTTACATTTCTAACCCTCGTCGTTGCGTTTTTGGTCAGAATGACCCCGCGCCCTGACTGACCGTGGTATTTGTGACCCCGTGACCCCATGGCGAACGAATTAAATTTATTTTTAAATCTGTCGCTGATATAGAATTTTACGTTTAAAATAAACGGCGTATTCTTAGAACTAGCAATTGGCTTAGAAGGGGTTTACAAAGTGATAACGTGTCTAGCGCACTTTTTTTTCTACTCGCACTAAAATACAAAACTTATGTGTTTCCTACACCAACCCGCACTTGGCCAGCGTGGTGGACTAGGCCTAAACCTTTCCTTCATTGGAAGGAGACCCGTGCCCCAGCAGTGAGGACGTAATGGGTCGTGATGATGTGTTTCCTAAATAGTAAAACGTATACTTTAAAAAAATTACACAAATGTCAAAAATTCATTGATGTTAAATATGACACAGAAACAGTCATAGTCTCATCCGTGAGAATATTTTCTAGCACAATCTGGTTTGCTTGACATAAGGTCAACCCCTTCACATTCAAAATCCAGACCTCTAAGTTCCATGAGAATTTTCAAAAGGCAAGGGGTCATTTTTGACCCTAGGTCACATTGGTCCGTTACTGGACAGCATCCAAAGATACATCTCACGGTATCTAGTCCCTTCCATGACCTGAGGTCACCTGGACCTACACATCTGAGAAACATTCTCACGCTGTTAAAGTAGTAAAAGTAGTTAAAGGGTTAAAAACCAGTTTTACTACTTACAAAAAGTTTTGTAAGTATTCAGATGGTTCAAATCTACAGAATCTTAAAAATAAGACATATTATATAGGTACATTTTGTAAAATGTACTTATGTAATATTTTATTTACATAATTGTATGAGTACCTACTACCTACCTCAAACCCATATCGGATATTATTAATTTTATATACAGGGTGTTGCAAAAAGGGTATACTAAGCCGAAACCTACATGGTATATCTAAGCCCGAAACTGAAATCAGAATTTCAAAATTCGCGAAAAAAAAAACATTTTCCATAGAAACTTTGTTGGTCACGTGACTTTTTTACTATGGAGAATGTTTTTTTTTCGCGAATTCTGATTTCAGTTTCGGGCTTAGATATACCATGCTGCACATGTAGTTTTCTGCTTAGTATACCCTTTTTGCAACACCCTGTATATGGCACATCATCAAATTATTTTATACAAAGATATTTCAAATGACTGTATACAGGTTTTTTGCGATAGAAACCATGACAATCGTTATGTAATAACAGATACTTTCAGGTAGTTTTTTTAATGCCAATGATAAGGTTCTAACTTTTATAAAACACAAGATTTGGTTTTATATCGTACAAATGAAAATCCACGTTTTACTATCAAATTACTTCTGAAAACCTTTAAATATATAGACAGTTATACAACATACACAATTATTATAACAGCTGGTAATATTAACATCAACATCAAACAGTCCGAACTACTGAACATCTCAAGTAACGCGGCTCCCTATACTGTATACAGCTACGTTATATATGAATTATATACTCTTATGTAGCGGTAAGTTAGGAGTATATAGAGCAGAATGTAGAGTTATATGATATGAGGAGGCACGATAAGACGCGAGCGTGGGGGCGGCCCGGGGGGGAAAGACACCGCTCTGAAGACATGATGGGAATTATATAGAGCTGTTATTATAATATTTTGAATTTGAATTGCTCGCGAGTTTACTTTTAGGGTATATAACAATACAACTTGTATGAATTGGTGCACGCAAAAGTTGACCAAATCGACATAATGAACGAGCTACTTCATTTAGGCCATTTTTTTATGATTTGATAAAATAATATAATAATATGGAAATCTTAGTTCTGATGCTGTTGGGTCGGATGTATAGGTAAGACAGAAACAACTTTATTCCTCAGATAAAATGTATATGTCTATTGTAAAATTAGACCTTAAAGTTGATACGGTACCACAAAAAGGCTATGCAGTTTCATTTCCATGGTCAGTGAAGTCTCATTTCCATTTCCACGCAGCGGTTGTAGCCGCTCCTAGTGGATCCCCGGCGGTCCGGCTGGGCGGGCGCAGGCAACTTTCGTAAGGGTGAAAGCAGTTTGAAAGTCGGGCCCGTATTGATCGAGTGTCTTGCTCCCCGCGCGCCCCGCCCCGCCGCCTTACGATACCGTCTTTTGGCCGGCAAATTCGTACGGTTGAGAACTACTGGCGAAATATTGCGGTGTTTTGTTGGCTGGAAATGAAATAGGTTTATTTCGTCTTGGGAGTCGCTGCGCGAATCAAAAGAAAATAAGGAAAGTTAATGCGATAGAAACGAGAATAGTTTCTGAAAAAATCACATAATATCTAGCTAAAGGGACAAAATGTTAGGCCAAAAAAGTGGATGGCTTACTTTAAAGTATTCTAGGTATTTCAAACTATCTCCATTTGCATTACTTGCTGTTGAATAAGACATTGCTACGACACAGAAACTCTATATTTTGGAATGTCTTTCTCAATGGACAACATTAGGGACTGACGACTGAAATTCAGGACGTATTTCACAACAGCTTCTACATGTGGGTGGTACGTGGCACTACCATGAGGCTTCCAGTGATCTGAACGTATCGGTGATAAAAATACTGGTCTTGGGTTTGTCACCATTCATTTTCAATACAAAATATAGGCCCGACCACACCGCGTGGTTGTGGTGTGGTTGTGGCTGTGGTGTGGTTGTGGTACGTCTGAATTGACCCTTAGAGTAGTCACAGTCCCTCACCTTCGACAACCGAGTTATGAAAGCTAAAGTATCTTAGGACAAACGTGAATATAAAACCTAAATTTAATGACACTCACTTCCGGATTTTCATCGTATTGATGATGTTTTGTTAAGAAAATTAATTAAAGTTATTATTCGTAAATAAACTTTCTAAAATCATAGTTAATTACATAATATTTTTTCAACAATTATGGTTTAGTAATTAAAACTTTGAGTATTCAGCAAGTAGTACCCCTGTGCACGCTAAAACGTATCTTATGTGGAACATTTCTGTGTTAAACAGTTTTATACTGATGATGTTTTAGACAAAAACATCTATTTCCACCGTGTCTTACGACTTCAACGAATATAAGTGAGAATGGTAAATAAGTTTCAGACCTTATATCATTTGCAATGGTCAGAATACTCGACCTCAAATGAAGAAAAGTGACTAACTTAATAACACCGTCTGAAATATTGAAGTACTCGTATTTAGCAGAGAATCAGAATATTACCAACTAAAAACGCTTTTTGGAATTAAACGTTGGAAAAATTGGGGCCATTTGGTGTCGGTATGTTGTGAGTGGAACTTTTTCATTGCTTGCCAGTGAGATACAACATAAATGAATACCATGAACAACCATCCCCGCTGCACAGCATACTCATTAGTCATCGACGTAGATAAACGTCTCTATAATACATATATCGCGTTTCGTATATCGTTATTCGTTAAACTTATAAAGTGTATCTACATCGATAAAGATGCCGTGCAACCTGGTCCCGTGGCCTCATTACTAAAAGTAGTCTCACATAGATGACGGACGACCCGGGTGACTTCTCAAGTGACTCACCCGACAACCCCATTACAAAAGTCTCAGGTGTCTCCTGGGTAGCGGCCGTAAATTACGATGATATTTTATACTGTAAGGACGGATATTGCCTGCCTGATAAAGTGATATACTTCAGAGGCTTGTCCTGTAAACGATCTTTGCTTGACATAGTTATAATGTACTTATTGTACTGGCTCACAAAATCCAAAAGCCCTTTTTAGGTATATTATTAATTTGATACAGTATTACGATAATAATGTAATGTCAAAAGACCTGCGATATTTTCCGTTCTAAAGTTTTTTCTGCTAATTTTGACAGCCCTAAAATCAGAATCCGCATGGTGTTACGGGGTTATTGGCAAAAAAGCCTAAGAATCAGATCTGCCCTACAGAATAAGTCTATTTTTACTACTTCATTCCTTTTCATCAAAGTTTAATTCACACTATAACAGATCAATACGTGAGGAAAGCACTTGAGGAAACCCAACACTTTCCTCACAGTTTCATCTTTCCCGTGATGAATGAGTGTGTCCTCCGCTCACCCACTCGAGATACATACATACATACAACCATCCACAGTATATCCAGGATACAGGGTGTTACCATTTTCTGCTCCTTCTACTGTACCACCATCTTAGATTTATATTTACGAACAAAGGGTGTTAGACATAGACATAGACATAGACACATCGTTTATTTACTAAAAGAACTCAACATCAATAGGAACAGTGACATGAAGAATCACAATAATTGTTGTTACCATTTTTCTCCTGTTATCTTAGAGTCTTAGATTAACCACATCTGAGAGAGATAACGAAATGGTGTGTCACATACAAAATACGGAAACCAAGCGACTCAAGCCAAGGGTTTCGTCATTCGCCTTCATACACGATTTTTATATTTAAGTAGGTACAAAGGACATTTACTATACCATGGCACTTTAATTGTCAACCAAAAAACCCCCAAATTTTCATATAACTCACACAACTACTTTTTATTGCTGAATATATTATTTAATAGGACATATTATAGATATCATCCTGTATAGTCACCGTACAGAGAACACTGTCGCGAGGCCACAAAATTACGCTTTTCAAGTCATTAGTATTGATTTATGGAAACTAAAGTGTTATTTACTCGCCTGGGCGACGGTGGTGGAAATTGAGATCATTAATTGTTTTATTTAAGGAAAACGACCTTTAATTCGGCACTGGTAACGAAGGACTAAGTAAGTATAAAGTCTAAGTGATGATTTCTTCTTACTTAGTCATTTGCATTTCACCCTTAGTTGAAAACCATAGAATATCCTAATTAGTAGTAACCCACCTATGTTTTACGAGTATTGCTATGAAACCCTGCAAATCCGCGCCGCTCATACAAACGTATCAACTTAACAACCACCTCTCCATAAACCGAAAACTATAAACATCAAAACAATCATTTGAAACCTGAACTCTGTTACGAGAATTTACGTTATCCGGCTTCGTCCCGTCACACGGCATAAATAATGTACACCCTACGAAGTGGGCATTAAAGAAGACCGCGAGAAGGGCCGGATCGATACTCGGGTGTCCACACTTTAAGGGGTTTTCGGGACTGGTCCACGGAGTTTCTTCCAGTGCTCCTTGCCACCCCTGCGGTCGCCGCCCGTTTACATCGCCCAGTTTACCTGGAGCTCCGAGAACTTATTCCTGGGCAGTTTTGAGGTTGGTTTGACTCGGCGGGGGTGCGGGCGGGTGGGTCTGCGAGTGCTGGTCGAGTTTCTATCTTGTTCCATTCCTTTCGGGTAGGGGGTTGGGTCGTGTGCGCGTGTGTGCGTGGGTTTCTCACCAACTTTAAGACTGAGGGGTAATCAGGGCTGGGGCTTTTCATTAGAGGAGATGGTTATCGCGAGCGTGTGCTGTGTGCGTGATGAGCCGGAGGGTTACTCTACACTGACAAAAAACGAACGAACGAGAACTGTCATGCGACAACGTCAAATACAATAAGTTAGGCTGTTTTAAAACCATGCGGATTTCATCACGTCTCGCGTGCATATTCCACGTGTTACAATGAATTCTTGTATGAACGCGTGCGGGGCAATCCCGCATGCGTGATCAGATCGGCATGCTGTTAAAAACAACCTTAGATTCATGGCTCGCGCAGCAGGACTCCGAAACTTAGCCTTTTGTCATATAGAGTGACCCCTCTGCTCTGTCTTGGAGGCTGAACGTTAATGTTGTCTATGTATTTGTTGTTACATGGGTCGGCTCAGGCCACTATCTAGTTCATTGGGTATTTGTCAGCGAGGATTAGGTTTAGGTTTCGTTAAAATGTAGGTTAATGTAGATGTATGTTTAAAGATTTAGTTTTGTGGCGGGATAGATGTCGTTATGGACTTAAATTTTCACATAGATAGATATAAATTTGCATCCTGTTTAAAAGATAAATAATACCTACCTACTATAACTTTCTTTCTTTCCTCCTCAATGACGGGGCCTTTGTGAAATGGTGGTAGATGACTATCGACAAATAATTGTAAAAGTTTACGTCGATCAAACAATTTGAATTTAACATGATTATACTCCATATAAGATAAATAAATAATTAGAAAAAGCTCTTAATATAATTATTCTTCTTTTGTTTCAGGTGGAATTCTGACAGCTGCAGCAAAAACAATAAATCATATCTCATCATCATTGAACAAATTACAATCGTCAAGGCTGTTCTACTGGAGATGGCGGAACAAGGAGACTCTAAACAGGGCTACAGTTGCATGCTGTAGTATTTAAACATGAAACAAACCTCTATCCCGCACTTTCAAGCTAAAATTACTACGATTCGATAAATTAAAAATAAAAACAAACTAACTTTGAGAAGAATGCAGCTGAATGAAAATTCCAAACAGGATTCTTAAATCCAAATCTGTCTTGCTCCCGATTTTTTATATCTTATCTTTCACACTTGCAACTAATACGAAAAAATATAAGTGAGCCAGAAAAAAGCAGATAAGCTACAGTCCAAGACAAAATAAAACTACCAGAACACAAACCTAACGGCATAAAACGAGCAGTAAACTAAATACCAGCCCGTAATCTTCGTCGCATAAAGCTGCTTTTACATCGCTTTTCATAATAAAAAATGTTTTAAAGCAAATAATTTTCCATCTCATTAGAATGCAGCCAGTTATCTGGACGCCACTTTATGCTGCACTTCTGCAGTCGCGCATAATTCCACAAGTGCAGACTTATTGTTCAAAAGAAAATTGTTACGGGCAAGCGCTCTTCGGAATTTTAATGCGGCAAGTTTGTCAATTCTTTGTGAGGTTGTTTTTACAGCAAAAAAAAAACGGTTTTCGTATGAAAAATAAGATATATTTTCGTTGTAGATAGATATAGGAGTTTTCTGTTTTCTCAGCTTAAATATATTTGAATTATTTTTTTATTCTAAATTTGAAAATCCCTTCTGTTTGAACCCCAGCTCAACACATGATTCTCAAATTAAATATGCAGATAAAATCAAGCGCATATATAATTGGCATAAAAGAAGAAACGTACAGGCTGTCACAAAAAAAGAAAAAACAAAAAAAAAACTCGTCGTCCGTCGCATTAGCACGCGGCGTCTTCTTGCAGGAAGATAATTTCATGCAAATCTTTTTCCGCTACTTTAGCTCCAGTTGTAAAATGTAAAAAGTCCGGACGCGTTAAAAATATTTTCTTCCTTAATTCCCCCCCCTCTCGTCACCCGTCGGAGCTTCCACGACCCCCCTTTTATAGCCTGTGGGTGGTTTTTCGGATTCTTCAACTTAATTGTTCAGTTATTTGATCTACTGAAGACTAAGATCACTTGCTGCTAAAAAGAAACAAAAAAGACAATATTTTGGATAATTTAGATGTGCTTTGGCTATGTATTTACTTCATATTCTAACAACAAACGGAACAAACAATTCACCCAATAATCTAAGACCATAAAGCGGAGTCAGCCCACATCATAACCTTCGCTACAAAACAAACACAAGCAAACTAAAATTGATAGAGGCCCGAAATTTAATACGAAATATTCCAAACTTAAAACTATCTCACGCACACTCACGCACGCTGACGGGTACACGCACACACGCGCAGTGGTCGTATAAACGTGTAAATTCAGTGGTGTGGCGTTTAAGAGGGGACTCTTTGTTACATATTAGGCAAGAAGGGTACAAGACGCGAGGGGGGATACACCGCCCCGATTCACTGCTCTCCGACTTGAGTCTGTTCGAATTTCACATCATTATTATATGGTAAAGGTACTACTGGATTTATTTTATATCGGATTTATGTTTGTGAGAGTAAAAAATTTACCCAGAGTTCTCTTTACGGATAATTGTTTTTAGACACAAAAATACGTTATATTATTTATAAGTAACTGACCAAAACAACGTAGCCTCTCATTTTGATGTTTATAAAAAACACATTTAAGTATTACATGTGTTATATATTTTTTTAAGAAAACCTGAAAGATTTATTTTGGAGCAGATAAAATTAAATAGATTAGATTTGACGTTTGACATGAAATTCGAATAGACCTTTAGACTGTCGAGCAGCACTGAATCAGGGTGAGCATTTCGTATTCAGTAGGTTCGATCAGGAATTTCTTTATTGAACAATTTAGTCCTCCTTATTTCTAATGTAGGCTATGGTGTGAATGAGCAATGGACCGTTTTGCATCTAAATTAAACCATCTTTAAAATTTACTAATAATTATATCTCAGCGTTTACTTTAATATTTTTAAAGGTTAGTAAAATTTGTAGAATTATTCCTCTGTATTTCGTCTCACAAAGTTTTTGATACTTAATGATAACCAAAAAATTTTGTTTTTATCTATAAACCATCCTAATATAATCTCTGAGTCATTCGCTAAATGTTTGGGAGTTCTCATAGATGTGTACATTAATCCAGCAAAGTGAAACCTGCCTTAATTCGGCTCCTTTTTCTTATTTATATTCATAAAAAAATAATAAAAGCGATCAAAATTCTAATCAAAAAGTAATATTATGATCCAATAAGAAAATCTATAAAACTAAAATTTTGTTTCTATATGGAAAACCCAAGCAAATGTAAATCCAGTTAGAAAAATGCTATTAGAAATTAAACAAGGAGTCCCAAATAAAAAAAAATGATTGTCAATATTGTACATAAATGTTTCACTCATATTTATTATTTTTAATTCTTATCTATACCGATCGTATTTCTTTTCGATTGGTATGACATTAATTATGGCTAGCACCCATAATAATTAATGTCATGTTTGGAAAATCAAAAGCCCAATTTCGATTTTCCTTCTAAAAATAAGAAGTAGGTATTCATCACGAACTTATCATTTTCATCTAAACATTAATAATTATTTTCAGAAAAACAATCAAAATAATTCAACAATTATTTTATGAAACAGTTTAAATATTTTATATCTCTGGCGGGAAGCGCGGCTCTTGGCGGCAATCGTGTTCTAGAACTTGGAGCGTTCCCGCGCTCGCGAATGTTTGAAATTAGAACAGTTTTGTTTTTCTTTTTTCTCGACTCAAACCCCGCGATGTGGCAAGGGGCGATAGGTGATTTAAATGCTGGCTGGCTGAGTGGCTTTTTGCATCAGCATTTTTCTTTTTTATACGACGATAGACCCTGTGAAATAAAATCTATATATTGTTTATAAACGAACAACTTGTAATAAACTCAACGCTGTCACTAACTAACTGAAAAACTTATTTAAGTAAGATTTTTAATTTCTAGCTTATGTCAAATCACTAAATTTATCTTTAAAAATAAAAGATTCAGTCTTGCTGCTATTTAAATTTGAGTGCATGTTTTTGCAAAGGTATAACATGGCCTATTTGTAGGCAATAATTACGGTTGTTTTTGCATATATTTCGCGAGGGTCCTTCTTAGCTGATTTATGATATTCTTCCGACGGCGCGCTCGTTATGTTAATCACATTGTTCTGTGTTACATGAATGAAACAACGGCACTATATATACATGCAATATATTATGTACCTACGTGTGTATTGTTATATATTGCGAAAACATGAAATATTAAATTCAATATCATCTATCATAAATATAAAATTACAAAATTATGCACCAGTATTTATTTCAGTACGGGAGTTACTTATAAAATTACTCATCTTTTAGTCTATTTAGTGTTGGATAACTAGTTTAATGTCCTATGTAGTTTTGAAATATCAAGTTCGGATTGATAAAAAGAGCATTTGGTCATATTTACTTCATTATTATTCAAAAGTTATTCATTAGGTCATGATATTACATTGAAATGCATCTTACATACTGGCAAACGCTTTCAAAATCAATACCTTCTAAAATCAAGTATACCACACGTTTTACTTTTAAAGAGCCGAAGAGAAGCGTGACTCTACCACTCGGCTAACCTTACCGCGTTTAGCGACACTAATCCAGGTTCGCACACTAGACTAGCTGGCCAACACTCAGTGTCCAGATTGCCCAGTCACTCGCTCTTCTTTTCAAAAGCCTATTTCTCGACCCACCGGAGCACAATAAAGAAAATTACCTAACCTGGTTAACCAGCCTTTGTTAGTTAATCTGCAGTTTAAGTGAGTAGGTCCCGATAATTTGCGTTTTGTGAACTCGTCCGTTTAAAATGTGCTTTCCGTTTAAAATTTGGGTCTAGGGCGCGCCAAATTTAAAATGGGTTAAGGTTACACCGGTATGGTTGTTTGCATCTTGTTTAGTTCATATTTTAATACACTCAGAAATCCTTCATTCCCCCTATATCTTAGGATAATCGACTACTTTACATATTTCTAACAAGTATCTATGTACGCAAACTTTAAAAAGTTCTAATATCATAATAAATAAAAAAGGTAACGGGTCCATATTCCGAGGTAAATAACAACATTTGAAAGTAAGTAAGAAAAATAAGAATTTGTAACCATCAATATTGATGTGAAATATTGTCTTCTGTAAGAATATACGTTAAATTTTATATTTCTTAACACAGATTCATTGATAACACATTAATTATACTAAAAAAAAAAAATTTATTACACATGTCGATTTGCCCTTATACCGAGGTAGGATTATGGTTTCTTCCATATACCGAGGTAGCCTGTTCCATATTCCGAGTTAGTCCTGTCAGTGGCTCCATGAGTGTGGCCATGAACATAAGGAAATTACAATCTAAAATATCGATATACTTTTTTAACCCTAAAGTACTCCAAATAAATTCAATTATTCTAAATAGGAGTTGAAAATAATGAAAAGAATTAAATACTCTCCATTTATATTGGTTTTCGTGATAATTTCTATTATTTATGTAACATTTTCATAATTCATTATTGCAACTGGTAACATTGGCTAGAAAAAATATTCATAATGCTTCTATGATGTTCTATGGACTTTTCCAAGCGATTAAAAAAAAAATAGAGTAGAGATGGGGTAAATTGATGAAATAGTGACAGTAATCGAATATAATCGATTATTGAACTCGAATGATTTAAACATTTTTTACTATAGTTTTTATCTAAGTAAGGTCTAAAATTTTTCCACGATATTTTATGTTCTTACTTAAATGTTTAAAAGTTGATGATACGTAATAAAAGTAGATGTGTAAGGGATGAGGAAAAGTATCGAATACTTACAAAAGCCAAATACCTTATCAGTACTAATTTCCGATGAGTACCTAATGTATTTACCATAAACGAATATGATTATAATAAAAGTATCTACCCAGGAATCGATCCAGCATCGATTATTTTTTCATTCAAGCATAGGTCGGAAGCAAGGAACATTGCACTAGGTACATCTCTATGGCGCATGCGCGCTGGACTGGAGGCGCGCCGGCGCCATGTTCAATTTTCCGCCGAAAAGTTTGCCGCTATACTTTGAAAGTATTATTGTTAAGTCTTTACATTAGAAAACAAACATCTTTTATTAAATTATTATGTTTGTATTTGCAATATGCAATTGGAAAATCGATAAGGTAAGCTTGTGTGCGAATTATTTTAGGAAATTACGTAAAATGGAAATATTTTTATGTTTTTATCAGTAATTTGGCATCAGTTTAGTTACTAACCTAGGTTTTTGTTCTAGCGTTTTCGTTTCTAAACTCACTAAGTTTTGTGAAAATGGGTACCAACTTATAAGGATAAGCTTAATTCTGTCAACTATCCATACAATTTACCTACTTACTTTATTTTTCAGTGACAACAACAAGAAAATGAAAAAATCAACCAGACCCCTAAACCAAACATGAAATGCAGTATACAGGACATTCATTTATCTGGGAATTCTGGGATAACAATATTACAACGGCCATCAGACCTCGAAGTAGAAGGATAATGGAAATAAAATATAGAAATGAAATTAGGCAATTGTGTATATAAGTGTTATAAAAACTCCACGGTCGTGTGTGTTATTTTATTCACCCAAATAAAGTTTTACGTCTACAAATTTCTTTCTTTCTTCTTTTATAAAGAGTAATAAGTAGGTAGTATCTAGTAGTAGTTTCGTAAAGTCAGGCATATCTATCCACACCCCTTTTATATTTAGGAAGAAAGTCGCTAATTCATCTTGATTTTATGGTTTGATGACGGCATCGGATGACACTGCGAAGGTGTGATGTAGTCATATTCCGATTTCCGAGGTACCTACCTATGTAAAATGTCATACTCCATATTAGGGGTTCAGCAAGTATTTTAATAATCCATATTCCGAGTTATCAAATTATCGATTTAGAAACAACATAGATTTGTTACTCAAATCATACATAAAATATTGGTAAAATTATGTATCACTTACGTTAATAGCGATGAAATAACACTGTTTTTTATCATTTCAAATATACATACTAAGTTAAGGTTTTCTATGTAACCATGATTTTTGGGTCAACAATTATCGTGTCATATTAAGATTCCTAGAGGATATTTTGTACCGCCGAATTAGGTTATAAGCTTGTCACGTTCATCATTATTATTATGTAATCAAGCATATACTTCAAATGTTATTATTTGTAAAGTTATAAGCTAAAAATCATGACATAGTATTTTTCCTTATACCGAGGGTAACTCGGAGTTAGGAACAACGTATAAAAATCAGGCCCTTATACCGAGGTATTTTGTTTTTGAGTTTAAAGGGGTTAAATTAGTTTAAAAAGAGTTAAAATTTAAATTTGGGGCCGTCCATTAATCACGTGAGCCTCAAAGGGGGGGGGAGGGGTTACTGAAAACCTCACGAAACATCACGAGGGGGGAGGGGGGGTTCTCGTTAGACATCACGTGTATTAATTTTTTGTCAAAAATTAGGTATTTCTGAACCGATATTTTGGACGGCGCAAAAATTTTAACGATTTGTAGTATGACCTATATTTTTTCTAGTCAAAAATTGCCTTTACATAGACTTCCAAAAAAATACACGTGATCCAGGGGGGGGAGGGGGGGTTGGTCCCAAACCTCACCAAATATCACCAGGGGGGAGGGGGGGGTCAAAAAATGAGAAAAACGACCTCACGTGATTAATGGACGGCCCCTTTAATGTAAGTATAAGAATATAATAAACTAAATATAAACTATTTACAAAGTTGAACGTCGTATAAATATTAAAAAACACAATTATTAAATATGGCTGGCCTTACGTAAGCCGGGTCGCGTTTGTATGAAAAACATGGCGGCGTCGCCCTCACGGCACATTACATGAGTTTTTAGTAATTTTAGGCAATTTTAAACATATTTACTACATCAAGTAGTTTCAGTTAAAGATAATGAACGATTAAATGTAATTTTAGAGTATCCAAACCTATTAAAATGAGTAATAATCATGAAAATAAATATAACTCGAAATAAGGACGCCATTTTGAATACCGCGATATATGGACCCGTTACCTTAAATCCTAAAATAAAAACCAAATATTATCACAATCCAAATCAAAACATTTATTCAATCTAGTGTAGGACATTATATATTTTATTATTACGATACAAGAAAACTTAATTAATAAACAAGCAAGTAATAATAAATAAGTACCTACGTACATAACCTAAACGTAAACTAATTAAATTGAATGTGAACGTAATATAAAATTAACTAAAAAATAGTTTTCATTGGCAAGACCGGCGTTGCTTGCTATCGAAACACGTACCCAGAAAGATATAAGTATTTAAAAAAATCAAGCCAAAATAAAAAGCTCAATAATTTCAGCGATCTTATACTCTCTCTCTCTTTTCAGGGTTCAAAATACCAGTAGTGACATCTAGTTGTGAGTAGTGCTACTAGTTTAGTACTTTCTACTCACTAATAGATGGCGCCCTGAAAAAATATGTTGTTTCATGTCTCCGATAGAGGCGCTGCTGTTGCAAAAAGCGACATCTGTTGTCGAGTAGCTTACGAAAAGTATTGTAAAGAAAAGGGACAGTAAAGTTATATTCGTTCGAAGTGATTTAGAAACAGCTTTTGATCATGTAGTTTTATTCTTCATATTAAATAAAACATATTTATTTGTGTATTCTTGTAGGTACATAACAAAATTAATAAAACTAGATGAAAATAGCAACAAGCATAAAAAAACAATTCAATGTAACTTTCGTTTACCATCGCATTTTCGAAGACAGGGTGATACTTGCAACTTGAATTCCTCTAAAGGGTGAATGTTGATTTAGTTTTTAAAATTTGAGATAATTCTTTAAAAAATCGATATTTAAATGACAATGGACCGCAGCCGGCCAGCTGCCCGTGGACCGGTCGCGCGAGGGGCGATCGTTCTACATTTGTATTGAAAACTGATACTTCCTTTATCATTGGTTCTTTCCATAATTCACTTACTTAAAAATAGTTTAAACATTTGGTTTCAAGTCGAATTCAAATATTATCCATAAAGAAATACAGTAGACTTCAAAAGTATCTACTATCATACATACAACTTGCAAATAGCAATAACTTTATAACTAAAACTTGAAAAATAATTTAATAACTTTACATGCAAATTCATAAAGTTAAAAAAAGAGTAGTGATGCCATTTTTCTTACTAAATACGTTTTTTTTAAAAAAACACGTCAAGTTCGGCGAGGATGTTGCTTTTAAGACTCCATTCAATACTAGAATTTGCGTATGCAGAAAAATATATAAACTGTAACAATTTACATAATTATCTACCAACGTACCTAGTTTCACTTTTTAACAGCTATATATTACCTAAACGAGGCTTTTTTAAGATTTCCGAAAAGCTGACATAACTTTTTTGTATATGCTTCACAACTTTTGCAAGTATATACATAAATACCTATTAAATTTTGTAAGAAACAAAATTATGTCCAAATTGCCAATCAACCAATTCTGTAAACTACAAAAAAATTGCCCGTAGCAAATCTTTTGGAAAGTAGGTAGGTAAGAAGTATAGCAAGAGAATAAACAATGTTGCCAAAAAAAATATCACAATCAAAATCAATCAAAGACATAAAGACACTATTTTGATCCCTATTTGTATAGATAGCAGTAGAGCTTTATCTAGACCCAATAAATAACATGTTATTTATACAAACCATGTTTCGTAAAAGTTACTTTCAAAACATTCGCCGCAGAACACACTGCGTCTTTTTTCATTAAAAACAAAACATGGAAAGCTTTTGTCAATAAACCTATATTCTTTTTTTTAGTCCTCAAACTATGAAAACTATCGGTATGATTCGGCTATCGGACACATCAGTAAGAACACATGCAAACAAGCTGCCCAGTGATACCGGCAAACTAAATAGACCAAGTATGGTACAGTCGCGTGCTCAAATAAAATAAACTAACCAACGTAAAAAAATCCACGACTTTCTACACTAAAAGTAGTAACTATAACTTTTGAACGGCATAGCTGATTGTTATAAAATATAGCTAAGAACACTCGAAGTAAAATTAACTAGACACGATAAAGTAATAACACTCCTCTTTTTCGTCGGGGGTAACAAAATATAATATTTTTAGTTTCTTTGGAATATATTACTATAGAATTCGTTATGGTTTCGATATTTGAATAATAAGTACCTACAGGTCCATCAGCCTAAAAGCCATCTCGATAAACGTAATTTTTATTTAGATATATTACGACTTTAACACGCTTCAAAATCCTTTTCGCCACAACAGTACCTGTTGAACATCATCTTTTTTATTTCTCCGGCCCGAATCGAAAACGTTCGAATACTAAAAATCGAATAAATCAAAAATAACTGATCTCACACAAAAGTCCATTCACAATTAAAACCAGTTTTTTTATTATGATTTTCTAAAAACCCGCAGCATCCGCGCTTTTGGATTCATCTTTTGTGAGCTTTTATGGTGAAAAGACAAAGTACGATTTTGATAACCGGTTTCTTTTTGTATTTTTAAAACGCGTATTTAGGTCAGCAACGGCCAGTAGCTGGGATTCTGAACAGTCCTCCTTGGTCTGTGAGTCGGGATACTCGGGATAAACTGTGATGTTCGATTTAAAAAGTTATGTTAATTAGTTTTCTTTTTGGAGCCGCGAGGAAAATGTAAGTGAGAAATCTTTAGGTCAGCCTTTACGATTGTCTTACCTTTTTGGACTAAAAAAATAATTAATCTGTCTATCAAACGTGTTAAGCTTTGAAATTAAAAAATAAGATAAACTCCATACTTACCTACAGTTAGCGACAGAATTCAAAAGTACTTATATTGTAATTGGTCCGTTCACATACTTTAATTAAGGTAAGGTAATGTTATTCAAAAACGTTATTTAATAACTACTGCTATTCAAAAACGCGTCCAATGGTATTTCTTTTGTTTCTTTAGTAAATATTTATGTACACTATACATAGATAAATTCCCATTTATGTCCTAAGTATATAGTATAGGGGTAGATCAGAGACTACCATATGGATCCCCAGTTGTGTACCGTTCTTCACAAACTTTTCAATTTCTTCAACACTCTGAATTCGGTTTACTTCTATTACAAGAACGCTAAATTTAACGACTTTAATGAAACTTTTTTAATATATTATTACCATAACTATTATACTTTTTGTATAATTACTAAGTACCGTGATCTTGAAGGTTCCTGTGCCATTATACTTAGCACTCATTAGTTATTCATGGATGCAATAGTTACTTGCAAATGTTGAGTAATGTCCGTTAAATTTACTTTCACACACTAAGGATTGATACGAATTTAGTACAAAGACTTATTTAACTTTTCAGATTATTTATTTTATTTTACATACCTACGTGAACTATGAAGTAAAAGGTTTCCATAGTGCATTCACACACTCAAAAATACATTATTCTTACATAATCATTGGCATCGCAGGGGAAGCCGCTAAGTTGGTTCTAAGCAAAACACACATATTTTTCTTATTATTTTCGCGTTAATTTTTTTCTTTTACAACACACTTGCTGTTCCCGCGAGCTTTGCTTCACCTTAAAAAGTTTTCCCGTGGGAATTCCGCCAGAAAAAATATAGCCTATGTGTTAATCCGGAGTGTCAGCTAACTCCATACCAAATTTCATTAAAATCTGTTCAGCCGTTTTGACGTGAAGAAGTAACAAACATACACACTCACATACAAAAGTTTCGCACACACACATTTATATTATTCGTAAGATAAGTGGGATACTCATGCATAAAACAAAACCGCTACATATCATATAGGAATTCACAAAAAACAAGAAGTTGTTAAAAATTGCCATTTCCAAATCCCAATATTGCACATAAAGCGACGTTCGAGTATCGATTTAAGGGCCCCCTTTCTCGTATTATTATTTTTTTACATAACAAAGAAGAAATGTTTTAAGGAGGAGTTTCGCAAGGGCCCGCGCCCCCTCGTCGCGGCCCTGTGTGTGTGTGTGTGTGTGTGTGTGTGTGTGTATGTATGTGCGCGCGTGTGTGTGTGTGAGTGAAGCAAGACTATCGGAGACGATCGGGGGGCCTATTTGCAGAATGCTTGACGGGTTTTGATATATTTTTTTAAGATTTATGTTGAAGTTAAATACGTAAAGTTGGTTATTTAGGGGAAAAAATATATCGATTTAATACATAATTACTAAATCCTATATTAGTTTGAAATGTTTAGTACTTAGTTAACTATATTTCTCTAGAAACATAAATAGTTTAATATTTTTCAAGAAATAAATAAATTTTTCATTAAATATCAGTTATTAAATAAAAAATTACTGAACCCTTACTTCGAAATTTAGTAGCGCAGTCTGAAGGATAAATTATTTTATTTCAATGAATACTTGGAAAGCATAAAAACAGATTGAACCCAAAGGTACTAAGTACCTACTCCATTTTAACTTTTATACATCATCAATTTTGAAATCAATTGCTGGCATTAAATTTTGATTCGATCAAAAATCCACAACTATTTATCAATTTTAAAAAAATTACTTACCTAATTTTATACCAACAAATTAAATATTTCTCCAATATGGCCACTCTTTTTGCCAAGTATTAATTATAAACAAATTTTACGGGTTTTCTAAAAGTTCCTGTAAAAAATTACCTGAAACAAAAGAGCTATTTGAATAACTTTCTAACCTAACCTATATTTACCTACTGCAAAACGATCAAAACATTTCCAACGCACTATAAGAAGCAGTAGGGGCCAAAGAAAGCGTCTCTTGGCTTCTCCCCGCACGCACACATCGACAGAACGCATTAAAAAATTCACTCACTCACACACTCACAGTGCCAGGCTGAATATCAATACATTCATTAGAAGCATTTCTTTGATTCAGCCCACAGCGCCCACAGTGCACCTAATTGCACGTCTAGAACCAAAGATTGAACCCTGACAAGAGAAACACGGAACAAAAAACGGCAGTCACGTGGTGTTTGGATGTTTGCTTGTGTTTGTTTTTGTGTTTCAAGTTCAAGATTTGAGGAGTTTTCCTGGATAAATCAATTGCATAAAAAATATATGTTTTACTTCAAGTTACTTATTAATAAATAAAGCCCTGAGATTTTAAGTTATTTACTGCATGTTAAAAATTTATTCATTATACATGATTTCAAAAAATATATACTTAGGTACACACTACACTACCTAATAGTATGCAATAAATAAATGCATAGCATACTTGGTATACTTTTTATTGGAGAAATACAGAGTTACATACATGACATAATTTAAGGCATAACAGATTTCCGTCATTAAACCTAAAATCAAAATTATAAGACCACCTTTACCCACTCCATATCTTACGATCACCAGCGCCCTCATACCAAGCGTCTAAATTTCAATCTTGACTTTTTTTTCTCCTCGGCAAAGGGTCCAAATGGATGCAGAAGGGAGATTCGTTTGATGTAGCGCGCGTCTTAAGGCCGGAGCAAGGGGGTGTATGAAAGCTTGCTTGGGGGACGGTTTCGCACTTTTGTGTATGAATTTTCGGTACACCCCGCGGCAATTGTATTGATTTCAGAAAAAATATATACTAATGTACAGTTGCTTTGCATGTTTTTTTGTGATATTTCTGGAATAGTTACTGTTAAAAAGTCAGAGGTACTTTTTGCAAATTCTAAAATCATATTTTTTAAGCATCACATCAAATTTACGTTTCAAAATTAAAATGTGTTGAAATATCAAGAGTTGCTGAATGATATCCAAGAAAAATGTAGCTACTTAGTGGGTTTACTACAGATGTGCTACTTTAAACTAGAAAATATGGGAAAGTTAAAAAATATAAAATTTACAGTTCTTAAAATTTATGTTTGTATCTTATATATAAAAAAACTATATATTCCCTGACAATGTCAATAGCCTTTCTTGATTTTGTAAAATGTGATGAACTCTAACTATGTATCTAAATCAAAGGCATAAAATATATACCTACCTAGCTGTATGTAAATAAATCAATAAACTTTGCGATTTGTACTCAATAAAAATAACAAATCTCCATTTATAAACATGAACATGTCATCGACCATCGCATTTACATAACTTTACTACGATAATAATTCAAACAGTTAGCAACGCTTCAGCCCTATCCAACAAGGTATATGTATGTGAGTTCTACCCTCATAAGCAAAATGTATGAGCCTATTTGTGTACGATCGGTTAAGTTATTAGAAATTGATAGACGTCTGTGGATCGGAATTTGGGGGAGATTGTAATAAGTTTGTCGGTTTTCTATACGAGATCTTAGCAGTTATGAATTAGGGCGGAGTGGTCAGGGTCAGATGTGTTGATGTTGAACCGATACATTCCGAATTCACGTATCTAAATGGATGATTTAGAACGGCAAGAAATACACACAAAAAAACCTTTTTGTAAATATTATTAAATTAATATAATAAAGTTCTTAACACTATTAATATTCTTCATTTGAGACCTGCGTTTTTCTTAGACAGTTTCAGAAAACACGTAAAAAATTAAATATTTAGCAATTTTTTTATTTTAAATCAGTAAACCGTGACTTATTTTTGAAAACGATAAAACTTTTGGAATAGCTCCATGGCCATAATACCTATTATTAGTTGACAAAAATCACTTCAAGGTTTTATTGTACATCATTTCAAATATCATGTCCTCTACAAGAAGAAGTTTTTTTAGTAGCTTTAAGATAACATTATAATCACAGTATTTTCCAGAACACAACAGGTATAACATAACCCCCTCACGGCTTCGGTAAACAACACGGTAGCGATACAATATGGACAACATCTCAACTGGACTCTGCTCATCGGAGCAAAAACTGATACAGATCCTTTCAGTAGCAGACACGGCGGTGGCCGGTAATACATTCAATTACCTTACAATATGTATGTACTGTACATGTCATCTACATTGTGAAAATGATTTATGTACTTAATCTAAAGATAAGAAAAGAAATGTTTGCAATTTTGGACAGATTTTGATATGAAATTTATAGTTGCAGACTTACATAATACTAGTCTTATCTAAATAAGTAGTTTTTAATAAACTGCCTTCTTAGTACTAAAATTATGTCATTTATATATTTATTGTAAAAACTTTTTAATATAGTTACTTATCCGTTTTTAATCCAATAAAGTGGCCTGAAATCTAACATTTAATTCAAAAAGTTGATGAAAATCGATTTCTTACCATAAGCAGGTACCCAACTGCCTCTTTCGTACTAAAATTATGTCATTTATTAGCTGTTGCTCACGAACTTCGCCTTAACGGCGTTACTGGGGTGGGGCTAAAGAGGTAATGATTGTTTTCCATTTGGCGGCGCTATTTAGCCGAAGTAATGCCCTTAAATGGATTCCCGTGGATTTTTGAAAACATATAACAATCATTTTATTTCTATTCAAATGTGCACCATATTAGTCTGTGTAGATATTTTTAGTAATAGATCTTAAGCTGTGTGCGGTATCGATGCTCCCTCTAGCTTGACAAAAAACGAACGAATAATAAATCGATGTAAAAAAATTACGATCAAGATGGAGTTTCAGTGCAAATAAACGTCTCGACATATAACATCCCACTTCTACCACTGAGCTTTTATTTTGAATGAGTTCGCTTTTACGACTTTGTGACTTTATTCATTGGTACTATGGTTGATATTAGGTTGAACTTAAAACGGTTTGACAGTACTCGTAAACAAAATGCGGACAGATTTTTGCTTCCTTTTTGTGTGTGACACTTCATCTTAATCGTACATTGTGAATCTAAGATTACCGCAGTAGCGTTCCGAAACTTCGTTTTTCGTAAGCTAGAGTGCTCCCTTGATACCGTTTCTTCCGATTTCGGTTTCCGTTGTAAAAACGGTCGCACGGACTTGTACCACATTTAACGGCTAGACTGCAGTCGTCGAAATATAATAGGCCCGTTTGGACAGCTCCTAAATATATGGGATGACAGCTGGTGTCAAACCTAAATCATGAAAAATCAAAAAAATATGTAACTTGTCGTGATTTAAAAGTTATTTTTATTTTAAGTTATTTTAGTTAGACCGTTAAAGCTGTAATACATAATAAGCCAGATTATTTATCTTTCATCAAGTAAATCAAGAGTAAATAGCAAATTTGTGTAGCTGTCCAAACTAGCCTATTATATTTCGACGACTGTAAGTAAAATTGAGGATAAGCATCGCCTTAACTTAATACCTCCTTAAGAAACATATTCTAGCTCTGTATCGTATATGTTTCTATTGAGGTTGCGAGTAGGAGTGAAGCTAGTCCGTAGGATCAAATTAATCAAATGTTGTTTATTAATTTGACGTAAAATTTTATAATTATTTTTTGATAGTCACAACTACACAAAGGCTCTGTAACTATGGAGAAGAAATAGCGAAAACTCACAAAGGATTCACAAAATTCATGCTAAGATTAAGAAAAAATCTTATATTTGATTAATTCTGGGTCGGATCTTGGTAGTCTGTGAGTAGGAAATTTTGGTTCGATATCTATCTCTTGTTTTGTTAAATAAGTTCCAAATACATTTAAAAACGGAATAAACTACAGTAAAATTTAAATCCCAACGTTGGTGTAATTGGATCCTTTGTTATTTCTAAATTATATGACATTTTCTTTTCAGACTTATGTTATGGGTAATAAATACATATACATTTATATGTATTTATTACTATCCATTTATTTCTGTATTATATTCTTGGATAACCTGACAAAATACAAAAAAAAAACTGGATCCAAAACGTACCTAAAGCATGAACCACTTTTAGGCCAATTTTAGACCGCCAAATATCACTCTTTCTTATACTTATAGTAATTTTTTGGAAACCATTTTTTTTTCTAATAATAAAGTAGTTAACTAGGTACACATAGCTCATAATAGGTCAGTTGTTGTATGTGTTACAAGCGTGCCCCCCGTGCCCCCAAGCGTGCCCCCAGCAGGGATGCGACTGCCTCAGACACGACCAGTTATGTATCGGAAAATGTATTATTAATTTACTTACTTGTTATTAAATT
Source organism: Plutella xylostella (assembly GCF_932276165.1). Taxonomy (NCBI): domain Eukaryota; kingdom Metazoa; phylum Arthropoda; class Insecta; order Lepidoptera; family Plutellidae; genus Plutella; species Plutella xylostella. Next base: position 7,168,146 of record NC_064005.1, read on the forward strand.
ATTCCGTTGCATTTATTTTTAGATTGATATTTACGGGGTTTGTTATTGTTGTGGGTTTGTCTCGGGCATCTTAGGGGTTCCCTGGCTGAATCATTTTGAAAAAAAGTTTACCTTTTTTTTTAGTTTAGTTTTTAGTTTAAAATAATATTTTGAACTCGTTTCTTTTTCTCCAGACTTTTAAGTTTAGAAGTCTAATTCCAATTGTTAAGTTTAAATAGTTAGGTAATTTTCCTTTATCTACTCCAAAAACCAAGCAGCTAGGTACCCTTTATACAAACCTAGGTAACCTACAGTAGTAAAAACCAATAGGCGTCGTCCTCGACCGAATATAAATCTAAGATCTTCCCTCCACTTAAGATCTAATACTAATTTCCTATCTCCAAATCGATGTATCAATCTCGTTACGAATACAGTCTATTCAATATAGCTTGTCCTAAACAAAAGATTAAAATTTATTTTGTTTAAATCGGTTCGGAGTCTGCCTTTTTAGGGTTCCGTAGCCAAAATGGCAAAAACGGAACCCTTATAGTTTCGTCATGTCCGTCTGTCCGTCTGTCCGTCTGTCCGTCTGTCACAGCCGATTTACTCGGAAACTATAAGTATTACAGTGATGAAATTTGATGGGAATATATGTTGTATGAACCGCTACAAAAATATGACACTAAATAGTAAAAAAAAGAATTGGGGGTGGGGCCCCCCATACATGTAACTGAGGGATGAAATTTTTTTTTTCGATGTACATACCCGTGTGGGGTATCAATGGAAAGGTCTTTTAAAATGATATAAAGTTTTCTAAAAAACATTTTTCTTAAAGTGAACGGTTTTTGAGATATCAGCTCTCAAAGTCGTAAAAAGTATGTCCCCCCCCCCTCTATTTTTATAACTACGGGGTATAAAATTCTAAAAAAAATAGAGGTGATGCATGCTAATTAACTCTTTCAACGATTTTTGGTTTGATCAAAGTATCTCTTATAGTTTTTGAGATAGGTTGATTTAACTGTAATATTATATTTGCTGCTACGGAACCCTTTGTGCGCGAGCCCGACTCGCACTTGGCCGGTTTTTTTGTTAGTAATTTTTGCCATTAAGGATTGAATTCTGCAATAATTATAATATTCAGTTAAGTAAATTTATTTAAATAATAATTTCAAAACATAAGAATAATAAAACTTAAAATCCACTCTTACTTAGTCCAAAAAACGTAAATTACTAGATTTTTCTTTAAAATTGTGTGAGACTTTTATGTATGACTAATTTAAAAAAAGAAACAATTAAGTACATAATTAATTAAATTTAAAATAAATGAATTATGAACTAAATTATTTTGAAAAGTAATCTGTATTTCATGAGGACTAGCTACATTGAATATACTATACACGTGTATTTATTTCCACTTTGTATGTATGTACATATATATGTGTGTGTGTTTACAGGAGCGGTAGTTTCCGGCGGATGTGACGTCACGCCGCCGCAGCGCCCCCTCCCGCCCAGTGGTCGCAACTAAACACTCAAGAGTTAAGGTATATAAATACACACACTAGCAATGAAAAAGTTCCAGTGACATATCAAATGTCAATGGCAGATGGAACTTTTTCATTGAAAGTGTGCGTAGCAACCTAATTTGAATTAAGAAGTGGTTAGGCCGGTAACTTTAGTTGCATTATTGCATATTTTTTAACCGCTTAGCCAATAATTGGCAAGGCTAGGTCTAGGCCGTCTAGGTAAGTTTGTAGGCTGTGTGTCTGTCTGTGGTTCGAAGCTCTCATTTTGAGTGAATGTTTTTTATAATGTTCTTATGAGAAATAAAGTACCTTAAACCTTAAGCTCCAACACAGAAAGATGGACCGATGCAAATTTCTCTTGAGAGTTGATTTGATCGCGAGTTTGCGAGTAAGTTTGCTATCACAATTTATTCAATCGTCAGAAATCGAACATCCCATCCCATATACGCACGAATCGAAGCCGGTACCTCCTGAAGGGCTAGCACGGGGCGCATTTCAGACGTAACAGAAGTTTTGCATCGCGCAGCCACAAGAGCGAGCGCGACGGAGAACTTTTGTCACGTCTTAATAGCACCCCGTGCTAGCCCTTCTGGTAGTCAACCACTGCGCCATCAATGCAATACTCACTCCATCCAATTAGTCCGTTCCTAGGAAAGGCTGGCTCATAGAATATCTCGGACATTAAGTAGTTAAACCTTTCTGTCCTTATTCAATCAAGTGGACACGGTCACAGACGGTCATTTTGTAGGGAAACTGGCTCAGGAGAACTATCGTGTAAAGTAATGAATTGCATTACCGACACTCGGCTTAAATTTTGGGTGACTTTTACCAAACGCTAAATATGTATATTTAAAATTGTATTGATATCAAATTTTAAATACTTAGGTACAAAAACAGAGGTTAGACTGTAAACTTGAGATTTGTTTTTAAATCGGTACAGCATTGGAATACCAGTCCAAAGTTGGTATACTTAGTTACGCTTAGCATTACCACTTAGTGTCCGCTACACAATATTATTTTGTTATTCGGTTCTAGCAAAAATTGTAGGTATATTAAAAAAATCCAAATCCGCTCATAACCCATACGAAAGAATTATTATGATATACTAACCCCTATGCTATATTTTAAATTTAAAAAACGTTTAACAAATGACTTCTATACACACGAGTAATGTCTTACTATACCTCAGTCAAAAAGCTGACATTCGTATATCACAACGTCAATTCTATGAATTTGGGGGTTACCTTCTGGAATACGAAGCCCGGCACCCGCAATGAAATTCGGTAGTAGGGTCATCTAGGGGTTGATTGAAAAGACTGTCCAATGCACTGGTCGTGTAATGTAAATGAGGTTCTGTCTCCACGGAACAGAGCTGGAGAAAGAGATGTCTTATAGGAATAGGGAATGGAGAAGAGTAGAGGTTTTTAATAATTAAGGGTTAGTAACAGGTATGAAGTCTTCTAAATAAAGCTCGATTCTATTATAATAAATTCTTTATAACACAACAAATTTACGTGTACATAGGCTAACTTAATACTAATAGCATTTTCTACCATTTAACCTTTGGTGTTCTATCTTATTATCATGCGGATATTATAAAAAGCAAACATCTTACACAAGATTTATCGCGTTGTAGGTATCGAAATTTTGTAAGTAAGGAAAAATATTCCTATCGTCGACTCTACCCTATTCACGTAACTCTTTGTCTGTCTAAAGTAATTATAACCACAACGTTGACAGAGTGGTCGGACCACGTGACCACCCCTTTTACCAACCACCTTCGAAGAAAGGTGTTGTGGTGTTTGTCGGTCTGTTTTTTAGCAACGAAACGGTTGGATTGATATGGGTTTAAGTTTTATTATAAACATTATAAAGTATTTTTAACTAAGTTTTGTGATAATAAGAACAGCCGTTCTAAGATCTCTATGTAGAGAACAATAATTACGTACTTCATTTTGCTATTTTTAAAATGTAATCTCATCATTATAATGATAAGCAGACATGATCTATGGCAGGTACCATTGAATTTAACAACTCTACATATAAAACCTTACCTATTATCATGTAAACATCGCATCTCCACACATCAGAAAGTAATATATTAAATCCGATGAATCAAATTAATACTTTCCTCACTAGGGTGAGCCTAACCCCAAGTTGTCAAATCATGCAATGAAACGAAAGCTGAATTGCAATAAATAAATTCGCGAGTCCCGATACGGTGGTACCGGCACTAGCGACCCCCGGAAACGCTCCCCTTCGATTTTCAAATAAAATAAAAGAATAAAAATGGCCGCCTTACCCCCGCGTCTTGTTTTTATCTCTTCCTTATGTAAATGACGGTGAATTATTGAAGATTTAATGAGTTTGAAGAACTTTTCCGACGACCTCGGCGTCGAATGCGGCTCGAGGCGTTCGTTACGACTGTTCTTTCAATTCTTTGTTTGAAAAAAAATAAAAGATGCTCAGAATAAGTATTGACAGGAGGATAGTTTAAAAAGATGGCTGCAAACAAAAAAGGCCAGCGCGTTAGAGATAAAGCAACAGTATTTTCCACGAGTTGAGTACGTTTGTTGAGTTGTTTTGTACCTACAATACAATAAACATTATACCTATTATAATTAATCTACAAATTCTCACAACTGTTAGGAGGTTAACTAATCATACATAATTCCAAGTCGTACCTTTAGAATGAAGAGGTTGAAGGAAGTTCTTAATATATTCAACGAGCAAGTGTTCACCGGAAACGGAACCAGCCATTGTGACGACACCGGAAGTAGCGAAGACTTCTCCTCTACGTAATAAATTTGGCGGGTAAATTTTGGCAACCTCGAGGCTTGAGATAATAATCTCAAGAATATCGGAATTTATTAGAAGATGATAATTTAGAATGTTTTTGTTTCACTAGTCACAGTTTTATACTACTATTGATAGATATTATCTGCAACCAGCAATGGATAATTACTTAATTAATTTTTATGCAAAACAACATTATAGTATATGTATTTGAATATACACGAGATTATACCTAGGTCCACTGTAGTACCTAGCGTGATCAAACTTACAACTGAAACTTACAAGTTAAGTAGCAACAGCAACAAATCAATTGAGTAATTATTGACAAGTTACGACCGACAATCGGCTTTCAGACAGACAGTGCTTACAATTAGAACTGCTCCTTAACTTAACAGCAACTATTCCAAAGTGCTGTCGGTGTAAACTTCCCGGTGATTTAAGCAGAATCCGTCTGTTCGTTGGTCCACTCCCGTTTTGACTTTTATTTAGATTTTTGTTAATTCAAATTCAAATTCAGTGTTAAAATAATAAACAAGCGATCATTATGGACCCGGGAGGGCACATAAATTTCATATTAGGAGAAGGGAGGAGGAGGACTTAGCATTTATTTAGTTAATTCCACTCACGGGAGTCACGAGCTATGAAAAAGTTCCAGTAACAATAGCACCTAATTACTCATAAACGGAAAAATCTAGCTTAATGATGCCGTCTGCAGTAAAGTACATTTGATAGCGCATTCAGAACGCTATCAACTATAAACGTAAATATTTTGATAAAATTCTAATAACTGTCAAAAAAGATTCATTTGTGGTCAACTTTGTAGGATGAACTTTTTAATTGCTCGTTCGTGTGACATAGAACAACGCGAACTCAGTTGTCTCGTGAGTGTACATTACAGATAACATCACTATTTTCAACTAAAATTCGTATGTTCCTGACTTGATGCTAAAGGTAAAGGGAGCAGACCTCCAAGTAGCCAGTTGTTTATTGAGAAACAAATAGGTACAATAATACCAATTGTGTAGCGAAGGACAAAGTTGCTCCAACTATTGTAGATATTCGATAAATCGCGCAACGAAACTTGCTAACACCGGACTTACGGTCCAAGAAAGTATCCAACTAGCTCTGTCCAGTGCACTAGAGAGGGGACAACCCGGTGGTCAGTCTATCGATGATGCAGATTAGGGTGTCCACACGTTCGGTGACCGACTTTTTGTAGAGGTAAATACACTCACGAGTAATGAAAAAGTTCTAGCGACATAATTTTATGTCGATGGCAGGTGGAACTTATTTATTGGTCGTGAGTTTAGAACATAAGTACCTACTGTTTGCAATAGTGAAATGCAAACATCCTGCAAAAAGTCGATCGGAAATAGTATGTATATGTATAGAAAAAAAACAGTCGTGTCGCACCACAAAAAGTCGGTCGTGGGCTCCCTTATCGCGATGCTATCTTCACTTCTTGTGTTCACTACTTCACTGTCATGTTGGTAACCAGCATAGCCTGCCAATCGTGGACATAATACTCTATGCGATAAACCTGGCCACTAAAAGCGATAAAGATGAAGATTCTTAAACTTTTGTTGCTAAGTAGTAACGCTTATCCGTACTATTCAAGGTTTTTACCTTGATGTTATGGTAACTATCGACAGTGAAACCTACTACCCTGCCCTTCACTAGTTCTGTAGTTTTGTTCCAAGTTGAAGCGTTTAAGCTGAGACCGTAGCTTACTTATTACCTGAGACGGCACAACTTGATCCAACAATACTCACCCTTGCACGAAGGGGGAGTAACTGAAAATTTGCCAATCCGTTGTCCTACTAATCTCATTTCTTTTCAATCTAGTCATGTATCCCAAAACTCTATGATGCATTAAAATCTATTATTGATACCGTCATCTACACAGAACTTGGATGAATACAAATTCATAATTTATTACTTACATACTTACTTATTTCGATCTGGCGTTACGAATCCTAATCCTAACTATATAATATTATAAATGCGAAAGTAACTGTGTCTGTCTGTCTGTCTGTCTGTCTGTTACTCTTTCACGCCAAAACTACTGAACGGATTTGAATGAAATTTGGTATACATACGGTCTAAACCCTGGGAAAGAACATAGGCTACTTTTTATCCCGGAATCCCGGCGAAGCGAAGCGCGCGGGAACAGCTAGTATAATAAAAGATCTATCTTCTTTTAGATGGTTTTCATACGCTGCATGTTGCGTGCATGTGTAGCATGAAAGCCCGTAGATATAATATATGTTTTCTGTTTGACTCTACGCAAACGAAGCGACTTGCTAGCAACGTTCGGACACGCATTCACGCAACACGCAGCGTGATGCGTGCTAATGTGGGAACCGCTTCAGGTACCTACTTATAGCTTAGAGCATGTACTAGTGAACCTAGGTACCTAGCATAGAATAACGAGACTAGCACTTGTACTTGTTATTCTATGGTACAGTAAGGTGCAGATAAACCTGACCCCCCTCAGAAGCATTGTTAGTATGAGAGGGGGGTCAGGTTTCTTTGCACCTGACCGTACCTAGTAACAATTCTGTCCCACTTCACGGCTAGACGTCTATAGGTTAGGTCTAAGTTGGTGAAAGGGGAGATATTCACCCTCTCACAGGACATTTATTAATAACTCAAATAGAAATACGACGTAACTCTACATCTCTCATACTGTATAGGTGTAGGTACAATGCTAAGGCATAGTTTAAAATGAGAATGACCTAATGTACGGTGGCCTGCGCCTAATAGTATACAGGCGGAGTTTTTAAAATAGCGATCCCTGATGATGAAGGGACCAGCTACATTTGTTATAAATCCGGGGAAGTTTTGTGTGTGATGTGAAAGAAAGAAAGAAAGAAAGAAAATAATCTTTATTGCCACAGACGAAGTTTTACACTTTAAAGATGTACTTAAACCTTACCTTACAATTTAACATAATCTAATTCTTTTAATAGAGTAACACCTTAATAACTGTTTGTTAATAAATATTTTATATAGGTACAATTACCTTATTGACGACCGAATGGCGTAGTGGTTAGTGACCCTAACTACTGAGCCGAAGGTCCCGGGTTCGATTCCCGGCTGGGGCAGATATTTGTTTAAACACAGATATTTGTTCTCGGGTCTTGGGTGTTGATATTTATATTTAGTATCTATCTATCTATGTATTTGTGTAGATATATCAGCTGTCCGACACCCATAACACAGGTTCTACCTAGCTTGGGGTCGGATGGCCGTGTGTGAGATGTCCCCACATATTATTATTATTATTATTATTAGTAAACCTATATATATATACATATATATATATATATATATATATATATATATATTAGATATAGTATTAGTGTATGTAGTGATATAGTATTAGTATGTGTGTAGCAGTGGTGTTTATGTGGATGTGCTTGAGCAGCATGTGAGCTTGAGATCACTATTTTAAAAACTCCGCCTGTATACTTTTAGGCGCAGGCCACCGTACGTAGAAAACCGTTTTTTTATCTATGCTTAGAGGTACATTGTATTTTAGTGAAATTGTGTCTAACGTTTAACTATTTTTATTCATTCAATACTTTTTACCAAGCACATTTGTATTAAAAAACAAAGTCATTGAATTAAAGCTTGTATAAATTTGTAAATTACTCCACTATTATAAAAAAAAACAGTTACTTCTCTATTGTTTTACCCCTTCCACAAGCCAGTGCTTACAAGGGCCTATACTGTGCCGAAGTATTAATAACCTAAGATATTCGCAACTTCCTCTAGCCTACCTAGATACCACCAATTTACCAAATGGCTAGTAAATTTATTTATATACCTACTCACTCACCAAATAAAATAAAAACGAAAGTACACAGTAGAGTTTCGTAAGGGATGGGTAAATTAATATTTGTTTTTTAAACAAAAATGTATTTTGACTATTAGGTTAAAGATGTGCCGAAAATCGGATACTATAGAAATGAACTATAGACGGAAGGCACCCAGAATGCTCCTTTAGTCGTTCACCCATTACACTCCATCTTAGACTAATTTTATTAATGAAACTTCTCCCTTCAATATTGATAAATGAGCGGCAACTTGACCGTTTGTACATAAATATAGACACGTATATAATATCTGACTACCGTCTGCGGGCCTCATAGATTTCTAATCAAAGATGCGGGCTACTTGAGTCTTGGAAAATGCGTTGGGGGATGCCCCTTGGTGTAGGGTTGTCAACTATATATCATCGTGAAGTTAAATAATCGAAAATTTTATTTGAACCAATGTTGTAGAGCAATGCTACGGAAAACATAATGTAAGTTCATCGTTCTTAAATAACATCAATGCATATACTTACTTATTTTTTAACAGTTTTTGTGTTACGTGTAAAAGTAAAATCACAAACACCAAAATACTCTGATTCTCTGTTGTTATTTCACTTTTACAGTCAAACTATAAAGTCCTGACAAAAAAGAGTGCGATTTTGCTAAGACTTTTTAAATTTTTATCATTGTCAGTTATTAACACGTTCACGGACAATTGATGGTTGGAAAATATTTTGATATGACACCTAAAAATCCCATACATTTTATCGTTCCGCCTTGAAACGTATTGCCGTATCTCAACATATTTTATTTACGTAATGTGACAGTTACGGCCATAGACGGTATCGTCTACAAGCGGTCCGCCACATCATGCATATCCAACAATGCGTATAATGACATCTACGGCTACAGGCGGCAGCCGCCAGTTTTTTTCAAGGACTGTTTCATTTTCAAATAGGTTTGGACGTTTTTCAGATACAAAGTTCCACTTTTAGCATGCTATTTACAATAAATAAAGCTGATATAGTAAGATTAAACAAAGGGGTTCATCGACAAAAGCTAAAATTTTCTAGTTCCTCATTACAGTTATATCTTCGCTTTTCTTTGTTCCATTTAAGTAATTATAGTATTTGAATCGAATAGGTAGGTATCCTATATGCAAAACAGTATAATATTTATCGATTTATTATTAATTTACCTCGTAATTTGCCACAAAAATTACCAGACTAACACCTGTTCTACACAACATTTCCGCGACGCGCGCGCCGTGACACTAAACTTCTGGAAGGTTATTTTTATTTGTAACGGTTACGGCGACAGGCGGTATGTCACTATAAAGTTCACTTATGTGTGTGCAAAATAAACCCCGATAAGTTCTTTGTTATGACACCTAGAAACAAATGAATTAGCACAATACGACACTAAATCATGCATCTCCTGTTAAGAATACGGAAATGAAACGGCTGTTGACGGTTCGTCCGTTTCAATCAATAGAAGTTGGACGGCCACAGGCGCGTAGTCATATTACAAGGATACTTAATTACGGCCCTCGACGGATTGTCCGTGAACGTGTTAACTTACTTTTATATGTAAAAGCATTTTAAAAATTAAATACCGATTGATTACGGCTTTTTATTGGATTTGTCCTTTAATAAATATAACAGATCGATTAAATGCGATCTTTAACAATTAGTTAATATCCACTTCCGTTTTCAGGACTTTATAGTTGGAATGTATAATCTGTGAAAAAAAATTATATGCTCTTTCAGTCACTAGCAATTTTTCGAACATCGTAAAACGAAATTAGTTTAGATTAACCTAAGTCGCGTTCGTTACCCCATTTCGGCTCACTATAATTTTCCGTGAATTATTGGCTTTAAATGTATACATATTTGGCAGCCCTATATCCAAGGAGTTTGCTGCGATGCGGTCAGGCCGAGTGCCCCCACTAATGTACCGTCTCAAAGACATCTCAGTTGTCGTATAGCTATTATAATGTAACCTATAGGTAGCTATTGAGTATTTAGCTTTAAACTTTGACTAACTAGAAGTAACCAAATAACTTAATCTCCCGGATGGAATGCTAACGCAGTTTAGTAACAAAATATAGATAGATAGAATATTCTTTATTTGTACACACACACATAAAAGAAACTTACATAACTTAAATACTATAAACTATGTACAAAAGATATAAGAACACGACACTTGTGAAAAAAACACCCATTCAAATGTAAATTTTTCACTTTCATTAAACATTTAAAACTTTATTTCAGAGAACGAAGCTGGCTCCCAGAAAGAAAATGGCGAGAACTCTAAGAAGCAAGAGGACAACTAAACACCCTCCTTAATAGTCCGTGTACCTACCTATGTAAATTAATATTGTAAAAATAATAATATATAAGCAGTTAACACCATGAAATTACGTAAATCTATAAATATGTACTATGACATTATGAATTTAACAAAGTGCCTTTTAATTAATAAATTATTCCCAGTACTTATCTAGGTTCAAAATTAGTCCATATTAGTTTCATTCTAATTTAGTTTACATATTCTTATTAGGATAAATAAGATGTAGTTAGAAGAACCTATGTCCTTAATAAAACTTTTTAAAATAATATATTTAATTGTTTATTATCAAAAATCCCTATATTCCTATGTTAGTTACGTCATGACCTATAAAGTCTGTTCCATGGAACAAGTACGGGTTTTGCTATTTATGAAAACGAAAAAAGTTTACGTTTTCTCCTGTCATCTGCATACATTATCTGTCAAAAGTTTCATGATAGTTTCCATTAGAGGCGCCACTTCGTATGTGAGAAAACGTAAACTTTTATAGTTTTCGACAAACTATCAAACTTATACTAGACCTGCAGGAACTAAACTCGCTACAGCGCCGCTACAGTAGGGTACATAAGTTGTCTGATGACAAGCACGACAGAGGAATCTTGTAAGAGATGAAAACACAAACGAACTCTAAGAAAAAGGCAAGGAAGTTAATGATGATTGACAAATGATACCAGAAAAACGCGAAGTACTTACTTGTACGTAAGTACTTATTACTTCCATGGAAAAACATGAGAGAATTAGAATCTATCAAGTCATTACTCAGAAATGAAACTTTAGTAACTTAACATAATTATATCATAACCATGGTCATCATCATCATCATCAGCCCATAATGGCCCACTACTGAGCAGGGACCTCTCCCAAGGAACGCCACATCACTCTTTCCTCGGCCCTTCTCATTCATCCGGCGTAGTGTGAGACACTCTCTGGGCTATTTAGGTGCATGGCTGAAGGGAAAACTTTTATTCACAACCGGTAGTTTTTTTCGAAGATATAAAGTCACATTAAAAAATCACTGCAGTCGTCTCTATCGGAATTTTAATGAAAAAACAGTGTAAAAATTATGGTTTCAAATATGGGACAACTAATTCTATCTAGTTGTGAGTAGTATAATAGCGTTATATCAGACCCCTTAGCATGAATTTTTATCGTGAACGTGACGTGAAATTACTCGATGAATTTTGTAGGGAAATTTTAGTTCTGCTACTGACCGCCAGGGGTGCTGTTCATATTTTCATACAAAATTACTCGATGAACTCTACTTCACGTCCACGATGAAAATTCATGCGAAGGGGTCAGGATCACACAAGGTTTAAAAACGGCTGGCGCCATCTATTATCGAATAGTATTACTAATCGACAAAGCGACATCTATGTTCACAGAAATGAACCCAATCTATTCTGCCATCTAGTGTTGAGTAGCAAAAAACTTTTTTGACAAAGGCTAGGTAAAAAAAAGTTTTCATGTTAGATTGAATCAAGAAGTTCGTAATTACTGGCTGAAAATGATAAAGAAAGGAAACTTCTTGAATGACATTTTTCTGTCATGTCATTGTTATCAGCTGCTGTTTTTGCGAATTTTATAATAAGTGGAAGTTATGAATATTAAGGTTTATCCTAATGTGTTAGTATGTTTAGGGGAAAGTTGATTCGCTTGGTGAGATTCCCTTCTTTGCGTATTGTTTTACACTCATCGGATTATACGTATAAGAGGTTATGTACCTCTTATGGCCTACGCACACCGGGACGGCATGACAAAGGATTTTAATTTTTACTAATGGAATGGGTTATAGGTCCAACATTGAAAGGGATTTTTCAACGCCACGGCATTATTTTAAAGCATAGAAATTTATGTCGTATTTCTGTAACATTACGGTCGAATGACCATTAGTAAAAATTAAAATCACTTGCCATGCTGTCCCGGTCTGCGTAGGCCATAAGAGGTACATAACCTTAGATATATCTAGAGAGTTGGGTATCAACAATAAAATGATGACAATAATTATAATTCTATTATTAACAAAATTTTATATACTTTTTAGGTATCACGAAGCACTAAAACATGGGCTGGTGCCAAATTAATTTCTACAGTCGAGCTGCAAGCGAAACAAATGCAATGCATAATGTTAGTAAAGTTGTGTCTTAATACCTACTTACACAGTCATGTTTAGTACATATACATATAGATATCTAGACTACTTAATATGCCTACCCCCGTTTCTTTATACTTATGCTGTTGCGGTTGGGTGTCACTACCGCGCACTGACCATAACATTTAACACATTGATGGACACTAGACCGACGGTGGAACTCATAAAAAAAGCTCTAAAATTGTATGGGAGTTAAGTGACGATTTGCGGGTATAAGATAAGTACATGCCGGCACACTGGCCAAGCGCAGTATAGTAGTCACGACGTCGGTGACCGTTGTGTGCGTGTGCACAAAACTTATTGCTGTGTGAAAAAAGGTACCTACTCTACCCAATAAAGCACAACAAGATGATTTAGAAGATTTTTTCATACAAACTGTAGGTAAAACAGGACTGCATTGACCTTTGTTGAATATTATTTAAATTCATAATTCATAGGCACCAAGATTTACCTTCAGTAAGATTACCCAAAGAAACGTCGTGGAAATGTCGAAGAATTCATACGAGTTTGAGAGCACACGGTATCGAAGAGGTGAAAGCGCCAAATTTTCCTGATTCTATAACTTCTGGAGATGTTAAGTGAGTAAATATATAGCCAACCTACCTAAAAGTTACCTGGAGACACTATTTAACTAGTTACTAGGTTAAGATTTAACAATAGGACTAACCCTTTGCACGTCCTAAAACTCTATAAGGTCTATGACCCCATAAACATGCGAGAATATCGAGATACGAATATCGAACGATCTCCCTAATCCTTTCACACAACTATAACCTTCAGTTATAAGATACCTACAGTGACTTCCGGAATCTCCTTTCTAGCACTCCGCAAGTAGGGTTTACTAGTTACTTGAAATCAATTTACACGGGGTTTTTCCGTGTCAGCGCTGACTTGTCGATTGCGGCGTCAATCACTGGCCCTGTCTAAATCCGCCTTGACTTCCCAGGCTAATAAAGAAGGAAGGTGACCCGGTGGCTGTAGACGAGGTGGTGCTCGAGATAGAGACCGACAAGACGGCCATCCCGGTGATGTCTCCCGGAGACGGCACGGTCCAGAAGATCCTGGTCAAGGATGGAGAAGCGGTCAAATCGCAGCAGCCGTTGTTTACGGTAAGATCTTTTTACTGTGTTTGGAGTGATAGTCTCGAATCTGCCTACCCGTCTCGGAGACAGGCGTGAACATATGAACATATGTATGTATGTGTGTAGTGATTTTAGGGTAACATTGGCTATGGCGATTACCAAAGTGAAAGAAAGGTAGTGTCACCCATTTTTCCCTTGCATGTATCCAACATGAAGATTGCATAAATATTAGGTCCACATCAGACAATACAACGAGATCCGATCGCGCGACGCAATGAATTTTGTAAATATTGTATTAAGTAATTGTACCAAGTCCAGGTCCACCTTACCGCTTCGATGGATGATGCTTTACCAACCGTGTAAAGTTTCCCTCATCAGGTGAACGTGACAGGAGTAGCGCCGGCGCCAGCTAAGGCTGACGCACCCCCCGCGCCCGCCTCGCCGCCCGCCGCCCCCTCCGCCCCCTCTGCCCCCACTGCCGCCCCCGCTCCCACCGCTCCCAGGCCTAGCGGGCCGGTTGAAGCTACTGTGGTGAAGAGTAAGCCAACTAAACCTGCCACTGTGAGTAGTTTTACATACGGTAAGTATATCATCGTCATTAGCAGTTAGCAATTCCAAGGAGCGCCATAGCGCTTAAGCTTAACCGCCTTCATCAATTCTAATCTATCTGTCTGAGGTCGTCAGTTTATCCTAGTCCTAGACCAGACCAAGTTTAGATAGCTAGATATGCCTAGAGGTTCTTCAGTAAATAAATATACCAAAGTACCTAAGTACTTATACCAAACCTAATTTTACCTTGCACACGAGCTCTGGATATTTACCTTATTCGTCCCCTCCCAGGCTGCACCGCAAAGGTTAGCGGACCCCACAAAGACGATATCGGGTACACGCACGGAGCACGCGGTGCCCATGAACAAGATGCGCCGGCGCATCGCGCAGCGGCTCAAGGAGGCGCAGAACACCGCCGCCATGCTGACGACGTTCAACGAGTGCGATCTCAGGTATATGTCATCATGATTATTATCTGCAAAAAGATGGCCACTGCTGCTAGATGGACTTGAGTGGACGCTATCCAATCCACTCCCTGGAACCGACAAGGTTGGGCTGCCGGTAATGTATGAAGAAGGCCGAGGCTAGAGTAAACTCGACTGTTAAAACGACTCGTACCAAGTCGGTCCAAGGGAGTGGAGTCCATCCGTCCATAAGCGATTTGAGTAACCATGTACAAAACACTGTACTACCTTATGTCGTCTTGTACCTATTAGAGCACCCTGTGTATCTTTAATCCTTCAACCATGGGTTGTAATAATGGTCGAAGCTTTAATCATGTTAATTGGCAATTTTATTACGTAAACTTCGAATGTAAATTTAGGCACATGGCAATAGTAATTTTAAATAACACCTCCCATACATTTCCCATTCACTATAATGTGATAACACAAAACAACCCCTCGGCAGTAAACTGATGGCGTTCCGCAAGGCGAACCTGGAGGCGTTCACGAAGAAGCACGGCGTGAAGCTCTCCCTCATGAGCCCGTTCCTGAAGGCCTCAGCCACCGCGCTGATGGACCAGCCCGTAGTGAATGCCGTCATCGTTGATGAGCAGATTGTTTACAGGTGAGACCGTGAAGAATCTATACATCAATCTTAGTATTATTTTATAAATGCGAAAGATGTTTTTTCGCTGAGTAGTTAGGTATGAAAGGAATCAGCCCGAATTATTTTATTTACCTGGCTCTATATAAGGGATTAATATCCGGGAAAATCGTAGATCAGTTGACCAGGTGGAAACCACCTACATACAGGGTAACGCCATTTGGGATATGCCCTTATAGCTGGATCGAGGGCCTTAGACAGGTTACTGTAAGACCCAGCACTCCTAGGTTGAGAGTAATGAGACTTATAAACAGCTGATGACTGCATGTCATCCGATGATGTATAAATTGTATAATGCCAATACCTAATCTGACTGAGCTTCTTTGCACCTTTGCACCAGAGACTACGTGGACATATCGGTGGCGGTGGCGACGCCGCGCGGGCTGGTGGTGCCTGTCATTAGGAACGCGGAGTCCATGGACTACTCCGAGATAGAGCGAGCCATCGCCAGCGTCGCCGAGAAGGCACGGACTGGTCAGTTAGATCATTACTTCTATAATATAGTGGTCCTTATTTATAATAAGACTCCAAGAGAGCAAACGCGCACGCCAAGATGTGTAAAAAGTTTTACATCGCGCTCACTCGCGCGTGGCTTCAAGAGCGAGTGCAATGGTAAACTTTTTTCAAGTCTTGACGTTCGCGTCTTGCAGCCCGTGCAAGGACTTCTTATAAGATTGCAATAACTGCACAGGCGTAGATTACTGCCTCTCTGTAACTCTGATGTTCCATACCTATATCTCATACATAACTATTAAATTCTATTATATCATCAGCGGGGTGTAAGTAAAGTGAACATAAAATAGACCTGGTCTAAACTACCTCCCTAAGCTTGGCCCATAACCTACAGGTAACCTCTCAGTGGCGGACATGCAGGGCGGCACGTTCACGGTGAGCAACGGCGGCGTGTTCGGCTCGCTGCTGTCGATGCCCATCATCAACCCGCCGCAGTCCGCCATCCTCGGCATGCACGCCATCGTGCAGCGACCCGTCGCCGTAACCGGGAAGGTAACACGCATTTATTTATATGCTATCCGTGGCTGGGCCAACATTGGAACCGGGTGGCAGGCAGCCCGGCCTCTGACCTTAAGATCAGTGACTTTCTCCATCTAGGTACCTTGAAAGAAAATACTTAAATAAAATAGCGTTTGATGGTATCCAGTGCTGTGGTGTTGTGATCCAGGCCATCTTCGCTTCTGCCTTATCATGAAATCGGTTCCCGGGTCAGAGACTCAATAATGATATAACTGATATAAGTAACTACCGTGCCTACTAAGGCTGTTTTTAACAGCGTGCGGGATTCCTCACGCATGCAGTCATCGGTCATACGTATGACAGAATACGAATTACGAATATGCACGCGAGACGCGGGAAAATGGCGCCGTCCCGCGTACGTGACTGAATCCGCACGTAGCGTGTGTTTTAAATACTAAACACCCTAAGTATATATATAAGTACCTACTTCCAGCAGTGGACTGCTATAGGCTGATGATGATGACGATGATGACCTACTTATTCAATAATGTCCCTTCTGCCCTCAGGTGGAGATCCGTCCGATGATGTACCTGGCGCTGTCGTACGACCACCGGCTGATCGACGGGCGCGAGGCGGTGCTGTTCCTCAGGAAGGTCAAGGCTGGAGTCGAGGACCCCACGTCCATCCTCGCCGCGATTTGAGTAGTAGTGGATGAGATATTAGTGTTTATAAGGATTATGTTATTAAATTATATATTTTTATGAGACTTGTGGGTTTTTATTGATGGATAGAAGGATTAGTAACGTTAGTAATATTAAAAGATAGGTAAGTAGTTAATAAGTATTTTCACTCAGTGACTCATATCCTAAAACATGATGGATACCGATAGGTATGATGATGAATTAGTAAGATAAGTAGTTAGGTAAGTATTAGTTAATGAAATCATTATGATTTACACTAGACAGTCCCGGAAATACCATAGTCTGTCATTCTAGCATGGTCTAGCAAGATAATAATATCGCTAGACTAGGTTAATAGCACATTAATAGGTAGGAACCTATTCAGCAGGTATCCCAGCTATAGTTTTCAAGATAATAATATGGCTAGACTTGGTTAATAGCACGTTAATAGGTAGGAACTTGGTAGGAACCAAGTAGGTAGGAAGGAACCTATTCAGCAGGTACTTATCCCAGCCATAGTTTTTTTTCTCTGCGCTACGGGCTACGTCGCTGGCTCGCTGGCTCCCAGATCCGCAATCATGCTAGTCGTTGGATTACAGAGCTCCCATAAAACCACCATAAAACTGAGCAAGAACTTAGGGTGTCTTGCACAACAAATTAAATAGAGAAAAGAACACTACGTTTTATCTATGACCTCTTGCTCAGACATTTTAGTGTCAGAGCAAGACAAAAACTATTTATAATTTTGATTAACTATGTTATGGGAGCTTGGAAAATGCCTATCCAGCAGTGGACATAAAACATCGAGGGTGTACGTTGACGAGTTATTATTCTGAGTTCTTTCTTCATTATTCTGATTGCTAGACAAACAAAAATGACATTTTAATCAGTGTTACCATTTCATAGCTAAAATCTACAATATGGTAGAAAAAATAAACAATGATTGGCTTTCCCTTCATACTTTATAACTAAATTTACACACGAAATAAGTCAGATAAGGCTGAAGCCACCTACCAACCCCTCTAAAATTTACAGTAAATTTTGATAAAGGAGTGTTTTGAGTTCATAAATAATGGTAAGTAAAGTACTTATTTCTTCAAAAAGGAATGAAATGCAAACATTGCTCAGATCTACTTATGCAACACCAATACTGTTTTATCGAATCTATAACTTATAATAATTATATTATACATACCACTTTCAGTTTCATTTGTATTACATAACCGTATGATTAATTTGTTGTTGTTGTGCTGACTTTACCTATTACGCAGTATTTAGTAGAAATGCGCTTGGTTAACTACAGCAAGTTACTTTTTCTGTCAGTGTCAAAAAATAAACCGTGGCGGACAAAGGTTTTGAGTCGGAATTTACAAATAATGTCTTCAAATTCACCGAGCGGAGCTGGAAGTAGCGATGGTGAGTCGCCGCGGACTTTGATACCTTGCCAATTAAAATGCGCGTTGTGAGACGGCTTCCTGGTCATGTTTTGTTTGTTTAGGTGATGATGATCCGCTGTTCCCGCTCCCGGCTGCCTTGGCTTGTTTGGGTGCCAGAGTTCCCGACCTGGACGTGGACAATGTCCGCGAGTACCTGGCGAGGAAGCTGGGCCTGCACGACCACTCCGACAACGCTGTCACGGCGGACCAGGTGCTCGACGAAGTCTCTGTGGACGGAATCGTGCGATGGATCCAAGGCACTCGCTGCAAAAACATAATAACACTCGCCGGAGCGGGCATATCGACCTGTGAGTAATATTCCGTGGAAATTTACGGCCCGAAAGTCATGCTACCCAATTATATTGCAGCTAATTTGTTATTCTATTAAATTTCGCTGTGTTTGGTGTTGTTTACAAGTTATCTCAAGGTCATATCATTAGTTTTTCATGAATAAATTTGTATTTTATAATATGTAAACTATATTTTTATATATTTAAGTTTTGTTTTAAGGATTTGTTTTAATTTGTTAAATTTATTATTTCAGCCGCTGGCATCCCAGACTTCCGTAGTCCGGACACTGGCCTGTACCACAACCTGGCCAAGTACAATCTTCCCGAGCCACAAGCAATATTTGAAATCAACTTCTTCAGACAAAATCCTAAGCCTTTCTTCACATTAGCCAAGGAACTGTGGCCCGGCAACTTTATACCCACCGTGTCACATTACTTTATAAGACTGCTGCACGAGAAAGGTAAGTTTGAAATTGTATTTCTGTAAATTCTTTTAGTTAAGAAACAACTTAAATTTTCTCAAAAAATACCCATGAACTCTGTGTGAGTAGATATCTATCACGTTTAAAATTCTTAACATAACAGTCTGCAAACAATGTTCTTAAGTTATTACCTCTAGGGTGTTAATTTAGTCAATGGAAAGCTTCCACCATTGGAACATTAGTTAAGGTGACTTTTTTTCGTTAGTCAAGCTGTGTGATACACAAACTAAAGATGAATCTGTAGTAATGTAATTCATAGTTTACTTTGGAGCAATTTTCGGTTTCCTTTTTATGCAAAAACATCTACACACATATGCCACAACACCCTCCACAATTCCAGGGCTCCTCCTGCGCCACTACACGCAGAACATCGACACGCTGGAGCGCGGCGCCGGCCTGCCCGAGGACCGGCTGGTGGAGGCGCACGGCACCTTCTACACCTCGCACTGCCTCGACTGCAGGAAGGAGTATAGTATGGAGTGGATGAAAGGTAAACATGAAATTTATTATTGATTGTATAGGTTTTTTTTTTATCCCTGATATACACCTAGAAATATTTTTAAGCCAAATAGTCAAGCATTTATTCTGTTTGTGTCTTCCTAGCTGTGATAAAAGTAAGTTTGTTAAGTATTAACTTTATAAATAGCATTACAAAGTTACTAACAAACTTGGCCCCTCTCAGAAAAATGCTACCTGAGAGGGGTCAGATATATCTTAGCCCCAGACTGTAAATATGAAATTTGTGAGTACTTGAATTCAATGTGGAGTCTGGGATCTAATGAACAGGTTTTAAATTATTCCTTTTAAGGCGAAGTAAAAGCCCTAGCCAAGGTCATTAGTTATTATTTCATAAAAGAAGGTAAATTAAAGTATTATGTTTGTTATTTCCAGAGCTGGTGTTCGCGGACCAGGTGCCGCGGTGCGGCTGCGGCGGGCTGGTGAAGCCCGACATCGTGTTCTTCGGGGAGAGTCTGCCCGCGCGGTTCCAGGTACCACTTAATGTCTTATAGATAAGAACTAAATTCACATATATTTTCTCAGTATGGAAAAGCAACAAGCGATGGTAGGAAATGAGGGTGTTGTGGTTGACGTGCTTATTGTGAGAAGCCTACGTTAATAATTATAAGATGATTATGAAATTCGTTTATAAATAGGACATGACCATGGATTTTTCCTTCTCCAGAAGTCAGAAAGTAAGGCTGTTTATGCGGATTTCAACACGCATGCGGGATAGGACGCCTTTTTCTCGCGTCTCGCTTGCATATTCCTTCCACACGTTACATTGAATACTTGTACGCATGCGTGCGGAGCAATCCCGCGTGCGTGATCAAATTCGCATGCTTATAAAAAACAGCCTATATGCTGGAAGCCTCTAGATGAATAATATTTAAGTATTTATTATAAATAAGTATTTTGTTATAAATATTGTTTGTAATCAATCATAGTTTCAACAATCTTAATTCCCGAAATAAAACCTCTGTCATCTCCCCAGGAGTGCCTGCAGGTGGACTTCGAGCGCTGCGACATGCTCATCATCATGGGCTCCTCGCTCGAGGTGCAGCCCTTCGCCTCGCTCATCGACATGTGAGTTGTGCTGCTTCATTGCAATATCGCCATCAAGCGTACAATGCCATACAAATCGTATTTACTTCGCAGCTCGAACTTAGTATTTTACGAATGAGGATAGTTTATTTTGACTTTGTTTAAGAATTATTTCATTTTACAAGGTATTTATCATTTTCATATACATAATTACATTTCGTATGCTAATCTAACGAACGATACACACCTCCATAACTTATCTTTGCTTAATAAAACAGGCAGATTAATGTACAAAACAAAAGTGCGTTCTATATGACTTCTTAAACCGACCTGTAAACATCCGTGACCCGATCTCTAAACGTTATCCATATACCTTCCCTTCCCACCCGCAGGGTCCCGGACTGGTGTCCCCGGCTGCTCATCAACCGCGAGAAGGCGGGCACCCGCTCGCCCATCTTCCGTCTACTTGGCCTGCACAGCGGCGGCCTACAACTGGATGAGGACTCGTATAGAGATGTGGCGTTGTTGGGCAACTGCGATGATGGATGCACGACTCTGGCTACCAAGCTAGGATGGGGGGTAAGTATTCTGAAGTTTACTCACACTGATCTTCGTGGGTTAACATTATGTCGGGCGGGCCGCAGCTCAAAAGCCTATCCTAAGTATTTTAATATTATTATTATTTCCCATAAAATTAATAATATTCGCGAACCGACATGAAAGCGTTCTAATGCAATAAATATGGTAACTAAGATGTTTGCATGTCTAGTTTCCAATATAGGGTCTAGCTAGACAGACGGACCGCATTTAAACTGCAGTTCAGGTAGGCAGTCGTGTGAGCCGTTTGGTCGTATAGTCCTATTGCAGTCATGTCAACTGCATTCAAACTGCACAGACCTGAACTGCAATTTGCAGTTGGATTGCAGTTGAAATGCGGTCCGTCTGTCTAGTCTAGACCCATAGACTCATCAACGTGCCCCGTTTTTTCGGCACTACCAGTGGCGCCATCTGCCGCCGCTTTTTACTTAAAACTAACTCTTCTTCACCAGGACGCGCTGCGCGAACTAGTAGTCAGAGAGCAGGCACGGCTGAAAGCAGCCGGAGGAAACACGGCCTTCGGACCCGCTCACAGCTCCACTGCGTCCAGCCATAGCCTGCACATGTCGGGGCCAAGTATCCCGCTTATGAGTCATAATGCCCCACATGCTGGTCATAGTGCCCCACATGCAGGTCATAGTGCCCCAGTTGGGGCAACCCCGACAGTCGTCTCGCCCACTAGCACGCCGTCCGTAGCCAGCGATGAAGACCTGCCCACACACAAGTGACAGAATCACAATGTTTGTTGTAGTGAGGTAAGATTGAAATGAAGAGCGAAGTAGCTTCGAAGTGAGGTCAAAATTAAAGTCAGTGAAGATATGCAGTGTTGGAATGCGAAGCTATTTAGTGGAAAAAGGCTTATGATTTTGTCCGAATGAAGTAATATATTTTGAGAAGGCTTTTTAAATTAATTTAACTGACACTGAATTTATCAAGTCTATGGCGTCTAGCTAAGTCTAGTCTAGACAATAAAATAATTACAAAATACCTACAACTAATTTATTTTATCTTAGTTTATATTTATAACACAACTGTTTGACCGGAGTTTAATTCTCCACTCTTGTTGGATATTCATAACATATTTCCTCAATTTGTTTAAAATCTTTTTTTATTCTAGAAACTCTAATGAGCCGTTTTCCTTGACAGCTGTCAGTTGAGCTTTTGGGTAAGCCGATAGATGGCGTGAAAACGCAGTGTACCAACTGTCAAAAATTACATAGAGAGCAAAGAGTACTAAACTCAGAATAAGAACTCACTAGTTGTGATTAAATGTCGGGTGGTAGCGCGAGCCATCCTTCCGAGGCTCAGACTGCATGTGGCTTGGGATAGTGCTAAGTATTCTGTGAATAGTTCTACCCGCGTCGTCACGTAGTGTTCTTTTCTCTATGCGCGCCGTTTGAACGGGTGCTGCGTGCGAGAACTGATTTTCTATTTTTATTTATTGTATGATCCTAAATAAGATCCCAAAGAAATACTTACAAGACAAGATGAGAATGTGTGCCGTCGCAGCTTGTAAAAATAAAGGACATCATAAATTTCCAAATGATGAAAGCCAGGCGCAACAATGGATTAAGGCGACTCGGATAAATGTGCGAAAAATTGATTGGAAACTGCGAAAACATTCATGGTTGTGTTCGGATCATTTCATACCAAGTGATTTTCATTCACGTAAGTAAGTTAAATCATTCGCGGTAATGTAAATTAACCATTGTTACATAACATGATAAGTATATTATGTAGGTACCTACCTATCTAACATAAGCTGTACGCACAATCGCACTGAACGCTGAAGCAACAGTGACATCGACATCATAGAGAAAATAATACTACAATTCTACCTACCTATGTCACTTTCACATTTCGTTAGCCTCACAGAATAACATATTGTGATCTGAGTGTGTTCTGAGGGTTTGAAAGTTGGTACAACCCCAGACAACGCCATCTATTTCTCCAAAAAGGAACTTTTTTTTTTTTTTAACAAACGCCTCATTACTTTAATCTTAGAAAAACCCTAGTTTTCAGTTATATGGCATGCCACAAATGATGAAACTATTCTGTTGTTTTTTTTTATTGAACATAAAATCTTCCACTTCTAAATTGAATAATATTTATTTGTTGAAAGTACTTCTTTTGGTAGATATATTTAGGGGATGATATTTTTATACTATAAGGTTTTATTTTTACAAAAAGTGCAAATATTACACTCTGTTCGACAAATCTTTTCTGCGATCTAAAATCAAATTATTTAAAATACCTATAATTCATTCAAATTATTTTTTCTAAAAGGTTACCTTGAACGGAATGTAATATTTAGAATCATTTTTATTCAATGAATTAGATTAGAAGATATACTAATCTTCATTTTATAGAATAGATTAGAAATGCATTAAGATCCTTGTAAAGTGCCTGTTTTTGATGGTGTTATGTTTGAGCAATTATAACTTGCTTTCATGAAATAATAAGCAATATTAATAGGTATAATTGGTACAATTTGTAGGTACTTAACTATTTAATAGCTGTAAAATTCATATCAACACCAACAGGGCCTTGTGACGAAATCTTATAAACATGATGTGTTGGATAGAGAAAAATACAACATGACTGCTAGGTTCCACTCTATCGGCCCCTGGGTAATGATCATGATCAGTCAAATGACTACACTAGGATTTAAACATAATGATTAGATGCTAGCTATTGTGTCATTATACAGATTGTTTTTCATGAATTGACTAAATACTTTGTAAAGCATGAGAATTATCTTATGAATATTACAATAATCGTGAGTAGCCTGCTTTCAATCTATTGTAATTTGTAGTGTGATTTAGTGTTAATTAATGTAGCGGTTGATAGCGTGACTACTGATTCGGTTCAATATTTGGAAAAGTTAAGTTAACATCCGAGATTAACGTTATTATAGATAACAATATACCTACATAAAATGCTCATTTGTGCCTTGTGCCAATCATTGGCTCAAAACATGTCAGACACTGTCGTCTGCCTTCAACGTCCTTCCGTAGACTGTTCTTCATTTTACAATTTCTTAACGACCATACAAGTACTTTCCAAATATAGTGATAGCCGTTATCCGTCTTAGAAATAGCTAGCAACCGCGCATATTGTAACTACTTATTTGATAGCAAAGCGTGGTTTTATTCACATTTGTGTTAATTAGCACCAAATGAGTTAGTAATAATGGGTAATGTAGATGCGATGAACTCGCTAAATGTGTCTTTCGGAACGCCCTGTAAAGCGAATGTTGAAGTGTTGTTGTTGTGTGTTATGGTGATGTTTTTTTTTATTTATTGTCGTGAATATCTAATATTTTTGTGTATTTTATATAAGTTACATGGAATCCGCAATTTTGCATATAATTCTGAAGTTTTAAAATGTAAAAATATTATGAACCTCGTTAGAATTTTGCCTTTCTAAACTATAAATTATAAGAGCTTCTAGTTAATAAATGAAATTGCGGATTAGTGATTATAATAGCAATATGCTGTGTTGGTGTATGAAGTAAATATGTATTTTCGTACCGACTTAATAATGGTGTAACAAAATGATGCAAATATAAGACAAATCGATTCATTATTTATACAATTCCATGATTTCATTGGGGTCCATCCATATTTTTATTATTAGTGAAATATTTATAGCTTCTGTTATTTCGAATATACATACAATACGATATTAATGTTATTCGCTGCTATTTCAATAGTCATAAAACCAATTCATATTGACTAACTTCTTTTATTTACTCCTATTTTGTACTTTTCTCCTAACTCATTCAAAAAGAGGTATCCCTGCATTAACTATATGAATTTTAACAAAAACCGCTCAGTTTATTGTTAAATGCATTTATTTTTACAATAAGAAAACTTAAGACCTAAATTATTTACACTTATTCAAACATTCTTATAAGGCAACTGCGGTCAATACTTCGAATACAAAAGTTTCATCAATCACTCTATGGAACCTCTGCAATTATAATTAACCTTTTTACACATCTTCAAAGAAATTTTCAGGTCAGTCACAATTCCTACTCTTTAGCATCAGTGATTCCCTCAGTACTGATAGCAAACATGGCCTCCGTCTCAGGCAGACAGGGGCTATCGTAGATCTTGCACACTCGATTGTCGCCCCTACCCTTGCGTAGATAGAGGCGAGTGGTGGACGCGTGTGCCATGATGTGCCCCCCGACTGGCTTCTTGGTGTCGGCGTTGAACACCCCCACGTTGTCCACGTTGGCTACCACCTGGTTCGTTATTATCACTGCCACTCCGAACTGGAATTAAATGAGATAAAGGTTTATCCTGTTAATATTGACTAGGTTCCATTATAAATAATAATCATCAAATATACTGATACTTGATGCTTAGGCTTCTCAAAAAGTAAAATGTCAGCTTGCAGATTTTAAGAGCTAAGTATATTGAACATTGTGTATCTGCCGAATAAGAAAATGTTTCTTATTTCTGTTGCGATCAGTTATTTAGCTGAACGTGCACTGCGAGCTAAACTAAGTTTAGCTTAGCTTCGCATAGTTGGACCAGTTTTTCATACATGTCCACCGCAAACTACGGACATTTATGTAAAACTATGCGACTTAAGCTAAACTAAGTTTAGCCGGCAGTGGAGGAAATGAATCCACCACTCCTTCAAAGAAACTTATGACGTGTTTAAAAAGTAGAAATACCCTCACCTCATCAGCGAGCCTGAGCAGCATCCTCATGAAGCGGCCGAGGTGCAGCTGCCGCGAGTTGAGCTCCCCGCGGCCCGAGTAGTCCGTGCGGTACAGCGCCGTCGCGCTGTCCACTATGATCAGCGAATACCTGCGAATTGAGAGTAAATACTTATAAGAACGTTGATTGTAGATCATTAGTTGAGAGAGACAGGGTAGTTCAGATGCCTATTACCTGCCCATGAATGCATCACAGAGAGAGAGACCGGTGGCTTAGTCGGGTAAGCGCCCGCTTCTCACGCCAGAGATGCGAGTTCAAATCCCGGTAGGTTCTAATCCCGGCGCTGACATTTTCTTTAAATTTAAGTACAAAGTATAGAATCGGCCTTGCGCTGATCGTTTTGCTCATCCATCGCGCTGTATACGGTGACGGAAAACATCATGAGGAAATCTGCATATTATTATCTAGATTTAGCACATCTAGATATGTGAACCCACCAACCCGCTTAGCTAAGCTTAGGATGGCAGTTTAGACCTTGGGGATATGCACAAAGGTTCCACTCGAGAGGGCCAGGCGCAGGTACTTACACCCCCACAGAGAATATAATACATGCATCACAAATCGAGGCATAAGGGAACAAGGTGAAAATTTCACACACCTGGACTCGGCCATCATGGCGCAGGCCTGCACCAGCAGCTGCGTCTGGTGGTCGGTGTTGTAGGCGCGCGCGTACGCCACATTGTCCAGCACGGCGGCGCCCTCCATGCCGTAGCGCTGGGCCACGGCTAGAAGGCGCTCGGGGCGGAATGTGCCTTCTGTGTCTATGTACATGCACTTGCCTTCGCCGCCGGATTGCTCGATTGGCAGCTGTGGAGGTGGTTTGGTTTATTGTGCTTGCATAGAAAAGAGGTTTAATTTTTATTTGTATGTTGCTTAGAACTATGCGCTATGTAGTGTAGTGTTTGATTAAACTAAATACTTGGATTCATGTCTATTTCAGTAACAACTTTCAATTTGATTTGAAAGAGCTGTTGTGGTGTAATGGATATAATATTTTCCTGGCTTTAAATGGAGTCTCTGCAAAATTAAATTACACCATTTAATCGGGTGCGTATTGCGACGTATAAAAACGAAATGTATAATTTCACATTAATAACGCACACAACATATAATGAACGTTACGTATAACAACAAAATCTATATTTTCATAAGGTATAAGATTCAATTGGTATAACGTACATTTTATATAAAATCAAAATATATAATACTTACGAGGACTAATATCAATTCGTATAACATACATTACGTATATCGTTTAAAATATATACCTATCATTTAGTATAAAGTTCATAAAACATACTAACATAATCTGTGTTTAATTACCCAACACCGTCAAACCCCCTAGCACCAAAACCTAAAGATAGGTGCGACGACGAGCAAAGCGAGGAGGAGCGTGTTAGGTGCACATGTTCGTCGAAACCAAAGCGGAGCGGAGCGTCTCCCCACATAGCGCCAATAATAATAATAATGTCAAAACCCCTAGTACCAAAACCTAAAGATAGGTGCGACGACGAGCAAAGCGAGGAGGAGCGTGTTAGGTGCACATGTTCGTCGAAACCAAAGCGGAGCGCAGCGAAGCGGAGCGGAGCGTTCCCCCCACATAACGTCAATAATAATGAAATTACCATACGACAATCATTTATACTTTTTGTGCATTATACATTATGATAATTATATCCGTTGTAGAATATATGTTATAAACGTTATATATTATGAACGTTATGCATTTTAATCGTTATATCAATTGAAATTATACTTTTTGAACGTTATTCTTTACGAAATTATGTATTTAGTAATTATGCCTTTCGTTTGTTATGCACAGTGATCGTTATACTTAATAAATTTATATCATATGGGCGTATACCTTGTGAATGTTATACAATTCGTTTTTATACCTCGTATTACTTACCCCATTTAATCAGCCCAGCAACCCTCAGTGGACCATGTGATGGGAAATGGTCCAAGCTTAGGAAGGCAGTTTAGACCTTGGGGATATGCACAAAGGTTCCACTTGAGATAGCCAGGTGCAGGTACCTACACCCCCACAGAGAATAGAATAAAATAGACACCTACACATTTTATACTATTAATATAAGACAAATAATTACCTGACATGTAACAGCTAAAGTGTGGCATATTTGAGTTTTCCCAGTTCGGAATTCACCAAATATTTCAGTAATGGACCCTGTTTCAATACCACCTCCTAACAGCCGGTCCAGCTCTTTAGAACCTGTTGTTAGCTGGATTATTTCAGCCCTAAAATTAGAAAACAAATGGTAATAAGTTAAAAAAAGTCTGAAGAAAGGACATAGAAATCATACAAATTGTATACAAAGGAAAGATTTGCTAAAAAAATAGGTATTTCATTTAATAATAGTTGTTCAAGGTAAAAGATTTATATTTTTAGTGGCAAACAATATATTTTTACAGGGATAGATGGAGGAGCCATGAAGCTTTGTCCAGAAGTGGGACACAGAAGGTGAAATAATATTTTTTATTGAGATGCAATTGAACAAACCAAACTGTGATTTTAGGTAATGGTAGGCATTATGCCACTCTGTTCCATATTTATATTGTCAGGTCTTTCTAATGAAATGAAAGATGTTCTCTAATATTGCTGATGTAAAAAAAGGTATATTTACCAATAAAAGTAAATTTTGTTAAGTGTTTAGAGGATTGCCGTTGTTATCTGTTAAAGTTATTAGTATCTGAATGAGAAATGCCAAGGACAATAAAGGTATCTGGCACTATTTGGTAGAAGCATTTGGTAAGTGGAACATCTTCAATTCTTCACACATACTAAAGTAGATTTGTGTTGAATGATGATGAATTAATCAAGCCTTACCTTTTTTGGTGGAATTCAGTAGCAGTTGTGAAGCCCATTGGTACAAGTTTGGAAGCTTCACTCAAAATTTTGTCAGCTTTAGCTTCAGATATGCCTTTTATTGTTATGAGCCACTTCTTGGGAGCATATGCTACCGATTCCACTGTATGATACCCAGCTTCTTCTAGCTTCTTTATGTCTCCAGATGTTATTCCATTGCCCTGTAATAGTATTCTGTTATTATTGAGGTTACTTTCTAAATCATATACATAAATTTATAGATAAAATATTACCTCTAACTTAGTTATAAGTTGGGGTCCACACTCGTCCAAGTCTTCGTCTACAGCTGCTGTGGAGGCTGATGCAGTAGTAGCCATCCTAATTTTATGCGGAATTGAAAGTGTGAAATCCTGGAACAAAAACACCGTTTTCTCCTTAATTTTTAGGGTAAATTATGAGAATAGTTGTGTAAATCACTACTAATAATGCAAGACGACTCACTAATGGTGATCACTGAGAGTCAAGAACAAGAAAATTATAGTTATTTTGGTACGAAACTAATAACAACAATGAAATCAAAATCAAATCAACAAGTTTTTGACAGGACCGCTGAACGAATGAATGAATAGAACAATTTGAATTTAGCGAACTTCCCTCCAATTTATTATTTCCATTCATTCAAAAAAGTAAAATTTGTCTATGATATGATTGGTCGCAACATGAACGCAGTCAAGTCTTGCCATATAAAAATATTATTTTTTCGCGTCGCTCTTGCAAAGCATGAGGCACGCCTGCCGTTATTATTCTGAGATACTAGACTACTACAGTGAAGCACTGAAAACGATTTTAAAAACGCTTCTAAATGTCCTAATTCACCGTTATCTCCACCGTCAGGTCGTCTCGGCATCGGATGGAAACACATTTTACAATTTTAAAATCTATATTTCCAAATCATCACCGCCGAACGCATCCTGATACAGCCGTCGGCGTCGTTGGCATGCCCTCGGAACCGTCGGCATTTGCTAGAGAGATATAGTATGTCTATTATGGTCTGTGGCCTGTGCTAGAGACTAGCCGTACGCCTCCGCGCATCCGCGTATGTCGGAATGCCGTGGTATGCGTTCGCATACCGACACATCCGTTTTGTGTCGGTGGAGATAAGTCTTGAATAGTTTTGGGTTTCCTCTGCTGGCTGAGAAGTTTTCTACCTAAGTAAAGTACATCTTTCAACTTATCCGATATGTGCCACACTTCAGTTATTTTATTACAAAAGACGTCCGGTCATCCTGCAATCTCCTTTACCTGTTTCAGCGACAGCAGCCGTTACTGGCACTGGCACCATAGCCATCATTAGGAGGGGTAGCATTTTTTGCCAATCTATCCGTCTGCTTACGGCAGACGAGACGTGCTCCCAAAGATTTCTAATCGTAATCGTGCCGGGACTGGGCAAAAAAAAAATGTACAATTAGGGTCACAATAGAATGGCCTGGTGTCTGAAGTTTAATCACATCTTCTGGATTCCTTGAAAAAAAGTTTGTTACCTTTATTGCAAAAGAAGTATCGGATGATACTTGATGACTGGAGATTCTAGCACTATAACATCCACATCCACGCCACAGGCACATACCTAATCAAAGTGAGAAGCAAGTCGGTGATCTCCTTACTCTTATCGGTTTTCAGGCAGTACTTTATAACCATAAAATTATGAATGAAGTTCATTAAGTACTTACTTAGTTTGTAGTTAGGTTTCATCATCATCATCAGCATTAGTAAGGTTTGTTGTATAAAAATATAAACTCAATTTTTAATTTGTTATCATTTATTTGAACCTGACATTAATTTTACAAACTAACACTTGTACATACATTTTGTACAATATACCTACAGTAAAATAAGGCCACCTCAAAATTATATTTAATGTTAAACTTTGTCAAGTACATTTATATTATATCCATAAAAAGCCTTATGAAAGAAACTTAAGCATTATATGCGATCTTACACGGACTAGTCATTAACAATAATATTTGCATTTATGTAATTTGTAAATGAAGCAATAGTATAATTACCTATGTTTATTATAACGACACTGGTGTACAATACACTAAGATATATTAGACTAATGTTATTTACAATGTAGATATAAAAATACATTAACCTTTCCAAATGTTAAGGCCACATAATGGTGTGAATTGTTTTTATTCTTATAACTATTTTTGTGTTGCGATTACAACAGCACCAAAGTGGACCTAAAGCACTTGTGTATACAAATTATAATTCAATGGCATTTGAAAATAGTCAGCTTGGTTGTGTTAATATATAATAACCTTAAATTAAACTATAACAGCTATACAATTTATAATGCAAAATTATTTAAGACACAATAATTTTTTATCTCTTGTAAATGTGTCATGCTATAAAAAAATATTTACTTATGTAAGTACCTAAGTATATTACCTAACACTTTACAAAACTCAATTTTTAACTAAAATGATTAATTTAAAGGTAGGCAAAGGTAATAAAAACAAACTAGACATTCATATTACACATTTATCTATTTAAAAGCTCTTATCCCGCGCAAAGTCAATATTTAAAACATAATAATTAAATTAAATTAATTAAACTTAATTATACGCGTGAAGGTTTCATAATGATAAAATTAGATATTTCAAAACCTTGTAGGCAGGCATACGTCTCAGTATAGTAGGTTATTTCTTGAAATGTATATTTAGAAAATGTAAAAAAATACTTTTAGAAATAAGTTATTTGTCAATGAATTAGAAAAACCTATTAATGAACAATTAAATACTACATTGGAAGCACTAAAACCTACTTTAGATCTATTTTTAATCAAATACTTTGTTTTATATGAATAAGTATAAAAATACAAATTTATAATAGTTGTCCCTTTTTAAATATTAAAACGACCAGTATTTTAAACACTTAAAAAAAATCTTCAAAATTTATGTATAGCCTTCGAAAGACACCTTTGTTGAGTACTTTAAATTACTCTTAACAGTTACAGTACAATATGAAAGAGGGAGACAGAGGAAATAAAATAGAAATTTCAGAAGCATCAGACAACTTTAGACAAAGTTAACTTATAAAATCTGTATATTCGAATCGTATACTCTCTTTTCAGAATAAACATTTATAGTTTGTATAATACATTCATGAATTTCGTAAGCTAGCTCTACATTATATTTAAAAATATTTTTTCAGTTGCAAGTTCATTTTCAGAATACTTAGTAGTGTTTGCGTCGCTTGGGGCACTCATGCGAATTCCAGTTTGAACTGAAATTATTTACTATAGTAGACAGTTCCACGTAATAATTCTCTCCAAAACCGGCTTCCGTATCCATACCAACTCATTCGCTTATATTAAAATTTATGAAACAAAAAAAAACAAAAAAAGGACTATAGACAAAACAGACCACAGACAAAACCGACCATAGACACCTACGTCCACCCACCGGTGAGTTTATGGAACAGTTCTTCATCCAGCGTCTGGTTGGCGTCCTTGGACCTCATCGAGAGGAATATGTAGCCGCCGATGAACTCGTGAACCACCTTGCAGTCGGCGGACTGGACGGAGAATATGATGTTGCCCTCTTCGAACTGGACCATCATGTGCTTGATCTCCCAGTTCACGTTCCATGCCTGGGGGGAAAGAAAATAATGTAGTTAATGTAAAACTAGGTTTTCACGCGAGCTTAAGGTTACCCTTAAAAGGTTTAGCCGCGGGTATTCCGGGATAAAAAAATAGGCTATGTGATAATCTAAGTTGTCAGCTTCCTAATCAGAAGTTCCGTAAAAAACATCCATACTAACAAACTATTACGCCCCACCAATCTTCGCCCGAGTGAATCGCAATGTAATAGTGATATGCTTATTGCAACACCCGAGAACAAATGTCTGCCCGGCTGGGAATCGAACCCGATCTTCGGCCTTACCCACCACTTACCTTCATAGTGCTATAACGCCACGTCTTGATATGATCCCCCGTATTAGGATCCAGCCGCATCAGCCTGTTGTTAGTGACACTAATGAGTGAGTCCTTCTTGTGTCCCATGAAGCGGACTACGAACAGAGACTGTCCATAGTCTGGTAGAGCTTGCCACGCGCGAATGTACTGAAGCTTGGCCTCTAGGAGAGGTAGGTCTTTCACGTTGGCGTGGCTTTCGAGCACCCGCTGGGTAAGCTGGAATGGAAATCGGGTGGTTAAGTGTTTGTTGGTTTTGTTTGATGTTAGATCGTTGGATATGGTGTTGCATAAAATTCGAAATCATCATGAATATTCATAAAACATATATAACTACTACTACTATAACTACTGTTGAATACATAGGTATCTCCTATAATATATCAAATTATCCAGTGATTGTTGGGATATAACAGTTACAAACATACATTCATCTTGTAATCCCCGAAGGGGTAGTCAGAGGACTCAGAGGTGACTCACAAGAGAGTGAGCGATAGAGCAGTTTTCAAGGGAAGACCACGAACAGGAAACATGGGACGCCCTCTAAGACCACTAGACCCACGTACCTCCAACCAGTCGGCTGCAGATGGTTGGGAAAAGGTAGAAGACAGAGTGTAGATACGCTTCTGAAGAGGTCTATGTTCTGCAGTGGTCTATTAGGTCCACATAATATTAAAAGCTACTCACTTTCCCCTTCAGTTTCTTGATAAACCGCGGCGCGACATAGTTCTCCGGCTGTATGTGATGCGGCAAGTTCTGCACCGTGGCCACGCCCACTTGGGGCTTCTGCAGCGCTAGCAGCGCCTTGACTGATGCTGCTTCCGTCGTGAAGGAGGAATCGGCCAATGAGCGGCCGCGGGAGCCGAGCCGGCACGCCGCCACCCAATCAGCGAACTGGTCCTCCTGGAAGAGAATGGTTTTGTTTTGGTGTGGTTGTTACGATTGGCTGACATCAGGATGTGGAGATATAGTGAAAACAACACTCTGAATTATTAGCATTATGTCTGAATGTTTTAGTGTCTATTTGACAGAGGACGCCATTGTGCGCGTAAAATAGCGCTCTAAATATTTTCTTTACGATTTTCATATCTCCTTTATCTGCGCACGTATTAGCGCTCTAAACCCATTCGCGGCCAGCCCAACCCAGCGCAGCTCGACGACTTACTTCATAGGGCTAGTTAAGGTGGTATAACGTGTGCAGATAAAGAAATAATATAAAAATGGCGGCCGTTTCGCATGGTGGAGTATTTACAGACTTCCCGAATTAATTGCGCGCGTAATATAGCGCTCTAAACATTTTCATCGCCATTTTCATATAGCTCCTTTATCTGCGCACGTATAAACCGATTAACTAGCCCAAAATCGATCCCTCACTACTTACATTCTCACAGCGCAGCCACATCTCATGCATGGCATCCTCCGACGGCACCTCCAACTTGATCGCGTATTTCCTCTGCGCGGGGTGTGCGTCCGGCGTGACCTCGGCCCAGCGCAGCTCGACCACTCACTTCATATCGCTAGTATTATAGGTGGTATAGCGCGCACAGATTAACAAACAATATGAACATGGCTGTTTCATATGCTGGAGTAGGAGGGAGTATTTTCAGACGATCCATCCGCCATTACGCGCGTAAATAGCGTTCCAAAAATTTTCACTCCCTTTTTCATATAGCTACTTTATCTTTGCACGTATTAGCGCTCTTAACCCTTCCACCGCCCAAAATTACTTACATTCTCACACCGCAGCCACATCTCATGCATGGCATCTTCCGACGGCACTTCTAACTTGATCGCGTATTTCCTCTGCGTGGTGTGCGTCCGGCGTGACCTCGGCCCAGCGCAGCTCCACGACAACTGACGGCGCGTCGCCCGCCGCCGCCGCCTCCCGTGATGAATGGATGCGGAGGACGCCGTCGCGGTATGATAGCCAATAGGCTTAAAGCGCTAATATGCGTGCTGATAAAGACACAAGCTGAAAATGGCGGCATTATAAGCTACAGTAGGATGGAGTATTGATAGACGATCAATCATTTTCCATCCGCCATTTTCATATTTTAGGTATCTGCGGGCATTAATAACGCCATAACCACCACCATTTTCACGAAGCTCCTTTATCTGCGCACGCATTAGCGCTCTAAACCCTCCCCCCCCACACCAATCCTTGAATTAAAAAACTCACATTCTCGCACCGCAGCCACATCTCATGCATGGCATCTTCCGACGGCACCTCCAACTTAATCGCGTATTTCCTCTGCGCGGGGTGCGCGTCCGGCGTGACCTCGGCCCAGCGCAGCTCCACGACCACCGACGGCGCGTCGCCCGCCGCCGCCGCCTCGCGCGATGAATGGATGCGGAGGACGCCGTCGCGGCAGGAGACCCAGCCGCGCTTGTAAGCCTTTAGGGTGAAGCGCTTTGGCCTGGAATTTGATGTGGGTTGGTTAAGGGTTGGTGTACCTATAGAACGAGAGGTTTTGGTTACACCACCGTTCGAGCAGTGTAGCCGTATCACGCAATTTTGGAATTGGTATGAGATCCTTAGAACCGCCGATTTAATAAGAAATCTAGAGCTGCTGTCAGTTAGGTATATTAGTGATACGGCAAGCGAAAAGTAAACAAAAATTACTTGTGTAGAGCGCAAGTGTCGCCATGTAGCGGTACATACGCTGTAGTAACTCAGCGCCATATAAATTCGTGTTTACTTTTACTGCTCGAACGTTGGTAGTTGGTTGAATGAAAGGGTTAAGTTTGGTTTTAGGTAGTGGCATTAACAATTACTTAGGTACATAAATATTTAACAGACGAACCATAATATAATATCATAAAATTACATGTTATGGTAATATACATAATATTAAAGTTACTCATAATAGGAATATTGTTATGTAATTATAATGCAAACAATAAGAGTAACATAAATTAAAATAGCTTATTGGATAAATACATAAATAAAGTTAAGTATTTAGTACTGTACATTGTGTGTTGGTTTGTTTAAACACCAGTTCTATTTGTGCAATTCAGTCAAACAATAAAAACTGTTACTCCGATCGAATTGCACAAAGGTTAAATCGAACATTTCACAACCGTTACTGTTTTAGCTACAGGAAATTTTGATTTAGGGCCGAAATAATCAATAAAGTCTTACGCAAACGAACAGTATTCGTTGTTGCACTTGCTTTGTGCCGACGCGAGCCGAAGATGGAAGAAAAACAACATAATGAATACATAATCATCATATAAGTACATAAATACGAATAATTAAGCTGAAAATAGTTATAACATGACTATAAAACGATTCAAATAGATAAGAGTTAGCTTCTAATTGCAAGGAATTTATGATAATAAATAGTAGTGTATAAATAAGCACAAGCTAACGCATAGTAAATAATGTTGGCGATGATAATGATAAATATAATCATAAAGGTATAATATTTATTTTATATGTATGCTATAAAAACATCTTGCGTGAATCTTGCCTATCTACTACTATTCTAAGCAAATATAACTTACTTACTATTCGAGTATAAGAAAGGATAATCTGTACGTGATGATTGTAAATGTAGCCTATGTATCATTACACTGTACGCAGCACCCAATCTCTATCTTTAGTCCATCTATAAAAGAACCATCAAAAAGACATCGCTTTAACCGAGGACACAGCCTTTTATACCATTATTAAGTTGTGGG
Organism: Plutella xylostella; assembly: GCF_932276165.1. Classification (NCBI taxonomy): domain Eukaryota; kingdom Metazoa; phylum Arthropoda; class Insecta; order Lepidoptera; family Plutellidae; genus Plutella; species Plutella xylostella. The sequence goes on from NC_064005.1 coordinate 7,204,726, forward strand.
CAATCGTAATTGTAGGTATTCTTCCTAGCTTCGGGTGGTATGTTTCTAGCCCGCATATTTATCGATCAACTCTTCTACAACAGCTACTATCGCACTACTCAACTCACCTCAAATACTTCAAGTACCCGGCCAGCTCCGGCACAGAAGTAATATCTCCACTGGGCGGCGGCCCGCCCTCCAGCTGGGCTTGTAGCTCGGACAGGGCGGCGTCGATCTCGTCCTCGGCCGCCGCGGCCGTGGGGGAGGGGGCGCGCGCGCCGTCGACCGACTCTGTGCTGCCGCCCGCCAGGGTTTGCAGCTCGATTTGGAGCTGTAAATGGAGGAGAGTAGGGGTTATTTTTGTTTGATTTGGTCTGTGCTGGTCAGTGGTCATGGCTAGGTTCATGTTAACAAATGACAATAGAAGTTTGTCATGGAGTGGTGTTGGTGACGGCGCACTGTCGACTGACTCTGTGCTGCCGCCCGCCAGGGTTTGCAGCTCGATTTGGAGCTGTAAGTGGAGGAGAGTAGGGGTTATTTTTGTTTGATTTGGTCTGTGCTGGTCAGTGGTCATGGCTAGGTTCATGTTAACAAATGACAATAGAAGTTTGTCATGGAGTGGTGGTTGGTGACGGCGCAGTGTCGACTGACTCTGTGCTGCCGCCCGCCAGGGTGTGCAGCTCGATTTGGAGCTGTAAGTGAAGGAGGGTAAGGGGTTATGTTTGTGTGTGTAGATTCAGCCCATAGCTAGGCTAGGTTCATAATAAATGGCACTAGAAGTTTGTAATGGAGAGAGAAATGGAAATGAAAGAAAGAATGAGGGAATGAAATCTGTAAAGGGAGGAGGAAGTGCTCACGGGGCGTCAACTGTTTACTGCCGTCGGAGGGGAGGGGGGGATTACATATGGGTAGTTTCATGACTGAAGAATATGACTGACTCTGTGCGTCATCCGTCCATAATGTGCCGAAACACAAGAATGCTTTGACGAAAAAATTATACCTATATCTACGTCCAAACCAAAATAATCGAAAATAAGGTGAAATAAACTCATAAAAAGCCCAACGTAAATACGAAGAACCGATATAACTAATTGGTGTACGTCTATAAAACATACGGTTGCCGAATCAGCCGTGAGTCACTGTTCTATGTTTACCCGTGACTCATCGCGCGCAGTTTTAAACTTCCTATGAAACGTGATAAATAAGGGAAATAGTTTCTGCAAGTTCCGTTAATTTGTATAAGAGGATTGGTGTCAGATCGATGGTATTAACTCGTCAAGCTTACATGGTTATGGTTTAACTATTTAGAAAATATATGAAATATTATTTGAATATATATTTATTTTGCCATTACTATAAAGAAACTATAAATTTTCTATTGTCTATCCTCCAAAAAAAATACCTCTCTGTACCTATGTGTGTGTATGTAATCATACCGTGTAGGAGTAGGACAAAAAACGTCATCTACACCTACTAAAATAATAATAGTGGAATTCTCGCCATATGTTCAATATTGTGTTTCAGCCTTCAAGCGACCTTTGCAAAATAGCTTGCAACAGCTGGTCAAATTAATTCACAGCTACATACGTAAAGTATTTACAACAAATGATAAGTTTAAACCACTAACTGTAGTTTTGCGTTTTTTGTTAATTCGGGTATTTATTTACCTCCCTATTAATATGAGGACCACCCGACTCATCCTCTTGAGTTAGCTTGCTTGTCTTAAGGATTCCCTATTCCCTATTCTCTTTCTTTTGCAGCCTATTGGTATAAGTGAATCACCTGTAGCGCGGCGAACAGCATCATCTCCTCCTCGGTGCACATGAGCTCCTGGTGCAGCAGCTGCCAGCGCGCCTGCTGGTACAGCTGTAGAGTGACTCACCTGTAGCGCGGCGAACAGCATCATCTCCTCCTCGGTGCACATGAGCTCCTGGTGCAGCAGCTGCCAACGCGCCTGCTGGTACAGCTGGTTGAGTCTCGCGGCGTCCGCGGGTCGCGCTGACAGCTCGTAGAAGGAGTATAGCTTGAAGCGCAGCTGGAGGGTGTCCCACTCGCGGATGCCTTGCTCCATTATTGAAAGGGAGGAGTCTAGCCAGCTGTGGAAGGGGTGCGTTGTTAATTAATGTGTAGTTAGAAATATGCGTAGTCTAGTCGTTTCAGTCTGGGTGAGGTTTGAGGAGATTCAGGAGAAACATAATATGACTTCATCGGATTGATAATAACCCATGGGAAAACGTCCAATAGGTTACATCATAACCACTCTACGATTCAAAAACACCTTATTGATATCTGATAAATCTCACAAATTAAACCAACGTACCCAACATTCATCCTCGCTCGTTCCATCAGCGACTTCGGGGTCAGCAAGGATTCTCTGCTCTGCGGGCCGGGGTCGATAGGGGAGTCAGCCAATGAGAGGTCAGCTAATGAGTCCAGGGCGTCAAGGGAGGCGGCGCGGGGAGGGGTGCCGCAGTAGCCGCCGTCGCTGGACCCGTCGCTCTGTGTGCTGTAGATGTGCCCGCCGTAACGACGTAGCGTGCCGTTCTGCAATTTTGGCGACGATGTTAGGATGGTTCTTGGTGTGCTATGTTGAGTTAGTAATAGCGGGTTTAGTAAACAGTTGTAATTTGTTTTACAATACTTTATCTCGAGCGCAGACATTGCAAATTATAAAGTAGTCAAAATAATGGCAAGAACAATTACAAAGTTTCAATACTGAGTGGAAAAAAATACAATTTCCTCTAATATTTTATAATATAGGAGTAAGTATGTGAGATTGCTTATAACTACTAATAAGATCAGTGCATCAAGCACAAGTTCACGTAAAGTCACTCGATTCTTATCGCAAAGAATTTTCCAGTGCAAATATTACATCAGCGATTAGTCGGGACGGCTTTGAACTGAATGCATGTAAACTACCGAACGGACCACACAAGATGACCTATTTGTTTTCAATTAATCAGTTTATGACGATCGAGCCAGTAAAGTTAATATGTTGTGCAAATGTGCCGCCAATTTTATGCAATAAATAACCGATTTCAATCTACGTTTTTTTACTTAATGGGGTGGTGTTTAGAGGGTTGAGTTTGTGCTTAAACAGGTCGCCAGGTTCCTTTGAAGGAGCAAATTTTATAGGTAAGTATAAGTACATTTTAATATTGCTATTGTATTGCAATGTTTATACATAGGTATTGTTTACCTGCTGTGAAGCCACAGGGGTGGCGGAGAGCGACCGCGGCGGCGGCGGCGTGGCGGGGCAGCCCCCGTTCGACTTGTCCAGGCTGTTGGACGACCCGCGCGTCATGCCGATGAAGTTGTTCGTGGCCGGGGACATGTTGCCCCGTCTCTTCACCTCTTTGAGGCTCTGGTAGTTCTGCTTCAAGTGCGACGGCTCCAGAGGTATGCATAGTGAGAGCTCTTCCGGATGCCTTATTCCTGGTAATGAAGATTATGAAGGCGATTTAAATTATGAGGGCTATCTATTCATAACAGTTCGAAGAAATTGATACGCTCGATAGAAATTCTTTGTAAATAAAGTTATCGCCTGTCTGCGGTATAAACATAAATATTTAGGGTCACAGTTTATCGCTGCTAACGCTACTTCAAGAACAGGGATTCCTATTTGTATATAAACTATTTTGTGTGTTCATAGACAACGTAGGTGTGAATACCGTGGGTTTCGATTCATGATAACTGCTAAGTTTTAGCATTAAAGTAGGATTAAGCCGTTACAATTCGTAAATTTATATGTAAATCACTAATACCTTAATCTGGCTGTGTATCTAACCGCTCAGCTTTAGATACCGACTGTACTATAACGAGAAGGTTTAACCAGGTTTGTAGAGCGTTTAACACGGTATTTTACAGATGCATAAAGTATTTTACAGTGCTATACATCTATTTATCTAGTTAATGTAAATATATATATAAATAAATAAATAAATAATGTGGGATTGTGGGCCACATAAATAATCCTATGTAGCTGTGCCCTTAGCTGTCACTGATGGGCGATAGCGGGCACAGAAGGCCCAATAGTCTAATAACACACCGCACAAACAACAGAAACTCACCAAGACTCTTGCAAAGCTGCACCACGGCGCTGAACGTGTTAATCGAGAAGTCGATCCTGCAGTCCACATAGCGGAGGTCCGGAAGCTGCACCCGGAGAGGCTTGTGCATGGGCGTGAAGTGTAGGACGGCGTCCGCGTGCACCCCGTACTGGTCCAGGGTGTGCTTCGGCCGCGACAGCCACTTGTTGCGCTGCGGCCACCACAGCGCGTGGTCTGACCAGTCCTTTTTGAATTCTGGAAGGAATGAGGCGGTTTAGATCAGGTCCGAAGGATGTAAATTTGAGTGTAAGGTACTAACGTCTTCAACGAAAGTTTAGACATGACTGTATTTTTAGACGTTAGGAATTCGCAGAAGCTTAATAGCCTGATACTCAAATAAGAGGAGGATTATTAATGTTTGTTAGACATGAATGGTGTGGCAGTCTCCAAGACGGAAGTCGGCGGTGTGATTGCCTACAAAGTTCGTAAGGAGACACTACTGCAAAAAGTAGAAGTGAACCAAACGATGCAATCCAAAATGGAAAAGTAAATTAAGTGTATAGGTGAGAAAAAGAACACAAATGATTTAGTAACTAAATTAAATCAACGCATATAGCAAGGCAAGTCGTCAGCATAAATTCAATCAGACAAAACATTCGCCACCCCCTCCCGCAGTCATTTGTCTTAATTGGCACTCCGAGTCCTTCCAGTAATGACCAATCAGGCTTCATTATACGCACTGCATATTCCGTCTTTATGCAACAAACAACATTATTGATGCGAGGCAACCTGTCTTTGTGCGGAGGCAGGAATCAATTAACTATTCCTCGGCTGCTCGAGTTATACCTTACATGGCGGATTGTTGACGGCAGAGGCGTCGGCAGCGCGTAAATGGCGGAGCTCCTTACAAGATTCTGATCGCTATATGTATTCTGACTTTAAATCTGGTGTTTGAGATCCGATTTGTGGATATGGATTCTTTGCCAGCGTCGATAAAGAAGCCGAGTCGTGACCGGCTTTCACAATGGTTTGTAGGAATTCCTTGTCGTTGTCTATCGAATAACTCTAGCTATTTCGGTATCCAAATATATACAAGATTAAATTTTTACAACCGAGACAACATAATATGCTTGTTGCAGTTAATTCCCTTGACGGGGTGTTATGTGGGACAAGTAAATGTATTTCTGGCTCCAGACAGTAGTTCCTGTGGCCTCAGCCGCCGTCTGGTCGCGTCCACTGCTCTAATGTGCTGACAGATTGTGTACCACCAATGAACATAAATAAACGTGACGTATGCGGGCCGCGGATAACACTTTTATCGACGCGCTTGATAACCATTACAATCTCATATATATAAGTTTTTTTGAACCTGTTATATCTATCGAGTGTTCAGAATTAACCGTACCCAATGCGGAGCTACCATAAATATAACATTCGTAACGGGTTATTATTGACGGTCATAATCAAAAGTGTGACATGACACGAGTGGGGCAGCGATGAAATGCCACGCGGGACGCTCGTGAGCAGGTGTACCTGCCGTGTAAACGGACCGAGATAAGATAAATTAAGCAACACTTTAGACCGAATCATTAAAATGTCGTATACACACACACCGTCTAGAGAATCCTGTTCAATCAACTAGTGGAAACATGAATACCGATGTATAAGAGGGCCTGAAATTATTATAAGCGGATAAATTAATGTGGAACTGGTTTGAGTTGCACATAATAGTCTGCTCTATAAAGTGAACGTGCAACATTATTTGCAAACTGACATTTATAGCCTAATAGCCGTACATCGGATATGTAATATAGAATAGAATAGAATAGAATAGAATACTACTTTATTGACTTAAAAATAATTTACACAAATAACAATTTACAATATAACGCAATAGGCGGCCTTATCGCTAAAAGCGATCTCTTCCAGGCAACCTTTGGGTGGAGGAGAGACTTAAAGAATAAATGAGGAAGGTGTACAAAGTGTAGTAAACATTCTTGTTTAATAATAAATACTTAAATACATACATACATAATGTAATCAAAGTTATATAGATTCATATAATATAGGTAGGTACTATTGCAAGATGGAGGAAAGATAATGTTCTTTTACCTGTTTTTTGAAACCTATAGCTGTCTTCGCAAAACGGATATTTACAGGTAATGCATTCCACAGTCTTATAGCTGTCACAGTAAATGAGTTACTGTAAAACTCAGTAGTATGCGATGGGAAATCTAATAAACGCATTTGTGAAGATCTCATTGGTCTGTTGTCGGGATGGTTTTTAAAAATGAAACGCTCTTTGAGGTACGTTGGAGTTGAGGGATTGAACAGCACAGAGTAGAGTAAAGAGAGAATATGAACATTCCGGCGAAGGCGAATTGGGAGCCACTTGAGTTTATTGCGATATTCGGATATGTGGTCATATTTGCGTAAACCAAATATGAACCGTATGCAGAGATTTTGAAGGCGCTCAAGTTTATTCAGTTGCTCCTCGGTGATATCTGAATAGCAGGCGTCGGCGTAGTCGAGAATGGGAAGTAAAAGAGTTTGTGCAAGCGAGATTTTAGTAGCGGTAGGTAGAAAGTTACGCAGTCTTCTCAGACTGGCTGAGGATGCAAAAATCTTCCGACTGACTTCACAGATCTGTGGCACCCAGGTTAGGTTGGTGTCGATGAGAATACCCAAATTCTTCACCTTATCGGCAAAAGGGATATTAACACCGTCAAAAGAAATCGGGGGTAGTTGAAGCCAGTCGATTTTGGATTTCAGTCTCGAGCTGCCAACCAGTATCACTTGAGTCTTTTTAGGGTTGACCGTAAGCCCATGACACCTGCTCCAGTCAGAGATTTTGTCGAGGTCAGAGTTCACCATTGATATGGCGTTATGTAGCTTCTGTGGAGGCGATTGACAATATATTTGAAGGTCATCTGCGTACAAGTGGTAGGAACATGAAATAGTTTGAGATATGCCGTTTATGAATAAGGCGAAGAGAAGAGGAGATAAGACGCCACCTTGCGGGACACCGGCATTGGTGCTGCACCAAGTTGAAAACGAATCTTCAATGCGTATCCTCTGCCGGCGACCACGCAAGTAACTATGAAACCAGCCAACAGCTTCAGGAGATATGTTAAGAGAACTCAGTATTCCTAGCAGTATATCAAAGTCAACGGTGTTGAAGGCGTTACTGAAGTCAAGCAGTGTTAACACAGTAAGATCACCTTTTTCCATGCCCCAACGGATGTCGTCGTTTATCTTAATTAATGCAGTAACGGTGCTGTGACCAGAGCGAAAGCCGGATTGGAAGGGATTCAGGATATTGTTTTGGGAAAGAAAGGAATTTAATTGATGATGCACCAGGTGCTCAAACACCTTAGAAAGGAAAGATAGAATTGAGATGGGACGGTAGTCTGAGAATGAGGAGGGGTTGGACTTTTTGGGAATAGGGGTAATTTGTGCGTCTTTCCATATAATGGGAAAGGTTTCTGCATCAATGGAGAAGTTAAAGATGTGAGTTATGATAGGAGTGACGACATCAATAATATACGGAGTCTAATAACCGGGCAGGGATAATCTATCCGTTCCAGCTACCGATATTCAGAGCAACACCTATACTGTTATAATAAATCACGAATCTCGGTCATCTATGATGGATGAGGACTCTGTAATTTTTATGTCTACATGAATCCACTCAATTTTGCTCTGTTTCAAGTTTGCTTTGATAAATCAAATATTGAAGATGTTGGGTAAACTACAATTGAGTCATGAATGTCATGATTCAATATCACAAGCATCTTTATCCTTTATTGAAAGAAGTATTTCAACTATGCAGTGCATTCCATTTGGAAGATAACCCGGCCTCCGCTGACCCCTTGTTATAAGAGCAATTGGTTTAAGTGTAAAGTGCATTTTATGTGGTTTTGTCACGCAAGGATGACCCATTTTGGACCTACTGTAAAGGAGAATGAAATTAGGGTCAAGGTCTTGAAGGAACAGTACGGGCAGAGAGCTCTTTCGGCAAAATTTGTTTTCTGAACAAAATAAGAATAATTTGAATGTATTTTAAGAAAACACGTTCGGTTGTTACTAATAATTTTTAGGTTTTAATGAATTTTAATGAAAAGTGATTACGTATTATTGCACTTTTAGGTACCTACAGCGGTAGGAAAATATTTACCAACCTCAGTTCATTTCACTTGCATGTAGGTATGTAAGCTTATGCCTACTTAAACACACAATCTCTGGGGGTAAACATTAAACAGAAGAGTAATTAAACCAACCGTTATTTGTAGTAATAGTAAATAAATCTCGACAAGAGACTCGTAAAGCAAACAGAAGGGGGAGATGCAAGTAATGTAGTGAGCAAATTGGAAATTTTAGACGGCAATAAATGTAAATCGAGAAACGAATATGTTGTTTTCGAAACATAAATGAAATGTACATTATATTAAAAGTAAATTTTCCGTCACATCATGAAAATGTGACTTCCAATCTGTACTATCTCCAGATACAATTATTTTATGGCTGTACTGATTCTTTCATAACATCCTTTATACTTCATACGAAATGGAACAGTGAAATCAATATCAATCAATAAACAATCGATGACAGTAGTTGGCCTTGGTGGTCTCATCAATGAAATGCTCCAGTGGACCCAGTACGCCTCCCTGCGGCGCCCCCTTTGATCTCCGCGACCAAAAACACACAAACCCAGATCCGCTTTCGGATACCCATCATGGCTATCCCATCTCACTGTCAAAACGACTTAACTTAATGATCGAAAGCTTTTAAAACTCTATTTTATGATTTAATTGGTAGGAAACGTAATCCCATGCATTGGGGATTTGGGAGTGCCCCATGTTGCTTGTTTACTGCGAACCGCTACTGTCGGTTAATGGATGATGCGCGTGCGCCGGTTCTTTTCAGAATCAGTATAAATAGATTTACGCTACGGCTCCATACAAAACATGTGCGAGGTTATATCACAGGTGTATTTAGTTTACGTGTTTAAATATATATATAACATTTCACTCTGTCTGCAATTTGTATTATTTTGTAATATTTCTATCGTATAGTTTCATGCCGCCCGAAACCATTGAAGTAAACAAGCCAATAAACAACAGTCAACCTATTCCAATCATGTGAATTGTGAATGCATTAAGCAATTACCGTAAACAATCCTTTGCAACCGAGGTCTTTTAAAGGTTTGCATGAACCACCGTTAATATTGTGAATGACAATATGATCTGTACAGCTGGTTTTGTATGATAATTGATGAGTAGCTGGTAAAGGCAAGCCGGCAGTCGCTGCGTGGGCGCAGTCCCCGCCCACTGATATAGTTACTCTAGCGGGGGCGACGTCACCACCTGATCGCTCTTGAGCAATCAGAGGCCAACATTAGCCAACTAATTCTTAGATAACATCCTGTGAATTGGTATTGCCCTTTGAGGTGGGCGGTCGTTCAGTGCTTGGAGAACCGCTATCTGGAATCAAAGGTCTCCATTGAATAGAATTTTGGTATCTCAGTGTCTTCCACTAGTACAAAAAGATTAATCTACGTAATCTAAAATTTTGACGTCTGAGATAGCGTCTTCTCGATAACGTAAAAGCATTTCTAGTTTATTTGCGCTAGTCTGAATTGAATAAGCAGTTTCGGTTAACGGGATTGATATGAAACGGAACAATTTTAAATTGCTTGGCTATTTGCTTTGCACATTAGCCGTAGTGTTGAGAGCTTTTGATGGATGGTTGAAAGTATCCATCGGATGTGGGCGTTTTCAATCAGCGGCATCTTTGCTAATGCGTTTCGTTTGAATGCTAGCAATATAAGGTGGCCAGTTTCGCATTTTATTAAAAGTATTATAGTTTATCTATCTAAATTCTAGATGCATATCGGAATTTTAAATATCACCTGTAGCCTGTAGCTTGTATTGGAATTTTAGTTATACTATTATTTCCCTCTATTACAGATGTTAACATATTGAATTGCATTGTAAAGTTATTCTATGCGTCATTTAATAATTGTTTTATTTAATTTAAAGGCACGAGTTCTGATTAATCAGGCTATCACGTGTTGTTTCTCAACGTAATAGGTTAGGTTAAATTTTATTCATACCTAAACGATTGAGTGATGTTTATTTAAGTACCTATGTTTATATTCTTTGAAATATAAATAAAGAGAACAGAGCTTTTATTTGTCGCACCGTACCGTATTTCCTTTTACGAGTTAATTGAGTATTTATTATTTCCTCGTTGCGAGTAGTTGCAACCATGCGGATAGCTGATGGTCATTAAAATAAATAATGTTTTGATCGAACTAAGAATAGCATTTAAGCGGCGACCAAGTAAATTCTTCAGTGGAGTTTTGTTCTAAATTATACCATTTAGATTCCGCCATCCAATTTATGCTTTAACTGGAGTGTTACATCTACAAACTATTCGAGATCAAAGACAAGAAAATGTAGAACGCATTGACATGCCGTATTTATAACCAGTTTCATAGAAGAAGGGGATATTGTTTAAAATTAATGAGTTAATTGAATATCAACTGCACCTTGTTTTAGCCTCAGGAAACAATCACGTTCATTCAAGATTCTATCCGACGTGGGCAATACGGTATTTTGCACGTGGGTGATTTATTTCAATGGCCAGCAGACACTATCATTGGCGGCGACATACGAATTCAGGCACAATCGAACGGAGCCTTGATAGTGTGGCCCACACAAGCGAGACAAACCCCGTACCGATAATCTCCAGATACGGGTCGACCACTAAACGACACATCGAAAAGCGACAGCAATAAAACTGACTACAATCGAACGGCTTATGGGATAAATAAATTAAACTTATCGAGGAGACAGATCACGCGTGGTCCCATGTGAAAACCGATTCTATCTGAATGTGGCTCGTTTGAAATTTGTAAACACACATGTACCAGATGCGATCGCACTACTTACCTGCGATGGTGGTAATAAATTTGAAGTTTTACGGCATCGAGCGCAAAGTTGAGTGTCCGTTGTCCCAGCGAGGCAGCGAGGCGGCCGGCGAAGGTTGCGCGACGCCAACACGATACCGTGGGCTCGGTCGGCAACAACTCTATAAAGAGGCTGCTTGAGATCAAAATCGATCTGACTCGGTTAATCGGCATCAGGTTGGCCTATTTCGACGACTTGTTGCGGCGACAAGCCCACGAGCCGGGCAATTACGCCTGTGCCAAATCAAAGGGCTGCGTGAGCAGTCAACAACAACAATTTTAAACTCAGCTATATTAAAAAGCACTTGCACCGGAAAAACAATGACATAATGATGAGATGCACACGTGACAACGTTACAAAACTAATTATTTTAGTGTCTCCTCGCTAATGGTGTGAATCCCGACCGAAACAACAGGATGTAGGCCATTACGAGGGCTTTGCATGTCGACTTCACATTATAGATTTAATGCTACTATCATAGAAATTGATACGGTGATTTCTTCATGTTATTTAATGGGTTCATTTAAGTAAACCCCACATGGATGAAATATAATAAATTGGCCTAATGAAGAAAAGTTTTATGATTAAGCATTGGAAACTCTGATTTTTACCAATTAAAAATACAAAACACGCCAAAATATTTAAAAACTGGTTCTTCATATCGTTAATATTTTAATCAATATTGAGATAGTTTTAGGTGTCAGTAGTAGTTCATTCCACCGAATCTCTACCAGATTACACGAATTTAGATAATTTTAGTCATTTTAGCTTGTTGGTAACTTAAGGACTTTTATCTTTACCCATTAGCTTTAAGATTGGATTTCATTTATACAACGTTTTTGTTACATTATCAACATCAGTAGGTTTATAAATACTAACTAAAACTATATGTATAGTGCTTTAAATTGTTAACACCCATTAGAAGACGAACAAGACAGGTTATGTTAATCATTTTATTGCTATTTAATGAAAACAACGATTCAAGTGATATGGTACTAGGTTTAATTGAGAGTTTAGTGGTTAAAGTTATGGGTGATATTATCAACTACCGTGATTTTAGTGTACGGACGTCACGAAACACACTAACTGGTTAATTTAACATTCAGATACCTTACGCGGCGAATAAAGTAGATACTTCGACTTTCGGATAAGCTTTAGAACGTAAAGTCTCACCTCTACCTGAAAATTGAAAAGACAAATAAACATTATCAGCTGATCTTGAAAAACACACTACAATTTCTTAACATGTTGAATGCTGATGATAGTTAAAACTCACACAAGTGACATGAACAAGGCAATGCTCGTAAAACGTTTATTACGTTGTAGGACGTACGACACGATTGCTATATTAGAACTTATTTCACTGTGATTTCTACAACATTATCAGATTTGAGTGACAAGTTTCCCTACTGCGATAAATTTTATAGGCCGTAAGCTTTTTCTTCTTACTGTGCTATTCTGAAGGTAAAGTCGATGTTTTTTTAAAATTATGTAATTGGGTAGTAGGTATATGTATTGTACAAGTTACAGCATATTTATAGATTGGGTGCATTGATATTCGTTGCGCTAGTACAAAACAACTTATAATCCTACTCATAAAGCTAGACAAAATATTGGTGGGAATCTAAGAGACTTTTGCCCAGAAGAATCATTGGGAATCAATAAGTCATGGAAGTTTAGAATCTGGAAGGTGTCCATTACAATATCGCTTTCCCCATCACCCACTTCAGGGCCAGTGGGCGCGGCGAAAGTGGTGTTATCATAATTATTATTTAAGCGTAGGAATAGCGCCTACACTATGTTACAAAATCAAAATCGTCGATAAGTCATCTTAATAAAATTAAGAACAAATAAAAAAAAAACAGAGAATGTACCAATATAGACTACAGACTATAGAAACGAACGTTTGTATAGATAATGATACAAGCGGAGAACAAACGTTCAATCAGATTCAGAATAATGGTAACAAATTGAAAAGCTGCGTACAAATTATGTCTAGGTTAGAACTGGAACCGGGCCGGCAAATGGAATCAGATCTAGTAAAAGCTTGACATATTGCTCACTGTGGTACACTCAGATCCGGTATACCCTTACGTATCTGTGTGAGACTTGCTGCGTTGAAAGAGAAAGAAGATACTATTGACGCTGGTATAAAGATTGTTTCAGGACAAAACAAAAAGAAATAGAGCATTTGGATTAGAGTAAAAACCTTATTAATTCTTTATTTGACAGTATATAAAATAACAAACAGTAGTATCACAGGCGTAGATGCTAATAAATTACCCATTAACATGTCTGCGGTTGTATCTCATAAATAGTGGATCCAGGGCAGCAATTATAAGTATCAGAGCAATTATAGAGGCGCGAATTTCTACTTCAACAATTAGTAGGCCTGAGCTAAATTATAGGGCACACGATCTTGAGTCTTCGTTTGAAGTTTTTTGTGTATTTGATTATTCTTCGGACTGAATTGTTGTAATGAATAGAGTTCAGTTCCGAGTTTTTTGTAGGTATCAGTAATCTGGAAAGTAAATAACAAGACTGCCAAAACTTATTGGCCTTTTAAGTATTACAATAGTTAGAGTCGAATCAAATTGTCGCACAAACGCCTTCTAGTCACACGGTTACGTAACGCTATGAGAAAATCTCGGCTAAGCAAATGTTTGGCGAAGGAACGATAATCGCTGAACGCAGCATCGCTAGAAAGTTAACCACATACGATAACACAATCTTATCAGTCATTTTTACAGAGGAGGTATTCTTGTATATGGAATGTATACGTAAGTAGGTTTTTATTATCATTCTTATTGAAAAAATTCTGATGCTTGGATTTATTTTAATCGTACCTTGTTATTGCTGACTACTATCAAGTTTCTTTCATTCAACTTTAGAGTGATAAACAGAACGGACCTTCACTGAAACCTTCCTCTCAATTTACGGGCGAATTAATCTGATGGTTCCCCTCATCATCCACTTAGCACATCGCTGGACTGCCTTTGCCAATCATGTCGTTAACCCTTGAACAAGAAAACTGTTTGTTGCGAGCTGAAGGTTGACTTTTTTGCTGCTAACTAAATACAAATGAATGATTTGACACTACCCTTAGCGGCAATGACGACGTGTTTGCAAGGTTACATGTGTGACATAAGACGACCCATGTAGAGTACAATGAACGCACACTGTGGAAGTGAAACGTCACCGGCATCCTTAAAATCCAATATGGTGACCGGTTGCGGTGACAGCTGCCATTGTGATTCACTGCGCTTGCGCAAATTAATTAGGCGTGCAACGCGGGCGCCACAGTATTTGACATGAGCTTTTTGATATGCCTCGCGAGCGCTGACGTTAGTATACATTAGTAATTTACGAGCACTAGCAGGATCAAGATTAGAGGCGAAAGCGTGGAGCCAATCAAACATTGTCAGGAAAACTTGTTGGTTTTAAATAATGTCAGCAATTAAGATATTATACTTGGTCACCTAACCAGTTGATCTATGATAATTTCCATGTGGCCATAAACAATCCTTTGGCCTGGCTATAATTTCTTGTCGGACATTCCCGAGAACGCGGTTCTCATAGAAAAGTTGTATGCGCTGTCGAAGAGAAAGCTTTTCCCAAGCAATGCGATACTAGCCTTTCCGATTTAATTAGCGCTTCTCCAAGCGTCAAAGGAAAACTATACATAAACGCAGTTTATGTTCGTAGCGTATTCAATTACAAGTGCTTGTTATACGTCGGGAAGAGCCGTCTCTCATCACGACAAAGAAATTTTCTAAAGCACTTTGAACTCCCATTTCAGAAGACTATGGTAATGGAAGCGAAGACGCTTCAAGCGTTAACAATTTCACATTGGTTATGGTCATTGCAAGGCTTAGAAAACGGCCTTTGAAAGAAAGCCGTGTTACATGAGTGCCAAAGACTTCGTTGTTTACAGAAAATTTGAGGACAAAGACAGAGAACTTGAAAATATAATTTGGGTGTAACAACTAGAGCAGAACGGTAACATTGTTCTTTTTATTTGTCAAGACAATATTCGACGTAATAAATGAATACCAAATAGCGTATGGCATCGCAATTAAGGGCAATGCTATAAAAAAGAGAACCAACACAATAGGAAAATGGCATCCGAGTGCGCGAGAATGTCGAATAGGTTAGACAGATTTATAGTTCCGAATTCTACTGAATACGCAATATGTTCTGTTAACGAAATAAATTGTTAACCTCAATCACACGTAATAATGGATTACCACAGATCCTACACATAGTCTACTTACAGCATATTTAATTTCGAATGTATGTGATCAGTGTTCAGGGTTCAAGAATCAAATTCGATATCGAAGCGGTATTACGCACGCTGACTCTAAATATCGTGTTACATTTTCCTTTCATTTTCAAAACGCACTTTAGATATCGGGTTTCTGGATGAAGTCTTGAAGAGCGCGTTTGTACTCTGATTAGCTGAACCAGTTGTATCAATAATATAATAATTTATAAAGGTCCGTTTCTTTAATAACGTGTGTATATCGAGGTTTATGCGAGACCGTGACCCAGATAGGCGATGTATTTGTGGACTTGGATCTTGGATAGCTCGAAAGTTTGGCGTCAGTGGAGTGAGACTAGCAGACAACATAATTACAAATTCATCATTTTATATACGGCCTTCAACTTGTGTCAAATTGTCTAACACGAGTACAAATTTTATATATTTTTTTACATTAATAAATACAGAACGTTCCATATTGAATAAAAAAAAACACTTATATCCATGTCTTGGTTAGTGATCGTTGAGTAGTACACCGCAACCGCATGAAACATAATGGTTCTTCAATCCTGGTAATCAATTTTGAACACAGCTTCCTCAAAATAAAACTGTTCTTGTAAGAGGAAGACGCAAATAGTGTTGACAGTAATTAATTCAATGTCTTTGAGAGTTAAACTTGTCTAGTGATGATTAAACTACTTGTGTATAATATATGTATAATGTAAGTTTGTATAGATGCAATAGTAAATAAATGCATGAATAAAATAATAATTGCGTTTAGGCGGGTCAGCTCCTATGAAGTAGGACACTATATAAATATATGTCTCTACTAATAGTTATGCAAGAGTATTTTAATTTTTTTAACGATACATATTTCATAGAATCAAAAAATACATGTTCATACATAAAATGCTTATAACATTAGACGTATTATTGGCCGTTAACCTAAAAATCAGTTTTATAACTATTTATTTTTATTATTATACGAGGAGCATAAAGGGTGTGCCCGGTCCGGTGCCTCGGTCGGTGGCGTGTTGGTGCTTATTTTTGTTAAGTCATAGTCATCCATCACTTCATCGAGAACCTTTTACCGGTCATTTATAGCCTCATTTCGAATGAATGCAGAAATATTATTTTCAAATGACCACGTAATTTCAAATCTCAACGTATTTGCAGTTTAATACTGTTCTAAAAAGCTGAGACATAAGCCATCCGTAATTCCGTAAATCGCATCGAAACTACACTACGAACATGTAACAGCGCTTAAACTCGATGTGAGCCGAGAAATTCTTCCACATTCCACGAGGAGGTGTGAAAACATCAAGAGCAACAAATTGCCCCCATGTTCCGATCCCGAGATGCCGCTTGCGCAGGCGCAAGGAGCGGATACGAACGCCGGATATTTTTAGACGATAGTCTATTTATACCGGGGGCGCCGCCACCGCCATGTGCCGCTGCCGACGACGTCTGCGATCCTGGTACTTTTGAAATTAATTAAATTCTTCTGCTGACTCAGTCAGAAAGAACCGAGGGGCATGCAAGCAAAATTTCAGGTCAACGACACGGGGAGCCGACGTGAAGCCCTTTATTACAAGGTGCCGCAGCGCTGGTAAAAACATTTCCATGTGGACACGAACGAGTAAAGATTCGTCTTAATGTTTTAAGATTAAAGGTCTTTGTCCGTTGTGATTTATCATCATCGTAACAATTGACGTGCGTAATCACATTGAGGACGATAACTGTCGTGAAAGGAATAAGTAAGCACATATCATGTTATGTACAGACGTATAATAGTCACATTGTAATCGTAGTCGACAAAAGAGATCACTGCACTCCTTCATATGCTGCTGTAAATGTAATCTGTCGCACACTGAATAATGGTGATTGAAGAACAATGAAATTCGTGAAGGCTTCTTATAACACCAACAACTTAAGTATCTGCTGTGCTTTACCATTGTACTGCAAATCAAAGTAAAGGCTAGACTTAAGCACCAAGTTGGGAGTATTTGTATAATCGTGAGTGACCAAGGTAGTTATGAACCCTCAACCCCTTAGAGTAATCCAAGTACGCGCCTAGGCTTGCATGCCTTGCACTTTCCAGGTGGTCTGTTAGCAGTAAGTTAGAGTAAGCAAATTGTTATCTTGTTTAGCTCGTAAGTCATTTTGGTCATTGAATATATTAGATCGATTTAGCATGCGCTTCTGCTAAGACGTGTCTCGTTTTAATTAAATAATTAGTTTTTAAAAACCTTCCGATCGCTCCCGCAATCTTGACTGGCGCAGCCGATTCGGTAGGATAACTGAATTATCCCGTGAAAATTCGGTTATAGAACTCTTACCGGTTTTACGCGCGTTCCGGGAAACGCGCCGCGGATAGTGTTAACAGTGTCCTACTGCGAACCAAACAAATGTGTCAAGGCGGAAGGATTATACCGACCGGCTGGTGAGTACAACTTTTCACCTCCTGTCCAAATTCCCTCTACAAGTAAAATTTCTTGGGTTATCTTGAGATAAGAACTCTCTCATTATAACGTTATCTATAGTTAGAAATATTAGTACTTACTAAAATTTGTAATATATATATATACCTATAAATAGGTACTTGTGTTATAAATAAGATTAAAATTTAAACTTAGACTAAGTGAATTGTGTAATTAAATATTCAAAATGCCTGATCAGGTAGGCATGGAGAGTATAACGCTCATTCCGGGCGAAGTACTAAAGATCATACCCATCTTTAATGGGGATAAACGCATATTAAATTTGTTTTTGGCTAAAAGCGAATATATTATAGAAAGATTTAGAGGTAATGAGGCCCAAGACACATATATCATGCATGCTATAACCAGTAGACTAGCAGGTGATGCTGCTGCCCTTGTAAGTGAGAGGCAGGATATTATGCACTGGGATAATTTTAAGGAATTACTCGTGCAACATTTTGGAGACCCGCGAAACGAAGAGTGTATTGCCATAGAATTAGAAACTCTCAAAATTAATCCTAACGAAAGCTATCTTGATTTTTGCAACAGGATCCAGTCAGTGCGTTCTATTTTAATTTCAAAGGTAAATAGAATCGAAGACGCGAACATAAAAAATAGTAAAATTGCTATTTACACCAATACGTCACTCAACGTATTTTTGTATAATCTCCCCGAAAATATGGTGCGCATTGTTCGCCTTAAAGCCCCCGCTACTTTGGAAAAAGCATTGGAAATTGTATTGGAGGAGGTCAATTTCCACGATCAGTATGTTATGCGTAATAAAATGACTCTTCCTAGCTCTATGGTAAAGTCTCAGAACACACTAGTAACAACGCCCACACAAAAACTCGACGCAAAGCTTATCAGTTATGGCCAACTCCAGCCAACCGGCCTTAGACCGATATTACCCACCGGTTACACCCCTCGATTTAATAATAGTATGGCAGTCCAATCATTTAATAATCAACCCTATGGCTACAGGCCGCAGTTAGGGAACAGCAATCCACAAATTGGGTATAGGCCACCACAGCCACAATTTGGCTACAAGCCTACGCAATTCGGATACAAACCCCCGCAGTTCGGATACAAACCCCCGCAGTTCGGCTATAGACCACAGTTTGGTATGACAACTGCACAAAAATTCGGAAATAATAATCCTCAACAAATTGGGTACAAACCCACAGTCCCTACTTGGAACAAGCCCGCGGCCGCACCACAGCATGTTTATTCAAACGATGTGTCGATGAGAACCGCACCTCAGAGACCTAACCAGGGTTTTAAATTAAATGAACTGTGCCTCTACGAAGAGGACCAATACCAACCAAATTATTACAACCCGGAGCAGTACGTCTACCTAGACGATGTACCTGCAGAACAAGTACATCATCCAGATATCGAAGGTA
This sequence comes from Plutella xylostella, assembly GCF_932276165.1. Lineage (NCBI taxonomy): Eukaryota > Metazoa > Arthropoda > Insecta > Lepidoptera > Plutellidae > Plutella > Plutella xylostella. The sequence goes on from NC_064005.1 coordinate 7,223,872, forward strand.
ACTTTTCTGACTGTCAATTACAGGAATCATCCGAGGAACTGACACAGGAAAATGCAACCCCTGAACAAATAGAAAATTTTCACATAACAGCCTCAAACATCCCCCGGAAAAATTAGAATTAAATTGTGACCCGAACTTAAAATTACCGCATATTTATCTTCCCGAAATCAACGGTAAATTCATGATAGATTCAGGAAGTATGAAATCTTTTATAAGCCCACGTTTAGCATATCAGTATTTTCATGACCAAATAGTTCACGAACCATTCGAAGTGATTAGTACACACTCATCAAGTAAACATAACGAAGTCATAAATATTCCGCTATTTCCCAGCTTAAATAATTCGGGTCAGCACAAATTCTATATCTACAATGTAGATGCGCGGTACGATGGACTTATCGGCTCTGACTTGTTAGAGCAGTTACAAGCCATTGTTGATTATAAACATCACGTGTTACGAACGAACACGACATCTATACCTATTATACACAATCGCGAGGACCACGTCATAGAACTGGCCCCCCGCTCTGAACAACGAGTGAAATTGCCGACTGATTTATATTCAGGCGAAGCTATTTTAAATTATACGGAATTTTGTGAAGGAGTAAGGATGCCTAGCGCGCTAGTTAGGTGTACAAATGGATATGCTACCACGGTTATTCAAAATACTCGTGATGAACAGATGACATTAACTATAACACACCCGTTTAAAACAGAACAGTATGAAAGTAGTACGGAATGTCAGGTTAATAGTATGATGGATGAAAGAAATATTGAAATAGATGAGATATTGACACAAAACTTAGCCAAATTACGACTTGATCATATGAATGCCGAAGAACGTCAGCAGATACATAACTTATGTATGGAATATAAGGACATATTTTATAGCGACTTACTTCCTCTCTCATTTACGAATCAAGTAAAACACTTTATAAGAACAAAGAACGAGGACCCTATATACGTAAAACCCTACAGACAGGCCCCTATACAAGCAGAAGAAATAAAAAAACAGGTGGAAAATCTTTTGAAAAATAACGTCATTCAGGAATCATTTTCCCCTTGGAGTGCACCAGTGCACCTCGTCCCTAAAAAGATGGATGCATCCGGTGAAGCTAAATATAGGATGGTTATAGATTACAGGCGCTTAAATGACATCACTATAGACGACAAATATCCTCTCCCTAACATAACCGACTTATTTGACAAATTGGGTAAATCATCTTACTTTTCTACTTTAGATTTAGCCAGTGGCTACCATCAAATCGAAATCAATGAAAGCGATAGACAAAAGACGGCATTTAGCACCCAGAACGGCCATTATGAATTTTTGAGAATGCCGTTCGGCTTAAAGACAGCCCCAGCAACATTTCAACGTGCTATCGATAATGTCCTTCGAGGTTTACAAGGAATACACTGCCTGGTATACCTAGATGATATTATTATCTATTCTGCAAGCCTAGCAGAACACATACAAAAATTAAGGGCAGTCTTTGAACGACTTAGATCCACCAACTTGAAAGTACAGCTTGATAAGTCTGAGTTTCTTAGAAAAGAGGTTTTGTACCTTGGGCACACCATTACAAAAGACGGCCTTAAGCCCAATGACGATAAGGTTAAAGCTGTATTGAACTTTCCCTTACCTAAAACAACGACAGAGATTAAAAGTTTCTTGGGTTTGATTGGATATTATCGAAGATTCATTAAGGACTTCGCTAAAATAACTTATCCCTTAACATCTTGCCTTAAAAAGAAAAACCGAATTATAATTGACCAAAAATACATTGACTCATTTCAGAAATGCAAGGAACTTTTAACTAACGCACCCCTACTCCAATATCCCGATCCATCTAGACCGTATATTCTAACTACTGACGCATCCTCTGTGGCATTAGGCGCAGTCTTATCGCAAGGCACTGTTGGCAGCGACCAACCAATCGCCTACGCAAGTAGAGCACTCAGCGACACCGAGTCTCGCTATAGTACTATCGAGAGAGAGCTCCTAGCTATAATATGGGCTGTAAAACACTTCAGGCCATACTTATACGGCCACAAATTTCTGATTTACACTGACCATCGCCCATTGTCGTGGCTATATTCCATTAAAGAGCCAAATAGTAAACTTACCCGATGGCGGTTACGTCTATTAGAATATGACTTCGAAGTAATTTACAAAAATGGCAAACAGAACACCAACGCCGACGCCTTATCTCGAATCAAAGTGAATGCTTTGACGTCCGATGACGACGCAATGTCTATGCAAGTAAACATTGACGACAAAGAGAAACGGCTTCAAGACCACATAAACGACTTGACTAAAAACATAGAAGACTGTTCTAATAAACCCCAACGACATGATTCTTCGACTATCACTATTTCCGATTCGTCTGCAACGATAACAGGCTCTGAAGAACCTGATAACTATCCGGTCCGCTCATTGTCGAGTCATTCACAAACTATTCACTCTGCTGAAGACTTAGAATCATTTGGTATTCCTATATTACAAGAGGCTATAGATACGAAACCCAATCAAATACTTGTATTCGTTTGGTTTAAGAACGACATACAAGTCACACATACAACTAGAGACAACCAAAAAGTAATAGAGGTATTTTTGCCACCAGATAATGAGGATTTAGTGAAGCGCTTTTTAAAGGAATATATTAACCTAAAAACAAAATATTTTATATATTTTGAGGACTTAAGACACCGGAAGTTATTTACGAAAGTAATAATATATTTATTTAAAAAGGGTTCCGTTGAGTTTTTAGAGTGTACCGAAAGGGTTGTATACATAGAGGATGAGAAAGAACAAAAGGCCATTGTGTTGAAAATGCACGAAGGTAAGACCTGTCATCGCGGAATAAAAGAGACGTTAGTTAGGATACGCAGACATTATTACTGGTTAAATATGAGAGATACTGTTGCTGCAATATTGAATGGATGTGATGCATGCCAGAGAATGAAGTATGACAGGAAGCCCATAAAGCCCGTTCTACAACTTACACAAACACAGGATGCTCCTTTTCAAGAGGTGTTCATAGATTTGTTTACAATTGATGGGATATATTATCTTACCCTCGTAGACGCCTTTAGTAAACTCGCACAGGCAATAGAAGTCACAAACCGATCAACTCCTGAAGTTATTCGGGCCCTGATTAAATATTTCTCATACTACGGAATACCTAAGAAAATTACCTGTGACCCCGGAAAAGAGTTTAATAACGAGCTCATGAAGGAACTAATGACGATGTATAAAATAGATTTACACATAACAACCCCCAATAATCCAAACTCCACTAGCATAGTAGAAAGATTCCACTCAACTATTATCGAAATTTATCGCCTAGCTAAATATGATCAAAAATGTACCGACGCAGCATCTGTCATGACGTACGCCATACTTGCATACAACAACACCATACACTCCACCACAGAACTGACACCGTTTGAAGTAGTTTTCGGACATACAGACTCCAGTAAAATCTTTGAGGGAAACTTTGAGAAAAACTACATGCAACAACTATTAAAAGACCATGCGAAGCGTACCAAATTTCTGTATAAACACATAGCTCAAATGACTCTGTTAGGAAAAGAAAAAGTAAAGGAAAAGAAAGGAGGTGAGACCGGACATGAATTCGCGACAGGTGAAGATATCTATGTTAAAGATATCAATATTAGGAAGAGTAAAGATAAGCCCAGATATAATAAAGCGGAAGTTGTAGGTCAGGTACAAAGAAATATTATTCCCGTAAGGATAGGACATAGAGATACCAAAGTCCCCATTAAAAATGTGAAACGTCGCCCACAGGTGGTGTCTGGTCACCCTGACCCTGATCACGTTGAGCCAGGCCCATCATCTGCTCAAAATTGAGAAAAACCCAGGCGTACTACCCGTTAAACGAGGCCATGCTTATAAGCAGGAAGATAAGTGGATTATTATTAAAGTGTTAGATTTAAGCGACTTATACAAAGATTTAGTTTTTAACATAGATAAGTATAATGAGTTTTCTAAATTAGTAGATATAAACAAACCAAATGCATATGAGTTTTTCGATTTACGCAAACAGGTAGATTTCCTTAAAGAAAAGGCTATAAGTAAATCCGGAGAGCTAACGCCCACGCGTAGATTCAAACGAGGCATTATCAACCCCTTAGGATCACTGATTAAAGTTATTACAGGAAACCTGGATAATCAAGACGCTATTCGTTACGAGTCACTAATATCTCAGTTAAAGGGCAATCAGATTATTACAGATAAGAAAATTATGGTTATCTCCAAAATGATGGACAGTTTCATAAATAGTACTGAAACCTTACATGAAAATACTTTAACATTAGACGCACGTTTCAAAAAGATGGAAAAACTTGTAAAAACTATAGCAAATAAGGAAACCAGTTATATATACTCAGTATACATTTTAAGTATGTTTAATATGTTCTTAAATAATTTTCGAACCATTCATACTACTATACAAGAAATTGAAACTGCGTTGGCCTTCAGCAAATTGTCAGTATTACACCAAAGTATTGTAAACTCTACAGAATTATTATCTTTGTTACAATCTATTTCTAAAAATGCAAATTTAATGTACCCAGCAACTCTTGAAAATTTGGTTAATCTGGAAAAGACAATAATTGTTAAAAGCTATGTAAAAGAGAGTCAGATAACGTTCATAATGGAGGTACCCTTAATAGATAATAATACCTATAGCTACTATCAAATATATTCACTACCTATATATAATAGCAGTCGCAATATAACCCAAGTAATTATTCCCAAACACCCCTACCTATTGGTGAAAGGTTCGGAATACCTGCCGGTCCAACACCCCTGCGAGCAGCTCGCCTCCGACGACCAGTTCCTGTGTACCGAGGATAGCACTGTCTTGTACTCACCACCTACCTGTGTAGAACAGCTGATGAAATTTAGTATAAATTATAATGCCTGCACCCCATACGCTATAGATATAGAGACAATCAAAGTTCAACGGATTGACTCTACCAGCTGGATTTTATATGCACGAGAAAAATCCATGTTCTCCACTCAATGTCAGAATGATATAACACATCAACAGATACAAGGCACCTATATACTAACTATATCTAACATATTATGTGATTACCAGCTGGAGAATTTCTACCTACACCATAGACAACACTATTTTACTAGTCTACAGTACAAGGCGCTACCAATAATAGATCTACCAGAGCTTCCACAAGACAACGTGACTACATCCCGCACCGTGAACGTGAAGGGTGTCAATTTAGACAACCTACGACAGATGTATAACACTCTACAAAGTGAAATTAGTGAAAACAGTGAAAATATCTCAATGCCCACAGTGCAAGTGAAAAGTGTTAGCTTAGCAACCCTTATTCTGTATTTCTTGTTAATCATATGTGCCATTGGTTTTTCTATGTATAGTTATAGAGTATGGATAATGTCGAAGCTTCGAAATTCCCGGAATCAAGAATCTTCCAGTAATTTCGATCTTGGGGATGGAGGAGTTATGAACCCTCAACCCCTTAGAGTAATCCAAGTACGCGCCTAGGCTTGCATGCCTTGCACTTTCCAGGTGGTCTGTTAGCAGTAAGTTAGAGTAAGCAAATTGTTATCTTGTTTAGCTCGTAAGTCATTTTGGTCATTGAATATATTAGATCGATTTAGCATGCGCTTCTGCTAAGACGTGTCTCGTTTTAATTAAATAATTAGTTTTTAAAAACCTTCCGATCGCTCCCGCAATCTTGACTAGGTCGAGGACACTTTCTGATTTATACAAATATTGACTGTACCACTTGTCGCAACGCCTACATTACTATAAGGGTTATATTGGGCTGGCAGTTTGATTCTAAGTTGGTGCAAGTCCGTTCCCAGAGACATTATTTAGCACGTCTGGGAAACTTTACCGGTTTGACGGCTTTCGTTTTCGATGTAACCCCTGGGATGTTTGTTTAGACTATTTTGTAGAGGAGCATTCTCCTAGAGATCTAAATCTAAATTATGTCAAAAATGTACATATACTGCTGTAGTCCCTATTTAAATCTCATACTATATTTTTCAAAAATTCTTAAAAGCAACGTGATGATGAAATATTTTTAATACGCCTTGTATATTATTGTTACGAGTTGTCTTGTTTGTGTCTTCTGTCAGATTTCGGACAGTAGCATGTGGGTGGCCTGTTCTCCTGATGTAATTCACTTTATTAACCTGATGACCTCTGGTACAGCTAAACGAAAAGCATGAAGAACAGTATCCTGAAATGCATTTTTAGAAAAATGCATTTATAAGACTGGCGTACTTAGCAATACTGAAATTATTGACGTAAAAAAGCTAACCGAAGAATGACCAACAAAGTTATAGTTTGAAGATTTAAGTTGTCGTTACACAAATCAGCCAAAGCAATTTGGGAGTTGGCAGCCAACTAAATAACCGTACGAAATGTCGAAACTACTGCAGCATTGACGAAAAGCGAAGCTATTTCTGTTCTTTCGAGGACTGAACTAAACCAGACGCCTATCATCAGCGGGGCAAACACCTCGATACGAGGATTTCTCTTATCTCGAAAACGATTCAGTCGCTCTACATTATTTAGAGATTTATTTAGTAGAGAATATTAAGTTAGATTTAATAATGAGGACGTAATTATACTGTATATATATATATATATATATATATATATATATATATATATATAAGCATTTTCACCCAGTCATTCGTTGGTATATCCATAATTAATTAAAAAGATAAGTATAATAATAAATACACAGGTTAACTAAATACATTTCAAGTTTCATAAAAGTGAGCATTTCTTGATAATTTCAGTGTTGCGTGCCATACCATGGGCGTGTGGGCGGTTTTTGTGTACGATACGAAATATACTCTGTAACAAAACCGGACAGGATGAAAACATATGAAAATAAAATAATAAGCTTACCAAAATGTAGGTTATAGCTGAACATAAAAGAGTAGAGAATCATTGAGGGCGTGGCAATCTAAGAAAGTGGCCACACTATTATAGTATAGAAAACGGACAAAAGTATCACGATACTTTAGCAAAAAAATAAAAACGAGAAATGTTTCAAATATTTACTAATTATAAAATGCCACTTTTTGGGAGGTTTATGTTAAGAGAAGAAATTAGTAGGGGAGAGGGGGGCAGTCTTGAATGAATTTCATTAAATCAAATCAACTGTAACTTTTATTTCATTGTGTATTTCATAATGTTTTTTTGCACTGAAACACGTGTTGGTTATCCCATTATGTAATTACTATAGGAGAAAAGTGATAGTATCACACATCGATATTTTATTACAGTTTTTTCTTGCTCAGGAAAAAGTTCAAATGTGCCCCGGCAATTCTTCTAAAACTGTGTTTACCGATTTTCCTGCAACAAATTATTTAATTGGTCAGAAAAGCAGTGACTTGCAAATTATTATGTCTGGGGAAATTATACCGACTCTTTACATATTCTTACACATATTTTTACAATAGGTACTCTAACACGGAGAGACCGACACACATAGACACCTACAGCTGTAACTTATCGATAGCCTTTTTGAGTCGGGGGTTAGTAAAAAAGTATCTAGACCTGATGTTTTAACAACATTAGCATCCAGGCCCTGATGTCATGTAACGTTTGACACTAGTATTTTCTAACCTCTATAAGAATAACAAATACACATTGGAAGGCATTCTATTACATCAAAATAGTACTTTTTTACAAGAAATATAAGCAATGTATGTTAATGGTTAGAAATTAAGTACCTACTCACCAGTATAAAACGCTGTTCTTTCATAAACATCGTATATATTGACTAATACTTCTCCAGCCTCATTCTCCGCCAAACATCGTAGGTAAACGCTGTAAATCATCTGTCTAGCTTCGCTGCGAATGGTTTTATTCATTTTCACCTCGTGAACAAACTCAACAATCCACAAAACTCCAAAATTAAGCAAAATTCGATTTGTTTATACAGGAACAGGGCGAGTTTGACGTTCAAACCATAGAAACAGGCCACAAAACACAAGTTTTTTTTTATTGCCAGGTTTAAATCTGTTTAGTTCCAAAAACATTAATCTCTACTCTTTTGTGTTCAGCTATACTTTGTATTTGCAATGTCCAAGGTTCTTGCGCATAAAAAAGTATATTTCAATGTAAATCTTTGTTCGAGTTTGTAGAACCAAGTGTAAGTAACATACAAACATACTACAAAGCATAGTATTTTTAAATAAAACAAAATATCATTCATGTGTGTGTACGTAGTAAAACATAGTCACCAATTTGCTCAATATAGCTAAACGGAACGGCTATTAGAATTGGGCGCAGCCGAACCAATTGGAATTCATAACTGCCGGCATTCGGCAGGCGTCTGGAATAGCTAAAGAGATTACGCAACGAACGCGTTGGGTGCCGTTTGTAATTCGATGCCATTTTCATTAATGTCAGCTGGCAATTTTGAACCATCTTATCTGAAAGTCTATAAATACTGAAGCTGTTTTCTTAAAATTATGCTTGCCAGTTTCGAGAAAGCGGTCCAAATTTTTCTTCTCATTTCAACTTTTCACTTACACACCACTCTACATTTTACCAGTCACCATATTATACACAATTTGTTTTTAAATGGCCTTCATGAATGAAGTGAAGCATACTACGATATCAACATACATGATCCTCCGAAAGGTAAACCTTGGCTGAGCGCATATTCGGTTGACCTTACGGATGTGTTGTCTCAACCTCTACATATTGGGTAAACGGAACTGTATTTTTATAGCTTTACACTTGGACGAGCCGATACGGACTTGACAAAATAGTTGTCGACACCCACACGTGATTTTTATTCTTTTAAAGGATTGATGCGTTAATTTAAATATTGTAAATGTCCTAGAAACTAGCAAAGTTGAAGTTGATAAAATTTTCTAAATCTATGTTAGATACAAAATACGATACTACAAAGCAAGGCAACAAGATTTTTAAAGTTGACCGTAGTTTAAAGTTCCTTCATACAGCTCAGCCTTCAGTTAATATATTTGTTTTACCTGCGGAATTATTTCTTTCTTTCTATATATATATTTGATATGAGTATAACGGGCTCTGTGGTAAAGAGATCTCCATGTAAGGCGTAGGTGTTACCGACAAAAAAGATTGTTATTTATACGACCATACATCAAATGTGCTGCCATAACAATATTTGCTGCACTAATTAATATAGGGTTAAACTCAATTTTATTTTATACAGACGGATAATATATAAACCACCTACACCATTTTTACTTGGACTGGCCATTTAGTTACATTTTATTAATTTATATTTACTGAAATTTCTCAACATTACAGTTTAAAGACCTATGAAAATTTGCACTATATGTAAGTAAACGTACCTCCACTAAATACAACTAAAGGCCTTTTCACACCCACACCCAGACGGAAACAAAGTTCGCAGAATATTACATGAGGTCACGTAACTGACTTTAACCATAACAAGTAATTTTGTAAAGAAAACACTGAGACGGGATATGAAATCATCATTTGCAATTTCGCAAAAGATAGCACAGGATCATACGTAAACTATTGTAGGATGGAACATTTTACAACGACTACGACCATGAAACCGTTCTGAAATGAAATAAAACATGTGTACATTATTGTCCGGAAACTTAACAGCACAGGAGCGGCACTACCACGCCCGGTCCTTGACCTGATTTGAAGCTATTTATTAAAACCTGGCCAGAAATATGTCAACATTAAATATCTGGGGACATAATTACTATCATTACTTATAAACAAAACAGATGATCTCGCTGACAATTTCGATACGAAGTCAACCAAGACATTGCCTCGGCAATTTAGCTATGATTTAAACATAACATACCAAATTGATCTGACCTAAACTATTCCATTAAACAGTTGCCTACAGGCATGTCGTTAGATGATAGAGCTGGAGTACAAAAGCAATGGACCCTAATGGACAATAATGGGATAGTAAACAGAGTGTCACCTCTTCACAAGGACCGTGACCTAAAAATACGAGTGACGTCGACACTGGAATCGTGACCTACGTACATTTTTTGTACATGTTGCGTGGAACTGGTGATGTCAAACCGCACATTTAAATTAGGAACGTGATCTCGCAAATGGATTAGGCTATTGTTATTTATTATGTTGTCTGGAGCAGAGATGTCTTTATCGGTCTCGTGAGAGGGCCTGGAGAAACAATCAACATGTTACAGTAGCAACGCAAAGGGATTAGAAATTGGGAAATAAAGAACAACATAGAAAATAAACTGACAGGGCTTTGTGTGGCGAAGAATGGCTTTCGAGGACATGCTGAACTAAAAGTGAAGAAGTGAAGACGAATTAAAGCACATTCGAGTAAACATAACATGTATTCATTTACGGGCCACCATTAACCGATGTTGGCAACACATCAACCACAAAGGTTCGCGCATTCGACTTGGAGCGAGGGCTATAGGTGTTAGGTACGGGCTCGGGGAATGAAGTCAGGAGATTATAAATAGAAACCACAATTGGAACACGCAATGGAGTTACATTTTCACGATACGGCACTTGATATACGAGCATATTGGCGATTCTAAAAGGGCCTCGCGCTGCGGTTGCGCTTGAGTTGAACTATATTAACAGTATTTATTTAGAAAATTCCATCTGAATATAGATCAACATTCAATATATTTTAAAAGTCCGAATTTAATATTGAAGAAATATTATTAATTTATATGTAGAGTTCAGTTTAAATGCGTTTAGTTATGTATAAACGCGATAATAACGTGTCGTAACATTGGCAACCGACTTTATTGCCTTAAAAGACTCGAGTATACAATCGCTTCTTGACGTCATTCTTCGGTAGACACAAAAACCGGTCGAGATGGTTGAATCATGTGGCCGCTAACTGAGGGCCAATTGCAATCTTCTTTAAAGCTGACATCAATTCTTCAGATTTTGCGTCACTGACGATATTGGTCTTTTTACCTTCATCATCATCAGCAGCCCGTAATAGTCCACTGCTTTTTCCTTCGAAGTGATTCAGTTTAACAAAGAGATTTTTCATTGCAGAATGATTGTAGTACGGTGATGATGAAAGTGTTTAAATAAGAAAAGCACATAGCAATACTTTCCAAAATAGTGTCTCAAGTAGATAATGCTAATGAAATATGGAACAAGGGACATGCCATGTGTCACTCAACAGAAAGTTGGAGCACAAACTAACGAAGCGCGTGGCAGTTTTGCATAACAATCATAGTAAACAATGGAACTCGTGCTACTTAAAACAACACAGAGGCCAGGTGTTAACAAATGATAACATGCTTAGAGAACATAATGTTTTTAATATTTAGTAAAATATGACACGTAAACGCAGGACATTAAGTTGTAAGCTCGTAGAGCTTGGGGGCAATAGGCGTGCAAAATGTCTAACCACCTGGTCTGATGTAAAACTGCTTCAGGCATTCAATCAAATTCCATACCAGAATACATGGCATTAGAGCTAATGACATTACTTAGCTTAGCTAATGATCACTTCGATGTCTAGGAAACATAATAAAGTCGTGACTAAATATGCTTTCCTAATTAGCTTATTTCATACTGACTACAGACTGGATGTAGGTAGGGAAACATACCAACGTGACGATCAAATAATTCACACAAATCAAGAGATGGTGTCCAGATATTTGGGACAAACCGAATAAGGACTGAAGCATCCATTCAATACGTGCCGCAAAGGATTTCAAAACATCAAGACTCAGGACTACACTTTATTACGAAAACCGGAGACAAGTATCTTGCATTTCTTGATAGGACTAAACACAACAGCTTGATAGGGATAATTTGTACCCAAACGACCGTGCTGAGACGAAAACTGCGTCTCACTGTTGACTTCCAAGTCTTGCGTTACATATTTGAGAAAGATTCCATTAACGCAGAACACATGTAGAGCTATTGGGCATACGTGTGCGCGTGCTAGCTCAGCAATTAGTCGCCGGTCGGAGGGGAGGAATGAGCCCGACCGTTAGCCTCCGCCTGGCTCCTTACTGGGCAATGCATCGCTTCTCAGACCACGTATCAAGATACTCCTGAATAGCTCAAAGGCGTTGGAGATAGATTTTTAATTCAACAAGAGGCAGAAAATGAAACTACGGCGTAGACCTTTCCCCACGAATCGCCAGTCTTTGAAGATAAGCTGACTGGTTCAAAAGGTGATAATGGTATTTAATACTTTCGCAAGAATGTATTCACTGTCTAAGTCACAAGAACGATTCAGTCCCATAGTATGTTATCTAAGGAATGTACTGTTGTAGTATCAAATATCCCTGACCGCAGAATAGAAAGAATCGCAATCATAACTACTGAATGAATTGACAATTAAACACGGCTATAGAGACCAATGAATTTATATATGATTGTGTAGTATCAATGTAAAGTAATATTCAAACCTCGGCCGTATTGATAAACCCTTCTGGGTATTCAACAAAAGCTTTTATTCATCGAGTGGCCAGATCACCCACAATGCGGGCGTGTTATCTCTCGCCAGGACATGTATGTAGAGTATGTACGTACAGGGGCATTATTATAAAGAGCTAGGACTTTATCGCACTACATTCTGTGATAGCACCACCTCCCCTTCATCGAATACCACCATGCCTTGATAACAACCAACTCCTATATTAGCATGGCATTTACCAATTACGTATCCGACAGCGCCTAAATTGGTATTGCTGGATTAATTAAAGGCATTGTTTTCCCGATACGTAGTAAAACAGAGGCATTCCGTTTGGTCATTGGAGATTCGTCTCCTTATTTGTTTGACAAAAGGTCGTTAAATCTTTAGAAAGTTTTCACAAATGAGTGTTAAATGCAGCTAGCTATTGCCGTTTTGGGAAAGTTGGAGTAGCATGAGCGTGAGCCGCGCGTGGTCGTGGATCTCGGAATAAGGATTTTTTAACTTTGTCTCCGCGTCGGGTTACTTACTCCTTGTGAAGGCACAATGAGCGGATGATGGGTTCCGCTCATCTCGCATAATCTTTATTGACCAAAACTCATTTCGCATAACTCGTATGGTCTAAACTTTTTTGGCCGAACCATCACTTTGCCAAGACTTATGTGGCATAAGGCTCGTTTCGTCTAAAACTCTTTAGGCACAATCTTTAAACACCTAAGTTTCGTTTGCTCAAATTTATGTTCGTCTATACCTATGTATAATCTTGTTTCTCCTAATGTTATCTTAATAAATAATATATTAAGTATGTAGTAAATGTACAAATTGTGGTATTTTTCTCCTACATCCCGAAAATCACGATATTGTATGATAAAAAAATCGAAAGTTAACGACCAATATAATTATTACAAACCCCATGAGATCGAAACCTAAAAATAGGTGCGACGACGAGCAAAGCGAGGAGGAGCGTGTTAGGTGCACATGTTCATCAAAACCAAAGCGGAGCGCAGCGAAGCGGAGCGGAGCGTTTTCCAAACAGCGGAAACAATACAAGGCACCAGTTTGCGCTATGTAGGGAGACGCTCCGTCAAAGTTAAAGCCAAACGAATATTATTACTTTGTATAAACCTATGCCATAGCATTATTAGGCTATTCAAGATTTGGCCATACCATTATTAGGCTACACAATGTTATGCGAAATAACTTTATACTAAACGAGATTTATGCCATACGATTTTCGGCGTAACGAGACTTTGACCAAACGTTACTATGGAATACGAGATTAGGCAAATAAATCTTATGCCAAAAAAGGTAGAACCGCGGATGATACAACGTTATCTACAAAGTGGTGCGCGGCGGCGGAAGGCGCTGCCGGAAGTGCGGAGTGGACGCAACATGGCCGATGCAAGATTATGCGCAAGCGCAAGAGTAGTACCCTCTTCGGTCATTATCATTACGCATTTAAAATAAATGGAGGTAGGCCATGGTTGGCACAATATAAAATTCTGTGTAATTAGCGAGGTATTTCCATACACGTGACAAAATTACAAACGTACCTATTATCGTGAAGGACATTCGTGTTATCATGTATTACGAAACCAAATTAAACGTATTCAACAAGATGTTTAGATGTTATGAAAATAGTTATCTTATCAAAATCAGATAGGTTAAGCTGCATTTCCATTTCATACATAATATAGGTACATGTATAAAAAACTTATGTGCCCAAGTAACATATAATTCAGTTTCTACTGTAAAATTTAATGATCGCGGATTTTAGTCCGATTTATCATTGATAGCAACAGGCATATTTAATCGGTAGTTCACCTGCGCAGGAGTGGACAAAAACTCGCTCCCGCGCTTCGGCCGCGAAGGACGCGTGCCGCCGACTCCCGTACTAGCATCCTCTGTCTCACTCACTCATACGTCTCTCTTTCTTTCTCTCTCAGTTATTTCAACTCTACAGACGGTACATAAGATTTGTTTTCTGCATTATTTCAACTAAAACTTATTAATTTAGAGAGCAGGTTTTTGGTCAAAAGCTGGTGGAGGTTGGCAAGAGGTATGATGAATTGGGTGAAGGTGAATCTTCTGCACAATTTATTTCTAAAATTGTCTTAGCAATAAATGATCATCATGTATAATTAGTTAATAAAGAATAGAGTTATGGTGTTGGATCATTATTGTAATATTTTATTACCTCCTTTCTCACTACAGGATATCATACACTTCCAATATTATTAGCGCAGTCAACAACTATAGCTGCAGGTTTCCATGCATCTATACAACATATAGTACTGATACTGAGGAGGATTGTATGTATTTTTTTGTTCCTTATTGTTTATATTCTATTATATTTATATAATTTATTTTGGAACACTATTTGTTGCTCATGACATCAAATTTTCATTTTAAATTTGGTTAAGCTGCCTATCCACCAGTGCCTAGTATGGCAATGTGTGATTCAGCATAAAATCCACCAATTCAATTTAATAAAAACTCTGCTCCTCTTCAATAAATATAGAGTGCTCAGGTCACTACCATAAAAAGATTTAAAATTCAGATGTAGTGTGAGTGTGCATTGCAACAAAGCTGTACAGTGAAACAAGTGTACGATGATATTTATGTACATGTACTTGGTCCATAAGAAATTCCTTTGTAAATTGTTTAATATATGTATACATGCTGTTGGTGTATCTTAATAAATACATAATCCGGCACACATATTTTGCACTGAACTACCAATCACCTATCAACCAGGCAACTCTATATTTGGTCAGGTAGAGAGAACATAGTATAGCGTGAATGAAGTATTCTTTAAGATATTATACAAAACATCCTTTCTTGTAATAATAAGTACCTACAGGGGTTGGCCCCAGACTTACTGATTAGTTACTTAATGTAAACTTATGTTTTTATGTAGAATAGAATGGTCTGATAATATAAATACATATAAAATTTACTTCAATTTATGATACAACACTGTATTAGCCCCAGCATTCCCAATTGTTTTCCTCAACAACATGACATCATAGCACTGTTTTAGAGCACATTGAGGATGACAGCGGAATCCAGGGTTGTACAAGCTTACACCATGATTCATCTATGCATCTATGATGTAAAATGGCTAGTGATTTACAAAATAAACTCACCAAAGCTCTCTGTGAGTTTCAGCATGACTCCTCCAATGTGCATGTCGCCCTTCGCGACCATCGTACGTGACATATTCATGTCACTCACATAGATGGTCAGGTTCCACGACCCGTCTCCTACCAGTTCCCCGTCGGCCAACATTTTGGACCAGTCCTTGAGAGCACAACACTAAAATGTCACTATCAGGGGCACATCGCGGGTGTCACGTCCAGGTAAACTACGCGGCAATTTTCGAGCGAGCGGTCGACGCAAAAGCCCGAAGACAACTGAGCAACTGAGGAGGAGTGAGGAGGGCAGGAGGCCGGTCCGGACGGAGGGGCGAGGGGACTCGGTTGCCTTGCCGCGGCTCACGATACTGAGGGATTGAGGATTGGCGGTGACAGTTCAATGCGACTCGAATCTCGAATTACAGGCGCTGTTTCATTGGGTTTAATTTTATTGATGTTTTTCTAATCTTTTCCTCATTTACTTAAAGTAAAATTAAAAATAGCTATAACAATTTATTTTAAATAAATTGTCATAAGTGTCAAGAATAGTCAAGATTCTCAGAATAATTAATGTACTCTGTGGTCAAGATAGACAAGATTCCAAAAACTAATAGAAAAAAATTAAAGAAAAAAAATGCATGTGTTGCCATGTGAAACTTTTAAAATTACCCCATATTTATAAAAATATTAAGATAGGTTGTAATTTTTTAAGTCTTTTGGAAAATATAATACCTATACTATGGGTATGGGGACGGATGGACGGACTAGTAGATACAAAATATGGCCATGATGGGTATTTAACTATACTTTGTATTGTTGGTATGAGTTTGTACAAAGCATGAGTCCTATGACGTTCCTTTTGCCTGGTAAATAAATTTTTTATTTCTAGGAAAACGAAGAAAACAATAAAATGAATGGATTTAACAGCTATCATAGTGCTCATGTTGTATTTTACATTGTAAATTTTTTAACAGAAACCTTCTACAAAAACTTGTCATTTTTGTTTAATTACCGCAAAATCATTAAATTTTGGCAACACTAACCCGAACACAGATTATTACTTTTGACACATGTAATGGCCATAGACTACTCTTTTTGTTTAATCTGTAATCATTTGAGTCTATTATTATTCTGAGATGCAGGCTCATGAAATACAAGAACCTCAGCACTGTATAATCCTGCAATCCCTTACCATGCCGTCTCGGTCTACGCAGGCCGTTGGCCTTTATAAGTAGTAAGGAGCGTACTACTCCTCTAAATAAAGTATTTATCAGTGAGCGTCCCGAAGTCTCCTTCATTAGTTTCATATAAAAGTACCCACACCATTTATTTATTTAAGCACAGTTGAGGTTGCAGTTGCAGCGGTTAGAACACTTTACCTCAAGCCAAGGTCCTTGGATCGAATCCTAGTGCGGGAGTAGAATAGTCTCGTCTAACGCCTCTGTTCTATGGTCCTATCCTATGCTATCCATTCAGGAAATCGCATAACTACAGGGTGTTGCAAAATTGGTATACTCAGCTGAAACCTACATGTGCAGCATGTTATATATAAGCCCGAAACTGAAATCAGAATTTGGAAATTCGCGAAAAAAAAATATATTTTACCATAGTAAAAAGTCGGGTAAGTAATACGAGGTATAAAAACGAATGGTATAACATTCACAAGGTATACGCCCATATGATATAAATTTATTAAGTATAACGATCACTGTGCATAACAAACGAAATGCATAATTACTAAATACATAATTTCGTAAAGAATAACGTTCAAAAAGTATAATTTCAATTGATATAACGATTAAAATGCATAACGTTTATAACATATATTCTACAACGGATATAATTATCATAATGTATAATGCACAAAAAGTTTAAAAAAAATTCGTATCGTATTTTCATTATTATTAAAGTTATGTGGGGGGAACGCTCCGCTCCGCTTCGCTGCGCTCCGCTTTAGTTTCGACGAACATGTGCACCTAACACGCTCCTCCTCGCTTTGCTCGTCGTCGCACCTATCTTTAGGTTTTGGTACTGGGGGTTTTGACATTATTATTATTATTGGCGCTATGTGGGGAGACGCTCCGCTCCGCTTCGCTGCGCTCCGCTTTGGTTTCGACGAACATGTGCACCTAACACGCTCCTCCTCGCTTTGCTCGTCGTCGCACCTATCTTTAGGTTTTGGTGCTAGGGTGTTTGACGGTGTTGGGTAATTAAACACAGATTATGAACTTTATACTAAATGATAGTATATATTTTAATCGATATACGTAATGTATGTTATACGAATTGATATTAGTCGTCGTAAGTATTATATATTTTGATTTTATATAAAATGTACGTTATACCAATTGAATCTTATACCTAATGAAAATATAGATTTTGTTGTTATACGTAACGTTCATTATGTGTTGTGAACGTTATTAATGTGAAATTATACATTTCGTTTTTATACGTCGCAATACGCACCCTAAAAAGTCAATGTAAGTAAAAATTTCTATGGAAAATGAATTAGTTTTTTTGCGAATTTTCAAATTCTGATTTCAGTTTCGGGCTTAGATATAACATGCTGCACATGTAGGTTTCGGCTTAGTATACCCTTTTTGCAACACCCTGTATACTAGGACCTTACTAGAACTATTCTACTATATACCGGGTGATTGTCCATCTTATTAATGTTCTTTTGACATTCGAAATACCACAGATATTTGATAACTGCAAAGGAAAAACAACTTTAGTTACGAGACATAAGATAAGCGAACTTAATGGACATAGTGAACATATAGTTCTAGTAAACGGTATTTAAAACAAAAAATAAAAAGCCATGATAAGATTTTGATTTTTTATTAAAATATAAATTATTCTTATTTATAATTTCCATGATAAAATCTTTAAAATAAATTTCACTTGGTGCTAAGCAGTCATAGCAAACTAAAATTACACATGAAGAATAAGAAGTTACGGAGTTCAATAGAATTATTGTTTAGACATTTTTATCAGATCTACTGTAAAATGGATACATGCCAAAAACTAAAAAATCAGAGTAACCTATGGTTCTGTTATTTAGGTCACTTACACATTCTAAACGGCTATAATGGCAATAAAAACAGTGGTCCTCAGCTATAAGTTAAAATTTTTAATTTTTAGATGACACAACACTAATGGCATAATATTTTCAAGATTGTTACTATGCTAACACTTCATTCTTAAAATTACTTTAGGTAAATAATGTAAAATTGTACTTCGAATATGGCAAAACAATAGTGATAAAATTGAGTCTATACAATAGACATTCGTTGATGTTTTTAAGTTGTTAACTTTTGGTTATTTCATTTTAAGATACCAAACTACTGATTAATCTATCGAAAATGTGTTGAAAGTTAGAGAGCTAAAACCGTATAAAAATATAATTAAGTTAAAAACAAAAGTGGTCCTCACACACACATACTTAGCAACTAAATTAAATTGTGCCCCAAAATCAATAATAATAATTAGGTATCATAATTAGAAAAATACATACGTAAATAATAGTAAAATATACCATTGAATAATGTAAGGATGGAACAGCATTATTTTGCTGTGTGTCATGGAAAGTTGATTGATTTAAAGTATCAAAACTATTTGTAGGTAGGTGCTAAATTAAATGAGAATAGCCTATCCTATCAATATGGGTAGTAATAATTCGCAATTTACTTTTTGCCTGCAACTACGTAATATTGGTAGGTATTTTATGTTTATTTTTCATAATTCGGATAGGTACTGAAGGAATAGCCATACAAGGAGTTTTCCTTTCAGAGAAAACTGAGTTGAAAACTAGACACAGAAGCTGTTTGTATACCTACCAATTTTTAAACAACGTAATCATATAAATAAGCTACGCAATTAAAATAAAAGAAAATCCTCACTTCGCTAAATTAAAGAAACCAATACATGATTAAGGTTAACTAATATTACTTATCTACTCCAGGAGCAGTGGAAACTGATCCACATCTTCACACATGGAGTTGAAGGCCGCTGCCCATGCTTCCACTTCATCCTCCTGAAAATGAAGAAAAAAATACATGAACATCACACCTTCTATCTATCTATCTATCATGGCGAGCTGATTTTCCGCATTTAGCCTCCAAGGTGGGCCATTATGCGTGAAATACCTATGGGGTGACTAGCTATTAAGCCACCCAAGCTCACGCCAGAAAGCCAGTAGACGACCTAGGTTGCTCATGACTTCCCGGAGGGACCCCGGAGATCCGAGGATTTTTGATCGTAGTGTCTCCACGCCTTTGCAATGTAACAAGACATGGGAAGCTGTTTCATCTTCCTCCATGCAACTTCTGCAAAGAGGAGTGGTGGAGATTTTCATGCGATATAGGTGTTTATTTAACCGGCAGTGGCCTGTTATGGTACTTATCACGACACGTAAGTTTGCTCTGTCCAAGCATAATAATTTGCGTGTTAGTTTAGTATTAATTAGTGGTACAAAAGCTTTTGTTTGTTTGCACTCGGCACTGTTACTCCAGAGATTGGTGTGGCATTCTGTCGTTCGGGAACGCAACCAAGAGCGAATTTGGTTGAAAGGGATCGGTACTATCGGCTCTGGGCCTATTGGTGCAGTGTCAGATCCCTTTCGTGCAAGTTCATCAGCAGCGTCGTTCCCCAGCGACCCGCTGTGCCCTTTTATCCACTGGAGGGTTATGGTATTGTTTTGTGAGGCAAGCGATTCTAGAGCTGAGTGACACTCTAGTACTAGCCCCGAAGTTATAGTTTTGCTAGACAAAGCTAGCAGAACTGCAGCACTATCAGATAGGATACGAATACGTTGATTCGTAACCTTTCTAGATTTGACTGCGTTAGCGGCCCGTGTAATAGCAACACATTCAGCCTGAAAGATTGTGTTGTATTTGCCTAGTGCCAGTGAAAAATGAATGTTTAGGTCATCCGAGTGGACACCAGCACCCGTACCTGACGTTTTTTTGGATTCATCAGTGTATATTCTCAGTTCATATATACTGGACTGATCTCTTGGTTCTTCATGCAATTGAATGTTGTAGTGCCTATTAAATATATGGATAAGTGGTATTCGATCACCAATCGCTGCCATCATTGGTTGATGTTTTATGGCTTCCAACATAATGGATGTGTGTGACGCTGTTGAGTTATTTGCCCACAGGCCAGCTGCTCTTAGTCTAAAAGCGGCGGCAGCTGCTTCCTGTTTCACCACGAGATGTAATGGTGGAAGGTCGAGAAGTACCTCGAGTGCGGCCGTGGGTGTTGATTTCATGCATCCTGTGATGGCTACACATGCAAGCCTTTGTAGCTTTTGCAGCTTGTTTTTTACTGAGCTAAGTTCTGTTCTGGGCCACCAGACTACAGAACCGTAAGTTATGGTAGGTCGTATGACAGCTTTGTACAGCCATAATGTTAATTTTGGTTTAAGGCCCCAGGTTTTTCCTAACATTCGCTTACACTGCCAAAAAGCGATCGTGGCCTGTTTTATTTTGTTATCGAGATGTTTATTCCAGTTCAACTTGTTATCTAGTGTTATGCCGAGATATTTCACTTCGGTTGAAAGTGTTAGTTGAGTACCAAATAATGTAGGCAAGCTCATGTTATTGAGTTTTCTCTTGTTAGTAAATAGGACTAATTCTGTTTTACTGGGATTGACTTTTAGTCGATACTCCATGCACCATTGCTCGACAATCTTCATTGCGGCCTGCATAACGCTACAATGAAGGTTCTCGAATTTCCCATTAATGAGGATGGTGAGGTCATCTGCATAGCCGACTGTATAGAAGCCGCTGCTGTTGAGTCGTCTAAGGAGGTCGTCAACTACCCACAGTAGAGGTGAAAGGACCCCGCCTTGAGGGCAGCCTTTAGCTACAATGCATCTGGTTGTCCCGTTTAGGTTGAGTTGTACTGCTCTCAATTTTAACATATTATTTATCCAACCCCGTAGAGTAGGATTAACATTATATTTGGTTAAGGCAATGTTGATACTATCGAAGTTTGTTTTATCAAAGGCCCCTTCTATGTCTATAAAGGCACCTAGTGTTGATTCTTTGTTTGTTAGCGCACACTCGATTTTGTTCACTACGCTATGGAGTGCTGTTTCGGTCGATTTGCCAGCGGTATAGGCATGTTGGCTGTTATGTAATGGTTTTCGTTTGAGATTATTATCTCGTATGTGTCTGTCACAAAGTCTTTCTAGGGTCTTTAGTAGAAACGACGTTAAACTAATAGGTCTGTAGGACTTTGGATCCGTGTAGTCACTTTTTCCTGATTTAGGAATAAAGGTTGCTTTCACCTCTCTCCACTGTTTAGGAATGTAGTTATGTGCTAAGCAAGCCTTAAAAATATTCGCTAAGCTTTGCACGATAACCTGTTGTCCCCACACTAGGAGCGCGGGGAATATACCATCCAAACCAGCTGATTTAAAAGGTAGAAAGCTGTTTATGGCCCATTCAATTTTTTCAACGGTTACTAATTCTTGGGTTCGAGTGCTCGCTATTATCCCAGGTCAGATCATCAACGAGGCGGCAGTCTGGGAAATGCGTTTCAAGGAGTACTTGGCACGTTTCTTTATCGTTGTTAGTATAGGTTTTATCGGCTTTTTTTAGGCAGCCAAGGTTTTTATTTTGACCGCAGTCTAAGATTTTTCGGACTCTAGCTGCTTCGTTGTTGGATTCAATGTTTTCGCAGAATCGACGCCATGAGTCTCCTTGGCGGATTCTTATTCGTTTTTTGTAATGTTTTTGAGCTTCTTTATATAGCTCCCAGTCAGCATAGTGTCTAGTGTTTTTGGCCCTATTAAACAGCTTCCTAATCTTACGTCTCAGTCTCTCAAGCTCCGGTCCCCACCAGTGGGAGGTTCTGGGCCGAGTAGGCGGAGACGTAAGTGGACATGCTTGTTCATAAGATGTTGTTATACATGTTGTTAGTGACAAAACATCGGTTTCTATAGCCGCGGTTGATTGCGACATGTCTTTAAAGTTTATAGTTTGAAAGTTTTGTGTTAGTGCTTGAACGTATTTAGTTCGGTCAGTCTTCCGCGGGTTACGGCGCGGTTTGACTTGCGGTGGTTTCGCTTGAAGTTTAAAACATATTCTTCTATGATCGGCACAGGATGGTTCGTTTGATACATGCCAGTCCGAAATTAGGTCAGTGACGACAGTAGTAGCAAAGGTGACGTCAACAATTGTTTGGTAACGCGATGAAACGAACGTCGGTTCAGAGCCTCGGTTCAAACATCACACCTTGTATAACTCTTTATGATCGATGTGTAGAGGTGTCTTACATTTTAACACCCGTGTGTGTGTGTGTGTGTGTGGTAGCGTAGCTGCCAAAGGGCTGAACCGATTTTCGTGGTTTTTTTAGAGTCATAGGTAATGTTGTAAGAGTTCTTAGCCATGTTTCATGAAAATCGGTTCAGTTTTTCAAGTTATACTATCTGGGTTTAAACAAGTAGCACGGCCGGCGGCCGAGAATCGAAGCAGGACCTTCGGCCGTACATGTCATGCTGCGCCCGGTCTCCGCCAAAGATACAATATCATTATTTAATAAAAATGGCCTCACTTCAGTTGTTAGTTACATCTTTGTGTCTTATCGATTTGAGGACAGATACTCGTGGGCGTTAGCAAATAGTCAATATTTGTACAATTGGTTAGTTAAGGTGAGGTAAGGTAGTTGATGACAGACACTTAAAAAAACATAAAAGTAAAAGATCCATCATATTTTAGCCAAATATGTAGGTATCAATGGTTGAATTGGGAAGCAGCTTATAAATATGAATACAAGACTAATTCAAGCAAAGACAGTGCTAAAAGTTAATATTTACTTACCTCTTGTTTTGTTAATTTCGGCCCTTTCTTCTTCTTAGGTGCAGCCTTCTTTGTCTTCACTGTTGGCATCTCAAAGGGCAAATCATTTGAATCCTCATCTTCATTCTCATTGTCTTCACTGGAGTTGTCCAGATGTGTGTCAGCATTCACAGTTTTTTGCATAAATGTCACCTTCTTGCAGTTTCCATAGCTCTTTCTAGTGGGCTGTGTAACGGGAAAGGTCAAATTTTATGAAAGACTATTGTGGCTACTGATATCAGTATTATCAGTATTTCGTATTAGTTTGCATGAAAAACCGTAATGGTAATCATTATAAAAAGGCAAAACCTGCAGTTTATAAGAAAAAAATGATTGATTTGTTGTTTGTTTGTATTGAAAAGGATCCAAACCTACTGGATGGATTTCAAATATGCTTTCACCAATATAAAGCTATGTTATACTCAAGTGCTATAGGCAACTTTTTTACTGGGCCTTATTTATCTAGACTAAGTTAAATATAAAAATATTTTTATACCTTTAAATGATGAACAACATCAATGTCTTCAAACAAGTGGACTGAGTTTTCTTCAGGATTCTGCTCCATGCTCTCTCTCCATGATGGATCGGTGACTGAAGACACTTCCTTTACATTCTCATTCTCAGCAGCTGCTTCTTCTGCCAATTCTGGTGCGTCAGTAGCTGACATCGTATTGTCAAACAGCTTATTCATTACATCAGAATTTGGAGCAAGTTTAGATTTTGCTGCAAGAGGAATTTTAGCCCTTGACGGACCAGTAACAGTATTTATTTCTTTTAGTACAGCTCGAGACCTGCTCCTAAGTGAGCGAACTTTTTCATTTTTGCTTTTCTGAGGCGATATATTTTCTTGATCTTCTATTTCATCAAAGCCAAAGAAATTTTCAGTGTTGTTTAACTCAACTCTTGGACTCTTGGCTGGTATTTCAGATACTGGGGTTTCAATCTTGCGTTTACTTGGTGTCTTTTTCGTCACTTCCTGATCTTCTTCATTTACATTTTCAGAAGTGTTTACATTATCGCAAAACAGATTGTTTTCATTAGAGATGTTATCATTTGATGAGGATCCAGTTTTGTTTGGTGTGGCAGTCTTTTTGTGTGTGGCCTTGTTCTGAGCTTTTAGTTTTTTTTGTTCACTCTTTTCAACAACTTCTTTTATAAAAGACAAAATACTAGTTTGTTTCCAGTTAGTAGTGTTATCATTTGTGACAATATCTGGTAGCTCCTCAGCAGTTTCAGGTACTATGTTTGTGTAGACATGTTTCTTTTGTGAGTTAAATGAGTTAATAATTGAGCATTCTACAGCTGGTGTCATGTTAGGCTTTGTGTAGGTGTTGTCCCTCCACTTCAGAGGTAAATTGTTAAATTCTGCTCTCCATGGGCTAGCCAGAGGGTGTCTTACAGATGTATTCATGCTGCTACTTGCTATAGGTTCGTCACAGAAACTTAGTTCCTCTAACAAGTTTAATGGGTCTTTCGGTACATTTTCTGGATGCATAGTGCTTCGGGCTCTATTGTACAACAGGTCCCTAGTTTCATTGATAGCAGATATCTTCACTTGTGGTCGAGTGGAGGCTGGTGATGCCACAGGGGAATAGTTGATTTGATCATGAACGTCAGTAGCCATATTGTCATTAACAAGTTCAGTCTCTGTGTAAGTGCTAGGTGGAGGTACTTGATCCACAGCATGGCTTGTGGAAGTACTCTCAATTTGTTGAGTTACAACTGGTGTTTTACTAACAGCCTGCTTCAAACCTTGTAAAGTTTTTGATATATTAGCTTCATAATTATTTTTAACAACTGTAACTTTAGGTTTCGGAGGAGCCCTTTTCCTAACAACCCTCTTCTTTTTCTTCTTCTGTGGAGGGGGTTCCTCGGCAGGGTCGAAAGTGAATTCATAGACAGCTAATTTGTCTTGAGCTTTCTTTGGAGACTGCACTTTTTCTTCTAGAATCCTGAAGGAATAACTTTTATTTATTAGTCTCTTTTCTTGCTTTAGTGGAGATTTCAAGGGGCTTTTCTTCTTGTTAATTTCTTGTTTTGTATTAATTAATCTCTTCACTTGTTTTTGTGGAGTTTTTACAGGGCTTGACTTCTTGTTATTAACTTGTCTTGTCCTAAACAGTTTTTCTTGTTTGGCATTGTTGTTGCCATCAGAATCCAATGCTGTTTTAGTCACAGTTCTGCTTTTAGGTCTTCTGGAAATAGGACTTTCCTTCTTATCAACTGTCCCATTTTGTGCACTACTTGCAGACTTTGCATCAACCTTTGTGACTTGTTCACTTTGCTTCTGGGCTATGGGTGTGCTAGCAAAACATGGTGTTACAGGTATAAATTTACTAGGACTAACAGAGTGGTCTTCAAAACGAGATGGCAGCCGATGGACCCTCTTAGGTCTTTTGTCCAATATACTTGTGTCTCCAACCTCTTGTGGAGATTTAAAAGGAGATTTTTTAAGGTTATTATTGGACTTACGGGTAACATTACTTTTATCTGCCTTTGTTGGAGAGATAGCTTCATTTGTTTTCTCCAAACTCTGATTACTGTGTTGTTTGTTTCCAGTTTCAATAAATCGTGTTGGCAATTTCCTATCACGTCGAGGTCTTGTTTGATTTTCACTCAGAGTCTTTGTTGTTTGCTTCGTTGGCATTTTGGTATTCTTTGAAACATCCAATGATACATTTTCGTCTGAAGCAGAGTTAGTTTTGTCTGCCAAAGGTTTTCTCTTAACTTTAGCTGTATTATCTGTTTTCGACTTCGTTTTATGGTTAG
Organism: Plutella xylostella; assembly: GCF_932276165.1. NCBI lineage: Eukaryota > Metazoa > Arthropoda > Insecta > Lepidoptera > Plutellidae > Plutella > Plutella xylostella. The sequence continues at coordinate 7,250,081 of NC_064005.1, forward strand.
TCTTTATGTTGTTTTCCTTTAGATCTTTACGAAGTCTAGTTTTCGGCGGCATCCTGACTCTCGTCACAATTTTCACAACACGAAGGGATCCAACACTAAAAACAACACACTTCTACATGTTATGAGAGCTTTTAGCTTTTGTTTTGTAAAAAAATGTCTCGTACAACATCTACAACGAAAAATAAAGCGGGAATTGTAGGTATTTTTCGCTGACAACCCGGACAAATATGACAGTTATAATATTTTTTTTTACAATGTTGCCAGATTAATAATTATTTCAGACAGTAGCTACATGAACTTACTGAATGAAGTTCAACGATTAGGTCTTCCTGAATAAAAATCAATTAATTAATCTGTGGCAAAGTTTTTGAAAAGCAAACGTCACAATCGATATGTCATTGTCAACATTGACAATACCATTTTGATTTTGACAATAAAGTGAAAACAAAATCTCAAAATTCTCAAATTCTGATTTAATTTATTTTTATATTTTGAACAGAAAGCATTAAATAAACAGACCTATCATTGTTTATCGGAAATCGCACTGCTGAATAAAAGAAGCGAAGTCAATATCACGTAATAATGGCGTTAACCTATATTCGTCAAGCCGCAAAGTTAGTTTGTACCTCTAGTTTATGTAGATCGAATTCTCATTTAATTAGAAAGATAAGTACAAGCTGCCCGAGTCAGCTGGGTATGATCCCGATAGTTGTAGAGCAGACGGGTCGCGGAGAGAGAGCTTACGACATTTACTCTAGACTTTTGAGAGAGAGAATAATTTGCTTGATGGGCCCTATCAATGATGATATAAGCTCACTAGTGGTAGCCCAGCTCCTGTTCCTCCAGTCAGAATCGAGTAAGAAGCCGGTACACCTGTACATCAACTCGCCAGGAGGCAATGTGACTTCGGGACTTGGTATTTACGATACAATGCAGTACATCACTCCGCCGGTGGCTACGTGGTGCGTGGGCCAGGCCTGCAGCATGGCGTCCCTGCTGCTGGCGGCCGGCGCGCCGGGGATGCGCCACGCGCTGCCCAACTCCCGCATAATGATTCACCAGCCATCAGGAGGTGTCAGAGGGCAGGCTACTGATATTCAAATTCAGGCCGAAGAGATCCTCAAGTTGAAATCTCAGATCAACAATCTGTATGTGAGGCACACTGGCTTGCCCATTGAAAAGGTGCAGGGCTCAATGGAGCGTGACTGCTTCATGTCTCCAACTGAGGCCAAGGCTTTCGGCATCATAGACAATGTGCTGGAGCATCCTCCGTCTATATCAATGGAAAAGGAAGCAACCGGAGCTGCCTCTTCTAGCTAGGAATCTGTTTTGTTGTAACTTGTGATCTACTTTTAAGTTGAGTAATAGAAGATTTATATAATAATAAAATTTATTTTATGCAGTTGTTATTGTTTGCATTGCTTTTTATTTATATTCAGTTATAAATAAGTAGTATAAGTACTATGTATAGATATATATTAGATAATCTTTCTTGTGTTTCTTTACAACTGTTACAGTACTCTGAACAGCTAAGGTTAGGGACCTTAGATAAGTACAAAGTCACCTTAGGTTGGACAACCTGCAAATTTGCAAGAATGAAAAAAATATAGGCATATCTTTAGTGGGGTAAGTAATACGAGGTATAAAAACGCATGGTATAACATTCACAAGGTATACGCCCATATGATATAAATTTATTAAGTATAACGATCACTGTGCATAACAAACGAAAGGCATAATTACTAAATACATAATTTTGTAAAGAATAACGTTCAAAAAGTATAATTTCAATTGATATATCGATTAAAATATATAACGTTTATAACATAATTATATTGTTCACCGTATATAATAACATTATGTATAATGAACAAAAAAATATATTATTATTGGAGCTATGTTGGGAGACGCTCCGCTCCGCTTCGCTGCGCTCCGCTTTGCTTTTAACGAACATGTGCACCTAACACGCTCCTCCTCGCTTTGCTCGTCGTCGCACCTATCTTTAGGTTTTGGTACTAGGGGTTTTTACAGCATTATTATTATTGAAGCTATGTTGGGAGACGCTCCGCTCCGCTCCGCTCCGCTTCGCTGCGCTCCGCTTTGGTTTCGACGAACATGTGCACCTAACACGCTCCTCCCCGCTATGCTCGTCGTCGCACCTATCTTTAGGTTTTGGTACTAGGGATTTTCACAGCATTATTATTATTGAAGCTATGTTGGGAGACGCTCCGCTCCGCTTCGCTGCGCTCCGCTTTGGTTTCGACGAACATGTGCACCTAACACGCTCCTCCTCGCTTTGCTCGTCGTCGCACCTATCTTTAGGTTTTGGTGCTAGGGGGTTTGACGGCGTTGGGTAATTAAACACAGATTATGCGATATGAGAAGAACTTTATACAAAATTATAGTATATATTTTAAATTGATATACGTAATGTATGTTATACGAATCGATATTAGTCCTCGTGAGTGTTAGTTATTTTGATATTATATGAAATGTACGATATACCAATTGAATCTTATACCTTATGAAAATATAGATTTTGTTGTTATATAACGTTCATTATATGTTGTAAACGTTATTAATGTGAAATTATACATTTCGTTTTTATACGTCGCAATACGCACCCTCTTTAGTGAGCCTGCTGGAGCCTGTTCAATAATATAATGTACTCTGTGGCCTGCTCCCAGAGCATGAGGCTGCGGGTTCCTAGATATTTTTTTGTTATATTATAGGTAGTTAATACCTACACTGTACCTTACTCAAGTGCGTGTTTTTACAATCTACTTACACAGTAAGTACATGCATAGGTTAGGCAACAGACATTAACTATTTAAAAAAATATTAAATAATCATGCTTGCGAGAAATCGCGAATCTTTCGGGTATGTAAGTCTTTATTGTCGCCGTCGCTATGATTGATTTCTGTGACCGCGCGCTCTTCCACACTGACAAGTTTCAAGATGCGGCGAGTTCATATGCCAACCGTGGCAATGATATGTATCAAAGCCAGAATACTTTGGGATTTAACTATGTGGGTAAAATGAAGTATACCACGACTCTTACGGTGAAGACAACATCGTGTGTAAACCTGCACATCTCGATGTGTGAAGTGTGAAGCCAACCCGTGGACCATTACGGTGGAAAATGGTGAAGTTATCCACAAATTTTTATTAGAGTTAACGCCTCTTCAGATGATAATAATGTACCTAATGCATAGAATAGTATACCTACTTATATTGATCTGGCAAAAGGAACGTCATCGTCATATTATTTAGGTTTCAGAGGTTACTAGACGAAAATTAGCGTAAATATCCCTTTGTTCCCAGCCAGTCACACCTCAACCAGTCACACTGTTACTCGTTGGGAATTTTATGTTCAAAATTCCCATCAGTCCACACTCTGTTACTCGTTGAAACACCCTTTTCCTTCATTCCCAACGTGTCACATACAACTGTAACACTGTAACTAGTTGGGATTATGAAAATAAAAATTCCCAACAAGTCACAGTCACTTTTTGGGATTTTCAATGAAGAATTTTCCACCATAGACAAAAACCGATTATAGAATAGAATACACTTTATTTGTACACCCCAAAAGAATAATAAAATGTACAAGTTGTAACTTAATTTGGATGCGGAAAGCTAAACATCACATCCAGTGGCGTGCTTTGGGAGAGGCCTACGTCCAGCAGTGGACTGCTATAGGCTAAAGATGATGAACCTAATTAGGGTACAAAAGGCGGTCTTATCACTAAAAGCGATCTCTGCCAGACAACCTTTGGATGGAGGGAATAAGAGATTAAGGTAGATGGCGCTAGTGAAACCTCATCAAGTCTTTTGAACCAATACAAGAGTCCAATGGATCTGAATTCCACCATATGCGATAATTATAACTACTACATGGCTGTTATGCAAATTAGTAATATTAAGTTTTAACTAGTTTAAGTTTTCCGAATAAAATAAATAAGTACGTAAGTACTAGATCGGTGTTGGTCCCCATAATTTTCGCCATTATTTTGAGATCATCTGCATCTTCCGTCTATGTCCGAGGCGCGCCCGCGGTGTATGCGCCAGATCATCATTAATCTGAGGTAGGTATTTCGGAAGTAGGTACCTAATTATTTCTTCATGGTGAAGCAGAGCAGATATGAGTCGATAAATATCAAACTGCCATAAAGTCTCCTCCACGCAAAATTTATGAAATGAAAGTTTTCATTTTCTCTATTATTTTATGGCTACTGCTGTACTACCCACCCAGTATCTATTTATCATTCATAGAAAAAAAATGATTGGATTTTACAATTCGGTTTTGATTTAATAATTTTATTGTTAACTAATTTAATTGTTCGGAATATTTTTTTCTATTTTCATACTTTTTCAAGAAACTAAAATAAAAAAAATCGTAATAATAAATACTTAGGTACCTATACAGTGTGTTGTTTTTCGGACCCGACAAACTTTAAGGGTTTCTACGAGTAATATCATCGAGAAAAATCCCCCATATGTGGGGGTCTAAGTAACTTAAATTAGATTTTCTTCTTCGTTTAGAAAATAATCTCGAGATTTAAACGCCTTACGGACATGAAATGAAATGCTATCCGCAAAAAGTCATCTCTATTCATTAAAAATATTCACAACTGCTTAAAAGTTACATAAAAAAAGTTCAAAGCAACTTTAAAATGGCCGCCATTTCTAGAATATTGAGATTTGACCCCACATATGGGGGTTTTTTCTCGATGAAATTACTCGTAGAATCCACCCTTAAAGTTTGTCGGGTCCGAAAAACAACACACTGTATAAGTCACAGTACCTATCACTGGTTAGGCATCATCACTGAACAAATCTTAACGTGTAACGGGAGAACAGTTGGGAATTTTCTAGTTTATATTCCCATCCAGTTACAGCGGCTGGTTTGGAATTCAGAAATAAATCATTCCCAACGAGTAACACTCCCATCGAGTAACACTGTGACTAGATGGCACACTTTTCATGAAGAATTCCCAACTGTATACAGTGTGACAGGTTTGATGTGTGACTCGATGGGAACAAAGGTAAATATCCTATAAATTATATACACCTGTGAACACCGTGACAAATACCCGTGAAATAACATAGGTACCTACTTAACAATTTGTGTCGTTAACGACACATTTTATGAATAAATTAGCATCATTTAACATCATAATTCATTGAATAAGGCTTGAAGACTTTAGGAGAGTCCGCGTTGTTCTATGTCACAGACACAGAGAACGTACAGTGGCCTTCACAGAAACCTGACCCCTCTTAGAGTGACATTGTTACTGAGAGCAATTGTTTTTTGCAGTTCACTGTACGGTCTCAGTCAGACTCAGGTCTTACAGATGTATGTACCTACTTATATAGGATATTTACGCAAAATTTCTTCTAGTTTTTGTGCTAGAAACATGCTAGAAACCTATATATGTATGACGATGACGTTCCCTTTGCCAGATACCTACTTACAGTCAGCAAAAGATATACTACTCATGTACTAACCTATATATTCCCCCTGCTGCCGCAACACGGGTTCGTTATCGACGTAGATAAATGTCACTAAGTATATCGCGATTCGCTATACTGAAATACGAAGCTGTGATTTGTGGAACGCGCATGAAACGAGTTTATCGACGTCGATAACGAACCTATGTAGCGGCCTATGTATGTTATTATGAAAAATACTTTAACACGTTCACGGACAATTGAAGATTGGGAAATATTTTGATATGACACCTAAAAATCCCATACATTTATCGTTACGCCTTGAAACGTATTGTCATATTTCACTATATTTTATTTACGTAATGTGACAGTTACGGCCATAGACGGTATCGTCTATAAGCGGTTTGCCACATCATGCATATCGAACAATGCGTATAGTGACATCTACGGCTACAGGCGTTACCGGCAGTTATTTTCTAGGTCCGAATCCTCTTCAAACCTCGGTTTATAATTTCTGTATGCCATTTAAAAAAATAAAAGTGATGTACTAAGAGTATACAAAAGGTACATCGACAAAAACACAATTATTTTCGTTCCTCATTACAGTTTTATACTCGCTTTTCTATGCTCTATTTAAGTAATTATAGTATTTACATCGAATAGTAAGGTATCCTATATGCAAATCAGTATATTTTTTTTATCGATTTATCATTTATTTACCTCGTAATTTGCCACAAAATTACCAGCCCACCACACGTTTTACACAAAATTTCCGCGACGCTCGCGCCGTGACACCAAAATTTTGGAAGATTATTTGTATTTGTAACGGTTACGGCTACAGGCGGTATGTCACTATAAAGTTCACTTATGTGTGGGCAAAAGAACCCCCCACAACTTGTTTGTTATGACACCTAGAAACAAATGAATTAGCACAATACGACATTAAACCATGTATCTCCTGTTAAGACTATGGAAATGAAACGGCTGTTAACGGATCGTCCGTTTTAACCAATAGAAGTTGGACGGCCACAGGCGCGTAGTCATATTGCAAGGACATTTAATTACGGCTCTCGACGGATTGTCCGTGAACGTGTTAATCGATAGAGCTTGTTTATGTAAGTAGGTACTTAGGTATACGTTTCGGTAAAACTGAGGTAAGTAAGTACCTACTATTTTCACCAATACTTACTTAATTCTTTGGATTAAATTGTTTGCTACACGACGTACGGCCTACGAATCAATTATTGGAACGAAACTGAAATAAAATCAGCTGTTGCCGTAAAACAAGTGGTCTCGGGTTTAATGACAAGACCACACTAAAAATAAATATCCTTTATATACTTACCTATCTAACGAAAAAAAATTACCTTATGTATTTTTTGATGAATTATTCATTTCTTCTTTATTTACGTCGCAGCTGAGTTATTATGATTAATGTAGCTACATGTGGTGAGTTTGTGTGGTGAGCTTTTTTAGAGAACTGGCATATATTGCTTAGTTGGTATGTAGGTAAGTATACTATACTGTAGCAATAAAACTAGCTATCCTAATACGTAGGTTTAATCCTTTGAAGAGGTCCACTCTATAGAGAAGCCTGAGATCCAAGACCTGCCAATAGTTGGGCGCTTCAGCGGGCGAGGCTTGAATGAAGAGAGCGACGCATGCGCGCGGCGGCGGTCGATACCCGTGACGTCAATGGCAGCTCGGCTCAGTCAGCCGCCATCGGCCCCCGCGATATGATGTGGCCGAGATGCCTGGCAGCCGCCACACTGCTGCTGGCCGCGACCGCTAGCCGAGAGGTCTTCACCAACTCCTTCCTCGTGCGGTTCAAGCGGAGCGTCCCCCACGCGGCGGTGAGCCAGCTGGCGCAGCGGCATGGCTTCGACAACCTCGGCCCGGTAAGACCACGTGACCCCACGTAAACAGACAACAAACGGCGATCAGCGGTTATGACGCGGGCGGGATGAGCCTAAGCCTAATTGACGGCGGGTGAAATGTTTCGACGGCCGCTGGGGTTTCAGCAATTTCAGAAATGCTGATTAAAATTTTCGGGTCATCATTTTTAATTTATTTTTAGGTCTGAAAAAGTAGAGCTTGGTTATCGTGAAGATTACTACTCTAACAGGCTTATATATATCCATTTTTTAGAGCTTGGTAACTTGGAAAAAGCTGCAAACAAGGAATAAGCTGTTACGAGGATTACCCACCTACGTATTGTAAATACGTCGCTAATCCGTATTTCCTCGTGTGTTTGCGAGCTCGTTATCACGCGCGTCCAGTACGCACACACTGACATAATATATTATATCGTAGCCAAGTACTTACTTAGTCTCGCTACATTTTATTTATTATGTGTTTGCTCGTATGAGTGCATGAGTAGGTTAGATATCTTCATATATTGAAAGATGATTATACACAGTTGATGTGCGTGCGATGATTAAATATCTAACGTAACGATTGTTTCACTTTGGGTTTAGATGTTTTTGGAGTAGTAGTTACCTAATAGAAAGTTTTTTGTACGAAATATTTACGCCTATGACTCCAAAAGTTTTCCCGTATAAAAAATAAAATAAAAATTAAAAGTTTTCGCGAATAAAAAATAGCATAATTATGTGTAGGTAATAAGATGTACCTATGTATTTATACAGGGTGTTGCAAAATTGGTATACTAAGCCGAAACCTACATGTGCAGCATGGTATATCTAAGCCCGAATCTGAAATCAGAAATGGAAATTCGCGAAAAAAAAAAACCCATAGTAAAAAACTAAAAAGTCACGTGACCAACAAAGTTTCTATGGAAAAAGAAAAAAATAAATCTCGAATTTTCAAATTCTGATTTCAGTTTCAGGCTTAGATATACCATGCTGCACATGTAGGTTTCGGCTTAGTATACCCTTTTTGCAACACCCTGTATATACCGACTGTCACCTACAAACTGTATTAACTTGTTATGACTATATGTTAGCAAAACTCTCAGAGATTATCACCATACAAATCCATATTGATATCATTGATATGGTTTTCGCGTTCAGCTTTAAATGTTTCCGATTGCGTCAGAGGTTTGTTATCCACACAGCCTACTCACATTAATAATAATAATAAAACTATAATAATTATAATAAATATAATTTCATATAATTAGGTAGGTTTAGATAATAAAATTACGTTTGTAAATATATAAAAATCTATATTGTGTTTGTCGCTTTACTACTACACATTGGACATAAGAATGAAATAAGTAAAGTATTTTCTGAAACATCTGTTCAGAACGATAAAGATAAGATAAAGATAAAATACTCTTTATTGCACACAAGCAGAAACAGTATTATATATAGTATTCGTTTGGCCAGCTTATTTAATATTCTTGTTAATTACCTAGCCCAGATTCTCATTTGGGCATTACTTTATGTATCTATATCGCACTCAATAACAATTCACGTATTATATTATGTAGATAATACTGCATAAGTCCTACAAAATTCATTTGTAAAACTGGCAGCTAAATAACCATTTATATATACTCGTAGGTAGGTTTAACTTAGGGTGGGTTGCACCATTTATGATGATGGTAGATCTATAGTATAGATTCTATACCAACATGAAAATTTCCCTACTGTTATTTACCAACTATTGCCGGAACATAACCTGATAACTTGCGATATTTTTAATTACTAAAGGTGGGTTGCACCATTTAACTTTAACTATTACAAACGTCAAATCCCTTGAAGATTGATCTCTCTCGTCAAGGGATTTGACGTTTGTAATAGTTAAAGTTAAATGGTGCAACCCACCTTTAGTAATTAAAAATATCGCAAGTTATCAGGTTATGTTCCGGCAATAGTTGGTAAATAACAGTAGGGAAATTTTCATGTTGGTATAGAATCTATACTATAGATCTACCATCATCATCATCTCAGCCATAGGCAGTGGCGGATTAAGAGCATTGGTGGCCCTAAGCACAAAGCCTGTGTAGGCCCCTAATTAAGAACAATTTGTTCCTTGACAAAGAGTGACAAAACAGTTCAATAGCTAAAACGTCCTATAACTTTTCTATAAAAAAGGATGTAGGTAAAACATTTAAAAAAAAAATTGCTTGCCTTAAGGGCCTACGACACGCGCAAGTATCACCACCGTTACAACTGCGCAGGTACTATCACACGGCACCTTAGAGTATACAGGGTTATTGGTAAGTAGACCGGATCCTTCCAGGAGGTGATAGATGAAGGTATTTCCAGTCGATTGAACCCTATATTGCATTATCCGAAACTTAACCATTTATAAGATATTTAATATTTAAGTTTTTTTAAATTTTTTTGCCAAAATTTTATGTTTAAACCGAAAATAAAAAAACTTGCCATATTTCAATATTTTTTTTGGTTGTTTTGCATAAGCATTGCAAGCAACTATTAATCTGACTACACACATGAAAAGCCTAGAGATAAACCTCTCAAACAAAATTGATTGTGTAGATCAAAAAATTTCTAACTTTCAAAGAGAAGTCGAAGGCATTAAAAGTACCCAAAGCGAGCAGGAAAAACGATTGGATGTATTAGAAAAGCAAATAAGAGCCCGAAATCTTGTAATTTTCGGGGTAGAAGAGATGGAAAAGTCGTATCATCAGCTCGAAGATATCGTCATTAAAATGATTAACAACAATATAAAAATTCAATGTAGCAATGCTGATTTGGAACATTTAAGACGTCTGGGGAAGAAAGGAGAGAAACCGAGGCCTATAATAGTTGGATTGACCACACTTGGTTTGAAAATTAAAATATTAAAAAACAAAAACAACTTGAAGGACTCTGGATGTTATATTAAAGAAGATTATTCTCCTAAAGTTCTGGCAGTTCGTAAATCTCTCCAAGAAAATCTCCAAAAAGAACTGAGTGAAGGAAAAAAGGCAAGGATTATCTATGATAAATTAATAATTTATGAGAACAAACAGAACGAAACACCATCAAACATAAGCGGGAAAGAAACATCTTACCAACCAAGTAAAAGACATAGAGAAATATCTCCAATTCAGATCAAAGATAAACAAGGTAAGCTCTACAAAACAAGAAAAAAAGCAAAACTTTCGATGAAAATAGAGGTATTGCAAAGTTTTTTGACTCTCATTCTGCAGACCAAGAACCAAAACGTCAACTGGAATAACAATGCGCGCAAAGACCGCCCCCTACAATACAAAATAGCGAAAAAATGAATGAAACTCTTTCAAGCCGGCTAGTCACCGTGAAAGAGAAAGACTACAGCTCCCCTATAATAAAACAAAGAAATAAAAATAAAAACTGTTTAAATATAATAACACTAAATACAAGAACTCTACAAAGCATTGAAAGATTATCGGAACTACAAGAGGCATTAGAGAATATAAGTTGGGATATAGTCGGCCTGTGTGAAGTTAGACGAATGGACGAAGTAATAACCGAGCTTCCAGATTGTATTCTTTATCATTATGGAGAGAAAAAAGGACTCTATGGTATCGGATTCTGTATTAAAAGACAGTGGAAAAACCATATAATTAAGTTTAAAGCTTACTCAGATAGAATAGCATGCCTTACTATGGAAATCGATGAAAACGAAACTCTAAGCATAATACAGGTTTATGCACCTACTGAACAAGCAAAACAAGAAGAAATGGATAGTTTTTATACACTACTAAGTACAGCCACTTTAGATTTGAAATGTTCAAAATTTATCATAATGGGAGACTTTAATGGAAGACTCGGAGTAAGAAGAGATTTCGAATGTGACATAATTGGACCATTTCCAACCAACAAAAGAAACAGAAATGGGCAACTCCTGGTAGATTACTGCATTGAACATAATTTAAAAATCCTGAATACATTCTTTAAAAAACGTCCGAACCGGAAATGGACCTGGTTATCACCGGATTCGAAAACCAAAGCCGAAATTGACTTCTTCTTAACCAACGAACACATCTCTCGATTCAATGACGTAGACGTCGTAAGTCAGTTTAAGTTTTATTCCGATCACAGAGCAGTAAGATGCAAACTGCAGCTAAAGAAACCCCGAAAAACAAGCCACAATATGCATGCTAATGGAAAAAGCTTTGAATTCTGCATAAAGGAAAAAAACAAATTGTTTACCGCCGAAATATCGACACTTAAACCAATAATAGAGTCAGTAGCTGAAATTCAACGTAAATACGATTTAGTAGAGAAAAAAATTAAGTCATCAGCCCAGAAACACCTTATATTTAAACAGACAAGAGACACATATATATCCGATGAAACAAGAGAAAAAATTAAAGAACGCAGTGAGCTGAACTCTACACCGAATAGAAATAGCGAACAAAACAAGCGTTTAAAGACCCTAAACAGAATTACAAAGAGAATGATAAGAAAAGACCGAAGAAATCATGAAAATTATTATATTCATAAATTTATCGAAAACAGTACATCAGTAGCAAAGCTGGATAAATTTCTTCACTCCGAAAAAAAATGGATCCCACACCTGAAAACTTCAAAAAATGGGAATACTGCAAATATAACAAAAAGAAGGGAAATAACAAATGAAGCTACAGCGTTCTACTCAAAACTGTACACTACCAAAATTTGTGAAGAAGACAAAACAAAAATTACACCAAATCTACACAGTAAAAGTGTTCCAACCATAATGAAAATAGAAGTCGAAAAGGCAATAGATAGCCTTCAAAACGAGAAATCGGCTGGCCCGGACGGAATAAATAGTGAGCTATTAAAAATTGCCAAAGAAAATTTGATAGAGCCACTTACAGATCTATTCAACCAAATATTAGAAAATGAAACTATACCAGATCAATGGCTAACATCGAATATTATATTGCTCTTTAAAAAAGGCTCTACCGCAAACATAAACGACTACAGGCCCATTACATTAACAAGTAACATCTACAAATGCTTTGCAAAAATCATTTTGGGTAGAATTGCACCAACATTAGACGAGCAGCAGCCGGTAGAGCAAGCAGGATTTCGGAAAGGGTTTAGCACGAGCGACCACTTACACGTCATGCAACAACTAATCGAAAAAACCAATGAATATCCTCAGCCACTCTACATAGCCTTTATAGACTTTACAAAGGCCTTTGACTCTATAGAACATTGTTATCTGTGGGAGGCATTATATAAAGACAAGATAGAACCAAAATACATAGCCCTACTAAAACATATTTACGATCACAGCTCGGCAACTATAAAACTAGACCAATCTGGGCCAAAATTCAACATAGAGAAAGGAGTAAAGCAGGGTGACTCTATCTCACCAAAACTTTTCAATTCAGTGCTGGAACATATCTTTAAAAAATGCAACTGGCAGAAAAAAGGTATCAATATAAATGGAAAGTACATGTCCAATATAAGATTCGCGGATGACATCGCTATATTTGCAAGTACGAAAGAGGAACTACAAGGTATGCTATCCGAAATCAATATCCAATGCAACAAAGTGGGTCTCTACATAAACAAAAAGAAAACAAAGATTATGTCAAACACTTCAGACTTAGTACAGTTACAACTGGAAGGGGAAACATTGGAAACTGTAACTGAGTTCATATATCTTGGAAGAAACTTATCTTTTCAAAACAACCAATCGGAGGAGATTGAAAGGCGAATCGCCAACACATGGAAGAGGTACTGGCAGTTAAAACATATCTTTAAAAATAAACGAATATCTATAAAATTGAAGTGTAGAGTCTTTGACGCATGCCTGCTACCAATACTAACCTATGGCGCACAAACCTGGGCTTTGACAAAAAAGGATATTCTCAAACTGAAAACCACACAAAGAAAAATGGAGAGAAGTATGTTGCATCTGAGACTAATAGAAAAGACCACGAATAAAGACCTGAGAAACATGACCAAAATACGGGATGTCATAAGACACGCCAAAAAATTAAAATGGGAATGGGCTGGTCACGTGATGAGACTGGACGATGGACGATGGACACGGGAGGTGACGGAGTGGTGTCCGCGGCAGAACACGCGCCGGCGCGGGCGGCCCCGCGTGCGCTGGCGCGACGAGCTGGAGCAGTTCAACGGTCACGGTGTCCTCTGGACGCGACACACACACTATCGGCATAAATGGAGACAAATGGGGGAGGCCTTTGCCCAACAATGGGATCACCTGTAATTATAAATTAATGAAAATTGCATTTAAAAATGAAATTAATAAGATATTACCTATTCTGATTCTATTGTCTGTATTTTATTATTGCATGAATTATTAAGATTTTACTATGGATTGTATTAATTGAATTTGGCTATGTTGTAATTTGATACTTGTAGGCTTAGTTTTAGGTATAAGTAAATTTATAAACTGCATGTTTTTAGTAGGAATTTAATGTTATTTAAGTACAGGTAGGCTTAAATAAATAAATAAATAATTGCAAGCAACACCTTCATAAACTAATTAAAATAATCAAATGTGCATTATTCGACTTAAATTAGACACAATACATCAAAATAGTTAAATATTTTAAAAAATAATCAAAACGCAAAAACATATAAACTAAATGATAAAAGAATTTTATATGACATTTTTGTGCACTTCAGCTTAAAAACATTGTCAACTTGTAAGCTTTCAAATAAGTTGAAATATGGCTTTTTTTTCGGTTTTAAACATAAAATTTTGGCAAAAAAATTAAAAAACTTAAGTATTAAATATCTTAGAAATGGTTAAGTTTCGGATAATGCATTATAGGGTTCAATCGAATGGAAATGCCTTCATATATCACCTCCTGGAAAGGTAATGTCTACTTACCAATAACCCTGTATATTATATGCACGGCCGAAATGAGACCTGAATGGCGCTGCGATATTCAAGCAGGCATGGCGAAGCATGATGAAGACCGGCTTGAAAATCTAAAGCAGAAAAGAATTCGCCGTGCTATGTCTCCTCCGTTGGAATCGCGTTACGTCTGCAACCATTGTGGCAAAAAATGTCGTGCTGCTATTGGACTATACAGCCATCAACGACGGTGCGGCCGTCGTAACCCATAACCCACGAGCGCTGCAACAATCATCTATATAGATGCTGTGGCCAATGATGATATATGCACGGCACAGTTAAGTACGCGCAGGCCTCATTTTTGTTAAAATCATCGGCGTGGAAACTAGAAACAATGTTTCCCAAAATGAGGAACTATTTCTTTTACTTTTATATTTTCAATGTTTGCAAACAACTAAAATTTTTTCACTAGAAAAAAGTCTAGTTGCCAGCTATTCCCGAAAATCAAACCGTACACGATCGAAGTGGACAAAAAAAATGCTGTAAAATTGAAAAAATCATTCACATGTTAAACTACTTAAGGATTTAGAGAATACTCTAATGAAAGGCAAAATTATTAAAATTTCAAACATGTCGAAAAATGCGCAAGCCGCGCTTCGGGGTTGGCGCGGTATACAGTTTTACCACCCATTCGCACAGTATTCCATGTACAGTACAAGCCGGCCTGCGCAGGCAAAACTGTGGTGATACATACGAGTACGCGTGTGGTATGCCCTTTACCAACCACACGCACGGTATTCCGTGTTTAAGCCGGCCTGCCCCCTACTCTTGAAAGGCAATGTATTGAGGCTGTCTTGCGTACTCAACATTAAAAAAAAACATAACTTCTCTTCAAAATCGATTTTACACTTATATAGGTACCTAGAACGTAGAATTTATTTTAGATTTTGGCGGAAAAAGCCATTTTTGGCCTTTTAACTTGTAAATTGTATGCTATATTGTTTCTAGGTTCTCCAAAAAGAAACGACTCTGATGAGAAGTTATGATTTTTTAATGTTGGGAATGCAAGACAGACGCAATACATTTGCCTTTCAAGAGTGGCACCACTGCGCAGGCAAAACTGTGGTGATACTTACGCGTGTGGTGCCCTTTAATCAGAGCAAACTCATTACATCGGAAATATTATGGATGAATAAAATGTAGGTATAAAATGAAACAGCAGCAGAGGATGGGGGCACCTGGAGGCCCGGGGCCCCAAGCACGTGCTTGTCGTGCTTATAGGTTAATCCGCCACTGGCCATAGGACGTCCACTGCTGAACATAGGCCTCCCCCAATGATTTCCCATGTTGTCCGATCGGTATAGATCTACATGTGCATATATTTTTACACAGAGGAGATGAGATATTGCTGCTCAACAGTTGCTGGTGCGCCACTGTTTCCAATAGCTGTCCCATTTCCTTTCATTCACTCAACGTTCCAAAAGAGACTGGGAAATGTTTCTTATTTTCTCTTTGTTTCAGTAAATATGTATGTGACCTTTACCTTTATGTAGTAGGAAACATTATATTGTTGGAAAAGCAGTTTCCCATCTTTTTCCCTACGCTAGTGTGAGTAGAGATTCTAAGATTTCTAAGTATTACTTACACGATTCAATTTGCTACCCGATTGAGTTCTTCAGCGTTCTACGATAACAGAAATTGTGAGTACCAGCACAGCACCTTCTTGTAATGAAGAATAGGAAACAGATTTTGTTCCGTTCCAGTCTTCTTATTATTTAAGAGCGGTGGTAGCTCTGTCGAAAATATTTGCTGGAGTAGGGTTTGTCATCATGGTGAAATTATGGCAGTCAGAGAAGTCTGACTTTTCTGACTGCCAATATAATCTGACAAGAATCTGACTGAAGAGTCAGATTATATTTGTTATCAACTTATCAGTTCATAGTTGGGCTTACCTAGTGCTAACAAGAGTATTCAAGTCCCGATAGATCAGTCCTAGCCGTCCTACCCTACCCAGGTGAATGTCCCCAGATACTGACCTCTGAAATGTCAATCGATTGCAAACACATCAGTGAAGCAGCGGCTTGCCAATGCGGGCGGTTCAATAGACGAGTGGAAAGGTGCATGTATCTACTACCTAGGCATTGTGCCGTGAATAACATTAAAACTTCGTGTTTAGTCAAATAGGATCGTTTCTGATGAAAGAAATGTTTAAAAAGTACAAAAACTATTATTAAATAAGGCACAAACTTAAAAAAAAATAAGTTAGCGATGATGTACTTGTACAGCTAAATGTATCTTGAATCTTTCACTGAAACGATCAGAAGATTACTTATGAACCACGCCAGTAGAATTATTACAAACATAACCATTTAGTAAGTAACAATTTGAGCAATTTGGGGAATATCTTAAACTCGTAATGGCCGTTAAGGTAAACAATTATTATAGGGTGAACAATTAGGGATCAAAAAACTGGTCATTAATGAAACGATAATTACGTTGCAGACTTGATCTCATCATGACAACATAAATCACGATGGTTTACAAACTCAATTGCTGAATTTCAGCACACTTTGTTGAAATATGGTTATTACCTAAAACCTTACATGAATACCTAGAATACATACATATCATGCTCTCGACTGTAATCCCCGAGGTTGTCAGAGGTGACTCGCGTGAGCCGTGGTATAATTGTTCTTTATTACTAAATAATACATTCCACGGCTGAATGGCGTAGTGGTTAGTGACCCTGACTACTGAGCCGAAGGTCCCGGGTTCGATTCCCGGCTGGGGCAGATATTTGTTTAAACACAGATATTTGTTCTCGGGTCTGGGATGTGCCCGTAAAATGGCAATAGGCCCGCCCCCTATTACATTGGGACTAAGAGAACACTCTGGCGAAAAGTGGGGCAGCAATGCATCTCTGCCTACCCCGCAAGGGAGTACATTAGTACAAGGCGTGAGTGTGTGTTATTTATTATGTGTTATGTTATCATTCGTATATGCCAGGATTCGAACCTACGGCCTCATGAATGAGAGCCGAGGCCTTATCCGTTACACCACCACGAGTCCAATACTGTAATAAAAAATACATACTAAAATAAAACGTCCGAATGCCATAGTATTTTTTCAGTACATTAGTATCACACTTACTAAAATAAATTATTTATCGTTAGCGAAAAATTTATAAGCATCTTTTTGTGTATACTATTCCAATTATATACAAAGGAAGGTACTACTTTATAGTACATACATAAAGATATAATGACTGCTTTCATTTCTTAGCTAATGATGTTCTATTCAGCCGCCTGAATAGTACAGAATCCCCTCTGTAGTTACCAAATCAAGTCAGTAGAATTGCCTTTGATATTTATTTGTTAAATTCTATGGCTAAAAAATCTCCGTACTTTTACATTCGATTACCATCGCAAGTAGCGGGGTACTACCTACATAGTATGTAGATATAGGTACATTAATGATTTAACTAAGTTAATAATAGAATGGCCATGTTCCAAATAAACAGGTAGACAAATTAAGTAGGAGTTGACGGTGTTGACATCGACATGAATCGCTTGATTTTTAGTGACATTTGAACATGAGCGTAGTCCAGATTAAGGCCACGTATACATTATTCTATTCTTAATCCATGGTGTGAATGTGATCAAATTATGGAATACGTGGGATTCATATACTAAAGGTCATTTCACTTGACAAATTCATTATGGTAATGTCGTGACATGAATAATTGAATATTGTTAGGGAAAATTGAACGTCTTTGTATGGGGATGACGTCATTTACTGCCTATGGCTCTCGTATGGTGTGGGTCTCCCATTGTAGATAATGCAGAATAATGATGTGATAAATTAGTTAGTTATATTATAAGACTAAACGCTGGTTTTACAAATGAGTTTAGCTGAACTTAAGCATCATGGTTTGGTAGATTTTTGCTTGATATTGTCAGATTTTTTAATTCTGTACACCCACGGTAAGCTATTTTAGATAGATAGATAGATAGAATATTCTTTATTTGTACACATAAAAGAAACTTACAAAAACTTAAATACTAACAAATATGTACAAAAATGGCGGTCTTATCGCTTAAAGCGATTTTTTCAAGACAACCTTAGGGTGGAAGGATATTTTGTTTAAAGAGGGGTCAAGTGTACTAAAGAAATGTAAAGGAAAAATTAAAATAATGATTTAGTTTATTATATTATAAGTCTCTACAAACTAAATCTATAAACTTACATGTAATTATACTTATATACCTAAAATAAGGATATATATTTTATAATAGACTACATAGACCTACATAAATATAATAATCAGATTTAATAGGATATATATACGTAAGTCTGAAATAATATAATAAGAGCTCCAAAAACAAGACAACATATGCAGTTAAATACTAAGATAGTGTTCCTTCAACATTCTTTTAAATGAAGCCAATGATGGTGCTTTACGGATGTCTGATGGGAGATCATTCCATAAAGTGATCGCCTGTATAGTAAACGAATTACTATAAAATTTTGTAGAATGGGGAGGAATATTTAGGCGTAAGTTGTGAGCAGAGCGCAGTGTGCGGTTGTGTGATTCGTACCGGAACTGAAAGCGCTCTTTAAGATAAGCCGGGTATGATGGGTTAAACAGTATTGAATACAAGAGAGAAAGAATGTGGGTATTCCGGCGGAGGCGAATGGGGAGCCACTTGAGCTTGGTGCGAAACTCAGAAACATGGTCATATTTGCGTAAGCCAAATATGAACCGTATGCAAACATTTTGGAGGCGCTCAAGTTTGTTAAGTTGCTCTTCGGTAAGATCGGTGTAACAAGAGTCGGCATAATCTAGAATAGGAAGAAGTAAGGATTGAGAAAGAACAATTTTGGTGGCCGTGGGTAGGAAATTCCGCAATCTCCGGAGTGAGCCTGCAGAAGCGAACACCTTCCGGCTCACCTCGTCGAGCTGATTCTTCCAAGTCATAGCGCTGTCCATGTAAACCCCCAGATTCTTCACACATTTACTCCAATGTATGTGGACTCCGTTAAAAACTATTGGAGGCAGGGTATTTAGGTCAACGAGTGACGTAAATCTGGGGCTCCCTAAAACTATGACCTGCGTTTTGGTCGGGTTTACCTTCAGACCGTAATCTTTGCTCCATAATAGTATGTGGTCAAGGTCAATATTTGTTTTGCGGATTGCAAGTGGTAGGTCTGAAATTGACGCTTGGTTATATATCTGTAGATCATCTGCATAAAGGTGGTAGGAAGAAGAGATATTGTCGGAAATACTATTTATGAATATAGCAAAGAGAAGAGGAGACAACACGCCACCTTGCGAGACACCGGCTGTGGTGCTACACCAGACAGAGTTGGACTCTTCGATGCGGATTCGCTGCCGGCGGCCATGCAAGTAAGTATGAAACCAGTCAATTACCGTAGGAGATACATTAAGAGAACGTAATACCCCCAATAGGATATCGAAATCCACTGTGTTGAAGGCGTTGCTGAAGTCGAGCAGTGATAGCACAGTCAGCCCACCGTTCTCCATACCCTGGCGAACGTCGTCCGTGATTTGCACCAATGCCGTTACCGTGCTATGACCTGGGCGGAAGCCAGACTGATAAGGATTCATCAGATATTTTGCTATTTTATGATACAAATGTACCTATTAAATGTAAATAGACAAGGCCATGTACTTCTTAGAAATGTTTTCGTTGCGGCATTGGATTAGAAATCTGCTGTACTTATAAAAGACAAATGTGTAGGCTGTTTTTATACGCCCACTTCACATTTTGGATAATAAAATACACTCAAAGTCCCTAATTTAATAATGGTTTGATTTGATTATTATTACTTGAAACAACAACGCAGTTTTCATTTTCACATAATATAATATGTATTGCTAACTTAATAAGTACCTATATATATATATCTTATAAACAATCTTTAATAACAACATTATGAATGAACACCATAGAATAAAACCTTTTGAAATACAATTTGCTATTATCTAGACTACTACGCAGAAAATAAAGGAATCGCAGTGAAATCTGAACAACAGTATTGGATAGCGCGACACGTGAGACGCCAAATGAACTGGTTGAGAGCGAAATGGGATCCTGATGAGAAGGCAGACGCAATCAGCATCGTAATGGGATTGCAATCCGCCGGAACCTGCATCGAGATGGGGCGGCGGCGCGGCCCGGAATCAGCCACCTGGAGGGATTCTATCAGGTTGGCCGCTAAGGGCCTTACCACAAAAACTTAGACAGTGTTTAACAGATGTTTACCGCTGTCAAACGCCTACAAAATCTGTCAAATTTGGTTTTAAACACTTGTTAAACATTGTTTAAAGTTATTTGTGGTAGCACAGTAAATGTCTATAGTACATAGGTAGCTGTTTAACTACCCATTCGATGGATTTTAGGCCGTGTCCCCTACTAGGCAATCTGTTAGCGGCGAGATACTGAGATAGTCAGCGCGTGTAACACTGCAAACTGCGTACTAAACTAGCATTTGAACGCATCACAAAATTAATATTATATAAGTAAGTAGTTTTCATTTTGAATAATATAATGACGTTGTATGCGTAGTCTGTTTATTTTAGGCTATCTTAGGCTATCATAGTATCTACATTATAGAACCTGCTACCAAATATATACTTAGAAAAACGCTTACTTCATAAATTCCGCGTTATCCTCCTCGGCCACAAACCTAATTCCGAGTCAACAGGTGGAAAATGCAAATAGGAAAGCACTTTAAGCTTTATGAGCAACTTCAGAGGAGCGGAGACAAAGGAAATGGACGTCGAAGAAAATAGTCTAGATCTAGACTGAAAGTGTTAGTACTTACGCAGTCTTTAGAAGCGCTTAATGGTACAGGCTATTTGAGTTACCTTTACTTAAACATTATTTTTATTTTACAGCCGTCATTTTGTTGAACAAGTTATTTTCTGTATTTCTCACTTTAGCACTTTTATTGTTCGCAATACTGCTGCACTATTTCAACAACTGTATTAGTACATTTATTTTATATATAGGTGAGAATAGTAATAGCACATGCAAATTGTAAATCTAAATAAGTTTTCCGGTTCGGGCTAGCGACAGAATAACAGCGTCACGGGGGCAATCCTGTTCCGTGACAACAACGCTGAGTCGGCCCATTCACACTATACACAACTACTGTGAACAAAGCCTGTTACTGTAGTTCAGTTATTTATTACGCAACTACCCACAAAATTGATAAAACAATTATAATAAATAAAAAAAAATATTTTACGTTTACTTTAGTTAAGTACTACACAACCTTAAAGTTAACAAATGAGGTAAAGTATCTCGGCATATGGCTAGACCACCGCCTAAGCTGGTCTAAACATGTGGAGAAAACCCTATGTAAAGCAACAATATCCCTATACCAAACTAGGAAACTTGTTGGATCCAAATGGGGACTCAAGCCAAAGCTGTGTAAATGGTTGTACACAGCGGTGGTCAGACCTATAATAACATATGGAGCAGTGGTTTGGTGGCAAAGATCGAACCTCATTACTGTGAAAAACAAACTACGACAGTTTCAAAGGCTTGCATGCGTTTCAATCACCGGATGTATGAAGTCAACCCCAACAGCCGCCCTAGAAATAATTCTAGGACTTCCACCACTCGATATTATCATCAAGCAGGAAGCTAAAGCGGCGGCGATAAGGCTAAGTAACATGGGACTATGGTCAACGAATACTACTGCACAGGGACACAGTCGCATACTTGACATTGCCAAGTTGTCGGCTCCCGGGTCCACTGAATGCAGCGACACTACTATAAAGACGTTTATCTTCAACCGAAGCTACACTATCCAGCGAGATCAGTGTGGCACATCAGACGAAAACAATTACGACATCAATATCTACATTGACGGAGCCAAGAACAAGAAGGGCAGCGGTGGAGGTGTCTTCTGCCCGGAACTTAATTTACAATACTCTGTCAGCTTCGGGAACAAAGCTACTGTTTTTCAGGCAGAAGCTGCCAGCCTACTTGACGGAGCTACACAAATAAAAGACACAAAAAATTGCAATATCTGCTTCTACACAGACAGTATGGCAATTTTAGGTGCCTTAGGCAGAACTGTAACAAAATCTAAATTAATTTTAGAATGTCACAGAACACTTGAAAACCTAAGCATTTCAAATAATGTAACAGTACAATGGATTAAAAGTCATAACGACAACATAGGAAATTGCGAGGCTGACCGACTAGCAAGAATGGGATCAAATACCCTACCAATAGGGCCAGAACCATTTATTAGTTTGTCATCAAAGGCAATAAGGCAATGTCTCACCGATAAAACACTATCTGAACACAATCAGGAGTGGATAAATCGTGTAGATTGCAGACAAACTAAAGCGTTTATTGTATCATACAACCATAAACTTACACGCTACTTACTCAACCTGTCCCGTAGTAATATATCATTAATGGTAGGATTAATAACAGGACATTGTTGCGTGAATAAACACTTATATACCATAGGTAACTCAACTAGTCCCTTATGTAGGACATGTAAAGAAGTAGATGAGACGGTTGAACATATTTTGTTAGGTTGTCCACCTACTACAGAAACAAGATTATCTATTCTTGGACCAACAGAGCGCCTACCTCAGCTATTACAACACCCAGGCCTGCTACTCCAGTTTACTCGGGAGCTAGGCTGGCTGAGCTGAAATCAAGGGGATATGTACAAAGGTTCCACTCGAGAGAGCCACGTACAGGAACTTCACCCCCTATGAGAATAGAATAGAATAGAATAGAATAGAATAGTTAAGTACTAGGCTTAATTATTTCGTGTATGTTGTGAGTAGTGTGAATAAATGAATTGAAAAAAAATAAATATGAATATATTCATTAAACTAGGATTACCCGCGAGGTACCTACAGGTATCTTTCTTCAATTAAGAATGTTTTTTCACTATATTTATGATGTATTTATATTTATAAATATTTGTAAGAGTATCTCCTTCAACCTAAGGTTTTCCAACAACAAGTACGTGAGAGACAAATGCCCAACATCCTTTACATTAAATGGTATGAAAGTGAATGTCACTGGGTCAACACACCGGTGCAGACATGCCTTTATTGCCTTTGGCAGGTGCGCATTACTATAGGAGTGTCGCTAAAAGTTTTTTCTTACTACTGTTCATAATATTATGTTATGACAATGGCCGTCATACAGCCATATAACGTATAATTCATATTCTTCTTCTTCTTTTACTTCAAGTGCCTCTCCACTATTGGAGGTTGGCAGTCAGCTCCGCATACTCTTTTCCTCCTCTTACCAAGTGAAATAGTTCTTCCACACTGGCAGTTCCTGTCGATTCCCCTAATGTTTCGGAGCCACGACTTCCTTCTCCTTCCAGCACTAATTTTACCCTCCACCTTATAATAATTCATATACTTAATCATATTGTACCTACCTACTACTTCTACGTTTATAACTACTCCTACTAATACTATATTCTTGAATTATAAATAATGAACAATCACTGTTACACATACATGAATATTACATGAACCTTCTGAGTTCCATTACATTAGGTAAAATACGAAAAAGTTATCTTTTTATGAAGAATGACAGTAAATATTCTGACAGGCGCACAGTGGGCGGCGCGGCGTAGTAGCTGATGACTACGCGGCTACGGCGTAGCGTGTGCTACGCTCGCTCGTAGCTATGAATGCGTAGCACGTCCAACAACGATAGAATAAAAATAGTATAATACGATAAATAAAGTCATAAATAGTAAAATTAAGATAGTGTTACCATAAATTTACTCAAACTAACGTCACACGTAACGTTAGTTACAAATCGAGCCCTACTGTCTGGCTGTCCTAGCACCCCAACGGCGCTATATGTATGTACTTTGATAGTTATGAAAAAAGCTTTTCAATAACATGCATGTGTTTGCGTTTGGTACTATAAGACTGATTTCCATTCACCTCCATATGTGAGTAAAAAATAAATTAGTCGTGAGAATCAATGTGATACACGAATTTTGACTTATTCACTGAAAACTTGACAGTTTCTGGCCAATTTTAATTAATTAATTTAAAACTTTTAATTAATTTATCAAAACGTTTCAAGGTCTTTTTGATATATTTAATACCTAATTATTAATTTATCCAAAATCTGAATAAACGTTCATGTTCAAGATTAGCATATTGGATTTGGCGATAAATAAATAAAACTTTGTACAGAAAGAAAAAGGGATTAGATTAATACGATAATTTTTTATTAACCCAAGTAGGTCTAAGAGCTGGGTAATCCCCCATCCCTTAAGTAAGAACACATGTATTGAGTTCAAGGCTAAAAGGAAAAATCCATTTATTTTCTTCTAACTCACTTATAATATGTACTTATTACTTCGTTGTTGCTAGGATTAATAAGCCAAAATATCTGTTTTTTCCTTAACCGTTTGGTTTCTAGATTACATTTCGTATTATTTATTCTTGCTATAGTCATTTGGACAAACATAGACTACTGACCGAGGTCGAAACTAAACTTTATGATTGTATAACTGATTTTATTTATTTTCGAACATCTAACATCTTCACAAGAGAAACATAGTTTATTATTTTTCATATCACAGTTATTTTCTTCCAACAAAAGCTCTCCGCGTCCTCCGTCATAGTCACGACATAATACGTGAGTCATAAATCATAATAATAATAATAACAACTTAACATTCTGACCTCGACCTTGAAGACGTCCGGGGAATGAATAAGGACGAGAATAGAATAATAGAATAATGTATCAACAACCCATCTCCGTTCTGACACTCGCTCGCTGACGGACAAATCCCATTTGTCCAAATTTAATTGAAAATGGAATCTTTGTGCGAAAACCTCTTAACTCGGCAAATAATATTTTTGAGGTAAAAATGTAATTCAACGTCAGTGGGCAAACATAAGCAATATGAGTTACACGTGTTTACTCGAAACGTGCAAGTATAAAAAAGTAATTACTTAGGTACTCTTTTAATAAGTGGGAATTACCTCGCACTACAGTCTACACTATACCGACGATCGGTCGTCCGAATTTGAATTACCTACCTTTGGAACTCACTGCCCTTACAAATCCGTAGTGCAAAATCCGCCAATGCTTTCAAAAGACAGGTTAAAGAACACTATCTTTCTTCTATGCCATAGATTGATGAATATGTAGTTATCAATAAGTTATCATGTGTATCTATTTTATGCAATATATTATTTTTTATGTATGTATTTAAGTATTTATTAATAAAATAAGTAGGTTTTAATTTCTTTTGTCTTTAGTGTTTATATTTTGTACAACTTCCTCATTTATATATTAAAAATTGTCTCTCTTAGCTCTTAGGGTTGCCTGGAAGAGATCGCTTTTAGCGATAAGGCCGCCCTTATTGTATTATAGATTTTAAGTATTAAATGTTATTTAAGTGTTTTATGTACAATAAAGTTATACAACTACTACTACTACTACCTAATCTAATATGTATGCCATTTAATTTTCTGTGCCCACTATAGCTATCCTGTTTTTAAAATTGAGTGATAATGACAAATAAATCTTAATAAATCATGCCCTCAGCCTGAAAGTACAGACCTTCTTATTTTTTGGCGTCGTCCAATATCGGAACCGGCTGCGATCTAAAAATAGAAATAAACTGCCGATTATTGATTTATAAGGGAAGACTTTCCAGATAAAAAGGGTACTTATCTTATGTTGTAGATTTTATAAATGAAAATACACTCACGGGCAAACAAACAATTCCACTTACAAAATGCAGACACCAAATGGCGTAATTTTTTAAAAACATTTAATAGGAGTTTTGAACAAAATATTTATGTTTTTATTATTATTATTAAATTCTTTATTGCACATAAATTAATTTGTACATAGGCGAACTTAATGCTAAAAGCATTCTCTTCCAGTTAACCTTGGGCGTTGTGGAGAAAGTGATAGGTACTGCGAAAGACAATGAGAACAGTTTAATTTTGTTTAATATCTATATTGTTTAACACTCGAATATATACTTACTTATACATAATATTATAAAATAAACGTAAAAAATATACTTATACATATATATACCTACAAACATAATTAAAATATATAGTTACTATAACAAAAAATAATAATATCATCGTCACACTTACATACTACAACAAAAACAGATAAACTATTTATTAGATCTGCTGCTGATTGTTCTGCTTCTGGAGGTAGTGCAGACGAACCTTAGACTAAGGTTTCTATGGACTGCGATTGCCTTATATGCAATGGTAACTGGTTCCACAAGCGAACCGCTGACACGGTGAAAGAATCCGAATACCCTGCCGCATTATGCTCTGGGGTACGAAAGAGAAAATTTCGACTTGACCGTTGAGGACGGTCAGTAAAGTCAAAGAATGAGAAGCGATCAGTTAAGTAAAAGGGGGCACAAGGATTATAAACTATACCATATACTAGGGAAACAATATGAGCATTCCTTCGATGACGGATATTGAGCCACTTGAGTTTATTACGAAAATCGGTGACATGGTCATACTTACGCAGGCCAAAAATATAGCGAATGCATAAGTTGAGCAGACGGTTGAGTTTATCAAGTAGCTCTTCGGTGAGATCAGGGTAGCACACATCTGCGTAGTCAATAATAGGGAGCAACAAGGAGTTGACTAGCAGCTAGCAGTAACTTTGGTCGAGTACGGCAAGAAATTCTGCAACCGTTTTAGTCCATGCATCGAGGCATAGATGTTGCGACTAATTTCTGAGACATGCAATTCCCATGACAGGTTATTCTGGATATGAAGACCAAGGTTTTAGTTTTTAATGTAAATATATAATAAATTTAGTTGGTAATACGTCGATAAATGCATTTAAATATTGCAGAAGGTGTCATTAACTTACATTTTTTAAGTTTTTGTAATTTCTTCATTTTCTGAATGGAACTTTTTCATTGCCCGTGAGTGGTATTATTGGTATCAATTGATTTTTTAGTTTGTTGCTGACATGGTTTTCTTCCATACAAAAGGACGAGTAAATACCTACCTCTGTCTGTTTATAACAGGTTTACAATATGGTCAATAGTTCTGCAGCAGCTAATAATATTATAAAACAGGTTTTTTCAAAAAGGTTAACAAATCATAACACTCGGCCGGCCCTCGATGTAAAATATGCTCACAGCCTAAACTGCATGAAGGGCCCTCCTCACCACGGCTAGTGGCCCAGTCGACGTCGAGAGCAGCTTAAGAAAAATATATGTCTAGCAGAGAAATTGCGTCTAAGCTGGGTATTAGTTAGGCTCGTAATTAAAAGTTTTAAACAGTCTTGAAGATGAGAATGTTCTTATATTATCATTTTTACTTAAAGCTAGTTTTTTTGTTGATATTTAAGTCATACATCGTTCAAAGTCAACACGAATCCTAACTAATATTATAAATGCGAAAGTCACTGTTTGACTCTCCTACTATAGAATAGATTGATCATATTAGGTTTTGTATTTATTTCAGACAACTGAAAAACTTTAATACCGCGATGTAGGATCTTCATATTAATTCGCCTCGGTTCCATACAAGCTCTCTGTATTGCGCTTTTAGTGCCATCTGTTGGTTATATCCGGAACTGTCTGTCTGTCTGTCTGTCTGTTACTCTTTCACGCCAAAACTACTGAACGGATTTGAATGAAATTTGGTATACATATGGTCTAGACCCTGAGAAAGAACATAGGCTACTTTTTATTGCGAAACGGAGGTTGTAAGGGGTTAAAAGGGGGGGTAAAAAGTTGTATGCGAATACTTAATTTTAAAAGATAAAAATACTACGGCTGACTGGCGTAGTGGTTAGTGACCCTGACTGCTACGCCGAAGGTCCCGGGTTCGATTCCCGGCCGGGGTAGATCTTTTTTTAAATAAACTTTATATTTAAGCACTTGATGAGCAATAATTAAACATTTTGTTCTAGCGTTTTTGAAACTTCGATCTGTGAGTGGATGAAATAGGTGTTCATATTTTGTATGAAGTTCGTCATTTTTGAAGATAAAAACCTTATATTTTGTATTTAGGCACTACATAATCACAAAAAAATAATAATTAGCATATAAAAAAAACCCAGTGTGGGGGTGTAATATAGGGGTTGAACGTTTTATGGGTGTTGAGTTTTAGAAGTTTAATTTATATAGTAGCTATGTCCTCTCCTAGATGGCGTTGTCGGATGGGATATAGATCGCGGTATGGTTTGATTTTAGCTAATGTACTTATAGTTTGTATGTATTTGCAGTAAGTTTTTTAGGTCCTCGAAAACAACCCAATAAACGACTGTTCACTGTACTTTTCAATACGTTTAATTCATTGTCATTTGGTTCTTATGCGTCATTTTTGAAGATAAAACCATGAAACTTATTACGTAGGTGTTTTAGGAAAATATGCAGAGATTTTCTATACGGAATTCCCATGACTGACACGCACAGGCTAAACGTAGCGTAGGCACTTGAAATTAGGAAGGGACGTAGCTTAGGTACCGTATTTTCCCACAAAAACCGGAGTTAGCGGTTGAAATTCGGCATTAACTTAGGCTGTTTTTAACAGCATGCGGATTTGATCACGCACGCAACTTTCATCTAATTTAATACCACCATGGCATGTTATTGGGTAGGTAGTTCGGGAGTAGTCCACGGCAAAATAATTTTAAGGCGAAGCGAAGCTCGCGGGCAACAGCTAGTCATTACATAAAACTGTGAAATTGCACGTCTGTTCGTCTGTGAAGGTTTTTTCACACGGTACGCTGGTCTAGGGTTTGTGTTTGTACCAGATAATTTAATAAGATCAACACAAAATAAATATCAAGGACATAATAAATGTATTACTGTTTTTTATGTAGTAAGTTTTATTCGACTTTACGTATCTAGCAACAAGTAAATGGGTTTACTTGTGCGAAATCACCACTAAAAGTGTCAGTAAAATAACGAAATTCAGGCTCACTTTTATTTTTATCACAACATATTCGCGTAAAAGATGTATAAAATTTACTGCTATACAGGGTGCCTGCTTTATTTTATGAACGTTGTAAACCTCAGCTCGGGTGAGGCTCAGAATTGTTGGACTTTATTATTTGAATATTAAGTTACATTAATTTGAGACGGCTCAAATTTTCTACTCATGTAGATGTAGGCGAGTACTTTTATATTAAACGATTAAAGGTTTTATAGTATGTTACTTCATAATCACTTCTTTGATATTTTTTCTTGATTCTGTTCTGTGGCACCCCGTTGGAACAGAGAGCCTTCATAAGACCTGTCCTCAGCAACTGCCCTGGTTTCTGTCCAGCTCAACTGTGGCTATCATAATGCACGAGACGACCGTGCAAGAAATCGTTCCATCCGCGGTGATGACGACCCTATGAACAATGTAATGTGGATGTGTATTTTCTATCAGATGGTGGGGTCAGAGGCAGAGTGGCACGCTCAATACATACACAACCCTATGAGCAAAATACTGTGGTTATGGTCATTAACGGAGTGGCACGCCCTATAGAGCCTACAGAAAAAAGTTGGTAATCATCCCCCAGGTGCTGGGGTCATCCACGGAGACGGACTCTCCATACACGACCCTATGAACAACCGACTAAACTTCTTAATCCCTTCTCAGGTGCTGGGGTCGGACACGGAGTGGCACCTGGCGCACCGCGGGCTCCCGCACGCGCGCTCAAAGCGCTCCATCCCGCACACTCGCGCGCTCAAGCAGCACCCGCTGGTAAGTTATACGTCATCACCACCCATCACGTCCCCACTGCGGGGCACAGGTCTCCTTCCAATGAAGGATGAGTTTTAGGCCTAGTCCACCATGCTGGCACAAGCAAGCCAGATTGTCAGATGTTTTCAAGCTGCCCAAAGGCCTAGGCTTAACGTTGTTAAGTTATACGTTGGCAACGAATACACAGCGCACGAGCAGCAAATTCTTTGCGGACGCATCCATCAATCCACCCCTCCTCTCTTCAGCGCGCGACCAGACATTAATATGAGAAGACGTAAGTGTTATCATGGCATCATCGGAAGGGCTACACGGAGCGCACTTAAGACGTGACAAAAGTTATTGATTGCATTGGATCCCACCTAGGGTAAACATTCGTGTGAGCACTTGTGTTTAGTTTGAATTATATTTGTGGTTGTTGTTCATATTAAAAAAAAAAAAAAATCACGCACTCACGCCTTGTACTAATGTACTCCCTTGCGGGGTAGGCAGAGGTGCATTGCTGCACCCACTTTTCGCCAGAGTGTTATGTTAGTCCCAATGTAATAGGGGGCGGGCCTATTGCCATTTTACGGGCTCATCCAAGACCTGAGAACAAATATCTGTGTTTAAACAAATATCTGCCCCAGCCGGGAATCGAACCCGGGACCATCGGCTCAGTAGTCAGGGTCACTAACCACTACGCCATTCGGTCGTCTTATACATTGTTCATATTTATATCATAATAATGTACCTTTATATAAAGTTGTATGTAGATATGTGACGGAATGTTACCTGATAATCACCCTAAAGTAAACAGTTAGAAACTTTACATTTAACAAGTTTACTTGAACAAGTTGTTAAGTATAAATGTAATTACATGGGAGCAGTGTAATTAATTCTACAACATAATATAGGTACCTACTTGTAAACTATGAATTGAGGAGACTTAGATTTAAACGTGAGCTACGCTAGCAACGTGAGATAATAAAATTCTAAAAATATAAATATATGAAGATATTACTATATATTTTTACAATATAATTATCTATAGGATATGTAGTATACATAAACATGTTTAAACTTTTAGTTTTAAGTACATCTTTTCGTTTTTTATATTACTACATATGTACTTAGGTAAGGCTAGTTAAGTTCCATATGTATTATTGCTATTTTTATTAAGGTTTTTCTTAGTTCTCGGAGCTCTTTTAGTGGTTGCGATTAGAAAGCTTTCCAAAGCTTAGTAAGATGCTACATTAGTGAATACATACATGTTCAGGGGATGGCTGGGCTTAGCTCCTCTTTGAGTTACTATTTTTACTTAGCGGTTAATGGACATAATTCTTTCTATACATCTTTTGATTTCTTTGTAAATATACGTTATATTGCTATCTCAAAATATTATGTACATATCACTTATTTCATTATAACTTAGATTGTATTTAAATTATGTAAAATGGACTCCAGAAACTAAATAATATAAAAAAACAAGCATTACGTAACACTTACGTAAAACGGAGGATGTAATTATTGGATGTGATATTAGTTCTACATGGATAAGCTTCGTCATATTAGCTTTATCCGAATATTAGGTTACTAGGTCACCTAGACGTGAAACCTGTCTGTGAAAGCTGTACTTTACATATAGATAGATAGAAATATTGGCAAAATTATATGAGGTTGGATATGGATTTACTCTGTAATCCCCGAAGGCTCTTTTGCTACACAATTAATCTCACGCGACAGGTTGCTAACCGTGTCGTCTTTTTAAATTAGTAGTACATAGTTATTAGCGACCCTAGAATCAAAAATTAAAACACCAGAAACCGCGTTGTACGTAATAAATACTATCATATACTACGTACTAAATATTATCAAACAAAAAATGGTATCAAAAAAGGCTTTTACAAAATGGAATAAAGCATCATGCCACTATACCGACACATTTCTCGAGACTATAAACAGAACTCGTAAAACAATACCTTCTCTTCTACCACAGTAACAAGGGAACATGAGAATCGTATCTGTATCTTATCTTACTTAGTAACAAAACAGTATCTATTTCTATTACGGTCTACCACTAGGGAAACATGCCAAGTTATTGCAAGCTTTTTTAAATAATCATAATGTTAAATTTCGAAAAAGGCCAATCTTATCGAGATCAGCCAAATTTTTCCTTACACTTGTTTTTATTTAATTTTTTTATTCGACCGCCGAAGGAGGAGGGTAATGTTTTTTCGATTGTATTTTAGATATTCGGTTACTGTTTAGAACAGGTTAATGTTCAATTGTTCATGACTGTTTGTATGCACAATATCTACTACAATAGTCGTAGTATTATTCTACAAAAGCAGAACCCTCCTGGAAAATAGCAACTTTTTAACGGAAATAATTTTCCTGCAACAAAGAACTTCAGATAGTATAATAGCTTAACAACGTTCCGTCGGAACTTTTTGTTAAACTTAGACTGAACTCAGCTAACAAACCTACTTTAAAATACAATTTCCTGTTACAGACTTTGTAATATGAAGATGCTGTAGAAATAATCTTTATTGCATAAAATGAAAATAGAATGGTATGGTAGGCACTTGGTGTTCTTACTTATATTGTACTAGCTGTTCCCGCGAACTTCGCTTCGCCTTAAAAAGTTCTATAGGCTAATTTTTATCCCAGAGTTCCCGTGAGAATTCTGAGATAAAAAACATTATCTATTCTTTCTCAGGGTCTAGACCATATGTATACCAAATTTCATTCAAATCCGTTCAGTAGTTTTGCCGTGAAAGAGTAACAGACAGAAACAGTTACTTTCACATTTATAATATTAGTTAGGATGGAGCCACTGCCTGTAAAGCACGAAGATTATTAGCCTTAATGCCCCACTCCACGCCCTCAATTCTTTCAGGAAGCCCATGCCCTTTGGACTATTGACGGACGGTTTACTTGGGTTAACAAAAGTTGCTCAGATTGACCCACTGAGTAACATTATTTTGGCTTAAAATACCACTTTTAGAACATGCTGTATAAAAAGAAGTTTTTTCAGTATTTCAGAGTTATTCTCTCTATGAAAGTTGTTGTTTTGAAGGCTAAGGTATGTTGGTATACTTCTCTAGCGAAGGTGAAGCTTTTATGAAACATTTTTATGTTATTGATACATTGAATAGTTTTATCAAATATTCATCGAATATTGGCTTATATTTCAAAATATCATATACAATATATATCACTACACTCATAAATATTGAAAGCTTTATTAACTTATTTACCCTGTAAACCTTCTCGTCAATCACTTTTGTTACTCTACTATGTTCTCTCTCATTTGTTCAATAAGAGTCATATAGAGATTCGTGTCACTGGTCGTAAAAGGCTCGTTTCGAATGACATAAATGGCCAGTATTGAAAGAGGGTAGTTTCCACGCGGCCCGTTCATTTGGCGGCGGGATCTCTGATTACTCAGTCTGTTTGTCTGTGGTCGGTGGGCGTGAGCTG
This sequence comes from Plutella xylostella, assembly GCF_932276165.1. Taxonomy (NCBI): domain Eukaryota; kingdom Metazoa; phylum Arthropoda; class Insecta; order Lepidoptera; family Plutellidae; genus Plutella; species Plutella xylostella. The sequence goes on from NC_064005.1 coordinate 7,283,481, forward strand.
GTTCTCGGAATAAGGCTTATGCTACTGCACGTATTCCATTTATCAAAGTTCAGGCTGGTTGAGGCCGTCATTTGTCGCTGTCATGCATTTTTAATGCTGGCTGGTTTGAATGTAATTAAGCAAAAATTAAGATTATTTTCTGTTTAAAAAATATAAGAATAGGTACCTATAAATCTATGAATAAAACAGTGCTGTAGCATCTCTATACCAGTTGTAGCCATGTTTTATCATTTGAATTTATTCCAGGTTTTTAAGCGAGAATTATCCAACCGAAATATTAGGTTGGATACCGAAATACATTTTTTATTCATGAATTGTAAGCTTTCAGTTTCATCCACATAATTCATCAAAGTCGTGCAGTAAATGCTTCTAAGCTTTTATCATTTGTAATTGTAAATTTTAATTTGCAGTCGTAAACACGTTGATTGTAAACATAAAAAGACAATCAAAGTAAGTGTACCTAGTCAATTTTTAATCTCTAATGAATTTAGAAACGTGAGAGTCACAATGATAGCATTAATTAAAAAATGTGCACTTAAAATGTGAGTTTTGATTTTCTACAAAATTGCTAAGTACCTATTCATATAAAATTAAATACAACTTATTGCTCAGTGTCACCCTTCTGAAATTTCAGTAGTTACTTTAGAGATCACTGAATGATTTCTCTGTACTGCTAAACAAAGTTTTAAGATCATCAGTATTCCAGATGTACAAAACATGTTTAATCCCTTTGAATACTATATACTTTTCAGTACAGTTAACAGTAACCCTGTTATCAAATCCATTTGGATACCGTGAACTGTTAACGAGTTAAACCTCACAACTCTGTTGAAGCTTGTAATGCAAGTGAATAAGGTTCGTTTTCGCTTCACCCATTTGAATATAGGTTATCACAATAGCGCACACAACACAATCCCTGCACAGCCCAGACGTACATAGCGTAACGAAGCGGGTCGTACAGTTCGCATAACAAATGAATGTGAAAATTTACAAAGATTTTGATTTTATTTGCCAATGTTCTCAATTATAAATATGTGTGCTGTTTCTCCACCAACCCGCACTAGGCCAGCGTGGTGGACTAGCCCTTAGGGTAACACCCTTCCTTCATTTGAAGAAGACCCGTGTCCCAGTACTACGGACGAAGTCTTAGGTTTCTAGAATTAGGTCCGAGAAAAATAACGTTTTTTGAGTAAGGCTGTGTCCGCACCGCGAATATTTTTCCTCGCGGAATTAATTCGCAATTCTGTAACACATCGAATACTATAGGAGAATCCGCAATTGCGGAAAAAAAATCGCAAAAAAATCAACAGGCGACTTCGATCGCGGAATATAATTCGCGCGATTTAATTCCGCGCGGAAAAATATTCGCGGTGCGGCCATGGCCTAACCATGAAAACGCTCGTTGTACCATAGAGCTTGATACAAAAAGTGCTTTGTATCAAGCTCTATGGTACAACGAGCACATGCTTTTTCATTTAGCTTCAGCTAGACTAGGGTTTTGGGCTAGACTAGACTAGACTAGAGTTTTGCCGAATGTATACAGGGTGTCCCATAAGTCAACGTAATCCCGGCAGGAGGTGATATGAATCGTAATTCTAAACCACTTTTTGTCATGAAAAAAAAATTGACTAGGTTTAGTTTTGCATCAAACACTACAATGTAAAAAAAAAAGATCCCGACGAATTGAGAACCTCCTCCTTTTTTTGAAGTCGGTTAAAAAGGTGCAACATTCACCGTTGCTGACGGTACTTTACATTGTGTGTAAAGCTCTACACCGTGTTTGCAACAAGTCAACTCGTTATAAAGTTCTTTTTATACCTAGTTTCCATTTGTTGATGATTGATTCGTTAGTTTTGAACCAATTCACTTGTTATTTTCGAGTGGCTTTTTGTAGTGACTGTATATTTTCCGAAATTTTAAGTAGGCACTCACTTAGATACTAATTCAAATGCAAAAGTAGATTTGCTTCATGATCATCATCAGCCTGTCATCGTCCACTGGACATAGGTTCTCCCAAGGAGCCCCACAACAGTTCGTGCTCGGCTTTCCTCATCCAGCCACTTGCGACCACCTGTCTAAAGTGGAGGGCGTTCTCTACGCGTGTCTATTCGTGTCTCCACTCAATGACTCACCGCCACTTCATATTATTTATTTATTTTTTATTTATATGAATCAGGCATAATTAACAATTTACAATTTTAATCTGTTCTTATTTAACTGTATTCTAGCTGAAAGCCAGCGGAATTATCATATCATCCCCTTTCAGCACTGGGAAGCAACCCATGCTCACTTTTATTACCTTTTAAACATTTTATTATTGGTTTTAAAGTTATTATTGTGTTGTTTCTGTGTGTGTTCGAAATAAATGTATTTTATTTCTTCTTCTCTCTATCCCTCTCTAACCTCAGCTTCAACTAACGCCGTCTTTCTCCCCAAGGTGCACACGGCGGTGCAGCAGACGGGCTTCAAGCGGGTGAAGCGCGGGTTCCGCCCCCTCCGCCTGCCCGAGAGCCTGCAGGCCGCCGCCGCCGCCACCGACCCGCGCGACCCCTACTTCCCCCTGCAGTGGTACCTCAAGAACACGGGGCAGAACGGCGGGAAGCCCAAGCTGGACCTGAACGTGGAGGCCGCCTGGGCGCAGGGGTATACTGGGGTGAATGTTACTACGGCTATTATGGATGATGGTGAGTTGGTTGGCCGTTTTGTTGATGTAATAATAATTGGTAGCTTTCAAATGTTCAATAGCTCCGTATTCTTGAAAATTGGGTTTCAATGTGTGTATACTGTACTGAATAAAACATATTTAAGAACACAAAATGTTTGAAATAAGGTTTTATGATAAGTCTACAAAGTATAAAAATGGTTGCTAATTTTTTTTCTGTAAAATGAAAATTATACTCTTACTAATATGAGTTTCCATATGGTTTCCAATACAATACAGCAAAACGTATTTTCTCTCGAGCGTTTATTCCAAGAAAGTTAAAAAATATTCTTTGTAAAAGATGAAGGGAACTACTTAACATAAACTTGCAAATGTTCGCAGAAGCGAAGCAAAGTTACCTAAAGTCAATCTAAGTTTTTCTCAAGCTTCGTAGCAGGTGCCTCGATGAGCTAGTTTAAACTTTGTAAACAAATTGTCGAAGAAACTGTCTCACCAAGATAAAATATAAAACAAATTATTCTCTCAAGGTCACCGAAAGCATGATTTAAATATAATCACAACAATATTTAAAAGAAATATATATGTAGGCAAATGGTATAATAATTAAATAAACTATAATGTGCATAGTGTTTATCGTATTGCACTGGCTGTTCATCATAGTGATCTTAACTAGTTTAACTACAAATTAAGAGGCTCAAAACACATAATAAACATGGAATGACCTTTAAAAGATATCTCAGACCAACATGTAAACACGACATAAATATATCCCCTTATCTATTTCGGTCGAGTCCATTGTATCTGAAATATAGCACTTATCCCTTCTGACCCACGTAACACCTACATGGTGGAAAAAAAACATTCTTGGAACAACGACGTTCTAGATTATCGGGTTACATTGTTGTGACGTAGAGAAATCTGTGAGTAAGTTTCAGGGATTAATTGTCGCCTATTCTGAAGTGGTTCACTATTCTGTTATGAGGATAAATAATATGAGGTGGCTAAGAGGAAGGCAAATAACCGCATGCTCTATTGGTCAAATATTACTGTCCCCGAAAAAGATTCCCTAGGAAATGCAATTTTTTCGATACTATTGAAACTTTTATGAGTGAATTCAATTTGTTAGTTGGTGTGTAATTGTTTGTATTATTTGCAGGTGTCGACTATATGCACCCGGATTTGAAGTACAATTATGTAAGTATATTTATATTATAATTATAAATTACAGTGTTTCGGTTCCATCTCGGATATACGATGGCATGTAAATGTAGTCACAAGTACAACACAAGTAGACACACCTTCGGATGTTCAATTTATCAGGCTTTAAAAAAACGCTCAAAGACAATATTTTGTTTTCAGAGTGTAATAACCGCTCTAATATCGTTTTTCCCAAATTAATGAAACCCAAGTTCCGTAAGTACAGCAGAAATCAAACGGAAAAATACCTTAGTACAATAGGTTTTTGGAATAACCCAAGTACAATACCTCTTTGGCGAACATTGCTCAGAGTTAGAACAATAGGACGACGTCATTATTTTCAGCTTTATTTGGGCACAAAGACATCCATACACTACAAAGGCTCAGAGGCAGTCTCTGTAAATAATCCTGAATATTTCAGGCGAACGTGGTTTATTCAGTAGTATATACGCGTACAAGGCTAGGAATCTTAAAGCTGTACTATTTTTTTGTCGCTACAGAAATACATTCCAACAGGCCACAACTTATGAGTGTTGTGTGAGTTTGATCAACTCTATAACCGTCTTGATACTCTACCCAGAAATCTGGTCCTTAAAAGAATAAAATATAACGTAGACACGAGTGAATTAAACCTAGCCAATTTTTTTAAACAAGACAACTTTTTTTTTTGTAAATTTTAACGTGTATTGTCTGTGGTTTACACGATAACGTAAGTAAGCATTTTAGCATAAGTGGGGGTGGAGCGAGTCAGCAGCTTGCGAATGCGGACACCCACAGCAGACCATAGACCACATCGTCTTCGAGTGTCCTATCACAAAATATGCCGGACCTGCCGATGACTTCACCAACCTCACCAGCAGCGCTACTGCATATTTAAATAATTGTAGTTTTTAGTGACGTCTATAAATTCTTATTTTAATATTATTTTATGTACCTAACCAGTAAAGCCATACGATAAATAAATAAAATAGCTTATTAGCGTATTAAACACCGTTACTGAGGTAAGCGAGTCCTTTTGTAAAGGTTGTGCTCAGCCAGCCAGCCCACCCGTGACGACGCGGCGACGAATATCAAAGGGAAAATGTTCAAAATATCTCCACATTCACAGAATGCTTTGTGCGCCTTTCACGAAGAGGGTATTTCCTTTAGAAACCAAAAGTAAGGTGAAGAAATGTACGAACTGAAGAATACTGAGGGAAGTTGTTAGTGACGGAGGAGAAAATACTTTTAAAGTATCTAGGTCCAGCTTATAGATCGATTCAAGTGTCAAGACAAACCTATCTGGTTTAATGGCATTTATATATAGCTAACCAATAAATGTATTGTATACATAATATTTTTTTTTATTTTAATTTTTTTTATTATAAGTTTTTATTATTATTATTTTATTTATAAAATTATTTTACATTTCAGTAAAATAAATTATTGAAAACAAAACTGTCTACGGATGAATCACTGATTCACATGTTATTTACGCTCAAGTATTAAATTTACAAGAATGTTACGATAAATAAAAAATTTCAACCGTCTATGTTAATGCTTTTCCGACTGCACAAATTGGTTAACCGAAAGATTGCACCTCCTATAACACTGTTCGTTGAAACTTTTCAGCTTAAACATTTGGCACAGAGTCTGATCCTGATCACAGTAAAGTTAAAACAATCATCTATGACCTCACTAGCTTACCGCAGCTGAACGTTGATTGATCGAAGTCAGAAACGCTTAATTCAAATGTCAAGTGTAAATACAGACACTTTCGAGTACAGTCTAATTCATTTAAATGTAAACGCCACAGAATTCCCAGTAGCTCGTCTGTTCGTTGGCCTTAACCCAGAGAAGGAGTGTTTTCTCACCGACTACCGGACCTCATCTCTTATTCATGAGCGGTGTTGGTTGAGGGTGCGACTAGAGTAAGACGAACACCCAGATCGGTGCTTCATCATGTTCTGAAATTTCGTTCTGTAAGGCTCTGCCGGTTCAAAAGTTACTAATATTATAAACGTGAAAGTTTGTTTTGTGAGTGTGGGTGTTTGTGACTTTTTAGTGGGAAAACGACTGAAATTTACACCCTGGATTAACACATATACTACTTATATACTTTTTATTCTTAAATACCCACGGGATAACCTTTTGCGAAGTGAAGTTGGAAGGAAAAACTAGTATACAAACTCGATAAGATTATAGTGTCAAAATATACCGAAATACTACGTGAACATACCTGAAAAATAATCGCCTTAGTCTGGGCTAACCACTATGATTTACGTGCTAACCCAGTAGGTACGAGTTTTTATTTTATCCAGAGAATAATAATTATTTCCTGAAACCCGCGTGAGGCTCCGTTCGTGAGAGATAATTTAAATATGTATTTTAATGCTAATACTAGTGCTCGTGCTGGCGGTTTATATAAAAGTAAATTGAGTTTTGCCGGCAACTCGGTAATAGCAAGCTCTTTAGATAATTTGTTTAGGTTTTAACAGCATAAAATTAACACTGTTTTTTTACGCTAAAAAAATACGGTTAATAAATTATGTAAAAGAAAGCTTGCTATGCGTTGTTGGCTGCTCATTCTTATTACAATATCAAAGACTAATAGAATAAAAATGCTTTTATTCATGGGATAAATATATATTTTTCTGGAGTAAAGTTTTTTTTTACAAAGAACTCTCCGTTGCAGAAACGTCTCTTTGTCTTTGTAGAAGAACGGAGGCATATCGCAATACTTTACTTTACGTTTATGAAATTGATTCAAAAAGCGGTCTATGTATTGAAACGTTATGTTACTGATACAATTCTACTCTGTATAGGTACACAGTTTCCTCACAAGCTCTTGCAATACAAAGGGCATCTCCAGTACAGAGCCCTGTCGCTGACGCTGGCACTCTATTCAACATCTGCACTATTAAAGCGATGCAATTTAGGTTGAACTGCTTCACAAAGTAACTTCACTGTGAATTTCGGTTTTGTTAGTCTAGAGTGCTACGGTGCTACAAGCTACGAGCTACGAAAGCTGTGTGCTACGGTGGTACTACGCCGTAGCCCAAAAACTACAAGCACGATACGATATTATAATGGATTGTTTTAGGCACTAGAGATATAAGCTCATTTTAAGTTTCAGTAACATATTACAGTACATATTTTTTTTCAGAATGCGGAGGCTTCGTATGACTTCAGCAGCAACGACCCCTTCCCCTACCCACGCTACACCGACGACTGGTTCAACAGGTACCTCCTCGCAATTACATGTGTACATGATATACCTACCTATGTACAATAAATACTACCAGACTTAGAATCAATTTGAGGCAGTTCGCAGAAAGGAGCAAAGTAATACCTTTACACTTACTTTACATTTATATTGTTACGAGTATTATTTAAACAGCGCATAATTCTGCGATGTAGGCACCTATTATTTGAAACTTCCCAAGCGTAAACAGCGGCTTATATATTTGAATGAATGAGAATACCTGGGGGGTCACTCTATACGACGAAAAACGAAGTTTTAGAGCGCTGATACGCGAGCCACAATTTAACTCTTTCTTTCTTGTTGCACGAAAGCTCTCGATCGTTCACATAAGTACATACATATACTCACGACTGTAATCCCTGAAGGGATAGTCAGAGGTGATTTGCAAGCGAGTCACCCACTGTTCGCTGTACATTTGCTATCTTTCGTTCGTTTTTCGTCAGTATAGAGTAACCCTCTTGCGGATTTCACCCCCGAATGCCTCCTGAGACACGCCAAGGGCACTTGATAAGTACGTGTAGAGAAGTATAGGCTTTACGAGATCAACAGGTGTGGGATGTGAAACTTACATGAAATGTCAAGGTGAGGATAGGGACCAGTTACAGACGAAGAAAGATGGTCGCTGGGTCTTTTCAGTTGTAAAATGTAGGTTATATTATTTGATCTTTTTTTCATATAACTTAAATTTATATTCGCCTACTATAGGCGAATAAGAATGCTGCTCTTTAAGAAAACAATGGAATATTATGTATAAGTTTCCTACATAAATCAATTCCGGCTTTGCAAAAAGATCTTTTTGGTTATACCTACTCTGTCCATTATATTATTGGTTTTTAGACATTCGAAATCCCATAAATATTTGACGACTGCAAAGGATAACCAACTTTACTTATAAGGAAACGTCAAAAATAAATAACATAGTGGAAGCTCTATAATTTATTTATTTATTTATTATAAAAACACAACAATGTTTTTTTACAAAGTTTATTTGTAACGTATACCTAGCTTTTAGCTCAATATATATAATCCTTTATGCCCTAGCTGCAATATTGTCTGTGAGCAAAGGCCCAATGGGTATATCTACCTGTAATGGTACTTGTCGGCGTGGAATCGCCCGCGTTCCCCGGATTTCCCCCGGGCCGCCGGCCGCGGAATGTTTGAAACATTTTTATTGCGGGCATGCGGCATCCACTAAAATGAAGCTTTATTTTTGTCTAAAACATTCAAAATACAAGCTTTTATTTTTATAGCAACTGAGAGGCGGTGAAGCGTTTCTTTTTAGGCCAATTTTTATAAATTTATCATTATCTGGAATTATTATAATTAATATTAGGTAACCCAATTATTGGGGTCCACCAACCCGCACTCGGTCCACCAACCCGCACTAGGCCAGAGTGGTGGACTAGGCCTAAAACCCTTCCTTCATTGGAAGGAGACCCGTGCCCCAGCAGTGGGGACGTGATGGGTCGTGATGATGAACCCAATTATTTATTAGAAAAGCTTTCTTTTATTTTTTTAAGCTTGCACATTTACAGTACTCGAATCTCATATATTTTTTTAGTTGATCGGCAGTCGGAAGATGATTTATGTATGTATCTATATAAAACTAAATATGTGTGCAGATGGCTAAGACTTGGTTCCTTCTATTTTGGGGCCTATCGGCCTCAAGGGGCTCTCCTCCACCGTAACTTGACACTAATTGGTGACAGGCAAGAAGGGTGTAGGCCCGTTATTAGTATATTTGTGCATATGTATACTGGGTAAATATGAAGGTTTATGTATGATTGTTTATTAATTTAACTGTAGTAGTTGTGTAGCTCAAAACCAGTGCTATCTGTATTTTATAGGTAGATTATGCCGAGTAAGTCCATTTTCGTTTTTTTTTGTATTAGGATTTTAAAATTCAAAGTAAAGTTTATTTATCTGTTCAAACAAGTCTCTAAACTTTTTATTTAAAACATCGTACAGTACTTAAAAATGTGTACAATTAATTAATACCAACTTAAAAACTATAAAGAAGTCCGGGTGGAAGGTCCCCACCACTAGCTACATTACCGCGTTGAATGGCGAATGAGTTTCAGATTTATTCTATTTTGATATTATTAGTGATAAACTTGTGATGACACAGTGGTGCTTGTTCCAGCCACGGCACGCGGTGCGCGGGCGAGGTGGCGGCGGCGCGGGACAACGGCGTGTGCGGCGTCGGCGTCGCCTACCACTCCAAGGTGGCCGGTGAGTCTTCATCCTGTCACTTCATATAGATGTTGTTGTCCTAAGGTACCCGGTGGTACAGAGGGCCTTCACGAGAGTGAGCCACGCCGTCCTATCCATAGCAACCGCCCTGGCCTCCGTCCATCTGAAGCCTTGTGCTGCGCCGCTCTGCCACCATGTGTGTACTTCAAATATATAGATAGATAATTGAAAAGCCACATGTGTATTTCAAATGTAAGCAAAAGAGTTCTGACTCATAATGCTGTGATTATACGTAGTTTAGTGTCACCGGAGCTCGGGCTGCGTTGGGTGACGGAGTACTTACGACGAAGTCATGTTAGGAACAAGGAAACAGCTCCAAGCGGACATCCGGGTCTCCGCTCAACGCTAAAGAGGGCCTAATATTTCAAAATTTTCATATTCTTATAGAGCGTTTACATGGCTCAACGTGCGCCTAGGCTGTCCTGTAGGTATATTTAGACGGTAAATTTTAGCTCCTCGGCGGAAAATAGTAAGGTTTAGTGGCACCTGTGTAAACGATCCTTTACCTTGTTAGTGACCAACACTGAAGCATGGTTTACAGCAAGGCATTAAGGTGGAAAATATAGGTCGGATGCTATAGGGAAATTATTTAACTAAGTATTATTTTTCCGCCCTGTATACGGACTTCACAAGGCTGCCAAGCTTCAGTAATAAAAGAAGTTTATTATCTTAACGAAGTGTCAGAGCAGATGTTGGTTTTCATTTCAGTAATAAACAAGAGCTTCAAGTTTTATCTTGCGACTCTGGGCGTACACTTTAACGATATAACGGAAGCGAAAAGAAATTATAAAGATAGCGATAAGCCGAAAGATAATTTAGCGAATTTTAAAAATATCCTAGAACCAAAGCTATTCAGGGTGACCTTCTCTTATTCCCTGTACATTAAGTAATTCGGCTTAATGTACAGGGAATAATAGTTATTTAACTGTAAAATCCACCAACCCGCACTTGGCCAGCGTGGTGGACTAGGCCTAAACCCTTCCTTCATTGGAAGGAGACCCGTGCCCCAGCAGTGGGGACGTAATGGGTCGTGATGATGATGATGATGAACTGTAAAATCGCCCTATCTCTAAACTTATGAGAAAGAAAGAATGAAGAATGCCACTTATTTCAATAAAGATTTCAGAATAATTGTGTCTAAGCTGTGTAAAGGCAGCTTGCAGAAAAGAAGAAAAATCTTTTATAAATCGAGAGATCTTTTGAATTTGGAAATGTGAATCTCTTCGTGCGATATGATGTCGGTCTCTCGGCTCAGCGGGCCGCATGATTGGAGCCTTCAGCTAGATACAGATATTAAGCCGGGTACAGACTGTTGTAACGTAACATGCAATGTTACACGCAATGAAATAATTCCCATAGATGAAATGCTATGTTCATGCGAGTAGCATTGCACGGTGCTTCGTCGGCTCTATGAGAATTCTTTCATTGCATGTCACGTTACAACAGTATGTGCACGCCTTTACATATACATTATTATTCACGTAAGGATGAAAAATTATAAGAGTACGACAGCGGTAACATTGCAAAACAATTATAAATAATATATTTATATTGTTTAAAATATTATTATTAAATAATGAAGTACAAGGGAGAAAAGCTTATTAACGATTGCATTCCTTTTAAAAAATGTTCTGCAGTTTTATATTTTTTTAACCAGCTGCTGATGAACCCACGGTGACAGCGACATTGTTAGCAAAAAAGACAAAAGTTTTTTTCCTTTTAAAGGTCAGTAAAAGGCTGCGAAGGTATGTCAATTTCCTATTTCCTTTGACACGTTTAACTGAGCGAAAATAGGTCAAACGATACTATTGTATCGGTTAATACAATTTAGTTTCCACTAGGGACGTATTGGAAGCCCAGGTTAAGGCTTAATAGAGTCACAAAATATGTTCTTAGTAGTGGACGGAGGACGTTAAAGTGTGCTATAAAATTTTACACATCCACTTTTAGTGCGATATACTAATTTGTTTCTCTGTGTTTAATAGTGTTATTTAAGTAATTCCGTTTGCTGCAGTTTGCACATTGAAATACACGGTGTTGCAAAAAGGGTATACTAAGCCGAAATCTACATGTGCAGCATGGTATATCTAAGCCCGAAACTGAAATCAGAATTTCAAAATTTGCGAATATATAGATATACTATATAATAGATAATATACCAAATAAGAGGAAATTAAATAAACACACTTTGCGTAAATGCCATAGATAAAAATATTATCTACAGATTCTTGGAAAACCATCCAATATGGCAAACTTGCGTAGGTAGAATCTTCACAAAACTTGAACAATGCCTTACAGCTTAGCGGTAGGTACTTACTTACTTACGAAGTTAGGGTTGTTCATAGTTTTGTTAGAGACCTATATAAGTTTGTATTATGTTATTAAAAATACACTTATTTCAAAATACAAGTAAAAAATGCTGTCAATAATATGGCGTGTATCGCGACCAAAGTAAAGTTTGCAAGCACATTTACAGAACATTACATATTACATGTTATTGTTGTGCTTTTAAGTCGAAATGAAGCTTTTAGAAACGATAAATATTAAAAATAGCAACTATAAATTCCGATATCAAATACTGATCAACGTTTTACAAAACGGCAGCCCTACGGCGTAACACAAAAGCAAGACAGTTGAGTCGCCTCGTAACTTGTCTCGTTCAGAACTTGGTGATTACACGACATGTCGCTAACGTCATACACTTGTGGGGCTTTTATGTGACGGAACATTCGTATCTGGTGCTCCGTGACGTCATACGCCCTCTCAAAGAAAGCAATTTGGATGTAGCACGTTGACAGACTCTTGTAAATGTGCGTATGTACTTAGTCTAACTTCAGTAAGTATCCTCTACTATTCTGATTTTATTAGGACTATAAACATCATAATGATCTTTTGTGTTTCGATATTGTAACAAGCAGTCTTTTGATACATTCATTATGAATTAAAATCCACTTAAATTGGGGTGAAATACTCCGAAAAATGCTGTCTTTCGTCTTACCTATCCGAGCTCATCAGTATCAATATACGTGATATCGTCACATATTTTAATTTTAATAAACTAATTTGACGTCAACAACAGTAGACGCCGAAATCTGTGAAACTAATTAAATCAAATCTCGTATTTGGCGCCATGCACGCTCCGTTAGCGCGAAATTACAATTATTCTAATCTGAAGGCTGTACAAAATGGCGCCTCTTTAAAGTGGAGCTCAAAGCGTGATTAAAAGCTTTGTGATTTCTCTCCTTTGTGTTTTATCATTATAGGTCTTTCACGCTCTAATTGGGAAAATACTGTGAAATTTTGGTGAGTTCGTGGAGCGGAGAGAGCCTTAATGAATCCGGTTTCAGAGATCGAATCATCTGTGATTAGATAGATGACGCCTCCGCCCGTACCTATTGAATTTGAGTGAGATTATAGAATCAGATGAAAGTTCTGGGAATTGAGGTCTGTAGAGGGGAGCGCGAAGGTCACGCGACGGTAAACATTGTCGGAAACCAGCGTTTCTGTTTATATTGTCTCATTTCCGCCTACGACACGTGGAGGTTGTGGCTAAGAGTGTCGAGAATTGGAGGAGGTCAAAGCAGGCCATGACTAGAATGTCCAAGGGACTCATACGGAGTGTTTGGGTATATCTATGCGTATGAGCTGATATGTAACTATGTGTCAGTTATTAAAATGGTTGAATAGATTTTTAATGGAAAGTTTTCAAAAGCTACGAACACAGCCACTTCATAATGGTGCTGACTGTACCTACCTGATATTATAACGTAATAGACTGAATAGCTCGGTTCATTAGTAGCTTGTGAGGTTCATTAGCTTGTGGTTACGGATTATTGACGTTGCTTTCAAGGGACACATTATCTACCGTACTGAGTAATCATATTTATGTAGTATATTATAGGTAAGTACTTATATAAATAATGGACTTTCGGAGAAGTTTCCATGGTTGCTGGTTTATATAGTATCGGTGAATAATGAAAAGACGTGTGTGTGCTTGATGACCGTTTATTCCCAACTGATTCCACCACCTATACAATCTACCCACATGCATGTCAATATACTACAATATCTTCCCCTTAATCATTTTCCCCCCTTATTTATTAACTGTGCTTTAACACCCTTTTTATTTAGTAATTCTTTAACAATGTACAAAAAAAAATAGTTAGGTATACATTTTTTTTTTAAATCACTTATCTACAATTCTTACATCAAGTAGGTATATTTATGCTTTCAATTTTATTGAAGTTTACATAATTGGTACGGTAATTGTTGTTATAACTTATTATTTAATATAATTATTGAGCATGAATGATGGCCAAACGTAATTAAACTTAAACAACTACAGTATTATGTGTTTAATGTCGTTATCAATACCTACTGTCAACTTGAATTACTTAAGGTAAGTACTAGCATAACAACAAGCTTATATGCAAGTAGGTACATTACTTAACTTATACATCGAAATAGAAAGAAGAACTTAGCCTTTAATGGCTTACTCGAACAAAAGTAAAAATAATCATAATAATCTAGTTTTACAACTAATTAATAACAAAAATAACTAAATTATGTTTTATATTCTGGTGGGTTTTGTAACCTGCATTGTCTGACTGGGTTTTTTCGGCAAGGCACAGCAGGAGATGGCGGACCCCGGTCTCTTTCATCCGCCGCTGACACTGTGGCTGGCGCGGCCTCGGCTGTTGAGGCCTCGGTTTCCCTGCGTACAAGGTGATCATCGACCTGCGGAGACGTCGGAGGGGACACCCACTCCTCCACCTGAGTGGCCTCGTCCCCTGGCTGTCCCGTAATCGGCGTGGAAGGATTAACTAAGGAACTCCTATGTCGCTGTCTTAGCTGATCGATATGCCTATGATGCCTACGTCCCGAAACATCTACCACTGTATAGTCTGTTGTGCCTACTCGTTCAGTGACGGAGCCAGGTGCCCAGCGGTCCGTCCCCTGGTACTGGCGCAGCCACACGGGCGCTCCGTCGGGCAGCTGGCGCGCTGCGCCGCCCCGTGCTGTGACTTGGCGTTGCTGCGCGGCCTGTACCCTCGCGGTGCAGTCAGGCCTCAGCAGATCAAACTTGGTTCGCAGAGGGCGACCAAGCATTAGAGAGGCTGGGCTTTCCCCCGTCGTACAGTGTGGCGTATTACGGTAATATAGCAGAAAGGTTTGAATAGCTAGTTCTAAATTATGATTTTGTCGCCTAGCTTTTTTTATTACTCTTTTAACGGTTCGGACTGCATTTTCTGCCGCTCCGTTTGAGGCGGGATGGTAAGGGGCTGAAAACAAATGTTGTACTCCATTTCTGTTCAGATAATCTGAAACTTCTTTGCTTGTGAAGGGTGGCCCATTGTCTGTCACCAATTGTTTTGCTACGCCCCATCGTCCAAATAACTCGCTAAATTTACTGATTACGTGATGGGCACTAGTACTCGGTATATTAAATACCTCCAACCATTTTGTTCGAGCATCTACTACTACTAAATACAATTTTCCGTCGATGGGACCAAGGAAATCTGCATGTATCCTGGCCCATGGCTGGTTTGGATACGGCCAGGGCGCCGGCGGCCGGCGCGGCGGCGCGTCCGCCTCGGCGGCGCACACGGCACAGACGCGGCACATTGCCTCCACCGCCTCGTCAATGCCCGCCCACCAGACGTAGCTACGGGCTATCGCCTTTGTTTTTACAATGCCCATATGACATTCATGTAAGTCATTCAACACTTTTTCAGTACAATTAGTAGGTATAACAATACGGTGACCCCACATTATACACCCTAATTCTTCGTATAACTCAGTCTTTCTGTTAAAATAAGGTTGTAATGACCTAATTTCGTTGTGCTCGGGCCATCCGTCTCGAATATAGCCCAATATTCTACTAAGTAACGGGTCACGGCTCGTTTGTTTTTTTATCTCTTGATAGTCGAGTAGCATACTATTGTTTACATAATGTAAATAACTCTGCTCCGGATATTTCAATATATCTTTAGCTTTTGCTGCTATCGGTAACCGTGATAAACTATCCGCCCCATTGTTTGTAGTGTTTATGTACTCAATATCGTAACTGTACGCCGCCACTATAACTGACCACCGCTGCAATCTACTCGCGGCCATCATTGGAATGCCTTTCTTAGGCCCGAAAATACTCACGAGCGGTTTGTGATCCGTGCGTAAAACAAATCTCCGGCCGTAAACATATTGGTGGAATTTTTGCAAAGAGAACACTATTGCCAGTGCCTCACGGTCTATTTGCGAATAGTTTTGCTCCGCGGGTGATAAGGTGCGCGATATGTATGAGACCGGTCGCTCACAGCCGTCCGCTCCTACTTGGGTCAATACCCCGCCAATACCTACTGGACTCGCGTCACAGGTTAATATTAATTTTTTTGTTGGATCGTAATGAGCGAGAACCTCCGTACTGCATAAAATGGCTTTAATCTTGTTAAATGATAATTCACATTCGGTGTTCCAGTTCCACCGAATTCCCTTTTTAAGTAATTTATATAGTGGTGACAAAACCGTGCTTATATTTGGCACAAATCGTGCATAGAAATTTACCAATCCAATAAATGACCTTAATTGAGAGATATTGGTCGGACTCGCGATTTTGACCACCGCGTCTACTTTTTCCGGGTCTACTTTAATACCATCTTTAGAAATTATATAGCCTAAGTACTTAACTTCGTTTAGCATGAAGAAACATTTATTTTCTTTTAATTTCAAGCCCGCGTCTTGTAGTTTTTTAAATACTTCCTCAATTAATAACAAATGTGTTTTAATATCCTGACTAGCTAGAATAATATCATCCAAAAAGACTTGTACATTTGGGATGTCCTTCAACAATGACGCCATTATCCGTTGAAAAATGCCCGGACTCGACGACAACCCGTAAACTAGCCGTTTATATTTAAACAAACCTTTATGCGTATTAATGACTGTTAAATTTTCTGGGTCCTCGAGTTCAATCTGGTTGTACGCTTGTGAGAGATCGATTTTTGAAAAATAGTTAGCCCCACTTAATCCTACGAACAAGTCCTCAACTTTAGGTAATGGGTATTTATCGATCAGCAAGACAGGATTTAGGGTTACCTTATAGTCCGCACATATGCGTATTCCTCCATCGGCTTTAGGTACCGGCACGAGCGGCGTGGCCCAGTCCGCCGTCTCCACAGGCTCAATGATCCCCTCCCGCAACATGCCGTCCAGCTCCGCCTCCACGCGCTCGCGCAGGGCGTACGGCAGAGGGCGCGCGCGGCAGAACACGGGCACGCTGCCCTCGCGGACACGGAGCCGCGCCTTACCCCTGCTGTACCTTCCCAGTCCACCGCTGAATAGCCCTTTATACCTGTCGAGTAAACATGTTAATTCGTTACCTTTATTATTCGTTATGTTGACATTGTTCTTAGGAAGTGGTTGCATTTTATGTAATGAGTTATTTTTACGTAATACAGGTATCTGGATTCCTAATTCTGTTAACCAATGTCGGCCGAGTAACGAAGTCGTACCACCCTCAATAACAAAAAGTTCTAATTTCCTATTTAATCGACCATAACCAACTATAGGTTTAATTATACCTAGTGGTTTAATTTTTGTGCCATCGTATGATTTTAATACAAGTTCTAATTCTTCGATTTCATATGCACTAAAGTACTGGTCATATGTGACCTTACTAATACATGACACTGCCGATCCCGTATCTACCTCCATTATTAAGTCCACGTTACCTACCGATACAGTAATGCTCACCGGTCTGTAGCCGTTCAAGCTAAGTTGGTGAAGGTCCTCCTCCAGCTCGGACAAGCTGTCCTCCGACTCCTCGTCCCGCGGCGGTGCCGCCTGGTCTAGGCGCGTGTCCACGTGGTGGATGCCCCTGCCATCGCGGCGATACGGGCCTGCCCCTGGGTTGGGACACTGCCGGCGAAGATGTCCCCGCTGTTTACATTTGCTGCAGATAAAATTCTTGAATCTGCAGCGAGCCCAGCTGTGCGTATTTGCCCCGCATGCTGTGCATGGCGCCTGTGTTCCCGGCCGTTGTCCAGTAGCCGATCCCGAGGTCGGCGCGGTGCGCCCGCGACCGTGTGAGGCGCGCGCCCCCGCGGGGGCTAGGGACAGCACGGGCGCCCCCGCCGCCGCCCTGCCGCCGCCGCCGCCGTCGCTACGCTGCTCCACGTGCTCCACTGCCGCCGCATCCCGTTCCGCCGCCTCCAGGCTGATTGACAATTTGATAGCCGTTGTGTAGGTCAGTTTTTCCTCCGCGAACAGTCTCTGCCTAATAACGTCACTCCGTAAACCGCACACGAATTGGTCACGGAGGTTATCTTCTAAATTCGCACCAAACTCACAATATTTTGACAGTTTTTTCAACTCCGTCATATACTGGGCTACCATTTCTTCTAATTGCTGTCTCCGTTGTCGGAACCGATAGCGTTCGGCCATCTCTGAGGGTTTCGGTTGCAGGTGGTTTTGAAAGATGCTCACTACCTCATTATAGCTCATTGTTGCCGGCTTCTTAGGGCTCACCAAATTGCTGAGTAATTCGTAAGCTTCGTCCCCGATGACTGCAATTAATGTAGGTAACCACATTTCGTCTTTAACCTCATTTACTTTGTAAAACATTTCTAGGCGTTCTACGTATAAGGTCCAATTTCCCACTGATACATTAAACTCGCCGATTTTTCCCACGGACATGATTTATTTTAGTGATACGTGTACACGCACTGATTTTAACGTTAATAATAACACTAAAACACTTAATTTATCCTCGTTAGCCAATATAGTATCGGTGAATAATGAAAAGACGTGTGTGTGCTTGATGACCGTTTATTCCCAACTGATTCCACCACCTATACAATCTACCCACATGCATGTCAATATACTACAGTTTATATGTTTACTACTTTTCATGCTTCATATTCATAATATATTATAATTATAACCTAGTTTGTGTGTGCTCTACTTAATTATGCGGCGCGCGTTCATATCATGAAGATAGACATTAATAAGAGAGCTTTTATTCGAGTATGGAGCCATGAAGCTTTACTGTACTACCACTTTACTCTGTCCATGATATTATTGGTTTTTTGATATTCGAAATCCCATACATATTTTATGCCTGCAAATGAAAACCAACTTTACTTACCAGACATAAGTAAACGTAAAAAATACAATAACATAGTGGAAGCTCTAACTGTTTAAAGACGGTTTAACTGTAGTTTAACATGGTATTTGACATATGAATAAGGTATTTAACTGCGCTATGGATCTGCTTTACGTGTATCTAGTTCTTGTGAATAAACTGCTAATATCCTGTACTGTGTACCTATACTTTCAATCTGAAACATAATGTTCGACATACTTGCTACGAGAAATCGTTACGAAAGAGTGTGTATCCACCATAAGCTTATCAATTCTAGAATATTTTTTGTCTATGGTATGATATTCGTTCGCAGCGACTTCCTGTTGACTTTATGTTGACTGTGATATCAAATTCAAATCATAAAGCTTTATTTGCAAGAATATGAGTTAATAAAAATACTTCTGTATGTAGAATAGTTCAGTCATATTCTGCTGATCAGACACTGACACATTAATAATGACCCACAAAACCAGTAATAAAATAGTCATTAAGGCATCTAAAGTCTTCAATTTACGTCCGTCATTAAACTTCCCTAGCTGAAAAGGATTCTGATACCTACCATCCTCGCTACTTGTGTTATAATCATTTATTTACGATTGGGACGTGAGGTTTTGTGTTTCAAATGTAGAGCGGTCGCAGAGCTGGCAGACCTAAGGTCAACATAGAATAACTCATACATCCCATATTAATAAAGTTGTAAATATATAATCGGAAAAAGGTATAAGGTCAATCAACTGCAAATGCCTTCGTCTACAACGCATGAAAAGTAACACGTCGAATTAATAATGATTCTGTATATAAAAAATATGGCCTTATCCTAAAATGGCTGCCTTCACCCGTCTTCGTTGTAATTAATTATGAAAAGGGCAACTTTTTGGGATTCCCTGATGTTATTTTAAACGTTTATCTGAAATTGAATGTTTTGCAGGCCTGCGCGTTGATTGTAACTGGCAGTTTCTGAAGTACCTATACCGTTTCTAAATACATACTGTTTAATTGTACCCAACTAGAAGCCAGTTTTCGTAAAATATTTTATAGACGTTGAGTTTTAAGAGGCTGTTGTTTGGGGTGTTATAAGTGAATGAATTTATGTGAAAAAATGAATAAGTAATTTTATTTTGGGTTGCCTGTAAGAGATCGCTAAGTGATAAGGCCACGTATTATGCATTGTTTCTAGAAACTAGACTATAACCATATTTTTGTATGTCGGGATTGTTACTCTACAGGGTGTTGCAAAAAGGGTATACTAAGCCGAAACCTACATGTGCAGCATGTTATATCTAAGCCCGAAACTGAAATCAGAATTTGAAAATTGGCGAAAAAAAAAAACATTTTCCATAGAAACTTTGTTGGTCACGTGACTTTTTACAATGGAAAAAAATTTTTTTTTTGGCGAATTTTCAAATTCTGATTTCAGTTTCGGGCTTAGATATAACATGCTGCACATGTAGGTTTCGGCTTAGTATACCCTTTTTGCAACACCCTGTATACTGCTTAAAAACGAACGACGAGAGTGATTCCCCTGATTTACGTCGTGTCTAAGTAATATTATATTCTATTCTACTCTCTCGCAGGCATCCGCATGCTGGACCAGCCGTACATGACGGACCTGATCGAGGCCAACTCGATGGGCCACGAGCCCAACAAGATCCACATCTACAGCGCGTCGTGGGGCCCCACCGACGATGGCCGCACCGTCGACGGGCCACGGAACGCCACCATGCGGGCCATCGTGCGCGGGGTTAACGAGGTTTGTGTAAACTTAATTTGACTCGTAATCTTTGGTCTTGCCAAGAAGCTCTGTCTTCAGTCCTTTTTTGTCCAGTCACTACCTGTCTAAAGCTATGTACCTATCGACTGCGCGCGGCAAACCATCGAACATTGGCGCCGCGCAATATGGGGACTGAGAGTGCGTCACGCCGTCCTGTCCTCAGCAAGTGCCCTGGCCTCTGTCCAGCTCAGGCCTAGACACTATTTGCTTATGTAGAATGCAACAAATACTCACAAAGTAGCGTCTCTATTATGTTATTTTAGTCAGCCTACAGTTTAGCGTTACAAAGTACAATACAATACACTTTATTTGCACCAAGAGCAAAAATTACAAACAAAAGTATTCCTCTTTATCCATTTGTCTGCAAGGACAGCTTGAATCAGTAACAAATCAAATAATAAATTAAATTAACCTAGACATCTTTAAAGCCAAAGTTCGTCAGCACTACCTCCAAGTGCAGAACGATCAACAAAATTGATTTTTAATATATTTTATTTGATGATGATGATATTATATTATATTTTGTATTATTATTATGTATTAGGTATATTATAATATAATGTAGGAATATATTTATATATGTATGTATATAATTTGTATAGCTATTATGTATAAGTAAGTATATCTCTGTGTCTCGATTAAAGTAAATAACTTCTCTCCTCTCAGCCTATCGCACTACCAACCACTTTCTCGACATCACCAAAGGTTAACTGGTAGAGAATGCTACTAGCATTAAGTTCGCCTTTGTACAATGTTTTTATGTGCAATAAAGAATTTATAATAATAACCTTCAAGCTAGGTAGCTTTTTAGACTAAATGGTGCCTGTGTCTGAACTAATTCAACGAAATGAAAGTCAAGATTGGAATAGACCGGGCAAGAATTCATTCAATTAAAAATCTTTCGTTTAAGTCGTTTCGTTCGTTTGGCGTTCATACTTATTTGAGATCTCAATGAACACAGTTGTGTCTAGAATTAAAAATGCTATTAAGTATTTGAAACGTTCCGAAACGGAAGTACCTACCTACCCCGGTATGGTAGCCTTATCCTACTGAAGGCCTGAAGGTCTAATATAAATACCACAACAGACCACAAACATACTTTCTATATCTTTCAAACTTATACATGTATTATGTACTTAATATTGACAAATGGAGACACTTAGGGCGACTTGCACCAAAATATTAAATCTAGATTTAATATTTTGGAGCAAGTGGCCCTTAGCTATTAATTCTATGAAGTACATATTATGTAGAGGTACATTAACAGAATCCTATTGATTTCTCACCCCTGTAGCAACTTCGTTACAAGTTACACAGAGTGTGACCTAGAACCACTCGACGAGGTGGCTCTCAAAGGCTTCATCTACTGCTCGGTACAAGGAAACATGTTAATTAGAGGTAGTTTTGTAACTAATGAAACCTAGTCTTTGCTTAGATCCGGTTCGCCGAAGGTTCGCCCTAACTAAAATGTACATTCTTTACTTTCTGCTTAGTGCACCGCGTTTCGTAGCGTTGCGTTTTTTTCTGAAAGACAATTTTCAAAAATAGAATAGAAAAGACAATAATTTTAACACAAAAGATGAATTGCGAATAAATGAATTATATCCTATTCAAGAGTAATAAAATACTCTTCTTACGTTGTGGTTTAAAAACCATTATCTTTAGTCAAATATCGCAGATTCCAGCTGTAAATGCGCATTTCCTAATAGTTGACATTTCAAAGGTCATTTCACCGGTAGCAGCCAGTGAGTGTTATGCAAAATTTGCTCATGAATAATTGAAAGCACGCAGTTCTCTTCGCTAATAGACTTTCCAGGTAATTTCGGGATAAGCCCGTAAAGGGTCGGGATGGCTGAAATTTTTATCAGGTTATTGTTGAAGCCAGCCGCTTATTCGGCTTGCTTATTAATTCATGAAATAATCCACTATTTGTGTTTGCGTTCTTCTTGCCGACCTAAAAGCTTACAAGTTATGCGTAATACTTATGATGAAATAAAAACAAATGTACCTACGTTCATAAACTATCTATCCCGTTCGCCCACAGCTGAGCCGCGAGCACAGGATTCGATACTATTTTCGAATCTACACAAACACATGGAAAAAACAAATGCCACTTTTGTAACTAACAAAGCCTTACATTTTGACAGTGACATTTGGCGATACGCAACGTAAACGGAGGTTTCGTATCCTGTGCATGCGGCCCTGGTCTCCTGGTAGTTTATGTTCAAACATTGATATGTAAAATCTTATTTAGGTATTCTTGATTTTTTCATCTTCATCTTAAAAAACGTTACTGATGCTGATGTATCAGCGTATTTTAGTTCCCTTTGCCTTTAGATAGATGGATAAGTTTATTTATTCATAAGAAAACACAAAAATTTTTAATGACAATACACCGCCAAACTGCAAAGCAGTTTATTGGCAGTTATAATCCCACTGCGGTTTTTTTCAGAGTTTTATGAAAAATAAATATTCTTTTATGTTCGGTGCTAATAGTGATAATGTATATATATCAGTAAGTAAAAAATAAAAAGCCAAGTAACTACTTGCTCTTGTTTCTTTTCAAATTGATATACCCACATACTGCGCAAATTGGTAATTTGCTTAATGGAAGTGCTAGCTAGGGCTGGCGTGTATAATGTTGCCGTTGGTACCTACCGGCCGTTTCAGATAAAATGGATATAGTGGCGTATAACAGTTAGAACATTGTATAAATTATGGATATAACACTGAAATTATATCTTTAATGAGAAAAAGGTGCAAATAATTATTTTATAAACATTATAAATAATTATACTTACCTACTTATATTTTAACAAAACATTTTGAACCTGTGATATTTTAATTAAGGTAGGTGATTGACTCACGGTTACTATGAGAAACACTAAGAAGCAAGATATAGTTATCCTAATGGGTGATCTTAATGCCAAAGTTGGAGCAGACAATACCGACCGAAATCACTACATGGGCCCTCATGGTTTAGGAACTATGAATGAGAATGGAGAACTATTCGGCGATTTTTGTGGTGAACATGGTCTGGTCATTGGAGGTACACTTTTCCAGCACAAAGATTGCCATAAATGGACTTGGAATTCCCCAGATGGACACACTAAAAATCAAATAGACCACATAACTATCAGCAAAAAGTGGCGAACATCGCTTCTGGATACACGTAACAAAAGAGGTGCAGACATCGATAGTGACCACCATCTAGTCGTTGCTGAAATTCGACTAAAAATCGCAACAGCTAAGAAGAAAAGCGAAAATATCAGCAAACGATATGACGTTCGCAAGCTTGAAAGCCCTGACACTAAGCACCAATTTAATATCTGCGTTCACAACAACTTCGGCCCCCTAGAAGATCTTGAGAGCGCAGAATTAGATGAAGCATGGACACGTATTAAGTCAGCGTACGTGAAAGCTGGAGAAGAAGTCCTGGGCTACATACAAAATGATAAGAAGCCATGGATGTCTGATGAATTGTGGAACACCATAATCAAAAGACAGGAGACCAAGGCGATCTTAACTAAGACCACCGACATCCAACAAAAAGAACTCCTGCTTTCTCAATATGCTTATCTAAGAAAAACTATTAAAAAACTTGCCCGGCGGGATAAACGTATAGTCGCAGAAGATTTAGCCACTCGTGCAAAAGAGGCTGCTAAAAACAGAAACATTCGTGAACTTTACGAAATAACAAGAAAGCTTAGTAACCCGAACCACGTATCAAAAAAGAAACCTCTATGTAATAAGAACGGAGAGCTACTGTGTACATCAGAAGAACAAATGGCAAGATGGCACGAGCATTTTAGTGATCTACTTAACCGGTTTCAGCATACTGAAGTGAACGAAGAAGCTGCAATAGCTGACCAATATCTGCAAATTGACACTTCCGCACCTACCTTTGACGAAGTCGTCAATGCCATAGGTCAGCTAAAATCCGGAAAATCACCTGGAATTGATAACATCTGTCCAGAAATGCTTAAAGCCAATAAACATTACGCAGCTACTCTAATAACACCGCTCATAAATAACGTGTGGAAGACAGAAGATATTCCCAGCGAATGGAGGAAAGGGCTATTAGTTAAGGTTCCAAAAAAGGGAGATCTCTCACTGTGTGACAACTGGCGTGGAATTACACTCCTGCCGATAGCTGCGAAGGTTCTGGCGAAGATCCTGCTGAACCGAATGTCAACAGAGATAGAGAAATACTTAAGAGAGGAGCAAGCCGGTTTCCGCGCGGGAAGGTCATGCACAGATCACACAAATACGGTGCGTATTATTATTGAAGAGTGTGTTGAATGGAATGCGGAACTGTTTCTCACTTTTGTGGATTTTGAAAAGGCCTTTGACACCATACAGTGGCCCGCTATGTGGACGTGTTTGAAGAAAAAAGGCATTCCAACAAAAATTGTCAATATCATACAATCTCTCTACAATGGCAGCACGTGCCACGTTATACATGATGGGCTTATTGGACCACCTATTCCTATCTCTACCGGGGTCAAACAAGGGTGCCTTCTCTCTCCTCTTCTCTTCATAATCATCTTGGACGACATAATGCGACAAGTCTCTGCTGGTTCAAGAGGAATCCCTTGGAGACAAGGCCAATTAGAAGACCTGGACTACGCGGACGACATTGTACTCTTATCCAAAAGGCTGTCAGATATGCAGAGTAAAATAGAAGATCTCCAAAGAGAAGGTGGCAAATATGGCCTTAAGATAAATGCGTCAAAAACAGAAAGCATGAAAGTTAGCTCCAGCAGTACAGAACATGTCACCTTGGGCAACTCGCAACTGAAGCTAGTAGACACCTTCTGCTACCTTGGATGTATCCTGACGAACAAAGGCGGTGCTGATATGGACATCGATAACCGGATCAAGAAAGCAAAAGCGGCTTTCGCCCAGCTTGCCCCAGTCTGGAAGCCGCACATAATGCCCCTTCGTCTAAAGCTGTCTATATTCGAAAGCAATGTAAAGTCGGTCCTTCTCTATGGCTGTGAAACTTGGAGGACTACAAAGCTGCTACATCACAAGCTCCAAGTTACCGTCAACAGGTGCCTCCGTTCGATTCTCCGCATATACTGGCCGGACACGATTTCTAATGTGGACCTATGGAAAAAATGCAACCAAACCACACTGAGGAAAGAAATCGCAATGAGGCGCTGGAGATGGATCGGCCATACAATGAGAAGACACGACTGTAACCATGCTCAAGCTGCTTTCGAGTGGCAGCCTAGTGGAAGACGGAGACCAGGTAGACCCGTACAGAGCTGGAGAAGGTCCGTGGAGGCGGAAATGAAGAGGGCAGGTCTATCGTGGGCCCAAGTGAAGGAGGCGGCTCAAGATAGGGAAGCGTGGCGAAGAATGTCTGTAGCCCTAAGCTCCACAGGGGAGTAACAGGACTATAAGTAAGTAAGTAAGTAAAGGTGATTGACTAGAGTGAAAAAAATATGTAAAGTGCATTGTATTTTTTATTGTGCATTATGTCGCGATCTATCATGTGACTAAAAATGTAAAGCGAAAGGCGGGTTTTGACTACCCCTTCGGAGATTACAGTCGTGAGCGTCATGTTTTTGGCTTCTCAGTCATAAATTTATATAACTTTCATAAAACTGACATGGTTGTAAAGCTAGCCAATTTAGTAAAAGTCGAGTATGAAGTGTGGGTGCCTAACCGACGTGTTGCGAAGTTTACCCATGAATACAGTATCGAACCAGTGTGTCGCCGCCATCGCCGGATTAACGGGATGAAGGTGATTGGCTAATAATGTGATATTGGATAAGGAAATTGGATACGAGGCCCGGGGGACGATGAGTGTGCCAATGTTAGTAAATAGTGGACCGGATTCAACACAGACATAAATAACTCGCCATTTTTCCACCACGCTTAAGAACCGAGAATACGAAATCAATTTTATAAATGCGATACTTTAGTGTTTGTTAAAAGGAGCTATTTAATGTTTGGCGTATCCAAGAATCGTTATAGGTTCCAAAGATCAGATGTTTGAGAGATGATTTCATAAAAAGTATTCGTGTTTCAAATGTTCAGCTTTCCCAAATCCGCTTATTTGGTGAGGTTTTAACACTGGTGAGGTAAAATGTTGCCCTAAGCGCTTCAAAAGGGCTGTAAAGAGGTTAACTACAGCCCGACGTTGCACTTTGTGACTCCTGAGTGCATCGCATGCGAGAACTCAATTATGTACCATCGGGGAAACCTCCACCGATCTCAAACATAACAACCGTATGTAGCCTGCCCATGTATTTGTTACTGTAAAAGTCGAACAACGGTAAATCTTAAGATTTACTAACTCTTAATGGTAAAAGCCCGAAAGATTTTGCGATTCGTACTTTATTCCCAAAACCAACTTTTACTAGCTGTCAGTGGTAAAACCTAGCATGTACCTACTACCTACCTACCATTAGAATGGTAAAAGCAAAAAAAAATGACCCATTTTCATAAATTCTTACATTTACCGTAGTTCGGTATTTATCTTTTACAATAACATATTCACTACAAACACACACGTTCGCACGATGAGTTGCACATAGGCTGTCTTTCTCCTCCTTAATGCTGGGGCCACACTAACGGGAAATTCCATTAATTATCGCGATGAACGTCGCGTTTTAAAAAAAGTTTCTGGTAGCTTTGTGGGAATTAATCCAGTTTCACGATTCCATGATGGTAGTACGTCGTACAACTGTGTTTGTTACATTTCTAGGACATTGGTTTGTATTTCCCCGATGGTACTCACCGTCACGTGGACGTGGCTTATTACTTCGTTACAGCGGAGCTTTCCACCCTATTACACAATGTTCAGGGTTGTAATTATGAGGTCGTAGATAGGTTAATCGCATTAGGTACTAAACTATACTGGGGATGTCAGAGGACATCTGACTAGCCGAAGAGTTGGCAGATGAACCAAGGCACTGTCGAAGTGGCCACATGAAGATCGTGTCCGTCCAGCGTAGAGTATGGTTCAAAATATCTTCCGACACGGTGGAAGCCCGCGTTTCCTAGATTAATTAGATTAGTTCAAATCTGAGTGTCATCAAAATATACAAAATTCGTAGTAATTGTATGTAACAACTCTTTGAAAAAAAGATGTATGTATTCCCAAGATACACAATAGCTTTCAAATACCTACGTTGCATACGTACATATCAATATCGGTGGCCGAATCCAAGCAATTAATCCCGACTCCTGATAGACAATCAAACGCTTCGATAAACTTCTGATATGAATTGATCTTGTGTTAAGCTGTTGAAAAGGATTTTCGATGAAAAAATGCGTATTTTTTAGATGTAAATGTATACATGTAAATATAAGTGCAATAAAGTATTACCTAAATAAATAAATATTTAAATTTATTAATCATATATTGCAAAAAAGGTATACTAAGCCGAAACTCACATGTGCAGCATGCTATATCTAAGCCCGAAACTAAAATCAGAATTTCAAAATTCGCGAAAATTTTCTGCAATGAAACACTATTTTACTGCATTTAAGCCACGCCACATTACATTCGGTTCACTGCAGCTATTGAAGTAAAAATTAATGGAGCATCTCGACTATAAAATCCGTGCTACATACCCTTTGATGACAACCGCTACCGGCGTTGTAGTTACCTAGCTATAGGTATATCGTATAACAGCTAGGTATCTGAGGGGTCACTCTCTGGACGAACGAACGAACGAGAATTGTCACGCAATCGGACGGTATAAAGCCATGGATAGCGCAGCCGTTCGTGGATTTAGAGATTAACCCCCCATACAATGTAGGTATACTGTATCCCGCTCTGGTGTTGGACACACTGAAGGTAATAGAGATAATTACAGCTATATTTATAGGTACAGTCTTATATCGGTTGGATATAGTTGAAAGGAAATTGTGAAAGGAAAATAACCTACTTATGTCCTGGGTATTATTTGAAACGGATGTGTCTAGTAAGTACTTATGGGGTATAAATAACGTGACCATTAATTTTTTTTGTCAGAGCGGGACACCTGCGGTTGCTAAAAATACTTAGGTATTGGTTTTCATTACAATTTTATGTAGTCTATGTAGGGAATGAAATCTCGTACGAGATTTCCTCCTAGCGAGATCTCGCGAGACCTGGCAAATTACGGGATCTCGCGAGATTGGAAGAATCGCTATTAAAACATAATGCAAATGCTTATTTTTAGTAGGTACTAGTAACTGACATAATGTTGCTTAGTTATAAAAATAAAGTGACTTTTATTTAAAAAAATAATGAAAATATTATTATGTCTCTAACTCCAATATATATTTTTTTATGTCTATAAAGTATAATTAATACACCTATTACGGCTAATCAGTTCAAATTTGTGCAATATTGGTAAAAAAAACATTAGCTTTATTTAGTATTTTGTAAATTTATTACTTTACTTTCAACAATTAGGAGTAATAGGAACATTAGTTATTGTAAATAAAAACAAAACTTAACTTCACAAGTTAAATCAATGTTGTTAGATCGTAAAAAAGTTCAAAAGAGAAGTCAGATCAAGGTACGGAAAGGCAAGTTAATTTTTGTGAAAATTATTTTGATTCGGAAGACATAACTAACTTCTAATTTTAGAGTTGTCAAAACCTTATTGTATTTTTTTAAATTTGACTCTATGTTTGTGTTTCCGTAATTGTCATATTTTTTAGCTTTTTAGCAAAATTTATAGTTTGACAGCGTTAAAATTAGAATTTCTGCCTTTCGAATCGCCATCATTGGCTTCTCAAAAAACTCATCATGTCGAGAGAATCCTCTGATAGACGACTTCTGATTTTCCATGAAATACACGTCGTCACGCTGCATTTGTCGATCTCGTTATCTCGCGAGATCTCTTACGAAATTTAACGAGTTTCAATCTTTTTAAATTTGGCCGGGATCTCGCAAGTTCGGGATCTCGGTGGGACGAGATTCCCTAAGTCTATGTGAGAGGTAAGAAGATATTGTATAGCTGTCTCAAGTGATTAATGCAAAATGTAGGTAATTTAAATTATCGTTTGGCCTGTTTATGAAAGCGGGACATTTTTGCCCTCTCCGGGGACAGCGGGACGCACAGCTTGAAAGCGGGACTGTCCCGCCGAAAGCGGGACGTATGGTCACGTTAGGTATAAATAGGATAAATTATGAACACATGGATAATACAATATTAACCTACTATCTTTCAAAGGTTTACCTATCAAGGTTACCTTTTTATTATCAAACCTTATTAGGAACTTAGGTCCTTAGTTTTGAGAAAGAGTTTTCTCAACGCAGGCACCTGGGATAGACTGATCTGAATCATAAGGATTCCTATAAAAATCTCTTGAAGCGATAAGACAGCCACTTTTGTATCTATGTGTTAGTATATAAGTTATGTAACTTCTTTTGATATTGTGTAGTTGTGTACAAATAAATAATATCCTATCTATCTATTGTAACATCACTTATCGGTAGGTAAAGATAAATATTGTGACGGGCCAGAAGAATCATTTATCTTACAGCTGTCGATCGTTAATCAATACTCTCGCCGTCTCGTCGCGTCGATGTATGTTGTAAGAAACCGCAAACTTATTCAATCTAAAAGTTTGGCCTGAAACATCTTGACCTCCGCCGTTCAAGGTCAAAGCTTCATTTTATAAAAATATCGGACATTTATTGTACCTATGTTGAAAATTATCGTAGGTATCAAAGTATTTATGACTAAATTCGTCGGAATCGCAAGTGTGTAGTAATAAATGTTTAACTGCATATACTTAAATAAAATAAAATACTTGGTCTTATGCTGACGTAATTAATTTATGTCTACAATACTTGGGACTTAATCGCGAAGTCGAAACGAAGTAACATTGTCATTATTACAATTTGAATCCGGAAGCCGTTGACAAAACAAAAATCGCGATAGGGGGCTTATTCTTTTTTATAAATAAAATAAGCAATTGCAAGAAAGTCACACGATATCTCGCTATAACGTCTGCATTTCATACGAGATTGTCGGAAAGCCATTTCCTGTTGCTGGGACATGCGTGGAATGGGAAGGGAATGGAACGGAACTGCCTTTATATGCTGAAGAAGCTAGTTCAATATGTCATGTCAAGTTTATATTTCTTACATATTGAAGATTCTATTCCAAGAAAGTTTTATTGCAAGATGTAGCATCTGTAAATGTAGTATGTACTTTGATATATTATTTATCAGGTTAAAGAATTGCGTTATAATTTAGGATAAGAAAACCCTTATGTAGAGACTGAATAAATAAACCGACTTGGTATTACGGGGATCCCATAACGTTTTATAATAAACAGTTTATTTGGGAAATCATCCAACGTGTTAGTATACAATTTACCTTATTTCTAATGTTAGTCCTTATCTAATGAGATTTTTTGAAAAATATTTAGTTTAATTTACAATTATACAGAATTGATAACCGCACCCAATGTTTAATAAAAGGGTTATCCATTCTTTCTACAACCGTGCTCAGGATGATGTTGGAGGTGGATCTCACGCGGTGCAGCAGCGACGCGGCTCTGGCCCTCATGATGCCATAGTAATCGGAGGTACGCGCTTCCGCAAACATTCCTGACGCGCTGCACCGCCAACGCAGCCCCAGCAACATCCTAAATGCATTATTATATTGGACGCGCAGGACACTCCCCGTCCGCCGTAAATGACTGATCCACAGACCACAGGTATAAAAAGATTGACAATAAGCCTTAAAAAGAGTTATCTTTACGGCTTCTGTACACCTTGCAAATCTGCGAGCAATCATATTACTACGGACCGAGAGTTTTAATTGTGTTTTCTGTTTTTTGGTCTCAGCATTTATATACCTAAGCGTAACGTAAAAGGATTCCTTTTTTTTTCTTCTGTGAACCAGTTCGTGAGCTCGCGTTCTACTGGTTGACACAAAAAAGGAGGCAATCCCTTTACGTTACGCTTATATGTGCGGTAACCTTTAGTCATATACGGCCGGGTGTATATCACCCTTTACATCCAAGACAATCGTTATAAATATAGGTAATGTCCCACAGGGTCGCAACGGTTTAGGCAACATCTACGTGTGGGCCAGCGGCGACGGCGGCGAGGACGACGACTGCAACTGCGACGGGTACGCCGCCTCCATGTGGACCGTCTCCATCAACAGGTATGTACTGAAGGCAAAAGAAAAATGAACAAAAATAGAAAGAAAAACTTTATTTGACTCAGACAGCAACTAAGAAAAGAAAGAGACGTAAAAGTACCGTCAGCAAAAAAATGTGCTCAGACGTACATTCAGCTGCATAAGTAGCTATACACATTTGTACCTTGTCAAAATTCCTACTAAACAAACGTCAATGTTTGAATGAATGAATATAATAATATGTATAGTGAGTTAGTGAGTTTTACAAGGTTCAAAAGTGTATATAGCTTCTTATGCAGCAGCTGACTGTATAATGTGCCGTCAGCAAAAGAATGTACTCAAATGTACTGTATGAAAAAAATACCTACATTTATGTAGTATGTCCATTCATCATCACAACTCCTCAGATCCCCACGGGGCTAACAAGAAACCGTAATATTTGGCATTTCGAATAATAACCTTACGGTAACTGCTTTGCTCATTGCTCTATAGTCTCTACTTATAGGGTTAGAGTTATCCGTTTCTCACACAAACTCAACACTCGAGTTCAAAAATTTGTCTACAGTCTGTTAATAAGTAACTTTGCTAAAGTTTAACTAAGTAATTAGTTTCCGTTCCTTCCCTCCATTAAAGACTCCATTAAGCAGAATCGACGATCAATCGATGTAGTCAAAGTAAACAAACACCGTCTAATAAAGTGATAAATAAAGAAGTGGAAAGAAAATGTAAAAAGTGGTTCTACCTTGAAGAAGGTGTAATAAAGGCTTATAATATTTTTGATTCAATTCAACATAATGAAACTTACAAAAAATCTTTCACGAACCAGGTTTTAATTAAATCGAATGTTTGCTTAATTAACTGTGAGAACGTGAGAACGCGAGTCGAATAAACAAATGAATGATTGAACATTTACATAAACATCAGCCCGAGAGAGGCAGTGACGTAATGTCCAACTTGGTACCCTACAAAATAAATTAATATCGTTCATATTCATGATTACTTCCGGATTTCCGAAGTTGTGTTTTCTGTAGAATTCCTAATTTGGTTTTCCTTCAGTTTTTAATTACTTGGTCGGATTGCAAGCTAACGTTTTGTCGTACATACCTACACTGAGCATATACAACCACCTTCTCCTGAAATATTTTCAGTACCACAATAATGTCATCAGCTTTCCTCACCACGAAGATTCCGAAACAGTGAGGTCCAATGCATCGATCATGAAAAAGTAGTGCTACGAGCTTAGATTAGATATATACGACAAGATGGCTTGTCACATACAAAAAAACAAAGACCGCATTTAGTTTACTGTCAAACCGTTTTAATGAATATGGTTAGGTCTTATTCATAAAAAAACCTTAAAGTAGGTTTACTGAGCTCAACATCTACGGAACACTTTAAGCCTATTTGAGGTTTCATAAAAATCTCTATTCATAATCCTACTAAACCTTCAATAACTATAGTGATGCTAATAGATTTCACAGACCAAACATTTTGACATTTACCCTATTAAGTTGCCGGTCTGACGAAACCATAAACAAAAATAGTGAAAACTTTCATTCATTTATCAATCTCTATTATCTATGTTAGCCACGGCGCGGCACTTAAAAAAGTTTACATTAGCTTAAAGGCGCAGTGGCCAAGCCAAAACCCACAAAAAAATAATTAAATTTTTACGTTACCATGGCAACTTATTTTCAGCAAATATTAACTCACGACAAATGTCAAATCGTCAATAAAGCAGAACAGCTGTTGACCGGCCGCCATGTTTTTGTACAATAGGAGGTTTACGGAAGGTGTATAGTAGGGTCCAGCCAACTTTAGCATATCAAGGTTTTACGAATCAGTTGGAGAGTTCTTTAGCGCTATTGATCGTTTATGAATAAAGTTTTTTTGACATTTGCTTATAGCAGGCCTATAGGTCTCCCGTAACTTTTTATGAATAAGACCGCTAATCTAAGGCTACGAGCTTGGTATTTTATTTCACTTTTCACATTCCGTAATCACTGAAATTTTCACCATTACTTTTTTTTTACCATTAGGTATTATAACACTTTCTCACTTATACCATCGACGTATCGCCTGGTGGACTCTTCTTTGGTCCCCTGGCGTACTCCCGTAGAGCGAACTCGTTGAGCCTCCGGCCAATCAATCGGTTATGGAATTTTATGTACATACGGTACATAAATATCGCTACAGCCAACGATATCAGGATACACAGCACCAATAAAATAGTTTGTAGAAAACTGAAATTATACATCAGTTGATCCACACGCGCATTATTACTTCCAGCCGCTGCGTTTTGGGCAATTATAACTTCTTCTTCTTTAGTTTGCTTTCCACCCATTTTTGAGATTTTTCTGGACCGTTAATATAATAAAATAGAGGCAATCTGCCTTGCAGTGCTCTGGAATGATCTCGATGTAATACATGATGATTAATTTCTCCGTGATTCGATTGCCATATACGAAATCTGGAATGCGGCCGATTAGTCACAGCAGCGCCGGGCGCACGCAGCCTTTTTTGGTCACAATTATGCAGCCGAACAATACTTTGCACTCATTTAAATTATTTATAATTTCAACAGTTCTGGAAAATTCCTAATTAAAGTTCACACATCTTAACTTTTCAAACAGTTCGTCAATTTCGCCTACATTTTATCTTCACGCGCGCTGGCAAGGTCGCCATGTAATGTACGGAATGCGGGAGTTGAGTGAAACACACGAGTGACGTTTATAGACTGACTATATTCATATGAGTACACACGTTAATAAGGGATAACATACATTAATACGTAAGTATATGTAGGTATACATAGGTTATAGCTACAGGGGCACTACAGAATAGTCAGTGTACAAGAAACCATGAAACAATTAAGGGCTACATCCCTGAACCACCTGTCGCTCGCTACCCAGTTCAAGAGCAGTGCCGTAGTAACTCCACCCTTGGCCTCTAGATCGATATCTTGCATATGAGAAATGTAATGCCATGGGCCATGGCTGTAACAAGCCACTGACTGTTGGTCATGGACTTTATGCAAGGTTGATAAACACTGGATGCCACACTTGATTGAAGATCACAAATATTGACACGCATTGCCCCTGAACAAATCGTCTTATTGGTGGAGTTATAAAACTACGTTAGTAGTTCATCTTTTTGCACAACTTCCTCATCTCTTCAAAATTGTCTCTCTTAGCTCGTAAGGTTGCATACACATCGCTTTTAGCGATAAGACCGCTCTTATGGTATTTTGATGTAGTTTTTTTAAGTCTTAATGTTATCTTAAGTGTTTAATGTACAATAGTAAAGTAATACTACTACTACTTACTAATACGGTTAATCCCTTGACTCACGCCTACCCTAAAATTCCAGCGCAATAAACGACGGCCAAAACGCGCACTACGACGAGTCCTGTTCCTCCACCCTGGCCAGCACCTTCAGCAACGGCGCTCGCGACCCCAGCACCGGCGTGGCCACCACCGACCTGTACGGCAAGTGCACCGCCACCCACTCCGGCACCTCCGCCGCCGCGCCCGAGGCTGCGGGCGTGTTCGCGCTGGCACTGCATGCCAAGTGAGTTTGAAGATCGAAGTTAATTGTAAAGGATTTCATAAACCATATATCGAACTGAACTGAAAATTGTACTATTGGTACTGCCTTTAAAGTAACCATATTGCAATGAATCTAAAAAAAATACAAAATTCAGACATTAGATAAGTAAATAAATTCTGATGTTTTTTTGCCTATGTTCATTTATGTTTTTAAATTTCAGTCCGAGTCTGACATGGAGGGATATCCAGCATTTGACCGTGTTGACTTCTAAGAGGAATTCTCTGTACGATGCTAAGGTATGCCTGTGTTTCATAATAATATCCGACGAATAATAATAATGACGACCGAATGGCGTAGTGGTTAGTGACCCTGACTACTGAGCCGAAGGTCCCGGGTTCGATTCCCGGCTGGGGCAGATATTTGTTTAAAGATATACAGATATTTGTATTCGGGTCTTGGGTGTTGATATTTATATTTAGTATCTATCTATCTATGTATTTGTGTAGATACGAGTATATCAGCTGTCCGACACCCATAACATAGGTTCTGCCTAGCTTGGGGTCGGATGGCCGTGTGTGACATGTCCCCACATATTTATTTATTTTAATATTATTTTGTAATTAGGAACTTAGTTAATGAAGAGCAGTTAGTCCCAGAAAGAAAGAAGAAAGCAGAAAGTTGATCAATACATCGTGTAAGTACTAGGTATGCCTTTGTTTAGTCATACCCCGGTCACTCGCTATCAAATATCAGTAGGTACCTATGTACGTGCATAATACAAACACGTTCCTACGCACAGAATAAATAAGCTCGTGTAGGAGAATGCGTACTTGCCATGTCTATGTATGTGACTGATTTCAGACATGCTACTGTGTGTGACGTAGTTGCGCTAGGGTGGGCGGCACTTTAGCGGAATAGGTACAGGGAGTGACCTAACTGCACGTTAGTACTCTATATTTTACACTTCGGCTAAGTTCTCAGATAAAATTTCACCTAGTGGGTAATATAGTACCGAAGTACTCGAATAGGCAAGCGTAGGGATCCCTTCGGCCCGTTCACACTTTAAACAACTAGCCGGTAGCGGCTGCATGAGAAAAAGCAAGGTCAGAGTGTATTTATGATTACCGGCTGAATCTGATGGGTAAGCGCCCATTGACAGTATCGGCAGGCATCATAAATTTATTACATAAATAACATGCTTAATACATTAACATCATGGAAATAAAGTAGAGTTTTCTATGATAAAATTAACGTAGTAACAAAAATATCAGAATCTTGTAAATTTCTAAGCTAATGTCTATAATGCTATTTATCATCTAAAATCCTGATGCCTCCTAATGCCGTCAACGGGCACCGGCCCTTAGGGTAGCTATCTTAAGAAATGCACCACAAAATCAATAATTTCCTCCCCCAGGGCCGCTTCCACTGGACGATGAACGGCGTGGGGCTGGAGTTCAACCACCTGTTCGGGTTCGGCGTGCTGGACGTGGGCGCCATGACGGCGCTGGCCGCCAGCTGGAAGTCCGTCCCCCCGCGGTACCACTGCGAGGCGGGCGCGGTCAACACGCACACGTGAGTTGGACGAGTATTTAGACATTTAAGTGTGATACATATTACTGTGACGTTAATTGAACCACCTGCTCGGGTATGGCGTGCTGGATGCCGCTACGAGGCGGGTGCGGTCAACACGCATGCGTGAGTTGGAGGGCTTAGGGAGTACAGAGCTAAGTGATACAGCTGTCAAGCATAGTTAAAGTAATATCACTGTCGCGTACGGCAGTGGTACGGAGATGGTATGACATAATACGTGATAAAGTGCATAAATTATGACTCCAACTGCAACATCTGCATAGTAAATGCGAAAAGGTAAGGGTATTATTAAGTAAGGCCTAAAGATAAACAAAAATAAGGCACTCATTTTAAGGGATATCTGCATTCTTTCATCAAACGGTGCACGGAGACTATATATTATGTTCTTACTACGTACGCCTTTGGTAGCAGAGCCTTTGGTCTTACGTGTAAAAGTTATACCACTCTCTTGACCAAACATTGTTTCACATCAGGTTTCAATCCAGCTATTTTCCCTTTATCAGCACTCAGTAACCCTATTTTCCCTACCCACAGCGAGATCCCGCCAGAAGGCAGCATCAAGCTATCCATCTCGACGGCGGCGTGCGCGGGCGCGGGCTCGGAGGTGCGCTACCTGGAGCACGTGCAGGCCGTGGTCAGCGCCAACTGCTCGCGCCGCGGCGACCTCGAGCTCTTCCTCACCAGCCCCATGGGCACCAGGTCAGTGTTGCACTGTAGAAGGATGTTTGTAGAGGAGACAAAGGCTCTTGACAAGCCACTAGATTCAGTCGATGGTGGGTGTCGCACTATTGTAGGATATGTGGAAAGGAGATAAAGGCACTTTAAGGTCCTAAGGTATCTATATAGGTATGGCTCTTGGAAAACCACTATTTAAGATTTAGTCTATGCTGGCACCAACTTCTTGCATCCTGGTCTTCTTTCATCCAGATTAGCCGATCGAAGTATGCACAGCTTTTGTAATGGATCCTGGTCGATGCTGGCGCCAACTGCTTTCATCGTGGTCTTCTTTCAGTTAGCCCCATAGGATCGAAGTATACACAGTGTTTGGGTTTAGCAATCCTGTTTCTGGGCTACGAATGGATCTAGATTAGGTTCTGGTATGAAGGCAGCATAAAGCTGTGCATCTCGACGGCGGCGTGCGGGGCGCGGGCTCGGAGGTGCGCTACCTGGAGCACGTGCAGGCCGTGGTCAGCGCCAACTGCTCGCACCGCGGCGACCTCGAGCTCTTCCTCACCAGCCCCATGGGCACCAGGTCTGTGTCGCTCTGTAGGATAGTGGGAAAGGAGACAAAGGCGAATATCTGTAACGGTTCCAAGGGATTTTTCTACGTATTCAGCGCATGGATGGCAACTAGATTTATGAGGTCGTGGATCGCATCCACTACTCGAATCCTGGTTTACTTTTACATAGATTAGCCACATGGAATACAGGCATACGTGGCCTTGACTGGTCAGTTTCTTTATTGCCGCAGCAAAGGTAAAACTTTCTCTGTTTCTGGGGTGAGGATGGATCCCGATTTGATTCTGGTGTGAAGGCAGCATCAAACCCTCAGTCGGGTTTTATCGAATACTTCTGCATCAGACCCATCACTAGTGCTAATATTTTGGTGGTGATGTTTTTAAGATTACTTGGAACCTATATTAGTATAATACATTCTGCACAAAACTAATTATACCGCCTCCTCTCCACAGGTCAATGATCCTGAGCCGGCGCGCGAACGATGACGACTCCCGGGACGGCTTCACCAAGTGGCCCTTCATGACCACGCACACTTGGGGCGAGTACCCGCAGGGCGTCTGGACCCTCGAGGTGAGCGCCACTACTTGGACATAACGACAATACAGACATGATGATGTCTGTATTTAACATCATCTGACATCATCATGTCAATCAGCTTAAAACATCCGTGGATAGGCATACACCTCTCCCAACTATAGCAACAATTTTGTTACTATCCTTCTTCGTCCAAACGCTACTGGCTGGCAGCCAAAGGTTATCGAACAAGCGTATTGTAAAGATTGACTTGCTTTATTTATCTACACCTACACAGGTGTAGATTAAATTAGCTCAGAAACGACACAACTGATTTCGAAATAGGCTTTTACCCCAGAGTACTCTTGCCTACTGTTTACCCTAAAATACCCTTAGGAAACCCCTTTCAAAAGCTTTCACAAACCACCAAACTAAAACCCCGCTTACACCCCCAGGCAAGTTTCAATAGCGGCGGCAGCGCGACCCCGGCCTCTGGTTGGCTGCGCGGCTGGTCTCTAGTCCTGCACGGCACTAGGGCGCCGCCCTACGCCCAGCTCCAGCCCCAGGACCCGCACTCCAAGCTCGCAGTCGTCAAGAAGGCTCATGAAGACAACGCGACCATTAAGTAAACAGATGAAGGATGCTGATGAAACGATGGAGTTTGGTTGATTGAGGTTTTAGGGTTGAAGCATTCGGGTTCGGGTTTTTGTTACAGTGGTTGATTTGGTGTAGTGGTTGGATTAATACGGGAGGATTTTATGAAAAAGATTTTTAAAATGGGGATAAGGGTAACTAAAAATGGATTGTTATTTGGGGTGGACTTTACATTTACGTTAACCACTTTTTCAAAAACTGCATAACACGAAATTTTATGCGAAACAAGATCATTTAAATTTGAAATCCTTGTTTGAAAAGCGATAAATTTATCGACTTTCTGGTTTTGAAGAATATCTAAATGTATACGAGATGAAAATACGTCAGATTTATATAATCACCTATGATGTAAGTATACAATTAAATTCCATCGTTTATCAGTAGAATAAGATTGTTAAGTGCATTAAAAACGGTGTTAACAACTTTTAACAAAGTAGGTTTAACCTGTAAGCTAGGCACCGAAAGAGTGACCTCACGGTAAGCAAAGGGCTAAACACCATCTCCCATGAATGAACAGAACCCTGTCAATAGATGTAGGCACATGGTTGGTTGGACATTACTACATCTCTTGGCATAACTGTTGTTTATGAATATCAACTACAGTTGCATAATATCATAGAGTAACAAGTACCTACAGTAGTATACTCGTTATTCTATGATAATATTTAGCCTAGTTACTAAGTTGTTATTCCACCGTTTTTAATAAGGGGCAAAATATAGTACAAGCTGGATGAGAGGAATGTTATAAGGAAATGCTGCGTTCAAAGAACAAAATTTAAAGGGTTTTAGAGTTGAGGCATTCTGCATTTTGAGAACGTTAAGATAAGTACCTTCCAATATTCTACTTAATTGGCTTAAATTATTTTCGTTACGTATTTTATTTATCCATTTCTTTTATACAAAAAATATGTATAATTATCGTGTTATTTACTTAATTATTATTTTATATTCAAACGTCACCTTGCACCAAACATTTAAACCAAATTAAATCTATTTATTTCTTGCTTATACTGACGGAGCAGGACAGCAATAGATTTAATTTCGTTTAAATATTTAGTGCAAGGCACCTTTAGTTTCTAATTTGAAATATTGAATTAATTATTTTTAAAAATCTATAAATATTGTTCATCTTTAAAGTACTTGTTAAAAACATATAACATATCAAAATATAGAACTCTCCAGCAGTATCTAACAATGATTACCTACATATTTTATACTTTTAATATTAAAAGTTGAGCAAAATTTATGAGAAATGTTTAAATATTTTGCACATTATCTAATCTTAAAGTTTTTTTTTAGATTTAATTTAGTTTTTTGATATTTTACTTCAAATGGACTGCGTTTATCCCAGCTAAATAAAGTTCATTTGAATTATTCAATTACTTACTATTTATCTTTTCATAGCACACACAAATACAAAATAAATAAGTTGGCGTGTGTAATGAAGACCTTTTTTAGATTATATAAAAATATTGTATTAGAAATTCATTATTTACATAAGATATAAAAATATTGATATACCTAAGTTATGAATAAAACTTTCGTTCGGGCCCAGTTACAAACCATTTATATACTAAAACAGTCACTCTATTATATATTTTCGTAAACAAAAATCTAGTTTACCTATTAAATACATAAAATCCATACTCAGGTGTTTTCATATATCCAAGTAGATACACATAAAATATATTTATGTACCTACTAGGCTATTTAAAGAGGTATATAATCAGTCACTGACGGTTACTAGATTTATTAAATCATATACTTAAACAAAAATTTAATATGTAATAAGAAATATATAGAAAATATAATGTGATTCGATGTTGTATTTGAATAAAATGACGTTTTTGTAATTATCTCTCCTTTCCCTTTTTAAAGTATACAGTAACTGAAGCAATATCTCTACTTATACAAAAATATTTTAAATAAAACCAAATGTTATAAATTCAATTGTATATTTATTATACAGCAGTTAACAAGTCTGGCATTTGCTATAAGTACATAGTTTCCTGAATATTTATAAGTACTTTTAGGTAGCTGTACAAGAAGTCTTTTTAAATATCGAAATCTCTACTCGAATCAAATCGTGTTTAATTTTCATAGCATCATCAAAACAATTGAACAGATTTTATCAATTTACAAATAGGTCAACGCGATTATGTTGTACAGACTTACTTTAATGCTAGGTTTATCATTCTAAATTATTAAATTATACATTTTTGTAGACATCTACAGGTTAAATTCACTTTTAAGAGGATTTCGAAATATATACAAATCTAACCTACATTTTATACATAAGTACCTTTATATTGAATTATTCCTTAACACCTTTATAACGCCATAATATTAACATTATATTAACATTATATTGAAATACTTTGAACAAACCTCACTCGGCATCATGGCAGTATGTTTCAATCACTAACAATTAAGTACTTACAAGTTAACAAATTAAGCAATAATTAGGTAAATAATAAATATTTTATGACCACGGAATAGTTCATAATATTTAAAGTCTTTTTCACTTGTAACGTCCTTTCATCACTGTTTTTCACTCATATATACAAAAAATATATAGGATTACTTTCAACAGCCCTTGCTGCTTATAATCATGACAGATTATCGAAATCTGAAACTGGTATAGATGTTGCCGCGAAAGTATTGGTATAGGCATCCCGCATATAGTTACAGCATATACAGGATCTCCTACAAGCAGGCATCCCGTATAGAGATACAGAGATACAGTATACAGAGGATGAGTATCGAGGTACAGCAGCATATACAGGATGTCCTACAAGCAGGCGTCCCGGCAGTTCCCGTTGGCCCCGGGCACGTCGACGGCGCGCTCGTTGGGCACGTCCACGGCGCGCTCCCGCACCCCGTGCCCGTTCAGGGGGCCACGGGAACTTAATTGTCAAAGGTCTGTTGGAGAAATGGGGTAAGTTAGTGATGAGAATTACTAGCGATAAACGTTATTGTAAAGCGAAGAATGTTCGGTTGCGGTTTGATTTAATTACTTAATTGTTTTTATGAAGTATGTTAAGAATGGCTGGGTCAATTTTGAATGACTTAGGGTGCGTTGCACCATTTAACTTTAACTATTACAAACGTCACATCGTCTGTCAAAGCATCGGTTAAGCGAAAAATTGGTTGCACCATTCAACTATGGTTAAAATGACGTCATAACTTTAACGATAACCATAACCACCCCATGTTGGCCGGTTACTGTTAAAGTTAAAGTCAGGTAGCTGTCAAACCCGTTGTATAACCTCAAAGTAACAGTATTACGTACAAATATTAATATTCAATAATTCTTATCATGTCGCTTCTACGTGAAATAGTGCTTGAAACAAGTTCCTCAGAAATTGAGATTGAGGTGGAATAAGTACGGAACTTACGAAATATGAAGAGAAAGGTGTAATTTCAGAGAACTGATAGATTCGCAGGTTCCAGGTCTCAAAAATGTGGCTCGTGTGTTGGCTTTAAAACTAGAACCTTTCTTACTGCCTCCAACGACGAAGTAAGTGCACCTATTATTATGTTGTAGGTGTAATGATCATCTTCACCTCCAAATAAGCGTCCACTTCTAGCCATAGGCTCTTCCAAGGAGCGAAACAACACTGTGCCCTCGGCCTTCCTTATCCAGCCACTACCGGCTACCTGCGTAACTCTTTAATTGAATAACCTTGTTTTCAGAAATTTTGCAATCAGATAGATAGATAGATAGATAGATAAAGCGTTTATTTGATCCACTTTCTTACATACACAACAAATCACAATTACAGATATACACATTTGTACTTATAACTAGGTAAATAGTAGCTATGATAAAGACAGGTTTGTACTTAGCAGGTTGTGTGTTGAAGCGGACCAAAAGGGTGAAGTAACTCAGCGTGGATGTTTACTCCAGGAGCAAACCGCTGATTTTCAGTTACCTCCCATTTAATTGTTCCAAGGGTGCCGAATTACATAAATTGTGAGCAAAAAAAACTACTTAAAATATATTGTTTTGAAGAAAAATTACCTATTTTAGTTTGATAATGTTGTAAAGGTGTGCAGCTAACCAGCAAGAGACACAGGGTCGTACTCAGTGGATGACAGAGCACCCACCATAGTATTAATATTGCATGAATGTATTTATTGTTAGACGATCTGCGCCGGATGTAACAAAAATATAGAAAATATGTAATGAATAAATAGTTATTGTAGATAACTAAATTTGTTATCAAGTCTTTTGCTTAATAAGAAGAAACAATTTTATTTTATTTTTAAAATTAATTTTATTTTTTAAGAGCCTTATAGGTGGTGGAATATTATTCCAGCATTTTGTTGCTTGATAACGGAAACTTCCTTCAAACGCGGCGCTAACATGTTTAGGGACAGACAAAATTGGGCGGAAAGATCTAGTACCATACCTGTCATGAAAAGGGGAGAAACAAAGTTTAGAAAACAAGTATTCAGGTTTTTGAAACTTTAACACGTCGAAAACTAGGCTACAAGTATGCAGGTACCTTCGGGCCTCCATGTTTAGCATGGATGCTTTATTTAGAAAAGGAGTAATGTGTCCTCGAGGTGGTACGTCAAAACAAAAACGACA
Organism: Plutella xylostella; assembly: GCF_932276165.1. NCBI lineage: Eukaryota > Metazoa > Arthropoda > Insecta > Lepidoptera > Plutellidae > Plutella > Plutella xylostella. The sequence continues at coordinate 7,327,006 of NC_064005.1, forward strand.
GCAGGCGTTTTGCACCCGCTGTATTAGACGCCGAGTTCGCTCAAGAAGACAAGGGCCGTAAACAGTATCTCCATAATTCAGCCTAGAGAGGATTAGAGTCTCACACAGCGTAATGCGTACTTTTTCTGTTAGTAAGGAGCTAATCACTCAAATACAGAAATATATCAATGAAAATAAGGACAGAACTAAGAAGAGTGCAGCCCATTATTGTGGCTACGGCATAGCTGCATAATATATTATGTAAACAAAATAGAGACCCTGTGCTGTACCACCAGCTAGGTTTTTTATGATGATTCATCATCTGATGAAGAGGAACCTGTCTATGCAGTTAACAGGAATGATGAGCATAATCGAAGGATGTCAATAAATAATTATTTTAATAGATTACATCGTTAGTTTTTATTTCAACTTGTTAAGAATTAATTAATAAGATAATTAATAATAAAGGTTTCTATTCTATTATGTAGTCTGAGCCTATCTGAAACCTAGTTAAACATTGTGAGAGATATGGCGTTTCGACTTTCTCCGTGTTCGGCATCATAAGGGTCACAGTGACAGTTAAACAAAGTCCATTTTTCTCTCCACCTTTAATTTGCAAGGTGCGGGTGCCTATATAAATAGAGTGAGTCGCCCGCGCGCCTCAGTTGGTTTTTGATTTTTGAAGTGAACACTTCGGCAAAATGGCTCAATGTAGCCACGGTTCTCGTCGGCTTCGCTCCGACGGGGAAAAATATAATATTGAATTTGCGGAGTCCTCGCTGCCGGGAGCTGTAGCGTGATGCGGACCAGGCGGCGCGGGGCCTGCCGGCCATTGCTGAGGATTTCGCAACGAAGGTTTGAGTTGATAAGCCGTGAGTAAAATGCTATTATTTACTGCTTTTAAAAGCTCAGCCACTGGTCATAATGCTCCGGCGCTTGGGGTTTTTATCCCTCGCAGTAGGGTCCGATTCAATAGTCGTGGTGATGATTGATCACATATTCCGGTCCTACTAGTGGCGCTTGAGCTAGATACTTACATTAATGACCGCTTTAAGTAAAGCAAATACTGTTAATTTTATACAGGAACAAAATAATAAAAATATATTTTTCTACCCTCAATTTCTAATATTTTTAGAAAACAGTTGATAAAAACTTTGCTATTACAATAATGCACTTGATTATAGCTTATGTAAGGCTTTACAAACAGGAGCTTTCCAGGACCGTCATAGGATTTTTTACAGGAAGCACGTGGCTCCGAGTTTCAGTATGTTGGGACATTGTGGCATGTGCGGCGAGTAATGTGATCCGCCGGTACCTACCCGCTGAGGGTAGGCAGGCCGATTCGGTGAAATTGAAGTTTCGTGTAACCTGCACCCGGCCCTGTGCTCCCGCGCTGGCCGCCGCCGCCGTCTCGTGGCACCTGCATCGCAGCGTACACCCGGCCCTGCGCTCGTGCCCTGGCCACCGGTTCGTGCCACCTGCATCGCAGCATACACCCGGCCCTGTGCTCCTGCGCTGGCCGCCGTCTCGTGCCACCTGCATCGCAGCGTACACCCGGTCCTGGCCCTGGCCACTGGTTTGTGGTACCTGCATCGCTGCATAGACCCAGCCATGCACTCCTGCCCTGGCGGCTGTACACCCGGTCCAGGCCCAGGCCACCGTCTTGTGCCACCTGCATCGCAGCGTACACCCGGTCCTGGCCCTGGCCACCGGTTTGTGCTACCTGCATCGCTGCATAGACCCAGCCATGTACTCCTGCCCTGGCGGCTGTGTTGTCCCACCTGCATCGCTGCGCACACCTGGCACTCCTGTTCTGGTTGCCAGATCCAAACGCCCCCTGTCTGGGAAGAGATTTCATGCTCAGCGGAACCGCCTGCACTATTGCTAGCACGGTCATCATCATCATCAGCCATCATTATGAGTGACTTATTTAGAAGGTATATAGGAACGTGCGCTATTCATCAGTGATTTTGGCATATGCAGACGAACGTTTACTGCCAAGGTTGGTCATGTTAGCCATACAAGGGCACACCAACGAAGCCTGAGTAACCACCTGCAGTCGCCGTAGCCGCATCGGCATGGATGACAACAAATCGGGTAACGTGCACCGCTTCTAAAAGTGTTATAGCACCTCAATTTGATGCCTCCGCTGAGGTAGGGTATTCTATTAAAGCAGCTTTCTTCTGAACTGCCCAAAGTGACCTGTAGACTGCTCCTGGGGATAGTTGTGCAATAAATTTTTTATTTCGATGTCTCTGCTGAAGAAACTGTCTAATGCAGCTTTTGTTCTAAACTGCCTAAAGATCATTGGACTGCTCATGGGAATGGTGACGCACGGTAAGTACAGGAGCGTTACTCTATACTGATGAGAAACGAACGAACGAGAGCTGTCGTGCAATCGGCACGTTTAATACATACAAACAGATAGAGCGGCTCGCGCCGCAGTGCACTGAAAGTTCGTTTTTCGTCATATAAAGTGACCCCCCAGACACTATCTTAAGTGTCATGACACATCGGCAGATTCCAGCTTTGAGTCTTTTCTTTTCTCGGCTATGAGCAAAGTGAATTAATTCCTGATTTCGTGAAAGTCGCTGTTGCTATACCATACCGCTTCACAAGTTACCGAATTTATTATGATCCTACTGTCGGGTGATCATGATCGGAGTGTCATCGTGGTTTCTGAGTGGCACCATATTAGCTGTCTTCCTTATGTCCCAGTGGATTGTGAGTGTGTATCCGAGCTCTTTGTTGAAAAATGCGTGAACCTCCTACGAAGCAGCTGTCTACTAGTTGTGTATCGAATAAATCGATGGATAGTAACGGTGCTCTTGCACGAGACGACTACCTTTTGGTAAAATTATAACTTCCACTATTCTGGGAACATGCATATACCTACTGTGTACTGTGTATCACATCACGTATAGCCGCAGCCCTACTCAATGTACGGGGCTAGATAATAAACAATGGCAGTCGTCATTAAATTTCTATGAATTTCGAAGGTCATCATTTGGAGCACAATCCAAAGTGTGAAAGTACCTATTCATGCCTAAACGGCTTCTCTAATGAAAATGTATTTTTAATTCGATTCTGGCGCAAACGTTTCATAACTATTTTTCAACACTGTATCTGCTGAAACTACTTAGACTGACTGGTTAAGGTGCAGACGTGCCGTTTTCACAATTCCATTTTGAGTAATCCTCAACTGTTTTATGGATCTTTCAGTTAGTTACGTAACTAGTTACCAAGTAAAAAATTACATGTGTCATGCTCGTACTCGCATCTCATTTAGGAGCTCTCTGGCCTCTAGCTGAAGGCTAGAACTGGTATATATATCTACTAAGCTAGTACAGAGTTATAACCGGGAGCGGTGACGTGGTAGCTGCTTGATTTATTAGAGTTTGCTGAAAACTTTCTAAATAAGTAATAATTATTAGTCATAATATTAACTCTTCGCAGTTCTTTCAGAATGCAATACCAGGTCGCTGAAGTAGGTAACCTTCCTTAGCTGGACAACAACAAGCCTTTTTGTTTTAAAGAATGTCGCAGTTATTCGCCGTTCCACTGTCATATCGATGTCCAAGGACTTTTTCTTGGGTATAGCTAACTACCTAAGTTTACCTATAGATAGCCGCAAGCTATCGGCTGTTGGCGAACTGTCAGTTCTGATTTATAAGTCAGGCTCGAGGTGGCTCGTCCAACTGTCCATGTTCCTGCCACCATGATTGTTGCTTCCACAGATTAGAGAGTCTATGTTGGCTGTCGTTGCATCAGGTCTGATCAGGTACAACGAACATCTTTACGTACCATCTTTATTTAATCGAGCTATTTTATTTTGTTTTATCTAGGTTGACTTAATGGTTTCAAAATCGAACCTACAACAATGTAAGTAGGTACCTACCTACGTACCTTTGAAGTTGCAACAAGGCGAAGCCTTAAGGTTTTGGCCGAGACCTGCCTTTAGTGTTGACGAACATACCTAAAGGTGACCTTGTTAATGTTTTTCATATGAAGTACTGAACATTTTACTTATCCTGGTGGCATGACTGATCATTTAGCCGGGTTTCGTTTATCAACTATTATAATTGTTATTGTTGTGTTAATCAATCTTTATTAATTGATGTCATCTACCAAGGAATGCTGCCAGAGCTCATAATATTCACACATGATGATACAGAATGATAGTAGCCGACAAAATCAGTGCAAAGGCTTATAAAATAACTTTCCTTCCTAGTAGGACTGCACAGGAACTCGTTAACCGCCGAGTTAGTTAGAATACAAAATTAGACTGTGTGTTACTTGTCAATCTAGAATATGAATATAGTGACCTGCATCATGTTTTGAAAAACTGAATACTTAGTTATCCGCCAGTGTCACAGCCTTCATCCAATCTTTTCCAGTAGCTGATGAGGCTGAGATATTTAGTAAAATTATCTTCCCTTCAAGCACCACTCCTCGTTCCAAGGACTAGATGCCGCGCCAGGTGTTGCAGGCCGTGTCGTCGTACAGGGCTGACTGAGCAGGTCCTCGAGGCTCCAGGGTCGGCTGCTGCATTTCTGAGGTCAGTCCAGAATTACATACCCTAGTCAGCATGTGCTGGCCTGAGCCCCAGCGGCCTGGATCGATATTCTACATTTTACAGCTTTTAAATATTGTTGCAAAGTATTTCACTGGTTCCATCCATTGGCTAGTGTATGTTAAAAATATTGCCTTGACAATAACAATATTTTGATCAATAATTACTTATAAGTATTGCTTTCGAAGAGGCACTGTGTGTATCCATATGAATAAATACCTACCTATATGTATAGGTACATACCTTCCATAACTTTCTGACAAGTGAGGAATAATAAGGAAGTACTTAAGTCTTATGTATACTTATACCTTTCTTTTTAGTATATCTATTACCTAGAAATCTATGCATTATAAATTTATAGATTCAAATATTTATCTACTGATATACTCATCAGTAGCTTATGGGTCACAGTTGGTTTTCTCTCCACCATGCGATAATAAACACATCTCACAATGTTTAACTAGGTTTCAGATAGGCTCAGACTACATAATAGACGCATTTTTCCTGAAATAAAAATGACATATTATGTATCTAGCCTATCTGAAACCTAGTCATTTCTGCATGGTGATATTACAACTGAGGCGCGCGGGCGACTCACTCTATTTATATAGGCACCCGCACCTTGCAAATTAAAGGTGGAGAGAAAAATGGACTTTGTTTAACTGTCACTGTGACCCTTATGATGCCGAACACGGAGAAAGTCGAAACGCCATATCTCTCACAATGTTTAACTAGGTTTCAGATAGGCTAGATACATAATATGTCATTTTTATTTCAGGAAAAATGCGTCTATTCTATTCTCTGGGGGTGTAAGTACCTGCACCTGGCTCTCTCGAATGGAACCTTTGTGCATATCCCCAAGGTCTAAACTGCCTTCCAAAGCTTGGACCATTTCTCCACTACGCTGGTACACTGCGGGTTGGTGGGTTCACATATCTAGATGTGCTAAATCTAGATAAGCAGGTTTCCTCACGATGTTTTCTTCACCGTAAGAGCGATGGTATACATTGTACTTATGTTAAAAGAACTCATTGGTACATGTCAGCGCCGGGATCGGACCCGCATCTCTCGCGTGAGAAGCGGGCGCTTACCCGACTGAGCTACCACCGCTCTTAATAAAGGCTTATTAGATTCTACTTTGTCGCGGGTTTTATTGATGATAATCTTTTGGTCAATATTTGGAGGAACAACAGACTTAGTTCCTATGACATGTTGACTTTGAGTGCTTTGACAGAGAATGACGGCTACAATGTACTCTGTGACGGCTTCAGTCCGACAGCTAGATTTGGTATTTGATGGTGTAACACGTTACAGTAAAATTTTAACTGTAACGACTCTGTCATTGCTAAGTTTAACCTTAACTATTACGATAACCGGGATGTTGATGCAACCCACCCTAAGAACGAAAGGTTGAAGTAGATCGCAGTCACTGCATTCAATCCGTGACCACATACTGATAGAAGACATGCGTTAAACTTACATATCTGAAGAGATCGGTCAGTAGGGGCTATAAAAATAGGAAAATAAATAGAAATCCTTACCCATAGTCTCCTGTTGCAGCTCTAGTTTGTACGCGGGGTTGTCGTACGGAGGTAACGACGAGTCCCGAGGGGCCGATGGCACGCCTGAAAGAAAATATGCTTTATATTCAGAAAATTAGGTTGCGGCGCTATGTTTGTGAAGATTGGCCGTGTGTTGGTAGCCGACTGAACTGTTAGAAGGGTTTTCACCGTGGTGAAAGAATTGATCAGTCAGATTAGCATCAGCGAATTCCTATAAGGAACATAGGTGATTAATCACTCTATGAGGCTCCTTTTGTGCCCCTTCTTTCTTATCCTATATATATAATGTCAAAAAAACTCAAAATACTCACTAGTAATAGGCACAGACCGCGGCCGGTGCCTCCTGACAACAATCAGCAGCAGCAGCAGCGAGGTCACTGCCCCCAGCGCCGCCACCACGCCCACCACCACCAGCGAGCCGTAGTAGTCGCCCCGCGTGGTGGTAGGCCCCCCGCGCGCGCCCAGCGATGATGCCTGCTCTATCTCGTCTGCGGATGAGAGGGGATGAGTTAGAACTTGAAGAAGGGCATTAAATAAGGTCTGTAGCAGCGCTTATAAGAAAAAAACACTGTAAGAATCTGAGATCACGTGATGACTACGTATGATTCACGTGAGTATGTAAAATGTAAGTAAATAGATTTTAGACTACATAAGCAGACTAAGGCGGAGAAGGCTAGAGGGTCATTCAGCCCTTGACAGGCTTATGCCGGGTTGCCCCAACAAGAGACCTGTGATGCAATAATATTAAGGCATTTCCCCACAGTGGCATAGTTAATGGAATTTGTGAATTTATAAAATGAAAACTCACTATCCACAGGAGAGTCTGAATCAGCTGGCTTCGTCATGATCTCCAGCACATTACTGGTCTTCACCTTCCCGTTAGTCAGGAATAACTCCAGCCACACTCGGCATCTGAAAACAGAAATACATTCGTAAATAAGTATCTTCAGTTTCTATTATATATGTATAAGTACCTCCTCAATCGGATATCGTAGTAAATACAGAAAATTCCATCATGCGGATAATAGCAACCGCCATCTTGAACACAGAAAGCGCCATATTGCGGTTACAGCATCCGCCGCATCCGCCATTTTGAATTACACTACCATCTTAGACAGTTACTACTACTACTATACACGGCTCACCTGGTGTCGGGCTCCATGCCAGCCAGCAGCAGCTCAGTCCGCGTGTCCCTCGCCGCCAGCTGGAACGCGTCGTGTTCGCGCCCGCGCCCGCCGCCGCACGCGTGCGCGCCGCGGTACACGCGCACCCAGCGCTCTACAGGCTCTAGATACTGTACCAAGCTAGCCATATTGCTTATAGCCAACGACCTCGTATACTATCATAAATACAACCAGCGCCATATTTATTACAGGGACCGCCATTTTGAATACAGTAACCGCCATCTTGCGGATATACTACCCGCCATTTTGAATACAACGACGGCCATCTTGCAGATACGACCGCCATCTTGAATATAGGAAGCGCCATCTTGGGGATATACGACCCACCATCTTGAATATAGCAAGCGCCATCTTGCAGATATAGCAACCGCCATTTTGAATACAGCCAGCGCCATCTTGCAGATATAGCAGCCGCCATTTAAAAAGGCTCCATGCCAGCCAGCAGCAGCTCAGTCCGCGTGTCCCTCGCCGCCAGCTGGAACGCGTCGTGTTCGCGCCCGCGCCCGCCGCCGCACGCGTGCGCGCCGCGGTACACGCGCACCCACCGCTCCGCACACTAGATACTGTACGAAGCGCCGTCTTGCTTATATGTATAGCCAGCGCCATCTTATACTATCCTAAATACAGCCAGCGCCATATTTATTGCAATGACCGCTATCTTGATGAAATAGCGGCCGCCATCTTGCAAATACAGCGGCCATCTTGTAGATACGGCCGCCATCTTGAATACAGCAAGCGCCATCTTGCGGATGTACCACACGCCATCTTGAATACAGCCAGCGCCATCTCGCAAATATAGCAACCGCCATTATGAATTACACCACCATCTTTAACAGCTATCACTACTACAGTATCTATGTCTACATACCTAGTATCAGGCTCCATGCCAGCCAGCAGCAGCTCGGTCCGCGTGTCCCTCGCCGCCAGCTGGAACGCGTCGTGCTCGCGCCCGCGCCCGCCGCCGCACGCGTGCGCGCCGCGGTACACGCGCACCCACCGCTCCGGGGGGGAGGGCACCCCGCGCCAGGTGATAGATGCTGAGGTGGACCCGACGGAGGCTGCTTCGATGGTGACGGACCAGTTGTAGGGGTCTGTGGAAGAGTGAGAATATGTTTATGGATAGGGAAATAATTTTTGGTTTGGATAACTGTAATATGTATGTAGTTAAGAGTTTATAGGATCTACTTTGACCATAAGAAGGTAGGTCCATAATGATAGTGGATTCTATGGTCCATTGGTGAGGGATAACAATTATTATTGGAAATTGGAAAGCACTGTTTGCTCTTACTAGTAAGTCCTGGCACGCATATGGCCTCTACCAGTCATCATGTTCATTAACGAAGTGAAACTCCCGTTGCATCCCTTACCAATATAAGGCTGCGTGACAAACTCCACACTAGTCGGATCAAACAGCTTAACGACAGCCCGGGGCGGTGGCACCAGCACCAGCGAGGCCTCGTAGCGGTTGCCGGAACTCAGGTCCACCGTAGAGAACACACTATACCAAGCGCCATGATGCTTATACGTAAAGCAAGCGCCATCTTGGGTAGAGTGACCGCCATGTTGAATTTATTCAGCGCCATCTTGCAGACCAAAATACCGCCACCTTGGATACAACGCGCTCCATACACGCTTTACGCTTTTTTATTCGAGAGATTATGAATAAAACCGACATACTCATGGTCAGCTTTCTCTAACTATCTACCCTAAATTCCTTACCAATATAAGGCTGCGTGACAAACTCCACACTAGTCGGGTCGAACAGCTCCACGACGGCCCGGGGTGGCGGCACCAGCACCAGCGACGCCTCGTAGCGGCTGCCGGGGCGCAGGTCCGCCAGCTCCGCGGTGGAGCGGCTGTGGTGCAGCAGCTCCGTCATCAGATAGATGGGTGTGCCCACTGGACGGTATCTGGAAAAAGCCAATTGATAATTGAGTGGATTAGAAAATGGTTAGTCCAGTTTTATTGGAACACTTTATTCTGTTATTAGAGGGTGACAATAGATAAAGAAAATTACTAGAATTAATGTTCCTAATAGTCTACTTTGGGAAGTATAATTAAATTCTAGTTTAATTGAATTGGTGTAGACCATTGAAAACCGATAAGGAATATACCTTATTCAGCATGGAAAATCGCTAAAAAGTATTGATCAGCACGAAAAAGAATATAGTGACTTACCTGACTTGAATACCATCGATCAGCAACAGTTCGTCTTCAGAGAAGTGCCTCCAGATGACGTGCGCCGCGGTGTCATTGACCTCCACCACTGTCAGCTTGCAGTCCACTGGTCTACGCTTCTCTTCCACCTGAGAATTAAAATAAACTTTACCTATATGCCTTCGTTTAAAAGGAAGAGGATTTCCTAAAACATACATAGTTTACATAGGAACTAAGGGTCAACGCCTGCTTTCGGCATCGGCAGGCATCAGGAATACATTACTTTTTACATCATAATACATTAACTTCATGGAAATAAAGTTGATTTTTCTATGATAATATGGACGGACTAACAAAAATACCGCTTCAGCATGAATCATGGAAATTTCTACTTTATTACACGATGTTAATGTATAATGCTATTTTTCATCAACAATCTTGATGCCTGCCGATGCCGATAATGGGCGCCGACCCTAAGGGACTTGACTCTACTGACGCTATCACTTTTTATTACAATGAATAATAAAAAAAAGACTTGAATTTCACTACTACCAAAAAACCACATCCCGCAAGGGTAGTTGACGTAGCACAAAGCACACTGAACCGATGACTTTAGACAGGTAGTCGGTATTATTTGCGCGAGAAGGCTGTTGACTGAGCGGGTGTTATAATGTGGAATTTATCTTTGTTCAAAGCTCAGTAAACACTCATATATGCTTTTCAGACTGAGAGGTATTGTTAATATGGATACACTTATAATAGCCTATCATGCATATGTGGCATCCACACTTCGTTATGGGATAATTTTTTGGGGCAACTGCACTAAAAAAGATACAATATTTAAAGCGCAAAAAAGAATTATCAGATCAATGTGTGGTCTTAAAACGACAGACAGCTGTAAGCCGTACTTTAAAAAAAATGAAATATTAACTCTAACAAGTCTTTATATCTACGAAGTCGCGTTATTTGTAAAAACAAATCCTAATCTCTTCATCAAAGCAGCAGAGGTACATCACTCCAGTAGAATCCGTTCGATCCATAGGAATAGGATATGTGTCCAAAGCTCAAAGACTGCTTTAATGAATAAAAGTGTTTTCTGCATGTCACCACTTATCTATAACAAAATACCGAACAGTATTAGAGATTTAGACCTAAAATTATTTAAAAGAAAATTATTTAAATTATTGACTGATAAATGCTATTATACGATAACAGATTTTTTTGGAGATACAACAATATAGGTAACGAATGAGATTGACAATGGACTACTCGGTTACAAATTATTTACTTTATGACATTGACTTTTTCTAATTACTTACAATCTATTTATTTACTCACCTTAGCTATTATTTAATACCTATTTAATTTAAATTTAATTATTGATTGATAATATTGTTAATTGGATACCTTCTTTTGTACATTTGCCTGTTACTATTAGTTTGCATGTATTAACTAGTGTGCTATATCACTAAATGTTATTTTATTTTATTTTATAATTGTCGGGTCACTAACAGCTATTCATTACACAGTAAAGTATTATGATTATAGAATCAATAAGCCATTTAAAAGAGACCACTGATGGAATACAGAACAAGAAGAAAAAAAAAAAAGTGATAAGCGCTTACTTAGTAAAACACACTATTTACGAGAAACATAGTACATACTACTATAATATAGTCACCTACTATATAGTAAAGTAATCTACTGGTTTACAAAATACAAAAAACAAAACTTAATTATGGTTTATCGCTTGCACCAAAAAATTGTCTGCTAATCGCCTGCCTCCTGTTCGTATGCTTAATAAGCAGTACATGGAATGTACCTACTACCAATTGTATAAGATCTCCATTTACCTGTGTACACGAATAAAGAGTTTGATTTGATTTGATTTGATATGTAAAACTTTAATTGTAGTGCACCCGTTGAATTCTTTTATATGGCAAAGTTTTCATTCCATACTAAACTCATCTTATTATATTTTTTCAAATTACTTTCGCTACCTCTTCATCTGTGATTTTCAATATCTACGTAAGGCTTCTAAATCCCTGTACTGACTTTCCCAATACAGGGAATCCTAGTGGAGGAGCACGGGTTCTCAGTTTTACTAACTTATACCTTTTCTTCGGTTCAATAAAGAATTTATTATTATTAACGTATATAAATATATAAAAATCCCTCACCCTCGGAGCATCTCTAGTAGTGACACTATACACGGCACTCTCGGGCTCCACGGGCAGGTTGTGCAGATACAGCTTGCCGCGCACGCGGTAGGTAGTGGATGGCTTCAGGCCGTTCAGCTGGAACTCCAGGCGAGATGTGCTGAGGATCTCGTCAGTAGGCGCGAAGACTTGGGAGTACCAGCGGGATACGTCCTCGTCACTGAAAAAGGGAGGAATGGTGTTGTTAGTCACATATTTGGGCAAAGATGGATGGCACCGTAGATAAAACCGATGTTTTAGGGAGCTTGTTTACCAATTTTGAACGAATTTATCCTGCCTATAAGTTTGAAGGCAAGGAAGGAAAATTTACGAGTAAAATCACAAATCAGGGAAAGTATACAGGCCATGACCCCCTGAGTCGCAGTCTTTCGGCTTAGTATCCCTTTTTGCAACATTCTATATTATTGTAATAAATAATACTTACGGTTTATCAGTATACCGCAGATCCACACTTCCCCTCAACCCGACAAGCACCGGCGGAAGTCCAAACAGCATCTTGATGCTCGTCGGCGAATCAGACTCCAGCGAAATGACCGATAGCTTCTTGTTATCATCCCCATACTTCGGCGGCGGAGGCAGCGTGTGCGGGGGGATAGGTGGAGGCAGATGTGGGTTGGGGACATGGTCTGGCAGCACTGGGCGGTGCACGTTGTTCTGGTCGTAATCCGCCAGGTCTTCCTGAGGGTATTCAGGTTCTTCAGGAGGTATAGTTGGCAGGAACACTGGCAGTTGAGGCATGTGAGGTCCTGTGGTGGTCAAGACCGGTGGCGCTCCTGGAACTGTTGAATGGAAGAGGTTAGATTAATACGTAATACTTTTGTATGGTAGACTAGAAGACAACAAATTGAACAAATAAATTAATTAGTAATGATGTTAATAATGAATAGTAATAATCATCTTGGCTTGTTAGTCATCATTTCAACTTGCAAGGTATTTAATACTAATACTACGAGCTTCAAGTTTCTACAACAACATCTACATCAGACAAAAACAGAAGTACATTTAAGAGATATTCCCCAAATATGGTCCACCACAAACCTTTGCGTGTGGTATTTTGTATGTATTGCCGATTGTCCTCAATAGATCTCCCGAGTTGCCTACTCACTTTGGACCCCATCTGACCCATTAGCTGGTTAAAATCAATCATCTGTTGCATATAAACTGCTTTCAAGTTCTCTTCTGGATCTTGAAATGACCGTCTTACTTCCACCTTTAATTCAGGAACCTTTAAAATATTCAGGTAAGGATTGGGATATTTTTTCAGTGCCATAGATTGCTCACGTAAATTAGTAACATGCCTACCACTGTAAAACTTTTTAGCTGCATGATACAGCTTTGGTTGTTTGTAAGAATTCAAATTTAAGTGAGTCCGATTGTTAGGCTCAAAATACTTTTGAGATTCGGTCGTACTAGTAGTAAGTGGTTTGTATGCCATAGAATCCATTCTTCCTTGTTCCTGAGGCGTTCGAAAATATTTAATCCGGTTAAAATTTCTGGCAGATTGTAGCTGATTTGGGGGGTTAATGTTTGGTCTAACCACATGCATGTACTTCTCTTGGGGCGTTATACTATGCATTGCATTTGATTGTATGTAGTCAGAATTAATTGTAGTAGATGCCATGACCTCACGGTAGACAACATCGGGTCTGTACACTTTACGAAGTGGAATATCGGGAAGTATTGCATCGGCTCCGATTGGATACCTATATGTTAGAGCTGGGTCTATATGTTGTGGCTGCAAAGCGTCTGATATTGGAGGTTCTAATCTCATATTTGCTGGATTCGGGCGTATAAGATCCATGGTTTCTTGCATAGTTGGTTTTTTAGCAGGTAATATTTCAGGATGTATTATATGGGATAGGGAGGCATCGGGTTCAATGATACTAGAAGCAGAATCGTGATGGTAAACTTTATCCAATCGAGCTATATCTTCATTCAGACTTTCATGTTCTACCGACGACACACCTTGAGTTTTGCTGAATCTCTCATTTGAAATACTTTCCGAATGCTGTGGCTGATCTGTTGTCGTTGTATAAGCTTTTGGTTCTAGATGGTTTACAGGTGATTTGGATTTGTTCTTGAAATCTTTAGAAGAATATAATTTATTTTTAAGCTTTTCAGATAATTGTTTTAGCAGCGGTTTAACAGACAAATTTGAGTGAGGATGATGTTTCACAGCTTTATCACGTTCGGTTGTTGATGTTAAAGTATCAGGTTTGTATGAATTTGCAAGAGGCATTAGAGTTATGCGAAAGCGTTCATCTCTTTCTTCTGTCCGATCAAGACTTGGAGCTTCATTTGATGAGTTAGCTGTAAGCAATGATGAATTGTGAAAACTGACATGCAATGATGAAATGAATACTTAACTACTATTATGGCACATCCAATTTACTTAATACCAAAACTATTTATCATAGGGAGTCCCCAACAGTCATCAGTATATAAAGAATAGTTTTATGATCATGATAAAGCTTAAGCTCGCTTTAAGCGATATGACCGCCATTTGTACCTACGTGATAGCACATGAAATTCTGTAACTGTACAAAAACCTTTCCATTTTTATTCCTCCAACGCAAAGACTCACCATTAGACACGCATCCCCACTTCTTGCAACAATCCTCGTCTGACACATTCACGGGGGCAGGCCTGAACATGGGGGGGCACCGCAGCGTCTGCGGGGGCAGCGGCGGGAGGGGGGAGCACACGTCCTGGCAGTCCAGCTCGCCGTTCTCGCAGAAGCAGCGCTGCTCGCACCCGGTGAGGGTGATCGGGACCTCGCTCCAGTTCGGGATGCTGGGGGAGATGGTGTTGATGGTTAGAAAAGTGGTGTAGACACTGTGAGGTTACCACCGCTCGCTCGCTTGTCAAATCTGTCGTAACTTGTATGGATCCGACAGATGTTTGAAAGGCGAGCAACGCTGCTAGGATTGTTAATTGCTAATGTGTCGGTGGTGGTGGGGTAGCTGGTCATTCTGAGTGCGAAGTTTTATCTCGCACCTTCAGAATAACAGTTCCACATCTCAAAATATGACGACGTTGAGTTATAGTCATATAAAAACTACAAAATGTATGTTCATGTCTACAATCACTGTCCTTTTTAGAAGGTATCAAATATTTTTAGACTAGGTAGGTACTATATTTTTGAGAAGAATAAGTAAAATTTAAATGAAAACTTTGCATTGCAAAGAAAATGCAAAACCATTCTGACGTAACCTGCATCATTACACCACATCCAAACTACACTTACGTATGCCCCGCTAGTTTGCAGCTCCCGTCACTAAGACACCGGGCGGCGCGAGGGCAGCAGTTGGGCGGGCGCGGCGCGGGGCCGGGCGCCCACTGCACGCAGCCGCGAGACACCAGCTCCAGCCCCACGTGGCTGGGGCACGCCAGCACGACCATCTTTGCGTCTTTGTAATACACTCACGAGCAATGAAAAAGGTCCACTTATAGAATGGCGACTCCAAATGATGCCATTTTTTTACTATTAACTAAGAAACTACAGTATTTTAATGGGCTGTTAAATGTACATCAATCTTTCGGATAGCGTCATTAAGCTACTTATTTCCGTTTAGGAGTAATTTGGTGCTATTATATTGCCACTAGAGCTTTTTCATTGCTCTGTTATAATAGATCCTTACTACACTTACGTATGCCCCGCTAGTTTGCAGCTCCCGTCACTAAGACACCGGGCGGCGCCAGGGCAGCAGTTGGGCGGGCGCGGCGCGGGGCCGGGCGCCCACTGCACGCAGCCGCGCGACACCAGCTCCAGTCCCACGTGGCTGGGGCACGCCAGCACGAGCATCTTTGCGTCTTTGTAATACACTCACGAGCAATGAAAACGTTCCAGTTAACAAGATGTCGACACCAAATGACCCCAATTTTATTTAGAAACTGTAATGGAAAATATTTTGATGCGCTCTTAAATGTGCTTCAGTATTACTGATAGCGCCCTTAAGCTACTATTCTCTGTTTAGGAGTAGGTAATTTGTTTCTATTGTAACTGGAATTTTTTCATTGCTCATAGATCCGTACCACACTTACGTATGGCCACCTAATTTGCACGAGTCACGCTGGCTTAGCTTTGCTTCGTTATAATAGATTTTTAATACACTTACGTATGCCCCGCTAGTTTGCAGCTCCCGTCACTAAGACAGCGGGCGGCGCGAGGGCAGCAGTTGGGCGGGCGCGGCGCGGGGCCGGGCGCCCACTGCACGCAGCCGCGCGACACCAGCTCCAGCCCCACGTGGCTGGGGCACGCCAGCGCCGCGCACTCGCTGCGGTTGTGGCCGACACACTCGCAGAGCTCTGTGCAGCCGATGTGGTATTCTTCGCCTGGGGGTGGAATGTTGTAATTTTTTAATTTGGATAATAGGGTAGGACTTTACTGTTTTGTTATTATGTTTAATTTTAGTAGTAAACGTGTTCTTTTATCTACTAAATATGACTTATGGCCATGCATAGTAGCTTTGTAGCTTAGTTAATGCCACAAAGGCTATATATTTAAGAAGTGGCTATGATTATACAATATTGATAAACAAACCGTTTTTACTTACCAATTGCATACATAATGCCCTCATGAAGGCATCCGGTAATAGAGTCGTTTTGTTTCGACTGTTGCAACTCACTCATGTCAACACCAGTGTCCGAAGCAGTCACCGTAAAATTAAACTTAGTCCCCGTTTCCTTAGTTTTCAAAACGTAGTCCTTTCCTCCATCAAGATTTAGGATTAAATTGGAATATTTGAGTTCTATGTCTTTGTAACTTTTACCGCCATCGCTGCTCAGTAGTAAATGTATAGGGTCTTTGGTGTTATTAGGGTGGATGAGGTTAACTTGGACTGTTTGGTTTTGAAGCACAGTGACGGAACCTATTGGCTCCATTAAAACCAGGGGTCTTTGTGCCATTGGGGGCTTGTTCGTGTATAGTTCTGTTCTTCTGTCTGCTTCTTTGTCATTGGCTGGTAGTCGGTCATCATTATTTCTGATTAGTTCTTCTTCTTTCTCATAGTGGTACTCATTGTCTTCAGGGAGCGGCGTCGGTGCGAGCGGTTGGAACTGTGACTGAAGAAATACAGTTAAGTTAAATAATTGTATATTTATTAATTGAATAATTAAAATATTTGAAAATTTCAATAGCCATTACATAGAGTTTTAGATGGGTTCCGCTCATCTGGCATAATCTTTATTGACCAAAACTCATTTCGCATAACTCGTATGGTCTAAACTTTTTTGGCCGAACCATCACTTTGCCAAGACTTATGTGGCATAAGGCTCGTTTCGTCTAAAACTCTTTAGGCACAATCTTTAAACACCTAAGTTTCGTTTGCTCAAATTTATGTTCGTCTATATCTATGTATAATCTTGTTTCTCCTAATGTTGTCTTAATAAATAATATATTAAGTATGTAGTAAATGTACAAATTGTGGTATTTTTCTCCTACATCCCGAAAATCACCATATTGTATGATCAAAAAATCGAAAGTTAACGACCAATATAATTATTACAAATCCCATGAGATCGAAACCTAAAAATAGGTGCGACGACGAGCAAAGCGAGGAGGAGCGTGTTAGGTGCACATGTTCATCAAAACAAAAGCGGAGCGCAGCGAAGCGGAGCGGAGCGTTTTCCAAACAGCGGAAATAATACAAGGCACCAGTTTGCGCTATGTAGGGAGACGCCGTCAAAGTTAAAGCCAAACGAATATTATTACTTTGTATAAACCTATGCCATAGCATTATTAGACTATTCAAGATTTGGCCATACCATTATTAGGCTAAACAATGTTATGCGAAATAACTTTTTACTAAACGAGATTTATGCCATACGATTTTCGGCGTAACGAGACTTTGACCAAACGTTACTATGCAATACGAGATTAGCCAAATAAATCTTATGCCAAAAAAGGTAGAACCGTTTTAGATAGATAACTAAAAACTACTTAAGTATAGTTAAATAGTGCCTAAATAGGAGAACTATGATGAATAAATGAGAAATACTGGAGGATGCGAATTAAGAAACATTATTTGTAAGTTTCTCTGCAATCGACGGCTGTGAGATTAAACAGAGGTCTTTGTATGTTACTCTGTCGTGAGTCTGTACATAGTGTACATGCCATTGAAATCCTAAAACTTACTGAATTAATAACTTGTTTTAATTGCCCGTGAGTGTATGTAATACCTGTTCAGTGGTGCTGGTGGTGGAGCTGGTGACGTTCTCGGGCTCCTCGTGCGCGTCCTCGGACACGTCGCACACCTGCAGCTGGCAGCACGCGTCACGCGGGTCCGCTACCGCGATGCACTTGTCTGAAGTCTTCAGAGGGGCGCATCTGGGAAGAATTGGAAATATTTGGTCAGTGAAGGAAAAACAATAAAAGCTTCGTCAAACACAGCGCGGCACTAGCGCGCGTCAGACCGCGAACTTGACGCCGCGCTATGAGTGTACTGCTAGCGCTGACGCTCTGTTTGACGGTATTTTGCCATAGTAGTACAAAACAATACATCTTAGCGTCATAGCGCGGAGTTACCTCTAGAAGCGATGAAAAAGTTCCACCAAGCATTGACTTTCCTTTTCATCGATTTAAGTTTTATATGGATAACACTGGTACCTTTTTATTACTCGTGACTCTCATGAGTGTAATTTGATAATATAGAAAAAGTAAAATCGTTTTATGTACTGGTGGTATGAACAGTGAGTAGTGGTCTATTGCTGGACCTAGGAGAGCTTGAGAGTCACTTTCTTGACTGAGAAATTTTAGCTTTAGTAAATTATTTCATATTTTATCCGTACAACTTATTCTTGGATAAAACAAAAATTCTGCAAAAACTTTGAAAGTAGTGAAAGTAATGTAGTTTTGAAGCATAAGTACCTGGGTTTGCAAGTAACAACGTTTTTCGCATCACAAGAGCAGGTCTGCTCACAGCCAATGTTCCACTTCTGGCCGACGACGTAGCTCTCGTTCCCGTGATGACATCCGTCTGTGGGACCTTTTTGAGATCCATCTGAAATTTTTAGTTCACTACTTAATTATTATGAACATGTTATGAACCAAATCCAATTGATTGCTTATATTGCTATTATGTTTAGATGTCTACAGGAATACTAAATATAATTTCAACTACTCGTTCTTATTTTTTCTTGGTTCTCATTTTACGGTCACATGCGCACGGTTTTAGGCATCAGACCAATTTAGCCACCGAGCATCATAACGTGCACCAATATCGTGACGCGGTTTCAATACATACCACCCACCCCACGTCTCACCCCGCACCTCCTACGCAAGTATTGCTACTCACCTTCTCATTATAAACGTGCTTATGTTCCTTGGTACTCAACATTATTCCCAGTAGCACAATGCAAAGATAGAGTAGTAGTCATCGACAGGATACTTGACAGCCGCCAGACAATGTTTTACTGCTTTCATAACATCTACCTAGGTACGTCGTACTTGTATTGGTAGGTACTCACCATTATTCCCAGTAGCACAAGCAATGATAGAGCAGCAGTAATCGACAGGATACTCGTCTGTTTTACTGCTTTAGGTAAACCTACTGCTGTAGGTACTCACCATTATTCCCTGTAGCACAAGCAATAATCGAGCAGCAGTCGTCAACCGGTGACTCGAAGCACAGCGGGTCGCCGAGTCGCCGGCCGCGCCGCACGTACGGGTGCTTGCAGCGCGGGGAGCAGTCGAAGCTGCCTCCGGGAGCGCACTCGCACGACTCCTCGCAGCCGCGGTCGAGCTTGTCTCCAATCTAGAGAGAAAGAAAGAGATAGATAGATACTTTTTATTTCTATACCAAAAATTAATAATAAAAATAACACGTTGTAACTTAATTAGGGGACAAAAGGCGGTCTTATAAGTTAGTTGACCTGTAACGTTACGTTACGCAGAATTTTCACAGGTCAGTACAGCGAGCTGTTTCTCTCGCCCGTATGAGGTTACAGTATATGGCTCGCCGTGAACGTTACGATACGGCCTAAATTTCAAGTCATTTTGCTTCGTAATCTTGAACCCGTAAGTTGCACATATCTTTTTCATGTGAATGAGGAATACATACATACAATGCTAAAACACTAATATGACATGTTTGATACTTAATTTCCACCTTTAGTCGTGGAGTTTTAAGGTCGTATAGTAACATCAGCATAGAGTTACATTAGTAATATTATGATGTGATTGCATACCTTATAAACGTTTCCCATCTCCTTGCAGGTCCCGTCCAGCTCATCAGACTTGTCTGTCGCCATCAGGTTACCAAACGGCGCTTCCATCTTGGGAAACAGCTTCTCTTGCAATTTCTTATCATCCTTATCCACTTTCTCTTCTTCATCACTATCTAAGCTTATATCACTTAAGTCCAATGCTTTGCCTTTAGGGAACGAAGTTGTTTGATTGTGTAAGAGACTAGCAAACGTTTGTAGTTCGTCTATTGTTAGTTTGTGCGGGTCTTTAGTGGATTTCTCTACTTCTGATTCTAAGAACGGGTCTAGTTCTGGAGCGTGAGTGGTTGATGGGATAATCTTTGGTGTGGTTCGGTCTGGTAGTTTGGGCGTTGACTCTGTTGTAACTGTTGCTGATTCTGTCTGCGATGTTGAAGATTCGTAGTCTTCAACGGTTTGTTGCTTATCTGTAACAGATGAAAATACATAAGTAGTAATTTACATTTCAATTGTGATTTATTACAAATGAGTAGACGTATCGTAATTTGTAGTTACATGTCTGAATCTGACACTAAACACAATGTATGTCGCTCTAAACATAGTGCAAAAAACGGGACACAACTAAATTACAGAGTCATTTCTTATCATGATTTCGCGGTCGATCGATTCTTCGTATAAAAACTAAGTATTGAACATTTCGATGAGCTAACGGAATCGATATAACTGTTGTGCTGTGTCGGTCAACATCGACAATCGCAAATCAATAAAAATAAATCGTTTTACAGGTTCTAATAATTCAGTGGATTACAAAGAAACAAATACAAGCAATTGCAACAATAGGCAGTGCTATTGTCTCGGATTAAGGTTCAGTTTTGAGTCTTCTAGTATTAGCACGTGTCCAATTATACAGTTGAGTAAAAAGTTTCGTCATCTAGAGATTCTATTGTACGCAGCAAGCCGTGACGCGTTCTTAATACAATAGGACTTTGTGTAGAGGAGGCTCGCTCAGCACTATGCTACACTTCTGATTTTGTACCATTTTTGAAACTGAACCCTACATCTGTGTGTGCAGATAATCACCATGACAACATTTTCTTGTTTCATACTATTAATGAAATTAATTTGTAAGTACATCATACACATCAGGTGATGACGACAATGATGATAATGTTTCTGTCTCATGATTGCTACAGAAATAAATAATATTTATTGCCTTATTGTGTATTGAAAAGTACCTTTTTCCTGTTTCCAAAGGTGTGTTTTTCCACAATCGTCTATAATGTTTGAATGTCGCTGAGAGTTTGAATAAAATAATTTTCATGTCACTCAATTTATTTACAAAGTTTAGTGGCTGCCCGATATCTCACATCTCACATGGCACATGGTCTAAGTGGGTTAAGCTAAGGACACGTACCATAGCCGGGTCGACCGGTTTCTACAATTTAATCTATCCGATATGTGTGGTACTTTGGATGGTGTAATACGTGTAGACGTACCTTCACATATACAGCTTAAATAATGTGGGTTCAATGAATAGTACTTTCATACCTTATTTTTTCAAAACCATAATATTACTCAGAATTAGGTGAAAGTTTTTTAATGTTCTCTGGTTGAATTTAATTGTTCATACGTGCTGTGTTATGTTATAAATAATAAGATATAGGGTTTAATTTTAAGTAAAAACTGTTTTGCTTGCCTATCGCATTGGAGTAGCTGCAATGATAGGTTTTAAGTTACTAAATAAATAAATAAATAAAAAAAAATTAAGCTTAACCTCTAGAGCCCCAGAGACCTTATATACGATGACATAATGTAAAGACCCACGACCAAGTTAAGTTTGCAGCAGCCGATAACCTTCTGATCGAATATAGCTGTATTCTACTTCATTGGCAGTCGATGCCATCACATGTTCGTTCTAATTATCATTACTATGGCATAGGTACCATCGTTTGAGAAAAAAAACTGATCACATGAGTTTAATTGCTCCTATAACAAGTTTAATAAAGACCAAGGCTGTAGCAAAATATCGATTTATTTATACTTACCGGTTCAGTTACGGATCTGACATGTCGAGTTTCCGTTCTACTGACAGACGCGAAGATATGTTACCTACTTACCTTCGTTCGCTAAGAAGAAGATCAAGGGTTTTCTAAAGTAACTCAATGTAGGTACTTTTATATATAATTATGTATAATAAAACTATGGATCAATAAACTAGACTACTATAGGGATAATAATAATTATCTGAGCAGGGTGCAAAGCGTTTAAATAAAAAATGACACACATCTACAGTCCTCTCAACATAAGCTGAGGATTGCATTAGTGTTTGTGATCGCCCAAAAACAGTTAGTAAAACAAATAAATACACACAAGATTTGCATTTGTGTAAGTGCACACCGATAGTGTAGGTAGAGTGGCGATCGGCGACTCAGCTTAAGTTGAGAAGACTGTACCTCGCAAAGGAGTAGTTAAGTACGTGACGACTTGCCACGTTGAATTTTCTAGGACACGTGACATTCTAGAATAGGGAGTACCGATCTTATACTTTTTTACATTACCGAGCGGAAATTGTAAAGTGTACTTGACCTGTAAGTGGGCTGATATCGCCTCGTTTCTATCACTTAACTGGAAATGAAGATCGGAAATGAGATGAAATTATCACCGTGGGTGGCTGTTTAACTCCGAACAGTAAATACGGGTAGAATTTTATCAGATTGTAACGATACCTTGTCAGATATAAGTACCTAAAAAACTTTCATTGTGGGACGATTTCTGAAAAAAAAAAGTACTAACTAGGGACACTTTCCTTTTTAACGTGTTTAGCATGGTACAGCAGATACTTTTAGTTTCATCCTGATCCATGATCCATTAGGTACGCATCAGGCAACCTTAAAATTTCCTCATCCGTTGCACACTGAGGCAGAGGTTCACATCCGCATGCACAACAGCTGTGACCGCATCAGCCGGTCTGTGACGTCATCGCTTCCGAGAACTGAACTTCCGTTATTTCCATTGGAGATGACATTATTATTAATCCCGACGGAAGAAGAATGTTATCAGTTATAGGATGTGATTGCATTTAATCTTACCTAAAGCAGCATTTGTCAGAAAAGTTATTAAACTTTCGAGCTTTACTTATACAGGGTGTTGCAAAAAGGGTATACTAAGCCGAAACCTACATGTGCATGTTATATCTAAGCCCGTGACTTTTTTCCAAAAATGCTAGATCTAATCGAAACTCTATCATAATCAAGTCCCTAATTATTTTATACGTAGGCCACACACGAACGCACACTATAAATAGGTACATACATGTACACGTAAGTACTGAATCAATGCCGCCAACTTTCGCCATGATGCGTGAACCCGTGACTCTAAGCCGGGGGTCACTCTATAAGACGAAAAACTAAGTTTCTAACTATCTCGTTAACGTACCAATTACACCCCTGCCTGCACAGTCCCTGCCTCCCGGACACGAACTACCCTGGGCGACATGGAAGTCACTCAACCGACTCAGCTAGGACAAACATGGGCCGATGCGGAGAAAACATGTGCAGGTGGGGTTACCGCGGCCCTGCCTCCAACATCTGCGCATGTAGTGCGTCTCCACAGACCATGGAGCACCTGATGGTATTCCCTGGATGTCCCAACACCTGCACCCGGGAAGACCTCCTCAAGGCCAACCAGAGGGGTATCGACGTGGCGGCCCACTGGGCCGAGGAAGTGTGACAGTTGCCATCGACACGACAAGAAGAAGAAGAAGAAGAAGACCAATTACACGACAGTACAGCTCTCAGTCGTTCGATTTTTGTCAGTGTAGAGTAACCCTCACGTTCACCATAAGGTTCAACTAGGCAGACCTTGACTCGATTAGGTCGTAGCATTATAGTTCACGTGATATATTATGTGGGTAGATGCAGATTTAGGATTGAGTAAGAGGCTGATTAGTCGCCTTGGAATAGATGCAACATGTTATGTAGTTGAATGAATCATGAGCATGGGTTGTGTACGGTTTTTTATTTGTAAACTAGGTAGCTATTCCGTGCAAGCGTTGCAATCGCCTTTATACTGTTTCCTCTGGGACTATTATATACATATCAGAGATAACTTATCTTTCTTATGGTGAAGTCATTTTGAATATTTTTTAGTATCGTGCATTTTTTGGGTAAAGTAAACTGCAAATGCTTCCTTTTACATTCAAATGAATAAATCTAATAAAGCGATGGTTAAACGTATATAAAAAATATCATTAAATCTAAAATTATTCCATAATACCTACATGTATTAACTATGTACTCTACAGTTTGTGTTTGTGTGTGTGCCTCTTCTAACGGACAATAGTCAGTAGTCAGCTGCAGACCCTGTGCAAACCACGAGATTATATTCTTGATTGAACAAGTACAAGGCTGATTTGACAATGGGGCCCGATTCATAAGTGTTGTGTGTTTATATTGTGCAGGGAGATGAGATAAGGGGCAGCTGTTTATGCACATTATACCTGTAGTTATGGAATTATTTGCCTATGTTTATTGAAAATTGCACGGGTTGAAAATTTTAGGCAAAAACTCAACATTAAAACTGCTAGATGCTAGTGAAATATTTAATAAAATATATATCACGACTCGTTGCATAAATAGTACTGTTTACGTTTTTTATTATGGTTTTAAAATCTGCATGGATTATTCCCCGATGGTAGGAAACTTTAAACTTTTAGACAATCAACTTCCTTTGTTACAGTTATCAAGGTTCTAATATAGCAGTTTTACTTTATTAAAACATCAGTTGAACTTAAGTAATAATGTAAGTACAAAATTACCCCCTTATTCATAGAGAAGTTACATAATGTTTTAACTACTAAACTGTTTTGTCCCTCTCCGACAAAGAACAATTTGTTCTTTGACAGAGAGGGACAAAACAGTTTATTAGTTAAAACGTCTTGTAACTTTTCTATGAATAAGGGGGTTAGACTTTACTGTCACCGCTATAAAGATGAGGGCCAACAAAATATTGTAAAAGTCAACGGCAAAACCACGAATACGCCTAACCATCACGATTTGTATTAACTTGGGTTTCTAGGTGATATAAGTTAAATGTAAGTTCTTCCAGTAACTCATATTTAGTAAAAAAGTAATTGAAAATGAATAATCATACTATATTTAAGGTTACAGTAAAATAGTATGATTCACCAAAGCTACATAGGTATCTTCTAAGTATACGTAAATCTCATGGTGTCTTTAATAACCTACTAGAAACTGCTAAATGTTAGTACCTACGTTTACTGTCACACCAAATATACAAGACATTACTCAATAAAATCTGTTAGCGTGAATCACTAAAGTACATTTACTGCCATCCACGTACAATCGTGATGAATGAATAGTTTCGAAATTTAGAACAACCTCCATTTCTGTAATTCTTCCATTTGAAGTCGAGAAATACTAACTATTGTACCAACATCGACAGTCCTCAACAGAACACTACATTCACAAAGTTATAAATTTTGCGCGCAATTCTGTTCAATTCCAATAACCTTTTGGGATTTCTTATGTTGTTCTCTTCTTCATAACTTACCTATATATACATGATTTATAACAATATAAGCTGCTATTACCTAAATAGTTCCTTCTTTTATAAAATACAATCCATAGTTAAAAAAATAACAATTCACATAAGACTTTGTTTATCCCGTCTCACGCTACCGCAGACATCCTTTTTCTTATGACTTATGTTCTAATTTCAAGCAACTGTCACAGATTACGAAGACGGTTGATTGGATGCTTCGCGGAACCACAGGACCCCAGCAGCAAAGGCGCAACTTCCATAAAACGGTCCTTAATGACTAGACGAAAAAGATCTTCTGAACAGGCTTTAAAACAAAACAACAAAACATAAAGAATGCGTTGAATCCCTTCCGAAAAAGGCGTCAAGAGCCGAGGATGAAGTCACGACTGGACTAGGTATTTGGAGGTTCCGCCATCTTTGTTTTTACTTTTTTGAATGTTGCGGCAACAGTCTGTTTAAGGATATGGCTGCGTTTGAAATAAATATGTTTATTTTCAACTATGACGTCGTCAGTTCGATCATTTCAAACAAGTAGGTAGAAATGATTTTCTTAACTCAAAGTATAAATAGACTTTAAATCCTTCATTTCATCATTGAAAACTAAGTGTTATATTATAAGACTTATAAAAATTAACAATTATAACAACAGGCATAGTAAATAATTTAAATGACTTCAACTAATCAATGAAACGACCGTTGTTGGTCGTAACATAACAATTATAGTTTTTTGTTAAACCCTAGTCTAAGAAACTAGGTCAAATGAGGATATAAGTGTATACTATTCGCTTTAGCAAAAAATATTCTACCTGAGTTTTTAGAATTTTTTATGAATCATTTCAAAATAATTAAACAGTTTGAGTATAGATTAGGCCCCTTATTATGTTTTTATAATTTTTAATTATATTACCTATGTGAATTAAATTTTACAGATGTAAAAATATTATATTATTAAAATATGTATATGATAAATACCTACTTAGAAATCTATTATATTCGGAACTTTAAAAGTAGAATTGGTATATAGGAAATTAAAAGTTTTGTGCACTCGTTGAATTCTTTTGTATGGATGATTTACCAAGGCAACAAAATTGATCAGAAAATAAATAGGAAACAAAAAAAATATGAAATGTTAAATAAATTGTTACACTTCAGTACGATCATAAATAGTTAAGCGAGTAGGAAAAAATATCTGAACAATCTTGACAAAAAGGGTGAAATAGGGGTTGCGTTTATTTTAGAACACAATATAACAGCGCACTTGAGCCCACTAAGTATCGTTTCCTGGTAAGACACCTGTCTTTATCGAAGTATATCAATGCACTACAGTTCATTGGCACCTAATAGCTTCGTAACAGATTGTATAATCGTCTGTTCGACAGTGACCGGCAGACCGTAGCCTTCATAACAAGAGCTTCGAAACGCATAATTATATTGGTAATTTTATCTATTCCGTCTATTCGGCGGCGGCGAGACTGGATGAATCCGTTTCTACTTCAGAATTCCCGCGTTTGAGACATAGTAGCTAGAATCTGGCACTCATTAATTAATTCATATTCAAATTAATAAGTGTATGGACTATAATAGCACGTAAAGAAAAGAAAAACGTTTATTCACTACACAGGCACATGGTACAGATGCGCTAACCACGGTCTATCTCGTTGTATTAAGCGTGCCGATTGCATGACAATTTTTGTTTGTTCGTTCGTCAATTTAAACAGTGAGTGAGTGAGTTTTTTTACTGGGCTTTTACGGTCATACAACGCATGAATGTCCAACGTCCATTATTTGTCAGAGTCCATTGATAACAATCAAATGAGTGTATGATTATGTTATTAGCTTATTAGCTTATTACAGATGAGGTGAATGAACTCTGAGGTATTTTATAATACGATACGACATTAGCGTAGGTAGTAATGAGGAAATGCGCGTTATGACAGTAAATAGCACAGCACCGTGGTTTGCAGTGATGATGCTGTACTGCAAGGTCTACCTAGCTATTTTGAGGTTAGAAAGAAATCTAAAATTGTTATGCCAATGGTTTCTGCATAACAATTGTTCTTGTCGTAAATGTCTAGAGTAAGTAGTGTTGGGTCAAAATACATCATTACTACCTATACCTACATAGCTTTTTGGCAATATGAACGCACCTTTGTAGTTAGGTATTCAAATCTTCTGTATTTTAAATGAGCTGATTTGTTTTAATTTATGTATTATAAAGTGTTAGCGAGTGAGTTTACTGACGCTTAAACTATTTCTATTTTATCACACTGTGGTAACGAGGTACTTAATCTCTTGAGGTGTAGAGATAGTTTGTATGTATTTATAGAAGTAATAGAATGCTAAAATTACTTATATAAGTTTGTAAGCTACATAATCGAAATACATAAAACTCTGTTTTCGCTTCTATGTGTGTTATCCGATAAAATATCTTTATAAAAAGTGGATGCAGTAATTTATACCCTACTACGCAAGGGATTACAATGACAAAGGAAATAAACTATACGCGTCTACTTTGTCAAACTAACAAACCGATCGAATGAATGAATATTCGATTATTTTGTTCGATTATAGTCTGGCAGCTGCATATATTAATATGAAGCTGACTGTACATTAGGTACATGGCTCAATTGCGCTTCATCTGATTGAACCCACTAAATTCCTAACGTAATACTAATGTACTCACTGAGTTCATTCTCGCAGTCCGTGTACTCGTGGTTGCAGTCCACGGTGTAGGCGGCCGCGGAGGCGCAGGCCAGCAGCAGCGCCGCGCACCACGCCGGCGGGGCCCGCATCGCGTCACCGCATCACTGCCTGGAAGGAACAACGGTTGGAATAACAATATTTTGAGGTTATAAAGCCGCATGATGTCACCACATGACTGGATGGAAAGAACAAGGATTTAGAATATTAACTTATTATATATATTACTAGCGAAAGGACAGGCCCAACCGGTTGGGTTGGGCCAATCAGAAAGAAAATGGAACCCTCGCACTGGCCCTAAAATCTCATACCGATATCTGTCATAATTTGTTTGAATTTGAGCCAGCGCGCGGGTATTACAATTTCTTTCGGAAAAATATACTTTTTTCGAAATCAATGGTTTAGAATAAAAATATTTTGAGGTTGTAAACCCGCATAACATCACCGCATGACTGGCTGGAAAGATGAAGGGTTTAGAATAAAAAGTTTAGGGATAAAAAATGTGCTGGCTGGAATGAAGAAGGAGGTAGAAGAAAAAGTTTTCGTATAAAAAGGATGCTGGCTGGAAAGACTTTATTAACTATGAGGTTTTAGACTAAGAAACATTGGGTACTTATAAAAAGGATGCTGGCTGGAACGACGAAGGAGGTTTAAGAAGAAAAGGTTGCGAATCGTAAGAAGAGGGATGCCGATGACAGAGATTTGGGTTATGGTGCTCTTCAAAATGTTAGTTACTAACACCGTGTACCTAAATAAAATTAACCGAAACAGAAATTATAGACGTATAATATTCAAACCTAGATTTTTGTGGTAGATACCAAAATTTTAAGTATCAAATGTAATGGAATATTAAGTATCAATTGCTTAGTTACTGCGGTCTTCAAACTGCTCTAATTGTGGTTTAAATTCAAGTAAAGCAACAAAGTATTATTGCAGTAGGTACCTTTATGAAATCAGGTATAGGGTTTAATTGTAGAAGTTTGTATTTTAATGTTAATATATACTTATGATTGCAGTCATACTTTGCGATGGACCTCGTTTCCTAAAATTATAATGTATCCTGTCAGTATATTTATACAAGTGCATACGAGTATACATATTAATTGATAAACAATGTCACTAATTACACGAAACAATAATACAATATGTCGGGCAAATACTTTCCCGTGTGCCACTTGCATAATGAGTATTATAAGAATGTGCGAGGTATGCCATTGTCTGTTCATCCGTACTTGAGACCGATTCAAAAATATGCCTTATCATGAAAAACGTTCAAAATATTTAAACTTTATATCTAATGGTTATTTAATAAAAACGATACCGTATTTTTATGTTAACTACAATATTTGTAAACTTTTCTCAGTCATTCTTCCACCCAAAGGTTGGCAGCAAAAGATCGCTTTTAGGGATAAAGCCGCCTATTGACTGCTTATAATTGTTATTTGTGTTTTGTTAAATCAATAAAGTACTACAACGATATATTTCAATACAAGTAAATTACTCTACTCTGACCTATAATGTTTTTCCAAGACACTTTTTATTTTATTTAGCTTGGCTATGTTAGTAGAATAGACCACAGTGTTCGACATAGATACAATACAATGTGACATCCTATACAGTGTAGAACATAGTATTGCAATCAGTTGTTACTTTCGCACAAGGCCAACGCTCAATAGTAAACAATGGGTTCAGTCTCTGACCGAAACATTTATCTTAGGTAGGTATACTCAATCACTTTCTAGCCGTTTATTGATCCATTAACATAATCTATATATATACTAAGTATAAGTACAGAGATTGTAAAAAAACTAGGGCATAGCTGCGGTAACAATTGCATTAATAATAATGATATAACATGTGGGGACATCTCACACAAGGCCATCCGATCTCAAGCTATGCAGAGCCATTTATTATGGATATCGGACAGCTGATATATCTACACAGATTCAAATGTATATACTATAGACTATAGAGTATAGAGGTATATTAACATCCAAGACACGGGTACAAATATCTATTTTTAAACAAGTATTTTCCCAAGCCGAGGATCGAACCCGGGACCTTCTGCATAGAAGTCAGGGTCTCTGACCACTACACCATTCGCCGTTCATTCATAGCTTGAGCTATAAAAAAACTCATAAATAGGTATAATATAGAATAGACTCATCTATCAATGTTGAAGTTGAGTCTCCAAGTCTGATGACAGTTTTCATCAAGTGGTTATTAGATAGGTACACAAATATATATTATAGTAGGTATACCTATATGTAATCTCAGTAAGGTGTTCAGTTTCCAAGCCGGTTTCACATATAAGGCTTCTTTGATTTGCTCAACGAATTGAGAATTGGTTGCTGCTGCCAACAACCTTTTCATGGTACAGACCTACACAATCATTTACCTAACCTATAAGTACGTAGAGTTTCGCTAACACAGATTTATTTATTTGATACTTTATTGCACAAATATGAAATATAAGTGTACGAAAGGTGGACTTTAAATATAAATTTAAATATAAAACAGTATAAAATATGGTCTAAAATTCTAAGACCAATATTAACATACATTTTTTAACTAGGATTTTACAAACAGACACTGTACTGTGCTTACAAAGGCATTTTTTTAGTAAGACGTTAAAAATATTCTGCGAATCTCAAACTACAAAGAGTCAAGATCATCATCGCAAAACACACACACACACGTACACTACTACTAAGGTTGTGCCTCCATACATGTACAGATAAAGATAAAGAGTGAACAATGATTATTTCTTGCTAAAGGAGAGTTACGAAACTATTAAGACCGATTAAGCGTGAAAAAGCATTAACTTTACTAAAATAACGTTAGCCGTGGGAACTACATTTAGTACCTATATATTGGGTATTTCATACTAGTCAGTTTTATTGCTCGTATTTATTAAAATCAAGGTCAAAGGAACAGAAAAATGGGCTGTTACTTTCACTTTAGCATATTACTACATTAAATAGAGGACTTTCTTCGAATGTTATTTTGTAGAGCTAATTCTGAAGTACACTTTGTCTGAAATGGTTATGGTAAAAATTAATAATAACAATCATTTATGAACTATTAACTATGTATTTCACCCATGGAACGACAATATACAGGGTGTTGTAAAAAGGGTATACTAAGCCGAAACCTGCATGTGGAAAAAAAATATCATTTTCCATAGAAACATTGTTGGTCACGTGACTTTTTTACTATGGAGAATGTTTTTTTTTTCGCGAATTCTGAAATTGTGATTTCAATTTCGGGCTTAGATATACCTACTATGCTGCACATGTAGGTTTCGGCTTAGTATATCATTTTTGCAACAACCTGTATAAGTACATATTATTGAATATAAACTCAGGAACAACTAGATTTGATTAGTCACAAAAGAATACGAACGTTGCATTTTGCAAGAGGGCCTTACTCGGTGTGAACATTGCCAACAATAGGGCCCGTATCGTGTGCCCCACTAGTTTGTGGGAACGTTAAGAAATCGACCCCCTTCTTCAAGCAACTATTCTTCACATGAATCCATCGGGTGGCGTACTGTCGTGTTATAATAACAAGCATGCATCGATTCGCGAGCATTATGATTCTGGTACTGAGTTGCAGAAAGGAACTTTAAGCTAATGTCGGCATTCAATCTGTGTCTGTCTCTTTCTGTCTCTATACTGTCAAAACAAGGCAGCAATATTTAAGGTCTACATAAGCTCCTCTCTGCAGCTCAGCGTGGGACTGTCAAATACACACATAAGTTTACAGTAGAAGTTTGTCGGGGTAGTATGAATACGTCAGGTACTGAGAACTAGACAGACTGGCTAAGCTCTTGGTTGTCACCGACACTTTAAAAATACTGATACCACCTGATTGTACATCTACTTTTGTAAATTGTGCAATAAAAGCATAAATAAATAAATAAATACGTATATTCACTTTTTTTCTTAATACCTTAATTAGTTAATGGTATTATAAAAGTTTCTTAGTATTTTGGCTTGACGATCGTGGTACGAAATCGAATGTAGTTTGCATGCAAAGAATGCAAAATTTCACCTTTTGTCTTCATGTTTAGAAGGTTGTTTAAAAAATCTTCTTGCATATTATTTTGTCCCACGTTGTAGCTTTCTTTGGCCTTAATTTCTAATTCACTAAAAACTTTTGTTCGATGTGAATAGTTTTTTTTTCTTAAAAACAAGAGTATAACATAAAAACAAATGAACCTATACGTTCTAAACATTAAAATTTTAAATGCTGTATTTGGTTAATTTGTACCTATATAGTATATAGGTATGTGTATATTAGGTATAGAGTTTTAGGGATGTAACAAATAGTATTTAGATAAGTTATTTGTCGTAATTTGAATACAAGTTGCAAACTACAAGGCATAATTAAGTATAACAAAAACACCAATGGTTAATTCGTTATAACGCGTGCGTGAGTTGGTATAATTTTTTGAAGTTAAAAAGTGTTTTTGTGAGAAAAAGGTACCGATCTTGAAACATTGTAACGTAATTGGTGTGGGTAATACACATTTAAAAACTATAATTATCCTGGGTGAATGAACTATACATATTCTTTGTAATTGGTTGCCAAATTGAGTAGCTGATAATAATACATTATTTGTGTGGAATTGTTATTTTTAACCATTTGGGATTGTTTATTACCAAAAGTTTCACCCGCCTTTTTCTTGTTAAAGATTTACTAAATTATTGAAATAATCTTTGAAATACGTTCTTCATTTGTAAATATCAAAGCAGTTATCATAATTTACTATAAAATATTGTTTAAAATAATACATTTCAGACGCTCTTTAAATTTCAATGATCAGTTGTTGATAAAAGAGATGTCTTTCTGCTTATCAATCAGAAGACAAACGTATCAAATTAGTATGTTCTGGCTGTTCTCAATAATACAACAGTGTTTACTAAATCTGCCCAATTGGTAAGTTTGATGGGTTCTCATGGGGCTAGCGGTCGGCGCAACTAATGGCCCCACGAGGTCACGTGGCAAGGCGCTGAGGCATGGCGATTCCTTTTTTGAATTCTTTGAACACATACTTTTTGGTGTGACCGGCTAATGGCTCTGGCTGGTTTTGTAGTTTAAAAATGGAGTGGAAAATTGTGTTCGTTTTGAAAGGTTTCCTAACTGTAGCTCGGCGTGGAATAAGATAAATATTTAAAAAAACTGTCAGGATAACTGGAAGAACGTCTATACTTTGTAAAATATAGCATAAGCTGTAGTTAGTGAAACTATACTGGCTATAGCGAAAAATATTGATTTATGTTTTTAGCAAATAAGTTTAGTATAATTTTTATTTCATTTACAATATTACTGGACAAATAACACCTCTCTACCTAATGTTTTATAAGGACTAGCCGAGCCCCACGCACTTCCTTCCTTAAAATTGTTTCACGACCAATGAAACGGTCAGCAACCTACTTGGCGCTACTCAGATTTCAAATTTAACTGTTTCCTTGTATGTGTGAATATATGAAGCTATATGAGTAACCTCTGTCTAAGAAACTTAGCTTGAATACACCCATCGTATGTATCTACTAAACATTCGATTTAGTTATTTTAAACTGATGTACTACTCTAAGTTTAGCTAACTTCTTATTGAGATATTTTTAAAACAATAATTGAAGTAAGTACCTACCTACTGAAGGTTTTTGTGGTTAAAATAGTAACTACCTAGTTGTTGTAAAAAGTAGTGAGTAGTGGGTCCTCTTGACCTGGCCGACCCGCGCGCCGCGTCTCAGAGTTCAGTGACCAGGGTCACTCTTGCTTGAAGATACCTATATTTATTTATTTTTTTAACTCTTTATTGTACAAATATCACAAATAAAAGTACAAAGGGTGGACTTTATGTTAAAAGAATTTTCTGCCAGTCAACTCGCAGGATGTGCCGGAAAAAATAGCTAATAAGGTGTAGAAAAAAAAGAATGTAATAAGTCACTTAATAATTTCATACCTAATTAACCTATACATTAATATTATGTACGAAGTTTTGTGCGCTGCTGCTCTAACCCTATCTCGTTGTAACGCATTGACTACATGAAAGCTCTCCGAACTTCTTATTTCGTAAATGAGTAGGCCTCGAGAGGTGGAATACACAGGTGACGGTTATGAGTGGTCCAAATGAGAACTGGCGATGGGTGAGACTGAGATCGCACTCTATCGGGGAGATAAATTAGGTATATAGGTATTTCAAATAAATTTTAGCCATGACTCTATTTTCAGAGAAAGAAAACACTAACACTATAATTTCTATCGGAGATTGTGTTTTGAATCAAACATTTTACAAGTTAACGGTGAACGCATACATGAATATAAAATTATACCCACTGTATTTAGGCTACCCTGTGAGTCATGTCCCGCCAAGGTCAGCAGTACAAAGTTAAGTTGAGGGGAACGAAAGCTTCCTCGAGCTTTACAAAAGCTACATGTGCATATTATATTTTTGTTAAAGCTTTATAGTAAAATTTAGTTATTACAAAAACTAAACAAATATTGTGTTGTGGATCTTTTGCTATTGTTCCCGCGGTAAATTCCCAATTTATAATTTTTGAAGAATTTAAGTAAATAGAAACGACAAGCAGATTTGATAAATAGATTCGACACAGTAACATAACAAGATCAGTACATATAGAAACTACATACTTAATTACTAATAATTAAACCGCTTCGGCCGTCTTTGGAACTGGAGTTTCGGATCCAGTTCTATAAGTAAAATTATTTGTATTGTATGGAACCTATTAACCGCTGATAAGAATACGGAGACATTGCTAATCCCTTAACTACGGTTATGAACCCTAGGTCAGGTTAAGTATTTGTCACCGACAGACTAAGAAGAAATGGTTCATAACAGTCAACTATATCTACCAGTCTATGTGAAACTGTAGCAACAAGTCTAGTTCATAGTTAATTCTACAATTTCTTTAACAACTTTCTCCAGTCAAAACTTTGTCTGAGACACTGCTGCTATAAAAAGAAATCAGGCTGCGAAATGTGAATCCTACACATCACGTACAGTCAACAAAAGACACAAGTATCCACCCTCCGCAGAAATCATCCGTAGCCGTTTATCAGCAATTATGTCCATTCTGAAGGCATAAATTAAAATTTTAGAGCTATCAAAACCATAATTTCTTTAATTAAAATTCGACTCTATGAGTGTTCCCGTAAATGTAATATTTGCTAGCAAAACTTATGATTTCACAGCGTTAAAATTAGAATTTCTGCCTTTATAATAGCTACCAATGATGACAGATTAATCGATCAGGTACATTCGATATAGTTTATTATTTAAGCACACCTCATAGTTAAAGTTTTATCTCAAATAACCGTTAAAATTTTGCACTGAACGTTCTTACATTTCTAATAAATCTTCCACTCGTTCAACACAAGAGCAAGTCTGTTTAAATCAGCAAAACACAGCATTAGCCGCGGCCGGAGCGTGTCAAACAGCGCATTACGAGCAAAAGTGTAAATAAAGTCGGGCTAAACGCACATTATGTGCCGTGCTAGTGGGTCACTGGACATCTTCTCCTTTTGTGGCTGAAAACCATGTCTAATGCCTTTTGTAGTGCAGTGAGGCCACTCTAGTTTACGTAAAACAAAGTTTTGAAACCCTGCTGCGCTAACCACGGCTTTAAACGTACCGGTGGCTTCACAAATCTTATTCGTAATTTTTTGCACACTAGAATAGCCCCACTCTTTACAGTCAGGTTTTCTAGGTCAAATGAGTTGACGTAATGTGAGTAAAGCTGCTGAAATGTTGCTGAAAATGTGAGTGGGTTACTTGAATATCGTCACTACTTGTACGGCCTTCATCAACTTCAATCGTGCATCAACAGTCGATATAGTATACAAACATATAAGAGCCGTTTTCTTTCCGAATGGGGAGTAGTTTTTAGTTGACATTCGTCTTTCCAATGAAGGAAGGGTTTTTAAGACCTAGTCCACCACGCTGGCAGTGCGGTTTGGTGGACCCAACAAAAGCAAGCTTGTGCTGAGAAAGTTGTCGGGTAGGTGGGAAACCCGACTGTCAGATGTTTTCAAGCTGCCCGAAGGCATCTGACTGTGACTAGGCTTATAGTTATTTAAATAATGTAAATTGGAACAGCCAATAATACCTAATTGAAATAGTATTTAGTATGGTTAGTTAGTAGTGCCACAGGGCACTGGCGTGCCGTGTGCGCGGCATACAGATAGCAGTCGCGACACTCATATGTACATAATTCAGGGTTAGCAGCAATCATGGGTTGACACAATGTTGAATGTGACAATAAACCTATATACCTACTAACAAATAAAGTTCTATTTTTTGCAGTTTTTAATTGATGTATATTAATATGAGTTTCATTCCATATTTATACCGCTAGCTTTTAATAATTGGAAGATTATAATGTTGTCATTTCACGATGATTTTGATGTTTACAAAGAAAGTGTTAATTAGTGATTTCACAATTTATTACCAAAATTTCTTTCGCACTATGACGACGGCGAAAGTCTAATAAAAAATACTTAATTAAGCTGGAAAAAATACTAATAGCTCATCAAAAATTTGTTTTATTTGACCTAAAAGTCTTAATTGACGTTTATTATTGTTTTGATAAGTAAAATAGGCGTTCAGCGAATTTAAATTTAGTTGTTAAAATATACTTAGGTATTATTGGGGTAGTCAAAATTTGCACGCACATAATTACTGCTGCATTATGATGACATAAGGAATCATAAATATTTGTAGTTTTCGTCGTTAATTGCAAAACCCATTCTAGACGTACAGTTAATAACTGTAAGTTTTTTTTTTTTTTTTAATAATTTTTCGCAGCCCTAGTTGTCACCACAGGCTACCGGTTCACTAAACCCAGTGTTGTCTTTCGCACGGCGCATGTCACGACCACACTGCAGCTACTGACAACATTGTGATAGGTACACTCGAGAGCAATTATAAAGTTCCACTACCAAAATAACGACACAATAGACCTCACTTTTTACTGAAACTGTCAATAAGTGTACCATGTCTAGTTAAAAGTAATAGTTTTTTCACTAAGTATACTGTGGTTTTACGAAAGGTATGCTATGGCTATCACTTACCATGCTATGTAACAATGAGCAAGAGCATAGCTCTACATAACCATGGATATAATACAGCGTCAGTTCATTTGTGCTTTTTATATGCATTGAAGACGATAAATGACGTCACAGTATGACACTTTCACGCAATTAAATTATACTTAATTACGTTTTTAAGGCTGCCTGCTGGTAATTTATACTGGTTTTAAAAAATAATGTATTGTAAGAAGTTATACTTAAATGGGT
Organism: Plutella xylostella; assembly: GCF_932276165.1. Lineage (NCBI taxonomy): Eukaryota > Metazoa > Arthropoda > Insecta > Lepidoptera > Plutellidae > Plutella > Plutella xylostella. The sequence goes on from NC_064005.1 coordinate 7,364,432, forward strand.
AATCCAAATTAATACTGTGAGAATGTGAGTAATCATTGCGAGCTCGAAAATTAAGTTTCAAAAATATATTATTATGTCGGTATATTTTGTAGAGCCCCATAGGGATTTGCCCCACAAGTTTATTCCTATTGCCGGTATATGGAAAAATCTGTCAATAACATACATTTCATATTAACATTTACCTGGTGTACCTATAGGTATAGACATCGTGGTATATAGACTCCCCAGTATGTAATAATATGCAACCGCTATCGAACTACCAAACGTGCATTGATTTTTAAACAAAATTCATTCGAATACTTAGTACCTACGAGCATTGTTCCGGTACCATAATATGAAACTTTGCAGAACAATGTTTGGGCTGTGTGAATAAAATTGTTTTGAGTGAATAACCTACATAAGTAAGTACCTATGTTCTTTGTAGTTGAAGTGGCTGGGAGCTGGTTATACCCAATCTTACCATGGTTATATCAATGTTCCAAAGATACAATAACTGTTAGTGGTAGATATTTTGAATGGTCCCCTGGCCCTCTCGACATACCGTCTATACATAGACAGGAGGCATAGGAGTTTGGTAGCATATGGTATGTAACATTTAACCTGTGTTGGCTATTGCTGTACTGTAGCTATAGGAGGAAGGGTACCTATCTGCAGTTAGTTGACTAATTTAAGTAGGAATAGACTATTTTAGGAACTTTGAGAGTAGTGCCCAACCATAAGACCGGTATTTTTTTATATCCTAATGTAATACCTAAGTATTGTTTATTGATGAAAAAACGTATGCAGTAGGATAATCTACCGGTAACAGAGATTACGTATAGGCAGCGCTTCCGTGCGTGCGTGACGCGTTGAACTCTTTTGTATGGAAGACGCGTACAAGCGGAAAACTAATACATGTCATTAGCAGATTAACACCTTTAGATGTAGTTATAATGTTATGGGAGTCTATTAGACCTAACTAGTATATATGCTTACTATATAGGTACGTTCAACAGATCGTTAACTGGGCTAAAAAGTTGTTTAGAAACTAAGATGAAAAAAGTAGTAGAGCGATCGTATACACATTACAGCACACAGTACATCTAACGGCCTCCACGCTGCAGCCCGCGACCCGAGTGAGAGGCTGCCTTTCTAACACCAAGAGATGCGCCCGCGCAACCCATCAACAAAACACGCCGCATTCCACTAAATAAAGCGGCTATTATACAGCCTCAAACTTGTAAAGACGTACCAGCGAGCAGAAGAAACACCCTTCCAGGTAGACGCGCACTTTCTAGCAAAAAACCGCTGTTGTCACACAAACACTGTCACTGGCACGTTGGGGATGTGCGGGGAATACTGTAGTTTTCAAGAAATAGTGGTCCGTGTTCCGAGAATGTGATGATAGTCAGTTGTTTATGTGGGATGTCGGTCGGCGCGGCGGGCGCGTGGCGGCGCGGCGGAGCGGGGCGCGAGACTGGCAGTAGTACTCGCGGCCGGCCGAGATTTCTCCCGTAAACATTGAAAGCAGTCATTGAGCGGCGCGCACGCAGGTGCCGGTTGCCGACACTCGCCGCTCTTCCGAGAACGTGCTGCGAGAATGCGGGATGGTTTCGCTCGCGGATGTCGTTTTGGGCTTTTTTGATCCTTGAAATTTCGGTGACGAACTTTCTCTACATTGTGTTTTTTGGTACAGATACGAGTAATTTTCGTCAACCAATTTTGTTTATTAACATGCCTCAATTGGATAAGTAAGTAGGTACAGTAGGTAGATTAGGTAGGTCGGATAACAAATCGCAACTACAAACATCAACAAGGCAATAAAAGAAACACAAGTGAAACATCAGTCTGAAGTCAATTGTTTTGATTGGTAACAGATACTGGGAAAAATAATTAACTTCCAATTTGCAATGTTATGTTAGGAGAAAAAATATGCTGTCAGTCCACAATGGGCGTTTAGCAATTAGTCGTGGCGTTTGAGAAGATTTGCCAATCACAGCAAGTGAAAGCTTACGAGTATAGTCTAGGCTAGGATGATCTCAGGTGGTGAGATTGTGGAAGTGAGGAGGCTAGCGCGAAATCTGAACGAAACGAGAGCACACGGAGGATGAAAGTTGTCACTTTATTGTTCAATGACTCTCATTGTTAGATTAAATTGTTACAACTACAAGAGATAGTGAATGTAACATTGTGTTTTAACCGGTATTAATAGAATTCTAGTATGATTTAGGTAGGTACTTTACACTATAGTGTAAGAAGTCAGTGTACATATATTTGTTTGTAACGGCAAATTCGACCAACAGCTCTGTTGCACAATATAACACACAGTCAATAATTGAAATTGAAAACGTAAGTAAGTATACGTGCGTGACGCAAGCAGGACTTTCATTTGACTCATATTTTGATGCAACGCTACTTCACTAGCTAGGGATTACTCTAGCTTACGAAACACGAAGTTACGGAGAGCTGCTGCTCTGAACACAACTCTATCTTGTGGAATCAAACTTAAAGATTACCTGAGAGCTCTCGTTGGTTTGTTTTTTATGAAGCTAAAGTAAACCTCCAGTCTGTCCGCTACGCGACTCATCAGATGATCGTCGCATGTTTACCAATTATGCAGACTAAGTAGGTAGGTACGCAAATAGACGATACATAGATAGCACCTATCTACTCGTAATATTACATAGCGTCACCTATAAAAATAATAAATACTTACCTACCTATACATAACATAATGTACCTACATGTCAACTTAAACGTCGAAGGCTATGCGATTGCAACAGCATCGATTCCTCAAGCTGAATACGGGGACTTTCCTCTGAATCATAAGTTCCTCTACAGATGCGGGGTATTGTAAAACAGTGTTTGGCACTCGGTCAAGGTGGCTGGCTGGCAGGCGTACAGGATCTTCTTTCGAATACTTACTACGTGAGGATTGTCTGAAGTAGGTGTGTCACTCAAGGTTGTTGTTTAATTTTTAATATGCATAGGTTACTTATAGGTACGAAGATGAAACTTCAGCTAGCCGGAAGTGGTGGGATGTGGAAGGTTTAGGAAATAATGTTGAGTGGCGCTCCATGGAAGAGGCCAATGCCAATGTCCAGTAGTGGATGTTTATTAATTTTTTTAAATGTTAATTTTCTGAGAATGTCAGTGACGAACATTAGAGTTGGATCTATTAGTGTTTGTCAACGTGGTGACAGGGTTACCAAGCAAGTTAGAATGTAGATACCTACTATTACCTACCCACTCAAATAATTTGTTATCTAGGCATAGAAAAAGGTTTTAGAAATAAATGAGAAATTTATATTTAACGTTGATTAATCATCACAAGTCACAACATGAAATTAATTGGCTTATCTTATCCGGAGTCCACACTAGAAATAAAAACCGGTGTGGTGACATTTTGTGTAGATCCGGTTTTCGAAATATATTTACATTTTTGGACAGACTGAGACATACCTATGACATGCAGATGAATAGCAAGGTCGAATCACTTTCATGGTCCTCTAAAATGTAAATAAGTTTACTAAGTATAATAGTCAAATAATTATACCTATCTTACTAATTATGAGCAGGTTTGTATGATGTCAGCCTATTTTCGATTTGATGGAAAATATAGTAATCAACATAACAGTACGTAAAAGCACCTACATACTTATTTTCATTGAATGAATGATAAGAGAAGATTCGCAGCGTGGTCTTGTCACAATAGTTGGCAGCATCGCACGCACTTATGTCGTTGGGCGGTTTTGACACATTTCGCGCCTCCAGTCTTTATGGCATTAGTCAAGTTCCGTGGTTCATAGTGTACGTAGGTACTTTAGTCAAGTTTCGTTGCCGTCCACAGTGTACGAGACACCTCATGTGGCTTCATTGGAAATCTGTTCGAGATTCCACGTAAATGTCGATTATTTTCAAAACTGCAGTTTGAACAATCGGCGGATACGTGAAGTATTCAGTAATTTATAAAGCAAATCTCATTGATTGTCTCTCGACATGTGTGTTAAATTCTTTGTCAGGTACCAATCACAATAAAGATGAGAACTTAAACACTTTACATTAATTTACTGTACCTGTATCACATAGGTATTTTATTATATCTAATTTACTTACCCCAATTAATGAAAAAGTATATGGCGTATCTATAGGAGGAAATCAAAAAAAGGATAAAAATAAATACTAATTTAATCAGAGATCTACTCAACAATTTAAACAGTATCACATAATTATAACGAGCAGGCCCACGCACCCGTTGCATACAAGTCAAAGTGCATAAAAACATAATCTAATAAAACCGTCAATGAATAAAAAACTTAATTTAGTACCTATATACGACAAAGAAAAAACTAACGATAACTAATACATATAGGATATATTCGATAGAGGCAAACGTAAATAAGGTTTTGCGAACGTAAAATATAACCTAAATAGGAGTATGATTAAAATATAATTTGTTCATTTCGGTGTCTTGTCAGTGGTCCCTTGGTTCCTTCATTCAGTCTGTAAAAAATAATATTTATATTTTAATACGTTTTAATAATACATACATACATAGTAGGTAAATTATGGCACAAACCAAGTAAGTCATGTACATTTGGATTAAGTTAAGCTAGACATAAACATAAGCATCGAGTAAAAAATACATTGTTTTCATTTCGGTGTCTTGTCAGCCGGACCCTTTAGCCGGACCATTAAATAATATGAAATATGAGCTTGGCATAGGAAATAACCGCGAAACTTAGGGCAAACATAGCGTGGGGCGTCCCAGTCTCTAGCTGCAAAATGCGAACTAATGTATCTTTATAATTATATGTAATATTCAATTCGTGAAGTCTAGTACGAATATGTTTCAATTACCTTTATCGTTCGGGTGCTTTCTTATTCCTGGGGGAAGAAATAGTGTTTCTTCTTCTTAACATATGTGGAATCAAGTTGGCCACTGGAAAATAAAATACAAAATATTACAAATTTACAACCCAGGTCTGAAAAGTTGAGTGATAAAGTAGTTAGGGTCAATTAAAACACTCTCCGAAAATGTCGTCTCGTATTGTCAATAGAATAGATTAGAATATCGCCTCATAAATTAGCCACAACTCGTGGTATACGGTATACTGCCTGTATAGTAGCTTAAAATCTATTGCAATTCCATTTTAAAATACTTTCTAATTTCTTAGTTTGATGAGATAAGTTCTTATTTGATGAAAATTGGTCGAGCCCTACCGTGAAAAAGTTGCAATTTTGGGAGTTTATAATGCCATAGCCATAGCACATATTATAGTTTTCTTTATTGTAAAGTTATTAATACTAATTACTATCTATTGATGTATATCTAACGTTATTATTGTACCTTATAAATAACAATATGATTTGATTACTATAACCACTATAAATACTACAAGTTACTGTAATCTATTATGAGAACTAAACTAAAACTTTTAATGAAACGTACTGTTCATGAAAATGAATAAAGCCCAACTTCCATTGTTAAGCGGAAATACACCATCCGGAAACATTAAAACGAGTTTTTCAGGTCCACTGAAAAATAGAATGAAAGATTCACAGACGACCTTCGCACAAGACTAAAACTTGAATGAATAACATTCTTGATGCCAAACAAATAGGTAAACCAATCCAAAATATAACTTGCACTTTTTTAGTGGACCTTGTTCGTTCTTTAAATGACTACAAAAATTGTGCTCTTCTACAGTTTACCTTATAAATTCTCCCCGTAAATTATAGAGAAAAAACTTTTATCAGGCGATAACCTGCGGAGGTAAAGCCATATTTAGCTGAATTTATAGGTTAAAACAAAATAACATAATATGTAAAATATAGAGTTACCTAGGTACACCATACATTAGAAAATAAACTTAGACCCAACGACTTTTTTTTAACTAAAGGGAGTATGAGAACTTTCGTTAGACCCAATGTTATATGGATAACAATACAAGATACATCGCAGGTCCGCTTACCAAAGGAAGTTGTGCTTTATACCTATAAGTTTACCTAACCTGTGACTAAATTAGATCGTATCCCTCTTCTTAAAAATGTGCCAAATACCGGAGAGATTTTTATAAAACTTATACTTCTCCGTGTCCCTTGAAATAAATGAAAAAGCGCTCAGTAACACTCAGTAACGCTCGCAAGTAAATACTCTTTTTGAACTGAGTTAAATTTGAATTTTTTTGTACATAATTAATAATTATGAGTTTCATTTTCATGCAGAGGGCAAGTAGTATGGGTTAGCGTAGGTTTTTATTAATCGTTAGAGCAGTGAAAATCAACGCAATGTACGGCGCGGAGTGCAGCGCGTGTACCGCTAGGGGGCGACTCTCTCGCATCATACAAATTTACGTTTACTCGACACTGCTCTAACAGTTTACTTGCACTCCGCATGCAGAATGTAAGGTCGAGTGGAGTGGGAAGTATTGACAGGCGGCGAACTTTTGATGTGACACGGACAGTCGGACAAATGTATATACAGGGTGTTGCAAAAGGGTATACTAACTCGTAGAACAAAAGTAGTTCAGAATGACCCCTGAGTCAAACCCCTTTCGGTTTAGTATTATACCCTTTTTGCAACATCCTGTAGATACCAAAAAATAATTTCATTATTATAGTGAATAAACTTACCGTTTGTCGAAATACGACGGCGTCGCGTTCATGACAGACTCGCCGCTGGAAGGCTGCAGAATAAAATATACCCATTATAATGTGATAAGTAATATTATTTTGTAAGCAGTTATTTGCAAAAGTGCATAATGCGGAAGTGTTTCAGTGAATGTTTTCACTTTCACTTATTTGGCACCAGTTATGCAAACAACACGGTTTTGTGTGATACAAACTGTTTTATGTAACAATGCATGAGAAGAGACAACACAGATTAATATGTGATTAAAGTAGCTACTTAATTACAAGTAAGTACAAAACAAAGCTAAGTATTTTTTTGAACAAGACAGAACTCAGTTTATTAGAGTATTCAGAATAAAATCAGCTATCTTGGCGTTCTGTAGGGGAGTAAACACTGGGATATGTTATATAAAATACATAGTGTATTGCGAGGTATATTTCGTCTCAATATCGTGTATAATATACATGGTATAGTTTAGTTGGGACCATGTTATATATACCAACTATAACACTCATCATCACGACCCATCACGTCCCCACTGCTGGGGCACGGGTCTCCTTCCAATGAAGGAAAGGTTTAGGCCTCGTCCACCACGCTGGCCTAGTGCGGGTTGGTGGATTTACTATAACACTACAAACAACTAACCTGATTCTCCTTATCATCCGTGTCACTAGACAACCTCCTATTCTTGCAGAGCTCTTGCAGACACTTGCAACTCCCCCCGCACCCCCTATCGCTCTTCACACAGCCGCATATGTTGGTGGAATGCTTAGCCACTCACCGCTGACTGCTAATGGTGCGCCGGACGTATACAAAAGTACACAATGATACCTACGTCAGTCGAGTCTAGAAACCCAATCACCCCAACCCACCTGATTCTCCTTATCATCCGTGTCACTAGACAACCTCCTATTCTTGCAGAGCTCTTGCTGACACTTGCAGCTGCCCCCGCACCCCCTATCGCTCTTCACACAGCCGCATATGTTGGTGGAGCACGAGCCGCGGCACACGCAGTACGGGGAGCCGTCGCTGCCTCCCTTTGTGAGCAACCCACATGAGTCTCCTTATCATCCATATCTCCAGACACCAACTGGCCCGATTTTCCCTATCATCCGTATCCTGCCGTCAGTCGAGACTCCCTTCGTACACTCTAAAACCCCAATTACACCAACTGACCTGATTATCCTTATCATCAGCATCCTACCGTCAGTAGAGATTCCCTTTATTCACTCTAAAAACTCAATTACACACCTGATTATCCTTATCATCCGTATCTCTAGACACCAACTGACCTGATTCTCCTTATCATCCGTGTCACTAGACAGCCTCCTATTCTTGCACAGCTCTTGCTGACACTTGCAGCTGCCCCCACACCCCCTATCGCTCTTCACACAGCCGCATATGTTGGTGGAGCACGAGCCTCGACACACGCAGTACGGGGAGCCGTCGCTGCCGCGCTTTGTTGGCTTCTTGGACTGCTCTGCCATGGAGAAGTCCATTGTGAGCCGGGAGCGCTGCGCCTGGGGGGAGATAAATACTTAGATTACATAGTTATAATTCTATTATTGTAAGGTTGCCTGTAAGAGATCGCTTTCAGCGATAAGGCCGCCTATTGTACATTGGTTCAAGTCTAAAAGTATGATTTTGTATGTCTGATTAATGTGGTGTCCAATAAAGTGATATTCTATTCTATTGTATAACCTACACTAAGCTTAGTATAGAAACAAATGATAGGGTCTTATCGCTCAATAATATCAGTCAACAGTTCACTGCTGTAAGTATCTTCTAAGGAGTCCTGTCTGAAGTCATCGGTGAAGGAGATTGGAATGTGTGCTTCACTCAACTCGAGAACTTTGGAGAAGTGTTAAAATATTACAACCTAACCTAATACTAAGTATTACGGGCTGATGTTGATCACGATGAAAACTGTTTTAACTGCATCTATTTTGGACCTACTCACATAAAGCTGCGTACAGATCGGCCCAACGAACGCCCAACGATGGATATTTCTCATACATAATACAGGGCAGATTGCAGCAACGAAGGTCAACGAAACCCGTTCGCTGGCGTTCGTTTGGCCGGTCTGTACGCAGCTTAAGCTTAAGACTTATAACCTAAACTTTTCTTCCCATTGCAGTTCGATGAGCAGTAAAAACAGTCCCCTCTCACCTGTATCCTCTTGAACACGGGCGTGGCCCTCCAATCGGGATCATTATCTGAGTCCTCGAAGTCATCCTCCTCTTCGTCGGTGGGCTCGATGTACTCCATCCTCTTCACGGCCTCCGTCGCGGTGGTCTTCTTGCCGCGCTTCTTGTTGGTCTTGGATGAGGACTTCACTTCTTCCAGCTCTTGGGCTAGCTTTTTCTGTGGAACAGAATAACATAAAATTATAAAAGGGCAGACAGAACTTTATTTAAAATCTGATGGTAATAGTAAAGACAGAAGGTCTAGCACGGGGCGTAAGACGCTAACTACTAATAAAGGTTTTCTATCGCACTCGCTCCCAAAGTGATGATTACGAACAACTTGGGCAAGCATTGGTTGCATCAGAAACTACTGCAATGTATTGACTCTGTGGCGACGGTTCGTAAAGATGCCAATGAGCCACTATGCCACCGGCTATACACGCTAATGTAGCCACTGGCCGCTGTATAGTCTTTATGTCAGTAGATATACGTACGTTTTCCTCCTCGACCTGCTCTAATCTCTCCTGCTGGTACTGGATGACGTTCTGCAGGTGCTTGCACGCCTCGGCGCGGTCGCCGCTGCGGATCATGCCGCGTTGCAGCGCCACTAGCGCCGTCAACTGGGGAGGGGAAGAAATTTTAGTTATATATTTGTCTGTTAGCCCCTTCTTCCACTACCTGACGCGACTGCGACGCAACCCTTGATCGCCTATAAAAACGGGTCTTCGATGCGTCTTTGCGCATCAAATATATGCTGACCAAGGATTGCTTGAGAGTCGCGTAGTGGGAGAAGGAGCTACATGGGAGAAATCTTCTGGGTTTTAACTTTTATTATGCTGACCGTATACCGAAACGGTATACGATGGCTTTGCCAGGATAGGCATCCATGGACGATCAGACACATATAACGAATCTGTATTCATATAAGGGATTCTGCCATAATGCTACAAGACCCTAAACCTATACTGATATGAGCTATGAGGAAATCCACTGCCATTAATCATAAACACTGCATGCTGTATCGCGGCACCCATTGTCATTAATGTTGTCTCGTAAATGGCTTCAGGTCTTAACATCCCCTTAAAAACATACCTTCTGTTCACTCTGCACCTTCACCGTAGTCAACTGGCGTTCGAATTCCGACTTGCAGTTTTCAAAGTCGAGCGCTAGCCTATCGTGGGCCTCCTTGATCTCTTCGTACTTGGCCTGGTAGCCCTTCTCGCTCTGATTGGCCAGTTCCCGCTTGGCGTCCACCAATAGCTCGAACATACACTTCAATGCGACTTTAGCTTCCAGCATCGATTGGATGTTGTCCCATTGCGTGCGGCTTTTGTTTTCTGGAAGAGGATAGTTTTTTTTTAACATACAATTTAAATTTGATTGCTATGGAATATAATAAACGCCATAAGGACACACTTACCATAATTTTAAATATGATCAGCATGTAAATAAAACGATTTACACAAATTAATTATTATATGATTTATCGCACGCCATCATTACTACTTGATTTAGTACTTGTATTTCATAAATATCCTTAATATAATATGAGTAAAGTTTTATTTCTGGTACAACTTAATAGAATTTCACTTTGCGACATCTCTAAAACTGTCAAACTCGAAAACGTTACCCATATCTTTCCTCGCAGAATAATGTGTAAACACGTTTTTTAAATAGTAAAACAGTAAGGGCCTTACCACAAAAACTTACGAGAGTATTTAATAGATGTTTAGCGCTGTCAAATGCCTACAAAATCTGTCAAATTTCGTTTTAAACACTAGTTAAAAATTGTTTAAAGTTTTTTGTGGTAGCACAGTATGTGTCCATACCCTGATCAGCGGTGATGATCTTCTGCTGCAGGTCGGAGATCTGCGCCTTGCGCAGCGCCAGGTCGTCCTCGAGCTCCTGCATCTTCTTGCGGTTGGCCTCTTCGTCGGTGCTGTTGCGCAGGCGCTCCAGTTGCTCGGTTATCCACGCTCTGGGTGAGTCAACGAACAGAATGGTCAATAGAGAAAGAAATATAAAACTTTATTTGACTCAGACAGCAATATTGATATAATTTTAAACAAAGAAAGAGACGTAAACTATGGGTAAGTAATTTAATAATATGTATTACAAACTCAAGTCAAAAAGTATCCACTCAGCCAATGCAGCGCCTTTGGCCTATGAAACGAATGTCTTTTACATGGAGAGGAATTAAGTTTGGTAGGAAAAAAGGTTGGTTAAGTAACAAGGTGCACCTTCCAGGCTTTGATTTACATTTTGTTGTAGTTCTTAGGGAACCATAACAAGCCGCTAGTACTTATAAGATCCAAAAAATACCTCATCTCATTTTCTTATCTGCTAATCATCAGACAGTCAAGTTTTTGAGTCTACAGAGCATCATATTTATGTGTCAGCATTACTCCATACTCCATAAGCTCCCCCAATGAGTTTGCGAGCTCGCGATCTACTGTTTGACAGAAGAAAGAGAGGCGATGCCTTTACATTACGCTTATACGAGTATGTACGGTGACCAAAGCGGAAAGAGAGGCGATGCCTTTACATTACGCTTATATGTACGGTGACCAAAGCGTCATATATCTCACCGGTACTCCATGAGCTCCTCGAGCGAGCGCTCGGCCTCCACCACGCTGAGGTGCACCTCCAGCTCCTGCTCCACGTACTGCTGCACCACGCTGACCTTGAGATTGCCCTTCTTCTTCTTCTTCAAGTGACTCTCCACTATTGGAGGTTGGCAGTCAGCTCCGCATACTCTTTTCCTTCTCTTGCCAAGTGAACACTGGCAGTACCTGTCCATCCCCTAATGTCCTTCCAGCACTCTTTTTACCCTCAACCTTGCCCATCATGATAATCTGAAGAAATCGGTATCTATCGTGTCTAAATAAAAAAATGTCAAAGATAACCTTAGAACACCCTGTATATCTCACCGATACCCATTTTGCAACACCCTGTATATCTCACCGGTACTCCATGAGCTCCTCCAGCGAGCGCTCGACCTCCACCACGCTGAGGTGCACCTCCAGCTCCTGCTCCACGTACTGCTGCACCACGCTGACCTTGAGGTTGCCCTTCTTCTTCTTCTTCAAGTGCCTCCCCACTATTGGAAGTTGGCAGTCAGCTCCGCATACTCTTTTCCTTCTCTTGCCAAGTGAAATAGGTCTTCTACACTGGCGTTGCTGTCCATTTGCTAATGTTTCGGAGCCACGACTTCCTTCTCCTTCCACTAGCACTTATTTTACCCTCAACCTTGCCCACCATGATAATCTGAAGAAGTCGGTATATATCGTGTCTAAATAAACTTGCCTATCATGATAATCTGAAGAAGTCGGTATCTATCGTGTCTGAATATAACCTTATGTCCAAGATAACCTTAGAACACCCTGTATATCTCACCGGTACTCCATAAGCTCCTCCAATGAGCGCTCGGCCTCCACCACGCTGAGATGAACCTCCAACTCTTGCTCCACGTATCGTGAGACTTTAGAGTCTAATGCCACATTTATAGAGCATAAAATATATCCCACCTTTACTCATGTTCGATAATGCCGCGCTTTAACACTTTAGACTCTACGCGTATACACATAGAGCAGCATATATCTCACCGGTACTCCATGAGCTCCTCCAGCGAGCGCTCGGCCTCCACCACGCTGAGGTGCACCTCCAGCTCCTGCTCCACGTACTGCTGCACCACGCTGACCTTGAGGTTGCCCTTCGCGTTGCGTTTGACTTGAGTGTGCCGCTGCTTGTCCAAAGCTTCCTGTTGGGGGAGAAGGTAAATATTAGTAAGGTGAAAAGCTTCCTAAGGATGTAAGTAAGGACGCGATGGCCTTGAACATTTAACCGGTAGGGATATCGTGTTTACACGCGTTTCAGCGATTTTCCGCCAATGACAGGTGTAGAATCACTGCCATGCGGCATCGGCAAGGTAATGTGGAGAACTGAAGTATTTTTATAGTTGAGAAAAATAGACGGACAACACTTGTCGCATTCAAAGGGGACCGAAAGTTATACCTTGAGTCTCTTATTAACGGCCACGGCCTCCTCCATCTTGCGCTTGAGCACGTTCTGCTGCTTGGCGTGCAGCGACTCCATCTTGGCCATGGCGGTGGCGCGCTTGCGCTCCTCCGTGCGCAGGCGCAGCATGGCGCGCTCGTTGTCCTGCTTCCACTTGCGGAACTTCTCGCTCTCTTCGCGCATTTGACGGATTATTTTCACCTGTGAATTGTGGGATTATGGCCTAGTTTCAGGATACTTTGTTAGATCATTAACACCCCTTTTACATTATTTAATTCTTGACAGATGCGTCAAAAGTCAAGAACTACTACAATGTAAAAGGGGTGTCAATGATCTAACAGAGCTGGTGAAACTAAGCATAAGGTTGCTTTTTGATTTGGCACGTTAACATGCACGGTTTGTACAAATTTCATGGAGAAAATAAATGTTTGTAATGTACAGGATAATCTGATGAAAGAAGGAAAATGTTACAATTCACGACACAAAAAAAAAATGGTGGCCAGCGGTTGGCCCTTTAACCTCTAGAATGCCGTGTGCCAGATCTGTCCCAACCCCCCTTGTCTGCCTAGTGACAGATCTGTCCCAAGAGCACTTCATCGCGATTTTTGTGATTTTAGTTATTAAATACCACGAAATAGAGTATGAAATCACCTGTTATTTATTCTATATGAATGAAACAACCATCGACAACATTCATTGAGTCAAAAACTTCACTTGTTTACTAGTAGCGCGAAATTCAAATTTTGGTACCTTGAACAGTCCTTGTACTCGCGACTGTTGGTAATAAAATAGTGATTTCGTATCGAAAAAACGTCACAAGGAAAGTAAATACTATGTTTTCTTGTTATTTATTCGATTTTGAAGGTATAGTGATAAATCAATATTATAAAAAATTACAAATAATCGTGTTTTTATCGATCTAAAATTGTACCGGATTATTGCCTGAAGGGTGCGTATCTTTGTAAACTGTTTTCTAGTCTGTTATGTAAAAACATCAATAAATAATTTATTTCATTTATAAAGATAATTTTATTGATAATACATATTTATATCGGTTTTTTCAATAAATAGCCAAAATATTAGGGAATATCAATATTTATCAAGGTGCATCCAAAATTCACACACACACATACGCAAACAAAATGGCCGCCGCTCGTGTATGCACACGAAGTGCGTTGGGTTGATATACAGCGTGTTTTATTTTTTAGGATCTTTTCTCTACTGAACGTGAAGTTTAGGCTCTTTAGAATGCTATCGGTGTATAAATGAGTCTGAGAAGGTGATTACCTGTCCTATTTATATAAATAAATATATGTATTTATATATGTATGTATTTATAGTATGATATTTGTTGAAAGTAGGTTAACAAATAAGTAAATATGATTCAGTAAGTAACTTACGTTTAAGTTTTTATAATTCAGTATGCTAAAATACGAAACATTATAAAAATAATTATCATTCATGTTTTATTTCATAAAAAGTGAACACCCTTGATTTGGGACAGATCTGTCTCACGGCGCACTGGAGCAAGCTCTTGTCACGCACACATGCACATGTACAGAAAATGGAGTCTTTTGAAATAAAGCAAATTATAATCAGTTTTCAAAATATAAATTATGAATCTATTTCCTCTAGAGTTTATATTTTATTGATATCAGTTGATAGCTGTATAATCTCTTCAAGTAATAAATATAAAAAATCCTGGATTGAAACTAAAATTATATTGAAAAAGACGTATTTTTCTGTGATGGGTGCAGTTTCAAGTAAAAATCTGTAATCAATGACCTACAGAAATCAAATAAAACAATTATAACCAATAAAATTCATTGTAACACGTTCATTAGCTATCTGACAATAAATTACAATCAATAAATTATTGAGTACCAAACAATAATACCCAAATATTCATATAAATGTATTTCCCGCGCGGGCGCTCTGAACGGTCAAAAAGCGCCGGCAGACGGCAGTTACATGTGTGCGCGGCTGTTCGGCATAGGAAAGGTTAATTGAACTGCATCTAAACTTGCAATAACCTTAAAGTGGTCTGGTAGGGCCTGCTATAAGCAATACTGCCTTCTTTTATATTAGTCATAGTTTTAAAGAGGTAGAGATTTCTATCTGCATCTTTTAAGTTATGTATTATTTTTTTAGTTTTCGGTCAACCCACACGAACGGAACTGTACCTTAGTGCTCTTCATAGACTGCAGCTCGGCATTAAGACTGGCAATCTTGGCCTCATTCTTCTCCTTGGTCCGGATGATGGAGGCCTGCTGCTGGCACTTCTTCTTCAGCTCGGAGATCTCTTGCTCCAGCTTCGACACCTTGGAGCGACGCTCCTCGTGGATTTGGTCCTTGTTCTGGGAATTGTAAGGATTGTAATTGTAGTTATTTCAAATTATAAAATTATTGCGAGGTTGATAGATTGTGTTATCAAAGTAACTACTAAAAGAAGATTTATCATCAAAAAATCTAATTTACGTTATCATAAGTTACATACCTACTTGTTTTTGCGGCTTGTTTTTGTATGTTTTATAGTAACACGTGTTTATTCTATGTAGGCAAGTAATTCCTTAGGCGTGTTTCAAAATATGCGCGATTCTATACTGATTGCTGTGACGTATGTTGATTGTGTATAACATAATATATGTAGGTACTTTACTCAAATCGGGTCTTGGCCTCAGACACAGGAAGTCGCCACTATACTGCGCGGTCGCTCTCCAGCCCTACTACCTAAGTACACAAATACATCCATCCCTCTCTCACCTTAGTATTACTGAGCTGCTGTATCAGGTCGTCCCGCTCCCTCTCCAGCCGCTGCATCCTCTCCTCGTCCTCTCGTAGCGCCGCGTGGCTCTGAAGCATCTCCTTGTTGTTGGCCATTATAGCTTGGACTACGGAGGCCTTGATCGCCATAGCGCGGTTGAGCTCTTGGAGCTCTTGGTTTAGCGCCACCTGTTGAGGAAATGGGACTTGTAGTTTATACTATAAAGCGACCACATAAAAACGGTATGAAAATGGCTGCTGTTACATAAGAAGAAGTATACAAGAATAGTGATTCTTTCACGTCTAACGGTGGAGATTTCTATTTTCATTTGAGGCGAAACTCAATAAGGCGAACTTTTAATAACATGTATGTAGTTGTACAAGTTATGTATGAGTCTTTGTACCTCTAAATGTAAATCACCAGAATTATAATTAGTAACAAAATTAAATTACAATATCAAGTATTCGCTGAAAAAATTACCTGTCCCATAGCCCTCTTCTCCTCTTCAAGCACCGCCTGATCCTCATTCATAGCGACATCATCGTCAGCCTTCTCCTCACTATCCCCACTCACAAACGACAGCTTGATCTCATGGTCTATCAGCTCTTCATTGGTCTTCAGATTCACCGACTGCAGATCCTCTAACCTAGTCTTGATGTCCTTGAGATAGTCCACTACGCATGTCCTCTGCATTTCATTGTCTTCCACTTTCTCACTCGTGTTCAGATTCTCGATTGTTTGATTACATTGTTCTGTCAGCTCGTTGAGTTTACGTTCGATTTTGTCCTTGGCTGCCTCGGCTAAGAGAGCTTTTTCGCACAAATTGGTGTTCTCAATAAGCATCATGCCCAAGTAGTCGGTGACTTGTTTGTGTTTCTTGAGTAGTTCAGAGTATTTCGCCTTCTCTTTCTCTAGTTCTTCTTGTAGATGTTCGTTGTTCTGTTCGCTGGGGGTCGGCAGTTTGCCCAAAAGCTGCAGTCTGAGCTCGTTGACTAGATTGTTCAGTCTGAAATATTAAAAATTGTATTATTGCTTACACTGGACTTTATTGATAAAGAAGTTTTTGTAAATTAAATACAAATACAAATACAAATTGTTTATTTGGTGCTAAGTAAAAGTTCACACAAATGCATCTTATCTCTAGTCCCTACACTAGGATTCCCTGTGTTGTAGGGGCTAGCTTTCACTCTTCCACACTATTTTACAAACATTTAAAATACACTGCCAAATAACTTGTTGCTTAACCACCTTGCCATACAGTCCTCCTATGTATTCTGCCAATTGCCGATGCTGTAGTCAATAAACAAAATCACCTCAGTATTTCAACCACACTCTACTATCAACTTATTTTAGTATTTCCGCCCCTATTGCTTCTTGATTAACACCAGCGCGACGCCATTGATACGCGTAATGGCCCTATTCGTCTATTGCAGCAATGGCACGTTCAATATTCCGTCTTTATTAATATTTTTTACTTTTGTTTCATGACCTACCTCAGTATCTCGGCGGCGCGCGCGTCCTGGTTGATGACGGGCTTGTTGCGGATGCGGCGCGCGCGGTCCGCGTAGCGCAGCGTGGACACGGTCTCGTCCAGGTTGTAGTCGGCGGGCGACACGCACGCCACCATCAGGGTTAGCGAGTTGCCGCCGAGACTGTCTGTTGAGGTGGAGAGGGTCAGTGGGGTAAGTAATACGAGGTATAAAAACGAATGGTATAACATTCACAAGGTATACGCCCATATGATATAAATTTATTAAGTATAACGATCACTGTGCATAACAAACGAAAGGCATAATTACTAAATACATAATTTCGTTAAGAATAACGTTCAAAAAGTATAATTTCAATTGATATAACGATTAAAATGCATAACGTTTATAACATATATTCTACAACGGATATAATTATTTTATTTTATTTTATTTTACTTTATTAGGAAAACTTACAGCTAAATCAGTACAATTAGACAAAAATAAAAGACAGCAAAAAGCCAATTAATAGTTTCCACAGATACACAAAAGGATACATAACAAAAGTCTGTAACATTAAACACTAAACACTAAAACACACGTACACTGCCTATACCTACTAGTTAAACTGGTTATAATAGTTTACATTTTAACTTAACACATACAATTGTAAATAAAGACATAAATTATTGAGTAATGCCCAAATATCATGGCAAGTGAAATCACCCGCCACCTTCGCCGCTATGCCAACGATGCAACGAAATTTCGCACAAAAACTATCCTAATAGCCTCTATGCTTGTACAGAATAGGTCAACTTCATCAGACTCGCACAGCCGATTGACCACGGTGCTGGCTCGCACGAAAAATTTTTATTATTATTATTATTAAACATTTATTTTCAGATATAACATCCATAGTGAATTAGTAAAACATGTCGAAAATTGTTAGTCAAAATATAAATATCATAGGTAGGTACATGCAAAAATTAAATTAAATTAGATCCGAAATAATAAATAAATATACTTAAATGTCAATTTAAATGTAAATTTAATTGGATTGAATAAAGTGAAATAATAAATTGAATTAATAAATTGAATTAATAAATCGAATTAATAAATTGAATTAATAAATAGAATTAATAAATTAATATATTCATTTCTTATTTTGGTTAATGTGTACACCTACGCAATGCCTCACAATTGGACTATCCATCCTATCCGCCAACACACTGAGGATAGCATTCGAGCTGCTCCGCGTACGCGATAGCAAGGAAGCTGCTCGCTTACGCATGACGGCAAAGAAGTCATCCACTCTGGCTTCAGCGAACATACCTGATGCGGAGCAGAATCTCGGCAGCCCCAACACGATCCTCAGTGCGTTATTGTACTGGACGCGCAGCGCGCTGTAGGCCCGGCGCGTGTAGCTGACCCACAGGCTGCACGTGTAGAAGGACTGACAGTACGCTCGGAATAAGGTCAGCTTGACTTGTCGAGTACAGCGTGCAAACCGGCGAGCCAGCATGTTGCACCTGACCGCCAGCGCCCTGCGCTCCCGCTCCATGTCCAGGTCGTCTACGAGCGTCTCCGTGACCACGTGACCCAGGTACTTGAACTCGGTGACTCTGTTTAACTCTACTCCTCCTAAGTAGACTGAAGGAACCAGTCTCTTTTTTATATTTGGAGCCTGAAAGACTAACAGTTCACTTTTTTTAGTATTGTACCTAAGTCCGTGTGTTTCCGCATACGACTCGCAGACTGCCAGAAGCCTCGTGAGACCGTTGATCGTAGGGCTCAGCAGCACCATGTCATCTGCATAGCTTATGTTATTGATCATAACGCCATCTATTGAGCATCCAACTTTGGTGCTGCTGAGCTCACCTATCAGATCATTCATGTACAGGTTAAACAATTTAGGGGAAGACAAACCCCCCTGTCTTACCCCACAGCCCAACCTATACTCGCCACTGCTGGAATTAGACCATCTAACTGTGTTAACTTGATTGTCATACCAGTAGCGAAAAACTGAAACCAACTCCAGTGGCATTTCTTTCGCAAGCTTATCCCAAAGAATATTATAGGACACCCTATCGAAAGCCTTTGAAAGGTCTAAAAAGCACGCATAGACCGGTGTCTTTCTACTAGTGTAGTATTGAACAGTTTGCTTAAGACACATAATGGCGCTCTCAGTCGACAGCCCTGCGCGGAAACCGAACTGCCCGCTGTGCAGACGCAAGCATTTGTCCAAGTGTTTATTAAGCAAACTGTCCAACACTTTGGCTATTACAGTGGCTAGCGAAATTGGCCTGTAGTTATTACTGTCACTCAAGTCACCTGTTCTGTTCTTCACCACTGGCACAACAATAGTTTTCATGAGATCCCTAGGCAGATAAGAGTGTCCAATTATAAAATTAAACAAAAGCGTGAGTACTCTGGGCAGGTGTACACCTGCATATTTCAAATGTTCGACGCTCAGCCCGTCATGTCCTGGAGATTTACCTCGTTTCATACAATGGATTGCAGATGTCACATCCTTCACAGTATACTGTATATGAGGTGTATCAGCAGACACATCACGGGGGTGATCGCCAAGTTGAGTCAAGTTATTTACAGATTGTACAGGAGAAACAATAAAATTACTTTTGAAAAGGTTAGCAATATCTGTACCATCAGAAACACCATCTACAGTTACAGGAAGGCTCATCCTGGGACTCAGTCTGTCAGTCTGTTTCCAAAATTTACTAAAATCTTTATTATCATGACTCGTTGCAATGATATCCATCTTAATCTGATTCTCATTGTCTTGACACCACTTCAACTTGTTCTTAAAGACCTTTTTGGTGTTTTTCATGTAGTCATGTATGTACCCAGTGGAAGGTTGGCCATACAGCTGCCAGGTCTGAAAGGCCAGCCGAGCCTCCCTGTGCGCCTCCGATACATGTTTGTTCCAGCCAATGACATACTTCTTACGACTACAGCTCCTAATCTTACTACAGTGAAGTGCAGCTTTCTGCATAACAGTAACAATATTATTGTACATTCGATCAATGATTTTCATATGGTCCGTATTTTTACACATTTTACCACAACACATGCTCATCTCAGGTGGAAAATCAATTGATCTTAATTCTGAATGACAGATACTATGATACTCATCAATTTGTGACTTATCCCGCTCGCCCCACAGTACAGAGTTATGCAACATATTGTTTACATTACTACGTGGTGATAGTATTGAGAAATCACAAGTAATTTGCAAAGGGAAATGATCCGACCAAGAAACATCATATTTCACCTCAACACTAGAAATAGATTTGTACGCTACAGTGCTAGTGACGCAGTGGTCTAGCCAACGAGTACAGCCATGGGCGTCACTAATAAAAGTATATGTGCCCGAGTCTAAGCCCAGATATTCAAAATCCGCACAAATCCATTTCTGTTCTGAACAAAAATTCAAAAGCTCATTACAGAACAACTCACCAGGGTGGGAATTAAAGTCACCTAAAATAACTACATTTTCTACCTTCAGGTCGTCAATAATAGCACTAATTTCTGCTAAGCACTCAGTGAATTCCGGTAGGTTTTTTATTGAGTCGGTTGGCATATACACAGAAAACACAAGCACAGAAAGGCCATTCACTTTGCAATTTATTGCCACTATTCGCGTATTTTTGCATTTAACGATACACACGTTATCAAAGGCACCTTTTCGCCACAGCAGCGCCACCCCTCCGTAGGGCCGGCCGCGCACGACGCCCGCCGCCGTGTCCACCGCGGAGGATCCCGTCGCCGCGAACTCTGGCTCGATGGAACTGAGATACTCGAGGTCGTGCGGCATAAGCCATGTCTCCTGTAGTGCAATTATGTCGTTCATTTTACATAATTCCTTCACATAGTCCGTAGCTCTCACAACAGACTTACAGTTGAAGCTGACGAGATTGCATTTATTTGAAGTTGTACTATGCATTTTTTGTTAAAGAATTATCCGGGACTTCAGTTC
This sequence comes from Plutella xylostella, assembly GCF_932276165.1. NCBI lineage: Eukaryota > Metazoa > Arthropoda > Insecta > Lepidoptera > Plutellidae > Plutella > Plutella xylostella. Next base: position 7,385,478 of record NC_064005.1, read on the forward strand.
CTTGTCTAAATACAATATATCGCCGGAAGTATATACCATAAGGCCACAAGTCATCATTCTCAAACTGTTCTAATTTGTGTTTTGGTATAAATATTTTATACGAATCAGAACTTTTTGGTTCTTTAGATGGAACTTTCACCGGCCATACTTTTACATTCGTTTTATTAAGTATGTATTCCGCGATATGTTTTTCTGTCGTCTCTGTCGAAACATTATAGATGTATAGTGGCATTTTAGCCTCTGCTGCCTTGAACTTAGAGTTCTCATTAACGGGCGCTTTACCCTTTCTACCAATAAAACGCGTTTGCTTTGTTTGTTTACGTCTTATCACCTGCGTCCACTCTCCAGTGTCACCTTCTTTATTTGGTCGGATAGCATCTGTTATCTCAACTTGGGCGGGTGCGCATCGGGGTGTTGATAATATACGATCGGTCTTGGCGCACGACGTTTTGGCAGTTGAAGTAAGATTATGATTCATTGCAACTTTTGCGTACGACAAAGAGGGCGATACTTGTTTATCCGGGGCGACGGTGGTGTTAGAGGGAGATGCTATAGGCGTTTTCTTCAATTCGTCATCATTTCTGAGGGTAGGAGACAGCAACAAACCCATCGGGCCGCTATTGTAGTCATCATAACTATCCTGCAGACAATAAGCTCCTCTGCGTACATTAACGTAAGGTTTATTATTGGGAGACATAGACTTTTTTAATGTTTCCAATTCAAATTTTAGGGCTTCAAACTGTTCAACGGTCGCATATTGGGAGTCCGAGGCATACACCTCCTGGATTTCCCTAAGTTCTTTCTGAATGAGCACGATATCCTTCAGCAATCTTGTGACGTCTACATGGTCAAAGGTCACCGGTGGCAATCTATGTAGATCTCGTGCCACAAATACCGGTAATTCTTCAGGCTTTGTCTCTTTTATCAGGGTGAAGATGTCGTCCAGGTCACGCAGGTTTTTTCCCGTTCTTTTCCGGATGGTCTTCCGCTTAGACACTGACTCGAACAGCAACGTCTTCGCTTTGCCTATCTCATCAACCGAGAAAGCACTAGAACACACACGCAAAAGACTTTCTTCATCCATGACATCTATTTTATTTTGCACAAATGCAAGCACTTCACATATAACAATATTGCAGCTCGAACACTTCAACAGATTCGGTAGCGACATTATCAACAACGGTTCAGTGACCTCTCGCATCAGCTGTGCGCGCGCGAAATGAGTTCTGCTCGTAGTTGGTACTGCATTGGGGTACATTCAGCACCGCCTTTTTCCGCGTCATTACTTCGGGAACTCTAAGATTTACCAGCTGTAATAACTGGGGACAGTCTATGTCACCTCTTACTACTTTCACTAAGAAGATAGCGTCAGCCACAGTTCGTCTGAGTACGAGGGGCAAGAGATGGAAGCGTTCGCACCGGTGTTCGTAGTCAGAATAGGGCACCTTGAACTTAAAGCCTAGGTAGCGAGTAAATTTTTTCTGGATCCTCTCTATTCTGTTGATATAAACATTATATCGAGGATTCCAGATCTGGCTGGCATACTCAAGATGGCTACGCACATAAGCACAGTACAACAATTTCACTGTTTTCATACATTTGAAAGGTTTGGACGACCGCATAACAAAGCCAAGTGCCCTCGATGCTTTGCCCACGATGCTATCTATGTGCTGATCAAAAATTATCTTACTATCAAAGACGACACGTAGGTCGCGAGAGGAAAACATCCTTGCTAGGCACTGATCACGGATTAGGTAATCGGTTATGTGCGATGTCTTTTTCCTACTAAAAGAAACAATGAAGCACTTCGACACATTAAGGTCTAATTTGTTTTTAGCGCAATAAGAGTCCAGCCTAGATAGATCTTCCTGGAGGAGGGTAGCATTCAGTGCATTGTTAACAGTATCATAATGTATAATGCACAAAAAGTATAAAAGATTGTCGTATCGTATTTTCATTATTATTGACGTTATGTGTGGGGAACGCTCCGCTCCGCTTCGCTGTGCTCCGCCTTAGTTTCGCCGAACATGTGCACCTAACACGCTCCTCCTCGCTTTGCTCGTCGTCGCACCTATCTTTAGGTTTTGGTACTAGGGGTTTTGACATTATTATTATTATTGGTGCTATGTGGGGAGACGCTCCGCTCCGCTTCGCTGCGCTCCGCTTTGGTTTCGACGAACATGTGCACCTAACACGCTCCTCCTCGCTTTGCTCGTCGTCGCACCTATCTTTAGGTTTTGGTACTAGGGGTATTGACATAATTATTATTATTGGGGCTATGTGGGGAGACGCTCCGCTCCGCTTCGCTGCGCTCCGCTTTGGTTTCGACGAACATGTGCACCTAACACGCTCCTCCTCGCTTTGCTCGTCGTCGCACCTATCTTTAGGTTTTGGTACTAGGGGTTTTGACATTATTATTATTATTGCGCTATGTGGGGAGACGCTCCGCTCCGCTCCGCTCCGCTCCGCTTCGCACCGCTTCGCTGCACTCCGCTTTGGTTTCGACGAACATGTGCACCTAACACGCTCCTCCTCGCTTTGCTCGTCGTCGCACCTATCTTTAGGTTTTGGCGCTAGGGGGTTTGACGGTGTTGGGTAATTAAACACAGATTATGAACTTTATACTAAACGATAGTATATATTTTAATCGATATACGTAATGTATGTTATACGAATTGATATTAGTCTTCGTAAGTATTATATATTTTGATTTTATATAAAATGTACGTTATACCAATTGAATCTTATACCTTATGAAAATACAGATTTTGTTGTTATACGTAACGTTCATTATAGGTTGTGAACGTTATTAATGTGAAATTATACATTTCGTTTTTATACGTCGCAATACGCACCCGGGTCAGTGTGGTAGTAGTGAAGCCGCGGTGAATAAAATTGAAATAATCATACATATTAATAGCAGATAAAGGTTCTGTAGAATAAGAAACTCGGTGTCCCGTGCGCAACTATTCGTATGAGCATGTGCATTTGTAGTCAATATACGGGCAGTCTTCAGGAGTTTTATGCGTTTAAAATCCTGTCCTACTCTCTGATACCTTGATCATCACATTACACTATCTGATCGATCCGCGCAAAATTACACATAACATAATGACCGCCATTTTTGTACATATATGTGTTAGTATTTAAGTTATTTTAATGTGTGTGTAGAAATAAACAATGTAAAACGCTGTTGGTTTCTTAAATAAAATAAAATAAAAAATGCTTACCTTGCAGCAGGCGCGTGAGCTTGCTGTCCCGGTAGCTTATAAAGCTCCTGTTAGTGCCATCCCCCAGGGCGGATATGACGTTGCCTAATGCCAGTAGACCCTGGTTGATCTTCACGCCTTCTTTGAGTCGCTCGCCTGAAGCCTTCGTCTTCTTGATGCGCTCTGACCCGGCCAGGTCTACCAGGTGGAACTTGGAGGTTGTCGCTAGGTTCCTGTTCGGTAAATTGGTATTAAGTTACGTGTATGAATTATACAGGAATTGCAGTTTTATGGAAAGCCGAAAGTGGGTGAACCAGTTCTAAACGAGATTTGTTCTATGGATTTTTGAAATTCATGAAAAAAATTTACTAGGTATTCAAATTCGTAGTCATGGGACAAAATAATAGCAAGTGATTCGTACGCACATTGTTTAACTTGAAAAGCATGCAACGGTTCCTGACGTAGAGTAGGCTTTCAGAGGTATTGTTTTCTGGGGCTTGGCATATCACGGTAGTGTGGCCCTAGCATAATAAGTGCTATTACTTGTCTGCGCGGCTCTCCTTGGCGATGACGATGGTGAAGACGGCGTGGCTGCGGCTGGACGCCTGGTTCATGGCCGTACTACCAGTGACCCGCCGCGACGACCCTTGTTCCAGAACCTTCATCGTTTCCGTGGTGGAGCCGACCGGGAGCTCGGATATACCTGGGGGGTAGAAAATAGAATTATACTATGTGTAAGAATACCTACCTAACGCAAACACACACATCATCACATCACGACCCATCACATCCCTACTGCTAAGGCACGAGTCTCCTTCCAATAAAGGACCTCCAAGAGGCTCTGGAGGGTTAATGCCATGATGTCTACGCTTGGTAGGTGTGTTGAAGACTCATACACTAATAGGTCATTTGAATTCTGAACCTCTCGGTAACTACATCCGCGCGGTTGCGCGTTTTTATCTGCATTTACAATGCAGCGGTGCAAACACATTACCTCCGCGCGGTACATAACCGCATATTTGAAGGTGCCCATAATTTCCTAAATAACATTCCCTCTGGTCTCAAACAAATCAGAATCTTATTCCACCAGCTTACCCGGCAGCACCACCCCCTTGTTGACGTCCTCGCGGATCTCGATCACGCTGTGCGTGCGCTCCTTGCCCGACAGCAGGTCGTAGCACTGCTCTTGGTACAACTCCATGAAGGAAACCGTCACTTTGAATGTGAACTTGTCTTCGTGCGCCTCGATGAAGTCGAATATGTCGGCCACTGCTAGCGGTATCACTCCTGTGGATAGGAATATAATATGTTTAGTCTTAAGCAGTAAAGACATTGAGTTGAAGAAAGAAATGCTGTGCTGCTATAGGGTTGTACAGCAATCAACTGCGATGCGGCAACCCATAAACCTATGAGTGCTGCATCTACCATCTACAACAGATAATGTAGCCAATGATGATTTTTATTAAAATTATGTTTTTTTTAAAATTACGCTTTTATTTTTCAGGGTAATCATTCAGTTTGATGGAATAGAGATTAGTTAGTTATTTAAGACTCTCTTGTGCCAGTTATTAGTTTATTGTGTTAGTTAATTGGTTGATTGGCCCTAATGAATACCTCTATGAAATTGATAATTGGCTGTTAAACTTTGAAACAGACACCATTCCTAATATTTTTTATTGTAAGTCTATTTGTATAGTACTAACTGTATGTCTAAACAAGACAAAAAATTATAATAATATTTGATTTTCTAAGATCATTATCAGCCAATGTAGATAGTACTGTGGGACTCAGGCTAATCCATGTAAGAGGGAACAGAATTATATCTTTATTATGAAATGAGATTACAAAAAAGGAGAAGAATAACCAGTGCCATCTAGTTATGTGATTATAAACTGTTCTTTATAGGTATACTTATGGCAACTAATAACCAATAACCATTGGGGTAGATGAGTTCTTCAGTGTAGATCACAAACAAGCAAATTCAGGGTGGGACTCCATCCTGCCTGCTGGACTGAAAACCTTATGGTAGTGGCTGGATGCTGAAGGCTGAGAACCGAGTGTTTTGATGCTCCTTGGGAGAGGCCTTTGTCCATTAGAGGATTATTACTGGCTGTTGATGGCAATGATGATGAACTAATAAGGAAGGGATTGCCATTCACCATGGTGACAAAACCTAGTTTAGCTCTAGAGCACACACTGAAGACAATTTATTTTAAATCTAATATCATTTATTCCCTTACCAAGACTGGAGCAATCTCCCTCCGACCCTGAGTAGTTGGTGCCCATGGTGTAGGTCTTCCCCGAGCCTGTCTGCCCGTACGCCAGTATTGTGACATTGTACCCTGTAATATTATTAATTATTTAACATATGGTCTGTGAACTGTCAATAGAGGCAAACCTGCTCTCATAATAAATTCAGTTTAAATACCTTAAAAAGTGATAATATATCAAGAAAATACTGTGAAAGTGAAAATAAACACAAGTGCAACATGTGATATTGTTATTCACGCGTGAAACACTAAATTAATACGAAAATTAGTGCAATTAAGTTTACGAGTGATAACTTAATCATTTTCTACCCTCAAATAAAAAATTCTAAAAAATATTTTTAAAATGAGTAAAATTTAAATATTTTATTGAAATATTAATACCCCGGTGGATAAACCTGTACCAGAAGTGGCTGCCCAGGCTTCTGGTATTGGAAATGCTACTGGTGAAATACATAAACCATCAAAAGATGTTGCCAAAAAAAATGATTTAACATCAAAACAATTTCCGAAAACTGTACAAAACACTCCAGGAATATCTTCAAAAATCAATCTTGATCCTTATAATCAAGCTACTGATGAAGAAAATGACTGGCAGACTGTACCAATCCTTCGCCAGCATAAAAATAAGAAGAGAAAGTTTAGTGCCCTATCTCCTGAAAAGGATTTACCAACACAAAATAGATACTCACCGCTCCAGGTTGATAAGAATGTGGAAACAAATCCAATGGAAAAAACAACTAAACCACCTCCTATTTTGCTGTATGGCATAGTGAACATTGCAAAACTCAAAGAGGTTATTGATGAATGTTTGGACCAGTCTCAGTACAGCTTCAAAATAGTTACCAAAAATCAATTACGTGTTACTGCTGATAGTACTGAGTCCTACAAGAAACTATTATCATTGGTTCGAGAGAAAAAAATGATTGGCCATACATTTATTCAAAAAAATGAACGGCCATATAGAATTGTGATTAAGAATCTACATCACTCAACACCTACTGATGCTATTATAGAGGCAGTAGAGAGTACTGGAAATAAAGTATATGGAGAGATTATCAATGCTAGATATGGCCCAGAAAAGACTCCGCTATCAACTTGGTTTGTAAATTTAGCTCCGGGCCCAAACATAGATGCTATTAAAAAACTGAAATATATATATCACACTTCTGTAAAAATTGAAGATCCAAAACAGAAAAAAACAGTACCTCAATGTAAGAGATGCCAGCAGTATGGACATACAAAGAATTACTGTATGCGACCATACAGATGCGTGAAGTGTGCGGAGAGTCATGACACAGCTGACTGTCCAAAAAAAGATAAGACAGATCCACCTAAGTGTGCATTATGTCTAGGAGATCATGTGGCCAACTATAAGGGATGTAAAGTCTTCAAAGAAATCCAAAAAAGGAAGTTTGGTACCAGGCAAACAACAAAAACACATGAAGTTAAAAAGGCAGAAGAAACAACAACTTCGGAGCCACCAATGCATGACAGCTATATATATAAAAACCCAACTGCTAACAAGACATATGCTCAAGCCACAACTCAGGGGAACGCCATAAACCTGGAAACTATCCTATCAAAACATGCTGAAAAGCTAGATCGACTACTAGATCAAATGAGTACCCTCATGGGTCTCTTAACAACACTTGTCACTAAATTAGTCAAATGATGGCTCTCCGTATTGCCACATGGAACACCAATGGTCTACTTGATAAGAAATATGATGTGGAGGTACTATTAAAGATGCAAAATCTTGATATTTTATTGATTTCTGAATCACATCTTACAGAACAAACAACACTGATCTTAAATGGATATATCACCTATAAAACACCTCATCCAGACAATACTGCACATGCTGGTACAGCAATAATTATAAGGGATAATATCAAGCATCAGCTACTACCACAGTATCAAAATCCAAAAATACAAGCCACATCCATCATGGTACATGACAAACAGGGTGAAATTACATTATCGTCTGTTTATTGCCCCCCAAAGAAGAGATGGACCACTGAAACTGATGATTCCGACTTTCATGAATATTTTAAAACCCTGGGAAATAGATTTATAGCTGGTGGCGACTGGAATGCCAAAAATATACTTTGGGGTTCCAGGCTGACTACAACCAGAGGGCGGAGACTTAAACATTGTCTAACGAACAACCGTCTACAAACTATAACAACAGGCAGACCAACTTACTGGCCTACAGATGTAAATAGATTACCAGACTTATTGGATTTCTTTATATATAAAGGGGTTCAGTCCTACTTCTTGGATATTGATGACTGCCATGATACTACCTCAGATCACTCACCAGTTATACTTACCATGAGCACAACTATAATCAGTAGACCCAGAAATCCCTATCTTTATAATAATCGCACTGATTGGGATTATTTTAAACAACATCTAAGTAAAAATCTGGATCTTAAAATACCACTAAAGACTGATGATGATATTGAAAATGCCACTATATCATTAACAAAGTGCATACAAAATGCTGCCAGAGCCAGCACACCAATTGACTCCAAACCCATGGAAACAATTAATAATCTGCCCATACATGTAAAACAAAAAGTATTGGAGAAACGTCGATTGAGAAGAGTGTGGCACTGTAGCCGGCATCCTGACGATAAAAGAGCTTTCAATAAAGCAGCAGCTGAGCTTAAAAAAGTTCTTATAGATGCAGAAAATGAAACTTTGAACCTGTTCCTACAAAACCTAACACCTACTGATCCAGCAAAAAAAGAGTATTCTCTGTGGAAAGCTGTCAAATCGCGTGATAAACCACAGCAAGCACAACATCCACTCAAAACACAAGATGGAAAATGGGCGAAAACAGACGAAGAAAAGGCAGAAGCTTATGGACAGTTTCTAAGAGATGTCTTTACACCTAATGACCTAGGAACAGACACTGTAGATAACGAAGTACATAAATTCCTAGAAAGCGACCTACAACTTAGTCTTCCACTCCGATGTTGCACACCTGCAGAGACCCGACGTGTGATACATGATCTGGAAATGAAAAAAGCACCCGGATTCGACCTGATAACTGCTGAAATATTGCGAAACCTGCCAAAGAAAGCCATTATGTATATGACAGCATTATTTAACGCAGTACTTAAAACAGGCTACTACCCCAACATCTGGAAAGTCTCCCAAATAGTTATGGTTCTAAAACCAGGAAAGCCACCGCATTTGACTTCATCTTACAGACCGATTAGCCTACTCCCAGTCCTATCGAAATTGCTGGAGAAAGTCATATCTACACGACTCAATGAGTGTATCAGTGATAATTCTAGCATACCAGAACATCAATTTGGCTTCCGTAGAAACCATGCTACTATTGAGCAAGTTCATAGAGTGTGTGAACACATAAGAAATGCTCTTGAAAACAAGAAGTACTGCTCCGGGGTGTTTCTTGATGTACAGCAGGCATTCGACAAAGTTTGGCATAGTGGGCTCCTATATAAGATGAAGAGAATATTACCTCACAATTTATATTCAATTCTAAAATCCTATCTTGAAGATCGCATCTTTTATGTGAAGCTGAATGATGCTTACTCGTGCTTCTATGATATCAAAGCTGGAGTACCGCAGGGCTCAATACTAGGACCATCACTCTATCTTTTATATACAGCTGATGTCCCAGAATCAGAAAGTGTCATGACAGCCACCTTCGCAGATGATACCGCGGTTTTAACCTCCAACGAGGACCGGGTAGAGGCTTCGAAAACACTACAGACACATCTAGACAAAGTCCACACTTGGATGAATGAATGGCGAATCAAAGCTAGTGCATTGAAATCAAGTCATATTACTTTCACTCTGCGAAAACAAGACTGCCCTGCTGTAAATCTCGGTGGAGAATTACTGCCACACTGTAATGTAGTGAAATACCTTGGCTTCCACCTAGACCGTAAACAGACTTGGAAGACTCACATCCAACAGAAACGTGACCAACTAAACCATAAATACAAATCTCTGGAGTGGCTCCTGGGCAGAAGATCTCGACTATCTGTGGAAAACAAGACCTTAATCTATAAAAGTGTTTTGAAACCAATATGGACATACGGCATTGAACTGTGGGGAACAGCCAAAACATCTAACACAGAAATACTACAAAGGTTCCAAAATAGTGTGCTCAAAGCTATAGTAAGCGCCCCATGGTTCACAAGAATGGAAGATATCCATGAATACCTAGGTCTTGACACAGTTAAGGAGGAAATCAATAAGAAAACAAAAAGATACAAGGACAGGATTACCCATCATCAAAACAAGCTTGCCCAAATGCTTAGCGATCCACCTAAGACCAGACGCCTGAAGAGGCTGCACACATGGGATAACCTATAAAAAGGGGAAGCAAATAATAAAGGGTGCCTGACAGTGGGAGGGCTACCTTACCAAGCCAAAGTCTCTGAACACAACTGCTCATAGTACACGTACTGATCGCATGTTTGCAAAATCATATAAAAAAAAAAAAAAATTATTTAACAATAGATGATGATGCAGCAATTCATGAATACTGACATAGACAATTGTGTGGGCACAGTCATAAGTTATAGCTTTATTTGAGATTAGCTGTTTGCGCGAGCTTTGCTTCACATTAGAAAGTTTTCTTATGGGACTTTCACAGTAAAAAGTAGACTATGTGTTAATCCAGGGTGTCAGCTAACTCCATACCAAATTTCAACAAAATCGGTTCAGCAGTTTTGATGTGAAGAAGTAACAATCATACACACACACATACTCACTAACTTTCGCCTATATAATAATAATATGAGTACGATGACCCACATCCACCACAGCTCAGAAAACATTACAAACCTTGAAATAATTTATTGATGAGTCCCTTCACGGCTGTATCATAGAACTCCTGCTGTGTGATGTGTTGCGCAAACACATAGTTGTAAGTGAATGCCAGATCCTTGATCTGGACCTGCGGCTGTCCATTAATGGTGGTTATGCACTCCTCACACCCACGGGACGTCTCCTGCGGCATAAGAGGCCTGATACGGAGTGCCACCTGCACTGTGTCAATGGTTTCCTTGCCATTCTCTTCGTGAACCATGTTAAATTGATGATGAATGTCCGTTTTGTTGAAGCCTGGCCTAATAAGCCATAGAAAGTTAGTTGAGTGAGGTATTCATATCCTCTCAAGTACCCTCTAACGAGATCAAGATATAAACCTGAAAGATTATTAAAATTCAGTTGGAATACATAAAATATGAGTCGTTGTTACATCACTGAAATGAAAGCTGCTCGGTGTATTGTACCTTGACCAGTAGAATAGTAAATATATGCAGCAAACACGTAAATTAACACTCAGCAATAAAATAGAGACTGTGAATTTAATCTTTTCCACTATAACTATGCAATACTTTCAAATTAGTATAAAGGGAAAACACAAAACCGAAATCACGAATGATCAATTCAAATAAAATTTACGTTACAAGCTGTCATTTCTTTGATTACCAAATCATAGACACAGTCGTAACTTTTTTTTTCAATGTTGCCATTAAAAAAAATACATTAACACTAACGTCTGTGGTGAGTACTCGATTATGATTCAAATATTTTGTATTTTTAGGTTCAACTTTTTCACATTATAACTCGGTATACAGGTGTTTCAAAAGTGGTAAAGTAAATCTAAAGGGGCTGTCATGATCTCAATGCCAAAAGATTTATCTTAAAAAAATAAACAGCGCCCTCTAGCGAAACTGTTTGCAGTTCATAGGAGTTACAGCTTTCACTACTTGCCAACAGATGTCACGGAAATAAAGTTAAAAGTTTACCTATTCACCAACAGATGGCGTAACCGGTATTAAAATGTTAAACGTAAACGGATGCTGTTTGAATTTACCCTTACAAAATAGAGCTTCAAACAAAGATACTTATTATCAAACAAATTATAAATGCTGATCATGAAAAAAAAATCTAAACGATCTACTGGTCAAATTTAATAACTATTCCTATGAAATATGTCCTCGTAAATTATTATTGTAAATAATTTTTATTTCAATATACCTACCTAGTTAGGTATTCAATGTTCAATAATGATAATATTTTTTCAATTAATATTATATCAAGGTAAAAGTACCTTCACATCTCAACTACTTAACTATAAACTGAAAGTAAATACCTAATTCGAGATTTAAAATTAAAAACCAACCAAGTGCGAGTCGTACTTCAACTACTCGCACTATGGGTTCCGTAGATACAACTATAGGGCATTATGTTTGATTTTTGAATACACCACCTAGGTACCTACCATACAAAACCATAACATATATTAAATGCTTTTTCTATTCTTAATTTTGAAATTAAACGGATTACTACTTTACTAGGTAGCTATTATATCTACATATAGATATAGGTATCGGCCCCAATAATTACACTAGTTTAGTAGTTATGCTACGGACAGACAGACAAAGCTAAAACCACAAAAGAGTTCCGTTTTGTGGCCAGGCAGCTATGGAACCCTAATAAAAAAGCGGCCCACTCAACTCTAATGCGATACCTGACGATGTTAAAATGATTGCTCTTTGGCAAATATGGCGGCCGCCTGAATTATACAGCGGAAGCAAATATTACCCTCGCAAACAGCGGGTCCCGAGGGGCGAGGTAGTTCGCGCACTCAAAATTAAAAGCATACAATGAAAATAGTAGCTTGAGAGCCCAAGCATTGATAGTACATCGCGAAAAATGAGGGCCCACTCCTCGATACTCTTAACACTTGCAAGAGTGCTGCATTGTTGTCAATGAAAACAGTCGCTCGAGTGTTTTTCTGTTTAGAGACTCTCCGGTGTTGCCACTTCAGAATAAATAGCCGCCACCGGTGCGTAGAAATATGCTCTGGAATTGTTTCGTTTAGATAATAGAGTTTCGCTTGTTTATTTTTGTTGGAAACTCGAGGAAAATTTCGAAGTGGTGTCGAAAATGTTCAAGATGTCGCACTTACACTGAGCGATGTAGGAATCTAAAAAAATCATCTTATCCGTTAGCAGCCCAATCGGCCTCATCGGCTTAATCAACCACATTTTTTAGATTTTTTACCCAAGGTCTTCCGCTACTCTATACAACTACTTACCTATGTTGGTTAACTTAGACATACCTACCTACGTAGCTTTTAGGAGAACCAATATCTTTTTAATTTCTACATAATATAGATACCTACCCACACTGCTGTGCAAAATGAAAGAGCAGATCTTTGCCAATTCAGAGCCATAACGCTCCAGGCAAGCATTAATAACTGAATAGCGAAGCAACCCCGTTGAGTGACGTCTTAATAAAATAATGATGGACTATTTCAGCCATTTAATTACATCGGAGTGTAGCGAAGCCGACAGGTTGGCCGGTATTAACCGCCGCTCCGTCAACATCCACGAAATTGACACGTCAAATATTTGTAACTTCGTCCTGGGAACCGCGTCGCTCGGCGGCAAACAGACTCGTGTCTCGTCCACCCTTAATTTCCAATGTTTCCACTCCATCGGCCTTTTGTTCCTATTCGAGTCGACCTGCATCGGCTTTGAGTCGAATTTCCATCGCCACTTTCCCTCCAAAATAGCCGCTTGTCAAAACAAAATGGCGCTGACTCTGTTTGATTTGGACCGTATCAGACGCGAGCGGAGATTCATTTTGTCGTGTTGCTTAAGATCCGAGTACCTACATATTGTCTTTGTACACAGCCAGAGTGTGTGCTCGCTGTCCCGCTTGCATTTAAAGCTACAAATTTGTTGTTTAAATACAAATAATAATGATACTGTTTGCAGTCGGACTTTGAGTTCGATTGAGAAGTTTGTCTTGTGGAAGCGAGCAAAAGTAATGAGTGCTTGTAAATTGATTGAGTTGATAGCTTCTTATTACTCAATAACTTTGCACTTGAACATTAACAGTCCCTTAGGTAGGTGACAGAGCACCTCTATCTATATCTGAATAATAAAAGTTAACTAGTTAGGTAGGTTACTCTACTAATATTATGTTAATGTTACCTACAAGCAGATTTATTTGTGTAACCAATATTTACAAGTGCAAGAAATAATGCAGCATGACTTGTTAATTATTGGATCGGTGCAGACTTAACAAGTATTTAGGTATTTAATTAGTTAAAACCTAAGTAGATATTGCATATAACATGAAAATTTTATAATACCTACTTACCTATAAATTTAGAAATGGTTTTTTACAGCTTCAAGGGATTTACTTCAATACTTACTTATGATATTTACCCGTTCCTAGAGTAGAGAAACGTATTCATGATAAAAATATTATAAAGTATATCTGTCATAAATGGACTGATGGGTATTTATAATTTCTTTTTTATATATTGTTATCTTAATTTAAGGCCAACATTATTACTTACTCTAGTTTAACTTACTATACGAAGAGGCATTACAAACTCTCCGTGTTCTTGAGGGTTAACTCTACAATTTGAGTTCGGCTACTTGATAATAGGTGGCGCTACATGTTTTGAACACTTAAAATATCCACTGGTAGTAAGAGTCTTTGCAAAATTTGCATTATTTTATTTTATTTTATTTCAGCGTTATTCTAATTTGTCAGTCTGTTGCACTAGGTGGGTATCCAGCCAATTGGTTCCACAATACCTTACGGGTAGAGTTTCTACACTGTATACTCTATGAATTATCAATTTTTCCTGATTTATTTAGAACTATCTTACAATTAGGTGTAATAATATGGTGAACAAAAAGCCAAGGAAAGCGAAAATGCCTCCACCGCCAACATTACGCTATTAGAGGCCCGCTTTATGGATAAGCGGCCATTTTGTCTCGAGTTTCCCGCCGTAGCGCTGGTTCCAAGAAAGATAATCCCTATTGGCGAGAGGAGATACCGGATGTACCGGCGTACGAACTAAGGGTAAGTATATAATGAAACTAGATAATATTAACCACCGGAGTTTCTAAGGATATGGTTAAAAGACATAAATTGTATAGCTCATATCATAATATGAGGAGATGAGGATACGCAATGTTATATCAACGGTTAATAGATATTATAGGTATATATACAAGTACTATCTTGCATTAAAATTAATATGTTTTGGTAGGTAGTTAAGTTCTTAATTAAGTCTGCCACTTAAAAGTCTATCCAAGAATTTTCATGAAAATTTCATTAACAAAAGAGGGAATGTTAATCGGTGACCAGTGAACTGAAAATGTTAACTTGATTAGAGAAAGAAGTCCGATTGAGAACCAATAAGAAGTTTAATGAAGTGACAATCGTTTCATTTTAATTCGGGATTTTTTACCAAGTATAAAAAACTTGAAAGAAAGTTCTTTTACAGTTTATATAAATACTAAGCATTTTCATAAATTACCTAACTTTTGTTTACATACGTATTTAGATTTCGCTTTGGTTATGTATAGCATTGTGTACCATCAAACATAGCTTTTATATGGAACTATCTTTTGCTCTACGCCTTAAAGCTTTCCCGTGGAAATTCCGGGACAAAATAACTTTGTATTGGTGGAGCTTTTTCGAGGTTTTTAGCTTTAATTAGCTTGAGTACCTAATCTACATAATACAGGTTGGTTCTTAGTTAAATCACTTGTGTTTTTCTGTGAAGGTATACCTGCTCGTACATAAATAAAACATATATATTATGTAGCCCCAAAAACTTTCACATAATATTCCGCACTCATCTCCAACCCGTATAAGTTTTAACTTTTTAATCTAAAAACGTGAAAGTTTCGGTCCTCGTCTATCAAAATTACAATATAGGCGATGGCAGATGCGCGCTGTATTTGCTTAGGACGACATCGCACGGGGTGGCGGGACGGCGGGATGGCGGGATGGCGGGATTGCATGCACGCACGGCGTTTCAGCTCTACCTATGGAGCTATTTCAATTTTATTTCCTCATGTTTAGTTTCGATGCTGGAATAATATGTAAGTAAGTAATACTTTCATGATAAGTCGAAGGCGTGGCACGGTACCGGTCCGAGTGGAAACCTACACTTCGAGCCCTATGCAGGGATTAGGGATCCCAGGATCTGACGATGATGATGATGGTGAAGTACATAATAGGTTTCTCCGACAACATCACACTACTTGCAAATAATCAAGTCTTAGGTCTTCGTCTAAGAATAGAAAAGAATACCGACTTACTGCTTATTTTTCACCATGAAAGAAAATATTACAAAATGGAAGACACATTTTGGACTCCATATAGAAACATATAGCTATAACGTAAACTGCGTGACAACATTAATTACATATCTACATACATAGCCGTATAGGATTCCTACACGAACAAGCAAGTATATAGGCGATAATTTAATTACGTACAAGTTGGCGGGTTCCAAGTTCCGTTATAAGCCGGTCCAATCTTTAATTTATGTAAAACGCCGAAGCCTTAGTGCAAACAGCTCGCTACTTGCCAACTACAAACTTCTGTAAGAAGATTAGTTTCTTGCACTCCTTAGGTTGGGGTCGTTTTGGAAATTTCCTACCTACTTACGGATGGTTTTAGTTTAGATATACATGCCTATGAACATATTATTATCTATTTTAATATTTTTAATTTATGAGGCTGGTAATAAATTTATTGACCGTTTCATAATATGTAGGTACCTATACATACATAAATTAAAACAAAAGTGAGAAGAGCGTAACATGAAAATGTAGAATATAAAGCCCGCAGATAAAGTTAAATATGAAAATGACGGATCGGATATACAGGGTGTTGCAAAATTGGTATACTAAGCCGAAACCTACATGTGCAGCATGTTATATATCTAAGCCCGAAACTAAAACCAGAATTTGGAAATTCGCGAAAAAATTTTTTTTTCCATAGTAGAAGTCAAGTGACTAACAAAGTTTCTATGGAAAATGAATATTTTTTTTCGCGAATTTTCAAATTCTGATTTTAGTTTCGGGCTTAGATATAACATGCTGCACATGTAGGTTTCGGCTTAGTATACCCTTTTTGCAACACCATGTATATTATAATGCTATCTAACCGTATTCGGAGCTCTGTCAATAATCCATCTGACTGCCAGTAATGGAACGCAATTTTCTGTTGTTTTTTACATTGCAGTTCCTCCAAGAAATAAAATATCCTTTCAAATCAACATTCCAAAACAAAAACGAATCGATTGAAATTCAAATTTGGAATCTTGCGAACAACAGACGAATAAACATCGGAGCGTGGCCACTCGCGCGTAAGTTAATAAACGTCAAATAAGCGAGTCGATCCATGAAATCTGTCGGGCCCCGGGCGCTAAACTAGACCCGGATCATCTCCTACAAACCTCTATATTAACACCGCGGGCCATACCAGCCCTATAAATAAAAAATACTTATTATTGCTTCAAGGGGCGGGTCGGTATAAATATGTAATAATGTTTTTTTCAAAGAGGGTTTTGCAGATTACGATTTCTGCAGGAAATCGCGAAGGGAAATGGATTTAGTGTATTATTACGAATGTATACTTCCTTGTTATTGTTATTTTATGT
Organism: Plutella xylostella; assembly: GCF_932276165.1. NCBI lineage: Eukaryota > Metazoa > Arthropoda > Insecta > Lepidoptera > Plutellidae > Plutella > Plutella xylostella. Next base: position 7,402,442 of record NC_064005.1, read on the forward strand.
AGAAGAAGAAAATAAATGTACCGTGTAGGTATGCAGGGTAGAAGTTTGTGATGCCACCTGGGAAGGGAATGTACTTATAATAATGTAGATAGAAAATTACTCGCAGAAAATATTCCTTCATTTTTTAAAAGAATAAAAAACAAAATTTAACCACCTAGTTTATATTTTTTAACAATTCATAATATCCTTGTGAATCTAAGCCCTTTTATCAAAAGGTAACGCAAAAGTTCAACAACACTGCCTAGTTGTAACGGAACGAAAGTGCGATTTAGCAAAACAAAACGGGCCCCTAAATTCACTGGTTCCGTACATCCAGCGGGCAAACAAACACGAGCGAGAACTCGACAATCGCGCCCCACATTGTGCCCCGATGGCCCCCACGAGGGTCACTCTATACTGACGAAAAACGAGCGAACGAGAGCTGCTGTAAAATCTGCACGTTTAATACAACGAGATAGAGTCGGGGCTCGCGCAGCAACGCTCCGAAACTTAGTTTTTCGTGATATAGAGTGACCATCCTGATGCCCCACCGATGGAGCCCCAATGTGCCCCCATCTTGCAATCTCCTTATTTATTTACTTAAATCGCGATTCCCGACTTTTACCAAAACAAACTTGCGTTGTATAATAAGAAATGTAGTTTTTTTACAGATATTTAATTCAACTAGAGCCTTCATTCTTTGGAAGGAGACCCGTGCCCCAGCAGTGCGGACGTGATGGGTTATGATGATGACGATGATTCAACTCAATGCCTTAGCTCAAAGATTATATTTTGGAACAGAACATTAGGTACGACCATCCCTACCATCCTACTAAACTGAGCTTTACCTCTATTGATGACGGTGCATGCTCCATCCAGCTTCGCCTATCCTTCCAAAACTATCGTAATTCCTGCAACAATCAAGCCACAAAGGAATGGGTTTGGTATATCCACGGTATACCTAGGTGGGTATGTAATTCAATAGAAAATCGTTCAGCAAAAACAAAGCAACTAAAACTTCATTAATCATGATTGATAATATGGCGGTACAGAGCAGCAACGGCATAGTAATGTCGTAGTTTTATTTTGTTTATTTAGGTACATACATTCTATTACATACATACATACATCTGCTCACAACTGTAATTCCCTGTAAAGGGTAGTTAGAGGAAGCAAGCCACCCGCTTTTCACTCTACATTTTTTAACTCACATGATAGGTTTTAGACCTGAACGGTTGAACGGTTCCTCAACAGTTGCCCGAGCACAGGATTCGAAACCTCCGTTTACGTTGCGTATTGGTTGCGTATCGTCAAATGTCACTGTCAAAATGTAAGGCAAATTTGTTAGTTCCAAAAGTGGCATTTGTTTTTTCCATGTTAGGTGGAATTTCACCAAACGCTAAACGTATTTAGTAGCCTGTCATACGTCTGTCAGTTAGTACAAAATGTATTTAAAATTTGATTTAAATACGTTTAGCGTTTGGTAAAAGCGACCCTTCGTGTAGATTCGAAAATAGTATCGAATCCTATGCTCGCGCCTCAGTCAGTTGTCCCGCCAATAGAGCGATACGTCACTTAATCGCGGAACAATCGACTGTTGATGAACCGTTCAGAATTTGTCAATTTAGAATCTGAGATTTAAAAACAGAGCCGTATATCTCCGATCTCCACTACGGGCCGAAGTATCTGTATCTTTATACCCTGTGGCCGCGGCCCCGTCGGCCGTAAATAAAGGCACCGGCAAACACTGGAAGTGCGCAAACAACGTAAAACACGAATGATAGTAATTATAAACGCATCGCGGTCACGTGACCCGCGCCATCTTGAATCGTAAAACGCCGGTGTTTAGTTTAGGGGCAACTTTGTTACTCTGAAGTGAAATTCATGCATGCATGCAATTCATACATGACTAATAAGTACTTCATTTGGAGTAGGTAAATAATTGAAATCACTTTAACCGCATACAGTTTGGAATGGACGGCGAAATTTATATATATTTTACATTTTAAGTACTTATATGTAAAGTTTATATATAACCTCTTGGAATAGGATTCATGACAGAGAGAATTATACATTCTTGCAACATAAAATAGAAACAAAAACTAACGCACCCAATCTAGTCCACTAAAATTAGCACTTGAAAAATATATAAAACTTAATATATAATTTTATTTAGCGTTATTTATTTACTCTGCCTGTGACCTACAACGCAGGTCACCCCACGGTCACCGCGACTGCCTTCTGACTGATACCGCTTATTTACTCGGCGATATCGTATCTAAGACGTGTTGAGAAGTAAGTGTGTATGTAAGAAAATATAAGGATAGAAATTAAAGAAACAAATTAACAAATATTTAGTTAGTCAGAATTTGAAGGGTCAATCTTCACAATATATGTTTTGTATATAGCTCTATATTCTACCTACCTGTCGTATTAAACTTACAGATTACATGAAAACTAAAAAAAACGTATTTTACGTAACCTCTAGCCCTTATAATTTTCAAAGATGTTATAGGTAAGTCTGTACTACGTCCATCCTTTTTTTACTAATCATGCATGTATCTAACGAATAACGAGGTAGTTATGATTTTTCACGTACGTTTCTTCCATTTATAATATTTTTTCCTCAGAATTCTCACGATTTGTAGCATAAAATGATAAAGAAAGGTCGTACTCAAGTCACAGATACGGGTATTTTTTATTTTATTCCACTATCCTTGAAGCTCGCGTTCTCCAGGCCTTGTCTCGTACGACCATAGAGTCAGGAAACTTATCGAGGAGGAACTTATAATATTACTAAAAATATTACCTATAATGAAAAAAATCTAAAATCTTTTCGCCAAAAAGGTTTTTCTAGAGAAAGATTAACTACAGGCAGTGATGAACTAGTTAAGTAATTTGTAAAACATTACCCTCCTCCTTCGGCAGTCGGGTAAAAACTTTACAAATGGAAGGAATTGTTTGATGGACACGATAATCAGAAATGTCCAAAAATGTATAGCCAAATACCAAATAAAGTCGTTTTTGAAACGCCTAAAAACGTTCAAAGCGTTTACCCTTCTACACTTTAGTAAAGTCTACGAGCTATCGTTTTCTCGGAACGTACAGCCGCGCGTCGTCTGTAGAAATATTTCAGATACGCGGCGTTTGCTCAGGCAGATAAGGCGGCGGATGTGCCTGTTTGTACACTGAGTGTTATGTGTTTGTGTGTGTGTGTGTGTGTGTGTGGTTTGTGTGTGTGCAGCTTAGATACTTGCGAGGCGCGATGAGAATCACGGAATCATTGGTTGTTATGATGGATCTGTGTGTATAAACGTTAAATCATAAAAAAGATAACTACTTTGGACTGGTTGCGAATTTCATCATCGTAATATTGTTATTCAGCCAATTAAACTTGTTTAATATTATGATGCATTATTATTTATAATAAGCTAGCTCAGTGGAGTAGTGATCTAATTATTTTGAAATTGACAAAGTTACACATTATGAATATTAGTTTTTTTTTTCTATTAAGTAAGTAACTATATATTATTTGTGTATCTCTCCCTTTTCCTCTTTACACTCCTTATAAGTAATATCAGCTATGTAACCTATTGAAATATACAATGAATAATGTTAACGCCGATGTGTGCATGAACACACGATACCCGCTACTGTTGGTTGTATGTATCCTCCCATAGTATCTTTATCTTCTTACATACATACATATACTCACTCCTGCCTCCCAGAAGGGTAGGCACAGGCAGAGACTATGGACCTCCACGTCCCACGATCCTGATCCTAACATACTACTTTCGCTTCCTCTACATTCAAAAGTCTTTTCATACGTAGGTTTTGGAAACTCCTAATAATGTGTTTTTTTTAAAGTAAGTACCTATGTCGCCTATTTGGTTCACATACTTTCGCCTAGGACGTCCCCTACCGACACAACCATTCATCTGCGCACTGTAAATTTATTTATCTTATTATCATGATATTTTAGTTAGTTATTTCAACGCATACGAAGACCATACCTAAAATCCAAGTAAGTATTTTCTCTCTGTGGTGACCATCTTTATAGGGTGGCCTTTAATCAGTGAAAAGATGTAAATGTAATTCTTAAAATATTTATTTATTCTCTGACAGTGGTCCTGAATGTCTTGCATTCGATCTCCGGCCGGGTCTCTATTTGCTTCAACATCTCGGGTCTTGGTGTACGCGAAGGAAGGCAATAGGTTTATTGCGTACAACCATAGAAAAAAAAAATTACGCGCCTACCTTACAAGGGAGTAAAAGGAGTGTGTGTGTTTGTGTTATGTTCCACCTTGGAAACATAATACCTAAAATGTTAGTTAGCTTCCTGTGATGGAAATTCTATAAGTCCGCCTTTGTGTACATAGACTGTCAACTGTAATGATCTGTACCTATTTTGTATGTTTCTATGTGTATGCAATAAAGTGTTCAAATAAATAAATAATAAACGAAACGAAAACCACGAAATATCGTAAACCCAAGTTACCTTTAACAGTTTGAACATCCTTCATTTGAACAACCGTAACCTCAAAAAAGCAAGCAACCTGTTGTCGCGAACTTGTCCATCCTCAGCGAAGTTCATCAGTCTACACATTCGATCGCAGGCTTGTGTCAACAACGAACGAATTAGTTCAAATTATACTCCATCCCCCCAAACCCCTCCCAGCCTGAGTCGTGTACCGCCGGTCCAAATCAATATTTGTTGTCCGTACTCTTCTGCCTTATTACAACAAGCTCTATCCACACATAGGGTATCTCGCTCTAATTTTACACCTTCATGTGTACTGCTGAACGGTTGACTTTCCAGTGCGCAGAAATGTGGCAGTTAAGACGTTTTGATGCCGGCAGAAGGAAACTCACCCCCAAATATAGCTTTCTCTTTAAACACAATGTTGTCTCTTTCGCGATGCTGTTTATTAGGTCTGGCAAATTGAATCAAAGTGGATGTTTCGTTTAGGTACTTTGATATTCTTAACATAATGTTTTTTTCAATTTATTTAAAAGTGTAGTAATATAAGTTTGCCGAAAATAAAAAAAAACAAACTTAACGCGAAACGCAAACAATCGAAATAGGCCTGTCAAAAATCTTCCCCAAGAAAACTGGTTTGGTTTCGTCACTTGCCAAGCTTGGAGCCGACACGTGTATAAATACGTATAGTAAATTGCACAATAGGACTGTACGTCTCAGGTTCCGAAGGCCCTCCTCCGCCCCTCCCTGAAAAGGCCAGCTCACGCACACACACACACAGCCACGCACACACACACAGTTGGCGCGCGCAAGCGGGAAAACTACGGGCTTTTGTGTACAGGCACGCGGGGCAGTATATGTGCTGTTTGCAGATGAAACTTATACTGCATTTACTGTATTTGCTTAAATAAATTTTATTGGAATCGAAATTTATACATACCTAGTTAATACTTATTGCGAAAAGACAATCATACCGTATATCATAATGTACACCATTTAATTAGAATTTATAAACTAATAATTGCCTAAATGTTTTATTTAAACTTAGTTCAATTTTAACCTCAAAAAAAAATATCAAATAACTAATATTATAGTGAAACAAATCAATTTTGCGAAAGTGCTACGAATAGTCGTAGCTCGTAGCCACCGTAGCATTCGTAGCAACAACAGTGTAGCGGTTTCGTAGCATTCTGTATTGTTTAACCAGTTTTTTATTTATTTATAGATTAATTGGAAGTAAACCACAGAATAATGTAGAGAACATTTTATACAAATAATTTTTGTATTAGTATCTATCGAATTTTATAAACGTTCTAAAAATCACAAGACTCGTAGTCATTCAAATCACAAGGTAGTCTTTACTCACCGGTACAAACAGCCAATAATAATTTTATTAATCATAATATATTGTAATCGATACGTACAAATATTCAGCTAATTATGATTTATCTCAATTTCCACAGAGTACTGTGTAGAAAACGCGTGTTGGGTGTGTGCGCATCTATTTACGCGGCGAGTAAATATGTACCCGCGCCGCTTGTGGAGGCTGCATTAATAATTCAATTGCTTGCTCGCTGCGTTCAGGTAGCGTTTAAACGATTTTTAACTTACCGCTAAACAGATTAATTGGGAGCGACGACGTGAACGCGGCCGAGCTTACCCGGAATTCGATTTTTGAATGCTGTCTTGCCAGCCAGGTCGCGAGCCTTCAGTCTCTTTAGTAGGATGGTATGCAAACTCTGTGGTTGAGGAAAACTCTTTTCTAATTTAAAAATAGGTTAATTTATTCGAATATCTTCTAATGAATACCAGTTACTTACCTATGAAATTAATAGTGCGTTTATGTAAGTATCTAAAAGAAGTAGAATAGAACAGAGCACTATAATATATTTACAGTCAGGTTTCTGTAAGCATATCTGCTGTATAGGTACCTCCAATAGGTATATCTTTACACGTATGCAATACGTGGAGGTTATTACATGACCTACCAGAGGTTATGTCTGTCTGACTATCACGGGCTGTTGATGATGATGATCATCATCAGAAAGTAAACACAAAATGACACCGCAAACCTAATACGATCTTTTAAAATATATTTATTTTCGCACATGCCCCAGTCGATAGCAAAGCCAAATGTGTACAGATATGATTAACATCTCTTAATCATTGGGGTTGTGACAAACAAACAAACAGTCGGCCACACGAAGTGTCTATACACTGGATTTCTTTGGCAAACACTAATATTTGAAAACTGTCCCCCTGTACTATGAAATTTCAGGCGTACCCTCCAAGCGATGAGGGAACGAGACAGCTTTATACTGTTCACCATTTTATATCTCGCTTTCATTTCATGTAAAGGAATGTTTTGGAGTACCGTGGTACAGAGTGAAGGGTTCCGCCATACGATTAAGGTTTACAGGTTGTCTATTGAATAAAACTTTGCAGAACAAACAGGCCTACTATCAACTAATGTATATTTGCTATTTGTTGATAAATACACAGGAATTATGTTAACCCTTTTCAGCGTTGATGTCGTTACAGATAAGTATGGTTAAACCATATCCAAATTAAGTACGTCTTATTGTTGCACCTATAGATACAATACAGCTCTGGCATAAGATTGTGATGTAATATAATTATGGTATACTTATCAGCTCATCCGATGTTTTTATAAAACTACTACTGTAATAGTATACTGACTACAGTAGTAGTAGTGTACTGATAAACAATATTATGTTAAATTATTGTTTTACTTGTATTTGGTTGAGCTTTTGAATACTTTTACATTTTGTTGAATTGTCTGAGGTCACTAGGCCAATACCCTTAATTATGAGTCACGCTTTTCAAAAACACGTCTAAAAGGTAATTTAATTTAAAAATACATAACTCTCTACTTAGCGTAATTAATAGTTTTAAAGTATTTACATAAATAGCAAACTTTACCAATAATTTAAACACTAAGACATTGTTATAAAGCACAAGATCTGTTGACACACACATGGCTATATCTTACGGAGTATGCGCGCAAATATTTGTGACATATATTTATATTTTATTACCTACTTCAATAAAATAATAATTTACTTACACACTTGCAGTTTGTAATAAAACCTCGTTCTGTCCTTTAGAATAAAAAATAATTATGCATTAAATTATGTATAGGTATTGTAAACTGTTGGTAGTTCAGCAGCTGTTATGATATGATACATACTTAGTACATAATTTATATTATTAGCATAATTTTGAAATGACAAACAAGTTGGCATGATTTATTACCATTATAATTTATTTAATGACTATCTAAGAGGTACTATGTACATAGTATAATATCTAAGTATGTACTACTTGTAGATTACAGATGTACATTCTACATAACTTTAATTAATCTAGTCGTACTAACTCAGGAGTTCAAAATATTTTATTAAGTATTGTTTAAGAGTTTTTGCCTACTTGTGAGAACCGTAGGATGTAATTTTTCGAGGAAAAAACCGTAATTATAAAATAAATACTAAATTATTTTTTAAGATGCGAAACATGTTATTACAAACTGATAGACGGCACTCAAAAACTTTCCAATAACACACAGCTAAAACATCCGTTGAAAAACTACAAATAGGTTGCGAAGTATTTCGAATTTGATAAGCAATCCACCACCATTAAAATTGAAATTGTTTGTATTTATTCTGCCACATACATATTTATTTAGCTTCCTCAATTAATTTGGTTAAGTTAAACTAGCAAGTTTATTCAATAAAGGCATGTGCACATAGCGTCGTGTATACAGGAGGTTAAATTTAAGTTTGATTAGGCGGCAAAAGTGTCAATATATGCTCTCAAACATTTATTATTATCTACAGTAATCCTGTACAAAGCGTGCGGTGTTGACACCGTCTGACGGGGAATGAGGGGCTCCATTTATAGCACAAACATTTGGATTTAGTGCCATTTTTCCGTACTATAAATGGTATCGTTTTTTGAAGACTGTTTTTTTATTATTGAAAATTAATGTTATAAACCAACACCAAGACTGAATAAGGGTTTGTCACCGTGGTCACACCTGATTTGTTGGTCGCAGATTACCCAGGCCAGGGCGCGCCGACATGTATACATAATTATCTTTCTGTGGATCACTACATATAATAGGTCCTATAAACATGCCAATATGACATACTAATCTAAGAGTCAGAAGATTGGGCACATGTAAAAAAGCTCCCATCTACTGTCATACATTTACATGAATGAATGAATATTATTCACTTCTATGTAATATAGAGAACAGAGAAACCATTGGACACAGCCTCAATTGATTTCCCCACTAGCCCACGGAGGGCTGCCAAAACTGAAAAAAGACGCAAATTTCCGAGTGCACGTCACAGCCATATTTGTCGTGTAAGCGCCTGGCTCCGTGTCGGTCGGTGCCCTTTCTTTTTGTTCGCTGATTGTTGATCGAGCAAATTTACTCTAACCGACTCTCTTTGTCGAGATCAACGTGTTTTTCTACTCTGTGATAAGGACGGCTCGGTGTGAGTTGGGCTTTGTGCTGACCTAGTTGCAGGGGTTTTCCAGGTTGTGCAATGTGCAATGCTGACTACTGTTAATCGTGTTTAGCTTTTCAATCCCAGTTTCTTCCTATGCATTTGAGTAATGGTGCCATCAACGTGCAGGTATCCAATCAGTTATTCCTACTCTGGAATAAAATAGATCTCTCGTCTATAATTTGTAACAAATTATAGCTACCTAAGTAGGTAAGTATACATGTTGCTAAAGACGACGTATCTACCCTCCTAACATGCATAATCAGTGTTTGCCGTGTCGTAAATACCTATATAATGACTTAACCTACTTAAACAAAGATCCATAAAGTCATAATTTGAGTTTACAGTCTGGCTCGCTAACCTCGATCCGGCGGTTCAAGATGGCGTCGTTATCGCGGCCATTTTGTTTACCGAGCGAGACGTCGCGCGCAACTGCGCACGCGCAAGGCCTTGTTGCTTAGGACCTGTTCTGTAGTGGTCTTTTCCATTTACCTTTTTGAATATTTTAAGCTAAAACAGGTGACGGAAAAAACAATATTTGGTTAAAGCAGGTTCTTTCAAGCGTAAGGTGTTTTTATCGTGAAAATAGTATTTTTATTTTTAAGCTTGCGTCAATAGCAAGTTTTTATTTGTATACCTACTTGGACAAACATTGCGAGTCCTATAGGATTTCAGTTTGTATAAAAGTGATGATAAGATATTTTTAGTTAACACGTGTATGTATACCTACGTTTAAGATGAAAATTATCTACTGCCTAGGTAGGTATAATAATATAATATGTATTCAAAATGATATCCATATTCCTACCTACCTACGAAAGTATTTTATTAGGTAGAGAAGATGGTATATGTAGGTAACTTCAGATCTCTGAGTGATGATAAAGCTCGGATATAATAACACAACACATGGTGTTGCAACAATAGTATTAAGCTAGTATAAGTTGTAGTAGTAGTAGTTGCAATACTTGCAATAATAGTACTTATTGCAAGCTGAAAGAGATTCACACCCGGGACAAAGAGACAACGACTGACGTTATATGACTGGCCAATGATTCAATTAAGGTAAAAAATCTGGAATACTCAATTTTGTCTCACCGACACGATAAGAAGAAAAAGAATGGGGTATTTAGGCTGTGAGTTGACTATAAACGCTACGCGTGTAGACACAGTTATTATAATTTGTTTATCAGACTTGTTGTCACTACGCAATACACATATTTGGTAGAGTACCTACTACAAATATTATGTAGAACCACAATCAGTAGTTACCCACATATTTATTTTCAAAGTAGGTAGGTAAATTTATTTATGTTACTTAATATCTATTCATAGGTACTTGTATCAAATTAAAATGTACAGTGTCATACAAAAGGTTTGTATTCGTGTTGTTTGAAATAAAGTAAAGAAACTCGGAACATTGAATTAAAAAAAAATGTATACTGCGTCGTTTTAAAAACCTAACAATACAAAGCTTTTGTAAGTTAGGTATACAAATACACAGTTACCTACAAATTAACTACTATTTGAAGGTGCATCGTTGTCTATCAGTCTTCATACACATCATAATATCTAGGGTTGGCATAAAAGTAACCCTGTATTCAAAATACTTATTAGCACAAAGGTCGAACTCAGCAATACCTAACCACATAACCTTGACCTAGCCCCAAGAACTTGACACTAGAAGCCAGGAGGCCCCACAGATAACCAGAGTTAATATTTGGCACAGCCAACTGTTTGAGGAGCGCCGCTCTATCAATATATAAACATAATATTTATATTTAAACCACTTTCGTAGCACCGAACCGACACTTGGCAGTTGTGTATATTGACGCTGAAAATGATAATCTGTGTATATTTTCATTGTACATAATAATCTGGGTGCTTATTTGAACGGAACTTGTTGGCTCACCGGAGTTAGATTAGTCTGTTTTCTTATTACATAATGTAGGTTGAGTAATGTTTGGTATAGATTTAACTGGAACCTATGTTGTAATTACGGTTATTAATTGCTTTGATTACAGAACTGCTGATTACGATTGCCTGCTTTCATCTACTTATTTTAACCGGGCCTTACATATTTTTCGCGGGTTCCTTAAGATTGGTTCTCAATGAAACAGTTCCACTTAGAAAATGCCGATACTAAATGTCCCCGATTTTTCAATCATTTAATTTTAACAAAATAAAACGTTTTTGGTTGTTAATATTGTGTTAGATGCACTGTTAAATATATTTCAATATTGCAGACAGCGGCAGCGTCATTAGGCTTTTTTTAGGCATACTGAATTTGGTGCTACTGTCACTGGAACTTATTCATTGCCCGTGAGTGAGGATGTGGCTGCTGTGGTGCTAATGAGATGAACGAGATCTAAGCACGGAGGTTGGCATTATCGAGCTGGGTGTAATGTGCGACCGGCATGGAGCTACGGTGTGCCTCGTTTAAAGACCTATGGCCAACAAACGAAGCTTAACGGCAAGTGTTTATTAATAGCGGATGAGAGTCCATAGAAATATGTGCATAGGATCTGAAAGACTTTAAGCCACAATTTTTTAGAAAATTTAATCTACAGATTTATTTATGATATTAAATGTGTTACCGTAATGATATTACCTAAATGGTAAGGCCAATATTTATTTTTGCCTAATTTATCATTAAAAAAAGTCTAAATAATAACGTTTTGTCTGTTCATAATTATTAAATAATGGTTTTACATTTAGGAGGCAGTAGTATGTAGTTTTGACCCTACACTACTCACACTTTGTGGAATAGCATTTTGCACTGCACACACTGTTCTCTTCATCGTTAAATTTTAGACTAATAATATCTATTTAGAACGTTTTAAATCTACGGCACATTACGAAATAAGTGCATAATTCCTCTAAAGGCCTTCTTTCTTACCATTACGTAGGTAAATATTTATTGCGACACTTTTTAACCCTAAATGTTATTCAAATAAGTCCACTTGTTAATCCAGTAGCCCCGCTCGCCGACTGGTCAGAGGTAGTCAGAACGAAGCACGAACTTCGGTTTTATTTGAGTTTTCAATTGATACTTCGGAGATCCCGATAGCTAACGCGTGTTTGTTTAGCGATACACATGTAATTGCGAAACTTGATACAAGTATGGAATGCTGAAAATGCCCATAAGTTAGGATATCTAAGTTTTATTTTTAGTCTTCTTCTTCTCCCTAGCCTTTTCCTTATTGAGGGTCGGCTTTGTGCGTCATGTCACGCCATTTTACCATGTATCTTCTGTCATATCCTTATTATTCACTCCACACTCTATCATATTTCCTTTCACGCAGCTTTACTGCAGGTCTCATTTCCAACATTTTCTTTGGTAAGACCTCTTGAAAGTTGGCTTTTCCTTCGGAGATATTTATGGTCAAGTGTACATGCAGATTCATAAAAGTAGCTTTTAATTAATTATAAATTGATAAAAAAAAATATTTCTTTGATAAGGTACAAGATTGTTCAGCTACTTATGCAAATTATCTTACTATCGCTCGGTCTTCTTTGTTGCCAGTATCGTCTTAACTATACATAATTATGTGTTAAACGTTTGCCTGTAAAAACCTAATAAGGGTACAGTATCACTTAGTTATAACGAATAACTTTTACGAAGTAATAAGTGACAAATTCAATACATTTTTATCGTTGGCAGAACAAGTTCGCCATAGGTACAAAGTTCTGTAGAGTATGATCTAGTAGGTACATGTTTTTCACTAAAAGAAAAAATACTTATAAGAAATTCCTTATCACGTGTCTTATCGTCTTAAGTACTTAATGACAAGTAAGCTGTCTCATTTGTTTTTATCTTGACAATAATTTCCTTCGGAGATATTTCGTCACTCACTCACATCAAGTGACAAGATACCTATTTCTGTTGTTATCATTTATTATGCGTCAACTCGTGATGCTGTGTTAGAATAAGAATTAGAGTAGTAACTGTGTAAACGAAATTACTCATTAAATTTAGAGTCAAGATGCTACAGATTTTCTAGTAATCTAAGTAGTGCATATCTAAATGCATATTTTAATTTAATAATTGCAGTCATGACTGTTTTTTGTAGTAGATACCTACTGGATATTAAACAATAATTATCAAAACTTACCGTTAAAGTCGATCATATATGCGAATGCCGAGCATTTACACCTTTATTTTATTGGTTTAACTTGAATATCAGGGCTTATGGTGATATAAAAATTGTGTCTGTTATAATTTATGAAAATATCTCTTTAATATTGCAAGAAAGGTAGAAGAATAACATTTTATCATCCGCCGCTGCATCCTTATCAATGACAATATAAAACTATCCGCAAAGTTCAACAAAAAATATTGTTCAACAATACAACGCCCCCCATTCAGAAGACAGTGGGCATTGTATCAGACGCTCCTTTGCCTCCCAAAAAAATATATCCGGGGTTGCCACGCTATAAAATTAGGGTGAGACTAGACTAAGCCGTAATGCTCATTTAAAAAAATTCACTGCTCTTGTATGAAGTTTTTACTAGCACCATTTCTGATTTATTTTAGTTCATTTTTAATGAGCTGTCATAAAACCTCCCATTACATGCGAGATTAAACTATTAAAATTCCTGTGTTAAAGTTTAGAGCGTTCTGTGTTTAAAATAATAAATGATTAATTAAATAATAAAATTAGTATCTCGGTATCCGCTAAGAAAGCACTTACAGAATTTATAGACGAGCTACTACAATAGCTAGTTATTTGATTTGGGTAAAGTCGCGATGTAATAGTGGCGGACGAGTCTAGTAGCTCCCTTAAACATCCCATAAAAGGTGGAAAGTAATAATGAAATATATATTACACGTGTATAATGTTGTTAGGCGCGTTTAGCGAGTGAATGGGCTCTCTGATGGCGCGTTTGACTTTGCGCTTTTGTGTCGAATTGTCCGTGAAATCGGTCGAGTCCTGTGATAGATTTATTCACCGGTAGGAAACTATTGTGAGGGACTAAACGGTTGATGGTTTTACTAATTGCCGGGGATGTGTGAGAAATGTGAGGGGAGCTGTGTTTGACACTGATAGGTGCCTTTTTGTACCTAGCATTAGTGTTTTTCCCCCTAGATTTAGACACTTTTAGTCAAGAATTTGTAAAATTTAATGAGACCTGAAACAAAAAGTGCAATTCACGTCGCGTAAAAAGACACATTTCCATGCAATTAGAGATCAGAAAGTTTTGATTTCTCCGCGAGCAATCGCGTCGACTTTCTTGAAGACGGGGCCGGTTCTGCTAATTAGTGTTAATCAAACAGTGTCCCCTTTTACTCGGAACTTGTACGAGCGACTGTCGCGCGCAGCCAGTGGACTGTTGGAAGATCGCTAATTGGTGATGTAGAAATGTTGAATATTCCGAAGTTTGCTGGTCAAAATCCTGAAATTCTGGTCCCTTGTCAAAATGTACTTAATCCGAATAATAATAATAATAATCTTAATAGTAATCCGAAGGAAAATAATAAAAATGTATGTATATGAATAATAGCACATACCTACTTCTGTAATTAATTTCTAGCATCAGTACCTACAATTTTAGCATATTATTGTACTATATTTAGGTACCTACGCATTTTCATTCACCCATGAAAACATAGCTACAGCCTATTGTTTTCCTTACAAAAACATTACAAAACCTCTTCACGTATTCATAATGAGCTATAGATATAGTGTCCCGTTTGTCCGTGTGTCTGTCCGTTTGACCACGGTGTCTGAGACAGTGACATATCACGGGAGTTATGTCACAACAAACCATAGACTAACAATACACGAACCAGATGGTGCGTCAGAAACAAAAACAAAGCAAAAAACTGTCCGCATTTGGTTACTGTTTCAGCGTTTTAAGTTCAACTGAATGATAACCACTGTACCAATGAACAAGGTCACAAAATCTTCTATTCAAACTAATTCAAAAAAATAAGAGCACACACACACACACACACACTCACGCCTTGTACTAATGTACTCACTTGCGGGGTAGGCAGAGGTGCATTGCTGCACCCACTTTTCGCCAGAGCGTTATGTTAGTCCCAATGTAATAGGGGGCGGGCCTATTGCCATTTTACGGGCACATCCAAGACCTGAGAACAAATATCTGTGTTTAAACAAATATCTGCCCCAGCCGGGAATCGAACCCGGGACCATCGGCTCAGTAGTCAGGGTCACTAACCACTACGCCATTCGGTCGTCCAAAAATAAGGGCGCAGCAGAAAAAGTGGGGTGTTATTTGTCTGATTGTCTCCACTCCATCTTGTTCGTACCTGTGTAGTAAAGTTAGTTAATGTAATCTAGAAACGCAAAATTTAGAAGGAACTACTACCTACTACTGCATTGCTTTTTAACACTAAAATCCAATTATAAAATATTATCCAAGACATTTAAGGTACAATTTTGATTGGTTAATAGTTTTTAATAATAGAAAAAATATACTTATAAAATATTATTATATTAAGGGCGTCTTGCACAACAAAGTTAAATAAAATTAAATCTATGACCTCTTGCTCTGACATTATACTGTCAGAGCAAGAGACAAACTATTTAATTTTATTTAACTTTGTTGTGCAAGACGCCCTAAATATACTTACTTATTATTTTGAGTGTGGAAACTGTTTTGACTCGCATGTGGCTATGCTAATACGCATTTGTCACTGGTTGATACAATAAATACATATTTAGTTTTGACGGTAAAACCCGTGTCGTGTCAGTATCGGGGTCGCAATCGTTTCTCAACAGCGTTTTGTTGGTCATTTTATAAATAAGAAGAAGAAGAAAAATAAACTTTATTTGACACCGACAGCAACATTGACTTAATAAAGAAATAAACGTAGGAATAATCTAATATAATTACACACTCACGTGCTGCAAAGAAAGAGTTTCACTTTAAAAATACAGACACCTAATCGCCCCAATTTTTTAAACATTAAAAAAGGTTTAATCTGAAGGAAAAAAAATATGTTTGTTGTTAATATTCTGATGCGCCGTTAAATGTACTTAAATATTGCAGAATCCAGTAAGTTGGTTTTTTTCGTTTAGAAATAGATTGGTGATATTCTCAATGGAACTTTTTCATTGCCCGAGAGTGTATTTTATTGAGTTGTACACGTGACGGTACCTAAGTATATCTACAAATAAGAAAATATGTAGATATACAATATTTTATGCATATATTACACTCTACAACTACAATCTCAGAATCTGATGATAGAGTATAACAAATAAACACTTATGTATTTGTACCTAAATCATTAGTTCAATAGTCTGTGAGTGTAATGTATAGATATATGTAAGTTACATATATATATTTTTATATACAAGCATAAAAGCCCCAGAATATGAAGACAAAAAAAAAGAGGAAGTTTAAGTACCTACCTATGTTGTTACACTAGATCTGACAATTGAGCCACGTAATAACCGTATCGCAAATACAAGTGCACCAAACATCATCCTTGCATTCCAAGCACGAAAGCCACTTATTCATATTTAACCAATACACAAATAAAAGACATACCTGTTAACAGATATCCGAAAACTTACTGCAACATCCTGTACCGACAAAGAAGGCTTGCGAATTCGACACGCCCAAATCAAAATAAATTATCGACCAATAAATTGCTACTGGCAACATTTCAAAAAAAAAATGGCATCAGCAACATTCGCACAATCAATCAAGCGATAAGCCAATAAACCTCAACGATGCGCTTTTGAATTTCGAATTCGATTTTTTAATTGTGCCTTTGTGCGCCTGGCCCTAGGGCGGCGGATCTGCCTTGTCCAATTGCACAATGAGGGGGCAACCGGAAGTGAACATGCCGTGTCTATGGATGAATGGCGGGAACACGGTCGATGGAAGGCTTTCACATGTCAGCCATTCCATTCGCAACAAACGTTAGCAGTTAGAATAATCCTAAAACGCGGTTGTTATGGGTATTTTTTTGGAATGGGACAACGCATTGATTTAAAATAATAATATGTCAAAAAAGTCAAAGGCTGTCTATAGACAAATTTAATTATTGAGGTCGTGTTTAATTTAGACCCAGAAAATGGTAAGTACTAAATGTAATTAGCTATACATTTTGGTGTACTTACCTTCCTACCCTTATAGGTATACTTCACTATCTGCTCCACAATTAACGATCATGCTGTCACGCCACCATTGCCCGGAATCATTTGACGAGCACGGAAGTGTTTGTCTAGGCAACAGTAGCTACCTACATACATTCAATTTATCAAAAAGCATATTAAACGACCATTAGGAATGTTATTCTTATCTCAACAATAGTATTTACATTCGATGTCAGTTTGTTTTACATCCGAAATACGCATTGAATAAGTGCGTAACATATTTCATACAAGAATCTCCTTATTCTTTTGACACAAAGTGTATAATACAGTATAATACTGGCCATGGTTCCGTGGACGGCTCTTTGTCAGAATAGAACGAACATGAATGAAGAAAGGAATAATAATAACATATGTCTGGCCGGTAAGAATTCCAAATATTAAAATGAAAAAAGTTTTTGTGATATGACAACACCGCCACGTGTTGGCGGTACAATAGGATTTGAAATTGGAACCTTTTGTAAGTTGCATCCATTTGTTTTTTTACAGGTGCTTTGTCTTTTTGGTGTAATGTCATTAATAATTTAATGCCTGTATTTTAGTTAAATTTGTTGATAAATTTTATAACCATCTTCCACCACTGCTAGATATAATATACCTAGCTCTCACTACTCATACACGCACGATTATTTTATATTATTAACTCAATAAATTCACAATGGTGAACCTGAAATTTATGAAGTGTGTGTATATAAATTATGATTTTAATTAACAATTTATGGCTCGCACTGACACACAAGTGGCACATATTTAGCGCTAATTTATTACAGCACACACCGTATTTTTAATTTTATTAAGAAAAATATAACTTCTGTAAGTTATTAATTTAAGTAATTTATATCAACATACAATATTATTTTACCTTACCTATGCTGAAGACCGCATTAACTCAAGCTTGGAAATACAAGAGGTTCGTTTCAAACATTTGACGTTAAATGAATAAGAAATTAGAGAAAAATCATCGCCAACCGGTTCATAGGTTATATATATAGTCTTTGTAGGTACCTAAGTTTAGAATAGAATAGAATAGAATATTCTTTATTTGTACACAAGAATAGATTATACAAAGCTTAAATATAAACACATAGGTACAAAAAAGGCGGTCTTATCACTAAAAGCGATTTTTTCAAGACAACCTTTAGGTGGAAGAATATTTATGTTCAGATAGGGTCAAGTGTACTAAAGAATTTATTAATTAACTATAAATACCTACAAACTAAACAATATACTTACGTGAAATTATACTTATATACCCATAACAATCATATATATCATATAATAAACTACATATACCTACATAAATATAATTATCAGATTTTATAGGATTATATTAATTCTTGTCTGAGCTCCGATAATAAGACAACGGAAAAAAAAAAATTACCTATACACTAAGAAAATGATCCTTTACCATTCTTTTAAAAGAAGCCAATGACGGCGCTTTACGTATGTGTAGTGGGAGATCATTCCATAAGGTGATGGCTTGTATGGTAAAGGAATCACCGTAAAATTTTGTTGAATGGGGAGGGATATTGAGGCGAAGATTATGTGATGAGCGAAGTGTCCGAGTATGAGATTCGTACCGAAAGTTAAAGCGCTGTTTAAGGTACGCAGGGTATGCTGGGTTAAACAGTATTGAATGCAATAGTGAAAGGATGTGGGTATTCCGGCGGAGGCGAATAGGGAGCCACTTGAGCTTGGTGCGAAATTCAGAAACATGGTCATATTTGCGTAAACCAAATATGAACCTTATACAGACATTTTGGAGGCGCTCAAGTTTGTTAAGTTGCTCCTCGGTAAGATCGGTGTAACAAGAGTCGGCATAATCTAGAATAGGAAGAAGTAAGGATTGAGAAAGAACAATTTAAGTTAAATATAATATAGAGCCTTGGTTACCCCGTAGTTGCAAACAATGAACAAACGAGAATTATCACGCAATCGGCACGCACCTTATACAACGAGATAGTCATGATTGGCGCTGCAGTTTTGTTCGTTCGTCAATTCAGAGAGTGACCCCCTTGGTGATTACGCAAAATTTTCTCGCTGTATTTTATTTAAACATTCTGTGAAACTAGAGTAACGATCCTTTACAGTGTACAGGTTGGGAAGGGACAGACACTCCATTTGCGGAAGGTTTTTCAAATTTCCACTGAAACATTCATAACGCTTTTCAGGTTAGGTCACGTAATGTACGCATGTGCGATGTGGCGTCATAAATTTTCCGTGGCTCTGATTTATATGGGGATTAGAGCCGCGTTATCATTACCTTGTCGTGCTAACGTGAGTAATGTATCAAACATAATATAATGTACGACGGCTCTGGAACAACTGTTGTGTCGTCCTTTAGTTATACTTCTGTATTTGCTTCTATTTCTCAAATTTAATAATGTGTGTGTACCTATATATCTCTAGCTATGAAGTAAAGTAGTTAAATACCAATAAAGTTAAATACTTTATTTACCGACGTTCAATAATTACCTAATATGTAAAAGAGTACAAACTCAAATCATTATAAATACTTCCTAACTTATCAAATTAATACGAAAAGAGGGTTGCTATTGCTTCAAGTTGTTTCCCGCCACTCGAATAGTTCTGTCACAGGCTGGCAACATCGAGTGTCATTTAAGGAGGGAAATCTGACAGCTACGCCTTTTGTGGTCAAAAGCAAAAGTTCTGTGTCTGTTTGTGCAATATTCTAACAATGAACGAGGGATGGATAAATATTGCATTTTTTTTTACCACTCAAGAGGAATTATATCAGGCTTAAAAGGACACGTATAAATGGCAACGTAAGTTCTGCTGTGTTAGAGTGTGATTTTGGAACATTATTCAATAAAAACTCTATTTATAAACTTCATAAAATTATACCTCTTTGGTTATAAGAAACGCTGTCAATATTGACTATATTTTTCTTCTGGCACTCGTGATGTTTTTAAACGTTTTAAACAGATACTCCTTGCTGAGTGCTTTTAGTTTTTAATCGACTTCGCAAACGATGTTGCTATGAAGGAAAACAACGATAATTATAAAATGAGTAAGTAGGTATACTGAACATACTTGCTGCTTTAAAAGTATATAGTTGCAGGTGAGTGAAGTAAATCAAAATTAAAGGTAGGTATCCAAACATAAGTTTAAGGTAAGAAGTTCTTTCACATAATTTTATTGAGCATACTGAATTAAATACCTAAGTAATATGGCACAGCTGACAACCCGACGAAATTCCAATATTAGGTATTATGTAATTATGTACAGACTCGAAAATTGTTACATAGTGTTTGAATTTAAAATTTCACCCGTAAAAGTTTTGGAACGAGTTCTGTACTCTATATAGGAGTTTGAGCAGTGTTTTAATTAAAATAATTTGAAATATAATCGCTTTAGAGTGAGGCCCGCTAACAAGGGAAGTTGGGAGTTTTCAGAGAGTGGAAGACAAAATAATAAAATATCAATAACGGGCGGGAGACGGTGGAAAGTTTCATGGCGCTCAAATATTTGTGTTTCAAATAAGGAGCTAGATGGGGTTGCGCCGGACGCTGCTCCTGCACGACCGGGGGTCACTCTATATCACGAAAAACTAAGTAAAATCTAAGACGGCACCATAGCTAAGGTGATAGTGAAGCTGCTTCCGAAACTGGGGGCCGCGGCCGGGTTCGAATCTCGCCCAGGGCAAATTTTATACCACGAAAAACTAAGTAAAAAATAAGACGGTATCATAGCTAAGGCAATACTGAAGCTGCTTCAAGCTTGGGCCCGCGGGTTCGAATCCCAGGCAAACATCTGTGTGATTTGAGCATTTGTGTTTGCCTTGTGTCTGGTTGTCGTTTATATATTAAATATGTATCTATCTATATATTTGTGTAGACATATCAGCTGTCCGACACCCATATCACAGGTTCTGCCTGGTTTGGGGTCGGATGTAATTTATTATATATCTACCCACACAATTGTGAAAAATAATTATATGTTTTTCTATTTTAATAATGTTACAATTTATTAACTGTGTTCATGTTATGTATTTAAGTAGTTAGTCCAGTACAAATTTAATTTTTATGTTTTGTTTTGTATTGTGTACGTTTGTGAATTAGTGTGAATAAATGGTATGAATTTGAATTTGAATTTGGATGGCCTTGTGTGATATTTATTTATTTATATTTTTCGGAGGATGTGTCTGATAGCACGACAGCTCGTTTGTTTTTCGTCAGTATCTATAGAGTAACCCTCGTGCTTTGTTCTGCTTGCTTTAATTATTGTGCCCGGGAAGGTTCCAACGTTTTGTACTGATAATTCATTTTACATAAGTACATTAAGTACCTACTGAAAAGCTTTTTAGGGTATAAAAGGATTGCAGGTAAAACTACAACATTTTTGTAAGATTGTATTATGTTCACAAAGCGCACATTTAATAACTATGTATAACGGTATGAACAATAAAATTCAGGAATACAAAATGATTCAATTAAAACTATTACAATATCAGCTACAATCTACTGAAAAAACTATTCTATTATTAGAACCAACACAGACCGAAGCTCGCTAACTGAAACCAAAACCAGCAATTAAACCTAATTAATATTAAGAAAAGCAAATAAAATGTGGAAATCGTTTGCTGAGAGTAGAACCGTAGCGAAGCGTGTGTTGCCAGATTAAATAAAACTCGGACTACAGAGAGTATTCACCAGGTATTTTATGTTTTTTTCATGGAAGTGGGAATAGTGCATAGAATTAGATGGTACATAATATGTATAATATAGAATGTATGGTCTTTTAATTCTATGGGTTTTTGAAGTTGGACAATCGTCCTCAACGTTTGAGAAGTTTACAATTAAGTACATTCAAATTATTACAGTAGTTTCTGTCTGAATTAAAACGAATCGTAAGTTAGACTGAAGCCGGTTGTTTTTGTCCTTCCGCCTTTATAATTAAAGCATCAAAGTACCTAACTGGGGCGCTATCGAAGTAGGGAATATGCACGTGATTCAAATATCATTTTTATTAAACTTAGTTATTCAAATGGCGTAGTGGTTAGTGACCCTGACTACTGAGCCGAAGGTCCCGGGTTCGATTCCTGGCTGAGGCAAATATTTGTTTAAACACAGATATTTGTTCTCGGGTCTTGGATGTGCCCGTAAAATGGCAATAGGCCCGCCCCCTATTACATTGGGACTAACATAACAAAAAAAAACAAAAAACACGCACTCACGCCTTGTACTAATGTACTCACTTGCGGGGTAGGCAGAGGTGCATTGCTGCACCCACATTTCGCCAGAGTGTTATGTTACTCTAGCGAAAAGTGGGTGCAGCAATGCACCCACTGTGTGTGTTTTAGTTATTCAGAATTATGCCTCCAACAATCATATTTTTGATTATGATAAAATTTTGATCGTATAAATAATTGTTGAAAAATACAAAAAAACTTCGGTAACTATAAATCTTTGAAACGCATTTGAAACGTGACGGATTTTCTTCGAGCGGATGTGACGATGTGTCAATCTCAGAATAATCTATGCCCATAGAACTGAGTGTCGGTGCGACTAGCGAGAGTCATTATTCTGAGCCGTGAAACGAAGTTGATGACGTCCCACCTCTTCACACAAAGTTTTGGGTGTTTATAGTGGAAGAGTCGGTTATAAATTTTTAATTTTCTTTAAAATACCTACCTTAAATTACTTTTTTTGGCGTTCAATTTTTTTTTTACTACAATAAAGAGATGTAAAACTTTCGAATAAGAATAAAAAAAATACGTGCATAATTCCCTATTCGTCCGTTGTCAAAATAAGTTCGCGATAGGCAGCCCGGGTGGTTAATAATTGCATCAAAAACTATTTTCCTTGTAAATCTTCCTTCAAAAGTGAAGCGGCGTCTCCACGACACATCTGAATGCCGTGATAGCGTATCTGCGGGGCCGAGTCCGGTAATCCTGTTCGCCGTCGCGACGGCACGCCGCCGCTATCTGCCGCCTACAGTCGCGGCTTACGCACTTCGACCTCACTCTTCAATGTGCGTTTATTTGGTAACCCCCAAATTTGGGGTGTTGTAAGTTTGATGTATATCTTCAGTTCCAAAATACTATCCCCAGAATTCATAGAGCTGACGCTTTAAAATAGATTTAAAATTAACGTGTGATATACGAATTTCAATTTTTTTTTACTGACGTAGAGAGTCTAAACTGGTGTGTATCAAAGTCAATTTTAACATTGTTGTAAATTTACAATACCGTCTATGAATTTGAGGATTCATATAGGTAATTACTTACTACAACCATGCCTCCCCACGATTTAACATCTGTTATTGTGCTCCTTAGTCATGTAGGTAGATAATAAGAGTGCTTTCTTAAGTAACTTTATAAAGAGTTATTGCAAGGATCACGTAGCACTCTGTAAAGAAATTCGTTACACTTACAAAAATATCAAAGGTTAACAACAATTTACCCCTTAGACTTAACCTTCTTGTGCTCATACCGCAATAAACCATACAAATTACTATTGATTAACCCTACTTCATTAATAAACCACAACAATAGCCCTTTGACACTAATTAATAAAGCCGTATCCAATAATACGCGACCAGATCGAAATGAACAAACGATTTCACAAAACTTTCGTATTCACCCTCATTATCATTCTAAATTTGAAATTACTATTTGAACGAGGCCTTTAATTTAGGATTTACAACACTGGCCTCTATTTCTACCTTAATAGGGGCGGGTAGATTTGTGCGGGGTTTCGTTCTGAAATGGCAACGTAGGTGGTTGGCACTTGAAGATACGCGTGTGGGCCGCGTGGCGCAAACACCAGCGCATGATCGTGCAATACGCTCGCATATTATACGCACGGACCATTGTAGGGACACTCACCCTATGGCTTAGACATGTGAGTAAAATTTTTAATCTTGGATAGAGAGATATTTGATGACTTTGATTCAAGTTGGGTTTTGTGGGTAGTATAGTAGTTACCTGTTCACCCTGTTACACTACGGAGTACGTATACTCTCTACATTTATTTTTACTTTACTGCACAATGCGCAATGTACTTTAGTAATTATTCTACAACCAGGTGGACTCAATGCTAAAATATTTTTTTGCCAGTCAACCTGGAGGAGGTTCAGGGAGCATAATGTAAGACGGTGTCCAGAAACCAAATCACAAAAAACGTTTATTCATGTTCAATGTAAAATCATCACTGGAAAACCACTTTTCAATAAACTCTGTACCATTTAAAAAAAATATTTTACAGTAAGTTGTGTTTTTATTGTCCACCAACTCGCACCAAGCCAGCGTGGTGGACCAGGCCTAAGGCCTAAACCATTCCTTTATTGGAAGGAGACCCAAGCCCCATGATATGTTGGGTTGTGATGGTGAGTGTGTGTACATATATTATTATGTATTTTCAGGACTTTATCATTTACATACAGTTAGTCATTTATTTTATTCACTGATAGTTTATCATTATACCACTGATATCATTATACTAACCAACGACAACGATGCTAAAAAAGGACTAATTTCGCGGTTTTGTATTTGTAATACTGTGGCGACAACGCCACCACACGTGGCGTGGCTAGTGTTGTGGACGTGTCGCTTTGTGTCGCCAGATTGAAACACTTCACATCATCGACGCGTTGATTGCGAAGTTCCCCTCCCTAATTTGTGATTTCTCTTGTTGTATGTGTCGGGAATAGTTTTTTGTGATTTCCAAAAATTATATATATTTTTTGTTATAAATATAAAGTGTTTTTCTCCAGCATGCTTGAAATAGATGCTTCATGATTACTCATCATGGATTTTTACATAATTATTGAGATTTTTGGGGAAATAGGTTGGCAATATACATAGTCCTTCATAAACATTTCAAAAACATAATTAATAATTACCTCGGTACTATACATTACATCTAACAAATTGGCAAGCATACCAAGAAGGGTTTAAAAACATCCAGAAAGACAACCCTGAAAGGGCGCAAACAAAAAATAAAACAAAATGGAGACGCTGAAAAAAATATCATTAAAATTGTAGTATTTACCAGTTACGTCGCGCAATTATAACCAGCGAGTGTGCGGCGCCGGCGGAGGGTTAGATAGCTTTTAATTTCGTCCGGGTCTGTTTTATTACGGAAATTAACCCGTTTTAGTGGGGGTGATACATAAATAATTAGGCGGGGCGGGGCGGGCGGTTGTTGCGTCTGTGTAAAATTTTCAGATAACGGTATATGATTTTGGGAGTAAATAGAAGGGGATTTGAGATGCTGTGTGGGTTTGGTGTTTATATCTTTTATGGTATATATTAAATTTGAACTTTTTACTATACAGGGTGTTGCAAAATTGGTATACTAAGCCGAAAACTACATGTGCAGCATGGTATATCTAAGCCCGAAACTGAAATCAGAATTTGGAAATTTGCGAAAAAGGCTATACTAAAAAACTTGCCTGCACGTTTCCTGTATATATTTTTTTCGCGTATAAATCATAGTTCTGATTACCCTAATAAGAGCAAAGATTAAAGAAACAATTCGTGACACAAACAAAGAATAAGCACGTAACAATAAATTCATAGGCGATAAATGCCCTTCGCTCATAAATCCCAACATTGGGCCCCCGCGACGAATCTGTCACAATTAATGAATCGGACATTATAATTCCCCCAAATAAAGATTAAAATCGGGACTACAACACCCCTAACTAAATCTATCTCCCTTCTTCAACACCAAAAGGGAATAACGGTCTACCCCACTGTACTATCGAGATGACATTTCGCATCCAGCTCCAAAGCTATGCAGGGCAACTGCAAAATGACGTAAGTGATTTTTCAAGCTTACGTTTCAAAAAGTTATACACCTTTTCGCTTCTGGTTCAAATTTTATGGTGTAAATTTAACAGTTAACATCCCTTGTGATAACAGTCGTGGGTGGACAAATGTCTGGCATATGCGTGCGTTTGTCTGACAAGCCAATTAATGTTGTACTTAACGTTTAAACTTTGAATGCAACTGTTGTAAAGTAGGCCATTGTTACAGGTTAAACGACTATTTGACAATATAAATCTTACTTTTTTATATAAATATATAAAAGTACCCCTTCTGTAAAAAACCAGAGAAACTGTGAAGAAATTTCCTAGTCCCCGTAGTTGAAGCTTAAAATTTAAGACTCTGTAAGTCTCTGTGAGCCATGCTTCTAGTATTAAACATACATATGCTCACGAGTATCACGACTGCTATCTCCAAAGGGGTAGTCTGAGGTGACTCGCAAGCGAATCACCCGCCTTTTGCTGTACATTTGTACCCGCGTGATAGGTCGCGAGCCGTATCGCCGTTTTTAAATGAGTACAGCGCACTTAGGGTACACATCTAGAATCTAAATGTGGAGGATTCCTCACGATGTTTTCCTTCAGCGTAAGTGAAGTATTTGCGGGTTAGCTATGATAATCATAAATACAAATACGTATTTTCTTGTTAGCCGCCATTTTATTAGTAAAAACCAAACCATAGAGTTTGACCATAGAGTATAAAGGTGTGACCAAAGAGTACAGAGGGCACAATGCAACGTGCCAGTGCTATGTCTACTCAAAATACACATCAGTGAGATATAAATTATCAAACAATTAACTTATCCTCAGCCGGCCATCGCGAGACGCCGATCTCAGGTAGACCCTAAAAGCACACGGGTGTCACGCATCAGTACGTAAGTGAAATTTAATTATTCATTGAGAGCGTGTGTGCGCAGGTGCGGGCGGGTGTCGCTGTCTTCCGCTAAACAATCGCAGCTAATGGCGCTCCTTGTTCTAGGCGGGATGTTGTGATGCAACTATTTATGAATGATCTGATAATGTGTAAAGTATTAAATATTAACATACATAATATATAAAAGTGAAGTTACAGGTAAATCTCTCTAAGTCCAAGAGTCTCGTATTGGAGAGGCCGAGGTTATTTTAGTAAGTATTTAGTAACTAAGTTTAAAGTTTGGTTATGATTACAAGACACGTTTAATAATAATTTGTGATAAAATAACTAACCTTGATTAAATTTACGACAGCAACAGATGTCCGTTACAACCATTAAATTAAATAAACTAAGGTACTAAGGCACGTAAGTATAATGCTGAACTTATGGTTAGAATATATCACCCGCAAGATCAATAAAGGTATGTCTAAAACATTTGTTTATAGTGTTGGTAGCCTAAAGTCTCCATACAAGGGTTTGTTTCACAATGCCTGAATAATGGGTACCTACTTGTAGGATAAAAAATCATGCTGTCACTGTCTAAAACATACAGAAACATCATTACAGAAAGTGACAGCATATTTTTTATCCTACAGGTAGCCATTATTTAGAAATTGCGAAGCAGGCCCTAAATAAAGTAACAACACGCTATAATTCGCTTCACATTAGAACTGCTTTTATATTTCTTGCTCCATAACAGTTTGCTGATAATTCTATCTGTATAGCACGAGCTAGACGCTTGCGCCAACATTTAGTACTGACCCGGCAATGTATCGTGTGCCCGCCAGTATTCACAACACTGGTCATACATTGCGTGTTTGCTGACGACCATGTGGTGAGTGGTGACTCTCGCCAAATAAAATGTTGTTTTGGTGGCCTCGTTGGAAACCCGGCCACGGTAATGAGACATTATGGGGAAACTAGTTAAACGTTGCTACTCGTGGGAATTAACTGTGCACCTGATTGACAAAAACTAGAGGTCATATTAACTAGCTTTGGCGTACCCGGCGTGACCCCTGGATCTTGATGACCAGGGGTAGTAGAGTTGCAACGATAATTTTACCATAGAAAAATGTGTCAATATGAAAGAAAGTTTATTGGGGCAGCCATTATTATTCATTGTAATTTTTTGGCTGTGACTTATTGATCCATACGACTTATTATTATTTCATTCATTTAGGACTTTAGATAAGGAAATAAAGTAGTGGAAGGCTCCTTACAGAACACCGACGGATCATGGAGCCTTAACCAAACCAAACCTTTTTCTTGTGCTACAATAGATTGGCCAGTTTTAAACAAACCTTGTTGCTAACAACTATTAGGGCTCGGACAAGCTTTTGTCTCAGTGGAGAAAGGATTAGCCAGTCAGATAAGTCAGTAGCTGACATACCAGGGTGCCGGGAGTATATCAGGTATAATTGATATATTTACATCAGTCGGGGAGGCTCCATCCGTGCATAAAATTTCCACTTTATGAGAAAATCTTGTTATAAATTTTAATCACTTTGTCTGTCGGTACACAGCGTCTCAATAGAAGTTATTAACTTTCTGGAAGGTTCTCTCCACTGAGCTGCAGCGCGAAATTAACTTTCAAATATTAAATTCACTTACTTTGTGAAAAAGATACATTTTCATATTTCAGGATTACAAGACGCCGAGCTCTTTGTGCCGGGCAAATGTTGTTTTATACGTGATTTTAATGTTAGTTTATTCAATAGAATTTAGATTTTTATAATAATATGATGCGTTTTGAAACTTTTGCCCTTTTATAAGAGTTTTATTGTGCTAATAACAACGCACTTTTTTATCTTTAAAGAGTAAGTACATTTTAAAGAGTACTTATACAAGTTTAGGCCTTTTAATAGTCCCAAAAATAGTTTCATTTTACGTACCTACTATATTTCCCTTACAAAGCTTGCTCGCACCAGTTCGCACGAGCATCACAACATTTCATTAGCAATATCTAAAATCGCAACACATCCGCCTTGTTTACACAACGCAAATCACTGAATCACAAAATATAAATCAGATACACCCCAGCACTCATCCCACACCCTTATTACTAGGGCAGTAAAGCTCACAGCTCTTGTGCAAAATCACAACTACGACTGGACCCTAAACAATTTGAGTTCTATGTCAAATTCTGTTGCGTTCACTTTGGTGTGAGATGCATTCGCATTGGGTCCAAAAAATGCGGTATTCATAGTTTTGACCTCTAAATGTTGGTTGTTAAAGTAGGTTGTTGTTTGTGGGGGTTGATGGTGTAGGAGTGCAGGGGTGGATTATCGCTCATTAGCAGTTCGGAGCCGGCCGGGGCGTCCGTGCGTGTGATCGCAGATTTGTCCCGGGGACTGTAGCGGGCTGCAGGGACTTGCAAGATACGGCACATTTTAGTAGTTATGTGGGTAATTTTATTCATGTCAGCATACTACTCCATCAAAAAAGGTTATATTAAATTAAAACAAAATAATAACTCTACCAAAAATTCGCCAACAAAACGTTTTGTTAAAACTTGTTGGAGTTAAGTTTATATTAGAAGTTCAGTAGTGTCGTAATATAATATAAGTGTCGTATTACAGTTACTCGAAATTCAGTTTTTGAGCCTGTTTAGCCTAGCATATTTTTGCAGCCCTATAATTTAGATTTCTAAATATTTTTCGTTCCTTTTAAATTAAAGGCATTAAGTATATAGGAATTAAGTACTTATAGAATAATTTATCTAAGGAAATATTTTAGAATATTTAAATGTAAAATTTCAGCTACCTAAGTTACCCACGTAGACAAGCCATTTGTGTGTAAGTTTATCTTATTCTTAGATCAATTAAACATTTAACTATTAAAAAACAATACTCTATCATCAAACGCAATAATTTCAGCGTTTTCGCTTCAAAATAAAAGGCTACAAACAATTGATTGGCATGCGCAGTATAATCCCCGGCGCGGCGCTGCCCACATGCGTCGGATCAAACGGCGCACAATAGAAATCACGACACTCGTGCCCGCGGCCGGGGCGGCTATATAGCAGGGGCCGG
Organism: Plutella xylostella; assembly: GCF_932276165.1. NCBI lineage: Eukaryota > Metazoa > Arthropoda > Insecta > Lepidoptera > Plutellidae > Plutella > Plutella xylostella. The sequence goes on from NC_064005.1 coordinate 7,432,306, forward strand.
GCGGGTCCGACTCACTTCCACTCTGTAACAAATATATAAAAAAATATAATAAATATTATGTTGAATAAAATGATGGTCTATTCTGCAGAGACATTATTAGTAATATATAAGATTTTGAAACATCTTTGAACTAAACCAAGACCAAGTGCATCATAACGAAAGCCTGAATCGAAATATACAGGGTGTAAAAGTGTTATGAAAATTGGTGACTCGTGGAGTCAACACCACTCATAGGTACTTTACAACTATTGGAATTTCAGGAAAAAAACCCATAGTCACGTGATCAAAAAAGTTACTGTAAAGAAGCAAAAACACAGAAATTCAGCAATTTGCGAATTTTCAAAAGTCGATGCCCAAAAGTTGTTCAGAATGAATCTCTTAGTTCTATCTTTCAGATCACTATAAGTAACTACCACTTTTTGTAACTCAGCATCAAAAAATAAATTCAAACACTTACATTTTTTTTTTTATTGTTTACAATCCTAAACATCAAAACACATGTCGAGTCGGTCGCCCCCCTCATCAGCAGGGGTCTTACCGAAAACAACACGATTTGTATTTATATCTCTAAACTGTTCTATTGTCGTGCGATTATTGCTCTCTCGCCTGCACTTGTGCAGTTGTGCGTTTATACGTTCTTTTGTTTTTTATTTACTCTCGTATTGATTTAGATTTAGCGTTGTAATTGAATCAGAGCTTAGTAGCACTAGTGTGATGTCTATGAATTTGTAGAGTTTGATTGGAAGAAATAAATGGTGTATATTTTAGCCTTTATCATAGAACTCAGTTTCAACGTAAGAGACATTCATTAAAATTAATGGTTAAGAAATTTAAAATACATAAATGTCAATACAAATAAAGATGGCCGGGTAATTTTTTTGTGAACATTTTGTTAAATGGCGTCTCTGAGTACGTCAGTTTTTTTTAGAAATGCTTATTTTATGTCTGTTATGATTATGAATGTTCACAGAATGGTGGCATGGAGACGGACGAAGAGCTGTTGGCAGACCACCTGCTAGATGGCCCGATGACATCTGCAAGGTTGCAGGGAAGCAGTGGACCAGAGCAGCACAGGAGCGGAACAATTGGCATACAAAAAAGATGGCCTAATACCTAACAGTTGACGACAGAAGGCTGATGATGATGATGAATATTCAATCGCCATAATTATTATCTGCAATAAACACTACAGTAGACAGAGCATCAGCCTCTACTATTTTAATTTGCTGTAAATTCCCTACATTACCAAATTTACAAATAAATAACCAAATACGGATATCATAACCTCACCCTTCACTCGAACCAAAACCATTCCATAGTAATTACATGAAGCGAAAAACTAAACGAAAACATTTCCCTTAAAGGAATTTCACGGTAAAGTAACTCAATTATACTATGTTTCACAGCGACTCCCGCGCAGCACGGCTGGACCGAAAATAATGCGCTCCCGAGATATTGTGTACAGGGGGAGCACAATGCTTGTCAGCAGCTAAACGCCTGCGGTACCGCGGCTTATTGACGGCGATACAGGGTGCTTGTTATTTTGTAGATCGTTTTATTTAGGGGTTGGAATAATTGTTTTTGGCTGTGCTACTCTTGCGCTTATATATTTTTGACAATCTAGCACTGTCAAATTATCACTTCGGTCACACTCAAAAAGTGCCTAGTTTTTAAATGAAAGACAGGAATTTACCGGGTGGTGCAGTAAATTGGTGTAACAAAACATACACCTATATTATATTATGAAATAAATGCATTTATGCCAACATAAAAATCTATAACAATAATACCTTTTTCTTGCCTTCAAAGGCGCAGGACTCTACCGGAGCAATTCAAACTTACATATTTATTTACAAGTAGGCGTAGAACTAGAACCCAATCTCGGCGCACCCTGTAGCTAAAGCTACACACCCTGTAGATAAAGCTATAGCTGTAGGCCACATCGCTAATCGCTGCACATTGAGTGACAGCCAGTGAGTTAATAAAACTAGTAATGTCGGCCATATGTGATTCAACCCTCTGACAGCCTCGCGTGCTAAACAATTTAATATTAAAATTTATTAAAACTAAGCATTGTTGATGGAAGTACTGCTGAGGGTAGTTGAAACAGGTTGGCTATGATCCGTATGGCTACGGCATGAACCTATGTCGAAGTAGGAGACAAAAAACTATGCGATGGTAGATTGTAGAGTGAGCTGAAACGTGTTTTAACCTAAATATATAATAGGCTAAACAATAATTTTATTTGTTCAGTTTTTTTTTCAGGTAAACTGGTAAGACAGCTACTGAATTTATACTACTATCTGAGATATTGATACCTTTATCAAAACCTAAGATAAAACCAACATAATAATTCATTACCTACTTTCTTAAAAAAATATGTAATTATAATTAATCTAAACCACGCAACCACATTCTAATCGGCATGACCTAGGCAATAAAAAAACTTCATTATAACCCCAAAATAGACCGAGACAATTAAAAACAACAACTACATCAAAAACACACAGCGGTATTAATAAAATATTCAATTTGTCGGAGAAAAGCGCCCCCGAGCAAACAGGCGGTCCTCCCGGGAGTCGAACCCGGGCCCGCGCACGCGACCGTCCGCCGGGACCACTTGAGCACAGGGCATGCACCACTGTTTACTATGCTTTAATTTAGTATTGCGACTGTGAATTTGCTACGTCAAATGTTAGGGTTAGAAAGATTACTCACTTATAAATCACACAAATAAACGTATCCAATCCATATTATATTGATTACAATCTTGATACCAATCACGATATTTTACTTCATTTTCCATGATTTTCATAGTTTTTAGTGATTTGAGATGTTTCAGTAACGATTCCCAGTGACTTAACCCCTCGCCCCCGCGTATACCTAGACTTACCTGCAGGTTACGTGGACCTGAAAGTTAATTTTAAACGGAGGATAAACCGTCCGTAAACTTTACACGCATCTATTTAAGACAAATTAAAAAAACATTACGCATCTGACAAATACCGTGTTATATAACCTGGTTTAAACTTATTTGTGCTAATAAGGCATAAGTTAAATCAAGCAGCTACACAGCAAGGTACCAGGGCAACAAAGCTAGCCAGGAGGTAAGTACCAGTAGTTGTTACTTCAGCACGCGACCTGCCTGTCTGATAACATCGCGGGGTAACTCCTACAAAGTGGGTAATTGCGATACATGGTCTATTCCTTTCGGAGCTATTAATACATATTTAAGCGTTACCTGAGACACAGTGAGTATTTAATAAGGTTGGCTACTATGCAGCTTGGGACAGATTAAAGTACAATAGAAAACGATACTTAGCGTGAAAGTGGAACTGCAATTGATTGAAATGCAGGATAACTATGTGTTAAATACATTTTTTTTTAAACTTTACTTACCTTTAATTTTATTGGGTATCTCGCATGATTGCCACCACCAACATTCCTTCACAAGATAATACATTTTAGGTACATATTATTATTTACGTACTATTATTGATATAATTTTGCAGGTATCTAATAATATCCTTGCTACGCTACATATTTATATAAATACCAAGTAAAAGTGATCATTGAGGAACACGACTCCGCGCTAGTATTTATATATTTGGCTACAGTGTGTCTTCATCGAATAATTGCAAGTTGATGCTTTGATTACACCACACACAGTGTATACAGCCGGCCTTTTACAATATAACTTGGTGTCGGTAAGCATGCAAGGCAGTGTTTGACCTGGATAGGTCTAGCTGCTATGTGTGTAGGGGTATGTATGTGGTTAGGGGTGGAGCAAGCAATTGAATATAATATGGAGGGAATTAATAGTATATAATTACCTGGTCACATTATGATACTACAAAGTAACTGTTGGCTCGTGTAAGATGTCGAAGGAGAAAACCGTGAAACATTCTTAAATAAAACTTTTTCAGTTTATTTAGAATTTCATTCCATTTGTTTGCTAAATACCTATTACGATCACGAGTTTTTTTTAAAGAAAACACCTTAGTCGCAAAAAAATATTCACCAAAACAAACGCTAAAGTTTACTCAAAAGCATACGGTACAACCAACATTAATTAGCCCAAATGTCCATTGCAACTTGAAACAACAAACGCCGTCCGACGCAGTACCACAGAGTACCAGGGGGGCACTTTCCATATCGACTAGACTCACTGTCACGCAATCGGCACGTTTAATACAGCGATTTTTACTCGTGGATGTAAAGAGTGACCCCTAGTGACGTGGCAGGTGCGTGATCGGGGGGCAATAGATGAAAACTCAGAGTTGAGCGCAAACAGATCCGCGCAAACACTTGGCCATCTGGCGGCAGCGTCCTGCTGTTCGCCGGGTTATAGCACGATAGGCAAGGGATTGTGTTTGAGGATTTTGATATGGTTTTGGGGTATTGACTGACAGATACTTATACTTAGGTATAAGGTGCCTGTACCTGTTTCATAGTACTGTATCTTTGAAAAGACAATAAGTAATTGTGAAAATTCATGGGTTAGGTTAGATTTAGGTAGCAGAGTAGCAGACGTTGTAAAGGAGAACCTTTTAATTTTTAATACACAAAAAACATAGATTCTATAGCTGTATATTTTACATTAAGTACTTACTAGTTTTTACTCATCTGAGGTAAAAACATCTGGTAATTTCATAAGAAAATACTTACTTTTTACAGATTACAAGTATGCAACCCTACGACAGCCAGGGGGTGCCCAAACTCAACCCGTCGCGGTGACGTCTTGAGGGCGCGCGTAATTGACAGCTCGAGCACTACTGCAAAAATACTACAACATGGCCGACTGTGACGTCACACAAACACACATGTATACAGACGCACACCGCGCACACGTTATACAGGGCAACACTTATATGTAAGAAGGTCTACATAAATAAAACATGCGGGAAATGGTGAAATAAGGTCGTATCGCTGGTGGATAAAGTTTTGTACCTATAGTTTTTTTATGATTTCAATAAGTAGGTAAGAACAAACATTTCAGCAGAACATGTATACCCAGCAGTGGACGACGGGTAAATGACTATTAATAAAAACGTTTAGACTACAAATAAAAAATGCTGAGGTCTTTTAGTTACAATCGTGGAAACATAACTTTTGAGTTACTTACAGGAGTAAGCTTTTAAAATGGTTCTTGCTTGCAAGTAAAGAGGTCTAGTACCTATACCTAGCCCATTGCACTAGGAACTAGTCCCTAGAACCCTTTTGCGGAAATCTGTAGAGCCCTTACACTCACTCTCTTCACAAGTGTACCACAATTATTGTAGTGGTACTGTCACTGTCATGTGAAGTCATGTCATATGGCTAGTGCATAGAACAACGCGGACTCGGGTCTAGTGGGTCGATCTGAAGAGCTTTTTAGGGGAGACCCGCTGATGTGACATTGAGTATGGTTTTAGAATTGTACTTCACATGGGTTTGATAATCAGGAAATTAATATTTAACTCTTCAGTTTGTCACACTTCGTTTTTTTAAGCTACATTAAGTTAAAGGCTACGATATGAAAAATTAAACAATAATCTAGAGCTTGCCATGAATAAAATCTACTTCTATGGGTGTCCCATGCTGGCGATACCACGTGAAGGAGAAGTGTGTATTTCCCCTTCATGTGTATTTAATGCACTACCAGCTGCCGCTACACGGGATCTTAATCGAAGTTGATAACTTTACTATAATGCAATTTGCCATAAAGACAGCGTTGTGATTGGTGGAACGCGAGTTTACCGACGTCGATAACGAACTCGTGTAGCGGATTCAATAGACACGAACACGATGCAAAACTCGTCTCCTACGTGCTCATTTCTTTCTTCCCTAGGCAACAGGGACAGTGGGACTGGCAGATAAGTCGGTGGAGGATGAAAGCTGATGAAGTGGCGTGTCGCGGCGGCGGCGGCGGTGGTGGAGGCTCAATATCGGACTCTCGAGGCCGAGACGAGAGCGTACTCGGGGGTATCAGCTTATGTATCTCGTAGAGTTGCCATTTTCATAGAAAAGTTGTAGGAAGTTTAAGCTATTGCACTGTTTTGTCAAAGTTTTCCGATATCTGTCAAAGAATAAACTATTTTATGACAGAGAGGGATAAAACAGTTCAATAGCAAAAAGTCCTATAACAGTTCAATAGCTGAAACGTCCTATGAACAAGGTGGTTAGAATATTCATTATTAAGTCCCCTGCTTTTCTCTGCCTATAATAGTAAAACAATAAATAACCTATCAAATTCCAAACAATATAGAAACAGAACACTTCAAGTTTGGTTTTTTCATTATTATTTGGTGCCGTGTCTATCGTAACACAAGTCTGCAGCACGCAGCGCCCGAGGGCTTAATATTAAAAATAAAATATGAAATCTCGATCCGCCCCAGCGCTGTGTGCCCTTTAATAAATTTCCAAATAATCACCGAGTAATAAAGGCCTATTTACCTTTTACCTCCAGTTGTTTTCAGTTTTCAGCGTCCGCTGAACACTTGCCTTTCATTAAATATCCACGTTATTGTTCTGTCTCAATTGCAACTATTGTTTTCGGGTTAATTGATTTGTATTGTTGTTGGTAATGTGAAATTCGTGTATGGATGAATTTTTGACAGTAATTGCACCGAAACAAGGTCATTTAATCGATATCGCTTTTTGTATTTAATTTTAATTATTCGCTTTTAATATTTTTTTACTGCATTAATTAGTTATTTACATAATAATCAACAAATAAAAACAATCTTAGGGCCACTTGCAGAAAAATATTAAATCTAGACTTAGTGTCTAATCTCGATTTAAGAAACGTCAGTCCATATAAAATTTGACACTAAATCGAGATTTAACACTAAATCTAGATTAGATATGTTGGTGCAAGTGGCCCCTAAGAATACTACCTACCGAATCCTTTCATTGACTATAGTGTGCAGCACCACTATTCATGTAATTTGTGCTTTGACAAACTAACCAACTGGCAATCTTTGAAAGAATGATATTGGTTAGTTACTTTGACAAGGTACAAAAGTGGGTTCGCTGCCAAATTAGAGCTATCAACTTAGCAAGCTTAGCTTATTTGAACCGAATTGTACGTTGCTATGTAACATATTGCTACATCGGCGTTGCTACGACGCTCGTAGCAACTTTGCTACGCGGCTACGGTGCAACATAACCTCAAACACAACGAACAAAATAATTGCTTTAAATAAGTTCTGGGGATCTTCGATCTGGCTGCGACGGTAATTGATTCTGGTAACCAGTTCATCATATTCATAAGGGACATTAATTATTTAGTTTTTGCAGCAAATTTCAACTCTACATACTACATATTTAGATTTTAATCCCTTTGTTACAAAATAGTGGCATCGGCAATGCCATGTTGGAAACATTTAGAACATACTAAGAGGTTTTTAAGGCTTTGGAGGCCTTCGTTATAAATAAACTTAAACATATTATCGACCCTCCCAGACACAGACTCAATGTCTTCAGGAACACCAAGTACCCGTCAATTCTAGCAACCCTTTGAGTCTCGCATCACCTATAACCATGTAGTGACGTCACCCGCAGGTATACACGGTAACCTCTTTACGTGAGCATACACGACACGGCCTGCGCCGTGCAGCGTCAGGCGGCGACATCAAAGCGAGATCAAAGGCGCCGCCGCCGCCATGTTTGCTCCCCCTCTCGTCTTTGATACAGGACAGTCTCGGTCTAAGCATGTTTCAGCTTCAGAGGTACCTACATTTGCGAAGTAGTTTTTTTTGTGAATTTTAAATTAGGACTTTTCAAGTTGTGGTGGGGTTGGATGATTAAACTCGGGAATTAAGAGCGAGGTCGTAATTATTTTGAGATTCTTGAGAATTTTTCGTTTCGACAGAATGTTGCCAGTTACCTACCAACCAACCTTTCAATTACGAAAATAACATTGCAAACCAAATTTGTTTCAAAACAGTTTAAAGTTACCTTAAATTTAAGATAGCATAGTACTTTGAAATTTCCATCTGATCATAGTCTTTTAAAATCCGGATCAAGGCAATAAAGACTCGTCCATCGACTTCAAAGCCTTCGAGAAGAGTCTATACTAGCCCGTAGAGTCTAGAGTCTAGGGCATGCGGACTGAAGTAGCTCCTAGCTACAAGAGAACCTGCGAAGAACCTTTGAGCTGTAATTAGCATCACCTCCTTAATTAATAAGTGGATTAGTGCCCCGTCGCTACATTGTGTGCTTAATAGAACGTTGATGGTAAAATAAAATTATTATTATAGTAGGTACACCACCATACTCATTTATATATTTTTTCACTGAAAGTTTTCTGATATTAAGGCATAATAGTTATACAGAGTGTTCCAAAAATTGTAGAGTATGCCGAAAAAGAGTAAAATGATGGTTCGAAACTACTAAACTGATGTTCCCCACTAGCCATAATCAAAAGTTATGAAACAAATTGCTTATGGAGAAGCAAATAACGTAGCAACGTAATAAGCAACGTAGAACAAATTTTATGTCATTTGTTGTAAACCATAAGTCTATCAACAACAGAATCACTAGTCCAAACAAAGATACAAAATTAAAAATTGTGTTCTAAGACTTTTCCTCTAGATTTTATCTTCTCATGTAACACGGTTCCACCAATCACAGCGCCGTATTTACAATGAATCGCGCTACAGTGACGTTTATTTACGTCGATAACGAACCCGTGTAGCGGCAACTGGCCTAATTGTACCCTTTCTCACATCTCACATATACTTACACATACATTCGCAAAGAGTTTACAAACTGCTTTCTTTTTTATCCCGTGTAGCTCTCATCTAGTTACGTACAGCGGAGATAGGACTCACAAACACGTGCATCTCTGTGCGGAATTCTCAAAAAACGTCCCTTGTGTGTCGCTACACAAATATTGACCCTGGCTAGCTATTGGTCACGGGGCTGTTTCTGCTAAAACACAATCAAAATTTATTTTTATTTAAGATAGGTCATTGTATAAAATCGCTTATAAAAAAATAAGACATATTCATGGTGATGGGTCTTTACATCGGTTTTTTAATAACGTATTACATATTCTGGAGAGTAACGTAACGTATTACATATGTGGAGAATGAGGCAAAAGCTGTGGGAATGAAGTGGGAGGATCTCGCAGCCGCTGCCCAAGATCGAGCCAGATGGAGAAATCTACTCAAGGCCCTTTGTCCCTGCTGAGGGACGTCAGGATGGATGTATGTATGTATTACATATTATTTATTTGTGTAAGTACATGTTCTAGTCAAATATTTGGAGAAGAATTTCTTGGCATTTAACTGAAAAACGATAAATTTACAGAATTTGGCCCTCAGTGTACGGTCGTGGGGGAACCCAGCGATTATTGCTCTGCTGTTCGGTTACAGGTTTACTATGCTACACTTGCTATATTTAACCACCAACAAAAAAGAGGGTTATTATAAGTTTAACGTGTACGTGTATCTGCCTGTGTAGAGTCTGTCTGTGTATCTATGTGATTCCAAACGGCAGAACTGATTCCAATTTATTTATTTTTGGTTTAAAGATAGCTAATGTTTAATCTTAATATTTTATCAAAATCGCCTTAGCTGTTCAAGAGTTATACGACTTTTAGTGTTGAATGTTGTTAAGTTTGGGTTAGGTTGTTTTTTCTTTACTAAACAAATTTTGGGTGCATGAAAGTACTTAATACGAAATGTATGAAAGTCACAGTATGTCTGGTATATTAATCTGCCAACGTCATAAAAAAAAATTCACTCTGCATATTTTATGCATTATGATACGCAAGTAGGTATACGTAAAACCCAGTACATAAATGCGGTTCACATAAACCGCCTCATTCGCCATCTTGAAGCCATAATCCGCGTTTCGTGGAACTGTGTCCGAGTTAACGTGTCGGTGTGAACCCGGCCTTACCTCGGCAATCCACGAATCGCCTAGTTTGTTTACGTGACACACACATTTCCAAGGCGTTTCGAAGAAAACCCGACTGTAGGACCTACACGCAACTTTAACTAGGAATGCACTGCGACATTTGTTCTAGGGCATAGGTTACACAAATACGTTCAAGATGTTGCAGGTATGTGAAAATGGTTTTCAAATGATGGGCGACCGTACAAGTTTACTTTGAAATTCATAGAGCAATGTGAACTCGGCCCTGATACCGATGTTTCTTTTCTTAGCCTGGTGAAGTTTTCTGTTTGTGGTATTAAACGTCGAAAAGGAAAGGATTAGATGAGACAGTCAGAGTCAGTCGTCAGCTGAAGTGCGTAGGGTGCGCCGGACGTATACAAGGATACTGTGTAGTACCTATAGGATAGGTCACTCGAGAAGAAAAGAAGATTTCTTTCTTGCAGCCCAAACTTCCTATGAGACTTAATTATCATAATGTTTTTTTTTTTAAACCATATTCATTTGTGCACATACAGTCTGAAACTCAAAAGAAATCCAGTTATACTGTATCTTCTTAATTCGAGGGCCGTAAGAGTTACATTTGAAGTGTTTGTGCTAAAAAAATTCAGTGGCGTCCACTGTACGAGTACATGACTGGGTGGTTTTCCCCGACATCTGTGAATTTTACAGACAAAACAAATCCTTTCAGGATTATTCCGTTTTCACGAAAAGCAAACAGCATTCTATTATGTTCGCGAGAGTGTGTTTTAAAAGTTAGCAAGCTGCAATTCTTGTTTTTATACAAGCAGTTTGTAAGCCAATAAAGAATATGCAACGCTCTCTAAAAATGTCTGTCTCTATATTGTTGCATGTGTTTACTCAGCCGAAACTATTCTAATAAAATGTAACAGAAGTGACGAAACATTATTTGAACTTTCCAAGTGTTTTACATTGTCTGTCTATTGTGTATTTCTACTAAGTATTATTATGCACATGTCCCATATTGTGTAGAACTGAGACATTAACAATGTAAATTTTAAATTTAGATAGGTACAAAGTCCTTAAGTTTTCACTACGGATAAGTTTAATGCAAAACAGGAAGCTATTCTTTTAAATCGTATGACAAATAATCATATTTGCACAAATATGTAAGTAGTTATCAAAACTGGTAGATTTGGCATCAAGTTTGCCTTATTTTATGTCAAAAATCATAAGACGTTGCATTGTAATAACTACTTACCTACAACTTACATGTAAAAAGTGCATTTTCAGGCTTGTTGCTCGATGCGAGTAAGTACATACGGGCTATCGGCCGGCAGAGAGGCTTTGATCTCGGCGGAAGGGCCGCTGCCCCGGGGCTTCCCCTCGTCTTTCCATTTATATGAAACTACTCTACTAGCATGTAATAAAACCTTTATATTATATTATAGAACGTTAAATTTTTAGCTTAATATGCATTATATGCAGGTTTTTTTATGCAGCCCGTGTAGTGTCCCACTGCTGGGCAAAGGCCTCCTTATGAACTGACCACCGTTCTCGATCATGTGCTTCCTTCGGCCTTTGCAGGTACTGTACTTAAAATATTTAGTCCCTGATGACGTAATTCCAATAAATAATTAAATTGCATATTAGCAGACGTTTCAGTAACCTGACTTTGGGTAGTCCATGGATAAATCCCTTTATGTATACGTACACCTACTCATGTATACATAACAAGAGATAACACAGACCTCTCCAGGAAATGAGAAGTGCCGCCGCTTGCTGCTCGCGGAAATTAAAAAAACCATCAGCATCAGTTCAGAAACTGAACCCGCGCCGAGTCCGTCTAATGGACTTCGTGAGTATAACCCTAGCAAATTATATTACCAAACGCAAATAGATATTTACTGTATGCTTAATGTAACCTTTGAATTATTAAAGTCTTCTTAAATAGGTACCCTGTGCTTCATAAATAGATGGAATATGAATGGATGGGAATCCCGTGATAAAAAGTCTAAGTACCTATGAGAAAGCTGAACCTAAGTAGGTACTAATGCTAACTTTTATTTTAATGTTCTTGCGTTAAAGAGTAACAAAAATATTATTAGGTACAAAGTTACGGGTTCTTATCGTTATCACGCACATAACACATTCACTAAGAAAAAAATAAGGTCCCTAAAGATTGGTAAACTTACTCTCTAGTAAGTTTTTGCCGGGGACACCAATCTATTTAAATATTCCACAACAGTGGTCTCGCCAGGGCCGAGCCATTAAGTGTTTGTTGTCTATTAATGAGTGAGGCTAGATCAATATTGACTGTGCTAATCACGACCGCCACATGTTGGCTGATAAGCGGGTGAAGATCACCCACAGTTGTAGGTAGTACGAAATACAATACACAACACAATACAATACATTTCATTTGGACAAAAAACATAAATGACAAAACCAAACCTTAAAAATAAAACAGCACAAAGAGGCGGCCTTCTTGCTTATAGCAATGTCTACCAGACAACCTTTCAATGAAAAAAATGATATCAATGCAAGATTTCACACAATAAGATTTGGAAAGACGTTAGTAACAATAATATAATAATAATATATCCTAACAATTTTATAGGAATATTCTGAAATATGTATTCTACTGAAAGTACCGCTGGTCTTTCTACCATAGTATACGTTCTACCTATTAAAGCTAAGGTGTTATTTATCCATGTACATAAAAGCATAATTTAATTATCTTCCTGTTATACATAACATAATGAGAACCTCACGTCGTTATCAGGTCTCCAGATAAGGGCATCCCGGATGGGCACCGCCGCGGCTTATCTCCCGGGGCCTGCGCCTGCGCACCCAATACTTACCTGCGCTTAAGGGCATTACTAGGGTTAACTAACGCCGCTTATTGAAAGAGAGTGGAGATCTAAAGGTTCATCAAACAGATAATTGACCCAAGGACTGTGGATGAAACATTCTGAAAGCTATCAGTTCATGGACTAATAGACTGTTGATTAACCGGTTCAGACTCTATTATGGTAAGGTAATTCAAAGTCACCGATAAAGTAATATGCTAGAAAATGGTAGAGCTCTATACCATGCAAATTGCACATGCCACGTCATGTAAATTACATACCTACGCTTAAATTTCATTTTACTTATTTAAAATTTAAGCAGGTTACGTCTAGACGGCGGCGGTATCGTGGCCGGGCCGAGCAAATAAATAAGATAACGGACATGACGGCAGCTTTAAGTTACCATAAATAACGTTCAAATCAATAACTTATTTCACCTTTTTAGCATATCCACATACAAATAAAATGAATTCGCTGTCACATACTGACATATCGACCGTCGGGACTGTAGAAAATTGTAAGTTATAGCAGCTATAGAGTTATCAACGTTATTCAATCGCAAAGTTGGTAGGTTCGTCAACGCTTGGTTTGTTTTTGGTCACGCTAATATGAGGTCTCACCCATCAGCTATCTTGTCAACCTTACAAAGTATCGACTGCAAAACAAGTAACAAGTTAAGTACTTTAATCTTTGTTATGGAGCCGCTGAGTGGTGGCGTAGCTGCCGATATGAAACGCCGACTAAAGTCGGCGTACTAAAGTACTGGAAGTCTCGTGATCCAATCCCGGTCGAGATAATCAATGATGCATACTTATATTTTTAATGTCGGGTCTTCATTGAACATTAAAAATAGTATCTAGAAGCTAGTAGGCCACCCGCTTGAAATAAAGTCAAATAAGCCGAGTACAACACCACTTATATTATAGTATTTTAACTATGAAGAGGAATTAAAAACTTATTTCTTATAATTCACAATGTTTTTGATACCAACATAAAACATTTGTAAGTAAATAAACAAAAATATAATTATTGTAATGTTGATGCATGATTAATTAATTATTTAATAAGTATGAATTAATTGTATTAATAAGTATTAATTATCTTTGTTTTAAATATTTAAAATTTGTATTAGACGTTATGGAATGCATGCTTAAATTCAGTTATTGAATAAAGGCTTTAATTATTATTATTAAACAAAAATATAAATAAATACTGCCTGCTTCTGCTGGCTCTACACTCAATATCGGCGATACTCATTTTGGAAATCATTCGTGAGCGGCTCGCGGTCAGCTGAACAAATAATCAAGTGTACGCTTCAAGGAAAACGCACAAAATATGTCGATTTTCCATTAAACCCAGCACGGAGGTCGCGAGGTTTCGACATCAAACCTGCCGCGACTCATTGGCTTAAACAGATTTTTAAATTTGGAATGAAATGATTATGAAATGGCTGGCCAGTAATAATATTTATAAACGTCGTTCAAAAATCGATTGTTTTGCCGTAAATTAGATTTCCTGTGGAAAAATAGTTAGACGTAGCTAAAATTAACTTCTATGTCCTCAAAATGGACATCAATCTTCAGAGAAATGCTTAGACAGATAATAAAAATTAGTTGTTTTTGCAAGGTACACAAATCATACCACATAGTAGATTTTATAGTAATTATTTGCATGAATATGAAAAAAACTAACCTAAAAGTACTATTCGTAGATTTCAGTTATGATAAATTAATATTAACTTCAATAATCAGTCAAAGTGAAACTTCTTGAAATGGCGTTCAGTTTTCAGTGTCACTCGTATCGCCGAGTGGTCTGTATCGGGCATCGAACTCCGGACTTATCGCTGAACTTACTATCCAGTATCAAGGTAGATACGTACGTAGTAAACGTTTAGTACCTAACTATCTCTTAGCTGTGATAAATATCGTAACGGCTTAACAGATTTTTATGAAACATGACTAGAAGCAGTAGTATAACACAAAACAAAAATCGCATTTAAAACGATACATCCGTTACCGGACTTCAGATTTAAGGATAAATGTGGCCTCACCTGTCACGTCCCACTGCTGGGGCACGAGTCTCCTTCCAATGAAGAAATACTTTTAGGCCTAGTCCACCATGCTGGCCTAGTGCGGGTTGGTGGACCCTAACCCAAGCATGCTGGTACTAAGACAGTTGTCGGGTGGGCAACCCGACTGTCAGATGTTTTCAAGCTGCGTCTGACTAAGCTTGCACATATACATACTAACTACAAAACAAACCAGCATTCAACATACATACATACTAACTTAACTCTATTAAGTATACCTATATTTATTACGTTCTTATATACATATGTTTCATTGTAATAATATATATCATTATAATGATTAAATAAATAGGTACTCAAGGTTTCCAAATTATGTCATGTTTTACCTACATTTATAAAAAAACTTCATGAATTTAATGAGAATCTGGGTGATGAATAAACATTCAGAAAGAACTTGATTAAGAGAAAAGGAAAAGGACTTAATAAAAAGGAAATTTGTAAAGAATTACCGATAAAAAATAACTTGTGACGAAGTTGGATTTTTAAATAAGGTTAATTGTTAGCACGGATTGTTTAAACCGGAAGGAACCAAGTAAGAAGAAAGACAAGATATTGTAACCAGAAGGGCTAGCACGGGGCGCATTTAAGACGTGACAAGAGTTTTGCATCGCCCTCACTCACATCGCGCAGCCTCAAGTGCGAGCGCGACAGAAAACTCTTGTCACGTCTTAATAGCGCCCTGTGCTACAGGGCCAGTTATAAGTTAAAATACCAGCACCCAAACTTGGTATTCTCAGGTAAAATGTGTGTTTGGAAGTACTTATCAATGTTTATTTATTGTTTATGTTTGTATATGCATTATTCTGTATTTGTATAAATAACCTCAAAAACTACTATCTTAAGTTCAAACTTGAATAATGCTCATCAAGCCTTAATTAAATATCCATCTCACCATGAATTTTTTTAAATATTTATTTAACAACTTTTTCCTTTTTTATCTACTGTCTCACTCTCGAACTAAACATTCAGATTCAAAGGACGTGATTAGCCGGTGCCAATTTTTCGACCAATTGAACTTATGAAGTACCCCTCTCCCCGCCCCGCCGGCGCCCTGCCGCACCCCCGCCGTGGCCTGACCTGTAACGATTGTTTGATCTTATTAGCGACACATTTTTTAGTTATCAGGCAATTATCTTGCTGCTTCCCTGTTCTATTCTTGGGTGTTATTCGGTGCTCTACTCTACCCCCTTTTAATTATACCTAAAAGAAGGTGTCCACCAGGCGATAGTCTTATTTGATTTTGATTTAGTAAAATAGTAAAAGTAATATGTGAGGATATCTCACTCACTGCCATCCGACTCCAAGTCACCAGCCCCCACACAAGTTGGTCGTCAAATAGATGTGGGCATAAAACAAAATCAAGCGAAATTATTTTAATTTCAATAGGGAGGTATCTATGTAGATACCTATATATGTACAACTTATGAACATCGTCGGTCATAGATATTTGTTGTGTATGAAAGAAAGTAGAACAAATAAGCGTTTTATCTATCTACTCGTACTTACACGACTTACACTAATTTACTTCATCGTTCAACAATTGTTGAAAAATGTTCTGTATTTTATCAGAGAGTTTTGTAAAAAAGGCGGCAGTTATTAAATATCTGTTAAAAGTAAGACAGATTTTAACAATAATGAGCCAACAAGAGTCTGTTAGCTCAAAGGCGTCTCAAAGATGGCAGAAGGCGATATTAAATGGATGTATTTTATTCCATAGGATTTTACGTGAAGTTATTATTCAGAGGTTTAACCTTATTTAAAAATATATGCATATTTAATTCACCTCTAAATAGGGGCACAAAGGGTGGCATGCATTTCGGCTACTACCAGCTATCTTATTCTAAGCCATCAGTGTCATCACTCATCCTCGTAGCAATGAAAACGTTCCACTTAGAAAATAATGATACCGAATGGCCCTAATATTTTGATAGATTTAATTGAGAATTTGAACACAATAAGTATTAAGGTTTTAATTGGTAATATTCTGATGCGCTGTCAAATCTATTTCGACGACGGCGTCATAAAGCTAGTTATTTTCCGTTTAGACGTAATTTGGTGCTGTTGTTACTGAAACTTTATCATGGTCCATTGGCCATTCATCGATGACCCTACGATGTATTTTACCTGCACGTTGGCAGCCCTGGGCTTGCGGATGTTGACTTTGCCCGGCGATTAAGTTCCATAACTGTATCGGGACCCGGCAAATTTTTCTTCTAGCTAATATTGACTCTTATTAACACTGAGTTTCTACGGGAATTATTTGAGGAAATGTCTTGAAGTATTTAAGGATTATTTCATAAATTTTCACTGTCTGATTTAATATGAGAAATCTTTTCGAAGAGTTAAGAAAAACGTAAGTAAGTACCTATATTTCACTGGCATGATAAAATTAACTAAAAAGCTATTTTATTTATTTATTTATTATTATTGCATGCTTGGTATCACAGGTTTTCTTTCGTGCATTAAAACACCTCCCAAAATAATTAAGTACAATTCTAATAAGAATTATTCTAATTGAAACATTATTGGGTAGTAAACAATAACTTAGCTACATACCTTACCTATCACCTACCATACTTACATATCTTGGAAATTATTGGAAAATGGAAATTTTTTTATCTAGTAAGTAACAGGCTTGTACATTACAGTTGTACGGTCTACATAAGCATTTCACCCACCTACACTACAATACCACACCACCGTCCATCAAATACCTACTAATAGTAACAATATCATAGGCCGATCATCTCATCTAATTCGCAAGCACCACAACACAACACAGCAAGAAACATAACACATAGCAGCATCTACATCGGCCGTGGTCCCGTGGCCCGTAGTATTGACTCAGGCGCCGCGCATGCGCCGAGGCCAGGAGCATTCGGCCTGGATATGCGGCCTTTTTATACCGATACTTATTTCGGAATACCTCTTTGAGTGTGACTACTGGCTGGTTTGGTGCATTGAAGAAAATAAGTTTTATTTTTTTTCAGTAAAGATGATGGTTGATGCTTCGCAGATTTCAGTACTACTGCTTTCTTTGTTAGCTTTCGTTTTGTATTTAAATTATTTTATTTTTGTTGTTTATTTGCAACATGAATTCTTTGCTTGCGTTTACTTTATCACGGTGAGTTTTAGATCTTAGATAGGTATGTCATCTACTTAAGTTAAATATTTCAAATAGTCTACGTTTGTAGTTTTAATGGTGATTGAATCTAACATAAACTCAATGATTTCAAAAGGAGTAAGTACGCTAGTAATATTTAATGCATAAATCTAATTTAAAAAATGTTTCAACTTTTCTAAAACAGCAATAACGTGTAATATTCTAACGCAATCTCCTATGTATAGGTGCACGGGTACAGACCTACCCTGTATTTTCTATACCATCACAAACAAAAGTTGTTGATAGGTAGGAACTGGTTAGTTTAGTAGGCATGTGTTAAGCATATTTTGTTGATAGCTTTTTATTTACCTAAGTTATACATTATAGTTTTTAATCTTGTTTTGTGTCAGGAAAGTTTGTTTAAAGAAAGATGAATCTGTGCGAAGAGCCGACGGTTTCACTCAAGAATATATAACGAGAGGATCCTGAATAAAAACAAACAGTTTTTTCCTAATTAGCCAGGCCAACGTTATTTACCGAGCCGGCCGCGATGCAGCAAAAACCACAACGAATAACTAAAAACAACAGCCGGCCAACGGAATGCCGAAACAACACATAAATCAAAATGAAGAACAGTCCATTAACTCGATCTACATTTAAAAAAAAACAGAACGAGCTTCGATTGGCTCGCGGGTTGGCGGGAGAATGCCATTGGCCGAGCCAGAACCCGCTGCGTTCAGAAATTCGATACTTTTTAATAATGGCTTCTTTAGCTAATGCGATCGGCTTTCATATTACTGTACCACCATTCTGTTTATTCGTTCCTTCCAAATGAAAACAGGCTGTACTGCTCGTAAATAAGAGCCAGGTGAATGTTAAGATAACTTTGTGAGTGTGCATATCGCCGTAGGTTAGTATTTTATTACATGTGGGAGTGGAGTAAAAGTGCTGCGTAGAGACTGTTTGTGGGAAAGGGGCTAGGCTGTTAGCGTCTGTTTCGGATTTGTGGCTTATTTGAGGCTGATTTTTGGCCGAATTGCGGTTTGATTGGGGCTCTGAGGGCTCGGCATCGAGGCCACTAATCTTAGTATAATGAACATATAACAAAATATATAAGTACTTTTATGTACTCAATTAGGTTGATTATTTAGGAATTTTGACATCTGTGCTAAGGTGGTGTTAAGCAATGTTTCTAAGATTACCTAATGTCATAGTAACGAATGTTTAATACGAGTACCTATGCGTAGACGAAAAACACACGCTCAGCCTAAACCACATGTAGGCGAGTAAATCAACACTATTGTGTCATTTCAAGTGCGAGGAGCGAGCGCCTCGTACAGAATGTGTCCATGTCACGAGACAAAACGACATTATAATCACCGTGAGTCAATGTTGCCAACTGTCACAAACTTACAGAGCACAGACAAAAGAAAACAAACCTCGCGAATACCAAACTCATTTGCACGCAAACACTGCGGCGCGCGCAAACAATTGAACATCACCAGTAATCGAGCTCTAATTGAAAAAACAAAAAACACACCGACTCAATCTATTGATAGTCGAAACTAATCACAGAACAAGCTGTGTAAAGTATAATCAAACAAGTTATTGCTCAAATACGCAAGATACACTCCAAGCTCTCCCATTGAAGCCGATAGTCGGCCGGCAAACAGAAATATCGACTATTTGATAAGGACGGCGGCGGCGGCGCGACGCGGTCACGTCATTACATAGTTATACTTTTTTCTTTCAGTTCCCCTTTCACTGAAAGATCGACTGTCTAAATTAATATCAATATCAAATAGGCCCGGTAGGTACCTATACTTAATACGTTTCACATTTCTGGCATATCTTGCCGCCAATCCCAGAAAAAGGCGCGAAGCATATTTTCCCCATGAATCGAACGTAATAGCTGTATATTTTATGTTATCAACTAGTATTATCTACTGATAAATATCGAGATATCGATTCAAATTTCCATGTTACGCGGACACTCGTAACATTCGGCATTTGTTGTGATGAGTTGACGCATTATCTCTTATTTGAGCTATTGGTATTGATTTTGTAATGGCTGGTTGTTTATTAGATAAGTTTGTATACTTATATATTATTTAGTTTTATTATCAGTTCAGATTTATTGCTCTTTTTTAAAATTTCTTATCACGTTATTTCAGTTTCAGCAACTTTGCTCATGGATCGAAAGACAGATCATACACGCGGTCGTCGCATTTTAAAGGTGCTTAGAATGACCAGATGTTTAGGTAAGAATTGTACCTAATTATAATGACATTAGTAAGGATCTATATCAAAGTACCCGCTATTATATTTTTAGTAAACACAAATTATGCTCAATAATATAGTCCTACTATAGTCGTATATACTACTGCACCAACAAATTCTTAGAATAATGACGATATTTAAGGTTTCAATTGGTAGGAATCCAAGATGGCGACCGGGGCATTAGTAAGCCGAGTCTGGGAGCAGTTCAACGCACTCAGATTCAGAAATGACGAACAAAGTGAACAAGTGTTGTAGTGAATGAAACAATTTCGTCACGGCCATCTCACTACATGCGGGTAAGCAAGTTTAAAGGGAATAGATAAATACGAGTTCTATTACAGTCAAATCCTATGCTGATGTCATCAAGGTATAATGGATGTTCTGTGACTTTTATAAATAATTAAAAGGTATACATAGCTAGTAAAAAATTACATAATGTACAATACAGGCCTTTTGCAAAACGCACGACTAGATGGAATCATAGGTTCCCTGCAATTCAATTATCATCAGCCCGTACTCCCGTCGACAACTCCGGCAGTGGCCAGTAGCCAGTAGGATTAATCGATTGACCCGGCCACTATTATTATACCTAATAGCGATAGAATGGTGTAGTACCTAGTTACTGACCCTGACTGCTATGCTGTAGGCCCCGGGTTAGATTCCCGGCCGGTCAGATTTTTTTTTAAAGACAGATTGGTAAGGTCTCATGTCTTGGTACTCATTTTTACACCTTTGTTTTCCTTTATAGTTTCCCCCTTATTCGGTTTACAGCATAATTTTTGCAAGATATAGCTCTGAAGCATAAATTTTCGTCTTGAGCGTGTTTTTCCACTTCCACATAAATCATAAGTTTCGGACACGTCGGGACGGCCGGAAAATTGGTTCTTGGAAAAATTTTAGGAGGTACCAACCGTCACTATGTTATTTCCTAGTTCAGTTCAGCATTTTAAACTACCTTTAGCATTAAGAGTTTACCTATTATTGTAAATCACATTTAGCATTAAGTATTTTCTGAATAAATATTCTATTCTATTCTATTCTACTATAATAATATTTATCTACATGTATACAATATTGTAAAATATAGCATGGGTCATATTATTATGACGTTTGATTGTCAGATATTTATGCCTGTAACATCCTGTATATAAAGTTAATTTTCAGTGGAAAACTAACAAATGATAAATTAAGTACACTTGTCCAAAATTAATAATGCACATGCAGATCTTCACATGCGAATCATTAAATCGTAAGAGCCTTAAAAATAACACTTGCATTTTGCACCTTGTTCGAAAGAAATAGGACTCAATATCATGTGTCACATAATCGAAAACAACCGATCTGTCAAAGATGTCTATGCGCATTATCAATTTTGGAGCACTGTATATGGTTTTGACAGCTGCCCTTTAGGCTTATTGCTATATTTTACGAAGTATAGTTGTTAACACATGAGGTCACGACTGACTTTAATAATATGAGTATACGTTAACTATGTGCTTGCAAATAGAGGAATCTTTAAAAAACGGTTTGACAAAAATATGTATTCAGGTTCGATTGTAAGTACTACCTACATGCGAATGAAAATTTCCATCTTCCACCAGCCCCACGGCTTTTGGTCGAAAATTTAAAACTATTTGTCGAGTAAACACCATCCATAACGCCAAACCACTTAGCCGTATTGGCCGCGAGAGGGCCCGGCGGGGGGTTACCGCGACGGAGCGAGCGCGAGGGCCGGCGGGGGGCTACAGCGACTGCCTGCTAGTCGCAACCGCCTCTTGCCTGATGGTCCATACAGGAAGGCTTGGGATATAAATCCTTCTTGTCTCACAAATTTGAGGATGTGGAGAATTGAGATATTACTAGCAAATCTCGGATATTTCCGGTCTTTTCGAGAGGATTTAGGCAATCTGCGTTACCTCTGGGTAACCTATCAACTAACAAAATTTATTACAGGTTTATTATCAATGTTTTCCTGATTTGCTAAAGAATGTGGTAGGTAATTAGGTATTAATTTTAAATTAAATTATGTTTTAATATTTTCTTAGCTTTCTATTACACGAACGTTGTTTATACTTAGAATAAGATGAATGTTGGGTATTTCGTATGGTATCGTACGGTATTTCAGAGTACACCCTCTAGGTTTAGGCCTTTCGATCGATCGGGGACTTTCAATTTATGTTATGGATCATACGCAGTGACGTCTCTTGGAATTTTGTGGATTATTTTTTACCTACGCACTATTTTGGTCTACGCTAGTAGTTGCGTAGGTAAATCGGTAAGTATAAAGGTTTCTATATGTGACCTAAAGCAACATTTATAACAGGCGTGATGTATCTATAGGTATAGTCGATAGAGTGTAAAAGAAACGTAGTATTTGTATGGAAAACTTTTAATTATTCTTAATCATATTTTCTTCATTGACCACAAAATTTGTAGTGATGTAACAATCTTCTACCTCAGTCCCATACCGTGGATTACCAGATATTACGTGCATAGACTGTACAAGACTGTAATTAACGAACCACGTGACAAAAACAATCATTTCAACCCAACGACAGCATAAATCGGTAAAAAAAACAAAAACAAAACACGATTCCTACATCGCGCATTTCACACATGAATACGTCGCCGTAATATGTTACGTATGTGCTGCGGCGGCGTCTATACCTAATATATCCATGTAATGTATATAACATAGACAGATATATATATATTCTTAAACATGTCATCTTTAACGTGTTTGCTCTCCCTAGCTAAGTAAACATGGCGACGTGCCTGCGACGTGCGTGAAAAGGAAAAAACCTAAAGGCGGTTTCAACGAAAATGTCAGCTTTCTGAGAAGATTTATTTATTTAAATCGTAATAATGTAATATTCGGTGGAGCGGCGCGTGGCTCGGCGCCTGTTGTGAGTTTCGAGCGTCGCCAGAATTGAAAACCGAACGGAGCAAGAATTTCAAATGAAACACCCTCATCTTTCAATCAGCTTTTGAATTAGCCACAAAATATTGACAAAATTTAGCTACCTACTGCATTAGTATTTTTTTCTCAATTGCTTTAGTTAATATTCATACTCAACTATTCGCAACCAGATTCTTTCACAGAGACCGAGTAATAACTATTGGACGTTCACCATCATCATAACTCTCCAGCTCCACACAAAATCAGTAAGTAAGTAGATTTATTTTTCCCATCAAATTACATTGGTCTTTAACACATTGAATGTCTATGTAGATGGCTATGTCCGGCAGTGGATGAATACGGGCTGATGATGACATTGAATGCCGACTACGCAATATTGCGTAGGTACGAACCAGTGATTCGAGGTACCACGGGCACTCAAAGGGTTAAACAATAGTTTATGCCCGGTCCATAGCGGCACGTGCACAGAGCCGGCGCGCGGTCCATAGACAATCACAGAGGAAAAAAACACTACGTTATAGGCCCAATGGTTACCTTTACAACCGACCATAAACCACCCGCGGAGTCACGGCCAAGCCCATCTCACACCCATAGACAACGTAGAACCTCGCGACCAAATCTATGGTGATAATTACCAAACGATTCCCCATTGTGTTCCGCTGATGCATATGAATTTGTGAACACCAGTAGCTTTTAAACGTATGTTTTGCTAACTTTCGCTTCGTTTTTTCTGGCCATACGCTACGCCTACTAAGTTTTAAAGTCTATTTTTGTACCTAACTACACATAACTAATAGTCCGTTATAAAAATTCTACACCTAGCTACCTGACATAATACATGTAGGTTTGACTTCAGCATTTGTACTATGCTGACACTGGATCCAGACCAGATCTATACAGAATACATATAATTAAGAAACAGGAATTGTAGATAAATAAAACATTGCATGTATTAGTGTACTGATGTATGTACTCATAAAAATACTGTAAATATACTGAAGTGTTTTTGTTACACATTACAGCAATTGTAAGTACACTACCAAGCAATGAAAAAATTGCACTAACTTGGTCTATGTCACTGGCACTTTTTGATTGGCCGCGGCCCGGCCCTAACCTACCTAGGCCTAAATTATCCAACGACGACAGCTGCTTATTAATTTAATCGTTAATCCATTCCCTTTATATTACGCAAAAAGTATTTATTTCCTACGTTCCAACACATAGTAAATGTGTTTATTCATGATTACAGGGTCAAGGTCAAGTAAGTGGCATACTTTACACAATACTTTACAAAAAATATACCTACTCACTTAAAAAAATCAATTAGTATGAAGAAGCTCTTCAACAACGCAACAAAATTTGTTGCTATAGAAATAAGCGAACATTTGACCAAAACTCTATTCTAATATCTAGTTGTGTTGAGCTTAAGTCTAGATAGTGCTGACTCATCTTTTTTTGCGTGATTAACACACAGCATATTTACATTCCTCAGCTTTTTGTCCTTGTGGGTGCTGACAAGAGCGTGATTGGCAAGTCTCAGAGTCTCTGGTGAGATACTTTGTATGTGCCAGCCTCATTCAATGCAACCTTTTTACGCCGTGTGATTTCCCTTTCTTTAAACAAATTAACACTTTAGTATAAGCGTCATCCCTTTTGTAGTTTTTATTATTTTATTGACGGCTCCGACTGTCCATTGACCACCTAAAATCTCTGCTCGTCCAACTTCATTCCGGCTTTTAAGTACAAAGGTAGAAGGCTCAAATTACAACAATAATATTGGTAGATCCCATAGATGTCGTGGATATTACTCTGACAGCCGGACGTTGTACGAAATGACCGGAATATGAGTTGCGCAATTGCCGACAAAAGTGAAAATGGCCGGCAGTAAAAGTTGACTTTATCTCGCAGACGGGTACCAGAAAATATTTTTTTACGATTTTTAATACCATTTAGCTATGTTTGGTTGTAAACAGAGAATGGGCTATTGTGTAAAGGGTTGAACTTAAAAAAATATACCCAAATACACAGTCCTTTGTTTTTCTTTAGCGCCACTTTGAACTTTGAATAAGAACTACTATTAAGAATTTGAGATAGTATAACAGATTTGCAGTAAGAAAATCGAATAGAAACACATAAATTATTTTTGTAAATACTTAATTTTATTAACTCTTGAAACTAACAGATGATATAATAGATCCTATCTAAATTCGAGTATAGGATATTATTAAATATGTATTTATGAACACACGGATAAATTTAGCATAACCACCGTCATATACCTACTTATGTACAGTACGTATATAATGTAGCCCATGTAAGCAATGTTTGACAAGTGTATGTGTTAAGTAATGCGAACAGGTAAAGAAATAATACCTAAGCTCTTTTGAATGTCAAATTATAATTTTTTTGCACATATGATGTAAGCTTTAAGTACTTCGAATCGCCGCCAGAGTACATTCTACTGTTCACTAGCTGCTTTAAAAAATATCAAAATTTATACAAGACACTTGCCAAATGGAATGCTAAATTGAAACTTGCATATAAATATATATTTTTATATTTAAATCGGAATGTGCACAAGTTTCGATAGGAACCTATCTTA
Organism: Plutella xylostella; assembly: GCF_932276165.1. Lineage (NCBI taxonomy): Eukaryota > Metazoa > Arthropoda > Insecta > Lepidoptera > Plutellidae > Plutella > Plutella xylostella. The sequence continues at coordinate 7,457,998 of NC_064005.1, forward strand.
CACCAAACACCATATTTATAGTCTTACTTAAATAAAATTACTTACAGGCTATATATACAAAACTTATCTACATGTAACGTAACGCGTTCGATGGCGACAATACGAGAATTTTTTCAATTTTATCTATCTAAGAATTTATACAATTTTGTTGCCCAAACTCTCATGAACACAGACAATTTTGATGGCTACAGCAGTACTGAAGTATCGTGCATTGGTATCGTAGTGTTATCATAACTAAATATTCACAGTTGTAGAGTAACTTCTATAAGAAGCATCAAAAATTTACTATGCCGTAAAGTCATGTGAACGATTTCAAATATGTAATATGTGTGTTCCACATTAATTTATAAAATTTAAGTATAATCATTAATAATCAACCTGAGAGAAGAGTATTTAACTGCTAGATCTTCATTAGCCATTTCGTGTTTTAACCTATATTGCATCAAACTGATAGTCATAAATGTATATAGAAACTGCATCGGCAATGTCGATCGACAAAAAATACTGAATGAGATCGTCCATTGCGTACTGAAAGGTGGACGCTTATCTTACTGTAACTCTGAATAAATTTATCAAACCTTTTTAAAATCTATGAATACGGGAGTAAAATGTATGATACCATCTAAAATTTGCACCATGAATGTGATAAACACTATAAAAATCAGTACTGCTGTAGTACTTTTACTTTACTTTAACTTCGCTATATTTATATTTTCAAAGCCACTATTTAGTAAAACTCTCTTTAAAATAAAATTAAAAACCTAAACTATCAGAGTAAGATACAATGTGTACTTACTTAACATACCTAGGCTCATATAAAAGTAAATTAACTTTGAACTATATTTATATATCATCTTCTCACTAATATTATTTATTATATTGCACATTCCTACAATATTAAAATATCCTTTAGGTAAAATACATATTACTGTATGGTATAGAAAAGCTTAGTGGGGCACGCTTTAGCTGGTTTATTGGAGTTTGAAGTTAATTTATGTTTTATGAAAGTGCCTGTACTTATTAAAGAGAAAAGTCGAATTAAGAACCTCCTTTTTTCAAAGTCGGAAAAAAACATACGTGCAACTAAATGACTTATATACCAATCAGACATAAGTATATGAAGTTCTTGAGCATTTAACACATTGCACATATCGCAGTACTATAAAACATATTTTTAAATTAAACGAATTGAAAAATTACGCACTTATTCAAGTGTAAATATCAATCATTATAAAAACTATATCCCTATTAATATAAAACCATATGTAAGTAAAAAACTTAGATTACAACTGTTGCAATGATATTCCGGTCGTATTAAAAAAAAGTTATTTGAGATACATGAATTCGATAGTTAGTGTTGAATCCCTATAAATACAAGTTTTTATTTTTAATATAAACTTTTTATTAAGCAATTTAACGTGATTTTTACGAGCATAATTGACTTTGTTGCATTAAAACCTGCAGATAAATATTTAGCTTTCAGAATTTCATATGCAGAATTAACTTTGCCGAACGTATAATCTACGCACTCAGTAAAACATTTTAGTATGATCTATGCATGGTTTTCATTTTATTATTTATCACGAACAACTATTTCATTTTTAATGATACATATCAGTTTATATTTGTAATTTTATAGTTCGATAACTCATTGCTAGCAAATAATCGATATTGTGTGAGAGGGGCAATTGACTTTCTATACAAAAGAGTTCAACGTCGGCGAGGCACTTCCATTTTCGACATAAGCAAATAATCTCTTTGATAATGACGACTTTTGATAACACTATCAGATTAATTGGAAGCTTTCGATAAAAACGTGATATTGTTGCCGTTTTGTTTATATTTTTCTATGTACACAACACAGGAACGGTTTATGGCAAACTTTTTTAGGAAAATTATTTTTTTGTCTAATAAGAAACGAAGAGGATTTATTCATTGTGTTTTTTTAATCGAATGTAAATTCACACATATAGATAATTTTAGAAGGCTAAAAAAGCTAAAGACGTATTGAAAATACGCATTAGTTGATGAACTTCAAATTTGGTGGATCACTGTATATTGAGGATTTACCTTTTTCAAGCTAAACTATACGCATTGATAAAAGAATACCTATAAGATATTACTTGTACGAGATTTATATCCTTTAAGTTGAGTAGATGTGAGTTGTTTTACTAAATAGTGGCTGTGAGGAGCGGCGCGGCGCGGGCGGGCGCAGTTAGGCCTAGCGCCGCGCCGCCGCCGCCTTACTCGATCTTACACTAAATACTCATGTAACTTACTCGCAAATATATGTTACTATGTACACTCGTATCATTTACACACAAAATTCACAAAGTTATACCTATCGGCGAGTCCATCACTCACTTCACTCGGGGGTCCGGCCCGGGCGGGGTGCCTAGGCCAGCGGGTACTGTCACAAGGGCGGCTGCGCGTGGTGCGCGTGCGCGTGCGCGTGGTGCGCGTGGTGGTACAGCGAGCTCTGGTAGTAGTTGTCGTGCGAGTAGCCGTAGTTCACGTCGTACATCTTGAGGTCGGTCTTGGAGTCGGCGGCGGGCAGCAGGCGCGTGATGCTGAAGGGGTGCGAGGGCGGCGCGTAGCCCGGCGGCTCCTGCTTCAGCGCCGCGTAGTGCTCCAGCGCGAGTGGCGCGTGCTCCGGCAGGCACAGCTCGGGCGCGTGCAGCTGCGCCAGCAGCTCGTCGCGCATGTCCTTGTCCTCCCCCGCGCCCCCCGCGCCGCCGCCCGCCATCGCCTTGTCGTGGCCCAGCTCGCGCTTGTCCCCCGGGTGGTGGCCGTGCGTCTGCTTCTGCGCCTGGCGGATCGTCTCCTTCTTCTCGTCCTTGAAGCGCTTCTGGCGGCGCAGGAAGCAGCCGTTCTCGAACATGTTGCCGCTGTCCGGGTGCAGCGTCCAGAACGAACCCTTGCCCGGCTTGTCCGGCGTGCGCGGCACCTTCACGAAGCAGTCGTTGAACGACAGCGAGTGCCGGATGGAGTTCTGCCAGCGCTGCTGGTTCTGCCGGTAGAAGGGGAACAGGTCCATGATGAACTGGTAGATCTCGGAGAGCGTGAGCATGCGCGAGGGGTTGTTCTGGATGGCCATGGTGATGAGCGAGATGTAGGAGTAGGGCGGCTTGGCGTGCGTGTAGGAGCGGCGGTACGTCTTGTCCGTGCGCGCGCGCTGCAGCGCCGACGTGGGGCTGGCCGGGTCCTCGCGCGGCAGCGAGTAGCCGCCGCCCATGCACGACGGCATGCTGCTGGGCGGGCTGTAGCCCACGCCCGGGGAGCCCATGCACGAGCCGCCCGCCACCATGTTGTTGGAGTACAGCTGCGGATAGGCCTGCGCCGGCATGCAGCCCATGCCGTTGTAGGGCGGCGCCAGGCCGGGGCTCAGCGAGCTCAGCGCCGCGCTGGCGGGCACGTCCCCGTACGACAGCTTCTGCGAGATCATGGCTAGCGCATTCCGCGTGCCGCCGGACCGCCGCAAACACTACCACTGATTGAAAGAGTAAATAGAGGCCGGGGGCTCGCGCGCCCCTCCACCGCCGGGGGCGGGGCCTGCGCGGCCACGCCCGCCCCGCCGCGCCCCGCGTCCCCCGCGCCCCCCGCGCGCCCCGCCGGCCCCGCGCCGCGGTAGAGACGCGGAACAATCATAAGTGCGTTACCGGGATGTTCCGGCTGTACCGAGGGCGCGACGGATCTATGCCACATTCAAATTAGACCTATAGCTGTTTCACTTCCTTTGTCTGCTCTAACGTTGCATTTATTTTGAGTTCGAGACAGTTTTTGTTTAAATTTTACGGCTTCGCACCCAATTCTAATACACGTATGTGAGACTAAGGAGTTTATGATTCAAGTTCATACAATAAACAATCGGTTTCGAATGTGTAAAAAATCCGTAATTAAATTAAATTATAAACACCTAAAATTGTGAACATCATCGCAAACCGAAAGTCGCAAGGTACGAGAGCTTCTAGAACTAAACTTGTGTTTTGTTTTCATACTAAAATTATTTACATTACTTTAACGCTTAAAGATTAGTTTCCTATCTTATAAAGTGTTTATTGATAATGTATCAGTGCATTTCAATAATGATTGCTACGCGGTCCGTAGTCGCTACGACGGCTACGCGCTACGCCGCCGACGGCTAATAAAACGCCTGAAAAAGTTACATTTAGGTTTTTATGAAAACAATCTGAAGAAACTTAACACGGGTGTTATACTTACGTGTTACATGAATAGAATACCTTGTATAGACTTATAGAGGATACAAACTAGGAGTACAGTTAAAATATCTGCTGAAATACAAATGATTTATGCATTTTTTAAGTTACAGATTAGTAGGGTATCTATGAATGCATCAATTTTCGTGTTTTTATTGTGGTAAGTAGTCGTAGTTTTTCTGTGTTTGTGTGTACTAAAAAATTAGGTAGGTAAGTAAGTATATTTTTAGGTTTATGAACTGTGACGGACACAAACGTATTTTATAGTTTTAAATAGTCGTAACTTAGACTTTTAAAGATTTATTGTGAGATGGTTGTAAAATACTTACTACCTATAACTTTATAGTACAAGAGTTATAGATATATTACTCAATGTTTGAGGCCAGACTCGATCGACACCACATTTTTATTATCTGGCGAGGACAAGTGACCTCTGCCCTTCTTAGCTAATTACTAATTAGTTTACTCAGTCACGCAACACGCATAAATTTCTACCACTGTGAAGATATCAAAATAAATACGTATTTAATTACTCATACATGTTTTTATAAAAATACGATGATACATGAGGGGTATGTATACATTATTGCTAGGAGATAAACTGAAAGGAAATAATTAGCTAGGTCATTCTATAAAAATTCGTAAGCACATCTATATGTCTTTACATTGTATTTTACATAATAAGAGATTATCTGGAACTTTTTCATTGCCGCGAATGTCTGTAAGAAGTAGACCGTATAGCTAGGTTTGGCTTATATATAAGAGCACGTTAAAAAAGGCTATAGTGTGTTTTTTTTGGAAACTTATCTGCGTCGGTACTACGTTGCGAAGGCTTTTTGGGTGGAAATAAAGTAGTAGCACTGTAACTCGAACCACAAGAAAACACTTAACAAAACACTTAAAACGATTCTGTTCCCTTCATGAACGGTTTTTTCAAGTTGTGGGGGTTTCAAGTTATTTTTATTCGTTTTGTAGTATACTGTAGTTGGAGTTTGGCAAGTGAGGAAGGTTTTTTTCTTTATTCAGTGTGAATTCAGAAAATCTTTGTGGCGAAGTGAATCTTGCGGGATGAGAGCCATTAGTACCTACTGCCTACTATAATTCTATGTTCTTACTAAACAAACACATTAGTAAACGAGGTACAGCTACACGTTTCAGTCTTAATGTGTTTGTGCATCGCTGATTCCGAACCTTTACGATGCTACTCACAGTTGGTCAGACTATAAACAATACTAATTAACTTAAGTATTAAAGGATCTACTTAATTGATGTTACAGTCTCAGATAGATAATATTTTGAAATTGATGCCTTTTTCAGTTATTATGAAAACGGCTAGATGGGCACGAGATTTTTAAATATGTTAACTATTTGAAATTTATCTTTCACGATCTCTCTCTGAAATCATAAATAAAAGAGTATGATTTAATCATCATCTCTCTCATAACCCATCAAGTTCCCACTGCTGGGGCACGGGTCTCCTTCCAATGAAATAAGAGTTTTAGGCCTAGTCCACCACGCTGGCTCAGTGCTGGATGGTGCACAATTACTTAACAAACAAGACCTATCAATGCTAATTTCTCTTATTTGCTCCATCGTCTGCTGTTTTCGTATTTGAGCAGATCTAAGCACGGGTTCTTGCAAGAACAGCCCCAGTTTATATAAAACACGTTATCAGCTCCACTTAATGAGGCAAACAACAACTCCTAACGACCACAACGGAGGAACTGGCACAACACGAGCAAACAAACTTATCACAGGCAGACAATGTGGAAATTATTCCTTCTTGCTAATTGTTGGGGAGAACTCTTTGTTATTTGTAATGGACTTTGTATATTTTGTCCGTATACGAAATAACAAAAGAATCGATTTGTCAAATTATTTTGTTTTCATCTTGTTGTTGACTGTTTTGTTTAGTAGGTACTAATTTGCTAAAATTCAGTAATCTAACTGGCCGGTAATTGCTTAGGTACGTAGGTATTATTAGATACATATAATTATTGTAAATGTATTATCCGTGAATTTGGTCACAGAAACCCAGTTTTGTTGTTTGAAATATTAAGGTTTATCTTTACCCAGCATAAACACATGGCATTCACAATAATGCAACAAAACTGCCAACAATATCCACTAATCCTATTTCTAAGTGAAACTCCCTTAATCTCCATTCTTCTTAAACTAACAGGCTTCACCGAGCAAAAGTCACAACACTGACCAAAGGAGTTTAAAAACAAATTGCATTAAACCACAGAGATAAATAGGACAAGACAGGTAAGCTGAGGTAAGCCGGCCGGGCACAATCAGTGCACGCACCAAGTGACTCCTCCGCTCTATTGTTAAAAACCTTCATTCATAAACACCTCCACCTTCATCACTCTATATTGAAACCTATTGTAACAGCTGAAGAGACTATTTATCTGTATTCCAAGTGTATAAGTAAGTGAGGTATGGTTATGTTATGGTTATGAGTTATCGGGTGATGTCCTGCGTAGGTTTTGTGGCAAGATTGAGCTGAAACAGACGTGAGAATGCGATAGATCGGTGAGGATTTAAACATTTTAAACTGTCTGATAGTAGGCCACACGCAGGTTGCATGCGTATGCGCATATTTTAGAGGTACTAATATAGGTAGGTACTTACTCTGTCAGTTTCCCACCTGGTAACATCAAGTTAGTCAGAACTTAAGTGTGGAATGCAAGTCTGTGATTAACTGAATTACGTTGAACTGAAAAAAAAATCGAGTCAGAAACAGGGCTACGAAGTATAATCATTCAGAGAAATAAACAGTTCCGTTGTTTCGACTGTGGCTATTTGTAACGAAAACATGCATGAATGACATGCAAGAAATATACTTCATCATCATCAACTATTACTCTTTCACTCCTAGAAATATATAGGTACTCACAAAATAACTTATAAGCTTATAACACACTAGCATTCAACATAAAGTATCAAATCTAAATCTTTGTAGGTTGGTACTCTTTTATTTCTTTATAAGTATTTAACTTCAAAAAGCTTCGTTTCTATGTAACGTAACATAGCTAGTTTCAGAGCCTCTATCGTGAATTCAAAACTAAATATATCATTTACGAAATAATTAGTGTGAAATCCCAAAATCAGTTCGCGATAGGTACACTGTACGCAAAACCACTTGATGCACATACTTCTCAAAAATATTTAAACCACTAAAATTTAAAAATCACATTCTTGTAACAAACCATTTGAACTCTTTCGGATTCCCAGAATCCCTGACACCTCCACCAGTTCTTCTCAAGTTGCCTCTCGCGTGTGGACTGTAGAGTCTTAGATTAACAATATACGAACAAGATGGTATGTCACATACTAAAACAAAACAAAAAACTGACTGCATTTTGTTTACTATCAAACCACTCTAAGTAAGTCCAATCTAATGACAACCATTGTATGCACCAATGAATAAGGTCACAAATCCTCTAACCGAACTAATTCAAAATATGAGCTCAGTGGTAGAAGTGGGCTGTTATTTGTCGAGACATTTCTTTTTTACCAAAACTCCATCTTGTTCATATATTGTTAATCTAAGTGTAGAGTCAACACAGTAATGCGGCGGTGGGAGTGCTAATCTCGTTTGTACCAGTTAGCGAGCTCCCAAACTTGGGCACAGGGCATATATGACCCGTAGAGTGGTACCTTAACCTTGGATGCCGTGGGTCGCTGCCGTATTTTGATTGTGGTGAGATGTTTAGGTAAGAATAAAAGTCAAATTTAAATATGTGTAATGAGAAATCTTTGACAGAGAATTATTTTGGAAGAATAATTAATATATAATATATTGCTAAGTCTTACATGATAAATTTTAATGTAAGTATCCTTGGTATTATCTATACAACTCATGTTTAATGGCACAACCTCATAAGCAGCTAGGGATTAGATAATCTTATTCGTTTCTCTAAAAAACTACTACATCAGTACTTGATATTCGCGACTTGCGAAACACTTTTTGCTAAACTTTACATCAACAACACTGGCCTTGGGACAAAAGTAATCATAACCTAGACTCTCTATATCACAACCCACGCTTCCTCTCAATCAAAAAATCCATCAAAAGTAACTCGTTAACTCAAGAAAGAAAGAAAAAACTGGTCAAGTACCAAATTTACCAGCTCGAGTGTACTACCGCAACATAGTTGAGTTTAGTATTTTTGTTGCTACCACGTTTAGTTTGGATGTCGTTATGTTTTGGTAATCAAAAAAGTACGTTTCAACGTCAACAAATACGAGTACACACGCAAGCAATGAAAAAGTTCCAGTAACAACCAAATTACTCCTAAACGATGAAGAATATTGAAGTACATTTAACAGCGCATCAGAATATTACCAACTAAAAACGTAAATATTCTGATCAAACTCTAATTTAAATGTGTTAAATAAATGACCCATCATTTGGTGTTGAAATTTTGTAAATGGAACCTTTGCATTGCCCGTGAGTGCATAACCACTGAGCTACTATAGGCTTACTACTACTAATTTTATGCTTTGTTTAATTCTCTTAATTATAATTATACTTCTATGCTATCCTGAGTAGGTATGCACGAATTATTACACAGTATACAATACACTATACTGTGAACAACGTCACAATATAATACAATATAACTTTATTGAAAAAACACACAACATACATTAAATAACAAAAGGAGTAAGCACAATGGGCGGCCTTATCACTAAAAGCGATCTCTTCCAGGCAACCATTGGGTGAATGATAGACTTATTTAGTAAAAGAAGAAGGTGTACACGTATTACATTTAAATAAAAGTCAGTCTATCATCTACCTACCATCGGCATTGACCCCCAGCATAAGGTAGCCCTCGTGAGCTACTGTACAAGAAGCAAGCACTCGCAGCATTGTATTTAAAGTATAGATACATATTTGCATGAAGTCAACAGCTCTCCGTCGCTGGACGCTCTCGGGCGCACTCGCCGTCGGCAAATACTTTACTGTATAGAAAATCGTTTATTGGACTAGATACTAGTGTTTTTTATTAAAATTGGGATTTGCAATTAGGTGGAGTAGAAAAAAATTAAGGTAGAGAAGGCTATTTAATATTTACTGAAGTCAAAGTTTAACTGAAAAATGAAAGTGTATATTAGTTAAAACAAATAACACCTATTCGGAATTTAGCTAGACACTTTATTTAGACCGACCTAAAACTAAGTTATAGCGTCTTCTACTTAGCCCAATCTTGTTTTTTTTTGTAAAACCTGTTTTTTTCAGTAGTAAAGACTACAGTAGATTTTTGCTAAATGTATTTATAAATATAATATGTATCAATCTTTGTCGCGACAATTTCAAGCTCTCAGATTCGGATATTTAATTGTTTTTTCTTGGAGATCGTATATGAAGAATCTATAACTTGTTTTATTATGATAGGAATTCTAACGAAAGCTAACAAATGGATGAAGTTTTCTCGATGTCTCCCTGGGTGGTCCAAATTACGGCACTTAACGTGTGACACAAAAAAAAAACCTAAAAAAATATGAAAATTGGGAATCACACTCATAAAACGAAAGAACGGTGTGGATATGGTTCTATCCGTTGAACAAAGATATCTACATATTTTTGTGGGCCTAGGCCAATGGTTATGACTATACTTTCCTAATAAATGCTTAGGTACCTACTTTTGATTTATAAATTACGTATACCTAATAATATTATTATGTAGAGTTTGTTTGTCCTATTGGTATCACCCTCATTATCATCATACCAGACTTATCTCTACAGCTACCAATATAATAGCATTAAGTCCACCTCATTGTACATATTTACTTTTGTATATTGTGCAATAAAAGTATAAATAAATAAATACCTAATACCCTTATTTAAAACTTCAGAATATCATACGTATTTTACACCAGATAGAAGATAGATAGATAGAATACACTTTATTTGTACACCAACAATGAAAAATAAGATTAACAAATTGCAACTTAATTAGGGTACAAAAGGCGGTCTTATCACTAAAAGCTATCTCTGCCAGACAACCTTTAGATGGAGGGAATAAGAGATTAACCCCCTTATTCATAGAAAAGTTACAAGACGTTTTAACTAATAAACTGTTTTGTCCCTCTCCGACAAAGAACAATTTATTCTTTGACAGAGAGGGACAAAACAGTTTATTAGTTAAAAACGTTCTGTATTTTCTCTATGAATAAGGGGGTAAGACTACGACTACTTAACTTCCTAGCCATATCCATGTTATATGTATGACAGACATGGCAGCCACAATGTTTGTTTTCCTAGGTCAGGTAGGTGCGCCGGCGCACGGCGATGAAAGCTCCCCCCTCCCCTCCCCTCCCCTTCCCCTTGCCCCCTTCTCAAGAGCCTGTTTCCTCTCCCTTTTCAGATGATAATGAAACAACACAACCTTTGCCTCAGGAACGTGACTCCAAATTTAAAATGGCCTCAAAATTAAAATTTAGATAAAGTGAGTGTTTTTGATAACGATGCTTAGTTTTAGTCGATGAAAAAAGCTTGTGATATATATGACATATTTTTCAGATATTTATATTATTATTATTTTTTATATTATATTATTTTTTTGACGGCTGTATGGCGTAGTGGTTAGTGGCCCTGACTGCTATGCCAAAGGTCCCGGGTTCGATTCCCGGCTGGGGCAGATATTTGTTTAAAGACAGATATTTGTACTCGGGTCTTGGGTGTTGATATTTATATTTTTTATGTATCTATCTATGTATTTGTGTAGATATATCAGCTGTCCGACACCCATAACACAGCTTGGGGTCGGATGGCCGTGTGTGAGATGTCCCCACATATATTTTTAAAAAATAAAAAATAACAGTAGGCATGATAAATATGATCATCATCCCGCAAAGGTCTGGTCTTCCACTGCTGTACTTAACAAAATAAGTATTTTAAGAGAACTATATGCAAAAGTGTATGCAAATATTGAAAAGTTAATGAGCTTTTTCAACAACAAACGACAATGGACTCTTTTTAATAGACGCTTTCTCATTGTTTCCAAATAACCAATGTGAAGTACCAACAGTAGAGACTCATTGAATGCCCACTATCGCCATTCTTCGCCTCTCTTAAAGCTTACGGCGAGCACTAGTATTTAATTTAAGGGTCATACATCCCTTTTTACGAAAAATAAGTGTCCCACGCTCCCCTAAAAAGTTTGAGCCGCAATATCGATGGCCCGGCCCGTGCGCCCTCTTAAAAAACAATCAAAGTTGTACCACAAAACTATGGGAGCTCCCGATAAGGGAATGACCCGGGCTTTTTAATATTTAATTAAATTGTTACGTGAATTTTCCATGTTCGGATATCCCGGCCGCAGTTCGTAATTTAAAGACTGAAATATTGATGTGAGGGCAAATTGTTGCTATTACGGGCAGGTAATTGCTCTTATTATGGACAGAATTTTAGTATTATAGTAACCTACCTATAGCTATTATTTAATTAAGAATATAGTTACCTACCATTCTAATAACATTCTAATAAGTTATTAGGAACTGGGTATTTCAAAAAGTCTACATGCCTCTAATAATCCATGAAATTTATAAAATATATCTGCATAATAAAGCCATGTATGTTGTTCAAACTACGTAGATAGGATGGTAAGAAAATGAAACTCGCGGTTTTAGTCCTACATTACAAGCGTACCCAGTTTACACACCGATAAATGTAAAGAGTCTCCAAAAACACTAAAGAGGTCTTACAACCGACTAAAACCTGCGTATTGCCGGCTTAAGACCTCATAACTAGCGTGGGGAGACCACGGGAACCATGGGAGTCCAGATTAGAATATTTAACAGTCGTAATGCAAAATTAATTTGTGGTAACCCTAGGGAATGTGCGTACTTGAACGCACCCCTAGGCTTGCAAACAATTGTAATCTTTACCCCTATAACCTTTAGGATTATTGTCGTGTTACACGGTATCGCTAGACATTGGTAATCTCGGTGGTATTGGTTTGGTTCAGGGGTTGCTAATACTTTTTATATTTGTTAATATGCCTGTTAAAGTGTCCGTGTAATGAAGTCGCTAGTGAAAGTATTTTCACACGGGTAGGAAAATTATAAGTAGGTACGTACATTGACTATCGCTAGTGCCATCTTAATGCAGATCTGTGTGCTTTGCGCGCAACAGCTAATTAATAACTATAGGACATAGATCTCGTTATCTTTAACTTTATTGGTCACTGAAACCTAGAGCTTATAACTTTTTTTTAAAACAGTTATTTGCCTGTCAGCCATACTTTCAGCTAACAAGTAGTTTTTACTATGCAAGAATTAAGAAACGATACAAGAGTCAGAGTGTTACGTTTAGCGAGTCTCGCTGCAATGCTCTCGCCTAATTAGACAGGGGTCAAGCGGGGGTCGCGGGGCGCGGGGGTGCTAAGTGCCACTCACCATAAAACCATCATAAACTTGTGCCTCGGTAAATGTACAGTGGCAGGCAGCCGTGGTGTACTGGACGTTAACTGGTCAGGTTCTTGATGCGTGTCTAATGTCTTTGGACGTCAGTAAATGTATTAAAAATGTATGTATAAATTATGAGTACTTTTTCAAGCAAGTAGGTAGTAAGAGGTAACGTAAAGATACCGAATATTTATTGCATGTAGAGTTGAAGTTAAATTTAATTATATATTGTCTTTTTACTAAAATATCACTAACTCAACAGAATATCTTGTTGTTAAAAATAAGTGATTACCCTTAAAATAAAAAATTACATGGTCAACACAGCTACCACACTAGAAAACCATTTATGTGAGCGAGTGTACCCGACCACCCGCACTCGGTCCATGCAGCTCACCTCGTCAAGCCACTGCGGCCTACCAGCCTAGGGGCAACACTACTCCCGCCGCTTACCCAGGGAGAAACTACTTCTGCCTACCCGTCGCGTTGGGATATGTATGATGCTGTGATAAGAGACGAGATGAGAGCGATGAGAAGTTCCCCCCTATACATGTATAAGTATATGTATAGTTGGTTCATAGTGTTGACAACTTGTTGTATTGTAACAAAGCATCTATAGTAATTGTACTTTCACAATTCAAAATGGAAATTAAGAAAATGACCAACTTTAAAATAACTACCGAATAGCTGATGATTCGATCGTCAGTTTTTTATCAATCATAGCCATATCAACGGAATCAACAAACCGATAGAGATACATTCAAACATTCTTATCCACGTATATACCCATAAAGCCCTAATTTCCGATGGCAGCAAAAAAATACGCATCACCAATCTTTTTACAACATCGATAACGACCTGCCTCAACAGAGACGCACATTCTACCCGAAAACAGTCTCAATAAATGTTAAATGTTTGACCACTCAATTAAACAGGGGCTAGCAAACACTTCGCTGGTGGTCCCGGGTTCGAGGCCCGTGTCCGCTGTGGATCCGTCAGAAGTTGCATGAGCTTGCATTTTTGGAAGACGTGATGTGAAGTGATGTGATAATTTTATTAAGATTTTCGTGCGAAATAACACGAACGTGTTTTGTTTTTAGTGGGCGGATTATAATTTTTGGTGCTGGGTATATGTCTTGCATGTATGTATACATAATATATGTATACACATCGATAATTAATATTACCTATGTATATTTAGTATATGCATATTAAGTAATTAGTGTTATCTAACTACACTGAAGATTTTCCAATGTACCGTGGGTCGTGATTAGGGAATACAAGCCCGGGATCCCGCTCCCCGGGATCCCGGGATCCCGGTCATTTTCCAGTCCCGAAATTTTTGGGATTAAAATTTGCCAACCCCGGGATTTTCGGGATTGACAAAAAAGGGTAAATTAGTATGTAAGGGTATTCTCGTAGCTTTGTTGTCATTAGTTAAATGTCAAATGATTGTTTTGTACCCGTGTGACGTCACAGATGTGATAATTTATAAACAAATGTGGCTGACACCGTTTTCGCCTGTTTATGAAAAGTAGAACTTTTAAGTTAAAGTTTTGCAATTGGCAAGGTCCAAAAAAATAATACATAGATTATTTTGTTTGGTATAATAGAGCAATTATTAATCATATTAGACCTACTTTAAAAAAGAGTCAAGTAGCTTATTGTTTTTTTTTTAAGAAGTATATTTTTTTTTCAACTAAGTATGGTCTGACAATGTTAAATTATAAATACTGTGTCTCCAATAAACCTAAAAACTTTGATTCGTTAGACGTGTTTTTGTTTGTGACCTTAATCCCGGGACTATCCCGGGATCCCGGAATTGTCTTCATCCAGTCCCGAAATCCCGGGATCCCAAATAAAGGCCGGGATTGTATTCCCTAGTCGTGATGAAGTGATGATGAATAAAAATAAGTTGGTAATACATGGTATAAAGTATAAACTTATATACTCCCATGACTTTAAACCAAATGGAGACCGTAGCTCAGACGCACCGGAGCACGGGGTTCGAATCCCGTCAAAGGCAATCTTTCATGAATCGATCTACCTACCAACAAAAACTAAATTGAGTCATCATAACTTTGATTTATAGCAATAAACCCGAGTGTATTCGCATATAGCGTATGGCACGTGTGATGCGTTCGAAACCAGTGACCCATGGCCGGCAGAGGGCGCGCGCGCGCCAGTGTTGTTTTTTTAAAATATTTAGTTTTAATTTCGTTAATTGAACACATGCAATGCACATGACCATTCGTTTCTTTATGCCACGATGTGAATCAATCTGTGGTTTGATTTTCGCTGGTGTTTTAGTGTTATTTTTTTACTTACTGGGCTAAATCTATAGTAAGTACCTATATGTACTTACTTGTGGGTTTATAAGTTTCACGGGAGCATTTATGCGGTCGGTGGTCTGAAATGGTTGGACTGATTCTAGTGCAGTTTATATTTGGATTATGACTTGATGTACCAGTATAATTATTTTGAGAAGGCAAGAAAAAAAACAATTTAATTCACCATAAACTCAACAATAGACCAATAGATCTATAAGTAGAGTTTGTTTATGCTTGATTATGGTATAAGTATATTGGTTCCTAGACGCATTTCGAATTTAAAAAGCCAAAATCTAACCAGAACATTAACGAAATCGTATAAAACGTCAAAGTTAACAATTAACAAATTGCTAAGTCAAACCCACCCCTGCATCACGATTGATCAGCCTTCACTTCACACCTGGCGGCTATATCACACATTATCTTTTTATCCTCAACAATGGTACCTGCCAAGCTACCCTCAGAGGGTCCGCGGATCCCACGCAATGACGCAACCCTCCCCATTACCGATGGTATTAGAATAATACTTGTAAAAACATAATTATGTTCGCACACGCGTCTCTACCGACTGTGAGAGTGGGTCATCCCTGGGTTTAGGGTTGCCGCGGGTAGGTAATTATTCAAATTGGTATGTCCTACAGTTAGTACTGTAGCCTGCTGTATATGGCCTAAGACAAATAAATTATGATTATGATAATTTAAAAAAATCGGTTTTGTAAACAATTAAAATTGTATCTTATTATAAGAAGATTTTAGAGCACAGTAGCTCAACTAGCCACGATGGGGTAGGTATTCTAGTAGTTTATAAAATGTAGTGTCACATAATGAGACCGCCCAAGCTCCAACACAAGTTGCCTCCAGGGCGATGTCTCCATTGTGCACCTCGTTGACGGATACTCGATGTTCTTAGAATCGACACTCGATAGAACAAGTTCGTTCGGTAACACCGGTAGTGAACGTTTCGGAGCTTTTCTCCGATTCGGCGATTGTTGATGTAGAAGACATTTTGATGAGAGAGTTGTGAGACGTTTATTGACGATAATTAACTGATTGATTAATTATAACTACTTATTATTATTCTACTTATTATATTATTATTCTAACGACCCTGAAATAACAACTTAGTAGGTATTTTCAGATCGTTCCATATATGTTATGTAACATTATAACAAATGATTAGTAAGTATATGAAAGAGCTTCGTCCATTGACGTATAACCTGTGCTTATGGCCTTATTATGCGCCCGGAGTACCCTGGGCCGTCAGCGATTGTGTGCGAACTAAATTGATCCATATCTCATTACTTAATAATGAATTGTATATTGTAAAAGATTAGATGGGTTTATTAACACCGCAAGAGCGAATAGCAATACGAGCAAACTTATAGTGCCACAAACTTATCTGTTCCGGTGAGAACTCACGTAAATGTCTAATATTTCTTGATTCTGTAAGATTTTACGTTTGCCTATAGTGGTAATTCACCCTTGTAGTTTTAATAAACCCATCTAATCTATATGAATATATAATTCATTGGTAAGTTATGAGATATGGATCAATTCAGTTCGGTCTCACCGGAACAGATAAGTTTGTCGCACTATAAAATCTTATAGAATTAAGAAATATTAGACATTTATGTGAGCTGTCACCGGAACAGATAAGTTTGTGGCACTGTAAGTTTGCCCAAGCTGTGTAATCGCAATGTGGAGGTACGAGCGCGGAGTACGAGGAACGAGCAGTCAAGAGTCTGCGCCCGCGCGGCTGGGAGTGGGAATAAGAATGGAAAAGATCAAGTGGTAAAAAATATTTGAAAATTTTTTAAGGTAGAGACTGCAGTTGGAAGCATAATAAGTTAATAATCTAATGTTTTGTTTTATGAGTAACCATATTTTTTAGACGGTCGAATAGTGGTTATATAGTGGCCCTGACTGCTATGCCGAAGGTCCCGGGTTCGATTCCCGGCTGGGGCAGATATTTGTTTAAAGACAAATATTTGTACTCGGGTCTTGGGTGTTGATATTTATATTTGATATGTATCTATCTATGTATTTTTGTAGATATAATATCAGCTGTCCGATACCCATAACACAGGCTCTGCCTAGCTTGGGGTCGGGTGGCCGTGTGTGAAGATGTCTCCACATATTATATTATTATTAAATATTATATTTTTTTAAGAAAATGTGTCTATCTCCTCTTCGTCTATCTATACTCCACGATACGGAATTATACTAAGCATTTTTTATTATTGCATAATAAAAACGAACTTTGTATTTTAATAAAAGTGTATTTATTTTTGCTGACGGTACCTGTCTAACCATCTGTTAAATTACTTTTACTGGTAATGTGCTACTGTATTTTCAATAGTCCTGGGACTGGGACTAAACAAAACCACATTGTCATATTGGTGTGGTGGGCGGAAAAGAAAACTCCTCGCGCGTCTGCGGTAGAGGAATAGTCGCTGAGGAAAGCAATGGTGGTCGCCTACACTGGTGGTGACTGCGCTATAAGAAAAGAAAACTACGACTTGTATTCAGTGACTTTTGATTGGACCAAGTAAGATTATTTTTTTTATTTCTAAAATCTTAGATTATTAGATTAGCTTTCTAGGTTTTTTCCTTCAATCCAATCTCAAATCACGATAAATGTACTTAGTAGGTACCTATGTAAATTCAGTCTAAAAACAAATTGAATCAATGTCTACAGTTGCTTAGCGATAATTGTGTTCAAATTACATTAAGGTAACGGTTTTTACCATATTAGTATTATAGAGGGTGTTTAGTAATTGATTGATGTGTCTGTAATTATTTTTGTAAACGAAAGCTGATGAGTTGGCACGGTCAGTATGGCACGCGTTGTGGCAGGTATTCTACCCCAGGGAAAATCGATCAATTTGTATAAGTAGGTAGGCAGGAATACTTACCTTATTTTTTTTTTGCTTTTAGGATCCTAACATTTTTGGTGCTGTTTTCAATTCAATAGCCAGGGTAATTCAAATAGGTAAGCCTCAGCAAAGCGCCATTTTCATATTATTATATTCTTTCTTTATTCACGGACGCACTATCCATAAGCACTATAGGTACCATAACTTAGCCGCTGCCACTGGTAACATCCCAATACTTCGTTTCCCAAAAACGCCTCTGTATCACGGCACTATAACCTTAAATACCGTGTAACAAGGGAGCTTTCTGTGGACTTTTAATGTGAACCTCAGCGTAGAGGACAAAAATCAGCGCGAATGATTAATTCATGGGTCGTAATGAGGTCGCCGGATTGATTCGCGTCCAATTTGTGACTGCGGCGGCATGCTAGACTGTGTTGCCATGTGAAACGAGATATTTTTGACACTTTATTATAGATTTAATAATGATTTATGAAGTCATTAAATACCTTTGTATAGTAGTTAACTATAAGTAACAAGGAATTAACTTCACCTAACTTATCTGTGCCTACTTACATAGGTACTTACTAATATGCTACATTGAACTGTTGATGGTAATTATTAAAAATGAAATTCACATTGTTAAAGTAACACATAGAGCAAGCTGTTACATTAGCGGTTGATGCTCTATGAACGTGCAGGGGCGTCCCACTATGTCTACGGCTGGCCACCCCGTGGTCACATCACCCTTGCATATTTCATAGACTGACTACCGCAGAATGATTTTCTGGTAATTACTATTGGTTACAGTTTTATAATAAGTAAAACCTATACCGTGTAGTCACCTACACAGTTTTTAGAAGTACTATCTATTGTTTGATAAAATGTATCAGGCAGGTAAACCCTAACCGTCCTGAACAAAATACAAACTAATAAGGTCATCAAACCCAAATTACAATCACATTACGGCTCCCCTTCTAATTTCAAACTCATCCCATAGACAACCGATGAGCGACACCTCCGATAAGGTTTCCCACCGCAATATGTCCAGCCAGCGCCACGCTTTCCGCCGGAAGTGCAAGATGGCGCCGCCACGCTCCCGCCACGCGCCCGCGCGTGCACTTTGCGCTTTTATTTTTATTGAAAACTATAAAAAACAATAATGGACACAATGCCCTTGTTTTCTCACTCTCGAATAAATTAGTGCCGGAAGGTTGGGGTTAAGCGCAATCGAGCTGCTCATTAATAACGAATAAGGGAGACATGATTTCATAGCAGAAAAAATACTATCTAAAGAAACTTCAATTATATTTCACACACACTATCATAGCTTTCTGTAGTTTCTGCTGTTTAGATTGATATATTAGTGGTATGTGGATAATGGGTGCTTTATTGCTGTAAGAATTTGTAACACTATAATTACTAACCTTAGTTTAATGTACAACAATCATATAAATTAATCCTAAGATGTTCGATAAATATATAATAATAAATAGATACTTGAATTGAATATAATAGGTTTTACTCACGTAGGCAAGTCGAAGGTCCAGGACTCGGAGCGGGGCCCCTCGAAGATGGAATCCGAAGGAATCTTGATGTTCACCCACAACATACGTCTGTTTATAATACTTACAGAAAACAAAATATAATCCCATATGGCAGCTGGTTATATTTAATCCATAATTCCAAATTCACCATTATTCCGTGTCAGTTAAAGTGTCAGAACCACCAGACAACGACTGATATCTTGACAAAGTAAAATTAACCTACCGCACAAAAAGAAATACATTGATTTCAATATACCCACATACAACACGTAAATAGTGTCACCCCTAGTACAATTAGACTTATAGGCGGTGCAAAATTAAAACAAAATGTTTCGATTAATAATTTTATTGTTTGATTTCCGTGAACATTATAATTGAATACGCTATGACTATGACCAATACAATATGTCAACCATCTTAGTTCTCTATTTTCTGAAACAAGGACGGCTACGTTACGTATTTAAGGCACCAGTGATTAACTATACATTATTTATCATTATCCGTTAATATACAAAGTATTTACTTAATAGAAGGTCGCATGACATGTATTTCGTAACAAATTATAGGCAAATTACTAACAGATTTTAAATCACATAGTTGAGAATTAAATAATATCATTTATTTCCGTCCGATCTGTCATTTTAAATCAATAAGTATAAGTATTTGCAAAAAAAACGTAAGAGTGTTACCTATACCTAAATGTCAGCTAAAAGTCTATAACTAAAACTATAAAATATATCATTATAATATAATTTGGTATGGGGTTATTAATTAGGCAAATAAGTTAATAAATAAAAGGATCAGTCTATTCTACGTGTCGTGGTGTCGGTGGTTAGTGGGTTGTTAGATGATGAGTATTGTTGTTATACTGGGTATAAGATCAGGCAAGCAAATATAAAGTTCTATAATTCGTCAGTTATAAACCTTCTGTTTGGTACAGAGGATCGTTTTGGCTGAAATTACACCCTGTACTATACATTCTACATATTACAGTCTACGATAGTTAATAAAATTGTTTGTGAAATAAAAGTTAGATACTATTTTAGTTTAAAAAATGAGTCAATGTTGATACAAAATAAATCACGAGCAAACACCATTTCACGCATTATCATAAAATTAAATTAAAACTGATGAAACTAGGATTTTACAAGATAAAATGTACTTACTTATTGATGTAGTGTTATAATTATTTCTTACCATTCCAAAACAATTCAAAGTTGTTGACATCTGTCTCAAAATTATATCTAAAATGCGATGATAAAAACAAATCCTTATACATTACAGATTAGTTAATGGTGTTGTTAGAGAGCACACACACATATTAATATAAAAAATTACCTGACGTATAAATAAGTTGAGACGAAAATCACAATAACATGAGCAGACATAATCACAAAAACATTTAAACATAAATTCGTAAAAAATGAGCATTTTTGCTATTGAATATTGGGACATAAATTAAATTGAAACATAAAATATTAAAATTCGAACTCAGCTAAACGAAAATGTTAGTCAAAATAACGTGTACTGTAAATATTAGTACATATTTAACTATCGAAAAACGCGATAAAAGCACATTCAGTAGACAAGCAGTTGGCTAAAGAAATAATAAAACAGAAAACTGCACAACAAATTATCACTATGTGTTTCTAAACAAAACGCAGAGAATTTGGGATTTAAAGATTATGGATGTTAATCTGAGCTTCCTTGTGTGGCCATGCCATTATGGCCACGGTGATGTGTCAAAAAGCGATTGCACAAAAATTAAAACCGTCAACATTCACACCACTTCTCGTGGGGGAAAAATGGCGGAATGCTGTAAATACATGCACCGACTACTTCGCCTTTATTTGCTGTTTAATTTACATCACCTTATGAGGAATCACTTGGCTGAGTGAGTAATTTACTCAATTTTTCACTTCGTACTAAGAATAGGGACCAACATTGTTGAACTCCAAATTGTGTTTTGTTTTGATGGGAAGATAATCTTGATGGACTATGTTGTGATAGATATTATTTATCGATAAGAGCTTTGTACTACAAAGTCATTTACTGAGATTCTATAAAAATATATTTATTTTATCTTTATTTCTATATTTTTCTTTCCTAATTTCTGAATATTTAATTATTATTTTATTAAGTATGAGTATTGTTTTAATCAAATTATTATATTTTTGTGTAAGTAACTGGAATATCTACTGAACACAATAACCATATTTTATAAGTGTGTAATTGAATTAAATGGGTTAACAATATAACATGGATTAAGTAATTTCGATTACATTTTCAACATTACAACGTATTTAATTCTATCCAAATACCAAAGCTCTAATTAATTTAGTCCGAAAAGTTTCCTAACCAATATCGCGACCAGAATTTGCTATGGCAACACTCACCTCGACAAACTTTTTGCACGCACTTCTTAATCCAACAGTCCCATTATTTTAATCCAACAATCGACCAAACGAGGTCGGTAGCCACCGCAACGAGTTCTCGGGCCACGAACGTTCGTTACAAGTCTGTGACGGGTCCGAACACGACGGTTGAGTTGTTGGAAGAGCTGGTTCTTCGCACGCGAGCGTTCGCCTCGTGCTCGGGCTCGCTCGGGAGCGACTCGGGGCCGCTCGGGCTGAGCTGGACGCCGTTGAACTTCGAACGCAGCTGCGTCACGAGGCGTTCGAGTCTGTAATGGAATAGTCTTTGGTCAGCTTTAGACGTGAAAGTTGCGTTCGCAAAATCTCAATTTTGCAAGAGTTCTTCTTTTTTTAGCGCGTCGGTGGCAAACATTAGATCTAGTCTAGGGTTTGCCACCGTCGATATCCTCTAGGATTGGCCAGTCAGATGAGTCTCAGTAGCTGACAGTACAGTTAACTCAAAACTACTAATAGTACCTAAGCATAAGTCTGATTTCGTGCACCTCATGGTAGGTAACTAGAAATACAATAGCAATCAAACACTACATACTTACTTCAAAGCGTGCTCCTCAGCATTGACCTTCGCCTTCTTCGCGTCGGTGACTTCTTTCCTCAGGCGCGTCAGCTCTTCGGTCTCCTCCGCGGCGGCGGCAGGGGCGCCCTCCTTGGCTTCCACACTGCGGGGAAACAGTGTTGTTAGCTCGGTACAGGTTAACTATAAATTGTTAAATATCGGAGACTTTAAAACAGAGTTCAGATGTTTTTTTGGATGTTCCATATGAGTGTGTCGCGATCGCAGAACGAAGATAAAATAAATTGAGAAAATCGCTATCTTTTGTACTGCATAATTTTATAAAATATCTAAAGGATCGCAGTCGAAATTAGGTGATTTGCAATACTGACATAGCTCTTATAACTTTTACGCAGCAGTAGGTCGGCTAGTCCTTGCTGCACCAAAACGACTCTAAACCGGTAAGTGGTTGAATACAACCGCGTGTTGGGCGCTGATTGGCAGACGCAGGTATCAGCAGATCTGACGGATCATTATTATACAACACGACCCATCCATCACGGGTAGACCCGTGATCTAGCCAATGAAGGAAGAGTTTTTAGGCTTAGTCCACCACGCTGGCCTAGTGGGGGCTGGTGGACCCCAACACAAGCAAGCTAATTCTAAGAGAGTTGTCGGGTAAGTGGCCAATCCGATTTTCAGATATTTTCAAGCTGCCCGAAGGCCTCATTATGATTGGCAGACGCCGGTATGCAGCACATCAAACGGATGACTATGATTGGTTGGTGCCGACACGGGGCCGGCGTGGCGCGTACCCATTGGCCCGGGAGACCCTGGTGAGCTCGTCCTCCAGCTTGCCGATGCGCTCCAGCATGCGCCGCTTGTCCGCCTCCGCCGCGCGCAGCGAACTCTGCAAGAAACAAATGAATATGAAACAATTGAACGATGTGGTTTTTAATTGCAACTACAAGTTGGAATCTGGGAGTGTGGAATACCTATCGAGCAATATTTGCTATATCATAATTGGAATAGTTCTCTAACCTCGGGATATGGCAGTAGTAGAGTAGTGCCAAAAAATTACGTTGTGGTTTTATGTATCCGCGATAAGTAATATTGCAAGGCTTGATTTGTGTGAGCATTTTTGCTAGCTATTGCACTCTCATAAAACATGCCTGACTTAGGGCAATGGAATTCGAATAAGCCCTACCATTTCATAGCTACGTATCCACTAACGACACTCCACATCAAACTTACACCATTTCATAGCTACGTATCCACTAACGACACTCCACATCAAACTTACACAGCCCTAATTTCCTTCCAGAAATCATCAACGACATCCCGAAAAAATTGTTTAAAACCGCAACGCCGCTATATAAATCTTGCAAGGCGTACAATTTACGGCTTCGGCGGTCGGTATTTCACTCAGTGTATCTGGCCCGGGCGCGGGAGGCAGCAGAGCTTTCGGCTAATGTATTCGGAGACACGACGTGCTGACCAGACGATACAGTGAGGGCGCTAATATGACCACACGAGAGGTGAGCAGTCATTTGTGCAGGTGAAGATTTGAAATTTCAAGAAATGTTTCGCGAACTTTTGGACGAAAGAAAGAGCGAAGGTAGTAAGTAGTAAGTGTAGATTAATTTTACAAAATCAGCACAAGTAGTTCGGGTTTTTACACCGTTCAAGGAGCGGCGAGTGGCGCGGGATAGTTGGAAAACCTACTTCTGAATACTTTTTCGTTTAGAATTTCATGATACGCTAGAGGTGCTATTTTGAACAAGAAAACAAAAACTTGTATATCTACCGGAAACGTCAGCATTGGAAAAGACAACGACCAAAACATACTATGACACATAAATGGTTGTATTGTAACTAGCAGTTCCTCCACTCTGGCCATTTTAGCGCCCCGCACCTTCAGTAGCACAATATGCTAGTCGCTGTAATGCGCGGCATTACCTGTTCTACCACTCCCCCTGTATAGTGTAGGCGCGTAAAGTGTTCATTAAATATCATAGTAATGGACACAGTAGTTTTCTATTATCGCTGGTGGTTGTTGACCGTTCAGACAAGCCAGTTTCCATAGACGACCACGAATGGTTTTTCGGCTATATGAGGAAAGCCGAGAGCAGTGCCTATAGATGTCTAGCTAGCAATACATTAACCAGTTTTTGATAAGTTTATTTTTAAAAAGACACAAGATTGTATACTTTTTATTCCAAGTAAAATGCAGTAGTACACGTTCAAATCTAAATTGCAGTATGCCCGCTGGTTATCGGTACTCCTCGAAAAATAACATATTCTAATGGTACGATGAACTTACAAAGCTCAAATGCTACAAACTAGGATAGAGTTAGAGCTTATGTAGTAATATTAACGGCAATGGTCTTATACTATAGCGCTCCAAAAATCTTTTAGTTGGTGCCATATCAAAACCCTGGCATGCCACACGAACCCAACTAAATAAATAACAATGGCCGCAACAACGGCTACAGATAGTTTGCTCAGTAAATTCATCAAAAAGTAGCTTAGTTCGGTAACCAGTATATCTTGGTCTATCAGGGCAGTCCAGTGAAGGGACCACAACGGTCAAGGAGTATTGGTAGGTAATGCTGTTTACTATAGGCGTAGGAAAGACGAAGCTAGCGGTTCGAATTTAGGTGCCAATATTTTTGATCGAGCACTACAGAAGGGGTATTATGTAAGTTTCCCGTAAGTATCTTTTGTATTAATTTATTTATACGGCACTGTAGCGATGTTAAGTTTTCACCAGTTTTATGTAGATCTCAATGTAATGCCAGTTTACAACAACTTAGCTATTTAACTAATGTCCAGAGACTTTTCTGAAAACTACCGGAGTTCTAATAATCTACATAAGGTTTCATTTGAATTTGAAGATCCTAGTTATTCTTTAACTGAATTGTTTGAAACCATGAACTACATAGAGCACCGTCGCGCCAACAGTGGGGTTGCCAGTGTTGCCACCACCGAGACGACATGTGTGTGTCAGACAAACAACGCGAACGCGAGACACCTAATTTTATTTGTTCCGCTAATTTCTTGTTACAGCAAACACTATGATAGATTGGGCGTAGATTTTTTGGTCAGTTTTGTACATACCTAGTTGTTGCTGAATTTATTTTTAACCCACGGCAAAATGAGGTGTATTATAAGTTTAACTTGTCCGTGTATCTGTCTGTTGTAGCGTAGCTCCTAAACGGCTGAATCGATTTTCGTTTGGTTTTTTAGGGTCATAGCATAGGTAATGTTACCCCGAGCCACCCGAGTGTCCATATTTTATCAAAATCGGCCGTTCAAAAGTTATGCGATTTTTAATAATAATAATAAATAATAATAATAATATGTGGGGACATCTCACACACGGCCATCCGACCCCAAGCTAGGCAGAGCCTGTGATATGGGTATCGGACAGCTGATATATCTACACAAATACATAGATAATAATAATGTCCTCCTAGCCGAATTTCGACTACGGCGGCCAATCTCATTTGAGATCAGCCATCTACGCAGGAGTAGATTATAGTGCCCAAGTGTGTGCGCAGTACACAGGAGCACTCTCTGTTCCATCACTCTCATAGCCCAATGGGACGGATTGACCGACACGACTGGAGAGAGCTAGGCGCAGGACCGACTGCTTTACATGCCCATCCGACAGCATGGATCGTTTCACTGTTTCGGACATCAGGTGATCAGCCTTCTATGTCCTAACCAAACTTAGAACCACAATTTAGAAACACAAATTGATGGTCCCACCCGGGAATCGAACCCGGGACCTCTGGGCCATGAAGCGAAGCTTCTACCACTAGACCACAGATACAGTAGACATAGATAGATAGATATTAAATATAAATATCAACACCCAAGACCCGAGAACAAATATCTGTGTTTAAACAAATAGTTTTAGTTTTGAATATCGGGGGGTTAGTTATGGCTTAATCGAATCTATGTATAATCTCAAATATATAATTATTCATGGTGCTACGTATCAATATGTCGTCTTCCCAGTAGACCCGCCACGTGCGGCCGGCGTGATCCGCAACGAGGCGACTGACACCTCGCCGCTTAATAAGTTAATTGAGGTGCAAAAATACACGCACTTAGCACACCAGAAGGTACAGGCGGCTCCACGTTCTATATGATCTTTTGTGTGAAGTTTGTGAACATACAGACGGATGCTCATGACTGTAATTCACGAATGGGTAGTCAGAAGTGACTCGCAAGCGAGCCACCCGCTTTTCGCTGTAAGTACATTTGTTAATTTAACATTTTGGAGTTAGTGAAAGAGAGTAATATTCGGCAGTTGGAAAGCTTCATTTTTATCTTACTAGCTGTCCACATGAGCTTTAGATCGGTAAACACTCTTCGAGGCAAAATCTTATCGAGGTCGTTAGATGAGTTTTTAATTTTTGTCCATATCAGTCCCGCAGTTGTTTTAAGCGTATACTGATTATTTTTTTCCTATGGTACCTATGCAGATTAACGTGTTTTATGTGTATTTGTCGACCCGACAGTACTTTACCATTGAAACAGCGTAGCTACGTACCTACTGCGAGCACTCAGGAGACTCGCTAACTCGAGGTGAGCGCAGCTTGAATGGAACCAGAGATGAGCATTTATCTATGCTTTGTTAACAGAACTAAATAATTTATTACAGCATACGCTACTTGTCTTTCAAACACAAATAACCATGAACTCAACATACCATAAATTCATATCTTTATGAGCGGACTCTATTATTCCTATTCATTATTGATAATAAAAGTATATAGTTATGATAATTAATCATCAATTTAATTAAGCTTAAAATAAACAAAAATGAGCCTACAAAGAAATGTCAACTCTATCAAATTAAGAGCGGACTAAAACATAAATCCAACTAAAAAGGACTCCGGAAAACATTACGTTAAGCCCAACGCCGATTACAGCCATCAGAAGCGGCGCAACAAATCGCGCAATCGAATAAAACGTCTAGAACCATACAATAATAATGTTAATGACGCCCAACAGTTATCGGCAAAGCCGCAGCCTGATCCAGGGGGGATACTCTGACTTTGCAAAAAACACACGAAATTTAACTGCCACGCAATCAGTACGATTAACACACCGACATAGGGTTGTGGGTAGCGCAGAAACGCTCAGAAACTTTGCTTTTCGTAAACTAGAGTGACCCTGTGTGACGTCACGGGCCCGGGGTGGCGCCGGTGCAGCGCCATCCACTTCCATCTGCCAATATTTGCTCAGCACCCCTCCTATAGTCCTTGCAGTACAACACTTCGAACGCAAAATCGACCCGTAAAGAAAGGCAATAGAGGTGGCACTGGCTCGGCAAACGCACCCGCACCCGTTAATATTTGAAATACGAAGGGACGCCGCACGCACCGAGACGCGGATCGCATAGATTTAACGTCCA
Organism: Plutella xylostella; assembly: GCF_932276165.1. Classification (NCBI taxonomy): domain Eukaryota; kingdom Metazoa; phylum Arthropoda; class Insecta; order Lepidoptera; family Plutellidae; genus Plutella; species Plutella xylostella. The sequence goes on from NC_064005.1 coordinate 7,485,739, forward strand.
TTTTTGCGTGACGCAATCGGCGCCCAAATACGGGGTTTGGTTGAGTTTTCGGTTTAGTGCTGTGATGGACGCCGGCTCCAGTTACTGTATTGATAAAGTGCCTCCATGTAATCAATACTTTTGATATGTCAATTTGGTAATGCGGGACGCGCTATATGTGCTCAGTAATGTGGGAATGTGTTGCTTATGTTGGGGAAAATATTATATAAGTACAAACTTACAGCTTATGTCAATTGAATACAAAACATTTTGCAGGAGCCATTGGTTTTTCATAGATTCTTAACAGCAAATATTGAAAACATCGACAGTCGATAAAATCCGTAATGCGTCTATCGATAGTTTCCCACCACTAGCCAGGCTCGCCCGGTGTACGGCCCCAGCGTTAACGTTTAGCGACGATCACAATGTGAGTTGTCGATGGTTTTATAATCCGCAATGCTACCATGCCCTATGGGGGGCGAAGAATAACTTACAAACTGTTATCCGCTCGATAGAAAAAATACATTATAAATACATTGGGTACATTGTGCAGCGATGATGGCTGTAGCGCTAACGGTTGCAGCGGTTTGACTAAAGTGCTTTCGATTCCCGGCCGGGCTATATATTTGTTAAAACATGGATTTTTGATCTAGTATCTTGGTTGAATGACCTATTTTGATCAAACATATTTCAACATAATATTTAAGTATATTAAAAGGTGATTAAAAGATGAAGAATGCGTTTTCCGTTTGCCTTGAAACGGTGCCACAGGCAAGAAACCCACCAAACTTCTAACACTTTCTTCTTTTATTCGGTAGAGTACTTAATAAATATACCAACCATTAAAAAATATAGAGATAAATAATAGAAACTACACACACTTTTAATAATCTACCCTACTTACTTGTCTCTAAGGGCGTCTTGCACAACAAAGTTAAATAAAATTAAATCTATGACATCTTGCTCTGGCATTATACTGTCAGAGCAAGGGACAAACTATTTAATTTTATTTAACTTTGTTGTGCAAGACGCCCTAAGTATAGTTGGAAATCACAATATTTTGTTAAGTGTATTATTCTAATCTTAGTAAATTTTACTCTGGTTTACAGGCAACCCAACATATAAGTATACATACAAATTGTAAGAATGGACACGTACGTTTTGTATGTGCCATATGTAAATAAATCACTTTATTGTAATCCGGTCCGCATTCAGCCGTCCTATTCTATTCTACAGTTATTATCTGCATAAGTAAATAAATAATTTATGTAAGGTGAAGAGCTCCATTCATAGCTTTACTACAAAGCGGGCGCGATACAATAAAAGGTGACATTAAGTAAATAAAATGACAACGCATTAAAAACTTTGCCCGTAAATGTCTGCGGATTTTAATTTCATTACTTTCAATCGTTAGAGATGTAGTATTTATGCGACATATTATTTGGGCCATTATTTTATTTTAGGGACAATTATCGGTCCCCTAAAAAGAAAGATTTAAAAAAATATATATAATGAAGTTCAGGAATAAAGCTACCGTCTGTAGCAATCAAATAAGACACCGGTCACATAAAACATTATAAATTTAAGAAAAATACTTAATTTATTTACAAATTACGGTAACTCTGTTGTTGTTTTTGGTAACGCAATTGTTTTTCATACAAAAATTGTCTGTCCCTCGGAGCGAGTCATATGAAACAAGCACAACGTGTGTAAAAAATTATAATGGAAACAATTTTTTTGAATATTATAACGAATATGTCATTATTTAAACTTTACTTCACGGTAATAATCATGATTTTATATGCACATATTATGGGACAATTAATATTCCTGGCCGAGTCCCCAAGCCTAAGCAAAAATACACCTACACTAGGTTACCCTAGGAAATTCAATCATAAATAAACTTTTTTTCACTTTCTTACACCTAAGATCATTTGAATGGCTGTGTATTTGTATCGGAGTGCAGGAAGGAGAGCGGGACGGATAAAATGACCAAATCTTTCGGATAAGAGTCCTGGAGAGAAGCGCGTGTATTTATTGTGGCGCCACTGAGTTACCGGCGACATACGGTGAGTTTTATAGATATTTATTATTTTATTTCATGCAATATATGTAATAATTAGTAACAATTATGAGGGCATTTTGATATCCCATGTATGTGTATTCATTTAAGTACTAACTTCAAATAGGTTATTGTTTTACAACTGCGTTACCGCTACACTTCGTTACTTTTTCAGTAACGCAGTTGTAACTATAGTAACTCAGGGGTTTTTCTTATAGTTTTCCGGTATCTGTTACTCAATTTATGGTACAAATATAACATTTGAGCTTATTATATTGTTACAGTATAACATTTCAGACTCAATGGCGTAAACAGCGGCTGAAAAACAACGGCTTTATAGGCAAAAAAAATGAGAAATATTTCTTAGTATTAAGTTGTTATATTTTCAGCGATTTTAATGTTTGTTATTAAACAAAGAGTTCTGTTAATTTTAGTTTGATAGTTTTTTTCACATTATGATTAGTTTTAATTGAAGAAAGTATAAAGATTGTGATTGAGATACCACTGTGTTACCAATTAACCACAGCGTTATCTATTTGTCCCTCGTTTCCTGAGAGTATTCACAAACATTTTAGCTACTCTATATTAGAAATAATGTTAAACTAAATATAATAATTATAATTCACCTTATTTAGAGCTATTTCTAAAGCTTTGAGCAAAAAATTATGATTATTTTGTCCTTTTTTCGAAAAGTATTGCATTAAAACTTATTGATTGGTAACGCAGTGGGAAACTTTATTATAGAATGAATAACAAAACTGAGAATATTTTGTAATTTAAACTGTTAGATTAATGTTTTTTTTCTTACTTTTTATCTGGTATATGTTTACAAACCAAAATATATGTTCCTAACAATAAAACATAATTTTGTATGAAAGTAACGCAGTAGTGTTTTTTTCTCATCGTTCCTCGATTAAACGTCAATAACTTTAAGAAATAGCAAGAAAACATCGCTGCAAATGTATTTAATGAATAATATAAATGTTAATTAACATAAATAAATATTGAAAGGTTAATTAATAAGAAGTTTATTTTTGAAAAAAATATCTGTAAAAGTATGCCAAATTGTACCCAAAATAAAATAATGGCCCATTTATTCAATACTCTCGTATATTTATTTGTGTGTTCTATGTAATACCAACAATGTATAATTTTCAATGTTATATTTTTGTATACTGAATCTAATAAAAATGGGGCAAAATATTATGCATAAATAAAATTGTTCTAGTCTAGACGAATGTCATTGTCCGATACAAAGTTTGCGTAGTTTCTTATGAATGAGTTCCACTATTTTCTTGCAGCTTAGCAGCAATAAAGGTAATTTAAAATTTTATAAAAGAAATATGGGCATCACGTACAGACATGTCACACATTCCAAAATCCAACACACTTTAAACCGTAGCGATGTGTTGGTAAGCTTATTTATTCCCTACGGGCTAGACATAAGATTCAAATGTCCTGTTGAGCTTGTTTCGCACCGTTTCGCGCTAAAATAAATAAACAATATTTCGAATGAGGCGCGAAGTGGCCTGCGCGTATTTCCAATCATCCTTTTGAAAGTCTATGTTTATTTTTGATTTTGGAAAAATTGGGGCTCGCTATATACTTAAGGTGACCATACGTCCCGCTTTCGGCGGGACAGTCCCGCTTTCAAGCTGTCCGTCCCGCTATCCCCCGCGAGGGCAAAAATGTCCCGCTTTCATAAACATGCCAAACGATAATTTAAATTACCTACATTTTGCATTAATCACTTGAGACAGCTCTATATCTTCTTACCTCTCACATAGACTTAGGGAATGCAATCTCGTCCCGCCGAGATCCCGAACTCGCGAGACCCCGGCCATATTTAACGAGATTGAAACTCGTTAAATTTCGTACGGGATCTCGCGAGATAACGAGATCGACAAATGCAGCGTGACTACGTGTATTTCATTCAAAATCAGAAGTCGTCGATCAGATGATTCTCTCGACATGATGGGTTTTTTAAGAAGCCATGATGTCGATTCGAAAGGCTGAAATTCTAATTTTAACGCTGTCAAACTATAAATTTTGCTAAAAAGCAGAAAAAAATGACAATTACGCAAACACACATAGGGTGGGTTGCACCATTTAACTTTAACTATTACAAACGTCAAATCCCTTGACGAGAGAGATCAATCTTCAAGAGATTTGACGTTTGTAATAGTGTTAAATGGTGCAACCCACCCATAGAGTCGAATTTTAAACAAATACAATAAGGTTTTGACAGCTCTAAAATTAGAATTTAGTTATGTCTTCAGAATCGAAATAATTTTCACACCTTGATGGCCTTTCCGTACGAGTACCTTGATAACTTGATCTGACTTCTCTTTTGAACTTCTTTTATTTGATTAATAAGATCTCACAACATTTATTTAAGAACTTCACAAGTTCTTACAAGTTAAGTTTTTGTTTTTATTTAGTAAAACTAATGTTCCTATTACTCCTAATTTTTGAAAGTAAAGTAATAAATTTACAAAATACTAAATATAGATTTTTTTTACCAATTTTGCACAAATTTGAGCTGATTAGCCGTAATAGGTGTATTAATTATAGACATAAACATTTTCTTTATTGGAGTTAGAGACAAAATAATATTTTCATTCATTTTTTTAATAAAAGTCACTTATTTTTTATAACTAAGCAACGTTATGTCAGTTACTAGTACCTACTATAAAAATAAGCATATTCCCTACATAGACTACATCAAAATTGTAATGAATAGGTACCAATAAGTTTTTTTTTTGCAACATAAATCCGCAGGTGTCCCGCTTTGACAAAAAAAATAAATGGTCACGTTATATATACTACGTGTTTAGTATTAAACGTGTATTCATGTTTTTATCTACTTTAATTTGGTATTTATAATAACTTTATACGGAGAGGGCTATGCTCGGGGTTGATCTGAAGGATCGCATTATCAATCAGGTAATTCGGAAGAGAAGTAATGGAACAGATATTTATATAAGCTCTTAAGTTCTGCAGACTATAGTAGCATTAAGCCGGCCATTGGATAACAGACTAGGTAGGTACCATGGAGAGATGACCAAGAATAGGCTTAAGCTTTATTTATTTTTTTCTATAGTAGTTACCTATTTATTTAATTAGTATATCATTTATTTAAGTATATTTCTAATATATATTTTATTATTAAACACTTATGTCTGATGAGTCTGACGATGAATCATTTGTATCGGCTGATTCTTCTTCATCTTATCTTAGCGCTGATGCTGATGGCCTGTGTCTAGGTGATATTTTAATTAAAGAATTCTCCTCACTTCCCAAAAATTTTAACGTTTGCCACATTAATGCACAAAGTATTCCCAAACATTACAATGAACTGCTAAATACTTTTTCATCGGGCATAGTTCATGCAGTTTTGGTATCTGAGAGTTGGCTAAAACCTACCTTATCTTCTCATGCGTACTGTCTTCCTGGATATGTCCTCGTTCGTAATGATCGCGTGGGGAGAGCTGGTGGAGGAGTAGCTATTTACTTGAAAAGTGATATCCCGTTTTCAGTCATTGCCCAGTCTCCTTCGTCCAGTAATGCCCCCGCTGAATATTTATTCATTGAAATTAATCTGGGCGTCAAGGTTCTACTTGGAGTGTCCTATTGCCCCCCAAGTAATAATTATTTCCCCTCATTAGAAGCTGTGCTTGAAAATATAACCCCCAACTACTCACATCACTTAATTATGGGTGATTTTAATACGGATGTGCTCGTTCCTGACTCTCGCACCCGAAAATTACACTCAATTGTCGATTCAGTGAACCTCAAAATTCTGCCCTTATCGGCAACTCACCACTCTTCCACAACTGACACCTCAATCGACCTTATCCTCACTTCTGATGACTCTCTCATAGCTCGCCACGGGCAATATCTCGCGCCTGGTTTCTCCAAACACGATTTAATTTTTTGCTCGTATCGCTTACGCATTCCCAAACCAAAGCCAGTGGTACTTTTTCAACGCAACTTCACCAAGATCGATGTTGAGAAGCTTAGATCCGATGCCGCACAAATCCAATGGAGTGACATGCAGGACTTGCCTGATGTTAATGACAAAGTTGAGTTTCTCTGCACTAACATCATTAAACTTTTTGATACTCATGCTCCTGTTCGACCAGTAAAACTCAAACATCGACCAACTCCTTGGATAAATGACACTATCCGAAAGTTTATGGTTAGGAGAGATAGAGCCTTTCGTAGGTACAAAATGTCGCGTACTGACGAAAACTGGACTGCTTGTAAGGTTGCTAGAAATCGGTGTAACCAGATGTGTAGGAACGCCAAACGCCGATACATCGCTGAGCAACTTGAATTATCTTCGCCTGCAGGCATTTGGAAATTTCTCAGGTCTCTTGGCGTGGGTAAGCCTCCCAAACAAGATGAGCACATCCCTTTCGACTTAAACAATCTGAACAAACACTTCGCATCCTCTTCCACTGTCGACACCTTTACTAAAACATTAACTCTAAACCATATTCAAAATTTGCCCACGCCAGACATCGATACCTTCAATTTCGCACCGGCAACAGCGGAAGAGATCAGGAAAATTATATTGTCCCTTAAATCTAAGGCGGTAGGTCACGACAACATTGGGCGCATTATGGTGGTCAATCTACTCGACATCCTTCTCCCTGCCATCACTCACATCATCAACCATTCCCTTACCTCTGGACATTTCCCTGATCTTTGGCGTAAAGCTTATGTTATTCCTCTCCCTAAAATAGCAAATCCTTCTTCTCTTAACCATTACCGTCCCATATCAATATTACCTTTCCTGTCCAAAGTCCTGGAGTCGATTGTCCACCGCCAGCTCACCGCGTTTTTGTCAAATGGTGGTCTCCTTAACCCATACCAGTCTGGTTTTCGGGCTGGGCATAGCACGACGACTGCCTTGTTGAAAGTCACAGAGGACATACGAAGCGGTATGGAGAAAAGAATGATTACCGTGCTTGTTCTTATTGATTTCACCAATGCATTTAATGCTGTGGACCATGACCTTTTGTTAGCTGTACTAGAAAAATCCAAGATCTCTCTCGCTGCTGTCAGCTGGTTTTCTTCCTATCTTCGGGGTCGTCAGCAGGCTATTCGGAGCTGCTCGGTATTATCCGACTGGTCTGATCTGTCTGCTGGCGTCCCTCAAGGCGGTATACTCTCTCCTCTACTTTTCTCAATTTTTATTGATCTAGTTTCCTCAAACCTTTTCTGTTCCTACCATCTATATGCTGATGATCTGCAACTGTACAGTCAAGTTAATCCTGATGACCTCGTCTCGGCTATTAATCACCTAAATGGAGACCTAAACAGGATTCTAGAGTGGTCAAATCGGTTCGGCATTATGGTAAACCCTACGAAATGTCAGGCAATAATTGTTGGAAGCTCTCAATTAATGTCAAACCATGACCTAGTTTCAACTCCCTTAGTTTTCGATGGATGTAATATTCCATTTACATCTACAGTCAAAGACCTTGGAATCATAATCGATGAACATTTGAGTTGGGTCCCACAGGTTGACAGTGTGTCGCGTCGGATCTACGCTTCGATGCACTCTCTTCTACGCCTTAAAAACTTTTTACCTTTTCAGACTAAGCTTTCTCTGGCCACCTCTCTTCTCTTACCCATTCTCGACTACGCTGACGTGTGCTATTTGGATGTGACCGAGGCACTCCTTAATAAACTGGAACGCTTGCAGAACACCTGCATACGTTTCATTTTCGGACTACGGAAGTATGATCACGTGTCCAGCTACCGTGCCAAGTTGAAATGGCTTCCTATCCGAGATAGGAGAAATTTACGTATTCTCTGTCTTCTGTTTTCTGTCCTCCATGAACCCAAATCCCCTCCATACCTAAAGTCCATGTTTAACTTTTTGTCTGACACTCATAGCCGACACCTCCGCTCCTCCCACAACCTTTTATTATCATTACCATCACATCAGTCTGGCTTTATGCTACATTCCTTCTCTGTCTCAGCAGTCCGTCTGTGGAATGATCTCCCTGAGTCTATCAGGAAGGCTCCCAGTCGTGCACTTTTTAAATCCTTAGTTCGGTCTCATTACCTCAACAAGTTAGGATATAATTAATTACAGCCTTTTCATGTACCTCTGTTTTAGTGTTATATATTTATGTGTATGTATATGTAGTATAAGTATATATAAATGTATTATTATATATTATTATAATGTTAGGTATAGCTTTATATATATTTTTTTATATATATATATGTAGGTATAATTATGGTAGATTTTGTGTAAGTTTTTTTTTTTGTGAGATTCATTGATTGATTGTGATTTTTGTTATTTTTTTGCACTTCCCTACTTTCTGCTCCTGAACCTCCTGCAGGTTGACTGGTAGAGAATGCTCTTAGCATTAAGTCCACCTCATTGTACATCTACTTTTGTAAATTGTGCAATAAAAGTATAAATAAATAAAAATAAATAAATAGGCAAGCATGGCGTGGAACGCCATCCAGATCATAAAAAAACCCTGAGTAACAATCAATCAAGAGGTTTTGATAGCCTTGAATGTTGTTAGATAGAGATTGAATAGCTTATCACCTTTCAATAGTGGATACTATTCAACAGGGCAGCTTTTAAACATCACGAACTCTACACCTTACTGTGACTGTTAGCCTACTGTGTCTGTATTCAGAGCATCCTTGCACCCAGCGTGAATGTAAATACGCGTCCGGGACCACCCACCTCGCTGTAGGTGTGTCAATAATGTTCTAATAGGTGCGTGGAAAAACGCCGGGTTTTTATATCAGCCCCGGCCGAGACGGGATAAACAAGCGAAGAGGCTGCCAACCCTTCCTCAAGTGGAAGAAGGTTTTTTTTTTAAGTGGCCAGTGTTGTTAAGCGTTTATGCATATTCGAATTATTTTAAGAGTAGCTACTCTTTTGTTTTTGCACAAAGATTTCATAGCCGTACCTTTTGTTAAATTTGTTGGTATTATTTTCTTACCTATCTGACTTTGTACACTATAGGTGATACTGGAGCTGTACATATCGATTTATTTACTGTTGTAATACTAGTACCTATTTAACAGAAACTGCTAAGCTGTTCTATAGTATGTTAGTACATAATAATATTATTATTTATATATAACTATTCGTTTTATTTTAGTCTTGCATTTGATATCACCCAGTCAAATCTGGTCAGCACGGGTGATTAGACCAAACCTCACTGATAGATTCAGTGAGAGGCCTACCATGTCCTATAAAGGACTTTAATGAATTTGACATAATTTTAATGTGAATATAAATTAATGGTATTATTTTGTTACGTATTGTTTGAGTTGCATAATATTTAATGGTAAATAATTATTGTTATTAATTATAAATTTATATTGATTATAATTAGATATTAATAGAATGTTTACTTAATTGAATGATTGTATTTGTTTAAGATATTTGGATATAATAATTTAAATTGGATAAATTTCAAGACATATTTTTATATTTAATACTTTGCATGATAGTGTAGACAAAAAAAATATTATTATTAATGTATCTGTAATTGATTAATGTAATTTATTTAAAGTGTTAATTTATTTTAATAATTTGTTTAAATTGTCAATATTTGCATGATTATGATTACTTGTTTGGTAATAATTTCTTAAACTAAAGTCAATGCATATATTTGTAAAACTTATTATTGAATAAAGGCTTTATTATTATTTGACTGGCATGTGATATATTTTAGAGTGCACTTTTCCACAATACAAATACCTTACCATACATTTATGTAACAAGTACATCACTTTTCTAAATTATAAACGGCTTTACGAAAATATACTTCCACGCCCTCTAGAAGGAAATGTATGAACTACCTAACATGTCCAAATTCCGAGAGTACTGTAATGGTAGAGTGAGAGCCTTGACAGTTCCGTTCCTACTCATAGATGGCGCTGGTAGTCTCATTCCAAAAATTACTCCGTTAATTTTCCGATTTTTACTTTGAAAATATAATATTTTGCTCATACCTTTATATCCTCCAGACTTCTATCTGACAGTTTTGTGTCTTGTGAAATCCCATTCTGAAAATAATAGAAGAGTTTCTGTTAGTTTTTTGTAAACTTAATTATTTTACTATGTACCTACGGAATATGAAAATTTCGGATTGGGATCGCGTATTAGAACCGGCTCTTAGTAAGTAGGAACTATCCAATAAGCATTAATGTAAATAATTGGATTACTATAGTCTGCAGTGCAGAGTCAGTCACCTTTTACTCTTTAATTGTGTTCATACTGGTAGTAAATAAAAGTACGCTAGTTCTGTTAAGAAGCCATATTGCATTTGTGGCAAGCGTGTCATATGTCAGATTGCCGCTAGTTTATCGATAATCTAATAGAATAGTGAGCTTGTTTATATCTTAGGTATATATTACAGCTTATAATGATAGCGTTTTGAATGGTTTTTATTAGTGCGGTTAGTAAACAATGCCAAAAATCTCTTAGGGATATCACAACACAACATGCATAGGCAATAGGCATATAAATAGGATTATGAAAAGTATATATAAATTAACCTTATCCACAATTTGCACGTAAATAAGAGAGAGTAATATTTTTTTACCACGACTGTATCTATCTTTGAAGTCCACCCCACAAATAATATATCTACCATTCAGTTTGAACTCTTACCATGAAGGAAACAAAACAAAACTCAATGTTCCTGCGTCCTCAACTAGCAAAGTTAGGTATATTCCATGCGTATTTAACCACAACAATTTTCATACATCACTGCCATTGTAAACCCAAGGACAACTATCATATCAGACATAATACGGCTACAACAATGATATGTCATTAGGACGGGTGCTAATAAGCCTATTTCCGGTGTAACAGGAAGTATCAAAATCATGGAGTAGCCACCTAACCTTTACAGGTCATTGAACCGGGTTGGTTCGGTCCATCTCTGTAAAGTTGGAGGGAAGCCAAGTGATGTCGTAATGACATGGCTTGTCTAGACTTGTGGCGTGTCGGAGACACAATACTGAGTCGAGACAGACAGTCACCATCGTTAAATAAATATCATTTACAAAGGCAAAAAATGAAACATCAGCCGTAGGGTTTCGTTCCCGTGTACCCGGGAATTCCCGGGAAATTTGTCCTTCCCGAAACCGGGAAAAAAATTGCATTCCCGGGAATTCCCGGGTTTAATTTTTAATCGATTCTATGCTATATTTTCATCTTTATTTATCTGTTTCTCCTACCTTAAACCAAACAAAATTATCGGCAGGCTCGTCGTCTACATCAGAAACTCGGTTTTGTTGTAAATTATTGGAAAATCATACCTACGTGTTATTGTTTTCGCGCAGCTGCATTGCAAAGATAAATTCACCTCTGATAGTTTCACCTCTTCCTGATTCAATATTTTCATTTTTATTTATCTGTTGGTCCTACCGCTAGGGTTGCCAACCGTACTATATTATAGTATTGTACTATATTTTGGCTCTTCGTACTATATACTGTTGAACTAAAATATAGTACGCAAAAATACTATATTTCACAATACAGTCAAGCATGCAATGAATTTTTTGAGTATTGATGTAGAGAACATTATTTTGAAAATGTATAGTTACTTCTCTGTTTCGGCAGTAAGACGTGAAGAGCTTAAAAAATTTGTTGCATCTGTTGATGGTGAATGGCATGAATTAAAACGTCATGTTGGCACCAGGTGGCTTTCTTTACTGCCTTGTGTAGACAATATTCTTTTGAATTGACAGCCTATATATAATTATTTTATAAGTTTAGGTGATGAATGTCCAGTTCATATCAAAAATCTCTTGTTGATGGATGAATGTAACGGAGTCAGTAAAGTTCAAGTTTTTTTTAAATTTCTCAAGCCATTTATTACACAACTTTTATAAATCTGTTAAACAACTTGAAGGCAATAATGTTACTGTTTTAGATTTGTATAACATCATGTCAACTTTAAAATCAGCTTTAGAGCAGAGAAAAAAAGACGGATACGAAACAAAAAAAAAAATGCAAACTTTTTATCTATTAGAAAAGGCTTAAATAACAGAAAACTTTGTAGTATTTATAGATAAATCTTTAAAGTACCTAGATAAATGGTTTAATTTTGAGGATAATAATTGGTTACAGTAAGTACAAAAATTTAATTTAAAACAAGAAATATCTTTTGATGCCTGTGAATCTGTTGTGGACGTTCTCAACTTAAAATTGAAGTTGGCCATCGACATGGATGAACTTTACTCTGATATTTTAATTGTTAATGAAATATTGCAAAAATTAAAAGATTGTCCTGAATTTCAAAATTTTAGTACAGGCCACAAATGGCAACATATTTTTTTTAAATCTGAGAATAATTTAAAAAATATTTATAAATTAATAGCCTTCTTACTTTCTATTCCCGCCACTTCGGCGTTTACAGAAAGAATTTTTTCTATTATGAACATCAAGTGGCGGGAAGAAAGGAATCGAGCAAAGCTCGAACTAATAAAAAATGAGCTCTTTATTATAAACTTAAACATAGAGTGCGAAAAAGCATTTAATACGTTTATATTAGATAAAAAACTTTTAAAAGATGCAAAAAGTGCGAAAAAGTACAATTTTTACAAAAATAAAAATAACTGAGTAACAAATTAGTGTTTTATTCGATTTTCAAAAAATGTACTGTATTTTTCTTTAGTGTCCTATATTTTTTTATGACTTATTTTGAAATATACTATAATTTGGTGAAAAAATGTTGGCAACCCTACCTACCGCCTACCTAACTACCAAACAATTGATTGATCGGCTTTTACATATGTGACCTGTCATATTTTTTTTATGTCCCGTTTTGCATCTGCGTTTATTTTTTATAAAATTACTAACGCATAGAAAATACCAAAATAAGAAGTAGGTTGAGCGATAAATCGTTAAATGAATAAATTTTTCTAAAACATTACCTCAAGTGTAATTAATTTTCTATTTTAATTATATGTCATAACAATATTATTTTCAAACTGTTAATTATAATACCTTTGTTATTGTTTAATTTACAATTAAGAAAAACAAATGATTTGGCATGTAAAACAAATCATTATAATTTTGGTTTTTAATTTATCTGACGGTTGCTTTTTTCTACCTATACGAGTGATAAAAGTATATTTGATTTAATTGTAAGTGTTTAAAATATAGACTTTTAATACCAGAAAATAGCAAAACCAAGCATTTAAAATATTTTCCCGTTTCCCGGGAATTCCCGGGAAATCTTGAAAAAAATTCCCGTTTAACGGGAATAGAAAAAGGTCGGGAAAAACGAAACCTTTCAGGTCTAATCCATTGCTGCGAATAAAATCAAATCTAAATTGGACCATGGACCTCTTCCAAGGAGCACCTCTACACTCTGTCTCCACTCGAGAACTCGTGTACTCCACTGGTCATATTTTTTATGATAAAGGTATGGCCCATCACTGGCACTTAAATCACTTAATATCTGAAGCTCTCTAATTTAATATGGGGGAAAGATCAAAATATAGGCAAAGACAGCGCGTCCTGCCTTGACTCGAATGCCGATGTTATTTATAAAGATATGGACTAATTCTATTAATAAGCGGTTGCATGCCGACATCCACGCAGGAGATGATGCCAGATAACAATTATAATTTCAACAATAACAAGGCTAAGGATAACTAAATTTACTGATACTTATCTGTTATACCTATTGGCATAGATATAGTTACATGTGACGTCAGCGTCGGTTTTATTATAATTATGATAATGATAAGAGTAGGCAAGGTTGGCGCTAAGGTAGGTTACGAACGATATGAAGTGTCTTGTGAATGTTGATGAGACGACACACTGCCAAGATCGTAAGTAATTACAATTCTATAAGGATCAGGATTCTACATTGAAATCGTTAATTGAATGTAGAGTATTACAACTCTACTTTTTATTATCAACATAGTAAAATTATTGGTAAATTCAATCTACCTATTACTATACCAAATGTATTTACTCGATCGATCAGAAGAATAAATCCATTAAAATAACCCTAATCCCTCCAACCTTACTAGTTAAGGCTGAATTACGGAGCATTCACTCTTGGATGCAGTGAGAAACGCGAGGAAAATTTGACAAGAGCCAAGACGGTATGCGATACGTGCTTCGACTGCTCTTCATCATTGGTTCATGAGTGAACATCCTATACAAGAAGCCGATAGTGGCTGGATGCAGGTGTAGTAGCACTTATTGAACTGTTACGACCGCTTTCATATCCTTTGTTCATGAGACCAACCCGCACTAGGCTAGCGTGGTTGACTAGGCCTAAACCCTTCGTTTATTGGAAAGAGACCCGTGCCCCAGCAGTGGGGACGTGATGGGTCTTGATGATGAGATCTACTTCAATCCCTTCCGGATGTCTTATTTTTATTTTATATATTTAAAGGAAGACTTACAGCTAGAGATATCAGTAAAAATAGCAAAGTATGAAAGAGACAGCCAATTCCAAGTTTCCACATGTAAGAATCAAAATATTGCCATTATGCCTATTAACACATGCCATTATGTGTTGTCTCCAGTCTCCTCACCTCAGTGCGCTCGCGCAGCATGGCGCCCACCCGGCAGTAGACAGCCTCCTCGCGCAGCCGCGCCGCGTCCCGGATCTCACGCACCAGATCCGCCAGCACGCCCGGGGAGTAGCCCGCGCCCAGGATACCTGCAATATGGCGGGGGGGAGGGTTACTGGAGGGTCATTTAACAAAGTAGTTCTAGAGGTATAGAGGTAGAGGTAGGTTCCGTTTTTATCTTATGAGGAACGGAAGTAAAGCTGCTGCGATTACCATGACTTTTCCGCTCGGTTTTCTATGCTATAAAACATGTATCAATTTCGTATAAATTTGTATTAGGGTGTCATATTGTTTCTCTACAGCATGATTCAAAATAAACTTGAGAGGCCAAGAGGGTCACTCCCGTAATGCCAGTTAGCCTAACCACAACTCTTATTTCGTTTCAATAAACATAAAAGTACCAAGATATAGTAGCCCCGAAGGTAAGACGGAAATTTCAACCCAACGGCTAAAGTCGTAGTGAACTCATCATCAGTCCATATTCACATATTCATCGACTACAAGCCCATCCATTCGACACTGAACTATCTAATCGATCTGAATGAGATTCAATACATGCATCATATTGCCAGACTATAATCATTAAAATTGCAGTGCCGATATCTGATGCCGATTTAAAAATATCAAGTCACTCATTAGGAGGTTCATTAAAATGGGTAATAATTAGCTGCTCCAAATAGCCTTTAATCGATTGGCAGAACGAAATGAAGCTAGACTAGTGAAATGTGCCCTACTGCAGCCATTTGCAGCAGTATGCAGGATAGGTTATACAGTATCCGTGTAATTAAATTGATAATTAACTTATTTTCCTTCAGACACCATAAATTCTGACTTCAAGACCAAGAAGGTCATTTAATTGGGAAAAATATACACAATAGAATACAACATTCACATGAGCACTAGTACTACAATATCCAAAACGGGTTCCGCTCATCTGGCATAATCTTTATTGCCCAAAACTCATTTCGCATAACTCGTATGTTCTAAACTTTTTTGGCCGAACCATCACTTTGCCAAGACTTATGTGGCATAAGGCTCGTTTCGTCTAAAACTCTTTAGGCACAATCTTTAAACACCTAAGTTTCGTTTGCTCAAATTTATGTTCGTCTATACCTATGTATAATCTTGTTTCTCGTAATGTTAACTTAATAAATAATATATTAAGTACGTAGTAAATGTACAAATTGTGGTATTTTTCTCCTACATCCCGAAAATCACGATATTGTATGATCAAAAAATCGAAAGTTAACGACCAATATAATTATTACAAACCCCATGAGATCGAAACCTAAAAATAGGTGCGACGACGAGCAAAGCGAGGAGGAGCGTGTTAGGTGCACATGTTCATCAAAACCAAAGCGGAGCGCAGCGAAGCGGAGCGGAGCGTTTTCCAAACAGCGGAAACAATACAAGGCACCAGTTTGCGCTATGTAGGGAGACGCTCCGTCCAAGTTAAAGCCAAACGAATATTATTACTTTGTATAAACCTAATAATCCAAAACATAAACGACCTCCGGAAAACCAAACGAACACCCACAATGCATTTCTCTAAAGTCTAAATCAAAATCAATGGCACAGCTCTTTCTCATCATCAGCCCGTAATAGGGACCTGTCGGAATGCCACCGCAATAATAAATTCAAATGGATATCAAATGACGCGATCGGATTCAGAATGACTAAGCAGAGCTTCTCATTGTTGTGCGGTAACAGCTTGGATCGGTCCCACGCGATTTGAGCGCTAAAGATACGCTTACAGCCTTAGCTACTAACTACTAAGGACTGCTGTAGGTATATGTTTTCCCTTGACATAATAATTAGTGCATAAAGCGGATAAATTACTAAAACAAGGTGCAAAACAATCACTTGCACCAAATATTAAAATTTCTGGCTATATTTCTGGCTTGTTCTGGGTATACTTCCAAAGCAAGCTAGCAATAGATTTAATAACGTGCAAGTCACCCTAAATTCTCTAATGTCAGTGATACAGTAGGGTATGGTCAAGCTAAGCATAACATAGAGCCGTAGAGCTATTCTAAGATAATTATATATTATTTTGTACAATATGGCAATAACTAAGGTACGTGGAGTCAACTTAGAGTCTGCCCTTAACAGTACCCGGGTGCCATATTCTGGGGATATAACCACCAGTCCCCAGATGTCAGCATCACCTGAGCAGCCAGCAGACAGTGTCCTACCAACAGACGCTCAGCTGCCACCTGCCTGCCCCCCTGCTGATGTCCATCCAACTACCACAATCTGCAACGACGAGTCCGTCGTCGAGACGAGTAGTGTCCTACCACCTGACGCTCAGCTGCCACCAGCCTGCCCCCCTGCTGATGTCCATCCAACTACCACAATCTGCAACGACGAGTCCGTCGTCGAGACGAGTAGTGTCCTACCACCTGACGCTCAGCTGCCACCAGCCTGCCCCCCTGCTGATGTCCATCCAACTACCACAATCTGCAACGACGAGTCCGTCGTCGAGACGAGTAGTGTCCTACCACCTGACGCTCAGCTGCCACCAGCCTGCAATCTTCATGAGAACCAGCCTACTACAGTCTGCAACGACGAGACAGCCGTCCAAACGACCAGCCCGTCACCGTGTGGTGTGACCAGCCCGAGATTGCCCTATCTTCAACACCGTGTACCGGCCTGCTTCGAGAAGCTCCTTATGAGACAATTGTTTTCTCTGATAAGCTAGGTAGCAAGATGGGTCATATGCTGAATGACTATCTCAGGCAAAATGTAGTTAACATATGTA
Organism: Plutella xylostella; assembly: GCF_932276165.1. NCBI lineage: Eukaryota > Metazoa > Arthropoda > Insecta > Lepidoptera > Plutellidae > Plutella > Plutella xylostella. Next base: position 7,503,144 of record NC_064005.1, read on the forward strand.
TGCCAGGCGCCACATTTAAGCAAATTGTGGATAGGATAGTATCAGGGCAATACAGCTTGAACACTACAATAGTAGTACTAGTAGGAAATAGCATAGATGTAAAGAAGGAGGACCTAATTCAGTGTTATGACGCACTTTCTGACATGAATGTTACGAAAACCATAATTTGTGCGTTCCCCTACTCCGCTTCACGGACCACAAAGCAGAACAGCTATATTCATGATTTAAATATGTTATTATTTAACATGACCTTTGGTGACCGAGAGAAAACGATGTATTTCGATACAAATAAATTTATTAATAATTTTATTTTGACCAGGAGTACATTATTTGTACCTAAATTTTATAAGCGACAGATAGCTAAGTTGTTAGCTTACAATATTTATGACCCTGTTATAAGTTGTATAACAGAAGTAGGACCAACTGATACGATAGTTAGTAGTAATACTAATGTAAATTTAAACTGCCAGGTACGACAAGAGATGAGCAACTGAGAGTTGTACACCAGAACATTCAGGGGCTTTCTCGCAAACTTCTAATGTTAGAATTATTTTTAGAACAATACGACGTAGACATAATTTGTATTACTGAACATCACCTAAAAAATGATGACATGAATTTTAATGTAAAAAATTACAATGTTATTAGCTCATTTAATAGGAAATCGTTAGACAAAGGAGGATCATTAATATTTGTAAAGAACAATTTAAAATGTAAGGAAAGGAAAGATATTGTAAAATTATCAGTCGAAAGAATAGCTGAACTAGCCTGTGTTGAGATGGACAAGTATATAATTGTAAGCGTGTACAGGCCCCCATCTACGGACTATAAAGTATTTGAGAAAGTGATGGAGGATAGTCTTACCATCTTATCTAGGAGCTCAAAACAAGTGGTCGTGGTGGGAGATTTTAATATTGATTTATTAGTTGAGACTTCTATGAAATGTTCTATAGTTAACTTGTTTAAGTCATTTAATTTAAGTAATGTTTTCCTGGAACCAACCAGAATTACTCCCACCTCAGCGACTTGTATTGATAATATTTACTGTAATTGTGATTTTACTAATAATTCTGTAATCAATTGTTTATCATCCGACCACAGTGGGCAAATTATTACGTTTCCTTGTACTTTTGAACGTAAGTCAGCCACTTTCAAGTTCAGACCAGTAACATCATACAGAATTGATAAGTTTAAATCTCGATTGAACAGTAAACTTGACTACTGTAGAAGCTCTGAAAGAAATCCCAATGATGCCTTTAAGGAAATATTTCAAGGTTTGTCTCGAGAATTTGAAAACGTGTTCACTAAGAAAGAAGTAGATGTTAATTGTAAACTAAGTCTTAATGACTGGGCAACATCGAGAATTTATAAGAGCAGACGTAAATTATATGATCTCTATGAACAGCGTACATTTACTCATGACGATAGCTTTAGAGATTATGTAAAGAAATATACAAAGATATTCAAAGCCGTTTGCCACCAAGCTAAATCAGATTATATAAATAGAAAGATTAAAAACTCTAATAACAAGATTAAAACCGTATGGAATATCATTAATACTGAAACCGGGAAGAATAAACCACGTGATTTAAATTTTGAACTTAAAATTAATGATAAAATTGTTTCATCTAGTGAAGAAGTGGCTTCCGTCTTTGAAGATTTTTTCCGTAGTATACCGATAGCTACAACTGAGAACCTTGATTCATCTTGCGCTGAAGCTGAACGTTTGCTAAGAGGGAATGCACCGCCTTGCGATCTCGACTTTCAATTTCATGGTATAAATACACAGACTATAATTAGCACTTATAAAGAATTAAATTTAAAAATGACCGAAGATTTATGGGGCATGTCCGTTAAAGTTATTAGTCATGTTATTGATATCCTAGCACCCCACTTGGCTAATCTTTTTAACAGATGCATTGAGGTCGGTGTATTCCCCGATTTGATGAAACTTAGTAAACTAATACCGCTTTTTAAATCTGGTGAGAAAAATGATCCCAATAATTTTAGGCCTGTATCAGTTTTGCCAGTACTGAGTAAAATATTTGAAAAAATTATGCTGCATCAAATGCTTTCGCACTTTAGTATTCACGGCCTTCTCCATAACCAACAGTTCGGTTTCACCAAAGGTCGATCTACAACTGACGCTGGTGTCGCGTTGGTCAAACACATATTTAGTGCTTGGGAGGAGCGTCTTGATGCTGTGGGTGTATTTTGCGATCTATCGAAAGCATTTGATTGTGTGGATCATGCCACTCTACTTATGAAACTTAAATATTATGGGCTAACTGGCAAAGCTCTTACATTATTGGAATCATACTTGAGCAACAGAACTCAACTAGTTGACATAAATGGAGTGCGTTCGGCTGGCTGTCCTGTCAGTATGGGTGTTCCCCAAGGCTCGATTTTAGGACCATTCTTATTTCTTGTATATGTTAACGATTTACCGTTTTTGGTAGATAAATTATGTGAGATAGTACTGTTTGCTGATGATACTTCACTTATATTTAAGTTGAAGCGACAAGAAGTCAATTTTGACAATGCAAACAGTGCTCTTTCCATAGTTGCTAATTGGTTCACTGTAAATAATTTAGCTCTTAACTCCAAGAAAACAAAATGTATTAAATTCACTTTGCCTAATGTAAGACAAGTAGAGACATATTTGACATTGAATAACGATAAGCTAGAGTTAGTAAATGAAACGGTATTCCTGGGTATTACAATTGACTCAAAGTTGCAATGGGGACCCCATATTGAGAGGATAGCCGGTAGATTGAGTTCTGCAGCTTATGCGGTTAGAACCATTAGACAGTTAACAGATGTAGATACAGCCAGGCTTGTGTATTTTACTTATTTTCATAGTGTTATGTCTTACGGAATTCTATTGTGGGGACGAGCGGCTGACATTAATCAAATCTTTGTTCTGCAAAAACGAGCAATTCGAGCCATATATGTATTAGGGTCTAGAATTTCATTAAGAGATACGTTTAAGGAAATAGGTATACTAACTGTTCCATGCCAATATATCTATGAAAATATTATGTATGTTCGTAAAAACTTAAATTCATTTAGTAAAGTAGGAGCCACTCACGGTATTGAGACCAGAAACAAAAATAAGTTGCTTTTCCCCACACTCAGACTTTCGAAAACAAACACATCATTCATGGGGAACTGTATACGTTTTTATAATAAATTATCAAATGAAGCAATAAATCTTACTGAGCAAAAATTTAAGAATTATGTTAAAGCTACATTATGTAGTAAAGCTTACTATAGTATAAATGATTATTTAAACGACAAAAACGCGTGGTCTTGTCCACCTCAGCTAAGGCTATTGAAAAAATGAAATGGATATAGGTACTTAAGTAAAATTGTAGGTACTAGATATAAGTAAAAATTGTAATAGATATAAGGAAAAAGTTGAAAAGATGCTCGAGGAGTTTCTTTCGCCATTTCTTTCCTTCTCAATGACGGGGCCTTTGTGAAATGGTGGTAGATGACTATCGACAAATAATTGTAAAATTTTACGTCGATTAAACCATTTGAATTTGAATTTGATTTTGGTAGGTGCACACGGTTGTATCCTATACTCATTAGACACTGATCTACCAACTAACCGATACGAGGTTCGATTTAACCTTCCCCTATAAAGTCAGTAGAGAGCAGTAGCGCCGGCGCACTAGGCTATGAATGATTCATTGCAGACAATTGTTCAATGGAAATAACTGTTGATGGACGCACAATCATGTGCTTAGGACTTATGGCTTCTGTGGATATAAACTCTCCTCTAGGTAAGGTACTTATTATAATAGCATAGGTACTTATTACATAAATGTTGTTAATGTTAAGTTCTATTTTGTATATATTTTTTGTACTACCTAACAATAATTGCGTGTTGGCCATAGCTGTTAAGCATTATTGTGTTTTTTATAATAAATAAATAAAACAAGCCAGAATATATCGTTAATCTACAAATACTAAAAGCTATATAAATCAAATAGGTCATTCGACAAGTACCTACCTAGTAAGTCCACAGTCATGGAAGATATTTAAATAGCATTAAAACTAGGAAACCACGCACAGTGTCATGGTTGACTTGGTGCTGAGCCGTTATACCGCTAATAGCTCTCGAGTACGCTTATGGTTATGCGCAATCTATTAATCGGTATTCTATGATGTCTGAGTTTAAAAGCTTTTAAAACATATTCCGAGCAACTATTCTGAGTAATTAACTAGGGTACCTACATCATAAGTTTATGAGATTTCCCGAATCCATAGAACGAATTTTCAGTTTACAAGAGGCTTGCAAGTGTCAGTTCGTTCTCTATCTCTACAAATTTTGTGGGATTACCCTCGCATAACCCTTTTTAGGGTTCCGTAGCCAAAATGGCAAAAACGGAACCCTTATAGTTTCGTCATGTCCGTCTGTCCGTCTGTCCGTCTGTCCGTCTGTCCGTCTGTCACAGCCGATTTACTCGGAAACTATAAGTACTACAGTGATGAAATTTGATGGGAATATGTGTTGTATGAACCGCTACAAAAATATGACACTAAATAGTAAAAAAAAGAATTGGGGGTGGGGGCCCCCATACATGTAACTGAGGGATGAAATTTTTTTTTTCGATGTACATACCCGTGTGGGGTATCAATGGAAAGGTCTTTTAAAATGATATAAAGTTTTCTAAAAAACATTTTTCTTAAAGTGAACGGTTTTTGAGATATCAGCTCTCAAAGTCGTAAAAAGTATGTCCCCCCCCCTCTATTTTTATAACTACGGGGTATAAAATTCTAAAAAAAATAGAGGTGATGCATGCTAATTAACTCTTTCAACGATTTTTGGTTTGATCAAAGTATCTCTTATAGTTTTTGAGATAGGTGACATAATAAGTTTATTATATTTGCTGCTACGGAACCCTTTGTGCGCGAGCCCGACTCGCACTTGGCCGGTTTTTTATTAAACATATCCTTTACAAAATCCCGTGCCGATAGTTAGCACTAAAACTGTTGTACTGTTGCGCACACCTCATTAGGTAAGCAGGGCGTATAGGCTGCCTACGCACTGGCGACCATAGACGCGGCCAGGCCGCCGCGTCTATGGTCGCCAGTACATGTCCGCTGGCCGCTAAGTGCGTAGGGGCTATAGCGATTGCCATATAAAGTCCAGAATTCACTGGCCGCCGCGGCCAGGTCGCGGCGACCATGGTCGCCAGTGCGTAGGCAGCCATAGTTGCGTGTTTTTTACGATGCAAGCGTGATGGAATATCTTCGCCAAATTATTAGAATTCTATCCGCAGCTTACGGCTTAATAAGGCGTCGTCGGGTCGCGATATTTTATGCAATTACTGAACACCATAATTTGAAGGAGACCTCTTCCTTCATTGGAAGGAGACCCGTGCCCCAGCAGTGGGGACATAATGGGTCGTGATGATGATAATTTGATGTACCTCAAGAATCTGAATTATTTTGTAGTATTTATAGATAAGGTGCCAATTAAATACACAGATCCATATACTTCTGTGGTTAGTGAGTAAGGCAAGGTACAAAAGTGTATAGGTATAAGTATAACAACTAGCTATTCCTTAGTGTATCATCAACACCATCATACGTATGTAGTTTGTTTATCCTTCTATCGTTCCTACTTCTATCCTATTGTTCTCAAAGTATCTGAGATAATAAATACCTAATGCCTAGTGAAGTGAAAGCTAAACAATTATCTCGCGACTACTTGACATTTAGAAGCAATTTCTTGTTTGTTAACTGTTTCCGCCCACACATAGACGTAGATATTATAGTCCCCGTACACACATAGATAGTCCCTATATTTCTTATTACAGAATGTTAAAACATCTCCCCAAGTTTTAAAAGTATGTATTTATTTCTATGTCTTATCCATTATGGGCTACTTACTAAAGCCAGGAAGTATCAAAACATATTAATACATACCTGAAAAGTTTTTCAATAACAGATTTGTAAAACGAATTATAAATTATAAATAATTTCTAGGTCTTTATCATAGTACTTCTAATTTTGCAAGCATGCTTTTGGCTGAAAGCGTGATAAAAACAAAGAAAAGCACAATCCTTACTGGCAAATCGCTTCAATCTTTCTTGCTACTTAGTTAATAATAGATAATTTAACTTGTAAAACTGCGATCATTTACCAAAGTCATAACAGAACGTAGCTTCAAAACGATTTCAAGCACGCGAACTCGTGGTACCGCTGTAGGAAATACGGTAATCCAAGACATATCACATGGTGAAAAATGGCACATCGTGTCGTAAAAAGGATGCCAAATTTTCACCAGAAAATATAATAGAAATCAGAAAATTATTCTACAAAGTATTATAATGTAATTCTCAATATTGAATTATTAATCACCCATCTAAAATAGTGTGCAATAACTACGACTACGGGTTGCGAGGGTAGCTCAGTCGGGTAAGCGCTCGCCTCTCACGCCAGAGATGCGGGTTCGACACACGTTCACGTCACTGACATATACTAATGAGTTATGTGGAATTTAAGAACAATACATATTATCGCTCTTACGGTGAAGGAAAACATCGTGAGGAAATCTTTATATCTAGATTTAGCACATCTAGATATTTGAACCCACCAACCCGCAGTGGACCAGCTTAGGAGATGAGTTTAGACTTTGGGGAAATGCAAAAAGTTCCACTTGAGAGTGCCAGGTGCAGGTACTTACACCGCCACAGACAATAGAATAGAATAAAACTACGACTCATAGCAGTTTTTTATACTTGAGCCAGAGGTGACGTTGTTAAAATGTGTGGGATTTCTCTACCTGTAAGATTAATGTCTCGGTATGTAGAGTAGGTGTTAAACGACTAATTGAAATCCAATGAACATGTGAAACTATCAAGATAAGGCAGGCTGGCAGCAGATAATAATTATTTTATAAGATTTATTGGTCCACTGAACAATTTATCCGACTAATTGGCATTTAACACAAATTAAGCTTGAGAGAAATCGTCAAACAGTCACCGCACCGCCGACACTCGCTTGTATTTCGTAGATTATAGTATTATAGATATAGAGAAAGCATTTGGCAAAGTAATAAGTACCATGACCAGATTGGTAAAGGTGCCAACTGGCCGCCGAATACGAGGTGTGGCAGCGTCACTACTACAGCTGCCGTACCAGCACCGCATTTTAAATAGCGTCGCTCGCCTGTCAAACCTCTGTCAGATCCATACAAGTTACGTCAGATATGACAAGCTAGTGGCGCTGCTTAAAAAATATTAATTGATAATGTTCAGTGGCGGCAATCCCGCTGGTTTTATATCTTTTTTGCAATGATTTGGCTGTTATATAGCGAAATAACGCTCGACGACGCGTCCTTAGAAATACATAAATAAATATCAGAAGTAACGTTGCGACAAGGCGTCTGCTGTAACCTCATGTCTGCGGCGGCCAATAGGCACCTTAAGTTAGTAATGTTAGAAGTAGGGCGTGCGAAATTGGATAATAAAACTTCAATTGATAATAATGAAGATAAAGTTGATAGGTGAAAGTATGAACCGTATTGGATATTGCTACAGTTATAACTAGTGCTTGTGGTTCTTGATAAGTATTTCTTACTGATAAGGTTTTTGTAGGATGAAGTGATGACTAAATTATTACGTTCTCACTATCAACATGAGCCAAGAAAAGAGGTTTCACTTCCCATATAACACAAAGCTATTCATAAAAAATATGGATATTTTTAAATTTAAAGCACAATATCAGTATCGTATAGGTTCTTGTTCTTACCTTTAAACGACTAGAAAATCGATCATTTGCTCTATGAAAAATCTTAAAACAATAACTATTGCAGACATATTTTATTAGATAGATATTAGAAAGTCGAGTAGGAACTCAAGTAATATAACAATAAAACGGGTTCCGCTCATCTTGCATAATCTTTATTGACCAAAACTCATTTCGCATAACTCGTATGGTCTAAACTTTTTTGGCCGAACCATCACTTTGCCAAGACTTATGTGGCATAAGGCTCGTTTCGTCTAAAACTCTTTAGGCACAATCTTTAAACACCTAAGTTTCGTTTGCTCAAATTTATGTTCGTCTATACCTATGTATAATCTTGTTTTTCGTTATTTTATCTTAATAAATAATATATTAAGTATGTAGTAAATGTACAAATTGTGGTATTTTTCTCCTACATCCCGAAAATTACGATATTGTATGATCAAAAAATCGAAAGTTAACGATCAATATAATTATTACAAACCCCATGAGATCGAAACCTAAAAATAGGTGCGACGACGAGCAAAGCGAGGAGGAGCGTGTTAGGTGCACATGTTCATCAAAACCAAAGCGGAGCGCAGCGAAGCGGAGCGGAGCGTTTTCCAAACAGCGGAAACAATACAAGGCACCAGTTTGCGCTATGTAGGGAGACGCTCCGTCAAAGTTAAAGCCAAACGAATATTATTACTTTGTATAAACCTAATAAACTTATGCCATAGCATTATAAGGCTATTCAAGATTTGGCCATACCATTATTAGGCTAAACAATAATATGCGAAATAACTTTTTACTAAACGAGATTTATGCCATACGATTTTCGGCGTAACGAGACTTTGACCAATCGTTACTATGCAATACGAGATTAGGCAAATAAATCTTATGCCAAAAAAGGTAGAACCCAATAAAACTTTATGGCAATGTAAAAGGAAGCCACGCAAGCAACCGTAAGTTATGACTATTTACGATCAGTCTCTCTCCCTGGCTACTGTAGGGCTAGTTCAAATAATATTTTACATTACACGCTGGAAACCATAGCAGGATAGGCAGCCGATCTTTATTGCTTCACGAGGATTTCTCCTGATTATTTTGTTTGTCCTTATGGTAGCTAAGTTAGTGTAAAAAATATAAGGTCCTATTCCACAATGTCTGGATAGTGGCATAAATAAAACACAGTATGCAGTATGCGTGACAGCATGTCTTTTATCTTTTAGCCCACAGGTAGTCATAATCCAGAAATTGTGAAACAGGCCCTAAATATGTAGGTATAAATAAACCAGTCCCGTGGTGCTAATATGGTAAGAGTTCTATCAGAGGGTAGGTACATCATCATCATCATCAGCCAAAAAAGCCCAGTGTCACTTCACCTAACTTAATTACAATGGAGTACCACTTCTCTACAACTACATAAGTGCACTGTGGTTGTATTTTGTTGTATGTACCTAACTGATAAACTATATGATGTAATCTTTACATAATGAATGATGTGCGTCTCATCAGCTGCACCCACGTGGCTGCGCCTACAGTTCTACATATCTAACTACTGCTGAGATGGCCATTGAAGTGTAAAGCCGATAATCGCAGAGTATGTATTGTATATAATATGCATCATGGTTACGTAGTAAAGACTAAAGACGTAGAATTCATAGTGCAAAAGTCCGAATTTCGCTATCAAGTCTATAAATTCCAACAGATAACAAAGCCATAAATTCTAATTTAGATTACGTATGAGTTAATTTACATATAATATTATTATACCAATCTAATCTACTTCAGAACCATGGTCGCTGCAGCCTTCTATGATACACATACGTATAAGTTGTGTGTGTACAAATGAAGAATAACAATCTATTTACAGATTTACAGAATGATCTATGTGGTCCAATGCATTTTATATAAAAACGATGGAATGGGCTGTTATATCTTCATGACAAAGCAAACAATAAATAGTTTTTCTTACCATTGTTATTGAGATGTGAGTGGTTGGGGGTGCCTCCGAGACTGGAGCTGGAACTCTTCTGCCATATTGTGTTCTGTTGCCTCACGCACGCCAACTCCGCTGCAACAACAAATATTGTAGAAATATTAGAATGAGAACAAAAAATAAAAATATTAAAATATTTTTCTATGGGTCTGTCTAGGAGCCATGTCTACATAATAATTTAATGCTTTACTAGCTATCGTTATAAGATCAGTACAAAGTAATAACCAAGTTTTCTCTATGTTTGCATACAATCTGCTTCATTTGAGTAACTTTTGTACCATGTCATACTCATAAACTGCTTGTTTCTTCATCATAATAAAAATGTATAGCTACTTAGGAAGGTGACCAATAGTGACCATACATGTAATGTAAATTTTACCATTTTAGCCTTATTTTCGCTATAATAATATGTGTATTGCTAATAACTCTGTAATGTTTCACAGACATTAGAAACCGTGTTGCATAGCACATCCCACTCAGAAGCAATATTCATTATTGACTTGTATTGTAATATGAATATTTATGAATAAATAATGTTGTGTCCATCCATGTCGACACTTAAGCATTACATGAACTATGGACTGAAGCTACAAACCACTCTATTTCCTTGCATTAGAGACAGTAATGGCATGGCAACAAACTAATAAAATAGTCCATATTCATAAAGTTTCGTGAATTAAGTTAATGCTACACATTAGGTAGGTAGTACATACAGCTTAATGAGTTGTTGAAGGCATTACATCCAATGATGGATATGTACATGTACTGTACATATCCATCATTGGATGTAATGCCTACGAAATGGGCAGAAATAATTACTGGTTTCATGAGTGATTGCACAGTTACAAGGGAAATTGTGGATTTCAGCATTTGGGAAAATATTGAATGTGGATATGTTTATTTAAGTTTCCTTGACTTAGTTATGTAGTGTAGAAGTGGGCGGGCAAGAATAATATGCCTTTTGAAAGTGCAGTATGGAATGACCTTAAAATCAATGTGTGGGATGATATCTTTAGTAAATATTCAATATTATTTTATGTAAAAGGATGTGTGGTAATCAGGCTGCTATATTTTAAGTTTTGAAATGCTCTGATTTGATAAATCATGACTAAGAACAATAAGAATGAATCTTGAGACCTGGAGGGTGATTCGTGTCACAAAAAAACACCTTCGTTTTCATCTCGTTTTCAGATTTTTACGAACGAGCTATGAAATTGCGATTCACATGGCACTAAAAACAAGCTACATAGTAAGATCGTTTTGAGATCGCAAAATGAATGAACGGAATGGAGAATGACGCGATTCATGTCATTTTTGTTGAACTTTTTGATATCGCTTATCTGTCATATTTTGACGTTTTAGCGATTTTAAACTTTCGAAGAAAAGGGTGAAATTGTTCGATCGTTTTCAGAAAAAATACCTACTACTAACAGTGAAATTGACCATGTACGCATCTCTCCAAGATCTTCAAGCCATTTCTCAGCCGGACAGCCGTCCCTACAAGATACGTTTCCATCTTTACCGAATTCGTAATTTTCCTTTATAGTAAGCTTGTATTAGTGATATTTATTTGATTGGCGTGGGTTTTGGCCTGAGGCCCTCGCAGAATGAGGAAGAATATTTTAACCGAAAGCATACACATTCCCTCAGTGTGCAAATTGTAAGTTAATGAATTAAACACATTGTAATGCATGTATATTTTATTTATTGATAGAACTAATAAATTCTATGAATTATCACAAATACAAAAAAAATATCTAAGGTAGTAATTAGGTCCCTTTACCACTTAATAAAGCTACAGATAATGGCAATCAAAGATTAAAGTCTTATTATTTTTCTCATATTCTCTCCTATAGGTTGGCTGGTACAAAATGCTTTTAGCCTTTTGTATAATTATTAATACTTATATATACAATATTTTGGTAACAATTATTAAACTATTATTGTATATAGGAACTTAGGTAATCAGTAATCACAGGTGCTCCTCTGTTTGAATTGACGCATGAAGAAGAGGAAGAAGAGAGGCGTGAGGCCATTGAAGGCCAGGCGCATGCGCAGGGACGGGATCCTCCCGCGCAGCAGCGCCGCGCTGACCGCGCGCTCCACGCCGGTCGCGGAGCCAGAGCTTCACTGGTCGCGCAACTGCGTCGCCGCTAAAATCTGTGGATATTCAATTTATAGTTAAAACATATACCTACAAAAATATTTTGTACTTATTCCGATATAAATTATGTATACGTATTATTTTACTTTAAGTCTGGTCTTGATTGTTCCTTTCATTAGCCTAGAAAAGACAAAATGAAAAGTTCAGTATGATATTGTACTAAAAAATTACAGACAGATACTAACAAAACTACGCTGTAACATAAATATTCAACACCAGTTTTCCTAAGACATTGGTACCGATTCTGAAGGGCGCACTTCCTAATTTTAAAATGAGCTAAAATCTCTAAATTTAACTGACAGCGCTAATTTTTGCTATTCTGAAGGCAACGATTTTAACGGCCAACTAAATTTAGATGGCTCATTTGACGTCTTTAAAATGAGTGTGGCCATGTACTTAAGGATATTACAATCGAAAATATCGATTAAATTTTTTAACCTTGAAGTACTCCAAATAAATTTTATTGTCCTAAATAGTAGTTAAAAATAATTAAAAGGATTCAATACCCTTCATTTATATTGGTTTTAGTGATAATTTCAAATATTTATGTAACATATTCATAATTCATTATTGCAACTGGTAACTCTGGCTAGAAAATGCTTCTATGGTGGTCTATGGACATTTCCGAGTGATTTAAAAAAATATAATAGAGTAGAGATGGGGTAAGTTGATAAAATAGTGAGAATAATCGAATATAATCGATTATTTCACTAACATATTTTAAGCAATAGTTTTTCAGTGAAGTATGTAAGTAGGTACTAAGTTCTACATCTATGTGTTATCCACGATATTTATTGTAAGTACTTACTTACTTACTTAAATGTTTAATAGTTGATGATGATGTTACGTTATATACTTAAGTAGACGACTGTGTAAGGGATGATATTCATATAAGAATATGAAAAGTATCGAATACTTACAAAAACACAAATACCTTATCAGTAGGTACTTACTTAAGTATTTCCGATGTGTACGTATTTATATTTACCAAAAACGCATATGATTATAATAAAAGTACCTACCCAGGAATCGATCCAGCATCGATTATTTTTTCATTCAAGCATAGTTCGGAAGCAAGTAACATTGCACTAGGTACATCTCTATGGCGCATGCGCGCTGGACTGCAAGAGAGGCGCGCCGCCGCGCTGGCGCGGCGCCATCACCCACCGCCATATTGAATTTTCCGCCGAAAAGTTTGCCGCTATTTTTTAAAAGTATTTTTGTTAAGTCTTTACAATACAAAACAAACATCTATTATTAATTATTATGTTTGTGTTTGCAATATGCAATTGTAAAATCGATAAGGTGCTTGTGTGAAAGTTCACGATTTATTTTAGGAAGTTACCTATATACGTAAAATCTAAGGAAATATTTTTATCAGTTGGGCATCTGGTTATTAACTATCTGGTTACTTATATTTGTGTTCTAGCGTTTTCGTTTCTAATATTTAAAGTTTTGTGTAAATAGGTACCTGTAAGGATAACTTATTCTGTCAACTATCCATACAACTTACCTATATTTACTTTATTTTTCAGAGACAACTACAAAGAAAATGAAAAATCAACTACACCCATAAACTAAACATGAAACGCTGGATACAAGATATTAATTCCTCTCCGGGACAACAATACTAAAACGACCATCAGACCACCTAGTTACCTACCTACTAACTAGAAGGATAATGGAAATAAGATACAGAAATGAAATCAAGCAATTGTGTATATTGGTGTCAGAAAAATTACTCAACCAGTGTGTGTTGTGTGTGTTATTCACCCAAATAAAGTTTTACGTCCATAAAATGTATTTCTTCTTTCATAAAAAGTAATAGTATAGTAGTAAGTACCTATATAGTTTCTTGAAGTCAGGCATATTTTTCAGATAAAAGGTAACCTAGGTAGGTATAACTTGTTTTTTCCTGTAACAAAATAGGTAGTTAAATATTTGAGCTATGTAGAGATCACTTTGAGTAAAATATTCTTACAAGTTGAAAGGGGTAAGTAGAGAGTTAGATAGGTACACAGGTAGGTGAGTTAAGGTTAAGGTGTTCCTCATGTATGTAGAGCCGGTCCGTTTGGAAGAGGAAAGCCGAGGTGTTAGGGCTAGTGTAATCCTGAAGTAGATCGGTAGGTGAGTTGATTAATTTTTAGACCTAGAACTATAACTTAAGTGGTTTTAAGCAACCCGGTTCATGCCTACCTTGTCAGTTACACGTTTTTCAGTCAATCAGTCCAAAGATCAGAAATAATAATATGACAAAACAGAGTCACTTTCACATCGTAGTTTTGCAAAAAATAATAAGTAAGCGTCGTTGCAATTAGCTTTAAATGCTTAAACAACACATCAGCTCTAAGTTAAATCCATATGTATGCACCTACAACAACAATTTCCCATATATTTCACGGTTTTACTTTTAGAAATTTTAGTATAATTTTAACAGGCACCTGTTTAGACCCCTTTTAAATTTAGGAAGAAAGTTGCTAATTTTAAGTTGACAGCGCTAAAAATGGCACCTTCAGAATACCAATTCGACCATCTAACCTAAGTTGAATAGTTTTAACGCTGTCAGATTCAAAATTTAAAGTGACGTCTCTAATTTTGGAGATAAACGGTGCCTTCAGAATGCCAAATAAATTTAGAGAGATTGTAAGCGTTTTTTGACAGCGTTAAAATTAGAATGTGCCCTTCAGAATCGATACCATTATTGGGGTAAAAATGAAGTTAAATTCTATTCTATTATTTAGTCAAACATTTAGGAATAACCTACCTTTTTCCATATGAGGAATCCCTCCTCAAGAATCCTCTCATTGACTGCAGCCTGTCTGTTCATTACTTCAGCTAATCAGCTATCATTGTGAGGGCTGAAGCCGTGGCCCTCTCACAACGCAGTTGCTCCTTCTGCTACTCAAGCACATCGGCTGCTGCTTGTGTTTCTAAAATAATTCAAAACAGAAATTGGATACATCGTAAATTACAATACCTTCTTGACTACAACCGGTAACATTTATATTTAAAAAAAAATAGGTTAATACATTGATACTTACATGTCTCAGTCGTATTTCTCTAAGTAAGTTAAACTTCCTTTCTTCTTATTTTCCAAAAAAACTACGTTGACACGAAAATGAGCAAAGAAAATCAATGTTTTTATGGAGAAAACATGGCGGCTGTCAAAAGTGCCACAGGTTATGAATTTCTTCAACGTTGAATTAAAAAGCTGTTTCTTGATACTTGCTATCGACACTAATTCCAACAAAATATATTGTAGGAACAAAATTATTTAAAACAATTAGTGGTAGTATTTATAATTTTTGCATGGCAATTAAAAAAAATATAGTTTCATACATTTCACTCAAGCCATCCAAATACGAACTAGCGATATGAAAACGAGATCAAAGTATGGGTGCTATGAATCGCGTTTTTAAACATTGCGGATTTCATCTCGTAACTCGTTCGTATCGCTTTACAAATATTTCGGTTGAGATGTGAATCGCGCCCCTGATCCAATAACATAATTTAGAGAACTGTAAGGCTGCAGATATTAAATAAAACTACAATTCTGAATAAATAATGAAGAGATTCTGTGAAGCAAGAAATAGTATGTCATTACACTTGACCTCACCATAATGAGTTGATAGCCAAGGCTAAGCTAAAAATTACATACTTTAAAGTTGGAAATAACTCATTAACTCAATACAATACAGTGTGGTTATAGCTTACCTCTTGTCTCCTGCAGCTCTTTACTCAGTCTTTCATTGGAAATTTTCAAAGTGTTTATTTGGTCTAGCAGGCATGAGAGCAATCGGCTGCCGACCTGACTGCCAGAGAGGCCAGAACTGGACTCTGACCCCGAGTCTACCTCCCCCTTAGCTGGCTGCGCTACATCTGGCAAGCCCTGCACACATGGGTCACTATATCGGCGATTATTGGTGCCTGCCTCTTCCTTCTCATTGGTGTACAAGTCACTGTTAGAGTTGGTGTCAGCCACAGATGTGACTATGGGTGGTAAGCTGGCGTAATCCTGGCTGTCTGAGAACATTTTAGACTGCAGGTAGCTCTTGTTGAAGGATCCGTTGGTGGCCGCGGGCGCACCGCTCACGTCCTCAGGCTTGTCGCGGCGCCGCGGCCGCACCCGGGGGCCCGCCGCGCCGCGCGCCGGCTGGTAGCGCTGCTCCTGCCCGTAGAAGGCTCCGATCACAGGCCCGTTGTAGTAGGTGGGCAGCGTAGGCAACGAGGCGGGCTCCGCACAACCGTACAATAATCTACACGGGTCGAACCCTGGCGCAAACTGACCATTCATTTGCCACCCTGCGCCTCCGTAATCGTACGTTTCCAAATTAGGAGTCACCTCTGGTACATGGTGCATGGTTTTGTCCAACCATTTCGTTAAGTATGAGCCCTTGCTGCTTCGGGTTTTCTTTCGTTTTCCCAAGTTTCCGTTAGTCGTCGCACTACCGTTCACTTGCTTTGGCGTAGAAGACATCGCAACACTTAATTTACCAATCCAATCTGATTGTAGAATATTGCAAATATATTCTGCAGATTAAATATTGATATTTTCAATCCATGTTTATTTTATTAGCACAAAACACGGAAGAGTATCGTGGAAACACAAGTAAAAACAAATTCTTTCCGCTCGCTCACAACACAACCGAACCGATTCCGAACCAAACCTACCATAGAGTAGAGAAGAAAAACAAACGTCAAATTATACTAGTGTTGTTAGTCAAATAATCAATTATCGACAGTCTAGATAGGTCCAAGATAGGTCATTTCTATAACGAACGTGAACGTGAATTTGCATAAATATTATTTATTACAATGTATTTTATTTATTTATTAAATTCTTTATTGCACAAATTAAATTGGTACAAAGGCGAACTTAATGCTAGCAGCATTTTCTACCAGTTAACCTGGTGATGTTGAAAAAGTGATTGGTAGATGATGATGGTTTATATTGAGTACTTAACCGAAATATTAATATCTTAATAAATACCCATCTATACAATATAAATATACACATGATGACATGATACCTAAATAAATTATGTAATGACTATAATAATATGACTGTGATTGACAAACGAAGTCTGCTATATCATATATCATAGCAGACACACTATATTCCATCTAGGTAGTTAGAGCTTTATTTGGTTATCCGATAAAAAAAATATGGATTAAAAAGGAGTAGGTACTTAATTAGGTAACAACTTTTCCGTGAACAAGTGAAGTTGTATCCTACTACCCAACCTACTATTTGGTGTAAATTTATGTCATACATATTTATCATTATAAGTAGTGAAATAATCATAAAACAATTCGGTATGTTAAGTAATTTTATGGTGATTGTTTTTATAATTTTAAATTGAAGTATGTTGAAATTTGGGACACTAATTTGAATATTTTTTATTTTACTGCTCTCGTTAATTTAATAAAAAATAATTAAAGATCGGCTCTTCGACGATTTTATGACGTCATTCGCTACCATGCAGCCGCTGACGTCATCAAGATCGTAACTCTGTGAATATTTACACTTTAGATTGACAGAAGTGACATTTAACAATTGAACATTTTTATTCTCTTTGGTTTGTTATGGACATGGGCATTGTGAAAAACGCTCCGGGGGCCGAGAAAACATTGACTCATAAACTCCAGTCAGAGTGGCCTGGTTGGCTCCCAGTCTTCACAGATGCCTCCAAATTTTCAGATAAGAGCAATGTTGGTCTAGCTGTCTGGCTTCCTAAGTACAAAATTACCCTTAATTTCAAACTCCCCCCTGAATCCTCGGTCTTCACGGGCGAGGCTACCGCTATTCTGGAGGCACTTCTGTACACTGAGTCTCACAAACTCAACAAAACTATTATTCTATCAGACTCTTCTAGCTGCTTACACTCAATTATTTCATTTCCTTTTAAATCAAAATCTAAATTCCCTATCATTCTTCAAATTAGACAAACTCTCTTCCGTTGCAAGACTCAGGGTATAGAGGTGGCTATTGCCTGGATACCTGGCCACAGTGGCATCATTGGTAATGAGTGTGCAGATTCCTTCGCTAAGGATGCCGTTAGCTTGGGCCTGGATACTCATTACCATAATTTTGCCCACGACCTTGCCTCGCTCGCAGGACCGAGGCTTGATAATTCCTGGAAGGAGTCCTGGGAAGCTTCCAGGAACATTAAAGGTAAGTATTACTCCTTAATCCAACCACATATTCCCAAAAGGCCATGGTTTTTTAGAGCAAGACTCCTAGATAAAACCTCCACCTCGACAATCTGCAGACTCCGTCTTGGTCATGCGTGCACGCCTGTGCACCTGGCTAGGATTCGGGTGCGTGATAGTTCGGTTTGTGACTGCGGGACCAGCGAAGGATCTGTCGACCACCTTTTCTTTGAGTGTCCTAACCTTCAAACCTCCCTCTATGATTTCCTCCCTTCCTCTATCCCAAGACCTATAAATATCAATTACCTACTAACACTTGTACATACCCCAATCGCTAACATCCTGTATAAATTCTTCAAAACTAACAATATTAAACTATAAATTTGTTTGTGTTCATTATAATTTACTAACCCTATGTTTGTGATGTCCCTGTATAAATTGTGTCCGTCTGTTTGTTTCAGGTATTAACCTTGTAAATATCTTTAAATCTCCACCGTAAAGACAGCAATTAACATAGTGTGTACCTTAACACAATCGTTTTTGGCCGAATTTGCTGTGTTAGTCACACACGGCATACAGCCACAAACAAAGATTGATTGATTGATTCTCTTTGGTTGAAACTTTAACCTTGCGCAGCGTCTTGAAGGACAAATTATATTTTCATTTTTGATAAAATAATCGGAATCCTTGAATATTTTATATTTTTAAGAATGAGACACTTATTAAGAAGATAATATCTCGAAACGGTTTTGGAATTAGCATCAAAAATTTTAACTTAACATACCGAATTTGAATTTTCGTTTTAATTAAGGTTACGTTATTTTTTGGATCAATAGTCGATCATTAGTACAACACTAGTATAAACAATCAACCACGACCACAGAGTATAGCGACTCATCCTTGGAATAAGGAGTGTTTCGGATTTTATCAGTGCCTTCACTGACTTCACTCCACTCTTACCACCATCACCATACTTGTAGGTGAGGCAGATTTTCCTCGTAAGCACATAAATCATGGCCGGTAGCCCTGGACTATGATGCTGGTAGGCGAGGCCGAGCCTGGTAGAACCATAGTTATAGTAGGTAGGAAGTCTTTAGGACAAACTCCCTACTGCTCAGACAGTTGGAGCCAGCTTAAGTATGACCTATTCTTGGTTATCTAGTTTCCTAGAGGTTTTATAGATACAGCCATAGAAAAATGCGGACTCGGGTGTATACGACGCGCCCCAGTCCTGGCTTCTCTTTAGAGAAGTACCTATAAATACTTAAAAATGTTCCTTGGCCTGCCTGCGTGACCAACCAAACCTTGGCCATGTTACAAGCCCTAGTCTGAATTTGGAGAGAAGTTGAATGACAAGCTGAGCCACCTCCTTTCTGCTTGTCTACCTACAGGCTCATAGTTGATGCGAAGTATAAGGCCTCTACACACCAAAGCCGCTGACCCGGCGGCATAGCCCGGCGGCCTAGTGCCGGCGGGTTAACATAGTACAAAATGAGGCATGATTGTACAAAATTAGGCCGGCGGGTTGAGCCGGCGGCCTGAGCCGCCGGGTCAGCGGCTTTGGTGTGTAGAGGCCCATAGAAACAACGGTTTGGTAAGCTGTCCACAATAATAAAAATGCCAAAATTAAAGAGAATCCTCTATTTATTATAATAACCTGATAGGCTTGTATTCGTGTATTCTCACTAGTTTTTAATTTCAATAAATTAAATTCTAAACATCATACATAATTATAATAAGTGACCTTAATAAGGAAAACTGATTGGATGCATTAATTTAAGTTAGGTACTATAACTAAGTCAAAAATCTCAATTGTAGATAAACATTACACTAACAAGATAGGTAGTAGGTAGGTATGTAGGGCTTTACCACAAAAACTTAAACGGTATTTAACAGTTAACTTGCGCTGTCAAACACCTACAGAATCTGTAAAATTTATTTGTAAAACGGTGTTTAAAGTTTTTTGTGGTAGCACAGGTAATGTTTATAGACAAATAACTAGGTGTATGGGGACGTAGGAAAATGACCACACTATACATATAATAAGTACTGGAGGGCTCCTCTATATTGACGAAAAACGAACGGAAGGTGTCGTGCAATCGGCACGTTTAATACAACGAGATAAAGTCGTGGCTCACGCAGCAGCGCTCCAGCCCTCGATTTTCGTTATATAGATTGACCCCCTGATGTTATTTTTCCAATAGATATACCTAGGGTGTATTTTGTTCTTCATTACCATACATGTATCATTATTAAGGCCACAAAGAAAAAAAACATATTAGTAATAGTAACAGATGCAGAAGATGCTATCTCACTCAATCTTGTTTATGTACAATATGTCCATCTCTTTTATACAACAGTCTATAGTCTATCCATCTATACATAGTCTCCCTTCATTTATTCTAGCTACTTCCGACCACCGCGACTTTGACTCTAATTTGTACATAGCTAAAGTTGTTTTTTGACTGATTTCATAACATTGTAGACGATTATATAAATTTATTTCACCGTTTTTAGTAATAGTGAACTTAAAATGTTAAAATAGAACTGGAATACATATTTATACATAAATAAATTGATAAAATTAAATATACACAATTGTGATAAATAAAATGATTAATAGGAATATGATTCTATCAAATGATGAAATAATAATTAAGCCCTATTCATTATAATAGTTTACATTTATTTGTTAGTAAAAAACAACTGTTGATATCAAAATTGATATTTTTTTAAGGTCCGTTTTCTGTATTCAACGAAAGTTAAAATTCCTTAGTTTTTTAAATTATTTCCTTATGTAGTATAGCTTCGTAATACGATCAGATTCATAAGTAGCGATATGAGTTTGTACCTTGTCAAAATAACAAGCCACCAGCCATGAATGAATTAAGGGCGGTTTTAGGTTTGACAAGGTACATAAGTATATTGAACAATTGTACATAAGTATATTATGATCTTATGAAGCTGACTGTACCAGAGTAACTATATAGGATTTAAAAATGCTATGTAGGTAGTCAGTTTTATATAGAAACCAGCCTTAAATGCAATAGTCAAAGTACGAAACCGACCTATTTACATAAGAGCATATCGGGTATCTAATCTACAGCTGGAAATATCTAAAATAAGTATCTCTCAATACAATGAAGCAGAAAATATGACAATAATATAGGTATTTCATCATACGATGCCTACTGCTTACTTGGCCCATAAAAACCAATTCCGATATAATTATACGTATAAATCATGATTCAGTATTTTGGTTACCTACAAAAAGCTTGATTTTTTATATATTACAGGACCTTAAGCGAATGTATATTTGCTATAATGACAATAAATTTACTAAGCTAACTAACTACTTATATGTTATTTATTATACACAATAACAGACACTAAGATTATACACAAATTAAATTTGAACTTAGGAAGCTGATAACAGAAAATTTAAAATGAAAAATATATATATTATGACTGACGGGATCCACTAGCTCATCAAAAAGTAACAAATTTTATGATCTAATCATTTGTAAATGGCAGTATTTCTAGGAAGCCAATGGACCCTTTGATCCGTGTCAGTTTATGCGACGTCGCAGTATTATTTCAAATAGCTTAGTACGACTTGACTAACTTAACCAACTGCTCAGCTCCCATAGCCCAAAACCTTGCAACAAACTTAGCCCAAGTCTCAAAATTTTAATAAAATACCCCAAGTCTCTTAGACGGGTCACTTGCAACAACATTTAAATTGATTAAAAGAAAACAAATAAATAATAATGAGGACAATTCGAAGCACACAAGTGCTATTGCATTACCGAAGCCATCTTTGATCGCTTTACAATCTAAATGCTATATTTACATGTACGTGAGTTGAGAATATTCTTTCGTTACACTCATATTAATTCGACTATACAAGAATCTCAATTCTATTTCTATCTAAAACATACATCCGTATAACAATGTCTGAAGTATCGTTCAATGCCAGCGATGCGCTCTGACGCTATATCTTGTCTCTCTCTCTCTCTTCTAAAGGCGGATAATCTATTCAATACTGAATTCTATCTATAATGAAAGAAATGAATACATTTCTGAGGGTATGTTTCTTGAGGAATGCTGTTCAATTTCATCTGTAGATGTATGTAGATGATGCATGTATTTACACCATGGTTACATTTTCTAAGTAACTACCTAATCATTTTCAAGAAGCATGAAATATACCTAATAATATTTTTACATATCCACAAATCCGATAGGTATAGACCGTACATAATACGCAAAGGTTTAATATAATTATAGTTTTTGTGGCAGAAACAGAAGTGAATATAAACTTGTCACGATATAGTTTCAGAACGATCGCCTTTACACACTAGCACACATTCACACAACCTTGCTTTATGGAATAATGACGTCATCACTGGGGCCGACCGACCGCCGGCCTCACCGCACTTGTAACTTGATTGTCACATCAAATAAGAGCATGAGAACCGATTCTGAAGCAACCAATTTTAAAAGTAGCGCGACTTCATGATTGCGAAGATTTGACAGCACTAAATTTAATGCAGCTTGCTCCAGAATAGCTCCCAATAACTCCGAATTTTCCACTGATAATGAGAATCCACCGTTCAATAGTCTGTTGAGCAACCGACGGGGTCGGTCGCGGGCGCGGGTCACAGCGTGCGCGCGGGGCGGGGGGCGCGGGGCGCGGGGCGGCGGCAGCGCGCGAACACCGCGCACTAGTCGGCCGCGTCCTGCCTGCCCCCCGCCCCCGGCCCCCCCGCGCCCCCCGCCCCCGCGCGCGCCCCCGCCGGCCGCGCCCACGTGTGCACCACGCCGTCCGCGCACGCCGTCACGAAGTACTCGGCGCGGAACAGCAGCGCCGTGAGCCGCTCGTGCGCGATCTTCTTGCACACCAGCGGCTCCAGCACGGGGCACTCGTCGAAGCGCGGGCAGGACGCCGTGCCGATGAGCCGCAGCGGGTCCAGCGCGTCCCCCCGCGGCGCGCCCGCCCCCGCCTTGCCCTCCGGCTTGGACGACAGGCTGAAGTTGCGGCGGTGCTCGGAGCGCCGCTCGCCGAACGAGAACCCGGCGAGGCGCTGCGTGAGCGAGTTGACGCCGAGCGAGCCCGAGCCCTCGTCCTTGGCGCGGCCCACGCTGATGTTGAGCGTGGCCACGTTGTTGCGCGCGCGGCCCTTGCCGGCCGGCTCGGGCAGCTCGGCGTGCTTGTGCGCCACGCGGCGGCGCGGCTGCTTGCCGGGCACGCCGTTAGGGCTGGCGGGGGGCGCGGGCGCGGGCGGGGACAGGTGCGCGGAGGCGCGCGCGCGCGGCGGCGGCCGCAGCACGTCCTCCGTGAGGTCCCACAGGCACAGCTGCGTGTCCTGCGAGACGCTGCCCAGCCGGTAGCACGGCGCCGCCTCGCCCGCCGCCGCCGCGTGCTCGGGGTCCGCGAAGCTCAGCACGTAGGGGTCGAAGGCGACGACGGAGACCCAGGAGCGGTGGCCCTGCCCGCGCGCCACCACGCGCCGCTCGGCGCGCGACCACACGGTCACCAGGTCGTCCTCGCCGCCCACCACCACGTAGCGGCCGTCGGGCGACCAGCACACGCACAGGAAGCCGCCGAAGTACGAGCGCGCGCGGCCCACCAGCTCCATGGTGTCGTAGTGGAACACGCGCAGGAAGCCGTCCTGGCTGGCCACGGCGAGGTCGGCGCCGCACGGGGAGAAGGCGAACTCGTTGATGGCGGCGCCGGCGCCGATGAGCCAGCGGTACAGCGGGTTGCGCGTGGACTTGGCGCGGCAGGTGTGCACGGAGTAGCCGTCGCCCTGCTTGAACAGCTGGTAGGCGGGCGCGGCGCCGGAGCCGAGCTCCTCGTTGTACACGTACAGCTGCCCCGACGCGTGCGCCGCCAGGAACAGGTTGCTGCTGCCCGGCACCCAGCGGATGCACGTCACGCGGCTCTTGTCTATTAGCCTCTGGAAAAATGCAGTACACGCTTTTTACATCTTGATGGATATGATTTATTAATACTTTTGTGTGAACTATGATGGTAATTCTAATATGAATTGGTTTCTTTTATGTGGCTCTTATATCAATAAAAACAGACTTGAATGATAATAAATTTCTTGTGATTGGGATTTCTATATTTTCCAAACATTCTGAGCTAAATAGTATACAACTTTGGTTAGGTTAGGTAACTTCAGAAGCCACACTGAGGTAAGGGAAAATGAGCTCACAGGTGTTTGTAAAGAAACTACAAAGAGTAAAATTTCATGTGGGAGGTCAAATATGAATGTAAAACATGCCAACAATGCATAAGAAAAGAAAATCATTTTTTATTCTTAGTAAAATTACACCATTTGTAATGAAATTCAAATGAACTACACCCATATGTAGCCAGTCCAAATAGTTCTAAATAAATTTCATTTCTAACTTACCTCTTCATTGTATAATTTACTTAATTCCTTTTTAATAGGGTCTATCAGTTGTATTTGGCCAGTTGAGAACCCAATGACCAGTGAAACCGTGTCCGGTGTGAGTGTGACCGTGTTGAAATCATGGCAAGTTGGGTTGGTGCTCTTATACATTTTCTTGTCAACTGGTTTTGTGAGATCTACTGCCTGGAAAAGAAATAATTGCATAATTAATTTCAATACAATTTCTTTCCTGTGGAAATTGGGACTGTCTGTAGAATTGAAATATTTCATTGGTGTTGCTGCCACCACCAGCTTGTAGGCTTTGTGAGATGTGAAAGTTAAATTAATTCCTTAAAAGATCTATCTGGGTTGCTTTAGATTTATAGATAAGAAAAACAAAGTTAATTTAAACATATTTCTTTGACATTGATATTAAAATTTCAAGTATTTAATAATACCTATGAAACTGGTTTTAGCAATAAAATAACATCAGTTTCCTGCACCATCTATAAAATCTGTTGAATTAATTATCATCCTTGAAGCACACACTTAAGATGAACACTGACTTGTCTCTACTCTTGAATGTAATAGGATATGAGAAGTAATCTGGTTAGGTACCTCTCTGTTCTATTAGTAAAATCAATAATTACATACAGTGCACAATAAAATAACATTGTAAACATGTATTGATTAGAATGATATTTGTAATAAGTTCAATTTAATCAACAAAATGATATAAACATAACTTAATCACCCTGGTTCAGGGCTTCTTTCAATACACAGTGGGCATGCATAACAAATAACATTATACAGTCCTCATGTTGTCAGTATTAAGATAAAATCTTATCTACTCAGCAACCGTAATCTACTGAAACACTATCGGCGATCGTCCCCGGGCCACTGACGCAATCCTACGGTCTATCGCCCTTAGAACAGAAACATAAACAAAACATCGACCTCACCTTCTTGACTCCTCTGTACACGTAAACATAGAGCTCCTTCCCGTGGTTGAAGCATATCCGGTCGTCGGAGCCGGGCGGCCCCTCCGCGGCGCCCTCGGCGGCCGGCGGCGGCAGGGACACCAGGGACACCCTCACATGCGAGGCGCCGGATCCACTCGGGTAGCCCACACGGTTCGGGCGAGAGTATTCCGAGAGCGTCATCAGCCTGTACGTCCCCTCCCTGGTCACAAATTGGGTCTTAATGTCGTCCTTCCCGCCGGAATCAGACTGCACGGCCATGTTAACATATTATCCTGTTATAATTTCATAAAACTGTCGCCAAGGAACACAAAAAGTAAAGAAGCCCGAAAAGAATGACAGATCAGTCAGACACAGACAGATCCTCTATTTTCAAGTTGCCTACACTGCAAAAGAAAAAGTCAAGCCGGATATACACGATGGTTTTTGTCGGGGAAGGTTGTACGTGGAATGGGCGCGTGTCGGTGATGATAAAGAAATTTGATTTTGGGTAAACAGCCATAGTAACATAATGTAAAAAACCATCTTCAGGTCAGGTTTATAGTGGAGTAGTGGTCACCATCAATCACCATCGCCATCACATCACCACCGCACCTGTGAACCTTTGAGGTGTGCTGCACACCTTATTAAAAACAAAGACTATTCTGTGATGCGTTGTCCGTGGTTGACTCAGGTTAACCAACTTAAAGAGCAAAAAGAAAGAGACAAAACTTCGTTGTTTGACAGTATGTTAGTGGTCTCTTTCCCTCATTCAATGCTTCTTTCAAAATCAACATTCGATTTTGTTGTAATTTTTCTCTGTTGGATTGGACTACTTTTACAAACATTGAATATTTGCTGAAGCATACTATAATTTTGAGTTTCCTGAATGATTTAATGTGGTGTCATCATGGCTTACCATTACGTAGTTACAGCACAGAAGCCAACAGCAGTTACAGCATGTATCACGGGTAAAAATGCATTCTTCTGTTATTTGATATTGAGGTTATGTCTGTGTATACTACAGTCAATAAATGGATGCTTTATCAACGAGGAGGCACATTCATAGGCTCCCCAGACAATCTGCAAACATCAACCGCCTACTAGCAGCATCCCTGCACCAAATACGCCATGATCACAACATTCCACAATGCATTCGCCGCCGAAACCGGTGCCTTTCAATGCCTATAAAGTTTTCCTAAATTGTTGCCAAACAACATAACTTTTTCCCCTCTTAGCTTTACGATGAATAGGTATGTTTATTAGGACATGATGCTATAATTGCATTTGGATATGATGAATATGTTTATTAGAACATGATGCATAATTGCATTTGAAACTTTGCAGGCAACTTCACGTCCCCAACGGACCTGAACCTCCTGGTAGCGAAGGTGTCTCGCCTCGAGATGTACCAGGTGACGCCAGAAGGCCTGAGGCCCATGAAGGAAGTTGGGCTCTATGGCAGAGTTGCCAAGATGAAACTCTTTAGACCACCAGTGAGTAAATATCTGACACTGTTTTGGCGAAAGCTATGGATGAAGTTTATATTATAATTTATTGAGGAAGTTTTTGTAAGGCAAACCATTGCAAAGACCTATCTAGTCATTAATTCCAGGCATTAAGCAAATATCTAATCATTAATTAAATATGTAACTTATTAAATTATCAATAGGGCATTTCACTGTCATAATTCCCAATATTGATTACGCAAAACTTTACTAACCTTGACTTTTATTTCAGAATGAGAATAAGGATCTTGTTTTCATCCTCACTTCCCGCTACAACGCTATGATATTAGAATGGAGGACGGGTGCCAATGGAGAGCTAGAAGTAGTTACCAAGGCCCATGGAAATGTCTCCGACCGCATTGGGAAGCCATCAGAGAATGGTATCCTGGCTGTCATAGATCCACAAGCTAGAGTTATAGGCTTAAGATTGTATGATGGGCTATTTAAAATAATTCCTCTGGATAAGGATTCTACAGAATTAAAGGCAGTTAGCTTGAGGTAAGCTTCTTATATGTATTGAGATTATATTATGTTTAATCAAATTACCTAATGAGAAATAACAAAACTGAGATGTTGGTATAAAGTACTGACCTTTTACTATTTCATCTATTATAGTTATAGCATATTTCTATTACAGGCTTGAAGAATTAAATGTATATGATGTCGAATTCCTGCATGGATGTGCCAACCCAACTTTAATTTTAATACACCAGGATCTTAATGGAAGACACATTAAGGTAATTAATGTAATTTTGACTCTTGTTACAAAAGAAACCTTAAATTAAGTAATTCCAAGTGTGCAGTTTGTAATTCATAATTATTGGTTGTTGAAACTATATTTACCGATATGTTCTATAGATGTTAATACCTTGGTACATTTTATCATTTCAGACTCGGGAAATAAGCTTACGAGATAAAGAATTCATGAAGATACCCTGGAAACAAGACAATGTGGAAACTGAGGCTTCCATACTGATTCCTGTGCCGAGCCCACTTGGTGAGTTAGTCAGTTTCTCTCAGAGATCCTTTAACCACCTTTACAATGAAGCCAAAGTACTGCTCATAGTACACGTACTGATTGCATGTTTACAAAATCATTAAAAAAACCATAAAGCTAGTTCAGATTATCACTTTTACTGTAACTGTAAGCCAGGATCTTTTACCTTTTATTCTGTTTCTTGAAAAATTCAAATATATTTTTCAGGTGGAGCCATTGTGATAGGTCAAGAGTCAATAGTGTACCACGACGGGCAGAGCTACGTAGCTGTGGCACCCCCTCAGATCAAGGTATCCACTACACCATATTTATTCCCTCTCCATTTTGTACAATCATGTGATAGAATTTCGAAAATTCTTTCACTTTTCACTCTCTTAGATCCTGCTTCTGGACTCTGGGTTCGAATCCCATTCAATCAATCCCATTCGTATGATGAGTACTTATGTTTGGATGTTGTTTATGTATATAGATATATTTAGATAGCCATGTGTGAGATCCCCAAACATTAACCCTTTTATCTCAAAACTCCCCCAAAAGGACTAGTACGGGGCGCATTTAAGACGTGACAAAAGTTCACCGTCGAGCTCGCTCTTGAGGCCGCCCGATGTGAGTGCGCGCGATTCTAAAATTATGCACCCTAACTAAATGCGCCCCGTGCTATTAAGCCCGGAAAACCTTTAAATTCACAATACAAATACCAACAAATTCACCCCCAATCCCTCCCCCAGTCGACACCCATCAACTGCTACTGCCGCGTGGACACGGCGGGGCTGCGCTACCTGCTGGGCGACGTGGCGGGGCGGCTGTTCATGCTGCTGCTGGCCACCGCGCCGCCGCACCAGCAGCCCCGGGTCAACGACCTCAAGGTGGAGCTGCTGGGTGAGTGCATCTCCATAAGATAGGCTGCTGCAAGGACAATAAGTGGTGCTATAGCGTCGGTACCAACCTATGCGACTGTGGTACCGCCCACAGACTATGGAGCATTTACTCTCCTGTCCCCTGTGCCCTTCCACCTGCACTCGGGAAAACGTACTCCAGGCCAACAAGAATGCTATCAAAAGTGCTTCTGTTTGGCCTTGACAAATAAAAAAAATCGCATGATTACTGACACGAAAGAAGAAGAAGTGCATAACCACCAGTAGATAAACGAGAATGATGTACCCTACAATCAACTGCTACTGGCGACGTGGTGCCGCCGCACCAGCAGCCCAGGGTCAACGACCTCAAGGTGGAGCTGCTGGGTGAGTGCT
This sequence comes from Plutella xylostella, assembly GCF_932276165.1. Classification (NCBI taxonomy): domain Eukaryota; kingdom Metazoa; phylum Arthropoda; class Insecta; order Lepidoptera; family Plutellidae; genus Plutella; species Plutella xylostella. The sequence continues at coordinate 7,532,324 of NC_064005.1, forward strand.
GTCATGTCGGGGTCACCAGTAGATACAATCAACTGCTACTGCCGCGTGGACACGGCGGGGCTGCGCCACCTGCTGGGCGACGTGGCGGGGCGGCTGTTCATGCTGCTGCTGGCCACCGCGCCGCCGCACCAGCAGCCCCGGGTCAACGACCTCAAGGTGGAGCTGCTGGGTGAGTGCATCATGTCGGGGTCACCAGTAGATACAATCAACTGCTATTGCCGCGTGGACACGGCGGGGCTGCGCTACCTGCTGGGCGACGTGGCGGGGCGGCTGTTCATGCTGCTGCTGGCCACCGCGCCGCCGCACCAGCAGCCCCGGGTCAACGACCTCAAGGTGGAGTTGCTGGGTGAGTGCATCTCCATAAGATAGGCTGCTGCAAGGACAAACTCTGCAAGTGGGGCTATACCGGTGGTACCAACCTATGCGACTTAGGTACCGCCCCCCAGACTATGGAGAATTTACTCTCCTGTCCCCTGTGCCCTTCCACCTGCACTCGGGAAGACGTACTCCAGGCCAACAAGAATGCTATCAAAGTTGCTTATTTTTGGGCTGGACAAATTTAAAAATTCGTATGTTCACTGACACGAAAGAAGACGAAGTGCATCACCGAGGGGTCACCAGTACATAGACGAGTATGGTGTACCCTACAGTCGACTGCTACTGAGTGCCGTCACGTCGGGGTCACCAGCGAGGTAGAACGAGTATTATACATGGCTGAGTAGTAAAATCATAGACATTGTAATACTGTGTTGCTGTTCAGATAGACCGTGTTCTTAGTAAGTGCCATCACGTCGGGGTCACCATCCTCTTAAGCTAGTCTTTAAATATACAATATAAAAGTTTATTGACATTGTAATACTGTGTTGCTGTTCAGATAGACCGTGTTCTTAGTAAGTGCCATCACGTCGGGGTCACCATCCTCTTAAGCTAGTCTTTAAATATACAATATAAAAGTTTATTGCCCCAATCGTAATCGTTAATACTTTCTCTGTACATTAAACTAAATGAAAACTGAGCTTGAAAGATCCGTCAGTTATATCAATGGTTGTTTCGGGCTCCTTTCACACTTCCGACGTTCACAATGAAACCAACAAACTGACCCAATAATCTAACACACAACCCTCTTTCCCCACAGGCGAAGTGCCGATACCCGAATGCATGACGTACCTCGACAACGGGGTCGTATTCATAGGCTCCCGTCTCGGCGACTCGGCTCTAGTCCGACTAACCACGTCCAGAGACGAGACGACTCAGTACGTGCAGCCCATGGAGACCTTCACCAGTCTCGCGCCGATTGTCGACATGTGTGTCGTGGATCTGGAGCGACAGGGACAGAATCAGCTGATTACTTGCTCTGGTGAGTTGCTGTTGCATTTTATGTATGTATTCAAACTCACCTTTTATATATCTCGCCACTCTAAACCCAACCTTATCCCCTCATAGGAGTTTTCAAGGTTTATTCCCTTCGCAATATCCAGTACCAGTGTACGGTCAGCTGCATAGTCAAGTACATAGCTTTATATTTTTGTACCTTTTCAAACAAAACATCAATGTTTGAATGTATAAATAGGCAGTTAGTGAGTTTGACAAGATTCAAAAGTGTATGTATAGCTACTTATGCTGCTAACTGTACTTTCTAAGCCTTGTCACTTTAATCTTATAGGGATAAAATTAAAGTGACAAGGCTTAGAAAGTCCCCTCTCCAGAAGCATTCAACATAAGTAACCTACTAAACCATTAAACCAAGTCACTCTAATTTCAACCCTATTTTCACACAGGAGCGTTCAAAATGGGCTCCCTGCGCATCATCCGCAACGGCATCGGCATCGGCGAGCAGGCGTCCATCGACCTGCCCGGCATCAAGGGCATGTGGCCGCTCACGCTGCGCGGGGACTCGCACCACGACACGCTGCTGCTCGCCTTCGTGCAGCAGACCAGGTTATTATGTGCCTTAATTGGTGTGTTGCGCTGCGTTGCGTGGCGTCGCCCCAAAAGAAAGATCGTCCAAATGATTCAAAAATGAAGAGGCAAGGCACTAATAGGGCCTCGCCTTAATAGCGGCCAAATACAGTTGAAATTCTATTGCTCTAGAATTCGTGCTTCCTGCAAGTGGTAATGTTTGTACTAGACGTAGTTTTAGGACTCCTTGGAGGTGCGTAGTATAGCAGGGTTTACACAAGGACGATACGCATAGGGCGAGTGACTATTCGGGGATGCTGCAGGCGCTGCAGCCTATTGGCAGAATCGGATTATGCCGTATTTTCACAGGAAATCTGAAAGCGCAGAATAATTTACTACTGAAAGTCTATTAGTGTCCTATATATATTCCATAAGGTTGCACAAAACAGCTAACTTTTCCTAATAATTCTGTTGCTAAAGCAGTAATTCCTTGCAGAGTGCTGGCGCTCAACGGTGAAGAGGTGGAGGAGACAGAGATCAAGGGGTTCGTGTCGGACCGACAGACCTTCTACACGGGCAACGTGGCGCACGGACAACTCATCCAGGTGAGTCATAGCAGTATACATGTCTCCGCACATAGAAGCGTAACGTAAAGGGATCGCCTGATCGCCTCTTTTTCTTCTGTCAACGAGCTCGCGAACGCCTGGTAAGTAGGTAGGTAGAAGAAAAAAAGGCGATTCATTTTCGTTACGATTATAGTATTTTTTTATGATTAGTTCTTCTGTGATTTGGTTCAGTTACTATTTTATAAAAAAACTTATTAGTTTATCCCTGTTGATATTGAACTAGAACCGTGTATCTCTTGTGGTCTACATACGTATGGTATGGTAGGTATGACAAGGTTTGACTATAAATAAAACAGTTGATTAAATTCTGTTTGTATTTACCATTCTAAATAATTATCAGATTTTTTTTATTATATAATATTATAGGATCACATTTTTATTTTATGTTATAAAGCTATAGCTTATATTCATATCATATAAATAGGTATAAGTATTCACCTATACGAGTAAAATAAAATAAAAACTTTAGTACGATATTTTCACATACAGGAACTGCTCATGAATAAAATAAAAACATAACAAAATACATTATATCGGATGTCCATGCTCCGAAGCAATCAAATCCGCGGCTTTCTCCGCAATCATATACACGGGAGCCATGATGTTGCCGCTAGTTATAATTGGCATGACGCTCGCATCGACAACCCTCAATCTCTCCACATGGTAGACCTTCAGCTCGTGGTCCACAACTGACCCCATAGGACAAGTGGACGCCTGATGGTGCTGCGCTGCCACCATCGTTAGACAATAGCACCTCAAGTACTCGTCGCTCAGAAACTCGTACTTGTCACACTGAGGCAACTTTACTTTGACTACCCTCGAATGCACGCTGCTAAAGTACTGCGTATCGAGGATGCCTAGATGGTCTAGCACGCGCCGGATGCCCTGGATCGTCATGTCCAGGTCTGCGGGGTTCTGGAAGTAGTTGGTGAAGTATTCCGGGTCGTCTTCCACCCTAAGTCCCGTCACTCGGACGCCGCCTCTGGATTTGGGACGCAGCAGCGCGAAGTTTAGAAGAAATATCTCGTATTTGGCGTTGACGTCCAGAACCGACTGCGTCACCTCATCATTGTAGAAAAATGTTTCGCTGAGCGTCCCCTTCAGTCGTGGCGATGATTGGTTGTAGTAATACGCGACGATTTGGAAGTCCGGCTGCAATAGATTGCACGTAGAATAGAAGCCTTGGAGTCCCAATGTGATTTGGTTTAACGTGTACTTTGGACATGGTCCGGTCTCGTTTGAGTTGTCGTGATGGGCTCCGGTGATGAAGAAAGGCAGCTGGAAGTGATCTTGACTCTCTGTCCCGACCGGCAAGTCGACTAGTTGAGGCACCCCAAGTCTTTGCAAGTCAGCTTTAGGCCCTATACCCGAAGCTATAAGTAACTTTGGCGTATTGATTACGCCTGTAGAGACAATAACCTCCTTTTTAGCGAAGAAATTCAATTTGGTCCCGTTTACTACAACTTCTAATCCGTATGCTCTTTTGTCGTTGTCTATCAAGACTTTTGTAGCGTATGCGTGCTTCAGAACGTATAGATTCTTCTGTTTGTTGCCTACCAAGTACGCCTGAGCTGTGCTGTACCTCACACTCGGAGGCTTTGACTGTGTGTAAAGAGTTCTAGCTATTCCGAAAGGAGTCGGTCCATTGACATCCAATACCGGTTTGATACCAATCTCTCCCATGGACCTTAATAGAATATCTAGTTTCTCATCGAAGTCTGGGTCGACAGGTCTGGGTTTGGTGACTATGATAGGTCCGCGGGTGCTGTGGTAGGGGCCGTACTCCGGGTTGGTCAGTATCTCCTCGTCCTGGAGGTCCTCGCTCTTGAGGAAGTAGGGGAACACGGAGCGCCAGTCCCAGCCCGGCAGCCCCAGCGCGGCCCAGTTGTCGTAGTCGGTGGGACTTCCCCTGTAAATTATTAATATTATTTTGAGAAACAATTTGGGAACAGTGGCTAGCTAAGATTAGAAGCAGATCACATCCTAAGGCAGAGAGCAGTGGCCAAGGGTTAATTTATTTGTAGGGAAAGCTGGTGGGACAAAAAATTATTTACTCATCATGTGATATTTGCATATAAAATATCAAATAAGTCAATGCAAAAGGGAATATCAAAATATTTAATTGCAGCTTACAAAAGCTGAGTGAATCGTGTGTGATTTTATGCCGTATCTTGTCACTTGCTACCTGTCTCATGATATTACACGTAGCACGTAGTTGTTATATCCATGGAAACAATAATGTTTCCATGGATATAACAACTCCTACCCACATCTCACCTCACATAGATCATGCTGTTAACCCCTGAGCTGCCGCCCAGCATCTTCCCCTTAGTTATAGGGAAGAGGTTGGGGATCCTCTGCGCGTGGCCGCAGTGCGCGTCGTACGTGTAGTAGTTCCAGTCGTACTGCGAGCGCACCAGCCCGCCGATCAGCCCTGGCACCTGCGACGGATGAGACGTTAAAACAAGACTTATAAGCTGCGTAGGTACAGACCGGCCGAACGAACGCCCAACGATGGATATTTATCATACATAATACAGGGCAGATTGTAGCAACGAAATCCGTTCGTTGGCGTTCGTTTGGCCGGTCTGTACGCAGCTTTAAAAAAGAGCGGGCGCACTTTAGAAACTTTTTGCCTGCGGGCAGTTTTGACTTTATATTCCATGTTATCAAAATGTATGAAAGGTCGCACACTATAGAGCTAGACAAACGATGTCGTTGTCATATCATGGAATATAATGACAAAACCGCCCGCAGGCAAGACCTATATAAGATAACTTTCTTTAAATTAATTATGCATACGTTTTACGAAGCCTGACATTAGAAAAAGACACATGACTCCTCAATAGGCAATAACCGTATCGAAATAAAGTAAAAACTAGTTCATAGCAACACAGCGAGCAAGGGCAATAGATTGATTCGATTATAATTCAATATCTAGAGGCAAAACCACGACCTCACACAATAATTAGACCGATACATTTCATACATGCAATCTAACACTGTTGTTTTCAGAATCGATCACACAAATTATTAAGTTTTTAATATTTAGAAAAACTGAGTTTGTATTTGTTAATAAGTATACCGGAATTTAACATACCTAAGTATTATTTAATTTTTATTCCGGAAGTGTTATATTTCTGCTAAGGTATATTTATTTATATTAGGTATGCTGTAATATTTAGTTATAATAATCATGCCCGCCAATTTCGAAGGTTGAATTTCCACGAAAGGCCTCGACCCGTGTACATTTTCCTTTAACAGATAAATGTTGCTATCAGAACCGGCGAAACCGGGCCTATAAAAATGTATGATTATTCTGAAATACTCAGTACTGAAAATTATCTGCAAGTACTTATTTAAATGAAGACCCAATAGGTACTTGCCATTTATTTATACATAGTAGATTTTACAATGGTAAATGAACGGTGTCACCTGGAAAATATAAAAGTTACCATGGGCATTTCATGGCAGTTGTATCAGCTGAGAATAAAATAATATAGCCGATGATCAAGGATAATAGTCTTTTATTTTGTAAAATATAGCATGAGTCCTGTGATGTTTGATTGACATTATGCTTATGTCTGGTAAATAAATTTGGTTTTACCTTAAAACCAACAAAAATGACAGTTAAAATGTATGGATTTGACAGCTGTCATAGGGCTCATGCTATATTTTACAAATTAAAAGACTATTATCCTTGACCTATAGAGTCACAGCACATATAAGCGTAACGTAAAGGGCTCGCCTTTTTTTCTTCTGTCAACCAGGCGTCCGGGGACGACCTCGACAGGTTTTTGCCTCAATGGCCGAAGGAAGCACATGATCGGGAACTGTGGTCAGTTCATAAGGAGGCCTTTGCCCAGCAGTGGGACAATACACAGGCTGCATAAAAAAAACAGGCGTTCGAGCTCTTGTTCTACTGGTTGACAGACGAAAAAGAGGCGATCCCTTATATGTGCGGTGATCCATAGTGTCCAACATACGACGCTGTCGATGGGCGGGTCACCGCCCGCTTCCACCAGCAGGGCGGTCCACCGCCCGCCCGCGGTCAGCCGCTGCGCCACGATGGCACCCGCAGTCCCGCCGCCCGCTATTATGAAGTCGAATGTGGCTCCATCTGGAATCATATTGTATTATTGAACATCGCCATATACAGGGTTTTGCAAAAAGGGTGTAAGCCGAAACCGGAAGTGTGCAGCATAGCAAGTAAGCCCGGAAATGAAAACAGAATGTCGAAATTCGCGAAATAAAATATTTCTTTTTATTTATAGTTAAAAGTCAGGTGAAAGTCTCTATGTATAGTTAAAAGTCAGGTGAAAGTTTCTACAGCCCTATTCAGTGATATTATTATGTTGCTATAAGACCAGCTGTAGCCCGCGAGCTTCGTCTTAATAGGTTCTTTCGTTGGGATTCCGGGATACAGGCGCGTATGTTAATCCAGGGTGTCAGTTACCATGCCAAATGTCATCGCAATCCGTTCAGTAGTTTTTATGCCACACTTCATCCATTCATACTTATGTAGGATTGAACACCGATAAAGCCCGATTTACTACTGAAAGTACCTAATGCAGATTTCCCATCACCATCAAAATACGGTACGCTAATACGGTATATCCTATAAGCATTAGTTGAAAGAAAGCGGGAGTAGATAGTTCAGCATTACTACATGCGTACCTTTCAAGCATGCGTCTTGAGGCCAGTCCGGGACGTAGTTGATCGCCGTCAAAAACGCCATACACACACAACTCGTGCATGCAACCATTTTTTAAATTAGTTAACTAGGTAAATTAACTATAAAATATATTTATTTAATTACATATAGTCATCACGATTACACACTACACATCCAAACTAAAAGACACATGAATAGTAAAGAAGCTACCCTACAACTGAACAAATTTTGTGTAAATAATTACAATATTATCTTAACTTCAAGGATTTTAGTACATATAAGTACATAAGGGTTCAGTACTTACATAATTTCACACACACAGCTGCAGCGTATTTTAAATGTTAATTAAACCGTTTTTTGTTCATTCCATTGTATAATAAAACAGCTATAAATTAAGCTATTTCCTAGATGGAATAAGGATAATAAATTCGAATCGTGGAAAGGAAGAATTTATATGTATACTAACTTCATGTTTTATTTTATACAGACCCCATTCTAGCAAAAATACCGATATTTAACTAAATTAATGCTAAGGTTCGATCACGCACGGCAACTACATACATAGATAGGTAAACAGTAGGTATTTTTTCTATTGCTTACTCAGTTGGTGTTAATTTATCGTTAGTATTGTTTTACTTGGTGTATTCATTTGTCATGCCTTTTACTTCCACGAAACTAGGAATTTTAGAAAGTACGTGCTTAAAATATACAAAATGTGTTGTTGACTGTGCCCGAAGGATATAAAACCGTCTATTCCTCACCTATTCACATGACTACCGGGTGTACCTATATGTTAATGCATCAGTAGTCAAACTGTTTTTTTATTCCTATTTTTTTAAACATTTACGATAGAAAGTTAACAATAGCATTTTTTCTATATGGTTGGAACGTAACAAGTGGACATGCAGGATAATTAAATACCTACATTTATATGAACCATTTCATTTTATTCAGGTAATAGGAGTGGAAAAAAATATTGGAGTCCGCAATGGGTACCCAGTAGTAGTGATAAGTAGGCAACTATGTGTATAATATGTATAACTGTGTAGATATATTAGCTGTCCGATATCCATATTACCTACAGCCTGTAGTCTACAGGCTTTGCCTAGCTCGGGGTCGAATGGTCGTGTGTGAGATGTTTACCTGCTATTATCATTTCAGTAACAATATGTTTTTCACTCCTCCCCAGGTGACAGACGAGGGCGTCCGCCTGATAGGGCGCGACGCGACGGGCGAGTGGGCGCTGGTGGCTCAGTGGGCGCCGGAGGGCGCGCGCGGCATCTCCGTGGTGAGCTGCAACGAGAGCCGCTGCGTGGTCGCCGCCGGGCCGCGGGTCCACCTGCTGGCCGTGCATCCCGGGAGGCTGGAGCTCATCGCGTGAGTGTGTGCGTGTGTGTGTGTGTGTTGGTCCACCTGCTGGCTGTGCATCCAGGGAGACTGGAGCTCATCGCGTGAGTGTGTGTGTGTGTGTGTGTGTGTGTGTGTGCGCGCTGGCCCCGGGTCCACCTGCACTGTAGCTAAGGCGGTAGTGGAGCTGCTTCCGAAGCTGGGGGGCCGCGGGTTCGAATCCCGCCCAGGGCAAACATTTGTGTGATGAGCATTTGAGTTTGCCTTGTGTCTGGTTGTCGTTTATATATTCAATATGTATCTATCTATGTATTTGTGTAAATATATCAGCTGCCCGACACCCATAACACAGGTTCTGCCTAGCTTGGGGTCGGATGGCCGTGTGTGAGATGTCCCCACATATTATATTATATTATTATACCTGTTAGCTGTGCATCCCGGGGGGCTGGAGCACATCGCGTGAGTGTGTGCGTGTGTGTGTGTGTGTGTGCCGTAAAGATAGTGAAGTAACGTGATTGTCTATTCACTATGTATATTTATTTACTTGTACATAATAACCGTTAATTTACCTACATTAACAAGAGTATGTGCGTCACACCGTCATTTATTATTATTTACATTATTTAAAAACAGCTGTAGAAACTTCTTTTGTATACCATCTCATAATTAATTAAATTATAAAACCGAAAATGATTTTTCAGATTTCAGAGTAGGTATGAGCATGGGGCTCATAAAAATCGGTCTTGTATCTCTTATAGTATAAAACTCATTTAATAATGAGTATAAGCTTCATCGTATAATTATATATTTTTTTAGAATGGTAATACTTGACAATCTACTTTCCATTTGGAGAAGAATGAAGGAAACAAATTCCTGAGCCTTCAAAACAGAACTAACATTTTCTGTAGTCAACATTTCCTTACACATTCCAATCTCCACATTTCCAGCGAGAAGTGCATGGACGAGGAGGTGGCGTGCCTGGACCTGGGCGCGGGCGGCGCGGGCGCGCTGCTGGGCGTGGGGCTGTGGACCGACATCTCCGTGCGCGTGCTGCGCCTGCCCGCGCTGCAGCCGCTGCACACGGAGCAGCTGGGCGGAGGTACACTCAGCTACAGAGACATGTGTAGTGTAGTGGGGCTGTGGACCGACATCTCCGTGCGCGTGCTGCGAGTCATCATCAGGCTTACCGTGCCATTTGTTGCTTAACCCGCTCGACTACGGACGCTTCATCATCACCCTACAGTAGATCATAAAATTAAAGTGTCTGCGCTAGGGTGGCCAATGCAGTGTTTTTTTTTTGTGCCTGTACGTGAAAGGGTGTCACGAGAAGTGGGAGTATCACGTCGTAGTCACTTATGTTGAGATACTTTTCAATGCGCATTGAAAAGGGGGGATTTTCTGACAAAGCTGTGTTTTACGTAGGTTAAAAACATAGCGTATTATCACGTCAGGGTCACCACTCCCTTATCCCACTGCGTATATACTCTGCCAATCTAAAACCACCCTTATATCTTACTCCACAGAAATAATCCCGCGGTCGCTTCTAATCTGCGTGTTAGAAGGCATCTGCTACCTGCTCTGTGCTCTCGGGGACGGCTCCATGTTCTACTTCACTCTGGATCAAGAGACCGGCGCTTTGAGGAATAAGAAGCGAGTGACGTTAGGCACTCAGCCCACTATGTTGCGGAGCTTTAGGTGAGTTGGGATGTGTTTTGTATAGTAGCATAGGTTGTTTGAAAGCATATAGAAAGTAAGGGCAAAAAATACATTTAATTTCGGAAGTACTTTAGGTGGTGGTACTTATAATAAAAGGCAACAAAATAAGATGAAATAAAAATTTGCATGATGGTGTCTTATTGGTGTCAAAGAGACTACCACTCTGTAAATTCGTAGCTGATACGGTAGCTCAACCGTGCTGTTACTTGTTTTATTACTACATACTTACTATTGTAGGCATTACTGCGTGTAGGCATTCTAGGCATACCCTCTAATTTTTTGAAATCATCATTATCACAAAGTTGGACCTCAATATATTATGTGTATTTTATTTATTTCAACGACAATCCGAACACTGGCAAATCTGCCCAATCTCTCTGCTTACTATATCAATGAATGTCTAACTTGCAGGTCGCTATCCACCACGAACATATTCGCGTGCTCGGACCGGCCGACCGTGATCTTCTCGTCCAACCACAAGCTCGTGTTCTCCAACGTGAACCTCAAGGAGGTGTCGCACATGTGCAGTCTGAACGCGCAGGCCTATCCCGACAGGTGAGCGAAATGAGCTTTAGGTAAAGTCTGTTTTTTAATCTTAGATACTAAACTGACAGATTTTCGACGGTTCATCAACAGTCGATTGTCCCGCCACTAGAAGAACTTAATCGCGGGACAATCGACTGTTGATTAACCGTTCAGAATCTGTCAGTTTAGTATCTGAGATTAAAAACAACTTTAGTAGAACGTAAGATTGTTAGACAATAATTAGGTACATTTGTGTGTCAGCAAACATTGCACTGAATGAGTGTTTTGTTTGAATTTTATAGTGTCCTTTCTATCTTCAACGATAATCGTTTACCCCTCTCATAAACCAATCAGGCGTCACAACACTGGTTCAGTTGGTCAGCCATTTAAACGAACTTTATATTCTTTCAAAGTCATACATTATGAGTTAACGAGTAAGCCCGTGTGTGTAAAATGTGTCAAAATGAATCCTGCTCACACACACATTTCCCCCCACAGTCTAGCGCTAGCGACAGACAGCACGGTGACTATCGGCACCATAGACGAGATCCAGAAGCTGCACATCCGGACGGTGCCTCTCGGGGAGACGCCCCGGAGAATAGCATACCAGGAGAGCTCACAGGTATGATTGATATTGTCAACTTTGGAGTGATAATTTTAGGAAATTCTGATTTATTATTACTTACGCCGTAAGTCTTACGGAATTCTTATTTCGTTACTTATGATAGCCATATTATTTAAGTACCGTATGTTAGCTGGTCGTAGGTAGGTGCTTCATTTAGTATTCGGGCGTGCTTGCGAGGATAGCAACCTCAAATGTTATCCTTTGTAGGTATTATATTTATTTATTTTAATATTGTCGGATCACTAACAACTATTTATTACTTGGTAGCCACTATTATAGTAACTGCGAGTCATTTAGAAGTGACCACTGTTAGGAAACAAGTATATGCACTTACATGAAGTACAAAAAAGATAATATTGATATATTTCCAGTAGTTTTATTTGTGGTTTTCAGTATGTCTAATAAATGTTTCTTTATTCATCTTTATGTTAAACATAACATCAACCCCGCAGTCGTTCGGCGTAATAACCATGCGAGTGGACAAACTGGAGGCTTGCGGCGAGGGCGGCGGCATGGCGCTGGTGGCGGCGCGGCCGTCCGCCTCCACCGTGTGCGGCGCCACCAGCGGGGCCGCGCCCGGGCCCAAGCCCGCGCCCGCCGCGCCCGAGACCGAGGTGCACAACCTGCTGCTGCTCGACCATCACACCTTTGAAGGTAACGGTTTTTTAAATATTTATTTTATAGAGAACTTGGTACGCTAAGGCGACCATTTCGTCCTGATTGTTACAATCAAACTGTACAACATTTATCTTAAGACTAAACAGCGTATAAATAGTCTGTACAGTAGCCTGGCGTTATCAGACTGTGGATCCGACAGGGTGCTGTTACAGGCTTATTACGGATACTGCTCTTCGGCTAGTACGGGGCGCATTTGAGACATGTCAAAAGTTTAGCATCGCGCTCACTCACTTCGCGCAGCCTCAAGAGCGAGCGCGACGGATAACTTTAAATACAAACTTAACCGGCATTTCCTAAACCGTAAAGAGCCGAGCGAAGCGAGGCCATATAAACCAAGACTGCATTTTATAAACCCTTGAGAGCCGAGCGAAGTGTAAAGAGCCGAGCGAAGCGAGGTCATACATCTCAACACTGCATTTAATAAACCCTTGAGAGCCGAGCGAAGCGAGGCAATGCAATCTTAACCGGCATTTCCTAAACCGTAAAGAGCCGAGCGAAGCGAGGCCATACATCTCAACCCAGCATTCCCTAAAGCCTAAAGAGCGTACTTGTGAAGATGTTGTGAAGACCGTATTAACAAAGGGAAGTGTATGAAAGTGTCATATAAAATCTTCTAAAATTACTGTGCCTTATGCTGAGGCACAGTAATTTAATTATCTATAAGATGCGATACAAAATGCAAATGAAATAATTTAGGTTTTTTTTTTAAGGGGATCCCTAAAGCTAAAATGCTAAAGTCGGCTTGATATACTTGATTAGATTGGAAAAACGGTGGCTTCTATCACATTGATAAAAATATATTTTGTAGCAGAGGGTATACTGAACATGTTAGTTGCTTATAAATTGGTGCAGGATTATAATAAGTATGTTAAAAAAAATTGCAAACACACCATGTCTTTTGCCATTTTTTGACTTATTATGAAAAAACCCTCGAAATCAGAGGGCCCATTTTCATGGAATCTTATATGTATGTGTAGGTAATTAAATTCTTAACAAAGTTACCTTAAAGAGTTGGATTTAATGGACCAGAAGTCAACTTTTTTTGCAAAAAACTAATAAATTCCGGTTTAAAAATGATGACACCGTGACAGATTTCAGATTTCTTCAGTCGTCGCCCTGGTGGCGGCCTGTTAGGAGCGATACCCACGCCATTTTATTTTTTATCAAATATTTCACAAAAACTGATTAAATCAACAAATTATGACTACAAGTATTATAATACATATGCATTTGCTATGGAAAGTTAATTTTCTAATCATTTTAGATGCAGAAAAGCCGAAAATTCTTAGAAAACATTTCGCCTTTTCGATTTGTTTACATTTTTTACTATAGAGTTACAGATGCATAGATAAAGGTAAACATTGCACATAATGACACTTATTAGATTCTCCGAATAAGAACTATACGGTCAATGCAGTATGCCAAAGCGCGAGCCTGTTTATATTCTGAGGGGTAATTTATTTTATTTTAACGGTTGTGTATGGTAGGTAAGCTACACAATATACAGGGTGTTGAAAAGTAAGTTCATAATTTGTTTTATTTGAAACCAAAAACCGTAGTTAATTAAAAATATATATATTTTAAGATGTGGTAGTCTGTACACTACAGGTTGTTAAAAATAAGTAAGTATTTTTAAAAATTGAAGATCTAAAATTTACATAATTTTTTAAATCTATTTAACAAGCTTTGCAAAAAAGCGGTTAAGTGCGACTGTATCTCGCCATGAAAAAAATGAAATGTTTACTGTAGCTATGAATTTTATGCGTTACAAGTGGAATAAAATACCGCATAATATTATGTACAACTATGTAAGAGCCTAGTTTTTAAAAAAAAACTCATAAGAAAATATTAAATACACAGGTTTTTTAACCCCTGAAGGAAATAGAGGGGTGTTATAAGTTTAAAGTAAGGGCTGATTTTTTTTTTTAAATTAGGGTGATAGGTAATGTATATTTTTAATGATTTTTTCAAATAGATAAATGTTATACAATTTTTAAATTGCCATAAAATTACCTATAGTTATAGTTGTAGAAAAGGGCAGGGCTACCAGTGCCCATTCGCCACTGCAACCTAAAAGATCTATAAATTATGACTCCCCATGCCGAGTCTCACTCTACAGGCCCAGGTCTTTTATAAACCTGATATTACCTATACAGGATGTTGCAAAAAGGGTATACTGTGCCGAAAGGGTTTGACTCAGGGGTTATTCTGAACAACTTTTGTTCTCCAAGTTTTGGAAATTCTCGAAAAATAAATTCGGTCTCTATAGTAAAAAGTCACGTGATCGAATAAGTTTCTATGTAAAAGGTTTTGTTACGTGAATTTTCAAAATTGTAGAAGAAAACTGGATCAGAATGGCACCTAAATCCACTTTTGGCTAAGCTTTATACCCTTTTTTCAATACCTTGTATAAAATATCGTCAGCGTCACCTTAGATCGTAATCATCGTAACTCCTCGTGACCAAATTTTAGAGGAGACAAAAATACTGTTTTATTTGTAGTTCTAGTTGGCATACTACCCACCTAAAGTTTTTTTTAACTAGCCTAAAAATGATTTGTTTAGACAGTCTATCTTCCTGTTCAACCGCAGCCTGAGTGCCAGTGACTCAATGACTGAAAGGAGGCCATTAGTGCTCCTAAATAAATAAAGCAGGCCTGTAGATTATCTTTCAGTGTACCGACACATCTGATTGCTGTAAGAGCCTGATAAGCTCTTCGAACGAGTCATACCTCTGTGGTGGTACGGTTTCGACCTTTCGGACAGTCAGTTTGGCATCCGAAATGCGGATTCGAATAGTGGGTACAATACTTTGCGTTCGTTCACTGTCGGAGCAGGATAAGAACCACGGGCGAGTTGTTGCGCTGGCTGTTTGCTTAAAAATAGTAACCGCGTTCAACTCTATCCCCTAGACGCCCTAGAGGGCGAACCTTTAGGGCGGCTCTTGTATACCATCACTTGTCTTCTTATCTGCAGAAAATTGACAGAGGTCATACGTGTCTAACAAGTACATTAAGGATGCGAAAAGAGAGGGTTTGTTTTCACTGAAGAAGTTCAGTTGCGGAGTTCCACAGCGGTAGGTCTTGGACCCCTCTGCTGTGGAACTTGGCATACAACGCGGTCCTGCAAATCAAGCTCGCAAACGGCGTTAGCACAGTGCATTTTTCTAATGTCACACAGGTCGTGAGGTAGGCTGAGAGCCTCCTTCGGGGATGACATCCCAATGATTCATTACGAAAAAATTGCTGCAGCTGTGCTCGCCATGCAGTGCATGGGCTACTTCCGAATCTGGGGGGCTGTTGCAAAGGAGTCCGTTGCCTCTATACGGTACGGGTTCCGTGCGATCTATGATCCTTCCGGGAGCACCTATCTTGTCAAGTCGAAGAGAATGGCTCGTATTCGACGCAACCTGCAGTACTGGTGGGATTGGTTGTGTTATATCTACGTGCGCAATGAAAGACGTTCGATTCGAGACTGATAATTTATTATAGAACTATAATGCGGGTACACAACATTCTCCCCCAGTGATTTGGAACAAATCTTATTGTTTAAATACAGGGTGTCTTATTTCGAGTATGCGTCAATTTATATAACGTTAAAAGTTACATATCTCTAAATAGATGTTTAATTTGTATAAGGTAAGTTAGGTACATATAAAAGGTAAATAAGTTCATAGCCGAAACACAACGATTATTAACTACTTAAGTCAATATAATTATATAACTACTAAAACTAAAAGTACACTAGAGACAATGAACAAAAGGCTTACAATACTTACTGAAGGAATAGTCACTTCTTATTAGCTGGGTAGGTAAGTGGTAAGAATATAAACCAAACTAAGTTACAATATTATGGAGTAAGTAGTTACTTAGGTATCTGAAACATTTTTATTCTTAATTAGCTTATTGTTTAAGTACATACTATATCTACTATAACTACGTACATACTATATGTAATTTTGTTATTACTTATTATTCATAGCCGTATCTATTTACTGGTCTGCGCGTGCGCGTTGGTCTGTTATTTGCTATGGGCTCCGGGGTGGCTGCAGCGGCGCGCTCGGGCGGCGGGGGCGTCCCGCGCGCTGACTGTGACGTCATGTTAGGTCCCGCTAGACTTGGTACGTCACACACTTCAATAAACTCGTTATTCTCTCTCCCCTCCCCATCTATTAGTATCCCGCCTAAATTGAGATCATTACGGACAATATGGTCAACGTGTTTTCTAAATATTTTGCCGTTTACGTCTATTTTATAAGAAACCGGTCCTGTGCGTTGCGAAACGACACCATTCATCCAGAATGATTTATTATTTTGAAACGCTTTGAACATTACGTTGTCCCCTACTTCAAACGATCTTAGATGGCCTCCCCTGAGCTCCACCTGCTTGCGCTGTCGCTCCCGGACGGCGTCGGCCAGGCTGGGCCGCAGCAGGTGCAGCGGGGTGCGCAGCTCGCGGCCCAGCAGCAGCTCCGCCGGCGAGCGCCCGGTCGCACTGTGCGGGGTCGATCTATACATTAAAAGATATCTGTCTAGGGCCAAATCTAAATTTTCACGCTCGAAAATAGCTTTTTTCAGACATGTTTTAATAATTTTCACCGCACTTTCGGCTGCCCCATTGCTACTAGGCTTGTACGGACTCACTAAAATATGCTTAATACCACAGCTACTCATAAAATTCCCAAACTCTGTACTCCCGAAGGGCGGGCCGTTGTCGGTTACGGCTTCCCGGGGAAAACCAAGTCTCGCAAACACGTTGCGTAGATTCTCGATTGTACTCTGAGCCGAAGTACTCTTCACTCTATAGGCCTCAAGCCATTTTGAATGCGCGTCAACCAACACCAAGTAATAAATGGTGTTACCTGACAATGAGAAGAAATCGAGATGAAGGCGAAACCACGGTTCCTGTGGCCAGGCCCAGGGGTGCAGCGGCGCGGCGCGGGGCGCGGGGCGCAGGCTCTGGCACGCGGCGCACGCGCGGCACTCGCGCTCGATGTCGGCGTCCACGCCCGGCCAGTACACGAAGCCCCTCGCCAGCGCCTTCATCTGCACCATGCCCTGGTGCGTGGCGTGCAGCCGCTGCAGCACGGCGGCGTGCAGCGCGCGGGGGACCACCACGCGGTGGCCGTACAGCAGGCAGCCACCTTCTATACTCAAATATTGTTTTATGCTGTAAAACGGTTTCAATTCCGTGTCCGTGCAATATTGCCAGTTTGTCCTAATCGCATGTACGACCCGTTGTAGTAGCAAATCTTTGGCTGTGGACTTCGCTACCGCCCTGTGGTCTATCGGTGAGTCCGTTGTAATAAAATTCAGATACGACTCCGTACGTGAATGTTTAATGTCCTCGACTACGGGTATGCGCGATAAACTATCGGCTACACAATTTTGTTTCGATGAGATACACTTGATTTTGTAATCATATGCGCTTAATATCACCGCCCACCTCTGTAGACGGCTCGCCGCCATCGACGGAATCCCTTTGTTCTCACTAAATATGGACGCAAGTGGCTTACAGTCAGTTACAAGCGTAAAATGTCTGCCGTACAAATAATCATGAAACTTGGTGACTGCGAATATGACCGCCAAGCCCTCCCGACAGATCTGCGCGTAATTCTTTTCGGCGGCGCTGAGCGTGCGCGAGGCGTGCAGCACGGGCCGCTCGGCGCCCTCGCGCGTGCGCTGTGCTAGCACGGCTGACACGCCATACGGCGACGCGTCGCACGTCACCACCGTCTCCAGCTCCGGGTCAAAATGTGCGAGGACTGGAGCGTTTAATAAACGTTTCTTGATTTCTTTAAATGCCGTTTCGCATTCTTTACTCCACTCGTACTTTTGTTTCTTATTTAAAAGCTCATATAACGGATTCAGAACATCGCTCAAATTTACAACGAACTTCCCGTAATAGTTGATAAGGCCCAGGAAGGCCCTCAGTTCCGCTATATTCCCCGGCGCGGGGGTATTGTTAATCGCGTCAATCTTGGTCGCCTCGGTTCTCAACCCGCTCGCATCGATCACGTACCCAAGATAAGATATCGACTTATTAAAGAAGCTACACTTTTTCGGTTCGACTCTCAATCCACTTTCTGACAAAATTCTAAAAACTTCCATAAGTCTGCATAGATGATCATCATCATCATCACCGGTGATGACCACGTCATCTAAATAAATAGCTACATATGGTAAACGAAATAATTTTTCCATAATTCTTTGAAATTTAGACGGCGCGCACTTCACTCCGAACGGTAGTCTATTGTACGTAAACATTCCGCGATGAGTCACGATCGTGCAATAAGTTTTAGATTTTTCATTCAGTAATAGTTGTTGGTACGCCCGCGACAAATCTATTTTACTGAAGCATTGCCCCCCCTGCAATATCATGAACACGTCCTCAATTCGCGGGATTGGGTATTTGTCCTCGACCAGAACCGGATTAACCGTCAGCTTGTAATCACCACAGAGGCGGACCTCGCCCGACCTCTTAATGACCGGCACGATGGGAGTGCCCCACTCACTCCACTCGACCGGCGAGATGATGCCCTCGCGCTGCAGCCGCGCCAGCTCGGCCTCCACGGCCGGCCGCAGCGCGTACGGCACCGAGCGCGCGCGCAGCCACACCGGCGCCGCGCCCTCCACCAACTCTAACGCAATTACACCCTTATTGAATGCGCCTATCCCCGGAGCAAACACATTAGGAAATTTTTGGATCAGCTGTTCGCGAATATTACTTTTGTTTATGTTAGTGACCTTGCCCTTCGCAATGCTACTCTTATCTAAGTTGTTTACGCAAGGAAATTGAATTTTAAATGCGCGCATCCAGTTTCGTCCGAGCAAAGATGGGCTAGTACAGTTATCTATAACGATTAGATTTAAATTATCCACTCGGTTACCATTGAACATTACAGAGCAAGTAAATTCACCTTTAGGTTTGACACTTTGTCCACTATACATTTTAAGATTCGCAGTACAAGGAAGCAATTTGTAGTTCTTGAAATACAAATTATAAGTTTTTAATGATATAATACTCACAGCTGATCCCGTGTCGCCCTCCATTAATAAATCTTTACCATTAATGTTCACCTTAATGTTCCAATGGTCATCGTCAGCCTCAGAATCGCTCAGCTGATACACTTCCCGCTCCGAGTCAGAGGCGGACGCGGAGGCCTCCTCATAGACCTCGACGTCATCACCAATCACGTGATGCACCGTTGCATCTTTACGATATTTGCACATTTTCGCGATGTGACCTCGGTCACCACATACGTAACACTCAACACTCATAAAAGGACACTTGTCGGCCATATGATCCTGACCACACCGATAGCAACGCCTCGCAGACGAAGTCGGTGCGCGGCGCCTCCACGCGCCCCGTGATTCCCGTGATGCAGCAGTGCGCGGGGCGCGGGGCGCCGCCTCGCCGCGCCGCCTGCCGCCGCCGCCGTCGCCGCCGCCCCAGCGGCCGCCACGTGCTCGCCGCTCCACCGCGTACACGTGGTCTCCCGGCTGCCCCGGCCGCTCCCTGAGCGCGCCGGAGCTCGATGCTGCTGCAGAGTCTCGTACTGCCGCCTCCAACGACAGCGCCATCTCAATGGCTGAATCGAACGTCAGGTTACTTTCCGTGAGTAATCGCTGTCTGATGCGATCGCTGTGTAGCCCGAATACGAACTGATCGCGAAGATTCTCGTTCAGGTTCTTCGCGTCGAAATTACACGGCTTACTCAGCTTCTTCAGTTGGGCCAGATATTCTGTGACTGACTGGTTTTCGTTTTGTC
The DNA here is from genome assembly GCF_932276165.1 of Plutella xylostella. Taxonomy (NCBI): domain Eukaryota; kingdom Metazoa; phylum Arthropoda; class Insecta; order Lepidoptera; family Plutellidae; genus Plutella; species Plutella xylostella. Next base: position 7,552,184 of record NC_064005.1, read on the forward strand.
GGCTGGCTCTAAAAATCATTCGTTCCGCGATAACGGATCGTTTTGGCGATAGGTGATCTTGTACTAATGATACAATTGTTTCAAATTCCACTTGTTCCGGCTCTTTTGGATAACATAAATCGATTATTAAATCTAAAGTTTCCGTGCCAACAACCGCCACCAAATAAATTGAGTACTGTGCCTTTTTAACATTTTGTATGTCAAACCACGCCTTAAGTCGACTAACGTACGTTGACCATCGGTCCACACTTGGTCGAAATTCCTGCAACCCGCCCATATTTGGCCTTTGTCCCTCACTTTTATCTTCACCCGCTTTTCTAGTGTCCGGCATTAGCACAAAAACAACACACAATTAAATAAATAACGCGTTTTACGGCTCGTTCGTCGCCAGATGTTATATCTACGTGCGCAATGAAAGACGTTCGATTCGAGACTGATAATTTATTATAGAACTATAATGCGGGTACACAACAGGTTGGAGGACAGGACAGCAGGAAGCTGCAGCAGCCGTCATGCTGTGATTCGACGCATAGATGCAAAAAAAAGTTGAAAGTAACTTCATGTTAATAAAATATTAGATCTTAATTTAACAACATAACATTGCAAAAAAAAATTAACATTGTTGAGTATGTTATTGTAATTTACTAAAGTAGTAATAAAAACAAAGGCTTATTGCAGGGATGCACAGACTTATCAAGACTAGGGGCCACTCGGACAAATTATGAACTGATGGCGGGCCGCCAGAAGTATATCTAATTAAAGACAATAAAGAATTGTTAATGATGTTCAAATTGAAAAAGAATTTATTTATTTTGAAGCGTGGCATTGAATAGTGCTTACAATCGTTTTTTTTATTTATTTGGCTGAAATTTACATGTAAAACTGCTTCCAAACATACGTTTGCAAGGCGGTTTTGATTTTTTGTCGATTTAGTATTGAAAAGGTATGTTCACATATATCACCTACAAATTTCAGAGCAGAGTTTATACGCAACTCTTTGTATGTATTTTTATCAATGCAGCGGTAAGCTCAGCAATTTTTTTTCGTTGAAGTTGTTGCGTAAATCTTGGTCGTTTTGAATTTTGACATTTTTTAATGGATTGATTGATTGGCTTTTTTTCCAGAAAAATTCCAATTTCTTCTACTTATTAAATTAAGATATCGTTCCAGTGTCAATTCACGACTTAAGACACCTTATTTCTGTATATAATACAATAAATCTCTATATTCGCTTTCGATGTCATCAAGGAACTGTTTAAATTGCCTATGATTGAGTACTTTTCGAACATATTTTTTTAGAAATAAATATTATTTGATTGTACGACAATTATTTTTGCTGTCGGCGGGCCACCAGTATTCGATCGGCGGGCCGCATGCGGCCCGCGGGCCGCGGTCTGTGCATCCATGGCTTATTGCATAGTTTTCGTTCACGTTCGCCTACATCGCACGTTGTATATGAGAATAAAGGGTATAATTACTAAGTTTTCTTGTTTAAAAATCACGGTTTGGGGTTTAGAGGAAAACAAATGGTAAAATGCGGAATACAGTTTTTTTTTTCGAATAAAGAGGAAAACATGTGAATTCAAAAAACGTTTCTATTGACACCAAAGAGTACTTTTCGCCGAGAAAAGTGGAGTTACAATGTTTGCGATCTAAAGTGATGATAGAACTAGAACTTATTTTTTCAGTTCACCTGCTGTTGAGTGAAATCGTAATTAGGTAAATGACTCCTTGACATGAAAATAACTTTTTTTTTATAATCGTTATAACAAAACCGTTTTTTTTAATACAGCAATATTTGTAGGTGTACTTACAGTGAGCAAAAGAGCGCAGCAAGGTGTAAATTTTTTGGTTTTTAAGAAACAAAAATATTATTTCTATCATATCCCAAATACACATAAGTACTTAAAAAAAAAAATACACACTCTCGCCTTGTACTAATGTACTCCCTTGCGGGGGTACTTACATGTTATTATTTTTCTGGTGACCTCCCCATATCCCTTTGCCAGCTACGTAACCTTTTGTGACACCCTGTATATGCAGAGTTCTGCAAACTACTGTTCTGCTTTTGAAACACCAAAAAAAAACAGGTCGTCTAACTAAAAGGTCACGTGACCAAAAAAAAAATTATATGAAGAAGCGTTTTTTTCATGAATATAAAAAATTACGTAGGATAAAAGTTTTTCAGAGTGACGCCTGAGTAACGCCCTTTCGGCTAACTATACTTTTTTTATTACACGGGGGCAGAGTTTAATACAACACCCTGAACTATTAAACTCTGATAATATTTTCGCGATTTTTTTACATTCTGATTTCATTTCCTGGCTTAGAAATAACATCAATAACATGCTGCACACGTAGGTTTCGGCATAGTATTAAACCCTTTTTGCAACAACCTGTATAAATATCGGCACGGGTACGACTTTATATATAATTAATTATTAAATATTAAAAATACTTTCAAACAAAAATAAATATTTTCGTATCACAAAACAATATTACTTAGTATATTTTTAACAAAGTGGCATGTCTTCACTTTTATGTTTTCGAGTACTATGTTAAAATTTCATGTCATTGTCCGTAGAACGCCCCGCATACCTCAACCCCCCCTCACTAGATTTGACAGATTCTGATTTTCTTCCAGCTTTAGTGACAGCCTTAAATTAAAGAATTTGTCAAAGAGAGTCATCTATAATGTATCTAAGATGTGACGTGTAATATGTTCCAGTGATGCACGCGCACCAGCTGCAGACGAGCGAGTTCGCGATGTCGCTGATCTCGTGCCGGCTGGGCGACGACCCGCGCCACTACTACGCGGTCGGCACCGCCATACTCAACCCGGAGGAGGCCGAGCCCAAGCAGGTACATACCAAAATCCCTGATGTCAGACTGCCGTCTGACTGAAGGTATAGTGGCTGTAGTTTATGACCGAGTCATCGAGAACTACAGGTCACTATAATTATATCATTTAGTTTAGAAAATGGGTTACGTGTACACTAAAATATATATTGCAAGCAATGAAAAAGTTCCAGTGCCAATAGCACCAAATTACACGTAAACTTGCTTGTAAAGCCAGGACCAATGTGTAAAAATAGCAAATAAACCCTCACACGTCGACCCAGGACGCTGGAGGGCGTCCCACGCTATTCCCAAAATAACCCCACCACCTTTCTGTTCGCAGGGCCGGATCCTGCTGTTCCACTGGACGGAGGGACGACTGATACAAGTGGCCGAGAAGGAAATTAAAGGCGCTTGCTACACGCTAGTAGAGTTTAATGGGAAACTGCTCGCCTCTATTAATAGTACGGTAAGGAGAGTGTTTAGGTTGATAAGTTTTTACTGCGTAACGAATAGGTGATTTTTATTTGATATATTTTGGGGGATCGCTAAGTCTGTATGGACCGGAGTTTACTGTAAAAATATCTACATAACTTCGTAGTTACAATGGTATAATCCCGAATCCCGAAGTACATTAAATCCATAAAATTATGTACAGAAATCTGCAAATAAGCCAATGATCCATGTCGGTAGCGACATTTGTTCTAGTTATGCATTCATGAAAAATGAAACCGTCACCTAAGTTGCCTATGCTGATTTGCAGAAAGACACTTTAAGCTATGTGTGCCTTGTCGTGACAGTATATGGACATAAAGAGACAGAGATTTAATGACATTAGCTTAAGGCTGTCACTAAAGCTGGAAGAAAATCAGAATCTGTCAAATCTAGTGAGGGGGGGTTGAGGTATGCGGGGCGTTCTACGGACAATGACATGAAATTTTAACATAGTACTCGAAAACATAAAAGTGAAGACATGCCACTTTGTTAAAAATATACTAAGTAAGTAATATTGTTTTGTGATACGAAAATATTTATTTTTATTTGAAAGTATTTTTAATATTTAATAATTAATTATATATAAAGTCGTACCCGTGCCGATATTTATACAGGTTGTTGCAAAAAGGGTTTAATACTATGCCGAAACCTACGTGTGCAGCATGTTATTGATGTTATTTCTAAGCCAGGAAATGAAATCAGAATGTAAAAAAATCGCGAAAATATTATCAGAGTTTAATACACTCGCGAGCAACCAAATCGACTCAAGCCTTGACGGCGCAAACATACATTAATACAAGTAAAATTATGAATAGAAATAATAAAAATGATATGTCATTTAAAAGCTTAAGATGTCAGCTTTAATTTGATATCATTATTATTGAAATCCATTCATCATTTTTGAAATAAATGATGTCTGAACGCAATTGTAGGAAAAACGGGAATTTAGGAAAAAAGGGTATGGGTATCGTATTATACAAATTAAACAAAAAATGTTAAGATAAAAATTTATTTATTTAAATCAATACTTTGTATTGCCCCCTCTTGCCCTAATTACAGCCTGCAGCCTGTTTCTCATAGACCTTATCAACTTTTTGACAGTTTCCTGAGGAATGCCGTCCCACTCCTCTAATAAAGCTGTCTTCAGCTCGTCCACGCTTGCAGGGACTGGATTCCTGGCCCGAACTCTTCTTTTGAGCTCGTCCCATAAGTGTTCGATGGGATTCAGGTCAGGACTGAGCGCAGGCCAGTCCATCGTGCGCAATTCCTTCTCTCTCAGAAACTGCCGACTGACTCGTGCCGTGTGGCAGCGGGCATTGTCGTGCATTAGCACGAAGTCTTCACCGACAAATTCTGCATAGGGCACAACATGACCGAGTAGAATGTCGGTGATGTACCGATCAGCTGTTAACCCGCCTCCTCGGCCGCCTCCAGGCACGAAAACAAGTGCGGTTTTTCCCTCTAGAGAAATACCAGCCCACATCATGCAGGAACCGCCGCCATATGCTACTGTTTCAGCGAAACAACATTGGGCAAATCGTTCCCCCGGACGCCGGTAGACCCGGCCTCTCCTGTCACTGCCATGCAGACACACTCTGCACTCATCAGTAAACAGGACCGACCGCCATTGCGCAATGCTCCAATCGAGATGCTCTCGAGCAAACTGAAGACGCGCTTGTCGGTGGCCTGCAGTCAATTTGGGGCCTGATGCAGGTCTTTTTGGTGTCAAGTTGGCTTCCTTCAAGCGTCTTCTCACTGTCCACTCGCTGACAGCCACTTGTCGTACACGTCTCAGTTCTTGCTGCACATCAACGCCCGTAAGGTGTCGATTGCGCAGCGAGGTTGAGACAATGAAGCGGTCGTCTCTCTCTGAAGTGCAGCGGTGGCGGCCCGTTCTTGGTCTTCGATTGAAGGCACCAGTCTCTTGGAACCGTCTGTATACTCGGGATACAGCAGACTGGCTCAAGTGGAGCTGGGCAGCGACTGCTCGCTGACTTAACCCTTGTTGCAGCAAGGCAACAACTTGAGCAGCTTCTTCTGGTGTGGTATCCATGGGTTTGCGAAAACAAGGAATACAATGCAACGAGATGTGTACCGGTCAACTTGCAACAAGCGACTGATAAGGTACACCGGATGTGGAAAGGTTTTATAGCGGGATCAGGTAGCGCAAGGCGTGGATTCCTAATGAGGTAATTAACACTGACGGGCAATTAAAATGCGTCATTAAATCTGCGCTTAGTTTTTTTTTATGGTATTGATCTTAATTGAAAGCCTAATTCTTCAGCTTTCGAATGACATATCACTTTTATATTTACCATTTATCGTTTTAGGAAAATCAATGTATATGTGCGCCGTGAAGGCTTGAGTCGATTTGGTTGCTCGCGAGTGTAGTTCAGGGTGTTGTATTAAACTCTGCCCCCGTGTAATAAAAAAAGTATAGTTAGCCGAAAGGGCGTTACTCAGACGTCACTCTGAAAAACTTTTATCCTACGTAATTTTTTATATTCATGAAAAAAACGCTTCTTCATATAATTTTTTTTTGGTCACGTGACCTTTTAGTTAGACGACCTGTTTTTTTTTGGTGTTTCAAAAGCAGAACAGTAGTTTGCAGAACTCTGCATATACAGGGTGTCACAAAAGGTTACGTAGCTGGCAAAGGGATATGGGGAGGTCACCAGAAAAATAATAACATGTAAGTACCCCCGCAAGGGAGTACATTAGTACAAGGCGAGAGTGTGTATTTTTTTTTAAGTACTTATGTGTATTTGGTATATGATAGAAATAATATTTTTGTTTCTTAAAAACCAAAAAATTTACACCTTGCTGCGCTCTTTTGCTCACTGTAAGTACACCTACAAATATTGCTGTATTAAAAAAAACGGTTTTGTTATAACGATTATAAAAAAAAAGTTATTTTCATGTCAAGGAGTCATTTACCTAATTACGATTTCACTCAACAGCAGGTGAACTGAAAAAATAAGTTCTAGTTCTATCATCACTTTAGATCGCAAACATTGTAACTCCACTTTTTTCGGCGAAAAGTACTCTTTGGTGTCAATAGAAACGTTTTTTGAATTCACATGTTTTCCTCTTTATTCGAAAAAAAAAAAAATGTATTCCGCATTTTACCATTTGTTTTCCTCTAAACCCCAAACCGTGATTTTTAAACAAGAAAACTTAGTAATTATACCCTTTATTCTCATATACAACGTGCGATGCAGGCGAACGTGAACGAAAACTATGCAATAAGCCTTTGTTTTTATTACTACTTTAGTAAATTACAATAACATACTCAACAATGTTAATTTTTTTTTGCAATGTTATGTTGTTAAATTAAGATCTAATATTTTATTAACATGAAGTTACTTTCAACTTTTTTTTGCATCTATGCGTCGAATCACAGCATGACGGCTGCTGCAGCTTCCTGCCGTCCTGTCCTCCAACCAATCCCACCAGTACTGCAGGTTGCGTCGAATACGAGCCATTCTCTTCGACTTGACAAGACAGGTGCTCCCGGAAGGATCATAGATCGCACGGAACCCGTACCGTATAGAGGCAACGGACTCCTTTGCAACAGCCCCCCAGATTCGGAAGTAGCCCATGCACTGCATGGCGAGCACAGCTGCAGCAATTTTTTCGTAATGAATCATTGGGATGTCATCCCTGAAGGAGGCTCTCAGCCTACCTCACGACCTGTGTGACATTAGAAAAATGCACTGTGCTAACGCCGTTTGCGAGCTTGATTTGCAGGACCGCGTTGTATGCCAAGTTCCACAGCAGAGGGGTCCAAGACCTACCGCTGTGGAACTCCGCAACTGAACTTCTTCAGTGAAAACAAACCCTCTCTTTTCGCATCCTTAATGTACTTGTTAGACACGTATGACCTCTGTCAATTTTCTGCAGATAAGAAGACAAGTGATGGTATACAAGAGCCGCCCTAAAGGTTCGCCCTCTAGGGGATAGAGTTGAACGCGGTTACTATTTTTAAGCAAACAGCCAGCGCAACAACTCGCCCGTGGTTCTTATCCTGCTCCGACAGTGAACGAACGCAAAGTATTGTACCCACTATTCGAATCCGCATTTCGGATGCCAAACTGACTGTCCGAAAGGTCGAAACCGTACCACCACAGAGGTATGACTCGTTCGAAGAGCTTATCAGGCTCTTACAGCAATCAGATGTGTCGGTACACTGAAAGATAATCTACAGGCCTGCTTTATTTATTTAGGAGCACTAATGGCCTCCTTTCAGTCATTGAGTCACTGGCACTCAGGCTGCGGTTGAACAGGAAGATAGACTGTCTAAACAAATCATTTTTAGGCTAGTTAAAAAAAACTTTAGGTGGGTAGTATGCCAACTAGAACTACAAATAAAACAGTATTTTTGTCTCCTCTAAAATTTGGTCACGAGGAGTTACGATGATTACGATCTAAGGTGACGCTGACGATATTTTATACAAGGTATTGAAAAAAGGGTATAAAGCTTAGCCAAAAGTGGATTTAGGTGCCATTCTGATCCACTTTTCTTCTACAATTTTGAAAATTCACGTAACAAAACCTTTTACATAGAAACTTATTCGATCACGTGACTTTTTACTATAGAGACCGAATTTATTTTTCGAGAATTTCCAAAACTTGGAGAACAAAAGTTGTTCAGAATAACCCCTGAGTCAAACCCTTTCGGCACAGTATACCCTTTTTGCAGCATCCTGTATAGGTAATATCAGGTTTATAAAAGACTTGGGCCTGTAGAGTGAGACTCGGCATGGGGAGTCATAATTTATAGATCTTTTAGGTTGCAGTGGCGAATGGGCACTGGTAGCCCTGCCCTTTTCTATAACTATAACTATAGGTAATTTTATGGCAATTTAAAAATGGTATAACATTTATCTATTTGAAAAAATCATTAAAAATATACATTACCTATCACCCTAATTTAAAAAAAAATTCAGCCCTTACTTTAAACTTATAACACCCCTCTATTTCCTTCAGGGGTTAAAAAACCTGTGTATTTAATATTTTCTTATGAGTTTTTTTTTAAAAACTAGGCTCTTACATAGTTGTACATAATATTATGCGGTATTTTATTCCACTTGTAACGCATAAAATTCATAGCTACAGTAAACATTTCATTTTTTTCATGGCGAGATACAGTCGCACTTAACCGCTTTTTTGCAAAGCTTGTTAAATAGATTTAAAAAATTATGTAAATTTTAGATCTTCAATTTTTAAAAATACTTACTTATTTTTAACAACCTGTAGTGTACAGACTACCACATCTTAAAATATATATATTTTTAATTAACTACGGTTTTTGGTTTCAAATAAAACAAATTATGAACTTACTTTTCAACACCCTGTATATTGTGTAGCTTACCTACCATACACAACCGTTAAAATAAAATAAATTACCCCTCAGAATATAAACAGGCTCGCGCTTTGGCATACTGCATTGACCGTATAGTTCTTATTCGGAGAATCTAATAAGTGTCATTATGTGCAATGTTTACCTTTATCTATGCATCTGTAACTCTATAGTAAAAAATGTAAACAAATCGAAAAGGCGAAATGTTTTCTAAGAATTTTCGGCTTTTCTGCATCTAAAATGATTAGAAAATTAACTTTCCATAGCAAATGCATATGTATAATAATACTTGTAGTCATAATTTGTTGATTTAATCAGTTTTTGTGAAATATTTGATAAAAAATAAAATGGCGTGGGTATCGCTCCTAACAGGCCGCCACCAGGGCGACGACTGAAGAAATCTGAAATCTGTCACGGTGTCATCATTTTTAAACCGGAATTTATTAGTTTTTTGCAAAAAAAGTTGACTTCTGGTCCATTAAATCCAACTCTTTAAGGTAACTTTGTTAAGAATTTAATTACCTACACATACATATAAGATTCCATGAAAATGGGCCCTCTGATTTCGAGGGTTTTTTCATAATAAGTCAAAAAATGGCAAAAGACATGGTGTGTTTGCAATTTTTTTTAACATACTTATTATAATCCTGCACCAATTTATAAGCAACTAACATGTTCAGTATACCCTCTGCTACAAAATATATTTTTATCAATGTGATAGAAGCCACCGTTTTTCCAATCTAATCAAGTATATCAAGCCGACTTTAGCATTTTAGCTTTAGGGATCCCCTTAATGATGCTTTCTGCAACTCAGTGTAAGACTAATATTCCCATTCAACAGTTCACTGTTTCGTTTTCTCAACATTGATGGAGATTCTTTAGCCACAAAATCTAATTGTAGAGCTGTCAAACTATAGATTTTGCCAGCGAAAAATTAGAAAGAATTTAAGATTTTGAAAGCTCTAAAATTAGAATATCTGCCTTTAGAATAGCTAACATTGACCTTCCATCCTACAGGTGCGTCTATTCGAGTGGACCTCAGAAAAAGAGCTCCGACTCGAGTGCAGTCACTTCAACAACATCGTGGCGCTGTACCTGAAGGTGAAGGGCGACTTCGTGCTGGTGGGCGACATCATGCGCTCCATGTCGCTGCTGCAGTACAAGCAGGTACAGTGCGGCCCACGCGGCCTGACCACAGGCACAGAGGACACTTCAACAACATCATGCGCTCCATGTCGCTGCTGCAGTACAAGCAGGTACAGTGCGGCCCACGCGGCCTGACCACAGGCACAGAGGACACTTCAACAACATCATGCGCTCCATGTCGCTGCTGCAGTACAAGCAGGTACAGTGCGGCCCACGCGGCCTGACCACAGGCACAGAGGACACTTCAACAACATCATGCGCTCCATGTCGCTGCTGCAGTACAAGCAGGTACAGTGCGGCCCACGCGGCCTGACCACAGGCACAGGACACTGCTTAGGTCTCTTTGTTGTCTAGTTATAGAGCCGTATATAGCTATAGAGCTTCATGGTTATAAGGTAAGTTTACTGTTATTTGAGTTTGTCATTTGCTTTTTGTCACTGTGAAATAAAGGCGTGGTGATTAGATTACCGGCAATCAACGCCCGTGAGCCCGATTCTGGCGATTAGGGAGATAATAGTCTTAATTTTACCACATTAGCAAAATGAACCCTGTATTTTGGTTTTTACAGACTTTATTCCTACAGTTATTTTTTCAATTGCTATTTTTACAATATCGTGTTTGCAATTCAAAAGGAAAAATGCGCCTGTCAGAACATTTTGCTTGTCACCCGCGTGCGTGCTGGCCCTAATTCAAGCAAATTACGACAGATTTTGGACATTTTCTTCAACGGTTGGCTTTGTCCTTACGCTAGTAATATCTATGTAGGTATCTATCTATACCTACATAGTCAATGCGTGTATGTTTTTAATATTAACTATACAAACAATGTACTGTCCAGATGGAGGGCAGCTTCGAGGAGATAGCGCGCGACTACATCCCGAACTGGACCATGTCCGTGGAGATCCTCGACGACGACACCTTCCTGGGAGCTGAGAACAGCTTCAACCTCTTCGTGTGTCAGAAGGACAGGTTAATATCACTTCTGCAATACATCTTCAACACAAGATATCTTGACCAAAACGGTGGCCATATGTTGCATTTATCAACAAACCATAAGGCGATTCACACACGCACCGCCTCACCGAACGGATTGCGGATTTTAACATTATTTCAGTCATTATCAGTAAATTTCCGCGTGGTGAGGTGGCGGCTGTGTTTGCGTTTAGAGTGTAAGCCTTTTTTCTATATATGTCATTTATGCATACAATGATAATCTGTGGTAGTGCGCGGTCAAGTGTGTAAATCGCCAAAGCAAGGATCCATCCTTTCATCAAGGTAAAAAAACCCTAGTCTAGCTCTTGTTCGAAAGGATTCCACCCGCGTCTTTCCACACACTTCTAAAGGGGTCTTTGAATGTTCATGTATGTTTTGTAATATTCAATTTCATCACCCGTTACTTACTTATTTTACCAGGCAATATATTTTAAGCATCCTCCCTTTACTTTTGCTGTAAGTTTGTTTTGAAAAATAAATAAATATTTAATAACCTACCTTTTTTTAAGCATCTTTCCATTTAATTTTGCTGTAAGTTTTACTCGCCTCGAGCAAATCGGGCACGGTTGTGCCATCTTTTCTCGAAGCGATTCGCGGCTGTTTCGCCCCTCCTATATCTTTATTTAACAACCCCCCTCTCCCCCAGCGCGGCTACAACCGACGAGGAGCGCCAGCAGATGGGCTACGTCGGACAGATGCACCTCGGCGACATGGTGAACGTGATGCGGCGCGGCTCGCTGGTGGGCTCGCACGCGCCCACCGACTCGCACGCGCCCACCGCCAACCCCGTGCTCATGGCCACCGTCGCCGGCGCCATCTGTTAGTACCGCTTGTTACTACTAGCTGAGGAGGTGCCATCTGTTGGTGGAGTGTGTAACTACTAGGCGACATGGTGACCGTGCTCATGGCCACCGTCGCCGGCGTCATCTGTTAGTACCGCTTGTTACTAGGTGAAGATAGAGGTGCCATCTGTTGGTGGAGTGTGGAACTACTAGGCGACATGGTGACCGTGCTCATGGCCACCGTCGCCGGCGCCATCTGTTAGTACCGCTCGTTACTACTAGCTGAGGAGGTGCCATCTGTTAGTGGAGTGTGTAACTACTAGGCGACATGGTAACCGTGCTCATGGCCACCGTCGCCGGCGCCATCTGTTAGTACCGCTTGTTACTACTAGCTGAGGGGGTGCCATCTGTTGGTGCTACGTAGAACTACTAGCCGTATCAACTCCCAAAGGTCCCGGGTTCAATCTCCTAGTGGGACTATCAAATAGAAATTGAAAGCTGACCCGTGACTTCCGAAAAGTTAAATTCATCTTCATCAATCCATGTACATACGCTAGTAAGCACACTTTTCACACACGTGAGCCCTATTATAATCTCCTAAACGTCGTCGAGATCTACTAATTAAATTAATTAATGGGTAGCAATAAAACGAGTGACTGTAAATTACAGTTCTAAGTGTCAAAATTAATTAATTTGGGTTATAGAATTACTAAGTGAGCGACTGACTGCGAGTGACCAGAAATCAACAGAACAGCAACTTACAAACATTAATTTGAGTTACTTAAAATACAAAATGAGCAGCTTCATAATATTTGAGCGACCTAATATTTGTTTGAGTGTCAACGTTACGTCCTGCATTTTTTTCAATATTTGGCAAATGTATTTTTTATACTGAGCGGCATTTTATCTTAAATGAAGTGTTTCGAATACAAAAACCACTTTGAAAAATACACTAATGAGCAGAGTATAATGAGCTCACATTTAAAAAATAAAAATAATATGAAATAACTTTTTGAAGAAACACTATTCTATTAGTTGAGAAATTTGATTAAATAAAACAATGTACTCCATAAAAATAAAGTAATATGCATGCATTTATTTCAATAAAATGAACAAAAATTTAAATAAGACGCTTCAGTCAACAAAAATAAAACTTGTTATTAATACTAAGAAACATTGATAGGTATGAGGAGCCCTACTACTCATCGTCACTGGTAAATAAGTGCGGTGTTCGGTGCATTTGCAACCTAACACCTTGTGTGCGCCCGCCGCGCCGCCGCCGCTTGGCGACACTTTACCTAAAGACATCAGTTCACGTACGGACAGCAATTACGCCGCGTGTGCTCACTAGCATATCAATAATTATCATTGTTCACCATCAGTCCATTCTAGTTATAACATATTGAAGTGAAATAAACTATTATTAAATTAATCAAGCATCTTATCATTTGAACTCTAGTACTTTAACGTACATTTTTGGTCCTTCGAAACCTCTCGAGGATCACGCGCGTCGGTATCGGTGACTCGGAACTTTGACTCGCGTGTGACTTGTGTGAACCAGTGAAGTGGTGGTGAACCTAGCAGTTTGGATTTCAGTGAGGATACTCCTCGCTTATCAACTACAGATAGCAAGGCTTTGCGTGTGACGCAAGCTAGCACTCAGCATCAGCAGCAGCAGTAATCAAGTAAGATCTACCCTTACTATACCTTATCAACCATGAGCATGGATACAGCAATGGATTCTCTCTACGAGAGTCAAAAGAACATCTTCGAAGCCATGACCAAGCTTCTTTCTAATATGAAAAAAGACCCTGCCGATAGGCGGACTGTCGACAACTGTAGGCGGAAAATGGAAATGTTAGACTTATTATGGTCGGAGTACGACGCCAATAACAAAAAGCTCCTTCCATATGAGTCTATGGAGCATCAATACTTTCAAAAAGGTGAGTTCGAATCAACAAAGAAGCTCTACCGTGACATCAAAGCATACATCGAGAACTTGGAAGGTGAGATCAAATCAAGCGCCGGCAGGACAGCAGCAGGTCAGCAACCAGCACAGCAGCAGCAGACTAAGCAACCTCCCGGAAAACCCCAACCTGGGACATCAGCACAGCAGCAGATATCAGTCACGCAGCAGCAGGCAGTGGAGCCTGCAGCACAACCGGCGGTACAGTATAAGTCGAGAGGGACTAACAGCAAACTCGACGACTTACTCCGTAAGCAGACAGTTAATTTCAAAGCATTTATTAGAACGGTTAATACTATAAACATCGAATCGGTTTCCGAGAAATGGGAGTTTCAGGATTTATTGAAGTCTCTGGACAGCCGGTGGACGGTGATTGATTCTCTTCACTGGGACATCATCGACGCATTGGAAGGTGAGGAGGACGACGCATATGAAAGTATGTTTAGCAGACATGAGTCAACATATAATCGTATCAAAAAGGCGCTAAATTCTAAGATGTGGTCAGTCTCACACATTGAAAAGTCTACACCTACAATAGAACTACCAGTTTTCACGGGCAGTTATCAACAATGGGTGTCATTTCGAGATCTATTTTTAGAAACCATACATAAAAATCCATCGTTATCAAGTGCACAAAAGATGCAGTTCTTAAAAAGCAAAGTGAAAGGCGACGCCGAGCGACTCATTCAGCATTTATCAATCAGCTCAGAAAATTACAGCATCTGTTGGAAAATTTTAGACCACCGTTACGAAAATAAGAAGTTAATTTTTACTTCACATGTCAACACTCTTCTGAATTTACCTAACATGCAAGCACCAGCATGTAACCAAATTAAAAAGTTACATGACATCACCGTGGAAAGCCTCCATGCTATTAAGAATCAAGGCGTGGACATAAGTACTTGGGATCCTCTCCTTGTGCATCTCCTATCGCAAAAATTAGATAGCATTACGTACGGTGAATACGTCGAATCATTAGGCAACTCGCGAGAACTACCAATTCTACAGGATTTCCTAGATTTCTTGGAACTCAAATTTATCACGATGGAATCAGCACGTAGAAGGCAGGAATGCACACCAAAAAGCAGTAACACTCAACAACAGCCACTTCCCCATCAAGTACCTACTCAGAAATTTTCGGCAACTTCAAGCCCAAGAAAAGCATTCGTTCCCAGGAACGGCAACAACGAAAACGTGGGCAAACCATTTTTCAAGTATTCCCACGCATCAACAAGCATCAAATGTCCTCTGTGTGAAGCCGAACACGGTTTGTTCATGTGCGACAAGTTTCTGAACATGCCGAATGATATCAAATTAAAGACACTGAACAATCATCAACTTTGCATAAATTGCTTGTATGACCATCGCGGTAAAAAGTGCATTTCGACAAAAACATGCCGGGCATGTAACAATAAGCATAACACGTTGCTACATGACGCCTTAGCAAAGCAGAAATCCCAGGAAATGCCGCCGCCGGTAACTAGAGTAGCAAATAACAGAAATAATAATTCCCATGTGTCACAGTCACAGGGTGATGCGTCGGAAATTTTACTAACAACAGCATTAATTAAGGTGACTTCAAGGGATGGAAATCAACACATTATGCGAGCCTTAATAGATCAGGGTTCCCAAATTTCCTTGATAAGTGAACGCGCAGCACAGCAACTAGGTATAAAACGTCAATCATGCAACGGAGTTATATTTGGAATAGGAGAAAAGGAGAACAATTGCAAGGGGATGCTCGACATAACTTGCCAATCATTACACAGTGACTTTGTTTTTAATGCAAGGGTAATGATAATGAATAATTTGATTAAAAATCTTCCGCAAAAAACATTCAGCAAACCAGCATGGAGCCATATATCAGATATCAATTTAGCAGATCCCGAATTCTATGTTAGCCGCCCTGTTGACATTTTATTAGGTGCGGAAATTTATTCATTAATCATGATGGACGGAATCATTCGTGGCGATGAAACGCAACCCCTGGCCCAGTTGTCGCAACTAGGGTGGATTCTATGCGGCAGCGTGACTACTTCGTATCACTGCAATGTCGTTTTAAATCAAATTGAAGACATACAGCAATTCTGGCACATCGAAGATATCCATGATCAATCCGAGATGTCAGCCGAAGATCAAGAATGCGTGGAATTTTATAATTCTACTACGCGTCGTCTACCCAGTGGTCGCTATGAAGTAGGGCTACCACTAAAGCTCGCTGAAGTTGAAAAATTAGGATCAACAAAAGAAACCGCCATGGCGCAATTCAGCAACTTAGAGCGTAAATTAGCAAAACAAGATTATCTAGCAGAGCAATATAAACAGTTTATGAAAGAATATCAAGAATTAAATCACATGAAAATATCAGAAGACAGAGAGAAGAAGGGATGCTATCTCCCACATCATGCTATTCAGAAAGAGAGTGAAACAACGAAGGTGCGAGTTGTATTCAACGCAAGTAGCAAAAGTACTTCCGGTCTAAGCCTCAATGACGTCATGCACAAGGGCCCCAATCTACAACAAGATCTCATGGGACTTATATTGAAATGGCGACAATATCGCTATGCGTATACCAGTGATATTGCAAAGATGTACAGGCAGATTATGATGAGAGAAGTAGATCAGGAATATCAGAAAATTGTTTGGCGCGAGTCACGTGATCAACCAATACAAATATATCAATTGGCGACCTTGACATATGGAATGAAGCCAGCTTCGTATATAGCAATGATGACCTTGAAGAAACTAGCAGCTGATGAACGCCAAAATTACCCGGAAGCATCAAAAATTGTAGAAAGCTCATTCTTTATGGACGACTTAGTCCATGGCGCGCACAGCATAGAGGAAGGGAGACGAATTATTTCTGATCTTAACAATCTTCTTCAATCAGGAGCATTCACACTAAGAAAGTGGGCATCTAACGAGCCCACACTTCTATCAGACATTCAGCAAGAACAACACAGCAATAACAACAATTATACATTCAGATCAGAAAGCACGGCGAAAACTCTAGGCCTCCAATGGAACTCCGAAAATGATACATTCACATTTAAAACGGACATTCACAACCACTCATCATCAAAAATAACAAAAAGAGTTCTTCTATCGGAAATATCACAGTTATTTGACCCGCTCGGTTGGATAGCACCCGTAACAACCAAGCTAAAATTACTTTTTCAAAAGGTATGGTTAGAGCCTAATTTACAATGGAATGATCAAGTCCCCAAGGACACACAGGAAGAATGGCTGAGATTAAAAAAGGATTTAGCTACACTAAGCGAGTTCGTGATTCCGAGATGGCTAAACAGTCTACAGGATGACGTCATAGAGTTGCATGGATTTTGTGACTCATCGACTAAGGCTTATGCTTGTGTTATCTATGCACGCATACAGAGGGAGGGTCAGGTTTCCGTAGTGCTCGTTGCCGCCAAAACCAGATTGGTACCAAACTCAAAATCAGTATCACTTCCGAGATTGGAGCTATGTGGAGCTGAATTATTATCAAGACTTATGTCAAAGGTTACAGAATGCCTACAAAATTATCATAAAAAACTATTTGGCTGGTGTGATTCTATGGCAGTACTTGGATGGCTGCAGGGAGAGCCCCAGCGATGGAAACCATTTGTGGCAAACAGAGTTGTAAATATTATCAAAGTCATGGGACCCGAATGTTGGAGATACATAAAGACGAAAGAAAATCCCGCTGACGCAGCTAGCAGAGGCTTGACGTCATCGCAACTAAAGGAGCATTCGCTATGGTTTAATGGGCCGGCGATGTTATCAACAACAGCTGATTTGAACAAGGAGCAACAACAAGCAAACTATTCCACCAATCAGGAAATAAAAATTACCAAGCAATCAAATGTTGTCCAAAAAGAGCCACCATCATTTAACATTTATGAGAGATTGTTTGAAAAATACAACTCATTTACAGAAATGTGCAGAAGCCTGGCATGGATTCTACGTTTGAAAATACCTAGAACAACCAAAAAAGTAAATTACCTAACATTACAGGAACTCAATCACGCAAAAATGCTCATAATTAAATACATACAAAGAAAAGAGTTTCAGGTGGATATCGAGAGATTGGAAAATGGACTATATCCACAAACAAACAGCAACCTATTGTGTCTCAACCCGTACGTGGGCGAGGACGGCGTGATGCGAGTCGGAGGCCGACTACGCAACGCCAACATCGACGAGGAAACGAAACATCCCATCATAATACCATACGATAGCAAATTAACAACGTTACTTATCAATCAAGCACATGAGTTGTGTTATCACGGTGGACCACAACTGACATTAGCAATTTTACGTAAACGTTATTGGATTATAAAGGGAAATCGAGCCACAAAGAAAGAATTACGTCGTTGTATCACATGCAGAAAGCAGGAACCACTGAAGCAAAAACAATTAATGGGGGACTTACCAGAATACAGAGTCAACCCAGCACCAGCATTCTACCATACAGGCGTCGATATGACAGGATTTGTTGAGGTCAAGGCCAATAAAGGCCGCGGTATCAAGACGACTAAAGGCTACATTGCGCTCTTCAAGTGTCTTGTAACAAAAAGCATACACATCGAGATAGTATCAGATATGACCAGTGAGGCCTTCTTAGCAGCACTGCGTCGGGCAAATGCTCGCAGAGGCCCAATACAGAACTTATATAGCGACAACGGCACCAACTTTTGCGGCGCCAATAGGCTATTACAGCAGGAATATGACCAAATCCAAAGCACATTCGACGACACCTTACTAGGTAGCATAGCCGACATGAACATTCAATGGCATTGGAACTGTCCATCCTGGCCAAGTGCAGGTGGTATATGGGAAAGATCAATTCGCAGCTTGAAGCAACATCTGAAAAGAGTGGTTGGACATCAGAGATTGACATATGAAGAGTGGAGCACTTTGCTGGCACAAATCGAAGCGTGTCTTAATTCACGGCCCTTATGCGCCCTGTCAGATGACCCGAATAACCTGGATTTCTTAACACCAGCTCATTTTTCAACGGGAAGACCAGGCCAAAGCATTATAGAGACCGCACACGATGCCAGAACGAGATGGTATTTAATCTCTAAGCTCTTCCAAGACATATGGCAGCGATGGAGAGATGAATATCTAACTACATTGTCACCGAGAAGCAAATGGTTTACACCTAAATCGAACATCAAAGTCGGAGATCTGGTAACCATCCATGACGACAACATGATAGCAGCAGGAAAGTGGCCCATGGGACGTGTAACCGAAATACACCCAGGCAAAGACGGCCTAGTGCGTGTGGTAACACTAAAAACAAAAAATGGATTTATAAAACGACCTGTTTTAAAGTTATCAATCCTACCCCTACACAATCAAGAAAATAAACAAGATGAATTGCCAAAAAATAACACAGACAGCGAAGCACAAGACGACCAGCATAGCAAGACAAAACAGCAAACAGCAACTCAGCATTCCAGCTTTATGGCAATAGCACTTGCCTTAATATGTTTCCTGAATATACTGTGTCCAGCATCAGCATCATACAATATAACAGATTTAGAGAGCAACAGAACGTTGTATTTTGACTCATTAGGGAAAATGCAAATTCTGGGAGATGAGTGGCGACTCATCACTTACTATAACATGACACCATATTGGGAAGCAATCACGGCAGTAAATAAATATTCAAAATATATAGATCATACATGCAAACAAATACAAGAGCAAAACTACTGTCATATGATATTATTACAAGTAGGTCACGATGCCAACGAACTCCAGCATTACAACGAGTTGTTGTTGAATCAGCACTTCTCACGGTCAAGGACTCGTCGAGGCATTATAAACATCGTAGGCAATGTTGCAAACTCCCTGTTCGGAGTATTGGATGACCGCTTCGCCGAACAATATAAACAAGATATAGAGCATATTCAAAGAAATGAGAATCATTTATCTTATCTACTTAAGAACCAAACTTCCATAGTTGAAGCCGAATTTAACCTATTGAAGAGAACTGAAGAAACCATCGCTAAACAGCATACCATCATAAATCAGCACATCAGTCAGCTTAGTGGAATCACCAATTCCATGCAAACAGAAATACAAGGAATGTCACGATTGCAAGATGTTACCCTGTCAGCATTAGCAGTCAGCAATATGATTCAGAACTTACGAAGAATCCAAGACACTCTTTTGAATACAGTTACTGATATTTATCACGGCCAAATAAATGTGCACTTGTTAACACCCAATCAGTTAAGAGAACAACTTCAGACCATATCAGCCCAATTAACAAATGATTTGAGACTGCCTATAGATAACATTCAAACAGATTTTTATAAGATGTACAAACTCCTTAATATTCGCGCCAGAATGTTGGAAGACTACTTCATTTTCGAAATCACCATACCATTAATTAGCCGAGAAAACTACAACCTATACAAAATAATACCTCTACCTCATCAAATAGAACAGCATATGATAAGCGTTGTCCCAGAGTCAGAGTATATAGCAGTCAATTTGAGAAAAGACTCGTATATACTAGTGTCCTATAACGAATTACTAGCATGTAAATATGAAGATGGCTCATACAGGTGTCATTTATCATCTACTCTCAATCATCTAAACTCTGATGAACAATTCTGTGAAACCGATTTAACCAATAAATGCAAAACAACCAAAACTGGCTGTCGAAATAAATGGACACAATTAAGCAACCCATCAAGCTACTTATACTTTGTCTGCAACACATACGCGATAAGAGTCATATGTGACAAGGAAGTAGCAGTTCGTCAACTCAGCAAGGTTGGGATCATTGCCCTCGACCATACTTGCATAGCAAAGGGAAGAGATATCACGATACACTCGCGTCAGCAGAACGCTCAGTCTGTAGTAAACATAGAGGCAGACGTATACATACCGAGTATATCAATAAACAATGTGTTGAATATTTCTACACCAATAGAGACAAACTTAAATGAAAATATGGACCCCAAAATTAATGGAACCTTAAACAGACTAGGAGAACAAATCAGAGAAATGAAAACTGTAGTGAACAGCTACGAGAATGAGAGTATATCGAGTCACGACATACACCAGTACTCCATAATGTACGTGCTGGTGTCAGCAGCGGTAGTGGCAGCAGCAGTGTTCCTGTGGAGACGCCGCCGGCGCGCAGGGGCCGCCGGCCGGAGCGCGCCGCGCCCCCCCGCCCGGGCCGCGGCTGCCGCGCGCTCCCGCCACGCTTCTTGTGAGATGGCAGATTTGTGTAGTGCGCGAAAAGTCTCTTTATCCGTAAAAAGTGATTCATGTGAAAATAGTGTTAGTGTGCATAAACCGAATCGTAATTTCGGTCGTAGTGTTAGTGAAAGAGTGAAGGGTAGGCAAAATAAAGCCACCTCCCCAATTATGAAAAATCATGTATTTAGTGTGCACGATTCTTTAGTTTAGTTATCATTAACATTTAAGAATATTGTTTTATCACCTTGTAAGCATTTCATTCATCTCATCACTCATTATTTTCCTTAAGTACTATCAAATATTGTAAAATGTCTTCCAGCATCATTTCCCGGTCGGGAGCATGTTCGGTGCATTTGCAACCTAACACCTTGTGTGCGCCCGCCGCGCCGCCGCCGCTTGGCGACACTTTACCTAAAGACATCAGTTCACGTACGGACAGCAATTACGCCGCGTGTGCTCACTAGCATATCAATAATTATCATTGTTCACCATCAGTCCATTCTAGTTATAACATATTGAAGTGAAATAAACTATTATTAAATTAATCAAGCATCTTATCATTTGAACTCTAGTACTTTAACGTACATGCGGGCTTGGACTTATTGGGCCGGCCTCGTTTTCTTTTTTGTCCAATGGGTATCATTTTGCTTCCAGTGGTGGCGTTGTTAGTTTGAGCCGAATTGATAGCCCCAAAACGTGTTTGCAAACATATCTATTGAAGAATTCGGGACAGTCGCACGATCCTTTTTGCCAGTGCATTTAAAAATCTGTAGTTTTCATTAAAAAGCGTATCAAAATAAAAAAACATAAGCCCTCAAATAGAATATCAGTATCCAATAATCATTAATAAAGCAGCATACAAAACTTTACTCAAAGTGAACTTTTTATTAGTTCGCTAAGTATAACCTCACTTAGAAAAATCGAATATATCTTAATATTGTAGTTGCCCTCTCTGTATTTCCAGACGCTCACTTAGTAATGAAGTCGCTCGGATAAAATTTTAATATCTGAAATGGATTTATCACAGTCCACTTTTTGTAAGCTCGTTCTGGATTTTATTATAAATCAATATTCGTCGTCAGTTTAGTTAATTTTTCGCTTACTCAAATTCATACCGCTCAAGTTATTAAAACAGTACTTATGTCATCATCAGTCGCAAAGTTTTTTTTTGTTCGCTCGTTTTATAATTCCCCTTAATTAATTATCTCTTCTACCCACCAGGTCTAGTAGTCCAAATATCGCAAGAGCTGTTCGAGTTCCTGCACCAGCTAGAAGAGAAGCTGACCCACACGATCAAGTCGGTCGGCAAGATACCTCACGCGTTCTGGCGTTCCTTCCACACGGAGCTGAAGACAGAGCCGGCCGAGGGGTTCATTGATGGAGACCTTATCGAGAGCTTCCTCGATTTGAACAGGGAGATGCAGCAAGAGACCGTTGTGGGTTTGCAGGTATGTGTATTTTGTTTTATTTTTTATACGAAAAAGAAGTTTAGAAGTTACCTTGTGCCCTTTTATCCTATAATTATCGTTTCTCTGCCACCTTTTTAAAAATATATATCCTAAAGTCATACATATGCTCACGACTGTAATCCTCTATGTAATCAATCCTACATGTATAATCTAGATGTGTAGGTTTCCTCACGATGTTTTCCTTCATCGTAAGAGTAACGGTATATATTGTACTAAAATTCCATAGAACTCATTGGTACATGTCAGCGCCGGGATTCAAAACGGCATCTCGGGCGTTAGAAGCGAACGCTTAGCCGACTGAGCTACCACCGCTCTAAAGTCATGTTATAATAAGTCATTATAATTACTTTCAGATCGACGACGGCAGTGGCATGATGCGGGAGGCGACCGTAGACGATATAATCAAAATAGTGGAAGATCTCACGAGAATACACTAGGGACCGACCCCTAGCTACGAGGTTAAGTGATATGTGTGCGACACGAATGAAAATGTTATATTATGTTTGCGATAATTTAGTAAATACTTACTGTACTAACTTTCTGTTTTCTTTTCAATACCGATATATGTTTTAATTATTTTTAAGTTAGAGTTACAATAATGGATCCATGAATCTGACTTTAATTTTGTTTAAATTCTTCAACATCATATTGTAATCTTCACGGTGAAATGTACTGGGTATAGAGTATCAAATTAAATTAAACGCGTGTTTTTAATAACTTCATAATAAATAGGTATATTTTCAAGCATTCTGTACTTACATTTTACCAAGAACATAAGTATAGGTAATAAGCAAGGGCGTACCCAGGATTTCAGCTAGGGGGGGGCAGCTCTTGAGATGATGGTCGGTCGGGTATATTGAAACAAAAATCATGAAAATTGTCTTTTATTAAGGTCAACTAGGCCAATTGCGTCTACGGGCCAAATTAATCTTTTCGATCCTATTTGAAAACGGCTTTATCAATATTGAAAAATGCCATCTAGTTACGGTGGCTTAAACTAAATACTTTACATGAACTGCAGGCAGATGGTGTTGTAGTCAACATAATATTATCCAAGTATTCAGTCATTCTGTGATTTGCACATTTTTTGAAAGTTTGGTACTGTGACAGGTGATTGAAGATGTGAATCTAAAGTTTTCTTTATCAATTGATTTTATTCAGTAGGTATTCTAAACAATAGTCATTGGGCTACTTATATAGACACAAATTTTCAATGAAATAGCTTTATTTTATGAATTAATGATGTTAATTTTTATATGTTTGATAAAAGTCTTGGGGTAAATGCGTTAGGCGTAATGGGGCTATTGCGATTGTTGCAACGCATTGCCTCAAAACAGAAATCGTCAACCTATTAATACATACATAATTGTAGTCACCCGCTTTTCGCTGTAAATTTGTATCGCCGTTTTTTATTGAGTACAATGCACTAAAGTTGTCGGGTAAGTGTAAGTGTACAACCCGACTGTCAGATTTTTTAAACTGCCCGAAGGCCTCTGACTAGGCTTAACAACTGCTGCCGAAGCAGCAACCGGGACCCACGGCTTAACGTGCCATCCAAAGAACAGAAGCGTCCAGAAAAAAACCATTTGAAATCGGTCATCCATCCAAGGCTGACCGTGCCATGTGTTAACCTCAGTGATCAGTTACGATCACTGAAACCAGCTCGATAAGGATTTTTACTATTTATGAACACTAAACTTATTGAAGAGTATGGGTTTTGCCATGCACATATTTTAATTGATATCTAAGTTTAATACCCGTATTTGATCCAATCTTTCTTTTTTTCG
The DNA here is from genome assembly GCF_932276165.1 of Plutella xylostella. NCBI lineage: Eukaryota > Metazoa > Arthropoda > Insecta > Lepidoptera > Plutellidae > Plutella > Plutella xylostella. Next base: position 7,576,249 of record NC_064005.1, read on the forward strand.
AAAGAATATAAATGAGAGGATGTATGGATGTTACTTTATTTTATTCACAACTGTCACTCACCACTATTACCTAAATCTACATTCTTACTCATTTTACAGGAGTACTTAGGTAGTTCTTTTTTCATAAAAATGTTATTAGGATTTATCATGGAGTAAATGCGTCCATGAAAATTAGACACATTTTCCTGATTTCTACTAAATCATCTGTGAATTCGTCAATAGTTTCTTTTGGCTAAATTAACTGCCATACTATTGCACAAAAAAATTAACTGGATAAAGTCTCTTATTTTTTACCCGACTGCCGAAGGAGGAGGGTAATGTTTTTCGATTGTATGTTTGTATGTATGTATATCTGTTTCTTTGTTCCCTCCTGTAGCCTAAACGGCTTGATAGATTTTGATGTATGAGGTATCGTTAGAAGCGTATTGATTGCACGATGGTTATAGGCTATGTGACGTTATATTAAAATGTATAAAGCGCCCTCTAGAGGACATAAAGTGATGATCGAAAAAATAATATTTTTCCAACTATGCCGTGTGGGGTATCAAATGAAAGAGCTTGATTAGCACATTACAAAAATATGCATATTGTAGGTATTTAAATCACAAAATCAAAATTATTGAAATAAAAAATGTTAATAAACTAAAACGTGACTACTAACATACAATTTCATAAAATAAAAACAACTAAAAAATTACAAATAAAAAAATATAATTATAAACAAGTGGAAAGTATCGCAGGCGGGGACCAACTTGACCGCCACACAAGGTGCACCTATCTAACTAAGTCATATTCAGCTAAATGGTGAACCCTCTGCTGGTCCCCGCCTGCGATACTTTCCATTAACATTGGGGCTTGTTTTCATCTTTTTAGCGTGCAGTCGGGTTTTTTGTTTGTTTATAATTATTTCACGGAAAGCTTACCTATTGAATAGTTACATACTAAAAACACATTTGCCTCAAACTTGGAAAATGCGTTCAAAATCACGATTTTTTTAAGACACTAAATAAGAAACTTTTATAAGATTCCAGCAAAGAAATCAATGCTTTAAATTTGTTAAGAAATAGTTGTTCAATAGTCGTTAGTTTCTTAAAGTCACTTTTACATTAAATTTTTCATACCTTTGCTCCCATTATTCCGAAAACTTTTAGTGATCTAAAAATACAACGTAACCTCAGTTGACCTTAATTAGTTTGATTAAGATACAAAACAAAATAGGTAGGTAGGTAAGAGTAGATAACACGTTTTTAATTCCGACTTGGCAGGAAAAATTACGTTTATTTTATCTTCTAGGGGGGGGCAGCTGCCCCCCCCTGCCCCTACCTGGGTACGCCCTTGGTAATAAGTGCAGGTGTAGGTTGCTATCAGATTTTACAGCGATACAAATAGGCCCCTTTCATAAATAATTATGAAGCTACATTAAACAAATAAACCATGGAATTACTTAGATATACATAATATAAATAACATCAATAATAACTTACACTACATATCACCCATATTCAACAACATGCAATGCCCATTCACAAAGACACTACCTGCGTTTTTTCTTCAATGTATCCACCAGAAATTATTATTTACTGACCAAGCCATGATAAACTGTCTTGATGTGCAGTGAAGATGTGCCTAAAACCTCTTTAAGTAAGTAGTACTATAATTTTTTCAGAGTAACTAAAACAGTAACCATGGCATTACAATAAAATTGATTAAAAATAAAGTGTGTCTGTAATGTGTGTTATTCATAAAAAAAATCTATGATACAGACATAATACACGACACTAGATGCCCCAAGTGCACGTACTGCGCGTGTCAAAAGGTTGAACATGTTCAACTTTGTGCTGGTACATTTAGTTAAAGCTGTCATTATCAGTGTCAAAAATTATTATTCCTATACAAATTTCGGCACAAAAATGCCATGTTTTCATAAAAATTTGTGGCATCTAGTATGATATATGTCCGTGATCTATGCTTTATTGCCTAAACTTGTCAGCCTTGTGGTGTAGGAACCACATGAGCGCGAACAGGCAGCTTGGCGGGCTCGCCAGTGTTTCTTGTGACTTCAGCATTTCCTCTATCTCCGGTATGGTTTTCTCCACCACATCAATTATTTCATCATCCACTCCTCCACCTGAAAATAAAATGGTTTAGTTATTGTTGCTAAAATACTTATATAGTTTTAATACACAAACACAATACATAATAATATCCTATGTATTAAAAAACAGTTATAAGCCAAAATTGTATAACACAATTTAGAATGTGGAGGGTTAGTAAGACTGGACAAAAAAATACATAAATCTTAATGTTTGACCAATTTTCAAGGTTTGTGTAATCAGTAAAACAGGAAGTGGTAATGATAAACAATCTCGGACATACCCTGTGCGGTTTTCATATCATCTGTGACTTCACAATAAAAGAAATGTTGCTTGGCCCCTTCCACACCAACACCAGATCTGGAATATAATATTTATTCCTCTACAGAAAGGTGATAAACATACCTGTAGTGGTTTTCATGTCATCTGTAACTTCACAATAAAACAGTGTTTGCAGTGACCCTAGCACACCTACACCAGATCTGCAATAAATAGATTAACTTAAACCCAGCCACCTGATATTAATAATGGACTGATGATGTATGTAATGCTAGTAACAAGGCACTCATGTAACAGCTTATAGCTATAACGTGATCTAGGTTTATACATGGTGATTATGATGATGTGACAATGTGTATAAAATAACATTTATCTTATCAAAAACTAAGATTTATACAATGCCATAAAACTCTACAATCTTGATAGAAAATGCATAGTAGAGATAGCAGCTTGAGAGTTTTAATGAGCAAATTACAAGTGCATGTATCACCTTTGTTTCATATTAAATCAGTGACTATTTCACTTTAATCTACCCAAAGACTCATGTTGTCTTTTTATATTAAAATACTTTGAAATAATTTAAAGGTTTTTACCAGTAATTACCTGTAAGACAGTATCTTCTCCAGGTTGCTGACCTTCACCTCGTACCCACACTCCTCAAGCACCTCTTCCCGGGCTATTTCTTCTATAGACTTGTTCTTGTCGATGATGCCCGCACACATCTCCAGAGCTATTCCCAGAGATGCGGGATATTTTTTTTCATCAATTTTATTTGCTCTACGGTCCTCTAGTGAAATGCAGTTGTAGTAGATTGCTGTAAAGTAAATGGCGAATAGTTAAAAGGTATAAGTAGTACTCCTATTCTAGTGTTTATAAAATAAATTTTCAACATTATCGGGATCAGAGTTTTAATAAAAGGGTGGCATCAGATAGTTAGATAGCATACCTGGTCGGAACTGTTTAACGAAAATCATCCTTTTCCTTGTAATATTGAAAACAACGATAGCAACACTGTCGTGAACCTCCAATAGGTCCCAGGACTTCGCCTTCCCATTCTGAGTGTAGTTAAACCGGAACGGCTTCACGTACGGCGAGTCCGGCAGCGGCGAAATGTACATATTCGTTACATCTTCCATTGTGGCTGGTTAAAATAACAGATATCTTGAAAAAAATATAGTTATGACTTGAAAAATATGAGAAGTTTGTTGATTTGTTGTTTTCGTCGATAAATTAGGTTATGTTATGTATGACGCTCGACGTATGTCACTTCACATTTGACACTGACTGACATGGGTTCCCTACGAGTCTTCGAAACTATTTTTTTCGAATATGCATACATCGACAACCTTAAACCGAAGCTTTCATAGTGCGATGTCTTGTTTCTTCGAAGGATTTTTTGTTCGACGTATCTTAATACCGAACTTCTTACTACGGTATATTGTTTCTCCAAAGTTTATTTGTCCGATGTAACGATACTTCGAAAATTTTTGTACAACCGTCTAACAGTTAGAATTTCTTGTAGGTACAACATATATACCAAGGGCGTACCCAGGATTTCAGCTAGGGAGGGGCAGCTCATACCTGTTTCTTGGCAGGAAAAATATACGTTTATTTTATCTTCTAGTTCCTTTCGAACCTGATACGAATGTGTGCTTGATTTAGTAAATTTTTTAAGCGTTAAAGTTATTTCGCCTTTTCCAACCGAAACGCATTGTTTGTGCATAATGTTGTTAATGCCCTAAAAAATGTGCCTCATGTCAGGCAAACTGACTTTAAAGTTTGCCTGTGATAGGCGACGAAAATGGCGGCACACATTGATCCTGAAAGCGGGCGAGTTAAGAAATTTATGTTATTTTGCAGATTTAGCTAATTTTCTTTACATATTTTATGCTACATAGTTATTGAGTATCTCTCTCTTGAGGTCTCTAGCAGAACTAAAAAAAATCAAAATTCATGGAGTAATTTCACGTCACGTTCACGATGAAAATTCATGCTAAGTGGTCAGTCTACCTACACCATAGATAATTTTAAAATAAATATGGCTGAGAGCGTTTTCGCCTTTTTACGAAAAGTAAATCATAAAAATTTAGTTTTGGGATTGTCTAGGTCCCAAAAAATATGAGAGTATTTTTTTTTTTCTAGAGCAATTATCAATCATATGAGACCTTCTTTAAACAAGGGTCAAGTTGCCTATTGCATTAGGTATTATTTTATCATAATAATTGTACTTCTTGTACCATGAACCAGCAGTGACCAGCACTCAGGGTCCCAGACACGTGGAAGGCGTTCATGGGCCGAATTATTATGTAGGGACCCGTTTGACACGTTATGGTATGGGGTGCTAAATGAACTGGGTAACTGGGACTATGGAAGGACTATGGCTCCTCTGACCTATATATTTCACACACGGATAAAAACGCAGGGAGTGGCTCGTAGACACAGTAACTTTACTGAGTAACACATCCTACGAGCATTTTTGCTTTAGTGAAACATCACTCAAGCTAGCCAAGCAAAAGGTGAGAGATACTGTTCCTCTTCAGTTTTCTGGATACCAAAATAAAGGCAAGCCAGAGATGAGGAACAGGGGTCCTCCCTCTGGAATCTGAAGGGTGGAGCCCTAATGGTGGTGTCCCTAATGCCCAACAGCTGGCCAGAAGCTGCCCTGCCCCTATATGATTATCATCATTATTATTATTTTCAAAAAGGGTATACTAAGCCGAAACCTACATGTGCAGCATGGTATATCTAAGCCCGAAACTGAAATCAGAATTTCAAAATTCGCGAAAACAAAAAGTCATTCTTCATAGTAAAAAGTCACGTCACCAACATTTTGAAATTCTGATTTCAGTTTCGGGCTTAGATATACCATGTTGCACATGTAGGTTTCGGCTTAGTAGGCCCTTTTTGCAAAATCGTGTATATACCTAATAATAGGGACTGAATCTGAAGATTTGAGCTAATAATGTTTTCTTTTTATATTTCATCCCTTAAAGTTGTCATTTATGTGATGAAAGTCAAAACTATCTCATTAGAATAAAAAAATAAGTCAAAAAGCTAAGTTTTTTTTAAATTATACTTTTGTTTTTATGATATAGTTGCAATGATTGATTTAAGAAAGTGAGTAATTCATATTTTCTTTTTTTTTGTTTCAGTCAATTAAGTAGGTATCCAAAGTAAAATACCGCAATGCACAAACGTGTGTTAGTGGTGTTGAAACCCATATAGCACGAATGTGCTACCTACTGACTTATCCGAAAAAAAGAAAAAATTTAGGTTTTTTATTATTTTTCCCTAGCACTTTTAGGCATATAAGGCGATATTATGTAATTTTTTAAACATATGATAGAAAAAATATCTTAGGATCGAAAGGGCTAGGGGGGGGCAGTTGCCCCCCCCTGCCCCTACCTGGGTACGCCCATGATATATACAATGAAATTCTTGTATATATGTTGTTTACAATAACAAAATCTCAAAGAATCAAAACATAAAAAATCTAAAAGTCACATTTAAAATTGATACAAAATTATTTAAGTAGGTGTATATGTATGATTTGATAACTTAAGTGCGCTTTTTTTAATGTTACTAAGTAGGTACTGTACATTTATCTGTGAAAGCTTGTCATTAGCTTTAAGATACCTGTTTTAATGTATTAGTTATCTATTCGTGTAACATGTTGTTAGCTTTCCTAATAAAATAAATAAAAAATAAAGTTATTCATACATAAATAGGTACCTGATTTTGTTATTGTACTTACATGAATTTAATTGTATATATGTTGTACCTACAAGAAATTCTAACTGTTAGACGGTTGTACAAAAATTTTCGAAGTATCGTTACATCGGACAAATAAACTTTGGAGAAACAATATACCGTAGTAAGAAGTTCGGTATTAAGATACGTCGAACAAAAAATCCTTCGAAGAAACAAGACATCGCACTATGAAAGCTTCGGTTTAAGGTTGTCGATGTATGCATATTCGAAAAAAATTGTTTCGAAGACTCGTAGGGAACCCGACTGACATTGACATGACGAAATGAGAAAAGTAGAATTTTAGCAAGTCACATGTGGCAACACACAACGCCGTTATTATTCTGAGTACGTATACACATAACTCGCATCGCATTTGGCTTCCTGGCAACATACGTTTTTTTTTACATTGCGTTCGGTTTCCGAATCGAGCGTTTTGTGTTTTACAAAATTAGAATTATTTTGTAAAATTGTAGCTTTTATTTGTCCATTCAGTGCTATTTGTGATAATTTAAGCCTTAAAAACTTTTACCTCCAAGAGGTAAATAGTAGCGTAACGCTAAATCTTAATATAACGGCTTACAGAAAAGCTGCACGTTTGTAGGTTATAATTAGATTTTCATTGTCTTTTTCAATCCTTTACCTGAAACATGGAGAGCATGGACGTTGCACAGGAAGGAACATCGGCCGCGACCACGCCGGCAGCGGAAAATGGTGAGATAATACGCTTTTTGTCACTAAAACTCAATGCCGGTTTTTGGCCCTTGTGTTTGAAAAACGTGATTGATGCAAGCACGTTTCCCGCTGTCTCTTCATGGTGTTTCCATCTGTCTCGCAGGCCCGGACAAGAGCGTGACCGCGGAGGAGATGACCTCGCGGGACTACTACTTCGACTCCTACGCACACTTCGGCATTCACGAGGAGATGCTAAAAGACGAAGTCAGGACCCTCACTTACAGAAATGCCATGTACCACAATAAACACCTGTTCAAAGGCAAAGTAAGTGGATTCCGTAACTATTTCATAACTTTAGTAAACAAGCAATGGATGCATTCATTCAACTCCTTAGCTGACAATGGTTTTGGAAAGCTCACATGCAATCAATAATTGAGACTTGCAATAACCTCCTTGTTCTTACTCAATCTTGTTGTAATAATTGTTAAACACGTTTTATGTAGAATTACCCAATATATCAGCCCTATAGCAGATACACTCTATACAGGTTGTGCTTGATATTGGTTGCGGTACTGGGATCCTGTCAATGTTTGCTGCGAAGGCAGGAGCCGCCAAGGTGATTGCAGTGGAGTGCTCAAACATTGTGGACTACGCACGCAAGATCATTGAAGCTAACAGGCTTGATGATATCATTGAGATTGTCAAAGGAAAGGTATGCATTGATTTGGTAACTTTTTTTGTATTTATTGATTGTGCCAATTGATTATTTTCTACATAATATTATTTTTGTAACTGAAGACTTTTGTATGTTCTTTAAATTAATTTCATTATCCATACAAAATTTTGTTTTACACCAGCCATAATAGGGTTCAAATTGATAGTGTAATAATTCTTCTCAAAATTCAACACCATGTTTGCTGAATAGGGTACTTATCAGTTTATTAACACTATAAATCTACTTAGACTGAGCTTGTACAAAGCACTTCCAGGAATTAATATACAAAGATACAGCTCTGCCATATTCCTGCCAACTCATTTAATTTCAATGCTTCTAAGCAAATGTTGAGAAAATGAGTTTGAAGTGCACCAATATTTATTATATTATTTTTATATGCACAAACATAACAATAAAGAGGAACTGCTGGTTACTGCAGTGTGAATCTACCAATACTTTCCTTCCTACCCAGGTGGAGGAAGTGACGCTGCCGGTGGAGAAGGTGGACATCATAATCTCGGAGTGGATGGGCTACTGCCTGTTCTACGAGTCCATGCTGGACACGGTGCTGTACGCGCGAGACAAGTGGCTGCAGCCTGATGGCATGCTCTTCCCTGACAGGTATATTATTATTGTTTGTTACCATGATGAAATGACTTGGTAATATTTTTCCTACATTAGCTCTTGCGCTTAGGAAAGATCACTTAAAACTTTTTTTTAAATTCATATTTTTCTTAATCAGGACAAAAAAAGACAATAAATTAAATAAAATCTAACAAAAAATGATGTAAAGAAAATAACATGTAATAAATACTGAATGTCCATGTCAGATAGCATCTCGAACATTGTATAGGTTTGCCGCGGTTCAACATGGCTTGCGCGGCAGCCGCACGCAGTCAATACTCGGCTTCACACTTCTACCTTACTCCCGCAGATGCACTCTGTTCGTGTGCGGCATCGAGGACCGGCAGTACAAGGACGAGAAGATCAACTGGTGGGACGACGTGTACGGCTTCGACATGAGCTCCATCCGCAAGGTGGCCATCTCTGAGCCGCTCGTTGACGTCGTGGACGCTAAACAGGTGCGTGTGGACTAGGATATAGAGGATATATTCGCTTGCGGATGAGAAGACATATTGTGACAATGGACAAATAATTTAAAAATTACGAATACTACAAAAACAAATAATACAAAAACGTCCAATAAAGAATATTTAATTTCATTTCGGAGGTGATAGAGGTGAATATGTCTTGCTAATAACTTCAAAATTAAGGAACACTGCTTGCTTGCTAATGGGACTTGTGAAGTGACACAAGCTCGTGAAGTGGCCATATCTGAGTCGCTCATCGATGTAGTGAGCTCAACAGGTGCAGTGTAGGGAATAGGGGACAATGTTTCTTGCAGGACCAGAGGCTTGGGTGGAATGTGTAATTTTTTTTGACAACGACGACGCGTCCGAGAGTCCGTCCTTTATTTATTTATTTATTATTTAGCCAAACTCTCTCAACACAACTGCTCATAGTACAAGTACTGATCGCACGTTTGCAAAATCATAAAAAAAAAAAATTATCAATGCCAAGAGGTGCGGGTGGCGTACGTGTTAGGGGTGAAAATCGCTTGCAGCCTTTGTAGTCTTTGTCGTCAAGAGGAGGATAAGTTAGGTTAGACTGTTACTAGGGCTTAGCATATACGGCTCAATATACTTAGAGGCGTCACTGAGTCGATATTACATGTATTAGACCAACTGATGCGTGTAGGTAAGGAGATATGTATAAGTATTGAGTACTCGTATGTAGTTTGTCGCTGCCATAGAATGTCTCGAAGTCGTTGTTGATTCTAAACAATCGCATGAAGCGAAACGCCGACTATTTGCGTCCGAATGTTGATTGAAAATTCATACAAGTTAGTTCAAGTAGTTTTACCCTTTTTGAGCCAACCTATAATATTTAACACCTATATGTATTAGCTTGAACAAGTTTACAATTTTATGTACATACATAAATCTTGAAATAACGAAACATAAATTAATTTTCTAATGTAATATGGTTGCAGGTGGTGACCAACTCGTGCCTGCTGAAGGAGATCGACCTGTACACCGTCAAGAAGGAGGACCTCAACTTCGAGTCCAAGTTCCACCTGCAGGTATAAGCACCAGAAAAGATACATTGGTAGCTATTCTGAATGCAGAAATTCTTATTTTAACGCATCATGATAGACATCCCTTCATCATAAATATTTTATTCAAATTATTTTAAAACTTTGAAAATACATTAACCGAGAGTTCACACTATACATATACTCAAGTACATAATAACGTCAAAATAAAAATAAAAACCATCCAATTGGGACAAAAATTATACGTAGACTACGTTTACGTAGATGTGCTAAATCTTGATATGCAGGTTTCCTCATGGTATTGGAACATAACCGTTAAAATTCCGCCCTGTATAAGCTGTGAAATACTTATACAAATTCTACTATTCAATAGAAAAATATTACTTATGTTGATAAGAATCATTTCACTGACTATGCATATTAAATTGTTAGGCTAAAATTTACTCTTACATATTATATTATTGAACACCTGTAAAACTTGAGTAAAATAAATGATTGAGTATGATGGAGTATTGTGATAACCGTTCCGTTGCTTCCCCAGGTGCGTCGCAACGACTTCATCCAGGCTCTGGTGACGTTCTTCAACGTGGAGTTCACCAAGTCGCACAAGCGGCTCGGCTTCAGCACCGCCCCCGAGGCGCCCTACACGCACTGGAAGCAGACCGTGTTCTACTTCGACGAGTACATGACCGTGAGTTCACTACTACTATACCACTACGATTTCTCAGAAAGTTCTCCTGAGCAATGACGTGTTTCGACGCTACAGGGAAGCGAAAATCCCACAATGAAATCCCCTGGGACTAGAAAGTAGCCATGAGACGCGCGTAATATAAGGCATAATAACTACAATCGAAAGATGTTGCGCCATTTCCATTCGCGACAACGAATTTTATGTAGCACGCACTCAACAGAGGTGACTTTTTAGTAGTGCTCGTAATTGTAGTAAGCTTTATCCGTTTTTCTAACTTCGGTTAGGTCATTAATGTTAAGCTACAAATAATGGAGGGACCCATACTTGTGTCCCCATAAGCTATGCTATTTTGCTCACTGACATTATTTTTGATGATGCATGACGAGAAATTATTTCTTAAACTATTTCCGAAACTTTTGCAATTTACAAAAATCGGTCATTAAACTGTCATTATCAGCTGCTTTGTCAGTTTTTAACTTTCTCAATTTGTCCTGAATCCAAAACCATTTCAAGGAACAAGGTCCTTAGTCACTACTCCATCATAACTTCAATGTAACCGATATAGCAAGCTAGTTACATAGGCCTACCACCGGGAAGTTTGTTGATAAATTTCCACCATGTTGTAGCCATTGTAGCAGCAATTAAAATACAAAATTTGGTTGGTTCTCAGGTGAAGAAGGGCGAGGAGATCACGGGCACGTTCTCGATGCGGCAGAACGCGCGCAACAACCGCGACCTCGACTTCGCCATCGAGCTCGAGTTCAAGGGGGAGCTGTGTCAGGTACATAATAAACACATTCTTTAATATTCACAAAACAAGTGCAACATTACAGGGTTTGGGACTCTCCAGTTAAGTATAAACCTGTCCACGACACCACCCTAGCCTAGTGTGGTAGCCCTTGTTATATGACCACCTTTTGATTTTTACCAAACACTGCAATCTATATTTTTTTGTAACTTTCATAATCTTTAGTTTAAATAAAAAAAAAAACTTTTTTTTCATTTGAAGAGACCTGCTCTTTTTGTCCAATGTTACATTCTTGTTTACTACTTACATATAAGTTGAATGCATATAACAATATTTTAAGTACGATTACTTATATTTTTTTATTTGTGCAGGTGCAGGAGAAGAACCACTACAGAATGCGCTAGAACAAGCACCCCCACCGGCCGAGCAAGTCACAACGGCACGAGAGAAACAGGTGACAGTTCGTGCGCCGTTGTCGTTGGTAAAGCTGCACTCGTATGGATCTATCTTAGTGTATCGTGAGTCGTTTGGTAACCCCGCCCGGATGTGCGGTGGCTAGAAGTAATGTTCCCGCCAAAACTTATTTTGAGGTTACAAGATGGCGCCACCAGTGTTTTGAATTTAACCGTTTTAGAATGTGGATACAGCAGCGAATTGTAGTTTTGTTTAGTATTCTACAGGTGTAGGCCCCAGTTTTTTATAGATTGCCATTTTATAACGTTTTCATGAGCACGCTAGAGTAGGCGACCAAGGCACTTTTGCTGAAACGACAATCGCTGCTGTATTCATAGCAACATAAGCTGTATTCCTGTATTTTCATTATAATTTTATTTGTATTGATACATCCGACCATTTCATAACGTGTTGAGCAAAGAGAGACAAAAGTAAGCGTAGGTTAGTTTAAATATTAATTTGACACTTACCAAAATGTACTCTAGTGTAGGTATTGTACTATGTTGTATGTGTGCTTAACTTTTTCTGGCATACTTTTGTCCTGTTAGGCCGATTTGCGTTAAATTTCTTTGTTCCCCTAAAAGTCTGTGATTTTTTTTATTTGTAAGTTCTACCGGCCGGTCTCTAGGAAAACGAATACTGTATTAATTTTGATACTGTCTGTATTAGGTATAAAATAAGAATCTTTAATATCTGTCTGTTTGTCACCGATTGGTTTAATAGAATAACTGAATTGTTGGTAGTTATTTGGTAGGAACCATGGCTGTGACTTTTAACTCTGAGAGGATTTAAAAAATGATAATTTGCATGGTAAAAGCTATTTTAGTTCCTACTAAATAAATACCGAAATGATTGAACATGCTAGTGTTAAAACTAAGATATCAAATATCTGCTGGATTTCGTATTTTAGGATGCAACCTTTTTTAATATCTCATAAAAAGTGTTCATTAGAATACTAGCGCTATGAGCCGTCTTGCGTTGAAAAGTTAAGGTATTCTTTTCGCAAGTACGTTTGAAATTCAATTTCAAAACTTAATTTTCTGCCAAACAATTAATTTCCTTATTATCTACATTTAAGATCTACAGTCGCTTGATTAGAAGCGAATGTTTCATGATATTTTCTATATTGTGTAGTGCGTGTATGATTGTGTATGTATGACTCGTAATGATGGATAAATGCGTAAGACAAAATTTACTGGTTTTATTTGGTAACCTTTATTTCCATTATCGATAAATTTATTTCTAATTAATAGTAATTTAAAAATCTAATCTAGGCCTCTAATTATACTTCAGTATATTACAGTTCACTAACTAAGAGTTTGTTAGTTATTTGTATCATCAATCCGCACATATATTAACTGTAACTATTCCCGTTTCGATCTTGTGTTTGCCAATGACACGCTCACAAGACGCTATACTTTGTACAATATAGCACGGGGCCTATGACGTATGATTGACAGATGCTAATACGCCTGATGAATAAAAACAGTTTTCCCTTAAAAATCATCAAATGACAGATACAACGTATGGATTTCACACCTGTCATAGGGGGGCTAATGCTACATTTTACCAAGTATAGTTTGCGTTACCCAGGCAAAAACCCATCGTCCTGTGTTACCCTTAACAAGGGCGCCCTTAATCCATCTTAATGAAGGGCTCGAGCTTCATGGCGCGCATGATGTCGCCGGTCACGGAGCAGCGGCCCGCCTGCATGATCTGAATACAGTGAAGATAAGGATATAAGTAAGTATAGGTAGGTTAAATTATATGTAATATGCTCTGCTATGTAAACAAAATGTTATAGGTAGTAATATTTTTTTTTACTTGAAATTTTAGATTGTGGCATGGGTGTAGCTGAAAATCAGCGCTATTCTTATTTCTAAAATATTTGGGTAGCATTATGCTAAGCCTACGTCAAATATCGAGTTTTTTTTTACATTTTAAGTTATAATGTAGCTATGTATGGTGACTATTGTAATTATTTAAGTCCATAGATTTTTAACATGTTTGAGAAAAAGATTAACTCGAAATAAAGTTTGCTTTAACTTACCTGGCGTGGCGCCTCCCGGCCCGACACCATCTGTCGGAAGTAGTGCTCGGTCAGCGTGAACGTGGTGTCGGGGTCCTCGTCCGGCTCGCCTTCTCGGACGGTTACTTCGTTCAGGTCCAGCGCTGAGGAGGAAATGCAGGTATTAGTGTACTGAGTAGTGTTACGTTCTCTGTGGTATCATGATTACATTTAACACTATTACTATCCTTAAAATAAATGTCCTACAAAATCTGTCATGTGCGGGCTCCCTTAGTTTGAGTACAGTGGCCAACAAGTTCCAATCAGGTAGAGCAGTAACCTGCACAGAAACGGTGTCAGGTTTTGCAACCCACTGTAGGTACATCAAAGGTACATGCTTACCAACCTACCTACAGCGTTAGGTAAATCTCAAGTACTTATTACTTATAATAGTTGGATAAGAGAGTTTCCAATAGATACAATAAGTTGTTACGCAACATTGAATACAAAGGAACTGTCCGTCATGGTTCAGCAGCATTTGTCTCGTAGAAAGTCGGCCTATCGAAAAGCTCTTCAGATTCGGACCTACTTTATGCCTTTAGTTAGTAGTTTGGTATTTACCTAACAGTTACTATCAAATAGGTAGGTACGTGCTACAGCTATAATTATAATTATTGCTCGTAACGTTAGATATACTTAATTATTTACAATAAGTACCTAACACTTCATATTATTATGATGTAGGTGTTTTAGAATGAGCCGTGTCGTTCGTTACGGAATTTAATAACGATGACTTGCATAAAGTAGTAACTAGTTATTATACTGTGCAGAAAGTTGAAACTAATGCCTACCCATACTTAAAGTCTGTTTTTTAATCTAACATATTTACTAATTTCACAGATTCTGAACGGTTCATCAACAGTCGATTATCCCGCGATTAAGGTCCACTTGCGCAGACCTGTGGCGTATCTTTCTATTGGTGCGACAAAAGACGGTTGATGAATCGTTCAGAATCTGTCAATTCAGTATCTGAGATTAAAAATCAGACCATAGTCGTATCGTCGATGGTTTGAATTGAATAAAAGTGGTGTGATTACCTACTGGTTTTGGATTGTGGTGGTTCGACTTCCAAATCACAGAACATCTCTCCAACATAGGTAGCCCTTCGACCATTTACAACCCGGTTGTATATAATCAAAGAGGTAGCCGCCTCGTTCACCGAGTTCCGTATAGTGCCATTGAGATCACCCAGAGACCAGGAGTAAGGTTATAGCGTCGATAGGTACATAACTTACTCCACGAGTAGACGGCGTGTCCCTTGATGATGTTGAAGAGGTAGACGCCGCCCAGCTCCCGCACCCGCTCGGGGCCGATGCTCGTGATCCTCTCCATGATCTTGGCCACCAGCTCGGCCTTGGACAGGCTGGAACTGTCGCTTTGTGATGCGCCCTGCAACAAATAGCTATAAGGCTCGGTTTCCATCAAAGCGGAGAGGTGAGGAGACGAGAGGAGATGTGTTTCGTTATTTCCACATCTCCTCTCCGCTTAGCTTCGGTGGAAATGAATAAGGTGAAGAAAAATGAGACATCTCTCTTCTCCGCTTTGGTAGAAACCGGGTCTTTCGCTATAAGTACCTACCTACACGTATTTTAACCTCTGATGTAATGAGGATGATGATAATGATTTTAAACCACCTCAAAACCCGGAACAGAAGACAGGAATGCCCTTTTTAATTAAGTACTTATATAATTTTGCATCAATTTGTATGGCAGGATGTTTTAGATTTTACTCTTTTACGTTAAAACTATTGATTATTATATAGGCTACTTTTTATTTCAAGAACTTCAATGCGAAGCAAAACTCGCGGGAAATGGTAACTATGGATGAAATATAATAACACTTACCATGTTATGGTGGTGGTGTCGGTGTGTAGCAAGACCCGTTGGCGCGCGGCGACTGCCCGGCAAACTCTGCACACCCGAGCTTTCACTTCTTACTCCAAGATTAGTGATTACAAAATAATGGTTTGTGTACTTTTCTTACTGCAATGGTGACCGATGGAGGATGGAGACAAATTTTAACTACTTACGTATAGGTGCAAAAGGCAAAAGTGAAGCTCCCCTTCCACTCACATAGCTAGTTACAAGCAACGCCAAAGTATTTTCGTGTTGGATTTTATTTTATGCGGCGATTTTTGGATGCATGTCATACAGATACTACACCCTGTATGTAAGTGGGTGAACTTAATGAGTGCTAATAGGAATAGGTAGGTACATGGGTGAGTCGGGTAGACTGGATCTCGCATTCATTATGAAACCATGCAGCTAAGATAGAGCTAGCTGTGTCACTTCATGCCTCCGTTCATATAACCATAACATTCATGGTTGATAGCGTAATCATAATAAATAGGTACTTACCTAATTTATATTAACTATGGATTGGAAAGTATTGATTACTGCAGCTACACGCTACGCTGTATAGCCATGCAATATTACAAAGATTGACTAGATAGTAGATATTACATGTTTTATGTAGGTAAGTATCTAACCTAGGTAGTTAGTTACCTAGATAAATTTAAATTTTGTAATCGAAATGCTGAAAGGCTACTTCTCTTCCCTTCTCGTTAAGCTGCGTACAGACCGGGCCAACGAACGCCAACGGTTATCCCAACGATTGATATTTATCATACATAATACAGGGCAGATTGCAGCAACGAAGGTCAACGAAATCCGTTCGTTGGCGTTCGTTGGGCCGGTCTGTACGCGGCTTTAGAGAACTACTTATGTTCGTTGGTCTGACTAACTATGGGACCAGCTGTCGGTTTTTCAAAGCACATCAAACGAGACAAATACCTACTAGTTAACTAATTTCTGCTAGCAAACAAATTTAATGGCAATACAAATTTTTTGGTTATTTATTTTGGTATTTTACTCCATGTGTAGATGGTTATACCTATTGCCTATTTGCCTGTAGTTACGACGAAATTACACGGTCACTAATGGTGTAGGACAGTACCTGCACTGTACAGTCTGCACACTATTCAAAATTAAACATTGCTATGCAAACTAAGCTTGGCGCTAGAATACATTTAATTATTGGACAATGATCTGAGGGAGAGATAGCGCACCGGGTGAAGGCAGCAGCTTGAGGGGAGAAGACACTCGGTAGAGTCTCACAGTAAGTGAAATACTTACAGATCTTATTCACAATAAGAACATGATAAGAACTGTCAATACCATGGGCTTTTCAGCTAATACACAAAATGTCACTCTTATTTTTCAAGCTCTATTTTTTTGTTTGTGAGCACATCTATAGATGGCGCTGTAATGAGAATTATAATAATGATAATTGAGTCCAAATAATATCTGGCAACATTATTTTACTATTATTTATTTTTAATACTGGTAATTATTAAAACTCCGGCAATGGTACGTTTCTTTACAGTCAAAATATTACGTCAAATTCAACTGCTATAATAGTTATTAAATATTTTAGTATCTAGTCATTCACGAAAATTTAATAAAATAAAAAATTACATATATATTTATATTACTAATACTGACATCAATATGTTTAAAAAATATAGAAATACTACAAAATATTTCAGTATGTACAAAGTTTCTAGACACCTGGCCCAAAAATCTATCTCTCCCCCGCTTCCCCGCGCGAGGCCCCCCTCTCGTCCTTTTGTAGCGTTAGCATAAGTCCATCGCAATTTTATCGAAGAATTATCGGACGATTAACAACAAATATTTTTTATCGCATACTTTTTTGTTACTACTTTAACAAGTAGGTATCAACTTGAATACTTATATAAACAAATATTTATACATTTTATTACAATATAACAAAAGTCAGGTAAGTATGTTTTTTGCATGCAGGTTTTTAGATAACCAAAATAATTTCAAACATCGGAGCGCTACATGTATATTATGGCGCCACTACACGTCCGCAGATGCATCCGGAGATGACATCTGCAGACGTGTAGAGGGGGTCATTTGGGCGTTTGTTGTCGGTTTTTGTGGCACAAATCAAAGGGTTCAAGCGCGAGCGTCCGGCATAGCCACCACACGTCCGCGTACGCCTCAGTCAGTGAGTTCAGCATCGTTTCTTCTCCACTTCTTCTTGATAACTCGACTGCGATGCAAACTCAAGTAGTAGTTAAAAGTACTAAACACATAAATAGGTGCGACGGCAGCGGTTTCGAAGTCCATGTTTGCGAGTAGCGTCTGCCGATATTGAACTCAGACTGACCAATCAGCAGACGTGTGGTCGCTTGCAGAGATTTGTCTACAGATGCATTCGCGTACGTCTGCAGATGCATCCGTAGACGTGTAGTGGAGCCATTATGTTTACGTTCTCGCAACAATTTTCTTTATAAAATTATTTCCATTAAAACTGCGCAGTGTTTGCAGCGGCGAGGTTTATTATTTTTCTAGCCGAGCTTAATTATAAAAATACTGATCGCAAAGAGGAAGAAAATAAATATTTTTGGTAATATCGATATTACTTTTTTTGCACTCAGTACTAAAGACAAATGTCATTTAACTCAGGTGTCTAGTTATCTCCACAGAGTAGGTAATATAGTAGTAAGAGACCGGACTTCCTTAGAATGAAAACACAAAGTTTGGATAATGAATCATTACCAACCTGTGTCACTTAAACCAGTCAGTGCTGCCAACATTGCAAACACAAAATAGTGATGTACCAAAATAGTGATGTACCTAGGTATTATTTCATATCGATAATCGACGCCTCTTGTAATGGTTGACGTAGGTATACACTACAAGAAATCGTTACGATCATTCTGCATAGTTCGAGCGGGATCGATAACTCGTAGCATGTATGTTATAAAACTGTACATTAACATATTTACAACGAATTATCGGTGCTCTTAGAACTGTGTAGTCTGGCCGTAACGATTTCTCTTTTTGTATATGGCTAAAGCTAGTCAGTTTTTAAATGCTTTTCTTTTTGTTTAACTACTATGCAGTACCTATACGACTTGTTTTAGTATGTATGTCATCAATCCCCTTATAAATTAGAAGTTAATCAAAAAGTAAAACAGTTTTTGATCAGTAAAAGATTTGATATAAACAAAAACATTTTTTTATTTAACAATATATATGTATATACATTTATACATATGTACTAGCATTTCCCGCGAGCTTTGCTTCACCTTGAAAGATTTTCCCGTGGGAAATATTTTTTCCTGCTAAATCCCATTCCTGTAGAAATTTAGCAATATCCTATTGTAACTAAGCTTTAAGTTTACTAAGGTACCTGCATGCCAAATTTCAAGCGTCTAACTTAGATTTGGTTTAGATTTTTCATACAAAAATATTATCCGGCTAATTTCCGTTCCCGTGGGAATTTCGGAAATTTCTTTCTTAGTGCTCACCTACACTACCTAAGGAACCTACTTGCCAAGTCTCATCATTGTAGCTTGAGCCGTTTGGCCTGTACGTTGATGTCTATTCTATTCTATTCTGGTAGGGGGTGAAGATCCTGTACGTGGCTCTCTCGAGTGGAACGTTTGTACATATCCCCTTGATTTCAGTAAAGTCCTGTCGTGTCGTGTGTACTTCTACAGCACATTGTACTGGTGGAATATTGGTCATATTATTATCTGTAGAACATGATGCACCTTGTCCTGTAAAATAATCAATTAAGAAATAGTTAGAAAAACATAGGTAAATGCCACTCAATGGAACAAATTCAATTGTAATTGTACAGTCCCCCTCACATATTAACAATGCTTCTGGGAGGGGTTAGGTTTCTCTGCCCCTGGGTGTACATAATGTGTATTATAAAATCTACTAACAATACCTACTCTTCTTTCATAAGTTTCAAAGGAAATTCTTTAACTATTTCATCAGAGAGTGGCTTTAGAGTTAGTCTTAGCCTTGGAACCGCAGTTTTTTTCAACCGACTCTTCTTCGTATTAAAATCTCTAGCATTGAAGTGATTTCCACATGTAAATTTTAGCTGGTGCAGTTTTTCAATGGGAACATATGCTAAATCTTCCTAGCCCGTAGCTATTACCCATGTTTTACACCTGAGAAAAATATCGATAGTTTTAAAATTCTCTCATCCCAACACTATATTTTGAAATGAAACGGAGCAAATTATGTTTTCTTACAGAAATATCCCTTTATATCGAGGAAGATACGTTGCTTTACTTATAGCTACTTATTTTTTACTTACCGAGATACGTCCAAAGGAAATCTGGCCATAAAAAAACGTCTTTGGCCGTCTTTACAATTCGATTACAGTCCATATATTTCGCACTTTCTTGTTAACATTTTGGTAGTGATTTTATTGTTTTAGACACCACATACACTTAAAAGGAAACTGATTCTATCCACTTTTTCATTAACATGGTATTATTGTACTTATAACAAATTGAAAATTTAAATATAACCGACATTGAACAAAACGACTGACAGCAGTGAGTGACACAGACCACAGAGTAGGTAATATAGCACAGAGTAGGTAAATGACAGATGACATTTTATACAGAGTAGGTAATTTTATGAGACATGAAAGGTTAGAGGAAGTGAGTGAGATAGAATGACTCCACCATAAACAAAACGATCCAAACTCCATACATTTGTGTTTGAAGCTCGTTTGAAGTTATAAGTTGCCACAGACTGGTTATCTCGCCCGCCTTTGTATATGTCATTCACGCAATGTGTGCATGATACGTTATTACGGCCGCCAAAATACAAATAACTTTTTCGGATTTTTGTGATTTTATCGACAACTCTAGCTTTTTCGTGGACTCTGATTTGCCTCCTCACCTTCTGACCTTTGCGAGTACTATAATTGACCTTGATTTGCCTTTTGATTTGGATTTTGGTTTTGATTTGGTACTATGGCGTCAAAACATAAGTGTTTTATTCCTGGTTGTGGCCAGAATGAAAAACGTAAGTACCTACCTATTTTCACTAATTAATGTTCCGACTTTGGACGAGTGTTGTGTCTACCGTCGTAAAATTAAGTTTGATGTAATCTAGCTGAAGGATTGGTGCTTAGTGGCGGCTTATCAAGCTATGTACAACTCGGTTGCCAAAAGAATGGACCTGATACTGATACCGTATTCATAGCAACTCGGCGATACCGTAATGTATCGCGTTCGTAGTTCATCGACGCTCAAGCGAAACCAAGAGTAGAAACAAGTATCCCGCGCGGCATTAAACTATGAACTCCATATCATTGGTACAGGCCAGGATTTGAACCCACAGCCTCTCGATTGAGAGGACGAGGCCTTATCCATTACGCCACCACGGCTCTCCGTCATGCTGGTTAAATATAAATGTTTTTATTGCAGGTGAAACCACCAGTACCTTACATAGGTTCCCCAATCCTGATAAGGATGCTGGAAGATTCAGAAAATGGACCAATGCTATTGGTGGAAACTTAATTATGCTTGATGTTGATGACAATTATATTTTTAAAAATGCCAGAGTTTGTCACCAACATTTTGAATCCAAATATCATACCTGGAGTTCAAGACTCACTATGGACGCAGTCCCAACTTTATTACTCAAAGGTAAACCAATTATTTTTGATAAACGAATGAAAAATATTAAATCTTATTCAAAATCACGTAAATAACAGCCTCACTCCTTTGTATATCTTATGGTAAACACAGATTATTACCTAGTGTTTCCCGTCTCACAAACTAGGATACTTACACTTTACTTTCAGTATTGATTTATAAACACTTTATAGTACACAAATCATAGTTTTAACAATATAAAGTAAGGTGCAGGTGGGTAATGCCGAAAGGTTTTTGGGTGAGTTGGATACATGTTCGTATTTTGTCAATTTATGAGGACTGGTTGGGTCATTTTGATTAATGTAAGGACGCTTTGTATACTTGAATACACTACCTAAAACTCTGTTTAACAGACTTATCTAAATACTTTCAGAATAATTAATGTACTCTGTGGTAAATACGAACCAAAACAATATTTGTATCTATAGTGCCACAAACTTATCTGTTCCGGTGAGAGCGAACTAAATTGGTCCATATAATCTATGTCAATATGAAATTCATTAGTACAGTAAGTAATGAGGTATGGACCAATTTAGTTCGCTCTCACCGGAACAGATAAGTTTGTGGCACTATACCATGTTTGTGTCAATGTGTCAATCCATCAAAGTTTTAATTTAAAAAAACTACCATCATGGTCTTAAAATCGAACACAATCAATGTTTGTGAAATGTTTTCACGTGATGACATTCATTATAAAACATAAACACATGCACTCACGCCTTGTACTAATTTACTCCCTTGCGGGGTAGGCAGAGGTGCATTGCTGCACCCACTTTTCGCCAGTGTTGTTTAAGTCCAAATGTAATAGGGGGCGGGCCTATTGCCATTTCACGGGCACATCGAAGACCCGAGAACAAATATCTGTGTTTAAACAAATATCTGCCCCAGCCGTGAATCGAACCCGGGACCTGCTCGGGGGCGCCGCCGCCGCACGCGCAGCGCTCGCTGCTGATGGTCGCCAAGTGTCCGCAGAACTTGGCCAACCACGGCTCAGTAGTCAGGGTCACTAACCACTACGCCATTCAGAAGTCTAAAATATCTAAATAATATAATATCGGTATACAACGCGGTAATGCTGCGAGTATAATGGGTACCTTTGGGCCAGGTACGATTCGGGGTGGCCTTTTTGAGTGATTTTTGACGAGGCATATTGCTGATAACATTTGTTATATAGGTTAATGACGAAGCTATTCGCTTAAATTATATAATATCTAAATATAATCATATTTTGAACGTAATTTATATTTTTTTATCAAAATACACCACCCATTTTATGAATTTAGTAAGTAAGTTTATATTTACTACCACATTGTCAAGAGTTTTTCCCACTGGTACGTAAATATCAGTTGGCAACGTTGGCAATAAAATGCATCGATCTCCAAAAGTCCAAATTATCTCCAAACTTTTTTTTCAATAGGAACTTTCAGACCACTGCCTAGAACTAGAAACTTTACCGTTTGACCATAGACAAAGAGAAAAAAACTAAGCGACGTCACGGTGACACAAAACAGCTGAATGAAGACTAACATCACAGAACAGAACACATTTCATTTCATTTACTTGAGAAGCAGAGTATTATGTTCCTTGTTGTCCTTGACTTCACTTCAGTGACTTCAGTCTCTTATGTACTTGTTACTTGTACTTGCTGAAGTTTAGACAAATGTTAGTAAATAATAAACCGGGATGGGCTGAAATAAGGAAGGCTCTTACCCGACTGAGCTACCATCGCTCCTTCTAGGTATAATAAAGTGATGTAATTGTGGTTAATTTTGTGCTATTTTCTGTGTTGTGAGATACTTCTTTTTTTGTTCCTCCAGCTTACTGTCAAGATTTTGCACTTACTTCAACAGTATTATTTGTGTTTATGGTGTTGACATACTCTGCAAAAGGACACTATTTAAATATTGTAAAAAGGACACTTTAACTTGTGATTTTGGATAGTTACCAAATGCGTCACAATGCCAAAGCCCTGTGTGTTTGGTTGTGCAACCAATGGTAAGTGATACATTTATACAAATACTTAAGTATATGCTTTTTTAACTTGTGTCTGTTTGCGGTGGTTGAGTATGGATCTCCACTGAGCTCCGGAAATTCCACAAATCAGTATCAGTGCAAAAGATCCTTTCATATATTTTTATTCACTAGTCTGAGCTGGCCATAGAAAGTCTTATGTTCCTAAAACTCTGAGGTTGGCTTTTGCAGAGTGCTACCTTAAATTGAGTGTGGTGACCATTTAGGGTATTAGGAGATGTCTTTCTAATACCTCTGCAATAATTTTTATTTGCCGGCGACACACACAGTATTTTAAATAAATTTTAAAAATCTACGATTTTCGTCAACCATAGTATGAAAACGGAACACTCATAGAGTAAAAAAGTTTTATTTGCATTCCATTCTAGATAATGTTAACCTATTTTGACAGTCAGTTGAATAATTATTCTATATAAAAATAGGTTAGAATTCGTGTGTTAGGTATTTTTTTATATAAGTTTAAAAAGCCTTCCTGTTGGGACACAATATTTTGGATGACGTACATCCATTTTGAGGTTAGTTTTTTATTTTTTGATTTAAAAAAAAATACTCATCTCCGGCAAGTTTTAATGCAATAGGAGGGTACAGTAAACCCCGCTACCCTCCCCCCACCTACCCCCAAACCCGCCTTAAGGTAGCACTCTGCAAAAAAAATTACCCATTAATATAAGCAACATTATTTTTCTTTCATTTTCAGATCCCACTCGTCATTCATTTCCAAATCCTAGAATATTACCTCAGCAATTTAAAGCTTGGGTTGATATTACTGGTGATTTTGGCATGAGTAGTGAAGATATTTTTAAAAAGAAGAAAGTTTGTGGTGTCCATTTTACTGAAAGAGATCGCAATCGGTGCAATCGATTAAATAAATTAGCTATTCCATCTCTTCACTTGAATGGTAAGTAAGCCATTTTTTATATTTTTATATATTAAGTACTTATAGAGGTCTTACTATGTTATTGTATTTTTGACGTTTCCTTATGTCTGGTAAGTAAAATTGGATTTCCTTTGCAAAAACTAGGGATGTTATGGATATGAAATTTCGGTTAGGGATTGGATACGGATATAGGAATGATTATTATACCGGATACGGTTACGGATACGGATAATAAATTATTTCGGATTATCCGTTAGTTTCGGTTACGGATATTATATTTTTAAGGAATTTTAAAAGTAAAATACTAATAGGTAATAAAGTAGTTTTATTTCGTTTTTGGCAGGATTTACAATCAGTCTGTGAGTAATTATTACAGCTATTTAAAATAAAAATAAATATAAATAATTATATTATATTGAGTATTATCTAAATTTTAGATGTTTTAGATCAAAAACACCTAAAATGAAAATGTAATAAAATTATTACTTATACTGAATCAGTAATTTCGTATTAAAAGAAAATATTGAAATTGGAATTAAATTAAGTTTACTGTAACTATAATTTAAGTCGAACATAACAATCATAGCTTCCTTTTTTATTCTGAACTTAATCATACATTGTCTTACATTAATTTATAATAACATTAAACATTTTCAATAATCAAATTTTATCAAAGGTAAATTATACTTGACAAAAAGTAATTTCTCAGCCTTATCACCAGAAAGTCTATTTCTTAAAGTCTTAAAGGATCATAAATTAACCCAGCAGCACTGAAAAGCTGTTCACTTGGTACACTGCCAGGCGGCGGAGAGAGGTACTGTCTGACTAAAGCACTTAAACTGTTGTACTTCGTATGCATTTTTCACCATAAAAGTGGATTTTCACCGAGTGTCAACCTTTTCTCTCTATTGTATTCATTTAGCAATGCTTTTTTGACAATTAATTGATTGGGTACTGTATCATCTTCATCACCACCTACGTGCTCTTCTTCGTCACTTGCGCTTAATATTTCAGCTAGACAAGATTGAATGTATGAACTTATTGATGGCAGCTGAGTCCGTGATCTCTTTGGTGAAGAAGGACCTTCATCATGAGAAGTTCTTGAACACCCAAGGATTCCTAGAATCTCTGTCTGTACTTGTTCCTTAGTCATTTCAGTGAAAAACTTGAGCTTGTAGCTCATTTCTCAATGTGACGCTGATATTATGGACCATATTTGTAATCATTAATTTAAAGTTTTCTGATGTGTCTTGTTTAGTCTTTTCTGTTTCTAATGTGTTTTTAAGAGTATAGACTAAAGGAATCACTGAAGCTATTGTCGCAGTTGCACTACTTAACTCCTGTGTAATTTCTTCGAATGGCTTTAATATTGCAATACACTTTTCCAAGTCGAGCCATTCATCAGCAGTAGGAATCGGTATATTATGCGCGCCCGAATACAGTATCAAGGAGTCTTTTAATTTCAATATTCTATCCATCATATAATAAGTCGAATTCCATCTGTGAATAAATAAAACATATGTGAAATTAAACACAACGTACAGAAGAAAAAAAAAGCATTTACCTATATAAAATTATTTTAGTTTAAAATAGAAATATCTTACCTTGTAGAACAATCCAACGATGCATAACTCTGTTTGGTTCAGTCTTTCTGTTTGAATTTGTTTTAATTCATTTTGAGCAAGTAGTGAGTGATGAAGTGAGTAGCAATTTTTTTGCATTTTGTAATCACTGGCGAGATAAATTCTTCCGTTTCCATTGCTGACCTAACACATAATTGAAGTTGATGAATAGTACCTACAGTTTGCATCAGGGAAATTGGCCGTTCTCATAGCTTTTATCATATTCGATCCTTTGTCGCGTAAAATACAATGAACTGATTCATTGCTTAAGCCCCAATCTTGCAAAATATTGTTTAAATTAAAAAAAAAAAAAAACACGCACTCACGCCTTGTACTAATGTACTCCCTTGCGGGGTAGGCAGAGGTGCATTGCTGCACCCACTTTTCGCCAGAGTGTTATGTTAGTCCCAATGTAATAGGGGGCGGGCCTATTGACATTTTTCGGGCACATCCAAGACCCGAGAACAAATATCTGTGTTTAAACAAATATCTGCCCCAGCCGGGAATCGAACCCGGGACCATCGGCTCAGTAGTCAGGTCACTAACCACTACGCCATTCGGTCGTCGTCGTGTTTAAATTATTCGCTATAATTTCACCTGTGTGCCGACCCTCTAATTGATAGATAGATAGATAGATAGATAAAGCGTTTATTTGATCCACTTTCTTACATACACAACAAATCACAATTACAGATATACACATTTGTACTTATAACTAGGTAAATAGTAGCTATGATAAAGACAGGTTTGTACTTAGCAGGTTGTGTGTTGAAGCGGACCAAAAGGGTGAAGTAACTCAGCGTGGATGTTTACTCCAGGAGCAAACCGCTGATTTTCAGTTACCTCCCATTTAATAGTTAATTGTTCACACTTGAGTATTATAGAAACTCTTTCATAATTATTCGTGATGCCATGAGCAGTAAAACTAAGTAACGAGACATTTGCGCTGGGCTCGGACCACACATCTATAGTAAATGAATAAATGATAACTTCTCAAATTGTTTCAAGAAGTCCAGAATCTTTAACTTCATTTTGTTGTAGATATCATTGCACAGTAAATTAGTAAAGTACTGCCGACCTCTAAGATTATAACGTGGTAAGGCTGCCTGCACTAATCTTTGAAATCCCACACCTTCTACAAAATTAAATGGCAAGTTTTGTAACGCTATCATTTCAGCCACTAATTTATCAATTTCTTTTTGTTTGGTATTAGTTTCATCCCAGGCACCTTTGTTTTTTAACGAATCTTTGAGTGTCAACTGTTTTTTACACTCTTGTAAAGGTGTCAGCTGCTTGGCTGTTTGTAGGTTATTTTGTTGGTTACCTTTTTCCAGTAGCAAAAGTTCTTCGTACTTATCACTATGTTGTGATTTACCAGTAGCAGGCAAGTTGTCGTCACTGGTATATTGTGTGCATTTGCTATATTGTGTAGTACACAGCAGGCATTTACTATTTTCGGAGCTTTGGTGGGCTCATAGTGAAGCACACGGTGTTACTACTTATAACAGGGTCATAAATATATTAAGCTAACAATTAAGCTATCTGTCGCTTATAAAACTGAGGTACAAATAATGTACTCTCGTCAAAATAAAATAATTAATAAATTTATTTGTATCGAAATACATCATCTGTTCCCTATGACCAAAAGTCATGTTAAATATCAAACACTAGACTACACTACCCTACACTACCCTACACTTCTCTACACTACCCAACACTACCCTACCTTACCCTATACTATCCTACACTACCCTACACTACCTTACGCTACACTACCCTACACTACCCTAAACTACCATACACTTTCCTACCCTACCCTACACTACCCTACCCTACCCTACCCTACCCTACCCTACCCTACCCTACCCTACCCTACCCTACCCTACCCTACCCTACCCTACCCTACCCTACCCTACCCTACCCTACGATGTAAAAAATTAAATAAACTATTGTCAATTTTTTTTCAGGCTTTCATGGAAAGTTTACAATACCAACAAGTGCAACTGTCACTCAGGAACCGGAAATGGATACCCTATATGTTGCAGGTAATTTATACATAAGTATTTCATTTTTACACTATCAGAATTTGATAGTTGAGGTTTTGAGGTTGAGAACTAAGGTTACCGACATAATAATATGTCAAAATGTACATACTTATACCAAAATGCTCCAAGAGTATACCTACAGGTAATAAACACTATTAAAATGTACATAGATATTATTGTGGCATTTCCATTTAAATGTGAAACACACAAAGATAATCTTAAAAATAAATTTGAAGATTTAACAATCACTGTCCTTTTATAGGTACATATTATAGTTGGTACCTAGTTGATATCCTAGTTGATAACTTAAATAACTTACTATAAAAACCTATCTTTGTTATTATGAACCAAATATTTATATGTATTATTAACTACTCTATGTTAAATATTATAGTCTATTATGAATGTTAAAATTTAATGTAGATTTTATATGTTTATTATGTAAGCCAATACATACAAATTTGTTACTTTCTATTACTTACTTAGAATAATATTACCTAGATTAAGATTAAACTTGCTATGCCCTACAGGGCACTATGTTAAGAACCATTATGTACATAATTTTAAGATCAATGTAAAACTTACATAGTTGCAATAAACATATTACTATTACCCATGAAAGTAATAAGTACTTACGTACAACAGGAATTTGCGCACTCACCAAAATGATGCAAACAAAAATATACCCAATGAATTCTCCTCCAGTTGTACCCATAGACTTTGGCAAGATCGAAAAGGATAGCGAATCCAATGAAACTGTGACTGGTTTTGAATGACAGGGCGTCACAAATCGGCACGCGGAAAATCAACACCTTAGTATTTTGGATTTTTTGCGTACATCGTGGTTTATTTTCAGTAAATCTAATTGTATTCAACAATGGCAACATCTTCTGCGAGTGATTGTGGCGTTAAGCATAGAAATAATCCTGAAAATTGCACATTTCACGGGTAAATACCAAAATCGTCATCACTGACACGACGCGTTTATTTTTCGTTAAAATTTGTCTTTTATCCTGTATTAAATATAAAATAATGCCAATGCTGTTGTTTACTTTCATATTTTGTGTATGTGGAAGTCCATTTGTTAATAATTTTCATGATTTTAGTGGATATATTTTTCATCAATTTATTTTACATGTACGCTAGGGATTGACTCAAATTAATCGATATCATTATCGATATTTTATCTTGAATGTTACCTATGAAAATAAATGCTAGCTTGCGTTTACCGTCTCGTATCTGAACCATTTTGTCAGGGCAAGGTACAGTGCTCCAAAATTGATAATGCGCATAGAAATCTTTGACAGATCGGTTGTTTTCGATTATGTGACACATGATATTGACTCCTATTTCTTTCGAACAAGGTGCAAAATGCAAGTGTTTTTTTAAGGCTATCATAAGAGCTTAATGATTCGGGTGTGAAGATCTGCATGTGCATTATTAATTTTGGACAAGTGTACATCTTTTAACAAATACATAAACTTATTATTTTCTATAATTTGTCCAACAGATTCCCTCTATAGATACTATAATAAGACGAAAGTGGTTGAAATTAGTTGGACGCGTTGGTTGGAATCCAAAGAAGAACTCTACCATTTGCAGCAATTCGACTTAAGAATGAATGAAACTTAATAATTTAGGAAACGAAACTGTAATGAACCAGTTAAATAAATAAATATGTGGGAACATCTCAGACACGGCCATCCGAGGCAGAGCCTGTAATATGGGTCAGACAGCTGATATATCTAAGATTGTCCTGTTTAAAAGTCAATAAAATAAGGAGCGATGAAAAAAGTGATTTATTTTTATTTATGCATTTTTTTACACTATGTCAAAATTATAATCTGGACAACAACAGTCTATGGAACAACTCTCTCCAAGGGTCGAAGATCGAACTTCAATAACTTATCGATGGTCCTCCAAAGTAAAGAAAGGTACATCACTAGCTAATGCACACACTGAAAAATCAAAATTGGTCAAGTCTTATCGAGCTGTCAGTTCGTCTATACGCTAGTATATACGAAGTCTATGGTTGTACCTACTTATTACTTCCATGTTGGTACCACTCTAAGGTTGGGTACAGCCCCCGTATTTTGTAACTTTTTGAGAGTTAGCAACCGGTGATAATTGGTATCAACTTAGAGACTTATTAACCGATAACACCAAAAATCTTAGTGAAAGAAATATGCAAGAAGCCTAACAATATATCCTTACAATCAACATAAACGTTTGTGAAATCAGATAAGTCAGTAATAAATGATATTAATAATAGATATATATTAATCTATTTCTTCGATATACATATATATTTATACAAGTATATATTTATAGTTTATTATTATATTATTTCTATTTATGTATTCTATTTATTGTTAGGTACAATAATTATTGAGTGACATTGCAATTTCTTTTTTTTGCATTTTTTTGCACACCTTTAACATAATTTCTCCTGTACTTCCTGTGGGTTGACTGGTAGAAAATGCTTTTAGCATTAAGTCCACCCTTTGTACACTTATTTATATATTTGTGCAATAAAGGATTAAATAATAATAATAATAATAATAAGGCGGCAGGGCAGCTTGTGGCGAGCTGTTGGGCATTAGCGACCCCACCCACCCGATACCGGGGAGAACCCCTGTTCCTCATCTCTGGCTTGCCTTTATTGGTTGTCCAGAGTGAACACTGACGAGGAACAGGATCTCCCACCTCTTGCTTGCCTTCATTGGCTGGCTTGAGTGGTGTACCGCTAGAGCAGCAATGCTCGAGGAAGGATGTATTACCCAGTAAGGTGCTTATAGGGATCTTGACCGATAACGCGATTGTCCTGAGAGCCGTGGAATACCTCTCCATCCTTAGCACCTCATGCCATGTTGCCCCCTTGTTGCTACGTCACTGTTATGTGCTAGCGACTGTTTTGGGGGGCCCATTTACTGTGTGTGCGAGTCACCCCCTGCCTTTTTATCCGTGTGTGAAACATATAGGTCAGGCAGGGGCCATAGTCCTTCCATAGTCCCAGTTACCCAGTCCATTTAGCACCCCCTTCCATAACCCTGTATTAGTTTTGTCCATATCCTACAATAGTTCTGCACTAACCGGGGATTTTCCATGGGTTTACTCTATAGTTTACACAAGGAAAATCGTCGGTTGGTGTCACATTTCATATAGATTAATGTTGTCAAACGGGCCTCTACATGTTGGCTTCGGCCCCATGCACGCCTTCCAAATGCCCGGGACCCCATGGTCCCGTGATGGTAAAGACACAATAATAATAATAAAAAGTTATTAATTAATAATGTCCATTAATCACGTGAGGCCGTTTTTTTCATTTTTTGACGCCCCCCCTCCCCCTGGTGTTATTTGGTGAGGTATGGGAACAGCCCCCCCTCCCCCCCAACGGATCACGTTGTATTTTTTTTGAAGTCTATATGTATAAAGGCTATTTTTGACTAGAAAAAATATAACGAAAATAGCGTTTTGAATTGAAAACAAAATATGCGTATTTTCAATCAAATTTATTATTTTATCTTAGCAACGGCGGGCGAGTCAATCAAGGTTACAAATCGATAAAATTTTTGGGCCGTTCAAAATTTTGGTTCAGAAATACCTACCGCTTTTTGACAAAAAAATAATACACGTGATGTCTAACCAGACAACCTCCTCCCCTCCAACCCCCTCGTGATGTTTCGTGAGGTTTTCCGTACACCCTACCCCCCCCCCCCCCCTTTGAGCCTCACGTGGTTAATGGACGGCCCCTGATTATCCTTATATGTCCATGTAAAATTCATAAAAACCTTATTTAACGAAAAATATATTTTTATTAATTCACTTTAGAACCCTAATATCTTAGGAACCTCATGGTTTAGATATTTTTCCCTCATATAGGTAAAAACATTTTTATCAATGAATTAAAATAGGTTTGGTTAATGGCTGCTAACTTACGGAAAGCGGGTCAGATTTTGGCCATTCT
This sequence comes from Plutella xylostella, assembly GCF_932276165.1. NCBI lineage: Eukaryota > Metazoa > Arthropoda > Insecta > Lepidoptera > Plutellidae > Plutella > Plutella xylostella. The sequence goes on from NC_064005.1 coordinate 7,607,880, forward strand.
TCTTTATTTTCGGCACTGCAATGTTTACTATATTTATGTCTTGTCTACTATAATTATATTATAAATTTTATTTTGATATTTCTTGATGATTTATTGTATGACTGTTTGTTGCCATAATAAAAAGAAATTGAAAAAAAAATGTTTTTTCTATTCAAATTATTACTATGTACAGTAAGGTGCAGATAAACCTGACCCCCCTCAGAAGCATTGTTAGTATGAGAGGGGGGTCAGGTTTATCTGCACCTGACCGTACCTTCCGCATCCTTTATAGAAGATATAAAGATAGGTTTCATTATCTTTATATCTTCTATAAAGGATGCGGATTTGGATAGACATAAGAATGGGTATATGTATGGGACAGCAACAGGGACGGGAAAAATATATTTTTAATTTGTATTTTGTTTGATTTCCTGTCCATTGAACCAATATTATTCTTCAATAACTTGTACATTATACTTCAATGTATCTGCTAAAGCCAGCTATGTTTCTATTACTAGTTCCGAAGTCCGGCCAGCCGAAGATACTCGACCATGACTATTTCTCAGAAAATATAGAAGAAGATGAGTTGCTTGACACAAACGCTGCTGTCGAGACAGACGCTGTGCCATGCGACGGAAGACCTGAGGATGACCATGACGAAGTAGCGGGCCAAGGTGATGAAGTTATAAAAAGTCATCATCAGGACTTTGACCATGACCATGGCGAAGGAGTGAGTGATGAAGTTATAAACCCAGGTAATTAACTTTTATTTTTAGTATCATTTTGTATGGCTTGATAATGAATAGGCACAAAGGTGTAATATCTGAAGTTATACAATTTAATTTTAGTAAAATGTTTATAAGACAAATATTTGTACTCAGGTCTTGGGTGTTGATATTTATATTTAATATCTATCTATCTATGTATTTGTGTAGATATATCAGCTGTCCGATACCCATAACACAGGCTCTGCCTAGCTTGGGGTCGGATGGCCGTGTGTGAGATGTCCCCACATATTATTATTATTATTATTATTATTGATAGTCGAAAATGAGATTGGACGGAAACACTGTTTGTGTTGTGTTATTGGCTCCAATTTAAAAATATGACAAGTCTGTTTCAGTATACATATATTTGTTATATGTTGTTTCTGTTTCAAAAATGGTATCGTAAGTAGAAAGAGTTTTGTTCAATATTATAATCCCCAGGGTCATTCCCATTCGGCTTACTATAAGTATAGTTTTTGCAAACCTCGTATTTTAATAAGATAGGTAAATTATTAGGTACTTTTATGAAATTAAAACTTTATAGTCTTGCAAAAGATAGCATATTTGAGTGGCTCGTTGCTGGCGTCATTATAGCGTAACTTATTAAAAAGCCACTATATAGTGGCTCAGTAATTTTATTTAATAAAGTGCCTTTAGGGTCAATTTTACCAAACGCTAAACATATTTATAAATAAAAAAATTAAATACATTTTGTGCTAACTGACATACGTTTGGCAGGCTACTTATTCCACCTATCACCAAACGCTAAGTTAGTGTTATATATCTACACCTATTTTATAAACATAATATACAAAATACTCTTCATTCGGACAGGGTTATTTCTCTTGTGAGAGGAATTGAGAACAGAAACTCAAGAGCGTTCTATTCAAAATAGAACAAAAATACAAACAAATATATTCCTTCCAGAAATAACTGATGAGGAAAATGTTGAAGTTTTGCAATATGCTGCTGAAGAGGCGGGGGCGTGTGCGGACCCGCTGTGCGAGGAGCCTGAAGAGGAAGACAAACCGGACATCGACAAACTCAATACTCAGATTGAACAACTCTTCGGTACGTACATGCGGGCTGGGGTCACTCTCTATGACGAAAAACAAGATTCCTCTCTATCTCGTTGCAGTAAACGTGACGATTGCAGGAAAGCTCTCGTTCGTCGCCAGTATGGAGTAACCCTACATATTTCAGAAATATATCCCATGCGCAGGCAATCTAACCTTTAACGTAGACACCTCAAAAACCCCGCTGTAAGGGAAGGAAAAATGGTCTGTTAATTTAAACGTAATAAAGAGTGTAAAGCACACTCCTTCTATAACAGTCTTCTATAATTCTGTTAATAATATCTGTTCCACAGCCGAAAACATGTCAAAAGTGAGCAGGGTGGAGGACCTAGAGCAGTGCTGCCATCTCTGTCTGTCTCGGGATGGCTCCCTGGCGCCGCTACTGGGCTCGGGCCTGGGGCACATGCTGATGGATCTCTTCAGTATTGAGGTAATCGTCTTGCTATTATCTTATTTTTAACTTGTTACTGAAAAATTAGATAGTTTTTTTCAATTTAGAGACATTGTTTTGGTGTGTATTAATCATAAGCCATAATTGCTTGTAGTTCTTTCCTGAATACTTTTTTTCACACCTTTGTTTTGCATAATGTTTAATAATAATAATAATAATGTATTTGCCAATATTTGGATTACAATTAAATTAGTAAGACATATTAGTTACGTTACAAGTTGGCTATTTCAATTTATAGGTGACATAAAAGATGCCAGCCATTGCCTATAATAGGAATAGACCTGTGCTATAGACACTGGCTTCCACTCCTCAGGAACTAGCAGCCATATATGACTTATTATAACAGAATTGTGGTGTCTTAGGCTTAAATAGTATACACAGAAATATATTTATTATATTTAAGGTTTAAGATTAGATTTACTTAGTTACACAAGGTTATTAACATTAAACAATTCATTAATTAATTAATTACATATGTTAAATAAAGCTATTGGCTCTTTATTCATGTGAATTTTTGTGTATGTGAGTGTGTGTGTGTGTGTGTGTGTGTGTGTGTGTGTGTGTGTTTGTGTGTGTGTGTGTGTGTGTCAGTATAGATGTATGTTTGTTTTATATTAAATAGATAGAAAACTGTGTTAAAATTGGACAAATGGGTGATTTAGGTAGGTGGATGAAGAAAATACTCAGTTTTGGAGAAGTTTAGAGTTAACAGCCATTTTCGTACAGTTATTTTAGCTATGTGTGTATTGAGGTGATGAATTTGAATTTCACGATGAATTCTATTATATAAGGTTGGGCCGAGGTGGCTGAAAAAGTTATGTAAAAATGTTGTCTTAAAAACTTTTCTTGTTACTATTAGGTTATTGCGTCTTTTATCTGCGTCTTCATGATTGAAGGGAGAACTCTGGTGTTGTTTCATTAAAATCTGTAGAATAAATAATTGGCGAACAGTCAATACTTGGCAGTACTCATACAGTGATTCGGTAGGAAAACGAAAGCTCTTAAATGTTGCTACTTTAAGATCTGCGCGCTGAGCTCGCTCAAGAGGTAGGAGGTGTGTCTTGTACGTGCCACCCCAGACATTAATGCAGTATGTTATAAGGGACTGACAGAGGGCAAAGTAAACCAGTTTTTTGAAAATAAACATCAGTTTTCGAATTCTATTTGCTAAAAGGTTAATATGAGGACGGAATGTGAGATTGCGATCAATGATAATACCTAGATATTTTATAGTATGTACAATTTCAATTGATGGACAGGAGCAGGTGAGGTGAGGAAATTTACAGTAATGAGCGACGAGTGAGTATGTGTGTGTTGGAGGAAGTGATGAGTTCCTAATTGCAAAAATCATGTGTTTAGTTTTGTCGGTGTTGAGGGTAAGGTAGTTGTTGTTTAGCCATGTGATTACAGTGTTAAAACCAATTTGTGCGGATTTGTATACATCTTCCCATGTGCTTCCAACAAAGGACAGAACTGTATCGTCAGCAAATGATATCAGTTTGCAGTTTTCCAACATTTCATTGCACATATCATTGATGAACACAAGAAAGAGTGTGGGACCTAAGATACTCCCCTGTGGGACACCATACTCGATCGACATTTCAGAACTCTTGGAACCATCGACAACAACCTGCTGAGTTCTGTTTGTGAGATAGCTTTTGAAAAGGGCGAGTGGGAGACCTCTTACTCCCAACTTTTCCAGTCTGTTTAAGAGGATGGGGATCGAGACCGTGTCAAACGCCTTTGACAAATCTAGAAAAACAGATAGGCACTTCTTTCTTTCATCAAGATTAGTGACGATATGGTCCACAAGCTCATGGACAGCGTGAGAGGTGGACTTACCATTTCGAAAACCGTATTGAAATTGTGACAGTAGGCCTTTGTCCTCGAGATAGTACATAAGTCTAATGTTTATCAAACGTTCGATAATTTTTGAAAGTGCTGGAAGAACAGATATTGGTCTGTAGTTGTTGACGCAGTCCCGATCTCCCGATTTAAAGATGGGATGACACCTGATGTTAGACAGTTGTTAAAGATGTGCGTTAAAATAGGTACAAATATAGTTTTATGGGTTTTTTAGAAGGTTTGATGTAATACCATCCACTCCTGTCGCACAGTCCATTTTTAGAGAGCATAGTCAATCTCTGTAATGTCCGTTGGTAAAAGAACAAACGAATCGGCAACATGATTTACTGGAAGAAAATGATGTTGCAAGTACTGTTGGTTTATATTATTCGAATGAACTTTCTCCGCTAAAGTTTTACCTACATTGCAAAAAAAGCCATTGACGCTGTCAAGTGAATCTAGATCAGTAGTATCAGATGTTAGCAAGAGCTCGGATGCTAATGTTTTCTGTTTCACAGTATAAGTTACCCTCTTTATCACATCCCACAGTCTTTTACTATTTCCTTGTGCCTTTGTCAGTTCAAGCTTCTCGTAGTCACTTTTAGTTTTCTTAAGAATACGATTACAGAAATTGCGGTATCGTTTGCAGGTTAGTTTTAATGCTTCATTATTAGGAGACCGTTTCAGTTTCTTGTGCAGATTGTCTCTGTTCCTTATACAGCGGAGGAGTCCAGCTGTGATCCAGGGCTTAATAGGTCTTTGATGCCTTGGTATAGTAATCACTTTACTATTAGATTTTATAGCAGAGTGGATAAGATCAGTAAAAAGGTTTGTGGCAATATTTGGGTCAGCAGTGTGGTGTAGGTGATCGGTGACTGTGGACTGGATGACCAATGCTGATGCTTTATAATTTGTTTTAAGTAGTATGTGATCAAGACAAGTGCGATTATGTGTAGGAAAGGTGTGCGCTGGTAACAAACCAAGACTGGCCGTAAGGTTTAAGTAGTCAATTGATTTTGGATCGTTTTTTTCAACTTTGTACTTACTAGTTTTTCTGTAGGTACCTGTGGGTTGGCTGGTAAAAAATGCTCTTAGTATCAAGCCCACATTTTGTAAATTTTTATATTTGTACAAAAAAGATTTTGATTGTGTGCAGGTGCGGGCGGGCGACGTGCCGGCGCAGGCGTGCGGCGACTGCGCGGCGCGTGTGTCCTCCGCGCACTCCCTGCAGCGCACCGTGCGCGCCGCGACCCGGCACCTGGCGCGCCTGCTGCAGGTACCGCACACACACACACACACACACACACACGCACACACAGCTCCGCGCACTCCCTGCAGCGCACCGTGCGCGCCGCGACCCGGCACCTGGCGCGCCTGCTGCAGGTACCGCACGCACACACACACACACACACACACACACACACACACACACACACACACACACACACACACACACACACACACACACACAGCTCCGCGCACTCCCTGCAGCGCACCGTGCGCGCCGCGACCCGGCACCTGGCGCGCCTGCTGCAGGTACCGCACACACACACACACACACACACCGACTGGCACCACACACACAAACGAACACATATTAAACGAACAAATATTATCCATAGATTTCAGAGTCGTTATATTGTAATATTATATTTGCAGGGAACAATGGATTCGAGAGTTGGTGATAGCGTCGAGCTGTGTAGTGTAGCTGCAAAAACAAAAGACCCTTCATCCGAACCAGTAACTGCGGACAACCAAGGGGTTACGATGCAAAGGACAGAAGAATATAAAAGTAACATAGAGACAGAAGTAGAAGAGCATTGGCCTGAACCATTGAATACGGAAGATCAAGATGTTTTGATGGAAGATGTTCAAGATACTCTGCAGAAGTCGGATAAATTATCCGATGACGGTATGTAACATTATTACCTACAGATAAAATGCTGCTTTGATTAGTTTTAGATGATTTTATGATCTTTTAACACAGTCATATGTATTTTATAGAGATGCCACGAATATTCCGCAAGTATTCGGTATTCGGCCTATTCGGCCACTTTTTTCAGTATTCGGTATTCGGCCGAATAGTAAGAAGTATTCGGCCGAATACCGAATACTTAAAAAGTAGCAAATATCTTACAAAAGGGAATAAAAAAAACAATTTAATTGAAACATTTATCTATGAAACAATAATTAACCAGATAGGCAGATAGGCTATAGGCCAGCCAGATAGGGCTTATTCGATTGATAATTTGACATTTGAGGTTATTGTAAGTTCTTTTTTGCGTTTATACCAATTCTAAACTACCGAGCGCAGAGAATAATCGTCATTTTCAATGGATATTTTCGATTATATTGATGATATGGCGATTGAAGAAGAGGCAGTAATGAACGAATATATGAATCCATTTGAAAGGAAAGTCACAGTGATAATAAAACATAGGTGTTATAATTATTTCTTTCAGTTTTTATTTGTAATGTTGGAGCAAATGCCTAACACCTTTTCTTCTACATCGATAAATGGAGGTGCATTTGAGGGCCCACCTCCAGTTTTGTACATCTCCTGCCTTTGCAGGGAAGACTTCTTCTTCATTGTTTTTTTGATGCCCTCGTACTTTACTTAAGGGTTTTCTATGAGCGGACACTTGTGGTTATACCACTGGAGTTAAAAGAAAACTCAATTTTCTTTCATGCAGTCTCCTTATCTTTATTTGTTGCAGCATCGGTATTTTTATTTTCTATGACATGTTTGAATTTATCTACCAAACTCACTACACAGTAACTGCAGCATTATTAAAATTCGCTAAACGCTCTCTTTTTTGTGAAACCATTGTGATTCAAAAATAACAAATTTAAATACCAAAATCAAAACAACCAAACCAAACAGTCAGTGAGGCTTGTGGCTTGATTGCTCTTTGCTTGACAGTAAATAAATAAATAAATAAATCGCTAAGATAGTTATCTATGGAATAAATCACAATTGAAAAATGGCTTAGCAACTACCAGGCCGATAAACAGCCAAATAAAATTATTCGTTAGATAGTTATTTGACCTTTTATCCTGGCATTGAAAAACCGGCCCTTATTGAATTATACTGGATAACCTGCCGAATATTCGGTGGCCGAATATTCGGTGGCCGAATATTCGGTGGCCGAATATTCGGTATTCGGTTGAGAGCGCCGGCCGAATATTCGGTATTCGGTATTCGGCCAAATTACTATTCGTGGCATCACTAGTATTTTAGGTTTCTTGATCGGAAATCGGATATTTTGACACGTATTACTCTAAGTGTAAGGGCCACTTTTACCAAACGCTAAATGCATTTAAAATTGTATTTAAATCAATTTTTAAATACATTTTGTACTAACTGACAGACGTTTGACAGGCGACTAAATACATTTAGCGTTTGGTGAAATTCCACCTAAGGCCCTGTTTCACCATGCATTACAGGTAAATTGCATTATTTTACTTTTTTTTCAGAATATTCGTTGCCCGATCTGCCATTTGAATTTGATAACGTAAGTATCAAATAGGTACTTAAACTTATAGAGAAATAAGTACTTTAAGATTTTGATAGTCATGGATCATGCGGTAGGTAATCAAATAAGGTATTTCGCATTTCAAGTCGGAAACAAGGTTTTTGCCCATAAGATTCGCTTAGCCGAAATTCGTTCAAATTTCATCATGCGTGATCAATCAAACTCACTTTCGCATTTATTACGTTTGTAACAAATATGTACCTATTTCATTTGCAGAAGTCGCGGGAGAAGCATGTTTGTCCTTTATGCGAAGAGTCGTTTAAAAACTTGAAATTCCTGGTGAAGCATAAACGTGAAAAGCACGGAGTGGAGGAGAGACACGTGTGCCGCTTCTGTGGTGAGTGGACCAATCAGCAGCCGACGTGGCGAGCTCGAACCAATCAGCAGCCGGTGTTTGCGGGCGTGGCGTGGACTAATAAGGGACTTGCGTCATCACATCACTGATATGGAGAATGTCAGGATGTTCAACCCACGCACGCCCTGGTTAGGTCAGTTTTTTGAAAGTGCCTAACAAACACAGCCATCCGAACCCATGCTAGGCAGAGCCTGTAATGTAAGTATTCGAACCTTGTACGTACAGATACTTACATAAATACATATTATTGTACATTATTAACACCCAAGACCCCTGTAAAAGTATTTTAAACAAATATCTGCCCCGGCTGGTGAACGAACCCAGGAGCTTCGGCATAGCAGTCGGGGTCACTAACCACTTCACCACTCGGTGGCCGAACCTAATCATGTATTCATAATGCTTTACTCTGTTTGTTTCAGGAAAGATTGTCAAATATAGAATTGACAAACACGAGAGGGCACACTTCAACCATAACAAAGTGCACAAGTGAGTACATAAGTAACATTTATTGCCAAGTAATTAAACTTTAAAAAAAAACCCTTCCTGCATTGGAAGGAGTCCCGTGCCCCAGCAGTGGGGATGTAATGGGTCGTTATGATGTTGAATTAAACTTTATGATGACTTGAACCCGCCAAATTGCTTATTTATAAACAACTAGCTGTTGACGCGAGCTTCGCTTCACCATAAAAAGTTTTCCCGTAAGAATTCCGGGATAAAAAGTAGCCTATGTTCTTTCTAGGGTCTATACCATATGCTTACCAAATTTCATTCAAATCCGTTCAGTTGTTTTGGCGTGAAAGAGTAACAGACAGACAGACACAATTACTTTCGCATTTATAACATTAGTTAGGATTACCTATTAATTATTATAATGCTACCGACCCGGTAAAACTGATGTTATATTATACATTTATAAACCTTCTTCTTGAATCACTCTATCTATTTAAAAAAGCTGCATCAAAATCCGTTGAGTAGTTTTAATGATTTAAGCAAAGGGACATAGGGACAGAGAAGATAATTATTACCGTAGCCGTGTCTGTATCTGTTTGAATGTGTGTGTCGCAGGAAGCACAGGTGTGAAATGTGCGGAGCTGAGTTCGGCATCCTGGGGCACTGGCGGCGCCACTTGCAGCGCATGCACAACGGTCAGCGGCTGCCCGTGTGCCACGCGTGCGTGCGCGCCTTCGACACTAGAGGTGAGCTAGCACGGGGCGCAAGACTAGCATGACAAGACGTGATAAAAGTTTTTACAAGACCGGCCCATGTGCTAGATAGTATGGCTGTTTTTAACAGCATGCGGATTTCATCACGCACGCGGGATAGCCGCACATTTTCCCGCGTCTCGCGTGCATATTCTGTCATACGTATGACCGCGTGCGGGGCAATCCCGCATGCGTGATGAATACCTAGCACGGGGCGCAAGACAAGCACGACAAGGAGTGACATAAGTTTTCCCAAGACGGCGCGAATACCGATTGTCACAATATGTAAGAAAAAAAGAACAGACATAATTTATTTGTGAAACATAATTATGTTTAAAGATGATAGTAATACACAAAAGTGCGCCGTGACAATCATAGCTAGCCTTTCGACGAACTCACACGTCTTTCTCATGAATAGTGTATAAACAATTATATTCGAATCTTTGGAATGAATAATTTTATAATATTAATTAACATTACGTTTCAGAATTATACTATGATCACCTGAAGGAAGTACATGGAGATAATTATCCGTATAAGTGTTCGCTGTGTCCCAGAGTTTACAAAGGTAACACTAAGAACATAATTATAGTAAAGTTCTTATATTGTGGCGTATGTTTGTATCATGCTGGCACCACACTTGGTCACATGCTTATTTTTTTATTGGATGTTTGCTTAATAATTTTGGCGAATATACTGACTGACTGGGTGCGTATTGCGACGTATAAAAACGAAATGTATAATTTCACATTAATAACGTTCACAACATATAATGAACGTTACGTATAACAACAAAATCTATATTTTCATAAGGTATAAGATTCAATTGGTATAACGTACATTTTATATAAAATCTAAATATATAATACTTACGAGGACTAATATCAATTCGTATAACATACATTACGTATATCGTTTAAAATATATACTATCATTTAGTATAAAGTTCATAAAACATACTAACATACAATAACATAAGCTGTGTTTAATTACCCAACACCGTCAAACCCCCTAGCACCAAAACCTAAAGATAGGTGCGACGACGAGCAAAGCGAGGAGGAGCGTGTTAGGTGCACATGTTCGTCGAAACCAAAGCGGAGCGCAGCGAAGCGGAGCGGAGCGTCTCCCCACATAGCGCCAATAGTAATGTCAAAACCCCTAGTACCAAAACCTAAAGATAGGTGCGACGACGAGCAAAGCGAGGAGGAGCGTGTTAGGTGCACATGTTCGTCGAAACCAAAGCGGAGCGCAGCGAAGCGGAGCGGAGCGTCTCCCCACATAGCGCCAATAATAATGTCAAAACCCCTAGTACCAAAACCTAAAGATAGGTGCGACGACGAGCAAAGCGAGGAGGAGCGTGTTAGGTGCACATGTTCGTCGAAACCAAAGCGGAGCGCAGCGAAGCGGAGCGGAGCGCAGCGAAGCGGAGCGGAGCGCAGCGAAGCGGAGCGGAGCGTCTCCCCACATAGCGCCAATAATAATAATAATGTCAAAACCCCTAGTACCAAAACCTAAAGATAGGTGCGACGACGAGCAAAGCGAGGAGGAGCGTGTTAGGTGCACATGTTCGTCGAAACCAAAGCGGAGCGCAGCGAAGCGGAGCGGAGCGTCTCCCCACATAGCGCCAATAATAATAATAATATCAAAAACCCTAGTACCAAAACCTAAAGATAGGTGCGACGACGAGCAAAGCGAGGAGGAGCGTGTTAGGTGCACATGTTCGTCGAAACCAAAGCGGAGCGCAGCGAAGCGGAGCGGAGCGTTCCCCCCACATAACGTCAATAATAATGAAAATACGATACGACAATCTTTACTTTTTGTGCATTATACATTATGATAATTATATCCGTTGTAGAATATATGTTATAAACGTTATATATTATGAACGTTATGCATTTTAATAGTTATATCAATTGAAATTATACTTTTTGAACGTTATTCTTTACGAAATTATGTATTTAGTAATTATGCCTTTCGTTTGTTATGCTCAGTGATCGTTATGAAATTATGTATTTAGTAATTATGCCTTTCGTTTGTTATGCACAGTGATCGTTATACTTAATGAATTTATATCATATGGGCGTATACCTTGTGAATGTTATACCATTCGTTTTTATACCTCGTATTACTTACCCGACTGACTTGCTACCTCAACAGTTTCAACAACTTTATTTTTCGGCAATCAGCAAAAAATGTCTTCTAATGTCGTGTTTTGAATTAGAACTGTTTCTTTCAGACCCGGAAGTTTTCAACCGACACATGAAGCGTCACTACAAGAATAAAATAAAGACGATACGACCGCCGCCGCTCGAGCCCACCGACCCAGTGGCCCAGATCATCGCCGCTGTGTCTCAGGACATTCACTCAGACTCTCAGAATAAGGACCAGGAGTGCAGCAATAAGTAAGAGTTTTTCTCATTGCCTCTACGCATAGTTTTAAAATGATTTTCTCACACCACCCATACAACAGCAGTCGCTATACGGGCTCTTTATTGACGTAGATAAACGTCAATAAAGAGATGTTATTATCGCGGTTCAACGTAATTAAAGCGCCGTAATTAGTGGAACGCAGACTAAACGAGTTTTCGACGACGATTACAATCCCGTGCAGCGACCGCTAAATTAGTTTTAAAAAGTGGCTGAGTTCCTCCTGGAAGTGATGTCAATAGCAAGTGGTCTATGCATTCTCTATGTTAAGCTGTTTTTAACAGCATGCGGATTTGATCACGCACGCGTGTTTGCCCCACAAGCGCTCATATGTACAAGTATTACTTGTGCTGTCAACTTGACAGCACTTTCGAATAGAATGCGAGTTAAAACACGCGCACTCGATTCTATACGTTAGCTCTGTTTTTTCCGGATCGACACACTGTACTTGTTAGGTGTAATTGACCCATCAGTGTGGTTTTGTTCTCTGATAATCTGATGTAAAATGTGTATTGCAGCAACTACAAGTGTGAAATGTGCGGCGCTGGGTTTGCGCAAAAGTTGTACTGGAAGCGACACATCCAGAGGAAGCACAACGGGCAGCGCCTGCCCGTGTGTCGCGAGTGTGCGCTAGCCTTCGGCACAAGAGGTTAGCGCGAACATCGAATAGAATACAATCATCGAAGTAGAAAAAAAGGCGAAAGGAATCCCGGTTACTAAAAACATAAGGCACAACAATAGCGGTGACATGAGAGTGTTTGGGTGCGTAGGTGCGACGTAATCGGCGCGCGGCGGCGGACTGACTTACTTTGAGTGTGAACTGCTCGTCGTAACATGAAATTTTGACTTACTTAGGGTGCCTCAGTTTTTAGTTAGCGAGATTCCTTTCGCCTTTTTTTCTACTTTGATGAATACAATAGGTATACTTTTTCCTATTGAAATGACCAGTATGAAGGTCATGAAGGACGGCAATTTGATAGACCTAATATTGATTTGCTACCAAATAACAGCACATACAGATAGAATATTAATACTTACAAATATTGCACTTAAACATATGGTTTACTGTAAAATAAAGTCATAAAATAAAATGTAAATTTATGTCGGAATTCAGGTTCATATTTTGAAGGCCAGAGATTGGCCATAATAATATACGCACTTACAAATATTTAAGTAATTAGAAATCGGAATGTTATAATTTTTTATCAAATCAAAGTTCATATTTTTCAGAGTTATACTTCGATCATTTGAAGGAAGTACACGGCGATACGACTCCGTTCAGGTGTTCGATGTGTCCCAGAGGCTTTCAAGGTAAATTAAATACAATAAAACAGTATTTCATCATCATCGTCAAGAAAAACATGTCCACTGCTTTTATGTACAGTTAAATAAGAATAGCCCCTTAAGTGGGCAAGATGATTATTGATCCCACATCCTTTTGAACTTAATCCCATTGAGTTAAGCACGAAAACCATTGAACTTAGGGATTGAATTGAAGGAATTGAATTCAGGACCCAAATCTCCATTTAAAACATGAAGTGTGCATAAGTAACATTACTACATTTCTAATTATATCTTGAAATTATTTTAGAATGGGCATCACTTAATCTGTACTTTGCCAAACTGTAAACATACTCTGTTTCTTTCAGAAAAGCTCAAATTGGATCGTCACATAATCAAACACAACAAGTCTATGATAAAATCAGTGACCGTCGAAACTGAGACCAGCGACGCAGTAGCTCAGTTAATCGCTGCTGTATCTCAGGATATTGACCCTGATCCTCAGAATAACGACCTAGCTACACGCTTCAAGCAGTAAGTGTTTGTTTTCATATATCTTATTCGTATAACACTGGCATACCTAGTGGGACTGAAAGTACAGTACCGTAGCTAAGTAAATTGTTACATAAAAATAATGGCCTCATTTAGTACCTTAAGAAGCTACTTTTCCAAATTTTATTTACAAAAAAAAATTACTAATGAACATATAAATTTTACCAGCAAATATAGTAAATTGCCTGCAACTATTGTGTCTGAATAACTCATAGTGACTTGTCTAATTCTGCATTAATATCTGAAAATTATTTATTAATATTCAGCCGTATCTTACGTGTAGGCGCTATAGGTGTGAAATGTGTGGCGCTGAATTCCGCGTGAAGGGGTGCTGGCTGCGGCACATCAACCACAAGCACAACGGGCAGCGCCGGCCGGCGTGCCGCGAGTGCGGGCGCGACTTCGACACACGCGGTGAGTGCAAACAGCGCATCCGTCTCACCACACAGAGTCTGATAACACTCACTTTTCAACATAAATAAGGGGCAATACCGAAAACACGCACGAGCCGAAAGTTCCAGTGACAATAGCACTTACATAAACACTACCGTCTTTTATCAGTTACTTGTATGTATGTAAGAAAAATGTAATGCAAGTTATGGGTAAAGTGAAAGTTTTCAAACAAATGTTCTTTTTTTTTAAGAAAAAATTTCTAAAGCTAAATCCTGCAAATCTTTTAATTTTTCAGAACTGTTGTTTGCCCATTTGAAGGAACATCGCGGTAGGGAACCGCCGTATACATGTTCGCTGTGCCCTAGAGTCTACCAAGGTAAATTGAATACAAAGCCGCAATATTTTAATCATTTTACTTCCTCATCCAACTGAACCGAGATAAATAAAGCTTTAAGTACCTATTTTGAAGAAGTTCATAATTATTACTTACGGTGAAGGAAAACATGAGTAAACCTGCACATCTAGACTCTAGATGTGTAACCTAAGTGCATTGCACTCATTCAAAAACGGCGATACGGCTCGCGCCCTACCGCGTGAGTACAAATGTACAGCGAAAAGCGAGTGACTTGCTTGCGAGTCACTTCTGACTACCCCTTCGGGTATAACAGTCTCCACATTGTAGATAGATAGATAGATAGATTATTCTTTATTTGTAAACAAGAATAGATTATACATAGCTTAAATACAAACACATAGGTACAAAAAAGGCAGTCTTATCACTAAAAGCGATTTTTTCAAAACAACCTTTGGGTGGAAGAATATTTGATAGAAAAAAATATTTGTTCAGATAGGGTCAAGTGTACTAAAGAATTTAGTAACTATATAAGAATTAACTAATAAATACCTACAAACTAAACAATATACTTAGGTACATGAAATTATACTTATTATGTAGGTATGTAATGATTGTACTATGTATGTCATGATTATAAACTTAAACTTATTTCTTTCAGAAAGGGCTAGGTTCGACAGTCACATGATGCGCCACTACGGTAAAACATTTAAACGGTCTGAGGCAAAACCCGGCGTCGCTTCAGCTCAAACTGTTGCTTCCGTATCTAAGAAAAAGAAAGGTGGTTCTCAGAAGAAGTCTGTTTCTCGGAAAAAAACCGTCCAGCTCGCCAGTCCTACTTTCTCCGCCGTTGTCAAAATTTACCCTTGCGCCATATGCAAGAGTACCTTCATTTCGTCTTTAGCTTTGAATGTAAGTAAAATAGGTCAAAAATCAAAAAATATTTATTTAAACACCATAGAATTTAAAACGTTAGTAGGTACAAACAAATAATTTTAGGAAATTAAATAAAAGGGTGAGAGATTATAAATTTTCGAAGGTATATTTCAAGGTATATTGCCCTGTACTTTAGCACCGTCCTTCCACTGCCTAAAATTAAAAAGTCTTATTCCTTCCCTTTCAGAGACACAAACTGCACTGCAGAACCATGGAGTGTGAAGTGTGTAACAGTAAATTTGAGAATTTGGAGGGCTTAGTGGAGCATTACAAGAGTGTGCACGAGTTGGAAGCCGTGAGGAATCCGCGGGCGGTCCCGGCGCCCGGCGGCAAGACCCTCATACAGATACAACCCGACCAAGTGCCAAAGCATTTAATACGGAAAGTAATGGAAGCGCAGAAACTGTCTAAACTTAAAGAGGGGAATAAGGGGGGAGGTGATGAGGCTACACCGCCACCGCCGGAGGGCGAAGCGGCTAGCTGGTATCGTGATCAGGCGAAGGAGATCATGAAGGATTTATAAACATGTGTATTTTGATTTTGTTATGTGTAATTTTTTTAGTCAATATGTTTTTAAAACTTATAATGAACGGTTCACCAGTATTTTTTGTGTGAAGTGATTAACTGGTGATTTAAGTTAGATCTCACATTTTACAATACAGATTGTTTGTATTGATTATAAGTTCCAACGGGTCTAGAATAAATAACGAGCAGTATGTATTTCTTGTCTACCTTTATTTACCTGTATACCTATGTATATAGCCTCTAGCTAATTTATGATTATGATAGACAAACTCAATCAGAAATGGAAATATGCTGACCTTGCCTCAGTTTACCGGTGGCTTCATACCTTCATCTATTTCAAGTACGCCGAGAGTACGCCACTTTTCATAATACATGGCCACCGAATCAGCTTTTACTGGCTCAAAAGAAGATGTTTCCAGAGCCTTTAACCTATTATAAAAAATAAAACATATATGAGTGCGTATGAGAGTGCCAACCAAAAACCAAAATAAATACTACACTGGCTGTAAGTTATTATTCTGAGCTCATCTTGGACTATTGCTTATCTGTGTAGACGCAGATTATATTGTAACACATACATAAACGATAGACAATAGGCTATGTATGATTTTTTTTAAGAACTCTCATAATTTTTCTGATGATAGGAATAACCCTCCGTATCATCCTAAAAAAAACTCAGATTTTTCATATGCGTTAGTAATTTTATAAAAATAAAAACATTTCAAGTTGAACAAAACGGGGATATGATGGCACTTCAGGACTTTTTCCATTGTCTTTATCAAAATATATGGGCAATAAAAAAATAAAAATGACAGGCGTCACATCACTTCATGCCTTGTCCCCGTTCACTATTGCCCGCAAAGGGGACAACGGAACGAAAATATAATGACGTCCCGTTGTCCCCGTAACGGGGACACAGTTACGGGGACAACGGGACTACAGGATACCTAATAGTTAACTAATGTCTGCTAGCAAACAAATTTAATGGCAACATTTTTCTCTATTTATTTTGGTATTTTACTGCATGTGTGGATGGTTGTACCTAGTGCCTATTTGCCCGTACGACGAAATTACACGGTCACTGATGATGTAGGATAGAACCTGCACTACACAGTACACACTATTCAAAATTAAACATTGCAATGCAAACTAAGCTTGGCGCTAGACCAGGGCGAGATGTTTTAATATAAAGTGATTTATATTTTACTAGCTGCTCCCGCGAGCTTCGCTTCGCCTTATAAAGTTTTCCCGTGGGAATTCCGGGATAAAAAGTATCCTATGTTCTTTCTCAGGGTCTAGATCATATGTGTACCAAATTTCATTCAAATCCTTCCAGTAGTTTTGGCATGAAAGAGTAACATACAGACACACAGTTACTTTCGCATTTATAATATTAGTTAGGATTCTATGGTAAATTAACTACATTTTTTTGTGAATATCTATTTTTATTGTGTTGCCACTTGACAGGTAGTCCTCTATCAAGCGGCAACAGTAACATAACCTTCTACGTTGTCTGCCCTCATACGTCACCCGACGTCGCAACCACGCTAACAAAATAAACGTATATAGGTAAAGTAATTATAATTCCAAATTACATGGTCAATTCGTCAGTGGTTCTGAATCGCAATACCTATACTATGAGTACATTGCACACATGCGTCGCCATGAAACGAGAAAAGAAAACGACCATTAGTTTGAATACTTCTATTCACTACCATAACATATCACATTCAACATTTTCAGGTTCTTCGGGTGGTAATTGTTCGCTAGCGGTAGGCAGTGTGACGTCATCCCCCCCGCCCCCCGCGTCCGCCACCACGGCGGTGATGTTGTGCTCAGTCTTGTAATGCTCCAGTAAGTTCGCAATTTCATCAAATCGACTTTCGCACACTTCACACTGCATAGTTAGACGGCGCATTTGTTGTTGTTTCTGGAAATAAAAGAAAAATACATTTAATCATTGGGCCATGATCTGAGGGAGAGATAGCGCACGAGGTGAAGGGAGCCGCTTCAGGAGAGAACAGTGTCTTACAAAAAGTAAAATACTTACAGATCTTATTCACAATAAGACCACAATACAAACCAAAACAGTATTTGTATCGACAGATCTAAGGAGAGGTGTTTCTAAATTTGGTGCGTCATTGATATAGGCAGGAGCTACATCTCTACATACTATACTTAAAGCAAAGTCGAGTAAGTATTTCTGTATCTATGTATGTGTCGCAGGCATCTGGTTTAATCTCCTGTTTGATTGAACCGCTAGCCCGTTCATTGGATGACGCTACTCAGTTGTATGACTAGGCCGAACGTTGATTGTACAAGCGTCACAAAACGTCCAACTAGTTAGCGAACTTAAAATCAGTCAGGTGGTAAATAAAACAAATATGGCGTCTAACAGCTAACAGCTGACACAAAAAGCACTTGTATTGTTATTTTTTGCAAATAAATTAGCTTTAAAGTGCGTTATTTATGTTAAAATACTGTGACAACATGGATTTACCTATTATTACAACGCCGGCGGATAGTTTCAAAGAAAAAAATGTGCTGAAACTGGATAATTATGAACAACAATATCAAGGTATGTTTATTGTTTTTGTTTAGTTTATTTGTGAGATGAGAGCTTTGTAACATAGTCTTTTTGTTGACTCTTGTCTGGTCATGTTCATCCTAACCAGACATTACAAAGTTGCTATACTATATCCCATTTAACGACTTCGCTGAATAACGTTCAGTCAAGACGTTGGACGTTACAGTCAACCACTTGACGAGTTGTTCTTTAGTCATACAACTGAGTAGCGTCATCCAATGAACGGGCTAGCGGTTCAATCAAACAGGATATTAAACCAGATGCCTGCGACATATGCATTCTTAGATCTGTGTCTTAGACCTATGAATAAGCTGCCCCCATTTATGACATTAGTAAGGTAATAATATATATGGGTAAGATAGATGCCAATATGTTTTACTTACTCTGAACGGGGCTTTTCTTTTTCTTACTCTATTCTTGTTGAAGTGGCGACTCGCCATGTGATTTTCATACCTATCTTTTTCTGTAACAAATAGTTCAGCTGTATTAAAACACAATTTGATAGCGTTAGGGTATGTGCACACTATCGCAAAACCATTGAAGGAAACAAAAACTTTGACAGGGTTCCACCGGATAACCAATTGTATTAATGGATGTATTAATTCTTACCTATAATTCAATAAATAAAATTAATAAATAAATTTGGAAAACTCATATAATAGGTACTTTAGTGATCAATTGTATCTTGTGTATAAGTTACCTTCAAAAGCTCTGTGACATAGAGAACATCTATAAGGAGTCGTATCGCCATGTTCTTCCTTCAGATGATTGAAGTAAGAGTCTGAAAAATAAAAACAAATACTTGAGATAAAATGTTGCGGATATAGAATTTTATGAATGTATTGGCCACCAGTAAGTACCGAATTTATAAATTTAAACAGATTATCTGATATATGGGGAGTTATAGATCGCATCCAGTGGTGTGCTTTAGGAGGGTACGTCTAGCAGAGGACAGCTATAGGCTATTGAGGATGATCTAATATGTACCTACGCAATGTTTGTATGGCAATCCACACACTTGACCGCGCACCGCAGGGGTTGGCGGATTATCATTGTATGCAAAAATTACAGTTTATATGTATAGAAAAAACGCCCGCAGACACTGCCGCCGCCTCACCGCGCGGAAATTTACTTTGTTAAAATCCGCAATCCACGTGGTGAGGCCGTGCATGTGTGAATCGTATCCTAGTTTTGAATAAATAGCATGTGTGTTATTCTGTTGGTGGATGTGGATTGTAGATGTTACACTGACCGCGGGTGGAGAAGCGGCGCTGGCACGGGGCGCAGGCGGGGCGGCGCTGGCCCCCGTGCTGCACCCGCAGGTGGCGCAGCCAGAACGCCTTCACCATAAACCCGCCGCCACACATTTTACACTCGTAGTCCCTGTAACACACACATTCAACATTATTAAAGTTAATTACAGTAAAAACATTTCTTTTATGTAGTTTCAAGCCTACACAATTCACAACCTGTTACAGATATGTGAATATTACATATTTTACATATACATTGGTACATTGTGAAATAAAAATACACATGCACAATGAAATAGGTATCTAACCTACATGAACAGACAGAATCAATTAAAATTTCGGTAAACAAGAAATTGGATAACTGAGAGTTACCTGTGCTAATTATTTATCAATGTAATGCAAACTCACATGGGAAGTACCCCTTCTCTTTTCAAGTGTCGTCTTTCGTGTTTGAAAATAGAACTGCGACTTAGCACCTTCCCTGAAATAACACAGTTTCGCATTAGATTTACACTCTGGCAAACCAATAAGCTGCTTATCCGCTAGAGGAAACTCAGGTCGAGCAGCCTCAACTTGAAACACGCAGCCTCAGCTTGATACGCAACGTGTGCAATTTAAACGACCGCCTCCATCAAATGCACGGCTCGGACTGAGGCTCCGTTGAGCACGGTAAAGTAAAAAAAACCGACAAAATATGGGTCGGCACACGGCGACGAATATTCCTCGAGTCGCGGCGAGCCTCTGCCTCTAATAGATACGCAGCTATACACGACATCCCAGACTTAGGGAGTGATGAAGAAGTGTTAAAGCTGGTGCCACATTTGTATCACAAATATCCGCAGCATCAGCTAGTATAATGATCGCTAGTTTGACGTATTTACAGACATTTGTGCTAAACTGCAGTTGCAAAAAGTTGGGACCAGGACGGGGAGTGGGGCTCGCTCGGTGGCTATGTGAGACGAGAATGGGATAAAAGACTTGCGACGCATGAGCTATTTTCTTGAGTAAGAGGTATCCTGATTAACCACAGGTACGAGAGGACTCGCGTCGCACGGCCTCGTTCCTGATTGGCCCTTGCCCGCCCACCCTCGCTCGTGATTGGCACGCGCCCGTCCCGCTGGCTGCTGATTGGTTGACTCACCGCAGTAGCGGCACACGTAGGGCTCCTCGACGCGCCCGTGCACCTCATGACGGTGCTTGTTCAGCTTCGCCATTGTTTTAAATTTCTCGTTGCATAAAGTGCAAAAATGCTTTGCCTGAAAATTAAATAATGAAGTAAATTAGAGAAGTACTTAATAAAGAACACATATATCATGAACAGTAATACTTAGTCAAAATCGAAGGTTATGTCTGTGTGAGCCACTCACACATTGTTAGAGATTATGTGCTGACAGCGCTTGCATGCGCGCCCTCAATTTGGGTAATTCTTGACATCATTGTAAGTATTTTATACATTTAAGTTTTTAGTGCATTATAGACCATTGAACATATCAGTTCGTTCTTATTTGACAACCTTTTGCACTCAAATCTGACACCTTTAGGGCTTGACCGTAACAACAGCCCGAACATTGGTCCTTCGAGCGATCGAACTAGACCTCGCGGTAATTTCGGAAAACGTGTTTAAGGACGGTTAAATTCGTTGTTAAGAACTATCGGCGCGGTTTAGTTCTGAACTAGCTACCTATCACGGATTGCAGTGCAGTGAAACATTGACAGTAAAGTGACATATCATAGAAATCAAACAGATTTCTATTGACACAGTGCTTTTGTGCTTTATTTTGACATTTTATAACGGGAGGCGATTAAAGTCTACCGGGTACAGGACTTGTGAGAGGCCAGGCAGGCTTCCACGGACAGCAACTTTGAGGCCACGTCGGCTACAATCTGACATTCTACCTTCGACGACTCAGCGGCAGTACTTCAGACGTTAAGGAGAGTAGGACATCTATCCACTCCATATATCCAAGTAAGATCTTTCCAATTCTTAAGTCATAAATATGGAGGCGGTCCTAGCTAAACAGAAGGAGCTGATCGCGGACATCACGAAGGTACGTGACAACTTTAAAAAGGATAGTAGTCTACGCAAGACGCCAGAGTATCTCAAGAAAAGGCTAGAAACTCTCGAGAGACTCTGGGAAGAATTCCAGAGTGCCCACAATCTACTTGACACTTACACTGACAGGGCACACGAATATTTTAGCCGTGACATATACGCTACAACCAAATCCCTCTATGAGGAGGTAAAGATGTTAATAACATCAAGCGGCAATTCGGACAAGCGCGATATACAGATGAGCACATCGCAAGCATCCCGAAATGTTTCGGAATTAATGCAACAGCAGCAGACCAACTACAGAGCATTTAAAAGGTTAGTAGACGGGCTGGTGATTGACAACATTGAAGACAAGTGGGAGATTGATCATGAGATTCGCAACTTACAATTGAGATGGAATCACATTGACAGTTTACATTTACAAATTGACAACGTTATTCAAGGTGCAGATCATGGCTACGAGCAAGAGTTTTTGGCATACGAACGAACGTACAAACAGACGAAAAGGGAGTTGAATAAGAAACTTGGGGCAATGATTCACCAGCATCAGGCTACTCCACAGGCGGAGATACCTAAGTTCTCAGGAGACTACACGCAGTGGCCTACTTTCCTCGACCTGTTCAGGGGAGCCATACACGAGCACCCTGGACTATCAAAGGCACAGAAGATGCAACATCTGAAGGGGAAACTACGTGGGGAAGCTGAACGGCTTATCCAGCATCTCCATGTATCGTCTGACAATTATGACACAGCGTGGGAAATAATCAACCACAGGTACAATAATGAGCAGATCTTATTCACCAAACACATCGAAACATTTTTAAACCAGCCGGCTATACAAAAACAGAACTCCTCTGACCTTAAAAAACTACACGACACTACCCTGGAATCCATATACGCTATCCGCAACTTAGGCGTCGATATAACATCGTGGGACCCCTTGCTTGTTCACTTGCTAGCAAAGAAGCTGGACCCATTGACATACAGTGATTACATGGAGTCACGCCGTTCACCGCGTGACTTACCCACGTTCGACGAATTTATGGGATTCTTGGAGGCAAAGTTTACGGCGTTAGAACCTATAAATAAGAAGGAGAGGAATGAGACAGCATCATCTATCAAGCCAACGCAACAGATGCCACAGCGAGAGAAATTTGACAAGATGAATAAACCGGCTAGTAACCGATTTAACTATACCTACAATTCACATCCTGTAGTATTGAAATGTGGCATATGCAAGACCAACTCTCATGCAATTTTTCAATGTAGGACATTTCGCAATATGGCACCATACATGAAGCTACAAACAATTAAGAATCACGGAATATGCATAAATTGTCTCTATGTGCACGAAAATAATAAATGCAACTCAAATAAACGGTGTCGCGAATGTGATGAATCGCACAATACGCTATTGCATGACGCTATAAAAATGGGACAGCCGCGAGGTGCGATGAACGCCAACACGTACCAACAGCGTCAGCAAAATGCAAACCATATCGGGCACGACGATGACGCAATACTCCTTACGACTGTTCAGGTACGAGTCCAGGCCGTGGATGGAACATTTATCAATCTCCGCGGGCTTCTGGATCAGGGTTCCCAGGTGAGCTTGGTCAGTGAAAACGCAGCACAACGACTAGGGCTACCGAGACAACAATGCAATGCGGTGGTATCAGGAGTAACATCGACCACCAAGAAAGGAAAGGGAAAGATACAGTTGGTATGCAAATCTATTCACGATGAGTACACGTTTACAGCTGACGCCCTCGTTATGAATAAGGTTACTAATAACCTACCGAACCATTCGATTTCCAACCGAACTTATGAACATGTGTAACACCTACAGCTAGCCGATCCACAATTTAATATTTCCAATCCAATTGACATGCTGCTCGACGCAAAGGTTTACTCGGAGATATTAATGTCTGGACTGCTAAAAGGAGCGGTATCGGAACCTATCGCACAACAAACTAGGTTAGGGTGGATTATCTCTGGTAGGGTGACCACACTAAACTGCAACGTGGTGATCAACAACATGGACGATATTTCCGCATACTGGGAGATGGAGGACATAACTACGTCGGCCACTGAAATGACAACGCAAGATAAGTTTTGCGAAGACCTGTACGCATCGACCACAAAACGATTGCCAAGTGGAAGATATGAGGTACGCCTACCCATGAAGCCACGATTTGAACAACAACTGGGGAATTCCAAACCACAGGCTATAGCGCAATTCAAACAGCTAGAAAGGAAGCTGTCTAAAAATGACAATCTTCGTGAAGATTACAAACGCTTCATGAATGAATATCTGACATTAGGGCACATGAAAGAGTGTGTGATCAGCAACAATCCGCAATGTTTCCTACCACATCACGGGGTCCACAAACAGGACTCCACGACTACGAAACTGCGAGTCGTCTTCAACGCTTCCAATAAAACATCCTCAGGTTACAGTGTCAATGACCTCATGGAGTGCGGACCTAAATTGCAAACAGACATTCAGGGATTACTGTTACGCTGGCGAGTGCATAAATACGTCCTCACAGCAGATTGTGAGAAAATGTACCGGATGGTTTTACTTGACGAACAAGATCAACAGCTGCAGAAGATAATCTGGCGCGAGAATCCACAGAAGGCCATAAAGGAATATCACCTCTGTACTTTAACCTATGGGATGAAGGCCAGCCCATATTTGGCTATCAGAACCCTACAGCAGGTCGCTAAGGATGACATGGAAAAGTACCCCCTCGCCGCTAAGATAATACTGCATGATAAGGATTTATATGTGGACGACTTACTAACTGGCAGTAACACCATAGAACAGGCGCAAATGATTCAGCAAGAATTGATCCAGCTGTTGCGAGGCGGAGGATTTAACCTGAGGAAATGGTCCAGCAATAGTCCATCACTTCTAAAGGACCTGTCGGTAGATCAACTCAACGCAACCACCATTGATTTTAAAAATGCAGACTCAACTAAAGCCCTAGGATTACAATGGAACGCAGCCTCTGACACTTTCACGTTTAAATACGACTACGCGTCCATTGAAATGACAAAACCGCTCACAAAGCGACGATTGCTATCTGTTATATCCAAGGTTTTCGACCCGCTTGGATGGCTAGCTCCGATTTCAATAAAAACCAAACTATTATTTCAGTCTGTGTGGGCTAGTGGGATTGAATGGGATGACACAGTAGAACCAAAGGTCCAGCAGGAATGGAGTTTATTGAGAGAGGACTTACTTAATCTTGACAAATTCAGCATCCAAAGATGGATTGGTGACACCAACACACCTTGTGACATACATGCTTTCTGTGATGCATCGGAGAAGGCATTTGCATGTGTGATTTACCTAAAGTCGAAAGACGAGCAAGGAAAAACAACCGTTAAACTTATCGCAGCAAAGACCAAATTAGCGCCACTCAAGAAACCGATCACATTACCAAGGCTGGAGTTATGTGGCGCGCTTTTATTAATAAAATTGCTGACAAAGATAAAAGAAGCGTTACCAAACACTGACATACCCGTCTACGGATGGTGTGATTCTAAGGTGGTGTTAGGTTGGCTGCAAGGTGAACCTACACGATGGAAGACCTTCATAGCAAACAGAGTGAAGGAAATAACTGACATTTTGCCATCAACAAACTGGAGGTATGTAAAGTCCGCTGAAAACGCCGCGGACTGTGCGACTCGAGGCCTCACTCCATCGCAGCTAGCAGAACATCCGTTGTGGTGGGAAGGACCTACGTGGCTCAAAGATGACACTCCTCCATCTGACATAAAAATTTACAGTCCTCAAATTGAGTTGAAAACTAATAAATTATGCAACGTAGTACAGACAACAGCTCCGTTGATTCTAGAACTACTGAATAAATACAGTTCAATAATAGTCATCGTTCGAATCATATGTAGAATATCACGTTTCATAACAAACACACGGAAGAAAGGTCATGGTACGCAATCATCATATTTGACAACGGGCGAAATAGAAGCCGCATACATCAGCATTATAAAGGCCGTGCAAGCATATTATTACGAGCAGGACTTATCGCGATTACATCGTAAGGAAACAGTGAGTAGTAAAAGTAGCTTGTTGGGACTAAACCCGTTCCTTGACAAAAACGGCATCATGAGAGTGGGAGGTAGATTGCACAGATCGAACTTGACAGATGTCCATAAACACCCTGTCATCATTCCTCACGATTCAAAATTGACAACCCTTCTTATGGATCAAGCACACAGAGCCACATTACACGGTGGTCCCAAGTTGACACTAGGATTTTTAAGGAATCGATGGTGGGTAATAGGAGGCACCCGAGCCGTCAAGAAATACATTCGGACGTGGGTTAAGTGCCGCCGATTTGACAACACCAAGCAAGACCAGCTCATGGCTAACTTACCAGAGCCGAGAATCACTCCCTCAAGACCTTTCACGCATACAGCGGTGGACTTCACTGGACATGTCGAGCTGAAGGTCAACAAAGGGCGAGGCGTAAAAACCACCAAGGGATACATCGCTGTATTCGTATGCCTGGCTACAAAGGCTGTGCATTTGGAACTTGTGTCTGACTTGAGCTCCGCCGCGTTCCTAGCGGCATTCAAAAGAATGTGTTCCCGAAGATCATCCCCTAAACATCTGTACAGCGACAACGCGACAAACTTTGTAGGAGCCGCCCGATCACTCAGACAAGAACACAAACAAGCACTACAACACTATATTGACAATGCCCTTTTGACTGATATCGCAGAATTAGGAGTCACGTGGCACTTCAATGCGCCAGCGTGGCCTAGTGGCAACGGACTAGCTGAAGCTGCTGTCCGTAGTATGAAGCACCATCTAAAGAGAGTACTGGGGGAACAAAAATTGACATTCGAGGAATTTACAACTCTTCTGACCCAAATCGAGGCGTGCCTCAACTCCAGACCCCTGTACGCACTCACTGAAGATGCTGATGACATTGACATTTTAACCCCAGGCCATTTCTTAGTTGGAGGGCCAATCCTGACAACAGTAGCTCCTGAAACTGACGTAAGTTGCCTAAAGACACGGTGGCAACTAACAGAAAGGATGCATCGTGACTTCTGGAAAAGATGGTCACAAGACTACCTTCATCACCTGCAAACAAGAAGCAAGTGGACGCGACCAAAGAAAAATGTGACCATCAATGACATAGTCCTTATCAAAGAGGACAACATGCCACCGTCCAAATGGGCCCTCGGGAAGGTATCAGATCTCCATCCTGGACCAGATGGACTCGTGCGCGTTGTGACTGTGAAGACAAAAGGAGGGGTATTCATGAAGAGACCCATCGTGAAACTAGTGTTCTTACCCATCAATCACGAACCTGCACCTGACACTGCGATCCTAAGTCCAAAGCAGAACGACCCTCTCCCTGTTCAACAAACCACGCGCCCGCAACGTAGGAGAAAGCGAAGACCGAATGTATTACTATCCGCTCTACTACTCTTCATGTCTTTGATCACGCCGACCATACAACACGACTTCTTGGACACACCATTGAATAATAGCAACACGCTTTATTTTGACAAAATAGCTGACCTAGGGATTATTCAAGATCACTGGAAGATCATCGTATACTACAATATGACAGCATACTGGCAAAGTGTATCGGATGTCAGTAATTACATACAACATCTGTCCAGCCTATGCAAAAAGGAACCAACATTCAGTGTAATTGCCAATCAGTTCGAACATGAACTAAGGGAACTCGTGCACTACAACAATTTGCTGACGAATCCACCTCCGAATCGCAAGAAGCGAGGCCTAATAAATGGCGTCGGATACGTGGCGAACTCACTCTTCGGCGTACTGGATGACAGATTCGCGCAAAAATATGAGCAAGACATTGCCGCTATTAGTCAAAAAGAGAACCACCTACTAAATCTTTTTAAAAATCAAACCTCCATTCTTGAAGCTGAAAATAACATTCTCAAGCGAAATGAAAAGGTGATGAATAAACAGTTCGCCATCATTAATCAACAATTAAAAAACATTTCGGAAGAAGTACATCAGTCGAAAAGGATCAACGAAAACGTACTAGAAGCATTTTACATTATCTCTTCGGCTATATCAATTGATGTCATTATGTCCAACCTCCGACGGACCCAAGATACCCTCATTGACACCGTCACCAATATCTACTATGGCCGTCTGGATGTTCATTTACTCTCACCTGAACAAATTCAAGAACAGCTGAACATTATCTCGGGTCAGCTGCAAGAAGACCTGATGATTCCAGCCAAAGACATCAAAGATTTATATAGCTTATTGCATATCCAAGCCAGAGTAACTAAAAAGTACCTTATCATGGAGATTCGCTTACCTCTTCTGAACCATGATCATTTTGAGCTCGACTGTGCCATATCAATCCCACAAAAACAAGGTGACCGCACTATATATACAATCGCTCAAACCAAGTACGTAGCTGTCAATGTGAGAAAAGATACTTTAATGCCAATGACCGAATATGATTTACAATCCTGCATTAAACAATCGGATGTAAAGTTACTATGCCCACTAAATAGCCCTATTTACAATATTAAATCCCATGATACAATATGTGACACTCGGGTATCAATAAATGACAAAAACTTGAAATTTTGTAAAACCGAAACACTTAGTTGCATTAATAAGTGGATCAAATTGCACGCTCGGGATTCTTGGTTGTACTCGTGTTGCGAAGAATGCGTGATCCGCATTATGTGCCCAGCTGGAGTGACGACAAAACGCTTACGCGGCAGCGGAGTCATTGCACTAGGTCGAGGCTGTGTTGTGAAAGGGGATACGTTTACGATACATGCCCACTATGACTTCGTCGATCAGATGTTCATACAACAAACCGCGGAATCAGCAAGGCCATTCATTACATCACCGATTAATGACATTATAAACTCCTCAATTCCGAAAGATATTTTAACTATAGAAGATCACGCTCAACTGTACGAGGACATCAAACAGAAACTGGAAACTCTGAAGTCTCAATCTTCAATCGAGTTTCCCGATGACAACATTCCGCATCACATCATCAATTATAGTATCTCGTCGTTGATGATTACTGTGATATTGCTACTCGCCGTATACAAGGTAAAGCAGAGATGCCAGCGCAGACCCAGGACGCGAGGGCCCCGGGAGGAAGCAGCCATCGAGATGACATGCCGACCACGCCACGGAGTGAGTCAGTGTAGTGTAATCGATGAGGTAGTGTCAAATCGTAAGGTAGCCTCACGAGTGCAGTGCGGTTCGGTAAATGAGGTAGTGCCCAATCGTAAAGTAGCCTCACCGGTGAAGTGCTCAGAACTTTCAAAGTCTGTAACAAGCCTCGCTGCAAGCGCTGTGACATTTGATTAATTTTAGTTTTCATTTAATTTCATATCCATTTGACATTCTTACGCGTAGTTCCTTCTACTAACCTGCACCCACCATTGTATTTGCACCATTACTAAAATTACAATGTTACAATGAAATATTTAAGAGTAATGTTGCCTTTATCTTACATAAATCATTTTGTTTCTTTTTCTTGGGGTGGCAGTATGTGTGAGCCACTCACACATTGTTAGAGATTATGTGCTGACAGCGCTTGCATGCGCGCCCTCAATTTGGGTAATTCTTGACATCATTGTAAGTATTTTATACATTTAAGTTTTTAGTGCATTATAGACCATTGAACATATCAGTTCGTTCTTATTTGACAACCTTTTGCACTCAAATCTGACACCTTTAGGGCTTGACCGTAACAACAGCCCGAACAATGTCGTTTTATTCATCGTATACCAATATAAATTTTTCGATAATCGAATTCGAATATTCAATACCAAAAACTACAGTCAGTTCGAATGGGACCTTTGTCTTTGAATGGAAAAGGAGCCTTAGAGCCTTAGACCCATAACAAGCCAAACATACCTTTTCAAATTCAAATGGTAACTCAGGCAGTGAATCTGCAAAACAAAGTCTTTTTTAGAATTAGGTATAAATTTGAAGATAATAATAAAAAGAACCATACCCTGTAAGAATGTGAACTAACCGTCATCGGATAAATTATCAGACCTCTGTAGAGTATCTTGAACATCTTCCATCGCGTGTTGCTCATTTTGTGTCGGTTCTGTGATT
This sequence comes from Plutella xylostella, assembly GCF_932276165.1. NCBI lineage: Eukaryota > Metazoa > Arthropoda > Insecta > Lepidoptera > Plutellidae > Plutella > Plutella xylostella. The sequence continues at coordinate 7,637,584 of NC_064005.1, forward strand.
TCATTTTGTGACCCGTCAGTACATTGACCCTGCAAACATACGAGAAGAACATAAGACACAGTGTGACACCACGCTGACCACCAAGAGAACTGTTGTGTAACCATTTAGCTGGCAACCTTAAATTTCGTTACAAGTGCGTGCGTGTATGTGTGTGTGTGTGTGTGTGTGTGTGTGTGTGTGTGTGTGTGTGTGTGTGCGGTACCTGCAGCAGGCGCGCCAGGTGCCGGGTCGCGGCGCGCACGGTGCGCTGCAGGGAGTGCGCGGAGGACACGCGCGCCGCGCAGTCGCCGCACGCCTGCGCCGGCACGTCGCCCGCCCGCACCTGCACACAAACCACACAATATCGCTTATGACTCATTCACACCAAAGAAATAGATATACATGATTCTTATTTTAAAATCACAGGTTAACAAAAAATATGATACCATCAAATTCCAGCCTAAAATAGATTACGATTTCGGGAAATATGGGAAATAATCACAATAGGTAACGGTATCGTTACCTCCAAACTGAAGAGATCCATCAACATTTCCTCAAGTCCCGAGCCCCGTAGCGGCGCCAGTGAGCCTTCCCGAGACAGACAGAGATGGCAGCACTGCTCTAGGTCATCCACCCTGCTCACTTTTGCCATGTTTTCTGCTGCTGAAGATAATAATAGCAGAATTAGACCACAGAAGACTTCAAATATAACTCTTTTGCATACTAAAAAATGTGCAAATTGAACTATGAAAAAATAATGTATACCTACAGACCTATGTTTCAAGCTTTTTCTTTTTTTATAGTAAATTAGAACTTAAGTCAGGATTTGGGATTCCGAAATTCGACATTGATGACCTTGTAGGTTGAATCTTGGAAAATCACTCGAGATCTTAGCGGAATCCCTACAAGATCTTTATTGCATTCCCTACTTACGAGCATCTTTAACAGCATCCGTCTTAGCATCAAGTTCGTCGATGTCCGGCTTCTGCTCTCCTTCCTCAGACTGGTCGTGCAACGGGTCTGCCCTCGAGTCTTCTGTATCACATACTGGACTTGTTTCTGAAACAAAAAAGCCTGTTGAGATAGAATTTTTAAGGTTCCAATGAGGAATTTTCCACCATAGACAAAAACCGATTATATTGAAACCTCATACTCAAAAGCACTGCATTTTTTATTGGTTTAATTGACCGGCACTGAATTCTAGTCATTTATCAATACAAAAATCCTATGGATGTGAATTCAACCATATGCGATAACTATACCTACTACATGGCTGTTATTTTATTAAATAAATAAGTAGGTGAGTACTAGATCGGTGTTGGTCCCCAAATTTCCTTTACATATTGCCCTATAACTCACTTCACTTTGAAAGTGAAGTGAGTTATAGGGCAATATGACGACCGAATGGCGTAGTGGTTAGTGACCCTGACTACTGAGCCGAAGGTCCCGGGTTCGATTCCCGGCTGGGGCAGATATTTGTTTAAAGACAGATATTTGTACTCGGGTCTTGGGTGTTGATATTTATATTTAGTATCTATCTATCTATGTATTTGTGTAGATATATCAGCTGTCCGACACCCATAACACAGGTTCTGCCTAGCTTGGGGTCGGATGGCCGTGTGTGATATGTCCCCACATATTTATTTATTTATTTAAGTTTCGCCAATGGCAGATGTCGAAATACGAGAGTGCAAAAAATCAATTTCTTCGGATAATGCAAGGTATCTGTTATAAATTCTGCAATCGTTTCGTATTAGTAAGTGACTTAAACTGCGCAATAGGATAGAAATCATTTTATTATTATGATCTTAACAAAGCCAAAAAGAATCAGCAGTAGATAGTATGACAGTCTTCACAAATTTACATAAATGTCCTTTATGTAAAATGTATTGGCTATATTTTAGCCTTTTTTACAGCTAATTGCTATATTGCCCCACTTATGCTTCTGTCACATAGATATTATGATGTTTAAAAAACAATATAATATGAAGTGTTGTAGTGACGCAGCGTGTTTTGAAACTATACAAGGCCAAAACGCAGAGGGTGGGACTGCTCGCGTATATTTTCAAATTAAAATGGTGCCATGATTTACTTGAAAGTATACAAGGCCATTACGCACTAATCGCGTATATTTTCAAGTAAGTTGGACCAAAATTATGGCTTGAAAATATACTGCAGCAGTTACCACTGCGTACTAATCGTGTATATTTTCAAGTGCCAAGCGGCAATGCGAGCACTTGAAACTATACGTGATTAGTTACCAGGTAGCCCTTTTTAATTGTTGCTCTCTCTTTCTTTCATGCGAAATAGAAATAAGTCTATTGCTTTCTAAACATTTCGTCATCATTCCGCACTTGGCATTGTTTTCGTAACGTGTTTTTTGTTTACATCGTACAGTTAAAAAGTAAATTGATTTAAATTAAACTGTAGAACTGATAATAGTGAAAATAATCTCAGAATAGGGTGTAGAACCATTCATAAAAGATAATTACGGTGAATTCAAAACTTGATGAAAAATATGTCTGTAATAAGTCTATATACCTGCTACACTCATGAGCAATGAATAAGTCCAAGTAGCAAAAAGTCAACACCAAATTACCCCAATTTTTTAGGGTTCCGTAGCCAAAATGGCAAAAACGGAACCCTTATAGTTTCGTCATGTCCGTCTGTCCGTCTGTTCGTCTGTCACAGCCGATTTACTCGGAAACTATAAGTACTACAGTGATGAAATTTGATGGGAATATGTGTTGTATGAACCGCTACAAAAATATGACACTAAATAGTAAAAAAAAGAATTGGGGGTGGGGCCCCCCATACATGTAACTGAGGGATGAAATTTTTTTTTTCGATGTACATACCCGTGTGGGGTATCAATGGAAAGGTCTTTTAAAATGATATAAAGTTTTCTAAAAAACATTTTTCTTAAAGTGAACGGTTTTTGAGATATCAGCTCTCAAAGTCGTAAAAAGTATGTCCCCCCCCCTCTATTTTTATAACTACGGGGTATAAAATTCTAAAAAAAATAGAGGTGATGCATGCTAATTAACTCTTTCAACGATTTTTGGTTTGATCAAAGTATCTCTTATAGTTTTTGAGATAGGTTGATTTAACTGTAATTTTGGTTATTATATTTGCTGCTACGGAACCCTTTGTGCGCGAGCCCGACTCGCACTTGGCCGGTTTTTAAAACATTTAATTTAGAATTTGATAATCAGGAGCTATCTACACTGGACTTTTTTCATTGCTCGTGAGTTTAGTAAGTAGGTATTAATTACACTTAATTCATATAAATAATAATATATTAGTATTCTTACTTGCAAGTAAGATTGCTATAAATATCAATTTATCAATCAAATACGAGCTTGTTCATCTTTATTTATTAACATTCTATAGGTATGACAGGCAGAAGAAGTAAATTGTAGTCATGTACATTTACCGAAATAGTTAAGTAAATCAGAATGAGCATGTAGGTATAAATTATATGCGACAAGTATGCCAATCAAGCAATGTGCGTAATAGCAATGTATATTTTCAAGAACGATTCAGTAAATCCCAACTTGAAAGTATACGCGATTAGTACGCACAAATCGTGTATATTTTCAAGTAAAATATTATTTTTTTTCACTTGAAACTATACAGTGCTAGTACACTATGGGTGCGTTCTGGCCTTGTATAGTTTCAAAACACGCAGTGACGCAGGCTCCAGTGATCCATTGGATGGGTGACCCATTTGATGTGGTTCTTTTCTGGAATCTTCCATGCCATAATTTGGCAAATTATACAAAATTATTACCATGGGTTAAGCAGACAAACTTTCTTTCTGTTGATCTTTTTATAAATGTTGGTCTTACAGCAGCCAATGTTGACGGTACTGTATGTAACATTAAAAACAAAAAATACATACTAAAACCCTTACTCTCTAATTTTTAATTGAAAAGAATTCTGACATTTTATAAGTGATCCTACTAAAAAAGTTCTTTACCGAAAAAAGGAAAAATTGCGATCCATTTCTGGGCAATAATTTTTTCTTAATATTTTTATACAAAAAGATAAATCTAAATATTTACTTGCTTAAGTAAACTAATACAAAAATAATAAATATTTCAATATAATAGCTGTTCCCGCGAGCTTCGCTTCGCCTTAATAAGTTTTCCCGTGGGAATTCCGCGATAAAAAGTAACATATGAGTTAATCCAGGGTGTCAGCTAACTCCATTCCAAATTTCATTAAAATCGGTTCAGCCGTTTTGACGTGAAGAAATAACAAACATACACACGTACATACATACATACATACACACATACACTTACAAACTTTCGCATTTATAATATGAAGTAGGATCACGACTCACGACCCATGTATCGAAATAATTTTAATTGCTTTATTTTATTCTTTAGCATGGCATCACTTCCTACTAAATTCAGGGATAATAAACCTTTTTAATCAATTTCAAAAAAAGATTGTCTATTCGGTAAGTACATATATGTTCGGTATGTATGTAAGATTATTGGAACTGCACCATATTGACATATGACAATATATTAGGGCTAATAAACAAATATTCAAAATTTTATAAATGTTTATGTACCTATGTATGTTTATATGCTTGTTGGTATGTATGTTTGTCCACGCATACCTCCGAAACGATTGATCCGATTGTCACTATTCTTTTTGAGGGTTCCGTACCTCAAAAGGAAAAAAAAGAACCCTTATAGGATCACACTTTGTTGTCACCACCTTTTTTCTCGGAAACGGGTAAAGATATCAAGCTGATATTTCGTATAGATGTACATAATTATGATGAAATTAAAAGGAAAACTACCTCAGGTAATTAAGTAGACTTGTACGGAACACTCAGTGCGCGAGTCCAACTGGCTCAGTCGGGTAAGCGCCCGCTTCTCAAGCAAGAGATGCGGGTTCGAATCTCGGCGCTGACATGTAGTTAACAATGAGTTCTTTGAATTTAAGTACAATGTAATGTATACCATCGCTCTTACGGAGAAGGAAAACATCTAGATGTGTGAACCCACCAACACCGCAGTGGACCAGCGTGGTGGGAAATGGTCCAAGCTTAGGAAGGCAGTATGGAGATGCTGGAGGCGCTTCCCCATGGCAAAGGGAGGATCCTCCGACCGTAGGAACCAAGTGTAGGTTTCATCAAAATCGGTTAGTGAGTTTTCAAGAAAGATTTTCATTCGACTTCTTTGAATGCTCGAATGCGCTCATATGTTCTCAGTCTCAGTGTAATTTGCTTCTATTTCTTGTCTACATCTTGTTATATTTGTTAAGTTTCTGTTAGGTTTTTCCTTGTTGACTTTTCGCGTTGTGATCGTTTGTTGATTTTTATAAACGTTATGGAGCCACAACCTGGCCCTTCCCGGGAAACGGCCAACTGACAGAGCACAAGAGTCAGACTTTCTCTCTCCCAGAAAAAAGCGTCCTTGTGGTTCTTTTTCGCCAAACGAAAAGACCATCATTCTAAATATTAACAAATATAATATAGAAAATTGGCCGGAAACAACTGATTGGAGTGCAAAGGAATGTGCTAAAAAGACTTCCGAGATGATTGGCGTGAGTCTGTCAAGTATCTATAAAATTATCAAAGAATATAAACACAAAAGAGTTTCAGAAACCGAAAAAGAGTGGTCCGCAACTATCTTTCATACATTTTGATGACTTTACTTTTACGACAATTCGACGAAAGGTTCACGCGTTTTTCTACAGGAACGAAATTCCGACTATTGCAAATTTTTCACCTCTATTCAAATACGAACGCAACATCGGCCTGACATCGGCGTACTACGGCTACCGTTTCAAAAAGAATTACTAGTTGTTTTTAGATATATTTTCTACGACAGCGATAATTATATAAGATAATTGAGATTATCTTTAATTGTATTTTTCACTGTTTGTGATATATTTAGGTACGGTAATTATTTCTCACCGTAGGTAAATCCCCTTTTAATTTGGAGCGCCGCACTTAATAAAATGGATACAGGGACTAAAAAAAAATTATTATAGTCCCAGATGTCCAGACTCGTATTGAAAAAGTGCCCAGCCCAAAAAGGTTTGTGATCTCTGATTTGTCTAAAATTGATAACTGTCAGAATTCCGTAAGAATACTAATAACAGTGTAGAGTATATATTCTAAAACCAGACCAATAGAATTACATAAAATAAAAATAAAACATTCTAAAATACAAATATTGAACTTGTTGAAGGAAACAATATAAATTCATGTAATTAAATGATTTAAATATACCTACTGAACAGTGGTAGCTCAGTCGGGTAAACGCCCGCTTCTCACGCCAGAGATGCGAGTTTGATCCCGGCGCTGACATGAACCAATGAGTTCTTTTAACTTAAGTACAATGTATACCATCGCTCTTACGGTGAACGAAAACATCGTGAGGAAACCTGCATATCTAGATCTAGCACATCTAGATATGTGAACCCACCAACCCGCAGTGGACCAGCGTGGTGTGGAAATGGTCCAAGCTTAGGAAGGCAGTTTAGACCTTGGGGATATGCACAAAGGTTCGAGAGAGCCAGGTGCAGGTACTTACACCCCCACAGAGAATAGAATAGAATATACCTAGTGAAAACTTACCACATTCATCAATCTTAGGAGTGCAGTAATTATGTTCAGTAGATATATCACAAGATGGCTCTGCAAAGTGTCATTCATTACATTGATGTAGTGTAGTTTCTTATAAAACAAGGCACATAGAATTTTAAATTTTCATCTAAAAAATACCTGTTATTTCAATAATAGGATCAGAAGTTATGGTTTTCTCTACATGTAGTGGAAATCCAATCAAGAGCTCATCTGCCAATGGCTCTGCAGTAAGTCCCACACAAGGAATTGATATTTTTTTCAATTGTGTTCCCTTTTTCTTAAAATGTTGTGGTAGAAAATGCTTGCCACAAATTTGTTTAAGTTGGTGTAGCTTTTCAATAGGCACATAGGCCAGATCCTCCTTACCGGTCATCTTAACCCATTGTTTACATCTGCAAACAACGTTTTTATCATTATTATTACAGTAGGATAAGGAACAGATAGAATAGATGATAAGGAACTAATTGATGGTAAATAATAATATCGATATTGATAAAAAAACATTCATGCACTATTGTTTTTATTTTGGTTATGTCAGGTTATGTTAACCCTCTAGTTATTTTATTAGATTTTAACACTTTTATTTAAATAACCTAAATCCTATGCTTTAACCTATGTAATTCTATGATTACCTTTCTTCATCCAGTGGAAATTTGGCCATGAAAATTCTCTTTTGGCCTTGTATACGACCGGCTCTTACACCGCAAATTTCACAAGTTTTATAATGCATATCAATAATATCACGTAACACTAATATCCAAACAAACACTGAACACACCTAACCACAATAATATATAAATAACTGTTAAATCCTTTATTTATGATTTAAATAATATTTTTCAAACTAAAAAGAAAGCGTAGACACACAGAGTATATGACGTGAGAGACAGAACATAGAACCACAGCAACTACCGACAGTCTGGCGAAAGACAGTCTGGGAAAAAATAAGTATGGAACGCGTACGAAAAATAATGGCGAGCACCGCTCACAGAGTACTTTTTACGCTATCATAGACATCTTTGGCTTTTGTCATCTGTCAGTGTAATAATAAATAAATATAATTATATTTTTCCACTTTTATTTTATTTCAACATTATATCATAGCACTTACGTCAACGGAAAATCTCGAGTTTGTTTTATGGATTATATTTTTGTGTTCAAATAGGAACATAACATAACGTTGAACCGAGACTTAACGTTGGTGTCATTGTGTAACACTGAAATCCTATTGTGTAAAACTGAAATTAAAGTAATACATACACTCGCACTTTTTTTTTTACTAGTTATCGATAAAAAAATATCCATAAGAAGCACATCACTATTTCAGCGGGGCTATGTTGGCAGTTTTGTACGTCATAATTTTTGTTTTGTTGGTACCCTCTGTTAGTACGGGTGAATAAAAAAAAATAATACAAGTATTTTTTTCTTTTTTTTCCCTTGTACTCCCATCTCTTAAAACGTAGTGTTCTTTTCTCTATGACTACCGAGAGAAGAACAACGATAACTTCATAGATAAAAAATGCGACCACAGATTCACACATAGACGTATAGAAGCGACGCGCGATGTTACGTTTTATAAAAGGAACTAAAATGCGCGCGAATATTCAAATACGTGTACTACGTAAAAATAAAAGAAAAATACAACATGAAGTTTCTCATATAAATACAATTTTATTAAAACAACAGTTTACCTTGAGTGTATTTCATGATAATCTGTTAAATTAATTATATATATCGATGAGAAACTATTCACGCTGAAACTTCTAAATACATGCAAGGCAAATCACGGCAAATGAAACAAGATGTTCTGTTAAGTCAATTTTTTTAAATTCTCATTGTTCTTTCTAGCGTCTTTTTTTTCCCTCTTCACTTATTTCTCTATTTTTAAGTATGGTGTACCTCTTTACACACATAAAAAAACAATTTAAAGCCGACATAATGTTTAGTTTTATGGATGGTTTATAGGCATTTTTACCTTAACTAAGGTAGTCATTAATAATTATAGCCATTATTTCTACAGCCTGTATCACATTTTTATTAACGTAGTAAAATGAATCAACATTATTGTTCTCTTCAAAACTTGTGTATGGATTCATGTGTTACGGTCAAAAACGCCTTTTAACAGACACTTGTTATGTCTGAGTTTTTTAAAAATAAACCCACACACATATCCACAAGCTTGACCTTCAGGCATCACCAGCTCAACATGTTATATCCAAACCATGCATACTTTGTCCTCCACTTGTAGAAGGTCCATCTTCGATGTTTTTCTTTTGAAAAAAGGGCACTCTTTTCTGTTCTATGCCAATCCATTGTATTGGATTCTGAAATTTAAAATTAAAGACTATTTAGTTGCGCATTTAACAAAACTGAATACCTAAATCCATTTCTTAATTAATTTAAATTATTTTTTACCTGGTCATGTATATTTTCTTTATATTTTGTTTCTTCCAAATCATTGGAGTTGGGTAAGGCAAAAATGCTAAGTTTCTGCCGTTTATTATCATATAAGTCACATGTTTTAAAGTGCCTTCCGCATAAAACTTTGCTTGCAGTGTGTAAAACAGCCAAAGATTCCAAAGAATTCCAATCATCATCGGGCCAACAGTATTCAGCCCAAGCTCGAGCCCTGAAAATAGCATAAAAGAAATTAAGAATAAAGGTAACAAAAGACCAGATACTAATTTTAAATTTAAGTCGATGTACAAAAGGTGGATGGCAAACTTTAATAATTACAAAAGACCTACAATCACATCCAGTGGAGTACCTTGCGAGAGTCAGAGGCCCATGTGGAGCAGTGGACAGGATTTGGCGTGATTTGGAATGGAAGCCTAGGTAAGCCCGCAAAGATAAAGTCGATTGATATTTCGTATTAGTTAGTAACGTATTAGTTAGTAAAGTTTTTCTAAGGCTTTTGATACTGTGCAACATAGTATCCTCCTTCATAAAATGTGTACAGTGTTTGGCGTGGATGGACCCATGTTGAAATGGTTTGAGACATATTTAAGGGATCGAACTTGCTTCGTTGTAGTTAATGGATATAAGTCATCAAATTTTAAGCAGTTTTCGGGAGTACCACAGGGTTCACACCTTGGCCCACTGCTGTTCGTAATTTTTATTAATGATATTCAAAATTGCTTTAAACACACCGACGCCTATCTGTTTGCAGATGACCTTAAAACTATAAGACCTATTAAATCAATTCATGATAGCAAGTTGATACATGAAGACTTGGTGCGGCTTCAGGACTGGTGTCGACTTAATAAAATGCTTCTAAACAGCAGCAAGTGTTACTGCTTATCTTTTTCACGGAATCAGAATATTTTACCAACATCTTACCACATCAATAATGTGAAACTTGAAAAGGTATCTATCATTAGGGACCTTGGAGTGATTTTTGACAGTAAATTGACATTCAGGCCTCAATACGATAACATACTTATAAAATCTTCTAGAATGATGGGATTTATTATAAGGAACAGCAAGAACTTTAAGGCGAAAACTAAACTCATCCTGTATAACAGCTTGGTAAGGTCAACCCTTGAGTATTGCTGTCAGGTATGGTCTCCCTTTTATGATGTACATAAAAATAGGATTGAACGCATACAGAAAAGATTTTTAAATCATTTGACCTTCTGTTCTAATAAAAAACGCACTCTGAGGTCTTACTCCAGTAGACTGAATTATTTTAAAATACTTTCTCTTAACAATAGAAGAAAATTACTAGACATGTCTTTCTTTTTTAAGCTATTAAATAATCAGCTTGATTCTCCACCTTTGTTAAGTAGCATAAATTTAAACATTCCTTTTAAAATGGCAAGAGCTCATGTCTACAAACTGTTCAAGGAGAAACCACACAAGACCAATCTCGGTATGAACAGCCCTATAACCAGGATGATAAAAATGTATAACTCGTTTCCAAAAAACTGTAATTTTGATATTTTTAGTGAATATTTGCATGCGTTTAAACGAAAACTAATCACCTATTTCACACATTTGGATAAACATATTTAATAATTATTAAACTGTAAACTAACCAACCTTAACAAATTTGTTGTACCTACTTAACTAATCTTTGTTTTCATATTTTATATTATTTCATGTTGCTATCTTTGTAAGCTGTGGTTACCTATAACCCTATAAGTGGATGGTCACCTGACCTGAAACATCTATTGTTAAATTAATTAAGCTGTTTTTTAATGTAATGTGTACCATCTGTTGGTGATCCATAAATAAATAAATAAATAAATAAATAAGTAACAATATTTCCCAAACACATAAGTAAAAAACATTACCCTCCTCCTTCGGCAGTCGGGTAACAACATAATAAAAATGAGTTACTTACTTTCGGAGATTGCGCACGCCCGGTTTTGGAAACCTATGATAGGACACCGATGGATCTTCAGCGCGTGTTTTACCACATGTAGTGTTCACTATTAAACTGATATAAACAGACACGTAACCGAGATATCGGCTCGCAACAATCGCACACGTCTTTACTCCACCGCGGCCGGTAGGCGACTGCCCCCCGCGCCCCGCGACATGCGTCTGCGATTCTCGAGACGACAGAATGGTCATACACAGATGTAAACACTACATCCCTCCCTTGTCATTTAAATTTTGATTTGATTTGCTCAATCACTACCAGATTTTTCCAATCCATATAAAAACAAAAAGCGCAGTAAACCCTTGCGTAATCCTCATTCTATAGAGAATAATGAAATTCAAACAGATTGCTTCTTCGACTGTCCTTCAACTATCATTTTGAAATGTTAGCATTATATTATTCTTTGTGCCTAACCTTACCTAACCCTTTCATCCTTTCCTTTTGCACATAACTTCTTTTCCTCTTACTTCCCTGTTTCGTACTCTCTGCATTAGCTTCTCTCTCAGAACATTGTTAATATATTCCCTGCCTTGTTTATCAAAATTGTCGAAAATCATATATCACCAGGTGAACACCTCTGTACATAGCTACCTAAGCTCTGCCTGGCCTGAAGCTCTCAGCTGTAGGTATAACTCCAGTTAGATCAAACAACGCTAACTCAGCTATTCTACCACCAACTTCAAACCACTCAACCAACATTCTCAGTGGTGTCGCAATAGTCTCACTGTTTATCTAGAGTTAACCTTTCACACACACACTTCACACCACGCAATGTAATGCTAAATCTAATTTAATTCTCATCGCAATTTAATGCTCACCGCAATTTAATGCCCATCGCAATTTAATGCCCATCGCAATTTAATGCCCATCGCAATTTAATGCTCATCGCAATTTAATGCTCATCGCAATTTAATGCTCATCGCAATTTAATGCTCATCGCAATTTAATGCTCATCGCAATTTAATGCTCATCGCAATTTAATGCTCATCGCAATTTAATGCTCATCGCAATTTAATGCCCATCGCAATTTAATGCCCATCGCAATTTAATGCTCATCGCAATTTAATGCCCATCGCCATTTAAGGCTGAGCGCAATTTAATGCCACTCTTACAATCGCAATTTAATTTTGCCATGCAAGGCCAATTGCCAGTCGAGGCTGAGTGCAATTTAATGCCACTCTTACAATCAAGTGTAAAAATATACAAGTAAGTGATTATTAACCAACAAAGGAGAATGGCCACTTCTCCACGGCGCCACGACTTGCCAGAGCAGCCATCGATGAAACACACACCAATGTGCAGTCCATGACCACAGCACATCCCGGCGCAAACTTCACCACTATGAGGCACGGGAGAACGAAGACACAGGTGCCGAAAGATCAAGTCCCCGTACTGTACAAGACGCCTCCCTCCCTCAAGCAAAGTATCCCTTTTACAAGCGGTCTAGATTCTTTCAAACATCTTCCCTTATCCAGAACACCCTTAGCACTGAATAAAAACAGGTCCCGCTAGCAGCGGCAAAGCGGGTCAGGACTTGGCCATTCTCTTTTGTTTACATTTTGTGATGTGGTTGCAAATTCCACACTAGGCGATACAGGTTCGCCAATGTGAATATTTCGTGGAACTTAGACTTACGGTATCTAATGTTTCTTTAAACAAATTTTAATTGGCATTAACAAATAATAAAACTCAAATTAAATATCTTCTATGTACAACAAAATAAATCTTACAAAACTCTTAGCCCGTGTTCACAGACATCAGGAATCGTGTAAAATAACAAACACAGTCATCTTAAAATCACGTGAGTATAGTCTTTTACAACCCTCGTTCAAAAACCACGAATCGTGATTTTTTTTTTTTTCGAATTTGTTAATTATTACTATACTCGAAACGAATGTGAACATATAATCGGATATTTTGACGAATCGTGAAATAACTCAAATAACACGATTCCGTATGCAATATGAACGTATATCCGTCATGACGTATCATGATTTTCGACAAATCGTCACTGACGGATCCGGTGTGAACGGGCTCTTACAGTAACATTTCTAATTTCTACCATTTATACCCAGTTTCATCATAGTCTGTTAGATCATTACCACACCTGTTACATTGTATGTAATGTCATCAATTATATGTCATCTCCATATCAAATTCTTGACAGATGTGTCAAAAGTCAACAACTAATCCCTTGTTACGATCGTTATTTTATATCTATTAATTTGAGTAGATATACCCATATCACAGGCTCCGCCCATTCTGGGGTCGGATGGCCGTGTGTGAGATATCCCCACATATTTATTTATTTATCAAACAGAGTATGGTGGAACTGAGGCTTTATGTTATACCGAAATTTTATTTCATCTGTTATGTCTACGATACTAAAATCCTAAATCGCTACAAAGATACAGATATTGATAAACCAACTCTGTCCCTCGATTATTCCTGCTGTGATTTGCTATAAATTTTCTCACCCACTTGAAGGACATCATCCGCTCCTTTCCTTTGGATACCTTTTCTCTTGCCATGGTTAATTGGTATTGTTTTATTGAGATTTTTCCTAATATACTTGAACAATCACCCTGACAGGTTGATATTTGCTTATGTTCGATAAGCACCTAATCTACCCACTTGTACCAATTCTTAAGCACAATAACTTAATAATAAACTTTACATATCCACCGTTTTGGCATTATCTTAGGTACGTATACTCACCCCTTTTTCCTTCAGCTTTCAGTGCCCACATGGATTGCTACAGTATATACGGTACCTTGGTGCATTATCCAGCACCACTGGCAGAATAAGCAGTGTACCCGGATCAAGTTTATAACAGCTCCTCTGCTCGAATCCATGATCCATAGTTGAACAAGCTACTTAAATAAGCAATTTTAATCATGACGTACTTACATAGTTGCATAAATAATATTACTAATTCATGGTAACACAATCCTCGAGACAGCGCGTGAGACCAACCACCTACCCGCCATTGCAATAGGTAGGTATGTAGGAAATGAACTTAGGTAGTTAGATATCTATGTCCGCTTAACCAACTAGTATGAACCATGTAAGGAGGTAAACTTACAAGACAATCTTACAATGTAATTAATTACTGAACTTTATCAATAAAACACACAATCCAACATACCTGTAATACGGCATCAATTTACATTTTGAAGATAGGTAGAACCAACAATAGGCGGTCGCGCCGGCTAAAGCACTCCCCTCTCTGCACACTTGCACTCGCGCGACAGGCTGCGTTCCGGGAGCCGCATCGCCCCGGCACGAGCAAAAGCGCTCACTGCACACCTCCAGAAATTCGAATGCACAGGGTTTTCCGCACCGCAAGAGCATCTGGCACCATAGTACTCAACTTCCTTAATTGAAAAGAATTCACAGACACATGCAGGACTAGAACACTCGTTTCCAGGACTGGGAGTCAAGCTCCCATCCATCACACCACTCGGATTTCTATATATTATACCAATATACATTTTACTTTTGTAAATATACTTACAAAACTTTACTTAAATCAGTATAAAAGTACGATATATTGTGTATATCGACTTCATTTAATTTAAAATACCCTTTGTTCTAACAACACAAACACATTGCCTTGTCTATCGAAACTAATCCACCATTACCATATAGTGAGCTACCTGGAAGAGCCACCGTTACTATAATAATATTCACAGTTAAGTACTTAGGTATTCAGATTATACAGAAGTACCTACTTATCTATTTTAGTTCTTTTAGTTATCATCTTCCCTTAAGAGTGTACTCCAGTATCGAAACTTATAAGGTACTTATAGTTAGGTATTGTACGTATCTAGGTATGTCTCCGTACTTTATGTCCTTATTATTGGAAAGCAACACATAAGGAAGCCTCACCATGAAAACGTAACCTTCAATAGTATTGTCTAATAGAGTGTGAACCTGAACCTAATTGTACCTAACTAGGTAGGTACTTAGCCTCCTGCCTATCGTGTATGATGATGATCACCGTTAGGTACCTAGTTACCTAACGCATGCTACATAAGTCATTAGGACTACCGTAAGTGTTTGAAACTGGACCGGCTTGACCCTGGCGTGACCAGGTATCTTTGATAATGCTTTATAAGATTACTTACAAACACGTCACACCCGTGACCTCTCTAAAACTGGTAAACTACAGAGTCAGTAATCCTAAACTTTGTACAATAACCAGGTGGTACATTGTGCGAACAGGCGTGTCGTATACTTAACGCTTGTGCTATAGACTAATTAGTCTATGCTTGTACACTGATCTCTTTAAGGGAAATAATAATACTTACCTACTTATTGATATTTTAGTACTGCCACTTCCAATCATTAAAAGGGCATTTTGACATATACATATTGTCATAAGTAGGTATGTACTTATAATAATTAAGTTACTTACCTTACTTATATACTATATAAATTTGTATAAGAACCTAAATACCTATGTTTAAATCAGTTATTATTGGCATAGTTAGGTACCTATTTCAAAATTAACTAACTAGGTATACCCAACTTAATTAACTCAACTTGTCTGTTGGAAATAAGTAGGTATATTCTTTTAACTGCTTGGGTACTTACTAATACAATAATAAAATAATATTAACCTGACCTACCAATAAGTTAGGTATTTTCTATTATGCATCATACTTGAAACGGACTCGCGTCCTGGCACTAAAGTTCCTTGCCCCCGGTTTTCTCCGTAGAATGGGTAGGTAGGTATGATCTTTCCGAATGGGAACCTATAGTTTATTTACCCAACTTTCGTTAAGGTAACAATGTTTTAATTTTACAACAAAAAGCAAATTTAGATAGATAACTACACAGGTACTGTTATGAGTTATGAGATTTGAGGTTATGTGACACAGGTAAAACTATTTTCTGTGTCAAAACCTAAGTAGGTACCTATTTATTGCTAAATGTATTACAATACCTAATTTCGTCGCAGATGGCCTCCAATAAAGAGTACTTAGGTACTTACCTTAGCTTTTACTACTAAGTTTGTACTTTGAAAATCTCTAATACCTAGCTACCTACGATCGTAGGGCTCTGCTGTTGAAAATGACCAAATGGAACGTTGAATTGATACTTCCTTTAATAATGGACGAGAATCTTTGGCTAATTTAAGTAGGTAAGTAGGTACTCAATATACTTAATAGGATAATACAAATACTAAGTGGTTAAACAGTATTAAGTATTTGTAAACCATCGAAGATGTAAACTTATATAAGTACCTCGTTAGAAATACTTAGTTATTAGTAAATTTCAACGCTTACCTTTCATTTGTAAGTATTGCACGCTAACTTACTAACAGTCTTCTAGTCTTCATCCTCCTTGAAAGAAAACTAGAGTAACTCACAGTTTTGCTCCTCGTCGCCACATGTAGTGTTCACTATTAAACTGATATAAACAGACACGTAACCGAGATATCGGCTCGCAACAATCGCACACGTCTTTACTCCACCGCGGCCGGTAGGCGACTGCCCCCCGCGCCCCGCGACATGCGTCTGCGATTCTCGAGACGACAGAATGGTCATACACAGATGTAAACACTACACCACACTTCGAACATTTTCTATGATTGTTTATTGACATTATTGTTCTATAAAGTTTTAGTCAAGAAATCGAATAGATACACAAACACAAAACGTTCTATCGTAAAACACTATTATAACCTAAGAAACGTCCTATCGTAATTTATGCACTAGATGTATAAACGTCCTTTCGTAGTAAGCCAATTATTATGCTACAAAACACTTGGCGATTAATTGCCGGTAAGATATTACAAGAATTAAAGATTAATACACGTACATTCGCAAAAAACACAACAGAAATCTTGTCAAATATAACAAAAACAAATATTGTCAATTTTCGTGAGTCAGTGTTGTTGCCGTTTTAGAATATGAAAATTAGCCAAAAATATGTACCTACTTTGGGATTTTGGGGTCGTAGAGCAAAACCTTAATCACTTGTTGACAATCAGTTATTTGATTATTCGTCGTTGGCGTTCGTAAGCGCCCGCTTCTCACGCCAGAGATGCGCGTTCGAATCCCGGCGCTGACATGCAGTACCAATGAGTTATTTTCTGAATTTAAGTACAATGTATACCATCGCTCTTACGGTGAAGGAAAACATCGTGAGGAAACCTGAATATCTAGATTTAGCACATCTAGATATGTGAACCCACCAACTCGCAGTGGACCAGCGTGGTGGGAAATGGTCCAAGCTTAGGAAGGCAGTTTAGACCTTGGGGATATGCACAAAGGTTCCCTTCGAGAGAGCCAGGTGCATTAAGGGCTTGTTACAAACTTGCAATGGTTTTTACTCTGTAGTAGTGATGTAACGAATATTCGCATTCGCATTCGCATTAGCGAATATTCGCATGTTTTTGGATATTCGCATTCGCATTCGCATTCGCAAGATTTTGTGCGAATGTTTTGCGAATATCAAAAAACTAATTGAAAATAATGGTAGGTTAACAAAATCTAAATCCATTCGTCTATAACTTTTTTATTTCTAGTTACCCTCTAAATCACATTTCCAGTCTTACTTTATCATTTGGTATTATTTATTTACTTTGGGAAATGAAACTTCAGATGTTAATTGTTTCATAAGACATAAACTCTTTAAACAAACAAAAAGGGTACTTTGTCAGTATACAGGATTATTTGCAAGTAGACCTGATCCTTTCAGGAGGTGACCTGAACATTTCCAGTCGATTGAACCCTATAATGCATAATCCGAAACTTAACCATTTCTAAGATATTTAATATTTAAGTTTTTTTTTAATTGAAAAAATGTTTTGCTTAAAACCGAAAAAAAAACTAGCTATATTTCATTTTTTTAGTTGTTTTGCATTAGTGACACCTTAATAAACTAATTAAAATAATTAAATGTGCATTATTTGACTTAAATTAGACACAATACCTCAATATAATTAAACATTTTAAAATTAAATAAGAATATCATGTGACAATTTTTGTGCAATTCAACTTAAAAAATATATCAAATTAAATAAGCTTTCAAATAAGATATTTCAATATCAAATAGATTTAGGTATCACCAAGATATGGCCAAAACAACCAGCACAGACGGAAAAAATTCAACAGGAAACTTAGCCCAATTTAAAGGTAAAAAGTGTGATTGTTTTCAGTCCTGTTGACTTTAGTATGGAAACCCCTATTGAGTTTTCTTCGCGTTTTCTTGTTGTTTTGGCCATAATATCTTAGTGATACCTAAATCGATTTGATATTGAAATATCTTATATAAAAGCTTATAAGCTGATAATGTAAAAAAAAACTTAAATATTAAATATCTTAGAAATGGTTAAGTTTCAGATAATGAATTATAGGTTAAATCGACTGAAAATGTCTTCGTCTATCACCTCTTGAAAGGATCAGGTCTACTTACCGATAACCCTTGTAGTGTCAGAATTTAAATACGTTTAAATGTTTCGTGTAAGTCATCCTCAGAAAACGCACACAGTCGCAGTGTGTTATAACAGTTACGGAGCAAACTAAAGTGTTAGGTACTACTTTTACAAAAAAACTGCGACCAGTGTTGGCTAGTCGGATTCGGAATGTGCCTAGAACGTAACGTAGGTACCTCGTTCAGTACGAGACTGCCACTAAACCATACAAATGGCTCTAAATTTGAACAAGCTGAATATTCGCATTCGCATTCGCGAATGTCGATATCAGATATTCGCATTCGCATTCGCATTCGCGAATGTCCAAAAACACACATTCGTTACATCACTACTCTGTAGTATTAAAGAGGGAATAGGTCAAATATGTATATGTATGTATGTAAGTATAAACTTACCGAGATCTCCTTTTTGACATACTCGTAGTGTTGAAAATCACCAAACTTTCCTATTTTCTAAATAAATATGTACCTAATCTTATCCACTAAAGGCGCCGACACACTAGCGGACGCGGCTTACGGCTGATAATGTGCACGGTCTTTTGGGACAGTTCGTGCCAGATCGCTCTCGGACGTCTGAAAGCTGAAGGTCAGTCCAAGGTTACGTCCGTCACTTACATCCGATAGTTTGATCAGCGTAGTGTACATTCCTTACCTAAGTAGATACCTTTTAGTCGCGGCTGACAGCCGCGTCCGTAAGCCGCTAGTGTGTCGACCGACACCTTCACTTGCGAAGTAAGTGTAGCAGCTGCTCTCAACATAAATAAGCACAAAACGTATTTATTTACTAAAACTCAAATTTTAATTGATAGAATTTGGATCTCAACAGAAAAATACCCGAAATTTCTGTCAAAGATTTTTTTTATAGCGTGTTGTACCATGTCAGTAGTTCAAATTACTACCATCATGGACTTAAAATCGAAAACAATCAATGTTTGTGAAATGCTTTCACGTGATGATATTCATTATAATATCTAAATAATCAGATTTTTAACCTAATATATATGGCGCAGGCATCTGGTTTAATCTCCTGTTTGATTGAACCGCTAGCCCGTTCATTGGATGACGCTATTCAGTTGTATGACTAGGCCGAACGTTGATTGTACAAGCGTCACAAAACGTCCAACTAGTTAGCGGACTTAAAATCAGTCAGGTGGTGAATAAAACAAATATGGCGTCTAACAGCGAACAGCTGACACAAAAAAAACCGGCCAAGTGCGAGTCGGGCTCGCGCACAAAGGGTTCCGTAGCAGCAAAATTACAGTTAAATCAACCTATCTCAAAAACTATAAGAGATACTTTGATCAAACCAAAAATCGTTGAAAGAGTTAATTAGCATGCATCACCTCTATTTTTTTTAGAATTTTATACCCCGTAGTTATAAAAATAGAGGGGGGGGACATACTTTTTACGACTTTGAGAGCTGATATCTCAAAAACCGTTCACTTTAAGAAAAATGTTTTTTAGAAAACTTTATATCATTTTAAAAGACCTTTCCATTGATACCCCACACGGGTATGTACATCGAAAAAAAAAATTTCATCCCTCAGTTACATGTATGGGGGGCCCCACCCCCAATTCTTTTTTTTACTATTTAGTGTCATATTTTTGTAGCGGTTCATACAACACATATTCCCATCAAATTTCATCACTGTAGTACTTATAGTTTCCGAGTAAATCGGCTGTGACAGACGGACAGACGGACAGACGGACAGACGGACATGACAAAACTATAAGGGTTCCGTTTTTGCCATTTTGGCTACGGAACCCTAAAAAGCACTTGTATTGTTAGTTTTTGCCAATAAATTAGCTTTAATGTGCGTTATTTATGTTAAAATAGTGTGACAACATGGATTTACCTATTATTACACCGCCGGCGGATAGTTTCAAAGAAAAAAATGTGCTGAAACTGGATAATTATGAACAACAATATCAAGGTACGTTTATTGTTATTGTTTAGTTAATTTGTGAGATGAGAGCTTTGTAACATAGTCTTTTTGTTGACTCTTGTCTGGTCATGTTCATCCTAACCAGACATTACAAAGTTCCTATACTATATCCCATTTAACGACTTCGCTGAATAACGTTCAGTCAAGACGCTGGACGTTACAGTCAACCACTTGACGAGTTGTTCTTCAGTCATTCAACTGAGTAGCGTCATCCAATGAACGGGCTAGCGGTTCAATCAAACAGGAGATTAAACCAAATGCCTGCGACATATATTTTTAAATCAAAATACACCACCCATTTTATCATGTGTCAGTAATTTAATAAGTGAGTTTATATTTTCTACCTTATTGCCAAGACTTTTTACCAGTGGTACGTAAATATCTGGTGTTCCAGTTTAAATAAATAAATATCAGTTGGCCTCAGCAGTTGGCAGTAAAATGCATCGATCTCTGTACATATTTTTTTAAATAGGAACTTTCAGACCACTGATTGACTGTTTTGTAACGGCACCGCGTAAACCGCCAACAGTGGTTGTTTTGTAATGGGGGTGCGTAAACAGCCACTACCTACGTCTACGAGCCACTCAAATATACTGCAAGAGAATAAAGTTAAATTTGTATTGTATGTTAGTACTGTAAATTAGGTACTCAGCAAGATAGATTAGGGTAAGCGGGTCATCTTTAGACTGTGATTGTTATATGATAGATGTTGGTGCGGTGACAAAGTAATCTGAAGAAATATGGCACCAACTTCAAAAAAGAACAGTTCCTGCTTAGGTATATTTGTACTGTTTCATACGAGTAGAATTTGTGTAAACCTTAAATTATTTCTTACATTTTAGTGGTTTTTTGAAGTCGGTTTTTTAATTTTTTTAATTATTATTTTATTTAATAGTTTTTAGTTTATTTGTAATAATTTTCAATCAAAAGTAAGGTGCAAATGATACCAAAAAGTCCTACTAATCAATACGAATCATTCAAGCCTAAACACGAAGTAGTTGCTATATACCGTTGAGGCGTTCCCCTGACTGCCTTCCGTTTCCATCATCAGATCAGCTCAAGGTCACCATCATATTTTTTTGTTATAAGAACTATATTTACGTTCTTAATTTCATTAGAATCGGTTAATATGTGCCCAAAATGGAAATTCATACCCTGTTTTTACCCCTTTACCCACCCTTGGGGTGAGATAAAATTCTGAAAAAAAAATGGGACCACCTGGGAGCTCAACCCAATACAACAAAAAAAGAATTTTCAAAATCGGTTCATAAACGGCGGAGTAATCGGTGAACATACATAAAAAAAAATATATAAAAAAAAAAAAAAAAAAAAAGATCCCGACGAATTGAGAACCTCCTCCTTTTTTTGGTGTCGGTTAAAAACAAGAATAATAAAATTAAAGATAATTAATTACCTGAACTTTTAGCAATATGAAGTGGGAAATCTTGCATTATTTTATCAGTTAGAGGATCTTTTAAATATAATGATGGTATCGCAAATCTTTTTAACCGTGTTCCCTTTTTATTGAAGTCCTTTGCATTGAAATGTTTTCCACATACAAATTTTAACTCATGTAACTTTTCTATGGGTACATATACCAAATCTTCGTTACCGGTAGCTTTAACCCATTGTTTACATCTGGAATAGATAACAAACACATACTATATAAAAAAAATGGGATTTCTTAAATTCTGATCAAGTGTCTTTGTTTACTACTTGTGCTAAATAAAAATTTATACATGCAAGTATGTCAATAAAACAAAAATAATTATAATTATTAAAGTTCAATGATTTATGCTCCCAGTCAATGCCAGCACTCTATACAGTTGGGGAAGCCTCCAGACTACGTCACATCTTATTAGAGTGTCCTAATGCCCCAAAGTGCAGTCAAGGAGACCTTATGAAGGCCAATGATCTCGCAATAAGAGTAGCAAAACACTGGAGGAAGTTAGCTTAGTGCATTTACACGATAGAAGAAGAATGATTTATGGTATTATTATTTTATTGATATGAATATGTAGGTACAGCTGATACAGAATATGAATATGTAAGTAATTATTACTGGATATGAATATGTAAGTAAAGATATCATATACAGTATTTGAGATCACATTGTGTCCTTGAAAATGAAACACACAAAAATTACTGTAATATTTAGTAATTTCCTTATAAGGTCTAATGTTTGTATTGATGAGTACTATACATAAGAATTTTTAAGACACCTACTTATATGCCTTTATACTAATGTTATGGTGAGCCTATTCTACATATTATATTCTCTGCGGGGATGTAAGTACCTGCACCTGGTTGTCTCAAGTGGAACCTTTGTGCATATCCCCAAGGTTTAAACTGCCTTGGCCTAATCTTGGACCATTTCCCACCATGCTGGTCCACTGCGGGTTGGTGCTCTTACGTGAGAAGCGGGCGCTTACCCGACTGAGCTACCACCGCCACACCACCGCTCAGAGTGGTGAGCCTAATAATTTTATCTATACTTGACTTCACCTTTATCCCACCTCTATGGTAAACAAAGTTTTAGGTTATAAAATTACCAAATTAAAAGAAGTAAAGTATTGTTTATTTGCTTTATCATTACTTAAGATTATCAGTAAAAATTTCCATTAGCGTCATTCGAAATAAAGGTAAGGGGGTGTGTGGGGGGGAGGGGGGAGGGGAGAGGAACCTCCCCCTCCATCCCCCAATCTAGGAGACATGTAGTTTTTCAGATATTGACTTTATAATGTGATGTGCCATACATTCTCGGTGAACTGACACATAAATATGTCATATAGGAACATCAGGAACTGTGTCGTAAACGCTCCGCTGCGCTACGCTTTGGTTTCAATGAACATGTGCACCTAACACGCTCCTCCTCGCTTTGCTCGTCGTCGCACCTATCTTTAGGTTTTGGTCCCGAGGGTTTGACGGCATTTGTATTTGTAAATATTATTATGGTCACCTGTCTGTATATAAAAACGCTATTGCCTATTTTAAAAAAAAGTTGCATATTTATAACCTCATCTGTCATTTCCCATACAATTTCCTCGATTTTAAACATGAATATCTCGGAAACTATTTGTCTCCTAAACCTGAAATTTGGAATAGGGACTCCTGGGGTATTACCCTTATTGTATACCAAGTATTAACATCCAGTTCGAATGACAATAAAGGAAACTTTATCCAGATTATCTAATAAATATAGTTATAAAACTTACCGCTCTTCATTTAGAGGAAATCGAGACATAAACATTCTCTTTTCACCACATTTTCGCCCAGATCTTAGTTTACATATTTCACAAGTTCTAAACAACATTTTGAACGCATTCACCTTGATACATCAACTAACTTATCATCAACGAGTAAATGCGATAACTATTTAAAATTCACAACAAACAAGTATAAAATCTTCACCGGGTATTTATTTTGTCCAATTTTGTCGTAAGTCCATGTTTTGATTGTTTTGACATAAATGAACGTATCTTTTTTTTTTTTGTTTTTTTTTTTTTTTGGTATTTTTTTTTCCTTTTCACGGAAAAGGCTAAGGGCATTATCCCATACCGCCTGGTCTTATTTAATTTTGTCTTCTATGTGATTTTGTTCGAGGCCAAAGGCCTTGTCTTTCGTTGTAATCTTCAAATTTTCTTGTAAATATAAGGTCGAAACCAAGTCTTTAGTATTATATTGTCGAGGTATCTTTTTTTTTAAATGATTTATTTTTATAAGAAGATTAGAAAGCTTGTCGAGACCATGTCGCCTTCATCGGAAAAACATTAATAAGAAAATATGTTACTTACTTAATTCTAAGTTACAACCTCTGTAAAATTAACATATATTAAATTAAGAAACTTAAAAACTAAAAGGAACTCTTTAATTGTACGTAAGTATAGTGCCACAAACTTATCTGTTCCGGTGACAGCGAACTAAATTGATCCATATCTCATTACTTACTAATGAATTGTATATTTTAAAAGATTAGATGGGTTAATTAACACCGCAAGAGCGAAATAACAATACGAGCAAACTTAAAATCTTATAGAATTAAGAAATATTAGAGATTTATTTGAGCTGTCACCGGAACAGATAAGTTTGTGGCACTATACTTATTACTTCCATGGCAGAGGGGGGACAGTTCCCTAGAGCCACCAAGATCGCAAAGACAGAGGTGCCATCTTATATTTGTAACTTAGAAACACTTCATGTCTTGTTAAATGACTAATATCACAATAGATGTCGCTGTTATGGTGTTGCAGATCTAAAGAACTGCTTTAATAATGGGAATAAATAACCAGTCATGTGAATTGTAATAACGGTTATAAATTTATTTAAAGCGTATAAATTAACTAATTACTTTTATTTTAGTTAAATAAGTGGCTGTTACTATAATTTTATGGATGACAGACGTTAATTCATTCGTATGCAAAAAAATTAGGGAATTCATTTTATTAGAGCATGGCAACACAAGTCTTTTAAATTTTGACGTTGATCAAAATACAATATGGCTGCCTGTCGTGTCTTGTTTTCTTGCGTGTACGCATTTTGATTGCTATTCGGTGTGTATTTCTTGGATTAAGTGCTTTTATCATACGTGACGCTGAGTTGAGCTTGCTCCTCGCTCCTGGTGTTAAAAGTGCTGTTCCGAAATTCAGTTTCTTGTGTCGCATTGACGATTCGGCTTATACCAGTCAGGGGTAGTTTTTGCGAGAAAAGACACTACAATTTACGTTATTCGGTGCGAAAAGGGACGCTGTTTATGTTGTGTTTGTTGCGAAAAGGACGCTAATTAAATCTGTGTCGTGATTTCGGCTTCTACCAGCCTCATAACGATGCCTCATCTTTGTTCTTTTGGATGCAAGTATACTCCCGGTAAGTACCTAAATTTTGTATTGCTTTTCATACAATATCTTTGACTTTCAACAAGTAGGCATAATTAAATCATAGGCGTGTTAGTAAAATGACAGATTGGTGGTCCTACGGGCACCATTAATGGAACTAGGTACTTAACCTAGATGACTCTTGTCACAAGAGAGTTAGGAACATCACAAGAGTCTTGTGATGTTCCTAACTCTCTTCAATGAGCTCAATCAAACCTACCATTGGAAATATCATCCCCTCTATTGTAACTTTCTGGGCATTAATTTAAGTTTCTATGTTGTTTTTACTTTGTTTTAATCTTTTAATATTGTTTTTGTTTTTGTACCTGTCTTACTAATATTATATTTTAAGAAATTTATGTAACTAACTTTTTATGGACTTACAGTCTGCAATAAATGATTATTATTATTATTATTAATAATAATGTTGGCTGATTGGAATCAAATAAATGTCAAAGCCAGGTTCAGGTGGGTATCGGCTCAGAGTTAGTGAATACTGAGTTAGTATCTATCTCGTCGCAGTCGTAGAACAGTGACGGATCTGATTTTTTTCGATTTTCGGATTATTGCAGATTCTTCTTTAAAATTTCATTATTTACCTATACAAAAAAAGTTTTTTTAAAAATCTTTTATAATAAGCGAAATACAGAGTCGAACACTGACGGTTTTGATTTTTTCGCGTAGAACATGGGCGCTTGTGACGTCCCGTCGATGTTCCGCGGTGACCCTCACCCCCCACGACCCGCTCCCGCGCGACGGTTTGTTTGTTCTGTCAGTGTTCTCTGTAGGAGCACATGGAACACGTAATGAGTACTTAAAATGTTTTTTGCTATAATTATTATTTAAAAAGTTCTGTTTTCCAAGTAAATATTTTTTTAATACTTCTCCCATAGAACAAAGACGGTCTCTTAAATCCGTCGTTGTACTTGGAACGCTGTTTTAAAAAAATAAAAGCCCTAGTTTTCGCTAAAATCATTGAGAAGTTAGTTATAATTAGGTACGGTGTATTAAAAAAACAATATTGTTTGTTTGTTAAATTTAGTGACGGTATTTCAAATGCGACTATGTTCTTTGTCCTAACTATCGGTGTTTTGTATATACCGTCATTGTTCTATGGATAAGTGGTAGACGTGTGTAGATAACCGTCGTTATTCTTTGGAGTTATTTTAGGATACGTCGTTGTTCTTTCATAATATTAGGTATTTTCAATGGAAAATAAATAAATTTATGATTTTTCAGTATATTTTGCTAATTTATTATGTTTTTAAAACTATGTGCTAAAAAACAATGTAAAATAATGTACTTTTTTTGTTCATTAACTCTACTGCCAGAGGCAGGTGACGATGGGAGCACGGTACCATGCGGGTAGGTTTGGAATCATGTTTTTCCAGCCATTTGCATGAGTTACCAAACATACAAACCAAGTCAGCCGCAGAATCCACATCAAACATTAAATTTCTGTATTAACAACTACCGTTACATCAACTGCAAAGGGAAAGTCCCAGCATCAACCGAACACTGGCGACTGTCAAACAGCTGAGGACAATGACCATCGCGAAGCAGCCCGAGAGGATCCCCACACGGCCACGGACAAGATGACAGCAATTTCCTTCATTGACTGACCACAATCAGTAAATTCTCTAGTTCTAAGGGTGAATGGCATCGCGGGGGAGTCAACGTGATCGGACAGCAGTGAATTTACTGTTTGCGGGCAGTAAATAATTAAGGAAACTGGTATCATCCCATCCGCAGCCATGCAAGGATCATCCCGAACTGCTTGGGGACGATAACCCTCCCCAGCCGTTCCACAACCACCAGCACTCGATTGATTCTGGGGCTTTTCCTCTTAAAAATAGGTGAGCCCACTTTATTCACGTATTAATTTCAGGAAAAATTCCCCGTAAATTCTGTAATTCTCACATTATACTTACTTCTCCATAAAAAGGGTGAGAAATCCGACCTCGGAAACTATAGACCCGTTAGCTTGACATCACACATGTATAAATAATTCACAATCACATCCGTTCTCTGCTGAACTAATATCAACGACCAGAACAAGCCGGTTTCCGACCTAGTTATTCTACCAAGAACCCTCTATACACGTTCAATCAGATTGAAAAGTTCATAGCGCTTAACACACCACTTTACCATGTATTTATTGACTATACAAAAGGTTTCGACAGTATCTACCATCAAACAATACTTTCCGCCCTTAACACCACAAAATTCATCCAACCTACATCGAACTCGTTGGTACTATCTACATAAACAGCTCAGCCAACGTGAAATTGGAAAAACCTGGTAGTCCAACGTTTCCGATTGAAAAGGGTGTCATACAAGGCGACCCTCGCTGTACACGATTTACAATTTTCCTCAAAGAGATCTTCAAGAAGTTGACACAGTCCTGGGAGGACAAGGACATCAAATTTTGGAAGTAAAAAATAGTCAAACCTCGGTAGCGAACGATATTGCCCTATTCTCCCACTCAACGCCCGAGCTCCAACAAATGTTGCGAGAGCTATCCACGGCAAGCCTTGAAGTTGGACTAAAGGTGAACCGTTCGAAGACAACAGACATGACCAACAGCACGAAACGTAGGGTTGAGGCAGGAAATACAATATGTCAATGAGTAATTTATTTGGGCGAGATAGCGTCCTTCGTCGTGGGTGCTAAGACCGCCAAACTGAAGCCCGCCGCCCAGTGAGACTGGGCGGCGCACGTCTGTCGTATGCAGCCGGATAGGTAGGGTAAAAATGCTACCAAATGGGTAGCCGATAACGGCCGCCGGCACAGGGGCAGACCCAGATGAAGATAACCGGATGACCTAGACGTGTTTAGTAGGAACTGGAATGAGGAGGCCATGAACAGGGATAGCTGGAAGACCCAGGAAGAGACCTTTGCCCAGAAAAGGGTCACAAATGTCACGATTGAGTTGGGAAACTCCGTCACATATTCTCCTCGGCCATCCCTGATCAGAGAAGAAGACTTTTATCATTATAGCCTGAAGATAAAAGTCTTCTTCAACCAGTGCATCTTGCTAGTGATGACGTATGGAGCAGATATGTGGGCACTGATGGTAGGACTGGTCCACCGATTTAAAGTCGCTCAGCGTGCTCTGCTTGGGGTTTCTCTGATGGATCGTATCAGAAATGAGGGTATCCGTCAGAGGACTAAGGTTACCGACATAGCTGTCAAAATGTGCAAGCTGAAGTGGCAGTGGGCTGGCTATATCTGCCGAAGAACCGATAAACGTTGGGGTCGACGAATTCTCGAGTCACAAATAAGGACAACCGTAGGCTGGTAGCCAGTAGTGGCTGTATGAGGAAGCCCGAGGACCGAGTGTTGTGGAGCCCCTTGGGAGAGGCCTATGTTTAGCATTGGATGATTATTGACTGATGCTTGGACACAATGGGGTCTTCAAAAAACATTGTATAAAATAAATGTATTTTGGAAAAAAAATTAGAACCTAAACAAAAAATAATATAGCGCAATCGACACCCTCCTAAATAGGTAATTTAAAGATCCGTCTTTGAATTTTTCCATATATTCCCTAAAACAACGACGAAAAGTATAATACGCCATTAGTTACGCAATAAAAGTCCGTAAAAAAACGACGTATCATATAATGCGACATAGTAGGATACATAGAACAATGACCTATCTGATTTTTCAGGAAACCTAGACTTATTACAGACTAATTATACAGGCTATATTGCAAAAGTCCATTCGTATAATAATGTGACCAAATTTCAAATGAATTGCTTCAGCCGTTTTCATTTTATCGAACAAAACGTTGTTTAAAAACTTTAACTGGCTCTCCTGTAAAGTTGCTGTTTTGCAGATCCGTCATTGTTCTACGACTGCGACGATCTACTCATGCTTTTGGTAGTTGACATCAGATGATCTAACAAGATATTTTATATTTTACTGTTTACAAATACATAGGACATCGGAAACTGCATTCCACCTTATGTTGTTTTTATTAATTTGGTAATTATAATTTTTTCAGGAGTTGTTATGCATCACTTTCCAAACCCAGACAAATTTCCCGAACGTTTCAAAGCTTGGGTAAATCTTGTTGGAGGGAAACTGGAAACATCATCAGATTATCAACATTATAAGAAAAAGATGGTTTGTGACATTCACTTCATCGATGATCACAGAAGCCGCTACAAACGCTTGAATGCTTTGGCTGTACCAACTCTGCATTTGCACGGTGAGTTTATAAATACGTTCTCTCTCTGTCATCTGTCATCGCAGAGTACATTATTTATACTGAGAACAGAATCAAATAATCATACACTAAATTTCGAGTTTGGTAAGCCTCAGCCAACATGTGAATTTACCATGATAACTTAAACCTCGAATTGAAAGGTTTAAGTTATCATGGTGAATTCACATGTTGACTGAGGCTTACCAAACTCGAAATTTAGTGTATGATTATTTGATTCTGTTCTCAGTATAAATAATGTACTCTGCGATGACAGATGACAGAGAGAGAACGTATTTATAAACTTCGATGCTGCTTAAAATATATAGTCCAAAATCCAATGATGAATGAGCAATACAAGTGTTGCAAAAAGGGTATATTAAGCCGAAGCCTACATGTGCAGTATGGTATATAAATGATTTAATATATAGTTGGTGTAGAACGGTGAATCGGATTTTAAGCGGTAAAATTACATATAATGGTGATGACGAGACAAAACTTGCTGCCCAATCATATTTTAATAAATATCGGCATTGCAAGAATATGTTATAGTGTGCTTTAAAAGAAAGTAATAAAATAACTCATCATTGAGAAAAAAATACTTTTTTTTTATTTTGTTTGTTAATTTGTAAGTTTTGTCTGTTTTTTAATTTCGGAGCCCTTCGTGGCAATAAACCCTATCTAAACAACTGTACAGTACCACAAACTTATCTCTCCCACGTAAATGTGTAATATTTATTCATTCTATAAGATTTTAAGTTTGCCAGTAGTGGTAATTCTCTTGTGGTTTTAATAAACCCATCTAATCTATATCAATGTATAATTCAGTAGTAAATAATGAGATATGGATCAATTCAGTTCGCTCTCACTGGAACAGATAAGTTTGTCGCACTGTAGAATATTTTGACTTTATAGGTTTAAGGGTCAGTTTAGTGGCTGAATTAAAAACCGACTAAATTACTTCAAAATCTAGAAATATGGTGCTACATATACTATAGGTAGGTATGAATATAGCATGCATTAGTTTCTGGTTACAAAATACAGATGGCGCTTTAAATTTGTATGCCCAATGTGGTAACATTGTAAAAAATAATAGTCTGTCATTACATTTCCTTTTCTGTTCTGTGGCACAATCTGTGAAATGGGAGATTTTCAACCATAGACAAACAACCATAGATTATAGATGACTTCATACTCAACAGCACTCAACAGGGATAAGATTGTGGCAAGTTGTGGCAGTATAACATCAAAACTGATGTTGCTATTGCAAGGAAAAAATGTTGCCCTTTATTTATTTACTATTTATACTACAAAATATACTATAGAAAATAAGGAATAAGTTGGCAAACTTATCCTGTCTTTTTTTCTATTCACCCATGAATTCTATTCTATTCACTCCATTTTACGGTAACTGTATAGGAACGTATTTAACGTGGGTTCCGCTCATCTCGCATAATCTTTATTGACCAAAACTCATTTCGCATAACTCGTATGGTCTAAACTTTTTTGGCCGAACCATCACTTTGCCAAGACTTATGTGGCATAAGGCTCGTTTCGTCTAAAACTCTTTAGGCACAATCTTTAAACACCTAAGTTTCGTTTGATCAAATTTATGTTCGTCTATACCTATGTATAATCTTGTTTATAAATAATAAATAATATATTAAGTACCTATGTAGTAAATGTACAAATTGTGGTATTTTTCTCCTACATCCCGAAAATCACGATATTGTATGATCAAAAAATCGAAAGTTAACGACCAATATAATTATTACAAACCCCATGAGATCGAAACCTAAAAATAGGTGCGACGACGAGCAAAGCGAGGAGGAGCGTGTTAGGTGCACATGTTCATCAAAACCAAAGCGGAGCGCAGCGAAGCGGAGCGGAGCGTTTTCCAAACAGCGGAAACAATACAAGGCACCAGTTTGCGCTATGTAGGGAGACGCTCCGTCAAAGTTAAAGCCAAACGAATATTATTACTTTGTATAAACCTAATAAACCTATGCCATAGCATTATTAGGCTATTCAAGATTTGACCATACCATTATTAGGCTAAACAATGTTATGCGAAATAACTTTTTACTAAACGAGATTTATGCCATACGATTTTCGGCGTAACGAGACTTTGACCAAACGTTACTATGCAATACGAGATTAGGCAAATAAATCCTATGCCAAAAAAGGTAGAACCATTTAACGTATCTCTGTCGTTAATTTAAAATGTTTTCTTGCAGATATAACCAACAACCCTTGCTTTTGCAACAACTCGAGATATCTGGTAGGTATAACCGAAGCAGAAAACGAGAATCTCTACCACATTATCGCAACTACCGCTCAAAAAATAGGAGTAAAAATTAGCAAAGACGATATTGATATGATCAACCGCGTAGGTACCAGACACGATACAAATAATCAACCGTCAACCACTCAATCACGCCCAGTCGTGGTAAGGTTCATTCGCAACTCCAAGAGGAACGAAATGATCAACGCCCGCCGAGTCAGAAGAAACCTAACGACGACTGACATCGATCATCTGAAAGGTCCTCAAAACACGATTTACTTTAACGAGAGGCTGACTAAAACCAACCGGAAGCTTTTTCGAGACGCCAGAATGCGCGCCAAAGAGCTCGGGTACCGATACTGTTGGGTCAAAAACGGACAAATATTCGTCAGAAAAGAAGGGCAAAAACACGCAAAGATCATTAGAAATGAAAAAGACCTCAACGAACTTCAATCCGGGCAAAGTTTTAAGTAGTAACATAATTCATCATATTGTTATAATGTTGTTTCTACTATCTATACAATTCAGATCTCATTGTAAATTGTTATGTAATACTAGGTTAATTGAAATGTTCCTATTAATTATAAGCCACTATTACACTCGATTAAATATATATACTATTCTATTTAAAATGTTATTTATATATAAATTATCTAAACACACACAAAAATTACGTAATATTATCCTCGTATCTAATATTATAAAAAACAAGTGCACAAATGACACATCAATGAAAGTACAGACGGCCAAGTTTATGCGTGACCAAACTGAAGCTCCAACCAACAAATTAAATTTTAACAAATGGCCAACTTAGATATACTTAATGATAATATTGACGACTCTCTGGTTATCCCCTGTCACGCAATAGACTTACCTGAACTTTGCCACAATGTAATCCCTAACAATTATGATCTTAAAATCCTAACTTTCAACATCCGGAGCCATAACTGTAATCACGACAGCTTTACGATCTTACTAGAACGACTAAAATTTTCGTGTGACGTGATAATCCTAACAGAATGTCGGCTAGGGTATAATCCAGTAATCAGATCAATGGCGGGATATAGTCACTTCAACACAAACAAATATACTAATCAAAATGGGGGCATTATTATTTATGTTAAAAACAATTTAAATTCCTCTGTTACTGAGCCCGACTTTAGTGATGCTAACTGTTTAAAATTAACTTTACCAAACAATATGATCATAGTGGCTTTATACCGTTCACCATCCATTACGAATATAGAAAACTTCCTAGTATCTTTGGATAACGTATTAAATATATCAAATAACTCTGCTGATATTATTGTCGCAGGTGACATTAATATTAATATTCTGCCAGCATCTGACGACTCTCGTAAATCGGAGTACTTATGTCTAATGGCAGAGCACGGCTTGATACCAGCTATAACTTTGCCAACAAGACAAAAATCATGTATAGATCACATTTTTCTGAAAACGAAACACAATTCACTGGGCATAGTATGCAAATCATCAGTCACCGATCACGATATCTCGTTAGCTGCTTTAAATATTGGGTCAAAAATATGTAAATCTAACAAACTTAAAAATAAAATTAACTATTCTGCTGTAACTACTGAATTAAAACACCTTGATTGGACTGATGTAACAACTTCAACAGATGTATCTGAAAGTACCACTATTTTTACCAATAAACTTAGTGAAATTATCAATAACAACACAACAAAAATCAAAGTAAGTAAATCAAAATCTAATATTAAACCATGGATCACCCCAGGTTTAATTAGATGTATGAAAAATAGAGATAAGCTGCACATGAAACACCGAAAATATCCAAACGATTCTACTGCACGTTTAATATACTATAGGTACAGAAACTTCTGCGTTGATATACTACACAGAGTCAAAGCTGATTATGAAAACAGAGAACTAGCCAAACATAAAAAAGACCCAAAAAAGTTGTGGAGCACCATCCGTGAAATTTGTGAAATATCAAATAGTAAAGCGAATTCCTCCAGTGAACTATTCAATAAAACAGAAACCCACAAAGAATCGACTAATAAATGTAACGAATATTTTACTACATTAGGTTCAAAACTAGCAAACTCTATCTTAGATCGCACAAATGAAACGGAAGAACACCTTGCTACTTTAGCATCATCATCATCCAGTTCATCACAATCATTCTTCATGCAACCTACGGATGAGGTTGAAGTGCTCAGTTATATTCGTCAACTCAAAGAAAATGTAGCACCAGGAATTGACAGCATTAATAACTCAATTGTTAAACTTATCGCACCTTACATCATACAACCTCTCGTACACATTTTCAATCTAAGTATTTCCTGTGGTATATTTCCGGATATCTGGAAATTAGCCTCCATCACACCAATTCATAAAGCCGGCAGTAAGGAATCACCCTCTAACTATCGCCCAATCGCTCTCCTTTCAGTTTTTTCTAAGCTTCTAGAAAAAATTGTCAATAACAGATTGGTAAACTATTTGGAATCGAATAATAAAATTTCTTCCACCCAATTCGGTTTTCGTCGAGGCAGATCAACTGAGGATGCAGTATCACTTTTAATCAATTCAGTGTCTACACACTTAGACAAAGGCAAGTGCTGTATCGGTGCCTTTTTAGATCTGGCCAAGGCTTTCGATACGGTATCAATCAAAATTCTCATGAGAAAACTCGAAAACCTTGGAATAAGAGGCATACCACTAGACTGGTTTTTCAGTTACCTCACTGACCGGCGACAACTGGTTAAAATAGGAGGCACTTACAGTGACCCCTTACCTATAAAATATGGAGTTCCACAAGGAAGCATTCTAGGACCCACGCTCTTTATTATATACATAAATGATATTTCATCGGCCTTTCCTCCCTCATCAAATGCAGAAGTCATCTGCTATGCAGATGATACAGCCCTCATTTTTCACGATAATTCCTGGCAATCTGTCCACCTGCAGACTACTAACGGTCTATCACTTATATCAAAATGGCTATCTAGGAATTTATTAACGCTAAATTCAGATAAAACGAAATACCTCTGCTTTCACAAAACAGCCGCGTCCAAACCAGATTCTGACCTAAAAGTAAAAATCCATTCATGTAATCTCTCAGATAACTTATGCTCATGTGTCTCAATTGAAAGGACTTCCTCAATCAAGTACCTCGGCGTAATAATCGATGACAAATTAAACTTCCATAATCATCTACAATCACTAACGGGACGAGCAAGGAAGCTCATAAATATCATGCGTCTTTTGAGAAATGGAGCCACCCTGGAAACGTTAAAACTTGTTTATATAGCACTGTGTCAATCGGTGCTTAGTTATTGTATAAGCAGTTGGGGCGGCGCATGTAAAACAGCACTTATCTCTGTAGAAAGAGCTCAGCGCTCGATCTTAAAGGTTATGCTAAAAAAGCCAAGGCGTTTTCCAACAACAGAATTATACAATCTATGTAATGTTCTCACAATTCGCAAACTTTTTATTCTCAGAGTCATACTATCACAGCATCGTAAAACGTTAAACTCAATTAACTATGAAAACATGTTAACTCGTAGAGTATTTAGAGTAGAGCCAGCCACTACTAACACAGTTTTTGGTCAAAAATTCGCTAATTTCCTGCATCCATATATTTATTTAACAAAGCTATCAAAGAATGCGAACTACAACTCCTCACAGTGAAAGAAGCTAAATCCAAAACACAAAATTGGCTAAAAAGTATGGATTATAATGATACAGAAGCTATATTGTGCATAATTAAATAAACTCCCGTATTAACAATAAATTTTAACGCTAATAAGTTTATATTTATTTATTTTTGATTACGTAATTATATTTAATCACTATCATCATCATATTTATTTTACTTTTATATATTTACTTTATATGTATATCAATAATAGTATCTACATATATTTAATGTATATCAATACGAGTATATTCTTTAATGAATAAGCCACCTGTCAGACATTGGTAAATACTTTAGAATTAAACTCCCTTAACAGACTACTCACGATACAGGCCTGGCCTAGTGTGAGGGTCACTGACACACTCATAGGAAATACATCACCAATATTATTTTTGTATAAAGTTTTCTTTTTGTTAATTACTCGAATTTTTATTGTAATTCTTAAGTTTTTTATTTTCTTTTGAATACCATTTCATTTTTAAGTTAAGTACAAGTTAAAATTTTTTAAGTTCTTAAAAGTATAAATTGTTTAAGTTTTATGTTTTAGATGTTTAATGTTTTAAGTTTCTCAGCTTAGATTTTTTAGTTTAAGTATGGTGTCAATAAAGAATT
Organism: Plutella xylostella; assembly: GCF_932276165.1. NCBI lineage: Eukaryota > Metazoa > Arthropoda > Insecta > Lepidoptera > Plutellidae > Plutella > Plutella xylostella. Next base: position 7,673,620 of record NC_064005.1, read on the forward strand.
TTTAATTTAATTTTAATTTTTTAATTTTCTTCGGACTCCGATCTCTGCTTGCTGTTTGACCGTGCATCTGTTGCTGGAACCTGTTTACTCTGGTATATTTGACGACCCTAGCGATCACCCGGACTCCGATTATTCACCTTTCTGTGTTCGACTTTGCTGCAGACTTGGAACCAGTTCCTTGCTGCTTGGGAGATGGCTTCAGCCTATAAATATATAGTTGGGACAGCATTAGCAGATAACTGCTAATGCTGTCCCAACTTTGCATTTACCAGGTAGGTAACTATGTTTTTTAGACTTACACAGTGTACTTATTTGATATTCACAATTCCCACTTGGGGGCCCTAACCCAGGCCAAGTAATAGAAATGTTTGCAGCATTATACAGGGTGTTGCATTAGAAACTTAGTTAATCACGTGACTTTTTATTATGGAGAATGTTTTTTTTTCGCGAATTTTTAAATTCTGATTTTTGTTATGGGCTTGGGTAAGTATACCATGCTGCAGATGTAGGTTTCGGCTTAGTATACATTTTTTGCAACATCCTGTATTACTCATTCATCATTGGATTTGGACCGATTTAAAGGATGAGGAAGGCCGAGGACCGAGTGTTGTGGCGCTCCTTGGGAGAGGCCTATGTCCAGCAGTGGATGATTATTGGCTGATGATGATGATGATGATTGGATTTTGGACTAAGTATATATTTTAAGTAGATGATCGAAGTTTGGCAAGCCCCAGCCAACATGTGAATTTACCATGGTAACTTAAACCTTTCAATTCGAGGTTTAAGTTATCATGGTAAATTCACATGTTGGCTGAGGCTTGCAAAACTCGAAATTTAGTGTATGATTATTTGATTCTTTTCTCAGTATAAATAATGTACTCTGCGATGACAGATGACAGAGAGAGAACGTGACATTCCATATAGAGACATAGAGCGTTTCATCAAATAACATAAATAAACCCTGAAGGCGCCGACACACTAGCGGACGCGGCTGTAAGCCACGACTGATAAGTAGTGTGCACGGTCTTTTGGGACAGTTCGTGCCAGATCGCACTTGGACGTCTGAAAGCTGAAGGTCAGTCCAAGGTTACGTCCACGACTTACGTCCGATAGTTTGACAGCGTAGTGTACATTCCTTACCTAGATACCTTTAAGTCGCGGCTGACAGTCGTGTGTCGGTACCTTTAGTCCAGTGTAATAAGGGTTTTGACAGATCCGGTGAAACCAAGGTGAGGTGAAACGGTCTATATGGCTATTTTTATTCTGACGTTTCATGAAATCACGAAACGAACGGGTTTCGTTGACCTTCGTTGCTGCAATCTGCCCTGTACTATGTATGATAAATATTCATCGATGGGCGTTCGTTAGTCCGGTCTGTACGCAGCTTTATATATTAAGAAAACCGGCCAAGTGCGACTCGGACTCGCTCACTGAGTGTTCCGTAACATACCACACATATGAGACCAGAAACAGCTTTTCCCCACATTCAGACTTTCGAAAACAAACACATCATCCAGTCATCCAGTACAGTATTCCCAAATGGATAACCATAGACTAGAATATTATAACTGGATAACTGGGATAACCAACACGTGTTTCAGTGCAAAAAACATTATGAAATACACAATGAAATACAAGTTACAGTCGAAGACTGCCCCCCTCTCCTCTAGGAATATTTTATCAAACACATTTGAATATAATGCTGAGCTAGGGAATACAAGCCGGATCCCGGTCATTTTCCAGTCCCGAAATTTTTGGGATTAGAATTTGCCAATCCCGGGTTTTTCGGGATTGACAAAAAAGGGTAAATTAGTATGTAAGGGTATTCTCGTAGCTTTGTTGTCATTAGTTAAATATCAAATGATTGTTTTCCACCCGTGTGACGTCACAGATGTGATAATTTATAAACAAATATGGCTGACACCGGCACCGTTTTCCCCTGGTTATGAAAAGTAGAACTTTTAAGTTACAGTTTTGCGATTTGCAAGGTCCAAAAAAATTATAGAGTATTTTGTTTGGTCTAATAGAGCAATTATTGATCATATTAGACCTACCTACTTTAAAAAAGAGTCAAGTAGCCTATTGTTTATCTTTTTTAAGAAGTATATTTTTGTTCAACTAAGTATGGTCTGACAAAGATAAATTGTAAATACTGTGTCTCCAATAAACCTAAAAACTTTGATTCGTTAGACGTGTTTTTGTTTGTGACTCAAATCCCGGGACTATCCCGGGATCCCGGGATTGTCTTCATCCAGTCCCGAAATCCCGGGATCCCAAATAAAGGCCGGGATTGTATTTCCTATGCTGAGCCCAACAAAATTATGGACTTTTTATTGGACTTCGACGAACCTGCTGTTCTGTATTCGACTCATATTGGACTTGAGTTTTCTACTATGCCATCAAAGAATATGTGCCGTTTACCGAACTGTGGTAAGTACTCTACCTAAATAACAATTTTATTTCTTTGGAATTTGGCTTTTACAATGAGCCGGCAAAACTAAGAACATAACCTGTCTGGTTCCTACTCAATCCCCCTTGTAGTAACTCAACTTAATAATTATCAGTCACTTTGTTCAATTTGTACATATTTAATTTCCTTGATTTTGTGTACTTTACAGATGTGTATGTTCCTAAATAAACATAACTAAAACAAACAAAAAATCTTTTCTGGTTCGATTAATGAAACTCTCTACCAATTCCCTAACCCTGCTAAGGACCCAATACGTTTTCAAAGATGGCTTGTACAATATTGGAGGAGATATTTTATTGTAGGATAATCATGATTTAATATTCCAATGCCGCCGTGTCTGTCACAGACATTTTAAAATATGTTACCAGACACGCAGTAAAAGGCTAACTGCAAATGCAATACCATGCCTCTATTTGCAAGGTAAGTTTAACAATTTTATTTTATTTTTTACAATTTTATTTAGATTAAGCCGGCACTTGGCCGGTATTTTTTTTCATACAGTACAGTACTTACCATGTGAGACATTCTTCCACATGTGCAGGGGAAACTCAGATAATTCCTCTTCATTGAGAGGTGCTCCAAGATTCAGTTTTGGTACTGCAAATTTTTTCAAACGATTTCTATTCCGGTTGAAATCTTTGTTTTCAAAATGGTTACCACACACAAAGCGAAGTTGGTTAAGCTTCTCAATTGGAATATCTACCAATTCTTTGTCACCAGCCACTCTTAACCATTCTTTGCATCTGAAAAATATGAAGAAGAATATATATTTAAATTTGAATACATATTTAATAACTAGTTAAATAATTTTTAATGTATTTAGGTTTTGAATACTATTTAGTACAGACATGAAAAATGCTACATTGGCCACCCCAGTGCAAACAATTTAATTATATGATCCATATACCTACGGGTGATATGTGAATGAAAAATACTTTACATATTATAGAGATTGTTTCAATGTGTCAATAAAGTAGGTATTATTTGATGAGTCTAAAGCCCCATCCATACGCTTGCTGTTTGTCACAAACACGGCAAACAGCAAACAAAGTCCCAAACACCAACCACAATCACCGAACACAAACAGCCATCCACATGCTCGGCGAACGCTCATAACATTCCGAACCGGCAAACACGGCGGACGACGAGCTATTATTGTGGGTTGACATATTTTTATTATATAAATTAAAGCAAGAGAAAGAAAAAAGGAAAATAAGAAGAAAGCAAAGACGATGGTGGGATAATAATAATAATAATTAAAAAAAAACTGACTTCTTTTTAATTAATATTTTATTTTATAGTTTTTAGTTTATTTGAAATAATTTTAATTAAAAGTAAGATGCAAATGATACCAAAAACTCCTACTAATCAATACGAATCATTCAAGCCTAAACACGAGGTAGTTGCTATATACCGTTGAGGAGTTCCCTTGACTGCCTTCCGTTTCCATCATCAGATCAGCTCAAGGTCACCATCATATTTTTTTGTTACAAGAACTATATTTATGTTTTTAATTTCATTAGAATCGGTTAATATGTGTCCAAAATGGAAATTCATACCCTGTTTTTACCCCTTTACCCACCCTTAGGGGTGAGATAAAATTCTGAAAAAAATGGGACCACCTGGGAGCTCAACCCAATACAAAAAAAAAAGAATTTTCAAAATCGGTTCATAAACGGCGGAGTAATCGGTGAACATACATTAAAAAAAATGCGCGCCAACGAAAAAGTGTAGTAAGTTGATACGTCCGCCTCCCGCAATGCTAGCGCGCATACTGATCGCTGCCAGACGTGTGGATACGTAGCGAACTGTTTGCCGAACATCCTTTGATCTGGCAAGAAAAACCGACACCGATGCCGAACACTGGCGAACACAAACACAAACAGGCAAACAACGACAAACACCCATCCACACGTCAGTGTTTGGTGTTTGCTGTTTGCCATTGTTCGCCGAGCGTGTGGATGGGGTATAAGGATCAAATCAAATCATCATAAGGGTAGTACTGCAGGGCGATCACGAAAATATAGAATCGAATGCAAGTGCGACTAGTGTCAACTTGACAGCACTTTCGAACACTTTTTATCTATAAAATTGACAGTTGTCGCACTCGCATTCGATTCTTTACGTTAGCTCTGTTTTTCGTGATCGCCCTGCTGGTCTACCAATTTAGTTACAAAAAGGCAAAAGTAACGTGGGTCACCCTCTCAACCGCTGGAGTGACCCCTTCAGGTAGCCGGTATTGGCTCGATGAAATAGCCGAAGCCAAGGTAGTTTATGGTGCTTCTTGGGAAGTGGCGGGTTTATTTCACCGGGACACCATGGCGGCGCTACCAACAAAATGTATAGAACTCTACGGAGAGATACTCACCTGGTGTGCGTTTGATTGCGCAACCAATCTATACATTTTGTTGGTAGCGGCGACTGGTTGCGCCGCCATGGTGTCCCGGTGAAATATAGCCCTAACACTGCGGTTATGATTACTTACCGTTTTTCATCCAGGGGAAACGAGGCGAAAAAATTTGATCCCGATTGTTTACAAATGGAACATCTTTTCGTTTGACGTCCCATTTTTAGGGAACCACAAAAATCCGCAAACCTCGAAACTCTTCAAAAGTCCCCAAAAACACTATCACAAAAGTCAACTTTTTTAAGCACTTATAACTACAGGCTCGACGCTTAACCGGAGGAACAGATGTTCAACTCGACGGAAATAACGGAGAAAGAGTATTTTAGAAAAGAGAAACACATAAACACCACGAAAACATGTTGCGTTTACAAAACAAACAGACGGCCATTTTGTTTTGTGATTGAAAATTTGACATTTGTTTTGTTACGTAAAGTTGGTATCTTGGTTTATGTTAACATTTTATATATTGGTAACGCTGTATAACGGAATTCCATACAAAAATATATCTTAGGGGGTTTCGACTGTTTCGACTTTTCGAGGGACTGGTGATACAAATTCTTCTGTTTTCTTCCAATCCCGGTAAACTTCTACTTAGTGATATTTTATCATGCGAGTGCTATTCCTCTAGTATCGTCGAGTTGAACATATTTTGTTCCTCCCTGCTAGCAAGTGCAGTCATTTGAGACAGGACTCTCCTCTCTACTGAATAGGTACTGACCAGAGTCATTAATCTTGGAACAAATTGTAAGGAACAAATTATTCGCTTAGTAGCGAAAGTTATACACAGATGGCGCTACTATCGTATTACCCAAACAAATTGAAAAGCAAGTAAATGATGTAACCTACGCTGTTAATCGTAAACATTACTTAAACTTGGATTATACTGTGGTCAGAGTATGCCATCATATACGTTTCTACTAATTTAGTAGATAAGCAATGATTCAATACTGGATAGAATACTGTTTAGGTAATAAATATCACCACGTTTAATCAATATAATAGATATATTTAAATTGTTTGTAATAAGTTTTTAGGATACAATAAAGAATAAAAAAATATAGAAATGACTATAATCGTTTGCAATAGAATCCAACAATCATGTAAACAAACCAAATTGTCACGATTAATCCGTAATCACATACTGGTGTCGCCACCTATCTTTTAATATATTTACTTTCATAATTTTCGCAAGGTTTCGATCCTAAAATCCTTTTCCCTATTTCCGCTTATGTCGTGCACCGCAACGCTACGTGTGGCAACACTGTCTGCGCCACCCACAGACAATCAGTTCCGAAAACGAATTCATGGCCGCCGTCGCGCTAAGTTATTCGCGATTGAACTTATTTTCAAAATAGACGATTGGCTAGTTGCTAAAGTCTTCCGCTTATTCTTTATTCGTGGTGAACCGCTAACCGAAGAATATCAGTGTGTGTGTTGAGTGCTGCAGTGCTTTGGATTGCTCTGATCTCTGATCGATCGAGCACGTGGCGCCAGGCGAGGGTCTGGAAGCCGGCCGCCTTTTCCTGGTCTCCTGAACTGCCTCCAGCGACCAGGTAGGTGCACGACACTTCATCAACCCTTTCCCTCGGTGAGACACCTTGCTGTAGTTTCTTTTATTTTTTTTCTATCGAAGGGACTCCGGCTTAGCGGCGTTACCATGTGGTCCTTCGAGCCGGATTACTATTTCCCCGCCCCTATTAGGTCACCTATTAGGAGAAAACCGCCCTTTTTAGCTTATTTCAAAGCCAAAAAGTGAACTTAAGCTAGTGCGCGACGCACTGCATAGGTTATTTACCTAACCGCTTTTTATCGACATACATTGTACGCTTTCCAAAAACGTAATAATCATATAATCATCTCGCTTCAAATACACATAAAGTATTATCCCGCTATTAGTAGTTAGGGCTACTGTACTTAAATAGGTCACGCATTTTTACGCTTGCTGCAATAATAGGCATAAGAAGGTAGACTCACATTCACTCGCCGCCGCGCCGGCGCGGCGCCATATTCAATCGCGTTATCAAGTTATCATTCCAATTGTACACCCACATTCCTGTGATTGTTTAATTTGTTTGTTTCATTTTATTTTCCGACTTCACGATGTCGAAAGCATCAAAACCGCATAATGAAAAAGATTCGGTGCAACATAATTATGAACTCGCGACACTGCAAGCAAAACGTAATGCTTTGTTCGAGTGTTTACAATACGCGTTTGATTTATCTACCGAAATAAATAAAGGGAACGAGGAGAGAGAAGCTTTTCTCGATGCGAGTATTAATGTAGATACAATTCGTTCAGATTTCCAAAAAGTGTTAGATCAGTACAACAGCTGTTTAATGTCCAATGACCCTACTGCCAAGCCAGATTATAAATCGCTAGTTTCTTTCGAACAGCTGTATTGTCGCGTAAAACGCTTGGTTGCGTCATGTACCGTAGTCACGAAAACTACCCAAAATAATGATTGTTTTCCACAAAAAAGTAAAATTAATTTACCGCCTATCGTGTTGATGAGCTTTAATGGTGACATTCGCCAATGGCCACTATTTTATGCCAATTTTAAATCTACTATTCACGACAATAAGTCCCTCTCAGATCATGAGAAACTTCATTATTTGCTAGGTAAATTAACAGGCAAGGCCCAGGCCGCTTGTGCGGGCACTACGCCCTCCGCTGAAAATTATAAAACGTTATTTGATACCCTAGTAAATAGGTATGAAGATAAGCGCACGTTAGCAGCTACCTATTTACAACAATTAATGGAATTCAAACCGCTGTCGTCGATTTCTGCGAGTAATTTGGATTTCTTTAATGACCGATTTGTTAACGCAGTACGCGCCCTAAAGAATCTAAAGTTAACAGACTTACAAGACTTCATATTTTTGCAAACTGCCTTAACTAAATTAGATCCTGATACCGTGCGTACTTTTGAGAATAGTAATAATAATCAGTCTGAAATTCCAACCTTTGATAAGCTCGTTGAGTTCTTGGATAATCAAACTAAAATATTACAGCGCGCACCGACCACTGCGGCCGCCGGTGGTGGCGCTGCATCAGCATCACGATCGGCTGTTCGCCCTAGATCTAATAACAAAAACCCGCCGCCTCACTACAATGCGTACGTTAGTACCGTCGACTCTAATTCCGCTCACAAGTGCTTATGTACAAACATTGTACATCATCATTTGTTCAAATGTCCCGAATTCCATAAAATGTCTCGTCACGAGCGTTTTCAAGCCGCGAAGAATTTAAATGGCTGTATAAATTGCCTAAGTACGAAGCATAAGATTGCTTCCTGTCAGTCCGCTTCGGGATGCCGAGTGTGTAAACAAAAACACCACTCGCTATTACATTTTAATCGAGAGTCGAATCCGTCACTCGCTTTACAGAACTTAACCACTGTGCCACCGCGCGCCGCGGTCATTGACTCGGTTGGTGGCGGCAGCGGCGGCGGTGCATCGCTTACGTCACAGCCAGCTGATGCGAAATCATCCGTTCCCGCGCAAGCGGACGTCGCGTTGTGTTCGACGTTCATTGCTGCTCCGCGTCCTTGCGTGCTTAATGCCGCTGCCGCTCAAAGTAGTACGCCGCAATGTAATACGCCTACTACTGTTTTGCTCGCTACCGCTATGGTAGCTACGTACGATAGTAAGGGTAATAAACAATTTGTAAGGGTTTTGCTGGATTCTGCATCGCAAAGTCACTTCATTACCAACGAATGTTGTGATCGTTTGGGGTTACGGCAGAATACCATTCAACGTACTACTGTGAGGGGCTTCGGGGGAACGGAGAGGGCATCCCACGGGACAGTAGACTTACAGTTTTTCTCGCGCTTTAATAATAACATAAAATACAAAATCAATTCTTTAGTTGTTGATAAGATTACTGACAACTTACCTACCGCTTATGTCGACTCCACCGCCCTGCCATATCTTAATAAAATAGCATTGGCAGACGACCATTTCTTTACGCCCAACAAAATCGATGTTTTGATTGGTGCTTCGCTGTTTCCGCATTTGATTCTTCCCGACGACGTGGTCTCCAGTGGACCATCGGGGCAGCTCGCTATTCATACAGTGCTAGGCTACGTACTCATGGGAGTCCTGCCTGCGCTCGCCGCCCGCCCAGCATGCGTGACGTCTTTTTTATTTAATTACCCGCTTCTGGGAACTGGAAGAAGTCCCCGGCTCGCCCGTTCAGCACCCCACGGATGTTGAATGTGAACATTTTTACCGCTCGACTACGGAACGTGACCCCGTGACCGGACGTTACACTGTAGCTCTCCCGTTTGATAAAGACGTGTTTTTACTTGGGGACTCCTATAACATTGCTCGCAAACGTTTTTTGTGTTTGGAGAAGATGCTCGAGGCTTCTCCCGAGCTTCGTGCCGCTTACGATGACGTCATTAAGGACTATATTTCCAAAGGTTATGTGGAGCCACTGACCGTTCCCCCGCAGGCAAGGGCGTACCCAGGATTTCAGCTAGGGAGGGGCAGCTCATACCTGTTTAATTTTGCGCAGAGTAGGTAACACGTTTTTAAATCCCACTTGGCAGGAAAATTTACGTTTATTTTATGCTCTAGCTCAGTGTTTTTCAACATTTTTCACGATGCGACCCCCCTGGTATAAAAAAATATTTCGCGACCCCCTTGACCCTTTCGATATCATAATATGTATGTGGGTACACTACATAATTCCGAATTACTTTTTTACGAATATGGAAATAACGATTTTTATAATTACGAATTTCAAAGTTCGAATAATTCACAATCCCGAATTTCAAGTTTCCGAATAATGAAAATCACGAATAGTTGATAAAACGAAATTTCAAACAACAGATTTATTAAAATGACGAAAGTCAAATTTCCGAATATTATAATTTCAATATTTCAAATGTACGATTTTGTATTATATCGAATTGTTAAAATTACGAACCCCGAAGTTTTAATATTCCGAAAATACAAATCCCCGAATGTAATTTAGTTGACAAGAAATAATTAGTTATCTATTATACCTACATGTATTTTTAATATCTAGCTCTTTCGAACCTGAGTGATACGAATGTGCGCGAATATTTTGCCGCTTCGAACCGAAACGCATCGTTTGTGCATATTGTTGTTAATGCCTAAAAAAAAGTGGTTGATATTTGAAGTCAGTTTGCCTGTGACAGGCGACGAAAATGCCGTACATTGATCCTGAAATGTTATTTTGCAGTTTTAGCGAATTTTCTTTACATATTTTATGCTACATTGTTATATTACATTCTTATCTTTGTTGTAAGCATAGTAATGTTTGCAAAACACAATGACTGTATCATAATATTTGTTCGACAAAACAGCTACGCACAAATATGCAGTTCAGGTTCAAATGCACAAAATTGCAGTAGTAGGGTCCCAGGCACGTGGAGGGTGTGCCGAATTATTATGTAGGGACCCGTTTGACAAAATAATTCATGTTAGCTTAACTCAAGCTAGCCAAGCAAAAGGTGGGAGATCCTGTTCCTCTTCAGTGTTCAGGACAGCAAAGTAAAGGCAATCCAAAGATGTGGAACAGGGGTCCTCCCTCTGGAATCTGATGTCCCTAATGCTCAACAGCTGGCCAGAAGCTGCCCTGCCCCTTTATCATTATTATTATTTTCAATAGGTATATACCGGAGGAGCGGTGGTAGCTCAGTCGGGTAAGCGCCCGCTTCTCACGCCAGAGATGCGGGTTCGAATCCCGGCGCTGACGTACCAATGAGTTCTTTGAATTTAAGTCCAATGTAGGTATACCATCGCTCCTACGGTGAAGGAAAACATCGTGAGAAAAAATGCATATATATCTAGATTTAGCACATCTAGATATGTGATCCCACCAACCCGCACCTGGACCAGCGTGGTGGGAAATGGTCCAAGCTTAGGAAGGTAGTTTAGACCTTGGGGATATGCACTAAAGTTCCACTCGAGAGAGCCAGGTGCAGGTACTTAAACCCCCACAGAGAATAGAATAGAAGTTTTCTGAATTATATTTTTGTTTTAATGATATAGTTGCAATAAATTGATTTAAGAAAGTGATTAAGTAATTCATATTTTCTGTTATTTATGTCAGTCAATGAAGTAAGTATCCTAAGTAAAATATAGTAATGCACAAATGTGGGTTAGTGGTGTTGAAACCCAGATATCACGAATGTGCTATGACTTTTCCGGGAATACGGAAAATGTACGTTTTTTTTGTTATTCCCTAGCACTTTTAGGCATATAAGGCGATAATATGAAATTGTTTTAAAAATATGGTAGAAAAAAAACTCAGGATCGAAAGGGCTAGGGGGGGGCAGCTGCCCCCCCCTGCCCCTACCTGGGTACGCCCATGCCCGCAGGCGTCATCGGACGATTTGTCCCCGAGCTATATAATCCCGCACCATGGTGTCCTCCGCGAGCACAAGTCCACCACGAAGCTGCGCCCCGTGTTAGATGCAAGTTGCAAGACTTCATCCGGTGTCTCGCTAAACGAGGTGCTGCACAGTGGGCCAAATTTACAAGGGGACTTGTTTAAAATTATTTTAAATTTTCGCCTACACGCTGTAGCGATGACCGCTGATTGCAAACAGATGTTTCTGCAGATTATGCTTCGCGAATCTGATAGACGCTATCAGAGAATTTTATATCGTTTTAATCCAAACGATCCTCTGGTTCTTTATCAATTTAATTGAGTATGTTTCGGTTTAAAGTCAAGTCCCTTCCACGCGCTCCGCACTGTGCAGCAGCTCGTCGACGATGACGGCGCCGAGTATCCCCGCGCGGCGGAGATCGTCCCGTCCTGCCTGTATATGGACGATATCGCCTTTTCTGTTGATACAGAACAGGAGGCGGTGGACGCAGCAAAACAGCTGATTCAAATGTTCAAGGGTGCCCAGTGGGATCTTGTTAAATGGAACAGTAATTCACAATACGCACTCAATGAGTTGCCCGCTTCGCACAAGATACCTACTGAGGTTGAATTCGACAAGGCTACAGAGCATAAAATATTAGGACTCGGTTGGTCTACTGATAATGACGACTTTTATTTTAAAATCGACCCTCCTGATTTGGACTCAGTGTGTACCAAACGCACCATAATGTCAACGATCGCCCGACTTTGGGACAGAATGGGTTTCGTCGCGCCAACTGTATTGGTAGCTAAGTTATTAATTAAGAAACTATGGCAGCTGAAGGTGGATTGGGACGAAGTCCCGCCCGACCAGGTAGTAAGGCTTTGGCGACAATTTCGTCGCGAACTGCCGGCGCTTAATGAGATAAAAATCCCTCGTTGTCTCAGATTCGCGTCGCGACTGGTTGCGAGGTGACCTTGGTAGGGTTCGCAGATGCTAGTGAGCAGGCGCAAGGCGGCGTAGTGTACGTGCACGTCGCTTCTCCGTCGGGTAATGTGGTCCGCCTTCTCTGCGCGAAGTCCAAGATAGCACCCACCCCGCCCCATACGATTGCTTGTATGGAGCTTTGCGCAGTTCTTTTACTGTCGAAATTATTACGCTCAGTACTTGAAACGTATAATTCCCGCATTCCAATTAGGGTCCGCGCCTACACAGATTCCAAGGTTGCGCTTTATTGGATAAAAAATTCGCCTCACCGTTGGCAAACATTTGTTGCCAACCGTGTTATTAAAATAAATGAAAATGTATCCGCTTGTTCGGGTCAACCGAACACTTACCTCAGCAATTCGTATTTCTTGCGAGTCGCGCACACGCGGCCGACTCAGTGCATCGCGGAACGTATTGCCGGGCGGCAACGGGTGCATTCATCATTATCATAGTTTTAACGTAATTAAGTATCATTGTGGAACTTGAATAAACTTCAATATATCATTTATCAGTGACTTTATCATTTATAAAATTATCATTAGTTATGTACGGACTTACAACCCGCACATAAAATGGTCCTTCGAGCGTGTGGACCTCGCGATCTGATCTCATCGTATGAGGTCTAAGAACAGTGTATCAATCAAACAGTTTATCAGTGAACAATAACGTTATCATTATCAGTGAACTATCAATATCAGTGACTAAGTGATCAAATCAACCTGTGAAAGGATTACCTATCATACCTAATCTTTGGACTAAGGATTGGGTAAGCAGCAGCTGCAGCAGCAGAAGCAGATCATATCAAAGTAAGATCATTCCATTACTTATCAATCATAGCAATCAATTTATCATTATCAAACAATCATGGAGAGCATAGTCATCAGGCAAAATGAGCTTATCAAAAGCTTCGTTCAGTTCAAGAGCAATTTCAAAAAAGATAGTTCATATCATAAAACAGCAGGCTACTTCGTGAAGAAGTTAGAGACCTTAGATGAACTCTGGGCAGAGTTCCAGCATAATCATTTGGAAATATGTGAGTATCAAGACATACAGAATCATCAGTATATCGTGGAAAACGTATACATCAAAACAGAAGAGCATTATCATTCTATCAAAAACTTAATCATGACGTATCAGCAACAGCAACTCTTGGCTCAGTCGCAGAGTCAGCAGGCGAAGCAGCCCGGTCAGCAGCAGCAATCAACCTCGTCGAACAAAGGTGAGGAAAATCAGGGCAAATCAGTATCAGAACAACGTATCAGCTCTCGAGGAGCATACAGCAGGTGTGACGAGATGCTACGAAAGCAGTCGGCAAACTTCACAGCATTTGAGCGAACAATGGCAAGTATCAACTTGGATTCTCTTTCTGATAAATGGGAATACGAAGACGCTCTTAAGTCTCTGCAATCAAGATGGGCAACTGTAGATAGTTTACATTGGGAGATTTATGGCGAGCAAAATGGTCAGAATCCAGAATACGAAGCAGCATTCAATCAATACGAAGAATCGTTTATCAAAATGAAGAGAGAGATCAATAAAAAATTATGGTCGGTATCATACAGAGATAAGTCTACCCCGCAGATGGAGATTCCTGAGTTCAGCGGTCAATTTAATCAGTGGGTATCATTCAAAGATTTATTCAACGAAGCTATACATATCAACCCATCACTGTCCAGTGCACAAAAAATGCAGTTTTTAAAGGCTAAGGTAAAGGGAGAAGCAGAAAGGCTCATCCAGCATCTCACTATCAGCTCCGACAATTATCAAGTATGCTGGGAAATTCTGAACAACCGCTATAACAATAAAAAACTTATTTTCACCTCCCACGCTAACACGCTGTTAGGATTTCAAAACATGCAGCAGCAATCATTAGGCCAGATAAAAAAGTTACATGATTTAACATTAGAATGTCTTCACGGGATAAAGAATTTGGAGGTCGACATCAGCACGTGGGACCCCATCCTAGTGCACATACTGTCCCAAAAATTGGATAACGTCACATATGGAGACTACATAGAGTCGTTAGATAACTCTCGTGAAATGCCAAAATTAAACGATTTTCTAAAATTTTTGGAAAGTAAGTTCACTATTCTGGAATCTTGTCGAAGAAAACATGACGTAATTCACTTTCCCACCGGTCAACCAAGGAAATGTTCACAAGAAATCAAATTACAACAATAATTCCCAAGGAAATTATCATAACAACACGTCGAAACCCTTCATGAAATCAATGACTGTGCAAGCTATCAAATGTCCGCTTTGTTCTCATGACCACGGTATATTTAGTTGCAGCAGTTTTCTAGAAATGTCGCCTGATATGAAGCTAAAAACAATAAATAGACTGCAATATTGCATAAATTGCTTGTATACTCATAATGGGAATCCGTGTTATTCGCAAAGAAGGTGTCGCAATTGTTCTGGTCAGCACAACACTTTATTGCACTCGGCTTGTGCAAAGACGGCGATAAGCCCGGCGGCGGCTAGTGGATCGCATTACAATCAACACAGGACTGTGCACCCCGGTAATAATCATCGCAATAAACATGCAAATATCAACTCTAATGTATCACTGGGAGAAACTAAGGAGATATTGTTAGCTACGACTTTGGTAAAAGTTACCTCAATTGACGGAACGCAGATCATAATGAGGGCTCTTATCGACCAGGGATCCCAAGTATCCCTTATTACGGAAAAAGCGGCGCAAACATTAGGTATCAAACGGCAGAAGTGCCAGGGACTCATCGTAGGAGTAGGAGCGAAAGAGAACAATAGCAAGGGGTTAATTTCAGTATCATGCTCATCAATCTACGAGGACTTTACATTTGACACGGATGTAATTATCATGAACAACCTTGTAAAGCATTTACCTAATCAAACATTTCAGAAGCCAGCATGGCCTTATCTAGAAAATATCAAGTTGGCGGATCCCGAGTTTAATGTAAGGCGGGAGATCGACATATTATTTGGAGCAGATATTTACTCCATGATCATGTTAGGAGGAATAATCAGGGGTGAAGATCAGTTTCAGCCAATTGTGCAACAGACTCGCCTCGGCTGGATTATTTGCGGCAGCATAGGAAAATCATTTCAATGCAACGTAGTTTTCAATCACGTGGAAGATATACAAAAATTTTGGGCTTTAGAAGAAGTTACAGAGCCATCAAGCATGACGTCAGAGGATCAAAAATGTGTTGATTTTTACATGTCAACTACCAGGAGGAGAAGCGATGGGAAATATGAAGTTAAACTTCCGATGGTAGATAATTTTAAAGAGAAATTAGGATCATCCAAACAAACGGCGACAGCACAGTTTTTAAACTTAGAGAAAAGGTTTAAGAGAGAGCAGCAGCTATCAAAATTATATAAAGAATTTATCAAAGAATATCAGACACTCGGACACATGGAACCGTGCACGAGCAATGCAGCCCCCGAATATTATCTCCCTCATCACGCTGTGCTGAGGTCGGAATCATTAACTTGTAAGTTAAGGGTCGTGTACAACGCTGGGAACAAAACATCAACGGGCCATAGCTTAAACGATTTAATGTACCGAGGACCTAATCTTCAGCAGGATTTGCAATCCTTGATACTAAGATGGCGCCAACATAAGTATGTATTCACTGCAGACATCGAGAAGATGTTTAGAGGTATCATCATTCAAGAAGAAGACAGAAGTTTACAGAAGATCATATGGAGAGATGATCCACAGCAGCCTCTCCAATCATATCAGCTCACACGAGTGACATATGGGGTCAAGGCCAGCCCATATCTTGCCATGATGACCCTAAGACAATTAGCAACCGATGAAAGGGAACAGTTCCCAGAAGCAGCATCAATTTTGGAGACAAACTTCTACACAGACGACCAAATCGAATCAGGCCAAATAGACCAATTACCGAAAAATTACATGACAAATCACGAGATCAAGGTAAAACAATCAAACGTCGTTCAAGTTAACATGGAGGAAAGTATCATCGAAAAATTAATACAAAGGTACAGCTGTATTAATAAAGTAATCAGAGTGATAGCATGGCTACTCAGAGCATTGAACCCACAAAGGAATTCGCTGCCGAGCTATCTCACATTACACGAGTTGCGGAAGGCTAACATACTCGTTATCAAACATGTGCAGCGGTCAGAATTCGAAGAGGATATAAATCACCTAATCAAGCACAATAAACTGCATCAGAAAAGCAAACTGCTAAATTTGAACCCTGTACTTGACGAAAACGGACTGTTACGTGTCGGAGGCAGATTAGAGAAATCAAACTTGAATGAAGAAATGAAGCACCCCTTAATCATACCACACAGCAGTCGGGTCACGGATCTATTGATCGACCAAGCTCATCATCTGACGTTCCATGGCGGAGCGCGACTTACCCTCTCAGCAATCAGAACAAAATACTGGATCATTGGCGGAAACCGTGCAGTAAAGAAACGCGTTCGAAACTGCATCACATGCAGAAAACAAAACAAGAAGATACGCCCCCAAATCATGGGTGACCTTCCAGAAGTAAGAGTCACCCCCGCACCGCCCTTTTATCACACGGGTGTTGACTACACTGGCTTCATAGATATCAAAGCAAATAAAGGCCGTGGTGTGAAAACTACGAAAGGTTATATAGCAATATTTGTCTGCATGGTGACGAAGGCCGTTCACCTGGAGCTGGTGTCGGACCTTAGCAGCTCAGCATTCCTAGCATGCCTCAAGAGAATGGCGGCTCGAAAGAAGGCCCCAAGGCATTTATACAGTGATCAAGGAACAAATTTTATTGGCGCCAGTCGAAAAATCAATGAAGAATACGTTGAATTACAGAAAATATTCAACGACAGCT
The DNA here is from genome assembly GCF_932276165.1 of Plutella xylostella. Lineage (NCBI taxonomy): Eukaryota > Metazoa > Arthropoda > Insecta > Lepidoptera > Plutellidae > Plutella > Plutella xylostella. The sequence goes on from NC_064005.1 coordinate 7,690,663, forward strand.
TTTATAAAGAAATCAGCGAGTTAAACATAGAGTGGCACTTCAACGCCCCCTCGTGGCCCACGGCAGGAGGCTTGTGGGAACGAGCAGTGAGGAGCTTAAAATATCACATGAAAAGGGTCATCGGAGATCAAAAGCTGACTTTCGAGGAGCTCAGCACCATCTTAGCACAGCTCGAAGCATGTTTGAATGCCAGGCCTCTGTGTGCTTTGTCAGAAGATGTTGAGGACTTAGACGCCTTAACTCCAGCACACTTTCTGTACGGAGACGCAGGATTGACAGTTATTGAGACAGAGCAGGATGCCAGAACACGGTGGCATTTGATCAGAAAACTACATAATGACATATGGCAGCGTTGGAAAACGGAATATCTGACACAACTCTCAGCAAGAGCAAAATGGTTGAGACCACATGAGAACATAGAGATCGGCAGCCTTGTTCTTATTCAGGACGATATCATACCAGCTGGCAAATGGCCGCTAGGCAGAGTCATAGATGTGCATCCAGGCGCAGATGGCTATGTCAGAGTTGTAACTCTAAAAACAAAAAACGGCATCTTAAAAAGACCACTTACGAGGTTATCAATTTTACCACTTCAATCAAATCAAGATAGCATAAATCAAACAAATGATTCAGCAGAAAACACGGAGCAACCAAGACAAGATAAAAGACAATTAAGAAAAAGATCACCAACAACATTCTTATCAGTAGCCTTAGCGCTACTGTTCTTCATATCAATGATATCAGGTTACAACTGTGCCTACAATGTAACTACACTACCGCAAAATCAAACAATCTACTTTGACCCAATAACTCAGATGCAATTAGTACGGGATGACTGGACCCTAATTGTTTATTACGACTTATCATCATACTGGGAAGGAATCACAGCATTCGAAAACATTACAAGATACCTAAATCAAACATGTGCTAAAACAGAGCAAGACAATCACTGTAATATGATAATATCACAACTCATTCATGACTATAAAGAGCTACAATACTATAACCAGATTATGCTTAGTCGGAACTATAGCGCACGCGCCACGCGCCGCAGCCGGCGCGGGTACATTAATGCAGTGGGTTATGTTACAAACAGCCTGTTCGGGATACTCGACGACCATTTCGCGGAACAGTACAAGCGAGACATAGAAGAGATAAGAAACAATGAGAGTCATTTGATACGCTTGTGGAAGAATCAGACATCAGTAATTGAGACGGGCTACAACCTATTAAAGAAAACTAAAGAGATCATGGATAGTCAGCATAAAATCATTTATAAGCATCTGGAAAGCCTAGATAAAATTGCAAATAATGTACAGCTAAAAGTAACATCTTGGGTAATATTTCAAGAGTTCTCCTTAGCCTCTCTAACAGCTAGCAACCTATTACAAAACTTAAGAAGAATTCAATCAGATCTCCTTAACACTATAACTGACATTTATCATGGCCAAGTCAATATCCACCTACTAAATCCAGATCAGCTGCTCAAGGAGCTTAGCATAATTTCAAGTCAGTTGCCCAAAGACTTAACATTGCCTATAAATACTGTACAAGCAGATATACCAAAAATATACAAGTTGATGAAATGTAAAGCAAAAATGTTACAACAATATTTAATTATTGAAATAAAAATTCCCATATTAAGCAGAGACAGCTTTGAACTATACAAGCTGGTACCACTGCCTCATCAAACAAAGGAAACTATGTATCAGATCTCGCCTATATCAGAATACATTGCCATTAATTTTAGAAAAGATACATACTTGCCGATAAATAATGAAGAACTAAAAGAATGCCAATATCATGATCAGCGTTATTTTTGCAATTTGGACAATCCAATCTATCACCTGAGCTCCACCGAAAAATTCTGTAACTTACAGTCTGAAGCAGGGAAATGCAAAATCAGCAAATCAGTTTGTAAGAACCAGTGGATTAAGTTGTATGAGTCATCATCATATTTCTACTTTTGTTGCGATACGTATCATATAAGAATAATATGTGAAGATGCAGTCACGCCGCACCAGTTGAAAGGATCCGGTATCATCAGTCTGGGACAAAGATGCGAGATAAAAGGTGACGATTTTACTCTATTTGCCCATCAATCACACTCTAGCATGCTAAACACAGAAGCAAACGTGTATACGCCGAAAGTGTTGGAGATAAATCATATCGTTAATATTGCTCTACCGATAGAAGACTCGCCCGTCGATCGTTTGAACGAAACAGACTTAGACTGGAAAGGCAAGTTGCTCCAGTTAGATAAACAAATAGATGATATGAAGCATGGAGCTGACGCAGCAGACGTGGGGTTGTCCTCACATGACGTCCACCAGTACGCCGTGAGCTACCTGGCGGTGGCGGCAGCGGCGGCGGCGGGCGCGGTGCTGGCGTGGAGGCGCTGCCGACGCCGCACTCCCCGCGCCCCGCGCGCCCCGCTCTCCGATAGTGATAGTGCTAGTGTTAGTGCGCGAAAGTGTTATCAGGCCGAGCAGCCTAGTGTTAGTCCGTTATCAAAAAAGCTTAATGATAGTGTTAAAGATAGTGTTCGCTTTATAAATAAATCTGAACGTCAGATTCGGCAATTTAGAGACAGTAGCGAAAACATTAGCGATAGTTTAAACCGCAGTAAGCATATAAACATAGCCACTTCACCAATATTAACTAAAGTTCATTTTCATGTCTCTGACTCATCATAGATTTTTGTACTTTATATTTTATAAATTGAGTGTTATTTTAATCAATGTTATTTTTTGAGATCTTTATTTGATTTTACTTGGTGGCTTCTTTATCATTTTATTATTTTGTACATTTTAATAATTTCTTTATTTTTATGTACTTTCCCCGCCCGGGAGTATGTTCGGGTCAACCGAACACTTACCTCAGCAATTCGTATTTCTTGCGAGTCGCGCACACGCGGCCGACTCAGTGCATCGCGGAACGTATTGCCGGGCGGCAACGGGTGCATTCATCATTATCATAGTTTTAACGTAATTAAGTATCATTGTGGAACTTGAATAAACTTCAATATATCATTTATCAGTGACTTTATCATTTATAAAATTATCATTAGTTATGTACGGACTTACAACCCGCACACCGCTGAAAACTTTCATCACGTCGCGGGGACAGACAACCCGGCCGACTGCCTGTCGCGCGGCGTCGACCCCTCTAAACTGAAAGCCCATCCGCTGTGGTTTAACGGGCCGTCCTGGCTAGCATCGAATGCTTCACAGTGGCCTTCCTTTGATGAAGTTAACGATTCCACTTTAGACGTCGTTCCCGAGCAAAGGAACCTAGTTCACGCTGTTCTGACACCTGCTGACGAGTGTAGTATTTACCCCGCTGCTTCTCGTTCCTCGTCATGGACCAAACTCCTGCGAATAATCGTTTATATATGTAGGGTTTTAAAACTATTACCACGCCGCGAACCTACGTGTATTACCGCTACTGACTTGGAGTACGCAGAAACAAAATTGCTGCAAATACTCCAAAACAAACATTTTAAAGATGAGTTATTAAATATTAAAAATGACTTGCCTGTTTCCCCGGTGCTTAATAAATTAAGACCGTTTTTACACAACGACCTAATCCGAGTTGGCGGCCGACTCTCCAATTCCGATTTAGATTTCGATAATCAACACCCGATACTTCTGCCTCGTGATGATCACGCGGTTAACCTGATAATACAATATTATCACAAAAAATATTTGCACGCAGGGCCAGAGTTGCTCCTGTCATTACTTCGCCAGAAGTACTGGATTCTATCTGCTCGGCGCGTAGTGCGGAGGATAGTGCACCAATGCAATGTTTGCTTTCGCGCGCGCCCGCGTTTGACTTATCCGCTGATGGCTGACTTGCCCGACTGTCGCACGAAGCAAGTTACGAAGCCATTCACCCACACAGGTTGTGACTACGCAGGGCCTATCGCTTACACTCCTGTTCGTCGCCGTGGAGCTAAGGCTATGAAGGCCTATATTTGCGTCTTCACATGTCTTACCACTCGCGCACTACATATTGAGGTAGCGACTGACCTGAGCACCGCCAGTTTTTTGGCCGCTTTAAAGCGTTTCCTGTCCCGCCGAGGCCCGGTAAAGGTCATGCATTCTGATAGGGGAACTAATTTTGTCGGCGCTAATTCTTACTTACGCGACTTTTACAAATTTCTAAACAGCGACGAATTCAGTTGCAGTCTCAAGCAGGAGCTCACAGAAAACCGAATTGAATGGAAATTTAACTGCCCAGCCAGTCCACATTTCGGGGGGTGCTGGGAGAGCATGGTGAAGGTGGTAAAGAATCACCTATTTAAAGTGATTGGTCAACAGCTGCTTTCATATGAAGAGCTGGTTACTGTACTCGCTCAAATCGAGAGTGTACTCAATTCGCGGCCTCTTACTGTGCTCAGTGCGGACCCCGCTGAACCCGCCGCGCTGACGCCCAGCCATTTTCTTCACACCGCGCCTTTACTTTCGTTGCCCGCGGCTGAAGTGCATGACGACAACCTCAGCCTACTTCATAGGCACTCGTTGCTCGATAAACTCGTACAATCCTTTTGGAGGAGATGGAGAGTGGAATACTTACATGGCTTGCAGACTCGACAGAAATGGAATGTTCCATCCTCTGCTATTATACCTGGAACAGTTGTAGTTATCATAGATGATAACGCGCCTCCGCTTTCGTGGCCATTGGCGATTGTCGACAAAGTTCATCCTTCAAGGGATGGAGTAACGCGGGTAGTTACTGTAAGGACTGCTAGGGGCACATACGCTCGCCCGGTTGTACGTTTATGTCCGCTCCCGTCACAATAAACAATACATTAGTATCTACCGCTGTAGTTTATAATTAGTTTTAGTTACCGCATTAGCTAGGCTATAATTTTGTCTCGTTTCACTTATGAATGTTTTAAAGGTGACCCTTTAAGGGGGGAGGAAATGGTGTCGCCACCTATCTTTTAATATATTTACTTTCATAATTTTCGCAAGGTTTCGATCCTAAAATCCTTTTCCCTATTTCCGCTTATGTCGTGCACCGCAACGCTACGTGTGGCAACACTGTCTGCACCACCCACAGACAATCAGTTCCGAAAACGAATTCATGGCCGCCGTCGCGCTAAGTTATTCGCGATTGAACTTATTTTCAAAATAGACGATTGGCTAGTTGCTAAAGTCTTCCGCTTATTCTTTATTCGTGGTGAACCGCTAACCGAAGAATATCAGTGTGTGTGTTGAGTGCTGCAGTGCTTTGGATTGCTCTGATCTCTGATCGATCGAGCACGTGGCGCCAGGCGAGGGTCTGGAAGCCGGCCGCCTTTTCCTGGTCTCCTGAACTGCCTCCAGCGACCAGGTAGGTGCACGACACTTCATCAACCCTTTCCCTCGGTGAGACACCTTGCTGTAGTTTCTTTTATTTTTTTTCTATCGAAGGGACTCCGGCTTAGCGGCGTTACCACATACATTTGACGAGCAATTATGAACATAGTCTGATTTCAACGAACGCACCATTGTTTTGTACATTATCTTCAACACGGTTTAACTTGTATTTATAAGTTAAATTTGTTAAAACATTTGCAACGTAAAAATTTCGAAGTAGGTATTTGACAAGCTGTCATCTTAGTTTTTTACTCATCGAACTCTATAAGTCATTGAAAAGTTAGTGTTGTTCGTAATCTGAAGTTATCTTTTATTTTTAACTAGCTGTTCGCTTCGCCTTTATAAGTTTTCCCGTGGGAATTCCGGTATAAAAAGTAGCCTATGTTCTTTCCCAGGGTCTAGACCATATGTATACCAAATTTCATTCAAATCCGTTCAGTAGTTTTGGCGTGAAAGAGTAACAGACAGACAGACAGACAGACAGACAGACAGACAGACAGACACAGTTACTTTCGCATTTATAATATTAGTAAGGATTTAATAAATTATTTTAATTTAATATTATTTGAATACAATAAAAATTTTTTTTCAAGAGCTTAATATAATTAACCGAAACGAAAAAAGGAAGAGGAAGAAATGAAAAAGCTCGACGGCATTTTAGACACGGCAAGCGATGACACAGTGGTTCCATTTATAATTACGGTCACCGGCGACACTTCTGATAGTGATGATGACGAAGACGAAGATTTAAATTTGTTTTAATAAACACTTTTTATATATAATCAGTTTTATTTTATAGTCTATGGCTTATATATTTAATCTAATTAGAACACTATGACATCACTATGGGCATAAACAATACGCTGTCAATGTCAGCCCGCCATATTTGTTTACATGATTGTTGGATTCTATTGCAAACGATTATACATGGCATGGTAGAAATTAAATTTAATTAATAAGTAACAACTTGTCAAAATAATTTTCAAAATAAGCGGTTGTGATTAAATTGTTACCATCGTATTATTTTTCCATTTCGTTTTGTGCTTTTTCTGCTGCTTTCCCTGTTATTTTTCACGCTACGATTCTGTTGAGTCGAGTATTCTGCTCCAAACCAGTGAACACAGTTGTGATGGTGATTTGAGACAGAGACTCCAGTGTTTTGAGAGAGAGACTCCTATGTAGATACTTACTTATTTGAGACAGGACTCCAGTGTTTTTGAGATAGGACGTGTATTTGTTGTGTTTATATGTGTAGTGAACATGTCGTACAAGAGGTGCTGTATTCCAGGCTGTTCATTTACTGCAGGTTTGTAAACGACAAACTACTTGATATCAACCGCAACCACCCACTACTTAGATAATGCTTTGATCTTACAAAATCACTTTTAGAATAACAACAGTTACTTAAACTAAAATAGTTATATAGATAGATATTCTTTATTTGTACACCATTAAAGTTAGTTATTTAAAATTTTCAGGTTCTGAAAATGCCCTGCATGATTTCCCGAACCCATCAAAGGATCTACATAGATTCATGATCTGGGTTAACAGTATCGGTGGAGATATTTTAAAATTGTCGAACAATTTTATATTCCAGAATCGAAGAGTCTGTCGCATGCATTTTGAAGAGAAGTACCATTGTAGGTTAAATAGACTCAGCAACATAGCTGTGCCAACCATGAACATGCCTTGTAAGTATGTCTTTCAGTTATTTTCGATTTTACCTAAGTGTATTTCACATCCGCACAGGGCCCGTGTGGTGGAATAGGTCTACAAACCCTTCCTTCATTGGAAGGAGACCCGTGCCCCAGCAGTGGAGATGTGATGAGTTGATGAGACTTGACTCGCAGACATCATAATATAGTTGGTTTGCAAACCACTTTTCCATACTCTGAGATTACATCAAATTAAGAAATTACACATTAAATTGTTAATGCCATAGGAACTATTTTTCATTACTTGTATCTTATCTTACAGGCCTCAACGCAAATACAACAGTGGAAACACCATTGCTTCATGAACAGCATCTGCTGAATGTTCCATCTGTCTCAACAGAACATAGGTCTGCCTATTTAACAAAGGCTGGACCATTAAAAGAAACACAAAATATGCCTATGATTACCCTCAGTGAGGTTGAAATGTCAAAGCAAAGAGATTATCTGAACGATAAAGTAAATATTGGTAAGTTAGAATTGCATATTAACAATGTTAATAATAACCATAACCATAAAGGTCCATGTTAGCCAGTGAATGATTTGGCTGATGATGATTGTAAAGTATGACAAATTCTACTCGTATGTGACAGTACAAATATACCTAAGCAGGAACTTCTTTTTTGATGTTGGTGCGGTGCGGTGACAAAGTAATCTGAAGAAATATAGCACCAACTTCAAAAAAGAACAGTTCCTGCTTAGGTATATTTGTACTGTCACATACGAGTAGAATTTGTGTAAACCTTAAATTATTTCTTACATTTTAGTGGTTTTTTGAAGTCGGTTTTTTAATTTTTTTAATTATTATTTTATTTTATAGTTTTTAGTTTATTTGCAATAATTTTCAATCAAAAGTAAGGTGCAAATGTTACCCAAAAGTCCTACTAATCAATACGAATCATTCAAGCCTAAACACGAAGTAGTTGCTATATATACTGTTGAGGAGTTCCCCTGACTGCCTTCTGTTTCCATCATCAGATCAGCTCAAGGTCACCATCATATTTTTTTGTTATAAGAACTATATTTACGTTCTTAATTTCATTAGAATCGGTTAACATGTGCCCGATATGGAAATTCATACCCTGTTTTTACCCCTTTACCCACTCTTGGGGGTGAGATAAAATTCTGAAAAAAAAATGGGACCACCTGGGAGCTCAACCCAATACAACAAAAAAAGAATTTTCAAAATCGCTTCATAAACGGCGAAGTAATCGGTGAACATACATAAAAAATAATATAACAAAAAAAAGATCCCGACGAATTGAGAACCTCCTCCTTTTTTTGAAGTCGGTTAAAAATAGTATTTCTAGTATAATACAAAGTACTCTGTGGTACTGACTTTTCCAAAAAGTTTTTCTGTTTTGACAGAATGCAACTTTTTATGTGTCAAAATCGTATGATAGTAAATAGTACCTAACTGTCAGCTATAGAAAGATAGGTTATGTTATTGAAACAAACGGTAGCGTCAGTATTTAAATTTGATTTAAATTTTCTTTGCCTGGTAGTTAATCAGTGACTGTGACCATGGAAGTGTGACTCTCGAGTCTCGACTAACATGTCGTTTCTCACTTGTTGTATAACTGGCTGTTCAGATAAGGAAGGTGGCGATGGTAAATATTCATTTGTAATTGTGATCCTGTACGCACATCCTATAGACCCCATAGTTACCAACTGACCCCAAGATTATCAAACCTACATAGGTCATCCGTAAGTATTTAATTATTGTAGTTGAGTTGACTCATTTAAGTATAACATGGGCTATGGCTACTATTATACTATATAATTTACTTCATATTCTATTCTCTGTGGGAGTCTTAGTGCCTGCACCTGTCTCTCTAGTGGAACCTTTGTGCATATCCCCTTAAGTTGATAACTCCCTTCCTTAGCTTGGACCATTCCCCACCATGCTGGTCTTCTGCGGATTAGTTGGTTCACACATCTATTTTTTTTCTTCATGATAAGCAGGTTTCCTCTCAAAGTTTTCCTTTGCTGTAAGAAAGTTCATTCTACATAAATTCCAAAAAACTCATTGGTACACGCTACAGGATTCAAACCACACAATTATAATTAAGTACGTTTTTCAGGTGGACCATGGCATCACTTTCCTAATCCAAAAACAGACACAGCGCGATTTCGTCAATGGGTATTAAAAGTTGGACTACCGATTATTGGGCTTGAAGATGATTACATCTATCGGAACAGGAGAGTATGTCACAAGCATTTTGATGTGAAATGGCACTACACAACAAACCGGATATGTCGTTTGGCTATTCCTACTCTGCATCTTACTGGTTAGTAAAAATAATAATTCCAATACTACCTTACTATTATCAATTGCCATATGTAGGGTAACTAAATGCATTTAGATGTAATCTTAAAAATAATAATTTTATACCTTGGGAACATAGATGAAAGATAGTTGTTACATGATGTATTTATTATATTTTTATTATTATTTATTCATGAGAAATGGTTGTAAAAGTTAAAAACAAACAGGCTTAACTGCCTGGAAGAATCACCTAATCAGAAATATGACTGTGACCAATGTGGCAAGCAGTGTAAGGCTCGTACAGGCCGTTCAGTCACAAGAGAAAATGTAGCACTCGGAACCCACAGCAGCTGTAACAATCATCTGTCAAGATGCAGTGGCCAATGATGATCAGCTGATATAGTTATATTATTTATGGTTTTATAAGTGTTTGATTTGTTGTAGGTATTTTATTTTATGTATTAAATTACAAACTACACAACAAATACACAACATAATGGTTGACTTTCATACAATGCATTATGGGGTCCAATCGAATATATATAGATATTTATTTATGTATGTATTGTATTATTACATATAAGGTCTAGGTATGTAATTATTAATAGCTATGTAGGTTTAAAGTATTTATATGTGTTCATAATATATTTAAGTATTATTGTATGTAGGTATTTACACATTGTTCATAGTAATTATGTTGTATTTTCTCTTGTCTTGTCACACGTTACCCCTTTCTTTATACTTTATATTTCCTTTCAATGTGGTTGTCTGGAAGAGATTACTTTTAGTAATAAGGCCGCCGATTGTACCATTTTTCTTTTCTATGTTTGTGATACTATTTCGTTTTGTGTGCAATAAAGTGTATTTTATCTTTAGCCCAGGTGTCAGGCTCAACAACACATAGAAAGAGTGGGTACATCCCATAGAGTACTTATTGAAAACTGTGTTCTTGTACCTCATAATTATTAAAAAATACACTCGAAATATAACTATAAAAAAAATCTGATGTCGATTTATTTAATAATAACCTAATATAGAAATCAAGGAAAATAATATTTCAAAAGCATTTCAATAATAAGTAAGATACTTTTTATGTAAAACAATATTTATGTACCTATCTATCTATTAACTTTGGAAAAAAAAATTAACTATAAATATAAGTATTTACAAAAGAGTTAGTTTTGATGTTTCAAGTTAGGATTTAGTATTATATTTTGTAATATTCCATTCTACATTTACATCTTTCATGGCTACTATAAACTGTACTTAAATTTTATTTTGATATTTTTTGTATGTTTTTTTAATTTATCTTTATTATGGCAACAAACAGCAGTCATACTGTTGTTGCCATAATAAAGATAAATAATAAAAAAATGCTTTATGAATGAAATTCTAACTAATATTCCTAACTTTCCTAACTAATATTATAAATGCGATTGTAACTGTGTTTGTCTGTCTGTCTGTTACTCTTTCACGCCAAAAGTACTGAACGGATTTGAATGAAATTTGGCATACATACGGTTTAGACCCTGGGAAAGAACATAGGCTACTTTTTATCCCGGAATTTCCACGGGAAAACTTTTTAAGCCAAAACGAAGCGCGCAGGGACAGCTATTAGTATATATAAGTACCTTCTGAGACCTATCTTTATACCATCTATCGAGGATGCGGGTTTGGATATACATAAGGATATGTATGGGACAGTAACAGAGATGGAAAATATATATTTTGAATTTGTATTTTGTTTGATTTCCTGTCCATTGACCTAATGTTATATGCTAGTACATAATACATTAATGTATCTGCTAAAGCCCTTGTATATTTATATTATACTAGGTCCGAAGTCCAGCCAACCAAATATACTCGACCATGACTATTGCTCGCAAAATATAGAAGAAGATAAGTTGCTCGACACAAACGCTGCTGACGACACAGAAGCTGTGCCATGCGATGGAAGACCTGATGATGACCATGACGAAGTAGAGGGCCAAGTTGATGAAGATATAAACACAGGTAAGTAACTTTTATTTTTAGTATGGCTTTGATGCGCCCTTATCCGAACGGAGAGTAGTTTGTAAAAATTGGCGTTCATCAGATAATTTTATATTTATACGATAAATAAAAACATTTGACTTTGACATTGATGCTCGGAAAGGTTTATTTCTCTTGGGAGAGGAATTGAGAACAGAAACTCAAGAGCCTTCTATTCGAAATAGAACTTAAATACAAACAAAGATAATTTTCTTCCAGAAATAACTGATGAAGAAAATGTTGAAGTTTTACAATATGCTGCTGAAGAGTCGGGGGCGGGCGCGGACCCGCTGTGCGAGGAGCCTGAAGAAGAAGAAGAAGAGAAACCGGACGTCGACGAGCTCAATACTCAAATGGAAAAACTCTTCGGTACGTACCAACGGATAAATAATCCATGCGGGCTGGGGCGTCACTTTATGGGTGCGGGCGTAGCGACGGCGAAAACGCCGTCAAAACAAAAGTGCACAACGCTATGTTTTTAATACATTTAATTAATTCGCCGTCGTTCCACCCGTCGCAAGTTTCGTGCCCGCAGACTATAATTATGACAATCACAATCATATAGACTCACTCACTTCCATCCAAAGGTTGTCTGGTAGAGATTGCTATAAGCAATAAGGCCGCCTCTTTGTACTGTTTTATTTTTAAGTTTTTTTTTTTTTTTTTTTTTAATTTTTGTTCTTGGTGCAACTAAAGTGTAATGTATTGTATTACGTAGAAAATAAAGCCTTTCGAAGAGCTGCTGCGCGAGCCTTACTGTAACGAGATAGAGTGGTCTATCTCGTTACAGTAAACGTGCCGATGCACGACAGCTCTCGTTCGTTTGTATTTCGTCATTGTACAGTGACCTTACATATTTCTGAAATATACCTATACCATGCGCAGGCAATCTAACCTCAAAAGCCCCGCTGTCAGGAAACTTGATAGAAAAAATAACGCAATGAAGTGTAAAGCACACTCCTTTTATAACAATCTAAAATTAATTAAAATAGTCTTCTATAATATCTGTTCCACAGCCGAAAACATGGCAAGAGTGAGCAGGGTGGAGGACCTAGAGCAGTGCTGTCATCTCTGTCTGTCTCGGGAAGGCTCACTGGCGCCGCTACTGGGCTCGGGACTGGAGGAAATGCTGATGGATCTCTTCAGTTTGGAGGTAACGGTCTTGCTATTCAGTTATTTTTACTTATGCCTAGTTTCACCGTAGTGTGTTAGATCATTAACACCCCTGTTAATAACTACACTGTAAAGTCATCCATTATACGTCACCTACGAATATATATGTCGCAGGCATTTTGTAAGATCTCGCCGTTTACATACGGCGTCGTCAGTTTACAAACGCTCGCTGTTTTGTAATATGCCGAAGGCAAAATGTATATTGCCAAGTCATTTTATAGTATGCCACAACATTTCATTGACAATCCATACGCCGTTTACATAAAGCCGCGGCAAATTGAAGAATTTAGTTCTGGTTCTCACCACGCGCGGCGCTGTTGATCACAACAACAAAAATGGCATCAAGTAGTGGTTCTATGACTCAATAAATATTCAAATAACTGCAAATATTACTTGTGTAGAAGCTCTTTCATCAAATAATTGTGACTTTAAAGTCATTTATTACCAAGTAAAAAGGCCGTAGACGAACGACAAAGTTTTTGAGGTTATCCCGCACCTAAAAACTACTACGTTATCCATAGATCCCGGTGTACGAAGGACACATGCAGGATATTAATTTAGAGCTTCATAAATTGGCCATGCTAACTTTCTGAACAAGAATGGAATGCTTAAAACCGTTTCGAGGAATATGCTTTCTGTACAATTTCTAGTTATCAGATTTTAAATTAAGTCTCTATTTTTTAATTATTCAATAAAAACTAATAACCTTCATTTGACCTTACCATTAGAATGTTTTTGGGATTTATGCACATAATGCATTTGCCAATTAACAAAGTACTCTGTGGCATTTGTCTACAAAAAAAACTGTTAACGTCAAAAGCAAACGTCTAAATCGTGTGTTTATTTATCTTTGCCATTTGTTACAGAGAGTTAGAAGTAGAAAAATTGATTTAATTTATAAATGGGCAAAGTAGATGGAAAGAGAAGGCCTGGAAGGAGGAAATTGACGTGGCTGTGCAATATAAAAGAGTGGACCGGTGTAAAAACCGTGGAAGAAATATTTAAACTAGTAAAGAATAGAGAGCGCTGCAAAGAGAGTTCCAATGGTGGAAAGGCACTATAAGAAGATTTATCTTTTCTACCTTGTTTTGAAACTCTACTACGAATAAATAATAAACGAGTTGATACTACGATGGCAACAAGAGAGGCTCATTCCGAAAATGCTGCCTCTCGAAATTTGGCTCGAGCTTAACCCCTCGGCTGTCGACCAACCTTTATAAGGTGGGCAATAAATAGTCCACATATTATGTCCCGCCATCTCTAAAGATGTTACTGGTCTGCCGTTTTTAAGTGAGTGATATTGCCTATGTGAACTACATTTATCTTGCTTTTACCTCAACTAAGTGTAAAAAAACGACAAGGATGTAATAACCTATCGGCTGTTAAATCGGCTCCCAACCGACCTTTATATCCTTATAAAACCTGATGCTCGATTCGCCTCATTGAGGCGCGTTATTGAAAAAATATTAAATAATAAAAATGATCAACGAAGCGTGTTGTTTTAATTTATTGGTGTAATATAATTAATATTTTGTACTAGTTTTCATGTACCTCCTGTAGGTTGGCAGAAAATGCTCTTAGCATTAAGCCCTCATTTTGTACATTTATTTCTTATATTTGTGCAATGTATGGAAAAATCGCCGCGAGTACTAAACACAACTCTGGAAACAGCGTTAAAAAAATGTTGTGATGATTGGATAATTCTGTATAATGGCGTATGTGTATCGTTTCTGAAGGAGCATACTTTGTAGGTGATAAAATAAATTTGGATTTGGATTTAAAAATAACAATATGAGAAGGGTCCTATCGTGGGAGTGGTAGGGAAAACACAATCTCAGGGTAAAACAAACGTTCACTGTATTTCAAGGTTCTACAGACACGTAATAATGCAAGTGAGGTAATCTTATTGTAACACTAAACTAATGTCCGTTGGGAGCGCGAGCGAGCGTGTAGCCGGGAAACGGGTTGGCGCCGACTGACTGCGCGGGCTTCGCTGGCCGGTGGCGCGAGCGCGGGGTGCGCGCGGGTGAAGGGGAGGACGCGGGACGCGGTCTGCGCAGTAGAGCTGCGCAGTAAAACGGCGCGGCGGCGTGGGACGCTAACCGTTTTCGGCGCGCGATTTGTTTTCGCGGGAAAACGGTTAGGAGTCTTGTTACATCCTCCCCCTCTAGTCCGAACTAAGCGCCCTCGCGTTCGGAGTAGCATGGTGACAGCCCTGGTCCTCCCCCTAAACTGTTCGTCGTCCTCGAGAACACTGATGGTCGGACGGTGGGGTGGTCTGCGCAGGGGTTCTGCGCGCGCGCGCGCGCTGCGTGCTGGTAGAAGGCACCGGGCGGGCCAGCTCTGCCTGACGAGGCGGGCGGCCGGGCTCCGTGTGCTCCCAGAAGGCACCGGGCGGGCCAGCTCTGCCTGACGAGGCGGGCGGCCGGGCTCCGTGTGCTGGTGGAAGGCACCGGGCGGGCCAGCTCTGCCTGACGAGGCGGGCGGCCGGGCTCCGTGTGCTGGTAGGGGAGGCGGCGGGAGCGCGCGCCGCGGGCACGCTGGGCGCGCCGGGGCGGGTCATCACCGTCCTCTCCATGAAGACAGAGAGCTGCGCCGCCGTTACGCAGGCGAACGCGTCGAGTATAGCGGCGGTCGCGGCGGGGGTAGCGCGCGCCGCGGGGCTGCACGCCGCTTACTCGTAGGGCGCGTCGTGCGTGGCGGGCGCGTCGTGCGTGGCAGGGGAGGCGGCGGGAGCGCGCGCCGCGGGCACGCTGGGCGCGCCGGGGCGGGTCATCACCATCCTCTCCATAAAGACACGGTTGGTCTTGGCGGCCTTGGCGACGGTGTCCAGCAGCACGCAGGCGAACGCGTCGAGTGTAGCGGGGAGGCTGCGCGCCGCGTACTCGTATAGCGCGTCGTGCGTGGCGGGCGCGTCGTGCGTGGCAGGGGAGGCGGCGGGAGCGCGCGCCGCG
This sequence comes from Plutella xylostella, assembly GCF_932276165.1. Classification (NCBI taxonomy): domain Eukaryota; kingdom Metazoa; phylum Arthropoda; class Insecta; order Lepidoptera; family Plutellidae; genus Plutella; species Plutella xylostella. The sequence continues at coordinate 7,706,168 of NC_064005.1, forward strand.
GGCACACTGGGCGCGCCGGGGCGGGTCATCACCGTCCTCTCCATAAAGACGCGGTAGGTCTTGGCGGCCTTGGCGACGGTGTCCAGCAGCACGCAGGCGAACGCGTCGAGTGTAGCGGGGAGGCTGCGCGCCGCGTACTCGTATAGCGCGTCGTGCGTGGCGGGCGCGTCGTGCGTGGCAGGGGAGGCGGCGGGAGCGCGCGCCGCGGGCACACTGGGCGCGCCGGGGCGGGTCATCACCGTCCTCTCCATAAAGACGCGGTAGGTCTTGGCGGCCTTGGCGACGGTGTCCAGCAGCACGCAGGCGAACGCGTCGAGTGTAGCGGGGAGGCTGCGCGCCGCGTACTCGTATAGCGCGTCGTGCGTGGCGGGCGCGTCGTGCGTGGCAGGGGAGGCGGCGGGAGCGCGCGCCGCGGGCACACTGGGCGCGCCGGGGCGGGTCATCACCGTCCTCTCCATAAAGACGCGGTAGGTCTTGGCGGCCTTGGCGACGGTGTCCAGCAGCACGCAGGCGAACGCGTCGAGTGTAGCGGGGAGGCTGCGCGCCGCGTACTCGTATAGCGCGTCGTGCGTGGCGGGCGCGTCGTGCGTGGCAGGGGAGGCGGCGGGAGCGCGCGCCGCGGGCACACTGGGCGCGCCGGGGCGGGTCATCACCGTCCTCTCCATAAAGACGCGGTAGGTCTTGGCGGCCTTGGCGACGGTGTCCAGCAGCACGCAGGCGAACGCGTCGAGTGTAGCGGGGAGGCTGCGCGCCGCGTACTCGTATAGCGCGTCGTGCGTGGCGGGCGCGTCGTGCGTGGCAGGGGAGGCGGCGGGAGCGCGCGCCGCGGGCACACTGGGCGCGCCGGGGCGGGTCATCACCGTCCTCTCCATAAAGACGCGGTAGGTCTTGGCGGCCTTGGCGACGGTGTCCAGCAGCACGCAGGCGAACGCGTCGAGTGTAGCGGCGGGAGCGGCGGAATTTGCGCGCCATTTTTTGTTTTATTGACCCAGTCCCGATACTTTTTACACAGCGTAGTACTTAATCTTGTTTCTCGTAATATTATCTAAATAAATAATATATTAAGTAGGTATGGAGTAAATATACAAATTGTGGTATTTTTCTCCTACATCCCGGAAATAACGATATTGAATGATGAAATCTGCAAAATGGCCGCTGACAGGTGAGGGGTTAACAATGTTATGATTTTAGAGTTAGATGACAATGACATTCTACCTCACTGACGTTAAGTAACACTTTTGCTTTTATTTGTAGCGCAGGCAAGGATAAATCCTATAATGCATTTATGTGAAGTCAGCCGCAAGACATTCAGCCGGCCAAATTTTAAATAAATATTAAAAATAGTTGTAATGAATAAAATACAAAAATAACGAAATTAGTTTCTTAAAATGGTCTATATTTTCAAAATAAATTATAAAAAATACATATCATAGATTGGTAGCATGGCCAATTGTTTAGTAAAGGGTTTACCTAACGTTTTCCTAAGTTTAGTGAATTAGGGCACCAGTGTTTGTTTTTATCTGGAAATGCCTAGTTTTATTGTTCTGTATAAATGACTACGTTTTTTTATTTAAATGTATCTTTTTATTAAATATATAAATAAACTTATGTAGTACCTGCTTAGGTACCTACTTTAGAAAACAAATGTAAAAAGTCTTACTTGAAATCCTGAAATAAAGTAAGATTTTTCCATTACTTCAAAGTTCAAACTGGTTTTATCATGGTCACCCTAAAACTGCAATTGTCGTCGAGATCAGAACGATTGAACGAGTTATCAATATGCCTTCGGCAAATTACAAAACAGCGAGCGTTTGTAAACTGACGACGCCGTATGTAAACGGCGAAATCTTACAAATTGCCTGCGACATATACAGGGTTATTGGTAAGTAGATCGGATCCTTTCAGGAGGTGATAGAGGAAGGCATTTCCAGTCGATTGAGCCCTATAATGCATTATCCGAAACTTAACCATTTCTAAGATATTTAATATTTAAGATTTTTTAATTTTTTGCCAAAATTTTATGTTTGTAACCAAAAATAAAAAAAACTAGCCATATTTCAATAACTTTTTTGGTTGTTTTGCAGAAGTAACGCCTTAATTAACTAATTAAAATAATTAAATCTGCATTATTAGACTTAAATTAGACACAAAACCTCAAAATAGTAAAACATTTAAAAAATATATGCAGAACGTAAAAACAAATAAGTTAAATTAAAAAAGAATGTCATATGACAATTTTTTGTGCACTTTAGCTAAAAAACATTGTTAACTTATAAGCTTTCAAATGAGATATTTCAATATCAAATCTATTTAGATATCACCAAGATATGGCTAAAACAACCAGAGAAAGCGGAGAAAACTCAATAGGGGATTCCATACTAAAGTCAACAAGACTGAAAACAATCACACTTTTTACCTTTAAATTAGGCTAAACTTGTTCGTTTTTCTATTGAATTTCGTCCGCCTGTGCTGATTGTTTTGGCCATATCTTGGTGATACCTTAATTGATTTGATATTGAAATATCTTGTTTGAAGGCTTATAAGTTGACCATGTTTTTAAGCTAAAGTGCACAAAAAATTGTCATATGACATTCTTTTTTAATTTAAGTTATTTGTTTTTACGTTCTCAATATTTTTAAAAAATGTTTAACTATTTTGAGGTATTGGGTCTAATTTAAGTCAAATAATGCAAATTTGATTATTTTAATTAGTTTATTAAAGTGTTGCTTCTGCAAAACAACCAAAAAAAATATTGAAATATGGCTAGTTTTTTTAATTTTCGGTTTTAAACATAAAATTCTGGCAAAAAATAAAAAAAAACTTAAATATTGAATATCTTAGAAATGGTTAAGTTTAGGATAATGCATTTTTAGGTTCAATCGACTGGAAATGCCTTCCTCTATGACCTCCTGAAAGGATCTGGTCTACTTACCAATAACCCTGTATACTACGTATATATATATATATATAAATCTGGACAGATGTGTCAAAAGTCAAAAACTAATTATGATGTTATGATGTAACAGAGTATGTCGAAACTGGGGCTTAACCTGTTACTGAAAAGTGAGATCCTTGTTTTAAATTTGGAGACATGTTTGGGTGTGAATTGATCAATCAGTCGCTGTATTACTATAAGGTTGGTTGTTGTTTGTGTGCAGGTGCGGGCGGGCGACGTGCCGGCGCAGGCGTGCGGCGACTGCGCGGCGCGCGTGTCCTCCGCGCACTCCCTGCAGCGCACCGTGCGCGCCGCGACCCGGCACCTGGCGCGCCTGCTGCAGGTACCGCACACACACACACACACACACACACACACACACACACACACACACACACACACACACACACACACACACACACACACACACACACACACACACAGCTCCGCGCACTCCCTGCAGCGCACCGTGCGCGCCGCGACCCGGCACCTGGCGCGCCTGCTGCAGGTACCGCACACACACACGCACACACACACACACACACACACACACACACACACACACACACACACACACACACACAGCTCCGCGCACTCCCTGCAGCGCACCGTGCGCGCCGCGACCCGGCACCTGGCGCGCCTGCTGCAGGTACCGCACACACACACACACACACACACACGACACACACACACACACGCACACACACACACACACACACACACACACACACACACACACACACACACACACACACACACACACACACACACACACACACACACACACACACACACACACACACACAGCTCCGCGCACTCCCCGCAGCGCACCGTGCGCGCCGCGACCCGGCACCTGGCGCGCACACACAAATACATATGCAGTAAGCGAGATATCTTTTCAGTGAAAATATGAATGAAATAGTATCCATACATTTCTTAGTATTCAGAGTCCTCATATTCTACTCTTATATTTGCAGGGAACAATGGATTCGACAGTTGAAGATGGCGTCGAGCTAAATAGTGCAACGGCAGAAACAAAAGAGCCTTCACTCGAACCAGTAACTGCGGACAACCAAGAGGTTACGATGGAAATGACAGAAGAATATAAAAGTAATATAGAGACAGAAGTTCAAGAGTATTCGCCTGAACCATTGAATACGGAAGAACAAGACGTTTTGATGGAAGATGTTCAAGATACTGTGCAGGCGGCTGATAAATTATCCGATGACGGTATGTCAAATTATAACCTACAGATAAAATGCTGCGTTGATTAGTTAATATCATTTTATTGTCTTTACATCATCTTAATACAGTCATATAGGTATTTTCTGTTTCAAGATCAGAAATCGGATATTTTGAGGATTTATATTACTCTAAGGCCCTGTCTCACAATGTTTGGCTAATGGAACCCGTGGGATGAGACATGCTGCCATCGTCTAAAACATTATTACAGCGAGAGATACAATATATTTTATGCCACAGGTGGCCACTATCCAGACATTGTTTAACAGTTCCTAAAGTTGGTTTTAGCTTTGTAAGTATGGAAGGCATATATCTATATACTATTTTTTTTGTCAAACTCTCATGGTAATATTTTGTTTATTAATTAGAGTGTATTTTAACTATTCCTTACAGTCGATAGTGAAAAGACAAAATTTCGCGGTCTGGGGATCACTGAATTTTTCAACTGTAAAATGTGCCATTTTAAATTTAAAAAGTGCATTCCATATAAGTTAACAACTAAACTTTAGGTAAACAAGCGCCCGGTCTCTGTTTATGACCATTGTGTTTTTCTAACAATGGGTTGTTTTTAACCGACTTCAAAAAAAGGAGGAGATTCTCAATTCGTCGGGATCTTTTTTTAAAATATATAATACGACACAACGTATGATTACAGCTATGAAAATTGCATTGTTTTTTTGTTTTTTCAGAATATTCGTTGCCCGATCTGCCATTTGAATTCGATAACGTAAGTATCAAATACTTATACAGAAATAATTACTTTAAGATTTTAATAGTAATAGATCATGGTAATCAAATAAGGCATTACGCATTTTAAGTCGGAAAAAGTTTTTTGGCTATAAGATTCGCTTAGCCGAAATTCGTACAAATGTCATGATGCGTGATTAAACAAACTCACTTTTGCATTTATTACGTTTGATGGCTAGTTTGGTATCTACCGGACCGCGTGCAGAATGGGGACGCTTAAATATAATACTTTAAGAAGTATACAAAAAGTAGACTAGGTATACGAGTATAGTATTTTAACAAATATGTATTTCATTTGCAGAAGTCGCGAGAGAAGCATGTTTGTTCTTTATGCGAAGAGTCGTTTACGAACTTGACGTTCCTGTTGAAGCATAAACGTGAAAAACACGGCGTGGAGGAGAGACACGTGTGCCGGTTCTGTGGTGAGTGGACCAATCAGCAGCCGACGTGGCAAGCTCGGACCAATTAGCAGCCGCCGCGTGCGGCCGTGGACCAATCAGGGACTTGTCATCACATATGCAGAATGCAGAATGGAAAAATGTCCAACCCACGCACGCCTCGGTTATGTCAGTTTTTTTAAGTGCCTAGTATAATATAATATGTAGGGAGACATCTCACACACGGCAAGTTAGGCAGAGCCTATAATATGGGTATCGGATAGCTTCTATTATACTTACATAGATACATATTATTGTACATTATTAACACCCAAGACCCATGTAAAAATATATTTCTGTCATAAACAAATATCTGCCCCGGCTGAGGATCGAACCCGGGACCTTCGGCATAGCAGTCAGGGCCACTAACCACTACACCATTAGGTGGTCGAACCTAATCATAATTATATTCATACGGCTTCATTGTGTTTATTTCAGGAAAGATTGTCAAATATAGAATTGACAAACATGAGAGGCTACACTTCGATTCTAACCAAGTGCGCAAGTGAGTACGCAAGTAACATTTATTGCCAAGTAATTAAACTTTGTGCTGCCTTGAACCCGCAAATTCTATCCTTATAAATGTTTTCCTAATTATGAAATGAGTCGCTTTCCAATGACGATGACGACGAATGATTACATTACAAACGGGTCAGCCGTTGGCGTGAAGAAGTAACTAATATACACACACACATACAAACTTTCGGCTTTATGATATATTAGTAGTAGGATAACATGAACAAACATGTATTGTATTGCAGGAAGCACAAGTGTGAAATGTGCGGCGCTGAATTCGGCATCCTGGGGCACTGGCGGCGGCACGTCCGGTGCATGCACAACGGCCAGCGCCTGCCCGTGTGCCACGCGTGCGTGCGCGCCTTCGACACTAGAGGTGAGCTAGCACGGGCCGCAAGACTAGCACGACAAGACGTGACAAAAGCTATGAATTGGTTGATTCACAATATTTAAAATAAGAAAAGAGCAGAAATAATTTATTTGTGAAACATATGTTTAAAGATTAGTATTACATAAAAGTGCTAGCTTGCCACGTACTCACACGTCTTTCTATTGAACAGTGTAAACAATTATATTCGAATCTTTTGAATGAGTAATTTATTAACATCAATATTATTATTACTTTATAGAATTATACTATGATCACCTGAAGGAAGTACATGGCGATAAGAATCCGTATAAATGTTCGCTGTGTCCCAGAGTTTACAAAGGTAACATGTTATATTATTTACTTAACATATTATTTACTTAATTATTGTATAGTTCTTATACTATCGCGTATGTTTTGTTTGTAGCCATCATCCTGACACCTATTCTATTCTATTTCTGTGGGGGTGTAAGTACCTGCCCCTGGCTCTCTCAAGTGGAACCTTTTGTGCATATCCCCAAGGTCTAAACTGCCTTCCTAAGCTTGGACCATTTCCCACCACGCTGGTCCACTGCGGGTTGGTGGGTTCACATATATAGATGTGCTAAATCTAGATATGCAGATTTCCTCACGATGTTTTCCTTCACCGTAAGAGCGATGGTATACATTGTACTTAAGTTAAAAGAACTCATTGGTAGTTGTCAGCGCCGGGATTCTCTCTCACTCGACTCTTGCGTGAGAAGCGGGAGCTTACCCGACTGAGCTACCACCGCTCTCCACCTATGCTGACACCACACTTCGCTATTTGTATTTGTTATTGGATCTGCTTAATAATGTTGGCGAATATACTGACCGGCTTGCTACTTTAACTGTCTCGTCAACTTTATTTTGCGACAATCAGCCAAAAACTTATGCTAGTGTCGTTTTCTGAATTGGTACTGTATATTTCAGACCCGGAAGTGTTCAACCGACACATGAAGCGTCACTACAAGAATCAAATCAAGACGATAAGACCGCCGCCGGTCGCGTCCACCGACCCAGTGGCCCAGATCATCGCCGCTGTGTCTCAGGACATTCACTCAGACTCTCAGAATAAGGACCAGGAGTGCAGAAATAAGTAAGAGATTTTCTCATACCACACACACAACAGCTGTCGCTATACGGGCTCTTTATTGACGTAGATAAAGGTCACTATATTATTATCGCGGTTCTCCGTAATTAAAGCGCCATGATTAGTGGAATGCGGATTAAACGAGTTTTCGACGTCGATTACAATCCCGTGCAGCGACCGCTAAATTAGTTTAAAAAAAACATACATATGTACAGACGAATTGAGAACCTCCTCCTTTTTTCGAAGTCGGTTAAAACTTCCTCCTGTAATCGATTGTAATAGCGAGTGGTCTGTGCATTCTCTATGATGCGGATTTGATCACGTACGCGGGTTTGCCCCACAACCGTTCATATATACAAGTATTCATTGTAACGCGTGGAATATGCACGCGAGACGCGGGAAATTGGCGTGCAATCCCGCGTGCGTGATGAAATCCGCATGCTGTTAAAAACAGCTTAACATAGAGAATGCACAGACCACTCGCTATTGACATCACTTCCAGTGTGGTTTTGCTCTCTGATAATCTGATGTAAAATGTGTATTGCAGCAACTACAAGTGTGAAATGTGCGGTGCTGGGTTTGCGCAAAAGTTGTACTGGAAGCGACACATCAAGAGGAAGCACAACGGGCAGCGCCTGCCCGTGTGTCGCGAGTGTGTGTGCGCCTTTGACACAAGAGGTTAGTTTAAAACATTTTGATTGAATAGATAAAATATACTTTTTTCTATTTGAAATGACCAGTATAAAGAACTGCATTTGGTACAGACCTGGTATATGTATATTTGCTACCAAATAACAGCACATACATATATAATACTAATACTTTTAAACATTGCACTTAAACACGTGGTCCACTTTTGTCAGTGATTGAAATGGAGATAGGTCGAAATAATATATGGAGCGAATTTACAACGAAAAGCGGTTTTGTAAAACTGATAGTCAGTAAAAAATGCAAAAGTATTTGTAATCATTTAGATAGAAACAAAAAATAGAGCTAGAGTGATGGTCGATAATATATCTTGAATCTCTTTTGAAATCATGATTCCCTTTTTCGTACTTCGTTTTAATAATATCACAGAAATTATATTTCTTTACAACATGGTTCATTACTAAGTATACAAGTCTGGTTTCTGTATCTTAGTAAGAACACAGATATTATGAACTGTAAAATCATGTAAGTTTATATCGGAATTTAGGTTCATAATTGGAAAATCAGAGGTATTTAATTAAATCAGACTGACCATATACGTACTTATAAATATGTTATTAGCAATCAGAATGTTATAACTTTTTAACAAATGAAAGTTATTTTTTTTCAGAATTATACTTCGATCATTTGAAGGAAGTACACGGCGATACGACTCCGTTCAGGTGTTCCATGTGTCCCCGAGGCTTTCAAGGTAAATAAAATTTACTTACTTACAACAGTATTTCATCATCATCGTCCGTAAGAAAAACACGTCCATTCACACTTTAATGTAAAATTAAATAATAATTCCGCACTTAAATTGGACCCAAATCTCCATTTAAAAACGTCAGTGTGCCATAAGTAATATTACTACATATTATCTCGAAGTGATTTTAGAAGCGACATCGACATCAGTTAACTGACTGTACTTTGCCAAACTGTAAACTAACTCTGTTTCTTTCAGAAAAGCTAAAATTGGATCGTCACATAATCCTCCACAATAAGTCTATTATAAAATCAGTTCCCGTCGAAACTGAGACCAGCGACGCAGTAGCTCAGATAATCGCTGCTGTATCTACGGATATTGACCCTGATCCTCAGAATAACGAACAAGTTATACGCTTTAAGCAGTAAGTGTTTGTTTACAAACTTATTCGTATAACAGTGGCATAGTAGACCTGGAGAGTATAGTTCAGTAGCTAAGTAAATTGCTACATAAAAAACCGTCAGTGCTACAAGTGTGAAATGTGAAGCCCTGAGTTCCGCGTGAAAGAAATTCTGTTTATGATCCCCTGTTTCTGGTATTATTTATGAATGGCTTGTACTTAAACGCCCACCAAAAATTATCCAACTCTACCTACAATAAATTCCAAGTCTCCGCTAAAACGGATATAAATCATCACCAAATCATTTCTCTTATAAAATTGTAGATATCAGTATTTTTTTTTACTGCATATCATAAAACTATATGCCATTAACATTTATTTCAAACCATCACATTAATTCACCTGTACCTTATGTGTAGGCGCCACAAGTGTGAAATGTGCGGCACTGAGTTTCGAGTGAAGGGGTGCTGGCTGCGACACATCAATAAGAAGCACAACGGGCAGCGCCGGCCGGCGTGCCGCGAGTGCGGGCGCGACTTCGACACACGCGGTGAGTGCAAACAGCGCACTTGTCTCATCACACTAAGTGCCAATTTCTCCACAGTCGGTTATCTAACCGACCAGAGATGGTACCTACATCAATTATAGGTACATCATCTCCATATAAAATTGACAAAATTTCAAATAAAATGCTCACTGATTTTATTTTATTTTCGAGGAGATAGGTATCACAAATTTAGATGACCCGTATTTTTTATTTCTTAATATTTCTATAGTTTATAATATTTTTTTAATTTCAAAGTTTAAAATATTTATAACTTGAGTGACGTCACGTAGAGGCTTTAAATAAAAATATTTTCGTTGCCTGCCTAACTTAAAAAAAAAGTTTGATGATATTAACTTGACATGAACAAGGACCAATCAACTTCAACTTTATTTTGTGGCAAGGACCAATCACGAACTTTCGTCATCGACAAGGACATATAAAAGTGACAGACATTTGAGTGATGTTTGTCATTGTCAAAGTGACATAACATGTTATTTTTTGTTCATGTTTGTAGAAGTAAAAGCGCGTTTAATTATTATGCCACATCGTGATGTCACGAATGAGAATTTAGAATTTTATGTTTTTCTCTAAAATAAATCAATAGAAAAATCGGAAACATTTTTTTTTGTAAATATTAGAGCCATACCTCTAAATGGTTTTCGAATTTCAACTGTATAAAATTTTGAAATGTTGTAAATTCTTGACAGATGTGTCAAAAGTCAACCACTAATACCTGGATTATGCTCTAACCGACTATGGAGAAATTGGCACTAAATTCTGCTTTTTAATCTCAGATACTAAATTGACAGATTCTGTACGGTTCATCAATAGTCGATTGTCCCGCGAGATCGTCCCGTATCGTTCTAATAGCGGTTATCTGTCAATTTAGTATCTGAGATTAGAAAAGAGAGTTTAAAGTCTGACGCTTACTCTAAACAGAACCAAGTGCCAAGACCAAAAACTCTTTATTACGGCAACAATTACACTCGCGAGCAATGAAAAAAATCCAGTGACAATGTGACAATAGCACCTGATTCCTTCTCAACGGAAAAGACTACCTTAATGACGTCTGCAATATAGAAGTACATCAGAACTAAAAGCGTAAATATTTTGACCAACTTCTAAATGAAATGTTAAATAAATTGAGGTACAGCTCGCGCCAATCATCGAGTTAGCTCTGAAGTTGGCGCGGTGCGCGTTGCGCAGATGTACAGTGGGACTAATAAATATGTATGTACAAAAGTTAAGTACCTACTTAGCCAGGTTTATTGTTTCAACTATGTTAAGTTTTTTGGACGTGTTGAAGGTCGATTTTGATACCTTCTTCACTTTCCTTTTTCATAAATTGAAACACGTTGAATATAATTTTTCTAGCCTATCGGTGTAAAACGGTATTCGCATCTAGGCATTTTAGCAATGCGATGCCACTAAGTTTATTAAAACAACAACGAAACAATTACGACACTCACAAAACAAAACGACTACAATGATGCGATGCGCGACTGTACTTTTGCTGTAGGTGCGAATGTGTGCGTGGCGTATGAACAGTGAGAACACACACACGCACATAAATCGAGGCGACCGCGGTGCGGGGTCGGAGAGAGAGGGGGTGTGCACTGCCGACCCCTCCCCTCCCGGACTGCCTTCTTTCCGCTGATACCTGTTTTTTGATCGTGCGACGCTAAGCGCTGCAACTTCAGAGCTAACTCGATGATTGGCGCGAGCTGTAATTCGGTGTCTACATTTTGTAAGTGGAACTATTTCATTGCTCGTTAGTGTATTATATGTAATTTTTTATAGTCACATGGTGCGCCTTAGGACCGCTTAAATAAACACTACCATCTTTTATTAGTTACATGTATGTATGTAGGAAAAATGTAATGCAAGTTACAAAGTGAAAGTTTTCAAAAAAATCATTTAATTTTTCAGAACTGCTGTTTGAACATTTGAAGCAACATGGCGGTAGGAAACCGCCGTATACATGTACGCTGTGTCCCAGAGTCTATACAGGTAAATTAAATATAAAGCAGCAATATCATTTTATATTCACTGTATAGCTACAAATCACTGCCCTCAGCCTTCCTCATCCACATAAATAAAGTGTTACTTACCTACTCGTACTTTTAAGAGATTCATAATTATAAACTGAAAGTATTTTCTTTCAGAGAGGGTTAGGTTCGACAGTCACATGATGCGCCACTACGGTATAAGATTTAAAAGGTCAGAGGCAAAACCCGGCGTCGCTTCAGCTCAGACTGTTGCTGCAGTATCTAAGAATAAGAAAGGTGGTTCTCAGAATAAGTCTGTTTCTCGGAAAAAAACCGCCCAGCTCGCCACTCCTACTTTCTCCGCCGTTATCAAAATTTACGCTTGCGCCAGATGCAAGAGTACCTTCATTTCGTCTTATGCTTTGAATGTAAGTAAAATATATTGCCATCTACTTTAGCACCGTCCTTCCACTGCCTAAAATTTAAAAGTCTTATTCCTTCCCTTTCAGAGACACAAACTGCACTGCAGAACCATGGAGTGTGAAGTGTGTGACAGTAAATTTGAGAATTTGGAGTGCTTAGTGGAGCATTACAAGAGTGTGCACGAGTTGGAAGCCGTCAGAAATCCGCGGGCGGTCCCGGCGCCCGGCGGCAAGACCCTCATACAGATACAGCCCGACCAAGTGCCGAAGCATTTGATACGAAAAGTAATGGAAGCCCAGAAACTGTCTAAACTTAAAGAGGGTAATAAGGCGGGCGGTGATAAGTCTGCACCGCCGCTGCCGGAGGGCCGGGTAGCTAGCTGGTACCGTGATCAGGCGCAGGAGATCATGAAGGATTTATAAACATGTATATTTTGTTTTTGTAATGTGTAATTTTTTCGTCAATTTGTTTTTATAACTTATTGAACGGTTCGTCTTTGCTTTGTGGGTTCACCAGTATTTTGGTATGAAATGATAACTAGTGATATAAGTTCGATCTCGCATTTTAAAATAAAGATTGTTTATAATCATTATAAGTAAGTATCAACGGGTCTAGAATAAATAACAAGCAGTATGTATTTCTTGTCTTCCTTTATTTACCTGTCGGAACCTTAAATTATTAATACCCTTTAGCTAATTAGTGATAGTCAAACTCAGTCTGAAATTGCGTCTCATTCTAAGTTTTCTGGTGGCTTCACACCTGATCAAATTTATTTAAATACTTACATATTTTCTAAAAAAACATAAACTGAAATGGTACCTAAAAATATTATGATGTTATAAAACCTACCTTAAAAGATAAAAAATATTTTCTAGGTCACCGCCGTCGTTTGGGAAGGTTCCCAAGAGGCTGGCCGCATTGCCCCGCTGAATGGCGAGGCTTATCCTTTGTCCTAGGTATGTGCCAGCCCTTTGGTCGCCGGAGCCGTCGATGAGCCGTGTCGCAATTTCCTTGTATATACGTTTTGCATCCAGCCCCCACGGACCCAGCGTCTCTACGCCGAAAGGCACAAACATGTAGCCTTGTCCTAAGGCTGCATACTTGCGCCTTTTAGCCGCCTCAGCCGTCGCTGCCGCAGCACCTGCCCTGGTCGCGGTCGCTGGTAGGTGTGACTGTGCCAAAGTGTCAACGCATGTGGCATCCCATACCAGCGGCCGCCCATTCTTCCAAGGAATGAGCGTCATTCCGTCCGGCCTCTTGCCGTCGTCGCGCGCTACTCTTGTGGGCTCCAGTACGGTCGGGACGCCAGCACTGGCAAGAGCTCGGCGGATGACGTCGATATATAAGGCGGAGAAATCGTGACCCCTCAGAAGTATTGTTACTATGAGAGGGGGTCAGGTTTCTCTGCCAATGACTGTAGGTGACTACCCAAGTAGCTTTTATTGGCTCAAAAGAACATGTTTACAGAACGTTAAAATTAATAAAAAAACCATAAGTACCTGCGTGCTTAAGGTTGCCCACCCAAACAAATATTACACTAACTTGCCAGGCTGTAGTAAATAATTATTCTGAGCTCATATTTGGCCAGTATTGCTTATCTGTGTAGATAGAGCATTCGTAGACAGTGACAGCTGACAGTTCATAGTTGATGTCAAAAAGTTCTTTCTTCGATATTTTTGTTTACAAGTGGTTTTTTTTAATAAAAAAGAATTTTTTGCTTTATTTTTAGTGTGGGATGATAATTGTTTGGTGGTTCATAGTTCATCTGCCTTTTACGTTAAGTCATACACAAAAGACACACTATTATACCTGTCCAATCCAGCGAAAACGGTCATACTGTGGCCGGCTACAGTAATCAGAGGCAAAGAATTTAAAGCTCTTCTAAACAGAAGGTAATATGGAATCAATATGCCACGGTCGTGATACTCACGATGACTATAACGACCATGATTATTGTACTGCGGAATCTTTGGCCACGGGTTTGGAAACAAATGTGCCACAACCAGAGCTTTCATATAACAAGACCAAGAAAATCGTTTATGAAGCATGTAAGTAGGCAACTGAATTAGTAGGTAGATCTCATCTCATTCATCATCATCATCAGGTCCTGGGATCCCTAATCAGGGACATAGGGCTCGAAGTGTAGATTTCCACTCTGACCGGTCCTGTGCCACGCCTCCGATGCCTCATTAGCAGATTTAAACTTGTGTAGAACCAGAAGTATTTTTTCCACTTTTTCATGCTTTGGTGTATGAATGGTCAGCTGCATAAGTAGCTATACACTTTTGTACCTTGTCAAACTGACGAACTGTCAATGTTTCAATGAATGGATAGGCGGTTTCAGATTGACAAGGTACAAAAGTGTATAGCTACTTATGCAGCTGACTGTACTTCAATACAATAAATAATAGAGTGTTTACTTATGTATCTTTCAGCTTCAAAACCAGTAAAAGTAAGAGTGGAAGACTTTGGGAAATGTTGCCGTCTTTGTCTTACACAGAACGGGCACATGATACCCCTGGCCGGAGCCTGTCTCAATCTCATGTTGCAGGAACTCTACAACATTCAGGTAACTTAGGGTGTTTCTATGGTATGCAAATAATAATATATACCTACTAAATGGTTTATGGTACAGACCAAAATACTCAGTATGTATACTTGAGTATGAGTCTCTTGTAATAACTGTACTTATTTTTTAATGCTTCATTAGTATTTGAATTGAGACTTGGCAAAAAAAACACCTAATATTGGCTAATTTACCAAAAAAAGTCGTAATTTTTTTACCCTATTTATTTATTTTCTTTTTCAGATACACATCGATGATGGGTACCCACAGAATATTTGCAAAAGATGCAGCACAAAAGTGAGCTCTGCCCATTGTTTTTACAAACTGGTGTTCAAAAGTAAACAGGAGCTTACAGATGTTTTGATGGTACTATATTTGGAATTTTATTTTTATACCTGCATAGTTTTATTACAATAAAATTGTAGGATTGAAAAGACACCAAAGACTTATGTGTATGTTATGATCATCACGGAAATCATGCTGGTCTGAGTTAAAAACTCATTGTATACTGGCCTATTCCCTAATCAAATTCAATACTTACTACAAATTTATCTCAATATCAATACTATTCCAGGCCAGTAAAATGCTAGTCACAGATAAAACTAGCCAAGTTATTGATGATGGTAGCCACTGTGAGGATCCCGGGACTTTGGAAATGGCTGAGATGTGTTGTGATAGTAATACAATGCATATTTTATCAGACACTACCAGAAAAGCTAACGAAATGATGATAGAAGGCTGCTTAAAGAAGGATTTTTCGTCAAAGAACCTTATGATAGAAATGGCTACTCTTCAAAAGAATTTGCTGGATTTTCACGATGATGGTGAGTTATGATAGGTAGTAGCCATTATATGAAAATCTAAATTATATTAAGTCTGTCATGTAGAAAATGCAAAATAAGCACACATATTTTTAACTTTTCCAATTACACCACTTTACACTGAGATAACATGCATTTTGACCATACAGATACAAAGCTCATTTAATTGGATCATCTAATATTTAGGGGCAATTAAAATATGAACGGCAGAGGACTCCATTTTGTAATAGATATGATACCTCATAATATGTGGAAAAGATATTTAAAGAGATACCACTTAAAATAGAATAGAATAGAATATACCTTTATAGGTCACCACAAATATTAAAACATACAAAGAATACTTATAAACTAAAAACAATAAACAATAGGCGGCCTTATCACTGCTTATACCTACCGATGTGTTTAAATATGCAGAACTAAATCATTGAAAATTTATGCTGTTTGTTATTTTAGAAACGACACAGAACTGTTGTCAATCAGATGCTGAAGTAAATGAAACAAATGAAGGGTGTCAACAAAAACATTCTGAAACAAACCTTGAAGACATAGACAAAGAAGCTAAAGCACAGACAAAACTGATGAAAACTAAATGCGAGTTATGTGGAAAGATATACAAGACACTAGACATGTTGCTTTCTCATAACGAAATGGCACATAAGGAAAATAAAGTGCACCTATGCTCGTATTGTGGTAGGTATGATTTATTTAATTTAGATTCCTGTAGAGAAGCAAAAAATATTGCTTTCCAAAAGTTGTTCAGAATGATTATCTGAGTCCTTATCCTTTTTGGCTTATTTTAACACTTTTGCAACATGTCTGACAGCATTGCAGATAGCATGCATTGTCTCAAACTGTATAACCCACATAAGAATCCTATGTTACCAACTGAAGTTTAGGCATTTTTTTGTCACATAAAGACTTATGTGTAAACAATTCCCTAGTCTTAAGTACACCCAATTAACCGACTTCGAAAATGAGAGGATGTTTTTAATTATGTACGTATAAATATGTATATCCCCGATATTTAGCCATTTATCGACCGATTTTCAAAATTCTTTTTTTGTTGTATTCCAAAATAAAACTTCTCGGTGCAGGCAAAAGATTCTCGTGGGCGTCGTCGCTGGCACGCCACGCGCGCACGCACACGCGGCGCGGGCTGCACGCGTGCGCGGCGTGCCCCCGGGCCTTCACCACCAGGAGCTACCTGAGGATCCATGAAGCGTAAGAGCTCCTTGAAACCTCTACATAGTATAAGCCCCTTCTCCCACTACAGAACTCAAAGTCAAAGTAAAATGTTTTTATTCATCCTAATCCTAATCCTAACTAATATTATAAATGCGAAAGGAACTGTGTCTGTCTGTCTGTCTGTCTGTCTGTTACTCTTTCACGCCAAAACTACTGAACGGATTTGAACGAAATTTGGTATACATACGGTCTAGACTCTGGGAAAGAACATAGGCTTACTTTTTATCCCGGAATTCCCACGGGAAAACTTTTTAAGGCGAAGCGAAGCGCGCGGGAACAGCTAGTCGTATATAAATATAAATTTTTCTGATGAACGTCAATTTTTAAAAACTAATCTCCGTTCGGTTAAGGGGGGACTCTTTTTGAGAGGGTTTCTCTTAGAGAGAGTAAGACTCTTGAGTTACCCATGGTCTACTCGTGCATGGTGTAAAATACTGAAATAGTTTTACTGTGTTTTTATTGGTCTACGTAATTTATCTATATCACTCTGTCAATATCGGAAATGTGCGAATTTGCGAAAATGTTATATTTTTGGTATCCTTTACAGAAGTCACACCGACACTCGATACAAGTGTAAAATCTGCAGTTACGGTTTCACGCAGATGTCTAGTTTGCACAAACACATGCGCCGGCGCCACAGTCACGACCCTGAGCCCGTGTGCGTGTCGTGTAACACACCGTTTGATAGCATAGGTACTATTGAATCTAGTCTTAAAGATTTAAAACATTTTTTTACTAATTTAAATATTCTTAAAAATAACATGAAAATCTAGCCAATTACAAAGATGACAGGTAGTTTATGGAACTCTTTATTAGATCATCCTCAAAATAGTTCCCTTGCTTGATGTAATAATATGCCTCTTTAGTTTTTATTCTAGTGATCGTGGCGAGAATACATCAATGTGTATGGAACGCAATATCTGCTAAAACATTTTTTAAACAAATTAACAAAATCTAGTCAACGAATCTCAGATAACCTTGGCCGATCTTCAGTATACATTGACATGCTTTTAATTTATCATGATGGTGAATTAAATGTATAAAATTATTTGTTCTAGAACTACTGGCTAGTCACTTGAGGGAAACGCATGGAGAAGAAATGACTTATAAGTGCACTTTATGCGAAGATGTATTTACAGGTAATTAATTATACATTACATTATTATTAGGCTTATTTTAACTACGTATTTTGTTAAGGTATTGTGATTTCTATAGAAAGCATTTAAGTTATATCATAACACAATTACTTCAATATATACCGTTCTTTCAATATTCCAAGATAATCATAAAAATAAAATCACAATTTATTAAATAAAGTTAACCTCTTCTATTTATACACATCTTATGTGCATAATTAACATTATAAAATCCTGAATTCTATTACAGAAGCAAAGGACTGCGATCTGCACATGAAGTTAGTACATAAGAAGAAGAAGAAGAAGCACGTTAGACCATCGCGCCCCGGCCGCACGAGTATCTCATCATAACTTTAAAGATAAAGATAAAATATTCTTTATTGCACGCAAACAGAAACAGTTTCAGAAACATAGGACAGACAATATTTCATTACTATGAAGTAACTTCAGTGCAGCTTTCATTCAAGTTTAGATTACTTCATTCCTTTAGAAATGCTTTTTCATTTGTAATTAGTATTATTTACACTGTGTAAATAAAAAAAAACATCCATTAGGGTGAGAACGAATAAATAAATTGAATTGAATAAATCACTTCAACGCTAAAGCTATTATTGTTTGTATCTTTAGGGTAAAGCACTAAAGAGTAACCTCAATTGCTTACGTACTACGCTCATGACCGCATATAATAACATTTACTGTATGTTTGAATAGTCCACTGAGAGACCCACTCTCATGGAAACAGACTAGTTAGGGAATCTTACTAATATTATACACGCGAAAGTTTCTTATTATGTTTAAAACTACTGAAGAGATAACAGTTTCATAGGAACCTGACAACCTGGATTGACATATCTAGGCTATTTTTTTATCCCGGAATTCCCACGGTAAGTGGAGTGGCACAAGTCAGTGGCTAGCCTCTGCTTTTCGTTCTATAGATATACCTTAGATATACGCTACATCATTTCTATGCTGCGCTACAATACTGCTACAGGCGCTACGCCATGCTACAACGTTGCTTTGCTGCGCTAAAATATTGCTACAGGCTAGGGCATGCAATACCGGTATTGCGTAATACCGGGATCCCGGACAAAATCCACGCTTTTTCAATACCGGTATTGAAAGTTAATACCGGTATTGAAGTAATACCGGAATCGGACATTTTTTAGGCTATAAATCAACCGATTAAGATATAGTTAGCCTTGTGCTCCTATATACTATGAAAATGCACTTGTTTACAACCGTTACATGCGGTTTTTGCCCTTTGGAAACCTACTTGTTGTCCATGCGTTCTAAAATTTTTACTCTAATACTCAATTCTCATAAAAAATATTACATAATACAGAATTTAATTGCTTTTTCTTGTTGTATTTTGCCCTTTACGACCTTTAAACAAAATATATGTCATTTAAAACAAGGAAGTCAGGAAGTAATACCAGTATTAATACCGGGATCCCGGTATTGAGTTATAATACCGGAACTCAATACCGGTATTGAAAATGTTACCGGTATTGCATGCCCTACTACAGGCACTACGCCATGCTACAACGTTGCTATGCTGCGCTAAGGTCTGTGAACTTAGCAGCAAGAATGGTCAGCAGCAATTTTTAGTACCGCCGAATATGTTTTTCCAAATAAGCCAATCCACCCCAATTCTGTTAGCACTGCATGATAGAGAATACTTTAATGAACTTATAGACATATAAAACATTTAACAGAGTGCTCCGAGGGATTAATAAAGTCACAATTACTAAACGGCGTAGCGTGCGCCTTATAAAGTGCAGCTAGCAGCAGTTACACCTCCCACTCTTGGTACTTTGCTAAGTTGCTGCTGAGGGGTGAGTGCGCATGACGTCACTCATACATAGTTGCTGCTATGTCGCCGTAAAGTAATTGTAATGTAATTAATCTCTCCGAGCACGCTGTTACATGTGTTATATGTCTATACGTTCATTGAAGAATTCTCTAGCATGTAGTGCTAAAAGAATTTGGGTAGATTGGCTTATTCTTCATAATTATGAAACAATAGTCGCCCATGTAGGAAAATATGATGTTATGTTAATCAAGTTAAAACTTGATAGGAACTAAATCTACCACTCATCGAGTGTATGTAATAGATAGACGATGGTATATAGATCGTAGCAATAACTACTTTATGTACGTATGTGGTCAAGGGACTTCAAAATAATGAATTAAGTCAGCAACAAATTTTAATATGGCCGAAGAAATTGTACCTAATGCAATGAATCTCTCGGAGCACGCTGTTAAATGTGTTACATGTCTATAAGTTCATTGAAGTATTCTCTATCATGCAGTGCTAACAGAATTGGGGTGGATTGGCTTATTCTTCATAATTATGAGACAATAGTCGCCCATATAGGAATTTCCATTATTATGTTATGTTAATCAAGTTAAAACTTGATAAGAACTAAATCTACCACTCATCGAGTGTATGTAATAGATAGACGATGGTATATAGATCGTAGCAATAACTATTTTATGTACGTATGTGGTCAAGGGACTTCAAAATAATGAATTAAGTGTAAGCAGCTAAAAAATGCTTTTGGCTCGGGAAGAAAGTGAAGGAACTTTTCACCATAATAATTATCTGAACCGTAGCCTAGTTGGATGTAGCTCCATTTCAACTTAGAGGTTCGAGGGTCGATTCCAGCTGAAGATCTTTTTTCTTTTTGTGTTTTATTTTAATGGAGGTTACTTTCAACTTACAGTGAATGTGACCAGTTTATTTTTTATAGATTTATTTTGGTTTCTTAATATGTAAATAAAAGATGCCAAGACAAATTTATTTTATTTTATACAAATCCACATTAGAAACTACATCAACACAATCATGTTAAATTATTTTTTATTGTTTATTATTGTTATAAGTAGGTATGATTAAGATCACAATGGTATTTCTAAATTTATTATTTTTTTTCTTACAAAATTCTTAGCCTATATTCTGATTCAAGAATTCTGTATAGTGTGCTTATTAATAATAATCATAACTCATAGGTGAAATATCTCATAAAAGCGCCATGTATGTACATTTTAATTAACTATCTAGTACTCTATAAATAATATAATTCGTGCAAATGACGCAGACGCGATGTACTTATAATTAGCTATTATAATTAGGGGCCGTCCATTAATCACGTGAGGTCGTTTTTCTCATTTTTTGACCCCCCCCTCCCCCCTGGTGATAATTGGTGAGGTTTGGGACCAACCCCCCCTCCCCCTCCCTGGATCACGTGTATTTTTTGGAAGTCTATGTAAAGGCAATTTTTGACTAGAAAAAAAATAGGTCATACTACAAATCGTTAAAATTTTTGCGCCGTCCAAAATATCGGTTCAGAAATACCTAATTTTTGACAAAAAATTAATACACGTGATGTCTAACGAGAACCCCCCCTCCCCCCTCGTGATGTTTCGTGAGGTTTTCAGTACCCCCTCCCCCCCCCCCTTTGAGCCTCACGTGATTAATGGACGGCCCCTTAGCATTAGGCCTAACCTACGTATTCGATGATGAATTGATGACGCATCATGATGCTATGAACTACTAAGTGTGGGTTGCACCATTTAACTTTAACTATTACAAACGTCAAATCTCTTGAAGATTGATCTCTCTCGTCAAGGGATTTGACGTTTGTAATAGTTAAAGTTAAATGGTGCAACCCACCCTAAGTGTATCAATAAACATCAAAATCAACTGTACCGTATGACAACTTACTTTGAAATAATAATTACATTTATAATAATATATTGATCCAGTAGCTAGTTAAAATAATTTTATTTATCAGTGTACCTATGTAAATAAAAGTTACTGAGCCAAAATGTATTTATTTTGTTCAAATCCACATTAGAAACTACATCATCATATTAAATTATTTTTATTTTATTGCGATGAGTGTTGTTGCACCCAAGTGACCAACAGATGGCGATTGGAATTTCTATAGTCTCTTTCCTAGAATAACAAATTACCTATATGCTTTCTAAAGGCAGATATCCACTGCTGACTAAATCATCTTGGAAAACAACAAAACTTTATAAAACTAATAATATTAATCATAAAAGTATTATTTCTCATATAAGTCTTTGAGTATTCTCATAATAATTCATTAAAAATCAAGTTATTACATAATTATAGGAAATTAGAAAATCTCAGTTGGTAATTATTTATAATTAAGTAGTAATCTAGTAGTCTTTAAAAACTAACAAATTACCTATAATGTAGGGCCTTATAATCACAGTTAGTTTTTACAGATATATGACGCTAATCTCGTCATTTTAAGTGTGGATGCAAGTCATGCAAGTCATGGCGTGCAAGTGTGTAGCCCACACGACTCGGCGATTTGGAATACTCAGCCGCTGAAAGGCTCTATATGCTCAAGGAAATTTTTTGGTGCGCCCACGACCGCGCCCACGACTGCGACCGAGTTTCTGAAATTTAATAATAAAAATATTATATTATAATTAATTATGATACGGATTTATTTGACAATATATCCACTATAGGTCCTATTAGGTACCATGTTGATGCATTTAAAGACATGTTTTTGTTATATTAATTAGGATTCATTAATGAATTACAATTAGGAATACTATCTACCTTTTTCTGCTTCTATGAATGCCATTAATCTGGCATTGTGTCCCTCATTTACAGCAGTTTGTGTATTTACTGCTGCAGCTACCATTTTCATGGCTTCCGCCTTCTCGCTATCGCATTGTATCTGCTCGCACTGCAAAACCATCAAGTCTCCTTTGGCTTCAGCCTCTGCGCCTCTGGGAGTTCCTGAAATTTTGAAAGATGTTTAATGGATCAAAATAAATTAAGTTTTTTTTAATCTATACTAAGGCTTATATCTATCCAGTGCTTATAACACTTTTATTCATTAATAATTATACAAACTTACACATAATTTCAATTCTGTCGGGCAAAGCACTATTTGTAGCAACAGCACCAGCACTAGTCCCAGTGGCTGTTGCTTGCGGTGCGGCATTCTCGTCACCAAGGGGAAGCATCTGTAATTTAAGGGGTAGCACCAAATTATTACCCTATCATTGATAGTCAAAGAAAGCAGCCCGCTGTAAGAACTTTCTAAAGGGCGCTCCACATTCACGCGAGAATCTCCGGAGATTCTCTGCGAGTACTGTAGGGAGAACTTCTTTGGGTACACACTGTCACAAAGTTCTTAAATAGTTCTCACTACAGTTCTCGCGTTCGATGACGATGGACGCCACAAAGTACACAATTACTTCCGTTCAAGTCGGCGGCGCGCGCGCTACGTTCTCGCCTGTTCTGACGTTCTCGCGCTCCTTTGTCTCGCGCCAAAATACCGACAAAAAGTGGAGTAAAGCTGGGGAACAACGCGAGAACTTGAGAAATCGCTTCCACATTCACGTTTCTCACATGTTTCTCGCGTTCTCGGGAGATTCTCTTGAGAATGTGGAGCGCCCTTTAGGCAGCTGGGTGCTTCCAGGCTGGGTGTGGAAGTATAATCACAATGTACAACAGTCATGTGCAGTGTAACCAACTGGATAAGCATAAGTAGCTTTGTCAGTAGTAATTCTAAAACAATTCGACATAAGTAAATAAATTTTATATTAGGTACAATACCTTCTGAGTATCGCAATCTTTATATTCAAACCATCTAGGTATATTGATACTTACTTTGGATACTTAAAAGAAACTTCTTTTCAAACAGTTCAGACAATTTCGGCTAAAGTTTTCAACAGAAAAAAAATATGGTAAATGTCAAAAGTGACAAGACTTACACACATACACGGTTTTTTTCTTCAACGTTGAATAAAAAGTCGTTCCTCCATACTTGATAAGATTAATATCGATTTTAAATCCCACAAAATAAGTTGTTTGGAATAAATTGTTTATTGAAATTTTCATTTATTCATATTAAAATATCGATAAAATTCTCGTATTTATCAACAAAATAAAACCCAATGATTCGTAAAGAACTGCTTTTGCATAAATAAAGCAGGGATCTTGAAGATTGAGGCCAGAATGAAGTTACATCTTTCCGTTCTACTGTTTGGTGTCGTAAAAACGCATAAACCAGCGTACCTCTTCACTGAGCTTTCCTGGCGCAATTCGCTGCGTAGGTGTACAGCACCTTTGTTAACTCCCCCTTACCGTACAACAAAATTTCGAGGCTGTTTCAAGTATATGGCGACCAAATGCTGGAACAATATACCCCCTCCCATCAGAGATCTTATCAATAAACACACTTTTAAACTGCGCTTCCGACTTTACTTGCTAGCTGTACAAAAGCAGGCTGCGTAGCTTACGTTCTAGCATTCTCTTCGCCATATACTTTTTCTAGGTGTCACCCAGCAAATTAATAACCACATCACTTGCTATCATTTTCACACATATCACTTAAACTCACATCACAATATATTCGTTTACACATACTACATAGCATACACCCATAATCATTTAACACAATTTATTGTTACATATTATTATATACATACATTCATAACATAATATATAAATATCTATTTTATTTTAGTATAAATATAATTATAACGTACCACAACACACTTTTACATATTTACTACACACATATTTATGTTTAGTTGAGGCTCCACTCCCACTCACTAAAATTGGTCCTGGCAGAATACCAGCGCTGTGATTATTTAATTATAATCATAGTATTATGCTGAGTCAGAACCCTTTTGCTAACATGATAAATACACATGTTGCTTTTCTATCTGCATGTCTTTTAATAGTGTTTTGTGTTTATGTAATCTTAAACTTTATGTTAAAAATCTTGCTGTGTAACCTGTGTATGTGTTGTGTTAAGTAAATAAATAATTTATCTATCTATCTATCTATCTTTTATAATCATAAAATGTGATAATATTAATGGTAGATATTGATTTTTTACGCTTGGCAATTTTTATGATGCAGGCAATTTTATTCATTTCATCATAAAAATTGCCATGCGTAAAAAATCAATTACTTTTTTGACATTCATATTATGTCCTATTTTTAATGATTGATATTATCTACTAATATAGGCTAAGACTCACTGTTGCTAACAAATTTTATGAATTTAAATTATCTGAAATAAACGAAATTACCTATTATTTCAACGTGCATTCGGTGCTTACGTAGGTCATATTATAATTAAAACAAAATCAAACCTATATTACTTTTCACTCTCTTACTGTCAAATTTCTCGAAATCAAATAGGTAGGTAGGCATAGGTAGGTAATTCGGCAAAATACATTGTCTGCGCGGCACGGTGGTGGCGGCGGCGCGGGCGGCGGCATAGACAGGCTCACTCACACAACGATACCGCGGTAACTGAGATAAAAAGAGACGGCACTAGTTTTCCCACAGAGTATGAGCGGGACAAAGCATAATGCCATCAAAACAAAAACATAACTTGTAAAAAAAGCCAAGTCTCCCAAACGTAAAAAAGTCGGTTTATTTTTTCTGTTTCTACCTACTAAAGGGTTCTCCTATTTTAAGTAATAAAAAAATCCTTAATTCAACATACCTAAGCTTGTAGTGACCATATTGTACCTAATGTACCTATACCTACACCAACCCCAAGTTAATTTTAACGATCGACCCGTCATTGTATGTCCACATCAAAAGTGCTACGAGTATGAAGGATTTATGGAAGAAACTACAAATTCTCGACATCAGAACCAAGAGGGCCGATATCCATTTTTGCAACTTTTCAGTAGAGCGAAAATAAACTTTTACTACCGTATATAACAAACACAGATGTTGGTTTTGGGGTCGAAATACCTACATTATTTCGCTCGGCTAGTTAATGAAAATACAAAATCGTTTCATTTGAAGACAATATTTATGCAATATTAGCGACAAAATCAAGTTTTGTATCTTTGAGTATGGAGATCAGCCCCATTTTTCGACTATAAATAGTAACTTAGAGGCTCACGTCAATAAAAGACCTTACGGCTGTATAGATTTTAGACTAAAAGGCAAGGCTTTTGTTAACATCGGACCTTTTGGTCAAGAAAATAAAATATCACTTTAAAAAAATGCCTATACCTACCTGTTATAACAACGGACTGTATGGTTCGGGGAAAATAGTATTTAAGTTGAATTTTGGCTTGTGTATGTCTACTATTGTCTACATAAGATCCAATGTCTCTAAAAATATAAAATAACCACGGTATACCTCTATTTATGACTATTTGGTTCGAATTAAAATAAAATTATACTCAAGAAAATGAAACAAATGAACAAATTGTGTGTAATATATGACTCCATGGCTCTGAAATTATTAATTATATTCAAGAAAAAGAAACAAAGGACCCGAATATGTGTATAAAACAAAGGACCCAAATGTGTGTAATATATGACTCTTTGGTTCTGAAATGATTAATTTTGTGAATGTTTTATTAAAACAATAGTAATTATAAAACAGGTATGTATAACGAATAAAACGACCAAACACGTGGTGGCCCTGTAAGTCGTGTTGCAAAAGAAAACGGGTGATAGATGGCATCAAAACCAGCATTAATAAGTTTGAACTTAGTTCTGAGTTTAGGCTTTGAACGCAACAAGGACCGTCATCGTCTGCGAGTTCTGCGACCGTTCGATCGTGTGTGGCATGCGGGACTGCTGTACAAACTGTCTTATACAAGCACGTTGCTGGTAATTGTGCAGACAGCGGCTTCATTCCTGGCCGAACGGTGGTTCTACGTTTTAGTCGAGGACACCGATTCCACCCTGCGCAAGATCTGTGCTGGACTTCCTCAGAGCAGCTGCCTGACTCTACGTGGCCTAAACGGACGACATCCTAACAATGGCCGGTAAAATTACTGATGGTGAGGTGAATACGTGGAGACGAAATGGAGTTGGCACTCCTTGCCGACGAAAGCGTGTAGTTTGTCTCATCTCAGAAGGAAAACCTGGCCGTATCAAAACTGGATCACCTGCCGGAATGGCTGGAAAAGTGGTGGTCAACGTGGGCACCGCGATGTTGTCCGCCGCCTGCACGCCGCCGGCTAAGAAGCTGCAACTCCGAAGTCATTTCGTCTCAGTCAAGTACCTGGGGCCCCTGGGGGTGAAAATCGAGCGCACGCTCACCATGAGTGTGCAAGCGGTCAACTCAGTCTACTAGGCGAAGGCCGCACGGGCTATGCTCTGTCCCATGTTGGCTTTCCGACTCCCCCTGCGCAAGAAGCTAAGGATCTTTAAAACATACATGCGTTTCCGTATTACCTACGCTGCTCCGGCGTGGTACGCACTATGCTCGATTACCAACTGCAAGAAGCTTCAGCTACAGCAGAACCTGACTCTGAGGCCAGCCAGACAGACGAACCTTAAAGATAGAAAACCTTTGCCGCCTTTTTTGAAGGAAGAAAATTTTTATTACAAGATTTTTTATATGTACCTATGAATATGGTCACTACAAGCTTATTTATGTTGAATTAAGGAATTACGTTATAACTTAAAATGGGAGAACCCGTTAGTAGAAAATGATAAAATAAACCGACTTGGTATAACTCACAAAAAAAATTTCAGTATTGTGCAAATTAATGTGAACACGAGTGAATATTTGAAAAAAATACACATTATTAGTTCTAAAATTTAAAAAACAGAGATATATTTATACAATTTTAGTTATTTTAATAAAAAATGTGTCCTTGGCTTTTATAACTGCTTCAACACGTTTTGCCATAGAATCGACATGATTTTAACAGTTTTCTGATATTTACTGGTCTAAAAAACTTGTATGGATTACAGCCACCATTATTTTAGTTTTTCTTGTGCAATCCGTTTTACGAAGTCTAACTTTCACGATGGCCCACTTATTTTCAATGGGATTAAGTGCTGATGAGTTATCTGGCCATCCAAAGGCATGATATCTTGTTGTTCTTGAAATATTTAAGCATAATCTTGGACACGTGGCATGGAGGCGAATTTTGTTGAAAAACTTATTGACCGTTAGCATCAACTTTTCTTAGTTTGGGGCTGTATTTCTTATATAGGTACCGGATGACTTGTGCCCATCGAAGGGATGATGGACTCGCTAAAATACAGTGGCTTGCTAGAACGGAGATTAGAAGTTGAACTAAGAAAATTTGATGATAACGGTCAATAAGTTTTTCAACAAAATTCGGCACCATGCCACGTGTCCAAGATTATGCTTAAATATTTCAAGGACAACAAGATATCATGCCTTTGGATAGCCAGAGAACTCACCGGCACTTAATCCCATTGAAAATAAGTGGGCCATCGTGAAAGTTAGACTTCGTAAAACGGATTGCACAAGAAAAACTAAAATAATTGAGGCTGTAATCCATACAAGTTTTTTAGACCAGTAAATATCAGAAAACTGTTAAAATCATGTCGATTCTATGCCAAAACGTGTTGAAGCAGTTATAAAAGCCAAGAAGGACACATTTCCTATTAAAATAACTAAAATGGTATAAATATATCTCTGTTTTTTTAATTTTAGAACTAATAAATGTATTTTTTTCAAATATTCACTCGTGTTCACATTAATTTGCACAATACTGTATGCTTGCGAGGCTTTTTACCCGACTGCCGAAGGAGGAGGGTAATGTTTCTCGATTGTATGTATGGATGTTTGTCTGTTTCTACGGCTTGATAGATTTCGATGTAGGAGGTATCGTTAGAAGCGCATTGATAGCGCAATGGTTATAGGCTATGTTACATCACATTAAAATGTATATAGCGCACGTGATGATCAAAAAAATAATATTTTTCCAATTATGCCGTGTGGGATATCAAATGACACAGCTTAATTAGCACATAACAAAAATATGCATATTGTAGGTATTTAATACACAAAACCAAAATTTTTTAAATAATAAAAATATGTTCATAAAGTAGTACCCGACTACTGACATAAAATTTCATAAAATAAAAACAACAAAAAAATTACAAATATTTTTTTTTATAAACAAACAAAAAATCCAACTGCATGCTAAAAATATGAAAACAAGCCCCAATGTTAATGGAAAGTATCGCAGGCGGGGACCAACTTGACCGCCACACAAGGCCACACACCTTTCTAGGTAACATTCAGCTAAATGGTGAACCCTCTGCTGGTCCCCGCCTACGATAATTTCCATTAACATTGGGGCTTGTTTTCAACTTTTTAGCGTGCAGTCGGGTTTTTGTTTGTTAATAATTATATTTTTTTCATTTTTGATGGCATTATGCCTTGTCTCGCTCATACTCAGTGAGAAAACTAGTGTCGTCTCTTTTTAATTCGGGGTTGTATGAACTTAACTGAATGTGTTTCGAACCATAAGGTCTGACGTGAAAATCTGACCGCATATAAGTAATCCCATCAAAAACAATACTTGTCAAAAAAACCAAGTCTCGTAACTCAGTTGTTCTAGAGATACTCGCAGCGATCAAGGACTTCTATGCCCGATTGTACGCTTCACATGCGCAACAGCCAGAACCCCAGATGTGTAGGTCTATTGTTTTTCAAGAAAGGAGACAAATTGCTCTTAAAAACCTATAGACTGATCACACTCTTGACCACGTGAATAAAATGTTTATGTACATTTATAACAGTCATCACGAGACTTGATTTGATGAATTTCAGCCGCTGGAGCATGCCGAATTTCGTGGGCGTTATAGCACCGTAGACCACATACACACAGTTCGGCAGATTATACAGAAGAAGGAAGAATATAATCGGCCTCTGTGTCTAGCTTTCGTAGACTACGAAAATTTTGACTCCGTCGAGATCTGGGCTTTTCTGGCATCCTTGCAGATATTTTTTTTTTATTTATTTATTTAAACCATAACTACGCTACTCTTACAGCTAAACCAATACAGTAGTGTAGATAAATAATATTAAAATTTAAGTTACAACTTAGAACATATCCTAATAACAATTAAAACAAAACAGACTATAAATTATAAATAACAAATTACATATAATGCAGTTCGTGTGAATTCACTCAGCGAGCAGTGGAAGAGGTCTACGTGATCGTGGATCCTATTGAGCAACCCCATCGCTCGCGTCAATGGAGCCTGCTGTTGGAGATTAGTCCTTCCGCTGTCAACGAGGAACAGTCGGCCCTCGCGCTTCCGGAGTGAGTCATTGGGCACCCGCAGTTGAAACCTCATGAGCAATACCATGTTATCAGCCTTACCTCGCCACACTCGAAACAAGTAGGATACCAGAGCTAGTTCCCGCCTAACTCTTAACTGGTTATACCCCACCATACCCAGGACAAACAAAGTGGGGTACATCAACGGGTACTAGTACTTAGGATACACCCCATGGAGTTTCATGTAGAGAAATCTAGTAAATTTATTTTGGATTTTCTCTAGCATGAGATTATATTTTGCTTCATGGGGTGCCCAGACCACTGCATTACACTCTAGTTTGCTGCGGACCAACGCATTGTACAGTGTTCTAGCAGCTGCAGTACTTGTAAAATTGTTGGTTGTCCTCAGAACGAACCCCAACGTCTGGAACGCCTTCTTACAGACCTTGACAATATGTTGAGTGAATGTGAGGTCTGCAGACATGTGCACGCCCAGGTCGCGCACCTCCGTCGCGCGCTGCACGGCGCCTCCATCCACCAGGTACTGGCGCGCGCGGGGGGAGCGGCTCCGGCTGTATGATATCACGTTGCACTTGGAGACGTTGAAGTAGAGCTTGTTCTGTCGACCCCACTCCACTACACTGTCTATATCGCGCTGTAGATGGTCATGATCTTCCTCGCCTGTGACTTTTGTAAAAAGTTTCAGGTCATCCGCAAACAAGAGACACTGAGCCTTGCCTACCACGTTTGGAAGGTCGTTAATAAGTAGAATAAACTCAAGAGGCCCAAGATTACTCCCCTGACTCACTCCAGAATATGTATGGTACACATCGGATACGCTATTTCCGCATTGGACGTATTGTTTCCGGTCCTTCATATAACTAGCAAAAAACTTAAGCGTCTTCTGTGTGCACCCCGCCGCGGCCAGCTTCACGAGCAGCACGTCGTTGTCCACGGTGTCGAACGCCTTCCTGAAGTCGAAGTACGCTGCATCCACCTGTATACCTGCGTCAACGTGCGGTACTAGGTATGACATAAAGTTCAAAAGGTTACTGGTGGTGCTGCGACCCGGTCTGAACCCGTGCTGGGCGTCCGCTAGGTGCGGCCGGACCTCATCGTACACAATGCTGAACAGGGCCGACTCAAAGACTTTTGCGTAGGTACATGACACTGCAACCGGTCTGTAGTCCGCTACGCTAGATCCGCCGCCTCCCTTGGGTACAGGAATCACGCGAGATGTTTTCCATCTCACGGGAAACGTTGAGTTCTCCAGACACAAGTTATATACATACGTGAGAGGCCCCACCAACACCTCCCTGGAATCTCGCACCAGGTACGGCGGCAAGTGGTCCGGGCCCACGGAGCGATATGTCCAATAGATTGACACATCGAGGCGCTGAAGTGCCTAATGACACTGAAACGATTACTGTCCAAGCATAGATCCAGCCACAAGATCTATCCATAGGCAAAGGGGAAGAGGACGTAATTTCTCCGATACTGTTCCGTGATACATTAGAAGATGTATTAAAACTCTGGACTGGAAAGGACTAGGCATCAATATCAACAGTGAAAGCATATTGTCATTTTATTTTGTTAACAATATGCACATACGTCTATCTGACATGGCGATAATTAGTTGAATGCGCCCCACTGATGCTTATACGCCGTCTATACGCCTCTCTGACATGGCGAAATTATTTAAATGCGTCCTACTGATGTTTATACGCCGTCTATACGCCTTTTTGACACGACATAAAATTATTGATACATCGTATACGCCTTTATGTTATTTATTAATATCTCAAAATCTAGTTTACTGAAAATTTCAAAAAAATTACAGAACGTGTATTACTAGTATAGGAATCGATTGGCATTAAAAACGCAAAATCGATTTTTTGCGCTTACGCCCCTCTGGCATGAAGCCCGCGATATATATGTCGCAGGCATCTGGTTTAATCTCCTGTTTGATTGAACCGCTAGCCCGTTCATTGGATGACGCTATTCAGTTGTATGACTAGGCCGAACGTTGAATGTACAAGCGTCACAAAACGTCCAACTAGTTAGCGGACTTAAAATCAGTCAGGTGGTGAATAAAACAAATATGGCGTCTAACAGCGAACAGCTGACACAAAAAGCACTTGTATTGTTATTTTTTGCAAATAAATTAGCTTTAAAGTGCGTTATTTATGTTAAAATTGTGTGACAACATGGATTTACCTATTATTACACCGTCGGCGGATAGTTTCAAGGAAAAAATGTGCTGAAAATGGATAATTATGAACAACAACATCAAGGTACGGTTATTGTTATTGTTTAGTTAATTTGTGAGATGAGAGCTTTGTAAAATAGTCTTTTTGTTGACTCTTGTCTGGTCATGTTCATCCTAACCAGACATTACAAAGTTGCTATACTATATCCCATTTAACGACTTCGCTGAATAACGTTCAGTCAAGACGTTGGATGTTACAGTCAACCACTTGACGAGTTGTTCTTTAGTCATTCAACTGAGTAGCGTCATCCAATGAACGGGCTAGCGGTTCAATCAAACAGGAGATTAAACCAGATGCCTGCGACATATATATCACACAGTTATAACTATACCTATCTATCACCAAAAAATCAACAGCTCATAACTCTTTATTATCGGCCTTATAAGATAAAACAGCCTTATTAATTTGATACACATACAGATCGTAACATTTTTTTAAACCGTCCCTTTTTATAAGAAACCGTCCGTTTTTAGGTAAAATACCGTCCGAAATGGTTCAATGGGACTGGCAACACTGTAAAAATCATCATGAATCCGCGCGAATTGTCTTGCGAATTGACAGGCAGGAACGAAGAAAAATCTTTATTAAACAGTTTGGGCATTTCAAATCTCAATGTAAACAAAAAGTTATCCAAATAAACAGATCAATCAGCAGCAAGTGAAGAAAAACAATGGCTTTTCCGTTGTTTTCTGGAGTGGGAATTACAGTTATTACAGTTAACAAGACTTGGATAGCGGCGCAAGCGCCCAAATGACAACAGATGTAGGTAAATATGATTGAAAATAATCTCATCCAACGAGCATCAAGGAGATTATGGCAGCAAACCAAAGTGCCATGCCAGTATTGTATTCGGGTGATGTGAGTATTGTATTCGATTGTTGTAAATATGAGATAACCTTGAAATATGTCTTGTGTTTTCCTAACCTTGCGATGACCGCACGTCTGCATTTACATGGTGAGTTTATATATGTCGCAGGCATCTGGTTTAATCTCCTGTTTGATTGAACCGCTAGCCCGTTCATTGGATGACGCTATTCAGTTGTATGACTAAAGAACAACTCGTCAAGTGGTTGACTGTAACGTCCAACGTCTTGACTGAACGTTATTCAGCGAAGTCGTTAAATGGGATATAGTATAGCAACTTTGTAATGTCTGGTTAGGGTGAACATGACCAGACAAGAGTCAACAAAAAGACTATGTTAAAAAGCTCTCATCTCACAAATTAACTAAACAAAAACAATAAACGTACCTTGATATTGTTGTTCATAATTATCCAGTTTCAGCACATTTTTTTCTTTGAAACTATCCGCCGGCAGTGTAAGGATAGGTAAATCCATGTTGTCACACTATTTCAACATAATTAACGCACTTTACAGCTAATTTATTTGCACAAAATAACAATACAAGTGCTTTTTGTGTCAGCTGTTCGCTGTTAGACGCCATATTTGTTTTATTCACCACCTGACTGATTTTAAGTCCGCTAACTACACTCGCGAGCAACCAAATCGACTCAAGCCTTCACGGCGCACATATACATTGATTTTCCTAAAACGATAAATGGTAAATATAAAAGTGATATGTCATTCGAAAGCTGAAGAATTAGGCTTTCAATTAAGATCAATACCATAAAAAAAAACTAAGCGCAGATTTAATGACGCATTTTAATTGCCCGTCAGTGTTAATTACCTCATTAGGAATCCACGCCTTGCGCTACCTGATCCCGCTATAAAACCTTTCCACATCCGGTGTACCTTATCAGTCACTTGTTGCAAGTTGACCGGTACACATCTCGTTGCATTGTATTCCTTGTTTTCGCAAACCCATGGATACCACACCAGAAGAAGCTGCTCAAGTTGTTGCCTTGCTGCAACAAGGGTTAAGTCAGCGAGCAGTCGCTGCCCAGCTCCACTTGAGCCAGTCTGCTGTATCCCGAGTATACAGACGGTTCCAAGAGACTGGTGCCTTCAATCGAAGACCAAGAACGGGCCGCCACCGCTGCACTTCAGAGAGAGACGACCGCTTCATTGTCTCAACCTCGCTGCGCAATCGACACCTTACGGGCGTTGATGTGCAGCAAGAACTGAGACGTGTACGACAAGTGGCTGTCAGCGAGTGGACAGTGAGAAGACGCTTGAAGGAAGCCAACTTGACACCAAAAAGACCTGCATCAGGCCCCAAATTGACTGCAGGCCACCGACAAGCGCGTCTTCAGTTTGCTCGAGAGCATCTCGATTGGAGCATTGCGCAATGGCGGTCGGTCCTGTTTACTGATGAGTGCAGAGTGTGTCTGCATGGCAGTGACAGGAGAGGCCGGGTCTACCGGCGTCCGGGGGAACGATTTGCCCAATGTTGTTTCGCTGAAACAGTAGCATATGGCGGCGGTTCCTGCATGATGTGGGCTGGTATTTCTCTAGAGGGAAAAACCGCACTTGTTTTCGTGCCTGGAGGCGGCCGAGGAGGCGGGTTAACAGCTGATCGGTACATCACCGACATTCTACTCGGTCATGTTGTGCCCTATGCAGAATTTGTCGGTGAAGACTTCGTGCTAATGCACGACAATGCCCGCTGCCACACGGCACGAGTCAGTCGGCAGTTTCTGAGAGAGAAGGAATTGCGCACGATGGACTGGCCTGCGCTCAGTCCTGACCTGAATCCCATCGAACACTTATGGGACGAGCTCAAAAGAAGAGTTCGGGCCAGGAATCCAGTCCCTGCAAGCGTGGACGAGCTGAAGACAGCTTTATTAGAGGAGTGGGACGGCATTCCTCAGGAAACTGTCAAAAAGTTGATAAGGTCTATGAGAAACAGGCTGCAGGCTGTAATTAGGGCAAGAGGGGGCAATACAAAGTATTGATTTAAATAAATAAATTTTTATCTTAACATTTTTTGTTTAATTTGTATAATACGATACCCATACCCTTTTTTCCTAAATTCCCGTTTTTCCTACAATTGCGTTCAGACATCATTTATTTCAAAAATGATGAATGGATTTCAATAATAATGATATCAAATTAAAGCTGACATCTTAAGCTTTTAAATGACATATCATTTTTATTATTTCTATTCATAATTTTACTTGTATTAATGTATGTTTGCGCCGTCAAGGCTTGAGTCGATTTGGTTGCTCGCGAGTGTAGTTGGACGTTTTGTGACGCTTGTACAATCAACGTTCGGCCTAGTCATACAACTGAGTAGCGTCATCCAATGAACGGGCTAGCGGTTCAATCAAACAGGAGATTCAACCAGATGCCTGCGACATATATATGACACACTTGAACCAAATGCCACCGCTGCCCCCGGGCCATGCCTCTATAATGAGAAGGTAAGTGTAGAAATACATTATTTTAAAACAATAAAGGGTAAAAATTTCCATTAGCGTCATTCGAAATAAGGGTTACGGGGTGTGTGGGGGGAAGGGGGGAGGGGAGGGGAACCTCCCCCTCCAACCCCCACATCTAGGAGACAAGTAGTTTTTGAGATATTGACTATATAATGTGATGTGCCATACATTCTCGGTGAACTGACACATAAATATGTCATATAGGAACATCAGGAACTGTGTCGTAAACGCTCGCGCTCCGCTCCGCTTCCCTGCGCTACGCTTTGGTTTCGATGAACATGTGCACCTAACACGCTCCTCCTCGCTTTGCTCGTCGTCGCACTTATCTTTAGGTTTTGATCCCAAGGGTTTGACTGCATTTGTATTTGTAAATATTAATATGGTCACCTGGCTGTGTAGAAAAAAGCTATTGCCTATTTAAAAAAAAAACAAAAAAAAGTTGCATTTATAACCTCATCTGTCATTTCCCATACAATTCGACCTCGATTTTAAACATGAATATCTCGGAAACTATTTGTCTCCTAAACCTGAAATTTGGAATAGAGACTCCTGGGGTATTACTCTTATTGTATACCAAGTATCAACATCCAGCATTGTGGGAAATTTAGACCAAAGCCAGTATAGTGAATAAATTTATCCGGACCCATATTAAATTATATATATATCTATCCTAAATTTATCACATTTTAAAATTAAATTTCAGATGTTTATTGGTGCCGGCGCTATATCCAGTAAACAGTCGCCCATAGAGCAAGAAATCGCATTGCGATAATGGAGATGGATCGGTCACACTATAAGAAGGGGAGCCGATAACATGGCAAGCATCGCTTTCGAGTGGAAACCGCTAGGAGGCCATCGGAGACGCGGTCGCCCTGTGCACACATGGCGGCGCACAGTGGACGGCGAGCTGCGAGCGCAAGGCCTGAGCTGGACGGAGGCCAGAGCGGTTGTTGAGGACTCTCGCGAAGGCCCTCTGTACCACTGGGGTACCTTAGGACGACAACACCATAATGCAGGTAAGGTATTGAGTATTGATTCTAATCTTTTCACCATACGTGCAGACATGAGGTGCAGCAATGTATTACTATATTATATACTATATTATCTGTCAAAAGTTTCATGATAGTTTCCGCTAGAGGCGCCACTTTGTATGCGAGAAAACTGAAACTTTTATAGTTTTTATTTCACACAGAAATGTTATTTATTTGGCACGCCTTTTTATTAATGTATCGTTTCTTGCCAACAGATCACCTGGGTGAAGATGACGATGCAACATCGACATGTCGAAGTACCCAGCAAATGTGACGACAGGAGTTCCTGTCAAAATCTTTGATAGTGCGCGTCTTCTTCTTCTTGGCGTCCTATGACCCCCCGTGGGGGAAAGGGCAGACACAACGGTTCTCCATCTCAGTCTGTCGACGGCAGCGAGCTTCACGTGGTCCGAGCCACGTCATCTCCGCGTCCTGCATCTCGTCATGAAAGTGTGCATCACTGAAAATATAATACCTAAATGGCCATTAGAATTGAATTACGTTCACCCTAGATAACACAGTACACAGTCATGCATGCACTATAATACCACAATATATTATAATATAATGAGCTCTTACTTAAAAGAGCTATGATATAAGTAAAGCTATCGATGTTATTTGTCACACCAGAGTAAAAGTTCTTACTGTACCTTAGTTAATGAAAAATAAATAAATAATGATTATTATAAATAAGCACACTATACAGAATTCTTGAATCAGAATATAGGCTAAGAATTTTGTAAGAAAAAAAATAATAAATTTAGAAATACCATTGTGATCTTAATCATACCTACTTATAACAATAATAAACAATATAAAATAATTTAACATGATTGTGTTGATGTAGTTTCTAATGTGTATTTGTATAAAATAAAATAAATTTGTCTTGGCATCTTTTATTTACATATTAAGAAACCAAAATAAATCTACAAAAAATAAACTGGTCACATTCACTGTAAGTTGAAAGTAACCTCCATTAAAATAAAATACAAAAAGAAAAAAGATCTTCAGCTGGAATCGATCCTCGAACCTCTAGGTTGATATGGAGCTACATCCAACTAGGCTACGGTTCAGATAATTATTATGGTGAAAAGTTCCTTCACTTTCTTCCCGAGCCAAAAGCATTTTTTAGCTGCTTACACTTAATTCATTATTTTGAAGTCCCTTGACCACATACGTACATAAAATAGTTATTGCTACGATCTATATACCATCGTCTATCTATTACATACACTCGATGAGTGGTAGATTTAGTTCTTATCAAGTTTTAACTTGATTAACATAACATAATAATGGAAATTCCTATATGGGCGACTATTGTCTCATAATTATGAAGAATAAGCCAATCCACCCCAATTCTGTTAGCACTGCATGATAGAGAATACTTCAATGAACTTATAGACATGTAACACATTTAACAGCGTGCTCCGAGAGATTCATTGCATTAGGTACAATTTCTTCGGCCATATTAAAATTTGTTGCTGACTTAATTCATTATTTTGAAGTCCCTTGACCACATACGTACATAAAGTAGTTATTGCTACGATCTATATACCATCGTCTATCTATAACATACACTCGATGAGTGGTAGATTTAGTTCTTATCAAGTTTTAACTTGATTAACATAACATAATAATGGAAATTCCTATATGGGCGACTATTGTTTCATAATTATGAAGAATAAGCCAATCCACCCCAATTCTGTTAGCACTGCATGATAGAGAATACTTCAATGAACTTATAGACATGTAACACATTTAACAACGTGCTCCGAGAGATTAATTACGTCACAATTACTTTACGGCGACATAGCAGCAACTTTATTGCTTCTTTGCCTGTATAATTTATTCAGGCGCTTTGATTGATTTTTATCTTTGATTGATTATTTTGAAGTCAATTGAGCAAACCCAAAGATGACATACATAGATTTATAATGTATTTACCATCGTCTATCCGTTATATACACACTCATCTGGGTGGATTTAGTTTTTTTTTTTTTTTAAATGACTGACATTAACTTGTTAGGTAATTAATCTGTCGGAGCACTCTGAATGGTGTTATAGTAGTTAGTAAGTTAATTGCAGCATCTCCTAGCATGTAGTGATAACAGTATTCCGCTGGATTGGCTTATTTCTTCATAAACATGAATAATATTCGGCCGTATTGAGTGTCCTTATAATTAATAATTTTGACTAATTTCGAGCACACTGTTAAATGTGTAATATGTATATAGGTTCATTGCAGCATTCCCTAGCATGTAGTGATAACAGTATACTGCTGAAATGACTTATTTCTTCATAATCATGAAAACATATTCGCCCTTATAAAAATTTACTTTTACCGCTATCTTCACGTAGGTGCTGCGCTAGAGTATTGCTACAGGCGCTACGCTATGCTACAACGTTGCTATGCTACGCTAGAGTATTGCTACAGGCGCTACGCTATGCTACAACGTTGCTAAGCTGCGCTAGAGTATAGCTACAGGTGCTACGCCTTGCTACAACATTACTACACTGTGCAACACTAGTGCTACGTTATGCTACGATATTATTAAACTGAAAGCTCTATTTCTAAGCTGAAAGAGTTCACTACTACTAATGCTTAAAAAAACTTGGTAACTACGAGTATACATACCTACAAATAGGAAGTTGAAAGTACTAACTTATGTCACCAGTGAATGCAGACGCGAAAGCAGTCGCTTTTCCTGTAAAATCCTATGAAAAAAACGAAATAGAATTCGGGCATGCTTTTATCAATCTATCACCGTTTATTATTCAATACAGAACATCTTCCATACGTAGTACATAACATATTTTTCTACTTTATAATACAGTAATTAATGAAGAAAATAAATACTTATTTAGCTCGCAGGAACATAGGTAATTATAACTACAAATACACACAACTCACTTGATTCCATTGCATAAGCTCTGCATAAGTTATTTTCTGTACTTGACCCTCCGAGATTAATGTTGCGGTAACAAAATGGCCGCCATGGGAACAGGCCAATCGGAAAGCGCGGGAAACACATTCCTAGTTCGCGCTGCCGGTCCCGCCAACCTGGCATAAATCAAGTTGTCAGTGGTGCCAACATGCCGCGCGCAACGCACCTGGCTCAGTGTTACCAACATTACCTTGATTGCGACTGCGAAGTGCAAATTTTCATTTCCTGTAGTCACACGCGTTTTTCAAGAATTTGCGCCCTAATAAGAGAGCTATGCTTGGGGTTTCTCTGATGGATCGTATCAGAAATGAGGTTATCCGTCAGAGCTGTCAAAATATGCAAGCTGAAGTGGCAGTGGGCTGGTCATATCTGCCGAAGAACCGATAACCGTTGGTGTAGACGAGTTCTCGAGTGCAGAACAAGCAAACGCAGCGTGGTACGCCCTCCTGCCCGCTGGACTGACGACCTTAGGCGGGTGGCGGGTAGTATTTGGATGAGGAAGGCGGAGGATTGAGTGTTGTGGCGCTCCTTGGGAGAGGCCTATGTCCAGCAGTGGATGATTATTGGCTGATGATGATGATGTGCCTTAATAAGATAACCGTCTACCTTTCGCCATTGTACGCAACGGACGCATCGCATTCAGTATTCTTAGTAGAGTAATTCACATAAGTGCGTCCACTTAATGCCGTTTCTCCATACATTTATGACAATCCGTTTGTTGCGATGCGATACTTACGATGCCGATAGGTGGACGTTTCCATTGACTGGCCAATTTCAATTGACGGTCCGCAACAGGATGTTCTAGTCAAGATACATGAATAATAAAAACAAAACATATGTATAAAACTATAGTAAATAAGATAAGGCTAAGGATAAGTGCCGTGTGGGAGGGTTACATTTATTTTATACTAAGTACAACAGAAGTTATAAATGGGAACCTATTACAAAGCACAAAAACTTATCCAGATATACATACGCGCACACATTCACCATCCCGCCCAATGCTATCAGTTCCCATTAAGTGCAAAACTTAGATGCAGCGTAGGCAGCCTAGGCATTATGCATGAGCTGTTGTTTCACTCGCAGTCGCAGTAATTGCTGAAACTTGCCTCAAATTACACTCGGAAGGTATGCTTTTTGCCTTCGCAGTTACTCAAAGGCATTTCCATTTTAGTAAGTAATATCAAAGTTATGAATACCACGCGTCTGCTGTTGGCGTCTCGGCGAACTCGTTTTGCAGTTTCACTATTTTTTGGATGTCTGCCGTCGCAAGTGGGATGCTTTCCTTATTTTAGGTTTGGTTATACGTTATACTACCTACTTATATCAAGTCCTTTAAATACCATAAGTATTAATGTATGTTTGTAATTTGTAAGTATTATTTTTAATAAATTTACTTATCTTATCATTTTACCTATCACGTGAGTACAAATGTGCTGCGAAAAGTGGGTGGCTCGCTTGTGAGCCACCTCTGACTACCCCTTCGGGGATTACAGTCGTGAGTGCATAAACATATACTTATCATTTATTTTACCGCATATTTGTTGCTGATTTTTTCTGACTTTGAACTTTAGTTTCCGATGAGCTAACATAGAGGAAAATCCGGTCGCTCGTTATTTATTACCACGGGCGGCAACTAAAAGCTTATTAACGCAATATAAATACAGTGCAGTACACCTTTCCAATACATATTATAGGTATAGCTACTTTAATGTAGGTTTTGTAACCAAACTGTTCAATGTACATAAGATAAACATGCCATATACTTCAATGCCGCATACCCGGCTCCGGCTACCACCACTTAAGTTATTTAAATAAGTACATATAATATACTGCGTTTTATCAAATTCTTATTTCAATAGCGAATAAAAAAGTTTTACTCATTTTGTAATGAAAAGAAAACCGTATCGTCATCTATCTATCCAGCCCGATGACGCGTCGACACGCTCCGTATCCTCAGCCTTTGTTTTATCTATTGCTAACCCGCGCCATTTTGTTTCAAGATTGATCACCAGTAGTCAACCCCCAAAACTTGGAGCCAGTTAATTAATTCTCATTTCATAACGGGGACGATTGATAAATTGGAAAACGAGTTTTTAACAGTTATCCATGATGAATTGAAATGGCGGGAAATTTGACAGTATTTGTTTTGAATTTAAAATAGGAATATTAAGCGACAGTTGCCGAACTTTAGATCGTGGCTGGATTAATTATCGGAATATTTGGGTCCATGAAGGTGAATAAATCATTTGGATTTAATCTAACCCTTCTATGCTTTTACCTAATATAGGTTTATCTGTTTACGCTTTCAGAATAATAAATGGTATTAAAACGCGGATATAAGTTAGGTATTTGCTGTTTTTTTATCCATGTAGTATGTAGTACATACCACGTACATACATACTTACATGATCTGAAAACATGATTCACTCTATCGATTAATGTCCTTCTCCACATTGAAAGGGTTCGATTCCCAGGTCAGGGTCAACTGGACGAAGTCTAATAAAATTCATTGAATGCTGTTTATGTTTCTGGTCCTTAATTTTATTGCAATACAAGTTTCCGTTGAGTAAAATGTCCTTCCTATATTCAGTGCTAGCTGTAGCTGAAAAAGTTTTCCCGTGGGAATTCCGACATAAAAAGTAGCCTATGTTATTTCGGTCTAGAGTCTAGACCATGTGTGTACCAAATTCCATTGAAATCCGTTCAGTAGGTTTGACGTGAAAGAGTAACAGACAGACAGACACAGTTACTTTCGCATTTATAATATTAGTTAGGATTAGGATGGTACTTTTTCTACATGTGGCACCGCTGTGGCATATGCCTGGAACTTCATTTATTTGTCTGTAATACATAGTAAGCCGCGAGGCTTCCTAATTCATTTTTAAAATGCAATTTAAATGACTTGCTCCATTCATGTACGAGAAAATTAAGTGTTGTTATAGAAAATAAAGTTATTTTAATATTTATTTCCGTCGACTTCAAGATTGCTTTGATTGAAACTGAATTACCATGAATGCTATAGAAAATCTACGTAGCGGTGAATAGCGCATAGATATCTTTCATGATCACGAATCTCGATGTTGTTTTGTAAAAGTGAATGCTTTCATACTGAGCACCTATTCAATAAATATTTCTAAGCACTAACGTCTTTTGTCCTACTTTTACCCAATAGAGAAAAAAGATTTTATTCTGTTTTACCGTATCTTGTGAATTATGAAAGGCAGGCTTTTGTGTTTTACGTGTTTTATCTGGGAAGTATTTTTTGCATCGGTCGGTATTGTGAAACACACAAAAAATACGGCAAATCGATACACTGGGCTGTTCAAATTTAATAAGTTTATACCACACTTTAAAATACCCAGTTTATAATCAAGGTATTTACTGGGAGTTGCATAAGTGGTATGGTATGCCAAAGGAGAAAAAACTCAGGTTATCATTCATTCTGAACCACATAGGTGACATAGGTTATTTTTTTTTTGTGAATTCGTCAAAATAAGTCCAGTGGCCATAATACTAAATTCAGGTTCACCTAATGAAACAAAACACAGAAAATTTATGAAGTTTAACTTAATTAAAGACGTCATATAATTATTACGATCTCATTTACACAATCTTTTATATTATTATTCTATCTATTATTTGTTCCCGGGTCTTGGATGTGCCCGTAAAATGGCAAAAGGCCCGCCCCCTATTACTAGTGTTGCCCAAATGCAAGAACAAGACGAGACTTAGCCAGTCTTGGTCTTGGTCTTGCGCCAATACACCTGGTCTTGGTCTTGGTCTTGGTCTTGCGCCAATACACCTGGTCTTGGTCTTGGTCTTGGTCTTGCGCTCCCAGTCTTGGTCTTGGTCTTGGTCTTGCAGCAAGAGTCTTGCAAGTCTTGCAATTACCTATTAGTCTATTACTATTTATTAAAGTTTACTTTTTGATTTTAATAGATATTTTTTTATTCGCTATGTTTATGGTATTAGTCGTAATGCGCATAGGTCCAGTTTTTCATTTTCTTTGATACAGTTTTTTGCATCTCATAGAATTCCTAAGCGTACTTACCTATACACCGAACTGTTACACCTAACTACTCAGTGAAATAGCGCTCTGCAAGACGCAAGAGTCTTGCAGGCTATGTCTTGTTCTTGCTCAAGTCTTGCACGGTCAGTCTTGGTCTTGGTCTTGCTAAAAATACGCGGTCTTGTTCTTGGTCTTGGTCTTGCAAAAACGCAAGAACAAGACCAAGACTGCAAGACCAAGACTGAATTTGGGCAACACTACCTATTACATTGGGACTAACATAACACTCTGGCGAAAAGTGGGTGCAGCAATGCACCTCTGCCTACCCCGCAAGGGAGTACATTAGTACAAGGCGTGAGTGTGTTGTTGTGCCTATTTACTCCTACATTATTACGTAGTACCTACTAGGTACTTATAGTTTTATCTGAGTATATTATTATGTGGTACTTAGTTATCATTATTTGATGTAAGTGCTAATAATATTTGGTTTGTTTAAAACTTTAAATTTTTATGAAAGCAAAGAATTTAATTTCTTAATGCTGGTGCCATCTTTATTTTATGATTCGGGTTAAACCTGCTATTTAACAAACGATCCAAATGGAGGTTTTAATTAGTTTACCACCAAAACGCATTTCGTTACAGAAAGGTCGACTTTAAGTTAAACAGCCGTTGATTTATGGAATAATAAAAAAGAACTTTTAATTTCGTTGCTGGCATAATGTTGTAAGCAATTTATATTAAGCTGGTTATAAAAGTGTCCGATTATGTAACGTATGTGGCAACTAAAGGCTTACTAACGCAATATATATACAGTGCAGTACACCTTTGCAATACATATTATAGGTATATCTACTTTAATGTAGGTTTTGTAACCAAACTGTTCAATGTAAGATCAACATGCCATACTTCACTGCCGCATACCCGGCTCCGGCTACCACCACTTAAGTTATTTAAATAAGTACATATAATATACTGCGTTTTATCAAATTCTTATTTCAATAGCGAATAAAAAAGTTTTACTCATTTTGTAATGAAAAGAAAACCGTATCGTCATCTATCTATCCAGCCCGATGACGCGTCGACACGCTCCGTATCCTCAGCCTTTGTTTTATCTATTGCTAACCCGCGCCATTTTGTTTCAAGATTGATCACCAGTAGTCAACCCCCAAAACTTGGAG
Source organism: Plutella xylostella (assembly GCF_932276165.1). NCBI lineage: Eukaryota > Metazoa > Arthropoda > Insecta > Lepidoptera > Plutellidae > Plutella > Plutella xylostella. Next base: position 7,750,866 of record NC_064005.1, read on the forward strand.
CCAGTTAATTAATTCTCATTTCATAACGGGGACGATTGATAAATTGGAAAACGAGTTTTTAACAGTTATCCATGATGAATTGAAATGGCGGGAAATTTGACAGTATTTGTTTTGAATTTAAAATAGGAATATTAAGCGACAGTTGCCGAACTTTAGATCGTGGCTGGATTAATTATCGGAATATTTGGGTCCATGAAGGTGAATAAATCATTTGGATTTAATCTAACCCTTCTATGCTTTTACCTATTATAGGTTTATCTGTTTACGCTTTCAGAATAATAAATGGTATTAAAAGGCAAATATAAGTTAGGTATTTGCTGTTTTTTTATCCATGTAGGTAGGTACATACTTACATGATCTAAAAACATGATTCACTCTATCGATTGATATCCTTCTCCACATTTAAAAGGTACGATTCCCAGGTCCGGACATCTAGGCGACGTCAATTTGTTTCTGGTAATTTTTATCGAAAAACAAGTTTCCGTTGAGTAAAATGCCCTTCCTATATTCAGTATGGTAGGTACTTTTCCATACTTACTTTCCCACCGGCGTGGGATATGCCTTGAACTTCATTTATTTGTCTGTAATAGTAACAAGCGAGTCTTGGTAATTCAATTTTTAAATGCAATTTAAATGACTTGCTCCATTCATGTATGAGAAAATTAAGTGTTGTTATAGAAAATAAGTTCTTTTAATATTTATTACCTAGCTATTTATTTCCGTCGACTTCAAGATTGCTTTGATTGAAAATGAATTACCATGAATGCTATAGAAAATCTACGTAGCGGTGAATAGCGCATAGATATCTTTCATGATCTCGAATCTCGATGTTGTTTTGTAAAAGTGAATGCTTTCATACTGAGCACCTATTCAATAAATATTTCTAAGCACTAACGTCTTTTGTCCTACTTGTACCCAATAGAGAAAAAAGATTTTATTCTGTTTTACCGTATCTTGTGAATTATGAAAGGCAGGCTTTTGTGTTTTACGTGTTTTATCTGGGAAGTATTTTTTGCATCGGTCGGTATTGTGTAAAACACAAAAAAAATACGGCAAATCGATACACTGGGCTGTTCAAATTTATTAAGTACTTACCACACTTTAAAATACCCAGTTTATAATCAAGCTATTTACTGGGAGTTGCAAAAGAGGTATGGTATGCCAAAGGAGAAAAAACTCAGGTTATCATTCATTCTGAACCACATAGGTTATTTTTTTTTTGTGAATTCGTCAAAATAAGTCCAGTGGCCATAATAGGTACTAAATTCAGGTTCACCTAATGAAACAAAACACAGAAAATTTATGAAGTTTAACTTAATTAAAGACTATAACGTCTTTAATTATAACGATCTCATTTACACAATCTTTTATATTCTATCTATTATTTGTTCCCGGGTCTTGGATGTGCCCGTAAAATGGCAATAGGCCCGCCCCCTATTACATTGGGACTAACATAACACTCTGGCGAAAAGTGGGTGCAGCAATGCACCTCTGCCTACCCCGCAAGGGAGTACATTAGTACAAGGCGTGAGTGTGTGTGTGTGCCTATTTACTCCTACATTATTACGTAGTACCTACTACTTATAGTTTTATCTGAGTATATTATTATGTGGTAGGTACTTAGTTATCATTGGTTAATAATATTTGGTTTGTTTAAAACTTTACATTTTTATGAAAGCAAAGAATTTAATTTCTTAATGCTGGTGCCATCTTTATTTTATGATTCGCGTTAAACCTGCTATTTAACAAACGATCCAAATGGAGGTTTTAATTAGTTTACCACCAAAACGCATTTCGTAAGAGAAAGGTCGACTTTAAGTTAAACAGCCGTTGATTTATAGAATAATAAAAAAGAACTTTTAATTTCGTTGCTGGCATAATGTTGTAAGCAATTTATATTAAGCTGGTTATAAAAGTGTCCGATTATGTTATTTATATTTTTAGGAAAGGATATGTGTGTCAAAGTTACAGGACTCGACATCTTTATTTTATAGCAAACGATGATTTTTCATGTTTACAAAACAAATACCTTTAACGTTAAATACCTAAATAAATCAAATAATAAATTTGATTAATATAAACAATTTCAGCGTGATTTAGTAAGGGCAAGGCCACATTGGTGCGTTGCGTCGTCGGGCGTCGCTGTCATATTTTTTTAAAACGTTTCTTTCGGACCACGCGAAGCAACGCAGCGCAATGCATTAATGGGGCCTCACCGTAAAATGGAGGTTGGCGTGATCATGCGGGCTCTGATCGTAAGTCTCACTCTAAAGTAGAGTCTAAATATATGGTTCAACACTGTGTAATGTTCCATCAATGCCGAAACATTAATGATTCCGCAAATAATGAATTTAAACTATGTTAGGAGGCTCCCGTAGGGTTTGTTGCGCTAGGAAGGGTTTTCCTGAGGGATTTTACGGTTTAAGACATTTATTTCTCAAAAAGATTTTTGCTGTGAAAGGTAGTCTATGAAATTGTTTAGGGAGTCGGCTAACTTCATGAACCGACCCTGAACCGATCCTGCGTAGACCCTGCACCGCCCCTGCGTAGACCCTGCACCGTCCCTGCGTAGGCCCTGCGCCGGCCCTGCTCCGGCGCTGCTCCGGCCCTGCTCCGGCGCTGCTCCGGCCATGCTCCGGCCCTGCTCCGGCGCTGCTCCGGCCCTGCTCCGGGGCGTCCGCCATTTTGTTTTACAGGACTAGTAGGAAGGTATAAAAGGGAATGCGAGAGGCGGCGGCGGGCATTAGTAATTTTCTTGCGATCGGGTACACGTTGGGAGTTTTTCGCGTTGGTTTAGTTTTTATTTTGTTTATTGTTAGTTTTCAACGTACGATGGTGGTATTGCTTTGGGAAAGCGCTTTCGTCCATATATGTAAATGTATATGGCAAGGACATCCCTTAGTGATTAGCACTGTCGTAATTTGGAAACTTTATTAATTAGATCTTTAGATTGCCAAGGCTTTCGACTAGATCTTTAGCTTTTTGGGGGAACGTGTACTCTAGAGTCTAAATCCTTCATGGTAAGGTGGCAAGACGGATACCTAACGGTGTCGTTCAACCAAGTCTTGTTTTAGGGCCCCCGGGTAGTGTTAGTTAGGCCTGGCTATGGAGTAACCAGGGTCCCTCTTTTGCTAGAACGTGAAGGGATACACTCCTCAAGAATAGATCTTTGATTTAAAAATCTGGACTATTACTTGATCTTTATCATATATATTTATATACTTATAACACACACTCGGAGATTGCAAGTCGCCCGGGTGCCATACCGTTAACCCACGGCTGCAATTTCCAACACACAGGTATAGGGCTTAGGTACACTAGGGGTCACCTACCCCGCTCATTCAGTATTTAGCTAGCTAGGCAAGGTGCACTCCAATCACCCGGAGGAAACCTACACATTACACACCACACAATTAAATGTAAATGTGGGATTGATTCCCTAGTTTTGATTCAACACATTTTAGATTAGAATAGGGCCTTCTGGTTAGACACAAATAGGCAGGTAACTTCATGGTTAGGGTGGGGAAAGTAGTTACTTCATCATAAATAATAAACTAAATAATATCTTACAATAAATATCACTTCAAAAGTACTTAATAATTTTATCAGATAAAATAATTTCACATAACCTCAAATTTGTCCTATAGTTCTTTGTCTAAATTATTGATTTTTCATTAAGTAAACAAATACTTCTACTTAAAGAATCTATGGTCTATCTAACTTATTTTGGTTTATTGTATCACAATAATCCATATTAATATTACAGAAGAGTTTATTTGATTTTGAGTACAATAAGCTTTTGTATCAGATTGGGGGTAGAATTGATTAACGGAGAAATTTACTCTAATAAGTGTCAAGATACCACAAATAAGGGTTCTAGATACTTAAACCAAATCATTTCTGGTTCTATAATCACTCAGTAGATACAAATAGCTTGAAGTATGATCAGATTTCAGTCTCAATTTGCACATTTCAGAAAGTTGTGTAAATTCTAACTTGTGGAAGTATTTGTTTTCTTGATAAAGCTTTATATTCTTATGTAAATAAATAAAACTAGGATATTTTGTTATCTTATATATTTACTACAACTATTCAGAACATATTCCAATAAGAACAAAGAATATTAACTATTTCATAATAATTAACCTTTCAATTTAAGTAATTTAAAAGAATAAATCACTTCCCACTTGGCTATTAATTAGAGTCATGTATTTGTCAAGTACCTACTTATCTATTATGAAATTCATGCTTACATAGTTACTATACTATAAATCATTGGATTATTCTAATATTCAGTTTGTTTATGATTATAAATATGTCCCCTTTAGCTTTGACAACATGTATTCATGTTGATTTATTTACATGGAATAAAAATAAAACATGTAAATATGTAAGGTTAGGAGCAAGGGAAGTGATTGTTGGCGGAGGGATGTCCAAGTCCATGGTTGTGTCCCACGAAGGCTTCGGTTGAATATTTGCTATTACATATTTATCTATTTTGAGTCTTATATATTGATTCAATCGATTGTAGTGATCAAGGCCTACAAAGCGTACGGAGGGGCTTGCCTTTTAAACCAACAAATAAAAAAAACATTACTTTTACCTTTATGTAAATTCAAATTCACTAATAGCACTTACCTGTAAATATGTAGTTATCATACAATTAAAAGTTGTAGTGAATGTATAGGTCAATAACTTTAGGCAAGTAGTTAGGAAGGTTGTATTCAATTCACGTTCATAGTTTTATTAAATTTATTAGCTTTCGTTTATTGGGTTACACTACATAACGTAGGGGTTCCCTGGATGTTTCATGGCCAAACTAAAGTAGTATTTGTTTCACTTTTAAGTCTCCAGTTTATTTGTTAGGTTGTTTTCCCTTCTAGACTTTCAGTTGAATCTTGAGCTTCCTTCTAGCGGTTTTCGAAGATCTTTGATAAAAGTATTGATTCATTGTGGGAAGAATCCAGTGTAGAATCCAGTGTAGATAACCAGTGTAGATATCCAGAGTTAATAGTAAGTTGTAGTTTCAAATATCTTCTAATAAATCCATTGGGTAGGAGTTAAGTTAGCAGGAGGTAGGGCGAAACGTTACAATTTGGTACCGAAAGACCAGGATATTTCATCTCTTCATGTTAGATGTCAGGCAGGTAGATTTCTGTTCTTTTATCTGAAATTTAACAAGTCAATTTGATTAAAATAATACTTATTTACAAATAAAACACAATATTAACTCACTTTTGCATAGTAAGATAGGTAACTTACGTTTGTCTCGAAAAAACATTAAGTTTTGTTGTTTGCCTTTGCTATTAGTAAGTAAATATTTACTCAATATGGCGGTTTTCACATAAAGCCATTTCTTTTTATTGTTAGGGCTAAAAGAAAGTTTGGATTGTTTGTTGGAAAAACTTTTAAATGTAGCATTGCACCACAAACAATAAAAGATAAAAGGTTATTTTTTTTACAGAGTAACTTTTATCCGTCACAGATTATTTTAATTTATTGAATTACAGAAAATAAATTACAGATCGTTATTATTCTGAACTATGTATTTTTGACCACTCTAAAGTATTAAACACAATGATGACAAAATCGCTGCAAGTTATAAATTCTATTTTAATACTTTCAATATTTTTACGTTATAATAAGTCTCTTGCGTCTCGTATTGTATAGATTTTAAACATACTAGGGGTAGGAAAGTGATTATATCTTATATATAATCACAATTTGTTGCCGTGGAGTGATCGAACTTATAAACGAAAGAATTATTTAACACGTAATAGGGAGCGCAAAGTGCTAGGTTTTGTATTGTAATGAAATATTAGGGAAGCATTTATTAAGATAGGTAGGTCATATTAACAAAGTTAGGATGAGGAAATTATTAATAAAACTGATTCTTTAATTAACGATATACTTAGAATCAAGGAGGGAACAGTTGTACTTAGGTGATACAAATATAGTATAGTTTAATTTATCTGTAGGATATCCTTACTGATAATAGGTATTATTGACGGTTTTTCTTTTGATGTAGAACATTAGAGAATTATTAGGGAATAGGGGTTGTTAAATATGATTTATTTAAAATTAATATTGTTTAAAAAATAATAATACCTAATAATTAATATTGGTTCTTAAAAGATAAAATAGAATTTGAGTATTAAATTATGTTATTCTTGTTTTAGGTGTAAATATAAGTGAAACCAGTGAAAAAAATCAAAATCAATAATAATTGTAAATAATCAGATTAAACAAAATGCCGAGACCTTTGCGTAAACGGAAATCGCCGGTGCGTTATAGTCCTTATGAACAACCTGAAACGGTTAGATTGGATTCAGAAATCCCGGAACAAGTAGATGAGCGAAATGATTTAGATTCAGAAGTACAATCAACTACGTCATTGAATCAGAGAAGTCGCATAGCTAAACGCAATGAGAAGGCAACGCGTTATAGGCCTTATGAACAACCCCAAATGATTAGGATGATTAATGAAAATTCAGAACAAGTAGATGGAGTACAACCAACTACATCGTTAAATCAAAGAGGTCACACAACAAAAGCAAAGAGAAGAATAGTAAAAAAATCCAATGCGGGGGCAATTTTACATTCATTGCGCAACTCAATTGGGGCATTAACAAAGAAAGTCAACGATCTGAGCGAAGAAGTTAAATCTAAGCGTGATGATAAAAATAATCAAGCAGAGGAGAATGTAGTAGGAGAAATTATTCCGGAAATCCAAAATGTAGGAAACAATAAAAAATCCAATGAAAAAGATTCAACCGAAACTATTCAACAAATCACTTACAATATAAGAAACGTGAATACTGACCGACCTAAATTCGAGTCTGCAGCTGATTGTCATCCAGTTACTTTCATAGAAGAATTAGAGACCTATATAAGTAAAATGATTAAAGAAGGACAAAAGGAAATTGATCTTATACTTGAATGTCTGAAAGGCGATGCTCGTGACTGGGCAAGGGTTTATCACAAACGATGGAATACTTTACAAGATTTTAAAATAGATTTCTTTGCGACATACTGGGGAGAGAAAGAGCAAAATGAATTAAGACGCAATATCGTTCACGGAAGTTGGGACAGAACTGTAACACCATCTATGCTAACATACTTCCTTAGAATAACCGGAAAAGCCCAAATGTTAAATTATCAAATACCAGAGAGCCAACTAGTAGCAGACGTTATCAGACATTTTCCCAAACAAATTCAACAAGTATGGGCTACAGTGAAAAAGGACACTATTATAGAAGTAGCTGAATTTTTGAGGAATATGGATGAGATAGCGAAGCAAGAACCTCATACGTACAAAAACAAGACAGAAAAAAGTAGCAAGTCGTCGTTTGAAAATAAGAAAAGGGATTATCAAAATTTGGCGAAGAAATGGCAGCGGCCAGTTGCGGGAAGTCAATCAGCGACAAATAAAATTCAAGAAATTCAAACAACTAATGTTGAGCAAATTACTGTAAACGATAATGCTTTAAACTAGAAGGGGTTGTTTCTTCTGTCCCCAGAACAGCCTCAACTATAGGGGACATAGTACTAAAAATTATGTCTAAAATGGGATGGCAACCAGGACAGGCATTAGGGAAATGTAATAATGGCCTATTAAAACCACTAGAAGGAAAAAATTTACTTAGGGAACAGCAGGAAGGGTTAGGGTTTAGTGAACAGTTAGAGAAAGAGTTGCAAATACCTGAAAAGATAGTAGAAGTTCTTAAATTAAAAACTGAACAATCAAATAATCAAGGAGTAGAGGCACCGAAATTAAATTCTGTTTTTGAAGAAGAAAAGGAATTGATTGCAAGGGAAAATTATAAATCGGAAATTCTAGTCGAAGTTTTAGGGTTAGAAATAGTAGCTCTTTTAGATACCGGAAGTGATGTAACTTGTATATCAGAAGAGCTGTGGAAAGAACTAAAATTGAGAGATTCTAATCTTCCCGTTATGCCGATAAAACCAATTCAAATAAAAACAGCTGTAGGACAAAAAAGTTCTGAGGTGCGGTTTCTTACTATGCTACCGTTAAAGCTTGACTCTGACATAATTGAGGAAGTAGTCGTATTGGTAATAACTGGGTTGACAAGTCCTTTCATAATAGGTTTTGACTGGATGAAGCAAAATCAAGCTAGGATAGATTTGGAGTTATCAAAAGAAAGTTTTTCTTATTTGCGTTCAGGGAAAAAATGCACAATTAAATTTCATAAAAGGAAAACTTTGAACATTAACAGGATTGATGTAAATGATGATAATGACGAAATCAATTTAGAGGAAATGAAGATAGGAGTTCAATTAGATGAAAAAGATAAGGGTAAATTCCTTAATCTATTGGATAAATATAAACGATTGTTTTCCTCGCAGTTAGGTAGAGCTAATTGTTATGAACATGTAATAAACATGGATCCTCATACACCTGTAGTGAAGAAAACTTATCCTGTACCTTATGCATATCGAGGAAAAGTAGAAGCTAAATTGAAGGTTATGGAAGAGCAGGGAATTTTGAGTAGAACTTCAACTCCATATTGTAGTCCATTAACATTTACTTTGAAGAAAGATGGGGATGTTAGGGTGTTGTTGGATGCAAGAGAAATAAACCAATTCATGATAGCGGAAACTGAAAAACCTCCAATGCAACTGGATGTAATTAATTCTTTTCATGGGGCTAATTTCATAAGTGTTGTGGATTTAAATAATGCGTACTTTCAAATACCGATTTCAGAGGAAAGTAAAAAGTATACGGGGTTTTCTTTTAATGGTAAATCCTATGTATATAATGTTTTACCACAGGGGTTGAAAACTTCAGTTGGTAGTTTTAGTCGAGCAATGGATAAAATACTAGGACATGAAGTTAGAGAGTATTGCGTTAATTATTTAGATGATTTAGCAATCATTACTACGGGATCTTTTGACGATCATTTAGAACATATTGATGCTGTATTAGGAAAATTAAGTAAGGCCGGAATGACTTGCAATTTAAAGAAATGTGAATTCTTTTCAAAAGAAGTAAAAATGCTAGGTTTCATTATTTCGACTGATGGACTTAAAACTGATCCAGAGAAAATAAAGGCCATACAAGATTTTCCGATACCAAAGAAATTGAAACATATACGAGCTTTTCTCGGCCTGTGTAACTTTTATAGGAGGTTCATTCCCGATTATAGTATACACACTCAGCCTCTGTGTCAGTTATTAAAGAAAGAAAAGGGTTGGAAATGGGAAAATGAACATCAGGAAGCATTTGAAAAGATCAAATCTCTGTTTATAAAAACTATACAGCTTCATCATCCGGATTTTAGTAAACCATATTATTTGCAGACTGATAGTTCAGGAATAGGAATGGCGGGAGTATTATATCAAAAAGATGATGAGGGGGAAATGAAAATATTAGGATTTCATAGCAAAGTGTTGAAAGGAGCTCAATTAAATTGGACAGTTACTGAGCAAGAGTTTTACTCGGTGATCAGTTGTTTGGAAAAGTTTGAAACTTACTTAAGGGGATCGCAGGTTAAAATTTTGACTGATCACAAAGCTCTTACATTTGTTAAAAACTGGAAATTATACAATGCTAGAGTAACACATTGGATAAATTATTTAGAACAATTCCAATATGAGATAGAACATGTTAGTGGAAAGAATAACATTGTGGCTGATATTTTATCACGTTATCTGCCCGATGTTGAATTATTGCAGGAAGAAAAGGTTAATATACCTGAGATATTATATACAGAAATAAAAGTAAATAAAGAACTGATTAAGAAATTTAAAGATTTAATAGATTTTCAAAGAAAAGACAAGGAAATTGAAGAGATACGTAAAACTTTAGAGATCAGTAAACAAACACAAACATCTGATTCAGGAAATGGGCATTATTTATTAGAGAATGGGATTTTATATTTTGTGCCTCCAAACCAAAATTCAAAATTGATATGTCTGCCAGGAAATTTAAGGAAAGATGTAATTTTGCAGGTTCATTTGGAAATGGGACACCAAGGGATTACAAAAATCATAAAATATATAAAAGATAGATTTTATTGGAAGGGAATTACGAAAATGGTAAAAGAAATTGTAAGAAGTTGCCATGATTGTCAAATTACTAAAAGTAATACAATCAAATATGTAGGGCCGTGTCAGTCTATAGTTACTAAAAACATAGGAGATTTGATTATGGTAGATTTGTATGGACCATTACCTTCAGGACAGTTTGGCATGAAATATATTTTAGTAGTCCAAGATACATTTAGTAAATTTGTAAAGTTTTATGAATTAAGAAAGGCAACAGCTTTATCAGTTTGGTGTAAAACAAAGAAGTTCTTTGACATAATAAAACCCAAAGCAGTGTTATCAGACAATGGCTCACAGTTTGCTAGCAAGCAATGGCAAGACAATATGGCGAAACATGGGGTAAAAGTGTTATATACGACAGTCAGGAATCCGCGACCCAACACTACTGAAAGGGTGAACAAAGAATTGGGACGACTTTTCCGAACTTATTGTAGGAATAATCATTGTGGATGGGTGTCAGTATTGCCGAATTTAGAAAATTTATATAACAATACATATCATGAAAGTACAGGTTACACACCCTGTGAAATAATGTACGGAAATAAAACGGAAATTAGTTTCGATAAAATGATTGGTAAAGCGGAAGAAAATTTAGATGTGAATTATGTAAGAGAAAGGGTTAGACAAAATCTTGAAAAAGCAAGTCGGGCCAGAATAGATAAATTTAATAATAGGTATAGGATAATACAATATCAAATTGGAGATTTAGTAAAAATAAAACGTTTGAATAAGTCAGATGCAACAAACAAGGTCACAAAGAAGTTTGAGGCATTATATGAAGGGCCATATGTAGTGGCAGCAAATCCATTTAGGAATGTGTATATATTAGTAGAACCAAAAACGAAGAAGGTTAGGGGCAAGTTTAATACTATACATTTGTCCAAATATTATGAACGTATAGATTGAGGCTGTTTTGGGGAGGAAATAGTTTTGTTTTTATTGATGAATTGTATAAATGATATTGATTAGCTAACAAAATTTGAAATAGTAAATATTGTAAATAGTCTAAATTAAATAGATTGTATCTCATAAGTATAGAATTTTGTAGAAAGTAGCGTAGAGTATTGATTTATTGTAAATATTGTAAAGAGAAATAAAAAAAATTGGTTGGTTGAGGAAAAGCCAATCTAGGTTCATTGATTGCTTATAATTAATACAATTATATATGAAGTCTTCTTCATGTTAAATTAAGCAAAGGATTAGCAAAATATGAGCATAGATTGAGGGGTGCGTCGGCGGCTTTTCAAAAAAAAAAAAAAATTTTTTTTCTCTATTGGGTATTATAATTATGTTGAAGGTACTTTGGATAACTATTAGATATAATAATTATGTTGAAGGTACTTTGGATAAAATAGATACGTTTTCTTTTATTTATATCAGCAGTACATTTTTGATGATTGATGTAGTGTAGCTATTTGTAAAGAGAGAGAAATAAAAAAAAAAGGAAAAAAAAAGTGGTTGGCAGAGGAAAGGCCAATCCAGATTCATTATTTGTTCAATATTATTACCTATTACATTAAATACAAAGGAAAATAATATTATGTTACATTGACTTTGACAAAATATTGGCAAGAGGTGGATCTGGATTGAGGGGTGTGTTGGCGGTCTTTCAAAAAAAAAAAAAAATTTTTTTTTTCCTCTCTCCATTGCAGTTTATTGTACTATAGAATAGATAAAATACTGTAACTAGTTGTGATAAGAAAGAAATAAAAAAAAAAAAAATAAAAAAAAAGTGGTTGGCAGAGGAAGGGCCAATTCAGATTCATTATTTGTTGAATATTATACAAATATATTACTATCAATTACATTTAATGCATAGGACATTATTGTGGTGTTACATTGATTTTAAAAAAAGTATTAGCAAACGATGAGTCTGGATTGAGGGGTGTGTTGGCGGTCCTTCTTAAAAAAAAAAAAAAAAATCTTTCTTGTACAGGTAGAGACAGGCAAGTCATAGAGGTGTTCTGTGGTTACTTTTACAAAATCACAGAATAAAATTCAGAATAACATTACATAGGTTCTCTAATCTGTATTGATATCATGAAAAAAAAAGTATTGTTTACAACTATACTATAACCTCTTTCAGTTAAATTCTTGTTTATTGTTAGATTATTTTCAAAATACTGAAAATGAAAAAAATTGAGTACCTACATAAGGAAATTATCAATTTATAAATAGATTCAAGTCTCAAATTCGGGAGGGCTTGGGAATGTTGATTCTCACTCCTCACAATGAAGAATTGAAGTGGCTTCGCTGGTGCTAAAATCATAAAATTTAACTAGACATAGACATTGGAAGAACTTAAGATGGGAGAGATAAATACGTTATTTGTTAGGAGGATAACACTGTATCTACCTACCTTCGGAAGTTCAAGTAGTTGGAGAGGCAAGGAAATCCGAAGAAATTCATAAGTTTAAGAGAAATAAATGATTAAACCATTAAAGAGAAAACAAAAATATTAAAATTTATTATTAATACTTAATTAAAAACTAGTTTTATTTAGTTAGTTTTATACATTGTTAAGTAGGTAGGACTATCATTAAAGAAAATTGTATTAAGTATAGTAAATTTGTTTAATTATTACAACTATTGCTAATGAAGTAGAAATGAAAGGGGAAGGATACTAGGGTTTTGTGAGTATGTTTGATTCAGTGGAAATGATAAGTTTGAAAATTTCAGATTTTAATTTATTTTGTACTGGTAAAGGATAGCTGTCAAATATTGTTTGAAGGTATGTAAAGAAGGCGGAAACAGAGGTATCATAGATTCTAGATTGTGAAGTAGTTTGAAGAGTAGTAGAAGTAGTTTGAAGAGTAGCAGAAGGCAGATTTGTCTGTGGTTCTTGAATGGGTTGAGGTATACCAGTTTCAGCCGGAGCAGGGATGGGGTATTCAGGAAAATTTGTTATGGAATCAATTATTAAAGATAAATTTTGAGGGGAATCTTGTGGAGTGAGGGAAAGAGTAGGGTTGTTGGTTATTGGGACGACTGTGGGAGAAGTGATAGGAGGGATGGAAGGAGAAGGGGGTAAGGAATGTGGCTGTTCAGGAAGGGTTGTGTTAAGTTCTATGTAAGGTTCAAGGAATTTTAAATTATTAGCATATTTGTAAGTTATGGAAGCTGAGAATTTCTTCTGTTTTAAGTACCGGGTGAAGTCTGTTTTTAGTTGTAGCCATGTTCGATAAGCAGTTTTGTCTGAAAAAAAAAAAAACATAAATGGATATTTAAGTATAGTACTAATTTCATATTAATGCAGTTAAGAAGACCATCTATACATGTAGTAGATGTTATTTTATAATTTAGGTTGTAAATTGTATGTATTATTTAGGTTCTAAATAAGGAAAATGTAGAACTGTGAGTTGTGGTCAATCAGGACTTAGTTTAATATATGAAAGATGTGTATTTACTGATGAAATGTTATGGAAATGTTCAAACAAAGAAAGGAATATTATTAAAATTTATCTACTCACGAGGGATTTGTAACTGTAGTCCTATTTCCTTCCATGCTTGAGATTTCAGTCGCTTCCATGATGAAGAAGATATGTCGTTGGGTTTTTCCAATATTATAGGAATAGTCTGAATGATGGTAATTAAAGTTATAATCGTTTCTTCAGGAAGGCACATTTTCTTGGAAAATGGATAATTTTACGAAAGAAGATGCAGGTAGAGTTAATTCGGTAGGCACTAGGCAGTAATAAAATTAATGGGGGGAAAATTTGGAAATTCCCGCTCAAAATATTTTTTTTTAAAAGGCAATGGAACATTGTTTTTAGATATAATTTTGTTTTTATTTTAATGTAAAAGCAACTTTTCTTTATTAAATTTATTTAAGTTTAGTATGTAAATATAATAATAACAACATATTTTGGTTACTTTATTTAGTACCCATTTATAACTAAAAAGTCAAGTTAGCGCCATCTGTTGTATGAACAACGAAATTAAATTGAGTGAAATTTTAGTGGAAATAATGAGAAAGTAGGAATTTTAATTTTAGTATTGATTCTAAATAAGTTCAGAATGTAAAAAGGGAAGTATAGCATTTCAGAGTCTACAAACTTATACATTAAAGGTACATATAAATAAAAAATCAAGGAAGTAATTTAATTCCGTTTTATTAGAGGTGTCATTCTTGTTTTATTTTAATTTCAGTACTATGTTTCTTGAATTATATCATAGTATACCACCACAGCGACTGTAAAGAGAGAGAGACTTAATTATAAAATAAGTTCTATGTTTCATTCTTAAAGAAATAAAAGTTGGAAGAGAATACATGGTTCAGAATACACATAGGCAAATAGAGTAATAATAAATTTAGGAGAAAGTTTTATAACAAACATAAAGTAAGTTTCATAATCAAATCCACATAGTGGTTATCTATTACTGGAACTATCAATCATACTGAGACGTGAAGGGAAAATAATACCTAATATAAATTTACTTACTTGTTGCAAAATGTAGAATGTAACTTCAATTTCAAAGTAGTGTAGTATTAATGTTCAGTTGTAGGGTTCTGTCTGAAATTAAAATTAAACATGGTTAATGGGTTGTCATTTTTTAGGTGAAATTTAAGAGCAAATGAGTGGGAAACTTATTTAAAAGGCGAGGGGTTGATAATAAGTTAAAATAAGTTGGTATTGGATTAGTCTAGTCATTATTAATAAATACTGTATGGGAGTTATTTAGTTGAGTTAGGTTAGAACACAAGATCCGTAATTCAGAACTATTGTACATATGAATAACTAATAATACAGGTGTTGTTTATTTTGAATATCTATAATTTGAGGTCGAGAATTTAGATTAACAGCATGCATACACGGGTTTTCGATAAAATAATGACACTTACCTATTAGGTTTCACTCACTATTTAAGAGTTTCGTAAGTTTAATCGGGTAAAATTTAGATTTCTTCTTGCTAATAAAACTGGAACTAGAAGTCGTTGTTGATCTTTTGTTTTGTGGTTTTGCAGTTGCGCCGGGAAAAGAAAGGTTCTTCTGTCAGCTGTCAGATTTAGATTTCAGATTAGAACTTGACATTGACAGTGACAGTTTAGTTTTTTTTAATAAATTTAAAGGGTTAGACAGATAAGGTACTTTCTATACAACAGTCTAAAATAGGATATAAATAATTAGTGTTATTAGGTTTTAGAAAACTAGATGGCGGTATTTTGATGTTTTGGTATTGATGGAATATTCAGGTAGATTTGACGGTTTCATGCGAGTACTTTTAGTTTTGTATGATTGATTTGATTTTTCCTTTATAGAGAAAATAAAGCGGTAGGGTATTTACATAGCCATTTCCCGGGGATTATGTGATGATTATAATGTTTCGAAAAACTGAAAGGGCAAAAGATGTGGAAGGAAGGAAGGTAGTTTTATAGTTTGATAAGTGTGCATTGTTAACGTTGTTGGTGGCGCCACATGAGTTGTAGATGAAGGATGAAGTTTTATTTTATTATTGAATGCGATTTATAGTCATTACGAATTTGACCGGGAAATGAAGGGTTTATTGATACTTCGTTCAGACACACACACACACACATTTATAAGGGAAACTTTGGTATTTGTTTTATTTGTAAATTTGATTAAGTGTTTACTTACCTAGCTGATTAATAAACTTATTCCAAAAGTTACCTTTATTTCACAATTATTTTCCAAATGATCAACTAGTGCAGGTACAAGAATTGTTATTCAATAAATATTTTAATAAGAAATGAGGGATGTTAAGAATAAACAAGGATTGTTATAAGGATTAGTTAACTTCATTTTAAAACTACTAACTTAATAATATGTGGGGACATCTCACACACGGCCATCCGACCCTAAACTAGGCAGAGCCTGAAATATGGGTATAATATCGGACCGTTAGTTAGTAGTGTGCAAATTGGTTCAAGTAATTTACACACCATACACTCTTAGTCTTGCTTTTGTAGTAAATTGGCGAAGAAAGGCGGTTCTACTCGGGCACAAACGTGGTACAAACGCTTTAGTCGATTTATTACTTAAGTTAGCTATGCACGCATTAACACATGAGACGTCTATACAGGCTATAGATGTTTTTACAAAGTACCTTTTACAGACTCCACACGACACACTACACTTTACACAAAAAAAAAAATACAATTACTTTGAAACAATTTGCTTTAGAAAAATACCTGCATACCAAAAGTTGATCATGACGGAAAACAAATACACTTTACACCAAAAACACATTCTGATCGAAGTGTAAATAAACTAGATGTATTTTCTTTTCAATTTAGGTAGGTAAATGATAGAAAAGAAAATTATTAATTAGATACATGATATTTTATTGATTTAATCAGTGGGGAGGAAGAAGGCCTTGATGTTTATTAGAGTGGCGTGAATCAGAGAAAGAGGATGAGAGTTATGGTGAAATGAATATCTAAGAACCTATGTATTGAAAAATAATAATACCTACAAACATATAGTTAATTGAAAGTGGCTTTAGTAAAATATCATGGCTGTTCTCCTGCACTGAAGGAAAGATTCCGATTTCACCTTAATCACACAACACTATACAAAAGAGAATATTTATGAAGATTTTGGTGTTAGGTTAGGACAGCATAGTCAAATTATACTGTTGTATGTACAGTATCTTCATAATATTCTATACTCAACATGTACTTACTTAAAGAAAAAAAAAAATATTTTTTAACACAAAATTTTGTCATTTTGCTGGATTGGAGGGGGATTGAAAGGTTGTGAATCAGTTGTAAACATGAATGCAATAATGGTTCACAATAATAATTCTCTTTCTAGTTTTGGTAAAATGATACTTGATATTTCTACACTCTACATCAAGCTCGGAGATTGGTGGACATTGTTCCTGGGGATTGTTAGAATGAGACTTGAACTTTATTAATTTCTATTGATGATGCATCGTCGAAAACATAGGGCGTGGGAGAGTTCGTGCTCTAAGAGGGCGTGTTAAAGATGCTACAAAATTCTTAAAAATAAATTTAAGGTTCTGTGGTTTCTCATTTAGCATTGGATCCTTCTGATCGACAGGGTATCCCCTTGTTCCCGGTTTATTGGAGCATGAATAATCTACTAAGTATTCGATCAATAGTTATGTAAATAATAAATAATAAATGGGATGGTCGATGATTTTTGATAATTTCTGGGGATCTTGTTGGCTAATCATCTGAGTCATTTTACACACATACACACAGACATATTGAGGTGATAATCGGAATTTCCTTTTACTAACTTTCATCGTTTAAATTCAATGAATTTGATATTTGCGAAAATGGGTAGTGTATATTATTGTGTATATTTTTTCCATATCTTAATTATAATATACTTGCGATACTACAAAAATATAAGGGGTTGAATGTAATGTTCCATCAATGCCGAAACATTAATGATTCCGCAAATAATGAATTTAAACTATGTTAGGAGGCTCCCGTAGGGTTTGTTGCGCTAGGAAGGGTTTTCCTGAGGGATTTTACGGTTTAAGACATTTATTTCTCAAAAAGATTTTTGCTGTGAAAGGTAGTCTATGAAATTGTTTAGGGAGTCGGCTAACTTCATGAACCGACCCTGAACCGATCCTGCGTAGACCCTGCACCGCCCCTGCGTAGACCCTGCACCGTCCCTGCGTAGGCCCTGCGCCGGCCCTGCTCCGGCGCTGCTCCGGCCCTGCTCCGGCGCTGCTCCGGCCATGCTCCGGCCCTGCTCCGGCGCTGCTCCGGCCCTGCTCCGGGGCGTCCGCCATTTTGTTTTACAGGACTAGTAGGAAGGTATAAAAGGGAATGCGAGAGGCGGCGGCGGGCATTAGTAATTTTCTTGCGATCGGGTACACGTTGGGAGTTTTTCGCGTTGGTTTAGTTTTTATTTTGTTTATTGTTAGTTTTCAACGTACGATGGTGGTATTGCTTTGGGAAAGCGCTTTCGTCCATATATGTAAATGTATATGGCAAGGACATCCCTTAGTGATTAGCACTGTCGTAATTTGGAAACTTTATTAATTAGATCTTTAGATTGCCAAGGCTTTCGACTAGATCTTTAGCTTTTTGGGGGAACGTGTACTCTAGAGTCTAAATCCTTCATGGTAAGGTGGCAAGACGGATACCTAACGGTGTCGTTCAACCAAGTCTTGTTTTAGGGCCCCCGGGTAGTGTTAGTTAGGCCTGGCTATGGAGTAACCAGGGTCCCTCTTTTGCTAGAACGTGAAGGGATACACTCCTCAAGAATAGATCTTTGATTTAAAAATCTGGACTATTACTTGATCTTTATCATATATATTTATATACTTATAACACACACTCGGAGATTGCAAGTCGCCCGGGTGCCATACCGTTAACCCACGGCTGCAATTTCCAACACACAGGTATAGGGCTTAGGTACACTAGGGGTCACCTACCCCGCTCATTCAGTATTTAGCTAGCTAGGCAAGGTGCACTCCAATCACCCGGAGGAAACCTACACATTACACACCACACAATTAAATGTAAATGTGGGATTGATTCCCTAGTTTTGATTCAACACATTTTAGATTAGAATAGGGCCTTCTGGTTAGACACAAATAGGCAGGTAACTTCATGGTTAGGGTGGGGAAAGTAGTTACTTCATCATAAATAATAAACTAAATAATATCTTACAATAAATATCACTTCAAAAGTACTTAATAATTTTATCAGATAAAATAATTTCACATAACCTCAAATTTGTCCTATAGTTCTTTGTCTAAATTATTGATTTTTCATTAAGTAAACAAATACTTCTACTTAAAGAATCTATGGTCTATCTAACTTATTTTGGTTTATTGTATCACAATAATCCATATTAATATTACAGAAGAGTTTATTTGATTTTGAGTACAATAAGCTTTTGTATCAGATTGGGGGTAGAATTGATTAACGGAGAAATTTACTCTAATAAGTGTCAAGATACCACAAATAAGGGTTCTAGATACTTAAACCAAATCATTTCTGGTTCTATAATCACTCAGTAGATACAAATAGCTTGAAGTATGATCAGATTTCAGTCTCAATTTGCACATTTCAGAAAGTTGTGTAAATTCTAACTTGTGGAAGTATTTGTTTTCTTGATAAAGCTTTATATTCTTATGTAAATAAATAAAACTAGGATATTTTGTTATCTTATATATTTACTACAACTATTCAGAACATATTCCAATAAGAACAAAGAATATTAACTATTTCATAATAATTAACCTTTCAATTTAAGTAATTTAAAAGAATAAATCACTTCCCACTTGGCTATTAATTAGAGTCATGTATTTGTCAAGTACCTACTTATCTATTATGAAATTCATGCTTACATAGTTACTATACTATAAATCATTGGATTATTCTAATATTCAGTTTGTTTATGATTATAAATATGTCCCCTTTAGCTTTGACAACATGTATTCATGTTGATTTATTTACATGGAATAAAAATAAAACATGTAAATATGTAAGGTTAGGAGCAAGGGAAGTGATTGTTGGCGGAGGGATGTCCAAGTCCATGGTTGTGTCCCACGAAGGCTTCGGTTGAATATTTGCTATTACATATTTATCTATTTTGAGTCTTATATATTGATTCAATCGATTGTAGTGATCAAGGCCTACAAAGCGTACGGAGGGGCTTGCCTTTTAAACCAACAAATAAAAAAAACATTACTTTTACCTTTATGTAAATTCAAATTCACTAATAGCACTTACCTGTAAATATGTAGTTATCATACAATTAAAAGTTGTAGTGAATGTATAGGTCAATAACTTTAGGCAAGTAGTTAGGAAGGTTGTATTCAATTCACGTTCATAGTTTTATTAAATTTATTAGCTTTCGTTTATTGGGTTACACTACATAACGTAGGGGTTCCCTGGATGTTTCATGGCCAAACTAAAGTAGTATTTGTTTCACTTTTAAGTCTCCAGTTTATTTGTTAGGTTGTTTTCCCTTCTAGACTTTCAGTTGAATCTTGAGCTTCCTTCTAGCGGTTTTCGAAGATCTTTGATAAAAGTATTGATTCATTGTGGGAAGAATCCAGTGTAGAATCCAGTGTAGATAACCAGTGTAGATATCCAGAGTTAATAGTAAGTTGTAGTTTCAAATATCTTCTAATAAATCCATTGGGTAGGAGTTAAGTTAGCAGGAGGTAGGGCGAAACGTTACAACTGAAGTTGAGTCCATAAGTCTTTGCCGTCTCTCTGAAGAGTCTGCGCGCGGGCAAAATTCTAAATTCGGTTTTAATTTAATATTATTATTTCGTTTTTTATTATTATTACTTTTGAATTATTATTAGGCCGTACTTGACTTTATTTAGATAGGTAGATTTTTCCTCATCTCCTATTTAAGTATGTATGATCGGAAAGCAATTTCCCAGACTTATCTGGCGCGCACTTTACTTTCAAAATCATTACGTCCCGCTGTCAAATGTAAACTATGACACTGACTCTACTGAGTAAGTACAGTTCAGTCCAAAAAAATAGATAGAAGTTGGGATCGATTACACCTTTGTGCCTTGTCAAACTAACAAACCACCTATTAATCATACCTTAAAATATTCTTGAAAACCCGCTTTTAGCGATAAGATCACCATTTTGTAGCTATGTGTTTGTATATAAGCTATGTATTTTCTGTTCTTGTGTGTGCACAAAATAAATTATGTTCAATCTTTCTAATAACACCTAATATTCATTCTTACAAAGATTCACATTTAAACTTGTTGTAGGTATGTGTAATACTGTACCCCCGTTAACCCATAAACACGGGCTCACCTTAGCTTTCGGCATAAACAAATGGCCGCTCTCGAGGCGGTATGGTAATTTTAATGTGCTACGTGTTAAATTTGCTAATACTACGTGCCCTTTGTAAGTACGATTCTGTAGCCGTTTCAAAGGACGTAACTTTCTCAACGCGGGGTATTGGTGTCAAAGAAAGCATTAATGTGTACGCTGCCTTATGTCTCGGTTGAGTGTTTATTGTGTTGGAAAATGTGTTATCTTTTACATAGATTAGATTTCGTTTTAATTTAAAATCTAATTGGTTGAATATCATATTATACTTTGCAATGATCCCTTTTGATCTTTAAAAGGTAACGATAGAGTTAAACACTAACCTACATTAGTCATCTTAATGAGTCTTTAGAGTAGCAACATTATAAATGCTATGATATACCTACATGACAGTACAAAAGACCCGTCTCTGCAAAAATACAACGTCTCTAAATTTAACTGTAGATAATCAAATAAAAAAGAAGAAAAACGCAATGAAAAATGCCTGCCAAGTTCATAATTGCCGGTACCTAAGGTTATAAACTAAAGCGTGGGTTTACAGCGGAAGAAACATTCAGTAGCCAGTCACTTTTAAGCCTTCGAACATAACATAATATTATTAAGTATGTTCTGACGAAATAACATTCCATACCGACAATCGCATACCTACTTCCTCATTTATTATACTGAACATACTAGATATATAGATATCTACAAACATACCCGTAGGTTATTGTGTCTCCTGCCTCGGACATGACACTATCACATGTATAAACGTATAATACCAACATTGTATGTATGTACATGTGCGTCGTATATTTTATTCTACACGTCAGTCGCTATCGGCCAGTTAAGCTGTTTGCACACTAGGCCCCGACACGGGAATTAAGTCGCGCGGGCGGAACGATTAAACGATTTTGTACTTTGGATTCCACAGAAAACGGTCGAGTGGCCACTGGTCTTAATTGTAAATTATATTTCCTGTAGAGACAACATTTTGCATTAATGGAATCTGTTTTATGAAATCTGGTCGGTTTTAATTTCCTAATTAAATTAGATTTGATTGATAACTAAGGTAACGCCAGTGGGTTGCTTACGATACTGCATTTACTCCACTTAATGTAAATAGTTAGGTTTATTATATTAAATGGCAAAAGTCTTGGATGAATGTGAAATCACCTTAACTCAAGTAAGGGCAGAGCCATAAATTCAGAGAAATCACCCCTTTTTGTCAACTGGACATGTTTAGATATAGGGTCACATCGTATGATTTATAATTTCAACGGTCAACCCTATTGCCCCGTTTTTTTTTTCGTCGGGAAATCGAAAATGTTTTGCGAATTGAGGAGAATAAAAAATTGTCATGTAGAGAGCTGGGGTGCTGTGGCACGAAGACCAGTCTTTGATAACACGATACAGTCATAACCTCAAAGTTTCACGGAGAAAAAAAGTTTTTTTCTGGCTAAGTACCACTTTTGCAAAGTTATGGTGTGGAATAGTTTACTTATTATGTATAAGACTGGTACTGATACAGTTACTAATAACCTAATCATTATTAAGTATAATTATTTACCTACAGCAAAAAGTCCCATACTCTAATCCAGTGTTTTTCAACCTTTTTCGTGATGCGACCCCCCTGGTATAAAAAAATATTTCGCGACCCCCTTGACCCTTTCGGTTTTTTATCATGTATGTATGTGTATGTTACAGTATCTATTCCTTACGACGTATTTATGGTCTCCATGATTAGGACTCGAAGTACATACTTGTCGGATTTAAAAACATATTATTTTATTTATTTTACAATTACATACGTTAGATATGTGTGGCCATACGGTACATACGTACAACTAATGCCATTGCGACCCGGAATTTCTATTGAAATTAGCTTTTTCTTTCTGACTTTTATAAGCAATTAAATATCTTGAATAAAGACAAAATACCTGGCTTTACAAAAAATAAATACATACTTGTTGTCGTCTTTGAACCAGGCAGGAAGGCCTTCCACGCTATGTTTGCCTATTCTTGGTCTTTATTCGAGACCATAACTCGTTTACCCCAACGGTTATCGGTTCTTCGGCAGATATGACAAGCACACTACCACTTTAGCTTGCATATTTTGACAGCTATGTCGGTAATCTTAGTGTGGGTTGCATCAACATCCCGGTTATCGTAATAGTTAAGGTTAAACTTAGCAATGACAGAGTCGTTACAGTTAACATTTTACTGCAACGCGTTGCACCATCACTTCGTTCGTCATTGTTAATGTTATTAGGGTTGCTATTCGTTTGAGACATAATTATCCCCAAAGTTATTGTGGGAAACGTTTTTATGTAGGGCAATACCAAATCTAGCTGTCGGACTGAAGCCGTCACAGAGTACATTGTAGCCGTCATTCTCTGTCAAAGCACTCAAAAGTCAACATGTCATATACCGCGTTTACATTCAGCCGAAGTGAGCAGGGAAGTGGGCAGGGAAGTGGGCAGGGAAATGGGTAGGGCAGTGTGTAAACGCGATACTTCTCATGCCGCTGACATTGCCACTCGCGCTGCCCTGCACTCCCCTAAATGGCGGTTTTTTGTGCGGAAGTCAAAGGACCGGCAGCGTGAGCGGCAGTGCGTGTTTACATTCAGCTCCGACGCTCAGTACTCGCCGAGCGCCTGGAGGAGAAGGGCATGATAAACAACTCATACTTACTAGTAGAATTAGTAGGTATATGCATTAAAAAAATAGTTGAGTAGGTTGGTTGATAATTAGTTAGTTAGTAGTACTTATAAAGTTCTATTTCGATGGATAGATATCATCCACCATCGTCTACGACGAAAATTATTTTTTGTATTCGATATCTTTTTAAACATCGAACATAACTTATGTATTACATAAAGAGACAGCGCGGCCGCTGTAATTATTTCGACGTCTGCCATTGCCGACACTTGAAAGTGAAGTGAGTGGTAGGGCGGTATGTAAACACACACTCCTCTCAATCCTGCCACATGAGTATTTAGGGAATTATTGCCGGCAGCGTGAGGGGCAGCGGCAGGGGCTGAATGTAAATGAGGCAATAGGACCTAAATCTGTTATTACTCCAAATATTGACCAAAAGATTATCATCAATAAAACCCGCGACAAAGTAGACTCAGGTTTATTATTAATTAATTCTTAACAAGTTGAAACGAGCAGGTAAACGCAGCGTGGGACGCCCTCCTGCACGCTGGACTGATGACCTTAGGCGGGTGGCGGGTAGTGGTTGGATGAGGAAGGCCGAGGACCGAGTGTTGTGGCGCTCCTTGGGAGAGCCCATGGCTAGAAATGGACGCTTATTTGGTGGTGAAGATGATCATTACACCTACAACATAATAATAGGTGCATTGGTACTTACTTCGTCGTTGGAGGCAGTAAGAAAGGTTCTAGTCTTAAAGCCAACACACGAGCCACATTTTTGAGACCTGGAACCTATCCAAGAACGAGTTCTCATCCCAAGTTGCGAATCTATCAGTTCTCTGAAAGTACACCTTTCTCTTAATATTTCGTAAGTTCCGTACTTACTCCACCGAGTACTACTTTTGACGACCGAATGGCGTAGTGGTTAGTGACCCTGACTACTGAGCCGATGGTCCCGGGTTCGATTCCCGGCTGGGGCAGATATTTGTTTAAAGGCAAATATTTGTACTCGGGTCTTGGGTGTTGATATTTATATTTAGTATCTATCTATCTATGTATTTGTGTAGATATATCAGCTGTCCGACACCCATAACACAGGTTCTGCCTAGCTTGGGGTCGGATGGCCGTGTGTGAGATGTCCCCACATATTTATTTATTTATTTATTTACCTCAATCTCAATTTCTAAGGAACTTGTTTTAAGCTCTATTTCACGTAGAAGCGACATGATAAGAATTATTTAATATTAATATTTGTACGTAATACTGTTACTTTGAGGTTATACAATGCGTTTGACAGCTACCTGACTTTAACAAAGGCAGTAACCGGCCAACATTGGGTGGTTATGGTTATCGTTAAAGTTATGACTTCATTTTAAGCATAGTTGAATGGTGAAACCAATTTTTCTCTTAACCGATGCTTTGACAGACGATGTGACGTTTGTAATAGTTAAAGTTAAATAGTGCAACGCACCCTTAGTCCTCTGACTGACGGAAAACTCATTTCTGATACGATTTATCAGAAAAAACCCAAGCATAGCTCTCTCCATAGCACGCTGAGCGAATCTAAATCGGTGGACCAGTCCAACCCTACCGTCAGTGCCCTCGTCCCTGCACCATACGTCATCACTGGCAGGACGCACTTGTTGAAATCTTTTGTCTTCAGGCTCTGAGGGATGGCCGAGGAGAATATGTGAAGAAGTTTCCCGAATGCAGCCCAACCCAGTTGGATGTGCCTTGCAGCCTCCTTGTCGAAGTTGCTTCTGCCTAGCCGAATAGTCTGCCCGAGGTAGACATATACTTGCACAACTTCGATTGTTGCCTCACCAACGATGACCAGCTCCGGTTTGATGTGAGCATTGTACATGACTTTCATCCAAGTTCATACAGAGGCCTACACGTCGGGATGCAGCTTTAGGCCACTTAGCATCCAGCTGAGTTCCTGCAGAGATTCTGACATAACAACGATGTCGTCCGCGAAGCGGAGGTGTGACATGTACTCGCCATTTATAAATAATGCCATGTCCTTTCCAGTCCAACGTCTTTAAGACATCTTCCAATGCATTGGTGAACAGTTTCGGAGATATCACATCCCCCTGTCGCACTCATCTTTGCAGTTGGGTAGGTTTTGTCTTGTGGCCCTGTACTTGGACAGTCATAGTAGCGGCATCGTACAGACTCCTCAACACCTCGATATAGCGCCATTCGATTTGAAATCTCTGCAACGTTTCCAAAATTGCCCATGTCAGTTGAAGGAGTTTTCATAGTCCACAAAGGCTAGGCTAGATACACAGCCTGATTATAATCTTCGGTGTTCTGTATAATCAGCCTTACTGTGTGGATGTGGTCTATTGTACTAAAACAGATCCACGACGGGATAATTTAATGAATAAAAAACAAGTTCAACCTTCGCATTTAAGAAAATTTTAAGTAAAAGTATTTTTAAAGTAAGAGTCTTACTTAATAAATTAAATACTAATTGTCTTTTTTTACTAAAGTACCCAGTTTTTTCGCCTTTTGGCGACCCCCCTACAGAAGCTTCGCGACCCCCCAGGGGGTCGCGACCCACAGGTTGAAAAACACTGCTCTAATCGACTCAACTGATTATACGGCTACACCGCAACAGAATGCGTATATCCAACAAAAAGACACAAAAGGATGACTTTTACAAAGCCTCCCTCCATTAATTTCTAGTTAACTCTTTTATGAAAAAATATATGTGACTGAAACACGGCTGAAACGGCCCCTGCCTACGGGATTAAACTCGAAAAATGCTTTCAATACTGAGCGTTAAACGTAAAAAGGCTAAGCATGTCATTGGATTTTGTTAAATTGTTCCGTAGGATAGATATTTATAATTATGAAGAATAAATAAAAAAACATACATACAGACGAATTGAGAACCTCAAAGGAGGAGTCCTTTTTTCGAAGTCGGTTAAAAATACGCACATTTACCTACATTGTGTTTGTAAAGTAAAGATTTAAAATAAAGTCACACATTACACATTAACTATTTGTTAAACATAGAATATGAAGTAAGTAGAGGTATAAAATGAGACTTTTTAACATATCGAAATAATGCTTATATTATAAATAAGAAATTAAAAAAACTGTAAAATTATCTTTTATACTACTCTGTGTAAAAAGTATCGAGACTGGATCAATAAAACACAAAATGTTTGTTATTAATCCAAATTTATTTAATTACCTTCAAAGTATGCTCTTCCAGAAACGATACACATATGGCAATAAATTATCCAATCATCACAATTTTTTTTAAACGCTGTTTCCAGAGTTGTGTTTAGTACTTGCGGCGATTTTTCCTTATTGTCTTCTATCGATTGTAAGTACAGGTACATACTAATAATATCCAATAGCCAACTAACAAGTTCAGTAAAAGTGCGCCCACAAAAATCGTGGCCACAATTATAATCATGTGCGGATCCCTAAAAGGTGAAAAATAACTGTATTGGAAATTTTAGATTGCTCCAAATTGTTATAGCATTCGTGGGAGCTTTATTTGTTTTGTTCCGAATAAGTTATGACAGGAAGGGTACGCCTCGTTACCGCCTGAAACGGGGCCGCTTCAAGAACTTTTACATAACATTTCAGCATTTCAGTAAACAACTGAATGAATGAGTTAAACCCCTTTTGTGAAAGTAGCTAAGCTTGCTTCTGGTGACATCCATTATTTGGAATAAAATATTTAAGCACTAAAATACTAAAGTTAAATTTAAATAAGGGTGTTATTGTCTTGAATGTGCTGGAGGAGGCCACAGGCTCGCTCCTGGGGGCAGAAATACAGCTTTTTGTAAAGGTATACAGCCTGTTACTGAGTATTGTATCCTATCCTAACTTCCTAACTAATATTATAAATGCGAAAGTAACTGTGTCTGTCTGTCTTTCTGTCTGTCTGTCTGTCTGTTACTCTTTCACGCCAAAACTACTGAACGGATTTGAATGAAATTTGGTATACATACGGTCTAGACCCTGGGAAAGAACATAGGATACTTTTTATCCCGGAATTCCCACGGGAATTTAGGCGAAGCGAAGCGCACGGGAACAGCTAGTAGGTTATATTTACGTATAATATCTACAAGCTAAATAACTTCGATAACAGGTTGCTGCACAGCACCGTTATAGACTAAAATAATTCATGTAGTTACTTCGAGTAATGTACCTTCCACCAATAGCCATTGTGTTGATCGGGAATGACGATACAGTGGCCTTTATCTACGTCGACAAGGGTGCCGTGCAACAGCGACTGTTTTCCAGAGCTGGACGGCACCGTTCGATCATTTTCTAAAATAGTAATCAAAAGTGATAAAAACTGACTAAATTTTTCTTAAACGATGTGGTGTACTAACCATAATAATTGATATAATATTTTATGGTACTAGCTATACCTACCTACCATATGATTATTTATTTCTGAATAGACTCACTTTTTTATGCCCCACATTCTGTGAAGAAGGGTTTAAAGAAATAATATGATTACCTGATTCCCGGAAAGCATTATAAGTTCTCGAACATGGCTTGAGTGGCTCAAGGGCCATCCCACCAACAATAAAAGAAGAACTTTACGAATATTCCCAACAATACCTACAATTGCTCGGATTTAATACATGACAGTTGAATAAACATAAACCTAAATATACACTCACGAGCAGTGAAAAAGTTCCACTCACAAAAGGGCCACAAAATATTGCAGATGACGTCATTTTGAGTAATTTGGTGCTATTCTCGCTGGAACTTTTTCATTTTTCGCGAGTGTAAGCAGACTAGGAAAATAACAGCGAGCTTAAACTGAATCGCTTTTCGAATTGATGGTAAGGCTGTTACTATCTAAATATCGTTCCACGAAAATCTTCTTAGGAGAACATAAGTACGAATCACTTATGTGTTTCTCCCGAAAAATACATAAGCCTGAAATTATTGAGAGCAATAAATGCTTACGAAAGTAATACGGCGTTTTTATTGTTACACAAACAAAAACTTAAGTGTTTTCTTTAGGTAGAGCTTACTTATAATGATATGTTGCTATGTAAATAAATTACCTACCCAACAACAGACAACCTTCGTAAAAATAAATAAATCTCGGAAAATTTCCAACAACGAAGGTCGAAGCTGTGTTACTAATCTTTGTTTAACAAGCGTTGAATCATATATATTCAAAATTGCGAATTGTACTTTAAATAATTCATTTTTAATATTATAGCTTGCCTCAGGATGGTCTTCTGCTATGACAGCACGATACCTTTATCGATGTAGATAAACGTGGACGTGGAGTTAAATTGTGTCCTTGTGATAGCATAGCAGGGCAAAGGCGATATGACTATTGACTATATTGAGAAGCCTTACTTTACTTACTGTTACAATGCTTTTTTTAACTAGGTACATAACGTATACTATACATAAATGTTACTTTTGGTCCATAAAAACCAATTTGGTGGTTAAAACCGCGAAGCGAAACTGAAAAATACTCAATAAAAGGCTTTCATTGCGGATATTAAGTACATTTAAATACTTATTTAAGTACCGTTACATTACATTGATTAAATTACTACCAAAAAATAGGTTACTTAATTTGGGGCAAACACCGTTTTACTTCTAACATCGTACATCAGAATAGCTATACGAAGCATAGGTAGGGATCCTATAGGGCGATAAAATGAAAGGGGCTGAGTAGTTGAGTACCACTCACACTTAACTCCAATGTTAGCTTAGATTAACAAAACACGAACACGATGGAGTGTTAGTTCAAAAGAAACGTCTTGACAATAATACTCGACTTCTATCATTGAGGTCTTATTTTCAATGACTTAGTTCGGTTAGATTTTTTAGCTTTATTCATTGGCACAATGGTTGTCATTAGGTTTCTGAACTTAAAGCGGTTTTGACAGTAAACAAAATGTGGACAGTTTTTTGCTTTCTTTTTGTATGTGACATCTTGTTTGTATATTATTAATCTAAGAGTGTAAGCAAGCACGGCTCACCTTATGATGTCGTCTGTTCTTACTGGCTTGCCTTAAGTTTGTCGGTAGACGGGTTAAATGAATATCTTTTAACCGCTAACGGTATTAAGGGACGTTATAAGATAAGTGTAAGTCTGAGTAAGCGTGTCTGTCTGTAGTTTCAGATGTGACTTTATCGAGAATGTTCTTGATAACGCTATCTTTGCAATGGGTAAAATATGGGAGGTTTTTTTTTCAGTTTCTGTAAACCCTAAACGAATAAAGAATAGGTAAGATGTACCGAGTCAGTGTCAAGTAATTATTACTAAGCCCCTGTTTCACAATGTCTGGTTAGTGGCTACCTGACGGATAAAATACATGCTGTCACTCTCTGTTATTAGACTAAAGACTAAAAGTACCTAATAAACTTAAGTAATTTTATGGAATAGACCCTAATTTTTTTGTTGTTGTTCTTGGCACTTGATTTAATTGCAAGGTTGGCTTTCTCAGACACAAAATTTTATGAGATCAAAAAATTACTCCTAAAATGTAGAGTCTAGATTTGAATAAAAGATAAGTACCTACTAAAGTAATTTTAATTTACTTTGACTTTGCCAAGTTTACCCAGCGTAGCTAAACAAGCAAGGTAAAATTGTCTCATGAAATTATGATTTGTTCTCCCAGTACACAGGTACTCTATAAAGTTTTAATGAAATCGATATTCTCAAAGGTGTATTTCCCTTTTTAAAAGTCGAAAAATCGTAGAACAAAACTTGTTCTGAACATTCCCATGACTCGTCCTTTTTCAAAATTACTATAATATCACTTTTGAAAATTGACAAAAATAACGCCTGAATGGTGTAATAATACTTAGTAATTTGTATTTTTCTAAATTTGTAAAACAAGAGTTTTTTATTAGAATGACGAGTTACCTCTTTCAGCTTACTATACCATTTTTGGCACACCCTGTATATTGGCGAAAATATAAATATCCATCGTTCCCAATACTTTTTCTTTGAGTTAAATTTATATAAATCTTCCACTGTAATTTTACTATTAACTACGTACTCCACTAAAGCTCAAGAGCGTAGTCAAGTAAAGAATCGTTACCACAGTGTAGCTAAGAACGAACCGCACTAAAATACAATCGTACTATAAAAGTGTACATTACCGCGCTGGCCGGCAAATATTAGCTCCTAGTGAATTCAATCTAATTTGGCCATATAGCCTCGCTGACTACAGGAATCATGGAGAAATGATCAACGGGAAAATTATGAGCATTTATACCACTTGCTCCCTAAGAGCGTGAAGGAAAACATCGTGCGAAAACCTGTACAGTGTACATCTAGAGTTAGCAGATTTAGCGGCCGCTACACTAGTTCGTTATCGTTAAATGCGCGTTCCACCAATCACAGCGCCGTATTTATGACGAATCGCTATAAAGTGACGTTAATCTAAGTCGATAACAAACCGTGTAGCGGCAGCAGATTTGCGACTTTAATAACCTGCACCTACTTACACCCTATGGAATAGCGCGGTAGGAGATTTGGAACATCTACCGCGCTTATGAAGGCAGTTTAGAGCTTAAGGGGATATGCACAAAGGTTCCATTCGAGAGGGCCAGGTGCAGGTAATAACACCCTCACAGATGATATAATACAGCTTGTGTAGCTGTTATTCGATTGATCTATCCTCCACTTTATGAGTCTTAGGGCTTATACACAAAAACGCGTAGCGATGTCGCATCGCAAAAACCTGCGACAGTAATTAAGCATTTGCCTTGAAAAACTGCCAACACAGTCGCAGATTTTTGCAATGCGATGTCGCAACGCAGTTTTATATCCAAATTTTTTTTGAGGCGACGGTGGTTTTAGATCTTTGTGTCACATCTCCTGTTTTGGTTGTGCTGAGTTTCAGCCAACATTAATTGTGCATTTGCCTGAGAGGAACACGGCCGGCCACTCTCTTGCTAACCTATAAAAATCGCTTCTTACGTTTAATCAGTGGTTTTATTGTTTAGTCAGGGAAATTATCTTTGTAGAAGTTCCTTTGTATTGCCGCTTGCTATGTCGGTATCGATGGTAAAGATTGTTTTATCGTTATTAATATAACTAGTTTGAGTGTTACTTTGAATAATCAAATAATTATAATGTACTCAGCATTATAATTATTTGATTAGGTATTCTAAACTAGTTATATGAATATTCAGATGATTTGAATATTTTACATTTGTGGTATATGGTGTTCAGAATGACCCCCTGAGTGAGCCCCGTTCGGCTTAGTATTCCACTTTTGCAACACCCTGCATATGTAATAAAATTCACACACACACACACACACACACACACTCACGCCTTGTTCTAATGTACTCCCTTGCGGGGTAGGCAGAGGTGCATTGCTGCACCCACTTTTCGCCAGAGCGTTATGTTAGTCCCAATGTAATAGGGGGCGGGCCTACTGCCATTTTACGGGCACATCCAAGACCCGAGAACAAATATCTGTGTTTAAACAAATATCTGCCCCAGCCGGGAATCGAACCCGGGACCATTGGCTCAGTAGTCAGGGTCACTAACCACTACGCCATTCGGTCGTCTAATAAATAAAATTCAATAAGAAAAATAGTCTTCATATCTGAAAAGTAGAGTTTATCCGGAAGGATTTGTCAAAAATGGCTGTAAGGGCTGATTTTTCAATAGTCAGATAAGTGTTATCTGAAGAATAAAATTGTTGCTGTCGCATATGAATGTTTGTATTAGACAGTGACCGCAACAATTTTATTCTTCAGATAGCACTTATCTGACCATTCAAAAATCAGCCCTAAGACTGCATTTTGTATACCATCACCTATTAGGTCCTCCATTAAACTGCATGCAGCTCTTTGACACGACAAACAACGACGACAAATATTTAAGGTAAACCTTTCGAAAATCCATTTACTTAGTGAAATTATCCAACACTCAAAGCGTTCAGTGTTGCAACTTGCAACCAGTCTGTAGTTCCCGCGCCGTTTGAACCCACTTCTAACGAAATTTCAAAGTCGTAATTGGCAACACTGGCGGGTTACTCTATACTGCCGAAAATGAATGAACGAGAGCTGTCGTGCAATCGGCACGTTTAATACCACGAGATCGAGTCGTGGCTCGCTCAGCAGCGCTCTCAATCTTAGTTTTTACCCGACTGCCGAAGTTGGAGGGCAATGTTTTTCGATTGTATGTTTGTCTGTTTGTGGCCTCTTGTAGCCTAAACGGCTCGATAGATTTTGATGTATGAGGTATCGTTAGAAGCGTATTGATTGCGCGATGGTATAGCCTGCGATACTTTCCATTAAGAGGAGAGTATAGCACTTGTTCGTCCATAAAAAAGAGAAAACGTTTTACTACCTCTAAATATTATCCAATCTCCATGATTTTTTTGTATGTTATTGACACAAGGAATAACTAGGTTTATACATTTTTCTTTTTTCGATATTAATTATAGATTCAAACTTACAGGCACCTCAAATAACGTAATTTTTGTGTGTTGAATCAAGCCGTTCGTTGAACAATAACAATGTATTTATTTAAAAAAAGCGAAACCTATAAACCTAGAATATATTATACTGAAGCGATTGATACCAAAATCTAAGAGATTGCTTAATATTTAATTAGTGTAAAACGTTTTCTCCCGAAACCAGAATTTCATTAAGAAAAATACCTATTGTCAGTTGCGTGCTGCAGTGCATCTCTATCGCACCCGTGCCCGGGGCATGAGAGTGCAAGCGATAAGAAATCTTTTTCCTAAATACCTATTTCGCTAGAATCGCGAAGGTATACTCTCCTCTTAACATTGGGGCTTGTATTCATATTTTTAGCGTGCAGTCGGGATTTTGTTTGTTTATAATTATTTCGTCATATATGTATATAGAGTGACCCCAGAAGGCCCGTATCCGCGGAAGGATCGCTGGCGAAGTGTTTTCTCGATTGCCTCAATTTTTGCGCTGGAACTGGACTTAATTTTGTGAAAGGCGCGAATACCCTATTTGAATTTAAATTTGATCATTTTTTTGATTGGTTTAATGATATCATGTTAGGACTGTGCACCCTTTGTATTTTTTTTTGTTAAATTAAAATGATGTGTATTATACCTGAGGTAAACGAATTTTCTATCCATGGATTTTTTCAAGAAGACCTACGTTACATATATATCGTATATTATTCTACTATTCAACTATTTAAGATACTAACTGAAAAAAGGAGTTTCATATACATCAATACATGTACGAACATAAATTTTTAGGCCTCCTCTTAAACTCGCTCAACCAGCTTAATTTAAACCTTAGGTGTATATAAATACGTGTGCTTATAAAACGTCCAATAAGGCCTGTTGAGGACAAAAGTTAAGGCTTATAGTTTCATAAAGGCTCTGCAGCGGTGATATAGGGGCAGGGGGCTGGTGTAAAATTTTATGTGGCTGCCCCAACCTGGGCGCTATTCCGGTAAATGCATATAGGTACTTAAGTAAAATGTTTAATGTTTAAAAAAAAATGTCCTCCTAGCCGAATTTCGACCACGGCGGCCAATCTCAATTGATTAAGTAGTTTGTAAAAAATGACGTTCATCAGAAAATTTTATATTGTTACGATGAATAAAAATATTTGACTTTGACTTTAAGTAAAAATACACACCGGTCAAAATCATAACCCTCCTTTTCGCTTCGCCGTAGTCGGGTAATAATAATACAATCACGAGCAATGAAAAAGATCCAGTGACATAGCACCAAAATACAAATACAAATGTTAATTGCTCGTGCAGTCCACTAAATACATGGCCCCCTAAACGAAATTAACTCTTGGATTACGAACAAAATCCTATTGAAAATTACGAATAGACACGCCTGTTGGTTATTGGTTAATGGTTAAATAGCGGAAGGGGCCCCTGGTCCTGATCATTTTGTGAAAGGAAATGAAGTTGTAAAGATAGGGAAAAACGTAATATCGACACTATTGGTTCCAGGGACCGGGCCTATACTAATATATTTAATACCAATAACTTATTAGTTTGGGTGGATGCTGTTGGAATAAAATAGATTTTAGTGGACTGACTGTCCTATAAAAAATACAATATTTCGTTTCTCTTAGGGACAGTTTTTTGATCCGTAGTCAACTTTAACCATTAGTCAAGTCACTTGTCAAGCATGACAGCTGCATACAAATTTGGGCGGTTTTTAACTAATGGTCGCCATTTTTGACCAATGGTTGAGTTAACTAGGGATCAAAAAACTGGCCCTTAGACAAATCTTCTATACTTATTGACAAAATATTATATATTACTGCTATACTATGTATCTATAGTACATAATGATAATTATCTTAAATTACTTACAATTTGCGATACGCCACCTTCTTGAAATGGTTGCCATAAACCTATTAGGACAAATTAAATAACACTATTATTCTCTGAATTAGTTTGAGAAAATAAATAAAATCAGCGGAATTGATTATTACTCGTGTAGGCACTCTTGAAAATCGCTACATTTATTCCTTATGATTATGTTACAGGTTTGTTACAGGTAACCCTCTCCTTGTCCAGACCAGCTTAACCCGTCACATCTGACGCCGACAGTCCACTCATTGATTAGGGTTAACCCACTCGGTTACTGTGTTTCTGAGTCGCTGTCAAATATCCACACATGACGTCTATAGGCTGCGTCCCCAGTAGGGAAACGCCGTCGAATGAGTTACTCCAGGGCGTATCGGTTTTGTATGTCTAGCAACGATAGTGTACGAACTAGAGGTTCACTGACACTCCGCCAGTGCAATAGAAACGTCTCGACAAATAACACCCCACTTCTATACCGTTGCGTTCTTATTTTGAATTAGTTCGGTTAGAAAATTTATGACGTTAAGTGCCAATTTCACCATTCTCGGTTATCTAAGGGTCAATTTATACTAGTACAGAGTCGAAGCGCATCGAAGCGTCTATTCAATACTGAACATTACAAATACAACATTAACTCCACAGCATAACGCACACATTGCTACTGAGATTTTAAAAAAGTCGCGCGCATTCTTCGCGATTCGCGCGTCTACGCGTGACCAACGCAACCAACCATTCGTGCGGCTTTGCTTTAGTTATGAAGAATTTGACGCTTCGCTGCGCTTCGACTCTGCCCCAGTATAAATTGACCCTAAACGACAGGGATTGATTTATATTTTAAACGTCATCTCCATATAAAATTCATGAGAGATGTGTCAAAAGTTAACCATTACTCCCTGGTTATGCTCTAACAGAGAATGGTGAAATTGGCACTAAACATAAAAAAACGGTTTGACACTAAATTAGATGCGGACAGTTTCTTGCTTTGTTTTTGTATGTGACTCACCATCTTGTTCATCTTGTTCGTTGTTAATCGAAGATTCTCACTTCACTCTACGCAATTTACGCTCAGTTATTAACGAGGCACAGTTTGCCTACACTTGGTAAACCTGTTGTGTGAACCCTGCGTCACTGCTCGGGAGTCAGAATCAGATAATGTTCTCACCATGGAGAAAAACTCTTACGTGCCAATTTCTCCATAGTCGGTTATCTAACCGACCAGGATTGGTTTATCAATTATACGTCATCTCCATATAAAATTCTTGACAGATGATGTGTCATGAGTCAACCACTAATACCTGGTTATGCTCTAACCGACTATGGAGAGATTGGCACTAAATGGTGTTGTTACATCGTGCATCATACCAACCATACCAAAGACTCAACGTACCAAAAAGCATTATCTTGCACACAAAAGCAAGAACTACTTATGTGTGCTATGACGTCACTTGTCGTCAAACAAGCAGCGAAATGGACATTTGATACCGCTCTCTGCTCTCTCTCCGTGGCAGCACGAATTGCTAATGCAAACAGACTTGCTAGGGCCCCTCTAGCACAGCGGCTCTCAACCTTTACTGTATATCCAAAAAGACGAATAACGTTTTTTTTTTGCTGTTGTTTATAATGAAATTTGACATATTTATAAAGCACTCAACAGGCACGTGATAGCGTTTAGTATGTGTATAAGTTTTGATTTCATAAGTTTGCTAATATTTTCCACTAGGGCGTTTTTTTTAAAAGACACAAATTGTATACATAAGTTTCTTAGCTGTAAAAACCTTATTATAGATAAAATATCAGTAAATATTTTGAGAGCCTTTGGTTTTGAAACTCAACGTTTTGTCACTGGAACGGTTTGAATAAAGGTCTCTATTTGGCCCCATTTATTATACACAAACACACCCTACAAATATTGTTTTACGAAAATGGAATGGGTATTATTGGGAACGATATACTCATTCTTATGTTAAACTGCCCTACCTTCAGGCTTCAGGTCAAAAATAAGCTATTGTTATGATTAAGTGTATGTATGTTGAGAGTATATGGATAAAATGAAGGGATAGAGACTCAAGGGCCCCTTTTTGCTAGGCTTTGTTTCTGTGTTTTGAAAAATTCGTTCGATTTTTTATGGTATATGGTTTTTTTTATAATACTTCTCAGTCACCCCCTTTTTAGATCTACATATACTTTCACGGACCACCTATACAAGAAGAATCTCTCAAGACAACCTCAGCAACTACTCGAAAGAATTTTTAACCCAAGTTTTTAAACACGAAATACTCATCTCAAAGTTAGCAAACATCCAAAAGCGAAAACTTTTTTCCCCGACAGATAATATATTTGCAAGTTTCTCGTAAAAAATAACCCTTTCAGTTTTTCAAAAGTCATCGGTAGGTGGGTAATTGATCGACGTAGTGCGCGGGCTGAAAGTAGACAAATTGTGGGACCCGGCTCAGGGGGTCACTCTACAGTGTGTTGTTTTTCGGACCCGACAAACTTTAAGGGTGGACTCTACGAGTAATTTCATCGAGAAAAAACCCCAATATGTGGGGTCAAATCTCAATATTCTAGAAATGGCGGCCATTTTAAAGTTGCTTTGTGAGATGACTTTTTGCGGATAAAAGATAGATAGAATATTCTTTATTTGTACACACGCACATAAAAGAAACTTACAAAACTTAAATACTAACAAATATGTACAAAAATGGCGATCTTATCGCTTAAAGCGTTTTTTTCAAGACAACCTTAGGGTGCAGCATTTTGTTTCATGTCCGTAAGGCGTTAAATCTCGAGATGATGATTTTATAAAGAAGAAGAAAATCTAATTTAAGTTACTTAGACTCCATCTCTTAGTTTCAAACGTGCCGATTGCACGCCACCTTTCTTTCGTTAGTTTTTCGTCAGTATAGAGTGACCCTCCGAGCGTGGCGTGCATACGTAGTCCGTAGCCCCTCGGTGAGAGAGGCACGGCTGCATACCGTCAGGTGCCATAGACAAATAGGCATAGAGGACGATCGAGAAGGGAAGGGAGGGCAAGGTTTTTTTGAAAATAGAATAACTGCTGTCAATGTGATACCTTATCTTCCGAAATATGTTATACTAGCTGTACCCGCGCGCTTCGCTTCGCTTTAAAAAGTTTTCCCGTGGGAATTTCGGGATAAAAAGTAGCCTATGTTCTTTCCCAAGGTCTAGACCGTATGTAAACCAAATTTCATTCAAATCCGTTCAGTAGTTTTGGCGTGAAAGAGTAACAGACAGACAGGCAGACAGACAGACAGACAGACAGACAGACACAGTTACTTTCGCATTTATAATATTAGTTAGGATTCATCGGTCTTACCAGAGGTCTCGGCGTCTAAAGGTAAGCGTCAACCTTTCGACATCGTACGCAACGGCCGCATTCAGTATTATTTGTATAGAAATTTACAAAAGTGCGTCCACTTCATCGGCATTGACGACGACAATGAAGACGATGGCGTTTTTCCATAATTTTTTATGACAATTCGTTTGGCGCAATACGTACGATACCGATAGTTGGATTGGATGGACCTATACAGGGTGTTGCAAAAAGGGTATACTAAGCCGAAACCTACATGTGCAGCATGGTATATCTAAGCCTGAAACTGAAATCAGAATATGAAAATTCGCGATTTTTTTTACATTTTTTATAGAAACTTTGTTGGTCACGTGACTTTTATATATACTATGGAAAATTAAAAAAAAAATCGCGAATTTCCAAATTCTGATTTCCGTTTCGGGCTTAGATATACCTTGCTGCACATGTAGGTTTCGGCTTAGTATACCAATTTTGCAACACCCTGTATAGCCTACCTCACATACCTCACAAGCCAGCAGATAGAGCATAAGCAGTATGTACATGAATTCGAAAGAAAATGACGGTCGGACGGATGATCTATACATACATCAAAATTATAAACCTCGTGCCATCCGGTCTCAGTTCTGAAGCTGAAGTGTCTCTATCTATACGGTGACTAATTGAAGTTCCGAACTAATGGACTCCATACGGAATACTGAATTATTTGAAACCAGCTTCAAGACACGGCATAGTTTTCACTCGATATACTGGAGTATAAAGGTAATTTAGCTACCTGAAGTTGGTACTTGAAGCATATTATGGTATCATATAATATCTGAAATCTGGTGCTAAAACATAATCAATATTACTTATAATAGTTTAGAAACTATACCTTGTCTCACTATCTGTCATTTAGGCCTCATTTCAACAGCAAAGACCTTAGCTGCGGCCGTCAGTCACTGACAAACAAGTCAACCGTCCATGAACCGTCGCCGCCATTCACTTAGGCCCGGGTCTCCTATTTACGCCGCAGGTCGCGTCCAGCGTCACGCCGTAGGCCGCGTCACGATGCTCACTATAGAAATGTACTGATGCGGTCTCCCTCACACGCCGACGTTGGCGCGTAGACGTAGTGAGCATCGTGACGCGGCCTACGGCGTGACGCTGGACGCGATCTACGGCGCGTAATAGGAGACCCGGGCCTTAGATACACTGAAGCTGTAATGGAGTATCGAAGACGCACGCCAACCGCAGGCGAGTGCTATTGACGCGCGTCACTCGACTGGTCTCGAAGAGAATCTATAATTGGCATCTGGAGCTCGATTCTGAGGGTTTAGACGCATTTATCTCGCATCGCACGGAGATATGTCTCCGTTAAAATCTCCAATTTAATTCAATTCTTATTTTGTATGGCACTCTCCAATTTAATTTCAAAGTCAAAGTATTTATTTGTAAACATGGGTTAGTAATACAATGGTCTTAAATATAAATTGTTACGGTCTTATTCATAAAAAGTTACGGGAGACCTATAGGCCTGCTATAAGCAAATGTCAAAAAAACTTTATTCATAAACGATCAATAGCGCTAAAGAACTCTCCAACTGATTCGTAAAACCTTGATATGCTAAAGTTGGCTGGACCCTACTAGACACCTTCCGTAAACCTCCTCTTGTACAAAAACATGGCGGCCGGTCAACAGCTGTTCTGCTTTATTGACGATTTGACATTTGTTGTGAGTTAATATTTGCTGAAAATAAGTTGCCATGGTAACGTAAAAATTTTTTTTTTTTTTGTGGGTTTTGGCTTGGCCAACTGCGCCTTTAAGCCAACGTAAACTTTTTTAAGTGCCGCGCCGTGGCTAACATAGATAATAGAGATTGATAAATGAATGAAAGTTTTCGCTATTTTTGTTTATGGTTTCGTCGGACCGGCAACTTAATAGGGTAAATGTCAAAATGTTTGGTCTGTGAAATCTATTAGCATCACTATAGTTATTGAAGGTCTACGGAACTATTATGAATAGAGATTTTTACGAAACCTCAAATAGGCTTAATGTGTTCCGTAACTATTGA
Source organism: Plutella xylostella (assembly GCF_932276165.1). NCBI lineage: Eukaryota > Metazoa > Arthropoda > Insecta > Lepidoptera > Plutellidae > Plutella > Plutella xylostella. The sequence continues at coordinate 7,791,031 of NC_064005.1, forward strand.
GCTCAGTAAACCTACTTTAAGGTTTTTTTATGAATAAGACCGTTAGTATCTTACTTATATACCATATAAGTTTGTGGCACTATACTTCAAATTACAAAGGGTTTTTGACATTTGACGTTTTACGCGAGATTGCCGGAATAGATTTTCCTATTTGCACCCGAGATACAGTGCCACAAACTTATCTGTTCCGGTGACAGCTCACATAAATGTTTAATATTTCTTAATTCTATAAGATTTTAAGTTAGCTCGTATTGTTAATTCGCTCTTGCAGTGTTAATAAACCCATCTAATCTTTTTAATATACAATTCATTAGTGTGTAATGAGATATGGATCAATTTAGTTCGCTCTCACCGGAACAGATAAGTTTGTGGCACTGTACAAACGTATTTTTGCGATACTGAACTATAAAAGCCAAAGACAATTTATTTTCGTCTATGCTATAGCTGATATCGAGATATCTCATCACTTAGCGATAGCCACCGAGGTACTTACATCTTATATTATTCATAAACCTTATAGGTAATAATTTATCGATGACGAAGAAATGTGTTAAAACAAAATAATAAATCTGGAGATTATCTCCAGTCGCCAGAATTGGTCCCGGCTCGAGAATGCCTTCTGTGCGGCCTAGTTCACGGGTGAGATGTATGTGGTGGACCTCATGGTATATTATTTTAACCGCTGAAAGAATAGACGTACCCTATTTTAAGCTGAATTGGGATGAATGATGAATGTAGGTATGTATGTCGCAGGCATTTTGTAAGATCTCGCCGTTTACATACGGCGTCGTCAGTTTAGAAACGCTCGCTGTTTTGTAATTTGCCGCAGGCATATTGATAGCTCTTTCAATCGTTCTGATTTCAACGTTAATTGCAGTTTTAGGGTGACCATGATAAAACACAGTTGACAAAGTAAACAAATGGAAAAATCTGACTTTATTTCAGGATTTCAAGTAAGACTTAAGCAGGTACCTAAGCAGGTACTACATAAGTTTAAATATTTAATGAAAAGATACATTTAAATAAAAAACGTAGTCATTTATACAGAACAATAAAACTAGGCATTTCCAGATAAAAACAAACACTGGTGCCCGAATGTCCTAAACTTAGGAAAACGCTAAACCCTTTACTAAACAATTTATGAAGCTCTAAATTAATATCATGCATGTGTCCTCCGTACACCGGGATCTATGGATAACTTAGTAGTTTTTAGGTGCGGGATAACCTCAAAAACTTTGTCGTTTGTCTACGGCCTTTTTACTGCTCCTGCACTGTAATAAATGACTTTAAAGTCACAATTATTTGGTGAAAATGCTTCTATACTCGTAATATTTGCACTGTTTTGAGTATTTATTGAGTCACAGATCCACTAATTGACGCCATTTTTGTTGTTGTGATCAACAGCGCCGCGCGTGGTAACAACCAGAATTAAATTCTTCAATTTGCCGCGGCATTATGTAAACGGCGTATGGATTGTCAATGAAATGTTTTGGCATACTATAAAATGACACGGCAATATACATTTTGCCTTCGGAATATTACAAAACAGCAAGCGTTGGAAACTGACGACGCCGTATGAAAACGGCGAAATCATACAAAATGCCTGCGACATGTATATAGCAATTGAAATATTTTAAAATTGTGTCATTCAAATTTATTTATTTTATTTTATTTAACTCTTTATTGTACAAATATTACAAGTGTATTCATTTGTTTTTATTACTTCCACGGTTCTACAGTAGGTATAAACATTACCCAAAAAGCATTCAAATTAGTTTATCCGTTTTTCGGATAGGCATACAGAATTAAATTCACGCTAAAAAGGTGAACGTATAAACACCCTCTTTATTGTAAGATGGTAATAAACCAAACCAACAGTATTGACACAAATTCAATACAAACTTTCACAGCGCAGGTGTAAAGCCTCCGAAAACGAACAAAGGTTAATTGTTAAGGTTAACATTTCCATCTCAAATTGCATTGTGAAATGGCTAACCCATTAGCTATAGTGTTAGCTATTTTACAAAATGGCTGAAACCCCCGGCCACACATTTCACCCTCGTTAACTCAAAAAACCAGTCTCGCCACCGAATGGCCGCCATAAATTGGCCCAATTAATCAACACAGCACAAAAGGTACGAGATAATAAATTTCTAGAATTTTCCAGTAAAGCACTTCCATAAAATGTATTATTAACGGCTGATCGCTTAGAGACGACAGCGATTATTATGGACAAAATGACTGACACATGGTCCGTATAAATTACTTATTGTTAGAACCTGTTTCACAATGTCTGTATTAATGGCTACCTGTGGGATAAAACCTACACATCATAGGAGAGTAATCATAGCAGATTTTATGGCATTTAGCCCCAGTTTCATCATTCTCGGTTAGATCATAACAAGGGATTAGTTCATCAATTATACGCCAACTTCATATTCAATTCTTGACAGATGTGTAAAAGTCAACAACTAATCCCTGGTTATGATCTAACCGAGTATGATGAAACTGGAGCTTAACATTTCAACTAAACGATGTACGTACCTACCCGGTTTTACAAATACGCGGACACACAGGGACTTTTCCAAAGAGGAAACCCGCAAACAATATAGGAAAGAAAAAAAGCCTTTTACGAACAATAGAAAATAAGCTCTAATAACTCAAAGCGAATCAAAAAAAGGAAAAACCTGGATTCCGTAAAAGTGAAACGGCAAGCATCATCTTTGCTCCTACAAGAAATTTACGAGCACTTACACCCGTATCCATAGTCACTATTAGAGCCAAAGTAAATGAAAATGTTTTACGTGATTGTTGTAAATCAGTCGTGTGAGGTAACCGCTTCTTAAGACCAAGATTCGATTTCCAATATTAAGAAGAACCACGATCTTATATTCATAGTATATTCTGTTCCCTGAACCTGGCTTACTCGAATGGAAGCTTTGTGCAATGTGCATACGGTATGCAGCATACCCCCACAAGTTCTGAATTTTTTCTGACCATTTCCCACCACGCTGGTCCACTGCGGGTTGGTGGGTTCAGGACCAAACCTATTATATCAAGGCGAAGGCCAAGGTCACAACTATGGATACGGCTGTTAATATATAAGGTGAAATACGGGGCGAGTTTCGAGAAATGTATCTGTTCAATATTATTATTAATGGCACATTCAAATGCGGTTGGCTGCGGTAAGCGACTTAACGAATATTTAATATCACTACGTTTTAGATTTATTCGAAGGGATGTCGAGGAATTTATCATAAGTTGTTGTTTAGTGAATGGGCTTCCATTTTTGGAGCAAAGGATTTTTGCACCTTTTTATAAGTTTATTTGCATACTTTCTTCGTCAGCGTGACAACAGTGTTTATTCCGGAAATCCCACGGAAAGTCCATTTAAGGCGAAGGAAAGTTTTTGGGAAAATTCAACATAGTTACAGAACCCGCTTTTAGAATTCAAATGTACTCTCAATATTTTTGAGCTTTCCTTTGAATATAAATCTCACATCATAAAACGTACGGTAATTTCCTAGACCACCCTAGTGAATAACCCTATAAATTATTAATTTGGTGTGTCGGTAATAATTAGCCAACCGTACGAGTCTTAGGTACGATTAGGGGACTGGGGACCAGTTCAGCGCATTGAAACTAGGGAGAAATGAGAGAGCGGATGGGAGAGCGGTGGTAGCTCAGTCGGGTAAGGAGCGGTGGTAGCTCAGTCGGGTAAGAGATCCGGATTCGAATCCCGGCGCTGACATGTACCAATGAGTTCTTTTAACTTAAGTACAATGTATACCATCGCTCTTACGGTGAAGGAAAACATCGTGAGGAAACCTGCATATCTAGATTTAGCACATCTAGATATGTAAACCCACCAACCCGCAGTGGGCCAGCGTGGTGGGAAATAGTCCAAGCTTAGGAAGGCAGTTTAGACCTTGGAGACATGCACAAAGGTTCCACTCGAGAGAGCCAGGTGCAGGTACTTAAACCCCCACAGAGAATAGAATAGAATAGGGAGAAATGACAAGCTGATTATCAACTAAGAATTTGTTAAACCCGGAAACTGGATTGAACTTAAAGAAATAATGATGATAATCATAATTATTTATTTCAGACCAAGAACCATATTGGTGACGATTCTGAAGGCAGAATATAGATTTTTAAACAAATAAATTAAGGTTTTGACAGCTCTTAAATTATAATTTCTGCCTTCAGAATCGACATGATTGTGTTAAGCTGCGTACAGACCGGCCCAACGAACGCCCAACGATGGATATTTATCATACATAATGCAGGCAGATTGCAGCAACGAAGGTCAACGAAACCCGTTCGTTGGCGTTCATTTGGCCGGTCTGTACGCAGCTTTAGTAAGGTTGTGCTATGTTAGTAACACTTTAAAATAAATCAATAATAATTTTGCCTATGATTGTACCGACACTTACTTGCTGTATGGAATCACTGAATAAGCTGGAATAGGGCACCTTTGAAAATCTGTGTCAATTTAGGCGGAACCGGAAATTGAATGTCTACTGCACACGGCCATGTCTGAAATTATCAGACAAAATATTTAAACCCAAAGACGGGTCAATTAAAACGACAAATTTGTCTCCTATTTTGTATTTCAATTTTTTTTTAACCAATAGTGATTCGCATGCCTACATTGGGCTTCAAAAATATGTATAAATTATACTTTTAAATTCCCTTTTTTACTCGACACCCGAAAAAGGAGGGTAATGTTTTCTTCTAAACTAATGTAGTTGCAAAAGTGGTATTGTAGGGAGTGAACCAGTTCGTCATTCCGAAAAACTTTTGAAACTGTAAAACCCTACACGTGTAAAGTCATAAAAAACATTAATTACGAAAAACAATAAAAGAACATAAGTATAAAATTTCCATGCTAAATCTCAAGTAAGCTTACATGAGTGGAACACTCGTGTAGACTCTACGGGTGTGTTTGTAGAGGACACAGTAAATTGATGTTATATTCGATATCTGCCAAGGTCTAGAGAATGAGACTCTGTTTACTAAGAGTGATGAATACCTATTACACACTTGTATTGTCAAGATGTCTGTAAGGTGACCCTCCCCCTAATGCAGGTACTTACAGTACAATTTGAAAAACAGCGCTGTGCTGTGCCCTTTTGGTCATATGCATAGCTTATGCTGAGCCCTTTTGTCATATAACAACGATTACAAAATATTGTAAACACAAGTGTTTTCTTAGATTTTCTTTTTAAAATGTAGTTTTTTCTACTTTTTGTCTGTGTAAATGTATGATAATAAATGATTTCTATTCTATTCTAACATAAATCACGTATAGTAAAATCACTATAGGATAGTAATTACTAGCTTCATAATATCTTTTTAACAACAGTACCTGAGTAAATCGCATTCTATGTGCCTGCGTAGTAGCCACGTGGCGGGTGCTGGGGGTTCACTCTATATAACGAAAAACTATAAGGTTCGGAGCGCTACTGCGCAAGCCACGACTCTATCTCGTTGTATTAAACGTGCCGATTGCACGACAGCTCTCATTTGTTAGTTTTTCGTCAGTATAGAGTAATGTCCTCCTAGCCGAATTTCGACCACGGCGGCCAATCTCAATTGAGATCAGCCATCTACGCAGGAGTAGATTATAGTGCCCAAGTGTGTGCGCAGTACACAGGAGCACTCTCTGTTCCATCACTCTCATAACCCAATGGGACGGATTAACCGACACGACTGGAGAGAGCTAGGCGCAGGACCGACTGCTTTACATGCCCATCCGACAGCATGAATCGTTTCACTGTTTCGGACATCAGGTGATCAGCCTTCTATGTCCTAACCAAACTTAGAACCACAATTTAGAAACACAAATTGATGGTCCCACCCGGGAATCGAACCCGGGACCTCTGGGTCATGAAGCGAAGCTTCTACCACTAGACCACAGAGGCAGTTACAGAGTTACAGAGGCAGAACAGTATAGAGTAACCCCCGTGTGGCCGGTGTCACCTCACGCGGGGTGTAATATTTTATTTAACACATATTGTACTGCGTCAGAATAGTAAGTAGCACTTATGTACGTGCATCTTCAGCGGTTCGCGAACAGGTTACACGTTAAAGGGGGGTCACTCTCTAAATCGACGAAAGAACGAACGAGAGCTGTCGTGCAAACGACACGTTTAATACAATGAGTCAGGGTCGTGGCTCGCGCATCCGCGTTCTGAAACTAAGTTTTTATTGATATGGAATGACCCCCCAGTTTACGTTGAAAATCGCAGAGATGAGATTATACTCTCGATGACAGTTTTTATTTTACATAAGTAGGTACATTACATTGCCGCGCGTCGCTTAGACAGCGAGCGGTGAACCGTTTGCCTGCTGGGGAGCCTAAGCACTTGCAAACATATTAAATTTAAGACCGAATACAAAAAAGGGTTACCAATAATTATTCTCAAATAGTTTTGTACTATAACTCCATAGCCAGAGATTACAGCTTTGAGTATTTATTATTGTGTATATTCAAAAATATAAATACGCTGCATGCAGATTACGTATACCATATAATGCTCCACGCATCGTATCATGCTAATAAATTACAGCTGAAAAGGTAAAATGCCGCTATAAAGTTTATCAGCAACACTCAAATCAGTGCATCCGGCGATGGGCCGTAACCAGAGTCCTGGCTGATCACTGAACCACTTGCAATATCCGAAACTCAGTGTGATCACAAGTGGTTCACTTGAAATATCCGAAACGATCGTAACCAGAGTCCTGGCTGATCGCTGAAGCACTTGCAATATCCACGCCACCACATAAAGGAAATATTTAATGTTATTTATTTACTTTTATTCTAATACTGAGAAGGGTGTTATTTATTTATTTCACTACAAACAAAAGTGTATTAGATTAATTGTGTAGTTGTAGTTTAGAGCCACGTACAGGAACTTCGCCCCGCTCAGAATAGAATAGAATTGTGTAGTTTTTATAAACACCTGACAAAAATGTTCACAAGTATTTTTGATATGTAGGTATCTGTTTGGTAATTTATTATTAATTCACTTATTATTATTTGATTGCGCCTGTTAACTTAAGCAGTTTGCTTCCCTTTTTATGAAGAGCAAAAATTGTGCGTTTTCATCAATGACGGTTAGTTCCACAGTGTCAGTATTGAAAAGATATGATTGCAGAGAATATGTTGCTCACCAAATGTCCTGCTGTAGTAAAACGTAGTAGATAATAATATGGGAAAGGTGGAATTTAGGAGTAAATTCTTCTTAAAATAGCGGTGATAAATACTAGAACTGGATTAGCGTTTGTCAAAGATACAGTTGATTCGCCAGGTGAGCCTCTTTTCTTGTCCTATAGCAGCCCTATAACAGATTAAAGCATGATCAGTCAGAAAGCTATTAACCATGATCAGTACGGAAGCTATAAAACCTAGTGGCAGCCATTTTAACGAGGTGTAAATCCGAATAGAGTGAACTGTGCTACGAACCAACTTTATTAACAAGGTAACAGATAAAACACATAACAACTCATATTGCTTATAAACAGCCAGCTAAGTAAGCCTATACTTACTTACGTTTTAGGGTAGGCATGCCTTGCGGTACAAATTTTTCGATGATTTCTTACATAATATTACGGGAGTAGCCTAATTATCAGTTTACCTAATTCACTCAATATTTCTATCAAAAGTAAGTCTAGATAACGTTAACGTTTTACATTTATTCCGGATTGTGTCGAGTTGAAAAATAGCTTCTAGTATTTTAATATTATGTTTATACTGTAAAATATGTACCTATACAACATATTTAATTTCGCGAATCCATAATGATACAAACAAACAAACAAACACTCACACCTTGTACTAATAATAAGGATATAAAACATACCCCTCAAACTCAACAGAGGGAGAACAACACACTACAAAAATAATAATAATAATAATTCTTTATTGCAGGTGTATACCCTAATGTAATCCCTTGCGGGGTAGGCAGAGGTGCATTGCAGCACCCACTTTTCGCCAGTGTTATGTTAGTTTCAATGTAATAGGGGGCGGGCCTATTGCCATTTTACGGGCACATCCAAGACCCGAGAACAAATATCTGTGTTTAAACAAATATCTGCCCCAGCCGGGAATCGAACCCGGGACCTTCGGCTCAGTGGTCAAGGGTCACTAACCACTACGCCATTGGGTCGTCCATAATGATATTTGCTACAAAAAATGCAATCACTTCACAATAGCGAAGCAAAGGGTGAGCTCGACCTACTTAACCAGTTAGTGTAAAGACGCGAACAAATCTATTTAGTAATTCACCAGGCCACTTGGCTTGGCATTTAACCGAGCCACTCAGCCTGTGACTAAAGCATAAATAATGCAAAGCGCCCCTAGCGGTTATCCGCTAGAACTATTAGTTACAAATGCCTCACGTGGAAGAATGTGAGACCGTGTAAAGCCAGATGGGGTAATTATGTTGGTATGGAAATTTAGGTTTGACAACTCAATTATGGGCAAGCATAGCGTTGGACGCCCTCTAAACAAGTAGCCGATGGTGTCTGGATGATGAAGGCCGAGGACGGTGTTGTGGCACTCCCAGGGCATCCGAATAGTACCAACTTAAAATGTAAATATTTTGTCCATTTAATTTTAAATGAAATGCTTAAAAAAATGGGTTCATTGGGGGTTGGAATTTTCTAAGTGGAACTTTTTCATTACTCTTGAGTGTATATCGGGAAATGGACCTGCCTACCTGAAAGCTTAGCCACTTGAAGTTGAACCCACGTGTTCACTACACACGAGCAAATACGACGAGTTGCGCAGAGGATATTGTTTTAAAATCAGGCCAGCATGGAACTTCCCAACAATTTCCCTGCGTCCTTGCAAATATATGTACAAGGTATACACTTACACCATCCACCAGACATAGACAAAACAATCATAAAACCTCTTTTCCCATCGGGTTCAAAAATACAGATGAAATTTACAAAACTAACTACGGAGTGCAATAAATACACTCGCCCGAGCACAATAAACTCCTAGTAGAATTGTGCGATTATTTTTGAAAGAAAAAAAACTTCAGAAACTCTGTAAGCACTTACACTAAGTAGAAAAATAACTTCCTACAGTAGTTTTCAGGATTTTCCATGTCCTCAGCTAGTTATTTATTGGCACATTAGTTGAAGACAAACTTCTAAGTATTTTAAGTTGCAGTTAAGAGTACACGGGGGTTTATATCGACGGGCGGTGGACCGGGAGCCTGATGCCAAACAGACAGATGTTATACATAGGTTCCATTCGTATAAATAGGTAGGTAGTAAATAAATCGATAGATAGGCATCATATTATTATACCTACTCTGTATTATTTTGTTGGAGCTGCCTCCGCCGCGTAATTACAAAGTTAATATAATTATGTATATTAACATTAACTAAGAATTTGAAAATGAAAATGTTTTAAAAAATAAATACCTAATTATTAACAGTTAAAAAATATAACTATAATTTAACAATAAGTTTATTTCACATTTCCTAGAGGCAATTTTTAAAATAGTTTATCCAAATTATGAGCTAAGTCTCCCCCTTCCAGCCCACTATACTACTTTTCCCACAGCCGAGATCCAGCTGTTGATCCATTTTTGTGATTACATTACAAAAATTAAATACAGATTTATTGTCATTAATTAAAGGTTATAAATCAATTAAATACGGTCTTTAATATAAGTTAAGATTCACTTCCGTTTTCAGGACTTTATAGTTTTACTGTACCTCGCTCGGCTCCCGGGCCACTCCCGCTCGTCCCTCACCGACACGTCGCACAAGAAACAATTATCTTCACTTCATTGGAGCTCTTCCGTCGCATCTGCCGGGGAATTTATTAGGTACCAGCCGCGGGGGCCGGACGGGAATCGATTTTAAAATGTTTTGTAAGTGGAACGAGAGGGTACGACGGGAACCGGTTTTAGGAAGCACATGTGTTGTTGATAATTGAGTTAGTAGAATCGCAAGCTATTGGGAATGTTAGTGTGTACGCACATAGGTATTTTGTGGACATACTCTGAGAGCCATCACACGGCGTTTTTTATATATTTTAAGGTAAAAGTGAAAACTTGTAATCGGCTTTCTATCACTATTTCAAAATTCTTGTGTAAAACAAATTAGCTATAAGTTTTCCCATTATGAAATTTTAAAAAAAGTTGTCGGTCTCTACCTCTTAAGTATAATATTGTTTTGTATAGCCTTGAAATGAAATTGAAAATCTGCGAGGGTTTAAAACACTGGCACTGCCAAGTATAATATCTAAATGATTTGCCAATAGCTAACGCCGCTGCAGTGCCAATGGTGATCAATAAAATATTAGCCAATGGGTGAGCCTTAAAAGCAAGCCCCTAATTAGAGCTTTGACTTACATTAAGTGCTAAGCTAAGTGCCTTCAGAGAGATCGAGAGTGGTGTTGCCATACTGACAAACTTTACAGAAAATAAGGTAAGATTTGTGAATAAGTTACTTACACCCAAACAGATTACTGTGCAATAAATAATTCCATGGGTATTTTTTATTAGTGATTGCCATCATCACCAATTAATTAAAAAATCATGTTTCGGAAAAAGGCCACGATCAGCAGATTGTAAAAATTGGGCTGAACATTTTGGTTTTCAGCAATTAAGAATGTAGGATTTCGAGAAACCAACCAGTTAGGTAAACGCTGCTCAGCTGAATCTCACTCATTATCTCTCAGATAAAGTCGCGTCACTAGCTTTACTATCTCATTAAATAATTCAATAACCAGACTGCTGCGATTTTCCCCAACACGCTAGCAACACCAGCCTAAGTAAAGCGAGCGGCGGAATCAGCAAATTGTGGATTCAATACTCGACGGCCATTGGTGGGTCCGGCTGCGCAGAGATATGCAATGGAGACTTCATTAATATGTAGCTGTATAGTGCTAGCTTATAGCGGTGTGCCGCTCTTAGATACCTGGGCTTAGTGGCATTGAAAACTGTTGATAGCTCCCACACCAGTTGGTCTAATCTGCTCCTTAAAACAGTCGCAAACATATCGCAAACTGTTTTTTTACATTGACCCCAAACATACGCGACGTTTTACGGTCTGTTAATAAACGTTTAAGTATATATATAATTTAATGCATTCAGTTTCAGTATTCATTTATACAGATTTATGGTTCCATGATGGTCGCACAACTATGTTTCTTATATGTTGTATGAGAATCTAAGCTCAGATTGTGTAAGTTTTTACGGACATAATATACATATTAAGATCAGATATTTAATTATCAACTGAGTATTGATTGGCTGTTTTCAACGATGACAGGATAGAAGAAAGAGTTAACTGAGTAGATAATGAATACATTCGTAATAAAAGATTTGCTTACAAAACTCTACTTCAAAAGGGTATATACGGTCGGATATTAGTATTTATAATTGTACATACACAATTATATTATGTGCTGTTAACTGAAGTAAACTACACAAACCTTGCCTCAAGTCGCGCATTTGCAATGACCTTGTTAGGGCAACTTTGACAAAGCGCGCCCACTGTGTGGCCCACACAACATAATAATATACTACATGCCTCAGAGCAGTGCCAGCTATGTGGAATATGCTATACTAAGTTACTACATCCGCGAGCAATGAAAAAGTTACAGTGACATAGCAATAAATTACTCCTAAACGACGCTGTCTGCAATTTTGAAGTACATTTAACAGTGTGTAAATGGGGCTATTTGGTGTCGGGATTTTGTGGCTGGAACTTTTTCATTGATCTCAATTGTATTATAGATAATGTCCTTTAATTAAATGTTAATAGCTCTATCTAGCGTATACAGATAGATACTTTCAATCCACAATTTTTACCTGTAAATGCACAAAGAATCATATGAGCATCTTAAAAAGGTTGTTGAAATCTAAAGTTAATGACACAAAGCCGCACAAATTGTTGCCTCTGAGATGCAGTTGATAATTTGGTAAATTACATAGGTACATACACAGTCGCCACGGGTTACATTCTTTGACGGCAAAGCTAGGAGGTGAATTAAGGAACCACTGCACCTGTTTTCAGCTACATTTTGATAATCGTAAGCCGACGACAAAGATTAATAATGCATGTCTGTGCAGACATGACACTGATTTGGACCGTGGCACCGAATAAACATGTAAGTATACAGATACAATTACGTCTTGTGGCGTATGTGTATATTTGGTTTTATTGATGATCATGTTTTGAGAGGCATTGAATAAAAAATACCTACGTTGACCAAGAAAAAACGCCCTACCTGTAAGAACTAGGTCTACTAACGATCACCCTACCTCTAGGTAAATTACCAAGTTTCACGATTTTCATCAACTCTAGCCTCAATAATCTATAGTATTCTATTCTATGGTATCACGTACATACTCTTTGCTCCCGAGCTCTCGGGTACATTATGTCTTTAACGACCAGCCGCCATTTCGGATAAGTAGCGACATTCACTATTCAGCAAATAAAGGAGCTTTACTGAATTAGACCGCCTAATGGAAAAACAAGAGGTCGGACTTAAACTTTGTAGTTTTTATGTTGGGAGGTGGCGTGGAGGCTTCGGCGGGTGGAGAATACATGTTGTGACCGCCTCGTGCGTTGGTTAGTAACAGTTACACTTGTGTAGAAGGTCCTGGGTTCGAACCCTTTTTATTTAAACACATATCATTATGTTATTTGCTTTTAGGCTTTGATTGATCATTTATATATACAATGCACTATTAGAGTTATTTGTTGTTATTAAATTATATTTCATTGAATTTATAAAAAAAAAAACTTTTGTTGGATCAGAGTATGTAATGTTAACTTGCGAAATTCATCAATTTCTACGTTTATTTCTACATACACATATTTTGGTGTCTGTTTTAGTATAATTGAAACAGTTATATACCTTCACAATCATTTAATCTTAGTATGTACATTCATTGGTGTCAATATTGTACAATTTTACAGTTGTATCTATGGGCAAATGGAGGGTTACTCTATACTGACGAAAAACGAACAGCAATCGACACGTTTAATATAACGAGATAGAGTCGTGGCTCGCGCAGCAGAGCTCCGAAATTTATATTTTTGTTATATGGAGTGACCCCCCTGACACTGTTTCTGTTCCGTGAAGCAAACGCCTTGAGTCAGCCCTCACTTTGGAAATTGCTGCAACCGTAGTTTCATCAATTCGAAAGCCCAACCTTCTCGAGAACAATTTTGATAGTGTTGCCTTATCCACCTCGCTTTGCGCGTTGAAATCAATTGAGTAAGAATTTTTATAGTAAAAAAAATAACCAAAATTTAATAATTACTTAACCCTTTACTTCATACGAAGCCATAAATGGCTCTTGGAATTTAATATTTTATTCTACCCCAACCAAAAAAAATATTTAAAAAATGATATCGCTATACTTTTAGTCACTTCTTTGTTTATATAAACATATTTTTTTTTGTCCATGGTATGTGTCATCTGCGAATATAATCGCAACTTATCCCAGGTGCAATGATTGCTTTCTGTGAATGTGATTTTTCTGAAACTTTGAAATTCTGCAAAAAATATAAAAAGTACGTTGTTGGTAGTAAAAAAAAAATTTCCTTTTGTGCATACCTTATATTTTCTGGAACTTGTCAATTAATTAATTATTATTAGTTTTATATATCTTATTTTCTCAATTATCTAAGAAAGCCATTTCTGGCTTCCAATGCGTTGAGGCTATAATATTTATGCCAGAAATGGCTTCCTATGCACTCGTACATACTAACTATATGTTTAACCTATCTTTTCAGAACAAATACTTCGCTTATTTATACCTAAAAAATACAATACCTGATGTTGACTCCTTACGTAATTTCACTAATGACTTATTTTACAAATTTTAAAATTTTCTAATTAACTAAATTTACTTGTATTATTTAAATATATATATATATATATATATATATATATATATATATATATATATATATATATATATATATGTTCTGATTTAATAATAATTTGTCACTGATAAATTGCTGATCCGAAAAAAGAGCTGTAATAAAGCAATTCAGGAATCGTGATAGTATTTATTGCCTCATGCAGTAGTCCAGCTACCATATCCCAGGATAGATGGCAAGGGAGACTCTTCAATGTTATCAAATGCTAGCAGAACAGACAATCTTACAGGTAGACACGAATCTCCTGGACCATCCCAAAAAAAACGTTAAACTGTACCTGTAGAGATGAGGACCTGCTTTAGCTGTGTTTGAATTTGATAGAAACAAACAGAATTAACCATTTTTCAATCCAATTATGAAAAGTTTATAGTTTTGGTATGTGTAATCAGAAAATTATTTATATGAAATATTTTCACAAAAACTGATATCTGTCTATGTAGTGCATGGGAAGCCATAAATGGCATAGATATACCAAGTACCAGTGCATACGAAGCCATTTCTGGCTCCTAATTTTTTTTTCTAAAATAAAGTAGGTAAATTTTTTTTTTACTTTAAAATGTTGTTATTATCCCTTATTAAACGATATTCAAGTAAAAAATATTTTTTATCTCAATCCCTTCATAATTCATGCAGTAGAGGGTTAATAATTTAAAAGTATGTAAGTTACAAGAAACACATTGAAGACGGCCACAGTATTGGGAATCAGTTCTACCTAAACACTCCCACATGCAATGAATATTGAAATAACTGAGTCAATGAGTCTTACAGCGCATTAACAACCTCTCTGTAAGCACACTAGCTGCACAGGACTCCACAAAGCATCGTGAAATGAAAACGCGTCAACAAAAAAGGACCCTTAAATCACATGACCCCCTCCACTGCCAAGGGGTATGGCAGAAATTAACGAAAAACCAAATAAGGCTGTCGACAGGAAATGAAAAACAGCGAGGCGCGCTCACTCCGCTTTGATCCCTGATTAGATTTAAATTGAGTGCTTATACGTTAAAACGTCTAAACATAATTATATTCTTTAGCGTTTTGCTCCCAGCCTAAGCTGTTTGCTCCGGGCCATGTGAGGCTGCGGCAACTGTGATGTGGAAGTGGATTCTTAGATTAGCAATCTATAAACCAGATGGAATATCAGTGCAAAAGAAACGTCTCGACAAATCTAAGAATACCCTTCTTCTACACTCTTATTTTGAATTAGTTCTGTTAGGAGATTAGTGACCTTATTATGTGGTAAATTGGTTATCATTAGGTTGAACATACAATAATTTATAGCAAAAGAAATGCGGACAGTTTTTTGCTTTGACTTTGTAAGGTTCCCTGTTTTGTTCGTATATTATTAACCAAAGAGTGTATTTGTCAATGCTGTAAGTAATCAAAGTATCCCTGAATTCCTGGAAAATTACTAGGCGTCTCAACCAGGCAACCGCTGAAAGATATTATTTTGAACTCATTTAAAGGCTTCTGGACTATTTATACTATTTAGACAATTACCTAAACTATACCACACCATATTATTGATATTTTCACCTGCCTGTACCTGTGGTCTAGACTGGATCAGATTCTAGACTTCAGGAATGCACCGGCAGCAGAAGACAAACTAGTGCGCACTAACTAACCGCTTTGTGCGCGGAAAGCGAACGCAAAATGAAATGTAGCACAAAATGTGAGTGTTACAATTCGCCTCCAAATGAGCCAATTAAAAACACAATGGCGCTTGTTGAGGCGCTAACTAATTTCAGCTGCAGCGCTAGATTCACTCATAATTTCGACTGCACGTGTGTTTGATTCGTAGTGGTAATTTTATGTTTAAACCGATCATAGGTTGGCTGGAAGAAATTGCTTTTGGCTGTAAGTTCGCGTTTGTACATTAACTTTTGTTCACGTAGTTATTTTTGTATATTTTATGTGTGCAAAGCTTATAAATAAATAGATAGCTATAGTCATAAGCTCAGTGCACCTTTTTAAATTTGACGATTTTTTTAAATCACTGTCTCTGTGTATTTGTTGTGTTTCTGTACATATTATTTATTTGCAGTTCATTGTGATTGTGACCCACATTACAGTAAAGTTTTAATAATGTCCCGAAAATTTCAAAATTGCTAGAGCGGAAAGATAAATTTCCACGAAATTTGGGACACACAAATCGAACTGCTACGGGCTACGGCGTAGCGCGCTACGGCGTAGCAAAACGCATTTTATAAATAAATGTGGGGACATCTCACACACGGCCATCCGACCCCAAGCTAGGCAGCAGAACCTGTGTTATGGATGTCGGACAGCTGATACATCTACACAAATATATAGATAGATACATACTAAATATAAATATCAACACCCAAGACCCGAGTACAAATATCTGTCTGTAGACAAATATCTGCCCCAGCCGGGAATCGAACCCGGGACCTTCGGCATAGTAGTCAGGGCCACTAACCACTACGCCATTCAGCCGCCATATTATCATTTTATAATTATACTTACTGATGAAATTATTTCTGTAGTACTTATCACATAAAATTTTATAGAGTTTAAATTCGTATGAGGTACCTACAAATAACAGTAAAACTGGAACTAGGTATAGTAGATAAGTATTATACCTATAAGTATTATAGTTTGTTTGTATTTTCTGTAGTGTGGATCGTGTTAGGTTCGAATCCCATCCGATGTTAAACGATACTTATCGAATCTCAGGGTACCTCTAAGGATTATACACAATGTGTATATCATAAAAGTACGACCCAGTAAGCTGGATAAAGTAGTATACAGAGTGATTTCATTCCCTCATAGTCTGATTCCCTTTTTTATGACTTGGTATGTTATAATATTATGTCCCATAATGGAAGTTGCTCACAACACGCATGTCGAGAACATAGACTTTCCGGGACGTATACTGATTTAAATAACTCAACAACTGAACACTAGACAAAAAAACTCGATTTTGTAAAATGTCTGAAACTGTCTCACTGCACTGTCTTGGCGCTGAAGCCTCCAATTTGTGTTCATGTAATTTTAAGTACACACGTCGGAGTCTCTCTCCTCCGGTTTCCGCTACAAATTCTGCTCCCCCGAAGGTTCTGCCAAGAAGCCTGCTCTGGACCCGCGCCAGCCTGCCCGCCGGCTCTTAATAACAACAGGAAATGTTATTTAATTATGTAATAAGCAATGCGGTGAAATTAATTGAAGATGAAAAAATTGTAAAAAAAGGGAAATATGGTTGGATTGTATATGCCTCAGTAAGTAGTAATAATAATAATGTACTTATTCAATAAATTTATCTGGTTATTTAATTACAAAAAATACTATTATGATTTCTTAATGATGACAGATAATATAAGAAAGGATTCTTAGGTTTACACGGACATTAATTAAATCTAGTACAAATATTTTATAATAAAACTTAACCTACAAACCCCAGTTTTACAATTAATTTAAAAACGACTGAATACTTCAATTAACACCTTCACCGCCGCGCTCCACTGCGGGCCAGTGAATCCCGAACACCCTCTATATTCATAACTCACTCGCAAATTATTCTGCAAGTTTCGCATAAATATTATAACAGGTAAACAAAACTTCCGTCGATACACAGTTAACAAATGAACGTACGCTCATTTGCATAGGCCGTCCGTAATACACCGCCTTACCCTACGTTCACTGCTTACTGTCCCCTAGGGCTCCTGTTTGCGAAACGAACTTCCCTCTTATTATAAAGCCGTTAGGGGCAAAACCGTCTTATGTCGCGGTATCCAGGGTACAACTTAAATTGAACTGGGGGTGCCTGAAACGCCTTTGAAAGGATCAATTGCTTTTGTAAAGGAAAGGGTCATG
Source organism: Plutella xylostella (assembly GCF_932276165.1). Classification (NCBI taxonomy): domain Eukaryota; kingdom Metazoa; phylum Arthropoda; class Insecta; order Lepidoptera; family Plutellidae; genus Plutella; species Plutella xylostella. Next base: position 7,808,797 of record NC_064005.1, read on the forward strand.
TATTTGATTAAGCAGAGTCAATTTGAGAGCGTGTGACTGTTATCGGCTTAAATCTTGAGAGACGAAAAGGTAACGCTAATCTTGTTGGGTAAATGGGGGAGTTCACCCTATTGTTCGGGTTTGCTCTGTTTTTTCCTGCTTTCCTTCCAGGTACATGTGTCTGCATATTGAGTAGTTATTTTTTATTTTATTATTTTACAATATTGGAAAAATTTTACTAATTTAATATGTAGATAACAACGAAAGAGTAACTCATGTTTCACAAGTTTCCACCTCCAGGTAGATTAGTTAGGTAGTATAGGGAGGGTTTACTAAAGCTATAATAGACTAAACATTATATGCAACATGTTTTCCGAGGTTTTTCCGTGGGAACAGTATTCTAATGCAGTACTTATGCTAAATTCTTAATGCTAAATTTTACTATGAAAAATTCTAACAACACCCAATTGGATCTAGGCCCCTTTCAATGTTAACAAATACACACACACACACACACACACACACACTTCCAACTTAGAACACCACGCTATTATTGGTCTGAGGTTTTTAAAAAATTTGATAATAAAAACCTTATAAAGTATATTGTAAACCATGTATTGGATAAAGTTTTCCTATCGACGACTCACCTCAGAGTTTCAGTTTCCGAACAATTTTAATAACATCCTGTATATTGGATACACAGGTACATACGGATTCAGTTTGTGATTGAATGCTAGCTCTCGTCATAACTAATTTTACTTACATGAAGCAATTTTTCTCACGGGATTTCACGTAGGAATAGTGAAAACTTGAAAAGTAATCTGTCTGTGAGAAATAATTTATCGTATTTGTCGCATCAATTATTTAGTGCCAATTTCTCCATAGACGGTTAGAGCATAACCAGGGAGTAGTGGTTGACTTTTGACACATCTGTCATGAATTTTATATGGAGATGACGTATAATTGATAAATCAATCCCTGTCGGTTAGATAACCGACTATGGCGAAATTGGCACTTAGCGTTTTAGTTTTAAATATTTTTTGTGGCCTAAATTAGCCGATAATCTGATATACACAGGCCATAATTTAGACGTAAAAAATATAATTTAAGTCGCGGATGTTTAATTCCGCCGATGACAACAGAAGGTTTTGGGAAAACTATGGATAAACCTCCTGCAGGTTGACTGGTAGAGAATGCTCTTAGCATTAAGTCCACCTGATTGACATATACTTTTGTAAATTGTGCATTAAAAGTATAAAAAAAATAAAAAAATAAGAGCGGCACAGGTGGGGCATTCTTAAGGTTCTTGCACATTATGTCAGGGGACGCAGGCAGCGTGCCGCATCGCAATAGTGTGTTATATGAAAATACGGCTCGGCATTTGAACCTTTATAGAGCCGTAGTTAGGGCAGCGCTAACCACGACTATTATATATCTCGTTGTATTAATCCAAAATCGAATTAGAGATTTACCCCCTTATTCATAAAAAAGTTACTGGACGCTTTAGCTAATGAACTGTTTTGTCACTCTCTGACAGAGATTTTTTTTTTCTTTGACAGAGAGGGACAAAACAGTTCAATAGCTAAAGCACCCACTAACTTGTTAGGTAATGATTATTTTATTTTATTTTATATATGGGGTTAAAATATTATTAATAACAAGCGCAAGAGCGTGCACCTTTACAAAACGCTCTTTACAAATCTGTCGCGTGGCAGCAACAGTCACCATTAATTTCCCGCTAAAGAAACGCCGGGCCAAAGTTAAACTCAAAGTGCTTCGAGGCAAACTTGTTTTTTCCCAACCTTCAAGAAAAGAAGATTAATGCCTCGCATCTTACAGGTGTCTGCGAGCCATGAGGCTTCATCGATAAATGTGGCTATTAGTATTACTTGCCAACGGTTTTTGTGCCATTCGTAAAAGAATTGGGCCGTCGACTTTCCTTTCACTAATAGCTTAATGCTTAGTGCTAATGGCTAAGTATGACTGAGGCTTACGTTAAGATTACTTCTTGAATAGGGTTGGGTTTTGTCAGTGCGCTACTGTTGTCAGGTCAATGTGATAATCGAGTGGTCTACTCAGCTTGTAGACACTCAAGTTATAAAAAAACTTCTGATTTAAGGGCGCCTTCAAATTAGTCGCTAATTGTCGCGCGGAAGCAGCGCTGCTGCAGCGCTGCAGCCGCGCTGCTGTCTAAATTCCATATAAATTATTAACGCGCGACTGCAGCGCTGCTGCGGCGCTGCAGTCGCGCATCTTTTAAATTACAAAATTTATATGGATTTAGACAGCAGCGCTGCTTCCGCGCGACAATTAGCGACTAATTTGAAGGCGCCCTAAATGCTTAATGTAGGTAAATAATATAAATGCTGAGTTTGATGCAGGGAGGAATTTTTATCTCTTATTTTTACCTACCTCTCTTTTTTGTTTTTTTTAAATGTGAAACAAAAAAAAAACCTTAAAAACAATAGAAAAGGTGCACTTCCCCCGCAAGAAGTAGTAAAAAGCGTTAGTCACGTTAGTACATAAACACTAAACTTCATTTTAAGTGAAGCCCTTGGTCTTCGTATAAGTATAGTATATTTATAGCATCTTTAGTATAGGTACAATAGCGACCTAACTTAAAAACAGCTACAGCTACAGCTACTCAAAGCTCAAGCTCAAAAATCTACATTTTAAAGTGATACTGTACTAAAGGTGCGTTATTGTATTCATTTTACTTCGCAAGTTGTCGCGAGAGCGCGTGTAAGCGTGTATACGCGTATTTGAATTAATTATTTAGCAGTGATGGAATAAAGATTGCTTGTTTTCCTTCTTCTTGAACATCAATTAATAATGTGTGAGATGACTCGTAAGCTGCTTTGTAATTAATTTGTTTTTGCGCTGTTTTGTGTAGAAGTGTTGGTAGGTGTTCCAAGTTTTACTTATACTTTTGCTTTAGATAGTTTGAATGTATGACCTTTGGAATTTGTCCACAGCAGCTGTTCTCTGAACATGATAATTTTAAGCACTTATTTCCTTATTTCGTATTCACAAATCACAATGGGTTTTTTTCCGTTTTAGGTTTTGAATCTCCATATTTGTATAACAATATTCTATAAAGTATACTTAGTTATCCTTAGTTTTAATCTAGTGAAGACTGCATGTGAGTTTATCAGTGAAGGCATAAATCGTTTTAAGTGCAATTTGCGAGCCACGACGCGGCGGCAGGTGCCCGGGGGGTACACTCGGCACCGTCTCTACATCATCAGCAGATTGTTGTTCACTGCTGGACGGTTTGGTAAGCGACCACCTATTGGTATCATACGTATCGCACCGAACGGATGGTCATAAACGTATGCAGAAACGGCGTCGACAGAGGAAGAGCACGCATAATAATACTTTTTCAGAATTTTCTCGAAAAAAACTTACCTACCACCTCTCAACCAAGCATAGTAAAATAAGTCGCCGACTGTACCTCAGCAGTAAGCAGTGCATCAACCAGCTGCAACACGGAGCTGCGTGTACCTGCTAATGAACTCATAGAATGCTACAGGTACCTACTACCTACACATGACAAACACTGACTCCGGGCAATACTCGACGATGCCGTGTTGGAGTCGTATATCTATCAGGTTTATATGCTCGCTGGATTTATGCTCCTGATTTGGAGATTCCTCGTCGGGTAATGGCGCTTGGAATGAATGATGTACAAGTTCCCTAAGGCTTGAATCCTAGGATGTGTCTAGAAAACATTGTCATAAAAAAAAACTTATAGGACCACTTTTTCTGCGTCGTATATTATGTTATCAAGACTGTAAAGGGACACAACGGCTATTAGCACCCAGTCTTGAGTTCGAATCATATGCGGCGCAAATAAATTATTTTAAAACATACATTGTCCTCGGATCTTGGATTTTAATGCGTTAAAAATTAATCCGTTTTACATGCTTGGAAATTATGGTCAAATCCCTTCTAGTCTTGGATGCGGCCTGCAGTGGACTAAAGTGGCGGTAAGTATGTGTTTGTGACACGTACTTACATTACAGCACATTCAATTGTAACATATAAATTTATTTGTGGCCTTTGAAACACTGCAAACCGCTTTAAAGGGTTATTTCCGAGCAAACAACTACACAATTGTAACATTATATTGATTCTATTAACCCTAACGAGTGCGATGTGTGACACTATACAAGTGGTACATTAGGCTCACATTAGTATGCGGGGAATACCCGTTTCTCTTTATATTCGGTGCGTGCCCGCCACATTGCCGACAATGGGCTCCGCTGGACATAGAGCTGTGGAGATGTGCCGGGCTCAGCGGAAACATTAATTAGGCCCACTTCAGTGCGACGCGGATGACCTTCGCCGCGTAGGTCACCCGCGTTTTTGCCACGGCTTTATTAAACAGAGCCGCGAGCACAGGATTCAAAACCTCCGTTTACGTTGCGTATCATCAAATGTCATTGTCAAAATGAAAGGCAAATTTGTTAGTTCCAAAAGTAGCATTTTTTTTCCCATATGTTTGAGTAGATTCGAAAATAGTGACAGTTGACGATACTGTTCTTTTTCCATATGTTTGTGTAGATTCGAAAATAGTATCGAATCCTGTGCTCGCGGCTCAGAAAGCGTTACTAGCGCGCGTCAGAGCGCTAACTTGACGCCGTGCTAAGATGCTAAGATATATTATGTTGTACTACTATGGTAAAATTCCGTCAAACAGAGCGCCAGCGGCAGCGTTAGCAGTTCGCAACGAAAAGCTACATCTTATTCACTTCCCACGTACTTTGTTCCCGAATCGGGCAAAAACAATTTGTGTCGATTTTCTTGATAAATACGAGCCCAGCACGCGCTCTGGCGATTGTTCCACGATACACACGCGCGTGTGTGCGCGTATGTGTGTGTATATAGCTATTTGATTGGATACAAGCTCCTTTGTGGGCTAATAGCGTAGAGATGAACACTTTTTGTTCGTTACATGAACGCGTTAAGGGAATCTGTGCTTTCAATCAGTTTGCTTTTTTCGCGTGATGCTTCCTTGTTCGGGGAAGTAAATTAGCTAACTGGATTTTAGGTGGCTAGGCAACTTTGACGTTATGATTCTAGATAGTAGATCTCGGGTTCAGAGTCTGTTAGTTTAACTAGGTTTCTAGTAGTGCTGTAATTAATTTGCCAATGCTTTTGGTCAGAAATCTGAACTTCAGTTGAGCTAGCTAGAGAGAGTCCCGGGAAGCAATCCCTCGAATTCATTTCTTTTTTCGTTTAGCCGAACGGGTCCGGATTCTATCCCTGGCCGGACTCAATGGACGCATCGCATTCAGTATTTTTAGTGCGCCCACTTCATCGGCATCGCCGTCGCTGTTTCACCATACATTTATGAAAATATGTTTGTTGCGATACGTACGATACCGACAGGGCGACGCTTACCTTAACGAGTCCTTGTATCCCGCAGATGTTGTTCAACATTTTAGAAACTTAATAAAAAATTAGAGACGAAAGTTCTATAAACACAGGCTTTAAAAGCTACCCTCATCCTTTTTTCTCGTTTAACCTTTTACACCTAGTCATAAAATAAATTTCACGCAATTTTGTTTATTAAGGGCGGAGTTTAATCTCCTCCTAATTACTCTGACAATTTATCTTACTATTTGTCGTTCTTGTTTTTTGTTTTTTTCTTCTAATTCGCAAGGACCGGATGCTAATTGGTTTTACGTACAAAGTTTTGTTAATCTCTTGTGATGGAGATTACTAGGTGAGAAATAAAGCATTTTTTGGACTCATTCTCTATAGGTACAGGGAGTTGCGAAAAGGGAATAAGTTCATTCTGAATACCTACCTACTTTAGATAATTAAAGAGAAGACCCCATTGTAACCTCGATAGTCACGTGAATATTTTCCACAAGTTTAAGGCCAAAAGGATGAAATAATAGCGCTTTAAAGATATTCATACCATGATTAAAGTCGTATGATCATAGTTAATCCCAAAATTTTGCATTTTTCCCCGCCCGCATCTCCACAATAGGGATCCGCGGTCCCCAAGACGAAGGGACGGTGGGTTCTACCTTTAAAATCTAATTAAAGTTACCTAACAAGGGTTCTGTATAATTTCATTCAGGCTGGACGGCTGCCACATATTTTCAGTCGTTAGTTTAACTTTGTTATGAAAATTTTGTGTCTTTTGTTACACAAATGATTGTTGGTGGAAAATTTAATTTCAAATTCAAGTCAAGAAGATGGCTGATTAAGTGGAGGCATATAATCATAAATACCTATGCTTATTTTATTTTCCCACGCAAATCTCGAATATATTTTCAAACGTGGTAAAGCATAACAGGTGCAAACATAATTAATTATATTTTAGTAATAGTTTACTACTCTTGAGTTTTTATTTTATGCAATAAGTAATGACTTCCCATTATGCGAAAGTCTTCGAAGTTTTGGGAACAACGCTTTTAAACGGAAGTTAAGCATGATTTTTTCAACAGGCGGTACTTACTAGTTCTGGGTATATAGCGCCTCAATAAATCGAATAGTAACTTAAGTACTCAAGCAATTCACTATGGTACAGTCAGCTGCATAAGTAGCTATTCACTTTTGTTCCTTGTCAATCTGAAGCCGCCTATCAATTCATTGAAACGTTGACGGTTCGTCAGTTTGACAAGGTACAGAAGTGTATAGCTACTTTGCAGCTGACCGTACTGCCAAAGTCACGTTGACCTATGTACGTGGCATGCATACATAACACACAAATAGGTCTTCCGAAATCTATGAAATCGATACAAATGTCACGAAAAGAGACCCAACGGCCGCATCGCCGCGACCAATGGCGCGGAACCTCATAATCTTTCCTCCCAACAAAAGGGTCCAAGTTCGATGCCTTTTGTGCGCTTTCCGCGATGCCGGGTGAACGGTTCTGTTATGGCTACTTGGACAATAACTTAGTATGGCTCTAGGAACCACCTTTAGCCTTTTTATATTTAAGTAGCGAATCGGATCCTTTTTTACTCGTACTTAACCCTTTTTGTGAGCACAGAGCGAAGTGTATGAATAAATGTGTATCTGAAATAACCAGATTTTATGAAAGCTAGCTAGAAACTGCCCTGATCACTGTGCAGTATGATGCTTCTATAAAAAAACCATTGAAATAGGATTTTATATATTATTTGTTTCGGTCAGACCTGGCAAACATATCAAACACTTTATTTTTTTAATTGTGCCAGTTTGAGCCTATCACTTTTATATTTATATCCTTTACACATACACATACATACTTACACATAAAATAGTAACACATTACGTAGCTGTATACGCATGGACCAGAAAGAGAAAAAGAGGTGAAAGATTTTGAGTCATCTATAATCGCGACTTAAAAAGTGGGGTTTATGTTTATGAGTTTGTTACGTAAAGTTTGAGTTTTATGAGTTTGTTATTTAAAGTTTATAAGTTTGTTATGTATCTTTATGTACTAAGGATTCAGTATCATACATTCACTGTCAAACCAAACAATGTATTTCCTGTTTCCTGCGAAGTTTCAGTTGATCCCTGATTATAATATAATAGGGTACAATGGTAAGAGCCTATCTATGTCAATGTTAATATCATTATCATTCAACCCGAAGTAATGTAGGGTAATTTTGTGTTGCAAAGTAGCTCTGTGTAGGTATGTTATATGATTCACTTATTATGCATATTTTAACGTTTAACTTTTGTACTTTTTAACCGACTTAGAATAAAGGAGGAGGATCTCAATGCGTGTGTATGTATGTTTTACTAATTTAATCATTAATAAATATTGATAATATACCTGAAAACTTCTGGATAAGTTAACAAATGTATTTATTTATTTGCATCCCACTACAGTACAGTTTTACACAACGTTAGGTACATGATGAGTAACATGCATAAGGTCTTGAATTTTATATTTCAAACACTAATTTCTGAAATTCACAAGTAACTTGTATAACGTATTAGTAACATGATGGGACAGCTCTACTGTGCTCAGTGTGACAGGGTGTTCAAGACGAAGTTCGGAGTTGCCAGCCACATAAGAGCACATAACAGAGTGTAGCAAGAGTCGCTGTTGTCGGATACGACGAAGAGGACATCATCAGTAACATGATCTATACAGGGGTTCGGCTAATAACTACGGACCCCTACTCCTGTCAAAAGGTCGCGAGTGTCGCATTAGCTCGAACCTCGGGGGTCACTCTATAAACTGTCGAACGAACGAACGTGGATTGTCACGATCGGCACGCTAGATACAACGAGATAGAGAGCCGTGGTTCCCACAGCACTCCGAAGATTCGGAAAAACAAAACTGCAAAGCTAAGCACGGCTCTATTTCTTTGTATAAAGCTGCGTACAGACCGGCCCAACGAACGCCTAGCGAACGCCCAACGATGGATATTTATCATACATAATACAGGGCAGATTGCAGCAATGAAGGTCAACGAAACCCGTTCGTTCGTTCGTTTGGCCGGTCTGTACGCAGCTTAAAGCATGCCGATTGCGTAATAATTCTCGTTTATTCCTTCATGGTATAAGAGAGTGACCCCCACGTCACATGACGTTAACCCTTCATGAAAACGTCGTCATTTTAAAATTTCCCGTCGGTTGATATTTTTAGCAGCTCCGAGTGCGATGCTCCTACAGTCGGACCATTTATTCTTGATCCTCGACGTAACGAACCGTAGTTAATTGCACCCCCTGTATATACGCCGCTATGTAACCGCTTTATACTTGCGGGCGTGGTGCAAGTTACAGGAGGTTTTTTTTTTAAATAGGTATTATATATGGAGATACAATGGTATATATTTTGGACCTAATTGGCTACTGATACTGATCCACCATCACTCTTGTCACTCCTGTCCACACTTTTTAATATTACCTATTAGGATATTATTTTTGTGTGAAGTTTAATAATATTAGGATATTATTTTGTGTGAAGGTGGCAGCACTCAGCCGTAGCTCGTTTCTCGTAGCTACGAATTCCGTAGCATGCTACGACTGCTACGAAAATCGTAGCACTCAAGTAATTAAGACGTCGTCCAATAAATGCTAACTTTTAAAAAATTACAGAGATAAGTAATTTTAGAATTCAGGAGGCTTCGAAATAAATGATTAGATTAGTAATCTATCGGTTGTAAAGAAACCTCCTAAAATTTGCTATAAATCTCAAAATGGTCTAACGTTGCTCTAAGTAAATTATACATACCTATTTCTAAAAGATAATGTATTATTTTAAGTAAGTATGTGGTTAAAAGCCTACATTTGCCCCACACGCTTGGTGCCTGCCCTGATAGCAGGAAATTATGAGGCAACCGGCATGTGTGAAGATGCGCCGCTGTATTGTGGAGCAACTCCGCTATTTATTACTGCGCTGAACGGCGAAAAGTGCTCCGATTTTATACACGCGCTCTCATTCAATGAGGACGGAATCCGAGAACAAAAAGGCATTGCTAATCCTGTTTTTGTGTAAGAAAAAAGATTGTTAAATGTTATAAACAGAATGCTTATTATAAAAAGTTCGCTTTTAGTAGTCTGAACACCGAAAAGTTGGGGTGCCTAGAAGAAGCCTTCTCGAGTGACATATTAAGTGACAATTTCTCCATAGTCGGTTATCTAACCGACCAGGGATCAGGTTTCATCAATTATACGTCATCTCCATATAAAATTCTTGACAGATGTGTCGAAAGTCAACCACTAGTACCAGGTTATGGTCTAACCGACTATGGAGAAATTGGCACTAACTGTACTAAACGTCCGGCGCTCTCTGGAGCGTCACTCGATGATACGTCATACAGGCAGTTCTCGGTGTAACCCTTTAGGGGATTTTAGAAGCCATTATTAAGGGCAGGCCCTGAAACCCTATAGTGCCAAAGATCCTGGGTTCAACGCGGCCCGTAGGGCAATTGCCCAGCGGGGCTGTTTAAAGCCGTAAAGATGGGAAAGGACTAACGCAGATCATATACATATGCATATCATATACATATACATACAGAACTTAGAACAACTTTACTGTCATAGAATCAACAAGGTTCGAGTCAGTTTATAAATGCTATATTTTTCACTGGTGAACTCGTAAGTATACTCTATCGGCTATACATTCTTTGCCAGGAATACCACTGCTCTACAATTATTTTGAGAGAAAAGTTAAATGCAAATGTTAATCATCACAACCCATAACGTCCCCAGTAGTCCCCACTGCTAGTCCACCACGCTGGCCCTGTGCGGGTTGGTGAAACCCAACTCAAGCAAGCTTGTGCTGAGAGAGTTTTCGGGTACTTACCTAAGTGGGTACGGATAGCCTGACTGTCAAATGTTTTCAAGATGCTCGAAGGCCTCTGACAAGGCTTAAGACTACTCACAAATAAAATGCAAAGGTTAAAAACCTGTAATTCGTGTGTAGACATGCTAATTTAGCACAACGAACAATTAAAACGGTTAAGAATTAAAAACAAACGTAGAATTTTATCTTTCGCTTAAAATTACAATTTGCATTGTAGCAATGAGGCTGGGTTCCTTTTTTATATGAAATTTAAACAGATTTTCACACAAGCGTTTTTTGAGGTTAATGGGCGGCCATTTGCTAAATTCAGAGTCAGAACATATTTCGGTAATGGACCGATCGGACCCTCTTTAAAAATGATTTTATTTGATTTTGTATTAATGAATTAAAACTTTAAGGATTACAGATATATTGCACAGAGGTCATTAACCAGAAGACCAATCCTTGCCCTTATGTAACCACCGTTTGTACCTTATTAAGATGAATATGTTTTTGTGATTGGTGTTTGAATAATGTTGAGTTATCTATACCTATGTACTTTTTAACAAATGACGTCGAGATTATTACCACAACTAATACACTCACGGGCAATGAAAAAGTTCCACTGAGAAAAGCACCAAATTACTTTTAAACGGAAAAGGCTAGCTTTATACCTTCTTCTGCAATATTAAAGTGCATTTAACGGAGCATCAGGATATTACCCACAAATCTCTAATTTTAAATTAAATCTTTGGAAAGATTGTGGTCGTTTGTTGTCGGCATTTTGTGAGTGGAACTTTTTCATTGCGGTTTTCATCAGGACATACGAGTTTTCGGGCAGGCGTAGGCGAGAGACGGCTAACATCCACTTTAGGTACGCACTGAACATTTAAAAGAGTGTGAAATATACCTCTAATTAACTAAGCATATTTTGTGTGGACCCTACTTAAAAAGTGATATAGATATGGTTAAGTTTCTTTATTTTGAAATTGTATCCTTTACTTAGGTGAATTACGTAGTAAGTACTTAAAGTAAAACTTGACAAAAAATAGTTCAGTAAAATTATTGTTTAAAGATTTAAAGAAACTTGACCAATTTTCCTGAAAAGAAAGTGTTTTGATATTTTTATCTTCTTCTCCAAAATTCAGGAATGTTTGTAAACTATTTTTTTGTATAATATTATTATCGGTTTTTAAAACGGTATACTATTTTTACTTAACTACTCGTATATCACGAATCACGAATGATGGCCCTTTTCTTGTAAATCTCAGAACTGAGTCAAAGATTGGAAAGATTAAACGATTTCATTTGATCCCATTCCGTAAGAGAACTTTTGAGATTCGATTAACGCTTAGTGAAGTAATTATTTCTTGTTAGTTTTATGGGTCTTCGGGAAAGATTTATTTTATAATGGCTTTCGTTTAAAAGTTTATGAAATTGCACTGCTTGGTAGAGGGTCAGTGTTATTAGAAATAGTTAGGTACAATAAAATTGTACAGAACTTCTAATATAAATTTATCTTTATAAATAAACAGATATTTCATTTAAAATATAGAATTATTGCATTCTTATAATCTAGACCCCTCGAATCAAAATATGTTTTTAAAATAATTCCATCATTGTAAGTGAACAAACTAATTAAACAACTTGTACAGTATAAAATCAACCATAACGAAATAGTATACTATAATAATAATAATTATGACATGTCAAAAGTATCGTTTACAAAAAAGCGTGGTCAATAAATCAGAACCACGGAACGTGTACTGTCGGAAAAAAAATCAATGACACAATCAGAGCGCGGGCTCGACTGATGTAGGCTGCCTGCCCCCGGGACCGCGGGCCCTTCCCGTGTGACCCTCCACCTGACACTACTACTATAATAATAGGTTGGCTGGTAGAAAATGCTCTTAGCATTAAGCCCTCCTTTTGTACATGTATTTTTATATTTGTGCAATAAAGAATTAAATAAATAAATAAATAATCGGGAATCGTTTTCCGTCGCTACAGGGAGGCGAAACAGCTTATTAAATCCCCTGCTATTAATAGTGCTAGAGTTTAAGTTAGTTAAATGTTATAATTATGTTATTTTTATTTATTATTTTGTATGATTTAAAATGTATGTGTTTAGTTTATAATATGGGCCACTGATGCCTGAAATAAAGGTTATTATTATTATTATTATTTATACAGGGTGTATCTTACGTATAGTGCCACAAACTTATCTGTTCCGGTGACAGCTCAAATAAATCTCTAATATTTCTTAATTCTATAAGATTTTAAGTTTGCTTGTATTGTTATTTCGCTCTTGCGGTGTTAATAAACCCATCTAATGTTTTAAAATATACAATTCATTAGTAAGTAATGAGATATGGATCAATTTAGTTCGCTGTCACCGGAACAGATAAGTTTGTGGCACTATAGATGCACGTAATTATGTCAGTAGGTCATAGAGCTCTTTATTCTGAACCACTTTTTTTATAATGTTATGGCCTTGGCATATTCACAAAAAAAATACCCGCTAACCCATACACAAGGGCATGTTAAAAATATATTTTTGTACTGGGATGTAGGTATTATGGTAGTATTTTTTATATTTATACGATGAATAAAAAAAATTGTCTTTCACGTGACTTTATGACGTGTACCCTCTTTTTGTGATATGCCAAAGTTGTTAAGTATAACAAAAATCATTTAAAAACTAAACACGAAATGCAATTCACGGATCTTGCAGGGAAGTGAGATAACTTCCTTAGTATATTTGCAGTGATATAGGTATGTACGGCTCGGGAAGCCCCCGGCCGGAGTTCGTCGGGGAATATTAATCAGAGAGGCTGGCAAGCAACAACGTGATTGACAGGAGTGACTGATGTGTGTGTGTGTGTGTGTGTGTGTGTGTGTGTGTGTTTCAGGGATGTGTCCAAGTGTAGAGTCTAGATAGAGGCTGAAAACTTCTTCACTTTATTGTTTTAAATCAATCTTTTATACATTTTTAAATTCTAGATGTGTATCCTAAGTGCTGATACGACTATAACGATATAACCTTTCAAGTGAGCTCAAGCTTTTGAATGAATCACGGATATTGATAGAAAAAATAAAGATATAATACTTATTATGTATGCACAGCGTGGGACGCCCTCCTGCCCGCTGGACTCACGACCTAAGGCGGGTAGCCGGTAGTGGTTGCCGAGGACCCAGTTTTGTGGCGCTCCTTGAGAGAGGCCTATGTCCAGCAGTGGATGATTATTGGCTGATGATCATGATGATAATGATGATGTATGCACAAGCCACCCCTAAATAAGGAAAATGATAGGAAGAAGGGAAGAAGATTATGTATTGTGTGCTAATTAACACAGGTCGCTATTTTAAAAACTCCGCCTGTATACTTTTAGGCGCAGGCCACTGTACATTGTCACATAACCAAAAATATAGTGGCATTTTTTAAGATGAGACAGTACAGATTACAGTCGAAACTTATCACACCTCACTGTTTTCATTAGAAGAGTCTTTAAAAAGGCGCCCATCTCATTTTATAATGTGAAGTATCTTTTTTCACTTCGTTACGAAAAAAAATCTTTTGAGTTTAAAAAGGACACGAAAGACGCCTACTCACTACGACACCTAAGACGCTTACGAAATGATGCTTCATGTCTTCGCGAGTCATTGAGAATATTTATCTCAGTATTATATCGCTTTGTGGTGATTCTGTTTACGCTAATTAGTTGAAGGACACTTACAACATTCTTTGTTTATATTTTATTAATAAACAAGAAGCAGTATTTTGAGCCGTTGGGTTCAAGTGTGATTTTATTTGTGTAAACTGTAAGATGAATTATTTATTTAACTTGCATATATATTACTATAAATATTATATTATATATGAATATTGGTATTTATTTGTATTTAAGTAGTGGTGTTTATTTATTTAAGGATATCACATTTTATTACTCTCTCTGTCCTACTTATTGTGTACCTACCTATATATGATATGGTATGATTTAAGCTTTTTGTTTAAGTTTTTAAGTTTTTAAAGCTATAAGGCTACTTACTACTTATTTAAGTTTATAATTTGTGCACCTATTACTTAATGTTAATTAAAGGAAATTTGTTATTGGCCTTACCACTCACTACTACAATTTATCTCATAAGAACCTTCTGTAACGCTGTTAATTTTTCTGAATTAAATAAAAATAAAAAATAAAATGAAAAGGTTGATTAGGCTTCCAATTACTGAAAGTAAATTACACAGAAAACTCCTTAATAGTTTACGGCGCGACATGGGTATATAGCATTGGCATATAGCATAATTATTATTATATAGTGGTAAAACATGTAGAGTTAGAGTCAGTGTACTACACACTAACAACAAAGCAAATTATACGAATCTCACGCTCATGAATCAAATACATAACCTAATACATCATCAGGGCGCATAAAGTCCCGTACACACGCGCAAATAATCGAAAAACAAGTAACAATATGCCGAAACATGCCCGGTATTACGCTAAAACAACAGGCATAGACGTGAGGTCACACGTACAAATTTTAGTTGGCGACAGTGTTGCCAGCTTCGGCGAAAATAATTCCACGATAACCAATTATTCTGAATTACCCGACACGGCCGCCTGATAAAGTAAATTTGCGATGCACTATAATTTGATTCTCTCAAAGCTGTACCTCGGAAAGTCTGCTATTTAGTGAAAATTCATGATTGTGCCAATTTTACTGTCGATAAAATCATCAGATGACATGTATTACAATAAATGTGCGTGGATTATGCATTTATTAAGTTTAAGAAGTACTTACATTATACGCATTCTCACCACAGCTACACCTAGACATTTTTTTTACTCTCTCTTCCATCCGATTTCCATCCTGGTTGTCTGGTAAAGATTGTTATGAGTAATAATTCTGAATTTGTATTGTTGCTGTCATAACAAGAACCTTTGCAAAAGTTTGAGAATAAATGTTCCTACTCATATTATTTTATACATCAAATTATGTGTGATTTTTTGACATCTGTAATTTGGTAAGCAGAATTGAGATCGTACATATTTTCTGTGGGAGCGTAGTTGAAATTATTATATAAAATTATTTATCGAGAGATTCCAGGTAGTAACGGATCGGTTATTAAATATATGAACACGATAATAAAGGATAGTAGTGGACTTTCACGGTTTTAAATTTACATTTACTTCTTTGTGATTTAGGTATGTGTAAAACATAATTATATTATAGGCATTATCCTATATTATTATGCCTAAGTATGAAAATTATGAACCGGCGGCGTAGAACTTTCGGTGTAAAGGTACACCGAATAGGTTCCATATTACAATTAAAATGACTGATTGACTAGTTAATGTTAAAATCTCCGATATCATATACCTGCTGCCAGTTTCATTAAATTCATCTGCCAAAGATTAGTGTCAGTACGAATACATTAGAGTAAATAAACGAAAAATTAACAGCAAAGTGTTTTGTATTTTGATCCAAGTAAAATAAAACAACCTATAAAACCAATATTATTTTTAGGCGACCGAATGGCGTAGTGGTTAGTGACCCTGACTACTGAGCCGATGGTCCCGGGTTCGATTCCCGGCTGGGGCAGATATTTGTTTAAACACAGATATTTGTTCTCAGGTCTTGGATGTGCCCGTAAAATGGCAATAGGCCCGCCCCCTATTACATTGGGACTAACATAACACTCTGGCGAAAAGTGGGTGCAGCAATGCACCTCTGCCTACCCCGCAAGGGAGTACATTAGTACAAGGCGTGAGTGCGTGTGTGAGTGCGTGTATTTTTAGGAGGCAATATCCAAATAGCTCGCTATTTCCTGGCAACACCGGTTAGGCGCAGTGAAAATGTGCGCTACATTTGGGCCACATGACAATGTATGGGTGCGGCGGACGTGACGAGAATGCAGCCCCATTGTTTTCCTTCATGGACACTCCAAAAATCTGAGTTTCAGACCATTTTATTGTTACCTCCTTTTATATCCGGAGACTTGAGAATAGCAAGCTTCTGGGTCCCTTGCTTAGCTTCCTTAGCTTGAACTGTGATTTTTCAGTTAATACAAGCTTATTATATTCTTTGTGGGGGTGTTAGTTCCTGAATCTGGCACGGTGGAATGCCAGTGTATTTTATACTATGGGCCATGGATGCCTGAAATAAATGAAAATCATTATTATATAATATTGTAAATTCGAACTTATTATTCTATAGAATACATAATTATCAGCCTACATCCGTCAAATTGTCCGCTGCAGGACGTAGGTCTCACTCAATGAGCGCCACTTCCCTTTGTCCTCATGCTGCCTCATCCAGCCACCACGGTGTACCTGCCCGAGGCCGGCGGCAGGAGGGTTCGCAAAACAAACAACGCTAATCGATCTGAAAGAGTAGCTCTCAGTTCAACACGAAATTAATTTTCAAAACTAAAATATGGAGTTGAAATGGTAATTTTCCAAGTTAGCAATTTTCGTATGTAATTTAATATTCCGTTTCTGAAAATGATAAAACATTTCCGCTGAGTATTGTTAATGTGGAGTAATTGGTGGTGCTCTCAGTGGAAAATTGTACGTAATCACTCTTGATTCTAGCTGGTGCGAGGTGCCTGCATGTTCAGCTCGCACTCGGTTAGCGTTCACTCGGCGTTAATCAACTAACTGGACCAGAGTGGGGAATCTCCGAAAGTTATGAGGAGCAAGATTAGCCGTCGATTTATAGCATCGAATATTATTTTTTTATAACTCCGCGTAGATTTGAACTTTATATCTACTCCCTATTCCCCTTTGTACGGTAGATAATTTTGTGGTTTTGACTAGTTTGTTCACGCTTATAATTATAATTTTACTAATTGAACTAAGGTTTAAAAATCCTTCCTTCATTGGAAGGAGACCCGTGCCCCAGCAGTGGAGACGGGATATAATGTCTTAAGGAGCCATGGGGGCATAATCAAGTGGGCCATGTGAGTGCTTGTGAGTCACCCCTGACCACCTCGAGAATTACTGTTGTAGGCATAATAATGCATGTGCTATTTTTATATTCGGATTCATGACAACTCACCAGTTTTCCTTTGCTTCACTCTTCGGACATCCGGTATAATCATGAATTTTCGAAATACAGGATATCACATTAGTAAATAAGCTTTAGTATACATGTATACATGCTATTTTATGTAAGACCGGTAGTGAATGGTATTAGTGCCAGTTCCCAGACCGGCGACCACCGTCATAGCTCTCATACCGACTCAAAGTTACTTCAAATATTGTACGTGAATATGTATTTATGTATGTATGTAAGAGCGTTATATCTGCGAAAGTAATTTCACAAGTAACCAAATAAAACAGTACAAGGGTCATCATCATCACGACCCATCACAACCACACTTCTGGGGCACGGGTCTAGGCCTAGTCCACCACGCTGGCCTAGTGCGGGTTGATGGACCCCAACACAAGCAAGCAATAAGGGTCAATCTCTTCGTAAATGCTCTACACCTCTGAGCAATGACGTTTCTTCTGCACTAACACTCCATTGACTCCATCTCGTTCGTTTTAAAATAGGGTAATTTTAACATAAAGGCTTTCATGCCCTATACTAATCAATCAGTGAATAGACGTAGAATAGACCGTTCATGAAATCACTAATCTCTAACGAGTCACGGCATGCACAGTGGGCTCAATACTGAACCTAGACGCTTTTGACATACGCTAATGTTATTATTTTACATGAAACCAAGCGAAATAGAGCTTTGTGCTACGCCCTAGGGCATAGGTCAGTTTATCTAGTCTAATTTATGGTCAACTGATTAGAATTTTGCCCAATTACACACCTAATTATGTTTAGAAATTATCGGAAAATTATGTATTGGTGCGGAAAATGTATCTGCCATTGCAAGAGATGATGGTTGGTTAAATTATGTTACAATTATATATTTTGCCATCTATATACTAGCGTTCTGTTTATTTTAGTGAGTGATGACATGATTATAATTAACTGTAGTACTGTATAACGAACAAACAAAAACATTACACTTACAATGCAGCCCGCTTAAAATTATGAAATTTTGCGTATGTTAATTTAACGTAATTTCCTAATATTTCATATAAATAATACCTACCATGCTTAATACCTACACAATCTTGAGTAAATAAATAAATAAATGTAGCGAGAAACTACATAACTATTTCTAATCCCTTTTCATAAAGCAACCTAAATATTTATGTTATTCGCGGCCAAGTAAAGTTGTACCACGTCGTATAAGGGTCAGCACTGTATTAAGTTAAACTATTTATTACTTCACTAGCAGATCCCGCGAGCTTCGCCTCGCCTTAAAAAGTTTTCTCGTGGGAATCCCGGGATAAAAAGTAGCCTATGTTCTTTCTCAGGGTCTAGACCATATGTACGGTGGCCTGCGCCTAAAAGTATACAGGCGGAGTATTTAAAATAGCGATCTCAAGCTCACATGCTGCTCAAGCACATCCACATAAACACCACTGCTACACATATCATACACAACACGTCCCCGGATTTATAACAGATGATGAAGCTGGTGCCTTCATCATCAGGGATCGCTATTTTAAAAACTACGCCTGTATACTTTTAGGCGCAAGCCACCGTACCTATACCAAATTTCATTCAAATCAGTTCAGTAGTTTTGGCGTGAAAGAGTAACAGACAGACAGACACAGTTACTTTCGCATTTATAATATTAGTTAGGATTAGGATTAGGATTAGGATATGTGCCCGGCGGTTGGTCACTGAACTGTTCCCACCATATCGCAAATACTTCGCGAACTCTAACTTTAGACTTTGCGCGTTCCATAATTTCAGGAGGGCACTCTAGCTTAGGGCCCGTCTCCACAGGAGAGGAAATCGGTACGAGTTGAAGTTTCACGTGCAGTTAACCATCATCATCAGCATCAGCCAATAACCATCTACTGCCCGACATAAGCCTCTCCCAAAGAGCGCCACAACACTCGGTCCTCGGCCGTCCTCATCCAACCACTACCGGCTACCCGTCTAAGGTCGTCGGTCCAGTTGGCAGGAGGGCGTTCCACGCTGAGTTTTCCTGTTCGTGGTCTCCACTCGAGAACTCGTCTACCCCAACGGTTATCGGTTCTTCGGCAGATATGACCAGCCCACTGCCACTTCAGCTTGCATATTTTGACAGCTATGTCGGTAACATCATCGGTGCACTCGACCACTCGGCGATAATATCGCTATATGAAGACACTTTCTATGCGAGTATACAGGGTGTTAGTATACGCTTTTCGCAACATCCTGTATATGGAACGTGGATTGTGGAGCTTTACGGAGCGCTGCTTCTCTATTCACGACTCTATCTCGTTGCATTAAACGTACGGGTTGTATGAAAACTGTCGTTAAAGAAAGTTTTTTTGTGAACTCGTGAATTGGTCATAATGTTTGATGTATTAATTTGATTGCTGAATATGTTTAGAGTATAAAAAAATATATTATTAATGATTTTGAAACAATTATGCAATCTTATAAGTTTAGTGGTTTTTAATCGGAGAGGCCAGACCAGTATACTATTGATGTTATGTTCATATAATTAATAATGACCACGACTATTTTACTAAGTGCCTAAGTAGTATGTATTTATAATAACTACTCAATTTAATTAATTTACCGACAATTTTAATAATTTTTATTTTTAAATAGCTACGACTTCCCCATGCGACCCCATAAGCCATTTGTCTACAGACTAAGACGTATGAATCCACAAACAAAACGAGAGTTCCGAAGAAAAAACCGCCATCTATTTGTACACCCACAAACACCAGCAGTTATTCGCTTAAACAATGGCGGCACAGAAAAAGACGCACTGGTTTATTCTGGATATAAACGCAACCATAAACTACACAAGAATGTTTACCTCTTTTAAAGTCACAAATATTCCAACCGAACAAGGTAGGTAATTTAAAATAAGAGCGCACTCGGTAAGTGAGGTGTTATCACTTGCATACATATAACCCGTTTTCTAAACTACTTGATATAATTATAGTGAAAAGCGGGTGGCTCGCTTATGATTTACCTTTGACTACCCCTTCGGGAATCACAGTCGTGAGCATATGTATCGAATCTAAAGCCGCCTATTGTATATTTGTTCTAGTCGATAAGTATGTTTTTTTTATATCTGATTTATGTGGTGTTCAATAAAGTACCTAATATTCTATTCTATTCCATTATATTCTAATGCGAATGTGCCACATCACTATCGCATTACAAACGCACAAACCTCGCGAATCGCCTACCCGTGCAGGGGCAGTGGGAGGAAGAGCGGGTGGAAATGTGCAGTTTGCTGCTTACGCTGTAGTTCCGTGCGTGAGGGCGAGCATTACCTACCCGCGTGTAGGAAGGATGAGATATGCCGAAACAGTAGGACAAAGTTGTTTGTTATCATCATTCTAGATGCAGTTAGGTCCACTTTTGTACCCTGTCAAACTAACGAACAGCCATAATATTACAGTCACACTTTTGCACCTATTCAAACTAACAAACGGCCTATTTACTGTATGTATTCACTGATATTAAAGTGTACAACTACTTATGAAGGTGACCGTAGCTTTAAGCGTTGGCCTGATTTCAAAACAATATCCCGTGTGCAATTTGTCGTGTGAGCGTGTTTGTAGCGAACACGCGAGCTTCAGGCATTAAGCTTCAGCGGTTGTAAGCTTCAATAAGTAGGCAACCGACCCGTTCTCTGATAGTACCTTCTAGCTAAGAAAAATATGATAATAGTGGCTGGATATGCCCAGAGCATAATATTGTGGCGCTCTTTTCTAAATAATATAAGGGTTATGCGTCAAAAGTCTAAATATCTCTAAACAAATCAGTGTACAAAACAGAAGAAATTTTGTTAGTTTAAAACTAAAAGATAACTTTGCTAGATTCCTATGTAGCAAAAGTTATTTTTTCTGAAAGCCTACATCGCAAAACATCCAGCTACAGACACACAAACCGATACACATTTTTATTCAATTTTTGAGGTTCAAAGGAGAATGTTTGGTCTAGTTTATTTGTCCACCGCTCCATATATTACAAACTCAGCGTGCACATACAAGGTAGATTAAAAGGTCTATCTCTGAATGCATTCGTACAAATATTAAAACAAAAAGCTCGTACAAAAGTAGGGAACATGGCCGTGCTGATGCATGCAAAAGTTTTTGACATTCGCGGCTTTGAAAATAAGTAATTGGATAGTTCTGTAAAAAAATACGACAGTGTATTTTGTTGGGTCACGAATTTAAAACAACTGAGTTAACTACTAGCGATTTCTTTCAACTTTATAACATTTACTAGGAATGCGGAATTTCTTTTATACATACAACTTTATCAATACATTGAGTTATTTTACACCACTATGGAGTATCTATAACTTATGAGATACAAGACACCTCTGTATATAAGAGTATGGTTTTTATTCCTGTAGCTATTTTCATAACAAGTAATTATTTATCAAGACTTATACAGCTGACGTTTTAGCGTTCAAATAAGACAGTGAAGTCATTAATAATAATTATCTTAACATAAATATCACAGTGATTTCATGGGATGTATGCATTTATTATAATTCTTGTATTAATATTATAATAGGTATTAAGATACTTATTCGAAGTATATCTTTTTGCAAACCAGGCGGTTTCAACATTAACGAATTAAATAAATATGTGCAGAAGTTTCTAAAAAATCTACGTATTGGAAATATAAAAAAGGAATGCCTGATTTACGTCTTTGATGGGTTTTTTTTGAAAAAAAGAAAGAGCAGACTCAGCATCTGCTGCGAGCTGCAGGGCAGCAACGCAACGCTGTTTTTCAGCCTGTCCCTGTGCATGCACTTACGTTAAACATAATTATACAAACAAACAACGGAACTTTTGGTTTTTTACTGCTTATTTCAAACTCTCATAGTCCACAGAAATAAGTGCTACTAAAATAATGAACACTGTGCTGCTATATCAGGTGCGTACAAAGTAATATTTTTAATTTAAACGACTTGCATTTCCCTATTGCTTGAAGGTCTTATAACATATATAACAAGAGTGGTTTCGCTTCTCTACCCTTATCTCTGTCGTTCTCGCGACGTTTTTAATCCCACATCGAATTAAGGTGCGTGAAATATGCAGCGGCTTAAGGAAGCGGTATTATGAAGACTTGCGCCTGTCTCGCGGTGGATGAAAAATGGATAGCAGTTCTACTTATTGCTACACCATAAAGAGTGCTAATTATCATGAAGGTGTATTGTCATTTAGTTGAAATAATAATACCTAATAATGATGGGACATCTTACACACCTCCATCTGACCCCAAAGTAGGCAAATAAAACAGCTTTAACTACATCATCACTATTAGCCTATAGCAGTCCACTGCTGGACGTAGGCCTCTGTCAAAGCACGCCACTGGATGCGATCTTTAGCTTTCTGCATCCAATCATAACCAGCCACCTTTCGCAAGTCGTCACCCCATCTAGCTGGAGGGAGGTCCCACACTACTTTTGCCTAGTTGCGGCCTCCACTGCAGAACACTTAACTACAGATTAGTTATAATTTTATCACGTCAGAGACTGAAAACACGAAGCAAAACAAGCACACTTGGCCATATAAAAAAATTACAGCAACTGTAATCCAATTAGGCACGTCAAAAAGTGCCAATCGTGTTGCCAGCCTGCAAAAAAAGTCGCAATTTTTTCACAAAATATCATTAGGGGGTGCCTTCTTTCGTTTTCATTAAGGGCGCCACTACACGAGTGGAGAGCGAACTCCATCAAAAAAATCATTAACTAGGTACAAAAGCTCTGACTACGCCGGCCCTTTGACTCGGTCAGCCCTTTCAGAAGGCTGGTGTCTGCGGTGAATATTTTACACTTTTTTACGTAAAATAACGTCGGGCCGAGACGAGATATTGTATAAAGATAAGGTACTTCGTCTTGTGGAGTCGCGGAAGTGTGCAAGTGTTTGTTTGGTTATTGTGTCGGGTTTTTGAACCTGTCTTTTACAAGCATTGGTGGGTTTTGCACTACGGATCTGTAAATGAGTTGACCAAAGACGTATACGTAATTACGAGTAATGCGTCGCAACTCCTAAGTTTGTTTTAAAATAATATTCATTGACAACCCTAGACAACTTAACATAGAGTTACAGAGCACTCACGTTTACTTCTACACATTTCTCATATCAGCATATTAACCATCAACTACATAGCTTCTGATCACACCTCAAGCAATTCAAAATTAAGTGGGCAGCCAGGAAGTAAGTTGCAATAAATTGTGCCGCATCACTTGCTGCCTGGGCTAGGGATTTATGGGGCAACTTGCATCGGCCACCGGAGATGTATTGTGTCCGCTCCGCTTCGGAATCAGAGTCGATATTTACTGGCTTTGCTTGAGTTGACTAAGGCGGTCTTATTACGGAACCCAGTAGGTACCCTTTATAATGGAACCAAGACTAAAGATAGGTCTGGTTATGGTCCAGAGCTTTAATACAAATCAGAAATCAGAAGACCCTGGTCGAAAATCTACAAGATAAAACACACACGCACACACTGCGTTGCTATTGTTCCTAACAATGACCCATCTCACTCTGTCTCTGAAATGTGCAAACGTCATACTCAGTACTCGTTTGTTAAAATAGACTATAGTTATTAACAGGCTCTCGTAATAGGACGTAGCATGGGGTCTACAAAGTTAGACTTGTCAACTGTTAGTGAGACCAGACGTCTTCACAAGTTACGAACAAGAACTTATAAGAGCTTACGTTGCATTTCAAATTTTATGCTTATACACTTTCTGGTAAACATGCTTTTCATCTATGCATGAAACTTATTTGTTAGGTATTTCAGAATATTATAATATGTGTTTGAAGTTGATTTATTATTTTATTTATTCTCGAATTCACCATTGAGGAATAATGCTATTCTGAGAATAAGTTGATGTGTGGCTTACTCTCGAGTAAATTGATGACTCATACTCGCAATAACCTTATTCTTCAATGGTGAAATCAGGTCAGTCTAGTTACTCTTAAGTATATTATTATTATAGTTACTCATAATGGTCGTGCATAATTCTTAAATTATGCACGACCATTATGAGTTATATTATGAATTATAAATATATTTAGGTACTTCTACCTAAATATATTTATTTTGTTTTGTATACAATCAAATCTCTCATACTTAAGTAATTAGTGTAAGTTTGGTTTCTGCATGTATAAATTCCTGTCACTTAACTGGCTTAACTCTAAAAACCGTAGGTGTTCGTATTTAATATCCCGTAATCTGATACTCACGTCACAGGCTTGCCAAGTGTGAGAATCGCAGTATTTCAAATGTAAAATGTGTATTAGTTAAATAAATGAATTTGAATTTGAGGGTTAGTCCCGCTATGGTATGGTCCCGGTATGGCACCCTCTTAAAATACCTATCAAAAAATCCCGCTATGGTACCCATCTTTTAGATCTACTTTACAACAGTACCAAAAACTGAAGGGTACCATAGCGGGACTTTTTGATAGGTATTTTAAGAGGGTGCCATACCGGGACCATACCATAGCGGGACTAACCCGAATTTGAACTCTACTTTTTTGACGTGACACCGTATAATTATAACTACAACGCGAAATATTCCTAAAACAGTCCATTACCAAATAGACCCGACGATCTAAATCTTTCGCTGAAGATTCACAAAATCGATTTGCAAATTTGAAAGTGAAATTGTAAGTCTCTGTTCTTAATTACCAGTCCCTTCTTTAAACTGTTTCATGGTAATTTTGTTCGTCCAATTTGCATCGCAGATAGAACCCCAGAGCATACTATATATAGGCACACTAAAGGGTGTTACAAAAAGAGACCTGTAATGCTGCTGTGTTTTAATAATATCACTGTAATGCTGCTGTAGTGTTTTAATAACTCCAAGGCTCAGTTTCTCATATGAGTAAGGTTGAGGCCCCAAGAGTAGCAAAACACTGGAGGGAGTTAGTTTAGTGCATTTACACGATAGAAGAGGAAGAAGAAGCCCCATTGGTGCGTTGCGCCGCTTTGTGTGGACGACTACGCGACGCAACGTAGCGCAACATACCTGTGACGTGACGCAACGGCAACGCCTCACATTAAAAAGGATTAACTTAAGTCCTACTCACCTTAAATTCACAAAATCGCAGCGCTGCATTCAAGTTCTGCTTAACTTGAAACTCTCAGGTGTGAAACTGACAGTTAAAGCATGAGAGTGAAAATAAGACCCAGAAAGATACCTAGCAACGACTCCAGATTTGCTACAGAACTAGAAATGTTACTTCACAGTACAGCTAAAATATTTACTAACCTACTTACGTAATTGCACACTGCCAAGGAACTAGTTATTTGCAAGGAAATCAAACTGAAGGTAGATGTACCGTAGCATTCCATCGAGGCGAAGTTTAATGAATATTTCCACTTGCTCCTGAGCAATAAACTGTACGTACCCTAAGCTTTATAGTCCGGGAGATGCGGCGCGAAATATCAAGCGTTTTGAAGGAGCTGGCTCAGCGCCTTAGAGCCGAGACGTGGATTGAACTTTAATGCATCAGAGCTGTAAAGTGCCGGTTTTGGTGTAAAATATCGTAATAAAATATTGTCTAGCTGCATTGTAATGCGTGAGGCACTTTAATGTACCTTCATACTTAGTTGGCAATCAAGACGAATTGTTGAATTGCTTTATGGTACAGTTTCATTCGCATTTGTTTTACTGATTTCTAAAATAATTAAATATTCGACATTAGTTGAGTCTTGGCGTAAATGTCCTGGGCGAGGGTGAATTTGTAGTAACCGATAGTAATTGTAGCTCAATTCACGAAACTAAATAGTAGCTCAATTCACTAAAGAAGCTGGTTTGTTATAAATGTACACCTACATAAATACACAATTATTATCATGAAATATCATGAGCCGCATATTCAATATTACTAACGAATCAGACAATCCGTAGAGAAGCCGATGGGAATCGTGTTTTATGGACCCTTCACCACGGACATAATATACATACACTATACATATGCAAGCTGAAGTGGCAGTGGGCTGGTCATATCTGCCGAAGAACCGATAACCGTGGGGGTAGACGAGTTCTCGAGTGGAGACCACGAACAGGCAAACGCAGCGTGGGACGCCCTCCTGCCCGCTGGACTGACGACCTTAGGCGGGTGGCGGGTAGTGGTTGGATGAGGAAGGCCGAGGACCGAGTGTTGTGGCGCTCCTTGGGAGAGGCCTATGTCCAGCAGTGGATGATTATTGGCTGATGATGATGATGATACATATGTACAGATTGTACAGCATACATTTGCTTAGCCGGCTCCGGGCCTGGGCGTTGTGTTATTGCTTCCCGCTGCGAAACCGCCGAGTTTAATTATCTGCTCAAACTCAATTAGTGCCGTGCATAGTTCAAACGTTATTATTATCGTTTTTATCCGACAGCCGCATAGCCCCAAGATTTATGACTAAAAGTAAAACCGTAATGGCGACTGTTTCAAGTCCAGTTGCGGTGGAACTCCGCACGAATACATTTTCATTTAAACTAGAATTTATTATATATATACTAGCTGTTCTCGGGAGCTTCGCTCGCCTTTAAAAGTTTTCTCGTGGGAATTCCGGGATACAAAGTATCATATTATGTTCTTTCCCAGGGTCTACACCGTATGTATACCAAATTTAATTCAAATCCGTTCAGTAGTTTTGGCGTGAAAGAGTAACAGACAGACAGACACAGTTACTTTTGCATTTATAATATTAGTTAGGATTAGGATTAGGATTAGGTTTTTTTTTTTAATATTTTAACCACATTTTTACTTTATTTAGAGGTTATATACGAATATGAGGCTTAACCGGTTTAATGACGAAAAATCAGACACAGTAAAAATCTAATGTAGCTACTTTCGGGATGCAAAATGATAATCAGCAGCCGAAAGTTTTAGACATGAGAAAATATTCTAATCGACGATTTTCCAAGAAACATTAAAGACATTTGTGCAAAATTAAAAAAACGACGCTTCAAAAACTTAGAAATAAAAAAACTATTTACTATCGATGACTGAGAATAAAATTGTTTAATTTCTTGTCTGAAACAATTGGGGGAAAAAGGAAAACACTGTAATGCCTCCCCAAACGGTACAACAGGATCGAACGAAAACTAATTCAGTTCCGACTAGTCTAGCGATGTGGTCACAAAACTAGCGTGTGTATTACACAAAATTATTCTAATATAAAAAAGAGGATGATAATATAATGTAGGTTATCCAAATTTCAGTGTACATTTTTTTATAGACCTTTTTGAATGACGGTCGAATGGCGTAGTGGTTAGAGGCCCTGACTGCTATACCGAAGGTCCCGGGTTCGATTCCCGGCTGGGGAAGATATTTGTTTAAAGACAGATATTTGTACTCGGGTCTTGGGTGTTGATATTTATATTTAGTATCTATGTATCTATTGTATTTATGTAGATATATCAGCTGTCCGACACCCATATAACACAGGTTCTGCCTAGCATGGGGTCGGATGGCCGTGTGTGAGATGTCCCCACATATTTATTTATTTGATGGCGAACCTTGAGTCGAAGGAATGACAAAATACCTACGATAACTTCGGCTATGCCTATCAAGACATTTATTTATTAGAGGCTGCGGTAATGATTTGACGAAACTACAGCTCTTAAATTACTTGTCCCTATAACCAATAGTATCTAGGATTAATCGATGGTTTCGTGGCTCCAACGTGTAGCCAGGCCATAGCGGGAACTAATCGGAGCAACCTGCGACAAGAAAAATGTTACCTCTCAGCCTTCAGGGAGTTACAGCTTTTAACTTCTCTAAGTGTGAATCAATGGACAGCAAGGAATTCTCATTCTACACTGGGCCGTATGTCCTCGTGTAAAAAGGTACACAGTGCCATGAAGATGTTTTAATAACGCGAATGCCTGACAAAGACATTACGCAATATTTTTAATACATGTTACAAAATATTCTAAACATTATTTTTGTTGGACTCTTGGTATTGGTAGGTATGTATTTCCACCTAATACCAAAATTACAGTGACGCTGCCTTTTGTTTGGATTATAGGTACTTTAAAAATATTATAAAGTATATAAGTAAGTACCTACTTCGTTACACTGCCTTTTCATAAGGCTACTAAGTAACAAAAAACTGGAGAGTACACTCACAAGCAAAACAGTTCCAGAGACAATCATATGGATCGTCAATGGCAGGTGGATCCTTTTCATTGGTCGCGAGTGTTTTTGTCCGTGTAGTGAACACGAAAATCGAAAAGCCCAAAACGAGAAATCAAAACGAAAACGTACGACCGAGAACCTCAACAAACCAACTAGAAATTAATAACCAGACGTCGCAGATTTTACAAAATCCAGTGTGATTCATTACCATATATTCAAATTTTAATTGAAAATCAGAAATTGCACTGTACAATGGGACGGACAAAAGTTCACCATAAATCGAATCTTTCACGGAACGGGTAATGGTTGCATTAATATTAAATTTTAATAAACCAGCCGATATGGAGAGAACCGGTTAATCCCGGATCGGCAGTGACGGATGCGAGGCTTAATCTCGTCACTACTGGTCGAATCGTATTGGGAAAAGATGAGTTTAATTTGGAGTTTTCTTTTAACATAATTTACACTCACAAACAAGGAAATCCTTGCTCGTGATTGGTTTCATCAGCGTGGGGACACCTGCACCTGGACTGTAAAATAGTGTACTCTGAGTCCATTGTACTCATTCAAAAATGATACAGTTTGCTACCTATCACAAGTACAAATTTACAGCGAAAAGTGGGTCTCTCGTTTACCAGTCGCCTCTGAGTCCGTCTTCGGGGATTACAGTTGTAATCATTTATGTATGTGTAATTCATTTAAACTTTGTGACTTTATATTCTCCGGTCGATTCTCCGCATGTCACTGGCAGGACATGATTTCAAACGTGATATTATGGAAAAATTGCAAACGATTGCCATTGAGGATAGAAATAGTAAGTACTGAAGAGCTGGAAATGTGGCGTTGAAAGCAGAACTGGAGAAGATCCGTAGAGGCGGAAATGGCACGGCACGGCAAGTTATAAATACCTCTATATAGGCATAATTAGGCAATTAGCATCGTCATGAGCCAAAGTCTAATAACTAGACAGATAATTATTGGAAAGATAAACACACAATCGATATTTTCCGATACTCCTTTGATCGCTCAAAGGTTAATTAAGATAATGGTAAAATACCCTACCTTCCCAAATTAATGAGGGTGGAAAAAAACACAAAAGATGTTTTTAATGAATATTTGAAAACTTATTTGTGTTATATCGTTTTTCGAGACGGCTCTAATTAAGTATTTTATGACGAATGTAATAGTAGTGGTTCTGACTTCGGAGCCACCATACTCTTAAAAAAACGCCGTCCTATCGGTATTGTACGTATCGGACCAAACAGATTTTTATAAATGTATGGAGAAACGGCGCGGTGACGGCAATGGCGATGAAGTGACGTACTTCTGTGAATTTATACCTATCCAAAGAATACTAAATACGATGCGTCCGTTGCGTTCGATGTAGAAAGGTGGAGGCTTACCTTAGTAAAAACTAAACTTTACGTCCTGTATTGCTTATGTACAACCATACGAAAGAGGAAAGAAATCATGAATCTTATAATCACGAGACACTTAAATGATGTTGTTTGAGGAAGTTTTGTTAGTATAAAATTATATCAGTAAAATCAGTTGCGTAACTTTCCAATAACGCGTTTTTATCAGTAATTGATAAATAATTTGAGATTAAAATCAGTTTAATGAATATATTTGGTTGTGTTTCATCTGATAGCGTATTGTGCTGCAACATGCTACGATTGGCGTTCTTTGCGGTGCTCCTAGCCGGTAAGCTAACTTTTACTTTATAACAGACTTCAACTAAGGAAGAGATGATTTAGATGTCAACGAACAACGATTCGATATTAAAGAAATATTAAGTAATTGTTTCATTCAATTATTGTTTTTTTTACCTAAATAAAAACAATCATCCAATTTGAAATGCGCTCGCAGCACTAAAGAAATCAGCAATCACTTCCATTACGTACTTTTATAAATTTTATTAATTATGTAACCTATGTAACTTAATGTTGACCCTTACTTATTTAAAAACTTACTCAGGAGCCCTAGGGTCAAGTGACTACACCAACAGGGTGTTCAAGGAGTCATGCGATGGGTTGTCAGCCGAGGTGGACAGCGGCAAGCTGTGTGGACTGATCAAAGAGTACAAGAACACCACATTCGGAACTTTTAGAGGCGTGCCGTACGCCAAACCACCTCTAGCAGAGCTGAGGTTTAAGGTAAGTTTACAAATATTAC
Organism: Plutella xylostella; assembly: GCF_932276165.1. Taxonomy (NCBI): domain Eukaryota; kingdom Metazoa; phylum Arthropoda; class Insecta; order Lepidoptera; family Plutellidae; genus Plutella; species Plutella xylostella. The sequence goes on from NC_064005.1 coordinate 7,839,405, forward strand.
AATCTGTTTGTTTTTGTGAAGTATAAAATATGAAACAAAACTTTTTTTGCGACCGTCTAGATATTTTTATAGACGTCTATTCTTTTAGACAGTTTGAAAAAAATATATATATTTTTGCACAGTAGAATCCTTTGGTTGTATGGCATAAGTGCATTATCGTGTGAAATGCGGTTGTGGTATGGTATGACGACATACTTACATTCATATAATAAAAAAACATCATGTTTGCTAAAATTTCCTTATCAACGCTTCATTTCAGGAACTGCAAAAGGCCGAGGCCTGGGAAGACTACCTCGATGCTTCCGTGGAAGGTTCAATCTGCCCCCAGCGCATCATCTTGTTCGGACCGCTCATGGCTCCACGGAGCATCGGAGAAGACTGCATCAATGCCAACATTCACGTCCCATTGGAAAACGGAGCACTTCCTACTAAGAATAAGTTGCCTATCATAGTTTGGGTCCACGGCGGAGGCTTCACAGTCGGGTCTGGTGACTCTGACGCGTATGGTCCGGAATACCTCATGTCTAGAGGTGTTATTCTCATCACTTTTAACTACAGGTACTTATAATTAGATGACGTACGATATTATCGAGGATTTTACTAAGGCGGTAACAAACGTGCCGTACAAATGCAATGTTTGTCACTAAATTACACTATATTCCAGATTGGGTGCGCTGGGTTTCCTGACATTGAACACACCGTCAGTTCCTGGCAACAACGGTCTTCGTGATATTTTGACTCTGCTGCGTTGGGTTCAAGAAAACGGAGCCAAATTCGGAGGGGACGTTGATGACGTCACAATTTTCGGACAAAGCGCCGGCGCCAGCGCAGCTCACATGCTGCTGTTGTCTCCGCAGACTCAGGATGGAAAATTGTTCCAGAAGTAAGTAAAGATTTACAAGATCTAAACGTTTAAGCATCCTACCAGCATACATTCTAAGTCCAGTAGCAGTCCTTAAGAAAGGCTCATATAACAAGAAATACACCGATAATTATGATTATTATAAAGCATCCGAAGAGTTTAAATAACAAATTTTCTTTCCTAGGGCTATACTTCAGAGCGGATCAGCTGTCCGCAGTTTCTTCAACTACCAGCCTGCATACACCGCCACCGTGGCACAGACCTTCCTCACCCTCATGGGGATCAACTCCACGGACCCTGAGGAGATCCACAAACAGCTGATAGAAGCTGACGTCGAGCAGTACATGGAAGTGTCAAGCGTCATGCAAGATGCGACCGGTCTACCTCCCTTCGGACCTGTCATAGAATCAACGCACGAGGGAGTGAACATTGTCATTGACAAGGATCCTGAAGAGCTTATCGAGATGGGTCGCGGCCAAAACATCCCTATGCTCTTAGGGTTCACAGAAGACGAGTGCTTCACTTTCCGTGGCCGGATCGTAGAGGTGAATTTAACCACCAAATTTGATGCCAATTCCGACTTAGCGCTTCCCCCGGCACTAGCCACGTCGCCCCTCAAAGACGAGTTGTCCCCAAGAATGAAAGAGAGATACGTCTCAGGCGAGAACATTACATTGGACGAATTCCAGAACTTGTGTTCTGAGGCGTACTTCAAGTATGGGGTTATTTACACGGCGCAGAGACGTGAGCAGTTGGGAGGGGCGGAGTCATTCCTGTACCAGTTTGCGTACCGCGGGGAGCATCGTCTACTGGACGTGCTGGGCTACAAGCTGAAGAAGACCTGCCACTTCGAGGACGTGACCTACGTGTTCCAACAACACACCAACGTCAGTATTCCAGAGGACGTGTTTGAAGGAAGCGTCGACCGTGACATGCAGAACTGGCTTGTGGACATTGTCATTAACTTTGTGAAGAAAAGGTACGTTTGTTATGGATTTTGTGTTGTGGCTAGTGTTTAGATAGACCACATAAGTAGACGTTATTTAAGATAAAACCAAAGCCAACGTGATAAGTTTAGTAAGTATGGTGGTATTGCGACACGACTTGCCGATTTTCCTTAGGTTATTTACGGCAGTGAATGCGAAATAATAATACCTAAATTTACATTTTTTATAACTGGTTATACTCGCAAGCATTATATCAGACTATCATTGAAGTTTATATATATTACCTATCGAACTGAACCAAAAACCAACGAAAATATAATTAATTCAAATGTTTTTTGAACATTTCAGTGACCCAGCAGGCTCCGTGGTGAACTGGCCTCCGATCAGCCGCTTCCTCTTCAGATACCAAGACATCGTCGAGAACAAGTACAAGACCGCCTCCCTGCTCACGGACACAAAGACCAAGGACTTGGTCGACTTCCTGACGAAGCTGTACAACGACGGCGCAGCGACACAACGTGGATGAAAGTTGTGTACTAGATGTAAATCATAAGATCATTACGAATTTGATTAAGTACATGATTGTAATACAAAATAAACATAATAAAATAATGCTACATTATCAAAGATGTTTTGCCGAGTGTTGGCTTGAATTTGATTTAAAACTCATTGATTTATACACAAAGTAGTTACCTACGTATCACTATAAATATCTCGCTATCATGAAAATAGGCTTATAAGTAGTGCGCAAGACCATGGTCATCTGATTGCAATCAGATATTATTTTAATCAGTGATAAAGAGATACGTATATATAGTTTTTTATTTATTAAGTAATTTGAGATTAGTGTACAGTGTGTAGGTATAATTTTTAGGTGTAGTGGTTATAATGGAACTCCAATATAATAGAAACAGCTAACGAGTAAAAGTTTAATATATTGACTCAATATTTTACAATACTTTAGCAAGGAGGATTTAATATTAATCGTATGATTGATTGATTGCGCTTCAATTTACACGATGAATCCGCGAAGCAGCAACAACATCACTACCACGGAGAGTGGACCCAGAACAATTAAAACGACAATAACTTAATTTTTACAATTACTACCAGTGCCCAGAAGGGATGTATTACCCTAATTGATTGGAAACGGGACCCGAATTTCATTATCATAATTAAACGTTCACTTTGCACAAACATGTAAAACTATTACGTTGAGAGGAATTAACCCGACGTCATATTATGTGGGGTTATGCTATGGAGACAGCTATGTTTGGGATTTCCCTGAAGGATTGTGAGAAATGAGAAACCGTCAGAGAAACACCAAAGCTTAAAATTTATAATGTAAAATATACATTGAAGATATAGTCTACAAATAATTTAATGACCTACCCATTGCGGTGTACACGAGGGTATAACTATCATATTTTTATTTAATTGCTATTTACTTATATTTAGATATTATGCTAGGTAGTTTAGACGAAATACAGTTGTAATAGTTACACAACCATTATCATTTTACGAGTTTCATAATTCTTCTTCTTCTTTCTTAGCCATTCGACCTTGGTGCCTACACAGTTCTTCAGTTTGTATCACTTATTTCGATCTTGAGCCATCTCTATCCTATTCTATTCTATTCTATTATCTGTGTAAATACCTGCACCTGGCTCTCTCGAGTGGAACCTTTGTGCATGTCCCCAAGGTCTAAACTGCCTTCCTAAGCTTCTCTCTCTCTCTATCCATTTGATTCATTAATAATTAGGTAGGTACTAACTATCTTCAATTTATGTTATAACAAATTATTCTGTACCCAAGAAAACGGCATAAACCACAGTGTTCTCGGAAGATATTATATACATCATACGTTATAGTTGGATGCGCGTCACCACACACTACTTACTCTATACTGACGAAAAACCAACGAACGAGAGCTGTCGTGCAATCGGCACGTTTAATACAACGAGATAGAGTCGTGGCTCGCGCAGCAGCGCTCTTAAACTTTGTTTTTAGTCGTATAGAGTGACCCCCTGCAACGAACGGTCCAATATTTGCCCGTATCTCTGGTTTATCGCTCCAATATCTTTGTAGCAAGCGAAGCTATGCGACGCTCAATTTTGATACTGACAGTCGACCAAAGTAACCCCGATCCCAGTTCATAACCTCGGGTAAATTATGTAACATATCTATATCTGTCGTCTCTATTGATCATCGTTAAGCAGGTAGGTCCTTTTTATGAATAAAACATTATTACGCGACACGTCCAATTCCGTATTTATGTAATTAAGAAACGAAGAGGCTAGGATAATGTGAGGTCATAAGAGAACCTGTTACGTTTAGCTCGTGTATTCGACTGTAGGTTCCGCCGCCAGAGGAACGCAGCATCTTTATACATAGTATACCTATCACACTACCTAAGTATAAAAAATACAACAATATAAAACAGATACTATATATAATATAACACAAAACACAGGATCCTCCGAAAAGTACGTACACCTTCCGAAGACTGACATTGCTACTGGGAGTAGGTCAGGTTTCTGTGCAGTGTGCATGTGCAATTGTGCATGCCACTGTACCTACTAAATTTTGATTGGTTGAGATCATTCAGTATGAATGGTACACTCGAGTCCACGTTGTTCTATGGGTCGAGATACGCTGTGCTAATTTGTAGTCGGAAATTTTCTTATTCACTTTCGATTTCCTTTGAGTTAGTTTCAAAAAGTTTACTCAATATCTTACTACGTGTTTTGTTTTGAACTAATTAAAACATTTTCTTTGATAACTGAGAAAAAAAACCAATATTTCGCTATATCTTTATAATATGTGACAGTACAAAAGTAAAAGTTAAGCCGTCTCCATGGAAACAATTTAATATCATAAACTTTATAAAGGACCGTTGAGGCACGGCCAAGTTTGCAATATAAGATGTTTATCTTATTAAACAATGCTCAACATCGTTTCATATCCATACAGCACACGCTCGAGTAACTTATAAGTCTCTATTTCAGCCTCCACGGGTGCTTCCGAACACAACTGGTACTTAATTCTTACGTCAATTTTAATAACACAACCAACGTTAAAACCTCTCGAAATTCAACGCTAAGTGCCAATTTCTCCATAGTCGGTTATCTAACCGACAGGGATTGATTTATAAATTAAACGTCATCTCCATATAAAATTCATGACATATGTGTCAAAAGTTAACCACTACTCCCTGGTTATGCTCTAACCGAGAATGGAGAAATTGGAATTCTATCTAGATTTAGTGTTAAATCTCGATTTAAGATATACATTTATATTTATATGGATTGACGTTTAGTAAATCGAGATGTGACACTAAATCTAGTTTTAATATGTTTGTGCAAGTGGCCTTAAGTCGCGTTACTTTAGAACGGCTCAGCCAATTTTGACAAAACTCACACACGGGGGTTAAAAAGAGAATAAAGAGATTGATACAGTCATGACGTCATTGGAAAACCCCACTATCGCTATACTCGGATAGTTTATCGCTAAGATATGAGGAGAGCAACGCATCTTCAAGCTTACGACACTGAAGATGTGATTCTGTACAAATTCCGCCCAAGAAAGCAAAAGCGATTTTTTTTTGCAATACTATTGCTACACAACAAAGCGCTGCTAACAAGACGAATGCAAAAGTGAACGTTTTTTTGCAATACTAGTGCTAACAAAGGGCTGTGACAAATACTCACTGAATACATAATAATACCTTTGGACCTCATGTAACGCCATCTTTCCCCCTTAGCTTAGCTTTCGCCTAGGGCAGAAAAAAATACAGCTTTGCATAGTCGTTGTAAATCGACCAACACGCACTAGGCCAGCGTGGTGGACTAAGCCAAAAACCACCAAAAACTCTTCATCATCATCACGATGTCGACGGGTCTCCTTCCAATGAAGGAAGGGCTTAGGCCTAGTCCAAAAACTCCAAAGAGACACGTTCCCAGCAGTGGGGATGTAATGGATGGTGATTATGGTGTAAATCGATTGCATTCGCATGACGTTAATGAAGTGAATAGGTTGGGCATTTTACTTTGGTTAGTATACAAAATTCAAGAGCAAATGACAATGGGCGTTTTGGGACCTATGTCCAATAAAGACGAGACATACATCGTTGGATAGCTCTTTTCAAGTGACCAAAAAAGTATTATGACGAGAAATCCGTATAAGTTGTCCATTTTGAAATATATTCGTCGGAAGGAAGTATTTTTCTATGGCATTGCACTCTCTCTTCTGATGACAGTTAGGGCGTAATACACGTAAACACGTATTATTGAAATTGGAAAAATTACTTTCAACTGGTTTTATTTACTGAGATAATAAACAAATATAATATTATATGAAATATATCATTTTAATATAAAAATTAATGTTAAAAACTAACAAAAACATTAAAATTACAGAAATAAAATATAAAAACTTTCAAGGTACGATTATTCTAATTGGACAGTGACTCAAGACTAGCGCTTCCGTTATTCATATTCTGCTAACAAATACCTTTTCAACGACGTATCACTCATTTCTATTGGTGCTGGTCCCAGCTTCCATATATTTGTGCCTATCATCATTTAATTTAAGCTTCTATAGCCGCTCTATGAAACAACGAAGGTTATACAATGTATACAACATACAATGTAGGTATACAATATACATATTGACAATATTTTCTGCGTGGCTGGAAAGAAAACCGTCTTATAAGTAGGTAAACACTCCCAGAGCACAGTACATAAAGTGGCTTAGAGCCCGTTCGACTTGTCATAAATCCTACCTCGTTTATCAAGTGTCTCCAATTTTAATAAAAGTTTAATTTAAAAATTATAGATATATATAACATAGATATTCATAGTTGGTAATATTCTGATCTGCAATTAAATGTACTTCAATATTGCAGACGGTGTTTTAATTTTCCTTTTGGAATAATTAAGTGATATGTCACTGGAACTTTTTCATTGCTCGTGAGCATACACCCGCGTTGTTCTATGCTCGTGAGTGTAAATTAGTGTTATGAGAGCTGAAGTATTAAGTCAAACGGGAGTAAGTCCGAGCAGGAATCTGTGTACATTTTCGTTCGACTATTTGTTTTTTCCACACATGTTGTATTTACCGTGTTCATTGTTACTTTGCTACAAGATGGCTACAAGCTTTCACTAACTTGATCAATGTCATTTATGTATGCTTTACATTTAACATTTGAAAGTGCCCCATATTTACTATATAATTATAAATTACAATGGGATTTAAGGTATGAAATTAGGCGAGCAAAAATAATACTGTGTCAGTTAATAAATGCGGAAAAACAGATGACCATGGGAATAAAGGAGATATCTTTAGGAGGTCTCTACCACGAACACCAAGCGTGGGACGCCCTCCGGCCCACTAGACTGAGCACCTTAGACAGGTAGCCGGTAGTGACTGGAAGAGGACGGCCTAAGTCCAGCTGTGGATGATTGACTGATGGTAATAATATATACTTATACAAAGATTAGACTCCATCCACTCTTTTGAATAAGATTTCCAGTTTCCCTTAATGTTGGTAACTTATTAATACAAATGATCGCAACAAAGATGTACCAATTACATTTCATTAACAAAACTCTCTATAAAATGTTCTAGCATTACATTTAACGTTGCCACTTTGGCTCAATTCCTTTGAAAACATTGAGTCTTTTATTTTATTTCAAAACACCGTGATGAAAGCGAGAGTGCGAGATCTACCACTTTACATCAAGGAAATTCAGAGCAGGGACCAAATGGCTCGTCCTATCTGATCAGCGGCGAAAATATAAAAATGGGTGTGAACTTTTAGCATAAAAAATTAAAACACATACTTATAGGTAATTAATTTGTTTTGATTTTTAGAAATTATATTTGTCGCAGTTATTTTTAATAGCATACATAACAGCATAAAAATAAATCGTACAATCCAATTCATATGTAGCTATTTTGAGCATGTATTATTTGAATATGTATTCTTGTACGACCTTCAAATATAACAGGCTAACCCCCTTATTCATAGAAAAGTTACAATACGTTTTAACTAATAAACTGTTTTGTCCCTCTCTGTCAAAGAACAAATTGTTCTTTGTTGGAGAGGGACAAAACAGTTTTTTAGTTAAAACGTTTTGTAACTTCTCTATGAATAAGGGGGTAAGATTATAAATGGTTAGCCATAACCAACTGGCAATGTGTTTTTGTTCACAAATGCTTTGTTTCTGCACCCATATATTTCGTAAAATTGTATATCCGATGAAACGTTGTGAACAAAAACTCGAGCCCAGACATGATCAGTTAGGACTCGTCAAAAGCAGGAATCTGAAGCGATGGCTGTTTCATTTCTTTTCCGCGTCTGAAGAAGCATATTCTTTTCACGAATTTTCAGCGAGACCAACAGTCCTCGCCAAGACAGCTAACATAATAAAAGTGTAGTTTTGAAGAAACGTAATATTGTTGGGAGTTCATTTGTAATTGTATTGGACAGAATATAGTTATACAGAGGTTATATGAGGTGCTTATATTTATTAATATGCTTTGTGCTATTGGCAGAAGTGGAAAGTAAAAGTGAAAGGCTAGTTTTCAAAAGAACCATTAATTATTGGTTTTTGTTTCAGAAATTATTTTTGATTATGATTCCATACAGTACACGTATAAACTCTAAATTCCATTTAAAACTCAATAAGAATTAATCTTAAAATGCCTATACCGACATAGATATTTGTAAACAGAACAAGTTGAAAGCAAAGTGACATTATTTATTTCCAAAAATTAAACTGCGAACTTAGCTGAAACGGCTCGACCTATTTCACGCAGCGTCGCAAAAACAGACTGCTGGAAGCGTCCCAAAATCTACGACAAATATAAATAAATAGTACAAATAATATTATAAAACACCAGTATTGTAAGAAGAGAAGTCAACTTATTTAATTTGGTTAGAAGTGCTACCGTAATTTTTCTTTCTTTTTCGTAAGATATGTCCATGATATCGTCCATGTATTTTAGTTATTTTGTTTTTATGCAGCTTACAGCATAATGCAAAGCACTTAGCCATAGTAAGTGTATAAATGAAATCAGCAATTAATCACTTAGATATTTGTATACGACCTGCCAAAGTAACGTTTTGTCGCAGTTAGTAGGGTTGGCCTTAAGGGTCACTTTTACCAAACGCTAAACGTATTTAAAATTGTATTTAAAACAAATTTTAAATAGATTTTGTACTTACTGACAGACATTTGACAGGCTACTAAATACGTTTAGCGTTTGGTGAAATTCCACCTAAGTCTTTCAATTTTTGACCCACCTGCGTACTAAATACCTTCCAAAACCCGGTAGTATTATGCATTCAATTTTAAAGGTAATGTTGTAAAGTCTAGAATCCATAAGAAAGTTGTGAATTGCGTGCCGTCCCCCCACCGACTGGGTATACTCATAATCGCAATATAAGGGTAATGGTAGCACATTTTCGTTCCGAAACTTTCAAGATCCGCGCCTCCACCGCCGCCGCCGCCGGTCGGAAAAATTAAAAATTTCCCTCCTTCATTACCATAAATTCCTTTTTCGGCTCAATCTCTCGCAGTTTTAATTAATTAAAAACTGAATGGATGGCTGTTTCTTGATAACTTACTGTGTCGCGAATTTTTCTACCTCGAACAAGTTGTTTTTTCTTCTTTTTTTCTGTCTCGTTCTGGCTGTATCTGGGTGTCGCCGCGCCTTTAATTTACGAATACGGAGGTATATAAAGCTGATTTTCTCGTTGTTTTTAAAATGTGTAGTTGCAGTGCGTGTTGAAATAAATAATATTGTTTTATTTTTTATTTACCGATATGTAGTTTGATATTCATAATTTTATCATTTTAACAGCAATAAAGTTTGGATTTGTGCCCTCAGAATCGACCTCATTGCCCTAATAAACTGTTTTGGTATTGACGCATGTTTTTGGGGCAAAGTTAGCTTTGTAGGACTATAATATTAAGCCTAAAGCGTTCATGTCAATAAATTATGCAACCCGACTAAAGTTTTAAATACGATTTACCTAAATCTTGACGGAGGGGAACTAAAGATTTTATCTTCGCAACTTTATTTGAAGGACCATATTGGAAATTAATTTATTCAAAATTTATTTGAGCGCTATTTTATCAGTATTAACTTTTAAAGTTAGCAACCGATTTAAAAGTCATATTAAAGATGGAAGTTGGGTTTATTTTATTGGTCTTATTAGTGTTATTAGTCCTATTATATGGTTTCTATGAGTGGAGCACAGGACCGTGGGACTTGGCATAACATGGAGGAGGCCTATACCCTACAATGGGTTGACATAGGCTGATGATGATGATGATGGTTTCTTGTAAATTCGTTACAGCAGTAGCAACCACAGATTCAGATTAAGTGAAATTAGCTTTGTTATAACCCAATTCAGAATCCCTAGTGAATAAATCATTACCTGGCAAACATATTATAGACAAAAATACTTCCAGCCTATCCGGCCTTATCGTTAAGAGCGATATCTTACAGGCAACCGTCAGTAAAAAAAATATTATATACTTACTCCACTTTTGAAAACAGAAGATAATTTATACAGGTACTTATATGCTTGTAATAACACACATCAATTTATCAGCGCACGCAATACTTGGCGTAATGCATAGATGAAAGACACTGAAACACTTCGGATTGAGTCAAACCACTATTCTGGAACATTGGAATGGGTTGCGGAATTCCTGAAACCCGAAAGGTCGACCATAAACGTACGGGCCCAACCGGACAAAACCCCGACTCTTTAACCAACTTAATTTGCCCATTACATAAGGCAATCTCTACGTTATGCTATCGTAGTAAAGGTCAGTTATGGGTGGCTGATATAGTTGCAAACATTTGCAAATATAAGGTTTTCTCAGCAACGTATTTTGGATACAAAGTTATTTTTGAAATCTATTCTTGTTATGTGCAGATTCCTGGTGAATAAATGCGTAGGATGTTATTATGCCATTTGGTATTTTATGTATGGTGTATAGAACACATTAATGTATTTTTATAGTAATATCTATAAAAATACATTAGCATACTACATTTATTATGTACTTACCGTCGAGTGCTTCAGCGATCTCACCATGTCGCACTTAAATCTGTTGGTTTCAGCGCATGGTTATGTATAATATTATGTAATGATTTATATATATTAAATAAACAAAGTTAAAAAAAAAAAAAAAAAAAAACATAAAGTATAAACATTACACATTTTGTATACTGTCAAAGAACCGTTTTAAGTTAAACCTAATGATAACCATTGTTCCTATGATATGAATAAAGTCAAAAATCTTCCAGTCAAATTACTACAAAATCAGTGGTGGAAGTGGGGTGTTATTTGTCGAGACGTTTCTTTTACACTGACACACCATCTTGTTCGTATACAGGGTGTTGCAAAAAGGGTATACTAAGCCGAAACTTACATGTGCAGCATGGTATATCAAAGCCCGAAACTGAAACCAGAATTTCAAAATTAGTATACCCTTTTTGCAACACCCTGTATAGTTAATCTAAGAAACAAAGCATTATCTCCGCATGGCTGGAGCTCGCAGCTGCCTCGTGCTGCTAGCAAGTGCAGCGCCATCTTGCGTCTTGTACCAAAGTTTATAATAATAACAATTTACGGAATGGGGTTTTATCAGTAATACGAGTATTCCCGTTGGCAGAAAAAAAAACGACGTTATGTGTTACTGAACTGATGGCAAAAATCCATATTTTGTAATTGTTTATTTTAAAATCCGCCCGTTCCTAAAATACAATAACTTATAGCCAGCATAAACAATACAATATTATTTTTTCAAAAAAGAATAAGAAATTATTTGTGAGTTAAGCTGCCTATATCAAAAAATTTTTTTGATATAGGCAGCTTAACTCACTAATAATTTCTTATATGGTTGTAGACATAAAATTAACTGAAAATGTACAAAACAAGAATTAGTCATCACGAATTCACGATATACTGTACTGAGCGGTTGTGGCTCAGTCGGGTAAGCGCCCGCTTCTCACGCCAGAGATGCGGGTTCGAATCCCGACGCTGACATGTACCAATGAGTTCTTTGTATAAGTGCATTCGTTGCCGACTTTAGAACTACCAAGTTGTTTAAACCGAACTTTACTTAGGAATGGACTTTATTCATAAAAATATGTATAAGTAGAATTAAGCAAAGTTCCAAGGTCTACCCATGATGGATCCAGACGTCTGGTAAATTATGTAAAAATAAGCATTTATATAAAGTTAGTAAATATGTACCTACTTGAACGGAAATAGCCCGACTTCTTCAAAATCAAATAGAAAACTGTTATATAAAAAACTTTTAGGACGACCGACCGTATTTTGTATAATTTATCATAATACGCGTTCACTCTAGCTTCAGGATATTTAGAATGTGTAGAATATAATATTATGGCTTTCTTATCCTCAGAATGGCTATAACATACTCAACCTTCCTCAGAATAGCGAGGCGTTGTTGACCTCCTGCCTATGTCGCCTGAGAGTGGTTCTGCATCTCAATTGTCTATACGCAGTTAGAGGTGTTTCATTTACCTATATACCTGTATATTGAATAAAAAAATAGTACCAAATTCAAATTCAAATGGTTTAATCGACGTAAAATTTTACAATTGTTTGTCGATAGTCATCTACCACCATTTCACAAAGGCCCCGTCATTGAGAAGGAAAGAAATGGCAAAAGAAACTCCTCGAGCATCTTTTCAACTTTTTCCTTATATATCTATTACAATTTTTACTTATATCTAGTACCTACCTACAATTTTACTTAAGTACCTATATCCATTTCATTTTTTCAATAGCCTTAGCTGAGGTGGACAAGACCACGCGTTTTTGTCGTTTAAATAATCATTTATGGGTGATTCTTCGGGGACCGTATTTTCGACGGCGTTGAGGATATCTCTGTAACCAATTAAGATAATACCACGTAATTTTTTTTCAATACAATCTAGCTCTATCTCTATTTGTAACCAATCTCATTTTTTCAGTAAATGTTGTTTCAGTACTGAAAAAAATTATTTGAAGTGTGTTATTCTGATTCATATAGGGCGTCCGTTTGCCAGCTTGAGAAACAAAATGTTTAGTATCACATTTCCCTTTTAATTTATTAACATAAATTAAATTTTTATCAAAGGGCAATGAGTTTTCCTTTCACAAAAAAAATATTTAGTACTTATAAATACGTAAGTTTTTTTATGAATAAATAATTAAGGAGTGTCCGGCATGTAGTACTGATTCATATGTCGTAACATGTGGATGACCATACTTGGTCTTGTAGTGGCAATGGGAGTCTGGTTGTCCGCTCGCTGGAAGCCAGCTTTCCAACGCACCAGCCAGTAGATGGAGGTGCTCCTAGAAGGCCTACATCCAGGTGAAAAGAAGGTCATAATCTGATTCATATGGTCTTGGTTCAGGTACCCTTCTGATTAATATGTCTCCTGTAAAAAATATATTTTCTGAGTATGATTCTTCAATATGAGTTTCATGTAATACTCTTGGGTTACAGATTTATGAAAAAAATATTCAGCACTGTAGTGTGTATGTATTACGAACTACCTAAGGTTTTATGCAAAATCCTGATTCATATGTATATGATTCATACGGTAAAAAACCTCATCCTATACAGGATGTTCCAAAAGTTTACGTCATGCTTTGGAAGGCTGATAGAACACCTTAGGAGTGACCAGAATATTGCTATATGACCTCAGTAAAATGACGATAGTTTTTGAGATATTGACACTTTTATAAATTTTCTGAAAATTGTCGCCCTAGACCAGTTTTTTGCATGTCACTGGTACAAAATTCAATATTTTTAGTTTGAATTTTATTTTGCGTAACCTTCTATAGTTCTTCTATTGATGACAGTCCAAGAAGATTACCAGAAATGATGTATGTTAAAAAAAAGATGGTTTTCCTTGGTGTTCTTTTTTCTGTTTCTGATTCATATGGCCACAAAAAATTGTAACGTCAATAACTCAAAAACTACTTGATAAAAACGAGTGCCTTTTCCAATTATATGTTATTTGCTATATCCATTTTCATATAAACATATGTTATAGAGCTAAAAATGAAATTAAAAAATGGCCATATAAATCAGACGAAGAATGGAATTTCGAAGAATAGTAAGCTTCACTACATAATGTAGCTTTAACATAATTCTTAAATTTTTGCTCAGTAAGGTTTATTGCTTCATTTGATATTTTATTATAAAAACGTATACAGTTCCCCATGAATGATGTGTTTGTTTTCGAAAGTCTGAGTGTGGGGAAAAGCAACTTATTTTTGTTTCTGGTCTCAATACCGTGAGTGGCTCCTACTCTACTAAATGAATTTAAGTTTTTACGAACATACATAATATTTTCATAGATATATTGGCATGGAACAGTTAGTATACCTATTTCCTTAAACGTATCTCTTAATGAAATTCTAGACCCTAATACATATATGGCTCGAATTGCTCGTTTCTGCAGAACAAAGATTTGATTAATGTCAGCCGCTCGTCCCCACAATAGAATTCCGTAAGACATAACACTATGAAAATAACTAAAATACACAAGCCTGGCTGTATCTACATCTGTTAACTGTCTAATGGTTCTAACCGCATAAGCTGCAGAACTCAATCTACCGGCTATCCTCTCAATATGGGGTCCCCATTGCAACTTTGAGTCAATTGTAATACCCAGGAATACCGTTTCATTTACTAACTCTAGCTTATCGTTATTCAATGTCAAATATGTCTCTACTTGTCTTACATTAGGCAAAGTGAATTTAATATATTTTTTTTTCTTGGAGTTAAGAGCTAAATTATTTACAGTGAACCAATTAGCAACTATGGAAAGAGTACAGTTTGCATTGTCAAAATTGACTTCTTGTCGCTTCAACTTAAATATAAGTGAAGTATCATCAGCAAACAGTACTATCTCACATAATTTATCTACCAAAAACGGTAAATCGTTAACATATACAAGAAACAAGAATGGTCCTAAAATCGAGCCTTGGGGAACACCCATACTGACAGGACAGCCAGCCGAACGCACTCCATTTATGTCAACTAGTTGAGTTCTGTTGCTCAAGTATGATTCCAATAATGTAAGAGCTTTGCCAGTTAGCCCATAATATTTAAGTTTCATAAGTAGAGTGGCATGATCCACACAATTAAATGCTTTCGATAGATCGCAACGCTACCTTGTGTCGCTCAGTCTGGCACGACCACGCGGGGGAACCCTCGTTGACAAATCCCACAAAATCTTGATGATCACACTTCTGGTTCTTAAACTTTATTATAATATGCACAAATGAAATGCCTATCAGCTGGTAGCGATATTTTGAAAAATTTATAAAAAATAAATGAAAAAATATTTATTTAAATTAAAGATTATGAAGTTACAAAAAATATAGGTTGCAGTGTTTGGTAATAATTTAAAGGTGGTGATGTAGCAAGGGCTACCACACTAGGCTAGGCCTGTGTCGTGGATACATAAAATTATTCCGAATTAATAATTAAATCAATCGCGAATTGCAAGAGAGAACCGAACGCCCGCGCCTGTGGCAAATACTGAATTACTACCACAATACGTTTTACAAAAAATAGATGTATTGCAATATACCCACCTACCCGCATTTATTAATAAAAAATAACCACAATTTATTTCAAAATGGTCTGGACTACTCAACTGACAGCCAAGGCGTAAGGCCGTGTACAGAAACAAAGCTGGAAATGGCTGGAAACTTATAAGTTAATGTTACTGGTTAGGTTAGGTAAGGCAAAGTATGAAAAAGTGAGCGCTTATAAGTTTCCAGTTTTCTTTCTTTCTGTATATGGCCTACGATCTTTCTCGAGATGCATTCGTTATAACTGGAGCTTCATAGTTAATTAACCTTCATAGCTTCATAGTTCTTAGTACTCATTTTGAGCTGTTTGGCGTTTAGCTGAAACGATTGTTTTATTAGGCATATTGTGGTGTTTGGACCTTCTATTCTATTCTATTCTATTCTCTGTGGGGGTGTCAGTACCTGCACCTGGCTCTCTCGAATGGAACCTTTGTGCATATCCGGTTAAGGTCTAAACTGCCTTCCTAAGCTTGGACTATTTCCCACCACGCTGGTCCACTGCGGGTTGGTGGGTTCACAGATCTAGATGTGCTAAATCTAGATATGCAGGTTTCCTCATGATGTTTTCCTTCACCGTAAGAGCGATGGTATACATTGTACTTAAATTCAGAAAAGGACTCATTGGTACATGTCAGCGCCGGGATTCGAACCCGCATCTCTGGCGTGAGAAGCGGGCGCTTACCCGACTGAGCTACCACCGCTGTTGGACCTTTTTTGATAGAAGTTTCTAGATACGGTTAGTTTTGTCTATTACCGAATATAATAATTTCCTTAAATATCAAACTTATATTCTAACTACATGACTAACCAACCTTTGTTCATAACATACATATCCAAGTCCGCGTTGTTCTATGATTATGATTATACATAAGTAATATGAAAGGAGCCCCTGATTATGCCCTTGAAGTTTGAAGAAGTTCCCATAATGAGATTTGGCGTTCCTATGGCTACGATGTACCTACTCGTATGTACATTTTATTATACTCAAACAAACTTTTGAAATATGGAGATGGGGAACGATATAATTTTCTTGTAGGTTATTAGATTTATAATTTGTTAGTTACTTTATCATGTTCAAAATTTACTACTTCCTTCATCGAGGGCCTGGGCCTCTAGTACGAGTTTTTCAATTTGTGTAAACGAAAAAAGTTTTGGGGTTGCTGTCGAACAGCCGAGGTGAACAGACGTGTCCGCTGACCGCTCCTAGACCCCAACACGTGCGAACCGCTGTGCAATACCCGCCGCACATAAAAAAAAAACCTTTGTCTCGCGGGCCTTCGTTTATTGCCTAAAACGAAAACGCCTAAACAAGTGTTAACAAAGTGATCTCTTCCTTGATTGCAAATGTTACTAAAGTCCTCTACTTTATTAATTGTATACCGGGCTACAATTTAACGATCGTGCATCTAGTGTTAGTGTTCGTTGTGAAGTGTGTTCCTGGGCAGAGTGATACAGCTCCCCCACAGGCACGACGGAAGATCTCTACCCCACTCAACGCTACACCCAGAATCAGAACCGTGCGATAATTTGGTGAGAGAATTCCAATACATACGATCTAGATACCGCCTACGAAGAACAAATCAGGAGTATAACACATTAACTTGCGCTAGTAATTGATGTTTTGATTGGTGACGCTGCACAAATTCCTAGGAACCATCTAAATGTGTAGTGTTATCATTTAGTTATAATTATAGTGTTAATCTTTCCGAGTGACATACGACGACAGAAGCAGCGACGCGCCAAATCTAAACAAAACGCTGGTGAAGATAAATCCATACTGTTTAATACTTTAGATGCTTAACCCCCGAGGACAACGTGAAAACGCCAGCCAACCATCAGAATAACATAATCAACAGTCAAGAGGTAGGGCAGCCAATAAACACTAAATCGTCAACACAGTCAGAGGCATCTGAAACATAATACCAGCGGCTCATATCTCATCAAAAGCCCCTATAAATAAAACCAAAACCCTCACATCGTGCTAGACAATAGGCACAAAGCCTTTAACTAGGTTTTCGAACAACCTACAGATTCAGTTCCGTTGTCATTTTGTACTATTAGGTATACTAACTTAGGTAACTATTAGTACATCCCTTCATGTGGTGATAACAACATAACAAGTAGTGTGTAGATACATTATAACATAAACAATACCACACCCTAAACAATCGCGCTTTGTTTTATTGACCTTTCTGTAGACAATATTATTTACCTAATCAAGCCCTGGAAATATAACATACCTATACTCACAAATATCCTGCGACATATGCAGACTCACTAACATTAACTAAGATTTATTACCCCACAGCGAAGAAACTTCTTAGTATTAAGCCCTCTTACAGATACACAAAAACAGAAAAAGATTCAGTGAAAAGCATTTAAAAAAATTAACAAAAACGTAAAGCACAAACTTAACCAGATGCAAACTATAAAATAAAAACAAAGCAACATTGAACCTAGGTAAAATAAACACATTCCAAGAGTCCAGCAGAGAAAGAACCCGAAACAATACCCAGAAATTGCTCAACATCTGCAAGTCATAAACAAGAAAGCGACGCAACACTGCCGATACGAAAACAATAACCAGAAAAACCAATTAACAAACAAGAGGAATAACGCAACCCTAGGCAATAAAACTTTCAAAACGAAAACCAATACTTTAAATTCACAATGGAAATCATAAAGATGCTCGGGGACGGAAACTGTTTGTTCAGAGCTTTAGCGCACCAAATAAATGAACTGTTCCATCTAACTTTTGACCACGCCGCGATACGAAGAGATCTAGCTAGGTACGTTAACGAACACCACCAAGACCTAAATATTGAACTAGCCATAAACATTCAGGATGAAACTGGCCGGTCTCGCTATCTTAAAAGCCTCTACAACGATGGCATTTGGGCAGGTGAAGAAGTTATTATTGCAGCCGCAAACTATTACATAATTAATGTAAACGTCCACCATAAAGACTGCATGCTGACCTACAGGCCAGAAAAACCTGCTGAACCCGTAGGGGATATAAACATATTTTTCGAAAATAACCACTATGATAGCCTAATATTGGAACCTGACAGCCTAAGCAACGGCCAATCGCCGATCAAAGCACAATCA
The DNA here is from genome assembly GCF_932276165.1 of Plutella xylostella. Lineage (NCBI taxonomy): Eukaryota > Metazoa > Arthropoda > Insecta > Lepidoptera > Plutellidae > Plutella > Plutella xylostella. The sequence goes on from NC_064005.1 coordinate 7,857,973, forward strand.
ATAACACAAACCGAAACGCAAATCTCAGTTAACAGTCCTGAGGATGTAGCTGACGACACGGGATATACACTAATAAGAACAAAATCATCGTATATCAAAAAATACCTAGTTAACAGCCTTACTATAGCAACATGGAACGTGAGAGGAACGTCCTCACCAGTAAAAAAATCAAGAATTGATCATGAACTTGCACTAAGAAACATACACGTAGCAGCTATACAAGAAACAAAAATGACATCTGGTATCTTCGTGTCTAAAAACTACACGTGGCACCTGAGTGGAGTGAAAACCACAGCTCATAGAGGTCTCGCTATCCTCATAAGTAAAAACCATAACATCACCCTGGAGAAAACTATAACAGATAAAAATGTTATGTATGTCTCCCTAAAAACCTTGAACGAGAAAAACAACTACGTAAATTGGCATATTATTACGGCACACATCCCCAGCAACAACCAAATGGCGTTAAAACCATTCAATAATCTCAGATTCCTCATAAGAAATAGTCCTAAAAATCGAAATACGATAATCCTAGGCGACTTCAACTCCCACATTGGCTACGTAGATACAAAAAAACTACTAAAGAAACGACACGTTGGAAATAACCTATTCCATGAATATAACAATCCTAATGGGGATATTCTTATAGATACCATAGAAAATGAAAACCTCCTATTAGAAACCAGTACTGCCCGACCTTCCTGTAAAACAACCTGGAAATCTGGCAAAAACACATCACAGATTGACCATATAATTTCGACAAACCCATTCAACCCAAGATTCAAATTCATTAAAGGAGAATGGGCCGGTAAACGAAACACGATATCGGACCACAAACTTATCTGGGGAGAAACCTTATACACTGAAACGAACAACACACCAACTACGCAAGAAAACCAATCCCCAAAAACACCTAATAATAAACAACCAGGATTCAATCATAAGCAATTTAACTATGAAGCACTCTCCAACATACCAACAAGAATGAAATACCAAAGTGGAATTCTAAGCCGCATGCCTACGTCTAATCAGAACAAAGAGGATGACAATCCTTCGATGGAATGGGAATCAATAACAGAAGCAATAAGATCAGCAGCAAGGGAGTCGCTCAACATAAGATTTATGAACTCGAAACCAATTAGAATTGCTACGGCTAACTTACAAAAAGCAAAATTTCTTAGGAAGAAATACCCGACCAATGCATAACATAACAGAATCTTAAAGGATTGCAGAGCAAAGCTGCAAAAAGCAAAAGATGAAGACAAAAAGAAAGCATGTGAAATGTTCTTCTCGGACCTCCAAAAGAAGCACCCATCTAAACGTATGCAGATTATCTACCTATTTTACAGAGACCACAAAATGGACATGAAGAGAAAGAAAAAACTTAACTACATCCCCATGTCAAAATGGGAACTGGAATTAAAGGAATCTGAAGGACCCAGAGTCCCACTACTACCGGATGAAGACACAACGAAGCTAGGCAGCCCACCAACCATGGAAGATGTAGAAGATATAATTAAAAAAATGCGAAACCGAACAGCCCCTGGAGAGGACCAAATAGTTATTGAATTATTCAAAGCACTTCCTCCCAAAATGATAGAGGAAATAACTAAACATTTACAACAAGCTTTTCTCTATAACATAACACCCGACTCATGGAATCGAACAGTACAGGTACCAATACCGAAAACCACAAACCCGAAACTAGTAAATGACTACAGACGGATCTCAATCTGCAATAACATATACCGTATATATGCAAACTTTTTACTAGACCGCCTCGACTCATTGATCGAACAACCAGGTAACTATCAAGCCGCCTTCCTGCAAAACCGATCTACCGACGACCACATATTCACACTTCGCCGAGTTCTCGACGAAGAGTGGCGAGAAGGCAAAAGACTATACGTAATGGCAATAGACCTCGAGAAAGCATTCGATACAGTAGATCTCACAGCGCTACGAGATATACTACTCTCCAGAACCAACATAGCCTTAACAAACCGCATCGTTAAAGTTTGCATGAATGAATACACCTCTATAAAATGGCTAGGTCAACAAACCTGCGAAATAACAAAAGGCAAGGGAGTCAAGCAAGGTTGTCCACTATCGCCACGTCTATTTACGATTCTAATTGATGATGTTTTGAAGACGTTGGAAGAGGAAGTCTCAGGTCTAAAACTGAATCAGGACAATGCAATTCAGCTGCCGATTATACTATCTTTTGCAGACGACCTAATATTACTCTCAAACGACTTCGACAAACTCGAAGAGATAATGCAAAAAATTAAAGTTCTATTATACAGCTGGGCCTAAAGGTAAACAATGGAAAAACCAAAATACTAATTAGGGATCCTTTTCTAGCAAAACAACCGCAATTCATTATGGTCGACGGCGTTGCCCTTCAACCAGTGGAGGAAATTAAATATTTAGGTACCTACATAACATCTGGACTATGCAGAAAAAGTACAATAAGAAACCGCTGCAAACAAGCAGAAAAAAATGCAAAGGCGTTAATTCAGTTTGTAAAAGAAGCAAAAATGGATTGGCAAACTGTCCGTACCATATACAAGATGGTAATTGTGCCCGGTATGCTATACGGACTGAAGGTAGCAGCACTTACAAAAGCCAACAGATCGCGCCTCCGAAGGTACGAAAGATTAATTCTTTGGGACCTACTACAACACGCCCGCGACAAGCCCCCTATAAGGAAAGCCAAAGATGTATTACAGGGAAAAACAATAACCAAAAGGCTGAAATGTCACAGAATATGCTACTACGGGCACGTTCTCAGGCGAGAACGACCGCACTTACTACACGCGGCACTAAAATATCAAGCACGTGAAAAAAAGGTAGGACGACCCATCTATACCTGGAAAGATTCACTAACACAAAGCCTAGCTACCTACAATAAAACCACGGATAAATGGGTCAGCCTAGCCCCACATAGAGACATCTTCAAGGCTGCAGCATACGAGGCCTTGAATGAAAGCGAAACTGACAGTAACGACGAAACATCGGACTATGAAAGTCACTACACAGCAGGATCAGAAACATAAAACACAATAACCAAGCCCGAACTACTGTGAAGCTGCTACGGACCAAATCACCCTTACATCAAGAAAAAGACAATAGGACGCGAACTCCAAATGAAGAAAGTGCCGAGAAGGCTACCAACTTACGCTCTCCACAAAACCCAACTCCTTCCTCTACCTAACATCCTATATTGGCTAATTAGGGTGCATACTCGGTCGATTATACTCCATTCCTACCCTTTCCTCGAGCGTGTGTTCCCCCCCCCCTTAAAAACTGAGCGCCCCCCAGTAGGCGCGGCACTTTCCGTGATACAGGGTGACTCCTGGCTGGGTGGGTGCATTCATTCATTCATTCATTCATTGTGTAAACGAAAAAAGTTTTGGTTTTCTTCTGTCACCTGCATATATTTATTATCTGTAAAAAGTTTCATGATAGTTTCCGCTAGAAGCGCCACTTTTTGTATGTGAGAAAACTGAAACTTTTATAGTTTTCGACGACCTATCAAACCTGTAATAAACGTACTCACAGTTCATTATAAAAGTTCGTTCGGTCGTTCGTGAAGATGAGTTCGTTGTAGGATTTTTGCCTCTTCCAAGACTGGATGATTTCTGGCATAATATTCCCGTGTAATTATATGTCGCAGCGTTGGCAGACAAACGCCGCATCGATGTTGATTTGAGCGTGTAAACGCGTCGTAATCGAATCAGAAACGTCAAGGGATTTTCCTTGGGTAAGGTCGATACAGCCCTGGCAACATTTTAAAAAGTAAGAGGTCACGTGACGTTTAAAAAGTGAAGGGGCCATGCCGCCATTCTGGATTCTGAGCTTGGACGAGTTGGACGTGACACGGGAAACAGTGTGCTGTATCGAACTTGCCGCGTTTCTAAAAGTAATCCGTCTGCATCATCGCGATCTTGCATTGTTACATTAAGTGTTGATTGTAATCTGAATAATCAAGATACGAACTACACGAAGAGCCTATTATTTCCGCCCGCACGATGAATCCACCGCCAAACGAGATGCCCGGCGGACGACCCCTCGCCGTCATCAGATGTGGGATCAGAAGACGCCACCCCACGTGCTTCACACCACGACACGAAAGACGAAAAATGGCAGCAGCTTCTAGAACAACAGAATCGGAATTTCCTGACGCTTGTTCGAGCTATGAAAACGCCGTCGTCGTCGTCCGAGCTGAGGTTACCTGATTACGATCCCAGTAAATGCGATGTCGACGCACGTTCTTGGATGTCGACTGCGGACCTGTGCATCAACGACGAGAATCTGCTAGGCGCACGGCTTATGGTGGCCTTGAGCCGCGCTCTGAAAGGTCATGCGTCCACGTGGCTGTCAACTGTATCTTTCCCCTGGATGACATGGAGTGACTTCACGGAGCTTTTCATACGAAGGTACGAGTGCCCAGAAAAACAGCTTCATTCCTAATTAATTTGAGTGACAGTAAACCGAAAGAAAATGAGTGCCTTGCTACTTATGCTGCCTAGCTGATGACTGCAATCATGTCACGCTGGAAGAACATGAATATCGAACAGCTTGCTTTGGCTACAGTGTTGGCACATGTTTCCCGATTTGACCGAAGTGTCCAACGACTGGCTTTCACTACAGAAGTGACTACGCGCAACCAGCTTCAGCAAAAGCTCAAGGCTGTTTCGTTTCTAAAACGGAAAGTAGCTAATAGCGAGGACTACCTCGATAGCAAGAAAATTCGCAGCTTCAGTGCCTCTGTTTCCATAAAGTGCAACTACTGTGAGAAATTAGGGCACAAGTCCACGTTCTGCTTACAAAGAAGATGTGGTTGGAGGAGACCAGAAGAGCGTTCCCCTTCCCAACCAAGTGACAATTTCAAGAGGATACCGCCTCCATCTACAGCGAAGACTGCGGTCACTGGCTTCCACTGCCAGGGCCAGGGACACTTCGCATCCAGCTGTCCAAAGCGTCGCAGAGAGGACCAGGATGCTGCCAGTGGAGGAGCGAGTTGATGCGGTGCAGCCAAGGAGAAGAGGGTCGATCTGTGCGTAGTGAGCGCGCCTGCTGGGATGTTGCATTAATCTGGTGAGCTGTTTTCGTTTAAACTATGACTGTGGTTTCAAAGTTTAGAGGCTAGATGTTTCATTACGTGGATGAGGTTAGTGTGACCGGTACTGTGGAATTATTTTCGAGGTTCGAGTCCTGGAACTGTTAATCTGTCGGGTTGCCAGACCTGTTGACTTTAAAAAAAACTAATGATATTGAGGTTGATCAAAATCCTGAGATTAAGTTAAGTTCATTAGGGTTATGGACATGCGTCCATGACCTCATTAGGTAAATGTCCGAAAGTTGATTCCCTATTTTTTTTTAATTATGATCTCTTTATGCTAAGTAATGATGAAGCAATCGATTGAATTGTTCTGTGGTGTGTCTTGCTCAATTGTTTAATGCCACTGGATGGAAGTAGTGATGATGATGTCCTCCACGACGTGTCCGTCGACGGCGACACCTTGTCAGTTCCTGGCATGTGCTCGTACGTGGCTTGCGAAGCCGAACTTGGTCTTAAACGTGCGGCTACAGATGTTGCACTGTAACTGTCCGCTCGTGTTGTAGGTGTAGTTGTAGGACACCTTGGGACGAGTTTTCCGAGCGTGGCGTTTAGCTTCGAGTTCCTTGAGTCGGGCATCTTCGAACCTGGCCGTTCCTGTTTTAACTGCCTTTCTCCACTCCGATCGCATCAAGGCATCACTCTCCCATGTATCACAGGACATTCCACAAGACGTTAGATGTCGTTTTAGGACGTCCTTGTATCTCAGGTATTGCCCACCAGGCTTACGTTTTCCACAAGATAGCTCCGAGTAGAAGACGGATTTAGGCATTCGTGAGTCTTCCATGCGTACAAGGTGTCCACACCATCTTAACTGCCCCTTCATCAGGAGACATTCCATCCCGGCTATATGGGCACGACGCAACACCTCGGAGTTCGGGTCGCGATCTTGCCATTTGACCCGTAATATGGCGCGAAGACATCTTAAGTGAAAGGTGTCCAGACGCTTAATATCAGCTTTGTATAGACACCATGTCTCCGACGCATACAACAAAAGGGGCAGTATGATTGCTTTATACACTGATATTTTTGTGTGAAGATGTAGGTCATGAGATTTCCAAACTCTCTGGTTGAGTCTACCAAAGGCCGCAGCGGCACTGGCAATTCTCGCAGCAATTTCGGACTCGAGGCGGTTATCGTCACGTATCAGTGTTCCGAGGTATCGGAAGGTTCGCACCTCTTCCAGCGGCTTTCCGCCCAGTAGTACAGCAGTGTCGGACGCAGATGTACCTCTTACGGGCTGCTTCAATATTTGTGTTTTCGACACACTTATCACTAGGCCAAATTTGCGACATGACTCGTCTAGTTTATCCAGATATTGCTGCAGGTTGCTGATACTGTCGGCCATAAGGCAGACGTCGTCAGCATACAGGACCTCGAGCGCGTTCTTCCTTTCAATTTTGCGTTTAGATCTGAAACGACTTAGATCAAAGACGTTCTTATCTGACCTGACATTATAGCTTGCAGTGCGTCTCGTAGGTCTTCATAAAACTGAAATTTGTCATCATCATTTGAGGTCAGCGTGGGGGCGTATACACTTACTAAATGTAGGTATTTTCGGTGAGCCAGGTGAAGACGTAGTGTCATGAGCCTGTCATTGATTCCTTTTGGAGGCTCCACTAGAGATCTTGCTATTGTATTCTTTACTGCGAACCCAACTCCACTTCCAGCTTTTTCGGTTGCGGGCTTCCCCACCGAGTAGTAAGTATAACCACCTCGTACTTCACAGAGCTCCCCACTTTCCGACAGATGTGTCTCACTGATTGCGGCTATGTCAATATTATAGCGGGCTAGTTCGCGAGCTATAAGCGCAGTTTTCCTCTCCGGGCACAGGTTTTTCTCACTATCCAGAAGCGTTCTCACGTTCCAGGTAGCTATATTGATATTGTTATTATGTATTTGTCTCTTTTGACCGCGATTGGTTGGTGCCCAAATGACCGCGGTTTGCCATCTGGGTGAAAGGCGAGACGGACTATGTATAGGCCACCTTTTCTAGGCCCCTCCCCTGATTGGGGAAAGCAGAGCGATCCTAAATAGGGCTGCTTTGCCATCAGGCGTGCTGCCGAACCTGTTTTCCCGTCTCAGTCGAATCCAGGAGCGACCACTCTCGCCTGACCGCCTACGTGCAGAGAATCAACTAGGAACCGGACCCACCCGCCCGAATTCCTTCCGCCAACGCTCCATCGCCGCAATCTCGAGTCCAGTTGAACTGCCAGGTGTCATCAGCGCGTGAATATATTATAGTGGGTGAACACATGCGCAGGTGCAAACCCACTCTCTCGTCTTGATCTTCAGGTAATCAATGGAACGGCGAGCCGATACCAGGGAGTAGTTATTCCGCTACTTACTCGGACGCCAGAGCCTCGTTCGTTATCTAGCAGGGGGCACCACGACGGCCGCATTGCCGTCGCCGTCAAGGACGCGTGCAGGTGAGGATGACAATTGGGCCGGACATGATGTTAGTGCCGTTCCCCCCTTACCCCCCAATGGAAGTAGTAGTACCAGACTAACACTGGATGGAAGTGTTAGTGAGTGCCGGATGGAGGCACTGGAATGACATCGGATGGAGGTTGCCGGACAAGTGAGCAAGGACCATTGGTAATCAGATCCTGATCCGTGTTTTTGTTTAGTACAGAGTTAAAGATAGTGGATTAACTTTCGAGTAGGTATTGATTTGTTTTGTCTGATACCACTAGATGGAAGTGGTAGTAGACTGACGCGGGATAGAGGTTGTCTTGAGTCACTATCAGACGCCAGAGAGAGGTTGTCTTGGATGAGAGTATGATTAATTTAAGCTGTGTATACATTCTTCGATTATTTTTAACGTTATTGCTGTTCCATCAATGGGTTTAAGCTGTTTTGAAATTTTCCTTTTTGAAACGTGTAACTAATTGAACTTTGATATCCAATTTTGAGATTTAATGACTTTGTGTCTGATACTGTTCAAGTTAAAGCTTCATAGTTCATCAGTGTGATGAATGCAGAGTTCATGCGCCCACTGCTTTTTTTTCCCTGACTAGGTCAGGACTGGCCGAGTAAAATTCAGTTACTGCAGTTGTTTTTCTTTCTTTCCAGATAACTCACACGAGGACGTGTGAGATGTCATGATGGCCGTGTCGCAGCGTTGGCAGACAAACGCCGCATCGATGTTGATTTGAGCGTGTAAACGCGTCGTAATCGAATCAGAAACGTCAAGGGATTTTCCTTGGGTAAGGTCGATACAGCCCTGGCAACATTTTAAAAAGTAAGAGGTCACGTGACGTGGCCATGCCGCCATTCTGGATTCTGAGCTTGGACGAGTTGGACGTGACACGGGAAACAGTGTGCTGTATCGAACTTGCCGCGTTTCTAAAAGTAATCCGTCTGCATCATCGCGATCTTGCATTGTTACATTAAGTGTTGATTGTAATCTGAATAATCAAGATACGAACTACACGAAGAGCCTATTATTTCCGCCCGCACGATGAATCCACCGCCAAACGAGATGCCCGGAGGACGACCCCTCGCCGTCATATATATACAGGGTGTTGCAAAATTGGTATACTAAGCCGAAACCTACATGTGCAGCATGGTATATCTAAGCCCGAAACTGAAATCAGAATTTGGAAATTCGCGAAAAAAAATTATCATTTTCCACAGTAAAAAGTCACGTGACCAACAAAGTTTCTATGAAAAATAAATATTTTTTTTCGGGAATTTTGAAATTCTGATTTCAGTTTCGGGCTTAGATATAACATGCTGCACATGCTGGTGTCGGCTTAGTATACCCTTTTTGCAACACCCTGTATATAAATATTTGCCCCGGCCAGATCGAACCTGGGACCCATGAAAACAAGTTTCTAACTACGAAGTTTCTGAGAGTTATTATGAAATCCGTTCATTTAAAGCTGCGTACAGACCGGCCAAACGAACGCCAACGAACGGGTTTCGTTGACCTTCGTTGCTTGCTGCAATCTGCCCTGTATTATCCTAACTAATATTATAAATGCGAAAGTAACTGTGTCTGTCTGTCTGTTACTCTTTCACGCCAAAACTACTGAACGGATTTGAATGAAATTTGGTATACATACGGTCTAGACCGTGGGAATGAACATAGGCTTTTTATCCCGGAATTCCCACGGGAAAACTTTTTAAGGCGAAGCGAAGCGCGCGGTAACAGCTATGTATGATAAATATCCATCGTTGGGCGTTCGTTGGGCCGGTCCGTACGCAGCTTAATACAACGAGATAGAGTCGTTTTTAACGCAATGGGGCGATCCGAAACCCCACATTTCGTCAAGTACACTGTCTTGACGAAATGTGGGGTTTCGGATCGCCCCATTGCGTTAAAAACCCTCCTGGGGTCACTTTAGCTTTCGAAAAGTTTCGGAGCGCTACGCTAACCACGAATCTATGTCGTAGTAAGGATTGCATCAAAACGACAGCTTTCATTCATAAATATTTTGTAAATCTACAGGGTGCTGCAAAAAAGGTATACTTATAGTAAGCCGAAACTTACATGTTCAGCATGTTATATTTAAGCCCAAAAAAAATGATAATTTTTTCGCGAATTTTGATATTCTGATTTCATTTTCGGTCTTAAATATAACATGCTGCACATGTAGGTTTCGGCTTAGTATACCCTTTTTGCAACATCCTGTAGAGTAACCCCCCTCGTCCGATTATGTCGACTGTTGTTTGGCGCGACGCCAGCGCCGCGCGGCGCTCCGCTGAACTAACGCGAAATGTGACGGTACCAAAATAGTCAAATGTCCTTTCATTTCTGCACGGAAAATTGAGCATCAACTCTTTTCCTATGGGTGTAAAGAACATTTCACATTGAATGTGTGTTTGCTTAGGGACAACTCTAGGTGAATGGTGTATAGGCCTGTAATAGACTCTGGATGTAGCGGTGTCACGGGACACTCTTGTGATAGAAGTACTTTTAGCTACAATTATTATTTATATAGGTATACTATGTTTTAAGTAAGTATACATTGCAGAAAGAGCCCCCCCTTATCCGAAAGGAGAGTAGTTGGTAAAAATTGACGTTCATCAGAAAATTTTATATTTATAAGATGAAATAGAAAAAAACATTTGACTTTGACTATATTATGAGCTCATTTTTTTTACTTTAAATAATTAAAAACCATGTACGTTCTATTGTAGATTGATTAGGTAACGCAATAATGACGTATACTTATTGGAAAAAATAACTTAGTGGTGTACCTGTGATCTCAAAGGGTGACTCAGGGTGTCATTCCAAATCCCACAACCCACAACACTGTGCTTTACCCTACCTAGTATTTTCCAAAATAAATGTAAGTATTTAAGTACCTTATGTATTATCAAAAATCTCTTAAGGATTGGAGTAGTTGATAGTTTGAGAGGCTTCGGCTTGGTACAGTCGATTGAAATTCTAAGTGAAGAGCGGCGACCACACTGGCGGCGCGCCAGCCGGGCCGGATTCAGGACCAACACGCTATTCTGATTCTGAAGGGATAATAATGATATTAATAAATATGTGGGAACATTTCACACACGGCCATCGGACCCCAAACTAGGCAGAACCTGTGATAAGGGTGTCGGACAACTGATATATCTACACAAATTCATATTAAATAGATAGAGAGTCTTTGCCAGGAAAAATACAAAAAAAAACAAATATACATATACCTACCTAAAGTCTTGTCTCCGTCTTTCCCAAGGCAGTCTGGAAAGGATTGCTTCTAACGATAAGACAGCCATTTGTAAACATAGTTTAATTTGTAATGTTTCGGTTTGCTAATTATTATAATGAAAAAGAAGCGTCCGTAGTCGAGCGGGCCTCAGTGATCGTAACTGATCGCTGAGGTTAAGCAACAACTGACACGGTCAGCCATTGGATGGGTGACCAATTTCAAGTGGTGCTTTTCTGGACGCTTCCGTGCTTCGGACGGCACGTTAAGCCGTGGGTCCCGGTTGCTGCTTCGGTAGCAGTCGTTAAGCCTAGTCAGAGGCCTTCGGGCGGCTTGAAAACATCTGACAGTCGGGTTGCCCACTTACCCGACAACTCTCTCAGCACAAGCTTGCTTGTGTTGGGGTCCACCAACCCGCACTTGGCCAGCGTGGTGGACTAGGCCTAAACCCATCCTTCATTGGAAGGAGACCCGTGCCCCAGCAGTGGGGACGTAATGGGTCGTGATGATGAATTATTATAAAGATGAATTATAAGATTATTATTTATGTTTATACAATAACCCGTGATAGACCACTGCAGACCATGGGCCTAACTAGACCCGTGATGACAGCTCGTCGCTATTAAAAGTAACGATCTGACAAATCGTATAAAAATAACAAACCGTTTATTTGGATGGCTAGAGAAATTAAGTGGTATTAAGTATGTATATATGTAGATAACTTAATGAGTAGACCTGATTTTGCAAGCAAAAATTCAATCAAATATTTATGTACCTAGTTTCAAAATAGCGACAACTGATAAAAAAAATCGCTGTGAGGCACACCAACCAGTAAAGTTGATACTTTCCTTCAGTGGCTATTTTTATTTGTTAATTTTATAATCTCGATGATCTCGCCTGGCTCCCAGAATAGTGCCCGAGGCATAACGCGTCGTGGTTTTGTCAAATAAAGAAAAATGATTCAAATACAATGCTCTTTTTAGAAAGAAATAGTACGGAAACGGGTTCTACCAGGTATTTATTTTATGAAAAATTATAATATCAAAGTATAGCCACCAACTTATAATTAGATAGATAGATAGATAGATAGATAATTCTTTATTGCACACAAACACAGAAATTACACGAGGAAATACACAACATATATGGTACAATTGGCGGCCTTATTACTAAGAGTAATTTCTTCCAGACTACCTCGGAGGAGAGAAATTATACATAAGAAAAAGGGGAGAGTGCAAAAAAATTACAAACATAACTTATACTTACAGGAAAATAATATTATAACACCTAATCTATACCTAGTAATAGGTAATATAAAAATACATAAAACATACTTATATACTTGAATATATACATACTATTAAATATATAATAAATAAATATTATTCTGGCAAGGATAATAATTTATTATAATGTTTATTCAGCAGAGTTTTGAATGATGCAAGCGATGGTGCAAGTCTAATATCTGTGGGTAAATCATTCCACAACAATACGGCCTGGACAGTAAAAGATTTGCTGTAGAATTTCGTTTTATGTTCAGGAATATTCAGCCTGAGATTCTGCGATGAACGAAGGGTACAGCTGTGAGTAGAGCAACGCATCCCAAAACGCTCCTTCAGGTATGCTGGGGTACATGGATTGAACAGTACAGAGTAAAGAAGTGAAAGAATGTGGGTATTCCGGCGAAGGCGAATTGGGAGCCACTTGAGTTTAGTACGGTATTCGGAGATGTGGTCATATTTTCGTACGCCAAATATGAACCGTATACAAAAGTTTTGAAGACGCTCAAGTTTGTTTAGTTGCTCCTCGGTGAGATCAGGATAGCTGGCATCGGCGTAGTCAAGAACGGGGAGGAGAAGTGATTGTGCTAACGCGATCTTGGTGGAAGTAGGTAGAAAATTACGCAACCTTTTGAGTGAACCTGCTGACGCAAAAATCTTCCGGCTAACGGCCTCCATCTGAGGGCCCCAAGTAAAAAACTTATCCATTAATATGCCAAGGTTTTTAACTGTATCACTGAATGGAATATGGACACCATCGAATAATACAGGGGGAATATGCTGTAAATTATTGTTGGAGATCAATCGTGGACTGCCTATGAGAATAACTTGGGTTTTGTTAGGGTTCACTTTGAGCCCATGGTTTTTACTCCAGGTTGATATTGCATTCAGATCTATGTTGATTGATGCAACAGCCTCAGGAAGCTCTGAAGGAGAAGCATGCTTATAGATTTGGAGATCGTCTGCGTAAAGGTGATAGGAAGCAGAAATATTTTCAGAAATGGAGTTTATAAAAACTGCGAAGAGTAGAGGAGATAACACGCCGCCTTGTGGAACACCGGCCGAGATATCACACCACTGAGAATGTGACTCCTCAATGCGTATACGCTGCCGGCGTCCATGCAGATAACTGCGAAACCAGCCAATTACCGTTGGAGATATGTTAAGCGATCGAAATATTCCAAGTAGGATGTCGAAATCAACAGTATTAAAGGCATTACTGAAATCTAATAAAGAAAGGATAGTAATTTGGCCTTTATCCATACTCTGGCGGATATCGTCGGTGATTTTTATAAGCGCTGTTACAGTGCTATGGCCAGGACGGAAGCCAGACTGGAAAGGATTCATCAGGTTGTTATGGGTAAGGAAATTGGAAAGTTGGTAATGGACAAGGCGTTCAAGGACTTTGGATAGGAACGGTAGAATGGATATGGGACGGTATTCAGAAAATGAGGAGGGATTGGATTTTTTCGGGAGGGGAACCACTTCAGCCTCTTTCCAGGACGATGGGAATATGCCAGTAGATACGGAGGAATTTAATATATGAGTGATAATAGGAAGGATTATATCTAGAATAGGTATTATCATGTTTCGACTTATACTGTCGGTGCCGATTGCATTGGAAGCGATAGAAAGAATGATCTTTTTAACATCACAATCGGTAAATTACTATGCACTTTATCAAATTATCAAAAAAATATACAGAGTGTTGCAAAAAGGGTATACTAAGCCAAAAGGGGGTGACTCAGGGGGTCATTCTGAACAACTTTTGTTCTACGAGTTTTGGAAATTCGCGAAAAAAAAACATAGCGAAAAAAAAGAAATAAGTCATTTTATTATGTTTTTGTCAGTCTTGTCACATTTCAGAATATTAATATGGGCAGCGTACGAGTTAGCATACCCCGAACAGAGGCACCATGTTTGCATGTTCACTGACGGAGAACATCTCAACGCCATATGTCTCATCACTGGCGGAGCCACGCTCAACACCATAACACTAACTACTGGCGGAGCCACGCTCAACACCAAAACACATATGGATAGAGGCACCATGTTTGCATATCCCGAACAGAGGCACCATGTTAGCATGTTCAACATTCCCTTCACTTATGTAAAATTCTTTTATACATCACCTAGTCCTAATTACACATTTATTTCACACGCACACATTTATCTCATACAACACACATCTACATCCACATATCATTATCATGAACATGTATTCACACATCGTACATACATACATACATACATCTCTAACATACGCATACTGGGAATACACACAATGAGACACCACCACTTGATGTCAATCGAATCTCAACTTCAATAAGTTAAAGATTACTTACAATCGAAAAAAGTTGCACAGGACTCAGGGGTCCACTCTCCTCGCCAAATAACCATGTGCTCAGCAGCAGCCTGAGTTATCTTGCCGTATGAACCACTAAGCAGTTGCAGTTCGTAACGGCCATGGGGCAAGACCTTCTTTACCCGATAAGGCCCTCGCATCCCTGAGTCCAGCTTGCCAGACATCTGTGAACACTTTGTGACAAAGACCATATCGTTAAGTTTAAAGAGGCGTGCTGGTTTGCGATTTTTATTTACATATGCATCCTGCCTCTCTCTATTCATCTCCAGCAGTTCAGACGCACGCTGCCTCTGCAACTCTCGCAAACCTTCACGATTTGGACGTGTGTTATCCAGCGCCACGTCACGTATGAGTGACCTTATCACCGGTGTAGCCGCTTCAATGCCAATTAGGAGATGTAAGGGTGACGTTTGCTTTGTCTTTTGTTTAGTACAGTTGAGAGTTAGCTGCAAACGCCCGAGTGAGTCCGACCACGGTGTGTCAGTTTTTGTGGCCTCAATCCTTAACATATTGAGGACGGTGCGACAGTAGCGTTCCACTTGTCCATTCTCGTTGTGTATTTCAGGCGTTATAAAGTGTAGTTGGCTACCTATCTCAGAAGCGTAAGACTTAAAACTAGCGCTCTCAAACATACGGCCTCTATCACATACCAATAACTTAGGACATCCAAACAATGAAATTGCATTAGATACAGCGTGTTTCAGTTCATTTGCATCTTGCTTACAAAGTGAATACAACAGACAATATTTTGAGTATGCATCAATTATTATCAAAACATATTTACATTCGTTTACAGTAGGTAAGGGGCCTAATACATCGAGATGAATTGTTTCGAATGGAGCGTCTGGCTTACGCCAAGAAGAAATTGGTTGGTGAGGGGCTCTTGGAACTCTTTTTGACGAGAGACAGACAAGGCAATGACTGATATACTTTTTGACAAACGCCCGTAAGCCAGGAAACCAAAAATGGCGAAGGATTAAGTCAATCGTCTTGTCCGCTCCGATATGACTATGCTGGTCGTGAAAAATTCGCAGAAGGCTTAATCTATGACCTTTAGGTATATAACATAAGAGCCTCGACTCCTCACTAGTCGGCGAGTAGGTGTAGTAAAGAATATCATTGCGAACAACGTAACGCGATGCATCTAGCTCATTGTTATTCAGTTTAGAGATTAAGTCATTTGTCTCCTCGTCCGCGGCCTGAGCCATCTGTGCCCAAGTCTTAGGTTTCGCAATGTGGCAGACATCTACAGGATTTCTACTAAGATAGTCGGCATGCTGCATCATAACGCCTTTTCTGTATTCAATTGTAAAATTGAAATCCTGCATGTATATCCACCACCTTGCGACACGAGGGAGCAGGTCCTTTTTCTTTTCAGTCTGTTTAAGTGCATTACAGTCGGTAACGATCTTAAAGGAAATACCTAACAAATAGTGGCGGAAGTGCTGTAAGGCCTTTACTACTGCAAGCGTCTCCAGCTCATATGAGTGGTATCGCGGTTCGGCACCCTGGGTTGTTTTACTGAAATACGCTACGACACGCCGCGTTTTGTTATCGTGTTCCTGTATTAAAACTCCGCCATAGCCAATGGAACTCGCGTCGGTATGAAGCTCGGTAGGTAGGGACGGATCAAATACGGCCAACACGGGTTCGCTAGTGAGGCGTTCGATTAAGTAATTACGTGCTTCATCTTGTTCTTTTCCCCATATGAACGGAACCCCAGATCGCGTTAGTTTAGCTATGGTAGCAGTTTTTCGAGCATAATCGGGTATGTAGCGCCGGAAGTAGCCAGCCAAACCCAGCAGTTGTCGCACTTGGCGTACGTTTGTAGGTGTCGCAGGCATCTGGTTTAATCTCCTGTTTGATTGAACCGCTAGACCGTTCATTGGATGACGCTATTCAGTTGTATGACTAGACCGAACGTTGATTGTACAAGCGTCACAAAACGTTCAACTAGTTAGCGGACTTAAAATCAGTCAGGTGGTGAATAAAACAAATATGGCGTCTAACAGCGAACAGCTGACACAAAAAGCACTTGTATTGTTATTTTTTGCAAATAAATTAGCTTTAAAGTGCGTTATTTATGTTAAAATAGTATGACAACATGGATTTACCTATTATTACACCGCCGGCGGATAGTTTCAAAGAAAAAAATGTGCTGAAACTGGATAATTATGAACAAAAATATCAAGGTACGTTTATTGTTATTGTTTAGTTAATTTGTGAGATGAGAGCTTTGTAACATAGTCTTTTTGTTGACTCTTCTGGTCATGTTCATCCTAACCAGACATTTCAAAGTTGCTATACTATATCCCATTTAACGACTTCGCTGAATAACGTTCAGTCAAGACGCTGGACGTTACAGTCAACCACTTGACGAGTTGTTCTTTAGTCATTCAACTGAGTAGCGTCATCCAATGAACGGGCTAGCGGTTCAATCAAACAGGAGATTAAACCAGATGCCTGCGACATAGGTACAGGTGAATCAATTAATGCTTTTATTTTTCGTTCGCTCGGTCTAACCTGACCTTGTGATATTATCCGACCTAAGTACTCGACTTCCGTAGCCACAAACGTACTTTTCTTAATGTTTATAGAAAACCCGGCGGATGTTAATACTTGCAGCGTCTCGCGTAAGTTCTCTAGTGCCTCAGGAATCGAGGATGCCATAATCAGACAATCATCAATATAATTAAGGACCTTTCCGGCTTCAATCAATGGTTTAAGTGTCTTTGTGATGATTTTTTGATACACGGCCGGGGCGTTAGCCAAACCAAAGGGCATTTTCAAATATTCAAAATGCCCTTCAGGTGTTACGAAGGCCGTTTTAGGTATTGAGCTCTTACTTAAGGTAATCTGATTAAAACCGGATGCCATATCGATAATTGAAAAGAATTTACATTTGCCAAGCCTATCAATATGATCGTCAATTAATGGCAGTAGAAAACGATCCTTAACTGTAATTGCGTTCAAAGCGCGAAAGTCTACGCACATTCTATCTTTACCGTCACGTTTTTTGACGAGAATAATCGGGCTGACATACGGAGATTCGGATTCCTGAATTATTCCTTTGTCCAATAAGTCTTTTATGATATCGCGCACCCGAATCTTCTCATCAAAAGACAGTTTATACGGCCGATAATAAACAGGCGTTTCACTCGTTAGCTCAATGTGCATTTCGCCGGTAGTTACAGTGGTCGAAGCTGTCCCCTCTATAAAATAATCTTTAAATTCATTAATGATTTCAAGCAACTTTTTACGATCGTCGCCCTCAAGGGGAGATTGAACAGGGAGAGAGTTACTGGACTCACTGGGCTGAACGAGCAAAACGTCACTTACACTACAACTTTCAGACACTCTAGTTATTCGCTGTTTATTATTTACACGTATGTAGGCAACACCGTCGCGATTTAACACATCAGTACCTATCAACAAAGGTACGTTCATACAGGATTTGTTGACCACATACAAATCGACTTCTAAAGCAATGTCTTGAAACTCGAGTACCAAAGTAACGTAACTGTTACACTTAATAGTTTGGCTCCCTATGCCCTTAAGTACTTGATTCGTAGGTAAACGGGAGTAGTAAATTATTGGGCATTCTACTCCACCGAAATCAGCCAGGCCTCACTCCGTTCGGGGCTCCCTGCGGTCGCCCTCCGCCTGGCTGATTTCGTTGAGTAGAATGCCCAATAATTTATTTTTTGTGTTTGGTGTTCCTAAAACAAACTTCATTAGATAAATAGTGATGATGGGTTACGCTTTCAACATTATACCATAAGAAACGCTACTGTTAACACTTTGTGCAAAATGAAATTTGTTAAACAATCTAGTACATTACATCTTACAAAAATCGATTTCGGTTCTGACAAATTACCACTTCGTCATGGTAAACTTCTGCCTACGACTATTCGTTGTTTAGTTTGTGGACCATCAAACTGTGGAAAGACAAATGTAGTTGTTGGCCTGATTTTACATCCTAACGGATTAAATTTTCATAATATTTATGTTTACTCAAAAACGTTGCATCAACCAAAGTACCTATTTTTAGAAAAAGTATTAAGTCTGGTCCCTGGTGTAAGCTACTTTAAATACCGTGATAACGAAGAAGTTTTAAGTCCTGATAATGCTTCGCCAAATTCAGTTATAATTTTTGATGATGTTGCGTGTGAAAATCAAAATAATATTCGTGATTATTTTGCTATGGGCAGGCACAAAAATATAGATTGTTTTTATTTGAACCAAACGTATAGCAAAATTCCAAAACAGCTGATTCGTGATAATGCTAATATGCTCATCGTATTTAAACAAGATGACATCAATTTACGTCACGTGTATGATGAACACGTAAACAGTGATATGACATGGCTCCAATTCCGCGAAATGTGTTCACAAATTTGGAAAGACACATATAACTATTTAGTTATAAACAAAGACTGTCATAAAAACGATGGATGCTATAGAATGAAATTTGACACTTTCGTTCGTTTCGACAATTGATATAAATAAATTAAGCCTTTCACATATAAACATTTTAATATATTCTTTTAGTGAGAAGTTGTGAAATTTGTTAAAATGAGTGAAAAATCTATAAAACAGCAAATAATTAAATCTGCTGAAGCCGTTAAACAGAAGGTCAAGAATATGAAAAATAATAAACTTGATTCTGAATTAGCATTAGAAACAATGTTTAAACCAGTGACGGATCCACTTAAGCTACTGTCTAGTACTCATATTGGCGGTGCTGGAGAAAATGAAGAAGCTAACTCGGAATATTTTAATAGCGGAAAAGTCAATTTAGATCAGGAATTGACTCCTACGCGAAAAAGAAAATTATCTGACCCGAGTGTATCTCCAATTAACACATCCCAAGAGGCATGGAATGAAATTGATGATGGTACTCAAAGTGAATTGGAATTTCCACAAAATTCGAAAGATGATATATTTTTCGAAACGCTTTCCGATGCTCGTTCAACTCCGAATAAAAATTCTGTATCTTCATGGTCATTATCATCAGAAATCTTTAAAGATGTGCCCTTTGGAATTAGATTAGTAAAAGGTAAGCCAATGGTGGGAACGTCACTTGTTTCAGATTTTGATAATAAAATCAAAATTGCGGGTCATGTGTACGAAAAAACATCTGGACTTGTTGAATTACTGTACAAAAAAGAGCCCGATTTAAGCATAGTTACTGAAAATGATAAACAAAACTACAAGACTATATTAATAAACACAAATGCTCACCGGCGTGGGTTTGAGCCCGATCAACAAATAATGAGCAGCAGGGGTTTTAAGTACTTACATATTATAAAACCGTTATTCTCTCAATATAAAACAGTAAGTTCTGTTAAGACTACTAAAGGAAAAGGATTACCATTGTTAAAAAAAGTTAATCCAAAAATTGACTATGTTTATTGGGACGATCCAAATGAATTAGTTGAGAGATTGAAATTATTAATTGCTTCGAAAGATGCTGGTAACACTGGATTGGACAATGAAATCATTTCTATCTTAGAAGAACTAAAAGAATGTGGAGCATTAAATTGAATAAATACAAATGTAAACTATATATTTTTTTATTTCATCCCTAACCTTCGTTTGATTGCAATATGAATATTGATAAATTTGGTCATCACGTTCATAAAAGGTTGCGTGCGATGGACTCATTTGAATTCACTCTTTCAAATAAAGTGCTAGTTCAAAATGAATCTGGTGATTATGATTTGAGACAAAGTAGATTGAAAGGATTACAATTAGCGGTTGCTGCAGATGAAGCTGTAAATAAAGAATACGTTGACCAAAACAATAAACTATTTTGCAAAAAGCATAATTGTCTTACTGAACTTAAAAGTATAAAGGCGCAAATACAACAGTTACAGAAACAGTTAGGTGATAAGTGCTCGAGTACAGATGTCAGTAATATGATAAAAGATCACATTGTGGGACTGAGAGATAATACAAGGACACTATGAGCAAACAAAATGTTGTTGATGAAATCCATAAAGGAGCTAGAAGGAATTTTCCTCGTCGATCAGTAATTATAAAGGGTATTGATGATTTATGGCAATCTGATTTGATAGACATACAAAAATATCAGAAAGTTAACAAGGGCTATAAGTTCATTTTAGTTGTAATCGATGCTTTTTCAAAATATGCATGGGTAGCTCCATTAAAGACTAAAACAAAAACTGAAGTGTGTCTCGCTTTTGAAAAGATTTTAAAAATAGGTCGTAGACCTAAAAACTTACAAACTGATATGGGCACTGAATTTTATAATGATATTTTTCAAAAACTTATGAATAAATATAAAATAAATCA
Organism: Plutella xylostella; assembly: GCF_932276165.1. NCBI lineage: Eukaryota > Metazoa > Arthropoda > Insecta > Lepidoptera > Plutellidae > Plutella > Plutella xylostella. Next base: position 7,878,718 of record NC_064005.1, read on the forward strand.
TTATTCAACATACTCCACAAAAAAAGCTTCAATTGTTGAAAGATTAATAAGAACTTTAAAAGGAAAGATGTTCAAACATTTTAGTTTGGTTGGAAACTACAAGTGGGTTGGATTGCCATTGTATGATTTAGTTGATAAATATAATAATACTGTACACCGTACCACTAAATTCAATCCATCTGCAATTAATTCAACAAATGAATCAATTGTTGCAAAGAATATACAAAAATCTCAAAATTCTACAACATCAAAGAAAATAAAGTTTCACGTAGGTGATATCGTTCGGATCAGCAAGTACAAAGGGGATTTTAAAAAAGGCTATACACCAAATTGGTCAACTGAGTTGTTTACCATTTTTAAAGTAAACAAGAGTGTCCCTATCACCTATCATATTAAAGACCAACATAGTATTCCAATAAAAGGATGTTTTTATGAACAAGAACTTCAAAAAACTAAGTGTCCTCAAATTTATTTGGTGGAAAAGGTTATAAGAAAGCGCGGCAATAAGTTATTAGTTAAATGGCTTGGTCTAAGTCAAAAAGAAAACAGCTGGATTGATAAAACTGATATTGTTAAAAAATAAAGCATATAATAAACGTTTATCCTATCTTTTATTCATTATCTACTTAGTTATGAAAGGAAGAGGACTAATAAATACTTTCATCAATCATTTACCAATTGAGTTACATTTACCGGGGTACAACTACTGTGGTCCTGGCACTCGCTTGCAAGAACGATTGAATAGAGGTGATAAAGGAATTAATCCTTTAGACAGTGCGTGCATGCAACACGATATAGCTTATTCTAAGAACTCTAATTTAGAAGACCGTCATAAGGCTGACTTAGAGTTAAAGAATATGGCAAAACGCCGATTGAAATCATTAGATGCGAGTAGAGGTGAAAGGATTGCATCGTGGTTGGTTAACAAAGTTATGAAAGCAAAACTAAAAACTGGATCTGGTATTAAGTCATTTAAGGCCTCAATAGGAAAGTTAAAATCGCTTATGAAAAAAATTAAACCAAGTAATAACAAAGAAGCTATACAGTTTGCATATTTAGCAGCAAAAAAAATATTTCATAAAAATAATAACATAAAACTTCCAAGAATTATTCCTATTCCGAAAACAGGAGGCATACTTCCACTAATTCCTATCTTCGCTGGTCTATCCGCATTAGGCTCTTTAGCTGGAGGTATTGGTGGAATAGCCAAAGCAGTCAGTGATTATAAGTCAGCTCAAAAAAATCTTGCTGAATCTGAGCGGCACAACAAAATGATGGAATCTATAGCTATAGGTAAAGGTTTATACATTAAACCATACAAGAAGGGGAAAGGATTATGTGTGCGTTCTTCAAAAAACTAATTACTAGGTTACCCAGGCGAGCACTTACTAATATTGATATAGTAAAATTTACTCATGACATACCATACTTTCGAGGTGTTTACATGAGAAACACTTTGCCGACAAAGTCCAAAAACATTGAGTGTGCTATTTTAAATTTAGACAGTTCAGAGAATCCTGGAACTCATTGGGTAGCCTATTGCAAAATAAATAACTATTGTGAATACTTTGATAGCTATGGAGATTTAAAACCACCAATTGAACTGATTAAATACTTAACAACAAAAACTGATATTTACTATAATTACATAAACTATCAAAAAAATAATCCATTTAATTGTGGTCATTTATGTATTAAATTTCTAAAAAAATTCTGGATAAAGCATTTAAAATAAGATGTAGTAGTAAATTTTCTCATTAATATGATGGCATTCACACTATCAGTAACTGGTTGTAAATCAGCGTTATCAACATATTATTCGCCAGCGCTTCAGCTTGACGGTGAATATGAATGTGGACTTATCTTTCTGTCAACCTTTAACTCAATACCTAACATCGACCACAACAATAATAAGTTTTTTTATGGTGATAACGGAGTTATAGAAATACCCGAAGGATCTTATGAGTTATCGGATATTAATGACTATTTAAAAAATAATTTGAAAGATTGCACGTTTAAGTTAACGTGCAATAATAATACTTTGAACACAAATATATTTTGTTCTAAGCATATTCATTTTGAGAAAATTGGTTCTATCGGTAGAATATTGGGTTTCGGAAGTGAAATACTTAAAGCAAATATATTACACGAATCTCTCTTCCCTGTAAGCATTCTACCTTCAACCATCATTCGGATCGAATGTGATATAGTGAGCGGATCATATATAAATGGAAAACCTAGCCATATAATTTATGAATTCGCACCTAATGTACCACCAGGGTATCGGATCATAGAGATTCCGAAAAATTTAATATATTTTCCAGTAAATCAAAATACAGTAAGTGAAATTAATGTAAGAATATTAGATGAAAATAATAATTTGTTAAATTTACGAAACGAACAACTGCACTTATATTTACATTTAAGGCGAAAATGCTAGATTTCATAAATAAAAGAATGGAACCCAAAAGTAACGATGTCAGTACAACACCTACAGTGCAGCAGAAAGTACCTACTAAAAAGAAAAAGCTTACGAAAGAAAACAAGCAATTTTTAAAATACCTTAAACTTCTAAAATGAATATGTTAAACATCATAGATCCTATCGCGCAAGATAATAGTATCGAAAGCTATCAAGTTCATTCGTATAAACCTTACATAAACAGTTTTAACACAAATGATGAAATTCGTATTCCTATTAATCAACAAGACCTTTACGTATTGCCTTCAGCGAGTACAATATACATAGAAGGTTCAGTAAAAGTGTATCGACCAAACGGAGACAAAAAAGAAAGAGTTAGTGTTGTAGAGTTTGTAAACAATGCAATTTTGTATCTATTTCAAGACATTCGTTATGAATTAAACGGTGTAGAAGTAGATAGAATAAAAAATGCCGGTATAACAACCACTATAAAATCTTTGATATCGATGAATGAAAATGAAACAAAAATGTCTCGTTTGTGGGGATGGGACACTGATGGAATAAAAAATACAAAAGGTTTTTTTTCTGTTTGTATACCATTGAATAAAGTACTTGGTTTTGCGGAGGATTACAATAAAATCATAATGAATTGTAAGCATGAGTTGATACTACTACGTAGCAATACGAACCTAAATGCTGTAAAATTAAATACCAATGAAGTGTTAGAAGATATTAGCATAAATAAAATAGTATGGAGAGTACCGCATATAAAAGTATCAGATCGGGAAAGAGTCAACTTGCTTAGATATTTGGAAAAAGATAGAGCTATAAGCTTAGCGTTTAGGAATTGGGATCTCTATGAATACCCTATGTTACCAAGAACCACTAAACATACCTGGTCAGTGAAAACTTCATCGCAATTAGAAAAACCCCGGTTCATAATAATAGGTTTGCAAACACATAGAAAGAACATTGGAAGCGGGGATATGTCACAGTTTGATCATTGTCATTTACGTGACGTAAAAGTTTTTCTTAATTCAACATACTTTCCATACGAAAGCCTCAATATTAACTTTGCTGATGATAAATACTTACTACTATACGAATTGTATGCTAAATTTCAACAGTCTTATTATGGACACCGTTGTGCACCATTGTTGAGTTTAAAAGAATTTAAGGACTTATGTCCTTTGGTGGTGATTAATTGCAGCAGACAAAACGAAACTTTGAAAACGGGTCCCGTGGACGTCCGTGTAGAGTTAGAAAGTGACTCAGAGATTCCCGATCAAACATCTGCATACTGTCTCATACTGTATTGTTGAATATAAACCTCTTTCAAATATTGTGAAAAAAATTACTTGAATTCTGAAAAATATCTTGCTTTGTGTAATGAAATCGCATTACGATGAATATTTTTACCGTTTTTATTTTTATTATATAATTTTATTTTTTATGAGTAATTACCTACTGAATATATATTTTTATTTGTTAACTATTTACAGAAATGAATAAAAAAAATACCTAAAATACCTATTGGTTTCATTCCGATACTTATCTATAAGATTGTGAGCAAAAAAAAGAGTATTTTTAAATTATTAACATTTATTGAGGTATTTACAAGATAATTAACTACTAAGTACAAAATTTAAAATTAAAAAAATATACAACTTAAAAATATATCTTATATTAAAAAACTACGAACTACCTAATTACTTAAAATATTATTTTTAAAAATTATTATCACACATTTTTTTTGTTATTTTTTTAATTAAATTTTCAGTTAAGTCCAATATTTCGTCCATAGGATCTTCACAAACCCACTGACAACTCACTACAGCACTTTCACTGGTTGTGTCCTGGCACTCGTTGAGATCATACACCTCAATCTTAATGACCCTATTACCCTTTCGCATCGTGTTGCATTTTACAAAGGATGATGTCATCATTTCCTTAGCCGTTCTTTTCCTTGAGGTCTTCAGTCGTTTTTTCACAATGTTCTGCGGCTGTGGAACTGGTCTTACCAGTTCAACGTCACTATCTAATCCTTCCAACATATTTTGGGCGTAGTAATAGGGATCATTGGGGTCATGAGTGTCGTCTAGGATCTGTAACAATAAAAATGTAATTAGGAACGCCTATATAAAACTTGCAATAAAATAATTTCAATAAATATAAGTAGGTAGGTACATACCGATAGGGACATTTTTGAAATAACTTCGTAGTAACTATAATGTCAACAACCGCCGCAGTTCGCCTGTAAATCGTATTTGACTGCACATGGCACGTTACCTCCCCTCCCCCACCTACCTAAGACCTACATACCAACAGAATTTAAAATAAGTACTTAAATAAAATTTGTATCAATAAGCTGTTTTTGCTTAGTTGCTTGTTTCATGAATACCTAATATTTATTTCTGTATGCTGAAATTATAGGTAAAATAAGTCAGTAAGAATAAACTCAAATAGTTATGAGAACAAGTGGAAATAAATATATTTGTTTATGAAATAAGTACGAGTGGTAGGGTATATGAAATAAAATAAATTTGTAAGTATTAATTAAATATTCATATTTATTTCAGAAATACAGTGTGTACACAATACTTAACTAAATTAAAAACTACCGATACCATACACAACACCATAATATTACAGCGTGGAGTGAAGTTTAGTCAGGAATATAATATTAAATAAAGTACATCAATACAATTAGGTATAACCATCATAATATTATTATATAAATCATAATAAACTAATTTAGCTAAATATTTTTTGTACAATAATTGCTAATACATTCATGAAAGGCGCTTAATGTTTAAACTAACGAATTTATGTACAATAGTAATAAAGACAAGCCGTTACCCTAATATAATGGACAAATTACCCCAAGCTAATGTGGAGATGTTGTCGCGCTGCAATAGACGCTTATCATCGTTGCTCGACAGAGCAATTTTGTTAACAGTCTGAGTAAATATTTCATGCTTAATCGAACGAAACAAAATATTCTTTCTTCGGATTATTTGTTTTTCAAACAATGATTTTTTGTAATCTGAAATATTTAGTTTCTTTATTACAGCCGACTTTACTCCTTTTGCCTTTTTTATGGACCTGTCATCAGTGCGAATGCAATATAATTTCGATCGTAGGCCTACGAATTCGGATATAATCTTTCCACCCATTTCATCTTTAAACAGGCCCGGTATTTTTTTATTCTGTAACGGTATACCGTGAAGATTGTCGGCGTCGTAGTTACTCGTATCAAAATTATCTAAAAATATATTTTTTAAATCTTTATAAAAGTTTTTGGTCTGTAACATTAGTATGTACGAATCCGTATCTAAATAAAGGATAGACACATTATTTTGATACACTGGTTTTATTACAGAGTAGTAATAGTCATACATATGACTCTTAGATAACTCTAACACTGTGAAACCAATGTAGATTGGTTTATCCAACCGTACGCATTCAGGTTTCATTTGTATCGCAACTAAATCGTCTGATAGTACTGATACAGTTTGGAAATTTGGTCGAGCGATTAGTTTTTGTGCACAAGTTACCTGTTTGGTTTTGTTATTAGAATCGTTCCATTTTTTCACTAACTGCACGTTTGTACGTCGTTCAGTATTTTCTAATGTCTTTCCAAAAATACTGTTGTTCAACAGTTTAAAAAAGTCTTGCTCAAACTTTGACTTTGCTTTTTGTCGTAGTTTTGTATTAAGATCAATATATTTTTTTAAATAGGCACTTTGTCTAAAGTATATAACTCTGTGAACCTTGGTTAGTTTTAAGCCATGCTTTAGACACTGCTTCAAGTGAACATAATGGATGACATATCTATATTTATCATAGAGATTAGGCACAAGTTTATGATTTCGGCCGCCGGGTGGAATGCATTTTTCAGGACAAAAAGGAAGGTCATTATGCTCATGGTGTAAAATTTCAGGATACAATAGGTCTACTTCCAAAATAAAACCAGTATCTGCACTATCAGAAATACTTGAAATATCTAAATTATCAATTTCCTCTTCCGTTAGAAATCTAAAATTACTAAGAGGTAACGTCTGCGACATACAATATCCGTATAAATTATTAGCATCTATGTACACAATAAATGAATCAGGTTCAGATGAGTCATAGTCGGATAAGTACTTGTTATTCGCTTTAGCATAACGCTTAGAGCACATACACACACCACCTCTGATTCCACTCTGTATCATTCGAATCATCTCTAAATCAGTGAGGAGCTCTAGTTTTATTTGAGTTTTGAGAAGCATGCTGTCAAACGATAGGGCACTGATAGTAAGATAGAATAAGCTATCAAGCTCGTAATACTTTTTACAGGTTTTTCTAAAATTTTCAAATATGTCTGTAAGTAATAAAACATCAGTTTTTAAATACAGATCAGTGTATTCACCCAAATCTTTTACAGCGAATTTTGACCATACCGCTTGCGCATGCTCATAATCGGCATCGCTTATATCTTCACCCGTAAGTGAGTTGAAAAAATCTTCCTTTGGAGGCAATGACGTAATCTCATAGCGTTCCATATTTGACATATAGCAATAAGGATAAACACCTTTACGTACCAGCAAATCAAATGCACTATCGTCATGAAAATGTTTTCTCAAATGATGAAATTGAGTTTTCGTTAATGATTTCGCCAATTGATCTAAACTGGTCCCCAGAAATTTAAAGGAATCGATAAAACGAACTTGAATGCTCTCATCTTGGGATATCGGCACGTATTTCGTAAACGAAATATAGTTTTCCTTCGTTTTAGGTATAAGTTTTACAGGGCCAGGTGATAAAGCTAGCTCTTTTATAAACAAGTGGCAGTCGTACCCCGCTAAATTATGAAATACTACGGGAACGAACATAGGTTGTTTAAACTGTAAATTACAATGGGTATGTGCTGCACCGCGATATTTCCCGGTGATATGGCAATGATCACGAACACGATCTAAAAATAAGAAGTTTTTACAGATATAACATCGAGTGGCACTTTCAAAGTCTTTTTGATCTTTTTCCGTAAATATCATGCTTACAGTTTTTTTCAACACTTTATGAATTTTACGTACATCACGATTTAAACATTCGATAAACCTTGCAATACAGTCAACACCGCGGTAACTAACAAACTTATCATATGAGTCATCAAGTGTGCAAACTATCTGGTACGCAAACGCTATCGGCACGTGACGTTGCAACGTGGATGTACTAGCGATGTTAGGGTCATTCTCACAGCCCTCATATTTGACTAGCATTGTTTCTAAGTCGGCATAAATCACAAAAGGCATGTTTTGTTTTCGCTCATAGTTTTTAAACTGCAAAAAACTCCCTTCTTTTGGTATTTCGGTAGCTACTCCACTGCATAAGTGAGTGTTAGCTTGTTCAGGGGTGGAAAAAAATAATAAACAACTTTCGCAAATGTGTAACTTTTGATGGTGTTTAGTTATTTGACTTCTCACTAGACGAGTTAAATTTTTGATAAGACAATAATGAGATGTTTTGTCGTTCTCAATATATAATAGATGGATTACGGTCTTACCCGTTAATGTCTCTGATCTATACAAGGGGCCTGAAATAGTCTTCCCATCTTTCAGTCCATACACAACTACCGCAATGGTAGGGTTGTTTTTTTCGAATGTAGTTATATCCGAAAATCCTACTGGAAAAGACATCCCCTCAATATTGAAAACTTTTCTAAAATCAGGGTAAGACGATACTCGTTCAGGATGTTTCTGAGCGGGAAATAGGGCTGCCACCACACTCCAAAGAAAACAGTAAGGGTCATTGTTCTCGATATTTAAACATGCCTTTTTATTTTTTATAAACTTAGGCAAATTTATATAGGTAGCTAGCACCTCGCAGCGGTTGATATTTGTTGATATTAATCTCGAGATGCGAGTTACTAAGAAATGTCCAACCACTATCCCTTTCTTGAAATTCTTCAATTTTTTTCTTAACTTCATTTACCAAGTTTAAATACTTCGAATCAAAGTCATAATTAAGATATAAAATTTGATTTTTTGTTCCAAATGATTTTATTTCCTGACAATCATTTTTGAACATTAAAAACAATGAGAAGAGTTCTATATTTACTTTAATACAAGTATGCAGTTGTAAACATTTATCAAAAAGGTCCTTTATCTTGGCTCGAATTGAATCAAAAAAGTTATCTACAGAGTTTTGTTCAAACTCGCTGGTAGCTGTAATCCTATATGTGGCTATACGGGACTTGAAAGCTGAATTGATCATCTCGACCCCATCGCATACAGATATCGCAGCGATGTTTTTATGTAAAGTACTACGTAAATGCCCTATCCATTTTTTCCTATCAATTGATGAACGACAAACGGTACAGTACGGCATTATTGGGTAACGGCTTGAAATAAAAAATGGAAATAGGTACCTAGCTAACTGAAATATTTAAAGGAAATAATTATTCAAATTAAATGGAATAAGTAATATTTTTAAATTAGGTACTTCAAAGTTAGGTTAAGTTGATAAATACTTAATATGAATTTTCGATATACTTATGGTTAAACGATGACTGAAATATTATATTGATTAAATGAAATAATATTCAACAGTTGAGTTAAGTTAATTACTTTATAAAAAAATCGCTATAGTAAAATGGAAATGGAAAAACCTACCTAATTAAAAAATGAAAAAAATAAAAATTATAAAAATTAAATGAAATAAGTATAATATTTATTAAAAAACTTCAATAGTTAAAAAACGGTGGTAAGTTGATGAATTTACTTAATATGAATTTTTTCGCTATAGTAAACAGGTTCGCAGTCTCCGAACACGGAGTGCGCTTCCCTGACAAACTTCTGCAGCGCCTGCCACGGCTCGCCGTCCTGCTCAGTCAGCAGTTTCAGATTGAACAGGGCTTTTTTCCACCGTTCCTCAGGCTTAGAGGTTTTAGCGTCAAGTGTGTTGTACACTTTTAGCTCAACATAAAATTCACCGTCGTTAATTAAGCTCTTTCGTACGGAGCCGTTGGCCACGCGAGACACGAAGCTAGACGATATAGGGTAGTTGTCCGGCGCTGCTCTGCTTGCTAGGTTTTCAGCTTCATCCAAAATCCCGAATATGTCCAGTTTGCTTGTGCCACTGGTCTTCTTCTTCTTATTAGTCCTGTAAACAATATATTTATAATTAAATAAACATAAAATATAGGTTTAAATTTATAAGTAGCAGTGGTGTAGGTATATTAAACGGCACGACTGTTAAAATATTGAAAGGATAAAGTGATTTTTGATGTAACACAATATAATAATATAATTTATAAAGGTCTTAGCCCACTTACACATCTCTGTACCCACTCACCAAGCGAGCTGTCTACTTATTTATGTAATCAATGTAAAGTATATTAAAAAAATATAAAATGCATAATTTTAATTTATATTTCTCTGTTGGGTAGAAAAGAGTTGTGTAAGTGGACTTAGACCTTAAGTATGTTCAGTAAATGGCGAGTTTTGTAGATATAGAGAATAACTAACACTTTAATGGTCACACAACACAATTATAACTAACATGTAGACCTCAAGACCTCACAACCAAAATTAATCAGTCTGTATAGGCGTCGATCCCGGTACATGAACCATCGCTGCTCACACAGCTATCGCATCATGCATTATCTTACTAAATTTTTATACAGTACAGCGAAAATAGAGGGTTATGGTATTAAATTAAGTGAAATTTGGAATCATGTACCTAATTTTATAATAAAATAGGGATATGAGTACATACCTTTGGGGTTCTGCTGAGTTATTCTTCCGTTTGTTCGGGGCCGCGACTGCAGTTTTGCTTTTGGATGTGTGCGGCAGCGAGACGACACTTTCGTATTCTGAGTCAGACCTGTAAAACATATTTATTTTTAGCATTTCCATATCAAATTATCTGCACTAGATAATTGGGAGATTAAACTATCTATATTAAATCATTCATTTATAACTAACTTGAGATACTTTACAGATAATTTACTACTTGATGTGTTATAATAAATCAACATATTAAAATAGAAATTTACTTCATTATAACATTAAAGTTTAATTTAGGAGCACACACGAGGAAAAACAAAGAAACTTAACTGTAAGATAAAAAAGTACTCACGAATACTAACATTGTTTCAGGATGTTGATAGATTTTCACAGGAACCATGAACAGCACTTAAGGAATGACTGAAGAAAAACTGAAGGGTTTTACAGAGCGCACAGACAGGCACGGTGATGGCTGAGCGAAGAAAGGACAGCCAAAAAATAATTAATTATTTAAAAACCATTATGGTTGTATTATATAAAATAATAAGTCTTACTTAATAATATTAAATTTTCAACCTTAACACTGCACTTTAAGGCTTACTTAGGTTTTCATTGAGTTAGTCATATGACATTGTGAACTGTGCAATGTAGATGTGTGTCAGTGTCAGTGTGTGAAAATTGCAATCTCTGCAAAATAGATGTTTTCGAGTAGGTAAACCGACATATTTTGCAATAATGAAATATAACACCGGAACACGTTTATTGAAATGCATTTGTGCAACCATTACCCACAATTGGAAAGAGAGGTGTTATACGTTTGACATCTGTATAGGTGAAGTGTTGTGTTTGATATTATTTAATGAAGGAAGAAATAAACGACCGAATAGCGCGCTGGTTAGTAACTCTAACAGTTGTGCAATTAAGTGTTCTGCCCCGGCCGGGGATCGAACCCCGAACCCTCAGCATAACAATTAGAGTTACTAACCAGTGCGCTATTCGGTCGTTATACTTCTTTCTAAAATAAATAATATTGACTGTTATGGGTACAACATGAGACCTTATAGCTTATGGCTAAGAACGGTTATACAAGTGTTAACAGATAAGAATACATAGAACCATACTAGGATCCGTTCTTAGGTACTCGCATGTCACAAACACGAATAGTGCATGATGCGATTCGTTATTATTACCACTTATGTGGTAGTTAATAAATGGGTTTCTTACTTAAAAAAACTCAACTTTGTTCGCTGTAAATATGTATATCTAGGTAGGTATATAAATTTACTTTAATAACAAAGTTTATTAACACCCAAAGTACAGAAAGTAATTTTATTTTATGAACCTATTTTAAAATAGAATCTAGTACTTCCTAATTCATTAACCACTAAACCATCGCATAAATGAATAGAATATGGACAAACAATAATATCATATATCAAGAACTGGCCGCAGCCGCGCTGCCTCGTGATGCAGCGTAAGCAAAACCGTGGAAAAGTTGATAGGCCGGGCGCGAGTTCAATAGTTTTTAATATTAAACATACCTAGGTATAATTTCGCCAATATTAAGACCTTAAGCTGAGTCACAAGCTTTTTTCGTAAAGGAACGTTTAATGTATGTAGTGTAGTGTAGTGTAGTGTGTAATGAACTTATTTATAACTTTAAGTTTATATTGAACCAACAACCTGTGGAATGAAAACCACCATCTTAACCGCTACACCACAGGTAAACAGCCACGACGGTGTTTTCAAATATATATTATATCTCATACATATTCATATTGTTAGCTCCTGGTCTATTAGGCTTGGTAAAACATGGTAAGGAGTACGTAACATTTTATTTGAAATAATCTGAGTTAAATAAATAAGATGCATTTTATAGAAAACATATTTTATGTAAAAAAAACTATTTAGATATAAGTAGGTACTTATATTGAAGACATACTAACTTATATCAAACTAGTATGTTTATAACTTGATACCTACTTGTCATAAAAGAATTTCAAAACGTATTCGCTGACCATTTGGGCTTCAAGTACCTATTAGGTAAATATAATTATGATATTTTATCATACTCATTTCTTATGAAACGGTAGTTTCTTTAGATTGTTCATTTCTTACGCTATGTTTTAGAAAGTGATATCACGATCAAAATGATACCCAAAGTTGAGAACCCCGAATCACGTTACGTACATTGAAACAGACATTTTATTCATTATGGTTTTTAGACTCATACCACATGCAGGTCTTTGGGGTTAAGCATATCTCGACTTGAAGCGAGGACTCTGCGTCTTCGGAGTTGAGTGGCGGCTCCTAAGTCTTAAGCGAGAACTCTGCGTTTTCGGGACTTAGAAGCTAGATCTTACGCGGGAACTCAGCGCTCCCGGGATCGTGCCAAACCCAAGTAAGGTTTAGTCCGGAGGTATCAGTTATGCATAAATAATCAAACAGGTTCCACAGTCTTAAGCGAGAACTCAGCGTTTTCGGGACTAAGGAGCTAGATCTTATGCGGAAACTCAGCGATTCCGGGATCAGTCTAGATTTAAACGAGGACTAAGTGTCTTCGGATCTTGACGCTGTATGATTATTTTAACAAAAACTGATATATACGACTTAAACCGTAAAACAAAAACTTGTTGGTTCGTTAGATTCATTTGTGCAGATAGTTTATATTTGTGTGATCTTTAATAATTAATTCACAGTTGGAAGCACTCATGTAAGTCAGTGTTTAATTAAATTTAGGCAAATAATTTAAAGTATGAAGTTTAGTTCCCGAGCAAATTAGTAGAAATGCATAATCAAAATATTACCTATTAAAATAAATTATTGGGCATTCTACTCAACGAAATCAGCCAGGCGGAGGGCGACCGCAGGGAGCCCCGAACGGAGTGAGGCCTGGCTGATTTCGGTGGAGTAGAATGCCCAATAATTTACTACTAACGGGCGCATTTCAAATGTTTTAAAACAGATTCAGAAATTAACGACACGCGCGACCCGCTATCTATCAGTACGTCGATAGGTATACCTTGCACGACCGCAGTGGTGACGTCATTGTCGCTTTGTGAACCATTCAATTCGTTACAAAAATTTACATTATTTACATTTCGAGTTTCAGATCGTTGTTTTGCAAAGCACACAGTGACGTCATGACCCGGCTTCTTACAAAATGAACACACGCGATTGTTTGAGTTGCTAGGTCTATTCACGGATGTTTTTGTTGCACTATTATTATCAGTCGGTTTGTCAGTTTTTAAACGCTTAGGACATAAACGTTGCACATGGCCAACGCTACCGCATGTATAGCATTTTATTTCGCGGGTAGGTGTACTATGAACATTATACTGCGTTTGCGGAAATTTGATTCACTGAATTTACTTCGAGATTGGCGCGCAGACTCTTGTGCGTTAGTGACCGTAGGTTTAGTATAGATCGATAGAAAATCTACAAGGTCTTTCGGTAGCAACATGGCATTAGAAGCAGCGGCACGAATTTGAACATCCGTTTTGCCACGAATGATGATAGCAACAATTAGATCATCGCTTAAGCCCTTTACTATGTTCAATCGTAATAACGATCGCCTCGCATACTCAGCATACGTGGCATAGCGGTCAGAATTGGAACACATCACATCAAACAAAATATTCGCGACATCGATTCTCCGTGAGCACAGTGGTTTGAATTCTAGTTTAAAGTTGGTCCAGGTACGGTCATTAGTGACCCATTCATTTAACCAACAACGAGCGTCTCCCTTCAGACAGTTGGCTATCCTTGCGAGGCACTCGTTGTCGTCCCAGTTATTTACAATGCGAGCTCTTTCAACTTCCTCACACCACGAATCGATGTCGTTTAAGCTTGAATCAAAATTAGAAATGTAATAATGGGTAGATCTTACTCGTGTTAGGGCGCTCAGTGCGCCAATGAGTCGCTCAGTGGCATCTGGCGCGGCGACACCCCCAGTAGTAGCAGCGGCGGCAGCAGGTACAGCCACGGCGGCAGGGGCCGGCGTCGGCCCGGGGCTGCCCGCACTGGTGGAGGCGCCGAGGCAGGCGCCCGGCGCTAGGATAGCGCGCGCGCCGCTCTCGCTGCACGGCTCGCTGGGCTGCGCGGACCCGGCGCGGGGGACGGCCAGCGCACTACCCTCTAGCGCGTTTAATCGCGACAAGATAGCGCCAAGCTGGTTATGAACTGCATCTTCACCGTCAGAATGCAGCTCCTGCCTAATCCTACCCCTACTTCTAGCACTACGTCGTTCAGCCATTATTTACATAAGCAGTAAGCAATCTAAACTATCAGGATGTCCACTAAAGTCAGCGTCAGGTAGGCTATGGAGCCTATCCCACTTCTGAAATTAGGGATAGCCTAACTTTTAAAATAAAAAAAACAAGCACAGGACACCTACAACCTAGTTATGAACCCTCAACCCCTTAGAGTAATCCAAGTACGCGCCTAGGCTTGCATGCCTTGCACTTTCCAGGTGGTCTGTTAGCAGTAAGTTAGAGTAAGCAAATTGTTATCTTGTTTAGCTCGTAAGTCATTTTGGTCATTGAATATATCAGATCGATTTAGCATGCGCTTCTGCTAAGACGTGTCTCGTTTTAATTAAATAATTAGTTTTTAAAAACCTTCCGATCGCTCCCGCAATCTTGACTGGCGCAGCCGATTCGGTAGGATAACTGAATTATCCCGTGAAAATTCGGTTATAGAACTCTTACCGGTTTTCCGCGCGTTCCGGGAAACGCGCCGCGGATAGTGTTAACAGTGTCCTACTGCGAACCAAACAAATGTGTCAAGGCGGAAGGATTATACCGACCGGCTGGTGAGTACAACTTTTCACCTCCTGTCCAAATTCCCTCTACAAGTAAAATTTCTTGGGTTATCTTGAGATAAGAACTCTCTCATTATAACGTTATCTATAGTTAGAAATATTAGTACTTACTAAAATTTGTAATATATATATACCTATAAATACTTGTGTTATAAATAAGATTAAAATTTAAACTTAGACTAAGTGAATTGTGTAATAAAATATTCAAAATGCCTGATCAGGTAGGCATGGAGAGTATAACGCTCATTCCGGGCGAAGTACTAAAGATCATACCCATCTTTAATGGGGATAAACGCATATTAAATTTGTTTTTGGCTAAAAGCGAATATATTATAGAAAGATTTAGAGGTAATGAGGCCCAAGACACATATATCATGCATGCTATAACCAGTAGACTAGCAGGTGATGCTGCTGCCCTTGTAAGTGAGAGGCAGGATATTATGCACTGGGATAATTTTAAGGAATTACTCGTGCAACATTTTGGAGACCCGCGAAACGAAGAGTGTATTGCCATAGAATTAGAAACTCTCAAAATTAATCCTAACGAAAGCTATCTTGATTTTTGCAACAGGATCCAGTCAGTGCGTTCTATTTTAATTTCAAAGGTAAATAGAATCGAAGACGCGAACATAAAAAATAGTAAAATTGCTATTTACACCAATACGTCACTCAACGTATTTTTGTATAATCTCCCCGAAAATATGGTGCGCATTGTTCGCCTTAAAGCCCCCGCTACTTTGGAAAAAGCATTGGAAATTGTATTGGAGGAGGTCAATTTCCACGATCAGTATGTTATGCGTAATAAAATGACTCTTCCTAGCTCTATGGTAAAGTCTCAGAACACACTAGTAACAACGCCCACACAAAAACTCGACGCAAAGCTTATCAGTTATGGCCAACTCCAGCCAACCGGCCTTAGACCGATATTACCCACCGGTTACACCCCTCGATTTAATAATAGTATGGCAGTCCAATCATTTAATAATCAACCCTATGGCTACAGGCCGCAGTTAGGGAACAGCAATCCACAAATTGGGTATAGGCCACCACAGCCACAATTTGGTTACAAGCCTCCGCAATTCGGATACAAACCCCCGCAGTTCGGATACAAACCCCCGCAGTTCGGCTATAGACCACAGTTTGGTATGACAACTGCACAAAAATTCGGAAATAATAATCCTCAACAAATTGGGTACAAACCCACAGTCCCTACTTGGAACAAGCCCGCGGCCGCACCACAGCATGTTTATTCAAACGATGTGTCGATGAGAACCGCACCTCAGAGACCTAACCAGGGTTTTAAATTAAATGAACTGTGCCTCTACGAAGAGGACCAATACCAACCAAATTATTACAACCCGGAGCAGTACGTCTACCTAGACGATGTACCTGCAGAACAAGTACATCATCCAGATATCGAAGGTAACTTTTCTGACTGTCAATTACAGGAATCATCCGAGGAACTGACACAGGAAAATGCAACCCCTGAACAAATAGAAAATTTTCACATAACAGCCTCAAACATCCCCCGGAAAAATTAGAATTAAATTGTGACCCGAACTTAAAATTACCGCATATTTATCTTCCCGAAATCAACGGTAAATTCATGATAGATTCAGGAAGTATGAAATCTTTTATAAGCCCACGTTTAGCATATCAGTATTTTCATGACCAAATAGTTCACGAACCATTCGAAGTGATTAGTACACACTCATCAAGTAAACATAACGAAGTCATAAATATTCCGCTATTTCCCAGCTTAAATAATTCGGGTCAGCACAAATTCTATATCTACAATGTAGATGCGCGGTACGATGGACTTATCGGCTCTGACTTGTTAGAGCAGTTACAAGCCATTGTTGATTATAAACATCACGTGTTACGAACGAACACGACATCTATACCTATTATACACAATCGCGAGGACCACGTCATAGAACTGGCCCCCCGCTCTGAACAACGAGTGAAATTGCCGACTGATTTATATTCAGGCGAAGCGATTTTAAATTTTACGGAATTTTGTGAAGGAGTAAGGATGCCTAGCGCGCTAGTTAGGTGTACAAATGGATATGCTACCACGGTTATTCAAAATACTCGTGATGAACAGATGACATTAACTATAACACACCCGTTTAAAACAGAACAGTATGAAAGTAGTACGGAATGTCAGGTTAATAGTATGATGGATGAAAGAAATATTGAAATAGATGAGATATTGACACAAAACTTAGCCAAATTACGACTTGATCATATGAATGCGGAAGAACGTCAGCAGATACATAACTTATGTATGGAATATAAGGACATATTTTATAGCGACTTACTTCCTCTCTCATTTACGAATCAAGTAAAACACTTTATAAGAACAAAGAACGAGGACCCTATATACGTAAAACCCTACAGACAGGCCCCTATACAAGCAGAAGAAATAAAAAAACAGGTGGAAAATCTTTTGAAAAATAACGTCATTCAGGAATCATTTTCCCCTTGGAGTGCACCAGTGCACCTCGTCCCTAAAAAGATGGATGCATCCGGTGAAGCTAAATATAGGATGGTTATAGATTACAGGCGCTTAAATGACATCACTATAGACGACAAATATCCTCTCCCTAACATAACCGACTTATTTGACAAATTGGGTAAATCATCTTACTTTTCTACTTTAGATTTAGCCAGTGGCTACCATCAAATCGAAATCAATGAAAGCGATAGACAAAAGACGGCATTTAGCACCCAGAACGGCCATTATGAATTTTTGAGAATGCCGTTCGGCTTAAAGACAGCCCCAGCAACATTTCAACGTGCTATCGATAATGTCCTTCGAGGTTTACAAGGAATACACTGCCTGGTATACCTAGATGATATTATTATCTATTCTGCAAGCCTAGCAGAACACATACAAAAATTAAGGGCAGTCTTTGAACGACTTAGATCCACCAACTTGAAAGTACAGCTTGATAAGTCTGAGTTTCTAAGAAAAGAGGTTTTGTACCTTGGGCACACCATTACAAAAGACGGCCTTAAGCCCAATGACGATAAGGTTAAAGCTGTATTGAACTTTCCCTTACCTAAAACAACGACAGAGATTAAAAGTTTCTTGGGTTTGATTGGATATTATCGAAGATTCATTAAGGACTTCGCTAAAATAACTTACCCTTTAACATCTTGCCTTAAAAAGAAAAACCGAATTATAATTGACCAAAAATACATTGACTCATTTCAGAAATGCAAGGAACTTTTGACTAACGCACCCCTACTACAATATCCCGATCCATCTAGACCGTATATTCTTACTACTGACGCATCCTCTGTGGCATTAGGCGCGGTCTTATCGCAAGGCACTGTTGGCAGCGACCAACCAATCGCCTACGCAAGTAGAGCACTCAGCGACACCGAGTCTCGCTATAGTACTATCGAGAGAGAGCTCCTAGCTATAATATGGGCTGTAAAACACTTCAGGCCATACTTATACGGCCACAAATTTCTGATTTACACTGACCATCGCCCATTGTCGTGGCTATATTCCATTAAAGAGCCAAATAGTAAACTTACCCGATGGCGGTTACGTCTATTAGAATATGACTTCGAAGTAATTTACAAAAATGGCAAACAGAACACCAACGCCGACGCCTTATCTCGAATCAAAGTGAATGCTTTGACGTCCGATGACGACGCAATGTCTATGCAAGTAAACATTGACGACAAAGAGAAACGGCTTCAAGACCACATAAACGACTTGACTAAAAAACATAGAAGACTGTTCTAATAAACCCCAACGACATGATTCTTCGACTATCACTATTTCCGATTCCTCTGCAACGATAACAGGCTCTGAAGAACCTGATAACTATCCGGTCCGCTCATTGTCGAGTCATTCACAAACTATTCACTCTGCTGAAGACTTAGAATCATTTGGTATTCCTATATTACAAGAGGCTATAGATACGAAGCCCAATCAAATACTTGTATTCGTTTGGTTTAAGAACGACATACAAGTCACACATACAACTAGAGACAACCAAAAAGTAATAGAGGTATTTTTGCCACCAGATAATGAGGATTTAGTGAAGCGCTTTTTAAAGGAATATATTAACCTAAAAACAAAATATTTTATATATTTTGAGGACTTAAGACACCGGAAGTTATTTACGAAAGTAATAATATATTTATTTAAAAAGGGTTCCGTTGAGTTTTTAGAGTGTACCGAAAGGGTTGTATACATAGAGGATGAGAAAGAACAAAAGGCCATTGTGTTGAAAATGCACGAAGGTAAGACCTGTCATCGCGGAATAAAAGAGACGTTAGTTAGGATACGCAGACATTATTACTGGTTAAATATGAGAGATACTGTTGCTGCAATATTGAATGGATGTGATGCATGCCAGAGAATGAAGTATGACAGGAAGCCCATAAAGCCCGTTCTACAACTTACACAAACACAGGATGCTCCTTTTCAAGAGGTGTTCATAGATTTGTTTACAATTGATGGGATATATTATCTTACCCTCGTAGACGCCTTTAGTAAACTCGCACAGGCAATAGAAGTCACAAACCGATCAACTCCTGAAGTTATTCGGGCCCTGATTAAATATTTCTCATACTACGGAATACCTAAGAAAATTACCTGTGACCCCGGAAAAGAGTTTAATAACGAGCTCATGAAGGAACTAATGACGATGTATAAAATAGATTTACACATAACAACCCCCAATAATCCAAACTCCACTAGCATTGTAGAAAGATTCCACTCAACTATTATCGAAATTTATCGCCTAGCTAAATATGATCAAAAATGTACCGACGCAGCATCTGTCATGACGTACGCCATACTTGCATACAACAACACCATACACTCCACCACAGAACTGACACCGTTTGAAGTAGTTTTCGGACATACAGACTCCAGTAAAATCTTTGAGGGAAACTTTGAGAAAAACTACATGCAACAACTATTAAAAGACCATGCGAAGCGTACCAAATTTCTGTATAAACACATAGCTCAAATGACTCTGTTAGGAAAAGAAAAAGTAAAGGAAAAGAAAGGAGGTGAGACCGGACATGAATTCGCGACAGGTGAAGATATCTATGTTAAAGATATCAATATTAGGAAGAGTAAAGATAAGCCCAGATATAATAAAGCGGAAGTTGTAGGTCAGGTACAAAGAAATATTATTCCCGTAAGGATAGGACATAGAGATACCAAAGTCCCCATTAAAAATGTGAAACGTCGCCCACAGGTGGTGTCTGGTCACCCTGACCCTGATCACGTTGAGCCAGGCCCATCATCTGCTCAAAATTGAGAAAAACCCAGGCGTACTACCCGTTAAACGAGGCCATGCTTATAAGCAGGAAGATAAGTGGATTATTATTAAAGTGTTAGATTTAAGCGACTTATACAAAGATTTAGTTTTTAACATAGATAAGTATAATGAGTTTTCTAAATTAGTAGATATAAACAAACCAAATGCATATGAGTTTTTCGATTTACGCAAACAGGTAGATTTCCTTAAAGAAAAGGCTATAAGTAAATCCGGAGAGCTAACGCCCACGCGTAGATTCAAACGAGGCATTATCAACCCCTTAGGATCACTGATTAAAGTTATTACAGGAAACCTGGATAATCAAGACGCTATTCGTTACGAGTCACTAATATCTCAGTTAAAGGGCAATCAGATTATTACAGATAAGAAAATTATGGTTATCTCCAAAATGATGGACAGTTTCATAAATAGTACTGAAACCTTACATGAAAATACTTTAACATTAGACGCACGTTTCAAAAAGATGGAAAAACTTGTAAAAACTATAGCAAATAAGGAAACCAGTTATATATACTCAGTATACATTTTAAGTATGTTTAATATGTTCTTAAATAATTTTCGAACCATTCATACTACTATACAAGAAATTGAAACTGCGTTGGCCTTCAGCAAATTGTCAGTATTACACCAAAGTATTGTGAACTCTACAGAATTATTATCTTTGTTACAATCTATTTCTAAAAATGCAAATTTAATGTACCCAGCAACTCTTGAAAATTTGGTTAATCTGGAAAAGACAATAATTGTTAAAAGCTATGTAAAAGAGAGTCAGATAACGTTCATAATGGAGGTACCCTTAATAGATAATAATACCTATAGCTACTATCAAATATATTCACTACCTATATATAATAGCAGTCGCAATATAACCCAAGTAATTATTCCCAAACACCCCTACCTATTGGTGAAAGGTTCGGAATACCTGCCGGTCCAACACCCCTGCGAGCAGCTCGCCTCCGACGACCAGTTCCTGTGTACCGAGGATAGCACTGTCTTATACTCACCACCTACCTGTGTAGAACAGCTGATGAAATTTAGTATAAATTATAATGCCTGCACCCCATACGCTATAGATATAGAGACAATCAAAGTTCAACGGATTGACTCTACCAGCTGGATTTTATATGCACGAGAAAAATCCATGTTTTCCACTCAATGTCAGAATGATATAATACACCAACAGATACAAGGCACCTATATACTAACTATATCTAACATATTATGTGATTACCAGCTGGAGAATTTCTACCTACACCATAGACAACACTATTTTACTAGTCTACAGTACAAGGCGCTACCAATAATAGATCTACCAGAGCTTCCACAAGACAACGTGACTACATCCCGCACCGTGAACGTGAAGGGTGTCAATTTAGACAACCTACGACAGATGTATAACACTCTACAAAGTGAAATTAGTGAAAACAGTGAAAATATCTCAATGCCCACAGTGCAAGTGAAAAGTGTTAGCTTAGCAACCCTTATTCTGTATTTCTTGTTAATCATATGTGCCATTGGTTTTTCTATGTATAGTTATAGAGTATTGATAATGTCGAAGCTTCGAAATTCCCGGAATCAAGAATCTTCCAGTAATTTCGATCTTGGGGATGGAGGAGTTATGAACCCTCAACCCCTTAGAGTAATCCAAGTACGCGCCTAGGCTTGCATGCCTTGCACTTTCCAGGTGGTCTGTTAGCAGTAAGTTAGAGTAAGCAAATTGTTATCTTGTTTAGCTCGTAAGTCATTTTGGTCATTGAATATATCAGATCGATTTAGCATGCGCTTCTGCTAAGACGTGTCTCGTTTTAATTAAATAATTAGTTTTTAAAAACCTTCCGATCGCTCCCGCAATCTTGACTACCTTTAATCAATTAATATTTACAAACTTAATTAATCATTTATCAAAAATAATTTACACAACTAAATCACAAAACTAAACCACGCTAAACACAACTATAACCTATCACTAAATAACCTAGCTACACTAGATACGAGCTGAACAGTGCTAACGCTTCGACGGCTGGATCGGGAAAGAGGGCGGCGCAACCTCTCACTCCGCTTTTATAGGCGCGCGGCTAGTGATGCTCTCGGGGTGGCGGACACCGCTAACATTACAATTATGGTTATAAGTCGTGGTATCATCGAGATATTTTTATTATACCTACCATGATTTCAACAAAAATAATAACCATTATGTTTTTGTACGATTTTCTTTTTAAACTTTCTTTCGTCTTCTTTTTCACATAGCAATTTTTCCCCGAATTGATAAAGTTTTCATCTATATTCATTTTCATCTTTGACAGTTTTCCGATTTGTTATGTCTTTCTTTAGATAAAACATTCACAAATATTAATAGCTAGGTACCTACCATGAAACAATCTTATTCTTATACAGTGTGCTGCAAAAGTACTAGGTACTTATAGAGGGTGTTGCAAAAAGGGTATACTAAGCCGAAACCTACATGTGTAGCATGGTATATCTAGGCCTAAAACTGAAATCAGAATTTGATAACTCGCCAAAAAAATAAATCATTTTCCATAGTAAAAAAGTCACGTGACCAACAAAGTTTCTATGGAAAATGATTTATTTTTTTGGCGAATTTCCAAATTCTGATTTCAGTTTCGGGCTTAGATATACCATGCTGCACATGTAGGTTTCGGCTTAGTATACCAATTTTGGAACACCCTGTAGTGAAGAGAATTGCGAATTTACAAAAGTCGTACAACAAAAGAGGTTCAAAATGGCGAGCTGTTTGATCTCCTTCAGACATACTACACACTCTTTTATAACACCTTGTATGTAACAGAAAAAATACACTTTTGCTATATCCGTGTGATTTTAGAACAAAAGTTGTTCAGAACCACCCCACGAGTCACTCCCTTTCGAGTTACTATACCACTCTTGTAATTGTAATATCCTGTGTGTTGTTGTGTTAGTATACTATTAGATATGTTGTTATAAATAATACTTCAAGGCAACCTGCGGCCTGTGAATTTAGCGATGTTTATCTACATCGATAACAACACTTTGTGAAATCAAGAAAAGCGTCGTTTCATCAAAATCATCTAAATGGGGGTTGCACTCAGTACCATCACCATCAACTTAAGGGCGCTTTTTATGTAAGTATGTCATTTTCAGGTTGCTGGAAATAACAACACCTCATTTTCTTTTTCCAACTTGTTGTGATGTAATTGAGTTTCAGCACTTAATTGTCGGTAGTTGCGGTGTGAGCAATAAACTGGGGGTGTATTCTCAAAGACGTGTTTTTTTACTAACCCTCAAATTCATAGAACGTATTGTATAACTTTACAACAAGGTTAAAATTTATTTTGAAACACAAGAGTTTCGACTCTTTACGTCAGTCAAAAAGTTAAAATTCGTATATCACAAGGTCCATTTTAATCCTATTGTAAAGTGACAAAAAGCTCTATGAATTTGGGGGTTACTTTACTTTCCGCGGGATTAGCGACCAAAAGTGAGTCTTGAGGTAAGCGTCCACCTTTCGCCATTATACACAACGGACGCGTATTCTTGGTCTTGGTATAGAAAATCCATTCCGTCCAATACTTATGATACCGATAGGAGGCGCAAGGTAACCTTTGGCTTCCGATAGTTTGTATTATACCGTTTTATAAAATTAGGAATATATAAAATATGTGAACTAATAGATAATAATATTATATTCATAATTTTTCGTCGCTTTTCAATATATAAATAGACGAATCCTTTATGTTAACTATTGTTTTTTAACCTAGGTATCCGTATTTTGCAGAATTTAAATTTTCATGAAAGCACTTTCATCTGTATACTTAACAATTATTGCCCTTTGTTTATAATTTGTAAATTAAAACAGTGAGGCTATTTTAGAACAGGGAATTTATCCTGGTAAAATTCCATACCACTTTAACGTGCGGAGGTTCTGAGTATCTTGTTAAGAGTTTCTCGGAAACTAAATTTATGATATCAAAGTCTAAAAATATGTTGAAGGGGAGGACTCTTCATAGTTTGTTCTCTGATCTTGAAAATGCAATTTGCCCGATTCTTTTGATTTTTGAAACTCATGAACAGTAAGTATACATGTAGTTTTGCTGTATTCAATCTAGTCAAAATCCTTTTCCAATCTCATATTTTAATTATACCAATCCATTCATTGTACTTCTGTTACTATGTTGTAAGTACTCGTATTTAAGACTAGGATTTTTTTTAAATGCCATAATTTTTTTCTATTTTAGGGCCAAAAATAATAGTATTGTTTATAAATTATACTCTTGTCTAGCGCTACAAGAATATCCGTCGTCTTGCAACGTTCGTTCGTCACGATGTTGCATGTGCGCACGGCAGCGCTGCAGCGCTTCGAATTTATTGTTTTTTGCTACAGCGATAAAGGCTCGCCCGGTGAGTAATTGCCTTTAATTTTAACCGCTTATGTGCTTTGCTGTATGCAATTTAAGCGGAGATTTATAAGCGCTTAGTGCTGACTTCGATGGAACGATGATCGTAGGGCATGCTATAGGAAGTTGGTTGCGTAAGTTTCTTCGGTTTTGGTACGCTAATGAACGGTTTTATTTATTTTTGCGGTGATAGTTAAAGGTATTAATAAGTAGGTCTTTGGGGGTTTCGATTAAGTTTTGAGAAGCTGATAAAACGTACACAACCTGTAGTGAATCGTCTATCGAATTATTGTCGAGTATCGATTTAAATCAATCGACAGCATTCGCGATTCGTACATAGACACACTTACCAGAGTTATCAGCCTGCCGCCAACACTAGTACCTCACTAGTAACGCTAGTGTTCTCAGTATTAACTAAGCAACGTGTGTACCTATGGTAGCTCCAAATCTAGACTCGTCTCAGGTACCATTTCCACTCCAAGAGGGTCTGGTTTCTTCGCCCCAGACTGCATGTACGAGCACAGAAGGAGCCTTCGGAGTGTACTACATTGGGACAAACAAACCTGACCCCTCTCTGGTAGCATTGTCATTTCAAGGGGGTCAGGTTTCTCTGCACCAGACTGTACGAGTATAAACGGCAGCGATGACTCGAGCTTGGGGAGCGCACTACATCGCTTCCAAAGGTCCAAGTCGAACCGCCTGAAATATTCACGATGCATTCGTGTTCTTGCAGTTTCGTCCATTAGATAATATCTAAGCTAAGGTTGCGCTTTTGCATAATGCATCAAACGCCCGCGCTACGGTGAAATATGCGCCAAATTATCCGGCCATTTGCGAAAACATCGGCTTTTAGCGTTCTGCTTTATTGGTAGTTAGTAGTCGCAATTGGAGCGAAAAGCCGTACTTCAAAGGCTATAATAAGGCCCACATTCGGCACTGATAGGCTTATCATTATGACGAGGAACCGGCTTCCTTGATGCGGCCAGAATTCGTATATCTTATTTTACATAAATAACATGGAACGAAAGGAGCCTCGCCGAGTGACTTATAAACCTGTGGGATTACCACCACCGATCATTAACAGGCGAGTTTCGCTGCTTATGGATTGTTAATTAAATAAATAAAATAAATATGTGGGGACATCTCACACACGGCCATCCGACCCCAAGCTAGGTAGAACCTGTGTTATGGGTGTCGGACAGCTGATATATCTACACAAATACATAGATAGATACATATTGAATATATAAACGACAACCAGACACAAGGCAAACACAAATGCTCATCACACAAATGTTTGCCCTGGGCGGGATTCGAACCCGCGGCCCTCAGCTTCAGAAGCAGCTTCACTACCGCCTTAGCTACGGTGCCGTCAATTCTTAATGTTCTGTGGTGGTACGGCAGCTGTGCTGCGACTGCCAATAGGTAATCGTTTTGGTGACACATCCTAGTACTTACCTACTACTACTAGTACTAATGTTTGTCATCAACTAAATAGGAAAATGTAGCGTGTAACCCTACTGTTGAACTTAATCAAAAACGGCGATACGGCTCGTGACCAATCGATCAATCGACCATTGTACAGCGAAAAGCGGGTGGCTCGCTTGCGAGTCACCTCAGAATATTCCTTCGGATTACGCAGTCCTGAGCATGTTATTCCTCTTTCGGATAAAAGTCCAAGAACCCTACAAGTATCTACCATCAACGAATTACATCAATTTGTACTCAAATAAATAAACAAAGAAAGAAAGTATCTTTAGCGGTCGAGTCGCCTATCACATCTTTCGACCCTTTAAGCAAATCAGCACTAGATAGCGACCCACGCCGTATTACAGTAAATGGATCCAAAATAAGGGGCATTCCCGACCAGTCTTCGTTAAAATCCTAACTTATATTGTAAATGCAAAAGTAACTGTGTCTGTCTGTATGTATGTCTGTCTGTTACTCTTTCACGCCAAAACTACTTAACGGATTTCAATGAAATTTGGTATATACAGATAGGTTTAGACTCTGGGAAAGAACTTAGGTACTTAGTTAAATAAGTCTGTTTATTTTAAATTTAAGTTTTCTTTACTTACCTTCTCGTGTTGTGGTCGCATGTATTTAGAAAGTACACATTACAATAATTTTACTCTAGTCTTAAATTATCTTTTAATGTGTAACTTATCTGTTTTGTGATCCTTAAATAAATAAATAAATAAAAAAAAGAACATAGGCTACTTTTATCCCGGAATTCCCACGGGAATTTTTTTGAAGGCGAAGCAAAGCTCGCGGGAAGATCTAGTTGACTATAAATAACGTTTACGTTTTACGTTTTTAAAACCACCATAACGTAAGTTTTCAAGGCACTCCCCAAATAGCATGGAAATCGCAAATTTTCAAAAAATAATAATAATAATAGAATAGTAAGTATATAACAAGTGCCTAAAATTTAAAAAATAAAGAAGTAACAATGTCTTCTCATTACGGAAGAGCCCGGAAGGCCTCAAGGCAATTTTCTCGAAGCGTTTTCACAAAAATTAGCTTTTCTTAAAGACTCCCTGCCTGAGCACAAAATGATTGTATATAATATATAAGTACATACCGGGTGTAACTAAATTGCTACCGTATTAATAAATGATGTGCCTACTTACTGTGTACGCAAGTTTCTCTCATAATAAAAATCGTTCAGTGTACTGGGTAGATTCACATACACGCGGGAAGATAACCAATGAAATTCCACCGTTTATAACATAATATTGGATATGGCTGTAGACTAGAAGGTACATTGAGTTGTTATATGATACACATACCTATACGGTGCCTCAATATCCGTAGCCTGATAGGACAATTAAAATTGTAATTGGGCAGTTCTTCTTTTTAACCTACATAATGAATAAAAAATTATTCCGAATTTGAAAAAAATAACTATAGCTTTTTGGTGAACTTTTATAATTTTTATGATAGCTACATATCTATTCTATCGAAAAAAGTGGTTGGCCGCGTAGTTTACGTATTTTTTCAAGATTTTCAGAACATAATACGTGGATAAGGCAAAGAAAATTACAACTTCGTCACTTTTGATTTGATCCTTTATTTTTTTTAAAGAAATAGGCTTCGTCGATTAAAATGAAACTATTTTGATACGTTAATAAACAAAATAATGTTTTAGAAAACATATGAAGGAATAGATTTTTAGTAATAACAAAATATTTATTAAGTAGTTATTACCACTCTGTCACTATTTCAGCTAAAATGAATCTTGTTTTTGTTATAAATATTTTTTCGTTACTAATTACAGTCAAAAATTAACAGCATAGACGTTAACATCAATGACTAAATTTAATATGATTTTTCCAAAGTTGCACTATTTATTACATAACATATAAACGACCAAAAACAAGTTGACTACCAGGAGACACCAATCGTTACAGAGTGGTAAACGATGTGACAGAGTTGTTATTCTATTAAATATTAGGAAGCGTTTTGGAATAAAACAGTTTTATTTAATAAGAATGATTTAGTAACTTACATATAAATCATTGTGGTTTCAATTTAGTCAAAGAATTAACTGGAGATATCTTTATAATTAGTATAACTAATGAAATCACACTTGAGAACCTCTGGAGAGTGAAATATCCGTATTTCAGGAACTTAAAGGACAAATTGGTTCCAACTACATAAAATAATGTTTAACTGCACAAATAATATTTTCGATAACCTAAAATTTAAGTAAAATTATGAAAAATTGCGTAATTTGTTAAAGTTTTAATCAGCCATAATTCGAAAATACAGCAGTGGCTCTTAAAACTTGAAAAAAATTCTTTTTCCTTTTTTAATTACCTTAGAAGCTGGAAGGACTTTAATGTAATCATCAAACATCCGATAAATCATTCTGCACCATATTAAAAAGTCTACCACATTCATCGTCTGTTCTTGAGAACAATACCATGAAATCACCTTTTTCACTAACGAAACTTTTTATTACTGCAGCGCAAGTGTATTGGACGTTCCTTTCGCTTCGTACTTTAACCAAAACGTGTAGTTTCTCTTCATTTTTTCTTTGATGAATATCCTCAGGTTGGAGTGTTTGGTAAGAATGTGACAGATTGGTCGTGTGACAGAGGGGTAAAATGTGTTGCAAAGTCGATTAGTGTTTAAACAGTAACATAAGGTGTATTATTTACATGTTGATTGCAAAGTAATCGTTATTACCAATGAGTAAATAACAAAATAATAATTTAATTGTATTTTATTTTAACAATTACCTACGTGACGAAGCTGCCGCCAAATAAACCCACGCACCTCCTGTCATACTTTGCGGGTGGCTGATACGAGGTGTCTGGATCTCAAAGGGGAAATCGTACCAAGGCAGAAAGGAGGCCTAAAACTCTGATTGATGGCAATAAGGATGAGTGGCTCAAACAAATATTTTAAATGGCAACGTACGTGACAGAATGTACCTACTAAAACATCAGGTAGTAAGAGACAAATTTTCAACATTTTTTAAAAATATTTCAGTAATATTTTAAAAATATATATTTTGTTTTACTAAATAGGTAATGTCTTCTGGAGTTTAAATAATTTTTTATATTTTATGTCGTCATATATTTTTTTTGTAACATTATGGAATATACGCAGGATGAAGTGGCGGGAGACAGCCAAGATTCGTATGAAATACAGCTCTGTCACGCGGATTTACCACTCTGTAACGTAATTTTAAATACAAAATTATAAATTTATATTTTTGTAAACGTGCACAGCCGTTGTGTTTTTAGTACAATGCACGTTGAAATAGAAATAAATAAATAAATATTTGTAAACCTCATGATTTTTTCTTCTCAACTGATGGAGACACCGTTATGTAGGTTAAAAAGAAGAACTGCCCAATTATCATTGGTCAGGATACTACACACAACCCTATGGTTAAGGTATTCCTTGAACCTTCAGTAGTAAGTCCATATAACTCATCAGTAGATCATAAAGGTAAGCGTCTACCTTTAGGCATCGTACGTAACGGACGCATCACATTCGTTTAGTTTGTATAGAAATTCACACAAGTGCTTCACCTCACCGGCATTTCCGATGCCTTTACTCCATACATTTTTGAAAATCCCTTTTGTCCGATACATTTTACCATATCGATAAGTGGACGCTTGCCTTTAAGCTGCTATGACTCGTCAGTAGATAGTAATCTCTTTTGTCTCACACATATCGAACTTGTTGAAAAGGCCCAATAGGTTCTACATATCAGCGCGTCTGTGTGTTCAATAGTTAGGCACTAAACCTGCGCAGGTCCATTGAATTTCAAAATCTAGGTCTCGAACGTGAAGCCTATAGACGGCTCTGTTTCTATGTAAGCTTGAAATTGTAAGATAAGCGTATTAAGCCTGCACACACACAGGCATTGCCAAATTATGTATACGTAAGTTTGTAACGTGTGGGCTATGTTATGAGCGGATAGGGTTTTGCGGATCCCCAATAAATCTATACTGCTCAACGCAGTGATTATTTATTAATAATCATAGCATTATGCTGAGCCGGAACCCTTTTGCTAACATGATAAATACACATATTGCTCATCTATTCTATTTTCTGCACCTGGAACCTTTGTGCATATCCCCTAGGTCTAGACTGCCTGCTCATCTATTTTAACATATTTCTGTCTGATATATTAATATCGTGTGTTTACGTTATCTTCAATCCTAATGTAATATTTTCATTGTGTATGTATTGTGAAAAGCAAATAAAGTCCTGTGTATGCATTGTGTAAAGCAAAATAAAGAATTTATCTATGTTTACAATTATATCGCAACCTATCACGTGAGTACAAATGTGCTGCGAAAAGAGGGTGACTAGCTTGTGAGCCACCTCTGACTACCCCTTCGGGGATTACAGTCTTGAGTGCATATGTGTAATAATATCTATCGAAATTAAAATCGCGATCCTCCTAAAACTTGCGGCCGTGGTTTGAGAAATGATCCGTTCTCCACCGAGTCAGAGATTAATGATTGTTAACTTAAACTCCCCCCAGATTTAGGTCCCGTAATCGGCTGCTGCATCTGTCGTTAGTGTATTAATGACATCACCTACGGAGAATAGCACCTTCGACAAAGATGTTTTACTACGAACTAGATGGAGTATCAGTGCAATATTAATAACAAGCTATCTCGCCGAGCTTCGCTTCACCTTAAAAAAAATCCGGAAGGGAATTCCGAATAAACAGTAGCCTATGTTCTTTCTCAGGGTCTAGACCCCTGGTACTCAACCTTTTTTTTTTCGCGGGCCACAAAAACGTTTAAGTCATGGTTTCGCGGGCCACAAGCAATATTTTTTTGTTTTTTTTTTAACTATTATAAAGCGATGTAAAATATCGAATATAATATAAAAAAAACACACGCATATTCCCTATTATCTCTCATGGCACGCGGGCCACTGATAAAGGCCTGGCGGGCCGCATGCGGCCCGCGGGCCGCAGGATGAGTATAGCTGGTCTAGACCATCTGTATACCAAATTGTACACAAATCCGTTCAGTAGTTTTGGCGTGAAAGAGTAACAGACAGACAGACACAGTTAGTTTCGCATTTATAATATTAGATAGGATTAGTTAGGATTGGGGAGTTGGTATAATGTAGGTATATTATTTTTAAAAGTTGAAAAATGAGTTACGCACATCAAATTGCGCACGCGGAAAATATACTTTTTGGAACTTCCTGATGTTGATGAAGTAGGTAGTCATCATAATGTAATAATTATATTTTACCCACAATATTCTAAGACTTAATGCACAGGTTATTATCATATTTGATAGTTGGAAATAGAACTTTCCACTCGAGCGAAGAAGATAACACTTAGGAATTAATTATTAGAACCCGAGAGTCGAACATAATAGTTAATTTGCAGTTAACCGAGTTAGTCTGTGGTAATATAAGTTTGGGATCGGGGCGTAATATAAAATTTTACGATTCAATCTTACAGCACAGCGACTGTGGACATTTAAAGCCGTTCCAAAATCCAACATAAAACCCGTTTCAAGACGAGACAATCCGAAGAATTCCCATTTTGAAAGCCAACCGCAACACCGCACAACGCTCTAAACCGAACACCCATAAGCGCAAAACAGAAACAGCGAATTGTAAATTTTGAATTCGTGCCACGAACGATTTGCTTAGAACGTGTTAACCGACCAAAATGAAATTGCACCTTCCAACATTCCTGTAGTAGTTAGCTGAGAAATTCCAAATTTCCCAAGTCATAACAGGGACGGACCGTGAGTCTTCCGTCTGATACGGAGAGCCACGTCCAGGCAGATCAAAAGATATATCAGGATAACGAGTCAGCCAGCATGCTTGTAATTCTCAGTGAATACAATTTGATAACCTAATGTAAAATTTCATTTTATCCGCTTAATGTTTGTTGGATATCTGTATTTCGTGATGAACTGCCAGCTCATACATAATTATTATGATTGTATTATCACCACGACCTATCAGTCCCCACTGCTGGGGCACGGGTCTCCTCTTTTTTTTTTTAATAAAGGAAGGGTTAAGACCTCGTTCACAACGCGGGTCCAGTGCGGATTGGTGAACCCCAACACAAGCAAGGTTGTTCTGAGAGAGTTGTCAGGTAAATGGGCAACCCGACTGTCAGATGTTTTCAAGCTGCCCCAAGGTCTCTGACTAGTCTTATTGGCTTAACGATCATATTATTATAAATTTAATTATTTAGTTATTACTTTAACTCCATTTTAAGTCCATAGCTCCAGATCATGTTACAAAATAACCTCCAAAATGTATGCTTTTATGCAATGCATGCCGAATGTATGCCGTATATATTCCTGTATGTTTCTGTAATATGTATTCCTTTCAAAGTCAAACGACTCAGTTGTTACGTCACTCATGGAAGTTTCTTAGTGCACCTAACTATATTATGATCAGTCAGGAAAAACGGGCTAAGACCGATCTCTCACAACTGCAAATTTACCAAGTCAGAGTCGGCTTCGAATGCATTCCATTAAATATTCGACTTAGAATTAGGTAAGTCGATGACGGCTTAGCGAACTTGCCGACGCGTTCTGAATCCTGATGAGTTGTGGCATTATGTCTACCCGTAGGGGGGTTCTATAATAGATATTTTAAATATTTACGCATAAGTATTTGGAAAATGGAGATGGATCGGTCACACTATAAGAAGGGGAGCCGATAACATGGCAAGCATCGCTTTTGAGTGGAAACCGCTAGGAGGCCATCGGAGACGCGGTCGCCCTGTGCACACATGGCGGCGCACAGTGGACGGCGAGCTGCGAGCGCAAGGCCTGAGCTGGACGGAGGCCAGAGCGGTTGCTGAGGACAGTACGGCGTGGCGCACTCTCGTGAAGACCCTCTGTACCACTGGGGTACCTTAGGACAACAACAACAACAACAACAACAACATAAGTATTGTTTAAGGTAAGAATCCTATATCGGTATAGTACGCATCGGACCCAATGGATGGACGCACTTTTGAGAACTTCTATGCAAAGAATTCTGAATGCGATTCGCCAAAAGGTGAACGCTTACCTTTATAATCGCTGGATAAATAATAATAATAATAAATATGTGGGGACATCTTACACACGGCCATCCGACCCCAAGCTAGGCAGAACCTGTGTTATGGGTGTCGGACAGCTGATATATCTACACAAATACATAGATACTAAATATAAATATCAACACCCAAGACCCGAGTACAAATATCTGTCTTTAAACAAATATCTGCCCCAGCCGGGAATCGAACCCGGGACCTTCGGCATAGCAGTCAGGGCCACTAACCACTACGCCATTCGGTCGTCTGAATGGCTACGTCGCGTTATATAGCATAAGATCCTTTAAGCAAGGAGTTACCAGCCGAAGCGC
Organism: Plutella xylostella; assembly: GCF_932276165.1. Taxonomy (NCBI): domain Eukaryota; kingdom Metazoa; phylum Arthropoda; class Insecta; order Lepidoptera; family Plutellidae; genus Plutella; species Plutella xylostella. The sequence continues at coordinate 7,912,319 of NC_064005.1, forward strand.
GGTACTGAAAAACTAATAATTGAAAACCCTACAAGCATACACATTTGCCACATTTAATTAAAACCTCTACCATCAAAGGCCGTGCCAATAGATACTAAATTAGTGTTCATTTAACAAACTATTTGAGAGCCAATATAACGTCGCTCGTGTAAATTAAATTAATTCTCAGACTCATACTAATAATGATTACTTATACGAAGTTATGGGAGCGTAGCGATGAATTTTATGCATAACTGGGCTCGCACCTCGCAGATATTAGGTATTCAATGTATCTTTCCTGTTGGAAATTTACAGGACAAATATGCAACAGGAGAATTGATATGCGTTATATATTTATTTATATTTTCTCTCGTTATCTTTATGGGCACTCATTGACAGTTATAGGTAGTAAATTTTTGACGAATACTATAATCCGCATATTGTAAACTATGTCTTCGTAAATTTTATAACATTTGTATAATATGTAATGTAAATATGTATATTATTAGGACAATGCTAATGTAGAAATCAGTAATTATATTCATACTAAATGCCGCACTTGACAGTGTGGACAGTGGACACCATGGCACAACGATGCAAAGAAAGGAAGCAAAATTAAAAAAAACTAGGTAACTATCAAAATAGTCTCTTCTGTATAATGCTGCTATTGTGGGTAAAATACATGAGTGTATATGTTACTGTAAAAGCCCGAACAACGGTAAATCCTAGGATTTACCAGTAAATCTTAGGATTTACCAACATGAGTTGGTAAATGTAAGGATTTGTGAAAATGGGTCATTTTTTTCGGACTTTTACCATTAGAATTTGGTAAATGCTAGGTTTTACCACTGACACCTAGTAAAAGTTGGTTTTGGGAATAAAACAAAGATTAATTAAGTTATCATCATCATCACGACTCATTACGTCCCCACTGCTGGGGCACGGGCGGGTCTCCTTCCAATGAAGGAAGGGTTTCGATCTAGTCCACCACGCTGGCCTAGTGCGGGTTGGTGGATCCCAACACAAGCAAGCTTGTGGTGAGCGAGTTGTCGGGTAAGTGGGCAACCCGACTGTCAGACGTTTTCAAGCCGCCTGAAGGCCTCTGACTAGGCTTAACGACTGCTGCCGAAGCAGCAACCGGGACCCACGGCTTAACGTGCCGACCGAAGCACGAAAGCATCCAGAAAAGAACCACTTGAAATCGGTCACCCATCCAATGGCTGACCATGCTGGTTGTTGCTAAACCTCAGTGATCAGTTACGATCACTGAAGCCCGCTCGACTACGGACGCTTTGTTCGACTACGGAGGTTATAAGTTATAACCTGGCTTTTTCAACATTTACCGTGCCTTAATGTAAATCTTAAGATTTACCAAGTGAATAGTGGTAGAAGTGCGAATCGCAAAATCTTTCGGGCTTTTACCATTAAGAGTTGGTAAATCTTAGGTTTTACGCGTAAATCTTAGGATTTACCGTTGTTCGTACTTTTACAGTAACATATATAATACCAACACGAAAAATTATAACAAAGCTAAGTAAGATCCAGCTATGCAACCTAGTCTAGCAGTAATTCAGTTTTTAACTTTAAAACTAAAGTAGGAGCACAACTGACAATCCTTCTCGCAAGAGTTTTGACAGCTACTTTTCCCTTTGCCATATTTTCTGCAGTGGATGGACCTCAGATGTGGGTCAAGGGGATAAAATGCTCGAATAATGCAAAGGGTTCCGTCTATAAAACATTATATTATGAAGTTATTATAATTCGTCGTGCAAAAAGATTGTAAAATTGGGCTAAAGTTCTACATTCTCTGGGCATTCACCAATTAGATACATTTTATTACGATGATTTCTGAATCTGATTTCAGATTTTGTAAGTACATTTATTTAGTAAAAGGTGACTCGCTGGCTAGTCACCTGAAACCACCACTTGGGAGATTGTGCATGCACGAATAAGCCCGCAACTGCTAAGTATGCATAAATTGGTGTCTGCACAATTGCACCTAAATCACTAGAATTATACAACATACCTTATGCTTTTGCTCAAGTGTACCAATACCTGCAAGAGGTTGATGAAAAATAACTGTACTAATGCCGAGTTGCAGAAAGGGACTTTAAGCTAATGTGGACATTAAATCTATGTCTGTCTCTTTCTGTCCGTATACTGTCAAAGCAAGGCAACAATACATTTAATGCCGACATTAACTTAAAGATCCTTTCTGAAACTCAGTGTAAGTACTTTGATTATCTATATATTATACTTAATTTTATTTTTACGCCAGTGTGAATTGTTTTAAAATTAAAAACTTTTCAAAACCGCCCATTTTACCGTGGAACTCTAAATATAGGCTCTCTCGGAATGAGTTAATAACTACGGATTCAATTTGTTAGACAAAATTAGCTCGTGACCCGAAGTTTGTATGGGCTCGGTCGCGAGTGGGTAGGTGCAGGCCAACGATATTTAATACAAACTAGATGGAGTGTCAGTGCAAAAGAAACGTCTTGGCAAATAACATCCCAATTCTACCACTGAGCTCTTATTTTGAATTAGTTCGGTCAGAAGTTTTGTGAAACTCAACTCCTTTATTGAGAAGAGTAGAGTTAATTTATTGGTACAATGGTGGTTATTAGGTTGAACTTAAAACGGTTTGACAGTAAAGAACACTTTTTGTTCGCATGTGATAAACCATTTTGTTCGTTTATTTTTAACTAGCTGTTCCCGCGCGCTCCGCTTCGCCTTAAAAAGTTTTCCCGTGGGAATTCTGGGATAAAAAGTAGCTAAGTAATGTTCTTTCTCAGGGTTTAGACCATATGTGTACCAAATTTCATTCAAATCCGTTCAGTAGTTTTAGCGTGAAAGAGTAACAGACAGACAGACAGACAGACAGACACAGTTACTTTCGCATTTATAATATTAGTTAGGATCTAAGGTACCTACGGGCGATCGCGGGCGGGAGCCGTCTGCGAGGGTAAGGCCTAGTTTCACCATAGTCTGTTAGAAATTTAGATTTACATCTGTTAATATTAATAGTGTCATCCAAAATAAAAAATTCATATTGAATACCTACCTGTCAAAATTTTACAAGTAATCCTTTGTTTTAAACTATCAGGTTGTTAATGATTTAACCTAGTATGGTAAAACTAGGCATAAAGACGGGTGCGGGCGGGTAAAGACGGGATCGCGCGGGGACGGCACGGATGACAGTTCGCAATTATGTGAAACATGGTTTGTGACTTCGTTGACAGTTTGGATTTGCTTTTTGGTTCTGGCGCTTTTTTTAACCATAATTTAGTTTGCTGTGATGTAAGTCTACTTTCATATTTAAGGCTATGGTCGATAACCTTAAAGTTATGAAATAATTTGTCGAAATCATTGAAATTTTTAAGTAAGTAGGTACCTTGTACCTTGGCCTATGGCATAGCACAGAAAATAATTTAGCTTCTTCATAAAAAAATGTATGGTCACAACTTTTTCACTATACCAACTTAGATCTTAGACTAGATTACCCAATAGCCATAGAATTTTGTGAATCGATTATTGGGCTGAGTTACAATAGGCTCTTTCCACTTTCGCATCACCCTGTATACCACACAAGAATAGCCTTCAGGAGCAATTTACATTTCAGGGCACTCCCTTATCGGTGTTCTTATTAAGGGACCATATTTATGAGGGCATTATGCTTCAGCCACTGGCCTGGGTTAAGAAGATACAGGATGATTTAATGTGCATCTATTAATGGAGATTTTTAGTAGCTGAGAACTTGAAAACGGCTCGCGGTTAGCTGAAGAGAAAACTCAGGTAAAGCAAGTGGCTGGATTAAGGTTTAATCGTATTCTTTTAAAAAACAAAACACACACGTACTCACGCCTTGTACTAATGTACTCCCTTGCGGGGTAGGCAGAGGTGCATTGCTGCACCCACTTTTCGCCAGAGTGTTATGTTAGTCCCAATGTAATAGGGGGCGGGCCTATTGCCATTTTACAATCCAAGACCCGAGAACAAATATCTGTGTTTAAACAAATATCTGCCCCAGCCGGGAATCGAACCCGGGACCATCGGCTCAGTAGTCAGGGTCACTAACCACTACGCCATTCGGTCGTCGTATTCTTTTAACCTTTATTAATGGTTAATATTTAATCGTTTTCTGCACTTAACTAAATGCTTTTAAGTTTACCAATTGAGGGTTAAAGTTAAGCCTGTAAACCTATCGACATCGCACGCAACGGACACATCGCATTTAGTATTCTTTGGAGCAATTTCTATGTCCAAAAAAGTTTTGTGCAACAGCTTTAAATTAAAGGAATCATTAGTGGTAATGACATAATAGCTAATGTGATATTTTAAAGAGGCTTTCTGCAACTGAGTGATTATTTAGAAATCCATACAAGTGCATCCACTTCATCATACATTGATGGAAATCTGTTTGGTCCGAAACGTACGATACCGATAGGCGCGAACGATTACTTTATAGCTGCATTTATTTTTTAAATCCTTTATTGCACAAATATATAAATAAGTGTACAAAGGGTGGACTTAATGCTAAAAGCATTTTCTACCAGTCAACCCACAGGAAGTACAGGAAAAATTATGCTAAAGGTGTGCAAAAAAAAGAAAAAAAAAAAAGAAATTGCAATGTCACTCAATAATTATTGTACCTAACAATAAATAGAATACATAAATAGAAATAATATAACAATAAACTATAAATATATACTTGTATAAATATATATGTATATCGAAGAAATAGATTAATATATACCAATTATTAATATCATTTACATTAGGTTCAGGATAGGCTGTCATACTTGCTGAGGTGCTGCATGTGTTCCTTGTTAGTATTAGCGCTTATGTACACAACAACTATAATACAATCCTTGAGTAAATTAAAAGGCAAGCACAAACTGCTATAATAGTATGACTTTAGTATTACAGCAGCTTACCTAACGATTTTTTAAATACTTGCATAGGTAGGTACTGCTATTTGCGCAGAAAATAGACCGCTTTGATTTTAATTAAAGAACTAGCGAAAATATAAACTTTAAAACGCCATTATTAAATTCGCACGGAGCGTGTCTGCCAAAGTCGCGAAAACTTTTAATTTTCCGTTTCAGTCGGGCCACTCCTGAAACTGACTTCACTATTTATTTGATCGAGTGTAGTCTGTTTTTTAATCTCAGAATCAGAACCATTCATCAACAGTCATTTGTCCCGTAAATATACGTGACTTAATCGCGGGACAATCGACTGTTGATGAACGGTTCAGAATCTGTTAATTTTGTATCTGAGATTAAAAAACAGACTTTAGGTTTACTGCGGTCTGGCGATGATGATGATTAATAAATTACTAAAATGTAATCTACTTAGCGACAATACATATATACTTGGTTTGGAATAAACTGTAATGACGTTCATATTCATAGTTTTAGGGTAGTGCAGTGCGGTAAATTTTAATTGGTTAAATTTTTACCTGTAAGAAACCTGATTTGGTGTAATTTTATTAGAGATAGATAATTAGTCAATTACTGGTAAAGAAATAGACCTTGATATTCAATAACGGTTTTATATTTGATTTCAAGAGTAGCACTCAGATTCCCGAATTAAAATAACTGGCGGGTCATTGTCATTGTTTCACCAAATTATTTTCTTTATTACAATGGTTTTTAATTAAGAATTTATGCTTTCATGATATTATCGACAATCTGTAAACTCGGGGACAAAAGCTCCAACTCATAATAACAATAATGATAGGCCGAGACTACACCAAATACAGGGTGTTTAAAAGGGTAAGTGTAGGAAGCTGACAAGTGACAGACTAGTGCGGTAAATCATCAACTTTATTTTTTTTTATTGAAATTACACAAAAGGATTATTTTATTTTGCTTTTTCATAGAAACTTTTTTGGTTTTTTGGTGAATATTCCATATTTATACATATAAATAGTTGTTCAGATTGACGAGTGGTTAAATTATTCCAATGTCAAAAATTACGTAGAATTATTGTTGCTCTAATAACTTGTTTTTTTTTTGGTGTTGGCATTTGTTTCTGTTCCAAAGTTAGCTATGCCGGTCTTTAGGCCTCTGAAAAACGAACAACAGAAAATCCTCGAGCCGCAATCAGGAACCTCAACAATAACATCACAAACAGTCACATCATTTAATTCAAACTAAAAGTCAAACAAACGCACATAACATACATAAATATACGTCGGAAATGATCAAACAAACCCTTGCTATTAGTGGATCCGGATTTGACTTTCTAGTTAACGATTATTTGGTTGGGAAATTGACAAAGTCTACGCGTAATAAATTATTCTGTAAGCTACTTATGTTTGTATAGTGTATTTGCGAAGCGCCGGGACGCTTTGATTCAATCGGATGTGGTTTGGTAGGAGTTATTTGTTTGTTATTTTTAAATTTATAAATTGGTTGGTATGATATTTTACCGTTGAGAAAAAGACAGGGTGTTGGAAGATGGTATTGATATGACTGTGTTCATGTCACAGCAACGTATCGTCTTATTAGGGTACATATGGGCGCGCCGTAAGCAAATTTATGTACCTACCTTTATAATTATTATTTGATTGATAATTAATAATTGTACAAAATATAAGAAATAATACCTATGTGGGGATATCTTAGACACGGCCATCCGACCCCAACCTAGGTAGAGCTTGTAATATGGGTAATATGTACAGCGATGATATACTATATCTAAACAGATATCTATATCGCAAGGGAGTACATTAGTAAAAGGCGTGAGTGCGTGTTTTTATCTATAATTTAAAAACTATTGCTAAGTGAAAAAACTTGATTACAAAAAATATAATTACTACTCGTACCGTTAGATGAAGTTTAAACTCGCATACCAACTGACATCTAACCATAGATACATGATTTACGCTTTACCTGAACGCCAGACACCCCGATTCCTGCCCGAGTCACCACTTTTGGCTTAGTATACCATTTTTCAACACCCTGTATATTTACTGAAACATGTACGGACATGCGACACTCGCCGCTAGTGCTGAGTGGGTTCCTTTCAAAAACCGCCAATTACAGCCTTGCAGACGAAAACAGGCAGACATTTTGAGCACTTCATTAGGTCTAGATTTAACGAGCCAACTTCCTATTGGAGGAAACATTAATTAGACCTGGTAACGACGCTATTCTGACAAGCGCTACGTTTTAAAAGGTATAATGCACAACACATCTGTGCTGAAATGTACAAATAAAAGAGATGTTTTTTAAAAGATATTTATGTATGATAATTATGTCCTCCTAGCCGAATTTCGACCACGGCGGCCAATCTCGATTGAGATCAGCCATCTACGCAGGAGTAGATTATAGTGCCCAAGTGTGTGCGCAGTACATAGGAGCACTCTCTGTTCCATCACTCTCATAGCCCAATGGGACGGATTGACCGACACGACTGGAGAGAGCTAGGCGCAGGACCGACTGCTTTACATGCCCATCCGACAGCATGGATCGTTTCACTGTTTCGGACATCAGGTGATCAGCCTTTTATGTCCTAACCAAACTTAGAATCACAATTTAGAAACACAAATTGATGGTCCCACCCGGGAATCGAACCCGGGGCCTCTGGGTCATGAAGCGAAGCTTCTACCACTAGACCACAGAGGCAATTATATTATGTATAATTAAATACATAAATATGTAAAGTACACTATTTTTTGAGCAACTAGGTATTTCTGTCGTTTATTTTTAAAGGCAAATGACCCTCACATTGGTATCATAGGTATCGGCCTCAACAGATTATTATAAATGCATGGAGAAACGGCGCTGGCAATGCCGATGAACTGGACGCGTTGTGTGAATTACTAGACAAAGAATACTGATGTAATGAGTTCGTTTCGTTGCATACCCGGATGTAAGGATTTTTGTCTATCCTACTATAATAATATTATAAAGGCGAAAGTATGTTTGTAAATAATTCACGTCAAAACGGCTGAAACGATTTTAATTTGGTATGGAGTTAGCTGACACTATGGATTAACACATAGGCTATACTTTTTATCGCGGAATTCCCACGGGTAAACTTTTTAAGGCGAAGCGAAGGTCGCGGGAACAGCTTGCTTTTCATATGAGGTTCTAGCCGGATTGTGAGCCCCTGAACGATGCTGAAGCGATAAATAGAAATACAGGGTGTTGCAAAAAGGGAAACTTTGTTGGTCACGTGACTTTTTACTATGGAGAACAAATAATTTTTTTCGTGAATTTCCAAAACTCGAAGAACTAAAGTTGTTCAGAATGACCCCCTGAGTCGCCCCTCTTCAGCTTAGTATACCCTTTTTGAAACATCCTGTATTTCTATTTATCGCTCTAGCATCGCTTAGCGGCTCACAATCCGGGCTAGTCTATGGCTAGAACCTCCGGAGTGCACCGTGCACTCAGCTGACGCCGCCGCCGCCTCCACCGCCGCCGCCGCGTGATTTTATTGATGGCAGCAACGCGATTGATTCTGATAGTGATTGCTTTTGTTCGTGTTAGGCAGGTGGATGTGAATATTAATTATTTTTTAATTGCTTTTGTTAGGCTGGTTTGAATTGAAAGGTATTACCTTATTACAGGGTATGTTTATTGCCTTCATTACTTACTTAAGAAGTACTTAGTAACTGGTCTGGTACTAGTAACTAGTAAGTAGGTACTTAAGTAGTCTTATTATAAAATTGATGATTACTTAGAGGACGTCAATGCATGGCTGTGATAAGTAGTAAGCTCTGCACATATTATTATAATAATAATTTTAAGCTTATAAATTTTATATACATACCAACTAGTTTTAAGTCTTTTTTAAAAATATGGCTCAGGAGTTTCTTGCCTCCGTTCTTCTCCTAAGACAGAAAGAGGCCCCCTTATCCATACGGAGAGTAGTTTTGTAAAAATTTACGTTCATCAGAAAATTTTATATTAAGGTAGGTATACAATGAATATAAATTTATTTGACTTGACTTGACTTGACTAGTAAGGTAAGTACTAGGATTTATAACACTACTTTTGCATGCATCTTGTAATGAGATGTAATTGTGAAAATGTTTGTAGCTGTTAAAGTTACCTACATAAAGTTTTTCCATTCCATACTTGATTTATAATTAGTCACCTTCTCCTAAATAACGCGAACCTACATATAACTCTTTAAATAATATAATGTTTAAAAATAGGAGATTTCAGCTATTTCTATCCTCCTAGTGGCGTATACAATATTATACGGTATATCTAGGTACCAATACAAATTATTGGTAAAAGTACGAAGTTCCAAAGTTATTCGGTTAGCACTGCAGCCGCCCTGGGGGGACCCCCTATATGAAGAAAAACTAAGTTTGGGAGCGTTGCTGCGCAAGGCACTACCCTATCTCATTGCATTAAACGTGCCGATTGCACGACAGCTCTCGTACGTTCGTTTTTCGTCAGTATAGAGTGACCCCCTGCTGTTTCCTGCAGAAATACAACTTTCGGCACTCAAGTGCAGTTTGCGAATCACAACTAGCTTCACTCGAGACTTGTCGAGACGCAGCACACTTCACTCCAATCAGCCTCCTTCAAGCGCACGAACTTCACGTCTATACGATTATTATACCTTGTTTCACATAAGCAGTCCTTATGCTTCGATTACACATTTGGATACTGTTTAAATTGTATTGATTACTTTCAGTTACTTTCCAGTTAAGTAAACGACTTTTCAATTCACAAGTTCTAACCAACGAAAATAAAGAGTTTGCTTACTGGGAACGGATGCTAAGTGTCAATCTTATCAGTTACCGTACCACCACCAACCATTAGTGATTAATTGTGTTTAAAATTTTAAATTGAATTATGTCGAAATTTGAGACAACTAATTTCAATCTCGTTAATTTCATCATCATCATCATCATCATGAACTAATAACTATAAATTAAGATGATAAGATACAAAAATTATGTACCATTCTAAGTTACCTACATTATTATTGCTTATTTATTTATTTTATAAATCTCACTTATACCTTAGTACCACAGGACGTGACTGTGAGCCACCAATTTTTATACTGAACTTGGGTCTTCTTTTTTCAATAAATACTAACTTTTTATTATAGTGGGATACAAATAAAAAACAAAAAGAGCATATTCAGTCTATCTTCCTCTGTACAACATTATCAATCTCTTATAAAACCTCGCGAAGCCATTTTAATTTTGTACTCTCCGGAGCAGTCGACTGAAAATAATATCGTGCCGTAACTTATCTTGCGAATTCCTTATTTCATTTTACAACGCCTATTGTTGGCCGATGATATATACAGGCGGCGCCCTAAGGTGGGCCCTTTCTTAAAAGATTTATAATGTGAACAGAGGTAGACGTGGCGTTCTAAGAAAATCGTCGCACACACTTTAATAAAACGGGATGGCAGTATGTAATATCAATAAAATATAGGTAATTATAGAAATATTCTTTTTTGACACATTGACAACCACACCCAAAAATACAGAAAATAATACTTTACAAAACGACAACAAAAAAATACAGATAAGAATACAATACAAAACAAACAATAAATCCACAGGTTGATGTCCAGAGCGTCAAAAAGGCACTAGCTCAGCATGTGCTGTAAGGGAGTAAGGCCACAGTGCTGGTTTTCATCTGGCGCGAAAGAAACTGCACGAATTAAAGGGTGATAATTGCCCCTCATTGAAGCGCTTCTACTTTCGCCGCATGTGCGACTGTGCGTCTACCTCAGTATACATTAGAAGTCTTTGCCATTAATACTGCGTCTACCTGCGCCCTTCTACATCGTAGTGGAGGAAAAATGAAATGATTTTACGCGAAACGGTAACAGGTATATATATATACCTTAGCCCTGGTAAGAAAAGATAAATATGATGAGAATCAGTCTGTCAGTTTTGCTACAAAAATATCGATCGAACTTTCTTTTACAAGTTTTCATAAACGCCTTAAAAATTACAAACTACCAACTATTGCTTTTACTACTTAAATGCATAATGTATGCTGTTTTTTTTCAATTAAAATCCACAGATTTCAGCTTTTTTCCAAACTAAAACAATAATTACTATGAGACATACAACAAATTAAATAAAACAATGTTAGGATGTTGCCACAAACGCGGTCCGAAAAGCTCGCACTTAAATATCCACACTAAAAGCTCAAAGGTACAAGCACGTACATAAGGATTTAGAATTAAAACTGGGGCTAGGAAGTAATTTCGGAAAACGCATATTTGTTTGCCACTGTACTGTGGTGCGCTAAAATTTTGCGAGATTAGAAAATGTGGTCGGCTACACCCCACACTGAGACAGAGTATAACTTAGTATTCTACACTGACTATTTAAAATAAACTTGTATTTAATTAAAAGATTTTAATAAATCATATTTTTGTGATTGATAGCATTTAGTAGTCATTCTTCTTCTTAGCATTTGGGTGACAAAAACTATTGCTAGACTAGTTTGTCACCGTGTAAAGTGACCAGCTGTCGCTTCACGGGTTCGCTCACTAAAAAACCTAAGTACCTAGTGTATTGAATCGGCCTAAGTTTGTCCAATCTTAAAATATCTTTATACCAGAATATTGTAATCAGAGCTGACTGAAGAAGTAAAAATATATATACTTTGTCTTAAATATCTACGTTATCAAATTGTGTTCACATGTGTGTCATGACAATTTAGTCGTGTACTAAGTTTTACCTCGGTGCAGCCGCCAGTGCCGGTTAGCTGCTGCTTTGCGAGGCAAATGAGAGAATAGGGCGCACTTTGTTCCCATTCTACGTCGAAGCTTGTAAAGATTGTTGGATGTAAAGCTGTAAGTTTCATGTAAGGTTTAGTTTTTTGGCTATTTCAGTGCCTTCTTCTCTAGTGACTGTACTAAACAGGAGGATATTGCATAGAAAGAGGTTATCATTGTTAATATTATGTACATAATATTAACAATGATAACCTCCTTACATAATATATTGTCAGAATCGGTAGATAAAAATACATCCCCATCTTAGATTTTCACTTCGCCCATAAATTACCTAGTTCGCAAAGAATAACAAAAACAAAAAAAAAACGACGACCGAATGGCGTAGTGGTTAGTGACCCTGACTACTGAGCCGATGGTCCCGGGTTCGATTCCCGGCTGGGGCAGATATTTGTTTAAAACACAGATATTTGTTCTCAGGTCTTGGATGTGCCCGTAAAATGGCAATAGGCCCGCCCCCTATTACATTGGGACTAACATAACACTCTGGCGAAAAGTGGGTGCAGCAATGCACCTCTGCCTACCCCGCAAGGGAGTACATTAGTACAAGGCGTGAGTGCGTGTGACAAACAAACTAAGTACTTAAATTCAAGCATAATTTTTTGTGATTATAAGTACTATAACAAAATTTCGGTTTCAACTGTAATACATATAATTCTACCGGGCTTATAACAAAAACTGGTCAGTACAATAATAGCTGTAGTCCAACTTTCCTCTGAATGTCCCCCTACTGATCCTAATTGTTAAGTCATAAGGGGTGAATTTAAACTATGACTGAGTGTTTACAGTGGCATCCACTCTTAGGTTAACAATATACGAAAGATGGAGTTTCAGTGCAAAAGAAATGACAATGGGCAGATTGGGACCACCCTCCAATAGCATTAAGACTAACATCGTTGGATAGGTCTTGTCAATAGGAATAACTTTTGCTATGACAGCTTTGTTGTCACAGTTGTCCGTTCAGAGATATATGACTTATAAGTTCCGATACTCGTCAGTTCATCTTACTGCTATTGGAGGCTGGACCACCCTCCAATAGCAGTTGTTATCCAATATGCCCAGATCTCGTCTGATAGTGTAGATAGTGTAATTATAATAATAAATAATTAAAGAATCACCAGTGCTATTATTTTTCTTCCCAAGAAAATATATAATTAACCCCCTGTCGGAACTTATAAGTCATATATCTCTGAACGGACAACTGTGACAACAAAGCTGTCAAAGCAAAAGTTATTCCTATTGACAAGACCTATCCAACGACGTTAGTCTTACTGCTATTGGAGGGTGGTCCCAGCTCCCATATATTGTTGCCCATCCTCTTTTCCCGACAAAATGTCACTCCACTTTTACCAATAGACTCTTACTTTGAATTAGCTCGGTTCGAAGGTTTGCGTTCTTATCATTGGTAAAATACAATGAACCTAAAATGGTTTTGGCAGTAAAAAAAAAGGCGGTCAGTTTTTTGCTTTATTTTTATACGTAACGCACCATCTTGTTCACATATTGTTATTCTAAGTATGCACTAGACATCCATTAGAGTGAACTCAAACTGTGGCTCGTGTGCATATGGCATTCCATTCAGCGTACAAGTCTGTGTGACTAAATATTTACAAAACGTAAGAGAAAGTTGGAACAAGCGCTGATTTTGTTGAAAATTTTGTGAATTTCTGAAAGTACCTATTGCCAGGATTTAAATAGGATCTTAGTACAGTTGTTTTGGTTTGAGAGTTATAGATGTGTTTTGTAATATTCTTTTAATATTGCCATGAAATAAAGGGAGTAAATTATAATTTAAAATCGTTTCAGACAAAACCATTGCAAAATAAATTACCTTGCAGGGGGTTAAATTAAACAAAAAATGGCAAAAAAATCCAATAACTCTTTAACAATTCACATCTTCCAAAACAATAAGTCCAGTGTTTGTAGCGTTGTTTATTAATAGTAGCCTTACCGCTCAGGACAATATCATCCCAGAAATCTAGATAAGTAAATATATGTACTAAATATAAACAATCTACATACCCATCCTCCATTCCAGCGTAGGTACACATCTCACGGCCTATTTCGATTTCCAATTTGTCGAACTCCGTTCCTCGGCATCACCGAATGCCTCGCAAAACTTGGAAATTAGTTGCTACGACTCAATTTATTTGTCATACGCGACAAAATTAAGTGTATTTCATGAAGTTCGGGGTTGTTGGTGTTTGATTTATTATGTTGTTCTGTTTAACTTGGGCCGTGTAATTGGATGTTACGGCGCTGGTATGAGGCGAGGCTTTTTGATTTGCTGATTGGCTGTCGGTGCGCTTTTCTTTTGTTTTTTTGTAAATTCTATATGTGAATATTTAAAAAAAATATCTGTTACAAGAATTTACGTTTACCTAACGGGTGTATCAAACACATTAATGAACAGGCCACAGCAATACATAATCAGGTTTCCGCATCTTAGCTTTCGACATAGAGAGATTTGGCTGTCCTTTGTCTTATTGAGCCTAAAGGTATTTTTATTTTAAAATGGGCTGGTATGCATAAGAGAGAATTTTTTGTGATTTTATCTTAATTTCTAATGTGATATGTAGGTATCACACGGTTTCCATGTGAAGTCTACATTTAAATACGTTTTAGTTAGTAGTGGCCATTTAATTAGTAGGTGTAGGTACTAATAATGAAAACGAAATACTTGACACTTTTTTGTATTGAATGAGCTACGAAACTTTTAAAATGTACCTACTTACTATTTAAAAAAAATATGTGGCAAGAATGTTTACGTAGTATAAAAATCCATCAAAGCGAGTACATAACGTACTCGCTACTCGTATATCCTAAACAGAAAAAAGGAATAAAGCAACAAAAAAGGCAGATAACATGCACGGCTATGAATATTTTATTCATCATTTACTGGAATATTTTTACGGGCAAATATGTCCGCACTATGCTGCAGTGCAACCTTATTTATAAGGTAATTTTATTACCTTTGTTTAAACTATGCGAAGCTCTGTGTGTACAGAAAAAAACCATCAGAGTACCTATAAACAGCTCACGTTACATAACTAGGTGTAGTTTGTATCAATGAGAAGGGTAAATAAACAAAGTATGGCAGTGTGTGCTTACTTGATATAAAAAAAAAATATTTTACTTAAGTGGTATAGCAAGCCGTAAGGTGACCTATGCATGAGGCGTCGAGTCGAGAACTTTTAAGTCATATTAGAAAATGCTTTGATTGTTTTGATATAAATTTTACCGACGATCAAGGTCTCCTTGGATTCAATATTTAGATATCTACATAGCTTACTTCACTCTAGGTACAAAAAGTTGAGAATTGAGGTCCAGGAAAAAAAAAGTTAAAATCATACTGACAAAGAAAACTAGCATAAGAACGTAAAATTTAGAAGTAAAACCCAGCTAATTGTGACCCACTCGCCGCGCAAGCTCACAGCGTAACGAGCCCAAAAACGCGAATGAAACGAAAATACGGACATTAATTTAGTTAATTTCAGTTGAATGTTGCGGCGACCTCCGTGACATATTACACAGGGGGGGGGGGGGGGAGGGCAGCCATTTTGTGTGACACTGAATAGTTTAACCTCGGTAAGGAATAAACTGTTATGAATTTAGTTAGCGCTCTGACTAAAGCGCTGCAAGTCTTGAATTTCGATTGCCGGCCAGCATGAAATATATTTGTTTGTATAAACGTTGTTTTCGGTGGTATGCAGCTCAAAGGCCACAGCAGCCACGGGTCTATTGATATCACTTTCAGAGGCGCGAGCATAGGATTCGATACTATTTTCGTATCTACACGAAGGGTCGCTTTTACCAAACGCTAAACATATTTAAATCAAATTTTAAATACATTTGTACTAACTGACAGACGTATGACAGGCTACTAAATACGTTTAGCGTTTGGTGAAATTCCACCTTACATGGACAAAACAAATGCTACTTTTGGAACTAACAAATTTGCCTTACATTTTGACAGTGACATTTGACGATACGCAACGTAAACGGAGGTTTCGAATCCTGTGCTCGGGCAACTGACTGCATCTGTCTAATTATGACAGCAATAGGGCGATGTTACTCGTAATGCTTTCGGTATGCGGCTGACAATAAGCTCACCTCTTATTGTACTGGGGCTGAAATTACACTTGCGATCTCGCTCGACCCTCCGTCTAGAATTTAGAAGAGTAACTCTAGAGTTTAACAAATGCTAACATAAAAGATAGAGAAGCTAGAGACCGTGAAATATGGAACACTCTCCTGTCATGAACTTAAAATTGACCCGATTCTAAAGGGGCTTATAATGAAGAATCATAAAACGTCTTCGTAAACGGTGCTAAATAGGTATATTTTATATTTAATGCCTTACCAAAATCGTCTAACATTTGTTTCTGAACAGTCCGCCACAGTAATCTTTGGTCTATAAATTCAAAGTGGATCCCGTCTAAGTTTTCACAAACCTACTTGTTATAATACATGAAAAGGCAGCCCGGCTCAGCCCGCGGGCATATTTTCTATTGTGGATAAACTTTGTGTTCTGTAGAAACACTATTGTAGGGTGGACATGGTTTCCTAGCCGAACAATGGATGTCCGAATAGGACGATCTTTGCTGTTAACTTGTCACTCCTGACCCGCTATTCTGCTCGAAAAGCAACAATATGATTCCTCTATGTTGCAAAATTTCCATGGGTATTTGATATAGTATATGGGAATGGGTATAATAGTAAACGCAGGCCTGATCGAGTAACGCTCAGGAGTTCATTATAAAGCACTTTTTAAGACCTTTTGTGTTACTATAACATTTTTACAAAGCTCTGTGTCAAGATTTTTGTATTCAAAATGTATTGACACTAACTAATTAGGTACTTGGAAATGTTTTTTCGTTTTTATTTCATCATACCTATAGGATGAAGCACCTATAATGATTGTCCATGAATATTTGGACCGTGTGGTGAGCCTACTCCATGCCACGGCCCAGTATGAGTTAAGAATGCTGTCCAAAGTAGTAACATTCGAAGCTTTGGAATATCAACGTTGAAGTTTCGACAACAGCGCCACTGTCGACGGAACAACTTGGATATTAAAAGATGCCGAACCGTTTAAACCATAGAAGTATAAATAAACTAACGTTATTTTAAACGCACCTTCTATCTAATGTATATTTTTGATAATTAAATTGAAAAAAAAAAAATTTACACTCACCGAGTAATGAAAAAGTTCCAGTGAAAACAGCACCAACTTACCTAAACGGAAAAGACTAGCTTAATGACGCCGTTTTCAATATTGAGGTTCAGATTAATTTAATTTAATTCAATATTTATGTAATATTTTGCTCACGTTTTCGTTGCTCTGAGAGTCGTGAGTGTATATAATATACATAAAAAAATACCATTGGCTTCTTCAGCTCAAACCTAAGCAACCTGCAGTAGGTTTCCTATCTAAGTAGCTTTTTAACGACATAAATACATTTTCTAAAGGTAGTCTGAGTATCTAGCTCTCTTTATACAGGGTGCACATTTATCAGTGAAGTTTCAATGTAGCCAAGACATACTGAAACACGTAAGTGAAAAACGAAAAAAATATACATTAGATGGGTGAATTTCCCGCGGCCAAAAATCGCGTGGCATCAATGAAATCGGTACTAAAAAACCAAGTTATAATTTTCTAATATTTTTTTCCGGTTAAGTGAAATAGTTATCTATGTGTAGCACTAAATATTTTATTAATAGGATTAATGGATATTTAAAAAAAAAATATTAAACCCCCAAATCTTTCATTGCCGTGTCTGTCCCCACGTTACCACGTTTTGTATTATTCTTCATTGATGAAAAAATATTGAGTATTGATAGTTAAACTTAGTTTCATTTGATACATTAATAGTTAAAGTATTGTCACGGAATACATTTATTGAAATATATAAAGAATATAACGAACGGTAAGTGAAAATTCATGTGTCCCAGAACTTCTGTTCATTGCCGTGTCCTAAACATGATCAAGGCTATTGTTTTACCTATGAACTTGGGTGCCCCCCTCAGTGCGCTAATCGTTTCTTACAAGTGTCGCCTAACTGCTCGACGTGGAAGGAGGTACATCGGTGCCCGCGTTTTTGCGCTATAGTGAAAATCAGTAAAAATTTTGGGGACTGGACATTTTTTCTTTCATTGCCGTGGATAGTTATAACTTCTTTAAAATTAAGTTTGTCTTCTAGCGTAAGCATTCAAAAGAAAGCTTTTTGAAAATATTTACCTTATAAAGTGTTTATTTCTTCGAATAGTTAATACTTTTTTAGTTATTTATATTTAATGCCTTGATTTTCATCGCCATGCTTTCATTTCCGTGGCTTCCGTGGCCAATATTAGCTATGGCAATGAAAAAAAAGCCACGGCAATGAAAAAAATTTCATTGCCATGTCTTGTAAAATAATTTGTATTCATTGCCGTGGTTATGTTATTCATTTCCGTGGCCAGGTTATTCATTTCCGTGACTTATGTTTTCATCGCCGTGGTATGTATGATTAGGCAAAGTAACATATCTTTTACCTGTAATACAGGTAATACCGATCACTGACATTACCTACAGAACTAGTCAAATTACCTCTTTTTGCTGTGCGTTAAAACGGGTGCGTATCGCGATGTATAAAAACGAAATATATAATATTACATTAATAATAACAATCACAACATAATTATAATGAACGTTATGTATAAATAAGACCGGTGGTAGCTCAGTCGGGTACCAATGTGTTCCTTTGAATTTAAATACAATGTATACCATCGCTCTTACGGTGAAGGAAAACATCGTGAAGAACCCTGCATATCTACCTATAGATTTAGCACATCTAGATAATATGTGAACCCACCAACTCGCTGTAGACCAGCGTGGTGGGAAATGGTCCAAGCTTAGAAAGGCAGCAGCTTAGACCTTGGGGATATGCACATTGCACAAAGGTCCCATTCGAGAGAGCCAGGTGCAGGTACTTACACCTCCCACAGATAGTAGAATAGAATATAATAGAACATACATCTCTGCAGGAACTCATCTGGATGCTAAGTGGCCTTAATGCTGCTTGCAACGTGTAGGCCTCCGTATGAACTTGTCAAGACAAAAGTCATGTAGAATGTTCACATAAAACCGGAGCCGGTGATCGTTCGTGAGACAACTATCGAAGTTGTGCAATAATATGACTACCTGTGGCAGACTATTCGGCTAGGCAGAAGCAACTTCGACAAGGAGGCTGAAAGGCGCATCCAACAGTCTTCAACCATTGCGCCCTGCCAGTTATGACATATGGTGCAAAGGGTTC
Organism: Plutella xylostella; assembly: GCF_932276165.1. Lineage (NCBI taxonomy): Eukaryota > Metazoa > Arthropoda > Insecta > Lepidoptera > Plutellidae > Plutella > Plutella xylostella. The sequence continues at coordinate 7,931,338 of NC_064005.1, forward strand.
TACCTTTTTTGGCCTAAGATTTATTTGCCTAATCTCGTATTGCATAGTAACGTTTGGTCAAAGTCTCGTTTCGCCGAAAATTGTATGGCATAAATCTCATTTAGTAAAAAGTTATTTCGCATAATCTTATTTAGCCTAATAACGGTATGGTCAAATCTCAAATAGCCTAACAATACTATGGCATAGCTTATAAAAACTACTTATATTCATTTGGCTTTAACTTTGACGAAGCGTCTCCCTATACATATAGCGCAAACTGGTGCCTTGCATTAGGTATTTAATTTTCCGCTATGTGGGTAACGCTTCACTGCGCTCCGCTTTGCTTTCGACGAACATGTGCACCTAACATGCTCCTCTTCGCTTTGCTCGTCGTCGCACCTACCTTTAGGTTTCGATCCCATGGGGTTTAATGGCGATTGTAATAATTATAATGGTCATTCACTTTCGATATTTTGATCATTCAATATCGTGATTTTCGGGATGTAGGAGAAAAATATCACAATTTGTACATTTAAAACATACTGAATATAGTATTTATTAAGATAATATTAGGAGAAACAAGATTATACCAATAAGAACAATTTGAGCAAACGAGACTTAGATGTTTCAAGTTTGTGCCAAAAGAGTTTTAGACGAAACGAGTCTTATGCCACATAAGTCTTGGCAAAGTGATGATTCTACCAAAAAAGTTTAGACCTTACGAGTTATGCGAAATGAGTTTAGGATAATAAACTGAACACTGATGGTGGGACTGGTCCACCGATTTAAAGTCACTCAGCGTGCTATGGAGAGAGCTATGCTTGGGGTTTCTCTAATGGATGGTATCAGAAAAGAAGTTATACGTCAGAGGACTAAGGTTACCAACATAGCTGTCAAAATATGCAAGTATAAGCAGGTAGCCGATAGTGGCTGGATTCGGAAGACCGAGGACCGAGTGTTGTGGCGCTCCTTGGGAGAGGCCTATGTCCAGCATTGGATGATTATAGGCTGATGATGACAACATGTACATTTCATATTTTATTATACCAATTAAATACTATGATTTAGCATAAAGTTCATAAAATATTCTATCATATCACATAATGTGTGTTAAATTACACAACACCATCAAAACCTCTAGCACCACAACCTAAAGATAGGTGCGATGACGAGAAAAGCGAGGAGGAGCGGTTAAGTGCTCATGTTCAGCAAAAGCGAAGCAAGGCTACATGGGGAGACGCTCTATGTTTAGGTTTTGGTGCAAGGAGTTTTGACTGCGTTATTATTATTGGCGCTATGTAGGGAGACGCTTAGCTGACCAACATGTGCACCTAACCGCACACGCCTATGTTTATATTTTGGTGCTAGGTGTTTTGCCGGTGTTGTGTAATTCAGCACAGAGAATATATGTCATACTATAGTATATTTTATGAATTTTACATAAAATGAACAGTATACATATTGGGTATTATACCTTATAAAAATATAGATGTTATAGGTAAGGTTTATTATATGTTGTTAACGTTATTAGTGTGAAATGAAACATTTTGTTTTATACGTCGCAATACGGACCCCACAATGCTACTTAGAGAATTCCATACTATATTCTTATTTTTTTAAACATACTGTCGTTCTTTCTTTCGTTCCAATATCTATCCAAATATTTTGCCATACATGCCTGTCTAAGTTTGCGTTTCCCCCACAGTCTTTTTTAAAAATTGCAGTGGATTGATTCTTTCATTTCCATTGTATACAGTTCTTTCATTGCCGTGGAAGTTTGTTTCATTGCCGTGGGCCTTTGTTTCATTGCCGTGGACGCTTGTTTCATTGCCGTGAACGCATTTTTCATCGCCGTGGCACGAAATTTTTAATCATCCGTATCTCGTTAAGTTTTTAACTTATCTGCTACCCATTTAGTAAGAACACTAACATTAACAAAAACTTTAATAAAAGCGTTTTTCTAATATAAAAAACCTTAAGATAAAAAAGTCCACGGAAATGAAGATTTTTTAGGACTTGTTGAAATCCACCCAGATATATCTATACTGTTCAATATCTAATACAATGTATGGAAGAGCTGTAATTTTTCCGCACTCATAACGAGCTAATTGTTTTATTTTTCTTCAAAATATAGCTTAAAACTAGGTAAAAGGGATTGTCAGGAATACTACTGTATCTGCCTATTCAGAAAGATCATTAAATATTGCTTCTATTTACCCGCCCTGCTATTCCGATTTACCCGATTTCACGGTTGTCAGACGAATGCTTTTAGGCAGATCACTTATAAAATTTCACCTTAGTTTACAAAATAACCAGTTTCTGTGGGCGACGTTGCCACTGCGATGCGTTTTATTGACACAACTCCAGATACTTCCGTACAAGACGTAGCGGGTTCCGTACTCGGCATATTTCTAATCTACCCACGATTGGAAAAGTCTGATGCGGGCCTGTAAATAAGGATACAGTGAGTTTTCATTGCGATGAGGTATTTGTATTTATTCCTTTCCTATAATTTCATCCACTGCTAGACATAGATTTCATTCCACGCCACAAATACTCTCTTACTAAATTAATAATTTTACTATCCTAGTGTAAAACTAAAGCAGGTTCAATAGAAACCATAAAAATGCTTACATTTATTTAAATGCAACATATAGTATACATTACAGCAATATAAAAACTAAGGAATCTCTATTTTAGAAGGAGAAAAAAAGAACATGTTGATTTAGGCTCACACCGCGAGCCGCCGAGCCCGCTGAAATTGGTCGACATTCGAGTGTCCAATTTGACGCTCAGCAATGCAGCGCTCTCTCCCTAACGAGCGCAGCTAGACGGAGTGCCGTGGAGGGCCGATGCACTGCCCACCTGTGCTCGCTTCAAGCGCTCGAGCGCCCGCCTGACAAATGAGGGCTGCAACTAAACCGCCCAGCAATGTGGGTCAATAACCCCTAGTTACGAGATACATTTGCGGGTCTCTTGATCTTTGTAGCACTTTTGCGGGTTTAGTTCCGCTACTTTTGCGGACGACGAGTCGGATTTATGATGCTTATGGCTGGCTCCAGTTTTGTGAGTAAAGTCGTGATTTCTGAGGGACGCTGATGTGGGGAAACTTGCACTAGCATTTCAGTTTTGCGACGTTCCTTGTAGAAGGCAAAGAAAAACAGCAATTTCAGATAGCAACCAATAAATCCAGCTGGCCGGGAGCTGGAAAAAAACCGCCTGGACAACCGTTTAAAAGCCCGCAAAGTTTTTCCATAAAATCTTGCGAAAGTTTGAGGCGAGTGGCTCTGAAAATTTCAGTGAGCCACTTACCTCGGCCACTTTACAACTAATTAGTCTCAATTTCAATTAACAGGATCTATCAGGGCAAGTTTTGCTGCTGAGAGGCTATCGTGATTTATCCCCCCTCCCCTCCCTCAAAGGTTCCACTCGAGAGAGCCAGGCAAAGGTTCCACTCGAGAGAGCCAGGTGCAGGTACTTACACCCCCACAGAGAATAGAATAGAATAGAATAGAATATCCCCCCTCCCGTGCCCCCTTTCGGAGATCAACCAGAGGACCGAGAATTGCTGAAATAAAAATGAAAAGAGGCAAATGTGATTGAAGTTGAAACTAATATCGATTCGAGTAAAATCTTGTTTTAATTGAATTAAAAAAAAAAAAGACACGCACTCACGCCTTGTACTAATGTACTCTCTTGCGGGGTAGGAAGAGGTGCACTGCTGCACCCACTTTTCGCCAGAGTGTTATGTTAGTCCCAATGTAATAGGGGGCGGGCCTATTGCCATTTTACGGGCATTTTAAATCTATGTTATAAAGAAGTGTTCATCAACTTTATAAGATCTTTCAAAATAAATTGTATATGCTGCTTTGGTTCATTAAATAATGTACACCGACGATACAGTCATAAAGTTATAAAAATCAAACATCTTACTATCATTTTAACAAGAAAAATACAATACCTTACTTTTCTCTGAAAATACTTTTAAATTCACCAGCATTAACCAATAAGGATACAGAAAAAGAAACATTACCAATCGAATGAAATTTGTAATGATAATAGACGCAATCCGATCCGACTAGCTAGACGCTAGTACGTTGGTTCTACATAATAATATGATAATTTCAATAACAATACGGCTGGAGTTTGGGGTTCACGAATTGAATACTATAGTATGGAGGTTATGTAAATTGAACTTTATTATTATTATTAAATTCTTTATTGCACAAAGTAAATTGGTACAAAGGCGAACTTAATGCTAGCAGCATTTTCTACCAATTAACCTTTGGTGATGTTGAAAAAGTGATTGGTAGTGCTTAATGCTTTGAGGAAAGAAGATGGTTTATATTGAGTACTTAACCGAAATATTAATATCTTAATATATACCTATCTATACAATATAAATATACACATGATACCTAAATAAATACATTACATAAATACATAAATACATACATAAAATTACTATCATCATCATCATCACACAGATAGGGATCAGTTAGGCAGAATGTTCTGCTCTTGGAGGTAGTGGAGACGAACTTTAGACTTTATCGAGACTTTATCCTTTAATTTGGTAGAGATGTTTAACAATAACTCAAATTGCAAATTTCATCTGTCAAAATTACTTTTTAACTCCTGCAGGATCGGATCTTATCTTTTATGTAAGGGTTCCAGAGATAATGTAAGTGGTTTACTTGTCTAAGCAGGGTCCTTATCGTGAAGTCAATACGAAATAATTAGTGTCAAATTCAATACATTTAAGATCCGAAAATTGTTGCGAAATCATGTTTGCAATAGGTAGTAATTAGGTACACAGTTCCTGTCTTTGTGTATAATAATAATAATATGTGGGGACATCTCACACACGGCCATCCGACCCCAAGCTAGGCAGAGCCTGTGTTATGGGTATCGGACAGCTGATATATCTACACAAATACATAGATAGATAAATATTAAATATAAATATCAACACCCAAGACCCGTGTACAAATATCTGTCATGAAACAAATATCTGCCCCAGCCGGGAATCGAACCCGGGACCTTCGGCATAGCAGTCAGGGCCACTAACCACTACGCCATTCGACCGTCGTATGTAAGCAGCATGTAGCGTCACAGAAAAATAGAGGGCAACAAATTACGGAACCAACCTAAGGAAGGACATCTGACAATAGTCTATTTATATCACAACCCCCGGAGTCACTTGGCCGTACGTAATTCGCTTCCTGCTCAATAAAACGGAAGGAGCGAGGATGTGTGCAACTCTTTTGACAAGCTCCTCTGTGTTGTGGGCGCCTGGTACTTTTGAACGAGTCCTTACGAATGGGTAATAGACAAACTACTTAAAATTAAATAGAACAATAGTAGGGTGTAATGGACAACATTTCATTTTCTTTACCCTATATTTTTATTAGCTATTCTGAAAGTTTATAGAAAATTAGTGGACCCGTATTTTTTTATTTTGTATATACATTAATTTTTGCATGTTATTTTTAACTTTAAAGTTAATTATTTTAAAACCGGAAGTCACGTCACATATTAGGCTCGATTTTTATTTTTGTCTATTGCCGGAGTCTCGAAAAAAAACATAAATGACACTGACAAGTGACATTTAAACTTTGTTTACATGCCAACAAACAAATGGGTCATTTTCAAATGACATTGATATTTCTGATGATGGAAAGTAGGTACTTATCATGTAAAAAAATAAGCAGAAGCATTTTTTCAACTGTGTAGGCGGTGGCATGCTCTGGGACATATTATATAGAGGTCATCTCTTAATAATAAATAAAAAAAATTGTCAGAAAGTGTCAGAACAGAATTAATGAAAATGACCCAAATAAACAACAACGTCACGATAAAACGTCAACGTCAATCAAAAATGAAAGTGACAGTTACTTTGTTTTTAAATCTATGGGCTTTGATCATCAAAATGCATCGCACCTGATGCATGACGGCATCAGCACTTTTTTACTATTTTATGATTTTCTCGAAAATGATACATCCAAAAAATACAAAAACATTTTTTTTGTGGCCTTTAGAGCTAAATCTCGAAATGGTTTTCGATTTATAGGAGCTTTAGTTTTTTGAAATGTTGTCCATTGGGGATTCTAAATCACAGACGGCTCGCTGCGCTCGCCGTCCGTGATTTAGACCTCCCCAATCACACCCCGAGTTGCGATCCGGTGGAAACCTGCGTCGCGCAACTGATAATCGGTACTGGTCCATCAGGATATTTATCTTGTACAAATCAGTACCAGATACATAATCCTGATCGAGCTTTTACTCACAGTCTACCATTAAATATGCGGGCGGTCTCAGTATCATTTTTAATACAGCAATGTAGAAAAATAGCAAATGTTTTAGAGCGTCATGTCTAACAACTATTATTTATCTAAAGGTTTAATTGCAAGTGTTTACCAAATTATTGTAAAAAACAGCAAAACCTTCGCATGCGGTGTACCGTCTGGTAATCAATAATGTTCAGTCAGTAATGTTTTTACGGTACACCGCTTGCTCGGGTCATTTTCCCATTTAATAATTTCTCATTCAATAATTTCCCATTCAATAGTATTTCATTTCATGCGTCTACCATTAACGTGTTCAGACTGCCCACATCTTACTAACGTTTATGGTGTAGCATGGGTGACTAGGTACAAGGATACTTGCAATTTCGGATTGGGCGTATCCTACTCATGCAATGCATATCATACAAGACCAGTCAAGTTAATAACTTTGTTTTTTGTATATATAGCGAAGGATCGTAAAAACTTTGACAGCGCGATGTAGGAATACAAACTTATGTTTCATTCAATGTAGCCTTTATTTCAGTCTACTATGTACTAATTTGATGCATGTTAAATGTAAACTAATACATGGTTCTAATACGTCACGTCTCGTTTTATGCCACATGATATCTGCCTCAATGAAGAAATTGTTTATAAATACTTCAACAAGTAGGTACTGATTTACATGCATGACAAGTGAATGTTAGTTATTTCACCTGCTAGGTACGTACTTGGAATGCAATTTTTGTTTTCAATATATTTTTTCATTTAATCACATTGAAATATAAATATATATATTTTAATATCCATTATTATATTTATTGGTACTTGATGTATATCGTGATCGTGGTTAAAAGGTATTTTTTTCACAAATTTCCAAATTCTGATTTCAGTTTCAGGCTTAGATATACCATGCTGCACATGTAGGTTTCGGCTTAGTATACCAATTTTGCAACACCCTGTTTATACATGATGTTACGGAACCCTCAGCGCGTGTTTCGCCAGATTTTATATGGTAATGCGCATGAGCACCATGGGCGTAACTTGCGTTTCGAAGTACAGATTTATCTTGCTTTTCTGATAATCAGGTGATTCAGCCTGCAATGCAATGTCTTAACGGCCTAACAAATATGAGTACAACTCAAAATACATATCTTCACAGCGCGTGTTGCCCCGCGGATTCGAACCCGCGACCTCTTGGTCGAGAGCCATTGGCTAAGTTGGCAATTAAAGAATAAAATTATATTATATATATCATAGAATTTTTTAAGGAAATGAATCTGACTTTCCATTTGAAAGACCTTCTTCTGATCACTTATCCACTTAAGATTTATTTACAATGCGAGCTAGTGCAGTTAAAACATACTTACAGCTAGTTTCCAATACATAATTCAATCGATGATTAACTTTTATTGGCCTTTTGGAAACAGAAAGCGGAAGATGTAGGTAGGTTTGATTTGAGGTGAAAAGCTTTGAAAACACGGAAAATGTCTCCGTAGCTTAATATAACTTGGATATGCTACTAGATAGTAACGTCCTAGTATGTTATTAAAGATCTCTAGCAACTATTTCATGTAATGCCTTATTGGAAGCCATTGCCTTTTAAAATTATAGTATCTTATTTCTGAATTCGGTAAACATAATCAAATGTATGACCCGCTTAAGGTATGTAAGGATGAGTTTATACTAAAGAATCACTATGACTTATTAAGTTGAGTAATTAGTTCTTAAGGATTCGGGACATAAGGTTTATTATACTTTAAACATGTATTAACAAAAATATATATTTATGTTGGTTTTGCATTATGAATCGCGCCTTATAATTTGCTGAACAAAACTATTCGCTCCGCCTCAGAGGACCTTTTTCATACGCGAGACTGCGAGAGTGACATTATACTGCATCGTTCAGTGGTTCAGTGTTGTGATTATAAGTGCTGGTGTTCCTGTAGCTCCTCAGCAGATCTTCATAAGTATGTACGTGTCTATTTTATTACTTTATCGCACTCTGATTTATTCCATTTGACTGAAACTTTTAAGATATATTTCAGCACCCTTAGAAACTTAGTTTTTTTAACTATACATATATTCCCTTCCCAGTAAGAGCACTTAAAAAAAGGATAGAAGAGTTAGGTATATAATGTGACGATGTAAGAGCAAATAGTTCCTACCTATGCCCAAATTTATCATCTATTATACTTTTCATAAATTTGAAAGAAATTTAACGTAACTGCGTTTCTATTCAACAGTTTTTTTACGAAGTTTATGTATGTTTACTTTCAGGGCTCACTGGTCGCAAAATCCGTTTTGGGCAGACGAGGATATCTTCGCATCCAGCTCTACCAATCCTGCCTCGAACCAGAAAAAAGAAAAGAAGAAAGAACCAGCAAAACGCGGTAAAGCTAGTTCCAAGAGCTCAGCGCCGCCGCCCGCTGCGAGCGTCGCCCCGCGAGACCTGTTCGCCTGCGGCTCCGACACCGAGCCCGAGGAGCCCATCCCGGCAACGCAGCCCTCGGCCGTTAAACGCAAGCGTGCTGTTTTTCCTGATTCCGAGGTAATTAATAAAACATTCATATTTTTTATTTGGTATGAAGCTTTTTATAAAACTTTGGCTAAGTTTCATCAAAATCGGTTCAGCCATTTATAAGTACTGGTGCTCTTTAACTGCAGTTCGACGAATTAATGTTTATTGGACAGGCATTTGGTGTAAAGAAAATAAATTCAGATCGTATTCGAAAGAAGCCCATGTCTAGCAGTGGACTGTTAAGTGTGCACATGTGTGTGCGTGTGTATGCGTGTGCATTATCAATTCCCCTTTAAATTCAGCATACAGTAAAGTTTTTGAAACCAGGGAGTGCAATCCTCAACCCGTTCGTTATTTTTTTAATTCATTCGATTTTCAGGCGATTGTGTATGAGTAAGGGCTGATTTCTAATTACTTTTTATTTACTTTCAGGACGAAGCAACAAACGTTGTTCCAGGCAAATGCAGTCGCGCGGCGGTGCCTGCAACACAACTACGCAGCTTCTTTACGCAGAGGACTGCTTCTGGGTACAGCACTCAGCGAGATCCCCTCAAGCGAGGCGAATATTTTATTGAGCTGCGCGTTTATAACACAGCGGAAGCGGAGAAACTCCAGGATGAGAAGTGGCGTCATCCAATCCTTGCTATAAAAGTAGGCGCGGATACTAACAGTAGCGTGTGGCGCGCGACGAGTCGTCTAGTTCAAGCGACTCGGGAAGATTTTGCTCATATTCAGCCCATCATTTACCCCAACTGCTATTCATATTAGAGGCCTACGTTTTTCAACTGTATGGTTACGGTTATACCTAGGTACCCAACCTATTGGCATATATAAAAATTAATATGTACTTTTGTTATTTTAAATATATAATCAAACAATTATAGAATTATTTACATATTACTCTAACCTTTGAATTACTTATTAGCTAATGATTCGTAAAATAACTTTTTTGGATTTAAACACATATCTGTCTATTCGCTTTCGATTATTGATGTTGTAGTAGTGACTTAATACTTGTAATAATTGAGAAACTCGGTAAATATACAAGGTAGGTACGTTATACTTTAATATACCTACTAGTTAAAAATTTATGACAATCCAGTAAAAATAAATAAGGTTTCTTTATTTAATATTAATAAATAAAATGTTTTGCACAACTTGTAATGTGGTCGTACCAAGTTATGCAGCGCATAAAAAATCTAACATTCATAAATCCAACAGTTTAATCAGATCCGAATTCGATAATGTGTTAATAATAGCCACGGCTTTTAAAAATCGAATTTTGAGCTATAGAGTCAATCCATCAACATCGTGCTTATCGCCAGAACTATTTTGTTAAATATAAAAGATACTGTCTGTAATCTTATCAAAAAATCTTTGGTAGCACATAGAGCAATAAAAATTAACTTTGAGCTTTATGTCTCTTATACTTTGCCGAAAAACGAGGAAACGTCAATAAAATCTTTCAACACAAGTTATGAGGCTCTTTTTGAAAATTCAGATATTTCATCTGTTTATTGCAACTCAGCAGAAAAACTTGTTACCAAATGTTCCGAGTTTGAACTTTCAGAGTCTGGTTGGACGATTGATTCTATAAGCCATTTAGAGGTAAACATAAATAAATACAATCCCTTGAGAGCTGGATCTTTCGTTAAACTACCGGCGAAAATAAGCAGAACTAAAGCTTGTTTAAATATTCAAAATAAGGACGAACATTGTTTCTTGTGGAGTATAATGGCTCATTTATATCCCGCGAAAAATAACCCAGTTAGAGTAAGAATGTATCCCCATTATTCCAAAGTGTTAAACACTGCGGGAATGACTTTCCCACCAAGTTTTGAGGACATTAAATTATTTGAGAAATTAAATCCTGACATAAGTATTAATGTTTACGGCCTAGAAACGAACAGTGATGTCGTTGGACCACTATTTAAAACTTCATCACGTAAACTTACTCACGTAAATTTGCTATATATTGATAACGGTGGAAAAGGACATTATTGTCTGATCAAAAACTTTGATAGACTTGTTCGTAACCAACTTACGCAGCATAAATGTAAAATATTTTTATGCGATGAATGTTTTATTTATTTTAATTCAGAAAAAAAGCTTTGTGATCATAACTGTGCAAGAGTAAAAACTACATTGCCCCCGGAAGGCAGTAAGATATCATTTTCAAACGTAGATAAGACGCAACGAATTCCAATAGTTATTTACGGGGACTTTGAAAGTTTACTTCATGAGTACAATGACAAGAACAAATCTGAACATGTAGAAAACATTCAAAAACATGAAGCTACTTGTTTTGCATATTACATCTGCTGTAAATCTAACCCGGAATTAAATGAGTATGTTTCATATCGCGGGGCCCGCTGTGCTAAAAAATTTGTGGAAACTATTTCAAATGATGTTAAAAGATTGTATCAGATATTGTCAGTCGCGCAACCTATGTTGCCTTTAAGCCAAGAGGAAAAAACATCCTTTGATAACGCAAATACGTGCTATTTCTGTGAAAAAAACTTTTCGCGCGATGAAATTAAAGTAGCAGACCATGATCATTTCACTGGTAAATATCGAGGTCCTAGCCACAAGTCGTGTAACTTAAAAGCTAAAGTTTGTCCTTTCATTCCCATAATATTTCATAATTTATCGGGTTATGATTGCCATTTATTCATTAATGAACTGTCAAGTATAATAGGACGTGTTAAGGGTCGGCAATAGGGAATCGAGGGTTGGCATTGTCATAGAATTATGTAGTAAATGATGCTCTACAGTCTTGAAAAAAATCACACAGGTAGCCGAAGAGTTTAGCTAGGTGCTGAATCATTTGAATTTAAGTAAATGCTTATGGATAACTGTAAATTAAATCTGAAAAACCAGTAAATCACACTCCCGTATTGTAACAACTGTGTCGTAATTATCAAGAATTTTCATATAATTCTTATCAAATTATAAAGATAAATGCTTGGACTAGGCGCTAAATACCTTGTTTTTTAATGAACACACACCTATTTTGTGTAAATTAATCCCAAACTTGAGCAATTTTTTTCCCTCAAATCTTCATACAAATATCTATGGCGGCTTTCTGTGTTATAAAATCATAAACACAGGCGACGTTTGACTCAGTCGGCCGGTGGCCTCCAAAGAAGGGTCACGTCGGTTTAGGCAGCACTGACAGCTCGCGATCTAATTGTGTACAGACACAAAATCACTGCACATTGGTTGTTATTGCACTTTTTCAACTTTTATGACACCAACATAATTTGATTTGAAATTGAGGAAGTATAATTCTTATAATATACTCAATACATTAAATGATAATGTTTTTTATTAGTTACATGGTACTTCTTGATTAAATTATAATTATTAATGCCTAACTAAAACTAACTAATATAAAATTAAAATTAAACTAAAAAGAAGATGCTGGCCAGATCGCTGCCACTGTCGGGTAGGGTACCCAAGACGCCGGCCGCGATACCCCGCTGTATAGCGATGCTTAGCCTTTGTGATAGGTAAGTGCCAGCCCTAGGGTCCCTTGAGACTTCTATTAGTCTGCTGCTGATGTCTTTAAAAAGCTGACGTGCCTCCGGTCCCCACGGCCCTGGGATGAGGAGCAGGAATATAGCGAATGGATCTAAGTGATGACAATACGTAGGAACATTAGGTAAGGATTCAAAAACACAGTTTCATGGTGCTGGTTGAGGTATGGTCTCGTGAGGATCTGATGAGGGCAGTAACACGGTGGTGATTGAATTTTATTTCAAAGATAATAGCTAAATTAGCTTAATAGCTAAAAGCATCGAGTTTGGGCTATTAAGTATGTTTTTCAGAGAGAGAGAAAGATATTTTAGGTTTTCTCTGGATTAGTTAGGTTTACTGGGTTTACTAAATTCAATGTTATTGCATCAATAATAAAAAAATCAAGAAAATATTCAAAGTTTCCATTCTCGCTTTTCACGCACGTACACAAATCACAAACTCATGCATTGTTCTAGGAGCAGGGTCTACCCTGGTGCATTTCCATGACCACTTTTCACTAGCGTCCCACTGGTTTCGGTGCTCAGTGGAATAGCACCATTAACCATTATTATTCTGAGATATCATCACTTCTTATTCTGAGTTATCCAACATAAAATCACGCCATCTATTGAAATCATTTTTTTAATTAGGATTTGTCTATGGTGTGGTCCCCAAATTTAAGGGTAAAAGCAAAATAATTATATTTTAACCTTTTTTATACCTATTATATTAAAAAACCTATTCATCCCTACCTACACCATCAAAATAACCGGAAAAAATATCAGCGCCAATTTACTTGTATGGGAGAGGGAGTACCCCATTTTTTTTTTGGGTACTCGCCATATCTATGCGAAATATCAGCTTGATATCTTTACCCGTTTCTGAGAAAAAGGGCGGTGACAGACAGTCAGTCAGACAGACGGACAACAAAGAGATCTTATAACTGTTCCTTTTTTCCTTTTTTCCTTTTGAGGTACGAAAACCTAAAAATAATAAAATATATTTTTCTGCTACCAAAAATATACTTACATACATACATACATACAATCGAAAAACATTACTCTCCTCCTTCGGCAGTCGGGTAAAAACAAGTGAGACAGGGTTTCATTCTGAACTTTTGTTCTACGAGTTTTAAAAATTAACCTAAAAAAAACCTTTTTCATAGAAACTTTGTGGACACGTGACTTTTTACCATGGAAAACGATTATTTTTTTCTCGAATTTGCAAAACTCGTAGAACCAAAGTTGTTCAGAATGACCCCTTGAGTCATCCCCTTTCGGTTTAGTATAACTTATTATCTACACTTTAATACCTGTAGTTACCTTTCTACAAGTAAATACCACATTTGTTTAGAAATCTAATCGGGTTCCGAGTATAGAGAAAAGTGACACCCCTATTAATTTCTACTCTTTCCTGGTGCTTACCAGTGTAATTAAAAATTATGCTTACCCTAAAATCACCCAAAATATACGTGGGTGGTCTGAAAAGTTTCCAACCTAACATAGATACAAGATTTTTTTTCTTAAAATTTATTTTTATTCTTCTAAATAGTCTCTCATATAGTAATTAGGCGGCGCCAAAACTCGGATTTATTGCGCCTAAACTGCGCCAACAGAGCATTGGAAATGTTCATTCGAACACGTCGTTGGTCTGACGTTAGCAAATGCGGCAGCCAACGCGCGGACAGCCTTCTCATGCCTAAATCTTGATTTAATATGTGACAAACACATTCTCTGGACATTTTCATTCCCTCTGCTATATCTCTCACTTTAATTCGGCGGTCGTCTAACACCATTTGGTGAACTTTAGCGATGTTATCGTCAGTAGTTGCAGTTTTTGGACGTCCCGAACGTTCATCATCTCCGAAGCTCTTACGGCCACGTTTAAATTCGGCTGCCCAAAATTTTACTGTGGTAAATGACGGTGAAGAGTCCCCGTACACAGAATCTAACTCATCTTTGATTTGCGTAGGGGCATTCCCTTTCAAAAACAAATATTTTAAGACAGCTCGATACTCGATTTTTTCCATTTTCACAGAAATGCTCACATCGACTCACTCAAACGACTGTAAAATAAAAACCGCGCGTCAAAAATGGCTGAAACTTTAAAGTGTTGCTGTCAAAAGATGCACAATTACATTCCCTGACTTTAATTGATGTGTGCTACCATCTTCACGTTGAGGTCGGAAACTTTTCAGACCACCTACGTACTTGAACATAATTGTCAATAAAGTTGGCGAGTAAAAGTTTATCGACCCACTGTGCAAACTTACATGTGTGCGTGTCACTGCGTGTGCTGTGTGAAGAGCACTGAAAACCCAAATTTGGCGGTGCACGTCACCCTGTACGGGCCCTTAATCTCATTCCTAAAAATAAAGAAAAATTCATTTCCTTTACTAAGTTTATACCTATTGACGCAAAAAATGTGGCTCAGCTAAAGTTCATAGATTCTTTTAATTTTTTGAGTTCTGGTTTAGATAAACTAGCCAAAACACTAAGTTCTAGTGACTTTATAAACCTACGTAAATATTTCAAAGATCAATATTTGTTCGATTTGGTTCGTCGCAAAGGAATTTATTGCTATGATTATGTCAATTCATGGGACCGTTATAGTGAGAACCAACTTCCCGAGCGAAAACACTTCTTTAGTAAACTTAATTCTGAAGATGTGTCCGAAGAAGATTATAAGCATGCGTTGAATGTGTGGCAATCCTTTAATATTAAAAATATTGGAGAGTATACGGATCTTTATTTAAAATGTGATGTGCTATTGTTATGCGATATTTTTGAAAAATTTCGTAGTATGAGTTTAAAATATTATCAATTGGATCCATGCTACTATATCTCATCTCCATCATTAAGTTGGGATGCGATGTTAAAATTCACAAAAGTTGAATTAGATTTAATATCGGATTTAGAAATGTATCAAATGATTGAAAATGGAATACGAGGTGGCTTGGCGCAGTGTTCCCTAAGATATGCAAAGGCTAATAACAAATACTTACCACATTATGATAAAAATGAACCAAACTCATTTCTAATTTACTTGGATTGCGTAAATTTATACGGATTTGCGATGATGAAAAAGCTTCCAACAAGTAATTTTCATTTTTTAAATGATTTTGAAATACAGAAATTTAATATTTTAAATCATAGTGCTGATGATAATCAAGGATTTATACTAGAGGTGGATCTCAGCTACCCAGCTAATATCCATAAAGAGCACTCTGATTTGCCATTTGCGCCTGAAAAGTTAGTTCCCGCCGGCGGTACAACTAGCAAACTTATTGCTAATTTATATGATAAACATCATTATATTATTCATTATGTTCACCTAAAAGAATGCCTGAAACATGGATTAAAATTATTAAAGATACATAAAATACTAGCGTTTGATCAGAAAGTATTTTTAGAACCCTATATTTCGCTAAATACATCCCTTCGTCAAAAGGCCACCTCGGATTTTGAAAAAGACTTCTTTAAAAAACAAAACAATTCAATATTCGGAAAAACAATAGAAAATAAACGGAAACAAGTCGATGTTAAATTAGTTACAGTGTGGAAAGATGTTTGCAACAATACAAATAAACTTTGCGGTGCAGAAAAATATATAAGCGCTCCGAATTTTAAAAATTTAGCGATTATATCTGAGAACCTGGTGGCCATTCATTTACAGCGAACACATGTTATTTTAGACAGACCAATATACATCGGTTTTTCTGTTCTCGAATTAGCCAAAACTCATTTGTATAGATTTCACTATTCCTTTATGAAACCTTTTTATGACAAACGTATACAATTATGCTATACAGACACAGATAGCCTTCTTTACTTGATATATACGAATGACTTTTATGAAGATATGAAAGATAATATACAATACTTTGATACCAGTAACTTCGAGAAAAATAATATTTACAAAATACCTCCCAAAAATATGAAAATACCTGGGTATTTTAAGGATGAATTGGGTGGAGAAATAATTTCGGAATTCGTTGGCTTAAGAGCTAAGTTATATTTTATAGACACATGTAAAAACAGTATTAAAAAAGCAAAAGGAATTAAAAAATCTGTAACAAAAAAACTTCAATTAAATCAATACAAAAAGTCACTATTTAAAAACGAAAGCTTTAGGGATGATATGTTTTTAATTCGTTCAAAAAATCATCAAATATTTACACAAAGAGTTAATAAATTAATACTATGTAGATCTGACAATAAAAGACAAATTTTAGAAGATAAAATAACAACTCTACCTTGGGGTCATTGTAATACTTCTCTTTAATGCTACTTCTTAAATTGTATTATGTAATTCTTTTTAGATACACAGTGATAAATGTATTATCTACTATGAATAAAACAAGTTATGCTCGCATAAGTATGTGTCATTGTGTTTTGTAAGAAGGTAATAATTTTTAAGATATGTAAGGTACTATTCCGCGCATCGCGGCTTTTTAACTGTCACGCTGATGTCGATGAAAAATACTGGCATTGGCCGCGCGCCATAGTCGTAAGCCGCGATGCATGGATTAGTACCTTTAGTGATAATTGTACCTACTATGCATAAAACAGGTCATGCTCGCATGTTAAATTGTATTTGTAAATTCTTAGTGATAAATGTATACCCAGTTACTATGAATAAAACAGTTCATGCATTAAAATATTATTTTTTTTATTTACCGCTGACCTATCTTCCAAAATGTGCCTGTAAGTATGAGTAAAATAAAAAACATATTTTTTATTGAATATAAATTTATTATCTTTTTTTTATTAAGGATATACCTATCATTTGCATTAATCCAGCAGCGGACTATTATAGGCTGAAGATGATGATAATCTATTTCCATTAAAATACATTTTATTGCTCACACATTTTTTTTAAAATTTTGCGTACCACACATTGAGCAGCGTCCATCACTTCATCATACTGATCAGTCATAATATATTGGGCACTCACTGCATGTTCATTGATATCGATTCTGAAGGCGGAAATTTTAAATTTAGAGACGTCAAAACCTTAATTTCTTTGTTTAAAATTCGACTCTATGATTGTTTTCGTAAATGTCATTTTATGCTAGCAATTTTTTTAGTTTGACAGCGTTAAAATTAGAATTTCTGCCTTCAGAATCAACATCATTGTCACTGTTATCGAAAGCTTCAATATCAATTTTTATCAAAAATCGTCCCTTGCGCTGATCGTTTTTTAATATGAACGTAGAAGATTGATTAATACATTTGCATTTTTTTGTTTTTCCGCATTTTGATAACTTCTTTTCTTTTTCTGGTTGCTTTTTTTCAACTTTATCTAGCCATCCACATTCATCCCATCCTTGAACATAAGCGGGAAATGGGCTATCTTGGCTGATATTACCAATAGGCGGGCTCATTTCTAGACACGTATCTTGCGAAAACAGAGGGTTAATCTTCGCCATTATCTGCAACAAATATAATAAATACATAGAATACAGTATACAGTATTACAATCTAAAAAAATAAAAACTTGTTATAAAATCATTAGTAAATATTTTGATTACTTACAGCAGAAATTTACGTGTCTAGTCAACTTGAAAGTTGATGATGTAATGAAAACAAGAGGATCTTATTTCAGGCAGGTATTTAATAAGTATGAATCACATCACGCGTGTATGCACTATAATGCTAATAATACCAAAAAAGGCTAAGTTGTTTCTTTTCATAATGCCAACGACGAGGCATCTATAAAAGTAATAATTTACTCCAATTTTGTTAGAAGACAAAATGAAGTTAGTGAAGCAACCTCTCTCATTAGAAATTAAAAATATAAAGGTTGATCATTCTTCCAATGTCATCAGGCATAGCAAATTATTGCCTAATTCAATCCGTTGTATAATATGCGGGCCCTCAAATTGCGGTAAAACAAATACAATGATAAGTTTATTACTGCATGAAAATGGTCTTAAATTTGAAAATATATACCTTTATTCGAAGACTATATTTCAACCGAAATACCGTTTTCTAAAAGAAGTTTTGAGTAGAATTCCCAGTATTAATTTATTCATGTTTAAGAATAATAATGATGTAATTCCACCTGATAAGGCCTTAAATAAATCGATCTTTATTTTTGATGATGTTACTTGTGAAAATCAAGTAAATATAAGAAATTACTTTTCTATGGGGAGACATAAGCAAATAGATTGTTTTTATTTATCCCAAACTTATTCTAAAATACCTAAGCAGTTAATAAGAGATAATGTTAACTTTTTAATAATTTTCAAACAAGACGATATAAATTTAAAACATATTTATGATGAACATGTAAATTCTGATATAAGTTGGGTAATATTTAAAAAAATGTGTTCAGATATATGGAAAGACCCTTTCACTTGTTTGATCATTAACAAAGATTGTGCCTTAAATAATGAACGGTATAGAAAATCATTCGATGTGTTTGTGAAATTTGATTGAATTCAGTAGATATGAATATATATATGCAGGCGTGAGAGTAAAACTAGTCACATAACTTTTTGCTAGTTATCTATCTGCTCGTTTCATAGATTCAATAAAATCATCCAGTAATAATAATGGATCCCCATGTAAAAGAACAAATAATAAATTCTGTAAAATGTATAAAAAATAAAGTGAAAAGAATGCAAGAAATAGATGAGGATTTGGAATTAAAATCACGAAAAATATTCAAATCAATAATCAATCCCTTGGAAGAATTAGCATCTACGAAGAGTTGTGCTCTTGTTCCGCAAGTTGAAAACTCTTCAGATAAAAATTCTTTTATTACTACTAGTGAACCATGTGATGATAACATTGAAAGTGCAGATTTTGAATCTAATACAGAATCCGAATCTTCTACACCGACCAATTTAAAACCTATAAGTTCACCTTTTAGTACACCGATCCAAACGATATTAAAAGATGATTATAAAAACCTGCAGGTACCATTTGGAGTTCGTAATAAAAATAATAAACTTATGATAGGTAACACTCCTATAACCTTCGATTCAGTAGGCAACAAATCAATGGCTATAATAGGTAATAAATCTTACGAAGCCACTCAAGGTCTGATGGAATTATTGTTTCATAGTAAACCGGACAACAAGGTCATATCTATGGAAGATAAACTAAACTATAAAGACATTTTATGCCAAACAAACGCGCACAGAAGAGATTATGAACCTTTGGGTCAAATTAAAGGTGATAAAAGCAATAAATACAAAAATATTGTAAAACCATTATTTTCAAAACATGAATTAAATAATGTTAAAGAAGGAGAAGGCTGTAAGTTACCGACCTTAAAAAAGTATAATTCAAATATTGATTTCATTTATTGGGATGATCCTAATGAATTGATCGATAGGTTAAAAATTTTAATAGCTTCAAAAGATGCTGGAAATACCAATCATGACAATGAGATAATATCTATTATTGAGGAATTAAAAGAAGGCGGCATCATAAAGGAATAAAACTGGATGAAGATCATTACATTTATCAGTATTCTCATAGCTACTCAACATGAATGTTGATAAGTTTGGTCACCATATAAATAAGATACAAATAATGGAAAACATATCAACAAGATCAACTACTGCTAACTTATTAGTTGATGACAATAACAATTTCAATGCCCAATATAAAGTCATTAAACATATAGCAACACCCATTGATCAAACTGATTGCGCTACAAAAGGATATATTGATAAACAAATTGAAATAAATACAAAAAAAATAAACACACTAAATCAAACAGTACAGCAAATGAATACTGATATCACAAGTCTTAGTAAAAATGTTGAATTATTGAGTCACAAAATTAAAAAAAAATGAGTAAAGAAAACATTGTAAATGAAATACATAGAAACGCGAGAAAAATTTTTCCACGGAGGCATGTTGTTATGAAAGATATAGATGATTTATGGCAAGCTGACTTAATTGATATGCAATCTGTTTACAAAGATAATAAAAACTATAAGTATATTTTAGCAGTGATTGATACTTTTTCAAAGTATGCTTGGGCATATCCCTTAAAACTAAAGAAAAAAGAAAATATAATTCAAGCGTTTAAGAAATTACTCGAAGCAGGACGCATTCCTAAAAATCTGCAAACTGATTTTGGCACTGAGTTTTATAATAAGTCATTTAAATCGCTGGTTAATAAGTATAGAATTAACCATTATTCCACATATTCCACAAAAAAAGCATCTATAGTGGAAAGATTCATAAGAACTTTAAAAAGTAAAATTTATAAACAATTTCATTTGCAAGGAAGTTATAACTGGCTTGTTGGTCTACTGGATAATTCAATAAAATCGTATAATAACAAAACTCATAGAACGATTGGCTTAGCACCCGCTGAAGTCAATAAAAATAATAAGAAATTACTACAGGAAAGATACAAAAAAATACAAACTTTACGTTTAAAAAAATGCAGGATGTTTAAACTTGGTGAATTTGTTCGGATAAGTAAATACAAAGGAACATTTGAAAAAGGATATACTCCGAATTGGTCAACTGAAATATTTAAGATAGTTAAAGTGCAGGAAACCAATCCTGTAACTTACCTTTTAGAAGATGCTAACCATCAACCTATCTTAGGATCGTTCTATTCTCAAGAACTACAAAAAACCAAATATCCTAATAATTATCTTGTTGAAAAAGTTATAAAAAGAAAAAAAAAACAAGCTCTTTGTTAAGTGGCTAGGATTGTCTTCAAGAGAAAATTGTTGGATTGATAAAACAAACATTTTATAAACAAATTACACACAAGAAAGTCATCAGTCTTACTCCGTGCATGATTGGTAACAGTGTTTTGTTATAATAACCTACCAAAAACTGATTCATCCAAATGACAAAAAAACGATCGCAGCAAAACAAAGATCTAAATGAACTCCAGAAAAATATTGTTCCTAGTAAAATTAAATCTAAGAACTCAGGTAATGGAATTCGAAAGACTTTTAGGAATATCATCTCTCAAACGAAGAAACATATGCATAAATTAAAACCCAAGTGTAAAAAGGCTGCTATCGACCTAGCTTTTGCAGCAGCTAAGGAGTTCACATCAGACCTACCTATAAATATACCGCGTGTAATACCAGTTCCAAAAACTGGCGGTATTTTACCATTAATACCCATATTTGCTGGATTGTCCGCTGCTGGCAGTTTAGCAGGAGGAGCTGCGGGTATAGCTAAAGCAATCAAAGCAATAAAGTCTGCTAAAGAACGTTTGCAAGAACTTAAAAGGCATAACCATGAAATGGAGGCGCTTTAATTGTATCGGAAGAGGGCTACAACTCAAACCATATAAAAATGGATTAGGAATATATCCAATAAAGTCAAAAAACTAAATCAGAGGCTACCTAATCGAGCTCTTACTAACATTGATATTATGTACTATGGAAAAAAGATTCCCTATTTCAGAGGAGTATTTATGAGGGATGAATTACCACCGCATCCATTTAAAAATGAGAGTGGTGTTATTAATTTAGACAGTTCTCAAAACCATGGTACTCATTGGGTAGCCTACGTGAAGTTAGATAATTTTGTAGAATACTTTGACAGTTACGGTAATTTAAAACCGCCAAAAGAATTTATTAAATATATGGGTTCAAATTTAGATATTAATTATAATTATATCAATTATCAAGGGAATCATCCTTTTAACTGTGGTCATCTTTGTATAAATTTTTTAAAAAATTTTTGGCGAAGTAATAATTTCAGATAAATAGTTTCAGTATTTAAAATGAGGTTCAGTCGGTCATTATGTCTTTCACGCTTAGTATCAACGGAAATAAGTCTGAGCTGAACACAAATTACTTTCCTCCTTTAACATTAAACAAAAAATATGAGTGTGGTTTATTGTATTTTTCTGCACTAAATTCCGTGCCAAATATAAATAACGAAAATAATGTTTTCATGTATGGAAATGAAGGAAAACAAATTATAATACCCTGCGGCTTATACGATTTGCAAGATATAAATGACTATGTCAAAACTAGAGTCCAGGATTGCGACATCCAAATAAAAGCAAATAATAACACTTTAAAGTGTTCTATATTTTGTTCTCAGTGTATTAATTTTGAAGTAAAAAACAGCATAGCACCTTTATTAGGATTTCCCCCAGTAAAACTAGAAGCAAATAAATGGCATGAGTCGATGAACCCTGTAAGCATTCTTCCCCTGACTGTGATACGAATTGAATGTGATTTGGTGCAAGGATCATACATAAACGGATCGCCTTCACATATAATCTATGAATTTGTACCAAACGTTGCTCCTGGTTACCAATTTATTGAAGTACCAAGAAACGTTATATATTTCCCTCTGAGGAAGAAAATAATAACATCAGTTTCTATTAAAATTGTTGATTCGGAAGGAAATCTAATTAATTTTCAGAACGAAAACATTCAGTTGTGTCTCCATCTACGGGAATCAAAATGATTATATTCAATAACAGTGTTAACTATAAAATTCCTACAAACCATATAAAACAATCCACTGTTAAACGATGTATCAAGGGTTCTAGACGTGTTAAATATTTGAAAAACGTTAGTCCAAATAATAAAGATTTCCTTCGTGCTCTAGGGTTTAAAGTATGAGTATACTAAGTATAAACGACTTACCGAAATTCGATAACTCAATTGAGAGCTATGAAGTGCATACCTATAATCCATATAACAACAGTTTTAATGAAAATGATGAAATACGTATACCAATCCATCAGCAAGATATATATGTATTACCATCAGCTAGTTCTATTTACATTGAAGGAAATGCAGTTGTCAGCAGTAAAGACCTGACGGGAAAGTTACAAAAAAAAAATGTTGACTTCACTAATAACGCTATATCATTTCTTTTTCAAGATATCAGGTATGAAATAAATGGTGTAGAAATCGATCGTGTGAAAAATACTGGCATCACATCAACAATTAAATCTTATGTGTCATTAAATAGTGGTGAGAATAAAGCCGCTGCAGTTTGGGGTTGGGATGTAGACGGGCTAAAAAAACAAAATGGCGCGTTTAATGTTCTTATTCCATTGAATAAACTAATGGGCTTTGCTGAGGATTATAAAAAAATCATTATTAATTGTAAACATGAACTTATACTTAACAGAAGTAGCTCTTGTTTAAACAGTATTATAGCTGAGAAAGATGATATTGTATCTATAAATATACACAGAATTCAATGGCGTATGCCACATATAAAAGTTGCAGATCGTCAAAGATTAACATTATTGAAATATTTAGAAAAAGATAATCCTATACAAATAGCATTCAGAAACTGGGATTTGTATGAGTATCCATTATTACCAAAAACTACAAAGCATTCTTGGTCTGTTAAAACAGCATCGCAGTTGGAAAAACCGCGATTTGTTATAATTGGTTTACAGACAGAAAGGAAAAACAACAAAATTAAAGACAGTTCCAATTTTGATCACTGTAATATAACCAATGTTACGCTATTTCTAAATTCTCAGTATTTTCCTTATGATTCACTTAATTTGAAATTTGATGAAAACAAATATAGTATATTATACGAAATGTATATTAAATTTCAACAGTCATTTTACAACCTTCCAATTGATCCCCTGCTTGATCTGGAAACCTTTAAGAAAAAGGTACCTCTATTTGTTATTGACTGCTCAAGGCAAAACGATAATCTAAAGACTGGACCGGTTGATGTACGCTTAGAAATTGAAACATCTCAAGATATTCCTGAAAATACAAGTGCTTACTGTTTGATAATCAACGATCGACTTTTTGAGTATAAACCTCTGAGTAATATAGTTAGAAAAATAACATGAAAGTGATAGTAGATGTACAAGGATTTAAAATCGATCATAATCAGTTCATTTTGAAAGAAATTTGTATCTTATACAACGATCAGATACATCTATTGTTAATCCAGCCCCCCTTTCCATTTCATAAATTGTCAGTGACTGAAAAGAAACAAGTTAAATGGATAGAAAAAAATAGAAAAATATATTGGAATGATGGTTTTATACCCTATTCAAATTATTCGATGTATATTAATGAAATATTGATCGATAAAATAATTTTCTGCAAGGGTACGGAAAAAATGGTCTGGATTAAAAATATGTTACAACGTGCTGAAGTTTACAACTTAGAAGATATGCAATGCCCTAAGTTACTAAGTTTGTACGAAAAATATAAACATTCGACCGATGTATCAAGTTGTATTTATCATCCAACTATATGTGCTCTTAGGAATGTAACTTGTTTAAGAAAATGGTGTTTGGATAATAAAGTTTTATAAAAAATATGTAGGTATTTTTATTCAGAAACAACTGACATAAGTAATCAAAGAATAACCTAATTTACATTAAAAAAAAAATGAAAGCATACAGAAAAATATGTTACAGTCAGCGATAATATCAAGTATTACTTTGTGCCTGCTCGAGATGAGGTGGATATATTTGGCACATGGCAGTTAGATACACTACGATTTAAAAATGCATATGTTAGAGTATGAAGTTATGTTCTGATCGTAACACGTAATTTGTACAAGATAGATATCCTGATCGACCAGTACCGATTATCAGTTGCACGACGCAGGTTTCCACCGGATCGCAACTCGGGGTGTGATTGGGGAGGTCTAAATCACGGACGGCGAGCGCAGCGAGCCGTCTGTGATTTAGAATCCCCAATTACACCCTACTAACAATGTATTTATATTGTTTTTTTTTTTATTTAAATATTTTCGATTGTGTCTATATGGAGGGGGGTCAAGAACTGCTTTACGGAAAAAAAACATATTTTTAACGAAAGTATCCTCGATACTGTCTTTTTTGACACCAAAAACATTACATTATCACAATTTAACATAATGTAGGTACAAAGGGCTGTCTTATAGCTAAGAACTTCTAAATAATACTCTACATAATACATAACAATAATTTTTCACTTTATGCCTGTTTCCTTGCGATCAATAGATCAATACACTTTACAAACTTTGCTTGCGAAATTATGCTAACTTTCTTCCCATATAATATACATTATAACATTTTATAATAAATCGATTCAGCTATTCGAAAGTGCGTTCATTTTGGCATAACTTCCTGGAGTTTTCCTCCCCGGTTGGGATATAATAATAATTAATTCTGAATAATCCAAATATAGAGGCCAGGCTAACAGGAGGTGCGTTCTAATTACTGCTGACGTTACCAATTAGATGCTCCTATTGTACAATAACAAAGCAACACAAATTAAAGGCCGGATGCAGCTAAATTTGATGTAATATTCACGTAGCCCGATTACGTAAAGTTGCTGATCTTGTGATATCTCTGGAAGACAGTTTTACTTAAGTTTTAAACCTATAAATATCACAACTTACAAAATATAAATTCCGTTCGAGAAAAAGACGTTCCGTGTATAGGACGGCACGTTAAGTCGTGGGTCCCGGCTGCTGTTTCGACAGCTAGTAAGAGGCCTTCGGGCAGCTTGAAAACATCTGACAGTCGGTTGAACACTTACCCGACAACTTTCTCAACACAAGTTTGCTTGTGTTGGGGTCCACCAACCCGCACTAGGCCGGTGTGGTGGACTAGGTCTAAAACTGTTTCTTCATGAGACCCGTGCCCCAGCAGTGGTGACGTGATGGGTTGTGATGATAGGTGATTTTTTCTCATTTGAGTAAATCTACTCGAGCATGAACCCACAGCGCTGCATGACTGTTATATATGCGTGTATAAGCCTCGTATCATTGCGTCTCTGACCGTTCTTTGTTTTGCCAGCTGGCGCGTCATAGAATGCCAAAGCACCGATTACCTATCGCGAACTTTTTTATATATAAAAAAACAAACACTCACACCTTGTACTAATGTACTCCCTTGCGGGGTAGGCAGAGGTGCATTGCTGCACCCACTTTTCGCCAGTGTTATGTTAGTCCCAATGTAATAGGGGGCGGGCCTATTGCCATTTTACGGGCACATCCAAGACCCGAGAACAAATATCTGTGTTTAAAGAAATATCTGCCCCAGGCGGGAATCGAACCCGGGACCTTCAGCTCAGTAGTCAGGGTCACTAACCACTACGCCATTCGGTCGTCCGTCGTACTTTTTTTTATATTAACGACACTAATTGGTTTGAAAATTACATAAGTACTTAAGCATCTATATTGTTATGTAAAACTAGCTGTTCCCGCGCGCTTCACTTCGCCTTAAAAAGTTTTCCCGTGAGAATTCCGGGATAAAAAGTAGCCTATGTTCTTTCCCAAGGTCTAGACCGTATGTATACCAAATTTCATTCAAATCCGTTCAGTAGTTTTGGCGTGAAAGAGTAACAGACAGACAGACAGACAGAAAGACAGACACAGTTACTTTCGCATTTATAATATTAGTTAGGAAGTTAGGATTAGGATACGTAATAAGCGTTTTCGATTGTTTGAAGCTCTAATTGTAATAATTTAATAGATAACAAACGTACAAACTATGCTGATTGTAATTAAACCTAAAGTCAAGGCCCCACTTGGAAATTTAATTAGCAACGTTTTCGCCCGTAACCCGTATTTGAGTAAAATATATATTGGAGAGGGATCATATTTGTATAGGGTAATGGAAAATTGCCCTTTCAATATAAAATGAATGAAACTAGGTTTGACCTCGTTTTTCATTGGCTTATGTGAATGTGGAATAATTTACTAGTCGATATCATATGTTATTAGTATTCGTATTACTTGTCATTGCTATTGCTAAGATTATCTTTGTATTATAAATCATAAATTCATAAAATTTATGATAATATGTATGTATATCATTCTGCTGAAAACGGCGTATCCACTCGAATCCACTGCAGTGATTTAGTCTCATTACTACCCAGCCCAATCAAGATGTAGTCCTAACGCGCCAACTCAAGCATAAACACACTGGTACAACAACTCTTTCATATTGGCAACATCATCTTCTGTCTCTTTCTTCACTCGGTTGTTGCACTTGACCATTTTTTCGCAGGACTGTTCGTTGTGGCGACGAGCGTTCGTCAGACTGAGGTCGAGTTCGTAGCCAAGAGTCACGGCAACTCGAGCCAAGTCGCGGAGGATGGTCACGTTCACTCTGGAAGACGAAAGAGATGGCTGGTTGATGAAGAGTGTATGAGAGGGACAGAAAGCAATAGTAGCATCGATTTCGAATGGAAAGATGGAGGTCACCGCAGACGCGGTCGTTCCGTAGGTATATAATATAAGGCAGCAACCAGTTGATGGCGTGCTGGCGGACTGAGATGGATGGGAACCTCAGAGTCTACTCTCCTCCTTAAAAGACTGTCATAAACAAATCGTAGACTGACATTTTCCAGACCTCAAACTTAGGTACGCCACGTTTTCGAGGGTAAATAACGTTTCTGAGATTTCAGTAGGTTATTAATCAAGTTTTACGGTTGCATAATGGTCGCAACTGTGTTTGTGACTTGAGAATTTAAGATCGGAATGGTTTTATTCCAAATGATCTTGAACTGTAGAATAACTTACTTCCCATAATCTTTGCTCTTCGCGCTCTTATCAGCTTCTTCCCTCCTCAAAGCTTTATCCAGCGTGGATTGCATGTGGTCTTTGGTAATCTTGACCATTTCTTCCGTGTACTTCCCCATCTCAGTGATGGACAACCGAGCAGCCTCCGTGCAGTCGTAGATATGAGCTAGGTGCTTGCTAGCCAATGTTTTTGACTCTCGGCGTTCCATGTTGCATAGTTCTGAAAAAGAAAGTGTAAAAAAGCTTATTATAAAATTGATGATTACTTAGAAGACGTTAATGCATGGCTGTGATAAGTAATTAGCTCTGCTCATATTATAATTATTATTATTAAGCTTGTAAGTATTGCATACCAACTAGTTTTAAGTCTTTTTTTTAA
Source organism: Plutella xylostella (assembly GCF_932276165.1). Taxonomy (NCBI): domain Eukaryota; kingdom Metazoa; phylum Arthropoda; class Insecta; order Lepidoptera; family Plutellidae; genus Plutella; species Plutella xylostella. The sequence continues at coordinate 7,959,490 of NC_064005.1, forward strand.
AAGATGGCTCTGGGGTTTCATGTCTCCGTTCTTCTCCTAGACAGAAAGAGCCCCCCTTATCCGAACGGAGAGTAGTTTGTAATAATTGACGTTCATCAGTAAATTTTATATTTATACGATGAATAAAAATATTTGACTTTGACTTTGCTTGGGTTACTTATTTAGAAACGGGAACTGCTGTGATATGTTTGATTCATGTACAATGTTGGACTTAACCTTGTATTCGGAAGAAGATTTGTTAATTTGTATATTGAAGTAAATAAACAGTTAAACAATTTTCATTGGTATGGTCAAACTCACTCAAATATGATTTATATACTTACTCGTAACATAATAATATGATTCATTATGATAAACCCTTCCCGCTCCCTAGCATTCACTCTTGGGACTAATTAATATAATTATGTATGTACTATATTATGTATGTTCACATGCATCTACTACATAATCCTTCTACTTAGGTGTAGGTATATAGAACTCAATTAAACGAACGAACGGACAAAAGAAACGATTCGTCTTCATTTCATAATAAAATGTTGAAGTAGACACGAATCACTTCGTGCATTCGTAAATACAATTTCTCCTGTTTGTTATCGCTACCGACACACTTAATCAGACAAAAACTAAATTAAACTACAAATACACTCGCGGGCAATTAAAAAGTTCCAGTGACAAACCAAATTACCTCTGATCGGAAAAGGATATAGAATGACCATGATGATGAAAATGATGAATTGATGTAAATATGATGTTCAAATATTAAATATTATAATGTTAAAAACTTTAAGGCTATTGTGGCATCTTGAGAGTGGAAATTTATCATTGCAGTTCACAATGTTTCCTTTACCTGGCACTTTCAACTCGTCGGCTAGCCGGCCGAGTTCGGTGGCAATCTGCTGTCTCTTCTGGGCGGCCATTTTGATTTCTTCCCTGGCCTTGCCGAGGATCTTGTTCGTCAGCTGCTGGTACGAGGTCTGCATGTTCTGCAGGTACGTGTCCAGAAACGGAGCGAGGAGTGAGTCCATTGTGCGAGACACTTCACTGGTAATTAGGTTATTATGACTTTTAATTATGGTAGGTATCGAAGGAAATGGATTGTCAAAAGTATACATAAGTAAGGTGCAGGTGGGTTATTCCGAAAGGTTTTTGGGTGAGTTGGATACATGTTCGTATTTTGTCAATTTATGAGGCCTTGTTGGGTCATTTTGATTCATGTAAGGACGCTTTGTATACTTGAATACCTAAAACTCTGTTTAACAGACTTTTCTAAATACCCACAGAATTCGTGAATTTTTTAGTTTCAAAAGCTGATAAGGGAAAGGCGGTAGTAACTGGCCACTTAAGCACCTTGGCCACTTTACGTGTGTGCTCCATCTAAATGCATGATCTGATTTAGGTGATTTATATATCTAATTATTCACTAGATTCTGTTGATTGTTAATCAATAAGAACTATTTAATTAAATATCTTTATTTAAATGAAAAGTATCACTTTTGTGTAGTAACTGGCCATAAATGATGGTGGGCACAAATATATGGAAGCTGGGACCAGCACCAATAGAAATGAGTGATACGTCGTTGAAAAGGTACCTATTTTTTTGACGGAAGCGCTAGTCTTGATTTACTGTCCAATTAGAATAATCGTACCTTGAAAGTTTTATATTTTATTTCTGTAATTATAATGTTTTCGTTAGTTTTTCACATTCATTTTTAATTTTTATAACAAAATGATCATATTTCATATAATATTATATTTGTTTATTATCTCAGTAAAGAAAACCAGTTGAAAGTAATTTTTCCAATTTCAATAATACGTGTTTACGTGTATTACGCCCTAACTGTCATCAGAAGAGAGAGTGCAATGCCATAGAAAAATACTTCCTTCCGACGAATATATTTTAAAATGGACAACTTGTACGGATTTGTCGTCATAATACTTTTTTGCTCACATGAAAAGAACTATCCAACGATGTATGTCTCGTCTTTATTGGACATAGGTCCCAAAACGCTCATTGTCATGTCAGTAACTGGCCCTCTTATTTTGCAGTAACTGGCCACCTAATATAATTAACTAAAATGACAAGTTTTAACCTTATAACTACTGCAAACATTATAAAAAACCTATTACAATTAATGTGTTATGACGTAGTTAATGTGCTAACACTAACACTAATAATGAGAAATATCTAATATTTCTTAACAAATAAACAGTTCATCATCATCATCACGTCCCCACCTGCTGGGGCACGGGTTTCCTTCCAATGAAGGAAGAATTTTCTAACAAAATTTAATAAAAAAACAAAAATACTTCTACAATTCAATACTCTTTTAATGTAATTAGTGTAACAACGTCACAATTCACATATTATTATGACAAAAAATAAGTTTATTTTCTATAAATCATCACAAATCGTTTATAATAACAAAAAGTTTATATTAAGTCAAATACTTAAATCTTAGCTTCTTCTTGAACTAATTCTAAGATTGTATAAAATACAACATGCTACATACAACGCACGGACACTGAGAGAGGACGAGAAGATGGTGTAACACGAGGTAGAGCTGGGCAAAAAAATAAGGACATCTTAGGGCTACTCGTATCGGAGAGCGGTGGTAGCTCAGTCGGGTAAGCGCCCGCTTTTCACGCCAGAGATGCGGGTTCGAATCCCGGTGCTGACATGTACCAATTAGTTCTTTTAACTTAAGTACAATGTATACCATCACTCTTACGGTGAAGGAAAACATCGTGAGGAAACCTGCATGTCTAGATTTTTCACATCTAGATATGTTAACCCACCAACCCGCAGTGGAATGCCAGCATGGTGGGAAATGGTCCAAGCTTAGAAAGACAGTTTAGACCTTAGGGTTATGCACAAAGGTTCCATTCGAGAGAGCCAGGTGCAGGCACTGACACCCCCACACATAATATAATAGAGAGGGACACGATGACCCTGAAGTCTGGCCACAAGCTCTACCATCAGGAGGGTAACCAACTGTTCCAAGGTGGCGTAGGATTTCTTGTCAACAACTTCCTTGTCAACAAGTTAGTGGAGATCAGTATAGTGTGTCGAATCGGGTAGCGTACCTTGTACTTAAACTAACCGAGAGGGATTCCTTGAAGGTTGTACAGGTATATGCACCAACCTCGACACACTCTGACACAGAAGTCGAAGCAGTATAGTTGCGAAGATATTAGGTCCTTACATATGAAATTGGCGTTTTCTATAGGAGGAACATAAAGTCGTTTTTTTTTTAAATGAAATATATGTATTAAATTGATCAAAGTATGTACCATTGCTATGTATGCACTTTTGCCATCTCATAGGTAGTTCATTGATCCCCTTACTAAAAAAACCATTCGGGCGGGAATCAATAAAATCTTTGAAGGCGGTTTGGACTGCCCCATCGGAGTTGAATTTTTTTCGCACCATGAAAGAAAATGATAATCTAAAGATAATTATATCTTTAAAATAGTATAAAATGCCTTATTGGTTAAAGCAATTTCTACCAGATTAGCTTTTGGATGTAAGAGACCAAAAAAAAGGGATTTTCGGTGCATATCACTTACCCATTATCCAAGATCTGTGGATAATTTTCATCAGAAGATCTCGTCATCGTCCGACCAGAGCGGTGGACCCCCCATCGCTCCCGGAGCCTGGTCAAGTGCAGGTCCAGATCCACTGGCTGGTGCTGCCAGGGTGGCACCTCGAAGCAAAGCCCGCCGTCAAGGCGCATGCGATTGCTTCGCTCCTTTAAAGTGAAATGTTTGTCGTCATCATCACCAGCTAATCCACTGCTTCTCACAGTATTAGAAAGTGTTCTACTTCTCCTTAGATTGTACAAGTTGTCCCCTCTTAAACTAATATAATGTCACTATATAGAAGTATTATTATAATAAGAGAAGTATTATTATAATAATACTTCTATAATATACAATAGTAACGATTACGAGTTTTGAGAATGAACATCTCATATAAATCATCACCCTGTTTTAAAATATCTGCTGTTTACCATATTTTTGCAAAGGTATTTTACAGCATAAAAAGTAACTATTTAATTTGCAAGAAGCATAACATTTATTTAATAAACAAATGACAAAAGTATTAAGTACCAAGTCTATAAAATAACTTTTTCAATGAAATTAAAAACTGTAAAGTGCATCTAGAAGTTGTGAAAAGATTCATTGAACTGGATCAAAGTTTTTCAGCTTCAGCTCTTTGTGGAAAGCTGCTCTTGCTGTGCCACAATAAGGCTGCACGCTAAAGCTGTGTACACATTATGAGGAGGGCTACTCTACCTTAATATTAAACCAATGAATGAAACTGTCATGCAGTCGCGATTTTTAATAAAACGAGATATAGGCATGGTTAGCTCAAGTAGCCCCCCTTATTGTCGGCGGACTGTGTGGTGATTCGAAATCTGCTATCGTCATCATCATCATCATCACGACCCATTACGTCCCCACTGCTGGGGCACGGGTCTCCTTCCAATGAAGGAAGGGTTTAGGCCTAGTCCACCACGCTGGCCAAGTGCGGGTTGGTGGACATCTCGTAAACTGCTAGTATATTAACTGGTAGTATAGTATAATTTATCATAATATTGGCACGAAGGCGTTAGTCCAATGGACAAACGGAGATACGGCATGTATTAGACTAGTAAACATACCTTTATGTGAAGACCCAAGAAGGTAATACAACTTTCTCATAGTATTTTTTGTATTCTTGTTTACATATTACAAGTAAAGATGATAAAATGGGTGGTGTAGTGAATATAAACTTCAGATAAACCACTTAACTTTAAAGTTCTTGCGACTCTATTAGCATTGTAAAAAAGTACCTACTACAAACGATATTTTTTGGGATATCGGCACGCACAAAACTTACTTAGTACTTAAATTAAAAACTTACCCTGCAATAATTTTTACTGTACACTGTGGCAATAAAAGTAGCCAAATATATTAGTATTAGCAACATTATCCTTACTATTTCTTAATTAATTTTCTAAAAATACACCAGAAACTTTTTGTCATACATATTTTTAGACAACCGGAGCTCGATAACGTGATTTTGTGAATTAACATTTTCTCCGCCATATTACCCGGTTCAATGATCCATGAAATTGAATTCCAAGTTAAACTAACTGAATGTAAATAATGCTTAGATTAGCTTTCACGGAAACATTAGTTGTGTGTGTTATATTTTTTTTGTAAATAATACTACCTATTTCCTGATAATTTGATAGTTAAATAACTACCTGGGTAATTTTAAATTATCTTCAAATTTATTTATTCGATTATCATTAAACAACTGAAACGAATGGATTCAATAAAATTAAAAATAAGTAGAACTAACAGTCGTGTTATCGTCGTGGCTAAAATATCTCCCATGGACAATTTTCTCGGATAAACCTATACATTAATATCCTCTAAAGTCTAAACTGTAGCAGTAATTTTTTTTTGCAAACTATAAACATTCTGATACTTACCGTGAACACTTTTGCGGAAAAACGCAGCATAAAAACTAAAATATAAAGTAGCGGGAATATTATTTTTTTAGCAAGGGCCGAAAGAACATAAATAGATGTGTCTATAAGATTTGCTTCCTAACTTTTAGCTTTTTTTTCTACTCAACGTGCTCGTGTTCTTATATAGATTTACAGGTACTTCTATCCACCTAATACTGCTTAACCATGATAGTAAAATACAATTCCACATTACTAGCTCTTCTCTTTGGGGGGCAATTCTGCTAAAATTTGCAATCAATTGAGTGTCTTGGGTAATCTACGCCTCGGTTTACACGATACTAAAAATGAATTAAGGAATATATAAACGTGGACTTCGAATTTCATGTGTAAATCATAAAAAAAATATTGATTACCCTTTCGGGAATTACCGTCGGTCGTGAGAATATACAGGTGCGGTGGTAGCTCAGTCGGGTAAGCGCCCGCTTCTCACGCAAGAGATGCGGGTTCGAATCCCTGACATGTACCAATGAGTTCTTTTAACTTAAGTACAATGTATACCATCGCTCTTACGGTGAAGGAAAACATCGTGAGGAAACCTGCATATCTAGATTTAGCACATCTAGATATGTGAACCCAGATACCCGCAGTGATCGGATATAGAGTGTGGTATTTAGCAGAATTGAGTTTCTCTACTCGAGATCTTATAAAATACACTTACGTGAACATAACGAGTCCATTTTGCAATCAGCGTTCATATTCTTTTATATTCTATTCTATTTCACCTGCCTTCAGACGCAGCGGGTAGCTATAATATTAACTTATATTTTTAGGAAACCTGACTTACCTGAGAAAATTAGGCCCGAGTTCACCATTGAAGAATTAGGCTTAGGTATTAGATAATAAACTAACAAAGACAAGTATATCGTACCGAATAATAGAAAAAAAATCATGAAAATCATTTTTCTGTCTGTATACTAACTTGTTATCTACGAATTCGTGCAACTGGGCGTTAGATTTTTAATACATACATACATTCATGTATACATTGTACATTATACATGTATACATTGAGCCCTTTTTCAAACGGAGAGTAGGTGGTTTGTAAAAAATACACTTTTCACAGAAAAAAAAATATTTAGATATATGATGAATAAAAGCATTTGACTTTGACTTTGACATAGTAATGCTAACGACTGTAATCCCCGAGTCACCCGCCTTTTGCTATAAATAATATATTTTGTACTCATGTGATAGGTTTCGATCCGTTAGTACATATCTATGCTTACGTACTCAAATAAATGTATATTTGTTATTTATATTATATTTATTAAAACTAAGTAGATTTATATTAAGCAACAACTCTTCTGTGCAATCACTTTAATCAAACAGAACGGCTGTTCACAACCTGTTCTTTCTTCAACAGCATAACGTTCTTCAAGTATTTTTATTTTTAGCGAGACGGTGAGGGAAAATAAATTAAAATCTTGAAACAAAATTACAAGAGTACCTAGACTATCCTAGACTACCTAGGACTAGATAAGCAACAACCCGTGTACGGGCTTAAAGATGTAGACTCGCCCTTACCAGTGATACACGAAGTTGGATTATAATAAAAAATAAAAATACAAAAATTCATTTAGTTGAAAAACCAACAAAGACACATACAAATTGTTAAAACCTTGGTCCTCAAACTAGAATTCCCTGTGCTATGAGGACCAGGATCCGTCGTTGATTAATAATCTAATTTGAAAGATTGATCTTATATTATTCTAATCGTATCGATGAAAAACGTAAGTCATAAAGATTTCACTGTGGTGAAGCGATTTACCAGTTAGATTAGAGTCAGTGGATCACTGTTTAAAACGAAAAACTAAAGTTTTAAAACAATGCTGCGCGAGCCACGACTCCATCTCGCTATATTAAACGTGCCGATTGTACGACACATCTCTCGTTCATTCGGTTTTCGTCAGTAAAGAGTAACCCGCCAGTCACTGGCGCCAGGGTGCGTAAAATATAAGAGATAGTTGGACACCCTCCGGCCCGCCGATAGACCAAGACAACGCAAGACATTGAAGTGGTTTGTGGATCCTTACATTTCATTGAATTAATTTTCCTCAAAGAAGTTCTCTCTCTCTCTCTCTCTCTGTCAACGAGGAACCATGGTACGGACATGATATTTTTTTCAAGAAAAGTGGAAAAAAATAATTAAGCTTGTAATTAAATGTAGCCTGTCCGAGGTGCACTGGTAGTAGACTCTTCTAGTATTCGAAGGAATATATTTTATAAGCGTTCTTGTGTATGCATTTATTCCAAGAAATTTCTTTCAAAGCAGAGATGTTATAGTTTTAGCCTTAGGTAATTATAACTTCATAATTATGTCGAAGCAGAGATATTGTCCCACAAGATACATGTTTTTTTTTTACAATGATATCGAATCTGAAAGTACAATTAGTTATTTTAATGCTGCAAAACCTGAAATTATTAATATGTTGTTTATCATCCGAGTATTTTTAGACGATATTTTTTTCATTATTTTCGATATACGGATAAACTGATAGACAAACATTCATACATATACTCTAGTATAAAACAGATACAACTCCTTTATCGAGGTTTGAGTTATAAATATAACCACAGAGGATAGGATGATAAACAGCACATTTTACAGGTATCCTCTTAAATTAACTATAAATGAACAAGATGGAGTGTCAGCGCAAAATAAACATTTCGACAAATAGCACCCCACTTTTAACACTGAGCTGTTATTTTATCCGTTCAGCAAGAAGATTTGTGACTCTATTCATCAATACAATGGTTGTCTTTTGGTTGAACCTCCGGTTTGACAGTAAACAAACTGAAATATTTTTTTGGCTTTGTTTTGCATGTTCGCCATCTAGTTCGTGTATTGTTAGTCTAAGAGTCTCCCGCTGCACGTGTGCAGGTGCGAGGCACATTTGCGTTGCGTCATTTCGCATCTCGTCGCAGTTGTAAATATGAGCTGGGATATTTCGTGCTTGAAACAACGGCGCAGGGAGGCAGGAACGTGCAGGATGTGGGTCATCGGCCATATATTTAAAACAGGTGTCTATTTGTTTTAGTGCATTTCTGAATATATCCTGGAGTACTGTAAACCACGGTGTTGCGATTTATTATCTGGGTGCGTAAAGGCTTTGTGAAACAAAACGCTAACTAGACGCCGCGCTATGAATGTGCCACGCTGGCGCTCTGTTTGACGGTATTTTACCATAGTACTCGTAGTACCTACAACGTACATCTTAGCGTCATAACGCGACTTCAAGATGGCACACTGATGCGCGCTTGATTTGAGGAAAAGTTGTTTAAAAGACGTTAGGGTGCTTACATAAAGAATCGGGTTCCCTGTATCTAACAGCAGGTTACTGGTACGGATATAGGGAACCCAGTCTCTCTATGTAAGCATCCTTACTTGGGGAGGCTTCTTCATTGTGTCTGTGTCACATGGCATGCTCGGCTGACAAACCCTTTCACTACAGTGCACGGTGACAACGCCTAGCCTAGCCCTTGTCACCGACCCCCTAAAGCAGAATAGTTTTTTTTTTCATGAAAGCAGACGGAGTGAGCTTGTGTACCCAGCTGCTAAATAGTGCTGCAAGAGTTATATTGATCTATCTACTGAACATGCTGTACAAACTTACTTATTGAAAATTGTGCACAGGGATTAAAAAATATTTTTTTGGTTTATTGAGCAGAACTGATACAATAAAGCTACAACACTTTTGTACTTATAATTACCTGATGGACATGGATTAAACATATTAACTAAATATTATTTAAGTACCTTACCACTATACTTGCTGATTTTATTGCCTACTACTTATTACGTAAACCAATAATATTTTTCAAGTGAAAGCGGACACAGTGCGTAATATTGTTACGAAATGAAAGTTAAAATTAGCAGGAAAACAAACATTAACTTGTTTCACAGAGTTATTTCGAGTACACTGCGTACTGCGTACTCTAAATAAAGATTTCGTAAATTGCCAACGACAAATAATATATGTGGAATGTCCTTATGAAAATTCTAGCTCTTTCAACGAGCAAGATATAACATTGGAGCGTTCGAAAACAACCTTTGCCTCTCTCGTGTTACGCCGTATTTTTGGGTGCACGTTAACCTATGCACAGTTTGTGTGTTGAATTTCACCTCAAATTCATGGAAGAGAAATATTTTCATTGCGTTTTGTGTGCACGAGAAAAGTGTGAGGACGTGGTGTGGTGGAAATTTAAGTGTAGAATATGATATGCTGGGGACACGGCCTGGCCACTCTTCCAGAATAACATTATTTTCTTCCTCATCACATCGCTCAGGTATGAATGAGGAGCTGCTATTTTAAAACCCCGACTAAAAGGAGTGATTATATACTTGTATATACGAGTTTTTTGTCGTGTTTTTTTTTTTCTCTCTATCATATTAAATTCTAATTTTGCAGCAGCATAATGTCCATAGGATGGATTTTTAAACTTAAAGTGTACATATAATTATATTAGTATAAAATATTGGATCTACCTACGTTTATTAAAAACATCCATACGTCCTAGCCAACCTCCCAAGTATCACATACGAGTAGGTACACAACTTTTTTGAGTAACAGTTATTTATGAGTAACAAATCATCAGAGCCTGGCGGGCTGGCAGTCGCTGGCAGTTCATTTCTTGTTCCCTTCCGTCACCAGTCGTTCAGTCTTGTTCTGGTTTTCAACTGACAGATGGAACGTGTTTTTTTTAAAGATTGTGCTAAAATTTATTAACCTATGTAATGAAATACATACATACCGGTCAAAATCATAATCCTCCTTTTTGCTTCGCCGTATTTGGTTACTACTTATTACGTAAACCAATAATCCCATCGTATCAGTACCATCCCATCCCATCCATTTACAGCTTTCTAGACTTTATCTCAAACTACAAGAGTTTTGATCTATACGTGAATGAGTCAATGTTAAAAATGAGGATTTTTGGACATTAATATCTTAATAACCGTTTGAGATACGCTTATGAAATTTGGAACACATATGTATCTCGCTAGTCTCAATATATAAGCCAAATTTGATACGTTAATATGAAATAGTTTTTGAATTATGAGGGGGTCAAAAGTAGCTCGAAATGGTTCGTGTAATATTACACACGGTGCGGCTCGCCAGTTCTGTTTCTTGAACTTGGCTTGACACGCTACCGCGTGTCTAGATATTTGCAATCAGATTCGATTATGAAGTTTAAACATACTAAAGTTTAGAAGCTCACAATATGCAATGTCGCGTGCTTCCCTAATATTAAAATTCCAGCAACAAATCCTACCAACTTGAAATGCAACCAAATGATGCGTAAACCTGCAAAACTTGGTACATAATATAACAATATATTATACCTCAGAGAGCTTTAAGTAACACGATTTAAAGTCGATTATCGAATACGCCGCTAGAACATACATGATGCATTTTAGACTGGTGACTCTTGCGAAGATTTTATATCATTTTATATTAAAATTTCTTCCTCAAATAGCTCCCACAGCTATATTTGAGATGTGGTTAACATTCTTCTGCTGGGATATCATTCTGTTTGTTTTATGACGCTACGTTTACGTTTCACATCAAATCACTGTCAACCCAGATGACTTAGGTATCAACCCATAGAACAACGCGGACTCGGGTGTGCCCTATCAACCCTGCGAAAATTCAGTTTTTTTTTTATCTCAGATACTAAATTGACAGATTCTGAACGGTTCATCAACTAACAGTTGATTGTCCCGCCAATAGAACGATACGTCACTTAATCGCGGGACAGTCGACTGTAGAAAAACAGACTTTAGACTTCTATTATATATTCTATAACGCTAACTTTGCAACGGGTAAAATTTGGGTGATCATTTTAATCATTTAATTTTAGAAAATTCGATATTGAAACAATTATTTTTCCTCTTCTAAACGGGGTTTCAGTCACACGCTAAAGAAAACAATCCCCCATAACGCGAACTACAAACGAACCGACAAAATGTCTCGCAGCGTTTTCTTTAATAATTTAAAGTGCAAAAGCACACTCTAAGGAGTGTCCCAGAACTAATTAATGCATAAACACTAGAAAGCCTGCGAGCTTAATGCGCTACAGAACTTCCCGTGACGTGCCTTTATAATACAAATTAACTTTGTGAATACGACTGCTGAATGTTTTCACGTAAATTAGGCTTCTCGAGTGGTAGTGAGGGCTGGGGTCACATGTCATGCAGAAGTTTGAAGATAGGGACATTCGAAGAAGGCAAAGTTTGGACCAGGTCTTACTTGAGTTTGACACGGTGTTTATTTTTATTTATTATTTATTTATAAACATTGCAGTGATACATAGGGTACAGAAGAATTCCCACAAAACCAATATTTTTGGTTTGACTGTGGGAAATATTTTTGGTTTGACAGATAAATATGGTGTATAGTGCGACAAACTTATCTGTTCCGGTGAGAGCTAACTAAATTGATTAATATCTCATTATTAAGTAATGAATTATGTATTGTTAAGGATTAGATGGGTTTAATAATACCGCAAGGGCGAATTACTACTATGAGCAATCTAAAAATCTTATAGAATGAAGAAATATTAGACATTTACGTGAGCTCTCACCGGAACAGATAAGTTTGTGGCACTATAAATAACTACATATTCTGAAATTTTCGCAAACTATTTTAAATGTATTTAGTGTATGGAAGAGCGGGGTATTCTGGCACAGCACAGGATGCCCTATCAACTTTACTATTGTAAGTACTTAACTATGTAAGCTTTGCGAAAAAATATATTTGAATTTGAATTATTTATTTTGATTGATTTAATATTACTTGAAACCTTGACATCAATAAATAGTGTTTTACATGTGTTTAGTTTTTTGTAGGTAAAATCATTATGTATTACATAGATACACTCGTCGTAAAGCGATATAATATTTACCTATTTGTATTAACAATCAAGAATTCTAGATCTATGCCGCATACTAGTCATAAGTTTAATAAACTGAAGTAGGGGTAGCTATCAGTAGACCCTAAGGACCCTTGTCACACCAGTTTATAAAGGAAATATCGAACAACAACCCGAAAATTTAGATAAAAGAATCAGTGAACTGTAAAGTCTCAAAGGCCAAGGGGCATAGTACACATATAGCAGTAGGCAGACTGGACACGCGAAAGATAAACATAAGATAAGATAAAGATAAAGATAAAAAGATAAAAATTATTTATTCGGTGTCGGAAATACACACAGCAAACAACAAATAAAACAAAAGAACTTATATGACTAAACTTATAGGTAGATACTTAATATTACACATAACATGCATACAAGTGATAACGGTGTGTGTTGTCCAGCACCGAAAAGGCCCGCGCCTCAGCTTACACCGCTTCAAGTGAGGTGGCATCCACCCACCTGACGCGGCACTGATTTTCAGTCGCGTCCTTCGTGACTATCTCCCATCCATGAGTAGGTACCAAGGCACACACAATATAATAAATACACGTAGCTTATACGAGTATAAAAACACGTAGCTTATAAATATATTTACAGGGTGTTAAAATAATAAGGTAGGTATAGTAAGAATGGTGGTCATTAGCCAGTGAGGGGCTTATTCTGAACCACTTTTTGAGAATTAATTATATTTGGCAATTAGTGAAAAAAATATTTACTACCCATAGCAAAACTTATGATCTAAAAAGTTATAGGTGCTAGTAAAAAGACAATATTTTTTAATGATTAAAAAAAACGTGGAACAGGAGTTTTCATAGTGACCCCTAGTGACTCTCATACTCACATGTTTGTACGGGTCAGTACGAATATAAACACAATTCACGCTCTGCGAATCTTTGATGATATTGTACTGTTCTTTTTATACTATAACATAGATCCCTAGAACAAAAGAATATTTTTTCAACATTTACTAAGACTTTTTTAACATTATCCGACATATTTCACAACCCTTTTGTGTATTGTGTCTTTGATGTTTTAGTAACACGCTTTTGTAAGACAAAACCTGTTTCTGTAACACTTTTATGTCGGAAATGGTGTCGAATATATTAAATTTCGTAGAAGATAGAAACATAACATTTACATTTAGGTACATTTTATGTATGTATAAGTAGCTCTGTATAACCTAGTGCGGAGATGAATGTCGGTGGCAGGACATCGTAGACGAAAGTATGTCGTCCAAATAGGCGACATACTCAAGAAAAAACACGTTAGCATTTTCCGAAACCGGCGAGCTTCTAAGAGACTTAGGTCCAATTTCACAATAGTTGGTTTATATGTTTATATGTGTTTATTCAGGATACCAACAGCGTAACAATAATAAATTTCAAACAGCTTAATGTTAATAGTAAAATAACAGGTGTCCCTAAATTAACTTAGTGAATTTAAAGTTATTTAATGATTTTACATGAGTTAACTACAATAAAATTAACTGACAAAAGAAAAAGAAAAAAGTACTTATCAATAAGTAAGTTTGTGATAAATTACCTAACAAAGTAGAACAAAAATAAATAAATTGTTATGCATAACTATGAGAAAAACTAACAATTATAGTTCCTGAGAAATTATTGACTTATTTAAATACACTTTCACAAATAACACAATAATTTAAAACTGAAACGGTTAAACCGTAACCAGGGAAAGGTTGATCAATTATACGTCACCTCCATATAAAATTCTTGACAGATGTGTCAAAAGTCAAGCAATAATCCGTGGTTATGCTCTAACCCACTTGGCACTTATGCTACGAATGTAGATGAAATGAAAGAAGTTCATCAGGATCGTGGCACGTGGAGGTCCATAGTCTCTGCCTAGCCTTCTGGGAGACAGTCGTGAGCATCATAAAACATAATATATAATAATATGTATGTAGCTATGTACCTACCTATGTATAGTCTAAATTTGCAATTCCGACACGCCGGGCTCATCTTTGATTTTTTTTAGCTGGCATGGATTCCGGTCCTTTCAGCCAAAAACCTAATAGAGAACGACCGAATGGCGTAGTGGTTAGTGACCTGACTACTGAGCCGATGGTCCCGGGTTCGATTCCCGGCTGGGGCAGATATTTGTTTAAAGACAGATATTTGTACTCGGGTCTTGGGTGTTGATATTTATATTTAGTATCTATCTATCTATGTATTTGTGTAGATATATCAGCTGTCCGACACCCATAACACAGGTTCTGCCTAGCTTGGGGTCGGATGGCCGTGTGTGAGATATCCCCACATATTTATTTTATTTATTTATTTAGATTTGAATTCAACCATATGCAATAACTAGCTGTTATATTATGCATAATATGAGGTGTTAACTACAGTGAAACTATAAAGTCCTGAAAATAAATGAGGGCGCAGCTATCTTTCATGTAGCATCCCTATATAGTGAAACAAAACCAACTTTGATACTTGAAATTGTGCCTGGGAACTACCTACCCATTTCTGTATTTTAAAAACTACTTACCACCCACAAAAAAACACTTATTCTAGCTAGAAGGTGTTAATATGAAGGCTAATATTGACCAATACAATACATATTTATTTAGATAACGTCATTACAACTGTATAAAAAAACTGGATCTGTTGACGAAGGGCACACATAGTAAACTCATCAATTTCTCTTTTCGGACGACCTGTTCTGTTTCTTCCAGGAGTTAGAAATGTTCCAATATTAGAGCCCGCTTTTGCAATAGGCCGGACGGTACTGTCCGATACCCCTATAAAATAAAATAAAACATGCTTATTTGAAACTAACTTTAAGTTAAGAGAAACAGAGTTACAAAATGTGAATTTAGTAAGTAAACAAAAATATAACTTCAAGTATCAAAATATTATAGTTTGACTCAACTTAAACCAGATCAAACCTACAACCAGTGATATGTAAACAATGTTCGACTTGGGCTCTAAACCTAGGTTTATCGATAAATGAAGCGTTGGTACTAATAAAATATGAATTATTACAATTTGTACAATGTTACATACCCGACATAGACGCTTTACGAGCGTAAACATCCTCCAAATTCGACAAAATGTGTCCAGCTTGATGTTCCGCTAAACTTTGTATAAAAACTCGATAAATAACTTCCTTAGCTCGACTCCGAATATTTTTCTTCATCTTCCTAATTGCAACCATGCGTAAATGGTTGCTTTTATCTAGATTAGTCTTATAATTAATAAGAAAATTCAAATAACAGCCAACCACCAATAGCCATAAACAATTGTTATGACTTTTATTTTTCTTTTCTAATGGTGGCAGACTCCTGAAAATTTTAGTTCCTTAAACATTAATTTCATTAATTAATAGTTTCACTGTAGTTAACTAGTTTCATCTTCTGTCCCCTCAGAAGAATGCAGCTCATAAAAAACGACAGGCCGGATGCCATCTATTGGTCGATTTTGGAACTTTTAAACGTCAAAAGAAAATCTCCCCTTGGTCCCCTTTTATTCTGAAACTCCTTCAACAAGGTTTTCCATACGCAAGGCAATTTATGTGATAACGTAAAGAAGAAAATTGGTTTCTGGCCTCCACACAATTTATTGCGAGATTCAAGGACAGATAATTTTGTTCGCATTTTTATAATAAACATATTTGCTTTATTATTCTAACTATGTAGTTGAGGCTTTTGCCCAATTAAAGTGATAGAGGTTTCCCCGTGTTAATCCACCAATAAAAAAGGTAAGTATTTTAATGTTAAAAATATAACATACGATACACCACCCACTTAGTAGGTAATTAAAACAAATTGAAACTGATTTGGAACACCCCCAAACATAAAATTTAGAAGGTACAAAACTACTGGAGGCATACTGCATAATGAAGAAATCTTATGGGCAAACTGGAATAAATGAATTCAAAAACTATTTCTAATGCTAAGAATTTGTCTATTGAGGACACAGCCTAGTAAAAACAGGCGGTTTATGAGTTTGACAAGGCACAAACGTGTATAGCTACTTACCTATGTAGCTGACTATACTAGAGGGGGGCTGAAGTGGTGGCGTGCGCTGTACACACTTATTAATTTCATTTTAAGTTGCTTTAATGCGGGTGTGTGCTATTAAATTTACATTTTTATTGCGTATCTACATTAAATTCAAGTTACAAGTCTTTGATTTAATCACAGATAATTTTATTAAAGCTGTAATATTAATTTATTAAGTTCCGCGATAAAAATTAAGTATATAATCTATTAATCTTGGGTTTCAGCTAACTTCATGCCAAATTTAATTAAAATCGTTTCCGCCGTTTTGACCTGAAGAAGTACACACACACACATACTCACAAACTTTCGCCTTCATAATATTAGTAAGATTCTTCTATGAATCAGACCACCTACATAGTTCCAACACCATGAGTGACGTTTCAAAAGTGTAATCGGAATATTTAAGTGAGGTCTCCCCCTAATCCGGATAGTGGGGCCCCCTGTATCACGAGACAAAGCACCCAAGACAAAGACATTCCAATTAAAATCGAAATGAAACCCTTTGTGGCGCCACCATCGTGGTTTACACTTAAATTAACTGGGGCGTAAGCGATAATTTATTTGCAACTCGTCTTCTTCTATGCAAAGTAGTTCTTTTTTCTCACACAGAGTGTTTTTTTATCGATCGTGTTCGATTCAAGTAAGCGCATAGTTTTTATTAATAAATGCGGGTATATACCTATATTTTTTGTAAGATAGTTTTAGCTCGTGGATTCTAGTTGTAATTCGGGCTTTGCGTCGGTCGGTCTCTCTTATGTTTTCGTGATCGGATTAATTAATCATTCGGAAAACTAATGTGTACGTGGGTTTTGTGACAAAATAAAGCTACCAGCTGATATGCATTATATTTTTGCATGTTATTATATATTTTAAGAACCAGCAGTATGTGTGATCATTGAGATTTTGTCGGATTTATGCAGGACAGAAACTTGCGGCCTAAATTGAAATACTTAATACACTCTCGTACACCGTCTTAAAGAACACCTCTTCGCCTTCACGAATACTTTACAAACACAGTAACGTTGTCTCAAAGACTTCACTTTATCATTAAAATAACTCTAGTTTTACTTATCAAAGAGCGGCAAAGTCTAACATGGCAGAATTCCTCTCATAACGCTACTAAAGCATTGGGCTGTTCCCGTCCGTCACTCGGTAATTGGCCCAATATTTGTTTAGGCACGAACATGCCCCGGCCCGACTGTGATGGCGGGATTTGTTCTTTTAATGTTTGCAGCGTTGACGCGTGGGGTGGTAATGACAATGGACGGGTTGTTCTGTAAGCGACTGGTGGAACTGGGTACTGAGCAACGTTACGCGGTGTAACGTAACATGTTACACGGCGATCATTCAAGCACTCAGTAAGTATTTTTGAGGAAAAAACTGCGAGCGAATGGCTGTTGGTCGCGTACTGAGTCCGTGAATGCTTGCCCGGTATACTCGAATAAGGGCCTTATCATACTACCGGCTTGCGTGCGTTTCTAAAAAAAAGGCCCCAATTCACGGGCGCGCCAATCCGTGGATTTGTCGCTGGCGACAAGTCCACGGTGCATGCGGCATGAGCGCAGCGAGAAAAGTACGAATATGTTCCTTGTGCTAGGCTAAACAAAGTTCACAATCGACTGGACTGCAACTCGGAGCTCGTGTAGTGTGTGGGCGATGACGGATTTATTCCACGGAATGGTACGGCTCGGGGCTCAGCTTGCGGTGCGTGAAGTGAATGGGGTGCTTAATAGCGATTTCACACGGGGGTTGTGAGTGTGTTGCGTTTGTGCTATGTCGACCGACATCCATCCTACGCTTTGTCTCTTTCTAAATAATTTAAATTCGAACTACAAGCTACACATTCCGTCAACGTGCGTCGATGCGCGTCTTTTCAACGCATCGTGTGATGTAGTGTAGAACTTTTCGTAACGTTGGTCAGTTTGATTTGATAATGCATGTAATGTGAACTGGTTAAGATTTATTTAATTACACACCTTCAAGAAAAAACCACACCCGCACCCTGTTACCCTTGAAATAATTTTTCAACGATATATCCTGAAAATTTCAATGTAAGTACAAAATTAATCGTAAATGCTATTTACAAAAAATCGCTAGTGTATTAGGAAGAGACCGAATTGCAGCGTGTCGGTTCCAGTATTCGGTAAGTTTGAAGGCGCCATGTTTTTACACTTATCATGATCTTGCAGACTTTTATATACTCAAACATAATTTTTATTTACTTTCGTTGTGCATGTTTGGCAAAAAACCCGGTTTTGTGTAAGAGCAGTTTTGCGATAACATTTCCAATTTAGTACTTGGTTTATTGTGCTAGCGTAGCTACGCCTGGGTTTGTCCTGAAGTATTAAATTCTTTGTACGTTTAAATTAGACCTTTTACGCATCGACCCTTGCGCAGGTGTTAAATAGTGGGCGGCTAATACGCTTGACTTCGTAACTTCGTATACGATGCTATTGGATTTTGGTCAGCCGGTAACTGATCCTTCTAGGAGACCAATTTTATATACATACATAATTCTCACCACTGTAATCCCGAAGGGGTAGTCAAAGGTGACTCGAAATCAATGTTAGGCACATTGAATTCGAGTAAAATAGGACTCAAGACTAAAACTTTATATGACTGTACAGTCCAACTATAAAGTCGTGAAAACGGAAGTGGATCCTAACTATTTGTTTAAGATTAATAAAGGAAAAATCCGCTATACATCCAAAAACAATCGGCATTTTATTTTTAAAATGTATGTAAAAGTAAGTAAATAACTGATGATCATAAAAATCATCAACTCAGGATTTTATAGTTTGACTGTATTATACTGTAAAAAAAATAAAGTAAAAAAAACCTCATTTATTTCCATAATGACACGCACTTAGCCGTCGGAGCTCAGGCAACAACTAATAGCTATTAAAAAGAAAAATTAATGGCAACACAATGGAGAATAATTAATTCCAGCCAACTGAAGCGTGTTACTGGATATCTTCCAATTTTTCTCATCAAAATGTTAAGAGAGGTGGCTGTAAATTAATTGAGGCCGAATAGCCCTTGCCCCGAATGAAGAGAGGTTTCTTTTCGATAATTAAAATTAGCACGACCCGCTTTTTTTCACGCCATTTTCTTTTTTCATAACTGTTGTTGGCTTTGGTGATTGAATTGGTGTAGACGATTAGTAGTGCGAACTACCTATAGAATAATTTCACAGCTGTATTTTTGTTTCTATAAATATGAAAATAAAAGCCAGTAAATTGTGTAAAAAACTTCTAATACCATTGATAATGTTTTTTTTACTACTGCTATGTCAAATACACTTGTGTGCAATGATAAAAGTTTCACCTGACATTGCCGTTCCATATTTGGAACTTTTTCATTGCTCATGAGTGTGACTGATAATGATGAAGTTGGATTTTACATGATTTTGATTATTTAAATCATAATCGTAACCGTCAGGAATAATAACACTATAACTGCACGTTATGCTCCAACAAAGAAACATCAAATTTTTGGTTGGAAAATTTTCAAAGTGCACGCCATAAATCGCGGCAAAGCAGAAACAGCAAACGGTCTCAGAATATACGACATTACAAATACAGAAATTTAAAATAAGAATACGCGTTCAGGAATGGACATATAATTAAATATCCGGAAGGAATCAGAGCGTTATCTGTAATAGGAATCGGTGGGATTTATCGGGTTTTGCCGCTCTAGGGCAGCGTTGTCTGTGGTGCTGTACTGGCTGCAAGCGCTGGGGTTGTTGCCGCTTATTTGTTTTTTTCTTTTTTTAAACAACTCTTCGGTGTTTGCCGCCAGTATTTCGTAGCGAGCTGTTTGCATGGTTTTCGTATTGAATCCCGATATTTTTTTCTACCGCGACGCAGTTATTTGGTTCGGTTTTGCTCTGTGTCTGCGGCTCGATTTATTTATTAATTTCCGATTCCACGCGAGTCAACCTTTGGAAAGGAATTTCGGAAATATTTTGTTGTTTGTTAATTTCATATCGGACAAAGAATTTATGCGGTTTGTAAATTTACATTCTCTCTGGTCATTCTAAACAAAACAAACGAATTAGTTGCGTTAGTAGTTCTCTCCTACCCTACATAAAATTTCATACATTATCAGATTACTCAATTGTATTAATTAAAAAAACCGACAGCATCATCAATAATAAATTCGGTGAATTCACATTTCTATCACGAGCTTTTGAAATAAAATATAATACCTTTATCTATCTATCTATGTATATAAATTAAAATGAATTAATGTCCGTTAGTCTGCTTAAAACTAGAGAACGGCTGAACCGATTTGGCTAATTTTGGTCTTGAAATATTCGTAGAAGTCCAGGGAAGGTTTAAAGCGTAAGAAGAGTAGGGTAGGGTAGGGTAAGAGGCTGTATGAAGTTCGCCAGGCCAGCTAGTATTTTATAAACCACATAAATAATTATAAGTTTCATAAAACTGTGTAACCTGTGTATGTGTTTTGTTAAGTAAATAAATAATTTATCTATCTATCTATCTAAAATCATTATTTATAAATCAGTTGTTAAGAGCTCACCTGGGAAAGAAAAACTATACAGGGTGTTAAAATGGGTAAGTATAGTAAACCGAAGGGGTGACTGAGGGAATCATTCGGAATATGTAATGTTCTACGATTTATGACTTATAACTTCTTAGCAGACCAACAAACGTTTCTTATAGTTAATAGTAAACGTTTCATATATATACGCAGCAAAAAAAGAAAAAACCTTGAAAGCCCATAATTTATTCTTTATAGCTTTGCATAAGTAGGTAGTGTAGCTTAAACCTCGTATATTTAAGACCCACATATCATCCCTTATAAACACTTACGTAGTTAATATCTAGCGCATTAATCTTGGGCGCAACACTTAGCTTATAAAAGTGTTTCCCCTCACGACAAAGTGTTACCAGCATGAAATAACATGTACATTTTCAAGGCAATTATGACTTGACACTATGAAATTACGTCTATAGGACTGGACTGCTATAGGCGGATGATGATAATGATGATGGTGACTATGAAATTAGGGTACGATTAAAACTTATTCATAATAGGTGCTCGTAATTATACAGCCAAGTTATGAAAAATAGGTAAAATATTTTAGTACTTACTAAAGACTATTATTTTATTCACACCTTGATGGTACCGGCGCTGAAACATCCATTTTAAAAACTTTATTTTGTCACCATCAAACAAATGTTGAAAAATAAAAAAATAATTTACGCAGTCAATCATCAAGTTGAATTTGGAACAAATAACCTATTTCTAGTTTAAAAAAAGTAAAAAATGTCTTTAGAACCGCTAACAATGTAGTCTAAATAATCTCAACAACTCGAGCTGCTCTGCTGGTATAACAATCTTGTGATTGGTCAGTCCAGTATCCATGTTGCTAATCCACTTCTCTGATTGGCTAGCCTCTATCAATTGGGTTGCCAAAATATTGCCAGTTCCAATCTGCCTCCTATAAAAACAACATCTCTACACTGCTATGCAAAGAGTGCAAAAGAAACGGAATAATTTCGAAAAATACCGGGAAAAAAATCACGCGGCGCCAAAACAACACTCTGTGAACGTAATCAACAACATGGCTGCCGGTTTTTGGCGCGCAAAAAGGCATTACACGAAAAAGAACATTCGTTATGTAAAATAACACACATACATCAGGCATATTAGCTGGGCTGGGGGTAATTGCTTGAAGGAGCGCTGCTCAAGACAGCCGACCTACGTTATTAATGAGGACCTTACCCGGCCCTATTTACAAGTCATTTAACTGACGCCATCTTTGTTTACAAATATATTCTAGTGAAGTATGAATTTAAAATTTCGCCGGTTGTCGGAGAACTTTATGGGTAGAAATTATAGTGTGACATTGCAGAGCCGCGAGCACAGGATTCGATACTATTTTCAAATCTACACAAACATATTATAGTAAAAACAAATGCCACTTTGGAACTAACAATATAACATAACTAACATTTTGACTGTGACATTTGACGATACGCAACGTAAACGGAAGTTTCGATTCCTGTGCTCGCGGCTCAGGTGAAAATAAGTAGGTACTACCGATAAAATGATTTTTGAAAAACAAAATTGTAATGTTGGCATTTTGAGTGTGGAACTTATTCGAAACTTTTATCTTTGTAAGTTGTAATTTAAATTCACAACCAGCAAACTCAAGTACGCGAAATAATCAAACCTACTAAAACATTTCAGCTCAAACACCAATTATTCATGTTTACAAACCAAATAATAGTTGGTCATCGGCCGTATTTCATTTCGCACAAAGATCTCAATAGATCTTGCAATGAATTGCCTTCCTAGGTCCGTCCCGTCCGGACAATAGCTTTGAACCCAATTGCGGGGCGGCCCGATTGATTTATGCGGTAGTTAACCGGTGAATCGGGATAAATTGTGAAAATTCAATTTGGTGTAAAGTATTGGTTTTTTGGGATAAACCCGTAGCTGCATTTGGCTGCATAGATAAGTGAAACGTCATCCACCGTATCCGGAAGTATGTTACAGAGCTCTTCATTCTGAACAACTTTTGTTATGATCACCTTGGGATATTCCCGAAAAAAATATCTACCTACTCCCCTACATACACAGTGTCACGTAAACAACCAATTTTTGTATGGCGTAGCATCTTTTTTTTCCGTTATATCCCAAGGTCATTATATAACAAAAGTTGTTCAGAATGAAGAGCTCTGTAACATACTTCCGGATATGCACCTACGAAAGACTCACCCTGTATAATCTATTGCGGTTTTAGGGTCTCAGCACATTATGGTCACCGCACATAATATTACCTACATAAAGGGAACGCCTCTTTTTCTTCTGTGAACCAGTAGAACGCGAGCTCGCGAACGCCTGCTTGAACTACTGCATGCATAATTCTATATCCTAACTAATATTATAAATGCGAAACTAACTGTGTCTGTCTGTCTGTCTGTCTGTTACTCTTTCACGCCAAAACTACTGAACGGATTTGAATGAAATTTGGTATACATACGGTTTAGACCCTGGGAAAGAACATAGGCTACTTTTTATCCCGGAATTCCCACGGGAAAACTTTTTAAGGCGAAGCGAAGCGCGCGGGAACAGCTTGTGTAGGTATAAGTAGGAAACATTTTTTTTACGGATTTTCCGAAACTTTCCGTATATTTGAGGTCTCAATCGAAAATGTCAGTTTGCGGTTTGTTTGTGACTGTCTATTAAGGAGAAGAGACCATGACATGTCAGAGTACCACCACCAGCCCTCTAAGTAATGTCTAAGTACTTCATTTAGTGAAATCGTTTTCATAAATAACAACTTAAAACCAATTAATGAAAATTTTAGATTAACCTTCCATTCATAGGCACAAAATCTAATTAACCATTGCAAACACAGCACTATTGTCATGAGGCGAAGAGTCGTTATTGCTTGTCATGTGCACGAACAATAATTTCAAATAAACGCTATCGGCTATTCGCACAAATTGTATGTATTTTGCGCCAACTGTAGCGCTAATAATGATTAAAATTATCATTTAAATATCGTTATTCAATAAAATATAACTAAATACTTAATTTAGTTAACATTTTAAGTTACACCACGGATTTAATTAAATATTTATATGTTTTTTTTATAAATTGTATTGTATTGCCTAATTTAATATTGAATGTCAAGTATTTTACTTGAGTCTTGCTTGACGAAACAAGTAAGCACTGCCATATATACTGAAAGTTGCGAAACCTATACCTAAAGTAGACACTTAGAAGGTCATTTCTAAACCACGATTTGTGTGAATTCGTGAAAATAATATTTTTGTATTAGTAAAAAGTCACGTGGCCAATAAATAGGTAAGTAATATATTCCGCGAATTTTCAAATTCGTACAGTAAAAGATGTTTAGAAAGACCTTCGGAGTCTCTTCCTTTTGCCTTTGTATAACTTTGCAACACCCTGTATAACACTTGAACTGCAGGAATTAGGCCCCTCAAATATGCCGTCACCTTCGACTCTTGTGCCCAAACAAACATACGCTGAACATAACCGTATATACAGGGTGGTTGCATAAATTACAGGATTATTTTTTTTTACCAAGGTGTACAGTAGGTGTGAAGATTAACTATTGCTATTGTAGATTATTTACCATAAAATGACTAAAATATGAATACTTAACATGAAACGTTCCTCCAGGTTAATCGTAATCGTAGCCCTATCCAGCTGCTGGAAAAAAAAAGTTAATTTTAATACAGTTCCATAATAATTTTATAACATTATACACCTACGTTATTCCATAAACGATGTAAGTCAGAATCAGAAATACTACACTACAATTTCACAACATATTTCTTACTCAAAACCGTGTTTCAAACACACACAGCAAAGCAACACGATAATAATCTTCCAATAACACATAAAAGTACGTAAAAATGAGCAAAACTCGTTATTTAAATCTCATTGCAGTAACATACAGTGGCGTGCAGAGGAATAGACCACGGGTCGTGCCAGCAATCCAGCTCAGGTTTACTTACTGCCGAAGTACCGACTAGTTTCTACCTGTACACTGGCCTGCAAGGCAATAGGGAATATGCAATGCGATAGAGCGAATGTGATACCCCATTTACACTCTCGCACGAGTGGCGAGGCGAGCGACAAGGCGAGGGGCGAGGCGCGAGTGTGAACAGGCGCTCGTGGCTCGCCTCCTCGCTCGCCTCGCCACTCGCGGCGCTCGCGTCCGGAGCGGTTTTTGGGGCACGAGTCAAAGGAGCTCGCGTCGAGCTCGCGTCGCACGCGAGCGGGTGTTTACACTCTCGCGTCCGCTTCATTCTGGCTTCTACATCGTGCCGCGCAGGTTGTGTTCGTCGTCGTCTAATTATAACGTAGTGTTTTTTCCTCAGTTGTATAATGGATTGATCGCAAGACGAAACATTTAATTTCATATAAGTAAATATTTCAATAAAATAATAATAATAAAAAAAACACTAAAACGTAAGAAATAAAACCGGCCAAGTGCGAGTCGGGCTCGCGCACAAAGGGTTCCGTAGCAGCAAATATAATATTACAGTTAAATCAACCAATCTCAAAAACTATAAGAGATACTTTGATCAAACCAAAAATCGTTGAAAGAGTTAATTAGCATGCATCACCTCTATTTTTTTTAGAATTTTATACCCCGTAGTTATAAAAATAGAGGGGGGGGGACATACTTTTTACGACTTTGAGAGCTGATATCTCAAAAACCGTTCACTTTAAGAAAAATGTTTTTTAGAAAACTTTATATCATTTTAAAAGACATTTCCATTGATACCCCACACGGGTATGTACATCGAAAAAAAAAAATTCATCCCTCAGTTACATGTATGGGGGGCCCCACCCCCAATTCTTTTTTTTACTATTTAGTGTCATATTTTTGTAGCGGTTCATACAACACATATTCCCATCAAATTTCATCACTGTAGTACTTATAGTTTCCGAGTAAATCGGCTGTGACAGACGGACAGACGGACAGACGGACATGACGAAACTATAAGGGTTCCGTTTTTGCCATTTTGGCTACGGAACCCTAAAAAGCAGTACTTACCTGCTTAGATATATTAGTACTGTCACATAGAATAGGTCTAAACCATGTCTAAACCTTAAATTATTTCTTACGTTTTAGTGGTTTTTTGAAGTCGTTTTTTTATAATTATTTTATTTTATTACTTATTTATACTTAGTTTATTTGCAATAATTGACAATCAAAATTAAGAAGCAAATGATACCTATAAGTCCTACTAGTCAGTAGTAAACACGAAGTAGTTGCTATATATACCTACCGTTGAGGAGTTCCCTTGACTACCTTCCGTTTCCATCATCAGATCAGCTCAAGGTCAACATCATATTTTTTTTAATGTTGAAAATATAGGTAAGTACCTATGTACTTTTTAAATTTCATTAACTACAATCGGTTAATAGGTACCCAAAATGGAAATTCATAGCCTGTTTTTAACCCTTTACCCACCATTGGAGGTGGAATCAAAATTTGAAAAAAATGGGATCTCAACCCCAATACATAAAAAAAAAGAAATTTCAAAATCGGTCCATAAACGGCGAAGTAATCGGTGATCATACATAAATTCTTTATTGTTGCGGCTAAAACTTCGACGTCCTCCATCGTTGCTAGCTCAAAGACAACTGAACTCTGCACGAGAGTGTAAACACCCACTCGCGTCGCACGCGAGTGGGTGTTTACATTCGCGCCTCCGCACGAGTGACGAGGCGAGCGAGGAGGCGAGGGCCGAGGCGAGAGTGTAAATGGGGTATTACCTATGTTGCGATGTAAACTATGTTGATATGTCAATCTCAGAATAATCTATGCCCATAGATTAGTTGGCAGTGCTTGCTTGTTTCGTTAGCTCGTAGAATCCAACTCGGATGGGCAGCTTTCGGGAAATTACGACACATCTTCACTAAAAATATTCCTCGGTGTCTGAAAACAAAAGTTTACAATCAGTGCATGTTGCCAGTGATGACTTACGGAGCCGAGACGTGGTGCTTTACAAAAGGGCTTTTATTCACAAGCTCAGAGTTGCTCAGCGTGCTATGGAAAGGGCTATGTTAGGCGTGTCCCTGCGAGATATGATTCGTAATGAAGAAATTCGCAGGAGAACTAAAATTACCGACATAGCCAAAAGGATTAGCACGCTGAAGTGGCAATGGGCTGGCCACGTAGCCCGCAGAGCCGACGACCGCTGGGGTAGAAAGGTTCTGGAGTGGAGACCCCGTGTCGGCAAACGGCGTGTCGGTCGCCCCCCAACCCGTAGGACTGATGATCTGCGGAAGGTAGCGGGAAGCCGCTGGATGCAGATGGCGGGTGACCGTTTGGGGTGGCGATTGTTAGGAGAGGCCTATGTCCAACAGTGGATATAGAAGGCTGAGAAAGAGATAGAACTGAGCGTGTCGGCGCGACTGGCGAAACTCATTATTCTGAGCTGAATAAGGAGGTTAAAAATATACTTATACAGGGTGTTGAAAAAGCGTATAAGTACTAAGCCGGAAGGAGGTGAAGAACGAATATTTTTTTTCGCGAATTTCCAAAACTCGTAGAACAAAAGTGGTTTAGAATGACCCCTTGAGTTACCCCCTTTCGGCTTAGTAGGTATACCCCTTTTGCAACATCCTGTATAAAAATATTTTTTTCATGATTGTCTGTCCTGAAGTGTATTATGAACATAATTGTAGAGAGGAAGCATAAAATTTGCGAGCACCAGGTACTATAAGTATTAGAGTGGGTTCATTGCCAAGTAAAACTTGTTTTGAAGTAAATTGCACGATAATATCTACAGATGTAGAGCAAACAGGGACTAGCTAGCAAAGGAGAATGGCCATTTCTCTATGGCGACATGACCCACCAGAGCAGCCATTGATGAAACATTATACTGATGTGTAGCCCATGACTACAGTATATTATTATGAGGCATGGGAGAACGGAGATATAGGTGCTGAAAGATCAAGTCTTTGTACTGACTAGATGTTTCCTACATACAAAGTTTTTTTTTTCAAACATGGTTTAGATTTTTTTAATTATTTTTTCCTCATTTAGAACACCTTTATTATTGAATAAAATAGGTTTGGTTAGTGGCTGCAAAGCGGGTCAGATTTGGCCATTATCATTTAATCCTTTTCTTTGTGTATTTAATAAGTCTCAGTATTCTCTATCTTACGGTTCTTGTTTTCTTCTCTAAAGAGCAAATTAAGATGACTTTTTATAGGTAAACCATAAAAATTACACCACTATGACATAATTTACTGGTCAATCTGTTATGATTATAAGTACCAGAGCTTTTTTTATAGGATGTAATTTTTTTTTCTTGGGTAAGTAATATTTAATGGTGGGATTGTGTAATGTTCCATCGATGCCGAAACATTAACTATTTCGCAAATAATGAATTTAAACTACGACTGGATGTTCCGAGGGATTTGTTGCGCTTTGGAAGGGTTTTCCCGTGGGATTTTTGGAAAAGTTGTCTATTAAATCATTCAGGGTGTCGGCTAACTTCGTGCCAAGCTTCGTTGTACCGATTTCGGATCACAGAATAATCAAGATAATTATTCTGAGTGTAGGTGAGCCTTAATATTGATATCGGCGAGTTGAGGGTAGAGGATAATATCCACGTAAGCGAGCAGCGCGTGGGCACTTTTCACTTTTGTGTGAGCAGCCGTGGTGAGCAGACGGTCAGATGGAGGGAGTGATCGGTGCCGTGGGAGCTTGAGGACCAGGCGCATGGAGCCGAGGCGGAACACCGTGTGCGAAGCTAAGTCACCTTTCTACTCGTATTTACTTTTTGTCTCTCGTATATGATTGAGAAGTTATACCTACACTTTATTTCTTGAAGGACGCTAACCCACGGCTGCAATTTCCATCACACTGGTATAGGGATTAGATAGGTACACTAAAGGTCTTCTACCTCGCTCATTCAGTATTTAGCTAGCTAGAGAAAAACCTACACATTACACATTCCCTAGCTTTGGTTCAACTTATTTTAGTTTAGAATAGGGACTTCTGGATAGATACAAATAGGCAGGAGCGGGCTGATGATGATGATGATGATGATGATTATCAAATAACTAAAACCTGACAATAGATCTCACTTCAAAAATAATAAATTCTTATCAAATAAAAAATATACACCTACCTTCAAATTTGTTCTATGGTTCTTTGTTCAAATTATTGATTTTTCATTAGGTAAATAAATACCTACTTCTATAGAATCTATGCTATAGTAATTATTCAAAGAATAAAGTAGATACATACTTAAATAAACTTTTCAAAGATGATTTATTGTAGTATCTATATGGCAGAGAAGATTATTTGACTTTGAGTTTAAAAACAAGTAATAGCGCAGGGAAAGAATTGATTGACGGAGAAATTTATCCTAAAAGTGTCAAGATATCACAAATAAGGGATCTAGATACTTAAACTAAATCATTTCTCGTCCTATATTGCTCAATAAATACAAATAGCTTGAAGGTAGATCAGATTCCTGACCAATTTCCATATTTTCAGAAAGTTATGTAAATTCTAACCAACGGAAGTATTTGTTTCCTTGTTAAAGCAATAAATTCTTATGTAAAAAAGGATAGCAAGGATATAGTAGGAATAAAGTTAGCTAGGATATATTTATTACAACTATTTATAATATAATTGAATAAGATTATATAATATTCACTATTTCATAACGATTATCCTATATTCCAATAAGATCAAAGAATATTCACTATTTCATATTATATATTTAAACTTTTAAAATAATACCTAAATCACTTCCCACTTGGCTACAAAATTAGAGTCATATTATTATATTTTCAAATACCTACTTATGAAATTCATGATTTAATAAAGTTACTATGCTATAAATTATTGAACTATTCTAGTTTCAGTTACTTTATGATTATAAATATGATTGTCCCCTTAGCTTTGACAACATGTACTCATGTTGATTTATTTACATGAACAAAAAAGACAAACCATGTAAATATATAAGTTAGGAGCAAGGGAAGTGATTAATAAGTTGGCGGAGAGATGTCCAAGTCTATGGTTGTGTCTCACGAGGGCTCCGATTGAATATTTGCTATTATTTATCTATTTTAGAGTCTTATATATTGATTCAATCGGGTGTAGTGATCAAGGCCTACAAAGCGTATGGAGGGGCTTCCCTTATTAACCAACACCAAAAAACATTATTATCTATATTATTATCTTTATGTACTTACCTGTAAATATGTAGTTATCATACAAATAAAAATTATACATCAAAGTTGTATAGGTCAATAATTATAGGCAGGTAGGAAGTATGTAATCAGTTCTAGATCTTAGTTTTATTTAATTCACTATCTTTCGTTTATTGGGTTACAACACAACGTAGGGTTTCCCTGGATGTTTCATGGCCAATCTAAAGCAGTATTTGTTTCACTCTTATTTCACTCAGGTTAGTTTTGTTGGGTGTTTTCAAATATCTTCTTAGTAAATCCATTAGGTAGGAGTTAAGTAGGCAGGCGGTAGGGCGAAACGTTACAATTGGTTCAAGTTGAATCATGTGGTTTCATTTTTCAGGAATACTCTTTTTTACAGTCTTCACATCATTGTTATAGGTAACCTAAGTGCTGTTTGTTTTCTGTATGAAAATAGTTTATCTTCTTTCTTCTTTGACAATATCTACATCAGAAATTGTGTATTTGCTCTAGAAATATCTGTGAATAATGAAATACTTTCGTTCTTTCTGGGATAGGTCTGGAAATCTCTTTGAGTAGACCTGACATCGCGGCGGCCGTGTGGTATGTAGCCGTCATTCACTATAGCCAGGTTTCTCATTTGAGTAAATATGTAGGTAAATGCATGAATTTGTAGTTTACCAGTTTACTCAATTATTATTTAGCCACTAAGTGCGCAATTTTTTACTTGGCGGTCTCACTTGAAAAACTAGCACTTAGTCTGGAGATTGTTAAATCCAGTTTTCAATAGGTTTTTTTAAATTACTCACGATGAATTTGTATAGTAGGTATAGTTTTTGGTTTCAGAGGCTACTCCTGTTTGACTTTATCTCGTTCAACTTTTTTTCAATATCGATAACTTCCTTTTTTTCTTTTCCTGTGACTGAACCTTTGCGTAATACATTTTTATTTTTTATGTTGAATAAATGATTATTTTATTAATTAGTATGTAGATATGTATCTATGTATTTGTGTAGATATATCAGCTACCCAACACCCATAACACAGGTTCTGCCTAGCCTGGGGTCGGATGGCCGTGAGTGAGATTTTCCCACATATTTATTTATTTATATTCTATTCTATTTCACGCCAGACGTATTGACACACAGTAACTTACCGCACCGCCTCTGTACCTGTTCGCCCGAGGCTTTATTGTCGCAATGATAAAAGAGATCATGATTTTAATAAAAGCAACTGTGAAGGATGTTTCGCTGTCCCCAGTCCCGAGGCCATTCGTAAACGGTTCAGGATACAGGGTGTCTGAAAAACAGATAGGTAGATTCAGTAATGAAAGCTTTTGTCTAAAGTAAAGTCAAAACTGCTTTTTAGTTATATATATATATATAACACACATGATCCAAACTTATGTATGTACAAAAATGACGGTTATGAATTAAAGCGATTTTTTCAGACAACCTAGGGTGGAATGATATTTAGGATCAAAGAGGGATCGAGTGTACTAAATAATTAAATAAATTTACCACCAAGTAAGTCAGTCAATTAAGTTTAGAATGGCCACAGTGTTATTAATTTATAAGGCCTTTTCAGAGGCCGCGGGTTATCGTATTAAGAATAAGAATAAGAATAAGAATAGTATTGTGGAACA
This sequence comes from Plutella xylostella, assembly GCF_932276165.1. Taxonomy (NCBI): domain Eukaryota; kingdom Metazoa; phylum Arthropoda; class Insecta; order Lepidoptera; family Plutellidae; genus Plutella; species Plutella xylostella. The sequence goes on from NC_064005.1 coordinate 7,991,306, forward strand.
TTATTATACAACATCTAGATTTAACAGAACTAAATGTGTGTGAACCCACCAACCCGCAGTGGACCAGCATAGTGGGTTATGGTTCAAGATTAGGAAGGCAGTTTACATTGCACAAGAAAATACTACTTTTAGAATATAATAGAATATGATTTAAGTCACTTTTGTATGGGCCAGGTTCAGAAAACCACTGCGGGCCTCAGAGAGTTGAATATCCGTCTCATCATCACGGCCCATCACGTCCCCACTGCTGGGGCACGGGTCTCCTTCCAATGAAGGAAGGGATTAGGCCTAATCCACCACGCTGGTCTAGTGCGGGTTGGTGGACCTCAACACAAGCAAGCTTGTGCTGAGAGAGTGGTCGGAGATGAGAGAGTTGTTGGCTGAGATAATTTTTTAGGGTGGGCCTCAGTGATAAATAAAATAAACAAATATGTGGGCACATCTCACACACGGCCTTCCGACCCCAGCTAGGCAGAACCTGTGTTATGGGTGTCGGACAGCTGATATATCTACACAAATACATAATATAGATACAAATATAATATATAAATACAAACACTCACACCTTGTACTAATGTACTCCGTTGCGGGGTAAGCAGAGGTGCATTGCTGCACCCAATTTTCGCCAGTGTTTATGTTAGTCCTAATGTAATAGGGGGCGGGCCACTAACCACTACATCATTCAGCCGTCTAAATCAGTTACAATCACTGAGGACTGCTCGAATATCCGTCTACCTGATTACAAATAAATCATCACTGTAACAAGTATAAAATGTTTATTCAAGAAATGCGTTTAGAATATTCCCAGTGTGAGGTATGGGGCCGAAACACATTCATACGGGATGTTCCGAAAAGGGTTTTGTAAGAACGGGGAAGTCACACAACCCGTCATTCAAACAACCTTGTTCTACTATTTATTTAAATGATGGGTACGTAAGATAGTATGCCCTCATAGTGACCTGATTATATAGGTAGATTCTACTTTAGGTAGTACGCATTGACTTGTAGGCTACTAGCGTAAGGACTGGGCCAACATCTTAAGAAAATGGCACCCTCGCGCTGGCCCCAAAATCTTTCATATCTGTCTTAATTTGTTTGAATTGGGGCCAGCACGTGCAATATTTTCTGCGGGCGCATCTTTCTTTTTGAAATCATTGGCAGTAAGCAACTCCTCCTTTCACCTTGGTGTCAAATTTTGCATACTAACTAATAAACAACCGGAATTTTTCAAACTGCGAAATAAACGTAAAACTAAATTTTCAAACTTCATAAAGTGAAACTTGTCATTCTAGTCAGAAAATTCGTTTAATTCTGCCGAAGCTGAAACTAACTTCAGTAGGTGCGATACGATATATGCAAATATGCAGATTGGCAGGACTGAGTGACCGGCTGACAAGTCTCTCTCTCTCTCTCTCTCTCTTTGTGACACATAACCGAAAAAGAGAAGTGTTACGTTTGAATTAAGTGAGGACTGAGAATGTGTCTTTGTACTGTGGACTATAGGTTCTAACCCGGTCCATTTAGTATTTTCTGTGTGCAAGTAAAAATATTTGAAAATTTTGAAAATCTATAACTTTTTTGTCTTGCAACTTTTTCCAACGGGGAGTAAATTAATTTTAAATTTCACGAATTTTCAAAACTTTTATTATTATTAACAATGCCAGAATGACGAGCTGTGTCACCCCTTTTTCGAGTTCCTTTACCAATTTTGCAACACCCTGTACAGGTGAAACTAATAACACCCTTTTCTCAGCCGGGTTAAAATTCAAAACTGAAGACCTTTCCAAGTCAGTCCACCCGTTTTAAATAGTAATAAAGTCCGGGCAGAATTTTCGCGTATAAAGGCAAAAATGCCCAAGAGCGCACTGAATGCAAATTTTACAAGCACTGGGCACGGAACACCGTGACGTCATTAGGTACTAGGAACTAGGATTAACCGGCTAGTGCGACCCTGAGCTAGATTCTTATGTCACAAATACAGTTGTCCGACCATTATGCGACCATAAAACTGGATTCATTCCCACGAAGGTCTCAGAAACCGGGTCGAGTTCTCAACATCTAAAATTGAACCATTATTAATAAAAATGCGCATTGTATTAAAAGCCAAAAACTACTGAATGCATTGTTAAATCTATATAACTAAATGGTTTTTAAGGTACCCTCTAAATTCAAAAACGTCCCGTATGTTTACGGTCTAAATGGAAAATGTCAGTTTTTGCGATTTCTATGCGACTGTTTTTTAAAGAGGAGAATAGACCATCCAGCATGCTAGGAAATGAAATACTTCCCGGTTTTATCTTTATTCTTGAGAGTATTTGCGGCGGTGGGTGCCACGAAAGAAGTGATGTTTTAATGTTCGGTCTAACTTGAAAGGGTTGGAAAAGTAACCTTTTACAAGGAACTTAGCTAGATACTTAATCTATTTTTACATACATATACACACAAGACATCTTGTTGACTTTCAATGAAATAATACTTCGTTTTAAATTCCGTAAACCTGTAAAAAAACCATTAGCATTTCGGGGTGTAACAGACATCAACAGAAAACCTAGCATGGGACGCAAGACGTGACAAAAAAAAAGGTGTGGAGCTTACTCACATCGCGCAGCCTCGAGAACGAGTCCAACTGAAAATTTTTGTCACGTCTTGCGCCCCGTACTAGGCTAGCAGATTTGTGCCCTACATAATATAGATGTGTGACAGCCACCAAACCACAATAGCTGAGGTTACACTATCAGACCGCAGTCGATATGATGTTTGCACTGGGCGAGCCAGGTAGGCCCGTAGACGTATGCCTCTCGGACATTGGGCCTAAATCCAGTTTCGGACGTAGCTTTAGATGCGTTTATTTTTTTTGCATGCGCAAAAAATGTTAATATTATTATTTAAGGACTAACATAGATACTTAAGTTAATTAATTAACATCTCATTTTAAGTGGACAAATGTATATTATGAGAATAAACGTTTAAACCTAAACCTTATTTTTTGTCTGCTGAATTTAATTTTGTCATAATTAGAAATACTGTGTTTGGCGGTGTTCATTGTAAGATTTTATCATTATTGTAAGTTAGTAATTTTGATATAAGTATCATCATCATTGGCCACTGCATCTTGACAGATGATTGTTACAGCGGCTGTGGGTTTTGACAGCCACATTTTCTCATGTACTGCCTATACGGGCCTTACACTGCTTGCCACGTCGGTCACAGGCATAATTCGGGTTTGGCGATAAGATAAGATAAGATAAGATAAATTTATTAAAATTCCACAAAAATCATACAAATTATAACTATTCTAAATATGTTATTTATAGAGCTTAAATATACTTAATCAAACCTGAACTAAGGTACGCTATGTACTTTGTATCTCAGGTATGCTTAAAGAGCACATAATGTAAATAAAAATCCAAAAATAATACAGTAAAGTTTAGTTAATTCGATATACCTATATAAAACTAACGGTGTAAGAGTTTAAATTTAATTAGGGACATACATAGATATCAAAACTAGGTTATTAGGTAAATTGGCAAAATGAGGTAAAAAAAACAAAATTATTACAAGACAATTTTAGACTATGAGGCTATGCTTCCAGATGTTGATTAAGCCTCTTAGTTTTTAACTTTTCCGGCCATTTCCCATCGTGTTTTGATTTGCCCTGATGCAGCAGTTGTCTCCATACTGGTCTGTCCAGTGCCAGGGACCAGGGATATGAGTAGGTAACTACATATTAGTATAAGTATAAGTAACAACTACAACTAACAATCCTAACTAATATTATAAATGCGAAAGTAACTGTGTCTGTCTGTCAGTCTGTCTGTTACTCTTTCACGCCAAAACTGGGAAAGAACATAGGCTACTTTTTATCCCGGAATTCCCACGGGAAAACTTTTTAAGGCGAAGCGAAGCGCGCGGGAACAGCTAGTTATCTATTCTTTCAAATTTTATATTCAAAGTTTCTCTGGCAAGAAATATTTTACTCCGCTCCAATTAAGAAAAAAAAATTCATTTTAAATAAGCCAACATGTAAAACACGAGTGTGCCATACGGTCTCAATTTTCATATTCTATTTCCATTCGCATTCCTTATTCAAATTCAATAATATTCCTTCCTCGGTGGTTTATTATGCCAATGTTTTTGCGAATAACCCCCTTTTACCTTTACAGGGCTTTCTGTTTAGGAGGGGAGGTGGGGTGTAGGGTGGGGGGGGGGGTAGCCAAAGAGAGTGCTTCTAGTAATTTGCATTTATTTACTGGCAGAGAAGATAGGACGGTCAATCGTGCTCAGTTGACCACAGGGGGTCAGTCTATATAGCTTACGAAGAAACCCCCGACATTCCACACTAAAATAGACTAAGGGTGACTTGCATAAAGATATTAAATTTAGATTTAGTGTCAAATCTCGATTTAAGAAACGTCAATCCATATAAATTTATGACTTACCTTAATCGAGATTTAACACTAAATCTACATTTAGGGCCACTTGCACCAGCATATTAAATCTAGATTTAGTGTTAAATCTCGATTTAGTGTCAAATTTTATATGGATTGGCGTTTCTTAAATCGAGATTTGACACTAAATGTAGATTTAAATGTTTGTGCAAGTGGCCCTTAATATTTTTGTGCAAGCCGCCTTAAAGTGGCAAAACTTTTGAAAGGGGTAGCCGATTGATAAAATATAGAGAGGGAGATACACACAATCAGATTCACAGACACGTTAAACTCATAACACCTTTTTTTTTCATCGAGTGGTTAAAAACTAAGATTCGAAGCGCTGCTGTGGTAACCAATCCTCTATCTCATGGTATTAAACGTATAGATTGCATAACAACTTTCGTTACTGTCTGTATACTGTATACTACCACCATTATAGCAAATCGCGGTATAGTGTCGTTAATATCTATGTTGTACGTTATTATGGTGATACGTCACTCGAGAAGGTGTCTTTCATGCATTTCATAATGTTACTAGTAAACAGAAAATAATCTGTGTTATCATAATCAGCCTATATAATCATCCACTGCTGGACATAGGCCTGTCCCAAGGAGCGTCACAAAACTCGTCTAAGGTCGTCGGTCCATCGGACAGAAGGGCGTCCCACGCTCCGTTTGCCTATTCGTGGTCTCCACTCGAGAACTCGTCTACCCCAGTGGTTATCGGTTCTTCGGCAGATATGACCAGCCCACTGCCACTTGAGCACAAACATAAATAATACATACATACATATGCTCACGACTGTAATCCTTGAAGGGGTAGTCAGAGGTGAGTCGCAAGCGAGTCACCCGCTTTTCGCTGTACATTATGGACGTAGTTACGCAGAAAGGACTCAACCCACACAAACCTAGTTCTGAGATATAGACGTTTAAAGTTCTAATCGGTATTCTTCAGCAATGAAAAGCATCTTATATGTGGAAATTATCTTAAATTATGCATATTTATTGTTATTTTACTATTGCAAATCATGGTGTAGCTATAACGAATACTTATTGAGTTATTAATGAAAATATGCACTTGGATCCTTTCTCCTAAATTGCTTTTTCTATGCAAGCAGGGAAATTCAACGTTTCGCAGAAAGGATCCAACCAAATATTTATTTTTATAAAATATTTTTTTAAATAACAATATGGTTTTTAAAGTAAAATATTTATATTGTAGACACAAGACATTACTTTTTTACACAAAATAAAAATTATATATCAAAAGTAAACCTATTATTAAATAATTTATATTGAAATGTAATCGGAAACAACATTTCACATCTATATAAAAATCTAACCGGAACTGTATTCCCAAGCGCAAAACTCTGGATCAACTGAACCGATTTTGATATTTTTTTTACAAAATAGAAGCCTACGTTTTTAGTGAGTATCTACGACCCGTTTGTATCCCATAATTTTCAGGATAAGGCATTTTGACGGAAAGCAAACCTCATAGAAAAAAGTTGGGCATGAATAAAATTCTAACCGGAAATGTGTTCCCAAGCGCAAAACTCTGGATCAACTTAACCAATTTTGATATTTTTTTTACAAAATAGAAGCCTACGTTTTTAGTGAGTATGTACGACCCGTTTGTATCCCATAATTTTCAGGATAAGGCATTTTGACGGAAAGCAAACCTCATAGAAAAAAGTTGGGCATGAATAAAATTCTAACCGGAAATGTGTTCCCAAGAGCAAAACTCTGGATCAACTTAACCGATTTTGATATATTTTTTTACGAAATGGAAGCCCACTTTTTTAGTAAGTGTCTACGACCCGTATTTATCCCATAATTTTCAGGATAAAGCAATATGAACATAAGCAAACCTCAAAGGATAAAGTTGGACATAAATAAAATTCTCTTTTACTCTAACTTCACTTCATCATCCTCGGTATATTGCAACTATCCTCCTTTTTATGCCTCCGTAGGATATCCGTCGTTCCCTGTGCTTACCATACGATCGCTGAAAAGTGGGATTTCAGCGATCGTATGGTCCGTATCACTTCGACTTTACTTTGCGGTTGGATATTAAAATTTATGTCAAGATGCAGAATAATTATAAATCTCATAATCATTAACCATCATCACGAACCGTCACATTTCCACTGCCGGGGCATGGATCTCCTTCCAATGAAGGAAGGGATTAGGAATAGTCCACTACTCTGTCTCAGTGTGGGTTAGTGGACCCCAACACAAGCAAGCTTGTGCTGACAGAGTTGACGGGTAATTGGGCAACCCAACTGTCAGATGTTTTCAAGCCGTCCGAAGGTCTCTGAGTAGGCTTAACGACTGCTATCGATTTTATTATAATCATAATGATTACGATTATGCTTCTTGACATACATCAAGATCTGGATATACAAGATGCTCCTGGTTTATTGAATCTGCATCCAACTCCTCAGATGCAGACTGGTTTAGATCTTTAAAAACTTCAGCAATGTGGTCATACCATCTTACATCTTCCATAGTAACAAGGAGATATGCTGGGGTTTGTTGCAAAGTTTGTTTGATTCTTTCTATAGATCCTTCATGGCAGCCGCTGTTTGTTTTCTCCAAGATATAGAATCAGACTAACAGCGTTGGTCCTTTTTTAAATTACGTTTGATATTTTGTTCCCAAAGAAAATACTCGTTCGCAACTCGTGCTTCTTTAGAATGGTAGTCTAGTTCGATGTTCAGTCTTCCTTGGAGAGTTGATCATATGCCATGTTCCTTTAGACATCCATTCTTTCTTTAAGTGTTCCTTGTGCCTTATTATTTCTTGGCAACTTTTTTAAAACATGTCTTTAATGCCAGTGCAGTTATCTTTCATTGAGGCGCGTCGCCCACACTTAGTAGGTTGATGGTATTTGTTGTGGATCTGGATACTAAGTTATCTTCTGACTTCTGGGTCCTGCAGCTTATGTACAGCGACATCTTTAGCAGATCTTGTGGCCTGCTTCTCCCGCTATCGTCAAGCAGATTTTTCCAACGACTAAGTGGTGATCACTCTTGACTTTAGCAACCCTTCTTAAGTATTTCTAACATCTAGAAGTGAATGTCTTCATTTTCGAATTATCAAAATGTGGTCGATTTGGTTCCCGGTCCGACAGTCGTGTGAGAACCAAGTCACCTTGTGACATTCCTTTGGAGTTACCACCACCGAAAATTAGCCATTAACAATCCTTAGGCATCGTCGCTCGCTTATCAAATCGGGCGTAACTTGTATGAATCTGATAGATGTTTGAGAGTCGAGCGACGCTGCTTATGGATTGTTAATTGGTAATGTGACTTGCCCACACTAACATACGGTGCCGATACATGGACGATGACCAACGAAACTGTGCACCGAACAGAGTTCCACAAAGAGCTATAGAGCGAGCCATGTTAAGTATTTCGCTTAGACGTATTCCCAACGTGGTGATCCGTCAAAAGAGGAAAGTGTTCAACGTCGGTATGCGGGTCGCCGAACTGAAATGGGAGTGGCAGGACACTTGGCTCGTGGGGGGACGGAAGGTGGAAAAATGCGGTGACAGAATAGTGGCCATGAGACGGAACAAAAACAGTTTGAATCCTTTCTGCCAAATAAAATTTGAACTGTTTTATTAAAAACTTATTTTCTATGAAACAACACAAACGACAGTTTGAGTCCTTTCTGCTAAATACAAATTGACTTCTTTCAATCAATAAGTATTTCGCTAAAACGACTCAAGACGGTTTGAGTCCTTTCTGCTAAATACAAATTGTCTTTTTTCAATGAATAAGTATTCCTCTAAAACGACTCAGACGGGTTGAGTCCTTTCTGCTAAATACAAATTGTCTTTTTTTAATGAATACGTATTTCTCTAAAACGACTCAGAGCGCTTGAGTCTTTTATGAAAAACTAAATTTTTCATGGTTTCATAGGAAATGCGTTTCTGTAAAAGGACTCAAACAGTTTGAGTCCTTTATGTGAAACTAAAAAATGTGTGTTTCATACAATGTGGGTTGGTCCCCCACATCAAAAAAGTATGTTGTAGTTGGTTTTTTACTGTGTTTGTTTTCTTGACAGGTAGACCCTACATTAAATAGCGTGTTCTAGTATATAACTCAATTTTGACGAAGTTGTGGATTGAGGCCTTTCTGCGTAACTACGTCCAATTTGTACTCACGTGATAGGTCGCGAGCCGTATCGCCGTTTTTGATGAGTACAATGCACTGAAGTTGTCGGGTAAGTGGGCAACCCGATTGTCAGATGTTTTCAAGCCGCCCGAAGGCCTCTGACTAGGCTTAACGACTGCTGCCAAAGCAGCAACCGGGACCCACGGTCCGAAGCACGGAAGCGTGGTAATGGTTGACCGTGCCAGTTGTTGCTTAACCTCAGTGATCAGTTACGATCACTGAGGCCCACTCGACTACGGACGCTTCAATAAATAATGTGTGTATGTAATGTTAATTAAGAGAGATCAAATAGGTTACACGACGAAATCCTATAAATCCCATTAATTACGGGAATTATCACAGTCACTACAGAAAGAAAAACCAAAGTATTGTATGGTTTCTACTAATTAATGAAAGGAATCCTTAAAAATTACATCAACGGTATAATGATGTAACGTAATAAATGATTATACGAAAGACTAAGATAATAAGAATCGTTAGGTACATTCACATACCACATGGGAATTCTAGAATAGCAGAAAGTATGTTAGTTGTAAGATAACGGTAGCGATTCTAAAGGGCACATTCTAAAATTAGCTATGTCAAAAAACACTTACTTTCTCTGTAAATATATTTGGCATTCTGAAGGCACCGGTTATCTTCGAAAATAGAGACGTCACTTTAAATTTGAATCTGACAGCGTTCAAATTATACAACTTAGGTTAGATGGTCGAATTAGTATAATAAAGGTCGCATTTTTAGCGCTGTCAGATAAATTTAGAAATTTTAGCTCATTTTAAAATTAGTAAGTGCCGCCTTCAGAATCGATATTGACATCACACCTATTATAGCAGCCCCCTTTTAAACCTCCGACGCAAAAAGAGGTATGTTATTAGTTCAAGTTATAAGTTAAGTGTATATTTGTCTGTGGTAGCGTAGCTCCTAAATAGCAGAACCGATTTTAGTTAAAAAAAAAAATCGTATCCTAGATTGTTACCTTGAGTTTTCTAGCCAAATTTTATCTAAATCGGTTTAGTTGTTCTAAAATTATGCCACTTTTAGTGCCAATTTCTCCATTCTCCGTTAGCATAACCAGGAAGTTGTGGTTAACTTTTGACAGATCTGTCATGAATTTTATATGGAGATGACGTTTAATTTATAAATCTATCCCTCTCGGTTAGATAACCGACAATGGAGAAATTGGCACTAAGTGTTGAATGTACGGGATTTTTAACGTTCGTTGGTTAGGTTAGGTTATTATACTAGAATAATATCAATGCTAATTATTATGCAATGAATGAATAATTATCCATAGGTGGTACCTACCTACAAGGTGTTGTAAATGTGTGTCAAAATATACGACACACAATACAAACACACAGTAAAGATACAACATAATATACCTACCTACAAAAAATACACTCATACATTCTCCTCAATATAGGTACGAGAACTGAGGTCATGTTCTTCTGGGATTTAAAATAAAATATATCAAGCAACTATTATAGCACTCTCACTCTACTAAAGATTAGGAGTTTCAAAATATAAAATAACTAAACTCTGTGAAATATTTTAGTAAGTATAAAGGCTTCTATATAATGTTTTGGCTGTGGCTCCGCAAACTTATTTGTTACTTTTTAATATTTTAAAAGTGTTCCATCTCTTGCAACAGCTCACTCGTACTTTTAGCCTCAAAACTGAACCTTGAAACTGCGTTGTGCATTCTATAACGTTTCTAGAAGTGCTGAGTAACGTTTGATACCGTAACGGATCTTTATACCAAAAATATTCTGACGTCTTCAACTTCAGCTGTTCTGCTATTAAACACAAAATTTCCTTTCCTTAATTAAATTAAAGTAAATAGGTAAATAAATAAATAATAAATATGTGGGGACATTTCACACACGGCCATCCAACCCTAAGCTAGGTAGAGCCTGTGTTATGGGTTTCGGATAGCTGATATATCTACACATATACATTGATAGATACTTATTAAATAGATAAACGATAACCAGAAACAAGGCAAACACAAGTGATTTTAATTTACTTCTAGAATACATAATTATGTAGCAGTAGGTACATTGTGAGATTGTTTATTTTTTATTATGAAATATTAATATTTTTTGGTTTACCTTATTGATTTTTTGAACCACCCTAAAACGTTTTACCTTATTGATTTTTTGAACCACCTTAAAACGTTTTAAAGAACCTAGGTACTAAGGACTATTAAATTGTGTTAATGTCGTCAATGGCTTTAACCTCGCATCTTGAAGGTTCATACAGGTTTTTCTATACATAATCTACATTTTATGCGTTTATGTATTGTGTAAGTACCTTGTACCGGTATTTACCGGTTTTATAAGCCACACTATTCGGAGCATGAGCTCCAAAACTTTGTAAGAGGGAAGTTTCCAAATTGTTTTATATACAACAGAGGCATACCGTAGTGGTTACTAAAAGCTACCCGGAATTATGTCTAGGTTAAATTATTCCGCATAAAGGAAGTTTTAGAGTATGTCAGTTTTCGCCACTAAGGCCCACTTGCGTGGATCACAGGGTTAAAAATATAAACTCAGAGGTAACTAACTCAGGGTTAACTTTGTAAAATTTTAACCCGGACTTTTGATTGCGCTAATGGAAAATAACCCTGAGTTAGCTAACCTGACGTTTCTTTTTGCACTCTGTGAATCTATGTCCCGTTCCAGGCTGAAAGGGACCAAGTTTCTATTGCCGTAAAAAAACATTGTCTTCTATCTCGTTTTCACCTCACGTCTTAGGATAAAACTATCCCTCTCTATTTCCATTTTCGCAATCTGTCAGTAATTTGTATTTTGTTTACAAAGTGTCATATTTGTGATTTCCTTGTAGATATACATTACGAAAATTATAAAAAATTGAAAAGAAGCGGCGGTAAGCGCTCGCTTCTCACACAAAAGATGCGTGTTTGGATCCTAGCGCAGACATACCAATGAGTTCTTTGGAATTTAAGTACAATGTGTGGCAACTTACTACCACACATTCTACTTACCACAAAACGTTCAAGAACCTTATCATAAGCAGCTCTCTTCAATCTAACCGTACCAGCAAGCAATACTCAACCAATAACAACAGCAAGTATTGATTTTATTGAACACATCGCGGTTGCAAGTTGTGCTTTAGATAACAGCAAAGATAGCCCTGAAAAGAGCTGTTTCTGGAAACAAAGAGGGAGTTCCGAAAATAACAGTTCAGCAAGCTCAAGCAATCAGCAGCAGCGACCACCACCGTCACCGCGGCAGCTCGGAGAGGAGAGCCTCCGACAGCGCAGAAAAGGAACGAGTCCCCGTGCATTCCCAACGCCACGAGTATTTAAGTTAGCACCGCGTGTATAAGTAGGCTTATTTTCTGTAAATAAATTATTATTATTCTGCCCACTCTGAGTATTATTTTCTACCTACTTTACGCAATATCTCCAAAAATGTATACCATAGCTCTTACGGTGAAAAAAACATCGTGATCTAGATGTGTACCCTAAAGTGCATTGTACTCTTTCAAAAACGGCGATACGGCTCACGACCTATCACGTGAGTACAAAAATGTACAGCGAAAAGTGGGTGAGTCACCTCTGAGTAACTAAATTACAGTCATAGTCGTGAGCATATATGTATGTAACCACACCATCGTGTTCTTAATTTCACAAGTGGGACCATTTGCTACTTTGCTAGATAGTGGAAAAATATAAGAATGATGAGTTAATCATCATAATCAAACATTTCCAACGAATACAAGAATATTGATAATAACCTTTTCTTTTGACGTAAGCCGGGTTAGCGTCTTAACCCTCCAATATTGGGGGGTTAAATATTTAAGAGTTTATCCCAAGGTTAGCACTCATATTTCAGCGATGCAAGACAAATTAATAATCTAACCCTCCTTATGTCAAATATCTCCGAGTTAATTCGCTAACCCAGGTCTGCGCAAGTGGGGCTAAGAACTTTATGGAAGAAAAAAAAACATAATAACCTAGGTACCACATTTTACACTTGCCACCACAACTCTTTGCGAGCACGTATTTTACTTTTTTTAAGTACTCAGCGTACTAGATAGAAGCTTAAACATTACAAAAATAAAGATGTACGAGGTTCTCAAGACGTTGATTATTCTTACAAATATAAGAGTTCATATTAAATTTGCAGGATAAAAGAAAATAATAATAATAATAAATTCATTTATTTCAGATATAAATCCATAAAAAAATCCATAAAATCCATAAAAATGTGTTGGTAACAATGTGTCCTTAGTCTATGTTAGTAAATTATCGATTAATATAAGTGGGGCCATGTATCGGAAGATATAAAAATTTATAACCATCTATCATTAGCTACATATTTAAAGAAACTACATAATTCGTATATAATATTCAATTAATACGCATTTCCCAAAAAGTACCACAATACCCTTGGCCCAAAAAAATATTTTTTGACTAGGTGACATGATAACTAGGTTTCAACGGTATGTAGCCTTTATTCCCTGATATTACGGTGCAGCAAATAGGCTGCTTAACCATGTTGCCATACAACAAGTAATGCGCTAGTTTACAGCCTTAATCACCAAATATGGCATCATTTGCCGATATTTGTCGGTATTCTGGTTACACTATAACAATTATTTTTTGTAATTAAACCGGCAACCTAAAAGACCTAAAAAATCAATTTATATTAAGTATGTAGTAACACTATGAGCTCTTTTTTGTAGTAACAACACAGTTAACATAAAACACATAAAATAACCAACAATGAAATCGTATGAAACTGTTGCAGTTATCGAACCCGGGACCCTGTTCACAGACAGAAGTAGGTCCGTGAATAAATGCACCTCCGATTAGAGAGTCTTTGATCTTGATTAAATATTGCAATTCCCCACTTTATCCAATTATAATTATACTAATATTAAAATAACATAATATCACTGACTCCCGTATACGGAAAGCAAAGGTAGGACTGTGCGTACTCTAAATTAGCTATTCGATCTTGTTTCTACTGGCAGTCTAGATTTCCCATCGCTATTTTATCCCGAATTGCACCGTGTACCAGTGTGTGGTGATAGTATGCCAATACGATGTTACTGTGAGTCAGGGGCATCAAAACAGCACCGATATGAGTGGTTCGAAACGAAACAAACCCATTATTAGTTTTGTGTTGTCATTGTTGGCATACAGTATGTGCCTTGTACTTATCCACTTTATCGTATATTTTAACTCGTATTTATAACATCTGAATTCTTGTCAAGGGTTGATGATATATGTGTCGCAGGCAACTGGTTTAATCTCCTGTTTGATTGAACCGCTAGCCCGTTCATTGGATGACGCTATTCAGTTGTATGACTAGGCCGAACGTTGATTGTACAAGCGTCACAAAACGTCCAACTAGTTAGCGGACTTAAAATCAGTCAGGTGGTGAATAAAACAAATATGGCGTCTAACAGCGAACAGCTGACACAAAAAGCAATTGTATTGTTATTTTTTGCAAATAAATTAGCTTTAAAGTGCGTTATTTATGTTAAAATAGTGTGACAACATGAATTTACCTATTATTTCACCGCCGGCGGATAGTTTCAAAGAAAAAAATGTGCTGAAACTGGATAATTATGAACAACAATATCAAGGTACGTTTATTGTTATTGTTTAGTTAATTTGTGAGATGAGAGCTTTGTAACATAGTCTTTTTGTTGACTCTTGTCTGGTCATGTTCATCCTTAGCAGACATTACAAAGTTGCTATACTATATCCCATTTAACGACTTCGCTGAATAACGTTCAGTCAAGACGTTGGACGTTACAGTCAACCACTTGACGAGTTGTTCTTTAGTCATTCAATTGAGTAGCCTCATCCAATGAACGGGCTAGCGGTTCAATCAAACAGGAGATTAAACCAGATGACTGCGACATATGTATTACATAATAGAAACATTTACCATCCAATAAGAAATAATTGATTCGGCGGATTCTCAATCACGCATCTCAATCTTAAAAATATTTAATGTTTTATATAAATATATTGACTTGGTCATCGCACTACATCGCGCGTGCGTGGATAAGACTTGGTATTACATGGATCTCACAACTTTTTACCGTAGAACAACTGAGTTACGAGACTTGGTTTTTTTGACAAGTATTGTTTTTGATGGGATTATTATTATACATACATACATATACCTACCAGGCGTTCGTGACTGAGGTCACCAATATTAAGGGCTAGCTGAAAACCAGCGCTGTGGCCTCTTTGGCCACAGCATATGCTGAGCTGGTGCCGATTTGACGCTCTGGACAGCAACCTAGTTTGTTTGTTTGTACTATGTTGTATTATACCCAGCAGTGGGCAGATACGGGCTGATAATGATGATGTTGTATTATTCTTGTATTGTTATTTTTTTTGTTGTATTCTTTTCTTTCTTTTTCTGTTTTTGTTGTTCATTGTGTCAAATAAATGTTTTCTTTCTTTTCTTTAAATAAATAAAGAATTTATCGGACGTATATTTTTTCTTTTATACATAATACATCCAATTAACAGAGGCTAGTCCACTAAGGAGAAGAAATTTAATGTAAAAAAAACTGTTCCAGCCATTTGGTCGGTCTGTTATATTTATTTATTTAACTCTTTATTGTACAAATATAAAAAATAAAACTACAAAGGGTGGACTTAATGCTAAAAGCATTTTCTGCCAGTCAACAGTTAAGTTATAAAAAAATATTTGTATTTTTAATTTAGCTAAATATAGGTAACAACTAGATAACAATAACGCAGACTAATAATATATTTTATTGTGCCTAAGTATATATGTCTATTTTCATCCACTCCGCCACGCTCATAAAATATTTATGCTTAGGCGTTTTCCTTGAAACCACAAATAGCGACAGCAAAATTACATACTAACATGTCGGTCTAGTGGACACCACCTCTAATGTGGAGTTTAAATATAACACTTACAACGTAGGACTTAAGAATGGAACCGAATACAGTGGGAAAAACGAAGAACTGTATTGGAACTTTACTATGTTATAGCAGCATTTTCAAACCAATTTCTTTGAAGTATTTGACATAATACACCAACATAGCCTATTAACTGTACTTTGTAAGCTTTTAGCGCCTTGAAACCAGATTCTCATGTCACAAACACAGTTGTGCGATTATAATGCAACCGTAAAACTGTATTCATTCCCACGAAGGTCTCAGAAACTTCTTTAAAAAAAAACGCGACGCCAAAGCTATTTTATCGCAAATAAATTAGTATTGTCCAGTTTTCAACATAGAAAATTGAACAACTATTAATAAAAATGTGTTTTGAATTAAAAGCGTTGTGTTTCGAACATGAACTACTGAATGTTTTTTTAATGGACCCTCTAAAACTTCGCGTATGCTTGAGATTTAAATGGAAAAAGTCAGTTTGCGATTTGTTAGCGACTGTTTTATTTGGAGGAGAATAAACCAACTGGTCTGTGAGCAACTGTTGATCTCGCTGGATGGGTAAACGTTTAACAAGTCTTTTACTACTACTCCTGAGGTATCCGACGAAACTAGATTTATTTCAGATCCAAACCGTATAGTTTTATTATGCACGGGACATTTGCATACGTTGCCATGAAATGTAATACAGCATCAGGATATTATACAGTACTGTTCCCGCGAGTTTCGCTTCGCCTTAAAAAGTTTTCCCGTGGGTATTCCGGGCTAAAAAGTAGCCTATGTTCTTTCTCAGGGTCTAGACCATTATATACATATTATATACCAAATTTCATTCAAATCCGTTCAGTAGTTTTGGCGTGAAAGAGTAACAGACAGACACAGTTACTTTCGCATTTATAATATAACGAGTAGTTAGGCTTAGGATTATCATGATTTTGATTATTAAAGACCTATTTGGAAAGTGGACTCTATTCGAACATCTATCTTAAATAGCAGCACTGCGTTATTCAAATAGCAATTCACATAGTTTTACATCCCCCATTGATCCCAAAAGAGTGGCTCGTATTAGAATTACCCACATGAATAAATTATCAGGGTAGTGACACATTAAACCACGTCTATTAGAAAGGGACTGGGGTCGTATTTGTGGATACTCTTCATATCAGGCAAATTTCGACGGTACTTCTGAAGTGAATTCGTAATGCATTGAATTGACTTTGACGACCGAATGGCGTAGTGGTTAGTGACCCTGACTACTGAGCTGATGGTCCCGGGTTCGATTCCCGGCTGGGGCAGATATTTGTTTAAACACAGATATTTGTTCTCGGGTCTTGGATGTGCCCGTAACATGGCAATAGGCCCGCCCCCTATTACATTGGGACTAACATAACACTCTGGCGAAAAGTGGGTGCAGCAATGCACCTCTGCCTACCCCGCAAGGAAGTACATTAGTACAAGGCGTGAGTGCGTGTGAATTGACATTATGGAGGCTTTTGTGGCGGAAATGGTGTTATACATTTCAGTGACCCATATGCATATCTGTTTTCATCATTCAAGCAAAGAAAAAGTTTCACTTACAAAATGTCGACATCGCATTTTTTCAAACATTTTATTTAGAACTAGCTGTTCCCGCGCGCTTCGCTTCGCCTTAAAAAGTTTTCCCGTGGGAATTCCGGGACAAAAAGTAGCTTATGTTCTTTCCCAGGGTCTAGGCCGTATGTATACCAAATTTCATTCAAATCCGTTCAGTAGTTTTGATTAGTTTGGATTAGGATTAGGATTTGATTAAAATATTTTTCCTTTTTAGTTGGTATTTTGATGCACTATTAAATTTAATCTTAATTAAATTCAATATTGCAGACGAAGTCTCATTAAACTAGTATTTTCCGTTTAGTGATTTGATGCTATTGTTACTGGATTTTTTTATTGCTCATGAGTGTAATAACGCTTCTGACACTTTTCTTTTTGGGGAAAGTTGTTTAGTTTTTATAATAAATAAATATAAATATTTGGGGACATCTCACACACGGCCATCCGACCCCAAGCTAGGCAGAACCTGTGTTATGGGTGTCGGACAGCTGATATATCTACACAAATACATAGATAGATAGATACTAAATATAAATATCAACACCCAAGACCCGAGTACAAATATCTGTCTTAAAACAAATATCTGCCCCAGCCGGGAATCGAACCCGGGACCTTCGGCATAGCAGTCAGGGCCACTAACCACTACGCCATTCGACCGCCTAGTTTGTCCAGTACATTACGACGATAAAAATAGAGGGCATGTCATTAACACCCTGTATCTACAGGGTGCGCCTACACTTGAACGCGATTCGGTAAAGGAGAAAATGGCCCGACTAACGTGAGGCTTAACCCGGTTTAGTCGTAGAAATGTGGAACAAAAAACGATAATCCTGGCTTTGAACCCGTAGTGCTAGAGGCGGGTCTTTCTAGTACTGTGTGTTGACATTTAAATATGGAATAATTAAAGAAAGAGAGGAAATAAAGGAGGAATAATTAAATTTGTAGCTATTTCCACATTGAACGGGCGAAAAATGCGCATTAAAGGCGACTTGCACGAAACATTAAAACATATTTGAATATATTTGCTCGAGACAGCAATAGATTTAAATACGTTTAAATATTTGGTGAAAGTCATCCTTAACCAATATACCATGACATTATTACAAAGCATATTATTATGATGTTCTGTCATACATAATAATTATGTATAATATAACACACATACTAACCTAACAGTTTAATACTTTTGTATTTTAGCCTGAACGATAGAAATCACCTTAAATTCTATGTCCTTACCCCTGTAAGCCACTACAGCACCCTGTAAATATAATATATAATATATATGTGGGGACATCTCACACACGGCCATCCGACCCCAAGCTAGGCAGAACCTGTGTTATGGGTGGCGGACAGCTGATATATCTACACAAATACATAGATAGATAGATACTAAATATAAATATCAACACCCAAGACCCGAGTACAAATATCTGTGTTTAAACAAATATCTGCCCCAGCCGGGAATCGAACCCGGGACCTTCGGCTCAGTAGTCAGGGTCACTAACCACTACGCCATTCGGCCGTAAATAAAAGTACGGTTAGTAGAACTGTCCCCTCAAACGGGTGTCCAGGGATCCGTGATATTTCACAGGCCCGTAGCATTATGAGCAAGGTAAAGCTTAATCTTGCCGCATAGATGTTCCTGCGCCGTGTGTAGATTCTTTTCTTTTATTTAGTTAGGTAATTACTTATTCAATGTTTGTTTAAGGGTTCTGAGATTGAGAAAGTACATACGGAAATGAACATACCAACTATATTTTTTCAAAAACGGAAGCTCCGTGATTGCATGAACAGTATTGCTGTTTAAGTTTGTTAGGTGATAATGATTATGCTAATTCAAATCTAGATTTCGTGTAAAATCTCGATTAAGTGTCAAATTTTATATGGATTGACGTTTCTAAAATCGATATTTGACACAAAATTTAGATTTAAATGTTTGTGCAAGTGGCCCTAAGTCCAACCGTGTTTAACACAGAAGTAATATACAGGGGGCAACGTCTATGACCCCTCCAAGGCATGACGTTGACTTTTGGGTCAACCTGTATAGTTGTATAGGTACAACAGTACATTGTGTTTGTGTATAATGTAATACAAATAACTAGCTATTTCCAGAGAGCTAAATATAAAAAAATACTATATTATTATACTATTTCGTACCTATACTAAAGCTGGATTTCCGAGTACGCTAACTATAGTCTGCACCGTTGGTCATGTAGATATGAGGTCCCATCTGTGAGTATTATCATTTCTAGGAATGAGACTCAACATCTGCTATGCACGTCAGCGTCGCATCTCAGAGCTATACGGTAGTTCTGAGATGTAGGAGATTTTCCATATAATAATGTAGTTTTACATACTTACAACATTGTGTATTCTCAAATCTCAACCAACGTCACTGTAAGTGAAAATCCTAGGAATCCTAGTGGCCTAATTTTTATTCTCTATTTATACAATATAGACTAAACACTGGTTTAGTTTCCAGTCTATTAGGTAGGTATGTATGAAATATCTGAATTAAACCGGTTCCTAAACAGAACTATATTTAGTTTACGTTTTATAACGAAGGGGTATGAATTAACTACATAAATATTTAAGTAGAAGCACTAAACAAGGAGAAAACTAGAAGAAGAAGTGCAAATACTGCATGTAACTTTATTTCAAAGTAATTAGGTACACGGCTGAAACAAGAAAAAAGGTAGTAGGCGTGAGGCTTCTACCCGGGCAGAGGCTCACTGCGCATGGGCGGTTTCAGCTTCAGCGGGATGGCGCAAGTGATAGGATAACGAGTGTACAGGGTGTTTAAAAAGGAAATAGTAAGCGGGTTGACTCGGGGTGTCAGACCAAACTACTTTTGTAGTACGATTTTTGGAAAATATTTTAAAATACGTACACGATTATACAGTATAATTATAAGTGTATTAAGACCGGTCAATGTTGAAAATATAAGGCAATAGTTTTAACGAATGATGTCACCGAATGTTATAAAATGCAATAATACGACACCTAACCTTAAACTCTATGCAAAAATGTTCGTTATGTACTTTTTTATCTAGCTCGAAAAAATATAGACTGTAACTGGGCATAAAATTGTTGTATTTTATTTTATAAAAATGTGTTGCTTTACGCATAAATCCTTTATGTAGGCCACCACCGGTCGGGTGGATGAACTATATTCTCGTAGGGGCGAGCGAGACGCATGTATATATCATATTGCTCTGGCCATTAAAATAATTTCCCTGTTATTAAATTATTATTAAGTACAAGTTCCTAAAATTATATAGAAAACACCTACTGCTCTTAACCCTTAACAGAATCGGGCTATGGTTTCTATATACCTAGAAAAGGTTGGAGGGGTGAGCTTGTGAATTATGAATGTTATTAAATTAATGATTACTTCATACCATTTAAAAGTGTAATAGAATCGTTAGAAAAACGCTTTTAAAAACTAATATAAACAAAAAGTTTTTCGAAACTAGAGTCAATAGATCTCATTATTATATAAGACATTTATGTATGTACTTATACCTATCTATTTATTTAACACTTTATTGTATACAAAATACACACTTAGTTACAATAAAAGATGAAGAGAAATAAACTTAACTACCTAGTATACAAGGGCGGACTTATCGCCTAAACGCGATCTCTTCCAGTCAATCCTGAAGGTAAGGAGACAAGTGTCTAAACTCTTAATAACTACATTTATGTTTGCATACAAAAGTAACATAACCTAATATTTACACATAACATCTTATAGAATTTAATTAGAATTAACTATACCTATTACACGTCTATAATAAAATATATATTTCCAAAATTAACAATATATATCCAGATAATAATTATATCATGAGTTGAAATGTAATACACTCACGGGCAATGAAAAACAAGAGCGCTTGATATTGATTAACTTAATACCAATGTAATTCAACAAAAAAATAATAGTAGCAAGTTTAGTTCTTTGACAGTGAAATGACAAGAAGTGTGAACTTATCTAGCTTGTACTTTAGATACTTGGGGCCTTACCACAAAAACTTAGACAGTATTTAACAGGTGTTTACCGCTGTCAAACGCCTACAAAACTGTCAAATTTGGTTTTAAACACTTGTTAAACAGTGTTAAAAGTTTTTTGTGGTAGCACGGTTACTTTTTACCCGACTACGGCGAGGCAAAAATGAGGGTTATAGCTAAATTGATTTACCCATCCATTATAGAGTTTTTTAAACTTCATACAATCACGAGAAATGTTTTATTTCTCGTAATATAATATAGAACGTCAGTGACAAGTGGAACTTTTTCATTGCTCGAGTATAATTTGACACAAAATAGATATTATATTATAGTATTCCACAACAGAAGGTAGAATAATTTAGATATTTCGTAAAAATGTTAGGCCAATGTAGCTGATATGCCCATCAGATAGCGTTCAATATGGCTTATCGTGATAGAAACGACAGAACCACAAACAAAACACATTTCAGTTAGCCATTACTACAGTTTTATCCGGCTAAAGCAGTTCTCTATGTGTACACTAATAAAACAAATAAATTTAATACATAGGTACTGTTACAGATTATTATGTATGTAAGTTCATCATCATCATCAGCCTATGTCAACCCACTGCAGGGTATAGGCCCCCTCCATGTTATGCCATGTAAGTTCATAGATAATTAATTTAGTTTTCATAATTATCAATCACGGATTGATGAGTATGTGCATAAATAAGCGATACGGCTCTTGACTTATTACGTGAGTGCAAAAATGTACCGACTTACTACGAAAATGTACCGACTTACTACGAAAATCGGGTGACAGGCTCGCGCATCACCTCTTACTACTTCTGATTACAGTCGTCAAAATTATGTATGTATGTAACTACAGGATGCTACATAACTACCAGCACCACTAAATAAGAAAG
Organism: Plutella xylostella; assembly: GCF_932276165.1. Classification (NCBI taxonomy): domain Eukaryota; kingdom Metazoa; phylum Arthropoda; class Insecta; order Lepidoptera; family Plutellidae; genus Plutella; species Plutella xylostella. The sequence goes on from NC_064005.1 coordinate 8,013,346, forward strand.
CCGAAAGTAAGTGACTCAAAGCGTCATTCTAAAAAACTATTGTAAATTCGCTTTAACATAGAACTAAAAAACACAAAATTATTTCAAAGTTTCAACATGCTTGATTGTGAAAATGTTCGTGTCTGAACCAATTCAAGGATGCAATATAAAGGTCGGTGGCCACACAATTAGTACAATGTAATTCGCTGGCTTGCATGTAGATGGCGTACTGATCGCACTGATACTAAACTGTGTCATTACTGCATGATATAATGTTATGATGTATGGTTTTGTGTTTGTTCACCAAATTCGTGTGTTTACTTCTACTTTCGTCTAATTATTGCCACGGAATAATACAACTTATTTGGATGATAATCTTAGATAAGGATAACGATTGAATGTTTATAAACATTTGTAATGTTTATTGATTAGTATAGAATGTATCAACGTATACAGGATGTTCCTAAAGTGATATAGTAAGCCGAAAGAGGGTGACTAAGCTGATCACTTGAACAACTTTTGATATGCGACGTGACGTATGAAAATTCGCATTGTTTTGCCTCACCATAAAGACTGCATTTAAAATCAAAATTTTCAATGATATAACGATAGTAGTAGCAATGCTTTTATACGTTTTTTTTGTAAGTCTAAAAGATACTAACTTAATATTATTTACCCTATAATAGCTATAGGTATTTCAAATCGATACTAAATCACATTAGAAACGTGTAGCACAGAGTATATTAATAGCGTGAACCCGGGCATTTATTTATTTATCTATGCTTTTATTGCACAATTTACAAAAGTAGATGTACAATGAGGTGGACTTAATGCTAAGAGCATTCTCTACCAGTCAACCGGCATTATTCCCGGGGGGCGATCAGGTAGCCGGGGGCGAGTTGTAGCGAGTCATAACGCGTGTCATCGGTATTGCCCCCCCAATGGTGAACGAAAGTTATTGTACTGATTGAGAACAACCGGATGGTTAGTAATCCTGACTGCTATTCCCGAAATTCCGGGTTCGATTCCCGGCCGGGGCAGATATTTATAGTATCCCGGTAGTATAGTGACGTTGTGACACGTCGTCTGCTCCAAGTGAATGTAACCTAATTGGTACCTTTAATGCAACGAGATAGAGTCGATGTTATAGCGTAGCAGAGTGCTCTGAAACTTAGTTTATTTTAAGCTAAAGTGGCCCCCAGCGCGTGTACGTAAATAATCTGCTTAGAAGCGGTATTTCCTCTGTAAATAAAAGTTTTTTTTTTCAATTTATACATGAGAAAGTCAATGCCTAGTTTCACACTCGTATAACCACTCGTAGAGGAGGATCTTAAGTCCTTCTCCACGAGTTCAGCCAATCAAGTTTATGTTAATACGTAAAGGTATTCAATATAATCACTAGAGTCTAGGTTTGACTCAATATTAAACGTGCCAGACATATTATTATTATTATACAAATAATCATATTCATATTATCAAACGGGCCATGCACACCTTCCTTGCAGCACCATGGTCCTGAAATGGTACACGCAACATAATAATAATTTTCTCCAAATCTTACAATAGTCCTGCACTAACCGGGAGTTTTCCTTTGGTTTACTTCTATACACACACAGGGAAAATTGTCGCTTGGTTCACATTTCACATAGATTAATGTTGTCAAACGGGCCTTTACAAGTCTACATGTTGGCCTCGGCCAAAGAACGCCTTCTAAATGTCCGGGATCCCATGGTCCCGAGATGGAAAAACAATAATCATAATATGTTGGGACTTTAGGCAGATTTTAGGCAGTTTAGACCTTGGGGATATGCACAAAGGTTCCACTCGAGAGAGCTAGGTGCAGGTACCTACACCCCCACAGAGAATAGAATAGAATATTGAAAAAATAATATTTTCCATAGAAACTTTGTTGGTCACGTGACTTTTTACCATGGGAAAATAATTATTTTTTTCGCGAATTTCCAAATTCTGATTTCAGTTTCGGGCTTAGATATACCATGCTGCACATGTAGGTTTCGGCTTAGTATACCAATTTTGCAACACCCTGTATAATAAAATATATTATATTTACAAAATTAACAATATATATCCAGATAATAATTATATCATGAATTGAAATGTAATACACTCACGGGCAATGAAAATCAAGAGCGCTTGATATTATTAACTTAATACCAAAGTAATTCAACAAAAAAACAATAGTAGCAAGTTTAGTTCTTTGACAGTGAAATGACAAGAAGTGTGAACTTATCTAGCTTGTACTTTGGTTACTTACTTTTTACCCGACTACGGCGAGGCAAAAATGGTTAGGTTAGGGTTATAGCTAAATTGATTTACCCATCCATTATAGAGTTTTTTAAACTTCATACAATCACGAGAAATGTTTTATTTCTCGTAATATAATATGGAACGTCAGTGACAAGTGGAACTTTTTCATTGCTCGAGTATAATTTGACACAAAATAGAAATAGATATTATATTATAGTATTCCACAACAGAAGGTAGAATTATTTAGATATTTCGTAAAAATGTTAGGCCAATGTAGCTGATATGCCCATCAGATAGCGTTCAATATGGCTTATCGTGATAGAAACGACAGAACCACAAACAAAACATGTTTCAGTTAGCCATTACTACAGTTTTATCCGGCTAAAGCAGTTCTCTATGTGTACACTAATAAAACAAATAAATTTAATACATACTGTTACAGATTATTATGTATGTAAGTTGGTAGGTAATTAATTAAGGTTTCATAATGTTTCACAGATTAATGAGTATGTGCAATTGTGCATTATGTGCTCAATTGCTCATTCCAAAAAAGCGATACGGCTCGCGACCACGTGAGTGATAAAATGTAGGGTCAGCTGCATAAGTAGCTATACACTTCTGTACCTTTGAAAACTGACTATCCGTCAATGTTTCAATGAATTGATAGGCGGTTTCAGATTTACAAGGTACAAAAGTGTAAGTATAGCTACTTATGCAGCTGACTGTACCTACTTACAACGAAACGAGTCACCTCTGACTACCTCTTCGAGGATTACAGTCGTAAAAATTATGTATGTATGTAACTACAGGATGCTGCATAATTACTACCAAATAAGAAAGCCGAAAGTGCGTTAGGGCGACATTCTAAAAAACTCTTGTTCTAAGACAATAGGAAATTCGCTGTAACATAGAACTAAAAAACACAAAATAATTTCAAAGTTTCAACATGCTTCATTATGAAAATGTTCGTATCTGAACCAATTCTAGGATGCAATATAAAGGTCGGTGGCCACACAATTAGTACAATGTAATTCGCTGGCTTGCATGTAGACGGCGTACTGATCTCACTGATACTACACTGTGTCATTACTGCATGATATAATGTTATGATGTATGGTTTTGTGTTTGTTCACCAAATTCGTGTGTTTACTTCTACTTTCGTCTAATTATTGCCACGGAATAATACAACTTATTTGGATGATAATCTAAGATAAGGATAACGATTGAATGTTTATAAATATTTGTAATGTTTATTGATTAGTATAGATAGAATGTATCAACGTATACAGGATGTTCCTAAAGTGATATAGTTAGCCAAAATAGGGTGATTAAGCTGATCACTTGAACAACTTTTGATATGCGACGTGACGTATGAAAATTCGCATTGTTTTGCCTCACCATAAAGACTGCATTTAAAATCAAAATTTTCAATGATATAACGATAGTAGTAGCAATGCTTGTATACGTTTTTTTTGTAAGTCTAAAAGATACTAACTTAATGTTATTTACCCTATAATAGCTAGTTCAAATCGATACTAAATCACATTAGAAACGTGTAGCACAGAGTATTTTAATAGCGTGAACCCGGGCATTATTCCCGGGGGGCGATCAGGTAGCCGCGGGCGAGTTGTAGCGAGTCATAACGCGTGTCATTGGTATTGCCCCCCAATGGTGAACGAAAGTTATTGTACTGATTGAGAACAACCCGATGGTGTAGTGGTTAGTAATCCCGACTGCTATGCCCGAAATTCCAGGTTCGATTCCCGGCCGGGGCAGATATTTTGAGTATCCCGGTAGTATAGTGACGTTGTGACACGTCGTCTGCTCCAAGTGAATGTAACCTAATTGGTACCTTTAATGTAACGAGATAGAGTCGTTTTTATAGCGCAGCAGAGTGCTCCGAAACTTAGTTTATTTTAAGCTAAAGTGGCCCCAGCGCGTGTACGTATATAATCAGCTTAGAAGCGGTATTTCCTCTGTAAATAAAAGTTTTTTTTTTCAATTTATTTATTTAAAGTTAATGCCCAGTTTCACAATCGTATAACCACTCGTAGAGGAGGATCTTAAGTCCTTCTCCACGAATCCAGCCAATCAAGTTTATGTTAATACGTAAAGGTATTAAATATATAATCACTAGAGTCTAGGTTTGACTCAATATTAAACGTGCCAGACATATTATTATACAAATAATCTTATTCATATTATCAAACGGGCCATGCACACCTTCCTTGCAGCACCATGGTCCTGAAATGGTACACGCAACATAATAATAATTTTCTCCAAATCCTACAATAGTCCTGCACTAACCGGGAGTTTTCCTTTGGTTTACTTCTATACACACACACAGGGAAAATTGTCGCTTGGTTCACATTTCACATAGATTAATGTTGTCAAACCCAAATACAAATATATATATATATATATATATATATATATATATATATATATATATATATAAAAGATAAAATATATATATTATAAGCTTCCACATTGAGTAGTGAGTAGTTAAAAGATGAAGATAAAAAACAACCAAACTCTCACAATATATTGATCTCTCAAAAAGGCACGGACATAAAGTCTGTGGAGTGATAATAAAATCTTAAAAAAAAAAAAAAATGTCCGGGATCCCATGGTCCCGAGATGGAAAAACAATAATCATAATATGTTTGGACTTTAGGCAGATTTTAGGCAGTTTAGACCTTGGGGATATGCACAAAGGTTCCACTCGAGAGAGCTAGGTGCAGGTACCTACACCCCCACAGAGAATAGAATAGAATAGAATATATTGGGACATCTCACACAATTTTATGTTTGCCCCGGCCGGGAATCGAACCCGGTACCTTCGGCATAGCAGTCAGGGTCACTATCCACTTCATGTCTACATAATATGTCATTTGGTCGATTGAAATAAGGTACATTTGATAATAATATGTCACTCGGAGGGGCTCTTTTCATGTAAGCAAAGAATTATTATTAGGTATCTGAATAACTCTAAAAATAAAACTATCTGGATTTTGAAACAGGGACCTTCCAGCTTAGTCCACAGTCCACTAACTAAGCATTTGCCGAGTAAGCTGTCAAAAAAAACAAGAGAGAATTAGGTATGCGAGTAGAGCCTGTGTAGCCTACACCGGCTACGGCCGTACAGTCGACAGCAAAAGCAAGTGACAATTTTGCAGGATTCTGTAGTAGATAAATGACTTAGGTTTACTATTCTTTTCCTTTTTTTATTCCTTTTTTGTTCACATTATGGTTGACTGGCTGAAAATGCTTTTAGCATTAAGTCCACCCTTTGTACTTTTATTTGTAATATTTGTACAATAAAGAGTTAAATAAATAAATAATTCAATGAAAATCAGTTGTCACAGTGTATTGTTTAAATGTGATTGGGTGTGGATGATAGCATTACTAGAAATTTAATTTACTTAATCCTACTAACTCATCTCGTAACTCTTAGTGAAATTGTTACAAGGCATAGCGAAGGCGCGATTTAGAATAACCTTTTATAACTAAAACTAGGTTTTTACATTTTATAGTAACAAAATAAACACAGGACTTACGCTTAAATATCTATCGACAGCCTTGGAAATAGTAAAACAATCTTTCAACAACAACGCACTACTTAGTACTTACCACCCGCAAGACAACAGATATAATTTTCACTAAATAAAGTAAGTATCTTTGGACCAAGACTAATTTGGCACTGAATAAAATATGATACTTTTTGTTGTTGACGCTACGTACGGATTCTGCGTAGCGGGGCGGGCGGGGCTACGCCGCTACGGCAGTTCGTAGCCGCGCGTAGCCCGTAGCACTCGCTACGAACGACAGTTCAACGACCCCGCGAAACCTGACTCCAATATTAGTGAATGAATAAACAGTGCTATGTGAAACTGATCTTGTTCTGTGCTGTTCTCTGTGCAAGGAAATATAGATTATTCTTAGTGGCAGTGCAAGTGTTGTTGTGTGTGTGGATGGACTTGCCCGAGGTAAATATTAGGCTGTAAGGAGGCTGTTAGCTGAGATGAGTTTGTCTTGAATATTGACCTCATAGTCGTATGTTTCTGTTGGTTTTGGGGGGAAAGCTTTGTTCGTTGGTATGGTTTTGTTTTTTTCCGAACTACGACGTGGCTATAAATGGGGATACGTGCTTGACCGGTATGATGACTATATTCAATTCAGTTTACCAGTGTCGACAGAAAAAATATATACTCCTTATTTAATCCGAAAAGGATGTATTTATGTTGAATTAATGTAATAATAATAACATTTTATGTAGAGCGTTTCGAATTAGTTGAGATCTTGCCCTTAGCTTTCATACAGACGATATGTCTACAGACATAATATTTAGGTACAGTGGGTATCTGAAAAGACTTTATTTCTTTTATAGTACATGATGATAATATATGAACGTTTATATTATGACGTATACGTAAAATCTTCGGCCGCTAGTAATTGTAGCGTTAAATATCCCCTAACGGTCCACTTTTGGACATGCATCTCATCTAAGACTGAAAATAAAATTAAACATTTAAGACATGGCTTTAAATGAATCTAGAATGAGTAATAATAATATGTGGGGACATCATCTCACACACGGCCATCTAACCACAAACTAGGCAGAGCCTGTAATATGGGTATTGGACAGCAGATATATCTACACCAATACAAAAATTGATAGATATTAAATATAAATATCAACACCCAAGACCCGAGTACACATATCTGTCTTTAAAAAAATGTCTGCCCTAGCCGGGAATCGAACCCGGGACCTTCGGCATAATTCGGCATGGTCACTAACCACTAAATTTAACCGACCGTCTAAATTTACCGCAATTAATTTAGAGTCGATGTGCTCTTTACATAGCCTTATAGGCCATACTTAGACACCACGTCTTTCTTGCTTTGAGAAAACTTTTCAATGGGGACTACCGTTTTTTTGCTCACCAGTTGGCGCCACTGTCGACTGAGGTAAAGAGGTACCATAGCTGTCAAATTTATCAAAGGCGACTTTATCAAATTGGCGCCAAATAAAGTTTTTAAATCTTGAATCTTATAAGCTTATTAATTATAAAATAACTATCATCATATCGAGTTACTATGCCGCAATGTTGTTCAGATCCGTTATATTGGGAAAGAAAAGGAGGACATATGTTACCAAGTGATAAAACTGTTCTAAAACAGTGGCTTGTGAAATAATTATTATCCGATAATCTCGTGTTTGTGAAAATCATTATAACCAATTTCAGAAAGAACATAATGTAAATAAGGATTAGGCATTTAATAAATACACTAAAAATAAAAGAATTACACACTGATTTAACTTTTATTTATCCTCTCCGTTTAAACACACTGCTATACAAAAAATATAACACATTAGTAATCCACACAATGAATGCTGGTTGAGTTGTTAGTTGAAACTTAATAATGGTAGTATAGTATACTAAGTATTCTATTATTTGTGGGGGTGTCAGTACCTGCACCTAGCTCACTCGAATGGAGCCTTTGTCCATGTCCGCCTTAAGGTCTAAACTCCACTCCTAAGCTTGGACCATTTCCTACCACACTGGTCCTCTGCAGGTTGGTGGGTTCGAAAATCTAGATATGCAGGTTTTATCACGATGTTTTCATTCACCGTAAGAGCGATGGTATGTACGGTGGCCTGCGCCTAAAAGTATACCGGCGGCGATTTTAAAATAGCGATCTCAAGCTCACATGCTGCTCAAGCACATCCACATAAACACCACTGCTACACACATCACACACAACGCATCCCCGGATTTATAACAGATGTAGCTGGTCCCTTCATCATCAGCGCTATTTTAAAAACTCCGCCTGTATACTTTTAGGCGCAGGCCACCGTACACTGTACATAAATTCCAAAGTAGTTACTCATTGGTGACAATATCTAGATCTGGAGTTTCATTTTTAGTGTTTACACTGCTATACAAAGTTTCTTAAGGCCACTCAACAGTATACACTGAATCATTTTGTTGTATGATGCTGTCCTCTACGTTAACAACCAAGTTACTGTTACGGTCATAGTCTTGGTGTCTGTAAAAAGCAAAAACATAGCTGTTACCTAAGCAAACAAGCATACATTTCGTAAAAAATAAGTTTGTAAACAGTAAACAAACTAACCTCTGAATTAACTGCTCTTTGAGACCGCTTATTTATGCGCCTCTTTTCCTTAATTCAGCTTTCAAAGCATGCGCAACTGCACATTCATCGATAAATAATCCATATTTGCGATAATTTCGCGAAAAGAGATCACTTTTCAACAGGGAAATGAACGAAAATATAATTTATCACGAAGCCCGCCAAACAAATTATATGAAAAGTAAAATGTCACTTAACCTCAGTCGACACCAGCGCCCCTAGCGGCAAATTCACACGCGTTACTCCCCATTAACACCATTCACAGCCAGACGCATTAAAAATTCTCATTGATGACTAGTAAACATGACAGCTATCGTGATTTCTCACGTTTAAATCTTGTTTAACTTAGGAGGGGTAGATTTGTAACGTTACCGTTGCTCTTTATACTACCCACCTACTTTGTGTTAATTGCACTTAGGTACCTTTAATTGGTAGAAAAGCTAAAATGTTTTATTGGTTTGTTAGTTGTGAAGAAATAAGTTTTTCCACGTAAGCTCTATTGCCTTCAAAGGATTTCGTATGGGAATTTCTGAAAAAATAGTCACAGTTTATTCAGGTATTATGTAGCAGTGATGAAATTGGAATGCATCAAGTAGTTTATAGCCTTAATTTTATGAATATGCAAATATACATAGACATGTTGAATGAAGCGATACCCAGAAATACAGATAACAGATTCCTTCATTCATAAACGCTTAGTAAATAAAAATATGTACCTTCTAAATATAAAAAACTCAATGTCCATGATACAGTCCGTCCAAAATATCAAGAGGGCATTCATCAGGGCCGGTTTCCAGTAAATTTGAACTCTCCTCGCCTAAGTTAGTCTATAAATTTCCGCTCTCGGTGTCGAAAGCCGGTATTTTCTTGTCACCCAACAAAATCCTAGGCTTTAGTAGAATTACTCACTTTATTGCTTAGCAAAATATTTTGAGACGACCGAATAGCGTAGCGGTTAGTGACCCTGACTACTGAGCCGAAGGTCCCGGGTTCGATTCCCGGCTGGGAGAGACATTTGTTTAAACACAGATATTTGTTCTCGGGTCTTGGATGTGCCCGTAAAATGGCAATAGGCCCACCCCCTATTACATTGGGACTAACATAACACTGGCGAAAAGTGGGTGCAGCAATGCACCTCTGCCTACCTCTCAAGGGAATACATTATTACAAGGTGTGAGTGTTTGTTTTTTTTTTTTCAAAATATTTTGCTGTGTCCTTCCTCGCTCAATCGGGCGAAGCTAATTAGGTAGGTACACTCGAAGCCATAATTTGATGAAACGAACAGGAAAATTGACAATTTGTAAGATTTAATATCCCGGAACGAGACACATTGAGGTCTTTAAGTGATTTATTAATTTCCTTGGTTCCAAAATTAAAATATAATTGGATGGCTTGTTTCCGTTAATGTTTACCTCTTGAGTAGCGGCCACGAAATTTCAGTCACAGTATCATTGCTATTTCCTATAAATAAATATATTGTTTTATATTTCTCAGACCTTCGGGGTTTTAGAGTTCTACAATAGTGAATGGTGTAAAGTATAGTAAGTGGATATCTATTTCATATATTATGATTGCACCTTCGGGTCAGTTTTCCATTTACACTTTATTTCAACAGGTCTTGTTTCAAGAGTTCCTAGATGTAGGTATAAAATATAATCATAATACTTGACTTTCTTTCCGGCCGGAGAATACCTATACAGGGTTATTGGTAAGTAGACCAGATTCTTTCAGGAGGTGATAGAGGAAGGCATTTCCAGTCGATTGAACCCAATAATGCATTATCCGAAACTTAACCATTTCTAAGATATTCAATATTTAAGTTTTTTTTTTAATTTTTTGCCAAAATTTCAACAACCAGAGAAAGCAGAGAAAACTCAGCAGGGGTTTCCATACTAAAATCAACAGAACTGAAAACAATTACACTTTTTACCTTTAAATTGGGCAAATTTTGTTAGTTTTCCTGTTGAATTTTGCCCGTCTGTGCTGGTTGTGGCCATATCTTGGTGCTTGGTGTTGTACCTTAATCGATTTGACATTGAACTTTTAATTTAATTTATTTGTTTTTGCGTTTTGAATATTTTTTCTAAAACTTGTTACTTTTGCAAAACAACCAAAAAAAATATTGAAATATGGCTAGTTTTTTTTATTTTTGGTTTAAAACATAAAATTTTGGCAACTAAAAAAAAAAACTTTAATATTAAATATTTTAGAAATGGTTAAGTTTCGGATAATTAATTATACCTAGGGTCCAATTGTCTGGAAATGCCTGACTCTATCACCTCCTAAAAGGATCAGGTCTACTTACCAATAACCCTGTATAATACTAGCTGTTCCCGCGAGCTTCGCTTCGCCTTAAAAAGTTTTCCCGTGAGAATTTCGGTATAAAAAGTAGCCTATGTTCTTTCCCAGGGTCTAGACCGTATAGTATACCAAATTTCATTCAAATCCGTTCAGTAGTTTTGGCGTTAAAGGGTAACAGACAGACAGACAGCCAGACACAGTTACTTACACACACACACACACACACTCACGCCTTGTACTAATGTACTCCCTTGCGGGGTAGGCAGACATGCATTGCTGCACCCACTTTTCGCCAGAGTGTTATGTTAGTCCCAATGTAATAGGGGGCGGGCCTATTGCCATTTTACGGGCACATCCAAGACCCGAGAACAAATATCTGTGTTTAAACAAATATCTGCCCCAGCCGGGAATCGAACCCGGGACCTTCGGCTCACTAGTCAGGGTCACTAACCACTACGCCATTCGGCCGTCCCAGTTACTTTCGCATTTATAATATTAAAATTAGGATAAGGATTACAGAAAGTGAACATGTACCATGCGCAAATAACATGGTGCGTTCCCAGTCGTTCAAAAATAATGAAAGTTATGTGTCACGTACCTTTACAGCGAAATGTGTTTTTTTTTTTATTTATTTATTAACTACTTATATTAAATTATTTATTCCAAATGCCCCGAATAACATTTCGTATTCCGTTTCTACGAAAATATAACATGATTCCATATGAAACGATTTTATTATGAAAATAATTCTGTATGGAATTGCACGTTCTTATTAGGGTTGAGTCTATTTTTGCAATATTATTGTGGAGAAACGACAGTTTGTGGTTGTATTCTGTAAAAAATATTTAGAGTATTCTTCTTCTTAGCTACCATGTGCTCTTACGGTGATGGAAAACATCGTGAGGAAACCTGCACATCTAAATAGATTCTAGATGTGTATCCTAAGTGTACTTATTCCAAAACGGCGATATGGTTCGCAACCTATCACGTTAGCACAAAAAGTGGGTGGCTTGCTTATTGTGAGCCACCTCTGACTACCCCTTCAGGAATTACAGTCGTGAGTGCATATAATTATGTGTGTATAACATACTCGTACCTATGTCTTTATAAATGAATAACGAGACAAATGTAAACATGAGCTAAGATATTGTTTATTATTATTTATCTGTCATAGAGAAGTCTTTCACAAATAATGTTTTCATTATTTACTTTCATATTCCTGTGATTCCGTAAGTTGATTAATTAATGATTCGTTGAAAAGGCTGACCCTCCGAGTATAAATAAATTGTGTTTATTAGGATTCTCTTTATACTTTATTCATTAGGTTAATTGATTCCTTTCGTTCATTATGAAAATCATTTCATAACTAGGTACTTACCTATGTTTTATGAATTGTTTTAATACCTAGTAACTACCGACTGAATAGCGTAGTGGTTAGTGACCCTGACTACTGAGCCGAAGGTCCCGGGTTCGATTCCCGGCGGGGGCAGATATTTGATTAAACACAGATATTTGTTCTCGGGTCTTGAATGTGCCCGTAAAATGGCGATAGGCCCACCCCCTATTACATTGGGCTAACATAACACTGGCGAAGTGAAAGAAAGTGGGTGCAGCAATGCACCTCTGCCTACCCCGCCAGGGAGTACTTTAGTACAAGGTGTGAGTGTTTATCATAACTTGAAAGAGTCATATTTCTGTTTTGATTGTTGTCTGTTTAACCCGGTCATTTTAGTCGCCATAAAAATGAAACACCGCAGCATGTATCTATCTACGTTTTTTATATTAGTATGTTGATATCTATAATATAATAATTATCGATAATTATATTTTTAATGCTGTCAAAAGCTTAAATTCTTTGTTTATACACTCACGGACAATGAAATGGTTCCACTGAGAAAAGCACCAAATGTCTCCTAAACGGAAATGGCTAGATTAATGACACCTTCTGCAACATTGAAGTACATTTACTGTACTTGTACTAAAAACTGTATCATCATCATCATCATCAGCCAATAATCATCCACTGCTGGACATAGGCCTCTCCCATGGAGCGCCATAAAACTGTATCATTTTTATCAAATTTTAAATTAAATGTTTAAAAAAAATTGGGTCTTTTGGTGTTTGCCTTTTGTGAGGGCAACTTTTTCATTGCCTATGTGAGTGTAATTCGACTTCATGAGTGTTTACGTAGATCAAATTTTTCACTGGAAAAATGTATAGTTAGTGTTGGGGTTTCCAACTGATTGATACTTAGGATGATAATTGATAAGAGGATGTTAATATAAGAGAAATATTTATTTACCGAAAGACTATGCTAATGATAGATTATAGCTAAATGATAATGAGTACGCGTCAACCGTGATTCCGATACAAACGTGAACTAAAGTAAATTATAATAATAAGTAAGTTGACGCGCGAACTGATGATGTTGGAGAAATAATTAGATAGGTATTTACTTAACCATGTACGGTGTTCCGTACAGTTAGAGTAGTAGGTAGTTATGACACACACACATTAGAGTACAGTTAATTTTTTTACATCATTAATGGCAGGTAACTATTATTTTATAATAAAAGGAATGAAAATAAGGGTTTTACAAGTTCATTTACGTTTGATCCACGGTCGCCTCGACGATTATACACCGTTTTGCTTTGAACCCCTATTAACAAAACAAACAAGACCACTATTTTAATGCAAAACAAACAAAGCAAATATCTAGTGCAAGAGAAAGAAGGAGAGAAAACACAATGCGCCCACTCCCGCTGGCCTTTAGTGAACAAGGAAAATAGAAAAAAAAAGCGAAAAGCTCTCAAAGTAATCGTCAGCTCCTCATATTTACCCCACTTCCGGTTACCCCCAACATTTTCATTAATTATGGGGTAAATTCCTTGTCCGTATTTTTACTTCACTCGACCGCGAACTATTTAACGTTTCTCATTTTAAATTTAGAAACTGTTGCGCGGGAAGGACTCAATCCACTAGTCGATAAAATTGAGGTCAGCCCTTATAAGGCTAGCTGAAAACCAGCGCTGTGGCTACAGTCAGCAATTAGTTTTTACGTAATTATTTGCTTGTATTAATTTATTTTCGAAGAAGTTATTTTTGAAGCGTCCGTAGTCGAGCGGGCCTCAGTGATCGTAACTGATCGCTGAGGTTAAGCAACAACTGACACGGTCAGCCATTGAATGGGTGACCAATTTCAAGTGGTGCTTTTCTGGACGCTTCCGTGCTTCGGACGGCACGTTAAGCCGTGGGTCCCGGTTGCTGCTTCGGCAGCAGTCGTTAAGCCTAGTCAGAGGCCTTCGGGCGGCTTGAAAACATCTGACAGTCGGGTTGCCCACTTACCCGACAACTCTCTCAGCACAAGCTTGCTTGTGTTGGGGTCCACCAACCCGCACTTGGCCAGCGTGGTGGACTAGGCCTAAACCCTTCCTTCACTGGAAGGAGACCCGTGCCCCAGCAGTGGAGACGTAATGGGTCGTGATGATGATGATTAATTTATTTTCAATGTTTTTTGTTGTTGTCAGTGTGTCTAATAAATTGTATAGTTCGTCCGTTGCATCTGAGGCCAAAAGGTGGATGATTAAGAAAAAACTTGAAACGTGAAATCTTATAACTAGTTTATTTGGCTTGAGTCCTTTCTGCGTGGAATCGTCCAATTATACTGCAGTAAGTACAGATGCAGAATGTTTAATGAAAACATAAACTGTTATTCAAAAGTTTTTGAATTCTGTTTGCATAGTCGGAGCGGGTAGCGTTTTGAGCTAGCCCCAAGGAATGCTTTTTGTAATAATAAGAGAATTATTTCATTATTTCACGAAGAATCTCAAACAAATGGCTGCGAAGACTCCCAACAGTTATGAATGTTCCGGTCGCCTTTGAATGCTTTCAACATTTATTTGTGGCTTTAAACAAAACAAGTTCCACGAGATTGTAACATGGTTTTAATTAAACTATAAGTAAATAGAAATAAGTTGTTTGTATTACTTTCTATAGTAATCCTGTTCATTGAGTTTCTATAGAAGATTACTGGACAGAACCTGCCTCCGGTTCTGTCCGCGCGGCACGGGGCCGTACGGTGGCTAGCTCCTTTAATGCACGATCCACTAATCACAGCGCCTGATAAATCGCGAATTGAGATGAGTGACGTTTATCCACGTCACTTAGACCCTCTAGTATAGTGCGACAAACTTATCTGTTCCGGTGAGAGCGAACTAAATTGATCCATATCTCATTACTTACTAATGAATTGTATATTGTTAAAGATTAGATGGGTTTATTAACACCGCAAGAGCGAATTAATAATACGAGCAAACTTAAAATGTTATAGAATTAACAAATATTAGATATTTATGTGACCTGTCACCGGAACAGATAAGTTTGTGGCACTGTACGGGTTTTACTATTTATGAAAACGTCAAAAAGTTTACGTTTTCTCCTGTCATCTGCATACATTATCTGTCAAAAGTTTCACGATAGTTTCCATTGGAGGCGCCACTTAGTATGTGAGAAAACGTGAACTTTTATAGTTTTCGCCAAACTATCGCACCTGTACTAGACCTGGACAGGTTTTGTACAGTTACAGTTATTCTGAGGGATTCATATTATAAACATGTATAATTATGTATGTTTCACATTCGCTGAGTTGCAGAAAGGAACATTAAGCTAATGTCGACATTAAATCTATGTCCGTCTCTTTCAGTCTGTATTCTGTCAAAGCAAGGCAGCATTAGATTTAAGGTCAACATTAACTTAAAGTCCTTTTCTGCAACTCAGCGTTAGCTAGCTTTTGTTTGTCCACCTATACATAAAAAATAATACTGGGTATGCCAAAATTCTGCAAGGCATATTAAAGTTCTTCTTAACTCGATATTCTTTGTTGTGAAACCGAAAATAGGCGAAGTGAAGGCCGTGTGAAATAATAAATAAATAAATAAATAGGTATGTGGGGACATCTCACACAGGGCCATTCGACCCCAAACTAGGCAGAGCCTGTGTTATGGTTATCGGACAGCTGATATATCTACACAAATACATAGATAGATATATATATTAAATATAAATGTCAACACCCAATACCCGAGTACAAATATCTGTCTTTAAACAAATATCTGCCCCAGCCGGGAATCGAACCTGGGACGTTCAGCTCAGCGGTCAGGGTCACTAACCACTACACCAAGCGGCCGTAAATGCTAGTTAATAATAAAATGAATAACATTGATTGATAAAATGAATTATGAAGTTCTGTCTGTTTATATAATTACTATTAATGCCAATTATGTCACGTATGTAAAGTAATAAAGAGAATATTGCACAGAAATAATATTGAGTATTAAAATTTTACACAGTAATTAACGTTTAAAAACAAGAGTTTAATTATTATGCACAATAGTTATTATTGCATATTTCATTTAATCATTATTAGTTTTGTAGTTTTTTTTTATTGATTGATTAAACATTTTATTCACTTAAACAACAAACAACATACTTACACTAATAAAAATATGCTAAGTAATTTACCATAAAAAGGAGGATTATGAACAGTTTTGTGTACATTTTATGCTGTGGCAGTGAAAGGGCCCTGACTCAGCATAAAGCTACACTTAGACTGCAGCGCTGATAATAATATTGTTTTTTTTTTTATTTCGATGGTATACGTGCTTAAATATACTATTACTCTCGGAGTACCGATCTGGTTGCTTATCTCAATATTTAGAAACTCTTGAAGCCGTGTGTTTACTACGAAAAAACAGCTTAATTATCATCTTTCTTTTTTTAGGGTTCTGTACCTCAAAAGGGTCAAACAGAACCCTTATAGGATGACTTTGATGTCCATATGTCTGTACGTCTGCCTTTATGTGAAGACCATGTATATTGGAATCACGTGAAGATATCAATTTAAATTAATAATTTTAAAGTCTATGTTACCTTGAGGATGTTTTTTTTGACACTTCATAATATTAATCAGTGTACATAATTATCTAAGCCCGAAAATAAAATCAGAATTTCAAAATTCTCGATAAAAAAATCATTCTCCATAGTAAAAAGTCACGTGACCAACGTAGTTTCTATGGAAAATGAATAATTTTTTTGCGAATTTTCGAATTCTGATTTCAGTTTCAGGCTTATATATACCATGCTGTACATGTAGGTTTCGGCTTAGCATACCCTTTTTGCAACACCCTGTATATAATTATATGTAAACACTTTATTGTACACATAAAAGCAAAACAATAAAAAGAAAAGAAAAAAAATAAAAAACACATTGGACGTTTACAAAGGCGGGCTTATTGCCAATAAGCAATTTCTTCCAGCCAACCTATGTATGTAATCAGATGTAGGTAATTAAAAGGCGGCCAATGCCCGCATGCGTTGTAAGTTCAGCATTAACTCCACACAAACAATCGAAAGTAGGACAAACCATTTTGAATTTCATTCATTGACAGTGGTTTTAAACTTCACGGTGCGGCGTATTTACCTTGAGGGAGAGGCCCCATTTGTGCGTTGCGGTTTTTATTTCTCTATTTTATGACCGTGTCTTTGGGACGACATCGACATGACGCAACGCAGCGCAAGGCATAAATGGAGATTCGTCCTAACCAGGAATATCATAGTTAAAATATAGTAGAATTGTAACAGCGTCCTTTTTTAGGTTTAGTTTCTATATGATAGTAGGTATACCTAAATCAAATATACCTAATTATACAAAAAAAGTTGACAAATGTGTTGGTACGGAACCTTTTGTGAGTGAATCTAACTCCCACTAGAACTACTTTAAAGCAATTTTTATAAAAATATTAAACGAGCATGTAGGATAATAGCATATTTTGGTGAATAACCATATTTTTTAGAATGAAACATAAAAGCTAAGAGGGCACTCAAAACTTGGGTATTATCTTTTAACGGTCGCCAATTTTATACTATGACTTTACTTTGTGAACAGACACGATTTCTTTAGAGACATCTCTATATTAATTTGTTGTCAATTTATTTACTCTTACCATTTTTATACGGTGCAGTGAACCGAAAGGCTGAATTTATAAATAAATGTTTTTTTTATTTTTTTTATATGATAAAACTGTATCTAACAACAAAATACACCCTGTAAGTATAATAACACAACTATATATAATTATAAAGGTAGCGGTGCTCAACGCTAACTTTTAACACAATAACGGATTAACTTCGCTTGTCACAGGCGGGAGTATGACAACGAAGTTAGAGTTAGCATGGTCTCGTGTTGCGAGGGAAAAAAACAACAATTAAGGTGGCAATTGACGGCGGACTACATGAGCCGTGGACGTCGTGTGGCTACGTCTAGTTTGGTTAACACCACGTAAATCGCCTTTCTTTTCTTCTTTCGGGAGCTCGCGAACGCCTGCCTTGTAGCACAGGGCGCTATTAAGCCGTGACAAGAGTTCTCCGTCGCGCTCGCACTTGAGGCTGCGCGATGTGAGTGAGCGCGATGCTAAACTCTTGTCACGTCTTAAATGCGCTCCGTACTAGCCCTTCTGGTTGACAGAATAAATACAATACAAGTATACGTCTGGTATACTTGTATTATTCTGTGGTTACGCTTATATGCGATGTTACCTTAGGGCCCTGTCTCACAATGTCTGCTTAGTGGCTACCTGTGAAATAAAACACATGCTTCTGTTATTATTTTTTGACAGTGAAAGCATGTATTTTATCTCACAGGTAGCCACTAACCAGACATTATGAAACAGGGCCTAAGTATTTTATAGTTTCATTTGGCGGCTAGCGTAGCGTCCGTCCATAGAAATAGATAGAATCCTTTTACACGGCGACTCGTCGCACCCCCGCGTTGTCACCGGCAATTTTTCTCTGTAACCGCTGCAGCGGTTGGCACACAGAATAATGGGCTGAACTTCTTGGGTTCGATTCCTAGCGGAAAAATAGATGAATAATCGAGAAGGATTGGGTTATTACATAAGATAATAGAAATAATACAAAACGAATTAAGAAAAAGGAATTTAATTAACTAGGTACATAAAAACCCATATCTATTTTCAGAACACGCAAAAGCTAGCACACAAAAAATATAGCCCAAAACGCCTGCAACCTTTCCAACGCACGTTATGTACTGTACGTGCCAAGACACACAACTTTATACACACACACGCACAGCCCATCAACTCGCGTACACCATTCGGCTGTTTCAAATAACAGCGCCATTTCATCTCGGGCGTTTCACATTTCGGAACATTTAATTCCATCTTGAGCTCGCACCTGTCTAATTTGCACGCGAGCCTCGACTTGACTTCTCAGTTCACACCGATGTGGTGTTTATTTCGCGCTCCGCGTTACAAGTAACATCGTACATTAGCCCTTGTTAAACTGAGTTCGCGAGATGGGCTGTTGTTTTAGGGTTTTCGGATATCCGGTTTTTTAAATGATAATATAATATAGTGTACTTTTTCTGTTTGCTTCCGCAGTATAAATTTTAAATAGTTCTTAGGTACCTACATAGTTATAAATCGTTTTAACGTACCTGTTATTAATGAGTTTAGTTATATTTTTATCTTAAGTACAAAAAAAAAGAGCGGGTTCTACATGAAATACAAATGTATGTAGAACCTACAAAATTATTTAAATTTTAAGCATTTGTGCGATAGTGATAACGATTCAGCAGTTTGACTCCTTTTATTAAAATTACACTTATTACTAAAGGAAAAGACACTGATAATATTTTGATTGTGAGTCATCACGACCCATCAGGTCCCCGCTGCTGGGGCACGGGTCTCCTTCCAAGCAAGGGTTTTAGGCCTAGTTCACCACGCTGGCCTAGTGCGGGTTGGTGGACCCCAACACAAGCAAGCTTGTGCTGAGAGAGTTAATTGTCGGTTAAGTGGGCCTTACTGACCCGATTGTGAGTAAGAAATGGTAATATAATTTATGCATATCTCTTTATTTAGATATTCAGAATTCGCATACAATCTAGCCACTGGTACAACATTTGGTTGCAAACCGTTTCAATGTTTCATTTCGTATTTACATCTATTAAAAACCGGATATCCGTTTCCGGGCACATCCCTACAGGTGATTACGTGCGTACAAGTCTGGTTTGCGTAATTGTTCCTGATAATTAAGTGTTATTGAGCTCAGAATTGGATGTAGACGCAAATGGAGTTGGGAATAGATGGCGTTCAGCTGACTTAAGAGTTTAGTTCGGCTAAGGTGATAAGTCGGCAACGTTGTATAGCCTTGCGAGAGCTTAGCTAACTACATATTGGCGTTGTCAGCTTCTTTTAGTCGACTTTCTTCTAATAGTTATCGTTATGACGAAACAGCATGGGCTGCAAGAATACCTGAAGTAGGTACCTTGAAAACGTCCAGGGTCTAATTAATTGCATTTAAAATTTAAAAAAGCTTTTATTAAATAAAATTGGTAAGTATTTATCTAAGACAGAGAGACCTAAAGAATTTTATTTCAAAGATGAATTTTCCCGTTGTTATTAACAGTTTTAAACAAAAAATTTAGCGTTCTCCCTATCGGTCAGTAGCTATAATTTAGCGTTCAAATAACAGTGTGCCCTGTGACTTCTAATGGAGATACGATCAAGAACGATATCCGAGGTCTAATTACAGTTCAATTTGAAAGTTCTTATCTCCTAACTTTACAGATCCTGCAGGGTTACAGCGTAACTGGAACTTATCTAGATGAAGATAGTATAATTTGTTTTAAAAGTTAAAAGCGTACAAAGTTATGAGCTTTTGATTAAAAATATAATAAATTTACTTATAGCATTTAGAGTCTATTGGTTGGTTTTTTTTCTTAAAATTCGAAGTGACCAACCTACGTCTTCAATGGCACTATGCGAAATAAACTCAAACAAAGAATACCCGCGTCAGATGCGTCAGATTCATTTAGGCCCGGGTCTCCTATTTAAGCCGTAGTTCGCGTCCAGCGCCACGCCGTAGGCCGCGTCACGATGCTCACTACATCTACGTGCCAACGTCGGCGTGTGAGGGAGACCGCATCAGTACATTTCTATAGTGAGCATTGTGACGCGGCCTACGGCGTGACGCTGGACGCGAACTACGGCGTAAATAGGAGACCAAGGCCTTAAAGAATTGACAAAACATTAATACTATGAGGAACATTTATTATAGCTATCTCAAAAACTAAATCCGCACATGCAAAACTATGACACCGCACGTAAGGTTCCTTTTCCCTTGGCGAGGATTCGAGTTTACTCCGAGCTCATTTTGTGTGAAAAAGGTGATATGAAAATAGGTTACTATCAGTCACTTCGACAAGGAGAAAATGTAGGCAAATAGGAATGTTCGATGGGTTCCAATACGGTGAAAGGTCAACCAATATATTTGCGGTCGACACCCGTATCGTATAGAATTAGGTCACGATACGCGAGATACAGTGAAAAAAACTCGCAGTACAAAAAAAGTTCTTGGACTTTGTATTGTGGAAGTTGGAGCAATCAGTTGGGAAAAGTGTTAACACTAACTTTGAATTGAAAATTAAAAAAGTAGGTCCAACAACAAGCCAATATTTCCGCGCCTGCCTGAGGGGATGTGGAATGACGGTAACAAACACGGTAGGTACTAAATGAATTTACTAGACATAGGTAGGTTTATAAAAAATCTAAATTTAAAAATATTTGTTTATAGTTTTACTAGTGACGGAAGTTGTTTAGTGAATAATTGGCATAGGTAAAAAAATGTATACTTCCCATATATTCTTTGATTAAATATTAAATTTAATATAAGTAAATAATTTATTTCAATATTTTGGCGTTTTAAAGGGTTACAAAATAAAGCTCAGTGGTAGAAGTGGGGTGTCATTTGTGGAGACGTCTCTTTTGCACTGACACTCCATTTTGTTCATATATTATTAATCTAAGCTGCAGCGCTCTGAAGCCTCATGTTTCTTAAGCTTGCGTGACCCTTCCTTGGTAGTGGTAGTATAACTTTATTGTACATAAAACACTTAAAATAACATTTAATAATTAAAATCTATAATACAATAAGGGCGGCCTTATCGCTAAAAGCGATCTCTTCCAGGCAACCCTACCTACCCTTCGCTACAAGATCACGGATTCCTGAAATCTGCCACCCCCGGAGGCAGAAGGGGTAAACAGCACGTTGCCTCAACTAGTTTTTGATTTGGCGGGAGGGTCCGGGGGTAAATTGGGCAAATGAAGCTGAATAATACATAATTCGGGTCTAGCCGCGGTAGCCGCGGAATTCTTCAGTGCCGTAGGTATTGGGATTTTGCCCTCATACATACATACAACATACATACATATGCTCACGACTGTAATCCACGAAGGGGTAGTCAGAGGTGACTCTCAAGCGAGTCACCCGCTTTTCGCTATACATTTGTACTCACGTGATAGGTCGCGAGCCGTATCGCCGTTTTTGAATGAGTACAATGCACTGAAGTTGTCGGATAAGTGGGCAACCCGATTGTCAGATGTCTTCAAGCTGCCCGAAGGCCTCTGACTAGGCTTAACGACTGCTGCCAAAGCAGCAACCGAGACCCACGGCTTAACGTGCCGTCCGAATCACGGAAGCGTCCAGAAAAGAACCACTTGAAATCGGTCACCTATCCAATGACTGACCGTGCCAGTTGTTGCTTAACCTTAGTGATCAGTTACGATCACTGAAGCCAGCGACTACGGACGCTTCAAATTTGATTTTGCCCTCGTACGCGGGATTAGATGGAAATATTTCGTATTGTGGAGGATAACACCTACGCTTTAATTTAGGAAGTGATGCGTTTCCTGTAACAGCTAAAACACTAGTTATATGTTTGGCTTTTTGTACTATGTTGTGTGTGCAATAAAGTGTTAATAAATAAGTTATAATCAGGAACGGTGGTGAAAAAAACAGTTTAATTACGAATAAACATGTTGTGCCTTGCTTTTGCAATACTGCCACAACAATGCCACTTTTATAATACTGTTTATTTACCTTACCTAATAGCAGCAAAACATAGAACATGTACCTACCTATTATAACACCATACCTACACCTATACATATTCAACAAATAAATAATTTTGATTTTGATTTTGACATGTTTAAGGCGACGCTATGTTTGGATGTGGGTAAAAAAATATCACCTAACCATTGTTAAAACACACAACATTCAACACTAAACGTTAGCATAACTTTTAGATAGCCAAGCCGATTTTATATAATATCACTAACTGCCAGTTTCTATATCTCTATCTATCACAGACATGTTAAACGGGAAACACGAAACGCCATACTCAATTTCTTTTTTCAAATTTCAAGTAAGTGGGTATTTTCAAATTTCTTTCAAGCCAAACTCTATTTTATCAATTCGGGTACGTCGGTACTTGCCTTCGGATTTCGCTCTCATTTCACTATTCTCATATTATTCCAGCCAATAAATGACTCAAAATGATTTTGTCATTTATGAATAGGTTTAGACAATATGAAGTAATGTTTATGAATGTTTTGACATGAATAATTTTTTCTTGTAAATTTCAACTTTTTCCGAGGGTAAGTATACCTCAAAACGGTTAGGAATTAGAAAAAAACATATGATATAAAAGTTTTAGATAATTTTAAGATCTCTATTTCATTAGTTGAATATATTTCTCTCCGATGCACCGTTTTCGAGATATAAGCTAAAAACCAAAAATTCGTACCTTTATCCCCCCCTCCTTCCCCCCGCTCACCACCTAGGAGTCAGGACTTTTGGTATGTTAACAACCTTAGCCCCCTGAACCAGTTTCTGAAGGAATCGCTTAGTTACCTGCTCACGCACTCTACACCTCATTCCTTGACTGGACTATATACCTAGTTTTTGTGGTTGTTTAAGAAAAACATGATATCCAACAGTGACGAGCAGAAAACACGAAGTAGAATAAAAATACAGGATGGGACATGGACAGTCCCAAAAGTCTCACAGACGATTCGCTTTGAGAAACGGAATTTGTTATAAGTTGACGGAGAGTTGGCCGAGTTGGCTCCCTGGACGGTGTTTGCAGGTTTCAGTTTAATCAAATGTGCCTTCTTGACTGTTTTATGTTGGGCATTGAAAACGGCGGAGGATAATTTTGGTTTTTAAGGGTTTTGTACCAAAAGAGATAAAAGCCCCTTATAGGTTCAATTTGTTGCCCGTCTGTCAACGCTGAAAAGTCAATTATTATCGAGTTGAAATTAGAACCGTAATAGTTTTTCAAATCAAATATTCCTGTAGCTTATTAAAAAATCAGCCATTTATTTTATCGTAAAAAATATAGGTAGGTATATATCAAACCTATTTTGGTGATCAATGAAACTTGGCAGTAGTAGGTACGGTACTGTCATAATAATACTTAAATATTTATTATTAATTAATTCTTTATTGCACAAATATATAAAATACATGTACAAAAGGTGGGCTTAATGCTAAGAGCACTATAATCATTTAATAACACACATATTTTTTTTTATTCTACGAGTATGTTATCAATATTGCTATCGATAAAAGGTACATAAATTATATCGGCCCGCTTATTTCACAGCCACACCCGGACAGTTCTGTTTTCCATGGACCCAAAGAAAATACTGAAATTAGATTTATAGTGAACCAAAAAAGTTAAATAAAAGAGAATCTTTGATGGCTTAAACGAATATCCGATGACGAATGTTTTCAATAAAGCATTCGTTTTGAAAAAAATAATCCTATAAACAAAAAAAATCGTCAATCCTCAGGTCAGATTACGAAATGGAGGTACTACCTATTTTAAAACAGAATATTCGATTACTCATATTTTATCACGCGAAAGCGAACATTTTAAACTTAAATGTATTACATTTGTGAAGCTTGAATGCACTTTGTACTATTTTTAAAAATAAAGTATTCTTTCATTAAACAAAATTTACAGTGAAATGCCTTATCTCCAATATTTAATGACTACTTTCCCGTAATGTAGCATCATCGTGGGACAACGCCTACCCTTGTACCTAACAATATTACAAAAAACGAAATTATCGGTTTTACGTAATATTTATTTATATCGACAGGGTTTTACCCGACCTAATTCGGAACCTCACGTACTTATTGAATCTACAATACACAAAACCGACTACGTGACACAAAACACAATCTTTTAAGTGTCTAATATTTCATCCAGGCTGGTTTAAAAATACAAAACACAGCTAGAGATATGGAACAAATTAACTAAGCTCCAATAGATTTAGCGAGTAAGGACGCCATTCTACTCCCGTCTAGCCAGATAGCCATCTTGGGAGAGTATTCTGGAAATTTTATCATTAAACGTATTTAGCTAAGCACCGCAATTCATTTTTAGTTTAAGTACCTACTTATAAAATATTTTTTTTTACTCAAGTTGCAGTGTAGCGTAATTTAGCGAATTCAGGTTTAATCGATTTTCGGCAGTGGAGGATGATGATTAGCCAAAAAAATTGTAAGCAAAACCAAATACTTAGCATTGGTGATATGTTTATATAATATATAAAACAGTCACGTGTCACAAAATTTGTATAGAGATGCATGTCAGATAATTTTGCTATATTATTATGATTATAGTCTAACTTATTTCTAATATTGCAATAAGATCGCGACTCAAACCAGAATACAATAAACTTGGCAAGACCCAACCGTGTGGAATCCCCTTTGCGAAATTATGTTCAGAAGGAATGCAACCAACATAAACTTGGAAGATGTCGTTATGTGTATGTTAATCGAGAAATGTTAGGCACTTCGCAATTTTGCCGGTTAATCTGGGGATGCGTTAGCGGTGGAATAACTCTGTTTTTAGTGCCGCTCAATAATATATCTCTACCTATGTGTGATAAATAAATACGCATTTATGTAGGTGGGAAGGTCAGTCGGGTAAGCGCCCGCTTCTCACGCCAGAGATGCGGGTTCGAATCCCGACGCTGACATGTACCAATGAGTTCTTTTAACTTAAGTACAATATATACCATCACTCTTACGGTGAAGGAAAACATCGTAAGGAAACCTGCATATCTAGATCTAGCACATCTAGATATGTGAACCCATCAACCCGCAGGGGACCAGCGTGGTGGGAAATGGTCCAAGCTTAGGAAGACAGTTTAGACCTTGGGGACATGCACAAAGGTTCCACTCAAGAGAGCCAGGTGCAGGTACTTACACCCCCACAGAGAATAGAATAGTAGGTGGGAAGGACATGGAAATGTAGAAATACTTTATTTAAATTAATATTGTAGTTTTTTACTACCTACGATAACTTCAATGATGAAATCTTTTGGATTAAGATGGATTTATTGCCAAAACGCAAACTCTTTCAAAAACATAATAATAAATGATAATTATACATCGAGTTTATATATTTTGTCAATAGCATTTCATTTGGATTTAAACAAGAGGAAATTACATATTATTAGCCTACCAAATAACTGTTAAATAATCTAATACTAAGCTCCAATTGATTTAGGTTGATCAATTACACGTCATTTCCATACCTAAATTCTTGACAGATGTGTCAAAAGTCAACCAATAATACCTGGTTATGCTCTAACCGACTATGGAGAAATTCTCACTAAGGTATTTACATCCAATTGACATCTATGTAATAAATAGAATTTATATGTATGTATATCATTTATTACTATGTAATAAATAGAATTTATCAGACTTCGGGCCCTGTTACTTGGAATACTAAACTTATTTGTATCACAATAAAAATAATTTATTAACTTGATTCTACCCAGCACGGTTTTACCCAGCACGTATATTTTTTCATGTACCCTCGTCAACATTGTTGCCACCATATAATAATTAGCAGAAGTTGCCAACATAACAGCATGATGCCGTTTCGAGTTTGGAACAATCGTAAAATTATTTAACGGCTTTCCCAGAATAGTGCAAGCACAGTGTAAGCTTTGAAGATTGAATCGAAAGAGGATTCTGACTTCCAACCATCAGTTTAATCAGTAGTTAGATGTCATCTGCTGCTGGGTATTCTATTCGTTTCTATTCTCTGTGGGGGTGTAAGTACCTGCACCTGGATGTCTCGAGTGGAACCTTTGTGCATTTTCCCAAGGTCTAAACTCCTTTCCTAGCTTGGACCTTTTCCCACCACGCTGGTCCGACACGGATTGGTGGTTTCATATTATGTAGATGTGCTAAATATAGATTGGTATACGCAGGCTCATGATAGAAAATGACTTTCTACTATGGAGAAGCCAATTGTTTTTCGCACATTTTCAATAGTCGTAGATAAAAAGTTGTTTAGAATGAGCCCCTAACATCCACTTTTTGCTCTTTTGAATCAATACAGGTTTGTATAGGGTTCTCAGAATACAGCATTGTATAGGTTGCGGCGGACGCATAATATATAAGGAAAAGTATCTACTAGTTACGTCACTAGAGGAGACTTTGTGCACCCTATCGTAAGTTTCACTACTGTACTTGGTGATTTCTGTGCATTGCAGAAGTTCCGTTAAATTCTTCGTTACATTTCCAACAGAATGGTAATTCTGAATTGCACAGCAATTAAAATTTGCAACCAATGGAGCGTTTTAGTTTTAAACGGTTCTTTTTACGCTGATAATATTATAATGTATAATAATTATAATGTATGTACCTAGTATTTTCATACTTAGCAGAAATGAAGGTTTAAAGTGTTTATGATTAGGTAGGTATGTATGATATGAGTCTGTATGAAACCAAAAAAAATGACCTATCTTATCTTATTTCAAATTCAAATGTACAAACGTATACAAACATGTTTCATTTTAATAAATATACAAAGTTTAAGTACCTACACAAAGGTGCGTTCTTAACTGTACCTTCAGCGTTTGCCCCTACCGGAGTGGCAGCCACACGAAAATCGCGCTATAAATATGAAAGTTTGTTGTGACCAAGTAACTAAGTTGTTCGAGGTAAGCCAAGAGCAGCCGACAAAATCTACTGCGACAAACATTTCCACTCACAACGACTTTCTTCAGTTTCAGACCCATTGGACCAGAATTTATTATGTACCTTTGTTTTGGCCTATTTAGGGTCAACTTTACCAAACTTGCGTATTTAAATCACATATTAAATACGTTTGTGCTAACTGACAGACGGTTGTCAGGCGACTAAATACATGAGAACTATATGTATTAAGTATTTATAAGTTTCTCTTGTGATTTTTATTAACCTAGTTACGAAAGTGATAATTATTTTTCATTTTCATAGATCTTAAACTTGACGCGATGTTTTCGTATGTCTAACATATATTTTTTTTAAAGTTGTTCATACCTTTTTGGAAAATCCTGTTTACAGGTGGTTATTATGATAAACTTCACTTTTCAGTGTTTCAATCCGCGAATTCCTTCTGATCATACTCTAGCTGTCAAGAAAACACAACACAATTATTTGTATAAAATGTAATTGTTGCAAATAACAAATCCAATTTAACCTTAAAAGTGTAACCGAGCAAGATTAACGGGCCGCAATTTCTGTTAACACGAGATTTACTTGAAAAGTTCCGGAAACAAACCAACGCCTTTGACAGTTAGCAGTACTTAACTGTTTCTTTTCATTTTCTCTTCAATCTGTATAAAGATCTGGACAGTGTCCGTACTGCGTACATTAATAAGATTAGTTTGATATACATAGATGTTAGAACGGTGGTGGCGTAATGGATAAGGCCACGTCCTCTCAATCGAGAGGCCGTGGGTTCAAATCCTGATATGACCAATGAATTCTTTCAATTGTGTTTTCAATTAAGGAGTTTAAGTACAATAATACCACGTGTTCTTACGGTGATAGATAACGTCGTGAGGAAACCTGCACATCTAGATTCTACGAGTATATGTGTATCCTAAGTGCATTGTACTTATCCCAAAACGGCGATATGGTTCGCAACCTATCACGTGAGTACAAATGTGCTGCGAAAAGTGGGTGGCTCGCTTGTGAGTCACCTCTGACTACCCCTTCGGGGATTACAGTCTTGAGTGCATTATGTATATATGTATGATAGATGTTATGTATGAGAAACTGGTAGTCTATAAATTTAATCGCGATTTGGTACTTTGGTAACTACGGTGGAATTTCAACGCTAACATTGAGTCGATCGTCAAACGTCTGTCAGTTAGTACAAAATGTATTACAATTTTTTTTATTCATATACAAATACGTTTAGCCTTTGGTAAAATTGACCCTGTAAGTGTGATGATTGTAAATTTAAGAGTGTAATCAAAATGTTAACACCCTCTTCCCTCTATTGTTTTTTTTACATTACGTTCAATTATACACTATGTTGCAGAACTGGTATACTAAACCGAAAGGGTTGACTCAGGGGTTCATTCTAAACAACTTTTTTTCCACGAGTTTTGGAAATTATGAAACACCCTGTATTTAAAAATATTGAATACTATTCGTGTAAAAGGCTTCATGAATTTCATCGCATTCATGAGGGTGCTCTGAAATTATTACAGCAATATTTAAACATAATATTGAATCAAAAGTAATCGGATTTCATGCGATCGGTCTGTGAAATTTCAAATGCCATAGGAATATTATAAGAGCCGGACCGACATATATATATTTTGCTGAAATATGATATTAAAAGGCGTGTGTAGTGTGACCATACTTTTGTGAAACTGTTCTATACATTGCGTACTACATCTCTGCTAACAACTTTAAAAAAAAGAACCAAGTTTTGTTTGATTTTTTATAACTTAGCAATTAACAATATTTTTACCATAGATGAATTAAGTAGCTATAATCTGTATAAAATATAGAGGTAGCTCTCATATTATATTTTTTAATAAACATAGACAATAATTTAGTATACATTGCATTTAATTTTCTTTAGGGAGCTGAAAATTTGCGTTATAAATCTGTCTTCTCTTAAAAGCTCAGCTCTAGCCTACTTCTGTCTTGGTTAATTTATTATATTGTGTGCATTCTATTATAAAACTTACACATACCGAGTCACTTTAACTACACAAACCAAACTTAATAATTCACTGAAAGTTAACAATGAAAAAGTTCTACAAACTTACAAAATGCCGACACCAAATAAATTGGCCCCAATATTATAAAACATTTAATTTAAAATTGTAGTCAGTGGAACTATGTCATTGCTCGATAGTAGTAGTATAACTTTATTGTACATAAAACACTTAAAATAACATATAAGACTCAAAATCTATAATACAATAAGGGGGGCCTTATCGCTAAAAGCGATCTCTCCCAGGCCAATTGAGTGCTTACACATACCGAGTCAATTTGACTGCAGAAACCAAACTTCATAATTCCAGTCCCGTGTCTGTCTTAAACCCTGGTCGCCGTAGCGAGCGTTTTCGGTTCGATGTCGTGATGCAATTATGCAGCAATATTGAGGGGCGACCGAAAATCCATTACGAATAATTTCCGATATGTCCACGCGCGGTTGATACGGAGCGCTGTATAATGTCTCTCTATGTATACATAGTCATTTACTTGACACTCTTAGGCCCTGTTTCACAATGACTGGTTAGCGGCTACTTGTAAGATAAAATACTTGATGTCACTCTCAGCTCTGTTATTATTTTTTTGACATGTATTTCATCTCACAGGTAGCCACTAACCAGACATTGTGAAACAGGGCCTTATGGAATCACCACATATTATTATAGGTTCTCAGCACATATTATAAGCGAAAGGGCTTAACGCCGTAAAAACCTTGTCCTATCCAGCAATAAATCCAAATCGGAAAGCCCCCAAACATTGTTTCGTTATCACCGCCTTTACAAAATAATATCTACAAATTACACAAAATTCCCAGAGCCAAATTAAACTGTCTTACAATTACGAAGGGGCCCAACATCGATTTGCAAACCTCAGCTATTTATGATACCATTAATAACGTTATTACAAAGCTACAATAGCTACTTAATTTTCAACACGTATAACAGAGACTTGATTTATTCGGAGCCTCCAAACTGAGGTAGGTATAAATTATCCGCTACGCAACAGAGAGGTATCCTTTTGGTATCCGTTACCGAAATTAATTCTTTGCACCAAAGGTTCTCAAACTTTAGGGTTCTAATAAATCCGGGCGATTTAAGGCCTCTTGTTGGAAGTAATTAGAGAGTTTCAGTGCGCGGATGGCGATGAAAAAGAAGGGTGGTTGTAAGTTACAAATATATAGATAATTCAATTATTTCAGACTTGCTCATAAACTTTATGTATTTATATGCCCATGCGATAGCGTGGGTCGATAAATTTCGAACATCACTACATACATAATTTTACATGTACAAAAATGGTAGGGAGCGATGGTAGCTCAGTCGGGTAAGCGCCCGCTTCTCACGCCAGAGATGCGGGTTCGAATCCCAGCGCTGACATGTATCAGTGAGTTCTTTTAACTTAAATACAATGTTTACCATCGCTCTTACGGTGAAGGAAAACATCGTGAGGAAACCTGCATATCAAGATCTAGCACATCTAGATATGTGAACCCACCAACCCGCAGTGGACCAGCGTGGTGGGAAATAGTCCAAGCTTAGGAAGGCAGTTTAGACCTTGGGGATATGCACAAAGGTTCCACTCGAGAGAGCCAGGTGCAGGTACTTACACCCCCACAGAGAATAGAATAGAATAGAATAGATGGTAAAAATAGTATAGTAAGTCGAAAGTGGATGACTCAGCACGTTATTCTTAATATTCTTATATTCAACCACTTTTGTTGTATGACTTTCGGAAATTCCTAAACCCTG
Organism: Plutella xylostella; assembly: GCF_932276165.1. Lineage (NCBI taxonomy): Eukaryota > Metazoa > Arthropoda > Insecta > Lepidoptera > Plutellidae > Plutella > Plutella xylostella. The sequence goes on from NC_064005.1 coordinate 8,044,755, forward strand.
TGCCACTCCATTTCACCTTACTATAGTTTCCTGTGTTTAATCGAAAACTATTTAGAAATAGGTTTGTTTTGGACGGAACCTAGGTAAGAGAACCTAGCAAGCCTTTAAGCCTTTAAGGTTCCGTCACGGATTTTCATAAATGTACGAAGAATCATCGGCATCTTCTGCAATGCCGATGAAGTGGACACACTTGTGTAATTTTCTAAACAAAGTATACTGAATGCGATGCGTCCATTGCGTACGATAGCGAAAGGTGGACTTACCTTTAAATGGCACAGTTTGGGAAGTGCAGGTCTACACACGACGCGACGTCTAACATAAATCAGCATACCCATTCTGATTGGATCCCATCGGCAATGGCGACGAAATTGAAAGCCAACGAAACCCGCTCTTCTAATATTTAATTTTCGTATAAATATTAATGTTCCGTATTTAAATAGTGTTAAGGTATATCTTGAAATGAAATGTTAATTTATGTATGTATGAAATGAAATTGTGTCTTCAAACGGAGACTTGTTTTACATAATATGAAATGACGCCTAAAGTAGTATTAAGACAAAATAAGCTTTATTTTAGCATCCTGTATAAGCAATGTCTTAGCGAATTAACGGGCTTTGAGGTTTAAATTAAAAATAAATGATGTTCTTTAGTAATTAACGCACCGTATCTGTTCAATTTACAAACTTATTTATGAAGAATTAGTACAAAGTGCTTACGCCTTGCCACTTTTGCTGAAATACGTTTTTAGTTGGTAATATTCTAATGTAATGTTAAATGTACTTCAATATTAATAATAATAATAATATCCATTTATTGCAGGCATCAATGGCCTATAGAATAAAATACACTAGTACATTTTTAAATAATTCAAACAAAATTAATATATACTTTTAAGAAACTTATAAACAAAAAATATTGCAGACGGCGTCATTGAGCTAGGATTTTGGGTTTAGGAGTAATTTGGTAATATGTCACTGGAACTTGTTCATTGCTCCCGAGTGTATAAAACTTTATTTTCGTCGCGTTTTACAACCTCATACATAATATTAAATAAAAATAGGCGGAAAACGCGTGAAAATATAAATAATTAAGGCTTTGATTGAAACCTTTATGATGTTTCCGCACCTTTCATCTCGTTATTTGGCGAACATTATAGATAAACTAGCTGTTCCCGCGCGCTTCGCTTCGCCTTAAAAAGTTTTCCCGTGGGAATTCCGGGATAAAAAGTAGCCTATGTTCTTTCCCAGGGTCTAGACCGTATGTATACCAAATTTCATTCAAATCCGTTCAGTAGTTTTGGCGTGAAAGAGTAACAGACAGATAGACAGACAGACAGACAGACACAGTTACTTTCGCATTTATAATATTAGTAAGGATATAATATATAATATAATATAGTTGGGATAGTTAGGATACATGTACAATTCACACATCGTATGTAGGTACTATGTCGGTATGGGACTGGGTCTAGTATGGGACTATTATGTTATGAAATAAAGCGTTTTGGTTGATAGTGGAATAAGTTTTTATACTAATAATATCATTTCTGAAGGCCTTTGACATCTTTCATATTTGTATAATCTCCAGATTATACTTTTGATACTACTATATTACAATCTTAACCTATTTTAAATCCACAAAGATAAAAATATACAATATAGATACTTTTCATGTAGTTATAATAACAATAGAACCTTCTATCGCAATTTTTTCCACCGAAAATGAAATCATCATAATTATTGTTCGAAATTTTCCCCTAACAGCATTAAAGAAATTCATAATTTCACGCAAAAATGTGCCTTGTTAGTCAAATTACCAAAGCATCTAATTCCCCTCAGCGTACGTTTTGCAGCGAGCATTTCGAAATAATTCGAGCGAAATTGCTACTTCGAGCCGGCGTTCTTATAACGCTCGAGCCGTCTTCAAGAACAGTTATTTAATATCGTGGAGTGTGATACATAGCAGAGTGTTTCGAAGTACTCAATGATATTTCACTAGCAACACAGGGGTAATTTAATTTTAACTAAGTATTGCTTATGAAATATTTAAACTTTAACTAGGTGAAATGTCCACCATAGAGCTATTCCGAGCTGCGACTTCCCGGGCCCAGGTGGCCATAATGATAGCCGACCTACGATAGTAGATGGCACCTGAAGAAGAAGAAGATGATGAAATTAAGACTGCTGGTTACAGAGAGAAAAGAGTATGCGGAGCTGACTGCCAAACTGCAATAGTGGAGAGGCACTTTAAGAAGAAGAAGAAAAAGGTGAAATTGTTATTAAAATTTGAATCAGAATCTTTATTTCATTGCATTAAAGTTTTGATTTCATTTAAATCAATATCATATGATTATTAAAAAAAATAATATAAAATAATCCTGAAATATAAAAACCATTAGCATGTTAGCTATATATGTTTAAGGATAAAATGCCTGCCTTTGGCCATTTTATGACTGTATGTGTATACGTACAATAACCGCTTTAAGTGGCTACAGAAAAACAAATACAAACTTATAACTAACCTATATTTAAGTACGAGGTTAAAAACTAAGTAAGACTCGTCGAAGGAAAGTACTGAAACAGTGCGAACACTTCTTAGGCGAGGAGTTACGGTGCAAAGTTGTTGTTTCATCCTTCTTTACCGCCACAAGTTAAAATTTACCGTTCAACTTTTACCGCAACATAGGGTTGTTGCGACTTCGAATGTAATTAAGCTGCGAATAAAAAATATTGTTTCTTCATGTTGGCAAATACGTAGGTACAGGTGTTTTTTGTACTGTTTATAGTAATATAGTAAGTAGGTATGTATGTGTTATTATCATAGTTTTATATTTTATTCATGAGCAGTAAAAAGGTTTCAGTGACATAGCACCATCTTACTTTTAAACGAAAAAAACGTACTGTTTGCAATATTGAACTATAATATTTAAGCGCATCAGTATATTATTACCAACAAAAACATAAATGAATTGTTCAAGTTTTAAATTAAAGACTTTAGGTATTCATGTTTATATGTAATGAGAAGTTTAAATATAGATACCTTATCTACTTATACTAAACTACCTGTTAAATGTTCTACAAACTGCAACATAAAAGCAAAGAAAAAAAAGCATTTCTACTTACTGCTCTTATTAGAATTTTATTGGTTGTTATATACCCCTGTTTTGCTTTGGAGGTTACAAAAAGATACGTAAAATAATACAATAAACCACGACGTCGCCGTACACTCTTCGTTAGTTAATATTATAATTTATTTCTGTCCGATCTCAATGAAACAATTATATCGATATCAGCCATTTGACAATGCAGACCTTGGGCAGACCCAGGTGTCGGGGTAAATACCCTAATTATTGGATATAACGTCTCAATACCACAGCTTAAGTAAAGGACATACTCACTTGTCTTTGCCATTCTGTCACCACTTACCACAAAAGAGGTGTACTTATTAATAATTATCTACTAAAACCAAAACCAAAATTTATGAAGAATAATTGTATCTTTACACTTCTTTATTTTTGCTATTTTGTCAATTCCTATCTTACGTTGAAATCTTGACATACAGAGTTAATAAAATATAAAACAGTGACATATTTGTAACTATTACATATTTTTTACAACTACCTGCATTTTATTGCTACTTTCAAGTTGACTTATCAAATTATAAATATCTCTATTGAAGGCAGCTAGCAATATTACCAGCCAGAATATATTTATGGCCTTGTAGAAATCGATATACCTAACATACGCACTTACGCTGCCCTAACCCTTGCGTACCCAAAGGGAACCCCAATTATGTGATGAGTGCTCTATGTCAATGTTGTGATGGTCATGATTGATAATACCGCACGACAGGGTTGATAACGCTACCCACGTAATGGGACCGGTAGGTATTCTGGAATCTAGTTTATCTATATAGTGGAGGGAGGAGGCGATAATATTTTAATACGAACGACGGAATGTCAGTAAAAGTTGTCTCGACAAATAACTAACCATAGAAGTGTGTACTACCCTGCGAAATAGGCAGGGATGTAACTAAGTATGCATATATTATGTAGGTACACATATTTTTTAAAACCTTTTAAATAAATTGATACATAATTTGAAACAGGCACAGTATAAATATTTAGGGCTTATATTCAGAACGGAACATTTTACTCACAGATTTTTATGTTTTAGCAGTATTAAAATAAAAAATAAATGCAGTAAAATTTGTGCTACAAAAAAACCTGAAAAAAATATCATTGCGGGTAACTTTGATCGCATCAATCAACCCTATTGGACACTTTGGTTGTATTAATCATTTTTATTGGCCCATTATTGAGTGTTGGTTGATTTGGGATAATACCGCCATTACCCCGCTACTATGGCGCAGCGCGGAGGCTACGCTTTTTGCTTTGTGATGCTAAAATTTGCATGAATATGCATGGACTGATATAGCCAGTTGTCGGTTTTTTTCCCACCAGTAATTAATTGCTCATATTGATATAGGGTGTGCGCAAAACGGTTAAATTTCGTTTTGTTTTATAGGTTGGTTTATGCGTGTGTATTTTTCACGCGTTCGTTAAATCTGTACGCTTTTGTCTTTATATGTTGCTTGAATTACAGCCGTAAAAAGTTTATTTTAAAATAGTAACAGTTTCTCGTGAGTTTAGCTTCGTTTATGGATAAAAAATGGATGGATTAAAAGTAACCTATTTATTAATCCAGGATATCAGCTTTCCACTTACCAAATTTCATCAAAATCCGTTCACTCTTACGTAAAAGAGTTACAAACATCCATACAAACATTCGCGCTTATAAAATGAATAGTAGAATAATAAATGTTTCCCGTCCTATCAAACATTGGAAGTGCTTCATGCAAAATGACGTCACTACCAGTGGCGGCTGTACCTAAAGTGCGCCCGTGCAACGCACTACCATTTAAAAACCTTCTAAATATGTACCTTCCTTCTTCCTATACCATACTAGGTACCTACATCTAAATAAAAAAAAAACACAAAAAAAATACCATGATATAACAACCATAATACCTACCCTAAACAGAAATTACATCAATCTGATCATCGTTACGACTTAAATTAAATCGAGCTGGCCTATTTTGATTTCTACTGCGAAAGAATTAGATCTTATTTTTGCTTGAACAAAAACGGCCTCGTGCGCTCGGATTGTCGCACGGAGCGGGCTCCTACACATAGTATGAAACAGGATGGAAATCGCCTGGCGCGTGAGACGGAAGATGCTCAGTACAAACTGTATGCAGTTCTAGGATAAATTCGTGCGCCGCACGCGGCGACCGGAAATTGCCGAAATAATACGAATGACGCCACGGGAGGCGCGGGCGGCGGCCTTGACCGGTGGCGGTGACCTACGAACGATGCACTTGTCATTTGTCATCTTATTGTCACAGTTTCACCTTTCGCGCGCGAATACGTAATTAATTTGTTTAATTACTTATTAACTAAGAAAGTAGTAAAGATTTCGTGAGTGTGTATGTGTGTGTGTCAGTGAAAATGAGTGCAAAATACAATATTGACTTCATAAAAAGCAATATTAGGATATTTCAAAATAGACTGGACATTAAATTTGCTGGGCCGCCTCGGCCTTTTTTCATCTTAAAACAGGAGTGCAAAACAAAAAATAAAACTTAGGTACCTATATACCAGACTTTTCAAAAGTGAAATGTACAATAAAAGGAAATAGTTATGTGAATGTGAGAGACTAAATGCATTATTTTGTTTTCCGTGTGTTGTTTTCGTTTCGGCGGAGAAGCAATTTCGCGTCAAAAAAGGAACGCAGAATTGTATTAAAATATAAATAAGGTAAAATATACTTATAATGTTTTTACTTCTAATTGTAATAATCTATTTTTCTTCCAAAATTTACTAAACCCATAAAGTGCACCACCGGGTATCTGAGGCACCAGCCGCCACTGGACTCACTACGTAGAATATAAGTACCCATAATATATTTGTGGTAACATTTCACAGTCATGTTTATATGTTTAGGCCACGTTCCGACGGGTGACATTTGTCGCGGCCACCGCACCCGCCGCACGCAGGCGACAGCTTTGCTGCTGAATATCAACAAAATTATGTTGCGGTGCAGCATCCTAATTACCGGCCATTATTCAGAATACCTGCAAAACTAACGTTGCGAACTAATATGACACAGGCATGCTTACGTAGTGCCTAGAGGCGAGTATGTAGGTACAGGTGTTGTATAAGATAAGTACATAATATCTAGACAGTCAAAGTCATTAGCCTCAAATATAAATCTGTTAGAGAGTAATTCTTGTAGTTATTTTGAGCATATTTTTGAGAATTCTGGAGTCTGTGCGCGTAAAATTACTATAAACTTTTTATATATTCTTGGAGTATTGTAGTAGTGGTGAAATCATTGATATTATATTCCATTTAGTAAGTTATTAACCAAGTTTCAATACCTCTATCTACCGATGAGTGATAGTTACTTTCATACTACTCGTATTTTGACTCATTAAAAGTTAAAACCAGTCAAAATCGTATGAATGTAACTATATATATGTATATATATATATATATGGGGACATCTCACACACGGCCATCCGACCCCAAGCTAGGCAGAACCTGTGTTATGGGTGTCGGACAGCTGATATATCTACACAAATACATAGATAGATAGATACTAAATATAAATACAACTACCAGTCATTGGTAGATAGAGTTATTGAAACTGGCAGTTAGTCCACAACAACCGATGGAGTCAATACATCTGGGCGATAATCCATAAAAAAAACCTCCGAGTCATCACACTCGAAGTATTTACACCCTCATAGCCCTGTTAGCATTCGCTAGCGACTCTAGCGAGCTGAGAGAAATATCCTGTAACAAACACGATGACATGAGATGCATATTACAAGACGGCGCATTCCTCCGCTCGCGTCACGTCGCTCGTGAACGCTCAGCATTCGCTTGCAGCACGCTTATTGCACATTCGACAAGTCAGGGTTGCCACGTGCTAGTTTAAAAATCCGGGAGATAGGTAGGTGAATGGCTGCGTAAATATCGATGTCACAATTTACCTAGTTATTTTCAATGTCAACAAATACACTGCCCAAAATACCGACAACAAACGACCCTAATTTTTTCAAAGGTTCAATTTAATTTTTTAACAAAATATTACCGAATTTAGTTGGTAATATCCTGATGCTCTGTTAAATGTAGTATAATATTACAGAAGACGACATTAAGCTAGCCTTTTCCGTTTAGAAGTAATTTGGTGATTTTCTCAGTGGAACCTTTTCATTGCCCGTGAGTGTAAATAACAATCATAAATACAAAAGAGGTAAGAATAATAAATTGTTTTTTTATAAAAACGTATCGATCACAACCAATTAAAAAATAAATGTGCGGCCAGCCTTAAATTGATGTAGGCTTTAAGGAAGGGCACCGATTGTTAATAGGATATCAAATTAGATTTGAAGTAAGTTTCTTTTAATACAATTTAATTTTATCATAGTATTCAAGCACTTAATTTCTTTACTTGTCTTAAATAAGATAAATCTCTACAGCATAAATAATTATAGTCAATTCTTAGAAAAAAAACTCGAGAAGCATAAATACGAACACATTTTTTTTACCGAAACTCAAACTCAAGATTAATAAAAACGCCGAGTGTCACTCAATTGAGCGTTAATTGGAACCAACGTGACTCGACCACTTGAGAATACAAATTTTTCACTTACTAACTTTTCTTTCCGGTTCGCAAAGTAATTTTTCATCTTAATAAAAAATCAGGTTAAGATTGAATAAGTAATAAAAAAAACAGGAAATATGCAGCCTAAGATTTTTATATCAATATAATAAAGTACTCGTATAAAATATACAAAGTTTCAGATTGTTATGCTTGAACTCTATTACATAATGTTGGTTTGTTTAACAGAATGTGTAAAATATATAATAATGTATGAGTCATATGAGGGCACACGAGCGACGACGCCCTCCCCAGCCGTAACAGTCGCCGTGACCGAACCCGGTCGGACAGAATCATCATTATCATCATCATCATCATCATCATCATCATCATCATCATCATCATCATCATCATCATTCATTTACCCAGTGTAATTTCGAAGTGTGAACTGAACATTTACTTGTAGTCTCATTTATTTTATGTAAACAAAGTCAAATTACATGCATCTTGAGTAATTATTAAACGACCTGCGACTTTCATATTTATTCCCAAACGCAAGAAAGTTATACAGCATGGAAGAGATTCCTTTTAGCGATAAGGCCGCCCTTATTGTATTAAGTATAGATTTACGTCTTAACAACACACGCACTCACGCCTTGTACTAATGTACTCCCTTGCGGGGTAGGCAGAGGTGCATTGCTGCACCCACTTTTCGCCAGAGTGTATGTTAGTCCCAATGTGATAGGGGGCGAGCCTATTGCCATTTTACGGGCACATCCAAGACCCGAGAACAAATATCTGTGTTTAAACAAATATCTGCCCCGGCCGGGAATCGGGAATTTACGTCTTAAATGTTATTTTAAGTGTTTTATGTACAATAATAAAGTTATTCTACTACTACTAGGTACTACAACAACTCAGTATAATAAGTGTTGCCATGACATTTGTACACATAGTAATAATTCGAATGTAAATAGGCGCAGTACGTTGTCAAATAAATGGGTAAATACAAATTAAAATAAAATTATTCCCCATTTTTGTGCATCATTTGCGTCTGGCAACACTTAATTGGTAAATCAATGTTTTAATTAGCAACACCAATGGAGCGATTCAAATAATGCGCTGCTCATTAAAAAAAGTGCCTGTAATTTTGTGGGTAGTTGAGTAAAGAGGTTAAATAAACGCCCCAACTATAAATTATTATGAGAGTTTTATTTTAATGTGACAAGAGTATAATTAATTTTTGCGTGTTAATAATGTTCGCACATATGCTCAAGACTGTAATCCCCGAAAGGGTAGTCAGAGGTGCCTCGCGAGTGAGTCACCCGCTTTCGCAGTACATTTGTACGCTGTTTTTGACTGAGTAAAAAGCACTTAGGGTACACATAGAATCTATATTGTGTAGGTTTTCTCGCAGTGATTTCCATCTCCGTAATAAATAGTATTATAGTTGTACTTGAATCCCGTGGGTATTTAAAAAATAATGATAAAAAAATAAAAATAATCACAAAAAAATAGGAAAACTTTATATTTGAATGGAACTTAAAGAAATTAGGTAGTTACCGGCATTTAACAAATAAAAAGTCATGAATTAAAGAAACTACAAAGCTAAAAGCATATTTGAATCATAGTATAATTATGTTCTCATTAATTTAATATAATTATATTTTCTTTGTCCAACAGGTAAGTGCTACGGCGGCCTAGTGCTACGATTTCCGTAGCAAACGTGTGAGATGTCCCCACATATATATAAACACCGTAGCAGTCTCGTAGCCAACCCGTAGCAAACGCGTAGCAGTCTCGTAGCAAACAAGGTACGGTCATGTTCAGAGAAATCTGCCCCCCTCTCATAGTGGCAATGCTTCTGAGAGGGGTCAGGTTTATCCGCCTTATACTGTACCAACATTACAGAAAGTGTTAGCAACTTTATTTAGTCCTAGATGTATGATATTTCGTAACTATGTTCATATGATTCTATACCTGGATGGATTTTTTTTTACAGTAGGTTTAGCCGTTCAACGCAACATAGAACATTTAAGTTACAACCAAAAACTAAACGGATTTTCGCATATCGCTACACATATTAGTAAAATAAGTTTTTTTTAAATATAGTAATAATATTATGTATATTTTACAATGTTGCCATAAGAATGGCTAACTATTTTTGAATAATAATATGTAAAATACATTTACGCTGTTGATATGCCTGTTTTTATAAATAAATAATAATAATAAATTTTTAAAAATAATCAAATTTCTAAAATCTATTTCACGGACATTGATAAAATAATAAGGCGGAATTTCACCAAACGCTAAATGTATTTAGTAGCCTGTCAAACGTCTGTCAGTTAGTATAAAATGTATTTAAAATTCGATTTAAATACATAATTAAATACGTATAGCGTTTGGTAAAAGTGACCCTTAGTCTTTGAGATTGCTACTATTATGTCTCTGAACCTAACTCGAGCTATTGGTGACGCGTAGGTCATCGATCTACCACAAAGATCTGTCACATGTCCTCGACTTTGATTGATAAATTCATTTATCAGTTTTATCTTACATGGCTGGCGTCTATTCGATGATATAAATCAAACATAAGCGAAAACAATTGGGTTTTTAGGGTTCCGTAGCCAAAATGGCAAAAACGGAACCCTTATAGTTTCGTCATGTCCGTCTGTCCGTCTGTCCGTCTGTCCGTCTGTCCGTCTGTCACAGCCGATTTACTCGGAAACTATAAGTACTACAGTGATGAAATTTGATGGGAATATGTGTTGTATGAACCGCTACAAAAATATGACACTAAATAGTAAAAAAAAGAATTGGGGGTGGGGCCCCCCATACATGTAACTGAGGGATGAAATTTTTTTTTTCGATGTACATACCCGTGTGGGGTATCAATGGAAAGGTCTTTTAAAATGATATAAAGTTTTCTAAAAAACATTTTTCTTAAAGTGAACGGTTTTTGAGATATCAGCTCTCAAAGTCGTAAAAAGTATGTCCCCCCCCCTCTATTTTTATAACTACGGGGTATAAAATTCTAAAAAAAATAGAGGTGATGCATGCTAATTAACTCTTTCAACGATTTTTGGTTTGATCAAAGTATCTCTTATAGTTTTTGAGATAGGTTGATTTAAAGTTTATTATATTTGCTGCTACGGAACCCTTTGTGCGCGAGCCCGACTCGCACTTGGCCGGTTTTTTAGGGTTCCGTAGCCAAAATGGCAAAAACGGAACCCTTATAGTTTCGTCATGTCCGTCTGTCCGTCTGTCCGTCTGTCCGTCTGTCACAGCCGATTTACTCGGAAACTATAAGTACTACAGTGATGAAATTTGATGGGAATATGTGTTGTATGAACCGCTACAAAAATATGACACTAAATAGTAAAAAAAAGAATTGGGGGTGGGGCCCCCCATACATGTAACTGAGGGATGAAATTTTTTTTTTCGATGTACATACCCGTGTGGGGTATCAATGGAAAGGTCTTTTAAAATGATATAAAGTTTTCTAAAAAACATTTTTCTTAAAGTGAACGGTTTTTGAGATATCAGCTCTCAAAGTCGTAAAAAGTATGTCCCCCCCCCTCTATTTTTATAACTACGGGGTATAAAATTCTAAAAAAAATAGAGGTGATGCATGCTAATTAACTCTTTCAACGATTTTTGGTTTGATCAAAGTATCTCTTATAGTTTTTGAGATAGGTTGATTTAAAGTTTATTATATTTGCTGCTACGGAACCCTTTGTGCGCGAGCCCGACTCGCACTTGGCCGGTTTTTTGTTTATTCCGTAGGGCAAGTTACCAATGCATGGTCCATTTTATGTACTTAGTCTACTTCTTGATAAAAATACCGAAAATGCTTAGACAACTATCAGTAACACATTCATACTATTAATTTATTCTTATGCTTCGTTCACTGATAGCTTACTATACCATTTTTGCAACACCCTGTTTAGTAGTTTTGGCGTGAAAGAGTAACAGACAGACAGACACAGTTACTTTCGCATTTATAATATTAGTTAGGACTAGCTGTTCCCGCGAGCTTTGCTTCGCCAAAAAGTTTTCCCGTTGGAATTCCGGGATAAAAAGTAGCCTATGTTATTTCTCAGGGTCCAGGCCATATTATGTATACCAAATTTCATTCAGATCCGTTCAGTAGTTTTGGCTTGAAAGATTAACAGAAAGACAGACACAGTTACTTTTGCATTTATAATATTAGTTAGGATATCTTCATGTGCGTTATAAACCCAAATCAGGACACAACTAAAACGCTCCGTTGTCGCTAGCGGCGGTGGCGGTGGCGGTTCATACCATTTAGCCGGAACATTTTATGAGCAACAGAGAATCACTGAGGAAGACTAAAGACAGGGATTACGTTTATTGGCAATCCTATTTGAGTGGTCCCACTATCTTGTCCATTACACATGAACTGGACTGTAATGGGAAAGTCGGTCTTGCATACAAATTGCGTAGAGTTCGACTAAGATTCGGTAATAGCTCTGAGGCTTTGGGACGACCACTTTTTTCGAATTCGGGGAAAAAATATTATACCTACGTAGGTACATTAAAGACACGGCCAATATTGCAATTTTTGATGACATCACCAGTAATTTTCAGGTTTTTAGTTAGTCTTGAAGCGTCCGTAGTCGAGCGGGCCTCAGTGATCGTAACTGATCGCTGAGGTTAAGCAACAACTGACACGGTCAGCCATTGGATGGGTGACCAATTTCAAGTGGTGCTTTTCTGGACGCTTCCGTGCTTCGGACGGCACGTTAAGCCGTGGGTCCCGGTTGCTGCTTCGGCAGCAGTCGTTAAGCCTAGTCAGAGGCCTTCGGGCGGCTTGAAAACATCTGACAGTCGGGTTGCCCACTTACCCGACAACTCTCTCAGCACAAGCTTGCTTGTGTTGGGGTCCACCAACCCGCACTTGGCCAGCGTGGTGGACTAGGCCTAAACCCTTCCTTAATTGGAAGGAGACCCGTGCCCCAGCAGTGGGGACGTAATGGGTCCTGATGAGTTAGTCTTGATGCGCTGTTAAATGTATTTCAATATTTCAGACATCTTTAAGCTAGTATTTTCCGTTTGGGAGTAAATTGGTGATATTGACACTGGTACTTTTTCATTGCTCGTGAGTGTAGTTATTATAAGTATACCAACAATAGAATAGCAGTAAATCTTAGTTCAACTATATAGAAACCTATTAAAACATCGTTGCAGCTAATATAATGCCCATAAAATATGTTGTCAGTTTAATGCACCCGAATACCAAGGCGAGTGATGTCTGTAACATGTCGATAGAATGCAATAAAATACGCGTCCTCAGCCACTCCCTTACTACATTCCTCTTGATATATTGCTCGATAAAGTGCAGTGTCCGCGCCGCGCCGTTTGCATACAACATCGAATGCTCGAGAGTATTCCATGCATCGATTCACGATTCTATTTAGAATCGAGTCGGGCGTCACGTAATCTGTGAGTGGGTGTGGATCTTTTTTTTGCAATGCGCACATAACGTGGGATTCGTATGTGTATGTTATAAAAATAGTACGGAGAATGTATGTTTTTTTAGTAATACTATGCAATTATGAGGGGTAGCAGGAATTGCATATAAAGCATTATTGTAATTACCTATGCAACTTATTTGGACCTTCATTATTAGTGTTTTTTGACCAGATATCTTTAACATAATTTTGTATAAATTTTAAATGTGACATTTTATATTTTGATTCTTTGAGATTTTGTTATTGTACTTACATGAATTTCATTGTATATATGTTGTACCTACATGAAATTGTAACTGTTAGACGGTTGTACAAAATTTTTCGAAGTATAGTTACATCGGACAAATAAACGTTGGAGAAACAATATGCCGTAGTAAGATGTTCGGTGTTAAGATACGTCGAACAACAAAATCCATCGAAGCAACAAGCCATCGCAATATGAAAGCTTCGGTTTAAGGTTGTCGATGTATGCATATTCGAAAAAATGAGTTTCGAAGACTCGTAGGGAACCCATCTTTAACAAACCGCCTCGTGGAATGCTATGAATACCCACCAAGTGTAAGACATTGACTTCCGGGAAGGGTTCCGTACAATAAATTTTAGCACGGATCTCTAAATCCGAAGCGAAAATCGGTAAGTTCACTTTTTGTTTGGTTTTTGCACAGATCCTGTGGGATTTGTTATTTAATCCATGAGTTAGACGTTAAAATTGCTTTGAGTACACCAAGCGTAGGGGAAGTTTGATGGAATTTTTAAATTGTATTGTCTATGGAATACAAAACTGTAGCACTTTAGTGTTGGCTCGCAAAATCGTTTTTAGGTTAGAAAAATATCTTTACAATAATGGCTATGGGCCTCAATCATAGAAATAAACCGTTAATACATCCAGATGCCCTTCGTAATTAAATATTTTAAATACATAAAAAGATGGAACCTGTGTAGGTTAATTATGGTTAAATTACTTTATGAAATAAATATTGTTTTTATTATTATAAAGGTTATCTAGTAGAGATTGTTATAAGTAATAAGAACTTGTTGTACAGTTTTTATTATTTGTACATTTTAATTGTGCCCATGACAGACCATGCTGCATTTAAACTTACAAACATTGCCTTTGAAACGTTAATATTTATACTGAAAGTTTCAGTCATTTTAGATTCACTGTTCACATAGGCCCTTTTCAATCTCACTTAAAACAAATCATCCTGTAGATTTTACCCTTAAAATCGCTAATAGAAACTTAAATAATACATCAACAGTAAGTTTGAAAGCAAGTTTCTGAATCCGCTGAAATATAGATCGGGTAGTTAGTACTTGTCTAGATATTAGCTCGGTACTAGCTCGTAGTGAATGTCCCCTAATCAAACTTTGAACCTAGGTTTACTTTAGGGAAATGAATCTTAGACGAACCATTAGTTAGTGCTAACTCTTAGCTCTTTGGCCGAGTAGGGCGACCATGGGGAGTATTTCTATGTTATATTATAAGTCTTTCCTTACTTAAAACTGAAAAAGTTTGTTTTAGGATTGTCCTGTGTGTCTGAAATGAATGTAACATACTGAGTGTGGTCAAATGGGAAAACCCAAAAATTTAATCAAAATCCATTGCGTAGTTTTAAAGATTTAATCATTGAATATATACACCCGAGTACACGTTGTTCTATGAATTTCGCGTGCGATGAAGAGTTCCACCTTTCATTGACATTCCATATGTCACTGGAACTATTTCATTGCTCGTGAGTGTATAATGTACACAGGGGAACGAAAGGGAAAATAATTATCAATGAAAATATATACTCAATTAATCATCATAGTTCCTAATATGCACCCTTACATCTAGTAAGTAAAACTACCTGTTCCAATACGGATAGCGTAATAACCGGTGGAGAGATGCCATAAGTTTGCGGATAGGACGCAGAGGGGTTACTCTATACTGACGAAAAACGAACGAACGGGAGCTGTCGTGCAATCGGCACGTTTAATACAGGGTGAGTCTTTTATAGGTGCACATCCGGAAGTATGTCACAGAGCTTTTCATTCTGAACAACATTTGTTATGATGACCTTGGGATATAACATAAAAAAATGCTTCCCCATACAAAAATTGCTTGTTTACATGCTTACGTGACACTGTGTATGGGGAGTAGATAATTTTTTTTTCTGGAATATCCCAGGTCATCATAACAAAAGTTGTTCAGAATGAAGAGCTCTGTAACATACTTCCGGATGTGCACCTATGAAAGACTCACCCTGTATAACAAGATGGAGTCGTGGCTCGCGCAGCACCGCTCTGAAACTTAGTTTTTCGTAATATAGAGTAACCCCTCAGGTAATACGCTGAGTAAAGACGTGGGATGTGCTGAAGCAGATATGCAGGTTTTAAGTTCCATGAAAAATAAACTGCAGTTCTTATAGGGAATGTTTTACAGTTTTGTTTGGCTGTTTTGATATTTTTCTGCAGGGCGTTTGTGGATGAAAATAGTCAGAACAAACTGTAGTTAAACCTCCAGAGTCATTATAATACCATGAATTTTAATATATACCTACTGTCATAACTGTCGCAAAACACTTGAATAATGTACAATTCCATATTGGAACAGGTACACCACTTAACTTTTACACGATTTTGACAGGTTGTATCTTTTTATGTGTCAAACTATGAAGGTCAAAATACATCGGTACAGCAGTTATTTAAGTGAAAAAAATCCATTAAGTATTTTTTTATGTTCTATAAGAGAAAGTCAATGAAGAAAGTCATTGAACTACTAAAACATAGAACAGTTCCAATTATTCCTTAGCATTTTTAGCCGATACTAAATTTCCGATCTCAATGGAGATTTTCGTAGGAGCTCAATACACAAACAAGATAGATGGACGTCAGGGCGCGCTGCCCGTAATACCTTTTTCCATGTTCTATCAAAAAACTTGGGGCACTTTCAAAACTTTCTATTCAATTGTTACAAAACTCTGAGGAACGCATGCGAAGTGGATAAGTTTTTGTTCGAAAAAGTCGATTGCGAACTGTCTGCCATGTGTCTTGAGCTGAGACGTACAGTACATACTTACTTACATATCATTATGTACAGGTGAACGTTATAATATAGCATGAGTCATATAAGGTTTGATTGGTAGATTCTTAGGGCTTCCCTTGAAAACGAACAAGGGACAAATAAAATTTATGGATTTGACAAGCTGTTATAATAATATACATATTTAATATGATAAATAGAAGAGGACAACACATTACACAACCAAACTAAAATTAAAACTAATAAACGTATTTTTTTTTCTAACACAATTTTTATGACATTTTGCCAATATCAAAAGCGTTTTCAGAATCAAAGCATCGAAAATTGATCACAGTTTGATAAAAAGCACGTTTTATTAAAAGCGTCGACTAGTTTTAAAAAACATGCCTCTATTTTTAAACTTTTTTAATCGATTTTATATAATACCTACATGTGAACGATAACAAACTCTCATATTGACGTGAATTAGATGAAAACCGAGAAACAGACAAATCACTGAATCGAAGAAAACTCTCGGTTGGGTTGGTGAAACCAGATTTGGTACCAGGCCATGTATATATTCCTTAAAAGCCTACCCTTTACTAGTAGGACTGAATAAACAGTTACAAAAAGTGGGTAAAGTGGGTCAATGAAGTGCCTGAAGAAAAACGTGATAATGATAAGAATTTTCCGACAATGCCATAATGGGAATCCAAACAAAATTTAAGCACATTTTAATTGCTCTAATATACAGGTTGTTGCAAAAACGGTATTATATAATAAAGTATATAATAAGCTGAAAGCTACATGTGCAGCATGGTATATCTAAGCCCGAAAACGAAATCAGAATTAAATAATTCGCGAAATCGGCTTAGTATACCCTTTTTGCAACACCCCTGTATTTATAAGCGTACTTGGAGTACTTACCTTAGATATATTTTTACCTTCAAGCTAAATTTAATTTGTTACAAGAGTGTTTCAGCAGTAATGAAAACTACTTCAATAAAAAATAATTTCGGAGGTGAAAACTCACATAAATTTATACTTTCAGTGTAATGAAATTTGATCTTCGTGTAGTATTACTTAGTAAAATTCATATTTTTTTACTTTTTTTGAATAAAAATTACGATACATTTATATAATCTAGTAGGTACATTTATCAGAGTCATTAATTAATAAAAATTCCTTTTCGTAGTAATCCCTGTACCATGTAACGTGAATTAACGATAATCTCTGTCGTTGGTAAACTGTCGCTATTACTTGGTACAGGGGGCCCTGTTTGTGAGAGGTTTGAGCCAGCTGGTGTTACATACAGGGTTATTGCATTGCACAAGACAAGGCTTTGTAGCGTTCGCTACCTATATACTGCAGGCTGTATCATATAGCTACCTACTTGTGGGATAATTATCTGCAAACTAATATGTTTTACAGTACTCGCATATATGGTAGATATATATACTCTCGATATTTAATAGAACTATTTATAGATGATTGGAAAACCTCATTACAGTATAATAATATGTTAGTGTATGTTTTATGTACTTATCTACCATCAAACACCAACCAGATAATGCGGTTTCATATTCGTAATCGTCTTCTCCTGAAAATATAGGCACTAAATTCAATAACTATCCTCGGACCTTATCAGTTCTTATCAGTCCATAATTATCTTGTTTCTTTATTGCGTTAGGTTATATGAACAACTAAAATCACTCATATTGAAAAACTGAACCACAACCACAATAACAAACAATGGATTTTCATCTGACTGCAAATATATTATACAGTTGTATTAGAATATGATCGTATCAGCAACTTGGTACGTAGGGTTTTATGCTTAGACTACCACCATATCCCTGGTTTTATGTCCAAACCCCGATGCACGGTCATAAAAAATATAGTTTCTAAACTAAGCATTTTGCTGCCACAGCTTCAAATAATGTAACATCTGACAACTCCTGCTAGTGGGTTGCAGTGGTTGTATGGATATCAAAATTCAATTCGATTTAGTCTGAAATAAAGATAATGTAATATTAACAGAAGGATATTTTTTCCTTTTTCAATAAAACCACTGAAAAGTGCATTAAATCTTTAGTGGAATAACCAGCCACTAACTGTACCCAATCTCAATCACTTACTCCATCCATGCAAAGATACAAAACTAAGTTACAATTTGTAAATTTTATTATTCGTTTTGGTGTAAGTACATATAAATAGTATTTTATCCATCTATCTATGTATGTTTTGTACCTATTAAATAATCGCCTCACTATATAATACTCATAGAGTACTGCTCTCTCTACAACTCACGATATATCAATAGACCCTCAGCGAAAACGTCGACTTACCTTGCCCTTTATTTGACTCCATTCGATGAATGTACCTCCATTTATTTGAAGGGCGTTATTGGCATAGGACGGGGACAGTCAGATCGTTGCTGAAGCCCGAATGTCCAAATTAATAGTGAGCTTTCCCCACTTGGACAGCAAAGCGTAGTTACTTCTACAGGGTGTTCAAAAACTTCATTATTAAGCGAAAAGAGAGAAAACCTCATTGAATGCACAGTTTAAATTTTAAAACTTTCAAAGTAACAATTTTATTCCAGCATTTACTGGTTACAATTCAACAGTTTAAATTATTTTCGTCACCCCACCTGCTCCCGATTGAAACTGAATTCAAAAACTTGTTAAAATCAGTATTTTTCACAAGTATTTTTTAGTTTCCACAGTATTCACCACCGGTGTACATGTGAATGTTACAGGAAATTAAATGTACTCGGATTTTACGTAAATACCTAGGAAATGTATGCAACATATCCGTGAATAGGGTATAGTAGCGGGTGGGTACCGCCATAGTTTGAATCATTCTTAATTCGTACGTAATAGGTGTTACTGTGCTGCAACTCCTGCAATATACCTACTAGCTTTTGGATGGTTTCCACTGTATCAGTTTGAATAGAATAGGTTGAAAGAGCGCCGTTTTTATGCTGACATTGTTTAGATAGTATACATTGTCGATATAGTTTGCCTATTGGTGTTTTAGGATGAGACGTATAATAGGAGCACTGGTAAAATTTAAAGTGAAAAAATAAAATATACAAAGTTCATGGGAAATATATAGCTCAGTGGATCATGTAGTAACTTTATATCGGGAACAATAATTACTATTAATGTTCAGAAACAAATTATCATTTACGATATTTAAATTCCGAATAATATTTAAATGTCACATCTGCATGGAAACCGAACCGTACTGCAGTATTTGCCAACAGTATCAATTCCCAAATTGACATAGGAGAGCGCAATAAATAGTTGAACAATTCACGTCTCACCAATACCTCAAAGTACAGTAAACATCACCCTGATATCAGTATTTAACGTACCAATTTGACCCTTAACGCGGGCGCTTTAAGAGCCTGTATAATAAAGTATACACGTTACAGACACCGGTAGCGTTCTGTACCACAGCACAGATTCGCTGATCGACTTTCATCAATCGCAGCGCTAGCGATGCAGCGCCCGCACCTATACGTTCCGTTTCTATTATTTGTACATTGCACATTTCCAACTTCGAACTCCGTATAAAGGAACGTGGGGGGTGGCGTAGTAACAAATTGTGTGTCGGCGTGACATTTCCAATTTACCTGCGATGTTATTGGTGTAGACGCGCGCTGCAGTCAGGTATGCCTTAGACTGTTTGTGCTGCCTTATATTACGTTTTGAATAAAAGAGCGCGAGATGTAGGATTTATACAGCGTTATTGTGTTTCATATGTTCATGTGATGCGTGTATGTGTATGTGTATTTTTTACGTAGATTTGTAGAGTATCAGCTAGAAGTGGGGACAGCAGACTACACACACTTTCGGCTTACTAAAGCTTTTTTTACTTGTAGGTATACTGAACATTGCGTATAGAATGCTGCAAAAGACAGGAAATAAAAAATGGTGATACTTACACAATAGTAACAAATCACGTAACCAACAAAGTGTCGATGTAGTAGCTTTTTTTGCGCGTTTATAATTATTCGTATGTCACGCCCTTTTGGCAGACTTTAATTTTTGACTTTATTTTTTGCAACACCCTGTATATCCCGTTGGACAGTCAAGATCAATTAAACATACTACAGACGGGACATTCACCTGAAATAGAGCTCAGGTTAAAACAAAACAAGCCTATTGACCCTGTCGCCCGCACTGAGGCCCGTACACGGTCCATACGTCACGTCCATTGTCCGAGGTTATTTTATCTTTGACGTGTGAAAAATGGTTATCACTTTTCTTTGCCATTTACCATCCAAGCAGCCATCAATATAGTGACTGAAGACGCTACTTGACTGATGCCTTAGAGCCACTGTTACCAAGCGCTAAACGTATTTAAAATTGTCTTTAAATACATTTTGTACTAACTGACAGGCGACAAAATACGTTTAGCGTTTGGTGAAATTCCACCTAAGGTGTTGAATGGTACTATAAATTCACGATAACTCTCTCTCTTAAATAAATACGTCATAATCAACTACTTCAAGCGACTAACCCGTCGTGGTTACCTTAGCAAGTTACATAAATAGCATTTTCTAGTACCTCTTAGGCTATTATTATGCATTATTATTTTTTTATATTTTTATATACTATTTACCTATTTGTTTATTTAATTATTTTGGTTATCCTTCCTTTGATTGCTTTCCTTGAACTTCTAGCCCTAGTTGAACAATCGTGAAAGACTTGCAATGGCCTCCTTTTGAAAACAATAATTATAGTAAATACTGTTGCCACTCGCCACTTTAGTGCTTCAATTATGTATTTTAGTAACGGTTAAATAGAAACGACGCGGTACCGTAAAGTATTTTTTTATATAATATATATTATATAGTATTTTGCAAAAAACATATACTTAGTATGTGAGCAGAAAAGGGACGAATCAGAAGGACTTCTGGAAATTCGTAAAAAAAAATCGAAAGCGTATTTCTTGTCCCAGAGTAGAAAAAAATATAATTTTAATAAAGTTAGCATTCATATGACCCTTAGGCTGTTTCGGTTTACTATACCAATGTTACTACCCTGTGTAATGCAATAATATAATAATGTATTATTACTAAGCAATTAACAGTTACTTCCCTCACAATTTGAAGTCTCAAATGTCTTTGTGTCAAATTGAGTTGGTGACTTGAACCTGAGCCAAGGAGTTTGCCAACTGCATCGATGAGTTTGAGTGCAATCTAATTTGGTGATCTGAAACGAAGGAACGCTACTGGAAGTATTGGGATAGTCAACTTTGAAATTTATTACTATTATAAAATTAAGGTATTTAATCCAATCAAACATAAGAATTTGTTCGATTCATACGCCTTACGTATATACATAACTAGCTGTTTCCGCGCGCTTCGCTTCGCCTTAAAAAGTTTTCCTGTGGGAATTCTGGGATTAAAAGTAGCCTATGTTCTTTCTCAGGGTCTAGGCCGTATGTATATCAAATTTCATTCAAATCCGTTCAGTAGTTTTGGCGTGAAAGAGTAACAGACAGACAGACAGACAGACACAGTTACTTTCGCATTTATAATATTAGTTAGCCCTAGAGTGCTCGCGCTATGAGCATTTTGCCGCCCTCAGCAAATAATGTTTATTATTTTGTGAACTATACACTTCTCAAGGTCCAGCGTCCATGTAGCTGCCCTCTCGGTCTTCTCCTACATTTTACGTAAATTTGGAGAAATTCAGTGCACAGGTTACAGCAGGAAGAGAGAATTGAAGAGAGTGTGTCGCACGGGGCGGCAAAATGCTCACTGCGCGAGCACTCGCGTCAGTGAAATAAAAGTTATTTTTTTTACAATTGTTATGAAATTTATTTATTTATTTATTTAAATCCAACAGCGTTACAAGTTTTTATAAATATGTTTATATCTAGTTATAATAAGGCCACTAATAGGATTTATTTTGAATTAATGAAATGATTTATTTTGAAATCTTGTTAGTTTTTCAGTCTTTTTTGGTAATAATAATGTAAATTAGATTTAGGTATGTGTCTATTTCAGTTTACATTCGATTTACGATATAACTTTGTTAATTTACTAACAAGTTAATTTTACGAAGAATTTACCTGGAAAAATAGCTTTGCCTATAACTACACCACGTATAACAATAGAATCTTACATATGGACAGTACATAAGTGTTTTTTATTGCTCCGGTGGTACAAATCTCTCGTTTTGTACCACCGTACCAACAAAAAACACCCTAAAGAAGAGAGGGTACATGCCTATAACTATGTCCATATAAGAAAAATAGCAGGTCAAAAAAGGGTGCAATACATGAAGAAAGTTAATGTGCAACGAACACTTTGTGTTCATGTTTCAGTACTGTGTTGCTAAAATAAATGCTGTAGATGACTATAACGTCTAATTTTTTTAATAATTTTGAGATTTGTTGATTTTGTGTGGCTAATTTATACCTAAAAGATCAAAAATTTTTCCCAAAGCATGAACGATAGCTCATATATTGAACAATTATAATATAAAAACTATAAATATTACTTTTTCTAATACCATATGATTCATTTTATTCAAATTATATGCATTTATAAGTTTTCCTAATTATTAAGTGTCCAAAAAATACATTTTAATATGGGCGGCAAAATGCCGCCACGCGAGCACTCGCGTCACAAAAAATGGCGCGACTACTCTAGGGTTAGTTAGGATGTCATACGATACTCTTCACGTGAAGTCAAAACAAAGTTAATATCTGAGTAATTAGTGTCCAATTCAATACAATTTGAACACTGTAGTTGTCAAAACGGGTTTACGAGGGCGATACCGAAATGATCGGGAATAGAAAAAAGTACAAATATATCATAATATTATTTACTTTTATTGTTTTTCAAAGTAGTCTCCGTGACATTCAATGCACTTTTTCATTCGATTAAACCAATCATTGAAACAGTAATTCCAGTCTGAAGTGGATACTGTCAAAACAGCTGATTTGTAAGCTTCGACCGCCTCTTCTGGGCCGCTAAACCGTTGACCACGTAGCATATCTTTAATTCTTGGGAATGTAAAATAATCATTGGGGCTCAGATCAGGGCTATACGGAGGATGGTCCATCAACTCCACGTTTTCCATATTTAAAAACGTTCTTGTTTTGCGAGCGGTATGAGAGCTTGCATTATCGTGGTGAAGGATTATACGACGATTCGGGTTAGTTTTACGAAGTTCTCTTACGACTTCCGGCAAACAAACTGTTGTGTACCAATCAGCAGTAACCGTCCTTTGTTCTTGTAATGGAATCGTAGCCACATGGCCAGTTTTCGATACAAACGAAGCGACCATTTTTTTCGACACGCTGCGTGAGCGAATAACTTTTGTTGGCTTGACCTCACCTTCGAAGACCCAAACTGCTGATTGATGTTTTCTTTCGGGCTCATATGAATAAATCCACGATTTATCACCAGAGACGATATTGTAGACAGCATTTGAACTGCCTCCATTGAACCGTTGCAGAGCAGATCGACACCAATTAACACGAGCCGACTTTTGTTCCTCGGTCAAACGGTGGGGCACCCAGCGCGAAACTAACTTCTTGACACCCAGTTCTTCATGTAAAATTGTTTGAATGGCTGTCATACCAATGCTGAGAGAAGCCCGAATCTGCTCGTATGTCACATGTCTATCTTCTTTTATTAACTGGCGTACAGCATCGATGTTATCTTGTGTTACCGCTGTTTTTGGCCGACCAGTAGAAGGGACTGTGGTAAGAGAGGAACGTCCACGGCGAAACTCAGAATACCAACGATATATAGTCGTTTTACTTGGTGCTTCAAGTTTATAAATAGAAACAAGCTCGGCGAGACATTGTTCTTGAGATAAACCTCGACGAAAGTTGTGAAAAATTATTGCACGGAAATGTTCCCGCGTAAGCTCCATTTTTTACACCGACTTGTCAAATTCAAATGGTCAATACTCTTTTATTTTTTACTTTTTTTAAAATTCGAAAATGGAATTATGTTTGAAAAAACACTACATTTGATACACTAAAAAGGTTTCACTCTAATTTATTCCTAAGTATTCTATTCCCGATCTTTTCGGTGTAGCCCTCGTACTACATAAAATATTTAGATAAGATTTATAACATAAGATACAATTATTTAACGTACCGTACCATATTGAACCCACTTCAATAAACCTATTATAACAAAGGCTAATAAACTTATAATTATTAAGTGTTCAACAAAATATAATACCTATATTAAAAGTTATATTAACCAAATTTAAATTTTGAATAAAAACAACACGAAAACCGCACATTATTTAGTACATAATTAACGCTAATGAGGGCAAATTTGCTAGCGGTTTTACGTCAAATTTCATCTATGGCGGTTTGGATATTCTCTAATGGAATTCGGAATGCAGTTCAACTGAAATATTTACATTTGAAAATTAAAAATGGAATAAAATTTCCTAGGCTTTTTTCTATATAATACTAGCTGTTCCCGCGCGCTTCGCTTCGCCTTAATAAGTTTTCCCGTGGGAATTCCGGGATAAAAAGTAGCCTATGTTCTTTCCCAGGGTCTAGACCGTATGTATACCAAATTTCATTCAAATCCGTTCAGCAGTTTTGGCGTGAAAGAGTAACAGACAGACAGCAGACAGACAGACAGACAGACAGACAGACAGACACAGTTACTTTCGCATTTATAATATTAGTAAGGATTGGCACCACTAAAAAAAGTTTTTTCTAGCAATTCAGGTACAATATAAATCTAAAATCAAGACAATTTTCTTATTTTATTCTACTTTGATTTCGAAAACCTTAAGTTCTTTAACAACCTTACAACTGACTTTTAGTTGTAGGAATAGGTTAACATAGAGGGTATTTAAGTAATTATACCGAGGAAAATGGAACAGCTTTTCACAAGAACTAAGCGGGTATATTCTGGGAAAATCATCGTTTTCAAAGAGAAACAGCATTTAATGATACCTGAGTAATCGGATCTCACTCTCAGCACCACATGTTAGCAGCAGTGTACTACAAATTACTGTGGTGTAAATGTATTGGTAAGCTAACCAAAACCACGTTATATTAAAAAAAACCTAGGTATATCCATCTCTCATTAAATGAGTGACTCAGGCTTGCGCGCGAATAAATACTACTTAAATTTATTTTGTCCACCACAGTTAGCTTGAACTAATTTAATTATTCATATACTTTGTATGAAAAAGAGATACAGAATTCTGTTTAAATTTTTTGAGTCTTGAAACGCTTGCGTTTTGAATTGCTAACAATGCAAAAATAATAGTGGCCCCTAAAGACAGACATACATAAATTGTATACACGGGCTTGGGTTGTTAATAATATGTATCTCTGTAGATATATCAGCTCTCCGTACCTATATCACAGGCTCCGCCTCGGTTGGGATCGGATAGCAGTGTGTGAAATCTCCACATATATTATAATTATTATTTACTTACAATAAAAAACAAAATATGACTTTATTAAAAAACACACAACAAATACAAAACAAAGTAAGAGTAAGCACAATAGGCGGCTGTATCGCTAAAAGCGATCTCTTCCAGGCAACCTTTGGGTGAATGAAAGACCTTACCTATATGATTTGGATATGCCAAGTTGTCCTGAATTCTACAGCCGCGTATCAAGCTACAGCGGCGAACACCGGTACTAAACACCGGAAATTGGATTTAGCCGCGCACAAAACTCGCGGTTTCCGCTTTCGAAATAATTGGGCCAAACCCACTCCTATCTGTGGGCTGTCTATGATGGTTCATGACGGCTAGATTACAAGCTATTCATATTTTTTCCATTCATCGACTACACAGTTAAATGGGGTATCAGAAAATTATAATAGAAGACGCGTAATAATGGATACATTTTTCCCCTTATTTTAAAACGTAGATTGATAGTACTGCCTTAGCTTATGGCTTACTTAAAATCGGTTCTAAACTAGGACTACGTTTAGTCTACGACGTATAATAAGGAATAAATTATTTTGATGACTTAGGTTCTGATGTATATAATATTTATGTTTGTATATAAAAGAGAGAAGTATTAAAAATTACATCTAGAACGATTATACCGTTTTGGTTGAAAATTGATAGAGAGGTAGTTAAAAACCAGGAGAAGGACAACGGAAATTTATGTTCCCAAAATTCCCACGAAAACCTTTTTAAGGCGAAACGTAGCTCACAGCGGGCAACAACTAGTTACAAATAAAATAAAATTGCTTCGTCTGATTATTTTGTCTCTTCGCGCTCTCACATTTTTGTTAGTCAACACTGTTAGAACGTTTTATCGATGCAGGAACCTATTTGCTAAATTACTCGGCAAAAACCCGACCGTCACTTAAACAGAGAACGGAACCAAAAGAGCTCCAGCTATTCGTGAACAAATATTCTAAACTAACGAACCGAGGGACTGCAATTGACATCCTTTACGTAACAGCTTTTTACTTTCACTTTCATTCCTATTACAAAAGACGGAACGTACAAAATCCCAGACGCAAATGATTCACTTTAGTGCCACAAATGGATCAAATTTTCTAAAAGCAGTATCGTTTTGATTGATTTTTCTCGCTCCTCTGACTTAATTCACAATTTAGGGGAAAGATTTCCCAATTCACGTTTCATTAAAGTTTTATTTTACGATAAGGGTAGCTGTTAATATTTCTTGAACATCATTATTCTTGTGTTCAGATTAAAAGATGGTTTTTACGTTTGTCTACAATGGATATCTTCAAGCCTTATCTTATATCTTGTGAGTTATGACATACAAATCATTTCATAACTGTTTAACTCTAGAATAAGTGATTTTTGTTTGTTTATTATTTATTTTATTTCGTTTATTTTCCAAAAACATTTTATAATAGGTACATAAGTTACAACAAAAACCTGCCGCTTAAACCACGCAGGGTTTATGTGTGGCAAGTGCAGTCAGAAGTTGTGCATTAAACAATAATAATGGTAGGCTATATAAAATTAATGTTGATAAATGTTACTAATAGCTAATTAGGTATTACAATAACAATTTGAGAGAAAGTACTGTTTCATTATAGTTTTACATTTATTCCTGTTTATTAGTAGACTTTCAAGTGTATCAGTAGGTAGTTCATTTAATATCATTGGTAGTAGGTATTCCCATGTTCTAGAACCGTATACATTCATATACCTTGGTAATTTGTATGTAGACAAGTATGACAAATAACGCAACTGCTTTGGTCGCTCCCGTCTCACCAGTGAATCCATCTTATCACATCCTTCACAGATAATAGACATCTTAAACAAATTAAATACATTTAAAATTTTAGAGTAATTAAATAAGTCGCTTTCGATTTTTATGTGATTCTTTCTGGCTGATTTGGGAACTATATGTTTCAATATTCTAATTTGAAGTCTATATATGTTGTCTAAATAGGTTTTATAGGTTCGACCATAACTGCTTATGCCGTAACTTATAATGGATTCTGCTAATGATAAGTACATTAATCTAAGTACGTTAAACGGAATCTTATATTTAAGTATACATATTTTAGATAAAAAGGCTCTAAGCTTGTTGCATACATGATCAATATGTGGTCTCCAGTTGAGGTGTTCGTCGATTATCAACCCTAAGTACATGTGTTGTCTAGTCAGTTCTAAGGAATCACAGATGCAATTTATATGGTTTACATGAAAACATTGGTGAGTGTGAGACTTTATAAGGGGGGTGTATGGTGATTTTAAGTACGGAGAATGTATGTGTAATAGTTTAGTTTTCTGTGAATTAATAACTAAGCCAACGTCGTGTGCCCATTTACATAGTATATTATAGTTATGTTGCATTTGTTCTTGCGCTTTTAGTACATCTTTGTTAGCAACCAACAGGCATGTGTCGTCCGCGAATTGATACACTGAACCTTCAGAGAATATATTGCACATGTCGTTTACATACAAAATGTACTCCAAGGGACCAGTTATGGACCCCTGAGCGGCTCCCATCTCAGTAGGATATCTTGTGCTATATTCACCAGCTATTTTTACAGTTGTAAACCTATTTGTGTGATAATTTTTAAATAAATTTAATAGTGGACCCTGTATACCATTTTGTTGAAGCTTTAAAAATAATGTTTCGTAATTAATGGTGTCAAAAGCTTTACTAAAGTCAATGAAGACAGCGAGTACATGCTCGCGATTGTTCATGCACTCGCTGACCTCATTAGTGAACTTTACTTTAGCTTCTTTCTTCCCGCTAGATCCACCCAGAATTTATTATTATTTCAATAGGATAAGGATACTAAAGATGCGATTTCAAGCCATAAGGATATTTTGTTATACTGACATTAAGTGCCTTGACTTTTCACAATGCCATAAGGTTGGTAGCTGGGCTGTTTTTAACACCTTGCGGATTTCATCACGCACGCGGGAATGCACGCCATTTTCCCGCGTGCATTTTCCACGCGTTACAATGAATACTTGTATGAACGCGTGCAGGGCAATCCCGCGTGCGTGATCGAATCCGTATGCTGTTAAAACAGCCTTGGGCATTTTTTTGTTGCTAGAACTGAACTGATTCGCGACATACACCACTTATCACGTGTCGCATGTCGGTGTAATGACGTCAGCATTTGCAGCCAATCGCATCATTTGCATAGTTGCCCATTACCAGTATGTGTTGATTGGTATTCGTATTGATTTGGGAGATAAGTTGGGTTTTGGAGCTCGCGGGCAACAGCTAGTTGGTCGTAAAATTACAAAAAATAACTAAAATGACGGTGGAAATTATGAACAAAGTGCCTACTTAATAACTAAAATTCGCTAATACGATAGAGCTAAGTAGTAACCTAACCAACGTAAAAAATCCCCGACATTGCGACATTTCAACGGCTACGCGGTTATGATAGAATATAGCTAATAATACTTATCGTATCATTATATCAAGATACCCATGACCCAAAAAAAACAAAACGAAAATAGATTTAGCCGCTTGGGAGCTACGCTACCACAGACACACACGTTAAACCTATAACACCCCTCTTTTTCGTCAAGGGTTAATGATAATATTAAAAGTACTCCTAAGTCCAGAATAATTTCTAGGACATTTTGGCAAGAATTTGGTTGAAACCTACCTCAATCGGGGTCATGAAACGCAGTGTAAATTACATTTTGCGCTTAATCTTACTTTTCGGGTTAAAAGCCGATCATTAAGGGGTGTGACATATAACCTGATATTATTACTTTAATGGCCCTCATAATTCAGAGGCAGGCTGTGCTGAACCTTTTGGATGAATCATCAAAATGGGGTATTTCGATGGACCATTAGTGCGATACTGACATAGAGAGAACGGAACACATTTATCATCATCAACCAATAACCATATTATACTGCTGTACATACGCTTCTCCCAACGATTTATATAGTATTTGGTCCTAGTCCTACTTCATCTCACATCTGGGGGGTCACTCTCAAATCGACGAATAAACGAACGAGCATTGTGACGCAATCGGCACGTTTAATACAACGTGATAGCGCAGTTTTGGTTTTTCGAAGCTTCGGAGCGCTGCGCGAACCACGGCTCTATCTGTTTGTAGGTAGGCGATACGGCTCGCAATGTATCACGTGAGTACAAATGTACAGCGAAAAGCGGGTGACTTGCTTGTGAGTTACCTCTGACTACCCATCCGGGGATTACAGTCGTGATCATGCATCGCGTTTTTTCAACAATCACATTTTGCCTCTATATTATAAGAGCAGCGATATGTATGTATGTACCTATGCACATAGTTTTCAATGGCTCTTTTTATCTTGTTACAGATGTGAAACAAACATCAGCCCGGAGATTGAAAAGCAGTGCGACAGAAACGAACAAAATGCAAAGCTGAGTTTCGCCGTCCGCACTGACATGCCGCGGGAGCCTGGGCCCAGGAGGCAATGCCCCGAGGGAAGTGAAGTGTAGTGTTCAAGGAATGTGACAGTGATGGTGCAGTGATCAACATGCCAGCGCTGGGCCGCCTGCTCGCCACGGCGGCTGTCCTCGGCGCCGCGATCCTCGCCATGGCAGCAAAAAACGGTAACTTTATTATTATTAATATTAAAATACCGCCCGTGCGAGGTAACAACGGCAACGGCTGCCATATTAGCCGGGTACATTTTTCAACGCAAAATGCACGGCAGCTTAATTTTGAGTTGAACCGAGCCGAAATGAAATTAAGCCACGGATAAATTCATTTACTTAGTTATCACTCATTACCCGAACGAGACTGTCAGCGAACCAAAATATGAGTTCGAAAAAACGATGGCCGAAATTGAACGCGAATATTTAAATAGACGATGGAAAAATCCGTGTTTACATTTTTTATTTATATTGAAACCGGATTAAAACGATACAAATCTGCTGCGCTCGAGAACAAAAGGCGGAGTGGAAAAACCTAATCTCCAAGTCCGAGATAAACAGTCTAAAAATACTTATCCATGTTTTGTGAATCATCATTAAACTCGGGTAGCTCCAAAGTTCATGAATTACCAATGCGGCCAAGCTGAATTCGTCCTTCGGCTTCCGAGTCACGGTTGGAAGTCGGTTGGCGGGGTTCAAGCGAGAGTTTATTGGAAAATCTTTGTACAGACGTCGACTATAAAACGTCGCTGCTTGAAAGAGCGCTTTAATTCACATCCAGGATTTGCAAAGTCTCACGGAGTCGGGAATCAGAAGGTTTTGTCTTATAGTTTATCGATAGCTGCTGGAGCGGTATGCAGATAATGAGTTGGCGCGGCGGCCGCCATCCGCCATATTAAAACTGTTGACAGTTCACTGAATCGCTTATCACCTCTGTTCGGTGCATAAGAGTCAATAAACCAGCGTCAACGTTAGTTCGGTGAGATTAATCTAACGTTAGCGCGATGATTCGATGATGTCAGTTTTAAAAAATATGAATAATCAAGTTTTTCAATTCATTTTATTATTAATTATTTAGCATTTTTCTCAATCTTATCGTATGTCTTAAAATTATACAGGGTGTTTCAAAAAGGGTATATTAATCTCAAACCTACCTGTGCAGCATGTTATTTATATCTAAGCC
This sequence comes from Plutella xylostella, assembly GCF_932276165.1. Classification (NCBI taxonomy): domain Eukaryota; kingdom Metazoa; phylum Arthropoda; class Insecta; order Lepidoptera; family Plutellidae; genus Plutella; species Plutella xylostella. The sequence continues at coordinate 8,075,977 of NC_064005.1, forward strand.
CGGAAATGTAATCAGAATATCTAAATTCGCGAAAAAAAATCCATAGAAACTTTCTTAGTCACGTGCCCTTATTGCAACATCTTGAATCACCAAAACAGACATTATGTATTATAATATGTATGTATATTGATTATTAAAACACCAAAAACCACTTATGTAAAATGATATTTTGCGAAATTGCGTAAACAATATACGTAATTGAAGAGCACGAATATGTAGAAGAAAGGGGAAATTACAGAAACCACAAGGTAAAGGGCAAATACAAGTTGAGAGAATGTGGTTCAGCTGTTGGTTTCAGAACGTTTGTTTTTCTCTGCAATAGAAATAACTGTATGAATTGGAATTAAGTCCGTAATTTTTAGGTGTGTGTTGTCGAAATATTGTGAGTCGAAGCAATGACATATAGGGCCTGACCCTCTAGTACGGTCTTTGCTATTTAAGAAAACGAAAAAAGTTTACGTTTTCTCCTGTCATCTGTATACATTATTTCTCAAAAGTTTCATGATAGTTTCCATTAGAGGCGTCACTTAGTATGCGAGAAAACGTAAACTTTTATAGTTTTCGACTAACTATCAAACCTGTACTAGACTGTACACAGAGCTTCGACGGTTTTGACAGTTTTTCAGGGTATAGTGCCACAAACTTATCTGTTCCGGTGACAGCTCACGTAAATGTGTAATATTTCTTCATTCTAAGTATAAGATTTTAAGTTTGCCAGTAGTGGTAATTCGCTCTTGTGGTTTTAATTAACCCATCTAATCTATATTAATTTATAATTCATTAGTAAATAATGAGATATGGATCAATTTAGTTCGCTCTCACCGGAACAGATAAGTTTGTGGCACTGTAAATGCTTGATTACTGTCGCAGTTTTGTGTTCAAGCCCTTGATCGTCTGCTTATGTGTTTTCGAAGTTGAAGAAAGAAAGAAAGAAAATATTTTTTTTGACACTGACAGCAATACTGATAAAGTTAACTAGGTACGTACAAACATTATATTTATACATAAATTATTTGCTGTCATCGTCAAAAAGGTGACCACTCAGCTAATGCAGTGCCTAAGTTCTCTTCATGTTGAAGTTCAATTTGGTGTCGACACTTTTTAAGTGGAACATTGTAATTGCTCGTGAAATGATTCTTATTCTTATTCTATTCTACAGAGATATAGAGTCGTTGGCAGTGCAGTACCGGTCCTAAACTTTGTTTTTCCTAATCTAGAGTGACACTTCAGTGTCCCAACGCCCAACAGTGAAGGACAGGGCCTAGGAAAGCTAGCGATAGCGGTGGAGCATTGGGAAAACTTTGCTTAGAAATAAGATTAACAATATACGACAAGATAGAGCGTCAGTGCAAAAGCATCGTATTAATAAATAACACCCCACTTCTCATACTGAGCGCTTATTATGAATTAGTTCCGTTAGAAGATTTGTGACTCACGGTCCAATGGTTGTCATTTGGTTGAACTTAAAACAGTTTGACCGTAAAAAAAATGCGGACAGTTTTTTGCTTTGTCGTATATTGTCAATCTAAGGTCTGGACCTAGGAAAGCTAGCGGTGGAGCATTGGGGAAACTTTGCTTAGGACACTTACTCGAATGAAGAAGACACAGGTTGGTTTTAAGAGGTTTTCTGCCCTAGGGAATCCTGAAAGTGGAAAATATCAACTTTCTATTATGAGAGGCCCTTTCTTCACCTCCTTTCTCTAAATTCATTTTCGTTTCATCTCAATTCGGGAGGGTTTTTATTTCACTTTACTTTTTGTTATTTCTTGAGTAGGTTGAGACCAATTCCTTATGCGTTGAGATAGGAGTTTAATGAATTGAGGCCGGTGAGATGTAATGGGATTAAGTGCTCGTTTTTTTTTCCTTTTTTTTACTGTATAAAATTGAATGTAACCATCTGAAAATTAATGAAGGAATATATAAGGCGAAGCTTCAACTACGAATTCAATTTTACGAACTATACAAATGCATGGACAGATAAGGACAGGGTATTGATATTTTAGCCAACACACAGCATTGTGCCCAAGTATGTGTTATAGTTACAATGGAATGCAGTTTTGTTTTTCCGCAGCATCGAAGCACTGCACGAACTAAGGCTCTATCTTGTTGTATTAAGTGTACTGATTGCGTGAAAATTTCTGTTCCTTTGTTCGTCGATTTTATATAGATATAGAGTGACCCCTTTGAATGTATAGGGCCATAGCTCGCTCCTACCTCCGTATCGCCTTCAATTGTTATTTTCTTTTCATTTCGACTACAGCCTCTGTTGAATGTTGAAACCAATTTATTTTCACGAAAATCGTAGGTACTTTTTTCTTACAAAAGCCTTTATTATGGATAGTGGCATCCATATTTTTAAAGAGGCTGAAATATTATTTTTACACCACTTCCTTTTCCGCCGTTAAATATCTTTTTTTTGTCAATGGACTGTCAAATCTGTTTAATTTTAGCTTTTTCTGCTAATTTTTATGATGTTTTAACTATACAGGGTGTTCCGTGGCGATGTCATAATAAAGTAGTTTCCAAGGTAAAAAACGAAATTCTCTGCACAAATCATTATCTCAGATGTAAACAGGCTAATAAGTCCACTTTTTTGTCTCTTTTTTTACACTTATTATGTGATAGACATTTACGCGATCTCAATAAAGTAAAATGGACTTATTACTATTTACCTCTGAGGTACAAAAATTAGGAACGACATAATAGTCCGAATAGTAAAGTTTAACTAGAACCGTTTGTACACAATGTATAAACTCGACAATACAAGGTTCAACGCAGTGGTAATAGCTCAGTGCCTGTTCTGTAGCCAACAAGCTCCTCATGTAAGAATTCAAGACTTTGGGACCAACTCTCGAGGTTCCAACCGACTTGGATGTAAGGTTGAACCCGGAGCAAAAATATATTTGCTTAATGAATATATATTTTTTAAATGAATATTTTAACGGTGAAAATTATCTAAGCTGATCAACTTTAAATGAGTTACAAGTAAGTACTTTAACTTATTTAACGCAACATTTTGCGAAAAACCACAAACAAATTTTAATGATACCCAAACAGGGAACCCACAGAGGGTTAATAATAGCACAAAGACAAATGTCTTACCTCTATACGTACGCAACACATGATCTAGACCTGAATTCCATTATAGTTCTGCTATGCTTTGTTAGAATTCCAGGAATGAACATAATACTTTGGAACTAAGCACTTCTGTTAACCAACTCTCGCGGAGTAAGAATAAGTACCAAAATTGCTATACAGTTTAGTTATGTGAGTGTTGTATTGTATTGTATTGTATTTATTATTCATAATATTCATTACATGTCAGTGTCTCAATAGTTATATTTTATCGCACCTACCTATAAACATTTCAGTTGCAATAAAAATAATGGCTGCTTCTTTATATTTGCTGTCCATTCATGAGCTACAAATTTTTTTCCATAGCAAAATTCACGTGACCAACAAAGTTTTTATGGAAAATGAATTTTTTTTTCGCGAATTTTCAAATTCTGATTTTAGTTTCGGGCTTAGATATAACATGCTGCACATGTAGGTTTCGGCTTAGTATACCCTTTTTGCAACACCCTGTATATTGAGTCAAATTTTAAAGGTTCTCCGGGAATGAGAATGAGCCTCAAATTATTCATTTGATGATATTGCTTATGACAATAAAAAGTGCTTGCACTTAATTCATATATCTTAATTGAACGCATTAAGAAATACCAAAGAGTCCTTTTCAACGTTTTTACATCTACACTAACATGAAGATAAAAGGACCCTCTGATTCTACTTTTCTTTCCTTAAAATTAAGTGATAAAGTCGTTTGCAATTGTGACTCTTTTTGCTCATCGTTATTTCTTCCTTTTTATTCTGTGACGGAATTTGCCTCCAAGGTTAGGTTTGTGTTAGATGTTGGGGTTCGTTAGTCACTTAAGTTTCATTCCGGTTTAAGTTTTTTCCTTTCCTTGATTTTTTATCTAATTTGTATCGCCGAAGCATTGACTTTCGGCTTTAATAATTGCGGGGAAGCCGTAGACCGTAGGGACCGTAAGAATTTGCGTAGAAAAAAGAAGGCCTATACCCAACAGTGGGCGATAGAGGGCTGATTATCATGATGATGATGAAAAAATATATTTAAAAGTCGGTAATACTAATAATACCTAAACAGGTCCAAACCGTGGGTCGGACGGGCGTCCCACTGCTTGTGAGAACGCGCCACTCCTCGTCTGTTCGGGAGCACTTGTCCTAGAACTTTCCATTAACACTGGCACGTTATAGATGGACTCTTTCTGTTTGTGTGCGCTCTTAAATAATGTACCTCGTGTTCCTTTCTTGATACGTTTTATCTACTTTGGGGGAGGTCTCTTGTGGAACAATCGTACACTGTGATACAAGTGCGACCCGTAAAATGTCTGAACATAAATGTTATTATTATTATTGTTACTGAGGGTCTAGTGCCAGTTTTTTCTATCGTGCGTGTGCCGCTAGATTCCGACTCTCTTCCCGTTTACAAACTTGAATTTACTTTTACTGCTAAAACCTTGCACTCAGCATGCCAAACTACCTTTGGATCCCGCATAATTTTGTGTATGTTTAAGGGAAAACCAATGAAAAGATTGGGGTAACCAGCAGCATTATCTATTGAGGGTTAAGGTTCCACTAGGCAGATGGCATCCATCGCTACTTTTCAACGTGTCTCTACTAGAAAAAAGTATTATTCTTACCCTTGTGCAGTTTGTCGGCTTTTAGAAGTTAGTAAAAAATACTATTTTATTCCCGGCAAAAATAATATAATATCAAAACATCAACTGCATCCCGTCAAACATGAGCCGATACTCGTTAAGCGAAATCCGTTTAACCAAAACTTATAAACAGTTTCAGTAATCTACGCTTAGAGAGCTCGCAGCTCAAAGGATTTCGAAACCCGCTTTCGGATGCACTTATTTCAAAATCCCCGATATGCAATCTCGGGTCCCAATAGCAACAGCTAGAGAATTCTGAGAGTCGAGGCATTCTTATTAAGAACTACTTTTGCGTGAAATCCATTGACGGATATATATGCTTGGAGGTGGAGGCTTACTCTATACTGACAAAGAACTAACGAACGAGAGCTGTCGTGCAATCGGCACGATTAATACAACGAGATTAATACTGCGAAACTTGCTTACCAATGAGTTCTTTTAACTTAAATACAATGTATACCATCGCTCTTACAGTGAAGGAAAACATCGTGAGGAAACCTGCATATCTAGATTTAGCACATCTAGATATGTGAACCCACCAACCCGCAGTGGACCAGCGTGGTGGGAAATGATCCAAGCTTAGGAAGGCAGTTTAGACCTAGGGGATATGCACAAAGGTTCCACTCGAGAGAGCTAGGTGCAGGTACTTACACCCCCACAGAGAATAGAATAGAATAGAATAGAATACTGCGAAACTTATTTTTTTGTCATATATATTGGAGAAACCCCCCTGACATAACCTGCGATCGACATCGGATTTGAATTCGGTTTTATGGCTCGCCGGCGACGCGTGGCGTGCGGGTCGCGTTCCCGTGTGTTTATGGTTTGTTAATAATGACAAGTGACGGTGATGGAAAACATCGTGAGGAAACCTGCAATCTAGATTCTAGATCATCTAGTGCATTGTACTTATCCCAAAACGGCGATATGGTCCGCAACCTTTGACTGCCCCTTCGGGGATCACAGTCGTTAGTGCATATATGTAGGTATGTAATAGTGACAAGTGACAAGTGACAATACTTGTTCATATTCATATTCATATTCATTTATTTTTGCAACTATGTTGGTATTACACTATTTTGGTATTATTATTGCAACTATGTTGGTATTATTGTTGGAGTAGTCGAGCCTCTCTGTAATAGTTGCTTTACCCAAGGGGTGAAAGACTCCAGGTGCTCAAGGTGAGGTTTGGTGCCTGTGCGTAGCGAGGTAACTGATGGGCCGAGGGACTAAACAAGGGTAAACACTGTACTCCCTATGCTCAGTCGCCAGATCCCGCCTCGAGGACTAAGCGGCTTTCATCCCTAGGGTAACAATGTACTATTTTGAGGCATTTGACGAGTTATAAAAAGCAAATTTATCTCTTGCCGTCATTTCTATTAAGCTCCGCTCTTTTTGAGCCTTATTATATTTTGTGTTTCTTATTGTTGTTTTTTGCGCACGAGGTGACATGTCAGTATAGTGCTCCTATCGGGAATGGAACGCGGTAGCAACACAGCATGTCGTCCGTCGTATTTTTATTATTATTTTACTATAACCTGCAAAATGAAAACTCTAGAAAGCAGAAAGGGAACCCGGCTAACCAACTATAGTAAAACCCGCAAAGGAATACAATTTCCTTATCGTCTAGAAATGAAGTAGTTTTCGTATCCGACTGGCTTAACGTCATCCCCAGATCTCAAGATTTCTCCAAAGAAAAATACCCTTATTGAAGGCTTTCTGCAATATTACCTATCGTATGTATACATATTTCTTTAGATTCATTACCTATGTAGAGGTTTAGAGGTATAGTAAAGTCAGCAGATTTGATGCAGCTAGATTTTTCCGTTCAGGAGATTTAGATAGAGATTTGGATTTAGATATTTTAGGGTTCCGTTGTCCAGACACGCAAAAGTAAAAAAAAACGTAGCTGCCTTAAATTATAGAATTTTATTATACGATCTTTTTGTGTATCTGTCTGTCAGCTAAGTTTGAGTACGCATTAAATGTAGAGTTAACTTACATAACTTAACTGAAGTTACAGTTAATCGGGTGAGGCTACATATAATTGGTCATTAGTTTACTATACAATGAAAACACCTTTAATACACCTACATACTCATTAATTTTTGAAAGGAAACATCAGGGGTTAATCCTGTTAATCTATAATAACCATCACACTTGGCAGGCGAGTAGGTAACACATTCACACCCCATAAACACGACATCCAAAGAAACCGAATGCCTGCATCGCTAACTCGGTTCATTGAAACATCAAAACACTCTTGGCACCCGCACCAGTACCAAGTAATTAGGAAAAAAACCCAAACCTCTTTTCATAGGCGATAAATTCCAACCCAAATTGATATTTAATGCACGCGGCATAAATCTCATTTCAGAGTGCTGCTCGATCTTATCAAGGTTTTTAGGAAAGGTTGGTGCTTAGTTAAAAAGAAAAGAACGTTTTTCATACTTTATCTAAGGAGACGGTTTGATTTATTCCCCCTAGCGTTACCGTGATAGCATCTCGAAGTTATAAAAATAACAAAACTTACCAGCAATGAAAAAAAACTGTTGTTGCTATTTTTTTGTCTTAGAACAAATATAAAAAACCGGCCAAGTGCGAGTCGGGCTCGCGCACAAAGGGTTCCGTAGCAGCAAATATAATAAACTTTAAATCAACCTATCTCAAAAACTATAAGAGATACTTTGATCAAACCAAAAATCGTTGAAAGAGTTAATTAGCATGCATCACCTCTATTTTTTTTAGAATTTTATACCCCGTAGTTATAAAAATAGAGGGGGGGGGACATACTTTTTACGACTTTGAGAGCTGATATCTCAAAAACCGTTCACTTTAAGAAAAATGTTTTTTAGAAAACTTTATATCATTTTAAAAGACCTTTCCATTGATACCCCACACGGGTATGTACATCGAAAAAAAAAAATTCATCCCTCAGTTACATGTATGGGGGGCCCCACCCCCAATTCTTTTTTTTACTATTTAGTGTCATATTTTTGTAGCGGTTCATACAACACATATTCCCATCAAATTTCATCACTGTAGTACTTATAGTTTCCGAGTAAATCGGCTGTGACAGACGGACAGACAGACAGACGGACATGACGAAACTATAAGGGTTCCGTTTTTGCCATTTTGGCTACGGAACCCTAAAAAGGAGTTTTAGAGTAAACCTATTAGACTTTAGACTTTCCCAATTACCAAAAACACCAGTTTAAATGCTGATTTATAAGGTAACGGGTCCATATTCCGAGGTAAATAACAACATTTGAAAGTAAGTAAGAAAAATAAGCATTTGTAACCATCAATATTGATGTGAAATATTGTCTTCTGTAAGAATATACGTTAAATTTTATATTTCTTAACACAGATTCATTGATAACACATTAATTATACTTAAAAAAATATAATTTATTACACATGTCGATTTGCCCTTATACCGAGGTAGGATTATGGTTTCTTCCATATACCGAGGTAGCCTGTTCCATATTCCGAGTTAGTCCTGTCAGTGGCTCCATGAGTGTGGCCATGAACATAAGGAAATTACAATCTAAAATATCGATATACTTTTTTAACCCTAAAGTACTCCAAATAAATTTAATTATTCTAAATAGTAGTTGAAAATAATGAAAAGAATTAAATACTCTCCATTTATATTGGTTTTCGTGATAATTTCTATTATTTATGTAACATTTTCATAATTCATTATTGCAACTGGTAACATTGGCTAGAAAAAATATTCATAATGCTTCTATGATGTTCTATGGACTTTTCCAAGCGATTAAAAAAAAAATAGAGTATAGGTGGGGTAAATTGATGAAATAGTGACAGCCAACAAAGGTTGGCTGGAAGAAATTGCTTTTTGGCAATAAGCCCGCCATTGTATGCTTTTACTGTGTTTATAAATTGTTATGTATTTATGTTTTTTGTGTACAATAAAGTGTTAAAATAAATAAATAAATAAATAATCGAATATAATCGATTATTGAACTCGAATGATTTAAACATTTTTTACTATAGTTTTTATCTAAGTAAGGTCAAAAATTTTTCCACGATATTTTATGTTCTTCTTAAATGTTTAAAAGTTGATGATACGTAATAAAAGTAGATGTGTAAGGGATGAGGAAAAGTATCGAATACTTACAAAAGCCAAATACCTTATCAGTACTAATTTCCGATGAGTACCTAATGTATTTACCATAAACGAATATGATTATAATAAAAGTATCTACCCAGGAATCGATCCAGCATCGATTATTTTTTCATTCAAGCATAGGTCGGAAGCAAGGAACATTGCACTAGGTACATCTCTATGGCGCATGCGCGCTGGACTGGAGGCGCGCCGGCGCCATGTTCAATTTTCCGCCGAAAAGTTTGCCGCTATTCTTTGAAAGTATTTTTGTTAAGTCTTTACATTAGAAAACAAACATCTTTTATTAAATTATTATGTTTGTATTTGCAATATGCAATTGGAAAATCGATAAGGTAAGCTTGTGTGCGAATTATTTTAGGAAATTACGTAAAATGGAAATATTTTTATGTTTTTATCAGTAATTTGGCATCAGTTTAGTTACTAACCTAGGTTTTTGTTCTAGCGTTTTCGTTTCTAAACTCACTAAATTTTGTGAAAATGGGTACCAACTTATAAGGATAAGCTTAATTCTGTCAACTATCCATACAATTTACCTACTTACTTTATTTTTCAGTGACAACAACAAGAAAATGAAAAAATCAACCAGACCCCTAAACCAAACATGAAATGCAGTATACAGGACATTCATTTATCTGGGAATTCTGGGATAACAATATTACAACGGCCATCAGACCTCGAAGTAGAAGGATAATGGAAATAAAATACAGAAATGAAATTAGGCAATTGTGTATATAAGTGTTATAAAAACTCCACGGTCGTGTGTGTTATTTTATTCACCCAAATAAAGTTTTACGTCTACAAATTTCTTTCTTTCTTCTTTTATAAAGAGTAATAAGTAGGTAGTATCTAGTAGTAGTTTCGTAAAGTCAGGCATATCTATCCACACCCCTTTTATATTTAGGAAGAAAGTCGCTAATTCATCTTGATTTTATGGTTTGATGACGGCATCGGATGACACTGCGAAGGTGTGATGTAGTCATATTCCGATTTCCGAGGTACCTACCTATGTAAAATGTCATACTCCATATTAGGGGTTCAGCAAGTATTTTAATAATCCATATTCCGAGTTATCAAATTATCGATTTAGAAACAACATAGATTTGTTACTCAAATCATACATAAAATATTGGTAAAATTATGTATCACTTACGTTAATAGCGATGAAATAACACTGTTTTTTATCATTTCAAATATACATACTAAGTTAAGGTTTTCTATGTAACCATGATTTTTGGGTCAACAATTATCGTGTCATATTAAGATTCCTAGAGGATATTTTGTACCGCCGAATTAGGTTATAAGCTTGTCACGTTCATCATTATTATTATGTAACCAAGCATATACTTCAAATGTTATTATTTGTAAAGTTATAAGCTAAAAATCATGACATAGTATTTTTCCTTATACCGAGGGTAACTCGGAGTTAGGAACAACGTATAAAAATCAGGCCCTTATACCGAGGTATTTTGTTTTTGAGTTTAAAGGGGTTAAATTAGTTTAAAAAGAGTTAAAATTTAAATTTAATGTAAGTATAAGAATATAATAAACTAAATATAAACTATTTACAAAGTTGAACGTCGTATAAATATTAAAAAACACAATTATTAAATATGGCTGGCCTTACGTAAGCCGGGTCGCGTTTGTATGAAAAACATGGCGGCGTCGCTCTCACGGCACATTACATGAGTTTTTAGTAATTTTAGGCAATTTTAAACATATTTACTACATCAAGTAGTTTCAGTTAAAGATAATGAACGATTAAATGTAATTTTAGAGTATCCAAACCTATTAAAATGAGTAATAATCATGAAAATAAATATAACTCGAAATAAGGACGCCATTTTGAATACCGCGATATATGGACCCGTTACCTTAAATCATATTGCAAGTTCGATGTGAGTGAGCGCGATGCAAAATGTCACGTCTTAAATGCGCCCCGTGCTAGCCCTCAAGAGCGAGCGCGACGGAGAACTTTTATCATGGGCTTAAGTAACTTGCAATATGATTTATAAATCAGCATTTAAACTGGTAAATTGGGAAAGTCTAATAGGTTTACTCTAAAACTCCTTTTTATATTTGTTCTAAGACTAAAAAATAACAATAACAGTTTTTTTTGGTATTTTTTGCTTTAATATTATTTAGTAAACCTGTGAGCGCTAGAATAATTCGAATAAGTGCATTTAATTACATTGTATGAACAAACGCTTTGCGCTCTCCTAGTGTACGATCATGGCACTAAATAACTCAAACTCTGGTTGGTTCTCGAACAGATAGAATCGAATTCAAATCCACGAGTGAATGCTCACGTAGCTACTTGGTGTGCCCTTAATTAACAATGACCCAATTAGCAAAGTTGCGTTGGTTAGTTCTGAAATACAAAGTTTTCAGAATAATGACAGGCCCTAATACCCTTAGCATGAATAAATTATAATATTACCAACTCGGTACAAGACCAACATTCTTCGGAGTAACTCAAATGTAATTACATCTAAATTTAATTGGAACCTAAGTTGGGAGGTTCGTTATTTCATGAGAGGCGAGATATGAAATAATTAAGTATTCAAAGATCACAATTTCTTCTTAGCAAGTCAACTTCAAACGAAAAAGTCCCAGCTACCATTAGCTAGTACAGGTATTCTATTCAATTCTCTGTGGGGTGTAAGTACCTGCACCTGACTCTCTCGAGTGGAACCGTTGTGCATATCCCCAAGGTCTAATCTGCCTTCCTAAGCTTGGAACATTTCCCACCACGATGATCCACTGCGGGTTGGTGGGTTCACAAACCTAGATATGCTAAATCTAGATATGTTTCCTCACGATGTTCACCGTAAGAGCGATGGTATAGGTACATTGTACTTAAATTCAAAGAACTCATTGGTACATGTCAGCGCTGGGATTCGAACCCACATATCTGGCGTGAGAAGCGGGTGCTTACCTGACTGAGCTACCACTGCTCTCTAGCTAGATAGTACAGGTAGATATGGATAGAATTTAGCAACCGATAGAACCGACTAAGCACTTCAGTCTCATTTCCAATTGATTGAAATCATTAGCAGCGCGAGTCGACCATCCTTCGCTTTTCCGAGAAAAGGTAGTAACTAAATTAAAAGTTGCACCGAAGCCAATCCAACTTCCGTGTTAAACTATGAATATGGCTGTTTAAAGCTACATTTTGTCGCAATGCGGTGGCGTTTACCACTTTTGTGGAGATTACATTTACATCCGCTGTACAACCACGACATAGAGTAACGGTAAAGGATGTTTTATTATTGTAAACAATATATTCAAAATAGCATACATATATCTATTCAGCAGGGCAAAGGGCTTCAAGAAGATGACTTCATCTGGCTTGATCTTGGGCTGCGGCTGCGAGGTCCCCCCACTCCATCCCAATAACTTTTGCCTCACTCTCCACAGTACAGTCGTTTGCAATAGAAACCAACAATCATGTAAACAAATATGGCGGACTGACATTGACAGCGTATTGTTTATGCCCATAGTGATGTCATAGTGTTCTAATTAGATTAAATATATAAGCCATAGACTATAAAATAAAACTGATTCTGTCTTCGTCATCATCACTATCAGAAGTGTCGCCGGTGACCGTAATTATAAATGGAACCACTATGTCATCGCTTGCCATGTCTAAAATGCCGTCGAGCTTTTTCATTTCTTCCTCTTCCTTTTTTCGTTTTGGTTAATTATATTAAGCTCTTGAATTTTTTTAAAATTGTATTCAAATAATATTAAATTAAAATAATTTATTAAATTAAAAATAAAAGATAACTTCAGATTACGAACAACACTAACTTTTCAATGACTTATAGAGTTCGATGAGTAAAAAACTAAGATGACAGCTTGTCAAATACTTCGAAATTTTTACGTTGCAAATGTTTTAACAAATTTAACTTATAAATACAAGTTAAATCGTGTTGAAGATAATGTGAAAACAATGGTGTGTTCGTTGAAATCAGACTATGTTCATAAATTGATCGAAAATGTATGTGATTACGGAGTAATCGTGACAATTTGGTTTGTTTACATGATTGCTGGTTTCCATTGCAAACCACTATACGTCGCCAGCATTGACTTACATATATTATATTGGTCGCCATGTTGTTATTGGGCGTAGGGTAGGTACCCTGTATAACGTGAAAGGTATTTTTATTTACATGCCGATTTTTTTAATGATCCTTTACGTTATAACTAATAAAATGTAATATCAGTGCAAAAAGAATTTTATCAATTAAATAAATGGGCAATTGATAAATTAATTGATAAAATTCTTTTTTTTATTTATTTAAAAGCATATAGGTATTTCTTACCACATACTAAGCCCCTTGTGATCATTATTAACATTTTCAGTTGTAACTTTCCTCCAAATTTAAACTTATTTTCCTTTTGCCTGTCGTATTAAACCGGAAGAGTGGTTGGCAGGACTTTTTTATAACCACCATACGCAGCCATAGTTGGCCTTTTTACGATTCATAAAAATTTTCGTCATGTCACTTTGCGTGAAAATGCTCCAACAAAGTGGGAAAGGGTTCGCTTGAATTAGTTTTGAACGGCGCTTACAGAGGCCTACCATAAAGATGGAATGGAGTTTTTTTTATTGCGTTACCTAACTTTTAACTCAATAGTTTGTTCTGCAGTTTTATGGAGTGTATGTTTACCGTTCTGCAGTAGGTACAACATTGAAGCGTTTGAAAGATTATTTAGATACTAGCCGTGTTTTCCCGTGGGAATTCCGGGATAAAAAGTAGTCTAGGTTCTTTTTCATTCTTATAGACCATTATGTATACCAAATTTCATTCAAATCCGTTCAGTAGTTTTGGCGTGAAAGAGTAACAGACAGACACAGTTACTTTCACATTTATAATATTAAGTATTATTATCTTCAAAGGTGGCGCGGACTCCAAAGTCTGTTTTTTTAATCTCAGATACCAAATTAACAAATTCTGAACGGTTGATCAACAGTCGATTGTCCCACGATTAAGTGACGTATCGTTTCACACCTTTTTCCCACCAATCAAGTAATTTCAAAGGCAATGTCATAATAACGCGCACACACAGACGTAAACACAACTTCTTCGGGTCCATTTACTAAGGAAACGTCAGAGCGTCTTGACAGATAGCGGGTGCCAAAAACTTTTCTCATAAACATGTCGACTCCCTTTATAAAGTAGGCTACAGAGCCTCTGCGGAGTTCACGTACACTGCCTCCGTCTGCTGACATCGTGTTTTGTGACCTCACTTCAGGCGACTTCAGTTGTATTCAGAATATATATATATATAAAAACCAGCGCTTATTTGTCTACAGCACATGCTGAGCTCACTGAGCTGGTGCCTTTTTGATGATCTAGACAGCCACCGATTATGTTATTCTTTGTTCGATATCTACATTTCTTCTAGTTTTGTGGTCAGTTTGTCAAATAAATGACTGGCCGGCCATCCCCCCACGGTGGAAAACTTGCAGTTATACCAACACGCTAACAACAAGAACCATGTGTCAGTAAAAATAGTATGGTTCTCTGTTGAAGGATGCAGTGTCCTAGTACTTATGATAGGTACATTCTCGCTCAGAGTAGTCGGTGACAGAACAAAGTTGTGATACGAATGAGGCCGCCTCCGTAACTTGAGTTACAAGTTTATCACGAAGTGTGATGTTACTGTCTTGTAATGAGACTCGCAAGGTGTGTTGTTTTATGAAGGGTTTTATTTATCTTCCTTTTAGGCCCAGTTTCTGACCTGAGTTAATCTACCTTGAGCTTAAGTCCTACTCAACGACCATTCAGCCAATCATAGACTTTATTATTTTTGGCTTATCAAAACACTCAATACAACAAGACAATCTCAATAGCCAGTGTACATTTATTACCTTGTCGGTAACAAATATTAGAGACCAGGGTTTGTCACCAAAGTGACAGGATGACTGAGCCATTCAGAAGGGCTAGCACGGTACGCATTTCGGATGTGACAAAAGTTCTCTGACGCGCTCGCTCTTGAGGCTGCGCGATTTGAGTGAGCGCGATGCAAAACTTTTGTCACGTCTTAAATCGGGGGCTGCCTGGGATTGCACCGGGTGTATCCCAGGGTTTTGAAAAAAGGGTACACTAAGCCGAACGCCCTATACCCTTTTTGCAACAACCTGTATAAGGAAGGTAATACGATACCAAAGCTCCTTTGGAGCACCTCCCTATATTCAAATATGTTAAAAACAGTACCTAACTCAAAGTTTCCGCTTACTATGAACTTTCACTGACTTATATACTGATTTATAATATGCAGACCTGTTGGTTGCTTGTGCACAGGAAGTTAGTACCAGTTGTTTTCACAATAACACACACATAAAACTAATTAGGTTATGTAAAGTGGTGCAGTTAGCGCAACCGACTCTATTTACAAAGGAACTAATTAATTTTCTAGGTTTATAACGAACTATGCACTTCACTCAGTTTATTAGCAATGTTCTTAGAAAAATCACTCGGCAATTTCAATATTATCTGGATAAACTATAAAGAAGAACTAATATTTATGTTTAAACTGTATAAATGTATATTTTAGTTTTGTAGTTTTAATACCAAGATATTTATAATGTCCAAAAGCTTATCAAAATTACGAGTAATTTGGCCTTTCATAATTTCCCTTGAATTTGGGACATCTTTATTTAATAATGACTACTTATGTTTTATTAACAAACTTTATAGTAAGTATACACACTAACTATGCATGCTCGAATATCTAAAAGCACAACCCCGATATTCCTTGACTGCAAACCTAATCACGTGCAGTCTGCCCAATTTACCCCCCATTGAGTGACAAGTGGGGGGGATGTGCCGACATCAAACGATGCCGACGTTTGTCCATTGTGCAGGTCAATTAGATGCATGACAGACTGACTCAGGCTGTTTACAGCACTAATATTTGTATTAGAGGTAGGTGCGTAGGTATTTAGTGTAACTGGACTCTAAGGGACTGTGTCCACAAGCCATGTAATCTTCAAAATGCATGTGACATTTTATAATTGAGTTTCCGGTGTACTGTACCGGACATATTGAGTAACTCTCATTATGGAACTAACTCTGAAATCACGAAACGGGAGTCGATAATGGTCGTTCCACGAATTTATTTGCACTCTCATATGCCTAACATACATATATGAACATAGAGTAAATAGCTATTTCACCACGATCGCCTAAAATAACCTAAACGTATCAATACACATTTCATTCAACGGTATCCTGTAGGCTGATGAAACGACTACGCCAATGTCGGATCAATGAATGACGTCACAACGACAACTTCATAAATAAATTCAAACGCAATTTCAAAAAAAGAACTCAATAACACTGGCACACACAAACGCAATGACATAACAGAAACCCCGTGTTCCAATTTCAAATTTGCCAATCACCCCGCTCGCGTGTAACGGTCTCCTTCTCAAAGAGCTTGATTAAATTCAGTCTTTATGTGCAGGCAGGCACGCTACTTGAAATTAACTACATCCTGTATAACATTGTGTGCGCGATTAGATCGGCTGGAAGCTTTTTCTTCACCCTGTACCATGGAAATTTCCCTTCGGTTAAGTGGGTTTTTTTTTCTCTACGCACATTATGGCGTGTCGTTTCGACGTTCGTTGATGCTTTGAGGGAAGTGTTCTTTTTGTATAGCGTAATTGAGACAAAGTTAGGTGTTGTTCTTTATGTGTTTTGTTTTGTAGCTGTCAAGGCATTTTGTAGAGGTAAAGTTGATAATGCTATATTTTATAAACGTTATTAGAGCAATGAACATAAACTGCGCCCCGAAAAAGCACAAGAAGAAAACTTTAAGCAAAATTTATGATAATGTGTTAATTGTAGAATAAATAATGCTTAAACAAATAAACACATTTAGCTTATGTATGACGCCATAGAGTGCTATTCTTTGTACTCCTTGGCTCCTTTTTTTACATTGCTATGAGAGCTTCTAAATTACTTACAAAAATACCAACAGGAGTATCTACAGGTACCCATCTTTTAGATCTACTTTACAACAGTACCAAAAACTGAAGGGTACCATAGCGGGACTTTTTGATAGGTATTTTAAGAGGGTGCCATACCGGGACCATACCATAGCGGGACTAACCCGCATAAATATTAACAACTGTAATGCAATTACACATTTTTAAAATACAACGGTCAATTTTTAAACGATTTAAAAAAAGGAATAACTTTAATTCATCTGTATGTTTTTTTAACTCTACGCCGCTTGAGGAAGACATCTCACACGGAAAGAGCCGCGAAGCAACTTTACTCGTAAATTCATGCATGTTACACGAAATGACACAGTGAAGAAAGTTCTAGAGAGTTCTAGAAGAACTTCGCGTCACTGTGAGTACGTGACCCAGTGGAAGTGGTAACGTGAACCATATTGTGTTTTAACGTAAGATGTTAACAATACACGAACAAGAATGCTGTGTCACATACTATATTATTCGTAGGTCACATACATGGGAGTAATAGGTACTTCCTAAGTACTTTTTACTTCCATGATCACCTACAAAAATAATGCGAAACTGTGCGCATTTGGTTTACTGTCACACCGTTTTAAGTTCAACCTAATGATAACCAAGTTTACCAATGAATAAATTCACAAATTTTCTTTCAATTGAGAGTAGTTTGTAAAAATTGACGTTCATCAGAAAATTTTATATTTATACGATGATTAAAACATTTGACTTTGACTTTGACTTTTCAAACCGAACTTATCCTAAATTAGAACTCAGTGTCAGAAGTGGGGTGCTATTTGTCGAGATGTTTCTTTGACACTGTTATCAAATCCCATTTCAGAAAGTGGGGCAAATAAAAGTGATGACTTTGTTTTTGTCTTACTCCTTTACTATAAGTAAAGTTATTACAATATTTCCTTCTTCAATAAATACGATCGTAACTTCCCTACATGGCTTCGATGAGTAATATTTCGTGAATATACAGGGTGATTCTTTCGTAGGTGAATATCTGCAAGTATGTTACAGAGCTCTTCATTCTGAACAACTTTTGTTATAATGACCTTGGGATATAACGAAAAAAAATATATGCTTCTCCATACAAAAAAATGGTTGTTTGCATGACACTGTGTATGGGGAGATGATATAAATATAAAGACTCACCCTGTATAGCGTGCTGCAGAAATAGTACTGTACTTAATCTGAAGAGACAAACGGCTAGTTTGGAACTAAGGCTGTTATATTTGATGCACCTGCATCTATCTATCCTAACTAATATTATAAATGCTAAAGTAACTACTGTGTCTGTCTGTCTGCCTGTTACTCTTTCACGCCAAAACTACAGAACGGATTTGAATGAAATTTGGTATACATATGGTCTAGACCCTGAGAAAGAACATAGGCTACTTTTTATCCTGGTATTCTTATGGGAAAACTTTTTAAGGCGAAGCGAACATAGCGGGATCAGCTAGTAATTTTTTTTAAATATATTTTTACTAAGGAATGTATAAGGATTAAATAACATAGATTCACACCAGTGCTCTCTTTATTTTTCCACCTTTCATAGAGTTTTGCTTCATCACTTTACAAATTCATCTGGAATAGTAGCAACTGCCTACCTTGAGTGCAATGATCCCTTAACCCGACTCTCATACAGAGACTCCACTCCCAACATCACCTATCGATTACGCCAGTAATTAAATAAAGCCGTTAATTCAGTCCAATTGGCTCCACCGCAGCCATCAAGATATTCCCCCCTATTCTCGACTCTATTGCCTTCCATTAGAGACTAGTTACACGAGTGGTTCTGGAGTTAGGCGTTAATCAAACCTGCCACACGCCGATGGGAATTTATCTACTAATGGCCCGTTTAGATGGAACAAATAGTCGCAGTTGACCCACAAAGATCAGCGCGACTTTGGATGTGGTTGTCGTAAAAAAACTATTACAAGAGATTAATAGGAAATATTATAGCCTTGAAATAGAACTAGCTACTTGTTAATTTTATAATAATTCTAATTTCAATGCAAGCAAATTTCACTACTTGAAATGTCAAATTTATTCTTTATAGTTTTACCACTTTTTTTAGTACTTTCTCCTATCTAATGTGTACTTTATGTAAATTAAAGATTGATTATTGTGACTTACGAATATGTTAAAAGTACAACTAATAGTCGCTTACATTTTACTTAAACAAGTTAAGCCAAAAAAAAGCTGACACAAAACCCTAGCTCACATTCAGCTCCGCCATCCGCGCACAAGTTATTGGCAAATAAACAACATATCACAAATATCTTGACCGAAGCAACGTTTAGCTGGTGCGGAGCTTGTAGCTCGTAAGTCATTATAACTGCCGTCGACGAGAAATGCCGTGTGGAGCGATAGGATAGAATAGAATAGAAAACAATAGAAAATGTTTATTATCATACATATTCACAGACAAAACGTAGAAAAAAAAACAATATTTTAAAAAGAAAATCTACGAAAACACTTGTCTTTACAATATTTTGTCATTGTTATTATATGGTAAAAGGGGTAGGGTCAGCATAAGCTATGCATGTGACCAAAAGGGCACAGCACAGCGCTGGTTTTCAGCGGACCTTAATCTCATAAATCCACACATGATGCGGAACGGCCCGCGCTGTGAATGAGATCATAATTCAAGACAATTGGTGGACTACAAAGAGTGGAAGCTTGTCCAGAGTCAGGCTCTGCCAAGTTTGGGGTCGGATGGCCGTGTGTGAGATGTCCCCACATATTATTATTATTATTATTATAGAATAGGTCTGCGTTAGGAATGTGGTAGTTGTTTCTTTTTATTTAATATCGATTTTACTACTTTTTCATTTTAACCGGCGTTTTATAAAATAAAGGTAGGTAGTTCTTACAGTGTTTTTGAAACTTTGTACTTTTAAATCAGATACATGAAGTTCAAATGTACTTTATACAAAATCTGGCCCAGTTAAGTAATTTCCAAAAATAAAATTTTAGTACGTATTCCTCTAGAAAGATTCTACTCAAGATTCTTTTTAAAAAACATGGTCGTATCATGTTATACTTACACAACATGAAAAAACTAAGAAAAATAAGCATAAAAAATATATTTTAATCTTCTTATAAAAAAAAGATGTAGCGCTACAAAGGCTGTTTTTCAGTGGCTCTTAAAATTTAATGAATTTTTTATAAGGCAGGTAGGCCTGTTGTTTTATGACAGCAGAAAAGTAATTTTACATTGTGATTTTGAAAATCGTAACGAAATTTCAGTTTTGATATCGAGTTTTATGATATTGTTGTTATAAATAAATGTTAGTACTTTTTATCCTTTCTTTTTTCATGATTTCTATCGAATAACATTATGCACTAAATTTACAGTATTTTTGCGCCGACCTAAATAATTACATATTTTAGTACTCGGTATGCAAACGTAAGTATATCAAATTTTCCCATTTTTTGCGTGACACTGACAATAATTACTAGAAATTACATTTGTCACCTTCTAAAATTAACTAAATAAAACATCAGAGCTCAAAAACAAGTGAATAAAACTATTTGCCATCGTCCAAAAATCACTTTCGCGCGATAGAGAAAAACAAAAGGGCCAGCAACTTCCTTATTGGTTTTCACTTCATGAAGCAACTTGAAGTGTTCTGAAACTTAATATATCGGCAGTTCATTAACTTTGACTTGCTGAGAAAAACAATGCCAACTTTTTTTTTGTTAACTTGTCCCGCCTTCGCTGGCAAACTTTCGAAAAACAACAATATTTTGGTGTAAGTTTTTTTGCTGTTGTTGTTTTTGAGTTAGTGAATTTTATTTTATTTATGTTTTTTTCCAAAGATGCTAGGTACTTGAATACCAATCCTACTATTGCTAAGCAACGTAGTACAGTGTCAGCGTAGTATAGCTGCGTAGCACAGTATCGGCGTAGCAAAGTGTTAACGTAGCATAGCCGCGTAGCACAATATCGACGTAGCAAGGTGCCTCTAAGCAGCGTAACATTTTAATTCGAAACAACTTAGTTTTGTAAAATATTTGTATAGAAAAATATAACTCTCAGAGAAGCCCGTTACGTAGTATGGTAAATTCTATGCCAATAACTTCACTTTAGAAATCACAACAAAAAATCCCAAGATTACTTGAAGTACCTTCGTAAACATTTCCAAATTCCGAACAAAAGTAATACAATATTTAAAGCCAGAAAAATGTATGAATATTTAACTCCCAAGAGTTCAAAGGTGACGGTGAAGTTGGATTCACACAAATACTTACGTCGGGGCACTTTGTCAATTCTCCAAGTTAAAGTAGAAATGGAATGATGCAACATAAACTTCTAACTTCATCGTACAAAGCCACTATTGGGCAGAGTACTTTGGGGGGGGGGGGGCACTGTACTATACTAATGGCAGTATTTACTCACGAGCAATGAAAAAGTTCTAGGTACTTATCGACACCAAATTACTAACCAACATTTTTGACATTTAGAACTTGATAAAAACATTTTAGTTGGTAATATTTTGATTTGCTTTTCGATGTAGGTACTTCTATATTGCAGACGGCGTCATTAAGATAGCCTGTTCCGTTTAGGAGTGATTTGGTGCAATTGTCACTGGCCGTTTTTCATTGCTCGTGAGTAGGTATATCTATTTATTTATTATGAGATACAGATGATAGCGCATCACTATTTTCTAGCACGAATTTCCTATAATTGAAAAATCAATTATGTAATATAGCTGTTCCTGCGAGTTTCGCTTCGCCTTAAAAAGTTTTCCCGTGGGAATTCCGGGAAAAAAGGAACCTATGTTCTTTCTCAGGGTCTAGACCATAATATGTTTACCAAATTTCATTCAAATCCGTTCAGTAGTTTTGGCGTGAAAGAGTAACAGACAGACAGACCGACTGACAGACAGACAGACAGACACAGTTACTTTCGCATTTATAATATTAGTTAGGATTGTAATTGTTCTTGTAACTTTTTGTACTTAGACTAAGCCATTATTACGCCAAACATATAACACCTGTTTTTTAAGAGGTACATAATACAAGAGCGTATGCAGCGTTGCCGTAACTTAGGCTTGGCATTTTGCCATCTTTACGACAACATCACGACTCGCGGAGGCAAAAGTGCAGTAATGTCGGCGGTCCCCACTATTGCAGCTTAGAAGGCAAATGACCTAGACCATACCTAGACTCATCATGACAGAATGAACCTATACAAAGTGTTTCAAAAAGGGTATAAGTACTAATACGAAACCTACATGTGCAGCATGTTATATCTAAGCCCGAAAATGAAATCAGAATTTCAAAATTCGCGAAATTAAAAATTCACTCTTCGTAGTAAAAAGTTACGTGACCAACAAAGTTTCTATAGAAATTGAATTTCTTTTTTCGCGATGTGTGTGATGTGCCTATCCATGGACGAGCTATCAGCCTCAGGGATAGCCTTCCCAAAGTTGTAGCATGAAATAAAAGTCTGTTAATTACTAGGCTTGAATGATGCAATAAAAACATGAGCAATGAAAAATTTCCAGTGCCAAATTACTCCTAAACGTAAAATACGAATTAAATTACGCGTTTTGCAATATTGACAGCTTATCAGGAGCCAACTAAAAACTTACTTAAATATTTAGATCATATTCTTAATAATATACTACACATACATACATATGGCCACTCAATTTTATAATAAAATAATATTTTAGTGACTTTATCACCAACTTCAACTTTGCACCTATCTATGTACATAATAATGAGCCCTTACCTGTTTGTCGGCCAAACTTAGTCCTTTGTTCTCAGCTGTAACTTAAAAGCCTGTTGCGGAAGGCAGGTCATTAATGCTTTTGTTGCATTCTCGCACACACACGCTAGATGGCGCTGTGGTAATGTTTAACAAAATAAGTTTTGACCGCAACGCGAACGACTTTTTCAATATTTTTTCCAGACTTTCATGTGTGCTTTTCGTGTGTTTATTGGAATGTGTTCAATGTTCATGTGTAGTTTATACGTAACAAGATTGAGCGTATTTCACCTTTGTATTCCAGTTTCGTAGTTTGTAATGGAATATAATTTTTGTATAGGTAATTCTGAATATATTTTTTTAATCCTAATAAGACGCGATGATAATATTATTATTAGAAAAAATATATCTTATTAAAGCAGTAAAAAGCGGAATGTTAATTTCAAATTCTAATTACCGAATTGTTTCAACAGATGGCGTTACAAATCGTTTGACTTCCATCCGAGCGATGAGCGGAAAGACTTACAAAACTAAAAACATTCCTTACGGCAATTAATTCAGAGGGAAAGATTTAATCCCTGGCTAACGCAGTCCCATTGCGAGTCACGAGAAAGTTCTAGAAATGAATAGAAACTTTGAATTACTTTTCTCACTGAAAGACGAATAATGAATCGGCTCGGACGCCCGTTATTTGTTCACAAGTTGAAGGCATTATGCGAAGAAAGCCCCGGCCTAAAGGTGTGGCAAAATGCGAGCAATCGCTGCCATATACATTAACAAGAAATTAAAAATTTCCAATAACAGAACGTTAATGGCAGATGGAACTATTTCATTGCTAGTCAATGTATAACCTAACCAACGTTAAAAACACCCAACGTACACACATAATTATGATACCCCTATTTTTCCGTGGGGATTTAAAAATGTTGTCGAATATCGACGTGAAATTCTAAGCAGTTAATTCCGTGTAATGGCGCTCTGCTGCCGTGTTCGCCGAAAGCTTTGATGTAAATAAAATTGTTTTTCAAGCACGACTTCCAGAAGATATTAAATTATGTTTTAGTAATTTAGATATTACGGAGCCGTGTGATTAAAGTTTCTCGCCTTGTTAGCCCAAAACAGAAAATAATTATTGCGTTACATGCTCGTTTTGAGATTTAATTAAGAATTTGTGCCGCATTACTCCTTTATATTATGCTGAGCTGTTCTGTTTTCTTCTAAGATGTACCACCCGTGGTTAGTAATACTGACTCTTATTCCAAAGGTCCCGGGTTCTAATGCAAACGTTTGAAAATATATTTTTACATCACTCATGTTTTACTCACATACCTATATTATATACTAGCTGTTCCCGCGCGCTTCGCTTCGCCTTAAAAAGTTTTCCCGTGGGAATTCCGGGAACAAAGGTAGCCTATGTTCTTTCCCAGGGTCTAGACCGTATGTATACCAAATTTCATTCAAATCCGTTCAGTAGTTTTGACGTGAAAGAGTAACAGACAGACAGACAGACAGACAGACAGACAGACACAGTTACTTTCGCATTTATAATATTAGTTAGGATTTAAACATACATATTTATCGTCAAAAGGTGTTTTTCAAATTGTGTTTTGAAAGTTTCATTGAGCATTGAACGTTACAGAGGGTACTTGGCAATGTTTGCGCACATTATAAAGCTATTATTGCACCAAATCGTGGTTTGTTTTGTCTGTGTGTTTATTCTACTCAAATACACCTTTATGTGGCCGTCGAACAATCAATTTAACGATGTATTGAACCATTTACACTAGACCTATAGGTTACCACCACAGAACATGAGCAATAAAAAAATCTTAAGCAAAGTCGCATAAAAGTCTTAAGCAAAAGCTTGTCAAATCTGACATAATTTGTATGGATTGATTATTATTATTATTATTAAATTCTTTATTGCACAAAGTAAATTGGTACAAAGGCGAACTTAATGCTAGCAGCATTTTCTACCAGTTAACCTTTGGTGATGTTGAAATAATGATTGATAATAATGAATGTGAGATATTTTTATTTCCGATGTTATTCAATCTAAATTATTTGTTTAAAAAGTACCTATGTTTTATAAAAATAGATCGCAGCGGTAGTTCATTTTAGAATTTTTATTTAACCCTTAAAATGCGACGGCTTTGAAACCATGCAAAATTAAAATGCTACCGAGAATATCTACTTTTACAATATTATAATAACAGCATATATTATTATAAGCTAGAAAGCACACACCGAAAACCTATTTCCAACTCAAGCAATGTAGCAAAACAACTCTTGTGCGAGAATTAAGCGTATTACAGCATACGCCAGACTGACAGAGGCTTAGCAACTGTTAACCACTAATCCACGGAACTCCAGTTTACCTTAAACTTAGTTTAGACTAGAACATTGCGAGGGAACTGGTCCCGGCAATGTCGGTTTCAATTTATCTTTACGTTCAATTCATTTATTCTTAAGTCTGCACCCGCATCACTGACTTTTAGTTAGATATATCGAGCCGAGTATTTTTTATTCTGATTTACATATTACGTTAGTTCTATTTCTTACTGTTTTTTATGGGACTACACCTAATACCTTTCAATAGTCCACCTTTGAGCCTTAACGCACAAAATCAGCTCCCCATGATAGCTAGACCTGACATCTATTGTAAAATTTTAATGTGTTAAAGAAAAAAAAGTTCACGATGTTTTACTCAACTGGTTTAAGATTTTTGCGCTCAAAATCGTACCTTAGTGTGTTGTTAACATCAGTTGCTGGCTGTGTAGAGATAAAACGTTCCCCCAAGGCTTTTTACGCCGCAATGTATCTCGCTTCATCGGTTAAGAGAGCGTTTAAACGAGCATTGTAAGAGATATAGTAGAATTTCCACTTTCAGAGTAGATAATAAAGGGTTTTTTAAACGCTTGTGGTACAGATTTAGAAAATATGCATTTTATTTTTATTATTTTAAACCCAGAGGTGGTGTATCGTTTTATCAGTCATTTGTAAGCGACGATCAACGGGGTTAATATTTTTTTGAACCTATGACAAAATTATATGGGTGCTTACCTACTTACATAATTTGACGTTTGAAATAGTATTCTGTCTATGTATTTGCGAGATACCTATGGTCGGACGGTTTTTATTTTTATTTTTATTTTACTGATACCACCACTGTTGATAGTTTTATAGTTAACATAGAGGGTTCTTTTAGTGGCTGTAGTTTGATACTAACGCAAACTGGCCCTGTAGCACAGGGCGCTATAAAGACGTGACAAGAGTTCGCCATCGCGCTGCTCGCTCTTGAGGCTGCGCGATGTGAGTGAGCGCGATGTATTACTCTTGTCACGTCATGCGCCCCGTACTAGAACTTCTGATGTGATTATAAACAACCCACAGGATCAACTAACTAGTATAATAGTATATGATATTTTTTAACTTAAATTGACGACCGAATGGCGTAGTGGTTAGTGACCTGACTACTGAGCCGATGGTCCCGGGTTCGATTCCCGGCTGGGGCAGATATTTGTTTAAACACAGATATTTGTTCTCGGGTCTTGGATGTGCCCGAAAAATGGCAATAGGCCCGCCCCCTATTACATTGGGACTAACATAACACTCTGGCGAAAAGTGGGTGCAGCAATACACCTCTGCCTACCCCGCAAGGGAGTATATTAGTACAAGGCGTGAGTGCGTGTTTCTTTAGTTTCTTTTCTTTTTAACTTAAATTGAATGGTATTTTCAGTTCAGAAAAAGGATTGTAGAACTGCCTTCGGAAAGCTCAGTGATAAAATTCCACCCTGTATAAAGTACGGAACTTAAAAGCTTGTAGAATAGTAGCGATTTCCAATACATTAATCTTCCTTAGAATTTAATTGCTATCTGTTTTTATTTAGCAGCGAACAAAGTGATTGTTACATACCGAGTTGCTGGCATTTGATACTCGTAAGCGGCCATTTTTATTAGATCACAAGAAATCTTATTTTGTTTAATTCTTATTTTCTTAATTCCTTCTTGTCAATTCTTCATTTAGTTTTTTCGATGTAGGTATGTTATATACGCTATTTTAAATGGTTATTTTTAAACTATGTAGCTGCCGGCGCTTTGGGGACCTTTCCCTCGGATGCTTTTCGGAGCGTTATTGTTTTTATTAGTTATGAGTTATTCTTGAGTTTAGAATTATTTTTTTCCTTTTTGTAAATTTGTATTAGATGTAGCAAAATAATATTTACATAAGTTATTATTGAAATGTTTACCCAAACATCCATTTTGCATTGAAGGACCGGGAAAACAATCAAATTAAACATTACAGAAACTAACTGCGTTTCTGGTATTCTTGGCACAAAAATCTAAGCATAGACGACGCAAAAGTATGCTACATCTTAAACACGGTTAAAAAAAAGAATTATAAAATCCATAATGTTATAAAATAAAACATGCAAAAAAGTTTCTACTGACAGCGCTGCAGTGACAATAACTGTAAAAAAAAAATTCAGCAGAAAAACTTGTGTTAAAAAACTAAATTTTCATTCCTGAAATATCCTCTCTGAAACGACAAAGGGCACGGGTAGCAATAAAAAGAGAGGATCGGAAACGTGCCTTAGCCATCTATCGGGTAGACATTGAACTGGTCGTTTTTTTACATTTTTTCCTGAAGCGAGCAAATGAAACAAATTCAGTTTGACTTGGAGCTGTCACTGCGGAGGGCTAGTGTGGTTTCAGAGGGGGTATCGTGGAGTCAAAAAGAAGTAACATTTACGAAGTAATTAGTGTCAAATTCAATCCATTTTGAATCACCGGGCTAAGTATTATGTGAATAAAGATTTTTATTTTTGATTCGAATCCGAAACTTTTTTTTTGCCTGTGAGTTTATTTAGTATTTACTTAAACACAACATAAGCTACAACTGGCGTACGAAAAATGCCAACAAATCTCTTTCACTAGAAAACGCATTAAAACAGACTACACCTACAATATCGGAAGGGTGAATGTAAATAAAGTCAGTATCGTGCGAGACCTCGGGGTTATGTTCGACGAGAAACTCACATTTAACGAACATATAGAACATATTTGTAAGAAAGCTTATCAAATGCTTGGGTTCGTGCTGAGAATTTCAAAACCTTTCAAACAAGTTTCCACATACATAACACTATACCAGTCATTAATACGATCCCAATTTGACTTTGCATCAGTTGTGTGGAACCCACACTATGCAGTTCATTCAAATAAACTTGAAAGTATTCAAAAAAGGTTTGTCAAGGCTCTACATTTCAGGCTGACACACTCCCGAGGGCATTACGCTGATCTCCTAGCTCTCTACAAACTGCAGCGACTTAGTGATAGACGGACTTTACAGGACGCAATGACTCTCTACAATGTATGTAACAACCTCTACGACTGTCCCGCCTTACTGGAAAACATACACTACAGAGCACCCTCGCGACCATCGCGATCCAAGGCATTGTTCTCCCTGGACGCCGCGCGGACCAACAGCGGTAGTCGAGCACCTCTGAGACGGATGTGTGAGACGTATGATAAAGTACTCCACCCAGTTGACTTATTCACTATGAGTAAATTGAAATTCAAAAATCAAATAAGATGTATACTGGATGATACTCAAAATGCGAAGCCTAGTAAATAATATAGTAGGTACTTACTAAAAATACTGTAGATATAGATTTTCAAAATTATATATAATAATGTAGAATTTTCAATTTAATTTAATTAGACAATAATTTTATAATGTATAATAATTAGGATGCATGATTTATTTTCCCTTTTAATAAATTGCATGCTTAATTTTAGTCATAAATATTTTTATATCTACTAAATTAATTCTAAAATGTCACCAAATAAAGTATTATAATATTATATCCCTGAGAAAAATGTTCAAGGAAGTAGATTTAAGCATTTATTTTATATCCGTCTGCATATTACTCTCTGTGATCTATTTCTGTTATTTTTCCTAAATAAATAAATAAATAAACCTGTTCGAATAGCACGACCGTTTCGGGACCCATTGGCACAAAATAAAGTGTACACACACAAACAAACTTATAATACTCCTTTATTTCGGTCGGGTGTTGAACCTGAATCTGACTTAGCTCATGTATTTATGCGAATTTACTGATATAGTTGTATTTTATTACATCTTACTATTTTAATACGGTAGCTTTGTAACGTAATGGTAAAACCCTTTTTGGCTATTTTATAAAGTAGTAAATCTTTTATGTTTATTGCTAAAAAGTACCTAGCAAATCCTGACAGTCTCCAAATGTTAACTTACCCACAAGTTAACATTTATGACTTATTCCACTGACAGTATAAAATATATTTTATAAAAAAAATTGTTTAATATACACCTAACAGAATAGAGAAACACAACCAAAGTTAAAGTTAGAACTAAAGTTAGTACATTTGGAGAGTTTTTTTTTTGCGTATTTTAAAGTTCTACAGGATGATTGGTAAGTCGTTTCAATTTAAATGGATTGTGGAGGAAGGAAATTCCAGGTAATTTAACCCTATAACACCTTATCCAAAACATTTTTTTTTGTATACTAATGCCTAAATTTTATGTTTTAAAGAAATAGCCGTATTTGATTATTTTTATTATTATTTTGCATTCCATATGAAAATGTACAGTAAGTATCTTGTAATCCTTCCCAATCTTTATTAAATCTTTTTCATCACCAAGGATGCATTAAACATGGCGCTTGACTCTTTCAGATAGGCTATAAAAAAACTCGTAACTTGGCCATTTCTTTTACGACCCCTGTGTCGGGAATATTGTAAAAACTCTAAATATTTGATTTCGTCACGTTTTTCGCCAAAATTTATGTTTTGGCTGGACCCAAATTATATTTGTTTCAGTGCTTGGTCAGTTCTCGAGCTTCTTTGTTGTTTTATGTGACTTTGGAAACTTGTAAAGTTGCGATGAGACTTTAGCTTTTAGTAATCTTGTTTAAGTGTTTTCAAGCGACATGGGCTGCTTAAGTATGTACTTAGTGTCTGGCTAGTTTTGTTTTAACTGAATCAAAAACATTAAGTTTTTTATTATATTGTTGAGATACATTAAGAAAAAGTTTATTTTGGTCGACCTGGAATGTTTTAAAGAGTCGGTATGTAGGACTTTTGGATTATGTAGTGTAGTGGAATAAGGCAGCGTTCCCACTACGCCGGACCGGCAGATCTGCCGCGCCGGCAAATCTGCCGGAAGAGCTAGTGGCTGTACAATTTATATGAAGCTATTCACATTATCCCGGGTCCGGCATTTTTGCCGAGGCCGGCATTTCTACCGAACGCTTTGTCACTACGAATTGCCGGTAGAACGACCGGGCCCGGAGTAATGTGAACGAGTTTGTGCCGGTATCTGTCCCCCGCTCGCCCCGCTTATTTTGCCTTCTATTAAGATACCACCACAACACAACAATTTCGTCGTCCATTGTGCGCGCAGGTTCAAATTCAACTGAGGACTGTCTGAATTTCTTCCGGGATCCGATGTAATGTGAACACTCTGTCCGGTGTCCGGTTTTCGGCAGATCTGCCGGTCCGGCGTAGTGGGAACGCTGCCTAAGAGTACGTACCTATTCTTGTTAACTATTTCTACTTGTATAAGAACATAGAAAATCATATAACAGCTGAATCAAGGCATACAAAAACATCGTTAGTAACATTTCAGTTTTAAACAATCCAACATTACTTTAAACACACATTGAGCAGAAACACAAACGGGAGACACAGCGGAAAATTCGATTGAAATGCAAGTAACAGAGTAGTTTTATTGAATGTCTATTTTAGAAAGTCGTCTAAATCTTAACTGCTCAAGCAGGCTGCTGGAAACTGTGCTCGAACTCGGCACTGCCAGGAAGAAAATTGTTCCCGGCGACTTGAGCAACTTTACCCCAACTACTATGAGTCGCGATCTTCACCGATTTTCAATGGCGAAGTAATTCAAACTTCACCAGCAACATCGGAATTTATTGCGACATATTTTAGTTATTTTGGCCGATCTTTTTGTTGGCGAAATTTATTTCTTCTGTCGCCAAAGTTGGAGGAGTGGATAATTGAATGAAAAAAAACTATTGTCGGCTGTATGTCACTGTCGGCGTACAATGGCCGGGATAATACGTTAGAAGAAATCGTGATACAAAAAATTGGGAACGTGGAAGGAAAACCGTATCTATATTTCAGTGATTCATTCCTGCCCTACATGGAAATTTGGATAGCAATCCATCTTGCGTTGCCGATTGAATATGTGCCGATGTGTTGGAGTACAGAGACGTTTGTTATCGCGAAGAGTTTGTTGGCTGTTTATGTTTTACGCGTTACAGTTATAACACACGTGTTGATTTAGATACAAGCAACATGCTTCTTTTACAGTGGGCTAAAACAAAAATGAAAATATATATTGGTATAAGTAAAATACCTACCACCTGGAAGATCAAAGTTATTGGAGCATACTTGCTTGTATAAGCTAGTATGTTAACCCATCACAACCTATTTACATAGTTAATTAACAACACAAACGATAGCAATAACAAAATAAATATTCCATCAAACATGGCCACGACATAATGATAAATAATTAGGAGCAAAGGTCACCCATATTTCTCGCTCCACTGTAAGTAGGCGTTCATTAGCGAACACTTCGGTCCGCCGACCCACTTTGGGAGCATTCGCGAAGCACAATTGAGAAAAACTGTAAACACGGCGCTCTCTCTCAAACATGCCCCGTAAACACAATACATAGTGTCAGTGAATGAGCTTTGTTTTCTAGTGTGAGATTAAATGTGGCGGTGCTGGCGATTTATCTTGAGGAATTTGAGGAAAACACAAGTCGGAAAGAACGAAAAGTTAATTGACACAAACTTCAGTATTATATTTATACACATTATACAGGATGTTGCAAAAAGAGTAAGCTGAAAAGAGATAGTCAGTAGGGGGACATTCTTAACAACGCTTTTTCTATGAATTTTATGATGGTTTTGAAAAATACAACGAACATGCATAGTTTTTGTACTCTTTTTGCAATTGAAGTAAATCGCCAGAGCGGTAGCACAAAGGCCTTGAAACTCGACAATTGGCCTAAATCCTTTTCTATGTCATCGACTTTCAATAGAACTGCGCATGGAAATCTATTATTGATGAATAGTTAACTATTCTGTGAAATAAAAAAATACCTATACCTAAAAACACGTGATTGCGCTTTAGAAAAATTACACGATCGAAAGTTTCGCGTATAAATATTAATTTTATGTAAAAGTAACATTTTTGGACAATTTAAAGAGTTTTCGGTAATATTTAGCTAAGTATATATATAATTTATGGCCACTTATGCAGCACATTTAATACGGTAGGTATTGAAACTTTTATGAATTCAAACATTGATTGAAAGCAAAGCACAGAACTGACTTATCCAATATTGCCACGATGATTGAGGCACAGACATAAGAATATCCTTCCAAACCAAAAACAAAAGAACATCTAAGTTTACTCCGCAAAAAACTTTCTCCCGTTACATTTCCAATGCACAGGAGCGCGTTAAAACTGCAATCACTCCGTGAGTACTGACTGGCGTGAGTCGTGAGTGAGTGGCGTGAGTCGTGAGCGAGTGACGTGACGTGACGGCTCTTCAGTCGCCGACATTCATTAGTGCTAGTACTCCTAGTGCACCGCTGACTAGCCGCTAGTGATGTCTGTAGATTTGTGTCGAAATTATTATTATTACTTATTTAGACTCTGAATTATTTCATCTGGGTATCTTCCAAAAGTGCCCATCATTGATGATGCATACGTCCAAGTAAGTATCATTTTCTGACGTTGCCGGTGTCGTGTGTCGGCAGATCTGTTCGCAAGAACTTATGAACTGTTCTCGATGAGTCGTGAAACTTTTGCAATTCATCATAGTATTATATGAACTTAAAAATCTATTCCATCGCAACTTTATTATAAAATTTGGGCTTACAAAGTTGGTGCTTGGTATGTAGGATTAGAAAATTAGCTCTATAAGAGATCTGATTACTTTTTGACAGTAGGAGCTACAAACCTACATAGTCTCGTGTTGGCAACATTTAACATGAAATGTTTTTGAGGGATATTAATCGACAATACATAACCTAACCTAACCCCCTCACTACATCGCCAGTACCTATGCCTATGTAAAGTACTGCAGGAAACCGTGTGCGTGCCTGACAAATGATTTTGGCACTTATGCCCTCGGGATAAAGTACGTGTCACGTGCAGTTAATACGTGGTCGTAGGTAAAACGTGACAGGACAACTAAAATCGCGAAGCAAATTTAGCTTTACTTGTGTGAATTCGTAGTTCTTATTTTTGGAACACAACTGTGTCCTTTTCCACTAAACTTACTGGATAATGGATACCTGTGAGATAAAATACATGCTGTCAATGTCCAACACAGAGAGCGACAGCACGTCTTTTATCCCGCAGGTAGCCATTATCCAGACAATGTGAAACAACCTAAAGGTAAAGATTTATAATAATTATTTGTTTTTGTAACGAATTACACATACATATTTCTGTGCAAAACTATCCAGGGCAAAACACTACATTGAACCATTGTACAAAAAAAAACAAGCACTATTTTACTTTTCATGAGAAGTAGCCTTGTTTTATCAGAATCCTCTATTATATTTGCTCATAGCGCCGCGAAATTAAATGGCAAATCCACCTGCAAAGTAAACAAGTGAAAGCCACCGTTCGGTCCCAGCATTACTTACATTGTCTCTGCATGGGAATAAAATGAAAGATTGTGAAATGTCAGCATATAAAGAAACGTTTTATTATTTCTTTAGACAAAAATACACTCATGAGCCAGGTTTGCTGCTGTGCCACTAGTTCATTGCTCGTTAGTGTAGTATGTCCTTGTCCATGTGTTCAGATAAGTAATGTTCTCGCCAAAGTTACATTTCATCATCATCAGCCCGTTAACATTCACTGCTGGACTAAAGGCTAATTACCTAATGTATCCTCAAGTTTTATTCTCCAGCCACTACCCTCTTTACTTGGTTAGATCGTCGGTCCAACCGGTTGAAGGGTATGAGGGTATCCCACGCCTCGGTTGCCTGTTCGTGGTCTCCACACGAGAACTCTTAAGATGTTATGTGGCGTACAATTAGATTCTTAAATAAAATTGTTTATTAAGTACCTAATAAGAATGTACGTTCATCTTGAATTTAACTGTGATTCGTACACAGAAGTTGTCAGATTTCAATTACGTTGCCTTTGAATCGCAAATTCAGGCATTTTCGACTATGACTGTCTAATGTTTGGTTATAATCTCAGACGCACTGATTGTGTGGCTTTGTAGATTATATTGCGAGTTGGCCTTTGTCGTCACTTCAGTTATGTCAAATGAAGACAATCTAGTTATTAGAATGTCGCTGATTAAACAATAACATGCAAACACAAAGGGTGTAGCGGTGTAACTGAGACTGAAGTTATCTAGGCCAATAATTATTATATTAAACTGATATTTAAATTAAAAAAAAAAAATTCTCGTTACGCTTGAAAAAACTAGCCTAAGTTTATATATTCACTCGCTATCCCTGCTAATTACAAGACGTCATATTACCATTTCGGTGAAAAAAACACTATCAATAGGCCTCTGTCACTCTGCCTTGCCTCTGTCACTGTAAAACCTAATTTCTGCCAACATTGTAAGACGGCGACTAAGTAAAGCCCTTAAAAATCTATTTATCATACAAAATAAATCCAATTTTATACGCTTTCCATAATTATGATCCACTCTATGAACCGTTTTATTAAACCATCGAACAGTTATAAATTATCGCCATTCATTCGCCGAAAAATTGCGCGCCCCAAACTTGGCCAGCGAAAACAATAACTTTTAACCCTACGCCGTAAAAAACAAGGTCCATAATCATTTCTACGCGAATAATGTGGCAAGTTGACGAGTTATGCCGTTAAAAATACGACGCCCAGAAATATGTGGAGAGCGGGAATTTTTATTGCCCGTAACATAAACCCTGCGAAAGGAAAATTCATTGTAGGGATGATTACCTTATAACCTCGCGTATACGCTAGAGTTTGGAAGTCTGTCACTTTATGACGTATAACGTATTGTTCTACTCAGGTATTACGAAAGGACCTTATCTTGTGGACTTTAAAGTTGAAAATGACAGAAATACTAGAATTTCCTATGATAGTTTTAGGTTCCTTATCTCATCCTGACCCTTACTTCTGTTTTATATCCTTCAAAAGGAAGTTAGACCTTTCATTTTATCTATTTTGTTAATATTTTGTCCTGCAATAACAAAACTACATTTACCTAAAATAGCTTAACAGAGCCTCTCACTGTGTCAGTTCAGATACATCAGAAGTCAGTAGTCTGTCTTAAAGACAGTAGGTATAAAAAAATATGAGGGATGTTCGCGTTTCCATCGAGTTAAGCACCAATAAAGGAAAGAGTCGGCATTACTTCTGGTCAGATTAATTCCGTGGCCATTCAGTCAGCTCCGCTCCTGAAGGATGTGTTCCCCTCTCATAAACTTGTATAGCTCTGTCCTTGTTTAATAAACTTAGCGTTTTGTGACGCAAATAAGAATGGAAAAGTATGGCCCAGTAATTAACAGTTTTATAGACACTTCTTTTATGCTGCTGTTATCCTGGTATCTGTAGTTGGAATCTTTATTTGTATATTGTATGTATTTATTATGTCGATTCTTAGGAAAATTACTTAGAGATATTACAAAACACCGCTACGTTTTTATTAATACTTATATTAGTTTGAATACCTATAAGTTGTCTGTTCGTTATGTTTTCTGTCAAATTTCATAATTGCTGTCAATACAAGTGCATATTTTTGTAGTTTGGGTACCAAAAGCTAACATTAGAAATCTAAATTTTACAATAAACCAACAGACAAACCCGCTCAAAAACAAAACCTTTATTTTAATCATCGTTATTACAGGTGTAGGTATGTTTTCTCCAAGTTAGTGTCGTTACATCTCAAAGACCTTACCCGCAAGCATACGTTAGTACGCACAAATTTAGATCTTAGGTGCGACGTACACATATTTCCACTCTTCACAGCCCCGACACCCCTATCACAGTGACAAAGTGCGACAGCGCCGACTATTTACATACATATTTACACTATCTATTATACTTTATATGTTCCCTTGAGCGCCTGAGGCACGTAGGTTTCGAATGAAACGCGGGCAGTGTGCGATCTCCATTTTTTATATGTGACAAAAAAGAGGTGATTGATCTCAGCTTTAGTATATTTTACTAAAGCTGAGATATAGACTTGCTGCTGCAATTAGGGGAATATGTACAAAGTTTCCACACGAGAGAGCCACGTACAGGAACTTCACCCCACTCAGAATAGAATAGAATAGAGATGTTATAATTTTTTGGCCATGACTGTCGGAATCGGATAAATTTATTACATTTTTATTCTTTTTTTGTTATATCAGACAATAAAAATCTTTCTTGGACATAGTTTTTTAGAAATAACAAATGTTACGTTTGACAACAGATTTCGATTGAAAATTAGTTAAAATGCAATCCGGGTATGATCCCCGATAGGGGCAGAAATCTGTAAAGACAAATTTTAATAGCTATTCGTATTCTGGTCTCATGCGTCAAAAATTTTATAATAATATTTCGTTGCTACGTTCATAAAAACACGCAACTTTTGAAACCGTAACTTGACAAACAACCGTACTATTTTACTTTTACTTTACCAAAGCCTAAATCAGAAGTAACAAGCTGTCCCCCTCTGTGGGTTATATCACGTCTGGGGCAGGATGTTTTGATATCAGTTTGAGTAGTTACGTGGTTTTTGCTTTTTAATTTTGCGTTAGTGCTTTCATACGCCCCTGTAAGGAGAGATTTATTTGCCTCTTTGAAAAACGTATCCTGGAAACAGGTTATACTTTCATTTTCTTTTATATATTAAATACGAGATAGCTACTACTCTATTACTTACTTAAATAATATGTATTATAATAATACACATACCTTATTTCAGGAATTTGTTGATAACAGTGTAGTGTAGAGCATAATCATTTTTGTAGTTTAGCAACGCTTTGTGAAATCTTTTGCAGTTAACGCAAACGGAGCGTGGGACGCCTTCCATTATACCAACGACCTAAAACAAGTAGCCGGTAGTCATTGACTGAGGAAGGCCAACGCCAGAGATTCTATTCTCCTCCTTAAAACACAAATTTCAAACTGTCATTTAGACCTTAAACGACATTTTCTAGGATGCGTTAAAAAAACGATTATGTAGAATTAATGCATTCAGTAGTTGATATAAATTTATTTGGCATTTAAAGGCGTCGCGTCAAAAAAAAACATTTCTGATCCCTTCGTTGGAACTGGGAACGAATCCAATGCAACATTATGCACAATGGTGGCACAACTGCGTGTTTGTCACTTGAGAATCTAAGCTCAGAACAATAAGAGAGTTTATAAATGGCAGTTGCACACTATCCACAGTTGCATTATCAACCATCACAGTGCTCCAGTGCAGGTTTCCTTCCTTCACACCTGACTTAGAGCACCTATCTTTGATTGATGGCGCTCTTGACGTGTGAGAAGCAACGAATGATATACTACGATGCTGATTTATGAACAGCGTTATGATTCTAGTCTATCCATCAATCAAATGTCGTATGAAGGGGACTCAGGCGCGGGGCACGCGAATATAACACCAATTGTTATGGATACAGTTTCTATTGTCCCGTGGAGGTCTTGAGCCGGTGATGAAGATGTATTTAAGAGCGATATTAATCTGGCTTTAGCTGGATTGATGTTGTTCCGTGAAATTCGTGTAAAAGTTGGTTTGCCAAATCGTGTTTTCGGTGTCAATGTTTTATTGGGTTGGATTGAAATCAGTGTTTATACTTTTGATCAAAAATCTTCTTATGTAATCAATACTAAAAAGTAACATAAATAACAAAATTTATTAGGTTTTTTTTTTTAAATAGCCTATTTGGTTTCCCACTGCTGGGCAAAGGCCTCTCCTTTTTCCTTCCACACCCTTCGCTCCTGTGCACCCTCAGCCCAGTTATTATCAAATTTGTCCAGGTCGTCCCGCCATCTCCGTCTCGGCCTGAATGAATTAATTTATAAGGATAACTTGTTTTATTTTTATAATAATAAAGATAAGATCAAAAATATTTACTTACCTGTTACTGAAAATAATAACAAAATAGAGATTCTTAATTCTAATCTTTACAGCTGTTTTAGTGAACCACTTTCACTTTTAGCTTTTCAAGGAAATCGTAAACCTTTTGATGTGGAACACCCAACAACAATACACTTTGTTTTAAGTCTGCTTTCCAAACAAGAGAAAACGGTTCCTAAGGCTCTTGTATAAAGGTTTTTTCAGGTTTTACAGGAGTCGTTTTGTTAAGTCAGCACGTTATGTATCCAATAACTGAAGGTCCAGGTGCTATAAACGAAGAAAGCCATTGTAAAGTTCTGGACACACTCAATGCTCAGATATTTGTTGCATAAATTCTATTGTAGAAAACGGTTGACTGAAAAATGGGTTCCGCTCATCTCGCATAATCTTTATTGACCAAAACTCATTTCGCATAACTCGTATGGTCTAAACTTTTTTGGCCGAACCATCACTTTGCCAAGACTTATGTGGCATAAGGCTCGTTTCGTCTAAAACTCTTTAGGCACAATCTTTAAACACCTAAGTTTCGTTTGCTCAAATTTATGTTCGTCTATACCTATGTATAATCTTGTTTCTCCTAATGTTATCTTAATAAATAATATATTAAGTATGTAGTAAATGTACAAATTGTGGTATTTTTCTCCTACATCCCGAAAATCACCATATTGTATGATCAAAAAATCGAAAGTTAACGACCAATATAATTATTACAAACCCCATGAGATCGAAACCTAAAAATAGGTGCGACGACGAGCAAAGCGAGGAGGAGCGTGTTAGGTGCACATGTTCATCAAAACCAAAGCGGAGCGCAGCGAAGCGGAGCGGAGCGTTTTCCAAACAGCGGAAACAATACAAGGCACCAGTTTGCGCTATGTAGGGAGACGCTCCGTCAAAGTAAAAGCCAAACGAATATTATTACTTTGTATAAACCTAATAAACCTATGACATAGCATTATTAGGCTATTCAAGATTTGGCCATACCATTATTAGGCTAAACAATGTTATGCGAATTAACTTTTTACTAAACGAGATTTATGCCATACGATTTTCGGCGTAACGAGACTTTGACCAAACGTTACTATGCAATACGAGATTAGGCAAATAAATCTTATGCCAAAAAAGGTAGAACCCTGAAAAATATATATGCACTCACGACTGTAATCCCCGAAGGGGTAGTCAGAGGTGGCTCACAAGCGAGCCACCCACTTTTCGCAGCACATTTGTACTCACGTGATAGGTTGCGAACCATATCGCCGTTTTTTAAATAAGTACAATGCACTTAGGACGCACATTCTAGAATCTAGATGTGCAGGTTTCCTCACGATGTTTTCCATCACCGTAAGAGCACGTTATATTATTGTACTTAAACTCCCTATTTGAAAACACAATTGAAAGAATTCATTGGTACAGGCCAGGATTTGAACCCACGGCCTCTCGATTGAGAGGACGAGGCCTTATCCATTACGCCACCACCGCTCTCACGGAAAAATCTATGCCATAGAATGCCTATGCCATGGCTTGTAGTTTGCAGTAGACTATTACTGGCTGTGTGGGTAAAGTCATAATGTAATTTTTTGCATGCATTATGTGAATTGAATGTTTAACTATATTATTATTTCTTTATTACAGGTAATACGAGATTTAACTGAAATACTGTATAGTATGGGTGAGTAATTATGGCCACGGTGGAATAAACTAATTTAGTATTTCAAGATGTTTTATTAAAATATCTAGATCACTAAAGTAGGAAGAAACAGAAAAAGTTACTCTTAAAACTAACATAAAATATTTGAGCTTACATTTCGCCCGATAGATTCACTAGTTAAATATTTGATCTGGTAGAGCTAGGTAGCCAATAACAGTCAGTACTAATGAATTGATGGAAAGGTAGAGTGCTTTGCTCTGTCGCACTCAGCGATCGTGGATTTATGAAAGAGAGAGACGGGATACGGTTATGTAATGTGTTAATTTTTTTTTTGTGGTAACTGTAAGAAGCGTGAAAATTCAGGCGTTTGAAGGAGAAATGATTGTGAAATTCAAAGATGACCGCTGCTGCCAAAGAATATTGTTATAATAATGGAGAAGTTCTTTTGTAATCAATAAGTAACCTGTGTAGTGTAATATCTATTTATTTCGGCAACTGTGACAAAAAGTGATTGGTAGACGTTTGAGCATTATGTAGTGAGTGGAAGATATGCCATCAGTAAATTTATATAAATTGCCCAGCAGTGGGACACTAACCAGGCTACATAAAAAAAAAACTATAAATTTTATTGAGTATTTTTTGGCCGCCTGTGCCTTGAAAGTAGATACATAATTGTAGTAGGTACACTTTCAAAGATTGGTAGCATAATTTTTATCCCACATATATATTTTCCCGGATATGATTGTGAAACAGCAGGCCCTCAGGTAATAATCCTATTTCAATGTTAGACAGACAGACGCTTTTCC
Organism: Plutella xylostella; assembly: GCF_932276165.1. Classification (NCBI taxonomy): domain Eukaryota; kingdom Metazoa; phylum Arthropoda; class Insecta; order Lepidoptera; family Plutellidae; genus Plutella; species Plutella xylostella. The sequence goes on from NC_064005.1 coordinate 8,116,210, forward strand.
AAACTATCACCGCTTTTATATGAAGGGAATGGTTCGCGCCCAGACGCCTCGCGAGTCTTGCCAAATCTGAAATTCCGGTGTCAATATGTCGCGGAAAAAAGTTGATCGGAAAATTTATGGTTCGGCACGCATTGGGCCGTAGACCGATCCGATCGACGCCGAATTTGATTGAAAAGCCGCCGGCGTATTGGCTCGCGATATTCCCCGCGTAAAATTGAAACTTTTATCTTCTGTTACTTACATAAATGTGCGGCTTTTGGAATTCAAATTTCGGTTTCCGAATGCTTTTGCGTGATGGCTGCACGCGTCCGCATACGATACATGCGATGTTGATTCGGTCGGGTGTATCAAAATTGCTCATACAGGTAAATTTTCAGCTTGTAGTTTTTTTGCGAGCCATTGCTTTGTGTGCGTATTATCTGTCGTTTCTTGATTTACATCGGTTACTTGTAAACAAGTTTATTTTACACTACCTATGTAAATATTGTGGTATTTAATTTAACGAACCTTTACATTTATTTGTCACCAATATAAATAAACAGACAAAAAATAGTTAAGTATTATAAAATATAAACAAGGCCTTCGCAACGAAATTTGTAATAATGAATCAGTTATCAGTGTGTGTTGAGTAAACTGCTGGCGTTCCATATTTAATTAATAAATAAATATGTACTAAAAGCGATCTCTCAGAGAAATGAAAAGAAGTTAAAATCATATATTAGAAACGTATTGCTTTAGCCAACAGCAACCAGCCATTACATGGCTAGTCTGGATAGATTTATACAATAACTCACTAAGCAATATTGCTGCAAGAGAACGCAAACATATGGCCACACTGAGACAATGTAATAAAGTCTCTATCACTATCGCGTTAAGGATTAGTTAGCGGACGTGGATAATTTGGCAAGGAGCCGTTTCATTTATCCGGGTAACCATCGTTTTCTTTTGCTTTGCCGAATGCTGCGGTGAATTATTGTCGGGCGATACGCCTTTGTCAGGAACGGTATATTATATTTTGTATTGTATAGAGATGTGTTATTTTTGTCGTAGTATTCGGTTTTGGCAGCAAAAAAGATAAGCGGATATGAATAGTACTGATAGCTTGACATAGGTTACAGCTCGTCTGTTATTTCCAACATGATTTGATCATGAATTAGACTAGGTACTTAGTAATAATTAATATTTTTTCATTTCATTATAAGTGTTTGAGTAATTAGTAAGTTTATGATTAGCTTGCACTATTAAATTTATACGAAATCATTAATACTTAATTTGAAACATAATATCATACATTTTTAAAACTGCAATAGCAAATAATATAATAGGACTATTTATGTCGCATGATTTACTTACAGTGTTTTAAAGACTAGATGTAATATTGCCATTTTACGGGCACATCCAAGACCCGAGAACAAATATCTGTGTTTAAACAAATTTCTGCCCCAGCCGGGAATCGAACCCGGGACCTTCGGCTCAGTAGTCAGGGTCACTAACCACTACGCCATTCGGTCGTCACTACTGTGGCACTACAGTGATCTCAGAAGACTGTTCCATTTGTGCTAAATTTCTACGAAATCGTTTTTCCCGAGGACCATAAATTTTGGCCTTCGCTAACAGTTTCTATCGAACGCTCACAGGGATGTTTTCTTATTACGATTTACGACTGTTTATGGTGTCATAAAAGCCTTTTTTCACAAGGAAATGGTGAAATTTTACTGCCAGTTACAGTTTTATTGATATCTCACATTTCACCTTTCATTCACTTTTTTGGATTAGAGGGCTGTAGACGTAAAAGTATTATGGTTGTTAAAATGAAACAGATGTTTAGAATATCGAAAACTACTATATATATTATTATATAAACCATATAAAGTCATGAAAATCAAAAATGTGATTCTACAAAGATTTTATCAGTTTAAGTTATTTACTCGTACTAAATAAATATCGATAGCTCATGTCTTTTTAACAGATTTGTGCTTAAATAAAGGTAATAAGTAGGTACATTGATTAAATACCGGCTTGAACAACTAGTTAGGATCCATTTTAGTTTTCATCACAGATGGACTGTATATTTGCCGTATACTATCGCTCTCACAATGAAGGAAAACATTGTTATCGTGTAATTGTAGTTATTGTACTCATTCAAAAAACGGCGATACGGTTCGCGATCTATCACGTGAGTACAGATGTGTGTACATTGTACAGTGAAAAGCGGGTCACCTCTAACTACGCCTTCGGGAATTATTGTCGTGAGAATAATGTATGTATTGGTCATATTATTTTATACAACCTATGTTTGTCCGCTCACTCTATACACTCTTTTTTCATTTTGTATCCAATCACATGACAACGATTTTATTGGTGTTCGATTACTGTAACTGTAAAGAGCTCGATAATAAATAATGACGTCAGTAAAACCTTACTTTGTTTCAAGCTATAAAATGAAAAATCTATAAAGAATTTAACCGCCAAGCAATAAAGGGCTATTCCGGACAGTTTACAATGTAAAATAGGAGCAATAAAAGTAGCCACCTTTGTTCCCTGATACTATTTAATAAAGTGTAATTTAAAGTAATACTATTGATACATTGACCAATGACATATACAATTTTACTTTTAAAAATCAACAGAACTATCTAAGTAGGTACATGTAAATACTTAAAGTCTATAATATTTAATCTCGGATTGGATGGTCACAAATGTATTGAGAGAACGGCGCCGCGCCGGTAACGCCGATGAAGTGGACGCACTTGTTTTCATTTCTATACTGAATGGGATGCGTCCGTTGCATACAATGCCGAAAAGTGGATGCTACTGAAAGGGGGTCAGGTTTCTTTGCGGCCCACTGTATATTTATTTGGTACGTACTTCTCGGGTTCACTAATAAAATTTCACTCTGTGCAATAATCCACTCTAATCCTCTGTGATCGTGCAGACCATGCATCATTTATACCTGAGTATAATAATAATAGTACAAGCTTTAGGTCAATTTATCACTATTAAGCCTAAAAGCTAGGCCTCCTATATTATACCTATAAATACTAGGGCTCAGGGCTAGGTCACCTCTTACTTTGTGATTTAGTGAGTCTGTTTTTATATAAAGGGTATGCCCTTGAGTGAGGCAACGTGGAGCATCTGCCTTTAATAGGTTCGGTCGTTTGTTCCATTCAGAGATATTGTGATAAATATATTGCAGGGTTCGTTATTCATATTCATTTACTTACTTAATATATTATTATTACTAATTCGATTCATCTTATAATTATGATAATTATTATAATAAATAGTACACACTGACAAAGATAAATAAAGAATGGCTTTGAAAAAAAAATATGGTAATACCTATCGTACGTGTACAGGCGGAGATTTTGAAATAGCGATCCCTGATGATGAAAGGACCAGCTACATTATGTTATAAATCCGGGGACGTGTTGTGTGTGATGTGTGTAGCAGTGGTGTTTATGTGGATGTGCTTGAGCAGCATGAGAGCCAGAGATCGCCATTTTAAAAACTCCGCCTGTATACTTTTAGGCGCAGTCCACCGTACGTATTTATATAGTACTAGCTGTTCCCGCGAGTTTCGCTTCGCCTTAAAAAGTTTTCCCGTGGGCATTCCGGGATAAAAAGTAGCCTATGTTCTTTCTCAGGGTCTAGACCATATGTATACCAAATTTCATTCAAATTCGTTCAGTAGTTTTGGCGTGAAAGAGTAACAGACCGACACAGTTACTTTCGCATTTATAATATTAGTTAGGATTAGGATATCTTATCGATGTTAAAGTTTAAGTGTAGATTTTGTCTAAACGTGCACTTTACAGACATACCAATTTGAATCGATTTACTTACATCAACTAAAATCTCTGAAGGAAAAGTTCAGGACCATTTGGTGTAAATCTTTAACGTGCTTTCTAAAGCTGTATATCTGGAGAGTACACTTAAGGGTCGAGACACACTGAGATAATATAAAGTTATAACCCAGGCACGCTAAACATCCTTGACAGATGAAATAATTTAAAAAGGTCTAGATAACTTTAACAGATTTTCCATAAATATAGGAAACTAAAATCACTAAAAAGTTAAAAGCAAAAACCTAAAAGTTATATATTTGAGAATTGATTTTTGTGTACACTCGAACTAACCAAGATTATTATATTTATCGCGAATCAAAATCGTTGCCAAAACAAGTTCGCGATAGGGAGCCAGGTATTTAAAGAAAGAAAGAAGGCATGTCATTTACACTTCCGTCTATGGCTATACCGAGTCGGCGTTGCTCTATGGTGGCTATGGATACACTAGAGGGCCAGTTGTTTTATGTAGCCTTAGCGTTACTCAAGTATCAAGCTAGGCATGCACAATGTGTATGTCCCCTTACACCTTGCAGCGGCAAAGCACAATATTTATCGCACTCCATCCATTCTCAGTTGAGTCTGTAAGGCAATATGTTTCTTTTTACAAGAGCCCAGTGGTTCAGTGATAGACTGACATACGGGTTCGGAAACCACTACGTATTGCTTCAGTTATTGCCGCGTTTAAAGCCGCTTTTTGAACGTGATTGCTATTTCGCCACAAAGTTTTATTCATACATGTGTATGGTAAAGATACAAAAAATATGTGATTGTCAATCAATTGTATAGTCATCGATGGTAGCGGATCTTTCGTTTTTGAAATTATCATACATGCTCGTACCTACATCATTACTACTGTGATTCAGACGATCGATTTTGGTACTGGAACTGACAAAGTTTGTTAATTTTTTTACCCGTTTATTGTAAAGATATGAAGATGTTTAACAAAGCAAAATTTACTACCTCAATTATCAAAATGTTAGAACAATTTTGTCAACATTAACATAACAAATTTCATTTACAGAAGACTTTATTTACATGGAACTTCTAACACGCCTAATGGAATCTTTCAAACTTGGTCCCGGGAAAAAAACTTTTGAATCATATTACCTCGCAATGCCCCTCGCGAAAGCCCCTCAATAAAAAACTCCTGTATTTGGAGATCCATGTAAAATATACATACCTACGTACATGATACTAGGAGAGTGAATAGGATGGTATTTTATCAGTGGTAAATGAAATGCTAGAGACCATCTAGCAAGACGTAACGACAAATAAAAAAATATATCTTTTATAACCTTTTATTTTAATACTTATTTATATTTTTAGACAATCTTACAACAAGTATCAAGTATCTATCATCAGGGATTCAAGCCCGGATAGTCAACATATCATGATAGTTTTTGCTAGAGGCGCCACTTTTTATGCGATAAAACGTATTTTTATAGTTTTCGACAATCTATCAAACCTACTGTGTGAGGTTTGACATACGGAACTATATCCCCATATCCAGGACTTGCTCTTAGTCATTATTTCCTCCTTTTGTTGGTTTATTGGTTGTCTCTGGGCACTGGCGGAATATTCATTACAGTTTTAGGACGAAAAGTTGGAAGCTTAAGTTGCTAACAGGAAAAATCTGCTTAAATACACGGGGGATTGCGAGCTACTGCTCATATTGTCCCGGATAGAACGAAACAGGCATAGCTTCTTTATCAGATGCAACGAGTTACAGTCTTGGTTTGATGGGGTTTACTTGGAGAAATATTTCCCTAATGAACCATTCCATCAATGTATGTAGAAAAATATACTTACAGATACTTCAATTTTACTAACACAACATCCTAAAGGATCTTTTTACTGCAACATAAGTTGTGACAAGATACTCCTCACAACTTCAAACTTCCAACAATATATTTTTTTTTTTTTTTTTGTTTGGATGTTGCAGTGCATATAATTATATTAGATACATACAGTACCTGGTTATATCATATTCATATTACACATAGGACACCTACGACGTAGTTTCTGAGGCAGGTGATAATAATTAATGAGCTACTGAATTGCGAATGTCGATTATCGATTATACATTGCTAATTGACGCTCCCGTGACGAGCTGGCAGAGGGAAGCGTGCACCTATCGGATTGTCATAAAATGTATGATGAAGTGGACGAACTTGTGTGATTTTGTATAAAAAGAATACTAAATGCGATGCATCAGTTGCGTGGATAGATGGCGCTTACCTTAAATCGACAAGAAACAATTTCACCCTTTACTAACAAACATAAAGAAGTGATTTTTTTGATTGATTTTCAAAGTTCTTTATTAATCATAAGCAAAATACATAAACATTAGACTATAGTCTTAGTTTAACTTAATTTAAAAGGACTTACTTTTACAAGACTAACACGTAAAAGTAAAAAAAAAGTTAAATAACAGATTATATTAAGTTATTATATGCCATTAGTACTCGTATCCTAATTAAGATACATAAAGAAGTACATTTGTCATGTTGCCGCTTTTTGTAAACCTCTTGCAAGCCGACTTATAAGTTATATTTACGGGGGCAAGAATCTAAATGTGCAGGCTTCGACAAAATCAGAATAGTATCAAAAATATAAAATACATTTGATTCCTTACCCTATATTTTTTCACATTGTCCTTGAGTTATCTGCAACACCCGGCCCCAACGAACATCCGGCAACCGTCCGCTCCATTGAACGCGAAAAATATATCATCATCTCATAAAAAGAAAAAAAACTATCACCCAATACGTTTCAATTACTTTTTTGCACTAAAGAAAATAGAAAAGGAAATATTTCCTCGTTGAGCTTTGTGCCAGGTTTTATTATTGCGAAAATGAGGATGTTTTAACGCGCATTTTTTCTTTCCACTGCGAAAAAAGCCATCAATAATTTCATATAAGAAACGATCTCACAACGAACCCTTAAGTAATTTGTGGCCAATATCTTCTAAGCAAATTCGACAACCACAAAGGAACACTCGTAAGAATGTCAGCTCTTTGCAGTCGATATTAAAGTCTCATATCATAACTCATGCATCCACAGCCAAAATAGTAGAGCGGAAAAGAATATGCGTGGCCGGCAACCGGATACAGAAATCTCAAAATGCGACTCAAGTGGGTTGCGATAGAGTTGGTTATTGTGCGTGCACTCGCTGTAGTGGGGTGATCCTATAATCTTCAAGTCAGCATCTCCGACGCCCGCAAACTCGTTAAAGTGCTATCTTGAAGGCTTATGGCTAAATGGAACACAACTTTTTCATCCTGTAGCTATGAGACGAAAATTGTGAAGTGCGCGCGAAGATAAAGCGAAAATGCTATTTCAAGCTAATTTCTTCTAACTCTTAGTTCGCGCTGTCGTGGCATATGTAAATTTTAAGCATAACATTTTAATGCTGGAAACGCTGAGTGGAATGTTTTTAAGCTGGATAAAAATAAAAAAGATAATATAAAACGTCAGCAATATAAAGAGGTTTACGACGAGACTTCGGAGTTGGCTTAGCAACGGTGTTACTTATTTTTAACACTTTAAGCTGTTAACACAAAATAAAAGGCGTAATTCTAGGAGATTAAGATCTGTATTATTTATTTAGATATTTAATATATTCCAGGTAACAATAATAGTTTATTGTATAGTTTATACAGGAAACAAGAGTACCTAATACAAATTCAAGCATAGTAAATATTTTCCTCAAAAAATGTATATCTTTGAACAGAAGTCACCGACATTTTTTTTTATTTTCTAGGTAATAAAGTCCTGCAAATATGATTTAAAATCCTTTCATTTCCAGCTTCCAGCTGAGCGACCAGCTGGTGAGGCGAAAAACTGAACAAACCTGTTATTGGTCACCGTATTTCATTTTGCATACTCTTAGTTGGATTCTGAGGAAATTGTATTATTTAAAATATGGTTTCTTGCGTGAGAAGATAGAAAGTAAAGATGTACGGCATAAAAAAAAATATTTACCTATAGAGTTTCAGGTTACCTAAGTGCCAATTTGGCAATGGAGAATGGAGAAATTGGCACTAAGCTTAAATTTGTTTTATTAAAAAAGGAAAAAATAATTACCTAAGATTTTGCTATTTTCATAAAATATGGACTAAGTAAATATATAGAATTTTGATTTTCATACCATGGAAACTACCCTATTGTAGTTCAGTTGGTACACTTCCGCTTTTCTAAAATTCTACCGAAAAAATCATGTAAAACAATGTATGTCGGGAAATCACCACCACCAATTAGGTAGAACCCTAAAAATAAGAACACTCTCAACAAAAACATCATTTTAGTTTTTCCTGCTTTCATATACTTATCTTTTTTTTGCACCTTTCTACCTTTTTACTTGTACCTCCTGAAGGTTGGCTGGTAGAAAATGCTTTTAGCATTAAGCCCACCTTTTGTACACTATGTATACTCATATTTGTGCAATAAAGTATTAAATAAATAAGAACCACGTTAACGCGGAAACAACAATATAGGTTTTTTTTTTCTCTGAAATGCCTGAAGAATATCGGAATATTTCATCTTTTTATTGAAATAAAGAGTTTTACTGCAAAAGAAATGAATTGCGGCGGTGGAAATTAAATTGTCTTGTCGAGTGTTGTCTGCGTAATGTCGTTTTGCTGGAAGATCTTGTTTGTTTTATTTTTAACTGGCTTTTCCCTCGTGCTTTGCTGAGCGGTTTTCCCGCGGGAATTCCAGGATAAAAAATCACCTGTATGTTAGACAAGGACAACTGTGTGTCAATATACAAAAAAAAAACTGCTATTTTCCTGTGAAAGAGTAAAAAACAATCCTATACTAGGATACTAGGTACTTTTAAACTTTCACGTTTATAATAATTGGACGCTTTATGGCTAATTATGTGTGTGGATAGTGTTCTTTATTCAGCTGGCTATATCATTGTCTTATTTATTGAAGCCATGAGAAACTTCGAACAATCGAATCTATTTTTCTATTTTAGTATCCAAAGCTTAAGCAACCAAAAGACTCAGATTAATACATTCGACGAACACGTTTCATTAACGTTTTACCTAAGTATCTATTCTTTTTTCCGAGAAACGATTGAGTCTGCCAAATCGTTGTTTGAGAGCTTCAACAATAGGAAAACACTTGCACACATCCGTTAAAACTTTATCTCAACAGCCCATCGACAATAAAAGAACTTCCAACTTCAAATAAAATCGCTGAGGCGGCTTTTATTGACTTTCGCATTTCTTTATACTTTTTAAAATTCGAATCATCACAAGCCAGTTGCGTTGCCAAGAAATCTTTGAGTCTGGTTCTAAATTCAAAATTTGCTGCGCCGGAAGGGGGTGTCTGTCCACGCGAGGCGGAAGCGGACAAGCGACGGAACCAGATGCCGGTAACAGCAGATTTCGGAGCTCCAAATGTGTTCTATTTTTAAAACGTGTTTTCGTGATTGTTAAGCCAGATAGTGTCAAGACGCGAAAGGCAGTCGAGACCCGATACGGACCGTATCAGAAAAGCCAAGCGATAAATTTCGCTCGGTTTTATTTATTTTTAAAAGTTGAATAATGGGTTTTCGCATTTTGACAAAATTGCTTTTGTGAATGTTTTGTTGGTAAATTTTTGCCCTCACTTTATTTTTATGTAACATAATTCATATGTTGATGGTGCCACCATTTTTAATTTAAAATAATACTAGTGCTAGAATATAAATAGAGAAGATAAATCTTACTTAAGAATTATTTATGCTTTGTATCAAAAAAAACTGGAATAAAATCATTATTTTTTAACAATCCATTCTGGAAATCACTCGATGTGTCCAAAATTCAGTTCCACGCATAAATCACGCAGTGAACTAGGAATTTAAATCAATCATGTTACAACTACGTGACAGGTTGGAAAATTTATGTCGCGTTATAAGTCAAAACTTCTGCGCTTATTCATGCATTTTGTTACTATTGGAAGCTTTGAAATCACAATAATATTATAATATTTGTTTAGTATAAAAGTATATAATCTATATTTAGTGTATTTATGATATTATAAGTAGCAATAACTAAGTAGATCACATGTCCTTAATACGTTAAATGTGGACGTAGTTTATACATAAATAACAAATGATACGTCATGGACACTCCTTTTGTGCACTCAAAGAGATTGCTTTAAGTGATACGACCGCCTTTTGTACCCTAATTAAATTAAAACTTGATTATTTTATATTTGTTTTTGGTCTACAAATCAAGAGTATTACCTATATCTATCTATCAAACTATCACTAGTATGGTCAGAAGTGAAATGCTCTTCGCTCTACAACCGTAAAGCCAGTTACAAAATTTGGTGAATATTCACCTACATTCTTAGTTGAGCATAAAATCCCGATCGCACTGGCTTCATACGATGCACTAGTGATCTATCGGGCATTAATTCTTGAGCTTATCCTATCGAGCACGGAACATCGTTGGCAGTAGGGTTTACCTTGATAGATAGATCGGTATTAGCCACAGCAGCCGGCTATTGATAAAATACCCGATTCCCCGACTCAGGGAGTTCACACACTCGTCCGAACTGGTTCGCGTTAGCTTTGGTAGGAAAAGTGCATACATAATGTACCTACATGGTGATGAAAAAGTGGTGTAGTAACCGAAAGAGGGAGGTCATTCTGTACTACTTTTGTCCTATGACTTATGAAAATATTATAATAATTATGAGCATTATTTTTTCTTTTATTTTATAATTATGACACAAATTCTGTGGAATCAGTAACGTTATGGTTGCAAGGTTTATTTAGCCGATCAAAGAGCCATTTCAATTATTAACTGATAGAACAACCTGTATAGACAGCGATACTATAATAACTTATATAGGTCTAAGCGAAAATGTAACACTAAAATAATATCGCCTTCCCTTTCTCCGAACTAGGTGTTTAGTATTTACTTCAACATTTAATCGGATTAGTGTAGCAACACCGGCGACGGTAGAATTTAAATTTAAATTTCGAATTGCGGTAAAGACCATTTCTATTTTCAAATGTGTTGCTGTAATTTCGGTTAGTGTTTGTTCTGTGCCGTTGATTTTTGGGCGAATTGTTTGTTAATTCTAATAATTAAACGTGACTGCGATGCATACGTTTGTGTGCCTTCATTACACTTTATAAATGTATACTTTGTGTATTAATTGTTTTTCGTGACTGGAGTAGGATTATGTATTAGATTTTGACTCGACAAATTCATCAACATATAAAATTATTGCTCAAGACAATAATGGTTGTCATTATTTTATACTCAATCAATATCACTGTACCAAGTCTATCACATCTTGTTTACGTGTAAACATCACGAAATGTCATGTCTGTTAGGATGACCTACACGACCTCTCTTCACTAATTTTATTCCGCATTACGAATGACTTTGAAGAAGTGCAGAAGTTGCATGGAGGAAGATGAAACAGCTTCCCATGTCTTGTTACATTGCAAAGGCGTGGAGATACTACGATAAAAAATCCTCGGATCTCCGGGATCCCCCCGAGAAGTCATGAGCAACCTAGGTCGTCTACTGGCTTTCTGGCGTGAGCTTGGGTGGCTTAATAGCTAGTCATCCCGTAGGTATTTCACGCATAATGCCCACCTTAGTGGCTAAATGCGGAAAATCAGCTCGCCATGATAGATAGATAGAATGACTTTGAAATACCACCATGTAATTTTAAGTAACTAAGTACTTCTACTACGTACTTGCCGAAGTAAATATTCAGTCAAAGTGTTTTATCTCCCTCAAAGTAATATCGGAGTCTCCCGACGCTCGGCCCTGGCAAAGCGGCTAAGCTGGAAAATTTCCGGTATTGTTCCTTTTAGATTATAATCTTTTGTTTTCCCTTTTGTGTACACAAAAATGAATGAACTGCTGAAAAAATCATCTTGAAAGCATTGCTACTTCCCGTAGTTTTAATAACGAATATCTGTGATTGACAGATTTCAATCTTGTCTTATAGATTTTTGTTTGATCTGAATAAGTAGGTACCTCTTTACACACAATATTTACCCTCCATTCGCAAAGTCCGGAAATAAGTTATCTGTGCGATAAAATGCTGTTGGCATTAGTAACTTAACAAAGTTACTGTCTTAAATTATAGTTTCTGAGAGCATGATTTTTATTTCACCGATACCTAACTATTCAATTGTCAATAGTACCTATATTTTATACGTTGGATAAAGCAACTGTTACAACTAACATTTACTATTCCATAAAGAACTAGATAGATCTGATTCAAGGTCGAAGTAAAAAATTACATCGATTTTTAAAAATACAGATTGATTGATATAATAATAGGTTCGAATAACGAATTGACTTTAAAAAAAAAATTGATTATATCATAATGCCATAGATACATAAATTACTGTTCTGAACTAGGAAATAATGTATGTCCTGGTACTTTTTGACAGCCTGAGTATACTAGACCCAAAAAATATACTTACATATATTTTTTCTCACACTTTCGGCCTTGATAGAAACGAGCTAGTTCATCAGGGATAGTATTAGCATAACAATATAAGCGCTTACATCATTTTCCCTGAGAGAATCGCATGTATGAGCCATCACTCACTGTCTTTCCTTCGCATGGCGGCTGAAAGTGTAGGTTTTTATTATTTCTCGTAGTGAATAATTACGCGTATATGGACGATCTTTTGTAGTGACGTAGGTTATATTTTCTCTCAGTATTATATTTTTAAAAGTGTATTATTACTTAACGCAAAATTTATTTATTTATTTCTCTAGTTGGTCACGTGAGTTTTCACTATGGGGACCTGGTCTTAATCTTAAACAACTTCTGTTTTCTACAACTTTCAAAATTCCAAAAGTCGTAGAAAACAGAAGTTGTTTAAGGTTACCCCCTTATTAAACCCCACTTTTGCTTCTTCTTCTTCATAGCCATGTCCTTGTCTAGGGTCGGTTTTGTGCGTCATGTTACGCCATTTTACCCTATCTTCTGTCATACCCTTAAAAAGAAACATTTTAACTTAATTTTACCTAGTTAGATTTTTGGTCGTTGAAGTGGATAATTTATTTTAAAACGTAATATTTTGATTTATGCTTCGTAGCGGACGCCCCAAACTTATTAACTGAAACCAAATGCGCAGTCACGGTATATATTTTCATAGCAAACGTGATTATAATTCTGATCTCATGTAAAGTCTCAAATCCCGCATATGTACTTACTTGTTCTTATTTGTCTATCATTTTGTAATTACTTATTACATATTTTACGTAAAAATAACTTATATTGTACAAATAAAAAAGATAATAATATAAAATACTTATAATAACATCCTGGCCTGGAAATATTCTACCCTTAATAAACAGGAGTTTATCAAAGGTAGAATATATCTTCTTGTTCTTATTGTATATTAGGTATTATGTCGTCGTAAATTGAAAAAAACTCGTTTTGCCCGTGAGCTTCTGAAATATGATATTATGTTATACATAAGTATTAATTTGTATTGAAAACTAATTAATTATGTTTAATAAACCCATCCAAATATAGGTAATACCCTTTCAAACGCATACGGTGCGTTCAATGCAATTTCGGACATTATCAAATTGAGATAATCTATCACAATTAAAATAACTGCCACGAATAATTGTTTGTGCAATCGGCATCATTGGCTTCACAATATTATAATCACATTCATTTCGTTTTAAATACTTTTTACAAATACTTTTTTTTGGTTCTAAATTAATTTAATCAAAGTTCACAGAAGCAATAAGGTTTTACTTTCGGGAAGGAAGGTTTTACCAACCGCCGCAAAAGACCAGCGTGGAGGGAAATGATCCAAGCTTAGTAAGGCAGAAACACCTTGAGGATATGCACAAATCTTCCACTGGAGATAGCCAGATACAGGTAGGTACTTACACCACAGAGAAAGAATAGAAGAGAGAACACACGCTTTGATAACAATTCTATTTCACCTACGCGCTAAAAACTGAGATAATGAGTTTTTAAATACATCAGTATAGACAAAACCCATCTATAATTAACAAAGGAGCTATTCCATATGACTCGTCAGCTAACGCACAACGCGTACGCTAAATTAACCCCGTTGTATCACTGTGGCGCGCCACACGCCATCAACGTGATGTGTGTTAAAATGAAAATTAGAATTTTGATGACGTATTAATAGAGACGCCACGTCAAAGTTTAATTTGCCGCGATTGAGCGCGCGAGGGGTTAATTAGTATCAACATCGCGGCATCTGGTGGACAGGACATGGAACTATGTAGCTGTAGGCTCGAAGCACTCACTAAAGGCTCCCGTCCACCTTCCGGCACCGTACTGTATAATAATAATAAATATGTGGGGACATCACACACACGGCCATCCGACCGGTCCGACCCCAAGTAAGCAGAACCTGTGTTATGGGTGCCGGACATCTGATATATGTAGGTACATATCTACACAAATACATGCTAAATATAAATATCAACTCCCAAGACCCGAGTAAAAATATCTGTCATTCAACAAATATTTGCCCCAGCCGGGAATCGAACTCGGGACCTTCGGCATAGCAGTCAGGGTCACTAACCACTACACCATTCGACCGTCAAATAACGTATTTTTTGTACTACATCATGATTGCCGACGCCGTTTCTTCACACATTTATGATAATTCGTTTAGTCCGATACATACGACACCGATAGGTGAAAGCGTACCTTTAATGCGAATTGGCGGCGGGCGACTTTAGGCTGCTGTAAGTTATGTGTCGCTCTTTACACTGTAAGGCGCACCCTAGACGATCAATTATATTGCCCAATATTGACAATAGTGCAATATAATTAATTTTTAGGGTTAATATTGAAGATTGCGCAAACGTCATTTGGATTCAAAACTTATGGCACAATAAATATATTGCACACTATTATTGTAGGTCTAGGGTCCGTCTCATGTCACAGATTAATGGTCACAACACATACAAGTGTAACGTAAACGGATCGCCTTTCTTTCTTCTGTCAACTAGTAGAACCCGAGCTCGCGAAGGCCCGGCTGACAGAAGAAAAAAAAGCGATCCGTTTACGTTACGCTTATATGTGTTGTGACCCTATTCCGTATAGAAATAAATTGAAACTATAAAGTCGTGTGACGATGTGAAATTTTAATGACAATGGTAACTTGGCTTTTCCCCGCTACATTTGCATTACTTTTTAAAAGAATCGCGGGTCAAAAAAACAGAATAACACATGTACTTACGTAATATCTGGAAGCTATATATTTATCTTAATCCCTTTTTAGGGTTCCGTAGCCAAAATGGCAAAAACGGAACCCTTATAGTTTCGTCATGTCCGTCTGTCCGTCTGTCCGTCTGTCCGTCTGTCCGTCTGTCCGTCTGTCCGTCTGTCACAGCCGATTTACTCGGAAACTATAAGTACTACAGTGATGAAATTTGATGGGAATATGTGTTGTATGAACCGCTACAAAAATATGACACTAAATAGTAAAAAAAAGAATTGGGGGTGGGGCCCCCCATACATGTAACTGAGGGATGAAATTTTTTTTTTCGATGTACATACCCGTGTGGGGTATCAATGGAAAGGTCTTTTAAAATGATATAAAGTTTTCTAAAAAACATTTTTCTTAAAGTGAACGGTTTTTGAGATATCAGCTCTCAAAGTCGTAAAAAGTATGTCCCCCCCCCTCTATTTTTATAACTACGGGGTATAAAATTTTAAAAAAAATAGAGGTGATGCATGCTAATTAACTCTTTCAACGATTTTTGGTTTGATCAAAGTATCTCTTATAGTTTTTGAGATAGGTTGATTTAAGCTACGGAACCCTTTGTGCGCGAGCCCGACTCGCACTTGGCCGGTTTTTTATTTGAATAATTTAAAGCGGAAAGGAACCCATTTTCCAAATCTAGAACATAATTAACATAATAAAAAGAGCAGGGGAGAGAAAAATCTCTGCCATGAGATGAAAATGGCCAAGTAATTATTTAGTCTTACTATAATTGTTTTCGGGTAATTTGCTTTTACGTCTCATTAAGCGCGTTGTAATTATGGGTGCTGTAGTAAAAATGGTAAAAACGGTCTGCCGGGTCATTCCGGGTCTGTCGTACCCGTTGAACTGAACACTCTTACTTTTTATCATTAAAAGTTCAGTGTAGGTTGATATTCTATTCTATTCTATTCTATTCTCTGTATGGGTGTAGGTACCTGCACCTGGCTCTCTCGAATGGAACCTTTGTGCATATCCCCAAGGTCTAAACTGCGTTCCTAAGCTTGGACCATTTTCCCACCACGCTGATCCACTGCGGGTTGGTGGGTTCACATATTATCTAGGTGTGCTAAATCTGGATATGCAGGTTTCCTCACGATATTTTCCTTCACCGTAAGACCGATGGTACACATTGTACTTAAATTCAAAGAACTCATTGGTACATGTCAGCGCCGGGATTCGAACCCGCATCTCTGACGCGAGAAGCGGGCGCTTACCCGACTGAGCTACCACCGCTCTTGTAGGTTGATAATGCGTTGATGTTTTTTTTGTAATTTTTTGTTGTACCTTGCGATTAACCTTTTCCCAATTAGCCGGTTGACCCCATAAAAGAGTTAACATGCGGAGGGTAAACAAAAAAGTTTTTCGCTAGTGAAAGGGTCATTTTCGGTTGCCCTTCTGAAAGGTATTAAAACATAATTATGCTTGTTTTTTTTTGTATTAGGGTCAATTCAGACGTACCACAACCACACCACAGCCACAAACACACCACAACCACGCCGTGTGGTCGGGCGTATTTTTTGTATTGAAAATGAATAATCCAATTCACACGTGCCACATTTTGCCGTTGTTATCGACCACCTGTGTAATACGACCACATCGCAACCACATCGCGTCGGCAATGCCGCCAGGCGGCTGCGGCACCGCGGCCACCTCCTCTCCCTATTAACTGCATACGACCACGTGGTTACCACATCGCAACGACAGCGACAACACAACCACATCGACATTTTGTCGCTGTCACAACGCAACTGCAAAAAGCCGCTGCCACACTATTCACACGTAACCACAGCTTGTCCACATTATGTCGCTGCGACGTGGTGTGGTTGTGGTACGTGTGAATTGACTCTAAAGGGACAAAATATATAATAACAAATTCGCTCATAATGGATGTTCGAGCACCGCGTCATCATAATCATTCATAATAATCATTCATTCAACTATTTACTTCATTCAATTTGTATCGCATTGTAACATTCATTCATTTTGTATAACTTCACTCAAAACCATTCAAAATTCTCTCTCTTACCTTTTGGATCTCATACAGAACACATCTACTTATCCGAAATATTGTAACGCGGCTCTTACTGTGAACCAGAATATACCATCATAAAATTACAGTCCACTCTCTCATTACTGGAACCCCAGGACTCCCTCGATAGGACACTAGGAATACTAGGATACCACATCAGCAGGGCACTGGGCCCCGAACAATGGCACTGCAACGAGTTTGATATTTTAAGGATTATTTTAGGTTGACGACAAACAAAGTAACGAGAGTTGTCAAGCAATTGCCACGTTTAATACAACTAGATAGAGTAAAGAGCATCAGAGCTCTGAAATTCTGTTTTTCTTAAGCTTATTAACCCCTCTTGAAGGGGCATATTATATATGTATTTAGTTTAAAAACACTGATACATTGAATTTCCGATAGTAAAGTTGTAAATTAAACTCTTGAGTCACTCCTAGATCAGCTTACTATACCACTTTTACAAAAGCTTGTAAACAACGAATTAAAATGACATAAAGAGTTTAGATAAAATATACGAACAAGATGGTATGTCACATATAAAAACAAAGCAGAAAACTGTCCGCATTTTATTTCATCATCAGCCAATAATCATCCACTGCTACAACACTCGGTCATCGGCCTTCCTCATCCAACCACTACCCGCTACCCGCCTAAGGTCGTCAGTCCAGCGGGCAGGAAGGCATCCCACGCTGCGTTTGCCTGTTCTTGGTCTCCACTCGAGAACTCGTCTACCCCAACGGTTATCGATTCTTCGGCAGATATGACCAGCCCACTCCCACTTCAGGCCCTGTAGCACAGGGCGCATTTAAGACGTGACAAAAGTTCTCCGTCGCGCTCGCTCTTGAGGCTGCGCGATGTGAGTGAGCGCGATGCATAATTCTTGTCACGTCTTAAATGCGCCCCGTGATAGCCCTTCAGCTTGCATATTTTGACAGCTATGTCGGTAACCTTAGTCTTATTTACTGTTAACCATTTAAAGTTCAACCTAATGACAACCATTGAACCAATGAATATCTTCTAACCGAACTGATTCAAAATAAGAGGTCAGTGGTAGAAGTAGGGTGTGATTTCTCGAGACGTTTCTTTTGCACTGACACTCCATCTAGTTAGTATTATACAGGATGTTGCAAAAAGGGTATACTAAGCCAAGAAGGGGATGACTCACGGGGCTATTCTGAACAACTTTTGTTCTACAAGTTTTGGAAATTCACGAAAATAAAAATTCCTTTTCCATAGAAACTTTGTTGGTCACGTGACTTTTTACTGTAGAATGACCCCCTGAGTCACCCCCTTTCGGCTTAGTATACCCTTTTTGCAACAACCTGTATAAAATATCGTTTGGTCTTAGCTTAGCGAGAGCCCAGTGCCTAGTCTACATGCTCGTTCTCATACAGGCATCGAGTATTATCGATTCATCCCCATATCAAACCAACTTCGACGGTAAAACTCTCCGCACTTTATATGAAGGAAGTTTAAACTGGTCCGACAGATTTTGCGGGTTTATTCCTGATAAATATTAAATGATAAACTTTTTTAAATTTTGAATGCTGTTGTTTTAAAAATCGGTTATTATATACAGGGTGTTGCAAAAGAGAGCCGAAATGGAGTGACTCATGGGGTCTCTGTTGTACAATTTTAGATTTTCAAAATAGGTATATAATTTATCCTCCATACTATTTCCTCAATACAAAAGTCACGTGTTGGCCACGTGACTTTTTCATATATAATATACCTTTTTTACGAAATTACTAAAGTTGTAGAGTAAAAGTGGTTCAGAAATCATACCCTGAGTCACCACTCACGCCCTTACGGCTTACTGTAGCACTTTTCATGTGTTGATAGAGATTTTAAATATAATTAAGTAAGTATCATTGTTTTTTATAATTTTTCAGCTACCGTGCCACCATCTCAAAATATCGAAAATTAAAAGTAGGTACAGCTGCTCCATTTATACGAAACCCTTTATTACATACTAGCTGTCCCCGCGAGCTTCGCTTCGCCATAAAAAGTTTTCCCGTGGGAATTCCGGGATAAAAAGTAGCCTATGTTCTTTCTTAGGGTCTAGACCATATGTATACCAAATTTCATTCAAATCCGATCAGTAGTTTTGGCGTGAAAGAGTAACAGACAGACAGACAGACAGACACAGTTACTTTCGCATTTATAATATTAGTTAGGATATTATACTATTTCCCTGTGGTGATAAGGTATATGGGTCGTACAGGAAAGCACCGAGAGCTATCTACTTCCTAGAAGACAAATGACAGAGAACGGTCACGGGTCGGTATGAGAATTAACCTACTGGAAAATCTTTCAGTAGATATCGTGTGAGCCCCGTAATTCAATCATTGGGTACAATCAAAGCTGATTTACAGTTGAAGTTTTACTGCGTGAATATGAGAAAAAATATCGGTAAAAAGTATGAAATAATTAATTTTGAGGCTGATTGGCTATGTGACAGAACAAAAAAGAAGGAATGCACGTTTTTTATTAGTGTAGTTATAAACAAATCCGAATCATGGCAATGGCACCAACTTTATCCTTATATGGAAAAAATATATAATGGACCTATTTCCTAATTTATTATATTTTGTCCTTCATGGATTATTTACACAACGTCATACATAACATCAGCAAATCGTCATTTCAAGCAACTTTTGCTCTTGGGAAATTTGTGAAATTGTCTAAATTTTTATGGTTTCTCCTTACAAAATGTTTTGTTCCAAACTAAAAAGTATTTTTTTTGTTTGAAAAGTTTTTTTATTCAAGAATTTTTAAAAAAATTCCAAGAACAAAGATTGCTCATAAAGGTTTGTACTACCTCCCATCGGGATTACGTAGACTTATAGGACACCTATTTGGAGACCTACTGTATACCTTTTTGGAGACCTAAATATATTTACAAATATTCCTTTTTATTTCAGGTAATGTCGTAATCCTTCTGGCAACAGACACACATAGCTACAAGCCCATACGAACAGGACAGGTTTCTACAATATTATTAGTAGGAGTGTGACGGTGAGAAACCCTAGTCCAGTTTATTATCTCCCAAACGCTAACAAGATGACTATCATTATTTGAACCTATTTATTTATAAACACTTTATAGTATTACTAAAATAAACAAAAAAGAAAACACGCACTCACGCCTTGTACTAATGTACTCCCTTGCGGGGTAGGCAAAGGTGCATTGCTGCACCCTCTTTTCGCCAGAGTGTTATGTTAGTCCCAATGTAATAGGGGGCGGGCCTTTTGCCATTTTACGGGCACATCCAAGACCTGAGAACAAATATGTGTGTTTTAAACAAATATCTGCTCCAGCCGGGAATCGAACCCGGGACCATCGGCTCAGTAGTCAGGGTCACTAACCACTGCGCCATTCGGTCGTAAAATAAACAGTTACAAAAAATTTACTTAAAAGTGTATGCAAAGGCCTTATTGCCAAGAAGCAATTTCTTCCAACCAACCTTTGTTTGGTAGAAAACTAAAGAACCTATTAATTAGATTATGAATACATACATCAAGAAAAAATATCAGCCAGGAGTGATGAAATTCAATTGATTATATTCGGACATAGGCCGTTGGGGATAATTGGGCGAAACTAATCAAAATAGGCGTTCTAATCAATACCAAACGGAGTAACCTAAGAATAGCCCGCCATAATCCAATTTATCAAGCCAATAGGCCAAGAAAAAGCCTGAATGGGAGATTTTCAACCATAGACCAACCATGGACAAAAATATATTATTAGATGGCGCTAGTAAAACTTCATACTCAACAGCACTGCATATTTTTTTTAGCCGGCATGGATTCCAGTCCTTTCAGCCAATACAAAATCCTAATGGATGTGAATTCAACCATATGCAATAACTAGCTGTTATATTATGCATAATATTAAGTGTTAACTAGTTTAAGACAGTTTTGTACCATTATGACATCTTCCGTCCCCTCAGAAGAATGCAGCTCATAGAAAACGACAGGCCGCATGTCATCTATTGGTCGATTTTGGAACTTTTAAACGTCAAAAGAAAATCTCTCATTGGGCCGCACCCGCAGAAACAAATATTGGACAGCCCTTACAGCGATAAATTCGAAATTAATTAAATTGGTCGACGATTGGGTTGAGGAGCCGGTTTCATTATGGGGAAAGTAGGAATGGTGTGAAGTTAACATCGGAATCAATAGGTGTGTGATTATTACCTGTAAGGACAGTTACATTTTGACAAAAAAAAGTGTTCAACTACTTTAACTGTGTAGCAGATCTGTGAGTTTAACGTAAGATTCGCAAATGATTCTGTAAAATCATACACGAATCCGCGTTCTTCTATGTATAAAGAAGTCGAAATAATTATAAAACCTTTTTATACGATTCATCATTAACTCATCGGTAATTTTTTTGCAGAATCCCGCTGTTTTTATGAAGACTCGGCCATAGCTCAGGGCCGGGTCTCAATTCTAGGAACTAGGTATGGAGATAATGATGTTGATTCTGAAGGCAGAAATTCTAAATTTAGTGCTGTCAAAACCTAAATTTCTCTGTTTAAAATTCGACTCTATGATTGTTTCCGTAAATGTCATTTTATGCTAGCAAATTTTTTAGTTTGACAGCGTTAAAATTAGAATTTCTGCCTTCAGAATCGACATCATTGTCGAGTTAAAATTTTCTCTCACTCGACATTTTACAACGCACGAGATACGTCGTAGGTCTTGTTTCACAATGTCTGGTTAGTAGCTACCTGTGAGATAAAATACATGCTGTCACTGTCAAAAAAATAATAATACAGAGTGACAGAATGTATTTTATCTTAAAGGTAGCCACTACAGAGTTAGTCATTAAAAAAAGAGGCCGTTATTTACAAAGAGCCCCTTATCCGAACGTAGTTTGTAAAAATTTACGTTCATCAGATAAATGTATATCTAAACGATGAATAAAATCATTCGACTTCGACTTTGACTTTAGAATACGCCCCGGCCGCAGTAATGTGCAGTGTCTCGTTGCTATCTGTGCCTCGCAGGCGCTGGGAGCCAATTCGTTATTTATTATGCTTTATTTGTTGGACCGTTTTCACGGTGAATTGCCCATATGAAAGATGTGCCCGAGTGTTATTGAGCTATATATTTAAAAGGCAGAGGCAGACTTAAATAGTTATACTTAAGGCCAAGTTGCATGGCTTTTTATTTTTGTGTTTATTTTTTTACCAAATTCAACAAATTGAAAATTGATTATAGTTTTAATTGGGTAGGTATAAAGTGTACCTACTATGTACATAGTACATATGTACAACTACACAAATTCCATTCATAAACCAAATAATGTTGATCCTACCTATATTATTACTAATCCTGTACACTCCTCCTTGTAATAAACCTTTTAATCTTATCACCAATAAACAACACAAAGCTTTATTAATTTCTCGTCAACAAACACCGTACCTTACCTCAAACAAAAACGTTCAAATCTATTGATAAAATCAATTAATAACTCTCTAGGAAGCCAATTTTTCTATCCATTGTGCGTTCAGAAGCGTTGGTACTACGGACAAAGCGAGCAAAGCAAACAATGAATGTTCTACTGTCGGCACCGGAACATTGCTACCGGTGGAACCAGATCAGTATAACATCTCGTAGTCTTCCATCAACCGTTTAGTTTTATTAGTAAAAGCAAGCGTCCACTTTTCGGCGCCGTATGCAACGGACGCATCGCATTCAGTATTCTTTGTATAGAAATTCACACAAGTGCGTCCACTTCATTGGCATTGCCGACGGCGTTTCTACGATCCATTTTGATGCGACGCAACCTACGTAACGTTGCCGATAGGTGGACGCTTACCTTAACACTGTCACGCTTTGTTTCTACTGTACTATGACTTATGGCATTTATCTTGATTTGAATAACAAAAAGTCTATCTATACTATTCGTACAAGGGCTGCATATTGCAGATATTCCCATCTACGAAAAGGCTGACAATGAGTTTGTGATTGGCGTTGCAACATTATTTTATTATATCGATGAACAATAAACAAAATACGGGTATAATAAATTCATATAGAAACTTACGAAAAACGTGTCCTGAAATACTATTTGATTTTTTGCAGCTGCTTTTACATACTAGTGTTTTTCTATAGTTTAGAAAGTTAAGTTATCACTTTATTAAATACTCTAAATTTACTGTTCCGCTTAGTATGATCCGGGGCTATAAGTTACCTCACTCTCACGTTTTCACCGAACAATACAGTGCTTCAGAGGCAGATGAAATGAAAATTCTTCATGCAAAACGCTATTATAGGGACGGGATAATAATGGTTTTAAACGCCGCCCGTCTTTAAGATGTCTCTTTGATTTTTTTCTTTACCACTTTGTAGTTGGCTTTTTGGATGTTTCCGTGTTACGATCGTCTTTTATTTTTGTGTTTTTGTTAAGGATGATGACCGGACGCCGTATTTCTTTGTAGGTTTGGTTTTCCGATACTTTGTAACCTTTATGACTATTTGTTTCATAGATCTTCCCATAAAATATCAAATTAAGTTTTAGCAACAGAACATGAAACGTTAGTATTTCCAAGGCTTTATATAGCGCATTTAATCAATACAATAGATTACTGCGAGAGAAAACCCCAAGAGAGTAAAATCTTCGACCACTCAATAGCTCAAAGCTCTACAAAGCATTTAGCTAGATATTGGCTGAGCCAAATGTGTCTACATTTTATATCCTCGGTCTTGGAGGTCTTAAATTGCAATCTAGACTGGAATCATTAGTTTTCCTTTCATTATAATTACAATCTGTACTACCACAAAAAACTTTACTTTACTACTTTAATACTTTAACTAGTGTTTAAAACAAAATTTGACTGATTTTTTAGGCGTTTAATAGCGCTAAACATCTGTTAAATACTGTCTAAGTTTTTGTGGTAAGGCCCAATCTTTAGTTAAAGTCTGAGTATTTGATGACTGATGGTTAAGAGTGTCAGAATAGGATTGATACCTCTCATCAGTCAATGATGGCCGTGTGTGTGAGATGTCCCTAAACATTATATTAGTGATTCCTACTTATACTTGGGCCAAATATGAATTACATATCAATTCCGGAATCCCCAGGGGAATCCTTGTGAAGCTTTCAAACCCCAGATGTAAAGTAAAAATCAAAAGCCATTTCTTGTCAGGCGGAAAAATAGCAGGAAATCTCTGAGAATGCAAATATGTGAGCGCACCTCAAATAGGAGAAATGGATTTTTGTCTTATTGAGTTTCTGGTTATGGTATTTGAAGGTTAGCTGTTAGACATCACTTCTAGCAACAAGGCATCCTGTTATTTATTGTTCCTAGTGTTTAAGTTTTGTTAGAGTTTAAGGCTACATGAGGATAAATAATATTGTGTTAGTATCTGTCTTTTAGTGCAGTTGTAAATTTCATAATTGCTTATTTGGACAAATTAAACATTGAAATATTATATTAATACCTATATACCTTAACTAAGTATACCCTTTTTGCAACACCCTGTATATAGTAACCTAGTTTTTTCTTAAAATACCGCTAATAGTTTGAAATAATTTTTTCATATTGGCGCTTGTAATAAAACTTTAATTTTTAGTAGGTCAGCTGTGTGCGGGCAGAATACGTAGTAATCCGCTGTTGTAAATTTCTTAAGTGTTATTAAGTGTAATGTTCTTGATCATTCATTTGTTATAGACATATATTTTTTCTGCCTTACGATAAAACCTTTATTTTTAGCTTTTCTAATAATCAACCGAATAACCGAAGTTTTTTATCTGACACGAAGTTGATATTTAACAATTTTGGGCATTCAGGTTCATTTGAAACTATTTTTGTTTTGCCTCAGATATTTTAATCAAATTCTATATTCACAACTACTTCTTTCGGTATACACTCACGAGCAATGAAAAAGTTCCACGTGCAAAGTGACGACACTAAATACTGAATATGTTGAGTTAATTCTTTATTACACAAATTTAAGAAATAAATGCACAAAAGGTGGGCTTAATGCTATGAGCTTTTTCTACCAGCCAACCTACAGGAGGTACAGGAAAACTAGTACAAATATGTGCAAAAAAAAACTTTATTCTGCTACGTAATTGTGCTGTTTCTCCTTATGCGTCCACCGTACCCCTTCCCCGTACCCCTTCCCCGTCCACCGTACCCCGTCCCCGTCCACTGGAGTACAGGAAAAAGGCGGACGGCCGTGCCTGAGTTGTGTTTCCGTGCCTCTAGTAATTGGGTAAAATGACCTGCATTTTTAGCTACCCTTTTTGTTTCCTTTGTCGGTATTACACGGCTTTTCCATGTACTGGGGCAGTGAGGGAAGAACTTTAACTGACAGTAATAAAGTAATAAGGAGTGTTAGTTGATTCTGAGTATGCGTATTGTGATGGTAGAGTTGATTTATTAAAATTAAAAATTAAAAAATTAAAAAATATTTATTTCTGAATATGGTTACAGTATTTTTAAAGTAGGCACTAGAGCGTAAGTACATGTTATTTGTATATGGGGTCAGTGGTGTCCTAAATAGGTTTTTTTTTAAAACCTGTAGTAAGGACTTATTGGTACTCTGCCACCGATTATTCATTACACTGATCTTGTAAAAAGTTAAAAAATACTCAATAGGTTTCAGACAATTTAATTAAAAATGCGTTTTAGATTATAATATAATATAATGATAAAATTTCGAAATAAAATCTCCTAAGTGTTTATAGGATGAAATAAAATTAATAATCGCACATTTATTTTCCTTTTTACCATCCCATAACTGGGTCCTGTTTAAATGTTAAACAACAGATTTGAAATGCAAACTTGGGGTTTATTACCCTTGAAATAAAAGGGGTCTTTTAAAACCGGGTTAAAGTGAGTTTGAGCACGATATTACTTCAGTAAAGCGGTATTAAGACGATATTAAACACGTTTAATGGTACCGTATGAGGTATTTTTAGGTCTCTGGGGAAATAGATAAGAATATCATATTATGTAAGTATACTGCGGCTTCAGCTTATTGTCTATTCTTTTTTCTTTACCACTTTGTTACAATTTCTTTTTGTCCTCTTACAAAAAGGGGGCTGTTATAAATTTGATTGTTTAACTGTATGTCTTTGTATCTGTGTCACATACGGTATCTATGTGGTACCGTAGCTCCCAAACTGCTGAACATATTTTCGATTTGTTTATTTTTTGGGTCATGTCATACCTAATGTTACCCCAAGTGTTCTAAGGCATATTTTATCAAAATCAGCTTAGCCGTTCAAAATATATGCTACTTTTAGTGTTTAACGTCGGGGGTCTTTAACGTTGGTTAAGTTTTTTATTGACCACTTTAATATTATATACCCTGCTTACTCAGTCGTAGGCGAATTGGCTTACTGTAAACGCAGCCTTGAAAGGTGAAAACGTCGTACAATGTAAAATCATAGACCTGTAACTTTAATCTAATTTGAGTTAATGACTCCAGCAAGTAATTAATCATAGTAATAAATAACCACCACCTTTAAATGCCACCTGTTTCCTTACCAACCTTTTTTCTTACAAATAAAAACTTAAAAAACCGGTTTTAAGGCAATAAATTTTGTTTTCATTCCATAGAGCTTTGCGTGTTACTTATCAACAGTAGATCAAGTTTGTAACGATTTAATTGGTCGGCTTCCATCTAGATAGTCAGAGACTTATGATTTAATCTTGTTCTTTTTTAAAAAAATCCCTTAAAATTTATGATTTAGAGTAGACAATAAACTTTTGAGTGGAGGTCTTTCTACGATCTTAGGTATATTATGCAGAGTGTAGAAAAAATTGTGTAGGAAGTGGAAATGGGATAACTAAGCTCGTCAACCTGAACCAATTATGTTGTTTATGGTCAAGCCAAATTAACGCTAATCTTCAAAAATTGTTGATAAGTACATCAAAACTTGTTTAGAATGGACGAGAAAGACTATTTGCATCGTAAAATCTATACTTTCACACTTTAGTGAAACAAATAAACTTGTTGATAATAAACAAGATTTTAGTAAACACAATAAAACTGTGTTTATGAGTGCAGGAGCTCAGTAAGGTCACATAAGTTAGTAGGAACTTACGACGAAAAACACGCAAACACGCACACTTTAGTTTCTTTTGTTGCTGAAAAAGAAACCTTGTAAACTTATTTATACTTATTTTACTAGCCGCAAGAAATGGCTTTCACAACCTCGATTTCCCGTTCAAAGCGTGTTTTTCCTGAAAAAAACTAAATATTATTTACATACCTACATAATGCTGTCAGCTGTAGGTACTCCCCATAGAGATAGTCAAAGAGTGACTCGCAAGCGAGCCTCCCGCTATACGCCATCGGACCTCATACTAGGTAGAATCTATACCTATTATGGATTATGGGTGTCGGTCAGCTGACATATCAACACAGAGAGAGGATCATATTACATACTAGCTGTTCCCGCGAGATTCGCTTCGCCTTAAAAAGTTTTCCCGAGGTAATACCGGGATAAAAAATAGCCTATGTTCTTTCTCAGGGTCTAGACCATATGTATACCAAATTTCATTCAAATCCGTTCAGTAGTTTTGGCGTGAAAGAGTAACAGACAGACAGACAGACACAGTTACTTTCGCATTTATAATATTAGTTAGGATTAACATACAAGACCCGAGCAAAAATATCTGTCTAAATAAGTGCACTTATTATTATTACTTACTCTTATATTTTTATCTTACAAATAGCTCGGACTGAATTGATACACTCACGTGCCAAAATACAGTTTCACTTACAAAATGCAGACACCAAATGGCTCTTATTTAATTAAACATTTAATAGGAAATTAGTACAATATATTTACGTTTTTAGTTGGTAATATTCTGGTGCACCGTAAAATATACTTAAATATTGCAGAAGACGTCATTAAGTTAGTTTAACGATTAGTTAAACCATTAACGGTATTAAGCACTTTAGTTTTGAGCAATGAGAATAAGTAGTATGACACTTTATCCTTTAAAACATTGATAAAATTAACTTCCTATGCCCATTCATGATAAGATTCGCAGTGTGGGCAGAGACAGGACGTGGATACTTCTGGTTAGCACCACTGCTACCCTGTGGATGGAGGTTGAGGGTGGTGAGTGAGATGTTTGGTGATTGTTGTTGGGGGTACAAGATGACATTTGAATCAATAAAATACTTTATTTTCACATTATTAACCACCGTTTAGTATAGTATTTTAGTGATTTTGTCAATGGAACTTATTCATAGCCCGTGAGTGTATGTGCATGTTTGCTACAGTTTACATTTTTCCCAATGAAGTTGACCGAGCGTTTAGTGTTCCTGTGAAATTCCGGTCGTGCCTTTGCCTAGTTCATCGCCCAGCCGAATTCCTTCAGCCTTTAGAGAGAAAGGGACAAATATAACCGTCGATCTCACTCTAACTTAAGCGTCAACGTTTCGGCATCGTACGCGATGGACGCATCTCATTTCTTTGTATAGAAATTCACATAAGTGCGTTCAATTCATCGGCATTGCCGATGGCGTTTCTCCATACATTTATGCGAATCTTTTTGGGCCGATACGAACAATATATACCGATAGGACGCTTACCTTAAGAGGAGAGTATAGCACTTGTTCGTCCATACAAAAAGAGAAAACGTTTTACTACCTCTAAATATTATCCAATCTCCATGATTTTTTTGTATGTTATTGACACAAGGAATAACTAGGTTTATAGCTTTTTCTTTTTTCGATATTGTTTATAGATTCAAACTTATAGGCACCTCAAATAACGTATATTTTGTGTGTTGAATGAAGCCGTTCGTTGAACAATAGCAATGTTTTTTTTTTTTAAAGCGAAACCTATAAACTTAGAATATATTATGCTGAAGCGATTGACACCAAAATCTAAGAGATTGCTTAATATTTAGTTAGTGTAAAACGTTTTCTCCCGAAACCAGATTTTCATTAAGAAAAATACCCTTTGTCAGTCGCGGCAGCAGCAGTGCATCTCTATCGCACCCGTGCCGGGGGCATGAGAGCGCATGCGATAAGAAATCTTTTCCTAAATACCTATTTCGCTAGAATCGCGAAGGTATACTCTCCTCTTAAGACCATTATTTTACACTATGTTGATTTACTATGTTTATTTTAGATTCTTGGAAGATATCCCGTTTTATGTAGATTTCTAGGGATTTCATTAATTATTTTTTATATTAGTTTCAGATTCATTATTATAAGGTGAAAATATTAGCATATTTTACAAACGTTTCAAACTAAGAAAAATGTTAGAATATAATAAGTACTTTGTTAATTTCAATTTTTTATTTCGAGCATTTTCTTGTACATTGCAGAAATAAACAAGTTTCTACTGAAAGAACCGGAAGCCTACTAAATCTGCCTTTGTTTGCCAGTTAATCTCTATATTTTTATTGTACTCCTTTACATTGTATACAATTAAGTATTTAAATATACATAATAATATAATAAATACACTCGCGAGCAATGAGAAAGTTCCAAATATTCTAAACGAAGCTGCCAAGTTTCGTTAAGGCTATAAATTCAGTACAGTACATAGCTGCTACACTACACGGCAACACAAACTACGGCTGACCGCCGGCCACTTCGCATCAAATATTTCAGTGAACCTCCAATAATAATGGCCTTATGAATATGCGACGGTACCGGCTTACAACTCACTCCGTCCGAAAACCGCCGCGTTTTATGCAACAATAACAGTGTTATATCGAAGCTGTAAGTTTTCTTTCATATCGCCGCTGGTAGGTACTATTTTATGTAAGGCAACAACATTTACACTATCAAGGGCATTAGAAAAAGGGTGTAGGATGCCCAAAAACGGACTCCGGTCACAGGTCAGGACCAGCAAGATATTTTATTGGTACCTATACTTTAGTGAAAGTACATACATATTTATTTGTGTGTCTGAAAATTTATCACTCGAATTTGGAATATGTGATTTCCACGATCGAATTTTGCCATTCGTGACTCACACGAGTATCGCAGTGAGCTTCAGGTCAACTGTAATTGGCTGATGAATATGCGATCACAACGGAACGGACATGCACCACACTGCAATTAAAAACCGCCGCGTTTAAAAAAACGCAGTATTGTTCCTTAACCCATAGAATAACAAAATACCGGAACTCATTCATTTATTACATGACGGCTGAATGACGTAGTGTTTAGTGACCCTGAATGCTACGCCGAAGGTCCCAGGTTTGATCTCCGACCGAGGCAGATATTTGATTAAAGACAGATATTTTTACTCGGGTGTTGGGTGTTAAATATGTACTTCTATAATTATAATTATTATGTATCTATCTACATATTATGCATCTGTGTAGATATATCAGCTGTCTGATACCCATATTACAGAAACTGCCTTGCTTGGGGTCAGATAGCTGTGCGTGAGAAGTCTCCACATATTATATTATTTCGGTAAGTTCTTAAATAGTTTTTATATTTATTCAATGTAGTAGAGATAGTTTTAAATCCGTCGATGGTCAATGAGGTTTATAAAGACCTTGAAGCAATGATTATTCAATTAAGTAACTTTTTTATTTGTTTTTTTACGGTATCCATTGAGTATACAACTATACAACGAACCGCACCGTTCATGGCACCCAGTGCGTCATCTTATTAACCTATCCACCGGGCAGGATTCCTCATTTTACTTGCATGAGCCATAAAATGTCGTTTTAAAACGCGCTTTAAATACTTTAAGGTACCACCGACGTAAATTGTTTGGGTTTGCTCGACGACCATTCTAATTAAATACATACATTAGCATTGTATTGTGTTATGAAGAAGGCAAGGGACTCAAATAAATTTTAAAGTAGAATTTACATGAAGGCTTCTTTGTTGTTTATATGAAAGTAACATTGTAAGTTGGCGTACGGTGTTGGTTTTGGTCTGAATTTTAAGTGCGGCGCAATAGGCTAGGAGTGTGGATCAAGCATTATTATTAATAGTACATTTTCTTTATTCGCGGATGATTTAAAAGTTTACAAAATTATAAATAATATTGATGATTCTATGTTGCTACAGAGTGATTTGTCGAAGATAGTAAACTGGTCATATGAAAATCGTCTACCTTTAAATATTAATAAGTGTGCTCATATAAAATTCACCAAAAGAAAAAACCCTATTACCACGTCGTACTACATAGTTGACACGCTTATAAAAGAGGTATATGAAATTAGAGATTTGGGTATTATTTTTGACTGCAAATTAACATTTATCCCACACATCGACTCTATAATAAAAAAGTCGTATAAAATGTTGGGTTTCTTATGGCGGAACTGTAAAGCTTTTAAGAATTGGACCACTTTAAGGTTAGTGTACTATGCGCTGGTTCGTAGTCTACTTGAATACTGCTCTCCTATCTGGAATCCGCACTATCAGTGTCATATTGATAGACTTGAGGGCATTCAAAAGAGGTTTTTGTTCTTTCTGACTGTGCACCAAAACAAAAAATCTGTGCTTACAACAAGTAAAAGTCGCCTCCAGCACTTCAAGTTGACTCCCTTACATGACCGTCGCTGGATTGCAGATCAAGTGCTACTTTTTAAGATTGTTAGAGGCCTCATTGACTGTCCCGAATTAGTTAAGCGCTTAAATTACACAGTGCCTCGTAGTAATGCCCGCATTGTTAATTTCCATCCATTTAGTTTATCTTTTTATAGAACGAACACCGGCGCTAATAATGTTATAGCTCGGATTTGTCGAAACCACAATATCTTATTTCACCATGACCAGACTCTGGATGTGTTATCAGGTTCACTGGTTAAGTTTAAGAAAGATCTCACCCAGTTGGTTCATAAATTGTTATGAATGTTTACTTATATGTTTAAAATTTGGTATAAGTACTTACTTATTTGTAATTATTTTAAGAAATAAATGTAATATATTAAGTTATTAGGTTAGGTATTGTCATGCATGTTGTGATAGCCTGTAATTGGGTTTACACTGAATCTTAGTTGTATTTTTTTTCGTAATATTTGTTTAGTGTACGCCTGTTGGCTATTGTATATTTTAAAATAAAATAAAAAATAAATAAATTAAATTTTGATAGAAAGGAAATTTCAGTAAAAAATAAGTTGATGCAATTTAGACTGAAACTAACGTAACAGTGAAAAGTGTAACAAATAAAATCCCTTAAATAGAAACTAGTAATAACCTAATAACAAAATATGCAGGATAAAACTGAAAGGGTACAATAGTATAAAATTAAATAGCCTTCTAAATAACAAGCTCCATCTTTATCTACTGGTATGGTACCTACTATTTTTAAAATTCAAGATTTTTCCAAACTCCTGGTCTAGTTTCACCTGTCTTTTCTGAATATAAAGTAGGTATATTTAACCAAGTAGGGATGTTATGAAGAAATATGCATATTGGTAATATGGAAGTTGCGTGCCTGTGTCTAAATTAAACTAGTAAATTGTTGTAGTTGTGTAGTACAAGGTAAGGTTTATAACATAAGGTTTATTACGACTCTCTATTTTGTTATACAATGTGTTTTTTTCGAACCCGACAAACTTTAAGAGTGTATTCTACGAGTAATTTCATCGAGTAAACACCCCCATATGGGGGGTCAAATCTCAATATTCTAGAAATGGCGGCCATTTTAAAGTTTTAGATACTTAGTTTTCATAAAAAATCATATCTCGAGATTTAAACGCCTTACGGACATGAAATAAAATGATTTTATCCGGAAAAAGTCATCTCTATCCAATAAAAATAGGCAAAAATGCAAAAAAATTACATAAAATAAGTTACAAGCACCTAATCTAGTTTTTTTGACAAAAAAAATAGCAAAAATTTACATTTACTTGAATAACTTTTAAAAAAACCCGCCTTTGATGGTATTTTTATGTGTTTTTTTAAAAGTATTTGAGTTAATCTAAACAATGATACCCAACTCGTATCTCTACGTTGAGGCAATCAAAAATTATTGCAAGTTCAAAACACACCTAACCACTTTTTTCGTGTTTCTTGCATCATTTTTAGTGAAAGAGTTCTGATTGTAAAGGAAATCAACTTACATGAGCTCCGTTAGGTGTGTTTGATCTTTCAATAATTCTTGACTGCCTCGACATCTTTATACGGTTATGGTATCATTGTTTAGCTTAACTCAAATACTTTTAAAAAATACATAAAAAAAACCATCAAATGGGGGCAATTTTCAAAGTTATTCAAGTAAATGTAAATTTTTGCTGTTTTTATTCTCAAAAAAAAAGACTAGGTGCTTGTAACTTATTTTTAACCGACTTCAAAAAAAGGAGGAGGTTGTTAATTCGTCGGGATCTTTTTTTTTTTTATATATTTTTTTATGTATGTTCACCGATTACTCCGCCGTTTATGGACCGATTTTGAAAATTCTTTTTTTGTTGTATTGCATTGAGCTCCCAGGTGGTCCCATTTTTTTTCAGAATTTTAGTTCACCCCCAATGGTGGGTAAAGGGGTAAAAACAGGGTATGAATTTCCATTTTGGGCACATGTTAACCGATTCTAATGAAATTAAGAACGTATATATAGTTCTTATAACAAAAAAATATGATGGTGACCTTGAGCTGATCTGATGATGGAAACGGAAGGCAGTCAGGGGAACTCCTCAACGGTATATAGCAACTACTTCGTGTTTAGGCTTGAATGATTCGTATTGATTAGTAGGACTTTTTGGTATCATTTGCACCTTACTTTTGATTGAAAATTATTGCAAATAAACTAAAAACAATAAAATAAAATAATAATTAAAAAAATAAAAAAACCGACTTCAAAAAACCACTAAAATGTAAGAAATAATTTAAGGTTTACACAAATTCTACTCGTATGTGACAGTACAAATATACCTAAGCAGGAACTGTTCTTTTTTGATGTTGGTGCGGTGACAAAGTAATCTGAAGAAATATGGCACCAACTTCAAAATAGAACAGTTCCTGCTTAGGTATATTTGTACTGTCACATACGAGTAGAATTTGTGTAAACCTTAAATTATTTCTTACATTTTAGTGGTTTTTTGAAGTCGGTTTTTATGTAACATTTTAGCAGTTGTGCTTATTTTTATTGGATAGAGATGACTTTTTATGGATAAAATCATTTTATTTCATGTCCGTAAGGCGTTCAAATGTCGAGATATGATTTTTTATGAAAACTAAGTATCTAAAACTTTAAAATGGCCGCCATTTCTAGAATATTGAGATTTGACCCCCCATATGGGGGTGTTTTCTCGATGAAATCACTCGTAGAATACACCCTTAAAGTTTGTCGGGTTCGAAAAAAAACACATTGTATACATAATTATGCACTTCAGGACTGTAATCCCCGAAGGGGTAGTCAGAGGTCGCTCGCAAGTTTTCGCAGCACATTTATACTCACGTGATAGGTTGCGAACCATATCGCCGTTTTGGAATAAGTACAATGCACTTAGGATACACATCTAGAATCTAGATGTGCAGGTTTCCTCACGATGTTTTCCATCGCCGTAAGAGCAGGTGGTATTATTGTACATAAACTCCTTAATTGAAAATACAATTGAAATAATTCATTGGTACAGGCCAGGATTTGAACCCACGGCCTCTCAATTGGGAGGATGAAGCCTTATCCATTACGCCACGACCGCTCCATTTGTTTTTTATATATTTTTTAAGAATACCTTCTTATTAAATGGTATTCTAACATTCACAATATTCACATACACACAACACATAGATGCAGTCTTGCGGTCTTGTTGTTTGGTGGTGTATCTTATGATTCGTATGCACAAAAACATTAAAACCTGTATAAATATTACAGAAGGTTCAGTTTGGCTCTGCCCTTTGAATAATAAACCAGAAGATATGCTCAGAGTTATGAGTCACGATATTGTTGAAGAAACTGGGAGAAAGGAGGTGGTATGTTAATTAACCGGCACACTGCCTGGCGAGTTTAAAAAGAAAACCTAGCGAAGTTGGACTCGGGCACGAAGGTTCCGTACCATTATCTTTTAATTTTATTGCAATATTTGTTACCAGCTCACATAACTTTGTATTTCAAAAACTTTATTATTAAAATCAAAGTAAAAAATTCGGGTTGGTTACATGGCAGTTACTACAGTTACAGTCTGAGGGTGTATCTGCAAAAGTCTAGTCTACTTGTTTTTGAAAAAAAAAAAAATTTGATATCACTACTGGCCAAATTTCACAGTCAAAATAGGTGGTTTTATCATCATGTTTTTCTGCGTTAACATAGAAAAAAAAAATTACGGCCTCGATATTCCGTAGAAATAATTTTTACATTTTAATTTAATATTTATTTATATACATATTTATACATAAAAACAGACATCAAACTGACCCTGTAATGGTTCTGTTTTATTATTGATGTACGGAACACTAAAAAGTTACAAAATGGCGGCTAGCAGTTAGGTTCTCAGACTCGTATGTAAGACATCATAAGACTGCGCGGTTTTGATGTTAAAAATCCGCGTAGAATGGTAAAGTGTTACCACATAATCTAAATTGATTGCTCTATGTCATCAGACTCATCAGCATGTATACAATTGATAAGTATTTCGATAGAATTTCTTGAAAAACTTTTTATTTTATCAGCGTTTTATATTAGGGTAAGGTTGCGTATATTGGACCGGCTCTTTGATTGGACCAGTGAAGTATATCCGAAACTATTGGGATTAAACATCCACGGTATTTTCAAACGTGATGCTTAAAAACCCCTCTCCATACCCCTCAACTCCCAGTAGCGCCTGGGATGCCGTTTAAATAGGATGTGCGTCCATGTTCCATAACCCTACTTCATGTAATAAATACGCGCTACTGTTTACCATGTAAGTACTACAATTATGATTATTTTTATCAGTTATTTGCACGTGTGTTATGCTAAACAATTTGTGAAGATATTTAACTGTATGGAATTATTTCAAAATGTTAGGTTTTTTTTCGTCACGTGTTTTGCATAAAAGTAGAAAGTTGCTATCAATGGACCTTCGCCAGTTGCTTGATTTGGACCGGTCCAATCATTGCTCCTTTTAAGTAGATTTTTTTATAAAAATATATTATTGCTTTTAGCATGTCAGCTACACGGAAGCATTATAACAAATAAGATTGCTAAATATGAAAAGTAAGTTAGGGGATCTTCTGCTCATTTAACTCCAGGGTTGGAAGTTTTTTTTTATCAGAAATGATGTTACTTCTAAAACTTCTAAAACTACCAAATAGCAGAGAAAATAATATAACACCTTTGATTGAACAAAAACAAGACGACATGATTAAAATTAAGACTAATTACTTATAATGTACCCAAGCCATAAAAAAAGAGTCTGATTTTTCCAATTACATGTTTTCATTTAAATTATTATTCTTTACTGTAGCTTTTCCTTGATTGGACCACTAAGACAATTCTATCGAAGTCCAAGCATGGATACTGAGAGGTCCAATAAAGGATACCCTGGTTCAAAGAAGGAAACCTTAAATATAAACCTTTTTTGACAATATTTTCAAAACGCCGTTGTATTTTAGTTGGAAACATAGAACACGTAAAGCAGGAAACAAAATTTACCTATAGAATCCAAAAACATATAAATATGATACATAGGTTACTTTATATAGCTATTAGAAGTTAAGTGGTCCAATATACGCAACCTTACCCTAATGTCTTACCACGTTATTAAAATAGTATCATCGCAACCAGCACCAGGAAACACTCATCATACATTTTTCTGCACTTCTAAGGAGTGAAAAAATGTCTGTCACACCGACATCCAGATTTCACAGTAAAACAGCTTTCGTTAATGAAAAATATCCCAGCAGACCCAACATATATTTTTTGATGTAATCTTTTACCACAACATATTTTTCGCGCAAGCTTCTCTTTCGCCTATACATTTTGGCGCGCCACTTAATTTCCGTTTGCTCGAGCCTCACCGTCTACTAATCTTAAGACGTCCGCCATTTTGAGACGCCATCTTGGAAATCCATATTTATTCACTATATTCCTATTTCAACTTCGCCTTAATTAACGATCGTGGAATGAAACTCGTATTAGTGTAATCTGTACAAAATGATGTCCGTACTATTTGAACTAGGACTTGCTAGTTGGAGTCTAGGCGTTATTCAAGCGTTCTGATTGGAGGAAACTTTCGCTGCTAATTGGGTGATAGTAGTGAGTTATTGGTGCGCTTAGCGTAGCTTCAAATTGTGTGTGATTGAACTTTCGGCTTGAATTTGCTAGTATTGTTCTCTGAAACTTTGTGTTGTAAACAAGTTTAGTCAGGAGTTTGTTGGAATACGTGTATCAATAGAATAGTTAATAGCATTGATTATTCCTAGTTGGAGTTTTTCATTTGGGAAGGCTTCATACAGGTTTCTGAATATAAAACAGGTTAACTCTTCATAGAGTTCGCTACGCGTATAACCTTCCTTCAAAAACACAGGATATTTGACTATTATTAATAGTTCGCAAAGCTAGTATACATGTATAAAGCAGTAACAACTCTGCCTTTTCACAGGGTGTTTCTTAAACAATATCTCTCATACAAAAGGTAAGCTGACGCTTTTGTGAAACATGCAAAAGTGAGACTGAGATCCTCTCGTTTCCTTTAATAAAGCACAGAATGGAACACGTACAACGCTAAGAGATCTGTAAATTTGCTACAGGAAACTTAATTAGTTTTTAATTAAAAATGCTCAGTGCTGTTTTAGTCTGAGTAAGTCTCGCTAGACGCGTGTGCGGGCTGTTTGCACTAAAGAGAACAGGTTTTTCTTGAGGAATAAAAGTTTATGTTGCATTTACAATTTACAGCCTGTTTCACATTCGGTAGATGTGAAATTAAAAAATATTTTAGTTCGAAACAATCAAAAGAGTGGCAGCTTCAGACTTTTATGGGAATAAAGCTTATTGCTATCCGTTTTCATCAGTTTTTACCAAATAGATATCAATAGATTAAGCGCCTGAAAGTCAAG
The DNA here is from genome assembly GCF_932276165.1 of Plutella xylostella. Taxonomy (NCBI): domain Eukaryota; kingdom Metazoa; phylum Arthropoda; class Insecta; order Lepidoptera; family Plutellidae; genus Plutella; species Plutella xylostella. The sequence continues at coordinate 8,154,280 of NC_064005.1, forward strand.
ATTTTTTTCCTACATATCTATGGAAATCTACTCAAACATCTAATAGAACAGACATTTAGTGCCAATTTCTCTATAGCCGGTTAGAGCATAACCAGGTATTAGTGGTTGACTTTTGACACATCTGTCAAGAATTATTTATGGATATGACGTATAATTGATGATTCAATCCCTGGTCGGTTCGATAAACGACTATGGAGAAATTGGGGCTTAGCATACATTCCTTACTGAACTTCATGGGTCTTCCATTAACCTAAACTAACCTTTCAAATACTGGACGAATAGTCACCACATTTTTATCCATCTCTTTCTTTCTTAACCATTAAGAGTTGCGATAAGGCAACAGTTCAAGAAATACAATTGCAATAAATACATTCCGAGAACGCTTAGTTCTTTTATAACTTTTAGCACAAAGTATTCTGGAATTATAATATCGTGAAAATGTAAGGCGAGAGTGTAAATTCTACGTCATTATTCAACCCAGTGGGTCGGACGGGCGAATATTTTACATTAATTAAAGAACTGTGCAGTACATTTGCGAGGCTACAGGGCTGGAGTTCTGTTATATTGTAGTAGCACCAAATAGATAGAATGTTATTGCATTGCGTTTTACAAAGATATGAAATTACAAATCCGATAGGTACTTAGTTTTTTCACTATAGACACTTATGAATATGAATATCGATCACAATAATTTTAATATCATAATACACTCCCGGGCAATGAAAAAGTTCCAGTCACAAAATGCACCACACCAAACATCATTTTTAAATTTAAAATTGGAACAAAATTTTACTGTTTTTAGTTGGTAATATCGTAATGGTCTGTTAAATGTACTTCAATATTGTAGAAGACGTCATTAAGCTAGCCTTTTCCGTTTAGAAGTAATTCGGTGCTTTTCTCAGTGGAACCTTTTCATTGCCCGTGAGTGTATTTTAAAGATGAATTCCACTAGCAAAAAGCTTGACGTTACTAAAATATTTTTTTATGCCTTCAAAATCGTCATCAATACTTACCGTTTTTTTCAATGTCTCATCAACGATGAAGTAAAATAGAGAAAAGGCCTAACCGCCTAAGAAACAATAAATAAACGTTTATGGTTATTTTCGCTATTTTGTTTATTCTTGCTAAGGCTTCTGATATAAAAGAAGAATAACATTCTTCGTAAGAATAATTTAAGTTAGACGTAACATGATACCTTTTTGTTATTTTAATTATCAAAAAGGATTTCAAAGTAATTACTCTGTACTCCTTAATATATAAGCTAAATCAGTAGAGTATCTTGCGAGTAAAAATATATGGAAGAAAAAAATATTAATGTCTGGATTTGTTCACCATGGGTGTCTCATCAGAAATAATTCATTGGTAGATAAAATAAATAAATAAGAAGATAGGTATAGGTACATTACTAGGATTCGACTACGACCAATAGAAAGATAAGCAATTCTTATTCTTCTCTTTATCGTGTCTATGACACAGACTAGACTAGACTAGACCTTGCAGCCATGTTCAAAGGATTGGCCAGTCCAATTAGCGCCTATCACTGACTGCCCAGGGTGCCCGGAGAAAATAAGTGATACGTCACTTAAAGCGGTGGTGGCTCAGTCCGGTAAGCGCCCACTTCTCACGCCAGAGGTACTTACACCCCTGCAGAGAATAAAATACAATAGTCACTAAGGTCACGTCACAACGTAAGTCACTTACCCGGCGAAACTGTCTCAGCTCAAGCTTGCTTGTGTTGGAGTACACCAACCCGCACTTGGCCAGCGTGGTGGACTAGGCCTAAACCCTTCCTTAATTGGAAGGAGACCCGTGCCCCAGCTATGGAGACGTGATGGGTCGTGATGATGAGTCACTAAGGAGGCACTTTTCGCACACCTGTCGTTTTTTTATGACATTTTTTTTATAAACAGATCTTCTGTTTGAAGACTGAGTACTGGCCATTACCTGTGCAATACTCAAAGTGCTTTCTCAGTAATAGGGGTCCACAGTAGTATTTGGTTACATTGTTACTCTGTTATTCCAGTAATGATATGCAAACAAGATTTTATAAGAAATATTTTTATAATTTTACTACAGTTTCTAGTCTTTGTGTATTGTCTTACACAACAACTTTGATATAATTTTACATTTAGAGAGAAAATTATTTTATGTTTCAGAAAACCTAAGTGCTATTACATTTTCATAGAAATACTTATTTAAACTATTTATTCGGTAAGTTCAGACACAATAAGAAAACCATTATTAGTATTGGACCAGCCCCGAAATTACCAAATTGTTTTACGCCTTTTTACCATTTCGCCATCATGCATTGATTCACCTGGTGGGCCACAGATTAACATACGAATCACGTCCCTCCTTGCTCAAACCAGAGCGAACACTGGCCTGTTATAAAACGAAATCAAAGCGATAACGAGACCAATAAAAAAACAAACAAGACAAAGGTAATCGCAATCAAACGGCCCCAGCATTTGTAGGAAACAGGCTTACAACCTCAAAACAAAGAGAGGGATCGCAGAGTATTTACTGCATTCCGTGGGTTATGAGCCGGGTCCACACCAGATCATCTTCTTGTGTGTCAGTGTCGTTAATTTTTTGACTATCCAACGCGAACGAATTTTACATACATACAAAGGTTGTCTGGTAGAGATTGCTATAAGCAATAAGGCCGCCTTTTTGTACTGTTGTTATTTTTAAGTTTTATTTTGTATTGATTCTGTTTTTTTTGGTGCAAATAAAGAGGATTGTATTGTATTGTACAAAGTTGGGGTCCCAACGAAGAAGGATCATGCCCGAGTGACCTATCAACTCTATTTTTAAACTATACCGGCGCACCCTGAGCAGTCAGTAACTGGCTAATCCTTTCACCAAGGTTACAAACCTTAGTGTAGATCTAATGTTTTTCACCGACACACTAAGATTAAATCTGGAGGGGACCCGGCTATATTTGCCGCACCATATTTTTTTGGATTATTAATATTAGCACTCTGACTAGACTTGTAGAATTAGTGTCATGTCTTACGGGAATCCTAAGCTAAATGTATGATACCTACTTTCCCCCAGAGAGCTAAAATTGTTGAGTTTACATTATTAAGAGTTTATCATAGCAACATAGAATTAGTTGTTTAGTTTAACAATTAGTGATTTAAATAAAAAAATGCAATTATGAAATATTATAGCTTAGCAACATCGAAGGGTAGGTAACTAAAAAAAACAAAAGCGACTGACGCTAATCCTAGTGTAGCTCTAGTATTTGTCACGGAAATCCGAATAAAAAGAAAACAGAAATAACTGCACTTGACAAATTAAGTGCCAATTTCTCCAAAGTCGGTTATCTAACCGACAGGGATTGATTTATAAATTAAACGTCATCTCCATAAAATTCATGACAAATGTGTCAAAAGTCATTCATATGTTTTGCTCTAACCGACTATGGAGAAATTGGCACTAGGTTTAAAAACGTCTCTATACTTCCCCATACACTGCGCGTGGTGAAAAAAATCACTCTAAAGGAGGGGACAGACTTTCATTTGTGGCTTTGTTTACCAGCTCCTTGATTAAGCGAGCACCAGCTGCTATCGCAACTGTGACTCTTATTCAAAACAACACACTGGCCAATTTCGAATGTCCCATTCTTGTTCTATTTCAACCTGTCCCCCAGATGGTGATTCTAGAGAGAATGCCAGGTTCGAATAAAAAAGTCCGCTGCTAATGTGTTATTTATTGTTGCTGAGTCGTGTAAGGTTAGTTATTTATCCTGCACAGAATAAGGGTTGACAACTGTGGAGAAAATATAGTGCCATGTTTTCTGTTGCTATTCCGTACTACGAGCTCAGTCTTCGTTGCCTGCGGGGTCACTCTATAAGACGAGAAACCAAAGTTTTGGAGCGTTGCTGGCGAGCCACGACTCTATCTCTTCGATTAAACGTGCGGATTTCACGACAACTCTTGTTCGTTCGTTTTTCGTCAGTATAGAGTAACCCTCCTAGGCTGTCGTAGGAGTAGATGGATTTCCTTGAAAAAAGTATAGAGTAGATGTAACTTTGGTTAAAATAAGAGTAGTTTTTGAAGAGATCATGTTGTCACAAATGGGAAAAAATTCTGCAGGAGTGAAAAACATCAGTTAAGTTAGAATATAATACCTACTATAGGTAGAATATCAATTGTTTTATTCAATTTAAATAAAAAAGATCTAAGAATATCTCGATTGGGTTCCCTTTCCAACTATAAATTGATTTGAATCCGATCCATTCGTTTCTATTCCATTAAGTATCAGTAGCGCTTTATAATTATTATGACACCAGTATTTTACTGCACAAGTAGCACACACACATACAAACATACCTTGTACTCTTGTATACTCTTATGGGGTAGGCTGAGGCCCATTTCTGCACTTAATCTTAGCTGGAGTTGTGTTTAGGTACGATGCACTAGGGGCGAGCCAATTGCCTTCGGGTACCAAGATCTGAGAACCAATCTGTGTTTGAAGAAATATCAGTCAGTATCCAGTCGGGAATCGAACCCTCCACAGTAGTCAGAGTAACTAACCACTGCGCCATTCTGCAGCTTACGAATCGGTCAACAAACTATTCTCAAAATTCCAAGATATACTGTTCGCAGCAGTTACGCAAACAAGGCAATTTACCTGAAAGCAAACACTTTGGAGCCTCCGATAACCCCTCCAGCTGAACACTTCACTAGGATCAGGGGGGTCACTCTATACGACAAAAAACTAAGTTTCGGAGGGCTGCTCTTCATACAGACTTCGGATTTCGGACTCTACATATCTCGTTGTATTAAACGTGCCGATTGCACGTCAGCTCTCGTTTTTCTCCAGTATAGAGTAACCCCCGCCGTGAGCTAGGCGCAACTATCCCGGTTCTCCCCTTTGTCTACTCAAGGGCGTTTTTCATTACGCCAATGCGAGTCGCGTCGGCCGCTCGTTGGGCAAATGCGAAAACTGTGTCTCTTTTCAGCGCTGCAGTCCTGTTACCTTTGTTCTAAGCGACGGGGTTGAAGACCTGTTGGGGTTTTTTTTGTGTGTGTTTTTTTGGTTTCTTGTTAAGATGATTGCCAACAAGGGTATTCAGAGAGGGGTGTGAGTTGTCTTTTAAAAACCTAATTCTCTAATAACATACACAACTATAGTTATTGCCTGAAAATATAGTTATGTTACACAATATTACACATCCATAAACACTAAAATATTAATAATGTATATAAAACAGTGTTTCGTTTATGAGTAAACCAATAAAAATTTAATCTCTACTGCCTCCAATATTTGCCTATTTGGATTAACTTGGCACACAACCCTTCGTTTACTGTGATGGCCGTTACGAACTTTCTAATATAAAGTTATTAAAATAAGGCTGTAAAACCTTACAACTTTAATGGCTAACCATAAAGATAGCTGATAAACAAAATTAATAAATTTTTAATTAATTCCCAAGGCGCTTTCTATGTAACAATGATATACTGTTAATACTTTAAGAAACTTACGAACTTCTTAATTAAAAGATCCCGAATCTACACCTCTGCTTTCTATACATAGACAAGAGTGGATTGCATGGGTGAATTAGGTATTTTAAATTAAAAGTACTTTTTGCCTTATATTTAACAATTTATGAACATACCTAATTCACTATGCCAATCTTCTGCAATTATTTTAACCCGTTTTTCATAGAAAAGTTATAGGATGTTTTAGCTATTGAACTGTGTTGTCCCTCTCTGTCAAAGAACAAATTGTTTATTAACTTCAATAGCTAAAACGTCCTATAACTTTTTTATGAATAAGGAGGTAAGTTTTTACCTCTGGCTAGAGCGGTGGTAGCTCAGTCGGGTAAGCGTCCGCTTCTCACACCAGAAATGCGGGTTCAAATCCTGGCGCTGACGTGTACCAATGAGTTCTTTTAACTTAAGTACAATGTATACCATCGCTATTACGGTGAAGGAAAACATCGTGAGGAAACCAGCATATCTAGATTTAGCACATCTAGATATTTGAACCCACCAATCCGCAGTGGACCAGCGTAGTGGGAAATGGTCCAAGCTTAGGAAGGCAATTTAGACCTTGGGGACATGCACAAAGGTTCCATTCGAGAGAGCCAGGTGCAGGTACTTACACCCCCACAGAGAATAGAATAGAATAGAAAATAAATCTGGCTCTTGACACTTAGGGTGACTTGCATAACAAAGTTAAATAAAATTAAATAGTTTGTCTCTTGCTCTGACAGTATAATGTCAGAGCATGAGGTCATAGATTTAATTTTGATTAACTTTGTTATGCAAGACGCCCTTAATTCTTAATCTTTGTTTTTAGTAATTGAAAACAATTTATTTTATTTAATGCCTTATAAAAATTACTACGCAAACCGACTGAAAACGAAGATAAAACCTCCACCTTACGCAGGTAGCAGCTTAGGGGACGTCGCAAGAACTCCTAATTAATATAAAATACTTTCCTTTCATTAAACGTTGGGAAAGAGCGTTGAATTTCTTAACTTTTCCCTTTTTAAGGTTAATTAATAAGGTGACATAGTTACAGAATTGATGATAAAAAAAATGTTTTTTTATGGAGTTGGTAACCCACCGTCACTTAAAAAGTTTAGGTAGGTACATTGATAAAGTCTATTAGTATATTTTACTCTAATCTATGCTTTTAAAACCCCAACGCATACATACTCAATACGCATAAGCCCACACATATAAATCTTACAACGACGGTCTTATTTTTTGAGACTAGGGTTTATTTAAAAGTTTCTGATCATGATAACTAATGTTGCTTTTTTGTTCCCAGGTATGTTCTTATTTAAAGCACGCTGACGTTAAATGATTATGTAAGTTGAATAAGTAATATGTACATATGACGATTTTACCTACATATATTTTACATAACATATGCCATAGATATGCGGATACTTGGTAAAAAGTTATTTATTAATTAATGCACCTCAATATGTGTTACATACAGGATGATATTATGACATTGCTTACCTACAAAAAGTCGTCAGCACCAATTATTATAGTAAGTATACTATATAGATAACCTTTTATGTTTTACTAATACAATAAATCACGATCCATCTGAGCATTGGCTAGGTCAGCGAAGGTCTAGACTCGAAAAACTAATTACTGAAGGCAATCAAAAACTTTCATTTAATTATTTCTTACGACCCACTTCGGAAATTGAATGTTCGGGCAGAAGTCTTGCCTAAAATCACGATTGAAACGAAACGCAGCCAAACAATGTATCTTACGTTTACGACTTTATAGACGCCATAAGTCACTATTAAAATTTATAACACTTTCGTAAAATCTTGAACGTAAAACACGGAAAGCTGCGCCATTTTAAATCCTACGCCTTTGTGTTAGAAGTATTTTGAAAGAAGGCTTTGTTTCAGACGCTTTATCTTTTCAGTGGCGGGTTTATGGCTAAGCCGATGTGAATTTGTTTTTTTGTAAATTCACATAGGTACGGTCATGTGCAGAAAAACCTGACCCCCCTCTCATAGTAACAATGTTTCTGAGAGGGGTCAGATTTATCTGCCGTGTACTGTACTTTCAATTAACAAATCTGAAAGATAAATATGGCCATCAAAACAAGACATAGACCCGGGTAAAATCAAACCCAGCACTTCGACAGAATATTATTGGTCAGTGTTAACCGTTGCACCATAGGCATCATAGCATATCTCGCTCATAAATATACTAAAAGTGATTTCTACCAAATGGCCACCCTGTATAACGGAGCGAGGCTGCCACAGTATGGACGTGCGGTATACAGGGTGCTGTATAAAATCGTAATAAAATTATGCAGCCAGTTTGGACGGCAGCCTAATAGCAAGGTTTAACATATGGTTGGTCAATTAAATTTTTATAACTCGTGCTAGCTCTTTGAAAGCAGCGGGGTTATCGTGAAGTTAAAACGAAGTAAAATTGACGAAATAACTAGTGTCATATTCAATTGATTTTGACTCCGAAATCGTTAAAATTTTGTCAAAACAAATTCGCTATAGGGGGAGCCCCTATTAGAAGCTACATGCATACCACACTATAAATATTATTATATATTTATTTACGCAAAATGTGTGTCTAAATTATTGTTTAAAGGTAGGTAAAGCAACAGAAGAAAACTAACGTAACCGACATCCAGCTTATAAATATACCAGCTAAGTGGTATCTTCAGAAATACGAATGAAGGTTTAAAGTAACTTTAAACGTAGGTACAAACAAACGATTAACATCAAAGTAACTTGTACAAACGAACGTACGATTAACACGTTTACTGTGTATCCATAATTTAGGTTTCGATTCCAAACGTGGAAACTGCAAACCCATATGGGGGACGATTGGTTGCGTAAAAACAAAATCCCGTACGACCCACCCATGGTTCATTCATACACGCAGGTATGAGCTCTGGTTTTCATGCCCCATGCGAATGATTCGTGCTCATGATTATGATCCACCGACAAAGCCGGTTGTATGAAATTACTTTTAAGCAATAAGTCCGTTCTTATATCACCATAATTACTACACGTATGTATAGTAATATAAGAACTTAATATTTTTCCCCATATTTAATTGTGCAATTACGATTTGGCAAATAAATAAATATCCAATCTTGTTTCAACCTTCACCCTCATATGACAACACCTTTATGAAGCCAAAAAGTCACCCGTTTGACTTCACAATCGTATGGCCGCTGCTTGGCGCATAAAATTTTAATAAAATAACACTTTGGCACCGTTACTGCCGCATCGTCGCCTTGCGGTTACCGAAGGCTGTACGACTAGCGCCTTATTCTGGGTAGCTTTTCCAGAAGGCCTAGTATAGGGCGCAAGAAGCGCGCGACAGTATGTAAAAAAGGAAACAGTCGCACTCGCTCTCGAAGCCCCGCGATGTGAGTGAGCGGGACGCAAAACTTTTGTTACGCCCTTAGACAAGTAAACCCTTATGCCCCATGCTAGGTATAGCTACATGGAGTCACAGTATAAATGCGATAGACGGTCGTCTATGCGCCAATTTGGTACGTAAAAAATAAGTTTGAGGTATGCTAAGTACGAGTATACTTTAATTACCATGAATCTTATAGTTACGTACTTTCATATTATTTTGATCAGTACATAAAAAGTAAGAATCTATCAAAATCGTACACGTACAGTAGAAGTATCGTAGGCAATAGTCTTCTATAGATACAGTTAAGTAGTTAGTGTACTTCTACGATCTAACCGACTTTGGCGAAATCGGAGCTAAGTGTACTATTTTTCCAATATCGCATAAGTGTCGTTTTCGGATGCTGAATTTCTCACTATTTCAGTTAACGGCTTAATGAAAACTGAACACTAAATATAAATGTTGCAGTGGAAGCTGTTTTAAACTACCTTCTGTTTGTTACGCGTTTATTGAGCTTATTACATTTTTGACTTACCTACCGACATCTGTTCTACAATAAAAAAAAAATGTAATTCTGTGACTATGAGAGAGAGAGTACCTAAATAGTACAAAATGACAATAAAAACGATAGTTACTTATTTAACTGTGATTGTGGCTGACTTTTAAGAAAAAAAAGAAAAAAAAAACACGCACTCAAGCCTTGTACTAATGTAATAGGGGGCGGGCCTATTGCCATTTTTTCGGGCACATCCAAGACCCGAGAACAAATATCTGTGTTTAAACAAATATCTGCCCCAGCCGGGAATCGAACCCGGGACCATCGGCTCAGTAGTCAGGTCACTCACTAACCACTACTCCATTCGGTCGTCCTTTTACTTTTAAGAACTCCACGGTTTTAGATGTGTTTGATTTGCTGCTTTTTTGTTCTGTAATAAAATCGTAGGCTAGTCTCTGATAGATTATTTTAAATCATACAACTGAAAATACAGAAGAGTATGTTTGAAAAACACGGTAGGAATAATCCAAACTTAAACATAAAATCACAATAAAAATACCTAAACCGATTCGGGTAGGTCTATTTCCTTTTATTATAAGAAACCAATAAAGTTTTTATTGTTCGGTCCTAGGCAGCGTATTCTGAATATATCCTCCATGTAAATATTGTTATACTATAGATACTGATCTATTTGTAGTATTATGGATAGGCCATAGATATAGGTAGGTACATATTTTTAGGATTAACGGTGAGTATTTTAAAACCTATTTCATATTTACGGCCATTCACAACGCTGTATTCCGTGCTTACTCAATTACTCAAGTTCAGCTTAACTTGTCATTTTATTTATTTAATTCTTTATTGCACAAATGTATAATAAATGCACAAAAGGTGGGCTTAATGTTAAGAGCATTTTCCACCAGCCAACCTACAGGAGGTACCGGTACAGGAAAACTGGTTTCATTTTCAGATATTATCAGGGGCGTATTTACCCTAGGGCTAAAAGGGCTACAGCCCGGGGCGGCAAGCGGCGAAGGGCGGCCCAGGGGCGGTCGGCAGGCCGCCCTTGTGCTTTAGGTTGGAGGATTAAAAAAGTACAGAGCCGCGAGCACAGGATTCGAAACCTCCGTTAACGTTGCGTATCGTCAAATTTCACTGTCAAAATGTAAGGCAAATTTGTTAGTTCCAAAAGTGGCATTTGTTTTTTCCATATGTTTGTGTAGATTCCAAAATAGTATCGAATCCTGTCCTCGCGGCTCAGAACAATATTTTAGGACGTAAGCCTGGAACGGCTGTGAGCCAATTTTCCACATGTTGATTTCATGTCTTAAGAAACCGACCTTTCTTCTTTCCTGAACCGGTGGAAGTCTATTTTTTTACCGCCTCGATATATTTTTTTGAAGGAAATCAAAAGAAAAAAAATGCCGCCCTGCACATGTTTATTTCAAAACGTGCTAAAATGTACTCGTCTATCCAGAAAAATCTTTTTTTTTGTTAGGAAGATATCATTATCTTTGCAAATCTATCACCACAATGTCCACAATGTTCTTATACATAGGTCGCTAGGTACTCTAAACTTCTTCTTTTTTCGTGTCAGTGAACATGCGAATTTTTAAATTTGTCTAGACCAAAAAGAAGCAACTGGTTGGCCTGAAGTAAGTCTTCCCGAGTGCAGGTGGAAGGGCACAGGGGACAGGAGAGTAAATGCTCCATAGTCTGGTGGGGCGGTACCACAGTCGCAACGGTATAACCCCACTTGCAGAGATTGTCCTTGCAGCAGCCTACCTCTGCTCACTGCTCGCAACCGATTTAGTTAGAGTCTTCAAATGTGCCAGAGGAGACTGTTACCGGGAGCAAGTTTTTCCTCAAGAGGTAGGAAAGGATCCTGGGGCTACTTTTCCTCCCAGAGCCTTAGCCTTGCGATTTGTGGGTTTTCATCCGTTTAGGACACCTCACTATTTTTAGAAACGCTTTGCGTCTCTTAAGGCGGGAAGGTGCGGCAGTATGTGAGTAAAGTGGATGTCTGGAGTCGCATTCTTGTTTGGCTTTCTCAACAGAACATGCCACTTTTCGCCGTATGCTAGGGGGTGCTATCGCAGCCAGAGAGTAGACTTTGTAGAGCAGTGTCGGTTTGAAACATACTGTTACTGTACGAACTGTGTCGTTAAGAGCAAAATGTACTTCTCTAGCATGCGCGGACCTTGCCCATATGTGAGTGACGTCACGGACGCGATTCGAGACAGTTGCTTGTGGAACCTGTGTTCAAATTAAAAACAAAAAACTGTGTAAAGAGTGAAAATTCTTTAATAAACTTAGCAGAAACTTATAGTATATCATATTGCGCGAGTTATAAACTATACAGATTGAGACAAAGTTGTGTTTTAAGTGCAAATTTAGTGCAATTTCGATTGTTCACCAGTATTGTGCGGTAGTACTACCCCGTGTTTTTGTTTACGTTTTTGCGGTCAGCTGTTTAAAAATCAGCTGTTGTTAGACAGCTGTCGCTGTCACTTGTCAAACAAGAGCACCATCTAGTGACGTACTTAAGAACTTCAAGGTATACTACATTGTACGAATAAAATGGCAAACAAGTGCACCAGTTGCGGAAAGTTCCACTCATCGACAGATGGCGTTGTTTGTGGGATTTGCGCCGGATCATTTCACAGGGAATGCGCAGGATTGCTAGAGGGCGTCGTGGTCGCTGCTGACTGGGCCTGCCTCAACTGTAAGCGTAAACGGAGGCAAAGCAACTACGATGACACGCCAGTCAAAGGAGCTGCGGCGCCATATGATGCAAGGAAGCAAACTGTGGAAATGCTATCCACCTCCGGCGAAATAAAAACAACTCAGGAATGCGATGTGGGGGATGAAGCTGTCATGAATAATACTGCAAATAATGCCACCCTGGAGTTCCATGTTGACCTCGCACTGGAGATCAGAGCTTTCAGAGAAGAGTTAGGATCTCTCAAGACTCATTGCACCAAAGAGATAAAGGGAGTGTGTGGCGAGTTTAAGGAACTGAGGGAGGAAATTTCCAGTTTCAAGGCTGCGATCTTTGCGTGCAACAGCAGGCTCGAAGATATGGAGAAGCGAGTGGAAGCCATGGAGACGAACTACGCAAGCAGTAAATCTCCTGCTATAGAAAGCCTCGAGCAAGCGATTGAGGATTTAAAAATAGAACTGCAGGATCGTGATCAGGATTTGTTAGCAAATGATATACAAATAACACATATACCGGAGACCAAAGCAGAAAACCCCTTACATCTAGTGAAGGTCATAGCGGTGAAGCTGGGCATGACCCTCGACGAGCGCGACATCGTGAGCGCCGTGCGCGTGGGCGCGCTGCGGCCGGCAGCGGGAGCGGCGGAGGGCGCGGCGGCGGCGGCGGCGCGCGCGCGGCCCCTCGCCGTGCGCCTCGCGCGCCGCGCCACCCGGGACGAGCTGCTGCGCGCCATGCGCGTGCGCCGCGGCCTCACCACAGCCGACATGGGCCTCGAAGGTGAACCGAAGAGGTTTTATATAAACGAGAGGCTCACTAAGCTTAATAGGCAACTGTTTGGCAAAGCTCGAGATCTGGGTAAGCGGTTTTCATGGCGTTTCATTTGGACAAAGGATGGGCGTGTGTTTGTACGCCAAGCTGAAGGCAAGCCGTCATTTAGAATTAGATGTGTTAATGACCTAACTAATATTTTTGGAGAGGAACCAGTTCGCTCCACTTTGTAAATGTGTATTTTTTCATATTCTCTTCTGTATGTGTCTGTTCTGCCTGGCCATGCTCTGTTGCCTCATTGTAGATAATCTGAAAAATAAAAACAATGCTACTATTAGTGAACTTATAGACTGTATTATTTATTTGCGAGTGTACCATAGTTTAGGATATTTTGAATGCTGTAATGATAATGATATTAACAATGTGTATAAATGGTGTATAAATATTGCTTACCTTATGTGTGCGATCATTTTTCTAGTAAGAGGCATGAACAGGTGGTGGAGCGTCGGTGCGGCGGGCGGAATGACCCCGGGTTCAGCAGGCTGGCTGCAAATCCTGTTGTGTACTCACTGGAACGACAAATATATATATTATTGTATCATTTTTATATATATACGAAGTTATAAGTATTATTATTGCACTTTCTACACTGAATTTTCATCAATTTCTTACTCTTGTGTTTATTATAGTCTTCATCTGTCTTGTTTAATAGTTGTAAATTTTATGCATAGGTTGGCGATTGGTTACTTACATGTGTTGCCTTTTTTCCTTCACATCCAAATTGTTTTGGCACTTCTAATCATACATAACTATGACTAACACAAAATACTTTAAGGTTGGTTTGTTTAATGCAGGTTCTCTTGGTACAGGACACGACGAACTGACTGTGACTATACACAACTCTTTAGCAGACGTGGTGGCGATAAATGAGACGTGGTTGCGTGACGGCGAGGAGGGCCGCGCTCCGCGAGTAGCCGGCTATCGACTGCGTCACGTGGCGCGGCCGAGGCGACTGCGCTCGCGGGGCGGAGGCGTGGGATTCTTTGTGCGGCAGGGCCTCTCCGCCCGCACCCTACCACACCCCCCCGCTAATACCGTCGAGCAAATGTGGATGAGATTAAATGTAAACGGGAAAAAGATCATTATTGGCACAGCTTACAGACCAGATTGGGTAAACGTAGACTTATTTTTAGACGCAATGACAGACTCCATAACTTCATTTAAAGACTATGACAGAATCGTTTTATTAGGGGACTTTAACATAGACTTTTCAAATTATAACTGTGCATCTTTTAAGTCATTAGACAACTTTCTAAATACACTTAACTTGACACAACACGTACAGGAGCCCACGCATTTTACAGAAACCAGCCAGACGACAATTGACCTAATATGTACAGACGCTAAGGTTCGAGATGTTAATGTCATATACAAACGACCCTTAGGACGACATGCTTTTGTTACTATAACGCTCGACATTAAAAAGACAAAGACCAAACCTAGGACTATTACTTACAGACCAATTAGGGATATAGACATTGAACAGTTTAATAAAGACTTAGATTTACTAGACTGGGACAAAATAAACAGACTGGACGATGTCAGTGAAATGGTGAGGTGTCTCAATCAATCGATCATAAGTCTCTTTGACCTGCACGCGCCTGAAAAGACGATCGTAGTGAGAGAGACACCACATCCATGGATCACTGACAATATTAGATTCATGATGCAGTTACGTGACGACGCCTATGACGAATACAGAAAGACTAAAACTGACGCAAAGAGACAATACTACAAAGACTTAAAACATCAAGTAAATGTGGCCTTATATTTTGAAAAAAAAGTGTTCTTTGAACGAAATATCAATAACAACGCTCATGACTCTAAGACATTGTGGAAGAACTTAAAAAAGACTGTACTGCCGACTAAAAATGATAATGACCTACCGACACATTATAATGACCCGGACGAAATTAACAGACATTTCCTTGACGTACCTGGTAACAATGACGTATCTGCATCAGATTTAACGTACTATACAACAAACAGACACTCAGACAAGACATTCGGACTCACGACCGTAACTGCGGAACAAGTTCATAAAGCTGTGAAACGAATTAAAACAGCGGCCAAAGGAATGGACTTGATTTCGATAGATATGGTAGAAATGACATTGACGAAAACTATGGACAACATACTGACTATAGTTAACAAAAGCATACAGACAAAGACATTTCCCGACGATTGGAAGATTGCTAAAGTTTCCCCTTTCCCTAAAAAGCCGAACCCTTCGCAACTCTCTGACCTACGGCCGGTTAGTATCCTGCCGTGTACGTCAAAGATAATAGAAAGGGTAGTACATGATCAGCTGTCGCGGTACCTGGAGGATGCGGGAATACTTCCTAGTTTGCAGTCCGGCTTCCGCAGCGGTCGCAGCACAGCCACAGCGCTGCTAGATGTAGTGGACAATGTGCTTGCGGAACAGGAGAAAGGTCGGAGTACAATTCTTGTCCTTCTCGACTTCTCCAGGGCCTTCGACTGCTTGAATGTGTCCCTTCTATTATCTAAAATGACGGATCGATGAGGCATCAGTGCAGTGGTTTGGTAGCTACCTATCAAACCGCTCACAGGTTGTAGGCCTACGTAGGACAGATGGCAGCACCATACTATCCACACCGCGTCCGCTGACCAGAGGAGTCCCGCAGGGCTCAATATTGGGACCACTTTTATTTATTCTGTACAGTGCTGACATTATATCGTCGGTGGAACATTGTCGCTATCACCTCTATGCCGATGACCTGCAGCTTTATCTTTCGTGTGATCCTCAAAACATTTTGGAGACCACGCGGAGGATAAATGCTGATCTGGAAAGGGTAGTGCAATGGTCCGAGAAGAATTGCTTACTGCTAAATCCAGGTAAATCCAAGTTCCTAGTCTTCGGAACAAGTCTCCAGCGTACGAGAACCATTGAGCAACTGTCGGCTACTACTATCCAGGTACGTAATGTGCCAATAGAGCGGGTTGCTCAAGCTAGGAACTTGGGTTTACTAATGGATGGACAGTTAAAATTCGAGGACCATATAGTAGGGGTGGTAAGCGGCTGCTTCTACCGGCTCAAAGTACTGTACAGAATACGGGACTACCTCAGTGTCGAAATGCGGATCAAATTGTGTGAGTCACTGGTGTTGTCCACGCTGAACTACTGCGACGTTGTCTACGGTGGGTGCCTCCTCGGTAGATCTGAACGGCTGGTGCAGAGAGTTCAGAATGCGTGTGCGCGCTTCTGCTTCCGTATCCCCCCCAGGACGCATGTGACGCCGTATCTGAACAACGCTGATCTGCTCAAAATGGCGGCACGAAGACGATTGCACCTTGCAACGTTGCTATTTGGAGTGGTCAAGCGCGAAACCCCAAAATACTTGTATGAAAAACTGCAATGGTCGTTCAATTCATACAAGTATAAGATCCGCTTGTCCGTGCCACCGCATCGATCAGCCGCCTTTCGAGGCAGTTTCAGATTTGCGGCGTCCAAGTGCTGGAATGACCTCCCCCCTCCTTTGAAAAGGCTACATGGTAGGTACATCAATACCTTTAAGTTGGCACTTAAAGGTTATTTGTTGACTATGCAGAAATCTACATAGTAAAATTCAGCACTTGATGATAATTTAATGTACTCACTTGCTATTGTATTATTTATTGTATCTTATAGGCTAATATTATTATTTATTTAAATATATTTTACTCTTTTGACACTGACTATTTTGTTTTAATTTATTTACATAATTATTAGGTACCTACTAAATTGTATTTTTTTTATTATTTTTTTTTTTGTCTCGACGTCGTTTCCGTGAGTCACGTAAAGGGTCCCTGCTGAAAATCAGCGCTGCACGTACATTTATGTACGTGTAGCATATGCTGAGCTCGGGGCCTTTTTGGCGCTGCGCTGATGCACCACCAACACAGACTGGCTAGGTATTCTTTATTAGTTTCTTTTGTATTTTTTGTATGTCTCTTTTCTATTTTTTATTTTTTATGTACTATCTGTGTTTGTGTTATTAGCGTATTATATGTAAATTGTTTTTCTGTGTATGTGGTGTATTTGTGTAGTACTAAATAAATATATTTTCTTTCTTTCTTTCTTTCTTTCTTTCTTTCCATATGGGGCAGGCAAATTCGGCAGCTGAGAAGCAGAGTGCTAGGCTACTTGTTCGTAGAACTTGCGGAGAGACGCCGCATCCGGTAGGCGTAAGCCGTCGCAGAAGGTTGATTCGGGAGCTGACTTTCTTCTTGGTGTTTTGGCAGCAGGTTTTGTAGGTGAGGGATTTATCCAGGGTCACTCTGAGGTATTTTGGTTTCGAGCAGTGCTGGATTTTTATAGTACAAAAGCCGGCCTTTGTTCTTTCCTGAACCGGTGGAATAGTCAAAAAAAAACCGCACTCGGTATTTTTTTAAGGAAATCTAAGGGCCGAAACTGTGTTAGGGACGCGCACGCGCGTGTCATACAAAAATAATACGCGGCTGGAGCACGCGTGTGAACAAGCCTTACTGAGTTTCGGCCCTAAAGAAAAAAAAAATGTCTCTCTCAGTCGCCAGTCGCCCTGCACGAGTTTATTTTTAAACGTTCTAAAATGTACTCTTCTATCCAGAAAAATCTTTTTTTTTTTGTTTGGACGATACAAGGTGGACCAAAAGAAGTCATCCGATGTTGTTTGGCTCTCTTTTTTTTTCTAAATGAAAAACTTCGATTCTGTATTTAGATGATGTTTATTTGAACCTTTACAATTTTATTGGTAAAGTCTAGAAAATTATATCGGCCAAATGGGCGCCGCCATTTGTACAAATGAGAGCAACTTCCAATAGGGTGATTAATTTTGGCCCACCATGTATCATTATCTATGCAAATCTATCACCACAATGTTCTTATACATATGTAGGTCGGTAGGTACTCTACACTGACTGGTATTTTTGTTTTTCTTTTATTCCTTGATGGGGCGGAAAACTACAGGAGCCCAGGGCGCGCAATCTTTAAATACGCCCCTGGATATTATAATGTATATCATGATAGTTATTCCATCATTGCACAAATAAACTTAAATGTAAGGGTATAAAAGGGTGTAGGACGTAGTACTGTATGTACTCACGTTCATTTCAATGGATTTTAAATTATTTCCACTGTCAAAATTAAGCTACGCACCCATTGTTCGTCGTTGTTGTGATCAACATATAAATAATTCAATACATATATTATATACCTATTCGCAGGTATGTGATTTCCAAGAAGCGGCGCGATCCCCAGTCCTAATCCAGCCTCTATATCGACTCAATATTGTTACGTAAACAATGCATGATTTCGCACCTCTACCCTCAGAAATATGCTCCCCAAAATCATTTTACGATTTGGGTCAGGCAAGGTCTCCGTTTAGAATACAAACCCCTTTTAGTTGGCGGAGGAAATATAACAAAAATATTTTCCTTCCATTTGCCTGAAACGACGCTCACCCGATAAGTGGTTCGCTCACCTCCATTGGAATAATTACTCTAGCTGATAAGAAATTGGGTTCCGTTTCGGGTGACAGACATTGACTATATTTTTATAAGGGTTTGGGAATTTGTAGGCGTCGAATATTGGATGATTTTGAATATTTTCCTCGTAAGTGATCATTGGACTCATTAGTAGGTGTCTGAAATATCTGGTGCCTACATGAGATTTTTTTATAGTCTTATATCCATGTGTAAACATATAAAACATCTATACAGTTTGGTTCGGTTACTTTCGTAGAAGCTTTGCGAAATTATGATAATGTTATGTTCTATGGAGAAAATATACACCGAGTGCGAGATCGCTTTTTGTTTTGTAATCTACTTTGATGGTTTTCTAAAACGGTTTTCTTACAGGTGTCGTAATCTGAGACAAAGACCTGATTATTTAAGATGCACAAAATGATGTTGCCTGGTTGAACTACGGGGAACACTAAAAGATAACAAACACACAACACTGGCCACCTTTTCTTCTCACGATAAGCATGTTAGAAATTCTGCAAAGAAACTCAAACTAGCAAACTTTGTGTTCCATCTATTACTGGAGAACTTAAGTGTTATATCCCTACTTTTCGCTTTGTGTATTTTTTTCAGCTGCCACTCCAGAGCAATTTGAACTTTTCCACCTACTAAATAGGAAAACTTTTCGCTTCACACTGGGAGCGACTTAATTTCTGTAACAGCAGCCAAGTTCTTAACTATTTTGAAATTATGTCCGCGATCCGCTTGAATTTTTATCTGCAGTTTGGAATAACGACTTCTTTTAAATTAAAACTATGTCTTGAAAGTAATAAAAATACTGCAACGCCGATCCCATAAACCATAAATATACAATGGTAGAATAAATTATTAAAAAAAAAAACTTAGTGTACCTTATTGAAGATAACGTAAAATATACACAAAGATACTCATTCATACACTCACGTGAAAACGGAAAAACGGAAGAAACTATAACTTAATGAGGCCTTCAACGATGCATTAGAATATTAGCAACTTAAAACGTAAACATTTTGTACAAATATTCTAATAAATGTTTTGAAATATTGGGGTCATTTGGTATATCTGTATTTTGTTTATGGAACTGTTTCTTTGCCCGTGAGCCGTGAGTGTAGTTACTATACTTAGGACTGATTTTTCAATGGTCAGATAAAAGTTATCTGGTGAATAAATGTGATGCTGTCGCGTCAGAGTGTTTGTATGAGACAGTGACAGTAACAATTTTATTCCTCAGATAACATTTATCTGACTATTGAAAAATCAGCCCTTAAGATATCGGTGATAAACACTAGATTCGGTATTCTTAATTCACACAAGTGCGTCCACTTCATCGGCATTGCCGACGCCGTTTACTCGCCTCCATACATTTATGACAATCCGTTTGATGTGATACGTACGTACGATACAGATAGGACGCTTACTTTAAAGGGTATAGTTGATACATGACTTAATGTGAAAGCACCTTTATAGATAACTGAAATAAATCTAACCACCTTATATTTAACACCTCAATAAGGGGCTCATTACCAGCCATTACGGTTCAAAACAGTTACCGTCACCCCATTCGCTTTTTATTACTTCGTTATTAAAAACTTTAATTTAAGGTGTTACTTAAAGTTAGGTTAAGTAGCCATTAACCGGCTATTACACGGGTAGCGGCAATATCGCTTATGTCTCGCAATAGAACCCTTTTCGGCTATTAATAGAACATTAATTAAGAACCGGTTTACAAGCTACAGGTTTTCGTAAACAGATGCTTACGCAATATCCTGGGGATTCGTTGGTTTGACTTTGTCTCCAACGAGGAACTTTGGCGCAGAACACATCAAAAACCTGTAGCAGAAACCGTAAAAGAACGCAAATGGAGATGGATAGGACACGTTCTCAGGCGTACTGATGACGTCCCAAAGGAAGCACTGACATGGCACCCCGAGGGCGGTAAACGAAGACTCGGCAGACCGCGAGAGACATGGCAGCGCTCTGTGAAAAAAGAAATGGGCCAGGCGGGGATGTCTTGGGAGGATGTCTCTGAGCTGGCCCAAGATCGTAAAGAATGGCGGCGCTTCACTTCGGCCCTTTGCTCCCCAGCGGAGATTGGGAATAAGTAAGTATAAGTAAGTAATTAAGAACCTTTCTGCCGACATCATATTTTTACCCCTTAAGATTTTGATGGAGAAAAAACATCTCCTTGCAGCATCAGTAGGTATATATTGGCATTTTGGCATATCTAGTACAGGTTTCATAGTTTGTCGAAAGCTATAAAAGTTTACGTTGTCTCGCATATTAATTACTAAGTGGCGCTTCTAATGGAAACTATCATGAAACTATAGACAGATAATGTATGCAGATGACAGGAGAAAACGTAAACTTTTTTCGTTTTCATAAATAACAAAACCCGTACTAAAGAGTCAGGGCCGTCTTATTTTTAGTAGGTAGGTACATTGCTGCACGGGGAACAATGTTAAAATACAACTCGATGGTTGAGCGTCGATGTAACGCATTCATTGTGACTTTAGAACCTTACATTGTATTGTATTGTATTGTATTGTATTTTATTTCATATAACAATATTAACAATTGTATTTGAAAATCTTAATGTCTACACCACCACCACGTAACATAATATAATTAATTATGATGTGTTATAATATAATTAATTATGATGTGTTATACAAGTCAAACAATAAATTATTATCTATATTCAATTTACAAAATATAATAATCATTAAAAATCTCATGTGGATAGGTTATGTTAAATTTAAAATATTATCAACAATTAGAATTAAGTTAAATTTAAATTACTTATTAATTATAAAAAGATGTCAGACTTATCAGTATCACTTAAATATTCTTCCACACTATAGTAACCCTTCTTTAACAAATACGCTTTTACATAGATTGTTTTTGAATTTAGTATGGGAGACAATCTGTTTTAGATCGCTTGGTAGTTTATTAAACAGAAGCAGGGCCTGATATCTCGGTGTGTGTTTAACAATGTTAAGCCGTGGACACATTTCAATTTTTAGGTTTTTTCGCCTAGTCTTTAATCTTTCTGTCCTTTCTGCAGCAGACTCGAATTTATTTAAGTGTTTGATGAGATTAGATGTGCACACCAGGATATAGAGGCATGGCGCGGTAAGTATGCCAAGTTGAACAAATAGTTCCCGACAGGATTGTTGCTGTGGAATTCGTAACATTGTTCTCACAGCCCTTTTTTGCATTACAAATGCTTTTTTCATATTATAGTGGTAACTGTTACCCCAAAACTGTATGCTATAGCGCAATTTAGATTCGACTAATGCATAGTAGACTTGCATGAGATTTTTTAGTTTTAGTTCATCTCTTAGACTACGGAGGGCAAAACAAGCCGAGCTCAGAGCACTTTCAATTGACTTGAGTTCCTCTTTCCAGTTCAGGTGGCAATCTATCTGTATGCCTAGAAATTTTGCAGATTCTACACATTCCACTTTTTTACCATCAATATAAACATTAATCTCGTCATTGCTCCTACATGTAGATTTGAAAAGCATTGCATTTGTTTTGCTTGCATTTAGTTTTAAATTGGCCCCGAATAGTAGCTTTATTCTATCTTCTATTTTCTGTGGTGTAAGTACCTGCACCTGGCTTTTTCTGAAGCCTTTCTGAAAACCTTTGTGCATATCCCAAGGTCTAAACGGCCTTCCTAGGCTTGGACCATATCCCTCATTTGATCCACTGCGGGTTGGTGGGTTCACATATCTAGATTTTTTTTTTCTCATTATTAGATTTATATACTTATATATATTTAGATTGATTAGATTAAGTACCTATATTTATATTTCATTCCATCTTTCTTTGTAAATTAATATTGCTGTCTAAGCCAAATAAAGTTTTTCTTTCTTTCTTCTTTCTAGATGTGCTAAATCTAGATATGCAGGTTTCCTCACGATGTTTCCCTTCAACGTAACAGCGATGGTATACATTGTACTTGAATTTCAAAGAACTCATTGGCACATGTCAGCGCCGGGAATCGAACCCTCTGGCATGAGAAGCGAGCGCTTACCCGACTGAGCTACCACCACTCCTCGGAACAGTAGGTTACAACGTCGTAATTTACGAGCGAAGTTTTCGAGTTTTGTGACCCCTTTCAAGTTGAAGGCCTCTTACGTTGCCATGGCAACCGGCCCTTGAACAAAGAGCTAAGATTACAAACCTACACTCAAATACAATACGTAGGCATATGTATAATGTTTTATTTTGCTTGATAAATTGAATTAAGTTGATTTTAGTCAAAGCTTGTTTATGCTTGCATTTTATAATAATACTTAAATAATTACTCCTTTGCGAGGTAGGAGGGGTTGGCTGCGTTTTCATTTCGCTTAACCTTGTATATGAACTTAATTCTCACTTAACGCCTATAAACTTCAGCCAATGACAACGCTGCATTCAGTTAATCAGTTGAAAAACTATTAATGAACGTTAATTAACTGTTGGCTGTCGGCGATATTCGGTAAAAACGTTATTTCCGAACGTTGTAACTTGAATTTCGAATCTGGAGCGCGAGCCAAAGCGGACGAGTTAATTTAGTGGCGCTAGTGTCTACGTGTTGCTTTTGTTTTCTATTCACAACACAACTATCCTCTTTGCTGGCCGCAGGGAGAGCGATGCCGTCGATTTATAGTGATTGGATTGTTCTACAGAGAGCAAGTTTTTTTTTGCTTTACATTCAGCCATTGCGTCGCGATGCAATGGAAATTTTCTATTTGTTGTATGGCAGATAGGGATACAATTTTTGTGCAAAAAATGCTTTTATACGTTTCTAGTTTTTACTAAGTAAATATCGTCTGGTGGATCATACTTTTACAATGTTTTGAATAAAGTAATTTTCACGAATGTGGTGTGTGTACTTACTTTGGAGATTTTTTTTAGCGAATTTTGAAATTCTAATTTCATTTTCGAGCTTACATATATTATAACATGCTGCACATGTAGGTTTTGGCTTAGAATACCCTTGTTGCAACACCCTGTATTTGCCTTAAATTAACAGCCATTAATAGTCCACTTTAGGTCATCAGCCTTTATACAAGTCTCGGCGAACTTTTCAGTGTTATGTAGAGCTTTCAGACAAAATTAGACAACAGACATAAGGTTTCAACACACGTCGTTTTGCCGCCAACTGGCACCTTAAAGCCTGCAAAACACTGTCACTGACCATCCGCTGACCCTGCAGACAAAAACTCAAAACAACAAACCAACCTATCAATTCATTAGCACAATTAATAAATAAATGAATAACGTAACAAAGCTAATAAGGAAAATGTTGGCCACCCCAGCCGGGCCCAGGTGTTGCCAGCCTCGGATTACTCGTATGACAAACTGGGAGGATAACGGGATATATTAGTTACCCACATTAATTATTTAATGTACAGTCGCGCTCGGGTTTAGGTGCGAATTATAATTGCAATTTCAAACCTGTAGTGTAGACCTTGTAGACCTAAACGTAGAATCGCAACTAGTTTTAAATAGATGATTGGATTGCGTAGTGGTTATACAGAGTGTTGCAAAAAGGGTATGAAAGGGGCTGACGCAAGTGGTCATCATGAAGTCATGAACAACTTTTATTCTATGAGTTTTGAAAATTCAGGAAAAAAATATTTCTTTTTCCATAGAAACTATGTTGGTCACGTGACTTTTTACTATGGAGAACCACTATTTTTTTCGAGAATTTCCAATACTCGTAGAACAAAAGTTGTTCAGAATGACCCCGTGAGTTACCCCATTTTGGCTTTAGGCTTACCCTTTTTACAACACGCTGTATAGTGACTCTAACTGCCTAACTGAATTTTGGATGAATTCCACAAAATATTATATTCATTTGGACATTGACTCCCATAATAATATGCCAGTACCTAAGTACCTATAGTTTTATTTATTTAGTTTACGACTACATTATTATGTTAAGAAAAAAAGTTATGGGAATATTGTTTATTATGACAAGACAATAATGGCCTTATCACAAAAAATACATAGTTTAAAAAAAACTTTGTTTATTGGGTGTTCAAATAAAAAATTGGCAAATTTGGCCTATGTTTCGATGGTAAAAGGCCCCAAAAATTTTAGTTTAGTTTTAGTTTTAAATTTTAGAGATACACAACCTTTCTTCTTTACATCCACTTATGTTCTTCCATGTAGCTTTCCACTGGGTCTGTAGCTGGAGGCGGGTTACACCAGAGAACAGTAATCGGACATCTTGAAGTTTATTAAAAATATTAATTTTAGTCAACATCCTGCTAAT
Source organism: Plutella xylostella (assembly GCF_932276165.1). Lineage (NCBI taxonomy): Eukaryota > Metazoa > Arthropoda > Insecta > Lepidoptera > Plutellidae > Plutella > Plutella xylostella. The sequence goes on from NC_064005.1 coordinate 8,178,964, forward strand.
AATATAAAGGAAAAAGTTTGTGAGTATGTGTGTATGTTTGTTACTTCTTGACGTAAAAACGGCTAAACCGATTTTAATGTAGTTTGGTATGGAGTTAGCTGACACCCTGGAACTTAACATGGGCTACTTGTTATCGCTGTATTCCCACGGGAAAACTTTTAAAGGCGAAGCGAAGTTCACTGGAACAGCTAGTATGAAATAAGCCATTAAATTGATAATAAGATTAGTAGAGGTGAATTTGTAATATTTATGTGAAATTGGATAGTCTGATTCATTTCACAAATCAACCAAAAACGAAGTAAGGAAATTTGCAGTTTTCAAAAAAGGGACAAGTCTAGATGGGAAACATAATAATAATGGTAAAACTCGAAATATGGAAGCATACTATATTATACAGATGACCGAATGGCGTAGTGGTTAGTGACCCTGACTACTGAGCCGATGGTCCCGGGTTCGATTCCCGGCTGGGGCAGATATTTGTTTAAACACTGATATTTGTTCTCGGGTCTTGGATGTGCCCGTAAAATGGCAATAGGCCCGCCCCCTATTACATTGGGACTAACATAACACCCTGGCGAAAAGTGGGTGCAGCAATGCACCTCTGCCTACCCCGCAAGGGAGAACATTAGTACAAGGCGTGAGTGCGTGTTTTTTTTATTTTTTTATTATACAATGCCAACTAGCACCTGTTTTTCGCTAACGAGTTAAATACCATTTTATTAATAAATTCATAGCAGGATTTCTATATTTTTTACTGTCATAGTTATCCCATCGGGGCTGACTGCTGAACAAAAAAATATCTGAAACTAAAAAAGCCTTATTTTGTTTTATTATACAGCTATTCTTGAGTATCCTTGAGTTGCTATCTAAGCAAAAGTCCTCGAAATTAACCATTATTTACTGCTCCCAAGAGTGTATTTTCCAGCGCACCAAAAGAATAAATTGCCCGTATTAGTATAATGGGATCATGCAGTTGATGGGCCAAACAAAAATATAACGGGCCCAGTTAATTGAAAAAGCATGTTGAGCTCTCAATAAAATCCATTAACTTTCACTTTTGGGAGATAAAGCGAGCGACAGCTTCGCTGATTTCTAATTAGCATTTTTCATTTAAACCGATCAAATATTCAAGGACTTTTACCATCAGTTTCCGAATGGGGATTGGTAGTTAATCATTGGCGAATCAATTATTTTCATAATGTCTGGATCCTAACTAATATTATAAATGCGAAAGTAACTGTGTCTGTCTGTCTGTCTGTCTGTTACTCTTTCACGCCAAAACTACTGAACGGATTCGAATGAAATTTGGTATACATACGGTCTAGACGCTGGGAGAGAACATAGGCTACTTTTTATCCCGGAATTCCCACGGGAAAACATTTTAAGGCGGAGCGAAGCGCGCGGGAACAGCTAGTATAATATATAACAATCAAAGTCATAATCATAATTATTGCAAAATATATAAAGCCCACATCATGCTTTTTAAGAAGTTAAAACTGTTTTTATAAAGTAGGCACATGCCGGCAATTTTGGTCCTATAGGTACTAAGAAGTGATCATACTGTTCAATCTGTCCACACAATAGCTCGAGGCGAGGTTCAAAGGACCTGAGCCCTTCTTGGCTCACGAGGCCGCAACGCCTGTCCTCAGTGTGTTTGTTTTGTTTAAGAATTGTATATCACTGGCCTATAGTGGAGTTGTGGAGAAGAAAATGGCGCAGTCGGTAGGATTAGGCTATGGCAATCGTGGGTTTATAAAGGATGATGCAAAAAAAGGTATACTAACTAAGCCGAAACCTACATGAGTCAGCAGCATGTTATATCTAAGCCCGAAAATGAAATCAGAATTTCGAAATTCGCGAAAAAAAAGTCATTCTTCATAGTAATAAGTCACGTGACCAACAAATTTTATATGGAAAATGATATAGTTTTTGGCAATTTTTTGAAATTCTGATTTCATTTTTGGGCTTAGATATAACATGCTGCACATGTAGGTATCGGTTTAGTATACCATTTTTGCAACACCCTGTAGAGGCTGTCGAGAAGAGAATGTAAAGCTGTAAAGAAGAGAATGGCACACTCGGTAGGATTACGCTATGGCAACGCGGGTTAATATTTCATTTACATTACACTAGCTATTCCCGCGCGCTTCGCTTCGCCTTAAAAAGTTTTCCCGTGGGAATTCCGGGATAAAAAGTAGCCTATGTTCTTTCCCAGGGTATGTATGCCAAATTTCATTCAAATCCGTTCAGAACTTTTGGCGTGAAAGAGTAACAGACAGACAGACAGACACAGTTACTTTCGCATTTATAATATTAGTTAGGATTACATAATAATTATGTACATACTTGTATGTTATACACATATTCTCATAAAAAGCGAGATAAATTATAACACGAATTCTTGACAAGTAAGACACACACACACACACGCACTCACGCCTTGTACTAATGTACTCCCTTGCGGGGTAGGCAGAGGTGCATTGCTGCACCCACTTTTCGCCAGTGTTATGTTAGTCCCAATGTAATAGGGGGCGGGCCTATTGCCATTTTACGGGCACATCCAAGACCCGAGAACAAATATCTGTGTTTAGACAAATATCTGCCATTCGCCAGACGACCGAATTGCGTAGTGGTTAGTGACAAGTAAGAACACGATATACCTAATTTGCGAGAGTTTGATCAAACGTAAAATATGTAGTCAACGACATCAAAAACACACAGTTTGAATTTACACATAGGTATTGTCGGTAAATGTTCTGTAGTAGGTACACTACGAGCAATGAAAAAGTTCCAGTGACAATAGCACCACATTACACTTGTCCAAAATTAATAATGCACATGCAGATCTTCACATGCGAACCATTAAATCGTAAGAGCCTTAAAAATAACACTTGCATTTTGCACCTTGTTCGAAAGAAATAGGACTCAATATCATGTGTCACATAATCGAAAACAACCGATCTGTCAAAGATTTCTATGCGCATTATCAATTTTGGAGCACTGTTCTCCTAAACGGAAAAGACTAGCTTAATTTCGCCGTCTTCAATGTTAAAGTACATTTAACAGCTCATTAGAATATTACCAACTAGTAACGTAGATATACTAAATATTTTAATCAAATTCTAAATTACATGTTTTAAAAAAAATGACATTTCGGAGTCAACCTTTTGTAAGTGGAACGTTTTCATTGCTCGCAAGGCGTGAGTGAATAGTGATATATAATTTTAAGGACAATATATGGACGTCAAATAAGTTTGAAAGCACACTCCAAACTCCTCAAACCGTCGTGGAACCCTCAAGTTTGTTATAGAGGTACATCCCAGAACTCTGCAGAACATTCCAGATTCAAACTCGTGTGTCTCGACATTCTTCTAAAACCGCAGCAACTTCAAACAAAATATAAACTGGAGTCAAAATTATACCTCGACGTGTGCCGAACCACTAACAAAGTTATTTCCTGTAAACACACGTTCATAATAGGTAGTTATATAGGGTTTATAATCAAGGTAACAAAATTTTGGAACAGGTAAACTAGAGAAGTACAACAGCAGCTGAGCCTCGGGTTTTGCCATCGACAAATACGAAAATAGTTTGGGATTTCTTCTGTGATCTGCATACATTATCTGTTAAAAGTTCTGATGACCCATGATGGCTCTGATAGTTTCCGCTAGAGGCGCCACTTTGTATGTGGGAAAACGTAAATTTTATAGTTTTCGACAAATTATCAAATATGTACTGACGTTTTTATTGTGTCATGTCATGTAATTTCATGACACGTACTCATTCACAATAAAAACGGCATAGCTCTCGAGAGTCGTGTAGACGTAACGGATAAGGCCTTGTCTTCTCATTCAGGAGGACCAGTGGTCAAATCCTGATATGAACCAATCAAAAAATTTTAGTAAAATCATACCGTCTTACGGTGCAGAAAATATTGTGAGGGAACCTGCACAATTCACATGTAGATTCTAGGTGTGTATATAATAAGTGCGTGTTACTCATTCCAACGCTGCGATACGGCTCGCGACCTATCACGTGAGTAAGATTGACCGTTCAGCTTACTATACCTCTTTTGAAACATCCTGTATTATTATATTTCTTGGGTCTTATGTCAAATATCTACCCTATCATCTACAACAGATGATGTGGCCAATGATGAATTATTATATTTCTGAGGCCTTATGTCAAATATGTTGGCCCTACCAGAGCCAAAACTTCGACCGTCCCTGCAAAATTACCAACCATTGTGCCGTACTGGCCATGTAGCACGGGGCGCATTAAGACGTGACAAAAAATCCACGTCTCGCTCGCTCTTAAGGTTGCGCGATATGAGTGTGCGCGATGCAAAACTCTTGTCACGTCTTAAATGCGCCCCGTACTAGCCCTTCTGTTGCCAGTAAACTAAACAGAGTCTCTACCACTACCAATGACCCGCACTTCCCCTTTTAACCGGTATCCAAAATGGCCACATTCCCTCGCGAAGGCTTTTGAAACCTTTGTTGTGGAAATACCCCCAGGTATGGAACTAACTTGGAACTGTTTCCAAACAGATAAGTGAGGTGCGCAGCCCATGGATGGGCTAATCCAATTTGAATGGAAACTTTGGTATCTTGAACGCAAAGGTTTTTAACTCGAGAACAAAATGTATGGCTGTTATAAGTTTTGACCGTTTTATTCACTGAACTTTACACTTCTCGGTTGAGACAGTCTGTTCGTCTGCTATTGAAGTTTTCAATGATATATAATATAATATAATAATATAATATGTGGGGACATCTTCACACACGGCCATCCGACCCCAAGCTAGGCAGAGCCTGTGTTATGGGTATCGTACAGCTGATATATCATATGTATCTATCTATGTATACAAATACATAGATAGATACATATTAATTATTAAATATAAATATCAACACCCAAGACCCGAGTAAAAATATTTGTCTTTAAACAAATTTCTGCCCCAGCCGGGAATCGAACCCGGGACCTTCGGCATAGCAGTCAGGGCCATTAACCACTACGCCATTCGACCGTCAATGATGAATGCCACATATCAAAATTTGGATTTTTCTGCAGTTTTGTTTTTCAAAAGCTTCGGAGCGCAGCATTAACGGCTTATATGTAGGTATAGTTTATACACAGGTGATACGGTATATATATTCTTATATTAAGCGTGCCGATTGCGTGACAATTCTTGCTAGAGAATGATCCCCCCTGGTCAAATCACGTACTTCCATATGCTTGCGACGTATTGAACTTGACATAAAATTAGTTGAAACTGACAGTCATACGGTCAGCTGCATAATAAGTAGCTATACACTTCTGTACCTTGTCAAACTGACGAACTGTCAATGTTTCAATGAATGGATAGGTGGTTTCAGATTGACAAGATACAAAAGTGTGTAGCTACAGAGCGGTGGTAGCTCAGTCGGGTAAGCGCCCGCTTCGCACGCAAGAGATGCGGGTTCGAATCCCGGCGCTGACATGTACCAATGAGTTCTTTTAACTTAAGTACAATGTATCGCTCTTACGGTGAAGGAAAACATCGTGAGGAAACCTGCATATCTAGATTTAGCACATCTAGATATGTGAACCCACCAACCCGCAGTGGACCAGCGTGGTGGGAAATGGTCCAAGCTTAGGAAGGCAGTTTAGACCTTGGGGATATGCACAAAGGTTCCACTCGAGAGAGCCAGGTGCAGGTTCTTACACCCCACAGAGAATAGAATAGAATAGAATAGTGTAGCTACTTATGCAGCTGACTGTACATAGGTAGTCTCAGTTATGATACATATTATTTAAAAGTATAACTATAATGCAAAATTAAATACATAGCCCACACAGTGCGCTGTATATGATAGAAAGGGTCGTCGTCCTTCTCCAACACTTCCCCGAGGTCCCAAGACGGTTGAAGGCAAAAGCCTGAAAAACTTACAAAAACGCTGTGAGCCGTCACGTACTGTCGGCTATAGAACAATGTAACATATATTTCATATTTTTAAATCCGACATTATTAATTGCTACTGTCAATATGCTTCTTCCATACCCTACCCTCTATAAGATGTAACCACCAAAGGAGGTTTTCTTGTTTTAGTGTTAACTTGTATGACGTACATGTTAACAGTAAAACACGAAAATGCCCTCGGACATCCTGCATTTATATTCAGGACTTGGATGATGATTTCTTTGTCCGTGAAGCCCCATTAGGTACTTTTTTTTACTATACTTAGTAGTTTTGTAATAATTGTAATAATATAATATATAAACACTCACACCATGTACCTACTCCCTTGCGGGGTAGGCAGAGGTACATTGCTGCACCCACTTTTCGCCAGTGTTTATGTTAGTCCCAATGTAATAGGGGGCGGGCCTATTGCCATTTTACGGGCACATCCAAGACCCGGGAACAAATATCAGTGTTTAAACAAATATCTGCCCCGGCCGGGAATCGAACCCGGGACCTTCGGCACAAGAGTCAGCGTTGCTTACCGCTGCGCCATCCGGTCGTCGTATATTGTTAATAATTGTATCAAATTTTCCAACCACGGAAATTGTTAGTTCGTTAAATCATGAATTTCAGAAGCCAGCCAGACTTGCTAATCTAACCGACTGTACAACCCATTCACTACACATCCACGCCTACAAATAACTTGCTGTGCTTGCCCGTAACTTTTACTGCGACGCCATAAAACCCATTTTCGTTTGACATCTCGTGGCGTCGAGGGACTAGATTCGCTAAAGGAAGAGTACATTTATTTTCCTACTGAGTCTTTCTTCGACTAACCCTTTGAAACCCGAGTATTAATGATTACGGCACCTGAAGGGACATTTGAGACTTTCTACTTATGTTTCCCAGTTTCCTCTATTTGGGATACGGTGACAGACAGTCTTTGTGACATTTAATTCCATTTTGCTTTTTACTGTACTGCGTTTAAGCAAATGGCAGTATGGCAGTCTTTTCTGCACTGTTATTCTGTATTTTGCACAGGGTGTCTTGCACAACGAAGTTAAATAAAATTAAATAGTTTGTCTCTTGCTCTGACAGTATAATGTCAGAGCAAGATGTCATAACTTTTATTTTGGTGTAGGTGGTAGAGAAAATAACTCTGCGCGCTGTCAAAATTCTATAATCCGTTTTAATTTCATATTATTAATTCTATTTCTATTATTACTTTTGAATTACTTAAAGGCCATAGTTCACTTTATTAAGATATTTAGATTTCTCCTCATCTCTTATTTATGTATGATTGGTAAGCAATTTCCCACAGCAGTCACGCGCAGACTTATCTGGCGCACACTCTACTTATAGTGCCATAAACTTATCTGTTCCGGTGACAGCTCACGTAAATGTGTAATATTTCTTCATTCTATAAGATTTTAAGTTTGCCAGTAGTGGTAATTCGCTCTTGTTGTTTTAATTAACCCATCTTATCTATATTAATATATAATTCATTAGTAAATAATGAGATATGGATCAATTTAGTTCGCTCTCACCGGAACAGATAAGTTTGTGGCACTGTATATGATTTTGGCTAAAACTCTTATATTCTGTGTCTTTGTAGGAGATGTTAGTTCCTTTCTTCTGGCGCAGTCGAACGATAACATTGAGGTCTAACAGTCATCGGTAGGTACCACCAATACATTACCGCTTGATTACTACCCAGTTACAACCCCATCATCCAGTCAAGTCCGACGTAAGATACTGCCATGCACCTCTGCCTGCCCTACAAGAGAATTTATAATTACACTCACGAGTAATGAAAAAGTTCCAGTGTTCATCATCAGCCTATAGCAGTCCACTGCTGGACGTAAGCCTCTCCCAAAGCACTCCACTGGATGCGATCTTTAGCTTTCCGCATCCAATCCAATCATTACCAGCTACCTTACGCAAGTCGTCACCCCATCTAGCCGGAGGGCGTCCCACACTACGTTTGCCTAGACGGAGCCTCCACTCCAGAACACTTTTATCCCATCGGTCATCGGTTCTTCGACAGATGTGACCAGCCCACTGCCACTTAAGCTTACTAACTCGGTGAGCTATGTCGGTGACTTTAGTACTCTGTCGGATTACTTCGTTCCGGATGCGATCTTTCAGAGAGACTCCAAGCATAGTAGCTCTTTCCATAGCTCGCTGAGTGACCTTCAGTTTGTGAACCAGTCCCACTGTAAGTGTCCACGTTTCAGCCCCATAGGTCATAACCGGTAGGACACACTGCATCATTTTACAACGCATAATAATATTGCCAACCAAAAACGCAAATTTTATTTACAAGTAGGTATATTAAATAGGTATATTAAAACATTTAGGTCAGAAGTTTGTAAGTGGAACTTTTACAAACACATACATGACGGTAAAAAACACAACACAAAAATCATTTCTGTCTCCACCACAGCCGGGTAAAAAGGTATACTTATTCGATTTGTATTCGCATCCTTCGTTCAAATATCTTTATGTTACAGTCAATTGGTTTGAGACCCTACGCTCTCCCCGCTCCCGAGGGCATTCAGAAAATATATATCTTTTTGAAGGAAAAGTTTCGGATCTTTCAAAACTATAGGCACCTATGTCGTAGCAAGGCGTCGCCGTTGACTCGGGTATATATAATGTACAAAGGTATGAAGATGAAAGATGATGTACGAATTTTCCGTCAGGATTTGATATATAAGTTTGTAGGATAGGATTGATAAAATGCAATAATACATTGTTTTACAGGAAACTATCAACAACTAGTTCATTATTTCTCGTTCACAGTTTTTTTGTGTTAGTTGTGGTATTGATTTGAATCTATAAGCGCACCGGTGCATAATCCTGCGAAAGTACAGCTGCAGAGTTCTTCAATATAGAGTAACTTGCACAAGTGAAAATTTGGTACCACCAATATTATTTGGCAGGTTTATGTTCATTAGCTCACGGCATACATACGGATTAGATGCGATCGAGACTTGCATGTTAATAGTTTGTTCAGTTTGTATTGTGTGACTATCATCTAAATACGATATAACTGACTGTAAAGGATATTAAGCTCTTGCAGGTTTGCTGCAATTTAACCAAAATATATTTTAGGTAATATCTAATTCACTTTCCACTCTTAATAAAAATAAACGTCATTGAAGCGTGTTATTTCCACTTCTAGCGTCAATAGACATGATACACTGAGTCAACTGAGTGCACATTATTTTTAACATTGTCAAAACTCTAATTTTTGTATATACATATTAAATTAGAGTTACATTGCATCTATAAAGTAATGACAATAAAGAGTGCGGTTTGCAAATACAATACATTTACATAAATTGTAAAAATAAAATACTGATTTATAATGGTTTTTAACAGATTTGTGATTAAAATAAAGATAATGGATTGATTAAGTACGGTTAAAAAATTAGTTAGATCCCACTTTCGTTTTCAGGACGTTATACAGGATGTTGCAAAAAGGGTATACTAAGCCGAAAGGGGGTGACTCAGGGGGCTATTCTGAACAAATTTTGTTCTACGAGTGGAAATTCACGAAAATTAAAATTCCTTTTCCATAGAAACTTTGTTGGTCACGTGACTTTTACTATGGAGAACGAATATTTTTTTTCGCGAATTTCCGTAACTCGTAGAACTAAAGTTGTTCAGAATGACCTCCTGAGTCACCCCCTTTCGGCTTAGTATACCCTTTTTGCAACACTCTGTATTTGCACTGTACGCACTTACCCAAAATTCGTGCAAAATTGCACTTTTTCGGAGAACTCCACTAACCGGGTTCGAACCCGACACAGTCAGCGTTGCAACCACTTCGCTGTTTGGTCATCACATTGAGGTCACAGAGTCTAAACTCAGTTAGTCTTAGTCGTAATTTCAGGCAGCACGGCCCGTAAACACAGAATGTTAACTGTGTGACAAGAGTTTGTGGTCTTTGCCTCTGTACTGTGCCACAAACTTATCTGTTCCGGTGAGAGCTCACGTAAATGTGTAATATTTCTTCAGTCTATAAGATTTTAAGTTTGCCAGTAGTTGTAATTCGCTCTTGTAGTTTCAATAAACCCATCTAATCTATAACAATATATAATTCATTAGTAAATAATGAGATATGGATCCATTTAGTTCGCTGTCACCGGAACAGATAAGTTTGTCGCACTATACTGTGCTGTACTGTAGTCCTTAAAATATAGCTTGATCTATGTGACAACTGTTTTATCATTTTGTTGAGAAACTAATAATTATGATGCGCTTTCAGTAGATACATTGAATTAAGATGACATTTATTAATATTTAAACCTACTATTACTATTCAAATTCAAATTCAAATCATTTATTGATAAGGTCAAAACTTATACGTCATTTCTATTTACTAATAAAAACCATGTTTGACTGGTTGTGAGAGCGTGTGAATTTGTAGAGAACAGTGCCTAGAGTACGAGTTTTTCCACCTATCGAGAAGTGAAATCGAAAACGCAGATTTGTATGACGTGGAGCTAGTACAGCTACTTGCGTTTTCGATTTCACTTCTCGATAGGTGAAAAAACTCGAACTCGAGGCCCATGTGAGTAGGCTTCTAGCGGTTTTCCCCGGTAATACGTAATCCGGTAACAAATGACGCCACTGGATGCGTCCAATAGTACTTTGCATCCAGTCGTAAATAAAACATAATCAGATTATATAAAACTGTATTTTTCGTCCATAGTGGGAACCCGAAAAGGGTTTATAAATATTCCCTATGTGTTACGTGTACCTACATAAGCGGCTTAACATGAAGTGGCAAAGAAAACTTCATACCTATATACATATTATACATACAATGTAGGTATCATCATCATCATCATCAGCCAATAATCATCCACTGCTGGACATAGGCCTCTCCCAAGGAGCGCCCAAACACTCGGTCCTCGGCCTTCCTCATCCACTACTACCCGCCACCCGCCTAAGTTCGTCAGTCCAGCGGGCAGGAGGGCGTCCCACGCTGCGTTTGCCTGTTCGTGGTCTCCACTCGAGAACTCGTCTACCCCAACGGTTATCGGTTCTTCGGCAGATATGACCAATGTAGGTATGTTGTAATATAATTTACGGTATATGAGCCACATATTTACTACAAGTCTCCTATGAGTCTCCTCATACACGCTCGTTGATTTTAGATCCAAAATTCGGGGTCCTGAAATACTGAAATAGTTTACTCATAAATAACAAAAATAATAAATTACTTTATTCATAAATAAATAATTATCTACATGTCAGAACAGACATGGGACATCCTAATGGGGCTTTTCTTATGTATTTCGCTTATTTGGTTGACATGTCCACAACCGACAAGACCAATCATCTTCGCTCTGTACATTTCTTTAGTAAATTTTACAGCTTCGCATTATGTATTTTTTAGTAAATACCTACCTACCTACTTGAGGTAGACGAGTTCTCGAGTGGAGACCACGAACAGGCAAACGCAGCGTGGGACGCCCTCCTGCCCGCTGGACTGACGACCTTAGGCGGGTAGCCGGTAGGGGTTGGATGAGGATGGCCGAGGACCGAGTGTTGTGGCGCTCCATGAGAGAGGCCTATGTCCAGCAGTGGATGATTATTAGCTGATGATGATGATGTATAGTGTATAGGTAAATATTAATATATAGATAAGAATTACTATATAGATACATTAAATTAAATTACAGGTTGCACGTGTAATTACCTACCTATTAACAGGTTGATGCAAAACTTCTACATCAAAATATCTCACCTGAAAAATCACTTCCTCCGTCACTATCAAATTCCTTTGTAGCCTGATAAATTTTGCCAAACCTTATCATATTGATTTCCTACAGCAAAATGGTAAACAGGATATCCACTGGTAGGGAAAATATCTACCTGAGCTTTCTCGATACATGCAAAGGTATACGTAAGGTCTACTTGAATATTCTAATCTTTCTTGTTCAAACTGAATACATTACGGTGATTTTCTTTTAAAAATATGTCTACCTCTTGCGTAATATAGGGACTATTGCTCTTTAACTGGGGTCGGAGGAGCAATATGAAGAGTGTTATAAGTTTAAATGTCTCTATATACGGGACCTGTACATCTAAAGCAGCTTTATGCTGTTTTGGATTGTTACTAAATAACAATATACTTAATCAAGAATTAAAAAAAAAAAACTAATATAATACTACCACGATTTTACCTCTATTTCAACGTTTTGTACGATAGGTTGTCATTACCGTCCGAGGAAGATCCACAAACATTATTAATATTATGTCATTTCCAAGGACTTTATGTCATTTGTGATCCACGCCGAGTCGAATGTGCTTTGTGCCGAACGATACTAAGCAGTCATTTATTTCCTGTCACAAACATTTTACCTTGCATAATTGTATATGTTATCTGCAGAATGTACTGGGAAATGGGACAGACGCTAGCGCTGTTTTTAACCCCCGGCCCGGAAATGGGGGTTATAAGTTAACGTGTCTGTGTATCTGTCCGTGATAGCGTAGCTACCAAACGACTGAACCGATTTTCGTTTTGTTTTTACGATCATAGTTAAATGTTACAACAAGTGTTCATAGCCTTGTTTCATGAGAATCGGTTTAGCCGTTCAAAATTGATGTGTATTTAATTTTGTGTTGAATATCGGGGGTTTTTAACGTTGGTTAGGTCATGTTATTATGTATAACGACGACGTAGCGTCACCGCTCTGTCGACGCAGCGCAGACGCAACGCACAGCGCACACACAACATCATGTGGCATCGCTATATGGTGTCTAAGACCCCCCGCAGACTGCAGACTTTTAGTCGGCCGATAGTTTGGTCGGGCTCTTAATCAGTATGGAGATGTATGATAGAGCGCACATTCAACGATAATTGTATCGGCCGATACTCCCACTTCAAGTCTGCAGTCTGCGGAGGGTCTAACAGTGATCCATCAAATAGAACCGGTGAATCCAATCGCAGAGCTCACTGTTACGTTCCGTATCTGCTACGTCGTATAACAGGATCCCTCTCAACATCCCCATACATAAATATTAATGTATTGGCCAGGCACAGATACCATAAATATGTATGAAATCGTTAAATGCACAGCTGAGCAAATGTACACAGCGTTGCCGAAACATTTTGGGCAGATTAATAAACGGTTGTGCGGATACTGGCGGTTTATGCGTGGACTGAAACTTGCATAATTTCGTAACAATTTTCCAGCTCGATAGTGCAGTGGTTGAGGACGTTGCTTCGAGTATGCAGTCCTGGGTTTGACAGTATATTAGGCTAATCTCCGTATTTTATTTCACGGCCAGATTCTCGTTTATGACAGAAATTTATTTGTACCTACTCGATTAAATTTTCCCATAACATGTTTCATTAGTATTTAATCATATTATAAAGGAATACTACGATATAAATAATGTGGTACTGTTACTTTTTCATCGCTTGTGAGTGTATTAATGAGATTCAGCGATGGACTTACGAAGAATTCCTTTCAAAATCCCACGGTATATTTTGTTAACCTGATTACATGAATGATGGGAGGGTCACCTGCAACCCGTATTCATTGTTCACTCGATTGGAACCTTTGTAAATGTCCCCTACAGCCTCCGCCATGCTGAAAACAACATCACATGACCTGGAAGTTGTAAACTCACCTGATTAATAATATAGGACATGGGGTGCTACCTTTTTCCCTGCGAGCGTTTTGCTCTTGTCCAGAAGAATTCCAGTACAAAAGTAAGCTGTATCACTCAGCGATAATATTGTAATACGAGTAGTAGTAGTAGACAGGTTTTCCCTTGTTGTTTTTTTTCCTGTAGATCTTTCAAAAAAAAAAAAAAAACACTCACCCCTTGTACTAATGTACTCCCTTGCGGGGTAGGCATTGCTGCACCCACTTTTCGCCAGAGCGTTATGTTAGTCCCAATGTAATAGGAGGCGGGCCTATTGCCATTTTACGGGCACATCCAAGACCCGAAAACAAATATCTGTGTTTAAACAAATATCTGCCCCAGCCGGGAATCGAACCCGGGACCTTCGGCTCAGTAGTCAGGTTCACTAAACACTACGCCATTCGGTCGTCCATCTTTCACTGGTAGTATAAACATCTTTACAAGCCATTACCAACTAAAATAGTCAGTACCAGTAGTAGTAAAAAGGTAGGTACTAGTTTGGAAGTGTTTTATTGCAAACATAAATTAATATTTCTTCAGATTTTCTTGGAAAGAAGTTTAAGAAGTTGCTCAGCCAGCCAGTAGGTAGGTACTAAGACTTATCAGAGTTGGTGTTGTCAAAATATTATCATGCCATTCTATAGAACTCAAAATGGCATGATAATATTTTATTAGATATTGTTAATCTTAGCATTATCTCTGTTTTCTTTCATGCATTATATGTATAGACTACCTACGAATTACATTACTTTTGCAACGTTTATAAAATTTACGTCTCCACAAAAAATTGGGTCGGCTGGGTTTATGACACTCACCTCCGTGATGACAACATTACACATTTTGAAAAAAAATTAATACATTTAGTATTCTCGACTAACTTTTCTCAGACTTAGCCCCCAAATACAAACCCATCTAATAAAAATAAGTCCCCAACCCAACATTCATTAGCACAACTAGCAAAGAGACGCCATTGCCACGCTTTCAGAGCAACAACATATTCACCTGAGATTTCGTCCACTATCTATGAAAGGAAGTGGCTATTCAGCGCTGAAGCGGCTGAAAGCGGCTCCTGAAGAGCGCTTCAGGATAAATACCTACGAGCACAATGCTAGCGCTCATTGATAAAGCGCTGAACGCTGAATGGGAGACAAAAACTATGGAGCCAGTCTTTTTAAAGACGGAATTGGTTTTAAAGTTTCGCGTTGTAAGGACCTGAATTTAGAGACGCTCCAAAATGTTTTGGCGATGTGCCCTAAGTTGAAATAGGGGCTGTTTTTTGATAGTGTGTGTCTTTTAGGTAGGTAAATGTGAAGAGGGGGATCGTAAATGAATTGACCAATTTGAACCAGTTTTTTTTGTTGTGTGGTAGATAAAAGATTCAGCGATGAGCAAATGAAGAATAATTACAGAACCACATATCAGAAGTACAACATCGAACCGAAAATAAATAACAAAATACTGGTTTGATTGACTACGCTCTGTGGAACTAACAACTACATAGTTTCAGAATGTATGTATTGTATAGGCATATCCCGTTTGTTTTTAAACAACAGCTACAGATCAAAGCATTCTAATTCGCAAATAGTTTAAAACTGTAGCTCTCAATTCAATTTCAAAACGTAACAAATGTATTCCTGACCAATTTATTTTGAATTCATTCCCCAGCGACTAGCGAGAGCAGACTTTTCGACCATTCGCCGCGTACAGGTGGGTGGATCTTAAAGACAGGGCTGTAAAGGCCATTTTTGATTGTATACAAAGCTCAGATAAGTTGGAAAAGCTTCGCAATATTCCGAACTGGGGAGCTTTGTGAACGCAGGCCGGAGCGTTTAATGTTTTCGTACAAACAAATCGGAATTCTTCATGGATGTTTTTATTGATCCCTGAGAGAGTAAACAATTATTATGTCGGCTTTTTGTGAGTAGGCATATAGATATTGCCTTTAATTTCGCTTTCAAAGGGACTTGCCGATACAATGCTTTGGAAATTGACTACCAGCCTTGTCCGTATTTCTTATTTCCAATTTTTTTTTTCTCTTGTTCTATAGTAACCCGCTATTAGAGGACAAAGAACACTATCAAACCGTCTTAATTGTTTCTACCCGCGAAACTCCCTTCTTATGACTATCATTAGTTACTTAGTACATACATTTGACCATCTTCTGAGAGAACTCGTTCATATTCCTAATGGTGGCGATATTAAGAACATTAGTATGATTTATTACGGCGAAACGGGAAATATTTTCTTACTGCCTTATTTATGCGTAACATTAATATGATAGCAGGATGTTGCGTTCGAGAGATTGGGGGCTGGAGGTGCCTTTTTTATCTCGGTTGTTGTTCTCGACAAATGACTACATGTTTCATACACACACATATTCTCACTACTGTAATCCCCAAAGGGGTAGTCAGAGGTGACTCGCAGGCGAGTTACCGGCCTTTTCCCTGTACATTTGTACTCACGTGATAGGTCGCGAGCCGTATCGCCGTTTTTAAATGAGTACAATGCACTTACGGTTCACATCTAGAATCTAGATGTGCAGGTTTCCTCACGATGTTTTCTTTCACCGATGAGCGATAAAAGTTATATTGTACTTAAATTCCAAAGAACTACTTAATTGGTACATGTCAGCGCCTTCATTCGAATCCTCATCTCTGGCATGAGACTTATGAGACTACCCGACTGAGCGACCATCACTCTAATGTTTGTATAAAAGGGGGTGCACGAAAGAGTCTTCCCTGAGTGACATATCAACTGTACTTTATATACGCCCGCCCCGCATTCAACGACTAATCCATTGTTGAAATACCCAAACCAAACTTATAGATAGTGTTTGTCACCTGTTTGTCACCCATTCGCTAGAAGAAGGGACGAAGGCATGGCAAGACAATATTTAAAAAGCATGTCATCGAAAACCCCAATAATCTCCGAATACTATAATAAAATATAGATATAACGGTAATATATGTAAGGTAGTATATGTAATGGTGTATGTATGTAAGTATATGTCTATTGTATGTAACACGTGCCGTCTAGAAACACAAAGTGAGACGAATCTTGACAATCTCTAGAGAAAACTATTCGATGTCAAAGAGACGTACTCTCCTAACTATAAATAATCTTTGTATTTCGTTAGTTTACGATTATCAACCAAAACCTACTTAATGGGCACAGACGAGCTAGTACGGGGGCATTTAAGACGTGACAAAAGTTCTCCGTTGCGCTCGCTCTTGAGGCTGCGTGATGTGAGTGAGCGCGATGCAAAACTTATGTCAAGTCTTAAATGACTGACACCTAATCTGACTAGCTAATCTTTTTATCACGGTCAGTAAACATTTACCGTGCTACCACAAAAAACTTTAAACACTGTTTAACAAGTGTTTAAAACGAAATTTGACAGATTTTGTAGGCGTTTGACAGCGGTAAACACCTGTTAAATACTGTCTAAGTTTTTGTGGTAAGGCCCTTATGGTTTAATAGGTACTTATTGCCATGGCTTATAGCGATTTTTGTGCAAAAATAATATGAACAAACTCTTCATAACATGGCTTTCCGTCAAGAATGAACACGCCCGTTTTATCCTAACAATACTTTGACAAAGTCCTTCTATTCAGACTCGAGTTCCATCTCTTCTATACTAGTTGCTACATTTGTCTAACAGCGGTGACATAGAACCCTGTCACACTGGTCCTTTTATATCGTCGTGTCGTGTAGTATCTGGCTAAGATAGGTCGACATTATGAGAACATTCCCGGGAATATTTTCTTGTATCACCAAGAAAAATGGCCAGGACAGTGTGATCATTTATTTAACGTGTAAAAGATATGTAGCTTTAGCATCACGATATTAGGGTGATATATCTTTTTACCAATCCTCCGTCAATCTGGTTAGATAAATTGTGTTTGGTTAGGACGTAGGTATAATAAGGCTGATCACCTGATGTCCGAAAATTTGAGATAATCCCATGTAAAGTGGTTAGTCCAGTCATCGGCCCGTCTCCCTACAATCACGTAATGCCTTTTAATCGGGGTTTACACAACAGGAGTTTGATCCAAGTCCTATCATATTAAAATGCAGCATGATCCGGTTCTACTTATTGGTTCTCTCGCACTATCCGAGAGTGTTTACAGGTTACGAGTAATACACTCACGGGTAATGAAAAAGTTCCATTGAGAAAATCACCATATTACTCCTAAACGGAAAAAAACTAGCCTAATGACGCCTTTTGCTACATTTAAGTATATTTAGCGGCGCATTAGAAAATAACCAACTAAAAACGTAAATATTTTGCTCCCATATCCTATTAAAAGTTTTAAAAATTGGGACATTTTGGTGTCTGCATTTTGTAAGTGGAAATGTTTCTTTGCACGTGAGTGTATAAGAAGATTCGCTCGGACCAAGCAGGCAAACATTGCTAAGTCTTTCTTATCGTATGAACCCCGTATAACCGTCTGTCATAAAATTAACGAGTTACGTTATAACGTTATAACCCTTTCCCTTCCCTTACAGCTTTTCATTACAACACATCGACAATATACGTACAGACCACTTAAACAACGTTCAATAACCTCTTCAGCGAAACTCAACCAATATTTTCCTACTTTCAAACACTCTATATTCTATACGTAACTGTTCACAGTTGTATGAACCAACATAACCCCAATCCGTCAGGTCGCGATTCAGCACCTAGTGTGGTGTAAATACGGTTTATTTTTCAACGTCGAGCGGTGATGGGCAACACGCATAAACTGCCACGTTAGATTATTTTAGCTGTTACCGCTGGAAATGTATTAAATTTTTATTCTTCGTTTTCGTACATCGTATTTCAGCGCTGATAGAGTGCGAGCCGTGTTTATTTTAAGATGACATAAACAAAAAGTGAGTGTATGAGATATATGCGTTGTTCAAATGGGATTTTTCGTGGAAATAAGTTATAATTTAAGGTAAAAATGTTTGCAATGTGACAAAAATACTCAAAGCTGGTTCAAATGTGCTTATAACGTTTTTCCTGTGTCATATTAACAAAGTCATAACTTTAGTGGCAGTTTCATCGCCAATTAGTCGTCATCGATTATGTAAAAAGTAATATTAAGAAAACACACACACACTCACGCCTTGTATTAATGTACTCCCTTGCGGGGTAGGCAGAGGCGCATTGCTGCACCCACTTTTCGCCAGAGTGTTATGTTAGTCCCAATGTAATAGAGGGAGGGCTTATTGCCATTTTACGGGCACATCCAAGACCCGAGAACAAATATCTGTGTTTTAAACAAATATCTGCCCCAGCCGGGAATCGAACCCGGGACCTTCGGCTCAGTAGTCAGGGTCACTAACCACTACGCCATTCGGTCGTCCTATTCGTCGGCCTAAAAGTAATATTGTTTGATATAATCATGCTTACATACCAACAAAACCGCACAAATACATTACAAAATAATGAATTCCTTTATCACAAACTTAAACAAACCAAAAACATACTTGGCATCGTCGCGATTCTAAAACTAAGCCATAACACTAAATAGTTAAAACTGTGTTATAACGCGTTTATGCAACACAGTGTCTCCATTTTGATGAAGTTGGCCGGAGCTTGGCAAGCCCGCAAGACTATAGTCTTAAACAACGTTAGACCGTGTGTGCATAGAGCTTTACAGTTTCTTATTGTTAATGGAAAAGAAAATCTTGGCCAGAACTTTACCGATGGAGTCGTGGTGGCGTAGCGGATAAGGTCTCGGCTCTGATTCGTGAAGCCGTGGATTCGGATCCTGCCTGTACCAATTAATACTTTAGAAATAAATAAATATAATGGGTAATTATAAACAAACAAAAAACCCGACTGCACGCTAAAAAGATGAAAACAGGCGGGGACCAGCAGAGGGTTCACCATTTAGCTGAATGTTACTTAGATAGTGTACCTTGTGTGGCGGTCAAGTTGGTCCCCGCCTGCGATACTTTCCATTAACACTGGGGCTTGTTTTCATCTTTTTAGCGTGCAGTCGGTGCAGTTTTTTGTTTGTTTATAATTATATTTTTTTATTTGTAACTTTTTAGTTGATTTTAATTTATGAAATTTTATGTCAGTAGTCCGGTTTTAGTTTATGAACATTTTTTAATTCAATAATTTTGGTGTTGAAATTTAAATACCTACAATATGCATATTTTTGTAATGTGCTAATCAAGCCTTTTGATTTGATACCCATCACAGCATAGTTGGAAAAATATTATTTTTTCGATCATCACTTTATGTCCTCTAGAGGGCGCTATATACATTTTAATGTAACATCACATAGCCTATAACCATCGCGCAATTAAGACGCTTCTAATGATACCTCATACATCAAAATCTATCAAGCCGTTTAGGCTACAGGAGGGAACAAAGAAACAGACATACATACACACAAACATACAATCGAAAAACATTACCCTCCTCCTTCAGCAGTCGGGTAAAAATAGGAGGAACTCGTGAAATAGCTTGGAACCGCAAAGCCCCAAATTATCGATGTGTCATAATTTAAGTTGGAATTTCAGAATCTCTACTTAAGTACTCGCTGCAGTGGTCTGAATATACATATTACTTATATGCCTATTATTTATAGCCATCCATCAGTCTGTCTGCCTGTCTGTAATCAGCCGTGGGCTAATCCGTAATTTAGTTATAGGCCAGTTACGTAGTCTCGGGTTAATTAGATTCAGCTAAGTTGGTGCAGGTCGACAGGTGAACCTGGGAATTATGTGCCACTGAAATGTCCACTTTAATTATTTTGCATGTAAGAGCAATTTTTGATCGCCATCTTAGACCTATGGCGGACTCCTAGCCACTCGTTCAGATGATGATCAACAGATGGCGCTCGGCACTCAATACAGAGAAGATGTATGGGAATGAAGCAAATTACTATGAAATCCTACAACGCGCATTCGAAGTTTCTCACCTACTCTGCAATATATAGAAATCCCCAACGCTAAACTGTTGGGCAGCTGCCCGCCAGGCCACACCACCCGGCCTGGTCGGAGGATGCTCTACCACCTCCAGCATCTCTATAGACCTTTTAGATGATAAAACAGTAATGATGGTTTCAAAAGTAAGCAGTGGCATCTATATAGTCTAATGTATGTTTTTTAAGTATAATAATTTAGTATAATAGCCGATATTTATCTGATAAATATTTTTTTTCAAACCGTTGTTGGTCCATGACAAAGCGGGATAGCGAAGCGCTGAAGCCCCGATCCCCGATCAGGCAGGTATTTATTTAAACACAGGCATTTGTACTCAGGTCTTGTGTGGGATCCATTGAGTATGAATGGTCTGGGGACGAAATATGCAGACGTTCCCCTCTGGCGGGGTGGTAGGCCAGAAAGGCCCACCGATTTATAAAAACTAGTTGCAGTCTCAATTTTCACTAGACTCAATCAAGTTGGCAAAGCGTTCGTTTCATAAAAAATTATTTGTTTACATACTATAATGACAGCTTCAATTCATAGAATATCCGGATTCCGGATTTGATCACAGATTTGGTCATGGTTTATTGTTATTAGCTGTTTCCTAGCAACCAATGTCAAAAAAATGCCATAGTGATGTACCGGTATGTAGATATGTATTAATCGACAAAAAAGGTCATAGTTGGGAAGCGTCCGTAGTCGAATTGGCTTCAGTAATCGTAACTGATCACTGAGGTTAAGCAACAACTGACACGGTCAGCCATTGGTAGGTACAGCATGAGTTACCGATTTCAAATGGTTCTTTTCTGGACGCTTCTGTGCTTCGGACGGGACGTTAAGCCGTGGGTCCCGGTTGCTGCTTCGGCAGCAGTCGTTAAGCCTAGTCAGAGGCCGCCCGAAGGGGCGGCTTGAAAGCATCTGACCGTCGGGTTGCCCACTTACTCGACAACTTCAGTGCATTGTACTCATTCAAAAACGGCGATACGGCTCGCGACCTATCACGTGAGTATAAATGTACAGCGAAAAGCGGGTGACTTCGTTTATTAATCATTCCTAATTAAATTTAACTAAACCTAATTAATTTGAAATTAGTATTTCTAACCCATGTTCTCGAATTCATCGATAACACTTATCGATAATTGTTACATCCATTGGCAAAAAAATGAAGACACTGTGTTCATTATTAAATGTCACTTCACGTATCCCTTATTGCTGGGAATTAAAACTCATAATGATATGTCCCATGAGACATAATCATGGTAAACGGTAAAATTTCCCCCCGCAAAAATTGGCAGACTTTTTTGTATCAAGAAAGATCGCTATGACGCTTCCCGAGGGTACACCCGAGTCCGCGTTGTTCTATGGTGGGATCAGTCTCAGGCAAAAAAACAGACACCTGTCACGTAGAATATGTCATAATGGTCGATGTCATTGAGATAATCCTTAAGGCGTCTACACACCAAACCCGCCGACCCGCCGACACAGCCCGGCGGCTTGGTGTCGGCGACTTTGTTTCAAGAATCATGTCGGCGACTCGTACCCGCGCGTGCAAGTACTAAAAAAGTTGTACTGATTTCTTGCCGCCGACACTCACCGACACAGCCCCATGACACATGTTGGCGGGTTGGCGGGTTTGGGTCGCCGACACCAAGCCGCCGGGCTGTGTCGGCGGGTTTGGTGTGTAGACTCCTTTAGAGTATAGATAATCCTAATTTGCAAAGTATTACAACAAGACCTGTCTGATTATTTTTTATCGATTCATAAAGATGTATCGTTAAAAACCTGGCTTCCAATTAATATTCAGAATATTAAATTACTTTACAAAGTAACTAGCAAATATTAATGAACGGGTTCTGATGACGAATACATAAACACTTACGTAAACCAATACCACGAAGCTGGCAAACGGACGAACTTTAAAAAAACAAATCCCAATTAAAATTCATTAAAAGAGCCCGCTATATAAAAAATCAAAGGCATACCATACCGAAAACACACTGGAATTTTTAATTCAAAATAAACACAAAGTTTCACATAGCAGTTGTTCGACGAAAATTCGCAATCGACGTTTCTCAAAAATGCTTTTTTAAAGTGTACCTATGTCCTAATTTGATTAATTTTTGATTCTAGTGAAACAAAAAACATATGAATCATTCCTACCCAATGAAGATAATGTACACAACACACGCGTACGCGTTGTTCTTTATTATACTATAATAGTAATAACGTTTCCACTTCGTACCAAACGAATCTTTTCAAGAATAAGATGAAAACATAATGGTGTTTGTGTGTGTGTACGTGTGTGTGATCACAATATAGGGTAAAACTGCCAGTTATTGGCCAACTAAGCGGATTGGCCACTTCAAAGCTGAATTATTTCATACAGATTAAACCAAAATTGACAGATGGTGTATGAATGTAATCTAGAAAAGCTACTTTTACGTCGCAGTAAATCAATAATTTATTTAGAAAACTATAACCGATAAAAAAATATATTTTATTGCAAACCTGTGTAAAATTGCAGTTATTAGCCAAAAAAATCACTTACCGGCCATCCATAGGCTGGTTATTGGCCAGAGGAAATAATTTAATAAAAAAGCTTTAAATCTCTAAAAAATACAAATTAATGTTGTCTCCTTTAATAAAAACTTCATTAAAATCAGCAGAATAATATTAACCACGGAAAACTTCAAAAACAAAAAAAAAAACAATCAACTTTCTAAGAATAAAATACTAGGAATATAACATTTACAATTACATGTATTTTGTATACATAATTATATCATTACTTAATAAACACCGTTCCTGCGCACTTTACATACAACCAATCAAGCAAAGCAAGATCTACCGACGCTGTACGTGCGTATTTTATTCATCGTCATAGAATCATCATCAGCCAATACTCATCCACTGCTGGACATAGGCCTCTCCCAAACATAACACTCGGTCCTCGTCCTCGGCCTTCCTCATCCAGCCACTACCAGCTACCCGCCTAAGATCGTCGGTCCAGCGGGCAGGAGGGCGTCCCACGTTGCTTTTGCCTGTTCGTGGTCTCTATACGAGAGCTCGTCTAACCCAACGGTTATCGGTTCTTCGGCAGAATCGGGAGATATGACTGCCATTTTATCTAAGCACATTTTGACAGCTATATGTCGGTAACCTTAGTTCTTTGACAGATAACCCTATTTCTGATACGATCTATCAGAGCAACCCCAAGCATATAGCTCTCTCCATAGCATGTGCACTTTAAATCGGTGCACCAGTCTGCACCATACGTCATCACTGTGCAGGATGCAGTGGTTGACTAGACTTTTGTCTTCAGGCTTTGAGGGATGCCTACAGGTTGGGAAGCAGCATTAGGCCACTTAGCAACCAGCTGAGTTCCGGTAAACATTCTGCCATATTGACGTCGTCTGCGCAGCGGAGGTGTGACATGTGTCCGTTCCAGTCCAACGTCTTAAAGACATCGTCTATTGCATCGGTCTTCAGTTTCTGAGATATTACATCTCCCTGTCTCACCCCTCGTTGCCTTTGGATATGTCTTTTCTTGTGGTCCTGTACTTGGACAGTCATAGTAGCAGCATTGTATAGACACCTCAACACCCCGATATAGCGACAGTCGATTTAGCATCTCTCCAAGGAGTCCGAAACTGCCCGTCTCGATGGAGACGAAGGCTTTCTCATAGTCCTCAAAGGCTAGACACAGAGGCTGATTATACTCTTCGGTCTTCTGTATAATCTGCCTTACTGTGTAGATCTATTGTACTAAAGTCTTTTCGAAACCCAGCTTGCTCTGGGGGCTGAAACTCGTCGAGCTTTTGGGCAAGACGGTTCGTCGATCGATATCCTTCAATAAAATATTGTTGAATTTCTGATATCTATTTTCTATTGTCTTATGTCTTGTCTTGTCTTTTATGAATTTGAAGGCTTTATTTAAGTCATCTGAAGAATACTGTCTTCGTTTAGGTGGCATCCCGTTGCTGATGGTTTGCGCACTGTAACAAAATACATCGGTCGGATATTGGCCACTTCACCACCAAATACTGGCCACATATGCCAGTAACTGAATTTAATTGATAAAAGTGCGTGATATTTTGCCACACGATACTACAACTTATATATATTGTGAAAACAGTCGATTTTCATCTAAATAGAGTACTTGCATTTTTATTTAGTTATTGGCATAGGCGGCCAGTAACAGAAAAATTGCAATATATTGATTCAATTATTGGCCACCTCCATAAACTCACCTTCCCAAAGGTAATTGCATGAAACTATAATATATTAATAAAACTTACCATTAACACCATATAAATATGCTAAAGAAATCACTTAAATTGCGTTCAGTCACCAATAATGTCAATTTTGAAGAAATGTGTTTCGTTAAGAAATACGTTACTCTGAAGCGTACACGCGGAAATCCGACCGCCAACTGTCAGAAAAATGCGGCATAGTATGGCGCTTTTTTTCATAGTGGCAAAAAATTTTACTAAAATCAAAGCCAGTTAGATAACAAAGTTCTATTAAAAAACACAGATGGCAGGTGATGCCTCATTCCTTATTTTATGATTTTTAAGTTTATAGTGGCCAGTAACTAACGATGGCTAATAACTGGCAGTTTTACCCTACCTTTCACACAAAAATAAAGGTAGTAAGTAGATAATATAGCTATACCAAAAACTGGAGTTAAATCGACTTTCAAACAGGTTTTTCGCGGATTGTGCCATCGATAGGCCTCAATCTGGAGTTCTTTTTCCACTGGCAACACTTTTGGGTCGAAGGCTCGGCGGCTATCAGTCGAAAAGTGTTTTGCAAACTCCCCCATTTAATTCATTTTCCAGAGTAGATATTAGGCTTTTAGAGACTTATTGGAGTTTTTTGAGTTCTATAAGTCTGTATTTGAGTTTCGCAACTAAATAAAGAAGTTGTTTTCATTCGATTTAATTAAGCAAATACTTATAATGGATGATTTATAATAAGAAGTAAATGATAGAACATGACTCCGGTGATCATTTTGAATAACTTATGGATAATATCACGAATTTTCCAAGGTCAAAAGAATAATAAACATTTTTAATACAATACTAATAATAAATGTAAAAATAAATACACTGAGTGTAATCGAAAAAATACTCGAGTGCTACAACAAAAAACATACACAACTTCAAAACCTACTTTACACTGGCCGTTCGCAAAGTGGGGTTGAGAAAAAGCGTTATTTTTCAATTCGGGCGAAGAGGAAACGAACTACTTCACCGCCCATTGCGTTAACTGTTCCTACATCACATTGCAAAGAGTCGTCAAAATCTATGGGCCGAGCCGGGCGAGTCTCCAAACTGCTCTTGGCGTCTCCGCCTCAGATTTGATAGAATTAACAAAACATTTTTATCTTTCCCATTTCGTATTTAGAACGGATCTGTAAACAGTTCGGAGACAATGGACCGGCTTCCTTTGTTGCAAAATCGACGGTTGGAAAACTTTTTGGTGACGGAAAATTTGTATTGCATTCGATGTATTGCATTGTCAGTGTATTAATTACTTACGCAGAAAGTTCGGCGTTGTTCCGCCTCCACATTATTATTCTATAATGGTTCTTGTTAAACAAAACATTCATTGTAATGATTTGTATCATTCTAATTCGTATTTAGGAATTTATTTGAATGGCACGTGATGTAGATATTGGACTGTACAAGCATCAAATAAGCAACTCATGAAACAAGCGTAAACTAGTATGCTGTATGTGATAAATACGCATTTCGCGTACGCACATCACAACAACGGGTTTAGCATTTACGCATTCGAATTATAAACTTTTGCATTGCGTTCTATTTTCAAACTCAAACTTTTAATGGAATTTTAAAAGCTGTTAACCGCATGGATGTTGCAAATGCATATTTCAGTATGGCATTTTTAAAGTTACACAAAATATGTATGTAGGACTGTGGGACCCAAGTCTGATACACTTTACGGTTGGATACGATCGATATCACTAATTTGTAAAATATTGATAATTCTCGTAAACCACCATTACATACGGTATCGGGAAATCTTATAGAAATCCGAATACATTCATCTGACGTGGCCTTATTGTGATGTAGGAGGCCTCACGACCAATTTATTGTGGCCCCAAACTCCGGGAATCAAACCTAGTCCCACTGGACCTGCGCATTGAACCTGGGGTTGGACCAAATTGTGAAGTTAATACCCGTCGGGACCCATTCGTCTTGTCTTCTTCTATCTGTGTCGGGCTGGACGCGATATTGAGAATTATTAGTTTTAGGTCAACACTGAGACAAGTCGCAATCGATTACGAATGTTTATTTTACGTCTTCACCATCACGATCCATCACGTCCCCACTGCTGGGGCACAGGTCTCCTTCCAATGAAGTAAGGGTTTTAGGCCTAGTCCACCATGCTGGCCTAGTGCGGGTTGGCGGACATTTTACGTCTTATTGTTACTGTTTTACTATAGAATTAATGTACCTAAGAGAGGTTTTTACAGTGAGCAGAAATGATTAGTGACTCTAAATGCATAATATGTACCCACAATATTCATAATAAACCTGAATAACCAAGTATCTCATCTAGAAAACACAAAAATATCCGTAAACAACAAAACGTAGGTATCCTACGACTAAAGCTAGAGAGCGTATAGAAATACTAGGTATAGGTATTGACATGGCCATTGGGCATTGCCGACAATTTCCGGAGAACTCTCGGAGGTCAAAACAGGAAGTCTAGTCGGACTCAACCCTGCCGTAGTCGGCCGGTCAACATGGAATAATCGATGGCGTATGTAAATTGTATGTGCTATTGTAAATGTTGATTCGCTGTATATTTTATGACTTGACTTCGATACAGTTTTGTTTGCTCAGCGCCTCAGTTTACGTCTTGGTAGATGTTAGGTACCTACCTAAAATATATAAGGTTGCCTGTAAGAGATCGCTCTCAGTGATACGGCCGCCTATTGTACATTAGTTCTAGACTATAAGTATGTTTTTTGTATTAATTTATGTGGTGTTTGATAAAGCAATATTCTATTCTAAAATAATTATGTTCTAACCTAACTGGGATGCGAAAACAAGTTCTCACTTTAAAAATACATAAGATAATTCTTTCAAAATGCCTAGATATGCACCGGATAAAAGATGGGAGAAAATATACTGTGACCGGCAACTCTAAATTAATAAATAAGAATAAGACATATCACATCATTGACAGAAATTACAACGAAAGTGTTAAGTATTTTTTGTTGCAAATTTTTATTTGTCGGACTCTACGTAATACAATCGGACACAACCTTTGTATTTCGAGGCACGATTTCATCTGTGTCCAAATATTGCTCTGTTTTTGTTAAAATAACAAAGGATTTGTTTTGCTTTTGGCTTATGAGGATGTAAAGTCAATGCGATGTTTGTTTTTCGGCGTTTTAACGGATGGATAAAAATCAGTTAATAATAATAACACATTGAAACACGTGTAATCCAACAACAAAAAAACATATTACATTCTTTAGACTCATAAAATTTAATATTTATAAAAAAGTTAGTGCATAAATGATACATAAATACCCAACAGTGGGCGATAGAAGGCTGATGATGATGATGCAGTACATAAATAAAGTCTTGTGCTACGTCTAGTGACTGTACTAATGTATGCTTTGTCAAAATTGGTTCATCTGTTGAAATTAAGTGTAAGTGCTGCAGGCCTAGTAGGCCACTTAACAAAGAATCGCATTCATCATCATCATCATCATCAGCCTATGTCAACCCACTGCATGGTATAGGCCTCCTTCATGTTATGCCAAGTCCCACGGTCCTGTGCTACTCTCATCCTACAATCACATTACTGTAGAGCGATCCGGAAAAAACGCAGCACATTCTATTCGATAGTCTATTCGAAAATGCTGTCAACCTGTCAACAACAAAATGGCGGTGTATAGATTTGCGAAAGTTTGACAGCTATCATTCCATAGGTCATTGTCAGAATAATATTATGTACTCTGTGGTCATTTTTTTCGAAACTCATTCGAAAGGTAAAAAGTGTTCGAAAGTGCTGTCAAGTTGACAATAGTCGCACTCGCATTCGATTCTATTCGTTAGCTCGAATTTTCGTGATACGGGTACTTGGACGTAAAAGTCAAAGTCCAACAATTTTAGCGCTGTGACTGCGATTCACGCGTTAAACTATATGACACCGCTCTATTGAACGGCGGTTCAAAACAATAATATAAAGTCATGACAAAATCCAATATTTTTTTATGTAATCGTTCCATTATACATAATATTTCATATTTGTACCCTCAGATTAGGAAACATTTACGGAATAGCTACGTAATCTATTAAATATGTAGGTATGTATACGATTAGCCACGACTGTGTATTGTTCGGTTTATTAATATATAATACACGTCTCGGACGTTATTATTACTGACTAATTCAGTATTCAACGATTGATTAATAAAAAACAATTATTTATATCTGTCTGTCTATACAGCCTGAGGGTTATAACAATAAAAATAACTCACAGCCGCAAAAAATCATTACAAATATCGTAAAAATTAAATTAATATAGCAGTCATTCCATTTGACGGCGCTCGGTCTACAAAGAATAAAGAAGATATCAAAAAAACGATCCCACAAGTTGAGCCGCTGAACAAAATTTTACACATTACTCTTAGTCTTGAAACTTCTGTAACCCTGAAATTTACGCTTTGTGAGAGATTGCGAACACGCACTGTGCTAAAAACTTGAGGATATATACGTAAAAATGGTTTTATATTACACTCACGGGCAATGAAAAGGTTCCACTGAGAGCAAGCACCAAATTACTTCTAAGCGGATAAGGCTAGCTTAATGATGTCTTCTGCAACATTGAAGTACATTTAACAGAGCCTCAGGATACTACCAACTAAAAACGGCATAATATTATTCA
Organism: Plutella xylostella; assembly: GCF_932276165.1. Lineage (NCBI taxonomy): Eukaryota > Metazoa > Arthropoda > Insecta > Lepidoptera > Plutellidae > Plutella > Plutella xylostella. The sequence goes on from NC_064005.1 coordinate 8,208,449, forward strand.
AATTTCGAATTAAATCTTTGAAAAAATTGGGGTCGTTTGTTATCAGAATTTTGTAAGTGGAACGTTGTATAAAATAGCACGATTCTGAAGCAACCAAATTTTAAATCCAATATTTAAATTTATTTCCTGAAAATTGTTACCTTATATGAGCTTTTCGAGTGCTTAATTTTACTGGACACTGATTGATATTTAGCTGACGGCCTCAATATAACTTCTACACTTCCATATATCAGCGTATCTCAAACAATTCAATATGATTTCGGCGTAATTCGAACCAGAGCGCATACCCATGTTTGCGCCGAGCGGCCAAATACAAAATGTACAGCGGGGGCCGCGCGCATATCGTTACTCTTTCAGCTTTGACCCTTCCTAATTCGTGCGTCGTAAGAGCTAAATTTCAACTGCAAGTGTTTAAGTTAGACTGGCGTTTAGTGTACCAACCGACGGAGCTGCACTTTGAATTGAATTTCGAAAGCAGATGTTCCATGTTTGAATCTAGTAACGGTTGCCCCGAATTAATTCAGTGACCATATTTGGAGATATCATATCACACGAAGTATTTCAGAATTGAATTCTGTAAATTATATTACCTACTATCATTTAGATTTAATAATATGTGGGGACATCTCACACACGGCCATCCGACCCCAAGCTAGGCAGAGCCTTTAATATGGGTATCAGACAGCCACACCTACACAGAATCGTAGATAGATACATAATAACACCCAAGTCCTGAGTTCAAATGTCGGGGATCGAACCCGGGACCTTTGTCACAGCAGTCAGAGTCACCAACCACTAGACCATTCGGTCATGGAATATTTTATACATAGGACTATATCTAAAATCGTCTAAAAATAAAAAACGTGGTTCAACTTATGAATAACCTTTACAATCAAAGTCAAGATAATTAATGTGGAAGATCCACCAAAGATAGAACATACTGTATTTTGTATTTATAACAAAGCACTGCACTATATAAATGCAAGTTGTACCTAGATAGTGTTGCCCTCATACCCTAATTCCGTTATGTTGCCGTCCTGTCGGGCCCCATTCGACCACAATCCAGTGTTGCCAGATTTATACTCTGTGGTTGCTGGTTGCTTATGTATGAACCAGGATATACGTTGTGACCGCAACACAGCCTAAAATAAATCGAATTTGCTTGGCGTAATCTAGACAGGCAGGTTTAAAAACACAAAATACAATGGTCTTTGCGGTGAATTCATATAGTGGTGAAATAATATACTCACGAGCAATGAAAAAGTTCCAGTGAGAAAAGCACCAAACGGAAAAGGCAGAGAATATTGCAGACAACCTTTTTACAGCGCATCAGAATAATTATTACCAACTAAATACATAAATATGTTTCCTTTCCAATTTAGGCCCGATTTTTCAATGGCAGGATAATAGGTCAAATAACTATCAAACGAATAAATTTATTTGGCTGTTTATTGGCTTGATAGTTGCTAAACCATTTTTCAATTGTGATTTATTCCATAGATAACTATCTTACCGATTTTTCTACTTGAACTCTGGAAAGGTGAAACAAATATATGCAGACACTAGTGCTAAAGCAGGACAGACTACTATTTTGATTGTCAGAGTCAACTGTCACTGTCAAGCCACAAGCCTCACTGACTGTTTGGTTTGGTTGTTTCAATTTTGGTATTTATATTTGTTATTTTTGGATCGCAATGGAATCACAAAAAAGAGAGCGTTCGGCGAATTTGCTGCAAATAATAATGCTGAAGTTACTGTGTTAGTGAGTTTGGTAGATAAATTCAAACATGTCATAGAAAATAAAAAGACCGATGCTGCAACACATACTCGTAAAGATAAGGAGACTGCATGGAAGAAAATTGAGTTTTCTTTTAACTCCAGTGGTATAACTGCAAGTGTCCGCTCATGGAAAATCCTAAAGTACGAGGGCATCAAAAAAACAATGAAGAAGAAGTCTTCCCTGCAAAGGCAGGAGATGTACAATACTGGAAGTGCGCCCTCAAATTTACCTTCATTTAACGATGTAGAAGAAAAGGTGTTTATTAGGCATTTGCCCCAACATTAGCATTCAACGTATCCTTAATTTAAATTTAATGAATAAAAACTGAAAGAAATAACACCTATGTTTTATTATCAAGTACTGGATGGTTTCTCTCTTTTCTCCTCAGCCTATAGCAGTCCACTACTGGACATAGAAGATCATCCCGCCAAGCAGGAGGGATGTCTTAGATACTTATATATAGCATAGGTTACCTACTTATCATAAAATGAAACTATATGTACCTTAATATTTTATTATGAAGGAAGTGCTGCTACATTCCTGTTTTATAAAATTAATGCTTAAAAATAAATCAAAAATAATGTTTGTAGTCTGGCGCCTTTCGGCGATGAAATTCTTTTGCATCCCACATGCTGTAATGATCAGGCCGGCGTTTTGACGACTCTGACTTTCCTTTCAACAGGATTAATATATTCGTTCATTACCTACTGCCTCTTTTTCGATCGCCTAATCATCAATATCATTGAAAATATCCATTGAAAAGACGATTATTCTCTGCGCTTGTATAGTTTAGAATTGGTATAAACACAAAAAAGAACTTACTTAATAACCTCAAATGTCAAATTATCAATCGAATAAGCGCTATCTGGCGGCCCAAGCAGCAGATAGATTTATTCTCCAGGTAACTGAGTTATTGGACGAATAAGTTCTATCTGACTGTTGAAAAATTCAATATTTCGCTATCTGTCGAATAAACGCTATCTGGTTGTCTATCTGAGCATTGAAAAATCGGCCCTTAATGTTTTAAAATAATAGCCGCTACTTCATGGCATTGGCATTTTGTGAGTGGAACTTTTTCATTGTTCGCGATTGCAGTTGATACGTCACTTGGGGAGGCTCCGGAACGCCAGAGGTCTAAAAGTTCCAATTTTTTTCTACAATTCCTCAAATTCTTTTTGCGGACTTTGTGACGGCTATACCGGTGGGAAATCTAAGCGCCATGGCAAATGCATTTACACTTTTGCAAAACAAAAAACAAGTAATGCTTAAGTAGTTGTTAGGATTTTTTATTACCTAAGCACTTAACAATATTGTTATAGCCTTACAAAGTTCATTTTGTAAAATTTGCTGTAAAATTTTACACTTACGTTCCATTACTTCTCGTCGCCTGAATTATCTATCTGTCTATCATATTAAAATTATTTGGTTATTGACTAAATATTTTGATTGACTTCATATTTTATTTATTTTGTGTAGAATACTTGAATAAGATTTTATTCCTCCAAAACAGTAAACCGCTATCTATCCAGCCAGGCTAAGATTCGAAAATCGAATCCGACCTCCTACATTCCTATACGTCCTTCCCTCAAATTCTTTTACAAACGTCCTTATGACGTCACATCCGTTGGGAAATCTCTGCGCCATTTTGTAGGCAACTTGAAGGTACGAGCATAATATATCAATATGACGTGGAGGCTGCTCAGATGAAGTCGGGGATTTTCCTAGATTATGCCAGTATTATTGTATGCTGGCTCATTGTCATAAATAACGTTCCGGTAAGATGCTTATCTAATGTCAGTTCTGAGGCTCAAATACAAGGGTATTATTGTTTATATTAATTCTCGTGGCATAAATAACATATAGTTTTGGTGATAATTAAAGGTCACTGAGGGTCAATTGGTGGTTATTCAGGACATAAGAAGCTATAAATCGCATAACTAGGTGCAATTGTACTAGATATAAGTAAAAAATTGTATTAGATATAAGCAAAAAGTTGAAAAGATGCTCGAGGAGTTTCTTTAGCAATTTCTTTCCTCCTTAACGACGGGGCCTTTGTGAAAAGGTGGTAGAGTAATATTATGACTTTTGACAAGTAATTGTTAAATTCTACGTCAAAAAAATAAACGATTTCATTTCAAAAATCTAATCAACCAACGAGTTTACCGCACCTCTGTCGAATAAAAATACAATCGCGAGCAATGAAAAAGTTCCAGTGTATGGATCACTAAGGGCGTCTTGCATAACAAAGTAAATCAAAATTAAATCTATGACCTCTTGCTCTGACATTATACTGTCAGAGCAAGAGACAAACTATTTAATTTTATTTAACTTTGTTTTGCAAGTCACCCTAAATTACTCATAAGCGGAAGAGGCCGCTGTTTAAGCTAAATGACGCCGTCTGCAATATTGAATTGTTTATTTATTGAATATTATCAACTAAAGACTTAATATTATGTTCAAATTTGAAATTAAATATTTTAAAAAATTGGGCATTTTTGGAGTGGAAGTTTTTCTTAATTAAAGTATTGGTATTCAATTAATTCTAAGAATTTAATTCTTTTCACTGATCCTTTCAAATTTAAAGTCAACAGAGGCAGCATCATAAAATTGCTTAATTACCTTAATGAATAATTTTGGTCTATTTAGTATTCAGCCCTTGTTACCTAGCTTTTGAACAAAACTAATAAGTAATAACAATAATTTAAAATTTAGGTTGAATATTTATTAAAACGACTTCATAATGAATAAGATTTATTCTATACTTAGTAGTCCAGACTTACGACCTGAGTCACCAAATTTTGGCTCTTAATACTAGGTTGCTTTTTTGCATCACGATCAAAAACGTTCCTATGATCTATCCAGAGAATCCAGATTGCTCTATCTACTTACATATGTCTATGACTTTATCAAAACCTATTTCAATATGACAATAAAATTTCTGAATCCGAAATACCGAATCCGAATAAAGATTCGGAAAACCGACAAAAACTGAAGGGCTCTGACTGAGAATACTCTAGCTTAACAAAAACCGAAGCCTTCATCATCAGAAAGACAATGAGATAAAGTCCTGGGTCCAACGTCAGCAAAATTTTATAGATGTCTATAGTATGGCAATTGGATTTAGATGTAAACATGCGGAAATTACATATTTGCAATCTGATCATTAGCAATAGAAATCTATAATTTTTTTAAGACGTTTTGGACTCTAGTGTTTTTTAGATCTGTTCTACAAAACTGAACATAACATAAGATAAGTATGACTAACACTATTCAGTGGTCTTAAGATTTTATTGTACTAGTGTCAGACACAGCTTACATTTCTTAAATATACCTACTTAAATAATTATAATCGGCACATGCTAGCCAAATTACTTTATAATAATATCTAAAGTCTGTTTTTTTTTAATCTAGTCAATAGAACGATACGTCACTTAATCGCGGGACAATCGACTGTTGATGAAACGTTCAGTATCAATCAATTCAGTATCTGAGATTGAAAAAGGTTGTGCACTGTATAACATGCTGTGTACACATTGTTTTGGTGTAACGACTAGTCCTAGAATCTATCTAAATTACTTTATGTTATATTTTGAATGTCTTGAATTACAGACATCCTTACTAATATTATAAATGCGAAAGTAACTGTGTCTGTCTGTTTGTCTATCTGTTACTTACGCCAAAACTACTAAACGGATTTGGTAAACATATGGTCTAGACCCTGAGAAATAACATGGGCATAGGCATATTTAAGGCGAAGCTCGCGGGAACAGCTAGTTCAAAATAAAAAACAGACTTTCAGAAACTTCGATTTTCATAGAATCTCCCCCATGGTACGCCCCGCTGCAGTGATTAGTCCCGAAGTTCCGCCGACGCGGCCTGGAATAACGAGACAAGGGTCAAACGCGAAGGATTATTTCTGTGGATTCAGGGAGAATCCACAGAACGGATTAGAGCTGACGTCATGAAATATTATGAAGATTTCCATCTGGAGTGGACTGCCACTTCACGTTTTTTCACATAATAATGAGAAATATGTGTAATTTAACCCCCAGGGTCGGAACAACGGATGTTCTATGTTTTCAACGCTTATATTTTGGCACAACGCAAAAAAAACATGCACAATTATTGAGGTAGCTAATTATCCTGAATAATTTGCTGGCAAAATAGTACCTAAAAGGATCTAATATTATGTCGAACTGTGGTTGTTTACAGACAGATGTTGATGATTTTATAACAGAAAATACATATTCCGCCAAACAGGCATTTATAAGTTTTAAATATACATTATGTGTAAAGAGTATCGGGGCTTTATCAATAAAACACAAAATGTTTGTTATTCATCCAAATTAATATTATTACCTTCAAAGTATGCTCTTTTAGAATCGAGACACATATGCCAAAAAATTATCCAATCATCTCAATTTTTTTAATACCCTGTTTCCAGAGTTGTGTTTAGTACTCGCGGCGATTTTTCCTTTTTGTCTTCCATGGATTGTTAGTCAAAGTCATGTTTTTTTTTCCTTGACTATCGTGGTGTTGTGCACTCGGAATTCTTCAGCCAGAAAGTCAAACGGTATATATAATAATTTTTGTGGGTTATGTGGCATTTAATACTGCAAATTCGACAAAGAAGGCCAGATTTGTGGAAAAAAATCTAGAAACATTTTCGCCGCGACGCACAAGGATCATCATTGTGAATGAATTTGGGCAAAAACTCAACAAATACCATTGAGCATCCGCCATATTAACCAGGTATCACGGCTCTAGCTTTTTTTTTTCAGAAACTCAAATTACCACTTCGAGGCACTGTTTTCAATCGATAGAAGACAAAATCGGAAAATGGAAGGAAAATTCGCCGTGAAAACACAACTCTGGAAACAGCGTATAAAAAAATTGTGATGATTGGATAATTTGTTGGCATTTGTGTATCGATTCTAAAAGAGCATACTTTGAAGGTAATAAATTAAATTTGCATGAATAACAAACATTTTGTGTTTTATTGATCATAGACTGTATATACTAAGTCTATGTTATTGATAAAGTCCCGATCCGATACTTTTTACACAGAGTAGTAAAACAGAAGTTTTCTTTAGCTTGCATATCATAATATGTGGGTAAGCGTACCTAGTCTCTTCAATTTGCACAACCCTAATAAGATATTAAATGATTTCTCTATTTGAGAGAGACTATGTTTAACATTGCACTGCCATAGGCTGATAATGCGGCAAAATTGTAAAGAAAAACGCAAAGCCCATAACAATAACGAACTTAACCTTTGTTCTTTCTTACTCAGAATACGGTTTCGTTGAAATGAAAATACTGGATTCACAAAACAAATTTAAATCCGGTGGACTTTGTCCGGGGACGCTTGCCATGTCCGTGTCGCCGGCACTGCGGGCAGTGGGGCTCACGTGTCGGATAAAGCAGTGTGCTAACTAAGTGCTGTAATAATACTCGTACAGTGCCACAAACTTATCTGTTCCGGTGAGAGCGAACTAAATTGATCCATATCTGATTATTTACTAATGAATTATATATTGATATAGATTAGATGGGTTTATTGAAACTACAAGAGCGAATTACCACTACTGGCAAACTTAAAATCTAATAGAATGAAGAAATATTACACATTTACGTGAGCTGTCACCGGAACAGATAAGTTTGTGGCACTGTAAGTACTTTTTTTTGTTTACTTTTCTTTTAGTCTATAGTCACTTCTTGTTCCTAGTGTACGTCCAGCACACAGTGCGCCAGCAACTGACACTAATCACTCAGGACAATTCTTTCACATCATCATCATCGTCACGACCCATCTTTTCCCCACTGCTGGGGCACGGGTCTCCTTCCAATGAAGGAGGGTTTAGGCCTAGTCTACCACGCTAGCCTAGTGCAGGTTGGTGGACCCCAACACAAGCAAGCTTGTGCTGAGAAGCAAGTTTGTGCTGAATTTTTTTCACACTAGAGCTAAACTAGGGATTTACACCGATAAGCAAAGAAGAAAAGTGCTAGTTGAAGTGGGCCGGCCATATATGCCGAAAAACCGATAACCGGGCGGTAAACGAATTCACGAGTGTATACAGGCAAGCGGAGCCTTCCCGGTAGTTTCAATACTGTTTCAGTCCACACTATGACGTCACAGTGGACACAAGAATTCAGACGTCGGGCTTTCGAGACTGGCCACAAGAGAGACTTCTATTTCAGGCAATCCTCGAAAATGGGACTCTATTTCTGTGAATACAATATGTTGTTACCCTTTTAATGTCTACAGTCTACACTGAAATTTAACTGGAACGTAAACCGTAACGTAAATTAATTTTGCAACTATTAATTTTTTTTTTCTGGATACTAGGATGTCCACTTATCTCTGCTACAATACTAATACAAGGAAAAAACCTAACTATATCAAAAAATATAAATTTTATCTACGAGTACTTGTTACTAAACCCATATTTATTTGACATATTTGGGTCTTTAAAGGACCTATAAAGAGAGAAGCGGATTAACTTTGCTCGTGAGAAATGAACGAAAAGTGTAATACTTAGTGCCAATTACTCCATTGTCGGTTATCTAACTGACAGGGATTGATTTATAAAATAAACGTCATCTCCATATAAAATTCATGACAGATATGTCAAAAGTTAACCTCTAACTAGTTATGATCTAACCGAGAATGGAGAAATTGGCACTTAATAATTTAGCCATTCAGGCACTGACACTAACTACTGTGTAAGTCACTGAATATCCAGTATAAATAAATAAAAACATAAAAAGTATTTGACCTATTTTGAAAAAAAAACCTGTCACAGAAATGTTCTCAGCTGAAAAGTAGCGTACCTTATTTGCTAGTGATATCGTTTAGAACCAATGATTTCAAAAGGAAGGATACGCCCGTCAGAACGTTTTGTCAAAAGAAAATGGCACCCGCGCGCTGGCCCTAATTCATACAAATTATGACAGATTTGTGAGATTTTAGGGCCAACGCGAGGGTGTCATTTTCTAGTGCGGTTGGGCCTGTCCTTACGCTAGTAATATATAAGTCAATGTTTAGAACTGAGTAGGCTTTATATTGCTTGCTATCACATTAGGATTCAACCAGTGTAAAACTACCCACAAATTGCCAACAAACAAGATTCACGTAGACAGATCAAATAGGTCAGGCAAATATAGACCTATTTGGACACGCACAAACATACAGGCTATCGTCAATATTCTATGCCATGTTTCCTGGAATTTGCTTTCATTATAAACACTGAACTGGCTGTGTGTTTGTATTATTTTATCTAAATTAGTAAATAGATACGTGTTAAAAATATTTCAAAATATATTATCATTTATTTTCATATTCGTTAAAAGATGAAAATTCAGATTTCAAAGAATATTTCGTACTTTTTTTTCTGGGTGCAATTAAAGTTTAACTTTAAATTAATATTTAACTCCAAAAATATATATATTTTATACTATATACCTAGGCAATTAAGACCAACAAACACAGTTCCACATAAATCATAGTTTAGACAGCAGCTTTCCTAATATAAAGCATCCGTATTGTTTTTCTGGGCCACAGTCGATCGATAGCCAATCACCGCCCCTAATTTGGTTTAGTTAAGTTAGGGAGGTGTGTTAATCCGTCAATCTCAGATTGCTTCACGGGCTACTGAACCATTGCCGTTGGTTGGCCTCAAGCATGTATTATACATAATTAGCGAATCACTTACACTTTAATTGACTATTGGAAGCTGGCCAACGGACCCACGGTCGATTCCCCAAGGTAGCTACGCTATTTGCATGTATGTATTGACTATTGATTTGACTGTTTGACAGAAGGAAGATAGACCAACCCGCTTTGACATGACTACGCTATGATATGAGAATGAACGGCTAGCAGTCGTTAGCAAGTTTCAACGACTATACTGGTTTATTTCTATGAACGTTTCGTCAAACCAAATAGAATTTAAAAATACATAGAAACTTTGTCTCTGTCGGCTAAATCCTCATGTCTTCCGGTACCAATTAGGACCAACACAGATTTTTTACCAATTTGTTTAAAATAATAATATGTTGTTGGTAACGGCCAAAAAATATAACAGAAAAGGAACAACTATAGCAGCCTCAAAACTACAGACACAAAAGGAAAAACCGTACGTAACCTTGTTGCAACGTAAAGCCGTCCGACAACCGGACCGGCGGACAGCTGACTTGCAAAGCAGAATTCATTCACCATGCTCCAGGTCTACAGGACATTCCTGTTGCATCCCACATAGCTGTTACAGCATAGTAAACAAACTGGTCGTTTTAAAAGAATAAATAAGTTACTTACTTAGCGTATATTACATAATGTATTTTTAAAAATGTTTACAAGAGATAAGATTCACAATGAAGTTATAGAGGGGTTGAAAGTTGCCCGAACTACCTCGAGAAAAGGATAGTACAGTACTTAATGTACAGGTGTTGCAAAAAAGTGTTTTTTTATTTTTATAGAACAATTTTTTTTGCGATTTTCCAAAACCAATAGAACAAAAGTTGTTCAAAATGACCCTCTAAGTCACCCGCTTTCGGCTTAACATACCTTTTTGCAACACCCTGTATCTGCATAAGTATATACGAATGTATGTAAATACCAATACATTATGCTTCATTTACAGCTCTTAGCTGTACACTCGGAATGCACCGGATCCGGGCGTGTACCACAAAACGCGATTACCGGAACTTGCCCGCCCGGAACCAAAGTTCGGAGTTCCGGTGTTTTGGTACCTTTAGTTTCGAGCAGTTTAATTAGATTTTGCTCGGAAGCTCAGGCCAATGGGCTTGTATTAGGCTGATTTGAAACTACGTCATCAATTTGCGATTGTTTTGCTGAATACGGAGTAATAATATTGTGGCGCTGCAATCGTAAATTAGTTTGACAGTGGATAGATTAGTTGATCCTTTAGGGCCACGAGGTTAGGACAGATATGGCCGTATTTAACCGCTTGTTTGCAAATCAGATACAATTGAAATTGTATTATGTGTAGGAAGGATCCACACTTAGGAAGCTGACAGTTTAATGGTAAATGTAGGTAATTTTTTTACTATTATAAACCTAATTTCCTAGATTGGTATTATGCCATTTACCCTCCAGTCTTAGTGGAGTTCCATGTCTTGCAGTGAATTGTTTAGACACTATGTCTGTGTCTATGTATGTTTTAAAAACTACCCAAAAAACGCTTATTTACCATTTCTAATTATACAGGTTGTTACAAAACGGCACTTTTACAGTTATACTTTAAAAAAATTATTCACAAACAAACACCCAACACACGGGGACGTGTCAATTTGAGTTACCAAGTTTTTTTAAGTGGGTTACAAAGAGTGCAATAAATGCCGCTGGCGGACAGCTGAAACATTGCAGTGACAACTCAGCACATATATTCTGTCTCACAAATTGAATCGTCCCAGAACATTTTGAACTGTCGAGCGAGCGGGACAGACTATTAATTTCATCGGCTATCATCGATCACTGACGCTGGCCAGATGGAGGAGGAATATAAAAGAATTTGAAGTTGTAATGTTGAATTGATATATCCCCCATTACAACTTCAATCCCCCTTATATTCATAGAAAAGTTACAGTACGTTTTAGCTGTTGAACGGTTTTGTCCCTCTCTGTCAAAGAACAAATTGTTCTTTAAAACGTCCTGTAACTTTTCTATGAATAAGGGGTTAGTATTTTACCTTTTTTATCTCAGATACTAAATTGATAGATTCTGAACGATTCACCAACAGTCGATTGTCTCGCCAATAGAACGATACGTCACTTAATAGCGGGACAATCGACTGTTGATGAACGGTTCAGAATCTGCCAATTTATTATCTGAGATTAAAAAAAAGACTTAGTATTTTACCTAATACAACTTCTATTGTTGCTTGAACTCGTGATTTCTTCATTACCTACATAATAAAAGAGTATTTTGTATATATACACGTTATTTATTAAGCAGCGTCGAGTTATTTTACCAATTTCAAAAGTATCTCGTAAGAACTAGACAGAGGCGAGTCGCTCGTCACTTCCAGGTTCGTAAGTTATTCCTATAAGAATTTATTCATATTATTATATAAACATATGCATAGCTTACCTACACACAACAACAAAAAATATTGTATCTCCTAACGGAGAAACTGGAATGTTCCTAAGCAGCATTTGTTAAATGCAGAAAGGAGACTTACAGTATCACTTAAGTTATTTAATAAAAATAAACATTTGAACACATAAACATATCCGGGCACACCCGGCTGTGTGCAGAACAAATCGCCTGCACTCAAATGCACCGAGTCACCCGGCTCCGGACGCGAGCCGGGCGACGGACGTCCGGTTCTTATTCCGTCCCTTCCTTATTTTAACCGGGCGTCCGGGCCAAACGGATGTGCCGACCAACTTATAGTGACATGCATGGTACTGCACTTTTGCTGCACAGAGTACTTAACATTTAATTGTAAGTGCAATGGACTTTTCATATATGTACTTAACGAGTAGAGAATATTTAAAACCTCAATAAAACTATGTATAACACTCACGGGCAACGAAAAAGTTCAAGTGACGATAGCACCAAATTACTCCTAAAGAAACGGAAAAGATTAGCTTAATGACGCCGTCTGAAATATTGAGGTACAGCGCATCAGAATATTACCTACTAAAAACATAAATATTTTGATTACATTATATTGGTTTTTGTACAGTAGTTTTTATTTATTAATAGTGTTATAGCTAGTTGCGATGATTACTCTCAACTCTTCCTACTCTTGACTAGAATGCAATGCAACTGTGTAAAGTGCTAGACGATTCCTTCTTTGAGATACAAAGGTTCTATCTCATTCTGCAGGCTGAATTGGTGTGGATGTAAAACATTCATTTAAAATAATATAGGTATTAAGGTTATCGTTGAAAAATAATATATTAGCGTTACCGCCAGTTTCAATACTATAACGCGTTATGGTGTAAAACATAAAATGTTGGGTCGTAGTAGAAACAGTATGCTACGAAATTCGTAGCAAATTAGTGCTACGGGCTACGGCGTAGCAATATGTGACTACGACGGCGTAGCAGAACAAAATTGATAATAAAAACAAACACTCACACCTTGTACTAATGTACTCCCTTGCGGGGTAGGCAGAGGTGCATTGCTGCGACCACTTTTCGTTAGTGACGTCAGTGTTATGTAATAGGGGGCGGACCTATTGCCATTTTACGGGCACATCCAAGACCCGAGAACAAATATGTGTGTTTAAACAAATATCTGCCCCAGCCGGGAATCAAACCCGGGGCCTTCGGCTCAGTAGACAGGGTCACTAACCACTACGTCATTCGGTCGACAAAATTGATGTTATTTTTATTAATCATATTATTTTAGAGGTTTAACTAAACAACAAATTAATATTATTACCGCGGTACCGTTTAGATGTCCGGATATGCCATTCAACTACTTGTATTCTCCCAGATTGGCGTCTTTGAAAGCTTCTGGCACGACGGTAGACAGGAAAACCTATAAAATGGCAAAGTAGAACCTATTACTGGGTTTACAGCCTATCTTTGCCTTTTTGTGGCCTCCACGTATTTACTTCCACATTAAGGACCGGGGGCAGTGAACTTTGATACGTTTGGAGTGCTCTACTTTTTGTTTCGTACTTAAAGACGAGCTAAGGATGTTTATATACGTAATTGAAATTGTGTAATTCAAACTATACAATGGACAGTAGGGACGATAAATATTATTATTCATAGCGTGTTGGTAAATTGATGTTATTTCATATTTGTTAGGCAAATATGTATGTGCTTTCCACGTGATGCTGTTATTGACTATTCACATCTACCTACTTATAAAATTTAGCAGACTGGTCCCTGGAATATCGTTTATTGTAATTGTGGTGAAAAGATTAGCCAGTCTGATAAGTTGTCAGTTGTGACTGCTCAGGGTGCGCTGAACGTACCTACCTGTATAAACTACCATACCACCACCGACACATTAGCAATTAACAATCCATAAGCAGCGTCGCTCAACTGTCTAACATAAATCAGATCCATACAAGTTTCATCAGATTTGACAAGTGAGTGACTCTGTCACTGTTAGGTCACTCGGAGGGACCCCTTCTGTGCACCACAGTAAATAGAACATGGTAAGGCTCATTGATTACAAGAAACTGCGGCTAAATAGTCGGATATACATCAAGTTGTCACGTAATTACTGTAGGTACGTGTATTTGTGCATATAACTACGCTGCAATCTGCGCATAAATTAACATATAATTATATGTTGTTAGTTCTTGTGCTATGTAAATTATAGATACATTCTACATATTCTGTTCTTTTTTGGGTGTTAGGGCCAACGTGGGGCCAACACATGATTAATAATAATAATAATAAGTGGGGACATCTAGCACACAGCCACCCAACCCAAACAAAAATATTTTTGGAGCTTATAATGCTCAAATCTAAATCTTAAAACGATTTTCGAAATAAGGCATATTTTTTTTGGAATATTGTCCATGGTAAAGTCTTTGGGTACCTGTCACTGGATTTGAACCCACATCTCTTTTCGTGTCAGTGTTTGCAACGGGTTGAAACGGTCGGAGAGATTATCGATTTCCACAAAACTTAACATGCATTATTATGTCTTTCCTCTTTTTGGTCGTATGTTATAATATAATTTAATAAGTATGGTGTTTTTATTTTACAATATTTGTGAATTTTTGGTGTGCAATCAGTAGCATTTAACAGATGGGCTGATTTATATCTTTATTATGTTATTTGAATATATTGGCAGTGCTTTTATATTTTTTTACTTTAAGAGCTACGATGCACAAAATCACAGACACAAGTCAATGCCGTCAAACGTACAGCACTCCAGTTTTTCGGTTAAGGATGAAAAATGTGCAGCCTTTAATTATACGCTCCGTAAAAAGTTTTTCAACAAATGAGAATCTTCAAGATGGTAGAAAGAAGAAAAGTTTCTTCTTACAGCCCTCTTCATTCCGTTTAACATGCGAATGTAACCCTTATTCTTAGAGCAACAAGGTGCACGGATTGTGCGTGGAGATTAGAGCAGTTTGCAAGTTGGTAACAATCTGAGTATAAAAATTACTTTCAACTGTTTACTTGGAAACTCGATAGATATTGCGCAGTTACAGATAACGAGATCTTATGGGCTTTTCTAGATTCTTACTTTGTCTTTCGAGTAGAAAAGCTACCATACTTCCTGTTATATTTAATTGTATCAAAATCAAGTCTTAAGTAGGTATACGTGTTTTAATATAAAATTTTCCACGAATGTGTCTGTGAGTTTATCTGTGAAATCACGTTAACGTTATCTATGTTTTCTTCTAAACACCGGTTAAAATTTGGTTAAAATACACTCGCGAGCAATGAAAAAGCTCCATTTATGTCGACTCTAAAAGGCCAAAATTTTTTATGACATTAAATTTAAAATTTGTTTATGATATTTAGTTTTTGTTTTGTAATAATCTAAAGCGCTGTTAAATGTGCTTCAACATTGCAGGCGGCGTCATTGAGTTAGCCTTTTCCGTTTGGTCACCGCTCCTATGAACGTAACGTAAAAAATTGCCTCTTTTTCTTCTGTCAACCTGTATAAGGGTGCTAACATAGAGAGGCGTTGGGGAGCTTGCGTTAGGGTGCTTACATAGAGAAACGGGTTCCCTGTATCTACCTGTACCGGTAACCTGATTATGCGAAAGCGCTCATTCATTCAAGCATTTCCTGGATATTTAAATGTCATGAGCGCTTTTACATAATCAGGTTACCGGTACAGGGAACCCGTTTCTCTATGTAAGCACCCTAACGCAAGCTCCCCAACGCCTTCGCGCCAGGCGTTCACGTGTACTGGTTGACAGAAGAAAAAGAGCCAATCCCTTTGCGTTACGGTCATATTATGTGTGGTGACGTAATTTGGTGATTTTCTCTCAACTCCTGCATAACCGTAACCAATAAATAACAAGTGTCATTCTCTCGCCCACAATGCCGACGACGCAGGTAGTGGCGCTGGCGGGCGAGCCGGCGTACCTACCTACTAATAATAACCCTCTCTCTTTCTCGCCCACAGTCAATAACATCTCTCTCTCTCTCTCGCCCACAGTGCCGACGACGCAGGTGGCGGCTGTAGCGGGCGAGCCGGCGTATTTCCCAATCAATAACCATCTCTTTCTCGCGCCCATAGTCTCTAAGCCCTCTTTTTCTCTCTCTCGCTCACATTCTCTAACCACTCTCTCTCTCTCTCACCCACAGTCAATAACACTCTCTCTCTCTCTCTGGCCCGCAGTGCCGACGACGCAAGTGGTGGCGGTGGCGGGCGAGCCGGCGTACCTACCTCTCTCTCTCGCTTGCAGTTAATAACACATCTCTCTCTCTCGCGCCCACAGTCAATAACACCTCTCTCTCTCTCTCTTCACAGTGCCGACGACGCAGGTGGTGGCGGTGGCGGGCGAGCCGGCGTACCTGCCGTGCGACATCGCCACGCAGGAGGAGGACGACGCCGTGCTGCTGGTGCTCTGGTACAAGGAGGACCTGGGCACGCCCATCTATAGGTAATGTGAGATTTGCTATACGGCTTACCAGATTTTCGCTGAGTTTTAGAAAATAATGTTAAGCTAATGTCGGAAATCGGCATTAAATATACTCTTTCTGTCCGTATACTGCCTAAGCAGGCAGCAATAGATTTAAGGTCGAAATTAGCTCAAAGTCCTTTCTGCGACTCAGCATTTACTGTATGATAAATTTATGACTATGAGCCGTGGTGAAGTACGGGAAAGAGCTTGGACTCTCAATCGAGAAGCCAAATCCTGGCTAGGATTCTTAGAAAATAATGGATTCAAGTACAACTATAGCAAAAAGGCCGTGAAGGTAAACTTCGTAAGGAAACCTGCAAATGTTGAGAACCCACCAACACGCAGTGAGCCAGAGCTAAATGGTTCAAGCTTAAAAATAGCATAGATTACTAGTGGAATAGTTCAGGGGATCCGCCGGAGGATACATTTTGTATCATATGATTTATAAGTGTCACGAAACCTATTCTAAACTACAATAAGTACTTATGTACCCATCTATATGCTGTTTGTTAAAAGAGCTAGAAGAAATGTTTAGTACCCACAAATTGGCTTATAAAACTACAAATGACCACTTAAAACTCAGAACCAAACCGAACCGATCAGACGCATTTTATCCCCGATAAAAAGAAAAAGTGATCCCAATATAGCTCGAACAAACTTGTGCAAAATAAAGCCAATTTCCACCAACAATATTAAGAAGTTTGAAGTTGTTATAATACGGGATTCGGCGCCAGAGGTGTAATTGTTAAGAGCTATCGAAAGACAGTTCCTAGATCTTGTCCATTGAACACCACTTCAAGAGAATGGAAGTTAGTCGTTGGGGAAGTCCCATCTTTGTGCAATTCACGGTAGGGTGTGGCTTTGTGCGACTAATAGGTCATAGGTCAATACAGCTTTGAGAGTTATAATGTAGGTGTTTATGTAAAAAGCTTTGTCTTGATAAAAACGTATTATTATTTTCTGCGTCTAATAAAAGAGTTTTTTTTATGAATTCCTGCATTACTGTATCATGCGCTAGTTTTCAGAATTGTTTTTTTTTACTACTAGCAATAAATTTACGAACTTCCATGGCATTTATAAACTATTTTACTGCAAATTAACCAAAAATCTTTAATTAAATCTAAAATACCTTATCTAAATCAATCAATAATAATTATTAATATGACATATCCTTTTAGATGTTAATTAAATTCCGTCCATAGAGACGGTAATCAGGGCGCCCTTGATGTGGTGGAGATTAATTACGAAAGGATATTGCGGAAACGTAAATTGTGATTAGCTTGTCAACGTGAATGAATCCTGTCCTACTGATATCACTATCACTACATAGTATAAAACAAAGTAGCTTTCTATGTCCCTTTGTATGCTTAAATATTAAAAACTACGCAACGGATTCTGATGCGGTTTTTTTAACAGATAGGTAGTGTGATTCAATAGAAATGTTTAATAATAAATGTATAATATCATCACAGTTTTTCTGTAGTGTATTTAGCTTCAGCCGTTATAAATATGAGTAGACTAGGATATAGGATTCATTAAGTCCAAGATAGAATGTTTGTTGTTGTCTCTGGCAAATTATCTAGGAATGTTGTTTTTTTTATTTAAAACATTTATTTCTCTAAAACTTATTCTATTACAAGAAATATAAATATTCTGCCAAACTGTTATAACAGTTTAGTGGGCAGACCATGCTCTCATACTTAAATATAGGTAGGTACTTAGGATAGTGACAAACATTAAACTAACATAATAAAAATTTTAACAAAATGGTGGGTACATAATAAAAACTAGTTCGCTAGCGCGGCGAATACGGCCCGAGACCGGTCGCACTCGCGCGCACAACTTGATGTACGTTTGGTCGGCAGGACCATCATGAGTTTACTATTATTTAACAAGTAGTAGGTATTTACATAGTAGTAGTAACTAGTATTATATAGTATCTAATTTACAAATACGAACTTAAATAATAATTTCGTTGCTTAACAAATAGTCTTTAATCATATTTCTTAATGCTATCTTTGGACCGTGGAAATGTGTTATATCTTTTGGGATACAATTAAAAATCTTCGGAATAATCCACTCTTTTGTTCTTTTCCCATAAAAGTTTGATACCTTGGGAACAACAAAGTGACCTAAAGCATTTTTCCTAGTATTGTATTTATTTATGGCTTTTATTTTATACTCATCGTTGCAATGCTCATTTACTGCTAGTAACATTAAACATTTTTTATCTATTGGTAGTAGACTACTCTTTTCAAGTATTTTGCTATAATCTTTATCTAATTGTTTTTTTATTTTTTTGTTTTCAATTACCTTTATACAATGATTTCAAAAGGAAGGATAGGCCCTTCAGAACATTTTACTCAAACCTTCTTCATACAAGCAAAATAACTGTTATCTGTCATAATTTGTTTGAACTATGTCAGTGCCGAGCAACTATCTTGACGACGTAACCTTGTACGTGCGGTGCGTTAATAATTTACCATCCCGGACATTGTTTTATTATTTGCAGGCGCCATATCAATAATTTAAGACAAATCCAACTACTAAAATTAAAACTGTTTTGGGCTGTAGACCTGTAGAGCGTCCCGTACAAATGGACTAAAAAACACGCTCCAAAACGTAAGTGTGTGCAACAAGAAAATGTTCTCGGAGCATAGTCAACAAAAAATGACGTCCGCACAAGGTTACAGCGCGCGGCCATTGTAGACTTTGGTAGTAAAATAATTATCACTTTATAATGTGTTTATTACTTAATTTAATGGTAATTACCGATGATACGATATTCGATGTTTCTTTTTGACCTTCGTATAATGGTTTTTGCAGCCTTTCACAACACAACTACATATTTATCACAAGATTCACAAGACCATCTCTCGGCCACAGACAACTGTCGACTGAGGAGCGTTGGCCCTAAAATTACGATTTTAGGGCCAACGCGCGGGTGCCATTTTTTTGAGTGGGAGGCCTTGTCCTTACGCTAGTAATATATATGTCAATCAATGATTTCAAAAGGAAGGATAGGCCCTTCAGAACATTTTACTAAAACCTTCTTCATACAAGCAAAATAACTGTTATCTGTCATAATTTGTTTGAACTATGTCAATGCCTAGCAACTATCTTAACGACGTAACCTTGTACGTGCGTTAATAATTTACCATCCCGGACATTTTATTTATTTTTATTTATTTATTTCACCAAAAACATACGTACAAATTATATTGAGCACTGTTTTCCGAACTAGATATAAATCTGTAAGTATTTCAGAAGACAGTTCTCTTCCCGATTAGGGCCTTACTGGTAAATAAACAAAAATAGAACACAAAATCAAATAATAATTTAAATTAATTTTATAACCAGTGTGTAGGTGTCTGTGCGCGCGTGTGTGTGTGTGTATGTGTGTGTGTGTGTGTAGGTGTGTGTGTGTGTGTGTTTTCTGAAGATTTTTTTTTGTGTAAAACATAATAGACTAGGCAGAAAACATAAAAACATTAAAGAAAACAGAAAAGAAAACATAAAAACATTGTTTTATTATTTGCAGGCGCCATATCAATAATTTAAGACAAATCCAACTACTAAAATTAAAACTGTTTTGGGCTGTAGACCTGTAGAGCGTCCCGTACAAATGGACTAAAAATCACGCTCTAAAACGTAAGTGTGTGCAACAAGAAAATGATCTCGGAGGATAGTCAACAAAAAATTACGTCCGCACAAGGTTACAGCGCGCGGCTATTGTAGACTTTGGTAGTAAAATAATTATCACTTTATAATGTGTTTATTACTTAATTTAATGGTAATTACCGATGATACGATATTCGATGTTTCTTTTTGACCTTCGTATAATGGTTTTTGCAGCCTTTCACAACACAACTACATATTTATCACAAGATTCACAAGACCATCTCTCGGCCACAGACAACTGTCGACTGAGGAGCGTTGGCCCTAAAATTACGATTTTAGGGCCAACGCGCGGGTGCCATTTTTTGAGTGGGAGGCCCTGTCCTTACGCTAGTAATATATATGTCAATGCCTTTATAAATCTAATTTGCAATTCTTTTATTTTATTTATGTCCGTTTTAAAAGTAAGCCCGTAGCATTCTAGCCCGTAAGACAATATTGACTCCACAAGACTGTTGTACAACATATACATTGTAGATGTAGGTGTACAATAACTTAAACTTTTAAATTTGCTAAGTAGTACTTTTAGTTTATCACAAATACTAATAATATGATATTTCCAACAGAACCTATTATCCACAACCAGTCCTAAGTATCTGAATTTCACCACATTTTCTATTTCCAAACAAGAACAGGATAACATATTCGAATGTAAACATTCATAGGAATGACCTTTTATTTTTATTTCAGTTACATCTTGTTTCCGGTAACTAGATTTTATAAGTAATAGCTTTGTTTTTTCTGTGTTCAATATAATTCCGTTGTCATGAGCCCATTTAGTCACATTATCGAAATCGTCTTGCAAGTGTTTTTCAATACTAATAGCATCTTTACCAGCATACATAAGGCATGTATCATCTGCGAACATGTATTTTTTGCATTCTTTTATGACTGATATCATGCTGTTTACATGTAATATGTAGCAGACCGGACCAGTTACCGATCCCTGAGCTACTCCGTATTTACAATGTCTATTAGTGCTCTTAAATTCTCCAACTTTAACGGTTAAGGACCTATTTTTAAGGTAATCAGCAAACCACCCTAGTAAAGGGCCACGGATACCGCTTTCGTTAAGGGTTCCGTAGAAATTTAGTTTTATTTTCGTACGCTCAGATTTAATCGATTGTATCTGGAGTCATAATACATGATTTTCTTTTTTAGGCCCTAGGCCCTAGACTTCTAAAAATAGGATAGCAAATGATGGAGTCCAAATTTTTAAAGTTACTGTCGTACATTACAGTAAAAAACGTTACGATTACCTCTCTTTGAAGGCGTAAGAAAGGAAGACCAAGAAAGTAGTGGCTTGATTGTGTGAAAGAAAATATGAGAGAGTGTGGAGTGAATGAGGATATGACAGAGGATAGAGTAAAACGGCGTGATATGACGCACACAACCGACCCTAAATAAGGAAAAGACTAGGAAGAAGAAGGAAACCTGAATTTTGTACTCAACCTCCCTACATTTTCTTTTATATTTTCCAAACTAAATAAAACCTTTAACCCCTCCAGCGTCGACGCGCGCGAGCGAGACTTCGGCGTGGCGGAGCGGTGGTCCGACGAGAGCGTGTTCGCGTCCCGAGCCTACTTCCTGCCGGAGCGGAGGCCGGCCGAGCTGGGCGTGGACCGGGTCCGGGCCTCCGACCAGGGCCTCTACCGCTGCCGGGTCGACTTCAAGCAGGCGCAGACACGGAACTCGAGGGTTAATCTTACTGTTATCGGTGAGTTAGTTTTGAGTATTTCATGTGCATTTTTGAGGGTTTCTTTTTCCCAGCCTTTACATAAACACTGTTTTTACAACTTCCAATCCAATGTTGTTCTTGCCACGTAGGACGGGCCATAAAATGCCCACTCATTAAAACATATTTAAAATTCGCACTCTCGCCACCATGCGATGTGAATGTGAGTGAGCGACGTTTTTTTTTTTTATCATGCCTTGTCATATATTCGTCTTGCAACGCGTCCAGAATTCACCCACACACAGCTTACAACAGCAACTTTACAGCCTGTATGTACATACATAATAAATAATTTGAGAAATAAATCCCCAAAACGACATAACCGTTTGTAAAAAATTACCGTTGTTATTTTTTACCAATAATCCCCGCCACTCAATCACCACACTCACCATGTCCATCAGATTAACCGTTTTAGTCAGGGGTTGTTAATGTTGTCGTACAGATTTGAGAGCTTCCCCCTATAAGCCTTTTCAGCTTGTCACGTGTTTAAATTGTATGATAAAAATCCCCCATTTGGTATTGATTTGGACGGCTACTTTAGCGCCTGTGTTTGGAAAACTCACTTTTGCCTGCTGTTTAAGTTTGCGTATTTCCAGAACAATCCCAGTGATAAACTCACGAGGAATGAAAAGGTGATAGAATTATGAAACGTTAATCGCAAGTGGAACTTTTTCATTGCACGTGAGTAACGAACTTGTACGAGTGTTATAGAATATGAGTTTTAGCAAGTTTCGTCATTGGAAAATATGTATTTCGAGATTTTTTTTTGTTTAAAACTTACTAGAAAAAGTTTGTATGTATTTAAACAAGTACCTGTCCGTGTCCGGCACTGAACCCGGGACCTTCAGCATAGCAGTCAGCGTCAGTAACCACTACACCATCCGACGATCCTTCCCTTCAGATACAGATCATCCACACATAATAAAATAGCACATAGGTATATGCACAGAGCAAGTTGTGTCAATTTGTTTATGTAACTTAATCTAAAAGCTATTAATTTCCATAGCAATATCGGGTGACTATAAATGTGGGAAGTCGAATAAAACGATTTGGGGTCAAAGCTTTGAAACTTGATCGTTTTATTTCTGAGAAAGTCAAGTATTGACTTTTCGTTCTGCCTCTCACTCTTCATCTTCCATCCTTGTCGCTCAGACGTCTGATTATCAAATCAATCTAACCGTTTAGAGCTTGGAATAATTACTTTCTCACGCTTAATAGCTTAACGCAATCTGTTTATTTGTAACCCAGCCAACGCTAGTGATCTTTAAGGTGGCAATTGGCATCGAAGATGCTGCATGACGTTCGACGACGCATCCATAGTACCATAAGGCCTGGGTCTCCTATTTACGCCGTAGGTCGCGTCAAGCGTCACTCCGTAGGCCGCGTCACGATGCTCACTATAGAAATGTACTGATGCGGTCTCCCTCACACGCCGACGTTGGCGGGTAGACATAATGAGCATTGTGACGCGGCCCACGGCGGTGACACTTGACGCGACCTACGGAGTAAATAGGAGACCCGGGCCTAACAGAGAAACCTGCCGTCTACTGCAACTTCATGTCGTCGGCGGTCAATTGACACCTTTTCGACACGAAACTATGGAGATAACTTTCAATAGCTGAACCGATACTGTGAGCCTAAATATACTTTCAAATAAAGAGAAGAGCCAGATGTATTCTTTAATGAACGATTATAACATAGCGTAGTTACTGTAAGTCCTATTTTTCTTAATGTGGCGGTGACAAACATTAGAGCTATGGACTAGATTATGTCACTTGACCGAATGCATGCCCTGCTGTCAGTAAACCAGTCAGTCATCCTAACTAATATTATAAATGCGAAAGTAACTGTGTCTGTCTGTCTGTCTGTCTGTCTGTCTGTCTGTCTGTCTGTCTGTCTGTCTGTTACTCTTTCACGCCAAAACTACTGGACGGATTTGAATGAAATTTGGTATACATGCGGTCTAGACCCTGGGAAAGAATATAGGCTACTTTTTATCCCGGAATTCCCACGGGAAAACTTTTTAAGGCGAAGCGAAGCGCGCGGGAACATCTAGTATTAAATATAATGTAAGTTACTATGAATAAACATCAATGTCCTAAGTTTAGGCCAGATGTTACATTTAATTCAAATGTGAGTACAATACAAATACACAAATATAGGTGGATGCATGAATACCGTACGTGGACCAAAGGGGATGACAGCTGCTGACACAGAATAGTAGAATAGGCCAGTCTAGGCATTATTACAGACGGCTGAATTTCCATCTGTTTTAGAATATTGTAGAATTCAAACTAATTCAATGCAATTGAGATACATCGTACTTACTACAGAACGGGCCAAAAGATAGGAAAAGGAGGTTGCCTAGAATTTTGTTCTGTTTTTGTGTACAAGTAAATAATATCTACATAGGTATGTATATCAACTTATCTATCTAAGGCTACGTTACCAGTAGGAAGACTGTTGTCTTAGTCGCCACTGACTGAGTTTAGCGGCCTATCGGTTTGTCGAATAACACGACCATTAACTCGAACAAATATTTTCTACTGGGAATGCAGACTAAAAGAAGGTAAGTACCTATGAAAGTAACTACCATGAATCAGTACATAGAACTACTGAAATCTAAAAGAAATAGTTATGATATTTACTGTATGCGTTTTACAGTGTTTTAAGTTTCACATTTCTAACATTGCTCTCAAATCAATATGCTTCATATTCCGTTACCCAGGCCCTACCAACAAAAGCGGTACACATCCTTCATTACAATGGAGTACGTACATATACACCCGGACACACCCGGACACACCGGATGTGCGGGCGAGTGGCTGCAGCCGGCAGGACGTGCTGTGCGTACAGCCTTTGTGAGCCCTTCGAGTCCTGTGGGACTATAGTTATAGTTACTTAATCGGTGGTTGCGATAGTGGCAACATAATGATTATAAACTCACGAGCAATGAAAATGTTCCAGTGGAATATGGAACGTCAATGGCAGGTGGAACTTTTTCATTGCTTGTTAGTGTAATATAATTATGTAGTCACACGCCTTTCGCGAATAGTAAACCTGACGAGGGGATTCATTTGTGCATCCCCTTGCCAAAAGGTGATGGAAATAAATCATGTTCCTAGATCGCAGTGCAAATATTACAAATATTTTGTCTCTTGTTTCATACTTATTTATATTCCAAAGTACGTGACAATTCTCACTAACACATGCAGTGAGGGTATGGTGCACTCACGAATGCATCGCCAGTACCAAGAATGAGATTATGCACAGATAGCAACGCAAAGTGCTCTTTCCTCCCTAGGGGCGCGGGGTTACTCTAGGACTAAATCTCATTTTCGATCGCGGATTCGTTTTATAAGACAATATTGGAAGTTTTAGCTTCTGTGGGAGGCCAGAAGTTAAGATACTGTTCGTTGCTTTTCCTTTCTGTTTTTGACTTCTTATTGTGATTGCTATTTTTTTAATTGAAACGATCAAAAGTACTGTACTTTTGATAATCGGTGTTATTGTATCCCAGATTATCCCGTTTTTTATTATTCCTGGAAACTTAAAGTCTTACTACTGAAATGTAGCCTAATGGTATATGCAAAATTCTGTAAGACGCTAGCATTTAATAAAAACGTGTGATGATAGTCATTGTCAACCCTTATAACAACAACGAGTACACAAAACCGAAAGACAAAATTCCACCTTGCATACAATAATTAACCTGAAAAGCTACATCCTACATTCAGAAAAAAGTTACACAAACCTTAGCTATTTAAAACAATGCATGTTTTTAAATACCCACCTCTTTTTGCTGCACAAAATTGTTTAAACCCAGGACCGACAAGTCTCCCGCCTGGCGTACAAAGGAGCAGCGTAACTGGACTAACTGTTCGTATTTATAAGTGACATGTTTTATATTCGCTCCTCGGCTCTGAAAGGTCACTTTAGCTTAAGAAAAACTAAGTTTTTGGTCCGCTGCTGTGCTTAGCACGACTCTATACTTGAATAACCGGATCATACGACATTAATAATCTACAATCCTTCAGCAGCATTGCTGAAGTATATATCTATCAAAACGGACATAATTTGGACAGTAGGTATTTTGTTTAAAGATAAAGAAACATTAAACAATAGAAAGAATAGAATAGAATACTACTTTATTGACTAAAAATAACACAAATAACAATTTATACAGTGGAGTTAAAGCAATAGGCGGCCTTATCGCTAAAAGCGATAGCAGAATACAGAATACAACAATATACAGAATGAAATACAATACAAAATAAACAATAAGAAAACAGCTCAAAATGTGCAGCACAGGGCCTCAGCGCTGGTTTTCAGCTGGCCCTTATCAAGTGACCTCAGTCACTAACACACACTATTTGACAGATAAACGACGCTGCTTAAAGTTGTTGATTGTTAATGTTTCAGTTGAGAGTTCGATTAGTTCGGAGTGGCCCTACAGTACTCGTACTTTTTCTGCAAGCTGAAGTAACCCTCCTGTTTATTCTGCGATGTCCTTTGAGCATACACTAGCGACTCTTGTCTGATTGTGACTCAAAAGAGCCATCTCTTTGTGCCGGGACTGTCTTCTTGGACTTCCGCTTAAGTGCTTGTTCAGGTTATAGCTAAGTTAATCGTGAAAAGTACATGTTTTTATAGAATACTAGATGTTCCCGCGCGCTTCGCTTCGCCTCTAAAAGTTTTCCCGTGGGAATTCCGGGATAAAAAGTACCCTATGTTCTTTCCCAGGGTCTATACCATATGTATACCAAATTTCATTCAAATCCGTTCAGTAGTTTTGGCGTGAAAGAGTAACAGACAGACAGACAGACAGACAGAAAGACAGACAGACACAGTTACTTTCGCATTTATAATATTATAGTTAGGATAAATACACAGAGTAGACTATAACTAATTACGTTAAATATATTTTTTTTTATAATAAATAAATAAATATGTGGGGACATCTCAAACACGGCCATCCGACCCCAAGCTAGGCAGAACCTGTGTTATGGGTGTCGGACAGCTGATATATTTACACAAATACATAGATAGATAGATAGATACTAAATATAAATATCAACACCCAAGACCCGAGTACAAATATCTGTCTTTAAACAAATATCTGCCCCAGCCGGGAATCGAACCCGGGACCTTCGGCTCAGTAGTCAGGGTCACTAACCACTACGCCATTCGGTCGTCAAATCGTAATATTTTTATACTTACAGTTATTGTTTATGTCATACCAATTTAAGCCTACTTACTCATAATATAAATATTTTGAAAGTTCTTGGGTACGTGTGTTACTCTTTCATGCAAACTACTACTAAACTTTTCGTTTTAGATCGCTTTTAGCGATTAGGCCGCCTATTCAGTAATTTCCCTTTGTAGAAAATTTTTATTTTGTGTTTTCTGAAATTATTAAAGTTCTAATCGGATACCTTAAGCTATTATATCTAATCGGATGTGTACAGAAAAATAGCTCATACATCAATAATTTCTGGTGTAGGCTACATTTATGACCAAATTAAAAACGTATAAAACCAAGACGAGGCCAAGCAAACCTTGTGGGAAAAAGCTAATAATTAACAGAATACGAATACTCTCTATATTAATGAACACAATTTCATAATTGCTCAGTCAAAAGAAACAGATACTTATTCCGGGAAATATCAAATTTCAACAACCTTCTTTCTAGGTAGATATCATTTATAACACTCAATATTCTTACACTAAACGGGGGAAAGTATCAAATGTTAAAGACCTCCATTCCCGGAAAACATTTTATCTTAGCAATTTTTCCCTTCGCCGAAAAACTAATCTATTGGAAAATGATAAAGAGAACTTCCAATTCTTTTCTTGAAGATAAAAATGAGCCAAGTTTAACCTAGATTTGGTCACCTGGAGTCTTAGATTTAAAATATACGAACTAGATGGTGCGTGACACACTCAGACAAAAAGACAAAGCAAAAAGCTGTCCGAATTTTGTTTATGTCAAACCGTTTTAAGTTCATTAGGTTGAACTGACAATCATAGTACAATGAATAAAGTCACAAATCTTCTGACCGAACTAATTTAAAATAAGAGAGGTGATATTTTTCGAGACGTTTCTTTTGCACTGACACTCCATCTATCATCATCATCTTCAGCCAATAATCATCCACTGCTGGACATAGGCCTCTCCCAAGGAGCGCCACAACACTCGGTCCTCGGCCTTCCTCATCCAACCACTACCCGCCACCCGCCTAAGGTAAGGAGTCCAGCGGGCAGGAGGACGTCCCACGCTGCGTTTGCCTGTTCGTGGTCTCCACTCGAGAACTCGTCTACCCCAACGGTTATCGGTTCTTCGGCAGATATGACCAGCCCACTGCCACTTCAGCTTGCATGCATTGCTCGACACTCCATCTAGTTCGCATTAATTGTCGTTGCCTGGAGGCTCCAAGATTTAAGCGTTAGTATGTCGATTGGCCGCCCTAAGGGTTTGAAATATTACTAGAGATTGCCTCGTAAAGTGTAGGCGGCTTAGGAGTTACTGGAACCCTTTAAAAACCTTACTGGAACCTTTAATAGTGTCAAGTGAAGTTGTAACTTCAGAATGCCTGCACACCTTAATGAAATCGTCACAGTGACTTGAGTTTTCGGTCGACTACCACTTTCACATACGTTGTGTATAAATTCGTTTACTTATGTATTTGCAATGCAATCCTAAGGTGACTCGTAATTATTTTGAGACCTAAGAACTTAATAAATAATAAGGTAAATAATAATCATTATTTATAATTCAAATAAAAGTACAATTTGGGCGACAATAATTTCTAGAGGTGCAAAAATATGTTCACCTCTATACCAAAACCCCAATCACTCATTTTTTTTTTTTTTTTTTTATTTTTTTTAGGATGACTTAACTAAGTAAATATAATAATCTAAAAAAACTAAGTTATCTTAACTTAGGTCTAACAAGTTTCCACCATTAGGTAAAACATATTTAACATCATGTCCTTATAACGTCAACACATTACACTACTATTAAACCATTCTAAAGGCTCTCTCTCTTCCCTCCTCTATGTTGCCGCCCACGCTTC
The DNA here is from genome assembly GCF_932276165.1 of Plutella xylostella. Classification (NCBI taxonomy): domain Eukaryota; kingdom Metazoa; phylum Arthropoda; class Insecta; order Lepidoptera; family Plutellidae; genus Plutella; species Plutella xylostella. Next base: position 8,237,306 of record NC_064005.1, read on the forward strand.
CATTTCGGCGTCCCTATTATGTAAATTTATCCCAAGATAGTAATTTTTGACTTCAAAGGAGTTGAATGCATCTGGTTGGCGATTCTGCCCGCGTGCCGGCTTACTCTATCTTGACAAACTAAGAACAAACGAACGCTGTTATGCAATCGCTACGTTTAATGCAACGAGATAGAGTCGTGGTAGCGGAGCAAAACTTCGTTTATTGTATTGTAGAGTGACCCTCGGGGCGCCTTGGCGCTCTTTTGTGTATCGTTTTGACTGTTAACCGGCTAACTGTTCTTTTTCTAGTGCTGACAGAGACAGTGGTTGTACGTTTGTGTGCAGAATTTATATTAAACGTTAACCTATTGTTGGGGTTTTTACGTTCTAGCGGCGGGTTCGCTTTACAGAACTTTGTTGCGTTTGTTTATTTACACATTCACACCTTGTACTAATGGTACATGGTATGTACCTAGTTTATTATATATTAATATATATTTTAATATATTATGATGCTAGGTATATAAATTATGTATGTAAATATATTGTAGGTAGTATGTTTTGGTATATTAAATATTTATGGTATATTCTTTATTCCTGCTACACTTTACCCTTTATATCTAAATATCCTTCCACCCAAAGGTTGTCTGGAAGAAATCGCTTTAAGCAATAAGACCGCCATTTGTACATATGTGTTAGATTAAGTTTTGTATTGTTGTCCATATTTTTGTGTGCAAATAAAGAATATGTTATCTTATTATAAGTAGTTAGGTAGTAGGTACACCGCCCTCAAATTTTCTTTACTTTTATTTCTTTATGTTTAAGGTTACCTGTAAGAGATCGCTCTAAGCGATAAGGTCGCCTATTGTTCATTGTTCCTAGTTTATAAGTTCTCTTTTTTTATATTTTAATTTGTGGTGTTCAATAAAGATATATTCTATTCTATTCTATTCTTATCTTATCTTAATGGAGTGCCTTACGAGATTCGTTGTATGCTGCAGCCTTTTTAATTTATTTAGCAGTATTAGGTATGATAGTTAAGACGTTAAGTATACCTAACGATGCACAATCCGTTGTACCTTTCGTAGTCTCGTTACTAAGTTTGCTCAATTCTTTTAGTATTTACTCACGGATCACGGTCACGTTACGTCACAGTTTGCAGCGTAGATATCTGAACTTCTCTGTTTAGAATAAAAGTATGACCAAAAGTAGTATAAGTTGTTACGAATGAACCCCCTGACCCCCAAGCTTTCCTACTATACTAATTTTACAACACCACAACATAACGAGCACACAATGACATATTCTTCTGTCCACAGTGCCTCCAAGCAAGATGGTGATCACGGACGAGCGCGGGGACGTGAAGCAGGCCATCGTGGGGCCCTACGTGGAGGGGGACCAGTTCACGCTGCAGTGTGACGTCACGGGAGGTACGTCTTACTACCTAATTATATCAGAAGCAGAAGATAGCACGGGGAGCGAGTAAGATGTGACAAAGTTCACCGTCGCGCTCGCGCTTGAGGCTGCGCGATGTGAGTGAGCGCGATGCTAAACTCTAGTCACGTCTTAATTGCTCCCCGTGCTAGCCCTTCTGATATTATAAACATAAATAATAAATTTAAAAAAGCCTAAGTGCTAATTTATCTATAGTCGGTTAGAGCATAACCAGGGAGTAGTGGTTGACCTTTGACACATCTGTACTGCTACTCTTGACACGCAAGACGGTTATTCATATTGCGGTAATATTGCCTTCGAGTCATTTGGCACTCTGGAACACGATGGTAGCGCCACCTTGCCTACCGTATTTGGTGGTTTTCGGGTGAACTAGTCTAAATTCGGTTACGAACGCAAGTTGGTACTCTTGACCGCCATTTTGACAGTTGTCAATATTGAACAAACTGGATATACGCAATCGCTAAGGCAAGAAGAAAAAAGTAACTTTATTACTTGTATTTGTACTTGTGAGTGGCGATTTTGTGTGGTTTTGTGTGGTACTGGTATTTGAGACTAAAGATGCTGTGTTATGGCTTATTTAGCACTACGAATAGCGATTTAGCGCAATGCGCAGCGAAGAGATATCCGGAGGCGCAAAAATCAGCGGCGAATGGTGAGATATTTGGACGAAGCAGCAACCGGGCCCCACAGCTTAACGTGCCGTCCGAAGCACGGAAGCGTCCAGAAAAGAACCACTTGAAATTGGTCACCCATCCAATGGCTGACCGTGCCAGTTGTTGCTTAACCTCAGTGATCAGTTACGATCACTGAAGCCCGCTCGACTACAGACGCTTCGATAGTGTCAACTTGACACTATTCACGACAGTTTTTGTTATTTTTTCCTTTTCATTCATTCTTTCACAAAGTCGATAAAACCATTGACATATATATTACTGCGTAAGGACAGGCCAAACCACTCAAGAAAATGGCACCCGCGCGTTGGCCCTAAAATAGACATTTTAGGGCCAACGGTCCTCAGTCGACAGTTGTCTGTGACGGAGGGATAGTCTTTGTTTCTTGTGAAAATATGCCTATTTTTGTTGTGAAAGGCTACAAAAACTATGATACGAAGGTCAAAAAGGAATATGGAATATCGTATCATCCTTAAATAATAAATAAACACATTTTAAAGCGATAATTATTTTACTACCAAAGTCTACAATGGCCGCACGATGTAACCTTGTACGGACGTCCGCATGCAACTCACTCATATTATTATGTACGGTGGCCTGCGCCTAAAAGTATACAGGCGGAGTTTTTAAAATCGATCCCTGATGATGAAGGGACCAGCTACATCTATTATAAATCCGGGGACGTGTTGTGTGTGATGTGTGTAGCAGTGGTGTTTATGTGGATGTGCTTGAACACCATGTGAGCTTAAGATCGCTATTTTAAAAACTCCGCCTGTATACTTTTAGGCGCAGGCCACCGTACCTACTGTCCGGTGACGGTAAAATATGAACGCACGTACAAGGTTCCGTCGTCAGGATAAGTAGCTCGGCTCTGACATAGTTCCAACAAATTATGACAGATGGCAGTTATTTTGCTTGTATGAAGAAGGTTTGAGTAAAATGTTCTGAAGGGCATATCCTTCCTTTTGAAATCATTGGATAAAACAGTTTCAAACAATCATAACCAAATTTTAAGTGAAACCGAATTGTAACCAAATAGACGTCAAGAGTACCAAATCTAAATTGAAATTGGTTCTGACTCGAGCACAATATTAACGCAATATGAATAACCGTCTTGCGTATCAAGAGTAGCAGTACAGATATGAATTTTATATGGAGATGGCGTTTAATATATAAATCAATCCCTGTCGGTTAGATAACCGACTATTGAGAAATTGGCACTTAATGCTAATATTGATAGCTGTTCTGAAGGCAGAAATGCAAATTTTAACGCTATCAAAGTATAAATTTTCGTAGCTAAAAATAACACTCATAGGAGTTGACTTTTAATTAAAGAAATTAAGGTTTTGACAGCTCTAAAATTAGGCTTTCTACTTTCAGAATCGGCATAATTATAATAACATTAATTAAATAAAATTACTAATGCGTGTAAAGCCTAAATCGTGTAGACTAAAACAACTCGCGAAATTATGGATCAAACTTCACTTACAGGTAAGTTCGTTTGATCATAAATTATAAGCGCAAAAGTTTAAGAAGATGAATGTTTATAAATAGAAACTGGAAAACATTACGAATTAACTATCGTTTTTATGTCTCTTACTTATACAGAATAACCGCAGTTCTAATTGACTCAAATTATCTCATTCCCGTCATCCTTTTGTACCCATTCGCTCCAAAGACGTAAGTCTTAATTAGACGAAACTTATACTCATAATACGCTCTACTCTTGTATTTCCGTAGGTATTTCCTCTACAAATATCAAAAGCTTCGAAACGTTAATAACTAAGTCGTTTCCTTCTGTCTCTTTAATTGGATAAAGGGATATAATTATTACAAAGTCAACAAAATTATCCAGTTCCCTGGAAACTGTTGAGTATATCTGTTAGCTGTCTATTTGGTCTAATGAATAATTTATACGGAAATTATCATCTGATTAATTACAATAATATTACTGATATTTGTGATTGGAGACGCTAATATAACGAGGTAATAATGACGCAATTAGTAGATATTCAAAAAAATCGTTGAAAGAAATACACAGTGCAAAAGGGTATTGTAGACTAAAAGTAGGTTTCCCTATTGTGAATTCTGAAAAATATGTAGGTAAGTATCTTTCATAACTTTTGAATATAGCTTAACATAAATTTTACGCATTCTAGGTTCTAAAAAACTATACTAATTAGGGTTATCCAAAGCTGATCCCGATGTTAAAGAACATAGGTTCTTAAATAGTGCTTAAGTAGCATTTTTATGTGCAACTTTAATAATCACCGTCAACCACTCAAGCAAAGTGCGTTAAAAAAAACACCGGAAATTCCACAAACATAATTCAATCCCATCCGTAAGCACTTATCTAACCGAATAAATATATTTAGAACCTTTGATACAAGGCCCTAAATGGTTCATTGACACAGAAATTTCACTGTAAAAAGTCCCCTTTTAAATCTTTTTAACCCTCTTTTATATTCATACCGTGTGCTCCAGAATTATCCTTCGTGACCAGAGAATTAATTAATTTTCGAGTCCGCGAACACAATTTATTAGGTTTTCTAAATTTCGTTCCGTTACGATGGCCATGTCATACCGAGCAGGGGTGTTCTCTTGTCCGAATGCTAATGTTCACACATAATATTATTAGCTATTATGGTTTTAAATTTCCTCCAAAAGTTGGACGTGCGTTTTCTGTGTGCTAGTCAGTTTATACGCCTAGTCAGTTATTTTTATATAAGGCAAGATTATACTTTTTCAATCATTTAGAAAACTTATCAGTTTATGAAAATCCGTTGTGAATCTAATTAAAATATATGTATCCAATATCAATAAATCAGATTGCTATTACTTTGTATCAAAAACGTTTGTTTTTGGAAAAAGCTATCCTACTTGGTGTCCCACACTAGATTTAGATTTAGATTTAGATTTAGATTTGTTTATTGATAATTATTCATTACATGTCAATATTAAAAGTTATACATCAGTACACAAAAGTTAAAATTAAATAATTATATCCAAAAATTGTCACAAACAATGTCAAGATAAAATAGAATAATTACGAAAATTCAATTAGTTTCAATGTCACAGTAACAAATAATAAAATAATATAATATAAAAACAAATTAAAATTATCACTAAATGTGCATGTCATGGATGTTGAGAAGTCGACCCGTGGATTATCAATCCTTCCACACGAGTGATTATTGTGGTACACCATAAAACCGGAACATAAAAAACTCGATTGCAATCAAACAATAGAATACGAGCCCTTGCTCTCTCAGTCTTTGTTTTGAATATTTTTCATTTATTGCGTCGTAAAATATGCAGATGAAACTCGTATTTGAATAAAAAATGGCGGCGGAGCGACGTCTTACTCCTGACGAGGTCTGCCAGTTTATTTTTATATTAAATTCATTTTGTATTTGCCAACGGAACCGAATACTTCCCGTACACTTGGATAACGACAAATACAGCGTACGAGAGTTGTATTAAATTCGGTGAAACGAAAGTCTTTAAAAAACAATTTCATGAAATTTCGCCTGCAGCGTAACTGGTATGAAATAAAATGTTCCACCATTTGTACCTGTCGCGGGCTGCATTGATAAATTGCATGTAACGTGATGTCATAATACTATTATAGATACTAAACGTTGTCGTGCCTTGCTTTATAGGGAATTTGTGGAATACATATTTATCCCCATTGCTAAATTGCTAATTTATTCAGAATTAAATAAGCCAAATACCAAAAAGCTCTCAATTTTAAGAAGGTATAAAAAAAGCGTAAAAATACATAATTTAGATAAGATAACATAAAGTACCACCATATGCTAGTTTTACAGTCACTCGGATATGACCATACTGAATCCGCGTTATTTTATCAGAAAATATTTTATAATTAAACAGATCAAAATATATAGTTACATAACAAAAGCTTCAGCACCAAATCAGCGTTACTTTAAAACCCTAACGTTGGTATTTAATAAGCCCCAGTTTCATCATACTCGGTTAGATCGTAACCAGAGATTAGTTGTTGACTTTTGACACATCTGTCAAGAATTTAATATGGAAATGACGTATAATTTATGTCATTACAATGTAACAAGGGTGTTAATGATCTAACAGACTTTGGGGAAACTAGGCATAAACCCCTCCCCCCTTTTAATGTATCATAATTATCATTTTATTTATATATTCCGTGTTTTGGACGAAACAAATGCCTTTTTCTTTCTCTCTTTTTAACCTCTCTCTTCCGCAGGCCGCCCCCGCCCGTGGGTCAAATGGTACCGAGACGAGGTGGAGACGGACACGCCGGCCACGGCGCTGCCGGGCGGCGGCGTCCGCGGCGTGCTGCGAGTGGGCCCGCTGACCCGCGCCGACGTGCGCGCCGCCCTGTCGTGTCGGGCGAGCAACCACCCGCGCGCCCATCCCATAGAGACCACGCTCACGCTTGATATGAACTGTGAGTTGACAATCAATCATCATCATCAGCCTATCCCAAACCTCGGCACTGGATGCGATCTATAGCTTTCCGACAATCAATCATGACCCATCACGTCCCCACTGCTGGGGCATGTATTAGTCTATGACATTAGGATAATAAGTTACTGATTACACCTACCGGGTAGAGTGGCGAGACAGCATACTCGGCCAATCCTGGATCAATGAACGGCTAGCAATTGACCGAATGCTCGGCCGAGGATACTGTCTAACGTCCTAGAGGAAAGAAGATTTTTATCATGTTGGAAATAGAAAATTCAGTTATTGCAAAAACGTTCACTTCTGAATTGTTATGAAATTAAACATGTGTCTGTGTGAACGGACCCTAAAAGTAAGGTATATGCAAACTTGCATACTATTGTCAGATGAAGATGAAATCCACCTCTGAAACAATCTCATCGAACACAAAGACTAAACAAAATTGTCCAATAGCGTACCTACAGACATCGACAAAATCAAAGCAACGAAAAGGAGCTACACTCAAGAAGTATTGACCACAGGTTTTTCAGACACGATGATAAATTGCCGTCTTACGCCATTGTTCGGACACTGATCGAGAGCCGAACCCCACTTCAGGACTTCAGGACACTGAAAACATTCCAGGCACGTAGCCGAAGACACTTGCCCTCGATGTCTGAGTGGTCACAATTTGTTTTGGGTTTTCAGGAATCCGATAAATTGACCATTGAATGGAAAATTCTTACGAGCACTTTTATTATCTGTCGGATAACAGATGAGTGGTGAATGAGAGTAGCGAGGCTGGCATAATATGCTCAGGTCTATTTCATTATTATAATGGTAATGTTCTTTGTATAATCCCGAAGGGATCACTTTTCGGTGGATATTTTTTTGTTCTCACGGGATTGAGAAGTGTACAGAATAAATACGCTTTTAAAGGGTGGAATTTGATAAGAAAACTTCCTAAATATAGGTCAATATACCCGGCATTCTGAACAATGCCGCATATTTTGAAAATTTATCAGTATCATCAGCCAATATTTATCTACTGCTGGACATAGGCCTCTCCCAAGGAGCGCCACAACACTCGGTCCTCGGCCTTCAGGAAACGACTGACATTAGAAATACTAGAAAATTCCACGTCAACTAAAATTTATTAAAAAGACTACCTAGATACATTACTCTTACACTCTACAGTACTCTACACCCGAATGGGCACTCAGAGGTGACCCGCAAGCTGCCGCTTTTCGCAGTTCATTACACTACAATCTAAATGTACAGGATTCCTGTCAACATATTATTATTTACTAACCCCCCCCCCCCTTCTCTTCCAGTCCCCCCCTTCACGGTGCACATCCTGGGCTCCAACCAGCCGCTGTCTGCGTCGCGGCGCTACGACCTGCTGTGCCAGAGCTCCGGGTCCCGCCCGCCCGCCTCCATCACCTGGTGGAAGAATGGACAGAGGATCAACAATGCTAAGGAGACGGTGAGGGCTTAGAGATTTATAGACAGGGTGTTTGGAAGGAAAATATAAGATAAATTTTCGTTAAAAAATTTGAAAATCTAATAAAGACACATACATTTTTTTTAAATAAAGAAGTGTTAGGAATAACACAACACAAACAATGATGACAAAATCATAGAAAATCAAAACTTCCGTTTCAAAGTGTTTTTCCAACACTGTTACGTTTCACGCCCTCTTCGTGCTATTTTTTTATAACATCCCGTATGTGATATCAACCAGAATATTATAAGGTTCTGATAAATTAATAAGGGAAGAAGACATTTTAACGTGGAGTAAATAGTGTTATTTTATCCCTCCCGGTATCGCCTATATACACATATCGTAGGGTGCTTTCCACCAAAGATGTGCTATGGAGCTATGCTGCGATAGTGTGAAAGAAATACGTTCCCATCAGTGCTATGCTATGTAGTAGTCCAATTAATATGATTTGTTTATATGAAGCGCATCCATAGCAAAGTAGAATATCATTATATCTCTGGTCGAAAAGCAAAGGGAGAAAAACAAATGTTGTTTACAAAGACAATGTGATTAGTTGTCGATCCATACTTTGCCATTCAAGAAAGAGTTTTTACTTTCCAACATAATTGTTAACAAAGAAGAAATAAATAAGCAGACCATTTTTTTATGAATCATGAATGAATACTTACAGTACTCAGTAATAAAACAGTCATTTACGAGTGGATGAACCGAACCTCTCGTATCTCTATCTGTATTTAGCGTTCTAAGTAGCTTATTTTCAATCGCATCATGTTAACAAATAATATTTAAACCTTGTCTACGTTTTAAAACGGAGATATGATGGTAAAAGGAATGTTTGCATTTCAGTTTTGGCCTGCAATATTAATGGAATATTACCTTGTAATATGCTTTATGTGGAATTCAAAGAATGAGAGTTCACTGCAGATTTCTCTACCTATTTTACAAACAGAAAACACGTGTATTTTCTTTTGATGCACTGGTTTTGTAATACTACGTATCGATTGTAGGCGGACTTCCAAGAACATTTTTACATATTTTATTTTACAAAGCTAGAAAGGTATAGGCATTCACCTGCCTCCTAACTTAGTCCACCACTTAGCATACCTAAATCAGCAGAAAGTACCGAAGCAAACCTTCTTACCTGCGTTTATGGGCGCTCCGTGCCGGCGCAAGGCATCAACAGTAAACTGCCCTCCTGTCCTTTAAAACATCTCGTGAAAATAAAAAACTTAGTCCTACTCCCTTACGACCGATTCGTTCTTGCCCCAAGCACTGAATGCGCTGTTCAATCTACATTTATTACTCGGGGCTCACTCTCTAAAACGAAAAACGAACTTTCGAAGCGCTACTGCGCGAGCCACGACTCTATCTCATTGTTTTAAACGTGTCGATTGCCCGACAGCTCTTGTTCGTTCGTTTTTCGTCAGTATAGAGAAACCCCCCTGCTACGTGTCCCTATTTCACGTGGCTGTTGTTCCTTAAAGTAATAAAGATTACGAACAAACTGCCACTGAATTTGCAAGCTTGTTGTCAGGAAGGTAAATTAGGTTTTCGCTGACACCGGGCGGGAGTTGATTTGAAGATGTGAAGATAAGTTCATAGATAGCTTTACGGTAATGAGTTGGTTCATTTTACAAATATGCAAGAACTCGTCAGCTTAATCACATCGAGGCGTGTCCAAAAATTAACTAAATATATGAATTATTGTGGTAAATCATCAATGAAATCATAATTTTAGCAGCTTTTAGCAAATGTGCATTTATAATGAGTAATGAGAGAAAAGAAGACATATCACAAGGGTCTAACAGTTATTGTTCTTTTTCCCAAAAACCACACACTAATCCAACACGAGACATGGCCTCCTTGAAGACAGGCAGGGTTCACGTGGATTAGAAACATCATACAACACTAAAATTTACGTCTTTCAAATAAATATTTACTCCTGCCGTAGATCGAACCCAGGATCCATGGCACATGAATCAGAGTTACTAACCCGTCTATCCAATCATCGTCAATATCTTCCTTACAACTTATTAACCCCCACAATGTCTTCAGCTATCGACGGACGGCAACACAACGACGTCGACTGTCTCCCTCCAACTCTCCAAGACGGACGCGGGCGCGCGGCTCGCGTGTCGCGCCTCCAACCCGCAGATGCCTTCAGTACCCGCGTTGGAGGACGGCTGGACACTGGATATACAATGTGAGTTGGATATACAATGTGAGTCTAGATGTCAAAGACGGACGCGGGCGCGCGGCTCGCGTGTCGCGCCTCCAACCCGCAGATGCCGTCGGTACCTGCCCTGGAGGACGGCTGGACACTGGATATACAATGTGAGTTGGATATACAATGTAAGTCTACTCAACTCTCCAAGACGGACGCGGGCGCGCGGCTCGCGTGTCGCGCCTCGAACCCGCAGATGCCGTCAGTACCCGCGTTGGAGGACGGCTGGACCTTGGATATACAATGTGAGTTGGATATAACAAATGGTTTCCAATATATACCTATATTGTGTCATATATGATTACTATATAAGTGCGTGTAGCCAGTATAGCCACTTCTATTTGAGAAATAGATCCTGGTTGCTGCATTAAAGTAATTGCCAAGACTAATAAAACGAACCCAAACTCGGTTAGATGAATTCATTTTCAGTGATGACCTCAGGGCCTGTACATAAAACTGCAATTAGATTAGTTCACCATGCCTTTTCCTATGAAACACTGGCGAGTGGAAGGAAGACGTGATGCTTTTAAGTCTTTAATGAATGGTACTTTTTGTTCTAGATCTTCCAGAAACCGTGGTCCGGTTAGGCACAAACCTGGACCCTACAAATATTAGGGAGGGGTCAGACGTATATTTCGACTGCATCATCAACGCACACCCTTACGTCTACAAAGTGGAGTGGAGACATAATGTGAGTATCATTTAAATATATATTTGTTGAATATACTTTATAAAAGAAATATGCATAGAAGTGTACAAAATGTGGACTTAATGCTAAAAAGCATTTTCTACCAGCAAACCTACTGGTCCTGGAAAAGCAGTAGAAAGGTGCAAAAAAGATAGATAAAAGAAGAAAGAACTAAATATACATAATAGTGGTCACTAAACTTCAAAATTAACTTAAATTATTGTTACCTTATGCAAATGAATAATGAATACAGCTTTATGAGTTCAATGTCATTTTTTCTTTTCTCCTGCAAATGTACCTACCTGACCTTCTGTCTACACAATAGAAAATGCTCCAAAAAGTCCCTCACTGAAAAATATTGAGAGTATACAAAGCGGACGCCACGTATAATGGCACTGTGTCATGAATTTTGAAAGCTTTTTTGTGTTCGATCAGTAATCTGCAGAGCCACTTACTGGCTCGTGATCAAAGCTACTTTTTTAACGAATCAAACTTGTTGTAAAGTGTAATTTAATCTTGTTCTCTAAGTAAAAACACAGCTTTAAATGAGATAAACGTCCCAAGGTCGAGGTGACTTTTAGTTTTGATCGGCGAGATGCTAATGTTGAGGGAAAGTTTATTCATTTATTACAGATTCAATTACATTAAATTTATAACATTGAAGGAATTTTTGGATTTTTGATTTTGTATTTCTTAAATTTTTATATCTCACACAAACTATGTTGATGAGAGAAACCTACGCGTAGCTTAGGTTTCTGAACTTTTGTTTTTGATCTCCCATACAACATTCCATTGTAAAAACTTAAGTAAGAAAATAAAGCCCATTCAAGACTGCACATTGTTGTTCAGTATCCTGTTAAAAAAATATGTAAGGAGTATGTAATTTTCATCAAAAACACGTTATTGAATAAGAGGTAACAAGACCAACGAGGGACAACGTTACGAGGTGTGATGTAACATGTTACACAGTGAGCATTTGTGCAGTCAGTACGTAGTGTTACAGTCAACCTGCTCCACCCGGCTGTCACAAGCTCGCAAGGAATGTTACATTACAATCCGTAACGTTGCGCGTTGGTCAGTACCCGCCTTTAATCTTGCTACACCACTATTCCAACACCCTCTACAACCAAACCCTTCCCTCCACAGGGCAAGACCCTGAACCACAACGTGGGCCACGGGGTCATCATCAGCAACCAGTCGCTAGTGCTGCAGGGCGTGGGACGCCGCACGGCCGGCAACTACACCTGTGTGGGGTTCAACGCGGAGGGCGACGGGGAGAGCAAGCCGTTTAGGCTGGACGTGCTGTGTGAGTTGTCTCTTTTGTACTAAGGGGAAGAGTTGACGGTTGAGAGGGATGGAAGGCTTCAGAGAGGTCACATACAGAGTGTGTGCTAGGTGACCATTAAACCTTTCCAGATGTGCTGTTTGTGTTGTTGTCTCTTTTGAACTCATGGGATGGGAAGAAGAGTTGATGGTTAAGTGAAATGAAACATTTAAGTAGCTTCAATGCTTAGGTTGACGACGATTAAGCATTGCCCTACACTACATAATTATGCTACCCATTAACGCCTATTAACTACTTGTCTAAGCTATTAACTTATGACCTAATCTCAACCCCAACCCATGTACTTAAACCCCCTATCCCTGCCTACAGATGCGCCGACATGCCGCAGCTCGCAGCAGCGCGTGCACGGCGTGGCCAAGCAGGAGCGCGCGCACATCACGTGCCACGTCGACGCCAACCCGCCCGACGTCACGGTAAGTGCACCAGTCTAAGGACCCCTGCATACTAGGCAGCCAGTAAAATATATAAGGTTTATGGGAGCATCGAATTCCAATATATTTTAGTGGCTGCTGTAACCTGGTGCCTAGTGCGCGAGGGGATAAGCGTAACGTAAAGGCATCGTCACTTTTTCTTCCGTCAAACAGGCGTAGGTGTTCGCGAACTCGCGTTATATCTAGTTGACAGAAGAAAAAAAGGCGATCCATTTACGTTACGCTTACGAAAATGTATGGGAATGCCTCATGAATGCCTACACGCAGATTCACAAAAGCCTGACATATATGTTCATGTCCTGAAAATAGCTCGTTACTACTGGCTTTTTACATTGTTAAAAAAGGCAAAATCAGGAGATACCAAATATTAACATAATATAATTACGTAAACTTAGACTTGGACACCTTTCCGTTCAATATATCTCAATCAATTGAACCTGGACAAATTCATTCCAGCCTTATTTACGCATCGCGTATTCCAGTCAAGCGTAAACCAAATCATTAAATATCAGCAAATAATACCTTGGAAACATATTACAAAATCGTTTACACGAGTAGAAATAATGTTACGTTTATTGTTTTCCCGTTACCTCGATGCTGACTCAGTTATTTCAGCGAAAAGCAGGATATTTTCAATAAGCTCAATTTATTAGTTACGCAGAAGCCAAAATTTACAGGGAAAATTATGAGATATTGAAAACGTGCAAGTTATTAACCAACAAATCAAGTCATATTTTTACCTGAGTAGAATGTGATACGATTTTTAGGGTTCCGTACTCCAAAAGGAAAAAAGCAAAGAAAGTTTGTTGTCCATCTGTCTGTCACCACCCTTTTTCTCAAAAACGGGTAAAGATATCAAGTTGATATTGTGCATAACATTTTATAAATTCGCAAGAGGTGTAAATGTTATGTATACCTACTACTGTAGGTCCTGTTACGTTACTACATACTATTATGTTTTATAAATATTTTCAAATCCCTATCTAACGATATCTCTATAAGATTTACGATACGAGATATCTATCTAAACAATATATTTTGTGAATGGCATCCAATAGTCTATAAAATGTCTATAAAATAAATATTTATAGACGTTATTCATTGATTCTCAATACTGACATAAATTTTGTATTTCATAGTTTCGATGATATACCTACCTACTATCGTGTATAATAAAAGATTTAGTGGTCGGTTTACATTCGTTGAAATGGTATATTTTTACTACGAGCTGTAAAATACAAATGTTTAAGTTTCAGAATTGGTATAAGAATTTTACCAATCCATTCTAGAACTTGCAATAATACTTGAAGTTGTATTGTTTTCAAAATGTATTGATTCATTTTAATTTTGAAAGTAGCGTTATTTTGTTTGGATCATTAACAAAAGATTCTACTGATATTATAATTTCAAAATTTTATATATGTATATTACATATTATTATTATTATTCTTTACTCTTTTACGAGAAAAACACCGAAACAATTTTGTCAAAATTTTGGCATGTAGTAAGCTGTAAGCTAAACCCTGGATGAACATAATAATATGAGCTACTTTTCATAGGTATTTTATTATATCATAAATACCTACCATATATTTTATTATAACCACAAACTTTTTCTATCCCCGTCCACCACCAACTCAAACTCAAACGCAACCTCGTCGCCAACAGTTCCGCTGGACGTTCAACAACACGGCCAACAGCAACGAGGTGTCGGACGCGTATGTCTCGCGCGCGGGCACGAGCTCCACGGTCACGTACACGCCGCACACGGAGATGGACTACGGCACGCTGCTGTGCTGGGCGCACAATCGGATCGGCCGCCAGCGCGTGCCCTGCGTCTACCATATTATTGCTGCTGGTGAGTACGATTTCAGAAGTGGGATAGTGAAAGTTACTTAGTAGATTGCTTTCTACATTTAGTATACAAAAGCAGGAGGTGTGTCTACGAGGTGTGAAACGAACTAATAAAATACTATGAAGAGCATCTTTTGCAAGCGATTTCAGAAGTGGGATAAGGATAATTAATGTTTCTTAGTACATGTGTTGCTTTCCGCATTTTTCGGCATTTAGGATACAAAAGCAGCGGGCTACTAGCTGTAATCAGGTAACTAAACCCCTGACTGGTTCGATTCCTAGCCAGAACACACGAACAGCGCCACTCGCTCAGCGCGTGCGTGCTCGCTCCACGCTCCACACGCCGCACACGGAGATGGACTACGGCACGCTGCTGTGCTGGGCGCACAACCGCATCGGCCGCCAGCGCGTGCCTTGCGTCTACCATATTATTGCTGCTGGTGAGTGTTTTGCACCTGATTTCAGAAGTGGGACAGGGAGAGTAGGTGGCTTTCTCTATTTATCTACATTTAGGATACAAAAACAGCTGGTGTCGTGCGTCTATCATATTATTTTCATAATTCATTCTAGAATTTTCCATTTAAGAAGGTACATAAATAGACACGCCTACATAATAAGGTAGGTACATAAAATAGACACGCCTAGATAACCGACAACCGGTTACTATACAAAATTAGGTCTGTAAGGGTTCAATTCCCGCCTTGAACACACGAACAGCACTACTCGCTCAGCGCGTGCGTGCTCGCTCCACGTCACTGCACGCCGCACACGGAGATGGACTACGGCACGCTGCTGTGCTGGGCGCACAACCGCATCGGCCGCCAGCGCGTGCCTTGCGTCTACCATATTATTGCTGCTGGTGAGTGCTTTGTATTTAGTAGGTTGCTTTATGCATTTATCTACATTATGGAGAGAGATACAAGAGCAGCAGGTGTCGTGCGTCTACCATATTACACACGATTTCAGAAGTGGGTTAAAGAATGTTGCGCAATAGCTATAGGCTGTTGCTTTCTGCATATAGGATACAAAAGCAGTAAGTGCGTCTACCACATTTATTCATTTTTCATCGCTACTTTATTTGCATATATTTTGTTCAAATTATAAATTACATGTTAAAAAAGTTAGGTTCAACGTTTTCATTGCCCGTGAGTGTAGTAAGGATTACATACCTTAAAGTATGCATACATATTTGATGAATTTGGGCCACGAGAGCGAGTATTTGAAAATACTCTGAATCTCAATAATAATATTATTTTATAAAGTCTTTGAATATCACAATTTCAGATTTAAATCCCTACACTTAGACCAAATTAAACAATTATTATAAATACCAAAACAGAAAATAACAGCCATTCTTCAACTGAAATTTCTAAACGGATTCCTCTGAAGCGGTTTTATTATTTAGAATTTAGACAAAGCTCCACATAACCGCCGGGTTGTTAGCCAAATAAATTACTGAACGCAGTCTGGGCCGTCTAAATAGACAAAATGGCGGACATTAGTCTAAAATGGCCGACTTTGCCGACAACTTAGGCTCAGCGCACACCAAGAGCAGAGCAGAGCAGAGCATATTGTGAAATCATTGAAAAATTAATCTTATGATAATTCCATACATTTCAAAATTGAATACACGTCCCAACTTGATGCTCGACCATGCTCGAGCTTTCTAGTAAATGTTCGAGTATGCGTTCTACATTTTGCTCGACCATGCGCGAGCATTTTGCAGTTCGGTGTGCGCTGACGCTTAATGTCGTTGAGGTGTTGCAGACTTAAGATATCACGTTTAAATGCTGAGCTGAGTCCCTGCTTAAAGTGATAGTACCTTTGCCCGTAGGTAATGTACTTGTTTGTAAGGTTTTATGTATATGGGTTTATTGTAATGGTTAAGATACATTATTGTCCGTTAATATACGAGTACACTCACGGGCAAAGAAACAGTTTCACTTACAAAATGCAGACACCTCCAATGGCATCAATTTTTTAAAACATTTAATAGGAAATTTGAACAAAATCTTTACGTTTTTAGTTGGTAATATTCTGAGGCGCCGATAAATGTACTTAAATATTTCAGAAGGCGAAATTATAACTCACAGACATCCGACCCCAAACTAGGCGGAACCTGTGATATGGGCGTCTTACAGCTGATATAATATCTACACAAATACATATTATTAACACACAAGACACATAAAGTCACACATATCTGTCTTTAAACCAATCGGGGATTGAACCGGGGACCTTCGGCAGAGTCACATCCCTACACCATTCGACCGTCCAATTTTTTCCTGCCAATGACATAACCCATGAACCCCTCCCCCGCAGGCAAGCCGGACCAGGTGCACAACTGCAGTGTGGTGAACGCGTCGCTCGCCTCGTTCGGGGTGCGCTGCAGTGAGGGCTTCAACGGAGGCATGCCGCAGAGCTTCCTGCTCGAAGTGCGAGAAATTAACACTCAGGTGGGTGCTGTCATGGTGTTGGGGATTCTGAAGGTACAGGTGGCAATTTTAGTGCTGTGAAACTAGACATTTTGCAAGAGGAAAATTGCGATTTACAACAGTTTGCGACAGTTAGGGTCAATTTATGCTAGTACAGAGCAGTGGCGGCTGCACCTCAAGTGCGCCCGTGCGACGCACTACCATTTAAAAACCTTCTAAATATGTACCTACCTTCCTTCTTCCTATACCATACTAGGTACGTCTGCAAAAAAACTTTAAAAAAAATACCAATATAACAACCTTAATACCTCTACCCTAAACATAAATTACATATATCTGATTATCGTTACAAGTAAAATTAAATCGAGCTGGCCTATTTTGATTTCTACTGCAAAAGAATTAGATCTTATTTTTGCTTGAACAAAAACGGCCTCGTGCGCTCGGATTGTCGCACGGGGCGAGCTCCTACATGTAGTATGAAACAGGATGGAAATCGCCCGGCGCGTGAGACGGAAGATGCTCAGTACAAACTGTATGCAGTTCTAGGATAAATTCGTGCGCCGCACGCGACCGGAAATTGCCGAAACAATACGAATGACGCCACGGGAGGCAGGCGCGGGCGGCGGCCTTGACCGGTGGCGTGACCTACGAACGATGCACTTATCATGTCATTCTCACAGTTTCACCTTTCGCGCGCGAATACGTAATTAATCTGTTACTCTAATTACTTATTAACTAAGAAAGTAGTACAGATTTCGTGAGTGTGTATGTGTGTGTGTGAGTGAAAATGAGTGCAAAATACAATATTGACTTCATAAAAAGCAATACTTAGGACATTTCAAAATAGACTGGACATTAAGGAGAGAGGGCAGCACTGTGCTCTGACCTACATCAGTTCCGTAAAGTAAATAATTATTTAAAGAGAAATATCAGTCATTCTGCATCAAAAAGTGAAAGAATACATTAAGTGTTACGTTACTATGCTGTGTAAATGTTATCTCAGTGATCGTGAATGAATCCTGCAAATAAATGCGAAGTGAAATACGTAAACACAAAACAAGGCTAAATACCCAAGAATTTGTGCCAAAGAAGACATTTTGTGAGTAATTTCAATGACAATAATGACATTAATATTTCTTGAACCTAATATTTAACAATGGTGATTGTATAACGAAGCAAAAATATAATTCATGCTCAAAAATCCAGTGAATTCAAACTGTATACAAACATCAGCTGATTGACCAATCAGCTGTCTCTAAAAGTCGACCACAGTAACGCCACCTAGAGGTCAAGACAACTAACTACGATAAAAGGTCCTACACAACATTGATCATTGGACTTAATTAAAACACTAGTGACACCTCCCGGAAATCATCTGAACTACCTGGTACGTGTACAATACTACATTGCACAGATGGCTACAAATGCGAGCAGTGGCCGTAAGATGGCGCAGTCAGTAATATGTCATACATGTAAAAAGCAGGTTGATGCTAAAAGTACCATGATATGTTCGATATGCAATAATAATTTTGAATTTGAATGTACTGGTTACTCACAGAAATTATTCCGCTTAAAAGATGTAGAAGCAAGGAAGAAATGGAAGTGTAAAATATGCGAGTCGAAAACTAAAAAACATATACCTAATTCAAACGTCACTATGAGAAAAAAACATTCTCCGGCTAAATCAACTACAAAAATAACTGCTGCCAGTACATCGCAATCTACACCAAGGGGTCAGTCATGCGATTTAAATGACTCCCACTTACTTACCCCTAGAGACTCACCAACGTCACCGGAACTATTGTTTTCCAGAAGTATGGAATACACCCCAACAGAAACGGTGTTAGGCCAAGAAATGAAGGATACCATCGTTATGCTACAAGCACAACTAGCTAGCTCACAAAACGAGTTAGATAACACTTTAATGGAAAATCACGATCTTCAACGACAAGTATCCAAACTTACAAAAGAAAATGGTACTTTGAGGCTATTATGTCAGTCTCCGCTACATGAAAGTACCAATAAAAATTGCAAAAGATACTCCATGACATTTGGGGATCGGAACACAACATTCACGCCATCGCCACCCAGACGCCAAATGGCAACCAAAATGGAGTTGC
Organism: Plutella xylostella; assembly: GCF_932276165.1. Taxonomy (NCBI): domain Eukaryota; kingdom Metazoa; phylum Arthropoda; class Insecta; order Lepidoptera; family Plutellidae; genus Plutella; species Plutella xylostella. The sequence goes on from NC_064005.1 coordinate 8,256,458, forward strand.
AAAATAAGGAACTAGTTCTGAATCTTCAACGAAATATCAAACAGTTAGAACAACAATTGAAAGAAGCCCAAGATGAAATAATGAAACTTTCAGATCACATATGCGCACTTCAAAATAAAATGAAATCCCGTGACTTCTCACCCACTCAAGAAAACAGAGGTAAAGACACCTATCTTGAAGATACGTCAGACTACCTACAGCAAAATCGTAAACTGCTCATCTTTGGAAGTCAGCAATGCGTAGGGTTAGCGTCAGCTCTCATAAAATCAAGAGACAATACTGCATATGAGAAATATACGATATCATCAGAAAGCAAACCTCATGCCCTTACTGCTGATGTGATTAAGAATTGCCAACAGGTCGAACTGGCTTCGGATGACAAACTGATTTTATGCATTGGCGAAAATGACTATGATGTAAAAATTCTTTCAGCTCAGTTGCACAAATTGATTAAACTATTAAATAACATCACTGTAATAATTGTATGTCCATTAGAAAGTATGTATATAAGTAAAAATGACTTGTTCAATTGCTTAAGTAAGGTCTGTAGTCTCTATAAAAACTGCCATATTGTTCAGGCATCGGTTGGACTAGATAAAACATGTAAATTAATTAATTACACTATTGATTGCATTGATTATGACCAAAAATATCTTGATGCTAAAATGCTGAGAAAACTTATAATGTTAAATAAAATTAGCTCAAACAAGCAACAAAAAATGACAGAAAAACATTTCACTAAGGGTACTATACCATACTACTTTGCGAGGCAGTCGGGCAGGATTTCAGAGAGATCTGATTCCATTAGAAAGGGCGATATACCCTGCGATCTCCCCACGGACAATAATGGCCCTCAGTTATTGTTTAAAAAGGTAATAAAAGGAACTATCCCGTACTACTTCACGACTGCGTCAGGAGAGAGTACTGCTAATAAATCTGATGTCAAGGAGACTGCAAAGTACAAATCCATCAAAAAGAGTACTATACCATACTATTTCCCCACGGTAAATAATTCACAGTTTTTTCGTAAATAATAAAAAGCTACATTCAACTTCAAATATGACTATAATGCACCAAAATATAGCCAGTGTCTCTGCCAAACAGGAAATATTAGAACTAACTTTAGAAGAATTAAAAGATACAGGCGAACACCCTGATATATTATGCCTATCGGAAACTTTCGTACGTACTGGTAATGAAAAATACCTTCATATCTTTGACTACGAACTAGCTACTTCGTTTTGCAGAGATAAGCAGCGGGGTGGAACTTGTGTCTTTATTAAACAAGGAATGATCTTTAAGGACTACTATAAAAAGAAAAGTAATGAAAATAAAAGTAGTTACTTACTTTATTCAAATATATTGAAAAAATGTATATTGAAATCTAAAAAGAATTGTAACGAAAAATTTATTAGTAAAAGTAGAAACAAGTGTAGAGCAACGTGGTCAGTAATAAATAATCTAGTTGGTAAAACAAAAAGTGACCCGAACAGCATATCAGAATTAAATATTAATAAAGAACACATCTCAGATCCTACAAAAATAGCGACAGCCCTTAATAATTATTTTATTGAATCTACAAATACCTCCAACGTGACATCCAACACTACCGAACAACAAAGGAGATGTGTTTCGTATGCGAACTCTATATTCCTTTTACCCATGACTACCGCAGAGGTAAAAATGGAACTTATAAGCTTAAACGATACAAATTCAGAGGGATGCGATGGAATCAGTACCAAAATAATTAAGATATGCACTGATCAGTTACTTGAAATACTGACATATCTAATAAATCTATCATTTTCGATGGGTTCCTTTCCGGAAAAATTAAAACTTTCACTCGTTAAGCCACTGCATAAAGGAGGTAGAAAGGATGATCCTAATAATTATCGCCAAATAACACTCATACCAGTATTATCGAAACTCTTTGAAAAATGCATGCTTAAAAGATTATTAAATTACTGCGATAAGTATAAAATTATCTCAAATGAACAGTTTGGATTTCAAAAAAGAAAGTCGACCACTCTAGCAATATTCACTCTTATTAGAACTGCTTTGACGAATCTAAATAATAACTATTTTACGACAGGTTTGTTCTTCGATTTGTCAAAAGCTTTCGATTTCGTTGCTCATGATCTTCTATTACACAAGCTACAAAAAATGGGCATAAGAGGACTTGCTCTACAATGGATTATAACATACTTAACGGGTCGACAGCAGTGCGTCGTAGTTAACAAATTACAAGCAAATGAGCTAATGTCGTATTCTTCTAACTATAGAGAAAACAGATGCGGAGTGCCTCAAGGTAGCGTGTTAGGGCCGTTACTGTTTATACTATATATAAATGATATACCGCAGATCACCTATCAAAAAACCATCTTATATGCTGATGATATTTCAATAATTGTAGCCACTAATAAAAAAAACAATTCAGTAAAGGACCATGAAGTGGACGTTAATGAGACCATTGACAAAATCATCGAATGGCTACAATCAAACAATTTAAAAATTAATTTAAATAAATCTGTATATATGCAATTTAATAATCCGGTTCAATCCAAATATAAATTTAAACTTGACATAGATAAAATAAAGAGTGTAACACAAACTAAGTTTCTAGGCTTAATTATAGACCAGGACCTAAATTGGAAAATACAAGTAGAAAATTTGTGTAGTAGAGTCAATAAATTTATTTATGCTCTAAATCAAATAAGAAAAATCACTGATAGAAAAACTGCAGTCATATCTTACCGTGCGTACATAGAGTCTCTATTTCGGTATGGAATCATATTGTGGGGGAATAGCACGGATATAAATAAAGGATTTATTGCTCAGAAAAAATGCATCAGGGCTATTTGTGGGGTCCCTCCTGACGAATCATGTAGAGCCCTTTTCAAAAATCTGGATCTGTTAACACTACCTTCACTCTACATATACGAAGTTAGTAAGTTTGTCAATGAGAACAAAGATTTATTCAAAATAAAATCGGATTTAAGCTTAAGACCTCAAAGGAATGCTAATAGATTAGTTTATGAAGAGGTTCCTAACTCTTCTAAATACGGGAAAAGTTGCTTGACAATGTGTGTGAAAATATACAATACCATTCCGTGTGAATTCAAGTCACTAAGTAAGCACTTGTTCAAAAAAAAGCTTTACCAATGGTTGTGTGATAAAAACTTCTATGATATTAAGGATTTATTCAATATTAATTATTAATGTTATGTGAATTTTGAATAGTATATTTATTGTGTGACATTTATTTAGTTTTATACAAAGAAGCATGAAAGTTTAAAAATTTATTGTGACATTCTGTACTTATATTTGCATGCAATTATCAACTTGCTAAACATGTGACTCTAATATGTAAACTGTATCATCCATATACCGTGTTTTTTGCAAATAAAGATTTATCTTATCTTATCTTATCTTAAATCTGCTGGGCCGCCTCGGCCTTTTCTCATCTTAAAACAGGAGTGCAAAACGAATTTTCAAAAGTGAAATGTACAATAAAATGAAATGGTTATGTGGATGTGAGAGACTAAATGCTGTATTTTGCTTTCCGTGTGTTGTTTTCGTTTCGGCGGAGAAGCAATTTCGCGTCAAAAAAGGAATAAGGTATAATATACTTATATATTTTTTTACTTCTAATTGTAATAATCTATTTTTCTTCCAAAATTTACTAAACCCATAAAGTGCACCACCGGGTATCTGAGGCACCAGCCGCCACTGGTACAGAGTCGAAGCGCATCGAAACGTCTATTCAATACTGAACATTACAAATACAACATTAACTCCACAGCATAACGCACACATTGCTACTGAGATTTTAAAAAGTCGCGCGCATTCTTCGCGATTCGCGCGTCTACGCGTGACCAACGCAACCAACCATTCGTGCGGCTTTGCTTTAGTTGTGAAGAATTTGACGCTTCGCTGCGCTTCGACTCTGCCCCAGTATAAATTGACCCTTACATATGATTTTTCATTTGATTTTGACAGAATGTTATGCTCAAAATTGTATGATAGTAACTGTCAGGCTATTGATAGATAGAGTATCGAAACTGGCAGTTATAGCGTCTCAGCACATAATTAAGCGTTATTTAATAAGCGTAACTTAAAGGGATAGCCTGATTTTCTTCTGTCAACCAGGCGTTCGCGAGCTCGCGTTCTACTATCAATAGGCTCGTGACCTTTATTATGAATGCTACTACTGTCTTACCACCACCGGCATATTAGTCAGGTTTGATTTTGATAGATACCTAGAGGAACTTATACCTTCTTCGTATTCAGCCTGTACTACTAGGCTAAAAAGGGTTGGACATTGAAACAAAATTGCTGTATCTGAAACCGTTTTTATTGTTATTTACTAAATATCTAAAATAAGCTTCTGTGAGCGCTTGGGTTAAATTCCTCCAAAATTCCAACCTACGAGAGACGAAATACTGGGAATTCTATTTCAATAACAGCCCTAATTTAGTAATTAGTTTATGTTATTCTTAATTATTTTATTTACAAATAAAAAAATACTTACATTAGCATATAATTTATACTATAAATCATACATAAGTTGTATATTTCATGCTTGGAATCATCATATTTGAAACAAAGACCCAATTTACTCTAACTAGTAATCATCAATTCGATTTGTTAGCTGTTTCCTGGTTTTCTAGGAAATACTAATCATTATGTATCTATCAATGATCAACCAAACCATGTAACAAGTTGTTAGAAAATCATGTATGTCGTGTTTTAGGAAAATATATGTACCTACAACCAAAGTCAAAGTCAAAGTCAAAATCAAGTCAAAATTTTTTATTCATCGTACAAATATAAAATTTTCTGATGAACGTCAATTTTTACAAATTACTCTCCGTTCGGATAAGGGGGGGCTCTTTCTGTCTAAGGAGAAGAACGGAGGCAAGAAACTCCTGAGCCATCTTTTCAAAAAAAAGACTTAAAACTAGTTGGTATACAATACATATAAGCTTAATAATAATTATTATAATAATATGAGCAGAGCTAATTACTTATCACAGCCATGCATTAACGTCCTCTAAGTAATCATCAATTTTATAATAAGCTTTTTTACTGAGTTTCTCTTTAATGTAACACTTAAACTTATTCTCTGGCATTTGAGCAACTTCTGCTGGAAGCTTATTATAAAATCTAATACAGTACCCTAAAAACGATTTATTAACTTTCGCCAGACGCATCGCTGGAAAAGCCAGCTTATGCTTGTTCCTAGTATTAATGTCATGATTACTGCCAATTGTATCAAAAGTTGAAATATTCTTTCGTACATACATTAAATTGGAAAAAATGAACTGACATGGAACTGTAAGGATGTTAATTTCTTTAAATAGTTCTCTCAATGAATCCCTGGAACCAAGTTTGTATATAGAGCGGATGGCTCTTTTCTGTAATACAAATATAGTCTCAATATCAGCGGCTCTACCCCAAAGCAAAATGCCATAAGACAATAAGCTGTGGAAATAACTAAAGTAAACTAATCTGGCGGTTTCAACGTCGGTCAGTTGTCTAATTTTCCGTACAGCAAAAGCTGCCGAGCTCAACCTTCCAGCCAATTTGGCAATGTGAGGTCCCCACTGTAACTTTGAATCTATAGTCATACCAAGAAAGACAGTATCATCAACTAGGTCCAATTTATTCCCATCTAGAATAATGTTAGTATCGCATTGTCTAACATTCGGCAGTGTAAATTTAATACATTTCGTTTTCTTAGAATTCAATAAAAGATTATTTACGGTAAACCAATCGTGTATGTCAGATAGAATAGAATTAATTTCATAAAAAATATTTTCACTTCTTTTAACTTTAAAAAGCAAAGAAGTATTGTCAGCAAATAAAACTATATTAGTCAATTTTTCAACCATAAAAGGCAAGTCATTAATATAAATGAGGAATAAAAATGGTCCTAGAATAGATCCTTGAGGGACGCCTATCTTTACATGAGCCCCCTGTGATTTAGTATTATTAATATCGACCCTTTGTTGCCTCTTGTCTAAATATGAAGCTATCAAATCTAAAGCCTTTCCTCCTATTCCATAGTATCTCAGTTTCGAAATTAAAGTCTGATGGTCTACACAATCAAACGCCTTCGACAGATCACAGAAGACTCCAATAGCATCGTGATGGTCTTCCCAGGCGTCAAATATGTGCTTAATTAACGCAGTACCGGCATCGGTTGTTGATTTGCCTTTTGTAAAACCATACTGCTGGCTATGAAACAATCGAGCTTCATTGAAATGCAAAAGCATCTGACTGAGTATGATCCTCTCAAATATTTTACTCAAAACTGGAAGAACCGAGACAGGCCTGAAATTTGCAGGGTCCTCCATATCCCCACTCTTGAACAGAGGTATAATTTTACTCAATTTCATAAGATCTGGGAACACACCTTCAGCGATACATTTATTAAAAATGTTAGCCAAAATTGGGGCGATTTTATTAATAATAGAAAGAACAAATTTAACTGACATTCCCCACAAGTCTTCAGTTTTCTTCATATTTAAGGACTTAAATGTTTTTATAATAGTTAATGTATTTATATATCTGAATTTAAATTCCTTATCGGTTGAAGGTGCGTTCTCCTTCATCAGGGTTTCAGCTAATGTAGCTGAAGAATCTAGGTTGCAAGTAGTCTCTAAAGGAATGTTCGTAAAAAACTCTTCAAAGACTCTCGCCACCTCGTCATTTGATGTTATTATGTCATTACCTACCTTTAAAGATAAATTAGTCTCGCGTGTTCGATTCTTCCCCGTTTCGTTATTAATAATATTCCAAATGGCCTTAGATTTGTTAGCCGAGTCTTTAATCTTGTTATTAATAAAAATTGTCTTCGCACAGTGACAGACACATTTGTACATTTTGCTATATTTCTTCACATAAGATTGAAAGTCAGGGCGGAGTATGAATGATTTCATCTCATACAGATCATATAATGTCGCCCTGCTTTTGCGAATACCATCTGTAGCCCAGTCACAAAATTTAATTTTATTGTCTATCAAAACTTCCTTCGTTTCAAAATTACTCTCAAACTCATCAGCTATTATCTTAAATAAGTTAGTATACATCTCATTAGAATTGCAATCTACTTTAACCTTCGGAAGTTTTTCGTCTAGTTTCTTCAAGTAATTGTAAATTTTCTTTGTAGTAATCGGTCTGCATCTCACCTTAGTTTTATTTGTCTTGTCAGTGTTTACTAAGGTAATGGTCTGCCCACTGTGGTCTGACCTCAGACAATTTATCACACTACTGTCTTTAAACTCACAGTTACAGAATATGTTATCTAGACAAGTGGCCGACGTGGATGTAATCCTAGTTGGTTCCAGAAAGACATTAAAAAGATTAAATGATTTAAAAAGTAACAGTAATTTCGACCTATTAGGAGAGTCACCTAATAGGTCAACATTAAAGTCACCACACACTATTACTTCCTTTTTACTATTGGAAGCTAACCTTAGAACATCCTCCATGACAGTCTCAAAGGTAATGAAATCACCAGTAGGTGGCCTGTAGGTACATACTATTATATACTTGTTTAGCTCTGCACATGAAATTTCTATATGGTGTTTAACAGAAAGAGCTACTATGTCCTTTCGTTCAATATAGCTGAATTTGCTCTTTACCCAATAAACCACAAACTATTTTGTTCACTAATACTTTCCGAAATGTTGATTTTTTGCACACCTTATAGACGTACAAATTTTTTTCCTGTACCTCTCCGCTCCTGTGAGTTTACCGGTAGAAAATACTTTCACCATAAAATCAACCTTTTTCCCTCATTTTTTATGAAAATGCAACAAATAAATAAATAATTAACCTCTTTATCCCCCAGGACATTGTAGCAAACGTATCGAGCGCCGTGCCACGGTTCACAGCGGTGGGGTTGTCCCCTGGACGCACGTACGCGGCGGTAGTGCTCGCCTACAACGCCAAGGGACGAGGCGAGCCGTACCCACTGAGGGCCAGCACGCTACGCCCGCCTGAGAAACATCATGTTCATGATAAGAGCTTAGGTGAGTGAAGCAAATTAATTCAGAAATGGCTTTTGTGGAAAATATGCGAGTTCGTTGTTGAACGTCACTTACTACTAACTTAGGAAACATAGTTCATCACTTGGTTTTAAAAAAAAACATGATATGATACAAAATTCTACGTATTTGTATCCTGCATGAATTGAAAATTACATTAAATTTTCAATGGAATATAGGGAAAGCTTGATCAATGGGGAGTAACGCGTGTGAATTTGCCGCTAGGGGCGCTGGTGTCGACTGAGGTTAAGTGACATTTTACTTTTCATATAATTTGTTTGGCGGGCTTCGTGATAAATTATATTTTCGTTCATTTCCCTGTTGAAAAGTGATCTCTTTTCGCGAAATTATCGCAAATATGGATTATTTATCGATGAATGTGCACGCTTTGAAAGCTGAATTAAGGAAAAGAGGCGCATAAATAAGCGGTCTCAAAGAGCAGCTAATTCAGAGGTTAGTTTGTTTACTGTTTACAAACTTATTTTTTACGAAATGTATGCTTGTTTGCTTTAGGTAACAGCTATGTTTTTGCTTTTTACAGACACCAAGACTATGACCGTAACAGTAACTTGGTTGTTAACGTAGAGGACAGCATCATACAACAAAATGGTTCAGTGTATACTGTTGAGTGGCCTTAAGAAACTTTGTATAGCAGTGTAAACACTAAAAATGAAACTCCAGATCTAGATATTGTCACCAATGAGTAACTTCTTTGGAATTTATGTACAGTGTACGTACGTACATACCATCGCTCTTACGGTGAATGAAAACATCGTGATAAAATCTGCATATCTAGATTTTCGAACCCACCAACCTGCAGAGGACCAGTGTGGTAGGAAATGGTCCAAGCTTAGGAGTTGAGTTTAGACCTTAAGGCGATATGGACAAAGGCTCCATTCGAGTGAGCCAGGTGCAGGTACTGACACCCCCACAAATAATAGAATACTTAGTATACTATACTACCATTATTAAGTTTCAACTAACAACTCAACCAGCATTCATTGTGTGGATTACTAATGTGTTATATTTTTTGTATAGCAGTGTGTTTAAACGGAAAGGATAAATAAAAGTTAAATCAGTGTGTAATTCTTTTATTTTTAGTGTATTTATTAAATGCCTAATCCTTATTTACATTATGTTCTTTCTGAAATTGGTTATAATGATTTTCACAAACACGAGATTGTCGGATAATAATTATTTCACAAGCCACTGTTTTAGAACAGTTTTATCACTTGGTAACATATGTCCTCCTTTTCTTTCCCAATATAACGGATCTGAACAACATTGCGGCATAGTAACTCGATATGATGATAGTTATTTTATAATTAATAAGCTTATAACGACGGTGGAAAGGCAGAATGTTTTATCCGCCACTTTTGGCGAATATGAGTTATATACACCGTTGGAATCGCCTGATTTTTCTCTTTCGAATGGTGCGGGTCTCGTTTCGATCTGAGCACTTTTTTGTCGCTTAAGACATCGGTGATTTTGGAAATCTTAATACTTTTTTCTTGTATTAAGAGCCACTTTTTTTGTCATTTGTATGTTCAAACATACATGATCAATAATGAAGTTATATATAACATTTTACCCTTACTAAAACAATAAAACACTATGACTTAATTCATTTTGAATGAATGTGAATTTGTATCATTAGTTACTTAAGCGATCTACCTGATTGCGAAATGAAACATAATGGATATAAAACTAAATGCCTTCCTGTCAAATATAACATAAAAGCACTTAATATATTTTACGTAATTGTAATTTAGGCCTCACTGGCACTTAAACCATTTTACCGGTCAGTCTTACTCGCGGCGTTTGGCGGTTAATACAACTTTACCTAAATCTGTTTAATGGTACAATTGGCACTTAAGCGGTATTTTGCGATTTGTAGATAATTGATATAAGTGATATAAAACAATTCAAAAGAATCGCAATGAAGCGGTTTATGGTGTTTAAGCTGTTATATTATTATTATATCCAGAAGGATATTGCGTGAAAACGCCAATATATAAATAGGACCGGTTGGAAAGGTGTCGCTTCAGTACCCCGCCGGGACGTTCATTCGGAGAGGACATGCGTCTATGCGACAGTTGGCGCCGCGTGCGCAGCGTAATTACGTAGGTACAAACTCAGATTCGTTCGCCAGTATAAAACTATTTATAAATATTTTTTTATTTTATCACCAGATAACTACATTAAATTATAATATCTATTATATTACGGTTCTAAATAATAGTGTTGCTATAATTAATATTTATTGAGTTATTAATAAAAATATACACTTGCTTCTCCTAAATTGCTGTTTCTATGCAAGTAGGGAATTTTAACGTTTCTCTAAAAGGATCCAACCAAATATTTATTTTTTTATAAAATATTTTTTCTATGACAATATGGTTCTTAATGTAAAATATTTTTAATGTATTAACATGACGTTACTTTTTATACAAAATAATATATATAAAATAAACTTATTCTTAAATAATTTACCTATATCGAAATCTAGTCAGAAACAGGATTTCTTATCTATATAAAAATCTAACCGAAAATGTGTTCCCAAGCGCAAAACTCTGGATCAACTTAACCGATTTTGATAATTGTTAAGTAATTATACGAAATAGAAGACCACGTTTTAAATGAGTGACCACGAGTACCACGACCTGTTTGTATCCCATAATTTTCAGAATAAAGTATTTTAACGAAAAGCAAACCTTATAAGAAAAAGTTGGACATGAATTAAATTAACTTTTACTCTAACTTCGCTTCATCATCCTCCATCGGTGAAGAGTGCAATATCAGGTATATTGCATCTATCCTGCTTTTTATGCCTCCGTAGGAAATCCATCGTTCCCTGGTACTTTGCCACTCTTCAGCGATCGTATGGTCCGTATCAATTCGTCTTATTTGAGGGTTGGATATTTAAATTTCTGTCAAGGTGCAGGATAGTCCTAAATCTCATCATTAATCATCATCACGACCCATTACGTCCCCACTGCTGGGGCATGGGTCTCCTTCCAATGAAGGAATGGTTTAGGCCTAGTCTACTACGCTGGCCTAGCGCGGGTTGGTGGGCCCCAACACAAGCAATCTTGTGCTGAGAGAGTTGTCGGGGAAGTGGGCAACCCAACTGTCAGACGTTTTCAAGCCGCAGCCGCCCGAAGGCCTCTGACTAGCTTTAGCGACCTGCCTATTTTATTAATCATAATGATTACGATTATGCATCAAGATACAAGATGCTCCTGGTATATTTGCATCTGCATCCAACTCCTCAGGTTAGGATCATTAAAAACTTTGGCAATGTGGCCATACCATCTTGAAAGTCAATCATCAATAGTAACAAGCAGATATCCTGGGTTTTGTTGCAATGTTCTTCAAGATGCTTTGTATAGATCCTTCATGTTTCTTATGGCAGCCGATGGTTGTGGTCTCATTTCTGGACATAGAGTCACCCCTAGCAGCGTTTTTCCTTTTATAAATTACGTTTGATATTAAGTTCACAAAGAAAATACTCGTACGCAAGTGCTTCTTTATAATGGTGGTTCTTTGGAATGGTCGTCAAGTTCGACGTTAAGTCTTCCTTGATGGTTGATCATATCCCATGTTTCTTTAGACATACCATTCATTCTTTAAGTGTTCCTTGTGTCTTATTATTCCTTCGCAAATTTTTAACAACACGTCTTTGATGCCAGACCTTTGATCTTTGAATGAGACCTCGTCCAGGCTTAGTAGATGGTATTTGTTGTCGATCTGGATACTAAGTTATCTTTTAACTTGTGGGTCCTGCAGCTTATTTACACGACACCTTTGGCAGATCTTGTGGCCTGCTCCTAAACTCCCACTATCTTCATGCAGATTTTTCCATCGACTTAGTGGTGATCACTATTGACATCAGCAACCCTCTTATTCCTAACATCCAGAAGTGTCTCCATTTTCGACTAATCGTCTGTCGATTTGATTCTCGGTCCGGCTGTCGGGTGAGACCTAACTCACATTGTGATAGTCCTTTGGGGTTACCACCACTAAACATTAGCCATTAACAATCCTAAAGCATCGTCGCTTGATTATCAAATATAGCGTATCTTGTATGAATTTGACAGATAGTTTAAAGCGAGCGACGCTGCTTATGAATTGATAATTGCTAATGTGTCTTGCCCACACTAACATAGGTGCCGATACACGGACGCTGACCAAGGAAACTGTGCACCGAATCAGAGTTGCACAGAGAAATATGGAGCGATCCATGTTAAAAGCATTTTGCTTACAGACTGAACTGAAATGGGAGTCAGTAGGACACTTGGCTCGAAGGCAAGACGGAAGGTGGACAAAGGCGGTGACAGAATGGTGGCATAGAGACTGATGAATAAGTAAACCTGATCACTTGGATCTCAATCTGAAAGTGATTTCGCGGTGAACAATATGTTAATAAAGTTTATAATAACATAATGCTTCGAGAAAAGGATGGTACGGCCGTGCCGCTTCTTTGCTCGACTTAGTGAGGGCACTGCCGTGCCCCCATATATTATGAAATTTTTGTTTTCACTCTAGCTGACCCTTTTTACCTTTTATACCTTCCTTGAACTTTCACAAATGTTTCTAGACCAAAATCGGTTCAACCGTTCTCGAGTTCTGAGGTCTAATTATAAGTTCATTTATTCTTTAAGTCATTCATCCTAGATATAAATTGCCTTAGTTCGGCGGTTAATTCATTCTTATGGAATGTTTAAAGTAACATAAATTATTATAATACATTATGCTGGTGTGATGGTTAAATCTCCTTGGTCTTTAAATTGTTTTTACTTGTATTTTATTAAAATGTTAATGTCGTTTAAGCCAATTTTACCTGACTGAGATTTCAGATGCCTATGTCTTATGTCCCTTATTACAGTAAATAGATTATGTACATTCATTTTATATACAGAATTACATAGAAAACTATTTCAATTTTACGTATTTCAATTTTCAATGCCATAGCTAGAATAATTACAGAGATATGATTTTTTTTCGAAAATTTCAAACTTTAAATCGCTCTGGTGAACATTTTAAGTCATGGCGCTTCAAACATTCTGCCTTTCCACCGTCGATAAGATTCAAGATTTAAAACTTTATTTGGCGCCAATTTGATAAAGTCGCCTTTGATAAATTTGACAGCTATGGTACCTCTTAACCTCAGTCGACAGTGGCGCCAACTGGTGAGCAAAAAAACGGTAGTCCCCATTCAAACAGTAGTGAAAATGAAAAATTAAAATGTTTTATACGTTATAAAATAAAATCATTGTAACATGATAGTTAACAAAGGTGTACTGTAAAAACAGTATCAGTTATATTTATTATTATCATTTCAATAATCAGTTCTTAGTAGTTCGTACATACTTGTAGTACGCCTTCTTACAAAGTGTATTTTTATATAGTATTGAGCAATGAAAAAGTTCCAGTTGTTGATAATATCACCAAATTATTCCTAAACGGAAAAGACTAGCTTATTGACGTCGTCTGCAATATGCAAGTCACCCTTAACAGCTCATCAGAATATACCTACCAACTAAAAACGTAAATATTTTGATCAAATTTTTACCCCCTTATTCATAGAGAAGTTACAAAACGTTTTAACTAATAAACTGTTTTGTCCCTCTCCAACAAAGAACAATTTGTTCTTTGACAGAGAGGGACAAAACAGTTTATTAGTTAAAACGTATTGTAACTTCTCTATGAATAAGGGGGTTAATGTTTAAAAAAATTGGGTCATTTGATGTTGAAATTTTGTGGGTGCAACTTTTTCATTTCTCAAGAGTGTTTTTCCTAAAGTCACCAGAAGTAAACCCTGGTCTGCTCTACATCCTGCATTGTATTTTTTCAATAACATTGTTAGAATAAACGACTGACGTAGATACTAATAGCTCTACGGGATATTGGAAATTGCCTCCGTATCATCTGTTTGTTTATTGCCTACCTACAAACTAGGGATGTTACTGGGACACTAAACCAAACTGGTTTAGAAACAGATTCTATTATGGTCCACCTCATTTTTGTTTTAACACAAAATTAATTTCCTTTAAATCCTCTTGCTCACATTTTAATACATTGTATGAATAAAAGAACTCTTATCACGTCAAAAATACTACTTTGAATTTTTCATTGTTTGAGAACTATCCAACTCATCATGTTATTTTTATTTGCGCACCTTACTTACTCTCTGAACCTCCTGCAGGTTGACTGGTAGAAAATACTTGTAGCATTATGTCCGCCTGATTAAACATTAGGTATTAGGTACTATTCTAAGTCTGCAATTAAAGTACCTATAAATTAATAGGTTATCATAGATTGTCTGATATTCCTTTATTTAATACCTCTGCAATTTTGCGAGGATATAAAAAACGTAGCCATTGTAACACACACGCACAAATACACGACATCACTATCGTAAGGGATGAAGGGAATATCAATCTTAAGGTCTCAACGAAATCTTTGTTTTTTATTGGTCTGAAGGTCGTTATAGTTACTCATTCTTTCATCCCCTTTGTTCGTTTCAAGCTGAGCCTATAGATTGTTGATGATATATTTTATTGACGTTTTCAAATTGAATTTTGATTAATATTTTATATTGGAAAGCCGTTCAGAAGAGATTGTATCTTTATCTTTACAAAGTGAAGGTGGAAGGTAGCTACACTACACAGAATTTCAATAATGATTAAGGCTCGTTTTTAATTAAGTATATTTTGTTAAAACCATTCTTGTTAATGTAGTACAGTCGGCAAAAGAGAACCCAGTATCCCAATATCCATTAATAAATGGGAACCAAATTTCTGTGTGTGTGAGAGAGAGAGAATCAATTATATTTACAAGGAAATGGGAGTAATTCGGAATAACTTCTATGACTGGCCCATCCTTTCACTACACGATGACGACCCCACTTCAGCATACCTAACACGAGACGCAAGACGAGCATGACAAAAGTTTTATATTTTCTCCGAAGCAGGCGATGTGAGTGACCGCGACAAAAACAACTTTTGTCACGTTTGACGTGCGTGTCTTGAGCACCGTGCTAAATATATTGAGCCATGTTCGACCGCGGCATACCTGCGGTTGCCGTAAGCCTGCGTTGCCAATATTCGCGAAATCGTCCCCATATTGCGTAGCCGCCGCGCGAGCCTATGTTTGATGGTTTACCGCGCACTGGTTCAGTCTCATCAAATCCTCGTATCGAAACATGGCTTTAGTACTTATCACGGACTAGCTAACAACCCTTCGTTTTCCCCACAGACCTGCCTCGCACCGCGTTCCAGATGTCGGGGGCGATGTCGGCGGCGGTGGGGGGCGGGGGCATCGTCATGATCCTCGCCATCCTGTTCATGGTGGCGCTGAGGCAGCGGTGCGCCAAGAGGAAACCCAGGTAGCTTTGAACTTAAGTTAAGTTTACTCTTGGAGTTAATCCTCCAGATTTGGTGTGCCAAGAGTCCCAAAAGGAAGGGTGTTTTGAACTTGGAGTTAAGGTTCCAGATTCGGTAGTCCAAGAGGAATGATAAGTGAGAGGTTGTTTTAAACTTTAGAAGTTGGATATAAGGATTTTGAGATGAGCAATGTATTATACATCATTATCCAGCAATGTGCAAAAAAGTAGTCCAGTTGAGAGGTCATATTAAGATTTTGATAAGAATTGCATCGCTGTGCGCTAAGCAATGCCGTACATAATGTGTGTTCTAACTGGTTCAATGTGTGTCCTCCATGATCTAACTCGTCCATGTGTGTTTCTCATGTTCTAACTGGTGCGCAACGTGTCTACCCCATGTTCTAACTGGTCCAATCCGTGCCAGGTCCGGCCCGCCGCCCGGCAGTCAGCCCGGCTCCCCGGACAAGCTGCGGGAGAAGGACGACAGCGAGAGCGATGACAGGAACCCGGATATTATACCCTCGGATACAGACCAGATGCAGGTAACGAGTGTACTCCATCGTCTGCAGCCCGTAAATGTTCACTACTGGACGTAGGGCTCCCCAAAGGAACGCCGCGACACTCTGTCCTCGGCCTTCCTCATCCAGCCACTACCTTTTGGCCACCTGCCTAAGGTCCAGCGGGCTGGAGGTCAACCCACGCTATGCTTGCCTGTACGTGGTTTCCAATTGAAAACTCGTTTACACTACGCCTATCGTTTTTTGCCAAAAAAGTCTAAAAAACTAAGTAGGTATATGTACTTATCAAATTAGATATGAAATCTATCTCAAGGTAAAACGATGATTTTTCAAGTATTACCTACGAACGAATGCGAAATTCAAAAGCTTTTCGGAATACCTTTGAAGTAGCTTAATGCGAAATTAATAGAATATTGAAATATCATTAGGCAACTTCGTACTCGCAGAATAAGGAATTATATTTACTCATATTTCTGCGACTTGTTATTAAATGTCTGACTTATTGAATGTTTGTCGAACTTTACGAAAAATGGGAGCTTCCTCCTTTTATGTAACAAGCATTCTTGGAAACAATTCATAAAAAATCTATAAATATACAAGTATTTGTCAATGTACGCCTGGAATTATTTTCGGACATTGACTTATTATATTACTTTCTTTTCGGAGTTATAATATTTACGATACTTCTAGCAGTTACCACCAGTTGATACATTCATTGGTTAGTACTCTGAGCATTCATTAGATAATGACCTATCACGAGGGTACACCCAAGTCTGTGTTGTTCTATGCCTGTCACTACCACCAGCCAGTCAAGCCTAATCTACACATCTATTTTGCTGTCTGTACATAACCTTGCTTGTCCACAGAGCGAGTACTACCGTCAGCAGCTAGTGTCGACGATATCCCCAGCCACAGGGCGAGCACGGGGCAGCGTGGCCGGCGTGCGAGCCCTGCCCGCCTACTGCGCGCTTCGCCCCGCGCCCGCCGCCCAGCACAATGTGAGTGGACTGTAGTACCGTCAGCAGCAGCTAATGTCTAATGTAGTATTTGTCACCGGCGAGAATAAGAAGAGAAAGCTATTCAATAGTTGTAAGCTATCGGCATCGGTATCGTCGGCAATGCTGATGAAGTGGACGCACTTGAGTAAAATTCTATCTATACAAAGAATACTGAATGCGATGCGTCAAAAAATACGTTTGCAACAAAAATAAAACAAAACTGAAGAAATTCAAGTACAATTCTTTCTCCTATGAATTTCATTAGTTTCAGGTAAAGCAGACTGTAAACTGCATTATTAATTATTATTATCTGTATACCTATTAATACTTATTGGAATTTTTTAAACAGTCTTGTAATCTCAGTAATAATGCTCATCCAATATTATCCAGATTGAAACGATTTTAATCTCGAACAACTTGGAATTTTAAAGCCCCGTAATCTTTTTACTAAGAATCCCCATTGTGCATATTGACCTTTATTTTTCACGGTGTAAGGAGGAAAATGGAGTGGCAAATACCATCCCCGGAGATGATCTTTCTCGATGCGTGAAATAAGAAAAACAGTGACAAACAACGAAGATTATTCTTTTTTTATATAAAAATGCTCTAAAGACCCTTGTATTTTGAAAAATAGGTATTCGGTTTATATTTAGGTTCTTGTTTACAAAGTTATAATTTTAAAACATCAATATTTATTATTTATGCACTTACTTGTTAATTAAAAACATTGACTGTGCCTTATGCCCCTTTAGTATTCAACCTGGCCGATACCTCCACAGGTTTACCTAACAATTTTTAGGTTATTATTAGTTATTAGAACGGTTAACCGTTCTAATGTTAGTGAAAGACTATAGCCCATTTCACGGGGAAAGACGTCTGACATAACATAACCCTTGGAACATTCGAATAAGGTTTGTTTTTATCCGGTGTCTTTAATTCCCCGTGGAATGAGATATAACATAACACATCCGAAACTATGCCGTCCATACAAGGGTAGTATGGATTTGGATACTCTGGTTTGACAAAAGATTAGAAAACTGTCATGCAATCGATACGTTTAATGCAACCATAATAGAGTCGTGATTGGCGCAATAAATCTACAACCTACTCCACAAGGGAATTTCAACTCACTCATAATCAACGCCCAACTTCCTACACCTTATATTTACCCAACAGTTCCAAACTAGATAGATAAACATTAATTACAAAAGCTACCAAACTGACATAGAGTATTCTTCCACAGAACGGCAACAGCATTCCGCCGCCGGCGCGCTTTGCCTCGGGGTCTTGCACGCTGCCTCGCGGCTCCACCGTGGCCGCGGGGGACCGCTGCGGGATCCCCATGCAACACCTGCGCACCCTGCCACGCCCCCTCCCCGCGCCCGCGCCCGCCGCGCCCCGCCCCCTGCCCCGGGACACCCCGCTCTGACAGACCACGCAACTATAGGACTAGCTGTAAATACTTTTTTACACGAAAAAAATAATGGAGACTTTTTTTCAAAGTGTGTTTGAGGTGTGTGTTATGTCTCGGGTGTGCGATTCAGTTTGAAGACTGACGGTTTGTGGTGAATGGTTAATTGGAGTGTCAGTTCTGTGTTCGTTCGCCTAATCTTTGCCTGCCATGCGTTTCCTACTAGCGGAAATTTTGTAACATTTATACCTTTGGGATACGAAAATGTATTGCGAGCGAGGCGGGTGAGTAATAGCGCAAACAAATTGTAAATCAATTCGGAACAATGTATCAATTTTATTGTTATTGAAATTCAATTTTTGTGCTTCGTTAAAAATAAATTTTAACGGGATGTAAGTATTAGTTGCAAATTGATATTTTATTGTGAAAATCACAACGTTCAGTGGAGTGGTTTGAAACAACTCTGCGCGATTGAGTAATCCCTTGCAATTAAGACTTTGCTGATCGCATATTAGACTAATTATATCAATTTTAGAACAGATTTGTTCCATACAATTTAATTTTTACATACACCGACCAAGCATATATTGTATATGCTGATATCATTAACCGCGTGTTTCATAATGTCTGGAAAAAAATCGCTCTATCTCTCTCTCTCTCCAAAGTCGAAACGTACAATTTCACAGATAACCTTTATCAAGGCGTAGTTTAATTAGAGGGTTACTCTATACTGACGAAAAATTCACGAACGAGAGCTGTCGTGCAATCGGCACGTTTAATAACACGAGATAGAGTCGTATCTCGCTCAAAACGCTCCGAAACTTAGTTTTTCGTCCTATTAAGTGATCCCTCAGGCTCTAAATCTTGTACAGTTTAACACTCTGATGACATACGGGTCATTTCTATAGTCTCGTCCAATATTGAATAGATAGGTCTAGGTCCTAGATCTGTCTAGGTCTAGGTCCTAGATCTGTCTAGGTCTAGGTCCTAGATCTGTCTAGGTCTAGGTCCTATATCTAACAATGCATGCTTGGCCGGAATACTTTGTCGAGTGATGGTTGTGAAACGTGTAAGTATAGAAAGCGTGACGTGAGTGTAAAAATAGCTAGAACATCCATTATCAAATTATGAAAATTTACCATTTAAGACATAGTCGCATAAATTGTTGATACCCAACGAACAGTTAGGTAGAAACTTACCGTTATTGTAAAAAAATGAAGATGTATCCCTTAGACATAATTGTAAAAATATGTATTATGTTTTCTTATATATTTTTCCAATAACGGTATAACATTTCTGAGTAAATTGAGAAAAAAATGTAACCGATACCTGTATTTCTAAGATATTTTTATTTAAGTTTATTAAATTGATCGGGTATAGTGATTAATTAAATTTCTATAATACCAGGAAGTATGGAAGTATACATACACAATTCGGAAGAATTATCTTTGTAAACATGATTATTTTTTAAGATTACTGTGTAATGGTGGCTCGCATTATCTATATTTGCTGAACCTCGATGTGTAGGTTTCATCACGATGTTTTCTTTCACGTAAGAGAAATGCTATACATCCCTGTTGTGAGAAGCAGCTATCACGTCTCTAAAGAGTTAGGTACTTGATTGACAAAAAACGAACGAACGACAGCACTGGAGGGTTACTCTATACTGACGAAAAACGAACGAACGAGAGCTGTCGTGCAATCGGCACGTTTAATACAACGAGATAGAGTCGTGCCTCACGCCTCACGCAGCAGCCGAAACTACGTTTTTCGTCATATAGAGTGACCCTCCTGTCCGCGATATCTCGTGGCGTGGGGGTATGGTCACGACACGCTTACGACACGACGTGGGAAAGATCCCGTCCATTGTTGCAGACGTGAGGAGTCCGCAGTCATCCGCTTTCCGGGAAGCTGATATAATACAACGAGATATACACTCACGGGCAATGAAAAGGTTCCACTTAGAAAATCACCAAATTATTCCTAAACGGAAAAGGATAGCTTAATTACGCCTTCTGCAAAATTGAAGTACTTTAACAGAGCATCAGGATATTATCAACTAAAAACGGTAATATTTTGTTAAAATTTTAAATTAAATGTTTGAAAAATATGATGTCGGCTTTTTGTGAATGGAACTTTTTCATTGCCCGCCAGTGTAGTTGTGATTAGAGCAGCACTCTGATACTTCGTTTTTTGGAAGCTAAAGTGACCCCTTGGCTGTTGCCACTGGGAGGTCAAGTAAACTTAACATTAAATTTTGTTTGGGTTCTCAGAAAAACAAGCTCTAAAGTAAGCAAAGTTGAAACATTAATCGTTGGTGCGTTTGTATTGAGAAATTGCGAGGAAAGTTACGAAAAGTTTCCAAGTTTAGGTGCCTACTGCCTAGATCTGGGAAATGAAACCAACTAAGTAATTTGTTATTTTTTTACACGGCATAATGTATTTTTTGTTTAAAGGCTTCTTTTCTCATTAAAATGACCCAATATACTCAAACGTAACTTTTACGTCTTTCAGTTCATTATTAAGTAGGTACGGTCAGCTGCATAAGTTGTTATACACTTCTGTACCTTGTCAAACTGAGGAACAGTCAATGCTTTAATGTTTGGATAGGCGGTTTGTTAGATTGACAAGGTTCAAAAGTGTATAGCTACTTATGCAGCTGACTGTACATCTATTCTTGATTTTTATTCAGTAAGTTTTTTCCATTCTATTAGGTACTAAACATTTTTAAAATAATCTAAAATTTATTCTTTAGTTACTGAAACTGTATACCCGAAAGATGAACTTATATTATGCTTTATTTTTTGTGATAACGATTAAGTATCAAAATGTGTATTGAATTTCTTTTTAAACCTTGTAAGTGTAATGTATGTTAAATGTCCAAGATGGACGACTTTGTACATATTATTATTAGGTACATCATAATTATAATGTTAAAACAACGGTGTAAATATGTTTTGTATCATAATAATTATGGTTAATCATATTCGTGTCTTAAATATATTAAGATTATACTGAAATCAACGATACTGAATGGATGACGCCATTTTGAAAATAGAAAATTCTGAATCTTATTTGTAAGTGATATTAAATATCTATAGAATTTGAATATAATTTTGTTGCTAGCTAATAATTCTAATATTACGTTATCGATTTTGTGTTGAATTTTTTAAACGGTTTCTGTAAATAGTTTGAAAATCGAATCCAACTGATTATCGGGACGGTTTCATTCGAATATTGACGAAAAAATAAATGGAAATACTCGCAAATGTTCTTTGATGTTTTATTGAAATATGTATGACCCGAATTTTAAAATGTTTACTCATGCATGGCGCTCACAGTTTCTAGTGAACTGAAAAAACTAATTTTTCTATATTTAAAGTTTTCTAATTCTCCTTCTATTGCTCCTTTTATTCTATTATGCCCAGTGTCTAGTACAGGTTTGAGAGTTTGTCAAAAACTATAGAAGTTTACGTTTTCTCGCATACAAAGTGGCGCCTCTAGCGGAAACTATCATGAAACTTTTGACAGATCATTTATTCAGATGACAGGAGAAAACGTAAACTTTTTTCGTTTTCGTAAATAGCAAAACCCGTACTATAGAGGCTCTGGCCATTCTTTCTTTCCACTGCTGGCGCGTCAAACAACAGGTACCGTACCACCACCGAGAATTAGCAACAATACCAAACCATAATGAGCATCGCTCGCCTGTCAAACATCTGTCAGATCCATACAAGTTACGTCAGACTTGATAGACAAGCGACAGTCTCAATGTCAGTCAAAATGGAAAATGTCCACAGTGGCTTAAGGGCTAAGAGCTTATTCCGTTTAATGCGGGATTTTCTCTAATCGCTGTTTATCTACGCCCAGAAATACGGTCTTTAAAAAACACTCTATCGTAATATTTTATTTTCGACGAAATATTACCTACCTTATTGTTTTATAACTTCATTGTTCAATGTCACAATGCATTGTGTGGGACTGCGAAAGCAATCAAATTCACAAATTGTCCCGCTTTCCGCTTATTTATTTATTTATTTATTTATTTATTTATACACTTTATTGTACACATACAAATAAAAACATAAAAGAGAACAGTTACAAATCAAAAAACACAAACGTATACAAAGGCGGGCTTATTGCCAAAAAGCAATTTCTTCCAGCCAACCTTCGACTGGGTGAAAGAAAAATGCCATTAGATCCCTTAACTAATTTGAGTAGGTACAATTATCAAACTGAACTTAGCCTATGATTTAAACCTAACCTTAAATTATTACTGTATAGATTACAACTACTTACAACATAAAATATACTTATAAAAATAACATCATACTTATATATAAATAATACTACATAAATATAAATACATATATATATATAAATACCTATTTTACCTGCCAACCTAATGATTCAAAATAGTGATGCCTAACATTTTTTTTAAAAGTTGCCATTGATGGTGACTGTCGCACTTCCTCTGGCAAGGAGTTCCACAAACATGCTGCCTTCATTGCGAATGAATCGCTATAAGAGGCGGCATTATGATCAGGAATGCTCAACAATTTGTTCTGTACTGACCTCAACGCTCTGCCCTGAGAATGAGAACACAAAAACGAAAACTTGCACTTCAGGTATTGGGGAGATGAGGGGTTATTTAAAACACTGTACAATATGTTGAGAATGTGAGTATTCCGGCGAAGGCGAATTGGAAGCCACTGTAATTGAGCTCGATACTCAGAAATGTGATCATATTTGCGCAATCCGAAAATGAATCGGATGCACAAGTTCTGGAGACGTTCGAGTTTGTTGAGTAGCTCTTCAGTGAGGTCAAGATAGCTTACATCGGCGTAATCAAGAATAGGGAGCAGTAAGGACTGTGCCAACGTAACTTTAGTGTTCAGTGGTAGAAAGTACTGCAAGCGCTTAAGAGAATGGAAGGACGCGAACATCTTCTTGCTGACAGCATCTACTTGGGGAATCCAAGAAAGTGCGCAATCCATGATCACGCCAAGATTTTTTACCGAAGCTACGTATGGTATGACAGTCTGATCGTATGTGACTCTCATGACAGCTGACACGTCAATTTTACGAAGCATTCGTGAGCTTCCGAGGATAATTGCTTGTGATTTCGAGGGATTGAGCAGTAGACCGAAAGACTTGACCCACTTAGAAATAATTTCCAAGTTTTCATTAATACAACTAACGGCCGTGTTCAAGCTCTCAGGTGGTGCACCGGCATAGAGCTGAAGATCGTCTGCATATAGGTGGTAGTTAGAAGTAAGTTTGTTTGCCAGGATGTTGATAAACAGGGAGAACAGTAAAGGAGAAAGGACGCCGCCTTGAGGAACGCCAGCAAGAACTTGACACCAAGAAGAACTCTCAGCATCAGTACGTACACACTGCTGACGCCCTTTGAGATAAGACTCGAACCACTTTGTAACTGCCGGAGATACGTTAAGAGATTGAATAACACCAAGGAGTAACTCGAAGTCAACCGAGTTGAATGTATTGCTGAAGTCCAGCAACGCAAGGACTGTAAGTTTCTGATCGTCGATGTTGTGCCTGATGTCATCGGTGACTTTTATTAAAGCTGTAACTGTACTATGGCCTGGACGAAAGCCGGATTGAAATGAGTTCAGGAGTTGGTTGTTGGAGAGGTAGGAGGACAACTGTTCGAAGACTAGGCGCTCGAGAACTTTGGATAGAAAGGGTAGGATAGAAATGGGTCGGAACTGGGACAAGGACGTGGGATTAGGGACTTTTGGTAATGGAAGAATGAAGGCCTTTTTCCAAAGGCTGGGAAAAGAACTGCAAAGTAAAGAATAGTTCATCAAATTCGTGATGTGCGGTAAAATTACGTCCAGAATAGAAACTATCATGCGGGCACCGATATCATCAATACCTACAGCTTTGCTAGTAATATCAGAGATGCATCTCTTAACGTCACGGCCAGTAACAAGTTTGAAATTGAAAGAGGGGCAGTCAGGGATAGGCAAGGAAGAAAGATGATTAAGAGCTTCTGTTCTAATTTGGTCATTTAGAACTAATGGAGGTGTAGAGAAATGCTTGTTTAGAGCAGAGAGGTCAATGTCGAAGTTAGAATTTGCCTTAGACTTCCCTATGCCCAGTGTTTTCAAAAAATTCCACAATTGTGAATTATCACAGTTTTCTATGGATGTATGGATGTATCGGCGTTTTGCGTCCCTACACACTCTATTGCAGCGATTCCTCAACTCCTTGTACACTTTCAGGTTCTCTTCAGTTGGTTGTTTCTTGTAGCGGTACTTGGCGTGATCTCGTTTCGTCATGAAGCCTTTGATCTTGTCCGTAAGCCACGGGGCAGGGAGCTGTTTGACACGGACAGGACGAAGGGGTGCATGTTTATTAAACAGGTTCGTGAGAAGAGAGTTAAACATAGTTACCCTCTCGTCAATATCATCTATGTCGTTCAGCTGTGCCCAATCAATGGCTTTTGCATCCTCAAAAAGCCGCTGCAAGTCCACTTTTTTAAAATTACGTTGGAGAATAGTACGCTTTTTAGGTTTGGGAGTGCGGACCTTGTAGGAAACATAAAGAAGATCGTGGTATGAAAAACAATCAGCTGTGAACTGACCGTGTTTCATAACAAGATCTGGAGAAGAAACAATGATCAAATCTAGGAGAGTAGGTTCTGAGTTAGGCGGGTGGTGAGTGGCCTGAAGAGGTAAAATGTGAAGGTTTTTAGAAGTGACAATGGACTGCAAGGTATTAGAACGAGAGTTGTTTTTGAGAAGGCAAGTGTTGAAGTCACCCATGACGATGGTATTGTCGAATAAAGGGGAGAAATCTTCAAGAAGCTTCTCGAAGGAGGAAAAGTAATTTACAGTCATTGAAGGACTATAGCAAACTCCGAGGAGAATCCTGGTGTAGCCTAGACGCACTTCTATCAGAAGGTGTTCGGCTTTCTCAGAATACTCACTCGGAGATTTGCTGACGATGGTAAAGGGAATATGACTACGTAGATAGATAGCCACTCCACCTCCGCCTTTGTTAGTTCGGTCGTTCCGAATAAGCTGAATACCTGGAAGAGGGTAAACGGATGAGTCAAGAGAAGGTTTTAGCCAGGATTCAGAAACAAGAATGGCATGAATATTATTATTATCAAAAGATGTAAGCATATCGGAGTAATGAGCCGGAATACTCTGAGCATTTATGTGAACTACATTCAGAGATTTCGGACAGTTCGAAAACGCATTGTTGAGATTCGAAAAGAGAGAAACGTAGGACAAGTCACAACTGCTGGCTGTGGCAATAGAGGAACAAGAGAGAAAAGAATCATCGTCATCATCACTATG
This sequence comes from Plutella xylostella, assembly GCF_932276165.1. NCBI lineage: Eukaryota > Metazoa > Arthropoda > Insecta > Lepidoptera > Plutellidae > Plutella > Plutella xylostella. The sequence goes on from NC_064005.1 coordinate 8,282,157, forward strand.
GGCAGAATCATAAATACTCATATTAAAAATATATACTTAATAGATACAATACAATATACTACTATGTAACTAAATATACTACTCTAAAACTATTTGTTATACTAAAATATTTTACCTGCACTATTATTGCCAAAAACCATATAATATTTTGTACAAAGAACATAATATAAGTGTCAAATACTTATTCTGAGATTTTGTTACAAATTTTTAACGTTATCGTTACTAGATATAGTTCGTTACCGAATAAAATTACAGATTAACTACGCTTATGACATTGACAATTTGACATTGACACTTGAAAACAAACACAAAACAAAATTAAGAAATACGAAACTGAAGGTGGAATAATTTTAAAGAATAATTAATTACCTTCAATCTAAAGTTCGAAAAAAGAACACTGAAAAACTTGGTAATTAGGCACTGAAAAACACACATTAGCGCTTGTCCTTGGACACAGTGGCCTTACTTCGCGTCACGGGTGCCGCGGCCGAGGGAGCCGGCTTGCTGGGCTTAGACAAAACCTTGTCACCGGGTGCCTTCGCGGCCGCCGTGGTCGTCGGAGCTGCTGCAGGATGCTTCCTGCACAGCTCGTCCAGCTGCGCCGCCGACACGATCTTGACGCGGCTGTCATCAAGGAGCTTTACATACACGGCCCCATTGGCCGTCCAGCACGCCCGGATGCCGAAGTGCTTGCGACTGCGGCTGTACAGCTCCTGCCTTGTCCTGGTCAAGAACTCCGAGACCACCACTGAGCTAGTCTTAAGGCACTTCTTCTTGGACCAAATGGTTGCCTTTGTGGACATACTGGCTAGTCTGACAAGAATGGGACGCGGTCGCTTGGAGTTTGGTGCACCCAATCTTATGCACTGCTGCATAGAAGACTCTTGGAAGTCAGCGATCCCCAGCTTAGCCACAGCAATGTTGGAGATTACACCAGGAAGGTGCTCATTGGGGTCTTCTGATATACCAGAGAAGAGCAAGACCTTGCGTCGACTCTGAGAGTCTAGCTCGTCCACCTGCTGCATAAGGCCAACAACTTGGTCTTGGAGTAAGCGCAAGATGTCCATCACTGACTTTTTGAACACCTCAAAGTCCTTAGTGAGGCTGTCGAGATCCTTCGTCTTCTCCGGGGTACTAGAAGCCTTCAGCCTCCGCTCGTAGTCCTCCATCCAGGACCCAAGCACCTTCTCTATGCCAATCTGTTTATTTAGGATGTCTTGTGCAGTGGCCATGATTGCTGTGTTTGTTTTTATTGTGTAAGGTTTGGCAGGTGAGTGCAGTTTGTTGCTACTGCATACAGTAATAGTACTACAGTTGTAGTTTAAATAAATAGCAGTCAGCTGATGTTGCTAACAATTATTAGTCAACTTTATGTATATAATTATACCAAAAAACTGTATTGAGACTAAAAATTTATATTAAAACAATAATTAATTAAAAGATCTAATTAATTTACTTGTTACTTTTTTTGCTGCTACCTCCCAAAAAAAAAAAAAAGCTTAGTCTATGAGGAGTACATTTTCACCCTTTGGGTTGCTACAAATATAGGTACTGTTTTGTAATATCTACAAGTGTACAAGTATGTATAAGATACACGTCACGTTAACAAAAATTTCTAATGTGAGTTTCTTATTATTATTTTTCAAGAACATTGAACATGCTCACGACTCTGCCATATCTAATAAAACGGAAGCTATAACTGTATTTACTTTGAATCCAACCATGGATTATATAAGAGTTATTACTCTTATATAATTAGCACTAATGCAATCTAGATGCGCAGGGGCTACATTTAACTACTATACGTATAGGTATTTCACGCATAATGGCTCACCTTAGAGGCTGAATGCGGAAAATCAGCTCGTGACGATAGATAGATAGATACATAGATAGGGGCTCACTTGACTAAATACGAAATTTCAGAGAGCTGCTGGTTCAAACCACGGTTCTATCTCGCTGCATTAATTAAACTCACCGATTGCATGAGCTCTCGGGAAGTTCGTATTTCGTCGAGATTAGCACAAACTTGTGTCGTCGCTGAGGGTCACTTATCTCTTTTGGTGACTGTATAGAACATCTAAAATTAAGTAATATAATATAATAATATGTATAATTGGAATAGCCAATATAAATATAATATAAAATAAAATACAATGGACAGTCAATTTATTTTTGATGACCGTAAATTGACTGCCCTATTGACTCAGAGTTCTTAGTAGAGGCATACAAATATGCTACAGATACAGAAACATGCAAGTTCGGCGACTGAATAGTTTATACGCCACTGAAACACATCGCGAAGGCTGTACCCCTGTGGGAGCTGACTACCTGAACAAAGCCGGAGCGCCTTTTATTTTTGAAACCTCCAATTAAATTTTGGTTATAAGTATTGTATAAGTTGGTAGTGGCTTTATGGTTTTAAAACATTATGTTTAAAATTTGAACACAATATTTATGTTTTAGTTTGTAATATTCTGATGCACTGTTAAGGGCGAATTCGTCCAAACATCATCTTACACGAGAATAACTATACCGGAATAAAATTTATACGCGAGTAAATATCTAGGATAAGAACATTTGCATTCTACCAAGTTATACCATGATTAATGGGGAGTAACGCGTGTGAATTTGCCGCTAGGGGCGCTGGTGTCGACTGAGGTTAAGTGACATTTTACTTTTCATATAATTTGTTTGGCGGGCTTCGTGATAAATTATATTTTCGTTCATTTCCCTGTTGAAAAGTGATCTCTTTTCGCGAAATTATCGCAAATATGGATTATTTATCGATGAATGTGCACGCTTTGAAAGCTGAATTAAGGAAAAGAGGCGCATAAATAAGCGGTCTCAAAGAGCAGCTAATTCAGAGGTTAGTTTGTTTACTGTTTACAAACTTATTTTTTACGAAATGTATGCTTGTTTGCTTAGGTAACAGCTATGTTTTTGCTTTTTACAGACACCAAGACTATGACCGTAACAGTAACTTGGTTGTTAACGTAGAGGACAGCATCATACAACAAAATGATTCAGTGTATACTGTTGAGTGGCCTTAAGAAACTTTGTATAGCAGTGTAAACACTAAAAATGAAACTCCAGATCTAGATATTGTCACCAATGAGTAACTACTTTGGAATTTATGTACAGTGTACGGTGGCCTGCGCCTAAAAGTATACAGGCGGAGTTTTTAAAATAGCGATCCCTGATGATGAAGGGACCAGCTACATCTGTTATAAATCCGGGGATGTGTTGTGTGTGATGTGTGTAGCAGTGGTGTTTATGTGGATGTGCTTGAGCAGCATGTGAGCTTGAGATCGCTATTTTAAAATCGCCGCCTGTATACTTTTAGGCGCAGGCCACCGTACATACCATCGCTCTTACGGTGAATGAAAACATCGTGATAAAACCTGCATATCTAGATTTTCGAACCCACCAACCTGCAGAGGACCAGTGTGGTAGGAAATGGTCCAAGCTTAGGAGTGGAGTTTAGACCTTAAGGCGGACATGGACAAAGGCTCCATTCGAGTGAGCCAGGTGCAGGTACTGACACCCCCACAAATAATAGAATACTTAGTATACTATACTACCATTATTAAGTTTCAACTAACAACTCAACCAGCATTCATTGTGTGGATTACTAATGTGTTATATTTTTTTGTATAGCAGTGTGTTTAAACGGAGAGGATAAATAAAAGTTAAATCAGTGTGTAATTCTTTTATTTTTAGTGTATTTATTAAATGCCTAATCCTTATTTACATTATGTTCTTTCTGAAATTGGTTATAATGATTTTCACAAACACGAGATTATCGGATAATAATTATTTCACAAGCCACTGTTTTAGAACAGTTTTATCACTTGGTAACATATGTCCTCCTTTTCTTTCCCAATATAACGGATCTGAACAACATTGCGGCATAGTAACTCGATATGATGATAGTTATTTTATAATTAATAAGCTTATAAGATTCAAGATTTAAAAACTTTATTTGGCGCCAATTTGATAAAGTCGCCTTTGATAAATTTGACAGCTATGGTACCTCTTTACCTCAGTCGACAGTGGCGCCAACTGGTGAGCAAAAAAACGGTAGTCCCCATTGAATGAACGAGGAACGAAACTGTAATGCAACTAAAATAAAAATAGTTGCGTTTCAAAGCATGCAATAGAAATGACATGCCAACTTAGTTTGAATGGATTATAATAGTATGAAATTGTTTATGTTTTAATATTTTATTCGCTGTTGTTATTTTGAGAATTTGCCTATTAACTTACTTTTGTTTATGTTTTGACAGATGTGCTTATATGTCATTATGACGGTTTTCTAATCAGCTGATGTGCCGCCGCCATTACAAAATTACTCTCGGATAAGCTCGTTACACGGTAAATTTTGGCGGTATAACATTTTATTCTTGGGATAAGCTACTTGTCTTGGTTTCGGGTTTGGTAGAATGCAAAATCGGCTTACTCGCGAGTAACTGCTAGTTTACTCGTGAGTAAAAAGTTACTCGACGTTGGTCGAATCCACCCTAAATGTACTTACTTCAATATTGCTTTGTACTTTAGGACTTTAGACATTCAGGAGCAATTTGTCACTGAAACATTTTCGTTGCTGCGAGTCTATTATCACTTCCCGTTTTAGGCATCAGAGGTGTCGTAATTCTTCCAATCTAATGTCCTGTTTATCGTTAAGTAAAACTACATAGGACTATTTAGCCAATCATAGCGCCGCAATACATACTTAAGTTCCAATTTACTTGCCAGTCTCAGTTGTGAAACTCCGTAACCTAAAACATATCACAACAGTATGTCACAGCTAAATTGAGAAAAACACGTACCAAAAGTCGGGTCTCTTTCCTCCCTAGGGCTGAAAACCGTTTACAATTTCGTGAAAAAAAGATGAATGTGCTTCTCAAATTACATCGCGTTCTAATAAGAAATTCAGACAAAGAGGAAAACTTGGGATGCCTTTTTCAGGGTTTCATGTTACACAAGATTAAACCAAGAGTTTCACTTAAATCAGTTGTAGGTACGACGATTTCGTTAAAAAAGAACTAAAGCGTTTGAAACCTTTGTAATTCCCAAATATTCACTCAAGTTGTAAATTATAATATGCTCCTGAAAACTATAAATATAACATGATCTCTTGGTAAGACTGAACAACTTTTCCTAATACCTAACGCACTTTCCATACAGAGTTTATTGCTGAGGGTTTTTTTTTTTTAATTTTCTTCAGTTTGGCTAGTAGATCATAAAAAAAAAAAAAAAAAAAAAAAAACACGCACTCACGCCTTGTACTAATGTACTCCCTTGCGGGGTAGGCATTGCTGCACCCACTTTTCGCCAGAGTGTATGTTAGTCCCAATGTAATAGGGGGCGGGCCTATTGCCATTTTACGGGCACATCCAAGACCTGAGAACAAATATCTGTGTTTAAACAAATATCTGCCCCAGCCGGGAATCGAACCCGGGACCATCGGCTCAGTAGTCAGGTGGTTTAATTAACGAGAGCCTTACATACATATATCACATAGGTACTTACTAAGAAGAAGAAGAATGCGGAACCATTCCCCCTCATCAGCAAAGCGAAGACCCCGACTATTTACAAAGCTGAGTAGAGTCAAGAAAAGCGCAAATCTTGCCCCTAAATATATGCGTAGCGGTTTCTTTTTCAATTTGTTTCAAGGTGAAGAAATTAAAAATTCAACGCACATTTTGTTCTGCCCTTTAGTAAGGTAAGGTAAGGTCAGATTGGCCGCCGAATGAGGTGACTGTGCTTTATTTTGTCCCTACCTATGGAAGTGGTAATTGTGGGACGCCTGGTTCAACACGCGACCTACGCTGAGGTGGGTTCGCGTGTGTAAGTGTGTAACGACGGCACCGTAGCTTATATATATAGCAGCTTCACTACCGCCTAGGTAGTGAAGCTGCTTCCGAAGCTGGGGTCCGCGGGTTCGAAAACCGCCCAGGGCAAACATTTTGTGTGATGAGCACTATCTATCTATGTATTTGTGTAGATATATGAGCTGTCCGATACCCATAACACAGGTTCTGCCTAGCTTGGGGTCGGATGGCCGAGTGTGAGATGTCCCCAAAAAAAAAACTGTTTATAAGTACATGTTGTTTGTTCATGTTTATTTTCAAAGCTACTTATTTATGGAGTGTGTTTTTTTCTTGGTGATGGAAATCTGTCCACTTATTCTAGAGTGTTTCCTTTATATTTTGTGGTTTTCCACTTGGATCGGTGATGTCCATTCCATGATATAATAGTGTTTTAAAGCATAGAATAAAGAATATGGTTTGAGGTGGTACGAGTAAGTACCTATACTATAATGTAAAGAATTTAAATTTAATCGAATAGTTTTCTTGAAAAATCTGTAAAAAAACTGGTTACTGATGTTATAAATAATACATTATGATGTAAATACCAAGAATTGTGTCAATAAAGTCACAAGACCTATTTAGTATTCTTGACGTTCTGGGAATGGGCCTTTTGAGACTTGTAAATGCGTACTCAGGCGAGGGCTCGGGCTAAATGAACCATAATTACGGCGCACGTCTCAGGACTCGCACTAGGCACACTTAACCTCAATCACCTTATGTTGCGATGTGACGCCTACGGCCCTGATTGAAGGGAATCTCGTAGGTATATAATATACATAGGTATGTGTCAATTAATCACGAAAGGAGCCTACGCGAGTGACGTATCACCTGTTCCTAATTCCTGATATATCTACGTCAGGCACACCTTGGGTAGTCACGGACAGATGCTATTGCTAACCTGACTGGCTTCCTTTCATAACATGAAAAACCGCAGGGTGCATTTTTTTGTGCACCAAACTCTTAACATAGGTCTATTTAGTTTTTTTTTTAGTGACATTTTAAAAGTAGTTGCTGCCAGCATTATGGGTACCTTTGGTTGGGGTGCAACAGAAGAGTGCGAGCGCCACCAACATTTGTAAATATATACATCTAGTCAAATATAAGTTTTCTATTATTAGTTTATTTAATATTATGTATCTGCTTAAAAAATAAATTACTTGTACACATATTCTCAATAATAAACTCGTGGTTATAACAAGTTACTTAACTTGTTTTACATAATTTTGTTATGTCCATTATGAAAAACATAACCCTAATTTTTATTTATTTAACACGTCATATTAAGTACCTAATCTGTAAGTCTTCGGTTCGATCACTAATAAAAGTACACAGGGTGGGTGTGTGTCACTATGACTATGACTGTAGGTAGCTGTAGGTACTTGCGCGATGGAGTTGCACTGACCTGACTCACCTGACTGATAGCTAACACTATTCTACTACTGTTATACCTGGTTAGACGATAAAGTAAAGTAACTAAATGCTATTGTTACTATGTTCGGCGATTACTTAAGTGACGTATCGTTCTATTGGCGTACTATTCGTGGGTCACTACTGTTGAGGAACCTTTCAGATCGAATCTGACAATTTAGTATCTGAAATTAAAAAAAGAGACCTTAGGACTGGGCATACACTTCTTCTGTGAACACCGTTTTACGTAGGCTATTGCCGAAAAAATACTTAAGTATCCTTCCACTAATATGTTTTCTAAAATTTTCTAACAGCATTAGCGGAAACGTACCATAGAGTGTCGGTTTGAGCTCGATCGCGCCGGTTCCGGGCGGCTCGGCCCGGATTGACAGCTGTCAAAACAACAGAGACAGATTATTGGACACTGCATTGTTGTTTTAACAGACTATTGCTAGTCCTAAATCCTTATTTATTGCGGCTAAGATGGAATTTATTGTGGCCGAAATAACGATGTCGTTTGTACCCGTAGAGAGATTACACTTGAGTAATAAAAAAGGACAAAATGCTGAGTACATCGTAATCTTCTGTAACAATTTGCGACGCCGGGTAAGCTCTTGTTCCTACGTGACATAATCTTAAGAACCAATATGCTGAGTAATTGAATTTTCAGCTACTATAAATATACAACCTATATCATTATTAATAATACAACGTCCAACTCCTACGATGTCTTGCACCCACCCTTAATTATACCCTTAATAGTCTTAATACAGCTGTAATTTTTTTACAGAAAGTAAAATAAAATATAGGTTTAATTAATGCAATCTAGTTAGTAAAGTGGGGCAGAAGGAGAAAATCGTGGCTCCGCAATATAAGAGAATGGACGGGAGTGGCCAGCGTGGAACAGCTGATGCGCTTGGCGAAGAATAGAGAGGAGTATGCAGAGCTGACCGCCAACCTCCAGTAGTGGACAGGCACCAGAAGAAGAAGAAGAAGTTAGTAAACTTTGGGCCAGACAATTAAACCAGGAACCTCAAGGCCGCTGCCGACTGGCACACCCTGAAGTCATGAGACACAAAACTCGACTCGACTGCAAAAAATGATCTGTGCACTCATCCTTCACACGATGTCCACAGAACCGTCAACATATTGCCGTTCATTTTATCAAGTCCCCTATCTCCTTTCCAGCAACCTTACACCGCCGCTCTTAACTTCTTTGTAGAGTGTATATTTTCCAGTGGCAGCTAAAGTGGTGCTCGGGTCTATCGTGGGTGAACGATCAGTATAACACTGGCTGTTATCAAGATAGATCGGTCCCCGAGGCTGGCCGTCTATCAGCGAATCAATTAGGATCTAGTCCGGTGCGGAATTTGATCCGTACACTTACTATGATTCATGGCATTGAGCTGTGTAATTTGATTGGGAGCTATTGTCTACGGCAATGAACTCTAGGTTGAATCAGTTTTGTTTTGACTACTTAGCTAATAAAACGGACTGAAAGATAAAAAACAACTTTCGCAAGTTTCACCAAAAAATGCGCCGCTTGTTTATCTTTAAATTATATATTTTTGAATCTTTACTTTGTTTCTATGTATACGCGCTGAAAATACGCTAGTCTGAAGCCGCTCTAATGTTTAATCCACATTGAACTGCAAATTTTAACACACTGCAGAATTGGCAGCGACGAAAAAAATAATAATGTTTAGAGACAGCAACGAAACATATATATATATAACATACGTTTCAGCATATGCGTGTACACGCGCGCTTCAAAAAACCGGTCGCACATATTAATGGTGGTGTCTTATCAGTCTTGTCATATCGTTAGTTAAACGTGTACCAAAAGGCGCACTTATACGCGCGTATAAATACGCTAGTCTGAAACCTCTGTCAGACATCCCCAACACGAGTAGAAATGCAAAATCTCGGCCTCTCTGTCCTAATTATTTTTCGCGCTAAAAACATGGCGCTCATTCTATGTTCTCTTTCTGGAGCAAATCAAATTTGCCTGCTCAAAGATGGATAACATGACTACATGAATCCCTAATTTCGAAAGCTCCGGAATCACAAATGAGGGTGTAAAGGAAAGAAACAGGTCGCTTTGTCTGTAGGTAGCTGCTGCATAATTTATACTATGTATGACACCTGTCGAAGATACGGAGTAGATGTGTTATATACAGATCAAAGATACAGATATACGACTATACAGGGTGTCCCACGGCGATGCCTATTGAAGGCGAGTAGCTTTAATATTGAAGATTCAAAGAATTTGTCACGATCGCATAGCATAATAAAGACCCAGGAATCAATACTTTTTTCATTTTATTTATGCTAGGTATGTTATTAATTATTTAAAAGGTACTTATATAAAATTATTTTAATCCTCTATTTCAATAAGATGCCTTAAATTTTTAAGAACTACCCCTTCATGTGGCATAGAGGAATCCTTATCCTAATCCTAACTAATATTATAAATGCGAAAGTAACTGTGTCTGTCTGTCTGTCTGTCTGTTACTCTTTCACGCCAAAACTACTGAACGGATTTGAATGAAATTTGGTATACATACGGTCTAAACCCTGGGAATGAACATAGACTACTTTTTATCCCGGAATTCCCACGGGAAAACTTTTTAAGGCGAAGCGAAGCGCGCGGGTACAGCTTATACTATACGAGTATAAGACCGAGTCCGCGCTGTTCTACAGTACGCGAATTTCCAAAATTCGTAGAACAAAAGTTGTTCAGAATGACCCTCTGAGTCACCCCCTTTCGGCTTAGTATATACCCTTTTTGCAACACCCTGTATACCAGTTATCGCAATTCCTCTTGCATATTGACTCGTAAATAAACTATTGATTTAAAATGTCACCATCATCATCAGCCAATGGTCATCCACTGCTGGACATAGGCCTCTGCCAAGGAGAGATATTTTGAGAGAATACTTACAAATTATTTTACGGGTAAGTACAGAAACTTGGAATAATGATTTTGTATCTTAATAAAGTGCAAGTTTGCCTAAAAACAAGCTACTCAGGTTTTGTTATTCCTGTAGTTAGTACTTAAATATTTAGACAACCAAGTCTTTATACTACGGAATAACGATAGACTTACAGAGTAATTACAAAAGTTCTCGGGGCGTCGGAAATTTAAGTTTTCCTACATTATGTATTAACACAAACTCGAACAAACAATGCAAATATTTAATATTTCAAAGTACAAGAATTTATGCGTATTTTGTGTAAGCTAAAATCTGATTTCACAAAATGTATACTATACCTTTACTCCTTATAATTATTAATTTTGAATTTGAATAATAAAATGATAAACCATTAGAATAGTAACAAAAAATTTGATATTAAGTATATGTATAATATAGGTAGGTTTTTTTACATTCGAAATCCCGTACAGATTTGATAACTGTAAAGGAAAACCAACTTTACTTACCAGACATAAAGAAACGTCAAAAATACAATAACATAGTGGAAGCTTCATAGCTCTAGTGTTTGTCACAGACATGCACTAAGAACAAAGTGCGTGGAAGGCCAAGCGAAGATGCTTTTAGAAGAAAAACTAGGATACCTAAATATTTTAAATCTCATAATAAATGCAAAAGGGCATAACCTAATAAAAGAGAATCATAAAATACTAAATACTGACTCCTCTAGACAAGTATATTATGGGAATAGGGGTCATGATAGTATTACACAGTGTTTTTATCATTGTAGTCATTTATTTTGTAACTGATCTACCACATAAATCTGCATTAATTAAAATCTCAAAGATTTTATGTACATATTTCCCTCGCAATAATATTGTACAAAAAATTTTGGACCAAAAGAAAAATTCCGAGAAACAACATAAACATTGAAGGCCTTTGAAATATCCTGGAGCATAAAAATGTATCAATATTATAAACGTGAAAGTTTGACAGTATGAATGGCTGAAACTTTACCTTGCTCTTTCACAGGAAAACGGCTGAACCAATTTTTATTAATTTGGAATGCATTGTGTACCACGGATTTTTTACACAGAATTAATCAATTATGCTACTTTTTATGCAGGTTTTCCCACGAGAAAACCTTTTAAGGCGAAGCTTGCGGGACAAGCTATCTCTCTCTCTCTCTCTCTCTCTCTCTCTATCTCGGCCTTCTGTAGTCCACTGTTGGACATAGGCCTCTCCTAACGATCGCCACCCCAAACGGTCACCCGCCATCTGCATCCAGCGGCTTCCCGCTACCTTCCGCAGATCATCAGACCAACGGGTTGGGACAAGCTATATACTGTATCAATATTTACCCCCTCCACTCTACACCAGTAACAGGCTTATCTATGCCTCCCCCAGCTACCGCGAACAATGCGATGAGATGGCGACAGAATACGTAACATACTGTATATTATTATTATGTATAAACCATGTATAGACACACACACACACACACACACACACAATGACAATAGCCCTGTTGGACATAGATCTCTTCCAAGAGGGAGGGAGATGTAGGGTCTGCCACTGAGATTTATGCAAAGGTTGTCTGGTAGTGATCACTATAAGCAATAAGACAGCCTCTTTGTACAGCTTTATTTGAAAAAAAAAATCTAGGCGCAAATAATGGGTATTGTATTGTAATGGCACACGCATTACTGGTTTTGCTCTGCATATATACCAACAAACTTTATTGGCTGATAGAGAGACATTCGAAGCAATTTTCTTTCTTTTAAAAAGAAAGTTTTATCGGTTCATGTTTGAGAACCCTGTATTTATTATGGTGGGCATTAAAAGTTATTGGAAATTGTTAGTTTGTCAAAAAACTCGTGCCATTTTCGGCCCCAGACGAGTGCTACTGCTCGAAATAAGTACTTAGTTTATATAAATAACTAAGGGAAATGTTTTCTTATAATATAATGCAATCCACATGCCAACCATAGTGATTCAATCGACAGCTCTCCAGTCACTGAAGAGCCTTGCTTCTCACTACCTATTGTGTATCTGATCCAAATTACTGAACTCTGATCTCGAATAAACGCTCTAATGTTATCATTTAGCCTGCCCACTGGCCGGCCCTCGACACAAAGCTGCGACTGCCACGAGGCATTGAAGCAGCGTCGAGTGGGCAGCGACAGTAACTGGCATGCTCAACCTGAGTGGGCACGGAGAGGTCACCTGCTGATTAAGTTTAAACGCTATCTGTAGGTATTGTATTGTATCTGTGAGGGCGAAGTAGTACGTGGCCTAACTATAACAGTCAGGGACAAAAAAATCTGACCCCTCTCACAATGTTCTCCCTAAGAGATGAAAGATTGATTGGTCACAAACTGTACGTCTAGTTTGTATTTGAATCTTTTTGCGAGAAAAATACAAATAGTTAATAGACATTGAGTATGAATGGTCCACCCGAGTCTGCGTTGTCTATGTCAATAGTTGTTATTTTATCTGCTGGTAGAATGGTCTACAAGCAGATTATGTAAAGTAAAAAATAGTTAGGATAATAAAAGAATTGGGAAACATTTATTTAGTTTATTGGAATAGCATGTTGCAACGTTCTAACCATAACATTGTTTAAAAAATAGACGAGAGGTAAACAGGTTAACAGCGACCGTATTTTGCGTAGATACTTCAGTAAATTGAAGATTATCCGACCGTTTCTATCGATTTAAGGCTTTAAGTAAGCACCGGTTTCTGTACGCAGTAATTATGTAGGAGGGTGCAGTATCTGAATGTGCCGTTAAAGCCTTCATTACAGGACGTGGATAGGGAACTGGAGTGGTGGTGGCTCCATCGAGCAGGCCATGTAAGCCGCTGTCACTCTAGAGTAAACTGTTGCATTGGATACTTTGGTTACATTTACAGTGAAACTAATTTGTACTCATTCAGAAACGTAATATAAAATGTACAACGAAAAGCGGGCTAGCTTGCGAGTCACCTCATGATTACCCTTTCGGGACTATTCCTGAAGGGGTAATCAAGAAGAAGAAGTCTCGTGAGCATATTGTATGTATGAAATTAATGTATGATTCTGGGATTTCGTGATCCTTATTTTACAATTGACCTTACGCATTGAGTCAGTTAATAACGAAGAAAGTCTTTTCCAGGTCAAATAGTCATTTTCCTAATCGTGTAATATCTGCGTCCCTTACAGAATTGGTAAAAGTATAACTTAGTCACTGTTTAAATTGTACTGAAACAAATGTCTACAACGGAAGTACTCAGTGTATAGAGTACGCTAGGAGGTCTGAGGGAGCTATTGGGCCAAAAACACAAGCAGACACACGCTCTCCGCCGCACCATGAAAAATTCATAACTGATGTCAAAGAGTAGGCGGAGTGGAGCTCCAGTGTAGATAGGACATAGTTTTGTGGACTTAAAATATGAGGTTATAGTTGTTTCAGCGTTGGTACAAAAAGTTTTTTTACTTATTTAATGTTTATAAAATAATAATAACGGTTGTTAACTTCCAAGGAATACAGTAAGTAATAAAAGAAAGGCACTCATTAATCATTAAAATATCCACTTCAGTCTTTCATTTAAAAGCCCTTTACTTAATGTATTTTTAAAGTTTACACAAAATAGTTGGCTCCTTAAATCAATTGATAAGTACGTATTGACCTAGCGGAATCACTTGCACGTGTTCCAACTTAGATATCAAGAACCTTGCAATACCCTCCCACGGGTTCCTGTCCCTAGCCTTGTTGAACCCAACATAATATTGTATTTAGTACAACTAATTTAATTCGTCTTCGAAGCCGTGATGGCGTGGTGATTATATCTTTAACTAGCTATTCCCGCGAGCTTCGCTTCGCCTTAAAATGTTTTCCCGTGGGAATTCCGGGATAAAAAGTAGCCTATGTGTAATAAATAATCCAGGGTGTCAGCTAACTCCATACCGAATTTCATTTATTATTGTTATTATTTTGTCTCTCAGATGCCGCATAATTCAAGGCACAGATCTCGGTCACAAAGTCAAACTACTTCATATATGGCTTCGGTAGCATCCAACGAGAATAATATCTCAGGCCGGTGTTCGTAGCACGGTGGATGCGCACAATATGAACTAACATGCAGTATAATGTGGTCTGATGGTGTGGATATTACCCACACCGGTATTGGATGTGGACTCGGGTTGGCGGGTTATTTTGTTTCGGTAGTTCCGCTGGTCAGATTATGTTGTTCGGAGCGTGCGGTGGGGATTCAATTGGGTAGCTTCTATTATCGTTGGGTTCATTGCAATAATGGTTTTATTCGGGATGTGTAGGTAAGAGTGGTAGTACGATCCTTATAGTGGACATTCGTGTGGTTGGAACTTTAATCTTTGATCGAATTTTAAAATTATACTTGGTTATTATAAAAGTTAGTGATGTGAAAAATCCACAGATGAAAATGATCTTTACTTTAAAATTTCCCTGAAGAAATGTTATGAAAATTTTAAGTTAGAATCAGCAGCTCATTCAATGGTCATCCCAAATCCTGAAAAATCAGCTGTACGTACAGTCAGCTGCGTAAGTAGCTATACCCTTTTGTACCTTGTCAATCTGAAACCGCCTACATTGACGGTTTGTAAGTTTGACAAGATGTGTGATGTGTTTGTACAGTTTATGCAGCTAACCGTACCTACTGTAAATAAAATCTAAACAAAAAGACGAGCTCAACATAGTGTGAACGGTGACCTAATGTATTTTAAACGATGGCTATGAAACTCCACCAGCCCAAGAATTATTGCGACAAAAAGAAACAAAATTTAATTTCAGCGGCAAAAATACACCGTAATCGTTAAAGTAATTACGTGAACAAATTAAAATGGCCACAGAACATAAGACGTTCATTAAAAGAAAACAAATGGAGTCCGATAACCGATTCATAAAATAGTTCTGAAACACAAAGACTTTTAATACACTTACCTTATTTTGGACTTATTTGTACATATTATCTATTATCCCCTCAACTGTCGGCGGTCATTTAGCAAGAATTGCCGCATCTATTCAGTCGGTTGCGCGATGGTTGTGCGTATCATTACAATTAAGATATATGTAAATCTTTGTATGAAAGCTGACAACGATGGAATCGTTATGAAATGCTTATGTAATTTAATGAAAATTAGTTACAGTTCTTTGCAATATATTGCAGAGTTGGTGGGTTTCGACAGGTAGATAAAGTACAACAACCGAGTCCCCCAGTGTACAAAGCATTCCATAAATCTATTGATTTTAAAAAAAAAGTCTAACTTTACACCACGACTGTTAAATAACTTTAACCCAGTTATCACTCTTGGGGACCAAATAAGTACCTACGTTTTTTCCTTAATTTATTCTTTCCAACTTTCTTCTTTTAATTACAATGATAAACTGGAGCTTCAAGGGTCTTTGGCAAAATTAAAATGGGGACAGAATGTTTCAGGAGGTCACTTTAGATTACGATATTTTTTTTTGATTACTGCTACGCTAACCACGACTTTATGTCACTGTCTTAAACATACTGGTTGCGTAACGTCTCTATTTCATTTCAAGGTAGAGTAGCCCCCTGTACTGAGGACTGAACACTGAAGGCGATTGAATATTAATCTGAATGAAATCGGCTCATTGAATAGCAATTCCAACTTGCTAGTCTAATAAAAACTTTAACACTGAGAAATATTTAATTAAATCTGCATTTATGAATACCTATGCGAAAAGAAAACTGTTGCACTTTGGTGTTTTAAATTTTGTTTTTCACCAGAAATATTATTTAGTAAGTAGTATTTAGGAAGCTGATATTAGGATATCTAGTAACAGGTAAATTTTTATCCCGACATTCCCACGGGGAAACCTTTTAAAGGCGTATTCAAACCGTGTATTTACCTGGTACACTGCGGTCCCACTATTGGCATAAGTACCTACATATTACCTGGGGGTTGAATAAGCCTTAAGTCGAAGCGAAGCTCGCGGGAAAAACAAGTCCTTAATATATTATTATTATTATTATTAAATACTTTATTGCACAATAATAAATTTATGTACATAGGCGAACTTAATGCTAACAGCATTCTCTTCCAGCTAACCTTGGGTGTTGTGGAGAAAGTTGTAGGTAGTGCGAAAGACTGAGGGGAAAGATAATAATATAAGTACCACAAATATTCCACATTTCCAATCACCAGCCTCCAACACCAGCGCGCCATGTAAAGCGCAACACAAAGACCTGCCGCAACATCCTTCGCATAATTTGGCGCTACTGTTTGATATTAACACGTATACAGGGTGTGTGTAATCTGGCAGTATTGTCGCGTCGTGAAGTAAGGCCTAATTCTGCTGACGTGCTGCGGCGCGCCGCACGACGGCCGGGCGGGGAGGCTACACTGTCAGGCCGACTGAAGGTAGAACTGATGAACAAGGTTCTATTCTATTCTCTGCGGTGGAGGGTGTTAGTTTCTACCACCTGGCTCTCTTGAATGGAACCTTTGTTCATATACATTTAAGCATCGTTTAAGGTTTAAAATGCCTTCCTAAGTTTGGACCATTTCCCACCACGCTGGTCCACTGCGGGTCGTTGGGTTCACACGCCTAATATAATATTATCTGCCTACTTACCACTGATAAGCATGAATCAAAATATTAAATTGAAAGGCAATAATAAAAACCGCTGGCGCTTCCTGTTAGGGGCTCTTTGTGTTTAACTGCAGATGGCTATCTGTCTAACGGTCAATTAAAAGGGAATAACTTTTAACTTTATACACCAGGGGAGAACACTTGAGCAGCAAATGGTGTGATTCATGATCACAAGAATTCAAGTTTGATTGATATTAAACATCGCTCCATTCCAAGATAATATGTTTATGTATTGTATACCTCATGTATTCAATACGCACAGGGTACATAAATGAGAACTTTGTAAGATTTTAAAGGATTTTTTTGACATGCCTATATTTTTGTACAGACAAACGTATCTCGATTAGTTATATCTAAGACGCTGGATATCTTCAAACGACATACTTATCCACTTACGTCCGACAGTGGCATATGATGATGATGCATTTCGCTAACTGCAGATGAACTGTCAGTGTCTCACCCAGCAGCATCTCATCTACGTCGGGAGCATCGCGCCTGCATAAAGGAACATTTTCCGCAAAGTAAGCTGAAACTATGCGCTTTGAGTCTAAAATTCCTTGACAAACACCGACTCCGGTTTTAAGAGAATTTGGTGCTTCGGTTGACACGAAATTAAAGATCTTGTTGTAAACTAAGATACTAACTTAAGTATACGAAGTTTGTGGAGGCGTTGTTACCTATTATTATATGAAGTCCGTAAGATAAACTTCTTATTGCATTTGGCTGGTATGTCCGAAAAATACCTACTTACAAGGCTTGTGATTAAATTGATTGCTATAACCGAACGTCCTTTTTTTTAAAAGTAAAAAAAATGGTCAAAAAATCCTTGGCGTGGCTAATCTGAGCTCTGTAACTGTCAGGGAGGACTTTTTATGCAGACAATATTATGCATTACACGGACGTGAGTGCAAGGCTTCCACGGAATCCCAGCTGAAAATGCCACGCCAACTTGACATTTGTTACCTTAAATTAAGGATTATATCGCAGCTACGTTTTTGAATCTAATACTGGACATTTAAATATGAATACTGGTGGGATTCCCCTGAGACCGAGATTTCCGTGTCGTAGTTTAAACGTGAGCTAAGTAGAATGAAAATTTAGTTTTGAAAATGCGATGGGATTTTTAGCAACAGTATTGCAGAAGACCTACCACCATCGGTGTAGTCAAGGCTGAGGTATTAGCGTAAACTTTTGAGGAAAGCTAAGGTGACACTTTCAAACTTACCTAGATAATAGCAGTCATGGCTAGCCGAATGATTGACTGCTGTACATGTACAACCTGCCCAGATGGCAAATATTCATTTGTATCAGAATTCATTATTATAGATTCCGGAAGGGTTCTATAATATCTCTATTGAACCCATTAACTGTTATCCTACACATTTTTCGTTCAACAAACGTTGAAAAACCTTCAAACGTTGGTCCACAAACTACTTACAGTAGGCGAAATGTTGGATCAATCGACTAGTAATGAACCATTTCAGCCTCATTGGAACTTACAAAAGTAACCACCAACTGAAGTAGGCTGTACTACGAGTATAAGTAAAGTAAAGACTTTATCGACACAAATTAAAATGGCCAGTTAGAGTAATTAGGTAGGTAATTAATCTACATTAAACCTTTAGCTATAGTTAAACACAGCTCCACCGTGGGTGGTGTAATCCGCTTACTACGATTGGACGGGAAGCTAATTATTCTCCTTGGATTATTAATACTATCTGCTGATTGACGCTGTTGCTGTGTCGTGATCTAGAATATTGGCTCGTCTGTTTGACGGATGTTTTGCTATTGCCGGAACCGGACGGAAAAAAGACATAAATTAGAAGAGCCGTTAGATGACTGGAAATCCATGGGAAACTCTTACTTCGGTTGATTATACTGTTATTAAAAATTCTTAGTCTTTTTGGAGGGAGGGTATTTACTCTAAGGTAGGAGGTAATTTTTGAGGGTAACCTAACGCGGCCTAAACATTTATACGTTGTACATAATATTATTATTATCAATAATCATATATATTTGATTCGATTTGCTACTTAGGAATAAACCTCATAATAATAACGGGCTATAACAAACTGTTCACATTGCAGTAGTGACAGTCGACTCCTTATTCTATGACTATTTCATAACAAAATATTTCCTCATGACCTCATGAAGTCCAGAATGATTTTAGTCATATTTTAGTATAATATACCTGTTAATGTGCGTGCCTGCTTAAAAATTTGTATAAATTATGAAGTTGTACACGAATGTCCAACATTTTGAAATCCCAGCAGAGGTAATAATAACGTTATTCAAAGATCCCGGATTATATTTTCTGATAACCTTAAAGTCTCCCCAAGTTAATGTGTTTAATACTACTACATACACTGCCCCACCTGACCAATGGATTCCTTTTAATGAAACCACCTGCTCATACGGTAAATATAACAACACATTTAGAATCCAGACGCGTATCCTACCCTAATCTCATTTCAAAACACTGATACGGCTAGCGTATTAATCCAAATTTGTCCCACAATATAATATGTGGGTCAAATGTGGATTATTGTAAAGATGATGTTGATACTTCCAGTGTCCCATGTAATCTATGGAATGGGGCTCAATAGCTCCCGTGCTTTTTGCCGTGGCCTTGTTCCTCCTGGTCGGCACTCTGTTCGAGAGGAAACTTGAGGAAACCATGAGGATATTGAGTAAGTTTGAATTACCTTTAGTGAGAAAAAAATCTAGTGAAATTTTCATCCTCATAATGGACTAGCTTTGCCACGAGCTCCACATCATTTCTTCGTTTTACCGTGGGAATTCCGGGATAAAAAGTCTCTAATAATGTCACCGTGCCTGTTTGGTTAGCCCGTCAGCATATTACATACCAAATTTCATAAAAAATAGGTCCAGCCGTTTTCTCGTTACTTACTTAACAAACATCAATACATCTTTCCATCCATACATACAAACTTTCACGTTTATAATACTACTTATTAGGATATTTGTACGCTCAAACAAGTCTAAATATGTACCTAAGTATATTGTCGTATAGACATAGCAATTACGTTATTAAACCTACCAACACTAGGGCGACCGCAACCAGGCAGATAATTTAGTACTAATTGTCTGATCACGGCCAAACACCACTATTATTATTAGTAATTCTGTAGATAATTACAAGTCAAAGAGCCGAAGACATCGGATAAGCTCTCTGTATCTTTACATGAGTAGATCCGGGATGAGATTACCTACAAGAGGATACAAGTATTTTTCTCTCCAAAATAAACCTAACAAGAAGGCAGGTTAACCGATAACCGTACCTTTTTTCCGAAACCAATCACCATACTACTTATTATGCACCCTTTGAGGCAGCGTACCCTCACCTGCCTACAAACGATCGTCGATGATACGCTATGGATACGCTAAGGCCAAGAGTATCAGACGCCATATTCGGGACAAAACTGTGATTTCAAATCAATAACAATTATATATGGGGACATCTCGCGGGCATCCGACCCTAAACTAGGCCGAGCGAGGGAGCGAGTAATATGGGTCCGACAGCTGATATTTATATACATTTTATAGATATACAACCAGAAGGAAAGCAAAAAAAATGCTTATCACACAATGTTTCCTCTGGGCGGGATTCGTACCCACGGCCCTAACACCAGAAACTAGATCACTACCGACTGACCTATCATGATAAAAATAGACGCACTTTAATAGTGCTTGTAATACAACGACGCTAAAGCTTTGATTGGCGCGGAGCATCCAGTTTCAGCAGTAGTGCATATTCACTATTGCTTTGTAAACATGAAGTAGTCCTGAATATGTGGATACTGGGTCCTGAGCAGTTCTTATTTCACACGCTACGTTATTTGCTACTAAGTTGTCGTAACCACGGGTGATAAATCGCGACGAGTTGACGATAATATCGCCGTGTGGAGACACCTTCTATGGGAGTACATAGAAATTCGTGGCATGACGATAGAGTTGTCGCGATTACCTCGCCTGAGGAGACGGACCCTAAGTATCATACACATAAAATTTACAAATTATCTATTAACTTAGTAATTGCTATCAAAGAGTGCACGAAAGAAACATCCCGAGTGACATATCCACTTTACTTTATACTGACACTCCATCTAGTTCATAATATTTAAATTTCATTGTTCAAGATCGTACTATGTTATTTTAAGCAGAAGAAAAGAAACAACCTAACTTAGTTCTAAACAAAAGATACCCTACATATTCTGTCTCTGTCTGTTTCGATACATCTATCCCATTCTCCAGTTTGGCAGTGATTAAAGTCTGCTTTATCAGTAATGGCCGTATTAAAGGTGACTCGTATAGACTTCAAAGAGTGATTAAACGTAAGATAATCTGGATTTATACCTGTTTGAAGATGTTAGTAGAATCCGCGCCTAGAGGGTTACTCTATACTGACGAAAAACGAACGAACGAGAGCTGTCGTGCAATCGGCATGTTTAACACAACGAGATAGAGTCGTGGATCGCGCAGCAACGCTCTGAAACTTCGTTTTTCGTCATATAGAGTGACCCCACTGGTATAAATTAATTACCTTCATTTACGTAAAAAAATACAGGAGACTTAAGACTCTTGTGACGAGCCTACAGTACATGTTACAGAAAAAAACGCCTAAATAACAATATATAAATATGAATGTTTGTACCAAATTACTCTTTTAGAAACTCTCTACGAATCGTGCGTGAGAGACGTGAGTCTATATTGTATTAATACAATTTATTCGTTGTAAAATTTTACAGTTATATTTTGTTCACGGTGATGTGTACTTTTTTCCAGTGAGCAGTAGCAGACCGTGTCACCGCTGCCTGTTGGCTGCACAAAGTATGCCCCCCACTCCACCCCCAGACATATCTGAATAAATACTACAAGTAACACGCTATGGTACTGTATTTTTAAGTTCTCTACAGGTTTATGACTTATTCGTAAAAAACGTAATCAATAAAAAAAACTTTTTAATCTATAACCACAACAAAATAGTTATAACTTTTGTAACTTTTTAACAGTATGCTACGGCGCGGCGTAGCACCGTGCTACGCTGCCGTCGTAGCGCGAGCAGTTGCTACGAACGAAGCTACGACACGACTGAAGCATAACTTTGCAATTTATTTTTATATTTCTATTCAATTTGCAGGAACAAACATAAAATGTGTATTTACCGTCTTTGTTTTATATTTTTCGTGTTTTACAAAACTAAGAAATACTTTTACGACAGTCGGTTGTACAGGTGCAATCTATATAGCGTTTGCATTATTACGGGTCACTTAGGAATAATTACATTTCTTCAAACTCAAAACTATACAGTATTTAAAATTGATATGGTTTATCATTTCATTCACAACCATCCGCAAAAAACATAAAAAGGCGAAAACTATTTTGGTTTAAAGTGTCTCTAGATTTTCTGCGCTATCCATGTACAGGAAATAATATATTTTACTCCCATCCGCCATCACTACAACGTTACACAGCATTTCATCCCACTCTCGTATATTAAACCTGCCGTCCAACACACTGTCTCATACCACTGCTCGTTGCCACGCAAAACCGCTCCCTACTCCGCAGACACAAGCGTCACAATCCTCAAAATCAGGGGTCGAGTCATTAGGGTTGGTCCCCATTAGCCGCATTAAGATGCAATCGGCGCGTTTGTGGCAACAAAAACAATCGGCAGAACAAATCGGCTCGAAGTATTCACTCGGCAGCCCCCGGATTACATTGACAGTCACTAATTGGTACGTGAGCCGAATGGGAACAGGCCGAGATGTGTAGTTCCCGCTAGATCTACAGGTTGTACTGTGAGAACTGTTCAGTTATTGAAGAGATAAAGGGGTTTTGTATCAGTATTTATATTAAATTTATAGTTTCAGTCTTAGTAGACTTGAATGAAAAAGGTTGTTTGATGTGTGTAATTGTGAGTCTCTCTGCTGCTCAATATCTCTGAAATGGGTGACCAATCTAGAAGTGATATTGTGTTCAGCACCTGCGTGACCTACCTATGTTATCGTGTATATAGAAACTTGGCAACAAAAACTAAATTGAGATACTTCAAAGTGCAAATTGGAAGCTTTGTAAGTGAGCCACTCATACCGGATTGCTTTTTACAATATTGAATTCAAAGTGACCCTTCGAGGAACCTCTCATCAATATTGGCGAGTTGCTCTATTAATTCAATTCACTCCCTCGAAGATTGCGATTCGTGACTGCCGGCCGCTGAATAATAAACTATTAAATATTTTCTGTGACCGAATAGTGCAGCGGTTTACTATGCGAATGATTCCCTAGTTTCGATTCAAATTCGGGATGTTCCCCAAGATAGGTACTTTTGAAGTTTACGATGCCGATGAGTTCATGAGTTTAGACCTCGCATACGCAAACCTAGGCCTTCCATTCTGGTAATTCATTCACCGGAAAATGCAAACATAACGAACGTAACTACCTCCATAAATAACGAATGCCTACAGCACAAATTTGCTCAGCGTCATGGGAACTAGCTCTGCAACTTAAATCAATGCAGAATCGCAGCGAAACCACATCACGAGCCTAGCCCGCCCCGCAAATCTCATTTTCCGCTATAATAAAGCCGGAAAACTAAAATGGACGCGAAAACGCCTCGAAAACCGCGCGCCAAAATAATCACTACTAGTCGCGTGGAAACCGACAAAATTGAGAAAACACCGGGTGCTAGCCGGGCGGCACAATCGCGGGACCTCCGTAATTTTCCTGTCTTGTTTCATCTGACAATGGGACTCATTTCGCGAGCGGCGACCGCCCACAATGAAATTCATTTCGGCTGTTGTCCGAAATTTCGAGCCATTAAAACCCGAGTCCGGAGGCTTCGCTATTTGTCATTAGATATTGTGCGAGTGTGAGCGCTTAGCTCTATTTTCTTCTCCACCTTATTTCATTATTTACAGACTTTCTAACGAGCTGCTTTTATTTACTCTTCTTATTTCTCGGCTCGGAACAACGCTGCCGGCAAACATTGCAATAAGGTAATAACTGGGTAATAATAATCTGTGTGTGTACTGCAAACAAATGCGAATGTGATATTTTTAGCTGCGATATTTATTTTATTAGACTTTTGCGATATGGAATAGTTAATAAATGAATGTTTAGCTTAAAATGTCCACTGTGGGAGTATTGGAAAAAAAGTTAATTTATTCTTCAAGTAACTAATAATATTCCATATAAACTAGTGCCGCTATTCCTATTTTTCTGACCTAGTACGAAGGACCAAACATCCAGATGTTTTACATAATGTTTACGAATGTTGGTCACCAACATAAAGTACTTATTAACGAGTACAGAACAACAACAATTGTTTAATTCTGAACGCTGTAGTGTATAGTTGAGAGGTACAACTTGTGTACACAATTTCATAGCATGAATAATGTGATTCATTAAAGCAAGTCTAATCTGAAACAGAGCGGGAACAGAAGTGTTCAGAACAGATTATTATTATTATTAGTGTGAAGCTGTGAGGCGAGCATAATTATGCGCAGATAATTTAGCTGGCAACATTCTAATACGCGTTAGATCGTTATTAAATCCATCATCACATAATGCCAGACCAGCCCTGGCTGTTTGGAGATAGGGACATGAATTCATAGTCTTATAACGTTATACTTTGTGCATTTAGAAAAATGAAGTATTTTTTCTGCTATTACAAGCATATTACTGTAAAGTTTCATCTACTCAAATCTTTTTATTTCAACGAAAAAAAATATGCATGAATGTAACAAACATACACAAACACTCACAAACTTTCTATCTCAATTTTATACCGTCAATATGGTATAATATTAGGACGATTACCACGACTTTATTGAACTGGCACAATTTAATTTCTGCATTGAATCAATTATAATTATCTATATCCTTCAAAATGGTGGATGTTGTGGAATTAGATTTACACCCTAATTTCCGTTTTACATCGATGTCAACCTCACTCATTTAAATAAATTACAGAATTTATTGAGAGTTGTATAAAGCAAAAAAAAAGATTCAAACACGATAACTTCTAACAAAAATACATTAGTAATGTGAAAAGTTGCCTCAAAAACCTCAGAACTATTCTTAAACACCTAACCTAAGGACGTTGTATTAATTAAGGCTAAAACCGTTACGCATGCAAAGAAAAACAATTAAAAGTTAGTCAACACTATACAGAGAGTACCAGTAGAGTTTCACCCGCATTAATCATTCGCGTCATAAGAGAACTTTCAGACAAAAGTAATAAATTTCAGTTTGATAGACGACCTTATTTGTGTGTTTACACAGCGCCACCTGGCGGGCGCGGCAAACATCGGGGCCGTGGATTAACAAACACCCTTTACAGAATGCCTCAGTTATTTGTTGCGCAAACGAATTAGGATTAATTTACTAAACTTAGTAGAGAAAGAAAAAAAAAACGTTTCCGAACGTGATTTGTAAACCTTATAGTTTTTTTTTCGTTCATTTGTTTTTGCGTCAAAGAGTAACGAACATCATCGCTACTTACACACTTTTATTACTACGATCTTATCTTACGATTATACGTAAAATTTTCACGTTACCGAATAGTCATAGCCGGTACAAAACTGCAGAATAACGGTTTTCAACCGCTTACCCCTTCACCTGGTGCGAATCCCGAAAATGAAACTCACACGCGAACAGAAACAATACTCCTTTCATATCCGCAACAACAACAAAAAAAGTTAATACCTGAACACCGAGCCCCATTACAAGCGATTACCAACACTATTACTGGAAGAATAGAGGTAATGTTGCCACAAACGTTGCACGGAGCTAATTCCGCTGAGAACGCACCCTGTATTTCGGTAAAAACATATAAAACAGCAATAAACAAATGCTACGTGTTTCAAAATGGAGTGTTGAGAGCTGCGCTACTGTCGGTTTACTGCTCAGGTGATATTTGTTTAAACTATGCTAAATTGCTACCTTTTTGCCTTTTATATTCAAAGTTATCTTCATATTCATTAAAAAATATACCAACTTTCTTAATATTTTGTTTGAATTTATTTCAGTATATTTCTTAGCCTAATATGTTAATTGTGCAGCAGTGGACGATTACGACCTGTTGCAATTATTAAATGTAGCAACACAAAAATCCATAGACTAACTAATTTTAAGTACTAATATTGGTAGTACTGTAAACGGTTAGGCTTCCGGTTTTCTTCTCAATAAACGTGCGAACGTGTATCAATACAGAATTGTGGTTTAATTCAGTAAATAGCAATTCCCGCAACGATCCAGCCTCCAAACACACGCGGACCCAAGTCCGCACATGGTCCTAACGAGCAACAACTGATATTTGCGTGGAGTTGCGAAGAAAGCCACACGATCATTCTGCGATCTACAGAGGAGAAGCTGGGTACAAGCCAAGGCCAGCCATCTTGAACCATTTGCTTCGTACGTGGGACGACGCAAAACACCTCGGAGTCTCTCGTCAATCGTAAGCGAAGCAAACGACGGGTTCAAGCAATCATCAAAAACAAGGCGGGCCAAGCAAGTATTCTACAAGGACGCCCTCATCGTCAGCGAACATCATATTTCCCGCCATTAATTTCGGCGGCAAGGTGCAGTGAGGCGCCAGAGCTACGTTCATTTCTGCAACGGTGCAGAAAGAGACAGCGGTACGCAAGGTGCGACAGAGACAGCGAGCGGCGCGCGAGCTACACATCGTGTCATTCGCTGCGGAACTCAGTCAGGTGTGCCAACCGTACCAGCAAATATCCAGAGACAATACTGTATGTTTTTTTCAAAGATTCCTTTCATTCATTCAGCAGCCATTTTTATTGTGTTTGTCTTTTTATTGAAAGACACAATTTTGGTTCGCGTGCTCAAATAGTTGTTTGTTGTAGTAGTTTAACTGTTTAACCCTGGTTATTTGTAATAGTATAAGATATTTTGTTTAAGTGCAAGTTACAGTTGTCGATATGTCTGAAACAAGTGATATTGTCAAACAGAAAAACATTAAAAGAGGTTACATTAAAGCCACGCTAACAAGATTGGCTACATTTTCAAAGCAAAACTTGTCGTCATGCTCCAAAGACGAATTGCTCGTCAAAAAGCAAAGGTTAACCGAGGCCTTTAGTGAATACGAAGAGCTCAATCAGGATTTGTTGTATTTAAATCCAAATGACGATGAAAATATAGTGCTAGTGGAGGAAACATACTATCAAACCTTGACATGTTTCAATCAGACATTAACGACATTAAATTCTGGAAACCTACAAGAGCCAACAGCTTACAACACAACAGCCCAATGCAGCCAAAGAACGAAATTACCTGCTATAAACATTGGTAGCTTCAATGGTAAGTTTGGTGACTACACACCTTTCATAACATTGTTTACATCTATGATTGATAATGATAAGTCCTTAGACACAGTACAGAAGTTTTATTATTTGCGTTCCTTCCTTCAGGAGGAACCTCTAAACTTGATTAAAAACCTACCTATAACTGGGGATAGCTACAATGTTGCATTGGAACTACTGAACAACCGATACAACAACAAACAGAGGATCATAAATGAGCACATAGGTCGTCTTTTAGATCTAAAGCCGTTAACCAAATCTACTGCCTGCAACCTCAGGGAATTTATAGCCACTGTAAGGCAGGAGTTAGCGGCATTAAAAAATCAGGAATCTAATGTAAAGTATTGGGATGCAATATTATTATGTGTTTTGTCTCGTAAACTAGATGGCTACACAGCTCGAGCTTACCAGCTCGAAAGAAATCAAGATGCAGATCCTGCCGTGGAAGAATTTCTCAAGTATCTGGAGCGGAGAGCCCTTGCGTTGGAAAGCGCTGAGCCCAGTCAAAATGCTCAGCATACAAGCATGGACAACCGGGCATCCACAACTAAGTCCAGACCCATGGCTGCAACACACATCGTGACAGGAACACAATGCTCTCACTGTAAGTTAACTGACCATAAATTATATTCCTGTAAAAAGTTTCTAACATTGACTGCGCCTGATAGGGTAGAGTTCATACATAGAAACAAGCTGTGCATGATTTGTTTAGGATCACACAAAGGCAAGTGTAGGTTTCACTTCAGGTGTTCTCTGTGCAAGGATAAACACAACACTATCTTGCACTGTGACAAGTTCCCAGAGCCTGCGAGTGCACATCAACCAGCACCAGTGACTTTGTCAGGATATGCAGAAAATAATGTTCTTCTCCCTACAGCGAGAGTAAAGATCATAGGCAGAGATGGTACAGAGTATCATGTACGAGCACTCCTGGACAGCTGTTCCCAGGTATCATTTGTTTCCTCAAAGCTAGTCAAATTACTTGGGGGAAAGCCCAAGTCAAGTGATTTAAATATTATTGGGATCACAAATAAACAGAGCACCATCAAAGCATGCATTCCAATCGAAATTCAGTCATTGAGATCGCCATACAAGACCACAATTACCTGCCAGATAGTAGAAAGTGTTACATGCAATCTACCTCAAAACAAAATTAACCTTACAGGCATTCAGATACCCAAAAATGTTGTTTTGGCCGATGAAAAGTTTTACGAACCAGGTGAGATCAATATGCTCATCAGTTCTGATGTCGTGTTTCAGACGCTGTTGCTCCAGACGGAGCCGATAAAGATCGAGCTTCCCGAGCAGCCTCCGAGCCCAGCCCAGCCGCCGAGCACCGCGTCGGGGCCACAGTCTGAGTCAACCAGCGATAGCACGGCGCCAGCACCGCGACGATACTTGAGTATTATTAACACTGAGTTCGGACACATAGTAGGAGGTAACATACCATGTCATTTAGCACAGGCAGCGTCACACAAGGTAGTCTTAAAATGTACATTAGCCCCTCTCAATGATACGATGGCTCAATTTTGGAACACAGAAAAAGTGCCTGAAATTTTTAGCGAGAAATCTTCAGAACAGGAACTTTGCGAAGAGGTATTTCAGAGTACTGTTAAGTTAGAAGATAACAAATTCCAAGTTGCTTTGCCTCTGAAGTTACCACTTTCCGAGGTAAACGACGCACTTGGCGACTCGTTTCACTTTGCACACAAACGGTTTTTGAACTTAGAGAAAAAACTACATGCAAACCCAGCTTTGTTCAACCAATACAAAGAATTCATAAACGAATATTTACAGCTCAATCACGGTCATTATATAGACATTGAGATGTACGATTTAAACAAGGATGCGGTATATTTCCTTCCGCACAGAGCAGTCATCAACGAGAACAGCAAAACTACGCCAGTGCGTACTGTTTTTGATGCATCAATGCTAACAAACAAGAAAATTTCTTTAAATGATTTACAACTTAATGGACCTACAGTCCAAAGAGATCTGTACGATATCATTATCCTATTTCGATTAGGGAAATTCACATTCACAACGGATATAAGGCGCATGTTTCGGAATATTAATGTCGATCCCGCATACACATCACTTCAGAATATTCTCTGGAGGGAAAGCCCCACAGAGACACTAAAAGTTATAAGACTCGATTCAGTAACTTATGGTTTGAAGTCATCGAGTTATCTTGCAACACGTTGTTTAGATGAGCTGGCAACTAGGTACAAAAATGATTACCCCCTAGCTTCATCCATCATCAAAGAAAACACTTACGTGGATGATATCATATATTCGCATAACGATTTAAATACAATTCTCTCAGCAAAAGACCAATTGTGCAATTTATTAAAGCTAGGTAGTTTTCACACACACAAATGGTCTACAAACGATGAAAGGATATTAACAGGCGTTCCCTCTACTGAGAGACAATTTGAAAGCTTAAACCTTCAAAAAGACGATTATAACATGAAAGCTTTAGGTCTACAACTTAATATAAATGACGACAAGTTTATAATCTCGTCTCCGGAACCTTTTAATCCAGAAAAAATTACAAAGAGAACCATACTCAGCTACATAGGTAGAATTTATGACCCTATGGGTTATGTAGGCCCAATTGTAGTCACAGCAAAGGCTATTATGCAAAGACTGTGGTCATCAAGCTGTAGTTGGAATGATTCACCTCCTCAGGATGTCCAGAAAGAATGGCTTCAGTATACTGAGCGATTAGCTAAAATGCAACCGATAACTTTAGCTAGAAACATAGACTTTTCAGACTCTCACACAGCACAGCTGATTGGTTTTGCTGACGCCTCGAGTACGACGGGCTACGAATGCTGTTTGTATCTGCGACTCATAGATGCTTCAGGGACAAAGGTAACAACACATTTACTCAGTTCAAAGTCCAGAATAAATCCCGTGCAAAAGAAAAATATGACTGTTCCAAGACTCGAGCTCAATGCTGCACTTTTGCTTTCTAAATTAGTAGTCAAAACCTACGCGACGTTGCAACTTAAGATTGAGATTAAGAATGTATATTTATTCAGCGACTCGCAGGTTGTACTTGCATGGCTTAAAACGGAGATTACAAAACTGCAAGCATATGTGGCGAATCGAGTAAATGTGATTCACCAAAACACATCTAGATGGCGCTGGTTGTATGTTAATACCCATGAGAACCCGGCAGACCTGATCAGTAGGGGAGTCCAACCAGGAGAGCTGAACGGCAATAATCTGTGGTGGAGAGGCCCAGAATTTCTACAAAACAGTAAGTGGGACCTTTCTTGTAATGAGCCGAAAATACCTCAAGAGGTACCAGAGGTAAGGAGCTGCGCTGTGCTTGCTAGCGCTCCCGTGTGTATAAAGCCAAACCCGCTAGAGTACGTTTTTAAACGCTTATACGAATGCTCTGATATTAACAAAATTGTTAGGCTGTATGCATACATATTAAGGTTTTTGAATAACACTAACAAAATAAACAATAAGTTGAACACTAGCTACTTAACAAGCTCCGAATTGCACAACTCGCTTCTACAAATAATCAAATATGAACAAAGTCAATATTTTTCAGCTGAAATAGAATGTTTAAGTATGGGTAAAAAACTAACAGGCAATCTGACTAACCTCCATCCATTTCTCGATGAGATGGGACTATTGCGTCTTTCGGGTAGGTTACACCATGCAAAAATTGCTTATTCTCATAAACACCCAGTCATATTACCTAAAGGTTCGCTGATCACCACTTTGCTTATCAGGAGTGAGCATCAACGCTTGATGCATGCAGGAAGCAGGCTAGTTCTTGCTAATTTGAATCAAAAGTTTTGGATTGTAAATGGTTTGTTAGAAGTTAAGAAAGTAGTTCATAAATGTGTAACTTGTTTCAGACATAAGGCAACTGTAGCTAAACAGTTAATGGGCAGTCTTCCCGCTGGGAGAGTTAATAAAACTAGCCGCCCATTCGAAATTATCGGCGTGGACTTCTGTGGACCGCTAGAAATAAAATTATCACGTATCAGACGATCCGTAATAGGTAAAGGATATATTTTAGTTTGCGTATGTTTCGCAACAAAGGCAATTCATTTAGAACTGGCTTCCGATTTGACAACTGAGACCTTCCTAGCATGTTTTAGACGACTGATTTCGAGAAGAGGCTTGCCCACCGAAGTCCACTGCGATAATGCAAGTACATTTAAATGTGCAAATTCACAATTAGTTGAACTTTACTCACTGCAGTCTTCACAAAGGCACCGAGCACAAGTATATGAATTTGCTTCACAAAGAGGCATAGATTTCCACTTCATACCAAGTCACTCACCGACGTTCGGAGGCATTTGGGAAAGTGCAGTGAAGAGTACAAAGCATCATTTAAAAAGGGTATTACAGAAAAACGTACTTACTTATGAACAGATGAATACGGTTCTTACAGAGATAGAATGTATTTTAAACAGTCGTCCATTGTTACCATTGTCAACAGAACCTGATGATTTTTGTTACTTAACCCCTGGTCATTTTATCACTGGTAGTGCTTTGACTATGTACCCAGAAAAGAATGTAAGTGATATACCGCAAAATAGACTTAAGTTTTGGCAGTTATGTACAAGTTTAAAACAAAAATTCTGGAATACATGGCATAAATATTATTTAAACATTTTACAGAACAGACCGAAATGGCGACAAGAGCAACATAACGTAAAATTAGGCAGTCTTGTGATTTTAAAAGAAGACAATATACCTAATATGTGTTGGCCCATGGCTAGAGTTGTTAAGTTATTTCCAGGGCATGACGGTAAAGTAAGAGCAGTTGAGGTTAGAACGCCTAACCATAAAACCCATCATCGATCTATACACAAAATCTGTATTCTACCTATTGAAGATAATAACTAATGTAAAATAAGTAAATACTCATGTATTTGTTGTTGCTTGTCGCTGGCACTACACTCTCTAGTTAGAGATGTATAAATACTGTTTTAGGGCTGACACTAGCAGCTTATTTGGGCACGCGAACCAGAATATTTAGTTTAATATAGTTTTAGTTTAGTTCGTAGTGCTAAGAATTCATTAAAAACACGACTGTTGTATTTAACATAGTGTTATGTAACAATGTAAATTGGTTATTCTTAGGGTTATGTACCATTCCAAGAAATTATTTCGTAGGACTAAGAATTTATCAGTAACTCCAACTGTGTATGTATTTAACTTTTTATAAAGTACTAATTAACTTTGTAATTCTTAGGGTTATGTACCATCCCAAGAACATTATTTCGTAGGGCTAAGAATGTTACTTCGAGATTTAATTATAAGTATAAAACTGCTACCTACCATCTGAAAATATTAATTAAATGTTTATAACTAACTTATATATCAAAAATACAGTCCACTATCGAAAGTAAAAATAGGTTTGTATAAACAGTATGATTTATTAATATTACATAGATTTTCATATACAGTATGATTTATTACTTTACATAGACTTTTGTTAACAAATAGGTATTAATTCGTTCTGGTGTGGTGGCAGCATGTTGCAATTATTAAATGTAGCAACACAAAAATCCATAGACTAACTAATTTTAAGTACTAATATTGGTAGTACTGTAAACGGTTAGGCTTCCGGTTTTCTTCTCAATAAACGTGCGAACGTGTATCAATACAGAATTGTGGTTTAATTCAGTAAATAGCAATTCCCGCAACGATCCAGCCTCCAAACACACGCGGACCCAAGTCCGCACACGACCTGATAATGATTCCCTCCCTCCGCGGTTAACTAAGTCGGACGTGTTTGTTGTGCTCCCGTGTTTTTAATTCGTAAAAAGTGGTTTTTACCTTGTGTTAAAGGCAGAAAGTGTTTCGGAGTGTTGAGTATTAAAAACTCACATGTAATACTGCTATCGAAACTTAAATCTGTGCAGTGGAATGTGTTTTTGAGTTAAATTTGTATAACACTAATTACCGTGCAGCATTAATATCATCCTACCCAACGTATTGGGAACGCCTGCCATCCGACACATAGCTCAGTGTCATAACGTAAACAAAAATAGAAGCTCACTTTTCTGGCGCATACTTTTGCAAAGTTGATTATGATGTTACGATCCCCGTCCAAGTCTGATGGAAACATCAATGAACTAGTGGAAGATTCAGCGGCTGATAATAGCTTAACTACCCCGCCTAGCTATGTTTTCGCCCGGAATAAATCGAAAAGCTGTGAAAATAACCTGTCTAAGGAATTTGCAGAATTCAAGTCTGAAATGAAATGTATGTTTAACGACTGGATTGTTAAGCAGGAAAACCAATTAACAAAAATAACCCCGACTTTGCTAACTATCCAGCAATCAAACTCGAGCATTGAAAATTCAATTACCTTTATGTCTGCGCAGTTTGATGAAATGAAGAGAAAGATAGATTCTATGGAGATTGAACGCAAAAAGGACAAGGAATACATAATTATCCTGGAAGACCGAATCGAAGAGCTTCAGCGCGGCTCCCGTAAAACTTGTGTGGAGTTAAAAAATGTGCCTAAACTGCCCAATGAAACAAAAGAAAACTTGGTTGGGATTATGTTGCAACTTGCAACCTCGACCGGAGCGAGTTTAAGCAAAGGTGAAATTAAAGATATATACAGGGTGCAAGGGAAGCAGGACTCAAATAAATCAATAATCACCGAACTGTCCTCCACCATCATAAAAAATGAATTGCTAAGAGTCACTAAGAAATTCAATGCCACAAATAAGAATGCCAAGTTAAACGCGTCGCACCTAGGATTTCAAAATAATCACTCTCCAGTATTTCTGGTGGAACAACTTACCCCAAAAGCAAGCTGGCTGTACTATCTGGCCAGAGATCTTGCCCGCGTGAAGGGATACAAGTACTGCTGGACATCGTATGGGAAAGTTTACCTACGTAAAGATGATAGCAGTCCAATTATTCAATTAAAAAATGAAACACAAATAACTAGCCTAAAAAATAAGGACTGACTATGCATATGTAATTGCAATTTATATGTTTCTATCACTGTAAAATCTACTACTATGTACTTTAGTGTTATTACTCTTATTTTTGTTGCATGTTATAAATTAAAAGTTATTATAGTTGTAAAACCAAACCTGTTAAAAACTCACTATCAGACCACACTCGAATACTACAACACACTCAACACATTAAATACTCAGACCTCACTATGGAATACTCAGAATACTATTTATGATCTTCTTTTACACATTATTATATCGATTAAAATTGAATTTCATATTATGTCATATAAAAACTTTTACCTGGCATCCAATACAGTCCACCACCACTTTCAAGTGTTTTATATTCAACCCTAAAGATATAAATAATGAGTTAGACCAAATGTCGATAGCTAGATCGGTGAAATGCAGCATGGAAAAATGCTCGGATTTTATTTCTAATGGACCAAACAAACTGAAAATCGCCGTACAAAATATGTATAAGAAGCATTTATAAGAACTTGGACGGGTTTCAGGCAGCTGTATCAACACTTAACGTTGATGTTTTAATTTTTAATGAATGCCAGCTTTCACCCTCTAAAAACATCCCCCAGATAGATGACTATGATGTTTTCCAAACTAAAAACCTTTTAAATAAAAATGATGGAGTGGTAATTTATGTAAAAAATAGTTTAAATTGTAAAGTTGATGAACTAATTATTAACGATGCTTCCTGTCTACGACTACAATTAGAAAACTTGCTGATATTCGGTGTTTATCGCTCGCCCTCTATTTCTATTGCAGACACATTTCTAGAATCACTGGACGCAATACTAACTTCTGTAACTGATACAAAAAATATTTATATTGTGGGTGACATAAATATCGATATTCTACCGTGCAGTACAGACCGAAATAAATCAAAATACTTAAATTTGATGGCATCACATGGACTACTCGCGGCACATACATATCCCACTCATGGTAAAACTTGTCTGGACCATGTCCTAATGAAATCTACGTATGAAACATCGGTGGCTATTGTTGATACTACAATAACTGACCACTCTACAATCCTCCTTAGTATAGAGCTTAACTATGACTCTTTCAAACCAAATAAAACCCGATCTATACTTAATTATAAAAACGCGGTACTCTCACTGGAAAAATCTAATATAATGAATATACTGTCATATACCGATCCTAATATCGCAGCAGACTGTCTTGTAAAAAAAATATCCTCGGTTATCAACGAAAACACAAAAATTATTAGAGTTCCAGTTAGAAAACGAATAATCCAGCCTTGGATAACCTCGGGGATTGTACGTTGCATTCGTAATAGAGACAGCATGCATCGTAAGTTAAATAAAAATCCCGATGACTCGATCTTGCAAATCACCTATCGACGTTATCGTAACTTCTGCAATAACTTAATTAAAAAACTTAAAATAAATTATGAACGCTCGGTTTTATCAAAATCAACGTCAGATCCAAAATCTTTATGGAAAAGTATAAAAAGCTTTGCTAATATCGGAAATTCTAAGCAATCAAACACTGATTTGCTGAGCATAAAAAAATCTCCATCTGAATCTGTAGAATATATAAATTCATTCTTTGCCTCCATAGGGAAGAACCTTTCTGAAGCTGTTCTGGAAACACCAGAGCCTGTGGTCTCGCATTATTTAACCCCTAACCGCCCGTCTTTCCCCAACTCTTTTGTTTTACTGTGCACTGATGAATCGGAAGTACACTCACTCCTAATGAGCCTGGATAGTAAAAGTGCATGCGGATGTGACAACATCACTACAAAGTTTTTAAAATACACTAGTCACATTCTGGTTCCCATCTTATGTAATATTTTTAATCTGTGTTTTGAAAAAGGAGTTTTCCCTAATGTGTTCAAATGTTCAATTGTGCACCCTATCCACAAGTGTGGGGACAGATGCAGTATCAATAATTATAGACCCATATCAGTTCTTCCTATATTATCGAAACTTTTAGAGAAGCTAATAAATATTAGACTTCAAAAATATCTTAATGACAACAATCTACTTTCTAATCACCAATTTGGATTTTGCAGTGGCAAGTGCACTGAAGACTCTATCCTGACCTTAACTGATGAAATTGTACAATCGTTGGATAAACGTAACAAATGCATAGGGGTATTCTTAGATTTGACTAAAGCATTTGATACTGTATCTGTCCCCATCTTGTTGGAAAAACTAGAAGGTTTTGGCATACGGGGAACCCCTTACTTAATTTTACAGGATTTTCTACAGAATCGTCAGCAACAGGTTAGGGTGGGGTCTTGCACCAGCTCAATAAACCCTATTACTTATGGTGTACCTCAGGGTAGTGTGCTGGGGCCTACCCTTTTCTTAACCTACATTAACGATCTGTGCGAGCTTCTATTATTAAATTGCAAAATATATTCTTACGCTGATGATACAGCGTTAATTTTTAATGGTAAAACGTGGGATGAAGCTCATGAACACACTGAAAACGGGCTCCGCGTTGTAGCTTCTTGGCTTCATAAAAACCTACTCACGCTCAACATACCGAAAACGAAATATTTAACCTTTTCTATCCTTAAGTCGTCTATGCCGCCGGATTCTTTTTCGGTGCGTCTTCACACGTGCAATAATAAAAATACACCACTAAGCTTTTCACCAACACTTTGTTCATGTTCATGCCCTATAATCTCTAGAACCACTAATATCAAATATCTCGGTGTCATTTTAGATGATAGACTCAACTGGTACATGCATATTGAATATTTATGTCAAAGAATCAGAAAGCTAATATTCATATTTAAGAAGCTTCGCAGTATATGTCCTCCTGAGCTTCTCACTACTATCTATTATGCTTTGGCTCGCTCGGTTGTTACCTACTGCATAAGCGCGTGGGGTGGAGCTTGCAAGACAAAACTAATTGAGCTGGAAAGGGCTCAACGATCATTGATAAAAGTTATGTTCTTCAAGCCGTACAGATTCCCAACCTATGAATTGTATTGTACACATAATCTACTCACAATCCGGCAATTATTTGTACTCAATTCAATATTAAGGAGACATCGTTCCACACCGTATAACTAACGTGACCATTTATTTTTTTAGTCAAAGCGGGACACCTGCGGAATTTCATATCCCTCAAAGATACATATATTATCTTTCTTTCTTATCATTATCTTCTTATCTTTTCGCTCAGTTTGCTCAGTGCATCAATTGAAAGTTCAATCCCTACGATGAAAGAGTGAAATGTGAAAGAGATGCATGAATTGTCTTCTTGTAAAGTTGGCATATTTAGGATACCTAAGTACTTAATATGTTTTTATAAATATACCAGACGGGTACACTACATAAATCCGAATTACTTTTTTACGAATATCAAAATTACGATTTTTTTTATTATGAATTTCATAGTTCTAGTAAATTTTAAGTTTCCGAACAACGAAAATTACAAAAAGTTGATAAACGAAATTTCAAACAACAGATTTATTAAAATGACCAAAGTAAATTTTTCGAATGTTATAATTTCGATGTTTTAAATGTACGATTTTTTCTATTATATCGAATTGTTTAAATAATGAATCCCGAAGTTTTAATATTCCGAAAACACAAACCCCGATTGTAACTTAAACATTTTTTTTGCTTCGCTCCGCTTCGCTGTGCTCCGCTTTGTTTTTCGACATCTATGTGCACCTAAACGCTCCTTCTGCTTTGCTCGCGTTGCACCTATTTAAGGTTTTTAAGGTTAAACACTGTAAAAATCCGAGTAACTTAACAACAAATACTACATATTATAGTTTTCTATTTAACACTATATAATATTTTTACTCTATATTTGAAACGCTCCGCTTTGTTTTTCGATATCTTTGTGCACCTAATACGCTCCTCCTTGCTTTGATCGTCGTCGCACCTGTCTTTAGGTTTTGGTTCTAAAGTTATTGACACGTTCATTTTATTTTTGACAAAATCACGAATTATCATATTTTTGGTCCGGATTTGATATTTTCGTGATTATAATAAATCTGTATTTTATTTTTTGGTATATCGTATTTTTTAACGTTCGTGTATTTAACAATCGTAATAACAAACCTTCGTGATTATTATATCTATTAGATTTTTATAAATCGATATTTAAAAAATCGTTATTGCAATATTTTGTAAATTAAGTACATATTCGGTGTTTCAAATTCGGAAAAAAGTTTTTCGGAATTTTTGGGTGTTCTCATACCAGACACTACAAAATTCTTAAACATCATATTTTGATTTTTTTTATAATTTAGTAGTTTAATTTGAAGTCCTTATCATATTTTCACATTTCATAAAAGTTAATACAGATTACATTTTTGGAAAACATGTACTCCCACGCATTTATTCTTTGTTATAAATCGGTAGGTGAGCGAGAAAAATTTATATACACGATAGAGCAAGAGCGAGTCACTGAACGAAGTTACTCGCGGAGTCTCGGTGGAACTCGGAATCATTATTACTCCCTGTACTCTATGTGAGTAAGTGATAAGAAGATGAATAGTTGTCTCAAGTGATTAAAAGAAAGAAAGGAAATATGGAATGAAGTTACAAAATGTAGGTAATTTAAATTATCGTTTGGTCTGTTTATGAAAGCGGGACATTTTTGCCCTCGCGGGGGACAGCGGGACGCACAGCTTGAAAGCGGGACTGTCCCGCCCAAAGCGGGACGTATGGTCACGTTACGTATAACCCAAAAAATAATCTTTTAAGAAGACAAGACACTGTCATACGAAATTACACTTCTGAAACAGTATTTGCCCGTCGACACTATAATATTTGCTCAGCCCTTTTATATAACAAGTTAAACAAAATCTATCCTATGACAATACACCACTGCAAACACACACTAATCTCGTTTCTTAAAACCTTGGACTATGACTCCACTGAATCTTTATTTCTAATAGTTGTCTGATTGAGAAGATTGTAAATTTGATGATTTGTTAAGTATAGCTTAATTATTATTTGTTTTTAACTTAAATATTTTATGTTATATTGCACTTTTTTTGTAATATTATTATATACCTATTATACACTTTATATCATTAAAATAGTAATGTGATCCCGAGAGGAGGGACGGGGTCTCTGTAATACAGGTCTCGACTTAGCACAGGACCCCGGCGCTAAGTTTTCTTTGTAAAATGTTTTAATGAATAAAGATTTTTAATTTAAAAAAAAAAAAAAAAAAAAAAAATGATTTCCGTATTATACGAAATTTAAAGGACGCAAGTATCTACCTACACATTATGACAATATCCACTAGATATACCTACCTGTTATGACTGTATTATACCTATCATTTAGTACCTACATGCGCTAGTGAAATCATCTACTTAATTCTATTCCTTTTGAAATAAAATGTCATTTTTACACAACAAGTAAAATACCCCGTGATATTCGAGTTTCCGTGGGTCCCTGCGGAATAACTTGGACTTGCGTACACCTGGACCCGCAGGCCCAATTACGCGATTGACTATAAACCATGAAAAAAGTTTTACCCACACTTTCAGCGATAAATTAAAATTAAAGCCGTTTCTATGTTCAATTGTTCACTCCCTTCCATTTTATATTAAAAGCTACATTTCTTGGAAAACAAAGGAATACTTATAGATAAGTAGGTACTTTACATTTCACTGTACAAAATATTTACAACGAAGGCGGCGTCAGTATTAAGTCGTAATCAAAATGATTTGCAATTTTATTGCCTAACACGCTTATTATTCAAATTTTATTTTAACTCGATCAATGTGAGACACTGATTGAATTTTTTCGTTCTGTGTTTCATCTTGGCATTTCGATTTTACATTATTATACATTGTGTATATACAGGGCATTACAGGGTGAGTTTTTCGTAAATTCACATCCAAAAGTAGGTCACAGAGCTCTTCATTCTGAACAACTTTTGTTATAATGACCTGTATGACCTATATAGAAGACATTTAAATATCTGGGCCACGTGCTGACAGAGACACTCTGTGACGACGCGGACATCGAGCGGGAGCGGCGGGCTCTGGCGGTGCGGTGTAACATGCTCGCACGCAGGTTCGCGCACTGTACTCGAGAGGTGAAGTTAACCCTATTCAACGCCTTCTGTCAGACTTTCTATACTTGTCC
This sequence comes from Plutella xylostella, assembly GCF_932276165.1. NCBI lineage: Eukaryota > Metazoa > Arthropoda > Insecta > Lepidoptera > Plutellidae > Plutella > Plutella xylostella. Next base: position 8,322,441 of record NC_064005.1, read on the forward strand.
TTTATGGGTTAACTTCACGAAAAAAGCGTATAATACTCTGAGAGTACAGTATAATGATGCTTTTAGAATATTATTCAGGCTGCCGAGATACTGTAGCGCAAAGGGCATGTTCGCCGACGCCGGAGTCCGCGACTTCTACGCGGTGATGCGGACGCGGATAGCATCCCTTTGGGGTCGACTGAGAGAGAGTCAAAATAGTATTTTGCGTGGTATCTGCGTGCACCTGAGCGAGAACGGGAAACTCTAGTTAAGAGTTTTAAATGTTTTAGCTAGTTTTTAATTAAAAATAATTGACTTGTAGGTACCTATATTGTACCTACCTACTTAATTTTATTGTAATTTATATTTTACTGTATTTATATTATGATGCACATTTTAATTGTAATTATTATTTTTTATGGGTGCTGCCTGAAATAAAGAACATTTATTTATTTATTTATTTATATACAGGTCTAAGATATGATATATATCTTAGACCTGTATGTATAAGATTACATTCTTTTAAATCGGCCAGGTACAATAAACAAATTCACTGACTCGGTGACCATTTCCCTCGCAAAAAGCGGATATGGTTTTGCAAAATACTAAGCTGGCCTCATAAAAGCCTTTTCGCCAACAGCAGCCGTGTTCCAGCCGTGTAATTTATTTAAATTAGCTATTTTTATTTTAATCGTGTCCATTTGAATCTCAACGAATTTCCGTAATTTATTCGCCAACTTAATTTGCATTGTTGGGGTCGGTACTATGGACACTGCGAGATAATTTAATTAAAATCAACACGGTTGAGATCATTTCCTTTACCTTTTGTTGTCTTTGTCTGTTTCAATAAAACATACCTACCCTATATTTATAGAGCGGAAAGAGTGAGTAGCGGGGCTGTAATATCGTTGTTGTATCTAGGCACCGTTGCCATCGATACGTAACTCAATAATTCATAATACAACTCAATAATACAATGCAATAAAGTAGGGTTAAGTAAACCGTGGCAGCACTCTATTAAGACAGTGATAGTATAACGTGGACGAAAGGAGCAGTCAGCAACAGCAGATCTGACCGGCTCATCCTCTCACCACGGTAACAAACCCAGTTCAGTTGAAGTAGGTAACTCTGTGGTTTTAGTAGACCCTTATAAAAAAAACCCACGAATGAGAGCTCGTCAGGCTATCACCGGTACGTTTCGCTCTGCTACCAAAATGTTTTATGCATAAATTATTTTATGTGCTTACCTACCTTGAGTTATGAAGGGCTGGCACGACGACATATAGCATGGAGGAAGATCCAATCCGACAAAGTCTTGATGATCTCATACACACACATTTCTGTTCTTTAGCGATATTTTATCACATCACAAAATCCAGCCTTAGATTAACAAATACCTATACAAACTAAAATATCGTTCACTAAGTATTATAAATTAACAATTAATCCAAACGCGTAAGCGCAGTACAGTACCGACTGACCGCGGCATAGGCCGATAAGGCCGAATTACAACTAGAAACCGAGAGAAAGAACTACCCGCATTTCTTTATAAAAAATATTCGATACAGCCTTGCAAGTTAGTGTATGACCGCCTTGAGATAAATGAGATAATGCGCTCCTCACATTCGAAATCCCATAGATATTAAATTTGATGACTGAAAATGAAAACCAACTTTACTTACATAAGCGAACGTCAAGAACGCATTCTCTCAACGGCCGAAGTATAGTTAGAAACGGAACTAATATTTTTTGGTCTCGCAAATAAGTAAATACTAATATGAAAAATCAAAGCATTGCATTTTGTATGCTTACCAAAATCCCACCTGGAGCGGTGGTAGCTCAGTCGGGTAAGCGCCCGCTTCTCACCCAAGAGCGGGTTCCAATCCCGGCGCTGACATGTACCAATGAGTTATTTTAACTTAAGTACAATGTATACCATCGCTCTTACGGTGAAGGAAAACACCGTGAGGAAACCTGCATATCTAGATTTAGCACATCTAGATATGTGAACCCACCAACCCGCAGTGGACCAGCGTGGTGGGAAATGGTCCAAGCTTACGAAGGCAGTTTAGACCTTGGGGATATGCACAAAGGTTCCACTCGAGAGAGCCAGGTGCAGGTACTTACACCCCCACAGAGAATAGAATAGAATAGAATCCCACCTGTGTCTGTCGCTGTACATAATTATAACAGTCATCCAAACATTCACACATTCTACTCTCATTCTTATAAATACCTAAGTATTTTCAATAACAACAAACGGACCTCACAACTATTATAATAAAACGTCACATTAGGTGGCGGAGCGTGAAAATAACGCCACTTTGATTTCCCCTGCGAGTGGAGACTGCGTCCTGTCATCATCTATTTAATATGGGGTGGCCGCTGGGCGCTACGGAGGGTAATTCGTTGACTTTTTGCTCCCTCCATATTGGTAAAGTTTCCCATTCATGGAGTATTAATAGACTACTGGCTGGATTACGAGTAGGTATTAGTTATAATAGGTACTGTCGAATACATAATTTATAAGTAGGTAAGTACCTACACTTTTCAGGTAAGTACCTTGGTAGTTATACTTAACGTGACCATTTATTTTTTTAGTCAAAGCGGGACACCTGCGGAATTTCATATCCCTCAAAGATACATATATTATCTTTCTTTCTTATCATTATCTTCTTATCTTTTCGCTCAGTTTGCTCAGTGCATCAATTGAAAGTTCAATCCCTACGATGAAAGAGTGAAATGTGAAAGAGATGCATGAATTGTCTTCTTGTAAAGTTGGCATATTTAGGATACCTAAGTACTTAATATGTTTTTATAAATATACCAGACGGGTACACTACATAAATCCGAATTACTTTTTTACGAATATCAAAATTACGATTTTTTTTATTATGAATTTCATAGTTCTAGTAAATTTTAAGTTTCCGAACAACGAAAATTACAAAAAGTTGATAAACGAAATTTCAAACAACAGATTTATTAAAATGACCAAAGTAAATTTTTCGAATGTTATAATTTCGATGTTTTAAATGTACGATTTTTTCTATTATATCGAATTGTTTAAATAATGAATCCCGAAGTTTTAATATTCCGAAAACACAAACCCCGATTGTAACTTAAACATTTTTTTTGCTTCGCTCCGCTTCGCTGTGCTCCGCTTTGTTTTTCGACATCTATGTGCACCTAAACGCTCCTTCTGCTTTGCTCGCGTTGCACCTATTTAAGGTTTTTAAGGTTAAACACTGTAAAAATCCGAGTAACTTAACAACAAATACTACATATTATAGTTTTCTATTTAACACTATATAATATTTTTACTCTATATTTGAAACGCTCCGCTTTGTTTTTCGATATCTTTGTGCACCTAATACGCTCCTCCTTGCTTTGATCGTCGTCGCACCTGTCTTTAGGTTTTGGTTCTAAAGTTATTGACACGTTCATTTTATTTTTGACAAAATCACGAATTATCATATTTTTGGTCCGGATTTGATATTTTCGTGATTATAATAAATCTGTATTTTATTTTTTGGTATATCGTATTTTTTAACGTTCGTGTATTTAACAATCGTAATAACAAACCTTCGTGATTATTATATCTATTAGATTTTTATAAATCGATATTTAAAAAATCGTTATTGCAATATTTTGTAAATTAAGTACATATTCGGTGTTTCAAATTCGGAAAAAAGTTTTTCGGAATTTTTGGGTGTTCTCATACCAGACACTACAAAATTCTTAAACATCATATTTTGATTTTTTTTATAATTTAGTAGTTTAATTTGAAGTCCTTATCATATTTTCACATTTCATAAAAGTTAATACAGATTACATTTTTGGAAAACATGTACTCCCACGCATTTATTCTTTGTTATAAATCGGTAGGTGAGCGAGAAAAATTTATATACACGATAGAGCAAGAGCGAGTCACTGAACGAAGTTACTCGCGGAGTCTCGGTGGAACTCGGAATCATTATTACTCCCTGTACTCTATGTGAGTAAGTGATAAGAAGATGAATAGTTGTCTCAAGTGATTAAAAGAAAGAAAGGAAATATGGAATGAAGTTACAAAATGTAGGTAATTTAAATTATCGTTTGGTCTGTTTATGAAAGCGGGACATTTTTGCCCTCGCGGGGGACAGCGGGACGCACAGCTTGAAAGCGGGACTGTCCCGCCCAAAGCGGGACGTATGGTCACGTTAGTTATACTGGTCGAAATATAATAGGCCCGTTTGGACAGCTCCAAAATGTATGGGATGACAGCTGGTGTCAAACCTAAATCATAAAAAATCGAAACAATAAGTAACTTTTGGTGCTTTAAAAGTTCTTTTTTCTATCGGCTGTTAAATAATAAGCCAGATTATGTGTCTTTTTATGTATTTCATCAAGTAAATCAAGAGTAAATAGCAAATTTGTGTAGCTGTCCAAACGGGCCTATTATAATATTTCGACGACTATAATTGTTTTTTTTCCAAACGTAATTATCACGTTATCATTCATGTCTTCTCTTCTCTTTAACTTCTCCATTGTAAAGTCACGTGACAAAAATTCTATGGAGAAGCAATATGCAAAAGTTGTTCAGATTGACCCCCTTTCCGTTGGTCCACTATTTAAGTATGGGACGCGACTGTATCGTGGTTCATCCTATATTTAGGTAGAAGAAAATACGAGTACTTATTATACTACTAACTATTGAGACTAATCGGATTAGGATAGATACGTCCCAGGTTTCTCACACACACAAGATGTTTCACTGGCTAAATATAGCAGTTTAATTTCAATCGTACCCAGGGTTTACCAATGAATTGCCTCTGTAGGTACGTTAGATTACCTGAGCGATTAAGAGGAATGCAAACGACAGTTTCTTCATACAAACGTAGTCCCCTGGATAATGCCACTATATAGAGCAATACGTTTTTTATATTTAATCTATCGTGATCGTAGCTAGGTACGTATGTTTTCCTTTTTTAAATAAATAAATATAAATAAATATGTGGGGTTATCTCACACACGGCCATCCGACCCCAAGCTAGGCAGAAACTGTGTTATGGGTGTCGGACAGCTGATATATCTACACAAATACATAGATAGATAGATACTAAATATAAATATTAACACCCAAGACCCGAGTACAAATATCTGTCTTTAAACAAATATCTGCCCCAGCCGGGAATCGAACCCGGGACCTTCGGCATAGCAGTCAGGGCCACTAACCACTACGCCATTCGACCGACTGTCACATATTAGTTACAAAAAAATATATGAACCTTTAAAAACCAACAAAATCTACGGGGAAGGTTCGGGCATGGCGCGACAGCAAAAGATCTATGGAAAACCTTGTTTTGAATTCACGCGCTCGTTTGCATCGGTCTTAATTCGTGGCTACATTTATAAAAACACTCTCCCCATTTAGTACCCGTCACAACCGTCGATAATCGGCTCTGTAACAGATATGACCCGGCCAATTGCTATTCTATCATCTATCCGAACCGTTTCAAACTAATTCAAAGTTTTATTTGCTTTGCCAACCCATATTAACAATCAAAGCCCATAGTGTTAGTAGTATAACCCTTGCGGATAAAGAAACTATTAATTACATCATGATATATTTTACTGTAGATCCGTTTAAACTATAAGCTGTCCTTACCAGTTATCCTTACCAGTGTAACCTCAGTTTTAGCAATGTTAGCAGTTAAAGAATTTATAAAGGGCTAGATTTGGCTAAATCCTGCTAGTTGAAGCTATCTAGCTTGTGGTGCACAAATTCCTACCAAGAGATCAGTCGCTGTAAAAAAAGCTTATTTAAGTTTTATTATATATATTTTTTTTAATATTAACAGCAACATATTTAAAAAAACGGAATGGGTATTTATTACGGCTGCGATTTCCCCGATTGTTTCATCACCCGCATGGCCGATGGAACACAACACACTTGTAAAACGTAGCGTGAAAAGGCGTGAGTTTGCTTAGGACCGGCAGATCGCTACACTGGACTGATCGAAACGAGGCTAAAGTATAAGGAAACATACACACAGTGTATGGAGCTCCGTAGATTACGAGTGTTTATTCTATTGATCAACTTGTTTACCTCGCTCTAGGTTTCTCTGTGACGTGATAATAGAGCCGTGGAGTTAGAGATAAAATCCCGTCGTTTTGTTTGATAGTCGTGTGATTAAGAATTCAAAATAATAGAATAGAATTTTAAATCCTGGTATGAACCACCGTCGGCTTCGTGTGTTACTTAAGTTTAGTTGCAATAATTTACCAATATTATGATATACATAACTTATGTTCAGACTACAATAAGTACAGAAATATAGTATTTACTGCTATTCAAGACAATTACTTTGTGTAAAGTAACTATTATTTAATTTTTATTACCCCCTAAGCATTTTAATAAAAAACTTAACTAGAAATTTTAGTTTTTTATTACGTTTACTTATAAAAATACTATTTACAAACAAGGAATTTCATATATTCATAACTTAAAAATACTTATCAAGTAATCATTTACTCCAACCAACAATGGCGCACTTTACTTTAGCTATTGTTCTTCTTATTGATGACAAGGAGCCCTTGGTCCATATGTACCACTTATACAGTGTTATACAGATGTTAAATGCCTTAGAAATCTGTCAAATACCGTTCTAAACACCCGTTAAACGCCGCCGCTGGTAACTTTGCCAATTTCTCCATTGTCGGTTATAACCGACAGGGATTGGTTTATAAATGCAACGTCAAAAAACGTCATATCCATATAAAATTCATGACAGATGTGTCAATAGTTAACCACTACTCCCTTGTTATGCTCTAACCGAGAATGGAGAAATTGGCACTTAGTGGTAAATCGAAATACAGCTTATGTTAAAAAAACATAGTTACGGGCATTGACCAATATTTTACTAGCGTAAGGACAGGCCCAACCGCTCAAGACAATGGCACCCTCGCGCTGGTCCTAAAATCTCATACATCTGTCATAATTTGTTTGAATTGGAGCCAGGGCGCGGATGACATTTTCTTTAGACAAAATGTTAAGACAGGCGCATTTTTTTATCATTGGTTACGAGTGTAAGTTACAGACAGTTCAATAGCTAAACAGTCCTTCTTCCTTAAACAATAGCGAACTGATCGTAGAGCAACTCCCGCACCTTGTAGTACTCGTCGGATAGCACGCCCTCCAGCGCCACGCGCCCGTTGTCCAACTGCAACGAGAGATGTCGTTAGTTATGCATGTTATTTCATTAAATAATATACCTGCTTAACCCTCAAATTCATAGCCCCTAAATTAACAACAAGGTTAAAAATTTATTTGGATCACGCGAGACTCAAATTCCTGTATCGCAACGTCAGTTTGCATATGAATTTGGGGGTAAATCTTTAAATTTACGTTTAAAACGAGAATTTGTAAGTTAGGGCGTGTATTGTACACGTATAAAAGTGTCTATCAACTACGTTATTTCATTTCCATAATCAACACTTATACACTATAATGGCATAAATACACAATAAAATTCATGGGGTGTTCAAATTGGCGTTGGAAGCTATCTCTGTGTCAAATAAATGTTTCTTTCGTTATCTATGTAAATCTCGAAAATCGACAGCTCCATTCAACGCACTCATCTCTAAAATAACCGCCAAGAAATCTACAACCGCACTCATCACACTAACCCCGAAAACCTACAACAGCACACATCACACTCACCCGTCTAATAGCAATAGTTCCGTTGCAGCACGACAGTTCTCCGTTGTTAAACTCGGCCCGTATGTTGTGCTTGGCCAACACTTGCCGTAGGTTGGATAATTTGAGCGAGTTCATGAATGACGCCGTTCATAATATCGATAATTATTGCATGCGGCCCCAGGAATATCTACTGCTGCACTTATCACACTAACCCCTAAAACCCACAACAGCACACATCACACTCACCCGTCTAATAGCAATAGTTCCATTGCAGCACGACAGTTCTCCATTGTTGAACTCGGCCCGTATGTTGTGTTTGGCCAACACTTGTCGTAAGTTGGACAATTTGAGCGAGTTGATGAATGAAGCCGCATGTTCTGAGTTGGGGGCCGGTTCGAGAGACGGGATTAGGTCTAGCGGCTCGTCTGTTGAGGGAAAAGTTTATTTTGTAGAATTTTCAAAAATGGTAGGCAGTTTGCCATCATGTCGGATAGCTTAGTTAAAGGAGCTGAGTCGGTAATTATGGAAAATAAAATAAAACATATATAAACACTTCTACAGCTACTGACTAGATGTATATGCTAAGCGGTTTAGGAGAACCGTCTTCAGTTGCTTCGCATAACTTTTTCTTTCTCCCTTTCCCTCTATTTTGCCTTTAATAGTTTTTACTGTGCAGGTTTTACTTATATTATTTAACTTACTTATGAACCGGGTGGTACAGAGCGACTGGCACACAAACCTGACCCCTCTTATAGTAACATTGCTACCGGCCATACTACTTTGCAGCCCACTGTTCGTATGTATAGTAGTCACCTTGCTGCACGTATGTATAGTAGTGACCTTGCTGTATGTATAGTAGTTACCTTGCTGTATGTATAGTAGTTACCTCGCTGTATGTATAGTAGTTACCTCGCTGTATGTATAGTAGTTACCTCGCTGTACGTATAGTAGTCACCTCGCTGTATGTATAGTAGTCACCTCGCTGTATGTATAGTAGTCACCTCGCTGTATGTATAGTAGTGACCTCGCTGTATGTATAGTAGTTACCTCGCTGTATGTATAGTAGTTACCTCGCTGTATGTATAGTAGTTACCTCGCTGTACGTATGTATAGTAGTCACCTTGCTGTATGTATAGTAGTTACCTTGCTGTATGTATAGTAGTTACCTCGCTGTATGTATAGTAGTTACCTCGCTGTACGTATAGTAGTTACCTCGCTGTATGTATAGTAGTCACCTCGCTGTATGTATAGTAGTTACCTCGCTGTACGTATAGTAGTTACCTCGCTGTACGTATAGTAGTTACCTCGCTGTATGTATAGTAGTTACCTCGCTGTACGTATAGTAGTTACCTCGCTGTATGTATAGTAGTCACCTCGCTGTATGTATAGTAGTTACCTCGCTGTATGTATAGTAGTTACCTCGCTGTACGTATAGTAGTTACCTCGCTGTATGTATAGTAGTTACCTCGCTGTACGTATAGTAGTCACCTTGCTGTATGTATAGTAGTTACCTCGCTGTATGTATAGTAGTTACCTCGCTGTATGTATAGTAGTTACCTCGCTGTACGTATAGTAGTTACCTCGCTGTATGTATAGTAGTCACCTTGCTGTATGTATAGTAGTTACCTCGCTGTATGTATAGTAGTTACCTCGCTGTATGTATAGTAGTTACCTCGCTGTATGTATAGTAGTTACCTCGCTGTATGTATAGTAGTTACCTCGCTGTATGTATAGTAGTCACCTTGCTGTATGTATAGTAGTTACCTTGCTGTATGTATAGTAGTTACCTCGCTGTATGTATAGTAGTCACCTTGCTGTATGTATAGTAGTTACCTTGCTTATTTACTTTATAACCTTTTTCTTGTAAATGTATGTGTTGTTTCTGTGTGTGTTAGAAATAAATAAATTTTCTTTCTTTCTTTCTTGCTGTATGTATAGTAGTTACCTTGCTGTATGTATAGTAGTTACCTCGCTGTATGTATAGTAGTTACCTTGCTGTATGTATAGTAGTTACCTCGCTGTATGTATAGTAGTTACCTTGCTGTATGTATAGTAGTGACCTCGCTGTATGTATAGTAGTGACCTCGCTGTATGTATAGTAGTGACCTCGCTGTATGTATAGTAGTGACCTTGCTGTACGTATAGTAGTTACCTCGCTGTATGTATAGTAGTTACCTCGCTGTATGTATAGTAGTTACCTTGCTGTATGTATAGTAGTGACCTCGCTGTATGTATAGTAGTGACCTTGCTGTATGTATAGTAGTTACCTTGCTGTATGTATAGTAGTTACCTTGCTGTATGTATACTAGTTACCTCGCTGTATGTATAGTAGTTACCTTGCTGTATGTATAGTAGTGACCTCGCTGTATGTATAGTAGTGACCTTGCTGTATGTATAGTAGTCACCTTGCTGTATGTATAGTAGTTACCTCGCTGTATGTATAGTAGTTACCTTGCTGTATGTATAGTAGTGACCTCGCTGTATGTATAGTAGTGACCTCGCTGTATGTATAGTAGTGACCTCGCTGTATGTATAGTAGTGACCTTGCTGTACGTATAGTAGTTACCTCGCTGTATGTATAGTAGTTACCTCGCTGTATGTATAGTAGTTACCTTGCTGTATGTATAGTAGTGACCTCGCTGTATGTATAGTAGTGACCTTACTGTATGTATAGTAGTTACCTTGCTGTATGTATAGTAGTTACCTCGCTGTATGTATAGTAGTTACCTTGCTGTATGTATAGTAGTGACCTCGCTGTATGTATAGTAGTGACCTTGCTGTATGTATAGTAGTCACCTTGCTGTATGTATAGTAGTTACCTCGCTGTATGTATAGTAGTTACCTTGCTGTATGTATAGTAGTGACCTCGCTGTATGTATAGTAGTTACCTTGCTGTATGTATAGTAGTGACCTTGCTGTATGTATAGTAGTGACCTTGCTGTATGTATAGTAGTGACCTCGCTGTATGTATAGTAGTTACCTTGCTGGTCGTGGTGTCGCTCGCGGCTGTGCCTCGGCGGCGCCACGACGGCGGAGAGCCACGCCAGCGAGATGTCCCCGGCGGAGCGCCACTCCAGACCTGACACCAGTGCGTCCGACAGACGCACCTGACGGGATAAGATAAGTTAGTCATGTAAAACTTATTTTTATTTTATTTTAAGGTTAACGCACAGTAGTAGGTATTTAAGCTAACGGTACAATAATAACGAATGTACTACCAACACAGTTATTCACAGATTGATGGATTCTAAAGGCGCAAAACGAAGGTGGATGCAAAAATTAAAACGAATTGTTTTCAAATGATGCCTTCAGAATAGATTCGGGCTAAATTGTATGATAATTATACTGACATATGAATGCTATCCTGCTAAACTAAAAGCATATTTCTCGTCGGGGTATGGCAGGAATTTTCGTAGTATTTTTACCTGGTAAATATGTGACTCGGTGGTTGCGTCTATGGTCTCTCCTCTACTGGGAGTGTATACTTTCTCTATGCCCTCCGCCTCACAGTGTTGCCTGCAAACATTATAAAATAATATTAAAATTAAGCCTTTCATCTGTCTATAGGTACGTCACGACCTTAGCCTCATAACCGGCGCAGCACCTGAATCATCCCATTTCACGTATCTCTAAAAGTCTTTCATTTCAGGTAAATAAGGAAGGTCATGATAGGGTCATAACCATAACACTCAATAATAACAATAGAACAAAGTAGGTATGCAATGCTTTTCATCATTTGGTATAACTAGGTATGGCTAACCTAACCTAAAGACTTACCCCCTTATTCATAAAAAAGTTACTGGACAGATTTGCTATTGAACTGTTTTGTCACTCTCTGTCATAGAACAAATTGTTCTCTGTCAGAGAGGGACAGAACAGTTCAATAGTTAATCCGTTCAGTAACTTTTTTATGAATAAGGGGGTTAGATTTTACGATACCGGTGTAAAGTCTTACCTCAAGACCTTGAGAGCGTCCGGGCCGGCCCTCAGAGCTACTAGTGCACGCGGCTTCACTTGCGACACGATCCTGAAATTACATTACAGTTCATATATTTGAAATTTACACATATATGAGTAATTGATGAACCATGTACATTGTACAATGTACAAGAAAAAATATTCACATCATTTGAAAAGCTCAGTTTAAATTCCTAGAAATTACTTTATTTATATACTACTGTTCCCGCGAGCTTTGCTTCGCCACAAAAAGTTTTCCCGTGGGAATTCCGGGATAAAAAGTAGCATATGTTCTTTCTCAGGGTCTAGACCATATGTATACCAAATTTCATTCAAATCCGTTCAGTAGTTTTGGCGTGAAAGAGTAACAGATAGACAGACAGACAGACAGACACACACAGTTACTTTCGAATTTATAATATTAGGATAAGCCTGTTGTCTTAAACACCAACCAAGCATTATATCATGTAAGTACGAGATGCATTTGCCTACCCAGTGAGAGATTGTGTGCATACCTCAGCAGGGACTCTCCGTCGCATCGCCCCTCCAGCTCTATGTACTGAATTCGAGCTTGTATGTGCACTTGTGTCGTGTAGGAGATGCATTTGCGAGGGATTTCGGGCAGCTCCTCTGGAATAAACAGTTATTTTTTTTAATGATATTATTGAAAAAAAACTTTGCATCGCGTCACCCATCGCTTCTACACATCGTAAGGCATGGCATATCATTAGAACTTTTATGTAGAACGGGAGCCTCACCACTCAGTCGACGCAGACTTCACGCAACGCATACTATTAGGTTTCATAAAATAGCGTAATAGGTCGCGAGCCGTATCGCCGTTTATGAATGAGTACAATGCACTCAGGGTGCACATATAGAATCTTGATGTTCAGGTTTGCTCACGATGTTTTCCTTCACCGTCAGAGCGATGGTATATTGATACATGTCAGCGCCGGCATTCGAACCGGCATCTCTGGCGTGAGAAGAATTTGAATAATAATTACCTTCAGTCTCCATTTTCTGCGGCGCGGCGGGCGACACGTCTTTCACGTCTCCCTCCGTGTCTATGATCTCCGCTAGTCTGTAGTCCTCGGGCTGGAAATTGACAAACAATAGGGTGATTTGCACCAAACAATTCAACACATTTAAATCTGTTTTTCGCTTGCTTTGACAGTATAGAGTCAGAGCAACACATCAACAGATTTAAATACGTTTAAACATCTGGAAAAAGTCACGCTTAGTCTATGTTCTATCATCTTTAACACTAAAGTATTTCACGAAGTAGCCTCTCCGAGTACCATTTTTGTTACACAATAGTCTTTAAACAACAGCCCCAAACAGGGATCGAACCCGGGGCCTTCGACATAGTAGTCAGGGTCACTAACCACTACCTACACCATTCGGTCGTTGATAAATGTTTATATGTTTACCTTGATAATCTCTCCGTAGTCGTCGTATCTTGTCCGCTCGTCGTGACACGGATACATGGCGTGGTGACGCTTGTTGGACTTGAACCTGTCACAGTTGTTTATATTATTATTTATTAGTTAGTTTGAGTGCCAATTTAAAATTATACTTTGTGCTATTTGCGTCTGTTCAAAGATATTATAATTATGAAATAAGGGGTTCATTTGATTTACCGGAGCCATTCAAATTCAAACTGTCTTACAGAGAAACTGGTTAAGATAAACACCTCTATAAGGCTGCGTCCCAGTAGGCAAACTGCACGTGTTGAGTCTACTCTATGGGCCGAGTGTAATGTGTGTCGTTATGAATATTGAGTTACCTGGACGCGGTCCGGTGATCGCTGCGAACGGGTATGTCGTGTCTTCCCGTCACCACCATCATCTCCAGAGAGTCATCGGAGTCAGAGTCTGACGATATGCCGGCCGGGTCTTCTCTGTGGGCAGAGTGTGACATGTGATGTTATGAATATTGTAGGAATGCAATCATAATGACTCTGTGGGCAGGATGTAAAATGTTATAAACATGAGATGATTGCACAAGAAAGATAGCCTTCCCTGTAAGAAGCAACATTGGTTACGGTTAATATTTCATTAGGTTGGGAACATATTTAAAAACAAACAACACACGCACTCACGCCTTGTACTAGGGGCAGATATTTGTTTAAACACAGATATTTGTTCTCGGGTCTTGGATGTGCCCGTAAAATGGCAATAGGCCCGCCCCCTATTACATTGGGACTAACATAACACTCTGGCGAAAAGTGGGTGCAGCAATGCACCTCTGCCTACCCCGCAAGGGAGTACATTAGTACAAGGCGTGAGTGTGTGTGTGTGTGTGTGTGTTTTTTGTATCTTTATAGAATAACGCTCAAATTTATAGACTGTATTGCAAATTTACAACCAGATTAAAATTGAGTTTGAAATACACGATTTTCGACAAAAGTTCAAATTCGTATATCACAACGTCAATTTTAAACCTATTGTAAAGTATCAAGAAGCTCTATGAATTTGAGGGTAACCCTCCAGGTGACTCACTTGACGGTGTTGTTGAGGCTGGTCTTCTGCTGCAACAGGAACTGGTCCAGCTCTGCCCCCTCGAGTCGCACCCGCTTCTTCACCGTCACTCGACACTCGACTCTATCTCGTTGCATTAAGTGCTATACTCACTTGACAGTATTATTAAGGTCAGTCTTCTGCTGCAACAGGAACTGGTCCAGCTCTGCCCCCTCGAGTCGGACTCGCTTCTTCACCGTCAGCTCGATGGTGCGGTCTCCACCGCGTTCTATGAGGTCCCGGGCGAGCGTGCCTGGGGATGTTCTGGGGGGGAGATTGGGGGGTTTATTATTTTGATTTGAATACATATATTTGATTTTATCCACTACGCCATCATGGCTCAACAAAGATACCTCATCATCATCAGCCAATAACTATCCACTGCTGGACATAGGCCTCTCTCAAGGAGCACCACAACACTCGGTCCTCGGCCTTCCTCATTCAGCCACTACCGGCTACCCGCCTAAGGTCGTCGGTCCAGCGGGCAGGAGGGCGTCCCACGCTGCATTTGCTTGTCCGTGGTCTCCACTTGAGAACTCGAGAACAAAGATACCTACTGTACATAAATAAAACTTAGTTTTCACTCACCTAGCGGTCAACACAATAGAGTTTACAGCGTGCGGGGCCCACTGCAGAAACAGGTCTCTTGCGAACCCGCACTCGAGGTCAGGGAACGACGCCAACACCACCTTAACAAATAGATAAAGAGAACATTTATTATAATTACATTATTTATTGCACATCAAATTTACGTGTACATAGGCGAACTGAACTCTTCATTGGAAGGAGACCCGTGCCAAAGCAGTGAGGACGTGATGGAAGGAAAATACACTGGCGAACAATTTAAAAGTTCCACCTGCCATTGCCATTCCATACTAACAAATACAAATCGTTTATTTGGTGCTAAGTAAAGGTTCACACAAATGCATCTTATCTCTAGAACCTACACTAGGATTCCCTGTGTTGTAGGAGCTAGCTTTCACTCTTAACTCTTATATTAACCCGTTTACATTTGATTTGAATTGATTATTGTTATCTTATTGTTGATATATGTACTTACCTAAGTAGTAGTATTGTATAATGTTATGTCACTGAAACCTTTTCATTGCCCGTGATATGTATTATGTATATCAATGGCTGTCTAATACATTTGGTGGCCAGAAAATGGGACCATCTGCTATGTGAATGTAATATTAAATTGGTCTGAGTATGCATAGCTGGTACCTTTGGCCCAGGGGTCCGGTGCACCTCGGCGGCGGAGTGGCACAGCTGCACGTGGCGCAGCGCGAACGGGTTGCTGCGGGCGCCCTCGAACGCGCGGGTCATCTTGTTGGACATCCATTCTATCTGCGGGGGGGGATTTGAAAGTTATATTATTATGTGGTGCCATAGAGTGTGTTTTAGCTATTATATTAAAATGCAGAGAGTACCAGCACATTATATGTTAGACAGCAGCATAGAATACGAAGTCAGCCCCGAGTCCCGGTTCCTCCACAGCTGGTCCAACATGTGAGCCAACTGTAGCACTCACAAGGATCCTATAGACCAATATCGCGCAATCAAAAGCTCTCCATTTTTACAGCTTGTTACCTTTTAGAGTATACCTTGGGGTCTAGAATAGGCCTCGGTTTTCGCTATCACAGGATTCTAATACTACTCAATAATATATCCTACTCAATCAAGCTATAACATAAATATTCAGCAAAAGAATCACTCTAACCTGTGATTTAGGGAACTCCAGCACATTATAAGTCACATTAGACAGCAGCAGCAGCGAATACGCAGTCAGCCCCGAGTCGCGGTTCCTCCAGAACTGGTCCAACATGTGGGCCAACTGTAACACTCATAAGTGAAGCCTAGACCACAGAATCAATATCTGTTGATGAGGTAAGGAGCTTACCTGTGATTTAGCAAACTCCAGCACATTATAAGTCACATTAGACAGCAGCAACAGCGAGTAGGCCGTCAAGCCCGAGTCTCGGTTCCTCCAGAGCTGGTCCAGCATGTGAGCCAGTTCCAGCACGCGGCCCGCCGTGTCGGTGCAGACGAGGACGCAGCCGCCGCCGCGGAGGCCGCTGAGGATTGTGGCTGGGGAGGGGAGGGGTTCGTGTTAACATCATCATCATCATCAGGTTCTGGTATCCCTAATCAGGGACATAGGGCTTGAAGTGTAGATTTCCACTCTGACTGTGTTATTATTATTTTACATAAAAACATAGTATAAAGGCGAACTTAATGGTAGTAGCATGCTCTACTAGTTAAACTTTGGTGATGTCGAGAAAATGATTGGTAGAGGAGAAAAGTTTATCTAAATCAAGACACAGAGATATACTTATGACGACCGAATGGCGTAGTGGTTAGTGACCTGACTACTGAGCCGATGGTCCCGGGTTCGATTCCCGGCCGGGGCAGATATTTGTTTAAACACAGATATTTGTTCTCGGGTCTTGGATGTGCCCGTAAAATGGCAATAGGCCCGCCCCCTATTACATTGGGACTAACATACACTCTGGCGAAAAGTGGGTGCAGCAATGCACCTCTGCCTACCCCGCAAGGGAGTACATTAGTACAAGGCGTGAGTGCGTGTTTTTTTTTTTTTTTTTTTAGATATACTTACTTAAACATAATAACTATAAAAATGATGTTGATTGGGATGTGAATAGCTTGATGATTGGTTATTGTTATTATGGACTTTCAGTCCATTTCTGCAGGAATTTAAACTGACTACATAAATGACAGTAAATTATTATAATATTGCTTATGGTTTGTCTTTTCCATAGTAACACATCTAAATGGTTATTTAGCCACCTTCGTTCTGACTAGGAATGTTGGTGACCCATTGATACAACAGACAAGTTATGTGAGAGGTTAAAATTAAAGCGTGTAGCATACTTCATTCAACTATTGTGTTATAATTTAATATGTATATCAGGTGGCTTCACTGGAGCAGGGGAATGCTGGACACGATGCACCGCCAACAAACTTACCTGGAAGAAAATGGGGGAGGCCTTTGCCCAGCAATGGGATGACCTATAAAATACTTAGATTTTAGGTATACATAGTTCAAGTGCATGCATACACATAAATATATTATTATGATATACAAATAAATACTACTGAATTATATAAATAAATTTAATAATTATAATATTGAATTATATAAAACTAAACTTAAACAATTACCATTAATATTAATAATGCATGAATTGTGTTACTTTAAACATAATTAAATACTAATTTGAATGTTACATTATAGGAGGCTTATAATAAATAATAAATAATAAAAAATATCAGGTGGATCATGAATCATCACCATGGATCTCCTTATTAAATCCTTCAAAATTATTCATCTTAGTATCATCATTCTTAACAAGAAATCAGAAATTCCACTTACTCATCAGCTTCTCATCCCTCAACCTCCGTCTCTGCTGCACATGGTTGGCGTTCATAGCTCCAACCAACATCAGCGACGGTCTCAGCAACCTCTCCACCTCGCAGCCGTTGAGATGACGCTCCTTCTTGTGGTTGAAGTCTGGTGCATAGACTATGTCCTCTTCACCAGGGGCGGATATCCTCCAAACTGTGCCTCCAAGGGTGTGGCCAGCCGGCAGGGGGACGATGCGGATGCCTAGACCTTTACCTGTAATAAGATGGATATGAGGAATGATTATTGGTTAGACATAGTAAATAAGGCATGGTACATGAAACAGGGTATTTTGTAATTGTAATATATCCCATTTATACCAGAGATGAATTCAAATCATAGCAAAGAGCTAGAAATTGAGTGATAAAACAGTGCCAAAGGGCCATTACAACATAATCTAGAATATACAGAAAGAACTATTGATATTCCATATTCAACAAACTGACTTCACCAGCAAATCGTCAGAAACTTACCTTTCATATCAATAGTTTGATTGTACTTCAACTGAACAATGCGGTCAAAGGCATTGTCAACATCATCTAGTGTGAACAAATCAAACTCCGACACATTCCTGTGTGCCTGGTACAGGTCATACATGAACATCTGACCCATTTTGTACACCGGGAGAGTGGCGTACACTGGGCAGTTCAAACCAAGCTTGCCTATTGCATATGGTAACGCCCCAAGATGCATAGGATCTGAATGGGATAGTAGCACTGCATCTATACTGTTGATGTGTCTGGAAAATAGAACAAGTTGTCATCAGTGCTTGTAAATTTGTTTTCATCAAAAGTCTAGATTCTAGTTACTCGGAGTATGGGACTGGGACTTGAGCGCTGCATTTGCTTCTTGTGGTGAAAGTTTTAGATGCTGTCAGGAAATCATGATGATGATGATGACAGCAGTTTTAAAAAAGCATTTAAGAGACTCCCAAGTATACGCGACTAATAAACATAACCTCAAATGTGTACCTTTTCAAGTCCTTGATAAAGTCAATATCGAACTTCTCATCCCATCCACAGTCCAGAAGGATCTTAAACTCGTCTATTTGGAGTACATAGCACGGGGGAGACTCATCAATAACACCAGAGAGGCAGGTCAACTTAATAATCGAAGTCATTCTGCCGGGATCTGAGTTTATTTCGAAAATAAATAGATAAACGATAAGGCTTTTCACATAATGCTCCAAAGTTTAAATAAATGATTAGATTTCAGTTTCTCCCTTTTGCTGAAATTACAAAATAAACTAAACGCGCGAGCGCGAATCTAAATAATTTTGTTGCCGTTGCCGTTGTTAAATAAAATGTCAACTGTCAAATTACAAGCAACAGCAAGACAGCGTCAAATGTTGTGTTCGTGTCAGTTCGTGACTCTATACATCTCAAGCTCAGAATAATGACTTATGCCTTGATCCACTACCACCATATTTATTACTTCAATGACCAACACCCATAGAACAACGCGGACTCGGTTGTACCCTCGGGAAGCGTCATAGCGATGTTTCAAGCCAAAAAGTCTGCCAATTTTTGCGGGGGGCAATTTTACCGTTTAAATTGATTATGTCTCATGGGACATGTCATTATGAGTTTTAATTCTTAGCAATAAAGGGTTATGTGAAGAGACATTTTATTATGAACACAGTGTCGTCATTCTTTCTTGCCATGGATGTAACAATTATCGATAAGCGTTATCGATGAATTCGAGATTATGTGTAATAATTTTAAATTTAATTAAATTATGAATGATTAACATGATGAAGCATTTATTTCTATAACTAGAAGAAATGCTTCCAAAAAAGTTAACCATATGATTTACTTGTCAAACTAAACATTTTTTTGCTATACGACTAAAATGGTTTTTCTGCTCCATAGAAACTTGGTTGGATTTTTACATCTTGAATTTCCTGAAAGCGATGACCAAAAAATGTCATAATGACCCCCTACAGTCGTCGAAATATAATAGGCCCTTATGGACAGCTCGAAAATGTATCGGATGACAGCTGTTGTCAAATCTAAATCATAAAAATCTAAACAATAGGTAACTTTCGGTGCTTCAGAAGTGATTTTTTCTTTCAGCCGTTAAAAGATAAGCCAGATTATGTATCTTTTTATGTATTTCATCAAGTGAATCAAGAGTAAATAGCAAATTTGTGTAGCTGTCAAACGGGCCTATTATATTTCGACGACTGTAGTCAACCCTGTTACGCTTACGTTCACCACTATTGTAATATCTCCTATAGGTATCAGAGCAATTTTTTGAAAAATAAAATACTTAAACTATCTGTAACCTCCTTTAACTGTGACCTTTTTGTCGATAAGCACATATTTACATACTGGTACATCACTATGGCATTTTTCTGATATTGGTTGCTAAGCAACGGCTAATATATATAACAATAAACCATGACCGAAGGCGATCAAATCTGTGATCAAATCCGTAAATCCGAATATGCAATGAAGCTGTCATAACAAATCATTTTATAGTGCCACAAACTTATCTGTTCCGGTGAGAGCGAACTAAATTGATCCATATCTCATTACATACTAATTAATTGTATATTGATATATATTAGATGGGTTTATTAAAACCTCAAGGGCAAATTACCACTACGGGGAAACTTAAAATCTTATAGAGCAACAGTACGCGTACCAGTGCGGCAGGTCCACTGTGGACGCGGCGCGCGACATGTTGTCCCGAGTGATGAGTCACCTGGAGGGGCGCCGGCAGGTCGCAGCTATATTTTGTGACTTGTCGCGTGCCTTTGAACTGGTGAATCACTCACTGCTATTAGAGAAACTTAAGGCGTATGGCGTTGAAGGCAATTTCTTCTCAATAGTAAGTGAATTCCTCCAAAACCGTCAGCAATGTACCAGTGTCCGTAACATTAAATCAGACCTACAATATATCGGCGACAGTGCGGTGCCACAGGGCTCTGTAATGGGCAACAACCTGTTCCTCCTACTCGTCAACGACCTGACGACGGCATCGGACGAAGCCGAATATGTTCTGTTCGCTGATGACGGCTGTGTCATTGTTGCGGCAGACAAATTTCACGAACTAAAAGAAAAAATTACCAAGGTAATGGCGTCACTCGCTGATTGGTTTGGTGCGAACGGGATGCTTCTCAATGTGGAGAAGACAAACATTATGCACTTCCAACTAAGAAGAGTGAGAGGCCACGATCTGGATGTAATGTGCAATGGACTACCTGTCCCACAAGTTGACCAAGTGAGATACTTGGGCTTCACGGTGGACAGCGCGCTCACTTGGTCGGCACACATTGACCTCGCCTGTGGACGACTAGCGTCTGCTTGCTTCGCCCTATCACGTCTAACGCCTAGTTTATCATTTGACAACTTAAAAAAAGCGTACTACGGCTACTTCCACTCCATCCTAACTTATGGTATAGACGTGTGGGGTGATGCAACTGACGCTGATAAAATTTTTAAAAAACAAAAAAGAGCCGTGCGTATAATTGCTGGGACTCCCTGGGACCATCCCGCAAGAGAATTGTTTGTACAGTACAAAATACTAACTGCACCATGTCTTTATATATTAGAGGTAGCGAAGTATGCGACACGGAACCTTAGCAACTTACAAGTAATCGGTGACACTCACAACATAAACACTAGGCAGCGCCACCGCCTGTGCACGCCCGCGAGGAGACTCGCCAAGTCCGACAAGACGCTGGGCGTGCTGGCCCCCAAGGTGTACAACGCTCTGCCTAGTGACATTAAGTCTGCCCCGAGTGACGCTGTATTCATTGGCAAGCTCAAAAAGTTGTTGGTTAGTATGGCCTGTTACTCCACTAGTGAATTTTTCAATAATGTATCACTATCTATCTCTATCTATCTATCATGGCGAGCTGATTTTCCGCATTTAGCCTCCAAGGTGGGCCATTATGCGTGAAATACCTATGGGGTGACTAGCTATTAAGCCACCCAAGCTCACGCCAGAAAGCCAGTAGACGACCTAGGTTGCTCATGACTTCCCGGAGGGACCCCGGAGATCCGAGGATTTTTGATCGTATTGTCTCCACGCCTTTGCAATGTAACAAGACATGGGAAGCTGTTTCATCTTCCTCCATGCAACTTCTGCAAAGAGGAGTGGTGGAGATTTTCATGCGATGTAGGTGTTTATTTAACCGGCAGTGGCCTGTTATGGTACTTATCACGACACGTAAGTTTGCTCTGTCCAAGCATAATAATTTGCGTGTTAGTTTAGTATTAATTAGTGGTACAAAAGCTTTTGTTTGTTTGCACTCGGCACTGTTACTCCAGAGATTGGTGTGGCATTCTGTCGTTCGGGAACGCAACCAAGAGCGAATTTGGTTGAAAGGGATCGGTACTATCGGCTCTGGGCCTATTGGTGCAGTGTCAGATCCCTTTCGTGCAAGTTCATCAGCAGCGTCGTTCCCCAGCGACCCGCTGTGCCCTTTTATCCACTGGAGGGTTATGGTATTGTTTTGTGAGGCAAGCGATTCTAGAGCTGAGTGACACTCTAGTACTAGCCCCGAAGTTATAGTTTTGCTAGACAAAGCTAGCAGAACTGCAGCACTATCAGATAGGATACGAATACGTTGATTCGTAACCTTTCTAGATTTGACTGTGGTTGGGTGTTGGCATTGAGTATGAATGGTCTGGAGTCCAGACCATTCATACTCAATGCCAACACCCAACCACACCACACCACACTCATCCCAAGTGTTTTTTTCCTCAGTGACTCATCCCAGCCACTGAGGGAAACTACGTCATTGATCCCATATACCACGCCAACAGGTTCAGGTTATCAGGTCAGTTATTTAGGTAACTAGTTACTTAAACTTAACTACCTAAGTTAGGTATGTTCCTTCACACCGAACAGCCCCTCATTTTTGGTGGAATATTTATTTGTCGGTACAAGGTATACCTAGTTAAAACTATTTTGTCTTCCCAGAAGAAACATCTAACTAAGCGAGCTTTTGGTAACAAATCACGCTGTGCAAGCGCTGTGCCCATAACGGATATACTTATATAGTTACAGTTAGGTATAAGTACACTATGGGCACAACCACTGATAGTATAGAAGTATAGAGCTACAATACTACTCAATCTTTTTTATCAAACTGGGACCGTGGAATGGTCGCCTAAACGCACATAGAGGGTATGTGCGTTTAGGCGTAAATTTTAGTTCCACTTCCACCGTCTATCGTAGCGCTAGCGTTGCTAAAATTCGTTTACTTCATGCTTTCCTCTAGACCTCATATTATCGTTTGCATAATAATATCATTATCTGCATCAGCAGGGAATACATTTCCACTGTTGGAGATACGCCTCATCCGTTCAGTCACAGAGCACCTTTAGCTCATAAGAGGCAGAGATAAGGCAATATCGAAGTTCACATCACACCAGTCGTAAGTCGCATAAGACTAAAAGTCGAAGCTCGTCTCATCCAATGTGAACAGTTCCATATAAAGTGTATGGTGACAGCATTCGACTTATGCGACTTACGACTAGTGAGAACGGGGGGTTTTAGTTTTCACTCATAAGAAAAAAACAATTGAACAATTGAATGAATACTCATAGAATAAAATAGGGTTTAGCTCAGTTATTTACTTCTAAGGTCTAGTCGAGCACTTCGTCTATCAACACCATAGAATCATAGAACAACGCGGACTCGGGTAGGTTATCACCACAAATGATTAGTTTTTTTTCTCTCTCTCGCAGAGCAACTTTAGCAGCTGCATATAGGTACGATAACATTATTTTGTAACTAGTTTTAAGTCTAAAATAAAATGCATTTTTAATATTTTTTCATTTTATATTTCCATTTCACATTATCGGTTCACATGTATGCTTAACATTTATGTACAAGAAAAAAAGTAACAAATTCCATTCAACAAAAACGTGTGTTTTGGACTGAAACGGCATTGAACTAACACAAGCGCAAAATATATATTTTAAATAATCATAGTTGGATGATAATAGCAAGGTCAAAAACTATTTCAAATCAATGGAATATGATACTACTTATATGAAAAAAAAAAACATTACTTATTACATATTTGGAACAAAATATTTTGTGCGGCATGTCTTGATTGCTACTAAACATTATTTTGAATATATATCAACATAGTTAACTCATGAATGGCCCAGTAGATTACAGATACTTATTGAGAAACAGAAAATTCATCCGGTCACCCCAACAACAGAAATCAGCATTTAAAACTGCCGCCATCAAACACGCAGTATCAATAAAACTAGATTAAAAATGTAAATATTCTTAACATAAGAATAACTACAACAGAACATAGTATAAATAGCTCACTGGAATTAAGAAATAAAAACACGTTCGTAGTATAGTTACTTGGTATTGTACAATCGTCAGGTTCCATTTAAGTTATATAGTGGTAACAGGTTGAGGTATACATTTTACTACTGTTCCATTAAATACTCTATTTAATATTACATGATAAAATTTATATATCTACACATGTAGTAGTAGTATAATTACATTTAGGTACCAATTATCATCTTTCTTTACTCACATTCCCAAAAATATATATATTGTTATAAAATTGTACAAAATACTCCATGCAAGGAACAGACTTTTTCATAAATATTGCTCTGAGTTTCTTTTAAAATAACTTTTTTAACATTTACAATGCAACTGGGATATTATCTGAATATAATGTCGATAAATAACAGTGTATTTAATAAACGCACCGAATACGGTTACTGCATCGCAATAATTTGTACAATAGGGAAAAACTTTTACAGCTTTTCAGAAAAAAAGCTATCGACGCCATTTTGTTCGATCGTACAACATAATGTCAAACCTTCCGCGCCTTAAAACTAGATAAAATTTTAATAGTTTACAAAAATAGTAACAAGTTTTGTACTAAATCCGTCCAGTTTTGTACATTTACGGCGCGGGGACGCCAAAATTTTCAAACAGATTAATTTTTCATATATAAAATCAAACTTTATTTATTTTCAGACAATTTTGCTATACATATCATACTAATAATAAAAAAAAAACAATTAAAAATTTTGCACGTAATATTACTCTTTCACAGCCATCATTCCACAGACTAGAGTCTGTCAATTAATTAAAATAATATAGACAATTTTGATTTTTTACACATTTCTAAAGTGTTGTTATTTTATTTAACCAGTGATCTACAAGTGCAACTATAATAAATCAAATAAATTCTTCCCATAATTTCCACCATCGCTATCCATTACCCCATAACCGAAGTAAAATTAAATACTTAAATGCAGACTAAACAAAATATGGCAAAAGATCTTATTCCAAACTCGTGATATATTACAACTTTCCTGTGGTGTTTCCAACACTATGGCACAATCAAAATGCATCCGAATCATACCAATAAAGTTCCAAATAAAGGCTAGCTAAGCTATATGTCAATAAAAGCTAAAGTAATTCCAGCGACCCCACGCCTTTCGTTTCTACTAAAGAGTTGTAGATATTGCAGGTAATATTACACTAGTAACTTACCATGGCAAGGGCGGGCTACACAGCCAAGCCGACTTGGTCGAAGATTGGCAGTGTGTAGCGCGGCCCCAACCAACACTGTGTAAAGTAACGCACGACTAACAATAGTAATACTAACATTATTACTAAAAACATCACGTCGAAACATTACAATTCTAGTAGGCATCACTTTGTGATGTGTCCCGCACATATTGCGCCTACACACATAAATATTTACGTTTAACACTAAGGTACTCAATTCAACACTCGCATTCAAAACCAACTGTGTTACACACAAGAAGTCTTTTTACAAACAAAAAAGTTTTCAATTTTCATCGCCACTCCTTGCCGCCAAAACTTGACAGTGACATTGACAGCTGTCAGTTTGTTTTTTCTTTTCGCGTCCGCGCGGCTGTACTGCCAGTATTATTCCCGCCGTGCACGGAGGTCGTCCGTTTATCGGAGACAGGCCTCGAGCATTTCTACGAAGAGTTTGTTCATGGGGGCGCGGCGGTCGCGGTTCACTCCGGACCAGAAGCGACGCACGGCGAAGTCCGCGTGTCTCAGAGCTGGCAACACGAGTAACAGCTGTTGCAGCGCCGCCATGGCGTTGTATGGCCTGGAAAGGGATGGGATTCAATGGTTATTTTACTGCAAAATTTGGATATTAAATTATGTATAATGTATAATGTAAACCTCTAACATCTAAGCAATTTGTGATGCTTTAGCTGAATAGAAATTTAACTGTTACACTGGGACAGGTGATAGAGATCCAATAGCTATCAGTACCAATCCACAGAAAATAAATAAAGGTGTGCCATCACCGCAATGGACTAAGCTTACGAAGGTACTTTAAACCTTGAATACAATAAAATACAGACTAACAGAAGAAACATTATTGTCCATAGCGTCAAAAACGCACCAGCTCAGCATGTGCTTTAGAAAAACCATTTAGTTCTCACCTGAGCGTAGAGATGGCGTCATTGAGCGCCGTCAGTATGGAGTCTCGGAAGCGCCTCAACGCCGCATGCTCGTCGATCCTCGCCTCTGAGTTGGCTAAAGCCAGGGCTTTTAGTAGGTAGCACTCTTCGCGTAATGCTGAGGCGCGTTCTAGACGCTTCGCCACGCCCGCTATCTGAAAGTATGGAGGAATCTTTAATATATAAGTAAGAATATGAAGACGGCGGTTATAAAATTGGTGCAGCAAGGAGTATTGATAAATCTAATAGAGCGAGATAGATTGAGCCCGGCCGCCATAATTATATTTTTAGCTCCGTTTCGCCATAAATGCGTGCCTGTGGGAAATCCGGGGCAAAAAGTAGCCTATACGTTAATCCAGGCTTCCTACCTACCGGTTGTTCAGTAGTTTTCACGTAGGCGACTAACAAACATAATACCATACCTACAGACATTTACAAACGACTAACCTGTAAGAAGAGATCGTGCGACCAACAAACATACTAAACTACCTACAGACATTAACTAACTACTAACCTGTAAGAAGAGATCGTGAGCGCCTATCTCCCTCGCCTGCGCCTCGTCGAGGCTGAGGTCGTGTGCGAAGCGCAGGCGCAGCGGCGCGGACGACATCGAGCGGTACGCCGTCATCAGCGAGAGCATCTCTACCCACGGCACTTGAATACATACCCACTTGTCGCTACTATTATGTTGTGCTCCCATTATAGTGACCCACTTATGTCGCTACTATTATGGTGTGCTCCCAATGTAGTGACACAAAAAATATAAGCTACTAGCCGATCCCGTGAGCTTTGTTAAATAAGGAAATATAACCTACTAGCTGATCCCGCGAGCTTTGTTAAATAGTTTTCCCTTGGGAAATCCGGGACAAAAAGTAGCCTATATGTATGTTAATCCTGGGTGTCACCTTCCTACCTACCTACCAACCAAGTCTCCTATATTAAAAGTAGCCTATATGTTAATCCAGGGTGTAAGCTTATTACATACCAAGTTTCATCACAATCCGTTCATTAATTTTCACGTAGGCGACCAACAAACACATCAACATACAGTTCTCCCATATTAATAATGCGCATGCAAATCTTCGCAAACTGTCGTATTCCCGGAAACACCCGAATCATTTCTTAAACAAAGCACTTGCATTTTGATCCTTGTTCGAAAGAAATAGTAGTCAATATCATGTGACACATAATCGAAAACAATTTGGGCGGTCGGTGGCTGTCACCGATCAGTCAAGGGTCTCAAGGTCAAGATCAATATTACTTTTGTGAAATTATAAAGAGCTGCAATTACACATCGTTCTTGTTATTTTTTTCAAATGTGAATTTAATTTCAACTTTAATTATTTTTTACGATGCCATATTATGAGGCACATTTAAGAATAAAATATACGTCACATTGATAGACTTCACTTTGCCAATAAAGCCACACCCAAAAGACCAAGTTTGTAATTGTAATATTATTGTGAATGATCAGCGCTGTAAATACTTTTGAACTGAGATTTTAATGTAAACATTTTTATTAATGTGAAATAATCAGTGCTGTAAATACTTTTGAACTGAGATTTAAAAAATTTAATATAAACCTGTGTTTGAAATCCATTTCTCCTTATAATATAAACCTTGTGTTATTCAAACCTTCTTTCATCCATCTTTACATCAGCTTCAGTAAGACACTTGAAAAGTACCTACTGTAACATTTTCGAAGTAAATGTTAATATTATGGAATATTATGAATTATTGAATCAAATTTCGTTACTGATAAATCAATTATCTCTTTTAGCACCAATTACATAATTCTACTAAAATTTCATGAAGAAAATGCACTTAACCACTCTAAATACATAATAGTTTTCTAACGCTCGGGAATACGACCGTTGCCGAACAATGACGAAGATTTCTATGTGCATTATCAATTTTGGGGAACTGTACCTACAGACATTTATTAGTTAGTTACCTGTAAGAATAGATCGTGAGCGCTGACTGCCTTTGAGAATTGTGATGTCGGGGTGCATCTGCATACCAGAACAGACGGGAGATTATTTAACATCGGTCTCCTAAAGTCAAAAAGACTACGCCTAGACTTAATTGCTAGAGAACTGTTATATGCTGATGATGCTGCACTTGTCGCAAACTCAGAAAATGAGCTTCAGGAGCTGTTGACGAGGTTTAGCAAGGCATGTCACTTATTTTCAATGAGTATCAATCCCAAGAAGACTGTGGTCATGGTGCAAAGTGTGGATCGGCCGCCTAAGATCACACTCGACGGCGCTGTCCTTGATGTCGTGGATCACTTCTGCTACCTCGGTTCAATAACCACATCAGCTCTGACAACTGACAAGGAAATAGACTCTCGGATTGGCAAAGCATCGACCTCATTTGGAAAGCTTTATACTCGCGTATGGAGAAACTCAAAGCTCACCACTCACACCAAAGTCCTTGTATACCAGACTTGCGTCCTAAGTATACTATTGTACGCTTCGGAAACATGGACTACCTATGCTAAACAAGAACGCAAACTTAATGCTTTCCATATGCGTTGCCTAAGATCTATCCTTGGAGTAACGTGGGAGGACAAAGTGACAAATCGGAATGTCCTGGAGAAGACGCGTTGTTGCAGTATAACAGCCATCCTAAAGCAACGTCGTCTCCGCTGGCTCGGTCATGTCCACCGAATGGATTCTGGGAGGTTGCCACGCCAAGTAATGCTGGGACAGATCGCTGATACCAAACGACCAGTGGGAAGACCAGCTCTACGCTTTAAAGACTGCTGCAAGCGTGACATGCATAGTTTCGGATTACAGACAAACAGCTGGGAAACACGCGCCGAAATGAGACCTGAATGGCGCCGCGATATTCAAGCAGGCATGGCGAAGCATGATGAAGACTGGCTTGAAAATCTAAAGCAGAAAAGAATTCGCCGTGCTATGTCTCCTCCGTTGGAATCGCGTTACGTCTGCAACCATTGTGGCAAAAAATGTCGTGCTGCTATTGGACTATACAGCCATCAACGACGGTGCGGCCGTCGTAACTCATAACCCACGAGCGCTGCAACAATCATCTATACAGATGCTGTGGCCAATGATGATCTCCCTCGCCTGCGCCTCGTCGAGGCTGAGGTCGTGTGCGAAGCGCAGGCGCAGCGGCGCGGACGACATCGAGCGGTACGCCGTCATGAGCGAGAGCATCTCTGCCCATGTCACTTGAATACATACCCACTTGTCGCTATTATGTTCCCAATGTAGTGACACAAAGAAATATAACGAACTAGCTATTGACAGAGGTCCGCTTCGCTTCAAAATAAATGCCGACAAAAAAAACATACAGACGAATTGAGAACCTCCTGCTTTTTTCGAAGTAGGTTAAAAATCCGTGATAAAAAGTAGCCTATATGTTAATCCAGGGTGTGAGCTTCCTAAATACCAAATTTCATCGCAATCCGTTCATTACTTTTAACCTGGAAGACTAACAAACATACCAACATTCCTACAGAAATTTACTAGTTGTTATTTATTTATTTATTTATTATGGTTCACCAACATTTGTTACATCAAAACTATTACAATTCTATAACTAAATACAAACTAGATGCACAAACAATTATAGGTAAACACTGCATGCACAAAATTAAAAAAAAAAAAAGTCGTCAATTTAGTGGCTACTTAAAATAAATTTAACTACTTATACTAATTATAAAAATAAAATTATAATTGATTAAATTGAATTAAATTGAATTGAATTAAAATTGAATTAAAAATTTAGATTAATATATTAATTGATTGAGAAATTAATTGTATTTTTAAATTTAAACAAAGAGTCAGCATGAATATCAATTGATCCAGAACATTTATTTAATAGTCTGCTTAACCTAGGAATGGCAGAGTTAAAACCGAGAACTGTATTACGGTGAGGCGGACACAAAGGTTTTATTGGTTGTCTGGGAAGTCTTCGAGGCACCAAAAAATTAAACTTGGACAAAATTTGTGGACAATCAATTCTATTTCTAATTATTTTAAACAGAAAACTTAGGTCTAGTAGATCTCTTCGTTTTTCTAAGGAAGTAATTTTCAAAAAATCTAATCGATCAACGTATTGTTTTTTTTTATTTAAAATTCCTGCATAATATGATAAGTGTCCCACGAAACGCTTTTGGATACGCTCAATTCTGGCAATATGGGTTGAGTAGTGGGGACGCCATACTACACTACAATACTCTAACACACTCCGAACAAATGCATTATAGAGTAAGATTTTTGTGTTCGGGTTCCGGAAGGCTTTGCTATTTCGAAGGACAAAACCAAGAGCTTTATTTGATTTTTTTACAATGTGGTCAATATGCGGCACAAAAGTTAATTTTTTATCCAGTATAACGCCAAGATCTCTTACTGTTGTGACTTCTAGCAAAGTATTTGACTGAATATTATATGTAGACAATATTTCGTTAATATTACGAGTGAACCTAATATAAAAACATTTTTTTGCATTTAAAAACATGCCATTCATTTTGCACCACTCGTTTAGCACATTAAGGTCATTTTGTAAAAGTATTGATTCATCTGCGGATTTAATTACCTTTGCAAGTTTTAGATCATCAGCAAATAAAAATGGTGTCGAATTTTGTAGCAAACCAGGGAGATCATTTATAAAAATATTAAAGAGAATCGGGCCCAAATGCGATCCTTGTGGGACTCCCGAAGTTACTGAGTAGTTCCTTGATTGAAAGCCGTTGACAACAACATAAAAATTGCGATCAGTCAAGTAAGATCCTAGCCATAACAAAAGCGACCCGAAAATTCCATAAATACTCAGTTTTTTTATTAAATTTTTATGATCTACTTTATCGAATGCCTTACTGAAATCAGTATACACGACATCGACTTGCCTATGCTCATCAATAGCTTCCGATAAAAATTCCACAAATGAAACTAAATTGGTGCACGTAGACCTCGATTTCATAGACCCGTGTTGATGATCTGAGAAATGTCTTCGGAAGTGATTATGAATGTGGGGATATACGAGGAGTTCAAATACTTTACTGAATACTGTAAGTATAGAAATTGGTCTGTATTCATTGATTAGGGTGTCATCACCGCCTTTGGATACAGGTACAACCTTAGCAGTCTTCCATGCCATAGGGAAACTACCGGTTGCCAATGATCTATTGTAAATGGTATGAAGTGGTTTCGCGAGACTGGATGCTAGTCGAGTTATAAATATAGGTGGAATTCCATCCGGACCAGGACCTTTCGAGATATCAAGAGATTTTAGTTTTGTGACAATGTCATTTATATTCAAGTGCAAGGTACCCATACAGTCTGCATGCTTCTCAACCAATCTCAAGCAATCTGTAACAACTCCGGCGTTAGCTTCGGAGCTATTGGTTCCGTACACGGAGGAAAAGTTAGTTACCTGTAAGAATAGATCGTGAGCCTATCTCCCTCGCCTGCGCCTCGTCGAGGCTGAGGTCGTGTGCGAGGCGCGGACGACATCGAGCGGTACGCCGTCATCAGCGAGAGCATCTCTACCCACGGCACTTGAATACATACCCACTTGTCACTACTGTTATGGTGTGCTCGCAATGTAGTGACAAAAGGATAACCAACTAGCTGAACCCGCGAGCTTTGTAAAATAGTTATCCCGTGGGAAATCCGGGACAAAAAGTAGCCCATATGTTAATTTAGGGTGTGAACTTCCTACATACCAAGTTTCATCGCAATCCGTTCATTTATTTTCACACTTCACAGCTTCGCTTCGCCTTAAAAAGTTTTCCCGTGGGAATTCCGGGATAAAAAGTAGCCTATGTTCTTTCTCAGGGTCTAGACCAAATTCAAATCCGTCTAGTACTTTTGGCGTGAAAGAGTAACAGACAGACACAGTTACTTTCGCATTTATAATATTAGTTAGGATAGATGACCAACAAACACATTAACATACTATCCCACTAAATAGTTACCTGTAAGAAGAGATCGTGAGCGCCTATCTCCCTCGCCTGCGCCTCGTCGAGGCTGAGGTCGTGTGCGAAGCGCAGGCGCAGCGGCGCGGACGACATCGAGCGGTACGCCGTCATCAGCGAGAGCATCTCTACCCACGGCACTTGAATACATACCCACTTGTCGCTACTAATATGGTGTGCTCCCAATGTAGTGACAAAAGGATAACCAACAAGCAGATCCCGCGAGCTTTGTTAAATAATTTTCCCGTGGAAATCCGTGATAAAAAGTAGCCTATATGTCACTCCATGGTATCAGCTTCCTACAAACCAAGTTTCATCGCAATCCGTTCAGTAATTTTTACGTAGACGACCTATATGTTAATCCAAGGAGTCAGCTTCCTACATACCAAATTTCATCGCAATCCGTTCAATCGTTTTTATATAGACGACTAACAAACGCATTAACATACTATCCCACTAATTAGTTACCTGTAAGAACAGATCGTGAGCGCCTATCTCCCGCGCCTGCGCCTCGTCGAGGCTGAGGTCGTGTGCGAAGCGCAGGCGCAGCGGCGCGGACGACATCGAGCGGTACGCCGTCATGAGCGAGAGCATCTCCGCCCATGTGCTCTGGAGGAGGCGCATCTGGGGATAGTAATTGTTTATTATCCATTTAGAAGCGTAATCTTAAGGCTCCTACACACTGGGAGCCTTTACAAGCAGCGGATGGTTTTGGTGCGGTTTAAGGGTTCAAGGAGGAGGATGGTAAACGATTTGGCAGCTATGCTCGAGTGAAGAGAACAGTTAAACATAGCGAGATGCACCTGGCGCGATGGTTGTGGTGCGGTTTTTGTGGTGTTGATGGTAGATTAGGACGGGAGTTTTTAGCCTTCTGACGTTTTAGCCAGGTCCAGAGACCTACTGCTTTACCGCCACCGACAAATTAGCAATAAACAATCCTTAAGGGCCTTAAAAGGGTAAAATAGCACCGCATAATAAAAAACAAGACTGAATTCTTTTTAAAAGCGTTAGTAGGCTACAAACACCCATTCATAGACCAGTACAAAACCTCTTCATAACTATCAGTTGTAAAAATACAATTCCAAAATCCCAAGAAAATCTCACCTGATCGTTTAACTGCAGGTCAGTGAACCCGGGGATCTGTTTGGCCCATCCAATCACTCCCACCAGCTCTCTATCATACAGGTCCGCCAGGAGAGCCAGCGTCCTGGCCGCCGGGTCAGTGACCCCGGCCGGCGGCGCCGCGCAGGTCAGCAGTTCTGGCTCGTAGGACGAGAGGGCTTCTAGGACCTGTGGAAGAAACGGGAGTGTTATGTTTATTTACGAATTACATAAAAATATATAAGGATGAGTCTGAATGCGCTTCTGATGATAGATATAAGTTTTCTAGAAAATACTATTCACGGTTATGTTATTAATAGTACTGCATATTTGCAGACACCACTAGAGAGCGGCAGTTTTAACTACGCAGCATCCAACAGCTGGAACATTCTACCACCACCAAACAAAACTCACATTTCCATAATTTCACAGTAACCCTCACCTTAATATCGCTCAGCAACGTCTGCGGCGCATGCGTGGGCACATCCGGGGCTCGTCTGTACTTCTGCCGCCCCCCCCGCACTCGGTCCAGCCTCACCCCCTCTCTCAACATGCCAGTTCGCAAGCACTTGCGGAACCGGCACGCCTGGCACGCCTTGCGCCGGCGCTTGTTGATCTCACACTCGTTGGATGCGGGGCATGTGTATTCGATGTTGCCCTGGAATGGTTTGTTGTTGTTAGTGTAAGTTATTGGGACACGTTTGGGTACTAATGTTTCGGGTCACTAAAGTGATGTGAACGTTCGGGTGTTGTGGATCATGGGTATCCATACTCAAGCATAGACTTCTGGCAAATTAGGTAACAAAGTAAAATATTGACTTGCAAAACAACTAAAAGTGACAAGTATTGTATCAGAGGTCACTATGTTGAAATAAATAACACACGAAAAGAAATATGTAGATGGTAGATGAAATCGCTGACCAGCGATCTTCGTCTGCGTCATTTCCCCAAAACCTGCACTAGACACTGGTTCTTTATACATGAACTATTTTTTAAACACAATTGAAACTCTAATTTATCTGACCCTACACTAGACACGGGTTCTTTATACTTCAAGTATTTTTTAAACACAATTGAAACTCAAATTTATCTTACACATTACAAATGAAACTACGACTCACATATCGACTCACCTGTATGGTCCTCTTAAAGAAGGCCTTGCACGCCTCGCAGCTCGCCACGCCGTAGTGGAAGCCGGACGCCGTGTCGCCACAGACGAGGCAGAGGCGGCGAGGCGCCTCGTCGTCGCGAGTGCCGTTTGATACTGCCACTGGGGGTGGGAGATAGTTGTAAGTTATGGGAGTTTGGTTTATGGATAAGATAGATAAAACCTCCACCTATTAATTCAGTATCTTTTTTTATAAATAAGGGAGCGTCAGATAATGTCTAAAGGTGTAAGTTACAGGTATTCAGTGAATACTTCCGCCGTCCGTTGTAGCACTAGTTTTGTATTTGTAGGGCGGAATTTATACTGAATTAGCCTACCGAATACAAATATAAAACGGTTCATTCTCATATAAATGATTTCGAAAGAAAGTAGCTTTTTGTAGTTTTGGTGTGTCAAAAAATGAGAATGTAAGTACCCGTTTTAGCGAGCACGAAAACAGGCGTCCTCGAGTGACGTATTCTATTCTATAATAATTAGGCAGTCCACGTCCACTGTACTATAGTATATTCTTTAGTACAGACCCTATCTGAACATAAATATTCTTCCACCTAAAGGTTGTCTTGAAAAAATCGCTTTTAGTGATAAGACCGCCTTTTTTGTACCTATGTGTTTATATTTAAGCTTTGTATAACCTATTCTTGTGTACAAATAAAGAATATTCTATCTATCTATCTATAGTGAGTCTCAGTATGCATTAACCTATTTACCTGTGGTAGACGAGCAGTGCTGCTGGTCGGGGCTGGTGTTGCCGACGACGCCGCCATCTGTCGGCGACACGCAGAACTTCACTTCTTCTTTCGGCTGCAGATCCATCTGCTGAAGGGGGAAAGAGATGGCTATAGTTATAGATGTTCGTCTGTTTTACCGGGAATTGCATTGGATATGATGGAGGGGCTATTATCTAAAGAGTTTTATTTTAAAATTAGGCCGACGTAGGCCGTTTTTCCAATGCATAGATGTCTCCTAAAGATTCCTGCTCCTTTATGACGCATTTTAAAGTGATCCAGTGGCCAGTACTGAACTATCGTAAGCATCCTACGTCATAAAGAGTACGTGTAAAACACATTGGACTTAGAACAGACTTATCTTGTGCGTCATAAGAGCAAAAATTGAAGTGTGCAAGTGATTTCGCTCGTCTATCGTTGTCAATACAGTAATTAGAGAATACTTACGCTTTGGTTCTTTTATCTGTATCGTCAATAAGGGAAATAATATTATCTAATGGTCTTTCAGTGGAAAGGTGAATTACTTCATCAATAAGTATTCAATATAATGTTTATATTCACTACGAGTTTATAATAAAAATAATTTTACTGTGTTCATTTAAATCAGCTTCATGTATCGATATATTTTTATCACTTAATTGCATGTAGGTAGTGCTTTAAACACTGATTACCAAAGTCTTGTAGAGGCAATGCACTGCTAATCAATAGGTGAATATAGGGCAAAGATAAAAGTGTGTCGAATGCAACAAATAAGCCTTTTACTTAGCTTTACAAACCTATTCCTATTTTAGCTGACATACTTTATAATCATAACATAAATCACCAAGTTATTGAGCTTGAAATAAGTACCAAATTACGCAAGATTATGCACTTGATCATATGAAATAAAAGGAAAAATAACTAAACTTGTAATAGGGAATATGCAAGTGGTTCAAATAAAGGTCAAATATTATTTATAATAAACTTTGTTGTTTCATAACTACGACTCCATCATTATTTTTGATTATAATTTATTTTTGAGCAAGTAAATGAAGTTGAAAAGTACAAAAAAACTTCGGTAAATTCTAACTTCCGAGAAACGTCACCCATTTTCTTAGGGCGGATGTGACGTCATAATTCTTTATATATCAATCTCAGAATAATAACTTCTTTGCGTTTGCGTATAGTTAAATAAATGTCAAGTGTAAACAAAGAAATGTTAATGTCACCGAGTATTTGTGATGCTCGTTGTGATCAGATACGATGGATCACATAAAAATTCTTCCAATACGAGTAGATCCTAGCCTCCTATAACCTCTCCACTTCTTGTTTGATATGCTTGTTTGTTTGCAAAGTTTAGGACTTTTTATATTTTTTGTTGGTAGTGTATGGGCTGCCACTAGTTGTTCTATTGTAATGAGGCGTAAACAGCCATTCGCTAGTCAACGAGCCACTCAAATATGCTCCATATTGCAACACAATAAAATTAAATTTGTATTGTCAGTATTATGACATGAACATGACACAAGTTGCTCTTTCTACTTTTAGGTTATAATGGCAGTCGTTAGTATATTTCAAAAGTTGTTATTTTTTTCTAAATTATGTTATGGAAGAATTCTCGTAATCAGAAGAACTGGACACATTAAATTTATTACGCAGTATGAACGAGTAAACTGTGGCCAGCTGCGGAAAAGGACAGCAAAGACTATTGAAAAGTCGAGAGCCGTGTGCCCAAATATTAGGGAATATGCATATATTTTTATACTCTTATTCGATAGTTTAGATAAGGGGGTTTTGACCTTTGAGATATGCACAATGGTTCCATTCAAGAGAGCCAGGTGCAGGTTCTTACACCCCCGCAGATAATAGAATAGAATGACCCACTAACCCTAGTCTCTCTTACTGAGAACCATAGTTACAGTAAGTACTTACATACAATACAAATATTACTTTATATTCATATTGCCATAATAGCGTAATATTGTGTACAAAGGTCCTCTAGTTTGCGCGCTCCCATTTCAAAAGAGCTACTAGCAGCTATTTACGAGCTCCCATTACAAAAGAGCCACTGGTCACACTTTATTACCATTACAAAACAGCCACTGATCACACTTTATACACTTCCTTTTTCGTTTGTTACCATGACAACATTGGTTTGTTGAAAATACAAAAGTACTCTGTGATTACTTGATTAGGTAAAAAATCTATGCCGACTGACGGGACTCATTATTCTGAGCCGTGAAATTAAACGATTATGACGTCACGACAGCCCGCCATCCTGACGGGAATTTCAAAGTGGTCGTGATGGTTGTAATTTTTTAACTTTCTTTAAAATACCTTAAATTACTTATTTTGGCGTTGAATTTTTTTTTACTATAATAAAGTGATGTAAAACTATCCAATAAAAGTATAAAAAAAATTTACGCATATTCCCTATTTATTTGCAATAAAAAATGAGATCCGTATCGAACAAAGGAATACTTCTTGCCCCGGCCATGATCATTCGCTACTTCTGTACCTACTGGGAACCTGTGTCTCCAAAATTAGCAAAGAAAACATAATATTTGATAAAAGTGACAAACAATGTAAGTTAAATCTTATCGTTTGAGTGTGGTCAGTTACAGTTCAATGCGTGCAATAATAATAATTGTGTAATTTGTACTTGTATCTTAAACCATAATAATATTATGGTTATGTTTTGGATAAGTTATGATAGAAAGATTTCATACCGATACACTGTTCACAACCTGAGCCTTAGAACAAAGAGCTTCCTCGACTGATTACGTAAGCTTTTGTGCTATTCTAAATATAGCCTGCCCAATTTAAATGCAGGTTTGAACCAACTTCATCATGCACAGAATCAGCTAAAAGGTCTATTTTTTACACGGATGCTGTTTTTCTGTCGGTTTCTTCATCTTGCCATTACCGGCTAGGTTATCGAAGCCAGGAAAATACTAAACTATGTTTGCCTGGTGTTAGTGTTGACTCGAGACCTAATTTCTCTCTTCTGGACTTCTCTATACTATACTAGTCAAATGTCTATACTTCGTTAAATGACAACTTTTTACTCCTAAATCTAATTCATAATTCCCATGGGGTCAACTTGATAATGTGCTCTGTGAGGTGTTGGTACGGTAGCAGGTTACTCCTTCCCAAAATCGGCCTCCTGCTTGACCTCCCTTTACCTCTGTGGGCTGCATCATGGGCATGGTGAGCTGGTGCGCGGCGCCGGCGGGGGGCGAGTACGTCTGCTCTGCCCCTGCTTGACCTCCCTTACCTCTGTGGGCTGCATCATGGGCATGATTCATGATGCAGGCGTGAAATGTTTATAGGTACTACGCTAAATGACTTTATACTCTCATATTTATTTCACTATTTCCATGTTCCCATGCTAATGTGCAGTGTTTTACGGCAGCAGGTTACAAATTCCTGCTTTAAATCTTCTCTAGTCATCCCTCCCTTACCTCTGTGGGCTGCATCATGGGCATGGTGAGCTGGTGCGCGGCGAGCTCGGCGCCGGCGGGGGGCGAGTACGTCTGTTCGGCCTCCTGCTTCACGCGACGCAGCAGCGGGTCGCCGCCCACTGCCGACATCATCGACACCTGCGGAAGAGGGGGCAAGTTAGTCTGTGGAGTTGGATAGTTTCTTTCGACAGGTATACTCCTCAGTGACCAAGCAATTTTACGTTATTTAAAGAATATATCTATTTTAAAATACATTTGGTTAGTTAGGAGAGGATCTGCTACCGAACCACTATTGACCATCGACAATCTATTGTTTAGAGCGAATAGGACTTATATTTATGTAACTTGCAGCTCTGGAGATGTTCGACAGGTTGTTAATTGCTAAGTGTCAATGGAAGTACGGAAGCTGGTTTGTTCTTCAGGATTTTTCTAAGATTTGACAACAAAGCAAACGAACATTTGGCCTCGCCAACTCTACCATACAATTTTTGCAATATCCTCTATGTATAGTGACGAATGTCAACTGCTGAAACATTAACTCAGTGGAAGAGCTGAAACTAAATTGTAGGTGTTGGCAATATCGCCAAGTTTGTCTTTTTTATAGTAAGCGGTTATGAACTACTGATTTTTATGGACTAATTCACTTTTTTATAGATTTTTCTAATCCTCAAAGTAAAACACTGTAAAACTGCTTTAAGTACCTATTTACCGAAGTTACCTTGTGTGAAAACAAAGGGAACAGGAACTATTCGAGAATAGAAGGATCAAGAGATAATGTAAAATATAATAATAATAAAAACGTTAAATTAGTCATACATGCATGCACGACGACAACAGATGAATATTTAATAAAAATCTGAAAATGTGTGACACCGCTGAAAGTGGCTGAAACGGTTCTACCTTTTTTGGCATAAGATTTATTTGCCTAATCTCGTATTGCATAGTAACGTTTGGTCAAAGTCTCGTTACGCCGAAAATCGTATGGCATAAATCTCGTTTAGTAAAAAGTTATTTCGCATAACATTGTTTAGCCTAATAATGGTATGGCCAAATCTTGAATAGCCTAATAATGCTATGGCATAGGTTTATACGAAGTAATAATATTCGTTTGGCTTTAACTTTGACGGAGCGTCTCCCTACATAGCGCAAACTGGTGCCTTGTATTGTTTCCGCTGTTTGGAAAACGCTCCGCTTTGGTTTTGATGAACATGTGCACCTAACACGCTCCTCCTCGCTTTGCTCGTCGTCGCACCTATTTTTAGGTTTCGATCTCATGGGGTTTGTAATAATTATATTGGTCGTTAACTTTCGATTTTTTGATCATACAATGATATCGATTCTGAAGGCGGAAATTTTAAATTTAGAGACGTCAAAACCTTAATTTCTTTGTTTAAAATTCGACTCTATGATTGTTTCCGTAAATGTCATTTTATGCTAGCAATTTTTTTAGTTTGACAGCGTTAAAATTAGAATTTCTACCTTCAGAATCAACATCAATATCGTGATTTTCGGGATGTAGGAGAAAAATACCACAATTTGTACATTTACTACATACTTAATATATTATTTATTAAGATAACATTAGGAGAAACAAGATTATACATAGGTATAGACGAAAATAAATTTGAGCAAACGAAACTTAGGTGTTTACAGATTGTGCCTAAAGAGTTTTAGACGAAACGAGCCTTATGCCACATAAGTCTTGGCAAAGTGATGGTTCGGCCAAAAAAGTTTAGACCATACGAGTTATGCGAAATGAGTTTTGGTCAATAAAGATTATGCGAGATGAGCGGAACCCGGCTGAAACAACATCGCCAAGTGTAATTTTATTTGCAAACCGATGCATATCTAATCGACTATAAAAAATTGTGCCAAATCTTAAATCGTAAAAACCCGGATAATCATACCTACAGGAACAGTTTTAAAAGAATCGACTTTATAAATAAGTTATTTACTATAAAAACTTCGCAAGTAGGTCTTGGCAAAATACTGTTACACCTACCTAAATTTCGTTAATGTGTGGTCTTCTTTCACGGACGCATTCAATTCCCACATAAA
Organism: Plutella xylostella; assembly: GCF_932276165.1. Lineage (NCBI taxonomy): Eukaryota > Metazoa > Arthropoda > Insecta > Lepidoptera > Plutellidae > Plutella > Plutella xylostella. Next base: position 8,362,902 of record NC_064005.1, read on the forward strand.
CGAATGATAAAAAACGTTCATCCACGCGTTGGTTAGCGAAAAAACATATTTATCTATCAGCGATAAAATAAGCTTCAAGGATGCACCAAAAGGTTCAATGCACCACTGACATTGCCGCGTTTTGTTTTGATAAATAAAAAGAAAATGGCATGACGCAACGAAGCCAGCGCAATAATTACCTATCAGCCACTTGCACTGCATATAGCCACTTATATACCTACTGAATTTAAATTACTTACAAAACACTTTATCGAGACTCGAGCATTTCATAATTAAATGTGTATTACGCATTTGCAGCGAGAGCAACCCCTTATATGAGATAATACGTGGATAATACGTACTTGTTGTTGTTATTTTGTAATAATTAATAACCGTTGATGCTATATTACAGTCTCGATAAAATTAAAGGGTACCTACAGAGACTAAGTGGATAATAAACTTAATTAAGATGTCTAATCAAATCATTCTATTTATAGATAAGTACTCTCTTCTTCGTCCCACATTTCCCCTAATTTTCAGACTTTCAACATTGATCAATATGATTTTATGTTCACGCTCAAAGCGTTAACAAACTTTATCAATAATTTTTAATTATGATTCCTTATCAAATCCGACTACAAACTCGAATTTCCCACTCCAAAATCATAACGAGTCAGTCATCTAAATAAACCAGCCATCGGCAACCCAAATCCGAACATTCATCACTCTGACTCAACACAAATACTCGCAGACAAAGAGGCAAGTATTGAGAACCGAGTGTGAAAGAGAGAGATGGTGAAAAATGTAGCAAGTATCCGGGCCACGAAATAGGCGCGTAGAAAAACCGACAAGGTTGGTGTAGGTCGTGCGGCTGTCGGGTCGGCGACCGAGCGTCCGCGGTCTCACCTCCAGCGAGTAGATAAACGACAAATAATTCGGCGGGTGCAATACACGCTTACACAACCACGCCAACATCGGCTAAGGTTCATCTAGGCACCGGGGAACGGGGCTCACGACTCTGGATGTGGGTTGCGGCTTTCCCCAAATCACCGTTGCAGAAAAGAGTTCCGATACGATGTCGTTTAGATGGATTCTGCTGCACCGTTTCAGGGTTTTAGTTAGAGCGGGTGATTATTCGAAGAACCCGGAAAATTTACAGAACTATGAGACATGAAAATCATGACTTAATTTATGAAACTGTGCTTTATAGCATCATTGAAATCATAATTATTAGGAACAGATGCAACGACAAGAAAATTGTGAATTCGTTTTCTTTGATAAAATATTATCAAACGATAATGCTGATTATAACACCTTTGTCGATGCCAATTTTTTACCGAGTCCTCGCGAAATTCCCAACATTCTTTTTTGCAGGCGAACGCAAATATTTCTTAAGCATTTTATAGGTTTCTATGCATCAGAATTCATCTCAAACGGTATGAATTATTTATGTCCAACACTACATATCGCCTTTTACCATGTCTCAAGCTCACGTGTGACGTCACGCACTTCTTTATTATTATCCGGACCTGCCTCAATAGGCCGCTTGAAAAAAATTCCGTGCTTTATCATATCGTATTAGTGATATAATTTGGCATGAAACGTTCCGATGCTGCGTCCTTGTCGCACTCATGTGTCTTGTCGAAGAGACAATCGTTTGCTCAGGTGTAATAATTTTCAATTTACACAGCCATACCCTTTAGTCAAGTCTAACTAAACTGTGTCGATTTTATCATGCACCGAATAAATTATTTCATGCAAATTGCAGATTTGGCCTTCGCTCGTCTACCTAGTATAATTTTTTGCTCGTCTGGCATCGCTCGATTGCCGAAATAAAGATCGTACTGCATTAGCGAAAGGATTTTTGAAATTCGCAACATATCATAATCACGAACATTCATGTCAGTGCATAGAGGAACCAGACTGATCCGGCGCAGTCCATGGCGATCATCAATAATGTATTTTACATACACAACGAAGACAAGCGCAGGGAACCTGCTAGCTTCGTCTTTCTCTTCAGTTATACGCTAAATTGAGGAATTTCTTTATGTTAGATGTGTTCCGGAAAGGCGAAGTTTGTGTGCCAGGAGTTTGGCAGTGTGTAGGTTCTCTAAGCGGTGGCCTTGGCCTTGGTCGCGGCAAAAAGTGGTTGCCAGCCGCTGCCGGCCCGGCGTGACGTCATTGGCGCATTTTATAGACTATCCAAACAATGAAGCGCTCCCTTGTCACCTACACCAGACTCGGCCAAATATTCCACTAGCACGTGCACCTGCTTAGACATTCTAACTATTCTGAGGAAGAGAATTTAAATGTCGAAGTGATGGCCTTCATGATGACTGGGGGCTCTTTGTTTGTCCAATTTGGGAATTGGATGAAGAAATTATGCGATCGTTGTATGATTTGATGTGTTATCGGAAACCGTTTCGAACCAATATTGTTAGTGAAGCAAAATCAATAGAAGCCAAAAATAGACTTGCGATAGATGTCTGCCTATGAAATACGTAGGTAGACACCAAGTTACAAGCTGAACTTGTGAAATAATAATTCCACCGGCGGCGTCGAAGTCTAAATATGGGGTACAAGGACGTATCAAATATTCAAACATAATACAATGCAATCCTGTGTTTAAAAACTTAAACATCATGATTGCATAACTTTGAATCATACGCAAGGTAAAATTATTCGGTGCCAGCCGTTTCAAGCGTGAACCTGACCTAGGAATCGAAGAAGCCTCTCCCAGGGACGCAGCGGCGGATGTAGACTAAAATAGGGAGTGGGGGTTAGAAGGGTTTGGGGTCCTGGGCGGGGTGGTGGTGCGGGCGGCGGGGCGGGGGCGGGTGCGTCTAGACGGCGGCCTTGACCACGCGCGACTCGGCGAGGTCGGCGCGACCCACAGACCGAGTGCGCCGCGGAGCCACCGCCGCGGTCTCTGAACTCGAGCCGATTCGACATTGCGCCGACTTTGAGGTGAGCAGAATAGCGCAGATAGGCGTCGGGTCAACGGCCTCCCCAACGCGCCTGCACAATATCACTGAGGACGAGGCAGCAGCTGCCGCGTGACTGTTGCGCAACACCCGCTGCCGGCCTATCTCAAGCTGGATCGAATTAGGCCACGTTTCATTACCATACGTGGCTCGAGCCACATGACAAGCATGAGGCGAGCCTTTACATGATCCAACGTGCGATAACCAACTAACCTGCAATGGGATTAAGGTGAGGACCGCTATGCACTCTGCAGTTGTACGGCGACACGCCTCCACAACTGTCTCAAACCTTAAAAACATGTGAATGCACGCGTGCCGATAATGCGGCATACAAAGAAATAGCTCTGCAGAATTTGCCAAATACCAAAAGGGGCTTGAAAATTGGGGCCCCAAGGCGGTCATTGGCGTGGAAAATTGGTCCAGAGACGAGTATGTGCTCCAAGGCGAGTCATCACGCGCACGACCTACGTCAAGGTGTAACTTGTAACGCTAGCAACGGGAGCAGTAGAGAATTGCCTTCCGCCGCCGCGCCCGTATCAATCATAGAGTGACACTAGTTTCAAAACTAGCACAACTTATGTATGTTTTGGTCTGTGGTTTAGTAATGCTTTCGACTGTATGGAATCCGGCTGAATTTGACGTAATACTATGCGCTTTTCTCCAGTTTTATACCAAATGTAGGTCATATAAGATCAGAAGACAGGCACAATTTCAAGCGCCTACTAACTACTACACTTTTATCTATATCATAGTTTTCATCACTTAATATGATCAGGAAATCCTTTCAGAGGCTCCACCCGAGAATCCAATGGTGGAATGAGCGACCGACAAAGCTACTGATGGGACATCATCATTATTATTGCTGCCGTAACTAACGATATCAACTCAAAATGATCTTATCCCGCTTGTTTGATACGCCGAAAAGCCTAAATACAATTTAGAGATCCAATATAAGGCAGTCGAGACAAAGACTAGCAATTCTCAGAAATCGTATTACCAACCTGCGTCGTCGTCAGACAAATCTGTTGTGAAACTGAAAGGTAATTTTGGACTAGGAGGGTTACTCTATACTGACGAAAAACGCGAGCTGACGTGCAATCGGCACTTTTAATAAACGAGATAGGGTCGTGGCTCACCCAGCAGCGCTCTGAAACTTCGTTCATCGTCATATAAAGTGACCCCCCAGGTGTGATAGAGTGAGGCAGACTCTGCGTTCATTATTGAGGGAGCAAGGACCGGTCGACCTACACCTCGGCATATGGTGCCCGCTTACGGAACATACACCTATGTAGATGATGTACTAGAATATTCTGGAAAGTTTTTAGGGTGTGTCTACAATTTTATTACTTACATGTTTTTTTTACTTTTTATCTGTAAATAAAACGAATTAAGTACCTACCAAAACTAGGACCAAGTTAAAAGATATAAGCATAAATATATTTTTAGATTTCAACCCTATTTCAACCGCCCTACATGATTTTTTAATGAAATAATAACGAGGTACAAAACCTTCCTATTTGCTGCCTATTTGTGTATTTTTATACCCAGACGAAGGGAAATCAATACTTGTTGATGATACAATGTATTTCGATTTAGATACATTATTAGATTAAAGTTATTTAAGACATCATAATTTTACAGGTCACAAGACTGATGGAATCTCAATTAATTAATTTTTTAGAAGTACTGTGATCTTTCTGAAAGAAGTAAATAAATCTTCACAGGAGATAAATGGACTTTTTTAAATGTCAGACGTCTCGTTATTTAGAAACAAAATAATATTCACGCGTTTAAAAAATGTTATGATACAGACATACATTTATCACTTTTGCTTTTACATAACTATTATTAATCTAAAGCTAATTAAATGGTAGTTCAGTATGATGTGAACATACAGTAGTTTTCCCGTTTTTTGTATGACTTGTTGGATCATTGGCAAATCATTCGACAGGCCCACAGCCTTCCCTGGTTCGATCCCGGCAATAGTGGGTACCAAAATGAGTTCCACTGATATGAAATTTGTAGCTTTATGTACAATTTTACATAGTTGTCTATAAATGAGGGAACAATAGTGGGCTAAGGACTAATCATAGATTACCTTGGGGGACCCCTGAAAACTAGCGTCGTGACCTTTTGGTCAGATGCATAGCAAATGCTGAACTTTCCCCTTTAAATTGAAGGCTAGAGGAAATAGCATCCACTCAATAAGAGTCTGATATAAGGTAGATAAATAGTTTTAAAGTCATTATATTCAAATACAGCTAGATAAGAAGACCGGTACAAAAAAGTACTTTACTAACCTACTCTTCCCTACCTCCCCATTCCATATTATGTATTTATTGGGAGATTAGGTACGGCTATGGGCTGTATTTCATTCCAACTGGAATAAGCAATTATGATCTCCACTCGTTAGGTAGGTACCTACTGAAATGCCAAAATCTTATTTTTATGCACAATGCGCGCATAATTAACAAATGTAGCCTAACAACAAAATTTATTGCAAAGAGCAAAAAAAAAACATTGCAATAAGGATGCTCCAACCATTTGCACAGTATACGCACGGCATTTCCAACTTTACTCACTTCATTTTTAGGTTCCAATCCGATCGTCTGCAGTGTGGACGTGAGATGCGAGAACAGGAAATCTTCATCACACATTTTGCTAACACTCGCGATAGTAATAATATACAGATTCTGTTAACGCCTCGGCTGCCGGGCCAGTGACATCGCGGTGTAGAGGCGACGCACGCACTGCCACGCACTCGTACGCACAATCCCCCCCCTTACCCCCGCCGCTGCGCACGCGCCGCCCCTTCACCGCACGTGCTGCCCAGCGCTCAGATTGGTCCCTTCAACCGTGTCAAGGTACGATCTTACCGCTGCCAATACCTACAAGCACACTATTGGTCGGTTCTGTTGATGTTTTCCCTACCCCTTTGCTCTTTAAGTTGTTAGCTGTTAGATTAGAATCTTGGTTGATAACCTCGTGTGGTGTTTGCTGCTTGTAGTTGTTACACAAATTAGATATTCGTTTTGAGCTATATTAATAACTGGTACACAATTAAGGGCAACTCAATCATCCCAAAGATTGTGAATTTGAGGCGTGTTTGGTACTGAGGAATAGTTTGAAGTCGAAAGTTTTGAAACTTATTATACTTCAATGTTTGTGAATTACGAGTGCCCAGACAGTAGTCCGTTTTACTACAACGTTTAGTGTAGTTTGTTCGTCTATTATTCGTATATCTTTTATTTTGGTCTATCCGTAGAAAATATTTTAATTAAAACTGTATTATACAATTAAATCTATAAAATTTATTCAGGTTTTCATCAAGTTGTAAAATGTTAATTAATTCCAAATGATAAAATAAAAAGCAGTAAAACTTGCAAGAAGTGTCAAAACATTATTTTATGGGCAAAGTTAGGTCACAGGCCAAGGATTTCATAAATACCAGGATGTGTGTGTATGTGTACTAGCGAACTACAAACAGTACACACCAACGAAAAATTTCTATCAAGATCAGCTACATAATTACTTTCTATGAAAAGATTTACTTCAATGTGATCCGCAAAACTAAATAGGTTGGTCAAGAAATTATCTAACCTTTAAAAGGCAGGCTTTAAAGTTTAACCTTTAATTAAAATACCTTGGTTGGCTATTTTTCAAAATCTTCTTGCAATCCTCTTTCTTGTGATTTTAGTGAGCATAGATCATTCTTAGCTTACTATACTTCACAACCAAGCTGTTTCAGTACCGAGCGCTAGATTTATCGCAAGACTTAATTTCTCCACGAAAACACGGCCCAGACAAGCCCTAGGTTCTATATATAGGTACTTGTTGTCTAAGGACAGGCTTGGCGTCGGCGCGGCGGCGGCAGAGCACTTAGAATTTCGGCTATAGGGCTATCTCTTTACCCTGTAACTTAATTAAAGGTGATTTAATAAACCCATGTGCAGCTGCTAAGAGCTCAAATATGCTCCTTAACCACAGAGTCTGTGTCCTTAACACATTGTGCTCATAATTATTTTCAACATTACGCTGCCGTTATATTGTCTGTGCTTGTAGACTGCATGATGTCATATATGTAAACAAACAACAAAGGAGACTGAAAGCCTTGCAGTTTTTCCATGATCCAAACTGCAGTACCCGCGGACCGATCATTGAATTTCAGCGAGAAACATGACGTCAAAATTAGGATATGATTGAATCTTCACAGATGGCAACCCTATAAATAATTGCCTCTCCTTCGAGAGAGTCGGTGTGGGAGGAGGCCATCCGTGGAATAACTCGACTACGTCTGTGTGCGTTTCTAATACAGCTGAAATTACTAGTGTGTGAGTGCCGCCGCCGGTTCATTGTCAAGGCCAACAACCAAATCTCCCGCTCAAGCCCCCCTCACTCCCGCCTCCCACCATCCTCACCCAATTATTTGGCTCGCCCAAAAATTTCGACTTGTCTGCTTCACATTGCCGATCTAGCTACTGCTGATAAATCGAACCGCGGTACTAAGCCAGCATTATGCAGCGCTGCGTAATCAGGAAGGGAATTAATGGCATGCATTGTTGGTAGGAGCTTGATGCCGCGGACGCGATAATTGCTTATTTTAAAATGTATATTGCATATAATACCTATATAGCATTCCGCACATTTTTTGTGGATTTTAAAGGGTTAGAAAAAATTTAAAGAACTTGTTTGGGCATCAGTCTAGAGACATCAAATGTGCAACAAAGGAACTACTTTGTATATGCCACGGAGACCACCCAATTTTGATTCCTTGACTGGTTCCTAAGCCAAATTAGTACGTGCAACAAGCGCATGGAAGCTATTAGCTTTGTTAGCAAGTCGGTGCTGGTGTAATTTGAAACAAAATCACCTTCAATGATCAGACCTTGAGTGATTTAGTTTTGTCTAGCCAGACTGACTGGCTGATTGTTATCATATTTTATTTAACACAAGTTGGGTTGGTTATCGATTCACCACCTCGCTCGAACGAGGAAGTGACAAACTACCAGGCAGACGTTGCATAATCAGACATTGATAAACCTTTGAACGTGCAACTTTTATAATGTTACATTAAAACGGCAAAGGCCGATATGTAATTAATTGTCTTTACGTAATCGACGTTTTTAAACCATGGGATCTAACTAAACCCAATTAGCATTAATTTTATAATATACTGAAATCAATTGTACCAAGACGTTTAATTGAATAAAATAGTAGCGGAAGTATTAGCCACCATTATCAGTGGCATATGTCCATGACCATTTCGTCTGATAACCCTTGATCAGTATCTCACATATTCCACTATTATAGCAAAACAAAACGAGCAATCTGACTACAGGCAGACAGAAGTATCAGCTAATAATATGAGAATTCAATGATGGATTGCGCTAAAAACAACATTATGATTAAATTATTGCAAGATAAACGATGAACTAGACTAACAATGTAGGAGATTTGTGTTTTATGTATTCTATGATTAGGATTGAATTTAATAGCAGTTAACTTGGAACCTGATGTTGGATTTTTGAAGATATTTTCTTTGGTTTCATTCTTATTCGCATATGTTTCAGATTTATTGTTAATATCTTATTTTAGGCTATCAATTGTTTCAGTGGGTTACACTCTATCTCAAATTATTTCATTTGCATATATATTTATTATTTCTTTGCTCTTGCGTAAGTTACCTTCTTTATTAACATAATTCCATATCCTTCGTAACTTAATGTTGGTCTGAATTTGATTGGCATTTTGAATTTTATTGGTTTTTATAATAAGTACATTCATTGTATAACTTCCTTCGACAAAATTTATTTGGTTACTATGGAACAATTATGTCAGTATTCGTGTGTGCAGATAAAGGAGTCAGAGATAAGGTGCAGTCAAGGCCGGAACAGTATCTTGTATGCAGTTGCAGAAAAAAGATAAGATACGACGTTTTATATTTAATTCACTTTCTTTGTTTTATCGGAGATATAACAAAATGTATCGGAAAAAAAGTCTAGGATGCGTTAGATATGTAACAAAATAAATTATTCTATTTCATCAAATAGCATCCGTTAGAATCAGAATGAAACCTGCTCCAGTTCCGGTAAACTTCTGGTAAGTTGCGCTTGCACCAGGAAGAAAAGGCAATATTATCAGTATCAGAGTCCTTCAAACTGATAATTCCTTAATATTGATATGCTTATAATTATTTCATGACGATGACGCCAATGAATGCAATATAAGTAATTATGTGTATTATAATTGTATATTAGAAAAAAATACCCAAATAATAATATAGAAGATCGAAATTTAGGATTCAGATAGCAACTTGCATGCTAGCATCAAAATAAACCTTGAAATAAAACGTGAACAATTAAGAGACCGACCGTACACCAGAAGAGCGCACGGAAAACGAATTTCTGGCGATCGTAAAAATAGAAGAAAAAAAAACCGTTACAGCCCGGCCGCGTCATACAACAGCAATATGTAATAGGTATATGCTCTTCGATAAAATTTAAAACGGTGCGGAGAACATTAAATATGATGACCCAGATAGTTGAGTTAAAGAAAACCGAATTAAATAAAGGAAAGGTTACTAAACATCCAACAGGAGAAGACTTAAAAAGGCAAGCACCGACCGAGACGGAAGTGTAGAAAATCCTAGAGCTCGCATATGAAATTAGTGCCGCTAAAATGCGTGCGTCAGACAAGAATTTCGCTAGGCGCGAGGTAGGCCATGGTTCCGAGTAGGCGTCGACGGCGCGATCGATACCAGTCGTTGAGGCAGGTCGGGGGCGACAACGCCATGGCTTCGGACACTCTCGAACAGAGAGCCTACCGAAAAAAATATACGCATATTTAGATGAGACATTCATATTTCGTAGTCAGTAGGAATGTTTTCATGATCTAACGATGATCAGAGAAATTGCTTGAGGCCAATAGCAAAAAAATAGTACCAGTTGAAAGAAAGAATTATGAATTTATATAATGTTGACAGAATGCGCCAAAACGAAAAAATATAATTTAATCAACTGTATAATTAATTGAACAAACATGCAAAGCGTGTTTAATCTTGAACATAAATTAATGTCTTGAGTCTAGACAATCAAAGTTTTTGTATTTATTGATTCACCGGTAATTCTAAATATACCAAAAATAAATGCATTCGACATTACAAATAAATAATGCTTTTGATGAAGAAGATTGTTGTAAAAACGATATAAAAACAAACGTTAGAGCCGGCAATTAAATAAATGCGAATGTTAATTTCAGCGCTGTAGATAAAATGTTAGCCTAGGTCAAGGTAAACCGAAAACCGGCAAAAATTATGAATGTTATGAAAACGGATTAAAAAAACGATGTTATGATGTGTATAAAAATATACGGAGACTCACCACATCATCCATCCAGTCCATGTCGGTTCGATTCATGTGTAGACGGTTAGGTTAAGTTAGAAGTCTAGATGTAGACTGGGCCTGTGTCGCGAGCACACTGGCCGCCGCGACGCTCGGTGCGAGAGTGCAGTCGGTGTCGCGTGTTGCACCGAAAATTCGTATCCACCCCCCGGCCCGCGCCGCCCCCGCACCCCGCTCGCAAATTTTCAAACTTCGAATCTGTATCGCGCAACGCCATCTATGGACGATCGAGCGCCCCCTCCCCTGTTGGTGGCCTTGAACTTGACTGAGCGTCGCGACCCACATTCGAGCTTGCCGCCCGCGCCCCGCGCCGCCCCCGCGACGCCCGCCGCGCCGCGCATTGTCACGGTCGAGTCGCCTGAATGGAACTAAATGCGGCATAAGGCCCGTTTTCGCGGATGCCATTTTACCGTAACACTCTCGGTTTCGTTACATCACCGCGGCGCCGGCGCTCGCCGCCAACCGACGAGGATTATGTGCTTGTATGCAAACAGTTTGACAGTATCTACTGTAAGTTGACAGTAAGTATCTACTTACAATCTTTTTCGGAGAAAACCAGTTGGTTCCATTTAAGTTGTTTTACTAAGCTTTATAGTGTCAATAATTTTAAAATCTAATAATAGCAAATCAGCATTTTTTTGAAAATATTTCAGAACGTTTATCTTTTTTATCCATTTGCGTACCTACCTTTGCGTATAGGTACTTTAAGTGATCTCTCTTTTACACGCTCGCAGTCGCGGGGTTAAGTGAAATAAAAAATATGTCATCATACAAATATTTCTTTTTATATTCATAGAGCTGTGAAATATTATGTATAAACCATTTTGTTTGAATTTCATTCCCTTTAATATAAAGGGTGGAAATATAAATAGGGCACTGGAGGGAAACTACTGTACTTAAATATTTAAGTTCACATAATAAGACCATCTACTAATATTATTAGCGTGAAAGTATACAGTGCCTATGTGTGCATCTTTTTTATTCTTTCACGTAAAAAAAACCCTATAGACCAATTTTCATTACATTTTGGATGTAGTAAGCTTGTCATCCTCAATCTTTCTATATTTATAAAAGCGAAAGGTCACGTATACATACACTGACTCGTCACGAAATCTCAGAAACTACAAGTGCTAGGAGTCTGAAATTTTGCATGCCTTTTATGACTTAGGTCACCTGGTACTAGTTATTATTCTGTGCTTAGGTGCACACTAGACGGGTTTTTGGGAAATTCAACCCGTAAAGGGGTGTCAAACTATTAGTTTTAGGGTTTTGAAATTTGGAAGGTACGTAGCTTTGGTACCGGTACCGAAGAGGGGTGCACTAAAAAAAGGTTTTCCCAAAATTCCCACGGGAACGGGAATTAGCGGAAAAATCATTTTTTATGAAAAATCTAAACTGCATAAGTTAGAGTTAGACGATAAGTTAGAAATGCTAGTTAACTCATATTATAATTTTTATCCCAGAATTTGGATACAGTACCTACTTACTTACCATAGACATATTCACGCTGCGACAAATTGTACAGAAGATCGAGTACAATTTGCCATTATGGTTAGCGCGGGTGGACTATGAGAAGGCTTTTGATTTGATCCACACGTGGGTGGTGCTAAGGGCCTTATAACAGTGCCACATTGACTACAGGTATATCGAAGTGTTGAAGTGCTTGTATATGACCGCCACTATGCCAGTACGAGTACAGGACCAGACTACGGAAGATGATATAGATATTGGAGATGTTATATTATATCTCCGAAGCTTTCCACTAATGAGATGGAAGATGCCTTCAAACTCCTGGACTGGGAAGAACGCGGCATGAATGTCAACGGCGAATACATCTCTCACCTTCGGTTTGCTGACGATATCCTGGTTATGGCAGAATCGTTGGAAGACCTCATCCAAATCCTCCAAGACCTCAATCATACATATGCATATGCTCACGACTGTAATCCCCGAAGGGGTAGTCAGAGGTGAGTCACCCGCTTTTCGCTGTACATTGTACTCACGTGACCTCAATCATCTCAAGATGAATATGGACAGGTTAAAAATCATGGCCAATTCTCAGGTAGCCCTCATTTCAATATCAGTAGGGAACCCTCCATGGTCACCACGTGGTCAACAATTACATCTACCTTGGACAAATAGTCCAACTAGAAAGATCCAACTTCGAGAAACAGGTCACACGACGAATCCAACTTGGCTAGGCAGCGTTTGGGGAGTTACGAAGCGTCTTGACGTCCTAAATTTCTCAGTGTCTCAAAACGAAAGTATTCGATGTATTGCCAGTGATGACCTACGGTGCCGAGACGTGGTCTCTAACTTTGAATAGGGTCGGAGTCACTAAGCTGATATGGGAGACCACGTACCGGCAAGCGCAGCGATCCCCCCCCCCCCCTGCAAGATGGACGGACGAATGTACCACTAATCACAAGCGTCGTTTTTATGGCGAATCGCGATATAGCGATTTAGTGAAGTTTATCTACATCGACAATTTGGTAGAAATCGTAAAAGTCGCAAGGAAAATAATTGCAAGATACTTATGTCATGAATTTTGACCTATCCAAACTATAATGCCACATTATAGTACCAATCAGAGTGCCACTAAAATTCATCATCATCCATTATCAGCCCGTATCTGGCCACTGCTGGGTATAAGCCTCTCAAATAAGCCACTAAAATTAGTATTAATTAATTTAGTCCTGTTAAAAACTTATCAACCTCAACCTTACAATATTCAGGATCCCATAAATATTGATCTCATAGGTTTTCAGGACGGTCACTTTTCAACGTAATTACCTATTTAATATTTTTTTAAATATACCATTGCCTTTTTAAACAAGGTTTAATATAGTAGGTATTTCACCATGTATACAGGTATAACACATAGCTTTCATAAAATATTTCTGTATCAGAACTAATCATTAGACTAAACTAAACATACCTTAAAGTAATGGGGACAGTGCAATGGCAGCTACATTTTACTCAGCGAATCTTCAGGATGTCTAAATATTCTTGAACTGCTAAGCTGATGCGGAATAATTTTTACCTGAAAGCAAGCAAAAAGATTTATAATGCCACCTAGTGTTGAACATTGGAACTAAATTATGTTTTTGAAAGCCAGTTGTCTTGAACATTTTTACAGTGCTACATAATCTCTAAGTTCTATACTTACCTATAATTTTTAGGGTTCCGTAGCCAAAATGGCAAAAACGGAACCCTTATAGTTTCGTCATGTCCGTCTGTCCGTCTGTCCGTCTGTCCGTCTGTCACAGCCGATTTACTCGGAAACTATAAGTACTACAGTGATGAAATTTGATGGGAATATGTGTTGTATGAACCGCTACAAAAATATGACACTAAATAGTAAAAAAAAGAATTGGGGGTGGGGCCCCCCATACATGTAACTGAGGGATGAATTTTTTTTTTTCGATGTACATACCCGTGTGGGGTATCAATGGAAAGGTCTTTTAAAATGATATAAAGTTTTCTAAAAAACATTTTTCTTAAAGTGAACGGTTTTTGAGATATCAGCTCTCAAAGTCGTAAAAAGTATGTCCCCCCCCCTCTATTTTTATAACTACGGGGTATAAAATTCTAAAAAAAATAGAGGTGATGCATGCTAATTAACTCTTTCAACGATTTTTGGTTTGATCAAAGTATCTCTTATAGTTTTTGAGATAGGTTGATTTAACTGTAATATTATATTTGCTGCTACGGAACCCTTTGTGTGCGAGCCCGACTCGCACTTGGCCGGTTTTTTTTATACTGGAATGCCCATGGTAAGCCTATTAAACAAACATGACAATACTATTTAGGCTACTTACTAAAAGATAAATTGACAAAAAATATTCATGTAAGTTCCTGTAAGTTCAGCATGTCAGAGTTGAAAGCCCAGTTGTTAAGGTATGGTATTCATATTCCCATAATTGGAATGATACTTTTGGTTACATAAAAAACCCTCAACAAATTTAATAGTGATTTGTTGAAAACAAAAATTAATGTTGTTTTTAAACATAGGTAATTAATTTTAAAGGTAAAACTCCCAGTATATTTTTCTTCTTGGTCTTGTATGGGGTGATGGATGGCAATAGGCTAGCATTCTTTTAAATGGGTAATAAAAACATAACACTGGCAAAACTGTATCAGTAAGTATGTTACAGTTTATAACATAACTTAATATAATTATGCACTTTATAACAATGTCTTATAGTAAATTACCTAGGTACTAAACTTAAATTTAAGCTGAGTTGAATAATTATAAAGTTACTTTGAACCATCATGGCATCATATTGTTCACACAATAGATTTTTAAGTGTCTTTTATTTCCCGAGATGTGACGGGGACGGGTTAACTAAGGTTGACTTTAAGTTCTATCTCCAATTGCTAAAAGTATTTAAAATTGAATTTTTATATTTATTATATTCACTGACGGACATTTTACAGGTGACAATAAATGTTTAGAATAGAATTGAATAGAATATTGAACACCACATAAATCAGACATACAAAAAACATACTTATAGACTAGAACTAATGTACAATAGGCGGCCTTATTGCTGAGAGTGATCTCTTACAGGCAACCTTATATAGTCCACCTACAACTACACACTTTCTGTCCTTAAAATGTCTAGGGAAGGCAGCAATAAAGATTGACCAAAGCAAAGACTAAAATATTATAACTCCTTAAATGTTACTTTGTGTACCTATACCAGAACCCACACTATTAAAATGTACTGAAATGTATTTGACATATAGGGGTAATAACTTTAATCTAAATTGTGATATATTACGGCTATGCTTTTGTCGGACTTTAATTTGTATTAAGGCTGGAAATAGTATCCATAATTTTAGGTTAACTTTAATGAGTAAATATCATCAGGGTTCCAAGGCACTATTATGTAAACAGCTAGAGCAATATTAGAAACAAATTTGACTTACCAGTGACTGGTAATGAACTTGCTGAAAGTGATTTTATCCTATGATAGCTGCTGATACTCAAAAGATGACTATTGGTCGAGAAAATAAGAACGCAGAAAAAGAAATGATGATGTAAATTAAACAGATTTGTTGACAGCTATTTTCGATTATATCTCGGCAAATTTGTGTGCCTTCTATTGTCTTGTATTTCCGAAATGGATCTGGAATATCAAAATCACTTTATTTATGATGAATTTTGCATTTATTTACACAAAAATGCATTCAATACACAGAGAAAGAAAGAGAAAGTAAAAATTTCTGGTAGCTCTTGTCAGTGTCAAAATTACTGAAATATTATTCTGTGCTACTACAACCTGACAAGGACAAGAGTGAAGAGGGTGCATTAATATCGATCGAAAAGCGAAAAAACTCAAAAACAACATCGAATCATTCAAAAAATGAGAATAAATCTAAAAAAAAACAGAAACAAGAAAATAATCTTATGAAAAAAGAAATATTTAACACTTGCTAAAAAATATCGACATTCTTTGTAAACTCATTATATTCTGTTAAACTTACTCCGTAAACATCGTTACAAACGTCACTCACTATTTTCGGGCCAACTCATCGGTATTTCTCACCGCAATATGTTTGTTTTTCAATTCGATTTCTAATGAAGATTACTGAATATACTGCTTAGTAATTAATAGAAATAATTAATTAAGATGGAGGTACATTATCTCGTGCTCCTTTTGAGTATTTGTTGGCATGGAAGTGAGGCTATTATGTGGACCCTGTCTCCCAACACACAAAAGTGTTTAAAAGAGGAGCTGCACGCCAACGTGTTGGTAGCTGGTGAATACGAGGTCACGCAGGTGGCCAGCCAGCGAGTCGACTACATTGTAAGTTAAAAACAACATCTTCTCTCATGATAATGCCACATTTCCGTGTTGCTACTTCCATGTCCGGTGGAGGCGTTACCAATAAAAATGCATTGTTAAATCTTTACAAACACTCAGGACATTAAGTCCTACAGTCGGCTTTCTACTAAACAAACATAACCTTATGAACATCCATGTTTATCACAGGAACTGACATCATTTTCATACAGTATTGATAATGATGCTTCTCCTTTCAGGTCAAAGACTCAAAAGGTCACATCCTGTCACAGAAAGAGAACATCAGTAAAGGAAAGTTCACATTTGTGACGGAGACATATGACATGTTTGAGGTGTGCTTCATCTCGAAGGTGCCCCCACGTAAGTTCCATTTCATTCCCTTTATGGCTTATACTATGAATATAATCTGAAAGGAATCATACTAAATTTTGTTCTGCACATCATGTACATGTCAATGACCTATCTATGCAATCACTGGTATCAATTTCATTAAATTGTACTTAAAACAACATAATACTTGTCTAATTATGTTGTTTATTTCCAGAGCACCGTGCGGTGCCACAAGATGTGGTACTAGACATCAAAATTGGTATTGAGGCTAAGAACTATGAGGGTGTAAGTATTAGATGAATGATTCCTTTTTTTAGTATACACATAATTATGTCTATTTATGAAATTAACTTGCAACTAAACTCGTATACAAATTGAGTCTAAATTACTTTAAACTACAGAACTTTCTGTTCAAAGAGAATAAAGTTAATATTTTTAAATCCTTACGAATCAATAAAAAGTGCAGTAGATTCTTAATTATAAAACATGAATTCTTATCATGTTAAAATAATGCTTCTTAATTTTTGTGTATGTATCAACTGTCTTCTGGGCTTCTTCCTCACCTGCTAGGTGTCATGGGTAATGAAACTTGGCTTGAAGAGTGCAATTTAAATAATAAAATATGTATTGAAAAGTGTGTCCCCAAAGTGTTACCCCAGTTTTCAGATTTAATTTTTTTAAAGCGTTTATGTAATGTTTAAATCTAAATTATGTTTGGTTGCTTCAGAATTAAACCCATATACAGGGTGTCCCAAAAGTCAACGTCATCCCTTAAAGGGCTGATAGGTCAGCTCATGAGAGGCCAGAATATCACAATATGACCTTAGTAAAAACTCGATAATTTTCGAGATATTAACACTTTTATAAATTTGCTGAAAATCGACACCTTGGATCAGTTTTTTGCGTGCCGCCGGTACAAAAATCCATATTGTTAGAATTTGTTTGGTGTTGCATCACCCTGTATAGCCCTGCTATTGATCGCACTCAAAAAAAATATCGAGTAATGCTGTACGTTTAAAAAAAACACGGTTTTCAAAGTCATAAAAGGTAATCGTATTTTGTTATAAACAACTTTGACTCTACCTACTGTAAAAAAAATATACCACGCAAACCAGGCACCTTATTTGAAAAGATTGCTCATTTAATGCAGTTTCCAAAATGGTATAAAACGTTGCTATTGTTTTAATTAACAAAAAAGTTATTGCTATTTTAGTACAAAACGACCTCTATGTAAAATTGTTTGAAGGAAATTTATCTGACTGAATTTATTAAGGGTAAGTCATGTTGGAATGAGTAAAAGTAAAAAAGGTGGTGGGGTCAGCCGTGGCAACATAGATGACGCAAAAATAGCTAAGAAAAAACTTACCAAACTCTTATAAAACATATTTTGCGTTTTTACACCTAATTAAAAAAAAACAATTATTTATTGACTTTTATTTTTATTTCTCGAAATTATAACATCACATTATTATATTAAGTACATAATCAGCAAAAAATAATACTCATTAATGGTCATAATCATAATTTTGAGAGTTTGGTTTTGTTTAACAATAACTTTAAAATAAGTAACAAGTAATTTGAGGTAATGTTAATGACAAACTGATCTGTCTCTTTTTTGGATACTGTGGGTGTACAATTTACATGTGTAAGCGTTTTACTTGTACAATATCACACATAAGCACTACTCAGGAATGTACGTTACCATGCGCTACATTTATGGGGAATGTGAGTTGCTATAGTCCACTTTTTTCGAGAAAGATACTCAAAATGCGTTTTTTTTAGTAACTGTGACAACGTTGTCTCTTTTCCCACTCCCTGCCACACCACCTATTTTACTTTTACTCATTCCAACATGACTTACCCTTAATAAATTCAGTCAGATAAATTTCCTTCAAACAATTTTACATCAAGGTCGTTTTGTACTATAATAGCAATAACTTTTAATTAAAACAATAGCAACGTTTCATACCATTTTGGAAACTGCATTAAATGAGCAATCTTTTCAAATAAGGTGCCTGGTTTGCGTGGTATATTTTTTTACAGTAGGTAGAGTCAAAGTTGTTTATAAAAACATACGATTACCTTTTATGACTTTGAAAACCGTGTTTTTTTTTAAACGTACAGCATTACTCGATATTTTTTTTGACTGCGATCAATTGGAGGGCTATACAGGGTGATGCAACACCAAACAAATTCTAACAATATGGATTTTTGTACCGGCGGCACGCAAAAAACTGATCCAAGGTGTCGATTTTCAGCAAATTTATAAAAGTGTCAATATCTCGAAAATTATCGAGTTTTTACTAAGGTCATAATGTGATATTCTGGCCTCTCATGAGCTGACCTATCAGCCCTTTAAGGGATGACGTTGACTTTTGGGACACCCTGTATACCCATGTATTTGTGATTGGTTTAAATAGATTATTTCTGTTATTACTTGATCATCTTCCTGTGGCTCAGGAGTTCAGGACTGACAAACCACAATGTTTTTAGCCACCTTGGTCTGGATTTACCTAAAAATATAATCATGCATGAGCGTTTTACCTTTTCTTAGTTTCCCACTAAGTCTAGCCTTCATTTGTGGAAGTTACCCTAAGCAGTGTGTTTGACATCCATAGAATTAAATATAGGTACTAACCATAGTTTGACCAATGTGTGGGTTTATCACAAAATGTATATTACAAATAACGCAGATACTTCCAAGACACATTAACCTGTCTGCTGCCTAAGGTCGGAACATTCTAAAACTGAAACTATAACATTTCTTTTGCATCTGATTCCTCGGCAAACAAGTAGTTAATTCTCCCTACGTCTGCAGATTGGTGAAGCAGCCAAGCTGAAGCCCATGGAGCTGGAGCTGAAGCGGCTGGAGGACCTCTCGGAGGCCATCGTGCAGGACTTCACGCTCATGAGGAAGCGCGAGGAGGAAATGAGGGACACTAACGGTGAGTTGACATAGTTGCTCATGACTTCATATTATTATAAAAAAAAAAAAAAAAAAAAAAAAAAAAAGTGTCAAGGAACATTGTGCTCTCAAATCTGTTTTGTTTTATTTTACTAAATACGAGTGTTTTGTGACTAAAACCATCTAAAAACATTAGATAACGCCAAGGATATTGCTACATAGTGTTATCTCAGTGCAAAACACAATATTTCAGTGAAATTCTAGCAGTGCATTCCTCATACCTACCCTCCAAAATTTTTTCCAACAACTTTTTCCGAAAATTTAACGATTTCTTCCCTATTATGAACAGTGTAACCTAGATTACTTGTTACCTAATGCCAGCTAATAGCAATGACTTGCCGGGCATGGAAAACCAGGTGCCCGTGCACGATAAACCCACTGGTTCGCCAAACAACAACAAAGGATCTCCAAAGAAACTTGTACAACAAGTATTCCACCAAGGCCTTTTCATGAGCAATAAAAAGAATGATAACCCTCCTACTGCTACATCCAGTGTTCCATGGCAGAGAATACCTGAGCAGCGGAAAAGAATTATCTCGCCAACATCTCAGACCCCCACTGCAAAAATTCTCAAACAAACAAACAAACGTCAGCCAAACCCAGTAAACAACAGTTACTCCAAAGAGACAACCACAAACAACAGCTTCACAGGATTGGAGATTGATGTGGAGGAACTCAACGGAAATACCTCAAACAATAACACTACACCGCGAATATCAAAGCCGCCACCAATCATCCTGTATGGAATTGAGGATCTGAAAAAACTCACAGAACTTATAGAACAAGCTGTTAGCAAGGATACTTATTCTTACAAAGTCATCTCAAAAAATGAACTCAGAATATCAAGCAGGTCAGTTGAAACATACAAGCTGCTTATTGAACATATTAGAGGTGCCGGGCTGATTGGCCACACTTTCACTAGAAAAGAGGAACGAGCTTACAGAATCGTTATCAAGAACCTGCATCACACTACACCTAAAGAGGCAATTATAGAGAGCATAGAGTCAACAGGAAATAAGGTGCGAGGTGAGATTGTATTTGCCAAGCGCAGAGGCACGAAGGAACCATTAGACACATTCTTTGTCAACATTGAGCCCTCAGTCAACAACAAAAATGTTAAAACTATCAAGTATATCTACAATCAAAAAGTATCAATAGAGGACCCTAGAAAGACAACATCTATCCCCCAATGCATGAGATGTCAACAGTACGGCCATACCAAAAACAACTGTATGAGACCATTCCGCTGTGTGAAATGTGCAGGAGGACATAAAACTTCCCAGTGTACCAAGACTGATAGAAACTCACCGGCCACATGTGCCCTTTGTCTAGGAAACCATCCAGCCAGCTACAGAGGCTGTGGTGTCTATCAAGAAATGCTAGCTAGGAAGAAAAACAAAAAACAATTTGTGACAAAACAAGACAAAGTTAACTACATAAAGTCAAATGATACCCAAACACACACACAACATGATGATCAAGTAACCAAGGGGCAACCTAGTCTGCAAGCGTTCCCTAATAACAATCATGACCGCATGCTGTACTCCAATGTGCTTAAAAACATCAGATACTCTAATGATGATCATCATCAGCCAACACAATCATACAACAAACCACAAATAAACATAACCCGTGAAGAAACTCCCACCACTAACATTATAGAACGAATGGAATCTCTTATATTAAAGCAATCAGAAGAACTAAGATCAATGTTACAACAGATTGGCAACTTAATAGGCCTAGTCACAATGCTCATTAGTAAAATTCAACCATAACTATAATTTGAGAATAGCCACCTGGAATGTTAATGGGTTGGCAGCTAGAAAACACGAACTAGAACTTATGATAAAATCTAACAAGCTAGATGTATTACTATTATCAGAGACACATTTAACTGATAGTAACAGCTTCAATCTGAATGGATTCTCTTGCTATGTCACTAACCACCCTGATATGACTTGCCACGCTGGGACGGCTGTTATTATCAAGAACAGCATTCAACATCATGAGCTACCAGAATTCAGACGTGACTATCTGCAGGCAACCTCTATTTCCATAGATGACTGGCAAGGTCCGCTTATATTGTCCTCAATCTACTGTCCTCCGAAACATATTATAAAAGAAGATATGTTTGGCCAATATTTCAAAAAGCTGGGAGGCAGATTCATAATGGGAGGTGATCCTAATGCAAAACATACTTCCTGGGGATCCAGAGTCATAGTAACCAGAGGACGTGAACTAAAAAAGTGCATTGAAAACCATCAGTTACGTGCTATTTCAACTGGAGAACCTACATACTGGCCAACCGATATTAACAAACTGCCAGACTTATTAGATTTTTACATTACAAAGGGAATATCAAACCTCTATCACAGTGTAGAGTCATGCTTAGATGGATCATCAGATCATACACCAGTATTGATGACAGTAAGCACCACAATTATTCATAGGCCTATACCATGCACCCTTTACAATAAGAAAACTGATTGGAATGCATTTCAAGATCATATTGAAGACAAGATAAATCTCCGTATCCCGCTTAAAACCGAAGAGGACGTAGACAGAGCATTGGATGACTTTATAAAGCTTGTTCAAGAAGCGGCATGGAAATCAACTCCTAGCTTGCCTAGAGAATCCAAATGTAACCTCTCTGTAGAGCTTCGAAATAAAGTGGAAGAAAAGAGAAGATTGAGAAGAAGGTGGCAGCAAAGCCGGCACCCATCTGACAAGTACTTGTTTTATAAAGCAAAAAAACAACTCAAAAAGTACATCCATGACTTGCAGAATGAAACTCTTCAGGATAGACTAGAAAAAAGTGATGCTAATAGAAATGATGAGCACTCATTATGGAAACTCACTAAATTTCTCAGCCAACCACAAAAACATGTGCCACCCTTAAAACGCCCGGATGCCACATGGGCAAGAAGTGCGAAGGAGAAAGCAGACGTGTTTGCTGATTTTCTACAAAGCGTATTTAAAACAAATGAGTCAAACGACCTGTCAACTGAAGAAGAAATAAAGGAGTTCCTACAGAGCCCGCAACAAATGTCCTTGCCAATAAAACCAGTCTCCCCAAAAGAAGTTGCAAGACAGATCAAAGCCCTAGAAAATCTTAAGGCCCCTGGGTTCGACCTTATTACTGCAGAAATCTTAAAGAAGATAACACCTAAAGGAATAACACTAATAACAATAATATTTAACGCCATGCTAAGATTGCAGTATTTCCCACCATTGTTAAAAGTGTCACAAATCATCCTTGTCCACAAAAATGGAAAACCACCAAATGAAGTCCCATCATACCGGCCAATTAGTCTCCTGCCTATTCTATCGAAACTGTTTGAAAAACTTCTCTTGAGTCGACTTAAACCACTACTATTTCAAGAAAATATCATTCCCGACCACCAATTCGGATTTAGACCTCACCATTCTACCATTGAACAGGTACATAGAGTTGTGCACGAAATAAGACAAACATTCGAAAAGAAAGAGTTTTGCTCCGCTGTGTTCCTGGACATACAACAAGCATTCGATCGTGTCTGGCACGCAGGCCTTCTCTACAAAATTAAGAAGGCACTCCCAAACACAGTCTACATGTTAATCAACTCATACTTGAACAACCGCCTCTTCCAAGTAAAATTTGGCGAGGAATGCTCCGCATTGCGCGAGATTGAAGCTGGCGTCCCACAGGGCTCTGTCCTTGGCCCGGTCCTATACACAATATTCACCGCTGATATTCCGCAGTCTGAAGATATCCTGTGTGCCACCTACGCGGACGATACCGCATGCTTAGCCAGCAGCCCAAATCCTGTCATAGCATCAGAAAAGCTACAAACTCACCTGAATAAAATAGATCAATGGCTGGACAAATGGCGCATCAAAGCAAGCCCAAGCAAATCTGTACACATCACTTTCACACTGCGCAGAGGTGACTGCCCACCTGTGACAATGAAAGGGGAAATCCTGCCACACAAGGCCAGTGTCAAATACTTGGGATGCCATCTGGATCGTGGTCTCTACTGGAAGACGCATATCCTTGCAAAAAGAGACGCTCTGAAAATCCGATACAGAAACTTGCACTGGATGCTAAATAGGACCTCAAGACTGTCCCTCTCAAACAAAATTCTTGTCTACAACAGTGTACTCAAGCCAATCTGGACTTATGCAAGCGAACTCTGGGGGTCCGCCTGCGCAACTAACATACAAATCATACAAAGATTTCAAAATAAAGTGCTCAGAAACATATGTGCTGCTCCATGGTTTACCAAAAATGAAGAAATCCATGAGTACCTGGAAGTGACAACAGTAAAAGAGGAGATCGAAAATCGCATAAAAAGCTACAAAGGCCGCCTTGAAAGGCACATAAACCCACTGGCAATAGAACTTTTAAACACAGAAAAAGATGTTGTACGCTTGAAGCGTCCTAACTTGCTCAACATAAAGTGATACTCGCATATTTAAAGTGAAGGTGTTGTCAGTGGACAACTCTTCCCCATCGTCATGAAGTCATCACATCTGATAAAGGCTAAACAAGCTGATGGCAGATATGCATTAAGAAAAAAAAAAAAAAAATTATTATGAATAAGATGATGTCTCTGGGAAGGGTGTTATCAGAAATGAGGTTATTCATCAGAGAGTGTGGTCTAATACTATTTCAATATAAGTCCCTCCTTGAGGAAGCATATCTCTGGTAACATAGTTAATGATGAATTGCTTTATGTGCGTATCTCTCTAAATGATCTTGATTTTCAGTGTTTTTAGCCTTATTTAGTCTTGGTTTCCTCATTATTATTTCCTCCTCGGCGTTTCTTTCGCCATTTCTTTCCTCCTTAATGACGGGGCCTTTGTGAAATGGTGGTAGATTATGACTTTTGACAAGTAATTCTAATATTCTACGTCGAAAAAATAAACGATTTCATTTCATATAATTTCATATACTTATTTACATTTAATGTAATTTTAATTACGGCTAATTAATAATACAATCATTTCTCCTTTCCAGAGTCGACCAACAACCGAGTGTTATTCTTCAGTGTATTCTCGATGGTGTGTCTGCTTGGGTTGGCCACGTGGCAGGTGCTGTACCTACGTCAGTACTTCAAGGCCAAAAAACTCATTGAATAGCACCACACTCCGTCTGTTGTGCATAAAGTCACGCACTGACCCGATATTTTAAGGCTGTATGGATCTTATACCTTTGCCTGTGTAATGTTTAAAAAAATATGTAGTAATCTATGGTTTCTTGCTAACGATTTTTCTTTGTTTTGGTTGGTTTCTGTTATTTGTTAGTCGTTTGTTTTTATCTGAACAAATACTTATTATACAGTGCAGATGATAATTTTAAGTAGATCCTAGTTTCATTTTGCTAGTTCTTTTTTTATATTATAAGAGTTTATATTCAAAGTACTTACATATTTTTAGCATTACTGGGCATTGGTATAAGATACTTATTTATGTAATTAGTCCCATAGTATGTTTGTGACCATAAAGTTATTACATTAGGAATCAACTTTCATCTCATCGACATAAAATTCTACCCACTGTGTGACTTTATGCATTATCATGTTAGATCTCGTGATTTTTGTCATCGCGTCATATAATTTAACGATTTAATAAAAATAATTTTGATTATTTAATACTTTTTTTGACAAACCCATAATTTTCGGTACATACAGTTCACTGTAGTTTCAGAGGATAGGCAGTAAATGAAATTATCTTCAAAAATAATTATCAATTATTGTTCATTTAATACATAAATTTTGGACAGACAAATTATTGGAAATTAATTTATAAGTAGGTAAATACTCGGATTGCAGACTTAACAAACATACACATCACTTACTTTCATACTGAACAAATAATATAAGATATATTCTAGGTCAGTCTGCCTGTATCTACCTGGTTTTTAATTAATAAATAAGTGATATAGAAAATATGATACACATTAAAATTAAAATGATTGTGACACAAAGAAACGTTTTATATAAGAAAATTGGCTTTTATCAGCTTAACTCCTACAATTCACAATTTGTTTTCTATCTAATAATCTATGTTGGTGTGTATTATGTATATATGCAAATGTACAAAGGACAATGGCAGAGTTCTAAGGACGTTTGGTACCCCTATGAAAATGACGGGTTCCGTAATGAAAGTACCATGTTTAGAGAGTCACTGTATAGGTACACAAATAAATAAATTACTAGATTTTTAGAAGCTGGGCGAAATGAGAAAAATGAAGAAAAATAATGTTTAAAAAGTAGTCGTAATGGAACGTAAACATTAATACAGGGAGAATGGAACGTCAAGTGAAGTAATGTTTATGCCAAGTACTCTGTGATTTACGTCATAAATGTCTAGGTTGGATCTCAGTATAATGATAAAAATTGACAAACCAGAGGAAAAATTGAAATGTTAAAAAAATGTGTCATGTCAACAACTAAACGTCAACACCATGTCAACACAAGACGAACAACGTGAATAATAATTTGATAATAATAATATTACCTAACATATTATGTTAGGTATATCAAGTTATATGTTTACGTTTAAATAAATACGGGACGTGCAACGTACATAATAAATATAATGATTTTATTAATATTATCGACTAGATCAGGCTACTACTTTCATCATGGAATAATGTTATACTTATCCAACTTCTGAAGTTTAAAAATTGCCATTCCGCAACAGGGATCTGCTATGCCATTTCGAAATGCTATATGTAAAGGTTCTACTATATGGGTATGCATTTGGCGAGTAATGTAATGAAATAAAATATACTGTTTAAAAGATCATTGTTTTATTTACATAACATAATTTGCCTGGAATCAACTTTAGGAATTTTATGTTCCTATTACCTACTCTATTCTATTCTCTCTCTAGGGTGTAAGTACCTGCACCTGGCTCTCTAGATGTGCTAAATCTAGATAGGTATGCAGGTTTCCTTCACTGTAAGTGTGATGGTATACATTTTAATTAAATTCAAAGAACACATTGGTACATGTCAGCGCCGGGATTCGAACTGCAGAACGCAGTTGCTCATCTCATATTTGACTTTGGTATTTATCATCCTATGGTTCATAGAAAATATTGTCAGGATTTTGCGTGTTCTTGTTCTGCTGCTTCTGCAGGTTCCTGATGAAGAAGTGGGACGGGAGCCTGCCGGGGAGGTGGAACAGGAACCGGGTCTGGTTCTCCCCTTTGTCACATTTTGTTCTATATCTTCAGCAGTTTCAGCGGTATTCAAAATATTAAATAATTAGGTTAGGTAATGGAAAATGATAAATAAAATATCTTTTGTATTTAAGATTGTATCGATATTTCTATTCGATTACTTTGTTGCTCGGATTTGCTGGTAATATTCCGAGGGCTGGCATCACAGTTGTTACGTTCCGTTCTCTATATGTTTGTTTTTACGTTCCATTATCCTTAGATTTAAATATTATTCGTTTATATTTTTCTCTTTTCCCCCGACTTCTAAAAATATTGTAAATACTGGAAATACCTTATCTACACTGTATTAATAAATGGTGAAAACATGGTTCTGGAACGCTCCAAAAAAATGGCGGTACGAGGACTGCCGTTCTCCTTTTATCTATACAACATATTTGCGCTAAAGCAAAGAACTATGTATGTAGGTTTATATTCATTAACTCTAGTAAATTTAGGCACCAGAATCCATTCATAATTTACATTTCACAAAGAAATAGAAGTAGATCCAAAGTAAATAGTGTATATTTCAGTTTACACAATGTGTATGCATTTATACCTACTAAAAATAATATTGGAATGTGCCAAATTACCACAACAATATTCCTAAATATTAAAAAAGAGCTACGTAACAAAAATATAGATACTAAAACATTGTAGGTATTTTACATACAGTAAACTATAGCTTAGTACGTAATTATTTAAAATAAAGCTATTTAATTAAGTAAAAATAATATACATACATTCATTACATAAATAGAAAAATAAAAATATTGTTTGCTAAAATGTATTGTTGCAAAATGTACACATATTTTGCATTAATTCTCCACAACTTATGTTATGGAAGAATCTTCTTATAATTATCACAATGTATGAAAAATCTCTAACTCCCAGTTTCTGGTAGACTGTTCAAAGTTAATCCAAGATTAAGAGGCTAGAATAAATTAATATAATTAAGCAGGTTACTTTTACATTTTACTTTTTTTGCCTAGAAGTATTGTGGGACACCCTAAGGATAGGATGGGCAGTAATTACATCTAAAAGGTAATAGTTGGATGCAGACAGCTTTAGGTACACTATATATAAATTAATGGATAACGCTAACAATTATCAATGGTTAACTTAAAATAGCATTCCAGAAACCGGGATAACGCCACTACTTCTGAACTTTATGTATAATACTTTAAATAAAATAACTAAAGGAAAATTATAAAAATGTCTATGGAATAACTAGAGATCATTCTAGCCCTAACTTTACCTATAATCGGTTAAAAATTGGTTAATGTAGATTGACCTACGCATTACGACGGAAGTTTTACCACCTAACCGAAATCAAAGAAACAACATCCTTAAATTAGCTTTATAATTTTCCTACCAGTATTTCATTAAAAAACACAAATCATAAATTTCACACCGCGTCTCCAACCACAAAACAACCAAAACTGAATCTTACTTTATGTACACAACAGTCCAGTCCTTTACTTCTATTTAGCGGGGGCGGGGAGGGGTTCGGATCAGAGGGGGGGGTAGTCGAGCTGCACTGTAAGGTGAGTGACCCCGACGTCGCGGAAGATTCTCGCTGCTTGCTGCGTCACGTATCTAGGGTCCACTTCCCTAGACACTTCCAGCTTTAAAGCGCCCACGTGCACATCGCTGCATAGCGTCCAGAAATGAGGTTCCTGAACTGCATGGACTCCCGCTAACCCGCACACTCTGGTGTATAAAGATGGGAGCGAGCGCTCGAGCACTGTCGGCGTTCGCTGCATCAAGACCCCGGCAGAATCTCTTATAAGAGGCACCACACTCGCCGCTATCAATAAGGCGATCGCCATGGAACATATCGGGTCTGCCCGCATCCATCCGAAAGTTCTCATTAACAAAGCTGATATAATCACCCCAACCGATCCTAGAGTATCAGCTAGAACGTGCAAGAAAACTCCTCGCATGATCGCTGAGCCGGCTCCAGTCGGCGCTTCAATGTCGTGTGAGTGGCCGTGTTCAGCGTGGCCGTTGTGGGAGTGGCCGTGGCCGCCGTGTGAGTGGCCGTGGCCGCCGTGGCCGTGCCCGTGGCCGTGGTGGAACGCGTATATGCCCACCATGTTGACGAGGAAGCCCAGGATTGAGACTAGCAGGAGACGCTCGTGTTTTACCTGGAATTGGAGAAAGGTGGTGTTGTTTACTGAGGTTTGTCATCGTGGTGAAAGGGTAAGGTAAGGTTATTCTGTTGCTTTCTTTCAAAATGACTCTCTTTAAACAAATCATCTCAACCCGGCCAGGAATCGAACCCGGGATCTTTGGGATCGCAAAGTCATCCGGTCGTTATTTACAAAAAGTATCTTATGTCTCGAAGTAAATTCATAGTTGAATATCAGAGGGAATCCTAACTAATCCTAATCCTAACTAATATTATAAATGCGAAAGTGACTGTGTCTGTCTGTCTGTCTGTTACTCTTTCACTCCAAAACTACTGAACGGATTTAAATGAAATTTGGTATACATACGGTCTAGACCCTGGGAAAGAACATAGGCTACTTTTTATCCCGGAATTCCCACGGGAAAACTTTTTAAGGCGAAGCGAAGCGCGCGGGAACAGCTAGTAGTAAATAAAATTAAGTACACGAGATAAATACAAACGATAGCATTTGCCAATATCTACTTTACGGTGGTTTACAAAAACGTTACGACAAAAAGTTACCTACCTAAAACTACGTTTATAATTTGCCAAGCGATAGCCGATCTTAAAATTACTGATAAACAAAATCATGATTGTAGCCACAACTTATCTCAAACGTATCGAATTGTAATAGGTATAACTTGGATGTCGTAACTTATTGCCGAGTTTTATGTTGCGTTTGCATTAGAGATTTAACTTTTCAACATAATAAAGTAATAACTTATTATAAGAATGAATAGATATGGGGTAATGAAACGTGGGCTTGTTACAAAATAAAAATAATAGCGCTATTCTTATCTTGAGTGATATTTTCTCTAGCGGTCTCGTGACCTTGCTTTTATAAGGGGAAATCTGGGATAAACCTAGCTTGTTCAGAATGTCCAGTGTACCTAAAAAGGGACTTTAATCGTAACTATAAGATGTTTTTACAGTGTGAAACACAAGTATGGCTCTGTATAGTCTTATGAATTAAAATTGATCTTGCATTTAACATGGCGTTGACTTTACTGGTATTCTCGTAATGTTACTTAATTGTTTTCATATTAAGATAATGCAGTCTAATTGCATACAAGCTCACGTGGACTCTGGGGTGATAAGATTATCTGTTTCAAAGCATTCTTCTGGCTTACCGATTTATGCAATGGCAATGATTTAATGTAATATATTCAATATTAGAATGATAAATACCTACCTACTATAAGGTGATAAAATTCTTCGCAATTTTTTTTGGCAGGTACAAATAAACTCATTAGTTAAACAGGTGGTACAAGTATTCTGTTTAATTGCAGATTTATTGGGTACACTATTATAAAATAATAAGCTATATTACATCTTTTATTAAGTATAATATGGGTGGCAACACCTGGCAGTGATGATTGCTTTTAGAGAGATACATTAAAATGGATACCATAACTGTTTCCTAGCTATACCAAAAGAGGCTGAGATGTTGTTGTTACTAGGATCCAGTTCTAAGCAGTTAATAGGTGAGATAATAAGTTAATGACACCATCACACTATCTCCTATTAAGCTAACAGGTAGCAAGCTAGCAAGTACACTGACAAAAGGACCATTAGCTCCATATATTGAGATTTAATCTAGTACTGGACTAGAATGGCTAATGAGATTATGTGAATAGTGCAATGGTTAGGTATACGAAATAATTAGCTTATAATTAATATAGTCTCACCTCAGGAGGCTCAATAGCTCTCTCAACAGCTTCACTCAAGATGAAGAAAGCAATGAACAACAGGAACAGTCCATTGACAAAGCCGGCCACCACCTCCGCTCGGGCATATCCATATGAATATCTCTCATTGGCCCTCCACTTGGAAATGAGAGAGGCGGCAAGACCAGCCACCAGACCCGTGCAGTCAAAGAACATGTGGAATGCATCGGAGATAAGGCCTGAAATGGTGATGTTGCATTTGTAGTATGTATGTATAAATAAGTAAAGCAGCTGATATTTTAATGGTGACAAATTTTAGCAGTATTAACTTTCTCTTTTGAAATCTATGAGTACTTAGGGAATTTTATAAAGGTTATGGACTGTAACGTAAGAAGAAAACATAATAATTACAATTCATTTATTTATGTAAACTAATAATAATCAGGAATTAAATCTTACCCAAGCTGTTGGTCCATATTCCATAGAAAAGTTCAACGAATGCAAAAGATAAGTTAAGAATAAGGAAAAGAAATAGATTTCTAGAGTTTTTGTCAGAATAAATGAGTCTCAGCCAATTGTTGAACCTCTCAAATAAGCCTCCTCCAAGACGGGGCGACCGGGTCGTGTCCTTCTGTATTAATGGCAGCATTTTGTATCTTCAAAAAAACTATCATCTACAGAAGCCTTTAAAATATTGAATAGTTTATGTATTTGCTTAATATTCTTTTACACCATACTGTATAAGAATTATTCTAATTAGATTATTTTTTAACATTCATATCAATTCCTGAATTACTATAAACAATATTATATTGTATAAATGCCTTATTTATCACAACTTTTCACGAATAGCTACCAAGGAGGAAGGCAAAACTATAGGTTGCGGTTATTGCGGTTTTAAACCAAAATAACTGGAAGTTGGAATATAAAAATCGGCGACACACATCCACACGGCATTATGTACGATATTTGAAACAGAATCACTCATAAAACTAATAAAACACACACTTTAAACACTGCATACGTGTAACTAAAATACTGTAAAGACCGTCCGATATAACCTCCGAAAAATTAATATTTCAAGTAGAATGAGAGAAAGTAATAGAGGAGGTAATAGCTGATGAATGCTAGGAACTAAATATACTCAGTATGATCATGGTTTTTGTGTAATTTCCTAATTTAAAGTATTTTACAACAAAAATGGATTTGGTGATTGTGATGTGACATTTATTGAAAATTTGACAGACAGAATGACAGATCATAGACTCAATAGATAACCCTTAGAATAAAGAGTTATACTCTAGGTATCTGGTATATACAATGTACCTACAGTTGTCGAATTTTACCCTCAAATTCATAAAAAGCAATTAATTAAGTAATACTCGAAGGTCGATTGTTTATATTAATTATATTGGACATAAAGTTAAAACTCGTTGTATCAATCTGAATGACTAATGGGTCTCTACCACTTTGTGAATGTCCTAGGTAGTGGATGATTGTGGATTATGGGATGATGGGATGATTGATGACTTTGCCGTGTGTGCGCGTATTTCTATTCTGTTGCAGATGCAGATTTTTATTCTGAGCATTAGAGTCTATGGGCAGACAAAGATTATGATGAGTCAACTGTGACAACGGGACGCTATGCTAATTTTTGCTTATGTGAGACAAGGATAGTAGATTAAAGTGTGTTTATATTCTACATGAACGCACTACACCGTAGTAAAGTGACACTCATTTCCGGAATTATTTATCTTGTCTATTGAAATATCCTCTGTTTGGCTATGGTATTGGAAAAAGAGGATAATTCATTTATGATTTATTTGATAATTACGCATAGAAAAATAGTCCTTTCGGCGTTTAGACATAAAATTGGGTATTCTTGAAATTATGCAGCCTTATTTGACGTTTAATTAACATTATAGAATGTTCCTGCCAAAAATTTTAAATTAATTCGACCGGAAATTCCTCTATAAATGCGTTTGTTTATGGGTTCCGAAAAGTGAACGTTTCACGAGTCAACAGCAACGTCTTTCGAGAAGTTCCAGGCGCTTTTGCGACATTTTTCTTTCTTTTATCCGTCATCTAATGTTTGGTGTGATGAAATAACACATTGATTTAGGAGAATTTTCATTATTAGTGTTCGTAGCAGTAATTAAGTAACCGCTAGATTACGATAAATCTAATTATGGGCGACGAAAGCCACCCGAAAACTCTTTACGTCGGTAATTTGGACGCGAGTGTGACAGAGGATTTCCTATGCGCGTTGTTCGGACAAATAGGCGAAGTAAAAGGTTGTAAGATTATTCGCGAGCCCGGCAACGATCCATATGCGTTTCTGGAGTTTACAAACCACTCGGCGGCCGCCACGGCCCTGGCCGCCATGAACAAGCGAGTGTTCCTCGACAAGGAGATGAAGGTGAACTGGGCCACGAGCCCCGGCAACCAGCCCAAGACGGACACCAGCAACCACCACCACATCTTCGTGGGTGACCTGTCGCCCGAGATCGAGACGCACACCCTGCGCGAGGCCTTCGCGCCCTTCGGAGAGATCTCCAACTGCCGGATAGTGCGCGACCCACAAACGCTCAAATCTAAAGGCTACGCCTTCGTCTCATTTGTTAAGAAGGCTGACGCCGAAGCGGCCATTCAGGCCATGAACGGACAGTGGCTGGGATCCCGCTCCATACGCACCAACTGGTCCACCCGCAAACCCCCGGCCAACAGACCCAATGAGGGTGCACCAAGCAACAAGCGGGCCAAGCAGCCCACATTCGACGAGGTGTACAACCAGAGCTCGCCCACAAACACCACCGTGTACTGCGGAGGGTTCACCAGCAATGTCATTACGGAGGAGCTAATGCAGACC
The DNA here is from genome assembly GCF_932276165.1 of Plutella xylostella. Lineage (NCBI taxonomy): Eukaryota > Metazoa > Arthropoda > Insecta > Lepidoptera > Plutellidae > Plutella > Plutella xylostella. The sequence continues at coordinate 8,396,288 of NC_064005.1, forward strand.
ACATTCTCACAATTTGGTCAGATTCAAGATATAAGAGTATTCAGGGATAAGGGATATGCATTCATTAGGTTTACTACTAAGGAGTCTGCCGCACATGCTATAGAGGCGGTACACAACACAGAAATAAGCAGGCACACTGTGAAATGTTTCTGGGGGAAGGAAAATGGTGGCTCTGGTGATAACCAGGTTTGTGGAATAACATCAGCTGTGTTTATTTATTCACAAAATTAACATAAACACCTGTCATATCAATCAAGTGTGTATAAAATTCATTTCTCTACTTATATCATACATAATGATTACTTAGGTTTGAAGTTTAGTTACTGTTCTTGTTGTTGGATAATACTTGTTTCACAATGTAAACTTGGTATTGTTATCCTGTTTCCAGAGTAGCAACAATGCGGCAGCGCCCCCGGCGACGATGAGCCCACAGACGGGGCAATACCCCGGCTACCCATACCAACAGGGCATGGGATACTGGTATGCACAGGTAATGAAAATTTTCCATGATTTATTTTCTAATTTATTCACTAATGCAAATTGTTTCAACCAAAGAGGTTTGACTTGAAAACAAATGAAAGCCCAAAGTGTTTTGGTGCCATTGTTTTCTATTGTAGTAGGGGGTGATGTTAAACTATTATATATTATTTGCTATGTATTTGCTCCCCTTTTTTAGACTCTTTGGTATTCCAATCAGTATAAAATGCAGGCCTAATTTATTCATAAAAACATTTTCTTTTTAGGATGGTCAAGTAAGTAAATTTAATAATTAATTTTGATTTCTAGGCCATGTTTTATAAATGATTGGCTATCAGCACTACATACAAGTATACAAGTTATCAAACTATTATGTCAACAAATCGTTCAACAATCAAAAACAAATAAATAAAGCTAATAAAAAAACTTTTTACATAGGTACATTATGATTATATACTCAGTTTGATAATATGCTGTATTTTGGAGAAAGGAAGGGGGGCCTGTCTCCCAGAATGGACAGATACTATGGATCTTTAACTCCTTCAGATATTCTAGTGAGGATGAAAAATGTATTTATTGAAAGTAAATGAAGAACAGTGTCCTTATTAATCAAAATCTATACAGTATTTTTATAGCTTTTTGCTCACTTCTTATTTATTTATTTAACTCTTTAAATAGCACAATTATAGGATATTTAAATTTGCAGAAGGTGGGCTTAATCCAAAAGCAATAAATCAAAATATCCAAATCCAAAGCCAACCTTATCAGTCAAGTCAGGGTTTTGCACAACTTTAGTTAGGTTAAAAGTATAACACACAAACCTATATTACATTGAAAATGTTACATAAATTCAAGCATGTAGTTGTTATCTCTATAGTTACTCTTATCATGCCTGTGTACTTGCATAGTAAAACTTGCATTTCTTGAACTATGCTTATTTTTATTTTCAATATTTTTTTCATAGCATGGGTAAGTTTTATGTTCTGTAGCTTTGAGTTCCTATTGAAAATTATGAAAAACCTGTCTTTATTTTTTGACCATTTCACTTGTTCAGTTGTGGAAATTATGACAGCCTTGGCTTGATATATAGTTTAGGGCCGATTTTTCAATGCTCAGATAGACAGATAGATAGCGTTTATTCGACAGATAGCGAAATATTACATTTTTCAAATGTCAGATAGAACTTATTCGTCCAATAACTCAGTTAACTGGAGAATAAATCTATCTGCTGCTTGGGCCGCCAGATAGGGCTTATTCGATTGATAATTTGACATTTGAGGTTATTGTAAGTTCTTTTTTGCGTTTATACCAATTCTAAACTACCGAGCGCAGAGAATAATCGTAATTTTCAATGGATATTTTCGATGATATTGATGATATCGCGATCGAAGAAGAGGCAGTAATGAATGAATATATTAATCCATTTGAAAGGAAAGTCACAGTCGTCAAAACGAGGCCTGATCATTATAGTATGGGGGATGCAAAAGAATTTCATCGCCGAAAGGCACCAGACTAGAAACGTTATGTTGATTTATTTTCAATCATTAATTTTATAAAACAGGAATGTAGCAGCACTTCCTTCATAAAAAAATATTAAGGTACATATAGTTTTTCATTTTACGATAAGATAAGTAGGTAACCTATGCTATATATAAGTATCTAAGACATCCCTCCGGCTTGGCGGGATGATCTTCAATGTCCAGTATTGGACTGCTATAGGCTGAGGAGAAAAGAGAGAAACCATCCAGTACTTGATAATAAAACATAGGTGTTATAATTATTTCTTGCAGTTTTTATTTGTTAATTCTAAATTAAGGATATGTTGAATGGTAATGTTGGAGCAAATGCCTAACACCTTTTCTTCTACATCGATAAATGGAGGTGCATTTGAAGGCCCACCTCCAGTTTTGTACATCTCCTGCCTTTGCAGTGAAGACTTCTTCTTCATTGTTTTTTGATGCCCTCGTACTTTAACTTAAGGGTTTTCCATGAGCGGACACTTGTGGTTATACCACTGGAGTTAAAAGAAAACTCAATTTTCTTCCATGCAGTCTCCTTATCTTTATTTGTTGCAGCATCGGTCTTTTTATTTTCTATGACATGTTTGAATTTATCTACCAAACTCACTACACAGTAACTTCAGCATTATTAAAATTCGCTAAACGCTCTCTTTTGTGAAACCATTGTGATTCAAAAATAACAAATTTAAATACCAAAATCAAAACAACCAAACCAAACAGTCAGTGAGGCTTGTGGTTGTGGCTTGATTGCTCTTTGCTTGACAGTGATAGTTGATACTGACAATTGAAATAGTAGTCTGTCCTGCTTTAGCACTAGTGTCTGCCATATACTTGTTTCATCTCTCCTGAGTTCAAATAGAAAAATCGGTAAGATAGTTATCTATGGAATAAATCACAATTGAAAAATGGTTAAGCAACTACCAGGCCGATAAAGAGCCAAATAAAATTATTCGTTAGATAGTTATTTGACGTTTTATCCTGGCATTGAAAAACCGGCCCTTAGTGTTTTAATTATGCAAAGATAATTTTGTGTCATGAAAAGCATAATTTAACATCTTCATAAAAAAAACTTCAGATGGCAAAGTAAAAAAGGTTTACTTCATAATGATTGTGTGCTTGTTGTATTTTGTTGCAAATACTTCTTGAATTAAATCTTTTTCATGCATTACCTACACAACAACATAAAAACTGTGATAAGCTTAGATTCGTGTTACATAAATTGTTAATTAGGTCAAGTCTGTTAAAAGGTTAATCACTTTATCCACTTTATAAGTACAGCTGTTCAAAACCTTTATTATAATGAGTGATGATTCATACCATAGACATTATGTATCTATTTGTCCTCTGAATTTTCCCATTGGGGGTGCTATATCCATATTATTTCTATGTTAGTAAAGTACAAAGCCTGAAATATTACTATGCAAAGTAAATTATTTATTTAAACAGGAACACCAGCACTTACATAATCATAATTAATAATGATAACTGTGCGGATCACCTCGACCGTTTCGGGAACTATTACTGTACGGTTCGAAGGAAATGGCGGTGCACCTGTTGGTTCTTGAAGAAGATGAGGAAATGCCACTGTTGAGGTAGCTGTTAGCCTGTAGAGTCTTCCAAAGAAAACACCGGTATTGCTGGTCACTGTTAACTTCGAGTGTCTCTGGAGATCTTCACTGTAGGCCGTTACTAGTGGACTGTATGTTGTTTACTGTTTCGCTGTTACTATTAGACTGACTATGATATTCGCCGGACCCGTCTCTTTATATAGGCCGGCGAGCGATCTTCCCGATAGTTCCAGAGATACCCGAGGTCACACTATTTATTATTATTATTACCAAAGTAGAGTAGGTACAAACGTAAACAATACAACAAACAACTATAAGTACCTATGTAACTTAGCGACTAGAAGGTTCGCGGACGTTATGGAACATTCCCTGGCCATTGTTCTAGAACCTTCTGGACTATTGTCGAACTATTTATTCTATACTTATTATTCTAGAACATTATGGTAACTTCACGAAAACTATGGAATGTTCCAGAACCTTCGCAAGTGTGATCGGGCTAACTACTCTATCTAGTTATTTCTATGACTATTTACGAAGTAAACTAACTATCAACTATAACGTATCCAGTCGTTCCGTACATCTCTCCCGCCGGTCATCGCCTGCAGGGCGTTGAAATCTTCGGTTGGAACGACTGGAGCTGTAGGCAGGATCACCAGCTGCTTGTTCGGTCTTCTGAGGGTCCTTCCTTTGGTCTGGACGTCGGCTGTTCGTACGATGACGTCTTCTCCTAGGTAGACAGCCATGACTATGTCTTTCGGCCACGTGTTGCGTGGTAGGTTGCTGTCTGCCACCATGACGACGTCGCAAACCTCGACCGCCGTGCCAGGTAGTAGGATCCTGTTTTGGTTCTGTATTGGGGTTCGTTTTCTTCGGTGTGATCGTCAATGAGTCGAGCGCGAAGTGTCTCTTCAGCTGCCCGTCCATGCTGTCTTGGATGTTGACGATGTTGTTCACGTAGTGCACACGCTGTCCCAGCGTGCGTGTGTGTGCACCGTGTAACACCCAGCCCAGTGGTGTGCGTGAAGCCACTGGTTGGTGTCGCTGTCCCGCTCGCACTTCCGTCGCCATCAGCAGGTGCCAGTTGTCTTGGCCGATGAGCAGGCCTGGCTTCATGTCTGCGTGCTTCAGCTCGTGCTGGATGTCTTCCAGGTGAGGGCAGCCGGCGAGGTCTTGCTCGGTGACACGCTGTGCGGCGAGGTGCAGCTTCTGTACTGTGCGTGCGTTGACTGTGTGCGTCTCGCTCGCACCCGTGATAGTGAGTGCGACGCGACGCGATGCGGACTCGTCGACGCTTGTGTCGGAGACACCTTGTATGTTGAGAGGGTCTATGGGCCCCCTGGCTCCGATCTTCTGTGCGATTTCGCTGTCGATGAGCGTTACTGTTGATCCGTCGTCTAGGAGCGCGCATGTATCGACCGCTCCCGCCGGTCCGGAGACTTGGACCTTTACTATTTTGCGATACGCTTTCGTTCGCTTCGGTGTCCATGTAGAGGCGACTGCTTCTGTTTTCTTGGCTTCGGACTTGTCATTGCGCACGAAGTGTAGCAGTCGGTGATGTAACCTCTCGCAGCCATCGACGCCACATTTCTTCTTTCTGCATCGGTGCGTCTTGCTGCGGTAGCGTAGACAGCTAAAGCAGAGCCTACTCTGCTTTGCTAGATGCCAGCGTGTGTCGACGTCACTCTCGACGAACTTGCGGCATTCTGTTGGGTCGTGGCCCCTGTTGCAGCACACTGGACACGTAGGTTTCTGTTCTGTTGTTGCGTATGTCCATTGTGCGCGGTGCGGCGGCTGCTGTTTCTTAGATTCGTAGGCAACCGTCTTTTCGTGTGCGTGCGGCATGCAGATGGAAGCTTCCCGAGTGAGGAATCGGCTGAGCTTCAGCAGGTCTGGTTCCTCAGGTGACTGTGCGGCGGTGAAATCGTACCAGCGAAGCTTGTGAGCGGAGGTGAGCTTCTCGACTGTGAGCTGCGTGATCTCGGGATTGTTGAGGTAGCGGTCGCGGTGCAGCTCTTGCAGTACCGTCACGATGTTGCTTACTTCATTTGCAAAGAAGCAGAACTCTGTAGCGCTGTCCGCAGGCCGGCGTAGTGCCCGCAGACGTTCGAGCTCGGCGAGCGCGATGCTGTCCGGGCGCCCGAAGCACAATTCAAGTGACTTCATCACGTTCTCGGGCGTCGTGCTGGTGATGAGCAGGCGGCTGACAGCTTCTTTCGCTCTTCCTTTCAGGCATCGTCGTAGGCGCCCCATGTTATCGCAGGGCGCGAGTGAAGCGGCTGACTCGTAGTAGGCGGTCTTGAACTGTAGCCACTCGTGCGGTGCGCCGCTGAAGTACGGAAGCTCGCTGATGTGACGCGGAGGCGGTGGCGGCGGCGCCCCGGCTCTTGCAGCCAGAGCGATAGCCTCGGCGAGGGCGGTGAGGCTCACAGAGTCGCTTGCCCGCGGCTGAGCGACAGGGACGGCAGTGGAGGCAGGGTCCCCGAGAGTGCTCTCCATCTCGGAGCTAATGCTGCCATCGTCGTCTTCGGTGTCGGATTCAGCTTCAATAACTGCGAGCCGGGCGGCGGCGAGTTCAGCTTTCGCTTCGGCGATTTCAACTTGACGACGTGCTAATTCTTCTTTAGCTTCGGCGATGCGGCGTGCCTTCAATGACTTGGCCTTCGATCTTGCTGTAGACGCTGGCGGAGTAGCCCGGATACATGACGGTGGGAAGGGCGTTCCGGCGGCAGCTGTTACCACCCTCGCGGCAGTGGAGGGCGGCCACGTTACTCCCCCGAATACAGGGAGCGGTGCCCCCCCGGATGCGGGGGACGGGACGGAGTCCACCCCCCTCATGGCAGAAGAGGGCGCCGTCGATACTCCGGTGGACACACCCGTCGATGTCGATGCTGTCATGGCGGTTGACGGCGTGTGCATGTCGGAGTCTGTAGCGATGGCGGTGGAGGCGGTGGCGCCGGCGGCCGACGATTCTTCTGTGGGCTTCTGTTCTAGGCCGCCGCGCTGTAGCCTCCCTGTCGTGGACCTCGTTACAGGCATTCCTGTGTCTTCAATCCGGCTCGAAGGACCAAATGTGCGGATCACCTCGACCGTTTCGGGAACTATTACTGTACGGTTCGAAGGAAATGGCGGTGCACCTGTTGGTTCTTGAAGAAGATGAGGAAATGCCACTGTTGAGGTAGCTGTTAGCCTGTAGAGTCTTCCAAAGAAAACACCGGTATTGCTGGTCACTGTTAACTTCGAGTGTCTCTGGAGATCTTCACTGTAGGCCGTTACTAGTGGACTGTATGTTGTTTACTGTTTCGCTGTTACTATTAGACTGACTATGATATTCGCCGGACCCGTCTCTTTATATAGGCCGGCGAGCGATCTTCCCGATAGTTCCAGAGATACCCGAGGTCACACTATTTATTATTATTATTACCAAAGTAGAGTAGGTACAAACGTAAACAATACAACAAACAACTATAAGTACCTATGTAACTTAGCGACTAGAAGGTTCGCGGACGTTATGGAACATTCCCTGGCCATTGTTCTAGAACCTTCTGGACTATTGTCGAACTATTTATTCTATACTTATTATTCTAGAACATTATGGTAACTTCACGAAAACTATGGAATGTTCCAGAACCTTCGCAAGTGTGATCGGGCTAACTACTCTATCTAGTTATTTCTATGACTATTTACGAAGTAAACTAACTATCAACTATAACGTATCCAGTCGTTCCGTACAATAACATGCTCTGCTTTTTATAAAAAAAATTGGTTTAAATCTAGTTATATGCACTAGAGATTACATAAAACTTTTTTTCTGCATAATATCCTTCTATCATGCAGCTTATTCTATTACGAAGTTTCCATTCGTCAAGCATGTTTTACTCTACATAGTACACTTCCTTTGTCTTTAAACAGAAGTATTGTTGAAGTTGAAGTAGGTATTGTTGCCCGGGACGGCAGTTTCATTGTCTTACGCCCATTGCTTTGTGTAGGTCACATGATTCAAGAGTAGGAAATCTTTGAATAGTGGAAATGGCATTAGTTTTACTGGTTTGTTACATTTCACTATTAAGATATCCAGTGAAATGTTTTTATTCCTCTTACTGCATTACATAATCAAAAGTAACAATCTGTCAAAATCGTATGAAAGTAACTACCAGTTATGGATACATAATTATAGAAACTGGCAGCTAATAGCACAATGAGTAAACCTAAGTACAGACCAGTGGTCCAGTGTATTATCAGAGGTTTTCTAGATGATGATATTTGAATTAATCCAACTTATAGTACTCATATTCTACTTATTGAAGCTGACTACCATAAGCAGACCACTGGAAGCTATGTTCTTTCATTTTCCCTGGCCTTATGGTCAGTGCTAGTACCAGTACAAGCATACAATGGCGTACATGTAGGTTCCTCCTAAGAGAGCTATGTAAATAAACTTTAGCTAGCGTCACCTCCTCCCAGAATAGAATAAAATACTACCTAATGGAACATTTATGCTAGAGATGCCACGAATATTCGGCAACTATTCGGTATTCGGCCTATTCGGCCAGTTTTTTCAGTATTCGGTATTCGGCCGAATAGTAAGTAGTATTCGGCCGAATACCGAATACTTAAAAAACTAGCAAATATCTTACAAAAGGGAATAAAAAACTATTTGATCGAAACATTTAACTATCAAACAATCATTAATTGCAAAAACCTGCAACATACAACATATGTATTTTTAATATTTAAAATTAATAAAAGGCAAATTGTGATGAATATATAGACAAGTTTTTCGGCATTTGTTCGTAAGAGACAATTGCCCTTTTTTCATAAAATAAAAATATACAATACCTACTACTGAGACACAGGTATTTTTTAACAAAATATATAAGGTTTGGCTACTGATTCGAGTTGGTTGACCACCAGTTGTACGGATCTGCCGTAAGGTTAAGAAGTACACTCTTTAAATAAAACTTCAACTTATTGAATTATACTGGATCACCTGCCGAATATTCGGCGGCCGAATATTCGGTATTCGGCTGAGAGTGCCGGCCGAATATTCGGTATTCGGTATTCGGCCAAATCACTATTCGTGGCAACACTAATTTATGCATATTAACACAAATAGTAGACCTTCTTACTTAAAAGTACCCTTTTCATAAAAAAAATATTTAATTTATTCGGTGTCCAGAACCACACACCAAAAATACACAAGAAAATACAAACCTCTACCATCCACCCATCTACAGTGTGTTGCAAAAAGGATATAGGCACTAAGGGGCCGTCCATTAATCACGTGAGGCTCAAAGGGGGGGGGGGGGAGGGGGTACTGAAAACCTCACGAAACATCACGAGGGGGGAGGGGGGGTTCTCGTTAGATATCACGTGTATTAATTTTTTGTAAAAAATTAGGTATTTCTGAACCGATATTTTGGACGGCGCAAAAATTTTAACGATTTGTAGTATGACCTATTTTTTTCTAGTCAAAAATTGCCTTTACATAGACTTCCAAAAAAATACACGTGATCCAGGGGGGGGAGGGGGGGTTGGTCCCAAACCTCACCAAATATCACCAGGGGGGAGGGGGGGGTCAAAAAATGAGAAAAACAACCTCACGTGATTAATGGACGGCCTCTAAGCCGAAACCTACGTGCGCAGCGAATTCTGATCGCGAATTTTGACATTCTGATTTCATTTTTAGGTATACCACATGTAGTTTTTGGCTATAATACCCTTTGTGCAACATCCTGTATATCTCCTTCAACCAGCGGACATCCTTTGACTATGTATTTCAACTATCAATCGCATTGTTTCCAGGGCTACCCCGCGATACAGGGCTACATGGCGCCGGGGTACTACCAGCAGTACGCGACGGCGTACAGCAACCCGCAGGCTGCGGCGGCCGGTGAGTGACCTACTTTTACATGCTACTTTATTACACCTTTATTGCTTAATCACCTGTATAAGTCCGGCACATAAGTCGGTTGCATACTGTGCATTCAGTGACTGACGCTATTTTAGCTGGCCATTCCTTTGTCGGAGTGGTGGCCAAGGGAGGGACGGCGATCAGTCGGTAGACCGCCGACCCGTAACGTTGGTCCGTTGACATTAGAAGAGTAACAGGACCGAACTGGATGATGATGATTCCTTTCAAGCTAATAATTATAATAAGCTCTTCTATTTGTCATTGACACAATAAGATGAAGAATCCACCTGCATATAATGGGGTCAACACTGCCTATAAGAATCGCAGGGTGTATACAAATGCGGCAAGCATAATTCTCCCAGTTTTTCACATTTTAACAACTTGTATGAGAGTTGCGAATCATACAATATTTTCCCTCCCACATTCAAAATATCAATGGTGTTAGTGAACTTGTGTGTCACAACAGCAAGGATAGACATTGGTGTAATAACTGACATGATGCCTATGGACATCTTAGTATGTCTTATGATTACACTTTCCCAGACCCATACTGAACAATCAAGGTGGACCAACCTAGACATAACATTATTATATTCAACTTCCACACAACTTACTACTGAGTTTGATAATACTGAAGTCCTAACAAAACCATCTCTTCTCATTCCAGCCGGCTACCGCATGAACATGGGAGGCAACGGCGGCCCCGGCTGGAGCCAACAGCCGCTGGTGTACTCGGGCCCGCTGCCCTCCGCGCCCGCGCCCTACCCCTCGCAGTAACTACCCCCCGCCCCGCCCCCCGCCGCCGGGGACGTCGCCCGCGCGCCGCCGAGTTTGACAGCTGTCAGTGTCAGTTTGACGTTTGGTGTGACAGCAAATAGGTTAGTGCGGCCAACTTGACTGAGCGGTCATAGACTATTTTTTATGCGATATTCGGAATGATGAGAGGCATAATGTTTGTGATGGTTTAGTTGAGTTGGTGGCACTGTACGGCCTTTGTCGGGTACTGGCTCAATTAATACTGCGCAAAGTGATTTCTTGGATTGGGGTAGAGTTTTGATACTATTCCGATATCGGCGTGTCCATGAAGTGGATTTTAAGATTGCATGTTAATTGTGGCCGTGAGTGCGGGTTGTATGAGGATGCCGTATTATCAATCTATTTCTGTTTGTCGGAGTGAGGTGGATTTCCTAACTAGAGGTAGATGTAGACGGAATAGTTTGTAGACTCAAATTCTATCTGTAGTTAGGAAATATATCGGCAGATGGCATATTGTTGGCGGTTGCATATCATATAAGTTTGGGCCGCCGACTTTATACCATTTATAACTCAAAAAACATCAAATTCCGAATTGAAGAACTGATAACAGAGTAGTAAGAGGGAATAATTGTGATGGTGTAAATATAAACTTAGTATTTGTTAGATAGAGGTTTACACCATACCAAAACACTTCTGTAACTAAAAATATACAGCGGTTCTAGACTGCGTAACAACTTTTGTATTGATGCTGGTTTCTGTATTACCGCCATATGACTAACAGTCAATTATGTTGGAATTATACAACTATCAGCTAGAATATAGAGTGTGCGGTGTCAAAGAACGGTTCTCAAAACTATAATTATCATGCGCTCAAACTTATGTCGGTGTCGTAATGAAGCTGTAAGTTTATCAGTAGATCTTCGGTAGGGTCCGTTCATTTCATATTCCGTTTGCAATAGTACGTACTTTGCGTCATTACAACACCTGCTAGATGTATAAGACTGCATATTGAGCGAAACGTAAAACTTATTGACGATACGAAGCTGTCAAACTGATAGGAACGTAGACCGGTGCCTTAACAACCCCACTGCCGCGATATACGCAGTAAAACTACATTTGATACACGTTTTTATAAGTCCCGAGTGAGAGTTTCTTTACTTAGGTACTGACAATAAGGTAAGCTCAGGTCACATGGTCTCGACAGACTAAGCACAAGTATTCCCGTCGGTAGAGAGCGCGCACGGTCCCGGCCCGGCTCCCTACATAGATAGGAACGTAACGAAATAAATTATAAATTTTTAAAAAAGGTTATAAAAGTATATAGAGGGGGTGTAGTTATGCGAGTGGCCTCGTGTACATAAACGTTATTTATTGGCGCCAGCGGCCCCGCGCTACACGCCAGCCCGCTGCCGGTTATATTATGTTCGGCACATGTTGTTTTGTTTGACCTGAATTGTTATGATTTATTGTATGGAAACACTGGTGAGTCAATAAAGCAGTGGGCCTGGGTCAGCGAGTGTTTGATTTGCAATCAATCGTGGAATCAGTCGTTCTGTGCGACTGTCGGAGTAGAGTCTTCCGTCCCGATCACTCCCGTGTGGGGGAGCGAGATGGAAGATGGTCGCTCGACACGGGCGCGGAGCAAAACGCAGGTGGGAGTTACATCAAGCTAATTTCGACCTTACCGCCTTAAAACAACACTGGAATTGAGAAAAGCAATAATTAAAGTTGAAAATATTTGACGTATCTTCCATCTCATGTTGATTGTATCAAATAATGTATGCAAAAATGCTAACTTGCCTTGTTATTAGTACGCACATACATTCCTACAGTTTTTCTTTGCGTATAAAAATCAACTTCAGCTCTGCATGGTAAGGAACTTATCATGTTTTTGATCTCATGTTTTTGACTTCCTCTCAGTTAAAGCTCCGATCCTGAAACCAAATATTTACTTTTTACAAGTTAGCATTTTTGCGTAAACACCTACATTAATTTTGGGTCCAAAATTACTGAAAGCAACACCTTTACTTCTGTAAGGAAGTATGCAATTTAATTGGAAGTCTAAAAATTATTGTAAATTACTATAGAGGTCATTTTGTAAAAGGAAAATAAATAGTTTAAGTTGAATTACTGTTTTTTTTAGTTATTCATATTCGTTACATAAAATATATTTACTAAGTTCCCTATCATAGCTAATTTTACTAGCTTAGTTATATGCCATTTCTAGAGAAGGAAAAGTTACAATATAAATGTAACAGGCAGGAAAGACAGAAATTCTAATTGCTCTATCATTAGCTAAGCATTTGGCTTTAGAAGTCTAGGTACTTAGGAGACTCATGCAAAAATAGTTTAAACGTTGACGTGCCAAGATTATATTGAATGGAGTCATATTCTCGCCGGGCTAATGATGAGTACTCATCGAACTGATGGGGATAATGGGCAGATGGCCAAGTGATAGTCGCCATTGTTTATTATTGTGACTGGTAAATATAGATAGAAAGGTTGATTCGATAAGATAAAGGTAAGGAGGGTCGGGAACCTGGGAGTGAGATCTACAGGATGTTGGATTTAGTATCTTCGGTCAGTCTACTTCACTAGGTAGTTTTTGAGAAAGCACATTATATTATTATGGTGTATATATACCCAACCCACTCTGGGTAAAAGATACCACGAACGCAATCGGCCACCCTCCAAGTTAGCTAGAGCTAACTGAAGGGGCTTGCTAGGTACAAGGCTGGCTCATTGGACAGAAAAGATTTTAGACATCAAGGTGACTGGAAGAGGAAGCCCGATGACAGAGTGTGTCTACTTGAGGAGATCACGGTAAAGATTGTTGACGGGAAAAGGTAGGTACCGGTTCTACCTTTTTTGGCCTAAGATTTATTTGCCTAATCTCGTATTGCATAGTAACGTTTGGTCAAAGTCTCGTTTCGCCGAAAATCGTATGGCATAAATCTCGATTAGTAAAAAGTTATTTCGCATTATCTTGTTTAGCCTAATAATGGTATGGCCAAATCTTGAATAGCCTAATAATAGGTTTATTATACAAAGTAATAATATTTGTTTGGCTTTAACTTTAACGGAGCGTCTCTCTATAGCGCAAACTGGTACCTTGTATTGTTTCCGCTGTTTGGAAAACGCTCCGCTCCGCTTCGCTACGCTCCGCTTTGGTTTTGATGAAAATGTGCACCTAACACGCTCCTCCTCGCTTTGCTCGTCGTCGCACCTATCTCTAGGTATCGATCTCATGGGGTTTGTAATAATTATATTGCTCGTTAACTTTCGATTTTTTTATCATTCAATACCACACCGAAAAATACCACAATTTATACATACTTAATATATTACTTATTAAGATAACATTAGGAGAAACAAGATTATACATAGGTATACAGGGTGTTGCAAAATTGGTATACTAAGCCGAAACCTACATGTGCAGCATCTTATATCTAAGCCCGAAACTGAAATCAGAATTTAGAAATTCGCGAAAAAAAAAAAAATTTTTTCCATAGTAAAAGTCACGTGACTAACAAAGTTTCTATGGAAAATGAAAATTTTTTTCGCGAATTTTCAAATTCTGATTTCAGTTTCGGGCTTAGATATAACATGCTGCACATGTAGGTTTCGGCTTAGTATACCCTTTTTGCAACACCCTGTAGACGAACATAAATTTGAGCAAACGAAACTTAGGTGTTTAAAGATTGTGCCTAAAGAGTTTTAGATGAAACGAGCCTTATGCCACATAAGTCTTGGCAAAGTGATGGTTCGGCCAAAAAAGTTTAGAACATACGAGTTATGCGAAATGAGTTTTGGTCAATAAAGATTATGCGAGATGAGGGGAACCCGTAGGTACCACTTATGGTAAGCATAGACTAGAATATTGATGGTAAGATGTGTTGTGTACACTACTGAAGAAGATAATAATAATAACTATGTGGGGAAATCTCCCACACGGCAATCCGACCCCAAGCTCCACAGAGCCTGTAATATGGCCTATGGGTATCGGACAGCTGATATATCTAACTGTACCTACTGTCTAGCACAGCTATACTCAAACTGCGGCCCGCGGGCCGCATGTGGCCCGCCGGGCCTTTATCAGTGGCCCGCGTGCCATGAGAAATAATAGATAATAGACGCATTTTTCCTGAAATAAAAATGACATATTATGTATCTAGCCTATCTGAAACCTAGTTAAACATTGTGAGATATGGCGTTTCGACTTTCTCCGTGTTCGGCATCATAAGGGTCACAGTGACAGTTAAATAAAGTCCATTTTTCTCTCCACCTTTAATTTGCAAGGTGCGGGTGCCTATATAAATAGAGTGAGTCGCCCGCGCGCCTCAGTTGTAATATCACCATGCAGAAATGACTAGGTTTCAGATAGGCTAGATACATAATATGTCATTTTTATTTCAGGAAAAATGCGTCTATTATGTAGTCTGAGCCTATCTGAAACCTAGTTAAACATTGTGAGATGTGTTTATTATCGCATGGTGGAGAGAAAACCAACTGTGACCCATAAGCTACTGATGAGTATATCAGTAGATAAATATTTGAATCTATAAATTTATAATGCATAGATTTCTAGGTAATAGATATACTAAAAAGAAAGGTATAAGTATATATAAGACTTAAGTAAGTTATTCCTGACTTGTCAGAAAGTTATGGAAGGTATGTACCTATACATATAGGTAGGTATTTATACATATGGATACACACAGTGCCTCTTCGAAAGCAATACTTATAAGTAATTATTGATCAAAATCTTGTTATTGTCAAGGCAATATTTTTAACACACACTAGCCGAATGGATGGAACCAGTGAAATACTTTGCAACAATATTTAAAAGCTGTAAAATGTAGAATATCGATCCAGGCCGCTGGGGCTCAGGTCAGCACATGCTGACTAGGGTATGTAATTCTGGACTGACCTCAGAAATGTAGCAGCCGACCCTGGAGCCTCGTGGACCTGCTCAGTCAGCCCTGTACGACGACACGGCCTGCAACACCTGGCGCGGCATCTAGTCCTTGGAACGAGGAGTGGTGCTTGAAGGGAAGATAATTTTACTAAATATCTCAGCCTCATCAGCTACTGGAAAAGATTAGATGAAGGCTGTGACACTGGCGGATAACTAAGTATTCAGTTTTTCAAAACATGATGCAGGTCACTATATTCATATTCTAGATTGACAAGTAACACACAGTCTAATTTTGTATTCTAACTAACTCGGCGGTTAACGAGTTCCTGTGCAGTCCTACTAGGAAGGAAAGTTATTTTATAAGCCTTTGCACCGATTTTGTGGGCTACTATCATTCTGTATCATCATGTGTGAATATTATGAGCTCTGGCTGCATTCCTTGGTAGATGACATCAATTAGTAAAGATTGATTAACACAACAATAACAATTATAATAGTTGATAAATGAAACCCGGCTAACATGTCTTAACTGGGTAAGTAAATGATCAGTCATGCCACCAGGATAAGTAAAATGTTCAGTACTTCATATGAAAAACATTAACAAGGTCACCTTTAGGTATGTTCGTCAACACTAAGGGCAGGTCTCGGCCAAAACCTTAAGGCTTCGCCTTGTTGCAACTTCAAAGGTACGTAGGTAGGTACCTACTTACATTGTTGTAGGTTCGATCTTGAAACCATTAAGTCAACCTAGATAAAACAAAATAAAATAGCTCGATTAAATAAAGATGGTACGTAAAGATGTTAGTTGTACCTGATCAGACCTGATGCAACGACAGCCAACATAGACTCTCTAATCTGTGGAAGCAACAATCATGGTGGCGGGAACATGGACAGTTGGACGAGCCACCTCGAGCCTGACTTATCAATCAGAACTGACAGTTCGCCAACAGCAGATAGCTTGCGGCTATCTATAGGTAAACTTAGGTAGTTAGCTATACCCAAGAAACAGTCCTTGGACATCGATATGACAGTGGAACGGCGAATAACTGTAACATTCTTTAAAACAAAAAGGCTTGTTGTTGTTGTTGTCCAGCTAAGGAAGGTTACCTACTTCAGCGACCTGGTATTGCATTCTGAAAGAACTGCGAAGAGTTAATATTATGACTAATAATTATTACTTATTTAGAAAGTTTTCAGCAAACTCTAATAAATCAAGCAGCTACCACGTCAGTCACCGCTGCCCGGTTATAACTCTGTACTAGCTTAGTAGATATATATACCAGTTCTAGCCTTCAGCTAGAGGCCAGAGAGCTCCTAAATGAGATGCGAGTACGAGCATGACACAAGTAATTTTTTACTTGGTAACTAGTTACGTAACTAACTGAAAGATCCATAAAACAGTTGAGGATACTCAAAATGGAATTGTGAAAACGGCACGTCTGCATCTTAACCAGTCAGTCTAAGTAGTTTCAGTAGATACAGTGTTGAAAAATAGTTATGACACGTTTGCGCCAGAATCGAATTAAAAATACATTTTCATTAGAGAAGCCGTTTAGGCATGAATAGGTACTTTCACCCTTTGGATTGTGCTCCAAATGATGACCTTCGAAATTCATAGAAATTTAATGACGACTGCCATTGTTTATTATCTAGCCCCGTACATTGAGTAGGGCTGCGGCTACACGTGATGTGATACACAGTACACAGTAGGTATATGCATGTTCCCAGAATAGTGGAAGTTATAATTTTACCAAAAGGTAGTCGTCTCGTGCAAGAGCACCGTTACTCGATTTATTCGATACACAACTAGTAGACAGCTGCTGCGTAGGAGGTTCACGCATTTTTCAACAAAGAGCTCGGATACACACTCACAATCCACTGGGACATAAGGTAGACAGCTAATATGGTGCCACTCAGAAACCGCGATGACACTCCGATCATGATTACCCGACAGTAGGATTATAATAAATTCGGTAACTTGTGAAGCGGTATGGTATAGCAACAGCGACTTTCACGAAATCAGGAATTAGCTCAGTGCTTTTAGGTTGAACACTCGCCGGTGGGATTCACTTTGCTCACAGCCGAGAAAAGAAAAGACTCAAAGCTGGAATCTGCCGATGTGTCATGACACTTAAGATAGTGTCTGGGGGGTCACTTTATATGACGAAAAACGAACTTTCAGTGCACTGCGGCGCGAGCCGCTCTATCTGTTTGTATGTATTAAACGTGCCGATTGCACGACAGCACTCGTTCGTTCGTTTCTCATCAGTATAGAGTAACGCTCCTGTACTTACCGTGCGTCACTATTCCCATGAGCAGTCCAATGATCTTTAGGCAGTTTAGAACAAAAGCTGCATTAGACAGTTTCTTCAGCAGAGACATCGAAATAAAAAATTGATTGCACAACTATCCCCAGGAGCACTTTGGGCAGTTCAGAAGAAAGCTGCTTTAATAGAATACCCTACCTCAGCGGAGGCATCAAATTGAAGTGCTATAACACTTTTAGAAGCGGTGCACGTTACCCGATTTGTCGTCATCCATGCCGATGCGGCTACGGCGACTGCAGGTGGTTACTCAGGCTTCGTTGGTGTGCCCTTGTATGGTTAACATGACCAACCTTGGCAGTAAACGTTCGTCTGCATATGCCAAAATCACTGATGAATAGCGCACGTTACTCGATACCTTCTAAATAAGTCACTCATAATGATGGCTGATGATGATGATGACCGTGCTAGCAATAGTGCAGGCGGTTCCGCTGAGCATAAAATCTTTTCCCAGACAGGGGGCGTTTGGATCTGGCAACCAGAACAGGAGTGCCAGGTGTGCGCAGCGATGCAGGTGGGACAACACAGCCGCCAGGGCAGGAGTACATGGCTGGGTCTATGCAGCGATGCAGGTAGCACAAACCGGTGGCCAGGGCCAGGACCGGGTGTAGGCTGCGATGCAGGTGGCACAAAACGGTGGCCCGGGCCAGGACCGGGTGTACAGCCGCCAGGGCAGGAGTGCATGGCTGGGTCTATGCAGCGATGCAGGTACCACAAACCGGTGGCCAGGGCCAGGACCGGGTGTACGCTGCGATGCAGGTGGCACGAGACTGCGGCCAGCGCAGGAGCACAGGGCCGGGTGTATGCTGCGATGCAGGTGGCACGAACCGGTGGCCAGGGCAGGAGCGCAGGGCCGGGTGTACGCTGCGATGCAGGTGCCACGAGACGGCGGCCAGCGCAGGAGCACAGGGCCGGGTGCAGAATACACGAAACTTCAATTTCACCGAATCGGCCTGCCTACCCTCAGCGGGTAGGTACCGGCGGATCACATTACTCGCCGCACATGCCACAATGTCCCAACATACTGAAACTCGGAGCCACGTGCTTCCTGTAAAAAATCCTATGACGGTCCTGGAAAGCTCCTGTTTGTAAAGCCTTACATAAGCTATAATCAAGTGCATTATTGTAATAGCAAAGTTTTTATCTACTGTTTTCTAAAAATATTAGAAATTGAGGGTAGAAAAATATATTTTAATTATTTTTTCCTGTATAAAATTAACATATGCTTTACTTAAAGCGGTCATTAATGTAAGTATCTAGCTCAAGCGCCACTAGTAGGACCGGAATATGTGATCAATCATCACCACGACTATTGAATCGGACCCTACTGCGTGGGATAAAAACCCCAAGCGCCGGAGCATTATAACCAGTGGCTGAGCTTTTAAAAGCAGTAAATAATAGCATTTTACTCACGGCTTATCAACTCAAACCTTCGTTGCGAAATCCTCAGCAATGGCTGCGTGCGCAGCAGCCGGCAGGCCCCGCGCCGCCTGGTCCGCATCACGCTACAGCTCCCGGCAGCGAGGACTCCGCAAATTCAATATTATATTTTTCCCTGTCGGAGCGAAGCCGACGAGAACCGTGGCTACATAGAGCCATTTTGCCGAAGTGTTCACTTCAAAAATCAAAAACCAACTGAGGCGCGCGGGCGACTCACTCTATTTATATAGGCACCCGCACCTTGCAAATTAAAGGTGGAGAGAAAAATGGACTTTATTTAACTGTCACTGTGACCCTTATGATGCCGAACACGGAGAAAGTCGAAACGCCATATCTCACAATGTTTAACTAGGTTTCAGATAGGCTCAGACTACATAATAACATTCTATGTAAAAAGTATCGGGATTATATCCATATAAAAAACAAAAAACTATTGTTATTCATCCAAATTTATTTAATCACCTTCAAAGTTTGCTCCTTAAGAAACGATACAACATTTTTTTAAACGCTCTTTACAGAGTTTTGTTTAGTACTCGCGGCGATTTTTCCTTATTGTCTTCTATCGATTGAAAACAGTGCCTCGAAGTGGTATTTTGTGTTTTGGGAAAAAAAAGAAGCTATAGCCGTGAGCTTGTTAATATGGTGGATGCTCGATGGTATTTGTTGAAAAATTCATTCACAATTGTGCGAAAGGTGCGATATCGTGATGCAAAATCTTTCTTGGTTTTTTTCCACAAATCTGGCCTTCGTCGAATTTGCTGTATTAAATTTTACATAGCCCGCAAATAATACTATTTTCCTACCGTTTGACTTTCTGGCAAGAATTCCGAGTGCACAACACCACAATAGTCAAAGAAAACAGTCAACATGACTTTAAATAACAATCGATAGAAAACAAAAAGGAAAATTCGCCGCGAGTACTAAACACAACTCTGCAAAAAGCGTTTAAAAATGTTGTGATGATTGGATAATTCATTGGCGTATGTGTATCGTTCCTGAAGGAGCATACATTGAAGGTGATAGATATATAAATTTGGATGAATAACAATATTTTTTTGTTTTATT
Organism: Plutella xylostella; assembly: GCF_932276165.1. Classification (NCBI taxonomy): domain Eukaryota; kingdom Metazoa; phylum Arthropoda; class Insecta; order Lepidoptera; family Plutellidae; genus Plutella; species Plutella xylostella. Next base: position 8,416,267 of record NC_064005.1, read on the forward strand.
GGTCTAATAGTAATTATATGCATGTGTTTTTTTATATTAGTATACATCGCTTTATAATAGTTAAAAAAAAAAAAATACTTGCGGCCCGCGACAGCATAACTTGAACGTGTTTGTGGCCCTTATATAAAAAAGGTTGAGTACCAATGGTCTAGCACGTAGGTACAGGAATAAAGTCTACGTAGGTACTTAGGCCCGGGTCTCCTATTTACTCCGTAGGTCGCGTCAAGTGTCACCGCCGTAGGCCGCGTCACGATTCTCACTACGTCTACGCGCCAACGTCGGCGTGTGAGGGAGACCGCATCAGTACATTTCTATAGTGAGCATCGTGACGCGGCCTACGGCGTGACGCTGGACGCGACCTGTGGCGTAAATAGGAGACCAAGGCCTTACCCCCTGAAGTCTTATCTAGAGAATTCTAAGGACTGACTCGTGAGTTATATTAGTTACTGGCTTGTTGTTGATCGTAAACACGCATGAACTACCTACGTTAAAACTTGTTTATGTTTATCCCATTTTGTGGAAACGAACGACGCAGAAGGCAAACCAAACCGCAACCAAGCGAGAAATTCTCAGTTTATTTTCATCCGAGTCACAACACCCAACAAATTCCTCGTCATTTGGCCTTTAATACCCTTCACCCAAATATAAAAGGCCCTGTGAATCCCGAATGTTATGTTATGAATTATAAAAAGCTCGAGTTAAGAATTGAGATGACGTGGAAATTGCAATGAGTGTGTAATTCTAAATAAAGATTGCGGGAGTTTGGCGGTGGAAGCGCGTCCGGCGTCAGTCGCAGAACTACCGTTGTTGAATTCGGACGAACTTTGTGAGACAGAAATAGCCATCATGGTGTACGACAGCGACTTCTACACGACGCGCCGGCCCTACTCCACCTACCGGCCCTCATCCTACAGCAGCGTCACGGTAAGTGGCTCTTCTTGTGACAGTGTAGATACCTAAGCTAATAGGGTCCCACCAGTGACCTCAATCTACCTAAGTGTCTAGAAGAATGTTTGTAAATTGTTGAGTAGGATCGATTTCAATGTAAAGTGTAAAGCGGACTTGCAAGCGCTGAGTGGTCATGTAGGTAGTTCGAAAGATTGTTAGGTGCTTTTTCCTACTTTAACGTTGCTTTAAATGTGTATTTTAGCTAGGTCGAACATAGGCGATGAATGTGGCACCAAAATATAGAAATTCCGTGCACACGACGAGTTTTGGAACGGCGTCGGGAGCGCGCGCCAAATATAGCCGCGGCTGGAGGCGGCTCACTAACGGCACTTCTCATCTGCAGCGGCCGCCCGGGGACTGGGACAAGGTGCCGTTCGTGCCGCGGCCGAGCCTCGTGCCCGCGCCGGTGACGGCCTTCGGGCGGCGGTCTCCGCGGGGCGCGCGCGCCAGTGTGACCGACCCGGTGGTGCGGCAGAACATCGCGCCGCTGCCCGAGAGCAAGCTGCGGCCGCTGGCGCCGTACGTGTCCCCGCGCGATCAGACCCGCGCGCGCGTACTGGCGGCCGTGGGCGCGCGGGGCCGCTGCCTCGAGGCCGACCCGCTGGGCACGCCGCGCGGGCATATGGACGTGCTGCTGGCGCAGGCGCACGGGCGCCCGCTGCCCGCCGCGCACCGCCACGTCTACTACTCGTCGTACGCGTCCTACTGACCACTCGGCGCTTGTGTGTTTGCTTTCGCTTAGGTAGCTAGGGTCGGTTTGCGCTTGGCTACAGCGGGTTGTGTTGCAGACGCCGCGGCACTACGTGGTGACGGAGCGGGAGAGCGCGCTGCCGCGGCGCGCGGACGAGCAGTACTCGTACAGCTACTCGTCGTCCACGGAGCGGTCCACGGGCGCGGGCCTGCCGCAGCGGTCCAGCTACTCCACCTCCACCGAGCGCCGCACCGGGTCCGGCCCCGGGGGCTACAGCTACACGTCGGAGCGCAGCAGCAGCCTGGGCGGGCCCGGCGGCTACTCCTACAGCTCCACGGCCTCAGGGCGCCTCCCCGGGGGCACCTCCTACCGCTCCTACCACTACCGCGTCTAACCACCCGGCCCCACACTCTCCCGACCCAAATCTAATCTCATCAGTATTCGCTAACGCAATGTGATCACTCTGCTTTATTGATTAACAAGTAGACGTGCATCTAGTGTGTAAATTAATAATGTTATTCTTATTTTTGTAAGTACAAATTTTATTATTTATTAAATGTGATTTAGACTGACTTTTAATAAAGCTTGCATTTGTATAAAAGATTTGTCTTGTACTCAATCATTTATGTCTTTACCTACTTAAATATACACCATCAGATATCAGGTAGGTACTAGGTAACTATCTGAGTAGAGCTACGTATCAGCATCATCAGCCTTCTATCGCCCACTGTTAGATTTAGATACCTATCCTAACTAATATTACAGGGTGTTGCAAAATTGGTATACCTACTAAGCCGAAACCTACATGTGCAGCATGGTATATCTAAGCCCGAATCTGAAATCAGAATTTGGAAATTCGCGAGAAATAAAATTATTTTCCCATAGTAAAAAGTCACGTGACCAACAAAGTTTCTTTGGAAAATGAAAAAAAAATTTCGCGAATTTTCAAATTCTGATTTCAGTTTCAGGCTTAGATATACCATGCTGCACATGTAGGTTTCGGCTTAGTATACCCTTTTTGCAACACCCTGTATAAATGCGAAAGTAACTGTGTCTGTCTGTCTGTCACTTTCACGCCAAAACTACTAAACGGATTTGAATGAAATTTGGTATACATACGATCTAGACCCTGGGAAAGAACATAGGCTACTTTTTATCCCGGAATTCCTACGGGAAAACTTTTTAAGGCGAAGCGAAGCGCGCGGGAACAGCTAGTAAGATATAAGCCTTCATATACCTATGTGTACGCCAATTCTTCTCTAGCTAGGTATATAAATGTTCAATTATTCGTTCAGTACAAAATAAACAAAAGCTGTGAAATGATCTTGAGTCTCCCTCCCACGCATAATATTAATCACGAGCTATTTTAGGACTCACCATTTCGCCTGAAGCCGCTGAAACAAATCATAATATTACAGCGGCTGTGACTCACCTGTTTTAGCTGTAGGTATAATTAGTCCCTACTTTCCTAAATACGAAATTTGGCTCGATACGTTTGGGTAGGTACCTACATCTCTGCTACTATGTATAGGGCCATTGTGGCTACATTGAATCAGTGGTACAGCGGCACTTATCAAGTAGAGGCTATCTCTTTACTATGTATGCGTAGAATATGTAGGTAGGTAGAGGTAGGTAGGTACTTCGCATGATAGCTCAGCTCACCATAGGTATTTATTGAAAAGCTCATAAATCCGAAAGCATTAACTATCAGCTCCTTCCACTTTCTAGGCGCCTAGATTAGGTTATGTCTATTTGCTCTTTCAGGGTAAAAAATACAGTCTTAATAAAAGATTTTATTTAATTTATTTAGGTAAAAGACAATACAAAATTTAACAATCAATAAAAATCAACCAAAAATACAAGTAAGTAGGTAGGTAAGTATACATATTTATGTAGGTACTTTACCTATTAAGTACCTAAATAAATACATTTATAAAAACAATCATAACAGCATTGCTACGTACACAATACATAGGTATAGTTGCCGAATACGTAAATATACAAAAGTTCTAACAAAAACACTTCAAAAACATTATAAAATGGCAAGATTTAATTTTAAAACGCCAAAAAGACGACAACACATTACACTATTTATAATATTATCTTAACAAATGGAATGTATCAAATGTGGTACTTTTAATTAAATACTTAGGTAAAACAAAACATAGGCTTAAGTTATATGTGCTTAACTCTAGATAAATTGGCATTTTAAGGTAAGCGTCCACCTTTTGACGCATCGCGTTCAGTATTATTTGTATAGAAATTCACACAAGTGCGTCCATTTCATCGGCATTGCCGATTTCGTTTCTCCATACATTTATGAATATCTGTTCGGTCCAATACGTACGATACCGATACGCCGTGACGATACCGTGGACACATACCTTTATAAGCCTATAGTTACTGAAACTGTAGCTTGAACTATTTTCTTAGGTAAGTAATTTTAACTTTTCTTAACTATGACTTTAATTAGGCACACAATGATAAATGCAGGAATATTTTGTTGGTCACTTTTTTTACATATCAATGGACAACCATCTACTATTCATACGAATGCCTACATGATGAAAACTAACATTAGGTACACATTGGTCTATTTAAAAAAAAGCTACTGACTGTCATATAAGTAGGTACCTAGTTACAAAAGCCTTTGCCTAAAGTAGTTACCTTAATAAAACACATATAAAGATCCAGTTTCCCATTTGCGTCAATCTACCTAAGCATGAACTTAAGGCTTGCTCAAAGACAAAACAGCGCTGCATTCCATCCATAAGTTAAGCTTAAAATGACATTAGCAAGCGAGAAACTGGACACAGCAGGCCAGCGCGGGGATACCTCTTATAATTTAAGATTTCACACACGAATTACGTACTTAACCCTAGGGTTGGTTTTTCAATAGGCAGACAAAAGTTATCTGGGGAATACAATAGTCAATGGTCGAATAATTCTAATGCTGTCACGTCTGAATGTTTGCGTTAGACAGTGACACCAACAATTTTATCGTCAGATGTCAGACAACATTTGTCTATCTATTGAAAAATCTGCCCTTATACTTTGTCCATCTTACTAATGCCTTTTTGACGTTCGCTTATGTCTGGTAAATAAAGTTGGTTTCCTTTGCAGTCATCTAATATGTATTATGTATGGGATTTCCAATGTCAAAAAAGCATGTATAAGATGGACAAAGTATAGTAAAATATAGCATAAGCCCTATGACAGCTGTCATAAACCAAAAATCAACTTTATTTGACAGGCAGAACTGTCAATCAAACGTCACACGACTCAAGCTATATTGTACAAAGTATGTACAAAGTTAAGGCGCTATTATACGCAGAACTAGCGCCGCCAGTGGATACAAAATCATAACTTCAGTTTGAAAGCATTTTTCCGAAACCTGCCAAGGCAATCGTCATGCTAATTCAAGTTTTTAGAACCTACCTTCTAATCCCTTGTGCTTGGAATCTAGAAGTAAATATAAAAATCGCTAACGACTGCCGTTTCTCGCGGTATCTTCGGCAACTTCTACATGCCAGGCACAAGGGATTAGGAGGTAGGTTGTAAAAAATTGAATTAAATAGCATGACAAGGGGAATAATAAGGGGCCTTAGCAGGTTTTCGAAAAACTCTTACAAACAGAACTTACGATTTCCTTCAACTGGCGGCGCCAGTTCTGCGCATAATAACGCCTTACTGCCAGTTTCTATAACTCTATCTATCTATAACTGGTAGTTACTTTCATACGATTTTGACAGATTGTTACTTTTGATTATATGTCAAAATCGTATGAAAGTAACTACCAGTTATGTATAGATAGAGATATAGAAACTGGCAGTTAGTGAACGTGCTAGAGGTATCCCCGGGCGGGGGGCCGGCCTCACTTGGCGGCTTCCGGCGGGCAGTCGGGCTGCGTGGAAGGGTGCGCCGCGCGGAACGCCGGGTGGTGCTCCAGCTCGCGGTCTATGCGCAGGATGATGGGGAACGGACGCAGGTCTACGTGGAATCTGGAGGGGAGAGAGACATGGCGATTGTAGTTTTTACATTTTCCAATAAAAAAATATTAGCATAAGTGAAAGATTTATCTTTATTGGCAGAAATCTATTAATAGTATTCAATTCATCACAGTTGTTCATCAACTGTGCCATAGGCATAGGTAACAAGCTCTTTCTAAACAACTTAAATAGTAAGTATGTACAGAGATATGAAAGCTCATTAGTTGGGATTTACATAAATTGTTGTTGAGCCAAGCGTCATCCAGCGCCCGCCCACTGCTGCTTCTTCATCAGCAGTGTGATGTCAGAGATACTTACTGCTCGCTATTGACAGATGTCAAATACTTAGAAAATGCTGGTTCTTCTGCCAGTTTCTAGATTCCTTTCTGCTTCGCATAAGTATATAGAGCGTGGGACACCCTCCTTCTTATATGCTTCGCATAAGTACCTATATAGAGCGTGGGACACCTCTTACTCATATGCTTCGCATAAGTGTATATAGTGCCACAATCTTATCTGTTCCGGTGGTCAAAATGTGAACTAACGAGACGTCATTGTCAAACGTCTTTTCATACTCTGTGCGTTATTTGAGTTGTCAATTTCTGCGAAGAGGCTGACGCTACGTTATTTAATTTGTTTTGTGATTTTCTGGGTGTAATAATGCCAAAAGCGCTGAAAAGTGATGCAAGAAAAGTAATACTAGATATATTGGCTTTTATGCAAGAAGGATAACGTATTCAGGCGCCTTTAATTCCGTTTGAAAAATTGGAAGAACGAGTTGCAGCGGTTACAGGTTAGTGTTGCCAAATATGACGAATAATTTTACCCACATACTCCATGTAATTTTATTAATATTTTCCCGAGAGACCCGTACCCCAGCAGTGGGGACGGGATGGGTCGTGATGAAAGTATACTATCTTAATTTTTCTTTGATTACAGGTGTGAGTGAAGCTGCGAACCTATACCTTAGGCAGTATACCAAGAATAATTTCTCGCACCTGCAGTGATTTTAGACGAAATAATGATGATTAATGATCATCATCTTCTTCTTCCACTACGAGTATCAAGGGTTGGCTGGAAGAAATTGATTTTTGGGCAATTAGCCTTTGTACGTACATTGTCTGAATTTCTTTTAATTTTATGCTCTTGTTTCTTGTTACTTTACTAAATGAAAATAATAAAGTGTTCATAAATAAATAAATAATAATTAAGTACTTAATAGTTTTGTTTAAGTCTATCTATCTCGTTATTCCCACGACCCACAGATATTACCTATATCATTGTAAAATCTAGATTTAATGTCTTTAGTAGGTATATCAGAACATAATCAGAACTAATTTTGTTTCTGTTCGCCGTGGACAAATTTTTTATACAACAAATGTTGTTTGATATATGATATCCTCTTTCATTTACTATCGACCTTATATTTTGATTTATCTATGGGTCAAAATCAGAGAGGTGAGCATTATGCTTCCGACAAAGTTTTTCCTCATTTTATTACATGATATTACTAAAATACTTATTTCAAAATAAAGGTTCTGTGCATATAATTACAGCGCACTCAGCATATTTATTTCGCTAGGGTAAGTTTTATTTGATTTTAAACAAAAAAGGTCTAAATCGTCATTCCGGGAATGCGTCCTAATACCAAGTTTCATAGTTCAGACAAGTTTTTTTTTTTTTAATTACCACTTAAAACTGTCATATTTTAATATTAGCTTTTAGTATAATTAAATTAAGAATATACGTATAAATTACATTATTACAAGTAAAACTTCTTCATATTTTGGCTATTCAAATGCTGTCCGTCGTTTATCAAATCATTTCGTGAACGTGGTGGATATCGGTCGATGTAAATAAAACAACACACGCCAGGTGGCGTTAGCGAGCAGCAGTGTAAAGTTCACAATTCAAAGCAAAAGGCGTGTGTTGTGTTTTCGAAAAAAAAAATAGATTTTGTTGGTATGTACCTTTTAATTTCAAATGTGTGAAGCGTACTTTAATTCCCTGTCACTACGGGAACGCTCTTTAGTAAGTAGTTTTTCGAAAATTTGCGTACTTTTAGCAAAATTCTTATAAATATTGTTGCTCACTTGTTCATAATCTCTAAAACCAATATTTAACATGGCGGCGTCAAGCGAGACATGAAAATATTTAACGAATAATCATTTCGGGAACGGTCATTTCGGGAACGTTCTGGTATATGACAGATGTTCCCGAAATGACGCCTACGTTCCTTAAATGCCATTTTTTTGGGCAAAATTATGCTTTAATGCTTATAAAACCATAAACATGCAAAATTTTGGTTTTAGGTATCCATTTAGTACGAGTAAGATGGAGAACGATGAAAATGAAGAGAAAAGGAAGTCAAAAAAGGCGTCCGAATAAACCTTAGCGTTGGTAGCTCAGTCGGGGAAGCGCCCGCTTCTCACGCAAGAGATGCGGGTTCAAATCTCGGCACTGACATGTACCAATGAGTTATTTTAACTTAAGTACAATGTATACCATCGCTCTTACGGTGAAGGAAGACATCGTGAGGGAACCTGCATATCTAGATTTAGCACATCTAGATATGTGAACCCACCAGCCCGCAGTGGACCAGCGTGGTGGGAAATGGTCCAAGCTTAGGAAGGCAGTTTAGACCTTGGGGATATGTGCAAAGGTTCCACTCGAGAGAGCCAGGTGCAGGTACTTGCACCCCCACAGAGAATAGAATAGAACCTTAGCGTGTGTGGACTATCAGAAGGCCTTTGATTCGATCGAGACAACAAGGCCTTACAACGGTGTCACATTGACTACGGGTATATCGAAGTGTTAAAGTGATTGTATAGAAACGCCACCATGTCAGTTTGAGTACAGGACCAGACTACGGAAGCAATTCCATTGCAGAGAGGTGTGAGACAAGGAGATGTTATAAGTATCTCCGAAGCTCTTCACTAATGCGATGGAAGATGTCTTCAAGCTCCTAGACTGGGAAGAACTCGGCAATCAACGGCGAATACATCTCTCACCTTCGGTTTGCCGACCATATCATGGTTATGGCAGAATCGTTGGAAGACCTCAGCAAAATGCTGACCTCAATCGGGTTTCCCAACAGGTAGGCCTCAAGATGAATATGGAAAAGTTGAAAGTCATGGCCAATTCTCAGGTAGCGCCCACCTCAATATCTATAGGGAACTCGATTCTTGAAGTGGTGGAAAATTACGTCTACCTTGGACAAACAGTCCAACTAGGAAGATCCAACTTCAGGAAAGAGGTCACTCGGCAAATCCAACTTGGCTGGGCAGCGTTTGGGAAGTTACGAAGCGTCTTCACGTCCGAAATTCCCCAGTGCCTCAAGACGAAAGTCTTCGAACAGCGCGTGTTGCCAGTGATGACCTACGGTGCCGACACGTGGTCTCTAACTTTAGGCCTCTTGAATAGGCTCGGAGTCACCCAGTGAGCTATGGAAAGGGCTATGCTCGGCGTGTCTCTACGTGATCGAATCAGAAATGAAGAACCAAGGTAACCGACATAGTTTATCCAGTCAGTAAGCTGAAATGGCAGTGGGCCGGACACATTGCTCGAAGGACTGATGGTCGGTGGAGCAAGAGAGTCCTCGAGTGGAGACCACGTACCGGCAAGCGCAGCGTTGGGCGGCCCCCCGCGATATGAACGGTCGATATAGTCAAGTCCGCGGGGAAGCACTGGATGCGGGCCGCCTCCGATCGGACAAGGCGGAAATCATTGGGGGAGGCCTATGTTCAGCAGTGCACGTCCTATGGCTGAGATGATGATGATGATGATTATATTATTTTCATACACCAAATGTACCAAAAATTTAGCTTTGCGTTCATTTAGGGAAGGTCAACGTCATTTGGGGAACTTCGTTGTCATTTTGGGAACACTCCCATCATTTTCGGGAACATCACAAAAACGGCAAATAAGTTACTATTATGTAATGCTATAATTAAATCTTGCATATACAGCATTAAATTACCTTGAAACCTTTGTATTTATATTAATAATATATAACGTAGTGCAAAAATGTATACAATAAATTGAAATTATGCAACGAAATTTGCACAAATTGGAAATTTATGGAGAGTAATTTGAAAAATAAGTGTTTTCATTATGAAAAAAATCAAAATAATAATATTTTCTGATTTAGGAAAAGGTTAATTACAACTTCTTGAAGGGGATTCTTAAACGTGTTCGTTATATTATTATTTAAAAAATAATTAAAAGTGTTCCCGAAATGACTCTTGACCCTGTCATTATTCTTATTAACAGGTATAATTTCTAAAATATACAATTTTGTGCGTGCCTCATCACAGGCTATGTTCATGACAAATGCCACAACATACTCCACTTGTTAGTTTTCTTCAAAATAAAACTTAATTTCTCAGATATTTGAAAACCTAAAATGCTCACCTCTCTGATTTTGACCCCTATACTTATGTATGTACCTAATTATAACAATAGGTAATAGCAGAAGTGCATTGTTGCTTAAACCAGAAATAGGCAAAATTTAATCGATGGCATCACTGGCTTCAATCACAGCGACGTCGCCACCGGAACAGATAAGATTGTGGCACTATAAGTATATAGAGCGTGGCGGTAGCTTTTGACAGATGACAAATTCTACTAACCATACTTCTAGTTTCTGTTTCTTCTGCCAGTTCCGTTTTAACGATTACCATCTATATTAGAAATTGGCAGAATTGCTGTATTGGTCTCTTTCTTAGCTTGCTGATTAAGGTTTTTCACCGATATTGATATGAAAGGATGCGATAGCACTCAGATTAGCTATTTGACTGCATAGGGTGCGCTAGATAGCATTATAGGCCCCGTACCTTCTAGCGTTGAAGACTTGGGGCACAAGGCAGCAGTCAGCCAGCGTGATTTCGTCGCCCACGCAGTACTTGCCAGCCGAGCCCGACAGCAGGCGCTCCACGGCGCGGAAACCACGGGTCATCCAGTGCGCAGCCCATTCTTTCTTTTTCTCTTCGCCTACGTAGATCAGGACGACTAGGTTTTGGAGCGGCTGGATGCCGGAGCTTATCACCTGGGGATTGGTGGAGGTTTGATTGAGATTGCGGTAGATATAAGCAGGGTATTGTAGGTGGAATAATGGATGTCACAGCTGGATTAATTGGATGATTAAGTGACTCTTATTTAGTTAGACTCATCTGATAATGATAAAATATTAGACATAGAAATCTTCCAATAAATTGTTTTCTTTAAGTACATGTATGTTGGTTTTTGCATGTGGAAATAGATGGGATGCTAAATAGTTTAGGAAAATGTTAGCGAAATTTTATAAGTTAATACATGCTCTGATCTAGACAAAATCAGAAGTGTTACCTCGCATATCTCTCTAACTTTGGCTCTCTTGTAGCAGTCCTGGGGCATTAGTGGCCTTTGAGGTCGTGTCTCTTCTAAATAATGCAGTATGCTTAGTGACTCTATCAGGGTGTGCCCATCTGAAATAAATACAAAGACAAATCAGTATGTATTCTCTATTATTAATAATGAGATCCTATAACTACAGAGAACACATTGAGGTCTCCTTAATTTGCACCACTAGAATAAATAATTAAGTTGGTTTATTTGAATACAACTTGATTCCATTTATCATTGGTTTCTCATGAGCAATAAGTTACAGAATACAGGGGCAGACCTCTGTATTGTAGAAACCTCCACATCAGGATATTGTAGCCTCATCGTGATCACTCCATGAAGTAATAATATTTGCTATTAATGAATATGAAACAGTCCTCACCAATGCACAAAGACGGCACTTGCTCCATTGGGTTGACTTCCCGGTACTCGTTGCAGTGTTGCTCGCCGCCACCCTTGATCAGGCTGACGGCCTTGATGTCGTACGGGATCTCCTTGAGGTTGAGCGCGATGCGCACCCGCCACGAGCACGAGCTGCGCCAGTAGGAGTATAGCACCGGCTTGATGGAAAAAAAAATTAAGTTATGTGTGACATTTTCTGTAGCTTTTACTTACTGTAAAATACTTAGTTATTGTAAAAAACATGAGTAGTGCTTTTTAGGGTTCCGTAGCCAAAATGGCAAAAACGGAACCCTTATAGTTTCGTCATGTCCGTCTGTCCGTCTGTCACAGCCGATTTACTCGGAAACTATAAGTACTACAGTGATGAAATTTGATGGGAATATGTGTTGTATGAACCGCTACAAAAATATGACACTAAATAGTAAAAAAAAGAATTGGGGGTGGGGCCCCCCATACATGTAACTGAGGGATGAAATTTTTTTTTTCGATGTACATACCCGTGTGGGGTATCAATGGAAAGATCTTTTAAAATGATATAAAGTTTTCTAAAAAACATTTTTCTTAAAGTGAACGGTTTTTGAGATATCAGCTCTCAAAGTCGTAAAAAGTATGTCCCCCCCCCTCTATTTTTATAACTACGGGGTATAAAATTCTAAAAAAAATAGAGGTGATGCATGCTAATTAACTCTTTCAACGATTTTTGGTTTGATCAAAGTATCTCTTATAGTTTTTGAGATAGGTTGATTTAACTGTAATTTTGCTGCTACGGAACCCTTTGTGCGCGAGCCCGACTCGCACTTGGCCGGTTTTTTTTTGTTAGCTCTACTATCTCAAATGGTAGGTACTGATGCTATAATATATTTAATAAAATGAATTCTTCAAGAAGTAAGTGTTGGTAGTTAGCTATATCTAGTGAGAATGGTTTCTGGTTATAACACAATCGTACATAACAATGAAATGAATTATTAAAATGATTTTATTCAGATATACTTACTTTTTCTACAATATCACCCATAATAATTGATAAAACCGACTGAAATTAAGCGAAATTATTTCTACTGTTTTAGAGTAGCAACTGCTAGCCTTGGGAGGAAAATACCAAGAGAATATTTAAATAAACAGGTTTCCCTGATAACTAGACTGAACAAGTATGTAAATCTATTTAATTTAGTATAAATAAAATAAATAAACAAGCGGAAGCTTACCTTAGCCATTTCGGAGGGAGGGGTAACTGCGTTTCCAAATTTATTTTACATTTAACTAAAGTATCTGTCAAAAACCATGCTACCGATGTTTCGGTCAAAAACTAAAAGTGGAACGCAGTTAAATGAGGCATCAGAATAATAACGATCTGTCACTTTCATAGAACTCACAGATTACTTTTAATTTTTGACAGTTGACAATATTCAGCTCACTTCATTGTTTTGGTCGCCATCTTGAATTTTCTTAAAATCCAAGTCTTGTTCGGGCTCGGACGCTTGGCGCTTTGGCTTCGCTCGTTTCATGTCGCGGCCGATGCCCTGCCCAACCGAGTGCATTGATTGTTGTTCTACCATATTATCAATGGATCTAATTCAGTGAAATGTTGTGACTAAATAACAATGTCGATGAAATAGTTGTGCTGGTGTTATATTCTTGTTGTGCCGACTAGTGCAGTGCTATTCAATATGACGGAGAAAAACAAATCCGACAAGATGACTAATGCATCGAAACCAGTTCCCATGAAACTTTTTGCCGCCTGGGAAGTGGACAGGACACCTTCCAACTGTATTCCAAGGTACACACTTGATCCATGCACCCTTTCCCATTTATGTTTCAAATGAGCTGGTGAATCACTTTCGTTGCAGTGGCTCGGCTTAAATCGCACTACATTCCTCGCTATTGGTACTGTCCAACTGGATACAATGTTTCTTTTGTTACACTACGCTGTTGATAACCAAATGTCCGAGAGATAATTCCGTACTTCTGTTTATGGCCGTGTTATCGTAGGTAACCAGTGTATTATCGCATTTGGCACCGATGTTTGTGTCACGGAAATGTTTGTTATTATTTGTCTGCATGTCTGTAGTCGCTGCTAGTAGTTGAAGAAAAAAAATGGGTTGTATAAAAATTGTATTTACTTTTTAACATCAAGTTCTGATGAAACTAATGTAGGTACCAGTGAAATACTAAAATCTATATTATGATCATGATGATCTGACTAATCTCCAACCCACCTGCCTAATGTATAAATTATCACAGGGAGTATCACAATTATTTGCTTTTGGTGTCTAAACATGAGCACCTATACTAGCTGTCCCCTGTGAGGTGTTCTTTGCCAAGTTTTCCAGAGGGAATTCCTGGATAAAAATGTTGTTTGGTTCTTAGCTACCTCCACATATTTATTTCACCATATCTGTTCAGCTATTTGTGTCTTATCATACTTATAGTGGAACTAACACAACTTTCAGTACCATTGTTACCACTAACCACGGTCATATTTTTATATTATTTAAAATATTATAGCATGTGATTAGAATTTGATATGCAATAAGATTTTAAGTGTACCTAGAGCTTATCTTGAATGATTTTCTCATTGTATTGATTAAACCATTGTTTGATAAGAAAAGAATGCCAGTCTTTTGTTCAGCGAAATTTTTTACAGTCATAAATAAGGTCCCACTTGTTTTTCTATTGATGCTAATCTGATTAGCTAGTTGTTTCTCAACAGTAACAAACCCCAGTCTAGCTTATTTATGTGTTTATCACCAACATAATAAGAATAAGTTTTAATCACATTACCCTGCATCAAACAGACAGAATCCTGGGTCGAAATACTGTGATTCACAAAGACAACCAAATTATGAAATGAAAACATGAAGAGGTGTTCCCGTCCACTCCACATTATATTTATTTATCTAACTAAAAGGAACTAGGCAATTTACACACTCAATATATAGATTTTTTTAACACTTAACATGATATAGAAAAAATTATCAACTTACCTACATGAATAAAACTATGTACATACATAGAATACATAGTTGTTATGTGGGTGGCTGGGTGCCACTCTGCCAGGATGTTGACAATTCAACAAGTACTGGTGTACTGATTACTGTTTAATACAAGGTCTTTCAAACTATTCTGCTGGTTGCATCTCTAATGCATATAGATGACATACTACTTATTAGGATGAACAATTACCCGACTGCAGCAAAGGATAAAGGAAGGTTATTATAATAATGATTATAATTTTTTAGTATAAAACTTAATATTATCAAAATAGCTCTTAAACTGCTGTGATATTCAAGTGCTTATTATACACTCATAAGAGTTATGCTTCAAATAAAATAACTGGTAACACAACACCCAATAAGTTCACAACAGTGCATATATATTAAAAATCAAAATGGTATATTGCATTGATCATTAATCTCACAGATAACTTCCATTTGAAGTTGTGAAACGGGCACTATAGTTTTACAATTAATAAACTCTTCAGTTTATAAGATGCTTGCTTGCAAACTTCATTATGATACCCGAATTTTGAATTTATGTCTAACACATAGTCGGAATTCGAGCATCGCGATCATGTTTACAAGAGTCTTGCATAATAGTGTCAATTCTCTCTATGAATTAAGGCGTTAAATTAGAGACAAATCAAACATAGCTTTTAAATGATAATTCTTATACAATATGAATAAAACCATCACCAATCGCCATGCAAATACAATTTTATTATCAAAGCGAAACACTCTATTTGTTAGAAGACAGCCTGAGGTTGATAGTTCCAGAAATAGATCGGCAATGCAGTGTAGTTATTAATCATTTAGCGTGATTCATATCGGCCGTGCCACTGATGTTCTATTCTTGTGCTAGTCTGTTGACACTCTATCTACCTCCATATCGATCTTCGTGTGGTACAAGGGGAATGAAAGTCAACTCCTGTTATGAACAGCATCAACCTGTTAGCTGCCTAACTCTTCCGATACCTACTGTAACAGTCTTACTGCTGCTTAAGCGCAGATCATACCAAGGCACAATAAAACATCAATTGACTTTGATTTTCTGGCAAGCAAGAGGTTAAACGAGTCCGTATTCTGCCGAAAAACTACCTCTCCAAGAGCATCATATCCTCGGCCTTCCTCATCTAGCGAATACATGTAAAGTATATCTTCTTTCCGTACCGTCTTAAATATGCCAATCCGTTACGAAATCCAATTAAAATTACCTAAACGCGCTTTTGAGTCGTTAATCCTGATCGCAATTAACTGATGGCAGAAAGAAATAAAAAGCAAACAATCCCGTAAAAGTTTTTTACTTAAGCGAACCGCCATAAATAACAAATCGATATCCACTTGGACCATCTGTAGCCTCGTGGCATCCAGTTATGTTAATGCACAATACCATGGGACAGTCACAGTCGCTGCAGTCAGTAAGGAACAAGGCGAAATTTGCGTTTAACTGGTCTGGCGGGGACAATCGGAAAAATTGAACATTCGTAAAACTCAATTCGGTTGTTTCGAGCGAGGGGGGTCACACAATTTTTCGGAGCGCGTAATCCACAACTCTGTCGATTTCGTTCCTATGTTATGCATTTACTTGAATGGTACCTCACTCGCCAAAGGTACAAATAAATGTGGTTAAGAACAAAAGAGACAATTATTTGCAGCTGCCACTTTGGACCGTAATTTCGGCGACTCGGGACACGACTGTTAGTTTCAGTCACGATCTAGACTTCACGTTACAAGAGCCACTCGGATCGTGAGCTCTTGTATACGCAAGTTGCTCGGCCTTTGTTGTGGAGACTCAACCAACCATCATTAGCTTTTTCTTTTGTTGCCACAGAGAGTAACGTACCTCATTCCGTCGTCGCAATGCCGTCGTGTTCCGTTGTTTAATTTGGCATGATGTAGATGTCCCCGTAACCTAACTACCCTTAACCAACCGTACCACTATGGACACATTTGCAACCGACAATGCTTGTGCTGCCCTATGCAGGTACGGTGGCCTGCGCCTAAAAGTATACAGGCGGAGTTTTTAAAATAGCGATCCCTGATGATGAAGGGACCAGCTACATCTGTTATAAATCCGGGGACGTGTTGTGTGTGATGTGTGTAGCAGGGGTGTTTATGTGGATGTACTTGTACAGCATGTGAGCTTGAGATCGCTATTTTAAAAACTCCGCCTGTATACTTTTAGGCGCAGGCCACCGTACGTCGCCTCTGAAACAAACACCACACGTATATCGCCCCTCTATTTAGGTAGGTAATTAAAATACTGAAAGAAAACGTATTATAGCTTGTGACGTGTAGACTCTGTCATGCGTATCACGTCACGCCTAGCTTGTATCAAGTAAGATGATGCGACGTCTCAAGGATATCTATTTGCGATAGACTCTAGGTTTAGTCTAGGACCTAGAAAGGTCGTTTGTCACCCACGTGCCAACGTCAAAACAATGGCTAGACTTAGACCAAATAGAACTTTCT
Organism: Plutella xylostella; assembly: GCF_932276165.1. Lineage (NCBI taxonomy): Eukaryota > Metazoa > Arthropoda > Insecta > Lepidoptera > Plutellidae > Plutella > Plutella xylostella. Next base: position 8,433,147 of record NC_064005.1, read on the forward strand.
CATTGTTTTAACTACTTCAAAGAAATATTACCTACTTACGTGAGGCCACCGAATGGTGGCTAAGTTAAAGTTGTGAAGATATAGCATGCATTCCGATTTTAATGGAATTTGGTGTGGAGTTAGCTGACACTGAGAAGAGCTAGATAAAAAAAAAACAAAGAATCGTTAAATAACCTCACCTTCGGCAATTTCGTCTCTTCACTCGAATTCGCATTCTACAGATCAAACATACTCAATCTCAATATCATAACCGTATTCGTTGTCTGATATAAAGTCCGTCAGTTATTTATGATAAGATACGATACAGACACGCAGTCTAGTCTAGTTCACACGTTCTAAAAAAGGATGGTGTTAAAGACGGACGCCAATTATAGTCACTCGTCGCTATGAGACGGGCAATTCACAGAAACATGTGTGACTAAGCTAGCCGGCAGGCTTCTCCAGCCTTATTTGATATCACCCACTGGCACTGGTTTAGTATTCAGTTATACGAAGCCTGTACTAGAACGATGTGTTTGTAGACATGTAATTTTCTTAGGTTCGATAACGCAGAGTCCATCAAATAACACAATAAATCCACCAATAATAGCCACGGCTATAAAATTCCTCGGTTGTCCTTATCTAACTCTTGGAACTACCCGTTGCAGAACGTCGATCAAGTACAGGGCGCCCAACGTTAACAGACTGTTGTTATTGCTGTGTTTGGACATCAAATGCAGCGGTCAGCGAAGTGGCTGCAATACACATAGTTCACTTTACATAATTTGCAGCGAAGTTGGAATATCACGAGCATCGTAAACAAAGCCCATCGAGGTCGTAGCTCCACGTGCGTACATTGTGCGTAGGGCGTGCAAAACCGGAAGGTTTTCAAAACCGGTTTTGAATTTTCGGTTTTCAGCCTCAAAACCGGTTAACCGGTTTTTCAACAGTTTTGATATTACTTATATATTTTTTGTCATAGAGTACTAATTAAACAAGGAACCCATATTCTTAGATAGAGATATCCACAAAACATACGAATAAAACATTTTTTTATGATATACCTGTTTTAATCAACCATATGACAAATTAATAATTTAGTGAAAGGGAAAAAAGTTAAATAAGAATTTTCATAGTACTTATTGATATCACATCTACAAAAAGTGTGTGGCACCTTAATGGTGTTTTTATATCGTTCTGTTATCATCAATAAAAAATCATTTATCGTCTGATTCTTACGACCACTCTATAGTAGCAGTAAGATGATGAATGTTTTTTTGATGTATTACAGATTTGTTCATATCAACGCAACGAAAGAAATCCTAACTCATTGATCGACACGACTGCATTTGATTTGACGTCCTCAACACTTCATGAAAAAAGTCCATAACGTCAAATGCAGTCCCCGCACTTGGCCTAATTATATTTTCAACAACGGTCAATGCAGTCCTGTTTTACCTAGAGTTTGTATGAAGACCACCTTGTTGTGCTTTATTGGGCAAGATTTCAACTTTATAATTATGTGCACCCAGAGTACCTTTTTTTCACACAGCAATAAGTTTTCATACAGCAAAAAGTGTGAACTCACACGCACACATCGGTCACTGACGTCGTGTTTGCTTTACTGCGCCTAGGCAGAGTGCCGGCATGTGCACCAGAAAATCGTCACTCAATTTCCATACAATATTTAAGTGCTTTTTTATGAGTTTCACCATTAATCTAGTGTCCATCAGTGTGCCAACCGATATACAAATTCTTTTATTTTTAGAGTTTATGGTTTCAACTTCTAATGTATGTAAAAATACGATCAAAACCGGTGAAAACCCGGTATTCGGTTTCCGGTTTTGAACTCTCAAAACCGGTTATGAAAAACCGTGAAATATTGTCCGGTTAACCGGTTTTCGGAAAAACCGGTTAACCGGTTTTGCACGCCCTAATTGTGCGCACGCACTGCAGTTTTACGGTGACAAGGTCGTGTCCGGCTTTGCTCTCGTTACGGTTGGGTTTTGTCTGTTAGTAAGGAAATGATTAAAGCACCCACCCCTTATGCCCTTGTTACACCTACCGAGTAGATTGGCAAGACAAGTAACCTCGGCCGATCCTCGACCAATGAACGGCTAGCAATTGACCGAGTGCTCGGCCGAGGACACTGTTCGGCCACTCTACTCGGTAGGTGTAATCAGGGTATTACGGTTGGGTTTTGTCTGTTAGTCAGGGTATATGATTATAGCATTCATCCCCTAGTATCATCAATCATTAGCTTATAATCGTCCGTATAGGACATAGGTCTCCCTCAAGGGACGCCAACTAACCAATTCTGCAATCCAAATCCACATATGATTTTCAGGGCTGCCTAATAATTTTATAATATTAACCGCAATACCACCATTCAAACTGACAAACTTCGAGATGGATGTCCTGCGAGTGGAGTGTACAACTATAAAGAGTCTATGAAAGCAAAGATTTTCGTAGTTGATCGATAGAGCTTTGAACCTTTCTCGGTGATTGAACTCGCGGTTTGACGCACAGCAAAAAATACCCGTTATAGCTGTTTAGACAATTGTATCGCTACTTGTGGCAACTCCCATTTAGATTAACTCGTATACTATTATTACTTTTATACCTCTGAGACGGAACCATTCCTCATGCGGATTGCGGTGGCAGCCATTAAACTGGCAGCTTTACAACTTAATTATCTTTATAATTGAATCGGATTTTGCAGCTCTGAATATTTGAAAACTTCAACAAAGGATAATACTTAATTTAGTGCCCATCAGTTCGTCATTGTCCCCACAGTTGGTAATTTAGGTTAACAACTTCTAATTAGAAGGAGCAATCTGAATTTCTATGGAATGATAGAATAATAATTGAATAAACTTATTATTCAATAAGATAAATTCTCTTGAAACAGATATCCAGACATCTTCTGGGAAGTAAACATCTTCATAACTACGTATGAACAAATGGACCGTTTCAAAATGTCATTTACTGGTCTATTAATCTTTTGGCTATAAAATATTCAGCTTCTACTAAATTTACTCATTTCTAAGAACGTTTGTTCTTTATACTGATAATGTATTTAGGTTAGCTCCATGTCAGATTAAAGGCAGTTTCTACGTAAACATTAATTACTCTTCCCACATGAATCTTGTGATCGGATCACCATCACACGGGCAGGATTCTATATACATACATAAAACGTGGTATAAGATGTAGCACGTGCCAGTTATGTGCAGCGTAACTATCAATTACATAAATGTTTCCGAAGAAAGTCCGGTTGCTATCGAGAGGTGGATGCTGACTCATTCAAAGGGCTTGTATTCAACGACCATTTCTTGACGCTATTGTATGTAATGATGTTTGTTTTGAAGCAGTAGTTTTCATTGTCGTACACTGAATTTACAGCAGGTGTAGATAGATTGAATAGAAAGTTAGAAGTCTTTGCACGGATTGCATTTGCAATGCTTACGTTTACGAATGTTTCTTCGTTTTCTTCTTACAATTGATTTTCTATTGCGTCATGACACGTTCTTGCATAATTATTGTCGCTGTTTACGCCGGGCTGGCCAGATTTGGTTAATGTTTGTGCAAAGGCAAAATACACGCGAGTACGTGTAGCCATTAGCCCGCATTACGCCCAATTAGCATTTCGTATTCATTTCATCTCTATTGATTGAAAATATGATTTATGATATTAATAACCAGACATACGTTTATTAATTGCCAGACACAACTTTATTAATTGCGAATGCAGAAATATAATGAGTGGAATTTCTCATGCATTCGCGAAATCCGGATCACAATACAATGGTTGGCACCATCTCATATAAATCTCTGCTATAAAAACACGCGTCTGACTGCGGAAGATCATCGCTAAAGATTATACTATGCATTTCATTAACAAGTAGGTACAGGGAGTGGAAGGATTTGTGTATTTCCGTGTAAATGCATCGATAGGCCTCATCGTACACGAATAGTTTTTAAATGGCTGACTAAGCGCCTGCATAACGTCAGCGTTCACCTCTTCCTACTCGATCCTCCACACAAACGCATATTAAACCAACATTTATTTAATGTTAAAATGGATGCCTCGGATCTGAATAAACATGGGCAGTGTGTTGTTGTTAACGCCGGAACTAACTTTCCGGTGGTGTTGTTCTAAATGTGCTGTAGGTTTGTAATAATGTCATTCGCATCGGGCTTTTACGACGCATATTTGTTTACACTTGCAGCTTGAGATAAATAATATGTAAATATATATTGTATTGATTAATCGGTTCATATAAATGTGTGATCTTGCTTTCTTTAATATAGATTTTCTAAATTTATGAAGTTCAATTTCTTTTTAGTAAGAAGGAAGCAAGTATTTATTTGCGTTGTTCGTTTTGTTGGATGTGTTTGGTACAGATTTATCTGATGGGAGATGCGAGACAAAATTACACAAAGCCGCCGTAATGATATGTAAGAATAAACAACTCTTGATTCACATTTGTCGTGATGCATCCACATGATTCATGTGACTGTTTGTCAGCCAACACATCATTTTGTGTAGTCATCAAAATTAATTTACATTTGCAGCCATTTAATCTTTGTTCAAATTCAGTACCGGTTCGCTCCGCAATTATAACTTTTAACAATACATTCGTTGTTTCCCGATCTACTATCGCTGTTTGCTTTAGGTTCAGTGTTACGTGCAGTTACACGGGTTACATCACTCGAGTTATGCTAATAGGAACGAGTCTATCCGAAACGACTTTTGTTCCGGCCTTTTCATATTTTGCTGTTATGTGCCTGTTATGACGAAACATTGAAAACGTGTTGCTCTACATCCAATAAAACTCTTTTAGACATAAGTATGGTTTCGGGAAACATTGAACGGAGTGTTTGTATTAAGGTAAATGAGGTGTTAATGTTAACGGGCTCGATATATCCCGAAGCTCGGGTTCACTGAGATGGGATCGGAATCTGGATAGTTTTTATTGACCCTCATTATTTCCGGGGCTTAGTTGGATCACACCCGAGAAGCTAACCGTTTTATCTTCGTAAATCCGCTCATAATCTGTTTTTAATGCCACAGTTTCCCTCCAGAGGCCGTACAAATGTCTCTTATAATTGAATTCTACGCACGTACGGCCCGATGCAGTATGAATGACCCACATGAAAGTGAGAAATGAGAAAACTTTGAAATTGCATTTGAAACCGTCAGAGTTATGACTCGGTATTCTAGCGATGGGTTTGTGCCTCCACTCAGCCCCGTGTTCATCTTGTTGCAACAAGAAAACAAGAAATTGAAATTTTCTGCAATACTCTCCGATGTCTTCGTAGTCAAATCGGGGTAATGGAATTCACCAGTCCGTAAAGAGCGTTTGCTCTGCGAACTTTGAGGTTGATGTTAACAAATTTACAGACAATTACGACATATTTGTGACAAAAACAAAATTACGTGTTCCCAAAACAATGTAGAGTTTAAAATTGTTAGGTGCATGTGGCAACATCCGCAAGGGCCACGGTCGTGATGTGGGGCATCGCTAGCACTCAATAATTTACACGTTCCACATTTTTTTATTGCACCTCATGGCACAGTTTTATGGCGGCTGTGAAATTATTATAGCACCTAATATGAAGAACTCATGAAATTGTGATTTGATGGACTTTCCACGTGAGAAAATAATAATAATACTTCTTTGAGCGTTTTTATGTTTTGTAGTAAAAATACTTTCTGTTTCAAAAGCGTCCGAAGAATGATTATTCAACAGACTGCGTATGATATTCCCTATTTATCAAAGGATCCCTCTTGATTTAATTGAAAAATGTTGCGGTATTTCATTAAGCGTAGTTACGTAAGTAGCCATTAATCAAAGCCATTAACTATGGATTTTTATTGCAGAACAAACATAAATTTGTTAAACAACGTAAAACATAATTTAATCTTTTGCTATAATTATATCGAAGCCCGATACTTAAAGGTCTTTTAATACCTAACAATTACTTATTTACACATAAGGGTCGGACACTGGACATCCTTTATTATCTGTAAACGATCGCAACAGATGCGGGCATTCCACAGCACTAAGACGTACCATAAACCGATTAAACACAAGACACAGGATGTATCTGAATATCCAATGAATTTCTCGCTCGTTAACCGATTTCCGCAGATCTCAAGAGCATTCAGAATTGATTGCCGGGAGCCAATGATTTGCACGTGGGATTAAAGGCATTCTGAGGTAGATTTCAAGATATTATATGTATATGCGCGTAACTGGGAATAAAACTGTTTATACCAGTTTCCTTTGAATGTACCACGTGTGCTGATGATACGTAAATTACGAAATAAACATTATTGACGGGAACATAATGTAAAAGCAAAACCGGCCAAGTTCAGCTCTTTAAATTCAGATTTATCCAGCTGCAAACAAAGTCTCTGTTACTGAGAGAGCATCATTTACATATTTTTTCCGATGTTCCGATTCGCGACAGCTCTACGTCTACAGTTTGCTAGACAGTCGTTCAGAAATACCGTTAGTGCAAGTCGCCGGCGACACAATATCGCACCGTCATCGTCCTTCTCGAGTTTCTCTCAGTTCCGGAGAAACTGCCTGTGACATCTGACACGATGACACCTCCCTCGAGATATTTCGTGTTCGTGAGCTTTAAAAATACGTGATGAAAAATGTTTCCCGCTCGGAATTCAATAGCAGACGTTAGATAGAATTTTTGCAGACCCATTCAGTAGCCGGTAATTGTATCCGTCGTCGACAAAAATACAGGGTCTAAATTGGGTTATTGTCGATTTCTGCCCAGTTTACTTTTAGCCGAAGATAGTTTTCCGAAGTGGACGGACGATGAACAAGGTTAGCAAATAAACGGTGACAAATTGCACTTTCTCCCGTTCCGCGCGGCGAGCGTCGCGTGCGGCGGCGGAGCGTGCGCGGTTCTGGAACCTTCCACCGGCCTTGGCTTTACTGTTACTGCTTTTTCTATTTTTCCCACACGTGTTTTTCTTGGCAGGAATGTCGGGATTCTTTGAGTGCGGCGCTAATGGTTATTGGGCTTTTGCGATGCACCGTCCGTAATTACAATTATTGAAGCGTCGATTCTGGCAATGCCTCCGAAGTATATGATGCCAGATTTTATATTCACCTGTTTTTTGTATCTAATTAGTTCTGCAACCTCTTCGTGTCCTCCGCCCGATCAAATATAACTCCAGTCTGCGTTATCGCGAATTGGCGATTACGTAAAAGAATCCCTACAGCCGTCACCTGTCAATGACCTGATTACAGAGACCATGAACTCTGACGACGGCCATTAGTTGTTATATTATCCCGGGCTATTTCGGCGCTTGGCGGTCACGGTCACTCAGAGATGCCAACACTCCGGCGCCGGCGACTCTCGTCAACACTTTATTAAAAACATGTTTATAAACTTGCAAACGTTGTTGATGTCGTTCTAAATTACAATATGCTCACTGGTGATCAAGGGACGCCTGAAGATTGGTTGGAATTGACTTGACGCTATGAAGAAAATTTCAGCAGACATAGCTGAATAAAATGCTTTCAAGTTCTTATAAAAAAAAAAAAAAAAAAAAAACTTGTATAATGAGATACACGGCTGGGGGTTTTTAGTCGGTTAACGCCCGACACTACCTGGGTCCTCTTCCCAGGTGTCCATGTGGATTTTCCCCCAGCAGTGGAAAAAAAAAGGGAAAAAGGAAAAAGAAAAAAAAAAGAACAATATATATATATATATAAAAGATAAAAAGATAGAATATATATACCTATATATAAATGAAACTTCCTTACCGAGTAGAAAGTAGATAAAAGAATTAAAAACTATCTCATAAAAATTACCACTCTTCAAAAGGCACGGACATAAAGTCTGTGGAGTGATAACAATTTCTTAAAAAAAAAAAAAAAAAAAAAAAAAGTTCTTATAAGTATCGAAACCGTCGTTTATTGCATTGTTGTTTACAAAGTGTGTTTTATTGCGATGTATCGGATTCCGGTTCCGCTTTATTAAATTCCTATCGGGAAGCAGTCGACTGTTATATCTCGTCTGCGTTTATATCCTTCTCGGAATATATGAAGCAAATGAAATTGCATTTAGCTACCCGTATAACTGGATAACGTTATATTTGTAGGATACAATTTGCTGAGCTAAACTGTATTCTTTATTTGATTTCGTTACATACTGACATTCGCTTTCAGTTATTCATCCCTTTACTTACATACGGAAGCTATAATATTAAGTGTCAATTTCTCTATAGTCGATTATCTAACCGACTGGGATTTCGGGGAAATTCTTGACAGATGTGTCAAAAGTCAACAACTAATACCTGGTTATGCTCTAACCGACTATGGAGAAATTGGCACTCAATCTGCAGATACTAACCACACGTTTGTATCGAATCCATTTTACCTTCCTTTACATAATGGCTTGTCACGGCCTTCGTAATCTTCGTATGTCATTGGCTGCTCAAGGGCCCTGAAAAGGCAGTGCCGGATGTGCAATGGCGGGTGACAATTGTCACTTTCGCCCGCGACGCTCCAAGCATGGCGGGCAGTCGGGCGTGAGAACGTTACTTGAAATTGTGCACTTTTGCTTGCTCAGGCGAACATGTTGAAAGGAAGATTCGGACACTAACTGAAGATTCTGAATTGATTGAAAAGTTATGAAACATACACGACGCATGGATTGTTAATTTTTATTTTGTAATTGTGGAGGTCATGAGAATTTTCCACCCTAATTATTGATAATATCCCGGAATTGAAAGAGGTTTTCTTGAATTTTGTATCTAACACCTGTGTCAAATCAAACATCAATACTCAAATAATAAGATGTAATTTATTTTATGAAATCAAAATACTACTCATAATCAATATAATACAGATTTAATATCGATTGTTACTCATAGTAAATACTTGATCGCTAAGCCTCCGTAGCGATTGAATATTGAATGTTACGCAATCGCATCTGACCACTTTCGGTTTCCGTTTCCCGTATATGTAGGTACTTCAAGAGGTTACTGCCGCCGCCATTATTTATTTAGAAGTCATTTCCTCTGTTGGTTTTACTTATCTTGATTGAATTCGGAGGCTGATTAATCGCTTACGTAATATTTTCCGCAACAAGTATAGGTATTAGGGTGCCTTTCCACCATAGATGTAGCGATGATGTGAAAGAAATCCATTCCCTTCAGTGCTTGGCTATGTGAACCAAACAATTTATGATTGGTGGATATCAAACGCATCTATAGCCACGTAGCATAGCAGGTTTCTGGTGAAAAAGCACCCTTACAAAGCAAATAGTTTTCCTACGAAACCTGTCCAGTTTTCCCTGCAGTACAATAATAATAGTGCAGCTTTATTACTGTTTTCTCTATTGATTCAGCTTTCAAAGTTGCGGCTTCGACCGACGCAATCCGCCGCCTGGGGAACGAGAGAAAAACAACCCTAACGTCAGTAACGTCCCCCTTGACTCGAACCTTTTATTGTTCCGCTGCACTGAGTTTTGTTTCAGAGAAATGTTGCTCTGTTACCTTAGATTAATAATATAAGACAAGATGGTGTGTCACATACAAAAACAAAGCAAAAAACTTATAGAATTTGGTTTACTGTCAAACCGTTTTAAGTTCAGCCTATTGACAACCATTGGATGCGGAAACCTATAGATCGCATCCAGTGGCGTGGTTTGGGCGAGGCCTACCTCCATCAGTGAACTGCTATAGGCTGATGATGATGAATGACAACGATTGTACCAATGAATAAAGTCACAAATCTATTAACCGAACTAATTCAAACTAAGAGCTCAGTGGTAAAAGTGAGGTGTTATTTTGTCGAGACTTCTTTCGCACTGACGCTCCATTTTGTTTGTATATTTTGAATCTAAGTCTGCACTGAACTTTATTCAGAGAAATGCTGCGCTATTACTATTGAACGAAGGACGCGACACGGTCTAGTTTCATTCGGAACGATGCTCATTCAGTCTCGGTCTCTTCGATTGAATGCAGAACGCCACGCTTAGAATTTCAACTCTGAATGGGAAAGTTGGAGCGAGCACAGATCGGTCCGTGTAGGTTCCTGCTAGTTTGACCGCGTATTGAAATTGCAGGGAGATGCATGTAGATGTTCCAACTCACGTCGTTACTATAGTCTGATCAATATACCTATTAATGTGTTTGAGGATGTAGTTTCGTTGGCAATTAGACGATTTACAGTGGTTATCGCGTGCGACTTTCGTTTGTTGTGGTATGGCAATTTCAGGATCATCCGTTATGGGATACTATGTTATCACTGATATGACAGCACTAAAATCATTACTTGGGGATGTTTAATGATAATTTGTAATACATGGGTTATAATGGTATATGACTACATTGATAATATCTACATGAATAGTGATTGTATGTCCCTGCATAATCTTATGCACACAAATTTGCCCGTCAGCGTAAAAGCCGGTAAATCCTATACTGAATAGAAATGCTAACGGAAGTTTGACTTATGTGTCGTCTGTCTTTACGATTCGCAATGCAAATAATAGTTCCTTTTAAAATGTATTTCTATTATTTTAGCTTTTAGTCTGTTACAACAAAAGTAATTATTCTTTGTGAAAACTGTACCTGGCCTATAGATGTATTACTCATTGGATAATAAATTTTATGTTCGAAGTATGCTGTCTGTTTTCCAAGAAAGAAATAAATGAAATTGTTGGATTCGTTCCCACAACTCAATACCGCCAGGCTGCGGGTTTCTAGGTAGCCTGCAATATGACCTAAGAGTACAGCGGCCATCATAACTAAGTCGTACTTAATTCTCGTAATTCAATTAGTGCTGCACGAGTTAAACGTAAAGTAGATTAAATTAAAAGTCGTACGTATCGTATCGGACCAAACGTAAACTGTTATCACGAAAGGATGCGAATGGAATATCTGAGCGTGATGCACGCATTATATAATTATTAAGTATTTCATTATCAGCCAGAACTAGTACATTTAAAATAATAATTATATCATTATGGATTGTAGAAGTAATTTATGTGCACACTGATCAACAGAAGAATTTAGAGTTTAAATCGAAATGGGTACATTTGCTGTAGACCTATGTATAGATAAAGTTATCTACAAACCTAATAGTCGTAGTACAAACCTCGCTAACAAACAGACAGGCTTCCTTGGTCCTATCATGTTCATTTCTCGAAAACCAGCGATCATTCGTTCGTGAAACTTCTTTTCATGTTTCTGACTCATATTCATATTCTGTATCTTCATCGACTGTACCTTTATAAACTTGAGACGAGCAAAATCCAGCAGTTTATAAAGTTTTTTTACTTAGGGCGAAGTTTTGAAACATTTTTGTGGTGATCTGGCAGAGCAAGACAGTGATTGATTGACCAAAAACATATGCCCTTTTGAAAATAAATTCACAATCAACCATAGATTACAGAATCTACCCTATTTGATGTATCGTAGCGACCTCTAATCTTCTCGGCGATTTACTAAAGGGTGTAAAAGGTCAGCATTTAATCTTCCACTGCTGGACACAGGTTATCCTAGAATGAACGTCACACGTCCTCGGCTTTCCTCATCCAGCCACTACCAACTGGTCTTGAAATTTTGGCGCAGGCCAGACAGAAGAGAGCCAAGTTGTGTCCGCTTGTCTCCGTCTCTTCTGTGTAACCGCGCTTTCTTCTTCTTCTTCTAGTGCCTCTCCACTACTGGAGGTTGGCGGTCAGCTCTGCATACTCCTCTCTATTTTTCGCAGCAGCTGTTCTACGCTGGCCACTCCCGTCCATTCTCTTACATTGACTGTACACTTTTACATAGTTTGAACAGTCTCATAAAGTAAAGCTTAGACATATTGCCAAGTAATCAATCAATAGTTCGTAAGACAAAGTTGTTCAAAGGCATTCTACAATAACTTGTTATTCAGTTAGGCGAAACCCTAGACTTAGTTACCCCGAACTTATGTCCTAACAATTCCAATACTGTCGGAACTAAGTTACTCCAAAGTTTGGTTCATATAGCCACTCTTGTACAAATATTTGTAGAAGGATCGGCTGTGGACGCATTATGCCTTATCATATCACCCGTATAGGCCTTCACCCCCGAATTTTTATCGGTCAAATATGTGTGCCGTGAACTGCCCTGTTAGTTCATTGAAAGTGTATTTTTTATCTTGCATCAAAAATTGTATGTCAGTTTGTTTATATTGGTAATTTGGTAGTGATAATACTGATTTTGTAAAATTTGGTCGGAAGTCCGGATCGTTGTTAATAATAATAATATAATAATAAATCCATTTATTGCAGGCATCAATGGCCCATAGAATAAAATACACAAATACATTTTTAAATAAATCAAACAAAATTAATATATACTTTTTACATAACTTGTAAACAAAAAACTAACTAGCTCTAGCACTATTATCAGGGGGTTTCATTGTCTGTTTCGGCTCCCTGTATCGGCGGAACACTATCCCCGCAGGCCAGAAGTCTCTATCCAGTAGAACCTTCTGCTGGGCCGCGGGAACCCGAAGACGGAAGGACTTGAAGTCCGTCTGCTTGGCGGACTGCAGCCTCTCGATTGCCAGTACTTGGACTGGCTGTTCGGTGCGGCCGACACTCCTCTCCTTAACATAGCGCAGTTAAACGTGTACTTACTTAAAAATCTATTCTGAAAGCCGATGTAACAGTTTCAAATATTATTATTATGTAATAAATTATGATAAAACAAGACTGTCTCGTTTACACCTTACATCCTATCTTTATAGTACTTTAATTATCTTGACATTATCAGCAAATAAAGCTCAAGTATCGACTTGAGAATCGATAGAAAAAACGCCTTATCTTACTTTATGACATCCACTTTGATGTGAATGACTTAATTTATCTACTATTTCTTCATTCACAGGTAAACAAATATACATTTTCATCGACCAGAAAAGAGATAACAGCAACAGGTATGGAATTTATTTAATTTACATATTTTAGTTATCGTTGAATTCAATTATTATGTTTACATAGTCAATGCGCTAACATCGGAAACGAACGATGGAATCTTACTCATTAACATATTATTTAATTAGGTCTTGATAACTTTAACTCTTTAATTTAAATAATTTATATCATAATAGCTAGTTAGGTATGCGGATGATCCATAAATGTAAATCTAGCAGTCAAAGTAACTGGCGATATGTAACTAACATTGCGAATTGCAATAAACACGTGCGAACAATTTATTTGTGGTGAACGAATCGAAACATCTATTTCAAAGAAATGGGCCGATCCAGACATTCGGCCATTCATAGATACACTACAAACTTACAAGACTCCTCTTTCTCTATCGTGCGTTAAAATCCACCAGACATAGTCTGTTACTATCAAATGAACACACGTGTCGTATAAACGTCCCGACAACGACGTCTACATCGCTCATGTCTTCGCATATTAATGAAGCTTATCATTCGCAACCAGCGGCAGAACATCTCGCCTCTTAGAGACGGTTTAGTTTTCACTTTACTTTACTGTCTACCCTATTTGCTTCATCGTCAGCCACGATGGCGATAAGTACCTTAACCCCTGTTTTAACCTGAAAAATTTGTTATTTGACGGAGAGGAGGGCGACCAAACAGCTAAATCGTCTATTAACTTTTCTATGAATAATGGGGTAAGGGTTAAGGATTTGTAGACCTTTATTCATATCACTGAATTAGAATTATATGAAAATTATACGTGCGAACCAAATCGAGCTCCTCTCCTAATCATTATTAGGAGTAGTATGTTCTTTCGCTGAAGCTTGAAATCCGAATCCAGCATTTGTAACAATTCTTGAGATCCAAATTCAGGTTCAGTGCTGCGGCCGTTTAGAACTAAACGCTGTCTTATTATAGAACCACATAGTAATCCTGGCGCGACTGCAAAATGGAAAGTCATTACTTTCGTTGCACACCATATCCTCGCGTTCACCGATGCCATAAAATTCTTAACCAGAATAAGCGAACAGTTTGAAGGAGTCCATGCTTTCTCCCTTTCACTCGCTACGGGAAGGAAAGGAATGCAAGGTGTTAGACGAAGGTTATCGACCGCTGGTGACTTGTCGGGATTTCAAGTGTTAAGTGGACTGTGCGGATTAGAATTAGTTGGTAACAAGCTTTCGAGCTTCGATCAAAAAGACGGCGAGCTAGATTGGACACGAATGTACTAGACTTCTCTCTCTGTCTAAATGTGCAATGTTGTGTAACCTCAGTTTTTAAATGTGCCTTTAGCATTAAAATTACCGAGACTTAAAAAAAACTTTTTTTCAATAAGAGGTTAAAAAAATACTACACATTCAATATGTATACGATACCACGTCAGTGTATTTTTCTTCCTCGCTTCTCCATTTCCAAGGAAGTGGATACATAGTCGGTATATGTAGATGAGTACCTCATCTATTTCATAGATATAATAAATATACCTCCGAATAATTAATATTCCGAACACATAAGTTCTTTGCGTGTGGCTGTCGCAGCTTTTTGCTTACTCTTTTTTTCGTAAACGTTGGGGTCGTTGATCGGTATTTACTACGGAGTATTCAATGTTGATGTTATAGCTGCGACAAATGGCATCGTTACTTGTAGATAAAATATGTAATGATTTCGATGGTATGGCAACTTTATTTGCGCATGTGAACGATTATACCTAAAGTTTATAAATACGTATGTTATTAGATGGTAATGTTACATTGTTTCCAATACAGCCTTATAAAATGGCTAAAAGTTTCAGTATGCACGAATAACATTTTTTATCACACTCATCATTAAATCAATCATTGTACCTATACAATGTTGGTCTTTATTTTAATGAAATTTCGTGATGTCAATTATTTACTTATTTGCCCTGAAACAGGGTGTTATTTGCTATCTGTAGCTAGATTAATGCTTTTATATCACGTGCATGTACATCTTTTAATAAAAACTTCTCCAAACTTGATCCATTCCATACTAAAATGTGTATATTTAAAAAATACCTAATGAATACCTTTTGTGAATAGGTTTATAAGGATTATTATATTGAGCCTTGTAGTATCTTAAATTTTGCATAGTCTCTGTGACCTTTGTAATTTTTCTGTTAATTTTGTAGTATAATTGCTCTGTGTAACCATGTTTTTGTGTGTGTTAAGTTTTTAGTGTGTATTGTGGATTTTTAAAACTAAAATGTCTTTAAATATTAATGGAAACTTTATTGGAAAAAGTACTACTTATGTATTTAACTTTAATGCATCCATCTGCTCTGTATGTTTCCTTAACAATAGTAAAAATAAAATAAATAAAATAAAATTTACGAAATGAACCGCATAGAATGATATTATTTTCTATGATAAGTGATTTAATAAAGGATTTTGATATTCCTATTGCGGTTTTAAGTAAGAAACCTTGGAAAAAGATGTGGTTTGCATTGATTTTGATCCCTATTCCGTAGAGGGTTGCGGACTGCTTTAATGTTTAAACGTTCTATCATAAATATAATATTATGGAAAATAAGTCCCTGTGATTTCATTGTCCACTATTCTGCCCATCTCTTATCAGGGACCACAAACCCCAGGGGGATACGAGGGCATTATGGAAGTGCTTTTATAGAAGGAAATTGATTTTCCATGTCGATATATTCAGGAAATATCAGGATTCAGAATCCATTTTATAAAGCGATTTTTTAAAATGGCGAATCCTAAATACATTCTAGTAACTTCTAAATGCTTAAGATAACATATATGAATAACATTTCAGATAGCAGGGTTATTTCGGCATCGATAATACCTCTGGGTTTAATTCACGGTATGTTTAGGTATAACGCCAACATTACATATTATTATTACACTCACGGGCAATGAAAAGGTCCCACTGAGAAAGTCACCAAATTACTCCTAAACGGAAAAAGCTAGCTTAATGACGCCTTCTGCTACATTGAAGTATATTTAACAGAGCATCAGGATATTGCCAACTAAAAACTGTAATATTTTTTCCAAATTTTAGATTAAATGTTTGAAAAAGTCGTGTGAAGGGGTCGTTTGGTGGCTGCTTTTTGTGAGTGGAACTTTTTCATTGCCCGTGAGTGTATTATATTATTACATCCTAACTAATATTATAAATGCGAAAGTAACTGTGTCTGTCTGTCTGTCTGTCTGTTACTCTTTCACGCCAAAACTACTGAACGGATTTGAATGAAATTTGGTATACATACGGTCTAGACCCTGGGAAAGAACATAGGCTACTTTTTATCCCGGAATTCCCACGGGAAAACTTTTTAAGGCGAAGCGAAGCGCGCGGGAACAGCTAGTAGTTAATAAGAATACTTACAAGTTCCAGCAACACTGGCTCGCGCTGGCACTTACACGTTATGTATTCATTAATTCATGGTCTGCTCTTTCTCCAGGCAGTATACATATAGTTGACGTCGCCCTCAGGGCGGACCGAGAGGCGTTTACATGCTGAAACTTTCAGGAGCTTCTTGAGCACCTGTTTAGAGCCTCAGGCCACTTACGGTAAATAGCCTGTGTAGTTAGTTGCTAAGGAACACACTTAGTTAAGGAGGAGGGTTAATGTAATGAATACTCGCATGTATGTAACCCGAAATAAAAATAGAATAGAGGTTTTATATACGTTTCACTTATACCTCGTCGACAATTTTCTAAATTGAATACAATACAATACAATACAATAATCTTTATTTGCACACCATAAAAGACTTAAATCTAACTTAAATAATAGAGATGCACAAATGGCGGTCTTATCGCTAAAAGCGATGAATAAAAATATATTAAAGCGTGTCGAAATAAAATAAAAAATATCTTTAAACATGAACTTCAATGCCAAGTAAGTCATGGATATAAGACACAATGAGGCAGTTAACACAGTTTTAAATAACTATGTCGTAATGTGACGTTGTTCAGTGAATTAAATTACTTATCTGAGAAACGTTACTATTCTGAAGTTAAAGTCACATTTGTAAATAACGTAACCAACGTTGAAACCCCCGAATTATTTTTGAACGGCTCCTATTTTTATTAAATATGAACAGTATCAGTACCCTATGACTATGACCCAAATTAAAATAATGAAAATCGGTTTAGCCGTTTGGTAGCTACTCTACCACAGACAAATACACAGACACTACATAACTTCACAAATAACACCTCTCTTTTTTGTCAAGTGTTAAAAAGGTTCTTGTTACAAAAAATGCTGAAAATTAGAAAAATATGAACCTATCCTCCAAAAACAGAATGAATTTAAAGAAAAACCGTGATCGTTTTTTTTTCCTTTTACACGTGAATACCTATGCTTGCGTACTAGTACTAGGTGTGGGCAATAAATACTACGCCGCTGATAATTGTGGTCATTAACACGACACGGTTAGAGTGTGAACTCGCGGGGTAGGCGCCGGTCGTTGGCACACTCACCTCACTCGGGTTTAATCATCCTTGTGAATGACTATGAAATGTAAAGTAACAGAGTAGGTACCTACTTGTCTATTACTCCTTTTACTAAAAACCGTTTGGTCACATTTCCCGCCAAGGTACGATTGCCAGACCGGGTTACACGGAATCTTTATCTACGTAGTTTAATTACCAATGACATCGCCGTGTTTTTCGCGAATCGCGATATAGTGAAGTTTATCTACGGCTCCGTTATGTCGTGCAATAGGGACAGAGAACGCGAAGTGCATATTCCAATAATACCTACCAGTTACGATACGACTACGAAGTAATAAAAACCAATCTATCTATCCTATTATGATCCATTCATAAAGAATGATTGTAAACACATTCTTGGCCGTTGCCGTGATAACCTCTCGACAGGTCAACGGTCTGAGCTCGTTTGATCTGTGACTCTGTGACCAAGTGTTGCCACATTCAAGGCCAATTTATGCTAAAAGGATGTTAATGTATATGGCTGTGCGGTGAAAGCGGGTTGGATGTTGGATGGCGTTTCCGGTTTCCGGTGTGTGACGTTTAAATTAGATTTAGCTTAGTGAAAACAATAACATAATACATAGGCAATTATTATTATGAAAACTTATAAGCACCGTAAATAAAATATACTTACATCATAATGTAAGCTGGACATGGCCGGTGATATCTGCGAAAAACGGATGAGCATCGGGGTAGATGAGTCCTCGAGTGAACCCCGAGCTGGCAAACGTACCGTGGGACGCCCTCCAGCCTGCAGACCGTTGTACCTATGCCTAGCTCTGGGTGATTTATGATTATGACAATCCCATCACATCCCCACTAGTGGGGTAAAGGGATTCCTTCCAAAGAAGGAAGTGTTTAAGGCCACGCTGCCCTAGTGCGGGTTGGTGGACAGATAATCATAATAAAGATATAAATCCAGTAGCGAGTAAACATAATACTCTTTGCAGAGCTCCCCTTTGATGTTGGATAGCTATCTGCAATACCGGCTAGTCAGACTCGTGCATGGCAACAGCGACTCGTGATATGAATCGGATGGCCGACCACTTGATACAGACACTCAAAGAGATATGTATCGGCGGAGGCGACAGCTGTGCAAACTGTATATTACTCTCTGTGAACTAGCTGAGTACAGGTAGAGTCGGACAAAGCTGACTTTGCAAAAGAATAAGTGAAAAAGTTAATTAGTGGAACAAAAGTAAGTGTTGTCGGACTGTACACTTGTCCGGAGGAGTTGTATGAGGTTGTTGTTGAGGAGCAGTATAGAGGTGTCTGAAGTAGCCTTAGTCAACAAAACTGGATATAAGAGATTAAAATATCCAGTACCTTATCTGTAGTTTTTTATTTTCATTTGTATGTAATTT
The DNA here is from genome assembly GCF_932276165.1 of Plutella xylostella. Taxonomy (NCBI): domain Eukaryota; kingdom Metazoa; phylum Arthropoda; class Insecta; order Lepidoptera; family Plutellidae; genus Plutella; species Plutella xylostella. The sequence continues at coordinate 8,451,933 of NC_064005.1, forward strand.
ATACCAACAGTCATACATGACTGTGTGTCAGTTAAAGTTACAAGCTGACATTACTTTGTTGGTACACTTGTTGGCATTTACATACAATGGCCAGTAATGTATTAGCTCATGTTTTGTAGTTATTTTCGAGTTTATGACACGAATTTAATTCATAAATTAGAAAGAAAGAAAGAAAGAAAGAAATAGTTTATTCGCCTTCAAGAATACACAACATGGAAAATCAAATAACAATACAAATTAGGTAGGTACACAGCTTATACATTAAATAAATAAACAATATTTTATGGTTGCCAATCTCCATGTCGTGCACAGTGATAGCGAAATGGTTCAGACTCAGCATGTGCTACATATATAAGTGTGTATATATATATATAGCGCTGATAATTCTGCCAGAACCAGTTCTTAAAGGGTACCTATGTGGCGTAAGTACATATTATAAGTAGGTCTATTCTAAGTGCATGCTCCATAATTAGCATATAACATTTTATTAATTTTAACGGATCTTTAAATACGTTGTAAAAAATATATAGGAAGAAAGAATAAATGTGTCTGTTAAACTTTGAAATAAATGGTATATAGTATATAACAGTGCATAAACAAATGCTTACTCATATGTACATAACTATGCTTGTGAGTACTCTGTTATTTATGTATAGTTGTAAGGCCAGCTGAAAGACAGGAAATATGTAATGTATAATGAAATGTGTGTGTGTGTGTGTGTGTGTGAGTGTGTGAGTGTGTGTGTTTGTGTGTATGTGTGTGTGAGTGTGTGTGTGTGTGATATATATAACTGCTTATTACTGATTTTGTTTTTGCCTATTTAGTAAAAACATTTTATACCGACTCCTAAATGATGAGACGGATTTGAGATCACGGAAATTACTCATTACTGTTATTTTTTTTCTATCTCAAAAATTTGCAGTTAAGAATTTGTTTTCATGTACAGTAACATCTTCAATCCAAGTGTTGTCTGGTAGCGATTAATTAAGCAATAAGGTCGCCTCTTAGTACTGTTTACTTTTTAAGTTTTTTATCTTGTTACAAATATAGTGTATGGTATTGTAACATTGTTACATAACATACAGAGGTTGTAGGAATCTAATGCTACTTTGATAACAGAGGTTGAGTTCACTTCTCAGGGAACTATGATGCGTGATCAATCTATGATTCGAGGGGAAACACTGTCAGATTAACATCAGCTGCTTACAATATTTCGCTTTTCGCTTTAGCTTAGGGGAAAGCGGATTAACTTTTGTGTTTACCCCAGCAAAGAATATCTTTGAGGGTCTTATCTTTATCAGTAATGAAAAGAATCCGAATATTTATTATATTCTTAAACATAAAAATCCCCGTTTTATACCGTGCGAAAGTTTCGGTTGTTTTTTGTCGTAAGTATAAAATAATGTTTAGGTTAGTGGTATCGCTTCTCGGCCTTTTGCCGAACATTAAAGTTAAGCGTTCATCTATCGGTATCGTATACGTATCGTATCAAACGAATTGTCATAAATGTATGGAGAACGGCGTCGGCCATGCCGATGAAGTTGACGCACTTGCGAGCATTTCTATACAAAGAATATTGAATGCGATGCGTCCGTTGCATACGATGCCGAATTGGGACGCTTAGCTTACCGCGTTTGTGTTGTGCTACATTATAGCCGACTCTACCCTAATACCGCCCTATGTGATACACATTGATATTGGAGTAGGTAAACGTAGTGTGGTTCAGTACTTGTGCGAATTCCGCAGTTATATTCGCATCAAGTCATCAGTAACACGATCAATCTCTTTGTCACGTGTCCTTGACGGTCAGATCTTGTTCCCCCAGTAGATATACTCCCCCCGTAGCTCCAATACCCACCTTACTGCAGTCCATAGGATTATCCACCTTACCACCTACAAATTAAGCACTAGTGAACACTAGTGTAGTGTAGTATTCCAAAGAGAACGTTAACGTGATGTGGATAAGAGTGATTGTGGATTGGGTGGATGGAATAACTTTAATTTATGTCTGTTTTGATGTATGTGTAATGAATTTGTAATTAATACGCCAGTGAGCAGTGGCATGCCTTTGTTGTGGGTAAATAAACAGAGATAAACGTGTCGTAATTTACTAATGAGTGTAAATACTTGCTGAACTAAATAATTCATTATTAAACGATTTTCGTATTAAGTATGTTTGCTGTGGTCGGGTTAACTAGCAGTCTGTCTACAATGGAATAGCTTTTGTCACACACATACATAATAATATGCTGTTAATTACGAATATGAAATGGTATTTACAGGCGGAAGTTAGTTATACCGAACTAATGGCTGTGTACCGTCAACACTTTGAACCAAGTATGTACATTGTATATTAAATATTATACAACTTGATTAGTTAAAACACTCTAGGTATGTAATGTATATGATAAGACAGTATTTCATTCGGAATGCAAAAGGCTTAAATAGGGACAAAGTGAAGTTTGTGTTTTACGCGCATCTTACTAACCCGAAAAAAAAGAATGTAAGTATTTATTTAAATTGCATGATAGGTAAAACTCTGCTAATTATTCGGGCGCCATCACCATTAGGTTTATTTATGAAAATTCCTTACCCGCTGTGACAGTGTGAACAACCATCGAACGGTAACAGTGATTCACTGGAGGTGTCGAATGCGTAAACTCGATACTTAACCCGCATTAGCTTCGAATCCTTCAGCAGTGACTAATGCGGCTCCTGGAATACTCCGGACACTGGTCCCGGTGACTCACTTGACAGACATGCGGGATTTGAAATTTTATGTAGCAAGTTCTAGCTTTTCTCTCTTTGCCTTAAATGGTTTGCTTGTGGGAATTCGAAATAAAATTTAACCTAAGAGTTAATACAGGGTGTCGGCTGTCGGCCAAATGTCATAAAAAAGGGGTCCAGCTATTTTCACGTGTAAGAGTAACAAACATATTTTGTTCAGTATTAGGGGACCTTATTGCTTTGTCGATCAATATGTTCCAGGATATCTTCAGAAATAGTGGCAGCCCTTCGGAAATTCACTATTTAATATATCGGCTAAAATATCAAATATTTACTACTCTAACAAAGACCTTCATGAAAATGCACTGGGTGCTACATGAATTTGTATGTTTTACCTTCAATACGGTAAGCTAACTCGACCTTTTTTGTCGTATAATTTTGTATAAATATTCGGCGGTCGTAAAGCACAAGGCCTATTTCGGGGCGAATCCACGGGTCTTGTGACGTCACGCCGCTCTACACCCCAATAAAGTACACCCTTGTTATGACTTCTGATTATATTTTTAGATGCGGTCGATTTGGTGTGTTGTGTCTCTTCTTTGGGTACTGCTGATGTAAATTATAAGGACTGCTTATTTATTTTTGATACATGCATGATGTTAAATGGCCCATGAATAGAAATAGAAATATCTTTATTCATTTACAAACATCGGTAGTAGGTATACAACAATATGCTACAGAAAGCTGGCTAAAGCTAGTTCCTGAGCCGATCTGTAATTTTCATACGATTTCCGTACCAGCGCTGATATGAAGGTTTATCTGAAAAGGATATATGTATACGAAGGTTCCATTCGAGTAAGTGAGGTGTAGGAACTACGACCCTTACGAAGAATAGAAAACCCACTTCACAATTTATTAAAGCTTTCCTGTGCTGGCTGTGTTAAATGAATATTCTCTTTGATAAATGGAGGCATTGTAACTGGGTCGTCACTGTGACTCGCAGGCCATTTGTCTACATTTGTCAAACTCCAACCTTTCTGCTGATGGCAGGCTTTGCAAACGATTGTAGTTTCTGAACTTCCTATCTGAGTGCCAGTGGATTTGTAACGCTGGTGCGTTGGAGTGAAGGGTTGATTTCGATTGTTACGTTGTGTGACCTATATTGAGTATCTTTTTGGAATTTCAAGTTTCGGGTGAATTGACTGCGTAGCGTTGACTGTATGACATCTTGAGTGATATTAAGTATATGCTATACATTGTGGTATGCTGCTGTATAAACCAGTTGCAAAAAAACATCATGTTTTCCATCAGAAAAACAATCATGCGCTTCAACAATAAAGGTTTATTATTTCATTTTTGATTTCGTTATTTAGTAAGTACCTACCTTAAATAACATGTCACATAAGTTGTTCTTATTAATTATTGCTATGTATTTAGGTACAATGTTATTTTACCCTTATGGTGTACCTAAGGATTAAGGAGCGCACTCCAAAACTTTGTGTTTATATTAAGGTTACACATCCCACACTTCAAAATTCAATTCGCTCCGCTGGCTGCGCGTCGGGAATGCGCGCGGGCGCACAGCGCGCACTGTACGCGCACGGAATTCCTCCGGCAATTGATCCCCGCATTCCTCACTTCCTGCCGCGTTTCTGATTAGTGGCTTCTGTATTATGCAGTCATAACAAGGCGGTCGGGTGTCACCATTGTGTAGGTACTAGGTACACGGGAGTTTGCGTTGTTCTATGGGTGTTGCAGCTGTTATGGAATGACTGTTGACGCTGAAGATCTGTATTGTGTAGATGTGCTGGTAAGATGACGAAATAACGATCATAAAGTCTGTAAAGTGTAAAGACAAACCATTTATGTCTATTCACTTTCAGGTGCGCGTCTTTATAATGGATGCCCATGGTGCTTTAGGTTTATTTACATTTATAAATTTGGTGTGATATCGCCAAAGTGAAAGCTATAGATCTTTCAAAAACTCTGTCTTTCAGCATTACAGCTGAAATGATGCCATTGGAATGTGTGGCTTATCATATGAACAGTCGCAGTCCAGGAAGCGCCCGCGCGTCATTGCTGGCGCAGTAGTCGCCGCACCTGTCGAGAGCATATCAACATTATCAACTATAAAAATTATATAAGAACACTATATATTGCTTACTTTGATCGCTCTCGTACTCGCTGAATGCCGAATTGTAAGTTATTTAACGTGTGCACCGAATGAGAGTTTGGGAGCTTTATCTTATAATTATTTATCTGTATGGGGCAGGCTTCCGGTCAAGTACACGATGCGTATTTATTTCAAAATCTATGAGTAGTCGGCCTTAAATTGGTAGTAGACAGTGTAAATACGTCACGACTTTTTGTAATTAATGTTATTTTTTCTGTTTTTCCAGGTAAATGACGAATCAGCTCTTGAAGAAACAATATAGGAAAGATATAAAGCCTGCGGTTTAGTATGTTATACAGTATATTTACCTTATACAATATCTCATCATTATTTACAGCTGGTCATAGGCCTCTCCCCAAGGAGTGCCAAACATTCCTCAACCGACCAGGGTTGTAAAGCAGGAGTGTCTCACATTTTTCAGATATAAGCTAGCACATGATTAATTCTGAAATGCTAAATTTTAGGCACAGTTTACACCAGGCGCCACGTACATAATCCGGTCATTAGGTCCGCGCCTCGTGCAGCGTCACACGGGCCACGGGCGAGTGCACTCGACCGCGCGATTACAGACCGGCGGGCGGCGTGCCGCTGACACTGTGTGCACGCGGCTTTATTTATTGGTTATAATGTTGTCATTGTCATTGTGATTAAAGCTGTGGAATACAGAGCGGGTGTTTGAACAGGGTACTTTCCCGGATATAATGTTGTCTGTTGTGATTGTGAACCTGTGAAATATAGGGTGGACCTTTAACAGGGAACATTGCGAAGGTAGATCAATGTATCCGGTGTATACTTGATACATATCCCTTATGAAGTCCATGAAATGGTACCAACTCGTATAGGGAAAACTGAAAAGGAGACTCTGGCCTATTTATTGTTTCAGGCTGAACATTCACTCCTCGAACTAACTCGAATAGTAAAACTATTGTACGTGAATGTTCATAATAATTTATTTATTTTCCAATTTAAAAGACCGAAAAATTGCTTGTTTTCTCTGACAAATTATCAACAACATAGACACACGTGTCAAAACATAAAAAAGCACATAAAAAGGTAAATTCTCAGAATAACAACATTATGACTTAAACATAACCGCCCACCAAGGACAAGGTTCTTGTCCTTAACCAAATACAACTAAAAAGCACCGCCCACCGTAACATAAAAACAAACTAAAGTTTTAACAAAGCACTTAACAACAAACACAAATCAAATGTACTCATAACAACTTAAAAATAACAACAAAGTAATTAAGTACTAACATTTATGTACTCAATCATTTAATCAGCTACAGGAAGCAAACACAATTTTGAAACTGGCCTTTTTAATTCGCCATTTTTCGTTTTTAAAGTGACTACTCTAACAACCTTGTCCAAACCGGGGTGTACAGCAATTATCCTACCATAAAGCCAACGACATGGAGGAAGACCGTCCTCTTTTACTACTACTATGTCGCCAACATTTTGTCTGCCCGACGGCCATTGATAACGCTGCAAAAACTTAATTAAATAGTCTTTCGACCATTGCCGCCAAAAGTCTTGCAACATTCGTTGTGTGTATTGCCATCTCCTCAAAGAACTAATAAAGAAGGCATTACTTACATGAAATCAAGGGTCAACCCAGACTTGGTGTTCGAGGTAAATGCATATGTCCTAAAGAACATAACTTCAGAGTTGCCTTCGGAGAGAGTGGAGGTTATGCAATGGTTTGATGTGACTGATTTGGAGTTAGCTGACCCTAATTTCCATGTACCAAACAAAGTTGACATCTTGTTGGGTGCTGAAGTCTACAGCAAGGTATTAAAAGAGGGTATTAAAAAGTCATCAACCGGGGAATTTATAGCACAAGCGACTTCACTAGGCTGGATTTTATCTGGAGTGGTGCCATCATCGTTACGACCATCTGCAGATATAAATGTACTGCATGCTCGAGTCGAAGATGATGAGCTACTAAAAAGGTTTTGGGAACTAGAAAAAGATACAGAATTGACGAAAGAGCAAAGGTTTACTGAAGAAGAGAAACGTTGTGAAGAACACTTCGATAGAACAATACAAAGAGATGAATCTGGAAGATATATAGCTCGGCTTCCTTTTAAAGACGATGAGATACAACTTGACGGATCTGAAAAAATATGTCACGTGAGATTAAATAGTTTGAGGAGGAAATTAGACAAAGATATGAACCTGAAAGAAAAATATTCGGAAGTATTTTATGAGTATCTAACTTTAGATCACATGGAAAGGGTTCCAGATGAAGAGAAAGGCAATAAGAACGCAGTTTATTTACCTCATCACGCAGTTGTCAGGGAAGACAAGGACAGCTCAAAGGTTCGTATAGTTTTTGATGCGTCCTGTAAATATGCGAATGGTACGTCTCTAAACGACCAACTGTTGGTAGGGCCAACTTTGCAACCTGACTTGAGGAACATAATTATGCGATGGAGGCTTCATCCAATATGTATGTCTGCAGATATAGCAAAAATGTATAGACAGATAAAGATTAATGACGAAGACACAGATTATCAAAGAGTTCTTTGGAGAAATGATACTCAGTCGAAGAATGAGCACTATCGACATACTAGATTAACTTTCGGAACAGCGTGTGCCCCATACATAGCGGTGAAGGTTTTGCAAAGACTGTCAACAGATGAGGGAGCTGAATTTCCTTTAGCTTCCAAGAGGTTAGTAACTGATTTTTATATGGATGATCTATTGACCGGATGTCAGTCGGAAGAAGAAGGTTTACAGATATTTAAGGAAATGAATAGTTTGATAGGGAGAGGGGGGTTCGAACTCCTAAAGTGGACAAGCAATAATGAAAATTTAATAACGGAAATGAAGAGGAACAATAAATGCGACAGCGAAGAGCTTTTAAAATTCAAGGAGAACGATTCAATGAAGGTACTAGGGATAACTTGGAATAGGAAGGAAGATAGTTTCCGATACAAGGTAAATCTAGAAGAATTAAATAAGCCGGTGACGAAAAGAAAGATAATATCGGACATATCCCGATTTTTTGATCCTATTGGTTGGGCAAGTCCCTGCACAATGATACCCAAAATTATGATTCAGAGACTCTGGTTAGAAGGTTTAGAATGGGATGAAAAGGTTTCAGATGAAATTTTGAAGGATTGGATGTCGTACCGAGAGGAGTTAATACATCTCTCGGAAATCAATATTCCGAGGTGGGCGGGAACTACTTTGGATGACCAAAAAGTAGAACTGCATGGGTTCTGCGACGCATCCCAAGTGGCATATGCTGCTGTGGTGTACGTTCGTGTCAAAACATAAAAAAGCACATAAAAAGGTAAATTCTCAGAATAACAACATTATGACTTAAACACAGGCAGTCACACTATCACACTTCTTACAAGCCTCTAGCATTTAAATCACATATTGAATTATGTTGTAGTTCAATTTATTGAGAACACCTCACGTAAGAAGAATATATACTCTTCCTATATAGGCGTCTCGCAGTCGAGGTAAATGACTCACATCATGAATATAATGTAGATCAATTTATTTGAAGCACCTCCTCCGGTGTAGAGACACGTTCACAAATGTCACAATTCGTTCGGAAACGACTCATCATAGAGAAACAAGACTGACAGTTGACACTTCAAATCTCTCTAGCACCATCGGAAAATCCACCCAAACCCGTATACGTAAAAATGCTTTTACTTTGACTGTCGGGTCAGGTTTAGAATAATGGGTGTCGTTCGTCACTTTCCGTCGCATTAAATCCTTTTTCCGTGACGATATTTCTCACGGCTTCAGCATAGTTGGAGCGTGTAATGATATAGAACAGACCTACATTCATTAGTTGTGGTATTCCGTTAGATGCAGAACCTAATCAGTGTGACCTCTTCATGGTTGGGTCACGGATTTGGATACTGCCTACAGAACCCGTGCTTAGACTTTTATTATATGTCAAGCGATGATTACCTCTAATACAGTGGGAATGAGTAGTGGTAGATATATCAAGGAAACTTCTGGATTTTGGATTCAGAAGAATGATCTTACAAGGGTTTACAAATCCAGAAATGAGACAGAAAAATGAGAAAATTTCGATGATAAAGGTTTATGACTCTCGAGCACTAAAATGTAATTGAAAATCTGTTCATCTGTAAATTTATCAGCTCTCAAACAAAAACATGCCACTTTTTTGTCATAGACGCAGTAGCAAGCTATGTAACTGGTAAAAGCTAACCTTGTAATTGTCGGAAAGAAACCCTAACTTTAAACGATGAAATGGCATTTCTTTTAGATCTAGCTCTGGGTTTGCTAACAGGGCTTCGAGCTAAAATAGACGGTTAGCGAATGGCGCGGCGAACTTTTAATTAAAAGAAGAATGCAGAGGCGGCAACATTCTACCTTGTGCCGTATTCGGGGCAACCTCAGAGATCCTACACTATAGCGGGTTTGTACTCTCACGAGAAATGAAAAAGTTCCTATGACAATAGCGCCAAATTACTCCTAAACGGAAAAGACTAGCCTAATGACACCGTCTGAAATATTGAAGTACATTTAACAGCGCATCAGAATATTTACCAACTAAAAAAAGTATACAGGGTGTTGCAAAAGGGTATAATAAGCACAAACCTGCGTGTGCAGCATGTTATATCTAAGCCCGAAAATAAAATCAAAAAGTCAAAATTCACGAAAAAAATATATCATTTTCCATAGAAACCTCGTTGGTCACGTGACTTTTTACTTTAGTACACACTTTTTGAAATGCCAGGTATATAATTACGATCAAGTTCTTTTTTATGGATATGATTTGGTGTTGCTATTTTTCAAGTGTAGCTCAATACTGCGTGAGAAGTTGGTGTCCTCTCGCAATGCATTTGAGCGTCAATGTTGAAGGAATTAGTTTCGTTTAGTTTCCCTGAATAAGGTGCTTCGTACCAGGCGCAGACGAGTACTTTGTGGTAACTACTTACCTCGGTTAATTGGTTAGCTTTATACAGTTTAGCTTTCTAGGTACCCTAAGAAATTCTAAGTTTTATTTAATTATAAATATTATATTTGTAATTATTTTGTGGCGGTGATATAGCGCCTAAACGCTACTGTTAAAAGTAAATTATGCAGAAACTATTTCTTCTATCCAAAGATTCCATATTAGTGATAGTTTTTTGCGTGGAAAAATGAATTGCACCTGCTATTGTATTTATTTGTAACTCCTGACTCCTGACTCAGCTTGGTTTGTTTATAAATAATGAACAAATCCGACACAATACTATTGCTGACACTTTTGTTTTACAAAAACAAAAGAAGGAATTAGTTACATACAGTATGCGATATTAATGTGTATCGATCGTGCATCGAGCCCGGGTGACCCGGTGTCCAAACAGCCAGCGTCACCCAACTGACCTAGATAATATCATGTGCAGTGGACACGCGAAACCTATATTCATTCTAACTTTTTTAGCTTTACTATAAGCTTTTAACTCAGTCGTTGTTGCATGCCTATATGAATAGCAGTCGCAGTTGGGTGCCGCGTAAACTACCCCCGCTGCACGGGACTCGTATATCTATGTAGATAAACATCACTATATCGCGATTCGCGATTAATACGGGGCTGTGATTGGTGGAGCTTCAAGAAAGCTTTTTAATTGTAAGGAGAAATGTAGGGTTCGGCCCAGATGAACTGTGGGTCTTCTTCCTTGCAGATAACACATGACTTATGTGTGTGTGTGTGTGTGTGTGTGCATGTGCATGTGTGTGTGTTTATACAGGGTGCGCAATTAGTGGCGGAATGTGAGAAGCGCAAGCCATGACTGTAGACTGTAGATGCAGGGATGTGTAGTTCATTAGAAACTTGCGCTAGTAACTATTCAGTAATCTGTGCTTGCGGTGTTTAGAGCTGGAAGGGTTGAGTTTTGTAGCCGATTCTGAAGCTGTAATTTCCGGCATAGACTTCCGGTTCGCTATTTTATGGCTTATTCCTTAAATACTAGCAATTTGTCACTATTACTTTAGTTCGTAATTACAAAAGCCGGGTTATATCTTTATCCCATAAAGTTATATTACACTGTGGGTAAGGTCGTAGGAAGAAAACTTACCGTCTCCTTGCCATGTTGGTGGTTGGTGGGCTTAGGCCGAGCGAGGGTTAAGCCGTAGCTTACCGGTTTACTGGTAGGATTATCTTAATGTTTAAAACCACTGTTGGTAATAAAATGAAAATGTTTATTTTTTGTTTGCAAGGCTGTGTGTATTAAACCACATTTTTCAGTCAGATTTCTATAGTAAAATGTGGTTGCATTAGCCTAGTGCGAGTGCTTAAAAGCGTGTCTCTGTTATCCATTTGGCAGCGCTGCACTTACGCTGAAATATTTTATTCCGATCCTCTTTTACTAGTACACCCTGTATATAACATTTCGCCGCGAATCGTTCTAGATTTTGGCCGCATATCTAATTGCTTTTTCCAATTTGGCATTTTCATTTCCGTGGCAGGCGCCAAGTGCGGTGCCGCAGTGGCATTGAATGCATTTTTAGCATAATAATCTGCTGCTTTAGTGGTCGTTAAAGAAATTGAAGGTTAGGGCTAGGCTTTAGACCTTGTGAATTACATGTACCTACAGCAGTGTGCAATGGTTATATTGGTGCAGTAAAGCTGCGTCTATATTTGTGCTATTTCCCGTATCAGATCGTATGGTAAAATATTTATTATAATATTTGAGGCCAAACTATAGGTCGTGATACGCACAGAGGATACGGGGAAATTATACAAATTTAGACCCATCATTTACTAAATACACCGGATAAATGCTTGAACGACCTAAGAAGAAAAATATAGACATACACATTATTCTTGTTCTTCACAGGTTTTATCTTATTTTATGTGTCGATATTTTTGCCACTAGGTTCTTAAATCCAGACACAAACGGCCTGTAAGTACTTGGCAGCTGTCGTCGCCCAGCGGTCAAGAGCGAACCGGCTAATTGGTAGTTTTCAGGTCAGCCTTCAGATCTCCTTGGCGTGCCGGCCGAACATAACATTTTTACTGTAACTATTTATCTCCTCCCGTAACTTTCAGTGCCAAGTTCACTTTGGCAATGACATTCGAATCGGTGGAATAGCGTTTAAAAACGTTTCGACGACATTTTATTTTGGCTGCGTTATTTCTACGGTTGGTTTTTTTTGTGAGCTGGATTTTTCGTGCAACGCTTTTCGAATATGTGGAGATTTATTGTAGATATTATTACGTTTCTTGTTTTTGGCTCGTTTCCAAGAGGTGTTCTTTAAATGAAGACTTTTACGCGCCATTACTCCTTGTCGATACGTGCTCGTTATTTCGCCCATTTGTCATGAGCAATCATCCTAAGCTTTGTTCTTTTTTATCTTTACAAATAACAGTTTTCTTTGGGAATAGAGGAGGCAATAGGTCTACCTATTGTATTCAACTTTCAATAGGTATTGAAAAGCTCAAGGAACTAGCAGCTGTCTATGAAGCGAGAACTAATGGGATAAACATGTTGTATAGACGCCACGTCTAGCGCGGGACGCCCTCTGGCTAGGCGGTGTCACTGCGGATAATTTAATACACACTTTATCACGAAGCTGTCGCCATCTTGTAGAGGGAAAATGTCGTTAGGAATTAAATATGATGTTTTCATTGCACACGTCTACAGTGTTAAACCGAAGCTAGTTAGATAGTTGAGAATCTATGAGTGATAATTTAGCTTTTAGAAAAACTAATTAGTGTCTGTAGGTATATTATAACATTATAGGTACTTATAAAGTAACAGTAAGAACTACTACAAATTCCGTATACCATTTAAAAAATCTTGAAAGTAATTTGGCTGTACTCGCTGTGCAGTTACCTTACGTTTTTCATAAAAGGCAACACTGGTAAAACTTAATTCATATTTCATATCTTCGCTGTTACTCCTGCGAAGAATTTTTAAAATTTCTATCCGACATGAAATTCCCATTTCAAATGTAATGTTTTCAGGAAGGCGGTAAAAAGGCCAATTCTCCACATCCCCAGCGGCGTGGGCGGGACTCGGACTTTTTGCTCCAGAACTCGTTAGTGATTCCGCTGCAGGCTGCCAGTGACTTTTTTAAAAGAAATGTTATTAATTTGAAGTCTTCTTATGTTTTCTTTTTTTAGACCCAGGTATAGTTTTAGAAGGAATTATTCACAACAGCTTTGTGGCCGCACTCTTATCTCGGGGAATAACACAAAATAGAAGAAAGGTGTCTATGACCACCATAGACAAGACATGTCTATGGACTGAGCGGTTTCTGAAGTTTACAGGCACCTTTGATTCGAGCTTGAATTTCGCAAGGCTATATTATTTTAATTAAATTGAATCCTACAAATATAAATAAAGTAAGTGAATTTTAACGTCTAAAAGTAGGGTACTTACATCGTCTTTAAAAGTTAATAATTCCCGTTTTCTGTTATATATATCCAGGTTTTCACGAAGGATGAATTAATAGTTTTCATTTCCCTCACCTCACTCGTTCTATTCATCCGCTCCAGTGTTGCCAACAGCAAAAAATCCGGTGCAAATGTTTTATCACTCGATAATAAATTTCCAACTTTACCTGGTATTACTGGAGTTCCTCCGAAGCCTCATAAACTTTCTGAATTCATTCTGTTGAGAACTGCAAGGCCCTCTGGAATACATTTACAGCTTTCATATTGAAAGCCGTTCGGTGCCGACTTATTCGGGTATAACCGAGTTATTTGACTCCAATGTAACTTGGCATTGTACCTATAACTTTGCGGGTAGATTTTTGTTCATATCAGAATATATTTTTTTTACAAAATATGCCTTAATTTTTTTATTCGTAGTGTTGTCAGAGGTGGCCCGTAGATTTCGCTTGCAATGCTACGTGGAGTAATAAATAACTTTTATCACACCCATTTGTAGCAATAATTCAGCTGATTCAGCCACGCTTACGAGTATCCCAGATGGCTTCGTTTAAATATGATTCATGTAATAGATGAACCGCTCGGGAGCAGATGGTTGTTTGTTCACACTTGCGAAACATAATTAAAACTACATTTTCGTGTGACCATTGAAGTACTTATATGTATTAATAATAATATATGGGGACATCTCACACACGGCCATCCGATCCCAAGCTAGGCAGAGCCTGTGTTATGGGTATCGGACAGCTGATATATCTACACAAATACATAGATAGATACATATTAAATATAATATTATTGTGAATAATTAACGAATGTTACTAGTCATGGTTATGTTGTGTGTGAACGCAAACATGAGTGAACATCTCATGGCTATGGATGTAACCAAATATGCCAAATTTCGATAGCAAACAGTTGTCGAATACTCTGTTACTTTCGCCGGTCTACCTTTTAACATCGAAAGAAATGACTATAGAAACAATAACTCCTAACATGTTGATTGTATTGATTGAGAAATTGTTTATGAATGAAGTTACGTTAGGCGTTTAGATAGGGAAAAGAAAATATAGTTGTGATTTACTAGATGTAAAAGAAATGCGAGTTTTATTTCAGGTTCCATTTAGACTCAGATCTAGAAACTGCGTAAAATTAGCACAGCAGGCGAGCAATTCCGATGCTTTACAGTTATAAACAGTATGGTACATTATGAAAAAATATATATTTTTATTCTGCTATGAGTACTGAGGCCCTATGCTCCTCGTGGAGTTAGAGGAATTAATCATCATCATCATGAGTACTGAGTATGAGTAGGTACCATCTGAGAGTCATTTTCACACGTCCATCGGGTGCCGGAAAAACCTAATATATATCTCTATTGGCATGAGGTAATGGTGCCCCTGTGGGGGGATACGCGGCCGGTAGGTAGTTATTGATGTTGAAAACAACTGTGACACATTAAAAAGTAAGTATCTGTATCTGGCAGTTTGTTTGCAGTTGTAAACGATAGAGCGATGGATAAACGGTTTTATGGAAATGGAGTTGATGAACCAGAGTGTTTTAAAGTGGATGTAGCCTTACAAATGATTTTTTTGTCATAATCATAATAATCGGGGAATATAGGGATTGGTTATGTCCTCGGGAAATGGTAGAGTTCCGACTTAAGACACATAGCGTCGTGTAGTATTAACAATAGATGCATGGTAGATCCAACTGCCCCGGATGGACGGAGCTCGGTATTCCATCGCAAACATTTGTGTTGGCAGCCGAACCGGCGCCATCAACATAAAATGTAATTGATTCACCATTGTTTGTGTATACCTACTTGCTTTGTGATTGTGAATCGGTGCTGCTACGTTTGCGAATAAATATCGTGAGGTTATTCATTTTGGAGCGTTGTTGTCGGCTTTGTTTTTTTCACTGTTGAGCGATAATTTAAAATCGATATTCTGAAAATTTCCATTCATTATGTCGAGTCGATTTCAACAGCATTTGGGCAGAAACGTTGCAAAATGTGAATATTCCGGGGTACAATACAACAGATATAATGACTAGGTTAGGTAGTAGTTGAAATTTTGATGGGAAACCATTATATCTTGTTATCATTATCAGCAATGTTATGTTGATTTGTATAATAATGTTGTTTGCATTCACGATGAGTCATTTGAAAGGTTTTGTTGATATATCGCTGTGTAAACTAAGCTTTAAAAGCATTCAATTTGCTTTGATTTAACAAACTAAACGCCGTGTTTATCTGATTTTCAGTGAACAAATATACGAAATGAAAATTCGCATGTCAAACTAAATTATTTTTCGTCTTTGAGAAAGTTGTTGTTTACTTGCACAGGCGAAGTCGACGGGAGTCGCACTCGTACACGAGAAAATACAGAAAATTTAAGTGATAGTTGTTGTCATGTTGAGAACGTTTTTAAATCTAGTGGCTTCAGCGCATGGTTTAGGTAACTTTCTGCAATCTTTTTAGGCTCACTTTTACCAAACGCTAAACGTAGTTAAAATGGTATTTAAATCAAATTTTAAATACATTTTATACTAACTGAGAAACGTTTGACAGGCTCTTAAATACGTTTAGCGTTTGGTGAAATTCCACCTTAGTGTGTTAAATAAAATTAAATAAAAAGTACCGCACACACTTCGCTAATCTTAAAAAACTCTATCTTTAATGATTTATTTAAGATAGCTTATTCAGAATTATTACTATGTTTCATTACCACAATAGGTACGTATTTAAACACTCTGTACAACAAATGTATGAGGCGATAATGTGATGACAAACAAATAAAACAACATTACCGTGATTGGATCGGCTGCAATGCGGACGAACATAAAAATGAACGAAGCTATAATTTACTATCGCCGTTGGTTTTAACTTTAACGTTGCTTTGTATTGCAATACAAAGAGCGTGTTCCACAATTACTGAATAAAGGCTATCTAGGATTTAATGGATTTGTTAATTATATGAAACACTCAAATTGATAAATCATATTAAACATTATTTAATGCCTATTTACCAATATTGTAATTGTACCAAATTACCGCTTGTTCATGTGATTATAGACGTAAGTATTTTATTAATTAGATTGTATTATTAACTATTTGTCAGATATGCATCATATGCACCACTTGTCGACACGACAATGCTCAGTCTCTCGCTACCACTTGAAGAGGGCAGACGCACCAAGCTCCAAGCACATATTGGCGACTCGCCAGTAGCACTTGATAATAGTGTTTTATTTAAATTGAGTCGCGTCGTTAAGTAGGATCAACATTTTATAATGAGTCTAATTAAAATATAAACATACCTAATTATTTTTAAACCGTAATTTGATAAAAATTTTGTACGACCTTCTAACTAACCCAATCATATGCACCACTTGTCGACACGACACGTGTTCCGAATTAGAATACTTCACATTTTGTACTGACCGTAACACGAGAATCATAGAACTCCAACTTGGGTAGCTAATAACAGCTTGTTAAAACAAATGGGGATTACATTCCTATTGAATATTCTGCACAGACGGTTGCACTGAGCACAGTTTATAGTCTTTGGTGAGGCGGCAGTTGGTCTGTGACGCAACAGAGTGAGTCATGAAGAGGCGGCGGCGGCGGCAGGAGGTGTGTCAAGATCACTAACCATGTTGCTTTGTTAATAAAGCGGTGTTTTCACGATAAAAATAAAAACAGAACACAAAGGAGGCCTTATTGTTTATAATAGAAATATCCACCAGACAAACTTTACGCACGATATGAGTATACGTGCGACCGGAGTGACTTTTCGGATCGCGCAATATAAACACGAGATTCGGGCGCTTCTGTGTCAAAGGTTCGGGGTCCAAATATCACCCAGGGGCTAAATTGTATTTTTTATTTATTATCTGACTGGAGCTGTAAAATTTGACACAGATTATCCATTTATAATTCTTATTTAGATAAAGCAGGATGTTGTTTTTCCTTTGATATTCTGTAATTACATTTTAATTAATACCTACCTGTTCCGTACAAAATAATTAATACCAGTAACGTTCCAATTTTATATAAATATATTTTCTTTTATTTGCAGGTAATTACACTAACAGCTACGAAGCCTGATAAGTGTAGAAAATATTGAAATGCCACGTGCGCGGTAAGGAAACTGCTGGGTCTTTCTTTGTTCTTATATAACTATAACTTTTTGAGTAAGCATTTATATTAATTTTCCCCTCATCTATGGTAAAATGTGATGATGTTAAAATTGTGTATTTGCAATAAAAAACTACTAATTTTGACTTACTAGAGAAGCTGTTTGACAAAAGCTTCATCAACTTTCTGAGGTAGGTATTTTCGTGTCAATCAACCATAGAAAAATAACTCTCTATTCATCTGGATAATTATCGCTAATTACTCCATACCTCTTACATTATACCTATAATTTAATTAGTCTCGACGTAAAATTTACCGTGTGTCAGTTGAAACGTAGCCTTTATTACCTTGCAGCCTAGGAATTACCTGTGTCTAGTCTGAAAGTACCGCGGGTGCAATGTCCGCTAATTGCTGCTGATGGATGAATGATGCGATTATGACGGTATGTTCATTGATCTCGTCACCATTAACATATTTTCTTTATCAAGGTAATAGTGCTTCGTGAGTTGATCACGTTTAATCACTGAGTAAGGATTGGTGTTTATTAGGAAATTGTTTTAAGAGTTTTGCGTTTTAAACGATCTTAGACGTGTTTTATCCGATTGATCTTTTTATACATCATATATAGGACAGCCTCTATCTTAAATGAAAAAAAAAGAAATACAATCGAGCATGGCTCTTGTTCATTATCTTTTTACTTTCTTGCATTTTTCCACTCCAGTGGTATGTTTGTCTCAGATTAATGTATTAAATTAAGGTCAGTTCGGGTAGATCGCGAAAATCGGCGCTTTACTCATATATATGTCGCAGGCAACTGGTTTAATCTCCTGTTTGATTGAACCACTAGCCCGTTCATTGGATGGCGCTGTTCAGTTGTATGACTAGGCCGAACGTTGATTGTACAAGCGTCACAAAACGTCCAACTAGTTAGCTGACTTAAAATCAGTCAGGTGGTGAATAAAACAAATATGGCGTCTAACAGCTAACAGCTGACACAAAAAAGCACCTATATTGTTAGTTTTTTGCAAATAAATTAGCTTTAAAGTGTTTTATTTGTGTTAAAATAGTGTGACAACATGGATTTACCTATTATTACGCCGCGGGCGGATAGTTTCAAAGAAAAAAAGTGGCGAAACTGGATAGTTATGAACAACAATATGAAGGTACGTTTATTGTTATTGTTTAGTTATTTGTGAGATAAGAGCTTTGTAACATAGTCTTTTTGTTGACTCTTGTCTGGTGATGTTCACCCTAACCAGACATTACAAAGTTGCTATACTATATCCCATTCAACGACTTCGCTGAATGACGTTCAGTCAAGACGTCGAACGTTACAATCAACGACTTGACGAGTTGTCCTTTAGTCATACAACTGAATAGCGCCATCCAATGAACGGGCTAGTGGTTCAATCAAACAGGAGATTAAACCAGTTGCCTGCGACATATATATACTAACCACTGCACAGTAGTTATTAAAGCAAATGTCAAATAATTAAACAAGTAGGCTGGCCGAGTCTGCCAAGCGCCCGCCTATCGACGGCGGTTGGCGCCGCTCCAACGCCGTTTAGTTTCCGAATCAGGTAGTAAATGCATCGTTTGGCTTCGGCCTCAGGAACTGGGGGGCTGGTACTGGTAGGCTTGCTTTAGATCGGTTTAATGAAACGAGATAGAGTCGTGGAGTCGTGGTAAGCGCAGCAGGGATTTGAATATGGTTTTCGTGATGCTAGAGTGACCCTTCTAATCCCGGGGAGGTCAGCCAGCCATGATGTCTTAATAAAGGTTTTCAGGGATAATAGGTAGGTATGATTATGGTCCAGATTATATCACACAGGAATAATATAGCTTTACACATAATGATAAAATCGGTATTGAAATCGGTTCAGTAGTGTCGGAGCGTATTAAAAACAAACAAGCAAATCAATATTTCCATTTATAATATTTTACTGTTTCTTTCGATAAGTGTATGTATATACGCTGAAGAATCTGAAGCTCCCGATGGAAACTATTATATCAATAGACAGATACTAACCTAACCTTACGATGTCATGTCACAGATTACTATGTAATTCCAAACACTGTCAACCCTACTTCAAAGAGACATTAATTTAGCGTTGCGTCAAGAACAGTATTTTTCTCTTTACCTACAGTTCCCACCATCCTAGACGGTACTTATACAGGGTGTTCCAAAAAGGGTATACTAAGCCGAAACCTACATGTGCAGCATGTTATATCTAAGCCCGAAACTGTAATCAGAATTTGGAAATTTGCGAAAAAAAAAATCATTTTCCATAGAAACTTTGATGGACGTACTATGGAAAATAAAATTTTTTTCGCGAATTTCCAAATTCTGATTTCAGTTTCGGGCTTAGATATAACATGCTGCACATGTAGGTTTCGGCTTAGTATACCAATTTTGCAACACCCTGTATAAGCTCCAATTCACCCAGTTTTATGGGCTGGGATCTACCGAAAGTACATGTTTGTTAGAAAATAAATATGTATAATATTTTCCATATATTAGTTTCCTAGAGGAAACATTTACTCCACGTAAGCCAGAAAGCTATCCAAGTTGCTTCTGTTTGGTCTATAAATCTGTACATTCACAGACACAGAAGTAGTTCTGCCAGAAGAAGTTATAATGTAAACTCAACTGAACTCACATTTATAAGTTTAGCGTTATAAAAATGGAGAGCTTACCCTTCATTTTATTCCGGATTATGTTTATGTAGAAACCAAACGACCGTAAGTGCTTCGGAAAACTCGATAATGCGATAAGGATTCGTTTTGATTGATATTTCTTTTATTGTTTATACCCGGTTTATACTATTTGGGTGGTGTATCAAAGAGTTCGTATGATATCTATTCGTATGTTAATGGGGTACAATAGAATAAACGCTAGACTTGACGAAAAAAATAAAGATATTGACGTTTATCATGACTCTCTCGGCTCATATAGGAATAAAGTACTGGACGCCCTACATTTAGGTTAATTAGGTTTAGGTTTTTATTATATCTACTCATAGTTGCATGTTAGTTTAAGTAAGCTGTTGTAAATATAAAAATGTTGTGTTCACCTATAATTGGGGTACGTACGTGAACAATTCTTGTATAAAATAATATTAAAACCTTTTTGTATGATATCCTGTTGGTGTAACCTTATATAAATAAATAAATAAATAAATAAATATCTATAATTGCCTGGTAACGATCATTCCTTTTTGTTTCATCTTTACTCGTAAAATTATAAAATATACAGGGTGTTGTAAAATGGTATAGTAAGTTGAAACGAGAGTCTCAGGGGGTCATTCTTAACAACTTTTGTCCAACGATTTCAATACACGTTGCAAATATAATATGTGAAAAAAAAAAAACGGATGTTAGTAGTACTTTATTGTCTACGAATTATGAACATACAAATCGAATATCTTTCTCAATACACCTATGTATTGTAAGTGTAAATAAGAAAAATCATCTTTAGTTACCTAATCACAGTCTTAATTACACTGTAACCATCACTAGATGTGAGCACAATCGATTACTACCGCTACCTAGTAATTAAAGACCGGAAACAAGTTGTGCCACCTGCGCCCGCGCACTCATCATACAAGTGACATAACAGAACATTGATCATTCATTGCTTACCGTGAGAAACGATCTATTAGCTAACAACTACTGAGAGGAACAGTGTTTGCTCTTTGAAGGTAAAGGTGTCAATTGGCCGCCGGTGATGTGAGGTTTCAGCAGACGACTTGTCGTAATCTTACTGGTTTCTATGTATTTCTATGTACATGTACGTGTCGTGTAGTGTAACCCTATCTTACAATCAACTTCTTCTCTCCCTTTCACACTGTCGACACCGTAGCTAAGGCGGTAGAGATCCTGCTTCCTAAGCTTGTCGCCCAAGTCAAACACTCCTGTGATGATCCTTGTAAAGCTACAGTTTCAACAAAGTCTGACTACTGGTAGTGTTCTTTTCCGAGACATAAAAAACACAAATGTATCGATTGTAAACGAGTAATTGTTCTCGATAACGACCCAGCTGGCAGCATCTGTCCTCAGTCATTGGGAACTGTGCTCGTAGTTTAGTACGTGATGATTGTGAATGGAATTCAACTGCTAAATGTCCGACCGTGTGAATGGAGCTTGTTTACAATGGGGCAATTCGTGTACACAGCGTATCATGAAAGATGATCTAATTGGCGACCAGGGTGCATTGATGAATAATTTATGATATACGTGAGGAGATAGGTAAGGACCTGCAGAGCGGTGGTGGTAGCTCAGTCGGGTAAGCACCCGCTTCTCACATCAGAGATGCATTGGCGCATTAGCGGCGTGAACCTACTAACCCGCAGTGGACCAGCGTGGTGGCACAGAATAATAATAACTAGGTGGGGGGAAATGGAAAAGAGGATCACCAGTGCGTCCTTGCCACAGTGATAGCGACCACGCAGCTTAGCCAATGGCGCAGTTTTGATACAAGTGATGCGTCGTTCGTAGTGTACCGACGCAGTTGCAGTCAAATTGGGTTGGCTATTGAGGCCCAACAGCTCGAGATTACTGAGGTTTTCTGTAGCCATATTGTAGGTACTGAAGGCCGAAGTATACTGTCAAGGCTGATTGGTGAGAGCACATTAAGATTTTTACCTTAATTACTTCATAAAATGGTATGTTTATTAACCTTTAAGTTCATTAATAAAGTTAACATTTCAACTTAATTATAAGCAACTTTACACGACGACAGAATTCCAATAATGTTTACAAAGTATTCCGTCAACTTTGTCCCGCGTCGCGTCGTGGTCGTCCGGGGAATGGCGTCGATAAATATGTTTAAACGGAATGGCGGGTTCATTCAGAACTTCGCAGTAATGCGTCCATAAATCTGCCGGGACAGCGCGCGTTCAGGAACTGCAGCGTGGGGCAAGGGGGGGGAAGTGGGAGGGGGGTGAGGTGCAGGCGGTAGCGGGAACTGGTATATTGGTATACGTGTAGTAGTGTACCATTTTTAGGGTTCCGTACCTCAAACCGTAAACCATGACAAACGTCAGTAAAGATAATCTATCTCGGGATCACGTGGATTTATCGACTTTAACTATAATCATATTATGTTCCGGAAGGATATATTCGGATTTATTGTTTTTAGAGGCAGTGCATAGAACATAATATCAAAATTCTATCTTTATAAAAAAGATGTTTTTGTAACAAAATTGTATTTTGGGATAGATAATGGTTCGAACATTTTTGAACAACCCTACAATATGATGTAGCGAACGAAGTGAAACAGCGCTTTACCGATTAATTTCGTGCGTACATTCGATTATAACCTAAAAGCCCCCACATGCATGATTAGCGTTATATAAAATCCATTAGCCGCTCCCTACTGGCTAATTAGTGAACAAACAGGGCCCCGAGCTTGCACCACCATCATGGCTTGGAATCATGCAATCGACACGTTTAATGCAACGAGATAGAGTCGTGGCTAGTAGGATAGATCGATAGGAAAGTAAGTTTTGGTAAGCAAGAGTGGCCCCTTGGCGATGTCACGTACAGAGCTGGGGATCATTCTGCTAGTCAATGTATGGATAATGTTGTGTGTATCGTTATGTAATGCAATGATATAGAATCGAACGCTTTCATATGATAAAAGCGAGTATGCCTTCACTGCAAATGGACCAATCCGAGCACGTATTATAAATGTTCGTTAATAGAAATAATAACGTTTAGTTTTACAAAACAAGACAACCTGTTCAGTGCTATGTTGCTTGGTAATTTTAAAAACGTAGTCTAACTACTAGGCATTTAAAATTAAATTTGCCTTGGCACGATGCAGCAGAATCGACGCTGGAACGTGACGGCGCATAGCGCTGTCGTTTTAAAATTGTATTCTATTTGATAGAAACATCCTGTGTATAGTGCAGGTACTTGTGTAGCGTCGTTCGTATATATTTCGTATTCTCATACCCGTTCCCGGAACACGGGAATGCGATGGGAATTCCGTGAGCCGTCGCTTTGATGGCGAAATAAAATACGTGCCTTTGAGCTTCGGAGCTGAATTTGTAGCATTTTGTATCATAGTTTACAATACTATTTATGTAAGTTGTATTTTATACAATGTAGCTCTTTTAGATGAGTTCCTAGTTAGTTAAAATTTCCTTCTTTGAAAATGCTTGCGAAGCACAAGAAAAACCTAATTTGCAACTTGTTAAAAAGCGCTGATTGTTGCAATTGCGGTCGCAAAAGTCTTTCATATCTTGTAGCGAAGATTATATATTATTGAAACACATTTTCAGACTCAACAGAATACCTATGTAGTTCGTATGTATATTTAATGTATATATGAGTGTTCCAAAATTGATTGGAAATTTTAATCAACTTTCCACCACAATTTGTTTTTCCCGAACAGAGCTTTACTTGTAAAGCTCCGGTGTCCCTAATGACACGCGGGATTAGCATCAAACTGGACGGACATAAGCCCCAGTGAAGGGTTCTCGGGAATTACGCCTAAATCCACTGGGGTGACTCCCCGGTTGACGACCTAGGGCAGATATTGGGAAATTGGGGACAAAATCTAAATTCAGCGTAGGTAAAAAATATATTTTGTAAAATAGAATTCCGGTGAGCTGTTTACATGGGTGTGACACCATGGTAAAATAATTAGCCAATCAGAATAACTTCAGTTGCTAACTACCTAGGGTACCTATATAAACTAACGGCGGCGGTATACATATAAAATTAAAGTACAGTTGATACGTCACTCAGAGGCTCTTTCCATCCACTTCAAGCGACCGTCCGAGACATCTGCGAGCACATTGTGCATCACTAGTGTTACTATTTCCTTTGTTTATAAACATACTATTTGTTTAAATAAAAATAACACTACAATATCTATAATTTTATCACACAATAGACCCATTCAACTCATCCCGTCCCATCTGAAACAATCGATCTCCAAATGTGTTCCCCAGCCGGGACTCAAACCCGGGCCATCCGTCCGTCATCCCATTCGAACAATGCGTCGTCATTTGAACACACAATCACTGTAGCCCTGAGCGTTATTGTCTCTTAGCCTCTCTGAGCTGACCCTAAGGAAATGGCAGATGTCCGGAACTGCGCAGTGTATGCTAATAGAGATTTGTGCGACGGAAGTTGCTGAGACATAGATTCATGTTGCGTCTGTATGTTTCCTGTTTGGAACTCTGTGCGGGTTAATTACAAGAGCGCCGTGTTTTGTTGTTTATTTGTGTTACGAGAAGCGGTTTTGTTTTGCTCTAAGTGCTTGCAATTTTGCGTCATTAACTAATGTATTTTAGTAGTTACAAATTGATGGTACAAAGTATAAAACATTGAGAACACAGTACCTCAGCCTTTCCCATATTCCTTACTTTACTCAAAATTCAATAGTATTCCTCTCTAATAGGCCCTACAGTAAATAATGGTAATGGTGGCAATAGGTATAGGTATAGGTCTCAGCGCATATAAGCATTACGTAAACGGATCGCCTTTTTTCTACTGTCAATCAGGGGTTCGCGGCGAGCTCGCGTTAGAACGCGCTCCCTGCAGACAGAAGACAGAAAAAAGAGGCGATCCCTTAACTTTAAGCTTATAATATGTGTGCGGTGACCTTCACACCTCTAACAATCCAAAACACCTTCATCCAAAACCCAACTTTATTCCTCTCCCATACAATGACAACTACATCAAATAAACATTAACCTTCAGTGTCGGTACCAGTTCTGCACGTTGCGCATGCGCTTGATCTTCCGCTGCAGCTGCAGCATGCCGTACAGCAGCGCCTCGGCCGTGGGCGGGCAGCCCGGCACGTAGATGTCCACCTGCAATGTGGACTCAGCTTTAGGTGAACAAAATACACAATTGATATCTTGTGATAAGCTCACAAGATATAGAATCTCATTGGGGATTTCATTGAGGATTGATGGACCATCTATTATTTAATTTTTTGCGGAGTTGGATCCTGCCCCTGTTTAATACCTATTGAACCTTTGGTGTAATCCTCTAGTGGAAAATCCCGTCCCAAGCTTTAAATGGTCGAAACTCCCACACAACACTGGCGTCTGAGGTTTGCGTGGGTTGTTAGGGTGACATCAAACATGAAGATATGCAGGTTTCACGATGTACTACTTCGCCTTAAGTGGTGGAATAAATTTGCACATGTTTGAATCAGGAGCATAACCCGTTTAACACCACTTCAACTCTCTGATAAAACTTCTCCACTCACCGGCACAATCCTATCGCACCCGCGCACCGTCGAGTACGTATAATGATAGTACCCTCCCCCGTTAGCACAACTGCCCATCGACACCACCCACTTGGGGTCGGGCATCAGGTCGTAGGTCTTGCGGAACATGGGCGCCATCTTGTTGGTGACGGTGCCGGCCACGATGATGCAGTCCGTCTGGCGCGGGGAGCCGCGGAACACCATGCCGAAGCGGTCCATGTCGTATCTGGGGAAAGAGTGGCGTGGGGTTGAGGGGATGGAGAAATTGGGGACTCAAGAGTAGGCATCGATTGATAGAGCGCTGACGGTGATGAAAAAGTTTAAGCGATTATAAAATTCTATGGTGGTCCACTAATATTATACTTAGTTATTATGACAATCGAATAAAGTTGCAAGATGTTACGTCGATTAAAGAATGTTTAATTTCATTAAGGGATAACCTGGAATAAAGAGGATAAGTTCCTTTCGAGGCCATTAGGTAGCCTGCACCTCACCATCACTATTGTAAATAAAGTACACCTCTGTACCTATTTCAACATCATATTTCCCAGTTATATTTATCTATTGTCCCATGTGATATCGTGCTTATCGAACCCTTATAAGACGTTCACAATCAATTTATCTCGCGCTCTCTATTTGCTGCACAAAGAAACCCATTTGCCGTAATGGCTGGTGTTTTTCTCGAGGGCCCTAACGATGGATGTGGCCCGATTCTTTTATCACAATCAATTTATCACTTTAGGTCCTCGCCACGGAAGGCACGGGCTGATAGGACGAGACGTTTTGACGTCTGACCTCGCGCGGTGACTTGACGTGAATGAATAGCGTTATCGTGAGGATGTAGCTCCTTGACTTAGTTTTGAGGCACATCGACAGCTGAAAGAATGTGACCCAAATTCGACGAATGAACTTGAATAAATGCATTTGGTAGTTGTTGAACATGGGTGGATTGATATGGATTTGTCTTTGTTTTTCTTTGATGTTTCTTTATCTGATCTGATTACTTAATTCTAGCTCTTGTAGATTTCGAGGTAATGGATCAAATACCTTATGGATTGATAAATAGCTAATGTGTCACTTCGCGGTGGTGGTTCGGTACCTGGGGGCGGCGTAGTGCATCATCTCGAGCGCGCAGCAGGCGAGCCCGAAGGTCAGCGGGTACAGCGAGCCGCGCCGGCCCCAGTTGATGATGTCGTCGGCGCGCGCCACCACCCACTCCGCGATCGACTGGGGATAGAGATGCAAAGTTATTAACTTGTCGAATGTGGAACGGTAAAAGAATTTGGCACATTGGCAGTTACCTCATTTTTTGACTCAACCCTGCCTCCTAACTCCTAGTAAATAGTACCTAAATTCTAGAAGTAATTTTTTTCAAAGATAAATGCGGTTGTTTTTAGCGGAAATGAAATGAACTTGTAGATTAAGCAGGGTCACAGGAGTCAAATAATATATCCTCTATACTTCTTAGCGTATGAATGATAACAAGGCTGTGTCATCATGATGAAAGGATTATCCAAAAAGCGTGGTAATAGTGTTCGGTTCAATTCAACGCCAGTTATTATTATGTTGGTGCAAATTTTATATCTCCATTAAGTTAATCGGCCGAGTCAACAGGTCAGTTCGCGGTGACTCGACATAGAAAGTGGCAAACTAGTTCACGCCATGAATAAATCAAGATTTCTATTAATTGTGGTGCGTGATGTAACGTCAGGTACATCCGATTGATTGCGCAAGATCTCGAAGTATTGGCAAGTAGGGCATTAAAGGTAAAAAAAGAGATTCGAAAAAAAACATAACTTTAGCCACTTTTAGTATCTTCTCTATCTGATAAAGTTCCCTAAAATGTGTCAAACATGTATTGTATAAATGTGAGTGCGATTTTGCTTGGACTTTTTATAATTATCTATAGTTTACTTAAAGTTTAATACATGTTCAAAATGAAACATCGATTGATAATCTTTTTTAACAGATTTGTGCTTAGGTAAGTAAAGGGTTTCATAACTCTTTGATGGACTTGTACCAGTCTCTATGAAAATATAATTAGCGTGACCGTAATTAGCCAGAGCCTGAATTAAAAAGAATGATCGATATTATTTAAGAGATATTTGATTACTGTATCGGATGCCCTATTCAGGGAAAAGGTTAATTAACGGCTTTGTTGATTTGCCGTCGAAAGAGATATTTGATCAGAAATCTGTTGAGCCATTAGCTAATTTGTCACTTTATAGCTTATAACTTCAGTAACATTTTCCAGTAATTATATACTATGTTGTGTTGTGGCTATATTGATTATCCAACACAGTATATTATTATTAAGTTGTGTTTTCACGTTTAATATTAATCTCCAGCAAATTGGGTTCGTGGTCATTTAGGGTGAAACTAGTTAAGTTAAACACAAAGTACCTTTTAAAGGATAACCATTTGCATAATCAGAGTACGAAATTAGCATAGAAATGCCCATAGAAAGGGAACGGTGTATACGGCAAATGTGAGGAATGAAAAGAGATGGAGTATCTTTGCTCTCAAAGTACAGTATCTATAGCTGATTTTAGTGGAGATATTAACTTAAAATAATGTTAACTAAAATACAGTCACGAGCAATGAAAAAGTTTTAGTGACATATGTAATGTCAATGTCAGGTGGAACATTTTCATTGCTCCTTAGCACTGTGGCAAATTTACTGCTTTCCACACTAATACCTCCAACTCTCTTGCTACTTGCTATGCGTTGATATTATGCGTTTTTTAAATGAATTTATAGTCCATTCAATAAATTTATTTCATTAAACCTACGTACCTAACTGATACGGGTTGTGTGCATGTCCATTCTGTGTGTGTTTGCGCTGTGTTTGAACTTTGTCTTAAACGCTCGGTGGCATAATGCCTCCGATCGTAGATTACATCCGAATCTCAATCTCCGTTGAAAGGAAAGCGCTTGTTATCAGCGGAAATTGTGGCGAGGCACGCCAGACACCCAGCTTGGAACACTGGGGGGCTTATGGTGAAATGGAACAGCTATCGCTGTAGGTATCGCGATAAATCTGACAGTAGCTGTCACTTCTTGCGTTTGTTATTGGTTAATTTGCAATTGATTTGACAGTAGGGTGCTTAGTATACGGCCGGCGTACCCTGGGCAATTTTGGGCATTGTCTGACAACTAATCTGATCGGCTAATCCTTGAATCATGCTGACTAACGCAGTCCAGCTCTAGTGATTTTCAGCGATAAGAGCAATTTTAAAATTGGAATCACATAATTATTTGATAGTGATAGCGATAGCAACAAAACTTTGCAATGTGGACTTGTATTAAATTAATTGTGTAAATGTTGAATTTAACTGAACAGTGCGTCAAGGGGTGTATAGTATTTTATATTACTGAAGCTTTAGAGAAACATTTATTTTGGAAACACTGAACACCCGATTTTACAGTACATTGTAAACAAACGGAGTTTCGTAAAAGCTCAACTTCCGTCGGGAGCTAACAAGCTTTCCACCTCGATTAACTCAGCCCAAGCTTTTTGCTGCTCATTACAAGAGCTTATTGTTATATTCGTTCCCCGTGTTGAGAAGCTTTTTAATTAAACGCTTTTTTCGTAACGGCAAAAGTATAATCTTTTAAAAGCTTTTGCCATTAATAGCTTTCGGGGTAGTCAATCTTTTCTTGAATTTGGTTTGAGGGGTTTGCTTTTTTAAATTAACCATAATACCAAATAATATTTTTGAATTCACGTTATTAAATTAACTTTATGCTTTAGTTTGTAACTAGCTTTTCCCGCGAGCTTTCAATTATTTTCATAATTCTTTTGAAAATCACCAGACTGTTTACAAGACGACGATAAAGTCTTGTTTACATTTAATCTACCAAATTTCCATAAGTCTACTTGAATCTTACCAGGGAGCCAATTCTCAGGCACATACTCCTCTTAAGTCTGTCACTTAATTTATCAGTGACCGGTGTAAAGTCGTGTGGTGGAGATTTGGTTACCATCAGCCTGGAAGGCAATTTTCAACAAATCGTCGTTCGAGTCTAGTGTTAGAATTTATTGCAAATTGGTCACAAATTTTATTGCATTATGACGCGCCTCTTTCATACGACTTTAAAGGCGTGTGGTGGAAAATTCTCTACCAGGTTCCCGCACAGGTCATCGACCCTGTAGCTCCTGGAGGCCTGGAGCGGCCGGGAGAGGTCGATACTGCTAGGCAACACGCCGCCTTCACAACAAACTGAAAAACACACCCTTTGGAGAACCGGGTGGTAATTTTATAATGGGGATTATGGTACAAAAGGTTTTAACGTTATAGGGAAATGAAGGTTCGCTTAGTAACTTATAAATAGTTGGGAAAACGAAGGGATAAGCATTTTCTACCAGCCAACCTACAGTAAACAAATAATATACCTACTTACTTAAACAAAATAAAAATCGGTTTAGCCGTTTGGGAGTTTTTTTATCACAGACAGATACACCACAGACACGTTAAACTTATTACACCCCTTTTTCCGTCGGGGGTTAAAAAGGTCGCCTAAACGAGGTGAGGTTATTCGCAACATGCGCCCGGCTAATGGGACAGCCCTCGTGAGCGAGATGAAGAGATGGGATCTAATTTACGAACGTGATCGAAACTAGGAGCGTTAGGGTTGCCACCTGCGAGTGCTGGAAGTGAAATGCTAGTTATGTTAGTACAATAAAAAATCCCCAATATAGGGTAGAAGTAAATTAAATAAAGTAGTAAGTAGTATAGAATGATACTGCTCCAGCCAAATACCGATCACTGTTGTTGAATATTCTTATTCATCATCATCAAAGTCGGTACACCATAGAATGGGGATCATGACCATAATCATTCAATGTCATTTTTCATTCAATTTTATATAGCCATTAATGTCACTAGACACCTACCAGCTTTTGAACAGGTTAGACTGAAATACCACGACGTGGCAGCCCTACTAAACTGATTACATACGATGTGATTCCTATTATTCTGAGCTGAGATCGTGTGATTGATCCGCCGAGCCTCGATAATTCCCAATACGACGATATATATGGAGGTACCTATTGTGGCCTGTATCTGACCATCAGTCACGATCTAATATACAGGGTGATAAATTTAATGATGTAGTAAGCTGAAAGAGGGAGAGAGACAGAGAGTGATTATGAAAAAAAAAAATAATTAACTTTAATTCTACAACTTTTTGATACTCTTGTTTTTTTTACTACATATATACTTACCACAAAAATACAATTCCCATAGTAAAAAGTCACGTGACCAGCAAACTTTCTATAGAATAGCTATTATAAGTTATATTTAAAAGCTGTAGTACAAAAGTTGTTTAGAATGCCCCCTGAGTCATCCGATTTGGCTTACTATACTTTTTTTCAACATCCTGTATAAACCTACGGGACTCATTCTATAATAATGTAGGTATAAATACGATACGTGGTCGATTTTCATCCCCAAATGAAGATTATCTATACAAGTACCTACTTGTTTGTTTGTGAATAGGTCTTGTTGATCAAAGTGTTCTGATTGCTTATAAATCAAGTTATCAAAAGGCCTGTCTGAGCTAATATTGGTTGGAGAATTACCTACAGCTTTGTTAAGTTCGGTCTTGTTAATATCGGAAATTTCATTTATTTTGCCAAAATGCTATTGTTTAACTTAATAATCTTGTGCCGAAATTTTCCAATAAATGTACTTAATTGTATTTCTAATAATAACATTAATAACATGATTTCCAGCGGTTGGTCCCGTGATTCAATGTTACGGTAAATGCGCGGCGTTGCGGTCTCAGACTAATTCAGCGAAAGTAAATCCAGCAATAATGGACCGAGAAAAGCGAAATTACCCTGCGGTTTACTTTCTTCCTTTTTTATCAAGTTAAAGAAAAGTTATTTGAATGTGTAATAAAAGGGAGGTAAGATTAGTAAGGATAATAAATGCAGAGAAAACTTCTTTGGTTTAACGAGTATCTTGAAAGTAACCACAATTTGCTAATATAAATCGTTTTATACTTACGTTATGAATGTAAATCTATAGGTATAACGTATGAATGTAAACTTTGATCTAACGGAATGTAGGCCGAGATGCCCGAGATTAAACTGTTGTGGTGCTCCTTACGATAGGCCTATATCCAGCAGCAGACGATTACGGGTAGACATGTGGTCCACCAATCCGCACTGGACCCGCCTGGTGGACTAGGCGTAAAACCCTTCCCTTGAAGGAGGCCTGTGACGTGATGGATCGTGATACTCGTGATGATGAATGTATAGGACAGAGTGTTGTGGCGCTCCTTAGCAGATCCCTATCTATATCCGTGGACGATAAAGGCCGACGATGTTCACGAACCTCCCCAGGATAGTGGAACGGAGAATACTTCCGCTTCTTATCAGGCGTATTCGGCTTAGCCCCGTGCGGCAGCACCGGCGGCGCGGGCAGGCGCTTGCAGCTGGCGTGGCGCAGGTGCACCCTGGTCGGCGCGGGACCAGGGTTGAGGACGCGGGGCTGGTAGTGGACGGAGCTTGGGTGGGACAGGAGGGTTGGCAACCTGTGGGTGAGGAAGCTTTTAGCGGTTGGTGGGAGGGGTGCTATCCTGGCCGGCAGGGGACCAGGGTTGAGGACGCGGGGCTGGTGGTAGATGGAGCTGGGATAGGAGTGGTGGCGGTTGCTGACGGTTGGCAGCCGATGGTTGATGGGGTGTTAGGGGTGCTATGAGATAGTCATGTTTGTGTCTGTAGGTGAGTGTGATTCTTGTTGTGTAGGTGTATGTTGGTAACGTAGCTAATTTCGAACGTTTTATTGGAATCTAATGAATTCTATATCGCTCTTGGTTTTCAAATATCATATTTTTTGGGTTTCTACTCTTGTTTAGGTTTATTTTTTATTTCAGAAGGTGTCTGTCTCATCACGACCCATTACGTCCCCACTGCTGGGGCACGGGTCTCCTTCCAATGAAGGAAGGGTTTAGGCCTAGTCCACCACGCTGGCCAAGTGCGGGTTGGTGGACCCCAACACAAGCAAGCTTGTGCTGAGAGAGTTGTCGGGTAAGTGGGCAACCCGACTGTCAGACGTTTTCAAGCCGCCCGAAGGCCTCTGACTAGGCTTAACGACTGCTGCCGAAGCAGCAACCGGGACCCACGGCTTAACGTGCCGTCCGAAGCACGGAAGCGTCCAGAAAAGCACCACTTGAAATTGGTCACCCATCCAATGGCTGACCGTGTCAGTTGTTGCTTTACCTCAGCGATCAGTTACGATCACTGAGGCCCGCTCGACTACGGACGCTTCAAAGGTGTCTGTAATTCGCTAATTTAAACCTTTATAAGTTTATGTAAAGAAAATATTTATAAAGGTTAAATTATAATATTTATTCGTTATCTCCCTTTGGCGTGGTAACATGATTTGATAGATAAAGCTAACGGAAAATAAGGTTCAGAAAGGTTTGATGAACTTCCCCCGAGACTCGCTTTGAAAGAATGTTCTGTGAGTAACGGGTCTCTTTGATGTTAATTTCCCTGATGTCCTTGAGTATTTTGTTAGTTTTCAAATAGTTAATATTCTCATAAAGGTTTTTGGCGCGTAAAATTCACCCTTAATTAATTTGAAATTAAAATATTGAAGCTTATTTGATTGCTACGGATTACATCGGTCCAGCGAGCCGCAGGGCCCCCCACTCTAAGATTACCTATTCCGTGTACACCCCATACAGACGATTAGGTATATCCCTATATCAGATCACCTCTTGTTTACTCGGCAGATGTAGCTAAGAACCTACATTATAGGTATTCTGAATTGGTATTTACCTCGCGATCAAACCTCTCAGTGCCGATCCATTATGTAGCATCGTGCCGCCTAAAATGGTAATGTTCCGCGTATGTATTATTATTATTGTAATATAAATTGTATTTTTGTTGACTACAACAGTAATATGTCAGTGGCGGGTGACAGTTGACTGACGTGTGCGGTGCGGTAGGAATTCGAATGAGGTTAGGTTTTTTAGCTTTGTTGGGTTTTGAAACTGATTTATGTCCCTTGGCCATAGGCTATAACGCGAAGATGTTATTATTCTGAGATGCCAAATTAGTTTATTTATAGAATATATTTTTTAAATTTAAAATTGGATTATTAATTACTTACTTTACCTCTATGTCTTCAGATTATTTATAAAATTAGATCATAATAATAACACGGGGTCACTGCTCGGCCTGACTAGGACAACACGCCATGACGAAGGGATTTCCTATGACGCAGCATGACTCGCCGCGGCGAATCTATTACCACCACCCTGGTATCCTATGCCACCCTAGTACCCTGGTACACTGGTAGTATAAATTAATAGTATAGAATTATCCTACAAGTATTTAATTTTTAGACGCCTTATTATTTAGCATGCTTCCTGTAAAAATAAACAAAAAACAATTTACTACCTATTTAAATCCAGCTTACTGTAAGACCTGAAAACACTGCGTTTAGTTTTACAGTGATCTGATTTGTTTAATGTTAGCTTCCCTTTTGAAGTCTGCTTAAAAACCTTCCAGTAAAAATCAACCACCCTTCCTAGAAACGAGCCTAATACAAAAATAACTTGGTATTAAAAGTATGTTTTGTTCTTATGTAATAAGAAGACTGTGCCCTGGACGTTAAAGTTTTACAGTAATGACAATAAGGTCGTGTTTCCCGCAGCAGATGTTCCTCATTTTCCCAGCTGTCGCATTCGTCCATTATTCAGAACAGCAAAATAAACTTCTATCAATTTTATCCAACAATATTTTTTCGTCCCTTTTCGCAAAACTTTTCCTTTGAATTTGTCTTTGTTCCTCAAAGAAAGTGACAAGTATTCTTCTTACTTGGCGTTTTTTTGTAAGTTTAATTTAAATTAATTTGTGTTTTCTTTGAAATATCTTTTGGAATTTTTGGCCATCTTTGTGATGTAATGCGTAGAGCGGATATCAAAACAAGTGATATTTAAGCGACGCGAGCTCGCCGCCGTGCAGCGCGATGACCTGTCTTGTTCACCAACTGAGCTACTCTGGGTGACTATTCCAGCAGCCGCGTTGCAATTAAAGTACGATCTACACATAATAGGTTCATATATTCCCGGTGACCGTACACAAGTATCGAATCTAAGTACCTACGCTAACTTAGTTACAAATTTTATCTCAAATAATCCTCTTGATAACTATCTTATGGCGGGGGACTTCAACTTACCATTCATAGAATGGGAGTATAGCGGACCTATTTATAATACTGGGGGAACTTCTGTCGAAATTCAATCTCTTGCAAAGGATTTAATTAATCAATTGACTCTCAGTGGCTTCTTACAGCATAACATGATTTTGAACTCCCATAATAAAATTCTAGATTTAATACTTAGTAACTTTAATATTGAGTTGACCAGATGTTCGTCTCCGCTAATTAAAGAAGACTTATACCATCCATCCTTGTTTATCGATGCCTCAGATATTACCTTGCCTCCCTTAACACATGCACCCATTCGTAAATATAAATTCTTTAAAGGCGATTATGCATCAATCAACTCAAAATTAAATGAGACAGATTGGGAGACTGCGTTTCTTAATAAAACCACGGATGAGGCTATTAATCTATTTTACGAACGTATTTACGAGTGTATAGACCTTTATATCCCTGTTGCTATAACACATAAAAATAATAACTTTCCTGCCTGGTACTCCACTAGTTTGGTAAAAATTATTAGAGAAAAAGATAAGGCCCATAAGAAATGGAAGAAATACGGTAACCATGACGACTACCACACGTTTTCACTGCTGAGAGCTCGTTTCCACCGAGTACAGCGTGCCTGCTACAATAAAATGATATTTAATGCTCAACATTCGATACGGAACAATCCTAAAAAACTCTGGAACTTCGTTCAATCAAAAAAGGGGTCTAGTAAATATCCAACTTCACTTACATTAGGTGACACACGTCTATGCACTGGTCCGGACATAGCTGATGGTTTTAATAATTTCTTCGAGAAAATGTTTTTAGATAAACTTCCTCATTATCCCGCGCTTGATTTACCTCCGCCACAAAATGGAACAACTGATTTTATTAGTACCATCTCAATCAATGAAGTGAAAG
Organism: Plutella xylostella; assembly: GCF_932276165.1. Classification (NCBI taxonomy): domain Eukaryota; kingdom Metazoa; phylum Arthropoda; class Insecta; order Lepidoptera; family Plutellidae; genus Plutella; species Plutella xylostella. Next base: position 8,487,680 of record NC_064005.1, read on the forward strand.
TTTTACAGCTGCTCAGTGACTTGGACACTAATAAAGGTTCTGGCTGTGATAATGTGGCTCCCTTTTTTATAGTTAAATGTGCTAAGTCAATATCTAAACCACTAACTTTAATATTTAATATGTCTATAAATGAAGGTGTCTTCCCTACTATTTGGAAAAAAGCTAGAATCGTGCCAGTGCACAAGAAGGGGTTAAAAAGCAAGGTTGAAAACTATAGACCAGTATCTATACTTAATATTTTTAGCAAGATCTTTGAAAGAATCGTTTATGATGCCATATACAGTGTAATAGCAAACGCGGTACCTGTTGAGCAACATGGCTTCTTAAAAGGTCGCTCCACTATCACTAATCTCAGCATATTTTCTAACTATATTTTAAGTAATATGGAAAAAGGTCGTCAGGTTGACGTGGTCTACACGGATTTTGAAAAGGCGTTTGATCGTGTGGACCACGCCATCCTGATTCAAAAACTTGAAAAGCTAGGTATCAGTGGTAACCTTCTCCGTTGGACGGAATCTTATCTCTCCAATCGCTCTCAGATGGTAGTTGTTGGTGGCTACAAATCGAATTACGTCACTATTCCGTCGGGCGTGCCACAGGGATCTCTTTTAGGGCCCCTCCTGTACAATTCTTACCTCTATGACGTTTATACATGTATTAAACACTCTCGGTTTTTGATGTATGCTGATGACACGAAATTATACACAGATATTACAAACATACAAGATGCTTCAAAGCTACAAAACGACCTCTATAATTTGGAAGAATACTATCAGCGTAACCGCATAACAGTTAATGCAAAAAAGTGTAATATAATCTCCTTTGGTCGCAAAAGACAACCCATTATCTGCAATTATACTATCAATAACGTTCCTTTGGAGAGGGTTTCACTTATTCGGGATCTCGGTGTATACCTGGACACAAAATTTTCTCTTATTCAACATATTGACATGATTTGTACTAAGGCATATAAAACTTTAGGTTTCATTATGCGTACTTGCTCAGTTTTTAGCAACTCGATGTGTATTAAGACTGTGTATTTTGCTTACGTGAGAAGTATACTTGAATATGGCTGTAGTATTTGGTCTCCCAACTACATCATTCACAAGCAGCATATTGAATCAATTCAAAAGAAATTTATTTCATTTTTGTGTTACCGTACTAGACGCTCTTACCTAAACTATGAAGAAGGATGCAATGGTTTTCACCTGTTATCTCTGGAAAATAGAAGGATAATGCTGGATATGATGCTTCTGTATGACCTGATGAATTCTCGAGTGGATTGTCCGGAGCTGGTGGGCCGCGTGCTGTTCCTTGCGCCGCGCCGCCGCACGCGCCGCCCCGCGCTGCTGCACGCGCCCCCTCACCGCACCAACTACGGCCTCAATGAACCTCTTACTCGTCTAACACGGCTATACAATAAACTATTTGGCGAAATTGATCCTTTCAATCAATCAAAACCAACCTTTCGTAAAAATATAATAAGAAATTTATTGGAAACGTAACATCTCCTCTAATTATTTTTCGTTAAGTGGGTACTTATGAAATTATAAACTAAATGTATATTAATAAATTTTGAACTTCTTTGGGTAGAAAAAATTATAATCTATTAAAATTATATATTTATCAATGGTATTTATATAAATATATTTATCTATTTATAGTATATATTTTTTATATGCGTATGTAAGATGTATGTATGTATTATTATAATTATTTGTATAGGAAATATGAATTGTTAACTTGTTGCTTCTTTTTTATTTTATTTTCTTTAAATGCGTAAATTAAAATACTGGTTTCTTTTGTAAGTTTTGTAAGTTTGTAGAACTACTTAAGTAGAATATTTCTGTTTGCTCAGTACTCATCTTTTGTTTGTATAAATGGGGTAATCTATTATTGGCTATACAATTTGAAACATGTATTAGGCTTTAATTTACTGTAATATGCTGTTGATTACCTGAATAAACCAATAAATAAATAAATAAATAAATAAATATTGCAAGCTGCACTACACACGGACGCTGTGAATATTTATAAAAGCTAGACTTGCACAGCGTGTAGGCCCGTGTGTAGGCAGGGGGGTCACTCTACCCATAACACAGGCTCTGCCTAGCTTGGGGTCGGATGGCCGGGTGTGAGATGTCCCCACTCTCTAAATCGGCGAACGTGAAACAGTGCTCACCAACCACGACTCTATCTTGTTGTATTGACAATTCTTGTTCGTTCGTTCGTCTCTAAATCATTAGAGACTGACCCCCCTGGATCTGAATGCGGCTGAAATTTCTGTATAAAATGTATTACGTTACCGTGTGCGGAAGAATATCATAGCATAGGTCCGGACGTAAGAAAGTTGCAGTAACAAAATTTTTGTGGACGTTCTCTAAAGTTCTTACTTTACCTTGAGTAGATTGTAATTCTTAATAAAATATATCAATTTATTTCCATAAATAATGTTATTATACACGACGACGGAAATAAAAAAAATAATCTGAAAGTATCAATATAGTAATAAATACCTCACGTTCACAAAACCGTATTTTTTCTCGTCGTCAAACAGAAATTGACTAAAAATATAGCGTAGTTGGCCGGCGCCCGGCACTGGATAATCTAGTTACTTATCGAGTTAGAAATTTAGTTGAGTTCGCTAGTGCTGTGCTCGCGCAAAAACTAATCATCGAATTCCGATGAAACTTTATAGTGAATTTTTCAAACTTTTTATGTGATGAGCAAAAAGGGAAAAGCTTAAAGAGGGTGACTCAAGAAGTCGACTTCATTCATTCTCAACAACTTTTTGTTTTACAACTGTAATTTGCATTTTTTGTTATTCATATAAGTAATCTTTGTTGGTCACGTGACTTTTTTACTACCTATGGGAAAGCAAAAAAAACAGCCGGCAAGAGATACGGACGTGAATCCAGGACCAGCTTTAGAAGGCTTTAGTGTTATTAATCGCACGCAGTATTAATAATTATTACTAATACATATATTTAGAGTAGATAAATAACCGGAAGTAGCACATCACTAGAGGTCGCCCTGGCGGGAATTACCCTGATTGGTTTCTATCTTGTCTCTGGACAACTACAACTAACAAGTTTCCGGTACACTTCTCTGTAATTACTTATTACCTTATGAGCCTTCCCGTACCGTGAGCATCAATGTGATAAAGTTATTATTACATTGGACATTTTCATTACTGTAAAAAGGGTTGTATTGTATGGTATAATCTCTTTTAGTTACCAAGCTATTCAGGAAAAGGTCGATGTTATACTGTAATTTGGAAGAGTTCCACTTTATTAATCGCTTTATACTATGTATTGATAATGTTATGTTTTCATTATTCCGAAAATAGCCGAATAACAGTGAAGGAGCGGTGATAATCAATAACCAATATCCATTAAAAGTGTACTCGTGCAACTTAATTATTTTGTAATCTGAAAGGGTTAAAATTTACGGTTAGAAGCTTTAACATAATTTAGCCAGACAGAAGAAATACCAATTTTAAAAGCGTCACTTACGCATTTTTTATTTTTAACTTTATTTTTTCTTAACTTATGTTTGTGTGTGTTTGAAACAAATGAATTTTCTTTCTTTCTTCCAAATGATTAAACCCTTATCCTAACACACGCTGCAGTAGCTCACTATCAGCTATAATATAATCCACAGTACATGGCTAGTTGTCACGGCCATGTGTTGAAGTGGTTAGGGCCATTAGAACCAGGCAGGTTGCGGGAAGCAGGGCAGTGCGGCGTCTTCTATCCATACTTGGGCGGGAGAAACCTACTGACCTGATACTGATTCTATCATTTCTTAACGCACATGCTAGAAAGGAACTGGGTTTTCGTATAAAAGTGTCAATTTTGGAAGGGGAAAAGGGTTACTTAATCAATAATGTTCTCATCTAATAATGTTATCAAACTAGGTTGAGCTCTTACATAACTTTTTATCGACACATAAAATTAAACAAAATGCTCTCCAGAAGTCTGAAACTATAATAACTGGCCATTCAAAAATTCTTTCTAAAATTTTCTTCTCGGAAAGATTTTTAGCTTATAAAAATAAACGACTGAAATTCCATTTTCAAACGGCAACATTCCTCAGCTGAAATTACATTACTCGCTGAAGTGGCCGGCTTCAATTTGCTGAAATCTTGGATTGCTCTCTATTTCTGGTTTCTGAAAATTGGAAACTAGCTAGATATTATGGTAGGTATAAATTGAACTTAGGTACCTACTAAGCTATAACATTGTTTATTTAATGTATCCTGAGATAAAAACCACCAACTTATGTGCCAAAGCACAGGCCAAAGGCTTGGCGAATATGAAATCCATGAAAATGTATGAGTTTTTTAAATACATTTCCTTACAGGGTAGAGGTAGTTGTGGTTACATCGGTTATAAGGGTTGTCTAATAGAGAGATGGCTTTAAGCAATAAGGCCGCTCTTTTGTGTTGTTTTATTTATAAGTTTTAATTTTGTAAAAAATACTTTAATGGTGCAAATCCACTGGGAAAATAGATTCTAAAAAAACCTAGAACCTAGTTCTACGAGTACTGCCTGTTCTGTGCTTTGGATTATGTCGATATACTAAAGTTTACACAAAATACACGTCATTTACATGAAATAATGTTTTTCATGATATTTAACGTGAACATGTTTGGAATAATTTCTACGAGCAAATAAGCCGCTGAAATTCGTGGAAACTCCATTGAGGTTTAGATTGAAAAGTAAATATTATTTCTGCCTACATTTTCTGAATAAAGATTTGTACTTGTTCCGAAAATGTTTTTACGTTTCGACTGTACGGAGTATAATTAAGTTTCGATACGCCTACATTCGCTCTAATTATTATGTTACAATAGCATTCTTAGCATTGTTATTGTAATTTAATAATTCATCTGGTTCTCAATCGGCCTCATAATTTGCAATTCGTCATATCGATTCACCATCACCATATTTAAATGTATTTTAAATTAAATGTTGAACAAAAGTTGCGTAATGAAGGGATGTACGGGTCTTGTATAATTTCGGTTAACCATTATTCTGTGCACGGACGGGGTACATTCAATCTTGTCGGAATTCAGTCTCGAGTAATTTAATTTTAATCCGAATTGCGCAGCCATCGTAGACATAGTACGTGGCGAATTATCATTATCAGTATTGTCACGCATCTGCTGTGTTGTGACTGGTAAATGCTATTGGCGTAAAACAATAATGATCGTTAAAATATAAGCGGGAGTCAGTCACAGTACGAGTACTCAATATGTACATTCAATACACATGCACACAATATGTACATTCAATATACCTGAGTCCGCGTTGTTCTATGGCACAATCACAATATAAGCGCCCAGTTAGTGTTTATTACTACAACCTATACTTTTATGTTAGTCCCAAATTGCCATGTTTGTCGCCAGTGCACCAACACTCAAAGGTAGTTAAAACAATAGTACTGTGTGATTTAGGTACGGTGGCCTGCGCCTAAAAGTATACAGGCGGAGTTTTTAAAATAGCGATCCCTGATGATGAAGCCACCAGCTACATCTGTTATAAATCTGGGGACGTGTTGTGTGTGATGTGTGTAGCAGTGGTGTTTATGTGGATGTGCTTGAGCTGCATGTGAGCTTGAGATCGCTATTTTAAAAACTCCGCCTGTATACTTTTAGGCGCAGGCCACCGTACTTATCCTTTTAGCAATGATTTGCAAAGTATACATACCTATATGCCTCTGACAAAGAAAAAACACTTTGTCCTCGGTGTCCCTCATCCTACCAGCGGAATGAAGGGCGTCCCACTTACAAGTAGATATGAAGCAATATTGCGTACAGCTTCATAGATATTGTAGCAATTTCTGGGAAGCCTTAGCAATATCTGATACAAAGCTGTGTGTAACAAAGGATCCCTCTTTATTGTTGAAACGTAGCCGTATTCGCACAATATCCACATTATGAAGAAAGGATTTCTGACTTATATTGCTGTTTGCTTATGTCGTTACGTCGTACATATTTCTCGTTTCTATTATTTTCCTTCATTAAATAAAGCAATAAATTGTTGAATTAGATAAAAAATATACTTACATAAAAGTTTGTTTAGCTAAATTTTACTGCAACTTGTAGTTCATGCATTTTAGCATGATTCTTCAAATTATAATCCTCCGTCGGTGTTAAGTAAAATACGAATTAGGCAATAATAACACCAAGTTTCATACCTACGTACGTTTGGATCGATTTTAATTAAGAAATGTATCCAATCTCACAATAACATTATCAAGTAAATATTGGCTGTTCCCTGTTTATTCAATGAGGGTAACTGTTTGGCTTTCGACCTCATTATTATTAATTAGAGATTTGTTAAACTAGACTCGTACGTCGCTAATTGGTAATTTGTTTACACGTTCCCCGATTATGTGCCCCGCTTTCATAATAATCATTTGTATAATAGATATGTATTTATGTCGTATGTACTTTGTTTAGCGTTATGTAGTGATTTCCGCGGATGGGGAATGTAGGCTGATCAGGAGGAGCCTCCATTTAAGATTTATTCCTGGGCATCCACAACCACATGCTAATGACCAGCTATCTGTTAACATGTACAGGTAATTAAGGGTGTCTCATGCTATACCTACCTATGTGTCTACCTACTCTATATTACCTATGTATTACCTTTTATTTGAATAATTTAATCTATATACCAATGTGTGACTTTTGCATGTAGATATAACTTGTGTTGCTCGAAAAAATATAAAAGACTTTTGGAAAAGGCCAAGAAGAGTATGAATTCATATTCAGTGAGGTTTCCTCGGCTTCCAATTGGCAGGTTTTCCATGTATAACTTTCCATAGTAATGACTAGAAAATTCCTTTTTATTTCGTGTTTCTGAGTTCGGTAAGGCTTTACGATCGAGGTTGAATTCTCCCTAACATGACCTTTGATTATGTTAAGCATTTCTTCAGATGTGGGTAGGCAGTTTGTACGGATTTTGGAATGTTCATGTAATACAATTATGTTAATGAAGTTGGTGAAATGTAAAAGTAACGCCAGCTGAAACTATATTGGTTGGCTAGGTAATATGAAAACCGGTGTAAACAGAATTTATAAAACGTTAAAGGGTCACAATTTTAAGCATCGATTTCGAATGGATACTTTGCTGTCGTATGTCGCGCTAATGTCGGCACTAAATCTTTGTCTGTCTCTTTCTGTCCGTATACTGTCAAAGCAAGGAAGCCATAGATTAATGGCAGCATTAGCTTAAAGTTCCTTTGTGCAACTCAGTGAAAGTCTCCAAATTCTCCATCACTACAGCACACCCTCCTCTTCTATTCCAGACTGTGCACACTGCGCATCACGCGCCTCCGAGTGTGCGGCTCGCTGGGGGACGCGGGGGGCGGCGCGGGCGCGGGCGCGGGCGCCGTCATTCTCGCCGCGCGCATGCACAGCAGCAAGCGGACCCTACGGTCTAATGACATAGTGATCCCGCCCATGGACGTCGAGCTGGACCTGTGCTTCTCGCTCCAGTACCCGCACTTTGTGAAGAGGGATGGGAACAAGTAAGTAGATCATACAGTTCAGATAGACTATAGCATCCCTCGATCCTCCTGCTTATTTCCTGGCCGCCCGCATGCACAGTAGGCAAGCGAACAGTACGGTCTAATGACATAGTGATCCCGCCCATGGACGTCGAGCTGGACCTGTGCTTCTCGCTCCAGTACCCGCACTTTGTGAAGAGGGATGGGAACAAGTAAGTAGATCATACAGTTCAGATAGACTATAGCATCCCTCGATCCTCCTGCTTATTTCCTGGCCGCCCGCATGCACAGTAGGCAAGCGAACAGTACGGTCTAATGACATAGTGATCCCGCCCATGGACGTCGAGCTGGACCTGTGCTTCTCGCTCCAGTACCCGCACTTTGTGAAGAGGGATGGGAACAAGTAAGTAGATCATACAGTTCAGATAGACTATAGCATCCCTCGATCCTCCTGCTTATTTCCTGGCCGCCCGCATGCACAGTAGGCAAGCGAACAGTACGGTCTAATGACATAGTGATCCCGCCCATGGACGTCGAGCTGGACCTGTGCTTCTCGCTCCAGTACCCGCACTTTGTGAAGAGGGATGGGAACAAGTAAGTAGATCATACAGTTCAGATAGACTATAGCATCCCTCGATCCTCCTGCTTATTTCCTGGCCGCCCGCATGCACAGTAGGCAAGCGAACAGTACGGTCTAATGACATAGTGATCCCGCCCATGGACGTCGAGCTGGACCTGTGCTTCTCGCTCCAGTACCCGCACTTTGTGAAGAGGGATGGGAACAAGTAAGTAGATCATACAGTTCAGATAGACTATAGCATCCCTCGATCCTCCTGCTTATTTCCTGGCCGCCCGCATGCACAGTAGGCAAGCGAACAGTACGGTCTAATGACATAGTGATCCCGCCCATGGACGTCGAGCTGGACCTGTGCTTCTCGCTCCAGTACCCGCACTTTGTGAAGAGGGATGGGAACAAGTAAGTAGATCATACAGTTCAGATAGACTATAGCATCCCTCGATCCTCCTGCTTATTTCCTGGCCGCCCGCATGCACAGTAGGCAAGCGAACAGTACGGTCTAATGACATAGTGATCCCGCCCATGGACGTCGAGCTGGACCTGTGCTTCTCGCTCCAGTACCCGCACTTTGTGAAGAGGGATGGGAACAAGTAAGTAGATCGTACAGTTCAGATAGACTATAGCATCCCTCGATCCTCCTGCTTATTTCCTGGCCGCCCGCATGCACAGTAGGCAAGCGAACAGTACGGTCTAATGACATAGTGATCCCGCCCATGGACGTCGAGCTGGACCTGTGCTTCTCGCTCCAGTACCCGCACTTTGTGAAGAGGGATGGGAACAAGTAAGTAGATCATACAGTTCAGATAGACTATAGCATCCCTCGATCCTCCTGCTTATTTCCTGGCCGCCCGCATGCACAGTAGGCAAGCGAACAGTACGGTCTAATGACATAGTGATCCCGCCCATGGACGTCGAGCTGGACCTGTGCTTCTCGCTCCAGTACCCGCACTTTGTGAAGAGGGATGGGAACAAGTAAGTAGATCGTACAGTTCAGATAGACTATAGCATCCCTCGATCCTCCTGCTTATTTCCTGGCCGCCCGCATGCACAGTAGGCAAGCGAACAGTACGGTCTAATGACATAGATGAACCTGTTTATTGATAAAGTATAGCCTCTCTTGTCTTGGACCCCTGCTTATTCGGCTGTGTTTGAAGTAATCCGGACGGACCGCGGTCACGATTTAGACTTATCATATTTGTAATGGTTATGGTACCCTCAAAGCACAACATCACCCATAGTTTTGCCCATCCAATCCATTGACTTACGAGATTCCAATACATCCTTCGGTGAACTCCCAAGAAGTTACTGATATAAAAACGAGTATTAATTCAGCATGTTTACAAAATTCAAAAGCTTTGAAAGTTTAAATCGTCTTCGCTGAAGCATTGGAAAATGATGCTATAAAAATAAAAATGTAACGAATTTCTAAATGGCGCTCGCACGTGCACGATATAGACGTTAAACGTTACGTTTACGGCGCCGCAAGTTTACATTCTCGGTTTATAGCGAGCAGAGTGAATTGCGCGTGTAAAAGTGAGTATGTAAACTTTTTACAGTCGAGTGAAAATGTAAACTGTAGTAGAAATGCGAATATATCTTGTTGTACGACGTGAACAATACATCATAGGATCTATTCTGGATAGTTCAGTTTCAATATATTTATTAATAAAAAAATCACACAGGAAAAGTAATGAAGCAGTACAAGAGTGTTTTATAGTGTGCCTGTATATGGTTGTGTATTATGTGTATGTCGGAAACGGATGGTGTTATGAGTTTTTAAATCAACCGAATCGGTTAATATATGCAAAGGTAGAGACGCTAATTATTTGCAATCATCCCGGGAGGTAACAAACTTTTTAAATTATTTGATCTAGATATTCAAGTGGTACTATTGTAAGATTTAATATGAGGAGAGCTCGTCCACTACAAAGCTAGGTAAGTATATTGTAGTGAGTACCTCTATCTTCTTCCTACAATATACCTTATATTGCAGAGATGACTCGACGACTCCCATTGTGCCGTCTCGTCTAGACGAGATATCCGTCACATCTTTTTATCATGCAAATACAATGGGTAGCTGATTTGTCTACTCAGTTAAACGCAGTCTCTACAACAATTACAGAAAGACTAGGCGAGTTTGCTAAGCGGATTTCTGATCAGGAGCGGGAAATACTTCATCTGAAAGCCTCTCTGCAGCAATCTCAAGCAATAATATCTGCTCAAGACCAGTACCTCCTAAAAAATGAAATTGAAATCGCCGGCGTCCCAGAAACCGAAAATGAGAATATTGAGCACATAGCTATGGTAATTTCAAAGAGGATTGGCGTTGATTTGAAGAACGAGGACTTAGACGACGTCTTTCGAGCTGGCCCTCGCCGTGTCACATCTGAAAACCCAGCTCATCCAGAAAAGTTGCCACGGACTATAGTGGTCAAGCTGGTTCGCCAGACAAAGCGCCGCGAGCTGATTAAAGCTGCCAAGTCTCGGCGGAATTTAACGTCAGAAGGAGTTGTCAATGCCCCCCCACACAAACTCTTCATAAACGAGAGGCTTACAAAGGGCAACCGGATATTATTTCGTGAAGCAAGACTACGAGCTCGTCAGAATGGATTTAGATACTGCTGGGTTAAAGACGGATCAATCCTCATTCGAAAGGTCGACAAGTCGTCAGCAATCACGATCCGCAATCTGGAGGACCTGGACAAGTACCTGCCGATCCCCAAGGCCTCGCAGAGCGAAACTTCTTGATTTTGAACTAAATTCTAATTACTATGTTTTTGTATATGAATGTAACCTTGTACTTATATATCTTTACCTCACTCCCAACTCTATCCCCACAACCCCCTTTTTATATTATGTTTATAGTAACTACCATAATACTGTGTCCATCTATGTGAAAGAAAACTTTAATCAAAGCAAGAAATCGTGTTTTAAATCACGTACTAGGCTACTAAATCTATTTAAACCTGAAGAAAGCGATAAATCAATTCTAATTCGTAATCTGAAGAAGTGGTTCGGCGAAGAATCAAATGTTTTAAATTTTCGCGATGGCTAACTTGCTTCTAGAAATGGAAAATAACATTGATGCAACCATGTCAGTTCCTTGCCATACCGTTTCTAACCCTACTGATTGCAAATCTTGTTTTAGTAGTCAACACAACTTCAAAGTTGCCACTTTTAACATCAGAAGCATTCAGAAAAACTTTGACATGTTCTTAATAGACATCAAAAGACTAGGAATCGACTTTGATATTATTATACTAACTGAGTGCCATTTAACAGATACAGTTATTATAAGAAGTCTCCCAGGTTATAACTAAGTAAGTTTTCATACGAATAAGTTTATAAACAAAAACGGAGGAGTCATAGTTTATGTTAAAGCTGACTGGGACGTCAACGTATCTGAGCCAGAAATTTTGGATGCTAACTGTTTGGCAGTGGAATTTCCAAATTCATTTTGCATATTCGGCATCTATCGTTCCCCATCCTTTCAAAATCACGACAACTTTATTTTCTCTTTGGATGGAGTCCTTGATTCAGCTCGACGAAAATCACAGATTATTCTTGCCGGAGATATTAACATTAATATCCTTACCGAAGCTATGAATAATAAAGTCAATGAATACCTCTGCTGGACTGCTGAAAAAGGTCTAAAACCCGCAATCACTAAACCAACTAGGGAAAAGTCTTGCCTAGATCATATTTTTGTAGGATGTAAGCTGGACAGCGTTGGTCTAGTATGTACCACAAGTGCAACTGATCATCATTTAACTATGGCAGGAATTTCATCTGTGGTAAGGCGACCAAGGCTTTCTCGCTTTCTGCGAAAAATTGATCACAATGCCATCAAGGCTGAGCTTAACGAATATGACTGGTCCCACATTGATTCTATCGATGTATCTGTTATGGCTGAAAAATTCACTACTGTCATTGACGACATTTGTAAACGCCACACCAGGATAGAAAAAGTTAGTCGGTCAAACCACAACCTTAAAGAATGGATAACACCCGGTTTAATGAGATGCATACAGCATAGAGACAACCTCCACATGAAGGTCAGACAAAATAAAGAAGACTCGGCACTCTTAGTGACTTACAAACGATACCGAAATTTCTGTAAAAAGCTGCTTAAATCCTTAAAGTCCAACTATGAGAACCAATTACTAACCGAAAACAAAGACGATCCTAAGAAACTCTGGCAGTCTATAAAGCACATATGCGATCTTAATTACGGCTGTACTTCCCCCTCTCAACTCCTTGAGGCGAAAGACACCATTCCGGAGTCTCTTTCAGCGTGCAACGATTACTTTGCCAGTGTGGGTTGTCGCCTTGCTTCTAAAATACTGGAAAAGCTAAATAAATCACAGGAGGATCTAGCAAATGAGGTGGAGCTTGCCTATAATAGAGACTCATTTTATCTTAGCCCAACAGACCCGCATGAAATTGACAGTATCATTAGAGGTTTGAAAATTAGTAGCGCTCCTGGGCTCGATGGATTCAATACCAGGTTAATTAAAGAAATAAGCCAATCTGTTGTAACGCCATTATCGCGCATATTTAATCTCAGCATAGAGACGGGAGTATTTCCGTCGTGCTGGAAATTGGCAGCCGTGGTACCCATACACAAAGGAGGTAATAAAAAAGAGCCATCGAACTACAGACCCATATCACTTCTGAGTATTTTCTCAAAGTTGCTGGAAAAAATTGTGAATAAACGTCTGGTAAATTTTTTGGAATCGAATTTTCTTCTATCTTCGAATCAATTTGGCTTTCGTCAAGGGAAATCCACCGAAGATGCTATCCAGCGCTTGGTATCAGGTGTTTCATCTGCACTAGACAAAGGCGATGCATGCATTGGTGTCTTCCTGGACTTGGCGAAAGCCTTTGATACAGTGTCCCCTCTCATCTTGCTGAAGAAACTCGAGTCCCTCGGAATCCGCGGTGTAGCTTACGACTGGTTCAAGAGTTATCTGGCCGATCGCAGACAGTGTGTAAAAATAGGTAATCACATTGCAGACCCAGAAAAAAATACCTTTGGAGTCCCCCAAGGCAGTATTTTGGGTCCGACTCTGTTTATAGCCTACATTAATGACATTACCACTCAGCTATCCGGTAACGATAAAGTTGATGTCGTCTGCTACGCTGATGATACAGCACTAGTTTTCAGAGGTTCATCGTGGCCAGATGCTTTTAATGAGACTCAACGCGGACTTAATATAGTCTCAAAATGGCTATCAAACAACCTTCTCACCTTAAACTCCACAAAGACAAAATACCTTTGTTTCCACAAAACTCGTGCCTCATCTCCTCCGCTCGTCCCAGCACTAAAAATTCATGTTTGCGATGGGCTAGCTGACACGGACTGCGGCTGCAGCACAATTGGAAACACTACAGCCATAAAATACCTTGGTGTCATGATTGACGAAAGACTTTCCTTTAAAGACCATGTTCTGGCTCTCTCTGGCAAAATTAGAAAAGTTATTTATGTAATGAAACTTCTGAGAGATGCAGCTTCCAAAAATGTTCTTCTCCTGGTTTATCAGTCTCTGTGTCAATCATTACTCTCATATTGTGTGACAGTCTGGGGCGGAGCAGCTAAAACTCTCATCATAAATCTCGAAAGGGCACAAAGAGCCGTCTTAAAAGTCATGCTGAAGCTTAAGTTTCGCCACCCTACTCACCGACTATTTGAAGATGTGAAGTTGCTAACAGTTCGCCAACTCTATATCTTCCGGGTATTACTGGCTCACCATAACATAGCCTCAAACGAGTTATCTGCACAGAGCCACAGGAGAGTTCCAAGACTGTATGTCCCACGTGTCTACACCGCGTTCGCTAAACGATTTAAGTACTTCGCATTCCCATTTATTTTCAATAAGGCTCTCGCTAACTGTGACATACAGGGTTGCACTAGAAATGAACTCAAAATTCGTGCTAAAAAGTGGCTTAATGCATTAAATTATGATGACACAGAGGCTCTACTACTCATCACAAGTTGACCACAGGTCGCTTGATAGATGGATAGATGATGGATAAAGCTAATTAAATATAATAATATACGCCTATATATACATATATATATATATATTTATCTATTTATTTATATCCCCCCCCCTCCCCCTCCCTGTATTACTTTATGTTTTATGTTTTATAATACATTTGTAACCACAATCCTAGACAGCAATAATGTTTTGGCTCTTAACTTTAAATTTAACAGTAATTTTTATTTTATTTTATAATTTGTTTAAAGCATGGTTAAGAATAGCTCATAATTATTATTTTTTACTTTGTTTAATTCTTTTTTATCACAAACTGTCAAATCTTTTGTAAATTGAACCGGGAGCCCGCGTTACAGGTTTTTCCTAGTGCAGGTCCCACTGTGTATTGTTTTCTGTGAATACTTTTTTTTTTTTGGCTAAAATAAAGAATTTTTTTTTTATCAATAACATACCATCGTTTAAATGTTGCTCTTTTATTACTTAGATGTCGTGAGACCAGACGCGCACTATTCTAACAATATTATATGAAACGCTTATGTATTATACAATTTATTTATCATTATCAATCATGAGTAATCATGCGTACTCAAGAACCTTTCTCTACAATAAATAAAAAATCTGCATACATAGTAAAATTATATAACTATCGATAAATTAGGAAGCCAAAGTACTGCGGAGCGGTCATGCGTTATAAGACTTTATGTAATAAAATGTGTTAGTGAAACCACGCAGCGAAATGTATGGGTTCTTGAACGTTTTCTATATTTACAAGTCTTCGTATTAGTTGCTCGATTGGTTGGAATGTTGCGTGGCAATCAAGACCTGAAGTAATAGTTTACACGAGGGCCAAAATTAAAGAAACAGTATGCCTTATAAAGTACCGAGTGTAGGCAGCAATGAGCCTCTATCTTCTTAACTTGTGTTGGTCTTATCTTAGGTTGGCATAACATAGGGACCGCAGGCAACATTTTTTAAATCATTGATAGAATTTTCTCTATGATACCTTCCATTCTGTTCTATTCTCAAGTATTATCTGTGGGGGTGTTAGTGTCTACACTTGGGTCACTTGGCACCTATGATACCTTACATGGGGGGTCATCAGATACATAATAATGTTCATTTCACTAATCTAGTTCGATTCAACAGCAGATCAGGAAATTGTAAAAATGGGTTTCTCTTTTACAATCATTTGACTGTAAAACTGCTATTTCAATAAACTATTTAGCGGTTGTTAGAGGCCGGCAAGAAAAACAAATTCGGCGTTTCCTTCGGATGTTGATTGTAATTAATTGATTTGAGTTATTTAGCGGTTTTCATTAGGGTAATTAGGGGGAAAAGTGTGGGAGCGGTGTTAGCCCCAAATTGTTGTGGCTGCGAAAGCGCGGTCGAAATTCTTACGTTTTTTGGTAAGTGATTTTTTGGGCATGGAACGTTGCAAAGTCGTGTGTAATGTAATTATGATTATTATACGGCGAAATTAAACTCTTAATTTTATAAAGGGTGACATGTGAGCCTGTTGTTATACTAAATAAGGGTAACAACGTATTTTTTGTAGCTGCTTCTGAGCAGAATAATAAGTCCGTAGGTACTTTTATTAACAAGTAAATATCGTCACAAGTACACCTACTAGCTTTCAGTAACTTTAGTTTTTTGTTTTCTTTTATGCCTTTATGTGATATTTAGGGAAATAATATACGAGTTTGCTGTTCACCATTCTTCTATTCGGTAATAGACAACCTAAACATATAAACAAACTTATATATCAAAAAGGTCCAAACACCACATTCCTCCCCTACTATTTACAAAACAATATAAGCAACTTAAAAATCAATACATCCTTACACATTAATCCAACTAAAGTAATAAATCATTAACAAAACAAAATCAAATAATTATTTACATAAAATATTTCCTTCTTATTATAATTTACTTATATCTAGGATTCGGATTCCTAGTGGAACGTACTGGCCGACCACTGTCACCCACTGGTGGCTGAGGAGCAGCCTCGCCTCTACTCTCCTCCCCCTCTATATAAGTGCCAGCAGTAACATCGGTGCAGTCATAGTATGGCACATCATCATCATCTTCCACAATACCCTTATATTTCAGGAGGTGATCAACATGCTTTCTAACTTTCACATCTAAATCTCCTATGTACACTATATACATCATGGCACCTATCTTTTCTTCAACCTTGCCCAATTTCCATTCAGTCCTATTACCATTATTAAAAAAACATTTAGCCAAAACATAGTCACCGATACAAAAGTTGGCTCGCCTATGGCCACCGTACTGTCTACCTTGAGAGTCTTGCTGAGCAGAAACATTTCTCTGAGCTTCAGCCGACAGCGACACCGTAGCCGGCGCATCCTGCGGAGCTGGCGGCGGTGGTGAGCCTCGCAACAGATCGAAACGACCGCGCAACGTGCGACCGAACATTAACTGCGCAGGAGAAAAACCTGTCGTCAAATGAACCGAGTTCCTATAGTCAAATAAATATCTATTTACACCACTCTGACAAGCTGTTTGACTATCTCCCGGTTTTAGTATCACCTTCAAAGCCCTTTTTACCGTCTTAACGCTATTTTCTGCCTGGCCATTTGATGCCGGATGGTACGGCGCGCTGGTGATGTGGCTTATACCATTGTGCCCACAAAAACGCTCAAACTCGGCTGACACAAAATTGGACCCATTATCACTCACCAGGGTCTCCACCAATCCAAATCTGCTAAAAAGCTCTTCTAATTTTTCTAACACACTTTTAGTGTCCGTTTTGCTCATCACATAGCATTCTACCCATTTTGTATGTGCATCTACAGCAACTAGGAACTGCTTGTCGTGCAGTGAAAACATATCAATGTGCATGCGCTGCCACGGCCGCTCCGGGTATGTCCAGACCGCGAGCGGCGCGTGCGGCGGCGCGGGCCTCAGCGCGGCGCACGCGGAGCACGAGCCGACTATCTCCTCGATGTGCCGGTCGATGCCGGGCCACCACATACGTGCTCTAGCCTCTGTTTTACTTTTCACTACACCAAAATGAGAGCTATGCAGTTCATCTAGTAACTGTTTACGAAATTTATTAGGTATAACCAATTTATGGCCCCTAATAATGCAATCGTTCTCTCGAGACAGTTCATATCTACACCTATAGTATGGCCTCAAATCATCATCATTACATTTGGCAGGCCATCCATTCCTAATACAGTTCGACACTTTAATCAAAACTGGGTCTCGGCTGGTTTCAATTTTTACATCGGCTATTGTGATCGGTTTCAATAAAGAATCCGACATAAAATGTATATACAGTCCCGTTTCATTATTTTCGGAATTATCATATTTGTAGCTACCTATTGCTCGAGAGAGAAAATCAGCAACATTATCCTGGCTTCTAACGTACTCTATCTCGAAATTGTAAGCCGTCAAGAACAATGCATACCGCTGCAACCTGTTCGCCGCTAATTCCGGTACGCCCTTTTTGTTACCGAATATGGTGATCAACGGTTTGTGATCAGTCCTCAGAACAAACGGCTCTCCACGTCCATAAAGGTAATGGTGAAACTTTTTCACTGCGAACACTATGGCTGTTGCTTCTTTCTGAATCTGGGCATAGTTACACTCCGCTTTAGAAAGCGAACGCGAAGCGTAAGCAACGACCCTCTCCGTGCCGTCCGGCTGCCGCTGCGCCAACACTGCGCCCAGCCCGTGCGGACTCGCGTCTGACGTCACTATGGTCGGTAATTCGGGGTTGTAATGAGCAAGAACTTGATCCGATGCTAATTCAGTTTTTATCCTTTGAAATGCATCTTCTTGTTCATTCCCCCATACCCATTTGACCCCTTTTTGTAACAGCGCGTGCAACGGACTCAGAACACTTGAAGTGTTCGGCACAAAGCAACGGTAATAGTTCACCATACCTAGGAATGACTTCAATTCACTCTCATTCCTGGGACTTTTAGAGTTCAAAATGGCTTCTACCTTTTTCGGAGACTTGTGTAAGCCATGTCTGTCAATCAAGAATCCCAAATACTCTACAGACTCTTTGAATAACTCACATTTGTCCTGCTTCAAACGCAACCCTGCCTGTTCTAGTCTTTTCATCACTTCCTCCAGTCTTTTAAGGTGAATTTTCTTGTTTTCCCCAGTTACCAGAATGTCGTCTAAGAAGATGCAAACACCTTCAATATCACCTAAAAGAGTCTCCATCGTCCTTTGGAAGATGAACGGGGCATTGCTTAAACCAAACACCAATCTGTTGAAACAAAACAACCCTTTATGTGTGTTAATGCACGTCAAATACTTTGAATCATCTAGAACCAGTTGGTTATACGCTCGAGACAAATCAAGTTTCGAAAATTCTTGACCACCGTGCAACTTTGCAAATAAGTCCTCAATGCGAGGAATAGGATAATTATCCATGCAAACCATTTTATTCAGCGTTACCGAATAGTCAGCACACAGGCGTATATTTCCATCGGGCCGCAACACCGGCACAATAGGAGTAGCGATCTCGGAATGCTCAACCTTTTCCAGAATCCCTAACTCCACGAGGCGATTCAGCTCCTCTTCGACCTTTGCCTTCAAGGCAAGAGGAACGGGCCGCGGCTTGAAATACTTAAACTGTGAACCTTCTTTAATCTTAATTTCTATTTTATGCTTATTGAACGTACCTAATTCGTCCCTAAACAATTTCTCATATTTCTCTTTTAAGTACGTTTCATAGTCACCCCTTTGAATGTTAAGACAGTTCTCAGAACATAACTTCAAATTGAATGCGCCAATAAAATCCCGCCCTAGTAACACTGGTTGTCTTTCATCTGTGTCAATGACGTACATGCCAATCGTTTTGACAGAATTGTCAAATGATATTGGCAGATGTAAACAGCCCATCGGTGTTATTTTGGTGCCGTTGTAACAATTCAGTATCATATGACACGGCTTCAATTTATATTTATGTTTGAAATGCTTATCATACATCCCTTTAGGTAACACAGAAACAGCGCTTCCACTATCTACTTCGCACGAAATCTGTTCACTCGCTATCGCTACGATCTGTCGCATAGGCTCACCATTATAAGTTTTGATGTGAAACAATTCGCAATATTTACCGTCTACAATGTCGCTGTCGCTGTCCTCCGGCTGTAGGAAATTGTTTCGCCTAGACTTGCACATTCTTCTGAGATGGCCCTTCTTATTGCAATTCTGACACATCAAATTACTAAATCTACACTGGTCCGTCGTGTGGTTCCGGTAGCCGCACACCTTACACCTGCCTGCTCGTGTCTGCGCGGCGGGTGACGGCGCGGCCGCCGGCGTGGCGCGGCCCGCGCCGCTGCCCGCTCGCATCTCGTGCAGCTGCGGCGGCTCCCCGGCGCCTCGCGCGCCGCGCAGCGCCTGCCGCGCGCACCGCACGCCCTGCGCCAGCTCCAGTGCCTTGTTCATAGTGAGCGTCTCCACACTCTCCGCGAACAGTCGCTCCTTCTCCTTCGCGTCCTCCAGTCCGAGGACGAATCGGTCGCGCAGCGCCGTGTCGAGCTCCGTTCCGAACCCGCAGTACTGCGCCGCCCTCCGCACTCGAGCCGCCCACTCGGCCAGTCCCTCTCCCGCCCGCTGCTCCGCCTTGTAGAAAGTGCACCTTTCTGCGAAGCTGCACCTCTTTGGCTCCAGGTGCAGGTCTAGCAATGCTACAAGCGCCTTGTACTCCACATTGTCTAGTAAGGTCGGGAAGGCCAAGTCTTTTACGACCCGGTATGTGTCATCAACCAGCGCCGTCAGCAGCAAGGCTCTCCTTTTAAGGCCTGCTGCATCGTTATCTTCGGTAATGTCGTTTGCTATGCAGAACTGTACAAACCGGTCTTTGAAAATTTGCCATTCTTGACAGGCGTGGTCGAAATTTAGGTTACCACCGAATATACATGTGCTAGAACTCATAATGTATACCTTCCGCTCTTGCTATGTGTATTAATTTACTATTTACACTTCGCGTGGGGTCTTATTCGTCGCCAATGTGATATTTAGGGAAATAATATACGAGTTTGCTGTTCACCATTCTTCTATTCGGTAATAGACAACCTAAACATATAAACAAACTTATATATCAAAAAGGTCCAAACACCACACTTTAGCCATAAAGCACAAGTTTTATTAGGTAGTACTTTTATTTTATGAGTGTCATTTCTACAATCTGTTACTATGGGTCGTCTAAAGGCTGCGGAGTCAAGGATGGTACAAATACATATTTTATTATTATATACAATATTTTATTTACCGTCGTTTATACTTTTGTAACCGAGTTTCAGGAACCTTAAATTTTTCTTCGTAGTCATCTCATGGACTGTTTTGTATCTCCTGTTATTTAAACACAAAGATATGAATGTACACTGCCGTGCAAAGAAACAGTTCCACACACAAAAAGCCGATACCATACGACCCCAATTTTTTCAAACATTTAATTTTAAATTTGAATAAAATATTACCGTTTTTAGTAGGTAATATCCTGATGCTCTGTTAAATGTACTTCTATGTTGCAGAAGGCGTCATTAAGGTAGCCTTTTTCGTTTAGGAGTAAATTGCTGTTTTTCTTGATGAAACCTTTTCATTGCCCGTGAGTGTACATGCTGTTGAGTTTTATAAGTTTATAGTTGCTAATTCTGCTCATACTTGGCGTAGTAGGGTGGTCGTTTAGATCGCGGTATGGTTTGGTTTCAGCTGGTGTTCTTATATTCTGTATGCATTTGCAGTAAGTTCCTTGAAAAAATAAAATAAAATAAAACGAAAAATGAACGATTATTCTTTATATTACGACGTTTCATTGTGAATTGTGATTATGGTCTTTAAATTAGTATAAGTGCTAGAAAATAGAGTTTACATATGCTAGGCCATATGAGTACTCTTTTGGCAATATTTCTAAACTATATTTTCAATGTTTGTCATGTGTCTTTGATGTATTGGTTTTTAGATTGTATAGGATATCTACTGTGGTTGTTGGGGTAGGCCGAGATTGTCTGATCGATTCTCGGTAGGAATCGATTTTATCGAAAACGAAACCTGTTTGAAGTAGTTTCTTGGAAAGTTGATCGATATCCGCTGCATTTTATATGATGCAAGGTATGTTAACTCAATTATATTATGTCGACAAAACAACAAACATAGCAAAATACTTATTTTAGTCCCTACCATTAATTACTTGTTCTCTCTCTGAAACTACAATACCGCCCCGAACTCAGACAAACTAAAGGGCTCTCAATTTTCATTTTAAATGGTAAATTGTTAACCCTTTCAGCCCCTTTGAATCCCGCGGCGAATTAAACTCGTATTTACCTGCCGTTTAAAGTGTTTTGTTTCAACCCTCAAGTCGAAATTGTGTGACAAAGGTGGTCGATTGTTCGGTCGGATTAATTGTGGATGGATCGTGTCAGGGGATTATTCGATCTATTGTAACTAACTACTTTTAGTTTTGGTCTGTAAATGAATTTATTGTACACATGTATTGCGTGTGTGTGTATTGTATTGTGAGATATCTTGTGAGTATATTACATGTGTGTGGGTATTGCGTGTGTGTTTGTAGTAAACATGCGGGCAGGCTCCAAGACGCGAAGAGAAGCTTTAAGGTAGGCCACTGGCCACTGGCATTACCGCTAGGTGGCGCTGTAAAGTAAACAAGGGAATAATTTTGCTCTGTATATATTAATTGTTATTTATCACCACGAGTGCCGTAATATTGATTTTTTCAGTGATAAATGATCAATTACAAGTTCACCAACTGTGAAAGTGTTATCTTGTGAAAACTCAATAAAATTAGACTTTTGTCAAGTGATAAGTACAAAATAACTTATAAGTGAAATACTGCGGTGCCTTTCTAAAATAAACTCTGTACTCTCAAATATCACATCATAAACTAAGTAAATCGTGTTAATAAATGCAATATTAAAGTGTCTTTAGTGATAACAAGTGAAAAAATAGTACAAAACAAAGTGATCGTTACGTTCGCGGTGCAAAGTCCACTAACTGACTTTTTTTTTTGTTTTGTTTTCTTCGATAGTTATTGTACTATTCACCATTACCATCAAGCATCTCGGTGGTCGAGCCGTTCTTGTGATTGCTTTTTGAGACATAAAGTATCACTGGGCGCTGGTTCGATCCCCGCTAAAGTCATATCACCTTTTTCTAAGTTGTCTCACTTAAATTAAGTGGAAGCAATGAATTTCTTTGGGAATATCACTATAAGAAAACCAAAACGTACACAATCAGAAACACAGGTGACGGATGACGAAAGTAGTACATCGAAAACCACTATAGATGTCTCCACAAACAGCATGCCTGAGCTATCTGATGAGGAAGATGAAGAAAAACATCGCTCCAAATCTGAGATAGTCCGTTTAACAAACGAGCTAAAAATAGCACATAATGAAATCATTAATTTAAACTTAGAAAATGAACAGTTGAAAAAACAAATAGAGGACCTACAGAAAAAGAACACTATGTGCAAAAAAGTTGCAGACAGCCTTATAAATGAGTGTGTCACACCTAAGAAAAAAAAGTCGCAGCTCTTAAAACCTCAACAGATACCATATAGTCCTAAACCTTGTTCATCCAGGGAAACACCGAAGAATAAAAGCAAAGGGGTTCTGAGACAGTCTAGCCCCTTGTCAGCAAGCACTGAAGAAAATAGAGTACAGTCTAAACGGTCATTAGAAATAGTAAATCAAACCTCTTCACAGGCTACGAAATACCAGAGGAGAAAAATTTGCCTACTGACCTGCAACAAAAGAAATGTGGTCCGTGAGATAGCGGACAGTATATTTCCAAGAGAGAACTTTAGCGTCTGTCATTTCCTAACCCCGAACGCTGGACTCAAAGACCAACTACGCGGCCTGAATGAAAAACTTGCCAGATATACAAAATATGACTTCTGTGTTGTTATGATAGGGCAGGAGGAGTTCGCTGAAACCAAGAATTATCATACCCTAATAGCACATTTAAGAAATGTGTTACAGAAAATAGAACACACGAACATTATTATATGTACTCCTACGTTTAAATATGGAGAGCACCACAATATGTTCAACTGGAGAATCGAGCTATTTAATAACCTTTTGTATTCAGACGTAGTAAAACATGAATACGCCTACCTCTGGGACTCAAATGCGACGCTGTTCTACGACTATAGAATGTTTACCAGACGTCATGGATACTTGAACAACAGAGGGCTTAGAAACATATTGAATTGTTTACATGAACAGATCGAGATGCATGCAAAATTCATTGAGCAGAGTAATAATGGTGCTCTCACTACAAACTACAATGAACAACTTTTTCGTGAATCGTCATAATGAGTGTGAACGCAATAATTTAGGGACCATAGTAGATTCACTCATAGTGTTTCACCAAAATCTTTGTTGTATTTCTAATAAAATAGATGAACTAAGCATATACTTGAGTGAATTAAATAAGAAACCACACTATTTATGTGTTAGTGAACATTTTTTGCACAAAGAGTCTATCTTACACCTTAATCTAGAAAATTACAAACTAGTTTCATATAACACAAGGCCCAAGAAAAGAAGGGGTGAAACTCTAATATTAGGATTGGAAAATAGGGATTACGAGGAACTTGCGATTTGTAAAAAATTATATAAAATAGAATCTTTCGAAGTATGTGGTGTTATAGACAATAGAACATCTCTTAATATATGTTGTTGTTATAGGAATCCAAAAGAAAACAATTTCAATGTATTTTTAGAAAAATTAGAAACTCTATTGGAACACTTTTTTAACAAAGCATGTATAATATGTGGAGACTTTAATGTCAACATTCTGGTAGATAGCAAACAGAAGAGCGAATTTATGAGCCTTATTAAATGTTACAACTTCAGGCCACTTATAAATTCAGTCACATATATAAGAAATGACTCGGAATCAGGACTGGATAATTTTCTCACTAACTTGCCTGAGTCTCTTGTTCTTGATACTCAAGTAGATCATAACGGAATCGGAGATGGGCACGCTGGAATAACTTGTTCTTTAGATATTGAACATATCGAATCAAAAAAGGAAGAACAGTATGTTTATGTAGAACGGAGAATATTTAACGATAAATCAAATATGATGTTTAGAAGTAAAATACTTCAGCAAGATTGGAATGCCATGGGTATAAACACTTTTGTCCAAAAAATTGTAGGAGTTTTTAAGGAAAGTTTCAAGAAATCAAAAAAAAGATTAAGAAAAAAAACTATTCAATCATTAAAATGGATTACGAAGGGTATCAGAGTGTCAAGCAAGATGAAGCGAATTTTAAACGCAGCAAAATGGAAAAATAATTGCGAATATCGGAAAGCATACATAAAATTGTACAACAGGGTAGTACGACATGCCAAAAGAAATGCTGTGAAGAAGGAAATTGAAAAAGCCAAAAACTCTACAAAACAAATCTGGAAAGTAGTAAATAGGCATAGAAATAAACAAAGTTATAATAATAATATAAATAATATGATTTTAAAAATCGATAATAAAGCTGTAGATAATCCTATTGATATTGCAAATATTTTTTCTGGACAATTTGATCAGGCTAATGTGGAGTCACACGGTGATGTAGATGCTGCATTAGGAATTCTCAAAAATTATACAAACAGGATTAATGATGATATAAATCTGAGACTCACGACCCCGGAAGACATAGCTAAAATTGTTAAATGTATGGAAACAAAAACATCATCTGGCTATGATGAAATCCCAATCTGCGTATTAAAAAATAACATAGACATTTTAGCAGAACCTCTCAGTACATTTTTTTAATAACTGTCTGAAGAACGAAATTTTTCCAGAGCAGCTAAAAATTGCTAGGATACTACCTGTTCACAAAAAAGGATCTCGCACTGATCCTAAAAAGTATAGACCCATATCACTTTTACCAACTCTATCAAAAATCTTTGAAAAAATTATTAAAAATCAATTGACACTCCATTTAAACTTTAATAACGTAATTAATAATAGACAATTTGGCTATCAAAAATCAATTGGCACAATAGATGCAGTAGATTTATTAGTAAATGATGTAACGATGATGCTTGACCAAAAAATGAAAGTAGCATGCTTATTCCTGGATCTAAGTGCTGCCTTTGATTTGGTGGATCATGAAATTTTACTTTATAAATTAAAACACTACGGAGTCAGAGGTAAATTTTATAACCTACTACAGTCATATCTTAGTAATAGGAAACAATTTGTAGAACTGCTTACCATAGAGGACGACCATGAAACTGTACATAGATCAAACTTAGTTAAAATTGCTAGAGGTGTGCCTCAAGGATCTATCTTAGGCCCGATACTATTTATTATATTTATTAATGATTTAATTAATTACGTCACTAGATCTGTACCCGATACTCAATTAGTTGTATTCGCGGATGATACTAACGCAATATTCAATTCTACAGACATAGACTCGCTTAACGAGAAGGTTCACATGGCCATAAGTGCCTTCTGCAAATGGTTTAGTATCAATAATTTAAAACTAAATGCAAGCAAAACAAATGCAATGCTTTTCAAATCTACATGTAGGAGCAATGACGAGATTAATGTTTATATTGATGGTAAAAAAGTGGAATGTGTAGAATCTGCAAAATTTCTAGGCATACAGATAGATTGCCACCTGAACTGGAAAGAGGAACTCAAGTCAATTGAAAGTGCTCTGAGCTCGGCTTGTTTTGCCCTCCGTAGTCTAAGAGATGAACTAAAACTAAAAAATCTCATGCAAGTCTACTATGCATTAGTCGAATCTAAATTGCGCTATAGCATACAGTTTTGGGGTAACAGTTACCACTATAATATGAAAAAAGCATTTGTAATGCAAAAAAGGGCTGTGAGAACAATGTTACGAATTCCACAGCAACAATCCTGTCGGGAACTATTTGTTCAACTTGGCATACTTACCGCGCCATGCCTCTATATCCTGGTGTGCACATCTAATCTCATCAAACACTTAAATAAATTCGAGTCTGCTGCAGAAAGGACAGAAAGATTAAAGACTAGGCGAAAAAACCTAAAAACTGAAATGTGTCCACGGCTTAACATTGTTAAACACACACCGAGATATCAGGCCCTGCTTCTGTTTAATAAACTACCAAGTGATCTAAAACAGATTGTCTCCCATACTAAATTCAAAAACAATCTAAAAGCGTATTTGTTAAAGAAGGGTTACTATAGTGTGGAAGAATATTTAAGTGATACTGATAAGTCTGACATCTTTTTATAATTAATAAGTGTAGAGAATTGGTCAAATATCTCACAATAAAATAAAAATGATCTTCCTTCAATAGCTTTTATTATTGATCTCAAAGTTTGTTATTTTATATGTCAAAATGTCATGTTACTTGTCACCGTACTTTCTTTTTATAAATCAAAAAAGGATCATCAATATTCTCCCGGCCAAAAAAAATACATAAATTTAAAAAGATACAAAATAAAATTCATTCAGAGCTACCTAACACTATTAGTTTAGTTAGTGGTCGCCGCAATATGCCGCCCGACGTCCGAATGTCCGCTACTCTACATAAACCGTCGGGCCCAGGGAAAACTTTAACAACCACTCCTCTAAGCCAAACATTCCTAGGTAGAGATGGATCCGCCACCAAAACCAAAGACAGTAAGTTTCAAGAAACCAGGGCCTGTCGTCCATTTGAGTTTTGTGGCGTCATGTCGCTTTGCCCTTGTCGCTTCATCGGCAACATTTAACTCGCCTGGTAACCACTTCCATTCATCTGAATTTGACAGCTCTCTGATTTCGGATATTCGATTCGAGACGAACGATTTCTTGTCTTGCGGGTTGTTCTGTAACCAGTGCCACACTACTCTGGAATCTGTCCAAAAAAAACGATCCACAATATTCAGGTCATGCTCCCTTTGAACAGTGGCGCCTAGTCGAGCACCCATGAGAGCCGCTTGAAGCTCTAGACGAGGTATGGTAATCAATTTCAATGGTGCGACTCTACATTTTCCAGCTGCAAAGGCTACCTCACCGTTGTGTCTACGCAAGTAAGCTACTGCCGAAAATGCTTGTTCTGAGGCATCCACAAAAACGTGCAGTTGAAACTGATCGAAAGCACTGAAACCATAACAACGAGGTACCATAAACTCTTCACACGACTTTAAATCTATCAGGAATTCACTCCAGGTTCGTGTAAAGGTATCACCTATTAACTCGTCCCATTTCACGCCGCTTCGCCAAAGTTGCTGCAACAAAATTTTGCCTCGAATTAATAATGGACCAAGGAAACCTAAAGGATCGAAAACAGACATTATGACTTTAAGCATTTGACGTTTAGTGGGTTTTTGTGATCCGTCGACAATGTCTGCTTCCAACTTCTTGAAACTCAGGTCGAACCCAAGAGCATCTTTCTGTGGCTTCCATATCATTCCCAAGGTACGCTGAGAGCTCTCCGTTTGCAATAAGCTAACCGACGGCGTCTCTGTTGTCTCAGGAAGACATTCAGGTTTATTCGATACGAAGCCTCTTATCTCGAATCCACCAGCATGGTGAATCGCAGTGACGTCGGCTACTAGTTGCTTCATCTCTTCAACTGTGTCCACGCTATCACAATAGTCATCTACATAGTGTCTTCTTTTAATAGCTATCACGGCGCGCGGATGAGATTCAGCATATTGGTCAGCATTCTTTCTAATAATGTACGTAGCAGTACACGGGGATGATTTCGCGCCAAAAATCATCGAAGTCATTTTGTACGTACGGGGAGGTTGATCTCTATTCATCCCACGCCACAAAAATAGTTGCGATTTCTGATCCTCTTCGTTAATTTTGACACGCATAAACATTTCTTTGATATCTCCCGTAACTGCTACCGCCCTCTCTCGGAAACGGAACAAAACACCAACTAATGAATTAAGAAGGTCAGGGCCTGCTAGCAACTCCGTATTCAGAGAAATGCCTTTTGTTTCTGCTCTCGCATCATGCACTAGCCGAAGCTTTCCCGGTTTAGACGGATTGCGTACTCCGAAATGTGGCAAGTACCAAAGTCTCGGGCCGGCCAAAGTTTCATGGACATCTTCTGCATAATGTTTTTCCAGTAAATTATCCACCTGCTTCGAATAGTCAATCGAGAAAGCGGGGTCAACGTCCATCATCCTCTCTATCACCTTCAGTCGCTGCACTGCGCTCCCTTTATTCTCCGGCAGAGCGACGTCATCCGATCTCCACAGCAGCCCGGTCTCCCATCTGTCACTGATCTTCCTGGTCTTCGCGTCGAGAATACTCATAGCTCGCTGTTCACCTGGTGAAAACTTATCATTCTCCTCATGTTTTACACCAAGGCTATCGACTCGAAAATAATCCTTAACCAAGTCATGTAATTCGACGTCAGCTTCAGAGTGATGGAGATGGTTTGTGAATTCTTTGTTTACCTTATAACTAGATGATACGAATCCGTGAAGTACCCAGCCTAGGTTAGTCCGCGAAGCAACAGGCTCGTTCGCTCGTCCTTCTCGGTTCTCTCTTATCAATATCAGCTGTAAATAATCCTGGCCAATTAGAATCTCCGGATAGCCATCATACTCCTCTAGCGGTACATCCTGTAAATGTAGACAACTTTCTATTAATTTTCTATCGACCTTTTGTGTGGGCAAGCGGAGTGAGTCTACAGTACGTATTTTCGGCAAATAAAAGGAACCCGTAGAAGTGTGTAACGTCACGGCAACTGCAAGGCTATGGTTCTCTCTTTTCGTTTCGCCGACAGCGCCCTGCAAATTAAGGTTCACGCGAGGACCCTCTGCACCAATTTTTTCAGCTAGGCGGGAGTCTATCAAGCTTATGGTAGACCCCCCGTCTATCATGACACACGTGCGGACGCTACCAGCAGGACCCTCCACATTGACAGGTAAGACTCCTACATACCTCCGCCCCTCTTGTTCGGGTTTAGTCCATAAGTTGCTACTCAGTCGTTTTATCATTATCGCCATTAGACTGCTTACTTTTGGTCCAATTTAGCCAGTCTTCGCGATGAAGCAATGTGTGGTGCCCACGACTACACGTGGCACATTGACGTCTGGACCTGCAGCGCTCACGTCGATGTTTGGGGCTGAAACATTTGAAACACAGCTTCTTATTACAAATCCAGTCCCATCTCTCGTCCACAGACCTAGCACTAAATGGAGAACAGCTGTCCAAGTCGTGACCATCTTTCTCGCAGAAGGGACAGTGTGGTCGTGTTGTGTCGGTCTGCCCACCGCGCTTCTGAAAGGAAACTGCATTGATCGAAGCCATATTAGTCGCGTTGGCCGCACCGGAATCGGAATAATCATCGACCATCGCGAGCACAGGATGACGGCCAAAACCTGAGGAAAAAGTCTTAGTCTTTAGTTGCGGCTCCATTACCCCAGCCCTACACACTAGTTCGGCCTCACGCATCAAATAATCGGATAATGCGGCTAATTTCGGACGGCGGGCGGCATCTTGGGTAACGCTATAATCTATCCACCTATAAACTAAGTTCTCAGTTAATTTATTTACAATTTCCATTACCAAATCCGGGCTGTATAAATAATCTGAACAGTTGGTCGCTGTGATTGCAGCTAAACAATTTGAAACTTTAGTCGCGAGCGTCACTAACTCGGTCCTAGAGCCACTTAGCTTCGCTATTTTCTTTATTTCTCCAATAATCTTCTGCACTATAAGATCTGGTCTTCCAAAGCGCATTTCGAGGGTCTTCATGATCTCTTGGGCCGAGGACACGGTGATGATGCGGGCCGCTACCGTCTCCCACGCCTCTCCACGCAGGCATCTCTGTAGGCGGGCTACGTTTTCGTCTTCCGAGTACTGGCCTATTCTAGTCGTCGACTCGAAGGCGTGTTTGAAACGCAGCCATTCGAGTGCATCGCCAGAGAACGTAGGCAGGTCTCTGGCTGACAGGCGGCCTAGCAATTTGTCACTTCGATTCGCTTCAGGCTTGGGCGAGTGATTTTGATTAAGCCAATGTACCACTCGTGAAAGCGAGGCACGACTTGAGGCCTTCTCCACTCGTGAAAGCGAGGCACGACTTGAGGCCTTCTCCACCTCCTCGACCTCTATTTGGGCCTTTTCCTCCTCTAGTCCAGCCTCTATCCTTGCGCGCTCAGCCTCCAGGCGCCGTTGCTCCAACTGTCGTTGCTCTTCCAGGCGCCGTTGTTCAATTTCCAGCCGTCTCTCCTCCAGCTCGGCAAGCTCTCGAGCCGCCCGAGCCTCCGCCAGCCGGCGCATGGTCGCGGCGCTGGAGCGCGCGCTCGATGATCGATCGGAGCACGGCACCCTCGGCTGTTGGTCGTCAGGCCCACTTTCTTGGTCAGCACTTACTTCATTTTTGTTTAATCTAGCACTACGGCGTAGTGGTCGATCCATGCCGGACTCGATTGGACCACAAATGTAGAGAATTGGTCAAATATCTCACAATAAAATAAAAATGATCTTCCTTCAATAGCTTTTATTATTGATCTCAAAGTTTGTTATTTTATATGTCAAAATGTCATGTTACTTGTCACCGTACTTTCTTTTTATAAATCAAAAAAGGATCATCAATAATAAGTAATTTAAATTTTAACTTAATTCTAATTGTTGATAATATTTTAAATTTAACATAACCTATCCACATGAGATTTTTAATGATTATTATATTTTGTAAATTGAATATAGATAATAATTTATTGTTTGACTTGTATAACACATCATATTAATTAATTATATTATGTTACGTGGTGGTGGTGTAGACATTAAGATTTTCAAATACAATTGTTAATATTGTTATATGAAATAAAATACAATACAATACAATACAATACAATAGTACATATCACCATCAGCCAACAACATTCCAAGTCCCGCCAAAGTGTTGCTGTTGCCCGTGAGTTTCGATCCATTTTCTCTATCTACGTGAAGTATTTCCCGCCCAGCATTATTTTACATTTAATATTTAATCTTAGTGGTAATTACCCGTTTTTCTTCTTCCGCAGACTGCAGATCATGCTGCAGCGGCGCAAGAAGTACAAGAACCGCACCATCCTCGGCTACAAGACGCTCGCCGAGGGCGTCATCAAGATGGACCAGGTGAGATGACACGCTTTATAATAGTGTAACCTCTTTATGGGGCGTTTGCACGGGTGGCTATAGCCGGTGTAATGTTTGCCGCACGGCTAAAATTTGCCGTCTGAATTGGTATTTTGTGCATAGGATGCAAGTGACTGATGAGTTTGTAGTTTGATGAGGCAATTTGTCAAGCGACTAGTCTCACGGCAAAAATGAACCCATGTTAACGTCTTATGACCTGCATGAAATGTATGTTTAGTTTTATCCGATGTGAGATGGGATAATCTGAAAACCAGCGCTGAAACGTTGGCCACAACTTACAGCAGATGCTGACATTGTACCATTTTGCCATTTTTTTATTCAATACACTTTTTAATTTTATTGCATGTTTTTTGGCAAATAAATGAATTTTCTTTCTTTCTTTCTTTCTTATTACGGACATAAGGTAAAAAATGCGTTGGTTATTTTTGGACCACTGGTGAAAATTAAAATTACCTTGCACCTACTGGTGCAAGATAAACTTGAGCTTTGAGTTTTTCAATGACCAAACCTGTATTAATTAACCACGTTACTCATCCAATACCTTGAAATATTTAAAAAATATCTGCTGAAAATCGCACTCGGTACGGCTGCAATTTAGTAGGTACACTGGACGCCGCTCTGTTCTGTCGTCTACCAGCCCCTCTAGTACGGGTTTTGCTATTTATGAAAACGAAAAAAGTTTACGTTTTCTCCTGTCATCTGCATACATTATCTGTCAAAAGTTTCATCATAGTTTACGTTAGAGGCGCCACTTAGTATGCGAGAAAACGTAAACTTTTATAGTTTTCGACAAACTATCAAACTTGAACTAGACCCCCTGAGCTCTATTAGTCTTTGGGCGATATTTGCATAGCCGTGTTTTATAAAAATGAAATTGGTTTTCTTTGTAAAACAGATCGCGTTATAAATATTTAAATTTATTCACTGCATAACAAAATTCTGCATTTTATGCAAAATCAAAAGCGGCGCTGCATTATTGCACTGACTTTAAACCCCTACTGCAAAAGAGGGGTGTTGTTTAAGGTGACGATTGTGTAGCTGTAAGCACGTAGACACGTAGATCCAAAATGTTTCAATTTTTAGAGGAAAGATCGGAAGTTCAAAATTGTTCCAATAATCACATTATGCGCTCATTTGTCATCAATAGTATCAATACTGTTAATTACTGTGGGTGGATAAATAAATAAAATTGTACCTACATCATATTTTACAATAGAAAACCCCAATTCACCGGAACTAAGCCACAGCTAATCGACCTCTGACTAATGACGCCTGCGACTATGTTCATGAATTTTAATTTTAACGGCGCCCCGCGTTCGTCATTTGTTAAAACTCCCGTTTCAGCTGAGTCACAGCTGACAAAGTCACTTGAAATACTTAACTTTTCATTTCCTACAGTCTCTTTGTTATTTTTGTCTTTCGTAATTAAAGAAAGAAGGAAAAGTTAATGTGTAAATTGTGAATAACAAGGTTGCTAAGAAAATGTATGGTGCATTCGTTTTTGATATGTAACAATCACAATCTTTATTCCGCGATATATATCTCGTGGTAGCCGAAAAAGCTGCGTATGACCTAGACTAGTCTACACAAAAAAATGCCAGATTAATATTTAGCATTATGGCATTTTTGTAATATTCACATTTTAAGTTACACGTATGACGTCACGCTCTCACCGACGAAGCACCTGCGAGTGGGAGCAACGTTCGGTTGCAGACATATCTCCAGACTTAACCTCTGCCCATTTCCTTCGCAGGTACTCCAGCGCTCCATGGACACGGAGCTCGAGCTCCACTCAGTCCGCGGCAAGGCGGCGGCGGGGGCGGGCGCGGGCGGGCAGCCCGTGGCGCGCCTCGGCATCACCGGGCTCGCCTCCACGCCCGTCGACCATGATACTAAGAATAATAACACGATGCTTATTAATGGTGAGTTTATACAGTACCT
The DNA here is from genome assembly GCF_932276165.1 of Plutella xylostella. Classification (NCBI taxonomy): domain Eukaryota; kingdom Metazoa; phylum Arthropoda; class Insecta; order Lepidoptera; family Plutellidae; genus Plutella; species Plutella xylostella. Next base: position 8,520,822 of record NC_064005.1, read on the forward strand.
GCTGTGACGTTAAAAAGCTTCTGTATGATGCAGAGGCCTAGGGATACGTCTCTCAGGACCAATCGTGTATGTAGATCATGATCCATGAGTCTTTTTGTGCAATATACTACTGCGAACATCTCTGAAGGACAAGCAGGTGGCAAGATCCTTTTCCTCGTCAGTTTTCTCTCCGGGTGACCAATTATGGCAAGCCAGAGATGAATTATTTATAGAGTCTTCTTGACAATCTGATTGGTGTAGTCGCTACTGCTGCCTTTCCGCTATTATACATTCGCCTTCTCGTAATTTGTAAATACGTGAATCAATCTCGGAAAACTTCAGTCAATTCAATCACGCACAATTTTCATACGAGCAGGATTGGTCCGAGCATACTTTTATCTTATTAACCCCTCTTTATTTACATTCCCCAGAACGAGGCTACTCGGACGAAGAAGAGGAAGGCGAGTTCAGCTCGATGGAGGAGGCGGATGACGTGACGTACGGAGAGCGGGCGCGCCGCCGCACGCACTGCCGCCAGCTCGAGTTCAACAAGACCGATATGAGCTATACTAAGGTGAGAGGGATGGGGGTAGGTTTGTTGTTGCGATTTTAGATGTGGATTGTAGAGTCCATGAGAGTAAACGAACGTAAAGTAATGGGGCGATTGCACCTAACGAGTACAGTGGATAGTCAGTGTCTTCGGCCGAGCACTCGGTCACTTGCTAGCCGTGCATTGGTCGAGGATCGGCCGAGGCTACTGTCTCACCACTGTACTCGTTAGGTGTAATCGATCCTTAAGCGTCTGATGAGTACAGATAGTGTATGCTAAGTTAGGTCATTGGGTGCAATGTTCGATTAGCGAAAAGTTAACTCTGTGTGACCAGTTCCCTAGTGCAGGTTTCATAGTTTGCAAAAACGAAAAAAGCTTCGTTTTCTTCAGTCATCTGCTTAATCTGTAAAAAAAATCACGATACTTACGTCTAGAGGCGCCACTTTGTATGAGAGAAAACGTAAACTTTTATAGGTTTTGACAAGCTACATAATTATAAAACCTGTACTAGACCTACAGCGCTATTCAAATTTATGTTTGGTCTTCAGCTAAAAATCAATAACTAAGGAATGAAGAATGCAGGCGTAGGTCACCTTTATACTAGGAAATCAGGTAGATATTATAGCTATTATTTTGAAAATGAATCCCCCCCACACAATCTAAAAGTACCAGGGCCCCATAACACAGCAGTGGTAACCCACAGTTGTCGCGCAACTACTCGTCGAAGCAAGAGCGGGACAGCGACAGCGAAGTAGAAGATAGAAACAAGCGGGCTGCGCGCGGGAAACTCGCGGTGAGCTGCGGTCTCGCTCGCACTTCTATACCTTGCATATACAGTTGTCATGGTGTTATCTCGCTCCCTCCTATAGCGTTAGTACAGGTTTTGAGGTTTAGGGAACGGAATGAGATGCTGTTTTCTTCTTTCTAGCATACTCTAGTATTCAGTAAACCTTTGATAGAACACTTCCACTTCATAATTGTAATATTCTATTAGCCAGATTGTTTAGAAGAAACTGTAACTTGTGTTAGTTTTCATAAACCATCAAAACCTGTATTAGTCCCTCCGTAGAAACGTCTAGCTCTCTAGGCACCTCTCTAACTTATGATGCAATATTTATATCGAATTTTAGTACACTGACAAATTTTCTGAATCCTTACAATTAGGTGAGATGTTAAATACTTCAGTAGGATATGAAATATTGCTGGTTTGTGTTTCTTGGTTTCTATAGGTACTATCCCTTTTCATGGAGTGAAATTTCAGTCCTATCATTGTCCTGGTTTGTTGGAAATATCCCTTTCATTTCCCCATTATTTTGCGTTAATCGTGTTTGTGAAAATATTTTGGGCGTTGGGTTTTGAAATATTATACAAAAAGGAATGCCACATTACCAATAAAAGTATGAAAAACACGAGTGTTTGAATGGTCTGACAACGCTAACTTCGCACTGCCTATAAGATGGGAGATTATTTTGCCATAATAAATTTGTTTCTGTTGCAAAGTTACAGTTGTTGGACTGTCCCGTCCTATTTAGAGATGATGTGCGATTAAAGTATGTTATCTCGCAAAATTTGCATATAGATAAGAAAGTTATCATCGGGTTTTTATCCGATGCAGTAGTGTCAGTGTCTGTGACCGCATAACACCTTGAAATAGTGTCATGGAGGTAATTAACAAGTGCTGTTTTTGTGTTATAGTTTTGAGTTGTTACCCGTTAATATTCTTCTACATTTAACTACTACTGTAGGTAACTTAATATCTAGAAACATAAAACATCTTCGGTATCGGGAAATTATAAATGAGTATGTCTTAAATTGATTTATGTAAAAATATGTACTACTATAACTACTTCATAGTTACTGTAAATATACTGCACTGATTATATTTTCCTGTTCAATAAGGTTCATTTTGTGGATTTATGAAACTATGTTTTGAATTGATTTAAAATCAACTATCACTATTGGCTGCCATCATGCATTAATTTGTCCTTTTGTCTACTTATCTAAATTTAGAACGAAATACTTACTACTTTCATCAGTTCCTCCTGACTTAACCACCTCAACCGCCTATATCAATGTTTCTCATCACCCTTCCAGCAACGCAACCTGAAGCAGAAGTTCGCGGCCCTCCTCCGCCGCTTCCGAGTGCCGGAGGAGCTGGGCGAGCGCGGGGCGGCGCGGGGCGCGGGGGGCGCGCAGCGGGACATCGACGAGCTGTTCCAGGTGGGTCCTGACTGTCACTAGTACAACGTACTATGTAGGATATAGCCCCTCGATGAGCTGGGCGGCAGGTTAATAATGACATAATTACGCCTGTCTCCCGGAGGGGCAGACAGGGGCGATGGATATCCAATATATGCATATATAAATAACCGATTGCTGCTGACTGTTCACACAGCCGGTAAGGAGTCGCTGTTCGTTGCTGATTGGCACCGCAAGAGTTTTTCATTTTCCACTTGGTAATAATCGTTTAGCCATCAGTTCAGACGTCATATCAGCATAATGTACGGTACTCATACACTAGCTATTACTATAAAATAGCCCCAGCGATAGAACTACGCACTCGCTTTCAACTAGTTTCTAATTCTAGTTCTACTCGCTACTCCGTCATCATTGACGGTGGGACAAAACTGCTTTAGATGCCCACAAGAAACTCATCGACTATCTTTTATTATATTTATATTTTATTACCTATCTATTCCAGGAGCTAGAATCCCTCTCCTGCGGCGAAGGCGACGACTCAGGGCCAGACCAGATGGACACCATTAGCATCGGCTCCACGCCCAAGCCGTCCATCCGGCCGTTCTTCAGCAGCAGCCGCTCGCTCGCCACGCAGAAGCACCAGCGAATGTCTAATGGTGAGGGGGGGGGAGGGGAAGTAGAGGGGACAGGGGTGGGGATGAAGGCTCTCAAAAGCGTTAGCTAAAAGGGGTAGACAAGTAGATGCTGAAGTGCAAAAGTAAGCTTGGACCATTTCCCACCACCCTAGTCTATTGCGGGTTGGTGAGTTCACTTGTCTAGATGTGCTAAATCTACGATTCTTCACGATGTTTTCCTTCACTGTAAGAGCGATGGTATACATTGTACTTAAATTCCAAAGGACTCATTGGTACAAGTCAATGACGGGATTCGAACCCGCATCTCTGGCGTGCGAAGCGGGCGTCTTACCCGTCTGATCTAACACCGTTCGAAATTTATCAAAATGCTGTTGGGATTTATGTAAAAAAAACGTAGTCAGCATAAACATATTTTAGAAAACATAGCATACTGCGCTTCAACAAAATACACTCAAAGACAGTGCAAACTATGAATGTGTGTGCTTACAAATTGATTTCGCAGACTTCATATGCATAGAAAACATATAATATTTAACTAATAGAGTCAATATACAAATAGACATAAAAATAGTAGATACATTATGTAGATTTAGGCAAAGATGGGTTACAGGTTTCTTAAATATTATGTTGAATTTTTACCACTTTAATCTAATATTATTTTTAAAGGTTTTTTATTTATATGGCAAATTAATATCAAAGGTTTTATCAGAAACCTGTAACCAGAACTCTTGTGAATTTAAAATAGTTGTGGCAATGATCTTGAACTGTGAATTGAAAAGGGCAAAGTCATCTTTTTTATTGGTTCATAACAAAATACCTACCTATTTCTAATTGGCGTTTATCTCCTTTAGATATATTTTTAATGGTCAATTGTCTATCGTTCAAGATCAGTGCTGCAGCCTTTACATAGCCATATACATAAAGATTTTTTGATTGTGATATTTATAATTTTGTTTGTGTTATGTTTTGCTGTGTGCAGTAGTAGTGCTTGTCTGTGTGTCGGTGGGACGGACCCTCAAATATATATAAAAGTATATAATATACTTTATAATAGTATAAAAATATATATTATCCCTATCAGTTATAGTTATCAGTTACGTAAGTTAAGTCTTGGTTATTAAAACATAATTAATCGTTTCGGCAGAGATACCACTGAAGAATACGATCAACAACCTCTTACCAAGTCTTTTCCCGTAGAATTTATCTCTTAAAAGTACAAATATTAGCGGCTAGATATTACAAAAAGTTGAGCTGTAGAAAAAAATTAAGTATTTGAAGTTTAATTTTTTGCACCATTACGATTATTTTTCAAGAGTATTGAGACCAATATTGAAAAATCATCCCCGTTTCATGTATGTAACACAAAATAACTATTGTTTTAACAAACGTATTTATGCAATGATATCAGCTCAATTCCATATCCACTCCATTTATCCAAGAACACAAAACACAACCTTACCCCTCAATCACAAAGCCCACAACTCAAGCTACCAGCTTACCCGACCAAATCAAAACGTCCTAACACCCACCGCATCCGTCAAGCGAGATCCCACCTTAACTCCTAAACGCTAACGCTGACAATGGTCCGCCCGACACGCAGACTCAGTGTTCGCCGCGACGCGGCAGGGCAGCCTCGCCTCTACCGCCGAGGTCGTCGAAAAGAGAAGCCATTTGACCACAGGTAACTAGGAACATTCTCGAAGGACCAAAAAATGGCGGAAAAGTTGCTGGGAATTTTCGGGCGAAAAATTTGGAATATTTGTGGATATTAGCCTTTTGGTCGGATGAAGGAGCGATCCTATGAGTATATTTACCCTACAGCAATACTTATTTTTGGATTCAAAAGGTGTGAATAGAGCCTGAACGATCGAGAATCAAGCTATAGTATTTTATATTGCGCTTTATATTATTATAAAACGATGTGCTTCGTAGTTCCCGGCAGTTTTTCCGTTTAATTTAAGTTTCGTTTGTAAATAATTTAGCGAGCTTTTGTCTGACTGTCTTTTTAGTTTCGTTTTCATATTTCCCACTTTCATACTTGCACGAATGCATGATCAAACTACTACAACTAAAACAACTTGTAATCTTTTTTCATTTCAGTCGTAAATTACTCTTCAAATTATAAATTTTAATGTTCTATGATGTTGTTTAATTTCAGGATGGAGGTATTAATTTCAGGCAATGTAAAACTAGCCGATGCCTTTGTCCAAGTAGTGGATTAAATATTTTGAATTTCAATAACCAATTGTGTCAACAAAGCAAATTACTCTTGAATGAACGACAGAACTGATTGTAAAGCAAAATGGCGATTGTTTTTATAGATTTATATCTTATTGTGTCTGCCTCGTGCTACAACTGTGTCTACCACAGTTCATGTAACAAAGCGACAAAGTGAAACTCAAGTGTTATTTTTTATTATTTTATATACGCTGCAAAATGGCCGCGAATACCCATATTCAACACAATGAAATTGACACAGATGTAACAATACTAGACACCTTTCTCGCTTTGTTACGTGAACCAACCCCCCTGAAGCTACTCTATACTGACGGCTGGTCTACTCCCAGACTCAGACGGAGCGTTGATACCGGACGAGCGGTCGGACGGCGCCAGCGACGGCGACGCGCCGGAGTACGGCCCCGCGGCGCGGACCAGCCCGCCCGCTGATCAGAAGGTATGTCTGTGATAATATAGAATATTATAGAATATTCTAGAAGGTTGCTGTTTTGGCAAATTGTCTAGGATGTAATAAATATAAACATTTCCACGTGGCTATATAAATATTTTGTATCTGTCCCTTTTTATCTCAGCGGCATTTAATCTAAGGAGCAAGCCTATAATATCAGCATTGTTTGCTTTACAATCTTCGACACAGCACTATTGGCTCACAGTCTATAGTCAATAAGGCAGGAAGAAGTGAAAGTATCTTCATTAAAAAGTCGTTTAACACAATGTTTCAGTCTACTCGGCAGATATAGCCATTTCTCAGTGTTAGGGTAGATTCAGTGGCTGACCCTAAATTAAACAACGTGCCGCCTAACTAAATAGACAGCCACCTGCGACCTAGCAAAATAAACGCCACTCGCTCTAATAAAGTTTCTAATTTAACGGATTATCGTTTCTAATAAAGTTTCTCCCCCCAGCCGCGCCGCATGGCCGAGCAAGTCCGGCGGCTGCTGGGCGACGAGGCGCCGGACGCGGTGGCGCTAGCCCCGCCGGCGCTGGCGCCCGCGCTGCTCGCGCTGCACGTGCCCGCGCTGCTGGCGCCGCCGCACGAGCCGCGCGCCGCCGCCGCCGCGCTGCTAGCTGCTTGTAATAAACCGTGAGTGTCGTAGATATGTAGAGATATATGAGAAACAATTAAGGACCTGTACCCTTGGTACCTTACCGGATTGTACCCTTAGGTACGCCTGACTTCAATCCTTCAATCAAAATTTCTGCTGTCTGTAATAAATATAGTAGTATTCATGAAAGTGATAGGCGTGAGTGTGATCGGCATACGGGGCGACCATTGACTCAAATAAGAAACAACGACGGACCTAAAATTTATCCCTTAGGTACGCCTGACGTTAGATAGTTAATTTAGACTTTCTGCTGCCTTTTATCTGAGTATGATAAGATTCAATGTAAGTGGTAGCCGTGAGTATGATATAGAGAGAGCCCGCGCTGCTCGCGCTGCACGTGCCCGCGCTGCTGGCGCCCCCGCACGACCCGCGCGCCGCTGCCGCCGCGCTGTTAGCTGCTTGCAATAAGCCGTGAGTGATATATATACCTAGGGGAACTGGCTACATATAACTTACTGTATTACCGGCTCTTGTAGCATCCTGTGTGGATGTAGAAGGGCAAGTTGATACCTAATGGGATAGGGCAAGTTGATTAATAGGATAGATGTCGGAGGTGCCACGATTTACTCATATAAGAAACAATGACGAACCTAACATTTATCCTTTAGGAACGCCAGACGCTATATAATTAATTTAGACTTTCTGCTGCCTTTTATACGATTCAATCTAAGTGGTAGCTGTGAGTGTGATATAGAGAGCGCTGGCCGCTTGTAATAAGCCGTGAGTGTCGTATATTTATAGAGATATATAAGAAACATTTACGGACCTAAGATTGTCCCCTTAGGTACGCCTGACGTGAGGGCACATCCCATATAAGCGTAACGTAAACGGAGCACCTTTCTTTTCTTTTGTCAACCAGGCGGTGAGCTTTCGACAGAAGAAAAGAAAGACTATCCATTTAGGTACGTTACGCTTATATGTGCTGTGATCATGAAATTAAAATGTAAGCTGTCTTTAATTAATATATTAGTGTTCAATAAAAGTGGTAGTAGTTAAGTAGTGTTAGGCTTGAGTGGGATAGACATGTCAAAGTCAAAGTCAATTTTTTTTTATTCATCGTACAAATGTAAAATTTTCTAATGAACGTCATTTTTTACAAACTACTCTCCGTTCGGATAAGGGGGGCTCTTTCTGTCTAAGGAGAAGAACGGAGGCAAGAAACTCCTGAGCCATCTTTTCAAAAAAAGAGAGAGATAGGGGGCGCTACCATTGACACAAAGGAAGGATTTACAATTGCAACTATAGGAACGCCGTAGGATACGTTATTAATATCCATGTTCTTCTATCTTTAATAAAACTATAAAATCTAGTTGTGATTTTTGTGCGTTTTAGTTGTCCATTTATAAGTCAATTTTCGGATAAGGCATTATAGGGTTCCATTTAAAGGAAGTCCAATCGACGTACCAATCCCCCTATTTATGTAGCGGTGCGTAATTTACAATGATGAGACTTATTATTCTGGTAATTGTTTGACAATCAATGTGTTCTCCCCAGTAGCGGTCGCCGGATGGGCTGCCGCGTGCTGGTGTGCGGCGGCGACGCGGCCGTGGCGGCGGCGCTGCGGGCGCACGTGGAGCTGTCCCCGCGCCGCCCCCCGGACGTGCCGTCCCCGCGCTTCCACCTCGTGCCCGCAGGTACTGTCCCCCCCACCCCCCGCGCGCTTCCACCTCGTGCCCGCAGGTACTGTCCCCCGCCGCCCCCCCCCCCCCCGCGCTTCCACCTCGTGCCCGCAGGTACTGTCCCCCGCCGCCCCCCCCCCCCGCGCTTCCACCTCGTACCCGCAGGTACTGTCCCCCGCCGGCCCCCCGACGTGCCGTCCCCGCGCTTCCACCTCGTGCCCGCTGGTAAATAACTGTGCTGCCATTGGTGCGCGCTATGCTGCATACAGCCACTGTTGGTCATTGAAATGCCACTAAACAGTAGCCAGTAATCCCGTCATTAAGGTACTATCGAACAAAAAAGTGAGTTGCCACTTTTAAAACAAATCCTTTGCAATCCCAAATTTGCCTTTGCCTGTCTTTTTAACTAACCCCATTATTTTAAATTTCTCCCTTTGTATTGTTTATTGCTTTCGGACTTTCGCACCTTTAAGACAATGCAATGTTGTTTTGTGTTTACACATCTGGTGGCAATAGAGACTGACTTTTGGTCAACTTGTACCCCATTGGTCAAGAGCGAGTCATTGATGGCTGATGCCTGCAAAGGAAAATGATCCTTAAGGGGGTCCACACTTTTTTGTTCGATAGTACTTGCCGGCTTTATCACTCCAGCCATATTTGGGACGGTTAACTCTTGGTCACACTCTGGGTTCTCCAAGGTAGGCCCTATTGGCAGCGTGATTCTCATCCATCCTGTCTAAATGACCCAGTCAAAAGGGTCGCTGGGATTGTGTCGCCGATGATGTTAGGCTCGGAAATACATTGCTGCTAATGACTTTAATTCATTCAATAAATTCTGACCTTTAATCATCAATCTACTACAAATCCACATTCTTTTTGATAAAGCTGACTTGGTATGAATACGGTACCTGGTTTTATGAATAAATAATACTGACTAAATAATCTCCATTCCGCAGGTCCAAACACAGTGTGCCGCTACCTGTGCTCCACGGACGCGGGCTACGCGGCGCTGTTCGGCGGCGAGGCGTGGGCGGCGCTCAGCGACGGCGCGGGCGAGGCGCCCCCCGACGCCGCCGAGCTGTCCGCCAGGATCGCCAGGTCAGTGGCTAGTGTGATGTGCGCCAGGATCGCCAGGTCAGTGGCGCGGGTACGCGTTGGTACGCGGCAAACACTCTTCGATTCGAAGACTTCGAGTGGTGTATCTCCTGTACGATCAGCTACATAAGTAGCTACTCGTATACACAACGGTACCAAATCAATCTGTCGAACCGTCAATGTTAGTGGATTGTAGGTATAAACCTACAATCCACTAATCACACAATTTATAAGTCTCTGATTCATATCCGGCTCGAGGGACCATGTGTGATTCGTGGACTGTAGGTTGATTAACCTGTGTTGCCATCAACAGAATGAATGTATAGGCGGTTTCAGATTGACATGGTACAAAAGTGTATAGCTTATGCAGCTGACTGTACGCTAATTGGGCTGGCTAATTCTATTGCTATGGTGACAGACCGTATTCTAGCTCTTGTGTTTGTTACCGACACCAAAAAAAACTATGTTTATGCATCGTTTCGTAAAAGAGGGCTAGAAAGGTGTTAATTTAGGTTAATTTAGTATTTTACTGACTTCACCAGTAAAAGTAAGGGTCTAAACAACACAATTCCCTTTAGGATTGACTGATTTGATATTTAATTTGCACCTTACGATATTTTGTCATAGTTAAGTGCTTAAATTTCTTCACATTCGCCTAAAAAAACATAACCCTTCGCCACTAGTTACCCCAGTTACCAATGACACATTATTATGACCTTTATCCATTGACTTATATATTACTAGCGTAAGGACAGGCCCAACCGCTCTAGAAAATGACACCTCGCGTTGGCCCTAAAATCTCATAAATCTTGCCATTTTCTTTTGACAAAACGTTCTGACGGGCGTATCCTTCCTTTTGCAATCATTGCCTTTATCCGTATACTTACTTTACAACTCTCCCCACAGATACCTGAACAGCATAGGCCCCGTGACTCCGATGCCGATCGGCGAGGCGATGCTGGCGTACCGCGAGCGCAACGAGCACGACGACGCCAGCCAGACCTTCGTGCCCTTCCTCGCTGTGAGTAGCCCCCTGTATAGCCTACATACAGGGTGTCTCCTAAAGAGTGGACCAACGAAAAGAGGGTCAATCAAGGGGTATTTGTCTTGCGAATTTCCAAAAGTCGTAGAATAAAAGTTGTTCAGATTGAACCCCTGAGTCACCGCCTTGCCGGTTGGTCCACTATTTACGGGACAACCTGTATAGCTTTATGTGTAGCCATAGCCAGCATTATGTACCTATATCTGTATTACACACAGCTTCTATATGTAGCGAGCGCAACGAACATGATGATGCGAGCCAGACCTTCGTGCCCTTCCTCGCCGTGAGTAGCCCCCTGTATAGCCTTCATACAGGGTGTCTCCTAAAGAGTGGACCGACGAAAAGAGGGTCAATCAAGGGCTATTTCTATTGCGAATTTGCAAAAGTCGTAGAACAAAAGTTGTTCGTTGGTCGACTATTTACGGGACATCTTGTATAGGTCTATGTGTAGCCAGAGTTATTTAGCTCTATTGTTGACGATGCGTCCAAGACCTTAAAATCTTTTTCAATAAGGAATTTAGGATCTACTACGTGCACATCGATCATGTACGCAATCTCCATGTTAACTTTGCAACCTCCCCTAACTATCTCTTTCTCTCTCCCCCCCCTCAGGAAGTCCGCGTGTGTTCCACCGAGAGCTCGGGCTCCGTGGAGCTGGAGGAGGGCTCGCCCCCCGCGCCCCGCGGCTCGCCCCCCGCCACCCCCGCGCCAGCCCCCGACCTGGACCTGCAGCTCGACTACTGGCCGGTAAGTGTGTGTGTGTGTGTGTGTGTGTGAGAGAGAGACAGAGTAGTAGAAGAAGACAAAAAGATGAATATAAAATAGCACATACACAAAAACAGAAGGAGATCAGCATACCAAGACTAAATAGCAAACAGCACCTCAGTGGTTCCGCTTTATGGCGTGTAATAGCACTTGCCTCAGTTAGATGTTTCCTAAATATTAAGTGTCCAGTATCATCATTATACAATATCACAGGTATAGATAAGAGTCGGAACAATTGAGACTTTTAAGTATCAGTTGTTTAGTGATGACGTACTACTGACCCTAAGGATGTTTTTTAAAGGCATGCGGATTTCATCACAGCATATCCATACCACAACTTACAATGACTACTTGTATGAACGCGTGCGGGGGAATCCCGCGTGTGTGATCAAATCCGCATTCTGTTAAAAACCCCCTAACATTATATCGTTTTCAATAACTTAATAGGTATATATTGAATATCCGTAGGCACCGGGCTGGCAGGCGGACGGCGCGGACGGCAAGGTGACAGTCAAGGCTCAGTTCCGCGCGCTCACAGTTACTAGACACGGACCCCACCTCGCCATCTCCTACACCACCAAGGAGAAGAAACAGAAGAGTGAGTATACCACGCATACAACACAACCAATGCATGCATCGTATAAATACCCCATGGAAATAATTGTAGGCCTTTTCAATGTGGACCATTTATATGAAAATAATTTATTGGTCCTATTATCGAATGAGAGGACGAAATCTTATCCTTTACGCCACCGTTGCTATTAGTATGCTATACTCAACCACTCGTTCGATGCTAGCTTCGTGTCGTCGCGGCGCGAGCTACACAATCGCTCAGCCCTAAACAACCGCTCTACATTCTCGGTTTCTTACCAATATAATCGCTTAAAAATTTAATCAGAAGACTAGCTTTACCTCTTGCTTACGTACCATTAGCTATTTATGTCTTGAATTTTCAGCCTACCTAAAATTTGAACATCTTTACTTCAAAACTGAAGGACATTCAGGGGTGGAGTTACTGAAAATTCTTTCTTAGTGTTCACTTACACTAACTAAGGCACCTACATTCCAAGTTTCATGATTTTAGAATTTTCCAAAATTGTCATTAAACCTCCTGTTGCAGTAATGCGTCTGGGCAAGAAGCGCGAGAAGGGCTCTGAGGCGGAGCCGGGGCGCGCGCAGGCCGTGGACGGTGTCGCAAGGCTCATCTGCAGCGCCAAGGGCTCGCACAACGCGCCGCTTAAAGGTACACCACTGCAGAATAGTCATACTTAGGTATAGTAGATATCGTGAAGTAATAAGAGAAGAGATGCAGACACAGTCTTAGCTCGTGTAGGTAAAAGATTGCGTCTGCATCTGCGCCACGAAGGGTTCGCACAACGCGCCGCTTAAAGGTACACCAATGTAGAATACTTGTACTTACACTAGACATCATGATGTAGAAAATAAGAGAGTTAGACATAGTGTTAGCTCGTGTAGGTGAACCAAGCATGTTTACAGGCCGCTCAAAAGGTACAAAAAGTACAGATTAGATTAGATCCGGCTCGAAAGGACCACAAATGTAAGTCCTAGACAACCTTTAAGTACTAGAGTTCAAAATGATAAGATGCTTGATTGATTAATAATAGTTTATTTAACTTCAAGATGTTGGTCTGATAATTATTGATATGCTGGTGAGCAAGCGCGGCGTAATTGCTGTCCGAACGTGAACTGTTGTCTTTAGGTAAAGTGTCGCCAAGCGGCGGAGGCGCGGCGGGCGCACACAAGGTTAGGTTACAAATGCACCCAACACTTATCAATTACAATGTAACAGAAGCTAGACTCAGGTCTGACGCAACAGAAACCAGTCCATCCTAAAATCAACTTCCTTATAATACTTGGCCTGGTGGAAGAAATCCTGAACATGAAGCCAAAAGCAAACATTTTCAATCTACTTGAAAGTGAGACGCTGCCAGGTGGAATGGACAACATTTCATTTTCTTTACCCTATATTTTTATAAGCTATTCGGAAAGGTTATAAAAAATTAGAGGACCCGTATTTTTTTATTTTGTATATACATTAATTTTTGCATGTTATTTTTAACTTTAAAGTTAATTATTTTAAAGCCGGAAGTGACATCACATATTAGGCTCAATTTTTATTTTTGTCTATTGCCTTAGTCTCGAAAAAAAACATAAATGACACTGACAAGTAACATTTAAACTTTGTTTACATGCCAACCAACAAATGGGTCATTTTCAAATGACATTGATATTTCTGATGATACAAAGTAGGTACTTATCATGAAAAAAAATAAGCAGAAGCATTTTTTCAGCTGTGTAGGCGGTGGCATGCTCTGGGACATATTAAATAGAGGTCATCTCTTAATAAGTACTAACCATTTAATATGATAAATTTAAAAAATAGTCAGAAAGTGTCAGAACATTGATTTTATGAAAATGACCCAAATAAACAACAACGATTCGATAAAACGTCAACGTCAATCAAAAATGAAAGTGACAGTTACTTTGTTTTTAAATCTATAGGCTTTGATCATCAAAATGCATCGCACCTGATGCATGACGTCATCAGCACTTTTTTACTATTTTATGATTTTCTCGAAAATGATACATCCAAAAAATACAAAAACATTTTTTTTGTGGCCTTGAGAGCTAAATCTCGAAATGGTTTTCGATTTTTAGCAGCTTTAGTTTTTTGAAATGTTGTCCATTTGCTATCGTATAATGCGGCTAGAATCTTAATTAGAGCTAGGTGTTAATCACACTTTTCCCCCCATTTCCAGTATTCATCGACGGCACTGAATGGAACGGAGTGAAGTTCTTCCAGCTGTCCACGCAGTGGCAGACGCACGTCAAGACCTTCCCCGTGGCCACCAGCGGGGCGCCCCTCGCGCCGCCCGAGACGTAGGCCGTCCCACGCCCGAGACGTAGGCCGTCCCACGCCCACAGTGGAACAACACAGTAACCCAACCAGTAATTGCTGAAGCATGTGCGTTGTACGGTCTTAGGTCATCTAGGTGGCCTGATATTGGCGTTCTGAAGCTTGGCTAAATCAGCCCTTTTAAACTCGCTCCTGTAAAGCCAAGGTCAGTGGCTAAATGCGATAAGTCTGCTATGTTGATACTCCGACCACTGATGAAGTCTTCTGATGATAGATAGTTTTGCAAGGTGAGTCAGTAACAGTGGTGGGAGGCCACAGAGGCTACAAAATTTCGGTTGCTCGCCTGTCGATATTGAGTTAGTATTGTGATGTTACTTTTAATAAATTTTCGTGAGTGTATTGCGTTACGATGATAGATTAACGAGTATTATTGTTCACATGGAGCAGACAGTTAGGGTTCTCGCTCGATATTAATACACGAGGTAGGTTTTAGAGCGAACATTTTATTTCTGTATATTTTCGACATTTTGTCGATTATTTTTCAGTCAAAGTAAGATACTGAGCTGCCATGATTTTTAGCGCGTAGAAGTTTACGTCCTTACGTTTGTTGCTTAAAACGGAGTGTGAATAGTTGTAACTTTATGGAGTTATTTCAACGAAGCTTCCAGTGTAAGCTATTTGTAACCGTATATCATTAGATTAGGGTATAGTTTAGCGCCAACACTCCTGTTTCAAGCAGCGCGCGTACGGATCGGGATATCATGTTAACTACATATTATAGTCATTGATAGTTGTTTAATAATACCCTTTAATATAATGAATAGTACATGTTACTCATAACCTTATTTAAAAGAGAGAAAGAGAAGATTACATATTCGCAAGGAGAAATTTATGAACATTTTTGGCAGCTATATTTTAAGCAACGAGAAAAACTTATGGCCAACAGCGATATAAGGCCCATACTGGAGTGGCACACAAAGTCGGAATTCTCTCGTCATAAATTAATATATCATTGAAATTAATTTTTCCCTTTAAAGGGAATATTAAAATGTAAAACATTCAATAGATTCCTGTATACAATAAAATTATGATTCTAGGCTCATAAATAAAATTACATAATAATATATATAAATGCTGTTTGAAAAAAAAAGTGATGTATAATTTCAGTAAAGCATCAACTGTATAATCTTTGAAACTAAAATTTAGGCTGTTGAAATAAGATGTGTTATTGCTGTCAGTTTTTGATAAATGATTTTGAAGATTATTGTAATATATTCGATTAGATTTGTAGATTCGTGCTTAAATATGTCAAAGCATTATAAATTAAAACAAATATTATATTAAATATGCTGTGTAGGCCTAAAAAAAATAGATACATAAAATGCCATTTTCACTTGTAGGGCATTTTGAAATATGGTTGTTAAAGTCAATATCATGAAATATTAAATAAGACTGTTTTATGATAGATCTGCTACTTTGTAAAGCTGAGCTATAGTAAAAAATATATAACGATATTATATTAATGGGCTCTAATTTGGTTTTTTCACAAATCGTGTGAAATGGCTTCCACTAATTTCCTCAAATAATGGATGTTAGTGTCTATAACATTCTCCCTAGCAAATATCTATCAACAAAATTTTATATGCTTATGTATATCCGTAGTAACAATATCAGTATATAAAGTTAAACTCATGTAATGGTGATCATACCTCTCTAAACAGTTGACGATTGTTCTCATACACTCTGTAGAATATTCTCTTTCTCTCTCATTAGAATAAATTGTAGGGCTGTGTTGGAAATGCTAGCTATTAAATGAAATATGAATTTAAACCCTATAAATGTAGTCCAGTTCTTCAAATTGCTAAAAGTTATTTTGCAGTTGTGATAACATTTTGCTGTTAGGTACTTTTAAATCGCATATCAACTATTCATGTAATAATATTTTTAATATAACACACAGCCCTAAACGTGTGACTGAGATATAAAATAGAAACATATGTAAGCTGTTCTAAAATATATATTCAGACTCGAGTATACGTGAAAAAAGTTCAAAAATAATATGTTTATACCTAACAAGCTGTTTTGTAAACACGTTTCAGAATTCCATATATCGGAGTTGCCTCAACTCTACCTACTTACAACTAAATGGTATTCATAAGGGGAGTGATGGCTCAGATATATCGTTTTCTGAAATGTAGAGAAGCCTCGGCATAGCATGTCGTCATCGAACTGTAATGTCCCCTTTAATAGCTTAGCAAAAAAAACTGATTTGTAGTTTGTGAAGCCGAAAAATTGTATAAGCCCAATGTATTCCACATTATCTTATATCGCATAGGGTCTCCAAATTATGTGCTACTTTCCGAGAAAATACCAGTGACCATCCGGAATTTTCCCGATCTTTAGGTAATAATACCATATCTACCATATGTTAATCAAATACACAATAATTCCTACTCTTTAATAAATTAATGAAAATAGCATAGTAAGGTGCCATTAAATTGTTAGTTTGTTGAGAGGAGTGCGCGCACCCTGTATAATCTTGATAGTCTATGGACGCGCCTAGAGCCTTCTAGGGGTTCACTAAAACCAGCAATGGATGGTTCGACTGTCTTTCAGTGGTCTTCCATTATAGACTGTTAATGTATGAGACGAGTTTCAAATATTGATCAAATATTTGTATTTTAACTTCGTACCGCTGTATGTAGGTCTAGCATGGCGTGTGTGCAGTCACGCGCCCATGCTAGGCCGCCTGTTTGCGTCACATGCGGTGTGCCACTCCGTAGCTATAGAGAAAGCTCAAATTTTCAATAAATATATTCTGTCTTTATGCCTAGCCAAACAAGTGCATGTATCGGTGTTATAGCAGTATAATCTATAGATAAACCTTAGTAATAACTTTAATATAATGTGTTTGGTTAGTTTTTGATCTCACATAGCTAGCTGGAATGTTTTGGCGATCAGCGAATGCCAATGAACATATAAAATGCGTATCTATTCTATCTTTTATTTTCTTTTTGCAAAGCAAAGTTTTTAGTTGTCTTTTGTATGTATTTTCCCAGATTACTATCTTGTTTATTAGTTTTATGAGTTTAACATCACAAGTTTTATTTTGTATTAAAAACCCAATTGAATTGTATAATTTTTCTTGATATTTTTGGGTTTTTACGTTAGTACAAATGTATGTACTGTACCTCGGAGTCGTTTGCTAAATATGTGTTTATGAAATGCAAGTTGGTGTAGTCAGGGCATGTCTACATTGATTTAATTACAAAGCAATTTTGACACTTGTTTGAAAAACATTTTGGTTTCATTATGATATTTTATAAGAAAAGTGATGAGATTTTTTTATTTTTTATCATAATTGCGAGTAAGTTTTTGTATTTATTGTACAAATAAAAATTTACATAAAAACACGTACTTTTTCTTTTCTTACAATGGATTCTGCACTACGTTCAACATACAACAACTAGGTAACACCTCCTCTTTATCCACAGTGGAAAATAAAAGTTCTCATGAATTATTGTAGGTATAGTATATTTAAAAATGTTTAGTGACATAATATTAATTTGATTACAAACAGCATTTATTTTCAGCTTTGATGTAATTAATGAAATCTGTGTTTCACTTGTTTAACAACAGTTGAGTTTAGAGAGAAAAAATCTTATAAAATAGGTCCCAAAGTTTCGTTAGTTTTATGGCAATCCTCAATATTTTTATCTTATCTATGTTTAATTTTTGCAGAAAGCAGACTTGGCGTAGTTATAATATAAATAGTGTTTAATGACCTAAATAGGTAGTTCCTACCTAAATTATTAGAAAC
This sequence comes from Plutella xylostella, assembly GCF_932276165.1. NCBI lineage: Eukaryota > Metazoa > Arthropoda > Insecta > Lepidoptera > Plutellidae > Plutella > Plutella xylostella. Next base: position 8,538,748 of record NC_064005.1, read on the forward strand.
ACTAGTTCAGTAAGTAATGAAGTATTTTTCAAATTTATTCTTTGAGATCTTGAACCAAAATTGATTGCAAATAACAGGCGGTTTACTGTCGGCTCAGTAAAAACCATGAAATCATTTTTTGTACCTACAGTAAGTACAAATAATATTAGTGTATTTTTATTCGTAGTCGAGGAATCTTATAGGCTGTCCCATAATTAAGTAGGTAGGTATATTTATTAGTCATGTAACCTACGTGTTACCTTTCGTGCTAGTTGTAAATAAATTGAATTTCTCTATTACCACTTTAGATCAATGTTATTCAGAGCCACAGGTCATACAGAGTCAATTTTTATTTTAATGCACTACATTTGATATATGCGTGCATTGCATGAAAGTTATATCAAAATTTCGTTGTACTAAAAATTTCCTACCGCTTAGGAAACGCTGATTTCCTGATAATCACATCTTTAATTAACCCTCAATCGGATAGGATCCGACCTTATTTTGAACTAGGTATAACCCCATGAGTTAAGAGACGAATCTAATGATATAATTTTGAGTAGGCCATGGGCCTATTAAGCTGCCTGTCCACCAGAACGGAGCGGTGTGCGAGGCAATACCTAATACTATTGTATATTGACTGACTTGACTAATAAAATTGTAGGTATTTGTCAATTTTAACCTCACACAGCTATTCTAGCCGCTTCACTCTAGTGGACAAGGCAGCCTTAAGTTTTAACATCTGCATCTACTATCAATTTATCCCCCCTTGTCTCCCAAGCTATTAATATCTGCATCCACTATGAATGTATCCGTCCTTCTTCCACCAGGCTACCGTCTCTTGGCGCCGGGCTTGGGCTTGTTGAACTGGTAGGACTTGCACTTGGGGATGTGCCTGTCTGCGGCTGACTGGTTGAAGCGGCGCTGGCAGTGCGGACATTGTACGTAGTCTGGGTTCTCTGATGGAGGCGGCGGCGGCAGGTCGGTGAGCTTGCCTGCGAGAGAAATATAAGTAAAGCTCTCACGTCTTGTACTAATGATACCGAGTAGAGGCTAAGCAGATGTGCATTGCTGCCGCATCATCGCCAATGTTAGGAATGTTTCATCTGAAACTGTGATAAATAAGCTAGTACTTTTTCCATACTTAGAGATCAGCAGTGACGTATCAAACGGTTGGCGCACCCTGGGCAGTCAACGAATGACGTCAATCTGGCCATGGTAAATACTTTCACCACGCACGGCAAAAATCCCTAATCTTAACTCTAATGTTTGCCTCTGATACGCAAAGAAACTAGAACACGCCGTAATAAATATGATAGCATTCAATCTGAATAGTAGTTAGCTTATGAAGATGGTAGGTCGTTAAGCCTAGTCTAGAAAACATCTGACAGTCGGGTTGATTCTTCAGCCGACAACTCTCAGCACAAGCTTGCTTGTGTTAGGTCCAACGCGCACTGGGCTAACGAGGTGGACTAGGCCTAAGGCCCTTCCTTTATGGAAGGAGACCCGTGCCCTAGTAGTGGGGACGCGATGGGTCGTGATGATGATGGTAGCTCCCGGACTTTTCGGTTAGTTTCTTATCTCTTAAGGAAGGTCACCAGATACTATGTCAACTCACCACCAGCCGCCACATGTGCCTGCGCCTGCTTAGCGGACCGTATCGCGTTGATGAACTCCTCGTGCTTCTGTCTCCACGTGGAGTTGAGCGGCTTGCTGCTGGCGGCGGGGCGGGACGACTGCTTGCGCACTCGCGAGATGAAGGGCTCCGCTTCTGTGCCCTGGGGGAGAGGGGATAACAAGGGTTATAATCAAAGCGAGCTTTGGACACTGGAGTCAGCGCAGCCAAGGATAGGGAAGATAGAAAAGTAGACGTCTGCCAAGTGCTATGTCACGGTATACCTACCGTGGTAAAGGATGCGTCTCCTCTCGACATGATAATCAACTGCTAGTCATAGGCCTGACTCCAAGGATCACCACAAAACCTTGTTCTTTGCCTTCCACAAATAAAAATTGTATGCCAACTGTATAAAATCACCACGTCTGTCCAGTCAATGGATCTGGCACGGTCTGTAGATGTAGGGCATTCCCTACTTTCAATTCATAAACTACATTATATGAAAATAAAATGAATACCTAAGGCAAAGCTCGGGTTATAATCAAAGCGAGCTTCGAGCCGCTGGAGTCAGCTGCAGCGTGAGAAGTGCAGAATAGGCGGAAGAGTGGAGTTTGTAGAGCTGTCCGCTAGGAGGCATCTTACACTTCGTTTGCCTATTCGTGGTCTCCACTCGACATTTTTTGGTATTCCACACCAAGGATTATCCTATAAGTATGATAATGACAACTCACCGCAAGCCTATGCTTGAAGGCGTCGGACGGCTTCCGTTTCTTACCTACTGCTAGTCAACTCGCTCGGTAGTCAGCGACTAACGCTGCTCTAACTCTAGACGCATTCTACTGCCCCGTGCTTATCACCGATACTCGAAGAATCTCTATTCCACCTCAACAATTTTAGGTTATATCAACTCACCGCAAGCCTATGCTTCAACGCATCGAAGGGCTTCCGTCTCTTCGTACTAGTCTTCTTGCAGATGGCCTCGTGCTTGGCGCGACGACGACCGGTAGTCAGCGACTAACGCTATTCTAACTCTAGACGCGTTCTATTTCCTCGTGTTTGTCACCGATACGCGAAGAATCTCTATTCCGTCTCTACAGTTGTAGGTTATACCAACTCACCGCAAGCCTATGCTTCAGTGCATCGAAGGGCTTCCGTTTCTTGGAGCTGGTCTTCTTGCAGATGGCCTCGTGCTTGGCACGACGACGCTCGGTTGTCAACAACTAACTCTAGACGCGTTCTACTGCCCCGTGCTATCACCGATACGCAAAGAATCTCTATTCCGTCCCTACATTTATACCTATGTTATAATCACTCACCGCAAGCCTATGCTTCAACGCGTCGAAGGGCTTCCGTTTCTTGGTGCTGGTCTTCTTGCAGATGGCCTCGTGCTTGGCGCGGCGCTCGGGGGCGAAGCGCCGCCCGCACACCGCGCACGCGTCGCCCTCGCCCGCGGGGGGGGACTGCTGTGAGGGAATGGAGGGTTATAATAGTATAGAATAGTACTTTATTTAACACCACTAATAAATTAGACATACAAAAACATACTTATAGAATAGAAACAATGTACAATAGGCGGCTTTGTCGCTAAAGGCAATTTCTTATAGGAAACCTTATAAATTACGGAAACAAATAAGTTGGTGGTGTACATTCATACATACATATGCTCACGACTGTAATACCTGAAGGGGTAGTCAGAGATGACTCGCAAAAGTCACCCGATTTTCACTGTAAGTATATTTGTGATAGTCGATAGTCGCGAGCCGTATCGTCTTTTAATGAATGAGTAGATAAGTATAGTACTGGATATACATACCATTTTCTGTTTTCGAGCTACCTGCGCCTGCGGGGCGGCAAAAATAACTCAAATTAGCCACAACACAACTACGTACACGACATGTAAGCAAATAAATATAAGAGAGGTCAAAACACAACGCCTAGCTACAACATAACAACGAGTCAACATTGATCCAACAAGCACTAAGTACAAACAAGCTTTGATTGAGCTTTTAAAGAACGACTTAAAGTGAAAAGATTAACATTCAACTTAATTTTATGGTGTATCATCAACTAACACTTAAAATAGAAACATAACAAAAAAATTATTTACGATATGAATGAACAATTGAGAAATAAATAAGTATTTATTTAATAACTTACAGCAGTGACTGTAGAAGCGGGTTGCTGCATGGTTCGCTGTGGCCTACTGTTGTTGGTTACCTGCATAATTAACGAAACATTAATACTCAAGCCCTGAACTAACCCTATTCGGGGTGGGTAGGGGGACAGTGATGTGTTTAGTTTGGCCAAGTGAAAAAGGGACCTTTATTTTCATGCACCTCCTAGAAAATAAGTTCTGCCCTGAAGGGAATTGAAAGGTGCCGGTCCTTTACCTTACCTTAAAGGGATCGAGATCCTTTACCTTATTCCGTTCTATTCATATTTAATTGGTCTTTGGTTTTGGTTGGTTTGGTTTGGTTATTTATTATTTCTATAAACTATCCATGTTTATTTTGTTCAGCTGAAATGCTGAAATATTTGTTTTGAAAACATTTGACATGCCGACTTTGAAATAAGAAGTGTCAGTTCGATACTATCGTGACGATTGCTTGGAATAAGCAATAAGCACCACAGACACGATGTGCAACTGGCATTCAAACCTGGGACCTTCTGAACCTTTCTGAACAAGAGCTAGCACTATTACTATTCAGGATTAAGGCACTACAAAACGTATTAAAACAAAACTTTGTATTTTTAAGATCTTGATATCCTATATCTAGAATATCTAGGAGATCTATAGGACTTACATTGCTATTTCCCCTCCTCGGCGGTGCGACGGGGGCGGGGGCCGCGGGGGGCGCGGGGGACGCGCGAGCCGGATTTGACTTCAATGAGGGACTCCTGTAACAAAACATTAACCATTATTCTATCACGATATTGCCAAGATGCCGTTCGTCGCAGTGTCAAAACAGCTATTAAGTATTGTTTTATTCTTCTTTGATCTTTCCTACTGATGCATGAAGGCTACCTACTTCAAGGCTTTTTACGAAAACTCGTAGATAGTTTTTGTCGGACCTTCCTTGTTCGATTTTCCTTGTTACGAGTGTATACTCGTACCTACTATGGGACCATCGGCATCGGGACCACAGGATACAAGAAGGTCCGACAGCCAGCGGGAATGGGCTCTTAGTGGTGATATAACTAGTGGCATAGAAGCCTCATCCTACCGCCTGTTCATTTTTACGCATGTTATCTTTGCAGTCACCAATCTGCGTCAGTAGTCCATAACTCTTGGTCTATACCAAGAGTTATGGACTACTATGATACACACATATATTTACCTACGTATTTGACACATACCTTTTTTGCTTCACGTCCCCAATGAGCTTTAAATGTAGAAATCCTTCAGTCAGTTGCCACAGACTGAAGAACGGGCGTATAATCATTTGGAAAGCCCCATCTTACCTCCTGGGCGGTCTCCGGGGCTCGTCCACACTCCGCGGAGTCACAGGCTCCAGCGCCTCCGGGAAGGTCTCGTCCTCGATCAGCGCTCGCTCGGAGACCAGCGCGTCCAGTGAGTCGAGCTGCTGTAAGGTACGCAGCTCGGTCTGTGCCAGCGAGCGCGGGGGCTGGGGCTTTTGCTTCTGGTGGGCGGATATTGCTTTTTTTAGGAGGGTTTTTGTGGAAGGGTGGAATCATGGATGGAATGGTAAGAAGGGCCACTTGTGTAATGGTCTGACACATTGCACTGTACAAGTGAACCTTTTTATGTGATGTCCAAAAAACGTCCTGTCGGTCACTAATTATACTGTAGGGAAAAGCAGGAGACTGCAAGGAATGCACATTGCACGGAAGAGGATGAATGAAACAGTAATTTACAGTAGCAAAAATTTGGAGAAACTTCAGTGACAAGGAGATATAAAATGCAACATAAGTTCTTACCACATGGCTATTGTTGTTGTTGTTGTTGTTGTTGTGTTTGTGTGTGTGCAGATCCGCCTCGTGGTTGTGGTTTACGTCACCGGACCCGTTCACCAAGCGATTCTCACTCTTATGCTGAAAGACAAACAAGTAAATGTTACACAACTTCTGAAAATAATCATCACTTTGGAATCTATCATTATGATTTTATGGTCTACCTACACTATTTGAACTCCTCACATTCCTGATTCGTGGATGATGTTTCATCAAGATGCATTACTGATAACAGATAGATTAGCAGCTGGACTAGGTCCTGCCATCATGGTGATGGCTGATTCATATTAGCATCGGCCCCTGACTATACATGGCTCAAAGAGACTCTTTTCGAGCACCCAATGGTGAAGATAACTATACACCACTCACATTAACATGCACCGGTTTCCTGCCCACGACACCCGGGCGCTTCTTCTCCGGTCTCACGCTGGTGCCGGTGCTGGACTTGCTGTGCCCGTTAGCGAGGGGCTGCCGCGTGTTGTGGATCGGCTGGAGAGGGTAGCTCTTGTCTATGCCCTTTGTGCGGCGCTCTTCGAACATTTGTCGTACCTGCGGATGGGATGGTGAGCCGGTGAGGTCTATTCTATTCTGAATTATGAGGGAGGATGTAATTCCTGTACGTGGCTCTCTCGAGTGGAACCTTTGTACATATCCCTATATTCTATAACTCAGCCAACCTAGCTCGCTAGTGTTTCACTGATGAAGATCGTTAAGTTGTTTTAGGAATTAAGGTTTTGTGGTAGCAATGGGGAAAAAATAACGAAACAATTGGCGTGATTGAAATGACTGAGTGAACTTATGCCCAGTAGTTTTGAAATTTTCCACAACACTCTATTTTCTATGAGGTACATGTTCATCTTTAACGGAAGCTTTGGCTAGAAAACACTTAACAGTTGAGTCTTGAAGACGCCTCATGCCTTGCATTGCAGCTGACTTCTCACAATCTTCTTCATACCATATCTGTAACTAACACTACTCATCTAGCATTTATCACCCTGGTTACAATTGATCACCTTAGCAACATCCACCAACCCTCACCTTCCCATGCGGCACATACGCGGCTGGGCTCGTGGCTTCATTGCTCCCATTGCTGCCAGCAGTCCCGATGCTCCCACTGGTCCCGGTGCTCCCGGGCGAGTGTCTCTCGCGCGCCTGCTGCGCCTCGTATAGAGCTTATACCTTTCATTGCAGCTGAATGAATCTTATTCTAACCAAATCTGTAACTAATCCTACTCATCTAGCATTTTATCACCCTCTTGCAATCTCCTTACCTTCCCATGCGGCACATACGCGGCCGTCGGGCTGGTAGCCCCATTACTCCTGCTGGTGCCATTACTCCCGTGACTCCCTGCAGTGCCGATGCTCCCAGCAGTGCCGGTGCTCCCGGGCGAGTGTCTCACGCGGTCGAGGGCCCTCGCCTGTTGCGCCTCGTACAGAGAGGCGATCTTCTGCTCCCGCTCGGCTAGTTGTTTCTGTTGGTACTGCGCCTGGGGAGGGATTGTGATGGTGAATGATAGGGAAAGTTTATCGGATGTTTGTAGTTGTGTTAGTTATTTAGGTAGGTATGTAAAAGACCAAGCACCGGCGATTAAATAGATTTATTTTATTATTTTATCATTTAACTGTAGGTAAGTGTATACATCAGTTAGTAAGAACCTAATAGTAGTTTTTCAGCACGTCTATGTATTATTCATACCTTATGATGTTTTAAAATGCGATCATAAATATTTTTCTCTTTATAGGTCATCGTAGGAGGAGTTGTTAAATATTGTCTTAAACTAATCTATAAATTAAATAATTATATAAGGTAGGCTTATTTTCAAATGATTTATGTTACACAGCATGTCCCGTGAATCATTTGGCATACTTAAAAACCTATCAATCACTGCTCAGCAAGACCTAGACATCTTCACGGTCGGATGCAAAACATTGTTCATTCAAACCTTAACTTGTAAAGGTCCTTTTTTGCCAACGCAAAGACTACAAAAGTGGGAGGTTGTTCGCCCACACTTTTGCTTTGCAATTATAGTTCTTTATAAGGTGGTAATAAAGATGGAGCTGTGTTTATGTTTAATCGATTGTTGATACTTTTCTATTGAGACACTTCCGTCATGTCTGGTAGCTTTAGATAGTATAGGTCTGTGCAATGGTTCCTTATTGATTTGAGATTATATATTTTTTGCACTACTTATACTATACATATTAATGGTAATGTCAATGTAATATTCAACGACCTACTTAAAATGCATTTAAGTATATTGATAATCAATTGAATTTATCGAGCGACGTCGCTGTAATATGGAAAGTTGTAAATACTTAATGCTTTCGGTTACGATTGTTACTGGTTCCACAGGATGTTCCAAAAAAGGTATTTAGAGCATTAAGGGATTTACACCCACCAAGGTGAGCAACGAGTAGTCTCATTCCACGAATCTTCGCTAATCAGCATAAAGATGAGTAAAGGAGTGTAACTATAGGCAGTGTGCCATTTTCCATTTAATTATCATACATATTCTACTTGTCTGCAATGTGCATGCTTCTACAGTTACCTATCGATATTCTACAGGGTGTTACTCAAACTCAAAATTTTTTATTCATCGTAAAAATATAAAATTTTCTGATGAACGTCAATTTTTACAAACTACTCTCCGTTCGGATAAGGGGGGGCTCTTTCTGTCTATTTAATAAATAGAGACTCTACATCGCTAAGTTAACTGTTTTCAGGAAGTCACCAAAAAAACTCAATAGAATGGCATTCCATTATCAATTTGTCTCTAGACATAAAACATTAAATTACCCATTCAGAATGAAGTCGTAACTGTAAATACGAAAGCAAATAAAAATATATCTAACCTACGACTTACGGCATACAGCTTACACCGTCATTGGCTCTGAACAAAAAAAAGGTATCTCTAGGGTAGCTGTAACTGTAGCTTGACAAAAAACAATCAAACGGAAACTGTCATGCCATCGGTAGGTTTTTAGGGCCACTTGCAAAAACATATTAAATCTAGATTTAGTGTCAAATTTTATATGGACTGACGTTTCTTAAATCGAGATTCGACACTAAAACTAAATTTAATGTGTTTCTGCAAGTGGCCCTTAATACAACAAGATAGAGTCGTGATTATACGAAACTTAGTTTTTAGTAAGCTAGAATCGCCCTCCTGCACTGCTCGGACCACGTACAGAAACTGTAAAGTTTCACTAAATTTAATTTCACGAGCATGTTTGTAGTTTAGTCAAGTCAAATGTCAACAGAAGTAGCGACTCACAATTTTACGTTCTATTTATTTCTTACTTATCTAACTTCTGTATTTGTTGTGATGTTTACTGGTCTAAATTGTCCTCAGTTAACAGGAAATTCATATTATTATACACCACATAGTTAATAATAAAATCATTTTTGGCCAGTTCCTGATTAAAATGTTATTAGATTGCAACTTAATAAATATTAACCTTTTGCATCCCGTGGTCGCGACATCGATGCGATAATAGTAGTTATAGTTTCTATTGTCTCTGATTTCACGGTATTCAAACGGTGTAGAAAATATTTATATTACAAAATACCACAGTATTCGTGTTAAAGTCACCTCAGCACAATTTTAGCGCGCAATAAATAACACCAAACCCAGATAAATAGACCGAAACACCTTTTAAGCACACAAACAGTGTGAAAAATTACCCTATTAGGCTCGCTCGCTCAAATAGAGCCACTTAGATAGTCCACAAGGTAATCGAAGGAGAATATAAACATAATGTTATTTATAACGCAGCCATTTATCAGTATTAGCATTGCTAATGAACGGCGGGAGACCGAATAGGAAAATCTGCTTATTGGAAACAAGGATTTTGCTTGGCTTTTGATAATCCGGTTAGTCACAAGTTTAATTTGCAAAACTTTTAATTTTTCACTAAGTTCTTGGTATTTCTTATAAGGCATAATAAATACCTAGTTATTATATTTTACTCATATATAGGTATATAAGAAATAAAATAGCTATTGCTGTACGAATTACACACATCTAAATATGTAATCTATAAGTTTTATACCAAAATCTGCAAGTTACCAAGAGTGGGTCGGCATCGCGATGGCGTCAAATGTCCCAATGCCCGTGTACGGCGCGTGAGCCGCGAGTGACTCACCCAGTCATCGACCTTCCCGGTGTTACGTAGGCGAATGCGATTATCAGACTTTTGTGCAGACATTTCCTATATCTTGTTACATGTAAAGCTTAACTTTTATTTTATAAAATCCCTTTAGGCCTGAACCTGTGTTGTTTATTAACCTGTACAAAGTTCCTTGAAACTTTCACTACCAGAGTCTAACAACGCCAACTTTGCAACGGATTCAAGTGCCAACACCTAAGTTTAAGGGCCACACAATTATGCTATTAAAAATAATCTGCCATCTCACACTGTTGCCTAGTTAGCGCTATCGGACTCAGTCTATGTTACATCACAATATGCGTACTTCTGTGCATTATGTATAAGTGACCACTGTACAAGTGTACACTGTAGTACGGAAATACCTGCCTTGTGTAACGAAATGACGCGCACAGCGCATGGGGAATACGGATACGCTTTCCATAGCAACTAATTATTGTAGGTACTTATACTTACACTGTTACTAAACTAATTGCTCTGAATAGAGGGAGTCATTAGAGATGGAACCTAACCGAAGATCGAGTCACGAATAGTATAACTATCACTCTATCAACAAGTATATAAGTAGATACAATTATTGAAAAACATAAACTGATCAACCATGAATTAATTTTGATTGACCACGGCTAAGAAGAGAGTGCCCTACGAATCCTACGATGTTTCCTCTTCTACAAAAAAAAAACTCTATCGAAATAACGAATGAATCCTTACACAATTTCAGATAAACATAACTAGTCCTACATATATAACTATAACACACAGGCACACGGGTCTATTACTCTGTATTTAGCTAATAAAAAGCTCGTAAAATAAGGCAGTATGCTTATTACGTGTTACGAGTAGCAGGTCATTTTAAATTAACACTTTTCATGCTACACGTGTTACTGAAAATTTCAGTCATTTATACATTTCAAACGTGACCCTGACATTATGAAGTTTGGCCTTTTATCTGTGTCTAGGGTCTTATGAGTTTAAACGTTTAAATTCTTGGTGAAAATAGTTGAAGTAGGGACTTATACGTTTTTAAAAGAGCTTTTGTACCTAATCTTGCCTCGTTTAAGAATATTGATCGCTACTATCAACCAGCTAGGTAGGTTTACTAAGAGAGAAACTGCTCTTAGTAAACCTACCTAAGTATGAACTTAAACAACGACCAACCAATCACAGGGCTGTATTCCATACTCGAGTTCTGCAAGACGTTTCTAAGTGTGAAACTGCCTGTTGATAAATCAAAATGTTATACCTATGTAATTCATACAAGTTGGCATCATGTTGATAACTCCCGAATATAACTTGTAATTAAATCAAGTGCCATAAACAACAATAACAATCAACTACATGACTCATCAAGGCAGCCACTGACTGTAGGAGTTGAGCTGTAATCACATTGCATTTGCATAAATCCGTATTTTACATGGCAAATATCGATGTTACAAGACAATAGCTTGCATACATAATGCTATTATGCATTAAGTTATGAATTTATTGACATTGTTGTTGTCTTAATTTATGTACTGTTATTGTTTAATTAGATCTGTAGTTTTGTATTAATGTTTAGTTAAGTACAACAAATATTATCATTTTGAAAAACAGTATTAAAAATGAAATGCCATATGTCGATAATGATTCTTTGACTCTTTAATAATTTTAGACAATAATAGTAAAAACATCCTAAGGTTGATGCTGTTATAATAATTACTTCACAACTGCCTATTTAATTCACAAAATAATTCCCACACTAACTACTTCTAAAATATATGAGGATACCTATCTTACCTACCTACAATTTTAAAATGAATTTATAATAATCCATGGAACCTTCAGTTATTTTTGTTCTGACGCATTTATTATTTCAAGGGTGTCTTTTACTTTCCGAATCTTTGAATAATTAAACGACACTTTATGAATTTGTCTTGGGAACGACACAGGTGGTGGACGTAAGTGGTGTTTTATGTTAGCCATAAGTTTACTTTATTTTCTTTACTACATAAATGGATCCTGTTTGAATTATATTGATTAAGCTTTCACGCAAGGTATATTACAGCGGTTATGGTTTCTTTCCTCTCCCGTCTTGGAGAGGTCTGATATGCATCAGTCAGATCAGTGGTGTTATTCTACATAGCTTTGCAAAAACCGGCTGTTTGAGAGTTTGCCCCTGTCCGTATTTTAAAGCAGAGATAAAGAGTCGCGAGGGTTTCGCAACTTCGTTCTTTGTGCCTTAAAGGTGCATAATACTTATTTTCATAGTACCTTAGGCTCGTACGTGAGCCACCCGTTCCTGATATTCTCCGGATCAGCCTCCAGAGACTGGGACGAGAGGCTGCGGCGCCCCTGCCAGTGCTGGGGCTCCCACCAGTGCGCGTGGTCCAGCGACTTGGAGACCCCTCGAGCCTTCATGCTTGCAGGGATTGGGAGGTCATGTTACAGAGGACGAGGAGAGTGGGACTTGATGTACTGTGTATCTACAGTGATGACCGGCGATTGTCGTTGCACGGAATTTTGTTCTTTGTATGCGTTTATTTTAAATACTCGGATGATTACCACGCTTTTCGTATGCTGTTGGTGATAGAAGTTAGATTTGCAGAAAAACTTGTAATTGGATGGTTTATAGAATTATTCGAATTAGTTTTAGTTCTAAATAAAAAGCTATAAAACTAAAGTCATATTATAACTACTGGCGTTTTTGCCTTATACTTATACTTAATTATTATTCCTTTAATATCTTGGTAAGTTCAAAGGCATATTCGAGGAGTTGAGGATAACATTAGGTATAACACATTAATCATTTCACAGTCAATCTACGCGAGAACCATTAACGCTTTGTTTGTTTTAATTACAATCCACCACTTTTCACTACCACTCCAACCAAAAACCTTTCGTTCTTTAAAGGGCACGACTTAACATAGACACGACCACTAACAGTTCTTTAAGCAACTTTTAACGCATAACTCAAGCAAAGTTTCTCATAACTTCTTAGTACAACACAACTGTGGTTTACTCCGTAGTAAACTCGAGGGTTGAATGGAGCCAGTGTAGTCAACAACTGGGGTTGTTTGTGCGCCGGTCGCCAGGCAACCACGGCATGGCCTGAGGTCTCAAGGTCATGATGAGTGGGTGTCTGATTCACTGTTCACCGGGTGTTGCGGAAATAGCTAAGTATGTAGTAAGTAGTGTGGTAGTGATATAACATAACATAAACATTAAACAATGACACCTGCGATACATACAACCAGCGGAAGTGGTGCATTTTTATTAGATCATTTCTTCTGTGTTTTTGTGATGTTATTATTTATCTTACAGGCTCACAGAATACCCGAGTCAGCGCTATTCAAGGACTTTGTATAAGTAGGTGCTATTAGCTACTGCACCACCCGGTACAAAAGTCAAAAAGTAAGAAAAAGAGTTCGCCGTGAAATTAACAGAATTAATTATCAGTAAGATGCACTGGAATATTCTGGCGATAGTTTAACTTTTCTAGCGATATTTTGCAAATGTTATTATCGTTTTTTGTTGACAGGTTTTTAGAAAAACCCGACACCGAGACGGAAAGTAAAAACAGTCAATTAATCAACATTAATCTCAACATAAACTGCTTACAAATACTTTCCCAAATCATTCTTCGCATTACAACAAATTGCGAGATTAAATCTGTCTGTCATCCTTGCACTTTCTAACTTTCATGCGATCCGGGCAACACACGGCTTGGTCATGGATCTCCATCGACAGAGCACAGCATCGCAAAAGGACCTTTATTATGAATGCAATTAGACTCATACCTTATCGGTTATCCGCCCACATGGAAATCTTCAAAGCCTTATGTAGAGCTGTTCAACAATTATGCATGACTCATGTTCTATTATATTATAACTAACTCCATAAAAGGCGCGGCCAGATATAAACAACATAAGCATTTGAGTGCAGATATATTTATCACTTTCGATCTTAGTTTTTGTTGTCAAGAACCTAATTGAGAAGTAGATGAGTTTGCACAAGATGTAAGAAGTTATGTAACTAAATTTAAGTAGGATTTTGGATATATTCGTTTAGATCATCATAATCATCATCATCAGACCGTAATCGTCAACTGCTAGACACAGGCCTCTTAGGAGAGGCTGTGCTGTGCTCCTCGACCTTTCCCCATCCTGCCACTACCGGCTACCTGTTTAAAATCTCTGTTCAGCGCACGGCGAACCACAAATTGCCTGTAAAACTTGAAAGTACCAGGATGGCTACTCTATAGTTACGAAAAACGAACGAACGAGAGCAGCTGTAGAGCAATCGCGACGTCGTCGTGGCTCGCGCAGCAGCGCTCCGAAACACATAGAGTATAGATAGAGTGACCCCACAGAGAAGCTTGCATTGCTGAAGTTTATTAACTACCACTAACAAGTGTATATTGATTCGTGTGGGCAGATTCAAGTGAGCACGAGGGTCTATTGAATTGATCAGCGGATCGGTATCGCTCCTCCGTTATTGGAAGATTGTTGGCTCAATTAGCGTGAATCAATATTGGTATTGCCTCCGATCTGTATATAGAGTACATAGCCAGCAGCAGTATACGAGCTTTCGTATCTTTACATAATATTATGCGAAAGTGTGTTTGTTTTATACCCGACCGCGGTAAAGCAAAAATAAGAATTATGTGTTTGACCGGTACCATGACTGTGTGTTCGGATGATGCTGATAAAAAAAACGTTATATATATGTTAGTTAATGTTATGATAGTTAATGTTTTTATACAATTGATGCTTATAGGCTTTGGTGAGTCCAGTAAATTTAAAAAGTAGTGACGAATACTGAGAAAAAAACCTGAAAATTGGACATTTATTCTAAAATTCATTAGCAACTGCCCGCACACTTAACTTTGGTATCCATGCAAAGGCTGTTGTGTACAAAAATAAAGTCATGTTTGGTGGTCAAAAATATTTAAAATAGGTAATGGTACGGGCCTCGCACTGGGTTGGTTGTTTTTCGATCGCATGTCGAATAATATTTAGTGCCCTGCCCTAAAAAAGGCGCGGCTTTTGCCACTAGATATGAGGCAGATGTACCTAGTACTTAGCTTTGTAAGTACTACGAGGTACTCGTAGTCTGGCCGCCACACCTCTAATGAACAACAAGTTACAACTATCGCGAATGTCATAATAGCAGCAACTCCCAGCAATTTTTTTCACATAGCGGCTTCACATACAACAAAGGGAATAATCTTTACAGCTAATAAAGATAAATCTTGAATTAAGGGTGTGACACGTTCAATTACAGAAGCATATCAATTAATTTAGTGCCTGCAGAATCGTCCCAGTAAATAAATTGAAGCTTTCATAGTAAGTGGACATTGCCGGGGTCACTGTCCTTCTGGTACAGTACAAGGCAGAGAAATCTGACCCCTCTCAGAAGCATTGTTACTCTTCATTGTTGTCAGGTTTCTCTGCACATGACCGTACAGTACAGCCTGGGGTATAGAAACCTGACCCCTCTTAGTGTGGCAATGCTACTGAAAAGGATCAGCAGGCTTTTCTGCCGCTTTCGTATCAAAATACCTCACATTGACAGGTTTAGGAACGTTTTCGGTTACGATAGAGTATAAGTACTTAAATCTTTTAAACACTAACTAAATTGTTAGTCGCAGACATACCAGTATTTAAGGTTTATGACGATGATTACGATAAACTAAAATGTTAGTAAATGACTTGGTCCTTGGTCAGTACTTGGTAGGCAGTTCAGAAGTCGGCATTCAAGTTGCATCACTAAATGAAATCTGTTTATAGCTCACAGAACATTCGCTCAAAGCAATCGGTTAACAAAACCATTAAAATACCTACTTATTACTCACTTGACTATGGGCTAATGCATTCAACTTTTATTTATGGAGCTAGTCCGGTTACATAATCTTTATAAAAACACACCATGTGTAAGAGACTAAATACACGGTGTTCTGTTATCAGTTGAATGTGAGGTCGTCGCCCCCGATCGATGTACAATGTACAGGGTGCTCAGATACCCCGACCTACAAACCTATCTTGCTGTACATACCGGTGGGTAGGTAGATAGGTGTGCATAGGTAAAGCTATGCACTGTTTGCTGACATGCAATAAAGTTTTTGTTTTCAGAGGAATATTGCTTTTATCTTTCGTTGTTTTCTATATTATGGCAACGTAAGGTAAGATAATTTTTTTATTAACATGTAAAAAATCATTACTTATCTAGTTATTAATTCATTCATTCAGTTAAGTTTAGATCGATAGCAGCTTTTGAGCCCAGGTGATCTTGTAATCTTATTGTTTAAGGGAAAGGTTATAGGTATGTATAACCAGCACTTAAAATAAATCTAGATTTTGAGGTGCAAATGCATTAAAGTTGTTGAATCAAAATACAAGTAGGTTACATAAGCATAATACACCGATTAGTGCCAAAACCAGATCCTCTTTGTTTGAATCACAACACAATGTGATTCGGTGGTCCCGTAGGTGTGGGTAGGTACAAAGCCGGTTTGGGCTTAAATGCAGAATTTGCAAGCACTGCACCTACGCAGCAACGTTCAATTTGGAGACAACCTTGAGGATTTGGAAGTATAATATCGTCATGGTACAAAATACAAATTCAACTTATTTCGCGCTGTTTTTAAGACTATAATGTTGATAACATTGATATGTGCAAGGTTTTTAAGAGTGCAGTGGGAGTCACATGGAAGCACTACATAAAATAAGCAGACAATGTGATTTTCTAATAACATGGTGGTACAAAACTCGTATGAAAAGAGTTATTCTTCAAGCTACAGCCATCTGGGATGATGTCTTGATGTTACAATACGGTCCTACAAAAAGACACACCTGCAATAAACTATACTAAACTACTTTACTGTAATAAACTATATTTTCTTTCTTTCTTTCTTTCTTTCTCCGACAGACCGAAGAAGCTGCTATAAGTTTGTTTGTTTGCAGTTGTGTCTAGTTAATCGTGACTGGTCCTGACAACCCCACTCTGCCGCCATTGATACTGGGAAGTCATCGTCAAGTGAATGAATAACCCATACGGCACGGAGTGGGCCTGGGAATGTGGTGGGACCACTCGCCAACGGGGACTAGTACCGACAGCAACACTGCTTAGTGCCAATTTCTCCATAGTCGGTTATCTAACCGACAGGGATTGATTTATAAATTAAACGTCATCTCCATATAAAATTCATGACAGATGTGTCAAAAGTCAAACACTACTCCCTGGTTATGCTCTAATCGACTATGGAGAAATTGGCACTTATTTAGGATATCAACAACTCATACTCATTAATCGTACTACTACACAATTCACAAAAGTAATAAGTAGGTATTTTATTTACTTAAGTTCATTGTTTATCAAAGGGTTCATCATTGAAAGGGTCTTTGCTAACTGTACCTAGCTGCAGCATAAAACAAGTAAGTGAATTTCCATAGCAACTTGTGTTATGTTATGTATTTAGGACTTGCGTTCAATTAAGCTTTCCATACACAATGCTCACAAGTGGCATGATTGTGCGTTTACAAGTCATACTCGTAGTAGATGACTACATGTACCGTCAATATTCACCAGATTTAATGTCTCTATATTTCGGAATGTAAGAAAAATAAGCTTAAATATTACGTGCAATACCAAAAGCTTTGACGCTTTTCTCTATTAATTAAGATAAATAACAGAACTTATGCAATAAACAAAATAATTATAATATTTATAATGTATTGGTTGCAAAATTCCTAATGGCTATAGTTTACACAGTGCGAGCTAGCGTACGAGTCAGCCTTCCGAGTAGCTGCACTGCAGTAACTCGCACTGTTTGGACGTAACTTACGAGTAACTCGTACGTGTGAGTAGGTCAGTAGCTTGCATCTGAGTTACTTCAACATTTTTTGTTTTCACTCGCCTGCTCGCCGGCAGCAACTCGCCTCGTTTCAGGTTAACCCGGAGTTGACACATATATTTTTTTAAACATAAATGATCTTTATTACCATAAGCTTCTAGATGAACGGTGAAATTGATGACGCAATGTTCCAATAACCCATATTTACTCAATTTCGTAATAGGTGTAACTATTGTTTGGGCTTGATAAACATAATAATGGTTGTTCAAAAGCCTGAGTCAATATTGAGGTTATCAGGGCGACAACGCATCGCGTCTATATGTCTATGGTATGTGTGTACGGTACGTAGTAACTATTCAGTCAACTTCGGTATAATGTATGACTATGACTATGTACCTGCTACCTGTATATAAAGCCAGCCGCTGAGAGACATTCAAAGTCATGTATAAACGTGTTATAAACCTAAAATACGGTCCATAAATTTGGGGAAAGTTTCTATGGACAAACCGTTTTGTTTTCGTGAATTGGATCGAGATGAAATATCATGACCGGTTACCGTTTCTTAGGGGCTAAGTCTGAAGTAAACAAATATGTACATGTGATAAGTACCTTTCTTTCCTCACTGCAAGTGCAAAGCATAGGCAAAGTTATGTAACTAGAGCTTAACATGTCAAGATAAAAAGCTTTACAACCAACAATGGGAACTTTTTTATAGTGGCTTTTAAATTAAAAGCTTTACAAGATAATTCTTTCCACATCGTCCAAGATTATGTGCTATCTTGAAAGTCTAATCGGACTCGTGACCATTATAAAACTACAAGACTTCATCATCATCTAATCATACATAGACATGCTGGACATAGGCATCTCCCAAGGAACGCCACAACACTTGGTCCTCGGCCTTCCTCATCCACCCACTACCGGCTACCCGCTTAAGGGCGTCAGTCCAGCGGGCAGGGGGGCTATAAGACTTAAAATTGAAAAAAGCTTCATAACTTTTTTACCACAAATTGCTGGAAATGACATCACATTGATTTATAATCAACCTATTCCATTTGATTCACACTTTCTTGAACCCCCTCCATTCATTTATCATTTGAAAATTCCTAGCATTTATGCAAAAGACCGCGAGAGACATGGCAACGCTCTGTCAAAAAGGAAATAGGCCAGGCGGGACTGACGCGGGCGTTGCTCAGTTATCTAAGCTGAACATTACATGACCCAACCAGCGGAGAGACGGTCCGGCACCGAACCCCGACCTTGCAGCGGCTGTTACCTCACGCACTCACCGGAACGCACGAGTCATCGTCACTGTTATTATTATTCTAAGTACTAAAACAGGTAGAAGGTAGAATAGGACTGAAAATTTATAAAGATTTGCGAGTGAGCATGCTGGTAGAATATGCTTATAGCTGTCAATTAGTAGTAAATAAATTAATATCGTTATTGTTGATGATTTGATGTAAAAACATACATGTTAAGTACTTATTTGCAAAAAGTATTTTTTTAATGTTACACAGTAGAATAAATAGACCTCTGACTACCTCTTCGGGAATTATATCAGAACTGATGATTTCAATGATGTTTTTAAGCTAGTAGTGGGTACATGTAGACTTCAAAGCAGAAATTACCGTAGAACTATTCAACGAGTATCCAACTCGATAACTACGTTAATCAACTTTAGACTGAGTGAATTGAGTTTTTTTTTACGCAGAAATCCAATAAGCCTTTTAGGTCCAAGGCTGAACGAATACTGACTTCGTAGAATTTGCCTCGAGTAGCTGCGATCGCTCTACATTTCTGCGAAAATGTTTTGAGGTAGGTCCTACAACCTACTGTACTAGGTACGATAAGGTATAAAAGTGTAGGACACTATTAGTAAATTAGGAGGTTCCATTCATGTTTTTGACTTGTCATCTGTTTACGTGAAATTGCAATCCCTACGTAATTTAATTGGATGTAAGTAACAACCTTCATGACAGCAATTTCCTTTTATAGTTATGTATTTGACTTGCTTCCGGTGATTTTGTACGCATCTATTTTTAGAACTTGAAATTTAATTATATGCCCAATCTATTATTTTTAGTAGTTGCAAAAACCTTAGTAGCGCCAATCTATAGCCTGTAACTGAAACAACGAACCAACATCTCTAACCTCTAGAACCTGAATAAACAGGAGGGTCACTCGACGAACGAGGCAGGCTTAAATTAACGAGGTAGAGTCACAATTAGCGCTGCAGTTTGGTTTTTCAGAAGCTTCGGAGCGCTGTGCGAACCACGACTCTATCTCGTTTTATTAAGTGTGCCGATTGCGTGACAATTCTCCTTAGTTCGTTCGTCGATTTAGAGAGTGACCCCCCAGTAGTTACAACCTCAGGCATAACAAAACAGGATGATCGTCAAACGATACCCCACAGACATCTGATAGCCGCTAACATACCACAAAGGACTCGGTTCAAGAGTACTGAGAGAGCCTTGAACCCAGGCCGTTTCTCAACGAGTGTGTCACGGGGGACTCGCAGACGTCTGACGTCATCGCTGTTTAGATAATGCGTGAGAGGAATTTCAAACTCGCAAAACGGTTAAGACTGTGCTGGTCGTTTTGTAAAATTGACGGCTGAACGGATGTCTCAGATGCTCGTACTGTCAGGAATAACACAGTCAACATTGTAACAGTCTCGTAATGAATGAACTTATCTCTGATGAACTATCATGAAAGTATCCTTGATTTAACTATTAAGTACCTACTTAAACATTAAAATCTGAATTTGCTTGTTCATAACTAAGTATACCTAAGAATCTAGACTACAATAAGACCTGCTCCGACCGCAAATATCCTGTTACAGGAAAGACTTGCAATGTTTCTGCTTGCTGACCGCAACAATGTCCTATTACTAGTTATAACAAAGCAATGCCCGTCATACTTAAGGCGTTTCTTGAGCTAAATAGCTTTTTCTGTGTAAAACCGTTTTTGGTAAGTACACGAAATCTTTTCGTCATGCTAATTCAAATATTTGGAACCTAAGTACCTCCTAATACCTAGAATCTATGTAGAAGCTGACATAGTTTAATAGATTTTAAAATTAATTAACTACTAGAGGTAAGTACCTACTTATCTAAGTACGTTTTCGAAGGTAGGTTATCTATTATATCACCACGTAGGTATCACACAGGATCTTCAAGACTCGGTATCATACCGCACTGCCAACTTTTCACAGACGTGTCAGTATTCGGTATAGGCCAGGATTATAACTCGGCGCCTGCACCCTAGCTGCCCACCCTTGCATCAATGTACAACACTCAGCGTACCGTCTAGTAGGTACACGTACCTACCTACTACCTACCAATTCATACATATACTTACTTGCTTGATAACACAATTCGCCGGTTCGTTTAATCAAAATTGGTTAGTGGGTCATCTGAAATAAAAAAATATCCTTACTTTAATAAAGATAAAAGTGAAACTTACCTTCATTTGCAGCAACTTGGATCCTCCCGATTTCTCCATCTCGAACAGTGTTCAAGTCACCGGCAAACAAACAATTATTATTTAAGTCGCACTAGTTGCCATGCCAAGCACTAACTTTACGCATCGAAAATTTCGCAAAATATAATAAAAAACTCGTTTTAAATTATTGAAACCGTGTAAATTTTTACAAATAAACGCTTTTGTGATTAAAACTGACGGCGGGAAGTGAAAAAGTCAGAGTTTTCTGTCAAAAAGTTTTGTTTTTAATTTGTTTTCTTTTTCTCGGCGGTGCAATGGAACTCGCGTATAGAGCCACCGATCAAGCCGTGGCGGTTGCCGCGCGACCGAGCCCGGAGTGTCAGCTGTTGCGAGCCAGACGCGCCGGTAGGTGGCGCCACTCAACTACAGATTGGGGACTTTTCTGCTACTTGATATTGATATAGCCTTCTGATATCGATAGTTTTTAGTCGCACATAAATGGGGCCTGTTAGTGTGAATTAGTAAAAAAGGTAAGTAATGGTTATGAAGATGGAAAGGTTAAATATACATGTAGGTTTGATATAGGTTGATATATGGATGCTGGCATACTTGGTAGATTGCAAGTGGAACAACTCATAAATCCATTTAACTTACTTAAGTTCCAATAATATGGGTATAATTACGGTTATTTACAAATTACGAGTAAAAGCTTAAAGGTATCTACTTACTTATTTTTATATGTATGTTACTTTTATACTAGCAGCATTAGGACTTATATACTAAATGTTTTTTTTTAAACTCTTACCTTTAGCCGCAAAATACTCACAGGCTTACCACAAGATGTAAAAATATGTAATTAGTAGAATGGTCCCTCGGATGACTGTATGCGCTGAGTAATCAGCTGCACCTACACGCCCTACTAACCAACAACATCAGACAATGGATATTGAGCTTTAATACCTAAGCAATTGAGTATATAGTAACATTTTAAGCCTCGCAGGTTTCGGTGATATTTCGGTGAAAGCTGAGTTTATCATGTTTTATCTTGATTCGCAAAAGCGGGGTAATTGTCCTGGACAATAAATAATAATAACACTCCTTTTTGCTTGGTGGAGTAAAATAATCAGCACTTCTGTACATATATGAATATGAAAAACTCTTTCTTCTTTGTAAAATATTACCAGTACATAGCAAAGTAAATTACTGTATAGCCATTGAACAATATTATTGTAATGATTATAAAACACTTGTTGTACAAAATTATTTTTCCCGACAAAAAGGTAAACTTTATCAACCAAAACATAAGAACTACTATGGTCAAAGAATTCGAAAATACAGTATTGTGCAAATTAATGTGAACACGAGTGAAAATTTGAAAAAAATACATTTATTAGTTGTAAAATAAAAAAAACAGAGATATATTAATACAATTTAAGTTATTTTAATAGAAAATGTGTCCTCCCTGGCTTTTATAACTTCTTCAACACGTTTTGGCGTAGAATCGAAATGATTTTAACAATTTTCTGATATTTACTGGTTTAAAAAACTTGTATGGATTACAGCCTCAATCATTTTAGTTTTTCCTGTGTAATCCGTTTTACGAAGTCTAACCTTCACGATGGCCCACTTATTTTCAATGGGATTAAGTGCCGGTGAGTTCTCTGGCCATCCAAAGGCCTTATATCTTGTTGTCCTTGAAATATTTAAGCATAATCTTGGACACGTGGAATTGAGCCGAATTTTGTTGAAAAACTTATTGACCGTTAGCATCAACTTTTCTTAGTTTGGGACTATTTTTCTTATATAGGTACCGGATGACTTGTGCCCATCAAAGGGATGATGGACTCGCTAAAATACAGTGACTTGCTAGAACGGAGATTAAAAGTTGAACAAAGAAAATTTGATGATAACGGTCAATAAGTTTTTCAACAAAATTCGGCTCCATACCACGTGTCTAAGTTTATGCTTAAATATTTCAAGAACAACAAGATATCATGCCTTTGGCTGGCCAGAGAATTCAACGGCACTTAATCCCATTGAAAATAAGTGGGCCATCGTGAAAGTTAGACTTCGGAAAACGGATTGCACAAGAAAAACTAAAATGATTGAGGCTGTAATCCATACAAGTTTTTTAGACCAGTAAATATCAGAAAACTGTTAAAATCATGTCGATTCTATGCCAAAACGTGTTGAAAAAGTTATAAAAGCCAGGGAGGATACATTTTCTATTAAAATAACTTAAATTGTATTCATATATCTCTGTTTTTTTATTTTAGAACTAATAAATGTATTTTTTTCAAATTTTCACTCGTGTTCACATTAATTTGCACAATACTGTACTTAGTGCCTAAAATATTTAACAGTATACCATTGTTAAAAGAAACCAAAAAGTTAAGTAAATTTGTCATAAAGCAAAAATTAAAAACTATTATGTTGGATTTGTTTAAGAAAGAACTGAATGATGTAGGTATATTATGAATTCGAACTGTTTAGATATAATGTAGTCATTAATATGTTGCATAGCTTAACTAAATTAAAGTAACTATATATTATATGTAGTGTCGCGAATTTATCACCATAAAGTCGAGTCACTAACATGGGTAGATATAGCAGGTAATGTAGATATTTAATGTTTATGTTTAAGAGAGCTCTCTCCGCCAACAAACTATGTGTCTATAGTTTGGCGGATTTATATTGTGTAATTTATGTATGTATTTGAAAATAAATAAGTAATAATAATATTGATAGGTAGTGCTGGTAGAGCTCCATGACGCAATAAAATTGATACGTTCCTGAAATATTTAATCACATATTACCTAAAATAAACTCAGGTAAGACAGTGTAAATATTGTTAAGGATATCTCGTCTATTAATAAGTGGGTCATTTTGTCCAGTAGGCTGCAGAAGAACTTACCGATAATTTTTAGCACGGAGCATGTTTACACCGAGACATTCTGTCCGGAGATCAGCTTCTTCTATTCAGACAGGTAGGTAGGTAGGTAGGAAGTACGGTTATGTGCAGAGAAACCTAACCCCCTGTCATAGTAACAATGCTTCTGAGAGCGGTCAGATTAGTCTGGTGGTAAGTACTTAGGTACAAAACATGAATTAAAACAACATCGATAACCTCAAAGGCTTTATTTTACAAAAGTTACATACAAACATTCATTTCGGCGTAATGATCAACATCACTACCTAAATTTATCAATTAGATTGTCTGTCTGTCTGTCTGTCTGTCCGAACATTGACGAGTTTTATAGAGCTAAGTACACCTTCATACGAACACTGTTGTTTCATGCAACTAATTCGAAGATAGTTAGATGAGAATGGAGAAAGTGTTAAATTTTATCAAATGATCCATGTTATATTTGATATATGTGGGGACTTCTCACACACGACCCCAAGCTAGACAGAGCCTGTGTTATGGGTATCGGACAGCTGATATATCTACACAAATACATAGACAAAAATACCTGTCTTTAAACAAATATCTGCCCCAGCCGGGAATCGAACCCGGGACCTTCGGCATAGCAGTCAGGGTCACTAACCACTACACCATCAGCCGTCCATGTATTAGATAAGTACTTACTATAATTTTTGAGACATTCGGTTCTAAGGTTGAACTCGCTCAAGACTCTCAATTATTAGTCAGTATCATCATCACATATACTTAAATGAAATTAGTAAACTATAATGATTGATGGCTTTCAAATAATCACTGTGATGTGGTTTCTCCATTTTCATCTAAACTCTTACCCCCTTATTCATAGAAAAGTTACAATACGTTTTAACTAATAAACTGTTTTGTCCCTCTCTGTCAAGAAACAAATTGTTCTTTGTCGGAGAGGGACAAAACAGTTTATTAGTTAAAACGTATTGTAACTTCTCTATGAATAAGGGGGTTAAATTGCTACTTTATATTAAGGCTACATAGTCTAAGTGCCGATGTTATTCAGATTGTCTATTAATATCTAGACTATTTTAGAATCTCATCATCTGCTTGAAGATTACTAGCATTATGGCGTGAAATAAATCATTCGAGTCAATAATAATAAATGATTATTATTTGGATTCTCCAATTGTTTTTTTTTCACGCCTACCTATATAGGTAATAGGTATGCTGTTCAGCAGAGCTCTTACACAGAATGCAGTAAGCATAGGCAAAGTTACACTTTAAACCATTTTAAAGTAATACAATCGAAATTAACTATACTAGAAATGGAAAGACGGAGGACATTAAAATTTACAAAGTTCTCTATCGCCTGTTAGCCGTGCAATACGCAAGCCTTCCTTTACAAAAATATCAGTTACGTTTTATGTTTTATATTCGCAAGACGAAACCAGCGTCTGTCACGTAGATAATTTAATAAAAACCCATCTCACCATCTTCATAATTTTATGAAGTTATCAGGCTTAATTCTTTATGAAATCATAAGTTACACGATTTCGTAAAAACATTATCAAAATATAGTAAAAAATCGCAAAATTATATCAATATCCTTCTTCTTCTACTGAATTTCTAAATTTCCTCAATGCATTGTACAATTTGTGCATTGCACCTACACTCGTTCCATTTATTGACTACACTATTATTAATATATTTATTATAATCTGACTAGTAAATAACATCTATACACATTCAATAAATCCTAATAAGTATATACCTCTAGACTCTTTGCAAGGTTTTCGTTCTCCATTACATGTATCCTAATTTTATCATTCTAGCTAGACGGTAAACCATGTACAGTTCTCCCATATTAATAATGCGCATGTAAATCTTCGCAAACTGTCGTATTCCCGGAAACACCCGAATCAGTGCCTTAAACAAAACACTTGCATTTTGATCCTTGTTCGAAAGAAATAGTAGTCAATATCATGTGACACATAATCGAAAACAATTTGGGCGGTCGGTGGCTGTCACCGATCAGTCAAGGGTCTCAAGGTCAAGATCAATATTACTTTTGTGGAATTATAAAGAGCTGCAATTACACATCGTTCTTGTTATTTTTTTCAAATGTGAATTTAATTTCAACTTTAATTATTTTTGACGATGCCATATTATGAGGCACATTTAAGAATAAAATATGCGTCACATTGATTGACTTCACTTTGCCAATAAAGCCACACCCAAAAGACCAAGTTTGTAATTGTAATATTATTGTGAATGATCAGCGCTGTAAATACTTTTGAACTGAGATTTTAATGTAAACATTTTTATTAATGTGAAATAATCAGTGCTGTAATAATACTTTTGAACTGAGATTTCAATTTTTTTATATAAACCTGTGTTTGAAATCCATTTCTCCTTATAATATAAACCTTGTGTTATTCAAACCTTCTTTCATCCATCTTTACATCAGCTTCAGTAAGACACTTGAAAAGTACCTACTGTAACATTTTAGAAGTAAATTTTAATATTATGGAATATTATGAATTATCGAATCAAATTTCGTTACTGATAAATCAATTATCTCTTTTAGCACCAATTACATAATTCTACTAAAATTTAATGAAGAAAATGCACTTAACCACTCTAAATACATAATAGTTTTCTAACGCTCGGGAATACGACCGTTGCCGAACAATGACGAAGATTTCTATGTGCATTATCAATTTTGGGGAACTGTACTTACCTATTTCAGGGTGACTATCTGAAAATTTCAGTAACTGTTTCAATTTTTTTAAATTATTAATTTATTGTATTTTTCTTTTTCAATCTCGAGAATTTCGATTTTTTCTTGGTTAAGTGCCAATTTCTCCATAGTCGGTTATCTAACCGACCAGGGATGGTTCATCAATTATACATCATCTCCATATAAATTTCTTGACAGATGTGTCAAAAGTCAACCACTAATACCTGGTTATGCTCTAACCGACTATGGAGAAATTGGCACTAAGTATTTCAATAATTACTAAGCGGACCATCCGAATTACTAGGCACCTATTTGAATGTGTACATAAACCTTGCAAATGCGGGACATTGGAATATCGTACTTTACTACCAAACACACGCACATACGACACAGGGTAGGTTATCATAACTATAGGCAGTCTTTGGGTAGGTCGGAAGTTAGCCACTAACACACATTAATTTAAACATCTAACTTCATAGACAGTTACTTAGAAACTAAAATAATTTCATCATTATGACAGTGAACCAGTGAACATTGTTATTGTTTGCTAGAGAATAATCATAAAAATAAATAAGAGGCAATAATAATTCACATTACAATAAATAAATATTTTTTGAATACTTGCTTTTAACAAAACCTTGTGCTTAAATTCGTACGTAAAGGAAAAAACAGCTCAAAACTCAGGTTAGTTACCTAGATATATAGGTATGTATATTGTAGGTATACAATATTATATGGACCTACATCGATTCATATGGGTAACTCATTGTTTACAGGAAGACTAACATTAGTCATCTCCAATATTGTAATAATATTAAATTTGTCTTCCTCAGTTTCGTGATGTGTATGTATAAATTTATAAAGCGCATTTAAAATCGGTAGGCACATATTAAATAAGACCAGTGTTGTGTTACATCTTAAATCTACTTCTCTCTACCGACCACTTACTACTTTGCTAAACATCAATCTTTACTTAATCTAGACGAATTTATTATTTACTTATTTGTTTATAATTTTAAGCTTTTTCTGCCAGGAAATTGGTGTTATAGGGTTAAGCTACTTTATCATTCTTGCTCCGTAATCCTACCAAATCCGACGATTCTTCAATCTCAAAATTGTTTGCTATTCTTTCGTTACGTCTATACAAATTAAACGATTTCACTGATTACCGATTATTCAGTGCAATTTTACATACAGTTTCCAGAATATAATATGAGTATATTACTATATACTTCGTAGTCAATTTGTGCTTTTTCTTTTGTGAAAATTAATTATTACCCTGGGTTTATTAATTTTCTTAAAACAGTTTCAAAACTATTCAAAACATGGTGTATACTTAAATGAAGTTCCAAGTCTATATACGTTACAAGTTACAATGCTCATTAAGTAACACATGAAATGAAGCCAGGTAGGTGTATTGCATAACTATAATCGTATATTTATAAATGGTACTTATGTGAATTTGATTAGAATAAATCATAGGTTGCTTTGATTCGAATTGATCGGTTAAATCGTATAAAACTGTTTGTTTATTAAAACATGTTCAAAAACAGTATGTTTGTTTATAAGATATATGTATATAACATTAAAATATTATATAAAGCCCTCGGCTTATAATTGGCACATTAGTTTTTGTCCTTTCTCTCTCTTTTGAGCAAAACACTAACTTTCATGTAAGATTTCAGCACATTCCGTAAATTCAGTATGGACAAATAACATTTCTGGGATACGGCACATACTTAAATAAATGACCACAAGCCTATGATTACCAATGTTATTTTGTGCGATTTATAATTTTAAAAAAATCTAAATGGTCAACATTTCATTTTCCTTACCCTATATTTTTATTAGTTATTCGGAAAGTTTATAGAAAATTAGGGGACCCGTATTTTTTTATTTTGTATATACATAAATTTTTGCATGTTATTTTTAACTTTAAAGTTAATTATTTTAAAACCGGAAGTGACGTCACATATTAGGCTCAATTTTTATTTTTGTCTATTGCCTGAGTCTCGCAAAAAAACATAAATGACACTGACAAGTGACATTTAAACTTTGTTTACATGCCAACCAACAAATGGGTCATTTTCAAAGACCTTGATATTTCTGATGATGGAAAGTAGGTACTTATCATGTAAAAAAATAAGCAGAAGCATTTTTTCAGCTGTGTAGGCGGTGGCATGCTCTGGGACATATTATATAGAGGTCATCTCTTAATAATAAATAAAAAAAATTGTCAGAAAGTGTCAGAACAGAATTAATGAAAATGACCCAAATAAACAACAACGTCACGATAAAACGTCAACGTCAATCAAAAATGAAAGTGACAGTTACTTTGTTTTTAAATCTATAGGCTTTGATCATCAAAATGCATCGCACCTGATGCATGACGTCATCAGCACTTTTTTACTATTTTATGATTTTTTCGAAAATGATACATCCAAAAAATACAAAAACATTTTTTTTGTGGCCTTTAGAGCTAAATCTCGAAATGGTTTTCGATTTATAGCAGCTTTAGTTTTTTGAAATGTTGTCCATTATTATATGTTTCATAAATTATAGTGTCCTTTTGAATCTAGTCTAGACCGACCGAATTTTCGAACCGACCTACTTATACGCTCAAAATCACTTATCTAATTAAATAATTCAATGAACACATCAACACCTTTGTAAACTTTTGCCGAGTTGCAGAGAGAAACTTTAAAAGCTAATGTCGGCATTAAATCTATGTCTGTCTCTTTTAGTCAGTATACTGTCAAAGCAAGGCGGCAATGCATCTGAGGTCGACATAGGGTTAAGTTCCTTTCTGCAACTCAGCTTTTGCTGGTTTTCTCTATCCAATCATAAACTGCACTTTAAAACTAGGTACTAAAGTACCGTAAATACAAGCCCTGCTGTAGATTTTTTATTGTAAATACTGTCACAGTTAGCATCAGTAACAGGGGACTTTTGTCAAAAATAAATAAAAACCATCGTTGGTATTTGGGGGTCAAACCTGACTCTTTGATGATTGCGGTTGCTTATACTTAAGGGGGATCATAAACATTTAGGATCGCTCCTACCATCATTAGTTCAACTGCTTTATGACATGTTTTTGTGACACCCCTAAGAATCCAACAAATCGACCAACCACATCATGCAACATCAAACGTGCCATCATCAACAATCAGCTACCGTACCACCACCGAAGCAGCGTCGCTAGCCTGTCAAACATTTGTCAGGTCCATACTAGTTACGTCAGATTTAACAAGCGAGGCGAGCGACGCTGCTTATGAATTGTTGCTAATGTACGGTGGTGGTAACGCCACAGCTTCATCTTTTCATCCCCAAATTACATCATGAAATCCCCGCAATCCACCCCAAAGTCCCAGTCATCGCTGGTACCGGTAGCCGTGTCATCATACTCCTGAAGCGCCTGTTCATAGGCGGAGGCCTCATAGGCCGTGACCCCGTCGAGCACGGAGCAGGCTTGAGACACGTTCGAGTGGTGCATGATGGGCATGGCGTGGAGGGCGAAGTCGTCGCCCTCTTGCGACCAGGTCAGACCTGGAATGGAAACAAGGGTGGTTGAGAATTTGGATTATCTGATGGCTGTTAAAATATGCTGAAGAATCTTGGAATTTTCTAGCTTCGGATTGTTTGAAATCTGCCTAAGTATATAGCGATCTTGGTTTGTTTTTACCAAGTGGGTAATATATGTGGGGACATCTAATACAAGTCTATATGACCCCAAACTAGGCAAAACCTGCTATATGAGTCTTTGACAGCTGATGCATAAACACAAATACATAGATAGTCATCATAATAAACAACAACCACGTAAAACACAAGAGCTCATCCCACAGATATTTGCCCTGGGCAGGGTTCCAAACCCAGCTCCAGAACTACTCCCACTATCTACACTAATAAACCATAATACTCACGCCCACTCCAAACCCCGTTAGGCAGGGTCACCCAGCCCCACCCTTGCCCCCACGCCAGCTCGTGGCCCAGCTGTCCTGCCAGCGGCACCTGTCTCTTGATCACCGCCACCAGCCCGCGCCCGTCGAGAGCCCCCAACGCGTTGCGGCCGCGGTGGGTCTCCGACGACTTGGCTGTAAACGTCGAATGCTGCTTTAACAGCCCACTGTGCTTGGGGAACTCTGAGAGGTGGAAAAGAAGTAGCGTGAGATAGGGCGGATAGGTGTGAAGGTGAGAAGAAGGTGGATGGGCTGAAGAAGAAAATGATGTGCTTGAAAAATGCTGTGTTTAATAAATTATAGAATACAATTAGAAATATCTTACGAGTACTGTCTATCGTACGATTTACTGCCATTCATAGCAGAGTCGCTAGGTTAATACCGTATCAATTCGACATTTAGGTATTGGTACCTACGATCAAAGGAATTACCTAATGATTAAATTATTACATAACTAGACAAATTAATAATAATCTGTTTAAGATATAAATATATTGTTATAGTATAAATTCCTGACATGTAACTTTTATAGAGAGTGGAATTTAATCAGTGACTTCCCGTAGCCCTCGCCATACTAACCAACTTTCATTATGAACTGAACACATGAAAGCATGAAATAAAAATCAGCTGTTTCGTAGTAATAAAGTTAAATATCTACTCAAACAGAATGTATAGAATTCCACTCTGTATAAGGTATATGTATAAGTACATAATGTAGTTAATCCTGTTTAATAAGCAGCTTAAACTTAGTGTACTATACGCATAATACACTAAGGACGTTCACGAATTCCCTCACTAGAATGTAATTTCATGATATATTCTCAGCATGCTTATTGAAGTGAAATTAAAAAGAAAACGTTCCTTATTCGATTTGTCTCTGACCGAATAATTCCATAGACAAAACTTTTTTTAGAACATAGTTGAAGGTACTTGTACAAGTAAAGGACATGACCCAAAAGACATTGTAAGTTGAAATGCCTTTTAAAAGTTATTCTGTAAACTATTTGAGATAGGTTCGAGGTTAGTTATATATTTAAGTACATATTCACATAATATATTAATAAATCAAATAACCTACCATGTACTGGATTTGCTTCAGAAAGGGGTCTCTGTCGCAATTGTCATTTTCAATTTGCATAGTGTTAATGTTAATACACTCTCGCCCTGAGGAATTTCGTTAACTCAGAATAATAATCAGAAGCTACAGCCGTTTATTAAGATTTCAGCACATGACTTCAGTCACGGTAAGTACCAATTATTTCTTAATCAATATTTTATTTGAACTGTAAGTAATTCAGTAGGTAGGTACTTAATAACCCAAAGTAGTTATTGTATTGTATTGAAAATGAGCCAATTAACTTCTTAAGCACCAATTTTAATCAAACAAAGTTACTTAAGTAATTTTAAAAAGTGACTAAATTATATGCATATTATTAGCTTCTAAACTTTCTTATTTCTATCCTACGTTGTAACAGGAAGCAGCAGAAACTAAGCGGGCATTACAACACATTCATAAAGTATGCAATTTCCGCCCAGAGACAACGGTTTCCGTCGCCGAAGGATAATCCATCATGGCCGACACAGACACGTGGTTCCCGCCAAAATGATTGTCCGCCATTACGATATTAATTCCGCCGTTTCATTTGTCATACCGTATTGCTCGGATGCTTGAGACCGTTAAATAGCAATAAATCGACGGGGAGACGAGGATTCCGGCAATAAAAACGAAACGGTCAAGGATACGCAGTTGTCGGACTGTTTATTCATGTTTATAATACTCGTACTACCTACTTAGGAAGCTAGAACGCGATTTATGTATTTGATAACCAAATAGCAAAGGCTTCGATTTTGTAGTTTCTTATGTAAGTACCTAACTCAATTAAAGTAGGATGACTTGGAATCAATTCTCTTTACGTGCATTTGCACGTGTACTTAAGCTAACCATTGTAATTATATCGTTTTCTCTTTGTGTACTTATTTAAATTAATCACAAGTTTCAAAATTAAATAAGCACTTAAATAGCACTTTACGCCATTAATCGTGATGTAGCAAGAAGTGTACCTACATAATTAATACCCGCCACAGACTAACAAGCCGTACACAGAGTCACGTGGAGTCCAGCCGTATGGCTGCTGCGACTACGCCACGCGTTTATAAACAAGCTTTATATAACGCGTGCACCTGACGGGCTATTCAAAAGGCTTTCATTGCTCCGGAAACCCTTTTTTGCTATTTATTCATGGGCTTTGCTATGTTTATTAATATTTTTATTCCATCCCATTTCAAGTTTCGGTCCCATGTTCGGGCGCCATTTCTAATTTGGCGCCCAACGTGGGTCTTTTGCGTATGTATTGCTGACTCTTATGTTGATCACGTTTGAAACCACGTTGATTAATGTGAATGTTCCTCTTTGTATACTAAAGTTTTATTGTTGTTATGCCTGCAGTTGAGACTCTCATTTACCTATGAGACTGTGGTAGTATTCCCGTAACTTTTTTAGTAGTTTTTTAGGTTTAGTTTATGGTGCAAGTAAATACCATTGTATTGTAGTAGGTATGCGGCAGTGAACACAGAGCCCTTAGTAGCATTTTCAATCTGAGAGGGGTCAGAGGGGTCACTCTATATGACAAAAAAGGAAATTGCCAAGTGTTACTGCGTGAGCCATGACTCCATCTCGTTGTATTAAACGTGCCGATTGCACGACAGCTCTCTTTCTTTAGTTTTTCGTCAGTATAGAGTGACTCCCTTGTGTCCAAGACTGTAGGTACTCGTCGGTATAGAGTGACCCCCCCCTATGCTCCAGACTGGTACTTACGTCTGACTCTGACGGTGGGTCGTTTGAAGGCTGTGCGCAGGTACGGCATGGACATCACCAGCTCGATGTGCGGCGGCGGCGGCAGCTGGAAGAGGCAACCACGGACATGAATATAAGGGTATCCCCTTGTAAGCCAGCCCCCCAGGATGTTCCAAAAATAGTCAAAAAGCACTGAGCTTGTCGTTCTAAACTACATTTGTTCTACGACTTTCGGAAATAAGAGTTGTACTCAGCATAGCGTGTTTCGGTGCATTCGATATTTATCTAATTACATTGTTATATACGTATTTATACCTAGGTACTCACCGTTTTCGATATTGCTGTCATCCAATCCCTTTAGAGGTAGCAAAAAAGAAAAGGTTTTCATAAATTATTGCAAATATATAATAATTTATAAATTATATAGGTCTAGTAGTACCTATAACAATTATATGTATAAGTATTTAAAATACATCATCAAGATAATCGTCACGGGGGCCACCCTCAGATATTTACGACTATACATCTCTTTTACAAGCTGGTCGAGGCTGGGACAGAGTCAGAGCAGCATACAGCGTAAATGAGGCATTCTTTTTTTTTTTGTCGTATGTCCAGCAATAGGCTCCAGCCTGCCATTGGCTGACGAGAAGAAAATAAATAAAAAAGGTAGAAAATCTGTCAAATTGCTGGCAACCCTGTTTGTTCACGGACGCCCTCCGCGTTATTATAGCGCCTGAGCGGAAACATACACACGGAAAGTGCGGAAATTAAAAATGTCGACCCTTTGAGCTGCTTATTAATCCTGCCTGAATATAACTTATTCATGATGCCTATAAATATATGCTAAACCTGTTACGTACTGTATATTACTCTAATAACAGTATTAATTATTAATATATTGGTCTGACTCGTACTGTACGTCTTTAGCAGAAGATATGCTGAATTGATACGTTTGCTCACAATTTATCTATTAGAATTCTTGTTGCTTGATTCTAACTGACTTATTTAGGCTATAGCTACAAAATCTAGAGTTAGAGCAAACAGTCATTTATAAAAAACATATTTTTAAAGTTTATTACTTGATGCGAATCCGAATGAAAATTCAAGACGAATGACTCAGCATTTACCTCACACCTCTTAAAATACGTATTTTCTCTTTACTTTGAAATCTTTTCGGCCAGTCCCAAGTGGGGTCATTATTCCGAGGGCTGAAACAGCGGATCGCAGTTAAGTCGGCTATGTATTACAGAAACGTGCCGTATTAGCACAAACACATCGTATGTACGCACCTAAATGAATACTTACAAACAGTGAAAGAGCTGATTCCAATGTATTTTTTTTGGCGTCAATGAAATTTTATTTAAATATCGGCAACCCATAACTTTTAAATATAACCTACTTGCTGATGCCATAAACTCTACGCCAGGCAGGCGAGTTGGATATTATCACATTTATCACACAACACAACACAAACACGTAATTTGCAATAAAAACATAATAAATAACATTAGAAACTCATTCTTCTGCGGTAAAGGAACTATAGCCAGTCAGATCACTTTTCAGTCGCTGAAGGCTTTTCCGGACACGTTGGGTACCTACTGAATAGTATTTTTACACTGAAAAAGACATTTTATACGCTACAAACCACAAAGTTTTCAGGTACCTAGTCACTGAAGTATTAAATGTATAAACTGTAGGACGGCGGTTGTCCCACCGGTATCGTTTTATTTCAGCGGATTACATTACTTTACATTACATTATCGCTAGCGTGAGGCTTCTATTCGAAAGTATGTGCTGTGCGGGTATGTAATGTTAAATCTGTGTGTGTGCTACGGGGAATTATCATAATGTCCAAAACCTAAACAACCCCACATACCCTAAAAATACTCTTATTTTTTCATGAATGAGGAAATTTCTTTCAAATATCTCTAATTATATTAGCTTCTTGTCTGTGAGAGAGTTCACTCTTAGCAATAATGCTGCCAATTAAAAGAATAGAATAGAACTGTTGTTTGCTAGATTAATGTAACTAGGTACATTAAAAGATAAATACATGTAAGTTTATAAACTTAGTTTGTAGGGACTTATATAATAACTAAATCATTATTTTATTTTTTCCTTTATCATTCTTTAGTACACTTGACCCCTCTTTAATCAAAATATCCTTCCACCCTAAGGTTGTCTTGAAAAAATCGCTTTAAGCGATAAGACCGCCATTTTTTTACATAGTTTATAGTATTTAAGTTATGTAAGTTTCTTTTATGTGTGTGTGTACAAATAAAGAATATTCTATTCTATTCTATTCTACATTGCAAACAATTCTGAATAAAGTTATAGCATATTAACTTAACTTTCTACATTTACAAAGCGCCATATTTGAATTGTTACACATGTATTTGGTTTTGAATATTTAATTAGCACTTCCCTAGCGGAGTATGATACATAATGTACATTGTTTTCACGCAACCTCACGCTCTAGCTGCGGTTTTCGTGATGAATTTATGAAACACAGTTTGATGTGTTCAAAGCTCTCGTGTAAATGTTGCTAGGTATAACTCTGAAATTTAATATGCTAATCAGATCTAGAAGTTGGTTTTGTTTTGCGAATCACTCTTTTTACACTTGTCCATAGGTAATTCGATAGGCGGTTCACAGCAATTTTTATGAAATCTTGATCAGCGCCCCTGTCGGTTAATATAAAAACTAATAAAACGTATGTAAATTACAAACTCCGGTGAACCGCCAATTGACAAAAAAATATGTGTTTCGGCATAATTTCAGCCTCAGTTTCAGGTGGCCAATCGAAATCTCAAATCGATGAAACATTAAGTGTCTCTACTCACTCTGAGAGGGGTAAGGTTTCTTTGACCCAGGTTTACATATTCTAATTCTCTAGCTAGGTTATTATGATATACTTACATAATGATGATCTTAGAGTTACTTGAGGTTATGATAGTGAGCGACTTATAACTATCGTGTATATCGTACGTAGGAATCTGGTTATAATATAATAAGATAGACCAGGTAAATATCAGCTTTATGTAAACATAATAACATTTCTCCAACCTTTATCCAGGTTGATCCCAATTTTAGTTACTTCCAGACTCTTGGTAAAGGTGAGCACACACTTGCGCGTGTTTTGTTTGCGTCTTCAGATAATAAGGAGAGGAGTTTACACTTTGACGCAGGAGCTTCCAATGTGCGTAACGCGAATATTGTCGACTTTAGTCGATAGTAATTCGGTAGACGGGTTACTGGATTTCGTATACAATTTATTAGTTGCTAACGTTACGTTCCTGTCGGGACGCTGATCAAGATGTCATACAAATTGCTATCGAATTACGCTATCGACATAAGACGACAAAATTCGTGATTCACACACACTGATAGGAAAACGTTCGCACAAGTCTGATAGCTCCCCCGACCCGACTGAACGCTCCGGTGGCCGCGTGACAAATTCTCCCGCGCCTCCCCTATTCGCGATAAAATGATGAAATACTTTATTTATCTACTTGCACAGATCATATAACCTGAAAGACAACGCGTAAGTTAACCTGATTGTCAATACCAAATCAGTAAAAAGCGACGGAGCGCGGTAGTCCTGTTTTCATTTTCAATTTGTATTTTTTTTTGTATATCTGTGTATCAGTGACATTGATGTGGAAGCCGACTAGATAAGGTCCAGTGGGGTTACTACTACTGAACATTAGCAATTATTAACCATTCATAAGCAACGCCGCTCGCCTGTCATACATTTGTCAGATCCATACAAGACATGTCATACTTGACAACCAAGCGACGCTGACTACCTCTGTAAAGCGCTATCTTGGAATTGTTACGCTGTTGACACTACTTAAGGATTGTTAATTGCTAATGTGTCGGTGGCGGTAGCCCCACTCGATCTGTGACTTCCTACCAGTGATAGCGGCGTATGCAATGTGCCCCAATAAAAGGCAATACCCTAAAATAAGTAAAACAATAATTCCATACGGTTGGTTGAACTGTTACTTTATTGACTAATTTCGCCTTTCGATTAATTGCCATCAGTTGCAAACAGAAAAGTTGTTTATAGCAGAACCTCTTCATAAGTATTCACATTAATAATAGCAGCAATGCTATCAATGTTTCTTCTTCATTGGTCTGAAAATTGGATACGGAGCATGGGTTTGTCGTACATTCGTCACAATTTAAAATGGTCATAATATTTTGGCAATATTAATGGCAATTTATTCTCGTCATTCATTTACGATGAAGGAAAATATCGTGAGGAAACCTGCACCTCTAGATTCTAGAGGCCCTAAGTACTGTACTCATTCTAGCCTAGCATTGTACTCATTCCAAAAACGGTGATACAGCTCGTGATCAAATAAATGTACAGCGAAAAGCGGGTGAGTCGCAAGTGAGTTACCTCTGACTACCTCTTCGGGAATCTGAATCGCGAGCCTATATGAAAAGTATATATGTAATTATCATCATCAGCCCATAATCTCCAACTGTTGAGCATAGGCCTCTCCCAAATGCGTTCCTGTATGTATACCTACTGTATATTTTTCAGGAATATTAAAATTCATCAAGCACCGCCGGTAGATACCAGTAACTGGAGATGCCGTTGTGATAAAAAACTTCAGCGCTGTTGAATGTTTCAGGTCAGCGTAACACAAAAAACCAGCCAAGTGCGAGTCAGACGAGGAACAAAGGGTTCCGTAATATTTTTTATAATAACGTTTTGCCATCGAGTATTGTCATAAATTTGCTTTTCTTACTTGTCTTTTGTTGCAAACACTAAGTTAAATTATGTGCGGATGGGTTAATTATATGGCATTTACAAATAAATTTAATTATAAATGTTTGGGTTTCAGATTTTCACCAATTTGTAGTAGGTATATTAACGGTACTAATTACTAATTGTCATAGAATCTCGATTTACACGAGAGCGCCAAAATATGTTTTTGCAATATTTTCGGCAGGCAGTCGGACGGTCAACAAAGTAACCTTACAATGGTTCCGTTTTTACCTAACGAAGTACGGAACCCTAAAAATAATAATTCTTCTTAAAACAATCTTATTAAAACAGGACGATGGAAGGCAGTGTAACACGAGAGCTTGTCAACATAATAAAAAATTTCTTCGCTCTTATTATTCCGCTAAGTATAATTTGTTTGTTCTGCCGTTATTATTAATACTACAATCGAAGTCTATTTGCCTCAGCTACTGAATCAACTGTTCTAACACTTAATTGTATCGCTGTTTTTTTCAGTTTTATACGTTTGATAGATACCTATGCTATTTTTATTAAGTATTTGAAAAGACTCGATAATTAACAAAAATGTAAAAATTAGAATATTGTACCTAAGTAATTTTGTAAGATACAATAACTGCTGCAATGGACAACATTTCAAAAAACTAAAGCTGCTATAAATCGAAAACCATTTCGAGATTTAGCTCTAAAGGCCACAAAAAAAATGTTTTTGTATTTTTTGGATGTATCATTTTCGAGAAAATCATAAAATAGTAAAAAAGTGCTGATGAGGTCATGCATCAGGTGCGATGCATTTTGATGATCAAAGCCTACAGATTTAAAAACAAAATAACTGTCACTTTCATTTATGATTGACGTTGAAGTTTTATCGTGACGTTGTTGTTTATTTGGGTCATTTTCATAAATTCTGTTCTGACACTTTCTGACTATTTTTTTTATTTATCATATAAAATGGTTAGTACTTATTAAGAGATGACCGCTATATAATATGTCCCAGAGCATGCCACTGCCTAAACAGCTGAAAAAATGCTTCTGAAAAATGCTTCTGCTTATTTTTTTACATGATAAGTACTTTAGTATCATCAGAAATATCAATGTCATTTTCAAATGACCCATTTGTTGGTTGGCATGTAAACAAAGTTTAAATGTCACTTGTCACTGTCATTTATGTTTTTTTTTTCGAGACTATGGCAATAGACAAAAATAAAAATTGAGCCTAATATGTGACGTCGCGTGTTTTGAAACTATACAAGGCCAGAACGCACCCATAGTGTACTAGCACTGTATAGTTTCAAGTGAAAAAATATATTTTTTTACTTGAAAATATACACGATTTGTGCGTACTAATCGCGTATACTTTCAAGTTGGGATTTACTGAATCGTTCTTGAAAATATACATTGCTATTACGCACATTGCTTCATTGGCGTACTTGTCGCATATAATTTATACCTACATGCTGATTCTGATTTACTTAACGATTTCGGTAAATGAACATGACTACAATTTACTTGTTCTGCCTATCATACCTATAGAATGTTAATATTTAAAGATGAACAAGCTCTAATTTGATTGATCTAAGTAATTGTCTTTTATGAATTATTCTTTACCCTCTTCAAAGATAATTTTTACTTTTTACAACAGTTCTACAGTTTAATTTAAATCAATTTACTTTTTAACTGTATCATGTAAACAAAAAACACGTTACGAAAACAATGCCAAGTGCGGAATGATAATGCAATGTTTAGAAAGCAACAGACTTATTACTATTTCGCATGAAAGAAAGAGAGACAACAATTCAAAAGGGCTACCTGGTAACTAATCACGTATAGTTTCAAGTGCTCGCATTGCCGCTTGGCACTTGAAAATATACACGATTAGTACGCAGTGGTAACTGCTGCAGTATATTTTCAAGCCATAATTTTGGTTCAACTTACTTGAAAATATACGCGATTAGTGCGTAATGGCCTTGTATACTTTCAAGTAAATCATGGCACCATTTTAATTTGAAAATATACGCGAGCAGTCCCAACCTCTGCGTTCTGGCCTTGTATAGTTTCAAAACACGCTGTGACGTCACTTCCGGTTTTAAAATAATTAACTTTAAAGTTAAAAATAACCTGCAAAAATTTATGTATTTACAAAATAAAAAAATACGGGTCCTCTAATTTTTTATAAACTTTCCGAATAGCTAATAAAAATATAGGGTAAAGAAAATGAAATGTTGTCCATTACATCCAGTGGCTTTATTTCGCATTTTTCACTCCTTTCCATTGCCGAACAGTCGCGGTTCGCAGTGACAAAATCAGATACCAGGTGCGTATGAAACCAAAAATCACACATTCTAGTAGATGTAGCTCATGGGGCAGATTACTTAATTTTGGCTTATACAGCTCTTCATTATTCGCCCTGGCCCTTTAGCACGGGGCGCT
Source organism: Plutella xylostella (assembly GCF_932276165.1). Classification (NCBI taxonomy): domain Eukaryota; kingdom Metazoa; phylum Arthropoda; class Insecta; order Lepidoptera; family Plutellidae; genus Plutella; species Plutella xylostella. The sequence goes on from NC_064005.1 coordinate 8,579,334, forward strand.
ATTAACAAGTGACAAAAGTTCTCCGTCGCGGTCGCTCATGAGACTGCGCGATGTGAGTATAAGCGCGATGCAAAACTTTTGTCACGTCTCAAATGCGCCCCGTACTAGCCCTTCTGAAGAGTAATGGGTGTTGTTTGGCCAACTAAGTATTTTTACTCGTTGTCCAGGGTAAGGTTTCAGGATAATTGATTGAGGAGCCTCGTGGAGACAATTTCATGCAACCCGATACCTAATGCCAGCGAGGATGGGTTGAAGTGATATATGGGCTAGTGATAAAGTTTCCGCCATTTTAGAGCCTTATCTTCGTCAATTTAGGGTGTAACACGACATACTATTGGTAACCGACTTTTTGTAGTAGAAAAATTTAACGTACTTATTGCAATAAGTAGTGCAACGTATACATGTCCTACAAAAACTTGATAAGAAATAGTACGTAAATCAAAAGGAAAAAAAATCGATTATCTGCTGTCCTCTATACTAAAAGTACGCGGGCAGGCACCCTTTCATAATACATAGGTAGGTACATAATGCCTTTAAAAGTTTTTGGTCCCAGATTATTTGTTGGTTTTTGAGTCGGCAGAAAGCACCTCAAAGACATGACACCGTTAGGGGAACTATGCGACTATACCGTGTGTATTTTTAGCTCAAAGCTGTTAGTACTCCTGAAACATATCTCGCGGTAGAGCCTCCAATTATTGTGCCGTCTCGCACACGGTGACAAGCGATACGAAATAAGTGTAAGGCCCTGTTTCACAATGTCTGGTTAGTGGCTACCTGTGAGATAAAATACATGCTGTCACTGTCAAAAAAATAATAACAGAGAGTGACAGCATGTATTTTATCTCACAGGTAGCCACTAACCAGACATTGGGAAACAAGGCCTAAAGTGTACAAACTGTAACATAATATGCCGAAGGGAATTTTATCAGCGTAGAATCCGGAAGCTGTTAGAATAAAATAGAATAGAAACTATGCCATAGCTACTCGTTTACTCGCTACGCTTTTGAATGAGGCTGCCGGAAAGGTTCGTAGAAAAATATTAAAGTTTTCGTTTTCACGCATACAAAGTGGCGCCTTTAGCGGAAACTATCATTAAACTTTTGACAGATAGGTGAGATAGGTAACTAACGTATGCAGATGACAGAATAAAACGAAAAAAAAGTTTTCTTTAATCGCAAAACCCGTACTAGAGGCTCCGGTAAAACAACAAACAACACTCACGCAATGATTTCAAAAGGAAAGATGAACCATCAGAACTTTTTGCCTAAAGAAAATGTCACTCGCGCGCTGGCCCCAATCCAAACAAATTATGACAGATATTATATTACATTTTAGGGCCAGCGCGAGGGTATTTTCTTGAACGGTCCTTACGCTAGTAACATACAAGTCAATGCACTCACGTCATCTCACTGTCGCTCTTAGCCAGCATCCACACGACTTGCCCAGGGTCCCTCCTGGAGCCGAGCGCCATGAGCTGAGACAGGCGCGCCCCGGGCGGCAGGGCCGGGCGCCGCGGCACCTGCCCCGTCCAGGAGGCGATGGCCAGCATGTCGGGGCTCTCCTTCACCAGGTGCTTCTGTGTGGCCAGGCCCTTGCCTGATGCGTCCTGTTGAGAGATTCGATTGTAAGTGGATTGGTTTGGTATGGGTTTTGGGTGTTAGGTTTGGGTTGGATGTCAGAAGCCATGATTAGTAAGTACATTATAATGTTTAAAGGGGGTCAAAGATTAGTACATTATAATAAGTTTAAAGTTAGGGTCAAGAGTGGGTTTCATGGCATCTTAATCGACTCATTTATGCACATGAAGCTAATAACATAGTGTTTCACACGATTCGGGAAATAGTGGCTATAACCTACGTGGATTGTGCTGTGCTGCCGGAAAACAGTGGTGTTGTTTATTATACACTTAGTGAAAGAACAAAAGACGCTGTACTTTCCGGTTTCAAAATGCCTAACAAATCAATATGATTAATCTAGGATTAATCCCTTAATGACTGAAATTCAAACAGACACCTGAATCCGCGTTTTCTAAGGTAAAATAATTAATAATTTAAATAGGGCAAGCATTAGAGTATGCGAAACGTCATAGGTCAAAAACATCGGTTATTAGTGGAACTCTCCACAAGAAACTCACTCGCGAACACAAATTAAATTCCAACAATACAAATAAATCAAAGTATAGTTTTTATTTGCAGCTCCAACTTTGAATCACTCTCCAACTTTACAAAAGCCAATTAATTTCTTCATTCAAGCCCTGAAAAGCAATAAAACACCCTCCGGAGCACTTCAGTAACAAAAACATTACAATTACATCAAGCTATGTATTTTCTTCGTAGCTTTTAAATTCTCAATTTTGTGTCTCCAATTGTTTTATAAATTTGTGAATTTCTGCCTTTTCAATAAAGGACGATATTTATCAATTTTAATCCACATGCATAGTTACTAAGATACTGATGTCGATTCTGAAGGCAGCAATTCTAAATTTTAACGCTGTCAAAATAAATAATTAAAAAAAGAAATTAGGTTTTTGACAGCATTTCTGCCTTCAGAATCGACATCTGTATTTTAGTAACTATGCATGTGGATTAAAAATTGTAAAAAAAGACAGCTGTGACACAGCCACTTAAATTCTGGACTATACCTAGACCTTTAGGCCAGTCCGCGTAGCATTGTCCCTCGACTGTACCAAACCTATTTCTCCTCAAGAACAATAGCAGTCATCAATAAAGAGAACGAGCTCGAATAACCATAAATTATCCGAGTAATTTTCACTCACGAGATTACCAGCACTGAGTTGAACGCGCATTACCGATAAGACGACCGCGTTCGACCCTCGAACGCTTTTAAAAACCCCGACCGCTTGAAAAACCCCGTCAATGAAAAGCGTAAAGTGCTCGAAGCACTTGATGTTCGCGATACGACACGCTTATGACGCCTTGAACGAGGCAGCAGCAGCGCTTAATGCTGAAAACGCTTATGGTTATCCGCTCGGTGGTTGTAAAAAATAAAGTGCTTACGTAATTTTTGATGATGTTGCTTTGTTGTTGAAAACTTTAAGGACTTGATTGGTTCGAGTGAGCGGTTTCAGCACAACACCATATCTGTTATGTTTTTAGGGTTCCGTAGCCAAAATGGCAAAAACGGAACCCTTATAGTTTCGTCATGTCCGTCTGTCCGTCTGTCCGTCTGTCCGTCTGTCACAGCCGATTTACTCGGAAACTATAAGTACTACAGTGATGAAATTTGATGGGAATATGTGTTGTATGAACCGCTACAAAAATATGACACTAAATAGTAAAAAAAAGAATTGGGGGTGGGGCCCCCCATACATGTAACTGAGGGATGAAATATTTTTTTTCGATGTACATACCCGTGTGGGGTATCAATGAAAAGGTCTTTTAAAATGATATAAAGTTTTCTAAAAAACATTTTTCTTAAAGTGAACGGTTTTTGAGATATCAGCTCTCAAAGTCGTAAAAAGTATGTCCCCCCCCCCCTCTATTTTTATAACTACGGGGTATAAAATTCTAAAAAAAATAGAGGTGATGCATGCTAATTAACTCTTTCAACGATTTTTGGTTTGATCAAAGTATCTCTTATAGTTTTTGAGATAGGTTGATTTAAGCTACGGAACCCTTTGTGCGCGAGCCCGACTCGCACTTGGCCGGTTTTTTTTAGTATGATAATTATTCATAAGGTAGAGAGTCCATATTTCGCGGTATTCAAAATGGCGTCCTTATTTCGAGTTATATTTATTTTCATGATTATTACTTATTTTAATAGGTTTGGATAATCTAAAATTACATTTAATCGTTCATTATCTTTAACTGAAACTACTTGATGTAGTAAATATGTTTAAAGTTGCCTAAAATTACTAAAAACTCATGTAATGTGCCGTGAGGGCGACGCCGCCATGTTTTTCATACAAACGCGACCCGGCTTACGTAAGGCCAGCCATATTTAATAATTGTGTTTTTTAATATTTATACGACGTTCAACTTTGTAAATAGTTTATATTTAGTTTATTATATTCTTATACTTACATTAAATTTAAATTTTAACTCTTTTTAAACTAATTTAACCCCTTTAAACTCAAAAACAAAATACCTCGGTATAAGGGCCTGATTTTTATACGTTGTTCCTAACTCCGACGTACCCTCGGTATAAGGAAAAATACTATGTCATGATTTTTAGCTTATAACTTTACAAATAATAACATTTGAAGTATATGCTTGATTACATAATAATAATGATGAACGTGACAAGCTTATAACCTAATTCGGCGGTACAAAATATCCTCTAGGAATCTTAATATGACACGATAATTGTTGATGCAAAAATCATGGTTACCTAGAAAACCTTAACTTAGTATGTATATTTGAAATGATAAAAAAACAGTGTTATTTTATCGCTATTAACGTAAGTGATACATATTTTTACCAATATTTTATGTATGATTTGAGTAACATATCTATGTTGTTTCTAAATCGATAATTTGATAACTCGAAATATGGATTATTAAAATACTTGCTGAACCCCTAATATGGAGTATGACATTTTTCATAGGTAGGTACCTCGGAAATCGGAATATGACTCTACATCACACCTTCGCAGTGTCATCCGATGCCGTCATCAAACCATAAAATCAAGATGAATTAGCGACTTTCTTCCAAAATGTAAAAGGGGTCTGCATAGATATGCCTGACTTTACGAAACTACTACTAGATACTAGGTACTTATTACTCTTTATAAAAGAAGAAAGAAATAAATTTGTAGACGTAAAACTTTATTTTGGTGAATAAAATAACACACACGACGGTTGAGTTTTTATAACACTTATATACACAATTGCCTAATTTCATTTCTGTATTTTATTTCCATTATCCTTCTACTTCGTGGTCTGATGGCCGTTGTAATATTGTTATCCCAGAATTCCCAGATAAATGAATGTCCTGTATACTGCATTTCATGTTTGGTTTAGGGGTCTGGTTGATTTTTTCATTTTCTTGTTGTTGTCACTGAAAAATAAAGTAAGTAGGTAAATTGTATGGATAGTTGACAGAATTAAGCTTATCCTTATAAGTTGGTACCCATTTTCACAAAACTTAGTGAGTTTAGAAACGAAAACGCTAGAACAAAAACCTAGGTTAGTAACTAAACTGATGCCAAATTACTGATAAAAACATAAAAATATTTTCATTTTACGTAATTTCCTAAAATAATTCGCACACAAGCTTACCTTATCGATTTTCCAATTGCATATTGCAAATACAAACATAATAATTTAATAAAAGATGTTTGTTTTCTAATGTAAAGACTTAACAAAAATACTTTCGAAGAATAGCGGCAAACTTTTCGGCGGAAAATTTAACATGGCCCCGGCGCGCCTCCAGTCCAGCGCGCATGCGCCATAGAGATGTACCTAGTGCAATGTTCCTTGTTCCGACCTATGCTTAAATGAAAAAATAATCGATGCTGGATCGATTCCTGGGTAGATACTTTTATTATAATCATATTCGTTTATGGTAAATACATTAGGTACTCATCGGAAATTAGTACTGATAAGGTATTTGTGCTTTTGTAAGTATTCGATACTTTTCCTCATCCCTTACACATCTACTTTTATTACGTATCATCAACTTTTAAACATTTAAGTAAGAACATAAAATATCGTGGAAAAAATTTAGACCTTACTTAGATAAAAACTATAGTAAAAAATGTTTAAATCATTCGAGTTCAATAATCGATTATATTCGATTACTGTCACTATTTCATCAATTTACCCCATCTCTACTCTATTTTTTTTAATCGCTTGGAAAAGTCCATAGAACATCATAGAAGCATTATGAATATTTTTTCTAGCCAATGTTACCAGTTGCAATAATGAATTATGAAAATGTTACATAAATAATAGAAATTATCACGAAAACCAATATAAATGGAGAGTATTTAATTCTTTTCATTATTTTCAACTACTATTTAGAATAATTAAATTTATTTGGAGTACTTTATGGTTAAAAAAGTATATCGATATTTTCGATTGTAATTTCCTTACGTTCATGGCCACACTCATGGAGCCACTGACAGGACTAACTCGGAATATGGAACAGGCTACCTCGGTATATGGAAGAAACCATAATCCTACCTCGGTATAAGGGTAAATCGACATGTGTAATAAATTATATTTTTTTAAGTATAATAAATGTGTTATCAATGAATCTGTGTTAAGAAATATAAAATTTAACGTATATTCTTACAGAAGACAATATTTCACATCAATATTGATGGTTACAAATGCTTATTTTTCTTACTTACTTTCAAATGTTGTGATTTACCTCGGAATAGGGACGCGATACCTTATATGCAGGCTCTTACTATTTTACAAAAGTTTTTTAGTAAACCGGGGTAGCACTGAAATCAGATGACACACTTTAAAAAAAAATATACCCATTAGAAATTTGTTGCAAAAATTCAACCTTCCGTATGCTACTTAGTACCGAAGTACAATGTACCTACTTACCTAAATATGACTTTTACAACATAGCGTTAGTATAGGTAATTATGATATTCCCTCAGAGAAACAGTCTAAGCACTTTCTGAGTCTAGTGACTATAAACGATAAATATGAACGATGGACCAGCCCAACCAACAGTGTTGATATTTCTCCTTCTGCGTTTAACAAAAACAATCATTGGGCCGAACCTGAACCAACTTAAATGAAAATTCTCTAATTGGAAAACTTATAGCCAACGTTCCAACAATGAGTTAAATTGTTTAAGATGTAAGAGGTTTGTAATATCGGCTGGTGTGAGATTAATTAGGCCCTAACCTTGAACCCAGGTGGGTTGCGAAATGTTTAATAAACGATTGCGGCGGAATACTCGAGTAACTCGGCTGAAAGGGGATGATCCTAATTATTTTCAAGCCTGTGCCTGTAATTCAATATAAAAGAAATTCTAACGGATTTTGACTAACAAAATATGTAGGGAATATACCTATACAGAAGTGTGCTCCGTATTTTAATGGCTCTCAAAATTCTCGCTGAACTTTATATTTTTCAATTGCGTTCAAAATTCAGCAATGGTCAATTTAAACATTTAAGGGTTTCTGAAATCATGTTTCTGTGTAAAATTCAACGCGAACTGGATTAATCATTGTTTTGGTTATGTTCTGAAGGTTATTAATCTTTTATAATACTCACTTAATTATTAAAATTAAGGTAGCAGTCAGCGAGTAGCAATTGAGTGGCTAATTAATACCTTAAAAAATATTTCTACCACGGCTGGGAGTCGACCGCGGGAGATAAGTCAGCTCAAGACTACCTAAGTGTGGAGCAGCATCTCTAGTCGTTCTTTAGTGACAAAATACCCATCCATTATTAGGCCTTGATGTCGAAATTGTAGAATAATACAGCTATTCCAAGAATCGTTAAAAATTTCCCCTCAATCGTTTAAAAGCAAAACTCATAAAACGACAAGCAAACAATATCACCGACACTTTACCGAGAGAAATACGCAAAATAACTTCGGGAAAGTGGATAAGAACTTCGTTACAGGGAATTTTCTCGCGATGGAGTATACCTTTATCGGTTTAACTCGACAAGTATTCAAACGATATGTTATTTCACGGCTTTTACACAATTTTGCCGCCACCGGTGGACGGGCACGCTTTCATGTCGGCTTTTATTTCATACACATCTACAACTTACTATAGGACGTTGGGTGCTGCAGAAACGGTACCGTATCTACTCCGTAATATACAGGGTGTCCCAAAAGTCAACGTCATCCCCTAAAGGGCTGATAGGTCAGCTCATGAGAGGCCAGAATATCACAATATGACCTTAGTAAAAACTCGATAATTTTCGAGATATTGACACTTTTATAAATTTGCTGAAAATCGACACCTTGGATCAGTTTTTTGCGTGCCGCCGGTACAAAAATCCATATAGTTAGAATTTGTTTGGTGTTGCATCACCCTGTATAGCCCTGCTATTGATCGCATTCAAAAAAAATATCGAGTAATGCTGTATGTTTAAAAAAAACACGGTTTTCAAAGTCATAAAAGGTAATCGTATTTTTTTATAAACAACTTTGACTCTACATACTGTAAAAAAAATATACCACGCAAACCTGGCACCTTATTTGAAAAGATTGCTCATTTAATGCAGTTTCCAAAATGGTATAAAACGTTGCTATTGTTTCAATTAACAAAAAGTTATTGCTATTTTAGTACAAAACGACCTCGATGTAAAATTGTTTGAAGGAAATTTATCTGACTGAATTTATTAAGGGTAAGTCATGTTGGAATGAGTAAAAGTAAAATAGGTGGCGTGGCCGGGAGTGGGAAAAGAGATAACGTTGTCACAGTTAGTAAAAAAACGCATTTTGAGTATCTTTCTCGAAAAAAGTGGACTATAGCAACTCCACATTCCCCATAAATGAAGCGCATGGTAACGTATATTCCTGAGTAGTGCTAATGTGTGATATTGTACAAGTAAAACGCTTACACATGTATATTGTACACCCACAGTATCCAAAAAATGGACAGATCAGTTTGTCATTAACATTACCTCTAAGTACTTGTTATTTATTTTAAAGTTATTGTTAAACAAAACCAAACTCTCCAAATTATGATTATGACCATTAATGAGTATTATTTTTTGCTGATTATGTACTTAATATAATAATGAGGTGTTATAATTTTGAGAAATAAAAATAAAAGTCAATAAATGTTAGTTTTTTTAAATTAAGGTGTAAAAAACGCAAAATATGTTTTATAAGAGTTTGGTAATTTTTTTCTTAGCTATTTTTGCGTCATCTATGTTGCCACGGCTGACCCCACCACCTATTTTACTTTTACTCATTTCAACATGACTTACCCTTAATAAATTCAGTCAGATAAATTTCCTTCAAACTATTTTACATCGAGGTCGTTTTGTACTAAAATAGCAATAACTTTTTTGTTAATTGAAACAATAGCAACGTTTCATACCATTTTGGAAACAACATTAAATGAGCAATCTTTTCAAATAAGGTGCCAGGTTTGCGTCATATATTTTTTTTACAGTATGTAGAGTCAAAGTTGTTTATAAAATAATACGATTACCTTTTATGACTTTGAAAACCGTGTTTTTTTTAAACATACAGCATTTTTCGATATTTTTTTTGGCTGCGATCAATAGCAGGGCTATACAGGGTGATGTAACACCAAATAAATTCTAACAATATGGATTTTTTGTACCGGCGGCACGCAAAAAACTGATCCAAGGTGTCGATTTTCACCAAATTTATAAAAGTGTCAATATCTCGAAAATTATCGAGTTTTTACTAAGGTCATATTGTGATATTCTGGCCTCTCATGAGCTGACCTATCAGCCCTTTAGGGGATGACGTTGACTTTTGGGACACCCTGTACATACAATATTACATATACACCAATCGCATAGAGAAGCGCTTCAAGAAACATGCGATACTAAACTCATGGAGACTAATTAAAATAAAATTATAACACCCAATAAACCTCTTTGATCAAAATGTCCTTCCATCCTAAGGTTGTCTTGAAAAAATCGCTTTAAGCGATAAGACCGCCATTTTTGTACATATGTGTTAGTATTTAAGTTATGTAAGTTTATTTTATGTGTGTGTACAAATAAAGAATATTCTATCTATCTATCTATCATTCTTACACTTAGTAGGCAAAATTATAAAAAATACTGTGAAATGAGTTATGACAGTGAATAAATAGCTTACTGCTGCTTACTATTTACGTTCAGACAATTTTGCTATACACAGATACACTCTAACTAACTCTCTCTAACTCGTGAACGTATAAAAAACAATGCACGCAGTGCTGTCAGAATGTAGAATGAATATGATCGAATAGGATTTGCGTAGTAAATATGCTATCGTTTTAGGCCTAGTCCACCACGTTGGCTAGTGCCATAGAGTATAATATACTGACTATACATATAGTGCGGGTTGGTGCATCCCAACATAAGCAAGCTTGTGCTGAGAGAGTTTTCGGGTAAGTGGACAACCCGACTGTCAGATAGGTAGGATATAATAAATACATATCAGACAACAAAAAGTACAAACCGATTCCAACCCCATTAATTGAAGCCTTCTCGGGTACCTTTATGTCACCTGTGTGCTTATAGTTTTTAGAAGAAAAAAATGCAATTTAGCAGAGAGGGTGATATTCAAGGCACACATTGTCCGGTCGGGACGGCCCTCGACCGGCGACAATGGACACTCGACGATGCCTACAACGAGCAATATTGTGTTGGGCCCAACTACCCGGGCCTTACGGGGAATTCTGTAAAATGTTCGTGTTTTTTTTTTGTTAAAGTGGTAGCGGTAAAAGCACACAATAGTAAAAACATGTACTTTATCCGACGACCGAATGGCGTAGTGGTTAGTAACCCTGACTACTGAGCCGAAGGTCCCGGGTTCTATTCCCGGCTGGGGCAAATATTTGTTTAAACACAGATATTTGTTCTCGGGTCTTGGATGTGCCCGTAAAATGGCAATAGGCCCGCCCCCTATTACATTGGGTTGGGACTAACATAACACTCTGGCGAAAAGTGGGTGCACAGTGCACCTCTGCCTACCACGCAAGGGAGTACATTAGTACAAGGCGTGAGTGAGTGTGTGTGTGTGTGTACTTTATCCATTTGTGTAGTTACCATTGTCACAGAGTAATAATTGTGTGCTTTTTACGAAACTACAGGATAGTATAAATTTTCGTGAAGTGTAAAAGTTGTAGAATACATTTGTGTTGACATCTTGTATAGAGTATAAGAACCATCATTAAGGGGGAATTTCACCAAACGCTAAACGAAGTTGTTCAGAATGACCCCCTGAGTCACCCCCTTTCGGCTTAGTATACCCTTTTTGCAACACCCTGTATAACGGCAATGACCCTCTCCGAATACTCCCTAACATTTGCAACAGCCTCTATTTGGTTCTTCTTTCATGATCCGAAGTGTACGACTACGAATATTATGACGTTTAATAAAAACGGATCATAAAATGCGACTCTGCTCGTAATGAGTTTTAGGAATCTGTCGGGTTAAGATGAATCAAATTACAGATGGGTTACGAGTGAAGTTATATTTGCGAGTGTGAGGAATCGTAAAAGCTTTTGATGGTAATTGTAATAGGAGTGGACGGTAAGAGTAGGAGCCTCTCCCATTGACGTGTCAACGGTATGTCTATAGACGAAAGTAAGGCCCGGGTCTCCTATTTACGCCGTAGTTCGCGTCCAGCGTCACGCCGTAGGCCGCGTCACGATGCTCACTATAGAAATGTACTGATGCGGTCTCTCTCACACGCCGACGTTGGCGCGTAGACGTAGTGAGCATTGTGACGCGGCCTACGGCGTGACGCTGGACGCGATCTACGGCGTAAATAGGAGACCCAGGCTTTATACGTCCGCCGCACCCTGTACGTCTAATACAGGTTTTGCTAGTTGTTAAAATGTGCATGATATTTTCCGCTAGAGGCGCCACTTTGTATGCGAGAAAACGTAAACTTTTATAGTTTCCAACTCTCACAAACCTGTACTAGACCCTCTGGCTCTGAGTAGTTAGCTTCTGAATTTCTGATGATATGCTGACAGAGAAATCCGCTTAATCAGTAACCGTAAGTAGATCGGCCATACATTTACAAAAGAAACTAATAAAACGGGACGTCCACCCGTGAGATTAACAAACACAAGTATACATCAAAAAATAATTATCAAAAAAATATAATAGGTATTTACAGACAAACCTCCTCTTTTTTTTTGTTTCTAAGTCGGTTAAAAATTGAGGTACCAAAGGTGGTCTCAATGTGAATTCAAATGCGAACTGAGTTCGTTAGCTCTAATGAAACGAACGAAACAAACTTAATACTCTTCTGTAGCTTTCGCGAACCAAATGCGATATTGTACTCGCATTGAATATCTTTGTAGGTATACATTCTGTGTAAAAAGTATCGGGATTAGATCAATAAAATAAAAAATGATTCTTATTCATTCAAATTTATTTTATCACCTTTAAAGTATGCTCCTTCAGAAACGATACACATACGCCAACGAATTATCCAATCATCACAACATTTTTTAAATGCTGTTTTCAAAGTTGTGTTTAGTACTCGCGGGGATTTTTCCTGTATAAATTTGGATGAATAACATTTTTTTATTTTTTTGATCTTATCCCGATACTTTTTAGTCTTTTTACACAGAGTAGCATATTCATTTTAATATATATTTCGTCTTATTACGGATCTTATGTACCATCATTCCACTACACTAGAACGGTCTTCACATGTTTTTTTTCACAATTACGGAAACATTAGGTAGATAGTTTTTTGAATTTTGAGTATTTCTTATTTTTTATTTCGCATTTTGTCAGAATAAGAAATGATGTGTATATTTTTATGAATGCATTCGCCTTAGAGCTTTTCTTTCAACGTCAGAGCCCGATCAAACTATCGGCCGACTAAAAGTCTGCAGTATGCGGGGTCTCTAACTTAACTCCCATCCTTTACCCATTGCAAAGTTAGTATAGCCGGACTAAACAAAACAAACTAACAAACACTCACACCTTGTACTAATGTACTCCCTTGTGGGGTAGGCAGAGGTGCATTGCTGCATCCACTTTTCGCCAGTGTTATGTTAGTCCCAATGTAATAGGGGGCGGGCCTATTGGCATTTTACAGGCACATCCAAGACCCGAGAACCAAAATATCTGTGTTTTAAACAAATATCTGCCCCTGCCGGGAATTGAACCCGGGACCTTCGGCTCAGTAGTCTGGGTCACTAACCACTACGCCATTCGGTGGTATCGTCGTATAGCCGGACTCTATCCATAAAACCCCCCAAATCTCTGTCTGAGCCCTCATAATCCTGTCCAGCGAACAACTAGATACGAGATAATGTATGAACCCCTTGTATAGTGCGACAAACTTATCTGTTCCGGTGATAGCGAACTAAATTGATCCATATCTCATGTCTTACTAATAAATTGTATATTGTATAAAATTAGATGGGTTTATTAACACCGTAAAAGCGAATTACGACTACTCGGAAAATTTAAATCTTATAGAATGAAGAAATATTAGACATTTATGTGAACTCTCACCGGAACAGATAAGTTTGTGGCCCTGTTACTAGGTCCGTCCATTGTCAGGGCTGTCACTATCAGATTACGGCGGGTCGGCTGTCCGAGTGTCATTTACATCAGCGGACCAACCCTGGAGGGTCACTCTAGATTCACAAAATTTTAAAATAATCCTAAAGCTTTTTTACACTCACGGGCAATGAAATAGTTCCACTAGCAAATTGCCAAAACACATTTAATAAAAAAAATTAACAAAGTATAGTTGTTTTTAGTTGGTAATATTCTGATGCTCTATCAAATGTACTTAAATTTTGCAGAAGGTGCCATTAAGCTAGCCTTTTCCGTTTAGGAGTAATTTGGTATTTTTCTCAGTGGAACCTTTTCATTGCCCGTGAGTGTATTATCTAATTCAGTTCTGTAGAACCAATGTACTTATTAAAAAAAACAACGCTTAACAAAAAGGCATATGGTATGTTAAACCGCTGACTTTACGAACGTCAACTAACGCATTAGATTTCCTTTTTTTTAATTAGTCTACTTATTTGTAGTTTCACTGCTGGGCAAAGACCTCTTCTTTAATTTTCCATTCATCCCGATCTCTATAGGAATGTTTTTTAAACTTAAAACCTCTCGTTTGTTTGCAATCTAAATGGAAAATGACAGTTAACCACTGTGAATACGAGAATGTAGCCTCCTGGTACAGGTTCTATAGTTGTCGTAAATTTCAAAAACCCATTCTATACAATTAATATAAAGAGAAAGAAAGAAAACATTTATTTGACACATTGAACAACAAAAACAGAAAAAAAAGAAAAAGAATGCAACAAAAATAACAATACAGGAAATAATACAATATAGAACAAAAAAACAAACTAGGTTGCTGTCCAGAGCATCAAATCGGCACCAGCTCAGCATGTGTTGTAGCCAAAGAGGCCACAGCGCTGGTATTAAGAGATAGACTAGACTAGATATGTATGTACATACATAGACTCGGTTACCAGTTTTCGTAATGTAGAGTGACCCTCTAGTCCTGAAAGCTTAACCTAATCTACGCCGAGGTTGCGATACAGGCTGCCGGATAACTTACAGTAAATTACAGTAGTCACGGCCTTATGTAGCGATTACACTCACGGGCAATGAAATAGTTCCAGTGAAATATGGAACGGTGGTAGCTCAGTTGGGTAAGCCGCTTCTCACCCCAGAGATGCGATTTCGCATCCCGGCGCTGACATGTACCAATGAGTTCTTTTAACTTAAGCTTTAACTTATAACTTGGTCCAAGCTAAGGAAGGCAGTTTAGACCTTGGGGATATGCACAAAGGTTCCACTCAAGAGAGCCAGGTGCAGGTACTAACATCCCCACAGAGAATAGAATAGAATAGACATATGATGTTCCATCATGGCAGGTGGATCTTTTTCAATGCTCGTGAGTGTAGTATGTGTTGGAGATGCCTATCTTAAGATCTAAAGTAAAGTAAACTATGATTTATTGCCAAAATAAAAATGACCTTACATACTTATTCTACATTATAACTAATTATTAAGTACATAGACATAGATATACTTACATCTTACATTATACAATTTTTGTTAAAAAAAATACTTTAAAGAAATTAAAATTTTGTGTTTGACATGCTCAGCATAAGTCTACGGAAAACATGTTTTCGATTGACGCTGTTTTTCAGCATGCCCCAGTGTGTTTATTTAATTTACAATATCCTTACAGTCTAACAGAGGCGCCTTGTGAACTAAACTACAGAAACAACAATATAATAATACTAGCTGTGCCCGCGAGCTTCGCTTCACCTTAAAAAGTTTTCCCGTGGGAATTCCGGGCTAAAAAGTAGCCTATGTTCTTTCTCAGGGTCTAGACCATATGTATACCAAATTTCATTCAAATCCGTTCAGTAGTTTTGGCGTGAAAGAGTAACAGACAGACAGACACAGTTACTTTCACATTTATAATATTAGTTAGGATAAGTTCATGACCTTATTTTATATATTTTTTTCTAAAACTTGTACACCTAAATGAGGAACCTTTTTATGCGGAAGATTGACAAGATTATGGTGATGAATGTAAATGCCTATACGATGGTCTTGACCTTGAAATGAGAAGCTCTATATCTATATAATAGAAACTGTTCAGGACAAAAGTTGCCGTACTCTTTTACTACTTTATTGAGAAAACGAAAAGTGAATCGAAATGAAAATAATTTAATAGCCCTTGTAAAAGATAGAAGAATATTCTATCACCAGGCAATACAAATAATGAAACGGCAAAGCATTTCTTAACCCTTTTCAGAATAAACTCGCACTTAACCCTATAAATAAACAACCCGAGAAATACATCAAATACGAAGCTTAAGTTAGCAGCTTAGGGAAAGATTTATAAGATAAATAATGGCCCGAAAGCGCCCTATTCTCTACTAGCTGTTCCCACGCGCTTCGCTTCGCCTCTGAAAGTTATCCAGTGGGAATTCCGGGATAAAAAGTAGCCTATGTTATTTCCCAGGGTCTAGACCGTATGTATACCAAATTTCATTGAAATCCGTTCAGTAATTTTGGCGTGAAAGAGTAACAGATAGACAGACAGACACGGTTACTTTCGCATTTATAATATGCGGTTGCAAAATGAACTTCGTTATTAGCTATTATACGGAGGACCTGCAATGGCCTGCAGGCATTGAATCCCCTAATCGCTTTCATTGTGAAACAGACAACGGTGCGTGTATCGTGTAAGTTTATACATATACTTACGTGCATATTTAACACAATCTAGCAACTCTATCGGTAACTATGATAAATTTAATAACATAAATTGTTATGAAAACAAATAAAAAGGTAAAAAAGCCGATTGCGTAAATTACCGAAACAGGCACAATAAATCTGTATTCCTGTTTTCACAGGTTTTGTACACAAATTTAATTCCTTGTAAGATTTCCAACCACGACGAACATTTGAAATTAGAAAACAATTTACCTAGGTATTGCAAGGGTATCTGGTTGCAAAGGTTAAATTTGACAGTCGATTGATATTAACTAGTCCCAGCGGATCTCGACAGAGTCAGTGAATAGGGAGCCTCCCTTTCTCCGAAACCAAAGCGAGAACAACATCTATATCCAACTGTCTTTATATTCGTCTCGATTGACATGTTTTTGTGCAAAACAAAAGGCGAATAACAGATAAAAATATAGTTACGAACAAGTTACGTAGTCGCCTTGTAAAGTTCGCCTGTTGGGTGAATAATAAATACGATCTTAAAAAGGCAAACTTTGCGGCGTCAGACTTCATAAAAGTGAAGTAAGTTACAGTAAAGATAATGTTTAAAAATATATCGTTTTGATCGATATATTTAATAAAATTACCAATATTAATATCAAAATTAACCAAAAAAATTAATTTGAAACGTGGGTTAATTAACAGGAGTGTTAATGATCTAACAGAGTATGGTGAATGCTACTGGTACGTTTTGCAGCTGCCTTGCTACGATTCCCGTAGCCATCTTGCTACGATCTGCGTAGCACGAAATCCGTAGTAGGTATTTTCCTAGATTTCCAACGTATTACCTGGTATTACGGTGAAGGTAATATAAATACAGTGTCTTTAAATCCTAAATTATTAATATTATGTGCAGTTTTTTTAATGAAATTATATTATTTTGTTATAATATAGGATGTCTCGTAATTTTCAAGGTAGAAAAAATATATATCGTAAAATGTGGTACTTAAAACCATATTTTTGATGAGCTAATTCTATTCTGTTGCCTCATTTTGCCCTTTATGAAACATTCGGATCTGTATGTTCAGTATGTATATTTCATTATTAATTTATTACACCTCTACCTACACAACAGTATTCACAACCATAATTTCCAAGCCACGAGCCCAAGTATATTTCTCGAAACCCTCAAGTTCAGGCAAATTGTTTACTCGAAATTCTTTGAATTGGGACAATTAGTCTACGAGATATAGCTGGCAACACCGGGATCACGTCACGAAGTCACGATAACCAGTGTTCGGGAGTATCCGGGAGGTTTATTAATAAAAAACGGGAGCTGACGATATGATAACTGTATTGCAATGAATAGAACCGCAAGTGAAGTGTTAGTACCTAATACAATTAAATCATCTAATTAGCCTATGTTAGTATGTGCTCGGTGCGTGAATTCAGGCGCTTCAACATATCCCCGGGCGTTGAAAGGATCGCTTTCAACAAGAAGAAGGTGCGACTGGCAGTGGACATATCCTACTGAAGGCCCGTCTGATGACCCCAGTGCTGGTCCTTATGTCAGCAACCCGAGCGATTCCGTCAGAGCCCGGATGAACGGCGACGACTCTCCCCATTCTCCACTTCAGGGGGGGAAGGTTATCCTCCTTCACAACGACCAAGGTGTCCAGCTTCAGACCATCCTTGCATGAACGCCATTTTACACGCTGCTGCAGCTCCGAGACATACTCTTTGCTCCATCTTTCCCAAAAGTGTTGGCGAAGTTGCTCAATGCGTTTGAAGCGGGTCAAAAGAGGAGTGGAGTGATCCTGATAGTCTGGCTGCGGCAAGGAAGTCATGGCACGTCCGATGAGCAGGTGTCCCGGCGTCAGTGGGGTGCAATCTGAAGGCTCTGATGATAGTGGAGTAAGTGGCCTGGAGTTCAAAATTGCTTCAATCTGGGTGAGGGTGGTGTTAAGCTCCTCGTAAGTTAGGTTACAATTTCCCAACACTCTCCGTAAATGATACTTGGTTGACTTGACACCCGCCTCCCAAAGACCACCGAAATGAGGCGTATAAGCCGGAATAAAATGGAAATTTATGTTGTCATTGGCCATATTTTCGCTCAAAAAATTGCAATTGCTTTTTAGGAAGGCGGAAATATCATTGCACGCACCAACAAACGACGTACCGTTGTCAGAGAATGTATGGAGAGGCTTTCCCCTACGTGCAATGAACCTGCGCATTGCTAATAAATAGGTATTACTTGTTAAATCACCTACCAACTCTAAATGAATTGCCTTGGTAGTGAAACAGACAAAGATGCAGATATACACCTTAACAAGCCTACACCCGCGACCTTGACGAGATGCACTCATGATGGGACCGGCGTAATCAACACCCACACTTTCAAAAGGAAAACCACCTGGAAGGAGACGCTGCTGAGGTAAGTTTCCCATCAAAGGAGTCACTACTTTACCCTTCATGCGTTGACATAGTACACACTTGTGATAGCAGGCCTTCGCTAAGTTACGACCTCCTATTGGCCAATAAGTTTCCCTAATGCATGCCAGTAACAGCTGTGGACCGGCATGCATCAACCTTTTGTGTTGATAGGTAAATAATAGTTGTGTAAACAAATGAGTGGACTGTAGTAATATAGGATGCCTTTTATCATACGAAAAATTTGAGTTATCAAGACGACCTCCAACACGCATGATGTGGTCATCGTCAATAAAAACGTTAAATTTAAGCAATGGACTTTTTTTAGGCAAACTCTCTTTATTTAATAGTAATTTATACTCAGGAAAAGAATCCTCTTGACATTTTGAAATTAATAGATTTGATGCTTTACGTAATTCTTCGTCTGTCAAATAGTCAGTCTCAGAAATTTGCTTCCTGCAATGTTTAATAAAACGCAAAGCATAAGCCACTGCACGGATAAGCCGTGAATGATTTGAAAAGCGGCTAAAGTCAACGAATGCTTTTCCTTCAGAAATAGTTGCATTCAAAGATACATCAGCGTCAGGACGTGTCTCCGGTAAAGGGCCGACATGCTTGGGCTGAGAAGGCCACTCCGACAGATCATTCTTCAAGAATTCAGGACCAGACCACCACAACTTTAGACCAAGCAGGTTACCAATATCCACACCACGAGATATTGGGTCTGCTGGATTTAAATCTGTGGGAACGTGTCTCCACGTATGGTTACCAGCCTTTTCTAATATTTCAGCTACGCGGTTACGCACAAAGGGCTGAAGCTTACAAGGCAACATTCTTAACCATCCCAAGACAATTGTGGAGTCTGACCAAAAGAAGATCTGATCAATCTTGATCCGAAGTGAATCGACCACCTTCTCAAAAAGTCGCGCACCCATTAAAGCACCGCACAACTCCAAACGCGGTATTGTCGCTGGCTTAATCGGTGCTACACGACTTTTGGCTATCAATAATCGAACCGTGACATCTCCTGTACTATCAACGCTGCGAACATACGCGCATGCACCATATGCGCGCTCAGATGCATCTGAAAATATATGCAACTGCACAGTTTTATGTGCGTCACAAACCATGATTCGTGGACAGCGAACGGCATTTAAAAGGGATAAAGATTTGGTGATCTCATTCCATCGCTTCTTAATCTCCGAAGGCAACGGTTCATCCCATGAAAGCTTGTCCAACCATAAACCTTGCATGAGCATTTTCATGGTAATAATACATGGAGCTAAAAGACTTAAGGGGTCAAACACCTGAGCAATAACAGAAAGCAATTCACGTTTGGTATTGCCATCAGTTACCAAAGAATTTAATGGAAAGCAGAGGTCATCTGAATCCGAATGCCAACCAAGACCTAACAACTTGTTCGGCTCTTGAGAACCAATGTTAAGATCAAGTGATGTCTCAGAAATCTCTGAAAGCAATTCGGGTTCATTTGACCTCCACTTTCTCAATGGCATACCTGCGGATGCTAGCACCGTGGTAACGCTTTCACGTATTGCCTTGGCTTCCTCCAAATCATCGCTGCCTGTGAGCAAGTCATCGACGTAGAAGTCATGCAATATGATTTCAGCTGTCTTCTTGTCGTTACATTCAAGGCCAAGTTGTTTAAGGCAGCGCGTAGCAAGGAACGGAGCACTGGCTGTACCATAGGTGACAGTATTCAATTTAAAGGCTGTGATGGGATGACTAGAATTATCACGCCAGACAATCTGCTGTAGATTTCTGTCATCAGGATGTACTTCTATGCATCTGTACATTTTCGCCACATCAGCTGATAAAATGTATTTATGCTGCCTGAAACGAAGTAAAATAGACAGCAAATCATCCTGGACTACCGGGCCAACCATCTGTAGATCATTAAATGAAATGCCTGAAGTTTTAGGACTGCTTGCGTTGAACACGACGCGTAGCTTTGTCGTGGAGCTGCTCTCACGTAACACTCCGTGATGCGGAATAAAGTAGGCTCCAGCGCAGGAATGAGGTCCCTCACATTCAGACATATGGCCTAACAACTGATATTCAGTGAGAAAGTCGTGGTACATTTGACTTGTCTCAGGTTTACGCTTCAAACTACGTTCTAAAGAAAACAGACACTGTGTAGCTCTTTTAAGAGAGTCACCTAACAACTCAGGGTCGTTCTTAAGAGGTATCCGAACGCAGAATCGTCCATCAGGAAGACGAGACGTATTTTGAACAAAATGATCTTCGCATAACTTCTCCTCGGGCGAGTAATGTGATGACGATGACTTGGAATTAATTTCCTCTAGCTGCCAGAACCGCGTCAAGTCCTGTCTAATGTCATCCATCTCACCAGTAAAATGTGATTCAGTTTTAGCGAAGTTACATTTGATTTCGCTTGAAATCAAAGAGGCATAATTACTAGTGTTAGGACCTGAAACAATCCATCCTAACCTAGTTTCACAAAGAACAGGCCTACCAGTTCCTAACTTAATCCTTTGCGACCCTAACAAATCCCAAAAGAGATCAGCCCCGATTAAAATATCGACTTCGGCAGGCTTATAAAATGTAGGGTCAGCCAGACAAATATGAGAAGGCAGTTGTAAAGTAGATAGATCTAGCTCGCGGCCGGGGACATTACTCGTAATTGATGGCAAAACGAAACAATGAAGATCTGTAGAATAAGATTTATCTAAAGATTTTAAGTGTACACGACACCTTTTGCCTACGTGAGAAGTCACGTTATTAATTCCCATAATTGACCTATCTATCTGAGCGACATCTAGATTTAGTCGCATGTGCAACTCTTCGGTCATAAAGCTGGATGTGCTTCCGCTGTCTAAAACTGCGCGCGCGACGTGTTCGACATTGTTGCAATCAAGCAATATCACTAATGCGGTTGATAATAGCACATCTTGCTGTTGATGACCGATGTTTGCAGATAAAGCTACATTATTTATGCTAGCAGGTGCAGTGGCAGCAACAGACGTCGAAGGTTCAAATACAGACCGTTTTTCGGTCCTTTGACAGATGTTGTCAGTTGCCACTGCATTACTTACTTTTGGCTCTGAGACGTGGACGAGAGTGTTGTGCTTACGTTTACACAGTTTGCAACCTGGCTTCTTGCAGTGGTTCGCGTAGTGACCTATTTTAAAACAATTATAGCAGACCTTATAATTTGGCAGTGAGTTATACCTAGCCTCGTTACTTAGTGCAAGAAATTGTGTGCAATTAGATAAATTATGGTCACCATTGCATTTTGGGCAAACATTTTTAATTGAGTCTGTGTTGGAGTTATTGTTGTTGTTAGTGTGCTGTACGGAAACCATCGCCTTTAGTTTAGAACTCGATTTATGTGACGTCGAATTCAAGTTACGGGACATCTCTAAAGTCTCGATTAAGTCAGCCCTGCCACGCACAAATTGGATAAACAAATCAAACGTGATGGAGCTATTCTG
This sequence comes from Plutella xylostella, assembly GCF_932276165.1. NCBI lineage: Eukaryota > Metazoa > Arthropoda > Insecta > Lepidoptera > Plutellidae > Plutella > Plutella xylostella. The sequence goes on from NC_064005.1 coordinate 8,601,057, forward strand.
GTCTAAACGTCCTTTACACTCCTCCCACTCACGGTAAGTTTTTTGATCCAATTTATGCGTAACAATATGGATTAAAAGTGTGTCCCATTGTTTAACTGGCTCACCTAATGATTCTAACGCTCGCAAGTTTTTGTTCAAGTTGTCTATCAAACGTTTCAAAACGACAGATGATTCCCTTGAGATCGGGTCAATATTAAATAATGCTGAAACGTGATTTTGTATCAGCAGCCGCTTGTTATCAAAACGCTCGCATAGCACCTTCCAAGCTACAGCATAATTACTAGCCGAAAATTCAAATGATTGAATCACCACAGCAGCAGATCCCTCCAGAGAGGCACGTAGATAATGAAACTTGTTAATCTCGTCAATCTCATCATTAGTGTGAATTAGACTACTGAAGGTGTCATGAAACTCCAACCAGTTCTCGTACGATCCACTAAACTTTGGCAGTTGTATGGTAGGTAATTTAACAAGCCTATGATTGCTAGCTCGGGTAACATTCTCACTACAAGCATCATCGTTATTACTTTTATTATATTTAGTTAATAAATTCTGAGCTCTGGCCAACGCTTTGTAATATTGTGACTCGAACATAGATCGCTCATTTAACTGGGATTGCATGTCATCAGCTGCACATTCAAGTTGCAACTGCACCTCGTCATATTGCGCGTACAATGATTCCACCTTACCTATACGCAATTGCAATTCAGCAATATCGGAATTTTTTAAACTTTCTACCGTGTCTAGGTAACTAATAAACATAGTTAAGCGGCCTTTGTAGCTGCTCCGTTTCTTAACTAGCTTCTCTTCGGTGGTCATTTTGGCAGACGAGAGTATCAACCTGGAATTGAGATAAAACAGCTGTTAACTTAAGTTTTATATAATGTTATTTAATAATTATATTCCCTGTTTTAATCTTTGTGTACTTGACAAAATTTTATTATGTAATAACTTTTATTTTGTCTTAATAACTTCTCGATATTATGTTGTAATGTAAATACTTTTATTACTGTAGCAAATTACCTGATGTTTAATTACTAATGTTCTAAACAGTAAATTGGAAATTAATTAATCAATACAACCTGTACATATTTTAATGATTTGACAACAATATTTTAATATGTTTACGTAGATAACAAGTGTTGTATTGATATTATTATGGTGTAAATTACAGTTACGGTTGTAAATAAATAAGTCTGAAGTTTAAATTAACCTTGACCATGAGTGCATTGACATTGAACCTTTTGTTAATGAATTACCTCGCTAATCTCGCAGATAGGAATGTAACAATCAATGTAATATAGGTCAAACTGATGTAGCTAAGCTAACTATATTCTTATGAATACGATAATGAGACTATATTACTGCAAATTTATGTTATATTTGCTATTGTTAACTAACGATGCGATAGGTACAATTCTAACTCGAAAGAAATTTAACAAAAGTTATATAATTCAACCAACCTTTTAAGTCCAGTGATTAACACTTATACTTATAACTTAAATGAGAGTGTTGGGTGATAATCACTCATAAGTCCAGACTTAACACCACGTAAATCCAAAATTTGTCCAACTTCCACGTTGCCGGTAACCTCCAATCAGTTGTTAATTTTAATTAACTCCGCTTTTAATTGATTGCACGTCACTTCTTCTTATATATCCACGTAGAACAATGCAAATTTCACATCCGGCGATGATCTTGGACCATGTTCAGGAGTATCCGGGAGGTTTATTAATAAAAAACGGGAGCTGACGATATGATAACTGTATTGCAATGAATAGAACCGCAAGTGAAGTGTTAGTACCTAATACAATTAAATCATCTAATTAGCCTATGTTAGTATGTGCTCGGTGCGTGAATTCAGGCGCTTCAACAACCAGAGAAATAGTTTTAATAAGTTGAAGCCACGGGAGTGTCTGCAGGGACTCCGACAAGAGGTCTAGACCACTCTAGACTGCGGTATTACTTGCAGAAACATAAGATTCATAAAAAGCTTAAGCTAAAAATAAGCGAAAGAAATTTTGTAGTTACTTAAAGGAAAATAAACCGTGGAAAATGATAAATTTGTGGGCTTAATTGAGTTAAACAACAACTCTCAATCTAGATTCTAGACGAATAAACGATTTTTTTTAAATCACTCCATGTAACAGATACTTAGATAAACAAACACACAAATAATAGTACATAGTACACCTGTTTTTCGGCTTAAACTTCGAAATAGAATTTAAACACTAACAAAATTTATTGTGTACACTTAAACTTTGCTGTGCAAATATCTATCATAATCTTCAAAGCAATAAGCTTAGAACTAAATTAATCTTAAAGTTATTCTCAAGCATCTGAATATCACAAGCACGGGGAGAGTTTCCAATATCACCAATGATATCCCTTCGAAGCCGGACAAAAGACCGCTTTGACAAAGTTCCACGAGACACCAATATAAATCAAACCGGCAACCCTATCTAAGTTCTAGGGAGGTTCTAGAAGCAATGTGGAACTATTTTAATTAAATCACCGGGGGAAAGGAACTTTAAATTAGCTAGTTTAATTAGTTTAGAATGGGTATGTTCATAGTGACAAAAAGGCTTCTAGGAATTTCGTGACAACTAAGTATTAGTCTATTAACCTATTATTAGAGAAAGCTCGTGTTGAAACCTACTTAGGTAATTATCACTATGTCGATCCCAAAGTACCGGCTACCTTACTTAATGGCGTTGGTACAGCGGGCTAGCGTAGTAGTGTTAATTATAACTTGGCATGTATTTAGTTATTTGTTAAGTTATATTTATAAGTTATATCATATCTTTTCTTGTTAGTGTACAAATAAATATTTTTCTATACTTATATCTAAAATAAATACCAACGGAACCCTGAAAAGAGAGGGTTTTCCCTTACAAGGAACATTATACGTGAACGTTACACGCTTGTCTTGTGACAGCGGGCGAGTGAGTCCGACAAATTGAATCTGTCTCGGGTTCGAATTCTTCCCGGGCAGCGGCGGCCGGGACAAATTGATACAACACCGGAACTATCGGTTGTCTTAACGACTATTAAGACCCAATTTTGTAAGGAAGTTTTTCATGTTATCGACCTTCCTGCTCTCGTATTTTGTAAATTCAAGTGGGATTGCTTGTTCTAAAATGGCTGTCAACTTAATTAATAATTTTAGCATTATTAATTAATAACTTTCATCAGATTTTAAAAACATGCTGGTTGGGTCATAGTCATTATACCTTCACTGACTTCCGAAATCGATGTTGTAGACAATTACATATAGTTTTAAAAACATTTATGATGCCCTCGGGGAAATATTTCCGTTTAAAACTGTCGTTTATTTATTGTTCATATGAACTACGAGAGTATTTATCTAATCGTAAGCTTGTATGCTTTCATATAAAAAAACTCAATTTCCACAACGAAATTAAAGCGGTGAATCGAAAAAGCAAATATTTTTCAATTCACTACAACTGAAATTTTCAAACTCGACGTACAAGTGAATAGTATCTACATCTTGGCACGTGCTTCTTTGCGTCTAGGGAACTGAGGCTTACCCCGCCCCCCGCTTCCTGTAGTATACTGGGCGTCAGCGGGGGGTGTGTGGGGAGCTTACTGAATAGTTTAAACTGGTTTCATAGTTTGATACAGTGACACGGACGACTGTCGATATCGTGAGTAAAAACTAGCCAACGTTAAGAAGCCCCGACATTCAACACTAAAAGTCGCATAACTTTTGAACGGCTGAACCGATTTTCATGAAACATATGGCTAACAAAAAACGAGGTAATATTACCTAGCACCCAAAAAAAACAAATCTAAAATCAGTTAAGCCGCTTGGGAGCTAAGCTAGCTAGCTAGCTAAGCTATCACCGACAAAGATACACATACAGATACTCGGGGTAACATCACCAATTACTCCAAAAAGACAAAACGAAGATCGGGTCAGCCGCAATGGGAGCTACGATGCCACAGACAGATACACAGTCACGTTAGACTCTCACCCCTCTTTTTCGTCGGGGGTTAAGTACCTGTAAGAGATCGCTCTAAGCGATAAGGTCGCCTATTGTTCATTGTTCCTAGTTTATAAGTTCTCTTTTTTTATATTTTAATTTGTGGTGTTCAATAAAGATATATTCTATTTTATTCTATTCTAAGTATAAATAAGTACACTAACCTTGAACCATGCCATGGTGGAGTCGTCGTACAGCACCACCCACTCTTCAGACCAAGAGTTCCATAAGTATTTCCCTGGAAATATAATAATTTATAATTAGGTATGTTTCATTAGATCAAGCAAAATTTTAGTAGGGCTACAATTATTATTGGAGCGGTGGTAGCTCAGTCGGTTAAGCGCGCGCTTCTCACGCCGGAGATACGAGTTCGAATCCCGGCGCATACATTTGTATTTATTTATTTATTTGAACACCAACAAATGATACACTTGTTACATCAAGGCTACATAAATAAAATACTTAATAAAGTGTTCACTTAATTATAGGTACTTACAGCTATCTTTATAATGTACCAATGAATGAGTTGGAATTTAAGTAGAATGTATGCATATCATCGCTCTTATGGTGAGGAAAACATTGTGAGGAAACCTGCACATCATCTAGATTCTAGATTACTCGGGGATTATTATTATGTATTTATTTATGCACCTCTGCCTACCCCGCAAGGGAGTACATTAGTACAAGGCGTGAGTGTGTGTTTTTTTTTTTATTATGTACAATTATTCTTTGCAATTTCTGACACTTATGTGCTAGACTACGTTCTCTCTTCCATTCATTTAATTATGTCCCGTCTTTTACCCGTTTCAAAGTTAGCGTTGTCGCACTCTAGTCTGTTATCGTTCCCCTGCAGGGATGCTAAGTGGGTAAGTAATACGAGGTATAAAAACGAATGGTATAACATTCACAAGGTATACGCCCATATGATATAAAGTTATTAAGTATAACGATCACTGCGCATAACAAACGAAAGGTATAATTACTAAATACATAATTTCGTAAAGGATAACGTTCAAAAACTATAAATTCAATTGATATATCGATTAAAATGTATAACGTTCATAATATATAACGTTTATAACATATATAATTCAACGGATATAATATCATTATGTATAATGAACAAAAAAATATATTATTATTGGAGCTATGTTGGGAGACGCTCCGCTCTGCTTCGCTGCGCTCCGCTTTGCTTTTAACGAACATGTGCACCTAACCGCTCCTCCTCGCTTTGCTCGTCGTCGCACCTATCTTTAGGTTTTGGTGCTAGGGGGTTTTACGGCGTTGGGTAATTAAACACAGATTATTTGATATGAGAAGAACTTTATACAAAATGATAGTATATATTTTAATTGATATACGTAATGTATGTTATACGAATTGATATTAGTCCTCATGAGTGTTAGTTATTTTGATATTATATGAAATGTACGTTATACCAAATGAATCTTATACCTTATGAAAATATAGATGTTGTTGTTATACGTAACGTTCATTATATGTTGTGAACGTTATTAATGTGAAATTATACATTTCGTTTTTATACGTCACAATACGCACCCATGCTAAGTACTTCAAAATTATTGGTCTTCCGAAAAAGTTTGAAAACTCATTATTTGAAAACTTTCAAGTTTGAGTACACATTTCGATGACCGTCGGAGTAGAGCTCTCGAGTGGGTATACTTTCGACCGCTGGGAATCAATTTTGACAGATTTCGGTTTAAAATTAAGGTCACAGCACACATAAACTCGGAAAGAGATTGTAAAAAAAATCAACCGTATCAACGCGATCCGTTCAGTATTCTTTCTATGAAATTCTATACTACTGCAACGCACAGTAATGGGAATCGTAAAATAATGGCCTCGCCTTGGGACAAGCTCGGCTGAAAGGCGATCCGTTTCCGATACGTTTATGTGTGCTGTGACCTTTAATCTCCGCAAAGATATAATATAAATAACAATAATATCCTTGGCCAAGATGACTGTGCATATTGAAATTTTAAAATAAATCGCTCCATGAACCAGTTTCTAAGGCGCAATGCGAAATAGGTGTCAGAAGCTGCGTACAGACCGGCCCAACGAACGCCCAACGATGGATCATTATCACACATAATACAGGGGCGATTGCAAAAACGAAGCCCGTTCGTTGGCGGCAGCTTTAGAATTCAAAGCGATGCCACACGGCCGTTGTGCTTTTCGTTAGCGTAACATTCAGGGTGAAAGCCCATTGCTGCCTGCGTTGTTCGCTACTCAAGTAACGGGCATAAAAAATATGACAGCGACGCAACACACATGCTTGTGGCATGGCTCTTACTCAACGCATAGTGCTGAATGCACGAAGAAAGCATCACCGTTTATGAAGGCAGAAGTACCAGGGGGGTCACTCTATATGAAGAAAAACTAAGTTTCGGACCACTGCTGCACAAGCCACGACTCTATCTCGTTGTATAAAACGTGCCGATTTCACGACAGTCCTCGTCCGTAAGTTTTTCGTCAATATAGAGTAACCCTCCAGGTACCAGGAGTACCAGGACTACAGAGGCGTGAAGAAGTGTACTCACGTTTGTAACGAAGCATGTAGCCTCCTTTGATCTGCGTGCCCCCGTGTTCTAGAACAAAGCAAACGTACTATCAAAAGACTTGCTTGTTATCTAGTGACAAAGGAAAGTTATGGGTGTGATTTCGGGTAATTTTATACACCTGATAAATTACACGAGTTTCAGTAGATTTTCCAAAAAACAAATGACTAATTGCTCGTCAGCCCGTAACGCTAGCTGTAACAGGGAATATGTACAGAGTTGCCAAAGTGGTGGTGGTATTGCAAGTTGAAAACGATTGACTCTGAGGCTTTATAATGGTTTTCATAACTTCATGGAAAATTATGAAAAAATTTAAGTACCTACTTTTGTTTTTTTACATTGGCAGTATCAGCGGACTAGGTCTAGATCTAGATCTCAGACCTTTAATGGTCATGTGAATGGAAGTTCAGATAATAAAGAACTATTATGCGTCTCGGCGGGATTTGTATGCATTTCATTAAATCCAAAATATACTGATAGAGGCGCTTCAAGATTTCATACAAATTCCGGTAAACCACCAATCGAATAACCTAAAATTCACGATCGCTTCAAACACAGTTCAACGTTCCTTTGATAACTTGAAGTGTCAATAAACTTGTTAAAAGTAAGTATTAGGTACTTTCTGCGCTTCTCTGAATAAACCTAACTGGATGCTCTGAATGAGTCTAGAATACGTAACGAAGGGTCGAAGGTGGGGCTCGAGTCGTTTCATTCAAATGTTTCGGCTGAAATATTTGACTAAAACTGATTTTGAGATGAATTTATTATATAAATAGCTCTGAAGACGTTGTTGGTAGTTATAATAATAAGTTTACAGGATGCAGTGGTCAAAAATTACTTAGGGTATGCGCTGCGGATAAAAAAATAAAAGTACACGTCATCATCAGCCTATAGCAGTCCACTGCTGGACGTAGAGGCCTCTCCCAAAGCACGCCACTGGATGCGATCTTTAGCTTTCCAAGTACATGTAGGACGACCAATATCAACAGCATCCATAACATTGCACCCAGTCCTATAGCAGTCCTATTCAGTCCCAATATTGTTTCAAGTATTTAAGTAAACTAGGTAATTTTTGTGTTATCGTTAATATTACTAGGGTTAGCTAGTAAATATTTTTTATCATTATGAATTTTGTAATTTTGGGCAAATTCAATGTGAAAAGCTGCGAGAAAATTATATAAAACCTCAATATTTATCACTATTACTTACCTACTGTACTTATGATTATGAAGGCTGAGTTTCATCAACATATTTTATGCTTTGTAAAAAAAAGATTTATTCTTTGTGGAAAGTAAATTTCCATGACAAAAGGGAAAGGTAAAAGGCAAACTGGAGGCTGTGTTTTCCTTTCTGTCCGATCCAAGAGTTACCTTAAAAAGTCATTACGTTTTTCTATACTATATTGCTTATTTACCCTTTTTATTTCTTAATATTTTAAGAAGGTCTTTCTGCGCAGAGATACAGTGTGTATTCATAATATATACTTACGTATTATTAGTGGCAGAAAATGCTTTTAGCGTTAAGTCCACCCTTTGTACTTTTATTGTAATATTTGTACAATAAAGAGTTAAATAATAATACTTATACATGAGTGTATTATATAGCTTTGCTTCGCCGTTTCTCGTGGGAATTCTGCGATAAAAAGTAGCATATGTTCTTTCTCGGAGTCTAGAGCATCTGTATGCCAAATTTATTTAAATCCGTTCAGTAGTTTTGGCGTGAAAGAGTAACAGACAGACACAGGTACTTTCGCATTTATAATATTAGTTAGGATATCGGGTAGAAGTTTTTCAGGGCATCTAATTTCATTTCAAGATACTCAAACTACTTTAACGGGACTTAGGTAACAATGTTCAGCAGTGGACTGCTATAGGCTGATGATGATATACGTAGTATTCGTTTCAGATAAATTCCACTACTTTAAACTAGGCTTAGGTGTAACCGTAGTCAGATATCAGCCTGGGATTTAACTATTCGGTAAATGTTCTCTGTTTTATCTCACTGTATTTCTTGAGTATTATTCGTGAAGCATACACCCCGTTATTTGTGTTTTGGTTGTTAATACAGGAATAACTAATTAGTATTCAGGCTACGGGTTCAGTATAGGAAGGATATTGATGTTATACATCTCTATCAGATAACTCGGTTACAACTCCAGAAATTCAAAACCAAATGAGCCATATCTTTCACTCAATGCGACACGACCTTAACCGAGTTGATCACACCTATTATTCACTACTAAACTCATAATAGAGACCTGCATGCATAATTCAGGCACACCCCACAGCCGCTCCGTCGACTAGAAAATCAATTATACCAAATCAGATTACGTATTGCATTCTCTTCATGGGAAAAACAACCTTGAAACCTAATCTGTGACTAAAACGCGACTCAATTCCAACACTGCATATTCATTGCTGCTCGACAGAAGCGAGGGTTATTGGAAATTTGGGAAAGCAAGCAAAGGACGCGAAATGAAGGAATAGCCGATTGGAGAACGGGGTTTTCGGCGGAGGTAGAGGGTCTATCGATCGCGAAGATAAGTTTTATGAATGGCCGACCACCCCTCCCCCCTTGTACCTCAAGTTACAGTCTTATAAAGTAGTGATTTTGTAGAAGCCCATCAATATCTCCTTCTTTATTAACAGTTTTTCAATGGAGACTTTGCAAGCCTAGCGTGGGACGCCCTCTGGCCCGCTCTCGGCAGTGGCTGGACGAGGAAGGCAGAGGACAGAGTGTTATAGCGATTCTTGGGAGAAGCCGATTTAAATGGGATGTTTAGGATTTTAGTAAGAACATCATAAATATCCGCCCCGTCCGTTTTTCCAGTCTTACTATAAATTTAAAGGTCTACTGTATATACGAGTACACTCACGGGCAATGAAAAAGTTCTATTGAGAAAATCACCAAATTACTTCTTAACATAAAAGCTAACTTAATTACGCCTTCTGCAATGTTTAAGTACATTTTACGACGCCTCAGAAGATTACCAATTAAAAACGTAAATATTTTGTAAAAATTTCCTATTCAATATTTTTAAAAATTGAGGCCATTTGTTGTCTGCATTTTATGAGTGGAACTGTTTCTTTGCACGTGAGTGTATTTTATAAAATTTGATGAGAGAAAAAACAGCGTCTCTTCTGTTTTTCGCTGTGCTTAGACAGCGGGCGCTCATTGTATATTAGGAGTTATGTATATTGTGTAAGGTTAGGATTTATGTAGGAGGTAAGTATTGTAGACGTTGCTATCGGGCAATGCCTTCCTCGGATATCATGAACTCACTATACGTACCAACAGCTATAGTTATCTCAGTAGCATAGTACATATTATATAGTTATTTTTTTTTTCGTTTGTCTAGGGTTTGTCACTGGTGAAAGGATTAGTGCCAATTTCTCCATAGTCGGTTATCTAACGCTAACTAACTCTCTCTCTCTAACTAAAACGACAGGGATTGATTTATAAATTAAACGTCATCTCCATATAAAATTTATGACAGATGTGTCAAAAGTCAACCACTACTCCCTGGTTATGCTCTAACCGAAAATGGAGAAATTGGCACTTAGCCAGTCAAAATTCCGTCAGACACGGAAAATATACCTATAGTTATAGGCTTTTTTCGTAGACCCTCTGATGATTTACAATATCACTCACCGTGCTCATCTTTGTACCGACGACACAGGGAGAACATCCTTGGAATGCCGCACAGAACCTGTTGACAAAACAATGTATTGTTAATTAGTTATTACTTTTTGATTGCGCCTTTTTTTGAACTATAATTTTTCCTTAAGTAAGGAAATAGCCTAAATTTAAAATTATGTAAGTGTGTCGCTTTTCGGCGGACATACTGACCAAGAATTTATCTTTCTTACTGCTTTTACAATGTTCAAGATAAGTAGAGACGTATCTTTATCTTCCATGAAATAAGATGCCATATTCCCACTTTTTCAGGTTTCATTTAATAAAATATGAAGGGACCTTTTATTAAATTACACTGTAATAATTGGAAAACTTGGCTGTAAGTATATTAAAAAAATCTACCAACAGAAATCCATTATAAACGCGAAAGTTTTATAAGTATGGATGAAAGTTAATTACTCTTACATGGTAAAACGGCTGAAACTATGTTGATGAAATTTGATGCGGGAATCTCCCTTAATTACTTAACAAAAAAAACTGGTGAACTTATTATTTTTTATGTGTGATAGGTTGAGATTAGAAACCGTATTGCTGAATTATTTTGTAATTATGTAAAAATACCTACTTGTACTAAAAAAAATGTTTTTCTGTTTATAGCATTTGTTTCCATATATTGGTATTGTAGTAATAACTAGTTTGCCCTTCTTTACGCGTAAATGATTCATATATGGTTTTTTTTTTATTTTAATTTGATTTTATTAATAATTTGCATACCTAATGTTACCTATATCAATGGGAAAGGACAGTAATAGACGATGGTAAGCTAACTGTAATTATGATGAAAAATACCTAATGTCCTCCTAGCCGAATTTCGACCACGGCGGCCAATCTCAATTGAGATCAGCCATCTACGCAGGAGTAGATTATAGTGCCCAAGTGTGTCCGCAGTACACAGGAGCACTCTCTGTTCCGTCACTCTCATAGCCCAATGGGACGGATTGACTGACACGACTGGAGAGACATCTGGTGATCAGCCTTCTATGTCCTAACCAAACTTAGAACCACAATTTAGAAACACAAATTGTTGGTCCCACCCGGGAATCGAACCCGGGACCTCTGGGTCATGAAGCGAAGCTTCTACTACTAGACCACAGAGGCAGTTAAAAAAATACCTATAGATTATCTGCAAAACTCGGAATAAAGAATAGCGTAGGCCTATAACATACTTAAGTATTATGCCTACTTAGGTACTTAAGTAAGTAGGCATAAGTAATTGAAAAGAATTTTATTGCTACTCAATTACCAGCGAGTTAATCAACTGAACTATTTTTAATAAATTGAAGCTCTAATTGCCTTCTCTTCGCAATTCAAATAGTTCAAATTTAATTAAAAATTCTTAATAATTACACCGTCGCGTTGCTATGATATTAGTACGTTAGTAGACTAAGAGCTTTAGGTCCAGGGTTCGATTTCCAGTCTAAATGGTCATGCAGTAATGCACTTATGCATGCATACCCCGCAAGGGACTACAATAGTACAAGGTTTGGTTATAATTAGATATACTTTATGTTTTGTTTAATTCATATTATTTTATGTAAATAGACTAAAATTACTACGAGTGGTTGCATGAAAATTTGTCTCATTAGGCAGATTTATTTATTCATCACATTAAGTGCTATTGTAATTACTGGAATATGTAGGTAGACACTAATTTAATGATAACACTGTTTTTATTTTAATTACCTCGATGAGAGTGTACTAAAGTCTTCTCCGTTCCAAAATCACGATGCAACTCATTTTCGGCAACCACTCATTCCAAATTCAATGTCAGCTCATTAAAAAAACAACCAAACGCAAATGTCACTGGCCACTTATAAGCAAAGAGGTTAATTGAAAAGTTTATTTAAATCATGTGAGTTGTTTGTAAAAAAAAGTTAGAAAAGGCGTCGCGCCCACGGAGGTTGCGAAGCGACTGGCTTTGAGCGCGAAAGATTTGCGTTCGGGAGCTGTCGGGGAACTTCGGAGATGTTCGGGACTCAAGCTCGCTTCGTTTCAGCGTTTCAGCCCTTCAGCGGTGCTATTCTGTAGTCTTTACCGAAGAGAGCGAGCTTACCATTTTTTTTTACATTGCAACTTTAGCTTCGTGAAATTTGATGCAACTACACAAAGTTTGCTAAACAAGATAATAATTATAACACTCCTATTTTGCGTCGGGGGTTAAAAAAACACAACAACAATAGAGTGTAAGTATACCTGATTCTGTCCGAATAATTTTCCTGAATATTTTATAGAATAGCGCTACCAAATAACGCGACGGCTACTGTACATAAGTACTTATCTAATGCTGAATGGGTACATTTTGAGTTATCATTACATAGGATACGTCTTTACCGATGTTGTTCTAGTAGAATGCAAATTCTGGGTATTTATTGATTATACGTAGAATAGAATATACTTAACACATACTTACATAAAATGTAGTACCGTGCGGCATGAATGCACTTAAATTCCTTTTAAAATATCATCTTCTCATTAAATTTAATGGGTTATGCATACATTAATGGCTTACGCATGGCATGGCACAAACTCTAATAATAGAAACATCAGAAGTCAAGTAATTACTTAGTCAACATTTAGTAAACTGTGATTAACCGCAGATATCCTAGTAATTCAACCTAGCTTCGTCAATAAGGATGCTATTTTACTCCGAATGAAAATGCAGTGGTGGCTAGGTAGGGTAGGCCTATGTGTTAATACAGATTGTAAACTCCCTACTAAGTATATTTAAAAAATCATAGACTCACAAACTTTCGCCACCATAATAATAATAATAATCATCATCATCATCATCAGCCTATAGCAGTCCACTGCTGGACGTAGGCCTCTCCCAAAGCACGCCACTGGATGCGATCTTTAGCTTTCCGCATCCAATCATATCCAGTCACCTTTTGCAAGTCGTCACTCCATCTAGCCACGTTTGCCTAGTCGCAGCCTCATAATATTGGTGTGTTAGTCATCGAAACTTGTATTCACCGAAGGTTGGCCGACTATCCCCACCGCTGCAGTTTCAATAAAACGTGAAACCCACTCTCGTCGACTGTACTTGCGAGAGGCCACTTGTGTACTCACGTATCCAGTAGCTGGTCGAGATGGTTCAGATTGTAATATACTTGATAGCTTTACCTTTTATTATGAGATATATTTTAAATTATACATTTTGAAAAAATGTTTTTCGTTTAAAGTTTTTGTTGTTCAGTATTGTATAGCGAATTTAACGAACGAGTTCAGAATGATTGCCCGAGCTGCCCCTTTCAGTTTACCCTATTTAAAAAAAAAATAACATAATAAAAATACCTTTATAAAAATAACATTAACAATCCGTATCTTATCTTTCATCCTGTAGCAAGTCGTAGCAATTTTGTTGCTACGCGTCGCCGTAGCCCGTAGCAGCGGCGTAGCCAAGGCGGCGTAGCGAGGGCGGGCGGTGTAGATTTACAGGACTCATCAAACTTACTAGAATAAGAATAAGAACAATAGGTATTATTTTAACAATAGGTTAACTCTTAATGCTAAAGGTAGGTGAAAAAAGTAGTGAAAGGTAGGTGCTCTAAACTAGGAAATAACAATACTGGCTGTATGGCAGGTCTCGTTCATTCGTTTTTTGTAACGCTAGATTAAACCTCCTGTGATTGGTCGCGCAAAAGAACAAGTATGACCGATCCTACAAAAAAAAATCAGAGGCAGAGATGTGACGTAATTTATTGAAGGGATGTGACGTAATTTCGTACCTTTTACAACGAATATACAAAATGCATCGCGCTGCAGTCACAAGAAAATTCACTTAGCAAACCTAATATAGGTATACAACTCTACAGACATGACATTTGCATTTCCCACTATCTATTCTAGAAGAGTTCCAGTCATAAGGCGCAATACACAACTGTGACATATAAAATAAAGTCGGTTATTTTAATTTGCTAAAAATATTTAATGAAGCTTAAATGTTTACAAAAACGCATGTACACATAAATTGTACGTTTTGAGTCTGCTCTATTATATTAATTATAAGAACCTTTACTAGAACTTTAGGTAGACGAGTTCTCGAGTGGAGACCACGAACAGGCAAACGCAGCGTGAGACGCCCTCCTGCCCGCTGGACTGACGACCTTAGGCGGGTGGCGGGTAGTGGTTGGATGAGGAAGGCCGAGGACCGAGTGTTGTGGCGCTCCTTGGGAGAGGCCTATGTCCAGCAGTGGATGATTATTGGCTGATGATGATTACTAGAAGACTCCCTTCATCCTGAATACAAAAACAAACAATTTCAAGTATGTTATTCAGATACAGACGCATCATTACTAGGAGGTCCCAGCTTCGACTCCCCTTTTCAAAACAACCTGGAACTATCTTTGTTTTATCCACAATGACAGTCCCAGCTAGCCGGGCCACAATGCGGACTCAGCCTTACAAACCTACCGTAGTTGACCTACTTCCCGCCTGCACGTACCTACTATATTCTCTCTACTCTATGTAGATGCTTGTTTTGACTGCGATCCGACCTATATTTTGTACAACACTGGCGGGTCACTCTACAGGGTGTTGCAAAAAGGGTATACTAAGCCGAAACCTACATGTGCAGCATGGTATATCTAAGCCCGAAACTAAAATCACAATTTCAAAATTTGCGAAAAAAAAAAATCATTTTCCATAGAAACTTTGTTGGTCACGTGACTTTTTACTATGGAGACGGTTTTTTTTTTGCGAATTCCGCAGTAACTATGTTCCGCAGCGCTGATGCGCGAGCCACGTCTCAATCTGTTGTATTAAATGTCTAGATTTCACGATAGCTCTCGTTCGTAAATTTTTATGTCAGTATAGAGTAACCCTCCTTGTAAGTACAGTAGGCGTCACGGTAAACTACACTGTATGTAAGTTGTGCCGTCCGTAATTTGTAAGGCGTAAGGGTTATTGTTGCGTAGTATGAAAATGCAGTCGACTAAAGTGTCCGCTTAAATGATTGCTGCGACTTACTACCAGTTTCAACAATACACTACAATAACACTATCTACCGATTACTGGTAGTTACTTTCATACGATTTTGACAGGTTGTAACTTTTGATGTGTCAAAATAGTATGAAAGTAACTACCAGTCATCGGTAGATAGAGTTATAGAAACTGGCAGTTAAACAACGTCAATTTTTTACGATGACTTGTGACTACTTAGTATCTATTTCACCCAATCACCATATAATATCATCCTCAGCCGATAATCGTGCACAGGCATCGACCAAGGGGCGCCATAGTGCTGTGGCCACTACCGGCCAAGTGTGTCAGGCCCATAGACGAACTTTGGTCATTGGCCAGGCCGTATGTTCATTGTCGAATTGAACAGATCTCGTTTACCCTAACGGTCATCAGTAAGTATTTATCTCTAGTGTGGACCTTATTTTAAGCACAAACCTAGCAGCAAAAAAATTACAGAAGATATTATGCAGGTGATAGTATGCAGGTGACAGTAAGCAGGTGACAGTTGGAAAATATCTGCGTTTGCAGAAACTACCGCGGCACGGTTCTTCGGCAGATATAATTAATTCAATGCGTGTGTGTTAGCATGTAACACCTACACTTGCAGCTTTCCTCTCAATGTTAGTCTTCTATGTATTTACCTAGGTATTCACCTATTTACTTAATACATAATGTATGTGGATATTATTGTTTGCATTGACGAGTAATTTGCTTACATAAAGGTAACCAGTTCCGTTTGTGGGTAATTAATTCGTAGTATCAATATTTGCATTCTACCGCATTTCTGTTCAACGTGAAATGAAAGATATCGTTACGTAATGTATCACATAAACCGTACACGCTATAAACTTTCATCACGACCCATCATGTCCTCACTGCTGGGGCACGGGTCTCCTTCCGGTGAAGGAAGGGTTTTGGGCCTAGTCCACCACGCTGGCCTAGTGCGGGTTGGTGGACAACTTTATTCATAAACTTTACTCAGCCTTTAATCTGAGGTTTTCCTACACTTCATACTAATTTTCAAAGGCTAGAGAGTGAACCACAAAGTTACATATATATTAAACAAAAAGAAAAACGAAATGAAAGATGAAATTCAGATGAAAATGACTACAATATATTGCTCTATCATTTATGAAGTTTTTTAGACGTTCAAATTAATCACATTCCACCAGCAAAGGACAAAGCATTTTATTGATTAAATTCTGCAGACATTATCTTTGAGTGATCTCTTCACAGTCACATTAAGTATTTGATATTAAATTGTTTAAAAAAACGTTCTATAGCTCTCTCTGCTGAAACGATTCATTCATCATTTTGACACATAATTCAGGTGGAATCGTACAACTAGATACGGGTCTTTGGAAATTAAGGCACCTCTAACCTTATTGACAAAAAATCGGTAAAATTGCTTATTATATACTTATTTACCTATATACCTTACAGAGTTTTGGAGTTTTAAACATATTTATTCATATCTATCTACAAACAAACATAGGCGACACCTACCTACCAGCCCTCTGATACATGTTTGTTGGCAGAGATTATGGCAATCCACAGGGCACGATCCTGACACACCTATTTCGCTTCGTCGACAAACGTGATGCGTAATTTTTTTGGCGTGACTTTTGCCCTTTTCAGAGCCAACGTCGCCATTCTACTGAAGCTAGCTGCTACATAAATAAATATAAATTGTAAATCTGCCGGTCTGACGATCAAGTTTCCTTGTTTCCATCCTGACCTAGCCCAACAAGAAGAACTAAGTATAGACTTTTGTGATAAAACTTCATCCTCCCTATTATATTCAAACTGTGGAGGCACAGGATAATTAAAAGTCAAAGTAAATACGCAGATGTAACTTCCTTCTTGGTTAGTTTGATTGCCTGGTTAATGGCAATGCTTAATGGTTAGGTATACGTATTACATACATACGTGTTACCTCCCTATACATAGGTTATACGTTTTGTGACCTATCACGATAGTATAAGCATATAGGTAGGAAGTTACTTACTTGTCTAGGCTATGTACAAAATAAACTACAGAAATCAGGGGCTAAGTTTGCTCAACTTTCGGCTGTATTATTTTATATAGAAGCTCCACTGACATAGGAATATTTCTATCTGAATAATTGAAATTAAGACATCACTACATAAAACTTCGCAAAATGAATATAAGAGGTAACTATAATAACTACTATCCCGTAAACTGTATCTTCTGTACCTGTACTAAATCTCTAGAGTTTACGTTCAGGCACTTAATGAGATCACGCACCTATCACCTAACCAAAGGACTAATGCAATGTCAGCTCGATCCAAACTTAATATTGCGGTATCAGTTCTCATTCATATCATTGGCCCACTGCTAGTTCAATTGTACCTAATTTTACAAACGAACTAAGGTTACTTAGTTATTAGTGTTATTACCCTGCAGCTTCCCAAATAACATCGAATGAGAGTGGCCGTAGCTTTCATCAACATCAGTGATCCGTTCAAAACTTCGAAGCAGCTAAGAGCCAATTTCTCACTTTAATTCGATGATGCCAGGTACTCGTTACAGGGTTAAGTCAAAAAGCAACTCGATAAACACAAGACGCTCCCGTCGTGGTCACTGTAGCTAACGAAAAACAACGTGTCGGCTGCAGCTGTGCTAACGACGACTCTATATCGTCGCAATAAACGTAGCGATTGCACGACAGCTCTCGTTGGTATATTATTTGTGAAGCTAGAGTGGTCCGGGGCGGAGTCGGTCGTCGGCCGGGTGACCGGGTCAGCCCACGACCGGGTCGCGGCCCGGCCCGGGTGCTGGCCGATTGATTTTGTCATTTATCTAGGTCTCGCTTGTTCTGAGGACTGTTGATAGGTGGAATAAGCGGGTTGAGATTGGGGAAGGTTACTGGGAATCGTGTCATACACTGAGGTGCACAAAGGAACCTTAAGCTAATGTCGGCATTAAATTTATTGCTGCCTTGCTTTGACTGTATACCTACGGACAGAAAGAGACAGACATAGATTTAATGCAATCATTAGGTTGATGTTCCTTTCTGCAACTCGGCAAAAGTATGTTAATTGGACTGGGCTAAGGATGTTAGTTATTAGGAGGTGGTTGGTGGAGGAAGAACGATGTCATTTGGGGGGGTAACTCTTTGGAAGACTCCCATGTCTAGCAGTGGACTATTATTAGCTGATCATTATGATCATGATCGGATTGAATTTAATTCAAATAAGTTTGCTAAAAAAAGGATCATTTGCACAAGTTGTAGGTAGTTCTGACTAACTTATTATTTTTCCTGCAACTTTTTGGAATTGTTAGAAACTAAATTCGTGTGATTAAGAAAAAGTTATATTAAACTATGGTTATTCCTAATTAAAGTTCCTAAACAACGCTGACATGGGTACTTAATGTTCTTAAAGTTTAATTCATGTTAACTTTCAAAAAGTAACTAAAAAGTAGTAGGCTTCTTACAGCTCGTTATAAGCTTGGCTTATCGTAGTAAGCATAGCTTAGCCTGCATATAGGGTACCTACATATAACGGTATTGGAAAGCCTGACCTACTTTTAGTCAATAAGCTGGTACCTAGAGGTAATTTCAGATGTAGGGCATACAAAGAATGGTTAATTAATATAACGGTTTCATAACCAGCGATAGTTGTCACTATATAGGTTATGTATCTAGGTCAGAGTCTCTAGGTTAGTCTTAGTAGGTCCTACCTAAACTAAACCCTAGGAGTAGGAATATTTTTATAACAGAATACGTAATAATATTCTATTTTAAAACTTAACTCAGTCGTTCGCTCGGTGCGAAACAGAGTGGACGAGCAAACGCACGAATTATTCTAACGTAAATTACAACTACCCGCTTTTCTACGATGGCAAAATGTGCCAAGTGTAATAAACTGGTGACCAAAAAAAGCCCTGGATTGCAGTGTAGTAAATGCTCCAAATGGATCCATGCACAGTGTGCATCCATCACTGCCGATCAGCTGAGTGCACTAAACTCAACTGACTCCGTGGACTGGAAGTGCCGTCCCTGCAACGGAAGCGCCCGCCCCAAGCGGTTGTCATGCATCATGCCGGACGCGGACGATGAAGAGGCCACCGACTCGGAGCAACAACAACCAACCAACAGTGACATCACCCAACATATGCTATCACAGATAAGGAGAGAGGTACGCGAAGCCATACGTATGGAAATGCAACAAGCATTATCTTTTTTCTCAGACAAAATAGACGAGTATGAGGAGAAGATAAACATATATGAACAGGAGCGCAAAAATATGGAAAAACAACAACAGGAACTCAAAAACAACTTGAACACTATTACCCTGCGAAATAATATGATGGAGCAGCGGATTAATATGCTGGAACAATTACAGATTAACAACAATATTGAAATATGCGGAATTAAAGAAGAAAAAGATGAAAACCTAACAAATATATTAAATACTATATGTTCCAAGTTGCAACAAAAACCAGCTGATATACAAAAAGTATTCAGGAAGAAATCACGCCAAACAAACAACAATAGACGCGAGCACTCCGCCGTCACAGTCATCCTGCGTGATGGCTGCCGCAACCAGTGGGTCAACAGCGCGAGGGACACCCCCATACACAGCAGGGACCTAGGCATAGACGGAGACAACAGGATCTACATACGAGAGGAACTCACACCTTCAACTGCATTCTTACTCTGGAAAACCAAGATGGAATTGAAGGAAAAACACCGCTTCAAGTTCGTATGGATAAAGCACGGGAATATAATGGCGCGTAAGAACGAAAATGAAAAATACTTTGTTATTAGGTCCCAAAGCGACATCGAGAGAGCAGTCACCGAAACTCAGGACCGGTCGTAAACAAGGTACTTACATCGCTCTTTAATGCTTGTGTAGGTATGTAATATTGTATAACTGCTAACCTCTACAATTAAAAATGGATAATGAGTCTTTTATAATAGAACAAAACTTTGATACTTGGAATGAATTTGTAGCATCACAATCAATTAATAAGCATTGTTTACTAACGCTGCATGTAAATATAAGATCCATGTTAAAGAACTTTGACCACCTAGAATACACCATACTTAACTGTAAAAAAACAGTCCATTTAATTGTGATTACGGAAGCGAATATAAATGATAATTGTAAACAACTATATCAGTTAGAAAATTACAATATGTATACAGAACTTAGGAATCATCGAAAAGGTGGTGGTATTATTCTATACATACATAATAGTCTAGAATTTTACAGGTCTAACTCATGTACATATAACTTTGAGTGTATAACAGGCGAAATAAAAACACTTTATAACTACAAACTCGGAATCTGTGCCGTATATAGACCACCGGAGAAAAGTATACCGCGTTTTATTGATGAACTAACTGTTTTGAATAGAAAATATGCGCATAATAATAATTTGATGATTATAGGAGACATGAACATCGATTTAAAAAAATTTAATATGCAACGAAATCAGTATTTAAACAAGTTAAGTGAATTAGGTATGGAATGCGGTATCACTCAATACACACGGATAGAAAAAAAGGGTGAAATTATAACGAAATCTTGTATTGACCATATTTTTATGCGTAGCGTAGGTAACTGCGACGTGCACACAGCCGTTATCAACATCGCCCCAGCTGATCATTGTATAACCGGTTGCCTGATAAAAGACAATACGCTTTTTACCCCGTCACCTACAGCGAATAAGACGGTAACTAAACTTAATCATCAAAAACTTAAACTTGAACTTAAAAATATCGATTGGAGTTCAACACTGGAAATGAAAAACCCCAACGACATACTTAACTTTATTATTGATAAATTTACTTTAGCTTATGAGAAATGTAAGTACAGTGTCAAGCTTAATTATGATAGTAAACGAAAAAAATGTATGTGGATCGACAAAAAACTAATATATATGTGTAAAAAAAGAGATGAACTTTATAAAATATGGAAAAAGGATCAAAGCGACGCAAAAAATAGATTAATATATAATAATTACAGGAATAAAACCATAGCATACACTAATTTAATTAAAAATAATTTTACACGACAGGAAATAAGCAATAACTTTAAAAATACCAAACAAATCTGGCAAATAATAAACAGATTATGTGGTAAAATTTCTTATTCAGTTGATGACATAATATGTAAGGCATTCCAAACGAATGTCACTAACTTAACTAATATGTTTGCTAAGGAATTCAGTAATAATGTTAAAAAAATCTGCCTAAACTGTAAAATACCACTGTTAGATAACAACAATCACACAAATATCACAGATAGATGCATAAAAATATACAATGCTACTAATGAGATCACGGAAAGAATAATTAAACACTTAAATACAAAAAAAAGTCCCGGCATAGATGGTATCAGAGTATGCGATATACAAAGCATATCTAATGAGCTGGTTCCCACTATTACTCACCTGATTAACCAGTGTATAGAAACATCTATATACCCGGACAAAATAAAAATCGGTATCATAAGACCAATATTCAAAAACGGAATAAAAACCGACACTAATAATTATAGACCTATCACTATCTTGTCCAGTATAGATAAGATTATTGAAAAATACTTTGGTACACAAATAAATAACTATATTAGAAAAAACAATATACCTAATAAATAATAACCAACACGGCTTTCAAAAAAATAAAAGTACAATTCAATTATTAGCAAAATTTACTAACGAAGTTAACGAACACTTAAATAACAAAAAACATGTTTTAACCACTTTTATCGATTTTAGTAAGGCCTTCGATACCATAGAATACGAAACCTTATACAACAAATTAGAACAAAACGGTATACAGGGGCCATTTCTAAAATGGATAAAAAATTATCACTGCGGTCGCTTCACGACGGTAAAAATATCAGAGCAGCTCAGTAATATGATACCTACCACTGTAGGAACTGCGCAGGGATCCATATTAGCTCCATTAGAATATTTATTTTATGTCAATGACATGTGTAACATAATTACCGAAGGCTCTGTCTACCAATTTGCGGACGATACATGCTTGGTCATCGCCCACAAAGACCTAAAAATAGCGGAGCGGTCCATGCAAAAAAACTATGACCTATTATGCAAATGGGCTCACGACGCGGGGTGTTGCGAAGCGGGACTGTATACGCTTGAATTATACGCTGATTATGTATTTTACTGCACTTTTATTAATTATTAGATGATTAACAATGCACACACGTAGGTAGGTGGGTAGAGAGAGAGACAGTATTGCCAGACGACAAAATAACAATATTAAAAATATACACTGTGTTGGTGTTGCCAACATGCTGCCGCCTACAATAATTTACTAACAAATAGCTAACGAAATACAATTTTAAAAATCTGTACCTATTACTTACAGTTAGGTTACACTTAAGTTACAATAGAGACATTGACTTATTGGCATGTACGGTCTATACATAAGACACTAAACACATTAAATTATTACACATAAGGAAAACACACATTAAGTACATAGTAAAAATAACAATTATACATCTAAAGGAAGAGCACACACTTTTAATATTGATCGAGTATGGGTTTTCCCATTAGCAGTTTTTACTTCAACGGCCCTAACGTGGCCGTCATGACCAGGGTATGTGTTTACCACTCTAGCCATTGGCCAGAACATGGAGGGAACATTATCCTCCTTTAAAATTACCAATGTACCTATCTTAATATTAGGAGCAACATTTAACCACTTAGGTCTATTTTGTAACACATTGAGATATTGTTTGTGCCACATTTTCCAGAATGATTGCTTTATTTGCGTACATAACTGCCAAAATTTTAACCTGTTTTGTGGAACATCTGTTACATCATTTTCTGGGTACATTGTGAGGGCATTTCCTATCAAAAAATGACCTGGGGTCAGATAACTATAGTCATTTACATCACTTGAAGACATTGGTAGCAAAGGTCTAGAATTAAGTACACATTCTATCTCTACTAACACAGTGTTCAACTGTTCATAAGTTAGTTGGTGACTCTGTACTACTCTTCGCAAATGGTATTTAGTACTTTTTACAGCACCCTCCCAAAGGCCTCCGAACGTCGGTGAACGACTGGGAATAAAATGAAAGTCAATCCCTTTTTCAGCTGTAAATTGCATAACTTTACTTTGGTGGTCTTTGGAAGAGAACAACTTATAAAGTTCAACCAACTGGTTCCTTGCCCCCTTGAAGGTGCTAGCATTGTCAGAGTAGATTTCTTTCGGCAGGCCTCTTCTTGATATTAGTCTACGTAGGCACGCGAGATAGGTATCGGTTGTGAGATCTGAGGCTAGCTCTAGATGTATTGCCTTAGTGGCAAAACAAACAAACACACAAATGTAGCCTTTACCTATGACTGATCGTCTCACGCGCGAGAGCTTTACATTTATAGGTCCTGCGAAATCTACTCCAACTTTCTCGAAGGGACGGCTCAAAGCAGTCACCCTGCCGGCCGGCAAGGAACCCATCAGCTGCTTGGAAGCTGTGGCCTTCTGCCTGAAACATTTTATACATTTATTTGTAATTTTCTTAACATACAATAAGCCGTTAGTAATCCAGTATTTCTGGTTTATATTTGACAATAACAGCCTAGGTCCGGCGTGTAGTAAGCGTTCGTGTTCTGATCTTACCAAACACTCTGTGACGTACGATTCTCTAGGTAATATTGCCTGATGTTTTTGTGCGTACGGTATACTAGCGTGGTGTAACCTGCCGCCTACACGCAAAATACCTAGGTTGTCTAGAAACGGATGCAAATTTAATAACGAGCCTTTGACGCATTCATTTTTCTTTAAACTTTCAATTTCATCTTTAAAATATAACTCTTGTTCATACTTAATGAGCAACATTAGCGCAGAGTTTAATTCTGTACTCGACAAAAAGTTATGCGAGACCCTACTGCCTTTTAAATTATTAATAAATCTTAACACATAGGCTAAGACACGTACCATTTTTTGGATGCTAGAATATTTGTGTATACCTTGCATTATGTCGGACACTGGACGAGCCGCAGACCCTACGTTGGAGGAGATCGCTGCGCTGGCTCTGCTCTCAGGTAATTCTGCAGGTAACTCTATATTTTCATCAAACTTGTACTTACTGTCATGCATAAATCGAGGCCCATGCCACCACATATCGCAGCCACTAAGCTCGTGTGGACTGACGCCCCTGCTTATATAATCGGCGGGGTTCTCCTTGGTGTTGACATACAGCCATTGACAGTCAGCAGTATTGTTAGTTATAGCTTTCACTCTGTTCGCCACATAAGCCGTCAACTTCATCACTTCAGTCCGTAACCAAGCCAACACGATTTGGGAATCAGTAAACAAGTAAATTCTACTTATCTTTAGTTTCAATTTAAGCGTGTTTGTAACCTTAGCAATCAACACAGACAAGAGTAGCGCAGCGTTTAATTCTAAGCGTGGCACGGTTAGGTTTTTATTCTGGAGAGGATTTATGCGGGATTTCGAGCAGAGTAAATGCATATGTACTTTACCTTCATTGTCGGTGACGCGCAGATACACACAGCAGCCGTATGCAGTCGAACTGGATGCATCAGAGAAGCCTATGAGTTCCACTGTATCTGAATCAGAGAACTGTACATTTCTATTTATATAAATCGGATCCATTTTAGCTAGACTAGATAAGAATTCTGTCCACTCTGATTTAATGTTATCGTCAGGCGTGGAATCCCAGTCTGATTTGCTGGACCATAATTTCTGCATTATAGACTTAGCCTGTACAACTATAGGTCCTACAAAACCCATCGGGTCATAGAATTTTCCTATGTACGCCAATATTTCGCGTTTCGTAATATTATCTGCATCGCATGATTCTGGACTTACTATCTTAAACTTGTCCTGATGCACAATCAACTGTAAACCTAAGGTTTTTATACTACAGTTGTCATTTTGAAATTCTAACTCGTCAAAATGCCGTTCAGTTGAGGGAATATCTTCTAATATTCTACTGTCATTTGCTGACCATTTATGTAACTTGAAACTGCCTTTTTTCAGTAACTGCTGAAGCTGTGATTTTGCTTCTACTATCAAGTCTAAATCACTATTTGAGAACAGTACATCATCTACATACGTGCAGTTGTTTAAAATGAACGAAGCCAAGGGCAGTTCGCGCTCATTATGCATAGCAAGCTCTTTCAAACACCGCGTGGCTAGATAACTAGAGCTCTTCAGCCCGTAGCTTACTCGATCCAGCCTAATGCACTTGATGGTCTCGTCGGGGCTGTCTCTCCATAGAATGTTCTGTAAGGAAGTATGCTCAGGTATTACGCGGATGTTGCGGAACATTTGTTTTATGTCCGTAGTGAACGTATAGTTACCGAAACGGAACAAGAGCAGTATGTCGAAAAGATCTCTCTGTACGGTCGGTCCGTTTAGCAGTAAATCGTTAAGCGATACCTTCTTATTTGTTTTCATTGAGGCGTCGAAAACAGTACGCAACTTAGTGGTCTTACTGTCAGGCTTGAGTACCGCATGATGCGGCAGAAAGTACACTGCGTCCTTACTAAGCTGGTAGCTCTCAATGTCTACGAAGTGCCCGTGATTTAAGTTTACGTAATCGTGTATAAACTTTTGATACTCTATGAAAAGGTTGGGATCTTTGTGCAATTTCTTTTCGAGGTTTAAAAACCTTTTTAACGCGAAATGAAATGAATCTCCGAGAGCATCGTTTACATCTTCTAATGGCAGTTTCAAGGGCAAAGCAACCTCAAAACAATCATCCTTCAACTGAACAGTCTTTTGAAATACATACTCACAGAGCTCTTGCTCTGAAGACTTTTCATTATAAATTTCTGGAACGGACTCACTCTTCCAAAAATTCGTTAAATTTTCATTAATATCTGACTCACATGTGCATTTAAAAACTGCTACCTTATTGCAGACTTGTGTAGGCAGGCTTCCCCCGATTACATAGCCGAACTGCGTGATGATGAGCTGTGGATGCCGGGCACCTGGCGCCGAGGGCTGCGCTCCGCTAGGCGGCGTTGCAGACTCGTAGATCGTCGACTCCGGTGGCAGCATAGCCTGGAAAAAACAGTCCGCTCCCATGAGTAAATCGATTTGACTGGGGATGTTAAAGTCTTTATCTGCCAGCCTCACATATGGTGGTATCACAAAGTCTGAGATATCAAATTTTCTCTGTGGCAGCTCACATGTGATCCTTTCGACTACATGACAAGTAGTCGATAATTTAAATGGATTGACTAACGAGTGTATATCGACTGGCACACAGCGCTTCACGCTGGCCTGAGTGTTGACAATCCCTACTATATTAATATTACTCTGCAGGGGCTTTAAATCTAGCAGCTGAACGGCTCTTTCAGAAATGAAAGAGAGCTGCGAGCCACTGTCCAGTAGGGCTTTGAAAGACATCTCTGTGCCATCTCGAGCGAGAAGCTTTACTTGTGCTGTGGGCAAAAGTACACTATTAGTGGTCATTTTTTTATTTGCCGCCAATGAGGCGGGTGACGCAGCGGCCTGCGGTCCCTCTACTTTATCATTATCGCAGTGTAGCAGAGTGTGATGTTTCTGTTTGCACTCTGCACACCTAAAGTGGAACCTGCATTTTCCTGAATGCGTACCTAAACATACATTGCATATTCCCTTTTCCTCTGCAAACTGTACCCTTTTAGTGGCAGGCATTAACTGGAAGCTCTTACATAGATATAACTTATGGTTTGACTTACATAGTAAGCATGATGCCTCCTGCGCTGCAGTGTACGCTACCGGTTTGCCCGTGGATGCTGGACGCTGCTCCTTGTGCTGCTGCTGACTGGTGTGTCGTGGTGATTGCGACTGGCCACAGGCCGGCCCCACATTTTCCAATGCCAGTGCTTGCTTGTCAATAAACTTGAGCAGGTCCTCCACGGTAGGGTCCATGGCGGTGTCTCTCTCCATTTGGTAGGCTCTCGATGTTGGGAGATCTAATTTTCGGCAAAGTATACACAAAATTATAGCATCCCAATATTTCACGTTAGGATCTAAATTTGTTAGAGCTGCAATCTCTTGCCTAACATTGGAACTAAACTGCCTGAGATCTGTCTCTGTCGACTTAGTTAGAGGCCTCAGATCCAACAGTGTGCTAATGTGCTCATTAATTATCCTAAATCTATTGTTATATCTATCATCTAACAATTCTAGTGCTTTTTTATAACTTTCGTGCGTCAAAGGTAAGTTTTTGATTAGTTGCAGGGGCTCATCCCTGAGATATGCACGCAAATAATACAATTTTTGTACATAGTCTATTGACTCATTGTCATTTATCACTGAGTTGAACAAGTTGATGAATGGTATATACTCAGTAAACTTACCACTAAATATAGGTACATTGATAGGTGGTAGTTTTAATTTGGAAATTGGAGCAGATGGAGCTGAAGGCTTTGGTTCCTGGCTATTGCGTTTGTTACATTCTGCATCAAGTGTGGCTAAGATGTGGAAAAACCTCTCCTCCACCACAGAAACGTTCTCATCGTCCTTCTCGTCAAGTTGTAAAATATTGACATTGCACTTTTCATAGATCGAAAACGAATCCAAAGCACGGTTCTTTTTGACGAGCAGAGCTTCGGTTGTGGAGTTTGCCACATCTTTGTCACTGCTAACAAAGTTATAAAGCCTAGTTATGTTACCTTTTGTGTAACGCCTTCTTGACACAAGCTCTTGTAACTTCTCCATTTTTACTTATTTACAAACAACAGAACACAGTTAAATCTTTGGTTATAACACAAATACTTAAGTTCCGAACAAATTTACACAATATAAGTTACTTTTTCAATGATTTAAATCGCAAAAACTAATAAATTAACTTCGACGCAAAGTTGTTGAATCCAACGAGAAAATTTTTGACAAGTGAAAAAAGTAAACCGTCAGAATGGCCGCCGATGTTCGCCGCTTGGCCGCCACACGTAGTTCCAAGGCTCGCCGCTGGCGCTAGTTGTCGAACTTGCTGTCCCTAGCGCTCAGAATATTCACCCTGCTTGCTTGACGTGTCGCGTTCACAGACTATGAACCTCGTAACTTGGCCGACACCACTAGCCGACACGAAATAGCGCGTTCGCGCCGATTCACCGTCGTAATGGCGGGAACCTGATGATGAGCGCGAAGTCGTCGCGTCGTCAAATCTGCCAGATTTGATGTCTTTGTATGATCGTAACGGCACTAACGCACTGCACTGTCTAGTTTTTTATGCACTGGCTTGCTGGACCGACACGAAATCGCGCACTCGCCGAACCGAAGACCCGTAGAAATAGTGGCGGGAACGAGTTGGTGAGCGCGTCGCGCCGTATTTGTTCTGCCAACAGCTCGTGATTTGTGTATCCCCCGTTGGATCCTTTAAAGCCGAAGGACCATGTTGCGAAGCGGGACTGTATACGCTTGAATTATACGCTGATTATGTATTTTACTGCACTTTTATTAATTATTAGATGATTAACAATGCACACACGTAGGTAGGTGGGTAGAGAGAGAGACAGTATTGCCAGACGACAAAATAACAATATTAAAAATATACACTGTGTTGGTGTTGCCAACACGGGGCTTGTTATCAATGCAAGCAAAACAAAGGTGGTACATATACGTTCATCGCACAACACCTATGACATACAACCTAGTATCATAGCACACGAGCACCAATGCTTCCACACAAAAAATACTAATTGTAATTGCATTTCATTAGAGGTGGTTCAACAACATAAGTACCTAGGATTGATAATAGACCAGCGTTTTAACTGGGAGCCGCAGGTAAACCACGTCTGTACCAAGCTCAGAGCACTGTTAGGTAAAATGGCTATTCTCAAATATAAAGTTCCATTTAACATATTGAGACTTATCTATATGGCGATGGCTGATTCAATAATAGGGTATGGTTTAAGTAGCTACGGAAAAACATACAAAACACACTTAGAAAAGATTTATAAGCTCCAAAAAAGTATATTAAAACGACACGAATAACGACAGAGGGCGCTCTGAAGATAAACATTTGCTCCGTGTAATTAATTGTTTTTAAATACATAAACAGAAAAAAGTCACAACAACAACGTTCCACGACAAACAATACATTGTGAAATATCCGTGCTACTGTTATCCAGACCGAAGATTGTGCAGAAGTTGCTTTTATCGTCAAATTATCACAACAGCTGACCGGAGGACGAAAACAAGTGGAATCAGGAATCAGTGGAAGTGGCTTATATTGGTTTTTTATTGCACCTACATCAAGAATACACAAAATCTCCGCATCTCAGTGCTATACCAGTGAAATAGTGTGATAAAAGTGGATAATATAATCAACTCATTATCATTACATATTGTGGGTTGGATAACTATCTTCAAGTATCGCCTACCTCCAACCACTGATTAAGTATCGACGCAATCCAGTTCGGTTAAGAACCTTATTTTCGTTGATATGAGAGAAGCTCCTGTGGTGTAACGGCTAAGATCTCTCCTCCGTAACCAACCGTACTATAATTACAGTGATCAAATCACGCCGCGGACAAATTTTTTTATTTTTTTATTTTTTACTATTTTATTTTATGTGTTGACGAAACCAGCTGTGGTGAATTAGTATTTGTATCGAAGATTAAATTGTTTATAGTTTATAAAAATGTTTGCAATTTAAACTAGGCACAATCTTTTAATCTTTCTCTTGACGACAATATTTTATAGATAGTAGATAGAAAGATAGACATTTTAATATACAATATATTTTTAATTTTACTGTTTTTGACATAATTAACATTTTGATTTGTTTTACGACTCTTGACATGTAATTTTTTTTATTTTTTTTTATTTTATATACTTAAGTTGAATAATGTGATGATGATGCATTAATGGGATGACTGAATCTCGGGCCGTTTGCCCGCATTGCCCCGGTTCCTCAAGGCAGTTTGTTGTCCCACGGGGTTTAAATGTCCACATTAGTCGGGTACATAGGGGCGCGCTCCCCCACCGGTCTCAGGCGACTGCGCAAGATGGGATCGACGATGGCCCGCCACAAAGTCCACAATCAGCGCTGGGCAATCTTTCTCAATTACGCAGAAATGTTCGCGTGTTGAAACATGTCCCGAAAGGTGCGAGAAGTTTGGCGGCGAGTAAATTATCTCAATTAATTGAGAGATGTATGCAGTCGAATGATACCGGTGATTGGTACGCCCTGCTTAGTTTTTCTTATACCTGCTTGAGAGTCCCATGCCCTGGCGATAAAAGTCGATCCCTGACCTCAAAAGTAAAGGCCAATATTTTGGCTAGCGATTTGGGCAACTCGCTTTCACAAAATGTGGCACCGTCGAATGTAGTGGTTGGCCGCCGCGCACTTTACAGAGCTGTGGAAACCAAGGTCCATGATGGGGATCTAAGCGGTGCGGTAAGAATCCTCTTGTCTGACTGCTCCATTGCGGAGAACAACGAGGAGACTTTAGAGGCTTTACGCATCAAAAAAAAAATTCAAAAAAATGTTGCGCGTGCTATTGGCTCATTTAATAATGGCTCTGCGGCGGGGCTAGACGGTATTCGGCCCGAACTGCTGAAGGAGTTGACGTCGTCAGGCGCTGGAGACAACGGTGCCACTCTGCTGCAATCTATTTGCAATCTGTCAAATTTCCTGCTCAGAGGTTTGGTCAACAGGGAAGTTTGCCCGTTTTTATATGGCGCTTCCCTGTGTGCTTTAAAAAAGAAGGACGGCGGCATCCGACCCATCGCGGTGGGCAGTGTACTCCGGCGTTTAGTCGCCAAGCTGGGGTGTGCCGCAGTGAGAGACGTTATGTCCCAGCGTTTGCAGCCTCATCAGTTGGGTTTTGGCGTACCCTTGGGCTGTGAGGCTGCTATACACGCGACACGGTCTTTCGCGTTTTCCCGCGATGGTTCGGATGACGTGATCATCAAGGTTGACCTCAGGAACGCCTTTAACACGGTTGAGAGGGACATAATTTTGGCGCGGGTTAGAGATCATACCCCAGCGCTGTACCCTTTTCTCCATCAGTGCTATTCGAAACCAAGTAATTTATTCTATGGTGATAGCCTGGTGGAGTCAAGGGTGGGTGTTCAACAGGGCGATCCTTTAGGCCCTTTGATCTTTAGCCTGGCCACCCAAGATGTTGTGGCTCACTTGCGCTCTCCTCTCAACGTGTGGTATCTAGATGATGGTACCTTGGGGGGCAGCCCAGAGGTAGTTTTGGCTGACATTGAGACGCTGAAACAGGGTCTCAGTAACTTGGGACTGTGCTTGAACACACAGAAATGCGAGCTGTTTCCATGTTCGGGGCAGCTGCCTAGCGATACCCGCATGCGAGTGGAAGCCGCGGTCCCGGGGGTGAATTTGTTAGTCAAATCGGACTTCACTCTTCTGGGTGCTCCCATCTTTGCTGAGGGTGTTCCTGGGGTCATCCTTTCCAAACTCAGGAATTTTACAGAAACTAAGCCCCACCTCAAGCAGCTTTCTGCGCATGTGGCTCTAACCATTTTGCGCAGCTGTTTGTCCATCCCAAGGCTGACATATACTCTTCGTACTGCGCCGGTCTGGCTGTGCGGAGAGGAGTCCTTGAGGTATGACAACATGCTCAGAGAGTTGCTTGAGAGTGTTCTAAACGTGGGGATGTCAGACCTCCAGTGGTCTCAGGCGGCACTACCCATCAGGCATGGGGGTTTGGGCATTCGTCGCCTTCAGGACATCGAGCTGCCGGCTTTTCTGGCCTCGGCGAGCGGGGTGTTGGAGTTAGTCACTCGTATCTTACAAGTCAATGGTGATGACTTTAGCATTCCGTTCGCTGAAGAGGCCTTGAGTCTCTGGCGTGCTCGTTGTCCTGGCTGTGATGATCCCGAGTTTCCCGAGCGACAGCGCGCTTGGGATGAGGAGATCTGCCGAGTATCCCTTGATGGCCTCCTAGGGCATAGCTCGGGGGCTGAGCGTGCGCGTCTGCTGGCTGTATCCCGCCCTGAGTCCGGGCTGTGGCTTCACGCTTTGCCATCGCCGCACTTAGGGACTTTGTTAGATGACAATTCCTTGCGTGTGGCGGTGGCACTTCGTCTGGGCTGTGACGTATGTCAGCCGCATCGCTGTGTTTGTGGTGCAAACGTTGACGTGCAGGGGCGCCATGGGCTTCATTGTGTCCGAAGTGCAGGCAGAATCTCACGGCATCACGCAATAAATGATATCGTTCGGAGGGCTCTCATTTCTGCTGACATTCCGGCGGTTCTTGAGCCGCCGGGGTTGAGTCGCAGTGATGGGAGGCGTCCGGACGGTCTCACCTTGATACCGTGGGAGAAAGGTCGGTGCCTGCTCTGGGACGCCACATGCGTCTGCACATTTGCCCCGTCCCACGTGGGGCACACTGCTGGCACGGTGGGTGCGGCTGCCGAGGCGGCTGCACGACAGAAGTGCGTCAAATACGGCCAGTTGATTGCGGGTGGCTATATTTTTGTGCCTCTTGCCATTGAGACCACTGGGGTTTGGGGGGAACAGGGGAGGCAGTTCGTCAGGGAGATTGGGCGACGCTTGAGGAGCCGCGGTTTTGACTACCGCTCTGGGGCGTACCTGGCACAGAGGATCTCCCTCGCCGTGCAGCGCGGCAACGCAGCTAGCGTTATGGGGACTTTTGGGTCGGGTGCGTCCTGGGGTGGTTTATTTAGCTAAGTAAGTTGTGTTTTGTTTGTTTGTTTGTTTTATTTTTTTTGTATTTTATTTTTGACGAAGCGAGGGTGGATTTTATGTTATATTAAAAGTAATTGTTCCTAATAAAATCATGTTAGAATATAAGAAAAACAAAATTAACCTATTCCATTATTGTAAAGACGTCGAAGAAAAACACGTCGGATGATTGCGCCGTGCATGTAAACGGGGAGGCCGTGGAGAGAGTGAACAAATTCACGTACCTCGGCAGCGTCGTGGACCCACACGGCGGAACCGAGGCCGACATCGACGCCCGCATCAACAAGGCCCGGTCAGCCTTTGCGCAGCTCAAGCCCGTCTGGGACTCCTCCGTCATCGCTCGCCGCACTAAAGTTCGGATTTTCGAGTCAAACGTCAAGTCAGTACTCTTATATGGTTGCGAAACGTGGTTCGTAAGAGATGACCTAACAAGAAGGCTACAAGTGTTTGTCAACAAATGCCTTAGACAGATACTAAAGGTATTCTGGCCGCGAACCATCTCGAATACGGAGTTATGGAGACTGACCAACCAGAGGAGAATTGACTCGGAAATCCGGCTTAAGAAGTGGAGCTGGATTGGCCATACGCTGCGGAGATCTGAAGACCATCCACCCAAAATCGCCCTGACAAAGTGGGCTGCATCTGGCAAGCGAAAGAGGGGACGGCCAAAAACCACGTGGCGTCGCACTGTCGTGCAGGAGGCAGCCGCCCTCGGCATGAGCTGGCACGAAGTCGAAGGCGTGGCACAGGACCGGTCAAAGTGGAAATCTACACTTCGAGCCCTATGTCCCTGATTAGGGATCCCAGGACCTGATGATGATGATGATTATTGTAAAGTCTTAGATATATACGACAAACTAAAATTACAAACGCTTATCGAGGAAGACTGTAATAAAACATTCCTGAAAAAAAAGGAACGTCCTACTAGACTACGTAAGCTAAGTTATATGCCCATGTATACATTGCCTAGATATAATAACACTTATGGAACTAGGATATGGATGTATTTTTTGCCGGATATTGTCAACGAACTTCCTAACGACCTTCAGAATCTATATATAAATAGCAATATTCATAAGTATAAAAGTAAGATAAAAGATTTTCTTGTTAAAAATAAGACATCTAGGAATTGTAATATATAAGTTAATTGTTAGATACTTAAGTAGGTAATGTAACTCTGTTTCGTTTAAATTAGTTAAGTAATTAGTAACTTTCTGCCAGTAACACTCGCTGCTACAGATAAACCTAGTGGTTTCCGATAGTGGCTAGATAGAATTAAGTAAAAACATGTAATTGGGATAAATAAATGATTTAAAAAAAAAAAAAAAAACTAAATACCTACAAAAAAGAAATCAGAAAGACCTCAAAAGTGCGTAGAATAAATAAATAACGATTTTGTAAACACTGGTTCCGGATTCAATTCCCGGCCGGGGTAGATATTTGTTTAAAGGCAAATGTTGTAACATCGACAACAAGACTCGAGTGAGAGCAAACTTCTGATGCAATCTAAACCTAAATCTTATGATATTCTGGTTCAAATTGTTTCTCCTCTGCACTACGTAAAGCAGTATTACTTCTTACATACATAGGTACATATGCTCACGACTGTAATCCCCGAAGGGGTAGTCAGAGATGACTCGCAAGCGAGTCACCCGCTTTTCGCTATACATTTGTACTCACGTGATAGGTCGCGAGCCGTATCGCCGTTTTTGAATGAGTACAATGCACTGAAGTTGTCGGGTAAGTGGGCAACCTGACTGTCATATGTTTTCAAGCTGCCCGAACGCCTCTGACTACTTCTTATTGCAATCAAATATAAGAATAATATAATGTACTCTCTGTATAAGAACCTAACTTCAATATCCATAAGATATTATTTAATTCATCTTTCTTCCTGTCATAAACTGTTTGCGCAGGGGTGCTATACATTAATTGTAAATTTATAAGTAGGTACTTTACTATTTGACCTAACTTCTCGATGATGCAGAAGAAAAGAAGAAAATCTGGATAATACACACGACATATAGGTACCTACTAACAACTACAAATAAATGGGAAATGTGTTTAAAACCATTGCTAAACTTAAAACATCACTCTTGGTGTTGACATTTGATTGCAGTTTAAAAAGAAGCGGGAACGGGAAACGGAAACAGGTAAAAGAGACAGCATGATTAGTGCGAGCAGGACAGCATCTGTCTGGGCTTGGTGTTGCCATTATAGAAAAAATACCGACTGACTCGCTATGCACTGTTCACACACTTTTTTTTTACAGTTAAATTTTTCAATATTTTGCTTTAATTAGAATATTAGATCTGGGATTAGCGCTACGTACCAGGTTTTTATATAATTACAAGTCGAACTAGTATTTGTATTTATAAATAAATCTAAAGTTTATGATTGTAAGTATCATAGATAATAATATGTAGTGAGCAAAGCAAGACCATTTTTACTCTGAGGATTGTAAAATTCAATAAGCCAGCTATCATATCAAAATTTAGGTTTTTTCTTAATCCAATGGCGTAGTGGTTAGTGATCCTGACTACTGAGCCGATGGTCCCGGGTTCGATTCCCGGCTGGTGAAGATATTTGTTTAAACACAGATATTTGTTTTCGGGTCTTGGATGTGCCCGTAAAATGGCAATAGGCCCGCCCCCTATTACATTGGGACTAACATAACACTCTGGTGAAAAGTGGGTGCAGCAATGTACCTCTGCCTACCCCGCAAGGGAGTACATTAGTACAAGGCGTGATTGCGTGTTTTTTCTTTTTTTTTTCTTTATCCAACAAAG
Source organism: Plutella xylostella (assembly GCF_932276165.1). Lineage (NCBI taxonomy): Eukaryota > Metazoa > Arthropoda > Insecta > Lepidoptera > Plutellidae > Plutella > Plutella xylostella. The sequence goes on from NC_064005.1 coordinate 8,636,747, forward strand.
CAAATTGTTGGCTGTATAGTTTGCTTCTATGTCTCATTCGTTTATCTTCTCTATGAAATTTTGCTTTGTTAAGTTGGTATGCATGCGCGTCCCGCGTGCGAACTTCGTACAAGTGTGAAGTTAGTCGATTTGTGAACAGTAATGAAAACACTTTGTGTTTACGAGATTTAGTAAATTATTATCGCCGTGTGGTATTTTAAAGTCGTCATTCTTTTATTATTTCTATCGATTTTGCGTCTACTGTTAACGAACAAAGTGTTTATATAATATATGTCCGCGAAAGTGAGGTGTAAACTGGAGTCTGTTTCAACAATGAAGATCAGTGGTTTTATCGCTATTTAGCGATGTGTGAATCAAAGTGGAAATGATGTTTTGTTTATAAAATTCATGGTGTGTGAGTTATTGATAGTGTTGATAAATTATAATTCGAATCATAGGGTCGACAATCGAGGAGACGGATTCTACCATGGTGGTGAAACGGTGAGTTGTTTTATAATGTCCGCCTTAGATTGGACGCTCAGTCATTCGAGTTAGCTCGCTGTATTTTCCTGCGTAACTGGAAACTTGAGCTGGCTTCGACTAATCTTCAATCGCATGACTAAATTCGGTTGATCGTGACCAGCATATATGATAATCTACCAGCCATACATGGTTTGTTTACATTTGGTACCTACTGGCTGTTGTACAACGTATAACGAATAAAGGAAGAGTAACAAAGGTATTTTACCTTCGTTTAATACTTACCTCTATTGAATTTAGAAGCTTAACCTCTGACATTCGACATCTATAATCTGTGGGCAGTTTAAATAATTTCTACCCACATTTATGTCAAATATTTTAATAACAGTCATTCTATTTTATGAAGTTTGCTGTTTCTCATCCAACTGTCTCTGGGCCACTAATCTGTAACCACCTTGGTCCACCATCTGTCCTCCCAACTGGCCAAGTGTTCTGCCCATTCCCACTTAGTTCAGTGACATATACAACATCATCACAACCCATCACATCCCCACTGCTGTGGCACGGGTCTCCTTCCAATGAACGAAGGGTTTAGGCATAGTCCACCACGCTGGCCTAGAGTGGGTTGGTGGACACATAGCACATAGTAAGTTTATAAGTCGCAAGAAAGAATAATGTTTGCCATTGTTTTTTCCATGGAGACTTTTCTTACTCCAATGATTATGTCTAGCTGTGTCAGTCATGATCCAGTCATTCAAGTTTCTTAGTCAAAAATTTAAACATCAAGGCCTTTACATCATACAAAAGTTGAACTTCTATGAAGAATTCTTCTCACATGAACAGCACACGGCTTTGTTTAAAATAATATTACTAGTGCTGCAATTCAAAGATTTAAGTCTACAAAATATCTTTCAGATTAATTATTTATTTGATTTCTTTTACAAAAATCATTTGTTGATTGTCAAAATATTTGTGTATTACCATTTACCTCCATTATTTTTGTAATAGTATGAGCTTGAAACTATGCAACAATCTTATTATGTCTGCTCTGATGTGCTGAAAAGAGAGAAAACTGTCTTCCAATATCAACTAGTTCAATTAAAAACATTATCACCACAATCATTCACTTCCACAATACATTTAAATTACAACCTTTTACCATAGGTTTCCATATTAACTTTTTCATTCCATATCATACATTTACTTCACCCACAACAGCTAGGTATAATAATCAGAAATCAATACTCCACTTATTGTCAATGCCATAAAGCTTGTTAAGCTACATCAGATATTTAAATCTAGGATAGTGGGCATTTATTATTAATAGCAACCATTTCTACTTTACCTAGCATTATTTATTTGCACTTTATTATTTATCACATATTTTTAAATTCTATAAAATACACTAGTACACTTATTTATATGGTATATTTGTGCAGTTAATCAAACAGGTTATCTAATTTAAATTCAAATATAATGACGACCGAATGGCGTAGTGGTTAGTGACCCTGACTACTGAGCCGATGGTTCCGGGTTGGATTCCCGGCTGGGGCAGATATTTGTTTAAACACAGATATTTGTTCTCGGGTCTTGGATGTGCCCGTAAAATGGCAATAGGCCCGCCCCCTATTACATTGGGACTAACATAACACTCTGGCGAAAAGTGGGTGCAGCAATGCACCTCTGCCTACCCCGCAAGGGAGTACATTAGTACAAGGCGTGAGTGCGTGTGTGTGTGTTTTTTTTTTATTTGTGAACACAGGTAGGCATTATACAATACATTCATAGAACATGATATAATATAATAGATGTTTTAAACAACCTATAACCACCATAAGCTATATCAATGAGCACACATCTCTATTTTCCTAACGTCCTCTCGCCGCCGCCGCCGCCGCCGCCGCCGCCAAGACGGCAGGTGTTCCCTTTCGCTTTATGCAGGCCTCCACAGCTCCACATACCTACCTACGTAGAGAACCTCAGCCCGTGCGCTGCCACCTGCCCGGCAGATGTGGCCTAGCGCCTCACAAATGCTACCAGAGAAAAAAAAACGCTCATAAATCTTGTCTTTGTTCGCCTCAGACGCAACGGCCTCTTTGATAACCCATTAGTGATTTCGGGCACGAGTTTAAACTAATATGGAGTGCAGGCAGGGCAGTCACCCTGCTCGGGGTAGCCGGAAGGTCGCGTCAATTGCGCACACGCAGCCCAGCCAGCGCCGACTTGCATCGGGTCATTGACCCCGCAACGTGTTGCCGAATCGGGCTATCCCGGACCGCGTGTCCGTCAAGACATCCACGTCGTAAATCACCACGGCAGCGGCGCGGCTAATGGCCACCGGAATCCCGAAAACGTCCGAAAATCTGATCGCTATCGTAACACCATAAAATTTGCTTTACGAGCACTCAGTTACACCTTCCTGGTATAAAACGTAGTTCGAAGGAATAGGTTTACGGCGTATAAGAAAAGCAATCGTGTCGTGATTAGGTTTTTCGATAGCTGCGATTGTTACATCCGGGTGAGCACGCTGGTAATTTGCGCCTCTTGTTGAAGTCCGTTGATGGACTGTTGACCGCGTGGTTAGTCAGTAAAATAACGTGCACAAATAAAAGGAAAACCAGTGGGGCTGTCCGAATACGTAGTGCTATGAGAATGTGTGCAAACATCATCGTAAAAAACTGTAGTCCCCTTCTCGACACGGCTTCAAACTTGAAAGATCACTGGCACATTAAGGGTGTCCTTGAACCGATACGCCTGTACCGGGTTGGAACACTGAGAGTCTCGTAAACGCTTGACTTTCGGTCTCGAACTGCTTTTGTGTCATAGACTCCTCATGGCACAGATGTTAGTTTAATTGCTTGGTCTTTTGTCCCATTCGACTCTAATTGGTGCTTAAAATCTCGGGCCATTTCAGCCTCTTTGTTCTTGAAAGGTAATTTGTCTGACATTAAAGAGTTCGGAAGACACAGTGGGCATTTAATAAGATTGCTTTATCATTTGTCTGGCATCTGTAAATAGTTGTCACAGCAAAAGCAAGTTTAAATCTGTCGGAACCATGTAGCTATTCCAACACACCCATGCCATATCGTGAATCATTTATGAACAATACGGTGCAGTGACTAGTGCACTCCCTACAGGACTCACTCGTTAAGGTAATCTATGTTTCACCCTCCCGTACGCAAAAGATTTTACGATAACGCAATACTTTGGGGTTGTTAGTCATAATATTATTCTTCAACAATGATTCACTAGAAACATGGTTAGGCCTAATTGGTTGTGGCCAAATTCAGGCCAGGTAAATAATCTGCGGGAAAAGCCGGACAGTGATAGAGGTAAAAGTGTTAGAATCGCCTAGAAAACGTGACCGTGCGAATAGCTCTAGTAGTGAAAGTGCCAAGGAACAAGGGAATTAAATGTGATGTAATAGATATTTTTTATTATTTATAAAAGTTCACAGCATTCTTACAGAAATTACCTCATTAAACAACGTATTGTTAGTGTTACAAGCGCCCGACACATTCCACTTAAAAGTGTGTTGCTTGGACTCGTCACGTCAAATTCTGCTGACTTGGTTAGGGTTCCGAGAACTTGGACGGCAGTGAGTCAACGGAATTCCTGAGTGGGTTGCCCCTCGTGGCGGTTCCGCTGTTCCCACATGCGTCTCAGAAGGCACCACCGGATGTGCCATCCACGCCAAACGCGTGTTGATTCACTGATACATGCTTTAAATTCCGCGAAGTCAACCAATAAGTCATAGTGCTTGACCGTATTATAGTGAACGAGGAAGGAAGCGATTTGTTTTTTTTTAATTCATAGACGTTTTATGAGTTCTCCGATCCTACGTTAAGATTTCTAGAATTCCCATTCAGTCGTGTTTATCTCGTCCAGAAATCGAGCGACTAAACGAAGTCTATCTAACTACAGCCAGACAAAGGCGAGACTGGCGGAAAAGAATGCACGAGGAAAAATTGTAGCGAGACATGCAAATCGGTTTAATTGTGATTGTCACGGAAACGAGCAGCACTCGAGGAGATTGCGTAATTGGAACTGAGTTTAGGTGTTCCGAAGCGGGAGTATTGCCCTAACTAGATTGGCCATTAAAAATTCTCAGCCTTGAAAGGTTGCACAGCTAAATCAATTTGGGCATAGAGGATATTGAAGCCGTTTTTCAATTATAATTGAAGGCTGACGCGTGAATAATTGGGAAGTGTTCGAGATCAGAATCGAATGAATGGGTCGATCCCATCTTGGATAGTGATCAGAGGCCCGATGAGAGGGCGGGCTCGAGCGGGACCGTACGATCGTAATTACAGCCGCTGCACCAACCTCGGGCCATCTCGGCTTTTTAAATATTCCACGCAAACCTAGCCCTTAATACAAGATATAATTTTACTAACACTACATCAACGAAATTACTACTTTTGCCGGAACAACGAAGCTGTTATCACAAAGGGCTTGCGTCAGTCAATTCCCTACATCGATTCTGAAGTGTTGGTTTAGCGTTGGCCTACTTTGACCGCGAGTGTGGATAGATTGTTAGCGATACGCTATCGTAACACGATCGCTCAAGTACTTCGCGTATTGATAATGACTATGGGAATGCCAAAAAATGCACTCTCATTTTATGATCCTTCAGTAATAATTGCTTGTACCATATGCTATAAATTATATTAAGTCTAAGTAAGAGACGTCCGGCGCGTCCCAAATGCCCATTAGAGCTCGTCAAAGGCATAGTTCACGCAAGTTGAGCGGTTTATTAACTCGGATAGAACATTAATTTACATTTACGTTTGTTGCGTAAGCGCAGAGCGGTGCATCGCGTCGGACCGGTTCTGGTGGCCGTCACTGCACTAACTAATCCACGTCTAATCCCGAGTTCTTGACCCACAGATATTCACCGTGAGAGACGTAATCTTAAAGTTATTAGCTATGCGTGTCGTAAAGAAATTTCGGTTACATCTTTTGGTTGTAGTGGCTTGATATGGTTTCCGATCTAATTGTATTGTTTATAATAATAATGATTGCAAACTATGGGACATACTATTCTGAAATAATTATTTCTTATCCTTTCAAATAAAACGATAACAGATTTTCCTCTTTGTTCCATTGCCAAGCCCCGCTCCACTTACAAATCCCAGTAGACTTCTTGGAAGGCGACAGAGACTGTGTACAGAATACGCAGCAGTTGATGAATTCCGATACAAAATACGTTGACCTCATCATAATAACAAAACAGGTTACGAGACTTGGTAGCCGAATGTGCGTTTCTTTAGTTTACTCAGCTGTTAGCGTGTACATTTTCGGGTAGCCAACCTTCCGGTTTAATTTTGGCTGAAGGGATGGGTTGAATGACCACCCAACCTTTCCCTAAAACATAGCCGACCTTTTTAGATGGGCAATGTAAGCCCACTAGGCCTGTTTTAAATCTTACCACTAAATTATATGGTAGTTTTACTCATGTTGTACCATGTTACCTTTCCCTAAAACATATCCGACCTTTTTAGATGCGCAATGTAAGCCCACTAGTTAGGCTCATTTTAAAGCTTACCACTTATTTATATAGTAGTTATACGATACTCATGTAGTTGTTTTGTTCCAGTGCCGCGGACAGTGCGGACTCTCCGATCCTGGAGGAAGCCGGCGAGAGTGGCTCCGAACAGAAACCGAAGCCCCTCGTCAAGTATGGAGAGCTCGTCATACTCGGGTAAGTTCCAGAAAGTTCCAGTTATATCCCTCCCACAACATGTCTGTATCACTCTGTTAACACTTTTAAACCCCTCGACGAATATAGCCTCTTCGTGGCTGCACGAGCATGCTAATCTAAACAGTGAATGACAATAAGCGGGTTGAATGTCTAGGGATTTCAATTACAGGTTAATGCCGGCATATAATGCGGTAATTGGCAGCTTTTAGGCCGGTCGAAATTAGTTCCAGAAATGCACCGAATACCTCCCGTCGGGAATGCGCTTCGGGGATGTTTATTAAAATTCTTGTGTCTCGCAAATTGGCCCGTTATGTCCCAATTCACACTGATGAGTGAACGTACCGCGTTCGTGCCGTAGGTTTGTTGTACCATTGTTTGAATTTAAACCATGAATGGCGGGAAAGGAAGCGTTTCTATCTCGCCTCTTTCAATCGGCCCTGGGTTACGGTCTTTTTATAGTTCCTTTTTTACTTTCGCTTATCTAGGCTGTTGTATCTTTATGCGTGGTTACCAGTTCTCGAGCTGGAGCAGGTTTTTAAGTGTTTTAGACATTAGGATGTAGTTTGTCGGTGGGCGTGGTGGGTTCGGAGAATTTCTAGTCGTTTAACTCCTTCCATTCATCAGCGTTGTGTTCGTGTACTACATTCACAATGGTAGTATAGATAATACTAATTATTATGATTATGTCGTACGGAATAGTGTACTGTAAATCTGCTTTGTTTGCATTAAAGAGATTGATTGTGATTATAGACACGCAGGTATAAGGTAGATTACAAACACTAAAAGTAATTAGGTTTAATATCGATAAAGATAAACTAGAAAGTAAAGGTAAACAATATAATTTTACCATGATCAAGCCCACCTTTCTGGGAGTGTTCTGGACTAGCAGTATGTAAGTACTGTACTGTATAGATGCGCATTATAAGACCAGCAGTAAACGTACCGTATGTTAACCAGGTAACTTTGTTAGTATGTCAAGCAGCATACGACAACATGCATTGAATAAATTATCAACTGTTACTTAAGACTGACTATTATGCGGTGCTCTGTAATGATTTGATTCGATAGTTTTTGTCGCACTGTCGTGTCGGCACTAATTAGCTATTAACGTAGAATTTAATTAACCGTTATTGTTTACACATTCTGCCATTCTTTATAGACTTGCCATTCATCCTCACTAATATTATAAATGCGTAAGTAACTGTGTCTGTCTGTCTGTCTGAAACTCTTTCACGCCAAAATTACTGAACGAATTTGAATGAAATTTGGTATACATATGGTCTAGACTAGACCCTGAGAAAGAACATAGGCTACTTTTTATCCCGGAATTCCCACGGGAAAACTTTTTAAAGCGAAGCGAAGCTCGCGGGATCAGCTAGTATATAAATATTGAAATAACAGCTAGTTGATTATAAATATAGAAATAAAGGTGCAGGTTATTAATTGTTTGATTTTTGTAACGGCGGTTTTCAGGTTCCAGCTGATAAGTTAAGGTCACACTTTTAATTAAAACGTGTTTATTTTGCCATAGAAAGTAGCTTAAAATATTATCTGAGAGGTAGTAGGTACAAAAGATCTACGATCATAAGAAATCATTTTTGTGCCCTCCTAATTAACACTAAAAATACTATACTTTTTTTAAAGCTTTCTTGACAGCAGCAGTCGGCATGCGTTTTACCCTTTTAACCTCTCCACTGTCTGTCTGATGCCAATCTTGTCGCCAGATGTTGGACATTTCTCCGTAACTAACAACTTCCTCTGCAGAACTTAAACTGTTACATGAACATTGCAGAGTGAACTAACTATGTGAAGTTTACACAAAGTATAATCGAGGCGTATTGTCAAACATTTATCTGTATCCTGAACCACTATTTTACCCGATGCTTTATTACCTACTAAACAAGCCCTGAAACTTATGGGGCTGACTTGAGGGTCTAAAATTTTAAGATTGATCAACGCAAGGATATTATAATATTAACCTTTTGATCCCGCCATAATCATTAGGTATATCCAAAATTTCACGCCACTGTGTAACAACAGGAAATGTCTCAGCTTTCACTTGTAAGCCAAAACATGACAGCCAATGCTGTGAGGGTACTTTCTATGTGGGTTGTGGATGCCTCTCATTGTTCGAAGTCTAATGGCCATTTAATTGGCTTCAAATATGCACGCTCGTGGTGTATTTTTGAAGGTTGAGCTTTGACTTTCTTAATTTTCTTATTTCATTTTGGGCAAAAACCAAATTTAACTGAAATTTCACCATCACGCATTTGACTGATTGTACCTACAGGATGTGGTTATTTCGAAACTACTTACAATATTTCAACTGCAATAACTAGCTTACTACTCTAGCCACTCTTGATATGCGATATATTTTCAATCGAGATAATGATTCGCCTTTGTGCATCGATTGATACAAGACTCTCGAGTCGTGTGGAGATTCTGCGATACGGTTACAAAAGAGCTAGTTACGCTCGAGTGCAGGGGGGTCTCTCTATACCACGAAAAACGAGGTTTCAGAGCGCTGCTGCACGAGCCACGACTCTATCCCGTTATATTAAACGTGTCGATTGCACGACAGCTCTCGTTCGTTCGTTTTCGTCAGTATAGAGTAACCGTCCTGAAACGGTGCCGCGTCTAACGTTCCTAGGTACAGTGGCGCACTCAAGTGTTAAACTTTGGCCGTTGTACCGTCCTTCATTCCTACCTTCCTTCATTGAAGAGAGAGTACATCAGAATAGACAATTGTTTTTTTATTGGTTTGCACTGATTGTCCTATATGTCCCTTTGTTGCCAACGAAACATAATATCTCATCTATGTCAGATAAATAACTGAAACAGATATCCCTCTAGATAACCATCTCATCCAACTGATGCCCGCAGTGTTTGTTTTGTCAGTGTCCAGTTTACAAAACATAGTCGGTACGCATCTCGTTTACGACAGTTTTAACTGCGGATGTTACGAAATTTCGACTATTATTCACGCCGAGAGCGGGGCTACTCCGACTTTGCGGATAGGTTAGTTAGTCATCGCAATGGTTTGATGTAAGGAAATAAATTCGTTGTTTGATAAGAAACGTAGTATTCGCAAAGTGGTAGTGTAAGCTTAGTTTGCTAGTGGAGTTACAAACATCAAACAGTTTCGTGCAACGTGCTTATATCTTTGACTCTGCTTCCTGTATCTTCTGCACTTACTAAAGAGATCTTGTGGAGTTATCTTGCATTGCATTGCACTCAATGACTACACTAAATTATAGTAAGTTTGCATTAGAAATATAAAAATATATATTATATGTTTATGCCATTATTTTCTTCGTTGATGGTACGATAGAAAGTCTTCAACATTGTGGCCTTTGCGACGGTCTTCATGCTTTTGAAATACGGCCTATTTACATCTCAAGTCCCTCAGACATACTGGTTTGTACAACAACGTAACATAACGTTGGTTCTAGATCACTGTAATAAGCTCGTACACAATCTTTAAGCACTAGAAAGGGAAGAAAAGGTAATAATGTTCGACATTAACTTCAGATAACTGGCGCCTTATCCGCTGATACGGAAAAATTCTAAAGCGATCATGAATAGATACTTGTCGAAGCTTGGAGTTCTGTGGAGTTACCACAACCGAAAATTAGCAATTAACAATCCATAAGCAGCGTCGTTCGTCTGTCTAATCTGACGTAACTTGTATGGATCTGACAGATGTTTGACAGGCGAGCGGCGCTGCTTAAGTATTGTTTATTGCTAATGTGTCGGTGGTAGTACGGTTGTTTGTTGGTTTGTCGTTGTGATATGCGAAATGGTTATGATATGAGCAACCAAACCAAAGAGGCCCAAGTTTAAAAGTTTCATTAATTTTGTTGGAGAAATTAAACATGTAACGTTTATCAATCACTTTGAAAACCTCAAATTTTCCCGAATAGGAATGTTGGTTAGTTAAAGATATGGTAGCGAGGAAGCGAGCGCATACAGTCTGGACATCGAAATAGCACGTTTATGGAGCAGCCGACAGAACGGCGGCGGATATCTGGGTGCGAATGTAGACATACTGTTTATTACATTATGCTAGTAGGGATTCACAGGAAATATATACATTTTTTTTTATAAAAATGACATTGTTAATTACTGTATTATAGTTTGATTTTTTAATAGTTATAGAGATTTATTTTATCTTATAAGATTACCTATAGATTACCAGATTAGAGAGAAGGTACATACGATTTCTTACTTACTATAAATACCTACGTTTTTGGAACATTCCGTATGTCTAATGGCAGCAAAATTTGAGGTATTATCATTCAAAGAAGCACTCCATATCTTCTTAACCTCCAAACTAATCGAATAGGATTTTCCCAATATGTTGCATGTTAGTGCCTACGTAAGTACCTACCTACATAATTAGAATTAACATGACATTTCCTGCGAGCAGAGACGATTTCAAACGGTTACCCATAACTTGAAATGAGTTTCGCCTTTTGTCAAATTAAGCATGCTACAAAAATACCACAGGTAACCTTTCTTACTTTACTGAATACGTGTACATGCTAGTAACAGCTACCGTTCCACCAGTACCACCACCTGTGCAATTAACAATGAATAACCAGCGTCGCTCGCCGTCAAACATCTGTCAGATCCATACAAGTAACGTTAGATTTGCCCCAGTACAAATGGAGTTGCACAAAATGGGCCTCCCCGCGCAACTGGCCAATCCTCTCACCATAGTGACAACTCCTGGTTTAGCTCTAGCGTTTGTCACAGACACGCTATGAAGAAGCACTAATGGCCCATCACAATTAATCTTCACAACAGTAAGGGTTTCTCAAATCTAAAAGTTAAATTTTACCTTTTCAAAGCCGACCTTTAAAGGCTAGCTAAATTCAGTATTCCGCTTTCGACTAACGTCTGCCTGTCTTACGACACAGTTACCCACATACCTGCAGTGACCTCGAGGTGGCTACGTGACCTTGACCTCAGCGTGTATCGAGTGGGGCTTCGTGCTATTATTATAATGACCAAGTTCAGGAAACAAACCAAACTACCGGCCGTTTATTAGACTCCAAATGGCACACTCAATTTTGTCTTGATCTAACTTCAAGCATCTTCAGCTTGTATATAGGGGATTCGTGGGATAAAAAGAAGCTTAAATTCGGAGCCAACAATTCAAGAGGGACTAACAATCTAATATTTCCTCTTAATAATATCAGTGGCGTTTTGATATCAAACTTTAAATAGCGCAGAAGCAACCCAATAATGCTACAGCTGACCAATCGACGCCAAACGCTTATCGAGAATAGCAGTTAGTTGTTAACAAGGTATAACAGAACACTGGTCATGAATATTTCCGCTTCCACGAAACTGAAACGGTGATTTTCTTTGTGATGACGTTTCTCTGATTAGCACGCTCGACTGTTGACCTGTAGATACTAACAAAAACGAAAATACGACGTAGATTTACCCAAAACTTGATTGGTAGCCCCCTTGCTGGCCCTAAAAAGCTGGAAATTTTAAATATGTCTTTTCATTTTTATATCCGCGTGCTATTGATCCAACAGTCGTGCCAGTGCCATGTATACCGCAATGACATGGCGATAAGCAAGTAGTGCCGTGAGGCCCGTGAGTCTAGGTTACCTAATCTAAAGTCGAAGCCATGGACTTTGTTTCCACTAGTTAAAATGCCAACCTAATAGTTTAGTGAAGCCCCATTGGTGACTCCTTATAGTGTCTGTCCCGTGTGTTTTTGGCACTAATTAGTTCGTCAATTTCACTTCGTTTTGCTATCGTACCGCCGTCGCATAATTTGCAGCAACCCTTCACCTGCAATCTGACATAACGTATGGATGTTTGACAGATCGATCGGCAGTGCTGCAGATAGTTGATTGACAATGTGTTGATGGTGGTACGGTATCAGTCGTTAGCATATTATACACATTTACAAGTTCCTACACACCCTGGAAACTTCCCTAATTTGTTCCAGAAGTGTGAATTAGAAAGTTGGCCGCTTTTGATTGATCACCAACTTTAATTACTGGGCGTGAAATTGCTTTTCCAGTGTTATTGTTGCGGTAAGTTTATCGCTTTCCTTCTACGTACCAACACTACCAACCTGCCCTATAATTCGTGGTTCAGGACTAATTTGCTAAATAAAGCGTGGGCTTTCTCATTCATCCAATTTGCCACCCGAGCGACCTTTTACAGATTAGACATACTCTCATTTGGCCTCTTGGCTTCTCTAAATATAGCCATTTAATCGACTGATGTTGCAATATCTCGCTTTTTTATCTCTATGAAGATTTAAATTTTATATACGAGTACCTTTTATTACAGAGAGGTCGAGTTTTAAAATCTCATAGAAACTTCGAAGTTCAAACGTCCTGATCGTTTAAAAGCTCTGAGACTAAGTAAATTATGCAAATCTGATGGTTTAATTTTTCCAGTATTCTGACCAGATAGCAATGCGCCACTGGAAGCCGTAATAAATCTCTCCTATATAATTTTACAGACTGACAAAAATATGATTTGTGCCTTTAATTTATGATGAGGTTGGAAATTTAATTAAGATGGTGGTCTACTTTATTTGTTGTGGCTTCTGTAAATATAATTATGGGCCTCTATATTTTATATCATGCAATCGATGAGATGCTTTACAAAAATGTACGTATACCAAAACTTCTGTATACTATATTTACATAATATATTATATTTTTATGCATAATTTATTACCTATAATGCAAAATTTCAAGCTGAAATTTGTTTACATAATATATAAATAGATAACTTTCTTAGTTCGATAACAGCATTCGTTCCGTAGTTTCATAAATAACTGACCGTTCTTTCATGCTGTTCTCTTTAATTAGGACTACTTATCCATACGGCGGTCCTCAGGGATCTCGACTTGGCGACAGTAATTGACGGCTATTTCTGTCTCACTCCGACATGTACCAGCAATTATATCACACATGAGTACACGGTATTATTATGTAAGTGACAAAGGTTGCACTTGTGCGGTTTCTCATGCGTTACCGAGACATCCAAGCATTGTCACACTTCTTGCGGCATTATGAAACGATGACATGCAAAAAGCTTTGGCTTTGTAGACGTTTGCAATTATAAGGGTTCTTTCCAATACTCGCGTCGCATCGAAACGACGAATCCAACCCAATCCATTAAAGTTAAAGACCCAATTACCTACACGCTCCCTAAAAAGATTGTCGACCCCACAAAATTAAATTCCAGTACTAACAATAACGATAAACACCCACAGTCCCGGAATAATTTACATAATCTGGCACTTGTCTCGCCTCGGGTCGCACACGTGTGTCTAATTTTGTATGTAAAAGTCCAACCGATACAAGATGAATCGAAAACTTCTTCCCGTAATGTGTGTATAAGGAATCAGGTAGAAAACATTGACAGACCGACAGTCCTTCGGTTTGAATATGGTTTGAATTTACAATATCAGGCTGAGACGGGCCGCAATCCTTTATCGTCTGCACGATCGTCGATATTGAATATTTCAAATGCGGGTGGCATATTTGAATTGATGATGAAAAGATCGCGAGTGGAAGAATCTGAATAAGGTGTAAATAAAGAATTTCTGCGACGAAAACCGAACCGTTATCGTCTTACCGTTTACAATGAACGCGCCGTTTTTCTGTCTGTTTACGTGGAGTCTATCGCCTAATGACAATGTTATTGTTCCAACAGTCTCACGGATGTCAAGTAACCTTTCCCATAGACAACCATTGAATTCCTGATTACGCATTGTGTCCTGTAGAGCTATCCGGAAAAAACGCAGCACATTCTATTCGATAGTCTATTCGAAAGTGCTGTCAACCTGTCAACAACAAAATGGCGGTGTATTGCGGTGTACAGATTTGCGAAAGTTTGACAGCTATCATTCCATAGGTCATTGTCAGAATAATATTATGTACTCTGTGGTCATTCTTTTCGAAACTCATTCGAAAGGTAAAAAGTGTTCGAAAGTGCTGTCAAGTTGACAATAGTCGCACTCGCATTCGATTCTATTCGTTAGCTCGAATTTTCATGATACGGGTACTGCTCGACTGGTTGAGGGCCTCGCGAAGGTCTTTCTTCCAAACCGGTCAAGAGCGAGGTTTCAGATAAGAATTGAATTCCCACTGAGCGCCGTTTTATCAGAGTTCACAAACACGCAGATGCTAAATAACTCTTTGTACTGTTTACTTCCAAAGTGATTGTAAGACACTATATTTACCCAGGCGCTGTGACCGAACCCGATCAATATGAATATTATGTACATAGATAGAGAGTACTCGTTTTCTGGAGAGATAAATGTAGCTAGAAATAAACATCCATATTGACGACGATTCACGGACGGCAGAAATTGTATTTTTAACGCTGTCAAACAATACATTTTGCTAAAATCTTTATTATCTCCTATGATTATTTATTGTTGAATATAAATGCATTTAATAATAAGCAATAAATTATTTATGGTTTATTTATAGCTATCTCAAATGAATGAAAAAACTATGACTAAAAGTCCTATGTGGACTCCAATGCATACGTCCCAATTATCTTTCGCATTCTATCCTGACATCACGACACCCCTTACAGATACAACGGCTACCTGCCAGCCGGCGAGCGCGGGCGGCGCCGCAGCAAGTTCGTCCTCTACCGCCGACAGACGCCCAACGGCGTCCGGCGCTCCAAGCACTACGTGGTGAAGACTCCGCACAGCAGCAAGGCCATCCTGGACGCCAGCCAGCACTCCATCTCCTACACGCTCAGCCGCAACCAGGCCGTCATCGTGGAGTACACGGAAGACCCTGATACTGACATGTTCCAGGTTAGTTCTGCAAACTTGTTGATAGATTTAGTGTAGGATGCTAAAGGGATGTACGATGCTGATGCCGTCGGTGGTCGTTACCATTGTACAGTGCTTTTCTGCTGTCTAACTAATTGAAGACACTACTGTACTCGAATGTGTCTGATAATGATAACCGTTTCGAAAGCGAAAGTCGTTCGGAACGTGGCAGCTCTTATCAGGCAATATCTCAATCCCAAACAAGCGAAAGATGTCAAAATGTTTACTCTCGGCGCCAGACGCAGATGCACACACGGTGTTGGTCTTTTGTTTCGAAATCGAGGCCTGAAGCGTTCCAATTTATACCTCGGAAGATCCTTTCGACATGCTCTTTATCTGACGGCTTTCAGAGGCCTCGGGCTCAGTAAATATTGCACCGCGCGACGCAAACAATTGTCAACGACACCCTACAGAGACGAATGGGCTTTAAAATACACATGTAGATTGTAAGAACGTAACCGCCTTGAAGCAAAACAGGCGACTTAGGGTGCGTCAATCGATACAGTTATATGGTACCGCATTTGGCATAGGTGCAATTACAGTACAACTGTTTCCGTTAGCGCTAAATGGCTCAGTTGACCCCAATATTTAGGTGACTTATTACCAGTGCATACAAATCCCACCTCTTCCGTTGTTAACTTCATTCTTATTGCATCAACTTAAAGGTCAAAATCGCTGGGGCATCGACCTGGCTGTATATATATGAGGGTGAAATTAGACGTGACATTCGGGCAGTTATTTAGGCCGTTTCATTTGATTATATTACAGAAAATGTCTTGTCGACCCTCAACTGTGTTAAATCGAGCCGGCTCTTATTTGAACATGTGAAAAATGTGGTGTTGATTTCGGAAGAATTTTCACTCGCAATATTGGTTGGGTGCCAGCTTGCGTTGCGGTCCTATAGAATATAGTGGAAATGTGTAAAACGTTTCTCAACGATACATAAACATTTATTTTGCCTTTCGGTATTTCCTAACGATACGTAAGTACAATTCTCTGCCACAATTCCAGGATGAAACCGGATCTGTCGTCATTAAAGTCTTCCCCTTTTTCTTTTCTCCTTCATTCATTAAGCTGCAGGCGGACGATAAGCGTAATTGTTTACGAGCAGTGCGGCGCGGGCTCCGGTCTCGTATCTAATCAGCACATGGGTGAGTGCCCCCCGGAGCGGAAAACAATGCGTTGGTCTCCATCTGGCGCTAGGGACCAACGCTGCATAGACAGAGGAAGCATATGGCCCTCCTAGAGCCGTGAAGTTTTGTTAAAACAATAGACTACGCAGCATCTGGGCGGTTGGCTGTGGGTTGAACACAATAATGATAGAGGTAGATGTGTTCGTTTAGTTAGTTGTAATCGTAGGCATATGGAGGTATTCAAAACAGTCTGTTTTTGTTATGCGTGTAATGCTAACAGGGATCAGATTTAGTAATAACAAACAATGTACATTCTAAGTAAACCAGAAGGTGCTAACAAACTCTAATCCAATGTTAAACATGGTACAATGGACTGTTACGTTAACAAGGACTTGTTGAGGTCAATCTTCAGTCCGTATAACTAATAATGTCAATTAATCAATCATAGAAACCAGTTCTGGCCACAATGAAGGAATCATTTAGACGGTTATCGTCATGTTAGCATAGCAACATAATAGGCACCTTGTGGTGCGTCACTAAAGGAAGAGGGTTATTGAGTGAAGCCATGTTACGCCCGCGTATTATATATTTTATAACCACATATTTTTACGATAACTATAAATGAGAAATAACTTCATTTTAACTACGGACATATAGCATAGAAAGATTCCATCAACTAACCTCCATATCAGCCCGTTCTACGGAGCCACCGGTATAATACTATGAAAAAACTTCAAACTACTTTTATTATTATTTCACACATTGATAAGCAATGCAGCGAAAAATTAATACAAAGAACAGTCGTCCAAGTATCGTGCCCTGCTGCAATCCGCAGAAGTTGTTGCAGAAAGTTCGTCGCACCGGCCCACATCCTGTGTGTAATGCGACCCTAATGGAGGAAGTCCCTTAAGCAACTGTAAGCTACTTTCCAGGGTTCAGTGTTCCGGCCCTCGGGGAAAATTGCTTATTGATGTTTGGAGCTACATTGTCGAAAGCCTGGGATACTTTTGGAAAGGAGTTGTTGTTATGGAACTTTACCTAATTCACATTCTGTAAGCCGATATGTTCGTGCTTAAGGGAACGCAAGGGAACTTTTAATTGTTTACTTCCTAGTCTATGTTGTTTTATGTGAACGATTCTCGCAAATACGTTGTTGTGACTAATCATGTCAATAAACATAATATAAATTTATAAATAATAAATTATAAGATAAACATCACATGTCAAATTACTTTTAACCTATATATTATTATGCTACTTTGTCATTTACAATGTAGTCACCTACAACTTGTACACCATCAATCGGCCTGTGCCATTTAAATTTGATTCATTTATACATAGACTATACTTATTTACCTGTTCTGAAACATCTCATTGTTCTATTCAAGTAATGCACGCCCATCCACGCTGGTTCCGCACTTGATGTCATTAACAAAGAAATTAATATCTATTTACTTCCGTTCATTCCTACACTACTATCAGTGAAATCGAACCTTACTCCCTTGTAATAAAAACGAGGCAGGAAGTAGTGACCCGTACAGCGTCTGAGTAGCACAGCTATTGTATTCCTCCATGAATTTAAATGCGTATATTTGACCATAATATTAACATAAAGACTTAGTATAAGGACGGTTCTAGAAACTAACGGCAAAGGTTTACGAGAATGGTCTTATATTCCGGTTGTTTATTTTTTCTTATGGTAAACTCCTCCATTTCTTTAGGGACTTGCTTTCTACCTTTCCTTCGAGTGTGTAAGATGAAGAAGTGAAGAACAATCTTTTTTTGATCCGTGGGCTAAAAGTTTAAAACAAGAAAGGAAATCTACATCTTATTGTAGTATTACTACGTAACATAAGTCGTAGCATAATCCTTGAAAGCAATAACTAAGTAAATAGTCATTCACTATCGCATTGCATTGACTATTGAAATGTCTACTTTATTGCTACGATTTATGATCTACTATCAAACGTTGACCTTCAACTCCCGCGCAGCTTTCTACGCAGAAGCATGTTCTAAAATCAACAAGACCATGACGTAGCAGTTTTGATAACAAAAAATCAAAGTACGCAGTAAGAAGCAATGTTCTATAACATTCACTGTTCAGATTTATTCTGAAAACTGTATTACCTACAGTATGTTCTGCGTAGTTATGCTAGGTAAATACGTCTTTAAACTGATAAGAGAATGCGGTGACGGTCTTGCTAAAAGACTGTATTTTTCGGAGCTGCTGAGTTTTTTAGGATACTTATTGCATTTTTACTTCCACTGGTCTGCAGAACAATAAAATCCCCCAAGGAACTACAAAGACCTCAATTAGTTTCTTTATACAGATCATAGCATAAAAATACTTTGAACGTAAAATGCCTCACCTACTCATTACGATATCACTAGCGCGCCTGCACATGTAACTTTACCGACGACACAGATATGTGTATATCGTACGTTTTCGTGTCATTTACCTGTTAATATTTCCTTTGTAGTACAGTTGTTATCGGACACAATTAATCCTTTTCATTGTTTACCTGATAATGCGTATCTTTCCTTGTATCGTGGGGAAACGACTCTCCTTGATCTCTTAAGGTAAGCGTACATCTATCGGTATCGTACGTATCGCATCAAACGGTTTGTCTTAAATTTATGGAGAAACGGCAATGCCGATAAAGTGGACGAACTTGTGTGAATTTCTATACAAAGAGTTCTGAATGCGATACGTCCGTTGCGTACGATCCCGAAAGGTAGACGCTGACCTTGAGTTTAGATCGTGCAGCTGTCGAATACCCGATAACGAATTTATCTTATTTACTATACACCATCAACGGTCCTACTAAAACTGGCATAACCCCATCCATTGCACCAACGAGTCTTTAAAAATAAGTATCTCATTAAATCATTAATTAGAAGCGAGAAAAAATAACGATCCTTTCACAATTTAATGACAAAGCACACCACAATTTATGGACTAAGAGCCGCGACCACGTTTCCTCACATTAATGTCCCTTAATAATAGCCTTTAACTGAATGGCATCAGCTGCCTGATTCTGGTGGAGGAAGAGAGTAAAATAAATTCTTCTTCTTCCTTGCCTTATCCTTATTTAGGGTCGTCTTTGTTGGTCATGTCACGCCATTTTACCCTATCCTCTGTCATATCCTCATTCACTCCACACTCTCTCATACTCGTATTTTCTTTCACGCAATCAAGTAACATAAATGATAGCCGATAAATAAATATAGTGGTAGTGTCCGACACTGCCGTGTAAATCTCTCTATGTAGTTTGTTATGTTCAAATTTTAAATTAAATGTTGTTAACAGCTGGGGTCATTTGGCATATTTATTTAGTTCTTTATTGCAAAAATATTATAGGTACTCCACCAAAAGGTGGACTTAATGCTTAAAGCATTTTATATCAGCCTACCAGCGAGTGTAAGCAAGGGACAGTATATTATGGCGTTATTACAGGTTTCCGCCTTTTTTTCTTATGTATATATTACCGTCTTGTGGTCTTGACTCTCTCGAAACTTCTTTGGATCGGACCACGCCAGAATACGGGTTCACCGTGATGAATGGGCCTCCACCGCCGCCGCCGCCGCTGCCGCGCTGTCAATCGCGACCCCATGACCCAGAAAAAGGTCCTTTGCTCTCGCCTCTACCCTCATTTTCATATAGCTTAAGAGCTCACATGAACAGTTAACAAAGGTATTTACAGCATGTAGAATAGTTTGTCTGATAAGGTTATTTTTTTCTCGCATTGTTTGTGTTTTTTGTATTAGTTTTACCCATTTCTGAGACCTTCTTCTTAGCGTGTTGACGACGACGCGACGTATAATGTCATTGCTCAGACTCTATTTCCTATTCTAACCGTTAGATGCTCGAAAAAACGCGACACATTTTTTCATAATAAATGAAGTGCAAATGACCCTAGGATAAAGATGCCACATCCTCGTATGGCCGCGTAGGATGCCAGTCTAAAGGTCGGCTTAGACTAAGACGAATGACTTCGGAAAGTTGGAGGTTCGGACGTTGTAACGATTCTCTAGATTTTTAAGGTCAAAACTTTACCTAACACCTTGTCATAGTTACAATTCTTTTAAAAAGTCTATTGATATAATATTATGCTCATCATTCCTACAATTTCGTTGTCATAATCGCCTTGGAAATAGTTCTTGTAGAAAGTAAGCATCTGTCAGATATTAAAAGTTGATCAACAATCCAGTATCTATCGAACGATTCAATACAGAAACCAGCCAGCCTCTTCAAAAGTCAATGACTTGACTCCCAAACAACGCAAAAACCTGACCAGCGAAGATGACAAAGCGCAAACACCGCAAGACAACTTACTCCCCGCAGTTGCACGATAACTGTCTCGACGATGTATTGTTGTCTGGCACCATCGATTCAGGAGGGTTGACACCACCTTCGCAAAAAACGAGACACATACAACGAGCTCAGAAACTTAGTTTTGCGTAAGCTGGTGACCCCCCACTTTATGCACAGCTTTGGGCTGAAGTCCCGACCTCAGAGCAAACCGCAGGGCAATCCTGCACCAATTAAACCAACCTCTCCAGTTAATAGACATGTCCAACTGATTGCAACTGCAATCCGCGCGACGGAAGCTTTCGGGTTTGTTTGAACTGGATTTTAGCTTGAACTGTCACTCGTAGCGTTTACAACGCTGATGGATTCGGGTCTGGGGTCTGGTAATTGAAATGGATGATTTAATAGTGAATTTCGACTGCTGAGGTTTACGTAAGTGAGTCTGGTTAAAATAATGCTCATAAAAAGGATGTAATGTCAGATAGATATCTACATTAGGGGTTTCGCTCAAAACAAGGCTTTTACTGAATGAGTTGCCCATTAATCTCCCAACTTTTTACCCAGTATTTTCAAAAGCTACTCGTAGTTCACGGACTCAGGACTTTCCGAAACTATAAATCCTCCTCTCAACTACAAATCAGCGACTAATCTGCCCCGTCACATATCGCGGGCGCTCATTGCCCAGCGTGTGACGTCAGCAGCGACCCGGTCTAGTTGCGTCTCGTGACGTCACCGTGGCACAGACAGCGCGGCCGGGCACCGAATTCAATCGATATTTTAAAAAGCCTTTTTATTGGCGTAGTTTATTTTATTGAAAAAAATGTATCAGTCTGGCGCTACCATGATTCGACAGAAATGAGAAGGCGGCAATCCAGGTTTTTTTGGGTGTCGCGTTCTAGCTTAGATTTGTCTAATTGATGAAATCATACATCAAAGAGATATCTTATCACATGTACCAAATCATGACTTTATTAGGTTCCTTTCTCACTGTATGAAAAATAGGTAATATGTTTATGTTAAGTACTCTTCTGATTATGTTTCAAATATTCTTGTTTCGTAAAAAACACAAATATTTGGAACACGACCGTCTAGAAGTATATTTTACTCCAGTCTCATTTAACTTCAGCTAGTGTTAGCATACTTCAAGATGGTCTAGATTCATGAGGAGAGTTGGCCGTGAATCTTTCAGGAGTTCGCAACTACGTTTATAGAGCACGTAAAAGTAGCTCTGAACTTTACGTGACAAACATAGCAGATCGCTGTTTACTTTTTAACGGCAATTTAATTGAAATACCTACCATCCACTATACCATCATTTGTGAGTTATCTAGTAAATGTAGCTAAGTTTTTATAGTTCGTTTAGGGAAACCGCACTACTAAGAATACACGACTGCATAAGATGATTCGTCATAGATAAGACGCAAGTTTTTTCTAGTAATAAGTGAATTTTTATGCTATTCGATTGACAATTATAGCTTTAATAAAATCATGATCGCACTTCACCAAGCAACATTGATACAAATGATATAAACTTATGTGGTTTTATAATTAGCATTTGTCAACAATACGATGCGATACCCTCTCATTAAGAGTTCCAAGGATAACGAGATTAGAATCGAATGCATTAATCTCGATTCACGGACGTCATATCCATGATAAATAGGGTGCTTAAATAACCGGGCTATGTGGACTTTGGAAACTTCACCATCATCATCATCAGACAACATTTCGTCAACTGCTGGATATATGTACCTATCCTGTATCGGAAAGCTAAAGTTCGCATCCAGTGGCGTGCTTTGGGAGAGGCCTACGTCCAGCAGTGGACTGCTATAGGCTGATGATGATGATGATGTATCGGAGAGGCCCGGACACATGGCTAAATTAAGTCAGAAATAACATTAGTACCTACATATCACGATATTCTCGAACGTGAAATGAGATTCCGATCTAAAAATACTCTTTACCAATTCAGTAATAGTGCAAAAAAACGAAACAGCTTCAGTATTTGGCAGACAGCTCAAAGCTCGAAAATAAAGCAGGTATTAATAATGTTGGCGTATACAAATAAATAAATAAGTCTCGAGCGGCAAACGCTTACGTACGGTACGTATCGTCCATATTTTTCTTTTCAGTGGGAGGTTTCAGGGAGTATTTCAGCTGAAAAGGCCGTAGAGAAACAGAAACTGAGCTGGTTCATTTCGTTGCGAACGCTCCGTATTTCTCTTGGTTATTGAGAAGAATAGTAAAGGGAGATGTGTAATATAAATATACTGGGATAACAAATAGATAACGTTTATACAGGGTGTTGCAAAAATGGGTAAGTATACTTTTCCGAAACCTTCTTTCTTTCTTTCTTATGTGCAGCATGGTATATTTAAGACCGAAACTGAAATCAGAATTTCAAAATTCGCGAAAAAAAAAACATTTTCCATAGAAACTTTGTTGGTCACGTGACTTTTTTACTATGGAGGATGTTTTTTTTTTATCGCGAATTTTGAAATTCTGATTTCGGTTTTGGGCTTAGATATACCATGCTGCACATGTTGGTTTCGGCTTAGTATACCCTTTTTGCAACACCCTGTATTAAGTCCAAATATTATTTACTGAATTATAATTCTAGACCAGACTTAAATAGGATTCAGACCCAGAAGAAAAAAATCTGGTCATTTGAAATACAATCTGTATTTACATTGAAAATCAATGTCTTCTCCTTCTTTCGATGTTTCCAGGCTGTATCCCTATTGGTCGAGTTTTGGCAGCCACCCAGAGAACGCATCGGGTTTTATACGCGAAAGTGCATGTTAATCGCAGACATAAAGCCTTGAACACGGAAAGTGAATAGAGTTTTTACATTAAAAAGAATACCGAGGTTTGCCCGAGAGAGCTGGAATGAATTTTGCACGTGGAATTTGAAAAAAAAAACACGCACTCACGCCTTGTACTAATGTACTCCCTTGCGGGGTAGGCAGAGGTGCATTGCTGCACCCACATTTCGCCAGAGTGTTATGTTAGTCCCAATGTAATAGGGGGCGGGCCTATTGCCATTTTACGGGCACATCCAAGACCCAAGAACAAATATCTGTGTTTAAACAAATATCTGCCCCAGCCGGGAATCGAACCCGGGACCATCGGCTCAGTAGTCAGGGTCACTAACCACTACGCCATTCGGTCGTCGGTGGAATTTGAGCCCAAGAAAATATTCGCCCTTTCGCAGCGTATATTAGCTATGGAAAGAAGACTTCATCCGTCAGCCTACGTGGGTGTTTGTGACTGCTATTAATATGTATGAAGTGGAAAAAAGTCTTCATCGCAGGAAATTGAAGTTTTTTCGCAAATTGTGCCTTGACGGGGGCCGGTTTCAAACTCCGCATGATACAGTTTTGGATATACATAATTGTCCAATTATTTATTTTTTTCCAATCTGATATAGAGGTGTTGTATTGACTTAGTAAAAAAATCGTCTGCAGAAAATTGTACTGAAAAAACAAGACATGCCCCGTTGTCGTTGCTAGGTTATCAATCCTTTCAAGGTTATTTGGTTAGCGAAGCGTAAAGAAACGTTCGCGAAAAAGTTCCAAACCTCATTTAGCAGTTCAATGAAAAAGTAATAAGGTTTCTTATATTTTCTTTTTTTGAACTTCAGATTGCTGTAAGTACCGTAACTAATTAAGATCTTAAATAGACTTTCCTTAAAACGTGCGTCACACCATACCGCTGCTTCTAAGGGACTCTAAATTGTGAGCAGAGAACTGAAAAGTTTAAGCATAAAATAAGGTCGCATGCTCATACATCCAGCCTCTTTGTATTTATACTTTTTGCTGTCCCGCCTCAAAGAGGACAGTTGGGGACACGCCATTGTGTCCACAATCACCTTGAATTCCACATAAAGAGGGAAAACAATACCTCTCATGTGTTCTTACTTACTTAGATTAACAATATACCTAGGATCAAGAAAGAACGTCGGTGTCAAAGAAAAGATTCGACAAATAGGTAACACTCCACTTCTACCACTGCGCTGTTATTTTGAATTTGTTGTGAATAATTGTGACTTTTTTCATAGGGACAATGTTTGTCATTAGGTTGAATTTTAACGGTTTAAAAGTAAAAAAAAAAGATTTTCGTTTTGTTTTTGTATGTGACACACCATGTTGTTCGTATATTGATGTTGATTCTGAAGGCAGAAATTCTAATTTTAACGCCGTCAAATTAAAAAAATTGCTAGCATAAAATGACATTTACGGAAACAATCATAGAGTCGAATTTTAAACAAAGAAATTAAGGTTTTGACGTCTCTAAATTTAAAATTTCCGCCTTCAGAATCGATATCATTGTTAGTCTAAGGCCCTGTTCCACAATGTCTGGTTAGTGGCTACTTGTCAGATAAAATACATGCTGTCACTGTCAAAAAAATAATAACAGAGGGTGACAGCATGTGTTTTATCTGACAAGTAGCCACTAACCAGACATTGTGGAACAGGGCCTAAGTTTACTCACAATAATGCCTACAAGGAGTGACCACAACAACACTAGTTATAGAATTTCGTCCATTGTATTTCATGGGTAAACAAAGCACTTAGATTCTCGCACGGTAAATAGTAAGTACGTTGTTTTGGCATGTTTCTTTGTTGTCTCGTGAAGAATAGGCATCACCGAATGATTATATGAAAATTATCTGCAATTTCATACTTGAGGATATGTCGTTTGAGGTAATGGTTGTACCGTTAATTTGCTTTGTAACGCATTTGGGTTAATTAATGTCAATGATGTTTTGAATGTCGGGCGATGACCGCGTTTTGTAGATGACCTAGACTCAGATAGAAGAATTTTGTGCGTAAATATATATAGGTACTTATATATTTTATAAGAGAACAAGTCAATGAATCACCATTAGTTATGTTGTAAATTTATTTATGTATATAATTATATGCTGTTGTCTTGTTGTAGTTGTAGCTCCAAATAGAAAAACTCGCTACTAATGTTTTATTTTATTTTATGTTACATTAAAACACATTTCTTTCGCCATTTTCTCCAACTAAATTTGCTATCTATCGTTTCTGCTTGCGGTTCCTCTTAGTTTAGCAAGACCATACAGTGACGATGAATAGACGAAAGTCTGATGAAAGATGCGCCATATCGATCCATCACTGAGACAGGACGATGACCGGCTCGACGCCTGAATATCATGAAGATATGAAAATCGAGAGAGTTGTGGTGGCGTATCGGATAAGATCTCGGCTCTCGTTAGCCGTGGGTTCGAATCCTGCCATGTATTCTTTAGAAATAGAGATTTTAAGTACAATTATTTATACCACATGCTCTTACGGTGGTGAAGAAAAACATCATGAGGAAACTTGCACATTCTAGATGTGTACCCTTTGACGGTCGAATGGTGTAGTGGTTAGTGGCTCTGACTGCTATGCCGAAGGTCCCGGGTTCGATCCCCGTCTAGGGCAGATATTTGTACTCGGATCTTGGGTGTTGATATTTATATTTAATATGTATCGATCAATGTATTCGTGTAGATATATCAGCTGTCCGACACCCATAACACAGGCTCTGCCTAACTTGGGGTCGGACGGCCGTGTGTGAAATGTCGCCACATATTTATTTCTTTACCCTAAACGCACGCGCCCTTGAACTTTTTCATTGCTCGTGAGTGTTGTATTTGCCTACTTCAGAAGTATATAATGAGCTATCTGTATATTTAGCAGTTGTGCATTCTAGACGGATGATCCAGACTAGATTTAGGTTTGAGTTTCATACATAATAGTATGCTATCTTATGGTAACGATGCCTTGTTACTGAAACAGTGGTTTTTTCTACACGCTTCGACAACAGCATAATAAATATCTCTGAGCCGTAAATATTCATTTATTCATTAAAATATTCCGGTACTCGCAACTGATATATCACCCGTTCCACTTAAGTACCTTCTATTTCTATATTTATTGTTGTACGTTGCTTTCGAAGTCGTGGTTTTAATACTAACTTATTATTCTCAGGTAAGTACCTGAAAGTACTTACCTGAGAAGTAGTATAAGTACCTGAAACATCATAGAAACTTTGTAAAAACTCTTGCTGCAAACTTTAATGACTAACCCCCTTATTCAATATTCAAAAGTTAGTGGACGCTTTAGTTATTGAACTGTTTTATCTCTCTCTGTCAAAGAACAAATTGTTCTCTGTCAGAGAGTGACAGAACAGTTCAATAGCTACAGCGTCCAGTAACTTTTTTATGTATAAGGGGGTAAGCCTTTAACTCAGTCAGCGGAAAACTGTTTGCCTACTGGAAACTTAGCCTCACCGCACAGTGAGTGTTAATGTGATTGTCTGCAGTGGCGGCGCTGCGGCTCCATTGCTTCCTTATTAGATTTCCTATGCACTGTGGAGAAGGAAGTTTCGTGCTTGGGCATGATATTTGCTAATGTGGTTGCAATTTCAGTGGATTTGAACCCCGGACTGTTTTGGTGTGGTATTGTAAGATTGATGTGTATGGTATGTCTGTATCTGGTGGTGGTTCTTGACACGTAGCTTCTAAAAATGTAGACCGAGTGGAAAGCAGTTTTTTGATATACCTACCTAAAACACCTACTCACGCCTTGTACTAATGTACTCCCTTGCGGGGTAGGCAGAGGTGCATTGCTGCACCCACTTAACTAAAAAAAAACTCAATATCTGCTCAGCCCGTCTTTAACGTCAAAATGAAAAGCGTAACGGCAACCATTTTCTTAATATTTCTTCATCGTCGCAATTTATACAGATTTTTATGTAACTTTATCCGCCTCCTCAGAGTACTCAGACTGTCTCTAATAATCCATACCGCTATTGATTACACCAATATTTTTAAAGTAAAGCTGCTGAAAAGTGATCGCCTGTTGGGCAAGAGGCGAGATATTATTCAATTATTAGGTTTGTACTTGAAAGTGAAGGGGATTCTGTGTCATCTAATACTGCGTTTTGATTACAACACAAATATCTTAGCTTTATTGAATATTTGATAGATTTTCATGTCAGCTTCGCAAAAGTTTTGTAGTACAAATTCTTGAAAGTGTTTGCGATTTCAGCTTTCAACTGCATACACCTTCAAAATCAAAATGAAATAAAAAAAAATATTTATTCATTCAGTCGTTGTATCTTAAAGTTATAAGTACGCATGCGTTGTTATATAAAAAAATATAGAAAGCGGAATAAAACATATTACTCGAATAAAAATACCTACTTGCTTTTGGGACTAAGATCCCTAGTTCTAATTATTGCTACGGCAGAACATACATTACACAGATAAAACCTATATTTTTTCTTTCTTTCATCAGCCGTGTAAAAGACGACCCACGCACTATCTCCGCTGGAACCTTAATAAATTATTCGCAGGCCCTAAAGGCTAGTTTATCTTCCGACAGGGGGATGGTAGTGACATTAAATATTAAGTCTAGCGTACATTTTAAGGGTTACCCCGTGGTTACCCGCCCCCGAGTTACTGTATTGTCATAACTTTGTTGTATTCACAACGCGTCATCTTTATTCTTAAGCACCCCATTCTCTTCACGCACCGCGAGCCGAGCTCCAGCCGTACCATTCCGTGGACAAATCCGTCATCGCCCACACGCCACACGAGCCCTGAGTTGCAGTCCAGTCGATTGTGAACTTTGTTGAGCCTTGCACATGGAACATATTCTCTCGCTGCGCTCGCGAGCCCAGACTGCGAGCGCCGCGCTGAGCCGCGAGCCGCACCCACCTACCATTCACACGCTGATTTGTCCGCGGACTTGTATTTATCACTCTCTCTCTCTCTCTCTCAGCCTTCTGTAGTCCACTGTTGGACATAGGCCTCTCCTAACGATCGCCACCCCAAACGGTCACCCGCCATCTGCATCCAGCGGCTTCCCGCTACCTTCCGCAGATCATCAGACCAACGGGTTGGGGGCGACCGACACGCCGTTTGCCGACACGGGGTCTCCAGTCCAGAACCTTTGTACTCCAGCGGTCGTCGGCTCTGCGGGCTACGTGGCCAGCCCATTGCCACTTCAGCGTGCTAATCCTTTTGGCTATGTCGGTACCTTTAGTTCTCCTGCGGATTTCTTCTACTAGTTAATTATAATAAGAGCCCTAATTTCGTGCTATTTCGGGGTTATAGATTGATTGAGACTATCTTTATTCAAACATGCCATTACATTTTCCAAAGAACATGCTTGTGTCTACAGAATCATAAAAGGTTTCAAGAGATGACATAACTACAGCTCTAAAACTCCGTTAAAGTTGGTGTAAGTGGCTCTAAATAATTTAACTTCGCCCTTATTGTTTTACTTTGGAAAGTAAATTCTCCGTTGTTTGTACCACAAATTTCTCTCTACATTATTGCACGGGCACGTTCAGCATACCTAGCACAGAATGCAAGACGCTCACGACAAGACGGGGCAAAAGCTTTGCGCATCGTGTGGTCTCGAAAGCGAACGCAACGAAAACTTTTATAACGTCTTGACGTGCGCTTCTTGCGCCCCGTGCTAGATAAGCTGCTAGACTCACGGGGGTTGCTAAGCTTTATTACTTTCACGAAGTGCAGCCATTTTTACGACTTCCCAGTTTAGTGAAATAAACATGAAGAGTCGGGGAAATGAAATCAAGCAGCCGTACAAAGTTTCATTATTACTTTGCGAAATGAATACCTAGTTGTAGTTGTGGATAATATAACTGAAATAAGGCTCCGTGAACGCTCTCAAATGAACCCGAAGCTTTTTTATAACGAATTTGCTGTCTTGTGTTAACCTACACCCTTCTCAGAATAGAATAGAATAGAATACTCTTTATTTTGCACCATTAAAGAAAACATTACAATTTCACAACTTATATAAAATAGTACAAAAAGGCGGTCTTATTGCTTAAAGCAAACTCTGCCCTTCTTATTTTACGAGTACGGAGTTTTATTCAGACGAGGCTATACATATTTTCAGGCAAAAAAAAATTCAAAAACCTCACTGTGCCTTGTACCTACCTACTTCCAAGTGGTTTTGTTTTTTTAAAACATAAAGAACATTTTTTTATAATAACATTCTAGAATTGACGTAATGATGTTTAATTATAATTAGTAAAATTTTGAATGTTTATATATATTTTATTTAAAACTGTTAATTGTTTAATTAGTGCTCGTATCCGGTAAGGAAATAAATGTAACATGTACCCACATATTTTACTTAACGTACTGTTCATGCAATTTTGGACTATATATGTTATTATTACAAGTCCAATAGAGTACATAACAACTTTAAAAGTACGCAACTAATTTAATGAATCTTCAAGTTTAAAGGAAACTGGGTAGTTTTTCATTGAAACTTAGCTTCCTCAATATTTGATTTTGTTGACTTCAAACAGTAAATAAAATATAATAAATATTTCAAAATAACGATGTGTTACGTTTTATGAGGAGATTAGATTTACGAAAAGAATTTTTACCAATGAATTTATGCTTTAGGCAACACTTGAGTTAGATTTTGTGCCTTCAGATTATGAAGTTCAGAATGGACTCCACTGTACTGTTAACGCATGCATCATCAACGCACATCCGTCTGTCTATGGGATGTACATTGCAAATGGCTATAATAATAATCGTTTTACCAAAGCATACTCTACAATCTACATCATAGTTGCATATGCCGTTTAGTTGAAGCAAATGTATCACTTGTTCCCTTCGATTTAAGGGCTATAATGATATA
Source organism: Plutella xylostella (assembly GCF_932276165.1). Classification (NCBI taxonomy): domain Eukaryota; kingdom Metazoa; phylum Arthropoda; class Insecta; order Lepidoptera; family Plutellidae; genus Plutella; species Plutella xylostella. Next base: position 8,666,907 of record NC_064005.1, read on the forward strand.
AGGGCCGACTTGCAAGAAAGCACTATAACTAGTTTTTACTAGATTATTGGTTGGTGCGTGTGTATGCTTTGTCTGGAGTACAGGCAGCTATACAATGTTGTACCTTGTCTAAGTAATAAAACGGCAATGTATGAATGAATGAAGAGTGAGAATGTGAGTTTGATAAGGTACAAAAGTGTACTTGTTAAGCTGATTGTACCCGTTTGTAAGTTTTTTATTTCCTCTCGATGTAAAACCTGGTTTTCTTCGCATTCGGACTGGATGTATTGAGGCCGGTTCTGTTATATTCTGTTTTGTGAATCCGTTTTTTAAATAAATGTGAGCACACTCTCGTATTTATAGATAGATATTCTTTATACACAAAAAGTATTTATAATTATTTTAACACAAAGGTACAAAAGGCGGTCTTATCACTAAACCCGACTTCTTACAAACAACCTTCGGATGAAAATATATCCTAACTAATATTATAAATGCGAAAGTAACTGTGTCTGTCTGTCTGTCTGTCTGTCTGTCTGTCTGTCTGTCTGTCTGTCTGTCTGTCTGTTACTCTTTCACGCCAAAACTACTGAACGGATTTGAATGAAATTTGGTATACATACGGTCTAGACCCTGGGAAAGAACATAGGCTACTTTTTATCCCGGAATTCCCACGGGAAAACTTTTTAAGGCGAAGCGAAGCGCGCGGGAACAGCTAGTTAGTTATAAATGTTAATGGTTGGTTTTGTAGATAACACATACCATGTAATAATATTGAATTAACATGATAGGTACTCGTTGAAACATTCACAACAGTCATTAAGCATACGTTAACCTTTCAAAATAACGGTAAGGAAATTATAGTAAGTTTTTGTCGTAGTAAGTAATTTTCGGTTTTTCGAAAACCGGTTCGCGAACGTACCGGTAACTTTATAATGGTTAATAACCACGCTGTCTTCAGTATTTACAAAAAGGTGAACCTGAAATATCATGTAAAAGACTACTAGAAAAGTAGTGGTTTTCATCCATTGAGTATGAATGGTACACCCGAGTCCGCGTTGTTCTATGTTTTTCATCCGATGAATTCTTACTTGAATGAACTAAGCATGTCCATTTTTCCTTTTAGCGCAAACATCAAAGAATTATTCCAAGTAATTGAGTTACATCATGAAATGTAGGGCCATTAGCAGAGTGATATTCTGGTAATAATATTACTGCTCTATTATGTTATGCCCCTCCGAACAAATAATGAATAGACTCCTATAGCATGACAACATTAGGAAATCCTTTATTTGAAAGATGAATTTCCCGAACAGGGAGTAGAGTAGTCTGTAATATGTTTATGAACATAAAAACTGCCACATTTGCCTCCTCGTCATCCTAATTCAAATTTTTATGTAGAAGTTGATGTTAAAAAACGGTAACGCTAAATGATTTTGGCTTTACACTTCATCTTAAAATACAATAAGTAGGTACAATCTTTATTGATTCTTCAGGATGCAATAATTACTCTTTTTTATACATTTATTTACACGTCATATATGTACAGGCAGCCTTATCACTTCGGGTGGAGGAATAACCAATACATACGCATACTAAATGAGGCCATGCTTCCTATCACCCGCCAGGTTATCAACAGTAGTAGCAGTTACAAGGTGACGCTTCCGGATACACATACCTACTGCTAATGATAACCTCTTCATAGGTGGGTACAAAGTTAACTTCAATATCAAAAGTTGGGTACAGTAAGGGGCAGAGCAACCTGACCCCTCTCAGAAGAATTGTTACTATGTGAGGGGGGTCAGGTTTCTCTGCACATGACCGTACACTTCGGTCCAAACAACTGAATAGTGCCTGCAGTTGCTGCGATTACACTTTTTTGCTTTTTCAAATCATTACTTCATACATTCTTCCATTTATTAATATCCCACAATAATCATAAAATATAGCTTAGATTACTATCCATAATACGATAATTTATGTTTTTTTACGTTCCTCCTAAATTTAATACACTGTCAACGAGAATTTGAATAATGTTTGATTAATCGGACGACGGTAAATTAATAAATGTCAAATACACAAATTAATCTTTGTAACTGTTGAAAAAATAACACTTTGTTTGCAGTAAACATATAACACCATTAATAACGCCCATGACACAGTAAGCACAGAAACTAGGCACAACTGGAAAAGGTCTAAAAATATACATGTAAAAACATTTGCTTAACCCACAATCTTTGACACGCTGCATGTGACCTTTTCAACTACATCGTCCAAGTATCAAGATATCCCTTGCTGCATTCACAACAGAGTTCGCTTTGTGACTCTAAAGACCGTGCGTCACAGCCTATATTTGCTTGGCATCTATTATTGTTGCAGTGGACGCTACGAGACATGCGATTCTGAATAGGTTTGCTTTTATGCTGCCCAATCGAAGGATGTATCGATACTTCGAACCTGAAAAGTGTAGTACCTACGATAATCGTTAGCTAGAAGCTGTTATAGTAGTAACGTGTGGAAACATCTCAGAAGACGTGGCAAAGTGGCCATCCGACCCCAAATTAGGCAGAGCCTGTAATATGGGAGTCGGAAACCTGATAAATGTACACAAATCCATAAATAGATGCATATTATAAACAACAATCTGGAAGAAAAGTCCTCATCAATTGAATGTTCGGTGCTTAAATCATTATTATTCATTGATTTTACTATGTAGCTAAAATAAATGTAGTCATTTTCTATCTTATCGATATCACAACAATTTCGACTATCGATACCCATCACTACTAACACCATAAATGCCATGCATTGCTCGCTCGCTAGTGGTATTGACAGTCCACTGCTGCGGGCCGACAGGTAATGGACAGGCCGACACTATAAGGGCGTTATTGTTGAAGCTGCATTGAATGATATGCCTATTTCTTTACCTCTATAAATAGCTAAGATAGAGACTGGCTGTTGTAAATAAAAGAATATATGTTTTTCGTTACGGTGTTCCATATTTGAATCTATTGGACTGTTTTTATCGAATAGAGCTGGATAATAAAATATTTGTCATTCTTAGTACCAATTTCTCCATAGCGGGTTAGGTTAGAGCATAACCAGGGATTATTGGTTGACTTTTGACACATCTGTCAAGAATTTCATATGGAGATGACGTATAATATAATTGATGAACCAATCCCTGGTTATGATCTAAGCCACTATGGAGAAATTGGCACTTTACTGTAGTACCACAGTTTAAAGTCGGCTGAATCCGATTAAGGGCTGTATAATCGTTGTTCATTAATAATGGAATGATTCGGTAAATCGTCCTGTTTATGCGAGCTCGCGTGTGTCCCTTCCGAGTCGGTACACAAAAAGTTCTAAAATTAGCAACAGTTTGCTTTCGGAGCGGCTGGCGTGATGCGATATAATGAGGCTACCACAACATGCCAGATTGGATTCAGGCCACTGCCAAATGTGGGACACCCTTAGGTACCTGCTGGTACTTAAAATGTATATGAAATTACGGTTAAAACGGTGGACGAGGTAGTGGCTGGATGAGGAAGGCCGAGGAACGAGTGTTGTGGCGCTTCTTGGGAGAGGCCTATGTCCAGCAGTGGATGATTATTGGCTGATGATGATACGGTTAAAAGCCAAATTTATGTTAAAATTACTAGGGAAATAAGCCAAGATGCCGATATACATAGTCTGAACAAAACAGCACCTTTTCTGGGTATCTGCCGTAAATATTCTAGTTTCCCTATGTAGGTATTTACAGTGTGTAATCGACTGAAAATCGATTGGACAATTGTTTGTGATTCTATATTTGGGATAATCGAATAATGTTTAATGTGTAGATAGATAGATATTAGATACATTATGTATAACAATATGTGTCCATTGTAGCTATAATTGCGCCTACATGCCGCCTACAAAATGTGATCCAGCCTATAATATGTAGCAGATTAGAGTCGGTTAACGGTGGCGCCACTATCTATGGAAATAATATTAATAAAATTATAACTGTGCTCGATTAGATATTTAATTAAAATATATACTTACAATGAATCGTAACTGTAATTTATTCAATCAAGGTAATTTCATCGCTTTAATAATTGTTTCCGTTAGCATTATGTGATACATAAAGATCACTAATAGTGCTATATCGTTTTATTTAAGTACCTAACTGAAACAACTAAAGATGACTATAGTGCTATATCGTATTATTTACCTACCCAAAACAAAACAGATCTCCCGAAAAAAATCTAGTAACCAGCTTTATTGGATGAATGAATACTCGTGTTTGCAACTCTCACAAAATAAGAGCGTTCAATTAAGCAACACGTGTAAACTGAACCTCCTAACTTCGCTAAAACACACGCGCTAGTTTCTCAACATAATCCAGTTATAGTTCGTCCTTCTGCCGCATTAGGCGGTATCCTCGGTCGGAGTACATTAGCGATAGCTTCGGGCATCCTGGCTGCGTTTCCAGTAGACGAATTGTTTGCCCGTTACTAGGCAGTATGCACGCAACGCTGCGAATTGCGTAGAGTGCAAAATAAGCAAACGGTGAACACTGCATACTTAGCATGGGGCGCAAGACGCGCTCTACGAGTACAAGACAAAAGTGACGTGATAAACGTTTTGCGTAGCGCTCACTTACATCGCATGGCCTCAAAAGCGAAACCACGCTCCATACTAGGCATACAGAACATGCTAAACCGATGCACCGAACAGTTTGCCTACTGGCCACGTAGCTTTAGCTATCGGTCCAGTAATTTATATATCTCTAGTGGACAGTTTAGAGGACCTCTCGCTGGTATTGAACACTGAGCCCTAATTGGACAAGACTTCTTTTTTAGCGGTATCTGGTTGCTCCTAATGAGTCTTCTTTGTTCGTTGTTTTGTTTATTTCGAACTTAGGCATTTTAAGTAGGTCAAGTGTTGACTAGATTGGTGCTTGAGTTTGGTCCACGAGATAACAATCCTTGATTGAAAAAAAATATATACTCGTACTGAAAATTAAGATACAGTAACAATAAGGTTTGTGTTGCCTTTGTTGTATGTATTTGCTTCAAGAAAATGTAAGTAGATATAAGTACACATTTTTTTACTATGTTAACCAATCACGTACGACGATAACTCAGTGCTCCTCTTTACAAAGATGTAGCAGAGACTAGACATTATTTTTATTACCAGTTGACCCCAGCAATTGACCTCAGACTTCATAACCTCCCCTGTCCCAACCAATAACCTCTCTTGCACTTGTAATACTTCACACGGCGGATATCATTTCATACCGGCAACTCTAAACTGCACATATAGTGACTGTAAATGGGATGCAAGACGCGCACGACAAGACACGGTTAAAGATTTACCTCGCGTCGCGTCTTGGGTGCGCCATTGAAATTGTTTACTATGAGTGTGCGTCTTGCTTTCCATTCTACCGGGCCTCACGGTCATAAAGTCATAATTCTAACACTGACAAAGAAAACTATTAACTCTCACTACATTAGAACCCTTGACGGACCACCTTTATTAACGAGCAACCCAATTGAAAGCAAGAGCTATGCAACGCAGGGGGTGTGAAAGACAAACTAAAAATGGTTACTTCGAAGGGTTGGACCCGTAATGGCTAGCGGATCACTCTAGCTTCCGAAAAACGAGTAACACACAATCCTTCGATCCAATAATTATAAATCTCGTCCACCTATCGGTATCGTACGTATCGGAGCAAACGGATTTTCATAAATGCATGGAGAAACGGCGCAGGCAATGCCTATGAAGTGGACGCACTTGTGTGAATCTCTATACAAATAATACTGAATGCGATGCGTCCGTTGTGTAAGATGCCGAAAGCTAGAACCGATTAACCCTGCAGAAATACCGCTACATTTCGCCGGGCGGTTTTCGTCAAAATGTGTTTAGTCTGCGTACCTGCGTTTTTGTCAGGAAGCAGATGTTTGGAAACAGGCGCCGCCGCCGCCGGATAAGTGCACTTTTGATTGAAAAAATATTGCAGCGCGTTCTGAGAACTGTTTCAATGGAATCCGTTTAAGAATTTGTTTATGCCGTTCGTTTGAGCCGAGCACGTTTTGCACACTACCAGATACTGTGTTGTACGTACTACTTAATTGTATCTCTTTGCGTTCCAAATACCCAGTTTAATTTCGGCGAAACTGGGTAGCTACTTTTTCTTGTTGGTTTGAAGCTTCAGAGAGATGCCATACAATCGTACCAAATCTAGTGTGACACTCCTGAGTAAAGTTTATGCTATGTTATTAAAAAATTAAGTAAGTACTTAAAGAATCTTTCAAATGAGTTATGGTTTATCGCTATGAAAGTAGAGGTAAAAACGGTAAAACCAGTTAGGTATGTGCAAATAAAAGTAATTTCGATTCCCGGCCGTGATTTTCCCCGTTCCCAACAGAGTCACTCCAGTCAATATCCTAATCAATTTTCCATTTAGCACCCCGAGGATCAGGTGGCGCTCACTGCTCAGGAAATTGAGTCCACGAGGGTCACTCCATCTCAACAAGAAACGAACGAATGAGAGATAGCATACTGTATTTACGTTTAATGCAACGAGTTAGAATCGTGGTAAGCGCAGTGGATGCCAGTACGTCTAGTGCAGGTTTGTTAGTTCGTCGAAAACTATAAAAGTTTCAGTTTTATCACATACAAAGTTGCGCTTCTAGCGGAAACTATCATAAAACTTTTGACAGATAATGTATGCAGGTGACAGAAGAAAACCAAAACTGTTTTTCGTTTACATAAATTGCAAAACTCGTACTAGAGGCCCAGAAGCTTCGTTTGTTATAAGATAGAGTGACCCCCCAGGACTTCGCTCGGCTGACCCGGCCGTTCACCTGAAAGGGGCTAATACACCTGATACGGTTATACGTTTGTAGCGTTGTCTGTCTGTCTGTGAAACAGTTGGACCTGTACAGATTCGTGTGCGGTGTTTTTGTGCTCTATAATGCAGTTGGCGGGACAATCTGACAGAAAATGTTATTTGCCATAAAGTCTCTGATTGTATGTAATGTATTGCGTAATTTCGTACTGCGTACTGCATGAGGAATAAGGGTATTTATAAATAAATTAATGTTCATATTTATTAATACATATTAGTGTTGGACAAATAGCCAGTTAATTATGACCGCCTTATCACAATAAATGTATAAACAACTTTAATTGCATCTTTTGTTAACTTATATTTATACTGATAAAGATAATACCTATATGAATATTTTTCTCAGTCTTGCCCCAGTACAGAACAAGTATCTTATTGACAATCGGACGGGTTCTTCTAATCCGATTACCAACGACAGCCTTAGTTCGAGTATTTCATTTCGTTGTGGTCGGTGGTATCGGTTTTCAGTCAGTTGTTAAGGTAATAAGCCTTCTACTCATAAAAGAATAATGGTTATGAAGTCACTTATTAACTAAAATATATATTATTTATTTACCTGAGATCCCCGAAACTTAGAAGTTGGTCAAGCAAGAGAACCCTAAACCCTAAGCTTTTCGAAATATGTATAGTATAAGTAAATAAATCATTAATTTTGAACGAATTATACTTTACTGTAATTTATTATTAATGATATTAATAATGGGCATTAACGTCAATGGCGAATATATCTCTCATCTACGATTTGCTGATGACATAGTTATTATGGCGGAAACGCTGGAGGAGTTAGGCGAAATGCTCACAGACCTCAATGATGCCTCTAAACAAGTTGGGCTGAAAATGAACATGGACAAGACAAAGGTCATGTCGAACGAACATGTTTCATCATCGCCCGTAACTGTAGGAGGTGTCACCATCGAAGTTGTTGATCAGTATCCCTACCTAGGACAAGTGATCCGATTAGGTAAATCCAACTTCGATAAAGAGGTAGCTCGTAGAATCCAACTCGGATGGGCAGCGTTCGGGAAATTACGACACATCTTCACTGAAAACATACCTCAGTGTCTGAAAACAAAAGTTTTCAATCAGTGCGTGTTGCCAGTGATGACTTACGGAGCCGAGACGTGGTGCTTCACCAAAGGGCTTATCCACAAGCTCAGAGTTGCTCAGCGTGCTATGGAAAGGGCTATGTTAGGCGTGTCCCTGCGAGATAGGATTCGTAATGAACAAATCCGCAGGAGAACCAAAGTTACCGACATAGCCAAAAGGATTAGCACGCTGAAGTGGCAATGGGCTGGCCACGTAGCCCGCAGAGCCGACGACCGATGGAGTAGAAAGGTTCTGGAGTGGAGACCCCGTGTCGGCAAACGGCGTGTCGGTCGCCCCCCAACCCGTTGGTCTGATGATCTGCGGAAGGTAGCGGGAAGCCGCTGGATGCAGATGGCGGGTGACCGTTTGGGGTGGCGATCGTTAGGAGAGGCCTATGTCCAACAGTGGACTACGGAAGGCTGAGAGAGAGAGAGAGAGAGTAATTTATTAAATTCATACAAAAATTATCAAAAGTATGTTCTAATTGCTAAAGCTCTATGTACTCTATGTAGATAAGGTACCTATATTTAAGCTTCTCAATACCATACATTATGTAAGTATTTACCACCACACCACCTGTACGGGGTCTACATAGTAAACCTAATAAATTACTTACAATGAAATAATATTATGTACAAAATGAACGATTATTTTTTTTGAACAAATTTATATTTCTAATTGTAAGTTACTAATGGGCGCGCTATTATTGAACGATAGAATTAGTTTCCGACTAGTAATCTGACAGCACATTTACATCGCGATAAAACTGTGCGACATCATTGACAGTGATTAAAATATTTTCGGCATAAAATACGAATTTAAATTAAAATCCCGGTACATGGGGGTCAGTATAGCTTAGGAAAATAACGAGAGCTGTCAATATATAGTCTTAGTTAGCGCAGCACTCTAAGTGCCAATTTCTCCATTGTCGGTATCTAACCGACAGGCATTGATTTATAAATTAAACGTCATCTCCATATAAAATTCATGACAAATGTGTCAAAAGTAAACCACTACTCCCTGGTTATGCTCTAACCGAGAATGGAGAAATTGGCACTAAAGTATAGGAAAAACGAAGCTTAGGAGCGTTATGGGGTTACGACCACAGAACGTCGCTCGCTTGTCAAATTGACGTAAATTGTATGGATCTGACAGATGTTTGACAGGTGAGCGAAGCTACTTATGGATTCATCATCAGCCAATAATCATCCACTGCTGGACATAGGCCTCTCCCAAGGAGCGCCACAACACTCGGTCCTCGGCCTTCCTCATCCAACCACTACCCGCCACCCGCCTAAGGTCGTCAGTCCAGCGGGCAGGAGGGCGTCCCACGCTGCGTTTGCCTGTTCGTGGTCTCCACTCGAGAACTCGTCTACCCCAACGGTTATCGGTTCTTCGGCAGATAGATGCTTATGGATTGTTAGTTGCTAATGTGTCGGTGGCGGTACGGTAGCAGTTGCGCTAACCGCGAATCTATCCCGTTGCATTAAACTCACCGGTTTCGTGACACACATTATCCGTTCGTTTTACGTAAGCTATACTAGCCCTCAAGAAGACACTCCTATCCTTACTAATATTATAAATGTGAAAGTAACTGTGTCTGTCTGTCTGTCTGTCTGTCTGTCTGTCTGTCTGTCTGTCTGTCTGTCTGTCTGTCTGTCTGTCTGTCTGTCTGTCTGTCTGTCTGTCTGTTACTCTTTCACGCCAAAACTACTGAACCGATTTGAATGAAATTTGGTATATATACATACGGTCTAGACCCTGGGAAAGAACATAGGCTACTTTTTATCCCGGAATTCCCACGGGAAAACTTTTTAAGGCGAAGCGAAGCTCGCGGGCACAGCTAGTTACTTATAAATGGTCACTGACTACAGACAAGTCCTGACAAGAACACATGCAGTCATCGAGTCGAGTCATCGCACTTGTATTATTAGTATCGTGGAATTCGTTATGCATTGCGATTACCGACATTGTGATATGTATGATACGCTATTCATATGTGTACTAAAGGTATGAAAGTGGCTCCTATAGTGGAGAAGATGAAAAGCCATCGTCTTTCTTGGTTTGGGCATGTCATGAGAAGAGAAGATGATTATGTTACAAAGAAAGTGTTGGAAATGAGACCTGAAGGAAGGCGCAAGAGAGGAAGACCAAGAAAGACGTGGCTTGATTGCGTGAAAGAAAATATGAGAGAGTGTGGAGTGAATGAGGATATGACAGAGGATAGGGTAAAATGGCGTGACATGACCAACAAAGCCGACCCTAAATAAGGATAAGGCAAGGAAGAAGAAGATATGTGTACTAAAGGCGTAATTTAGGTAGATATTAGATATAGGTATTAATATAAGGTACCATGAGAAGGCTTTGTTTTTTGAATGAATAATATTCCATCTGAATACAAGGTGCATATCATGAAAATTATGATGGAAAGTCAACATTTTCCGGATATAGGCTTCTTGTGTATTCTCGAAGTTACTAGCTAGCTACTATTTCAAACTAACAATATCAATTATTCAGAATCCACTGATTTAGGGCAATCCCTCGATAACTATGGTAGCATTCACCTTAAAAAAGCACACAAGACATAAGGTTCCGAAGTAATTTTACATAGCATAATATATCTAATAAGGTAATTCGCAATTTACTAAGAACAATCCAATAGGGATATCCCTTACCGCAAAGAACAAAAGAATGCTTTATTACGGGCCTATTTCATGCATTTCTATTGTGGTCTTTGCTATTGCTAATTACATTCGGAAACAATAGGGTAAAGATACACATATTACACTATAGATCACATATTTACTGCTAGTTCCTGCTACTTTCATACATTGTTCAATGTTGGACGTGCCTCCAGCTATAATCCTCCAAAATTTAAACTCAATAGAAACTATTTCTGATGATGCCAAAAAATAGTCGTGAAATAGTCATAAATAGTCGTGTTTTCCAAAAAAATAGTCGTATCATACTTTCGGAGTTAGAGCTATACTTTATGGAGGATTATAGCTAGAGGTCTCCAGCTATAATCCTCCAGCCTCTGCAGAACAAACGGTAAGGCCTATCGACTTGGTTAAGGTCTCAAAAAATAGTCGTGAAATAGTCGTAATGACATGCCAAATTTCAGAAATAGTCGTCAAAAGATAGCAGAGATATAAAGGTACTTTGCTGCAGCCCTGGTGGAGGATTATAGCTGGAGGTTTTGAAAATATCGAATATCTTTGGAACTACTATGACTATCGGTTTGAATTATGTCTCAAAAAATAGTCGTGAAATAGTCGCTTCTATTTATTATAATTTTAAGCTTGATAAAAGCTGTTAAATAATGATATCAAATTCTTCATACAAATCAAAGTGGACGAGAATGCCAAAGCGAGCCAGTACACAAAAATAATAGCACCGTAGCATTGAAGTACTCATGTCGAATTAATCTTTAAATCATTTATTTCGTCATACTTTGCATCAATAGTATCTAAACTAATCTTTGGTATGACATTTTATTGCTTTTGCTCTTAGCCTTTACCTTACTGTGTACAGAAAAAACGTATGCCTATACACGCACACATTTATCTCTGTTATCTTGACAAACGATAGCGATGACGACTACCGCGATGTAGTACCTAGGTCAGTTATTGTCATCCCTTACTATCCCGTAATCAGACAAATATTGCTATCCTTGTCTCCTTTCTAACCGGCATGCATCGCACGCATAGAACGCGTGAGCGAACGTGTCACCGGTTGCATCTTGACAAGCTATAGCAAAGCGGTATTTATTACGTCCCTTACTATCCCGGGATCGCACAAATAGTGCTGTTCTTGTTTTTTTATTAGCGTTGATGTGGCCGCCACCTCCGCCGGTGAAATTGGGATTAGTTTTATTGAAGACGCAGTACAGGGTAGCACTCAAGCGATAAGAATAAAATACGGTGTTTGAAATATAACTCATTTAATTACAATCACAGGCTGAAAGTACTTTTATTTATACTTAAGTTATTCATTAAACAATCTTTAGGTAGATTAGGTTTCATACAATTATCTCAGTATTATTTGACTATTACCTATAAACATATTTAGTTTAATTTAAAATAATCACAGTTGGTTTATTGCTAAGTAATAATATAATATTGACGTAGTTCAATAAAAAAAAACATGGTATGAACTTAAATATGTAGTTATTTCACTATTAAAAATAATTATTTTCTAGCCCTATATCATAATAAGCTTAAGTTAAAGTAATCACAGATTGTTCATTAGTAGGTTTAGGTAAGTATAATCACGGTTATTGTCATAATGAAATATAACTCATTTAATTACAATCACAGGCCGAAAGTACTTTTATTTATACTTAAGTTATTCATTAAACAATCTTTAGGTAGATTAGGATTTAATTATTTTTATTCTCCATAGTAAAAAAGTCACTATGTTTCTATGAAAAATGATATATTTTTTCGCGAATATTTAAATTCTGATTTCAGTTTCGGGCTTAGATATACCATGCTGCACATGTAGCTTTCGGCTTAGTATACCCTTTTTGCAACACCTTGTATAATGGTTTTAATAAATATACCTAAATAACTTCGTAGGTGATAATAGGGTATCTATAATGCCCAGATAACTGAATCCTGTAGGTTTAGAACTTGCAAAAATTATGAACAGCCACTGTAGCTTTCGACGTTATTGAAGAACACACGTAAGCTGCGCTGAAAAAAAAAGTAAGGCAAATCAACGTCTTATTAATAAAAATATTTGTTTTTTTTTTATATATATATGATATACGAGTAGGTAGATATGAGTAGTAATAACGTTATTTCATTTAGACTATTTGTTTGGTAATTTATTGTCATTTGGAGACCACAGCAAACAGTGGAGTAAAATTTCTTATCAGTAACTTATTGCAACAATAACTTGAAACTGCGAACTTTTGTGCGAAAAGGGTAGAGTAGAAATACTGTTCATTAGTGTATTCGCTTTTTTCAATATATATGTCCCATAACCGACCTGTATTGTTTTTGAGCGAAAGAGATAGCTGAGAAAACAATTTGGCTTTTGTCCAAAACCGGTTTGGTCGGACGGTGCGTTTGAAACTTGTATGAAATTTCACAGGGTGTGAATTACTTACATAGGTATTTAGTTCAGAAACACGTTTTTGTCGCTTGTAACTGATAGGTACAAATGAGTTTTGACAAGTAAATTGGCTGTTATAAAATTATTAACTTCAGCACCACAACACTGTATAGGCCTAGCATAAGCACAATACCATATGAAAATAGTGATAAATTCTTACCCAGGATTTGTTATCTGGTAATCATGTATTCGGAGCCATTGCAGTTTTTTAGCGCATTACATCAATGCAGTCATGATAGTTTATCGGCGCATTACATCGATAGGCTGTGTTTTCACCTGAAATAATAATGGGTAGGCTTATAGGTAGGCTATTACACATAATTTTTTTTATACATATATTTATTTGCCTAGTTTCATTCAGAAATACAAACAATAACCCCTTTTTTGCTATTGAGGGGTAAATAAATCCACATTTAACCAGGACAACCATATGTAGGTAATCGATGATACCCACATATTTTCGTATCTACTAAGATATGTACATGAATGCCTTGATTGCATGTATGCACAATTTACTCGCTCATAGTGTAAAATTGCTAATTGAATAACAATCCCCATACATATTAAGCATAGATATTAAAAAATAATTTGGCTACGTTACTTCAATAAAAAATCATGTTAATAAATAAGCTGAGCATAACAAAATGGGATGGCTTGCTATGATATTGAGTATTAAAAAGGATACTTACTTGCAATATTCAAACATAGCACTCACTAAACACTCTTATCTGCATCCACTAATATTTTTTAGAATATAACATCTTGAATTTTCATTTGCGTATAGAGCACTCACAATATTTTAACAACCAACAATAACACCGATCGTGACCATAGTTTGCACTAAACTGTAAACAAATTATCAAACAAAACATGCAAAATACTAACCCCAACTTCACCGGTGGCGGCGCGCGGCGGCGGTCACATAAGGGACGTAATAAATACCGGTTTGCTATAGCTTGTCAAGATGTTATGCGGTCGCTCACGCGTTCTATGCGTGCGATGCATGCCGGTTAGAAAGGAGACAAGGATAGCAATATTTGTCTGATCACGGGATAGTAAGGGATAACAATAACTGACCTAGGTACTACATCGCCGTAGTCGTCATCGCTATCGTTTGTCAAGATAACGGAGATAAATGTGTGCGTGTATAGGCATACGTTTTCTCTGTACACAGTAAGGTAAAGGCTAAGAACAAAAGCAATAAAATGTCATACCAAAGATTAGTTTAGATACTATTGATGCAAAGTATGACGAAATAAATGATTTATAGATTAATTAGACATGAGTACTTCAATGCTACGGTGCTATTATTTTTGTGTACTGGCTCGCTTTGGCATTCTCGTCCACTTTGATTTGTATGAAGAATTTGATATCATTATTTAACAGCTTTTATCAAGCTTAAAATTATAATAAATAGAAGCGACTATTTCACGACTATTTTTTGAGACATAATTCAAACCGATAGTCATAGTAGTTCCAAAGATATTCGATATTTTCAAAACCTCCAGCTATAATCCTCCACCAGGGCTGCAGCAAAGTACCTTTATATCTCTGCTATCTTTTGACGACTATTTCTGAAATTTGGCATGTCATTACGACTATTTCACGACTATTTTTTGAGACCTTAACCAAGTCGATAGGCCTTACCGTTTGTTCTGCAGAGGCTGGAGGATTATAGCTGGAGACCTCTAGCTATAATCCTCCATAAAGTATAGCTCTAACTCCGAAAGTATGATACGACTATTTTTTTGGAAAACACGACTATTTATGACTATTTCACGACTATTTTTTGGCATCATCAGAAATAGTTTCTATTGAGTTTAAATTTTGGAGGATTATAGCTGGAGGCACGTAATGTTGGGACCATCAAGCGAGACTAAGAAGGGATTTCGCATTCGCAACAACATAAACACTATTATGTAAAATCTACATCTATCTAATTAATAATTGCTGCATGTGCAGCATGTATTATCGAAGCCCGAAACTGAACTGCACATGCTGGTTTCGGCTTAGTATACTCTTTTTGCAACACCCTGTATATCACGGCAGAAAATCTAACTTTTATGCCTTCAATTTGTCACGGTAATCTAAAATCACACCTGTTAAAACTCAATTAAATGCCTGTTCCGAACAGAATCCAGCATTTATAAATTAGATAGGTTAGATTTATAAGTCAACATTCATAATCATTTGACTTCATATTATGCCGTGCCGTTCAATAATCAATATAACCACCCGGTAACAAGGGCTACGTAACACTTTAAATGGGTTACTTTAAATACGAAGTTTCGGATATTCTATTCTATTCTATTCTATTCTCTGTGGGGGTGTAAGTACCTGCACCTTGCTCTCTCGAGTGGAACCTTTGTGCATATGCCCAAGGTCTAAACTGCCTTCCTAAGCTTGGACCATTTCCCACCACGCTGGTCCACTGCGGGTTGGTGGGTTCACATATCTAGATGTGCTAAATCTAGATATGCAGGTTTCCTCACGATGTTTTCCTTCACCGTAAGAGCGATGGTATACATTGTACTTAAGTTAAAAGAACTCATTGGTACATGTCAGCGCCGGGATTCGAACCCGCATCTCTTTGCGTGTGAAGCGGGCGCTTACCCGACTGAGCTACCACCGCTCTTCAGAAACGCTCTTCTAGAAGTTTCGGATAGATGTCACGCAATCGGTACGTTTGATGCAACGAGATAGAGTCGTGGTTAGCGCAGTACCGCTCTGAAACATACTTTTCATGAAACTAGAGTGACCCTTCTGACTGAAAGTTACGTGGTGGCGAAACGCTGAAACGTAAACACTTTCACGAAAGATTTTTTTCTGGTTTACAACGTGGAGTAAAATCCTCAAGTAAGCAGGTGTATCAACAACACATTTAAAATGATTTTTTTTAAAACAGTAGAAAAAATGTATTTTTTTTTGTGTCGTCGATAATTGTTGCATTGCGTTGGTCGCTGTATTATGAAGACAATATGGAAAGGCGAGTAATGAAAGGAAATACCACAGTGACGTAACGGGACCCTACCGCAGACTACCTACCGGAACAACCGCAGGCCTACTCGTGAATGTAACTACTCTAATTCATATCGTATAGGTATAGGTACCCGATCGAGTAGAAGTTAGAAGCTGGTTGATTGTGAATATTGTGATTATGATGGTTATATCTTGGTTGTTTTGTGTGCATAAATTTATTGGTAAGTAATTAGGTATTATTTGTTACAGTTTTTATTTAATGATAGAAACTTACGGCTACTTTAATAAATCAATATTAAACTATAATTAGAGCATCAAAAAAGTAAAAGGAACAGCTTCTAGATATTGAGATTAAGATCCTGCAGTTTTGCACCTTGCATTTACTTTTACATCGTATTAAGTGGGTAATTTATGATTAATTTGTAAGCAGTTATTATAGCAGTCAGATAATCAATACGGATTACTTTTTACATGGTGTCACTATAATAAATCAATTCCACCATATATCAAGGTCTCAATATGAACTGGAACGGTCAAGTTTAAAAAGCAATTTGTACAGTAACCCCGCTTCTAATCTGTCTTGCAGTCGTCACGCCTCACTCTGGTTACAGCACTAGGTACTGGTAAAAATCTAATCTCATTCAATGTCACCTACAAGCCGTGTCGCAATCCCAGCTACGTTTTATTCTTATTACGAAGTTGCACAACCGACGCCATAAAGAATCCTATTTGAGCGGACTCAATTGTTTTTGTGGTCGTGTTAAACTGTCATCGGGCTGTAGATGTAAATGTAAAGTGTGCCATAACTAGGCCACGCTAGGCCCTTTTGCAGCATTCGCCGTCCAAATTGGTAACATAACTTATATACTCTCACGCCTTCAACTAATGTTGTAATGTAAGGAGATGTGCATTTTTCGCCAGTGTTATGTTAGCCTAATACTCCCGATAAGGGGATTCGGGTCTGTTTCTTTAGCGATCCTATAGACGTCTTATCATAAACCACTTTTACCTGCAATATTATAATAAACGCAACAGTGCAGTTATAAAATGCACGCTGAAAAGCCTGTAATTTATGCAGCCATGACGCAAACCACAGTTTGAAGCAGTGAGGCGCCTACTCCGAGTTAACGAGTGAAAATCCTGAAAACTCTGACAAATTAGATATATCATTACCTTTAATGGTTTTACGATGGACTTCCTTAAGATTCCTTGGATATTCGCAAATTGGAAGTAAGATCCCTGGCCCTACAAGATCGCAATGCGGCTTGCACTGGCCTCGGTCACGATAATATGCGACAGGAATAACGCAAATTAACCTCTGGCACCGGCTACCACAAGGTCGAATATTGAACAGTAGCCACCGGTGGTTCGGGCCTAATGGATATGGATGTGGAGAATCATCCATCATAGGAGCGTCGTCTTTGCGTCGACGCAGCCATTACTCTCTAAGTGACGGGTAATATGGATTCCTACCAGATATGATATTTTATAGCCAGTCATAGGATCAACGAGAGGTTTCAGATTGTAAATATTGTGTAGTTTGTGAATATAAATGAAATGTAAAGTGGACTGATTTATGAGATGAGGATGACATCTTCGATAGTTTCGATACACAGTATACTGCAGTATAGTGTTTAGATGTGGCCATAAATGTTATTGCAGTCAAATTTTACTCCTACGATACATGACGTAACAACAAATTCCGATTCCTCCACACAACACACTGCATGCATATTATGTTATGCACTATTACATACGGCACCAAAATTCCTCCTTTGTTCTGTTTACGGCCATAAATCTCCGTCCACCGAAACTTCCCGATTGCTAAACTAGAGTGAGGTTGTCTGAGACGGATGCCAATTATGAATCCGCTTTGCTTATCCGCACCGCACTTGATTGTAGCCTTGTGGCACGCAGTCGTGCACACACCATTCTGTCTGAGTGCAGACGTCATCGAGACCAGGTCTGGTCATGGAACTCTGCTGAGACAGTGCTAGGTGTTTGTAATATAGGGAGATAGGTAGTAGACATACAACATGGATGTAGAACGAGATATGGCATAATTTGGATGATGATGACTTTTGCAACATTTTTGTTCTATCTTCATCAAAATAGGTCAAGACGGTGTTTTTAGGTGCTAAAATGCCTACTGGTGTTGGACCAAGGCGCAATCTTTAGTGAGCTCATCACGCACGACCCATCACGTCCCCACTGCTGGGGCACGGGTCTCCTTCCAATGAAGGAAGGGTTTTTATTTACTATTTATTTACTTCATTACCGGCTAATCATCGGACGTAAAACTACGTCCCATAAAAACCCGTATATTACAAATCGGAATCCCGATACCTATCAGGGATAGCCTGATCGCGGTGGATAACATCGTCCGTCGCGTCCGGCAATCAGAGCGGCGCGGGCGCAGCGCGGAACGGGCTGATGTAACGCAGCCTTCACACTCCGCCACCCGGGGAGGGGAAACCATGGCTGCCAAGGCTGTGTGGATGTCATAGCTTTTGGGCAACAGGGGGCGATTGTCGCTCCCTTGACGGCACCCTAATACAGGGGCCCTAACGAGAAGTGGAAACGAAATAACATTTACGAAGTCAAGTCCATAGATTTTAAATCCGAGAAGTGTTGTCAAAACAAGTTCGCCATAGGTACACAGGGCTTGTCAAGGGTTGCATACAATATTTCTCTTGAATACATGATATGTCGTGTGCCAGGGAATGTCAAGAGAGCGAGAATCGAGGGTCAGTTATGAGATAATGCCGAAACACGTCACACTTATGTTCGTACGATTTAAGGTCATCTCACAAAACTTTAGAAAAGTACCTACACCTTTTCAATATGCTCCTATGCTGTCAAACCCCTGTTAAATCTGGTTTTACTATGTTCGACAATGAAGTTATTATACATCATAAAGCACAAAATTATAAAATTACATACATGACTTCGGCAAGCTAACCATGATTGGCTGTTATTTTAAATGATTTAAAATCATTAATTCACCATTGCTCACACGCGGAGGCACGATGTAATGAATCGAAGTCGGTCATTAGTCGATTACGCGTGTTTCGTTGACTGCAATTGAATCGATTTGAATTGCATTGAGTGTTCCAAGTTCAAATTTAACGGCTCGTGGCGTCCAGCCATTCTAGGAAGTCTGCATTATGGTCATGGCTTTATTAATTAAATTATGATTTAGGTGCTTCGAGAATAATGTACATTATTTTAACTTTGTGTATGTATCTTTAAGAACTTCATAACATACTTATATTTTAATGTATTGTCGTATGTTTCCATACTTAACTTCAAGAACTTAACTAAATTTTACATTATGGGTGTGTCAGTTTGTGTCTACCTCAAATGGCTTACACCTGCTTAATGTCTGTAATATAACTAATAAGTCAAGTCGATAATAACGTACTTGATTGGTACAATACATCAAACATTACCACTCGCGGTTACATTCATGTAACATTTACAGTAATACCCATCAATCCAAGTACGCTTATTAGGAATTATTCAACTCGCTTCGGTTTTCACACAAGAATCGCGCAGTTATGTTGAATAAGAAAAACAAAACTAGGTGATTGCACCTCTTTCTTAGTCTTACACTACAATCAGGTGCCATTATGATTCTATTGAACCTGGAGGGTTTCGCTAGCTTAACATAAACGAACAAACGAGAAATCCGCTATACAACGACAATATAGAGTCCGGTCTTGGTTGCGTTTGTTCTTCGTAAGCTAGACCTAGCCCCCCTTCCGTTTTTATCTCAAATATGCAACTGTTACACGCATAGTTGTAATTATGTTATTGTTAATAGTTAGCACGTCAAGGTTTGATGTGGATGAAGGTTACATTAATAGAGGCCTTTGGTATTTACGTATTTACTTATTCTGGTAGTTTTTTAATTAGACACATCATAATATAGGAACCTTAGGAACCAAACCTTTCACTGAGTTATTGGTATCGTGACCAAATGCCTTTAAAAATCAGTTAAAGTTGTAATTTAATTTAGGTAAATTTTAGACCTTTCAAATTCAAATATGATAAAAGAGGAGACTAGTTCCTAGAAAGCCGACATAGATCTCAGATCCTCAGATTTACTGAACTAAATTTCGTTTTGATATTTGATATTAATTTTTAGATTGAACGAAAACATGTCTCGTAATATGAAAGGCAGTCTAGACGGAGACACTTGATACCTTCAAGTATCTAACTTTATGAACAAAATGAGAAACTTGCACAGACATGTCACTGTATTGATAGATAATATGCCTCTATCGTATGATATTGGTACTATATCAGATATCAAACAATGAACTTTCAATGTTATCTTTACGAGCGAACCGGATTAGGGAAATACCTTCGCCGTATTTTCCGTGAGTAATTGCTTGATTGGCACAGAACTTGCCGTATGATATAGTTGCTATGGTAGTTATCTACTACCTACATACAACATAAAGTGTGTTTATATTTAAAAAATAACTATTCTTAATATAGAATATTACACAAAAGATCGAGCTGCGATAACCTCTGATAAAAAGTCCCAAGAGTAAAGCTAATCATAGGTCTTCTCATCTTATATACCTATATAGTGAGTTATATTGAGCTTTATTTAAATTAATCCTTATTAAAAAGGAGAGAAAGTTAATAATGTAGATTTTATTCAAAGATAAGTTTGTAAAGTTAAACGTTAAGTACGATCTACGATCTACGCAGATAGAATGATGGACAACAGAAGTCGATTATCAGTCAGAGCGGATCCGTTTTACATACAATGCCCATTCAATCGAAAATAAAGCAGGTTCTAAACATTAAATGTGAATGAAAGATGCTTACAGCAGAAGCTTTCCTTATGATTAATTCCAATTAATATGTGATGCTATGCTTTTGTTTATATATCTGTCCAACGGTATTTTATTACAAGCTATATGGAATGTCAGAGCAAAAGAAACGCCTCGCCAAATAACACCCGCACTTCTAACGGACGGTTTCTGTATTGTAAATCTAAGTATCTATCAGTCTGTCTCTAACAACCTCAATCTCCTTATTTCCAGATCGGCAGATCTTCAGAGTCGCCCATAGACTTCGTGGTGATGGACACGGTGGCCGGCGACAAGACGGGCGACACCAAGGTGCAGCAGAGCACGATATCGCGGTTCGCCTGTCGCATCCTGTCCGACAGGAATGACGTCAACAACTGCAGGATCTACGCCGCTGGGTTCGACTCTTCGAGAAATATCTTTCTTGGGGTAAGTAGGAGAGTAGAGGAGATGGAATATCTTTCTTGGGGTGAGTATGAGAGTGGAGGAGATAGAAGGAAATGTGGCGATTGGTTCTAAGGTTAAGGTGTTTTCAGATATTCCTCGGTTTTGCGTGGCATTTGGGAGTCAATCTATTCTGCCGCGTTCTATAGCTAGAGTCATATCGAAGACACCAAGGTGCAACAGAGCACGATATCGCGGTTCATCTGTCGCATCCTGTCCTGTAGGAATGACGTCAACAAATGCAGGATCTACGCCGCTGGGTTCGACTCTTCGAGGAATATCTTTCTTGGGGTAAGTTATGAGAGGAGGAAATGTTGGCGGTTGGTTCTAAGGTTATGGTGCGTTCAGTTATGCCCCGGTTTTGCGTGGCATGTGGGAGTCACTTCTGTCGTACTCTGGAGGCATACCTATTCGAAGAGTATAATAGATATTACTGTTTTCGCACTGTTTAATATGTGAATGTAATATAAGAACCAACTATGCTAAAACCTAGTACTTATCTAGAGAATTAATTTAAAAAACGATAAAAAGGTTATTGCTGGCGGAAATGAAATTAACTTTTAGATTTAACTGCAATGGTGATATAAAAGTGCAGGTAGTAAATTGGTTTGTATCAGTTTTAGAAGCCGAAATACCTGTAAATTCTAGATTTCAAATGTAATTAAATTATTTCGTATGTCCACATGCAATTATTGGCGAGTATTTGGTATTTCTAGTTATAAATCCCTTTGTCAGTATTACTAACTATTTGTGGTCAGTAGTCACACACAACACACAACAAAACATTCGTTTGAAACTATGTAGCTTTGTCATATTCAGTTAATTAAATCGACAGGAAAATTTTATTTGGTAAATGTAGTGGGATTTCCTAAATTTTATCTAAACACCTGTCAAAGGGTTGAGTATTGTTGACAAATGTATCAAAAACGTATGTAAGTAGGTACCTACTTGTATGGTATGTGTGGTATGAGGTTTGAGTATGGGCAGGTATACGTATTATTTTGTCGTGTGAAATTTCTCTTTTGCTATTATCGGAGTTGTATAATCGATAGTTTCGAGCCAGGGTCACGGTAGCCTGTCATTTTATTCATACAAACGTACGTACTTTCTATACATAAAATATAGGTATGTAGTTATACTACATGCATGTGTATAGCTACGTAGTTAGTAACTAATAGGTTAATATTACGTACCTATACTTGTTATATGCTTCACAGACCAACATACATAAGTACCTATTACGTTTGTTATGATTTATAATTATTTTATTGCTCTTTCACTACATACCTACATCCACTAACTAAGCAATATAAATAAGCGTATTCAGTTTCTTTGTTTTAAAAATATTGTTTAATATGCACCAGATTATTTAACTGAGAGTAAACCTTATGACTAACAATGGACTAATTCAATCTATTTTTACGAACTTACCACATCTTAAGGCTTTAAAACTGCTTTCTCTAGGTTAAGTACAGTGCGCTTCATAAGTAGCTAGACTAGGTATAGACTTTAGTGAAACTCACAAATGCCTATTAATTCATAAAAACGTCGACGGATTGTGAAGTAATTTGATGATGTACAAAAGTGTGTAGCTACCGATGAAACTGACCATAACTATCTAATCTAAACCCCAAAACTCAACCAACCTCCCTCACCCTTCCAGGAAAAGGCGACGAAATGGACGGAGAACCACGAGATCGACGGGCTCACGACCAACGGGGTGCTGATGATGCACCCTCGCGGCGACTTCTGCGGCGGCCAGGCGACCTGCGGGCCGTGGCGGGAGACCTCGGTGGGAGGAGCTGTCTTTTCGCTGAGGGAGAGCCGGTCCGCTCAACAAAAGGTAATGATGCAGAAGAAAATCTTTAGGTCACAAAGGTATAGAAGAAGACACATTTTAGGTCGAATTTCAGGTGCGGGTGGAATGTGTCACAGCGAGATGCCATTGTATTGGTGTGAGCTATGCCGCTCAATCGCTATCTTCTCAACAGAAGGAATGCCAATGGCAGAAGACACTCTTTCGGTCTCATTAGATGGCACGGATGGATGATGTCAATACCGCGCGACGCCATTGTCTCGCTATGTTTAGAAACTATGTCGCTCTGGCAGTAGGGACGTCCACTCGTATCACTAGCTACTGAAGGCCAGGGGTGCTGATGATGCCCCGCGCGGGGGCTGCTGCGGCGGCGACCTGCGGGCCGTGGCGGGAGACCTCGGTGGGCGGCGCCGTGTTCTCGCTGAGGGAGAGCCGGTCCGCTCAGCAGAAGGTAACTTGACCAATGAATACATATAAGACACTTTTTTAGGTCCCATTAGAAGCACGGGTGGTAGGGCAGCCATTGGTTTACAAAATGGCAGAAGACACTCTTTAGGTTCCCTTGCAGGTGCGCAATGAAGAGCAGGTGGAATAACCCAAAAACGCGCGACACCTTTCTTCTGTCTTCAACTATTGGTCACGTTAGGAAAGCGAGTTCAATGTGTCAAATGTGCGCGATGCCATTGGTTGACGCCTTATGCCGCTCGGTCGCTATAAATTGGTCTATTGCGGTAAGAACCCGTTCCGAATTCACTCGCATAATTAGCTCCTGAAGGCCAGGGCGTGCTGATGATGCCCCGCGCGGGGACTGCTGCGGCGGCAGGCGACCTGCGGGCCGTGGCGGGAGACCTCGGTGGGAGGAGCCGTGTTCTCACTGAGGGAGACCTGTGCAGCGATCACAGGATTCGATACTATTTTCGAATCTACACAAACATATGGAAAAAGAACAGTATCGAAAACTGTCACTGTCAAAATGTATAGCAAATTTGTCAGTTCCATAAGTGACATTTGTTTTTTCCATAATATATGTTTGTGTAGATTCGAAAAAAGTACCTATCGAATCCTGTGATCGCTGCACCGGTCTGCTCAGCAAAAGGTAAGCTAATGGTAGAGAGTCTTTGTAGGTTCTTTAAGAGGCGCAGTGGAATGGTCCGCTAAACAGAAGGTATAGAAGAAGACACTTTTAGGTCGAATCTCAGGTACGTGTGGAATGTGTCAAAACGACACGCCATTGGTGTGAGCTAGGCCGCTCAATCGCTATCATAGACTAGAATATTATAACTGGATCGTTATCTTCTCAACAGAAGGTAACATCAGGACAGGACCAGAAGACAGAAGAAGAACGGATGGAATGTGTCAAATATGCTAGATGTCATTGGTTAACGCTTAATGGCGCTCCTAATCCACCTATATTAAAAAAGATAAATTATAACCTCGTCTCAGCTTACCATCTCAAAAATACCTACCACAACCTCATCTCACCACACACTATCCTCTCATCCTCAGGGTCTCCCGTGCCAGGCGGAGAGCAACGTGCTGAAGGACGGCACGATGATCGACCTGTGCGGCGCCACGCTGCTGTGGCGGAGCGCCGAGGGACTCAACAACTCACCGGTAAGTACATTTCCCGTGGGAATTCCGGGATAAAAAGTATCACATGTCCTTCTCCTGCTTCTTATCTACCTTCCTACCAATTTTGAGACTAATCGGTTCAGTCGTTCTTGAGCTATAATTAGTGTAACTAACACGACTTTAATTTATGTTATGCGGTTCCCCTCATCTGGCCTAATCTTTATTGCCCTAAACTCGTTTCGCATAACTCGTCAGGTCTAAACTTTTTTGGTAGAATCATCACTTCGTCAAGACTTATGAGGCATAAGACTCGTTTCGTCTAAAACTCTTTTGGCACAAACTTGAAACACCTAAGTCTCGTTTGCTCTAATTGTTCGTATTTATAATCATGTATAATCTTGTTACTTCTAATATTATCTTGACAAATACTATATTAAGTATATTTTAAATGTACAAATTGTGGTATTTTTCTCCTACATCCCGAAAATCACGATATTAAATGATCAAAATATCGAAAGTGAATGAGCATTATAATTATTATTACAAACGCCATTAAACCCCATGGGATCGAAACCTAAAGATAGGTGCGACGACGAGCAAAGCGAGGAGGAGCGTGTTAGGTGCACATTATCGTCAAAAGCAAAGCGGAGCGCAGCGAAGCGGAGCGGAGCGTTTCCCACATAGCGGCCACAAATACAAGGCACCAGTTTGCGCTATGTAGGGAGACGCTCCATCAAAGTTAAAGCCAAACGAATATGATTACTTTATATAACCTATGCCATAGCATTATTAGGCTATTCAAGATTTGGCTATACCATTATTAGGCTAAACAAGATTATGCGAAATAACTTTTAACTAAAAGAGATTTATGCCATACGATTTTCGGCGAAACGAGATTTTGACCAAACGTTACTATGCAATACGAGATTAGGCAAATAAATCTTAGGCCAAAAAAGGTAGAACCTTATGTTATGAAATACATTCATCATGTACTTGTATTTTAAGCATACTCCTTACTGACTTGTATGTACAAGAGTACAATAAACTGTGCTTATAAACTTTTCAGGAAAATAACCTGTTTCAATCCTTAACATAAATTTATCCTTCGAGCCGGATATGAACCAGCGACTAATTCATGTTAAGGATTGTAACAGCTTATTTTCAGCTACTTCTGAGTTAAATATCCACCCTTTCAATACATACACATTTGTACAGAATAGGCTTGAATTAATTATCTAACCCCTAACTCTCCAATCCACAGACAAAGCGCGACCTAGAAGCGCTAGTGGACGAGCTGAACGCCGGGCGGCCGCAGTGCCCCGTCGGCCTCAACACGCTCGTGATCCCGCGCAAGGTGTCCCCCCAGCAGGACCTCAACCAGCCCTACGTGTACCTGCACTGCGGACACGTGCAGGGTATGTACGCACTATGTACAGTACACTATGAGCTACAGTCGCGTGGCAAGGTGTCCCCCCAGCAGGACCTCAACCAGCCCTACGTGTACCTGCACTGCGGACACGTGCAGGGTATGTACGCACTATGTACAGTACACTATGAGCTACAGTCGCGTGGCAAGGTGTCCCCCCAGCAGGACCTCAACCAGCCCTACGTGTACCTGCACTGCGGACACGTGCAGGGTATGTACGCACTATGTACACGCACTTAGATTATGTACAGTCAGCAAAAGAGTATGTATGTTACCTCAGCGAGCTACCCTCGCGTGGCAAAATATAAGCCGCAGAACAGGACCTCAATCCTATATGTATGCACTTACATACAATAGAATATGATCTACAACATTCTGGTGACTTGTCGACTGCACAGAAAATTGCAGTCTAAAAAGTGAAAAGTAGGTGTTAGATATGGGAACACCCAAATATTCCGAAAAACTTTTTTCCGAATTTGATAACCCCGAATATGTAATTTACGAAATATTGCAATACCGATTTTTTAAAATACCGAATTATAATAATCACGAAAATTATAATTTCGAATATTATAATCACGAATATTGTTATTACGATTGTTAAATATACGAATGTTAAAAATACGATTACTTTAATATACGAAAAATAAAATACCGATTTATTATAATCACGAAAAAGTCAAATACCCGATCGGAAATATGATAATTCGTGATTTTGAAAAAAAAAAACATAATCGTCTTTAAAACTTTAGAACCAAAACCAAAAGATAGGTGCGACGACGAGCAAAGCGAGGAGGAGCGTGTTAGGTGCACATAGATATCGAAAAACAAAGCGGAGCGCAGCGAAGCGGAGCGGAGCGTTTAAAATATAGAGCAAAACAATTGCTAGCATTTTTATGGTGTTTAAACTTAAAAACCTTAGGACCTAAACCTAAAGATAGGTGCGACGACGAGCAAAGCGAGGAGGAGCGTGTTAGGTGCACATAGATATCGAAAAACAAAGCGGAGCGCAGCGAAGCGGAGCGGAGCGTTTCAAATATAGAGCAAAACAATTGCTAGGATTTTTATGGTGTTTAAACTTAAAAACCTTAGGACCTATACCTAAAGATAGGTGCGACGACGAGCAAAGCGAGGAGGAGCGTGTTAGGTGCACATAGATATCGAAAAACAAAGCGGAGCGCAGCGAAGCGGAGCGGAGCGTTTAAAATATAGAGCAAAACAATTGCTAGCATTTTTATGGTGTTTAAACTTAAAAACCTTAGGACCTAAACCTAAAGATAGGTGCGACGACGAGCAAAGCGAGGAGGAGCGTGTTAGGTGCACATAGATATCGAAAAACAAAGCGGAGCGCAGCGAAGCGGAGCGGAGCGTTTCAAATATAGAGCAAAACAATTGCTAGGATTTTTATGGTGTTTAAACTTAAAAACCTTAGGACCTATACCTAAAGATAGGTGCGACGACGAGCAAAGCGAGGAGGAGCGTGTTAGGTGCACATAGATATCGAAAAACAAAGCGGAGCGCAGCGAAGCGGAGCGGAGCGTTTTACATAATATAGCTTAAAAAATATTGTTTTTATACGGATTATGCTGTTAATTAACCCTCTATTCATAATATATAACCATTTCTTATTAACTAAGAAACATTTGGGAATTTGTATTTTCGGAATATTAAAACTTCGGGATTCGTAATTTTAACAATTCGATAAAATAAAAAATCGTACTTTTGAAACATCGAAATAATAATATTCGGAAAATTTACTTTCGTCATTTTAATAAATATGTTGTTTGAAATTTCGTTTATAAACTATTCGTGATTTTCATTATTCGGAAACTTAAAATTCGGGATTGTGAATTATTCGGAAGTATGAAATTCGAAATTTTAAAAATCGTTTTTTTCATATTCGTAAAAAAGTAATTCGGAATTATGTAGTGTACCCGTTAGATATATACGCTAGGGTATCCCTTAAATTCCCTTCTTCTTACCTATCCTATATGATATAAAATCCTATCGCACAAAATTCTTTGTTGCAAAAATTTCGTCAAATACAGAACCAACAATCCGACTTACTATATATACTATTGCCGTTGAGAAAATGCGTTTTTGTCATTTGAAATCCCATAGTTATTTGATGACTGCAAAGCAGTCATCGTTTTTGACAAAAACGCATTCCCTCATCGGCCGAAGTATACCGTTGCGATCTCTCATTACTTTCTATCTTCCTATTTTAACCACCTTTTCCCCCCACAGGCGAGCACTCCTGGGGCCAAGAGGGCTCCGAGACCGGCGTCCGGCGCTGCCCGATGTGCCTGACGGACGGGCCCGTGGTGCGCGTGTGCATGGGCATCGAGCCCGCCTTCTACGTGGACGTGGCGCCGCCCACCTACGCCTTCAACCCGTGCGGGCACATGGCCAGCGAGCGCACCGTCAAGTGAGTGGCACGTGTTGCATGTAGGGAGTGACTAGATGTGTCTTAACAGTAAGCAACGAGACTATATTGGCGCGTTACGAGACGGTGTGCCTAAATAGTCCTATTAGAGGTGTCTAAATACTCCTATTAGAGGTGTCTAAATACTCCTATTAGAGGTGTCTAAACACTCCTATTAGAGGTGTCTAAATACTCCTATTAGAGGTGTCTTAATAGCGCGCGCAATGATATTGGCGCGCTATCTTTAGGAACTATCTATTGCTCTGTCTTTATCTGCAAATGGCAGAGGATGCAATCTAGGTCTTATTAGAGGTGTCTAAATAGCGGACTATGTTAAGGAACTACTGCGCGTTCTATCGCTCTGTTGCCATCTGCAAATGTCCTCGGAAGCGCCAGGTCCCACTGGCCACGTCCAGTCCAGTACACTCGGGTCCTCGTCCTTGCCCGATGTGCCTGACGGACGGGCCCGTGGTGCGCGTGTGGATGGGCATCGAGCCCGCCTTCTACGTGGACGTGGCGCCGCCCACCTACGCCTTCAACCCGTGCGGGCACATGGCCAGCGAGCGCACCGTCAAGTGAATCGCGGTGCTGACATGTACCAATGAGTTCTGAATTCAAGTGCAATTTATATACATCATCACTCTTACGGTAAAGAAAAACATGTTCGGGAATTACATATCATCATCACGACCCATCACTTCCCCACTACTGGGGCTCGGGACTCTTGGCCGCGCTGGCCTAGTGCGGGTTGGTGGACCCCCACACAAGCAAGCTAGTTCGGAGAGAGTTGTCGGGTAAGTTTCCAACCCAGTCAGATGTTTACAAGCTGCCCGAAGGCCTTTGACTAGGCTTAATGACTGGTGTCGAAACACCAACGGCATAGCATATTACGTATACATGTATGATATACACGGATATCCGTCCCCAAACTATGCTCAGTTAGAATGCACTTGGTAGTTGATGAAATTGAAACAAAAAATCCTCAAAATTTATATTCTTTCAATATTATGTCGTTTACTAGCGCCATCTATGGTTAAATTATTTAAATAATCTTAAAACTGCTGTCTCATATTTACTTTCCCTCCACACTGTATTATGTATTTTGTACTGTTATAATGTATGCCTAAATAACACATCTTTCTGTCCTCCTCCCCAGATACTGGTCAAGCGTGGACATCCCCCACGGCACGAACGGCTTCCACGCGATCTGCCCGTTCTGCGCCGCGCCGCTGCAGGGCTCGCCCGGCTACGTGCGCCTCATCTTCCAGGACAACCTCGACTGAGTGAGTGTCTCACACACACACACACGCACACACACACACACACACACACGCACACACACACACACACACACACACACACACACACACACACACACACACGCTGCAGGGCCCGCCCGGCTACGTGCGCCTCATCTTCCAGGACAAGACCCACACAGAGACAAATGTCTGCCCTGGCCGGGTTTGAACACGGGGACCTTCGGCATAGTAGTCAGCCTCTACCCACTACACCACTATTCCATTCGGCACAATCATTTCAATCGTATATTTTAATTTGTTTCAGATGATGCCGATAAATGGTGCCTGCAACGCCATAATTATAATATCTGTTTGTCTAAAAATGCAATGTGTAAGTCAAACGATCCAAAATCAAATGTTAAAAATGAAATTGATTTATAATATTTTATCCTCAATGAGATAATTATAATGATAAATGAAGAACAGTATACATTTTAACAGTTAATGATTGATTATTTTAGGATTTCTATTAGATAAAACAAAAAATAATAATACCGTTTCTTAGTGCTGTTTATTTTTGATGCAGTTGATGATTATTCTAAAATATTTTATATAAATCCTTGTCAAAATTCCAATGTGTTTTTAATTGATTTATATTTAGAAATTTATGGAATTATTTGATAATTCACAATATTGATTGACTTACACATTTAGTAGGGACAGTAAGCTTTCGCTAATAATGTAAAGTTATAAATTATTCAGCCTAATAACACGAATGATAGAAAACATGGAATCTCACCTATAGTCTTATACTTCAAGAAAATATTCTGCTTCAGAAATCCATTGTTACATACATTCATTTATTTAGGAATAAAACAAAAAAATATGTAATTGCCACAATAGCGTAGTTAATCATTTTTATATTAGCGTGAGATTAAACTCACAATATCATCAAAAATGAAAAAGGTTTCTGCACTCTTGTGGCATAGACTTATAGAAAAAATATATGTTTTGCATAAATAAATGTTGATGTTCTATACTAAGATTTAGTTGTAATATTCGACTAACCACGTGTATTTATTTGTTAAAGTCAACACGAGTAAGATATAAAATGCGGTGATGTTTTAAACGAAAATGGACTAACAAGCCTTACAACAGTTCGCAAAGAGAGTCCATTTTTGTATGACTTATAATTTGTAACTGAGAAAAAATGGGAAACGACTAAAAAAACTAATATTTAATGCTTTGTAAGTATATGGCTATTTAAAATACTTTATGTTTCTTAGGTCCGATATTAATTGATTGAAAGATATTTTAACATTCAATTAATTCTCTTAATTCGTAGATAGCATTGTGATTGTACATAGCAGTTCCTCTTATATTATGTTTTAAGTAATATTTCGTGTGCTTCGCGCTTAGTTCAATAAATTAAGAATGTGTTTTTAATATGATAATAAATTGTCGGTCACCGTCTCACGAATTCATTTTGTCATGTTTCACGACCATGTTGTAGTACACCATAGACTTTGGAATGTGTTAACAGGCTGCTTTTTAAATAAAAAAAGCATTTTTGTTGTATACTTCAAGCTCAATTTTGTCATATGATGTGACATTGTCGATCTCATCCATCCCTTTCGATTCTTTCACAGACCGTTTAAATGGTAACTACGTAGCATAGAGTTATTACTATAAGTTTCATAGACATAGGGGATTTTAGCTTAAAGTTTAGTTTTTGTACAATTCGAGATCACTAGTTAGTGGAGACACAAAGGCGCGCCATGCGAGAAGGCACTAAGTGAACGTTGACCTAGCCATACAATAATGTGCCTTGTGGATTGCTGATAGAAGTAACCAGAATTTATGAGGATTATGAGCTGGATTGAAAGTACAAAAGGATCAATTTGCATTAACTTTAATCACCTCCAGCCTGCCTTCTTGTATGGATCGTGATGTTGACGTTTGACTTTGACCATTAACTAACTATTAAAAGGTAAGGAATGTTATTCATATTTACTTACATACATACACCCTATTTATACTGTAAGAGATATCTCGACTCGTATGCTGCATGACGCAAGATTGAAAGAAAAGTGGTGTTAAAAATTATAATTGGACAGTAAAACAAACTGTTTCATCGTCTTATGCCACGCGACTACCATTATTGTATTAACCACTTGAAACAATCTAAAACCTTTTATGTTTGTTTATCAAATTCAAAACTAGAAATATAAGCGTCAGTGGTATTCAGTACAATGGCATGACATACATGTGTACATATATTATTAGTTTAAATAAGAATGTTAAAAAAAACGATTCTGTTAGCTTCATAACTCTATAGGCTTACGATGGTTGAAAACCTGGCATATCAAGAACTTATTGTAGCCATAGTCAAACGTATATATAGATTATTTGATTTTCGACTAGTTAGATACCATCGTGGGTCTAGTTTTAAACACTTTGAAAGCTAAATTAATTTGTAGATGGTTATAATTATAAAGAGTATGTAAAAAAATCCTTAGACAAATTGAATCTGTTACAATAACAAGTGAAACATTGCGTTTACTATACCTTTAGTCTTGGGATATATGCCTTGATTATTCCTGACTATAAATCTTAACTATTACCATCGATTATGTGTGTGTATTTACTTAGATGAACAATATTATATATGATTATATTCAGGAAAAAAGCAAAATTATCCGATGTAACATTTGACTACATAGATTTACTGTTCAAAGTTGTTCATCTATCTATTCAGTAAACATAACAATGAAATTTAACATAGAAATGCATAACAATATATTTAAGAGGCTGTGGTTAATGGACTGCTAACTAATATTAAGGCGTGTATCTTAAGACTGGAGTTTCGCCCCTGGCTTTGAGAGCCGGTTTCCGAAATGTACAAGTTTGAAATGTTAACACTTGTACGTTTATGAAACTGGCCACATCTAGCATGCTGTAGTAGCGTGATCGCGACAAAATAGTGTAATATTAAAAATGGATAGTTTAGAGAAACGATTAATTAAACGATGATAATAAAATTACGATTGTCGGAATCAAAATAAACGTAAGTATGTACCTATTTATGAAAAATCGTATTATTTATATCCCAGATTCCCTATTCCTTACTAACTTGAAATACACTTGAGTACACACTTTCACGTTTATAATAATTATAAAGTAGGATTTAATTCAATGGGATGGCAATGCATTGCAGATAGTAATACCTACATTATGTATAAAGATAGCTACATTTCAGAGGGTTGGGCCCGCTTGCGAGTCACCTCTGACCACCTGTAATGGTATAACATGGCTATAACTATAACATAGGTCAGTGAAGAAGTACTCTACTTAGGTAGTATGTTCCGAGAAGTTCGGGTCAGGAGTTACAAGTTGCATTTGCAACTATTTTATTTTTTTATTTTTTATTTTTACATTTTCGTGGAGAACCAACAGCATTTTGTTAATAACTAAATATTACTTATGAACATATAACAACTAGATGCCATTAACAGGTTCCCGCATATAACACAAAAGTAATGACTGTAAGTAGGAGCAAACAAAAAACCGTGACAATTAAATAAAAACCCAAATAGGTACCTACCACAATCACATAAAAAACAAAGGGTCTTATTAATTTAAACTAACAGCACACATTTATGAGATGATGTTTCATTGAGGACAAACTGTTGCAAAAAAGATCTATGTCAGAACCAGTAAAGTGTTTGTTAAAAGTTCTACAAGCTCTGATCAGGAATGAGTTTTGTCTGTAGTTGGTTTTTGAGGTGGGTACATTTAATAACGGTTTCAAACGGGTCAGTCGAGGGGGTACTCTTAGTCCTACTTTGGACAGCAATGCCGGACAGTCGATATTACCCTTCACTAATTTGGCTAGAAATAGTACGTCGGCAATCTCTCTGCGATTTTGAAGAGATAAGAAGTGCATGTTGCTGCATCTTGTTTGATAGCACATTTTGGGTAGTTTGAACTTAAAACCAAGAAACCGAGTAAACTTTTTTTGTACTCTCTCCAATCTGTTTATATAGGTTTCGTATTTCGGATTCCATATTTGACTAGCGTATTCTAGGTGACTACGGACATATGAACAATATAGTATTTTTAAGGTCTTCATTGACTTGAAAGGTTTTGACACACGCATAATGAAACCCATAGCCCTACTAGCTTTGCCCACAATGTTGTCAATATGCGAATCGAATAATAATTTTGAATCATGAGTAACTCCAAGATCTTTAGTGCTATAAACCTGATTAAGTGATTGATTTTTAATTTTGAAGGAGCACATGAATGGCTTGCGTTTGCGAGTAAACACAATAAAATAGCACTTGTCAACATTGAGGTCTAGACTATTATTTGTACAATACTGGTCAAGCCAAGGGCGTACCCAGGATTTCAGCTAGGGGGGGGCAGCTCTTGAGATGATGGTCGGTCGGGTATATTGAAACAAAAATCATGAAAATTGTCTTTTATTAAGGTCAACTAGTCCAATTGCGTCTACGGGCCAAATTAATCTTTTCGATCCTATTTGAAAACGGCTTTATCAATATTGAATAATTCCATCTAGTTACAGTGGCTTAAACTAAATACTTTACATGAACTGCAGACAGATGGTGTTGTAGTCAACATAATATTATCCAAGTATTCAGTCATTTTGTGATTTGCACATTTTTTTGAAAGTTTGGTACTGTGACAGGTGATTGAAAATGTGAATCTAAAGTTTTCTTTATCAATTGATTTTATTCAGTAGGTATTCTAAACAATAGTCATTGGGCTACTTATATAGACACAAATTTTCAATGACATAGCTTTATTTGATGAATTAATGATGTTAATTTTTTATGTTTGATCTTGGGGTAAATGCGTTAGGCGTAATGGGGCTATTGCGATTGTTGCAACGCATTGCCTCAAAACAGAAATCGTCAACCTTTTAATACATACATAATTATGCTCACGACTGTAGTCACCCGCTTTTCACTGTAAATTTGTATCGCCGTTTTTTAATGAGTACAATGCACTAAAGTTGTTGGGTATAAGTGTAAGTGTAGTGTACAACCCGACTGTCAGATTTTTTTAAGCTGCCTGAAGGCCTCTGACTAGGCTTAACAACTGCTGCCGAAGCAGCAACCGGGACCCTTCATCGGTCATCCTTCCAAGGCTGACCGTGCCATGTGTTAACCTCAGTGATCAGTTACGATCACTGAAACCAGCTCGATAAGGATTTTTACTATTTATGAACACCAAACTTATTGAAGAGTATGGGTTTTGCCATGCACATATTTTAATTGATATCTAAGTTTAATACCCGTATTTGATCCAATCTTACTATTTTTCTAAAGAATATAAATGAGAGGATGTATGGATGTTACTTTATTTTATTCACAACTGTCACTCGGGTTCCGCTCATCTCGCATAATCTTTATTGACTAAAACTCATTTCGCATAACTCGTATGGTCTAAACTTTTTTGGCCGAACCATCACTTTGCCAAGACTTATGTGGCATAAGGCTCGTTTCGTCTAAAACTCTTTAGGCACAATCTTTAAACACCTAAGTTTCGTTTGCTCACATTTATGTTCGTCTATACCTATGTATGTATAATCTTGTTTCTCCTAATGTTATCTTAATAAATAATATATTAAGTATGTAGTAAATGTACAAATTGTGGTATTTTTCTCCTACATCCCGAAAATCACGATATTGTATGATCAAAAAATCGAAAGTTAACGACCAATATAATTATTACAAACCCCATGAGATCGAAACTATTCGAAACCTAAAAATAGGTGCGACGACGAGCAAATCGAGGAGGAGCATGTTAGGTGCACATGTTCATCAAAACCTTATCGGAGCGCAGCGGAGCGTTTTCCAAACAGCTGAAACAATACAAGGCACCAGTTTGCGCTATGTAGGGAGACGCTCCGTCAAAGTTAAGCCAAACGAATATTATTACTTTGTATAAACCTATGCCATAGCATTATTAGGCTATTCAAGATTTGGCCATACCATTATTAGGCTAAACAATGTTATGCGAAATAACTTTTTACTAAACGAGATTTATGCCATACGATTTTCGGCGTAACGAGACTTTGACCAAACGTTACTATGCAATACGAGATTAGGCAAAAAAATCTTATGCCAAAAAAGGTAGAACCCTGTCACTCACCACAATTAAATCTACATTCTTACTCACTTTACAGGAGTACTTAGGTAGTTCTTTTATCATAAATATGTTATTTGGATTTATCATGGAATAAAATAAAAATTAGACGCATTTTCCTGATTTCTACTAAATCATCTGTGAATTCGTCAATAGTTTCTTTTGGCTAAATTAACTGCCATACTATGCCAAAAAAAAAATAACGGGATAAAACTCTCTTATTTTTTTCACGGAAAGCTTACCTATTTAATAGTTACATACTAAAACCACATTTTAAAAACAAAAAATACGTTCAAAATCACGATTTTTTAAAGACACTAAATAATAAACTTTTATAAGATTCCAGCAAAGAAATCAATGCTTTAAATTTCTTAAGAAATAGTTGTTCAATAGTCGTTAGTTTCTTAAAGTAAATATCTCACTTTTACATTAAATTTTTCATACCTTTGCTCCCATTATTCCGAAAACTTTTAGTGATCTAAAAATACAACGTAACCCCAGTTGACCTTAATTAGTTTGATTAAGATACAAAACGTAATAGGTAGGTAGGTAAGAGTAGATAACACGATTTTAATTCCGACTTGGCAGGAAAATTTACGTTTATTTTATCTTCTAGGGGGGGGCAGCTGCCCCCCCCTGCCCCTACCTGGGTACGCCCTTGGGTCAAGCCTTTGAAGAATGCAGGCATATTGCATAGAGAGAACAATGCGAACTCTGGTGTACCCAGTAGCCCAGTAATCCGGTGTAGGTAACCTACCCTCCAGAATAAACATTGAACGCTATCCTATTATAGTGCCACAAACTTATCTGTTCCGGTGAGAGCGAACTAAATTGGTCCATACCTCATTACTTACTAATGAATTTCATATTGACATGACATAGATTATATGGACCAATTTAGTTCGCTCTCACCGGAACAGATAAGTTTGTGGCACTATAGAAGTTTACGCGTGACTTCATTGTTGAATAAAGAAAAGTATCATTCCCAAAACGTTTCCAACTTTGGTGTATTTTTTCTTTATGTTGGCCTCCATGGCTAGGCTCGACCATAGAGAAAGAACTGTCACTGTCAGATCGCGAATGTCAACTGTCACTGTCACTGAGAATTTGGGAAGATGCGTCGATGGCGTTTGTTTTGTATAATCTTGGATTAATAAACCTTGAATAATCAGAATATAACTCAGATTACCACAATGAGCGAGCGGAAAAGCAAACAGAGCGTAAGTACATACATTTTAACACAAAAAATAACAATAACCTAACCTTATAATGTCACCGACTTTTTAACATGAATAATTTCAGAAAGCGGACATCGCGAAGCAGTTTGACTTGCCTGAACGGCAGTCGAAGATCACGTCGCTGCTGCACCAGGCAGGGCAGGCCTACTGCATCTGCAGGTCCTCGGACAGCTCCCGGTTTATGATGTGAGTATTGGTGGCATTTTGTAAACAAACATTCATTGATCACGGTTCTGGTGATTATAAAGTCTTCTTTAGAATGTTGGTGACTACACTACGGCTCAACTAAGGTTTGTTGACTGCCCAAGGTGTGCTGGATGTGTAAAATATAGTTAATATGACACTTGGATGTATGGAGTGACGATAACTCCATTCTCAGACCTAGTACATACAATTTAGATAAATTAGTACTCTACTATAACTTGTTCAATATCTCTTGTATCTAAGCATCTTTTCTTTGTATTCAACTCAAAACCCTAACATTACTGCATTGCTTCATTGTCATTTACAGAGCATGTGACGCCTGTGAAGAGTGGTATCACGGAGACTGCATCAATATATCTGAGCGAGAAGCCAAGTACATCAAGACCTATTTCTGTGATCGCTGCCGAGAAGAAGATCCGAGTCTAAAGACCAGGTTCCGTCCTCAAAAAAGGGAAAATGAAGCTGATTCAGGTAATTTTATGCTAAATCTTTTCTACAGTCTTGTATAGCAAGGTTTACAATAGCTTAATTAATAGTTTGTAGAAAACACCTTATAATTGCATAACTCTTGGAGTTCAAACTGACATGCATGTATGACAAGAATGTAGAGGAAGCAAAAGAAGTATGTCAGGATCATGGCTTGTGGAGGTCCATAGGTTCTATCTGCCAGTCTGAGAGCCAGGCATGAGTATAATTTATGTATGAACCAAATTCTAATAATATCAGTAATAAATACTTATCTTGCAAATAATGTTTTGTTTTTGTCACCAGGTCGTGATGACAGAAAGAAGAAAAGAAAAGAGAGAGACCATTCCGAGAACAAATCTTCCAAGAAGACTAAAGATAAAGACGGGTGTGGAGACTGCAGCGGCTGCCTTCAGACCACTAACTGTGGCTTGTAAGTTTAATGGTTATCTTAATAACCTTATCATGTTAAAAAAAAAACATAATTCCATTCAGCCGTTAGCTACCACATACAGATACACAGACATGTTAAACTTATTACACCCCTCTTATTTGTTGGGGGTTAAGAATGATTCAATCTTCAGGATTGTTTTAGTAAGTAGAAAGTGTTGGTCTTCTCTGATTAAAAATATTACGATAAAAACCACCTAAGTTGACTACCATGTGAGTAGAAAAAGCTGTACAGTAAGAAGAAAGTGAGTTTTTGTACAACCCACATCCCAGCTACATATTAAAAAATGTAACAAAATTTTGGTTTTAAGTTAAAACTTGGTTTCAGCTGCGATGCCTGTGAGGAGATGTTCAAGTACGGCAGCTCCCACAACAAGAAGCTGAAGTGTGTGCAGTGGACATGCGTCAAGAACCAGCAGAGCACCAAGAAAGTGTCCAAACCATCCAGGTATAAAGGAGGATATTTTTATTTATGATTTGCAAACATGTGATCAGTGTGTATAGTAGTGTATACTATGATCAATGGTTTTGAGAGACTATGGCTGGATATAACAATATTTTCATATTATTTTATTATAATTTTGGTAGATATTTGTGGTGTGGTGAAATTCCTGCCTCCTGTCAAGTCGGTCAACACAGGACATAACATTTTTAAACATAAATCGTCACTTTTGAAATCCAAATCTTATCAACATTTATTTTGACCAACCAAGACAACCTTAACAATAAACTCGCTTATATCAACAGCAGTGCCCGAAGGAAAGAGAAGAAACACCACGAGAAAGAGAGCTACGAACCAGAGGAATCCATTTCGCACCTGCAGACCTCAGCCCCGAGGCAGTGCTACGGGCCTCAGTGCACGCGCGCCGCGCAGTACGGGGCTAAATACTGCTCTAGTCAATGCGGACTGAGGCTGGCTACGGCTAGGATCTATCAGGTATCTGAATCTTCTAGATTAAGATATCATACATAATAATAATAATAATAAATAATAATAATAAAAGTTTATTTCAATAAAAATAGCAACAACGTTACAGACTTAATCTAGACAAAATAGGTTGTACAAATGCGTTGTGAGTTGAACCATCATAACCCTAAGCTAGGAATGATCCTGTATTATAGGGTTATGATGTTTCTCCGAGTCGTTCGTCAAGTCGCGCGCCTTAGACTCGCGCGCCTCGCGAGTTGGTATCTTCTGTTTTTGTATATCGTCAACTCGCGTGCCCATGTAAAGTACGGTCAGATGCAAACGAATTGAAACTAAAAAATATAGTTGAATATTGTCTCCCTGGCTGATTAGCATAAGAAGGTACCGACTAGACAGTCGCCATTAAAGTAGATGCTTTGATTTCGGGATAAAGATACAATAAAGCCTATGTTGGAAGTGCGGAATGAGGCAAAAGGGGATGTGACCTATGACGCATGATACCCAAGTTTGCTATCTCTCTCATCCCGTGCGCAAATTTTACCTGTCATAGCTATGTCCTTCATGTTTTGTTGCAAAAACCGGTCTAAAGGGTTAAAACATCATTGTTTTAGTGACGTCGTTTTAGTGTTACTCCTAATTCGAAGCAGAGATGTACAGTGCATTACTTACAGTCTACATTACAGCGCAAAAATATTAAAATGTGGCAGTTTTTACTGATTTTGATGTATTGTGGGGGTAAGCCTATAATAAATTAACTTACTATGTATATTACCAAGTCTACTTTGCCGTAATATAAACACAGTGTCACGTTTTCGTTGTGTTACCGTTATATTAAATATCGAATTAGCACTAAAATTTAAAACAAATTTCGTTTATTTCATTGGTCAAAGAGACAGACCTAACTGTAACAATTACTTCCAGGAAGTTCATCGCAAGCAGGTCCATCTAGTAATAAAACTGCACATGAAATCATAACATCCCAGCGAGGAAAGTCGGTACTGCTTCGTGCAGGTTATAAATATAACAAAGACCGAACAAATAAAAATGGTTCTTGTGTTTGGAGGTGTTCGAAGAGAACAGTTTGCCAAGCGAGGTTAATTACTGATTTTATTTTAAAGTAAAGTCCTATAAAATACCCTATACATTTTAAGTAGTTACCTTAAACATAATAAATTATAACTTTTGTGGCTGACTCTACATATTTTCACAGTCGAGCGAGTTGACGACAAAAAAAGTAGGTAAATACGGGAGGGGCAACTCGCGCGTGGCGCGCGAGTCTAAGGCGCGCGACTTGACGAATGACTCGTTTCTCGAGTCGTTCGTCAAGTCGCGCGCCTTAGACTCGCGCGCCTCGCGAGTTGGTATCTTCTGTTTTTGTATATCGTCAACTCGCGTGCCCATGTAAAGTACGGTCAGATGCAAACGAATTGAAACTAAAAAATATAGTTGAATATTGTCTCCCTGGCTGATTAGCATAAGAAGGTACCGACTAGACAGTCGCCATTAAAGTAGATGCTTTGATTTCGGGATAAAGATACAATAAAGCCTATGTTGGAAGTGCGGAATGAGGCAAAAGGGGATGTGACCTATGACGCATGATACCCAAGTTTGCTATCTCTCTCATCCCGTGCGCAAATTTTACCTGTCATAGCTATGTCCTTCATGTTTTGTTGCAAAAACCGGTCTAAAGGGTTAAAACATCATTGTTTTAGTGACGTCGTTTTAGTGTTACTCCTAATTCGAAGCAGAGATGTACAGTGCATTACTTACAGTCTACATTACAGCGCAAAAATATTAAAATGTGGCAGTTTTTACTGATTTTGATGTATTGTGGGGGTAAGCCTATAATAAATTAACTTACTATGTATATTACCAAGTCTACTTTGCCGTAATATAAACACAGTGTCACGTTTTCGTTGTGTTACCGTTATATTAAATATCGAATTAGCACTAAAATTTAAAACAAATTTCGTTTATTTCATTGGTCAAAGAGACAGACCTAACTGTAACAATTACTTCCAGGAAGTTCATCGCAAGCAGGTCCATCTAGTAATAAAACTGCACATGAAATCATAACATCCCAGCGAGGAAAGTCGGTACTGCTTCGTGCAGGTTATAAATATAACAAAGACCGAACAAATAAAAATGGTTCTTGTGTTTGGAGGTGTTCGAAGAGAACAGTTTGCCAAGCGAGGTTAATTACTGATTTTATTTTAAAGTAAAGTCCTATAAAATACCCTATACATTTTAAGTAGTTACCTTAAACATAATAAATTATAACTTTTGTGGCTGACTCTACATATTTTCACAGTCGAGCGAGTTGACGACAAAAAAAGTAGGTAAATACGGGAGGGGCAACTCGCGCGTGGCGCGCGAGTCTAAGGCGCGCGACTTGACGAATGACTCGTTTCTCCGATATAATGAAACAGTAGTAGGTAAAAAATATACAAAATAAATTTAAGTAACGCCGTAACTTGATTTAGGATTAAAATAAGAGTGTGTGCCTAAGTTGTAAGTGTATGACTCTGAGTGTGTATGTGTGTGTGTGTGTGTGTGTGTGTGTGTGTTTGTGTGTGTGTGTGTGTGTGTTTGTGTGTGTGTGTGTGTGTATGTGTGATGTGAGTATGGAGTAATGTTATAGAGTAGAGCGATGCAGTTGATACATAATTTATGGAAAAAGTATTTTGATTGCAAGGTATTTTTAGTTATGTTATCATGAAGTCATAGTCAGGAGCTTCTCAGTCTCTTCATATGATAAGTCTGATAGCCAGCTTTTTAATTTACATTTAATTTCAAATTTATTAAGGGGGTAAATGTGCAAACTTTTATTTATTTTATTATATACTCTCGAGCTAAGGTTATCCAATTGGCTATGGGCAAATACCGTACGACAACTTTTTAACTCGCAAACAGAAAAACCCTGTCGTCTGTTTAGCACTTTGGCATCCAAGGGAAGGTATAAAAAATAATATAATCGATATAATCTTGTAGATTAGCAGTAGTTTCAGAGATGTAGCAGCCATTTTGTTTTTCCGCCATCTTTTTCCGTCAAAATGGCGCCCGAACGCAAAATTGGCCCTGCATTAATCGCATTTGGACAGTAAGTAAACCACCCTGCGGTAAACCTCTAGCTACATCTGTAAAAAAATCCGCAAAATTTGCTTTCTAAACAATATTCTGCCGCTATTATTTGACCAGTAAGTAAAGCAACTTACCGTAAGCCTAGTACACTAGGAACCAGAGGAGTCAATATCTCACCTGCAGACGTCAGCCCCGAGGCAGTACTACGGGCCGCAGTGCACGCGCGCCGCGCAGTACGGGGCTAAATACTGTTCTTCAAAATGCGGACTAAGACTGGCTACAGCTAGGATCTATCAGGTATGTCTTCTAGATTAAGATTTGCTGAATAAATCGACCTAATCTTCTAGATTAGCAGTAAATTTGGCGCCCATTTTGTTTTACCGCCATCTTTTTCCGTCAAAATGGCGCCCGAACGCAAAATTGGCCCTGCATTAATCGCATTTGGACAGTAAGTAAAGCAACCTACGGTAAACCTCTAGCTACATCTGTAAAAAAATCCGCAAAATTTGCTTTGTAAACAATATTCTGCCGCTATAATTTGACCAGTAAGTAAAGCAACTTACCGTAAGCCTAGTACACTAGGAACCAGAGGAGTCAATATCTCACCTGCAGACGTCAGCCCCGAGGCAGTACTACGGGCCGCAGTGCACGCGCGCCGCGCAGTACGGGGCTAAATACTGTTCGTCACAATGCGGACTAAGACTGGCTACAGCTAGGATCTATCAGGTATGTCTTCTAGATTAAGATTTGCTGAATAAATCGACCTAATCTTCTAGATTAGCAGTAAATTTGGCGCCCATTTTGTTTTACCGCCATCTTTTTCCGTCAAAATGGCGCCCGAACG
Source organism: Plutella xylostella (assembly GCF_932276165.1). Lineage (NCBI taxonomy): Eukaryota > Metazoa > Arthropoda > Insecta > Lepidoptera > Plutellidae > Plutella > Plutella xylostella. Next base: position 8,710,104 of record NC_064005.1, read on the forward strand.
CAAAATTGGCCCTGCATTAATCGCATTTGGACAGTAAGTAAAGCAACCTACGGTAAACCTCTAGCTACATCTGTAAAAAAATCCGCAAAATTTGCTTTGTAAACAATATTCTGCCGCTATAATTTGACCAGTAAGTAAAGCAACTTACCGTAAGCCTAGTACACTAGGAACCAGAGGAGTCAATATCTCACCTGCAGACGTCAGCCCCGAGGCAGTACTACGGGCCGCAGTGCACGCGCGCCGCGCAGTACGGGGCTAAATACTGTTCTTCAAAATGCGGACTAAGACTGGCTACAGCTAGGATCTATCAGGTATGTCTTCTAGATTAAGATTTGCTGAATAAATCGACCTAATCTTCTAGATTAGCAGTAAATTTGGCGCCCATTTTGTTTTACCGCCATCTTTTTCCGTCAAAATGGCGCCCGAACGCAAAATTGGCCCTGCATTAATCGCATTTGGACAGTAAGTAAAGCAACCTACGGTAAACCTCTAGCTACATCTGTAAAAAAATCCGCAAAATTTGCTTTGTAAACAATATTCTGCCGCTATAATTTGACCAGTAAGTAAAGCAACTTACCGTAAGCCTAGTACACTAGGAACCAGAGGAGTCAATATCTCACCTGCAGACGTCAGCCCCGAGGCAGTACTACGGGCCGCAGTGCACGCGCGCCGCGCAGTACGGGGCTAAATACTGTTCGTCACAGTGCGGTCTAAGACTGGCTACGGCTAGGATCTATCAGGTATCTAGAACTTGATGTAGAAACTCCGAAATTAGAAATTTGGTTGCCATTAGTAATTTGGTGGCCATTTTGTCGTTCTATGGCAGAACAGGTCTACTTGCTCAGGTCTTCAAAATGGTGGTCGAACGCGAAATTGGCCCACTGATTAATATTTTACAGCACTATTGGTGTATTATATCCTGAATTATTCGCATTTTATCAGTAAGTAAGCCAAGCGGCCTTTTTGTTTTTGCGCCATCTTTCTTCATCAAAATGGCGCCCGAATGCCACACTTGCTTATTTTATTTTATTTTATTTAGCAGACTTCACTGCAGACGTCAGATGTACTGTTTCACCCAGATATTGACATGAAATTCATGTGTTCTGCAGTATTCATAAAGTAATTGTGTTTAATATATTATTGTCTTCCCAGGTCCTCCCGCAACGTATCCAAGAGTGGTCCCTCTCCTCCTGCCGAGCCGAGGAAGCCAACCGGAAGGCTCTGGAGGTGGTGCGAGGGGCTTTAGGCAAGGCGCAGGCGGCGCTTCGGTCGCTGGACAAACAGCACGATGAGATTGATGCCATGCTGGCGCGGGCCAAGAGTAGTAGTATTGTGCAGAGTGTGGAGAAGGTATGGTGTGAAATGTAACTACTATATAATAATATAGTATATAACATGGGAAGGCCTTTGCCCAGCAGTGCACACGTAAGAGGCTACAAAAAAAGCATTTAGGCACAACTGTATGTTTCCACGGGAGAACTTAATACTATAGCAGCCAGAGATAAACCACGCAACTGTAGGGATTTGAAAAAAAATGACCAAACATCAGTTTTGCTGTTTTTTATGTATGTAATACTCGTACATTGGAGGGCGAAATTAGGCTGGTCTTTATACGTATTATTACCTCTATGTGTAAAGACTGATACCCGAAGCGATAGTAAGAGAACGCCAGCTACCAAACCGCTTTTCGCTCTATCCTCAATTTCACTTTATTCCAATATTTATCATAAAAAACCTATCCCTTTTCCCCACAGGAAGCGGACGACGAGACCTCAATGTACTGTCACACGTGCGGACACGAGATCCACTCGCGGACCGCCGTCAAGCACATGGAGAAGTGTTTCATCAAGTACGAGTCTCAAGCGTCGTTCGGGTCAAGACATAGGACACGTATAGATGCACGGACCATGTTCTGTGATTACTATAATGCTAACAACGGGACGTATTGTAAGAGGCTTAGGGTAAGTCGCTGTGTTTATTGCGTGATTTAAGATTAGAAGTTTAGTTTTGGTCGCCATTTAGTCAAAAGATTCTTTGGTCGCCATTTTGAGGATGTGAATAAGATGGCGGTAGAACAAAATGGCCGCCAATTTAACTGTCAATGATCGCATTATTAAGGCTTATTATTGAGAAGATTCTGTCTATGTTTGATATGCGGTTGCGGTTTGACAAAGTACAAAAGTGTAAAGCTATTTATGCAGCTGACTGTACGTTATACATACAACCTTTGAACCCCACAAAACCCAACACCACCACAAACCTAACCCAAACCTCCTTCACCAGGTAATGTGTCCAGAACACTTCAAAGACCCTAAAGTCAGCGACACAGACGTATGCGGCTGTCCACTAGTGAAGCGAGTCTTCGAGCCGACTGGAGAATTCTGTCGAAACGCCAAGAAGTCCTGTCTCAAACACTACCAGTGGGAGAAGTTGAGGAGAGCTGAGATTGACATGGAGAGGGTGAGGCAGTGGTTGAAGTTGGATGAACTGGTTGAACAGGAAAGGAGTATAAGGCTGGCTATGGCTTCCAGGTGAGATAGAAGGAAATATGAGTTTATTCGTTTTTGTAACGTTAGCTTGGTAATTGATGACCCCATTTGTATGCTATGGAAAAGTTAAGTCAATACTCAAGCCCTAAAGGTACTAATCCGTGCATCGCGACAGTCGTAGGCCTTTCGACCTTTCGACTGTCAGAGTATGAAAATGTATGGGCCGGCTGCGATAGGCATATAGGGGACAAAATGACAGTCGCGCGTGGCCGACGACTGTCGCGATGCACGGAATAATACCTTAAAGTTTGGGTTTCCTCTTTATAGTTCAATGCTCTCATTATGTATTAGGAGATTACGTACCTAAATATTATGATCAAGAAACAACCAACTTCAGCATTGGTCTTTCACGTAGTGTATCCTACAATTCTTGCACTAGCCGTTATGAAAAATCCCTAAATAACCTATTTATTTCCCCAGGGCTGGAGTGCTAGGCCTGATGCTGCACTCGACGTACAACCACGACGTGATGGAGCGTATCGCCGCCGCCGGAAACAAACCCAGCGAGAACGGCAAGAGCGACTCCTGACACAGACACAAGCGGGAGAGAAAGAGAGGGGAGATGAGACGAAGTGGTCACGCAAAGAGTAGCGGCGAGCGGGAGAAGAAGGTTGTGGGTGATGATGAATAGTGTGGTTTGATTGAAGTGATGTAACACCAATGATGTTGGCATTGGAAAACTATGTTATGATAATAATTTTGTAAAAATACTCATACTTCCTTAGCTCTCGCTAGCTGTAGCGTTGACTGTTGGCCCAACAGTAGAAATCAAAGAAGATAATAGATGGGACTTTTCTTATTAGATTGTATCGTTAGTATGCTATCAGTATCTCTAATGTAAAGAGATAGGTAGTGTCTGATGTCTTGTCATCACTAATGTATAGTGGTTTAAATCCCAACAACTAGAAAATGTTAGCCACTATTGGCAAATAAAAACAAAGACTTAATTGTGAATTGTACTGTACATAATAATATTATAATTAAGGAATTGATTTTGTGGTGAACCATTCTTATGCTTGTAAGAAAATGAAAATAAATGTCTTAGTATTAAGAGCAACATTTTTACTTTCTTTTGCCTTTAATCGTGTTGAAATATTAAAATTATCCAGCGGCCACTACACGGGTTCGTTATCGACGTCTATAAACTCGTCTAATGACTTGTTTCACCAATATCAGCGCCGTATTTATGGCGAATCACGATATAGTGAGGTTTATCTACGTCGATAAAGAACCCGTGCACGGGAGCTGATTGGCATAGCAGTATCGTATCTCTAATACGAGTACTTTGAGATCTTTGAAATTCTTTACAAAACCAAAGGATTTATTAAATATTAGGGGGCAAGTGCATTTAAAATAGCGCACAGAATACGCTTAGTTCCGCCCCAACACTTGCGTCGCGGCGCGAGCGAGACATATTTAGTAAATAGGGTGACCATCATGGTGACATGCAATTAGGAAAATTCAATTCAGTTGCAAATCCAATCCTACTCGAATTGTACATATTTTATGTAGGTAAGTAATAGTAGATTAGACTCTTGAAATGTTTGTGTAGAAAAATCCCTCATCTTGAACGTCATGTCCTGGCTGTCCTGCAGTGTATTACGGGCCGTTTTTTGATTTGCTTTGAATCCGCTAAGGCTATCTGCAATAATATTATGAAGAGATTGAGTTTTTATAGAGTAATTCTTCATTAGTATTGAAATTTAATAAGTAACTAACTACTGAATCGATATGAAAAAATCTTTCCCCATCATAATGCTACATTATCTGCCCATGGTCACCCTACCGTCGTCACCCTACTCCCCTCCTCAGTAGGGTGTCCAAACGAGGCATATTCTCCACGGTTCCGTTTAATTAAAATCATATTAGCTCTGTCCCCGCGGTGGGCGTGACAACCGACAGATCAAATGACGAATTTTGGCCAAATGCGTCAAAAACGCAACTTTTATAAATCGGACAATAGTTTGGTTAGTTATGGATGGTTCTGGTTAATGTAGGTTTGCAAATGATGATTGGGTAATGGATAATGCTTTTCGAATGAAGTTTGAGTCTGCATACTGAACTAAACCATTATTTATCTTTTCTACTTATACAGAATTGGATTGGATCCTACGCTGTCTGTAGAAGGTACCAGAACGTTATAAAAATAACTAAGGCGATGACATGAGATGGGCATATTTTAATCGGAGTCAATTAAAACGATCAAATACGCTACGTATCACGATCACAGCACCAGATAAATGGGTAAGTATAAGAGTTTGTAAAATCCATAGTAGTTAACTAAGTAAGTACCTAAATTAACTATTCAGTTTGGAGCTGTTACAAACCCTCAGACAGAGCTTCCGCACTCACAGACTCATAGTTATTTATATCAAACTTAATACACCCTTGTTTTTAAGTTGTGAGTGAGAGATGAGAAGCGACTTTACAATAGACTCGGCTAAATAAAACAATTAGCCCAACACATTTCTTCGCTAACAGACAAATCAGAAATACAATCCCGTTTATATTGAAGCATCGCCACGTGCGACCCCCTTCACTCTAATATCTCCCCTTCTGTATAACAATAACAATTATAATATTGTTATAATTGAAGCGTGTAATCCCGGCGACATGTTTTGCTAAATCCTTTAATTTGACACAGATAAAGACCCTCGGTTTTGATTTTTGACTTTCACTTTTGTGTTATAATCCCGGACACTCACTGGATCTATTTCGCATCTACAAAGCGAACTTTGCAACAGAAATTATTATCATATTATTCTTCATTTGTTTAAAGCTAAAAGTTACCTAATGCAAAAAAAAATAATCTACATTTTACCAGTTGCAAAGTTAGCTTTTTCGCAATCTAGCAGTTGCCTACAGTTCCTGCCTATACCTAAATCTGCAGAGGATATCACATCGATCGTTGGAGTGGAAAGTTTATCGAGTGTAGACTAGGTAGGTAGGTGTACCAATAATTCTTAGTGATTAGGTGAGTTCCTATCTGAGGAACATCTAAGCTACCTACATCTTATAGAGTATCAAATTCAAATGATTTATTGCATACTATGTGTGTACATGGTGTTATATTCTTAAAGGCATCCTCTAACCACTGAATATAGAAGGTAATTCGGTTCACTTGCCCCGTTGCACCTGCTGACAGAATTCAATGTCTGTTTCACAAATCCACATTCACCCTGCGACAGTCGCCGACAGCTGGCCATCAGGGTGAGCCGGGGATATTCGTCACATTTTGACACGAAATTAGCGCGAATTAGGGAAACAGGGGTGGCCATTGCGTATAATGTGACATATTGGTGGAGATGGAGATAGATTAGGTCGTTTGATTTTATTATTTTATTTCGCTCTTTGCGCATTTCGTTTTAATTAAGTATAGGTAATAATTATAATATAGCGTTATGGATGTTAGATAGTAAACAAGACCTCCTACCTATATCTCTTGAAGCCTTGTCCGTGACAGTATGGATCAAACAAAAGAGGATAACTCAAGGCCCTCAGGAGCTGTTTCAATTTTAATTTCAATTTGATATCTTCAGAAGTTCTTTCGACTGATCTTGATATTCATGGGAGACAAGGACGGACATTAAAACGAAGTGATGATTCTACATATAATTAGGTATTTATTATTTAATTTCGCGGTAAGTAAGTAGTTTTATCAGTAACATTAGTTCAAAATTAAAGCAAACAGTAAGTTTTTAGGTAAGGTGTACTTAATACCTTAGGTAGGTACTTACCCAAAAACGTATCTTTAAAAAAATATACTTACAATACAATAATTTTCAGTAAGTAAATTCAAAATTCTGCATCCGCTTTTCCAGACATCTTCAGGCCACACCCCTCAACACCCGCTGCGACCAATCAGGCTGCACCACCCTTATTCCACCCCAAGCTCAGCCAATCCGGGACGAGAAATCTGTCGTTTCCATGGTTAGGGGTCCAAATACGAACCGTCATTGAAATCAGGACTTTGTGTTGTAGATGTGATGGTAGGTTTTGGATTAGGTGGAGAAATTAATAAAATCTGGAGCCATATTTTGGGGGGGTATGTAGCAGTTATAATATTTTGATTTAGTGCAGTGTGGTCGGTCGTTGGCTCAAGCTGGTTCTAGCTGGCTGTATCTGGTCGGTAGTCAGTGCCTCGGGGTGCAGTGGTGCAGTGGTTAACTCTGGGCGTGGTGAGAGAAGGTATCAAGATTCATTTCCCGCTGATGTCCTACGGCAGCGAGACGCCGCACGTTTGGAGTAGCACTTCTGTGAGTTATGCATTATCATTAGGTACTAATAATTTTATTCAATGTCCTGTGTGGTCACTGTGGTCCTCCCTTCTCATAAATACGTCTAAGCATACCAAACACCGTACAGCTCAGTAGGTACTCCCGATAGTAACCTACTTACGTCGAAAAATTAATTAAAAATTACATTCTTCTATTGAGGGGGCATACCTATCGCGAAGTCAAAACGAAGTAATATTGACAAGTGCCTGATACTAATAGTGTCAAATTCAATACCATTTGAATCCGAGAATCGTTGTCAAAAAAGTAGTAGTATAACATGCCATCGAGGCTTTAAAACACCAACTTTTACTATCACACACGCCACACCTTCGTTCGACAATGGCAAGATATCAACTTATGATACACGCTATTCGATCTTCAATGGCAAGGAGCTGATGATGGAGTGTTGTCCCCAGGGCAGCGAGGTGTCCCCCTACGGGCCGCTGTGGGACGCGCCCGCGCCCGTGCCCTACCCCGACATCCTGGGCTTCCCGCCGCCCGATCTGGGTGAGTACCATAATGGTCTATCAAAAGGAACCGCGGTCCAAGTGATATTCCTTTAAATATTATTACCTGTTCCCGCGAGCTTCGCTTTGAAATATTTTCCCGTGGGAATTCCGCGATAAAAACCATCTTCTTTCTTCAAAGCCTTAAGCACTACCAATCATTTTTTCAACATCACCAAAGGTTAACTGGTAGAAAATGCTGCTAGCATTAAGTTCGCCTTTGTACCAATTTACTTTGTGCAATAAATAATTTAATAATAATAAAAAGTAGCCTATATGTTAATCCAGGGTGTGAGCTACCTCCATACCAAATTCCATTACAATCGGATCAGCCGTTTTGACGTGAAGAAGTAAGAAACATACACACATACTCACAAACTTTCGCCTTTATAATATTAGTAGTAAGTAGGATTACTTCTACGTATCTATGTATTATGGTAAGTCAACAATGTACGGGTAAATGAAAGTAGCCTACTCGAGTAACACTTTTTATAAGTCCAGCGTAGCCGAGCAGTCGACGACTGATGCTAATCGGACTGGCTAATCTTTTCAAATCGGTGACAAGCCTTAATTATCCATAAATATACTATACACTCACGTGCAAAGAAACAGTTCCACTTACAAAATTCCTACACTAAATGGACTAAATTTTTTTTATAAATTTAATAAGTTTAAAATTTCAAGAAAATGTTTACGTTTCTTGTTGGTAATATTCTAGTGAGCTTTTAAAAGTACCTACTTCAATATTACAGTCGGCATCATTAAGCTAGCTTAGGAATAACTTGGTGCTTTTCTGACTGGAACTTTTTCATTGCCCGTGAGTTTACTTCATGCTATTCTAAACGATACCTACCAAAGCCCATCGCAACTGCAAATCCTATCTATGCAACACGAGGGCTACCCTTGCTTGACGAAATAAGGAGTTTAGGAGAGCTCTCATGCAGGCAGCGCTCCAAAATTTCCTATTTCGTACAGCAAGACCCCCCCTCCAGTAGCTAAACCCTATCGCTCACAGTATGGTCGGCGGCAGGGCGCGGGCGCGCGTCGCTGCACGGCAAGAAGCCGCGGCGTCGCGTCGCCTCCATCGCCCAGCGACGTGCCGCCAACATACGCGAGCGACGCCGCATGTTCAACCTCAACGAGGCCTTTGATAAGCTGAGAAGGAAGGTGAGGAATTCGCTGGTTGATCTGATAAAATTGTTCCACGGCAGGTCTGCCCCAATAAATAAGATGACATCGCTTTCTCATAGTACAGGAGCAAGGCAGGATAATCAATTAATCAACCATAATGAGTTTGAGGCTTTGATGAACTGAGAATGGATTGTGAGTTTTTGCATGATTATTTTAGCAGAATTTAACACACCCAGTCTATGCAAGCTCTCCAGCTACATAGGTCTATCAAGCAGCGCCACAACATCCTTCTGCCTTCCTTATTCGCTTCCGCCACTTCTTCGACAATTCCGATTCTCTGCTACTGCAGTAACCATATTATAATCTTATCCTACCGCTTCACCTCCACCAATAATCCACTACCACTGCACTGACCACCCCATGCACCTCTGCCTCTACACTCAATGTGCCAAAATTCTACGCTGGCACCGCTTGTTATCAGAAGCCGAGCCTCTGCCACTGCATTATACTATAACAAGTCAACCCAACACTCCTCCACACTCCAGGTACCAACATTCCACCCTATAGCTAGGCAGGCGCTAGGCCGCTTCTTCATCAGAAGCCGGGCCTCTTCCATTGCACTACATACAAACCTAACCAACGAACTCACCACTCCCTCCACACCCCAGGTGCCAACATTCGCGTACGAGAAGCGTCTCTCCCGCATCGAGACTCTCCGACTGGCCATCACCTACATCGGCTTCATGTGCGAGCTGCTGCACGGGTCCCCCCCGCGCGCCCCGCCGCTCCCCCGACACGTGTTCGACGGGGACGTGCCTTGGTGCGCCTAGACGGGAGACCAGACACCAAGACGCCTAGACCAGACAACAGATACAGAGGATACCAGCTAAGTAGAACACACAACTCTCTAAGAACTGGTAGGATGCGATTGAATCCTCGATCGAAATGGAAAGGAGACGGCCGGCATATTTGGTGGAAATTGCCTTTCCACAATCTGTAGGATGTTTGTCACCAAACCTGCGTGAATTTCTAAAAACTATACCGTGCTGAATTACGCCTCAATGACGGTCGAACGAATAAAGGTATACCTACTTAGCTGCTGTTAAATATGATTAACACCTTTTACTTTAAAATGACAATAATTAACAATAGTTATATTTAAGGTACTCATAAATGTGTATTAGCAGTAGGTAGCTATAGTCTATGGCTATAGTATGAAGCGTACAGTGCTCACTAGTCATTAATTTTATTGTAATTTTAAAGCCAAAATAATCAAAATGCTTTCAAAATAGGTAAACAGTACCTTAGACATCAGATGAGTAATTTTATTATTCTTGTTTTTGTTTTGTTATAGTTTTCGTTATTTTCAATATCCTTAAGATTAATTATGTAAGTACTTAACTAAATAAGCTAATAAAAAAAAACTACGAAAACTCTCTTACAATTAATTTTATTGTAATTTTAAAGCCAAAATAATCAAAATGCTTTCAAAATAGGTAAACAGTACCTTAGACATCAGATGAGTAATTTTATTATTCTTGTTTTTGTTTTGTTATAGTTTTCGTTATTTTCAATATTCTTAAGATTAATTATGTAAGTACTTAACTAAATAAGCTAATTAAAAAAAACTACGAAAACTCTCTTACAATTTTAATTTCTATTCGACTAGTTATTTAATTTTAGAAACTCACCACAGTTACCTATTCTCTAGGTACTCGTACTTATTACAAACTCTCCACTCTAAAACTGACTGTAAAATGTGTTTAACCTAACGCAGTCCCTCTGTCTTTGAGGTACACAGTTTTGTGTACAGTAAGGGCAGAGAAACCTGACCCCTCTCAGAAGCATTGTTATCAGAGGTGGTCAGGTTTCTCTGCACCTGACCGTACAAGCCCTTTGGCGGCTCATGGCTTGATGGTGTCGAGGATCCACTGCATGTACTTGGACACGTCCGTGTAGTACCCCGCCGCCCCCGACCCGCAGTTGCGGGGGCCCGTCGACACCACGCCGTACTGGGAGAAAGATGGAAAACATATGTATTTTTGCACAAGACAAGAAGGTTCCAGACTGACCCCGTTATTCATAGAAAATGGAGGTTTTAGCTATACTATTAGGTCCCTCTCTGTCAAGGAACACATTGCTTGACAGAGAGGGACAATAGAAAGGCCGATTACAGAGTTATTGTAACGCTTCTTATATGCTAACCCCCTTATTCATAGAAAAGTTATAGGACGTTTTAGCTATTGAACTGTTTTGTCTTGAAAAATAAGCGAATAAGGGGGTTAGCATATAAGAAGCGCCTCAATAACTCCGTAATTGGCCTTGCTCATCCAATCACTACCAGCTACTTTATTAAGGTCGTTGGTTTAGCGGGCCAGATAGCATCCCACACTACTATCGCCTTTTCGTGGTATCCACTCGAGAAATCGTTTACTCCATCGGTCGTCACTTCTTCGACATAGGCCTTTTTGGCCGGCCCACGTCACTTTGGGTTGCAGATTTTAAAAGCTATTCCACTTACAACTCTGAACAACTTTTGTTCTACGAGTTTTGGAAATTCGCGAAAAAAAATTTTAGTTCTCCATACTAAAAAGTCACATGACCAATAAATTTTCTATGGAAAAGGTTGTTTTCGTGAGTTTTGCAAAACTCGTAGTACAAAAGTTGTTTAGAATAACCCCCTCAGTTACTCCCTATCGGCATAATGTACCCTTTTTGCAAGACCCTGTAAAGCGCAGGTTTCCCACTAAATACTCTTCATAACTTCCCGGCAAATTATCCGCTAAACACTCTTAATAAGTTCCCGAACTGACCTGTATATACCGGCTCTTCCCGGAGTGCAGCCCGGCGACCATGAGCGGCCCGCCGGAGTCGCCGCTGCACGAGTCCTTGCCCTTCTCGCCGGCACACAGCTTGTTCACCGTCAGGTCTGGCTGCGACTCTGATAGCTTTCCTCTGGAAAAATTCAAGGAGAAAGATTAACTCTTGCCCTTGCCCATTATTATCAAAGACCTTTAGAAGTAAGTATGTTACATATACCGGGTGTATACCTTGGTCTAATATAGTAAGATATATAGTAAGGACGGTCTGTTATATAGTATTCATCCCGGCCGACGGGTTGGAGATCACAGTAAATGAAAGTATGGGCAACAGAAGTTAGATTCTAGCTTTAGCCGTGTTGTACCTACCTACGATTCCCTACATAAAACACGGCTGATGGGTGATGGAGGTTATGATAGTGGACCACGCCACGACATACGGTGGAATGTCTAGGGACTATTTTAAGCACGTCAATCACTTGTATCCTCCATAAAATATAAAAGGAAAGGAGTAAGGTTCAGGCTTAGGCTATCTCTAAAACTCACTTATGATACGAGAACCGGCAGTCCTCAGGCGTGTGCACGGGCACATTGACCGTCATCAGCACGGGAGACGGTAGATGCTCCTCCGTGAAGCCCCAGCCCGCGAGCGTGGCGTTCTCTCCGGCGAGCGCCCGCTGGCGGAGAGACGAGGAGATCGGCAGGCAGATCGGCTTGGCGTTCTCTGGAAGATGATGGCACGTTCTGGATTGTTTCCTTTTATAGGGAATTCTTGCGAAGTGGAACATCCACCACTTACCTCGCAGTTCAGTTCGTAATGAGTCAATGAAAGATTTGCTGTAGGTTTAGATATTCGTTTGGCTCCATAATGCCACTACATTCTGATGCCGGTTTATCGGTACGGACGACCTAAGGATGATCTACATTGATTAAAGGTATCTGCCATCCCATGTTCGGCTATTAGCTGTAATTTAGATTTATAAGATAAAGATACATAAAAATAGTTTATTCGGTGCCTAGCTCTAGCACCACACACAGCTTACATAAAGCTTGAAATTATGACTTACTGGGTGTAAAATTGACTTCTTTCTTGAGCCTTAGAAGTCCAATATCGTTTAGGACTGGACCTGGTTTGCCGCTGTATTCTGGGTGGACAATAGGCTCCGCTACTCTTATATCCTGTAAATATAAAATCAATAAGAACATATTTAAGTAAGTACCTGAAGTAATCATAAAATATTTGTTATGCACTATACTTATAAATATATAATTTTTTAAGGGACCTTCGAGGTATGAAAATATTGGGAACACCCAAATATTCCGAAAAACTTTTTTCCGAATTTGATAACCCCGAATATGTAATTTACGAAATATTGCAATACCGATTTTTTTAAATACCGAATTATAATATTCACGAAAATTATAATTTCGAATATTATAATCACGAATATTGTTATTACGATTGTTAAATATACGAATGTTAAAAAATACGATTACTTTAATATACGAAAAATAAAATACCGATTTATTATAATCACGAAAAAGTCAAATCCCGATCGGAAATATGATAATTCGTGATTTTGACAAAAAAACATAAACGTCTTTAAAACTTTAGAACCAAAACCAAAAGATAGGTGCGACGACGAGCAAAGCGAGGAGGAGCGTGTTAGGTGCACATAGATATCGAAAAACAAAGCGGAGCGCAGCGAAGCGGAGCGGAGCGTTTCAAATATAGAGCAAAACAATTGCTAGGATTTTTATGGTGTTTAAACTTAAAAACCTTAGGACCTAAAGATAGGTGCGACGACGAGCAAAGCGAGGAGGAGCGTGTTAGGTGCACATAGATATCGAAAAACAAAGCGGAGCGCAGCGAAGCGGAGCGGAGCGTTTCACATAATATAGCTTAAAAAATATTGTTTTTATACGCATGATGCTGCATTATTCATATAACCATTTCTTGTTAACTAAGAAACATTCGGGAATTTGTATTTTCGGAATATTAAAACTTCGGGATTCGTAATTTTAACAATTCGATACAATAAAAAATCGTACTTTTGAAACATCGAAATAATAATATTCGGAAAATTGACTTTCGTCATTTTAATAAATGTGTTGTTTGAAATTTCGTTCATAAACTATTCGTGATTTTCGTTATTCGGAAACTTAAAATTCGGGATTGTGAATTATTCGGAACTATGAAATTCGAAATTTTAAAAATCGTTATTTTCATATTCGTAAAAAAGTAATTCGGAATTATGTAGGTAGTGTACCCGAAAATATTTTATCCTTTTTTAAAATGGTTTATGCTGGTGTGGATCACTTTTTCTCCACTAACATCTCTTACTATCTCCTGTCGCCTTTTCATATTCAGATCGTTCGCCATAAACCCAGATAGCAACCAAACGAAGCGCATTTTGCAGGCATTTCCTACGCAACTATTACCACCATGGCATTCCTCAATTGCTTCCCACCTGTATACTACTCTCGCACTGTATCTCATGCTGTCCCACGCAGTCCTCCACAGTCCGGTAGTCGTACTCGCCGACTCTGACCCCCGCGATGTTCAGCCCCTTGATGCAGTGAGCGGCCGTCAGCACGTAGCGGCTGTTGATGAGGCTGCCCCCGCACTGGAACTTCAGCCCGTCTCCTGGAAGATAAATAGATAATTATTTATTACACACAAACACAGAAATTACGAAAACCACAACATAGACGGTACAATTGGCAGCCTCATATTTTCTTCCAGACTACCTCGGAGATGAGAAATTAGCATGTTATAAAGATGATGAAGAAGTTAGTTGGAAGAGTTGTAAGTCTTTGTGTAAAGCACACGTTATTAATGAAAATTAAGCTACTATGTCATGGCAATGCCGTGTTCGATTGTCGATAAATCATCCTTATGTGCATCACTTTGTTTATTTTTATTATGAGAGTCCATCTGTTTCCATAAGAGCGCCCCTCTGGTGCGTTCGTTATAAAGTTACGGACACACTTTTTAAGACAGTTCCTTTGGGCGACGCGACGCAACGTAGCGCAACGCACCAACAGGGCCTTACACTAACACACCGAAAGAGCCTTAGTGCAGCGCTCTTTTGGAGATCTAAATAAATAAATAACACTCACTGGTCTTATAAGAGATGAGCACCATCCAAGGAAACTCATACAACCCGGCTGGCCCTCCCCCCACGATGCGGTTCCCGTCCACGAACCCGCAGTCCTGCGGCAGCAGCGCCAGCCCCGGGTGCCGGTCCAGGGAGTCGCCGAGCTGGGAGCAGCATACCTGGGGAATGGGGGAGGGAGATGGTTGAAGGTTGCCTGTAGGAGCTCTTAGTGATACCCTATTGTTCCTTGCATAAACGACTAACTATGTATTATTATTTATTTAGTTTTTTGCTTATATTTAGTGTGTAGTTAGGTAATAATAACTTAAATTATACTATAACCTTGAGTAAGTACACTGTACCCCTTTTATATCTCTAGTCCATCCATCCAAAGGTTGTCTGGAAGAGATCGCTATAAGCGATAAGACCGCCTTTTGTACCCTAGTTAAGTGTCTATGTAAAATTGTTAATCATTTCTTGGTGTACAAATAAAGAGTACTCTATCTATCTATCTATCTATCTATGTATTTTTTTCTGTTATACTTCGAAAAGCGCGACTTCAAGACTGCTATTTGCTCTTGTTGCAGAGTTATATCTTACTAATATTCTGGATGTTTATTAATCATTCCTATTAAACGACGGAGACGGATTTGGATGTTTGCTATGTAGAATGAGGGAGCTGATACTCTGGATTGACACAATATGCTACTTTTGCTCCGGAATCCGGAATTCCCCCGGGAAAACTTTATAATATGAATCTAAGCTCACTGGCAACAGTTAGTAGTAACTCATACATTTATATTATATATCTCACCTGAGGGTTGTTATTCTTGAACCCACAGAACACGTTCCGCAGCTGCCTCTGCGAGGCCTGGTCGTTTTTCTGAGCCAGCGCCAGCCCGCGCTCGCACCGCGTCACCTCGATGCAGTCGTTGCATTGTTCTACAGATAGTAACGGTCTTATTCATAAAAAAATCTTAAAGTACGTTTACTGAGCTCAATAGCTACGGAACACTTTAAGCCTATTTGAGGTTTCACAAAAATCTCTATTCATAATCGTTCCGTTAACCTTCAATAACTATAGTGATGCTAATAGATTTCACAGACCTATAGGTCTTATAGCAGAGGCCTATAGGTCTCCCATAACTTTTTATGAATAACACCGTAATCTTCTTCTTATCGTGTCGACGACAAACGAACAAAGTCGCTAAATAATACATGCCCAGAACTGGGCCACTGATACTGCACCGCTAGTAGCGGTCATGAGCTCTTCCCGCGTACAGGTGTAGGGACACGCGGGGCATGAAGTGAGGTGCACCATAGTTTGTGGCGCTTCACACAAGCAGTTCAGATTTTGTGCATCCGTGAGTCCCCACCTGAGTCCACACCGTAATTAAAGTATATGTAAGCTGTCTATGCCTATTCCCCTTTCGGCTCATTATACAAGACCACTATTATAACACCCTGTAAGTATATAAATATCATCCTTGCTGTGCTAATATTATAAACGCCAAAGTTTGTAAGTATGGGTAGAGCAAATTATCTTTATTGTTAATCATTCAGGGGTAGACCTATACGATTATTAGGTAGTTTTATATATTATTTTTATAATAGGTGA
This sequence comes from Plutella xylostella, assembly GCF_932276165.1. Classification (NCBI taxonomy): domain Eukaryota; kingdom Metazoa; phylum Arthropoda; class Insecta; order Lepidoptera; family Plutellidae; genus Plutella; species Plutella xylostella. The sequence goes on from NC_064005.1 coordinate 8,726,105, forward strand.
GTACTTAATTCAAATAAAGACGGCTTCCAGTAAAATAAATCTCGCTATTAAGGTACTTCAAGATATTGTACTTAAATTAATAACGTACGTAAATAAATACTTACACAAAAATATTATAATTTTAAATACCTACTTAGGTAAACATAAATTAATTAAGTACTTATAGATAAGTAGATACTCACGTCCTAGCACAGTTAGAAGATGGCACAACAGCACACTCAACACAACTACTCGTAACACTGCGCGACTCATTTTAACTTACAAATTCATTTAATATAGATTTATTAAGTTGTTTATATTATTATTACTAAGTAAATATTAAAATTATTATTTGTGTGGATGTCTCTACGCTTCTGATGAACGACTGTCTGTAATCTTGAACCGATTGGCTGGTCTGAGATGCTAAGAACTAGATTTATAAAAACAACATAGATGTCTGAAGGAAAATATGTATGGAGGTGGCATTTGTAGGATTGTAGGTTCGCGTGAAGTTAACAAGTTATAAAAACTTATATTAGGTAGGTATTATTCGTTAGACACTTAGAGATAGCAGTAATCTCTTTTTAACCTTTCACCGAATAAGAGGGTGTTATCAAAAGCACTCTCATACTCATTAGACATTGTCGAAGGATGGGCCAGTCCACTAATGAGGAAATTATAATCTAGGTAAGTACATCAGGTTCTATGATGGAAAGGAACTTAGGGCTTGAAGTAGGTACAGGTACACCTCTACTTCTATCGATCCTGTGGTACATAGCGTCTTTAATCTACGTTTCTAGGGGTGTCTTGTGAATGTAATAAGTAATTGTACTTAATTTTTGATTACGGAAATGAAACGAGTATTAAACTTAACTATAAAATTAAACATTTACTCGTGTTTGTGTTTTTTGTAATACACATTTTCGTTTACTTATACTTACTGGTTTCTTTGTGAGGATCAGCCTTATTTTCCTTGTAGGTAGCATATTTGCAATGTCACTTACAAAATATACTTGTTTGGGTGTTTTTCAATATTTTCCTCAAACATATACATGTTATCGCAAGTATCTATGTATGTAGCCGGTAGTGGCTGGATGAGGAGGGCTGAGGACCGAGTGTTGTGGCGCTCCTTGGGAGAGGTTCAGCAGTGGATGATTATTGGCTGATGATGATGTATCAACCAACTGAATGTATAGATTAAATATTTACACGTATTTTATTCAAGATCATGCGGTTGGTGCTGTGGTAAAGTTATAATATTTTGTGCTGTCTGTACCTACCTAGATTATTTATGATGCCAATTTGTTCTAATCCTACTTGGCAATGAATTTAACACCAGGAAAAGGTTACTGACTCTGAAAATAATGACCAGTCTCATAATTACCGACTTATTATTTTTATTCAGCCGGCATCGGCAGTCAGCGACTTACGGCACTGACACTGATCTGACCCTCTGTACGTTTTGCTATTTATATAAAGGAAAAAAGTTTACGTTTTATCCTGTCATCTGCATACATTATTTGTCAAAAGTTTCATGATACCTAGTTTCCATTAGAAGCGCCACTTAGTATGCAATAGAACGTAAACTTTTATGGTTTTCGACAAACTATCAAACCTGAGGTACTAGACCCCTGCTGATTGTACTTGACCGTAACTTTTCACCATGGTGACACTATTAGCTCTAGTTTTTGTCACCAACACGATACGATGGCAAGATGCAACGCGATGGGTAAAACCAAAATATTTAAATTTCGTTTTTCCAGTTTGTAATTTTTTTTACACTACTGGTTTCTTTAAGAACTTTATTTTCCTTGTAGCACAACTTCGTAATGTCACTAAGCAGCTAATGTATAAGTATTATTATATCCACATGTATTATTATCCTCAAACAGATATTTGACCTCAAAGATAATCGAATCTTATTTATATCAAGACTTCTTTGACCTGTGTAATACTTACTGTCGATAATACCAATGCTGCACTGCATCGGACGACATACGAGACAAACTAGATATATGTACTTATACGTATAATCTTCGGTCATGTACATAGACTACATAGAATAAACAAACGGGAAAAACGTTCGGGATATATATTCCTATTTAGTCGGTTGTGATACTTACTTTAATTGCACAATTTACAAAAGTAACACCTAAAGACATGTACTGTACTAACCTAAAATCAAATGTAATTAAAGCTGTCTGTCGATAGAGCCTTCGCCTCCAGTTAAACCCGTTGTTTTATCCACACTAAACTCCTTTATTCCTTCAGGCTCAGCTTACCTAAATATTAGTTACGACCTTCAGGTGTGGCAAGCAAAGTTACTGACCTCAATTTTGAATGCCAATCTAAACCGTATGTAGTGACGTAGGTAAGTGATTAAGGGTGGGTTGCATCAACATCCCGGTTATCGCAATAGTTAAGGTTAAACTTAGCAATGACAGAGTCGTTACAGTTAATATTTTACTGTAACGTGTTGCACCATCAAATCGTCGGTCATTGTTAATGTTATTAGGGTTGCTATTCGTTTGAGACATAATTATCCCCAAAGTTATTGTGGGAAACGTTTTTATGTAAGGCAATACCAAATCAAGCTGTCGGACTGAAGCCGTCACAGAGTACATTGTAGCCGTCATTCTCTGTCAAAGCACTCAAAGTCAACATGTCATAGGAACTAAGTCTGTTGTTCCTCCAAATATTGACCAAAAGATTATCATCAATAAAACCTGCGACAAAGTAGACTCTAATAAGCCTTTATTAAGAGCGGTGGTAGCTCAGTCGGGTAAGCGCCTGCTTCTCACGCCAGAGATGCGGGTCCGATCCCGGCGCTGACATGTACCAATGAGTTCTTTTAACATAAGTACAATGTATACCATCGCTCTTACGGTGAGGAAAACATCGTGAGGAAACCTGCATATCTAGATTTAGCACATCTAGATATGTGAACCCACCAACCCGCAGTGTACCAGCGTGGTGGAGAAATGGTCCAAGCTTTGGAAGGCAGTTTAGACCTTGGGGATATGCACAAAGGTTCCATTCGAGAGAGCCAGGTGCAGGTACTTACACCCCCAGAGAATAGAATAGAATAGAAGCCTTTATTATTAATTATCTTATTAATTCATTCTAACAAGTTGAAATAAAAACTAACGATGTAATCTATTAAAATAATTATTTATTGACATCCTTCGATTATGCTCATCATTCCTGTTAACTGCATAGACAGGTTCCTCTTCATCAGATGATGAATCATCATAAAAAACCTAGCTGGTGGTACAGCACAGGGTCTCTATTTTGTTTACATAATATATTATGCAGCTATGCCGTAGCCACAATAATGGGCTGCACTCTTCTTAGTTCTGTCCTTATTTTCATTGATATATTTCTGTATTTGAGTGATTGCAAAATTTCTGAAAACAAGGTTATTCAATTAAAGAGTTACGTAGGTTACTTTGATATTAGATTGCTGCGCTGGACCGGCAACCGGCAGGTAGACTGGTAGTGGCTGGATAAGGAAGGCCGAGGGCACAGTGTTGTTTCGCTCCTTGGAAGAGCCCATGGCTAGAAGTGGACGCTTATTCGGTGGTGAAGATGATCATTACACCTACAACATAATAATAGGTGCACTTACTTCGTCGTTGGAGGCAGTAAGAAAGGTTCTAGTTTTAAAGCCAACACACGAGCCACATTTTTGAGACCTGGAACCTGCGAATCTATCAGTTCTCTGAAAGTACTTACACCTTTCTCTTCATATTTCGTAAGTTCCGTACTTACTCCACCTCAATCTCAATTTCTGAGGAACTTGTTTCAAGCACTATTTCACGTAGAAGCGACATGATAAGAATTATTGAATATTAATATGTGTACGTAATACTGTTACTTTGAGGTTATACAACGGGTTTGACAGCTACCTGACTTTAACTTTAACAGTAACCGGCCATCATGGGGTGGTTATGGTTATCGTTAAAGTTATGACGTCATTTTAACCATAGTTGAATGGTGCAACCAATTTTTCGCTTAACCGATGCTTTGACAGACGATGTGACGTTTGTAATAGTTAAAGTTAAATGGTGCAACGCACCCTAAGTGATAAAAAACAAAGAATAATAGTAATTATTTATTTACATAATATATATTTAATTAGCCTTTACATTAAATTAAGGAACTAAAACTATGCAGAACATAGAACAAAATATTAAGCTTAGTAAGTTCATGTAGCCGCTTCTTTCTTAACACAAGTCAAAACTTAAAATTAGTTATAAATGCGATAATCGCCGCCGGTTTGTACCTACATGTGATCAAAGCGCGAAACTTCACTAAGTTTAAAATTACGTTCATTTTCAGTTTGTTGGTTGCATCCATCGGTAATCTCATTCACCATCTGACTATCAATGCTATTTTTACAAACTATTCGTTCACCGTTCAAACTCACATTGATTATCTTAAACTTGCATTCACTCATCATGGTTTAATCGTGTCCAAAATCCATCCCATGTACTTGGACACATCAGTGTAGACTCCTGGGAAGTCCGACCCGCATTGCCGCGGTCCGTAGGAGACCACTCCGTATTGGATGTATCGCTGATGGTCTTTATACTGGCCGGCGATCATGAGGGGGCCCCCGGAGTCTCCATTGCAGGAGTCACGACCGTAGGTCCCCGCGCAGATCTTATTGAGGGTGTCGTCCACTTCCGTGGTCTTGCCTCTGGAGGAAATGAAAGGAAGTGATGTAAACAAGAGCATACAATATCAACAACATCTTTGATTAGGATCAGAAATGGCACTGCAGCATGATTTGTGGCTTCCTTGCTATGTAGTTATCTGGCAACGAGTCTACTCCTGGAGTTCTCAATTAAAGTGGCATGACAAAGAAACACGCCGAAAAGTTTCAGCTTTTGTACCACCAGAAGGACAGTTTTCTGTCTTGTCGCGATAGCTGGAGCTAGTAACGGTTTTTCAATTTTGTAAACGCAGTACCGTTGTTAGTTTGACGTCTACAAGCTAAGAGGAAGAAGCCGGCTGGCAGATCCAAAAGTTTACCTCTACTGATTACCAGCTATCCTGCTCACCTGTTATACTGTTTCCTGCAGGCCTCCACGGTGTGCACGGGCACGGAGACGGTGAGCAGCGTGGGCGACGGCACGTGCTCCTCCGTGAAGCCCCAGCCCGCCAGTGTGGCGTTCAGGTTCGCTATTGGACGCGTTCGCAGCTCGTGGGTTATTGGCAGGCAGATCGGCTTGGCGTTCTCTGGAAGGAGATGGATAGTTTTTATGATATTTTGTATCTGTTTTTTTTTAGTATCTGAAACTTAGTAGGCACTTAGTAGATTCTGGTGCCTACAAAGTTTCTGGCTTTGGGGTGATAATAATATGGAGTTATTCCGAGATGTTGAGTCATTTTGTTATCTTGAAGATTTGAACCTTGCGGGCGGTCACTCTGGAAGGAGCAGCAGCCATGTATCCAATTCACTGTTGTCTGCTATTTGCATTTCAAGTACTGCTACTGTTTTACATGCCCATCCTGTATGGATCATATACGTATCGATCATCTAATGATCAGGCGTCTATGTCGTATCCAAACTAAAACCAAAAACTTTATATAACCACAATTTAGAAACCAAAATGGTCACCTGAGGGTCGTATCTGGAACCTCTAGGCCTCTGCGTTGTTTTGGTATAAGCTCTGCTTCCAGAACAGCATTCAAATGGCTCTGTTCTGTGTGTCAGGATGACACATTTAACTATTCCATCGTCCCTATACTCACTGGGCGTGAAGTCCACCTTCTTGCTGAGCCGCAGCAGCCCGATGTCGTTGAGCACGGGCCCGGGCCGCCCGCTGTACGCGGGGTGCAGGATCGCCTCTTCTACGCGGATGTCCTGGAATCATAAAGGTTATAATTTATGAATAAGTATAAATGTGGAAGGAACCACGTCTCGTGTCAGTAACTCAGTAGGAGGGAATACGGGATCCGTGTAAGATAAGTAATGGAAATAAAATGAGTCCAATTAGCAAGAATTACCAATACCTACCTACTAATAATAATTAGGTGATATTGATTTAGGTTAGGCATTTTGAGATTAAGGCGTAATGGGCCGTTAGGACTATTGACCTCGCAACCTTCTTACTAGTCTTTTAAGTACCTATATACTTACTTTCTTTTTCTTATTTATAAAATAAAAGTGGAGATTTCCAAGGTATTATAAAAAGCTTCCTTAAATAAATTGCCGGAATAACCCGCGACCGACCGATAAAACCAGACAGACTATCGGCTGGGGATTCCCAAGTAGGCGTTTACTTGATATATTTATGCCCCACTAGTTACTATATTAAGTAGGTATACGTCTTATCACGTTTTTAAAAACAGTAACCAAATGTATGTACTTTAACTATTATTATTGGAGCTTTGATTACTCAGTCACCACGGAGAACAAAAACAAAACAAACATATTTTAAGAACTTTTGATTAGATAGTAACTTTCACAGCCCGTAATTAATCTGGCCCAAACATGGATTTATTGGGTTTCCTCCGAATGTATACGCTTGCGGGGCAGGGATTTAACACCCAAGATCGAGCCCGGGTCCAACTTGGCACAGCAGTCTGCCTTACTTACAATTACTGTGCTACTCAATCGTCAATTGAACAGAAGCTTAAGGAACGCCACGTACCTGAATCTTACTCTCGCATTCCACCTTCGGCGGTTCCCCGACACAATCCGTCTCGGTCCGGTAGTCGTACTCCCCGATCCTCACTCCGGCTATCTGGAGGTTCTTCATGCAGTGAGCTGCTGTCAGCACGTAGCGGTCATTGATGAGCGTGCCTCCGCACTGGAACTTGAGGCCGGATCCTGGGGAAAGTGGAATGAAAGGTATGTAAAGGGTAGGGAAGGAAAGGGGTGACGTCAACGGTTATTCAAAGCAACTTGTACTTAATTGAATTTGCTTGTCAATAGAAACTTTGGAGTTCAAATAGACTGAAAGAACCAGCTGAACTCTGGTGAAATTAACAGAACGGTTACCAAAATTCGTTAGGAGTAGCACTGTAATACTGTTAGGTTTAGCCAGTGAAGGAGATGAAGAATAATGGCAAGCGAAAGAGATTACTATAGCTTATGATACTCAGAGCTACTTGGCGATCGATAGATTTAGGATAAAAGATAAAAGGATAAGCCTTTTCTTGATCTGCCCAGCCGTTGGCTTTTACTTTCTCCTCGTAAGTTTTGATAGTAACAGTTATTAGTCAAATCAAACAGCTGCAAAACAAAAGTAGAACAGAATAATGTAAGTACCTACGTGTGCTATGTGAGATGAGGGCCATCCAGGGGAACTGGTAGAGTCCAGCCTTCATCCCCCCGATGAGGCGGTCTCCGTCGATGAAGCCGCAGTTCTCAGGCAGCAGGGAGAGGTTCGGGTGACTGTCCAGCTTGGCTTGCAGGGCGGAACAGCACACCTGGTGAGGAAGCGTAAGCGGGATTTAGACTTAGACTAGCTGTACCCGCGAGCTTCGCTTCGCCTTTTTTTTTTTTTTTTTTTTTTTTTTTTTTAAATTGAAACTTTATTTACTGACGCTATTTATTATGCGTCAACCTTTATACTTTAAAATCATTACATAACTTTTTATATATCGAAAAAATAATAAATTAAGTTTCTTTTATCAACATTAATTGCAATGGGTAGGGGGAAAATCCATCATGGACACCTGGGAAGGGAAGACCCAGGTAGTGCCGGACTCCTACCGGCTAAAAACCCCCTACCTTTTATCATTATTAATTTAAAACATTATTTTAATTTTAATCATTTTCCATAATAAAATCGATATGAAGAAGTATACAATACATAAAATGATACACTAACAAATTAAACAGTATAAAGAAAAGAAACAATAGAAGAATACAATGTAGAACAGAAGAATAAAGTTTAAGAGACAGTAGGTTAAAGTTACATTAAATAAACATAATAACAATAGTAATGCATTATAACATAATATAATGCATCATTCATATAATTAACATTTACAAATTAATATTAAAATTAAATTCATTAAATCTAAAACAAATTATATCACAAATTACAATTAAATAAGTTAAAGCTTATTATTATTATTACTATTTATTTTATTTACAAACATCTTAATTAATTATACTAAAATTATCACAGTTTATTATCACCTGGTCCTATTTGCACCGTTTGCTAGCTTTACGACATTTAAGGCAAAACCCATAAACACTGATCGTGTGGATTCATTGGCCATGAGAGCAGGGAATTCCTCACTTCTTATTCTTCCTTTGACCTTTTGTTCGCAGTCAAACCTAGCAGCTCCAAACCTAGGGCATTCCTCCAACAGGTGTTCTATGGTCTCCGGAGTCTCATCGTCACAAGAGCAGGATGGGCTCTCGGAGAGTTTGAACCTGTGGAGGTACGCTCGAAAGCCACCGTGTCCAGTCCAGAGCTGCGCCTTGGTGTTGCACATTGTGAAGGAACCAAGGATTTTGTAGGCTGACGTGACATTTGGGAAGAACAAGAAGGTGACTCGGCCAGTGGAGGAGGTTGCGTACCTCTCCTGCCATTGCTTCGTCGTCTCCCATCTAATTGCATATTTTGCATGAGAGAGGGGAAACGAACTGTACGCCGCCGAGTCTTTTCGAGTTAATGCTGCTCTCTTGGCCAACTCATCAGCCCTTTCATTGCCAGGGATCCCAATGTGAGCTTTGACCCAATAAAATGCAACATCACCCCCACCCCCTTTTAGGTCTTCTATCTTTTTTCTAATTTCGTAGGCCAGGGGATGGGTTGATGATGGGTCCCTCAGCAACTCCAGTGCAGATCTGGAGTCGCTGAGTATATTGCCTCTTTTCGCATGGGGCTCCCTGGCGATAAGATTCAGTGCCCTTGAAATTGCCACCAGTTCGGCCTGGAACACCGAGTTGTAATTCGCTTCGCCTTAGAAAGTGTTCCCGTAGGAATTCTGCGTTCTCATTAGTACTTGCAGAAGAATGATCATTGACTTCTATATTACTAGCGTTAGGACAGACATCGCTCCAAAAATGGTTCCCTCACGCTGGCCCTAAAACGTCATATATCTGTCATAATTATCATAATGTGTTTGAATTGTACTTCTGTATATTATACAATAAAATAATAAAATAAATAAATTGGGGCCAACGCACGCGTGCCATTTTCTTTAGGCAAGATGTTCTTACGGGCCCATCCTTCTTCGTGAAATCATTAAGAATGACACAAGAAACTCCAGTTCCATGATTACCCTGGGTTTCTCTCTTACCTTGGGTCTCCGGGCGCCGAAGCCGCAGAAGGCCCGTCTTAGCAGCGCGGTGGCGGCGTCGTCGTTCTGATTGACCATCTCCACGGCCTCCCGGCAGTCTGTCACCGTGATGCAGTCGTTACAGCTCTCTGGAGGGGCAGTTATAGTTATACAGGGTGTCCCAAGTTAAAGTGCACATCGGATTCATAGTGACACACAATTTGTTATTCTAAACAACTTTTGTTCTACGACTTGGAAAAAAGTGACAAAAAACTACATACTCTCTATAGTAAAAAAAAACACATTACCAACAAAGTTTCTATGAATTAGCAAAAATTCAAAAGTCTTAGAACAAAAGTTGTTTAGAATGACAAGTTGTGACACTATGTGCACTTTAACTTGGGACACCCTGTAGTTATTGAAAAAGGGGGGGCAACCAGTGCCCATTCGCCACTGCGACCTAAAAGATCTATTGTGACTCCCCTTGCCGAGTCAAATCTTTATAAACCTGACAATCTTACCGGGAGACCTGACATCTATGGGGGCTAATTTGTAGCCGCCCAAGATTCTGTTTCTCTTGTGAAAGAGAATCTCTGGAGGGGGAGACTAGTGATAGAAACCTGACCACTTAAAAGCCCGTGCAAGTTGGCAGCGGATTATAAATGCAAAAGTAACTGTGTCTGTCAGTCTGTCTGTCTGTCTGTCTGTCTGTCTGTTACTCTTTCACGCCAAAACTACTGAACGGATTGACCTGAGAAAGAAAATAGGGTACTTTTTATCCCGGAATTCCCACGGGAAAACTTTTTAAGGCGAAGCGAAGCTCGTGGGAACAGCTATGAGGTATAATAAATATGTAAGTAGTTATGAGGTAACAGGTAATTTTAGTAAAGATTTACTGAATATATTGTTTAACAACATAATTAACTACGATTTTTTGTGCTTATGCCGGAAATCCCACGGGGTGAAGCAAGGTAGATCAAGGAAAACAGATAGGTAGGTAGGTATAGGTAGGTAGGTACCTATAAGTAGTACAGAAGCCAAACTTGTATCCCCTGCTTTTTGTCACTCAGGGGTTAGACGATGCTACTAATAACGAAACATCAATAAAGAGATAAAACAATACTTACGCCCAAACACATTGTCACAATTTAATAACACCAATGAAAGTAACACCACAGTTCTCCTCAAAAACATTATTTTGCCGTTTTATTTACACAATAACAATGAGGTATATAATACAAGTGAGTATATAATGTATTCGCGGCCGCATGTGTCCTACGCAGAGGTTTTGGTCGACTGACTTGTTGACTTCGTTATCCGGTTTGTGTGTAAAACCCACTTTGTGAGTGGACCGAGCTACGAAGACTGCGCGAGCATAGTTGGGTGTGGATGTGGCATACTGTTGCCGTATTATACTTACCGTATTATACTTAAGTATCTGTTTCCCGCGGTCTCCGCTTTGGCTTAAAAAGTTTCACCGTTTAAAGTTGGATAAAGTGTAGCCTAAGTTAATCCAGGGAATTAGCTTTCCTACTCACCAAAATTCACTAAAATCGCGTTTATTATATTAAGTACGGTCAACCGACGACCGAAACTTTTTCAGTTGGATGGGCATCCTGGGCAGGATATGAGTTTCAGTTTTCAGGAACTAAATTTTTACACCCTATATGACTGGCTAAGGGTTGGCTGGAAGAAATTGCTTTTTGGCAATAAGCCCGCCTTTGTACATTGTTAGTTTTATTTTAATGTTCTCCTTTTTTATTGTAACTTTATAATGTACAATACAAGTGTTTATAAATAAATAAATATACTTTATGTTCAGTACTACCGTATCACGAAAATTCGAGCTAACGTATAGAATCGAATGCGAGTGCGACAACTGTCAATTTTATAGGTAAAAAGTGTTCGAAAGTGCTGTCAAGTTGCCACTAGTCGCACTCGCATTCGATTCTATATTGTTCGTGATCGCCCTGCAGTATTTTAAATCGCACTAATCTCACGATATGAAAGTGCCTGTCTGAATGTTATTAGCCACTTTTCATCACAACACAACACATTAGATCGAGTCACTCAAAAACACATTCTATTACAGTCAGAGTGTATAGGTAATCATTCCCATTCAAGGAAGCTAAGCATTTAGTATCGTGACGTATTCTTTAAGTAACACCTGACTCCTTGGATGGGTGATCGCTAATGCCAGTCATTGAGAGTCTCTTCATGAATTGAAACGCAGATGGTAGTAATACAATTATAATATGGGTACCCTCCAGCACACAACGATATACATATGATATGATACGATAACATTTGATTCCTATGCTTCTTAGCCCTATTATTTCCTACTACTCTGCTGCTGGACAAATCCCTCTATATCCATGGTGATGCAAAAGTGCTATACTTATACTTAGAGGCCGAAAGAGGTTCTACTATTACTACTAGCAGGTAGGTGCTATACCACTTTGGCAACACTCTGTATTTAGTCCATCGTTCGCGATTCTGTGCAACATCCAACCACTTGGGGTCCTATCCAAGACGCACCCGCCATCGCCACCAATCTCTGCTTAGGTCCTTATTATTGTTAAATAATTGTAAATTGGCACAAAGGCGAACATAATGCTAGTAGCATTCTCCACCAGTTAACCTTTGGTTATGTCTTTCGCTGCTTGATAGCGCAATACCTTAGTACTTACTTACTTGTAAATCTCAGGATGTCAATAAAAAACATTAATCACTTGTTTGCTTCATAAATATATTACTTATGTACTTAATTTAACTTAAGCAACGATACATTTTTAATGTTAACATACTTACAACTAGGCACTTATGCCAAAATATCTGGCTAATTAAGTATATTTAAATATATTTATATTTACTAAAATTATATCTCAATGTTCAGTAGACAATTTTATGATGAACTTTTCTTGAACTTCATTGTATTTAGTCAATAGACAAAAATGGTCTACTGCTGGAGGATTGTTGTCTACTTGGCCTACCTCATGCAACCACTAGGTACCGGGCTAGTGACGGGGCGTCCCAAGCTATACTGCTCCTGTGCCTGCTAGTGGTTCCCCTCAGTAATGACATGTTTCATAATGTACATCACCATAAAATCAAGATAAAATCTTTTGATCACAATTATACATTTTTAATAGCTTACACATACACTTTTTTTGGGTCTTTAATAATGATGGCTGAAATTCAACTCAACTCCAGGCTAATACAAGCTCCAGGTTTATATAATCTATGCTGCATAGTTCATAGAAGTCTACATATAAGTCATGTCCTTATCACGGGAGTTTTATACTCCAGCGGCCTATATTCTTCGTAAGTACTCCGTAGGTATATAAGTGCGCATTAAACAAGGCATGAAAACCATGCAGCATTGTCACTTATTCTTGTACATGAATCGAGAAGTTTCTTCGTCTATAAGGTTTCCAACACTCTTTCACACGGCGCTCTCTCTATGCAGCGTGTGGGTAACGTCCGGCTGGTCCCAGTAGTAGGGCTTGGCGACACGGTCCACGGCCGGCGGCTCGGACTCCAGGCTGCCGCCCGAGTAGCCGCTGCTGCACGACCGCACGCTGCTCGCTGCTAGACGCTTAACTTCTGTTGGGAGAAGAAATTGGGAGATTAGAATTTTTCAACCTGCTGCCGTAACACCACCGACACATTGGCGATTAACAATCCATAAGCAGCGTCGCTCGCCTGTGAAACACCTGTGAGATCTATACAAGTTACGACAGATTTGACCAGCTAGCGACGATGCTTAAGGATTATTAATTGCTAATGTTCGGTGGTGGTAAACCTACAGTTTTTTGGGAACTCCGAGATGGAAAGTAGCATGCAGACTGATCCTGCCCCCTAGATGACCCACTATATAAGAGATAGATGATTAGTGATTAGGTACATTGCTTTACAAGGTTTTCTAATGTTATGTCCAACAATATGTATAATATGTTATTAAATGTGAACCCTTCCTTACTGACTCATAGAGGATTAGTGATTACTTTCCAAGGTTTAATCTAATGTTACGTCCAACAATTAGTGTACCTACTTACCTATAAATACCCTGTACCTATAGCATATGGAAACCAGAGATATGATGCAAACCCATCCGTCTTATAACACATTCTATTTACATTACACCACACCGTCTGACCCAACCACCGTGACAGCAACAGTGGAACTTACTCACCGAGCGCCTGCAAGTATTCCCGCGCCACGTCATCCAGCTGAAGCACTTGCACCATCGGAGGACGAGGCTTGCAGCGCCGCCGGGAATACGCCACCGCGATGTACGTCGAGAGGATGAACACGGCGATCAGCATTACAGCGCCGACGGCGATGAATGCGTCTCGCTCTAGCAGGACTGGAAGAGAGAGAGATGGGGGTATTGGGTTGATTGTGTATGGGATTATGTAGGTAATAATAACAGACAGTGAGTGTAAGTATCTACTCGTAATGATGAGAGATAACACAAGACCACGGTCGGGTTATAGGTCAATACATATAAACCTACATATTGCACACTATCTACCATCACATCACAAATAGCTAGTATAGTCAATAGATAAATGTGTTATTTGAAGTCTACTCACAATGCCACCACGGCGGAGAAGCAGCATACAGAAGCACATCAGTAGGTCTCAACAGTATGGCTGTAGAACATCCATACACGTTGCAAGCGGCCGCGCCAGCCTCATCCCCGGCTCGCAGCTGTCCCAGCGACCCCCGCACCAGCCACGGCCCCGGCCCTCGCGCCAGGGCCAGACCGGAGCCCCAGCCCATGGCCCCCCGGTGAGCCAGGATGAGGGACGTGTTGGAGGAAGACATCCGCCAGACTGACACTTCGTAGTGCGTGGCGTTTTCCACTGCGGATTGAATAATTTGTAAGGCTTTATGTTATTTTTAACCAAATATTTACAAAATCCTTCCCATTGGCGAAAAATAAATCTTTACCATGCCGAGTATTGGTAAAAATTTAACAGCATTTTTTAAACCCTCAACAACATCATAAATCATAACTACCAAGCAATTGAAAAAGAGCAAACAAAAGCATCGTGAATAAATATTGTTGCTGTAAAAAGCCGCTGTGGGCTCGAGGTCATCTCATCTTGGGGAAAGCAAAAATCGTCACAAATCTGTCAATTACCTGGAATACACCGCATCTGCACTTCATCATCCTCAAAAGCCAGATCGCAGTGCTGTGGCTGCGGCGGCCTCAAATGCTTCAAGCTGACCACTCTTTCACACGCCTTCTCCTGTGTAGCTATCCCGTTCTCTGCCGAACACATCACATGGAGGGGTTCCGTCAACGGCCCTATTATCTGGCTGAGAGGCAGAAGGGCGGATCCGGTGGTAAGTTGTTGGGTTTCTAAACCGACAGGCGTGATGTGCCAGAAGTAGGCATCAGGTGGTGGGAGGGAGTCGATGTGGCACATGAGGGTTTCTTGATCAAGGGTGATGCCGTCACGACTGCAATCTGGTTTATCTGGAATAGTTAAGAAATAAAAACCTGATAAATGGTTTAATTTATAGCAGAACTGTTATTTACAGCAGTGTACTTTGCCAAACCTAATTTTAATAATTTGGAAAGGTAGGTACTGAAAGAAAGGATCCTCCGAGTGACAAACTCTATCTTATATACTTACGTCCGGCGCATGCTAGGCAGGCGGTGGCCGACTGGTAATATGAATATCCTTCTACCTTTTACCACGGTGGCTCAGACCAGCTGTACCTATTGTTCATGACCGACACTATTGATTAGAAAAATAAGCTAAACATTACTTACAAAGTACGCTAATAGTGAAAGCATGAGCCCTCGTCTCCCCGACGCTGTTCCCGGCGGCGCAGGCGTACCTCCCTGCCAGGTCCCGGCCGGCCTCCTCCACCACCAGTGAGGGGGCTGACGTGTTGTCGCCCCACCGACCGCCGGCGTGGATCTTGCTGTCCTGGGGATAGGGGTGGGAGTTGGTGAAATGTGGTTGTTAATGTGTTGCTGGACATCCGGCTGACAAATGCTTTCGCCGCGATGACAAGTTGTTGAGTGTTTGTCATCGAAAAGCCATGGCTCAAATGATGATGACCTCCCCCTCTGTATCGGTTATATTCTTTCATGTGCTCTATTTTAAGATGTGAAGTTTTAGGGGTTGCGAGGAACCAGTGGATAACAAAGATGGACGAAGTGTTGACATTATGAACTCTAACAACAGGCAATAGACGACTGTTGATGATGATTATGACCTATTACAGCTGTTTTGGACCAGAAAGGTTAGTCATATGGTTATCAACATCCATACAATTAAGGCAAGTACTTACATTGAAGTACCACTCGATCTTGTCGACCGGAGGGTTTGCTATGATTTCACACTCGAGGTGCAGAGCGTCCAGCTCCACCACTTCATTCAGCTTCCCGTCACCAACCTTAGACACTTCTACTATTGGACTATCTGAAGAACAAAATACGTGGATGTTAATTTGTGAATATGAGCTCAACGTCTCAGAATTAAACATAAATTGCATTCTTGACCTTTCGAAGCTTTTTTGGGCAAGATCGAAACACAAATAAATACATTGTTTGTTGGTCAGGGGTTTTTAACAAGATGAACAATGTTAATACCACGTTAATACTGTCTCACATGGTGGGCCATTTTAGTTCTCTCTGCCAACCTGATAAAATATTCCTTAGCTTATCTATTTATCACCAGAGATATTTGAACAGTCAAACTGTTTAACTAAAGCTGATGACCGATATAATTTCCTTTCTATACACATAACATGTATTGCAACTGAACAACTCACAAGTAACATTCAGCGTAATCACGTCAGCCCGTGACGCGCGCTCGGGCTCCATTGCGGGGTTGGTGGCGATGCAGGACAGCGTGGCGCCATGGTCCCCCACTGAGGGGGTCAGCCGCAGGTACGAGACTGCTGTTTGGGAGCTGTTCAGCCAGGTCTGGGAGATGAGGATCAGGTGTTAAATGGATAGCGTTGAGGTATAGTGGTGATACAAGGTAAAGAGATTCACTCTATTACTTCAAACGCAGGGTTTTCAAAGCTATGTAGCAACTCGAACTGGTATCTTTGTCGGCGATTTATTGCCAATTAATTACCACTATTGAGTGGGAACTCTGAACTGAATTGGTGACAATATGGTATACTAGATCTATTTACACAAGCAAAGAAGTTGATGGAACATAATATAGGAGGCCTTTGATGCGGGTTAGTAAGACAGTTGGTCGGAAGTGGAAGGGTGAAGACGTCTTGGGATGGCGCTCCTTGAGTGATAGCCAAATCTTATAGGAACAATTTAATTCGCTTATGAAGGTTTATTATAGGAAAAGGTACACGTATCCGTACCTGATTACTATGCTGCGTCAGATGCCTATGATCCAGCCACCAGGCGAGGGTGGGCGCGGGGTGCGACCCCCCGGCCCGGCACCCCACCACCGCGGGCTCGCCGGCACGCAGGGTCTCCTCACTGTCGGTGCCTGACACCCAGTGGATGGACACGTTCTGAGGGGACACTGGAATATTGAAGGTGGGAGTTTAGTCAGTGTAACCCAAGGGCCGCGGTGTTGAGCGGACACCCGGAGAAAACCAATACAACACAGCTCCTGAAAAAGTTCTTTGAGCTTGGTTGAGGCACATACTTACTAATAACTAGTATAACTAGTTGAAGTACATGTGTTCGATACCGGACGAACCCAGTTGAATATTTGTACCTATGTGGGTAGATTGAAATCAATCCACTCCTTTTTGTACGGCTGGTTTAAGTTTTTTTTTGACAAGATGTCAGTTGTTCAGTCTTCGTCTTGTAGTTCCGCCAGTGTAACTCGGCGCGGCCGCGATTATCGGAATAATTGTGAATTAGGTACCTAAGTACTATTTGTGTAACTATTATTAACTGAAAAAGGGAATTTTGTGAGTGAACAACTGAACATCAAGATTCCTTCCGATTTCATCTTCGAGGGGGCCCCCACGCCCCGAAGCCTGGATCTTCGACTTGCCTAAGTGAGTAAAACCTATCACATTTATTATCTAACAGGAATTCACGAATTACCTACATAACCTACATTCACGTTCTGGTATACGGATGAAACAGAACTGTGGAACATCCCACATAACTTACAAGGGAGTTTAAAAATGACGATAAGTACTTACAATACAGTTCAATTTCAACGGACGCCTCAACCGGTGCAATCAGCTCCGTGTTACTAGCGCGACAGGTCAGCGGGCCGGAGTACTCGCGAGTGAGAGGCAGGTATAGCTCGTTCTCCTTCACTCCAGGCACCTCGCTGGCGCCGTCTGATGCGTCCACCAGCACGCCTCCGGAGTACCAGGAGATGCGCGGCGGCGGCCGGCCTGGGGACCAGAGCAGAGGGAATGTGGTCAGGATAATCATAAACTGGATCTAGAGCGGTGGTAGCTCAGTCGGGAAAGCGCCCGCTTCTCAAGCTAGAGATGCGGGTTCGAATCCCGGTACTGACATGTATCGCTCTTACCGTGAAGGAAAATATGGTGAGGATACCTGCACATCTAGATTCTAGATGTCTACCCTAAGTGCATAGTACTCCTTCAAAAACGGCGATACAGCTCGCGTGAGTACAAATGTACCTACAGCGAAAACGGTACTCTGAATACCCCTTTGGGTATTACAGACGTGAGCATAATATGTTAGGTAGCATGTAGGTATATTATTATGGATCTAAGAAAATTGGATGGATGGCCCCAGACGTACGCAGTGGAAAAGCATATAAATTTCAAGGGCTCTTCAAATATTTAGGCACCAACCAACAATAACCGGTTGGTAAATAAGTGTAATTTATTGTTTCTTTTTTTTTAAATACTTTCCTATTTTTGTTTTTATAAATTAATAATTGCTTAAACGTGATGGCTCTGTCTCCTTATATATATAAAAAAATCTAACTAGTCTGTCTATTTAAAACTGACTCTGACGTGGTACTTAAATCATTAATAACCGTTTTGTGATATCTTACCTCCGATGACTAAACAGCTCAGCATAAGCGTATCTCCCTCGTGGTAGGGGCCCACTTTACTCTCCACTTTGTTGCCCATTTCATCCAGAAAGAAAGGAAAGCTCGGTACCACTGGAACAAAGAAACCGCATATTATTGCATGGCTAATATTACCAAGCAGTGAGTCAACAACCAATTTGTAAAAGATAATAAGTGGGTACATTTGCTTAGTGATTTGTGAGAAGACTGCACATCTAAGCAGAAAAGCACCCGGCTTTTATGATTCAAAACAACTGAAGGTATTATTTAACCCAAAATTATACAGGTAAGGTATTGTAATGTCGACGAAATAAGGACATAAAAGTAATGGTTGTTAGTTTGTTACATGTAATTAGATAATTATCCGAATCGGCAATTTGAATAAAAAATGTGTATAAGGTAGGTCATTTCCTTACTCGAAATAAGTCACCTTGGAATTTTTTATGTCGCATTAATTCTTGTACCTGGGGTGCCATATCCACTTTCCTTGCCTTTTTTGTTTCTCAGACTGACCTTCTGTTTATTGCTTGCCTAACGCGTGTTTTACTACCAAATGCAGCCCGCAAACCTACCGACATATCGACTCATCTTCCAACCATATCCTAGCCAAGCTTTGTAGATAAAACATTTAGGTATTTGTTACACTTAAACATACACACCAACTACAGATGAGAGAGATGAGAAAATAAAGTAATTTATAGCATAACAATAAATGAAATGAAATATAAGGAAACTATTAACTTAAACAAACAGACATTTAACTCACCAACAATGCTCAAGTTAACCCCGATATTCCTGGTCGGAGTCATCAGGAAGTCCACCCGGCAGTGGTACAAGCCCTCGTCATCCTCCTGGAGCCTGGAGACGGTGAGGGTCGTGGGCTGCCGGTGCAGATCCACGGAGACGCGGCCCGAAGAGTTGAAGAACTCGTTGGACCACGAGCTGCCGATGCGGGCGTCGTAGCTGGGGAGAAGGGGAAAGAGCGTGATTAGAGAGAGGGGTTGGATGGTGGGTTATAGAATTGAAGGGATTGGTCAGTTGGACAGGACATTTTATAGGCGCGGAGACAGCCGATAGACCATTGCAGTGTCGGATTGGTAGTCATGGGAAGGGAGACTTTTATCTTTACCATTGATACCCACCGCAAAGAAAACATTAACTTTACTAGACCAGCTAAGTGATCCTTCTTCATCCTACAAGAAATTCAGCAATTATGAAAATTAAATCGTGTTGAAATTGCACTTGATAATCAATCCACCACGCCCTTACAACCAAGATTTATCTCACCTGTAGACGGGCGCATTGTCCTTGTACCACACGAGCAGCATCATCTCGTCAGCGGGCTGGTCGGGGGCGGAGGGACAGGCCAGCGTGGCGGCGCCGCCCTCCAGCCCTTGTGCGGCGGACACGGGGCCTGGAAACCAGGGGAGGGCTGGTGAAGAGGTGGATTGGGTTGTGGTACAGCTAGGGGATTTCTAGCCAGCGTAAGTCTTCGCTGTAAGGTATGCGTCCACCCTTTGGTATCGTAAGTATCGGACCAAACGGATGTTCGATAAATGTATGGAGAAAAGGCCGATGATGTGCCGCAATTGTGTGAATTTCTAAACAAAGTCCATTCGTACGATGGCGAAAGGTGGACGAGGTGGCGAAGGTTTTCCATGGGAATTAGAGAGTCTAGCATGACGAGATAAAATGATTCTTCAGCTTATTGCATGGTAAAAGTTATTTCAGTAGTACAGTAAGGGGCAGATAAACCTGACCCCTCTCAGAAGCATTGTTACTATGAGAAGGGGGTCAGGATTCTCTGCACCTGACCGTACCAGCGATAATGTCATAAAAAGAAATAAATCTATCACTTTTATTTTCGTTTACTAGGGCGGAATATAAGTTAATACCGTTAATACTTAGCTCACCTAGAATCTACGTTTTATAATGTCGTCGAGGCTACAAATTTCCCATAACACTAACGACTAACGACTTATTAATGGAGCGACGTACTTACGTTATGGATCAATAATTAAGTTGTTTAAGGAGGTTAAATGCCGATAAACTGTACTTATAACATTTTGGATACTGATAAATAATATTACGTTGGCTGTAAAGTGTTATTTAGCAAGAACTACATAAGTTTGTTAAAAAATTTACAATTAATATGTATAAAGCATGTTGGTAAATGTACATCCAGCAAAGAACTATAATATGTGATGTGACTGGAATAAGATAAAATGAAAAATACGTAATCTTGAAAGAGCTTGTTTAAAATCAATGCACTTCTAAGGTATGATGAGTATGATAAGTATTATAAACAAATCTTAATTTTTAAGTAAATACTTAAGTAATTTTCCTCGACTCACCATCAGCACCAGGTATGAAGGCTGTAACATATTTGATGAACAGCAGTAGAAGAGGCGCCAACCCTCGGCGCATTCTATGGTCCATCCATACTCCCGCGCAGCTCTCTCATTGGTGGAATCGAGGCTTGCTCTGCTTTGCCATTGGTCGAAATGGAATGGTAGCGTAGGGTTGGTAGACTCAATGTTTTTGTATTGTCATTGCTTAGCTTTTCTTGGTATCTGGTAGGTATTTGATGAACAGGAGTTCCGGTACAAGCAACAATAAATTGTTGGTCTGTAACAAAAATAATTTTAATTACCTAAGTATATTTGAAACGGATCCTTAGTCAAATTTAAAAGTAAGTACTTATGACCCGGAACAACATTTAAAAAATCCAACATAAAAGAACACTAAAAACTAATCCAACATATTATTATTGTTATTCAATTTAGATAAAGTCTACATCTATACATCGACCTAACTAGCCCTACTTACTTACCAACCAGACACTAGATAGATTCAATAACTTTTCAAACAATTCTCGACCTTTCTCATCAATTTCATATAATGCTTTTTCATAATATTATTATAATTATATTAATATATAAATATTAAAAAATACTGGATGCTTTTTCTGTAGAAATAAGACCGTATGTATACACTATACACATATGTACTTTATTTTAACTAAGGCTTTTCTCGATTAAAGAGTAACGGAATAATACAATACGGTACAAAGGTATACAACCTTATAAGTAGGTCCTTGAACCTACCTAAAGTTGACTGTCGATAATTATACACTAAGGAAATCACAAAGTAGGCTTCTAAGGTTTTTGTACTTGCCGAAATATTTTTATACAGGATGTTGACAAAATAGGGTGACTTGGGGAGTCATTCTGATCTTCAATTAATTCGTGAAATTAATTTTAAGTACATGAATAAAACTGTAATCCCCGAATTTGTCGTTGTAAAGGATCCGTCTTTTCTTTAAGATTAATTTGGATTTTGTACCTAATGGATATTTAAAAAAAACGACTTCAAAACTCTAAAAACATATTATGAATCAATATATTTTTTTAAATTAAAGCGCAGCACAGGCAAATAGTTATCCTGTATCTAAACAAATACGCCTACACATTTGTCAGAAAGTTCAAAAGGATCGATACCTAAATATTACTATACGGTCCCTTTGTCTTCATTATATTATGGCAACAGCACAGAAAGCATGACCGTATGTACAGTTAGCAAAAGGGATAAGTTGTACTCCACCCCCAACGCTTAGTGCCAATTTCTCCATAGTCGGTTATCTAACCGACAGGGATTGATTTATAAATTAAACGTCATCTCTATATAAAATTCATGACAGATGTGTCAAAAGTTAACCACTACTCCCTGGTTATGCTCTAACCGAAAATGGAGAAATTGGCACTAAATCTTTCATACTTATTTAAAAACTGAAAAATGACATATTTAATCGAATAATGAGTCGAATAAACACTGTGCAGCGATTGCAAGATTTTCAAACCTCCGTTAACGTTGCGTATCGTCAACTGTTACTATCAAAATGAAAGGCAACTTTTTTAGTTCCAAAAGCGACTACGTTGGCGCTGTTCTTTTCCCATATGTTTGTGTAGTATCGTACAAGATACAACGCTAGCATATTGCCACATTAGCCTGTGATAGGGGCTCTGTTCAGCCTTTGTTCAGCGCATCACATTTTATCTTTCATGCCGCTTGTACCAAATATTAAAAAAAAACATATCTACATCGGTCGATACTTATCTCTTGTGTTTATAGTACGGTCAGGTGCAGATAAACCTGACCCCCCCTCTCATAGTAACAGTGCTTCTGAGGGGGGCCAGGTTTATCTGCCCCTTACTGTACATACGTAAACCTATTTATGGGTGAATATTTGAAAACGAGTGTTTTTGCCTCATTTACCTGGCATTTTTCAAAATTGAACTCTAGCCCTTTTGCTGTAAACTCGTGCTTAGGGGAATCGAAGATTACCTATATAATGTGATTTGCCTCATGTTTTGACGAGTAGTTTGTGAGATACGGTAAGTGAATTAATGAGCCTGCCAAACGAATGAGGAATAAGCCAGAACAATGAGAACATGCAGACATATAAATTAGGCTCGGCCAGATCAATTATAAATTATTCATTACCTCGTAATAAATAAAGTCTAATTCAAAAAATGTTTATTCAATCAAGTTAAGTAAAAAATGTTTTTAAACATAAAATCAAATACAGATCTTCTAACATTCTAGAGGGAGCCTATAATCATCGCGCAATTGATACGCTTCTAACGATACCTCATACATCAAAATATATCAAGCCGTTTAGGCTACAGGAGGCCACAAAGAAACGGACAAGTAAACATACGACATCCTCCTCCGGGTCCAGTCGGGTAAAAAGTTAATAACTATTTTATTTACGTACCATGTTGGCACTGGGTTTTCTCCTCTTTAAATGTTCACTCACTGTTATAATCAAATATGTTAATTTATTTTACTACACTTAACTTGTATCTTATCCTACGTCCAACAGTACATACCTAAGAAGACTTAATATAAGAGACAATAATATCTAAAAATAATTGCGAAATAATTGATTATTACATAATAATAATCAATCCAATTATATCGATAGTATTGGCTTGATTCCGGTATCGATTTAATCGATAGTATTGTCGAGATTATACAATTATAATCTATAATCAATATCGATACTATCGATCTAATCGATATTATCGATAGTAGAATCGATTTTTAGATTATTGGGGGGGGGTCAATCGATTAATCGATAATCGATTATCCTGCAACACTAATCTGAACATGACCTGTCAAATTTGTTTGTTTATTCTTCTTTATTTACCAAACGTCAATTTATGGCATTGACTGGTCTAGTTTCGCTAGGCTCAAACCAACCTACTTACTTATACTTATTCCCAATCTCCGCTGGGGAGCAAAGGGCCGAAGTGAAGCGCCACCATTCTTTACGATCTTAGGCCAACTACTTACATCCGCCCAGACATCCCCACCTGGCATATTTCCTTTTTGACAGAGTGCTGCCATGTTTCGACTCGCGGTCTGCCGAGTCTTCGTTTACCGCCTTCGAGATGCCATGTCAGTGCTTCCTTTGGGACGTTTTCAGTACGCCTGAGTACGTGTCCAAACCAACCTAGCGTAGACATAAGTCTTTAATTATAATTGGTCTGGCATCAACAAATTCATCTGGCATTATGTACCAGATAAAAACAGACAAATCAGTGGCAGATAAATGAGTTTTTACATAAAAACAATAAATTATTAATTAAATTGTGAACTTAATCATCTACCTTGTTATGGAAAAAGGTAGAATACAGTGTGATCACGTATGTGGTTAAGTAACGAAACAGAAGTATCATCAGCAAGCATGTAGGGCAGGACATATAAATTAGGACACTTACCGTACAAAGTCCAGATTATCTGCTTGCTATCACAATTTATCGTCGTCACAAATCGCACGCGGACGGTGCACTCTGCCGGCAGACGGGCGGTGGACTGACCTGATTGAACTCGAACGCAAGTTCAAAAATATTCAACCCTTCAATGGTGGCGTTCGTGAAAAGACACGGCCAGACAAATTAGTTTTTATGGTGCGGACGTTTTGAAAAGCTTAATAACTTTTATTGTATTATATTTAGAGGACAATGAATATTAAGGACTTCACGAGTATATATTGAAATATAAAGGATTTATATTTTAAAGTTTTCAAAGCGAACATTGTAAGACTTATGAACTAAAATGTATACGAAATTGGAGTTTGGACGCGCCATATAAATGGGATTTGAGTGTTATCTGGTCATAAATTTTTTTAATTTTATATGAATCGTTGTAAAACTGTAAATAGGCCTTCATAGAGAATTTCATTTTACATGTACCATACAAATATAGCCTCAAAATTCGAAAAAATAAGTAGATTCTCCCGATGAAAACTGACAAATTTAGCGCTCCAAATATTCACCCTTATAACTTGCATGGAATTGTCCTGAAAGCCTGAAATTACACGCGTTTATCCAGCTTTTATCTTAATGACGGAAACGCCCTGTGCGGTCGCTGAAAACCAATTTACTTGTGGTAATTATTATTGAAGTCAGATCGTAAACATGTAGGATACTTACCTACGTGAAATATGTTTAAAGCATAAAAAATATTATAATATTGAGCGGTATAGGGGTGGATGTTTATAAATTGTTCAAAACTTGTACAAAATTCGCGAATAATGTTTTGTATAAAAACTATTTTTATTTTGGTGACACACGGCCATTCAACCCCAAACTAGACCGAGCCTGTAATATGGATATCGGACAGCTGATATAATACAGGGTGTTGCAAAAAGGGTATACTAAGCCGAAACCTACAAGTAAAAAGTCACGTGACCAACAAAGTTTCTAAGATTCATTTTAAAAGTAAGTACTTATATACCTACTTGTTCAATTAGGTACCTATTCGAATTGATGACCTAACCTAACACAGATAGACCACAGAGGCAGTTAAATAATTTATTATAACGTAGGTTGAAATTAAAAACCGGTTAAGCTCGAGTCGGGCTCAGGCACTTAGGGTTCCGCATCACTAAGTTTTTCTGCAAATTCGTCACAAACATAACTTTTGTTTTTCATAAAGTTTGTTTGAAAAACAACAGTGGGCATCTATATTTTTTTAAGACTACTACTAATGGATTTAATTTCAATTAGACTTTAGATCTAGATACAAATGGATAGCGAAGTAATTACTTAACCGTTTTTTTCCCTTGATGTTCGGAGGTTACGGAACCCTAAAAATCTATGAGATGACCAAAATTGACCTTCCATTTTCTGAATAAGTGTCTGAGTTTTTAGCATGTGAGTAAAATGCTTCGAAACAGTCACGTTAATTGTAAACCAAAGCTTTTAAGGTTTCTTCATTTAATTATATGGCAGTTGCTTTAGGTATGCAGTTTATGATTTGAATATTGGTAGGCAAACACTAACTCACAAACACGAGCAGGCAAGCGTGGTGTGGGACGCCCTGCGATCCCCTATGGCTGATCTAAACTTGGAATGTGGAAATTGACATTTGTACTTTTTTTTAGTATACCTATACTTATGTGTCGTCATAATCTATATACGATAGCGAATGTAGGCGTTTAGTTAGGTATTTCATTGGCGAATTAAATTTATAATAAGTTACCTATAAGTTTAAAAAAATTAAACGAGTAACAGTGATTCACCGTGATGGTTAGGTATTGAGACATCCTTATCCGGGTCAAACTATGATCAGTGTTGAGTCGGTATAGTTCTGTGGAATCCAGACAGGTAAACTGTAGAATGAAATGAAGTATGGGATAAACCCATAATACCTAAAGCCAGTAAGTATAAAGGATGAAGACTGGTCTACTTTCATATAAGTACTTAAAGGTGCTTTGGTCTTTCGGCCGAATCCCCCCTCTCAACTCTTTCGGCTTAGTATACCGTGTATGTGTACGTGTCGAATTTGTTTGTAAGTACTTATAATAAAATGAAATTAATTAAAATTATGAGATTGATGAGTTACGTCACCCTTTTTCGGCTTCCTATACGACTTTGCAGCACCCTGTATTTACGAAGTTCCACTCCGGGCCCTGACAGTGAAGAAAAACATTCACATCTATTTTCAGCTTAATGAACTGGGCTATTTAACTTTCAACCTGTACCTAAGTAGGTAACCGGATACCTGGAATAACATAACTCTGAATTCTTTTTAGTTTGGGTTTGTGTAAGCAGCTGATGCTGCTCATTGGTCGCGAGTGTATTTAACTAGCTGTTCCCGCGAGCTTCGCTTTGCCTTAAAAAGTTTTCTCGTGGGAATTCCGCGATAAATAGCCTATGTGTTAATCCGCGTTTCAGATAACTCCATGCCAAATTTCTTTACAATTGGTCCAGTCGTTTTGACGTGAAGAAGTAGCCTATCTTCTTTCTCAGGGTCTAGACCATATATGTATATCAATTTTCATCCAAATCCGTTCAGTAGTTTTGGCGTGAAAGAGTAACAGACAGACAGACACTCGTACATACCTACAGACAGTTACTTTCGCATTTATAATATTAGTAAGGATTAGAATTGTCATTAACATTGATGAGATTCAGCGATGAACCTACGATGTATGAAGTACAAAACCGCCTAGATAATGTAATTCCAGCGATAAAATAAAACTTATTTTAATCCATTTCAACTTGATGATGATGAATGATTGATAGCATCGACGACCATCAGTGTCGAAAATAAAGTAATAATAAATTAAGTAAACGAGTTATTTTGGTCCATTACGATATTGGGCAAACAATTTTTTTGTTAATTAAAATAATGTACTCATGTGAATTAACATGTACTTAAGTAGAAACCTTTGTAAAATAAAATTTCGTACGATAAGAAGTATAATTAAGTAAATTTTCAATTATAATAATTTTTATTGATATAATTAATATTATGTCAAAAAAATTATATAATTAAGTATAATTAAGTATAGTTGTATACTTTATATTAATGTAGTTTATAAAATATCTCTTATTTTCATACGCTACCCTTTTTCATTATTTCTATTTCCTTTCAATTTAGTTGTCTGGAAGAGATTACTTTTAGTAATAAGGCCGTCGATTGTGCTATTTATTTTCTGTTCATGTTTGTAATACTGTTTCTGTTTGTGTGCAATAAAGAGTATTTTATCTTATCTTTATCTTATTGTCAGAATCTGAATTTACTGTAAGTAACTAAGTTTTAGTACTTTCCTTAAACTAAACTATTACCTACTCAGGTTTTACGGACGGTACAGTAAGTAAGTAGGTATTGTTATAGCATAGGTAGGTACTATACCTTAAATAACACCCATAATGATGTGTGTATCTTTTTGTCCTTGACTTTTAGTATAAATATTCAATTTCATACCTATCTTTTCTCTACATTATTTATACTGGCCTTGTTGTTTTTAAAGAGGCTGGCATTTGATACTCGATACGATAAATTATTTGAATAGGTATTTTAATGTTTTCTTGTTTATGTTTACTCACTGCAAATAAGTTTTTTTTAAGTTACCATTTATTTAATACTATACACAAACCAAGTAACTAACCACCGGTAATGACCACATGAGCCACCCCTTTAATACCCTGCATAAATACAAATATGCTGTTTGTATTGTACCTATCAATATACTTATTCAGATAAACTGCTATTACTTGAACTTTGGGCCCACACAGGTAAAAAATACGAGCTAAATATTGAAAGCTAAGCTCCAATTTCACAATAATCGGTTAAATCGTAACCAGGGAAAGGTTGATCAATTATACATCATTTCCATATTATATATTCTAGACAGATTTGTGTCAAAAGTCAAGCAATAATCCCTGGTTATGCTCTAACCCACTATGGAGAAATTGGCACTAAGCCTATTATTATTAAACTGTTATCTCATAAATAACGATCCTATTCATGACAAATAATCCGGTTGTACGAGACGTCATACCTAATCAATTAGCTAACGTCGATGCTTAAGTTTTTGCTTTGCGGGTTTTTAACAACTGTGGTCCGAATTGCCACGTTTACTTCATAATCCATTCTATGTTTTATTTCATCAGATGGTCGCTTTTAAGTAAGTACGGAACAACTAGGTAGTTCATAATAATATTTAATTACATGTTTTATGCAAATTGGATTTTCATAAAAATGAGTCACATTTCCCTCATGTCAATGTCTGGCTATGAACCATTATGAACTATCTTTGCTTGGAAGATGTTTATAGAGCTTCCACTATGTTATTGTCATCAAATATGTTTGGGATTTCGAAGATCAAAAAACCAATAATACCTACAATAATAGACAAGGTATAAAGAAAAGCAGCCGTTTTATGAAAAAATATTTTTATTTAGGTACCTAGATTGAATTATGAAGTGAAAGGGTTCTATCAAAAGTGTCGATAGTAGGCCTACTGATGTATTAATTTCTTAAAATAATTCGCTATCGCTATAGAAATGCAAAGATTCCCAGAATAAGGTAAGTGACCTCAAAACCGGATCTACGAGTTTGTCAATTATGGCGTTACGGGGATCCATACCAGGCGCGGATCCAGACTTCAAAATAGGTGATGGGCAAGTCAAAAAAAAGTGGTTTTGCCTCGCCTTGAGGTACTGATAGCAGATTTTTTCTACAGTGAAACTATTAATTCATGAAATTAATGTTTGAGGTACTAAAATTTTCAGGAGCCTGGCACCATTAGAAAAGAAACATAAAAGTCATAACAACTGTTTATGGTAGTTGGCGGTTATCTGTTTTTTCAATTTTCTTAATAATTATTAGGATAATCTAGATAAAAACAACTATTTACGCTTGTTTGCAATTAGGAGGAAGAAGAAAAATATTCGTAGTCAAGCTAGGGAAGTTATTTATCGAGTTTATATACAATGTTTAGCGGAACATGAAGCTGGACACATTTTGTCGAATTTGGAGGATGTTTACGCTCGTACAGCGTCTATGACGGGTATGTAACATTGAACAATTTGTAATAATTCATTTTTTATCAGTACCAACGCTTCATTTATCGATAAACCTAGGTTTAGAGCCCAAGTCGAACATTGTTTACATACCGCTGGTTGTAGGTTTGGGCTGGTTTAAGTTGAGTCAAACCATAACATTTTGATACTTGAAGTTATATTTTTTGTTTACTTAAGTAGGTACTAAATTCTCATTTTGTAACTCTGTATTTCTTAACTTAAGGGTAGTTTCAAATAAGCCTTATTTATTTTATTTTATAGGAGTATCGGACAGTACCGTCTCGCATATTGCAAAAGAGGGCTCTGTAATGGAATATTTCTAACTCCTGGAAGAAACAGAACAGGCCGTCTAAAAAGATAAATTGATGATTTTACTATGTGTGCCCGTCAACAAATCCGGATATTTTATACAGTTGTAATAACGTTATCTAAATAAATATTTATCGGTTTCACTATTAGCCTTCATATTAACACCTCCTAGCTTGAATAATGAGCTTTTTTTGTGGATGGTAAGTTGTTTTTAAATACAGAAATAGGGTAGGTAGTCACAGACAAAATTTCAAGTATCAAAGTCAGTTTTGTTTTGCTATATAGGGATGCTACATGAAACATAGCTGCGCCCTCATTTAATTTCAGGACTTTATAGTTTCAATGTATGTTGGTAGTGATCATAATAATATTATGGTTATTCTAAATGCAATTTTTCCTCCACAAAAGCCCTCTGGATCAATCATTGTTAAATAATTCTAAACTGAAATAAAACGGCCAAGTGCGAGTTGGACTTGCGCACTGAGGGTTCCGTACAAAGATAAGCTCTCTCAAAAAACAAACTTAACTTTAGAGTTGAAATTATGTTTACATATCGTCACTTCTGCAACTTTAAATGTTAGTAGGTATGTAATCACAATACTGACTATTACTCGTAAACGTGCAAAGTCTTCTTACCTGAGATAGTTTTCCTTTTAATTTCGTCATATGAACTAACTTAATCTGTGATTTTTTCATATTTTTTGGACCAACCATTTAGCCAGCATGGGGGGGGAGCACTTGAGTCTAACAAAAATTTGCACTTTTAAGCGTAATATTTCGTAAACCAATCATTGAATCAAAAAATGGTTTGAGCATACCTATAATGTTTTGAAAGACCTATTCAACAAAACAGCTCGAAAATAAATCATCCCCAATTTACTTGTAGGTATGGGTACCGCATTTTTTTTTTAATGTTTGATTTTACTACTTTTTCGGGGATGTAAATTTGTAGATCTATGCGAAATATTGCGAAATATGAGCTTGATAGCTTTACCCATTTCTGAGAAAAAGGGCGGTGACAGACGTAAAAAGTGATTCTATACGCGTTCTTTTTTTCCTTTTGAGGTACGGAACCCTAAAAACACGTTTTGAATTTTTTTACCGACAAAATTCTATTCTATTTTCTGTAGGAGTGTAAGTACTTGCATCTGGCTCTCTCTAGTGGAACCTTTTTGCATATCCCCTAGGTCTAAACTGCCTTCCTAAGCTTGGACCATATCCCACAATGCTGGTCCAATGCTATTTAAAATAAAGCCTTTTTTTGACAAAATAATGTTTCAGATTTCCTCATTTTGGACCCAAATATTATGTACCTAGGTATTATGAAGGCAAAAGTAAGTACTTATATAAGTTTGGAAGAAGGGAGGCTATAAAACAAAAAAAAGATTTTTAAAATGCAGTTTTTACAGTCATAACTCAACGCGCGGTCATTTAAAAGTAAGTTTGTACATACTTCAAAAATTGAATTCTATTTGTGAAGAATTTTAAAGTATGAAATCCTATACCTATACATACATAGTTAATTACCCCTACAACTTTAAACAGCTGAATACCATGAACACTATCAAGAGTTATATGTATCCTAGCTGTTCCCGCGAGCTTCGCTTCGCCTTAAAAAGTTTTCCCGTGGGAATTTCGGGATAAAAAGGTCTAGACCCTATGTGTACCAAATTTCATTCAAATCCGTTCAGTAGTTTTGGCGTGAAAGAGTAACAGACAGACACAGTTACTTTCGCATTTATATTAGTTAGGATACACATAACTCGTATCATTTTGTTAGATAATTCACGCTCACAGGCAATGAAAAAATTAAAACAAATTGAAAAAAATATATAAAATTATCCAAATTTTTTTGAATTTGATCAAAAATTTTATGTTTTTAATTAACCGACTTCAAAAGGAGGAGGTTCTCAATTCGTCGGGATCTTTATAATAACTGTACTTATCATAAAAACTATTTGGCTTATTTAGATCAAACTAGTCTCGTTGTATTCATAAAATTGTGACTTTTACTATAAGCTGAATTTTAATTCAGAATCTTGGCATGACTGAAAATTTTACGGTTTTTTAATTCTTTAACAACTATGTGGATGAATTTAGGAATTTGAAGGAGGAAAAAAAATATTTAGCATAACCCGAAATCATCACCACCAACATAATTATAAAAAACAGCCATACGAAAGTGATAAAATTACGAAATTGTTCTATTGAAAGCCCGTGGTGTGTTATGACAAGTCATTTAGGTGATGGGCATGCCCATCTTGCCCATATGGGTGGATCCGCGCCTGATCCATACTAAATAAAAACCACCATTTTGTTTTTTGCAGAGGTGGTATTAAATTGGATGGTCAACAATCTGGTATAATGTGAAAAATATTACAGTGCTAACATAAAAAATACCTTAAATATGTAAGTACTTATACTCACACACATGTGTAAAAATGAAACTTGTTTCGAAAATTTTGAAATAGTACCTATTTTGTGTATCGTATTTATAGGTAAGCAGAACCAACTACATATCTGTAAATTTCTCAAGATTCAAATAATATTATACCACTATTAAGTAAGTTATAATTTTAGAACACCCTGTTTGTTAATGTATGAGGATAGAATAAAGGCTGCACCGCATGAAATCTTAGCTTCTTTTTTGTTTCTTTCCAAACAAAAGAGAACTCGTAGACTGTTCTTCTATCAGATTGATTCATGTTTAGATTTTAGATAAACAAATGAGTTTTGTTGTTCGTTTTAATTGATAAAACTGCCTTTTATAATGTACGATAATGTGTCTTGTCTACATTGAAATATTGTTTAAATAATATTGTATTATAATAGGTAATATGTTCCCGCTGTATCCCTAGAACTACGATTTCACGAATATAACGATTATTATCAGCATAACATCATTATGATGATAAAAAATAACAATATAAGACTTATAATATAAATAAAAAAGGACTATGGTTCATAAGGCAATAGATCTCAATCGATTCTACACTAAACAAGAGAATGAAAAGTAATAGTTTTTTTATACATATAGGTACAATATGGCATCCAAAGAAAATATGAGAGAGTGTGGAGTTAATGAGGATATGACAGAGGATAGGGTAAAATGGCGTGACATGACGCACAAAGCCGAGCCTAAATAAGGAAAAAGGCTAGGAAGAAGAAGAAGAAGAATATAGAGGCATCCAATAAATACGTACGAATTGTTTCATAAACTGTCAGTTGAACGTAAACCATTGTACGGAATGTTGTCTTTATACGGCTGATGTCGGTCTGTCGGTCTGTTTACACTCGCTACCTACCGCTGGCATTCAAAAGAAAGATTTGGACAGCAATGATTTTTAACACTATCTCTGGTGTTGGAAGAAATAAGGTCGAGATGTGGGTTGCTTATGTTCTATCTACACTCACGTGCAAAGAAACAGTTCCACTTACAAATTCCCGACACTAATGGCCTTATTTTTATAGTACGGTGGCCTGCGCCTAAAAATATACAGGCGGAATTTTTAAAATAGCGATCTCAAGCTCACATGCTGCTCAAGCACATCCACATAAACACCACTGCTACACACATCACACACAAAACGTCCTCGGATTTATAACAGATTAAAAAGTTTTCCCGTGGGAATTCCGGGATAAAAAGTAGCCTATGTTCTTTCCCAGGGTCTAGACCGTATGTATACCAAATTTCATTCAAATCCGTTCTGTAGTTTTGTCGTGAAAGAGTAACAGACAGACAGACAGACAGACACAGTTACTTTCGCATTTATAATATTAGTTAGGAAGTTAGGATGTAGCTGGTCCCTTCATCATCAGGGATCGCTAATTTAAATCTCCGCCTGTATACTTTTAGGCGCAGGCCACCGTACATTTAATAGGAAATTTGAACAAAATGTTTACGTTCTTAGTTGGTAATATTCTGGTGAGCTTTTAAATGTACTTCAATATTTTAGACGGCGTTATTAAGCTAGCCTTTTCCATTAAGGAATAACTTGATGATTTTTGATTTTCTGACTGAAACTTTTTCATTGCTCGTGAGTATATAAGGATATGTAGACAGGAAAACTAGCAAAATGTGACCACTCGGCGTACTAGGAATTAAGTTCCTTAAAATGAGACGAGCGGCTATTTCTTGTGATAGTTTAATCCACAATTAATACGACTGGTAAAAGCTTTAAAGTACCTAGGTACCTCCGGAATTGAGCTCCAGACCCAGGAGATTTAACGAACGGGAGCTGTCGTGCAATCGACTCGTTTAATACAACGAGATAGAGTCGTGGATCGCGCAGCAGAGCTCCGAAACTTCGTTTTTCGTCGTATAGAGTGACCCCACAATACTGTCTCTTATTGACCGGTGTTACGGCTGGATTGATGATGAATAAGTAGTTACTTTACCTACACATCCTTCAATTAAAGGCTGGCGATGGATTTTCTCAAATAAATTGATTGATTATGAAATTCATGAATCAAATTATCATGTGCTATTCATGATTGATTGATTACTTTATTCCATCTGATTACAGTAGATTAAATTAGTAAATTAAAAACTGTTACTACTTTTATTTGTACTTACCTACATGCTGAAAACAGTTTATTGGTTACTTACTCTTCTTACTTATATTTTTTTACAAGTACTACACTCATAACAGCTTTAAGTCGATCAAAAAAGTATTTTGGCGTACGATCCTACGTGATGTCGTAGTATTTTTGGCTTTATGTTACGCTTAGTTTTTGAGTTCTATACAAGGGAGAGTATTTATGTAGGTACAGTATGTTTATTTACGTAAGTAGGAACTATGTATGTTTTATCTGTCAGCTGTGGTTTCTAACGCAGTAACTTCACATTCTGCTTCATGATTTACTCCTTCAGTTTTCATAAACACATCCCTTTGTTCCCTTAATGGCGCCTGGAACCTGCAGTGAGGAAACAACTAAATTTAACTCGTGACCCACTAACAGGTAATAAAAAATCATGTTTCATTTGTTTGAGAGACGGTCCAGGTGATTGGATGCGTATTTTTGATCTTGTAACTCTATTACATCATCAGCCTATTGTTGTTCCACGATCTGATGAACTCATTATATTTTTAACCCCCGGCAAAAAGAGCGGTTTTATAAGTTTAAAGTGTTAGCCAAAGGAGTCAAAGAACATGACTTAGGAAGCGGTCGTTCAACAACTGTTATTCTGCCATTATTTAGAATTCGCGATAAAAAGCGGCTTCTCCATGGAAACTTCGTTATAGTAACGTAACTTTTTACCATAGACTAATACTTAATGTATTATTATTAATTAATGTATTATTCTATGCTTTTTACTATAGAGATAAAAAAAAAACTAACTTTCCAAAACTTAACCCTTTACTTCATACGAAGCCATTTATGGTTCCTGAAGTTTAAGATTTTTTTCTGCCCTTAATAAAAACGGTACTGAAAAAAACATATCACTGTACTTTTAATCAGTTCTCCGTGTAATGGAACGTATTTTTTGTGTCTGTGGTAAATGTCATCTGTCAACATAACCACACTTTTAAACAGGTGCATGCGCAGTTTCGTGTCAATGATATTTTTGTTAAACTTTGAAATTCTGCAAAATAAGTAAAAGGTAAGATATTGCTGCTAAAAAAAATATTTTCACATTGTGCAAAGCTTATATTTTCTGAAACTTTTTGATTTTTCAATCATTATTAATTTTATATACCTTATTTACTCCATTTTCTTCAGGAGCCATTTCTGGCTTCGTATGCACACAAGGTACAAATGCTTATGTCAGAAATGGCTTCGTATGCACACGCTTATACTAATTAGTTATGTGTCCTACCTTTCCAGAATGGATCCTTCACGCTTTTACGGCACTTACAAATATACTAAGTCAATACCTGGTGATGGCTCTTTAAGTAATGACTCAGCTTCCGACTCCGATGAAGATAATATCCCGCTTTCTAACCTTCGCTCCCGCAAGAAATCCATAACAATTCCTGCTTCCGATATTGAGACTTCTGATGAGGAGAAAGATGTTGTTATACCGAAAAAAAAGGCTAAAAATGCCCGGCTTAAAAAACAAAAACAAACTAAACAGAATATTTCCTGGACGAATGATAAAATGCCTGCATATGACCCGAATGCTTTTAAATTTACGGGTAGCCTAACCTTACCTGCATCCATCGAAAATTTAGACACACCTGCTGATTTCTTCAACTATTTTTTCACAGATGAGTTGCTTGATTTCATTATTGAACAGTCGAATTTAAAGTCTTTACAGGAGAATATCAACAAACCGGCTAATATTACGAGGGCGGAAATGGAGCAGTTTTTAGGAATCGTCATCTTTACATCAGTAGTTCAACTACAAGCTACGAGAAGATATTGGTCCAATAATGTGGGTGAGAAGCAAGTGTTTGAGATTATGACTTGTAATCGTTTTGATACCATCAAACAATTTCTACACTTCAATGACAACAGCGCTTACAAGCCCCTAGGTGTACCTGGCCACGACAAGCTTTTCAAAGTAAGGCCTCTTCTAGAAAAGATTCGAGAGAGATTACTCACAGTCCCAAAAGAGGAATTTTTAGCTGTAGATGAGCAGATTATTCCCACAAAATGCCGGCACGAAATGAAACAGTACAATCCCGCAAAGCCACATAAATGGGGATACAAGAACCAGTGTTTGAGCGGCGTCTCTGGGTTCAGCTATGACTTTGACATCTTCGCTGGTGAACAAAGCAACACTTATCCTGATGATGCACCAGATCTCGGCGTTAGCTCAAACGTTGTTTCCCGGCTTACAGCTACCGTACCTCGAAATGTTGGCCACAAAATCTTCTTTGATAATTGGTTCAACAGTATCAACTTGCAAGTGTACTTGTACAAAATTGGATTGCTTCCACTTGGTACAGTCAGGCTAAATAGGGTGCCAAATGCAGAAATGCCTACAGAGAAGAATCTGAAGAAGAAAGGTCGGGGTGCCATTGCCGAGAAAGTCGCTACTGTAGACGATGTGAAACTAAGTTTGGTTTCATGGTACGATAACAAAGTTGTGAATCTGCTTTCCGCATTCGTAGGTAGTGAACCTGTTTCGACTAAAACGAGGTACTTTAGGAAAGAAAAAACATATAAAGAAATTGAGTCACCACAGGCAGTTGACGTGTATAACCAATATATGGGTGGAGTGGATTTACTGGACTCGTTGCTTGGATTATACAGAATCAAGATAAGATCTCGTCAGTGGTATAAAAGAATATTTTTCCACATGGTTGACATGTGCATTGTCAATGCATGGTTGCTGTGGCGGCGTAAAAATGGTGATGTTTCAATGCCCCTCTACGACTTCAAACTCGCCGTTTCAGAGCATTACAGGATGTCCGGAAAGAGGATAATAAAGAAGCGCGGCCGACCTAACTCTGTGACTACTCCTCAAGGTTCACCAAGTACTAGCAGAACAGGCACTCCTACAGGTCGCAACGAATCTCCTGGACCAGCCCAAAAGAAAACACGAAATGCTCCAGCTAGAAGTCAAGAACTGCCTTTGAATTCGGTGCGAACAGATAGAATTGACCATTTTCCAACTCACGAAAATCATCGTCAGTTGTGTCAAAATGGTTGTGTATTTCGATCTTACATCAAATGTGAAAAATGTCAAGTTTTTTTATGTTTCAATGAGAAAAGAAACTGTTTCAAAAACTTTCATCATGATTAATCTCCGTCTATGCAGTGCATAGGAAGCCATAAATGGCATAGGCACATGTAGTACTTGTGCATACGAAGCCATTTATGGCTCCTGAAATTATTTTCTAAACTAAAGTACTTAAATTTTTTTTTCATGAAAATTTTTCTTTATGTTCATCTATTAAACGATATTCAAGTGGTTATTAATTTTTTTCATCATCCCTTCATAATTCATGCAGTAGAGGGTTAAGATGAATCCTTTAGCTTAGTAACTATACCACTTTCGCAACAATCTGTACCTATAAGTACAACAAGATTTTTATCCATCAATGTAAAGTGACAGATTACGGATGTAATTAAAATAATGGTGTAATGAATTAACGATGTTATTGGAACCTTGAGGACCTCGGGGTTAAGGTTCAGTGAGTTGAGTGAGAAGTCGGACAAGATGGCGGATAAAAAAACAACCTTCGAGAAATAACTCCTATAAAAAACGCAAACTTCATTGAACCACAAGGTTTTAAGTTATGCTATCCGACTTTTAGCGAAATTGAATGTTATTTTTCCAAAATATGTTTCAGTATCTTCAGTTTTATACTGGGTTCCTACACTGAACTTCGGCTATTCGGGATTATGGAGCATTTAGGTACAGAATAAAATTCTACCCCGTATCTATCTCTATATACCTATCATTAGGTATAGAAAGATAATACTGTAATAAAATAACGTAATAATTCATTATAGGTAGGTACTTGAGAGACGACCGAATGGCGTAGTGGTTAGTGACCCTGACTACTGAGGAGCCGATGGTCCCGGGTTCGATTCCCGGCTGGGGCAGATATTTGTTTAAACACAGATATTTGTTCTCGGGTCTTGGATGTGCCCGTAAAATGGCAATAGGCCCGCCCCCTATTACATTGGGACGAACATAACACTCTGGCGAAAAGTGGGTGCAGCAATGCACCTCTGCCTACCCCGCAAGGGAGTACATTAGTACAAGGCGTGAGTGCGTGTTTTTTTTTTTTTTTTTTTTAGGTAGGTTCTTTAATTATAGAGACAGAAATAGTTAGTTACATGCCATTACTATTTCCAAATAAAATCTGTAGAAAGGTCAACATAAATTGGCTACCTATTTCCTATTTTTAATCCGTATTTCTTTACATTGCTTACAATTACACTAAGTAAATACTATTAAGTATAAGTTCTATAAAAAACGGACTGTTATTTAAAAAAATGTCAACGAAAGTTACTGACTTTATGAAAGTCCTTCACATGTACTGCAATAACAGACATTAAGCAAATTAATAGATGGGTACCTATGTAATAATAACACTAATACCGAATAACTGAAGTTACAGTGAAAACCTATTCTGGGCTAGTAAGCATTACCAATACAAATGTATTTATTAGGTCATCCTGCTTCTTGTAATTTTAATAAACTTTACTTCTTTAGAGGTCTCCTTGATATTCTACGATAACTTTTATAGTTCCGATTTCATGAAAACATTGTTGTGCCTCTACCGAAAACAATCTAAAAACATATACATAGGGTGGCCCTGTAACCTGTACTGTTAGTTATGCTACAAACTAAACAGGGTGATTGGTAATAGCTGATAGGAGACATCATTACCATAAATTACTCTCAGTATGTCCTTGTAAAACGGTTTACCGTCAGCGAAACAAGTTATTAACTTATTACACTATTCTTTTAATTTCACAAATATTTTATTTTTACTTGTAGTGTCCTATACTTAAATGTTATTATCCAGTCAGTTTCACGTAAGTATATACGAGACCATCAA
This sequence comes from Plutella xylostella, assembly GCF_932276165.1. NCBI lineage: Eukaryota > Metazoa > Arthropoda > Insecta > Lepidoptera > Plutellidae > Plutella > Plutella xylostella. Next base: position 8,765,012 of record NC_064005.1, read on the forward strand.
GTTTAAGAATGGAATGCAGAGTTGCGAGGCAACGGGCTGAATTTTCAGTATGACTTGAGTTCATGATTAATAAGTACTAGCTGTTCCCGCGAGCTTCGCTTCGCCTTAAAGAGTTTTCCCGTGGGAATTCCGGGATAAAAAGTAGCCTATGTTCTTTCCCATGGTCTATACCATATGTATACCAAATTTCATTCAAATCCGTTCAGTAGTTTTGGCGTGAAAGAGTAACAGACAGACAGACAGACAGACAGACAGACAGACAGACAGACAGACACAGTTACTTTCGCATTTATAATATTAGTTAGGATGTAGATTTGCTCAAGTGAAAAAGTCGGCTATTCATATGATTCGAATCTTGATTGACCTGCGTAATAAAAAAATGGTCATACCTACTACCTATGTATACCAATGACGAAAGAAAAAACCTACCTAGAAAGATCTAAACCTACCTATCATCTTGACAGTTTCAAGGATTCTAAAAAAATGTTGCCTAATGTTGAAGCACATAGAAAACATAATTTAAAGTGGTATTTTAGTGACCTCATGTCAAGATAGAAGGCAACACAATATTTTTAGTCCGAAATATAACGTAAAAAAACCTTTACATCCATTAATTTTCTCAACAGTATACTTTTAATTAATTTGGGATGTGGTTAAATCTACAGTTATGTTTATGTATCATATATTTGTATAGTACTTCGAAATAATTCGAAAAGGCTGAACCTAAATTTCCTTTTTATTTAAAGATATTGTTAAACTTTGAGTATTTTTTTACTCTAAACATAAATATTGTACGTACCTATACGTATATCTAAGCGATTAGATTTAACTTATTCTATTTAGTTATAATCCGATTAAAATTCGTCACCTTTCTGATTTCGACTTCTAATTGAGTTCAATTAAAACGATTTACATCATATTTTATGCATATTCACACAGCTGTCAATTAGTAGATGAGCGATGACGAATTTTAGATGATTTTTCAATAAATAAAGTAATTGAGTATTATTTAAAAACAACTTTGCAACACAAACGTACGCCTACGATTATTTTTATATAAATACCGTCCATTATGTCATCTAGTAAATGATGATGTGGCCATGCTGCTTCCAATGAATTTTGCAAGGCCCTTGTGTGACCAGTGTGACCACCAGTATTATCATAATAAGTAAGTAGGTGCTACGTAAATTACCAGTATTTATCAATCTCAAATTTGTCACAATTTTTCGAGGTGGAAACTTTTGACACATAAGTATTTTAGTTTAGTTGCTACTCAATTTGTAAATTAGTTAAGTCTCAAAAAAATATATCAAATTCTTAACATTAAATATTTATGTAGAAGTACATAACCTATTCAATTTTCAGAAAGTGCTGGTTTAAAAACATGAAACTCGGAAAAGTTTACGGTTTAGGTTACATACTTAGGTTTGTATAGTTCTGATAGGTGAGCGATAGAGCCTTAATATAGAAAACCAGAATAGCCAAATCAGGATATTTGGTATCACTTGCGATATAAACTACGTAAGGTTATATCGATTTAGAAAGTATAGCTGTCATGATAAATTTAGTACATATTGTGTAGGCATTTATAACAGTATAACTCTTAATTCGACGTGTTGAGTTGCATTAGGCAGGGTTTGAAAGGTTGACAGGCTTTGATAGAGTAAATAATAGTTTTAGTCCAGCTTTCGGTATAGTACGCAACGGACGCATCGCATTCAGTGTTCTTTGTATAGAAATTCACACAAGTGCGTCCAGTTCATCAGTATTGCCGACGCCGTTTCTCCATACATTTATATGACAAACCTTTTGGTGCGATACGTACATATATACCCGATAAGTGGACGCTTATCTTTAAACCAAATGATTTCGATACAGAGGCTTTCTGTACCAATTATGTACAATAACATAATATACCAGTAGTGGCTGGATGTGCAAAGCTGAACACAAAGTGTGAAGCTTATTTCTAGAGGCCTATGTCCAGCAGTGGGCGATAGTTCAAATAACTAACACACACAATAGATTCACACGCTTTCTAGTTTATGAAGTTTTTCTTTATAATCGACCGCGATCAATACAATTAACTTTATTCTCAGTAATGCCAATACCGCAGTAAATTCGGAGAGACCTGCTTTTATACTGAGAATTTTCGATTAATACCTAATGAGGTACATTGGAATTCTTAGGTACCTGTCTAGGACTACTAGGACATCAAAAGCCATAATTTCCACGTAACTACCTTCCCACCTATGTTTTTTAAAATTTAAAACATGACCTAGTCTAAATTTCCATTAATTATTCATTTCAGTAGTATCAGTCAGAGTTATATGTAATTATTTCATACTTCCTTATTGTAACTAAAATTTTCCCATCCACTTGACATACCTACAGCTTTCCATTGCAACATTATGTTATTTTTCAATTTATATTCTCGTGAATTTTATAAAGTGGAGGATGTTCAGATAGCACCTAATAGTCGTCTATAGTTTTTTTTTCTATGAATGGAACCTAAATTACCTAGGCAGCCTTGTAACACTATAGTTATAAAATAAAAGAATTATAGGGCTGGTCAGCCAGAGGACGAACGGAAATAAATCGATGTAATTCTATTGTGGACAAAGCGGCAACCTTGTTATAATAGAGACATCAATAATTTGAATATGAATATGTAAAAATGGTCGTATAGAAATCTAAAATGATCTTATTAGAGATCTTAAGGTGGAATTTCACCAAACGCTAAACGTATTTATATTTAGTAGCCTGTCAAAAGTCTGTCAGTACAAAATGTATTTAAAATTTGATTTAAGTACAATTTTAAATAGGTTTTAACATTTGTTAAAAGTGACCCAGATTATATTCTTTTTGTATCTGTCAAAACGGTCAAAACATAGTTCTTGTATTTTGAGTACTTATTCATACTTTAATTTTGTGGATATTGACTAAAGTAGTCATTAGAAGTTAGATTAGTTAGCTACATAGGTACACGTAGCTGTTAACAACATAAACATCCGCAAAACATATTCTTCCATATAAATCGTAATTTCTATTTGTTAGAAAGGAAACTCATTAGGAAGCCTAGAAATAGCCATAGTTGGTTCGTTTTCAAAGAACCAGTGGCAGAGCCCATGTGTGCTTTAGGGAACTAACTAATTACTTACTTAGTTTACATGTTAAATATTTACAGACTATTTCGAGAAGTATGGGGGGAGCAAATAATATTTCTGAACAGGTCAGTTCTCCAACATAACAAGGCTTGAATAAAATGATTCTAAATCATAAGTTTTTGATGCAGTACTTCTAGTATTAGTAAGCAGATGACGCAGTAAGCACAAACAATGTAAGCAGATGACAGAATAAAATTTCCTTTTTTTTGTTTTCGTAAATTATAAGTACTTAAAACCCGTATAAGAGGCTTTGAGCTTTGTGGCCACAAGTAGACACAAAAATATATGTATTTTCAATTGGTTTCAAAATTAAGAATGACTGACTATGTTTGGAGAAGCATATTTTTAAGCCAAAGTATAGGTACTTCGTGAATTTAATTGTACTTAATATTATTGTAAAGGTTCAAATTAAATTAACCTAAGTACCTAAAATGGCTAGGGATTGATATGGATGTAGGTATCTTCTTAATTTAGGTTATTAGGCAATTTATATGTATTCATTTTATTCTATTATGCAATTTTCATGCGAAACATTTAAATGACCACCTATCTTGATCGCCATCACACCAATTGTGACATTTTGGAAGCCAGTTTTCGTTTTATAAATGTACGATTTAAACGATTTTATCTAAAACATATTTACATTCTCGCAATTCTTCGAAAACGTCTACGTGTGAGACCGACGAGAGCGCGTCCAATTCGATTGATCGAATAATCGATTTTATTTCACTTTTATTAAAATTGAAACTTCACTCTGATTGAGCTATTAATATTAACAAAAAACTATTAATCCCGTAATAAAAACGCCTATAGCGGTGACTTTCAAAAGAATGGTTTTCACGATGTGTAATCTTTCGGCCGTAATTTTTAATTAATTCATCGGGGAAAGGTTTTAATTAATTATTTTAAGTTAGGCCTCTTTGTGTTTGAGGCTGAAAGTTAAAAGGTTAACATTAAGTAAGTATGTTTATTTATCTTTGGATGGGTTTCTTTTGAGTATGTGCTAAGTACGGTAAGTAGCTATGTAATATAGTTTAAATATAGTAGGTAGGTAAGTAGGTACCCACCTACCTGCCCAAAATTAAACTGCAGACTTAAAAATATGATGAATTTAGGTAGTAGGTATCCATTATTCACATTTAAGAAAGTATAGTATTCTAGTAATAAAATAACTAACTAAATGTATTTACTTAATTAAAGTGTTTAATAGTTTATAGTATATTTAAATTAAATCGAAAGAATAATTTATGTTGACACATACTTGCCCAAAAACCTTTAAAACGAAAATAAAAATACAACTTTATTACTTACCGAAAATATAACAACTCCAAATTAGAATAAAATTTCCGTCACAGCACACAGTAAAAAAGACGCACACACAAACAGACCAACCGAATCATCACATTTACACCGTGTTCCGAACACCGCACTCACAAAACTTTCGAAAACCGAACTCGTAAAGTTCGAATTTAAATTCGGAATGCCGCGTTCCGAATTTGACTTAGTTCGAAACTGACGTGCGTTCAAAAGCTCGCTTCGTCCCTCACTGGAGGAGCGAGTCGTATCGGAGGACCACGGACTTCGATCGGAAATGGTGCTTTCTTCTTTGATCTGCGTTTATTTGTGCGCTTTATAACCATTAAGTAATTGATTGGATTGAGGACTGTGGGTCTACCTGATAGATTTAAGTATACCTATTAAGGAAGATAGAGGACTGTGTGTCTGCCTGATAGATAAAAAATAGGCTCGAGGAATTTCTTTTGCCATTTCTTGACCTCATTGATCAAGTCTTTTTATGAATGTAACTCTGTCTTTCGGCTTCGTTTCATCGAAAGAATGAATGCGTCCGTTGTGGTAAATCTATTTTCGTTTTTTTTTTCAATCTATTCATGTCACGATAATATATTATTTAACAATGCAAATATATTAATTAATAAGGATGTAATTTTCCTATTTCAGTTTTTTTTTGTATTTGTCACTCTAGCGCTATGGTTCGTTGTCGTCTTAGGAACAACCCACTTCAGAACAACTCTCATCAAAGTGGCCGACAATGATAAAAGCTACAGGTTTTATTTTTTCTTATTTGAGAGGATCACAGAGGTCAGTCAATATTTGTAATTATTAGGCTTGTTTGTTTAGTTATAAGTTATTAAGGAGTAATAAGGACTCAAGGTACTTGTGGCACTCCATCCTATTTAACTTGTGGTTGGTTTTAATGATCCAATATGGAAAATAAATTAAGTTTGTAAGGTTATTTTGACAAATTACTGTAATCATGATAATCTGTGTATATAGTATTGTACGTACCTATATACCTAGATGTACTTATATTAGGAAGATTTGCTAAATAAACATACAATACATAATGTGCACAGTAAATCTTAATTAAACAAACGACAGCTTCGTTATATAGTAAGGTACATACTCACTGAAATAAATGAATCATATTTAATTGTCCTCATTCAGTGTCCCCCACCATCAATGCAATACGAGTATACAGACATACTCGCACATCCTAACTTTCTAACTAATAATATTATAAATGCGAAAGTAACTGTGTCTGTCTGTCTGTCTCTCTGTTACTCTTTCACGTCAAAACTACTGAACGGATTTGAATGAAATTTGGTATACATACGGTCTAGACCCTGGGAAAGAACATAGGCTAATTTTTATCCCGTAACTAATATTATAAATGCGAAAGTAACTGTGTCTGTCTGTCTGTCTGTCTGTTACTCTTTCACGTCAAAACTACTGAACGGATTTGAATGAAATTTGGTATACATACGGTCGCTACGGTCTAGACCCTGGGAAAGAACATAGGCTAATTTTTATCCCGGAATTCTCACGGGAAACCTTTTTAAGGCGAAGCGAAGCGCGCGGGAACAGCTAGTATTATATAATTTCATCTTTGGACTTTGAAATTTCGCTTAGATGCAATTTGCCATGTCGCTCGACGAAACGTCCATAGAAATACAAATAAACTTGAACTAAGCCCTTTGTTAGCCCTATTTTTACTGTAGGTCATAACTCGGGAATTGGTTTGCTTTATTTCTATCAACGGACAAAAAATCAAATTGATTTTTTGATCCAATCTTTGCAAGTTCCAACACTTGGTTAATAGGGCAGCAGTAATCCCATTATTTCCGTAATGGCGGTCTCCGGTGCATTAGCATATTTATGGTGAGCCTTTTTATAATAACAACACTGCGAGGAAAATAAAAGTGTGCCGAATATCGAATTTTATACATACTTAGTGATGGAATTTAAACGTAAATGCCCAAAAGACGATTATTCTAAGTTTTATTATTTACTAGGTAGTTTTCAAAACAGTAAGTTGGACCCGTATGTAGTACTTGCAATGAAAGTATAAATTTATTTTATACGTCGTTAAATCTATAAAAATAAAATTACCATTTTTCGTATAAGTATGTACATACATATATTGTTAGACGATTTTAAGGTTTTTTTTACTATCATCAACAGAATGATATTGTTAATTTTATAAATAAAAGATCACACAATGAGGTCAATGACCAATAAACTCTTATTTAGTAAATAGGGCGAGCGTTATTCTAGTTGTAGTTAAAACACAGGATGTTGTAGCTCAAATACCTTTTACCAGAAAAAAACAAAGATTTATCTTTTTTTTTTATAATCTCATTTATTTTATAAGCCATACATCATAAGATTAAGTCGGCTTAAAAACTAACAAAAAATAACAATCCTTAAATAATTAACAAAAATAGTAAGTACTTAGTAGTTCAACTATGGGAGTAGAACTTAACCTACAGATTTATAATAATCTTGTCTTAAGGTTAGGGAGTAAATGATAAAACTAAGGAACCGGCCACTGTGATCATGAGTGAAGCTTGAGCTGAGGATCCCGTGCACGAGGAAGAGGAGCTCCCCGGCCGTGCACTGAGTGTCGTGTAAGAAATCAAGTCGGGGTTGTTCGTTAATTTTATTATCTTGTTTCAAAACTTTTAACAACATACACAATGTCTCGATATATTATGAAAAATAATACACTCACGAGCAATGAAAAAGATCGAGTGACCTTTAATTACTCTTAAATACCCATTACCAACTAAAAACGTAAATATAAGCAAAATAGCTGTTCCTGCGCGCTTCGCTTCGCCTTAAAAAGTTTTCCCGTGGGAATTCCGGGATAAAAAAGTAGCCTATGTTCTTTCCCAGGGTCTAGACCGTATGTATACCAAATTTCATTCAAATCCGTTCAGTAGTTTTGGCGAGAAAGAGTAACAGACAGACAGACAGACGGACACAGTTACTTTCGCATTTATAATATTAGTTAAGATAGTAGGATTTTTAAAAAATGGGGTCATTTGGTGTTGCCATTTTGTAAGTGGAACTTTAACATTGCTCGTGACTGCAACTACTACTGACTGTATATATATTTTTAAAACGTTATTACTCTACCTTACTGTTAGTTTCAATACTCTATATATCAATAGCTGAAAGTCATACTATTTTGAGACATAGATAATTGCATTCTGTCAAAATTGTATGAAAGTAACTATCAGCAGCTATTTATTCTATCTACATGTCTGTCTACTACGTTCCACCACCATAGTTTTGATAGAGTTCTTATGTTACGTCTAGTTTATGACAATGCTAGTCGATAAGATGTCTTATCCTTGTGTTTTCTCTCCCTACAATGTCGCAAGGGCTTTCAAAACCCCCTGTACATGTGATGTATTACAAGAGGGGTAATTGATAAGCCATTTTGGGCTCGTCCTTTGTCAGTGTCCACACGGGAGCACCAATTAGGGGGCGATAACAACAAGTATTGATGGATGCGATGAGGGAATAGCACCGAGATGGAACTTACCCGTTTTCAGCGCACGAGAGTTCACGAGACGGAAATAGGTTCACGTTCGTTAGTGATTCTGTTAGTTAGTAGATAAATAAATAAATATGTGGGGACATCTCACACACGGCCATCCGACCCCAAGCTAGGCAGAACCTGTGTTATGGGTGTCGGACAGCTGATATATCTACACAAATACATAGATAGATAGATACTAAATATAAATATCAACACCCAAGACCCGAGTACAAATATCTGTCCCAGCCGGGAATCGAACCCGGGACCTTCGGCTCAGTAGTCAGGGTCACTAACCACTACGCCATTCGGTCGTCATTATTTGTCATATTTTTGAAACATAGGGTTTTGATGGCATTTGTCGAGATTATCAGTTACTGTCATCCATCCTTTGTTATTTTTGTCTTCTGGTCGGTTTGAGATAGACCTATGTACTCAAAAAATCTTTATAACATGCAAACCTTTTGTAAGTTCTCTGAATTCAGGAATTTCAGGAGATAGTTAAACTAAATTCAGATTTTTTTAGGTAACGTAAGTGTTAAGTAAAATTTTTTGTACAGCATTACTTTTCATTAGAAACATATTAATAATGCTTTTCAGTACACTTATCCATTGTCTATCTATACTAAAATCATACTACCTAATTAATATGCCATGAGCCTGGAGCACAAGCAGTTGTTCTCTAGTCATAAAATCAATTAATCATCACAATCATAACATAATAAATATAAAAATACCTTCACTTCCCGCGTTGATTATTCCATAAATATACAATTTATTTCAATTTTATGCTTCTTGATTGCCTTATGTAAACACAGAGGCAATGAAAGATAAAAATATTCAAATATTACAAAGCTGTAGTACAGTAACAAGTGCTATAAAGTTATAATCATAACATAAAGATAGTTAGCTGTCCACCAACACTCATCGTACGGATTGGACCAAACCGATTGTCATAAATGTGTGGAGAAACAGCGTCGGCAATGCCGATGAAGTGGACGCACTTGTGTGAATTTCTATACAATTAATACTGAATGCGATGCGTCCGTTGCGTACGACACCGATAGATAGTAGCTTTATTTATAAGCTTACTCCGCGTATACTAATTTACATAGGTATAACTTTGAATTGGCAGGTTTGCATTAGGCTAGTTTCAGATCATCTTTGTGTCGGCAAAACTATAAGCCAGAAGTACTTCACCAACACATAAAAAATGATATACCAAGGTACAAGGTACAGCTTTAAACGTCTTCTATCTTTAAACTAGAAGCAAGAACTTTATAGTCTGCCTCACAGACCTGTATTTGAGTAGACAACGCAAGTGCATGTACTTCGCGTGTAAAAAGGGAGTGAAATTATCTTCCTTTAGCGCAGTGTCATTAGGGACGTTCCTAAACTAAATCGTTCAAGTGACGTGACTGACGTGACAGTAGGTATAAAAATAATGGCACGCTTGGTTTCTATACAAGGAATGAGACAAGCGTTGTCTATTCAAATACAGGTCTGTGGTCTGCCTCTTCATGTGGCATACTTACTGATATATTCTAAGAAATTACCCATAGGGTAGAACGATGAAATGAAGGTATTTATAATAATGTAAAGGTATTCAAAGACCACCGCGGGATCGTAAGCTTTTAAGTACTTACTCGCCTACTAATTATGAATCAATTAAGAAATAATTAGCTATGAACCTCTCCTTTTAGTTGGTATTTAATTATGATTCGATAATATTTTCCATTAACCTATTAGCATTTAAGCTTTGATTTCTAGAGGAACTCAGTGACTGGTATGCAGTGGATGACGTAGTATTAATTAAGTAAAAAATATGTTTATTTAAATGCTTAATGCAGTTAAGTAACTTTGAACCATGGTAAACTACAAATAATTTAAGTATTTGTATATCTAACAAGAATAAAACTTTTTAATTATCTGGGGGGCCACACTCTAAGGGTCTCTTTTACCAAACGCTAAACGTATTTAAAATTGTATTTAAATCAAATTTTAAATACTTTTTGTACTAACTGACAGACGTTTGACGCGCGACTAAATACGTTTTAGCGTTTGGTGAAATTCCACCTGAATCGACGAACGAACAAAAGAAAATGATCACGCAATCCGGACGGTGTGGCTACTGCAACGAGATAGAGCCGTGGTTAGGTTTTCTTGTTTTTTATTTATTTATTTATAGACACTTTATTGTATACACAAAACAAAGACAAAAACATGAAGACAGAAAAAGTAAGAAGTACACAAAGGCGGGCTTATTGCCAAGAAGCAATTTCTTCCAGCCAACCCTTGTTCCCAAGTTTCGGAGCGCTTCGCTAACCATGGCTCTATTTCGTTGTAATATGCCTACCGATTGCATGACAGTAGGTCTAGTGCAGGTTTTGCAAATTGACGTAAACGAAAAAAAGTTTTGGTTTTCTTCTGTCATCTGCATACATTAAGTATGTGTCAAAAGTTTCCACTAGAGGCGCCACTTTGTATTTGAGAAAACGTAAACTTTTTTCGTTTTCGACCAACTATGAAACTCGTACTAGAAGCCCAGGTTTGATAGTTTGGCGAAAACTATAAAAGTTTACGTTTTCTCGCATACTATACCTAAGTGGCGCCTCTAATGGAAACTATCATGAAACTTTTGACAGATAACGTATGCAGATGACAGGAGGAAACGTAAACTTTTTTGGTTTTCATAAATAGCAAAACCCGTACTATTATAGAGGATCAGCTCTTGTTCTTTCTTTTCGTAGTACCCTGCATCGTCGGCCACGGTACGCGACCCGGCCCATAGTCCGTCTGAAGAAGGTAATTCGTGTTTCATTAAGTTTTTTCGGTCATTACTTTGTCTGTTTGTTTTGTTCCCATACGCTGCGTGTAGTAAATTGCTTATTTTTAAAATAACACAAGTTAGTATTATGTTGATTTTAGGTAGCTACATTTTTGTACATATATATTGTATTGTGTTTGTATATATAGTCGTAAAGGATTTATCCTTCTTTTCTGTCATTACGTTAAATTAATTGCCTTCTAACCGATTCAATAAAAAACTTAGCTTCTTTTGCCCATATTTGTGCCGCGACTTTTTTACAGGGTGTTGCAAAAAGGGTATACTAAGCCGAAACCTACATGTTCAGCATGGTATATCTAAGCCCGAAAATGAAATCAGAATTTCAAAATTCGCGAAAAAAAAAATACATTCTCCATAGTAAAAATGTCACTTGAGCAACAAAGTTTCACCCTTTTTGCAACACCCTGTATAGGACTGTGCCCCCCCCCCCCTTTAAGAACAAAGTATGAGACTTATGAGAGGAGGGTTGTTAATTTGTTGACGGACGTGCAACAAATTGACAGATTGATGTTTGTGTTCCACCGTGGACGCAGCTGCGGCACATGTTTGTTTTCAAACTTTAGGTTATTTCGGAAAAATACCAGAATAAGTAATAAGCTTAGCAGCTTCTATCGCTAATTATACTTAATTATTTTTTCTGTCTGGAATACGAAGTACCTATCATGTCTACGTGGATTGCGGACACAATGAATAGATATATTCCACTGATAAATACTTGGACACATTCAGATTATTTACTAACTACTATGGACTTCTTGTAATCTGATAATAAATAAATTATTATTATTATTTACCTTTTAAGTTATGTGACCCAAGGGAAGAATAAATAATTTAGTTACAGTAAAAAGAAATATAATAAAGTCAGAGCTTTCATTTAAAATTCGAAAATCACCCAACATTTATGATTTGTTATTGCATACTCCCTCCTGCATTCCAGACAATAAAGCTCCTGACCAGAGCTTTTTAATTAACAACCAACAATCCGCTTCCTCTCCTTAATTAAAAAGGTAACGTTTTACTTTATATTTATACCCTATACTCTTGTCGAAACCTCGAATTCCTCCATCGTAATTATAAAAAAATCCCGATTACCCACAACAAGTAATAATTATTTACCCCCATATCGGTATTCGTCATCGGCATAACATTATAATTAAAAAATAATTAGGTATGTATGACTTAAAAAGCTTGTTGAAAACAAAAGGTTGTTGAGTATGGAGCTCAAGTGTCCGCTAAAAAGGTCTTAGCTTTGTAATTATAAGGTTCTTAAAAATGTGGTATTAAATACATAGTATTATAAGATTTATAAGTAGGTACATCATATGCGGGTAAGTAGGTACTGTTTTCAATTCACTAACCTTGCGGTACGTAAACTTTACTGATAGCACAGAATAATAACTAGTTGATAGTATAACTCCACATCCTGTATGTTACTTAGGCCTTCTTCAACATAAATATCTACCACAGTTTATCCAGTTTATACCTGCATCTATGTTCATGCTTTAATACCTTATGTCACTGTTAATGCCATTTATGAACTTTTTACTTCCTCCGTGTTTCATGTATTTCATTAATTGCAGCTACTACCATACTAAAATACCCAAAGTGCAACAGTGCAATACCCCTTCTGGTTTCTGTCACTGTGACAGTTGAAGTAACGAGGCGCGGACACATTTAGGGATCCCTGGTGAATCACACCTGGAGGGGTGCAACCGAACCGTGGGCTTGCGTACCTCTCCTTGTATAACTTCTCTCCTCCGAGGTAGTCTGAAAGAAATTACTCTTAGTAATAAGGCCTTCATTTGTACCGTCTGTGCATATTCTATTGTAATTTCTGTGTTTGTGTGCAATAAAGTTTTATCTATATCTTCTATTCGACTCACGCTGAGTTGAAACTTTAAGCTTATGTTGACCTAGATAAAAGATTGTAGAATTGTCGAGAGGAGATTTTATTTAGTAACAAGATCGCCATTTGTCCTGTGTTTAGACTTTCAGAGCAAAAACGTGTAGGTACGTACCTACCCTACTATATGTATATTACTCATATTATTATGTAAATTTTGTATATAAATAAAATTGTATTGTGCATTGTAGCCGGGCCTAAAAATGCGTGTGGGTCCAATTCAATCTAACTCTTACATAATACATCTATTCACAGTGACTCGAACATGCGTTTACAAAAGCATACATAATAATGTACTAAGTATCTTATATCTTATCGGAATTATCAATTATTGTCAGTATTTGATACTCTCACGATGAATGGCTGGTTTAAAATGGACTTACTAACTAACTTGATTGAATAAATTTAGATTGAAACTGGGCCTAGACTAGACATATATAAGTACATTTTAAGCAATAAGTACAGGCGGGGCTAAGAAACCTGACCCCTCTCAGGTAGCATTTTCTTTCACCTATACACTATACCTAATACACTCACGGGCAATGAAAAGGTTCCACTGATAAAAGCAGCAAATTACGCCTAGACGGAAAAGGCTACCTTAATTATGCCTTTTGCAACATTGAAGTACATCAGGATATTAAAAACTAAAAACGTTAATATTTTATTCAAATTTTAATGCATTAGTTTGAAGAAATTGGGTTTGTTTGGCATCAGCACTTCGTGATTGAAACTTTTTAATTGCCCGTGAGTGTATAATAAGTATACGCTGATTACATTAACAGTATTCTACTCGTTTGTATTTCCCCACTATTAATTTTAATTTCGCAAGTCAGTTTCACTATTGCTAAAGTACTCACTGATTGTAGTTTATGTTTCACGTAAGTATTACTTATTTATAATATGTAGATGCGAAGTCAAAACGAAGTATGTAATATTTACGATGTAATTAGTGTCAATTTCAATGCAATTTGAATCCGACAATCGTTTTCAAAACAAGTTCGCGATAGAGAGCCAGATTCATGAAGTCAATAGATCTTAAATTATTAATTAATTATAAAGATTACACTTGCTAAAAATTTTAAAGCACTTCTATAGGAGGTACAGGTGGGCTATCCGTTCTTTTATTTGATAACTGAGCAAGTACCTACCTATTTATATTTTTTCTAACTTAGTTCTTAGAGCGTTAAAGGTCTAATACCACTAGAGCGCTACCGTACTGCCAACATACATTCGCAATAGCAATCCATACGCATGATTGCTTATCTTTTAAATCTGACATAACTAGTACGGATCTGACAGACGTTTGACAGATAAGCGATGCTGCATAAAGATTGTGATTCCTAATGTGTCGGTGGTCGTACCTATGTTCGGATCGGCAGCTGTACCCACCTATTAAAACAACATAATATTATTCAAGTAGGTACTTTGAATACCAAAGATTGCCTATCTTGTCACTTCAAATTACTGACAATCTGTATATTGGTAAATGAGTGTCAATTTCATGAACAACACGGGTAGCCAATTGAGGCGTATCATAAATAATTAACTTTGACATTTCAAGGTAGTTTAGGCTTAGTTGACCCTATTCTCATAGAATAAATAAAAAAATGGACTGCATATTGTAGGTACTAAGTAGGTGGCATGTGTTTGTGCTAAAAATGAAACTGTTCAGAAAGTTACTTTTTAAGTTCGTTAAGTCAGAAAGAAAAAATATATTTATGCCTTATGGTGATCATGTCATACCTTCGATCATCTGTTGTAGTACTTATAATAGATGAACAAAGTGTCTTACTAATCAATAATAATAGTAGAATATAATATAAGTGTTAAAGTAACTTTCGAACCATCCATGCACTTCATAGACACTGAATTGGCTAAAACTATTCAAATAAATGTTAAAGAATAACACTTTAAAGTAATTAAATTAACGATAGTGCTTAAAAACTCTATGTCAACAAGAGTTGAGTGTCATTGATAGTGCCATGGTACATCTTATAAGCTTTTCTCATATGAGGGAGCTTTCCTTTCGTCTTATATCTCGAGAGTAAGGTGTGTTTGCTTTTGATGATGTAAATAGCTGTAACGATGAGTGAAAGGTTCCTACATCAGATCACAAAGCACTCCTTTTGTAAAACGAAGAATAATAGGATATAAATCAATAAACTTTTAATAACATACGTTCATAGTTTACGTACGATTGTTAAAAGGCAATAAAACATCTATTTTTAATTCGAACGAGGTGTCATCTGTTGAAACAGTCACCCCCGCAGGCACTGCATTGAATGTAAGATACAGTTGAAATGAAAATTAAACAAGGGAATAATAATTGTAATATAAATATGTATAACACTGTTATGTAAACTTACAGTTAAAACAAACTTAAAGTTTAAAGGTTTTTAGGTAGGTAAGTATGTAGGAAATACACAGTCTGTCACTTTGTCAGTCATTCCTGTGCCCATAATTGCCTATTGGTGCCCATAATTGCCTATTGCCTGCCTACTACATACATAGGTATGTTAAATTTTTATTTGTGTCACTTTAATTTTTCTAATTTTTACTTATAATTTTATAATTATTTAAGGCACTTATAATTAAACTTATGACTATGATATTATTATTTTTTAAATATAACTTTGAAGTATTGTGGTTTCCTCTAGACAGCTTTCTTATGTAAGCTTGTTTATAGTCACTTGTGTCGGCAACAGTCCTCAGTAATAATTATAACCCATTACGAAAGCTAATAAATATAAAAGTTTACGAGGATCCTGACAGTTAATGACTGTTAGTTAGTTGACCGTGAACTTGAACTCCACAGTCAAGCCCTTTTTGATAGACTTCCGAGAGCAATGATACGGTATCTACTGTAATACATATCGAATAATAATATTTATTTATTAAAGAATAAACATTATAAGTGTATAATGGGGGACTTACTGCCAAAAAGCAACTTCTGCCAGCCAACCTCTGATTTGGTAAAAGTTACATTAATTAGCTATTCTAATCATGAAAGAAGAATTAACTGACGTAAGCTGCATTTGTGAACGAATTATAACTGTCCAGTGTCCACCTCAGCTTAGGCTGTGGGAAAAAGGAAAGTTTTACTAGATATAAGCAAGAGGTTGAAAAGATGCTCGAAGAGTTTTTTTCATAATTTTTTCTCCTCAGAAACAAGCTTTTCTGAAATCGTGGTAGACGCACTATCTTGACAATATATATATATATATATATATATATATATATATATATGTGTGTGCGGGGACATCTCACACACGGCCATCCGACCCCAAGCTAGGCAGAGCCTGTGTTATGGGTATCGGACAGCTGATATATGTACACAAATACATAGATAGATAAATATTAAAAATAAATATAAACCCAAGACCCGAGAACAAATATCTGTATTTAAACAAATATCTGCCCCAGCCGGGAATCGAACCCGGGACCTTCGGCATAGCAGTCAGGGCCACTAAGGCCTTGGTCTCCTATTTACGCCGTAGATCGCGTCCAGCGTCACGCCGTAGGCCGCGTCATGATGCTCACTATAGAAATGTACTGATGCGGTCTCTCTCACACGCCGACGTTGGCGCGTAGACATAATGAGCATTGTGACGCGGCCTACGGCGGTGACACTTGACGCGACCTACGGAGTAAATAGGAGACCCGGGCCTAACCACTACGCCATTCGACCGTCGTGAACAAATAATTGTAAAAATTTACGTTGAATGAAGTGGTAGTCTGAATCTGAATCTAAGAGAGTATTCAGAGAGCCACTGTCCTAATAGTGAAGTGAATAATATATTTAAACGAATATACTTATAGGTAAGCAATGCGATGTTAATTGAATCCAAGATATTCTCATCACAAAGTTTATTCCATCACATCGTGACAGTTTCGTCCGGTGTAACAAGACATTCCGGTTCTCATTATGGATTACTTTAGGACCACTAGGACTATCGATTAAATATTGCTAATTAGGTACTTGCTACCTTACCACCATCGCTCAGCACAGCACATTCCTCTAAGGGACCATCTATGTTTTTTTTCAGAATCACTCACTAATCTCACTATTGCTTGCATTAATTATTAGATTTACCCTCTGTTCCCGTTGACTCATTACGCGAGAAGGAAGTATAATGAAAATGGATGTAATCTTCACTTGCGGCTTCATTACAAGAGAAATTATACTAACAGTTTGGTTGGCTGACTTGCTGGGCAAGACGACTGTACAGACAGCCAAACGCTTTAATTTTATGATCCGCTGACGGGTGACATGAAATATTCTGACCTTATTAAAAATGTATCGATAAAATCCTTACTAATATTATAAATGCGAAGGTAACTGTGTCTGTCTGTTACTCTTTCACGTCAAAACTACTGAACGGATTTGATATACGTATGGTCTAGACCTTGAGAAATAACATATGCTACTTTTTATCCTGGAATTCCCACGGAAAACCTTTTTAAGGCGAAGCGAAGCTCGCGGGAACAGCTATTAAAATATAAATAAATAAGCGTATCGATAAAATTATATTTGATTCAACTATCTTCCACCGGCCAGTAGAACTGTTTTCGTGGGGGTGGCCAATATAATTATTTAGCTGACTGTACCATCCACTGAACACTGCTAATGAGAGGTTTAATTTTTTTATCCCGCACTGAGATGTCGCTGTCTTCATCCGTGATATTTGACATGCTTTTGACATGTGTCACTGGTGGTGGGTCAGTTTATTTATTTGTGTATAGACAGTTGTCTTCATAGAGAAAACATAAATAATGAGCCGTTTTCCTTGACAGCTGTCAGTTGAGCTTTTGGGTAAGCCGATAGATGGCGTGAAAACGCAGTGTACCAACTGACAAAAATTACATAGAGAGCAAAGAGTACTAAACTCAGAATAAGAACTCACTAGTTGTGATTAAATGTCGGGTGGTAGCGCGAGCCATCCTTCCGAGGCTCAGACTGCATGTGGCTTGGGATAGTGCTAAGTATTCTGTGAATAGTTCTACCCGCGCTATCACTATCTCAAAAGAGTCACTATCTCAAGTGCACTAACTCTACAGTATCAAGGGAGGAGGAGCAGATAGCTCAACTACAACTCAATTAATACAGGAGAAACACAAGGAAACTGAGAAAACTTGAAAAGAACGGCTGTACGCACAATCGCACTGAACGCTGAAGCAACAGTTACATCGACATCATAGAGAAAATAATACTACAATTCTACCTACCTACGTCACTTTCACATTTCGTTAGCCTCACAGAATAACATATTGTGATCTGAGTGTGTTCTGAGGGTTTGAAAGTTGGTACAACCCCAGACAACGCCATCTATTTCTCCAAAAAGGAACTTTTTTTTTTTTAACAAACGCCTCATTTGTTGTCTTGAAATAAGTAATATATTATCGCTAGGTATGATCTTAGCGGCCATTTAGGCAAGGGCAGTATTTCCAAAGCAATAGTGAATACGTGAATTTTCGTACTAGATGAGAACTGTAAATTCATTAAACGCTGAGTTAGCACAAACGGACCAATGTTGTGCCAATTACGACCCTATTCTATTCTATTCTATTCAGAGAGGGGGGCGAAGCACCTGTACGTAGCTCTCTCGAGTGGACGACCATATCTCAAGTTTATTATCTTACTTATTTAACGTATGCTGTGGGCTATAATAGCGTTCACAAATAATAAAATCTGTCCAAATGAGACTATTCCTCAATCAAGCATTTAATTTAATACTTGTCAAACAACTTCTTTTACCCTTTTTCACAATATTTACAACCACACTTTTTCAAATTAAAATAAAACATCGTTACTTACGTAAAAGACTCCATTAATTTCTCCGTAATTAGGTGCGTTGCATAGCTAGCGTTTATACGGTTATAGCACCATAAAGCTTTCTATAGCGCATTCGTATTCAACATGAGCAATTTACATTTTAAGTATGTGATAGTAAACACATAGAAGCTGTACCTAGTTATTTTATTTGTACTATAGTCGGAAAGATGTTAAGAACTATAAATGAGGTTGCCGTTAGCAATAGCCCGGTTAGAAATTGACCGTATGTAAGCTTCGATACCCATTGCTTTGATATAATGTTCAATTTATTAGGTATATCTATGACAAGCAGTCGATGTACTACAAGCAATACATTTTCGCAGTGTTCGACGACAGAAATCGATGTGAATAAAAGTTAATTGCTAATTTTGCTATAAAATCTTAAACATAATACCTATGTGTGTTTATTGCGTTTAAACTGTGAGTTTAAAACCTAATAAAGCTTCGCTCGTTGTAAGTTAGAATGATCTAATAAATGCAGATTGAAAGTTAGTCATAAGCTTCTTTTAGTACTCACTAATATTAGGTGATAAAAGTCTAAACTAAAAGGAAAAACCTGAAAGTGGCAAATTCCAAATTGAGAAATCATTGGTGAATCCCCAAACTATACTGATAAGTGATAACACAGTCGCAACTAACGGTAACTGGTATTGAACACCTGTAAACTTATAGATGCTATAAAATATTGAGTAACTGGAGAGTTACTTGATCTAACCAACGAACGAGAGTTGTCATGCAATTAGTACGTTTAACACAACGAGATAGAGCTGTGGTTAGCGTAGCTGTGTGAACTAGAGTAACCCCTCACACAGTAGCGAGTTTAAATTTAACTCTCCATTACGCTACCGGAGTGATACTAAACATCTCACTTGTTCGCTTTGTTTTCAGTTCTAGTTCTAGCTAATCAATCTAACATGTATAAATATACTACGGGAATTCTTTTTGATTTGGCGCAAGTTCTGTTTATATACAACCATGGTATTATTTTATGAAGATGGGAAATGGGATTATGGGAATTCACACTTATAGCATTCCTTTTAATCGAGGGTTAACAATACAAACTGAAAATATACCTTCCTAAAATATTTAAGTACAGATAGGCAAAAAGCAATACAGGTTTAATTACAATGTTACATTCAATTTCATCCAGCTTTAGACTGGAATGTTGTCCTAACCTCAAAGGTTTTAATTAATTATCCCTTCTTAGAACTTGATTGACACAATTAACTTCGTGGGAAAAGCAGGAATGGTAATTAGATTTATTTTTATACTAAAACTAATTGATAAAAAGCAACATTCCCAAGGCGTTGAAAAGTTATTAAAAGTTATCGACAAACGGTAGCGACTCGTCTAGCGGATTGTCGATTGAATGACAACGTCCGCTCGTTAATAGGAATTTTGATTAAATTAAACGTATCAACATTAAGTTATCCCTCTTATAAATGGTATCAAATAATCGTGGCGTATTTTTGGAAGCTCAATAATTTTTCTTTGAAGATTAAAAGCCATGTCTGATTTTTCTAATGACATTACTGGCATCCACTAGATTACAGTAGAATCTTTTTGAGGTATTTTATATGGTACCATGTTGATTTGCGGAATCTATGAAACTTCGCACACTTTATATGCAAGTACCCGTACAAAGTTCAAAGTATTCTATTGACTATCTAAGTATCTATAGGGCAGGCAACAGACTGTTATAGTTCGTTGAGGGCAGGCCTATGTCTGGCGGTAGTGGGTACACATAGAAAGAGTTGGTGGCATGCGTACTTATACTAAAAAAAAATAAAAAAAATCCTTATCCAAGTAATCTACGCATGTTTCCTTAATTTATTGTCGGACATCCAATCTCAGCACAGTAGGTTAGTATAAAGGAGCAGAATCATAATTCATAATGCTCGTATGGGAAATTAATAAACACGTACATACCGCTATCGTAATAAATTTGAAATACGGATGTCGTAAGTTAAAATACTACATGACACGTTTATTAAGTCTTGAAAGCTGAACAAAAATGATTTCTAACTACCATTAATGTCCCATACCATAAATATAATATTTGTGCTACTTTGTATTCCTGTGAGAAAACTTTTAAGGCAAAACGGAGCTCACAGCATGAATTTGTAACTAATAAACTGCGCGCCGTAAACAAAACATACCAAACACACGCCAACAACAACAACAACGAAATAAACAACCGTAAGTATTCAATACAAGTATTGCAAAAATAATAATAAACTGTAAGTAAGCACTGAATCTACAGATACAGAGATAATGAGAATGCGTTTATATTGCGGGCGTTCAATTAGAATCAAACATTATATTAAGAACAAAACTGTATTGAGTTGATCATGAATGGTTTTTAACTGCCCGATATCCTGCTATTCCCACTAAATGGCTTAAAAACTCGTTCAAAAAGCAGAACAACTGGTTAAATGGGTATTTACTCCACAGCCCCGGACTGTTTGCGGTCTACGAAATTACCAACGCAAATAGCAGATAAGTAGGCTCCCATATTTACGTATAAATAAATATTATTTATTCAGAACGGTTGGCTTGATTCATAAATAATGTCGTGTCTGTTTAAATGTTTAATCTTTGACGCTCTTTGCCCACCGCCTTTCGGCTGGAGTGCTGTCAAAACGGAAGTGACAATGTCATTTGCATTACAGGGTTGACACTTTGACGTTTGTTAATAGTTGGGTAACGATTTCGTTATGCATAGCTAATATTATTTAAGTTGGTATTGGACCTCAAGAGAGTTAATAACTACGGATAACTATGATTATTTTATTACTCACAACATGTTAATAAAAATGCTGAAACTGCTGAAAATATACTCCTTTCAAAGATCAATAGATAAGTAACTACCTAGGTATCTAAATACATTACCCCGTGCGTTATCATATTCACACAAATATACAGCTGAACCTTTTGCGTCACCCTAAAATTAGTCTAGATATGTATAGATAGACTATTAGTGGCCAAATGTAGTGCATTATGCACTCTGTCCCATCACTCGCTCCCGTATCCCTAGACGGATGACCTAGGTCATAGCTATGGCTGTACTAAACTTAGAAATCACAATTTAGAAACAAATTTCCGTTTCCAACTGAGATTTTACGCTAGGAGTTCTGTTCACTTCAATTAAATAAGTAAAACCTTATCAAGAAAAGTATTTATAGCCGGTCTCAGAAAGAAAGAAACACGCACTCACGCCTTGTACTAATGTACTCCCTTGCGGGGTAGGCAGAGGTGCATTGCTGCACCCACTTTTCGCCAGAGTGTTATGTTAGTCCCAATGTAATAGGGGGCGGGCCTATTGCCATTTTATGGGCACATCCAAGACCCGAGAACAAATATCTGTGTTTAAACAAATATCTGCCCCAGCCGGGAATCGAACCCGGGACCATCGGCTCAGTAGTCAGGGTCACTAACCACTACGCCATTCGGTCGTCCGGTCTCACTCATTCAAAAAGTTAGGTTTTTAATTGGTTCAATTTATTCTCAATCAGACTAATGTTTCGACCGTCTCCAGTCTACATAGATGAATCTAGGACAAAGTTATAGAAACCTCCAGAGATCGGACCCTTCATTTAAATTGTTGCCAATGTCCGTTCTTTGAATTATGGGCTTAAATTTAGCAATGCCTGAAAATGTGGTCAACGTTGAAGTTAAAGTTTATTGAAGGTTTATTATGAAATCAGCTCAGACCTTTGATTATTATGAATCAGATACGAATACACTCATAATTTGTAAGAATATTAAGCTGTATCTAATATACGTAGTTATATACTATAAACAGATCAATTTATAATGATTTATTGTGAGCCTTATATCACGCCCTAAAGGTCTCATTACAGCTGTAACTAGTATTGCTGTAATGAATATAATGATCACTCTCAACTACCTACGCGGATACTTTAACTTCCGTACAACATCTGAAAAAAGTGAGGTGTTATAAGTTTAACGATCTGTTTATCTGTGTATGTATATATCTGTGGTAGCGTAGCACCCAAACGGCTAAACAGAGTTTTGATTTGTTTTTTTGGGTCATAGGTAATGTTACCCCGAGTGTTCTTACCATATTTTTTTCAAAATCGACTTAGCCGTTCAAAAGTTATGCGACTTTTAGTGTGGAATGTCGGGGGTTTTTAACGTTGGATAGGTTAGTTTATTAAATTACAACCATGCATCGTTTTTGCAGTACCAAAAGTACGTATTCAATGAAATGAATACCATTCGGAGTGGTAGTAGCCCAGCTACTAGTAGCATAACAGCGTAGGTTGAAATTTATAGTGATTCGTGACAATTATGGGCCCTGATGATGAAGACGGAGGGGCTATATCTTTATTACTTTATATCCTCGGAGTGGTTGGCCATTAACGATGCAGTTAAGCGTTCTTTGAGTGGCTATGAGAGGCGATAGATTGGCCCCTTCGGCTTTTGCTTCTTAGGCGGACCCTAGACTTACAATAAAATTGTGCAAAATATTTATTGTGCAATAAGATTTGAATCAAAATTACGTTTGCGCAATAATCAATATTAACCCTAGACGATGAATATTACTGCAAAATTTAAAAATAAAATTATATATTGATCGTCTAGGGGCCGCCTTAGGAATATGTTTCCTTTTAGGGTTCCGTACAGGTGAAAACGGAACCATTATAAGGATCACTATGGTGTCCGTCAAGGCCCTTTGGCTCGGGAACGCGTGGGGATATCGAGTTAAAATTTAAACGGTGTGTTTGTTTATAATTCGAGGATGCGAAAAAAGCAATAATTTATTTTCACATTAAAAAAAGGTTTTATTGAAGCTCTCAAGTAAATTGAAATTCATTGGGTTTTTCTTCATGGTTCTTACAAAATACCATAGTATACTTAAGAACTTAGGCACGGTTAATGTGACTGCATTGAGCGAATGCTTTCCTGCATACATTATAAAATATTTCAGGTATCTACATTACTTAGTTTATTCCCATGTCAGAAAATATAGAAAAGCCCTCTTAAAACGAAGCGAAGCACAAGTGGAAAAACCAGTCTTCCTTGTTCAAGATACGTTTTATTTACAGACTACGGCAAAGCAAAAAGTAAGGTTGTATAGTTTATTGTATCGAGGTTTATTCATCAAAGGTTCATGAAGTCAAACGGCTCTATTGGCAGCGGAAGAATACAATGTAAAAGGTTCTTTACGCCTTTTTGCGGAGATTTTTCCCATGGGATACACAGCCTATACTTTACAAACCAGTATAAAGTTAAGTAGATCATTTTTTTTTTGTTTTTTACTGACAGTCCTAATAGTAGAGGTATGTGTAAATAATATAATGGATATTAATCGTCTACAAATAAAAACAATAAAAGGTTAGTTATGGTAAAGGGGTAACTGTGAGATAGTGTGAGAGGGTGTGAGATGTCCCCACATATTATTAATATTATAACTGAAAAAAAAACAGATTTTCCAACGCATGACCTTTAGGACAATCGATATAGTATCTAGATATATCCAATCTACTAAGTGCAATAGGTATTCTCTGTAAACAGCAATACGATCAATACTGTCGCTGGCAATCAATGAACTATCTATAGAATTATATAACAATCAATATTATTGTCATATGGAGCGGCAGCACTAGTGACAATGAGAAAATGTTGAACTTTTTTTTGCTGAGCTTCTCAAATTAAAATGTTTTTTTTTAATAATACTAGACCCATTCCATGCCGATGTCAAGAAAATTAGCATGTAATATCGCGGGCACCGACTCCTTAGCATGACACAAGCAAGCCTGTGTAATCTGTATATAGAACGGCATTTTAACTCGCTAAACTACTTCTATGGATATTATCGCCATAGCAGATCTGGAGTCAAGTGTTTTGCGCCTTAAGTGGTGGCGCTACTGGCTTGAAGAAATGAATTTGAAGAGATCATTAATACTAAGGGTGACTTGCACGAGACATTTAAACGTATTTAAATCTATTGATCGCTTGCTTTGACAGTATAGTGTCAGAGCAATACAATCAATACAATAGTATATTTAAATACGTTTAAATGTCTATTGCTAGTCACCCTAAGATTAAGACAAAATAGTATGATGACGTCACCCCTACAATTTAGCGAGCTTTGATATCATTAGCCTCCTACCACTAAAGAATAAGTGAATTTTTATGTAAGTGCAAAGCCAATTTTATCCAGAAATCGAAGAACAAAAGTTGTAGGTACTTAACATAGTTTTGTCCCTTGTTAGAACTTACTGTGGAGCATTTAAACCCCAATATAGCTATGAATCATAAATGAAAAGTTTATCGCCTTAACATTATAATCCTGTAACTTATGCTAATTTCTGCCCGCGATTAGTGTAAAGTTACACTTAAGTGGTCTTGATTTGAATTTGCAATCTCGATTATTTATAATCAATATTCAATCTGTCTCCACGTGACAAATACATACAAATCGTTATCATAAGAATTTAATAAAACAAAATGTTATGTTCCTAGATATAGCACCACTGGGTGGCCTTGCATGTTTAATTTTAATTTAGTTGAATTTCTATGCCATTGTTTTTGTCATAATATTGTTTGTTTGTTTTTTGTACTTACCTACCTGGTTTATTATTTTTAGTTTAAGAAATTCATGTAAGTAACTAACTTTTGGTGGACTTATAGTCCGCAATAAAAACTTGGAAAATTAAAACGTATTGTCAAACTATGTATATTATTATTTCCTCCTGAAAATGTTGCACCCACAACGAATGCACAACGCCATTATTGAATTTTAAAACTATAATTTTCTTAACTGCTTATATGTCTTACCACAAACCTAAACACATATACCTTAAAGGCTTAAAATCTTATTTAAACTGATTTGTGGTAATACCGGTACCATAACCTTAATGCATACCTACAGGATGTCCAGTAAATAGTACCTTTTGCGGATTCCAGACATTCCTGTATGTCCATGGAGATACAAGATATGAGTTTTTCGTTGGTCCAATATTTACAGGACACCCTCTTTTTTAAGAGTCCAGCCATCATGTATAAGTTCTAACTATCCGAATCAAACTCCCAACCAATTGAAACAAACAGTTCAGAAGCTCTTCCACCGATTATACCATCGCGTGGTTTTACCAAATTAGGTTTGAAATTGAATCGCACCATCGGTGAGACGTTATTCTGGGGCCCTACTCCAGCTGCAGTTACCTTAAGCTGCGTACAGTCCGGCCCAACGAACGCCCAACAAACGCCCAATGATGGATATTTATCATACATAATACAAGGCAGATTGCAGCAACGAAGGTCAACGTAACCCCTTTGTTGTCGTTCGTTTGGCCGGTCTGTACGCAGCTTTACAAACACTGCGGGGGGTCACTCTCTAAATCTACGAACGAACGAACGAGAATTGTCACGCAATCGGCACGCTTAATACAGCGAGATAGAGTCGTGGTTAGTGCTGAAGCTTTGTTTTTGCTGAAGTTCGGATCGCTGCGCTTACCTCGGCTCTATCTCGTCGTTCGTCGTTGTAAACGGCGGGACTTCATACATTTTCTGTGACATCTATATAATATTTAATGGTGTGTGTTAAAAACCTGCAGTATTTAAAAAAATGAAAATAGTTTTGTCGAGACTAAGCTTGCTTTCATGTTACAAAAAAACAAAACATAAACTCTGAAAGAATTTAGTATTTCGTTTCGTCTTTCGAAACCCGCATTAAGTGAAACCTGAAACCTGCATCACCCGGATTGAAAACTTCAGCTCCTGATAAAGTCCAAGTAGGTCACCTTTTCTTTTTCCGCTCTGCCTGCACGTAATTTAAACTGAACTTAATCGAATTCAACGTTTAAGGAAGTCTTTATAATAAGCTGAAAAGAGTCTTCTGATAAGAGTCTTAAGGCCTCTACACACCAAAGCCGCTGACCCGGCGGCATAGCCCGGCGGCCTAGTGCCGGCGGGTTAACATAGTACAAAATGAGGCATGATTGTACAAAATGAGGCCGGCGGGTTGAGCCGGCGGCCTGAGCCGCCGGGTCAGCGGCTTTGGTGTGTAGAGGCCTTTAGCAAAATAATTTAGTGTGATGAGAGAGAAAGATGGAATTTGACTGATTTATTAAAACCATCCGTAAAAGAAGGGTCTTAGAGTTTCATAGAGATTTTTTTTGTCCGTGGCATACTTAGTCATTATTACTTACCGAAAAGATTTTATGCAGGACTGGAGGTACCATTCTCAGCTTCGTTTGATTTTTCAATGGTCAGATAAAAGATGATGCTGTAAGGTCACATCGGACGCGACATCATCAAAATTATTACTTAGATAACTTTTATCTGACTGTTGAAAAATCTGACCTTAAAACCATAATTTTGCATCTGTACTGCCAAAATATTGTTATTATAAGTTCCTCTTCTTCTTCTTAAGTCCTTTAACTCCTAGTGGAGCATAGGGCCGCTTATAAGTTCCTACAGGGCGTAAAATCTATCAGTGAGCGTTCCAGTGAAGGCAGGTGATCTTTGATGATACTTCAATCTGTATAGCATTAAACTTGAATAGCATAAGTCCGTAACGAACGGATATCATCTAATCTTCGGATGGAATAAGTATTTATGTAAATGTTTCGGTACGTTTGATAGTCAAGGTGCAACAGTTTGGATTGAAAATCATAAAGATAACTTGTGGACTTTTATTAATCAAGTTGTTGTACATAAACATACGAATGGTTTGTTTTAGTGGTAAAGCCGGAATTTGAAATATTTTTTTTGTTATGAAATAAAGCTAAGAAGTCTAGACTTGTAGTTGCGCATAAATATTCTAAATATAAAACGGGTCACCGTACAAACAGACGCTCTTTCTTTCTGAAGGTCTCTTGCGTTATACAATTGGATGATGTTGATAAATAATCCACAAAGCCATCTTTCTAATCCACTGACCTAAGGCTATCTCTATATTTCCATAATGATATGGAACCGGGCGTCCATATCAATTCACACATTAAAAAGACCATACACACCATGACTAATAGTGGAACCGCCTCGTTTCAAAATATGTTTTGTTTGACCACTTCTTTTCTCTCGGACATCGAATGGGGAAGAAGACTTATAAAATGTTTGGTCCAACTTTCTTGTTCCTTTCCCGGATGTTTGAAGGTTTGGAATAATCCCACATAGTTTTTTCAATCATACTTCATGATCTCATCATGGTTGTAAGTGTCTGCGTCCAGTCGATGAAGAACTTTTATGGTACCTAAAGTTTCGGTTTATATGTGCAATTTCTGCAATCGTAACCTGCTAAGGTTGGAGATCATAACATCATCGACATGCTCAGAAGAAGAAGGATGTAGTCCAAAGCCGGGCCTGGGGTCAGTCTTTAAATCGACGACCGAACGAACAAGCGAGATAGCTAGAGCGGTATATAGTTAGAACTCTATTACTATCCCAGAAGATTGGACAACCCATACTACACCTGGTCACTAGTCATTAGATGAACAAATACATCTAACATATCCCTTGTTCCTAGTGCACATGAAATAACGGCACGACTCATTGGTTTTAACGACCCAAAATATTAGAGGATGTTATGACTTTATTAAGGGCCATGGATTAAGATAAGTTATGGAAGGGCCTCTGAGGAAATGGGATTATAATGATGTTTTTGAATGTACCGACCGATTGGTGATTTTGGGAGGTTTGAATTTAAATTTATCATTAATGAAATAATCTGGCTTTCCAGGGATACTCTTGTACTTTGTATGTACTCTGGTATATATCCTACATAGTTCTGGCTTGGCTTCCTGGAATGCCCGAGTGATGGTTCAACTGTACCTGTTCCTTATAAATAAGGACGCACCCTAGCCAGTCAGCTACTGACCACTGATCTGGTTCTTTCAACGAAATGACAAAAGCTGTGATACGCCAAGAAGAAAAAGGTCCGACATAAATATATTTAAAAACAAAACAAGTGAAAACAGACTTAAAAATCTATAAAATATTTATATTCAAATAAAACTATTAAGTATATCCCAAGTCGTATCCTATTGATGTCTGCACTAAGTAAGTGTAATACTCGAATGCGCGGACATGTAACAACGGCATGACTGCCAATATCCATAAAAATATCCATTATAATAATACGCGAAGCAGCTGGAGGGTTAATTTAGCTTCACAAAAAACGAACCAACAAACACTTCCAAGCAATCGGCACAAGATTATGTGGTTATATTATTATTAAATTCTTTATTGCACAAAGTAAATTGGTACAAAGGCGAACTTAATGCTAGCAGCATTTTCTACCAGCAGTTGCCTTTGGTGATGTTGAAAAAGTGATTTGATTAAGGCCTAATTTCACACCATTCGGTTAGGTTAAAAATACCTCGGTTTGGTTACTGTATGGACCGTTAAGGTTAGTGAGTGTCCCACCATGCAAAATCAAGGGGTTAACTCCCTTGATCGGGTGACAAACTTAATTGCTGCTGTGGAGTTCCGCTAAGACTTGGTTAAGACCGGTAACCAGGCAACGGGTTGTTGACTTTTGACACATCTGTCAAGAATTCAAGATGGATAAATGAACAGAGCCTTTGATAAACAATATACGAACTAGATGTTGTGTGACATAAAAAATGAAGCGAAATACTGTCTGGGTTTAATATACTGTCAACCGAGATAAAAGTTTAAATTTAATGTACTAACCTAACTTGGAACCGCAATATAGAAACACAAATTTATGGCCCTACCTGGAAATCGAACCCGGGATCCCTGGGTGATGAAGCTGAGATTCTACAACTAGACCATAGAGGTAGATTCAGGAAGTTTAACCTAATGACGTAATGACAACTATTGAATTAAGTCAAAAATCTTCTATCAAAATAATTTAAAATAAGACCTTACTTGGAAATTGATATGTTATTTGCTGAGACGTTTCTTTTGCACTGACACTCCATCTAGTTCGTTGTATTCTTTTTCAAAGGGCATGGCGTAATGATATTATTTTCAATGACGGATGTCAACAAACAACCTCGATAGAAATAGTAACCATGGCAAAACCAAAAAGTTTGGTTGTTTGAGGTTGTTTGACATTATAGAGACATAGACACCAATTTCAATGAATATGACAGAATATTGAAAGAAATTTGAGTGAATGATTCACATTATGCTTGATTTATGAATGGTCTGTTAGATTTTCGTCATGGGACTCATCCAATTAACAAGGGTAATAATCCTTAACCGCGTCGTCAGCAAATCCGTGATTTAGACTGTAACTAACAGAATCATGAGAAACCAGGTCTAAGGCTTTGAAGAAAGAAGATGGTCTACATTGAGTACTTAACCGAAATATTAATATATACCTACCCATACAATATTGTTAGATATTATAGCCTGCTAGAGTGATCCCTGGCTCGTGTTAGCATTCTGTTACAAAGTTTCAATGTAAAATAGTTCCATTAGAGCTTTTGCGAGCCGAGAATACTTCGCAGGGAGAATAGTTGCCGCGTTTTGTCGATTTGTTATAGCTGGATCTTCGGGAGGTTCCCGAGATCCCGAGATAACCAGATATCTGGGAACTTTTGAACTGAAACGGCCGTATTCTGGGTCTTGAGAGGCGACTGGTAGCCCTGATATATATATATCTATAGCAATTAAAATATCGATATCAATTGAAGAGGGTTGACGTGTCAAATGAGTCTCAATAGCGCCATGTATTCATAGGGTACCTAGAGTACCTACCTAATATAATCAGAATAATCACCTAGTACTTACATAAATATATAAAGGTAATTGCACCTATGTATGTAGGTAAGTATAAATAAAATATTGTATCTATTATTATTACTCAAAATTATCTAGCATAGAATTTGTGAATAGATATCTATGCAACACATAGTATATCTACTTACTATAATTTTAAGTACACTCGCGATAAATTATCTGCTTACATAGCAATACATACATACCAGAATTATTAAATCAAATACTCCACTAATTACACCCATATTGCATAATTAAGTATAATAGTTTATGATTTATAATAGATTGTGATGTATTCCTACATACCTAAGCTTGTTTTTAGACTATATTAATTAATGTAAAAAATCATCCGAATCCTAAATGTTGTGCTTGTCTATGTTAATTTAAGATGTACTTTTAGCTATACCTCGTTCTAAATTAACCTTATAGTGAAATCCTTTAATGGCCTTATTTACAAACAATACTTACAAACTATGTTATTAAGATGCTGTGGATTTTTGTTCATAAATAAAATAAGGATAATTTACCATTATGAAATGAAACAAACTTTTATCAGTAAGTATAAGTTGTAAAGTTTTGGTTGAGATTAAAGTAAGTGAATACGGCACCTTCTCCCTTCAAGATAGTTTTGTGAAAATTGCATGCGAGAGTTATGAAGCAAATAGTTGGCAACGATTCGTGGTTTTAACTTTGAAAATTGGATCCTGAATAAGTATTTACTTAACTTTTAAAGATTGTGTTAAATACACAAACAAATTATGAAGAATTGAACATGGTGATTTCAAGGCTTATTAAGATTGATTTAACCTTGAACGATAATTACATTACCAAATATTTATTATTTAAACTAGGTAAGTAGGTAGGTATTAGTATTTATATGCTCTTAGAAGATTTTCCTTTGTATTAAAATATAGACCTATTTAAATCTAAAATCTACCAAAGTACTTCTTACTTGCATTCTTTAACGCTAACCCCATAAAACACCGGACGCTAAACGTCAATAATAAAAAGCACTTACTTCCTTCCTTCTGCAAGGCGTTCAGAACATAAATCTTCGAACAAATTCGCTCAGAAATAAACTATGTGGGTATTTCATACAAAATTGCATACTATTTGACGTGATTTATTTGATGTGGACTTTTTGAATTGCTGTGTGCAGCTGTCTCTATCGGAAATGCCGAGATAGAGAGGGATAGAGCTGGACTTTGACAGATCAATGTGAGAAGTAAAATATGCCAGTGGAGCGGGAACATGGGAACACGGTTCTTAAACCGAGTAGGTGGTACACTTACTGTATTTATTGTAAGTGTAGGTAGGTAAATCCTATTATTGCTGTGGTTCATTTTATTTTAAGCATGCAGCTTTTACGGTAAAGAGGGTCGTTGTAGTTTTGAACAGCATACGTAGCACGGGGAGGAAGACAAGACGTGACAAAAATCTTGCGTCGCGCTCTCTCACATCGCGCGGCCTCGAGAGGGCAGTCACATCTTGTTTAATGCGTCTTGCAGCCCGTGCTGGTAGCTATATAGGTATACTGTGTATTTATTATCTGACACCATACAACAACGCGGACTCGATTCATACCCAATGTCTGACACATTACCCCTGTACTGAGGAACCCTCCTCTATATGCGAATAAATGCACGGATTAATAGGGTTGATGATGAGTAGATGACTTTTTATTCTTTTCTATTGCTGATAGGAGATGTGATTGAGATTCTAGTTTTTTATAGCCATACTATGTGTTGTTATCATCACTAACTGGCAACAGATACGGAAAATACGCTAATATAACTCGTAGAGGCGGAAGTTTAGCTACACTAAGTTAGAACCTAGGAGACCTAGCCCTAACTGGTCCAGTTACATTGGACACAACTAGGAGTGCTGCACATAAACCTCCCAGTGTTACCTTCCTGCTCTACCGGGGTCACAGGACTCCAGGTGAAGAGGGTCACTTTAGCTACGCTAACCATGAATTTACCTTGTTGTATTAAACGTACCAATTGCATCATATTTCGTATTTTGTCAAGCTAGGGTAACCCTCCAGGATTCATGGGTCACGAAACTAAGGTTTTGTTAGAGTTTATACAACATGTAGTTCTAACCTTTTTAAGGTTGACGGCTTTTTAGTTGTTCAGAAATACGATAACCATATTATATTATAGCGCTCCCTCCTTCTTGCTCTAGGATCTCAGTAAGTAGGCACCTAGTTATCCTTTATACTTTTAATACTACGAGTAGTAGTAGTAGTAGTACCTACTTACTAAGTACTTAAAACTTTGTTACTGGAGGCTTTCGCTACTACGAATAGGTAGGTAGGTAGGTAAGTACATTATGTAAATGAAATGACCACTAATGTACGTAACGGTAACGACCGTATTCTACTAATTGCCATTCAATCAATCATTAAACCGCCATCATGTTAATTAATAACGTATAAATAATTCTAACTGGATGTTTTCACCTCGGCCCTAGAGGGTAACGGCGCGGTTCGCAGATGAATATCAAGTTAGTTAGGTAAGTACTTACTACTATTTTAGTATTGAGCTTATAGTTTGTGAAACAGTATTAGTAGCTATTAATATTCTGCATTGCGATTCTGTAAAATCAGACATCTCACTTCGATCTTCATTCTCCCTTCACCTTTCACTTAACGTTCGAACAGTTATGATATTATATGTCATCTCATACATTATTTGTCAAAATCTCGAAATTCGATGTGTCTACGGAAATTACAGAATGCCAATTTGAAAACTCACTCCGGATTCAGAATCGAGTTTTGACAATTAGCTTTATAGTATCGCAATGCTGAACAACTTTTACTCATACCCACGGCTTTTGGAAATTCGTGAATATAATCGTTATTGCATGTAAAGAAGTCGCATGACTGACACAGAAGATTTTTCATAATACGTACAAAATTTGTTACGTTCAGATAGAAACCCCTTTTATGTAGTAAGCAAAAAAAAACCGTGACTACCGTGGTCACTCTGAGATTGGTCAGATTTTATGCCTATACTTACCGGTATCGAAGGATCCAAACAACACAATTCCAATCGGTTTCCCTTTGGGATTGACTGTTGATTATATTTAATATGGTCTAAGGAGCATACGCGTTGAAAGCGAGCTACGAGCCGCTGGATTTAGCTGAAGCAAGGTCAAAAATACGGCTGAAGACAGGCGGAAGTCGCGGAGTGACGTTAGTGGAGACCCTCTGCACCTGGGGTGCCGTAGGACTACAACCTCAACCTTACATCACCACCCCACTGCTGGGGCACGGGTCTCCTTCCTATGAAGGAAGGGTAGTCCACCCCGCTGGCCTAGTGTGGGTTGGTGGACCTCAACGTTACTTCATAAGAAATATGTACTTACTACGCTCCAAGTTTATCGGCTACAAACCAACTAGTACCGCAGGGCTGGCGCCTCCCACGATCCGGCCGGGCGCAGCTGTGCGGATTATTGCAGCAAATTACCCCACTTGAGACCAGTGGCGATACTGCTGAAATCAGATATCTTTATTCAACTTGAAAATATAAGAGATTTTCAGTTCGATTTGTAATGTTTGTCAGCGAAAACGTCGCGATTGACGGAACAGGACAGATTTTTTAAGTTCCAGTCTAGTTTAAAGCGCTATTTACACTACGAAAGTTTCTTGCCTGTTGCATAAACTACTGTTTAAACAATGTATATTAAATTTTATTCTATGATCTTTTTAATGTGTCTGTGACAAACACTAGGTTATTGGTGGTAGTGGTTGGTGATCTAGGATAGGGTAGGATTTGTCATCGTGGTGAAATGATATATATGTATACTTTTTTGTATAGGTACAGAAGAGGAATATTTCATAAGGTTGTAATTTTACCTATATAAATACTTATAAGTTACATTAATATATTTTATTAAGTACACCTATTGCAATGTTAGATTTCAAAATGACTCTTGAAACTGGAGATACGAGATTCTGTTCTGAGAGTAAGCCTTACATCGTAATTACGCCGCTAACTGCTTGTCCGTCTGTCTGTCTGTATGAATTATGTGTGTTAAGCCCGTGTTTGAAGTGTAGAGCTTGAAGTAAGGAATTATAATAATTAATCACATTATCTTTTCCTACCGTATGCAGAATCTAATAAGTTTAATGCTTATAACAAAATGGAGCGGAATACTATAGTTATGTCGGTATTCATAGAACTTACAATAGGTTTGCAAAAGCTTTACAATGCGATAACTGACACAAAAATGATTTTTTGAATGAAACAAAGAGTCAACACTTGTTTAACAGTTGTGAATTGTAATGTTGTCTTTAATGGTGCAAAATAAAGAGTATTCTATTCTATTCCATTCTATTCTTTTTCTTCTCTTTAGCGTTTTTCCACAAACTTACAACACGAGCTGCTGAAAGTTTAGAATTCATTTTTTTATTGAAATGTTAACGGTAGTAATGAAATTCACAAACTTTTGTTAATCTCATCTCTATTTACAGTCTTACAAGCTTATCATCAATACCTATACTTATTCCATACTTACTTATAATTTAATCGAAATAAAAATGGTTTAATCGGCTCTACAAAAGAACATGTGATTACACGGACCAAGCAAGATAGATCGGACTACCCAAAGGTGTTGATTATAACAGCTCTCTTGAAAACAAGACCACAGACCACCCAATACCAAGAAAAGCTATTCCTCGTCAGACTTTTGCCATTGAACCATTGGAGAAGTAAAAAATCATATTGAAATATTTTTAATGTGGTCCACTATCCTACAAATATTATAAATCGAAAGTTTGTGAGTATGTATGTCTGTTTTTTAATATTTCTTCACATCAAAACGGCTAAACCGAATTTAACGAAATTTAGTATGGAATGGCCCCCTAGATTAACACAAAGGCTACTTTGTATTCCCACATGAAAACTTTTTAAGACAAAGCGATGCTCGCGGTGTCAACTAGTAAAACAATAAAACACACTCATTAGAATCGGCATATTTTTTTTAGTATGAAAGATAGTATAAATATTTGACACTTATATAACAAATGTTATCAGCAATATGCCTCGTCAAAAATCACTCAAAAAGGCCACCCCGAATCGTACCTGGCCCAAAGGTACCCATTATACTCGCAGCATTACCGCGTTGTATAGCGAGTGATATCCTTTGAGCGAGGTACGAACCGGAGCGGCGGTCATAACCTCTGATAACTATACGTCGTCCAAGGCCTTTTAAAAAAGACCTTGCCTCAGACCCCCATACTCCACTTGTCTCGAATGCTACAGGAATAAATGTGTAGCAGTTCTTCAAGGCAGCGTATTTCAAATGTTTGGATCTAGCTGCGCTCTCCGCCGCCGACCCGGCTGTGCGTGTGGTCCCTGGAAGGTGAGAGGCAGCAAATGTGCTCACGCAAGTCGCGTCCCACAGCAGGCTACGTCCACGCTCCCAAGGGACCAAGGTTAAGCCATCAGGGCGTTTACCGTCACTGCGGCTTAAACCAGGAGGTTCTAAAACACAGGGAATGTTGGCGGTGACCATTGCCCTGCGAATGATTTCATTCAAGGCGTGATGGCGAGGAAATCTTCCTGCGCATCTCTGGCAACTCAATCCATGATGTCCTCTTGTGTCTACCTGTGCTCCACAGATGCACACATGCTGTTCACAAATATTACACCCCAGCCTCAAAGCTACAGCTATCCTTAATGTGTCATTATCCAGCAATGTACCCATTTGTGGTGAAGGCAAGGCATGGAGCCAAGCACCTGACTCTGATGCAGATGCAGCTCTAAGTCTGGCCAAGTCCACACCTGAACTGGTCTCGATGAGACTATCTAATATTGCCATCGAGTTAAATAAATAAAGTACAGTATAAATTAAATTTTCAATTGCTGCTGAAAACAAAATAAGTACATACGTATACAGTATATAGGTATTGCAAAAGAAGCCGAAAGGGGGCGACTCAGTAAAGGACAAATGTAACGTTACGGATCGGGCAAAACCTGTAAATGATTGTGTGAAGTCGATCGTTAACTTTCGAACGATCTTTGTTTCAATTACCTACTTACAGCTTTGCCATAAAAATATTTTATGCATTTCTATATTAGTAGTGTTGTGTAAAACCATTTAATAAAGGTAAATGATGCATATTGTGGTGAATTTAAAAGCGACTGTCGGCAAAATTAATAAGGGGAGTATGAATACGAATGTTTAAAGAAAAAGGGATGTCTTGGGAATTGAACCCGTGACAATACTACAGGGCTACACCACTGAGACTATTTTATACAGGAGCTGCTCCCGCGAGCTTCGCGAGAGAAAAAGTTTTCCCGTGGGAATTCCGGGATAAAAAGTAGCCTATGTTCTTTCCCAGAGTTTAGACCATCTGTATACTTACCAAATTTTATTCAAATCCGTTCAGTAGTTTTGGCGTGAAAGCGTAACAGACAGAGAGACAGACACAGTTACTTTCGCATTTATAATATTAAGTTAGGATTAGGATACTTTCTTATTGTTTGAAATATATAGAAACGAATTCACAGATAGCATAACAATACAAAACATTCCACGGTCGACCGGTTATCCAAGATCATTCTACTGTTTATCCAATTTTGAAATCGTAAATAATCCATTACGTACAAGTGAAAGTTTTACGTCTATTGACGTGATCTATGAGTAGAAAAAAAGAATGATACTTTTTTAAGCCGGTTTGGTAGGTTACGAATACGAAAAAGTTCCCATTTTTCATCAGTCAACCATACATCTACAGTAAATTTTGATAATTTACGCCAACCGGAAATGTTTGCGATGGTCTAAAATTTGCGTATTATTTATTAGGTTTATTCGTATACCTCTACAATGAGTACTCTTTAGCGGTCACTATTTATTTAGTTTAGATTAATAATTATTCGGGAAACAAACAGCTTAAAATAATAATAAATAGTATAAGGATTAATTTTAACACTCATGCCAACAAAGTTTCCTTATTATGTACATAACATACTTATCATGCAATTATATGGCTTATATTATAATTATAGGGGTTATATTAGGTGTGAAGATAAAAGATTAACTATAAATGTGTAAATTTTAGTTGTTTGGTACTTAAAAAGTGACAACTTTTATATAACAATCTTTTATATTTTTATTTTAGTATATAGAAGAAAGAAAGAAAGAAAATATATTTATTTAGTACTACACAAATACACCACATACACAGAAAAACAATTTACATATACTTACTCTAATAACACAAACACAGAGTGTACACAAAAAAAATAAAAATAGAAAATAAACATACAAAAAATACAAAAGAAACTAATAAAGAATACCTAGCCAGTCTGTGTTGGTGGTGCATCAGCGCAGCGCCAAAAAGGCCCCGAGCTCAGCATATGCTACACGTACATAAATGTACGTGCAGCGCTGATTTTCAGCAGGGACCCTTTACATGACTCACGGAAACGACGTCGAGACAAAAATAAAATAAAATACAATTTAGTAGGTACCTAATAATTACGTAAATAAATTAAAACAAAATAGTCAGTGACAAAAGAGTAAAATACATTTAAATAAATAATAATATTAGCCTATAAGATACAATATATAATACAATAGTAAGTGAGTACACTAAATTATCATCAAGTGCTGAATTTTACTATGTAGATTTCTGCATAGTCAACAAATAACCTTTAAGTGCCAACTTAAAGGTATTGATGTACCTACCGTGTAGCCTTTTCAAAGGAGGGGGGAGGTCATTCCAGCACTTGGACGCCGCAAATCTGAAACTGCCTCGAAAGGCGGCTGATCGATGCGGTGGCACGGACAAGCGGACCTTATACTTGTATGAATTGAACGACCATTGCAGTTTTTCATACAAGTATTTTGGGGTTTCGCGCTTGACCACTCCAAATAGCAACGTTGCAAGGTGCAATCGTCTTCGTGCCGCCATTTTGAGCAGATCAGCGTTGTTCAGATATACGGCGTCACATGCGTCCTGGGGGGGATACGGAAGCAGAAGCGCGCACACGCATTCTGAACTCTCTGCACCAGCCGTTCAGATCTACCGAGGAGGCACCCACCGTAGACAACGTCGCAGTAGTTCAGCGTGGACAACACCAATGACTCACACAATTTGATCCGCATTTCGACACTGAGGTAGTCCCGTATTCTGTACAGTACTTTGAGCCGGTAGAAGCAGCCGCTTACCACCCCTAATATATGGTCCTCGAATTTTAACTGTCCATCCATTAGTAAACCCAAGTTCCTAGCTTGAGCAACCCGCTCTATTGGCACATTACGTACCTGGATAGTAGTAGCCGACAGTTGCTCAATGGTTCTCGTACGCTGGAGACTTGTTCCGAAGACTAGGAACTTGGATTTACCTGGATTTAGCAGTAAGCAATTCTTTTCGGACCATTGCACTATCCTTTCCAGATCAGCATTTATCCTCCGCGTGGTCTCCAAAACGTTAGTAGTTATGCACTTTGCAATATCGGCACTAGGTTTACATCAAGCAGACTGGAAACTACATCTCAATGACTGTCGGATAAAGCTTAGATTGAAAAAAAAACACAGATTGGAATCAAAAACCTCACGAATACCAGTGTTGTTTGATTGTCTAATATTTTTCAACGATCGTTATCGCTATGTTTCGTTGGAATTATCGCCTGTTTACCATAAACGAAATGTGATTGAGGAGGGGTCAAGGTGTGATACAATATTACGTTTCGCTTTATTGAAATGTCAGTTGTTAACAATAACGAAAAATAAGTGTGTATTTGGTTTATTATGGCCTTAAGTATACATACGTTATATACTAACAATTTTGATTCGGGGATTTATTAAACGACTCTGAAAAAAGGAGATTCTTGGTAGGTACTTATGTATTGGTCTTTACCTACATGTTTAGTAGGGACCTTCCAAATGATGGTCTATACGAGGAACACCCAAATATTCCGAAAACCTTTTTTCCGAATTTGAAAACACCGAATATGTAATTTACGAAATATTGCAATACCGATTTTTTTAAATGCCGAATTCAAAAAATCACGTAAATTATAATTTCGAATATTATAATCACGAAGATTTGTTATTACGATTGTCAAATACACGAACGTTAAAAAATACGATTACTCAAGCATACGAAAAATAAAATACCGATTTATTATAATCACGAAAAATTCAAATCCCAATCGAAAATGTGATAATTCGTGATTTTGACAAAAAAACCGTAAACGTCTTAAAAACCTTAGGACCTAAACCTAAAGATAGGTGCGACGACGAGCAAAGCGAGGAGGAGCGTGTTAGGTGCACATAGATATCGAAAAACAAAGCGGAGCGCAGCGAAGCGGAGCGGAGCGTTTCACATAATATAGCTTAAAAAATATTGTTAAATTGTATACGGATTATGCTGTTAATAAACACACTATTCTTAATAACTATTTCTTGTTAACTAAGATACATTCGGGAATTTGTATTTTCGGAATATTAAAACTTCGGGATTCGTAATTTTAACAATTCGTTATAATAAAAGGTCGTACTTTTAAAACATCGAAATAATAATATTCGGAAAATTGACTTTCGTGATTTTAATAAATATGTTGTTTGAAATTTCGTTTATTGACTATTCGTGATTTTCGTTATTCGGAAACTTGAAATTCGGGATTGTGAATTATTCGGAACTATGAAATTCGTAATTTTAAAAATCGTTATTTTCATATTCGTAAAAAAGTAATTCGGATTTATGTAGTGTACCCGGTCTATACGGCATAGTAGCACTCATGTGTTTACTAGTATAGATGGGATTTAATTTAACATCAAATCAGGTTCCTTAATGTGGTTAGAAAATATTGTGGCGTCTGTTGGTCATAAGTACCTTAGACTTCCCGCACTGTAAACTAAAATATAAGTATTAAGTTTTAAAAGTACACTTATATAATAAAGAACAATGACATTTTAAAACCAAACCATTCTCTGAGGAACCCTAAAAATCACGTTTAAAATGACTGTACCTATACTCCACATTATTGTGTTGTGATCACAATAATAAAATTCTTCGTCTCAACGACCAAGAAACCGGAGGGTCATCCCAGCTTAACGAAAAACGAAGTTTCGTAGAGCTTGAAGCCTCGAATTCACTAGGGCACAAGTTCTGAGACTGTTACTGACACGTAGATGTCGCTGTATAGTCGCGTGCGACGTCGCAGAACAGAGCGCGACGTCGCGGCGACACGTAGACGACATGTGCCTAGACAGGTTCTGCGACAATTTGTCGCCTAGTGAATACGAGGCTTGATGTGGTAGCTGCGACATCTTGTGGCATTAAACGAAACGATCGTTTCAGATCTCCGAAACTTCGTATTTCGTCAAGTACCGTCATGGTTGGTTTTTAGTGCTGCAGTTTTGTTTTTTTTGTTTTTCCTCAGCATCGGAGCGCTGCGCAAACCACGGCTCTCGCTGTATTAAGCTTGCCGATTGCGTGACAATGGGAGATTTTCAACAATAGACAACAAATATAGACAAAAACCGATAATAGATGGCGCTAGTAAAACTTCATACTCAACAGCACTGCATTTTTTTGTATCCGGCATGGATTCCAGTCCTTTTAGCCAATACTAAAACCCAATGCATAATATTAAGGGTTAACTAGTTTAAGACAGCTTTGTACCATTCATGACATCTTTCGTTCCCTGAAAAGAATGCAGCTCATAAAAAACGACAGGCCAGATGCCATCTATCGGTCGATTTTGAAACTTTTAAACTGTCAAGGAAAATATCCCATTCTTGTTCGTTCATTCGTCGAAAGACTCGAAAGAGATAGAGTGACCCTCCAGAGAAACCTTCCAGTTAAAGGCAGATGCGTATTACTAGTTAAATGTAGTGATAATGAGTTGAATAAACAGACATGTTTGGGCAGTTCTTCTTTTTAACCTACATAATGGATAAAAAATTAACCCGAATTTGAAAAAAATTACTTTAGCTTTTTGGTGAACTCTTATAATTTTTATAATAGCTACATTTCTATTCTATCGAAAAAGGTGGTTGGCCGCGAAGTTTAAGTATTTTTTCAAGATTTTCAGAACATAATACGTGGATAAGGCAAAGAAAATTACACCTTCGTCACAGAATCTTTTATTTTATTTTAACGAAATAGTCTTCGTCGATTAAAATGAAACTTTTTTGATACGTTAATAAACAAAATACCATTTTAGAAAACATATGAAAGAATGGATTTTTAGTAATAACAAAATATTTATTAAGTAGTTATTACCACTCTGTCACAATTTCAGCTAAAATGAAGCTTGTTTTTGCTATAAATATTTTTTCGCTACTAATTACAGTAAAAAATTAACAGCATAGACGTTAACATCAATGACTAAATTTAATATGATTTTTCCAAAGTTGCACTATTTATAACATAACATATAAACGGCCAAAAATAAGTTGACTACCAGGAGACACCAATCGTTACAGAGTGGTAAACGATGTGACATAGTTGTAATTCTATTAAATATGCGGCAGCGTTTTGGAATAAAACAGTTTTATTTAAAAATAATAATTTAGTAACTTACATATAAATCATTATGGTTTCAAGTTAGTCAAAAAATTTACTGAAGATATCTTTATTATTAGTATAACTAATGAAATCACACTTGAGAACCTCTGGAGAGTGAAATATCCGTATTTCAGGAACTTAAAGGACAAATTTGTTCCAACTACATAAAATAATGTTTATCTGCACAATTAATATTTTCGGCAACCTAAAATTTAAGTAACATAATGAAAATTACGTAATTTGTTAAAGTTTTAATCAGCCATATTTCGAAAATACAGCAGTGGCTCTTAGAACCTGAAAAAAATACTCTTTCCTTTTTTAATTACCTTAGAAGCTGGAAGGACTTTAATGTTATCATCAAACATCCGATAAATCATTCTCCACCATATTAAACAGTCTACCACATTCATCGTCTGTTCTTGAGAACAATAGCACGAAATTAGCTTTTTCACTAACGAAACTTTTTATTAATGAAGCGCAAGTGTATTGGACGTTCCTTTCGCTTCGTACTTTAACCAAAACGTGTAGTTTCTCTTCAATTTTTCTTTGATGAATATTCTCAGGTTGGAGTGTTTGGTAAGAATGTGACAGATTTGTCGTGTGACAGAGGGGTAAAATGTGTTGCAAAGTCGATTAGCATTTAAACAGTAACATAAAGTGTAATATTCACATGTTGATTTCAAAGTAATTGTTATTACCAATGAGTAAATAACAAAATAATAATTTCATTGTATTTTATTTTAACAATTGCCTACGTGACGAAGCTGTCGCCGAATAAACACACGCACCTCCTGTCACACTTTGCGGGTGGCCGATACGCGGTGTCTGGATCTCAAAGGGGAAATCTTACCAAGGGGAAAAGGAGACCTTAAACTCAGATCGATGGCAATAAGGACGAGTGGCTCAAACAAATATTTTAAATGGCAACCTACGTGACAGAATGTTACTACTAAAACATTAGGTAGTAAGAGACAAATTTTCAACAATTTTTTTAAATATTTCAGAAATCATTTAAAAATATATATTTTGTTTTACTAAATAGGTAATATCTTCTGGAGTTTAAATAAATTTTTATATTTTATGTTGTCATATATATTTTTTGTAACATTATCGAATATGCGCAGGATGAAGTGGCGGGAGACAGCCAAGATTCGTATGAAATACTCCTCTGTCACGCGGATTTACCACTCTGTAACGTAATTTTAAATACAAAAATATAAATTTATATTTTTGTAAACGTGCACAGCCGTTGTGTTTTTAGTACAATGCACGCTGAAATATAAATAAATAAATTAATATTTGTAAAACTCATGATTTTTTCTTCACAACTGATGGAGACTAAGTTATGTAGGTTAAAAAGAAGAACTGCCCGTTTATGTTTTTTTATGGTTATTTTTTTATAATTACATGCACATCTACGGTAATTATAAATGTGTAAGTATTTAGAATGTTTTAGGTTGATTAAAGTAGTTTTATTCGTAACTATGGTAAGGTGTGATTTTATAAGTCATTAGTGAGATGAGTACTTATGAAACATTTTTTTTTACCCGTTTGTTACATCACAGTGCGTACCAAAATTATAATCAAAGATCTCCTCTACCTACTTAGGGACTCTAGGCACCTAGTTACCAACCTAGGTACACTAGGTAGGTACAACAAATATTGTTAGTACAACTTTTAGTTCCGTGCCTCCTTACTACGGCCATGTCGCCAGCAACGGTATCCAAGCAACATACTTAAATGAAACTAATTCTACACACATATAAATATTATGTGTACTTATGTAGAATTTATCAATTTATCTGTCCACTTTGGACGATTTTTTTATCGGATCTTCATACTCCATGGAAGCGGAAATAATTAAACTATTTGATAGTTATCTACAAAGATTTATTATAATCTCATACTTGTCTGATGGTAATTAGGGCGGTAATGGTGATACTTCGTTTAGGCAAATGGCCCGAAAGATAAGCAATTAAATTAAGGGCATTGGTATGGAAAACAAGTGAAGCATGACATTTTGTAAGACATTATCTAAGAAACGATTTTTGTTCTTTTTACGGGCGATACAGAGGCTTATGGAAGAAATATTTATCCAAATATTACGAAAAATTTATGCCATAAGATAACTTAAGGTTACCTACCTATAATTTATAGCCTTTCGTATATTTTGGATCAAGGTTTCTCACTCTCAAATTGTATTTATTCTAGGTCTTCTTTTACTTCTGGCTGTCGTATGTCCACGCTACGCATCCACTTGTCTTGAATTCGCTTAGTTAATTTATATGTAAATCTACCGAGGGATGTAAGTCATCCCACAACTGCGATTATAAGTAAGAAGCTTCTCAAACATCAGTCAGATCCATACCATAATGTTAATTGCTAATGTTGGGTGGTGGTAGTAACCCCACTGTAGGTACCTACTATCCTACTCATATAATATACTACCGGTTATGCAGAAGTTATGCCAACATAATGTAAATGTGACCACTTCTGCTAAGCCATTAGAGCGACAATTTTAATTCCTCGCTAGCAATTAGGCAAAAGGGCCGCCAGGACTGCTCAGTGATCTAGAATCTAGATACCCTGATCATTAGGCGCTTGGGCACTACAGTCATTGTCATTAGTCGATGGACATACAAAAAAAAAAAAAAAAACACGCACTCACGCCTTGTACTAATGTACTCCCTTGCGGGGTAGGCAGAGGTGCATTGCTGCACCCACTTTTCGCCAGAGTGTTATGTTAGTCCCTACAAGGAATTTATTATTTATG
Source organism: Plutella xylostella (assembly GCF_932276165.1). Classification (NCBI taxonomy): domain Eukaryota; kingdom Metazoa; phylum Arthropoda; class Insecta; order Lepidoptera; family Plutellidae; genus Plutella; species Plutella xylostella. The sequence goes on from NC_064005.1 coordinate 8,809,636, forward strand.
CTTAGGCTATACTGGATAATTTATAAAATGCTTTCATCGTAATAAATATACATCATCATCATTATGATTTTTTTAAGCCCTTACAAGGTGACTATGGTGGCATTGGTGGCGCAGGGTGGAGGGTGTGACTTTGACTGGTATTGTACTTTATCTATGGCTAAGTATGTCTTCACTGCATTATTTAATTTTACTTGGTGCAAGAACCTACTTGGAAAATCATATTCCGCAAAGAAGTTACGACCGTAGTTGGCCATTATCTGGGTACCTACTGGTACAACACTGCACAGGTAAAGAACAATAGAATATACTTCGGTAAACTGTTATAATAAATATATATAAACTGCTATAAGTATCATTTATTCCAAGACGCTCACAGAAAATACCTGCTTATGGTCTCAGGACCGATCGCAAGTGGCCATTAAATAAGAAAAAAAAAAAAAAAATATTCCAAGTAAAATTTTAAAAATAATTTGTTGATTGTCAGTCAAAGGCTCAGTCACTGAGGACAAGAAATGACGAAAGAAGAGTTATATTATCTACAGAAGTATGTGGAGGTCGGTTTCCAACCTGATGGAACCAAGAGCTTTGCATAATTTCTGTGTGTGTTGCCATGGTTGGTTCACCTGGTTACCCAACAATCTCGATTGCTTTGTCATCAGCCGCAACAACGACCATCTTCAAACCTGCTTTACATTTCACAGGCTGTTGGTCCACTGCTGCCGACACTGAGAGGTTACTTGAAGTACTTTAGGCATTGTTTGTGCCATCTATCTTAGTTTTAATATTGCGTTAGACGTGAATGCTTATCTCCCTCGCTGATTGTACACTCCTAATTCTAATTGACGATACTGAAAAATAATATTCGCAGATTTAAAACAGACGACGCAAAAATCTAGAAAAAGTTTAAGAAGTCCCCGCTATTCACGGTACTTGCACTAATTTCTGTAAAAATATATATCTAACAAAGAGATGGCTAATTGCTCATCACCCTACGTGTTGCGTGACTGCGTGTCCGAACGTTGCTTGTAAGTATCTCCTTTTATAAGAAAACAGGCACAGTTTGACACAGAAAACGCGTTCATGCGTTCATACAATTCTCGAACGGAGCGTGATGAGGGGCAGCGTGAGATCGGCTTTAAGTTACATTTGGTTCCTGTCGACGGCAACGGCGGCAGTGGATAAACATCTTAAACCACGCGGCGTCGTCGGCCCTTCAAACTCAAAATTAATGAGCACCATTAGCCCAAGTTGTGTTGTGTAGGTCCGTCCGTCCGAAACGCAGTGCAATTAGACGGTGATTTATCTACATCAATACAACATTTGTTACCTATTAATTATACTTGCAGCTCAAAAATATTGATTGAGGCAGCTGTGTCTGGAAAAATATTGTCAAGATGATAGGGACCTCTATCTATTTTACATAAGCACCTACTCTTTATGCCCCCTGTGGATAAACGACAGGTTTCTGGTTGGTTGGCTTGTTTTCCTAACAAGACTATAAAATGCTATAAATAAGAAAAAAATGTGTCTACATTGTTCTGATAAAACAAGCTCTCCGGCGAAGGTCTGATGACAGGAGGTGGCCGGTAATATAGAGGTCAACCCTCCGAATTGCGGAGACAGAGGATGCCTTGTCTGCAATACATTTGAGAAAGGTCTACGTCCAACAGTGGACTGCTTTAGGCTGAAGAAGATACCTACCTACGATTTTCTTAAAAGTTGCACCGAGTTAAAAAAAAACATTTTTGGTAGGCGTTAAATATAAATGTAAGTAGTTACCTAAGTATTAATATTTTTATTTATCATTTAATTTACAGTGTAAGTAGAAAGGTATAATTAAACGCCTTAACTACTTACTTAACTTTAATTATGCCAATGATGGATGTATTGCTTTATTACTAATAACCTCTTTAGGAGAGTTCAAATTTCTGGCGCATTATCGATTGTCGGTTATCAATCAATGCACCGATTCATCTTGCGAGTAGTGGCCAGCTGCCCACACATGATGTATCGAGATTAGGTCGGTGCCCAACAATTTATGTCTGTCTGTATGTCGCTTAACATTATTATCTATACCTTGTTTCACGGGGAAAGACATCTGACAGGACCCTTATTACATTCGAATAAGGGAAGTTTTTGTTTGTATCAGCTGTCTTTCCTCGTGAAAAAAGGTATAAGGGGGTTCTCACACTACCACGCCACACTTTTACCTAATGCGTGATGCGGGACCCAAATCCGCGTTGTTCTTTGTTCAGGAGAACTGAGTGTCAGTTCTCCTTACGTCCTCACACTGTCCCACATAGAACAACGCGGATTTGGGTCCCGCATCACGCATTAGGTAAAAGTGTGGCCTGTGAATTTGGTAGTAGCAAACTATCTTAACTAAGATCATTGCTCAGACAGAGGTCTTTCTGAATCTTTTCTCAGATGTCCATGCCACGTTTAGTTGTTTGGTAGATTATAACCATAGAATACCTAATATATGTTCGGTTTTTAAACTGCCTAGTAGGTCTTACCTATGATATGATTTATAACGTATGATAAATATGTGTTTTAGATAATATTTATGACCAAAAAGAATCTGAATACCTACTCGAATATGTTATTAGTGTAGTGTATCCTACACTGTATAAATATGTTTTGTATTGTACCTTCAAGGAAGAACAGCTGTTCTCACGGGCATTAATATTAGTTTTTATTCTGAGAAATATAGTTTGAGATGGACCGCAGATATTTTTTTATTCTGTGGAGATAGTTGGCAACTTTGACGTTTGACAACATCTTAAACATGACACATGACATTTATTATACTTTTAAATTAGTGATGTAGATAACATTACATCCAATAGTAATGCGCCGTTATCCTTAAATCCTAACCGATATTTTGTAACACTTTTAAAAACCTTAACTAAATATAACTTTTTTTTTGTGCTTGGTATATTTTTATTTTGTGGTACAGAGGCAGGGCCTATCACGGGCTAATGTGGCCATTCGATTCTATTTTCGATACTATACACAAACATAAATGGAAAAAAACAGCGACAGCGTAGTCACTTTTGGAACTAGCAAATTTCTCCACATTTTTGACTGTGACAGTTGACGATTCGCAACGAAAACGGAGGTTTGAAAATCTTATAATTGTAGCACTGGTGATTTATTTTTTTCCCCTAAAATAAAAATATAATAATAACAATTTTAGGTAAGTACTTAGTAGTTAGTACAGATTTTTTTTAAACTTATCTACTCTGTTCTGTACTTATTTGTTAATTTTATTGAGACCAATGTCAGCAAAACCCTCTTTGACAGTATTTCGGCTGATATTCCCAGAGCTACAAGCAGTATAGTGTACATAAGTAAGAAGCAACGCAAGTAAAATACCTACTTTGTGTCTTTCGTAATATTTAGTTTAAATAAATAGGTATTTTTTCATATTCACTAGGCTGAGCATATGCAGATTTTCCATTTCTATTCGAGCAGTATAAAAATAACGTTACTGAGCAACGATGTAGATTATAATTTGAAGGGTACATCACTATGCAAAATGTTGTCTAGAAAAAAATGCGTTCTGTTTTTTTTACTCTACTGTGCAGTGAACAAGATCACAAAGTGTTATTTTCGTGAAGTGTAAAATGTGTTTAATTTTGTGTTTGTGAGACTATAACGTGGTGCAAATACAAGAAAGACTACCCTGGCGACCCGTGGAATGCGATATGTTACTATCCTTGGCAGTGTTCTGAGATTGTATACGTATCGCAAGGTTTCATAATAGTGTCGTTTTATTGATAAAAACAGAAATGTCTACAAAACCAGCTAACCAGAAGAGAAGGTCAGTATTTATGTTTACTAGTCACATGTAGTATGTAGTGTAGTCCTAGGAGGTACGGTAAACAGGGATGTACTTAAAGGTTAGATATTTGGATTTGTCTATATTAGTCTTGAGAGCAATGCTGTCTGAATATCAACTTTCTCTTTAGTTTCTGTGATGTAGGTGCCTTTTGATTCTAATGTTGATGCCGTTTATTCAAGATGCTGTTATTCCATGTCTGTAAAATGCTGACATCACATCCCAACCCTTACTAAACTAGAGGATAGCAAATATTAAACACAACCAACTTGACTGGGTTGTCAGTTGCCACTCATATTCAAAAACAGTATAAATGTTTGCCGTAATATTTGGTCTGGCTATATTGTATTATTAGGACTTGGCCTGAACCCTTCTTTCATTGGTAGGAGACCCGTGCCCCAGCAGTGTGGATGTGATGATATTGTATTATTGTATAGCTGTAGGTACTGAGAAGCTTGGCTTGCTATACTGACATGCCAAGTACCACTGAGCTAGCTTCAGTGATTGTAACCTGATCATTAAAATTAAGCAACACATGGCACAGTCACTCATTGGATAAGTGCTTGATATGAAGTGGTTGTTTTATGCACACTTTCCGGCTTCGGATGGTGTGTCAAGCCATGGGGCCGCTTGCTGTTTCGCAGCAGGCATAGAACCTAGATGCAACTTGAAATAATCTGACAGTTGTGTAGGTAGTTAACTAACCCAACAACTCTCTCAGCACAAGCTTGCTTGTGTTGGGGTCCACCAACCCGCACTTGGCCAGCGTGGTGGACTAGGCCTAAAACCCTTCCTTCATTGGAAGGAGATCAGTCCCAAGTGGGGATGTGATGGGTTGTGTGTAATGATGATGGTGTAGGAAATAAGTTTGGCCAGTTTTTATCATACTAAATGTGTAAGATTTCTTCTTATAATGTAATGAGAAGACTGTAATCATGTGATAACATGCAATTTTAAGTGTTAGTCACCACCAGCCATATTAATGAGATAAGAATTTTCCTGTTACTGTTATACTGTCTGTAATTTTTTTGGTTTCTTGATATTGATTTGTTTACTTCAATATTATTTTGTTTACCATGTTGATACATTTTTTTGGAGCTATTAACTGGTTCTTCTTTTCTGTTCTTCATTTAAACTTCATTTTAATGATAAAATTAAAAAATAGCAGGTATTCACTACTCCTTTGAAGAATAATGATAATCATTCTAAGCAATATGGAAATGGTTATTTATGAAGCTTACTTGGCATAAAATAAAAATGCTAATAAGCAATATACATAATGGTGTGATTTGACAATAATACCTATAGGTATTCATTATTTTAGCTAGTTTGACACTTTGACCAAAGGCTGATTACGCAAAGGAAATCCATTTAAGATTTGCCTAGTACCCATTATTTAAGTAGGAAGAAGTGCATACTTGTACTCAACCCAGGCCCATCCCAATGAACTATGTTAAGCATATTTTTTTACTCGCAATGATATAGTTAGCTTGCTTTTTATTTTTTCTAAAACACTAATAGCAATTCTAATTTATTTACTTTTTCAATGAACTATAATTTTCGTAATATTTTATCAGCTGTTTTCTAACTCCATGTATCATTTACGGTATGTATTAAACCTAAAGAATAGGTAGGAACTTTAGAATGATTTTCAGAATTATACTGTACTTAAATGCAACATGTATAAATCCGCTAGTAGGGTATATAGTTAGACGTGGCATTTGTACCTACCGTGATAGCACGTGATAGGATCCAGTGTTATCGCTAATTTACTTTTATTACGATAACACGATATATCACCAAAACACAGGAAAAAAGTACCTTCTTACTGTTTAGGCATACAAAATAATTATAGATTTTGGACTTTGAACCTAGCTGCTTCCCAATTGTCGAACAAGGAGTATGCAAGACTCAACAGGGTTAAGCTGCATTCGTTATTCTCTGATATACACTGGTGTATTCTCCCTTGGCTATGATTTAATGAACAATGGAGTCAGTAAGGCAAAAATACCACAACATGGTAATGACTTAAGTACCTATTACTTCCATGGTGAAAAGAACTGGGCTCTATTCTATTCTATTCTCTGTGGGGGTTTAAGTACCTGCACCTGGCTCTCTCGAATGGAACCTTTGTGCATATCCCCAAGGTCTAAACTGCCTTCCCAAGCTTGGACCATTTCCCACCACGCTGGTCCACTGCGGGTTGGTGGGTTAACATATCTAGATGTGCTAGATCTAGATATGCAGGTTTTCTCACGATGTTTTCCTTCACCGTATACCAAGAGCGATGGTATACATTGTACTTAAGTTAAAAGAACTCATTGGTACATGTCAGCGCCGGGATCGAACCCGCATCTCTGGCGTGAGAAGCGGGCGCTTACCCGACTGAGCTACCACCGCTCTGGACCGCACCGAACTGGGCTCACACTTAGCGAAAATAAATTTGAGGAGCAATGTATATCGCTATGTATTTTGACACTTTCTAGTTACAGCTAAAGTTGCTTATTGTTATGACCTCCGTCACCTTTTATATCAACTGACTCAACTGTGTACATAGCACATGCAGTCTAGTCGTCACTATGTATTAAGTACAGATAGCGAATGTAATGTGCAGTTAGAAACAAATAGATACCCTCAATAGAAGTTTTTCACATAGACTTATCTAGCACGTCCACGCTTATCTATGCTTGACGAAATAACTCCACGTGCCCTCTTCCTACCCTTGGCTTAGTAAGCGGTTTCAAAGACCGTGATTTCTGCTTCATCATTTCGAACTTTTTGAATGTAAAGCTTTGGTGCAAGCCTCACGCCTCTAAAATATCTAGAGCTGCGTCTTGTCTTTGAAAATCACCAACACATTCGTATTCGTTATCACGAAACGCCGTTTTATATCGACATTTCGCTGGTAACCTCGCGAGATAAGAGCATCTTGGCCCGTATCAGTCGTTCGCTGATTACGTACCCAAATGGACTGGTTTGTGGCGCCTGAAAAGGCATTTCGGAATCCAACAACGGCAACATGTTTGTGAACAATCCGCGCGGTGAGCAATGCCCGTTTACTGGGTTCGAGGATGTTGGGAGCCAGTGGTTTGGGCCGCCGCCAGTGCAGTTCAGGCAGGGGTTTGAGTACCGCGGTCCGTCAGTGCAGTGCTTAAGTGATTACTACCCGGTTGGGCAGCGTTACAGTCAGTTTCCGGGGCATTTGCCGTCGGTGCCGCTGCATCATGGTGTTCCTCAGTATCCTCTGGCCAAGCTGCCCTGCAAGCAGCAGCCGGGCTGGGACTACTCCAGCATGTGTTACAATGTGGACGGGCAGCCCTGCCAGTACACCAGCGTCGTGGACCTCGAGGATATGCTGTGAGTTGTCGGATGTTTATGTGACTTTCTTGGTTTTAGGTTGCGTTTTTGTGTCTTAGTGTTTTGAGTCCCGGAAGCTCTTTAAGATATACATATTGGTGGTGTTTTCTGGAAATATTATCTACAGCCAGTCCTATCCATTGCGGCTTCCGGCTACCATAAGATACAACTATGTAACGGATCTGTATCCAGAATTTAGGTAGTGGTTCTTTGTCTATGTCATCGCAAAAGTTCTCTCTTAGATTTCGACACCCTTATAAGCGCGTGCGCAAGGCATTTATTGTTTCTTTATCAACGTCTAGAGTTCCTGAAGGGCATTCCGCATCGGATGATATCGATGTGGATTTCATACATTGTCGATTTTTTTTATAGGTAGTGTTAAGTTTTTTAAATGAATCGCTAATTAATTTAAGACACTTACACTGAGTTGCAGAAAGGATCTTTAAGTTAATGTCGGCATTAAATGTATTGTTGCCTTGCTTTGACAGTATACGGACAGAAAGAGACAGACATAGATTTAATGTCGACATTAGCTTAAAGTCCCTTTCTGCAACTCGGCATTAAAGAAGAAGATAAAGATACATTTATTCGACACATACCCTTACTTACACTTCAAACTGCTATTCCTATTAATTTGGGATTATTCGCGCAGTGTTTTTATGCCACAAAATCGTCAGATTGCATATTTAAAAAATGCTTAGCCCAGTAGGTACAAGCAAGTGGGGTACCCAAAGTGTTGCTGAAATAAGTATGTATTTATTACGGCTTAACATTGAAAATAAACTTCTCGAATATAACTAGTTTCTGGTTGAAGTGGAACCATAAATTTGACGCTGTCGTAAATAAGTTTATGATGGAGTTATGCCAATGCCGAGCAGTCTCGTGATGTATCAGATCAGCTGATGGAAACTTACTTGTCTGAAAACTAAAACTTTCTTTATTACTTTTAAGTATATATATATCACTTTAGCAGTTGCCAGCTAGCTCCGCAACGCCTATTCCTGAAAGGAACTCCTATCGTGGATACCCACGGGAAAACTTTTTAGGAGTAGGCATAGGCGAAGGCTACCTGAAGTTCCTGAACAGTTTTAATAAAGAGTACTTGCTTAGAAGGGTTATTTAAGAATATATACCTATATTTAATGTAATTATATTATGTTCATACATATTAACAAATGAATCATATTTTTTATTAGTATGGATGTCTGTAAAATGTACCCATACATCAAATAGACAGATAAAAGTGCTAAGAATTTGATCACAAGATCCAAGTAACAAGTTGTAGTGAGTAATGCCATAAGCGTGGGATATTACCTGTCTACCGAAATAGGCTTTATTTATATCTTCTCGTCTGTTTCTTGTGCTTCCGGATATTCCGTAACGGAGTCAAGAATATGTCGAGGCCACCATATTCTTGATAACGGGTCAAACAAAAGAATACCTATATTCACGTTACATTATTCACCATGTCTGCATAAAGTGTTTTCATCGTCGGGAGATTTCGCGATTTTGATTATGAAATTTTTTGCAATAATTATTAAATTCTTTATTTGCATAAATATATAAATAAGTGTACAAAGGGTGAAGTTAGTGCAAAATTCAACTACGATTCAACGCACAAGAAATACAGTAAACCATACAATATTTTTCATAATTTTATGTATTACTTTTGTAACAAAATGCAGAAAGTAGACATTCTGCGGAGAATCAAATGTTATCTTATACTTTAGGTGGCATAGTTTCAATTCAATAGTACAAAAAAAAAACTCATCTATTTAAGAATGTTTCGTAAAACGACTAGTTCCACTGGGCTTTTCTGCAACGTCAATTCTTAATTGCTTCGGAGCTACAGATTGAAATCACGATTCAATTTATCTTGTCCCTTCTACGACATATTGGCTATTGCTTTGACATACTTATGTTTTGTATCATAAGTTCGAAATTCATACGTTATACGGAGCTCCGAACGGTATTTTGAGGATAGTCAGGGGACTTGCTATATTGAATGCGCAGCAAAGCATTTGAATTACAAATCTCGACGGCAGCTGGTGGGATACTCTATACTGATGCAAAACGAACGAACGAGAGCTGTCGTGCCACCAGCATGTTCAATACAACAAGATAGAATCGTGGCTCGCGCAGCAGTGCAGCGAGCACAGGATTCGATACTATTTTCGAATCTACACGAAGGGTCACTTTTACCAAACGCTAAACGTATTTACATCAAATTTTAAATACATTTTGTACTAACTGACAGATATATGACAGGCTACTAAATACGTTTAGCGTTTGGTGAAATTCCACCTAACATATGGAAAAAACAAATGTCACTTTTGGAACTAACTTTGACTCAGATCCGAAACTTAGTGTCGTCATATAGAGTGACTCTACTGTCTAGTATAATAACCAGGACTAGACTAGACTCTCTAGTATAATAACCAGGCCTACAGGTTTAGTTAGTTAAGACCTTCCACGTACTACAGACTATTTAAGCTGTTTTAATCTCATTAAAACCGGCCAAGTGCGAGTCGGGCTCGCGCACAAAGGGTTCCGTAGCAGCAAATCAAAATTACAGTTAAATCAACCTATCTCAAAAACTATAAGAGATACTTTGATCAAACCAAAAATCGTTGAAAGAGTTAATTAGCATGCATCACCTCTATTTTTTTTAGAATTTTATACCCCGTAGTTATAAAAATAGAGGGGGGGGGACATACTTTTTACGACTTTGAGAGCTGATATCTCAAAAACCGTTCACTTTAAGAAAAATGTTTTTTAGAAAACTTTATATCATTTTAAAAGACCTTTCCATTGATACCCCACACGGGTATGTACATCGAAAAAAAAAATTTCATCCCTCAGTTACATGTATGGGGGGCCCCACCCCCAATTCTTTTTTTTACTATTTAGTGTCATATTTTTGTAGCGGTTCATACAACACATATTCCCATCAAATTTCATCACTGTAGTACTTATAGTTTCCGAGTAAATCGGCTGTGACAGACGGACAGACGGACAGACGGACAGACGGACATGACGAAACTATAAGGGTTCCGTTTTTGCCATTTTGGCTACGGAACCCTAAAAACGACATGCTTTTAGATGAATTAAAACATTTGGACCTCGTTATAATTGCGTTTTAACATCTGTAATTGGATATGGTTTAGATGCTATCAAAACCTAAATAAGACATAAAAACTATACATTTAGATAAAACTAAGTAAACAAGTAATTTGCTTCTGTAAATGTGTCGCTTATTTGATAACGTGTCAGTGTAAAAATAAGATTATAAGTTGCTGAATAAGGAACTGGTCTTATTTTTTTACTGTAGGTAAAAAATATGATGACGAAATTATAGGCTCTCTAAAGTTGCACTTCACCAAATACTCATTTTATTCTCTCGTTTCGGTTTATTCAGAAAAAAACATTGTTTACAAAGATATCGTGCGATTGCATCACTCTTACGTGAATGAAGGAAAACACCGTACATCTAGACTCTAGGGGCCTTACCACAAAAACTTAGACAGTGTTTAACAGATGTTTATAGCTGTCAAACGCATACAAAATCTGTCAAATTTCATTTTAAACACTAGTTAAACAGTGTTTAAAGTTTTTTGTGGTAGCACATTAGATGTGTACCCTGACTGCATTGGAATCTATCAAAAACGGCGATACGGCTCGCGACCTATCACGTGAGTACAATAATGTACAGACAAAAACGGGTGGCTCGTTTGCGAGTCAACTCTGACTACCCCTTCGGATATTACGGCGGTGAGCATAAAATATGTAGGTAATGTCATGATGTAGTATGCATTCGATGGCCGAATGGTGGTGGTGGTGGCCGGTGGGAGCAAGTTTTGGTTTGCAACTTATTACTATTATGGTTTTCGGTTTTTCATCAATCTTGTTACGTTTTTAAAAGTCAATTCTTTCCCAAATAGGCCTTCCTTTTTCCAACGAGATACATGGATGGATTTGTGTCCTAAGTCTGGCCACTTTTGATATAATACCTGGACTTCATAAAAAATTAATATTATATTCTATTGTTCACTGGCGAAAAGTGGCCTACCCTGCAAGGGAGTACATTAGTACAAGGCGTGAGTGTTTGCTTTTTTGATTCAGAACTCAGAATGATGTCGTCCAATAAGTTTAGACTTAATTTAATAGTGCTGAGACTGCTTAGTATCATCATCAACACCTAACTACCGTGCCCTTCGATCTTAAATCCTGCTATTATTAACGCGTGTTTTGAAACTATACAAGGCCAGAACGCACCCATAGTGTACTAGCACTGTATAGTTTCAAGTGAAAAAAAATATTATTTGACTTGAAAATATACACGATTTGTGCGTACTAATCGCGTATACTTTCAAGTTGGGAATTACTGAATCGTTCTTGAAAATATACATTGCTATTACGCACATTGCTATGAATTAATTATAATACACTATACATTTATATGAATTAATAGTAATACACTCACGAGCAATGAAAAAGCTCCAGTGACAATAGCTCGTCGGCAATATTAAAATACATTTAACAGCGCATCAAAATATTATTATAACCAACTAAAAACGTACATCATCATCATCATCATCATCAGCCAATAATCATCCACTGCTGGACATAGGCCTCTCCCAAGGAGCGCCACAACACTCGGTCCTCGGCCTTCCTCATCCAACCACTACCCGCCACCCGCCTAAGGTCGTCAGTCCAGCGGGCAGGAGGGCGTCCCACGCTGCGTTTGCCTGTTCGTGGTCTCCACTCGAGAACTCGTCTACCCCAACGGTTATCGGTTCTTCGGCAGATATGACCACACAAAAACGTACATTTTGATCAAATTCTAAATTAAATATTTAAAAAAATTGGGGTAATTTGGTGTTGACTTTTTGCTACTTGGACTTATTTATTGCTCGTGATTGTAGTAGGTATTACCCTATTACAAACCTATTTTTATCAAGTTTTGAATTCACCGTAATTGTCTTTTATGAATTGTTCTACACCCTCTTCTCTTTTAATATTTACAACAGTTCTACAGTTTAATTTAAATCAATTTACTTTTTAACTGTACGATGTAAACAAAAAACGCGTTAAGAAAACAATGCCAAGTGCGGAATAATGATGCAATGTTTAGAAAGCAATAGACTAATTACTATTTCGCATGAAAGAAAGAGAGAGCAGCAATTCAAAAGGGCTACCTGGTAACTAATCATGTATAGTTTCAAGTGCTCGCATTGCCGCTTGGCACTTGAAAATATACACGATTAGTACGCAGTGGTAACTGCTACAGTATATTTTCAAGCCATAATTTTGGCCCTACTTACTTGAAAATATACGCGATTAGTGCGTAATGGCCTTGTATACTTTCAAGTAAATAATGGCACCATTTTAATTTGAAAATATACGTGAGCAGTCCCAACCTCTGCGTTCTGGCCTTGTATAGTTTCAAAACACGCATTATTAACACATTAATATCAAATTAAATTATATCAATTTAGTAAGAAACAATCAATACTTAGAGTAGACGTGAACGTGACTTAGGAATTAACTATAATTACATATTTACAGGCTGATATTGTGATGATATACTAGTTATTAGGTACTAATTTCAAAGGCTCTGCCTCCCACTTATTATTGTTATGATTTACTACTATACCACCATTTTATTAGCCAGGGCGTCAAATAGATGTACTAATCTAGTATCAGAAGGAGGCACCAATTTTATACTAAGCAATGTTAAAGATTCATGAAATTTCCAATTTGCCATAGGTATTCTTGTTTTGACAGTACAAATAATTCATTTTGTGCAGAGTCGGCCTCATTGTCGTTTTCATTTATCTCCGGTTATTGTCGATGGTGAGAATTTCTTTCTTTGGTGATATAACTGCAATTACGCGCGTTAACATCACTTAAAACAAAGGCATGAGAATACACAAACGAAAAAACCAGTTTTTGGAAAGCTTTGAATGCTTATTTGTCTTTTGACGTTAATAAATCGGAATCTACGTTCATGTATTATGTATAACTCTTGTGATAAATGGCTAGTTCGCTATTAATTCAAACTTGAGTTATTAAAGTGATCTGTTGGGCCAGAATGTGATATTTACTTGGTAGCCTCTCATATTTCATACCAGCACAGCGTTAAACTGTGCAATAACTATGTTAGCTCCCTACTGAATGGTATTAGGTATAAGTAATGTAAAATATATTTTTATCCTATCCTTTTTCATCCTAAAATGCTACTCAATAAAAAAAACTATAGTATCTGTGATAATAATATTTCAGGATATCATCATCATCACTGGCCTCTACGTCTATTACAGACGATTCAAAACGTTAGGTTACATAAAACATAATACAGGCATTTAATTCTATTTTACTTTTATTCTAAGAATCAATCATTATACCCAGTAATAATTATACATCTACTTATAGGTACAATAGTGCAGTTGCTTTAATATAAATGTAAGAGTTAATTAGTTAGGGTAGCCTGGGTACGGTTGAAACAATTTCAATAATATCGTCCACAATGTTGCCGTTTATAAGCCGAGCGATGATGAAGATATCTTATATAAGAGAGCGTGTTTCTACCTACCAAAAGGCATTGCCGTTTTATTACCAGCTACGTTATTTTTTTAGTAAAACCAAATCGAAATAAAAAAAGAATTTGTTTCAACCGTCCCCATACCAGGGACGGTTGAAACAGTGACTGGGGTCAGTTGAAATATATGCAAATGATACAAAAATAATACATTTGAACAAGTTTTAATCATCATTTATTGTAATTCTTAATAATTATAGCATTTTAACATCAGTCTTCAATGTTTTAATAAACTTAACGATAACTTTAATCACAGTCTTCAATGTTTTAATAAACTTAACGATAACTTTAATCAGCCTTAACCTAACGTTCTCAGTGACAATATTAAAACTAAATAATAATAAAAAAAAACGTAGTTAACAAAAGCAACAGAACTAATAACACTTTTCAATTAAAATTAACCAAACAAAAATTCTCCGCAGCTGTCCGCAATGAATATCCTGCTTTTACCTCTTCATAAGCGTTTTTGTACTGCAACAAGTCGATCTGCGCCCTCAAAGTCTTCCTTACACGTACTCTCGGCATCTAAAAAATAAGAAAATAATATGAACTCATTGTTTCAACCGTACCCACGAATATCGTTGCAACCGTACCCAACCACTCATTTTTTACTAAAACGAACACACCTCCAAAACAAAATAACCTACACAACAACAAATTAGTGTTTCCGAACCCATAAAGTCTAGCAACAAAGTAGTAAAACACTTATAATAAATATATATTATAATATATATATATTCCCTGGTATGGGGACGGTTGAAACAAATTCTTTTTTTATTTCGATTTGGTTTTACTAAAAAAATAACGTAGCTGGTAATAAAACGGCAATGCCTTTTGGTAGGTAGAAACACGCTCTCTTATATAAGATATCTTCATCATCGCTCGGCTTATAAACGGCAACATTGTGGACGATATTATTGAAATTGTTTCAACCGTACCCAGGCTACCCTAACTAATTAACTCTTACATTTATATTAAAGCAACTGCACTATTGTACCTATAAGTAGATGTATAATTATTACTGGGTATAATGATTGATTCTTAGAATAAAAGTAAAATAGAATTAAATGCCTGTATTATGTTTTATGTAACCTAACGTTTTGAATCGTCTGTAATAGACGTAGAGGCCAGTGATGATGATGATATCCTGAAATATTATTATCACAGATACTATAGTTTTTTTTATTGAGTAGCATTTTAGGATGAAAAAGGATAGGATAAAAATATATTTTACATTACTTATACCTAATACCATTCAGTAGGGAGCTAACATAGTTATTGCACAGTTTAACGCTGTGCTGGTATGAAATATGAGAGGCTACCAAGTAAATATCACATTCTGGCCCAACAGATCACTTTAATAACTCAAGTTTGAATTAATAGCGAACTAGCCATTTATCACAAGAGTTATACATAATACATGAACGTAGATTCCGATTTATTAACGTCAAAAGACAAATAAGCATTCAAAGCTTTCCAAAAACTGGTTTTTTCGTTTGTGTATTCTCATGCCTTTGTTTTAAGTGATGTTAACGCGCGTAATTGCAGTTATATCACCAAAGAAAGAAATTCTCACCATCGACAATAACCGGAGATAAATGAAAACGACAATGAGGCCGACTCTGCACAAAATGAATTATTTGTACTGTCAAAACAAGAATACCTATGGCAAATTGGAAATTTCATGAATCTTTAACATTGCTTAGTATAAAATTGGTGCCTCCTTCTGATACTAGATTAGTACATCTATTTGACGCCCTGGCTAATAAAATGGTGGTATAGTAGTAAATCATAACAATAATAAGTGGGAGGCAGAGCCTTTGAAATTAGTACCTAATAACTAGTATATCATCACAATATCAGCCTGTAAATATGTAATTATAGTTAATTCCTAAGTCACGTTCACGTCTACTCTAAGTATTGATTGTTTCTTACTAAATTGATATAATTTAATTTGATATTAATGTGTTAATAATGCGTGTTTTGAAACTATACAAGGCCAGAACGCAGAGGTTGGGACTGCTCACGTATATTTTCAAATTAAAATGGTGCCATTATTTACTTGAAAGTATACAAGGCCATTACGCACTAATCGCGTATATTTTCAAGTAAGTAGGGCCAAAATTATGGCTTGAAAATATACTGTAGCAGTTACCACTGCGTACTAATCGTGTATATTTTCAAGTGCCAAGCGGCAATGCGAGCACTTGAAACTATACATGATTAGTTACCAGGTAGCCCTTTTGAATTGCTGCTCTCTCTTTCTTTCATGCGAAATAGTAATTAGTCTATTGCTTTCTAAACATTGCATCATTATTCCGCACTTGGCATTGTTTTCTTAACGCGTTTTTTGTTTACATCGTACAGTTAAAAAGTAAATTGATTTAAATTAAACTGTAGAACTGTTGTAAATATTAAAAGAGAAGAGGGTGTAGAACAATTCATAAAAGACAATTACGGTGAATTCAAAACTTGATAAAAATAGGTTTGTAATAGGGTAATACCTACTACAATCACGAGCAATAAATAAGTCCAAGTAGCAAAAAGTCAACACCAAATTACCCCAATTTTTTTAAATATTTAATTTAGAATTTGATCAAAATGTACGTTTTTGTGTGGTCATATCTGCCGAAGAACCGATAACCGTTGGGGTAGACGAGTTCTCGAGTGGAGACCACGAACAGGCAAACGCAGCGTGGGACGCCCTCCTGCCCGCTGGACTGACGACCTTAGGCGGGTGGCGGGTAGTGGTTGGATGAGGAAGGCCGAGGACCGAGTGTTGTGGCGCTCCTTGGGAGAGGCCTATGTCCAGCAGTGGATGATTATTGGCTGATGATGATGATGATGATGATGTACGTTTTTAGTTGGTTATAATAATATTTTGATGCGCTGTTAAATGTATTTTAATATTGCCGACGAGCTATTGTCACTGGAGCTTTTTCATTGCTCGTGAGTGTATTACTATTAATTCATATAAATGTATAGTGTATTATAATTAATTCATAGCAATGTGCGTAATAGCAATGTATATTTTCAAGAACGATTCAGTAATTCCCAACTTGAAAGTATACGCGATTAGTACGCACAAATCGTGTATATTTTCAAGTCAAATAATATTTTTTTTCACTTGAAACTATACAGTGCTAGTACACTATGGGTGCGTTCTGGCCTTGTATAGTTTCAAAACACGCGTTAATAATAGCAGGATTTAAGATCGAAGGGCACGGTAGTTAGGTGTTGATGATGATACTAAGCAGTCTCAGCACTATTAAATTAAGTCTAAACTTATTGGACGACATCATTCTGAGTTCTGAATCAAAAAAGCAAACACTCACGCCTTGTACTAATGTACTCCCTTGCAGGGTAGGCCACTTTTCGCCAGTGAACAATAGAATATAATATTAATTTTTTATGAAGTCCAGGTATTATATCAAAAGTGGCCAGACTTAGGACACAAATCCATCCATGTATCTCGTTGGAAAAAGGAAGGCCTATTTGGGAAAGAATTGACTTTTAAAAACGTAACAAGATTGATGAAAAACCGAAAACCATAATAGTAATAAGTTGCAAACCAAAACTTGCTCCCACCGGCCACCACCACCACCATTCGGCCATCGAATGCATACTACATCATGACATTACCTACATATTTTATGCTCACCGCCGTAATATCCGAAGGGGTAGTCAGAGTTGACTCGCAAACGAGCCACCCGTTTTTGTCTGTACATTATTGTACTCACGTGATAGGTCGCGAGCCGTATCGCCGTTTTTGATAGATTCCAATGCAGTCAGGGTACACATCTAATGTGCTACCACAAAAAACTTTAAACACTGTTTAACTAGTGTTTAAAATGAAATTTGACAGATTTTGTATGCGTTTGACAGCTATAAACATCTGTTAAACACTGTCTAAGTTTTTGTGGTAAGGCCCCTAGAGTCTAGATGTACGGTGTTTTCCTTCATTCACGTAAGAGTGATGCAATCGCACGATATCTTTGTAAACAATGTTTTTTTCTGAATAAACCGAAACGAGAGAATAAAATGAGTATTTGGTGAAGTGCAACTTTAGAGAGCCTATAATTTCGTCATCATATTTTTTACCTACAGTAAAAAAATAAGACCAGTTCCTTATTCAGCAACTTATAATCTTATTTTTACACTGACACGTTATCAAATAAGCGACACATTTACAGAAGCAAATTACTTGTTTACTTAGTTTTATCTAAATGTATAGTTTTTATGTCTTATTTAGGTTTTGATAGCATCTAAACCATATCCAATTACAGATGTTAAAACGCAATTATAACGAGGTCCAAATGTTTTAATTCATCTAAAAGCATGTCGTTTTTAGGGTTCCGTAGCCAAAATGGCAAAAACGGAACCCTTATAGTTTCGTCATGTCCGTCTGTCCGTCTGTCCGTCTGTCCGTCTGTCACAGCCGATTTACTCGGAAACTATAAGTACTACAGTGATGAAATTTGATGGGAATATGTGTTGTATGAACCGCTACAAAAATATGACACTAAATAGTAAAAAAAAGAATTGGGGGTGGGGCCCCCCATACATGTAACTGAGGGATGAAATTTTTTTTTTCGATGTACATACCCGTGTGGGGTATCAATGGAAAGGTCTTTTAAAATGATATAAAGTTTTCTAAAAAACATTTTTCTTAAAGTGAACGGTTTTTGAGATATCAGCTCTCAAAGTCGTAAAAAGTATGTCCCCCCCCCTCTATTTTTATAACTACGGGGTATAAAATTAATATAAATTAATACGGCTAATAAAATGGTGGTATAGTAGTAAATCATAACAATAATAAGTGGGAGGCAGAGCCTTTGAAATTAGTACCTAATAACTAGTATATCATCACAATATCAGCCTGTAAATATGTAATTATAGTTCATTCCTAAGTCACGTTCACGTCTACTATAAGTATTGATTGTTTCTTACTAAACTGATTATAATTTAATTTGATATTAATGTGTTAATAATAGCAGGATTTAAGATCGAAGGGCACGGTAGTTAGGTGTTGATGATGATACTAAGCAGTCTCAGCACTATTAAATTAAGTCTAAACTTATTGGACGACATCATTCTGAGTTCTAAATCTGAACAATATAATAGAGACCCACCCGCTTTTCGCTGTACATTGTACTCAAGTGATAGGTCAAGAGCCGTATCGCCGTTTTTTATTCATTCCAATGCAGTTAGAGTACACATCTAGAATCTAGATGTTTAGGTTTCCTCAGGGTGTTTTCCTTCGCCGTAAGAGTGATGTAATCGCACGATATCTTTGTAAACATTGAAATTTTCTTAATAAACCGAAAGGGGAGGCCTTTGGTGAAGTGAAGTGCCACTTTAGAGAGCCCATAGTTTCGTCATCATATTTTTTGCATACAATAAAATAAAAAATACCAGTTCCTTTATTCAGCAACTTATAATCTTATTTTTACACTGACTCGTTATCAAAATAGCAACACATTTACCTACACAACAACAAATTAGTGTTTCCGAACCCATAAAGTCTAGCAACAAAGTAGTAAAACACTTATAATAAATATATATTATAATATATATATATATATATATATATTATATTAAAATTATAATTATAATATATATATATTATAATAAATATACATTATTTATTTATATATATATATATATATATATATATATATTTATAACACAAATGCTAATATCAACGAAACAATTGGAAATAGAAAACAAAACAAAATAGTTACTTTTGTCGAAAAAAATACAATGAGGCCACCTACACACGTGCACGGTGCGCGAAATGCGACGAAGCACTGTGATTCATGTCTGGACTCGCAAGCCGCGTCCCTCTCCCCTTGGACCCCTCGTCGTACCGCCCATAGTTTAGGAATTATTAGAGTTGTTTCAACCGTACCCTGTTTTAACCGTACCCAGGCTACCCTACGGTTATCTGTTTACTTGTGACTTTCCTTGTTTGCTAAAGAATGTGCTCTGAGGTGTTTTGATCACAGCTAATGTGACGTAATGGTAATAATACTTTTGGTCTTTTTACACCTGTAATAAAGATATATTATTATTATTAATACACTCGCAAGAAAAAGTTCGACTTACAAAATGCCGACACCAAATGACCCAATTTTATAAACATTTTTGAAAGCAATATTTACGTTTTTGGTTGGTAATACTCTAAAGAGCTGTTAAATGTAATAAAATATTAAAGACGGCGTCATTCAGTTTAAGGCCGGGGTCTCCTATTTACGCCGAAAGGCGCGTCCAGCGTCACGCCGTAGGCCGCGTCACGATGCTCACTATAGAAATGTACTGATGCGGTCTCCCTCACACGGCGACGTTGGCGCGTAGATGTAGTGAGAATCGTGACGCGGCCTACGGCGGTGACATTTGACGCGACCTACGGAGTAAATAGGAGACCCCGGCCTAAGTTAGCCTTTTCCGGAGTAATTTGATGCTATTGTCACTGGAACTTTTTCATTGAGATTTAGATTTTTCTTTTCAATGCGGATTCAAAGATTCAGTTTTTATTCCTTTTTATTTTAATTATTCCTCAGATAATTTTATCTGCCTATTGAAGCCCTTATGTACGTTTATTTTAGCTTGCGATTTTCAACCGCCCTTCAACAGTATAATGCTACGGCCTGTAAGTGTGTCTGTATGATGTACATGTGTAAGTATTATAAAATGGCATGTTGCTGCCTCCAGTGTGTCGTTATTCCCCTCAATTGGTCTAAATTGCTGAGCTGTTGGCAATAAAATACTGAGATTGATCCGCTGTTATTGGATACTTGTTTCATTTCAACTCTATTATGTAGTTCTATAACTGTAATTATATGCAGTGACAAGCACATCGTTCTTGTTAGAAAAGTATGGGGTAGGGAAGAGTAGTGTTGAAAAGAATACATCATCAGCCAATAATCATCCACTGCTAGACATAGGCCTCTCCCAAGGAGCGCCACAACACTCGGTCCTCGGCCTTCCTCATCCAACCACTACCCGCCACCCGCCTAAGGTCGTCAGTCCAGCGGGCAGGAGGGCGTCCCACGCTGCGTTTGCCTGTTCGTGGTCTCCACTCGAGAACTCGTCTACCCCAACGGTTATCGGTTCTTCGGCAGTATGACCAGCCCACTGCCACTTCAGCTTGCATATTTTGACAGCTATGTCGGTAACCTTAGTCCTCTGACGGATGAAAAGAATACGCGAAAAGTTTATTACACGGGCAATGAAGAAGTTCCAGTGACAATAGCACCAAGTTACTCCTAAACGGAAAAGACTAGCTTAATAAAAACGCAAATATTGTGGTAAGATTCTAAGAAATCAGTCTATTTGGTCGCATATTGTATGTGGAACTTTTTCATTGCTCGTGGCAGTGTATTTTCTTGTTAGCGTGACAAACGCTACAATTAGACTAGGGTTTGGCAATATGGAATGAAAGGATTGGTCAGTCAGACTAGCATCAATAGCTTCAGACTGAAGCCTTTAGTCGATGAGTGCCCATGATGCCCATAAGGTGTCTGGGACACCTCACTCGAACAATTCTATTCTATTCTCTGTGGGGGTGTAAGTACCTGCACCTGGCTCTCTCGATTGGAACCTTTGTGCATATCCCCAAGGTCTAAACTGCCTTCCTAAGCTTGGACCATTTCCCACCACGCTGGTCCACTGCGGGTTGGTGGGTTCACATATCTAGATTTGCTAGATCTAGATATGTAGGTTTCCTCACGATGTTTTCCTTCACCGTACGAGCGATGGTATACATTGTACTTAAGTTAAAAGAACTCATTGGTACATGTCAGCGCCGGGATCGAACCCGCATCTCTGGCGTGAGAAGCGGGCGCTTACCCGACTGAGCTACCACCGCTCCAGTCACTCGAACAAGCCAAAAATTACTTAAAAACATGTTTTTAAAATATAAAATAGCCCATTTACATAAAACAACATATTCATATGTGTCAAATTAAAGTTACATTTCATGGTGGATAGTGGATATACTGTAGGACATGACGTCTTTAAATTTTTGTCAGATTATATTTGAAAGTCAATCGATAATACATTACAAATGTCTCCAGAAAGATAAGCTATCGCAACTTTTTTTCGTCCACTAGAGGTGTATCGAAGTTAAGTAACACAAAATTACACTTGTCAAATGTTGTGATATAAGCAATAAGTGATAACAACTATGTTGCGAATTTTGATTTTTTGGGTACTTCATATCTTTGGGTATGATTGTATCTACGTTGAGACAGATAATGGAATGCATCAATACTTGCATTTGCATCTACCTTGAGACTGATAAAGGTAAGCGTCCACCTGTAGGCAACGAACGCAACTGTCTTGAAGGGACACATCGCATTCAGTAATCTTTGTATAGAAATTCACACAAGTGCGCCCACTTCATCGGCATTGCCGATTACCGTCGTTCGCCCTTTCTCCATACATTTATGACTATCTGCGATAGGTGGACGCTTACCTTGATAGGATGCATCAAGTCTTGCATTTGGTGTGGTATTTTAATCAATAGGTATTGAATCCAATGTTGAATGATCATGATAATTTTATTCACTGTAACATTATTAACGTTATGCTTTTAAAATATTACTCGTATGACATTGAACTATCAAGCTAATCTTATCTTATGTGTAATCGCAAAAATAGTCCACTTTTTCTGGTAATTTCTAATCCCATTAGATAGAGATGTTCTTTTTTGTATACAAATTGGAGAATATAGAACATCTTACACATTATATTACTATGTACAAATGACGGTCTTGTCGGTTAAAGGTATTTCTTCCGTACAAATTTTGGGGGGATGGATTTATGATCGAATAGGGTGGAGTTTACTAAAGAATATTTACTATATTTTTTTAGATACCTACTGATTTTGGAATGCAGAATCTTAATATAATTTTTCCGCTTATTTCAGCTTCATGTTCTTGCATGTCTCCACTATCCACTTTCCTTTAATATTCGTTTCGGGGCTTGGCTGCGCGAACCACGTCTCTATCTCGTTGTTTTAAACGTCACAATTGCATGACAGCTCTCGTTCGTTTCTCGTCAGTTTAGAGTAACCCCCCAGCTCTCGTCCGTTGTATCGTTCGATGTCTGCAGTGACCCCGCGGGCTGCGTGTGCGCCGGTTCCACGCGGCTACCCTCATTTTCCATCGTGCGTCTGTAATTGGCCCATCGTGTGTCAATCATCCGAAACACGTTCAGTATCCCACTCGGAGTTTCAATCAACGGATTTATTGTTTTTATCCTCCCTAGTGATTATGTTTGTAGTTCTACTGTACTGTCGTTGGGATTCATCATTATACAGTCGTATTTGGCCATTTCTGATGTGATTTACGAATTGATTAGAATTTTATCAAAGTTAACTGTCGTAAGCAAGACGTTAAATAATGATTTCGATTAATTTATGAACAGTCGCATCTTCTTTCCTTGACTTTAAATCTAGCCTTCAACCTAGGACGGTGAACCCAAATATAATTTAAGATCTAAACAGAAAGAAACAGGTGCTAACTATCAGTGTGTAATATAATGAACGCAGTCCAATACTCTGCTCAGTTTTTCCTCAATGCATTGCGTTCGTTCGTATAGCTGTCCTTGTCATCCCGAACTTGTTTTATCGTCGGCGAATTAGCCACTTTGTTATGTATTTTTTTTTTCAATTTACTCTGATGTTTTAAATGATTTATCACGTGGCTATGAGGAAGGTTAATGGCACCCATACAAAGCTACTGCGTTGTAAAGGTTTGTAAATAAACGGAGAATCGTTAATTCTATTGGAATGAATTTTCTAAAAATCAGGTGTAAATAATCAGGCTCCTGTTGCGCGTTTTTGCTGTAATGTCATTGTTTAATTAAATCAACTGAAGTCTAAGTAGATCAGAAAAAAAAAATATTAACCTTACTAGCAAAACGAAACTTTGTACTTAGGTACCGTTTTGGAACGATTTTGTCAACGCAGTAAGCCAAATAAGATTATACAATGTACAAAGGCCTTATCAAATATTATTATAATTAAATAAAGGAACGTCTTCATCGCCACTCCTAACATTTTACTCTTGGGCATAAGCCTCTGCCAAGAGCGCACTGTCTTTCGCCTTCCTCATCCAGCCTATAACGGCTTCCTATCTAAATATCCCAGTCAAGCGAGTAGATCTCACTAGGCTATGCTTTCCTGTTCGTGGTCCACGCTACCCAAACGGTGATCGGTTCTTCGGTAGACATGACCAGCCCCGCACGTAAGCTTGAAGATTTTAGTCGTACTTTGTCTAAAATATCGCATAATAATTTAGGTAATTCTTCTTGCCGGTACCTTGCCTGTAAACTAAAATACTTCTTGCCGGTACCAAATTCTCTTGGCTTCCTTACCAATATTATTTAGTTATGTATGACCTTATACAGCTGTGACCACATCACAATCGTATCGGATATCGATCTGTATTGGCCGGTCACTTATTAATTGATTAGTATGCAGGCCGTGGACGAATGTGCGTCAAAACTTGTTGTCAAGTACGTCGGAACATGTTACAGCTCCATTGTCTAGAGATTATTAGCGCCAATGTATCTTATTTGTATTGTTAGGACATGGAGTATTGGTTTTATTTCATCCATTGTTTTTCTTTATGTGAGCTTAATGGGAAAAGTCTGATAATCAGTGGATCTATGTAACTTGATAAGCAAATCGATAACTAGTTATTTTGAGGTCCGCTATATACTTTTGACCAAAAGGGGACGCTGCATTGGCTGCAATATCTCTTGATAACTCGGCGCATCAGTTACAAAGAGGACGTACGTAAATGTATTGTGTGATTGAGGGTCGCCTGCGCGTCGTCTTGTTGGCATGGGCCACAGCGATGCACAAGCGATTTTATTCACTGTCTCAACTGTGTAACGGGGTGTTTTAGATTGAACCTAATGAGGTCGGGTCTTAAACGGAACTGAACACTGGTTTATGTGCCCCAAATCGAGTTTAAATATTTGAGTTTCGACCGATAACCGGTCTATTTAATTTATCGGGAGCTAATTACGATTAATAATATTGAAACGTAGAAGTACTTGTAAAAGTCAATTTTAACCTTAAAGTTTCTTGTGATTTAAGATTTGCTATAAAGTATCCCTTGTCAACACACAAAGGCAATAGCCCAAATTGGGCATGAATGGTCATGAATGGCCGACCGTTTGAACTTCACCACACGACAAGGGCATTGTGACGACAGAAAAAGCGGGACAAAAAATCTGGACAAACGGCATAGGTACAATAAAATTTCAAAATGACGCATTACTAAGTTGAGTATTTGGAGCAAATGATAACATTACCACCGATTTGTGGTTAATGATAAATTAATGGGGTATAGCTTTAGTAATTATCCGGCTGCCATACCTTGGGCGGTTTCTGAGGAGAGAAGTCTTGTGGCTCGTGTCGTGGTTGTTCCGTGATAAGAAAAGTTGTTAGTGAATGTGTGTGACGTCGCCATTTTAAAATGTGTGTTGTTGGTGTTCCGGAGTTATCCCACGGGAGAGACAAGCTTGTCTCTGTTAGCAAAAGGTAAACAAAAGTGTAATTTATTTAGAAAGAAATACATAATGTGTTAGTTAAGAGCTACCGTTTACTGGTGTTCATGTTCAGTGTTTGGTATATTTTTTCTTTTATCTATTCTTAATATAATGAGGGTTTTTGTTAGCCAATAGTAAAATTATCCACTATTTAAATAAAGCAGTTGGGTCGATAGATTCTCGACAGATACATTGTACTTATTAATGAATGTACTAAGTAGCTACTTCATCCCATTCATAAATTTAATAACGTTTGCAAGTGCTTATAAGGTTTCAAAATTGTATACACATATCATAATCTCATATTATCATTATGTGACTTTACCTGCACGTTAAAAAAATAATTTATAAGAAATGACAGATTCTAAAGTGATAATAAATTTCAACGTTAACTAAAATACATATTTTAAATTTTTATTTTCCTTGATATTCAATAATATTGCTACCGTATCGTTCTAGAATATTCTAATCTAGTGTGCGAACGTCACCGAACACTAATGATGATTGACATCCAGTTCAAGGATGGAAAGTTTCACGCCTTGCTATCAAGTATTAATTTTATGATCTAACAACGACGCCCAATTGCAATTTTGACATGGAAAATAAATATTTAAAAAATGTTTGGTAGGTCATGGTCTATCGGAAAGCTTCATGTGAAAGCATTCATCAATTGCTAGACTTTGTACGCCTGCCCAAGCATGAGTATAAGACCAAGGAAAGCGAAAACGAAGCAATTTTTTTGGCATTTACGCTTCTACGTCAAAGGTCAAACTCCATACAAATAAAGAGTTAACATTCTTGCTTGTCTACTACCAACCGACCAATGCCACACCTGGGTAGACCCCCGCCCCCTCCCATAAGACGGTCACAAACATAGAACTTGACTAGGGTTTGTCACCGTGGTGAAAAGATTAACCAGTCATATTCGTAATCAATCGATGACAGCCCAAGTCGCGCGCACATCAAGACGTGACAAAAGTTTTGCATATGCATATACGACGGAGAACTTTTGTCACGTCTCGATGTGCGCGTCTTGAGCCCTGTGCTAGCCCTTCCGTATTATAAGGTACAATTATCCTATCAACCTTTTAACCCTCATCTCTTTCGTCCCCAGAAACAATGACAAGCGCAAGGAGAAGTCGCGCGTGGCGGCGCGCTGTCGCCGCAACAAAGAAGTCCAGATATTCTCGGAGCTCACAGCAGCCCTACCCGCTAGGAAGGAGGATGTGGAGCAACTGGACAAGGCTTCCATCATGAGGCTCGCCATATCGTACCTGAAAGTGCGGGATGTCGTCGCTTTACGTGAGTTGTTTTTGTTTTTATAGTATCTTATGGCTAAGCAGGCTCCATGAGTGTCGTATCAGCCGCTCCTTATAGCTACAAGGAGGTGCAGATATTCTCGGAGCTCACAGCCGCCCTACCCGCTAGGAAGGAGGATGTGGAGCAACTGGATAAGGCCTCCATCATGAGGCTGGCGATCTCGTACCTGAAAGTGCGGGATGTCGTCGCTTTACGTGAGTTGCCTTTGCTTTTGTAACATCATAAGAGACGAAAAAAACCTCCACAAGGGACGTCAGTTAGCCCTTAGCTAGCGTAGTTGGGCCCTGCCCGCCAGGAAGCCCGCGATAGCGTCGTGCGTGATAGAGGGACCCCTGTACAACCAATGGTTCTAAGAGACTTTAGCCATCCAAGCCAGCCATCCGTGCAGCACAGGCTCGCGAGGAGCGAGCAGTCCGTGTATGTGTGTGGTCCGGGAATCTACAATAAACTACCTAGTGATGTAAAAAGTATGCAGACACTACAAGGATTTAAATATAAACTCAAAAAATGGCTCGCTACGCAGGCATTCTACACGGTAGGAGAATTCATCGACAGGTAGAAATAATTAAGTATTGTCTCTTTGACATCTTCTATTGTAATAATGTATCAATGTGATAATTTTAATTTGTTGTTATTTCATGTAATGTTATATATTATTTTATGTTTTTTGACTGTGACATTGAAACTAGATTAATTTTCGTATTAATATTCTATTTTATTTTGACATTGTGACTATTTCTGGATCTAATTATTTAATTTTAAAGTTTGGTATACTTATGTATCACTTTTACTGTTTATTTAATATTGACATGTAATGAATAATTATCAATAAACAAATCTAATCTAATCTAATCTAGCCATGGTACAGCTGCCTACCCCGTGAAAGAAATGTAAAATGACAAAAGTTTCCTAGGCAAGACTAATTTAAAATTCTGCGATGTTGTGTTTCCGATAATTTGCTAATTTATTGATGCGATAGCTAGGTAGGTGCTATCGATAACCGTGACCTTAATTATTATCGAGTACTTACCTTTATTACTATTAGGTCCTGGCTTTACTATCACATCTTCTTTGAAATATTGCTTTCCTAATCCGTTTTTTTTCTAATTTAAAACTTATGTATTGTATACCTAGAATTAATAAGTAGTTAGTACTGAAAATTGCTCCCAGCTCAGCATAATGCAGTGACTTGATACGTCCGCGCTGATTTTCATGCGAAGCTTACTTCAATATCATCCATAAAATTACGACTCTAACGACTCACGCCATGTACTAATGTACTCTTGACCAATGTATTCACAGTATTCACACTGATATCCGCCTTATCATCATCACGTATCATAAATAGATGTTGGTATGACCCTACACGTGCCCCCTGGGTGGTGCTAACGAGTGACAACGCCGAATGTCGGGCGGCGGTAAATCGACCCGACCTCCTCTCCTAGCAGAGGCGGCGATCTCCCGCCGTAAAAAAGGAGAATCACCAACACGCCTGCCAAGCGCGGTGATTATGGCAAATACACCTCCTAATGATGGAAAAAACAAAGCCCCGGCCCCCAGTCCCCGGCAGCCCCGCTATCCCGGACTCCGGTAGCGGTCACGGTAACGGCGGGGCAGGGGGTGCGAAGAATCTCCGGCAGAGAGTCGGCTACCAGCCCAACCGACCCTTGCACCTGGCAACATATAACGCACGGACACTGAGGGAAGACGTGAAGATAGAGGAGCTGGAAGAGGAAATCAGCAAGTTAAAATGGGACATTATAGGGTTATCCGAAGTCCGACGAGAGGGAGAGGATACGGAAATTCTCCAGTCCGGAAACTTGCTGTACCACCGGGAGGGCGACCAACTGTCCCAAGGGGGTGTCGGGTTCATCGTCAACAAGTCCCTCGTCAACAACATCGTTGAAATCGGAAGTGTGTCGACACGGGTGGCGTACCTCATCCTGAGAATATCTAAACGATACTCAATGAAGGTCATACAGGTTTACGCACCCACATCTAAGCACACCGATGATGAGGTCGAACTTGCGTATGAAGACGTATCGTCTGCCCTGCGTAAGTTCACTACTCATTTCACGGTGGTGATGGGAGACTTTAACGCGAAACTCGGAAAACAAGAAGGCGGCGAGACGAAAGTGGGGTCACATGGATTTGGAGTCAGGAACCATCGTGGGCAAATGCTGGCTGACTTCTTGGAGAAGGAGGGCCTCTATATGATGAACTCCTTCTACAAGAAGAAGCCACAAAGGAAGTGGACGTGGATTAGCCCCGATGGGAAGACTAAAAACGAGATCGACTTCATATTGACGGATAAGAAGCACATATTCAATGATGTCTCAGTGATCAGTAGGGTTAAGACCGGCAGCGATCACCGACTCGTAAGAGGCACTTTGAATATAAACTGCAAAATAGAACGCTCCCGTCTAATGAAGTCCACGCTCCGTCCTACTCCTGCTCAAATCCAGGATCCCGAAAGCTTTCAGTCTGAGCTTTGCGACCGCCTGATATGTTTAGAGAATTGCGTTACAGTTGACGATTTAAATAATAGGTTTGTGGAAACTGTCCGAGAGGTAGGATCGAAATATTTTTCGTCCCGAACCAACCGAGGACCTCAAAAACTCTCAGATGGGACTCTGAGTCTCATAAGAGAACGGAGAGAAATGAGGTTGCAGTCTTCAGTTGATATGGTCGAATACAGACGTCTAAACAGACAGATCGCCAAAGCAAGACGTTGCGATATGAGACGCTACAATTGCAAGCGCATTCAAGACGCAATAGAGCAAAACAAGGGCTCCAAAGTCTTTGCTAGAGATCGATCTGTTCGGCAGACTCTGTTGACCCAACTGAAGACCGACACTGGCAACACCGTTTCATCAGTGCCCGAAATTCTGGGAGAAATTGAGAGATTCTACGGACAGTTATACACCACAACACAAAACCCTATTACCAGCGGTGCTCACGACAGCCGAGCGCCACTCACCCGACACTATACCGAAGATATTCCGGACGTCAGTCTAGACGAGATTAGTATAGCTCTCAAACAGCTAAAAAACAACAAAGCTCCGGGAGATGATGGAATAACGACAGAACTTCTGAAAGCCGGCGGTAGACCGATTTTAATAGCACTTCGGAGGCTGTTTAATTCCGTCATACTCGAAGGCACAAGCCCGGAGGCATGGAGCAGAAGTGTAGTGACTTTGTTCTTCAAGAAAGGCAACAAAGCCCTATTGAAGAATTATAGACCCATTGCACTTCTGAGCCATGTGTACAAGCTGTTTTCGAGAGTTATTACGAATCGTCTCGAGCAAAGACTCGACGACTTCCAGCCACCCGAACAAGCCGGGTTCCGGAAAGGCTATAGTACCATAGATCACATACACACGCTTCGGCAGGTTATACAGAAGACCGAGGAGTATAATCTACCTTTATGTCTAGCGTTTGTGGACTATGAGAAAGCCTTTGATTCTATTGAGCTCTGGGCGATGCTTCAATCCCTTCAGCGGTGCCATATAGACTATCGCTATATCGAGGTGTTGAGATGTATGTACAATGCTGCCACAATGTCAGTTCGATTACACGAACATAGCACAAAACCGATCCAGTTGCAAAGGGGCGTGAGACAGGGAGATGTTATTTCTCCGAAACTGTTCACCTGTGCACTGGAAGATGTTTTTAAGCTTGTAGAGTGGAAAAGACTGGGCATTAACGTCAATGGCGAATATATCTCTCATCTACGATTTGCTGATGACATAGTTATTATGGCGGAAACGCTGGAGGAGTTAGGCGAAATGCTCACAGACCTCAATGATGCCTCTAAACAAGTTGGGCTGAAAATGAACATGGACAAGACAAAGGTCATGTCGAACGAACATGTTTCATCATCGCCCGTAACTGTAGGAGGTGTCACCATCGAAGTTGTTGATCAGTATCCCTACCTAGGACAAGTGATCCGATTAGGAAAATCCAACTTCGATAAAGAGGTAGCTCGTAGAATCCAACTCGGATGGGCAGCGTTCGGGAAATTACGACACATCTTTACTGAAAACATACCTCAGTGTCTGAAAACAAAAGTTTTCAATCAGTGCGTGTTGCCAGTGATGACTTACGGAGCCGAGACGTGGTGCTTCACCAAAGGGCTTATCCACAAGCTCAGAGTTGCTCAGCGTGCTATGGAAAGGGCTATGTTAGGCGTGTCCCTGCGAGATAGGATTCGTAATGAAGAAATCCGCAGGAGAACTAAAGTTACCGACATAGCCAAAAGGATTAGCACGCTGAAGTGGCAATGGGCTGGCCACGTAGCCCGCAGAGCCGACGACCGCTGGAGTAGAAAGGTTCTGGAGTGGAGACCCCGTGTCGGCAAACGGCGTGTCGGTCGCCCCCCAACCCGTTGGTCTGATGATCTGCGGAAGGTAGCGGGAAGCCGCTGGATGCAGATGGCGGGTGACCGTTTGGGGTGGCGATCGTTAGGAGAGGCCTATGTCCAACAGTGGACTACGGAAGGCTGAGAGAGAGATGACTTGATTTGGAGTGGGCTTTCTCAAATCATAGATATACTTATCAGTTTACATAAATGTTATGTAAAATTATTCTAAGTAGTAACAGTATTATCATATTCAGATTTTGAGAGACTTGATGCAGCGATGCCTTTATCGTTCCATAAGGGATTACAGGTCATCAGTGTTCTCTGCATGTCTTATTACGGAAAGGTGATAAGACTCCTTAAGTAGATGTAGTAGGTCAGGTGAATGTTAATACTGAAGTCCAGTGATACACTGACGCATTTTGCTGACGGTCCGGACGCTGTCAAACCGCAAAGCTATTTTATGCAGATCGCGTATTTCATTGTGGGAAGAGTCGTAAAGTGATGAATGGGAGATGCTATGAAAATATTGATATATCGGCCACCCTTTTATCTGACCACTGCCAAAATGAGCCTCTCCGAGTGATATAACTAATGCCTACGACCCCTGTTGCAACGTTGCAACCATAGAAATAAATAAACTAAAAGGACCAACCTGGACAGTCAGTGCGTGATGCTAATTGGACTGCCTTAACATTTCACCTCTGTGATAAACCCTAGTCCGACTCTAGTGGTTTTCGCTGAAACGTTAAGAATAAAACCAGTACCGTTTAAGGTCGTTGGTCCTACGGGCTGAAGGTCCCTCGCTTATTTTGCGTTAGTTCGATTATGTTTTAATTCTAAACCACTCATCAGCCCACCACAACTCATCAAAAACTAATCAACCCCCAACTATCCAGTTCCAGAATCCACCGCCAAGACCGCCGAGCCCCAGCCTCCATCCCTGGACGAAGTATGCTCAACTCTATCGCAGCAGTCCCTGGAGGAAGTATGCTCGTCTCTGTCGCACCTTCGCGCGCTGGACGGCTTCGGCATCGTGCTGTCTCGCCAGGGCGACGTGGTCTACTGCAGCGAGAATATAGCGGAGCATCTCGGTGTGTCTCAGGTGAGGACTTTGCCATCCGTTACTGTACCTTGTAAGATATAGCGTGAGCCCTATGACAGCTTGACAGCATATAATCCATTTCCATAATAATCATAAGTTTAATTTGTTATTTTAAAGGAAAAACTACTTTGTTTACCTGCCATAAAGATATATGTGAATCAAACGTCATAGGGTTCATGCTATATTCTTACAAAGTATAAGCATCTAATCATGTTTATCAGTAAATACTTAAATGAAACCTTCAAGCTGTAGTAGCCTAGTAGCAGCCGTCTCTTGACATTATATTAGAAGTCGGTTCTTTCCATTTCGGGTTTTCCATTTGAATCATATTTCCAGTTTTTATGCGTATTTGAGGAAATCAATACATTAGTAATTAGTATTTCCTGCAACTTTATATTTACTCATAAAACTTTAAGTAAATTAAAACAATTATTAAATACATTCGTTAACATCATAAGTAACATCTTTAGCTTGTAAGCTGCATTGCTAGACATGTAGGTATGTCTCTATCAAAACACGGGCGAGCCAATTTCGTATCTCATTAAAAACAACACGTTAAACTCAAAAGAACCATAATACATAATTAAAACAACAATAGAATTAGGTAAACGATCGACTTCCATTGCGCAACCGACGTCATTCATAGGCGCGTGCGCCGCTTTATGGAATATTTTTATAAACACGCGGTCGTCATCCGCCAATCAGAATAGACATGGCACTGTGTGCATAGTTGTCACTGTTAGATTAACAATATACAAAGTAGATGGTGTATCACATTAAAAAAAAACAAATAAAAACTGCCCCCCTTTGTTTACTGTCATACCGTTTAGTTCAACCTAATGACAACCATTGTACCACATGAATATGAATAAAGTCACAAATCTTTCAAGTGAACTAATTCAATATAAGAGCTCAGTGGTAGAAGTGGGGTGTTATTAATTAGTCTAGACGTTTTAACACTGACACTCTGTCTAGTTTGTATTAAAATATCGTTGAGCCACTGTGTGCATAGTTGTCATTTGATAGTTTGGTTTATTTGTATTTATTATGCGGCGCGTGAGTTTACTGCTTTCGCCTACTTGGGTATTTAGTTCATGTCAAGTAGCGTGCTTTTAATGTGCCATAAAAATATAGTTGGTATGATTATGTAGGTATGTCTTAAAGGGACTTTTGAATAAAGTAGACAAGAAATCTACTTTATTGCTTCCTTGATAAAAAATAACCTAAGAAAGTTATAGAAATACTAGATTTGGTAACTGGCCGTACAAACAATCTAAAATGGTTAAGGTGACGAGAGGTGTTCCTCAGGGATCAATTCTGGGCCCAATCTTCTTCATCACCTTCACAAATGATCTCATCAGCTATATGTACCGAAATATCCCAAATATTGAATTAGTTTTATACGCAGATGATACAAATGCGGTACTGTATGCTGACGACCTTAACACACTGAATCAAAACGTTAGAGCAGCTCTCACAGCTTTCGATACATGGTTCAGTAGCAACAATCTCCACTTGAACCCAAATAAAACTAGTGCTATTATCTTCAGAAACACAGCCAGAAATCATGATACGCTGGATATTGAGTTCAATGGAGATAAGATCGGTTTGGTTGAAGAAGTCAAGTTCTTAGGTGTTACCATTGACACATTCCTGAACTGGAAGCAGGAGCTTATATCATATAGAGGGTATATAGAGGGTTCAATTATATAATCATAATAATATAATCATAATCTTTATTCCAAAAAATTCTTACAAACTTGTTATACATATATATTATATAGTAGAACAAGGGTCAAGTCTCTACTCCCTAAATAGGTGGAAAACCTGTAGCTTAGGATGAGTAGATGCTCTTCCCTAGAAAATTGTACGATTATAAATACGCTTATAATTATGTACATTATTATATAACATTGTTTCTGTAAGAATACTAAGTATAAGTATATATAAAGCAATTTTAGAATTTAAAACTATAAGAAGTTAAGGTTATTTTTATAAATTTTAAAAATAATACCTGTGATATAATAAAAAAATTAAAATCAAAACAATCAAAATTCTCATTTAACAATAGTTAAGAGGGTTTCAGTCTCCTCATAATTTAGCGACAGTAGCCAATTTCTCAATAGTTTTTTACAATCAAGATGAGTTTTTGAGTAAATTCCTAAAATTTTATTTGATTTATTGTATAGATAAGGTCCTAAAAAGATAAAAAAGTTTTGCATAAATTTAGTGCGGGTTAAAACGGTCGTGCATACTTTGTCATTTCTTCGTTTATTTTCAATAAAATCTTTATTATAAAATAGTGTTTTATGCTGTGACAGAATTACGGTAAGAACGAATATTTGTCTGACTGTTAACACCTCGCAATAATTATATAATTTTGACGTAGGATAATAAAATGGTTTAAAAGTGCATACTTTTAATACGGCCCTTTGTGCTCGTTCTAAGGTTAAAAATGCCGTTTTGTTTGCACCTCCCCAACTAGAAATACAATACCTAAGCAGAGATTCACAAAGAGCTAGATAAATTTGTTTTAAAAGGGTTGAATCAGCAACGTGTCTTAAAATTTTGAAAACAAAAATTAACCTCCGTACTTTACAGCTTAAGTTTTGTATGTGTTTGTGAAAATTGAGGTTCATGTCAAGGATAACACCTAGATATTTAATTTCAGTTACATTTTCTAAAGGTGTACAAGTACATTTAGTCGGTGTTGTATTTGGACATTCATGGTAAATTAATTTATTATTATTATCATGGGGTAAAGAAGAATTACGTATTGCAAAAGTGATATACTTCGTTTTTGCCGAGTTTAGAGTTAGGATATTGTCTGTTAGCCACTCATTTACCAGATCGAAACCAGACTGCGCCAGTGCATACACTCTATCCCAATCCCTACTCTTGAAAATAAGAGCAGTGTCATCGGCGTAAGCAAAGATTTTGGCTTGGGGTAATTTGAGGCCGCACAAATCATTCATATATATTATAAAAAGTATAGGACCAAGAATGCTGCCTTGAGGCACCCCATAATCAATATATGCAATTTTACTCGTGTAGTTACCTATTTTGACACACTGCCTCCTACCCTCAAGATAACTTTTAAAAATTTCAAGTGATTTATCTCTTAAACCAATTCTTTCAAGTTTATCCAGCAGGAGTTTGACAGAAACCGTGTCAAATGCTTTGGCTAAGTCAAGGAAAATTCCTATGCATTTTTCACCACTATCTAATCCCCCGGCAATATAGTTTGTAAGATCTTGTACTGCGTCAGAAGTAGATTTTCCTGTACGGAAACCATATTGGTTTTCAGATATTATTTTATTTTTGTCAAGAAAATCCACAAGTCGCATTTTTAACAGTTTCTCAAGAATCTTTGATAAAGCCGGGAGGATAGAGATGGGTCTGTAATTATCAACACGGTTTCCGTCTCCTCCCTTATGTATAGGATGAACCACTGATAGTTTAAGCGCATCTGGGAAAATGGCGACATCTAGGCATTGGTTGAAAATATATGTAAGCGGAGGAATGATTATGCACTTGTTTTGCTTTAAAATTTTGTTTGGAATACAATCCCAGCCCATGGTGCATTCATTCTTTAGACTTATTATAATCTTCTCTATTTCCAACGGATCGGTGTTTAACAAGACAAAAGAATTTAATTGTTGTTCACCAGCTTGAGCAGTGTTTTTATTTTTGTGACGTTCGGTGTTAATAATTTGATCTGCCAGCTTTTTACCAATATTTGAAAAGTGATTATTTACATTTTCAATTGATTTTTGTACAGTTTTCTCGATGAATAGTAGTTCTTCATTTTTATTTTTAGATTTTTTTGTTGATGTTATTTCTTTTATAATTTCCCAAGTTTTTTTATTATTGTTTTTGGCTTCATTAAGTTGTTTTTTCTCATAATCTCTTCTAATTTTTTTAAGTAATTTACTGATATAATTTCGATATCTTATATATGTAATTTTTAAAGTCTCATTTGTAGAATCTTGTTTTGCTTTACGATGAAGGTTATCTCTGTTTCTTAAGCATCTTAGTAAACCCGGAGTAACCCACGGTTTAATAATATTTTTACGACTTGGTATTTTATAGATCGATGTATTATTTTTTATGGTATTTTGTACTGTGTTTATAAAATTATTGATGGCAATATTTGGATCTGATTCTGTGTATATGTCATTGAAAGTAAGGCTATTTAAATCATTTGTAATTTTTTCATAATTGATCTTTGTTTGGGTTTTTAACATCTTATTTTTAGTGTCACAATCAGAGTACAAACATAGAAGGACTGCTTTATGATCGGTTATAGTCGATTGTATTACTATTGTTAGGCATTGTTTTCTTGTTTTCATAAGAAAATGATCCAGGCATGCTTCGCTTTTATCTCTCGTAACATAGTTGTGTCCAGGTTGTAGCCCAAGATAAGCAGTTAATTCCAGATAACGTTCAGCATCATGTGATAACTGCTTTTCTGTGTTTATGTCGATGTTTATATCGCCTGCTACAATAATATTTTTGTAAGAGGATAATTCATGAATACATTTTTCAAGCGAGGCCAAAAAAGTGTCAATTTTTTTAAAACATGGTGATCTATAAACAGCAATTATAGCAGTTTCTTTACCAAGAGTAAGTAGCAGACAATTTCCACCCTTAAAAGGCGGTTCCTCAAATTTAAAATTAAGATCATCTCTTGTATATATTACTAATCCATCGTTTTGATTATACAAGGTTTTACTATAGCTGTGGTTATAACCATTTATTAAAGGTATTATTTTGTTTACTGAAAGCCAACATTCCGTGAGTATTATGACATCACAATCGACTTTTAGATCTTGCATAAATACAAAGAAATTTTCTATATTGCGCCCTATGCTCCGAATATTTTGCGTTAGTACTTTGAGGCTTTGTTTAGATGGGCTTATAAGCTTGTGGCAAAGTTGCGTAGCAGCCTTACAAGATTCATATATGAAATCTTTATCTAGATCATTTGAAATATTAAGTGTATTATCGAATTTTAAGTTTGAGATTATCATGCATTGTAAAGGTCCATATTATTATATACATTTTTTTATGAGAACTCATTCTACAAAACATATTGGCTAATCTATTTTTCCTGTAGGAGGTGAAAGGATTTGATGAGAATTTTTTTAATAAGGTATGTCTGTTTTTCTGTTGGTTAGGTGTAACAAGTAAAACTAAGAGCAAACATAAAGAAATAATACAATTAACTATTATTAAACTAACATGCAATTTTTTTGGGACAGGCAGTCATGCAGCATTCTTCATCTTATCCAGATCAGCTTCACTTGAAATGCGGGTGCAAGGCTTGTTTTCAGTTTTGCGAACGTAAATTTGTCCTCGAGACGTCCAGCAGTAGGTATATTTATGTTCTTTCGCAAATTCTCTGGCAAGATAGTAGTAGTACAATTAGTTCAGCATGCTTTGCTATCAGAAGCTTAAGAGATGAGCTTAGCCTCGAACGTCTCAAAATGGTATACTTTGCATTAGTGGAGTCGAGGTTAAGATACAGCATAATGTTCTGGGGTCAAAGTCATTACTACAATATGAGGAAAGCGTTCGTAAGTCAAAAACGGGCCATACGAACAATGGTACGAATTGCACCCTGGGTCTCCTGTAGAGAATTTTTTGTTAGGTTGGGCATCTTAACCGTCCCTTCCTTATACATTTTAGTACTTTTAACTTACCTCGCTAAAAACTTGCCTAGGTATGAGTCAGCTGACGAGAGAACGACAAGAAACAAGTCGAGACGGAAAGAAATTCGTATTGAAATGTTGACGGCTAGACTGAAAATTGCGAAACACTGTGCGCGATACCAGGCAGTTTTCCTATATAACAAGCTTCCAATCGACTTAAAACAAATTGACAATGTCACAAGGTTTGAAA
The DNA here is from genome assembly GCF_932276165.1 of Plutella xylostella. Classification (NCBI taxonomy): domain Eukaryota; kingdom Metazoa; phylum Arthropoda; class Insecta; order Lepidoptera; family Plutellidae; genus Plutella; species Plutella xylostella. The sequence goes on from NC_064005.1 coordinate 8,847,695, forward strand.
ACGGTTTGCGTGCCTTCTTGTTGGAAAAGTGCTTCTACACATTAGATGAATATATCAATATGCATGATTGATTTTGACATTTTAATTGTATTAACTTCATAATTATTATTATTATTTTTTTATTTATTATTAATTTACTCTAATTTATAACTACAATTTATTTATTCAATACTATTAAGTGTAAATATGTACTGCATGCAACAATTTATATTTTAATTTTTCTTGATTTAGTTTTTAGTTGTAAGTATTTTTAAGTGACATTCAGATACAATTTATTATTGTGAATTGAATAAATGATTGATTGATTGATTGAGAAACATAACATCGGTACATCAATAAAATATGAGTTAAAGTATTTATATTTAGGTGTAAACTTATTCGAGGAACACTTTTTATGGATGTTTAATTGATTCGTAAATCATAATAATTAGTCATGTGTCCAATGACGTCAAACACACGAATGTTGTATACGTTATTTAAAAGAGTATTTCGTTATTCATAAATACTTAACATTTACCTGTACGGAATACCGACAGACACTAGATCTGGGCATCATTTTATCACCGTTTTAAGAGGTAAAATCGAATGCTCAACAAAATCTCAATCTCAACGAATTACTAACTCAGAATTTTATTACGTAAATATGCAACTCTGTTATCTAATTTAAATAAGCAGGCCCTGCATCACATTATTTACCTAAGTCAAACCAACATAGAAATGAATGATGAAATTTGAGGTTCGCAGCTTCACTTTAATTATTCGGAAGAGTGGATACGAAGGTAAGAGATGGGAGAAGTAGTATTATCACCATCATCCCGTAACCGTCCACTGCTGGACATAAGCCCCTCCCAAACAGCGCCACAACACTCTGTCCTCTGCCTTCCTCATCCAGCCACTACCGCCTACCTGTCTAAGCTCGTCGGTCCAGCGGGCCCTCAAGATCTCGTGTACCACACAAACTAAAAGAAGTAGTGTTGTGGAAAATAGGTACATATGTACCTACGTATTTTAAAGCAAAAAGATAATCTGTCTCCGGATTTGTATAATCTTATCGCTAAGCATGCACTACAGTTGTGGTTTAGCTGTAATTGTGTAATCTTCTGTTCTGAACACTGATTGATGCATTCGACTGCTTGGTGACGTATCTACTTATATCCTAAAGCTATTATTATACCACTTTGATTTTGAGATTTGCAGTCTCGAGGGGAGAAGTAAAGCAAATGATTACCGACCTTCGATACGAGATAGTATATTAGTACTCAAAGATAACGAAAGATTTGCAAGCAATATTGATTTACTTTGTAACCCTCTACTTGCTACACAAGCTTTACACCCAGAGATTACTTTTGGTCCAACAACCGTGGACTCTACCGTTATGTGTTCCAATATCGTTAATCTAAGATTACATTGTAATTTTATCTCATTTGTCATTTTTTCATAAAATTATTTCATGTAACACTAAAGTACCTAAGAGTGAACCCACCAACCCGCAGTGGACCAGCGTGGTCGTAATGCTTGGGAAGGGAGTTTAAACCTTGGAGATATGTAGTTACAAAGGTTCCATTCGAGACAGCCATGTGCAGTATACAGTATACTATACACCCTTACAGATAACATAATAGAGTAGACTCCTCCTAACATTCCACTTAATCCTCATCCACAATACTAAACATCCCTTCTAACACCCCCCATCTCTCTTTCCAGATGGAAATCATGGGCCAAAGCGTGTTCGAGTTCAGTCACCCGTGCGAGCACGACGAGATACGCGACGCTCTGCGCGGGGGAGCGGGACGGCGACAGCTGCTGCTGCGGTTCAAATGTACATTGACGGGAAAGGGACGGAATGTGTATCTCAAGTCCGCCTCTTACAAGGTTAGTTGCTGTGAGATATGGTTGCTTCTGTATCTGGATTGTTTGTAAAAGGAAAAGAGATTTAGATGACTTTGCGGTTCTAATGTACGCTGACGGGAAAGGGACGGAACGTGTATCTCAACTCAAGTCCGCCTCTTACAAGGTTAGTTGGTGAAGATGATATAAGGGTAGTGTGAAAGGGATGGAGATAGCAGATGCTTCGGTTCAAACGTAAGCTGACGGTAAAAGGACGGAATGTGTATCTCAAGTCCGCCTCTTACAAGGTTAGTTGGTGTGGAAGATAGAAGGGAGAAAGGAATAGAGATAGGTGCTGCTGCGGTTCAAGTGTACACTGACGGGAAAGGGACGGAATATGTATCTCAAGTCAAATTGTTATTGTAGAAAGCCAGCCAGAAGATATTAGTTGGAAGCGATGGATAAAAATCGGAGAAAATGTTCCTCTTCAGGTTCATACTAAAACATACATGAATGGTCCACTGCAATGGGTTGGAGGTATGAATACTACCTACACGAAACTACAATACTTATCTACTCTGGACTGAGAGTGTGAATATTTTTTGTTTTGTCCTCAATAATTAACCATCAGTAGGTATTTAGCCCAAGACAATAAACATTGCAAATAACAAACTAGACTAAACACACAAAAGTAACGCATCCTTGATCTAGTATTCTGGTTAAATGAGGTGATGAAAATTTATAGGTCGCAATATTAACATTTATTTAGAACACACACAGATCTCATTAAATTACCAAGTGCTTACGTCCTTCTTAATATAGTATGTATAGCTAATATACCTTTGTTATACATACTTAGGTATCCTTATTATTATTTAGATAGATACAGGTGGTTTTAGACCTGCCTCATTGGGACTTACATTCTTACAAAGATAGCAATGCATGAAGAAGAAGAACTGTAAGAACTAGTAAGAAGTGACTGTAGAAATGCATAAATTCTTATCCTACATTAATTTTAATGTGATATCAATGTACAAGTTCTAATCTATCGGTACCAACATGATCTAACTTGGAAAAACTTTGGAAGTTCACTGAAAAAAAATCCCCCTTAAATCTGTAAATTGAAACTCTTTTCTAATTACTCTGGCAATCCTTTCTAGTCCACAACTACAACTATCTTGAATGTTAATGACTGACTAATATATTTTATTTTTTCCCTCCTTGTTTCCAGGTGATCAAACTCTCCGGTCACCTCCTGGTCCCTACCAACGACACATCGGGCGGCGCTCTCGTGGCCGCCGGCTGCCCCATACCGCAGGGTGCGGGGGGCGCGGGGGGCGCGGGGGCGGTCAGCAAACATAATACTGATATGACCTTCACTAGTGCTGATGATGGGTGAGTTTGAGAATGGATGCTGTTGATTTAGCGTACTAGGTGCGTGAACTCTAATCATCATAGCGCTGCCTAAGGCACCATTAATGATCCATTAGTTAGAGTATGCTCCGATAGAGTAGGATCCGATTCCACAAACTGTGGCTGACGCTGTAGGCAAAAAAACGTATATGATCTATAAGATATGTCACTAGTGATGATGATGGGTGAGTTGAACTCATGATGACTGGATGGATGCTGTTGATTTTGAGGTAAGCGTCCAGCTTTCGGCATCGTACTCAACGCACGCATCGCATTCAGTATTCTTTGTATAGAAATTCACACAAGCGCGTCCACTTCATCGGCATTTTCTACATACATTTAGGACCATCCGTTTGATCCGATACGTACGATACATGCACATGCAAGAAACGTCAGTCCATAAGTATAAATTTGTGGCATAAATCGAGATTTAACACTAAACCTAGATTTGATATTTTCGTGCAAGTGGCCCTAAATGAACGTATGTGACATTTTAAAAAAGTTATGTGTACTAGCATGGGTTTTGTATAGTTATCGTCTACGACTACATCTCAATGTAATGAAAGTGAAATCAAATAATAACCCAACTGTACATTTGGCTAGAGCGGCGCGCTACCAATTTAATACGTTCTATAAATAGTTAAATAGCTATTGACTAATAATTAATTTATTCACTATTATTATTCCTATTACCTTGGCTGGGCTGGTCGATTAAAACAACGTAGTATAAGTGGCCTTGATTCTTTATTTTGGCTTTCAACTAGTAACCACTTATGAATGGAGCTTTTGGCGAGACAAATATACAAGCCATGTTATGTAATTTACATAAGCGTCTAATGGTTTTAAACTCACGCTATCCCTGACCTAGATAATAATTATCGTCGAAATAACTCCACCTGTTGCTTTATAAAAACGCCATCATAACACTGTTATCAGTCCATTATTATTTAATTCTCGCCTCATTTCATAGATGGCGTTGCAAGTAGTTTAGCAGAGCATCACCTGGCCAAGTATTGTTGTCTTATTGCTTAGTATTACCGGCTGCTTTCGTTCACCTACTCTATCTGGCCGGGTTATATCAACAAAAATATCACCTTCAAACTCAGTTTGTAGGTTAAATATGGTTTCCGCAGATTCCACCGTAGTTGTCTAGTAATGTTTATGAAAATGTGCAGTGTTTTGTCTATGAGAAGTTGCAGTGTTATGTGTGATTCTGTGCGTTTTAAAGTGTATTATAAGTTCGCAAAAGTTTCTGAGTTTAGTTCACTTTTGGATGACCGAAAAACCGCGGGTGTTTTGAAAGTATTTGTAAGTTTTTGAACTTATTTAAAAAACATTGCAAATTCATTTAATGATTGTATACTGTATCGTTTGTAATATTAATGAAACATTTACATTAATTGGTACTTTCATAGATAAGAGCCGGCGTTATAGGCATAGGTCATTCAAGGTTAACTGCCGGTAAACATAACCTAAACCTTCGGTGACCTTTGGAATCAAGGAAACTGTTTCCAGATCTCCATTTTACTAAGCTTGGACAATTTCGAAATCTAAACTTTTAGATAAATATTATCTAAATTAGGCAAGTTCTTCTAGAAATCCAGGTTTTTGGGCCTACTTCATCATCCATGTTAATACTGAAAGTAGAAATTTATTGAGGATTTACAATGGATAGATTAGAAGTGGAAACAAGTTGTTGGTACCGCTAAAAATAAAGTTTTGGAAAGTTGGTTAAATGTCTCACTTTCTTATACTTTACTATACTTGTATAGGTACTTTACTAAATATTTTGTAAGCACCATTGTTAAATTGCGTAAATAAGACCAAATTTATGTCATTGAAACTTTCTCGTAGAGGTCATAATATATGATTTAGTTAGTAATCAATTCCTAGCTATACTTAAATAATTTAAGGTTAAAAAACCCAGTTTGACAGACCTTAAAAAGGATACTGGCCACACTAGGACATGACACACCATGTAAAACTCACATACATGCAATAAATGATTACGATTATGGCTATGGTATCCCCTTATCCCTCTCGATTTGATGTCTACCCCGTATACCCCCACAGGATGTCTTGAACCTCAAACAATCCACATCCTCTCCCTCCCACACACTCCACACCTTAAGGGCTAGTACATGGCGCATTTAAGACGTGACAAAAGCTCTCCGTCGCGCTCGCTCTTGAGGCTGCGCGATGTAAGGGCGCCATGCAAGACTTTTGTCACGTCTTAATTACGCCCCGTGCTAGTGCTTCTGATCAAGCCATCTCTCTCTAACCACCTTCTCTCCGCAGGCTCTGCTCGGCTCTGGGCTACTCCCCGGAGGAGCTGGTGGGGCGCTCGCTGTACGAGTACCACCACGCCGGCGACAGCGCCGCGCTCGCGCAGCAGTTCAAAGCACGTGAGTTACAGACTGTAGTAGCTTTGATTAGGGAAGATGAGGTCAAATGTGGAGTGTTGGTCAGACTGTACTTATTGGTTTTTAACTCTGTTTTTATCTCAGATACTAAATTGACAGATTCTGAACGGTTCATCAACAGTCGGTTTTCCCGCCAATAGAACGATACGTCGCGGCACAATCGACGGTTGATGAAATTTTCAGAATCTGTCAAATTAGTATCTGAGAATAAAAAACGGACTTTAGATGATGTAGGGTTAAAACTGGTTCGATGCGTAAAAATTATGATTTTGGAATGGTACTTACCTGTGTTATGTGTTTTAATTATTCGGATTAGGGTTAGGTATATTACGAACACAAAATCCATATAATTAGCGATATAGGAGCTGGTGGGGCGCTCGCTGTACGAGTACCACCACGCCGGCGACAGCGCCGCGCTCGCGCAGCAGTTCAAAGCATGTGACTAGCTGTGCTTCTTGGTTTTTAGGTGATGTAGGGTTAAACCTGAAAAAGCATGATTTTGGAGTTATATAAATCGCCCATTTAGCAGAACTTATTATCTGTTTCAGTGATTTGAATTAGGATAATATTACTAACAAACAAAAATTCGTATTCTTACGGATCAAATTGTGGAAAACTGACATTCTGGTTTCACTCGTAATAATTTAGCAGATTACGTACTTTTATTCGCTATTAATAGTGAGTAAGCTGGTTGGTTAAGATGCTTATTTGCCAGGACATACATAGCACGATAGCATAGCATATGGATGCATCCAAATCCAAACCTACCTATAAAGATAACTGAGAAATGTTTATCTCTTGTTTTTTACGTTACAGCGCCATCTATCAGTCGTTTTAGACACTATGATAAGCTTCTTGCATTTCAAATCTGGTTGAATACTTTTCGTATAGATGGCAGCACAGGTTCCAAAAACATCCAACTCAATCTTACTGAACGTTTCTAACGAAAAGTTTATTGCGTAAAGACTCACTCTTATTATTATCTTTTACAATCATTGACTGTTAATTACAAACTATTTTTTGTGTAATATTATCCACTTTCCAATTAAAGTGCTGAAAGCATATTGTATCTTAACTTAGCCCGTTTGGCCATTCGCCATGATTTCCACTGCAACGCATCCTCGAACGAATATCTCGCGTCATTAACAATAATGATTTATGTAATATTACAACCTGTTTCCATTATTTTATCCTGTTTGCATTTCCGTGAAATTTTGAAAGCTTTTTCCCTGAACAACTAACGGTAGTGTTAGTAGAGGAAATTAAAAGCTGCTGGTTTGAGTAGGTATAGCTAATCTTAGTAAGATCGTATGCGGCCTAAGAATAGGGAGGATATACTTCCCTACTATTGACTATTGTTTACGATAGCTTTATGTGTTTTAATGTGCACTGCGAATGTAATCACATGACATCACTATGTGGATATATTATGTCCATACCTAGTAGTCCAGTCAAGGAATGAGGTGTAGAGTGCGTGAGCAAGTAACTAAGAGATTCCTTCAGAAATTTGTTCAGGGGGCTTAGGTTGTTAACATACCAAAAGTCCTGACTCCTAGGTGATGAGCGGGGGGGAGGAGGGGGGGTTAAAGGTATGAATTTTTGGTTTTTCGCTTATATCTCAAAAACGGTGCATCGGAGAGAAATATTTCGAACTAATAAAATGAAGCTCTTAAAATTATCTAAAACTTTTGTGTCATATGTTTTTTTCTAATTCCAAACCGTTTTTGATCTATTACCCTCGGAAAAAGTTGAAATTTACAAGAAAAATGTATTCATGTCAAAATATTCATAAAAATTGCATCATATTGCCTAACCTATTCATAAATGAAAAAAATGAATAAAAAAGGAGCTGTAGATTTTTAAATTCCCTTTTAGAATATATATACATATGCTGGTCAATGTCCAGCCAGCCTAAAGTTACAGCTATTTTAAACTTGAATTTTGTTTAACTCACTGACATAGCTCACCGAGTTAGTAAGCTTAAGTGTAAGTAAAATAGCTGTAACTTTAGGCGGGTTGGACATTAACCAGGATATTTATATATATTCTAAAAGGGAATTTAAAAATCTACAACTTCTTTCCTATTATTTTTTTTCGTTTATGAATCGGTTTAGACAATATGATGCAATGTTTATGAATGTTTTGACTTGAATACATTTTTCTTGTAAATTTCAACTTTTTCCGAGGGTAATAGATCGAAAACGGTTAGGAATTAGAAAAAAACTTATGATACAAAAGTTTTAGATAATTTTAAGAGCTCCATTTCATTAGTTCAAAATATTTCTCTCCGATGCACCGTTTTCGAGATATAAGCGAAAAACCAAAAACCCCCTGAACAAATTTCTGAAGGAATCGTTTAGTTACCTGCTCACGCACTCTATACCTCATTTTGAGTCATTTATTGACTGGACTATAGGTTCAGTAGTAACCACATGACTTGACCATTATGATGGTCTTTTGTGCAAGTTTCATTTATATGAACAAAAGATGAGAGGATTTGGATAACGTAGTCAATAGACCAATAGCAACTGAGCCACATAGCGCCCAACCAATAGCAACTCACGGTTTTGACACATTCCACCCGCAACTCCGAGGGTACCATAAAAGTTTATTTCTTCTGCGCATGGTCAAGTTACGTCATTCGTAGTGTACGTAGTCATTATTATGTATTCTAATAGGTATGTCGAATTATGTTATTATTACGTTACGACTATAACGAGTGCCCGCAGGGATTCACGGATATCGGACAATGGGCGATCTCCTGTTGTAGAACAGATAACAATATTAAACTGTAAACACCTGCTGCCGCTGCACGGGGTCATTATCGACGTGGATAAACGTTACTACCGAGATTCGCCAAACATACGGTGTAGGCACCTCTTCTTTCTCTCTGTTGTGTAGTTTATTAGGTCCACCTCTTATCAAAGTAACGAAATATACGAAGAAAATAAAAGAAATTACAGCGAAAATAATGTGTCTAAAATACGTCTTCGCGGCTGTAAAAGGCGAACAATATGACATTATAGCGTGGTCGCCTGAAGAACTCATTAAATACAGTCGTTTCGATGTTACTGCTTTAACGTAATGGATTATACTATAGCTACAATTTTCTCTATTCAAAAGAGCCATACAGAACTAGCAGCAATCGAAAATAATAATTATTATTATGCTATACTTCGTGGTATAACGCACTCAGATAAAGAAAGGAAATCCAAATGGCGGACCGATTCATGTTATCTCGTCCTATTCTAATACATACTACTCCTCCTACTATATTTAATTTTGTTTCTTTATTTACGCGAGTAATAATTAATTAAACAAATGTTAACGGTTTCTTAGAAGTCGTTTATTTCTAGTCCTCAGTCCTAAATAATGGTGAATTACCAGAAAGTAAACAGACGTTTCCAAGACCTTTATTTCTAACATTTCACGCACAATAAACACTGAGGTAAAGCCAACTAATGTTCCCTCCAACATATAAAATAGAGGATAAAAAGGTTTGTTTTTTGCTTACTTACTGTTTTATGTTTACCATTAAAATACAGTCTCATTTTTGTTTTTCTAAAGTTATAGATAAAAAGATAGAATATTCTTTATTTGTACACAAACCCGAACAGAAGTTGCATAGCTTATAATTATGTGTAGGTACTAACACATAGGTACAAAAATGACGGTCTTGTCGCTGGCTTTTTTTTCGACTGAACCATTATTTACTTTAGTATGAATCCGTAGCTCTAAAATCAATATCCTGGGGCTATAATAAGCGGCATCGTTATCGTTATCTTGATAAACCACACCTAAATCGTTGACTTGAAATAGTTACTACCTAGTCTAGGAGCCATTTTGTTGTTTATTTAATTTATTCCAAGTTTCAGGGGAAAGTTTAGCGGAAACCCATATGCAAGGTATTGTAAATGTATAAGACCGAAAAGAGATGATTCAGCTTGTCATTCTAGACAACTTTGATTCATTCGTTTATTATGCCACAACAAGCTGAGACAACCTAACACCAACAAAATCATGTAGGTAACAAATGCCAATCAAAAACTCCTTCTAGAAATTAAACTTCACACTTCACTCCTTCTAGAAATTAATTTACTAAAGCGGCCACAGTCACTCGGCGAGTGGGCGGCTGCGAATTATTGAGGAAAATTACACTTTTAATTCCGCACCAAAAAGGCATTTTTAATTCCGTACGCGTACAGTATGCGTTATAGGTATAGGTCAGCTTTACTTTTACTTTTCTTCCTATGGAGTGCATGAAAGAGCCTGCTAGAATGATTTATCAACCTGTAACTTATAGAGGGTGTCCCACGGTGATGAGACATGAATGGGAAGTAGAACTGAAAATACAAAATTTTACTCAAATGAGACTTTATTTCTATTCAAGGAATTTTACATAATCGCGTTTAGTAGTCATACATACACACATACATATGCTCACGAGTGTAATCCCCGAAGTAGTAGTCAGTCACCCGCTTTTCGCTGTACATTTGTACTCACGTGATAGGTCGCAAGCCGTATCGCCGTTTTTGAATGAGTACAATGCAATGAAGTTGTCGCCTCTGACTAGGCTTAACGACTGCTGCCGAAGCAGCAACCGGGACCCACGGCTTAACGTGCCGTCCGAAGCACGGAAGCGTCCAGAAATCTAGTAGTCAAGTCAATCTATTTAAGCATGATTTGCATTTTTTTAAATAGGAGTAGTATTGAAACGTTCCCTCTGTCCTCGTGTAAACCCCGCATAAAAGTAAATTATCTGATGATGATCAGTTGAGATTCTGCATGAATAAAAATTCGTTCTTCGTTTGTTTTAGAATTTTACGCAATTTATTATTCTATCGCGGTGAGTGGATCGAAGTTAAATATCAATTTTATTACGTCGTGGAGAGGGCTTACTGGAGTTTCCTTTTGTTCAACGTGTAATCTGGAGAGTTTTGTGGCCATTATTGATACTGCAACTTCAATTGTTTTATAACTTTATTGTGTTTTACTCAAGGAAAGTTTTATTGTGATAAGCTTGCTCGGTAATCGAATTAAACTGCATAGTGACATGAAAAAAACCGACAGGTGTTAGTGAAGATACTTGTAAATAGTAGGTACATAATATTGTTTTCATTTGTAAAACATTAAGTGATGTATCGGAGGGTCACAATATATTAAAATAATCTCTAAAATATGCAAAAGAGTTTGCAATCTGTCAAATAACCTACCAAGATGGCCTATATTCAGCGCACCAAATTTGCGCGCATTAAGTGCACCAAATTTCAGCGATTTAAAAAATAAACTTCATACATAAACTGCAAATTACGTCTTGCAACGCACAAATTAAGAACGGGTCTTACTCATTACATAAGATACTTTTATCAACTGTACCACAAAAAAACCCTAGATCTGTCTAAATTACTAACCCCTATTTTCACGAGGTCAATGCTCCTAATTCCGTCCATTTCTCGGCGGCACTCGTAAAAGTCTTTTCACGTCGAGTGCGTAGTAAAATGTGATATTTGGGCGATTTTCCTCTAACAACAAGTTACGTAATGACGTGTACAGTGGCCGAAGTGATTCGACCTCGGAGTGTCAAGGCGGAGTGTAGGTTGACGCCTGATTGTTTTACTGCGAAGGAAATGGGAAGTAGAAATAGCAGTTTACGATTTTTTTATATTGAGATGAAAATGCAACTGCCACAGGCTATAATAATTAACTGCAAGATATAGGCCTCCTCCAAAACTGGAGGGTTATAGCCATAATCTCCACACAGGTGGATTGGTGGTATAAATAAGCACTAATAACATTGATTTTATGATCATTATAATGATGCGCTATCTATTATACTGCGTTACTTGGGTATTGCGTGCAGCGTTTGGTTTTCTTACATTTATAAAGGCCTCTACACACCAAAGCCGCTGACCCGGCGGCTGAGGCCGCCGGCTCAACCCGCCGGCCTCATTTTGTACAATCATGCCTCATTTTGTATTATGTTAACCCGCCGGCGCTAGGCCGCCGGGCTATGCCGCCGGGTCAGCGGCTTTGGTGTGTAGAGGCCTTTACGATTGGTACTTTTAAAATGCATGAATTTGAAAATATGATCCTCTTTAAAAATTATTACTAAGACAGTGGCTCCCCCTTTGCAAACACAAAACAATTGCGCCACCAACCTTAAATAAAAATACACTGCGTTGTTTCACGTGGCACGCGTAAGTTTTCATTAGTTTTCTTCAGTTGATCAAACGTCGACCGGCTGACCTACCAAAGTCAATGGTTTCAGTTGAAAATAGAGATTTTCTGAAGTAAATTTGGCTTGGTGCATCGATTTATCGGATTCCATTTGTCTTTATTGTCTTTGGTGATTTTATCGCTAATTTTATATTTTTCAGGGTAGGTATGATATGACCGTAGTAGAAATAGCGTATAATTGATTTTGCAACTGTAGATATTATGCATTTAGTTTTATCGAAGTCAGCTTTATAATTTTGAGATGTTTTTACTTATACATTTTATGATTAGCAGTATGTAATAGATGATATAAAGCTTTCAGAACCTGATGGAAAATGATTATTTTATTCAGTTTAATTCACTGCCTAACACCGGCGCCGCACCAAAACGTTACGACTTTCATAAATAAATCATAAGCTAACTCAGTCAATGAAAATTTACTGCGAATATGAACTCTGTGTAACCTAACGCGTGGCGAACTAACTAGTTAGCAGACAAATACATTTTGCGAAGAAGAATACTGGAGTTATGAGGGTTGGTGCCAAACTCTTACAATTTGCTGACTCAGATGAACACGATCATAAAATTTTGTTCTCGTGTGATGTGACAGATGGTGAATAGAGCTCTCTCCGTATATTATGTTACTAGCTGTTCCCGCGCGCTTCGCTTAGCCTTAAAAAGTTTTCCCGTGGGAATTCCGGGATAAAAAGTAGCCTATGTTCTTTCCCAGGGTCTAGACCGTATGTATACCAAATTTCATTCAAATCCGTTCAGTAGTTTTGGCGTGAAAGAGTAACAGACAGACAGACAGACACAGTTACTTTCGCATTTATAATGTTAGTTAGTTCTAGGATGTTTACTTTTACTTGTTTATGAAGGTATTTTGCTTCTCCTCTGATTTGGCATTCGTAATATCGGTCACACAGGTATCCTACTAATACGAGGACTACACCGAAAAGATCGGGAATAGAATATTTAGGAATAAATTAGAGTGAAACCTTTTTGGTGTATCAAATGTAGTGTTTTTTCAAACATAATTCCATTTTCGAATTTTAAAAAAAGTAAAAAATAAAAGAGTATTGACCATTTGAATTTGACAAGTCGGTGTAAAAAATGGAGCTTACGCGGGAACATTTCCGTCCAATAATTTTTCACAACTTTCGTCGAGGTTTATCTCAAGAACAATGTCTCGCCGAGCTTGTTTCTATTTATAAACTTGAAGCACCAAGTAAAACGACTATATATCGTTGGTATTCTGAGTTTCGCCGTGGACGTTCCTCTCTTACCACAGTCCCTTCTACTGGTCGGCCAAAAACAGCGGTAACACAAGATAACATCGATGCTGTACGCCAGTTAATAAAAGAAGATAGACATGTGACATACGAGCAGATTCGGGCTTCTCTCAGCATTGGTATGACAGCCATTCAAACCATTTTACATGAAGAACTGGGTGTCAAGAAGTTAGTTTCGCGCTGGGTGCCCCACCGTTTGACCGAGGAACAAAAGTCGGCTCGTGTTAATTGGTGTCGATCTGCTCTGCAACGGTTCAATGGAGGCAGTTCAAATGCTGTCTACAATATCGTCTCTGGTGATGAATCGTGGATTTATTCATATGAGCCCGAAAGAAAACATCAATCGGCAGTTTGGGTCTTCGAAGGTGAGGTCAAGCCAACAAAAGTTATTCGCTCACGCAGCGTGTCGAAAAAAATGGTCGCTTCGTTTGTATCGAAAACTGGCCATGTGGCTACGATGCCATTACAAGAACAAAGGACGGTTACTGCTGATTGGTACACAACAGTTTGTTTGCCGGAAGTCGTAAGAGAACTTCGTAAAACTAACCCGAATCGTCGTATAATCCTTCACCACGATAATGCAAGCTCTCATACCGCTCGCAAAACAAGAACGTTTTTAAATATGGAAAACGTGGAGTTGATGGACCATCCTCCGTATAGCCCTGATCTGAGCCCCAATGATTATTTTACATTCCCAAGAATTAAAGATATGCTACGTGGTCAACGGTTTAGCGGCCCAGAAGAGGCGGTCGAAGCTTACAAATCAGCTGTTTTGACAGTATCCACTTCAGACTGGAATTACTGTTTCAATGATTGGTTTAATCGAATGAAAAAGTGCATTGAATGTCACGGAGACTACTTTGAAAAACAATAAAAGTAAATAATATTATGATATCTTTGTACTTTTTTCTATTCCCGATCATTTCGGTATCGCCCTCGTACTTATTATGAATTTGAAAGTTTGTAAATGGTATGGATGGAAAGATAGATGTTTGTTATAGTCATTCAGGACCTGGACCAATTTTTATTAGATTTCTGATTTATTATGACACCCTGATTTAAACTAAGTCTACTGTCTATCTCGGAATTGGAAAAACCTTTTAAGGCGAAGCGAAAGGTTATTCAGCAATATACAAAAAAAATCCTGTTTTGCTGATAGTATTTTCTTTGAAAGACGCATCAACCAACCAAAAAATTTACACCCTAATTCCTGGTCGCGACACCACCCGTAAAACATAGTCACCACATCGGTCATCCTAAATGGTCTGACCAAACGAAACCCCACGAATCCCTAGAGAGCGTTCAACCCGAGATTCCTCCTAGAGACTGAAAATTTTACGAGCAGCCTGCAGGGTTACTCTATACTGACGAAAAATTAACGTATAATCGGCACGTTTAATACAACGAGATAGCTCCGAAACTTACTTTTTCGTCATAAAGAGTGACCCCCCTGATCTATTCAGCAATTTGTGGTTTCAGCCACTTAAGAAATTCAGTGGAAGGCGCCACTCGTAAATTTTTTACTGCCATGTGCGTGATAGTCGCGAAAATATCAGCTGTTGTGTGTTTGTATCGCGGCGGGGTCACGGCCGTGGTGTTTGTCCGTCGAGTCTCTACACGTGTGTCGATAAGTACGTAAAAGGTGCGTTTGATACATTAATGTACCTTCATAGGGAGCGTTGCGGGAAAAAAAATATGAGTTCATTATTTTTTGCGTTTTAATTAGTGTAAGTATAGTAAAAGTAATCACGTATGCAATAAACCCGTAAACACTAAATCTATAAGTTTGAAAAATGTAGAACTGTTTCTAAGTTTCTATGCGAAATTTATTTTACGTGACTATCATTAAGTATAACTTTTTGTGAACCCTCTCATTGATTTGTATGTTTATTTTGTTTGTTTTCTTCGATATATCATTTTCATTCGCCACCCTGTAAAACCACTATTATCAACGAATTATTAAAACCAACCTTAATCTGGCTCTTATTGTATACTTCCAATGTTACTACTTCTTCCTGAAAATAAGTGTTCCATAACAAAATTTACCAATCACGAAAATCCTTGATAGGAAACTAATTGCAATATTAATTGGATGAAATCAAAAAACATCTCCAATTATCTAACAGGACATAGCCTCGTGATCACTCGCTGTGTATTTCCTAAATAAATAACTCGTGTCTGGTCAAAGAACAAAAATATTAAAATAAATAATGTAAGTATTTAAAAAAAATATGTGTTTTTGTTGAATAAACAGATCGTATTTTTGCTTTGCCCAATTACCAGGGGTTAATTGGTGATAATTCTTTCGTTGTGTAATACGATATCTACTTTTATGAGCCTGAGTGTATAGGTACTAGCAGATATAGTTTACTAGCTGTTCCCGCGAGCTTCGCTTCGCCTTAAAAAGTTTTCCCGTGGGAATTCCGGGATAAAAAGTAGCCTATGTTCTTTCCCAGGGTCTAGACCGTATGTATACCAAATTTCATTCAAATCCGTTCAGTAGTTTTGGCGTGAAAGAGTAACAGACAGACAGACAGACAGACAGACAGACACAGTTACTTTCGCATTTGTAATATTAGTTAGGATAATTCTTTAATTTAATTTAACACTATTTAATTGAAAAATGTTTTTTTTTATTTGAAATGAGTATAGCAGTTTTGGAGCCTGTGTGTCTCTTTTTTTATTTGGTATCATATACATCATCTATAAAATCTAGATGTGCAGTTTCCTCACGATGTTTCCCTTCACCGTAAGATTACGTGGTATATTATTGTACTTAAATTCCTTATTTCTATAGAATTCATTGGTACTTACATGGCAGGATTCGAACCCACAGGCTCACGAATGAGGTCCGAGACCTTATCCATTACGCCACCACGACTCTCATGGTATCATATTATATCTACTTATCAAGGATTCAAGTTTATAAATGTAAACAACCTCGGTAAGACAACATCAACAAATCCTGCAGACTTTCCCAGACATGGCCTAATTTAGTGAACACATTCCAAGTCTATAGCCTTCAGGCGTATCTTTCCAGTACGATACAGATTTATACAGCATATTATATTGTCCTATGTGCTGCCACCTTAGTATTTATGTAAAGGCGTTTTTTTTACCGTGGAATTCACGCTGTCAAACCTTTAAAAACAAATCCTAGCTCGAGGCCATACTATATTTAAAGATTATGAATAATAACATCCATATCATAACATAACACACCGATATCGTACATAGCAATAACAATTACTAGATAATTACGTCGCACTGTACAATCTCACCTCTTACAGTAATTGTTATAGATAAGGGTGGAACTCACGCGCAAGCCACGGCGGCTCCGATAGGCTGGCCGTGAACTGTACTCAGTCGTGTCATGTGAGATGTGAGCCTATAGATACTATTCTTGAACCCGCAGACAGTGTTGAAGGGTGGTGATAGTTGAAGTGATAAAAATAATGTTAACGCGCCAAACGGAAAAATAATTATATTTCAATTTCAATAATTTATTAATAAAATAAGTTCAACAAAAACAGAAATCTATTTTAGTTACTGTTATCCTTGCGAATACGCGACTGTTCCTGCAACTAACTGCTAGAATGTAGAATGCAACAAATGTAACAAGTAACTTGACTACGCGTAAATACAGGGTATTGCCGAAAGGGGGTGACTCTGAGGCTTATTCCGAATAACATTTGTCCCAAGACTTTAGTAAATTTCCGAAAATTTTATCGCTTCTCCATAGAAACTTTGGTAAAATTACATTACTTATCCTTCTTTTATACATTTATAATATGAAGATAAGTATTTTGTCAGAAGGAAAATTCTTTTTACAATGTACCGCCGGGTATTTAACTTTCGGCTCACTATCACTAAACTTACCACCTTAACAACACCCTGTAGAACTAGCGATCATGCCACAAATCTGTATTTCCGTCTTCGCAGTCAGGTTTGTTTTTGTTGTTGATCACTTGACTGCTCTGTCAGTCAGCTGACTGCATACCTGCCGGCTTCCCACATGCCCCTATAGAGGCGCCAAAATTAAGTCTCTATTTTTGGTTCCGCCTTGACTTGACGCTCGATCTTATGTCGGTTTGGTCTTAACTACATTTCGTGATTGGCGACTTCTTAGTAGCAATCTCAATCATCATCATCATCATCATCAGCCTCTGCTGCACCCACAGCTGGGCGTAGGCCTCCTTCTTTATGCGCTAACCTCTGTCCTGGGTTGATCTCATCCAGGCATCCAGCAATCTCAATGCTATTTACTTATTCTAGTACATGATTATAGATAGATTAGTAATAAAAATAAAATATTTTTAATTCAGATAATAAAATCCATAGAGTGACATTGAAATTAAAATTACAGTTAAATTATAAAAACACTCATTAAAATACTTGCACCAGATAAAAAATATAATAAAATACAATAAATTTACAACACAATCCACATAGAATGATTAAATTAATTAAATTATATTAAATTATTATTGTCAATTAAATTGAATTAAATGTCCAAAATCAAAATTACTAAATTACTCTTCTTATTAAAGTTTTCCATAGTGGGGAGGCCATACTGTACATCCACTACTGTATTCAGAATGCTGTTGGGACTGTTCCGCACTCTGTTTATCAGGGATGTGGTTTTTTTGCGCATAACAGCATGGAAGCCGTCGGTGTAGTTAAGTGCAAACATCCCTGATGCGCTACAGTAGCGAGGTAGTCCCAACAACATTCTGAATATATTGTTGTACTGGATACGCAGGGTATCCAGCGATTTTTTGGTATGATCAACCCACAGACTTCCCGTGTAAAAGCTCTGACAGTAAGCTTTAAACAACGATATTTTCACTTCTGTGTTACAACGGTGAAATCTGCGGGCAAGATATTACCTCTGATCGCCAGAGCCCTGCGCTCCCTCTCGATATCAATATTGTCATTGAGCTCATCGTTCAGCCAGTGTCCCAAGTATTTGCACTGCGACACCCTTTTCACATCAATTTTATTTAACTGGATGTTGAGAGTGTTCTCGGGAGACTTACCTGCAGACTTAAAAATAATGTATTCACATTTCTTAACGTGACTTCCGCCGGCGCAGAGGCAGACCAAGAAAGAGATGGCGGGACGACTTGGACAATTTTAACACGGAATGGTGTGAGCAGGCCCAAGAAAGGGATACGTGGAATGTTCAGGGAGAGACCTTTGCCCAGCAGTGGGACACTAGAGGTTAAGAAAAAAAAAATAAAAAAAAAAATTTCTTAACGTTGTAAGTGAGACCGTGAGAGGCAGAGTACGACTCGCAGACCGCCAAAAGCTCCCTGAGTCCACGGGCCGATGGGCTCAGCAGCACCATATCATCGGCGTAGCTTAGGTTATTGACGCGAACGCCCCCAACGCTACAGCCAGATCTGGTGCTGCTCAGCTTCACTATGAGGTCGTTGACATACACGTTGAAAAGCTTGGGAGACGTCAGTCCCCCCTGTCTTACCCCGCATTCCAACGTGTATGGCTCAGACAGTGCACCGGCCTTACCAGGTTTGATTGGTTAGAATACCAGTACCGGAATAGGTTCAGCACTTCCACCGGTACCCCCCTGTCCCCCAGCTTCCCCCAAAGTACATCATATGACACAAGGTCAAAGGCCTTGGAGAGATCCAGGAAACAGGCATACACCGGTGTTTTACGAGCAGTGTAGTACCGGACAGTATGCTTGAGACTCAATATCGCGCTTTCAGTAGAGAGTCCGGGTCTAAAACCGAACTGCGCATCGTGTAGGTTCAGATATGGGTCTAAACAATAATCAAGCAGACTGTCCAGCACTTTGGCAACGGTGGTCGCGAGAGAGATTGGCCGATAGTTCCCCCTATCAGTGATATCTCCCGTACGGTTTTTCACAATGGGCACAACCAGTGTTCTCATTAGTTTATGAGGTAAGTATGAATGACTCATACACATTGTGAAAAACATCGCGAGTATCCTGGGAAGGTGAACACCGGCAAACTTCAAGTGCTCCACACTCAGCCCATCATGGCCGGGGGACTTACCACCAGTCATCTTCCTGAGTACATGCCTGATCTGCGCTGCAGTGAAGCGTGTATACGGCAGCTCCTCCACTCCACAGCTCTGATGTGTGTCGCACACGGATGATGCTGAGGGGCCGAGCGGAGAGTGTACTTGAAAGTGAGACCTGAATAGATCAGCAATGGCAGCAGGATCACTTCTGCCGTCCACACACGCCGCAAGACCAGGCCTGACATCCAACTTTTTTGTAGCCTTCCAGAATTTCCCAAACCTTTTCGCATGTCTGTGGTCAGCCAATACGTTCATTTTAAGTTGGTCCTGGTTGTTTTGACACCACCTAAGACGACTTTTGAACCTTTTCCTCGACTCAGACATGCTTATAAATACGGGGCCTCTGGTAGGTCTCCTACACAGTACCCAAGTTTCAAAGTCAATATATAAAGTAATAATAAAGTGGTTAATTTACGACCTTTCTCCTTTTTAACGTTCAGGTTATAATAATCCTAGAAAAAAATGTTCATTACAACTGGTGAAAGTCAAAAGAATGTTTAGAGTGTACAAAGAAATTCCTTAATCTATGTTTATAGCGTAAACGATAATATTTTATGGCCGCTACATAAAACGAATTTCTTAGAACCGCCACATACTGTCGGGACGCGAGGCTTTTCGTAAATTAACAATAATTTTATTTATTACCGCCGCGGGTTGCTATGAATTTTCTGAGATTTTTCGCAAAGAAATGTTCTTTTAGAAAACGTATTCTGATTTTATCACACCTGGTGCTGCTATTTCGTTATCGAACAGCCCCGTGTTTATTTCGAATTGCATCATAGTGACGTTTATCTACGTCGATAACGAACTCGTGTAACAGCAGCAGGTGTGATACAATCCGAATACTAGTAACACACGTAGCATCCAAGAGGACACAACAAAAATACACCGCGGAAGTCCTTGAACGAAATTCATTCAGCCATTGCCAATGCCAAGTTCATCAATCATCGTTGTGCCGGTCAAAGCTCTTGCAGAACCAACTCGTGTAAGATTCAGCTCTCCGGAGTTTTATGAAATAGCGGAATTTACTCGAATTTGTCTTCATCATTTCATTATCATTGTCCTAATGTTTAGGAGGAAAGGTTGCATTGTTTGTATTGAGCAGGCTCCGGAACTACAAGATTGATTTCGTAAAATATTTCACCGTTATAATCTTAGATTATCCCCGCGTGCTCCGGCAGTATTTTATCCCGGAATTCCCACGGAAAACCCTTATGGCTTTGCGAAGCTCGCGCAGAAATATATCACACACAGTAATATAATACACAGTGGATAGAATTTGTATAATTTGTAGGAAGGACTGCTTGAACATTTAGGACAATAACAAGAACTCAATAACCTATACTGAAAAATTCATGTAACTTGTTAAATTTTAAGTGGGCACTGTTGAAACTTTTAAGGGTGGTATTTATCTTTAATTAAAAGTTCACTTTGCCAATTTGTAACTTAATTATCTTTTGGCAGTTCTACTTTTGTTTCATAAATGTTGTAATGTGTGAGTATCTAAGTTTATCTACTATAATCTTTCCAAAGCTCAATTTTGGACTTTTACCATTGTATGACTGCTGAAGTTTGATGATGCCAGTACGATTGAAACTAAGTACAACCACATCAGCTAGGTACAAACACGAGATAACGACAACGCAACGCGTCTAGTGCTAACACCAAACAAAGTTTATTACCCACCCACCATAAGGTGTTCTTTGATATTACAGACACTGACATATGTCTTATTCTTTTCTTCATTGATGTTTTACACGTTGCAAAGTTAGCACCGTCTGACTCTGCAGCTGTCATTCAATTACTGCGACCAATTCTGTCCCCTCACACGTCGAGGGAGACAAATATGTCCAGATAACAAGCCGCTAAGTTTACTGCCGAGCGCGCGGTCGCCGCCGGTTTACGAGCATCCCTCACCGAAGGTTCTAGAAATAATCAGTAGATGTTGGAGTCGCTGAACTGAAATCTAATTTTTTGGGGATGAACGCGTCGGGCGCTAGTTTTTTAAATTATGAAAACGAAAATTGATTTTTATACAATAAAACTTCGATGGCCATTGACTATGAGTGCATCACAGATGTAAACGTCAAACTTAGAATTACTATAAATTTACTGTGACCGTATCTTTTTTCTGAGTCAAGTATTCCCTTGAATTTTTTACAATAAAACTACTACTCTAAACCGCCAGGATAATCAATGGAAAAAAGTAAATGTAAAAGAAACTAATTCTTCGCTAAAGTCCAATTAAACTACTTCATATTGGAAAAGGGAAGGACTCGTTAAGATTTTGGGCACACCTAGTCCCCAGTCAGAACCCACTATCAGTTCACTCACCCGCTACATGTGTAGGTCCTAACTGGCTACCCAGCTGAGGTTCTAACCTTTTTTCGGGAAACTTTGTTTATGGCGTTAGGTTTTTTATTGGCGGCCAGATTGATTTCTAGTGTTGATGTTTATTGATAGCGCGTTTGTAAATATTAAATACGGATACATTTTCTTGTTTTAATCAAACATTGAAGTAAGTTTATTGTTTAGAAATTTTAGTAATATTCTCTTTAGTTTTGCGGGAAAGGGATAAAACTTTAACAAATCCGATTCAGATTCCCTGTTTTCAGGTTTTCAGCAAAGCTCTGCGAAATGCTCGGAAATTCGATTGCCATGAATAATAATTATTACGACGAACGGATGTTGTATGCACTCTGAACCTACGATTTGCTTACCGCATTTAAACTCTGATACTTAGTGCCAATTTGTCCATAGTGGGTCACCAGGGATTATTTCTTGACTTTTGACACATCTGTCAAGAATCTAATATGGAGATGACGTATAATTGATCAACCTTTCCCTGGTTACGATCTAACCGACTATGAATTGGGGATTATTGTATTGACTATATTGTTCTTTCCATCGAATTCTTAAGTTGGAATGCAGTTTAATATTAGTTTAGCAGCTATCTATACACAAAATATAAGGTTTAAATTTTACCAAAGTAAATTCGACTGCTAAAACGTAGTAAATTCTAAACGTAGGCACAATAGAAATAACTTAATTAAGGTGGAGTAAGGCATTCTCTATTAACGTTTAATGATTTGGAAACAGCCGTTTTAATGAGTTTCTATTTACAATGGAAGTTTGCTGAAAGTACTGAATTAAAGCCTAGAATACTGTTACACATCTAAGTAGGTAAAGTTGGTTTATATACCTTCATCCAGTTAAATACCTTCATTGTGTACAAAATCTCACAATAATAATAATAATAAAAGTTCTTTATTTACAGGTAAGACCCATTAAAATACAAATACAATAGTAAAATTAAATTAAATTATACCTACATAATATGTTGCCTATGATAACTAATCTATAAAGATCAGTTAAAATTTGCCATTCTCAGCACGGTGCACGGCCAACCAGTGTCTAACAAATCCGTTATCAAGGTTGGAACTAATCGTTTCTAGGATCCGGTTGTTAGAGTTCCTAATCCTCTCCCAAAAAGCAGCTGAACGAAACCGTAGGACAGCATAGAAGTCCGGGACCCTGGCGTCCGCGAACATGCCACTCGCGCTGCAGTACCTGGGTAACTTCATTATAATACGGAAGGCGTCATTGTATTGCACTCTTAAGACATTGTAAAAGCGTTTGGTGAAGTTAACCCAGAGTTGACAGGTATAAAAAGTTTGGCAGTACGCTTTGAACAAAGTTATTTTGACTTCACGGGAGCAGCGCGGGAATCGCCTGGCGAGCATGTTGCAGCGCACGGCCAGCGCGCGCCGCTCCCGCTCCATGTCCTGCTCGTCGTTCAGCTGCTCGTTCAGGAGGTGACCCAAGTACTTGAAGCTCCTTACTGCCCGAACCGGTGAACCCAGCAAGTAAACCGGTGGCACCGTCTCCGGACCCCCACCTGCACGAAATACGAGCATCTCGGTTTTCGCCACATTATACTTTAAGCCGTGTCTTTCAGCAAAGGCTTCACAGACTGAAAGCAGCTTCCTTAATCCGTTAATCGAGGGGCTGAGAAGCACCATATCGTCCGCGTAGCTCAAGTTGTTAACACACACGTTATCAACATGGCAACCGATCCTGGTGCTTCTCAGCTCCACGATTAGATCGTTAACATACAGGTTGAAGAGGTCCGGAGAGGTGAGCCCCCCCTGTCGTACGCCACAGTCTAATCTAAAATCATTAGATAGTGCGTCGCCCCATTTCACATTGTACAATACAATAAAACATTCTACAATAAAACTGTAGGTATACTTACTTCTCTCTATTCCATAAATAAACTCTTTTACTAAACACTTCTTACATTGAACGTATCCAAATTTTCTATTAAGCATTACAACCATTGTCCAACCAAGAACCTCGTTATGCTTCCCAATAAGGTCTAACATCGTTGTTACCCCAGTATTTCCATACTAAACCCCGGTCTTAAGTGACACTCCTGTAACATGAATAAACAAGCAATATTTCACGTCGATGTCCCGGAGGGTTACTCCAGGTTAACGATTAATGAACGAACGATAGATACAAGCAAGCAGAGGCGTGGCCAACCCAGCAGCGCTCTGAAGCTTTAGTTTTGGTAAGGTAGAGTGACCCTGCGGTGCTGGTTTCGGTAACTTGCGGAGAATTAGTCGTTGTGCATCCATTTTGATGTTCCCAAACCGTCCGCCATTTTGTGTTGACACGGATCGTTAGCGAAGACGGCTTGATGGCGTCGTCGGTGTATTGTGTGAAATGTTCATGCTAAAATATTAAATTCTAATAAGAATTTCCATAATTCATGTCGTTTCAATTATAAATATGCTTTATGTGAAATAGTTATGTTATTTATGTGCCTGAGTTGCGGGTAGGTTTTGAAATAATAAGTACGGCCTTCAGGCTGTACTCTGGATATTTAAGCTACAACAGCAATTCAACTACATGATTTCACGACAGCTCTATTTCGTTCGTTTTTCGTCACTAACTATAGAGTAACCCTCGAGATGCGTTTTCACGCGCACTGTATCTCACAGTGCCGATAGTGAAACGCAGCCTTTCAATCAAAACATCCAATTAGTAGTGCACTCGTGGACTCGACTCCAAACGCTTGTCACCCGTAACTGATGGTGCTTGTGTTTACATACATAAATAACTCGTAAATCTATTCGTTATCTCATGTGTTATCGCAACGTAGATTTCTGTAGAAGGAAATAGTATAAGAAAAGTAGGTATGTTTTGTGAATTATAAATAAATATGTGTGGACATCTCACACACGGCCATCCGACCCCAAGCTAGGCAGAACCTGTGTTATGGGTGTTGGAGAGCTGATATATCTACACAGATACATACATAGATACATATTAAATACATAAACGACAACCAGACACAAGTTAAATACAAGTGCTCATCACACGAATGTTTGCCCTGGGCGGGATTCGAACCCGCGGCCCCAAGCTTCGGAAGCAGCTTCACTACCGCTTAAGCTACGGTGCCGTCGTAATTATGAAAGCATCTGTTTGCCAAAAGGGCTCAAAATCAACCGCTACATGCTTCCATGTCGTAAGAAACCAATATTAGGCTACTAATATTGGTTACTAATTGCCCTAAGAGTCTTCTCTTTAGTGCTTGTGGTGCCAAATAAAACTTTCTTCTGTGTGTGCAAATATGTATGAAGCATCTCACTCAAGAAAATAAGAGAGCGATATCCTCATAAATATAATTCACCATCTTATCCTTTGTTTTTCTAGGACTCCATAGAGTTTCTAGACATAAAGAAGACACTAACCTTCGCTAAACAGTGTCTCGACACGAGCCTTCTTCATTCAAATATTCTTTCCGAATTCAAATATCGTCCGACCTTTCGTGCTGAAGCACTTTCAAGTTTGGAACGTAATCTTTTTAAACGTTGATGAAGTTGGTTTGCCTGCCAGTGTTATTAAATTGTAATGTCCATTTCTACAAATGAAGCTGTTTAACGTTTCGTGAGGTTATTTAATAAACCACATTCAAAGAGCTTTATCTGTGCTGTAATTTATAAGTTTATATGTTGGTTAGAGAATTTTATAACAAGCTTACCATTGTTTGTTTTGTTTTTTTTTTATATGAAAAAATTTGAAGCAGCCAGTACGTCAATGTTCTTGTTGATTAAATCCACCAAAGAGGTGGTGTCGTGAGTTTCCTAATAAGTTGCACCGAACTGCAACCTATTTGGAGCGACCTCGTACAACAGTTCAGTGCCCCGACATCTAGCGACCGTTGTTCCAACGAAGAATGCATAATAAGAAAGAAACACGGAAAATGCAACCCTTTCATAATGTTTACGAATAGCAGGTGCGGTGGAGAGGTTTGTAACATGAATTTCGGTCTTCATACTTCATGTTGTACTCACTAGAATGTCTACAACGATGTACTATAATCATTTGTGTTTTTGTTGTGTAAATTTGTTACGAAAAAACACAAAAAACATTGCTTCTCTGTGTGTATCCTGCTCTTCTAAAAAATAATTGCCTTTAGGTTCCCATTTTCTCATCTAATAATTTCAATTATTCACAAGAAAAGTTATTCTTTATTAGAATCCTCTTTGTCAACCGATCCCTCCCTATTCTTCCCCCCTCAAGGCCATTTACCCCCGACCTACAAACGGACACGTTCACTAACCCCCCAACGGGGGTAAAACAAACTAGAAGTACCTACTTTAAGGTGCATTCGTGAGGTAGCGTTCCGATTAATAAATCATCGGTGGTTTTTGTTCAACCGGTTCGTTTTGTCCCAGGGGTTATTGTTATATTTGTGCTGTGCATACGAGTATTCAATTGTAAATTAGTGTTTCAGGTATTCAGATATGTAATTATGTATATTTTTGCGTGAAACATATACAGTAGGCCTTTGCCAAGCAGTAGGAGTACACGTACGGCTACATAAGAAATGGCAAACAAATCATTCGGTTTTTCAGGAGCTATGCCTGTGGATATGTATTATGTATACACTCAGATACACTTGACAACTTTACTAAACCTGAACTTAAATATCTACATAAGACACAACAATCAAAGCTATTACCAAGTGCCACAACATTACTGCTCACTAGGTAATCAAATTAACCGAAGTGGCAGTCGTATTCATTCATTTATTACATTATGTGTTGTAAACTCTTTATTAGTTTATTGCACGTAGTATCAATTAACCTACTATTGTTACAGTTTTTCGTAACTGACATCATGGCTATGGAAAAAAAAAGTCTTTTGGTTTAGGAGCCACCTCGATTGATGTATCACCTGAAGGCCCAGCACGGGGCGCAAGACGCGCACGCCAAGACCTGACAAAAGACTAATGGTTTCCGTCGCGCTCACGCACGGCTTCGAGAGCGAGTGAAAAACTTTTGTCATGTCTTGACCTGTGTGTCTTGCGCCCCGTGCTATATAGACCTTCTGTTCCTTACGGAAGATTTTGCATAAATACAATTCCAAATATAGTTCGTATTTTCAGCAACGTGAGTAGTGACGTATTAATTGTTACATTACTTCGCGCGTCGCCTTGTTTTTTCGGCCACAAAGTTGCAAACAAATTTTAAGTACTTTAAATTGTTGCATCTGATTATTTTTCCTTGCCCTGGCATGCATTCAAGACATTTTTTGTGTCTTTTAATAAACATTAAGAACACAAATCGTCTGTATCTCGGTCGTACATCGTGTCATTTATGTTACATTTCGGTCGTACTTTCATTTTTATTATGCTCTTACTTTTTCATTTACTCCTGCACTTTCATGTAATTTACATAATTTATTTATTTTTATTCTACAAATTATGTTTATGAGGTCAGATGTATTAGTTAGTTGCTACCGTCAATCACAGATCACAGTGCACTGCTATTCTTTAGTCAATTCACAGCATTCAATCATCTAGTCATGTCCAAACTCCTTTAATTATGTAACCTCTATAAAACTCTAACCAGCTCTCTACAAGACTCGATCAAAATTCAAAGTTAAGACCCAATTTCCTAAACGTCTGTCTAGTCTAGCAACAGAGTCTTCATTAACCGGGTAGGCCTTAGACAATTACTTCTACATACTTATGTATGTGTCTGTCTTGTGACCTTTCTCCTTTATATTGGTCTAGCACGCGCGCCCCACTCCAAAACGTATAAACTTTATCTTGCCTGGTGATAACTGAATGTATCAATTGTGTAATTTTATAGCAGTTTCTGTAGTTTTTACGATCTACTGTACCCTAATAAGATCTTTCGATAAAAACAACAGTACTTAGCCTAAAGGTATTTTATCACCTTATCATTCAATTACGGGGAAAGAGTAATTGCACAGTTGCACAATAGCAAGGGACATAAGTCACAGTAGTTTCAAATGAAGGTGCTTTGGCATTCTTTGTGCAATGGCATACTTAGTGCAAAGTATGCATTTTAACAAAACAGGACATTACTGTGTGTAAGCGCAAACAATTAGTAATTGTTCTGACTTCATTTATGTTTGTGTGTCGACTGTTGCCACTAAAGAGGCCTAAGAGCCCATAAAACGTCGAGATACTTTTTCTCCCTAAAAAGGTCCTTCCTACACGTGCGGCGTGCGTGACTTTCAGACTTCCTCCGAGCCTTGTCGGGAAATCACGTTTTATGAAGTTTATGTGTTGAAACACTTTTGTACATGAATTAACAGGATTTATACGATTGAGATGATTATTATTTTAATTATTCAGCTAATATAATAACATCAAAGTTACTTTTTTTGGTCTGGATTTCTTTTGTCAGCATTCAAGACTCTAACATGCATGATACAGAAACAGAATTAAAATCTATCCTATAAAGATAAAATACAACACATTCAAAGTGTATCTGAAATATATTATATCTATATCCTATAATTTCGCATTTCCATCGGAAAACGCTAAATGAGAACGCTACCTATTTAGTGTATGTATTCTCCTCCATTCAACAATGCCAATGCTTTTTAAGTATTCCATTATTAAGGAATCCTGGTCCTAATAAAGAATTCTAGTTCATTTCTCCTTCGCTTATTTCGGCGATTCACTTTCGTAGCTGCCGCCTAGGGCGAGTTGAGTCGAATTATTTTCTACCCCCAAGGAGAAAGATGGGTGTTATAAGTTTAACGTGTGTGTGTATCTGTGTGCGTCTCATCTCTATGTGTCAGCGTAGCTTCTAAACGGCTGAACCGATTTTTTTTCAAAAGTTACGCGACTTTTAGTATAGAATGTCGGGGATTTTTAAAGTTTGTAATTGCTTACAGATATTATTACGGTTCACAAATACTGAAACATTATTGCATTACTTACATGAATTGTCTTGAATTTTTTAATGAGCAAATGGAGCGAAGAGTAAGATACTTACACATTTTGTATTGATTTATTTATTATTACTTATTCAGTTTTTATCACGATTCGTGCATTATTTGAGTTTTTTTCAGTACAACATTGATTTTGTTTTGGGTGTGTTGAAGTTTTGATCGCCTCTACTACAACTTGTGTAACCTCTCGTATTTGAAATTCATCGATAGGTATATGTATGTTGTCTTTTTAACTTATTTTCATGTTATACAGTTTTAGGCATGTACGAAAATGATGACTACTATTCCTGGTATATAATATATAAATAATATACCATATCTATATCCTGCTATAAAGTCTAAATGCGGCACATAAATATCGTACTGGTTTTGTGGCTTCCCATCGTTAAATTAATACATTTCTGGTGTTCTTGTTTACATTGCCTATGCCTGTGGTTTTATATCAATTACATATAAGAATAAAAATAGTACAAGTTCAAAAACATCGTCCCATGGCTGGACTCATGATAAATCAATGATTTCTGTGAACGTACGTTTGTCGTTTTCAGTGGATATATCTAAAACTTTCAATATCCGATTCCAATTTGTATCACGTACCAACCATTACTCTTCACTCCGCCTCCGTGTCACTCTAGAATCTGTAGACTCGATCTCTTCAGCAACTCTCGAGTTCGCCCCACCGCTTCTCGAGTTGTCGACAAATAGACAATACCGTGTCACTGTTTACTCGAGTTGTTCTATCAAAATATTCTCGTGTTTCGTTTACTACTTCTGTTTTGATTGCATCAGGTTTTTTGTGTGATCAAATGTTTGTTGAATAAATTAATTTACGGTTTTGTAGGCAATTTATCCAGTGGAATGTCAATATTGTAGTATGCTTGGAAACTTATGCTTTATGTAATATTCTTTACGTTATGATGTTGAGGTTTACTCAACATCATAACAATAATGTTTAATAGCTCAAACATAATCCAAACAACATTAACTAGTAGCTATTCCTAACGGGTAATCTTTAATAGCTTAAACCTAATCCCAAACACATTATCATCACTATCACTACATCTATCACCATTGCCTCAATCCACCTCATCAAGAACTTGTTTCTCCTTGTTCCAGTATTCTCCAAGGGACAATGCGAGACAGGCCAGTACCGCTTCCTGGCCAAGAGTGGCGGGTACGCGTGGGTACAGACGCAGGCCACGCTCGTCACCGACAAGCAACAGAAGCCCGTCGCCGTCGTCTGCGTCAACCATCTCATCAGGTAAGTCAATGTTACCATCCACAGGAACGAAGACTTCAGTGTGAAATGTGCTATCATCGATTGTAAAAAGTTTGTGCTCAAGGGTAAGTCTGGTTTTGGTATTATTTATGTGATGTGTGAATTTTATAAGCTCTCGTCTACCGCCGGTTTCGTATAATGAGAACAATGGTTTCAATTAGCGGTTAGGAATGGCGGGCGCAGTGTATTTGTCGACGAAATCTCGGCATTAAAGTCCCCGTATTACCGTGAATTATGCGGGGATTTGCGTAAAATTAAATTTCAGCTCACGTTTCGTTCGCGTACAGTGGGCGGCTGGATAAACGTGACACTTTGAACTTTGTGCTGTTCACAAAGAGTAAAATTTTAACCTGATCTTTAATATTTATATTGTCCCCACTGTACTCTTTCTAGCACGTGTATCTTTACAACTCGAGGGAGTCAAATTTAATATAATTCCAACGTTTTATCCGCAAATTCAAAGGACAAATGAACCCGTGACGCATGTAGTTTATTTGTCGACGAAAATAATGAGATTACAAATAGTTGACGACATTATTGTAGATTGCGTCTTACAAGGTCTTAACATTTTGTTTTTTCGTTTTTCCAGTATGTACCTATAACAATAAAAGTAGTTTTAATAACACGTTTCCCAATAGTGCAATTTCCGGTACCGTCCAACATATAATGCTATTCTCTTGATAAAATGCTCGGTTGTCGAACTCGCGAATACGAGGGTAAACGACGCAACGTGACGTGACGTTGAATCTCGGATGGATTCAATTTTTCATAATAAATATTTATGAAGAATATCTTTTTCGGGGGTGTTTCCTCACGTATTAGCCATTCTATTTTATGTCTCTTTCACTGGTGTAAAAGTCAGAAATAGTGATAATTATTGTTAGAAAAAACGGTAAATTACTTTAGGTATGTTTTATTCATGAATTTGTGTAAGTATTCAAATATATATAACCCAAACCCCTTTCCGTAAAGTTAGCCGTACCTATAATACTTCCCAACGAATCACAGATAGCATCATTGATTCAGTTACGCTATGGCCATTATTCAATCAAGAAACTCCTCTTAAACTATTGAAGCGCGCATAGCAACCAGCCACCATTACTACTCATATTTATTGACATGCTCTGGTGTCTTTGAAATTAAAATAAATTCTCAAGAATTGTCCTGAAGCCTATCTACAACTCAAAACTATGAAGAACGTGATTGAAAATGGTTTTCTCCAAGAACAATTTCTTGATTAAAAAAGTCTGCAGTTTGTAAAACGATTTCGTATCTGGGGTTACTTCTAGCTAACTATAAACAACCACGATCATCTCGTTATATTTGTTCGTTCGTTTTTCTTCAGGCTAGGGCCCTTCTGAATAGTACAATATCGGCTGAAACAAGATAACGCTGAAAGCTGAAACTCAAACCAGTCTCATGGATGATAAAACTCCGATAACAGTAGATGTGTTTTCCTTCACGCACTTCAAGTTTCCATATTTTTCTTTTACTCCGCTTCTTTTACATTCTAAAGCTAAGAAAGGATTTGAATGTAACATCGAAATATGATTTAACTACTACGTAGCACACTCGAAATTGTCGTAAGTTATACTACAATTCCGACGTAGCTATGTATTTGGAAACTAGAAAATATGCGTTATTTAAGATGGAAGATGGGGAAGTTAAGATTACAATTATTTTTCATACGTGTACAACAAATATTTTTGCCGGCGACCTACATTTTTGATCCTGACCCTTTAGAGGAAAATAAAAGATTTACCCTTACGTTCTTGAATAAAATAAAACCTCAATTTGCTTTGTCGTCGTCGCAATATCTCGCTAGTTAAGCTTGTCGTCGCAGAAACATTTCTCCATTTTCTTTTGTAAGCATTTTTGTGTTTGTGAAGGAAAGAGTTTTTAGTACTAAGCAGGTTTTACGTATATTAGGTTTGAACTGTGTCCTATATTCGCCTTCATCATTCATTAAGGTGTCACCCAGTTAATTTATCGATAAGCCGGATCGACTAATGGCATTATAATTGAATATATCAAGTCCACGCACGCTCGCCGTCCGGCTATTTATCAGCGCAGGCACAGGCCCATATGTGATTAAGTATACGTGGCTATTCTCACGCATTTTAATACCTAACATGGAGTGATATTTTTCCTCGAGATCTTCAGGAGATTTTTCAACGACTTCCATGAACTAGTGAACCGAACTTTTAAAGTCTCAAAGGTTGCCAAATTCTCCATTCTAGCATTGCCAAGCTATAGAATTCCCACAAGACTTGTCACTTTTCTTCAATATTCCAACTCTTAAGGTAAGGCA
The DNA here is from genome assembly GCF_932276165.1 of Plutella xylostella. NCBI lineage: Eukaryota > Metazoa > Arthropoda > Insecta > Lepidoptera > Plutellidae > Plutella > Plutella xylostella. The sequence goes on from NC_064005.1 coordinate 8,879,810, forward strand.
CAGCATCAGTTTGAGAATAGGGCTCCAGATAGATCCGGCGTGTGTGTTGCGTGTATGTCAGGGGCGTACCATTGGCCCAGCGCTGTTTATACCGCGGCCATGCATTACTTGGCACCCGGCTCACGTTTGTGATCACGGCTATGCAAGTATGCACTGGGATTACGGGGTTTCTTGTTTTCTTCTGATAATCCATTTTGAGATTTATATTTCCTTTTGGCAGTAGGTTGAGAGTCTGTCCGCAGTTCGAAGTTGACCAAAAGGTTTTTAGTTTCTGGAAGAAGATTTTGGCTGTCATCTTTCTTGATTCGTTCGTGTAGTTAAAAAAATATAGTTTTATTTTCAGAAACACGGCAATTGTAATGGTTGTTGTATTTGTTTAAACAAATTAAGGCATTGATTTACTAGCTCTTTGACCAAAGAAAGAAAATCCATCTATATAATGACCAATGTATGTATGGTTCGAACTACTTTAATTATTTGTAACATTCATCTTATCTAGTAGGTACCTAAGTTTTGCATACAGTTGCTGTGTCGCGGCATATTCTGTTTTATGGTTGCATTTCTTGTTATTGTTCGTTGCGTTCGCCATTATCATTGTAATGCTTATTACATTTGCTATGCTGATATACTACGGTTACGATACGACGCAGTCCTCAATAATTAGTGTTAGAAAATTTTAAGTAAATTTTTAAACTTTGCATAATTTATTCCCGTAAAGTTTTTTAATCATCAAAATGAGAAGAAGAATTACATCAAACAACTCGTGCGTAACGCGAAATTGTTCAGATAATTCAATTGAAAACTTTTTACGGTCTTCTATTATTATCTTTGTATGTTATTATCTTTGAGTTATTCCTCCTTTCTAAATTGAATTTGGGTTTTAACGCCTGAATCAACACCTATGACGCTTTTAACTAATGAATTGTGAACGACGTGTACCTCGCACCTAATTTCACGTAAGCCAATCAATGGTTGATTGAAATATCGTGGGTAAATACATAAATATTAATAACACCCAGGCTTGCTACTCCAGTTTACTCGGGTGCTAGGCTGGCTGAGCTGAAATCAAGGGGATATGTACAAAGGTTCCACTCGAGAGAGCCACGTACAGGGACTTCACCCCCTATCAGAATAGAATAGAATACATAAATATTAGAATTTTATCAGTGAATGAGCAGCAACACAATGACATATTTGAATTCTGTGACGGATTAGGAAGTGATGTAGAAAAAAAATGCCATTGTCATAAGAAAATTATACTAATGTCGATAAAAGCGGATTTTATCATTTTTACATTTATTTATCCATGATTTTTCCAGACGGCACTATACTGCACAGTGTTTTATGAAGCCTATTTTTGTGTCATCTCGGTTTTTTTACAAAATCTTATAGTTTTCGTCATTTTAAACACTTTAGTAAAACTCCGAAGTTTCTATCACTTCTAGTTTATTTTTAAAAAAATCCTAAAGTTTCACTTTATCCGGGTTTCGAAAATCACAAAAAATATTATTAAAATATAACTATGCGATACAATTAAATTTCAATAGCATGCATGGAATACACATATTAAGACATACATTATAGCAAAATTTCATACATCAAATCCAAATAGTTACTGAAATATTCCTATTATTCTCTCTTTTCATTTTTGTGTTTTAAAACCCGAATAACCGCGTATTAGATCGAGATTTTCAGTACATAGGTAGTCCCGGTATGCCTCTATCATCACTATTAATACCAGCATCTAATACCGCGTTATTCAGAAGTTATCGTTAAACTAAGTTTTAACCGGATTTTTCGGATGTAGGGTTGTCACTCCTCATAAACTAATATTTTACATCCGGTTTTTATTTTTCTGACAGAAATATGTTATTTAGAAATTTAGCTTTACTATTTTATCGATTAAATTTAATGTCGTTTGCCTTTCCCTTTTTTAAATAGATTACAAGTCACTATAATTATAATATAAAGAAAACTATTGATAAAATTACTAAATGTTGATTTATAACTACAAAATAATTTGAATAGGACTTGGCTTCTATGGGACTCATAAGTTTTTACGATGGAAAGACTGCATCGAGAGCCGAAAATCGTATGGCATAAATCTCGTTTAGTAGAAAGTTATTTCGCATAACATTGTTTAGCCTAATAATGGTATGGCCAAATCTTGAATAGCCTAATAATGCTATGGCATAGGTTTATTAGGGTTAGACCTGGTTTCTCATGATTCTGTTAGTTACAGTCTCAATAACGGATTTGCTGACGACGCGATTAAGGATTATTACCCTTGTTAACTGGATGAGTCCCACGACGAAAATCTAACAGAGCATTCATAAATCCAGCATTATGTGTATCAATCACTCATTTCCCTCACACTTCACACAATATTCTGTCATATTCATTGAAATTTGTTGTCTATGTCTCTGTGATTTCAAACAACCTCAAACAACCAAACTTTTTGGTTTTGTGGTTGCCATGGTTACTATTTCTACCGAGGTTGTTTTTTGACATCCGTCATTGAAAATAATATTATTACGCCATGCCCTTTGAAAAACAATACAACGAACAAGATGGAGTGTCAGTGCAAAAGAAACTTTTCGGGAAATAACATATCAATTTCTAAGTAAGGTCTTATTTTAAAATATTTTGTTACAAGATTTTTCACTTAATTCAATAGTTCTCATTAAGTCATTAGGTTTAACTTCTTTAATCTACCTCTGTGGTCTAGTGGTAGAAGCTCAGCTTCATCACCCAGGGATCCCGGGTTCGATTTCCAGGTAGGGCCATCAATTTGTGTTTCTATATTGCGGTTTCAAGTTAGGTTAGGACATTAAATTTAAACTTTTATCTCGGTTTGACATTATATAAAACCCAGACAGTATTTCGCTTAATTTTTTATGTCACACAACATCTAGTTCGTATATTGTTTATCAAAGGCTCTGTTCATTTTTCCATATTGAATCTTGACAGAATGAGTGAGAAGTAAACAACCCGTTGCCAGGTTACCGGTCTTAACCAAGTCTTAGCGGAACCCCACAGCAGCAATCAAGTTTATCACCCGATCAAGGGAGTTAACCCCGTGATTGAGCATGGTGGGACACTCACTAACCTTAACGGTCCAACATGTAACCAAACCGAGGTATTTTTAACCTAACCGAATGGTGTGAAATTAGGCCTTACTTATACAAAGTAATAATATTCGTTTGGCTTTAACTTTGACGGAGCGTCTCCCTACATAGCGCAAACTGGTGCCTTGTATTGTTTCCGCTGTTTGGAAAACGCTCCGCTTTGGTTTTGATGAACATGTGCACCTAACACGCTCCTCCTCGCTTTGCTCGTCGTTGCACCTATTTTTAGGTTTCGATCTCATGGGGTTTGTAATAATTATATTGGTCGTTTACTTTCGATTTTTTGATCATACAATATCGTGATTTTCGGGATGTAGGAGAAAAATACCACAATTTGTACATTTACTACATACATAATATATTATTTATTAAGATAACATTAGGAGAAACAAGATTATACATAGTTATAGACGAACATAAATTTGAGCACACGAAACTTAGGTGTTTAAAGATTGTGCCTAAAGAGTTTTAGACGAAACGAGCCTTATGCCACATAAGTCTTGGCAAAGTGATGGTTCGGCCAAAAAAGTTTAGACCATACGAGTTATGCGAAATGAGTTTTGGTCAATAAAGATTATGCGAGATGAGCGGAACCCCTATTCTATTCGTATGTATTCATCCAATTGAATACTTAAACAACGAACAAAATTAACAATGCAGTCGAAATCCATACACAATCTTCTTGCCAAACCGCAAATATAAAATTGTTTTCTATGGTATATATTTTTTATGTTTTTATTATTTTTTATATGTGTCTAATGACCTATCATGGTGCAAAATTTTAGGTTTCTAAGTCTGCTAGAAGTACCTTAAACTTTTACTACTGCCTACTATTATTCACCGAAAACTTAAACTCCTAGCTTTGTCCACATCGAAGATATAGGGGGTGCGAAACTGCCGCGAATCGCTTCGAGAAAAGATGGTACGGCCGTGCCCGTTTTGCTCGAGACTTGGCTGGGGCACTGTCGTGCCCCCAGACTAGTTTAACCCGACTGCATGGAAGAATATGTTTTTCAACCATATGTATACAGGGTTATTGGTAAGTAGAGCTGATCCTTTTACGAGGTAATAGCGAAAATAATTTTCATACGATTGAACCCTATAATGTATGATCCAAAACTTAACAATTTCTGAGATTTTAAATATTAAAAAAACTAGCCAAATAACTTTTTTAGTTGTTTTGCATTAAATATGACCTGCACAATTCAATTATAATCATTTACAAGTACGCATTTTATTTACCGCATATTTTTTATATCCGGATAACTCTTTGTCTTTATCCGGTTTGTGAGTGACAACCCTAAAAAAAATAAACAAATAATAATAACTTCTGAATAACGCGGTATTAGATGCTGGTATTAATAATGATGATAGAGGCATACCGGGACTACCTATGTACTGAAAATCTCGATCTAATACGCGGTTATTCGGGTTTTAAAACACAAAAATGAAAAGAGAGAATAATAGGAATATTTCAGTAACTATTTGGATTTGATGTATGAAATTTTGCTATAATGTATGTCTTAATATGTGTATTCCATGCATGCTATTGAAATTTAATTGTATCGCATAGTTATATTTTAATAATATTTTTTGTGATTTTCGGAACCCGGATAAAGTGAAACTTTAGGATTTTTTTAAAAATAAACTAGAAGTGATAGAAACTTCGGAGTTTTACTAAAGTGTTTAAAATGACGAAAACTATAAGATTTTGTAAAAAAACCGAGATGACACAAAAATAGGCTTCATAAAACACTGTGTACTGTAACCATCTGGATTTTTACGTAATAACAAAGTTATATTAAAACCATAAAAACCTACTGCATTTTCTCAGTCAGTGAAATCAATATTGTTTGCTGCATAAATCATTTTTAATAATTACCTATATAGGTACATCTACTACCTATAATGTTTTTGCAAGAATGTTACCCTGTAAGTAATTTTTATATTGAGTATTCTAATTACAACAATATAATATAATATAGTAAAAGGGGAATACACACAAAAAATGGTAGAATAAGACATACCTAATATGCAGAGAAAATTAAGTCATATTATATACCTGATTAGGCAGCGTAGTCACTGAAATCTAATCCATGCAATATTTAGGAACAGTCTTCCTTAGTCCCTAATACATTATTGTATCTGCTTACCCTTAAAGGGGTAAAAGGTATAACTTGTGATATAGGTACATAGTATTATTTTGTGCATATTTTATACATAGTATTATTCAGAATAATTTTCCTGTGTAATTTTCTCGCTGTCTTTTCCTCACTTAGCCCCATTTTTTCATGTTTTCGACATATTTTGCTTACTGTTTACGACCATACGATTTCATTACTTTTTTACGATCTATTCCGTAACTTCATCTGTCGGCTGCTGTTAAATAAAAATTGTGATTCACCCTTACCAGTTGTCTCTAGACATCAACCCTGTTGAACTGTGCTCTTGAGACGGATTTACTGCTTTTGAAATAGACTTTCAGAATTTTCACAGTTAGTGCCTTTATGTGAGATCTTAGCAACGTTTAATGAAACTTTCTAACGATATTGCTCTGCATGCCTTTGTAAAGTTAACTAATGTATACTTAGTGTTTATATCTATGTTGAAATTTAAAGAATTTAGCCTTTTATAGATTTTAGTAAAAAAAATAATACAATTGGTATTGTACTATAATTTTAACGCAAAGAAGATGAGATAAAAATGCAGCCAAATTCACGCTTCTGTATTTACTAAAGATATACTAATTCAAACTACATTTGTGTTTTCCATTTACAAAAGTATGAATGTTTTTTTGAAAGTAATCTACAAGAGGAGTATCTCCGCTTGCATTCTGTGCCAGCACTTTTTACAAAGAATTCTCTTTAGATTTTGTTCTTGAGTTGTAGAAATGCAAAAAATGTTGCTAATTTGAGTGATCTCGACGCTCTGTTAGTTTTTTTAGGATGCCTGATGTTTCAGTTTATGACTAATTAATCAGCTATTTTTATTTTGTACACTTTACAACATTAAAAGTACGATAATTTAATGTTATTATACCGGTTATTTCAATGTCGTCGCATAGAGCCTATATAATTGTTAAAAATAATAATGTTATTTTTATGTCATACTGGTAATGTTCTTTTTACGAGTCCTTGTCTGCTCAAAATAAGTTAGTTAATGGGACCTTAATAGCTTTCGTAATAGCTTTTTTCTTTCTATTTTATTGTGGGTTCACCCACTCTTTATTTAGGTACATTCAATATTGGCCATCTTAGTATAAGACCTTATAAATATTTCTCTAATCTCGGGTCTTTAATAACTATATTCCGCCTTATAGAAAGAAAAACAAAAAAACATACGTTATTACTTAAAATTAAACATATGTACATATAACACATTTGTTTTAGATAAATATATAAAGTTAAGACAAGTTCGAACAATAGTTAATAAAATTTCATGGAGCAATAAAATGTATCTAACAGATTTATTTACGAAAGTTGCTGATTTCGATGCATATTTTTTTATCAACACCGAAAGCTGCATTATGAGATTCTGGTCTCTGCGTTCTCAATGCCCGTATCTTATCTCGTTGACCGCGCTATCAGTAGCGAGGAACACCAGGTCGACCAGATAACCTGCAGCCGACTCGCCACATGACACTAGCTCTGCAAGCTTAGTTAGATCATCATCATCATTATCATTTGTGTGATGTTCAGCCTATCATGCACTAAATGAGCCTCTCCAGCTGTTCCTTGTATTTTCCAATCCGCGAATGACTCTAGTCTACTTTCATCACGCAGACAAACCCAAGTCTCGTTCTAGTGTTTGTGACACACTAAGAAAAGGTAGCCTAATATAAAATATACCTAGCGCTTCTATGCCATAAGGCCTATTTGGTTTGTAAAGGATTCGTCCATCCTACCATGCCAGGTTATTCTTTCAACAAAACTCTGTTCCAATCATCACTACATCGTTTTTTACAGTTCAGAGGTATGTAGGTAGTGGACATTTATAGTATTCGCTTTTTTGGTCACTCTGTAATGGCGAATTAATTTATTCCAAGACAAAATCTACTTGCATAGTAATAACACGTCCTGGCGCTGCTATTAGTTTGTTTTAATCTATGATTGTGATAAGGCTAACCTACTACAACGCAACATTTATAAACAAATAATTCTTATCACTATCATGTTTTTATTTTATTACCACTTGTGTTTCACATCCATCTGTTTATTATTATTTGGATGACTTTTATCGACAATTATATTTCTAAACTCTATAAAATCAAAACATTGTAATCTATAAGTATTTCATTTGTTCACTTTTTCATTATTGTATAATTCAGCTACTTGGAATTAAAGGACTTTACTGACCTAATCTTGGTGAACTTATGACTTTTTAGTTTGGAAAAATAAATAGCGTTTCCAATTTTGTCTGTGCTATAACCAGCCATAATAGTTTCGTCCAACTTCACTTAAATGTACTTAAGTTAATGACAACCACTGAAGTAATCGACTACGGTGACGTACATTACTACGGCTAATTAATAGTGAATAGTAGTGTCTCCGTTTAGCATTTTAAATGACTACCTTAACCTGATAAACGTAACGTATTATCAGCTGGAGCGATCATTCATCACGCGAGTGAAGGGCACCTATCGTGATCCGAGACTCCAGTGCGAACTCACCACGTGGTTGTGGCGTGATTTTAGTAACATTAATTGTATATTATGCATCATCTAAATACGATACTATCTGGTCTGGAAAAGAAATTAAATATTTGTTTTCAATACTAGTTAAAAATAAAGTAGTTAAAGAAAAAATTAAAACGTTTGCCAACAGTTAGAGAAGAAAATAGCATTAAAAACAGAAGTTAAAATTAAAAAATACGCTTCATGAAAGTGTTCAAGTTCTATACGATAAGGTTTAATTTTCAATAGATATTTCATGTTCAGTTTCACGTAAAAGGTGAGGCTTTTTATAGATGTAAAGGTCAGGGCCTGACCCAACTCATTTCGTTTAGTTTATTTTCAGTGCCAGCTAATTTCATTATAGCTTTGAGAGACGGAATTAAAAGCAAGCATTCTTGTTAATGTTATCTTGTTTGGAAACAAATCTGCTATCGACTTCATCAGCCTAAATATTCACAGCTGTACATTTACCGATGAACCTATGAGATCAATGAGATGCACTTCTAACTATAATGCATTCCGTGTATTACTCGACACTCAGGCTTTTTCTGGGCACCACGCGAAATATATCATGCACATAAATAAAAATCTCAGAGTTCATTTGTAAGCTTATTTGAGAACAATTTGTTTTCACGATGTTGGCAACATATTGCATTATATTCAATTACATTTTATGTAAATCATTTTCACCCACGATCTCTGGATACAGCTGAGCCTACTTAATATTCAAATGTGCTCATACATGGTCTTGTTTATTGATTGATTGATTGATTTGAAAAGGTCTTTATTTGCACATAATGTTAGTTACACAGCTTGCTTACTTTCTAGTGTTAGTTTTTATCCTAGAAGAAACTACTTTAAGCGGAATGTTTTTTCAGACAAGACAATGCCTATATAAACAATATTGCATAAACAACTAATTAAATAACATAAATATATATTATTTTTTTTTCTAATACGTTTAGTATAAGGTGAGTTTGATGTTTTCATCTACAGATACACACTTTAGTGTAGTGTGTATTAACAACATAAGTATTGTGACAGTTAACACCTAATAAGAACGAAATCTTTAATTAGGTACCTAACAATAATGTTTATAACATTAACATAAAAGTTCAGTTTTAATCATGCTAGCTCGGTACATAATGTAAAAAATATTGTGGGTAAATTCACAAATCACGCCCGGCTCGGGCGTTAGTTGTTTATTGATAGATAATGATGATAATATCTTTCTCAATTCTCATGTCCTATGGCCCAGATTTGTTATCAAGGGTGCAGCTGGTTGGATAATATGTTGCATTCATTTTAATTGACAAATAAAAAATAAAAATATGTATAATGTGGTATAATGTTGGGTGCTTTAATAAAAGAGATGCGACGTAGGAGAAAACTAAAAATGGCTTTTATAAAAGTCATTTGCGAGTTGCACAAGGTACAAAAGAATGTTAACCAAATGGTATAAGTTTAAGTTTTATAGTATTCAGTGGCGCCTAACTGTAGCTTAAGCATACATGCAAGTATAATTGATTGTGAACATTACATGAGTGTATGTGGGTCATTGCAACAAGCTATACAGGGTGCTTTTATATCAGTGTGTTGAATTTAAGCCCTAATCATTTACGCACACAGATTTTTACAGTTTCCTCAACTGCATCTTTCAACTGCTTACATCTTCTGCCATTTGGTCCGTGTCGTATTTACAGTTCAGGGTCTTAAAAATAAAAACCCTACCCTAATAAGTTAGCTTACAGTAAGAACCTATGATTATTATGCCGTAGTCATTCTTATGAAACATCTCAATTCGATTCGTATTTAAACTCAAAATAAATAACTACCTTTCTATATCATCACGACTCTTGACGTCCCCACTGCACGGATCTCCTTCTTAAAGGTATACTTTAAAAATCCATCCTGTTCTACATTTACCATTATTTATTACTTATCTGTACAGCTCACCGCCGCCACACCTATGCACGCTCGACTATTAATAGATCTACATGACACTGATACTACTGTTGCTTTAATAGATAATTTACGGACTGCCTTATATGTATATGTAAAAGACATAACATAGTAACCAGTTTTTGACATTTCTTTTATTTAAAGGCTTATTAGGTAGTCAGTCGTGGGAAAAATCTAGCCATTGTCGAAGTTGCATTGTATTTATTTATGTATTTAATTCTTTATTGCACAAATATAAAATAAATGTAAAAAAGGTGGGCTTAATGCTAAGAGCATTGTATTATGTCATAGTTAAAAGCAATTAAATTAAAAGAAATTATTTGGCTAGATTTCTATTAACGTTGCACTATCATTACCATATGTGACGGTATTCAATTTTTCACCATCATACTTGTAGTGTAGACCATCCTTATCATCACCATTCATGCTTGTAATTTACTTCTCGGCATCCATTGCCTCGTCACAGAAATCACCGATGAAATCTTAATTCTGAACTCCTGAACGCTCTGAATAGAGTCTTATCTCGTCAGTGAATTTTGCACGTAAATTCAGTCGCGGTCGTTGACTCCTGGGGCTGCAGTTTCAGTTTTCAGACTAAATGGAACGCGTGGGAGTGTGACGTCACAGGAGCGGGCTGTAGCGGCGATGTCAAGGCTGACTGAAAAGAAAAGTGCCGTGAAATTTGCCTGTATTTCTAGAAAAAGCGTTTAAACCAGGTTTTCAGGGTGATATTTTTTATTTAGACTATTGTGTAGCCAAGTAGTTTAGTTGAAGTTTCGATTCCATACCCAGTAACCTGGATTAAATTGTGGGTCGGACCGTATTGAGTTGTTAACCCTTAATTTGACAGAATGCATATGAATAGAAGTTTGACCAACTGAAAGAAACGGTTGGCTGATCTCATTGAGATTTACCGCTGACATGGAAAATCCATTAGGTTCCTATTATTATCTTTTATACTACAAAATAGGGTTTATCTATTTTAAATCCTACAAACATTGCTTATATAACAAATAAAACCATACTCGTAAATAACTTTTTCAAGACAGACAGTGGCGCCGCCACGACTAAACTATCTTGTGGACAACTTTGCCCCAAGTTGCTATTCTCAGAACAAGCTCTCTCTTCCAAGCAATTGACCGTAACAAGACTGGAAACTAAACTACGCTGAGGGAGATTGTGGAAATCGAATGGAGATTAAATTCCCGGGCACAATGACATCGGGAACTTATTCAATAAGTCTTCTGTAAAGGGTTCTGATACGAAATTCGATCCCAACTTTGCTGAAAACGAAAAATAGCAATCTTTTGACCAATGCCATACCGTTGTATTAAATAATACTTTTAGATTTCTGGCTATGAGTATAACAGAAGTGGTGTTTTGGTTACCAAAAAAGACATATTATTCTGTTGTTAATGTCACAACACAAACAAACAAATAACATATTTTCAGGTGTAGTTGTGGCATAGAAGTGATTTATTTGAGTGATCTATTCTATGTATACCTAATATATTTGTTTAACTTTATTAAAACACCGCACAAAGTTAAGAAAACTTAACATAGATTCACATGGAAAATTGTTTGCCTAATAGCGGAGGGAGACATCTTACAGGAAACTTTTATCCTCTTACGACTCAGGCGCACTAGGCATAAACAACAACGCATGGAATAAATTATACAATGGCCGAATGGGGTCAATAGCTGTGAACGAGGGCGGTGACGTGCGAGGGGGGCATTGGCGATCCAATTTAGCCTATTGCGAGTGTGTACGCTAGAGAGACTTGCAAAAATGGTACTGTCAACCCAATGGCGGTCACAAGATACGACAATCAGAAAAATCTTTTTGTAAATGCACAAAAAATCAGAGAAGAGTTCGCTTTGCTTTATAATTTTAATGTGTTTTGGTATATTTTATTTCCGCAAAAGTTTCTAGAATAACTAGGTACCTACAATGTGTATCCTAACTTCACTATAAAATATTTAATTTTATAGTGAAGTTAGTCCTTCAGTTTAGTAAAAGAAAAATAAAAATAGCCACAAAATGCTTTCAGGAAAATATCCAGCTAAACGTTATTATTACGGCACGAGAGCAAACATTGTTTTGGGGACATTTGTAATCTCAAGCCGCGCTCAAATTGCACATTCCTGAAAAGAATTGCTGAATCGCCCACTCTTTTAATTTTCTGAATTCCCGCAAAGTAACGCTCGTTGTTTGCCCAACATACTTTCGCGTGAATATTTTTTTTGCTTTCACAAGCCGTGCCGCTGCATTTCTTTGCATTTTTCCCATTACCTCCTTCATGATGTATTATTACTAACCGTTGATTGAACGCTGCTAATCTCTAATCAGTCTCGCCACTTTTTGTCCAAGTCTGTAATTAGTATTCTTTGGGTGATTGGAATCAGGTGGTCTAATGGCGTTCGCGACTTGGGTTCGAATAGCTTCGTTACATTTATTTAGTTATCATGATGAGATTGTTTTCATGTGTCTACATTAAGGTCATCGACATTGTCTATTGTTGGTATTTGTCATACCATCAATCAGTGCTCGGATTCTGTAACTGGTTTAAAGAAAGCAGGCTAGCTGGTATTGCATTGGATCTCTTGTTTGACATGATCCGTTTTTTCCTGTCCATCAATATCAATTATAACTCCTCAGCGCTGCTAGCTATTAGTAAAAATATTTTTTTATTAAAATCTCAAATTAGTTGTTGTTTATCAAAACTAAAGAACCGATGACCAGCTAATATTTTTTTATAACTTTATAGCTATTATGCAAACGGTATAACGCAAATGTATTTCGGATCTATAAATACAAAGTTTGTATTACAAACCATGCGTCTTTGACAAACATCAGAGTACGTAATGTATTTTTTATCGTGCACGTGATGTTTAATGTATTGGGCAAGTACGTTGGATCCTTTTATGGCGTTCCTGTGTTGTGTAACTGTATCATGTTCCGACAGTGGGAAGGCATCCGGTCACCGGCCATTTAAACTGCATTGTCGGTGCAATTTGCAAACCGGAATTACCTGTCCTCGTGGCACCAGTTTTGAACCGCGAATGATGTATTCGAATTTTGAAATCAGCCGCAACTATTGGTCGATCTTTTTTGAAATGTAAATGTATATGTAACCTTGAATTAGCACGTGTCGCCAATGATGTCATTAAACCGCGTTTTACTACGGTCGTCTCGATGTCTATCTTATCAATGTATTATCAGGTTTTCCAAATTTAAATATTTTAGTTGTCTTCTACTAATTATATTTATTATTCCAACAATTATACTCGTATCTATGATGTATTATTGTATTACATTAAGCATGCTATTAATAATTCTGGTAAACCCTTGTCTTCTTTTGTTAAACCTGGTATACCTTTTTTTGATACCGTAATTCAGGATCAGAAATAAATAATAATAAATAAATAATATGTGGGGACATCTCACACACGGCCATCCGACCCCAAGCTAGGCAGAACCTGTGCTATGGGTATCGGACAGCTGATATATCTACAAAAATACATAGATAGATAGATATTAAATATAAATATCAACACCCAAGACCCGAGTACAAATATTTGTCTTTAAACAAATATCTGCCCCAGCCGGGAATCGAACCCGGGACCTAAAATCCATTCCACATTTCAAGACCTCCTACGGCACTATAAGAAAGTTGTTCAATATTGAGTACCTGAGCCGCAAGCCGGGAGGTTTCTCCGAGACGATGCTGCATCGGTCACGTACGCCCGAAATCGATGGTGCTAACGTGGACCCACTCACGTGAGCTTATAGTCGTCATCGTGGCTGCAACTGTATTTATGTTATATGTTGTAATTGCTCTGTTAACATTGTCGTATATGCAGCTATGTATTGGTTTTTGAGGTTCATATCTACTGCAGTTTGAATCTCGTTTGAAGGGATAGATTTTGGTGTTTGGCAAGGTTTTATATTTTCATAGAAACATTGTCTTAATTTACCATCAAGAGGTTACCCAAAAAAGTAAGTATGACAAAAGAAAATCCCCAATAAAATCTCAATCAGTCTGAAATTTAAAAAAATGCTGATGAAATGATGACTTTATTTTTGATGATACCTTATCTTTTTTAGAATCTTACTTTTTCCTGCCTTACTATGTAGGTTAGAAGGATTGTTTTTATTTATCTACAATATCCCAACATTTAATTTAGTAGAATTAAACATATACACTTATGCAAATTCATTTCTTTCATTCCGATAGAAACCAGATTATAAAAAAAACAATAGGTAATGAATCCTAGATGATAATCATCACTATCGAATGATTACATCATGAATGTGATAATTTCCAGTTAACATTGTGCAACTGGCCCGCGCATGCTTAGTCAGTCCTCACTTCCCATACCTCGTCCTGTTGAGGTCTCATTCTCAAATACTTCGCAACTGTGTGTGACTCGTCCTTTAAGTTCGGCGTATTCTGAATTACTATCATCTGTGTTAGCTTTAATTGTTTACTTCTGTCTACTTGGTATTGGTAAGTTATAAATTTTAAATGAATATGATTATTAAGAATTTAATATATAGGTATCACAATTTATGATGAAATATTTTACCTATCACATTTTCAAAGTATTTCTGCTATCATTCATCTTTCCTATGTTTATGGATGCAGTTTTAGTTTTTTACTTTCTTTTAGCTCATATTACCCTTTTAAACATGCGTTTCCAAAATCAATTTGCGATTTTTACATTCAGAAAACTAGTTTTTTTCTACCTAGTCAATCCTGCAGCTAATTCGTTTTTAACATCTAACACAGTGCTAAGACTTTTCACTCCAAACCCTATTTGTTACTTAATACCGTGCATTTTACACCGTCCATTAGGTCTATGTATAGAATTACGCGGCTGAACCGTGAAACCGTACGCCGCATCGGCCATGTCTTCCGATAGCTGACTAATGATGACGGATTGTCCGCTTTATCTATGAATAATACATACGACGTTGTTACTGTAACGTTCACCGGATTTTTACGTTACAATTATTACGTCAGGTTTTATTATATTTGTTACTTAATGCATTTTCTCGTCGAATTGTGTTTTTCTTATCAAACATTGTTCTATATCGATGACGTTGTTATCATATTTATGCTATTGTTCGATAAGAGTTTTTTATATGTCCTATTGCATTCCGTGAAGTATAACTACATTTCGTGAACTTACCTACCTACAGAACACAGTCATTTTTATTTCATACATTATTGACGGGTTCAGTGTTATTCGTATGTAAATCCTATATTTAGTATCGCCGGCAATTGTCTGCATCTCCAGACGGAATATTTGTGTCTGTTCTATCTTGTCTGTATCGACGGTGCTACATTTTGAATTCCATTCGATGAATGAGAGTGTTCGCTGATAGTCCATTAGCGAAGTGTTGTCTTTCCCTCTGTATAGTTTTCCAATTGTTTTTTCTCCTTGCTGTCTTCCGATTTTCTGTTTGCATAGAATCGTTTTTAAAGTGCTTGCCTATCAGAACTGTATTTATAACTAGCGAAATACTCATTAAACATCAGACTGAAAAGATTTTAAGCAGACCGTGGTAAATAATTTACAGACAGAATTCAGCCACTTGACAACAACGGTAAAGCTATTATTAAAACATGAAGGTTTTATCTTCTTGAGATACCTATTTATAGCCGTACTTAAGTAAAAATTTATTTAATTTTGAAAACAAAAGTAGGTTTTAACATAAATGTTTTCCGAAGACAATTTAAATTGAAACAGTAAGAACAGCAGAGCGAAAATAATTTGTTCAGGCTCTTGAAAAATTTGTCAGCACTCGTAACAAGCTGCCAATGATTTTCTTATGAATTTATGAGACTACAAAATGAATGCAATGGTTCATTTAACTCAACATACATTAATAGCTACGTGTCTTACATTTCTTAATTTATGTGTGGCTTTTTCGTAAGTTCATCGAAAACTCTTTGATACTTGTGTAACTTGACGAGCTCTTATCATCCCAAAGGAGTATTTATCATCCTTACCGTGCTGAAGCAAATTCAGTTCAATGACCCCTGGCCACACTGCACCGAAATAACTCTTCCACGTCGACTCTCACTGAAATTGTCAAAGCATGTCGTGTCTTCTCGTCTCATTTTAATACCAAATTAACTCGGTACTATCCATAAACATTTTCGCGTGTTCCCACCGAGCTATCATCCAGTTTGGTCTGGAAATTATCGAAGTACTTGACTCGAGCGTGATAATGATAATTATGCCAATCGAGATTCTCACAATATATTTATGCGACGTGATTAAGTAATATTATAAAACTGGAATCGGTATCACGCATTGCCGGGCGGTTGTCGTAAAAAGTTATCTGCACGCGTGATTTTCGGGCTCCCGAGTGTCCAAGTCGGTAATAAGTTGCACGAGCGAGGCACGGCCCGCGCCGCCACCGGCCGCGGCCGCCATTCGCGACGCAACCGCCGCGCGAGCCCCACGCCCCGCGCACCAGCGAACAGCTGATCACACAGACGCCGGCAGAACCCAAACACAACAACCCTAACACATACCCCATTGGAACCCAAGTGACACCAACCATGGTAAGCGGAGCTACAGACAGTGTTGTGACAGAACCAGTGAACGTGTCAGTTTACAAGTGCCGTATTTACATACACCCGCGATGTCGCCGGCTAAGATAACAGCGTCGCATGCAAGTGCTAAATACGTCTCGTTATAGGTGCCATCACCAATGTTTAGTGCCAAAATGTTAAATAAACAATGCCCAATGCGTCGTTATGTAACTTTTCTGTGTTTCTATTCGAGCGGTTCGGTTATTTTCGTCCACAAGTTGTCAATATTCCAAGGTACGGACGTAATATTCAGTGTTTACGATTAAACAATCGGGTGTCGCGATCGGTGGCGTAGTTTGTTGACTGTTCCTTGTTGCCGGGTGCCTGGTCAGTTTAAATCACTAAATTTCTGTGGCACTGACAAATTCTTAAGATCTTTTCGTGATAGTGATTTGATAACATTGTATAGAAGGCCCCATACAGCAAACATAACATTCATGTTCTCAAATCAATATTGTTCCAAAAATGCCCACAACATAGGCAATTTCAATGATCCATCAAAATATTTGCTTCCAATACTGCAGCCGCAACCAACGCGAAGCGCGGTGCAGCAGAACGAATATCTGCGTTAACTAAAATTAGCGTGTCCCCCCTCTTCCCCCCTCCGTTACATAACCACGCCACCGCGGCCTTGACTCCTGCGCAGCCGAGTCGCCGCGCCATTGGTGGAAACTAAACTGAGTCAACGCTGCATCAATACATCAATATTCATATTTGTATTCAACTCTGTGGCAGTAACTATTAAGAAATAAATAAACTGGTCTTTGTAGTTATACCTCTGATTGATTCGGGCGCTTGACAGTGTTGACAAAATTTAATGGTGATGCTCCATTGAAGTTATAATTTTCCCCTCTTTTGTCACGTCCAACTGTCTCGGTGTCTTCGATTACGATAGGATTCCCATTATCTAATCTAATCGTATCGACCTTGAATGTTTATAATTTAGCAAATATTTTATCAAGTTAAGTAGGTATATCGTCTGCTGATGTCGTATCTGATGCTCAAACACGCTGTTGTTTTTGCATGCCATTGAATTCCTAATCACCAACGTTGTATTATATTATGCGGCTTTAGTCATTTACAACTCGGCTATAATTAACTTACTCAACAATGCTAAGAGGAGCTTGTACACACATCTCATCGTGTGCATAAATATTTCCTCTATGTGTTACTTCTGCAAAACAATATCTCTCGAAGTTATTCTATTTCTAAGATTGCTTCAATCGATATCTATCAATTAGTTGATTGGTATCATTGATGCTTCGAATCGTGTTATTCATAAACAACAAAACTAGCTTCACCCACGTAATCCTGCGTCGTAATACAATCACGTGACAATGCAATACCTAGAGTATTTATGTATTTATATCCATAACGAATGGTGGCTCTAAAAATCATCTAGATACAATATTATTTATTTGTACACAACAAAAAATCATACGGTACACAGCAAACGAATACGGCGGACTTATCGCTTTAAGCGATTTTTTCAAGACAACCTTTCGGTGGAAGAATATAAATTTATCTATAAAAGTTTTTGCATATTTTTGTTAGAAATGATCACGTAAGCAATTTGCGTGTCTCGGCGCGGCCATCGGGTGGCGTCGCCGGTTCAATCGGAATCACGGCCAAGGCCGAGCCAACAGCTGTTCCACTCTGAGCGGTAGAGTATCAACAATCGCCTTTTAATACCGTTTCCTGTGTAACGATTTCTATACTACATGCAATGCATCAACCTGTCCGTCTACAGAGATTGATCGTGAACTTGAAACTTCATAACAACAAGTCGATAGGTACGTGAGGGATGGCATTCGGCGTATGCAGTCGGCGGAGGCTGGAACAATCGATAGTCCAGTGCGTTTCTGCGCGCGCATCTACTTTCACTGCTCTTCTTGTGAATGGCCGCCTTCTATCCCTTGGGGGGTGAATTCTTCGGCAAGGTCGTCCACAAGGCCGCCGCTGTAGGCATCTCTTTTACTCGCACCGTCACCACCATGCTCCATCCCTCTAGATTCACTTTCGAGCGTAAATGCAATCCGAGAAACACACCCCCATACGATTTATTACTTGGACGCGATGGCGCGTGTTTTGGTTACGTCGTCGCGTCGGAAATGGCGACCAAACTTCTCGTTCGGAACACCGATTGCGACAGACGTTTCAATTTGTTTGTCTCATTTTGTAAACAAATTTGGAAAATTGTTTTTATGTCTCTTGTTCTTACAGACAAAGTCTGGCGCTAAATGTTGTTTTCTATTAGATTTGCTTGTACAACTTAATCGAAAGGTGAATGAAAACTTGACCCAGCGATATAGATAGGCTGCCGTATCAGCAAGTTAATATGGTCGCCATCATATTTTACATTGGTTTATCAGTGCTTATCGCAAGATCATTGACGTATTTGTCCCCAAGGAACATCTAGCTTAGCCTTTAGGTCATCTATTAGTTGAGCGTTGATAATAAGTCCTTGCCTATTAAGTTTGTAACGTTATCAGGTATCGGCTATATGCTTCACACGATTGCTGACACTTCTCGAGTGCACACGTATCCACTCTGGTTGTCCGGAAATATTTTCGAGTTCTTTATTATAATTTAATCATAAGTTACTCAAGTATTTTTTAGACTCTATTCAGTGACTTCACCATTAGCCGTGTTCGCGAAGTATTTCGTACGAATAATAAATTATTTAACGGTTTGACGTCAAGTTGGGCTGAATATTTTCAGTGTGAGTTACGTTTTTGCAAATTTATTCAAGTCTGTTTTGTTGCTATCCTTCATTAAATGTATTTTTAGTTATTTCCATGTTGTAGACGGTTCTTTACTTAGGTTCAGTCTATTTATATTGTAGCTCTTAGGTTCATCTATGCTCCAAGATAAGATGTTTACTTGAGTCGTTTGATTTTATTATTTATTTATCTTACGTCCTTTGCCAACATCTCGTCACGTTTTGCTTCTGCCATGTGCTTCATAAGTGTTTACCGTTTATTTACCTATTTGTTGTATGTAAAATATATCGATTTAATTATAGAAGTCATACCTATTATTATTTAATTATAATCTGTAGAAAATATTAGAATAAAATCGGGTTTAACTTTTCTGATATTTATTAACTTTTCACAACATTTTGTTATCGATTTCAAAAATGTAGGAGGTAACTTTGATCGGACGACTATAATAAACATACTTCTGGTCAATTTATTCCTCTTATAAGAGTCCTAATACAATGATTGGTACGCCCGCGCTCGGCCGATCCGCACAATATACGAGTAGCTATAGCAATACGCGGCCTTGGACATTGTTGACTTACCGCGTGCGCTCACAAACACCGACGATACATTGTTCCCGCTCGTTTTGTCTCCATTATCGCCGGCCCGCGACGTATTCGCTTCTAATCACTGTAATAATTCACCGGCACTTGTGAACGGCGGTAGACGTACAAACGCCCGTACGGGCTGAGATTAGCACGAGTCTGTTTTGTCCGCAGCGGTATCGAGTGCAGAGATGAGGTGTTCGCCGCCCACCAGCTGCAACATGCGGACCTGAAGCCTCCGCTGGACGAGGAACCCGCGCTTGAGGTGCCCACCGCGGCGCCCGAGGAGGAGAGACCCATACCCGTCACTGAATCTATCTTTGCGCCGCGCAATAAGGAAATGAATGAAGGATTTCTCATGTTCTCTCAGGACGAGGGTAGAACAAGTATGTACCGCTCTTGTCTGCTAATGATATTCTTCAGTTCGGGCAGGTATTGTGACGTACATCTTCCTTTCCAGTGTTTAAGGAGGAGCCTGAAGATCTGACGCACCTGGCGCCGACCGCCGGCGACGCGTGCATCCCGCTCGAGAACAACGTGTTCGAGATGCTGGACGAGTTCATACTGAGCGACAACTACTGCAGCGGCTTCCTGGGGGACGCGGGCTCGCCCGGGGACTCGCTGGGCGACTCGCTCGCCGGGGACCCCTTCCTCATCTCCTCGCCCGAGACACAGGTACGCACGCTTGCTGCAGTCATATAGCTTTGTCGCTGATCTGGGTTTGCTTCTCTTGAACGGTATTCTAAGGGCCTGGTTCTTTCAGGAGACGGACTCGTCATGCGAACAGTCGTTTCTACTGACAGAGCTGTCGCTGGACGCGTTCGACGCGCGCTCGGACGAGCTGGACGGCGGCAAGTCGCCCTTCATCCCCATGGCGGACGAGCTGCCGCTGCTGGAGCCGGCCGTGATGTGGGGCGCGCTGCCCGAGGGCGTGAGCCTCGCCAAGCCCGCGCCGTCCGAGCCCGCGCCCGCGCCCGCGCTGCGCTCCCTGCTGGCCGCGCCCCCCACCGGCCCACCGCCGCACGATCTCATCACCAATATATACTCAGATCAAGGTAACACAACACCGAAACAAATGAATTACGATGTTGTTCAATGACAGTCTACTACATCGAAGTGCATGTTTCAGGTCTGATCCCCAGCAGAGCGGTGTCGTCGTGGGACACGGGCGTGAAGCGCGTGATCAAGCAGGAGGAGGCGCCGGCGGCCAAGCGCGCACGCCGCAGCCCCTCCCCCCCGCGCGCCCCGCAGCCCGCCCCGCAGCCCGCAGCGCCGCGCTCCAGCGTGCTCATGAACCTGCTGGTGAGCGGCTGCGACGTGGACGCCGGCTACATATGCATGGTGCAGAGCCGGCCCCGCAAACCCCTCAAGGCCTGAGCGCCCCCGCCCCCCAAGCGAACTGTGATAAAGCGTCCAGTGTCCAGCCGCGAGCCACTACTTGTGTTCATTGTGATATTGTTAGGTCGCGCGTCAAGTGACTGGAGTAAACTAGGGTCGATCTTCCGTGGACTTTTGATGTGCTATCGCCTGAAGGCGTTAAACAGATTAGTTTTGTAGGTGGTCTAAGTAATGTAGTATTGGTTGTCGATGAAGTCGGATCGCGACGGTCGTGAGTGTGAGAGAGGACCGCCGCGGCGGCAGGGTGAGTGTCCAACAGACGCATATCAGTGGCGTTTAGACGTTCCTAGGAATCCTAGGCTAGCTCTCGGTGTTATGATTGCCGCGCACTCGGTCTTATGTTACACCGGCTAATGTAATTATGTTCAGTGTAAATGGTTCGTTTCTTTGATTGGTGCATGCGTTTGCAATTATACATGCATTTTTCATGGTTAAAATGTTTTTTAGAATTATGTTGCGTAGTTTCCGTATATTGCATAGCACAAATAGTTTTGATCAATAATTCTTATCAGCTGAATGTTCGCGCACCATTTTGACTGCAAAAGAAACTCTATTTTTAATTCGTTGTTCATGTGTTGTATGTATAGTGTTGGTTATATCGATAATGTTGGTCACGATACTCACGATAAAACGCGGGCTAACATTTCTCAGAGGTTATCGATATTTATTTTTTGTTATCGTTTTTTGTACATCGAAATATGTGTTTAGTTATAGGTGTAAATAGTTGTTTTGTAATTTAATATTTCGTGTCGAATGTCCGTTGTGAAGAATGCGAGCGTGTGTAGGTACCCGCTGGTACTTGGAAGTATTCAGTTGTCAGTTACTGCCAAACGATAAAAAGTACAATATATGTAGGAACAAGTAGATTATTTTATTTATACGCTATCTAGCTCCACAGGGAAATATCTGGAGAAGCTGAGGAAATCCTGTCAAAACAATTATGTAAATTAGAAATAGATCTTAAAGTTATTCAATCTAAAACTGCCGTGGTGGTTGTTTTTGATATTCAGGTTTCACGATATTTTGATAGTTGTAATGTCCAATGTCTTTTTAGTCTCTTTTGGAAAAAAGTCAGAATATTTAACGATCAAACTATAAATAGTCGTCGTTTTTGAGAAGTGTTCTACTCATTTATATGGTTTTTATAGTTGATAGACACCTCTAGTGTTTAGGACATACTACCTACTCGAAATCTAGATATTTAATGCTTCACCATTTTTAAAGCCATGTTCAGATGTTTATATAAAAATACTATCTACCTAATAGTTTACATGTACCAAGTTAATCAAACGCGCCAGTGCCATTGGCGTGCATATTATGAAAAGTTAGAAAAGCCTCTATTTTCCTGATCTAATTAAATGTACTAAATGTTTATGAAATCAACAAAAAATACGATCAAATAAAATATTAAACTAGAGCTGGTAACAAGATGCATATTGATTTTATTTACCCCCTAAAGCCTTTTCCCATCCCACCCCGTCCCAACCGGCTACAATTCTACAACGATTTTGAAACAACATTCGATTGTTTATGTTTGTGTTCTGATATGTGGAGTGAAAGGTTATCGGATAATATTAGAAAAACACTATTACAAAATATCCTATGATAGACATAGGAATATTTCGTGATAAAATGCTTGACTTAAATGGTTGATTGGTTAAATAGTGAGCCTATTTAATAATAAATAATAATGAAATAAATCTATTAGAGGAATACTTTTCGTGTAATACATGCATTCCTATAATAATTTACATATTAGGTATATTACGTAAAGGTATTTAACCAACTGTTGAAAAATCTGCCCTAACCTGTTAACTGCCTAGCGAGGATCCTTCCAAGATATAACACGATGTCAATTGTGCCTGATTTCTGGCAAACAAGCTGTGTTAACCCGTAATCATTTTTGTACACAATATACTTTGTTGTGTTTTCAGATCTTTTCCATGTAGTCAGCTTTAAAATACCGGAAAAGCTAGAAAATTCTTATCAATGTCGCTACAGGGCACCGGGTTATCTCAAACATAAATTTAGATTAGGTTTTACTATCTTAACTACCTAGCCATCCTAGATCTACCAAGCACTATGGAAAAAATCAGAGTACTATTTTAATTCAATAGTCTATCCAATCTATAGGTAGCTACATAAATATTGGGGTGCTATGTTACAAGGTTGGTCCTATTTGGAATAAATAATAAGAAACGTAATTTTTTGAGTCTATCTAATTTGCCGTAGTATCAATGTCTCAATTCTATCCTACTGTAAAATGTATCCCAAGAAAGTGTTTTTTTAGTGAAATGTGAGACAGCAGTGATAAGTCTGGCAGCGTAGACAAAATGACATAACTTGATATAAACTTCACTCCCAAAGTCTCATCAAAAACTACAAACTCCGGACAACTTTATCCAACTTATTCCAAAGTCTTAATTAACTCTTAGCTTTAGCTTTAGCCACAAACAATTCTCTATCACCCCTATTACGATTGTCAGTCGGTCGTTAATTCCTTCCTTTTTATTACAAGGGATCTTTTGCAAGTGACCAGATTCCCAATTCTCTGTTCGCTTTGCAGAGCAATCGCTACTAACTGCCATTAAGGAAACTATTTAGACATGAAGTGTTAAATTATAATATGAACATATAAATTAGGCTCTAATCATAAAGTTTAGGGAAGAAGTGGGCCACTTTATCTCGAATCTTGATAGAATTTCGATTAGTATTCTTAATAGCAATCTACCTACAATAAAAACTATAGATACTATTGGCAATTAATTTTATTTGAAGCAAACGATACTCCGTTAAACAGAGGTTAATGAATTTATTAAGAACTTTAAGAATCGGTAACAAACACAGTTTCGACTCTTATTGCCATTCCAAAAGTCGAAATTTGTGTACCTACTTACTTAGCTTAGCTTAGCATACAAGATAGCCTATACAAACGATAGACCTATGAGACCCAATTCCCCAAATTCTCCAGCTGAATGGGAATAGGGCGTCGGATAACATCCACTTTAGGTGAACCCGCGATATCTGAAAGGTCCCCCCGAGGAAAGCTCGTAATAAGGACTCTGCGTTTTATGGCGGCGCGGATTGCGGTGACCTCAAAATGTAATGGTCTCAGCAAGTGTTTTTCGGTATTCCTTAAAGGGCCAGTTCTTATATTGATATGGGATTAGAAGGAAATGTAACTTAGGTAACCGATGTTAATATCTCCGAAGAGTATGAGTTTCAGCGACGTTACTTACTTTGCCATATAAATTAATGGGGTACCCTAGGCAGTAAGCGACTGACCACGTAATTGACTGACTTATTCTTTCACCACCTTGTGTTTGTCACCGACACATGCTAACTGATGATAGAAAGTCAGAGCCCCTCTTTTTCAAAGCAAGAATGCACCATAAAAATATTAATTATAGTTAAAGAATTGTACGTTTTTCTCGAAAATGTAATATACATGTACTCTATGTATGCGCGTTAATCGATTTTCAGTGCTTTGTACGGAGTATCGAGGCTGAAATATGAATTGAATACGGTATGCGTCGGTATGACGGTATTCGTTGTCGACTATCGACATTTTGACAAGGGATGAAGGGCGCTATACAGACTGGCACACAATTTCATTATAACAAGATTTTGTAAAAGTTCTTAGCGTAGTTTCAGTAAACATGTAGCTTTTAAATTCTCTTTATATTGGATGCAATCAGACGCTTTCATAGACGATAGTCTTAATTGAAATTTACATTATTGTAAGACTATCGACAAACACAGTAAAAATTCTTATTTAATTATATTATAGTAGGTATTATAATATAGCTGGAACAGCTAATGCGCAGATACTTACACTTATCTGAGTTAAACTCAACACTTATTAATTAGAGAGGGTCAGGAGCTGACATCTAGTATCTAAATGACATGTACCTAACTACCTACATACATAGGTATAATTTACAAATGCTTCAGTGCAGATTAGGTACATATTTACCTAATGTTATGATTATCCAATCATAACAAGTACTTATAGCAAAAATACATACTTAGATACATATACGAATAGGTATAGGTTGCGTAAAATGTATACTAGGTAGGTACTTACTTATTTACTAGGTAATACTTAATATAAGGTCACATCCTTTCCATCCTTTAATAATTAGGTCACATCCCTTAGGGCTATTTATTACAGATACTGCCTTATATAAGAACTTTATACTGTAAAACAAAGAAAACAGATTGCTTTCACAGAGTGGATCAGTCAATTTGTATGCATGTTGAGAATCTCGAGACAAATAGCGGTTGAGTGGCTGCTGCTGGATATTGAGATTAAAATCAAAGCCATTGTTGAAGAGGACATCTATTTTTCTGCAAAATATGAATGTATTTTTGTCTAATTTTAGGATATGTGACAAGATGTGATTATTTATTTAACTGCAGTAAATAACACAGACTGAACAGAATTTAATGAACGGATTAATTCAGGTGTCTGTAAAAATATCCAGGCAATAACTTAGGATTTGATCTCGACACTGGACAGCCTATCGCAGTCCGATTAGGTCTGTACGATAGTGAAGGGATGTACATGTCTGGAGCTTTAAGGATGCAAATCTCTATCAAAAGCTTTCGCGAGTCGTGGTATCTTGTTTGTAGATATTTATCCAATTATGATATTTGTGGAGGTGTTAGTTCCAGCAGCTGGCTCTCCAAAAACCTATGTATCTAATGTAAACCAATCTATTCTGAGGCATCAAGCGATCCAACAGCAAGCTTAGTTTGAGTGACTAGTAATCCACAGTGGCCTCAATATTTCCTATTCGCTGCGGTTAGGCCAGCTTCTCTGTGGTAAATCACTAAAGGATAGTTTCCAAAGGCTTGTATCATTTTAATAGCATTCATTTTTCTCTTTTTATCGTTTGAATGTTGTTGTTGATAGGCCTTTCTAACACTTTACTATGTCAGTCTAGGGCTCTAGGCAATTTCATCAAAAATATTTTCATAAGCAAATAAATTCGTGAAACTTATACCGAAATTTTGATAATTTTTATACTGATTTCAAAGTAGCTCTCGCGATTACATAACTAAAGGATATCGTGATAGATTTAAAAGCTGAAATAAGTCCGCAGCTAAACTCTAGCATTATGTCGTCAAAGGTTCAATGTCCTACTCTGAGTGGGTTCAGTACAATGGCGCGGCTTATCCTCCCGAGTGTTACGACTGTGGGGTCTTAAACCGTATTACATTGGGGTTTATTTGCCAAATCACTCTTGATTGGAGTGCAAGTGTGTAGGCATGGCCTGTTGGGGATTTCACTAAGAAATACGTTTATTCTGCTATAACGTGTGATTTTTCTATGAAATATCCTAGATTGTTAAGCCTATGTTTGGTTCGAGTGTAGGTGCGTTAATGTCGTGGACCAAGTATCCATTACATCAAAACAAAATAATTTAATACTAGGACATCGTCCAATCAACCGCAAACATAATATCGACCTGACGGATCCGAATACATAATTGACACGAACGGTCTACGAATAAAAGTCGAAACGCATATTCAATCCAGTATGCCTTGAGCGAGATATCGGGAACGCTGCAAGCCGTCATAGAATAATTCTTCGGCTTTCACAGAAGAATCGCCTTTAGCGATCGGCGCGAACGCAGAATCTGTGTCAATGAGCGCGGCCCATCTGTCACATCGCAATGAACAGTTGCATTCGCAGTCAATCTAAATTCCTCAGTAGCGCGCGCGACTAAAAAGGAGTTTTTAGAATCGTTTGTAGAATTGAAGCCAGTTTCAACGCCTTTTTTATCCATTCTAGATAACCTACCTACAAATCAATATGCATCTGTGTTTAACTGATATTGTTTATACCCAAAGCCTATGCGTAACAAATGTCTTCTTCCATCTGATGTACCAAACTAAAGCAAAATCCTTCTGCGCATTTCAGGATATACCCCGTCCGGCCCAGCCGATACCGAGCCGGGTGACTCTGCAGCCGACCGCCAACGT
Source organism: Plutella xylostella (assembly GCF_932276165.1). NCBI lineage: Eukaryota > Metazoa > Arthropoda > Insecta > Lepidoptera > Plutellidae > Plutella > Plutella xylostella. The sequence continues at coordinate 8,906,879 of NC_064005.1, forward strand.
TGGACCTATTGGACCCCAGCAGCTCCTCATGCAGACACGGAAACTGTCGCCACACGCCGCCACCCCCACCGTCACACAAGTACCCAAGATCCAGGTATCACCAACAACGGCCAACACCATCCGTCCAATCACCAACCCTATGTCGCCGCTAAGCCTAAGCATAGACACGTCAATGTACGGAGTGTATGGAAGAAATTGCAGCCCAGCCATAAGTCCGGCACAGAAGGAACGCCTGCTAAGCCCGTATTCGACACCACCATCAATGTCACCGGCTGAAAAATACACTATTTACAGCCCCAGTGGCACCCCAACGCAGGTCTTACAAAGCAATTGTGACCCGTACCTGACGAATAAGTCAGTGAGTCCATCGATTGGGCTTCAGAGGGATACACAACAGGAAATGTTAATGGATCCTTCAATGGCGGCAGACTTCTGGTCAGACGCTGACATGATCCTGACAGCGTTTGACGATGTCAGACTATAGTAGTGTAGGCTGCATTGTGAGTGAAACGGGGTAGTTTTTGTAGGGTGCTGTAAATTGTTGTGCAAAGGAGGATAAATTATGTAAAAATACTGATATAGTGACTAAGAGGTTTATTAGGTTTCAGAAGCCTATTAATGATGCGTTTTGAATTAAATGATGGTTTTTTTCTGATTTGTGAGTGTTCTTGAAAATAATTAATTTCCATGCCACGGTTAGTTCAAAACGTATCACAAGTTGGTATACCTTCATAAATTAGGTACAGCTACAAGCTAATATTATAATATCGAAGGTTGCTTTAAATCGATCTGCATGGTACAGTGTGTAACGACTCGGAGGAAAGACCGACAAACCTATACGTCACGGTATATCAAACTGAACTAAAGTTTCACTCACTTCATGTAAAAGCCGCAAACTATAAAATTTGAATATGAATAACGACAGAGCTTATACGAAAATGTTTTTGACTAGAATATAAGTATAGTTTTTATATTATATACATAGTTTTAATATTAATTTTAAGTCAAAGTTTAAGGTCTTTAATAATAAAATCGGTTACTGGTAAGACCTTTTTGTTTAGAACGCCTAATTGATTGAAACTTTTTGAATATTATTCTCTTCTGCCGATATTGAAAAACTTTACTCTGATCGGGAGTTTACAGTCAGCTTTTCTACTACTCTAAAGATAAATTTAACGAACACTGCTCTGTTTAAACATCCTATGGCATTGATTTAAAATTTTGGTCCGAAACATTGTTAAGAATACTTATGGTATGGTAATAAGTTGGTACCTATATTTATGTATAGATTATACCATAGAATAACGAGACTAGCACTTGTACTTGTTATTCTATGATTATACTTACCTGTAATTAATGATCAAATCTTTATACTCACTTAGAATATAAGTTTAACATCTATATCACTCATAAGAAAGTACCTATCTATGTATGTATATAATCATTTTTATTATTTTTACTATTATTTCATAAATCATGATCAAAACTTCACACCTCCTCTCCTTTTTCTCATGAAATACCTATGTTTTTCTTTCTTTATATTATTCTGTGAGGCTAGATAGTAATGTAGATAACCTATACAATTCGAATCATATTTTCCTTTTTATTTTAAGATTTAAAACTATATGCCACCAGAAAGTAAATAATACTATAGGTACATTATTATACTAATAATTTTACTTGTTACAACGTTTTACCTTAATCTATAGTGGGTACAGATAAAGTACAACGAAATTATAAGTAATATGATCACGTTTTAAATAAAATGCAATTATTTTCTATGTCAAATATCTTAAAGAAATGTTATTAACACATTAAATATTTTGTATACTTATAGCCACATATCTATTGTAATTTAAAATTACCAACTTAGCTAAGTTTTTCATAGTTTTGTAAATCTATGGAAAAGTAGGTAAGTATGTAGTGTATGTATAGGTACTTTGGAAAAGGTCAACTTTTATCTGTGAGGTAGGTAAGAAACTTACATTTTCTCCACTGTATCATATTCTCAATTGAATTGTTAATAATTATTACTAAATAACGGGTAAGCTGTTTAAAACAAAAGTAAGTACATTTTTTTTAAAGATTTTTCTTAGTACTGCCGTATTCACGTTCCATCTTCAGTTATAATCGGGTGTCAGTAGTAGGTAGATAATTATTTAATTCCGTATGATGTTGTACTTTTTGTCATTTGAAAAGAGTATAGTAGTTAGATGTGTTACATAACTGATAGCCCATTGATATAAAATGTAGGGTATTTGATTTCATTGTAAAAAAGCACAAAATCTGTATTTTTTTGGGGCCTGGATAACGTTATGTAGATAAGTTTTAAAAAGTTAATAATGCTATGTAAGTAATTTTTTCATAATTTATGTTATTATGTGGGCATCTTATAAGTACCTCAATAAATAAGATGGTCACAAATTATGTGTGTAGGTATGTTATGTACCTACGTTATGAATCTTGGTAAATTAATGTAATTAGCATTTATATTTTTTAACACTTATGTTATGAAATGTTAAAATGTATGGGCGGCGGCCATATACGATTATACACCATGTGTGAGGGGTCAATAATAAAAATGACATGCTACTGCCAATATTATCTAAGTACTCTAGTACTAGTTTAGTAATTAGAACTAGTTATTTGTAAGTATCTAACCAAAATATCTTGAAAATCTTAACTGTGCCATAGCAAAATGTGTTGAAAATTATCTTATTGAGTAATAACAATTCTAATAAATGTCTAGGTATGGAAGTTATCAATAAAAATCTATGTTTTGATTACTTATAATAAAAAATGTCTTTCTATCATAAAAAAAGGAAAAGGAATATCTTCGAAAAGTAAAATCAAATTGTAAATAAGATATTATTGTTTTGTAATTAGCTCATAAATACATATTACGTAATACGATATTCCACAGACTTTTCATTGCTCCCATCCCATTATCTTAAAGCCTGTGTAGTCTTCATAATGTACCAAACAGTACTTTTTCGTTGTCATCAGTGTCCGCTAGAGGCGCCACTTTGTATGTTAAAATAAATAACATACAAACTATAGAATCTCTAACATTAGGTACCTACCTAATTTATCTTCAAATTGGCTAAACTAAAACTGTGAAGACAAGTTACAGTAAGTAATATGTATAATTAGAACGACCGGGCCTCGGCGTCGTTACATATGAGTCCTATGTTCAGCAAAAAATGGCCCGTTAGCTGATGATCTTCTAGCGTGTCGGTGACAAACACTATAGTTGCTCACCGTGGTGAAAGGCCAGAGTAGCCAGAGAATAGCGTCATTGTCAGTCCCTGAGTGCCCTGTGTACGTCTGACGTAGGTACCTACAGTTGGTACGGTCAGGGGCAGAGAAACCTGACCCCCCTCTCATAGTAACAATGCTTCTGAGGGGGGTCAGGTTTATCTGTACGTCACTCGGGGAGGCTCGTTACGTGAATCCTACGTTGATGGGGATGACAGAGGAGAAGTGAATCTAGCTGAGCTTGCTTGGTAAGTAAGTAGGGTATTAGGTGAAAATCAAAGAGGAACTCATTGTACACCACACGGCATGCGCTGATAGCCTGGCAAATATGACTATATAACTGGAAAACATTAGACAGTGTTTAAATAATTTAGGTACAAATAAATAGTGATGAGGATGAGCAGTAAAGTGTCTTTGCCAACTGCTGTCCTTTTTTATACCTGACTGCCGAAGAAGGAGGGTAATGTTTTTTTTGCACACTTATTTCTCAGGCTGTACCAATGTACTTAGTACAGTAGGTATTTCACAAATGATTTTTGAACACAGCACAGCGTAGATCTCCGAATAACGATTCAAGTGTGATTCCTTATTCTGATGACGACCGTGACATGATGGCGTTTTGTTATTGCACCAGTAGTTTTTCTTCGTTATACAATCGAACTACTCAAAATTTAACATCAGCAAAAGACTGTTTAAAACTTTTTTTTTCGTATTATGGCTAATGTTTTTGCTTTATTGTAAATTAATTCAAGTATTTTTGTTTGTCATAAATGTAAATAAATTGAAATGCGTTTAGTTTCAACAACAGATGACATTGTAAAGTTATGAATGAAAAAAGCAGAAATAAAGGCATTGTCTATATGTATGTTGAATCATCATTTATAATATCTTATAAATTTTTCCTTTATTTAATTATTATAATAAAGAAAATGTTCATTATTATTTAGCTGCTTTTCCTCATAAAAAACCTATTTTACGAAAATTGGCAACCATAGACAATTACTATTTATGTCCGCCATTCATTCCGATTCATTCTTTTGACTCTTTTGAGTTGCTTTTTCGTTTTACGATATAATCCAAACGAGCACGTTATTTGTTATCAACGTATAACCATCACACTGAAATAATTACGACGATATCTTCAAAACCAAAGAAACTACGCGTCGGAGGACTCAACCTCTACGCAAGTGTTACTCCGCAATCGTCTGACGTGATCATTTCTTGAGACTTCCAGTGATGCTTCCCTTTTACGTTATCGGTTGCGACGTCCGTCTGTCGAGTGCCTGATGGTGTGTGAACTATGTGCGAATAATCGAAGCTCGCACAGAGAGGACCTACAATGGGGGCTTTCCTGAACAAGCCTGAGACGAAGAAGTACAACGAGCATGGGGAGGGCAACGGGCTGCGCTACGGCGTGGCGTCCATGCAGGGCTGGCGCGTGGAGATGGAGGACGCGCACCACGCGCAGTCCACGCTGAACGGCACGCTGTCGGACTGGTCGTACTTCGCCGTGTTCGACGGGCACGCGGGAGCGCGCGTGTCGGCGCACTGCGCGGCCAACCTGCTCGAGTGCATCCTGCAGACAGACGAGTTCCGGCGCGAGGAGGTGGCGGCGGCCATCCGCGCCGGCTTCCTGGACCTGGACAAGAAGATGCGCGAGCTGCCCGAGCTCAGCAACGGCGAGGACAAGTCGGGCTCCACGGCCGTGTGCGCCTTCGTGTCGCCCGGCAAGATCTACATCGCCAACTGCGGCGACTCCCGGGCCGTGCTGGCGCGCGCCGGCCAGCCCGTGTTCGCCACGCGCGACCACAAGCCCGAGCTGCCGTCGGAGAAGTCCCGCATCGTGAGCGCGGGCGGCTCCGTGATGATCCAGCGGGTGAACGGCAGCCTGGCCGTGTCGCGCGCGCTGGGCGACTACGAGTACAAGAAGGTGCGGAACCGCGGCCCGTGCGAGCAGCTGGTGTCGCCCGAGCCGGAGGTGTCTGCGCTGGAGCGCGCGGACGAGGAGTTCCTGGTGCTGGCCTGCGACGGCGTGTGGGACGTCATGAGCAACGAGGCGCTGTGCTCCTACGTGCACTCCCTGCTGCTGCTCACTGACGATCTGGAGGCCATCACCAACCAGGTCATAGACACCTGCCTCTACAAGGTAAACACAACCATCATAATAACACTTTAATTGTAATAGAGTCTGGCTTGTGTTTTGAGACTATCATAACATTCATAACACTAGTAAATAGAGGTAAATCAGTAATTCACCTCAGCCTACCCAATAAGGGGTTTCAGGCAGGTGTTTTTATAATGTTTACTAGCAAGGTGGCAACTGTGGCAGACAAAATATACTATCAATTAAATGAGTACAAAAAAATATTTAAAGATATGAAGGCCACAACTGGCTCTCTTTAAGCTTACTAAGTTATTTTCCACTTTATTAACTAGTCTTAAAGTATCAAATTTCAAGATGTCTCCAATGCAGTAATCTTTTCTGATAATATTCTTGTAATGAACTTTAAACATAGTAATAATGTACTATCAGAATGAGATCATCACAGTAAATATATTTTTATCTTGGTGTAAAGATTGAACTCATTATCTCAATGATAACGTGAAATGGTAACCAGATTGGAAGCATTGAATCATTGTTTGGGCTTTCATTATTGCTGCAAAAATAGTGTGTGTTGGATGCTACTATGGAAGCACAGCATAAGCAATAAATAACATTCATGACTAATTACCTATTTATTAAATCAATCATTCTTACTTTACAATCACAGGGTTGGCAAAGTTTAATTACACAATGTAGATAAGATGCCCAATAGTGGTCAAAAAATATGGTGAATGACAATGATGAAAAATATGACCTCCTTAGCCAGCTCCCATTCTCCTTAACACAATTATGATAATCAGATTACAACAGAAAGAAAGCAAAGAACCAACTGATATCACCCACACTCATTCACTTTGTTACATGCTAATAATAAAAGATAATATACCAAATACTTAATCAACAACATCTCATTACAGGGAAGCAAAGACAATATGAGCATCGTGCTGGTGACGTTCCCGGGAGCCCCCAAGCCGTCTCCAGAGGCCCAGCAGGCCGAGAAGGAGCTGGACGAGACTCTCCGACAACGACTCACAGGTTGTTACACTTCGCTACTGCATGCCTGCTCGCACACACACAGGGTTAGGTCCCGTAACATTGCCCAGCTCCGAAGGTGTTCCCGGCAGAATTCTGCCCCTAGCTCTGACAGTGATAGTAGTGCCAATAACGATGCCAGGGGATAGGTTGGTAGCAATCTCAGATGTAGACTCGAATTAACAGAATCCCAGTACAAATTTTATTATCTTCATCTCTTTAAAGTTTTATCAGAATTTAGTACAAAAGTCTTTTCAGAATCTTTACATTATGAAGCATACTTCCTTAAATAATATTCAAAACAATATAGGTATAACGATAAAAACAAAGATATTCTAACATATATGATAACATTACATCTAACAAGTTTATTCTAAGGATATGAAAAAGGTGTGATTCCGTTTTAAAAACAGTACCTTATCCAGAATATTATAATTTATTTAGTTTTACAGTTATTAAATAACTTTTCTTAACTCACACACCAAGGTGACCCAGATACGTTGTTCGTATAAAAAGCAATATTTTGTACCTGCCATGATATCAAATATCACTTACTTTATGTTTTCTAATCTACTACTTAATAAATAAGCCTGTTTTAAACTAAAGATTATATGTATTTAAAAGACAAATGTTGATCATTTACTACTTTTAAATTACACATAAATATCCGACTCACTTTAAAAGCAAGGTTAAAATTATAAAAATGAAAAAAAAAACTGATCCTGTTATTATTTCAAAATATGGAGGTGTTTGATTTTCTATCATAATAATAAAATTATCATTACAAAAACCATTGCAAACGTTTTAAGATTACTCATATCGGTGCCAAGTTGCCAAAATTACGCAACGGACGCGTATCTAATAGTTAACTTTTCGGTCAGGTTATAAAAGCGCCTATTTATACAAAAGCTTTGCATGCCACATACTCGTAAATAACTGGCATGTGAATGTTACATAAGTTTATTGCGAATCATAAGACTAAAGTGTATAGTTACTCAGACAGCCATGGCCTTACTTCGCCTGAGTTCTCGCCTAAATAACTTAGACACAAGTTCTAAACTCTAGAGAGATGTCGTGCACGGTATAGTCTATAAGAACGTAGGTTTTATATACCTCATATTATTATGTACTTGCTTATTTACATCACTTACGTAATGCGCTTTATACAAATATTTCCTCAAACTTTGATCATAATTATATTAACATTTTCCCCACTATCAATAATCAAATGAGATGAATTGACCGCGGCACAAAAGTAGAATTTATATCTGGAAGTTATACCAGGTTTTATTGATGGAAATGTTAAGGTAGTCAAACGTCAATTAAAATATGAGAGCGGGCTCAGACTAGCAAAACAGCACTGGGCTAAGGTTACCTATCTAGGACATAGTAGGAATCTTCTTAATGTTTTAAAGGTAGTTAAGTTTTTTAGCGTCCCTTCTAGATCCCTGTCTAGTCTAATGCCCATAAACTATTTTCCCACTGCCAAAAATACTAGGTTTTCGTGCCAATTTTGACTGTAGAAAAAACCTTTACTTATTTCTACCTCTGAAATAGTGTATTATACCATTTATACCTTGCCATCCTATATTTATTGTTAAAAATATTATAATATCTGTAATTTGATTTTGAAACCCAGAGGACCATTTCCTGTAAACATTTAACAAAATTTTACTCTTTCAATTACCTAAGTAATTCTATAAATACAAAATATGATGAATTTAATAACTATTATAACATTATTTAATAAGGTTAATTGAATTAGCTAAAGTTTAGGTACAATTTTGAAAACAAAGTAATTTTAGGGAAACTAATAAAGACATTTATTTGGATTTGATTACTTTATAAGCGTTATGTGTACCTACCCCTGCTGATTAAAATAATGTCATAAGTAAATTAAATTACCTTTCCACTGTTTTTTTAACTTACATAATAATGTTGCTAACGTCGTCCTTGGGCCAAAACTACAAATAAATATAATAGGAGTTTGCAAGTGCCAATATATTGGTGCCATTTGTTATTTAGTGACCTAGAAAAAACAAATAGGTTTATATAATTGTTATTTGTGTTTATATATTTTATTTAGGTGATTCTGAAGATCCAAAATTAAATTCAACACTATCTAAACCTATAAACATAATTTATTGAAATTAGATTGCCTGAGAAAATAAATATTTGTGATAGGCAAGTTAACATTTTGAAAATACGGAAATTAAATTTTGTACCTACAGAATCACTCCATATCTTTGAAATTAATTAATAATACAATCTCGTTACCATGAGTATTCTATTTTAAGTTATTAAATAATAGTTAAGTATATGTGTTGTTCATGTTTGTTACTAATTAGTTATTTAGAGTTATATGTATATTATATTTATTTACAATTTTAAATAAGCTTAATTATATTTATGTAAGATATTAAACAATCTTAGATGGCTAGTAGAGGATAGATACGGAAAGTCGAGGACAGTAAGAAAAATGTGCTTTGTTGATTCTCCTTGGGAGGGGCCTATGCCAAGCATTGGACAACTACGATTTGCAGTTGATTATACTATTATTAAAAGGTGCGGCCTCTTCAATTTATAAATTGTGTGATGTCAATTAATCATAGTCATTTTTCATTTACTTCCAACTATAGTAAAAGACACTTAATTCTAGAAAAAAAACCATTAATCTGTTTGATCTAAAAACGTAGCTAAACATTAGATCTGATATTCTTTAAATACACAAAATAAATATTTGATAGCTTTCATAATTGGTTAAGAAAGGGACGTCGTATATTTATAAATTATATTAACTATAACGATTTTAACATTTGTGATAATGCAGAAGCAATCTTTTTATTCCAATAATTAGCTTAATAAATTGTATTTTCGCAAAAATAATGCTACAAAATTGTTATCTGATGAAGTTTAAACATTAAAAAACGTTTAAAACTGTTCAGTTAGTTTCATTGCTTTAAACCTAACCTCTAGTTTAGATGAGTATCTTTCTGTTATTTTATAATAACGTTACATTGAAGAAAATATCAGGTTAAAGCAATGAAACGTCTGCAGTTTTGTGATCTCTGTGTTGAACTAGTGAGTAGGAAATGGGTTCTCTACTTATATGTATAATACTAAAGGGGCAGCCATACTAATTTTAATCTCATTAACGTTACTACACGTAGTTTCTGGTCAATCTATACTGTGTCCGCTCTATTTAGCCCGGTTCGCCTTACGCACTAATTCTATGTTGAGTATTTAATCTTTTTTTATGTCCAAACAATTTGAGTAAGTATTCAGATTTGTATTAAAAAAAAACTGTGTAGTTACTTAGCTAAGCGCTAAGACAGACTCATGGCCGGATAACACAATCTTATTTTTGACGACGACCGAATGGCGTAGTGGTTAGTGACCCTGACTACTGAGCAGAAGGTCCCGGGTTCGATTCCCGGCTGGGGCAGATATTTGTTTAAACACAGATATTTGTTCTCGGGTCTTGGGTGTTGATATTTATATTTAGTATCTATCTATCTATGTATTTGTGTAGATATATCAGCTGTCCGACACCCATAACACAGGTTCTACCTAGCTTGGGGTCGGATGGCCGTGTGTGAGATGTCCCCACATATATTATATTATTATTGATGGTTAGAAAATGCTTGAAATACTTACTAAGGCCAATAAGTTTATCGTACCATAAGTACAGGATGTTAAGTGTATAGTATAGTAAGCCGAAAGGGACTTAGGAAGTCAAAGTCATTTTGAACCACTGAAGACTTGTTGGTCACGTGAGTTTTTACTGTACCTAACTATACACGTTCGTTAATTCACTACTAGGAACATGTATAAAGGTTTGAGAGAAGTGATTCTGTTGCTAACCTCAATAGTTGTTGGAGCGTCACTACAAGTTACAACCTTTCGCACTTCACTAACCAATAGCCATTACGACATTGAAGGCAAATGCACTCTTAGCAACATAGGTATAGTTAAGATGTAGGTAGGTACATGGTAAGAAATATTGCTACTTTATCCCTGATCAAGAAAATATGTAACTATAAATGTATGTAACTATGTATAGGATAGTTGATGTAGTTGCCGTTTATAAAGCGAAAGTGCTATTTTTTGTATCAATTATAAAATAATAAAGATCTATATTTTCTACTAACTGACGCCACCATTAGGCGCAACCTAGGTAGCAATTGGCCAGTGACGCTAATTAGACTGGGTTAACATTCAGGATCTAGTATTCGTTACCAACATGGGCAAAGAAGAACTAAATTAACGACATACAAAAGTACAAATGACAACCCAATATGAAATAAGACTTACTATTTCACTTCCACTTACGATGCAACTATAAAGTCCTTGAATCGGAAGTGAATCCTAACTAATTGTTAAAGACCGTATTTAATGGATCCATTCTATTTATTTAAGGACAAATCCGTTAAAAACCTATTATCAATATTTTTTTTAATGTAATTAAATAACTGAAAATGATGAAAAGTCTTTGCAAAATTGCGCTCTTTTATGTGTACACTGTATAAAGACTTGCTCACTAACGCCATCTACCTCCAACCCACAGCGATCATCGAGCGGCTGAGCTCGGAGCAGAGCGAGGAGGCGTACATCTTCCCGATGGCGCTGAAGCAGCTCGCCGAGGAGAAGATCCCGGGCCTGCCGCCTGGTGGAGGGCTGGCTGCCAAGTGAGTTTGAGTTTTGTGAAGGGATGAGGGTGGGTTTGGATTGAGGAGTAGGGGAAAATTTGGGAACATTGGAACGCGTGGAGTGACAGAAAAGCCTTCTTCCTAGTGGCGTTCAAGTTACTAAAGTAACGTCATTTTAATTCAATGTTGATTCAAAGTTAAACTCAACATAATATTTTGCTCTAATCTCATATTTTTTATCATCATGCGCTGTCCGAAATGACTTCATATCTTGGCCCTGCATGAGGCTTTAGGGCGATGACTTTTAACAGTTAATAATAGTTTAAAATGTAAAGTGCAGGCTTTTGTGGCACTACGTCCATTAAATGTTACGCCAAGCAAAGCTCATTATCAGTTATCTTCCAAACATCGCCATAACACTCTGTCTTTGGCCTTCCTCTTTCAGCCAATCATCATCAGTGCCTGTTAAATATGAGCTGGTGGTAAACCTCTACTATAACATATTTTTTCTGTTTCCAGGCAAAGTCTCCTGGACAAGATCTACAGGGAGTTCTACCCGGACCACGCGGACAGCTCGGAGTCGTTCGTGTGCGCGGACGAGATGGCCGACGCGTACGAGAGCAACTAGGCGCCCCCTGTACATAGCCGGAGCGTGTTTGAGCGCGTAAGTTTGACGTTTCACGGTTTTTTCTTTTTTATCGTACCATAGACTCGATTTGTGGCCAGTGTTTTATTTTTTTTTTGGAAAATGTTTTGTTTAGAACTTTTTGAGTGAATTCGAAATTTGAATTCGTTGGGATGCCGTTTTGGGAATAGTTTGTGTATTTTGTCAATGTGGTTGTTAAGGATTAGGTAGAAATTTTAGGTTGTCTTGCTGGGAATTGAGACTAACGGAGGTAGTCAAATTAAATTGTAAAAATATTATTCGTAAAGCGTTTCCTTACAATGTTTAGTAAAAGTGTAAACTGTACGTTCTCAAACATGTTGGATATAAACACAGACACACAAGCAAGCGTTCACATCACTGCTCGCTTGCATATGTATGTGTATGATTGTATTAAAATTAAATACTATCAATATCATAGTGTAGCCTGATTCTGTACAGATATTTAAATTAGAACTGTGTTTTAAATGGTTTTTTTTTAACATTTTATGCCTTCTAAATTTAGGCCATATTAGTGTGGCGTAATGTTGACAAGAGCATCTACGTTTTTTTTTATATTTTACCTTAATTCCCACTTTATAAGATTTGCTTTTTTAGACAAAATAATGCTCCTGTTGTCATGATGCCAAAAGTACAATAATAAGATAATTTTTGAACTGTAAAGAAAAAGGCGATAAATGGTTATTAAAAATAAACAAACCACATTTGTATGGCACCCAATCCTCTTGAAAATCTACTATACTAATCCTATAAAATATCCCATTACAATGTTGAAACGACAAAATTATCATTTTTGCTGGCACAAATGCATCTTCTGTTCATTCATATTGTCTAAATCTGAGACTCCGAAATTCGAAGTCTCAATTTATGTTGTACAGTTTTTTCCTAGAGATTTGTAATGTCATAATAAGGACGTTTAACGTTTTAAAATGAAATTAGGAGTAAAATATGTTATAAATATAATTAAATAGTATCTGGCTGATAAACACTGCACTGTAAATAAGAAATATTGCCTTTTATCCGTTTCATTTTAGTAGTCTAACACCCTTTGTGAACTGAGTTATGGCCCCACATCGCATTACCCTTGTATAGTACCTACTTATTGAATGAAATATGCTTTATTCTGAATGTACTTTATTGTTCATAGTTACTTTTCTCGGTATATCAACCACAACATTTAACCTGAAAGTGCATATTTTAGTTGGGCTGCCAAACTTTTCCCAATTTCCATAGTCCACAAAATTAGGAATTGAATTAGGTCTAAATGCATCGCTCTGGATTGTGCAAATGTTCAGTGCTGGACTATAGTCAAATCTAAGGCAATAACATACATTTATAAAATTGATATAATAAACATGCATTCAGAAAAATTAGAATTAATATGTTAAATTAAAAGAGTAACTCTTATTGGATAGATAATCTATTTTTTAACGTAATTTGTACACTTAACTGTTGTTTTGGAGTGTTTGAATATTGTCTGCACCCTTAAACATTATGTAAAACATATTAACATCCTTTAAGTAGTAAAAATATTATAATGATGATAATTTTGCGCACCAAATGCATCATCTTATAACATTTTGACTCCAGGACTTTTTTTTCTTAACATTTTTTTTACGTAGTCAAATAAACTTAATAATTGGGAATGGATAATGATTTTGGGGTTTATTTTTTTGTTAGTCTCGATGTTTTCTCACTGAAGTTGTACTTATTTTTTTGTTTACGAAGTTTCGGTGACACTACTGCAGTTAAATTGCATGTAGAGAATGAAGTGGAGGTTGAGAGGTGACATAAATAATGCGTTAGATAACTGGAAAATATGGTCATAATACTTAAGTCCTCTTAACTCTTAGATTTGACCCATTTATTGGTTTTGTTAGACGATCGCTACTACATTAAATTGCTTTTTGGTAGCTAGTAAATAACCTACACCGTACAAAGCTTTTTATCAATTTTGTATCATAAATTGAAGTACGTAATTTTGTTACCAAAATTGAATAAAAATATTACAGGGTAGAATTTTATGAGTGAGTGGCTCGTAGGCAGGGCAATTTACCCCAGTATTTCTCCAAGAAAGAAGTTTTAAATTTAGCCAAAATCGTGATATTTGCTATTGGATATATTTATTTCGAATTTATTTCCACTACATTTTCATAATTCTTGGAACATCGATCTGCCTTCCTAGATCACTTATAAAATTCCACCCTGTATACAGTAGTCTCTTGGCATGGGCAAACGACTAAAGATATTTCCTTTTTTCTCTTGTAAATAAATTAAAAGAAGAAAGAAAAATACTTTTGTACCTGTTTGATCGGTTCATGAAAATATTTTAGTGTATTACCTAAGTAGTTTTAACTAAACAAATTATAGTATACCTACTGACTTCTATGTAATATATACGACAAATTCATACTATCTTCAAGAGTTTGAATAAATATAAACTTGCGTAAAAAGGAGTTTATTGTTCGTGTTATTGAAGATTCGCAAATATTTTATTATCAAAGCTTTTGATAAAATTACACGTTGCGAATACGACACAGTCTCCTCATACATCAGATATCGTATTCGTACACAGGTTTTGCAAAACTGGTATACTAAGCCGAAAGCCTGTTACTCAGGGGGTCTGAATCTGAACAACTTTTTTCTACTACTTTAAAAAATCCGAAAGACCCCCTGAGTCTAGGCTGGCCCCCTTTCGATTTAGTATACCACTTTTGCAACCCTGTAAATTATGTTAATTTTTTTAATACAATTTCATAATATATATTGTTTTCAAGTAATAGATTTTCTTAATATTAATTCATTGGCATATTGAGTTAATTTAATAGTGCTATGTAGGTTATCATTTAATTTAGATACTTGTTTTTTTGTGAATTTAACGATTAGACCAAATATTCTGGCGGTGGGTTTAAAAGTTTAGGTCCATCTGCGTCGTAGGTTACACATATTGTCTGGTTGTTTTTTTATTATTATTATTGTAATTTGCTTTTCACGGATGACGACATTCTGGGAGTCTCGTTAGACCTTGTAGACCCTTGAACAATAAATAAATACCTGTACCTTTAAAATATACGTTTTTTTATTTAAACCTTCCAATATATTATCTAAGTAGATATCAAATAATTTGTAAGATTCAATCTTTATAATTGTATAGTTAATACTAAGGAAAGTATAATAATTATATAAATATAAATTTCAAACGTTATTGCTATAAATTATATGGAGAATTCCAACTAGATTAATCTCATAGCATAGGGCCCTTGTAAAGGGGATATTAAGATTCTCGTACATTATGTCGCACGGCAGTGCACAATTCTGTACCTTAGAGGTAAACAGTAATAAGACAACTTTTATACTCTTTTTACACTTATGTGATAGATTTTATTCAGGTGATCTCATTAGAGTAAAAATAGAGACAAAAGAAAGTGGACTTTTACTGTTTACCTCTGAGGTACAGAATTCGTATGTAAATATTTTACAAGTCACTATGGACATAGTTGACAAAGTGTTCCAGCGCCATCTGTCGGTGGAACAGTTGCCACTCGAACGCGTCATCCGACTCCTCGGGCTTGCGTCGTTTGACCTGCTGCCTCTTCCGCGAAGCCTGGTCTGTGGCTGCTTTCTGGATGAGGAAAGAAGGCCGTTTTAGTTGCAGAAGATGTAAGTATTACGTTTAAAAGTCACACTTTCGCGGAGTTGCAGAAAGTGACTTTAAGCTAATGTCGACCTTAAATGTTTAGCTGCTATACTTTGACAGTATTAGGACAGGATGACATAGATTTAGATTAAATGCGGACATTAGTTAGAAGTTCCTTTCTGTAACACAGCGTTGCATTGGACTATGTCCTATGTGTAAGTACACAAGTTTAGTTTTCCAAAGTGGTGACCCCGACGTGATGAAACTGTAGTATTGTGAAGATTGAAGAAGTTTTTCAACCTTTTACAGATAATGCATTCGTCTGATGGCTAAGCGATTATCAACACGGTTGTACCTGTTCCTTTTCCTTGGTTATATCACCAAAGTATTTCGAAAACTCGTCCTGACCCATCTTCCATTCCTTGGCAGTTTTGTGTACCTACGAATTAAGCAATCCATAATTTAATTTATTGCAACTGAACTAATGTTCCCATGGGGAAAGAAAGCTCGCTTAAAAAGCTACTTAAATAAATAAATAAATAAATATGTGGGGACATCTCACACACGGCCATCCGACCCCAAGCTAGGCAGAACCTGTGTTATGGGTGTCGGACAGCTGATATATCTACACAAATACATAGATAGATAGATACTAAATATAAATATCAACACCCAAGACCCGAGTACAAATATCTGTCTTTAAACAAATATCTGCCCCAGCCGGGAATCGAACCCGGGACCATCGGCTCAGTAGTCAGGTCACTAACCACTACGCCATTCGGTCGTCATGACTTCTAGATAAAATGTGTGAGTACCGACTAGTAGTAGTTCAATATAGCTAAGATTAAAATTCAAAAGGTATATAAAATATGAATATAATTGCCACATAGAAATACAAAATTCATTTAGGTTACTTAACTAATTGATAATAATTAACAAAGAACTAAAGAACGTAATTTTCGGAGGCAAATCATTCCATATTTTAGATGCTGCGTAACTGAAACTTCCTTGATATCCGATAGACATGATTGGTATACCTACGTTAGTAGTTATACTTACTTCAGTCTCAACAGCCTGTGACCTAAATAGTGTATCGGATTGCGAGGTCGCAGTTTCTCCACATCAGCTAGAGCCGTTGGCAGTATGGCTCCGAAGTGCTCGAAGATGTAGGTCATGGCGTTCTGGTCCATTTGGCCTGCAGAAGAGGTGAGTTTCTAACCACTGTAAATAAATTTTCGAGGCGGATGGAAGCGAGTCGTGTGCGAAATATCTAATGATGTGGAAAGGGAGCAAATCGGATAACGGCTTATTCCATGTACATTTAATCAGCAAAGGATGAAGCAAATAATGACATGCTTAAGTACTTAATTTTCTAAGTGGGATAAAATAATTTGCCATAGTTACCAATCTCTCCACTAGGTGGCGATACAAAGGCATAAAACAGGGGCGAATTAAGGATGGGAGGACTTATGCCGAGTTGCAGAAAGGGACTTTAAGCTAATGTCGACATTAAATCTATGTCTGTCTCTTTCTGTCCGTCAAAGCAAGGCAACAATACATTTAATGCCGACATTAACTTAAAGATCCTTTCTGCAACTCAGTGTTAGTGCTATAAATAAATCAGATCATTATGTCTAGAATTTAAATAAGTAAATAACTAAACTTGGTCGACCATACCTGAACAATGCGGTGGAATCGGAAATATTGGTTCATCAGTCGGGTCCTTAAACTCTATCTCACATTCCTTATTTGGCGCCTCCGAATGCCCACAATCCTTTGTCACCTTTTGGAATAGTTTGTTCTCATCCAGTTTATAAGAACTAGCGCAGGTAGCTCGTTCGTAAATCTTCTCATTTTGGTCGATAGTGTAGCGACCGAATTTGTCATAGTGATACGCGGTTTCATTGTCTTCAGTCTGAAATAAGTACTTTCAAATATTAGCTAACGTAAGTTTATAATTTTATATTCTGATGTTATGTATAACTGTCTGAAAGAGGGCAAACGTAAGGTCGGTGGTCAGCTCCTGAGGTACAAGGATGTCCTGAAAAGGCACCTCAAAAGATGCGATATCGAACCCGCACATTGGGAGAGTTTGACAGCACGACGTCCCGAGTGGAGACGATTGGTGAAGGCTAGGGTGGCTGGTTACGAGGAGCGCCGCAAAAAAGAATTAAATGCAAAGCGTGATGCACTGAGAGACCGGCCACCTGCGGCCATCATCTACAATTATGAACGCGGTGTTCTTACTTGTCCACACTGTGCAAGGAAGTTCACCGCCAAAATTGGCTATATTAGCCATCTTAAGGTGCACCAGCGCCAGAATTAGGGTTTGGCGCTGGTGCGCCTCAGGCGTCACAGTAAGTTAGGAGTCGATGGCAGTCGCCATGGCCGAAATCGGTCGGAAGGTCATCATCATACAGGTAAGTACTTCTCTTTGATAAGTTTCAATTTTATTCTTGTAAACGCGTGGATAATAGGAGCGACGAAGAGAATACTTACTCGCAATGTTCTAAAACATAAATGTTAGTGCCTACAGCATATTTTAAAGATACCTCACAATAGCTTCCGTCACACTTGACTTGTCGTTTGTGGAGACCATATTCCAGGATAGATATCCTATGTTTGTACGGGTCATTGTAAATTTTTGTTGGTTCTATCATATTAATGTTAGCTTCTTGTGCAACTAGAAAGAAATAATGTTATCTGTTAGTATTGTGTAGTAACTATGTGATTGCACGTAACATAACAGCATAAATAAAGGGTAAAAAAACTTTGAAATATTCCCTACCTAATATAGAGTGTCTATCTAGATCTAGTCATGTGACAATAATATCATCAATACAATGTTCACCTGTGGCTAGTGTTGGATAACTAGACCCCGCAACAGCAAAGTGAGTAAACAGAGCAAGTGCTGCCTCCGAGATTTTTAAATTCAATTCTTGCTTATGTGCTTGTATGTTGTCACCAATGTTTGTCCAACATTTCGTCTTGGACCCAGGTAGTTCAAAGCATCTAAACAAAAAATAATCCAAATATTTTAACATGAAAATTAAATGGACAAGTAAATTTTGCCCCATTGTAAAAATTTCTAATTTACGAGTTTTTGTGTTTTACAATGTTTTTATTATGAATACAATGTCATGGTATCTATAAGTACCTACTTGCTGCTAAGCATATTATTACTTTAACATACAATATTATTAAACTACTAAACTTACTCAGTGTTATTATACTCTTTTTCTTGTTCTATTATAGAAACTTGTTCCGAGCGCAATATTTTTATAACATTGTAAATTTGGTCAAAATCCTCAATAACATCTCCCCAATATTTCACTTCCATTTCTAAATGTTCTATTGCAGGATCAATACTGTTATACTCATCTTCCATTTTCCTTTGAAGTATTTTTATGAGTTTTAATACCTAAACCAATAAGTCCATTTATAGATGTCGGCAATGCGTTTCATCAGATAACTATAAGTATGCAGAAATAGGTTCTTAATATTGTGGTGTTCATACTAATTAACCTTTTGGTCCTATTTGAAACTAAAGTGAGGGCTAATTTTAAAAAATATGTTATTATTATGGATATTGATGATGTTAGTTATTTTGACAAATCCACAATCTCAACTATCTAGATGATTGCCTTATATTTTATCTCTATCTTTATTATTACTGAAATCTCACTATTATATTATTTCTATTTACCTCTGCGAGTTCTAAAGAGTTGTCAGGATTTTTCTCCAGTTCAACACGTCTTTGATTAGCGTCAAGCATTTCCTCTTTCAGAGTATTAATGGCTTCAGTTCTGTTTGATACTAAGTTATTGAGATCTCTTCTCACACGGCCGTGTATGTCTTCTAGGCTCGATCTCAGTTGGTACAGCTACACATAGTTGAAAATAAATACTTATTAGTGGTTAGTGGAGACTGTTTAATCAAAACCTACTTACAATGAAAGTAAAAACCGTTACGTTTAATCAAAACCTAACGAGTCTAACGACATATGAAACAAAGAATAAAGCTTACACGGTCCACCAAAAACATAGCGATATAAGTATGAGTAAATTCGAATATATCAGACATCTTTTGAAGTGTAATTTTCAAGTTTTCTTCAATAACAGGCAATGGATAATATCTAGCATGAACAGCATTAGCCCTTTCCTTTTCTGCTAGTATCTTTTCGCAGTGTTCTTTATATTTTCCCTCTAACTCTATGTACATTTCTTTATCATCTGGTGAAGTAACCGGAAGGAACTCTTTGGCAAAATCAGTCTGACTAGCGTTAAGCATAAACATAGAAATATCTATAAGAGCTATGTAATCATCTTTAGAAGCAGTGGAGGAAATTAAGTCCACTTCTTTAGTTGCCATATCAATGCTTTCTCGCCAGAAGTTGTTAAAGGCGATGACCTTCTCTTTGATATCTCCATAGTAGGCGTGGATAAAACCATCCCTATACTGGGTATTCACTAAAAGTCGGACTAGCTTCTTTAACTGTGACGATATGTTGGGAAGCACTTGAATACACATTTCCTCTAGCTCTAATCTCCTTAATTTTTGAACAAATACTTTAAAATAAACATCAACCATTGCTTAAAAGTTCCTAGTAAAAAAATATAAATTATGAGTGAAAATTAATAGTTATATCAACCGCATTTCCTCACATAAACCACCGAAAACTATATGATTGTATAAAATGTGTATTTTACGATTTTGAAAGCAACGCTTATTCAAAAGATTGAAAATGGCAATCATTGATTGAAAATGGCAATCATTTTATCATCATATCCATATCACACAGAATACATTTTCATCTTAGCCTTTTCACCGACACTCAGAATAATAATTGTTTGGTAGCAAATTTTTTTTTGTTAAGCCATTGTTTTACTGACTGATACAAGTGATACGATTGTAAGTGATAAATATACAAATATATACTCTAAGGATAAATAGTTATACCAATACAAAATGGAAAGCACTTTAGTGTAAAGATAAAATACGATTTTGGTGCGATCCTTTTTAAAAAAGATTTTGAAACGAAGCTACCAAAAAAAAATTTGTTCTATTCTGTGTTTGGTTTCATGCTGTCAGTGTGAAGCTGTCAAACTCACAACACAGAACCTAACTGTCAGCCAAGCCAGCCAAAGCAAGAATCTAAAAAATCCACAGGGGTATAATCGTGACAGTTCTGACATTGCGAAAAAGAGACGCTTAGCTACATTAAGCGTAAGAAAGAAACGTTAAGCTGCAAATGTTTTTTGTCCTTTTTGCTGAGGCGCCTGTTTACGTCAGTTCTCTGTGCCAAACAATGAAACAAATGAAAAATCTGTGCCAAACAAAGGCTGACAGTTACAACAAAATTTTCTAAATGCTATTTATTTTTGATTTGCTAGTGATTTGTGGGTGTTTATTAAGTTTATTAGACTATTATCATCACTTAACGAGTGTGTGACATGGGTGGGTGGATTTTGTTCGGTTGTATAGAGCATATTCAACGAAAACACGATGGAATGATGGATGAGATATATTTTCACATGTAAGTAGATACTATCAAGTTTAACAAGCTTACATTCATCATAGTACTATCTATTGGCTCGATTTTAATATAAAACGATACTAATTTTAATACTGTAAGGTCTTTTAGTATCAGTTTTAAGTAAAAATTACGAGGTACCATATCATAACAAATCACATGGTGTTGCAAGTTATTGAAAATTTATTTTACCCACAAATATTATAGTATGCAAAGAAAATACTAGAAATTGTAACGGACTCGGGTTGGGTTTACAAATGGGGCGCACGAATTCGGTTTTTGTGAAGATTGTATTTTGTAGAAGTCATTCTCCTCTTTCAAATGAGGTGCCTCTCATTGTGAGGAAACGTTCGTTTCTTTTTTTTTCTTCCATGTGTGATTTCTTCTGTATAATATAAAGTTTATTGTATTGATACGAAATACGTGTTTCCTTTAAAAAAACCCCATCACATATTTGGCCCACGATTATAATGCTCATGCTCATCCATTTATCTCTTTCATAGGTTTCCGACAGAAAAAAAAATATCAAGAAAATGGATAGATATTACCGGTCGCACAAATTGGGAACCAAGGACACATACAAAAATTCTGTTCGGCACATTTTGAAGAGGATGGTTTCGATTGGACGAAGACAATGAATTATACAATCCACTCAGTTTGTGTATATTAAATAATTATATTGAAATCAAATAAGTATGAGTAAAGTTTTTTTTCTTATATCGTCGGTTGACAGGAAAAACTCACTAAGGCTGATTTTTCAATATTCATATAAATGTTATCTGGGTAATACACACATTGAGAAACATTGAGACGCAACAGCATCAAAATTATTTCCCAGCAAAACTTTTGTCTGGCTATTGAAAAATTAGCCTTTAGTGTCTTTTTCCTATCAACCGACGATATACTCAAGTTTTGTTTTTGTTATTATGATAAGTTAAATTTCCCCATATTTAGGTTTTATTTTTTTGTCGGCAACATCTATGGTTTGAGTGAGAAAGAGAATAGTGCACACGGCGATTGCGAATCTATTTGTAGTTGATCTGAGAAAAAATCATAAAAAGTCCGACCGAATCCTGTAAAAGCCAAAAATTGGTTGATTTATCCATAATTTTAACACAATATCACAAAAATTTGATAAAAACATGAATGATAGCAATATTAATAAGTGGTAGATTGACTTACTTCAACTTTAATTAAGCACATACTTCTGTTACGAATTTGTCGCTCGTTTGATTTCCGTAACATTTACAGCAATACCTCGGCTGTAACGTGAGTATAGGTTACTATTATTTCCTTCCATAATCTTAACTAGGTTATCGGTATCTTTTTATGCCAAATACTGTGGGGTTAAGGTTGAACCAAAGGTTATATCATTTGATTTAAATGGACGCGCTAGTCGAGTGGTTGTCCTTCAATTTATTTAAATTGATGCATTGTTTACGTCAGAGTGGAGGGCGATCGTGTTCACAAAGGCACTGTGCAGTTTTCATTGAAAAAAGCAGCATTTTAATTCGGTATCTATTTATCTCAGTTGAGTGTCACCTTCTGTCACACAGTTTTATGTAACTTGACACTTGCCCCATATTTACAAAATAACTTAGCACATGTGACTATTGTTTCTGTTATTTACCAGGTGTGGTGAGCGGCAGCTACAACCATGGTGATACAGTGCTGAAGACACCCACTTTTTCTTCTTTCTCAACATTCCAATACAATAAATAAAGATTTCAAAATGGCAAGATACTTTGAAACATCTACCACTTTCAACTTCAGTTGGGAGCAAGTGGCCTGTGCCTACTGGAAGAGGTATCCTAACCCTGAAAGGTAAGATTTAACTTATTTTTATTAATACCTTGTTTACTTTATTGCAAAGTTTCAATTTGCTATCTAACAATTACGTATTATAATCAAATAAAGTGGGCGGCTTGCTTTGAGGATTTCAGTTGAATTAATTAAACACATTAATTCATGAAGGTGGGCTTATTTTCAAAACATAATTTCTTTGAGTGAACCTTTTGGGTAAATAGGCATGATAGTGACTGTGGTATCAACCTGTTACGAGGGCGATACCGAAATGATCGGGAATAGAAAAAAGTACAAAGATATCATAATATTATTTACTTTTATTGTTTTTCAAAGTAGTCTCCGTGACATTCAATGCACTTTTTCATTCGATTAAACCAATCATTGAAACAGTAATTCCAGTCTGAAGTGGATACTGTCAAAACAGCTGATTTGTAAGCTTCGACCGCCTCTTCTGGGCCGCTAAACCGTTGACCACGTAGCATATCTTTAATTCTTGGGAATGTAAAAAAATCATTGGGGCTCAGATCAGGGCTATACGGAGGATGGTCCATCAACTCCACGTTTTCCATATTTAAAAACGTTCTTGTTTTGCGAGCGGTATGAGAGCTTGCATTATCGTGGTGAAGGATTATACGACGATTCGGGTTAGTTTTACGAAGTTCTCTTACGACTTCCGGCAAACAAACTGTTGTGTACCAATCAGCAGTAACCGTCCTTTGTTCTTGTAATGGAATCGTAGCCACATGGCCAGTTTTCGATACAAACGAAGCAACCATTTTTTTCGACACGCTGCGTGAGCGAATAACTTTTGTTGGCTTGACCTCACCTTCGAAGACCCAAACTGCCGATTGATGTTTTCTTTCGGGCTCATATGAATAAATCCAGGATTCATCACCAGAGACGATATTGTAGACAGCATTTGAACTGCCTCTATTGAACCGTTGCAGAGCAGATCGACACCAATTAACACGAGCAGACTTTTGTTCCTCGGTCAAACGGTGGGGCACCCAGCGCGAAACTAACTTCTTGACACCCAGTTCTTCATGTAAAATGGTTTGAATGGCTGTCATACCAATGCTGAGAGAAGCCCGAATCTGCTCGTATGTCACATGTCTATCTTCTTTTATTAACTGGCGTACAGCATCGATGTTATCTTGTGTTACCGCTGTTTTTGGCCGACCAGTAGAAGGGACTGTGGTAAGAGAGGAACGTCCACGGCGAAACTCAGAATACCAACGATATATAGTCGTTTTACTTGGTGCTTCAAGTTTATAAATAGAAACAAGCTCGGCGAGACATTGTTCTTGAGATAAACCTCGACGAAAGTTGTGAAAAATTATTGCACGGAAATGTTCCCGCGTAAGCTCCATTTTTTACACCGACTTGTCAAATTCAAATGGTCAATACTCTTTTATTTTTTTATTTTTTTAAAATTCGAAAATGGAATTATGTTTGAAAAAACACTACATTTGATACACCAATTAAAAACCGACTTCAAAAAACCACTAAAACGTAAGAAATAATTTAAGGTTTAGACCAATCCTAGGTCACAGTATAAATATACCTAAGCAGGTACTGTTCTTTTTTGATGTTGGTGCAGTGACAAAGTAGTTAATCTGAAGAAATATGGCACCAACTTCAAAAAAGAACAGTACCTGCTTAGGTATATTTATACTGTGACCTAGGATTGGTCTAAACCTTAAATTATTTCTTACGTTTTAGTGGTTTTTTGAAGTCGGTTTTTAATTTTTTTAAAATTATTATTTTATTTTGTTATTTTTAGTTTATTTGCAATAATTATCAATCAAAAGTAAGATGCAAATGATACCAATATGTCCTACTCGTTAATACGAATCATTCGAGCCCAAACACGAGGTAGTTGCTATATACCGTTGAGGAGTTCCCTTGACTGCCTTCCGTTTCCATCATCAGATCAGCTCAAGGTCACCATCATATCTTTTTGTTATAATAACAATATTTACGTTATAAATTTCATAAGAATCGGTTGATAAGTGCCCAAAATGGAAATTTATACCCCTGTTTTTACCCCTTTACCCACCCTTGGGGGTGGAATAAAATTCTGAAAAAAAAATGGGACCACCCCTGAGCTCAACCCAATACATCAAAAAAAGAATTTTCAAAATCGGTCCATAAATGGCTGAGTAATCGATGAACATACATAAAAAAAAAAAAAAACATACATACAGACGAATTGAGAACCTCCTCCTTTTTCGAAGTCGGTTAAAAAGGTTTCACTCTAATTTATTCCTAAGTATTCTATTCCCGATCTTTTCGGTGTAGCCCTCGTATTGCCTCTAAAGTCAAGTGACCTTTGGACTTGTGTTTACTGTTGTGCTTTGAAGGCTGTTCTTTGTTTACTATTAATGTCTATATGGATGTAACTATGCTATTAATTTCTAGGCTGCAAAGAAATTTATTTTAAGATTATCAACAGTAATATAAAGGATTGGGGAAAATAATTCTAGGTATTTTGAGACCTTTAAGTTAAGTATCCACCTATCAGTATTCTATGTATCCTACCAAACTTGGACTGTCTTAAAGGTATGGAGAGGGTAAAGGGGGGATAAAGGGTGCCTGACAGTGGGAGGGCTACCTTACCAAGCCTAACTCTCTCAACACAACTGCTCATAGTACACATACTGATCGCAAGTTTGCAAAATCATAAAAAAAAGACAAAAAAAAAATTGTATGGAGAAACGGCTTCACCAATGCTGATAAAGTCAATGATCTTGTGTGAATTTCTTTACAAAGAATATGATGATGCGTCTGTTGCATAAAATGCCGAAGGTACATGTGTTTTGTATGTTTACCTTAATAAAGACTTTCTTTTATAATTATTTAATGTGATTTTTGAAACACATTTCAGTACCCACGTGTTGTCTGAAGACACCTGCCATCGCGAGGTGCGGGATGGCTGTCTGTACACCAAGAGACTACTCACTAAAACCAACAGAGTACCCAAATGGGGGGAAAGGTATGAACCTATTCTAGGTTCTTCGTACATTACCAAGTTATAACTAGTGATGTACAAAGTAAAAATCTTCTCGGTAATGTAGGAAGAAACTTTTGTATTTGTACATATAAAAAAGTATATGAAATATTTATTAGATTACAATATTTGCTCCAACCATGATATTGTGGGGAAACATCTCTAAATCAATATTTTTCTTTATAATTTATATCTGAAAAGGCTATTCACAGTTTTAAGATGTACATAACATAATATTGTTTATGCCTATGATTAGGATTACATATTTAATCTGACATGATTACATTGTTATCAATGTGAAAAGAGCTGAACTGGCCTTGACAAAGAGTGATAAGTTGGATAGGTACCTAGTCACATTGTATTATTATGAATTTCATAAAACCCCATTAGATATCACTGTATGTACCTACAGATATGACTAGGTAATTTTATTTTTAAAAGATTGCCTATCTATATGTATAATACATAGTCTTATAATAAGTTTGTTGTTTTCTTATGATACGTCTAAAACCTAAACCTAAATGGTAAAATGTACTTTTTACAGATTCTTCAGTGCAAAATCGGTGAAGATAATTGAAGAAAGCATTGTGGACCCAAAAAACAAAGTTCTAGTCACATACACACGGAATTTGGGATACACAAAAGTCATGGTGAGATATTTTACCAGGTTTTCCAAAAATATTTTCTATACCGGTTCCCGCAAGCTTTGCTTTGACTTTAAAAGTTATCTCGTAAGAGTTCCGGGATATAAAAAGTAGCCTATTTTATTTCCCATGGTCTGGACATGGACCATCTGTATACCAAATTTCATCCAATTCCGTTCAGCAGTTTTGGCGTGACAGCGTAACAGACAGACAGATAGAGTTACTGTCACATTTATAATATTAGTCAGGATGTCATCAAGCTGACAAAGATTATGTTCGTTCCAAGAATAAACATCGTTTATAAGGAAAATAGGTTGTTTATAAAAATGGTTGAGCAAACAATGGATTTGTTCATGATCTTATCTTGTTATTGTTGCAGGTGTTACTAAGTAATTATTGTTAAAATCTTTGAGTGTCCTTTTAACTAACTCATATATTGTGTTTTTTTAAGGGTTTCTTACATCAATTGGAAAAATAATCCAATAGGATAACTTTTTTGTCTATCCATCTGTTTGACTGTCAGTTAAGTCTTTGTTTGTCTTACGTATGTTTTTTTTATCATTACCATAAAATATACAACAGAATTTCCCAATTCCAAAGTGTAGCAGGCACTATTCTATTCTATTCTCTGTGGGGGAGTACCTGCACCTGGTTCTCTCGAATTGAACCTTTGTGGATATCTCCTAGGTCTGTGTGCTAGTCTGTGTGAACTGGCTAATGTGTTGCAGGCTCTTACCTCCTTTAAAATTTTAAAAATATAAATAATTTACTTGTCCACCAACCCGCTCTGGGCCAGCGTGGTGGACTAGGCCTAAACCCTTCCTTCATTGGAAGGAGACCCGTGCCCCAGCAGTGGGGACGTAATGGGTCGTGATGATGATGACTAATCCAGTGACCTCCCTTCTTTCAGAGTGTAGTGGAGCGCGTGGAGTACCGGCGCGCGGGCGCGGACACGGTGGCGCGCCGCGCGGCCTGCATCGACTCGCAGGTTATTATATATCTATTTATTACAATATATGCATACACAGGCCTAGCCTAGTGTGGTAGCCCTTGTTATATCACCACCTTTTAATTTTTGACAAACCTGCAACCTGTAACTTTCATAATCTTTAGTTTAAATGAATATTTTTTCATGTCTTCATTTTTGTTTTTAATTTTTGCTTTATGTCAAATTTACTAATTTACTTATTTAAGGTGTTTGGCTGCGCGCGCGCAATCCGAGCGTTCGGCATCGAGCGGTTCAAGAACAACTGCCATCAGATGGTGAGTTGGATATATTAGATATATCCAGAGTGTAGTAGAGAATGAATGTAAACCACTGCCACCAGATGGTGAGTGCGAGCTAAATTAATAGATATGATTGGTTCACGAAATGAGCCTCCTGGAGTTATATAGGTATAAATTTCCGGATCAGTGTGGAAAGTCAGCTTCTGACTAATCTGACTGGCTAATCCTTTCCCCATAGCAGTGACAAAAGCAAGAGTTTGTCACAGACATGATAAGTTGCCCATGGATACAGGCCAAGTGTTGTGGCTACCCTGGGCCCTCCTATGTCAGTACTGGTTATGTCGAGAAAGATGTAGTTAATACTTCTACTATTCATAACAGAAATGAAATCATCATCATCACGACATCCTCAGTATTGGGGCACGGGTCTCCTTCCAATAAAGGAAGGAGGTTTTCGGTCTAGTCCATCATACTGGCCCTAGCGGTTGGTGTTTAGCTGGAAGTGAAATAATCCTCTACCATCCTCAATAACTACAATAACACAAAATCTCTCCATTCCCCAGGTGAACGGCTTCAACTTCGTCCTCCACAACATGTTTCCCAAACAATGCCCCACCTCCACACAATCTCCCACTTTAGTACCCACCTTCAAGGAGATCCGGACCGCCGCCGCCGCCACCGCCGGCCGCGCCAAGGCGAATGTACTACACTCGGTTAATAGGACTTAACCCGATGATGACGGGAAATAGGGGATGGACTGAGATGGGAAAGGATAAGATTTGTGCGGTTTTTGGATAGGAATTTTTGGATTGTCTTTTGGTATGCAAACTTTAGTGTGTCTCCGATGTGAAAATAAGCAGAGGAAGTAAAGTTTTAGCGGTGCAGATTACAAAATCTATCTAGCTCAAAGTGATCGAACGCTTTTTCCAAATGTTATTTAACCTGAGCAGGGAGTGATGATCTTGTAATTAGTGTGTTAAATTCCGAATTAGACATGATTATGAAGTAAATAAAACGTAAAAAAAAATCTAATCTTTGCATACCGAATTGATAATCTAAAGTGGAAGTGTAAAAAGTAGTTTGGGAGGGTGTGTTTATTTTCATTACTGGAATGTGACCATATGGGAAGCTATGTTATCCCGTAGTTGATGATTAAGTACAGAATTGCTGAGCAGGTTTTGAGTTTTTTGTGTGTATCGGGCAGGATTGTTCAGACAATGGGTTTTTAAGGTTGCTTTTTTGATGCAATCATGCCAAATAATGACATAACACAACTGTTATAAGCAAAAATAATGAATAGAAATATTTATATTATTATTTGTGCAATAAATACTATAGAACTGTATGGTGCTGATTTGATAGCAAGAAAACAAATCGAAAAAGCAGCCTTATGTCTAGCTCATAGGGTTGGAAATTGGTTGGTGGCAATGAGGAACAATTTGAAGTGAGTGACGATTATAAACTGGTGTTTTCAGAAGATAGTCAAGATATATCTATTAATGGCAGTTGAAAGTGGATTCATTCGAAAATAAAACTTAGGTGTTCAGAATACAGTGTATTTTTCATGGATTTCATTGAATCAAAATTGTACCATATCATTTTAAGGCATGCCATATTCGACAATAGTTATGTAACTCTCTTGGGATAGCATAGTAATAATAATAAGGTTCTAAATCGCTAATGCCATTTTGTTTAAATGCTGCCTATATAAAACATTGATGTTAGTATTAAGGACCCTATTCCAATGTGCTACGATTCAGAATGCTTTGTGTATATTTTGTTGTATATAAAATTATTATTTCCAGTAGGTATTGTTTTTAGCAAAACTTGTTGATCGAAATTAACAATATTCAACTTTTATAAAATGTACATTAGAAACCTAACTTTTGGCGAATAAATGTAGAATTTATTCAATCAAGCAGAAATTTATTTTTTAAATATTTAGATAACATGTTGTGCTTTTGCTTTGCTGAATGTCAACAATACAAATAATGCATTTTATTGTTTTAGTAACCTTTAGCTATTTCTCCACCGATCATAAACCAAGTTATTAGTGATTTGATGATGTAAAATAACTACCTACTTATGACAGAATAAGTGGGCAGATGGATGATGTCCAAGTAAATGACATGTCACGATTAAATATGTAAAATCTTAGACCCGGTTTCTCATTACTCGTTTACATCGTAACCAGGGAAAAGTTGATCAATTATACGTCATCTCCATATAAAGTTCTTGATAGATGTGTCAAAAGTCAACCACTAATACCTGGTTATGCTCTAACCGACTATGGAGAAATTGGCACTAACAGAGCCATTTATGGACTAGGTCAACATTTGTATCGTTTCCCCGTATCATACAATCCGTATCTTAACTACAGTCAAATATTGCGATCGGCACATATCCGAGGCTTCGTTTCGTATATCTGATACAGAGATAAATATGATACAAACTTTTGGAGCTGCGGTTTTTGTGCTGATTGAGTAGCTTGTTCCTCGTCATCAGCAGGACCATATTCAATCTGCTTCTTTTTTCAAACATACCCAATAGGATAATGATCCCACTGCCATTTTTTGTTAAACAAAAATAATTACTGCTTTACCTATTGTCTGTTACCATTCATTGCGATCCAACTATTACTGCTGTGTATGTCACATAATCACTGAGTTGCAGAAAGGATCTTTAAGTTAATGTATTGTTGCCTTGCTTTGACAGTATACGGACAGAAAGAGACAGACTTAGATTTAATGTCGACATTAGCTTAAAGTCCCTTAGTGCAACTCGGCAAATATGTATTTTATACAACAAAACTTTGGTATAAATTAAGAACTAAGTACAAGTACCTACATAGGTACCATTCACTCAGTAACATACCGCAATCCACAGAAGGAAATATGTACGGTGGCCTGCGCCTAAAAGTATACAGACGGAGTTTTTAAAATAGCAATATCAAGCTCACATGCTGCTCAAGCACATCCACATAAACACCACTGCTACACACATCACACACAACACGTCCCCGGATTTATAACAGATGTAGCAGATGTGGTCCCTTCATCATCAGGGATCGCTATTTTAAAAACTCCGCCTGTATACTTTTAGGCGCAAG
The DNA here is from genome assembly GCF_932276165.1 of Plutella xylostella. Lineage (NCBI taxonomy): Eukaryota > Metazoa > Arthropoda > Insecta > Lepidoptera > Plutellidae > Plutella > Plutella xylostella. The sequence continues at coordinate 8,937,552 of NC_064005.1, forward strand.
CCACCGTACTTGTTGTAAATTGATCCATATGTTAAACCTACTAATAATGTAAAGTCGAAACGAATATCTCTGATTTATAATGAAAATGTGAATGTCATTTTCACTTGCAAAAATTACAGGTTTGATAACCTTAAATACCTATTTATTTATTTTCTAAATACCTAGTTAACTGCTGAATTAATTAAATAGTTCGGGTATATAATATGTATTATGCTACCAATTCGCCCTATTTATTTTATCTCTCTCATATTATATAGTCAAATGTACGATAAACAGAGACGATATACCTATGCTTATATTTAGTAAAAATGTAATATAGAAAGGGGCTGGTAGCTTAAAAATTTATGTAAAATACTTAATTGTAGATAAATAGTATTATAGTTGAAATGTATGTAAGTATGTATAATATTCATAAACAAAGGAAATTATAAGTTTATGAAATAAATGAATACGAATAACGATAATCAATTATTTTGTTTTATTACTTGAGTACCTAATTTACGTGTGTCGTCGCACACGGGCTACCGGCCACAGCCACAAACGCCGCCACGAAATTAAAAGCTACAAACAAAATGTAAACGATTTGAAGCGTGTGGCCGCCGCCGGCGTCAACCGTGTGCCGCGAGTCCATATAAAATGTACGAAAATTACAGGAAATATGCCAGTGGCGGCGTTTTATGGTTGTGGCCCGTGTGCGGGAGCCCTTATCCTCCGAAGGAGCGGCTCAATACTAGTATGATTCAGTCAGTATTTAGATTTATCGATTAATGTCCTTACGTAGACTTCTATTAGGGCTAGAGCGCATTGTGGGTCGGCGAGCTGCGGATGCGGTCATCTTACTACATACACCACACCCCATAAATACTTCACATTTATTTAACAATCTCTCATCACAAAATAGTTAATAAGAATATATAATATGTGGGGACATCTCACACAGGGCCATCCGACCCCAAGCTAGGCAGAGCCAGAGCCTGTGTTATGGGTATCGGACAGCTGATCTATCTACACAAATACATAGATAATAGATACATATTAACTATAAATATCAACATTCAAAACCCGAGTACAAATATCTGCCTCAGCCGGGAATCGAACCCGGGACCTTCGGCTCAGCAGTCGGGGCCACTAACCACTACACCAATCGGCCGTACAAAAAATATTTATTGTGAAATAGGCTGTTTGAGCCACAAACCTTTGCAACGTCGCGGCGTGATAAAGAAAGCGGAAGAAAAGAAACAAAAATCCATAGAGAACATCGCATCGGATTTTGTTTTGGCCATAGAGAAAAGAACACTACGTTTTACACTGGTTTTGGCGGCATTGGAAAACTTATTGCAAAGATTGCGAAATATAATAAAATAGAAATGCATTAAAATGCATGCGGACTATATTATTTTGTGAGTTAAATATTGTGTAAACATTCAGAAAATGCCGCTGGATGCTAAGTGGCCTAAATGCTGCTTCCCGACGTGTAGGCCTCGGTATGAACTTGGACAAGACGAAAGTCATGTAGGTACAATGCTCACATCAAACCGGAGCCGGTCGCCGTTGGTGAGGCAACAATCGAAGTTGTGCAAGAATATGTCTACCTCGGGCAGACTATTCGGCTAGGCAGAAGCAACTTCGACAAGGAGGCTGCAAGGCGCATCCAACTGGGTTGGGCTGCATTCGGGAAACTTCGTCACATATTCTCCTCGGCCATTCCTCAGAGCCTGAAGATAAAAGTCTTCAACCAGTGCGTCCTGCCAGTGATGACGTATGGTGCAGAGACGTGGACACTGACGGTAGGACTGGTCCACCGATTTAAAGTCGCTCAGCGTGCTATGGAGAGAGCTATGCTTGGGGTTTCTCTGATGGATCGTATCAGAAATGAGGTTATCCGTCAGAGGACTAAGGTAACCGACATAGCTGTCAAAATATGCAAGCTGAAGTGGCAGTGGGCTGGTCATATCTGCCGAAGAACCGATAACCGTTGGGGTAGACGAGTTCTCGAGTGGAGACCACGAACAGGCAAACGCAGCGTGGGACGCCCTCCTGCCCGCTGGACTGACGACCTTAGGCGGGTGGCGGGTAGTGGTTGGATGAGGAAGGCCGAGGACCGAGTGTTGTGGCGCTCCTTGGGAGAGGCCTATGTCCAGCAGTGGATGATTATTGGCTGATGATGATTCAGAAAATGGATTTGTGAACTAAACTATCGGTGCGGCGTGAAATGAGAAAGTCGATGATGCAAAGCGGCCATGCTATGGGGTAATGTAATGTAATGTAATGTAATGTAATGTAATAGTAGGTACTAATTATAACATGTCGAATTAAGGTTTTGTCGGAGTTTAATGTCGGACTTGCCATATTTTTTTTAGTGATTGAGATTTCCGACTGCAGCCCTGCAGGCAAGGGAGGCTATAGTGGAGGTTGGAGGCTACAGAGATGAGATCAGACTAGTCTCCTTAAGAACATCAGTTCATCCCCGACGATGATGCCCCCTCGTGTGTGGCGGTTATGTAGGTAATCGAATATTTTTTAAAGCTGCAACACAAGAGCGGGACGTACTGCCTGGCGTTCGTTTGTGGTGTCCATAAAGTTAACGTTAGTTTTATCACTTCTATGATGCTGCCAGCATGAGCCGCGAAAATTTTAACGAAAGTAGGTATAATGTGTAACGTCTATGTTGTGAATTTCCTTTTGTAATTTCTGTATTTGTGTGCGATACCAGTACGATTACAGTATTTATCTATCAACATGTACCTATACCCTGACGGCCATGCAAACCGGCGGGAATATATAGGTTGGTGGAGGCTGCTTACAAAGCTTCCGGCGGCGCGGCTGTGTACATCAGCCTACAGATTTATGATTCAGAAAAAGAGATTCAGATACCATAATCCATACATAGTAGGTTTTTACCGCCAATTGAACCTAAAAGGTGTCATAAGTTTGGCGAATCTGTGAGTTAGCCTGAGGCCATTTAGTTTTAAAACAAATGCATAGAATCGATTCTGATTCACAGTCATGTATCATCATGATCTGCATAGATAGCTAAGGAAGGGCTCCCTAGCCCACAGGAGTTTATAGTGTCCTCCCAGCCAAAATTCCCCGACTGCCAATCTCAATCAGATCAGCCACCTGCGCGGAATAATTAGGTTTAGTGACAATGACACCGCTGATTAAACATTAGACCACACGTACAAATGTAACATACTATGTCATCATCATACAACAGAACTAAACCGACCACACAGAGCAACAGCGCAAACCTTTCAGTAAAAATAATCGTTTATCGCTGCTGCGGCTGGTAATGAAATGATACGATGAAATTATTTACTGAATACTTAGACAGACGACCGAATGGCGTAGTGGTTAGTGACCCTGACTACTGAGCCGATGGTCCCGGGTTCGATTCCCGGCTGGGGTAGATATTTATATTGTTTAAACACAGATATTTGTCCTCGGGTCTTGGATGTGCCCGTAAATGGCAATAGGCCCGCCCCCTATTACATTGGGACTAACATCTCTGGCGAAAAGTGGGTGCAGCAATGCACCTCTGCCTACCCCGCAAGGGAGTACATTAGTACAAGGCGTGAGTGCGTGTTTTTTTTTTTTTTTTACTTAGACAGAAAGCAAGAGAGATGTTTGCATCTAGTCTAGAATAGATAATTTACTCCCCCTGTATATAAACCTTCTCGTACATCATAAAGAAGAAAATTACCTATAACACCTATCAACCTACTCGTATATCGTAGATATGAAAATTATAACACCCTATCCAGTGCAATTAAATTCCTAATTACTAAACTCAAGACAACTCATACATAACTCATAAAATGAAATATACAATTCATTCAATTAATCAACTAAGTACCTACCTAGACCTACACGTAACATCATCCATTAAAATTACTCGTCATAACTTGTAGTGTGTATTTGTGTTTGTAAACAAGCTATGCCTATGTATCAGCGAGGTATATAGGTAGGTATATAAGGTACAGTTGAGAAGACAAGGGGCAGGAGGCTGACGCGGTGGTATCTAGTGTTGAGCTGAATGCTACAAAGTGCTACCTTTTGTCCGTTTAAGGGTGGGTTTTGGTAGCACGATTTTTGTTATGTCGTAATAAAAGTTTAGGTACCTATTCGTTCGTAAGTCAACCAACAAACATTGAGATTGCTGATGATCAAATGGTTCGCAAACTGACAAAAGAATCGATCGTTCCGGGTTTGACCGGGTTCCGGTATGACAAACATACAGACAGACAGACACAGTTACTTTCGCGTTTATAATATTAGTTAGGATTTGTTAGGATAAATGCAAAAGTTTTTAAAATATTTTTGGTTTGAACATTGGTATGCTGGAAGCTTAAGTTAGTCAACATTAACACAGAGTAGTTTTTACCCCGAAACTCCTACAGGAAAACTATTTAAGACGACTAACATAACACTCTGGCGAAAAGTGGGTGCAGCAATGCACCTCTGCCTACCCCGCAAGGGAGTACATTAGTACAAGGCGTGAGTGCGTGTGTATGTGTGTGCAAAGCTAGATGGCAATAGCTAGTATTTAATAAATATTTAACTAAACAATAAATTATAGACATTTTGAAGTTAATGCTAATTGTTATTTATCACATTTCCTTAAAGTTATTATAGGAAAAAAAAATTAACCTATATATACAGCCACATTAATATAAACCTGTCACATTAAAGTAGACGGAAACGAAGCTTTTACCGATTGCGGCTGAACAAATTAGACTCTAATCCCGTTTAGACAAACAATGGAATGTCGATTTTAAATCTCACTTAAGACGCCTATTCTTGCGTTTCCACTGCATTCCTGAAATATAAGGAGTGATGCATACTGTGTTGTATGTAAGTATTTATACTATAAATAAATATAACTATATCGTAAACCCATATTAATCAAATAAAAACAATATTTTTTTTATAAGTCTCTTTCAACGATTGCCTTCTTTCATAGTTAAAACACAGCTGAATGTTAAAAACACAATGATTTTAATTATTAGTGATTTATGCTCTCGAGAGTTAGGTCCTCATAGAGTATCAACGCAAATGTCATATCCAGCCCTCTTGAAAACTCTGAAAATCCGTCAACCGTGCGACTGATCGCAACACAGTCGCGTATTTCCACTGCGCGCTGAAAGAGGGGCTTAACCGGAGGGCGGGCGGCGCGCGCAGGCACCCGCCATTACAGTCCGCAGTCGCCCGTAGACCTCCCCGCACCCGCGCCATGCTCGCTACACAACCGAATTACATAATATCATAACCTAATGATGTGCTAAAAACGTGTACGAAATCAAACGGTTCAATCAAGTGTTGTAATAACAAAGTGCGGATTGTCTGACGCGTTGACGCCGCGCTGATGTCCCGGCGTGTGCGGTCGATGAAATAGTAAGTACGCTCTGTGATATCGGTGTTAAATGCGCTGAAAACGCGAACGTTTTGTTCGGTGCGCTTCGGTTTATTTGTGCTTTGGTTCGGCAAGATATTTTCGCGGCAGACTGGGTTTTTGATAATTTATGTGTGTATCCTGTGGCTGGTAAATTGCTGGGAATGGTGGGAGTCAGTTGTAAATACGGTAGATGTAGAGCTATAGATGCACTGTCGCAGGATAAAGGTTTCTGCTCTCGCGGGAACATCCTTGTAGCTATTGATAGATATCTGTATAGTTCAGTCCCAGACACTTTCGAGGGGAGGGTATAGTTCGTGTTTGATTCTACGATTATTGACATCTTGGCTTACGTCTTACTTGTGTCTAGGGTTTGTATTATTGTTGTAAATAAGGTAGGACTGAGAATTTATTGCCATTTCTATCTCACATTATCGACTATTCCTAGTTAGAGAGCACTTTTAGCGTCAAGTCCACCAATTTGTGCAAATTTTACTTCATCTTTGGTGTTTTTTTTTATTTTTTCCAGTGAAATACTGAATCTTGTAAAGTATGTATCTATTCGCTTCTGGGTTGTAATGTAATGTTGTAATGTGGATTTATTGCAATACCTTCATTAACTCACTCGCTGTCCGTTTACAACCAACACATACACACCGCGTATTTCACACACACACGATAGTATCGCATACATAGGTACTACAGTTTACTACGCTACGCTACGCCATTGCAATTTACTACACAACTATAATATTGGTACCCATAGTTTGGAACGACTCAAAGGTTCCACCAGACCCTTTCTTGTTTAAGTACCTTTATGTATAAATTTGGAAAGAGTTAGTTTAACGCATTTTATCTTGCGTATCTGTAGAAAACGGTGCGGTGTATGGTAGCTTAGTTCGTGGTAAAGCGTAAATGGGAAAAACGTCCTGGGAAATGGTCTAAGCTTAGAAATGGAGTAGACCTTAATGTTGGGATATTCAGAAACGTTATTTTTCAGTGGGCTATTAATACTCTTTATAATATTCCTACTTTTAACATCAATAACCATTCACCAATTCACAACTACTGGCATAACCCTGTGTTATCTTCCTTCTATTATTCCTACCGTCCAGTTAGCCAAAGGAACCTATAAGTCCTGTCGAGTTATAGTTAGTTACATTCCCATGAAGATCATCCATTTGAAAGCGTTGTCAGTGGCCCGTTATGTTTACGAGTTGTCTCTAATTAAGTTCCCATGTGTTTGATGTCTTCACCATAAACAACCGACATCGGCTCGCCCACTGTGCGAGTAATAATGCGTTTTAATGTGTAAGGTCTTTACATTGTAGGAAATTGGTTAAGTCGGGTTTACACGGTAAGAGAATACACGGTCCAAACAAATATGTTCATACTGACCCTAAAAAATTATTTGTTTTTGCTACCACAGACAGATACACAGAAGTTAAACTGATAACACCCCTCATTTTAGTCTAGGGTTAAAAAACAGATTGTATCGAACTGTTGCTCTGAAATAAATTATGTTCGGTCATGAACACCGAATTGCGATGCGAATTGCTGCGGTAATGCTCGGCACTCACTCACTTTGATTTGACTGTCGCAGATTTTGACGATGTCACATCGCAGTTTTGCTGGTCAACCTGAATTTGTTCTAGGGGTCTGGATGCGACTGAAGGATGCTAGACCTATCCCCTATTGCATTGCGACTAACATTGCAACGGCAAAAAATAGGTGCAGAAATGCATAAGGGACTAAGTGCCTGGGTTTAGCTTCGATAAGGATTTTTATTAAATTTCTTGTCGGGTGTCGGGTGAGGGTATAGAGTACGCGTACAATAGCGTAACATACGCTAAGCTATTGTACGCGTACTCTATACCCTCACAGTAGCGTACAAAACTCGTGTTCACTCGACCGGCAACCCATTGCCCACGTCGCGGCAACGATTGTGGCGGAGTTATAAAATTCACAGCCAGAATATATTGAAAACCAAATAATAAATGGATTGGTAAAACGATTATAGTGTTGGTTCTCTAAAAAGAATTTGGTGTTATATTTTCGTACCTAATTATTATGAAAATATTTATTACGCAATACGTACGTAAGTTTCATAATATAATAAAGGTAATCAAGTAGCTACTTTAAATTCGGAGAAGATTCGCAAGCTAGCCATTCGCTTTTATTCTTTTCATGTAGGTACATATTAGAAATTACATTTTACGCCCACATAATATTATTGTAGGTATCAAAACACGATCAGAACATACAATTTACTCCCACCATCTACCTGTATAATGAACTTTTGAGGACAAAGCCCTTTCGGTACCGGAAAAAGATCCAATTATTTTCCAACTCAATTTTAAGACAATAGAACAAAACAAGGACTACCAAAAAAACAAGTCCCAATTTACCAAATCGCACAAACCGACCAAGCAAACAAGAGCCAACTTTTCACAAACAAATAAGTGGAAAAAAGTGAAAAATCCGTTTTAGTTTTCAGTGTAAGTTTAATAACCTGGGCTAAGTCTAGCGGCGAAGTTCGTGGCCTCTGTGCCAAGTATTGTAGTTCATGTACCTAGCTACCATGTCTCCTTGACACTTTATTCTATTGCATTACTATGTGGCTAATTCTGAAACAACAAACTTTATTATTTAAAGCTCTGAATGTTACTTCAAAGTTATCTTGTCTATTTTAGGGATCCGTAGTTAACTCAATGATTGGTCGAAAATGACAAAAATTTGTTAAAAACTAAATTAACATCATCAGCCCGTAATCTCCACTGCTGAATCCTCACTCAAATACAATTCTTTCGGTTTTCCTGATATAGCCAGCTGTTTGTCTAAAGTTCGCGTAGCAAAATAAGTACTTACGTCTGTTTGATATATGCACATGGATGAATATAACGGGATAATATAATAGTCCGAGGTGGCGGAGGATCGCGATCGTTGGACCAAATATAAAGAGGCCTTTGCCCAGCAGTAGGATACAAATCAGGCTTTTTAAAAAATAAATATAGCCAGTAGATCCTTTGAGTTGCGTCTTACTGTACCTACTGTGACGAAGGCCTTCATGTTCATGCATAAAGGAATAACTTGTTTGTAAGTTATTCGAGGCAGTTGTCAGCCGAATTAGAATACTTACAGTCGCTTTTGATTCATGATGAGGCTATTTTTGTTGTTCTTACGTAATTTTGTGCGGCTCCAAACAGTTTTTTTTACGTCGTCTATTTATCAAGAGAGAAAATTTTGAAGGATATATTCTTCCATATTAAAATGGTTTAAGTATTAACTAACGGAACTATTTTTGGTGCTTTAGCGGAAGTTAAACCACCAAAAATAGAAAAAAAAACTTTATCTCATCCAAGAGGTCATTCTAACTTACAAAACACGTAATATCGGAGTGTTGCTGCTCTAACGTCGTACCATTTGGTTTTATTAAGTGTTGCGATAGCTTTACATTTTAATAACCGCAAAAAGAGAGAGCTATCATACCAAAGGCCGACACAGATACAGAGTTAAAGTTATTTAAACCTATCCTAACTTCCTAACTAATAGTATAAATGCGAAAGTAACTGTGTCTGTCTGTCTGTCTCTTTCACGCCAAAACTACTGAACGGATTTGAATGAATTAGTATACATTATGGTGTAGACCCTGAGAAAGAACATAGGCTACTTTTTATACCGGAATTCCCACGGGAAAACTTTTCAAGGCGAAGCGAAGCTCGCGGGAACAGCTAGTACTACATAAATCCATTTTAATATATTTTTTTAACTTTGGTCAGATTCACTGTAGTAGAATGATCGCTTTAAAGATATACCGACTAATCTATAAATAGCAACGATCGATTGGGAGAGTTATTTCGTCCGCTTGGGTGACACTCGCAGCTACCTTATAACTAATATTTAACAGGATTAGGATAAGGCTATTAGATTAGCTACCTACGTATTTAATTAGTGGATTTTGAGCTCAAGATTAGCTAAGCTTCTAAAGGTTTTCTTCTTGGGGATTCTAGGATATTTGTACGACTAGGTAGTAAGTATAAATTTTAAGTATCGCAAAATTTTCAACTATCTCTACATACACAACACACCATTGCTAGGTGCGACGTCGCTCGGGAAGAGAGGAGACTTTTTCACGTCAGTTTCCAATCTGTCCATCACATAGAACAACGCGGACTCGGGTGTACCTTTACCTTCATAGCTTGGTTGCCTCGAACAAATATATAATGGACAACATTTCAAAAAACTAAAGCTGCTATAAATCGAAAACCATTTCGAGATTTAGCTCTAAAGGCCACAAAAAAAATGTTTTTGTATTTTTTGGATGTATCATTTTCAAGAAAATCATAAAATAGTAAAAAAGTGCTGATGACGTCATGCATCAGGTGCGATGCATTTTGATGATCAAAGCCCATAGATTTAAAAACAAAGTAACTGTCACTTTCATTTTTGATTGACGTTGACGTTTTATCGTGACCTTGTTGTTTATTTGGGTCATTTTCATTAATTCTGTTCTGACACTTTCTGACATTTTTTTTATTTATTATTAAGAGATGACCTCTATATAATATGTCCCAGAGCATGCCACCGCCTACACAGTTGAAAAAATGCTTCTGCTTATTTTTTTACATGATAAGTACCTACTTTCCATCATCAGAAATATCAATGTCATTTGAAATTGACCCATTTGTTGGTTGGCATGTAAACAAAGTTTAAATGTCACTTGTCAGTGTCATTTATGGTTTTTTTCGAGACTCCGGCAATAGACAAAAATAAAAATTGAGCCTAATATGTGACGTCACTTCCGGTTTTAAAATAATTAACTTTAAAGTTAAAAATAACATGCAAAAATTAATGTATATACAAAATAAAAAAATACGGGTCCACTAATTTTCTATAAACTTTCCGAATAGCTAATAAAAATATAGGGTAAAGAAAATGAAATGTTGTCCATTACATACACCGTTCATTTTACCTCATCATCACCATTATTCCTCTCTTAAGTTGCGCCACTAACCTATCAACCTGTCTAAGGTCACCTTTTAAACTGGTTGGAGCGCATCCCACACTACACTTGCCTGTTCGTGGTCTCCACTCGAAAACTCTCATCCGCCCACTTCCTCTTCAGCTTACCGATTTTAATGTCGGTAACAAAACAATGTAAATACATGCTCTCAGACTGAACACAAAGCTAATAATCGTACGGCGAACTGCGTTCGTATGTAAATCCGGACAATCTCGAGCATTCCGTCCCGGATCGGAACGCCGGAATGCCGGATTGCCCCGGACTTGAGACTCCGGCATCTGTCCGGACTGAAAATATGCAGAAGGTTTAAAAATGTAGTGTCTCATAACTTTAACAAAGAAAGAAAGCGGTTATTAAGTGCACTTTAAATTTAATTATGGTATAACACTTAGAAACTATACTTGAAGTAGCTGAACATCAGGGAATATAACCGGCTGTCTCTTGCTGTAGTTTTTAATATATCTATCAAAATATTTTATAATAATACGGAAGGAAGTGAGGCAATAGAAGTGGGTACAATTATTGGGTGCAATTATTACTATATCTCAAAATATTGTACGATACTTTACACATAATAAGTAGTTGTTGTGATGTTTATACAGGGTTATGGTAAGTAGACCTGATCCTTTCAGCAGGTGATAGAGGAAGGCATTTCCAGTTGATTGAACCCTATAATGCATTATCCGAAACTTAACCATTTCTAAGATATTTAATATTTAAGTTGTTTTTAATTTTTTTGTTAAAATTTTATGTTTAAAACCGAAAATAAAAATAACTAGCCATATTTCAAAAACTTTTTTGGTTGTTTTGCACAAGTAACACCTTAATAAACTAATTAAAATAATGAAGTGTGCATTATTTGACTTAAATTAGACACAATACCTCAAAATAGTTAAGCATTTTTTAAAAATATTCAAAACGTAAAAACAAATAAGTTAAATTAAAAGATAAAGTCATATGACAATTTTTTGTGCACTTTAGCTTAAAAACATGGTCAACTTATAAGCTTTCAAATAAGATATTTCAATATCAAATCGATTTAGGTATCACCAAGATATGGCTAAAACAACCAGTGAAGGCGGAGAAAACTCAATAGGTGTTTCCATACTAAAGTCAACAGGGCTGAAAACAATCACACTTTTTACCTTTAAATTGGGCTAAACTTGTTCGTTTTCCTATTGAATTTTGTCCGCCTTCTCTGGTTGTTTTGGTCATATCTTGGTGATACCTAAATCGATTTGATATTGAAATATCTTGTTTGAAAGCTTATTAGTTGACCATGTTTTTAAGCTGAAGTGCACAAAAAATTGTCATATGACATTTTTTTTTAATTTAAGTTATTTATTTTTACGTTTTGAATATTTTTTAAAAATGTTTATTTATTTTAAGGTATTGTGTCTAATTTAAGTCGAATAATGCACATTTGATTAAATTAATTAGTTTATTAAGGTGTTACTTGTGCAAAACAACCAAAAAGTTTTTTTTTCGGTTTTAAACATTAAATTTTGGCAAAAAAAAATTAAATATGAAATATCTTAGAAATGGTTAAGTTTCGGATAATGCATAATAGGGTTCAATCGACTAGAAATGCCTTCCTCTATCACCTCCTGAAAGGATCAGGTCTACTTACCAATAACCCTGTATAGCAAACAAATTGGCAACAATTTACATACTTTGCTACATAATTGATACGTCCATATCTGTAGCCTTAATAACTTTCCCATTTATAAAGTAATCGCACTGAAGATAACTTAGATATTAAAGTTTTTTCAAGAAATCTATCGGGTTTACGAGCTTGTCGTCTCATACCTACTCAAATAGATACTTTCTGTAGCATTAGATGACTCGCGGCATTCCAAGTGCCGTGTACAGCCAAAAGAATTCTCATACGTTCTCGGCGCGAGAATGCGAGAATAGCGAGAATCTCTGCATATTTCGTATCATCAAGTTTGCCTTTGAAATCTTCAGCGTAAATGTACTGAGATGATGTCGCTACATTGTGTGGAAATCTTAGAAGGAGCTGTGTTTTGAAACCAACTGGAAAAGAAGGATGTTATAAATTTTATAATAATGAAATGTCTATGAAACCTAATATTCGAAAGCGATTAATTGAAACACATTTGTTTTGGATTGAGAAGTTTAGTTGTTAGCTACTTTTACCTATAATCAATTAAAATTCATATGACTCAGATCTTTGGCTATGCATATTAACATTTTATCCGTAAACTTTCATACTTTTGTACTAAGTAAGCCAGCCAAGTCTTAACAAATGCATAATGAGCTAATTAAAGAACTGTTTAATCCAACGTCTATTATTAACACCAACATAGCGCGGCCTCTATACAACTCACAATTTCACCCAGCTACCATTTCATATTTCTCGTTAATTTCGTTAGAGTCCGCACGCCATTGCATGCACAACATTTGGCGATAAAATTGTTTATGCTTCGCTCCTAACTCCAATTTCGGAATGTCAAACAATTCTACAACGATTGAGAGATTTAATTATCTGTAGTAACAAGGTTTCGAATCATTTTTGAGTTTATGAGTTGTTTAAATTATTTTTACTCTCGATCGCGAAAAAAAGGTTTAACGTTTGAGGGTTGAGATGTGTGTTTGTTATACATAAGTTTATAGTTAATTAAAGACTTACCATCTTCTTAAGTCCTTTAACTCCTAGTGGAGCATAGGGCCGCAACTACAGCTTTCCACTTCTGACGATCAGAGGCAGCAGCCACAACTTCTGGCCAGCTCATGTTGATCGACTTGATCTCCTGGGCTAATGTCCTTATCCAAGTTATTCTTGGGCGCCCTATCCTTCTTTTTCCTTGCGGGGCAAACACTAGGGCCTGCTTTGTGAGGCGAGAGTCCTCCTGCCGCAACGAATGACCTATCCAGCGCCATTTTCGATCGAGGATCTCTAAATGCGTAGGTCTCTGGTTTGTGAGAGTCCAAAGGTCTTCATTTCTGATGGTTCGTGGCCAAAATATTCCCAGAATTTGTCGCAAGCACTTGTTTATAAAAATTTGAAGCTTGTGGGAAATATCTTTACGCACAAACCAAGTCTCGCACCCGTATAAGAGGACAGTTTTTACGTTGGAGTTAAAAATCCTGATTTTGGTGTTACGGTTGATGTTCTTGGAACGCCAGAAGTTCTTCAGTTGTCCGAACACTGCTCGTGCCTTGTTGATTCTCGCCTCGACGTCAATATCCGTGCCTCCGTTGTGATCTATCATGCTACCGAGATAGCAGAATTTTTCCACTTGTTCTATGTTCTTGCCATTAATCTGAATGGGTTCTATGTCGTCTGTGTTTATTCGCATATCTTTGGTCTTATACACGTTGACACGCATTCCATATTCGGCAGATATTGTGACTAAGTCCAAGGTCTTTTGCTGTAGATCCTCCCGGCTTGCGGATAGTAAGCATAGGTCGTCGGCATAATCAATGTCTTCGAGGTCACGGTTTGGGCGCCAAGGTATGCCTCTTTCCTTATCTTTAACCACTCTGCGCATCACTTCGTCTATTACGACAAGAAAGAGGAACGGTGACATAAGGCATCCCTGTTTAACTCCAGCAGATACATTTATAGCTTCAGACAGCTGTCCACGATGTATCACTCTGCACGTGGAGCCAACATACAAGTTTCGGACCAGATTTATAATTTTCCCTGGTACGCCCTTCTGTCGAAGTACTTTCCACATAGTATCCCATTGTATAGTGTCGAACGCTTTTTCAAAATCTACAAACAGAGCATAGACTTCGTTTTGCATCTCTCTGCATTGTTCAATCACTATACGCAAGACATTTATTTGGTCCGTACAGGAGCGGTTTACCCGGAAGCCTCCTTGTTCATCTCTGAATTTTGGTTCCATCACCGTCGCCATACGCTGTAGCAGGATTTTCGCTAGAATTTTGGAGCACATCGGCAGTAAGCTGATTCCCCGATAGTTGTTACAGTCTGACATGCTTCCCTTTTTCGGTACTTTGACAATGTATCCCTCTTTCCATTCCCTCGGTATTTCTTCTGACTCCCAGATTCTTTTAAGTAGGGGAAACAAAAGGTTACACGACATTGCTAGGTCGGCTTTTAGGACTTCTGGGGGGACGTTGTCATTACCAGGGGCTTTACCGTTTTTTAAGCTTATTATAGCTGCGCGAATTTCGGTGCAACTCGGGGGGCTGGTGTTGATGTCAAGGGGATGTTCAGAATGCTGGTCTACATAGTTGGTTTGTGAGGAAACCGCTGTCTTGAAAATGTCTTCAAAATGCTCTTTCCATCTTAATAGTTGGGCTTCTGTAGTTGTAAGAGTATTACCACATTTATCTTTTAGCGGTTTCTGCCCTCCTGAACACTTTTTGGTACACAGTTCTTTGGTAGTCTTGTACAGCTCCTTCATATTCCCAGTTTTCGCCGCATGTTCTGCACGGTCTGCTATCGCATTTGCCACACGGCGTTTATCAGCCCTTGCACTACGCTTAACCTTGCGTTCTGTTTTCGCGTAGTTCGCCGACAGCATCTTTCTCTGATCTTCGTTTCTCTCCTGGTTTATTGCCAGCTTATAAAGCTGGCAATTCTTGCGGTCTTGTATTAGGCTCCAAGTAGCGTCAGACATCCAGCTGTTTTTATTGTGTTCAATAAATCCAATGGTTTTTTCACAGGTTTCCTGATACACGGTTTTTATGCTGTTCCACTGGTTGTCAACAGTTGGCTCTTCAACATTCAGTAGGTTGTATCTTTTCCGCAGTTCGGTAAGGAAGTTTTCCTTATAACCTGGAACACACAGCTTAGCTACATCATACCTTTTCGATGTTTTGGTGGTTATCTTCTTGGCTGCCACTATACGGAGCCTAACCTTAGCCACCACAAGGAAGTGATCACTGTTTGCATCGGCACCACGTTTGTTTCGCACATCTAAAAGAGATCGTCGCCAAGTGCGGCTGATTGTAATGTGGTCGATTTGGTTCTGGGTGTGACCGTCTGGGGAAACCCATGTGATTTTGTGGATTCTCTTATGAGGAAACAGTGTGCCTCCAATCACGAGGTCGTTTTGGGAACAAAAGTCTAGTAACATGTTTCCATTTTCAGACCTAGTTCCTATTCCATGTCTTCCCATATGTGACTCAAAACCAATGTTATTGTCTCCCAATTGAGCGTTAAAGTCCCCGAGGCAGATGATAATGTCTTGTTTCTTTATTGTACGCATAGTATTTGTAAGTTGGTCGTAAAAACGCTCTTTGACTTCAACATCTTTACTGTCTGTTGGTGCATAACACTGAACGAGCGTTACTTTACGCACTCTACTTTCAAATCTCGCTGTCATGATTCGGTCCGAAACTGGGTTCCAATCTATTAGGCTTCTTCGCATTTTAGCGCACATCATTATGCCTACCCCAGATTCACGTTTCTGCCCTTCTTCTTTCCCTGAGAAAAGTAGCGTTTTACCGCTGATAGTCGTTATTTCACCGGAGCCGTTCCTACGGACTTCTGAGATTCCAAGGAGATCCAGATTGTATTCAGACATTCTCTTGTCTACCTGCTCCAGGCTGCAGTCTTGTCTCATCGTTCGAACGTTCCAGCATCCAATCGTAGTCCTGTGTTTCATGCCAAAAGTCGTTGTATTTATATCAGTTCGGTTTTCTGTATTTGTGGTTTCAGTAATATATGGGATTCAGGCATACAGGTTTAGTGCCCTAGTCTGATGGCAGGGCTGCTACCTTAAAGCAAACAGACTTGCTTGGTTTGTTTTCAGAGTGCCTTCTCTTATCAGAACATTTTTTGAGGGTATTTGGTCCCCAAGGCCGCTGACAGCCTCTTCCTGTCAAACAGGGCGTGTGGTTATACCGCCAGTGCTCGGTCGCCAGAGCCTCGTCCGTTATCTAGCAGGGTGCACCACGTGCAGGT
Source organism: Plutella xylostella (assembly GCF_932276165.1). Lineage (NCBI taxonomy): Eukaryota > Metazoa > Arthropoda > Insecta > Lepidoptera > Plutellidae > Plutella > Plutella xylostella. Next base: position 8,953,872 of record NC_064005.1, read on the forward strand.
GAGGTTGACAGTTGGGCCAGAATGATCTTAATTCTACTCTCCCCTTACACCCCCTAGACTTACCATACACCTTCATATTTAGTTATATTTTACTAAATTCAGTATTCTGGCACATATGTATACATAAATGTTATAAAATTGACACAACATAAATAGTTCCTCGACGTGTTTTGGTTTCGTAGTTCCGAATACGACATGTTTTTGCAGATACCTAATTAGTGAAATAACAATACTTTGCCGCTCGTATCGTACTGAACTGGCGGTGCAAAATAGCACTTTACTTAGGTACTTACTATTGTGCAACAAACATTTAACTACGTTTATGTATGTTTGTATCTATGTAAAGTGCCGCAGTGTTGGTTTGTAAAGGTAATCGTCCACCACTCGGTATCGTACGTATCGGACCAAACGTATTTTCATAAGTAAACTGTAGTTATACACGTTTTATTAGCGGGTTTCCAAATGTAGAAAAGACAGCCAAGGTTATAATGACAAGCGGCTTCCGTGCGGCTTCCTTTGGATAATACGATTAATACACCTTAAATTTAACGTAATACATATAACATAATTAATTACTAATAATTTTATTATGATCTAATTAATTATGATTTTTATTTGTTGATTAATATCAGTTAATTTTATTTGCACACTTAGTGCTTTGTGGATTTGAAATCGCTATTATTATTTCTCGTGTCGTTTCTACGAATAAGATCGTAATTAAATACATCCGATATATTTCTATAGATTACAGCATTATACTACGCTGAATATATTAACAATAAATATGAATAACTTATTTGCATATATCTGCATACAAATAAATAACAACAACTGTCTCAGCGTCCTCCATTAAATGTCCATCTATCCGATGCGAGTAAGACATGAATGCCAATAGGACCCAGGACATTATCCGGTCGTTACTGGGAATGCACGGAGAGATACGTTTGACCGCAACATATCGGTCGCTCGGGTCGAACGCTAACGATGCATGTTACGGTCGTTGTGATATGCAGGGATTATTAATAGTGGCTGGTTTGATCTGAGATTACAGTGGTATTGAGTTATGTGCTTTCATGTTTTCGCTATGCTACTAATATTAAAAATGTGAAAGTTTGTACGTAAGGATGGATGCATGGATGTTTGTTACTGTTTCACGGGAAAACGATTATTATTACCGACGATTTATTATTAACTAAATTTGTTATGTAGTAAGCTGGACATAGGTTACTTTTTATCTCGGAATTCCCACGGAAAAACCCTTAAAGGCAAAGTAAAACCTGTGCGAAATATATAGTAGAAAATTATCTAAACATTGGGTCAAAAGATAGTACTGTAACACAGTGGCGCCGCTAAAATAGGTCTAATTTATCGTTGGGCAAATAATACCGCCGTCAGCTACTTCTGAAGTGGCCATCATATTCAAAAGCCAAGGTTTTCGGGGCTGCTGACTCAAACACTTCTCTTAACAAACCCCGACATCTTATTATTATTTCAGCTGTAAAAATGATTTCAGCATTCTCCGATCTTTCTTGTTAAGATGTTTAGGGAGTCTTGTTGGAAACGATTTACGGTTGGAGATCTTTAGTTTTATTGTTAATGAAGTTTGATCTTCAAATATGTATGTTTTAATGAGTTTTGCAGGTTGGAATTTTATACCATAAATGTTGGCTACTATAGGTTATGTTACCGATTTAGGGAATGAAAGACACATAATTTACATAATATACATTTACTTGCGTATGTTTGTTGGTAGGCACTTAGCTGTACGATATTTTTGTACAACATATTTCTTTTATACTACCATGTTCACCCCATGTGTACCCCATGGTGTGTGTAAATGTGAAAAGGCTTCAGTCTAGTGTCTAGACGTGTTCCTACGATACACAGTGTGCCAGACACTGCCATTTATAGCGGCTTATTCCAGCCCAGCCTGCGATGACAGCTGACAGGCGCCAATCATTGTAATGGCAAAAATAAAGAGCTATTCGCATGTGAGCTGCAGATTAGGAAACTATAAATGGATTGGTCAAATTAGTGTTTCTAAAATATGACTGGTTACAACGTAATAAGGAAACGTCAAAACTGTAGTTAAAAACATTTGACGATCGCTTATGGCCGGAGTTGAAATACACTCTCTTTGTGAGCTCTTGCTCTGTCATACACTTGGGAAGGTATAACTAAAACTATTGTTTAAATACATTATATTATGTAAGTATGTATTTATATTGTAGAGACGGTAATAGAATCGTGATGTGTGTAAGCCCGGCGGACCCTGGGCAGTCACAGTCAGCAACGGACGCTATTCTCTGGCCACTTGAATTCGTATTTTTTCACGACTGAGCTACAGGAATAAGGCGGTATCAGTGTTGCCAACTTTCAGCGATGACTGGCGTTTTTCTGGCAGCTTCGGAACAACTCGCAGTGAAAGAAGGCGGAACGGGCTTTGTTAGTTTTTAAAAGTAGTGTTTTTGTTTCGGGCCTAGTTATAAGGGGAACATGGATGGAACTAAATGGTAGGCTTTGTTGCTCGGTGTTGAAGTTTTGATGAAGGTTTCAGCTTTTAATAAACATAGAGGTGAAGGTTTTTCTATTTACGTTTTACTTTAGAATTTTTAGCAAACTCTTTCAAAAGTTAAAATGAGAAAAAAACAGGCATAGCCTCGGTGTTAATAATTACCGTCTTTAATGAAAGAGTGTCGTATCAATACAATTAGGGGTTTTTGATGAAGTTGCTACACACACATAAAAGGTGCTCTTTGCACTACTATTATAAAGAGGAAACATTAAATGTATTTTTCTTCGCATGTTTGTGTAGGTTAGTATATATGTATAAATGTGATAAATAAAGTCGGCTTTGGATGTTCTTGAAGCATTTATTATAGCATTAGGACCAAAGACTAATGATTTATTTAGATATCTCCACAGCGGCGTGAAAATACACAAAAAACTGCAGACGTTTTATCAATCAGCTGCGCGCCATCTAAACACACAGCTCTGCTGGGAAAAAGTTACGCTTTGCACCAATGTGGCACAGTGGCACACGGTGTAGTGGCGAATTGTGACTAGTTATTAGAATAATCCATAATAGTGCAATGGTAATATGGATTGTTTTAAACCTTAACGAGCAAGTACATTATTATACCCAATCAAAGAGTAACATTATAACATTTTTAATAGAGTTAGCGCGAAAGCGTTTTGAATGTTTTGACTTTTGACGTAGCCGCTGTAAGGAAAAACTTACGCTTAGCTAGCATAATAGCAACGAATTGTTAAATACTCATGCTTTTTTATTTTTTGCACTATTTAACTATCCCAAAAAACTAGGGACAATTTAAAAGTTCATAGAGTTTAAAGCTTCAAAGCGAAACAATGAAAACGTCTGCGCATAAGACGTCGTTTTTACAACGCACTTCACTATAAAGTATGTATCTTATGCTGTGTCGGTGGGAACGGCGCGATGTAAGCAGCGGATAGAAACATTCTACAGTCGAGCGCTCGAAGTAAATGGTACTCAGATGTCGGAAAGCGCTAGAAGTAGGCCGTCAGCGCTTCAAATACTATTTTTCGTTGGAGCAGAATTGCGTTTTTGTTCCACGGGTTTATGGTAAATTTTGTAAAATTAAACGAAACGAATACAATACTTAAGTTGATATGTAGATTGTAGCAAATGTACAATATTTAATTTGATTTGCATTTTAAATTATGCATGCACTGTACTAAATGCAGGAGGTAGAGTAGAACAACTACCCAAACATACCGTACCACGTTTCGCCAATGTATTTCAACACCTAGAAAAAAAAAGTTTAAAATCTACTTTATTCTTTACCATCTACTTATAGGCAAACATCATATTTTATCAGCAATGTACAAAATTACATCCTCTTCCCAAAATGTTAAGGGTTTAACTACCCACAACTGGCACAACATAAATTCATTGGAAATTAGCACTTCGACTCAACTACCCTCATAACAATACTGTTTCATCGCTTTCAGCTTCCCAGATCCGCGAGGGATCCATAATGTCCGCATAATCTGGGAACCAGCCAAACCACCGATTAGCCTAAGGCCTAACCCATCAATTTGCATTAGCCTTGTAAAGTTAGGCAGATGGCAAGAAATGTTTACGTTATCTTGTGGGTACTTTAACTGACTATTACCCGTACATTTTAAAAACCCTGCTATTATTTTCATTTCATAATTGTTCTAGTTTCCAGTAATTATCCTAACAGTCTTCTCACAGCGTTGTTTTTAGGTTAACCTCTTTCCCTAATGATGACGTCACTAACCTTTAATTGTTTGTTGCAGGCCCTCGAGAGATGAAACGGAGACGGTGCGTCGGTCTCGCTCCCGCGCGTGTCTTGTGGTGACAGTGCAGTGAGACAAGATGTCTTCGGACGCCGTCGCCGCGATGCGTTGCGCGCTCTTTTGTCTTCTATCTTTTTTCTTAAATCACAATCTCGCTTTCGTCCTCGATAAGCAGAATCCGTACTCGCAGTTTCGAAAATGGAATGCCGGTTTGAACGGGACACTGGAACTTGAGTTTAAAACGGACCAGCCTAACGGTCTGTTGTTGTATACGGACGATAGTGGTACTTATGACTTTTTTGAGTTGAAGCTCGTGAATGGTGCGTTGAGGTTGAGGTATAACCTGGGAGGGGGGGCGCAGATTATCACAGTCGGCAATAATCTCAACGATGGACACTGGCACAAAATACAGGTGAGTTTTTGCGCATCGATATTTAAAGTTTTGTTTGTAAGTTTCATGATTTGCATAGTCTACCCTTGTATTCATAGAACTTAAATGTACAGAAGAAATACACGAGATGTGATCTATTCTTCGTGTTAGTCAGAAAGTCAAAATTCGATTATCACTGTTCTATGAATACGGGAGTTCAACTCCATCAAAGTTCTGTAAAAAGTTTAAAAAGTCATAATTTTATTATGTTTTTTGTAAGTCCTTATACAATAATATGTTTTTGTAACGAATCGTACGATGATTAAAATTTTCTCTGTCCCGACATCATTATTTATCCAAAACTGTTAAGTTTCATAGGCTAATTATTTTGTTAAAGTTTTGAGCTAAGGATCCAAAGGTCAAGTAAACATAAACTAGGATGTTCCGTAAAGTTCGGAATTGATTACTTGCAAGTAACTTTGATAACATGAAGTCATTAGTGAAATTTCGAAACTTACTCTACTTTAGGTCTTGGGTTTGGTTGGATTTAAGTAATAAATATTCATTTCAAAATGGGATATACGTACATAAATATACCATGAATGATTCTATCACAGTAATTTATTTTATTTTGGTATTTGGACCGGCATTTGGGAGAAATGTAAAGGTTATGAAAGAAGGATTCGTAACTAAATATTTATAATATGAATTTTTTGCTACGACGTCGTGTAGCAGAGTGCTACGGCGCAGCACTTTCGTAGCGCTACGCCGCGCCGTAGTCAAATCAACTTTATTGTAATGGTTTAAACTACTGAAAGACAATGAGACATTATATTTACAGTCTGTATTTGTAACATATTTTAATCTTAAAACCCGAATAATAATTGTAAGTACTTAATGAATTGAAATATAATTCCACTTGACGCTGTGCGACATAAAAATTTCATCCTTACTAGAACATTATATTTAATATGTATCTATCTATATGTATTTGTGTAGATATATCATATACCCATAACACAGGCTCTGCCTAGCTTGGGGTCGAATGGCCGTGTGTGAGATGTCCCCACATATTTATTTATTATCTTACAAACGATCGATGCTTCACCATCTAATTCCCCTCCCCGCCGCTAGGTGGCGCGGCGCGACGAGCACACGTCGCTGGGCGTGGACGGCGCGGCGCTGAGCAAGGCGTCGCGCGGGAAGGAGTTCGCATTCGGACGGTTCACCACCAACTCCGACGTGTTCGTGGGGGGGATACCGCCGTCGTGAGTACCTACCACTATATTTACTGCTTCACTAAATATCTGTACCTAAATTTATTTAGGTAGACTAGAGAATATACATTCAATTTAAACGTACTTCACTTCAAAATATAAAAAATATATTGTGGAATAGAGATTATTCAAAAAGTCCGTTACTAATCGATCCGGGCCCAAAGATCCCTATCACACTAGCTGCATTACCGCGTTGGATGGCGAATGGTAAGTGTGATTCTTTGGCCCAGGTGCGATCCGATGATTTTTACTAGGAGTTATTAATATCGATTCAACCATTGATATATGTAGAGTGTCAGCTTCCTACATACATACAAAGTAGTTTTACGTAAAGACTAACATCCATCCATTGATACGTATAAACTTTTGCGTTTATAATATTAGTAGGGTTATTTTTATCTACCGACTTTGCCATCCTTATTTATGTGTGTGGATAAACGTCACTACATCGAGATAAAGTTTAATGCGATGTGTGATGAGTATTGTTTGCACTTATGTATTGAAAAAGTCTTGTTTTGTAGGCTACCACCGAATAACATCACTAGATGGCGTGACTTTAACTATATAAAATATATTCATAGCTCTATGCTACATGTAAATTTTACATAACCTTACATATCGCTTCGGTCTGGGACTGAAAATTTAATAAAATATGTACAATCGAACGTAAACATGGCATGTAAAGGCGTTGTTTTCTCCACATGGCCGCCATATTGGCATGTTGGAGGTCACATTATTGCTGTGTCGAGACGGTACGTGACTTGACCGTATCGGGGGTTGACTTTACCTTACGTAAAAACTAACTTTCGAAACGCTACTGCGCTAACCACCACATTAGTAACGATTCGATAAAGTCACACATTTTAATTTTAGCAACGTCAAAACGTAAATTTCCTTCCGAACTTCAACTTTATCATATTTACGTTTTTATATTCCAAACAGAACTAAAATCGTAATTTGTGCCTTTTAAATCGCTGACATTACTCGGCGTAGTAAAAAACATAGCCAGACATGTTCGTTGCTTGGTTTCAAGCTAGAGTGACCCTCCGGGGCGATATTTCGTCGAGTTGATATTGAACTTGTCGCACGTGATCAATAGAACTAAGACCTCGACGTGTGGGAGTTTCATTTATATTGGACGCCTATGTGTGGTAGTCTAAATATTTTAACTTACGGTTTCGTGTAGTTAGTTCGATACCTTAGGCCATTTTAGGTAGGTAACATATACCATTTTGCAACTCGCTAAACTTTAACCCTAAACAGTCATGAAATAATTTGAGTAGCCATGACCATTTATTTTTGCCCTTAACTCAAGTGGTTAAAGTGGGGTCCATATAATGATGGCCGAATGAGGGTTAAAATAAGTGCGTATCTTAGTTTACAATGATTTGAAAGGTGCATTGAGTGGTGTTTCAACACGGTGTCCGCCGAAAGGGGGTGGCCAAGGCTGCTTATCATACCAACGTAACAAACTGTACAGACCATGTTAATGATAAAAAATTAGGAGTTGTCAATCAAAAACCACGCAAAAGGGCACATTTGCACACTCTACTAAGTACTCAGATCTACATGCTTATATGCTTTCACTACAGACCATTTATTAGAGAATTTAAACGGTATCTGCGATTTTAAACTAACACAGAACTGCTCGAATAAATCAATAGCAGTCTATTTCCTGCAGCTCAGCAATAAATTGTGTATTTGTTTTAGAAATTGCCCTTCGGCGAGTCCGGCCGTGACCTACAAGTCTAGATATTTAATCAGTTACTGCTGAGTCTAGGAATTCCAGTTACTGTTCACGCAAAACCATTTCGGCTTTTCTTTATGTATAAATGACCTTCGCATTTGAAAAACCTCTTAATTGGTTTACCTAGAGATCTTTTGATTACGACTACTTTTTAATTTTGGTTTTAATAAAATCCTTCTCTCATTTATGAATTTTTACGTAGGTTTTTTATAAGTTGCCCCAAAACCAAAACAGTGATTCCCCCAGTGTCCAAACGGAAATTAAAATAATTATGTAAACATTTTCAGCGTTTCTTATCCCAAATTAAGTAACAAAATTGTAAATGACCAATTAAAAGTCTGACCCGATATTTTCCACCAACCAGCATTGCCAATATTGGGCCTACACCGAATAAATATTCCTAACGACGCATTAAAGCGAACTGCTTTTCGGCAAAAAATCGTTTAGAGTACAAAGAGTAAACTTTACCTTAATGGGTTTAAGTGTCGTTTTCGGTCGACGAAGTTTCGGGAGTAGATTGTATCGTGGGTGCCGCCTCGTTTTTGCCCTCTCTAAATCTTGTGTAAGTTACAGCAAGTTTCTGATTGCATTATTACTGTGTTGGGGTTAATTGTGCTAAGTCTTGCTCGGGTTTCGACTGGTGCCTTGTAATCAGTGGTCACAGGATCTACTAGACGACCCCTGCACATTATGTTACAAGCAAAATTATATGACACACTTGTCTTGCTGATTGTGATTGGCTTGTGTAAGTAATGTAGGATGTCTGAGTGACCAATGATTAAGCGTTGCTAGGCCATTTTTCTGTTTCGATTTGCTTCCGTCGAATGGTATACCAATAATGGTCACAGCTTTTTCTTCTCACTTTAAATCAAATGAAAAGGTATTCATAGATTATTCTTCTCTGTCCTTGTCTACTGGCGTCAGTCTCGACAGCTGGAGTACGTCTCACACAACATTTTGGTTGTTCTTTGCATCACAAAGTGAATAAGGATTTAGGCAATTAGATAGGATCCAAATTCCTGCATAGAAAGAGATTGACTGAAAGTTCTTTTTTAAAATATTAAAAACACATTTTTAATATAATATGGCCAGTATTCATAAATATGTGTTGACTATAGGGGCGTGAAATTAAATCAATCATTCAGTCGTGACTGATATAAAATATTGCTGAAAATACACAAAAAAATGCCAAATCGCTTTTTTACTCACATTCCTAAATGGGTCAACGTTTATCAACACGGTGAATCAAAAATGGACTCGTTTCATTCCCGTTATGTTGTATGTTGCCAACAGACCACTTTTGTACTTTTGCAGTTCGTTTGAAAACAATTGAAAGATGGTTTAATACCTAATAATATTAGGTGTACATATACATACATAAATATTTGATATGTAGTGGTGCTTGTCTAAAATTAAATACCTAAATAGGCTGTCGTTATGTAAAAATATATAACAACGCGGACTCTTGTGTAATCAATGTGTTTAAACAATTGTGGAATTGAAATGAAATGATTAGACTCATCTTACACACTTTTATTACCTATATGTGTTTTCAGATTAACATTATTCGTTTGTTTTTTTCAGACGAGTGTTTAAACTCACAGTTATGCTATTGCTACACCAGAACAGGCTATGCAATTTTATCGACACCATAAAAATCGATCCATGTCTTTCTTTTATGTCAAACGCTGAGCTATACAGATCAAACGTTAGGCTGGCGGTACGATTGTCACTTCTACGTCACAGGGATAGGGTGGATTGTGGAAGGGCCGCGATGGGAGGGCTTTTATCCCGTCGATTCCACTGTAAGGTCGGGATCAGAGTGGATGTGTCACCGTAAACTAACCCCAGATTACAGATATAATGCGCTAGAAACAGGTGCAGGTTGACAATTCTCAACCGCGAGTATTATGTTGAATTTTAGAGTTCATTGCAAAATCGTTACTATTTTTATTGCATTTTAAAGGTAGAAAAATGGCCAGGTAGGTATTGTAGACTACTACAGCTATTGCTCACTGTTGAAAACTTTGATGGGGCACTAGGGGCCAGCAGGGGCCAGCATTAGTCAAAAAACTGAAATGTAACAACGCATCCGCGAAAGTGAAGATTTCATCAGCTAGAATAATATTAAATTGTAGCAATTCCGGGATATAATTATACTGTATTTTCAGTCCAGTACTGTATCCGGGTCATGGCCTGCATGTGTGCTAACATCCTAATTGGCGCAGCACTAGTATTTCTACGGATTACCGTGTGTAATCTGCGAATACTAACGAGCGGACACGTTGTAGCTCGTTTTAAAAAACAAACAAGAATCACATTACCACTATAAACAATCTCGGCATTGCACCTGCAACTAGTAATGTTTCATTTCCTGCATAACTAACAGTTTACATAGTGCAAAGACATTACATTTAATTTATTGATTAAGTATTATACGTATTTTATATTATTATTTTTTTATTTGTAAAAGATATAGGTAGTTTAGTATAAGTAGATAAGGTACCTATATTTAAACTTCTCATTACATATAAACCTCAATAAAGTCAGCACATATTTATTGATTAAACTTCTATACAATTTATGATGGTACCTAATTTATTTTATGGGTAATCTAAAAATGACATTCCCGGGTAAAATTTTAAATTTCATCTATTGATTATGTGATATAAATTCGGCGCACTCGGAGTAGTCAGCGTCTAAACGGCCAATCCTTTTATCGCGGTAGCAAAACATAGTCTTGTGTGTGTCACTGTAAGAATGTCTGTGTAACTGTAAACATGTAAGCTGTAGCAAACGGCTGCACTTAACATTATAAACTATAACCCACCATATACATCATCCAAACCTACCCCAACCGTCTGCCTCTTAGCCTAATCATATTCACTTGGCGTCGCACGCATCGCTCACAGCCCGCACCTGTGTTCCGCGCACGGATATTACCTCTCACCAAGCATTCAGCCGCCACTGCCATGCTATGTTACTGCAGCTATAGCTTCGAGTGTGCAGTGGGGTTTATTTTCAGTTGGGTGTTATTGGAAGCGATATTGGAAGGTTTATTTTTAACCGCGCACCAAAAAGGGGTTGTGATAGGTTTATTGTGACTGTCTGATTGTGTTAACATGGGTCGAATAATGAGAAATTATAATCATTTGAAGTTGCGAACTAGATAAGCTGATTTTGATGTCAAGAAAATTGAGAATTTTCGTATATTCCGTTGGTGAGTTTGGTCTAAAAATAGTCTCGAGATAATAGTGTGTATCATTAGGCTGATTCAGAAAATGAATGAATAAAATGTGTTGACGTGAGACGCGATTGAGATGAATATTATTATGAAATTTCCGTCGATATTGTGACAAACGTGTTATAAATCGGAAATAAACAGAAAGTCGTGACAGCTTCAAATAAAATGTCCAATTTAAATAATTTACCAATAAAATTTTAGTTTCAGTGCGAAGGTGTAACATTGACATTTGAATTCTTTAACCTTCAGCAAAGTCTCTACTTTCGTATTAAATCCGTATAGCACAAAACTATAGTCATAGCAAATTTATTAGCTAGGCTGTGCCGATTTTGATGAAACGGATGACGAACCGTGATCTGCACGCGCTATAATGTATAATGGTATAATGTGACTTTTCAAATTACCAAAAACAGTATCCTCGCTGGTGGGCTATATTAGCTGTAGTAAAATAGTATCATATATGTGTACTGAAAAATATACAGACACATTTATTTATAACATTTATATTTTTATCAGAACATTGCAACCAAAAGCTTGCATACAGTTTTCAAAAGGCCTATCTACAGACAGCTTAATAGCTCTCCAAATTAAAATGTCAACAACAGAACAGAAAGCCACTACAATATTCCTAGATAAACATCACAGGCAGCAGAAAAATATGTTTTAGCAATTAAAACCCTTGAAAAGCCCTTATTCTTCTTCTATCGTGTAAAATGCACTAAGCTAGCTTCCTCCAGTGTTTTGCTACTCTAAGCCCTAACAAACTGAATCAGACAGGGTGGAATTTTATCCTGGACATTCCTGTCGGTTACAGAGCAACTTTTACTATGGATCAACTTCGAAATCGAGTATAAATTTTCCCCTATTTTAGAGTTAGGCCGTGTCCCCACTAGGCAAACTGGTAGCGGCGAGATACTGATATAGTCGGCGCGCGTAACGCTGCAAACTACGTACTAAACTAGCAGACTGTGGACACTCCATTTTTAAATATATGGAAGAGCGTACTAAATCGATACGCCACAAACTCAGTCAGTCGCTAACAGTTTGCCTACTGGGGACACAGCTTTAGTCCTTCAGTGAAATCTTGCTCAGTATTCAGACGGTGTATTTGCCAATGTCATGGGTATCTCACTGATAAAATTCCACCGTATGCATGTACTTTTGATTCAAAACCGATTCCATGAAACAGTCATTTGAATTCCGATTCCACTGAACACGTAATGACATTGGGTCAAGGACAGCTATTACTATCGACTGTGTCATACGGCACACGGTTCTAGGAACTACATAATAATAATGTCCTCCTAGCCGAATTTCGACCACGGCGGCCAATCTCAATTGAGATCAGCCATCTACGCAGGAGTAGATTATAGTGCCCAAGTGTGTGCGCAGTACACAGGAGCACTCTCTGTTCCATCACTCTCATAGCCCAATGGGACGGATTGACCGACACGACTGGAGAGAGCTAGGCGCAGGACCGACTGCTTTACATGCCCATCCGACAGCATGGATCGTTTCACTGTTTCGGACATCAGGTGATCAGCCTTCTATGTCCTAACCAAACTTAGAACCACAATTTAGAAACACAAATTGATGGTCCCACCCGGGAATCGAACCCGGGACCTCTGGGTCATGAAGCGAAGCTTCTACCACTAGACCACAGAGGCAGTTAGTTAGGAACTACATAGTTTAGTAGTGAAATTAACAGAAATGCATTTTCAGCTATTTCTGGCTTAGCCCCTTGGTTTCCGAGAAATCAGAATTAGTAATAATACATATAATTCTATTTTTGGTTAAATTAAGTCTGTTTTGTATTTTAGTGAGTCATTTAGGTAGTACTACCATAAACAATCGATTGAGTTTTGCACGACATGAAACTTAAAATAAAACAAAATAATTCATATAATTTACTTGTTACTATGGGTATAAAACTAAAATAAACAATTATTATTATTATTCAATTAGGTAGCTACATTAATGGAAAGTTATTCTGATTTACCGAAGATCCATGTTTAAAATACATAATTGCTGCTCGCGCAGTTGAATACATAACGGTTCAGTGAACTTCCTGAACAATTAAACAACCTTCAGATTCCAACACTCAAACTGTCAGTTGGCAAAATCATGATTTCATGAAATGTAGCTAAGATAAGCTAACTTATTATTTTGTTAGTAAAATATGAACAAACAAGTTCTACAGTCGATGATTATAATAAATTAGTAATCTGGTCTTCTTCTTATCGCGTTGGTGACAAACATAAGAGCTTGACTATGGTTTATCACTGTGGTGGAAGGATTAGCCAGTCAGATTAGCAGCAGGCAGTGTTTCTCTGCCCAGAATATGCTGGACATATCTATGGGACAGGTGGTAGATACATAAAACATTTATTCACTTTTACGACACACAACACTAAACTACATTAATTAACTAAAATCAACTAACTAAATTAATGATTATGGTTAAGCATAGTGGATAAAAACATTCAATTTGGATACATATATTTTAAAACAATAGCCAAACATAAATTTTAAAACAATAGCCCTCTTTTTTTGCCCGCGGTCATAAAGCAACGAACTGTTCGATCAGTCTAGTCACAAACGCATCAATTATTTGAATCCAAAGCCTGTACAGAGGGCGCCACAGGCTATAGACACTTTTCGTTCAAAATTTACTCTTAAGTCTGTCAAATTAAGAACTGTTCAGTTCAAAGCTTTGAGCCTAGCGAGTCCTCTAGTGTACTATCGTGACCAACAGCTAGACTGGATTCGCGTGTTCGCTATATTATTGAAAGCCCTCAGGCAACGTACAGGCACTTTTCACCATTAACTGCTCATGATATAAGGACTAAAATAGCATAGCAGTCGTATATTCGTATACTCGTACCAGTCGGGTGACTTCCAGTAAGTAAAACTTATTTTAGTTTGTGTTCGCGCCACAACTATGTTAGCCTATAAGAAAAGGAATAAATTGTGATTCGAATAGAAAATCGAATTCGATTTGAAAGAGGAGTAAAGAATAGTGTCTATTCATACAATAAAATCCAACTTGTTAGTGAATGTAACTCAGAATGACTGGCTGTGTAAAGAAAGCAACCGCTTCTAAAGATTTCAATACAGTTTTTGCTACACTCTGTAGATACAGCTTTATATCAACTAGATGGATGATGCTCTGTGAGGAATTTACGATAAACCTAACGTCGCAACATTTTATAGCGAGTCTAACGACAAGAGTGCTGGCACCTTATTCCGGACTGCTCGGCGATTACTAAGCGAATGTTAGTCACTTCTTGCTCTAGGCGTGTCGGTGACAAATACTAGATCTGGGCTAGGGTTTTGTCACCATGCTGCAGGGATCAGCTAGTCACTGATTGGCCAGACATACACATACACTCGCGAGCAATGAAAAATTTCCAGTAATAATAGCACTAAATTTACCTAAATGGAAGAGCTACTTTATGACGCCGTCTGCCATCCTAAAAACGTTGATTTTATAGTAAGTATTTAAAAAAAAAATACTCTGATTGAGTTTACAAACGACTCTCAAACCACACAAAAAAAACGCAATAACTGTAGACGTTCGTTCGGTGTCACTGAATAGGGTCACTCTTACTCGGCGAATAAAGGGATCATACTTTTAGTGCTTTTACTAAAAGACCCTTAGTGCCATGGAATGTTTATTAAACATTTACAGCCTTATCACAGAAAGACAGTGGCACCGTCAACTACCCGTATGTTGTTTTACTATGTATTGTTGGAAATTCTCTTAGACTACCAAATACTATTCTGTACAAACATATCCTAGAAAAATATCCCAGTTGCGAATCAGAATTGAAAACCAAGATTTTGCACAAGACGTGAGTCACAAATCCAGATTTCTGAGATGTAAGAGTACGAGGAGCTTTCAGTATTCAGGTCAGAGCTTCCCAAAGCTTCAGCACTGGAGCTTTTGTCAACAAAGCGGAGTGGGAGCTTACGAGAAAATTATACCAAACAAATAGTTCCGTTAACTATATCTTTAACGTTCACGCTACTACAAGATAGGTATACTTACTATTATTTTTTTCAAAGGTTAAATAAAGTACTCTAAAATGCTTTTATTCATCACAGGATCCATGAATCAGCCTCCGTTCGAAAAAGGGCTTTTTTAAAGAATATACCTATTAAGGAGAAAAAACTTGAAATAAAAATAAAAAATCTTAAATCTCAGAAACCATACAAAATTTTTAACCAAGCATAAATTATTTCGCTCCAGTCGGGTGCTTGGTTTTCAACTCTTTTTTTTTAATGTGTTGACCTTTTCGTTCTTTTGTATAAGTTTGTTTACAAGTGCAGCATAAAAAAAACAAATATTTTTGAAGCGCTGTTGTTGAATCAACATTTTTGTAATAACATAAAAACTTTTTACTGTTGTGATAGGTTTTCTCTTTATTGTTACCTATTTTTGTTTTCTTTTTGGTATAAAATAAGTTGCACTGGTTGTAGTTTTATGATAAGATGTTATATGTAGCTAACTCTTCTACATGTATATTTTATAGTAGAGAACAAAATTAAAGTTGCCAGCTTCATCGGATCTTCTTGAAGTCATGCCGAGTATTTATTGTACACCTTCATAAGACAAGGTATAAAAGTGTGTATACAAGGTAAATATCTACTTGTGAAACTGACCGTATACCTACTGTATTTTTTCTTACTTGTCGTAGATTTTGAGCAATCTTGGAGTGTCTTTTTATTTGAATTAATTTAAAAACTAAGTTATAAAATAAAACATAATGACAAATGAAATACTTACAAGCAAAAATTAGATAGTATTTGGAAAATCCTGCAAACAGCAACCATCCTGTGAATTACACCGCATAGAGGAGCGAATGTGGCGGCAAAGTAGGAAACTTAGAAGTACCGTCAGCAATAACGTGAACATTGACTGATATTTGTGTTATTAAAATGAGATTGTAACTGACAAAATGATGCATCTGAAAATTTAAAAAAAACGTAACTTTATTTATGTAGGTATATACCAGTATATACTTACTAACATCTGAGTTTCTTACCCCGATCACTGGACCGTGTGAATATCGAAAATTTATAAAGTTTTTTGCCAACTGTACAAGATATATAAAATGTTTCCCGAATACCGTCACATGCGGGCGCCTGGCATGTAGAGTGGGGCTCCGTGATAGATGTAACTTGCGACAGAGCCTTATTCAGCGACGATGCCAATAAGCCCCGTTTAAAATTACCTCTGAATTGTTTTGTCAAGTTGTCTAGTACTTGTTCTTCTTCTACTTTCGTGCCGGTGAAAATGCTAATTTTCAAATTTGTCCAGACCAAAAAGAAGCAACTTTGATAGCATTCTGGTTGGCCTGGAGTAAGTTTTCCCGAGTGCAGGTGGAAGGGCACAGGGGATAGGAGGGTAAATGAGTGCTCCATAGTCTGGGGGTCGCATAGGTTGTACTTGTTTATGAGATAAGGAGAATTGAGTGTGTATACAGAAGCACTCTCTGTCCCATCACTCTCATAACCCAATGGAACGGATTGACCGACACTACTGGAGTGAACTAGGTGCAGGACCGACTGCTTTAGGTACATATGCCCATGTTGTCCATCCGACAGCATGGATCGTTTCACTGTTTCGGACAACAGGTGATCAGCCTTCTATGTCCTAACCAAACTTAAAACCATAATTTAGAAACACTAATTGATGGTTTGACCCGGGAATCGCCCCTGGGACCTCTGGTTCATGAAGCAGAGCATCTACTACCGCTAGACAACATAGTGGCAGTTTCTCAGCATATTATTTTATAACAGGAACAAGACTTCAACAATGTTAACAATCACAAATGCAGCGAAAAACTTAAGACTTCTTTAAGTTTAACTTCATTCAGTTTGTTTTAACTCGGTCTGCGGTGTAAAACGGCGCTACCGGAAGTGACGTAATATTACTGGCAACATTGAGGGATGGCGACGAAAGTAATTACGTCTGGAAACACTGCAAGAAGAATTGAGTGACTTGCACTCCTTACTATGTTACAAACGCTGTCTAAGGTTTTTATTGCATTTCTTTTAGCAGTAAAATGGTTTCCACTTTGTAATTGTGTCCTTGTAGATCGTGTCAAAGATATTAATATAAAACGTACAGTCCTTGTAAGTATAATATTTGAAATATAGTCTTGGAATAAATGTTTGATGTTTAGATTCCAACGGAAATATTCAATATCGAAACGACAAAAGTAGTGACCTTTTTGATTTATAGCGAAAATTCGCGATATTTTCAATTCAGTCGTAGTAGTGTCTAATTGTCTTTACTATCTGATATGGACATGCGTAACTAATACGACCATGGGCACACAACGTCTTACTTACACTTACTTATAATGTTTTGTAAAGCCTCTATTTTCCAGTACGGTTTAAGACTGAACTCATCTAAAGTTTTATTATTGTACAAGTTCAACAAACAAAAAAAGTAACAAACACTAGTGTTAAAATGACTTTAAGCCTTATTTTTTATCAATGCCAAGATTATTACTTTTCAATGAAAAAATATTTCAGAACAACATTAGATTTATGAAGTACGGTTTGCAATTATGTCGCTTTCACAATCAGCTTGACAGTTGACAAGTCACGCAAATGCTTGAATTGTACAATGTAACTATAGTGCCACAAACTTATCTGTTCCGGTGAGAGCGAACTAAATTGGTCCATACCTCATTACTTACTAAATGAATTTCATATTGACATAGATTATATGGACCAATTTAGTTCGCTCTCACCGGAACAGATAAGTTTGTGGCACTATACAATCTTGTTCAAAAAGGTTTACTGTGAGTACTGTGACAGTCATTGCTTATTATCTTCTTCATTACGCCATGTTAAAAGAGGTAACGTAATCTTTAAGTTTAACAGTTGTTAAATGGGTATTGTGAAGGAAATAGAACTGGTTTATAAATAATATATTTTTAATTCTGTATACAGTGTGTTGCAAAAAGGGTATACTAAGCCGAAACCTACATGTGCAGCATGGTATATCTAAGCCCGAAACTGAAATCAAAATTTCAAAATTCGCGAAAAAAATAAATCCATGGAAACTTTGTTGGTCACGTAACTTTTTACTATGGATAATGAATTATTTTTTTAGAGTACACTTTTACATAGCATGCCCCTCCGGTTCTCGTAGGTAGACAAATCAATAATACGTCGACACTTATTACACCGTTACTTTTCGGCTGATAGCTTAAAAAAAACTCTATCAATCAAGTCAACTTTCACCAGCAAAATCTAAATAAATAGTCGGATCACCCGTAGAGCTTTATATCGCAGAAGTTTTTCTAACTAATACAATAATACACCCTCACAAGCAATGAAAAATTTCCAGTGACATATATGGAACGTCAATGGCAGGAGGAACTTTTTCATTGCACGTAAGTGTATAATACTCATATTTTCGGTCAGCGGTTAAAATGCCTGCGATCATCGTCATGCGTCAACCGCGTCCTTATCGCAGGTTCCGCCGTTATTTCCGGATCCTGTCCGCGGTCGGTGCTAATCTAGCGTTTCTGCTGACGCTACCTCCACCTCGTCGTGTCATTAAGCTTACAGTGAATAAAATGTGCTAAATGGCTTAGTTATGATTATAATCTTTGAAGGTTTCAAATAACACGTAATTGTAATTTTTTGTAAATACGCGTACGCTTTTGTAAAATAATGTTTGGTTAAATTTCCTTTCCGGTCCTGATAAATTCTTGTTTTGATAGTTCTTTATAAAAATGCCTCTGTGGTCTAGTGGTAGAAGCTTCGCTTCATGACCCGGAGGTCCCGGGTTCGATTCCAGGGTGGGACCATCAATTTGTGATTCTAAATTGTGGTTCTAAGTTTGGTTAGGACATAGAAGGCTGATCACCTGATGTCCGAAACAGTGAAACGATCCATGCTGTCGGATGGGCATGTAAAGCACTCGGTCCTGCGCCTAGCTCTCTCCAGTCGTGTCGGTCAATCCGTCCCATTGGGCTATGAGAGTGATGGAACAGAGAGTGCTCCTGTGTACTGCGCACACACTTGGGCACTATAATCTACTCCTGCGTAGATGGCTGATCTCAATTGAGATTGGCCGCCGTGGACGAAATTCGGCTAGGAGGACATTATTATAAAAATACTGTGTCAATTTAAGCTAAGAGTCATGCTACAGGAACCCTCAGTTACTTCTATTGTCGGTCGATAGGTAAAATTCGATAAGTTTCGTCGATCCTGAAACTCCCATCATACATATTTATGAAACCTTCTGATGGTAAGAGGGTTGTGACAGTCCTGCTATTGAGCCATGTTCTTTAACGTACCGTCTGCTCGACAAAAAACGAGAGTCATATATGCAAATATGTATATGTATGTCTGTCTGCCGATCTCAGTTTAGTTTCGAAATATATACCTAGATCGATCCGAATGCCAGAAAGTTTTTTTTCCTTAACCCTTTTGGTTAAACTCTTATGACTTCAGCACTATAGGAAAAAAAACAATGTAATGATTGCACGCAAAAGTTTCAAATTATCCAAAAGAGTAGTATGGGTTGACAAAGATACGAAAAATAGAAGTGAAGATTGGGATGAGAAACTAAATTCCTTTCTCTTCGATAATCCTTCACATATACACTATGATATCTGCAGTCGTGAACGGGTTACAATGTCATGTGATCGGAGCGCAAAATAATGGCTTTCCTTTACTCCAGCGGTCAATATCTAACATGCGATGCATTGGTTCAGAATTTATGGTCGTATTCCTGATATTTATTACATCGCCTGTGTAAATGGCGCTTTACCCTTTGGCATTTTCCATTGTAATGGTAATGTAACGCCAAATAATCCTTTGGAAAAAGTAGTGAAATGTAAAATGTACCAACAGTGTAGAAATAATATCTATGAAAGTACCCCTTAAATGTTTGTGGTGTGAGATCTCCAAACCGTCTGCCAAGCTTGGAGATAATAGCAAAAATCCTCCCGTCTTGTTACGTTCTCTGCGTGTATGTATTTTAAATAAGTATTATAACTATGGCATTAACGATACTGTCGATTTGTCGATAGGGCAACATAAAAAATATTAAACGTATAATATACCTACTATGTAAATCATCCTACCTTGAAATATTATTACCAATAGTATAGCGCTATCATACACTTTGCACCAGACGTGTCCTGCCCCTAACGTCTTGATAAGAAAATCATGTAATTTCGAGGCTAATTCGTGTATTTTCAGCGTTAATCTGAAGCTTGCCTCCAAATTGAGCGTAACAAAATCAATATTGAACTTGCGAAGTGACATCTCCAGTTGGTTTTAAACTGGATTGCTTCGATAAAGCGGAATATGGACGCGAGGGGAATGTTAATTAGCGGCGAGGGAGATATTCTGTGATCTTTATCTACGCTTTTTGTGACACGGATTATAATCACCCACGGGCAATAAAAAGGTTCCACTTAGAAAAGCACCAAATTACTCCTGAACGGAAAAGGCTAGCTTAATGATGTCTTCTGCAACATTGAGGTAAATTCAACCGAGAATCAGGATATAATCAAGTAATAACAGTAATATTTTGTTCAAATTTTAAATTACATGTTTAAAAAAATTGGGGGTGTTTGGTGATGGAATTTGTGAGTGAAACGTTTTCATTCCCCCTGAGTATATATTGGTTGCATTATAAAATAATGAATAAATATAGATAAATACTGTATTGGGTTTTATGAAGGACTTGACTAACTTAACAAACAGTTGTTAAGTTAGTCAATTCGGCGCCCTCGGTTTACCCTTTCCCTACTTTCCTCGTTAAGAAGGAGTATAATATTATATTGGTGTTTTTATTATATGTACAATGTAAATACCGGAAGTTAGATTAGTGTGCTTTCAACTTTTTCTCTGAATACATGCTAATTTTAATATTTTTTATAATGAAATACATTTGTCCCAAATAATGCACTAATACTTACCCTGCCTTTCCGAAAGAACAACCTAAAATCTGTCTTCATCAGTCTAGGAGGCTGGAGGGAGTCCCACGCTCCGTTTAGTAGAAATATGATATTTAATAGTCTTATTATGTTTTGTATGGAGATGAGTTATTATTTAATCAGGCTGGCTCCATTGTTCGTGTTTGCAGTAAATCTTCTGGGAAATAAACGAAAATGTTGAGGGAAATTACGTTTATTGGATGAATTAAAGACGAAAATGAACCAAGTAATTTGCTTTCCTTTCAACAAGTACTAAAATAATGTTTTTTTTTTCTTACAAGCTTTGGTAAAATAGCCGGGGTGTGGCGAGGCGTTGTCTTGATAATCTATACCCTTTCCTCCAGAAATAGCCATAATCTGTCGTTAAATAAGATAAAGAAGTGATTCGACATTGAAAGATTTCTAAAATATCTTTAAAACTTATATTTCATAAGTGTGCAATAAAGTATGAAATAAATAAATAAATAGAACTATTTCGAATTAGTATCTATAGGGTGGAAAGGTTAACGTTACATCACTCAACAGACTGTCCACTAGAAATCCCAAATTCCTCAAGAAGTTTTCAATGTCGTCACACTTGAGTGAGCTCACTTGCATCCTCAAATCCCCCACTTTGTAGTACAGGGGGAAGTTTGGAGGCCGCGCGTGCCTCCGACGCAGCGGCGGCTAACGAGGCGGCTGCTGTGTTGGAACTGTTTAAATTAAACTGCGGAACAGGGACACGGTTTTGAAACGGTTTTGATAGTTTGCGTGAATGAAAAAGTTATAGTTTAAAAAAAAAAGTTATCTTTATCTTCGTTTATACATCGACAATGCGAGAAGAGGATTTCGGCAATCTGATATTTCTTCTTACGTTATACCTAATGTCCAATAAGTTGCTATAAAGGGCTCAAGCTATGAAATTAGCGGATTTGATTTCTTATCAACCCCTTGATTACGTAAAATTATGTAAAAGCACTTTTTATTATATTTATAACAGAAATGTAGTCGCCTATTACTAAAATATTCTATCTTCCGAATTTAAGGTACTTCCACTCCTTGTGGTGTGTCCGTGGGACACCCTGTATATCGCGGCTCTTCCTCACGTTAGATTGGATTTCGGAACTGTCACTCAGAGTCCTCGCCGAGGTCGTATGCAGGTTCACAGCACAATGTAGACGAGACTAGTCCTTGTGGCTAATGGAATAGGGTTTGAGGTCGAGGGTCAAAATTATGTAATCTTAAAAGATGAAAGGTTAAATCGAATATGATGTGGGCCGTGAACAGGATTCTTATAGGCAGCGCCATTTTGATAATATTTTTATGGTAAGTTCCTGAATGAATTGTTTTATTTGTAATATTTTCGTGACACACTAAATATTGCTCAGAGTGTATCATGGTGTAAATTTATTGTATTAAGCGGCAGGCAATGTGAGAAACTAACACATACCTATAGTTTGCCGTAGGGGGATATTTTTTACAGAATTAGGTCTTTTTTTTTTGCGATTTTCCAAATTTTATATATTAGTTTGGGCATATAATCCAATTTTAGCAACATTTTTTACCGACAAGTAGCGAAGCGCAAAGACGTTATTATTCTGAGCTACAAATAGATAATTGTAAACCTACATATAGATATGACTCGGACGTACAAAAGTCCATGACCTAATTCGTATAAAGATAAACTTTCTCGTACGACGGACCCACATCCAGGCTGACTGGAATAGTCTAGTCTACTCTAGGCTATAACTCAGTGTCTCGGTTACATTTACTTTCATATTTATCACAAGTTTCTTGAAATAGTATTCAGAGAAATATTACATGGAAATGTTAAAATAAGTAAAAAAAAATGAGAATAAAAAATACTGAATAAGAGTATCTAGCGAGAGGAACGGAGGCGAATTAATTAAAAGTTTTAATTGCAGTGCATATAAAGTTGTAATAAATAAATAAATTTACATAGTGGAAAAGTTCAAAAACTTCAGATTTATCAAAACTATCAAAAGTCAGATAAATGTTATCACTCCTTGAACTCCGCTACGTCATAGCTTAAAGTTCGTTTTTACCCGACTACGGCGAATCAAAAAGGAGGATTATGATTTTTTATAATTTATTTATGTAATACCCGCCAAAAGGACTTCACTAATTGAGTAAGGCGGTCATTCTGATCCACTTTGATCTTCGCTAAACAAAAAAAGAGGCGATGATATTGAATAAAATTACACTTGATGTTTTTTTTAAATCCATCTGTTAAATAAACGACACAAAATCCTCATCTAAGCTCTGAGTACATACTAGAGAAAAGCATTAGAAAATAAGCTCCAGGAATATCCTAGCACGAGAGCAAAGTCTAGATTATGAAGCCTTCAGGAAACAGGAAATGACGGCTGAAGCTGGAATTTAATTAGTTTAGGTCTTGAGAGTGTTTCGTTTCGAGTCATAGCGTAGCCTAGTGCGGGAGGTTGTGCAGGATACACACATAGCTTGTAACTTGTGTACAAACCCAACATCTAAGCTAAGACTTACATCTTCTTTCTATATTAATTTTTATTTTTAATATTTGATACTTTATTGCACAATATATATTTTAGATTTCTTTAATAGCGGACTACAGTTTATTAGCGGACTACATCGTCAAAAAGGAGAGTTACACGGTTGGTTTTCTTGTCGGTGTCGGTCTGTCTGTATAATAAGTGGGTCATTCTACCAAACATCGATTTTTATGTTCGCGTGAAATAACTCTTAAAATATAATACCTAGACGTTAATAATGTACTATCACAATCAAGCCGGGATCGTGTTCTATGTGTTCTCCATAAAATATAATGAAAATTTTCATTATTTATTGAAAAAACCATATTGACACTATGTGATTTGTCACGTCGTGTCGATTGTTCGCGAGCGTGGTAGCACGGTTTGAGCAGCTATAAAAAAATATTGTGTAGAGATAGGATTATATTTCACATAATAAAATAAATTACAATACTTTTACTTATTCATAGTTAAATATTATATTTTTCCAACAATTAATTAAAAAAATACAGACCATTCTACAACCGTTATAAAAAAATAGTCACAAATGTCGACGTTCATAAATCACGATTTTATGAAGGTAAATATTTTACTCTGTGAACATATTTTTTTATTAATGGCAACTCTAAACCACACCTGTCATTGCCAAGTCTAAAATTTTCGTGGGGAATGAATAGTTTTTTTGTAATTCAAAATTCAATATACGTTCTACACCTGTGTCAAAGTTGACCTGTCACAAATGAGGAGGCTATAAAAAATAAATGGATCATTCAATTACAATTTTTGTTACTTGACTTAGTGAGTATGAGAGTACTTAGCACATTTTTAAAACATGCACAAGTTTAACATCATATTGAAGCTGATATGGCGTATTTTGTCGATGTTCTCACTAATGTCGATGTCACGCGTGATGAAAAATTGTTCGACAATTGTGATTTTGTTCGACACGAGGTGACAGATGCTTCTAGGACTTTGGTCAAATATCTATTAACTGTGTATTTTTTTTTCTATTGCTTATTGCATTCACTAATATAATTGTTTACTGAGATAAATATGTCAAAAAAGTTAACAGATGTATCAAACATGCGATGCAGGCGTTATTATATGTCTTGTCGACACTTGTGATTTTATTTGATCGACACAAGTGACTGTAGCTTGTAGTGTGTTGTGAAATTTCTGTTAATTATACTATATAATGTACCGATCTTTTTACCTAGGTTTAGGGTTTTTACCAAAATAGGGGTAAAGACGAAGTTAAAGCTCAAGAAATACACGGTTTAAGTAATAAATATTAAAATGAGTAAATTAATGCTAGAATAAGAAATTTGACACAAACAATACAGTAATTATGGAAAATACTTTAAAAAAATAAAGTTTTTAAAAAAAAGGAGGCACCAGGATTAATGCAGATTATTTTAGACCATTAAAGGTTTACGATTATCAAATCAAACTTATTACAAAATGTGCTAAGGAAAAGACAAGGATGAAAAAAGCGATTCTGAGATTATTGATCTAAATAAAAATAAAATATTTGGAATAATAGTCCCAAATAATGTATTATTTTCATTTAATATGATTCTGATGACCTTGATTCATATTTATTTTGTGGTCACCTAATAAAACCTAAATTTCCACCATCAAAAAATTTCGACATTTGTGAAGACACTTTTGTCGAAATTTTTAATATATTTTTTAAACTTTTTTCAAAATATAATTTCAATAGACAAAAACATATTATGGTTTATATGTAATGAGAATAATATTATAGAATAAAGTTGAGAACCTTAAATGATTATTTTATGATAAAAAACATGGATTGTATCACCCATGTCGACTTCATAGTCACTCGTGTCTATTTAATAAAACAAAAAGTTCATATTTTTTCCTAAAATAATTCTACTATATCTCTGATTTTTTTATTTAATGTTCCCATCATTATGTAAAAGTTAAAAATCTACTTCAATATGCGTAAAAGTTGATTTTGTTTTTATTTATTTTTTTAATCCGTACGGTAGAATTACCCAAGTAAGCTTTCGTTAATTTGTAGATAATTTAAGAGCTTAAACAATGTTCCCGGAATTCTACTGGTACTGAACCGAAACTCGGTTCCTCAAAAACAAACACAACATTAAGCATTATTATACTCACCTGCGTTTTTACTTTCAGCTCCCGAGCAACTTTCAGTGGAAACATGATATTGTTTCACAAATGGTTTCTTTCGTGAGTTAATTAGCAAAAAACTTACATTTCCTTCTTTAAGTCCATGTGGAAATTATTGAAAATGCATGAGAATATATAAATTAGCTGGTTGGCTAAATTTTGTGTCCGAAATGTTGAATTTGTGTCTTTAAATTTAAGCATTTAGAGTGTTAAAAAAACCTAATTGAAGTACCCTTTCAAAAAATAAAATAAAAAGGCTAACAGCACGTACTCACAAGCCTCTGCTGTCTGCCTGTCTGTCTATCAGTCTGTCTATTCTGTACGTAGCTCATTATTCACTGTTATTTTCACGTTCATGAATAACGTTATTAAAAAGTAGCCTGAAACTTTCATTTCCACACTGTAATTATGTATTGTATCCAAAAACATATGATTCTAGTTAAAATTCCAGCAATATTAAGCCATTTCTATTGCTTTCATTGTTGCATAATGATTACAATTTTAATAAACAACTTATTTTTCCTTCCGTAATAACTACTATTAATTTCGGTACTACTGGCTTTACTCTCTTTTATAATAATATACACTTTGTATGTCCTTAGAGAGGTATTAAAACTAAAATAATATTATTTGTCATAGCTATAATCTAGATAGACACACACCCATAGAATGTTTCCAAGCGGATTAATTCTCATTACATTTGCTCGAGAGTTTGACCGGAGAGAAACGGTAGCGCGACTCTTATATGTAGGTCACGGGTTACCAACTTTTACAATAGCTTAGATACCTAATATAAAAATATAGCTACATGTACCTACAGTGCAAGTGAAGCGAATTTATACGTCACTCGCTTTTTGGGATATCAGCCAGACATACGCACAGATACATACACACCTGTTAATGAAACTTTAACTTAATTATTATAAGGTAATTTACTTCTTAGTATAAGGTGTCTTCAGCTTACTAGTAGTCCGCTGCTGGACGTAGGCCTCTTCTAAAGCATGTCACTGGATGCGATTTATAACTTTAACCATCATAATTGATCAACTTTTTTATAGTATTGCACCACATCTCATCACCAATAAAATTAAACAATTTGTAATTTTCAATTACTATAAAATATTTACAGCAATTAAAATGATCGTAAGTTAGTGTAATTGAAAGTATAAATATTTAGTTTGAAATTATCAATTAAACATGGTCATATTAATGAGTTGTTGAGGTTTTGTATTGGGAATTCATTATTACTACTTATATTTGTTTATTCCTCTCAAAGGATTTTACTTTCAAATATGCAACCACATTTATAATTGTTTCATTCATTTTAATATATTCATAGGTTAATTTAACAATGGTACGGTGGCGAAATGAAATAAGATAATATAACTAAGGATAAAGATCTATCGAATGGCACAGAGGTTAGTAACTCTTGAAATTGTGCCGAAAGTACCTGGTTCGAATCCCAGCCGGGGCCATCGATTAATGGGCCATTATTTTATTTTGGGTACAATTTGACATACTTTTACAGATATTTTTTTCAAAAATAAACTTCTTATTAATTAACCTTTCAATATTTATTTATGTTAATTAACATTTATATTATTCATTAAATACATTTGCAGCGATGTTTTCTTGCTATTTCTTAAAGTTATTGACGTTTAATCGAGGAACGATGAGAAAAAAATACTACTGCGTTACTTTCATACAAAATTATGTGTTATTGTTAGGAACATATATTTTGGTTCGTAAACATATACCAGATAAAAAGTAAGAAAAAAAACATTAATCTAACAGTTTAAATTACAAAATATTCTCAGTTTTGTTATACATTCTATAATAAAGTTTCCCACTGCGTTACCAATCAATAAGTTTTAATGCAATACTTTTCGAAAAAAGGACAAAATAATCATAATTTTTTGCTCAAAGTTTTAGAAATAGCTCTAAATAAGGTGATTTTTTAATTATTATATTTAGTTTAACATTCTTTTGAATATAGAGTAGCTAAAATGTTTGTGAATACTCTCAGGAAACGAGGGACAAATAGATAACGCTGTGGTTAATTGGTAACACAGTGGTATCTCAATCACAGTCTTTATACTTTCTTCAATTAAAACTAATCATAATTTGAAAAAAACTATCAAACTAAAATTAACAGAACTCTTTGTTTAATATCAAACATTAAAATCGCTGAAAATATAACAACTTAATACTAAGAAATATTTCTCATTTTTTTTGCCTATAAAGCCGTTGTTTTTCAGCCGCTGTTTACGCCATTGAGTCTGAAATGTTATACTGTAACAATATAATATGCTCAAATGTTATATTTGTACCATAAATTGAGTAACAGATACCTGAAAACTATAAGAAAAACCCCTGAGTTACTATAGCTACAACTGCGTTACTGAAAAAGTAACGAAGTGTAGCGGTAACGCAGTTGTAAAACAATAACTATTTGAAGTTAGTACTTAAATAAATACACATACATGGGATATCAAAATGCCCTAATAATTGTTACTAATTATTACATATATTGCATGAAATAAAATAATAAATATCTATAAAACTCACCGTATGTTGCCGGTAACTCAGTGGCGTCACAATAAATACACGCGCTTCTCTCCAGGACTCTCATCCGAAAGACTTGGTCATTTTATCCGTCCCGCTCTCCTTCCTGCACTCCGATACAAATACACAGCCATTCAAATGATCTTAGGTGTAAGAAAGTGAAAAAAAGTTTATTTATGATTGAATTTCCTAGGGTAACCTAGTGTAGGTGTATTTTTGCTTAGGCTTGGGGACTCGGCCAGGAATATTAATTGTCCCATAATATGTTCATATAAAATCATGATTATTACCGTGAAGTAAAGTTTAAATAATGACATATTCGTTATAATATTCAAAAAAATTGTTTCCATTATAATTTTTTACACACGTTGTGCTTGTTTCATATGACTCGCTCCGAGGGACAGACAATTTTTGTATGAAAAACAATTGCGTTACCAAAAACAACAACAGAGTTACCGTAATTTGTAAATAAATAAATTATTTAACATAAATTCATTATATTGTCTGTGACCGGTGTCTTATTTAATTGCTACAGACGGTAGCTATATTCCTGAATTTCATTATTTAATTTTTTAAAAATGTTTCTTTGTAGGGGACCGATCATGGTCCCTAAAATAAAATAATGGCCCTAATACTCCTGGAAAAATATTTGTTTACAGACATTTATTATGTTGTTCTCGGGTCTTGGATGACACCTGTTTGTGTTTTGATATATCTCCAATAGGCCTGCCATGCGTGGAGATAACGACAATAACCCTGACCGTGAATTGGCCTGTGTATGTATTAGACCCGTTTTATTAAATTCTCTATGAGAATAGATGGCAATGCTTCTTTCTATTCCTATAATTATTCTTAGTCTTAAAATATTTGTCAAATAATAATGCAGGTCAATTTTAACCCTCTACTTAATCCTTTACTTATCTCCCTTGTTTAACCAATACTTATTCCTTACACCGAAGAATCACCTCTAATCAGGCCAAACCATTACTCGTCAGCTTAGGACCAAATGCCTTCACATTACTTACCTATTATCGGTTCGAGAGCAACGTATTCGCACTCACACTCTCAAGAACTATTCCTATATTGGATCCTGGAGCCGTTTAAATGCAAAACCGATTGCTTCTTTCTAGTTTACGAAACGAAATTGGCTCGAGTACCTATATTCCATCTGACGGCGATGCACTGCCAATGTGGAGCCGCCAGATCGATGCGACAATAATTTAAGTTTGAGCGAAAGCAATTTTAAAATACGTGACCTCGAGTGAACTTTGGGACGTGTTGTGGGTACAATAGTACGTACGTAAATAAGTATGTGTATGTACTGTACGTATACGAAATGGAATTTTATCAATAATCGACAGTACGACACAGATCAGTGAATGCGACATATTGGAAAACATAATTATGCCTATGACAATATGTAGGGACATCTCACAATATGTAGGGACATCTCACATACGGCCGTACGAGCTAGGGGTCGATATAATTAGGATTAGGCAGAGCCAGAGTAATATGGGTTTCGGACAGCTGATATATATGTCGCAGGCATCTGGTTTAATCTGCTGTTTGATTGAACCGCTAGCCCGTTCATTGGATGACGCTATTCAGTTGTATGACTAAAGAACAACTCGTCAAGTGGTTGACTGTAACGTCCAACGTCTTGACTGAACGTTATTCAGCGAAGTCGTTAAATTTGATATAGTATAGCAACTTTGTAATGTCTGGTTAGGATGAACATGACCAGACAAGAGTCAACAAAAACACTATGTTACAAAGCTCTCATCTCACAAATTAACTAAACAATAACAATAAACGTACCTTGATATTGTTGTTCATAATTATCCAGTTTGAGCACATTTTTTTCTTAGAAACTATCCGCCGGCGGTGTAATAATAGGTAAATCCATGTTGTCACACTATTTTAACATAAATAACGCACTTTAAAGCTAATTTATTTGCAAAAAATAACAATACAAGTGCTTTTTGTGTCAGCTGTTCGCTGTTAGACGCCATATTTGTTTTATTCACCACCTGACTGATTTTAAGTCCGCTAACTAGTTGGACGTTTTGTGACGCTTATAAAATCAACGTTCGGCCTAGTCATACAACTGAATAGCGTCATCCAATGAACGGGCTAGCGGTTCAATCAAACAGGAGATTAAACCAGATGCCTGCGACATATACATACACAGATACATAGATGAATATATTATTTTATAAATATTAACAAGCAAGATCCGAGAACAAATATCTGCCCAGGGCTTGAATCGAACCCGGGACCTTCGGCATAAAAGTCAGGGTCACTAACCATTGCACCATTTTTGATCGAAGATAATTTTATATTTATTTTTTTAGGGTATCAGGCAGTCCAGCACCATGATGCGTTATCATCACTAATAAAATTGCTCTCTGCACAATGACTCCATTTATCGAGCTTGGATATTCAGTCGTCATCAGCAGTCGAAAGCAATCTCAGAGGACAAACACTGGGAGGGAATGAGTGATTGATTGATTGATTGACCAAATAAGCGTGGGCAATGAGGCTCTGCCATGATACTCTAATAGCTTTGATTGACAATGGCCGCTCCATCATCGGGCAGCTTATTGCTATCCCCAGATCGAAAAAGAGACTTGGTATTAGATTGATATAGTGCACCTATGTGTCTCTTTGTGCATAGTAGCTCCGTTTCGAATGCAGTTTTTTGTTTTACCAGATGCATTCTATCAGCAGATCATTGACATAGGTTAGTGGAAAATATCATTTGTATTACCCTCCTTGGTCTAGTCTAGGCCTATGTCGAACAGGCTGATGAAGTTGACTAATTATGAAGCTTAAATTATACCTCTATTATTATCTTTATTATGTATGCACGTCAGCGTATGTCTATGCCGTGCAGCCGCCTCATTTGCGCTGGTGACGTCACGTGTCCTACACGTTCATTTTTTCGTCGTGTCGTCGCTCTCGTAAAATAAACAATTTTATAAAGCTCCCGGGGGGTCACTCTATATGACGAAAAACTAAGTTTCGGAGCGCAGCGGCGCCAGCTACGACTCTATGTCGTTGTATTAAACGTGCCGATTTCACGACAGCTCTCGTTCGTTAATTTTTTGTGAGTATAGAGTAACCCCCCGGTCTGCGCTGGAGTGGACAGCGATAGGTCAGGAGGGTATTTTATTACGTTGTGTTTTGTTTTCTTTGCGCGGGAAAGCAATTTAGATTATTGTCGGCCGCTGTCGGCTCGCTTTTTTGCCGTCGACAGTGATAGCTTTGATTTTGTAACGGACTTTTAAAGCTGTTAAGTTATTGTATAGTATTTTTATCACGGTTCTCTTGTTTGAAAGAGTTGGTAGAACGGTTTTAATTTCATTGAGTAGTTAGCTTTACATTGCATTTAATACGAACTCCTGTACATCTGTTTTAAGAAATTGAAGTCATTTGGTACATACATACATAAATGCTCACGACTGTAATCCTCGAAGAGGTAGTCAGAGGTGGCTCGCAAGCGCATAGTCACCCGCTTTTCGCTGTACATTTAATTTTGTACTCACGTGATAGGTCGTGAGCCGTATCGCCGTTTTTGGAAGAAGATGAAGTAATTTTAAGTGGAACATTTTTATTGTCGCAGGTACAACTCGAAGCTGACCACCCTCGCGCTGCCGTCCGTGATCTTCGAGCCGAAGTTCCGCGGCGCCGTGCGCAACCTCGTGTACTCCGACCTGCCGGGGCAGCCGCCGCGCCGCCAGGAACTGCGCCACTCCAGGGACCTCAAGGTATGTGGAGACCAGTGGGGTAACCACCACTGAACATCAACAATTTGCTCGCATGTATGTGACAGTACATGGAAAAGACGGGCGCGCCTCTGTTTCTGTCGCTGCCCCTCGTAGCGGAAATTCCAATGTGAATCAAAGAGCTATAGAGGAATCTTACTGAATCCTGGAACGCTTGAAAGGAGCCTCCTCCAATGACGTATCAATTGTAACTTATAAAGAGTGTTAAAAAAAGGATTTAGTAAGAGAAAAGGATGCGATTGAGGGTGTCATTCTGAATATCTTTTGTTATACGACTTTTGGAAATTTGCGAAACCTTTAGCTTTAGAGGACCACTAGTGTCAACATTTCTGGCTGGTTGATTACTTTGTGCTCAGACTTTTAGGATTAGACGAAGAAAATCAGTGACAACGGCAACGTACCTTTACCACTATTAAAAGTAACTTTATACTTTCAACATGTTTTTAAAACAAAAAGTAAAGGTAGAAGTGGTTCTTACTCGACAGAGATCGAGCAGCGAATGCGCTCGGCAGGAACGCTGGAACTTTGCCAGAAATACGAGAATTCTGACCTGGAGCAGCCAGCCGGAGTTAAAGCCAAGAATTTAAGCACCCGCCTCAGATAAATAATTACTTGTTTATGTCATTTATGAAATAGGTAAAATAGGTGATTAAAAACAATGACACAGGTATAATTCTTCTGGCGGATCTCTTCCAGGCAACCTTAAATAGGAATAAATAGCGGTATAATTTCTAGTAGAGATATCTTCCAGACAACCTTTGAATGGATAGACTTGATTTATGAAATGTCATAAATCATAATCTTACCGAAACTTAAATTTAGGTGGCTTTCATATTTCTGGTAATGGATAATTTTAAAACGTTTTTTTTCGTGTTACAGTGTAAAAAACTATTGAACAAAAACCTCGTTTTCATCCATCCAGCAATAACGTAACAGCCAATACGGACAGACCGCAGCTTTCCCCGTTGTAACGGGAAAGCTTTAAAGTAATTTTAATGTAAGCATTCAATGGTCGGCCGCACCACAGATGTAGCCGCTAGTACACGGCGGTTTTAAATAAATTTACGACTTACATTTTCAATTCAAAAACAAAGCTCTATTTTGTGTAGCCGTAACTTTTGCTTTGCCCGTGAAATTTACTGCTATATCTTATATCTTCTGGTTTAAGTTGGGTATTATTAAAAATATAAAAACTAGAAAGTTGCGGCCGGTTACGTTAGTGTACTTTGTTATGTTGTTATGATATAAAGATATAACCAAAGAGATAACTCACAACGGTCACATCCCTTTTAGGTTTACCGAAATGACGAATGAATTTTAAACAGTTTAAATTAAAAATGACCAATTAGGACAAGTTAGATCCAAAATAGAACAAAAGAGACATAGCGAAAATTCTGCCTGGAAAATTGTAAGGCTTATTTTAATGAGCAATTCTTATTCTCAGACTTGCCGCTGCTATAAATAAAGTCGTATTTTGAATAATAATGAGCTTGTCTTATGTAAAAATAAGGTTGGTTTTTAAATTCCATCTGTTTATATGGAGAATGTGTGTTTGCGGCAAATTCTGAGATCAAATTCCATTATGTACCAGGCGTGTCCCGTGTGGACTTCCGCAGTGACCCCAGCTATCTACCCGTTTGTTTTCCGCATAATGTTTGGCCATTGTTAACATAAAATGGAATAGCTTCAAACGTACCTATTTATACTTTTATTTAAGTAAAGTTTATATTAATTTTAAATACGCATGCTACTATGTATGGTAGCTGAACATTTTGTAAAAAGCCACTTTATATTTCGAGGTCATTTCAAAACTCCCAAGAATTCTCACACAAAAATAACTTTTGCTCTCAAGGAAAATTCAATCATATTTTACAGCGCTCTCCACAATTCAGCCATAAATCCACTTGGACATTTGCATGCAAAACGCGCGACATCCATCAGGGACCACTCCGAGACTCCTGACGGAACCACCCGCGAGGAGGCAACCCTAGCGTCTGCACCAGTAGCTACCGAGTATAAATTATTTAGAAGGGTTTTCTGGACAGGGTTGCGATAATGTTGTTAACAATCGTAATTTTTAATGAATATAGAGGAGGAAGAATGGCGTGGAATTTAAAGCCAATGCTCAGCGTGTGTAATTGTTGGTGGCTAATGATGATAGGAATAGTTATTAAACCCTGACTACCTAGGGTGACCGGACCTATACAAATACTGGTAATACGCCATCAAGGAAAGAATAAGGAATGCAAAGAATAGTAAACGCTTTGTTTGCTCTTTTTGGATCGCAGCAATTTAGTTAAACCTCTTTGTGGAAGCACCCACCGTTGCAACCTTGGTGTAAATACATTATTTTTATGTACCTATTTACGTAGTCACGTTTAAGTAGCATTCTAATTTACAAAAAAATATGTGGTAAGTTTATGATGAATGTAAAGAGTGAAGTAAAACAGCCCACGCTAAAACCATACAAAACATCTGAATTTTAAATACAATGTAGGTACTGCCTACAGACATAGGGAAAGAAAAAGTCAGAAATAAATGTTTCGGAAAGTGTGTAGGTGGAGTAACACGTACAGAATAATAATTACAACAAACACAAAGCTAAACCGCAAAATAAATAATTTTTTATGATATGCTTATGCTTAGGTATTTGTTGAAAGTCTGTGGTTGAAAGCAACATTTTCTGTTTCTTGGTAACAGTTGAAACTTCATATTCAGTATAATATCTGAAACAATCTTAAGTTATTAAAAAAACTACAAAAAGTATTTGAATTCTCTTTCTAAAGTATTAACCGGTCGTGCTCTCAGCCTAAAAAAAAATAATAGGTACGTTTTGACCTTGGCTGCATTTTCTCCGTTACCTGGATGACCTCGTACCTATACATATATTTTTACAGTCTGCCTAATTGCTGACCGACCGTCGCGCCGCGTCTATCTCTCACCCTGTCCACGATCTCTTGTGCATATCAATTTGATTGTTTTTATCATTTAAATCTGGGTAAGATTTGCCTTAAGGTTTCATGCTATTGTCATAAATTTGTCCACCTTTAACGAGTGTTTAACATGGTGACACAAATCTCAATATACAGGGTGTTGCAAAAAGGGTATACTAAGCCGAAACCAACATGTGCAGCATGGTATATCTAAACCTGAAATTGCAATCAGAATTTGAAAATTCGCGATTTTTTTTTTAAATTTTCCATAGAAACTTTGTTATTCACGTGATTTTTTACTATGGAAAATTAATTATTTTTTTCGCGAATTTCCAAATTCTGATTTTAGTTTCGGGCTTAGATATACCATGCGGCACATGTAGGTTTCGGCTTAGTATACCAATTTTGCAACACCCTGTAGTAAAGTAGCAAATTAATGAAGAAATTGAAGCGAGAAAGGTATTAAAATGGTCAGCTGATAAAAATACCTAAATAAAACCGTCTACTTTTAAACAAAGAAAATAATTCTGTTCAACCCAAATGCAATTTCCAGAGGGACATTTCAAGTAACAGCCAACAGCCCCGAACGAATGGATGAAATAAACTAGAATATCTAGACAGTGCATCTAAACTGAAGTCTAGAATCTAAACTCCGTGTGAAGCAATTTGAATTCTATTTCCCAGTTCCGAAGCGTTTGTTGAATTTTAATAACAACTTTAAAGTTTCGTAGCGCCTGAGTTTACAACACTCGACAGAACAGATATATCTATGAAGCCTCAGAAACTATTATTCTTGGCCAGATCATGCATAGACTTGTAAAACATTTCGGAGAACGCAGACGGCGAATGGAATAAATTTCACTTGTCGTTTTATAAGATTTATCTCATATTTTATAGCAATACGATAAGTTTTACTATACCTATTTCTTACAAACTTGTTCTCAAGTTGTGACGAATAGACCAAATTAGAATATGACGCTCTCCGGACTGCTGGACCGACTTTAGAATGATCCAGAGGAAGAAAGTCTAGAAATAGGCTGGCTGAGTTGAATTTAGTTGGATGAGAGAGCCACGTATACTTCAGAATAGAATAAAATAACGTGAGGGATTAGGGTTTATTAGTTTTGTCCATGGTGAGAAGTCAGCCTGTAAGAATAGCGTCAGTCGCTGACTGCTCAGAGTGCGCCGGACGAATTCAAAGTGCAGTTAATCTTGTAAAATTATTAGTAATTGTGAGATAGAGTTATAGAAACTGACTTTATGACAACCGATCTGTCTCTCTATGTGTGTGTGTGTATGTGTGGAAGAGAATTTCCCATGTGTGTGTGTGACCAATAACCATAAGCATTCCGTATGCAAGCATGCATCACGCGTTATCTGTATGATAAATATTTAAAGTAATTTAACCTGACACTGGCACTAATCCAAGCTACTCGGGTATTATTGCTGTACACAGAGCATACTGATATCAAACTAGACTATTAAATAGCTTTGTTTTAAAATATAGTACAACAAAAGGAAAACAATGCAACCTGAATCATTTGCAGGCATACTAAAAGGTTTAATTTATTTTTATTTTACTAAATACTCAGCAACGTATTTATTTCAAGTTATTAAGTGAGTAAATTTATGTACTTATTTATATTCGATCATAATTGCTTCGACGCTCACTTACGTTATTAAAGTGACATACAAAGTAACGCCTAAAATTACACTATCGAATAAAACGTATTCCCGATCCTGGCAAGGAAATTCAACTCTAACTGTTTTTCAATACGGTTGGAAATCCATTAGCAGCACTTGCGATCGTGCATACCTAGTTGATTGACCACTCAGTATGATAAACATCGAAGGCACACTGAGAGGGTCACACTACCTTGACTAATAACGAATGAACGAGAGCTGTCACGCAAGGTTTATCGCTCATAATTATCAGTGTTAGGGCCGTCACAGCTCCGGCGCAGTTCAGTCAGTTCACACTTCTCAGTGACAGCACTAATACTGACACTGACAAGTGTGAATACGTTCATAGAGAATGTATGAAAGAATAATTTCACAGACACTGAACTGTGCTGGAACTGCGCCGGACCTGTAAAGAATTTCTTGGACTACGGCAGATAGTGTCGTTTCGTTTTTCTTAAGCTAGAGTGACCCCATAACCAGCCCCTGCCTTAATTGATGGCGCTGAAATAAACGCGTGAAATGTCAAGTGTGATGACGTCACAATATGGCGGATGGATTTGGCGGGAGAGCGGTGGCGGCGACCGCACGCTCGTGCGACGCATGTGATTGACGGATCCGGATGCGACCTACTTGGTCAATCAATTAGGATGCTGGCTGGAATTTGGAAAAGTTAGGTTATATACCATAAGGCTGCCTGTCCACGCGGACTAGCAGAGCGGTATATTCGAACGCATTGATCAGCCAATAAAATTGCATGAGCAAGGTTTTAATACAATTTCGTTATGGTGGTCAGGCAACCTTATTCTTAGTGTAGACTCTGTAGACGCTCAACAACTACATATGAATAAAAAAACTATAACTCTTTTACTGCTATATCTACATATATCACGTTACAAAAAGTATAAAACATGAAAATATAGGTAGCCTGATATTGATGATATTAAGTATTCTAGAATAATAATAAGCTCACCAGGAATAAAATCTTTATAAGTTCATGAAATAATAATATTATGCAAGCAATTTTCCTGTTAATCCTAATGCAAGTTAACAGGAAAGTTTTATATGAAACATTACTGCGGTTCATTTATAAGTTGCCATAAATTTTAACAAAATTCTCGCCATTGTGAAAGGATAATTTCTACGATGGCGCCGCTTTTATACAGGGTGTTGCAAAATTGGTATACTAAGCCGAAGCCTACATGTGCAGCATGTTATATCTAAGCTCGAAACTGAAATCAGAATTTGGAAATTCGCGAAAAAAAAAAATTTTTTTCCATAGTAAAAGTCACGTGACCAACAAAGTTTCTATGAAAAATGAAATATTTTTTTCGCGAATTTTCAAATTCTGATTTCAGTTTCGGGCTTAGATATAACATGCTGCACATGTAGGTTTCGGCTTAGTATACCCTTTTTGCAACACCCTGTATAACCAAAATATTAAGCGATGCTTTACTGCTAGAAATAAAATGCTCAAGTTTTTTAATGCCGACACGGTGGGGGTTATTTATAACAATTTTACCCCCACTGACTATGAGCGAATAACTTCCAAATATTAAACGAAAAACAGTTTAGTATGAAGCTATTGATAGACTGAAACACTGACACTTTTTTGAATCTTGCAAGTAATACTACTTTTAAGCTCGCGGAATAATATTATGAACAAAACCTGTGAAAATCAATCAATCAATCTCTAGATTTTCATAAAACGAACGAAGGAGAACTGTTATGTAATTGGTAGGTACGTTTAAAACAACGAGATAGAGTCATGGATAGCACAGCAGCGCTTCGAAACTCAGTTTTTCGTTGCTTAGAGTGACCCCTGAAACTGGAAACTTAGGGCAAATATATAGCAGGCTTTTTTCATTGTGCAGCGCACCTGCCCTGACTCGATCTGTCCTAGTTTTTTTTTAATTCTTTTCATAATAGAAGCACTGAAACAATGCAGCTTTCAGCCTCTAATGAAAACTTGATGACTTTACTTTGAATCATTAAGAATAAATATAATTTTGTTATTAGTGGTTTATTATAATTTTATATCACTAAATTTTCAATTATTCTTATTTTTGCATTTTAAACTCGAAAAGAGAACGTTTCGCCAAAGCAAATTACGCTCAAAACACTCCCCACAATTCATATTTAAATACTCTAATACATAATATACTCAGAGGTATATGGTATATTATATAACACGCTCTTCAAGGAAAGTCAAAAGCTTCACTTTAGCCGCGGCATAAATTTCCTTCGTTGAAATAATGTTTTTTTAATCGCGCCGTGAGGCAAAGATTCGCCCGCATACAGCCTACTCGGGCAACTTTGGCACCAGGTGCACTAGATTAAAAACTCCTTGTTGCATCGTAATGAGTATTTAATGGTCTATTCACCCCCCATGTCCCCTGCGTCGCTGGTATCGCGGCCTTTTATGTGTAATAGTTGCCAGTTTTATTTCGCTATTAAATATGGCCATGCTTTGCTTTGCGGACGCTGGATTTTAATATTAAATTAGATATGATATGGATACTTACGTATGGTACTTTCACGATCTTATAAAATTTGTTGATGATATACTGAAGAGTTGAAAACTTAGATGTAAAAATAAAATATTAATTATTCACTGACCATAATATTGTATTGTATTAGTACTCAATTTGGCGGTGGTAAATTGTTAATAAGTTTGTTTGAAAAGTAAAAATTTCAAGTACAAAATCGAGAGTTATCCTAATAATAACCTCGATTTTATATTTTCAAGTTTGCAAACGGGCGTATGTGATGAATATGGACAGGCCTAGTCATGTTGTGTCCAAAACCGTCAGAAGACACGTCGCACGCATAACTCGTAGCTCAAACAAGTTTATACAAATTCAATATTGGCCGGTCAGAATCAGAATCCCAAACAGAATTTTGCTGCGCAACCGGATTTGTGTTTTAGGTTGTTGTTACTCGTGATTTGTTTGAATAGCAACGAATTTTAGATAAAATATAAATAAAAAAATGATAATATTACAGACAAAACGTATAAATAGAAGCCTTAGTCTATAAACAAAGAGGAGGATGTTTCTAAAAAACGGTATGGAGCGTGTCCCATTTTTTTAGATTTTACCTTACTGACCGTTCTTAATGTTACATCCTGTATATATATGCAAAATCAAAATCAAGCTAGGTGTCAAATTTAATGCACCACTTTCAATCGGAACATTTACTATATATCGTATAAGTCTAATGATTTCCTAGCTGACAAACCGAATGACTGAAGTATATGGCCATACCTGGTAAGCGGCTGGTCTGATGTGATCACCATACAAAAAAACGCTGATGAGATTACCTTCGTCTGCTAGCCACTGTGCTAAACTCTATAGGCTGGTTTATTGCCATCTTTTTGGCACAGCTCCAACTTCCAAACAGTTGAAATAACTTTATCTATCAGACAACTAACTCGGTCAACAGATGCCGAATGGTGCATAAAAATACGCCATGATCATATAAGGACTCATTTCATCCTATGCCTCCCACACTCAGCCAATACCAGCAACCTACTAGCAGTATTAGTTTGATCAGGAAGCGCCCCACTTACTTTGACGTAAATAAGATGTAATGACTGCAACATTTTTAGATTCTCCTGTAATAACATTGATCAAAGGACCGCTGCGCAACTGATTTTCTACAGAAATCTTAGACTCCTTAGAAATTTTTCTTCCGTATTTCCTTTGATAGTTTTTTTTACTATAAGGGGATCTTTTTGCTGCTACTGGAATATCTAACTAAATCTTGCGGCTTGGTTGCGACGTGCTGAAAGTTCTTGAATTTAAATTGCGTCGTAATATCTATAAGTGTAGGATTTATTAATAATTATTATTATACGGTTTAGACAGGGTCATTACTTTTCCGAGTCTATCCTTTTGTGATAGTTGGAGGTTGGAGAGTGAAATTAGATGAAAAAATCAGATGGAAACTAGATTGTTATTTTAGTTAAGTATAGGCGATTATAAATGGCACAGTTATACCATAATGCATTCAAACTTGAAGGCTACATGCTTAGATGTGAAAATGTACCTATTATAGACAAAACACATCAAAAACTTCCAACTCAGCACCTGCATCCTAAACGCCCTACGTAAATAATGCAGTAACTGAGTTTACACAGCGTCTCTGATAATTTGTATCTCGATGACCATTAGCCGCGGCAGGAGTTCCGCACGACCCCCGCGGGGCCAGTCACTGGAGGGTCACTCTATACTGACGAAAAACGAACAAACGAGAGCTGTCGTGCAATCGGCACGTTTAATACAACGAGATAGAGTCGCGGCCTGTGCAGCAGCGCTCCGATACGACGTTTTTCGTCATAGAGAGTGACCCCTCAGTGACTAGCGAGAGATAAATACGGAGCTAGAGTGAGAGCTTATTTAGTGGATGCAGGTTAAAGTGGGTTGCGTTTAACTTAGGGATTTTGTTTATATATTAGGCTAAAAACCTTCAGTCGGGTAAAGTCGAGTTGCTACTTACCGGATAACTTTCTCAGCACGAGCTTGCTTGTGTTGGGGTCCACCAATCCGCACTGAGCCCGCGTGGTGGACTAAGAAATATCCTTCCTTTATATTTTACTTTTCATTACTAATTTGTACTTCTTTTATCATGATCAGTCTGTGGACCTACATATATATTATGTAATATGTATCATAAATAAATATGTTTTGAATAATTTTCCCAAGAATATAATTATTAAAGTCTATTAATTTTATTCTTCCTTCTAATACACTACACCAAAAATTTATCCCGAAGTAAGCTTTCAGTACCTACACTAAAAATTGTTGGCAATTTGCGAAAGAGGATATTTTGGGTTCAGTTGTGCAGTTGGGAATAGCTGCAGGGATATTAAGTACATGAAATATTACTATGGGAGGAAAACAGATAGTACGTTTCATTTGAGAAGGCATGCAAAATGACCCCAATAAAAGTAGGCTTTATAATATTATAGATAACAGATAGAGTGGAATTTACAAGAGCTTTTTTATCTGTTGGACACAATTACGCATTTGCAAATCTGTAGTTAAAATATGATAGGTACTAAAGGATAAAGTGCTATAAGTGGAAAGTCATGTTTTGTAGATTGACACAGAATAATGAGAATAAAGAATGTTCTTATTGGATCATGGAAATATAAGTACTTTTTACTTGTTATATCCTGGTAATTATATTATAATTACCTTTAAAAAAATATAAACCTGTTCTTTGAGCAAGTACCTATGTTTATTCAAATTAGCTTTGTCTCTACCCGTACCCAAACATAGGACAAAGTACACAACAACCTTTATTTCCAATCCTTACCATACTACGGGCTACGGCGTAGCGCTACGGAAGTGCTACGCTCGTAGTACGCGTCGTAGCACGTCACCCGTACTCTCAATAAATAAATTCAATTACAAACACTTTGAATGATGGATACCTGAACTTTAAAACACCAAGGTAACACTCCGTAAACATGGCCGAAACCTTATTATTACTGGCTGTACATGAAACACTATTAGTCTATGAATGAAATACTCCAATTCGTGTAGATGGTGATTTCAATGATAAGATTGGTCGTTTGGGCTATTTTCTGGGGTCTTTGTAGCCATAAATCTAAGTTCGTTGCCTTCGATACCGTTGTTCTTTATATGCAGCGACTGCTCGGATCGTTGACCAGTAAATATATAAAATATGAATAGGTTTCTAAGATACTGCGATAATAAATGAAAGCTATTGCTAAATGGGAAAAGATCAGGTCGTTTTGACCGTGAATTTTGAAAATTCGTACAAAAAAAGTGGTTTACGATGACCCCCTTGAGGCAGCCCCTTTCAGCTATACTATACGATTTTTGCAACACTAGTTTAATAAAGTGTCAAACTACACACTCGGGCAAAGAAACAATTCCACTTGCAAAATGCTGACACCAAACGGCCCCAGTTTTTTAAACCATTTAATAGGAAATTTTAACAAAATATATATTGCAGAAGGCCAGGATTAAGTTAGTCTTTTTCCGTTTAAGAGTAATTTGGTGTTTGTCACTGGAACTTTTTCATTGCCCGTGAGTGTATAAACAAAAAAGTCTCGACACTAATATATTAACTAGATCATTAGTATGACGGTCGAATGGCGTAGTGGTTAGTGGCCCTGACTGCTATGCCGAAGGTCCCGGGTTCGATTCCCGGCTGGGGCAGATATTTGTTTAAAGACAAATATTTGTACTCGGGTCTTGGGTGTTGATATTTATATTTAATATGTATCTATCTATGTATTTGTGTAGATATATCAGCTGTCCGATACCCATAAAACAGGCTCTGCCTAGCTCGGGGTCGGATGGCCATGTGTGAAGATGTCCCCACATATTATTATTATTATATAATTTGTTTCGAACCGCTCGGAAGCCGGAGCTACAGACACGTGTATTGTTATCGACAAAAAGTCAAAGTCTTCAACTCAAACATCAAAGTTCGGAAAGACTAAACAATGGGAAAGTCTGGTTTGAGTAAAGGTATGTATTTCTTCGTAATAATGTAAATAAAAGCTTTGTTCTTAAATACACAATAATGATCTCTTTTGTTGTTGACACAGGTTGTGTTTGAAAGGGCTTATATTGAGTTCTACAGATTTTTTATTTGGTTAACGAAACGGTTACAAACGGATAATTTCATGTTTGAAATAAACAATTGAATTTCCTTTATATATGAGTTAATTTTGAATATGGAAATGCTAATAGCATAAGTAAGTTTTTCGCAAATATGCTATGCCGCTGGGACAGTTTTCTACATATCCTTGCACCACAAATACCTCAAATTATTTATAAACACACTCTCCTACACCCAAAGGATGTCTGGTAGAGATTTCTATAAGCAATAAGGCCGCATTTTTGTTCCGTTTTATTTTGAAGTTCTTATGATGTAACAATTTTTTTTGATGCTACAAAATATCTTGTGTTGTATACGATCTTACGTTTGATCTTTGTCCGGGCAGTTCAATGGTTTTGTGTGTAACAAGCGTACCACGTAAAGGGATGTTCACTGTTCAGTGTTCAGTACCTCTGCAGGTAGGCGTGGGAGATAAAGGGCAGACGCGTGGGAGGCTCAGTACTATGTGGTAATTTTTATAAGGTCAGGCGTTTAATACTTCAGTAGCCTGAAGAGTTTACCTGGTCGTTGAAATTTAAATTTTGCATTTTACGCTTGAAATGGGTAGGTAGTTCTCAAACTTTCGATTTCCTTTCTATATGGTTGTCTGGTAGAGATTACGTTTAGTAATAAGGCCACCAATTGTACTATTTATTTTCATTTTTATGTTTGTGAAACTGTTTGTGTGCAATAAAGAGTATTTATCTTATGTTATCTTATAAAAAAACAACGATAAAAATTCAAAATGAACAGCCTTGTCTTCCGGAAAAATATCGAATATTGCGTTATGATATTTAATTATAGTTGTGTAAAAACTTGTTGTTTACCATATTATAAATTAAACTTTGCAAAGAAATGAACTAAAAGGTATAATTTCTAAAGTATATTAAAATATTAACACCACAAAGCCTGGATGCTCTCAAACATCACTTTCGGGTGTTCTTGAAATTTCTGAGAATTTGATGTTACAACCTTTTAGCGACGAAGAGCTTATTCATGAAAATCAAAAACATTTTACATGAAATAAGTTTCAAGTTAAGCGAAATTAAAACAATACAAAAAAAAACTT
The DNA here is from genome assembly GCF_932276165.1 of Plutella xylostella. NCBI lineage: Eukaryota > Metazoa > Arthropoda > Insecta > Lepidoptera > Plutellidae > Plutella > Plutella xylostella. The sequence continues at coordinate 8,998,142 of NC_064005.1, forward strand.
TAAATAAAACCGTAGCGTAAAAGTTAGCAGTAGCATTATAACTAGAAAATTATTATTTATTGTTCTTTTTAAATACACAGAATCCAATAAATGTTTCTTTATTTCGTACCCCGAAAACAATTAAACAGTAAGTTTTACCCTTAATCCCACACAACGTAAGGTGAAAGGGCAAAGTGCGATCTTATGGATTATAGCCCTAATTCTATGAGCAATAAAAGTGAAACTTGTAGCAAGTTATACGAGAGGTAATGTAGTCGTTTTAGTTGGTAGTAATATCAGTAACCCAACACGCCATGGTAGCTACATTTTGACCTTGTTGTAAATCTGTTTTAGTGGTACCTAATTTGGTTGGAAATATTTCTTCGAAGTTTAGGGTGTATAAATTATATGAGCAAGAAACGGGGTCAATAAACTTATAGGGCCTTTTCACTTTGAATATATCATAACCTTTGGTAGCTGGAGGACAGAGTGCTGAGGAACTAATTGAGAGGGCCCCAAAAGAATATAACTAAGTATATTTTCCATCACTAAAGAGTTCTTACTCAATTACGTTTGTGTTTGAATCGTAGTTTCGGGAAGAGTGCTGGCTCATTATAGTAATAAGACACACAGAAAATTTCCATCATGCTCCTAAACATCTAGATCTATCTCCATCTAGCCAAGAATCCACTCGAATGAGCCAGATGCAGGTACCTTACATCCGCGCAGAAAATAAAATAGAATTCCATCGTACTCTTCACAATAAAAACATATTCTTAAATAGAAAACGTAAAAGTCCATTATTTAATACAGCGACCTACATAGAGTAGGTGGCGCGGGATGGGACACTCGCGACGAGGTCTGTACGTGTACGGAATAACACTTGGATCTACTGCGCGGCACTTTGTTACTTGGCCGCATTATACGGGACACATTAGTGACGGGATATCGCAACAGCGATCGGGGAGGGTGCGATGATAACCGGGCCGAAATAAAAACAATGATGATGAATTTTTTTACGGCACAACCCATAATAATAATAATATGTGGGGACATCTCACACACGGCCATCCAACCCCAAGCTAGGCCGAACCTGTGTTATGGGTGTCGGACAGCTGATATATTTACACAAATATATAGATAGATAGATACTAATTATAAATATCAACAGCCAAGACCCGAGAACAAATATCTGTGTTTAAACAAATATCTGCCCCAGCTGGGAATCGAACCCGGGACCTTCGGCTCAGCAGTCAGGGTCACTAACCACTACGCCATTCGGCCGTCAGATGATGCTGCCCATGGCTGCTACAATGGCATTTACAATGAATATTTTTTTTAATACCTAAAAAGTGCATTTTTTTACATAATAAAGCGTGAACTGAATTATGTCGTCTCAATACGAAGAATCCATTGCAGGTAATGGACCTCCTCCAAGGCCAACATATCTCTACGCTTGGTATGCGAGCGCAGAGCAATGTCTGCCCCGATCTGTCGGAAATCGAACCCGGGACCCAAGGCATGACAACCGCGTGGCGCATTTATTAGTAAATTTAAATACGCGATATCAGCTGTTAAAATATAAATAAACATACACTTGGTCGGTGTAAAACCTTCAAGACGGTACGGCGAACGGTAAAGACTGGAGTCTACAAGCGAACATCGTTTTATCATCAAATAACCCTCTTTATTGCCGAGACATGCGTCATGTATGGAGATAAAACACGAAAATAATGACCTTTGTGCAAAGAGTAGACATACGGCACAGATGGGACTGTTTATTTTGGTGTCTGTAAGTCTGTGTTTGCTTACATACTATTTCTACGGTACCTATTATTTATCCTGTACAATCAATATTTCTGAAAGTATGAATACGTGTAAGATAAGGCACCTTTAAAAGTTTTCTCACACATTAAACAAAGCTTAATCTTCAGGATAATTTAGCTGACGGTAGTATTTTATGCAAAACAATATGAAACAAGCAAAAATAAAATTGTGATAATGTGTTTGCAATTAAAAACAAAAGTTTCCCGTAAAGTCTTTGTAACATCTGTTTACCTTACACTCTTTGGCGCCAACAAAGGCTCTATAGGCTCTATAGCCGATCAGGCAAACCGCGCAAAGGCTTGAGTTATTGGGTCAGATAAACACCGCGTCCTCCGCCGCTTGTGTTGTGTAAATGTTGTACCTACCCAATGATACGTACTCTAATATTAAAAACGTGATCGCACCGTTATAAATTATGCCCCTGACAAGTCTCCTCGGGCTACCTCTGGCAGGTTCTGTAACATGGCACCTTTATCTACGTAGATATAAACGTGACTATATATTGTAATTGGCGTTAAAAATGGCCATGTGATTGATGGGGCGTACGTTATATGAGTTTATCTACGTATCTAGATAAAGATGCCAGCTATCAGTGTAGATAAAAAGATGCTGTTCGACCAGGATACCTACACGGCATACGTAAAATCTAACCGTTCCAGAGACCGAGAGACAGATGTGAATACTACGAGTAGTGCTGGACAAGGGTTTATCACCGTGGTAAAAGCATTAGCTAAACCAGTCTCTTCAATTGTCATTCACCGTCTGCCCAGGGAAGCTACCCTGTAAGAATCCTATTAGTATTGCACTTCATCCCATCTTTTACCGCATAATATGTTCTATGGTGGTATCCAGTCCTCAGCATCAGCCCGGCTTATGACCAACTCAGCCCTTAAATCTAAACGTATTCCAAAATCCTCTCTCCATTGCAGTCGTCTCGCTCCGGCAACGCGAGCGGCGATGCGTGCGAGCGGCGCGACCCGTGCCAGCACGGCGGCGTCTGCATCAGCACGGACGACGGGCCGGTCTGCGAGTGTCGTGATGCTGATTATGAGGGCGCCTTCTGTGAACGAGGTATGTGGGCACACTGATAGTAACAACAAATATATTAGAAATCAAATTCCTCCTTACTCTCCTCATTTTGGAGGTTTGTGGGAGGCTGGAGTAAAGAGAGCGACAAGACTCTGCAAGAGACGACTACAAATAAATACAGGATCTCAGTCTGTACAGTATTGTTAAGTACTTATTACTTATGTATGTAGTGATACTCATATTTCAGTTGAATATCAGCCCGTCGCGGTTTGAGGTTCTAATCGACACGAGGCGCTATTGTTAGCCGCGGTCGGTCGAGGGCAACTCTCCCCTATTTTCAGTTGCACCGGATATCGCTCGTTTGGTCCTCTCTAGGGACTCTGTAGGTATATTTTTAACGTTTGAGAGAAATGCTAGCTTATCACCCAGCCTGATAGTATGCTGAAAAGTTTGTGTACTCAATTGAAAATATTGCAACATGGTCTTAGCAAAGTTAGAACGTGGTTGAAAGACGAATAATCGAACACAATTTCAGATATAAAATAAATTCACACCTTGTACTAATGTACTCCTTTGCGGGGTAGGCAGAGGTGCATTGCAATTTCATCATCATCATTGGCCACAGCATCTATATAGATGATTGTTGCAGCGCTCGTGGGTTATGGGTTACGACGGCCGCACCGTCGTTGATGGCTGTATAGTCCAATAGCAGCACGACATTTTTTGCCACAATGGTTGCAGACGTAACGCGATTCCAACGGAGGAGACATAGCACGGCGAATTCTTTTCTGCTTTAGATTTTCAAGACAGCCTTCATCATGCTTCGCCATGCCTGCTTGAATATCGCGGCGCCATTCAGGTCTCATTTCGGCGCGCGAATTGCAATTTCAGAATTATAATTTAAGGCTGTATTCCCAGTAGATAATCGAAACTGTGAACACTTGGCATACTTCTCTCGCAAACTGTTTGCCTACTGCGATCGCAGCCTAACTTTGGATAACTAAAGTTGGGTTTATCAATTAATCCGAAAAGGTATTCCGCTTCCTTATTCCGAAGTTGTCGGTCCGGGACCGTCGGCTGTCGCTAAACAGATTACGACAGAATAAGTACATTAACAACTTTCACACAATAGAGAGGCAATTGATAACACCGCGCTGAAACTTTCAGCCGCCACGGAACTCCTGAAATCTTCAGAAGATATCCTCTTTGCGGATCAGTATCGAGACTGTTTGCTTGTCAATAATGAGAACAAGTTTTGGTGGAAGAGAAGAAGGGGATATTGGAAATTATGTTGAGAGTTTGTGTTAAGTCGGTGAAGATAACCTAACGCCTAAAACCTACGTAACGCATTTTACGACTTTTTATAAAGTTATATAAAATATGTTTTGATTAAGTGGGGATTTTGGGCATGTGCTAGTGTAAAACGAGAACATAGGTATATTGTAACAAAAGAGGAAAAACGTTGCATCACTAATTATGCAAAGTAACATCTCCTGATTTATTGTTCCATTGAAAATATCGTCTTTTATATTGTGATCTTACCAAGGATTATAACATAATTCCGTTACCGGCACAATTAGCACGGTAAAACTTAATGTTGCTTATATTTTTGCGCTATAAACTAACGGATATTGCCATTTTCATTAATTTCATGGAATTTAAAACTGCGGCTAGCTATATGTATATTGAACATAATTATAGGCAATGGTATAAAAATTATCAGTAATTAACAATTAAAAGTCTATTAGGTCTGTATAAATAAGGCTTATGAGTGAAAGTATTATGATGTTATTTTATGTAGGTCCTCATACACTAAAAGCTAAGTTTAAACCACCGCTTTTACTGCGTCAAAAACAATAAATTACTTGCAACCTCAAATTGGCAGTCGTTTGGCTGAACTAACTTCTTGACTTTGCATATTAAGTTACTAATTTTCTCTCCGTAGTTCATAAATCACACCACTAGGTGCTTTTTAGCGCTAACAACCATCCTACTTATATGAGTACAGGTTGATCACTCAGCGAGTATCTTTTGGAGCATTCCATATACATTTATAAGCATACGGTGTAAGTTTTCATTGTTATAAACAACAAACAAAACAACTGACCATCTACTACTCTACGAGAGTTTGAGATTAAACGCGTTTATTTTAGCAGAGTTTTGCGTAAAATAAGCGCTAAACTATGACACAAATGCGGACTATACAGTATACAATGAAGTTACAGCAACACGGAAAGCCAACTGTATCCTACCACGCGGAAAAAACAGCTGATAATTGTTTAAATGCACTCACGAGCTTACATAAATATGAAGCAGTTTACGTAATTATATACAAGGCCTGTTTTGTTCAATTACTAAAGTCACGTTATCAGAAAATACTCATCCACGGCAATGAAACTGATGTCAAAAAAAGTATATGATTTAGGGATGGAAGAACTTTCCCAGCACTGGGAATAAAGGTTCCATAAAAAACAGTGATCTTTTTTACCTCACCTGTAGTATAAGTATCCACCTATTACAAAACTGTTGTTACAACTTTGAAATCTGGCCACTTCAGGTATAATTTAAGGCTTTGAAATGTCACACCTATTAGCTCGTCTAGTTTGACCTTTGAGCGTACACGTGTGGTGTGAACCGGATCCGGACATTGTAACGTGAGCCTGACTACAGCGTGCTAACCTGGCCCCTTAGCATGAATTTTTATCGTGAACGTGAAGTCATCGAGTAATTTTGTAAGAAAATATGAACAGCGCCCATGACGGTCGGAAGAAGAAAAAAAAATTACCAACTAAACTAGACGTGAAGTCATCGAGTAATTTTGCTTCTCGTAAACGATGAAAATTCATGCTAAGGGGTCTGATCAGAACACTCACTAGTTCAGGAGAGACCTTCGCCTTGAAATATAAACTTTAATTTTAACGCTTTCGGATCACCACGTATCGGGGGGTTAGTTTAATTCAGCTTAAAAGGTTTTCTTGTACGACTTCCGGTATAAACAAAAGGCTATAGGTTGCCTGGCAGATATCGCTTTTAGTGATAAGACCGCCTTTTGTACCCTAATTAAGTAGCAATTTGTTGATCTTATTATTCTTTGTTGGTGTACATTTGTTCTCTGTGAAAGAGTCACAAATATCTGTTCATTCTGGTTCATCCATACTTACAAACTTTCACATTCATAATATAAGTAGAAAGGATTTTAATTGGGATATGTTGGTTTATGTTTCCTCTTCATCAAAATGAACATCATAACTTCATGACGTAATCTTATACTATCAGATTTGAGATTGTCGTATCTGCACTATGTAACGAAACTTCCAAGAATACTGTTTATTTGTGGCGAGGCAACCTTGTTAGAACTAAAATCAATATTTCTATTGGGAATCAAGAAATTGTATAACATAGGCACATCCATAAAAAGGGAAAGTTTCTACAACATGTACGGACTTTAAATACTGTTATTCGAATAAGTAAAAAAATCATCTCGAGCTATCGTAAATCAAATTATGTGTACTTAATCTATTTTTACGGTAAAATATTAAACTTCCGGAACAAAACAACTCCAGAAAAAAAAACAGCTATAATCTTACATAAATAACAGTCATTATACTGCTGTGATCCGTTAAAAATACCGCCGAAAAACATGTACGATTTCATCTCATAAATCGCCGATATTTCCAACTACTGGAGGTGAACTTGCTGTAAGTTCGGCCCAACACGCCATGTGCCGGCTAATATCCCAGGGGTCACTACAGCTTCACCAAAAACAAGGGTCGAGAGCTTTCATGCAATACGATACTTTAATACCTACATAGAGATAGAGTCGTGGTCTTATTTTTTAGTAGGGTAGAGTGACCCCCGGCTCCAGTATGAGGCATTAAGTTTTTTAATAAACGCAGAGCCTTGTGCTTCTTGGGAAACTAGAGTAATTTGCGAAAAGCCATAGTTCAGAATACTGTTTATGGCCTAAGTAGTGCAGTATTTGTTGAGCGCATTAGCATGCCAGGTTATGGTGGGATGACCGGATGGCGTGGTGGTTAGGAACTGTTGTGGGTAGCAGGGTCCTGGTAACTTGATCGGGGCAGATATTTGTTTAAATTGAGATTTATCTGGTATTGGTCGTGGTCCTTGGGGCCTAAATTTAACAAATTGTAATTGCTGAACATATCAATTTCTCTTAGATTAATCTTGCGAATTCAAGAGCATACGTTTATAAAAATTAAATTACACTTTTGGTGACCCTAGCGTGTTATGTAGTTAGGAAACAAAATTTCACGACCCTAAACATATTATGAAACTCAAGTGAAGTCCTAAATACAAGTGAGATCTCACGTGCTTGCACGCCACATTATGTATTTGGGTTACTTACGTTTATAAAACATTTACAGCTTAATGCTTTTACTATGTTAGAAAATTGAGCCCTTTTAATTGCGCATGCTTCTTTCAACACAATTATTATTGCAATGAAACACTTCTTGTTAGAAATGTAGGCTTCTAGGACTCAATTAGGGTTCCGTATCAAAGCGCGCCAAGAGAAGAAGAAACTCTAACAGTTCGTAGGATAATTTACTTTTCATAAACCGTTTCAGATTTCAGACCAAGACAAACATCTTATGGCATTCTCCTTTTCCGATATGATTAGAAATAAACTCAAATTTATAGTAGGTAAATAACCTAAATGTCCGAACCTGTAAAACCTTACTTCTTAGACCCACGTTTGATGTCGCCAAAGTTTAGGAAATAATTCGTCGTAAATACGTAAGTAGGTACATTTTGAGTTACTGAAGCCAATTTTTCCTTCCCTCGTCTTAATTTATTCCAGTTTTCGCCTCGGTGGAGTTTTCTCCTTTTAAAAGAAGTCTGTCACGCATTCGCCTAATGGTGTTAGGGAAAGTCACATGGGTAAAGGAAAATTACCAAAAGGCCAAATAACCTTTTGGAGATAATGGCTTGTTCTCGGAATAAGTGTAAGTAATTTCAAAACGGTATTGGGTTTTGTGAAAAATTTGCAATTAGGTATACCTATCAATACTATGTTTTTCTGAAATATTTCTCGTACATACCTCGGCAAGGATGCGCCCATACTACACTACAGTACCTAAAGAGTACAACATGCACCTACCTAAAGAGGTTTAGTACTGGTATTGTATTTGCTGAAATTTTATATTCGTAAATGACAAATCTTTAGTCAACCTGTTGGTCCGCCTTGGGACAACACATTATTTTTTTCAACGTTGAGTTGGGGTGAAGCGGGGGCCGATGGGACTACTTACCGATGTAACGAACGCTTCGAGAGAAAAACAGGAAAATACTTTTAAAAGTAATCGTTTCAACTTGTTTCTTTTGCTATTTTTAATATATTTTTCTTATAAGTGGTAGGTAATTTTAAGCTTTTATATTTCTTAATAGTCATTATGAAAGTTTTTTGTATTATTCAAAAAACAATCAAATATTTTTAAGGCTCCACAGCCACACACAGAGTATTCGAGTAACGTACAAAGCCAAACACCGCCATTAAAGAGAAAGGAATAGATCCTTGTCTAACAAGGTTTTACTTTCTTTTCAAATACAATCCAAAGCATCTTAAATTGTCGTTTAGATCCAACCCCTTCCGCCATCTTAGAATCCAATGTTTGAATGTGGAATTAATTCCGATTTGCAATTCCGTTTTAGATTCAACGGTATATTTGTATTTCGAAACACCGGAGGTAGCATGGAGCGGGTTTGCTAAATTATTACCCTGCTATAGTACCTAATAGTTAACTTGGTTGATTATTTAATTTGTTGGTACCGTATCGAATTTAATTACCTACTAATTAGCCCTAATGATACAACTTTTCATAAAACTACCCTACTTTACCTAATTTCAGCTACAAAGTTTTCTACTTTTGCATACGTAAAATGTGTGATTATAATATTTTGACAACCGAGCTCTTCCGGTTCCAAGTTTAAATTTAAACGGAAAGTGCAGTGTAACGGCCATTATCACGCGCTGACTAATGAAGAATTATGACGTCATAAAGCCTGCTATACGGCACAAAACCTCTTTTGTCCAGGCGCAAAACAGATATTGTCATTAGGGGGATGAACGCTGGCCGAAAATATTTTGTTAAAGCGGAAATTCTGAATTTAAAATTTATAATCGCCGCGGCCACGTGGTCTGCATTAATCTGCGTGCGGTCCGGTGATGTGGGTGAGCGAGATATGACACGGGAGATTTAAATAATATTCATAAACAGCGTAACTCGGCATAATTTGATTAGTTCCGTTCAATATGCTACGGTGTTTTTTTCCCGCTTCCAATAAAAAAGCGATAGGACATAAACACTTAAACAACTCCGAAACAACATGACTTGCAAAATAAAAAACGGGGTCAAACAAACGTCATCACACCATTCCGCAGAGCGATCGTAAAGAAAAATCGTACCTTTTTTGTACTATGTTATGTATATAAGTTGTGAATTGTAATGTGTTTTTAATGGTGCAAAATAAAGAGTATTCTATTCTATTCTATTCTATTCCTTCCAAATTCAAACCGAGTTCTCACCGGCCATTCACAGCTACACCGGAAGTGAGAAGGTCGCTCGGACTGGCCGGCACATGCTTCCGTTCGTCCGTCGTCGTCTCATTTCCGTCGACACGCGCTGGCCACTCGCGCGGCGGCCATTGTTGTTCGCGCGAGCTGTCACGGAAATTGCCGATTGCGTCCGAAGGTGGCCAGAGATGTGAAATCTGAATTTAGAAGCGGACGCCCGTTTTCGACGTCCTAGGTGCACTAACTTTAGTCTACCCTAGGAAAGCAATGTTTTATGGTAATCTTCGATCGAAGATGGTAATATTGTATAAAAAAGAAAGTTATAAAAGAACCAAATAACATTATACCTACTTCTCCTTTAAGAATACATATTATACACAGCTATACTTTTTAGTAAATTGAGAAAAAAATATGAAATTTAATGGTTTCGGTACTTAATAATCATTAGAATCAAATACGCAATGTTACACATGAATTAATTATGAATAACATGTGCCTACCTACATATATTCGACAAAATATTCAAGCAATTTTATTATGCATAAATACCTAATACATAATATGCGTATCGGAACATTTACATCAGTTTGGTATGCATACCGGGGAGTCCTTTTTGAGTGCAGCGAATCAACCCGGCTACGTGATTGCGCCAAAATTCGTAAAAATCCATTCGAAAAATACCCCCGATGTAGCCGAAAATGGACTGAGAGGGTTTTGGTATTCCTGTCGCTCTCTTTGAGTATCAATTTTGTGGTTTGTGCATCAGAACTCAACGCTCCATTTTGAAAGAGACCATTTCTGGACATGTGTGTTGCTTTTAAGCTGGGAAGAAATTGAATTCAGTGCAGTGTTTTACACTAATGGATGGGCCGTTAGCACTAAAGATTTGTCTTTTGGAGACAGAAATTTCTAAGACTGGTACTGTTTTTCAGATAGTTTTATGACGTTAGTACTAATAATTGAATACCATTTTATAATGTTTTTTTTATTGCTGACCGAATGCGCATCTATACATATACATGTCCCTATGTACGCCAGGAAATGGTCTTATATCACCATCGATTCCCCTAACCATGAGTTTACATCAAAAGGTTTAGAGTTCAATTTTGAAAACTGCCAGGCGGGTGAGACAAAAACAGTCGTTTTCAAATATGCACCCTTAGGTCACAAATGGATATAATAACTTATTGTTTTATATGCATATTATTTCATATAAGTTCATAATTGGGAGTAATTATAAAGTTTATTTCACCAAAATCAGCAGTTACGTCAAAACTTGAGAGCTCATTTCTATGCTTTTAAGTTGGTAGGTTTATTATTTTATAATAATATACCGAATATCAAATAAAGCTTTATTCAAATCTATAGAAATATTGATTCTACATAATGAGTCTGCCCTTGAAATCCAGCTTTCCATGTTTCAACGAATTTAGTATTTCAAAGTTATTACAGCCTATTTATCTTTCTAGTCATAAAGCCTGTGTATAAATAGCGTTTAGAAACGATAGAACCGAACTTGTTTTTGAATTAAATTTACATTGAATACGAGCCTGTAATTATACAAAATTGAGCTTTTCGATATTTTCGACGATTAATTCGATAATGTCGATGTAGTCATTATGTATGCCACTATAATTTTCATTAGACAGGGTATTCACCGATACCAGAGGGTCATTCTAGCTTACAAAAACCTTAGTTTCGGAGCACTGCTGTGGACCACGACTCTATTATGAACCAAAATTAACCTATTAATCCTCATCAATCGATCAATTTGTGATTTGGTACTGTATCTCATAAAAGCATGTGTGAATGTGGCGTATTGTTATTTGAATCAGGGTATAGGCGTATTATCTAAAGTTAAATTCATATTACAGCAAGCTTCCACGATAAATCCCGACGAATTGAGAACCTCCTCCTTTTTTTGAAGTCGGTTAAAAATAAAGAATAAGATGCGTGACAGAATTTGTTATCCTTATATTAACTAAAAAGGAAAGGTAGTTTTTTCAAAGAATCTAAATAGAATCGCATTATCCACCCGAACCTTTATGAATAAACGCGCAGATTTCTGCTCTCCAAAATGGTAATCAGGTACTTTCCACGCTTTCGGGATAGAAGTGCTTAGGCCATCGGACACCGACGGAGAAAAGTATAAACCTTTAAAAACTTTTTACCTCTTCTAACGATAATATGGTAAGTATTATAACCAGCAGAGTAGCTTTTTTTTAAAGTTACTTTTGAATCGTACTTAAAACAAATGGAATTACCTATAACTACGGTTACGCGTTTGTAATAAAAAATGTAATTCAACCCTTTTGAGAATATATTCATTTAACTTTCCCTCAGATCTTTTTAGAAAATAGCTTATTCAGAACTTCAGTTACCTACAGCAAACAAATAACGCTTTATAAATAACTTTAGCTTAATAAAAAAACATTTACATTTTATTAGAAAATTAGCTGTGACAAACAATTTTAGATGGTATCAAAATTAAGCCCATTTTTATAGGACAAACAGTTTTTAAAAATAATTTGTATTAAGTTTTTAATTAGTTTAACATTATTTAGATTTCAATATAAAACTGGGAGCTTTGTTTTCCTATCATATAATATGTATCGCTATAGTTAAGACAACCCGCACTAGGCCAGCGTGGACTAGGCCTAAAAAAACCTTCCTTCATTGGAAGACCCGGGTAAGTAGTAGGGACGTGATGGGTTGTGATTTTGTGATGATGACGATAGTTAAGTTTCACTGTAACTGTGCAATTTACCAAGGATTAAGTAACCAATCAAAATCACGATAAAGGAGATTTGACGCTTTAACAGTAACATAGGTTTAGGTAAGACCCGCTGGACTGTCGACCATAGACTGCGGTACCCGGTAGTGCCTGGACGAGGAAGCCCGATATTAGACTGATATGTCCCAGAAGCCAAAGCACGGGGCTCAAACTCATATGTCAAGACGTGACAAAAGCACTCGCCCTCGAAGCAGTGCGATGTGAGTGAGTGCGACGGAAAACTTTTGTCACGTCTTGGCGTGCGCGTCTTGTGCCCCGTGCTAGGGCTTTTGCTTGGGAGAGTCATAATCATTATGTCCAGCAGTCGACATTTATAGACTGATGAAATTCCAAGGCAATTGGCTAAATCCCACTATTTAAAACACCACATTTCAATATGCAAATGCGATCGTAAGGACGGGCTTATGTCCGAAGGACATTTCCTGATATCGACATCGCGCCATTACACCGGCGTGCTAGCGACTAAGGACACCTGTGATACACAACAAAACTAGATGGAAGCCATTATTCTAATGTTATTAACTTTAACCGTATCTAATATCCTTTGTGAGTTTTGTTAATTGATTAACTAATTATATTAGTAACCTGAGTTATTAATGTTATTATATATTTCTACAACTTTAGCAACGAGAAGAAGCAAAATTCGATACAAAGAATGTTGCTTCTTCATAGATATTTTGTAAGTCAATCATTTATAGTGATTTTTTACTATGAGTATGAGTACCTAGTAGATTTTTGCAAACTCATGTGCCTATTTATATACTAATAACAATATAGTGGATTGCATTTTTGAGCCATATTTAGGCGACTGCTACCACTCAATTGCACAGACAATGCAATAAAAATATGCAGTCCACTTTAAATTCAAGCCCCGCAAGAGGACCAATAAAGGATATTTCCAAACACAATCATAGATAATTGTCCAATTTCAATGCTCACCAGTGTACAGGTGTATATTTCTGGCCACTCAGCGATTCCAAAGCGAACATCTGTGTAACACATAGCAGATCGAGGCTCTAGTGCTGAGATGCGAAAAGAAACCAGTTTCCCATGCAGCAATATAATCGCTGAAAACCAACGCTGTGGTTATCCTTATCCTTATCCTTACTATCCTTATCCTTACTAATATTATAAATGCGAAAGTAACTGTGTATGTCTGTCTGTCTGTCTGTCTGTCTGTCTGTCTGTTACTCTTTCACGCCAAAACTACTGAACGGATTTGAATGAAATTTGGTATACATACGGTCTAGACCCTGGGAAAGAACATAGGCTACTTTTCATCCCGGAATTCCCACGGGAAAACTTTTTAAGGCGAAGCGAAGCGCGCGGGAACAGCTAGTATTATATAATCTACAGTACAGTACATGCTGAGATGTCAAATACATGTTTCTTTCTTTGCATGCAACGATATATTTCTTAAATATGAACTAGATTAGGTGACAGTGCTAAAGAAACATCTCGGCAAATAGCAAATAGCACCCCACTTCTACCACTGAGCTGTTATTTTAAATATCTGGGGACATCTCACACACGGCCATCCGACCCCAAGCTAGGCAGAACCTGTGTTATAGGTGTCGGACAGCTGATATATCTGTCGCAGGCAACTGGTTTAATCTCCTGTTTGATTGAACCACTAGCCCGTTCATTGGATGGCGCTGTTCAGTTGTATGACTAAAGGACAACTCGTCAAGTCGTTGATTGTAACGTTCGACGTCTTGACTGAACGTCATTCAGCGAGGTCGTTGAATGGGATATAGTATAGCAACTTTGTAATGTCTGGTTAGGGTGAACATCACCAGACAAGAGTCAACAAAAAGACTATGTTACAAAGCTCTTATCTCACAAATAAACTAAATAATAACAATAAACGTACCTTCATATTGTTGTTCATAATTATCCAGTTTCGCCACTTTTTTTCTTTGAAACTATCCGCCCGCGGCGTAATAATAGGTAAATCCATGTTGTCACACTATTTTAACACAAATAACGCACTTTAAAGCTAATTTATTTGCAAAAAACTAACAATATAGGTGCTTTTTGTGTCAGCTGTTAGCTGTTAGACGCCATATTTGTTTTATTCACCACCTGACTGATTTTAAGTCAGCTAACTAGTTGGACGTTTTGTGACGCTTGTACAATCAATATTCGGCCTAGTCATACAACTGAACAGCGCCATCCAATGAACGGGCTAGTGGTTCAATCAAACAGGAGATTAAACCAGTTGCCTGCGACATATCTACACAAATACATAGATAGATAGATACTAAATATAAATATCAACACCCAAGACCCGAGTACCTACAAATATCTGTGTTTAAACAAATATCTGCCCCAGCCGGGAATCGAACCCGGGACCTTCGGCTCAGTAGTCAGGGTTACTAACCACTACGCCATTCGGTCGTCATCATTTTGAATTAGTTTTGTATGTGACACGCACCATCTTGTTCGTACATTCTAAATCTACTTTTCTGTGGTTTTAGACTCGCTGAGTTTGTCTGAATAGGGTATCAGGTTAGAATGAAGGTATTACTGTGCTAATAGTAACGTGGGTCTCTGAATTTTAATGATTACAATCTGCGGTAAGCCCCTTATATAAGATAGCTTTGGTCTAATTATGATTTAGGAAAATATTATGTAGGCAAAGCTTATAAGTGTATGTACCTATTGTAATTTTTGTCATAATATTATTGTCGATTTTTATTTCTTTTCAACAATGAGTAAAATGTGCGTTTTCAGGAATTACCAAAAGTCGTAGAATATATATTGTCTTGAAAAAATAGATCGATAGATATTGTTTATTTGTACACAAAGCGATTTATTCCAGCGAACATTTGAGTGGAAGGATATTTACAGTAATAAAGAAAATATTGTCGGGTGTTAGATCGCGCGAACATAAAATCTAAAATGGCGGATCTCCCTCCACAATATAAAATATCTCTCGGCTTAGATTAGTTACATTGCTCCCAGCTGACTCATAAAGTTTGGGTCAGCGAAAAATGTTTCAACTACTATGTAAATTACGCTATATAAATGTATTATTTTCAAGATACCTGTTATGTTTATTTCGTAAGTCAGTGTTTGAAAAACGAATCACGTTAGTATTATGTTATACAGCGTGTCCAGTAAATACCGCACGAATAGAAAACTGTTTTTAATACTTTAGCAGTAAACTGTAAGTAATAATGAGAATAATAATTATGTTTTCTTAGCCTCTTTCAGATCAAGAACTCTTTATAATAATTAATTAAAGCCACCTAAGACTACTCAAACTTTTTAAATCTAAATTAGTAAAGCTTTTTACATAAAACTGATACTTATGTACCAGTAAAGTTCAGAAACACCTGGCCTAATGTAACTTCTTAGGAGTTTTATTGCGGCCTCGAATGAAATATGTCTCTTTTAAGATTCTTTTTTAAATCAGCTTACCTGTCTCGCTCTATCTTGAAACCTCATGTCTCTTTCTATCCTGTACTGTACCCCCTCTTGAAAGGCAATGTATTGCGTCTGTCTTGCGTTCCTACAATTAAAACAATCAAAACTTATCTTTAAGAGCATTTTTCCAAAAAGTGTAACTCCTATTATACATATTTACTACAATCTAAATATTTGTTGAAATAATAAAAGAACATGATGATCTAATCCGCTATTGCAACCACATGGCCAAAGCTTTTTATTATTTTCAATTCAAAATAGGGAGTAAATCACAAAAGGTAATTCCTTTTTAAATTTCTAAAATGTTTATGAAACCTAAAAATTACGAATATAAAAAGCTACGTAATAATAATGGTGGCACATAAACCCTTTTTATTATTTTAACCTTTATATTACGCGTTATTATTTGCTAGCGTCCCGCGTCGTCTTCATACCATTTATGAGATAATGCTATCATAACAATAATTTATTATGCTAACGGAAATGAAAAATTCGAGCCATACATAATAAAACAGTTATTGTAGAGCCTTTGTTTATTTAAGTAATAACAGTTACTATAATATCGACAGAGTATAACGTATGTTGTGTGTGGAAGTACGCGTTTCTGGAACGAATTGAGCCCGTGGGAAATTTGAAAAAGTGTTATTGAATTTCATGTCAATTACAGCATCGTAGAATCTTGAGTTTGTGGGAAACTATGATAAAGGTATCTGTGTGTAGAAAACCTAGCTTTTGAAGCTCATAAAATATAACAAGGAATGAAGGGAATATGGGTTTTTTATAGTTGAAATATATATTTTTATTTAATAGTATTAAAACTTGCGAGTATCACAGAAGCGCTTACACGTGTGATGAAATTTTCTAAAGATCTCGTTCGCTCGTTAAAATGTCATATATCATATACCGACGTAACGGTAAATTTTAGCTCTTAAGTATACGGCAGTAAGAGCCATGTAAAATGTTCCCTGCAGGTTACACGAGTCTTTCAGCTGAATGCACTGATAACGTGGGCCTTTACTTCCGGGTCACGGGGTTTCAGCACGACTATCTTACATGTACTGGTTTTTACCCGCGACTTTCCCGTGGGAACTCTGGGATAAGTACCTACAGTACACGAAAGCTTAGGTAAAGTGATCAACGATTTTCGTTGTTACCTACACCTATTATGTTCTCCGAATTCTTAGTAGGTGTAGGTAGGTACTAACTGTACGTTTAGAAGAGGATTGCAAAGCGACATTGACAGGAATTGGACCTCGTGTGTTTTCACTAATTTATAAACGTATCAAAGTCACTTTATAAGTTCTATGAATGCAGGGGTTTATGTCTAAAATAAAACTTATGAATGGACAAAGAACAATCGACCAGAAAACAGAAAAGCGACTCTGAATAACTGAGCATTGCCAATACAAGTTACCAACTTACAGATACGACCATCAGTCTTGCCAACTTTACTAATCAATTGCTCTCTCCGAAGGTGTTATAGCGAAGTGTTACAACTTCTGGAGCTCGATTAAAACTGCATGCTAAGTCTACGTCTTTGGTGCAAAACTCGGCTGAGGACGAAACTTCTAAAAGGTCGTATTAAGTATGAGTTATTAGCTTTGCGGTGCCTCGCAGTTTTATTAATGAATTTGGCGCCGTGGTCGGGCTTTTCAGGAGTTTCTCATTTACGTATTTTTTTCTGTTTTACGATTTATTTTATTACACAAATGAGGTTTCTTTTAAAGTTTAAAATGTGAGTTTGAATTTAGCACCCCGTATTTAGTTAGAGATCATTATAGGTGATTTGCAAATCAGGCAAATCTAGCCGTAGGTAACCAATTTCACCAACACGTGAACAATTCAATTTACCTCCTATTCACCTTAAGAGAAACCCATAATTGGTTTAAACTGCCGTTTACGGTAACTATTAAATGCATATTCACAAAGGCATGCGCACATGCACACAAATATACTCCATGAAACTCCCAACTTCATCTTGCATTTCAAATTAATTAATGACTTTAATGAGTAATGAGCGCGCCAAAGCGCCCGCTCGTGTCGTTACAGTGTCGCTTCTCCACTTCTTGGTACTTATTCTTTGCCATTATGCAACTTTACCTTTTTGTACGAGACAGTTTTTTTGATTAATGAAGTTGTGCAAGTTTTTTCGGTTGTCTTTTTGCCGTATTTTTAACATGTTCTGCTATTTTACTTTGATAAGACAAAAACGTGTTACAGTGAATGAAATGTTTGTTAGTTTTATTCAGGTACCTATTAAGTTATTACAATACAATTCTCTATTATCATCATAATTTAACAATGATATGAATTCTGTGATGTTGTCTGATAAATTCATAGTTATTTTACTAAATTTAAAGGTTTTTTACCGTAACCGCCCTCTTTTATTAATATTATTATAATTGTATAAATGATAAATCTCTTTTTAATGATAACTTATTAAACCTACGTAGAGGTTTAATATCTACCGTTCACAAGACAAGACACCTTGTACAACTGTTATGCTTGGCATTTACAAAGCAAATAGCTTACGAACTATCAAAATATGTAGATTTAGTTCCCGACACTCTCGACGCTTAAACTAATTAATGGCGGCACTCGAGAACTTGCTAGTCTCTCGGAGGCAGTGTGACTGTAGGTATAGATGTGGAGTCATAACTCTTTGTCTTTAACATAACTAGTGTAATCTATTATTTTTTCCTCGTTAGCGCTAGGTTTGCTCACTGAGATTATTTTTGCGTTTGATTAGTCCAGAAGATTCCGTGGGATTAATAGGTCAATGATATGTAAATAAAGGTTACATAACTATAATTATTCAAGACTAGAGTCTGATAAACAACACAACACACAACAACAACAACAATTGTGTAATGATAAAATTTTCTGAAATTTGACAAAATATTTTAAGGATTATAATCACTAAACGACGACGTCGTGTCGTAGCAGACAGTTTTTGGTATCAAGCATTTCCCGAGTCACGGTCCGCATACCAGATGCTAACAGTAATTAATATTATTCTCGAAATGGGGTTCCCGAAACTGGATCAATTATTTATTTTAGCACGATTCGGTTATTTTATTGAAATGCAGTAATTAATCAAAGTCACTGCCGTCATCAATTTAATTATGTTGGAAAGATAATTCTTCTTTTTCTTTAGCGTGTCAGTGACGAAATCGAGACACTAGTGCGCGTCTAGGGTTTGTCACCTGGTGAATGGATTACCTGTCAGAATAGCGTCAGTCGCTGAATGGCAAGGGTGAACCGAACTTTATAAAGTTATAAAGTTACTCTTGCGGTGGTGCTCCTTTCGTTTACCTTTCGGGAATAACATAATAACATTAATCCCGCTTGTTACAGACAAGGCGCCGTCAGAAGCGACGTTCCGCGGCGCGGAGTTCCTGTCGTACGACCTGACGCAGACCGGCGGCGAGCCCATCGTCAGCACGCAGGACACCATCTCGCTCTACTTCAAGACAAGACAGCCGAACGGACTGCTGTTCTATACCGGTATGTGGGGATGAATTAGTATGTGATTTGGGTTTGTGAGGTTTTACTGGCTATACATACGTGGGGATGTATTGTAACCTTTGTGGAGATGTACCTAATGGTGGTTAAATAGGAGGGGTGAAGGGCTGTTTGTCTTCGTAGCTCTGTAACTAGAGGTAATGTATCGTTTGCTGATGATGGTTTATAAAAACTATTAAGTTCTTACCATTTTAATTTTCAGTGCGATCAATGAATAATTTTATAGCGCAATTCCTGTTCTGAAAAAAAATACATGGATTTAAAGTTACCGTTTAGTGTTCGATATCATATTGATTCTTTTTCTTGCTTTCCTACAAAGCTTGTTCTTGCTACTGATTTAGAAATCATTCCATATGCAGTGAAAATCGCCAGCAAACATTTTGTCTTGACTGTGAATTCTTTTAACTCAGTTGTTTTCTTGTTACAAACCAGTCTTGTGTTGCACGTCGTATAACTTTGAAACTTACTTCGGTTTGCAACAGAAGCTTGTGAAAAATAAACTAAAGTTTTTTAGTCAGGTAAACTGCGCTGAAACCTAAATCTATTGTCTGCGGCCTGTACTGGGTTTTTCCTGTATAAACCCTCAAAGTGCATAACTCAGCTGCTCTAGGGTGTTCAGTCCCAGAAAGTCCTCGCGAGTGAGTGAGAATGAGACACTATCTTTGTATAAGTATTCACTTTTTAGGTCTCCTCGGAAGTAAATTGTGAAATAGTATACCAGTATCGCGTGAGCGACGCGTTTGGTGATTTGCTGCTCATTCGGTATTTGGACTGTTGTTGTTGCAAGGACGCGCTCTGAATTATCTCTTTTCGTTAATACACAAAATGCAACATGCGCGAACATCAGGTGCCAGGCTGTCAGTTTATTTTTTTTCCGTAATTCATGTTAAGTAATATTTTCTTTCCATCCCGTTCTACCCTTAGATCACGAGAAAGACTACTGCTTACTACTATTATAGTAACTACTACTATCCATCCCTCTCTCCCAGGCCACGAGGCAGACTACCTGAACCTGGCGGTGCGCGACGGCGGCGTGTCCCTCACCATGGGGCTGGGGAACGGCAAGCAGGAGATGCACATCAAGCCCGCCAAGACGCGCTTCGACGACCACCAGTGGCATAAACTGACTGTTCATAGGAGGATTCAGGAGGTAGGTTCAATAAGATAAAGATGGAAGATAAAGGTATCATCACGACCCATCACGTCCCTACTGGCGGGTCACGGGTCACCTTCCAATGAAGGAAGGGTTTTAGGCCTAGTCCACCACGCTGGCCTAGTGCGGGCTGGTGGACAAATATAGATATAATACTTGTGGGAAAAATGGTTTAGTAAGCCGAAACAGAATGATTGGTTGTTGTTAACAAATTCTGTTCTTCCAACTTTTGGGAATTCGTAAAGGAAAGATGGATTTTTTTATTTACGCGTGCAATTAATTTACGCGATATGCAGTGAAAAGGGGTACACTACATAATTCCGAATTACTTTTTTACGAATATGAAAATAACGATTTTTATTATTACGAATTTCAAAGTTCCGAATGATTCACAATCCCGAATTTCAAGTTTCCGAATAATGAAAATCACGAATAGTTGATAAAACGAATTTTCAAAAAACAGATTTATTAAAATGACGAAAGTCAAATTTCCGAATATTATAATTTCGATATTTGAAATGTACGATTTGTATTATATCGAATTGTTAAAATTACGAATCCCGAAGTTTTAATATTCCGAAAATACAAATCCCCAAATGTAATTTAGTTGACAAGAAATAAGTAGTTATCTATTATACATGTATTTTTAAGCTATATTATGTGAAACGCTCCGCTCCGCTTCGCTGCGCTCCGCTTCGTTTTTCAATATCTATGTGCACCTAACACGCTCCTCCTCGCTTTGCTCGTCGTCGCACCTATCTTTAGGTTTAGGTCCCAAGGTTTTTTAGTAACACAGTAAAAATCCGAGCAATTGTATTGCTTTCTTGTGTTACTTAACAACAAATACTACAAATAGTTTTCTATTTAACAATTGTTTTGCTCTATATTTGAAACGCTCCGCTCCGCTTCGCTGCGCTCCGCTTTGTTTTTCGATATCTATGTGCACCTAACACGCTCCTCCTCGCTTTGCTCGTCGTCGCACCTATCTTTTGGTTTTGGTTCTAAGGTTTAAAAAACGTTTATGTTTTTTTTGACAAAATCACGAATTATCATTTTTCCGATCGGGATTTGAATTTTTCGTGATTATAATAAATCGGTATTTTATTTTTCGTATATTAAAGTAATCGTATTTTTTTACGTTCGTATATTTAACAATCGTAATAACAAATGTTCGCGATTATAATATTCGAAATTATAATTTTCGTGATTTTTATAATTCGGTATTTTAAAAAATCGGTATTGGAATATTTCGTAAATTACATATTCGGTGTTATCAAATTCGGAAAAACGTTTTTCGGAATATTTGGGTGTTCCCAGTGAAAAGAATAACCCTTGAGTTTAAAATATAAACATAGTGGTCGAAACAAGCAAGCAAGCAAGAATTATTATTTTATATTCAACAAAGTTTATAAGCAGCGGCTGAGATTCGAACCCGATTTTGTAGGAACTACAAACACAATTTCATTGCAGTCATCCGTGCACCAACAAAAAAGAAACCAAATAAATTAAAAACACAGTGTGCGACCAACAACACGAAAGAAACCCAATTTTCTAACCTTACAGCGGACCTTGAGAAAGAACGGCGAAGGAATTAATTGGAGAATTGAAATGGAACTTTTTACCAGCAAATTGAAACTGGAATCGTGTGCCGTGTTTGGTATTTGCAGGTACAGTGGAGGACTCGCTTGCCTTACTCAATGCCCTTAATACATACGTCGTAACATCTAAATTGACTTACTAGTTTTGATTGAAAACATACACTATACCGATAGTGTGGTTTCGTGATTGCGTTTTGAGTGAGCCTTGGTGGCCACTAATAAACATCACTTACATAAATAATTTCCTGTTGAAAATCTGAAGATTACAGATGATATCGGCTTAATTTAAAACAATACTATCGATGCAAGTATTTCTTTCTACTTTCATAACAAATGCCTATGTAAATTTTTAACATAAGCTTATCATAAGCAAATATTACAGTCCTTTAATAATTGTTTTACCAACAGATCAAAGCTCTTTTATCTTTTGGGCATACAATAACCGCAAAATAATATACGACAAGGTTGTTTGATCGTCGTTTTCAACATTCTTTCATCTCTGCACACAGATTACCCAGGATTAACCACAAAATGTTTAGGTTCATTGGATTTCGAATGAACAGCTCCTGTATTCCGTAATTCCGTGAGTGAGATTGGTTGTTATGAAATGGCTGTCAACTTAGAGCTTTATTGATCAATAATTTAAAAATATTTTAAGTTAAAATTACCTACTTAAATTTAAAATTACTTCTTGGTGTACAAATAAAGAGTTAATTTAATTACTCTTCTATCTGACTTTTTACTGAAAAATATGATTTCAAAAAAGTTTTTGTTGAATATAATGATATGTTATTAGGTTTATTCCTTTTTTATTAGAATTTATTGTGTTTTGGTTAATAAGTCGCTAAGTTGATTCCAATTATCACCGGTTTCTAACAGAAAAGTTACACAATACAGGGGCAAAAAAGAATTGTGCTTCGCGTGACCGTTTCCACATTGGTCGATGGCATTAAATATGTAAGCCGTTTTACAATCGACGCCCTGTCGGCAACTCTGTTCGGTACACTCAGCTAAAGGTGAATCTGTGAGATTTATCGATTTAATTTGTAGTGTTGAAATATATTTTTTCTACAGATTAAGACAGTAATCTGCCACAATCTTCAATAGAATAACATATAATGTTTCAAATGAGATACAAACAAGAAATACGCAGCTGTGCTCGTCAGTTTAAACAAGGTGTCATTGCAAAAGTGGTAACTTCTACAGATATGTACTAAGCAGAAAGGGGGTGGGCTCATTTGATAAAGTGATTTGGTTTGTCAAATAATGAACAACAATGTTTCAAAAGATAATCTTTTTATTCTCAATTTTTCAATCGTCGTAGCATAAAAGTTGCTTACAATGATTCCCTGATTAACACCCTGTCGCTTTGTATACCACTTTTGCAACTGTATAGTGTATACGTAGCTAATTAAAAAAATACATAATGTATTGTAGGATTCAATAGCTCTCGACAATGGCACGGAATAATTTGACCGCAAATAACCTATATTAGCGTTTAGAATTGATTTGTTATAAATTGGTTGCCATCGAGTATTTGAATTATTCCGACAATGAGCATTCCGGTTGGAAACACTGTGGTTGTGTAATATGCCTTGGATATTAATAACTGCCCATTCAATTGCCTGGTTCTACACTGGTTAACACAGTTGTTGGCTCATGATTCCTGAGGGTTCCAACCCTCTCTTTCTGATCTGAACCCTCTCTTTCTAATCTGATCTTAGCCAGATAATTGATAAAATTTGTAATTACTCAGCTAATTTTTTTTTTAAATCATAAAGCAACTTAATTTCGATGTGGTGGTTTTTTGGTACTTTATAATATCGCTGCAATATATTTTAATTTATCAATTTGTTTCTATTTTCAGATCACTCCATTTACGAGCTTCTGTCGGGTAAGTGTCTAAGCTATTTTATATTCTAATTAATACTGTTTAAAGAACAATATCCGTTAGAAGTAGAAGCGATGACAGGTATACATTTCAAGACTCTTCAGAACTGATAAAGGCTTTGTGAACTACTTATGGATTTAAATAAAATTTGGTATTTAGGAAGCGGCCATCCTGGAAAAAAACATGTATTAGTATGATTTTCCGCGGGAAAATCTTTTAAGGCAAAGCTTTTTTAGCTCTCGGGAAAAGCTAGTTTAATAATATCCGCCCTTAAACTCGTTATCTCTAATAACGTTATTAATGGCACAACTTTTTGATCTTCAACTTGTACTATCGAATACCTTGGGGAGGTTTCCTCAAATCCCAACTAAACTATAGTTAGCGAACTTCGGTTTCCAAATAGATAAGATTAAGATTGCGGTACCAATGACCGGTCGAGGAATTGAAGAACATGTATCGGGCAAGATCTAGCTTGTTGATTTCTAAATGTAAGTAAAGCAATGAGACTTTTTTGACATACCTACTGAAGACTAAATTATAAATATTATGCAGTAAACAGTATATATTATTATTTTATATTTTATTTATTTATATTTATAAAAACAGGCATATATAGATTACATTTTTGTTTAACAGCGCCATTAAACCGAAATGGTTTGTCTTGGCACATTAAAATGAATTTACACATATAGTAGGTACAATATTACGATACATTCACGGTTAAACATTACAGTACATTAATCGGTGAAGTATTATACTTATAGGTATTATCTTAACACATCGTACACTCCTGACTTAATACAAAAGCAAGTACCTATTTTATTGTGAGTAAAATTTTATTAGCGTTAGTTAAAGTCAGCTACACCGGGCTCGCGGCAAAAACGTCGTAACCGCCATGCAAACAGCGTCGCTTACGCGTTTCGGTCGGTAGCCCGCTTGAACTGGTTCAGTCATAGATCATAGATAAGAGTTTTTATGGATGGCAGCTATATATATATACAGGTTGCTCTTTACTAGAAAGACAGATATTAGTTTTATGATTATAAATTTAGTTTATAGGTATGTTTTAAAGCATTTTGTTTAATAAAAATAGGTAGGTACTATACGTAAGTATAATATGGTTGTTTATTTAGGTAGGTAGGTTTTTTACAAAGTATTCTTTTAGTTTATTTTTCAGGTTTTTATTATTTATTTCATTTTTAAGTGTGGTTGGCAATTCATTAAATAGTGTAGGAACTATGTATTTATTCGTTCTACGTCCGTATATATTTTTAAAGCGTGCAGTTGTCATTTTTTTGTTGGTGATGCTTCTAGTATGTATTTTGTGCTCGATAGGATTTAGCATGTTGTGTTGGTCGTATTGCTCAACGATCAGCGCGTATTCCACCCGTCTGTGGACCGGTAATATCCCACAGTATTGGAATAGTCTCTGATATTCACCTTTACATTTTTGTTTAATTTTTGGTGGTACAATCTTTTTTAGTAGTCTTATTTGTAAATTGCATATTTTGTCGAGATAGGATTTATAGGTTCGTCCATAGCTTGTGATTCCATAGAATATTATGGATTCCACAAGTGCTTTATACATATTTAATAAAACACTGTACGGTACCTTGTATTTAACTATGGATATTTTGGCAAGGACTCCTCTAAGTTTATCACATACCTTATTGACATGTGGCTCCCAATTAAATCTATCATCTATGATGAGACCAAGGTAAGTTGCTGTTTTGACTTGTTCAATTGTTTCGCAGTTATTGCAGTTGTTCGTGTGTAAGCAATCATGGTTATGTGCTATCAATCTTACATGATGGTCTGTAGGGTTGTGGCTGGATCTTATGTGCATCATTTGGGTTTTTTGAGCGTTTAGAATTAGTCCTGCATCATGTGACCATTTTACCAACGCTGTGAAATCTTTTTGTAGCTTTTTCATTGCCTCTGTCACACTTTTGTCCGCTGCTATTAAACAAGTGTCATCTGCAAACTGATATAGGGAGCAATGTTTAATAATGTTAGTGACGTCATTTACATAAACCAGGTAGTGAAGGGGACCAAGGACGGATCCTTGGGCCGTGCCTATTGAGACCTTAACATCATCACTGTAGCAGTCGTTTATTTTGACTCGATATTTGCGGTTGGTGAGGTAGTTTTGGCACCATTGTAGCAATGGTCCCCGGATGCCTGTACTATCTAATTTCTTAATGAGGTAATCGTGTTTAAGCGTGTCGAATGCCTTGCTGTAGTCGATAAACACGAGCACAACATGTTGCTTCTCATCCAGGTAAGTATTAATTTCATCGGTAAATTTTGATAGTAAAAGTGTTGTGCTTTTTTGAGCTCTAAATCCAAATTGTGTGTCTGTCAGTATGTTGTTGTCTTCATAGTATCTGTGGATGAGACCAGCTATATATTTTTCGAAAATTTTGTCTAAGATTGGTAGTATTGTTATCTGTCGGTAATTCGAGAAGCAGTCATGTTTACCTTTTTTGTGTATCGGTCTAACGATTCCTAACTTTAATTCATCTGGGTATATTGTGGTTTTTATACTCGTGTTTATGAGGTTGGTAATGGCTGTGACTATCTTGTCTCCGATAATTTTTATGTCGATAGGACGTATGCCGTCCTGTCCTGGTGACTTACGGGGATTGAGGTTTTTTATAATTTTGTGAATATTTCTATTTGTAGCTTTCTGGTATAGCATTGATTTGTCTGTCGATATTATGTATTCAGATTCATGCATTAGTTGTTGGTTGCATTTTGGTTCAATATCTAGGACATTTTTTTCAAATGTTCGTGCAAAGATATTTGCTATGTATTTTTCATCACTTTGATCTGTAACGAATGCCTTTATTATGGCTTCGTCAACTGATTTGACTATTTGTCCTGTTAAACTGTTAAGTATTTGCCATAATTTTCTTGCAATTATAAAAGCGAAAATACATTTCCGTGACCATGAAGAGTTCAAGGCCACTAGACAATTTATAATCGTGTTTATACGTTTAAGCGTCGGAATTATGTAGCAAAACCTGCCATTATTTAAAATTAAGCAATTCATAATTCACTGAAATTGTTGAATTCATGACGGTTGTGTCCGCTTTTATTAAATTTGATTGCGTTTAAAGAGAGGCTACTTCAGGTATAAAGTTATTGGAAAATACAATTTTAATAAAATATGAATGAATGCGGTTTTTGCTCTGTATAATTATAAATGAACGAATAATAAAAATAAAATCAAATAGTTAAAAACTGTTTTAACGTTTGACCCTGGGGGTGTTTTTCATACAAAAAATATGTTTTACTCACAAAGCTTTGTGGTATTACTCTTTTAAAAAGTGAAATTATCATCCTTAGTAGATAATTCGCAATTTATTTGGTACCATTCGATAAAAGCATTTAGGCATAATTGAACGATAAGATCATGCATAAATTAATTAAATCTGTTTATGATTTGAAACGAATTATTTCTTACGATCTTCCTACTATCCATAATACGAAGCGTTTACTTCAAAGCGGTGATACGAGGAATCGCTAATGAAATTGAATCTCTCAAAGAGATTGGAAATTGGACGTTGACGATAGGTAAAGTCCGACAACGCTGTCTTTGCAACAGGCAAAAGATGGCGTTTTTATGAATGAAGAGCAGTAAGATGTTCCACGTTTAGGGGAGTCGCTAAATAGCTAAACAAAAACTAACGTTGTCCGATTCTATTTTAGCATTCGGGCACGTTCTATTACGATATTTCAGGTTATTTTGGATGAATAGCGCAGAGGTCATAATTATAGCATTTATAAAGATGGGAAAATATAGATCTCGCCTATATTCATAACGCACGGAAAATATTATAAAATGTACCTATATAAAAGCTTCATAAAGTTCAATCGTATTTAATTGGCATTTATTAGTTTCTAACTTGCAAAGTAAATTCAAGCTTTGAAGATACTTTGCAGATGAGAAAAATCTAGTTCAGAGTTCCAATATCAGGACTCCAAAGAATATTACATTTTTCATTTTATAGAAACCTTCCTGGGACATTTTAGAATATTCACTATTGATCCATTAGGGATATTGGGAATACATTTTAGCGCAACAAAGGAACTTTTCTGTTTATTAGCTTTTTGAGTCTCACAGTCCCAAAGAACCACTTCCAGTAATTTGTAGCATCAATGCATCCTTGCCTATCCTGGAATGAAACAGGCCAATCTCAATGAAATTAGCTGACAACCTGGATTAACATATAACCTACTTTTTATCATAAAATTCTCAAGGGAAAACCTTAAAAAGCAAAGGTTGCAGAAAACTTGACTTTGTCGGATTGTAGTAATGTTAGGTATTTAACAAAGTATATATACTAACCATTTATATGAAACTAGCTGTTACCGCGAGCTTCGCTTCGCCTTAAAAAATGTTTCCGTAGGAGTTCCGGGATAAAAAGTAGCCTATGTTCTTTCTCAGGGTCTAGACCATATGTATACCAAATTTCATTCAAATCCGTTCAGTAGTTTTGGCGTGAAAGAGTAACAGACATACACAGTTACTTTCGCATTTATAATATTAGTTAGGATGTTAGGATGTCAGGATGGTTTCAGGCGTGCCATGGGTACTCAAAACCCCTTTCCCCCCAGGTATCAGCAATAGTAGACGACGTGTACTGGTCGCGCGCGCACGCGGCAGGCGGCTTCACTCTGCTGGCGAGCTCGCGCGCGCACGTGGGGGGGTCCCTCAACGCACGGGCCCTGCCCGGAGCCAGGGTGCACACCAACTTCGTGGGCTGCTTGAAGAAGGTATGTAGCAGGCTGACCAGTTGACTTGACATCTGGTGCCAACAAGCTTGGGGTTGCCTGGCTTGGTCCCTGGTTTTGTGGCCAGGTGCCAGATTGTAGTGTCTTTGTTTTGAGGGTTGTCATAACTTGCTGTCACTATTGCGCTGTCATGTCGATGGCTTCACGCTGCTGGCGAGCTCGCGCGCGCACGTCGGGGGGTCCCTCAACGCACGGGCCCTGCCCGGAGCCAGGGTGCATACTAACTTCGTAGGCTGCTTGAAGAAGGTACCTACTATCCAGACCAGTTGTATGTAACCTGGCTACCAACTAGCTTGAGGTTGCCTGGCTTGGTCCCTGGTTTTGTGGCCAGGTGCCAGGTGTACTGTCAGGTGCAGGGTTGTCGTCACTCGTTGTTACTATTGCGCTGTCATATCGATGGCTTCACGCTGCTGGCCAACTCGCGCGCGCACGTGGGGGGCTCTCTGAACGCACGGGCCCTGCCTGGAGCCAGGGTGCACACCAACTTCGTGGGCTGCTTGAAGAAGGTGAAGGAAGCAGCAAGACAAGATGACAAGAACCAGATGCCATGTCGACTAGTACGGGTGTACATGGCTTCACGGATTGACCCCTGATCTTTTTGGCCAGTTGTAATGTCTTGGTTTGTCATCACTCGCTGTGACTATTGCGCTGTCATGTCGATGGCTTCGCTCTGCTGGCGAGTTCGCGCGCGCAAGTGGGGGGCTCAATCAACGCAAGGGCCTTGCCCGGAGCCAGGGTGCACACCAACTTCGTGGGCTGCTTGAAGAAGGTATGTAGGAATCAGACCACTTGACTTGTCACCTGGCTTCCAACTATCTTGAGGTTGCCTGGCTTGGTCCCTGGTTCTTGTGGCCAGGTGCCAGGCTGTATTATCAGGTGCAGGAATGTCGTCTTTTGCTGTCACTATTGCTCTGTCGTGCCGGCTTCACGCTGCTGGCAGCTCGGGCACGCACGTTGGCGGGTCGCTCAACGCACGGGCCCTGCCCGGAGCCAGGGTGCATACTAACTTCGTGTGCTGCTTGAAGAAGGTATGAAGCAGCGAGACGAATTGACTGGACATGTGACTGACAGGAACAAACTGGCTCAAAGGTGCCTAGCATGGTACATATAATATGGTTCTTGTCGCTAGGTTTTATTGTCTTCATTCTATACATTGTTCTTGTCATCACTCGTTGTTACTTTGTACTATAATGTCAACGCCATGTATTGGTTAAAAGCGCTCCCATCAAACCCCAAACAATCCCTAAACTCCCTCTTTCCTACAGGTGGAATTCTCCGCCGACACGCTCCGCCTGAACCTCATAGACCTGGCGCGGACGGGCAGCAAGCTGATCGCGGTCACCGGGCGCCTGGAGTACGCCTGCACGGCTGTGGACTCCGCTGACCCCGTCACCTTCACCACCAGGGACGCGCATTTGGTGAGATACTCTTGTAAAATATTCCAGGGGAGCTACTGTTGCTTTTTAGTCGCCAGCTTGAGTGAAACCAAGGCCAGGAAAGCCGAGGAGCTGGGAATACTCTGAAGCAGTGGAATATGAACCTCTTACCTCTATAACCTGTGTTTTACGTAAGCCTCTAGAGTCTAGACTATAACCGTAGCCGAGCGATTATCACAGTGTAATGGAGATGACGAGAAGCATTTGATAGCTTTTATACTTTTAGGATTGCTTCTGGAAACTAAAAATCCCCGACCGAGTGTTCTACTGTGGAGTAAACTTGGCATTAGATAGTAGTAGTTGGATAACAGAAAACAGTGGCTGGCGTTCCGCGTTCTATGTTTTCCGTTCTATTATTCCATTCGAAGTACCCATCTTTTTCTCTCAATATCTCACGCTTTAACAAAGCCGGGGCGGTGCAATTGACAAGTACATTGCAGTAAAGGGTAAAATATCTTCCCTGGGGCGTGCTTAGCTGGGACAAATTACATTTTTACGACACCTTTACAATATCTCTGGCGGTGCAACAGTCTCGTCGTCTTGAGATAATTGGATGAAGATATAAGTACGTTACAGGACATTGTTTCATTGCTCTGGATGATAAAATTTACAATATTTATATTACGAAATTTGTGGCTAGATGAGGAAGGCGGAGGACAGAGATTTATTGCGCTTCCTTGGAGGTGCCTATTGTCTAGCAGTAGTCTATTACAAGATGATGATTATGAAATGATTGTTTAGTAGTGTTGTATTTCAATTTTATTATTATAAAACTGTAAATCTGTGTGGTTTAAAGATAAACGTACATACTTACATACATACTTTTTAATTTATCTCGACTTTCCTTTTTACTGACACAAGTTTTCTCTGAAACCAATTAACCAATCATTAATAATATCTAGTTTTCTTAATGAAAACTATTATTTTTCTGCAACAGAACATCTATTTCATTGTCACTGCAATAATTACAGCCAGTAGATAATTACTAAGTATGTTTTCCTCACTACAGTGCGGTTAAAGAAACATTGAGCTTCACTTAGTTTGATTAAGACTTTCTAATAGCATAGAGAGGCCAGCTGGTGGTTGTAATGTCTTTTGAAACACTTTAAAAAGGATAAGATGATACTTATCTAGAATTCTAGACTAGTTAACACTGATGTGTAATATTAAGTTTAATGTTTATTAATTATTTATAGATAGTCGAATTGTTTTTAGGTGTTGTTAAATTCAGTAATGCATTATTCTTGGAAAAGATGATTAAGTATTCATTACATGATTTCGAAATAATGTTTTTCAGCCTTCGATTTTAAAACATTATCGAAGGGATACTTTATCTGAAAACAAAACAAACATTCTGACACAGAAAACGATTGTTAATTATTTATTACTTGCTTGAAATGGGTCGTCACTCTAAGAAAATATTCGAAAATGGAGGATTTATACAGGAAATAATTACGTCCCTACTCAAAACGTGAATGTTTTTTTTACAACTTAACGGATTATAAACCCTTATTTTTTAACACAATGTCCACAAATCATCTATTACATCCTAATGGTAGTGAAGTGAAACTATACAATCGTAAGTGAATTTAACCAATTTGTCGTGCTCGCTACAAAGTGACCAGCAAACTCCGAGGGTCACTCAGGCAGTCCGCACATCCTGAATTGTCCTCAATCTAATCAATTGCAGGCTGTTGTGCAAGGCTCAAGATACAGCGATTTTGAATTGGTAAAATTACTCACAGATTTCTAGGTAGGTATGAAGCCCTTCTGGCAAGATAGACACACAGCAGTTAATAGTGCGTGGATGACTTGATGCCTACGTGATGGTAAATGAAAATATCTTGAGAAATCCTGACATATACTGGATTACCACAAAATTTTTAAAACATTTTAAAAAGTATTTTACGACGACATTTTTCACATTTATTAGGCGTTTGAGAGCGCTAAACATCTGTTAATCTAAATAAATATTGTCTAAGCTTTTGTAGCAAGGCTCTTAGGGCGCCTTCAAATTAGTCGCTAAGTGTCGCGCGGCTGCAGCGCTGCAGCCGCGCTGCTGTCTAAATTCCATATAAATTACTAACGCGCGACTGCAGCGCTGCAGCAGCGCTGCAGCCGCGCGACACTTAGCGACTAATTTGAAGGCGCCCTTAGACCAACCACTAGCTGAGAAAGCCAGATGCAGCTACTAGCACCCCCGTAGAGTATAGAATAGAAAAGTGGCCGGCGGACGAGGCTCTTCTAGATAAATGCAACTCTTTCAATATAAATGCTACATAATTATTTATTTATTTTATTTATTTAACTCTTTATTGTACAGATATTACAAATAAAAGTACAAAGGGTGGACTTAACGCTAAAAGCATTTTCTGCCAGTCAACCCGCAGGAGGTACAGGAAAAAATAGGTAATAAGGTGTACAAAAAAAGAATTTAAAAAAAAGGAAAAGAATAGTAAACCTAAGTCACTTAATATTATACCTAATTAACCTATATACAAATATACCGATACATACAATATATTGTATTATCAACTCAAATAGACATTGTTTTTTCCTACCAAAAGAAATTGACGACCGAATGGCGTAGTGGTTAGTGTCCTGACTACTGAGCCGATGGTCCCGGGTTCGATTCCCGGCTGGGGCAGATATTTGTTTAAAGACAGATATTTGTACTCGGGTCTTGGGTGTTGATATTTATATTTAGTATCTATCTATCTATGTATTTGTGTAGATATATCAGCTGTCCGACACCCATAACACAGATTCTGCCTAGCTTGGGGTCGGATGGCCGTGTGTGAGATGTCCCCACATATTTATTTATTTAATTCAACAGCAAACTTGGTTATTAAAACCCTACTAGGGATAATAATTGCATGTCCGAAAGCTCGCAGCCCACGCCGCCCGGCCCGCCCCGCCCCGGGCGCCCTCGACCGGGCAGACAAAGCATCCACTTGGTAGTAGATTAAGTGCAAGTCACTAGTTCAAGCCTCCAGTCTAGTGCTCGAGGTGCTTGGACAGTCATTTCTGGAAGTGTAGCTTATGGGGCTTAGTCTTTGTACGGTAGGTGGTAAATTGATAATGATAAATTATGTATTTACGAAAATGCCTTCCGTTGGAGTGAAATTTCAATTAAGCGCAATATAACAATCTGAGTACAAAACAACTTGGTTACTTAAAATACTGTTGGTATACTTTCTGTAATAAACTCCGACAATATCCTCTCACAGTACAAAGTCTATATAAACTATAGGGTATGTCTGTTTGTACAGTGTTCTAAAACCACTCTTGAATGCAAGTGCCTAACAAAGCAATTCACTTACTACAAGGGGAAAGCAAATCTCTAAAACTACGTCCTGTGGACAGTTGCCGCTAGTACCACGTACTAAGCCAAGCAACAAGCGACACGTATTTTGACTTGTTATAAGCAAAACATAGTGCAGGCCTCGTATGAAACGTATGATGATAAAAAATAGTACCAGTGAATCTAGTAGTCACGAATAATTAAGATAGAGTAGTAAAGACAAAGAGTGTTCTCTAAACACGGCGTAACGAGTAAAAACGTCTCACAAACGATGATCACTGTATTGTCCCTAGTAAAACCTTTGACAGGCTTCAAATACCAGACAAACTTCAGCTTAAACAGCAAAGACCTAAATCAGAAAGTTAAAAAGCAAAACACTTTAAATTCTTACGAAAATTGAGTGTTCCCTCGGAATTTGCCTCCACCGTGCGCCGAGTAGCGCCTCTTGAAGCTCTCTTAATGACTTGGCCGTGGAGGTGATTTTTTGACGGCTGTTAATTGGTGCTCTGGGGCTTGCTTATTGGCGCAAGACTCGAGAGAAAACCCTGGAAAGGCTTATGGCCTTATGTCACGGACGTTTTTTGGGCAGTTTGGCCGTTTGTGTAGGTGACGGATTACGTGTTTTTATATGAGAATATCGTTGCGAATACGTGACTAAAACCTTCGAAAACATGAAATAAAAATCCCAAAGATGACCTAATTACGCCATGCTTCAAATACTCTTAAATAAAAAAAGTATTCGAGCAGTATACAAAAGCCTATTTACCTACAATCAAACTGTATCAATGGAATTGGGGCAAATATTGTTAAACAATTTGATGATGATTGAAGTCTAAACAACGCAATATTGCATGTCGATTTAGAAAGTGCTTTATTTTCTGCGGTAATTCAGCGTCATTTAGTTAGTTGGCCTCAAAGAAACAAAACGCGATGAAAAGCTGTATGTTGATGGATTGCCGCGATTATACGACTCCGGTTGAAGGCATGTGAGGTTGAAGGCATGTGAGGTTGAAAACAGGTGTAGGTATATATTTAAAAACTTTTTATAACCATATAGACTATGAGGTTCATAAAGTAAAATGAACCCCAGTTACTTATAAAATTTTGTGTAACAATACAAAATAATTAATATCTTAGTATAAAGTGAAAAGAGATCTTATTGAATATAAAATACGAGTATGTTGATAAATGTAGGTAACCAAAATATCTCCCGAAAGTGGACCAATGATCAACCTTTCTATATTATACTTTTAATTTATTATATCAAAAAGACTGTCTGTAAACCCAGTACAATATTTAACAAATAACCTCCAATATTCTCCACAGATCCTGCCAAAATGGGAAGCGGTGAAGATGGGCACGATATCGTTCAAATTTCGAACAAACGAACCGAATGGATTGATTCTTTTCAATATGGGCGCCAAGCCACCAAGGGTAGGTTGCACGGTAAGGGGTGAAGCTTTAAGGGTAAAGGATAAGGAGACGTCATCATTCATTGAATCCACGGAGTTGGAATCCACTCTAGAGATGGTCGCTTCAAAATCATCCTCGTGACAGGTTGCTGTATTGTCGTTGATTAGATATTTGGTTGCTTTTTTGGTTGATAGAATGAAATTTAATTCGATTTTAACGGCATTGATTTCATTATTATTCACTTAAATGTAAATTTTTACTGTATTTCTTATTAAACTCAAATTTTCTGATGTAACTTTGGTTTAAAGGTTTACGATAACTTTCTGTTTTTTTAAGATAAAATAAAAATGCAGCAACCTATCTATAAGTTTTCAGTAAATAAGGTTTCCTCCTATTTATAAATTACACTTATTTATCAAGCTTATTTTATAGTATAAAATATTAGTACGTATAACTACTAAGTATGTTATGATATTAAATTTATCATCATTGTTATCATAACATAAAATTAATATAACATATAATAACTAGTTTATCATAAAGAAATATTTATTATTCAAAAGCAAACGAGAATCAACACAGTTTCATGAAAGTTTATTCTATCAATTACTATGCATCTGAAGAAAAAAACACTGCGGGCCCTTTAATGTAAACACTTAAGCTCTTATAATATCCTTATTTACTGAAGACAGCCATCAAAATTTGCATGGTAGGTAGGCGGATAGACAACAAAAAGTAATACCTTTTAAAATTTAAACCATGTCTTAGGGGAATTTGTGTTGGTACCTTATAAAGTTTCACCCACTTTTGAAGTGTTTTTATGTTTACCTTGTCGATGATGTAAGGCACAGAAATTTAGACCTTGAGCACAATATGTTTTAGGTTGATTGTTAACCCCAGCACCATATTGAATATATAAAACACAAGTCACCGTGAATAAATGTATTGTTCTGTATACAGATGATGTTGTTTATACAATTATGTGTGTAATGTATATATTGTTTAACTTAGAAAGGGCTTTATTGTATACCTACACAAATTCGCACAACTTTCATTACCTATAGTTTTTTAGTGAATAGTCATAACACTTTTCTATATCTACTTAACAAACATCTACCATCAAATATACTTAACACTTACTACATCAACTTTTTTTCGTATTATTCTTCACAACATTAATTGTACCTATGCAATAACCTTGTAAAAATCTACCTTATTAAAATTTCACTATTCATTAGTATGTATCTTTCATTAAATAATTTCAAAGACAAACTCATTTAAATTCGAAATAACAACAACAGTTTCAGCTATTGCTAGTTTCAGCACGTCCTCAGCAATATTTTACAATATACATATTTGTTGCTATTCTAAGTGGTTTAACCAACTGTACCAAATTATTGTTGGCA
The DNA here is from genome assembly GCF_932276165.1 of Plutella xylostella. Lineage (NCBI taxonomy): Eukaryota > Metazoa > Arthropoda > Insecta > Lepidoptera > Plutellidae > Plutella > Plutella xylostella. The sequence goes on from NC_064005.1 coordinate 9,034,261, forward strand.
GTTGTTGAAAGTTTGTCTATACAAAGTTCGTTCCTCTCGACTGGAAAGTTTTCGAATGTAATAATATTTACTGTTAACGAAATATTTGCATGACTAGCTGATAGCACCCGCTACTCGAAATGGTATCGAAGCATGCACCTCCACAATTAGGTCCTTCACCTTCTAGTTACTAAATTCTTTCTTAACTATATTACTTTCAATTATTACTTCGATAAGATTATTGAATCTGTTCTTAGTTGTCGTTTTATTATTCAGTGAGTTACTGAAACTAAATGTATTTCAAAATAATAATATGTAGTATGTTATAAATGATCTGACTTTGTAGCGATAAAGTTTTGTTCGATATTCTAAAGGATACCTACATATTAGCTAGTAGTTTGTTAAGTCATGTCAACTTGAATAATTAAACAATCACAGATTGCAAAATACATTTCCGGGAACCGGTTTGTATTAGTTTAGCTACCCGTAGCTAGTTTACGGGTGACATGCCAGTTAGTTCTAATTTGTGGTACCTCTATCAATGAGTTTTGCTAATCATTGTGCTGTAGCAAAATCTAATCTCTATTTATTTTATGTTTTTTGTTTTAGATTTGAGCTCCTTTTAGATACAATTTTAGCGCTTACCACCAATTCATTAGTTATTTGCCTACCAGAATAGTTTATTCCTTATTGTTTTACATATTCACAGAAATACATCTATAACCCCAACTTCCCTACCAACCTCTTCACCCAAAACCCCAAGCTAAACCACCACACCCACCACCTCCCCAGGCTGACCTCTTCGCCGTGGAGATGCTAAACGGCTACATCTACGTGCACATGGACCTCGGCTCGGGCGGCGTGCGGGTGCGGGCGTCGCGGCGGCGGGTGGATGACTCGCATTGGCATGAGTTCCTGTTGCGACGGACTGGGAGGGATGGGAGAGTGACCGTGGATGGCGCTAATGCTGAGTTCAAGACGCCTGGTGAGGGTTTTGATTGTGGTTTTTCAGGGACTTGCCATCAGAATTGAGGGATTTGCTAAATTATGTTCAAAATTGACAGTGATTCTCAAGGCACCGAATTCATGGTCAAAATCAAGTATAGAAACTGATGTACGTAATATAATAATAATAATATGTATGACGTACTTATATGTAGACTTATCCAAGTACGATATAATATAGATTTCTATAATTAAAAATTTCATTTCATTTTGTCGGTTGCAAAACATGGTTACGCATTAAAGTACGGTAAACTTTTAGCAGGCTTAGCGAAGTTATTTATTTTAATAATCCATTCTCTAAGTTTTCTATAACCATAACTTCCGTAACATAACCGTGCAAACAAAACCCTCCGTTTTCGCAGGTGAATCAAACCAGCTCGAGCTGGACGGCTCTTTATTCGTGGGCGGCCTCGGCTCCGAGTATTCGGCGTCTCGGACTCCGCCCGCCCTGTGGACCGCCGCCCTCAGGCAGGGCTTCGTGGGGTGCATGAGGGAACTGGTGTTGAATGGGAAGCCACAGGATCTGACGGCGTACGCTAGGCAACAGGATTCTGGTGAGTGAAATAAAGCAATTTATGAAAAACTGTGTGGATGTTAATACAGATGAGAAGATAGGAAAGAGGGTAGTGATATTGACTCGCACTAAAGAAGGTTATAGAACGGAGGTAGAAGTAGCCCGCGCTGTGGACCGCGGCCCTCAGGCAGGGCTTCGTGGGCTGCATGAGAGAGCTGGTGCTGAATGGGTAACTACAGTATCTGACTGCGTATGCGAGGCAACAGGATTCTGGTAAGTTTCTAGACAGAAAGCACATCAAAGAAATTTGTTGATTTCAAATAAAGCCAAGATCTAGAATACGGATGAGAAGATGAGAAAGAGTGAGGTGATATTGGCTTCTATTGAAGAAGGTTGTAGAAGGTAGGTAGGTAGAAGTAACCCGCGCTGTGGTCAGCAGCCCGCAGACAGGGCTTTGTGGGATGCATGAGGGAATTGGTGTTTAATGGGAAACCACAGGACCTGACCGAGTATGCTATGCAACAGAATTCTGGTAAGTTTCTAGAAAGAGGCACACCATAAAACCAAAATCTAAGTAGGATGAAAAGATGGGACAGAAGGTTTTTACGAAGAAGCTTTCAGGTTCAAATATTCGTGCATTAATAATAAACCTTCCTTCACTTCAAACCTTGAGCTTATAGAAAAAAACCCTAGGTAGACTGTGTAAAACTTTAAATTTCAAGTTTAAAAATTTAGTTCATATGGTTAAAAGCAAAAGAAGAATAGGTACAGCTACTAATGTAAAGTATAACAAAGTGGACGTAAAAAAACAATTTGAAAAAGAAATTGCATTGTTACCGGTTCTGGCGCTACATATTTCATTTTATGCAAAACATAATAGTGGTCGGCATGCATCTGTTCAAACTTTACAAAATACATTTTCTTTTTAAAAGTCACGGCCAAAGCACTTTTTTGTTGCTACAAATAGTAAAGGTAATTATTTAACTTTACTTTGTTTGCTTAATCGTTTTACACATTGGCATTAATATTTACAGGACTGTGCCTGCTTTTATTATCATGCTAATTAAATTAACCCTTGGTTTATTATTTTTTTGCTAACAAGCAAAGTTTTGCTTTATGAAAAAAACCTTTAATTATTTCTGTTGAGGGTGCTACAAAGGGTAAAACAGGCCGTTAATTAAAAGCGTCTGTCAATACTGAAAATACTACTCGATTACTCATCGTGTTTGATAAAAATCACCGGTTAAAGTGCTTATGCCTTTTTAATTTATTCGATCAAAGCGGCTTAAAATATTGCGTAATCGGATCAAATAATGGAAATGTTCGCTGCGTAATCTCTGGTGATTCTTTATTAATACACACAGTCGTATATTTTATAATTAAATTACTGTTGTAGGCAACATCGATGAACTTTATACTATTATAGTAAGTATAGTATTAGAACGTTTGTAATGTCATGAACTGTTCAACTGCTGAATTTGACCCAAAAAACCTTTTAAAAAGACAGTATGTGCCAAATATTGTTTTAAATGCCCAAGAAGCAGCATCTTTGTATCCTGTATGTGTCCTTTTGCGATCGCCGTATTAAACCTGTAATTGTAATTAATACCTGTATCCCTAGCATCAGTACGATCAGCTTGCTATGTCCTGATGAACCAATACTGTAATTTCCAAATTTCAACCAGCTCAAACCATTTTCCCGTCTATTCCCAACGTCAGTGCGTCGGCGGCGTCTACTACAATATCTGTCATTATAGTATCAATGAGTGCAAACAATTTTTACTACTACTCCCAGCATCTGTACGACTTTCTCCCTCTGGCCTGATGAACCAATATTGTAATTTCAACCAGCTCAAAGCACTTTTCCCTCTATTCCCAGCGTCAGTGCGTCCAGCGTGCCACGTGCTGATGAAGCAGTGTGTCAGCTCGCCCTGCCAGCACGGGGGCTCGTGCTACGAGGGCTGGAACCGGCCGCTGTGCGACTGCTCCTCGACTAACTATGGAGGACCTACTTGTGGAAGAGGTAAACTGACTTGAATTTCTTAAAACTACTAGTAGGTACTTATGATAAATAATGATAAATAAGATGGTGACAAACCTTAGAAGTCTAGCTGTTGGTGAGCTGTAGTCACCGACACGCTGAGAGAAAGGATGTTGAAGGACCAATTTTTTAACCAAGAGACACTGAGTTTTGTGATGTTTTGCAAATCGATCGAATTGTTTTTGAGTTCCAATTAATTCAAAACTCCTATAGATAGTATTAGTTACCTAACTCTGGGAATATAATATTATATAGCAACTTTGGTTGTCATCGACACAATAAAAATAAGAACAAAGTAATAATTCAGACATCTGACTTATTTAATCCTTAAACTCGCTTCACTAATCTCAACCAAACCCTTCCAACCTCTTCAGAATCGCCAACAATCTACCTGAACGGCAGCCAGCACCTGACCGCGACCTTCGGGCCGGAGCACCAGACGCAGACCGAGGAGCTGATGCTGCGGTTCAAGTGCACGAAGGCGGGTCTACTGCTGCGGACCAGTAGCGACCACTCGGCGGACCGGATCGAGCTGAGTGTCGCCGCGGGGAGGGTCAGGGCGTCGGTTAGACTGGCTGATAGGGAGAAGGTATGGGCATAGAGAGCTTACAAACTTTTGACTGATAGAGATAAGGTATAGGTAGATACAAGTGCACGAAGGCGGGCTTATTGCTGAGGACCAGTAGCGACCACTCGGCGGACAGGATCAAGCTGAGCGTGGCCGCGGGGAGAGTCAGGGCGTCGGTTAGACTGGCTGATAGGGAGAAGGTATGGGTCTACGATAATACTGAGTAAATTATAAACTCTTTTTCAGTAACTTTATATGGTCTGGGGTATTTGAAGTGCCTGAAAGATCATAACTTAAATATTATTAACAGCTCAACGGCTCATGACATCATCATCATCTCCCGTTAACAATAGTGTTAAAAGGATATCCTCACATCTCAAAAGTCTGCCTTTAGGTTTCCTCGTCCAACATAAAAACAAGTCAAACATTTTTATTCATCGTAAAAATATAAAATTTTCTGATGAACGTCAATTATTACAAACTCCTCTCCATCAGCTATCTATCTAAGGTTACCGCTCCATCTGCAACAATGCCTCTTTGCCTAGCCGATAGTAGATTACTACATAATTATTATGCTTACCATCACGCTACAATGCATCTATATAATAATTCTCCCCTCCCATTTCCAGAACCTCCTAGCCGGTTCGAACGTGGCCGACGACAACTGGCACACGGTTCGTTTCTCGCGGCGCGCGTCCAACTTGAAGCTGCAGGTGGACGGGGCGCAGCCCGTGCGCGGTATGTTGTGTACGTATGCACGGGACCGCACCCGCACTCTTTTGGTTTACCCTCGTAGAACACAGGTTTGGTCTGCTTTGACCCTCGCTTGATCGACAGTTTTGGAAACCTTTTTAAAGATAAACATAGTAAAGAAACATTTATTTGACACATTGACAACAACAACCAAATAACAGCAAAGAACACAAAACTAATGAAGAGCTATCCTGAGCATCAAAAAGCCATTACCTCAGCACGTGCTGTTTTTGACTTTGATAGACGGGTAGATAGTAGATGCTCAGGGTGTCAAGTATTGACAGCTGTTGTAAGGTCATAAAGAGGGTCTAAGCAGACGTAATGTGTAGATGATAAGATAAAGGCGAGTTGATTTGCAGAAGCAAATCGATTCAAATTGAAGTAGTTAGGCGGGATGGCCAGGGTCGTCCCGCAACTCGGTGTTAGACGTCCATTAGAACTGTAGACTAGTGGCTTATGTTGAGTTCTTTTTAGCTGGCACTTGAAGTATCCACCTTTCATTTGAATGCCTGTTTTCTTCTTCGTTTGTATTCATTTGTTTCTTACTCCTGTAGATGTCCTTCGTGAATGTGTTTAGGTATTCTTAAGACATTTTAATAACTACTTGTTTTGATTTTATCTTTAACTTTTTATAAAATCAGGACAGGTTCCGATCAGGAACTCTCTTACTGGATTGACTATGTGTAACCTCTGACTAGGTATGTGTATCATCTATCAACATTTGTCTTTCTATCAGCTTGCAACTCTGTCATAGTTGAAATGCTAACTGTTCAATGTCTATAACCTTCTGTAAAATAAAGTCAATGTCTGTAAAAATGGCTGCTAAAGAATTACTGTTCATCTCTCCTTCGCTAAGTTTATTTTTTATTTCGAGCCGTGTTGTGAATCTATGTTTCATGCTTACTTTACCTAAATATTCTCATGATATTTGGTTTGTTTTGCAGCTGAGACTATTTTAGGGAAAGCATCCACTTTAGAGATTTCAAGCCTACATCTCGGTGGGTTGTTCCATCCGGAGGAAGAAATCCAGATGACATCGACGTTGCCAAATTTCGTTGGCTACATTCAAAAGTTCGTCTTCAACGGAATCAAGTACTTGGATCTGGCCAAAAACGTAGCGATGGATCCTGATGAGAACAACAACATTTACGAGTCCTCTAACATAGCATTTACTGGAAAATTCGTGAAACCAGATGGGCTGAACGTTTACAAAGCTGTTACATTCAAATCTAAACACACGTACGTTGGACTACCGTTATTGAAGGCATACGCAAATACGTACTTGGACTTTTACTTCCGAACGACAGAAATGGATGGCCTTTTATTTTACAATGGAGGGAAAAAGCAAGACTTCATAGCCGTTGAGTTGGTCAACGGGCACATCCACTGCGTTTTCAATTTGGGAGACGGTGTAGTCACCATGAAGGATAAGTTGGAGAATTTCTTGAACGATAATCGATGGCACACTGTGTCAGTAAGGAGACCTACACCGAAGATTCATACGCTACAGGTTGATGATGACTTAGAAGTACATTCTACAAGTAAGTATTACATTCAAAAAATTCAAAAGTGGTTAATGATTACCTATATTTTATAGGTCAATTATTTGTCGTCTTACTGCTGGACATATACCATAGACTGTATAGCATTATACCTCTACCATGGACCACCATAACAATCAGTCCTCGGTATTTCTTATGTGGTAGGCTATCCATGTACTTACCAAATTCGGTAAATAAAAATGATACTATTCATTTCAGGTTCAAACCTCATGCTGGAGTTAGACAGCATCCTGTTCGTGGGAGGTGTACCAAAGGACATGTACACCAACTTACCCGTGGGCGTTCTATCACGTCAAGGGTTCGAGGGATGCATCGCCAGTCTGGACCTGCCTGGGGAGTCTCCGTCTCTGATGGAAGATGCCGTGGTGCCGAGTTCGTCGCTCATGTCTGGATGTGAAGGTGACAAATTACAATATTTTTATATTAGCCCCAGTTTCACAAAACTCTGCTAGATCTTAACAAGGGATTAGTTGTTGACTTTTGACATATCTGTCAAGAATTTAATATGGAAATGACAAACCTATTATTGATCACATTACAATGTAACAGGGATGTTAATGATCTAACAGACTATGGTGAAACTAGGCATATGGGTGCTTTTCCACCGTAGATGTGCTATGCAGCTATATTGTTAAAAAAATCCGTTCCCACTATAATATGCTATGTGGACCAATGAAAATAATTGGTGGATATTAATCGCACCTATAGCAATAACACATCTCTGGTGGAAAACCACTTTAAGTCCTGCCAAGGATGAAAAGCATACTCATATAATATTGTATTGGTTCTCTTCTAGGTCCAACGAAATGCACCCACAATGCGTGTGCAAACAAAGGAGTGTGTGTGCAGCAGTGGAACACCTACGCTTGCGACTGTGATCTGACGTCGTTCACCGGACCTACTTGTTATGATGGTATGTAAACACATCAACCAATAGACTGTTTGTTTCATTCTTAACATGCTAAAGATTTTTTTTTAAATAGTTATTTATTCAGTAGAAATAAACACACTTACTCGTAACAAAAAACAAAAACGCCAAACTGTACAACAGTTTGTTGGCGTGACGCGCTCTTAACATTTGTTTTAGCAAATCTCACAACTAATATACCTACTTAAATAACCTAACCATAATATATAGGTACATAGATACAGTGATAATATATATATATATATATAATAGATAATAATGAGACTTGCAGGTACCACAGACACATTAGAAATCACAATTTATAAAGATCGATACATTTATTATTACTTATATTAAATACTGGACTACATTGAAATGAATGTACACAGTGTCACAAAAAAGGATTTTCATACGAAATACAAATGGTTGCCTTTATGGCCCCCGTCAACTGATTTTTCTACATAAAGACCCACATCAGGTTACTAACAACAACAATCACACTAAAACCACCCAATCTAATTTCCAGAATCAATCGCCTACGAGTTCGGCCCCGGCCGCGGCATCATCACGTACACGTTCCCGCCCAGCGCCGTCGCGGACACGGAGGCGGACCGGCTCGCGCTCGGGTTCCTCACCAGCAAGGCTGATGCTGTGTTGTTGAGGATCGAGTCTTCCAATACACAGGACTATCTGCAGATGGAGATTGTGAGTTAATTGTAGACCTAATATCTCAGAGTAGAATAGAAGAAGAAGAAGAGCGCTCTCTTAGCCCCTTCTCCCACTACGCGACTCTCAAGCGACGCGACTGCGACGCATCCCATGATCGCGTATAAAAACGGGTCTTCGACGCGTCGTTGACTCGTAAAATGTATGCGACCAAGGGTTGCGTCGCAGTCGCGTCGCTTGAGAGTCGCGTAGTGGGAGAAGGGGCTAAGACTTATGGATGGAAGATGTATGAATGAAAGCGCCGTCGCGGACACGGAGGCGGACCGGCTCGCGCTCGGTTTCCTCACTAGCAAGGCTGATGCCGTGTTGCTCAGGATCGAGTCTTCCAATACACAGGACTACTTGCAGATGGAGATTGTGAGTTGATTGTAGCTTGTACGTAGGTTTGGGAAGGAGGCCTTTTACGGCATTTATTGCATCGTCGGACAGCAAATACTAATTACCCAAGTTAAGTCTTATGGAGTGAATCGTACTTTAATGGGTCTATCTATAACCTGTCTTCATTCGACGCTCCAGCTTTCTGGACAAATATATTCTCGTTTATGTATTTCCATTTCTTCTCTTAGGTACGGATCCTATTTGAAATTAGCCCATACATTAATTTTACCATTTTTATTTACGCTTTGTTACCCGACTGCCGAAGGAGGAGGGTAATGTTTTTTACAATTGGAATCGTGAATCTTGGAGCGCCCCAATCTACGTTGTGTCTTTGCCCCATAAAAACTCCCTATTACCTCTACAGGTGGCTGTAACTCCTCTATATTATAAATTTGTAATGGCTACTATTCCCTTTCTTCCCTCCAGATCCGCGGCAACGTGTTCACAGTCTACAACGTGGGCGGCGGCGACCACCCCCTAGGCGACGAGGCAGCCAGGGTCGATGATGGAGCCTACCACGTGCTGCGCTTCACGAGGAACGGCAGCCAGGCCGCGCTGCAGCTCGACAACTACGCGGTTAATATACGACATCCACAAGGTACGGGATTCTTATATACTCACTACCGACACAGTCATAAGCAATCAAATATTCTGTAGTGGTAAGGTAGCTGGAGATTCATTTACTAAGCGATATTGTAGTGGTGCTCCGTAGGAGTCCGTAGCAATATCGATTGTTGACTCTCCTAATAGCCTGAAATTTTATACCCTTGGAATTTTATACCCATTTGAGCAGTGAACACTAAATGCTAATTTTGTATGACTGTATGGCACTGTAGCCGCGCAACGTGTCTATGATAGGTTGCGAGTTTAAGCACCAATAGGGAATATGCAAGAGGTTCAGATAAAGGTCAAATATTATTTATAATAAACTTTGTTATTTCATAACTACGCCTCCATCAATATTTTTGATTATAATTTATTTTTGAGCAAGTAAATGAAGTTGAAAAGTACAAAAAAACTTCGGTAAATTCTAACTTCAGAGAAACGTCACCCATCTTCTTAGGGCGGATGTGAAGTCAAAATTCTTTATATATCAATCTCAGAATAATAACTTCTTTGCGTTTACGGCGGAAGTTAAATAAATGTCAAGTGTAAACAAAGAAATGTTAATGTCACCGAGTGTTTGTGATGCTCGTTGTGATCAGATACGATGGATCACATAAAAATTCTTCCAATAGATCCTAGCCTCCTATAACCTCTCCACTTCTTGTTTGATATGCTTGTTTGTTTGCAAAAATTAGGACTTTTTATATTTTTGTTGGTAGTGTATGGGCTGCCACTAGTTGTTCTTTTGTAATGAGGCGTGAACAGCCATTCGCTAGTCAACGAGCCACTCAAACATGCTCCATATTGCAACACAATAAAATTAAATTTGTATTGTAAGTATTATGACATGAACATGACACAAGTTGCTCTTTCTACTTTTAGGTTATAATGGCAGTCGTTATTATATTTCAAAAGTTGTTATTTTTTTCTAAATTAAGTTATGGAAGAATTCTCGTAATCAGAAGAACTGGACACATTAAATTTATTACGCAGTATGAACGAGTAAACTGTGGCCAGCTGCGGAAAAGTTTTTATTATAAATAAAAGATAATATGTATGTTATTTTTTTCGCGCGCGGTCACTCGAGCGATCAAGACGCAACCGACTTCGCTGCCGTGTATTTATTCAATATCTCGCAAAATAGAAATTTCTCAACTTTGCAATCACGTTTCACACTTCACTTATACCGTAACTGTTGGGTTATAACTTAACACACAGTCAAATAAGTGCCATATCAACGTAATTAAGAAGATATCAAAGTTGAATCAAGTACCTTGCCATCTCTGTCATATTCGCAGTGAGTACCCATCTGCTATCTCTGTTCCTCTTCTCCACCCGTTGACGCATCGCTATCGCTATACCGTACACGCATCTACGTCACGCTGACTCGTGTGCGCAGCGCTGCCAGGGACCCAGCGTATTCTTAAGCGAAGCGATTTTGAAGATGTCATCAAAGTGTAACGCATGTTGTGAAGAGCTTACATGTAACGAATACATGGAATGCGCTAACTGCAAGAAGAGGTATGACTTACTCTGCTTAAAAATTTCTACAAGAGTCTTTAGCTCGATGTCAGAGCAGGATAAGAGTGGTTGGCAATGCCCTTCATGCAAAGCATCCTTACCAAAGGGAAACAACTCAAACACTCCCATCAGAGCAGCAAGCACACTAAGCAACTCAGTAACATCAAATCAAAACAATAAATCTGAACAAGCGCCCAATCTCAATATCAATCTCTCAAGGGGAAGTCAAGCAAAACCCAAAACAAAGTCTAAGGTCGAGAAAATTCCAGAGCCAAACTCTAACCAAATTATTCAAGAAATCCGAGGCCTTAAGAATCAAGTGGACGAAGTTAAAAATCAACTAATTTCACGAATAGATATTCTCGAGAAAAATCTTGAATGCAGAGACAAAGAAATTGAGAATTTGAAGCTTACAGTGCATCAAATGCAAGAAACTATTGATTTTCAAGCCCAACGCCTAGTCCAAAATGAAATAGAAGTCATTGACGTCCCTGAAATAGCCAACGAGAGCGTCTATCACATAGCCGTGATCACGGCAAAGAAGATGGGAGTCGACTTATCTGAAAATGATATAGACGAAGCCTACCGCGCTGGTCCTCGGCGTATATCTACTGATAAAGCAGAGAAGCCTGCACGCCCTCTTGTCATTCGATTATTAAGGAAAAAGAAACGGGATGAACTCATAAAAGCGGCAAAAATGCGAAGAAATATATCATCCAGTGATATTGTACCGGGAACGACGAAGAAAATTTATGTGAATGAACGTCTTACAACGAATAATCGTCGTTTATTTCGTGAAACCCGGCTACGTTCCCGCCAATACAAATTCCGGTTCTGCTGGATTAAGGATGGCAGAATATACGTCAGAAAAGAGGAGAACAAGCCTGCAATTGCGATTAGATCAGCTATGGACTTGGATCAGCATGTTGGCCTTGCTACAACTCCTACCATCCCCCCCAATGACACCCTTCCTTAAATCTAAATTCATTTACTCCACATTGCATGAAACAATTTTTTTGTTGTACCTCTATTATCTAAATTATAATTTATGTATTTATCATATTTATATGTTCACATCTCAACCCCTACAGTGTACACATTCAAGTCTATATTGCCTTCTAACCAACTCTAAAGAATTTCACAACTTATACGGTTATAACGAATTTAAATCAAAATCTCAGTTCGCCTTATATTGCATGTGTGATGTGAGTCTTTCCCCAGAAAATAATGGAATCACTTAAGTTAGCTGAAGAATTAGAACAAACATTGGTATTTGACTGTCATTCTATCCAATCTCTTGAACAATGCAAAAGCATTCTTAGTAATAATTTAAATTTGCGAGTGCTAACATTTAATATAAGAAGCATTGAGTGCAACTTCGACAATTTTTTAATATCATTCCAACGTTTAAACATTGAATTTGACGTGATAGTCCTTACCGAATGCTGGCTAAGTGATGGCTCTATAGTAGGTGTAATCGAAGGATACGAGTCATATCGCACTAACAATTACATTAACAAAGCAGGTGGTAGAAGTACCTGGTAAGTTCACTCTATTCGGCATATATCGTTCTCCCTCATTCAAAAATATAAATCAATTCTTGACTGACCTTGATCAATCCATCTGTAATACTAAAGATAAAAGTTGTATCATAATAGCGGGTGACATTAATATTGATATATTACCTGGATCTATCGATGACTCTGCCTCAGATTACCTCTGCCTGAACGCAGAACACGATCTAGTTCCTGTAATTTCTAAACCAACCCGATTACTAACATGTCTCGACCATATATTTGCAAGACCCCGCTTTAACCCCATAGGCGTTGTCTGTGAATCAGCAGTCACTGACCATGCTCTCGTGATGATAGGACTAACGGATTCAATACTTAAACCTGAGCGCAAATCACGGCTAGTCACTAAATTAAACTTTGATTCGATTGCTCATGACTTAGCGGACACCGATTGGTCGATGGTCCTCAGCGAAACAAATGCATCGTTAGCTGCACAGCTCTTCACGTCCAAAATTAATAACATTGTTGAACAAAATACGGAACAAATAAAGATTAGTCGTCGAAAATTTAACCTGAAGCCATGGATGACCCCCGGCCTAATTCGGTGCACTAAAAATAGAGATGCCCTTCATTCAAAAGCAAGAGCTAGGCCAAACGACGCTATAATACAGATCACTTACAAACGCTATAGAAACTTCTACAAGCATCTCCTAGATAAACTGAAGCGAGAACACGAACGAATCCAACTTGAATTAAATAAAAGAAACCCTAAAAAACTATGGCAGACTATAAAAGACATTTGTCACTCTAGAAAGGGTAGCAACACGGCTACAGAACTAACAAAAATTCACGCCAACACGAAGTACTCCCTAGACAAATGCAACGAATACTTCTCAACTATAGGCGACAAACTAGCACAAAAAATACTAGGTGATTTAAAAGAAACCGAAGATTCCCTAGCAAAAAGTGTTCCTGGAGATGGTACGGTAGCCAATTCTTTCTTTATTGCCCCAACGGATGTGAGCGAAGTCAGTACTTTAATCCAAGAACTGAAAGAGCAAAGTGCACCAGGTTTAGATAACATTAGTAACCGCCTTATAAAACATATAAAAAAACATATTATTCTTCCTTTAACCCATATTATAAATTTAAGTATTGAAACCGGTGCATTTCCAGAGTGTTGGAAGAACGCAGCTCTATGCCCTATCTACAAGAGCGGAAACAAATTAGATCCAGCTAACTACAGACCAATTTCTTTGCTAACCTCTCTCTCAAAACTACTTGAAAGGGTCATGAATATGCGCCTTATGCAATACCTGGAATCAAAGCAATTGCTAAATCCCAATCAATTTGGATTTCGTCAGGCCAGGTCCACAGTAGATGCAGTAGGAAGTCTTTCCAACTGCATTGTAAACGCATTGGATTCTGGTAAAGCATGTATTGGAGTGTTTCTGGACCTGGCCAAAGCATTCGATACGGTTTCAGTAAAAATACTGTTAAGGAAGATGGAATTGCTGGGAATAAGAGGCATAGCTCTGGAATGGTTTCAAACTTATCTCTCGAACAGATCTCAACGCATAAAAATCGGCAATAACATTAGTTCTGAAAGATATGTTCGATATGGAGTACCCCAGGGCAGCATTCTTGGCCCTAGCCTTTTCCTGATATATATCAATGATATAACCTCCTCAGCAATGAAAAATGCAGAGTTATTTTGTTATGCAGATGACACGGCCATGATTTTCAGTGATAATTCTTGGATGGAAGTTCACAAGAAAGCTGAACAGGGAATGTCTAGGCTCGGCTCATGGTTAAAAAAAAACCTTCTAACCCTAAACACTGATAAAACAAAATACATCGCATTCCACAAAACGAACGCATCAAAACCTCTGCCTTCTACTGGACTAGTCGTTCACTGTTGTGCCTACAGTGATGATCGTCCTATTATTTGTTCATGTCCAAAAATTGCACGCACTACCTCAATCAAATATCTTGGCGTCACAATAGACGAGAAGATGAACTTTAAGGAACATATTCACATACTTTCTGGAAAAGTGCGCAAATTAATTCACTTTTTTAAGCCGCTAAGATACAGTGCTGACATAAGTCTCTTAAAACAAATTTACATAGCAATTTGTCAAAACCTCATCTGCTACTGCCTTCCTGTTTGGGGAGGTGCTGCCAAAACGGTTTTGATTGAATTAGAAAGAGCGCAAAGGTCTGTTTTAAAAGTTATATTGCGGAAAAAACGACGATTCCCAACTCGTAATATTTATGAAGAGCTAGAAGTCCCCACTGTCCGTCAGCTCTTTATTGAAATGGCTAGTGTTCTTACTCACAAAAACCTTACCTCCTCATCTATTCTCCCTTCAGTGATGGCAAGACGAGTCTACAAAGTACCTGTAAAAGCCACTCACACAACTTTCGCCCAAAGACATTCTGGCTTCCTCCACCCCTTCATTTATAATAACATTTGCAAAGCTTGTAATTTAAAAAACAAATCAGTCCGTGAAGCAAAACTAGCAATACGTGTTTTCCTACTTAGCCTTAATTACGACCAAACTGAAAAACTCATCGCTCAAGTAGCCTAAATGTAACATACTACAACTAAATTACAATTCAACTGAATATCTTTAAATAAATAAATTCTTTTTATGTACACTATAATTACCGAAACTGTAAATTACACATAATTATAAATATGTAAACAATATTATACTATACACACTCACTTTCTAATACATACATATATTTTTATATACATACATATATATATTTATCTATCCCACCCATAAAATAGATTTATATTTAATAATACTACTCATAACCACCCATTAATCCGCTCCCGCTCATACCGCCCGCTCCGTCTCTGGCAATCAAATTGCTCACGATCTCTGCGATACAGGCTCGCCTAGTGCAGAGTTTACCGGTAACATTGGAGTTAATAATTCAAAGTACCCTCATTATGCTGTTTTTATTTTATTTAATGCTGTTTTATACGTTATAATTTTTGTAGAATTAAATTCGGGGATAATCATGTAGCATGTGAAAGAAAACATCGTGAGGAAACCTCAATATTTAGATTAAGCACATTTAGATATGTGAACCCACCAATCCGCAGTGGACCAGCGTGGTGGGAAATGGTCCAAGCTTAGGAAAGGGGTTTAGACCTTTGAGATATGCACAATGGTTCCATTCAAGAGAGCCAGGTGCAGGTTCTTACACCCCCACAGATAATATAATAGAATGACCCTTTAACCCTAGCCTCTCTTACTGAGAACCAAAGTTACAGTAAGTAGGTACTGACATACAATACAAATATTACTTTATATTCATATTGCCATAATAGCGTAATATTGTGTACAAAGGTCCTCTGGTTTGCGCGCTCCCATTTCAAAAGAGCTACTAGTAGCTATTTACGAGCTCCCATTACAAAACATCCACTGATCACACTTTATACACTTCCTTTTTCGTTTGTTACCATGACAACATTGGTTTGTTGAAAATACAAAAGTACTCTGTGATTACTTGATTAGGTAAAAAATCTATGCCGACTGACGGGACTCATTATTCTGAGCCTTGAAATTAAAAGATTATGACGTCACACCAGCCCGCCATCCTGACGGGAATTTCAAAGTGGTCGTGATGGTTGTAATTTTTTAACTTTCTTTAAAATACCTTAAATTACTTATTTTGGCGTTGAATTTTTTTTTTACTATAATTAAGTGATGTAAAACTATCCAATAAAAGTATTAAAAAAATTTATGCATATTCCCTATTGGAGTTTAGCTTTCATTATTCGAGCTGTATAAAGACTTCCACAATGCTTTCAGAACCACCATACATAAATCCTTTTTCTATGAATTCATCAGTTAATTACACGGGGTTCAACCCGAAACCAGAAGCCAAAATCAAAAACATACTTACTTTATGTTCTTTCGAAAACAAGATCTGCGGAAAACGCAACATAACCAATTAACCACTTACTATTTCATATTCCAGGAGGCCAACAATCAACAATCTTCAACAGCATGTCAACCATAACAGTCGGCGGCGGGGCGGGCGGCGCGCGCTCGTTCAGCGGCGTCATGGCGGGGCTGGTGGTGAACGGAGTCCGGGTGCTGGACCTGGCGGCTAGTGGGGACCCCGCCGTGTCTGTCAGAGGAGACGCCAGGCGGGCTTCTAGTCCGTTGGATAGGGATATTAATCGGATGCAGCAGGTTTGTGTTTTATTATATAAGGCTTTTAGAGCGCAGATAATACTCTAATCAAGAGATTCAGCCTCTAAAAGGTAGCTGTCAAGCACCGGACAGATATTACCGAGTGATCTTGTTATCATGAGCATCCTTCAGCGGGGTCATGGCGGGGCTGGTGGTGGACGGAGTCAGGGTACTGGACCTGGCGGCTAGTGGGGACCCCGCCGTGTCTGTTAGAGGGGACGCCAGGAGGGCATCTAGCCCGCTGGACAGGGATATTAATAGGATGCAGCAGGTTTGTGATGATTATACATGTGTGACCCACTCTTCATGGTGGTATGTTAGATCATATTACACAGAATCGGTAGTCAAACTGAAGAATAGGAAAATTGTGGATGGATGCTTTTAGAACGCAGATAATACCTACTCTAATCTAGGGCTTAAACTTCAGAGTGAGCTAACAACGCTACAAAGACAGCTGTCCTGCACCAGACAGTTATTAGCGGATGATCTTATCATGGGCATCCATTAGCGGGGTCATGGCGGGGCTGGTGGTGAACGGCGTCAGGGTGCTGGACCTGGCGGCTAGTGGGGACCCCGCCGTGTCCGTCAGAGGAGACGCCAGGCGGGCTTCTAGTCCGCTGGATAGGGATATTAATAGGATGCAGCAGGTTTGTGGCGTTTGCTAATGTTATTGGTTTGGAATGAATCTGTTCATGGATAGACTGGGTAGTGGGGAGTATGTAAGACTTGGAGTTGGTAGTCAAAATGGAAGAGAAAAATTGAGGAAAGAGTCTTGTAGAGCGCATAACACGTCCTCCAAGAGCTTTAAACTCTGAAGAAAAAGCCTGCTTTCGTGCACCTCAAACCATCCGCATCTTTCAATAACTATCCACACTCTAAACTTTCCCCAGGTGATAGTCACTCATCAAGGAGACCTTCCGTGCAGCCCAAAAACTCATCATCATCCTGTTAGCTTCCATTACTGGTCATAGGCCTATAACTATTATTATATCAACAATTTTTACACATGCTATTGTATCAACCACTATCCTCACACATCCACCTATTCTTCCCCAGACGCCACCATCAGGCTACGCGGGCCCGGGCGTGATGGACGAGCTGGTGTACTCCGGCGCGGGCTCCGGCTGCCGCGACGACGACGAGGACGCGTGTGTGTTGCCTGATGCAGGATCTGGAGATGACCTGATCACGCCCGTTTATGTACCGTCGACGAGACGACCGCCTTCTAGGGGAGGGTATAAGGTATGGATCTGGTGAAAGTTTTCTATGTTGTTTTTCGTGTTTGGGTGCGTTAAGGTCCTATAGGTCGATCTTGCAGACACCGGCAAAGTGAGCTAATGTAGATTGCTATTCCTAGACGCAGTTCTGACGTTTTTGTAGCTCAATTTGTCAATAGACGACACGACAGTTGAAGCAAAGGACTGACTGTTAATACATACATGCCCATTGATAGCATAGGCCATCTCGCTACTTAATTTACTGCAAAAGTAGTATAAATTCGGATATGACAAAGACAGACGAGTGTGCTCCTGCGTTCAAGTTTCAAACCTTTCCTAATATATATGTACATGTTTATTAATTCTAGGGCGATACAAGTGGAAAACTTATGAAGCCATGTGATGATGAAGACTGCATCGAGGGTTCGGGATCCAGTGGCGAGGACGTCACTGAACCAGACCATCCCACTACTACGTAAGTCTTTCCACCATATTTATAACTGCGCTTGTAGGAAAACTTTATAAAACCCTATTTACACAGAAAAAGTAGGAAAAGAGGTATGATAAGACAAAATGGAAACAAGAGGTTTTCTAACTGAGTCTATCTTCAAGCTTATTGTTTACTAGGTATATACCTTTTGCTTAACACCTTTATTATCAATAATGTTCGGTATCTAACTCTACTGCTGGTCGTTGTCATTGTAATAAATTATTAGGTACTAATAATATTTGCGGGTTTTATTTTGTGGACAATATTATTGAGCTGTTATTTATTGGTTAGCCTTTATTTCTGTACAGTGTCTATCAATCGTAATAATAAACAATCTTCAGATCCGGAGCCAGTTCGACCCACAGCATGACCTCCATAACCACAGCGGGCATCAGTTCGACCCACCACGAGGAGAAGGCCGTCAGCTCGACCACCGTCGACCTGACCACCGGGGGGCGTCCCACGGACAGACAGACCACCGCGCCCGACCACGACAACATGCACGCCGGGACTCATCCTGTGGCAGGCGAGGAGAAAAGGACTACGCCTATTGATGGTAAGATAACTGTAACATAGTATTGTCTCATAAAGGTTGGTTGACAGACGAGGGGTTAACATAATAATCTTGCCACTTATGAGGTCCTAAGTGATAATGATTGTGGATTGTAAATGTAAAACAACGTCCAAACACTTCTTCTGAAATGTTACTACTCGTATTCGTATCAGAATTACTGATAGCACCAGTAGCAATGGAAGGTACGATACAGATGTATTGTGTGTGCTGCGTTACCAACCACTTTTTAATTTCCAATCAATCTGAAAGATATAAATTAGCAGTTATAACCAATTCTAAACTTTAAAATTACAGAAAATACCTACACCGAGCATCAATACACACCCACCGTCACTAAACACACTCCAGACGAAAGCACTCACACGACAGAAGAAGAAATCCACCACATCCCAGAGTACGAAGACAGGCATGAGCACGAGAACGAGATAGATACACGAACGTCCACTTACGAGCTCGAGGGAGAGCAGGACAGAATACCCGGGAAAGTCCATCCTGACTACAACGGGTTTGAGCACGATACTTCTACGAAGTGGTATCACCCGAAGACGACGGATAACAGGGTTGTGCCGCCTGAGTCGGAGTTCTTTGCTACTATTGTTGGTGAGTTTTGTATGTTCTTGTGTATGACAGTCAATCTAATGATGACTTAATTTTACTGTTGGCATCTAATTGAATAATAATCAACAAGAGGTCTTCATGCGTGAACAACTTAATATCGATGATGTTGGTCACTGGATAATTTGCAAAAAGTTATAAGCTTTTATTCATCGTATAAATAAATAAAAGTCTGAGGAACATCAATATTTTTACAAACTACTCTGTTCAAAAAGTTTTTCTCTTATCTTATCGGTATAGTTATCACACTGGCCCTAAAATAAAGGTAGATGTGGCTATTTCATTCGTTTTTCAAACGAAAAACTTAAGGTGGAAGTTTAACAGTGTACAGTGCCTTGCAACCTGTATTTTATAGTTTCATAATTTTCATTCCACATTCATTCCCTCCCAGGCATCGTAGCCAGCGTGCTCATCGCCATCATCCTGGTGGTGATCATCGTGCTGAAGTACGTGGTGTTCCGGCTCGACCCCTCGTACAAGGTCACCGAGGGGAAGGGCTACCAGCAGGGGGCCAGCGCGGCGCTGTTGGGCAACCAGGTAATGGACTTTATTCATTTATTTTACTTTAGGTATGTTTGTAACTCATGACTATGGGCAACGCCAAAGGTTAACTAGAAAAAAATGCTATTAACATTAAAGAATTATTAATGTTACCGCAGAATACTGGCAAGTTTCCTCTTTTGAATATTTCTGCAAATACTAATTTGAATATGATTGTTTATTGATTTGAAAGAAATACTGGCTGGCAATAAAAAAGCATAGTTGCTTGGGTTCCTATTTTACTTGGTTCTACATATTTTGATGATTGCAAGAATGTTGATGAAGCAGCCTACATGCACTCATCAAAGATCTTGATTGGAGACTACAAGCTTTTAGGGACAGTGTAAAAGTAAATAATCACACTCTGATAATGTTGATGTCTTACTCGCCATTTCAGGCCCATTCAAGCTATCAGAGTGGAGCAGGAGCCCCAACAGGCGGTGCAGTGAGGAACCTTCAACCTTTACCACTGAACCGGAACGGATCAACACCATCCGCCCCTCTGCCCACGCAGCCGACCAAGCGAGACGGCATCAAGGAGTGGTACGTCTAAACCGCGAGCGAGACAAGGACAAACATAGATCCCGTTGTTACACCTGTGAAGTGACTCGGACATATCATTCGATCGTAGGTAGTTCCAACGCAAACTCAAGTAGTATTGTTTCCCGCTTTAATCCTCTTTACCTCGCAAATGGTAAATAAAATTTGATTAATGAAAATGCAAAGAATCTTGATAGATATGATGAGCTCTTTCATGTTTGTGAAGAGCTTCTAGTTGTAAATGAAATCAATTTGAAAGAAAGGAAACAATTTTGAAACGCTAAAATCAATATTTTTTCTAGTAATAAATTGCAGTTTTTTTGCGCTTAAGGATGACGAAAAGAGAAGTGAAGCAGTCAATTTACCACAAACGTTAGCAATATATGCAGTGGAAATTAAAAAAGCGTTGTTGAGAGATCAGCGAGTATTATCTTATTTGCTATGAAACGTTAAGGGAATAAAGTAAGAGAAGATATTATACTGACTGATTCGCAAAATGTTTAGTGTAAATAATTATTGTTATGTCATAGTAAAAGTGAGTGGTCCTAATAAATTCATTAAAGATCTAATGGTAACCTTGGAATTGCATTAATACCTAATACTAAACTTAATGAAAAAACATATGCAGCAAGAATGGGGATGCAGAAAACTTGAGTGTTCATTGTAAAAAATATTGGAGAAAACTAAATTATTTATTTATTTGGGTTAGAAATTGAATTCTTGTTGAGTTTATTTACATTTGTTATCTGTCTTTGACACTGTTGATAATGTCATACCCTTCGCTTCTTCGTCAACTACTCTTTCATACTGTTTCATCTATTTGCAATTTGACACTACTTTCTAACTTGCCTTTAAATAGTTTAACTTTAACTAAGATTAGAAGAACTTTTGCAACAACTTCCATTATGTGCAATTATTGATTCGGTTTATTGATCGGTTTAGCTGATCAATGATTGCACAAGGAGTAAGTGTAAAATGTTTCTGAGTACATAAGGCGAAATCACTGACAAATATTTGGCTGCCACCTTGAAAATGAAGCATATCCTTCTATTGAAGACTACAATACCTTTACAATTTCAATATCTCTTTCCTATATTTATTAGATCTTATACAATATTTTTATTATTAGATCCAATACGGGGATGGGTGTAGTTGATTTAGGAAAAGAAATCATAATCATACGATGTCAAGGGTGAAGTTAGAGTGTTAGATACTTCGGCGAGATGTATATTGTAGATCGCAGAACGAGGTATGAGCTTGTATCGTAGATTTGATATCAAAATATGTTAGATTCATTTCACATATAATTTTGTTTTGTGTTGATTGCTCAAATCTGGCATTTATTATTTCATAATTATTATTAATAATAGATAATTGTATCTTAGATCTCCGTAACATAAATCAAAGTAATCATTAAAAGAGAAGAATAATAGGTAATGGTCAGGATGGTATTTATTTTATTATTTAATGTTACTGTATACGGAATCATTTATTGTGATCTATAATTATCTGAACCCCGATTATTTCTCCATACATATTTATGAATGAAACTGCTTAAATTTAAATTTAAAATAGTGTGTATACACCGTCCCAATTTCCTCTCTCAGATAAAAAATAATCTTTTTTAAAATTAGCTTTAAAACGAATAAAATACATATTTATATAGATATTGTTATGGAGCACAGGTTTTAGGTATTTGAGGTTGCATTTATTGTAAATAGTTAACAATATAATTAATTATTGATAATTATAATAAATTAAGATCGTATCGTGTAATACTGTAACACTCGTTTTATGGCACAAAATGTTAGAGTCTGCAATTGGTTTGTCATTGTCAGTCAATTTTTAGTCAATAATTATGTATGTTATTATTAGTCAAAATAATTATGTTAATCGAGGGATTTTTATGTGATCTGACCTAATAAGTATTTTTTCAAACCTACATCTTGTTTGTTGTTATATTATTTCGATGCGTTACCTGTTATTATTTATATTTCACGTGACCACATAAAAATCCGTTGAAATACAGTAGTAAATTTATATCGCATTTCACATTATTTTGCATTTTTCGTTTTTATACTTTTTTTTCTTTCTCTATTAAGATGTACCTACCTTACTAATTACGTTGGTATTATGCAAATGTAAAGTAACGATTCTAGTACCTATGTGTGATTTATTTACCTTTGAATGTTGCGTAGTTTTTTACATGGAGTAGCATGACGCATAAAGATACAAGTTGCCAGCTAAAATTAATATTACTTATATCGCATACCAGTGTTAAACCATCATCGGTGGATTTGCCTTCAAATATACATACGCTTATCACAATTGTAGGGATATCTATCAAACAAATAGCCTTCTCGTTGTGAGTGTATTTGGTGGTACTTTTATCAAACACCCTGTGTTTAAAAACTAAAAGGTCACCTTTCTTTTAAGGGCATGATCAGGGCATTTATCAGGTCTTTCTGGCAAATTCATCAATGGGTTAAATCACTGATAGCGGCCCTGTACCATGATATTTTAAATCGATACCTCCACCTACAGCCTTGTTGGAAATCTGAATAAAATCGTTTCTTAGCTGTATTAGAACCAACTTAGCGTCACAAAAAGATCGCGGTACGGGGCAGTAAGTAGTTTATGTAACTAACTAACTAGTAAGTGATTAAACAATAACCGAATTACTTTGTTTTAAGTTAAGTTGTATTAAACACGTACTTACAGCTGTCCCGCGACTCTTGGGCGGACCAAGTTTCAGTTCAGACGACAGATTTTGAAATAATAAACTATATTCTGTAAATTATAAGTGTGTCGTTTTATTCTCATGGCCCCAATCCAACATTATGTTCCTAAGCATGTCACTAAATTAGGAAGTGTGAATAATATTCAACCTCTTGCTGTCCGGCTAAGTGAAATGCTATGTTCATCAGCCAATAATTATCCACTGATGGACATAGGCCTCTCCCAAGGAGCGCCACAACACTCGGTCCTCGGCCTTCCTCATCCGACCACTGCCGGCTTTAAATAATGGACTCTGTGGGTCCAGTGGACAGGAGGGCGTTCCACGCTGCGTTTGCCTAACCAACGCTTATCGGTTCTTCGGCAGATATGACCAGCCCACTGCCATTTCAGTTTGAATATTTTGATAGCTATGATGGTAACTTTTGTCCTCTGACTGATAATCTCGTTTCTGATACGAAATCAGAGATTGGAATACTAACGCTAACTAGTTATTTATAATCATAATTATGCATACATTAGAAGGAGACTGTTGATGGGCAGACCTTCGTTTGGTAGGAGGTAATACAAATCATTCATTCAAAGTCTTACTCGTAGCTGCAGTTGTAAATCGTAGTCAGAGGCCTTCGGCAAGCTTGATGAAAACATGTTCGATAGCGGTTCACAGAATAATAACTTGACCGGCCGAAAATTTTAATATTTGTATGTGGGTAGATTGAAATTAATCTAATCCTTTTTGTACGGTAAGCGGTAAGTAAATTTTAAGTCAGTCTTGTCAGTCTTTGTCGTGATGTTCTGCCATTGTAATTTTTTTTTTTTTATACATAGCCGACTTGGTTTCCCACTGCTGGGCAAAGGCCTCCCCTTTTTCCTTCCACACCCTACGATCCTGTGCACTCTCAGCCCAGTTACTATCGAATTTGTCCAGGTCGTCCCGCCATCTCCGTCTCGGCCTGCCTCTCCGCCGGCACCCGTCGCCCGGCACCCACTCGGTCGCTATCTTGGCCCACCGGTCCGGGTGCATGCGGCAGACGTGGCCGGCCCAGTTCCACTTGAGCTTCGCGGTCTCGACACCAACATCGACTATGCGAGTTTGGGAGCGTAGTGTGGTGTTCCTGACATGGTCCGTCAATTTGACACCTAGAAGACTACGCTCCATCGCTCTTTGGCAAACCTTCAGTCTGGTCTTCTGATGTTCGGTCAGTGACCATGTCTGTGCGCCGTAGGTTAGGACGGGTAAGATACACATGTCAACGAGCTTGCGCTTGAGTGACAATGGAAGGTTGCCCTTCATCAGCTGCTTCATAGACCAGTAGCTCTTCCAGGCGTTTTCGATACGTCTATCGATTTTTTTATCTTGCCTGTTTTCGAATGAGACTAGCTGGCCTAAATAGATGTACTCGTTGACATATTGTATATCCTGACCGTCAACCGTGACCCTACGTTTCGCGCTATTGGACATGATCTTGGTTTTGGACCGATTCATCGACAATCCGACTTGAAGGCTTGCCGTGCTGAGATCTTGCAGCATATTTTCGAGTGTTGATTCCGACGGGGCAAAGAGTACGATGTCATCGGCGAAGCGAAGATTGGTTAATCTTCTGCCGCCGATCTCGATACCTTCCCATGGGACCGCGAGCTTTCTAAAAACTTCCTCGAGAGTACAAGTAATTTTTAATTTTTGTAATTATTAGCGATCGTTATTATCGAATTAAATAGTGAATTTGGGAAATATCATTTAAATATCACCAATTGCCATTAGTAATAATATTTTTTTTCTATATTATAAACAGACAAGGTGAATTTTGTGAGTGAACGTGAAGATTCCTTCGGATTTCATCTTCGAGGGGCCCGAGTCCTGGAACTTCGATCACGTGAGTAAAAACTATCATATTTATCTAGGTATTTCTTATTATATGTATCTAACACATCTAACACTGCGAATAAACTTTAACTTTAATACCTCACGATTTATGATTGAAAGTTGATAGGTTAGAACTAGAACTATCAAGTTGTTTGAACCGAAGTGTGCCGTGATATTCTACTTACAAGGAGTTGTTCAATAGGTAGTTGTTCAATAGGTAGGCACTGTTTTCTGAAGTTCAAGGATATCGGCTGTTATTATGAGCCATCAACTTATAATATTTGATGGCTGCAGCTGAATACTTATGAAATGTCAATAATAATAACGAAAAATTGAAGGTCGAGGCTGAACGCAGCTGCAGCTGTGCTGAACTAATCCGATACAAAACATTTTACATCGTTTTATAATAAAATGTATGCTTACGGATTCAATGAGTGGTAAAGGAGTAGATTAGGAAGAAACCTGCACATCTAGATCTTGTGTACTGTGTAACCTAAGTGCATTATACTCAATCAAAAACGCCATTACGGCACTAGCGAATCACCGCTGACTACACTTTCGGGGATTACAATCCTGAGCAGAATATGTAAGTATGTAAATGAACAAAAAAAAATACAGTTTTCATGAGTTTGGGGTTTTCATCTCCGCGGTGCATTTTGCGATAGGTACTTTATGCTACTGAACGTCACAGACTAGTAGTTAAGTAGAACAGCAATATTCCGAAGTCTGAAATTATAGTTAGAGTCCTACAGACCTAACTTCCCAACAAAGAAAAGAATGGAAATGGTTTTTTTCTCATAAATGAATAAAGAACACGTCAGTATCAGAAACTACAAAGAATAATTGTTGCCCTAATAAATTCTGTTACTTACCAACACAATTAGCTTTTACAGACTTTATTCTCTCTTTAATGTACGCAACTTATTCAGTTGATTTACCTAGTTGGCGATCTGCCCGTTTACGCACTACGTAGACTTTTGCCCTTCATAATAATAATAATTTACCGATATAAAGCCAGAAAAGGTGGTTCCATTATAATGAAGTGCAAATTGGAAATCATTATGATCGCCACTTCAGATTACCAGAAGAAGAATTTGAAACTAAAATGATTTATTCTTTTTACACAATATGCCTAATTGGAAAAGAGGAGTTTGTATAGGTAGACATCTCAACATCAATTAATGTGTAGAGATCACTACACAATAATAACAATATTATTTATGAGAGTTTAAATAAAGCAGCATTTTTAAATAATAATATGCAGCAATCAATTTCTAAGTCGTCTGTTCGACCGACTGTTTTTATCAATTATTTTGATGAATTATTATTTTATATGATAGTTGTTCACACTCGTGTGTCGTGAGCAAATATAAATTTTCTATTACATGACCTACACTAAACACAATCACAATAAAACTATGCATTTTTATGATATAGGAAGAGTCATGGTGTATACCTACGTAGATATTATTATTTGTTGCATACACAAACTGTTTTTTCTAAAACAAACATAGATCCTGATATTAACTTTACGATACACCGTAAAGAATGTTTTGTGGAACTTTGGATAAATGTTGTGTCAATGTTCCGTTACCCTGATATCTCCGTCCAAAGATCAAAGTTGACAACTGAAAATTATAGCCATTATCCGCTGCATTTTCATTACAAGAATCCCATTTGTCAGTTCATTTCTTAGAGTAGCGGTGGCACTCGGGCAGCCCCGCAATGTTCACCAAAGAAATACTTCTTATTCTGCTTTCTTTACATTTTATTTCAAGAGTACAATCCGAAAATCCTTTGTTAACGACAGACGGAAATTCTGATCAAATAGCTGAGGCAGCTGAATGCGTTTTAAAATTATCTGCAAAGTACTTCGTAGAGAAGAAAGCCTTAAGCGGCAGCATCGTGATAATCAACATCAACTCCTACGTCTCTACGACACAAGGACTACTATTGCAGACTATCCACGGAGGGACCAAGTATTCAGTTATGGTAAAGGATTCCTTCTACAAACACGCAAACGCTTCTCACTTTCCGGAAAAAGCGAAGAATTACATGTTGATACTGGAAGAAAAATCAGAGCTGACTAGGAATATTAAACAGTTAAACAAGCTCCCCACTTGGAACCCGCTGGCTAAAGCCGTCGTTTACTACGAATTGGAAGGCAATGAAACCGGACCCGAAGTGGCTATAAACTTCATCAACGAGCTCCGTTCACACAAACTTTTCAAGAGTATTATCTTTATTTATTCACCGGCGAACGAGGAAGTGGTGGCTTACACTTGGAGACCCTACGGAGGAGACAACTGCGGAGGGGAATGTACTTCTGTATACGTGCTGGACCGATGCAGCGACGGGGACTTGCAGCAGGTCGAGAAACAATCGGAGATGTTCCCAGCGGACATGCGCGGGTGCCCGCTCGTCGCCTACGCCGTCGTCTCCGAGCCCTACGTCATGCCTCCCGTCATGAGACTCACCAACACCTCATACCCCGACGCTTACTACTTTGATCGAGGCGGAGAAATCAATCTTATCAAAATTATTAGCGAGTTCACAAACACAACCCTTATAATACGGACATCCGACATTCCAGAAAATTGGGGAGTGATCCAGCCTAACGGAACCGCCACAGGGGCTTTCGAAATCTTGAGACAAGATGAAGTTGACTTAGTCATAGGAAATATAGAAGTGACACGGACCATACGTAAATGGTTTGACCCGACAGTGAGCTACACTCAGGACGAAATGACGTGGTGCGTCCCGAGAGCCGGCCAAGCGCCCACCTGGGACAACTTGGTCATCATATTCCAATGGTCGACCTGGGTCGCGACCTTCGCAAGCTTAATCATCATGGGATTAGTATTCCACTACTTGTACTACAAACAGAACAACGGTAATGTAACAAAATGGCCGACGAATTCTCTGCTAATGACGTTTAGCATGCTGCTCGGCTGGGGCGCCAACTTCGAGCCGCGAAGCGCCACATTTAGAATCCTGATCTTCGGTTGGCTCTTTTTCAGCATAAACATGGGGATTTCCTACGAGTCGTTTCTGCGGAGCTTCCTAATGCACCCGCGCTACATGAAGCAGATAAGCACCGAGGCGGAGATCATCGAGTCCCGGATCCCGCTGGGCGGGCGGGAGATTTACCGGCCCTATTTCGAGACTAATAACGCGAGCTCGTTTTATTTATATCGGAAGTACAACTCCACAACGTTCCGCGCGGGGGTGGAGCGCGCGGCGCGGGGGGGGTTCGCGGTGGTGTCGTCGCGGCGGCAGGCGGAGTACACGGACCAGCGCCTCGGCCGCGGCGCGCCGCTGATCTACTGCTTCCCGGAGAGCCACAACCTGTACAAGTACGGGGTGGTGCTGCTCACGCGGAAGTGGTTTCCGTTCCTGGAGCGGATGAACGGGATCATCCGGAGCGTGTCGGAGAACGGGCTGATAGACAAATGGAACTCGGAGCTGTTCATCCACACGGCGGGCGCGGACGGCGCGGCGGCGAGCGTGGCGCTGGGCGTGGGGCACCTGCTGGGCGCCTTCTGGTTCATCGGGTTCATGTACGCCGCAGCCGTGCTGCTGTTCGCGGCGGAGCTGGCGGCGGGCGCGCTGCGGCGGCGGCGGGAGGGGGGCGCGCTGCGGCGGCGGGGGGAGGGACGCGCGCGAGAGAGAGTTATTGGCAAATGGCGGATACTGGTAGATAAATTATAATGTTGTAGCTTTTGCAACGGCTGTGGTTATGCTTTTAGAGAATGTTGTAAGACGGAAAATGCTTTTTAAGAAAATCTATTTGGCATTTAGAACAATAATAAATATAGCTTTGGTATTATTATAAAAAAAAATATTATTAGAAAAACTTTCATTATTATAGGTAAGTATTATGATTATGATTAAGTGTTGCAAAAGTAGAATAGTTATCCGAAAGCATGTTAATTCTCAAGAACTTTTGTTCTTCGGGTATATTTGATAGGTTGATTGATTTATGGACTTTAAAAAAAATAATTCATATAATAAATAATATTAAGATGAGAAAGAAATAAAACGAATTCCCCTCATAAATTTTAGAGCAGCAATGAGAAGCAAGACAAAGGAAAACTATAAATAATTAAGTAAGAGCTGTCATGTAAAATTAATGCAAAGCTCTCTATAATGCTTTGTTTTAAATAGTTCATAGCTGAAACTGTGACGGTTGCACTTACAATGCTCATTAAAAACTATTAAGAGTATAATAAATAGTAATTATTATGTTATGATTAAGAGTTAAATATGTATTAAATGATTATGAGTTGTTGTCTGCTTTATTATACGTCAATATGGGCAGAAAAAGTAACTTTATACTGTTTACATCCTGTATCAATCTACCACTTTAGCAAAAGCTCCAAGTGCTGATCATGTATGAGTACAACTACACTCACGGGCAATGAAATAGTTCACAAAGTGCCGTCACCAAACAGACCCAATTTTTTCAAATATATTTTTTTAAATGATTTGTGATCGTGATGCTCTGTTAAATTTACTTCAATGTTGCAGAAGGCGTCGTAAAGTTAGCATTTTCCATTTAGGAGTAATTTGTTTTTCTCAGTGGAACCTTTTCATTGCCCGTGAGTGTAAAAGCTGTAAGTTTCCGTTTCGTCCCAAACTCATAATGTCGTATGAATGCGATATCACCCCAAAAATTCCGACGCAAAATCGTCACCAGCCCATAAACTGAGGAAATGCCGTAAAAGCGAACATCTGTTCACATTTGGACCACCTACTAGGCGGTTGACTTATACCCAAATACACCTTAACACGTAGGCATGAAAATTGAACTTCCTTTGATCCAACTGCACGGCTAAGTTTGTGGCTCCCGTGTGACATTGCAGACAGAACGCCATCCGTCTTGATACAGGGACGCAAGGTTATCAGTGCTTGACGCTACACCGTATCTTCGTAGGTCGAAGGTCGGTTTTGGGGTGGCAGCTGTACATGTTTCCTTGTGGGAAGCTAATGCAGTTGACGTCTTTGTTACACACACGAGCGGCGTGGGTGTGAGTGTGAGTGTCCCCGAGTATTTGTATTTGCATTTTCATTCATTTGAATGTACAATTTCGTTTTAGGTAAGTCGAGAATCTGTTACACGGAATGTGTGGTTTTTGTGATTTGTTCGCTTTGTTTCGCCCGATTTCTACATTGCTCTAGTTAGGTATTTTCACAGATTGTGCACGTTTGTGTAAAGTGGAAATAATTTTCTGAAAATAGGCAACTGGTGTACTGGAAAAACACGTGAAAAAGTTTTAAAGAAAGTGGCCCGTTTTCTGCTACATTTATTGTTTGACGACAAGAAAGAATCATCAACAAGCATCATTTTTACAAATCACCCTGTATCTGTTTCTTCGTATTTTTTATGTCGTAATATTCTAAGCTCGTATCATATACAACACTAGTTATCGTGAAGAACAACGGCAGTATAGCAGTAAAAAATATCGTGAGCACTTTACATCTCCTGTTTTATTCACGCATTGCCATTATCATAACTTGGTGGAGCAGCAGTGTATTAGTAAACGGAGATTCGACTGACAATAAATTTGAGATTCTGGTGCGCTACCCGTTGGACCGTTATTATAATCCCAGGTTTCAGAAAATGATTTCTATATTATTTTAATACATGTCATGTTATAATTATGGGTCGTAAATTTAGGTACCGATGTTAGTTTTAATTTATAAAAATAAAAATAATTTTAAATTTATATAACTAAAGTAGAAAATAGTTTTAATTCTATTAACTGCTTACTTTGTCACGCTATTCGCTTCATGGAACGTATATCCGACAAGCTGTTGATAGAAAAATACCATACGAAATATAGTCGATTTGTCAATATTAATCAAGTTAGGGTAACCACTCTATCCCTACTTGAAATTTATATTTAAACATCCATTACCGTAACCGTTACCTGCCGAGAAACATAATCCATTATATCTCAACGACATACTTAAGACCCCATTGTGTTGAGGTCAGTATATCGACCTCTATAAATCATTGAGTGTCATCAAACTAAGTTATTGGCTCGTAACTTTACGGGCACCTCTCCACCTACCCTCATCTACACCCGCATCACGAGAATCAGAAACTTTCCAATCGAGAGTCGATTCGAAAGGGCAAGAGTCAAAATGTATGCAGTTTTCAAACGAGGGGTTTTATAAGTTTATCGTAAACCTGAATTATTTTAACCGGTAAAAACGGTGAAAATTTTTATAATAACATACCTAATAATCTTCATCTTTTAATCGGTCCATCCACAGTTCAAGGTCCAAACAAAAGGTATAGTCAGTATAAAATACGGCTTCCAACGGCTTTACGTTGTAAAATTTTATGTTCAGATCCAGAGTTAGGTATAAAGTTTAACTTTGGTCCAACAGTAGAGGTAATGGTGGCCTAACTTTCTAGGCTATAATAAATCGTAAGCTGTTAAAGCTATTATAACTTGGCGGTAGGGCCAAAACCTGTGGTAAAAATGGGCTGTAACCCGTAAAAAATAACCTATAGATACTGCTATTCTGTAATGGAATGAGGCTAGATACATAATACCGACAAAGACGTAATGTTACCGCAGCTTATTTAATGCTTAGAGAATAACCCCGAAGCGAAATTACCTCAGCTTGTGACTTTTAAAAAGTGAAACTTGGAATGTTGTTTTGGTGAAAAAGTTTTTTTTTGCTAAAGCAGCGTCAAATGTGAAATTCATTTTAGCGTTAGAGTCGTGTTTTAATTTAGTGGATCAAAGCTGGTGCAGGCTGCGACAGCCGCCAGCAGTCGTCTGGGATGCGGCGCGCTCTGTGGAAAACGGCACTGGATGTACACTCACGAGCAATGAAAAAAAACCACTTACAATATGCCGACACCAAATGGCATTTTTTTTTAAAACATTTAATTTAGGGTTTGTGCTTAGGGTTTGACAACCTGGTGAAAGGATTGGCCACTCAGATCAGCATCTGTTGCCGACTATCCGCGTCGGCCGTATACAGTCCGATCCAAACAACATGATAGTTCCTGAAGTTGACTCTGATTACACTTTTGAGCTTTGTCAAACTAACCAACTGTCAATCTTTGAAAGAATGAATAGGCGGTTAATTAGTTTGACAAAGTACAAAAGTGTATTCGCTGCCTATTCAGCTACCAAGTTGTTTGTACATTCAATCAGGTGATTCGCCAACGATGAGTCTCCTTTCGAGATGTGCACACAATCTCAAGGAAATATAACACGGAACCCTCCAAAATGAATTGTTCGTACCTGTATGTATGTAAATGTATAACATACATTTATGGCAGCACACAAATATTATGTAAATTTTTTGGTGTCACTCAACGAAAGTCCTTGCTAACTGTGAAAAACTCGCACGGCATTTTTAGAAGGCATAAAAAAAGTTAATTATCCAGTTCATTGTGTAGCCGTTTTAGAATAAGTACATTTGTTTATGTTTGTTTTTTTCGGGCAATTTTCACCTAATTTCAGGGCATGAGACATGAAAATGTAATTATTTGAAGAAGAATCAGTTTATCAAACACATTTGCTTAAAAATGGTTTAGTTTTTACTTATTAGGTACGTTTTGTGTATGTTGAGACACATTGTCACTACTTGTACAATGAAATAGTGTCAGCGATGTCAACGTTCTTTTGTTTTTCGTTCCCAAATTATGGGAGACATGTGCGTGATTATGATTAGATCCTCTTATAAACACAAGATGCTGATTGATGTATTTCTATTTGTATGTATTTTCTACTCATTATATTTTTGTTTATTATTACGAAAAATCTATGTTACTTTTTATCGACAAGCCAACTCATCCAACAATAAACGGTATTAATTTGAATTTTCCCGCGATTCGGGGGCTTCCGATCCGACGCGCCAATCAGCGCTCTCGCTGGGTACAGACCCGGCAGAGGAAACAAAAGCCTGCGGCCAGGGGGCCCAATATCCGGCCCGCACATGTAATAGGGGCCATAATTCTCGGCCAAACGAAAAAACGTCAATTTTGTGCGTATCTGATTCGCGTTGTTCAGATTGTGAGGCTTTGAAGTTGTAGTTTTTTTTTTGCATCGTAGCTTTTGTATTTAGGTAGATATTTTTTAATATTTCAGTTGTAACATAATATGTAATTCTTTATTGCACATACTTGAAAATAACAAACAGGATATACTTACACAAAATTTCTTCCTGGCCACCTCGACGGAGAGGAATTATATTTACGAAAAGGCTCTCAGCCTATCGCACTACCAATCACTTTCTCGATGTCACGAAATGTTAACTGGTAGAGAATGCTAGCATTAAGTTCGCCTTCATTCTTATGTTTTTATGTGAAACAATTTATAGTAATAATAAAACGGTAAAGTGCAGTTATTATGACCTAAGTATAAATAAAATGTGTTCAATTTAATACACCACTTACTACTACAACTGTAAATTGAATTCATCCATGACTGCATCGAGTCTACTGCATTTAAGTTTCTAGTATAGTTTAGCGGCTCCCATTGTCTTTGAGAGTCTATCGCATCGGCACCCGAGCCCAGACTTGATCTAATAACTACGGACTTGATAATATAATAACCAAATGGAACAACTGCTGTAACTAGAAAGCGAACAAAAGGAGTGGGAATATTATTATAACTCCTTTGTCCGCTATTCAATTAGTATAATACTATACATAATTCAATAGTAGGTAACTATAGTCACCAGTAACTGTACTACTGGTATTTTAATTTAGTTAATACAAATAGTGGTTGGATGAGAAAAATCAATGATAGGGAGTTGTGTCGCTCTTTAGCAGTCCAGCAGTAGACAAGCAATAAGGTTACGTAGAGATTAAATAATGTTGATGATGAGGAATAAAAATCGATATTTTGATTAGTAAAATTTCAATTAGTCGTCTCACTGTAAGTAAAGTGATAATATAAGGGGTGTTTCAAAAGCGGTGTACTAAATCAAAAGGCGGTGACTCAGGGGGTAATTCTGAACAAATTAATAGTCATTTCGTAAACCTATTCAGTTAGAAAAAAAGAGTAGGTGGGCAGTTCTTCTTTTTAACCTACATAATGGATAAAAAATTATCCCGAATTTGAAAAAAATAACTTTAGCTTTTTGGTGAACTCTAATAATTTTTATGATAGCTACATTTCTATTCTATCGAAAAAGGTGGTAGGCCGCGAAGTTTAAGTATTTTTTCAAGATTTTCAGAACATAATATGTGGATAAGGCAAAGAAAATTACACCTTCGTCACAGAATCTTTTATTTTATTTTAACGAAATAGTCTTCGTCGATTAAAATGAAACTTTTTTGATACGTTAATAAACAAAATACCATTTTAGAAAACATATGAAGGAATGGATTTTTAGTAATAACAAAATATTTATTAAGTAGTTATTACCACTCTGTCACAATTTCAGCTAAAATGAAGCTTGTTTTTGCTATAAATATTTTTTCGCTACTAATTACAGTCAAAAATTAACAGCATAGACGTTAACATCAATTACTAAATTTAATATGATTTTTCCAAAGTTGCACTATTTATAACAGAACATATAAACGACCAAAAATAAGTTGACTACCAGGAGACACCAATCGTTACAGAGTGGTAAACGATGTGACATAGTTGTTATTCTATTAAATATGCGGCAGCGTTTTGGAATAAAACAGTTTTATTTAAAAATAATAATTTAGTAACTTACATATAAATCATTATGGTTTCAAGTTAGTCAAAAAAATTACTGGAGATATCTTTATTATTAGTATAACTAATGAAATCACACTTGAAAACCTCTGGAGAGTGAAATATCCGTATTTCAGGAACTTAAAGGACAAATTTGTTCCAACTACATAAAATAGTGTTTATCTGCACAAATAATATTTTCGGCAACCTAAAATTTAAGTAACATAATGGAAAATTACGTAACTTGTTAAAGTTTTAACCAGCCATATTTCGAAAATACAGCAGTGGCTCTTAGAACTTGAAAAAAATACTCTTTCCTTTTTTAATTGCCTTAGAAGCTGGAAGGACTTTAGTGTTATCATCAAATATCCGATAAATCATTCTCCACCATATTAAACAGTCTACCACATTCATCGTCTGTTCTTGAGAACAATAGCACGAAATTACCTTTTTCACAAACGAAACTTTTTATTAATGCAGCGCAAGTGTATTGGACGTTGCTTTCACTTCTTACTTTAACCAAAACGTGTAGTTTCTCTTCAATTTTTCTTTGATGAATTTCCTCAGGTTGGAGTGTTTCGTAAGAATGTGACAGATTTGTCGTGTGACAGAGGGGTAAAATGTGTTGCAAAGTCGATTAGCATTTAAACAGGAACATAAAGTGTAATATTCACATGTTGATTGCAAAGTAATTGTTATTACCAATGAGTAAATAACAAAATAATAATTTAATTGTATTTTATTTTAACAATTACCTACGTGACGAAGCTGTCGCCGAATAAACACACGCACCTCCTGTCACACTTTGCGGGTGGCCGATACGCGGTGTCTGGATCTCAAAGGGGAAATCTTACCAAGGAGAAAAGGAGACCTTAAACTCTGATCGATGGCAATAAGGACGAGTGGCTCAAACAAATATTTTAAATGGCAACCTACGTGACAGAATGTAACTACTAAAACATTAGGTAGTAAGAGACAAATTTTCAACATTTTTTTAAAATATTTCTGAAATCATTTAAAAATATATATTTTGTTTTACTAAATAGGTAATATCTTCTGGAGTTTAAATAAATTTTTATATTTTATGTCGTCATATATATTTTTTGTAACATTATCGAATATGCGCAGGATGAAGTGGTGGGAGACAGCCAAGATTCGTATGAAATACACCTCTGTCACGCGGATTTACCACTCTGTAACGTAATTTTAAATTCAAAAATATAAATTTATATTTTTGTAAACGTGCACAGCCGTTGTGTTTTTAGTACAATGCACGCTGAAATATAAATAAATAAATAAATATTTGAAAAACTCATGATTTTTTCTTCATAACTGATGGAGACTAAGTTATGTAGGTTAAAAAGAAGAACTGCCCAGGTACGTTTACAAAAAACTGGACCTCTTGGTTAATAAACTGCGGCACATCGGAACTAAACCGAACACCGCGACGCATTTACGCAAAAACCAAGTAACCGATAAAAAATTCACGCCAAAAACCTCATAACGGAAAAGTCAACAAAAAGCTACAGTGATTCTTTTTATTCTATGTAAGCAATGTAGCCAAATTGGGGCCCACTTCTATCGGCTAGCCAGCTTGAATATTTATTAATGCTAGGCCGGAGTGCGAATTTCGACGCGCCCTCTGCCGGGCGTGCGGTGAATAATTCTTATTGTTTGTTATAAAAACGTTGGCCACCCCTGCCTTAGGACCGCAGCTTGTATCTGACTGAATGTTTTTTG
Organism: Plutella xylostella; assembly: GCF_932276165.1. Taxonomy (NCBI): domain Eukaryota; kingdom Metazoa; phylum Arthropoda; class Insecta; order Lepidoptera; family Plutellidae; genus Plutella; species Plutella xylostella. Next base: position 9,070,557 of record NC_064005.1, read on the forward strand.
TTTCTTTTTGGAGTTATTGATTCATTATACTTCTATAACCTTATCCGGTTATGTTTTTTATCGGTTTTATTGTAATCGTTAATGAGCCTATATTGCATATCGGATTACAAGAATGCACGACATCAATATTGACGTAATTATAATGTTTTTTACGCACGTTCCACCAATCACATGATCGTGTCAATCGCGAATCGCTTTAAAGTTACCGTAATCTACGTCTAGGTACGTTTAGCGCATTCGGGCAGTGAAGGCTAGTGTGATTTTCAAATCATTTCGCCTTATTAATTAACCTCTACATACATCTATTATTTTTCCGTTAATCATCTTTATCATTTTCACCAAATCTTTTAGAAGGTTGTTGTTGTAACCTACCGAGGGTTATTCCAAGTCCAACTAGTCATTACATCGTGCATCCCAATACTATAAGGTATGTAGGATGGCTATTGGGTAATGGTAGCAAACGCTCTCAATAAATATTGCGCTAACAAACAATATTGACGACAACTCGCGACTATAACTCGGACGACACAAGTATACAGGGTGTGAAAAAAAGGGTATATTCAACCAAAAGAGGGTGAATCAGAGGGTTATTCTGAAAAACTTTTGTTTGACGTTTTTTTAAAATTCACTAATTAAAATTCGTATAGATAGAATCACGTGTCGTTTTAAATTGTTTTTCTTAAATTTATTTATTTTTTAGAACAATACCCTTTTCAGCTTACTGTAACATTGTTGCAACATCCTGTATAACTCAGCTGCATCAGTCTGTCCGCACAGTCGTATAACACAGTAATAATAGTAATGAAACGCTCCTATTGTAGTAACGAGCGGGTGATCCCGTGAATTAACTTTAGCGATAAATTCGCGAACGGACTAATTCAACAGACGCCGCTGAAACATTGGCTAAGGGTGGCCGCACACTCGACGGAAAATACGGGAGTCTAATACAAACGTTTGGGTTTGTTTTCAATCATCGACGGGGGAGGCTGGTTTGTATAGAACAAGTTTGTACCAAAATTCGGTCGTAACAAATTTACCCCCAAACTCATAAAGCTTTTTGACACTTTACAATAGGTTTAAAATTGACGTTGTGATAGGTATACGAATTTCAACTTTTTGACTGACGTAAAGAGCCGAAACTCGTATGTTTCAAAGTCATTTGTATATCTTCTCTAAAATTAAAATACGGTTTATAAATTTGGACCCCAGTGTAGGGGCAGCCTAAAATCAGCAGCTATTGTTTTATTCCGATTCACGAGATTCGGCAGCGACTAATTGGATAACAGGTAACTATCACATTGTTATGGAAATATCTTCGAAATTATTTGTAATATCCATCTCTAGCTAGTCGTTATTTACCTACATTGTTTTAGTATACTGAGGCTATTCTAAAATGATCCAATTATTTTCTGATGAAAAGGTTGACTGTATTTTTGTTAAAAGTCATTTACAAATTTTATGTATTAATATGTTACAATCTATTGGTGTTTCAAATTCTCATTTTTTTAAAGTCATATTGTGTGTATTATTCATTATGTGTATAATAAACTTAAAATGAATGACTATTTATTTATAATTTTATTTTAAATTACTGAGAAGAAATAATAGCCGTTTTATTTGGATCTAAGTAAAATTACGTGAAAAGTATATATATACGTTCGTAAATAAGCGCCTGTTTACTTCGGAATGACCTAAAATTTGTTACCGATATTACAATTCGTATGTTTATGGAGGGTCACGGAAGGGATGTCGTGTTGAGACGAAATAAAACCCACAGACGTATCGACCACTTATCGACTGGTCAGTTAGGTTCGGGTCCTTTTAGTAGATTGTATTGTATTATTGTCTCAGGTGGGACATTATAGTTGCGTGGTGGCCTAAATTTGAAAATACTAAGGCTTAGTATCTCATTTGAGTATGGCCATATGATAGAGCGTTTACACTGGTGACTAAAAGCTAAAGTGTTTAGTCAAATGACGTCACTTATGTAGCGACTGATTCATATGTATCAAATTTGTATGATAAAAGGAGTAAGTAGTGACAGCATTTCACCTCACATATAATTTTTATCCAATTGTGAAGCCGGCTCCTAGACATTCCTAGTATTTATATAGAATAACTATAGGCCCAGGATGTCAGGCAAAGCCTGCAATTCGGGGGTTGCACATTTGTGTTTTTTGTTTGTGACCCCGCGCGGGCCTGCGCTAACACTTATGGAAAAGGCAAAATTGGACAGGCCACCGTGCGGACAAGCTGATGCTGAGTTCAGTAGCCGGGTTCTTTGAAACTTACGCAGGAATAAATTATTATATTTAATAATGAAATTACTTATTTGTGTGGTAGGTAGGTATTGTGTTTACTATATTAATATTATAAATGCGAAAGTAACTGTGTCTGTCTGTCTGTCTGTTACTCTTTCACGTCAAAACTACTGAACGAATTTGAATGAAATTTGGTATACATATAGTCTAGGCCCTGAGAAAGAACATAGGCTACTTTTTATCCCGTAATTCCCACGGGAAAACTTTTTAAGGCGAAGCGAAGCTCACGGGAACATCTATTATAAATATTTTGGTTGAACCTAATTATTTACCAAACCACCTACTCTCCGTTCGAAAAAGGGCTCTTTGTCTTTGCCTATCATTGATCATATTATATATATTATTATATTCATAAGATTATGTTTAAAACATATCATTCCTTCAAATAACCCTACAGGCCACTGTCACCCAACAATTTGCTAGCGCTTCAATTCTAACCCTAAATCGGAGTTTCAGAAAATAAAAGGATTAGCTCTCCGCCATAGATTCAATGCAATTTCGCGGCCAACGTTTGTTACTTTTATTGCCATTCCATATAGGGTTAACTGGTTATGTTCTAGTCAAATATAGAGGGTATAAAAGGAATACTCGGCTCTGTTTTTGAATGTTTTTTTTAGCTTGTTAACTTGCGGTTGGATGGGAAAGGGTTTATTTTGAACGTGAAATATCTATCCAAACCATTATCACTTGTTTTGATGAAGTACAGGAAGAAGGCTCAGGAAAACGTTTTAAGGTGTTCCTAGAGATACGCCCTAGTAATAGACAATTAGACCTGACGATGATGGCCATATTTCACTCATACCTACTTTAAACTTTTCAGTAGCAATAATAGACGGCTAGACGGGGTGACGACACCCCGCTTTTGAAAGGCTGGTAATGATTGGGCGCAAAAAGCTATAGATCGCATCCAGTGCTTAGTAGAGTCCTACGTCCAGCAGTGGACTGCAATAGGCTGATGATCATGACGAAATACATAATTGTTCGGTGCAAAAGTGCAACACTACAAACTAACCCTCAAATTCATAGACAGTATTTTAAATTTACAACAAGGTTAAAAAGTTCAATGAATTCGGGGGTAAGTAAATCGGCCGAGTGAGCGGTAAACTACACGTTACTCCTCGACCAGCCAATAAACTGCGAAGCGGTATGCTCCAACAAATCCTAAATTTATGATTCAGAAATGTTATTGTGGATTCCATCCTTAATACTAATATTGGAAATATTAAGTCAGGATGTCTGTTTCAGTTTATTGAAAGACGTAGGTTAAAGGCTTAAAGGGCGTTGGTAAAAACAAAAGCTGATCATTGTCATGTCAGCCATCAAAGTTTCATTACTGAAAATCAGCATATCAAAAACAAAACACTCTATCCGTTGATTCGTGTATTATTAAAAGTTTAAGCTTAAAATTATAAATAACTCATCCTCCTATCCTGTTTGACCCAGATATTTTACAGACCACAGCCAAAATTATTAACCCACGTCCCTTGTAGAAAATTTGTCGTATCCTAAAACATATTCTATTAAACTTACTTGTCTACAAACATATAACTATGGAACCTTTTCGCATGTTCTTCGTCACTTAGGAATAAACAGTATTAAGTTAAGTACACACGCCGGGAAATATGGTAAGCGACGTTCGCATGACGCTAGTATATAATGTAGAATATAGTATAGCTAGTATAATATAGAATAGAGTATCTTCAATATCGGTGGACCACATGTGGTGCCCGAGTTATAGCAGCTGGGCCGTTGTTAGACTTAGTTTCTCTGTTCTTTATTGTGAACCGTTAAATTTTACAGCTATGCATAGCGAGGCTGCGAGGGCAAAGATGTGGGAGTGTAGACGGGAGGTTTGGCTTAGAAGGCAGAGACATTGTGGATACTACATTGTATTGTGTAAAAGTTGAAAAAGTCACCATTTCACCAAATTGTAAACCGCTTCGTAAAAAGGTTACCAAGGTTTGAACCATAATTATAGTAAGCCACGGCGATTCATATTTTTCACATTAATAATATGAAATTCCAGGTAGGATGTAAATAATTATTTGTAAAGAATAGGCAGTCTAGCAGTTTGACAGTCTGCGAGCTGTCTGTCAAATGTGGAGATCATTAATTAGGTACCTACACCTTGGTAATGTGTAAAAGCTTAGTCAGTGTATTTTTAGTGGTTTCCTTAACCTTACGACTAAGATTCATCTCTACCTAATCTCCCATCTGCCTCTTACTTTACTCTGTGCTTGATGTCCAGTCCGGGACAGCGGGTGGACGTTGCCTGAAAGGTATTTTTTTTTATTTTTCAGCGCTGATAAGTTGGTCACACTGCGCGCGGCGTCAGTTGGCGCGGTGTCGCCAGTTCCGACAACATACGAGTGGAAAGTTCAAATTAAATGTCTTTACGCTTTTTTGCACTCGGTCCGCAGTAGTTTAGGACTAATGGCCTAAATTCTGACGGAATTTTCCGGTTCGGTTTGTGTTCGTTTTTTTTGTTAGTGATGGGAAGATAGAGCGTTTATTTTGCTCTATTTAATACGGTTTTCAACATAGTTAAGTATACGCATAAGTGTATAAAGTATTCAGATGATACATGACGGAGTGAAATAGCACATTATGAAATATTAAATTATTATTATTTAAATAGCACATGGCTCAGCCCAATTAAAATAATATGAATAGTATAATGCGCAGTTCATGTTAATTTGTTTAAACTCTATATTGATTTTTAGCAAGTCAATCCACAGTTCGTTAACGATTAGGTATCTTGGAGGTCTATATTGCCTCCCGAAGTTCGTTTAAGAAATATTTTTTCAGAATGACCCTCTTTCGGATTACTATACTAATTTTGCAACATCCTGTATAAGGACATTATTTACCAATAACATTGATCACGATCATTGCGTTTGAATTTTACCGTCGTTCCCCGTACACAATTATTTGCAATGTGAAGCGAATTAATATTGAATCTAAAACTCATTAGTGACTGCGTGATGTGCCGGGTAGGTATTGTGTAGCGCTCACTAATGGATTGAATTAAAATTAGTGGGTATCATGGATGCCATAGTGTTCTGTGGTTGCGTGGCGGTATTATTAGTGGTTTCATTGAACCAAGACATCGGGGACTGTTATTATCTAGTATGAATAAAGTAACTCTCTAACGTACGAAATTTATTAAAGGTGATTCAGCTAATTTATATTTAAATTCCATCATCGTCCTTTATCAATAAAATAGGTGCATTATTTACAATAAGTATATTATTTTATCCCTGAATGAAAAACTGTTAACCTAGAACTGTTTTCATGTGCAATAGTATAATCCACATGCATGCATGCGTGCATGATAATTATTTTCGGTGTCTAAGACTATACCTACATCAATGGCAAAAGCCTCCACCATACAAAATATTTTAGTTCACTTTTCAAGGATCTTCTAGGAACTAGTCACACTTGGCCCTGGACGAGCGACCTCCATGTATCATGGACGTCGACGTGTAAGATATAGGGCCCTGACTTAATGGACAAGTAGGACCTTAGTCTGGATTGATGACTTGTTTTATAAGCTTTTAGCCCGCCCGAGGCGCTGGGGCTAGGTTTAAGTTGCTTCAGCTTTTTTAGGGTTCCGTAACTTGAAAGGTAGAAACGGTACTCTTATAGGATCACTTTGTTGTCCGTCCGCCCGTCTATCCGTCTCTCTATTGAGTCCCTTTATCTTGTCTCTTGAGGTTGTGAAATGCCATACAACACCATTAATACATATAATATATTATCCAGATTTACTCCAAAAAAACCCTACAATGTAACTAAAGTCATCTATACTAACTTAACCATTTCCACGATATTTAAGAGCTTTTTTTAATTTTTTGCCCCCAAACCACCAAAAACGATATTTAAATATGTCAATTTTTTTTATTTTCGGTTTTAAGCATAAAATTTTGGGAAAAAAATCAAAAAAACTTAAATCTTAAATATCTTAGAAATGGTTAAGTTTCGGATAATGCATTTTAGGATTCAATCGACTGGAAATGCCTTCCTCTATCACCTCCTGAAAGGATCCGGTCTACTTACCAATAAACCTGTATAATGCATTGAGTATGGAGGGTACACCCGAGTCCGCGTTCTTCTATGATATAATGGGCCTGTTTGGACTGCTACTAAATGTATGGGATGACAGGTAGTGTCAAATGAAAATCATAAAAAATCTAAACTATAAGTTACGTTTGGTGCTTAAAAAATTATTTTTTCATACTGTATAAAATAAACTATATAAGTAGAAAGAGTTATTGAAACTGGCGGTAGGTAAAAATGGCGTAAAGTCTCAACACAAATATTCTGTAGACAATCATAGGATAAACACCCTGGAGACATGATACTAAACAAGCATTGAAAGCAAACGAAAATAAAACATCACACCCCATTCACTTTATTTGTCCCCAGTATTCCACATCAACAGTTACATTACCTGACTCTTACGAAGCTGCTGATACAGTCCATAATTGGTTGAGGTTACGAGAAACTCGGAGGTCATCATAACATGAACCTGGCAATACTTTTGCTGTGATATCTGGAGTATATAATAATCCTTCTGTTATTCTACCATACAAATGTACCTGTAATAGTTTCGTTCAGTAAATATTATTTCAGATTCCAATGTATCGGTTGAGGGATCTGGTTTTGGCTATACTTTTCATATACACATAATATCCCTTGTGCAAATAAATACGAGTAACAGAGAAAATAGTTTTGGAAATTTTATAAACTTAAACAAACAATTATAAAAACATTCAACACAAAAAGTCGCATAACTTTAGAACGGATAAGCTGATTTTGAAACAGTCAGAGTAACATTTCCTGTAACCCATAAAAAACAAATCAGTCTATCCGTTTGGGAGCAACGCTACCACAGACAGATACACAGACACCTTAAACTCATAACACCCCTGTTTTTAATCGGGGGTTTAAAATATAGCACGTATCCATCAGAACACAACCACATGCTTCCCTATTCATAATTATAAAGTCTGCCTAAAATTTGCGTCAACTTATTATAAATTATACCTATATTAAATACTCATTCTAAATTAAGAAAAAGGATACTATTTAAAATTATTAGGCATTCAATACGTTTTTCATGAATTTCTGAAACGTAATCCGTACATTATTGCTTGGTGTATCGTTATTAAAGTCACACTAAAATGCGTAAAATACACACATGTAAAAAAAAATTGAAGGGAACAACTAAAACTGTTTTTATTTCTTTTTAACATTTATAGTACGAGGGCACTGACTAAGAAACCGTAAACCATACTAATATAATATTTTTATTACGGCGGCATTTCCTTGAAAGTCTCTTTATGAGTTATTATTATGAGTATTATGTTATGACACAATCTCGGTGCATGTTGCGACCACATGCGGTCACTACAGTCACTAGAGTGTATCAAACAGATTCTGGTTGACAACGTTAAAATGCTATATTGCTACACGTCGATTTTAAAAATACCGATGCATGTTTAGATAAAAATGAATGATGTTTTACAAACCTGTTTCTTATATACGTAAGTCCGGTGCACTGGTTAATGATATGATTCCAATTTTGCACCAGCTAGCCTAGCACGGGGCGCAAGACGTGCCTTCAAAGACGTGACAGAAGTGACTAGATATGCAGGTAGCACTTTATATATTTTTTACGTAGGTGTGTACTTGTGGGTTTTTTATGTAAAATTATGAAAGACATTGCAGAAGTGAAAACTTGGTAGACGTAATGTATGTTTAGTCTTAATTAATGTATTGCTGTCATAAACCTAGTTAAGTTTTTCTTTTTCTATAGGTATAAAAAAGTGGCTCAGTTCTGTTCGCCAAAGATATTTTATGACGTCTGAAATTCCCATTGAATTATCAACTTACAAAAAACAGTTGATCTATATAGCTTGTATAAATTGAAACTTTTGTTTTAAAAATATAAATTCAATTAGGTTCTTACCACTCTCCATGTAAAGCAGTTCGAAGCATGAGACAAAAGATTTCAGTTTTATACTTCTAAGTCTTGAGTAGCAAGTAATAATGTAGCATTATATGGATGAAAGAATTTTTGAAATTAGTATTAATTTTTGCGTGTATTAGTCACAAACGTACACACAAATCTTTATGCTTTATAGAGGTAGTTACATAAATAGTATAGTAAGCTGATAGGCGGTGACTCAAAGGAGTCATTCTCAACATCTTTTTTTAAGTATTTTGGAAATTCATAATATAATTAAAGTTGCTTGTGAGTCACCTCTGACTACCCCTTTGGGGATTACAGTAGTGAACATATGTATGTATGTATGGAATTAAAGTTCAATACGACACGTGCCAACGGGAATGCCACTGATAAATTTCCACCCTGCACAGAACCTGCCCCTATGATTGGAGGGGGGCAGGAGGAGTGGCAAGGGGGGGGCCTTTACTTGTGAGATTTATTTTTATATCTGGGGTGGATGGGATATGCTTAAATGGAAATCCATTTCGGCACAAGTGCATCGTATCGGGTGAAGAAGACTTGTGGTCCGGGAGCCGGTTGGCAAATTTTTCATATTTTTGCTGAATGTTGGATTGGACTTGATGATAATAATAATAATAATAATAATAATATGTGGGGACATCTCACACACGGCCATCCGACCCCAAGCTAGGTAGAACCTGTGTTATGGGTGTCGGACAGCTGATATATCTACACAAATACATAGATAGATAGATACTAAATATAAATATCAACACCCAAGACCCGAGAACAAATATCTGTGTTTAAACAAATATCTGCCCCAGCCGGGGATCGAACCCGGGACCTTCGGCTCAGTAGTCAGGGTCACTAACCACTACGCCATTCGGTCGTCATAATGAACACGTGTTGTTGGGACACACACACAGACGTGTTTGGGGGTCACATTAGATTTTGGGAGAAATTTCTAACCCCGCGCCCCGGACGGAAATGGAGAGGTGTTATAAGTTTAGCGTGTATGTGTATATTGTGTAAATCTGTTTGTGTATATCTGTATGTAGCGTAACTCCCAAACGGTTGAAGAGATTTTTTGTGTCATGGGTAACCCAAGTGTTTTTAATCATGTTTTATAAAAATTGGTTCAGGCATTCTAAACTCCGGAATAAACTCCAGTTGATACGTCACCGTGGAGCCTAAGTGTAGTCTCCTGATTATAACTAGATCGCGTTAATTTCCATACAAATGACATAACCCCTACCTTTTTTTATAAAGAGAGCATAGCATGGTCTCCTGGCTCTTGGCCTGCTGAAATGGCGCGTCGTATACGACAGGTCGGGCGGGTATTATAACCATTGTATATTGTATACTCGCTTCGTCTACTCGATCGGTGACGACTGTATATTCCGTACTAGCGCGGGATTTGATAGTTAAGGTAAACTATGAAAGTTAACGTTTTGCAGCATACAATGTGAGCGTTTTTCAAACGGTCTGCCAAACTTTTATGATACTTTTAGCTAGGAGAAATGAGTACTTTGTATGCAAGAGAATGTGTATATTTGTATCGTATATATGCACTCGTATTCCTACCAGTAATCGGTAGATAAAGTTATTGAAATTCTCAATAAGGTAGCGTAGGCTATCATTATAATAAACAAATTATTGCCAAAAATATCCCACATCCATATGCCTTAGCTCCCCAAAACATCAGCTGTTCTCGGCATTTCTTATCACACACATAGCAAATTTTGGGAAATCGATAGGAACCAGATTCAACGTTGCATGATTTTTAACCGACTTCCAAAAAAGGAGGAGGTTCTCAATTCGTCTGTATGTATGTTTTTTTATGTATTTTCATCGATTACTCAGCCGTTTATGGACCGATTTTGAAAATTATTTTTTTATGTATTAGGTTGAGCTCAGCTCAGGGGTGGTCCCATTTTTTTGTAAAAACAGGGGTATAAATTTCCATTTTGGGCACTTATCAACCGATTCTTATGAAATTTAGAACGTAAATATAATTCTTATAACAAAAACAAATGTTGGTGACCTTGAGCTGATCTGATGATGGAAACGGAAGGCAGTCAAGGGAACTCCTCAACGGTATACTACCTCGTGTTTAGGCTTGAATGATTCGTATTAACAAGGAAGGACTTATTGGTATAATCTTAGCATTGATTGATAATTGTTGCAAATAAACTAAAAATTATAAAATAAAATAATAATTTAAAAAAAGACTTCAAAAAACCACTAAAAAGTAAGAAATAATTTAAGGTTTAGACCTAGGTTTTTTGAAGTCAGTTTTTTATTTTTTGTAGTGTATCTCTACTAACATAGTTATTATGGTTAATAGCTATGAAAATTTAATAAATACCAACTCTACAGATCAAGCACTTCACTGTTGCTACAATATTAACGTAGGTACAGAAGGGTCACTCTGGCTTGGGAAAATGGAAGTTTCAGAGTGCGGCTGCATCTCGGAAAGAGCCCCTTATCTGAACGGAGAGTAGTTTGTAAAAAATTACGTTCATTACAAAATTTTATATTTATACGATGAATAAAAACATTTCACTTTGACTTTGTCTTCTCTTAATTATAAGGTACCGATTACATTTCAACCACGGAAGCAGCCTCATCGACTAAAGAATCACAATATTACTTATAAACAAGTTGTTCTCGCGAGCTTCGCTTTGCCTCAAAAAGTTTTCCCGCCGGAATTCCGAAATAAAAAATAGTCTGTTTTCTTTCTCAGGGTCTATCCCATCTCTATACCAAATTTCATTCAAATCCGTTCAGTAGTTTTGGCGTGAAAGTGTAACAGACAGACAGACACAGTTACTTTCGCATTTATAATATTAGTTAGGATTAGGATTATAGTAACGGCAAACCGTTTGGACACACTCTCGTTTGTTTGTTCGTCAAGCAAGAGTAACCTCCATAGCACATGCTCGTGCGTAATGTAACAATATCGCCGTTGTACGCTTCATTAATATTCGCCCTTTGATCTCTGCGAGGGTGGGTCTCATCTCATCGCTACTGTTCACTGTTATTATAGTTTTTTACCCCCTGCCGATTAAGAGGTGTTATAATTTGCATGTTGTGCATTAACTAATAATAACATTAGTAAACTTTAAGAATAAACAATGAACAAACAATGAAATTAACAATTTAGGTATCAATAAACAAACAATTTAAGCAACTTAGAAATGAAAATTAAGTGGTGTTAATGTGCTTTTTAAAGTTAACTTTGAAGGACCTTAACGCATCGTGAAATATGTCAAATTCTCTTTTAGGTGGTGCATGTAAGATGGTGCAAATGTGGTTTAGTTATATGAGGTGGTAAGGGTTTTAAGATATAAGTACTGGTTAGAGTTTAAAAAAATTATATAATTACTTAGCTCATAAAAGAGGGAGAAGCATTTGCTACATCCATTATAGATATAGACATTACCCCCTTATTCATAAAAAACTTACTGGACGCTTAGCCATTGAACTGATTTGTCACTCTCTGACAGAGAACAATTTGTTTTTTGTGAGAGAGTGACAAAACAGTACAATAGCTACAGCGTCCAGTAAGTTTTTAAGAATAAGGGGGTTAGACAGCATTTCTGGTACTAAAAGTGCCTAAGTCTTACTCCATTATGGGGTAAAACGCATTCATAATATCTTTCTCTGTGTCGGTTAGAGTTAGGAGTCGAACCCGGCACTCCTCATTGTGAATATTGTGATATTAATGTAGTTTAAATTGTATTACAATCTTGGAATGGGCCTCCACCCGCCGCACTTTACGTAGCCATAGCAGATCATTTGAAGGTTAAATTTAATTAACGTTACGAGCTTCACTTACATACTTACTCTATCTTTACATAAGTAACTAAAATATGGTTTTACACTTAAGAGGAATGAAAAAGTTCCAGTTACAAAATGTCGACACCAAATGACCCCAATTTATACAATGACTAGCGGTTCCCGCGTGCTTCGCTTCGCCTTAAAAAGTTCTATCCTATGTTCTTTATCAGGGTCTAGACCATATGTATACCAAATTTCATTCAAATCCGTTCAGTAGTTTTTTGCGAGAAGAAGTAACAGACAGACAGACAGACACAGTTACTTTCGCATTTATAATATTAGTTAGGATTGTGGAGAAGTAAGTAGCAAATTTTACAGGGTGCTGCAAAAAGCGTATACTAAGCCGAAATCTTTGTGAGCAGCATGTTAAATCGTAGGTTTGGCTTACTAATTACTAAAAGTACCCTTTATGCAATACCCTGTATTTGTCTGGGTGGTCCACTGGTCCAAATAACCCCTGAAACAAGTGTAAAGAAGCGGAGCAGACAGTAATAAATGCAGATTTTTATTGTTCATAGCTATAAATATAAATAAACGTACTTAGAATACGGTAAAGGGGTGCCTCGGAAATCAAAATAAAATAACACAAACATAAACTCAGTATCGTAAATAGCTACAGAAAGTCCACGGAACGATTTCATGTTCGTTTTAACGTACTGTTGTGCGGCGTGCAGCGGGAGTCTCTTCAGTGAAAATTCCTTTTATAACTTCACCAGTTTATTTATGAATTTCACTTAACACTATTCACAATAATTAGCTTTAGCTTCAACACCGACGACGCGCGACTCGGAACTGAATTCAAAACGTGACCGAAGTATGTACTTAGTTATTAAAATTACGAAATGATTGAATGCGCGTATGCGGTGTTTGCATTTTTGTGTGCGGACATAACAGCCCCCCCGTTTAAACGGAGCTTATCTCTGCGAGAGTTAAGCGCAGTATGTAATCGAAGTTGAAGCTAGAGACATCTTAATAAAAAAATGATATAGAAAATAAAAGAAAAGAGATAGAAAAAAAAATTAAAACTAAAGATCTTATGATAATAGTTAAAACATCAATAATTTGATAAGTTGCGGTTTGACAGATGTTTGACACTTGGAGGTAATGATTTAACAGATTTTTTATCATCAATGGAAACTTCAGATAATTCGATAGATTTACTTATTTTAGAATTAGTTAACTTTCTATTATTACATCGAAAAACGTTAATACAGCGATTAGAAGTTTGTATATTATTGAGAACTTGTTGAGATCGACTGGAGTTAGAAAGTGTAATTTTATTTATTGATTCGGAAGTGGATTCAGCATCTTCCAAATTGAAATCGATAGGGGTTAAATGAACTCGGTAGTCTATGATTTTGACATCAGATTCTGTAGTATTTAAAATTGAAACATTAACTCGTTTATTAGATTTTAATGTTGCTAAGCAATTAGAAACATACTCTCCTTCAGAAACAGTGTGATCCACGATAAGCGCTACCTTGCAGTTTCATAGCTCCGACTCGTCATTTGATACGGCGCATTCAACAATGGCTATAGATCGAGAAGGTATTATGTACACGGGTTGAGTGAAATGAATGGGCAAATAATAACCTTGTATGAGAAGAGTGTTAGTTGAATATTGAACATCTGCATCTAATGACTGCAATAGATCGTTGCCTATTATGCCATCACAGTCCAGGTTGATGTCACTCAGGACAGCGTGAAACTTGTAATCAAATGATAACGTAGTATTATTTGGAAATGGGTGCTCGATGTGTAATTGTAATGAGCCTAAAGTTTCACTGTAATTTTCAGAGCTATTTATCCCTTTTATATGGATAACGCTGCCATCAATCGGTGGCGGTTTTTGTAGGCGTGCATGTTTTACGAGAGAGACACTTGCACCCGTATCTATTAAGAAACAAAGTTTCTCGTCAGCGTGACTTGTTTTTAGATATACATATGGTAGTGATATCTTTTTATTTAATGAATTAATTTGATAGCACGGTTTGTCACCATTGTTGTTGTTAACTGTGCAGTTCTGCGATGTAGTAGGTATAGGAGGACTCAGCTGTTGTGACTGAGGTGAATTCAATTTAGTAGGACTCAACTTCTCTGGTTGAGATGTATTGGATGTAGTATGACTCAGCTGCGGGGACTGAGATGAGTTTATATTTGTAGGACTCAGCAACTTTGACTGAGATGTATTTGACATAGAATGACTCAGCATCTTCTGCTGAGATGTAAGAGATGTGGTAGGACTCAGCTGCGGGGACTGAGATGTGTTTGAGTTGCATGACTCAGCATCTTTGGCTGAGATGTAAGAGATTTAGTAGGACTCAGTTGCGGGGACTGAGATGTGTTTGAGTTAGTATGACTCAGCATATTTGGCTGAGATGAGGTTGAGTTAGTAGGACTCAGCATCCTTGGCTGAGATGAAGATAGGATTGAGTCAGTGGATTTCGAAGGGTTACTAATTTTTGTGCCATTTTGGGTTTGAGATTCCAGCAGACACGAAACCGAAATCTTTTTTAGTTTAAATTATTATCGTTTGACCCAGATTCATTATTGGCGTCGCAAAAGTTGATTGAACTTGAATTTACACGAGGCGGGTTATGATCACGTTGCGCATAGTTTGTGTTTTCGCGTCGTTGCATGTTATATTTCCGTTTGCGACATTCGTCGATGGTATGACCCATGTTTTTGCAATATCGGCATGACTTTATATTGTTATTAGAATTAAAATTGGAATTTTGAGTTACTGGAATATTCCTTGATGATGACGGCGACGGCGCGTTTATATGAAATGACCTGTGACCTTGATTGTTTTTAACTCGGTAACATTCAGAGTTGTTATGGCCCTTTTTATGACAGATGGTACATTCTTTTGCGGGTTTAAATGAAATTTTACTCAAGTTATGAAGTTTTTCTTCTTCCAGGGCATGCGTGATCGCTTCGCTAAGATTTTTCGGGTTACGGCATCTAACAATAAAAGCAATGTTGGAATTTATACCTAACATAAATGCATTTAGGGCAACTCTTTCCGTGGTTGCTATTCTTCCTTTCAACTCAGACTTGTCTTCACAAGTAAATTGGGTTTCAGCCTGTAAACGGGTTAAACATGACTCAAATCTAAGTACATATTGCGAAATTGATTCTGATGGATGCTGCTTACAAGTCTGAACATCGATTAAGAGATGAGATTCATGTTTTCTTTCGCCAAAAGTACTTTTAAGAAAAGTTTTTAATTCACTCCACTCTTCAAAAGATTTTAGGGAGCATGCAACTTGAGCTTTTCCTTCTAATTGCGATGTAATAAATTTAAAAAGAAAAGTTTGTTGTTCTTGAGAAGCAAGAGATATGGCATTTTCGCAATTAGTAAGAAAGGCTGGGAGTGTGGCTGTATCACCATTGTAAGGTTTTATAAATTTGGTGAGGACATTGAGGGTAATTTTATCAGTCATTTTTGGGTTACAATCGGATAATTGAGAATTATCAGATTCAGTGGATTCAGATTCGGAATCTGATTGCTCTTCAGATTTGGTCTTAATCTGAAACTCTGACTTAATGCTCTTCATAAGCTATATAAATGAATACAGAGAATAGAATTATTAAAGTAAACAGTAAGATACAGTGGAATTGGAAAATAAGAATCAGAGGAATCAGAGGAAGTAGAATAATTGAGTTCCGCGAGTTGGAGTTGTGAACACTTGTTTAACACTGCACTTGATTAAGAGGCCTTTAGATTCACTTTAAAATTTGGGAATAGATATTGATAAGATCACTCACAGACCGAAGACCAGCAGGACACGAAGCATGGCTCTGGAACAATGGGCGAGACCGTGAGACCCAGGAGGTCTATGGCGACTCACTCACGTGGAGAGTGACCCCGTAGTACAGTGATGACTCGAAGATGTTCGGCGCGTGACGCGGGCTCCGGCTATACAGCGGAGACTGACCGTCGATCAGGAGAACAGCTGATGATGAAGCGAGGGTGGTGCGGGCTCGCACAGGGCGGAGACTGACCGTCGACCGGAGTATGGGAACAGTGCGGCAGGTGCGGGCTCACGCTACTTGAGCGGAGACTGATCGTCGACCCAGGAGACCAAAGGGCTGCAGGCGGCTCGTTTAAGATCCTCTACTATACGAATATAGTTCTTCCAGAGGATCCCACTTCTGACACCACTGTTGTGCGGCGTGCAGCGGGAGTCTCTTCAGTGAAAATTCCTTTTATAACTTCACCAGTTTATTTATGAATTTCACTTAACACTATTCACAATAATTAGCTTTAGCTTCAACACCGACGACGCGCGACTCGGAACTGAATTCAAAACGTGACCGAAGTATGTACTTAGTTATTAAAATTACGAAATGATTGAATGCGCGTATGCGGTGTTTGCATTTTTGTGTGCGGACATAACAGTACGAAGGAAAAAAATAATTATTAATATTATGTTGAAGTGTTGGAAAACTAACCGTCAAAAATATGTTGCCTAGCAGTTCATTCATACCCAACAATTCAATGGTTTTTATATATATTAAAATATAAGTATTATAATAAAATTTATGAGAAACATTTAAAATCTTAGAGCTTTTTACTTAAAATCTTAGACCTTTAAACATTGTGTGATTGTGTGAAAACATGGTAATTCTTTTCTGCAATCCTTGTACATAATTCCTAAATACACAGACACAAATTATATTTCTTTATGCATTATAAATTCATACTCATAATACACTTTATTAATTATATTTTTTTGGATGAAAAATTAATGCCCTTCTGTAATCATTTACAGACTTGCTCTTCCACAGTGAGCATTGAACAACAGCCGGCGGATCGGAAATAACTTTAAAAGGTATTTCTTTGTGCGGCGACTGATTTGTGAACTGTTTGTAAATATGTCGGCCATCGCCGCCAACTTAGCTATCTGGAATAGGTGTGGGTCGTTACGTGATTTTCACGAAACGTAACAAACTGGTGACGTCTAAGCCGTCACTAGTTAAATAACTAGCTATTTTTGTAACTAGCTATTTCTTCAACCGGTGATTTTAGATACAAGTTATTTTACCGAAGTATTACTTCCTATAATGACACGAAAATATAGCATTGACTATTGCAAACTGGTGTTCGTCAAAGTAGTTTTGTAACTATGCAGTTAGGTACATACAAAATATTGGGGTGTATTTAGGAAATTTAAATCTGTAAATATCTCGGCAATCGTAAGGTGTTTTGGGGAGTTGTCTAGGGGGAGTTGTTTTAGGTATGTTTTTGAATGAGGGCAGAAGTATATTTTTGTGAAAAATAATATTCTATTAGTTAAATTAGTGTAATAAACACAAAATAACGCTTTAAACTTATCTCTTTCCTGTTACTCTTTTATTCAGTCTACAAATGTTTTGTCATGTTTACAGTAATCACTACATTACAAAAGTCACTAATAGTTTGTCGTATAACGTATTGTTAATAGTGACAGTGAAATAACGCCCATGTCCAGTTTACAAAAATCACTTGGTCACAAAAATCACTAGGTTACAAAAATCACTAGGTTACAAAAATCACTAGCTTGTCGTATATCTAGAAACTGGTTATTCGGTTACAAGTCCCGTAGCCAGTTATTGTAAATAGTGACGTGAAATAACGCCCATACCTAATCTGGAAAGAAAGAATAAGAATAGGTATATAGATAACGGAATGCTTTAATAAATGGAACATTATAGTTAAAGAGCAGCAAGATTACTATACTGGAGTTTCTTTCGCCATCCAGTGGTGGAGCCTCTGTTACTAAATTTGGTGGTAGACTCACGATGAATCGGAATCTATCCAAACTTGTATTACATAACACGTATAAAAAACTTCTTTTCGGTCAGGAGGTCTAAAGTAGTGGTAATTATTATTACATTACAATAAAATAAACTGAATAAAAATAAAATGAAAATTTTTCAAGGTGAAAGTTTCTTAGAATTTAATGTAACTTGCCCACGCATCGTTAGAGCTGCCTCAACTTTATTTAGCCAAGAATGTGGGGACTTCAAACAAGTACTATTATAGTAGTGATTATTATTGGACGACCACGAGGTTTTCGAACAGATTCTTAGCATTCTACAGCGTGCGGTTATAGTCTGGGTATTAGTCTAGGCTTAATAACACCTGTTTTGTCTAAAGTCTAGACTTGTGGGTAGAAATAGGGTGGTGATCACGAACACATTTTGAGTGGAGATTACGCTAATTACAAATTAATAATTAGTACTAGGTACCATTTTGTTCTAGAATTTCTAGGTAAGTAAATTCTAGAATAAAAATTAAATATTTTCAAACAAAAATGTTGGTCTCAGACATCCTAACTTAATATTATAAATGCGAAAGTAACTGTGTCTGTCTGTCTGTTACTTTTTCACGCCAATACTACTGAACCGATTTGAATGAAATTTGGTATACATATGGTCTGGACCCTGGGAAAGAACATAGGCTATTTTTTTATCCCGGAATTCCCACGGGAAAACTTTTTAAGGCGAAGCGAAGCGCGTGGCAACAGCTAGTTTTTAATAAAGTGAGGGGAATGTTTTTTTTACTAATTTCCTATACCGCTTTCGCAATAGGTATCCTGTATATTATTTAAATCGTTATGATGGAAGGAATAATGTAAAACGCCTATAGTTTACGTAATAATTATGTTCAGCACGTATTAGAACTACAATGAAAAATTGTGCAAATTACCTACTGGGGACACATACGGTAAAATATGTTATAATATTTTCTATTTGGTCAAAATGAACAATAGAGATATTGTGAAGTTCTCAAGATCGAGGACTTATAGTTATATCATGAAGATGAAATAGAATATTTGTCAGTTATTTTAAATGAAATACCTAGAGTCCGAATAAAATAAAAAAAAACTTTGAGTAGTACAATACCTACAGTCCTACATAGGGGATTTTTGAGTTTTGTTTCGCTGATATTGTTCAGCTAAACCAAACTCAAAAATCCCGCTTCAGCTAAACAAAACTCAACTTCGGCTTCTTCCATCAGTTCGCAGTCTATGTCTGCCGCTTGCCTACGCCAACCTATAAACTTAAGTAATGCTTAAGTACATTCGCAGTAGCCCACTGATACATTTCTACCACCCCGTATGTCCCGCCCGTATCGGCTGAGCACATTACTAAACATGCGAACTGCTCGTTTGTATTGTGTTTTAATTTGAAAATACTTTACCGAAATTGATTCATTGTTCTTTGGTAATCAGGAAGAAAAAAAAAAACTTTTCTGAAGTTTTACCGCGAAGTTACATCGTAATTTGTTTAGCCACGAAACTTTGGTTGACAAGCTAGTGAGGTAATATAGTTTTTTATGGAAATATAATTATTAATTTGACCTGGCCTATAACAAAGTAAACAATTAACCGAATGCAGTCTATAACCTTCTTAGTGAACAATATGCCTGCGACTAGTCTTCAGTTTCATCACTAATGAAATAAGACGGCTGAATGGTGTAGTGGTTAGTGACCCTGATTGCTATGCCGAAGGTCCCGGGTTCGATTCCCGGACGGGGCAGACAGATATTTGTACTCGGGTCTTGGTTGTTGATATTTATATTTAGTATCTATCTATCTATGTATTTGTGTAGATATATCAGCTGTCCGACACCCATAACACAGGTTCTGCCTAGCTTGGGGTCGGATGGCCGAGTGTGAGATGTCCCACATATTTATTATTATTTATTAAGTACTAACCTATTGTAGGTTCTAGGTTTGTTTTTTTATTTGCGATACACAAACATAATAGGTATTATGTATTGTAACATTCAAGAATAATAACAATACTTCCGGTATATTGAATACGACTGCAGCATTTAACATTGTCGTAAGTGAAAAATCGCTACTTTTCAGTAGAGCCGTTTTAAGTTTTAAATATGACTAAAATAGTTCTAAAATTTACATTACTCTATCTATCTTAACCAAATTCGGCATGGTGACTTAGTTTTAAATGTGCCACAAGGTAGTAAGATAAAAAGTTAGTATTTTTGATAGGAAAGGTGAAAAAAGGCACATGTGACATTATTAACCGTCAAATCCCAGATTAACTTTGTCGGAAGAGTTAGATCCAACAATGTTAACTGGACTTAGTATTGTAAATTTTGTTGGTAGTGGGAGATTCAACAATGTTCACTGAACTTAGTACTCTAGATTTTGTCGGAAGTGGGAAATCCTGCTATTTTAAGTGGACTTTATATTCTTTACGATGTCGGATTGATGCTTTCCTCAATCAATTTTTCTATGAACATTGTAGTTTTTCATTATTTTGTTTCCATTTTATAAGATAAATTTTAGTTGTCAATTATAATAATGCAACGATAATCTGCTTATAGTTCTCGACACTAAACTGAATGTCGCAGTTTCTTAAGGCATGCGAAGAACGGGAAATTCGGGAAACTTCGTCACATATTCTCCTCGGCCATTTCTCAGAGCCTGAAGACAAAAGTGTTCAGCCAGTGCATCCTGGCCAGTGAGGACGTATGGTGCAGAGACCTGGACACTGACGGTAGGACTGGTCCACCGATTTCAATTCGCTCAGCGTGCTATGGAGAGAGCAATGCTTGGGGTTTATTTGATAGATCGTATCAGAAATCAGGTTATCCGTCAGAGGACTGCGGTTACCGACATAGCTGTCAAAATATGAAAGCTGAAGTGGCAGTGGGCTGGTCATATCTGCCGAAGAATCGATAACAGTGGGGTAGACGAGTTCTCGAGTGGGGACCACGAACAGGCAGACGCAGGGTGGGACGCCCTCCTGCCCGCTGGACCGTAGGCGGGTAGCCGGTAGTGGTTAGAGGAGGAAGTCCGAGGACCGAGACTTGTGGCGCTCATTGGGAGAGGCTGCAACTGAGTGCTGGTGTTGCGGTACAGTGCCAGGTAACTGGAGCGGAGCGGTCATAGTTCCTTTGCATAAAGACAAAGGCTCTCTCCAGGTCCGCAACATTCACCGTGGCATCAACCTCTTAAGTATCGTTGATTCTGTATGCAAAAATATTGATTGAAAGGGTAGATAGGGAGACAGAGAATAAAAAATCTTGGATGTGTGGGCATGGTATTTGAAGAAAGGGAATGGGATTTGTGGATAACGATCTTATTACTACGAAATGTCACAGATAGTTACTGGCTTAACAGAGTTCTGTGCCTTCTTAGATGTAGGGAAGGCTTTTATAGTAAGGAGGAATGATTTTGTGGAACACAATGTCCGTTTATGGAGTGGACAGCCAATTGACGCGACCACTGGGATCCCTTTAGGAACTTTGGCTTGCGTTAGGATAAATTGAGCCTTCACTGACTGGTTTAGCATCCACAGGGGTGTTAAGCCCTACTTAATGTGTGCTTCGCCTTGGCTGTTTAATCTATTTAAAGAAAGTTATGTTAGGGATATAAAAGATGATAAAGAGGATTGCGAATCGAAAAGTTACTTCTTAAGTGCACGCTGTATGCTGACAATTAAGTCTTACTATCATCGTCGGTAGAACAGCTGCAAAAATAAGTAACTTTCCGATATGTTTGTTTAAAAATGAAGGGAATGAAAGGCAAAAGTAATGATGTTTGAAAGAAATGAAACAGTGACTGAGTGTAAGATCACGATAGAGAATTAAAGAGCACAGCAAGAGAATGAGTTTGTATTGTTTGGGTAGCCTGTTAACGAGAGATGTAAGGGGGATATTGAAAGTGAAAGTGGGAAATCAGATAAATTTATTGGAGCCTGGTACTCTGTAATGAGGACTATGAGGAGTAAGAAAGTATCTCAAAAAGCTCGTTTGGATGTTCATGAGAGTGTCGCTGATGTCATTTATTATTGTTATCACTAAAGATCTAGCATATATTGCAGCTGTACAGTAAGAGGCTGAGAAACCTGCAGCTTACAGTGCACGTGACTGCACTAGTTCATCTTCAAATCCATTAGGAATTTTATTGACGGTTGTTATCCGAAAAACAACAAATAAAATATTAAAATATCGGTACCTATAAACATACAGAATGTAAAAGCAATGCTCCTGAAATCATGAACCACGTGGTCCTTCAGTCCAACTAAAAAAGTCTAAGGGACATACCTACGCAAATTATCATTTTTTTCAGTTTACCATACAGAATTACCTACTCTGGAATATTATGTATGGGATTTCGAAAGATGTGAGTGAAAAAATTAAAGTAAAATATTTTTGTAGATACCGGAGCTTTTAACTGTTTTTGAAAAATCTGCCCTTAGTAAATTTACAGTAAGAGGCCTTTCTTACTAGGCCATGGTCACATCAGCAACTACATATCCAAGCAGTGTATGGTAATGTATGGTATTAGCGACGATGCCACACCGTCGCCAAGTGAGTTAGGTAATTTAACATTTCAATACTTACAGCTTGGACACGTTGCTGGTAACGCGGTCAATGAGGTTCTAGTGAGGCTGGGCTCTAACTTTTATAGAGAGCCGGTCGAGATTTTACAACGTTTACAGAAAATAATGGTACATTGTACCACATCCAACTCAATAGTTTAACATTATTTACAAATAACAAGGTTGGTTCTTCCATATCCAACAATCACACGGGAATGAAGAACAAATAATAAAGTCGGTAATACCATATACAACAGTAGTACTTGAAACGCAAGCAAGTAACAATGTGGGATGAGGTACATCCGACTCAAAATTAAAATGATGCGCAGTTAATACTGTTGGATGTGCCGTTTGCTACAATGTTACCTGTTCAGTACTGTTTATACAACTTCCATACGAAATTTTTAATAAAATATTAATTGTTAAAAAAAATACATTGTATTAAGCAAGCATGTTAATGTGAGATGCTATAAAAATATATATTTGTTTAATTGCATCCGTTTTAATGGAACATGTTTGTACATAAGTCTTCAATTTTTGTCATACATTGTCTTGAGATCTTTACCCGTTCCTTGATACACTAAGTCTGCCATTATTTAGAGCAAGACATTATAGTTTCATTATTTTTATAAATTGATTGGTCTTAAAGACCACATAATAAAATTGTATCACGCAACTTGGGCTCATCCCGCTAACATGGCGGGAAGTGGTAGATACGACCGGCCGCCCCGCTCGCCCGCCCCGGGAACAGTGTCGCAACATACTTACCGACAGTGTTAAGCGGTCGCCATGAACAGATCCGACTTTTTTCCACAAGAAAAATCGGGAAATATTAATAATTAAGAGCTGAAACTTTCCTAACACCTTCCTTATTGATATAATGACCTTCTAGTGCAATAATCTGAAAAATGGCCAAAAGTCAGTTACGACATTGTTAATTGCTACAGTCGTACATAAGCCACCTTTTTATGTATGGAAATAGGTACATTTAATAGTTGGATCTCGTAGTGGCAAAAATAACTTATCATTCATACGATGCAATGACTTATATCCAGCTATTTAATTACAGTGCAGTCAAACAGGTCAGAGCGGATTTCATTCATCAGAACACTCGCAATATCCTATATCCACGGCCATTCACAACCACATTTTATACAGTACCTATACACAAACCGTACTACTTAAGTAGGTACTAATAATTATAAAAACGGAAGATGTGCTTAAGGAAAATTATTGGAATAAATAAACACACAAAATCTACGTTTACTCGGGAGCTAGGCTGGCTGAGCTGAAATCAAGGGGATATGTACAAAGGTTCCACTCGAGAGAGCCACGTACAGGAACTTCACTCCCTACCAGAATAGAATAGAATAGAAACCCACAAAATCACTGAACCAATTTCAAACATTCTATCACTCATTCTTTTATGCTACATTATTCCTCAGTGCTGTAGGCTATTTTTTATCCCGGAATTCCCAAGGAAAACCCTTTGGCGGTTCTCTCACTGACCCACGCTGCGTATTAAAGGTAGACCGGCAAAAGGGTACCTGAAAAACCTAAAAATAGAAATTAGGTAGCTCTTAATAACTGTACTGAACGCACAATAGGGTATTGGTAACTAGTACTTCAGTGTAGTGATTTCCCAAAATAACTTTTGTGTACAAATGAACGATAAACAGAAGTCCTTTATTGAACATTGAGTTTTACGTGAAAATAATCGATTCCGTAGGCATTTGGTTGATAAGGGTTGTTCCTTACATAACATAAATATGATATTTACTTGTATTTACTTTTTGTTGTAACCTTTCTATGGCCTAACCTACTAGAGGAATCTCCGATTAAATTATTTTATTTTATTCATTGGGTTCATCAACATCAGTTACAATTACTGTTTTTAAAACGAATCTTAACTAAATTTACTGTCAATTATAGATTCTGATGTACATTCTACACTCGCATAATTAAGCCTAATTATTCTAAAGTGTTAATAATTTAGTTAATGATAACATTCAAACGATCACAGTTATGTAATCGTTTCTAATAATACGAAAATTTTCGATTGCGGGAAAACTCCTATGCGATCGTTTTTCTTAAATGTACCTATATTATGTAATATTAATTACCTGTTGAATTTTATTTATTTGCTACATTAAATGTAATGAATTGCATCAAATAGGAACACACCGATCCGTACAAAGAGATTCCGATGCCGGTTTTACAGTGGCCATGTGTTTTTCAGCTGAATTTAGTACAAAAAGTCAATGAATTACAAATTGTCTTAGTTTTCCGAAATACGCGTACCCTAAACATTGAGTTTATGAGGAAGAGTGTCAAGTACAAGTTATTTATGTTTAGGTGCCCTTATAAGTTGTTTTTTTTCAACAACCTTTTGAAAAATCGTTTAAAAAATCTACCTAGTAAGTACAAAAAAATGCGAGACCAATAAACTTTTTATGTAGCAGCAATTTTTTTTATTTTTTTTTAAGTGTTGTTACAAAGTTGTACAGAATGATCACCTCAAGTCACCCCCTTTCGGCTTCCTATACCCTTTTTTTAACACCCTGTATACAAGCTCCGTAGCCGTTTCATGCATCCGTTTCTCGCGCATTTGTGACTTGCGCCCGGCGGATCTCTAATTGCCCTCAGTAACTCGCTGCCAGGTTTGAATGCGGGTAATGGAGGCCAGACTTTAGGATTCAACAGGATTATTGTCAAAATAAATATATTTCTCTATAAAAAATACTAAGGTGCTCGTATAGAGACTTCCCGCGTCACGTATATCAACTGAGGGGGTAAATATATATGACGAAAAACTTACTTTTGCTTAAGTTTTGGAGCCACGAATTTATCTCGTTGCCGTTGTATTAAACGTGCCGATTGCACGACAGCTCTTGTTCGTTCGTTTTTCGTCAGTAAAGAGCCCTCCTGGAGTTACGCTACCACAGACAGATACACAGACACGTTAAACTTATTACACCACTGTTTTTCATGGGGGTTAAAACAATAACAAACTAGTAAAACAAGTACTTAAGCACAGCTATTTTTCAATTACGGAAGTTAACAAAACTTCTTAAATTTATAAAACATGATTCGTGCTTGACTTGTTACTGCTAAAAGGATACGTCGTAGGTCTCGGCAGGAGTTTATTTTTTCGCGTTTTTTGTTGTTAATTGGATCGTACCTTTCATAACAAGGCTCGGGGGAGTCAAATTTCAATTTTGAAATGTTTCATCTGGCGCGGGACATCAGATTTTTTAGGTATTAAAACAAAACGGTGGAATTAAATGTTTTTGATGAGTCATTCTGCTTTTTTAAAAATCTTGCATCATATTTTTATTTAGTAAGTACATCGTGATATAATGACTAAATATATTCATAATTATAGCATGCTATACAAAACACACACACCACACCACTAGTTCTACAGGTAGGTATGACTCAGATTCATTCCAAAAGCAGCCAATGATTATTGTCTGATCATGTTCAGGAGCGCCTTAATTCTCCGCCTTCCACCATTCTGTCACATCACGACCCATCACGTCCCCACTGCTGGGGCACGGGTCTCCTTTCAATGAAGGAAGGGTTTTAGGCCTAGTCCACCACGCTGGCCTAGTGCGGGTTGGTGGACCTCAACACAAGCAAGCTTGTGCTGGGAGAGTTGTCGGGTAAGTGGGCAAATATATGATAAATGGCTGATCGTGCCAGTTTTTGCTTAACCTCAGTGATCAGTTACGATCACAGAGGCCCGCTCTACTACGGACGCTTCATACCATTCTGCCAAATCTTTTGTTAACTATCCCTAGCGAATCAGGGCTAAACACATTCTTTATTACAATGTTTGGGAATGGGCGCTGAGAATATGAGACGTTGTCTCCGGAATGCATTCCAATTCTGTTGAATGCGTCTTGCACACTGCTGGGTAAATAAGTTGAAAAATAACAGTCATTGCTTGATTCTGCGAATTTTCAGATATTCTTTGAACTTTTCAATTGTTGACTTTTAATACATACATACAGTGAGGATGAGTGTTGTTCGATTATTTTTTTAAATATCGCCTGCGATTTAAGAGTTGGTTGATAATTATCTATTGTATTTCTTTTTAAAACACACAATATATCCTAATCCTAACTAATATTATAAATGCGAAAGTAACTGTGTCTGTCTGTCTGTCTGTCTGTCTGTTACTCTTTCACGCCAAAACCACTGAACAGATTTGAATGAAATTTGGTATACATACGGTCTAGACCCTGGGAAAGAACATAGGCTACTTTTTATCCCGGAATTCCCACGGGATAACTTTTTAAGGCGAAGCGAAGCGCGCGGGAACAGCTAGTTCCTAATAATTGTGGTTCTCCATGATTTATGAATGAAAATTGTCAACAGAGTAATTAAAGTCACAAAGCCATTACCAGTAGCTGACCTGAAATTATGAAGTAACTAATTAAATAGCACTGTAAATTAAGTAATTACAATCAATCAATAACTCGTGACGACGTCACGCTATTAATAAGGCTGAGAATATAATTTCAATAGATCAATGGCAGTGCTGAGAAATGATTTCTTCTTCAAAGAAAACAATGATATATATCGTAATGGCGTTTAATTGTAGGTTGTCACAGATTGTTGTTTCGGATTCTGTAGAAAGAGGCAAATACATACATAATTACCATGTCTGCCAATAAAAATATAAATGAAATGAAAGACGAATTAATTCAAGCCTGGCTTCTGATATAGGGCTTGTACGCTAAAATCTGCGATTGCTTTGACAGTTTTTCAGGGTAAATGCTTAAGCTTAAGGTAATGCTTCGCAGGTTTTTGTGTAAACAATTAAAAAAAATAATAACAGAATACAAGTACTTTAGCTTTTAGAAGTTGGTTACATATCTTTTGAACATCACAATAACGATCATTACAGCCGTGTCCTGTACAGAAATCGGGGCCATAAATTCCGTACAGCTGAAAAATCGACTTCGCGCGTTGAAATTTTACAGAACAAGCGAATAAAGACATTTCTACAAAAGCAAAACAAAATGGACGCCGCAAATATCAAAACAAAACGCTTCCACCGACTGTGAGGCTCATTCACTTCCTGTTCGATGGATTCAGAACCTTATGTTGACGGATGTAGTAGTGGTTTTTGGAATTTGCGTAGGGCTTAGTGTTTGGTTTCGGTGCTTAGATAAACCTCTTTCTTTGGCGCTGGTATAAGCTGTTGAAACTGCTCATTTTTGGGTATTTTAAATAGTATTTTGGTAGTGGAAAATGCTAAAACGTGGTAGTATCGACCAAATATCTTCACATTCTTTCATTCATCGCTGTTCTGTCCGAAATGCTACGGTGCGTTTGCAGTGTGGATAATTTTGCAAAGGCGGGTATCTATCGTAGCAAGCTGGCCACACTTATAACACCCCAATTCTGATCGGGGCTTTCAAATTTCAAAAATCTATCGGTATTCGGTACCTCGTGTACCGGAATGTTTCTTCAGAACTCGGCAAGTAAGAAGTTGCGCCGCCGCCGCCGCCGCCGTGACCGCGTGAATAAGGAATGTTGTTGTCCAACAACAGCGCAACAACCGATGGAAGGCGAGGCGAGGCGCTTCTTTATTCAACTCGCGATTGCAACGCTGCAGCCAAGTTTGAGCACTCAACGTGTTTGCACCTCCTAGCTGCTCTGCGCTCCTGGTACAAATGGATGGAATGTCTTAAAAGTTTTGTGTGTTTTTTTGAGAGGTTTTCTTAAAAGGAATTAGGTAACTACCGAAGATATCGAGTATTACTAATGGATGATCATGCTATTTATTTGTTTAGGAAACTGATGATCTGTCATCTTCTTGCACTCACGGACTCACCGCAAAAAAATTGCGCTGTCTGCCTTAAATTCTAATCATATCCTAATCCTAACTAATATTATAAATGCGTAAGTAACTGTGATTGTCTGTCTGTCTGTTACTCTTTCACGCCAAAACTACTCAACGAATATGCATGAAATATATTGGTATATATATGGTCTAGACCCCGAGAAAGAACATAGGCTACTTTTTATCCCCGAATTTCCACGGGATAATTTTTTGAGGCGAAGCGAAGTTCGCGAGAACAGCTAGTACGTTATAAATGTAAGTTTAGGCATTTGTTCTAGTACCTACCAACTAGCAGTGAAACGCGAATGGCAGATGATCAATGCGACTCTCACTATAATTGTTCGCATCCAAATTTACACATCCCAAATTGATATGGCAAAATAAACACGCCACATTCACAGGGCGATGCGAGAAACGAAACGACGAAATATCGCAAATTCGTTAAGCAATTTTTATAATGGTTTGCCATTATTGGGAACAGTATTAAAAATACAGTTCAAAAA
Source organism: Plutella xylostella (assembly GCF_932276165.1). Taxonomy (NCBI): domain Eukaryota; kingdom Metazoa; phylum Arthropoda; class Insecta; order Lepidoptera; family Plutellidae; genus Plutella; species Plutella xylostella. Next base: position 9,099,402 of record NC_064005.1, read on the forward strand.
CTTTGTCATCGTCTTTTAGGCAAAGCGTGGCTTACGGGAAAACTAGTAAATTATAATTTAACTACATTATTAAATATGTACTGCCTTGCACAGGAATAAATTGGGCGTGAGTGTTGATGTTATGTTATTCCAATTCCAGCATGGAATCTGTCACTAGTTGAACCTTACGCAAACATAATAATCAGCCTGTAGATATGTTATGAAGCCACCATGTTTGCTGTGTGCTTAAATCATTACCAGTAAACGGGAGCTGTGATGCCATCCGTGATTCTTGATGACATTAATTAATGTTATTACACTGGTTTGTTGGATCAGAGTAAAAATATCAGAGACACTACTTTTCGAGATAGGGTTAAAATGCCGTCTTTTCATACAGCATTCTAAACCATAAGTTTATCTGGTACAAAACGAGTTTTTCGGATTCATGATGTTGTAAGTTGTTGTTGTCAAACTTATAATAACTATTATTTTCTGTTGGACATTGTAAGAGCATACATTCGTGAGAAAAATGAATAAGTTCCAGTGAGAAAATCACAAAAAATTTCAGCAAAACGGGCTATAGAATAACGTCAGGATTGGATGTGTGAGGGCCTATCACGGGTTAACGTGACAATTCGATTCTATTTTCCATACTACACAAACATATGGAAAAAGAACAGCGCCAAAGTAGTCACTTTTGAACTTACAAATGATGATGGGCACAAATCTATGGAAGCTGGGACCAGCACCAATAGAAATTTGTAATACGTAGTTGAAAAGGTATTTTTTAGCAGAGTATGAATAACGGAAGCGCCAGTCTTGATTTACTGTCCAATTAGAATAATCGTACCTTGAAAGTTTTTATATTTTATTTCTGTAATTTTAATGTTTTTGTTAGTTTTTCATATTCATTTTTAATTTTTATAACAAAATGATCATATTTCATATATTGTTATCTCAGTAAATAAAACCAGTTGAAAGTATTTTTTCCAATTTCAATAATACGTGTTTACTTGTATTACGCCCTAACTGTCATCAGAAGAGAGTGCAATGCCATAGAAAAATACTTCCTTCCGACGAATATATTTCAAAATGGACAACTTTTACGGATTTGTCGTAATAATACTTTTTTGCTTACTTGAAAAGAGCTATCCAACGATGTATGTCTCGTCTTTATTGGACATAGGTCCCAAAACGCCCATTGTCATTTGCCTTACAATTTGTCAGTGACAGTTGACGATACGCAACGTAAACGAAGGTTCGAATCTTGTAATCGCTGCACAATTTTTCATATACCTACTTACGACTTTCGTGCTATAGTTACTTAATAATTATTTAGTGCAATAATTTTACATAATGACGTCACTATAATATTAAGTACCGATTAGCGTAAGCAAGCAAACACTTACCCTCTCCCAAACACACATTATTGTTTTATTAAGAACAGCGTCCGTGGTGCAGATTGTTAAGATTTATTACGCAACTTGGGTTCCTCTGACTTTGCTTTTGGACCCTAATAAAGGGCTAAGTGTCCCTTATGGCAGTTAAACGCATCCATGGGGCTCCACGCACTGTGGTTGAAAACGCGCGGTTGCGTTCCTCGATATGGGTAAAAAACGCGGCGTTTACATTATCAATAAAACTGATTGAAACATGAAGAATAAAATGATATCGCTAGTTGAAGCTGACATATTTTTATTTTATAGCTTGGATTTTGGATACCCAACTTGTGATTATTGTTGTTGTTACGTGTTGTATAGTTATTTAATTATTATTGTTATAACATTAGTTTAAAAAATACTTAATCACAAGCATTCTTTATTAAAATTATATAATGAATTAAAGCCAGTTCTATCGATAACCTTTGGCAATACGGTAAAATCATAAAAATAAGGCCAAAGAAACTTTTTTCTTACTGAAAATGTGACGATAAATAATCGCGGCGTCCCAACCGCTTGGAACCGCCGCTGCCATTCCAAGAAACAAAGTGCAAATGACACCATTATACGGAATTATTTACGACGAACATAGACAAGTTTATTGCTGCTACATTAGCAGGCATTAGCTTGTAAAACTTTATATGGAAAATTTTGCGGCATCGGGTAAATGAGAGATTTTCAACCATAGACAAAAACCGATTATAGATGGCGCTAGTAAAACTGCATACTCATCAGTACTGCGTTTTTTTTAGCCGGCATGAATTCCTGTCCTTTGAGCCAACACAAAAACCCAATAGATGTAAATTCAACCATATGCAATAACTAGCTGTTATATTATGCATAATATTAAGTGTTAACTAGTTTAAGACAGCTTTGTACCATTTATGACATCTTCCGTCCGAAGAATGCAGCTCACAAAAAACGACAGGCCGGATGCCATCTATTGGTCGATTTTGGAACTTTTACATGTCAAAAGAAAATCTCCCATTCTTGAGACGAAGAAAGTAGCGGTAATGTGGCAGTAACTTTTTGTGACGCGCGTATGTGGAGTGGTGATGCTTTCGGTTCTGAGACTGTAGATAGATAGATAGATAGATAGATTATTCTTTATTTGTACACAAGAATAGATTATACAAAGCTTAAATATAAACACATAGGTACAAAAAAGGCGGTCTTATCACTAAAAGCGATTTTTTCAAGACAACCTTTAGGTGGAAGAATATTTATGTTCAGATAGGGTCAAGTGTACTAAATAATTTATTAATTAAATATAAATACCTACAAACTAAACGATATACTTACGTGAAATTATACTTATGTAGTCATTGTTCAGGATTACCTACTTTCCTTGCCACGATTCGTCTTTATTGAATAATCTCGACGGTGTGGAAACATGACGGGGAAAAATATAGCGAAGATACCTGTGCTGTACTGAACAGTTTGTTTAGGAAACCGTTATGGTAGAGTGGTAGACCGTCATGAAAAATAGTACAAATTTTACCGTGAAGCAGGTTCCGTCTCTGATTATTATACAAGAGCTGGTATAATCAGTATGGACCTTAGGTTAGGTTACCTACGTTTCCAGTAAACTTCAAATTACTTAAAGTGATCGAAAAACTAGCAATCAGTAAGCACTCAGAATACTGAACCTAAACACCAACCAACGTTTAATTTTTGACGCATTAAACAAACATTACCATGAATTTTATTTAAGGCCTAAAAACGTAGACTTGGTTATATAAAATGTAATGCATCATGATTTAGTACATTTCCCTGCATGCCTTAACGCTCATATGTTTATTTAAGATCTATCATAAAATAGTGTGCATTGCATTTATGTAGTTTATAGTTCAGATCGGTTTTATGTATCCCACATTTATGTGGATTCGTTTAACAAAATATTTTTATGGAAATGTGCAAAAGTTACTATGTAAGTATGTTGAATTTTTCTTATACAATTATTTATGATCAAACGAATTTACCTGTACCTGTAAGTGAAGTTCGATCAGTAAAATTATCTGAGCAGCTTTATTCGACGCCATTTGCGTTTTTACGCCAAAAATAGTTTTAATTAACGGCCGTGATTTGAAAGTGTATCTCTATAGTGAATTCTGCATGCGAAAGGTGAAGCCTGAAAGTTTTTTGTGAAAAAAAATACCGTGACATGTAAGAACTATTCAGTTACAGCAAATGAATCGTGAAGGAAAATGCTGTGAATAATGCACATCTAGTAGGTACTAGCACTAGCACATCTAGAATATCTTTATGTGTGAACACTGTGAACACACCAAACCGCAGTGGACCATCGAGGTAGGAAATTGCGCAATCAGAGGAAGATAGTTTAGTTAGACCTTAAGTTCACGAAACAAGGTTCCGTCCGAGTCCTCTCAACTAATAGAACCGAAAGGAATACGGAGATCTACAGGATGTTGCAAAAAGGGTATACTAAGCCACAACCAGCATGTGCAGCATGGTATATCTAAGCCCGAAACCTAAATCAGAATTTCAAAATTCGCGAAAAACATTATTCATTTTCCTGTGACTTTTTACTATGGAGAATGAATAAAATAATCGCGAATTTTGAAATTCTGATTTTAATTTCGGGCTTAGATATACCATTTATGCTGGTTTCGGCTTAGTACCTATACCCTTTTTTCAACACTCTGTATTCTGCAGTCTACTGAACCGGCATGCATGATTCATGAAAAATAATTTCTTTACATCCTTAAGTTTTTTACTAATTGCGCCGCAATATAACTAACATTTAAGTTGTAGATAATAAATTGTAAGTACAACGGATTTACAAATAGATATTCTGTCTTCAAAATTAACATTTGAATAGAATATACACCGTATCGTACTAACTGTGAAAAAAATGTGCCACTCTATGCCAGCAAACATAAGAGCCAAAACTTTACAAAGCTGTTTCATTAGCAGAGGTTTTTTGTCATGCTTGTACCTAATTTGTGTTGAGGCAAAAAGGTGTGCGTCTACAATGGAGCACTAATTGCAATTTGTATGTTTAGAAACACTTGTGTACAGTTTTTTCAACCTTCTGCTGATTTACTATAATCAGTCACAGGTATTCTGCCTTTAAAGCTTGTAACTGCTTGAAGTCTGCCCGCGTGTTCAGTACAAGTATACATGCTCGCAAGACGTTCTGCGCACGGGATATTGGTTTCTAATCGGCCGGGAATGGAGAGATATGAATTTCCCCATGGTTATTACCTGAAAGATGGCAATATTTTCTATCATGTGAGTATGCTTATCTGAATCCCAGATAATGCTTTTACTGTGCAAGTGCAAGTGCTCTCTCTATAGTCAACAAGAATATCATGTTTCACATATTATATAGTAAATTATCTATAGAATTATATTTGGATTATAAAATTTATATAATGAACGATACTTAAAGTCAAAATTGACCTTTAAATCTGTTGTCCTATTGAAACAACTAGTGTTGCCACGAATAGTGATTTGGCCGAATACCGAATACCGAATATTCGGCCGGCGCTCTCAGCCGAATACCGAATATTCGGCCACCGAATATTCGGCAGGTGATCCAGTATAATTCAACAAGTTGAAGTTTTATTTAAAGAGTGTTCTTCTTAATCTTATGGCAGATCGGCAGATCCGTACAACTGGTGGTCAACCAACTCGAATCAGTAGCCAAACCTTATATATTTTGTTAAAATTACCTGTGTCTCAGTAGTAGGTATTGTATATTTATATTTTATAGCTGTTCCCGCGAGCTTCGCATCGCCTTAGAAAGTTTTCTCGTGGGAATTCCGGGATAAAAAGTAGTCTGTTGTTCTTTCTCAGGGTCTAGACCAAAGTATACCAAATTTCATTCAAATCCGTTCAATACGGTTCCCGCGCGCTTCCCTTCGCCTTAAAAAGTTTTCCCGTGGGAATTCCGGGATAAAAAGTAGCCTATGTTCTTTCTCAGGGTCTAGACCAATGTATACCAAATTTCATTTAAATCCGTTCAGTACTGTTCCCGCGCGCTTCCCTTCGCCTTAAAAAGTTTTCCCGTGGGAATTCCGGGATAAAAAGTAGCCTATGTTCTTTCTAAGGGTCTAGACCATATGTATACCAAATTTCATTCAAATCCGTTCAGTACTATTCCCGCGCGCTTCCCTTCGCCTTAAAAAGTTTTCCCGTGGGAATTCCGGGATAAAAAATAGCCTATGTTCTTTCCCAGGGTCCAAACCGTATGCATACCAAATTTCATTCAAATCCGTTCAGTAGTTTTGGCGTGAAAGAGTAACAGACAGACAGACAGACAGACAGACAGACAGACACAGTTACTTTCGCATTTATAATATTAGTTAGGATTAAGCGCAATTGTCTCTTACGAACAAATGCCTTTTTTTTGGGGGTAGGAGCAAAAAAAAGGAACAATTAAGATAAGAAACTCTTTTAATTAATAATAATATTCATAGTTTATTTACACTTTTTGTGGCATATTTACTATTGGGATATGTGCAAAATTGACCAATAATTGTTATCTGCACGAACCTGCACCTCTATGCCGCAGTAAACACTTCTGTCTAACTGGCCCTACCCACTGTTAACACCACTGCACAACACAAACTTAAGAATGGCCACTGCTAAGGACATCCTGGAGAAGCAGATGAGCATTGAGTCCACAATCACATCCCGGCTCAATGACTTCGAGAAGAGGCTCACTGCATCCACTGCTTCCGCTGACAAGACGACTGATCTCGGGGCCCTGGCCAAGGACTTCGCTTTGTTCAAGGAGATGGTTGTGGGTGTCCTACGCCTTCTGCAAGACCAAGTGGCCAGCCTGACAGGACGGGTCGAGGAGATGGACCGCCACAGTCGGCTTAATGCCCTATTGTTCACCGGCGTAGAAGAGCAGGATGGAGAGGACCCGGCAGCAGTCATCACAGGCATTGTGACAGGCAAGATGGGCTTGGCCGACTTCCAGCGGAGTCAGATCCATCACTGTGTAAGGATTGGTGCTACAAACCCAAGAAGGCCGCGACCAATCCTTGTCAAGCTGAACTCAATCTCGGCCAAAGCTTCAATATGGGGACGTAAGACGCAGCTGAAGTCGAGCGGCACTGTCGTTGGTGAGTTTCTCACAAAGAGTCGGCAGGAGTACTACGCCCGCGCGCGCCGACACTTCGGGGTCAGCGCGTGCTGGACCATGAATGGCGCAGTGCATATCAAGCTCGCTGACGGCAATAAGGTGACCATTGTCTCGGCGGCGCAGCTGGATGAGCTCTGCAGGAAGCATCCTGCAGTGGCTCCGACGACCACGGCGGCGGCCGCCAAGACTCCTGGAGAGAAGCCTGCGCCCAGGCAAAGCAAGCCAGTCACGAGGAGCAAGGCCACTATCCCAGCCAAGGACAGGCGTTAGAGCTGAGCGTGACATTCGTTTTTTTTCTCCTATAATTTGTCTACTAAGTTATTTGAACGTAGGTACTATTTTTTTATCTCACAAAATTCAGTAGATTAGATAATGCGTGCAACTTTTAAGGTTATTTTGTCTGTCACTTTGACACCGTCAATGTCATTAGTTGTCATTGTCAACCAGTTGTCACTAATTTACTTTTTTCCTTTTTTCTGTGTATAATGTAATCACGTTCCGTTTAACTTAAAACTTTTTATGTTTATTTTATTTTTGTTTGTGACATACATAGCGCTGCACTTAGAGGTGTATTGTATAGTGCAATCTATATTTATATTGTGTTATAAATTCGTAGGTATATAATTATATTTTATATTGTAGGTAAAATACGTAGTATATATATTTTCTAAATAAATATTATATTAGATTATAGGCATAAGTATATTATATTATTATAACTATGAGTACATATGACTCTGCCAATAGTGATGATGATACTTACCTTTCTTGCTCTTCCATTGGATCCATAAGTAGTTGTGATTTGTCGTACGTTCAGCTCTCATCTGGCCTCAATACAGAATTTTCGAATTGTCGGAAATCTCTGAATGTAGTTCACATCAACGCTCAGAGTATTCCCGCACACCATTCCGATATGCTTACGTCCTTCGATAACAACAACATTCATGCCGTTCTTGTTTCAGAATCCTGGCTAAAACCCTCACTCGACTCTTCTTTGTATCCACTACCTGGTTTCCAGCTCATCCGGAATGATCGCGTCAATAAAGGCGGTGGTGGAGTTGCTATATACCTTCGTAGCCACATTCCATACTCTATCATTAGTAAATCTCCGAGTGAGTATTCTGGGAAGGCAGAACACCTTCTCATAGAAGTACGTCTCGGCCACAGCAGGATTCTCCTCGGAGTTTACTACAGCCCCTCGATGACTGTCAATTACTTTGATTCTTTTGAAAAACTTCTTGATGATTACTCTCCTTTATTCGACAATACCATAGTCATGGGCGATTTCAATACTTGCCTTTTAAAGAACGATTCTCGATCCAAGTTTCTGCACTCCATTGTTACGTCTAAAAATCTGCACATCTTACCGTCAGATGCAACTCACCATCCGCCTAATTCAGATCCAACTTTTCTTGATTTGATTATCGTTTCCTCATTAGATCTCGTTATTAAGCATGGTCAGTTAGCAGCTGACTGCTTTTCTTACCACGATCTTCTTTACCTTTCATATAAGATTCGTACTCCAAAACCCAAGAAGCGTACCATTCTCCAGCGTAACTTTAAACAGGTGGACGAGCTGCAACTGTGTGAAGATGCTAAGGCTATTGACTGGGCACAGCTGAACGACATAGACGACATTGACGAGAGGGTCGCTCTGTTTAACTCTCTCCTCACCGATCTTTTTGATAAACATGCACCCCTCCGTCCAGTCCATGTTAAACAGCTGCCTGCCCCGTGGCTCACAGATGACATAAAGAGGCTCATGTCCAAACGTGATCACGCCAGATTTCGTTACAAGAAGCAACCCACTGAGGAGCACGAGCGGATGTACAAGGAGCTGAGAAATCGATGCAATAGAGTGTGTAGGGATGCGAAACGCCGACATATTCATAAAACTATAGAAAACTGTGATAATTCACAGTTATGGAACTTCCTGAAATCTTTGGGCATAGGGAAAACCAAGGCACTTTCAAACATCAACACTGACCTTACTGCTCTTAACAAGCATTTTTCAACCCCTCCTCTGATTCTGAATGATCAGATTAAAGCCACAACTCTAAGTCATCTTTCTGCTATGCCTTTCCCTGACTGCCCTTCATTCAATTTCAAACTTGTTTCTGGCCGCGACGTTAAGAGATGTATTTCGGCGATAACTAGCAAAGCAGTAGGCATTGATGATATCAGTGCCTCCATGGTAAATCCAATATTAGACGTTATTTTGCCTCACATAACCAACCTCATGAACCTTTCCCTCCTATCCAAATCCTTTCCTAGCTTATGGAAGAATGCATTTGTTCTTCCACTGCCAAAAGTCCCGAATCCTACGTCTTTGTCGCAATTTCGCCCAATTTCAATTTTACCTTTCCTCTCAAAAGTCCTCGAACGTCTTGTCTTTGAACAGTTTTCCAGTTTCCTATCCAACAACGATCTCCTTAACCCTCTCCAATCCGGCTTTCGACCAGGCCACAGTACAGTTACCGCCTTAATCAAAGTGACCGATGACATTCGTAGCAACATAGATAAGCAACACGTTACTGTACTTGCGTTGCTGGATTTCAGTAACGCATTTAATACGGTCGACTTTGATCTACTCATTGGTATTTTACGCACTCTTAACGTATCTCCGGCAGTCACTAGTTGGTTCGAGTCTTACCTCAAGGGACGCAAGCAGTGTGTACGTACCGACAGCGAGAGTTCAACTTGGTGTCCAGTACTTGCTGGCGTCCCTCAAGGCGGCGTTCTTTCTCCTTTACTTTTTTCTTTGTTCATAAACATCTTAGCCAATAAACTCACTTCTCTCTACCACCTATATGCGGATGATCTCCAGCTCTACACTAGTGCACCTCCAGAACACCTCAACTCTGCTATTAGCCTCATCAACACCAATTTGGAGATTATCTCCAAGTGGGTGAAATCTTTTGGTCTGCTATTAAATCCCACTAAGTCACAAGCAATCGTTTTTGGCAGCTCCAGAATGCTACGCAAGATTGACTTTGCAGCTGCGATGAGGGTCAGGTATGACCAATCGGACATACCATATGTGGCTTCAGTAAAAAATCTCGGCGTGATCATGGACAACACTCTCTCTTGGGTTCCCCAAGTTGATGCTGTGAGCAGGAAGCTTTTTGCATCTTTCCACTCTCTTAAACGCTTGCAGTATTTCCTACCGTTTAACACTAAAGTTACGCTGGCACAGTCTCTACTGCTCCCAATTCTCGATTACGCTGACGTAAGCTATCTTGACCTCACTGAAGAGCTACTCAACAAACTCGAACGTCTCCAGAACTTATGTATCCGATTCATTTTTGGATTACGTAAGTACGATCACATTTCTGAGTATCGTGCTCAATTGAAGTGGCTCCCAATTCGCCTTCGCCGGAATACTCACATTCTCAACATGTTATTCAATGTTTTGAATAACCCTTCTTCCCCCCAATATCTCAAATCTAAGTTTTCATTCCTATGTTCCCACGGCCGAGCGTTGAGATCTACAGAGAACAAGATGTTGAGTGTGCCTGATCGTAACGCTGCTTCTTATAGTGACTCGTTTGCTGTGAAGGCGGCGTGTCTGTGGAACACCTTGCCCGTGAACGTACGACTATCACCTTCGCTTGCTACCTTTAAAAAGAGCGTAAAGGATCACTATTATCAGACCTTAGGTTGGAAATTATAATTATGTAAGTAAGTATATGTATGTATTAATATAGCCAGTATATATTAAGTGTATTTTGTCTCTTAGGTATATGTGTATTTATATTATTATTTAAGTAGGTTGAATAGGTAGTATAATTCTAGTTTATAAGATTATTTTGGACATGCTTAATGTAGTCTCAGTTACTTATATGTATGCATTTACTGTTTTTCTTTTTATTATTGTATAAAAGAGTTTTGTTAAATTTACCTGAGTTTTCCACCAACCAAGGGTTGGCTGGAAGAAATTGCTTTTTGGCAATAAGCCCGCCTTTGTGTACTAACTTCTTCTTCATTTGTATTTTGTCTGTGTATGTTATTTTTTTTTTAAGTATGCAATAAAGTGTCTATAAATAAATGCCGAAAAACTTGTCTAAATTCATCACAATTTGCCTTTAATGAATTTTAAATATTAAAAATACATATTTTGTATTCAGGTTTTTGCAATTAATGATTGTTTGATAGTTAAATGTTTCGATAAAATAGTTTTTTATTCCCTTTTGTAAGATATTTGCTACTTTTTTAAGTATTCGGTATTCGGCCGAATACTACTCACTATTCGGCCGAATACCGAATACTGAAAAAACTGGCCGAATAGGCCGAATACCGAATAGTTGCCGAATATTCGTGGCATCTCTAGAAACAACCATTATGTATTATATTCCTGCTCTTTTGAACTTTATACAGATAATCATTCAGTGAAGTGTAACAGTATAATTAGATAGCCGATTGTCCATTCCATAAAAAACGGCTGAGTATTTTTATACACAGCTACTATTGTACCTATCAGTAGGTAATATTATGTTGTAGGCACATAGAAAACTGTTTTTATGGTTATAGAAATGGTTAGCCCACAATAATGTATCTAAAGTATACAATTAATACTGCAGCTTATATTTTTTCTAAATATACCTTAATGTATTTAATTCATACATTATTATTATGTACGAGTATGTAAAGTCGTGCGGTTAACATTAAACCAGTTCTATACAGGGTGGCCCAAAGAGTGACGTCCAAAGGAAAATGTTTGATTCCTTAGGTCAAGGGGTGGCCAAATCACCCCCATGTATGTTCAGCAATTTTTAGTAGTTTAGGAGTTATGATTTTTTTTCCAATTTTTCTACGAAAATCGACCTCAGTGGATTAATTATGTTTTATTATTGTTTTGGATAACTTTTTTAAAGTATTTTTTATTTTTGTGTCATCCTCTTAAGATGTTCTTTTAAGCATAAAAGTTTCAGCTTCCTAGCTGTAATGTAAGTTAGTTATTTTTATGTCGAAAGTTCAAATTATATCATCGAGCTAGACTGCTCTGAATTTTCTACTTGAAATTAAAAATTGAAAAAGATATTCTCATGGTCCCTTCTTAATTTTAAAAACTCCGCAACATTCCAAAATTGCATAAAAATAAAAATAAACTATTGCTTAATGGGGTATTATTTGCAGAAAAAAGCCATCAAAGGTACCTGGGTGGAAATTACCTAATTAGTAAATTGTTTCAGAAAGTTGAAATATTTCTGTTATGTCATTACTAAGGACTAATTAAGTTAGAAAATGTACCAAATTAAAGGGAAAATTAAATTATCTAGTATTATTTTTATTTAAGTTACATTTTTTAATGTAAATTCTTAGTAAAATGTTTTAATCTGAGTAGTAAGATTTATGAGATAATTGTATTATTAATAATAAGTAAATAAACTCAAATAATAATTTTACACATTTACTCACTCAAAATGACGACCTCCCATAGCAATACACAACCTACATCTACGCAAGAAATTTTCTTTAAGTCGCCTATACGCTTCTCTGTTTCATTCAGATGTAACTTTTTGACAGATGTCACATTTTTGAGAAAAGGTACTTTTTTTACATGTTTAACGTTTTGACAAATGTCATATTTTTTACATTTGTCACTTTTTTGACTTAAAGAAAATTTCTTGCGTAGATGTAGGTTGTGTATTGCTATGGGAGGTCGCCATTTTGAAAATTTATTGTGAGTAAATGTGTAAAATAATTATTAGAGTTTATTTACTTATTATTAATAAAAAAATTATCTCATAAATCTTACTACTCAGACTAAAACATTTTTCTAAGAATTTACATTAAAAAATGTAACGTAAATTTTAAAAAAAAAAGTAAATAATTTGATTTTCCCTTTAATTTGATACATTTTCTAACTTAATTAGTCCTTAGTAATGACATAACAGGAATATTTCAACTTTCTGAAACAATTTACTAATTAGGTAATTTCCACCCAGGTACCTTTGAAGGCTTTTTTCTGCAAATAATACCCTATTAAGCAATAGTTTATTTTTATTTTTATGTAATTTTGGAACCTTGCGGAGTTTTTAAAATTAATAAGGGACCATGAGAATATCTTTTTCAATTTTTAATTTCAAGTAGAAAATTCAGAGCAGTCTAGCTCGATGATATAATTTGAACTTTCGACATAAAAATAACTAACTTACATTACAGCTAGGAAGCTGAAACTTTTATGCTTAAAATAACATCTTAAGAGGATGACACAAAAATAAAAAATACTTTAAAAAAGTTATCCCAAACAATAATAAAACATAATTAATCCACTGAGGTCGATTTTCGTAGAAAAATTGGAAAAAAAATCATAACTCCTAAACTACTAAAAATTGCTGAACATACATGGGGGTGATTTGGCTACCCCTTGACCTAAGGAATCAAACATTTTCCTTTGGACGTCACTCTTTGGGCCACCCTGTATATTCTATAAGTCGGTGATTACGTTTAAATGCCAGCAAAAACATTGCATACAAGACAAGCTTAGTGTTCGGATTAATAACCACATAGTGCCTAGCTTAGCTACCATTCAATAGCCTGGGAACTTGGGAACGCTGTTTTTTTGTGACTACTACCTACCTACTATACAGGGTGTTGCAAAAAGGGTATACTAAGCCGAAACCTACATGTGCAGCATGTTATATCTAAGCCCGAAACTGAAATCAGAATTAGAAAATTCGCGATAGAAAATCGCAACTTTGTTGGTCACGTGACTTTTTACTATGGAAAAAAAATATTTTTTTTTGCGAATTTCCATTTTCTGATTTCAGTTTCGGGCTTAGATATAACATGCTGCACATGTAGGATTCGGCTTAGTATACCAATTTTGCAACACCCTGTATAGCAACTTTAACTGAATGTTATACGTACTGTATTTTTTCAAGATAGCATTTTGTTTAGCTTTTCTTAACCAGCCACTACCTCCCACCTGTGCCTCAGATCTGGAGCCCTATTGCAAATTCCAAACGAAATAATACACTCACGTGCAAAGAAACAGACTCACTTGCAAAATGCACACACCAAAAAGCCCCAGGTTTTTAAACATTGTAAAGGAAATTTGTACAATATATTTACATTTTTAGTTGGTAATATTCTGATGCACCGTGAAATGTATTTACATCATTAAGTTACATTGAAGGCATCATTAAGTTAGTTTTTTTCTGTTTAGAAGTAATTTGGTGATTTTCTCAATGGAACTTTTTCATTGCCCGTGAGTGTACTTATGATTTTTATTTAGTGTCAAGTGTAATTCAATACATTTCGAATCCGAGCATGCTTGTCAAAGCAAGTTAACAATAGGTGCAATGTTGTTGTACTCGTATATTTACGATCCGCCAAACGTAGATATTATGGCTTTTCAGCTATTTCTGGAGCAAACCCAGGTCCAACAGTGGAATTTAATGTTACGAATGTGTGCGTGTGTGCATGTGCATGTGTATGAATTGAATACAGTCTCAAGTTAACCTTCATCCATAAACCGACTCTTAAATATAGTTTTAGCATGACTGAAACAATTAAACGACTAAATAGCTTCAATGGTCTGTAAACCGCATATATATTCCACCACCGCAACAAATCCAACGGAGGGCCCATGTCATTACAGCTAAAACTAGTGAGCCATTTATTTATAGTTCTCTCGGAGCAAATTAGAAGATTCAGTAGTACAGAGGCGAGCGGCGGCGCGCGCGCTTGTGGAACCAATATGGCGGACGCACGATCGAACGCCGCGCGGTTTTCGAAAAGAAAAGTGTTCGAATTTTGAAAATGACGTGTGGCATTTGTTTCTTCTTTACCGGGAATGGCCAGTTGTGCTGTGCTTGTGACTTGTGACGTGACGGTTAATTTGAAGTGATTGAATTTTGGATATCTAAGATTCAGGTATTTTTTTATTTATTAAGGCCCTGTTTCACAATGTCTGGTTAGTGGCTACCTGTGACATAAAGTAGATGCTGTCACACTCTGTTATTATTTTTTTGACAGTGACAGCATGTATCATTTATGTATTTATCTCACAGGTAGCCACTAACCAGACATTGTGAAACAGGGCCTAAGTATAATTATGATGTAGGTAGTTTTTAAAAGGTTATTTGATTTAAACAACATTTACCTTAAGATATTAGAATTATTAATCATCCAAATCTTAGGTGCGATAGAGACGTTCTGAAACATCATGAAATTGAGGATTTCTTCTTAGCAATAAAAGATTAAAAATGCGTGAGGATTTCTTCTTAGCAATAAAAGATTATTTATCCAATTTTCTATATAACGAAAACATAAGTACCTATTTTAATTGTTCTAGTTTTATATAGACCACCACTGTAGGAAATATTTACTTCAGCGTGCCATAAAAATGTTGTAAGTATAATAAATTTATGGCTTCCTGATGAACCATGACCACAACACATTCGTTAACACTGTATATATTACAGTCATAATTGTGTTTAATTGTTTGTACATAGGTTCGTCTATATTTTGACGTTATTGTACTATTTTCAATAACAACGCCCAGTTATTGTGTGTATGTAGTGGAAAACATCGTGAGGAAACCTGCACATCTAGGTTCTAGATGTGTATTCTAAGTGCATTGTACTTATTCCAAAACGGTGATATGGTTCGCAACCTATCACGTGAGTACAAATGTGCTGCGAAAAGTGGGTGGCTCACTTGTGAGCCACCTCTGACTACCCCTTCGGCGATTACAGTCGTGAGAGCATATACATATACATACGCCCAGTTATTAATTATTGTATAAGCATTTTGTCGTAAATACCTAGAAAATTCAGTGTAAACAAGGATGGACTTGTAAAAATTGTTATTCTATGGTGTTGTAACTTTTTTCCTCGAGCTTACCGTCGCCCTAAATGTTTTTTTTTTTCCGGTGGAAACGTTTTTCTGTTATCTTATATTTTCCAACGTAACCGTATATAGGATTAATACATAACGGTTAAAGACGTGTCAAATCTCTTGTCTTGTAATTAACAAGGTTTTGCAAATATCTAACTGGTATAATTTAAGTTGAAAATTTAGGAGTCCTTTTTAAGAATAGAGTTTTTTCAGCTTCATCTAGAGTATTTATCCTTACGGAGAAAAACTACTAACAAAAGCCCACTCCCAAATACGACACAAATAGACAGGTTTTGCTCATATTTCGATGTTCGAAAATCGTTGCAAATCACCCCGGGCTGAGTGAAAAGCACTTATCACAGATTACACTACAGACTAAGTTTTGGCAGAGATAATACTAATATGAATTTTAGTAAAAATTCTGCATGTGAGACTGAATTAAAACCAGCGTAACTTTATCAATAACAAAGAAAATCCTTTATGAGAAAGTATAGTTCACTTTTTCAGTAAGAAAATACTTATACGTATGTAGTACAGACGATATGCAGAAGATAGTATATTGTAGTTTCAATATCTGGAAAAAAAGATTATTTCAGCGTTTCATTTAAGCTTCTAGCATTCAGTTCAGTAAGAGAATACACTCGAGTTGGTAATGTAGGTTTTTACAAATAACTGTATTTGTAAAATTGCCTATATACAATTATATAGGTATGTGGAAAATTATTTTTCGAATTTATAAAAACAAACCTAAAAGTATCTAGTATATCATCATACCGAAAGTAATGTTAGTCAAAAATAAATGTCTGACTCTGTATTGAATTAGACACTAATTAAGTAACTTCGTTTTGACATCGCGATAAGTAAAATTACTCTAAACGGACTGTAGCAAAAGGAACAAGATTGTATTGCCTGGCGAACGCAACACTGTCAACTGGTATTGTTAGTTTTGACAGATCAATAATGGTTATTCTTCTGTACCTAATAAATTTTGCTGTGAAGACCCTGATAGGTTATCATAGAATAGATAGACATGACAATTTTTTACCAACTCTGAAAAAAAGAAGCAAATTATCAATTTGTATGTACAACAATGTAACAAATAAAAAAAAAATGGCCACACACTAACAAAACTCTTTAAAATTGCAAAAACTAATTGAATATTATAAATATTTAAAAATATTTTTTTATAAATCATTTTAATTTCCTAGATCTGTGTTGTCGTTTTTGTTAGAAAAAGTTTAGAAACTTACAATTACTCTGACATAATTATGTAGGCAACAAAAATAATTTACTATTGTAAGATAACCTTCCTGCACCAGCATTAATGCTCCTAAAAACAATTTAATATTGTCAGATTATCTGTTTATTATTAACAGCACCTTTCTTTACCCTCCCGAATCTCTCATCTCTTCTACAACTCTCACTCGCTACTCTTTGCGCCCGTGAGTACAATAACAGCATCTTTACCCTCCCGAATCTCTCGTCTCTTCTATAACACACACTCGCTACTCTTTGCCCGCGGGTCCCCTATAACCATCGCGTGGGACTGTGCTGTACCTGTCCAATTGAAACATCCTCTATGACGGTGACACCAGAGTCTCTCGGTGCGAATATCACCGCCATTCATTAGTCACAAGGTCGCTTATCGGTGGTAATCGTCCACCAATAGGTATCGGTATCGGAGCAAACCTATTGTCATTTATAAATGTATGGAGAAACGGCGTCGGCAATGATAGATCTTGATATCCGAAATAAGGAATTATTATTATTATTTTGGTTTCTGACTTATTTCAGCTCGGTTTCTTCTATAAGAACCGGTGATTGATGATGCACACGGGCCTAGGCCAAGTGAGCATCATTTTCTAAAGTTGTAGATGTTTGTCTTTGAGATGGCTGGTCGGTTTGCAAGAACTTGCGAACTAATCTGCATGTATTCAATATGGCTGCTTTTTGTAAGATGGTGTAGGTATGTGTAGGAAGATCTAACGCTTTTAATGATTGGTCTAACTGTTTCGGTATAACTCCTGTTGTTGATAATACTATGGGTACTATAGACGCTGATTTTAAACGCCACATGCGGGTTACTTCGTCTTTAAGGTCGGTATATTTGCTTAGTTTTTCTGAGATTGTGCTTTGTAGATTGTGAGTATTAGGAATTGCAATGTCTATAATCTGGGCAGTTTTTTGTTGCTTGTGTATTATGGTAATGTCGGGTCTATTGAAGTGAGTGGTTCGATCTGTTAAAATAGCTCTATCGAAGTAAAGTTTGTGTGTATTGCTTTCTAGAACAACTTCTGGAACATATTTGTAGTACGGTATGGCTGGTTGCGGTAGGAGACTATACTTTATTGCGAGCTGTTGATGAATTATATTTGCGACTTGGTCATGACGATGTTTATACTCAGTTTGGACTCTAGATTTACATGCGCCTGTAATATGTTGGATTGTTTCTGGTGCTGAGTTGCATTTGCGGCATTTATCATTCTGGGAGCCTGGTAGTTTCATGATGTGCTTCTGATAGTTCTTGGTTTCAATGACTTGGTCTTGTATTGCGATGATGAATCCTTCAGTCTCCGGGAAGAGTTCCCCGCGACGGAGCCACTCGTGCGACGCAAGCTTGTCGACGTTGGGTTGGCTCAGGTCGTGGGGGTGTCTTCCATGAAGAGATTTTCCGCTCCACTCACGTAATTTGTCGTCTTTTTCTAGTTGTTCTTCATTAGGTTGTGATTCGTAGTCTCTAAGGTTTAGGGGAGTTAATTTACTATCAGTATTTACTATTTCTTTGTAAATTGTGGATGTTTTGGCTTTTTCATGGAAGTAGTGTCGGAGCGATTGGATTTGCTTGTTATGTAGGTTCTTGATGTCTATAATACCTCGTCCACCTTCACTTCGCGGCAATGTTTGTCGTTGTATGCAAGCTCTGGGGTGATGTTTCCTAAATTTAGTCATAGTTGTGTTTACAATGCGTTGTAGGTTCTTTAATTCTGTTTTGGACCAGTTAATTATTCCAAAAGAGTAAGTTAAAATAGGTATAGCATAGGTGTTAATTGCTTTGACTGTATTTGCTGAATTAAGTTGAGTTTTTAAAATTGAGTTTAGTCTGTGTTTGAATTGTTGAATAAGTTTGGTTTTGGTATCTTTGTACTGTATCTGTTTATTTTGACATTTTTTATTATTATTATTATTATATGTTCTCTTATATTTTCACTCCTTTTGGAGGTATATTCCCTATCTCACGGGCGTAAGCCAAGTGAGGAGGGCCTAAATTTGGGATGAAATGACGGAGGTTGTGAGGAATTTTCTGGTGATGCGGCATGTGTTTAATATGGTGGCTTTTTGTAGGGTGTAAATGATAGATTTTGGGACGTTAATGGTTTCCAGGCTATTTTTAAGGGTTTTTGGGATGATTCCAGTCGATGATAAAACTATAGGGACGATGTGAATTGATTGGGCGCGCCACTGGGTTTTATTATTATTATTATTAATGCCGATGAAGTAGACGCACTTGTGTGGCATTGCAACCAGTTGTACTGTACGTAAAATTATTGTTATCAGCCAAAATTTTCATCTTCAGCGTTTCAGTTGTTGACTGCAAGGGGTGTGCCGGACGTAATTGTAAGTTATACTCGTAGTGTTGATACGTCACTTGGGGTGGCTTTGCAGCCTTTGAAGGTTTTTGCTTGATGCTTCTTAACAATCTCTAAAGTCATCATCATTATTTGATAACCAAAGTCATCATCAGTATTTGACTACTGCGCCAGCCCCCGTAAAATACCTACACACCTATATTTACAAAACAATAATTTATTTATGTAAAAGTATAATTCAAAACACGGCAATTTGCAAAGGAAAACATTGTCGAAGTCTTTACTTAAATTGTCGGCGACAAACCACTCTCCTACAACAGAACATTAAAGCCCCAATCGGTTCCTTTTAGGCTAATAATGTTGCTAGGCTCACGGATTACAGGGTTGCCACAACAACGCGAAACGGGAATATTAATATAATCACCGCCCACGCGCTAAGCAAACCAAATCTGGCGAGGTTCAAAGGACTGTAGGTTACTGTGTATTTTTTTATATAGATATTGGAGTTTCTTTAATGGCTAAAGGTTATGATAAAGTACCATTGCTGTTTTGATTTGAAAAATAATATACCTTAGATAAAGTTTGATCAGATTCGGGATATAGTACTACATCAGCGTAATTATCTATAATTATGAACTATAACTCTATGAGTGTAGCAGGTATAAGGATATAATCTAGGGGCCAGTTGCACAAACATATTAAATGTAGATTTAGTGTCAAATCTCGATTTAAGCCATAAATTTGTATGAAGTGACTTTTCTTAAATCGAGATTACTAGATTTAATATGTTTGTCACCCTAAGAATTTTCAGATTTTTATCCTAATTCAGGTTCACTATTCACAATATAATAGTCTAGTAATGTTTAAACGGATTTAAGTAAGAAATTCTTGTAAAAAAATACTTAGAATGCTCATCACGACTTCAAACACGAACAAAAGAAGATCACACGACTAAGCTAGACATGAGAAGAGCTGTCAACTGAACAAAATGACACAGAGTTATAATTAACAGCAAATAGCTCACGACTTACATCTATTATTATGAAAACATTGCAACAGCTATACTTATTGCATTGAAAGGTATCAAGTTCACAAGGATTTGAATATTCCATACAAATTAATTGAAAATACAAAATTTGTTCTACCACAGAATAATGTAATCACAGCTGGATATATTTAGATGGATGTATGGTATATAAGATCACTACCAAGGTACGCGACAGTTTCATCCAAATGGGGCCTGCAGAGGAAACCAAGGTGTGGATGTAGAAACCGTGGTCACATCGAGGATTCCGTGTTATTCAAACCATCGATCGATAGATCCCATGGGTATAAAATTTATGGATAGACCATGAAAAAATTCACCGTATGAACAATTGAACATTATTCGCACTTTTATTGCTACCACCGATCCCTTGCTAACCGTACAAGCCAAGCCATGCATCAAATTGAATGACCACAACAAGAGATGAACTCAAAAGTCCATTTATTTCAATAAATTCCTCAAAGAGCGAATATTTCGGACCCGTATATCACGGGGCGGAAGTTGTGTCTCACAATTTAGATTGACAAATGGTTACCTACATCCGGTGTGGATGAAAATTCCGATTGTTTCATATTGGACGTAATAAAGAACAGGGCGGTTATTCTGGACACACGAACAAGCCATCGCAAGTTCACGATCGCACCCGGAGGGTTACTCTTTATTGACGAAAAACGAACGAACGGGATCTGTCGTACATTCGACACAAAGTCAAAGTCTATGTTTTGCTTCATTTGTATACTGGCGGCGGCGCTGCATTTTACCTATTTAATTTGTGTCTGCAAACATTTCCTTACCACTATTTTATTATTATTATAAATTCTTTATTGCACATAAAAACATTGTACAAAGGCGAACTTAATGCTAGTAGCATTCTCTACCAGTTAACCTTTGGTGGTGTCGAGAAAGTGGTTGGTAGTGCGATAGGCTGAGAGGAGAGAAGTTTACCAGTATTTTATCCTATCAAAACTTACACTTCAGCCTTGGAGTCTCACAGTCCCCTCAGAAAATCGCATTTTAACATTGAAATCGCGTTGTCAACGCTGTTGTACGCAGAATAGGGGCTGGCCTATTGCCCCGTTGGCTTCGTTAGTGGATCACCGGCCGTGAAAGTGCTCTTAATAAAGGACTCAATATCAAATACATTGTAGTGCGTTATTGCTTGCTCTAGTTCGGAATATTAGACGTCTATTTCTCATGTAAAATGAATAAAACGGTTGGTATTTGTTAAACAGTAAAACTCTCAGAACGTTCCAAATTAAACTTGCATTATAACAATGAAGCGAATGCGAAATTAAAACAAGTTTTTATGCATGATCTAGTGATAGAGTGAGTCGTAAAGTAAATAGGGTTGTCAGAGACAAAATACATTTTCATTAATTTCCCATCATCCACAATTGGTTCCACCATAAAGTTTTTATCTGTGGTAACGATAAAATTATTATTCTGTCCACAATGAAAAACCCAGTAGGAGGCAAATTGACATTAATGAAAGACCGATCAGAAATAAACATGCTGATGGAAACAGTATAATAGAATAATTAAACCACCGCGATAAATTATTATAAATAAAAGAAATACAGAGATGATCACAATTTGACGGCATCTTATTTTCAAAATGGTTTATCCAATTCAAACTCACAGCGTCGTTTGGAAAGTCGTTTTAATTTGTTTAGCTCAATGAAATGTAGCTGCTAATAGATATACATAAATGATCGTAATTCTTTCTTCTAATCTTTTTTTAAGCACGTACTTCATTTGTTTGTGGCCCCGTGTTTATAATAATATATGTCAGACAATCAATGTTTGTATGCATACTAGCAATAGGAAATCATTTATCTGTGTTTGTTGAATCATTGCGGTTTGGGTGCCGGCTGTGCAGTATTATTGAAGTTAATTCACCAAACATGTAGGTAATTTCATTTTGATAAATTTGATAATGGCAATAGGTTGTAATATTTAATTAGAGAATTATTATGTGTGTCCCTTGCCACGGATTTCTACCCTTTTCAAAGCAAGTAATATAAAAAAGTCTTCACAGTAGAATTAATTAAGATCATAAACCTTTACTACCTTCTGAGTGGAATAACTAGGTTGAAATTTCCTCTAATCATCATTAAATGCGGTAAGTAAGTGAAGAAAAATTTTATGCAAAAAAAGTGTCGTCAACTATTTTTTGTCAAGATGTTTACGCGTGGTACAAGGCACAGCATTGGACGCTGAAACAATTATAGCATATCGTTTAAGAAAGTAGTGGCACTTTCCACCAATCACAGCGCTAAGGGTATGTAAACTTGAATTTAGGTAAAGATGCCAATTTAAATCAAAACTTTCTTTTTCATACCAATGAGCAAGTTCTCCATTGAACCATTTTTCCAGAGATTGCACAAAATTATTCGAATTCATTGTATTTTTTACAAAATTATAAAAAAAAACTGTATTGAAGGGCATGGGACACCCTGTATAATATGTTAGCATTGTGAATCTCAAACTAAATCTTACTGGTGTAGGTACACCAATAAACAGTGTATAACTTGGGCCGCTTCCCAGATAATCATCAGCTATGTCGTGTTGTGCAGTTCTATTAGTCGTAATTGATGCAGTTACGTCGCCGACACCGCACACTATCACGACGCTCAGTGGCTGCAGGAGTTGTCACGTGGCGCGCGATTGGCTGTGAGATACGATCGCTTCGGCTACCATTGGTGGTTGATGAATATGCTGAGTGAGTAGATATGTACTGTGTTGTGTCGAAATTTTAGGGTGAATTACAAACTGTTTTATTGAAAAGAGACGCAAGTCAAATATAGTGTTAAAATTATTTGATGCAGATTGAAGTCATGATTTTTTCTTCTGTACTTAGGTATGTAGATAAATAATAAAAAAAAATAGGTATTTACTTAATTCTCAGGTTCATTCTATTTGACAGTATGAAAAAACTCCTCCTTGTTACGAGACGTTTAAAAGTAAAAACCAGCCTATATGTATTGTAAAACAACAAAAAAGATAAATCGGAAAACAAGATGATCCTCAAAACTAACACACTTAACTTATGCGAGTATGTCCACACGAGTAGAGTTCAGACCAAAGAGCTGACGACAATAGTGTGGCAATCTTTTCATATGTAAATAAACATATTTACGGAGATATGGGACGTAGCTTGTGAAACGAAGATACGTATGCTCGATTCGAATGAAAAAAAAAATGTTTTTTTTTATTATTGATAAAAAACAGGCATATAGTCATTTTACAATTTTAAAGAACTTGATCTAGTGTTCAATTGAATAAATTGTTTCCTACGGATGTGCACCTACAGACGTTTATGTGAGAGAAAACGGAACTCAATCGTAAATAAACAACACTACATTATTTCTGGTTAAAAAAAAACTACATTTTTATTATTTATACATCTGCAATCATCTTTATTCTTATTTCTAAACTTTCATCCTAAATCTGTCACCCTCGTTCCAAAGTCACATCAAATTTAGAAAAATACTGGCAGCTTATAAACATTACAGCGAGTTTGATGGCGGCTACAAATAAACGTCAAATTAAGAGGAAAAATATCACAAACAGCGAATAAATTAAGCATCCACGAAGGAGCAACTAAGAGCGGTGCTGATCCAAAAATGGATTTTGACGACCAAGATATCCTTGTCCCTTCTACGGGCAAATTTAAACTTAATGACCGAGTGGGAAGGATGAAATTAGATGTAGGTCTATGTTGGTTTTAAGATTAGTTATAGTATAGCTTTTGATGTATATTTCTTTGATCTAAGTGACATTTGGTAAACTGTTAATGAGTTGTGACGTTTGGGGCTCTTTCGATGGAGCACATTTTAAATGCATCGTATGCTTTTGTTTCGAGATTCTGTGAAATCTTTTGTTCATATTTATTTGGATAAGTAGCATCGATTTTATTAAAGACGATTGTGATTGATAAGTGGAGGATTGTTTATTTCACTTGGATTATTTTGCTTCCTGTTCTAGGTATTTTCATTTTTCTTTTTTCATGAACTTTTTATGCTATTTGAGCTGGTTAAAAGAGCCACTATTTTCTTAACTTTCAACATCTTCTAAGATTAGACGATTCATATTTCAAACACGTCACTAAAAATAGCGACCCTTTATTACTAACCTGTCATTTTTCCAAAATATATCTGTCAAACGAAACTGTTCAGAATTCCTGTCGCAGAGTGGGTGTGTAAGTAACCATAAAAATTTAAAAAGGGTGCTAGTTATGGAAAATTGATAGTTGAAAATGTGTATTCTAAAGTTGGATATAGATTAATGAAGTGTAGAGTGACAAGGGTGCTCGCGGTTCACGTTGAGTTATGGTTAGTATGACAAAGTGCTAGGATTAGGGATGGACAGACACGTGGCGAGCGTCACTTCTGCTAGGTCTCGTGGTGTCATGGCAGCGAAATGACATGGTTTTTCTATTAATTAACGATCATGAGCATAGCTAAAAGTGAATAGTTTATTATATTTATTATTCTTGTTTATTATTATTATTATTATTTGAATTATATGTAATAATTAACACATAAAAAACAAAATTAAAAAAATGAATTAGTTTAGCTTAGCAATGAAAAACACCAAATAGGTAAATTGTTTACCGCCTGAGCATGTCATATTAAATTTGAGGTACAAAAGCGAATACAAGCGCGTACAAAACTACTATTCATTCATGTCAGTTAAATTTAGACGTAGAAATTGACGCGGCCACCTCAGAATAAAGATGGAATGTGTGAATGTAGGCAGGTTGTGAGATAAATGTTTGTAAGCAACGTCCTTTTGTAATGATTAAGCAATAATTATTCATGTATTACTAACCTGAAACGGTGTAAATTTTCCGTGTATTTATATAATGTTTTAGTGTTTAAACAGGTAGCAGAACTAGATTTTATCTTAAAAGAGTGTAATCTTGTTCTAATTGAACAATATAAACTAAATTTCTATTATATCATCACTGGGCCTTTAGACATCCACTCCTGGACATCGGACTCAACTAAGGCCGAATAAATAATAATCCATAGTTCACGTTAAATTATAATAGGTACGGTCAGGTGCAGAGAAACCTGACCCCCCTTTCATAGTAACAATGCTTCTGAGGGGGGTCAGGTTTTTCTGCCCCTTACTGTACCTACTTCAGATTTTTCGCAGGAGATTCGTATCTCCAAGGATGTTCAGTGGGAATCTTAATATCTAATTATAATAGCTATTTCCTGAGTTTTTTTTATATTCAAAATATAATATGTTTTTCCTGAGTTTTTTTTTATTTAATGCGTTATTTATTTATAGAACA
Organism: Plutella xylostella; assembly: GCF_932276165.1. Taxonomy (NCBI): domain Eukaryota; kingdom Metazoa; phylum Arthropoda; class Insecta; order Lepidoptera; family Plutellidae; genus Plutella; species Plutella xylostella. Next base: position 9,124,723 of record NC_064005.1, read on the forward strand.
TTTGACGCACAATCTACAAAAAAGCTAATCTCCTGTTTTCGTCTTCTCCCGAGCGGCACGGAACAGCTGTTACATGTATGATTCACTGAAAATATACACATTTTTTAGAATTATTGCTTTAGTCGATAAAACGTAAGCGTTGAGGTTGTTTTATGTACTACATGAGCAAAAATATAAAAAATAATGTCAAATAGTTATTTTTAAAAAATTGTTATAAGAAGGCGCCTTCTCTAAGGTACGTATAATCGCTACGTTTTTGTGAATCTAGATTTTAACGACAGAGAGATTTAATAACTTCACATATTATTTAATTATACATATACTATCATTGTTTTTTTCTTTCAAAAATGCATGTTAATATTGAATTTGCAATTTTTCACCCAACACTCTACTAGCACCTAAATCCGCTGACCACTCCGCGCGCAAACAAATTAATATTAATTCCTCTCATTTATAAACTCCAGTCGTATTCATAAAAAAGCCCTTTGGCTGGTAGACCTCCAGATGTTTACTTATAATTAATCTTAGGGACCCTCAGTTCAGGAAAATAAACCTTTTCATTGACTTGTAGAACCAAATTGCCTTAATTTGGCTTTTTAAACGTACGTTCCATGTTTTGATAGGACGGCGGCGGTAGCGGCGAGCGTTTTCACAAAATGGTTGAAATTACTTTGATCGAGTGTTCGCTCAGCTCTAGATATTATATTGAATTATACACAAATATACAGTTTTAACACAAAACCGCTTAAATTAAAACGCAGCAACAGCAACGCCTTGCACTACTGAACTTAACTGTACTCGTTTTCAGGGTAGGCGGTGCATTGATACACCTATTTTGTTGCCAGTGTTTCGTCAATGTTATCGTAATAGAGGCGACCTTTTTGCCAAGAAACCGCCGCAAATAAAACCCAAAATGCACCTATCTATCTATACTTAGAAATTTATCACCACAATACATAAAAATAATTATATATTCTGTCGAAGAAGAATTTGTACGCCCATTAAAGGACAGGACATAATATATACATATAACGCACTCTTATGTATTACTATCATCTTTAAACCTATCACAATTAAACGATTTTTATTCCTTTTTTCTATTTCTAGAATTATTCACCCCTGAAAGAGGTTATACCTACACTCTGCCCTCAAACGGAACCACTTCCAATGGCAGGCATTCCTAGCGTTCCGATCCACGCGATCTCAGAAGAAGTTTCTTGGAATCGCAGCACTTCGTTAGTTATAAATACAAACGTGGCGCCACGGCAATTAGCCAGCCCGTGACTGGGTGAAATGGAACGACACTGCGTTTGAGAAGAGAGGAACGAATCGTCAATTAGCTGTCAAAATTAGACGAGCTAGTTTTAAATACCTAGCTGGTACGTTTAAAAAAAAGCTAAGTGCCAATTTCGCCATAGACGGTTATCTAACCGACAGGGATTGATTTATAAATTAAACGTCATCTCCATATAAAAATCATGACAGATGTGTCAAAAGTCAACCAGTACTCCCTGGTTATGCTCTAACCGACTATGGAGAAATTGGCACTTGATATATAAAAGGAGAAATTGACTGACTGACTGACATATCAACGCACAGCCTAAACGGCTAAACGTAGGCACTTGAAATCTGGAAGGGACGTTTAATTATATAAACAGAAATGACAGTTTATTTTCAAGAAAAAATACGTTTTAGATGCGTGGGTCGATCTAAGTTCAGTGGGAAATACTCTGAATATATTTACTTACGTAAGTGTGTTTATGTAAGAAATTGATAATCGTTTGAAATCAGCTGAAGGTAGATTTACTCCAAATCTCCTTTCTAAATATACCTTCTGGAAATATCTGCGCGTGCACACCCACACAGGAATATTCGAAATTATTCCCTGATTTATACACACTCCTACTTATCTAGTACCTTAGATTAACAATATACGAAGTAGATGGTGTGTCACATACAAAAAGACTGTACATTTTCTTTACTATCAAACCGTTTTACGTTCAACATAATGACCATTGAATAAAGTAAAAATCTTCTGTCCGACTAATTCAAAATAAAAGCTCAGATGTAGAATTGGAGTGTTATCTGTCGAGAGGTTTCTTTTGCACGGCCACTACATCTAGTTGGTATATTGTTAATCTGAGTCTACTACATTTACTTCTACTGACATTTTTACGAGCGTTACAGTAATTTTGTGTCATAAAAATGATTTTATCTCAATCCCCTTGAGAGTTTCTGAAAATGATTTAGACATCACTATTATAAATTACTTACGGCAAGGCTGCGGGCTGATTGTAGTCACAACATTGTAATTGTCAATGTTTGGATAAACTTTGGCTTGCTTTTAAAAGTTAGTAACTTTGCTTAGAAGATATTAAAATCTTGAATATAGATTTAGGGCGTCTTGCATAACAAAGTTAATCAAAATTAAATCTATGACCTCTTGCTCTGACATTATACTGTCAGAGCAAGAGACAAACTATTTAATTTTATTTAACTTTGTTATGCAAGTCACCCTTAGTATTAAATCACGATATAAAGAGACGTCATACAAATTTATGGCAATCTAGATTTTAATAAAATGTGCAAGTCGGCCTAATAATATAAGTACTACACAGCAGTGGCGAAAAGTCCACACAAGCCGATTATCATCCATCCGCTTTCATTTTGGATTGACTGATTTGCAGCCTCTAATACTTAAGCAGTGTCTGTCAAACATTACGACATATCCATATAACTTAGGTATATCACTTTCCAATTCCTGAGGGCAGATAATATCTGCATCTATATTATATGCAGAAGTCTTATGTCGTAATTTGAACAAATAACCTTAAAATAACGTTTATCATAGGGGAACACACCCCTCAATACAAGTTGATGAGTATCCGGCACGATCTATCGATGATGATAATATTTGTTGCGACGACAGCATCGTTTGTCATCTGTTCTTGTCGACAAGAGGGTGCACTGATTACGATCATAGGGGTCCGTTTCTTACCAATACACATCCAGCTGCCGCTTCACGGATTCTTTATAGACGTAGATCATCATCATCATCATCATCATCAGCCAATAATCATCCACTGCTGGACATAGGCCTCTCCCAAGGAGCGCTACAACACTCGGTCCTCGGCCTTCCTCATCCAACCACTAGGTACCCGCCACCCGCCTAAGGTCGTCAGTCCAGCGGGCAGGAGGGCGTCCGTATAGACGTAGATAAATGTCACTATATCGCGATTCACTATAAATACGGCGCTGTGATTGGAGTAACGCGCCGTAAACGAGTTTATCTACGAGTAGAGTCGATATTGACGTCGTTTCATATTCATAAAGTACTTACCTAAGTATAGTGAGAAGTACGTAAGGAAGTATTGTTCTAGTAGTACATATTAACTAGTGCCTTATTGTATTGTAACTATACTAGTTACAGGAATATCAATAAAGATTGGCAGTTCTAGGCCGCACATCAACATTTATTAACTAAAAGATAGATTTAAGATAAAATGGACACATATTCTAGTAAGAGACTGTTTGCATAGTGCCTACCCATTGTTTGGTTCAGATGCGTGTTTTGAAACTATACAAGGCCAGAACGCAGAGGCTGGGACTGCTCGCGTATATTTTCAAATTAAAATGGTGCCATGATTTACTTGAAAGTATACAAGGCCATTACGCACTAATTGCGTATATTTTCAAGTAAGTTAGGCCAAAATTATGGCTTGAAAATATACTGCAGCAGTTACCACTGCGTACTAATCGTGTATATTTTCAAGCGCCAAGCGGCAATGCGAACACTTGAAACTATACGTGATTAGTTACCAGGTAGTTATTTTGAATTGATGCTCTTACTTTCTTTCATGCGAAATAGTAATAAGTCTATTGCTTTCTAAACATTGCATCATTATTCCGCACTTGGCATTGTTTTCGTAACCTGTTTTTTTATTAACATCGAACAGTTAAAAATTAAATTGATTTAAATTAAACTGTAGAACTGTTGTTAATAGTAAAAATGATCTCAGAAGAGTGTGTAGAACATCCCACAAATGTACTTTAATATTGCCGACGGCTTCATTAATTCTTTTCCGTTCAGGAGCTATCGTCACTGGAACTTTTTCATTGCTCGTGAGTGTAGTAGGTATTACTCTTAATTCATATAAATAATATAAGATATTACTATTCTTACTAGCAAGTATGATTGCTATAAATATAATTTTATCAATAAAATTAGGGCTTGTTCATCTTTATTTATTAACATTCTATAGGTATGACAGGCAGAACAAGTAAATTATAGTCATATAGGTACATTTACCGAAATAGTTAAGTAAATCAGAATCAGCATGTAGGTATAAATTATATGCGACAAGTACGCCAATCAAGCAATGTGCGTAATAGCAATGTATATTTTCAAGAACGATTCAGTAAATCCCAACTTGAAAGTATACGCGATTAGTACGCACAAATCGTGTATATTTTCAAGTAAAATATTATTATTTTTTACTTGAAACTATACAGTGCTAGTACACTATGGGTGCGTTCTGGCCTTGTATAGTTTCAAAACATGCGGTTCAGATACTAACACACAGACATAAATTTTTAACACTCAAGACCAATTGAAAAAAAGTTTCTTATTATGACCGGCCAATCTTTGTGATACACGGCAACACGGTGATAAACTCAAGTTTTGCTCTCATGTCACCACCACGTCAATATAATAAGAAACCAACACCAATCTCTTCTAAGTATCCTCATGTATACACGCCCCTTTATTCAAAGGAAAAATGCCTTATTTACAAGAAGCAATAAATTAAGTTATTAATTTACTTATCTGTAATGATAATTACTAAAGCGAACGTCAGAATTTCAACGTAAAACACAAATTTAATTCAGCAAATAAAAGTTTAACGGCTCCAAATTAAGTTAATGTTGGAACTGAAACACAAAATGAGGTTATCATCCCATGAATTCATAATTTTGGACAAAAATACATAACTCTTGCTGTCATTTCCACGAGAAACGATAAACAAGTGACAGGCGAGGAACCCGCATAATTTCACAAGTATTTATATCTTTGTGAATTCATGGAGAAATTATGAAATACATAAACTTTCGGATTATTTATTTTTGTGTCATTTCAAAAGGAAGGAACCTTATCCTTACTAAACAACACATATCTTTAAAATTTTAATTAGTAAATACACTTAGGGTCACTATAGTGTCAGAGTAGCCAGCAATACGTAAATTTTATTGATGAAACGATGAAACAGTTTGGTGCAAGTCACCGTTAGTAACTTAAATAATTTAAATATCTTAATTCATTATTTTTTTATCACTGAAACAATGAAACCTTCTGTAAGTACATCCTTTAGCCACGTATAATATTAATCTCAGTACATACCTACATTTCTATTAATTAGTAAACAATGCCGCCAGCTCCAACAAAGGCAAGCCGAGATAGCTAGTAAACGTAATAATCACATGTAAAATTCACTCTCTATGTAAATACAGTATTTCTGGCTACAGGAGAGAAGCTGTCGTAATTATATTGTCCTTTGTTGCCGAATGTGCGAGCACTGTGGGACAACTAATTGGGATACACACATGTAGGAACATGCAGGGGGAGGGGGGATAGTCTAATTCTCTGCTATCGCTATGGCTTTAATACTGACAGCGGATAACCGACCCAAAATTGTGGCAGGTTCTGTCAGATTCAAAGCGTTAGCGATAGCAGACAAAAAATTAAGGATTTGGTAAAATATACTCGAAAGTTCAAGTGAATAGCACCAAATTACTTCTAAACGGAAAAGTCTAGCTTAAAGACGCCTAAAACTACTAACTAAAAACGTAAAAAATGGGTTTGACATTAATTGTGCTGACAAGTGGATATTTATGCTAACTTGTACTACTTACACACTCACTCACCACAAATCACCAATTTTCCACGTGCATTTTTAAGTAGGTAAGTACTTAAAAAGTTTGTCGCCTCTACATCATTTGTTTATTTGCAATGTTATTATGTAAATTATAATAACTTAACTTGTGTGGTTAATTAAAAACTTTAATGAAGTAAAATTTAATGAAACTACACGTATATTATCCCAGCCAGCACAGTTTAAGCTGGGGCGAAATTGTATAATATTTAAAATATTAAGTTTTCTGTGCACGTTGTTCCAGTAAATTAGATTAAATTTTAATTTGCCGACAACCTGCTATTTGTTTCTATGCATTGTGTGAATTTTAGACAAAACTACTTGCCCTAGTTACCTTGTCTGAAATTATAATATGTGAAGGGTGGACCTGATGCGCTTGCTTGTGTACAGGAATTATACCAAATCCTGTTATAATAATTATATATTTTACACGGTATATATTTTTCACGGATTTAGTTTTAATGAGCTTTTTTAAGTAAGTAACGAATATTTTGCAATAGTTAGGTTGCAATACATATTTTGCCCGTGTCTCCCCAGTTTTCTCTGGTGTCACTTTACTGTGCACACTTGCACTACTATAATCCACTCCTGCGCATAGTGGCGAATTCAAGGATATTGGCCAAGATACCGTGACTGAACAAAATAATTAATAAGTAGGTACATTAATTATGTAGTTAAGAATAACTTTATTTGACTGAAAACAGCCGAATGAAAAGTACATTCTAATATGAGCGCAAGTGCGGGACGCATGTCAAACGTTTATTTTTGATTTCCTCACTATCTCAGTCACTCGTATTCGATCGAAACAAAATGGAACAAAACGGGGTAAATCTATATTTGCCGCCTGCGCATTGGTGACAAGTTCAAACGACATTCCTGAAATAGCGAATGCCACCCCTGAAACAAGATGGCCGGATGTATGTAATTACAATGTTCAAGGCGAAATGTACAGACTTTAAAATAGAAATTTCAATTAACTTTCTGCTTTACGGCTTCCTAGCAAAGCGATCGACTCTAGCCGTATTGAAAGTATGAAAAAAGCTTGCTAGGAAATAATTTCTTGTGGAATTCTAAGCAATTTACAGTAAAGTTCTCACTAGGTTGACTCTTCTGAAGGTACCATGGTACCGGGTTCGAATTACGGATGGGTGTGTTGGTGTAATTGAAGTAAAGCCGAAATTATAAGATGATACCCGCATTAGATCATACAGCACCAGGATCGGAATCCCGGATCAGGGCTCTTACACAAAACCAAAAATTCTTCACTCGTGTCGTGTTGCTCTCTCCCATGGAATAGGTACCAGCGAGTGAAAGGGACACTTTTTTGCGATGCAACGCCGCATCGCAGTTACACGCTCCAGCCCTAAGGGGTCTCATCACCATTTTGCAAGAACACATAATTTTCCGTTCGCAGTCGCAAAGTTCGCTGGTCTCTTAGTAGGAATTAGCATAAATTAACTGATGAAATATGGAAACGTGAGCGGCTCCGGAAATGCGAGAAAATGGCGCGACGTGCGCGTAAGTTGCAATTTTGCGAGGGAAATCTTGTTGAATGAAATACATGGAAGAAACAAGAATTTAAAAATAACAAGGTGCAACGCAGCAGGAGGTAGCTTGCTCGTGTGAACTGCGCCTTGTTTTGAATAGAGAGTGCGAATTGAAAATATATAAAAGTTAGTTAATTATGAAATAGGGTAAATTATTGATAAAATTATGAACGTTGTCACCGTCGAGTCCGCGTTGTTCTATGCAACTTGCCATAAAATAAATTTAATGACACATGAGTGACTAACTAGTAACTAATGAGAATAGCTATGTGGGGTGAAGTAATTTAACGGCAACATTTCCGACAAAAATGTCCCCAAACGACAATGTGAACGTGACTAACCAAAGTGTCTAAAATAAACAAGTCTTTGTCGGACCGACAGCTGCCGCCGTTTACACATTTTTACAGCGGAACTCCAAATTTAGTCTCGACAATTATTCCCGTCGCGACAACATTGAATTAAATTAGTAAATTCACAACACTTCCCACAATTAAGTTTCACCCTAATTCTAAAACATTAATTTGATGAGTAATTAAAAATTTCCAAGGCGCCGGAAGACCCACTTCCGCTGGATTCTCCCCCTCTCCCTTTGACGTCAATGAACGGGGTGATTCGACCAGTATTTGTTGAGCTCTAGCCTAAGGGTAGCGGAATGATAGCGTAGGTAAATAAAGTAGCCTTCATGAATAGTTGCAAAAGAATTTCCATTAAAGCTCGTCTCAAAGATTGTTTTAATTGTTGAATAATAAGTCGGTTCATTTGCTATATATTATGAAGGTCTCGTTAAAAACGAACTGATCAATTTTCAGCTGTAATCGTATTACATAACTAGTGTTTACATCACTAAAAGACTTTTATCTTTCCAGTTCATCAGTTCCGGTGGACGACCCTCAGAAGAATTTAGTACAAAAATGAAAGAAACATTGGAACTGATCCAACTCCTGAGTGACTGAACCATATCAGAAATAAGAACTATTTTGAGAAATGTGGAGAGCCAAATAATAGGAAAGTCACTTTTTAAACGCGATATATTTCGAATAACATCAATGTGTCCAATATCAGATGACTCGACCCGTTTCCGAAATGAAATAAGTGCGACAAAGTGCTTGATGAATTTTCGAACGTCAGTGAGTCAGGTTAAAGTGCATTTTAGTGTGACAAGTGAAAATGGCTAAGGATTACAATTTGTGTGTGCTAGTGGTAGTGTTAGTGATGCAAACTATGATCCAGACCAGTTACGAGATTATTGAATCACGTAAGTATTTTTTTAAATCCCTATAGCTACTTTCTTCTTTTTTTTTATAATAAAAGTAGATCTTGAAAAAACATACAAATATGTTGTGCATAACAATAACTATAGACACTTTCTTCCCTATTAAAATTATACATACCTAGGTACGTGTAAGTAACCTATGAGATCACTGCTATAAATAGCCGTCACTATTTTCATTATCACTATTGGTGCCATCCAATTTTCTATTTACATACACAAAAAGTGCAAGACGAGCTAAACTTTTCATCTGCGCTTTGGAGTATATCCCACCACGAGAATACAAAATATTCACGGCAATGTATTCTAGAGTTTCACTTCTGGTCTTAAATACTATTTTTCCATAACACTTCAATCCGCCGTTCTGACAACCGAACGTGAAAAACCGGACTCTAGTGCAAGTATTATTAAGTTTCAGATTGCATAGGAACAACGGTGGTCCCAAAATCGCGCCTTTCCGTGCTCCAGCAGGAAAAGTGTCGCGCGCGATCCAATTCTATGGCAACATTGGCCACAGTCCAAATTGAGCGGATATAAGAAGATACGATTGTGTCATACGCCGATGTCAAATTGAGAGAGGGAAATTTAATTAACGGAGATTAAGCTCTATTTTTGGTATCTAACTGAAAGAGTACCTGCGATAGGTGTTTGTTTTTGTGGGCAGTTTATGGTCGCACACGGCAGGTTGCAGTGCGGTGATTTAGTTTTATGAGCGTCCTGGACGTGTGTTTCTGTGCTCGTTTTTTGGTTATGAATAAACCGAAAACGGGTTAGAAAACGTTGATGGTCTATCGGGGTTGAAGTTTTTTCACTGTGTGTATTCAAACACAAACAACACATAGCATTTTCGTCAAACTTAATCTACACCAACATAATTATACATACAATTATGTAAAATTATCTGAAGGAAGTCCATAAGTAACCAAATACGTCCCCTAATAAGATAAGCCAACGATACCGACGAAATTAAGTCCCTGAAATCCAGTCGTGCCAATATTTTATTTGTCGGATTACGGGGCACCGAACGCTCGGCTAGAATCATCCGAATGCCTTTATCTGTCCATTAAAATAGTTTATTGAGTGGAAGCCACCGGCCACTGCTGCGGTTCGTATTTTACAAGATAATTCTGGATTAACGTTATTGCGTTCAGAGTCTGTTTAGAATATATAAGGTTTCGAGTCTTCTGCAGCTGTGAGATATTGTGAATGCTGAAATACAGAGAACTGAAAGTTATATACTCGTACGAAGTGACTGTTTATTTCACTCTGTAATACAAGAAGTATTCAATTAATCTAAATGATGGTTTATTGATGTATTTTTGCATTGGAAATTTTGGGTTCTATTTTAATAATTTATAATTTTATGGTATTAAAAACACAGACATTATAATAAGTATGTAGCGAGCTTGCGAATTATTAATGACATCCTTTACTCTTACCGTCAGTGCTAGTAAGCCCTTTAAATTTAATCTCAAAGTGTTCCAAGGTTTAGTAACGCCTCTGCAAACAAGAAAAACTAGTTTCACCATAAGTTGTATTAACATACCCAGGAGCGGTGGTAGCTCAGTCGGGTGAGCGCCCGCTTCTCAATCAAGAGATGCGGGTTCGAATCCCGGCGCTGACATGTACCAATGAGTTCTTTTAACTTAAGTACAATGTATACCATCGCTCTTACGGTGAAGGAAAACATCGTGAGGAAACCTGCATATCTAGATTTAGCACATCAATCTAGATATGTGAACCCACCAACCCGCATTGGACCAGCGTGGTGGGAAATGGTCCAAGCTTAGGAAGGCAGTTTAGACCTTGGGGATATGCACAAAGGTTCCATTCGAGAGAGCCAGGTGCAGGTACTTACACCCCCACAGAGAATAGAATAGAATAGAATACCCAGGTAGTTCTGATACCCAGATTAATACATCACCAATCGACGATATCATTATAAATTTGCATGTTTTTCTTCTAGACTTTTACTTAGACACACTTGGCAATGCAAAACATAGTATTAATATCATAATAATATATTGCTGTAATATCCATTTCCCCATCATCATCATGTTCTTTTCCGGTTTATGTCACATTTTTTTAATTGAAATAAAAAAATAGGTACCAAAGGCAAAACCAACAGTTAGGACTCATGTAACCGAAACTGCAAACCGTCCAACCAATCTTTATGAAATCGGTGCAGCAAAATAATGTGTAAAAAATATGTAAGGTACCTATAATTAGCAACCTGTTAGAAAGGTAAACAGCTAAACAGTATATACCTAGGTACAGAAAGAGCGCGGGGCGCACGCCAGATACACCTCGCCAATCACTAATTTGTCAACTCCCTTGTAGCTATTTTCTGGACGGGTAAACGAACTGCCGGCCGCTGTGTTGTATGCTGCTGTTTGATTTTTAATTTTATTTAAATTGTCAGTAACCTAACTAAAACATCGTTGGAAAACCCTCCGATATTCAATAATAAAAGCCGCATGACCCATAAAAAAAAAACAAATCGAAAATCAGTTCAGCCATTTGGGAGCTACGCTACATAACACACACTCATATTATACATATACACATACACGTTACACTGATTATACCACCTCTCTTCGTACGAGGTAAAAAATTAAGTTATGGTAAATATTAGATATAAATGATGTGTGATACATGTTATGTTCAATGCTTGGGAAGTAATAATGTCTCTATTTTAAATAGAGACATTACTATGCGGAATCCGTTTTATGAATCATTTCATTGAAATGCGACTTATTTCTTGCATAATTTATCAAACAACTCACCTGCTGGGGCCATAATTGAGCCAATTTGATGCGAGAATCTTATTAAAATATACCTTCAGCGGAAAATAATAAATAGTTCTAGTATAAAGTTACCTTTACCTGACTCAACATAGAAGAATTTGATTAAGTTCAACTAGCTAGGATAATAATAACATAAAACATAATAAAATGGATGTACGAAAGTAGATATTTTGATGTTCTAATGAAAAATTTAATACCTTAGATATTTGTCTATAATGTAAGAACTTACGTAGGATATACATAATGATACTATCGATAACCACATTGGTATATTTAGTTACTACTGAAATCATCAGTTCTACGAAACCGAGTATTCATTAGATTCATTTTATACATATTGCAATAAGAATCTAGCTGATTCCACATTTGCTTCTTGCTAATAATTTTAAGATGAAAGATAGCCTCACTACCGCTGAAAGATCATTCTTTCTCGCTTACTGCATTTTTTAAACGTTTTCGCGGTTTTTTTTAATATGATGACAGCTACATACTCTGTGACGTCATAGCCACAGCCCACATGTCCCTCTGTGTCGGATTGTCTTCGACGTGGTCCAAATTTATCTTAGCCCTCGTTGGTCGGCTGCCAGTCAGGTGGGCTACTCTATACTGACGAAAAACGAACGAATGAGAGCTGTCGGACAATCGGCACGTTTAATACAACGAGATAGAGTCGTGGCTCGCGCTGCGTGGCTCCGAAACTTAGTTTTTCGTAATAAAGAGTGATCCCGGTGAGCTTCGCTAATCCTTGAGTCGCGAGCGAACATCGCGACACAGCACTAATGATGAGTTTACTTTCTTGTGCGTCCTGCTGCCCTAGTAATTTTACCTGGAAGTTTTTTAGTCAGATGAAGTGAGATATATAGAGGAGGAATATTGAATGCTTGTTATTTAATTAGCTATCTAGTATATTCTATACTTATTTGACAAAATAATAATGAAACGGTACACATATCCGTGATGAGATGTTTATTTTTGTTGTGTAAATACTGGGTAGGTATATAATTTAACCAACACACGTACGAAATTAACCTCCAAATAATTGAGAGGAAGAGGAAACTAAGTATGAAAATTTATAAAGGTAAAGTAGTCATGTTGTAGATATTCCATGTATAGAAAAAAAATTGAAATTATTTTACTATTTTCGATATTATCATTTAATAAATTACTTTAGCAGTCTAATAATGATTATAATAGGTAGCAAAACTTGATTAATGAGCAATTAGTTAAAGAAGAAATTCCAATTAACATGAGAATTCTTCATAAAAAGCTCCACAGGTAATAATTTGTTTCAGTTTGCCAATTTTGAATTCTTTCGCTTTGAAGGTTTCAATAAAAATACTCTTCATTCGGAAGCGTGGGGGCCACTCTATAATGATGAAATATGAAAATTCGGAGCGCTGTTGCACGAGTCACAACTCTATCTCGTTGTATTAAACGTGCCGATAGACTGCTCTCGTTCGTTTTTCGTCAGTATAGAGTAACCCCGCGGGTACAGGTACAGTACATTCCCAGACCCAAATGAAATGCCGCAAAAATATTTGTCCACAAGAGCCGGCCTTAAATGGATTAGTGGTGTATTCGATGTTTTTCAATTAAATGACGGATGTTTTTTTTGTATCGGGATATTTTTGTCATCTGCTGCCACTGCACGGGTTAGTTCTTGGCGTAGATAAGCGTCACTATAACGCGATTCGCCATAATTCAGTGATTGGCGGAATGACTTTATCGAAGTCGATTACGAACCCGTGTAGGGGCCGCGGCCGGTGCGGTTTTTAAAGTATATTTTTTATGACCCTTAGTAATTGTTATGTGTAATAGTGCCAAATATTTTACGGCTTTAAGCATTTTTCACTATTAAAATTTAAGTATAATTAATAATTTAATTATCATCTTAGTACCTATAGGTATTTTAAATTGAACTTTTACTGGAAGTAAAACTGCAGGCAGTTCAGGTGATTCGTAAGTGATATGTATAGCAATATACATATCTTATTTATTTTATATGTAAATATTAATTTTAGTAGCGTAAAGTTTAACAAACTCAGATTGAAACCCCAAAAGCTGCCGTTGACAGTCAACTCCCATCTATCCGGCAGATATGAAGCATGTCCATTTTTTAGGGTGGCGCTTAGTATGAAATCTAATTTTGTCATATCCATCGCTGGCTTTCCGCCAAGAGATGTCGTTCTCAAAATAACAGTTGGTCGCCAGGCGATGCAATTTTGCCCCGGCCACCCCGACTGTGTAACTTTTTTGTGAATCAGTAAACTAGTGTTGTTTAGTAATATATTTTTTTGGGTATAGCAAGGACTTCTAAGTTGAGCTAAGGTTGTTCTAAAACTATCCTTCATCATCATCAAAATCATCAGCCAATAATTATCCACTGCTGGACATAGGCCGCTCCCAAGGAGCGCCACAACACTCCTTAAAACATAATAATATCAAGATCTACAATATGACGTTATTAATTTAGAGTTAATTTCTTTATTAAATTAATAATGTAGACGCCGAAATCCAAAAGAATCAGTGGTAAATATTATTTTGATTGAATTTATAACGAAATAAAAGTACTTACAACTAAATGAATAAGTAATAAGTGTACCTACACAGATTAACCATTGGTAACGTAATAAGGATACCGAACTGATTTGATGAACTCATAAATAACTTGTTGAAGCAGGTGTGGACTGAGTTTAAAAACTTATTCGATGATCGAAAAAGTAGTGAAATGCTCTATTAAATATAAATTAAAAACCCCCTTCATTCAACACTAAAAGTGGCATAACTTTTGAATGACTTAGCCGATTTTTATTATACCTATATGGCTGAGAACACTCCGGGTAACGTAACCCTAAACAGAACAAAACGAAATTAGGTTTTGTCGATTGGGAGCTACGCTACCATAGATTGTGTATCTAGGTGACACACACACGTTAAACTTATAACACTCCTCTTGTTCCGTCGAGGGTTAAAAGTTCTAACTTACTTACCCGTTTTACTATTACCCGCTTTGTCACGCTTAAAAGTTATGCATGAACACTAAATTCACATCTTTCAAAAGTGACCCACTCTTGCTCTTCTCTCCCCAGTATATTCCCACAAAAGAACAGCATTAGCACTAACATACGAGCGCTGTTTTGTTACTCAACATCAAAACGCAGAATGGCACCAGTTTATTAGATCTAAGCGGCGAAGATGGCATGTTTTATGTATGTGTCGGGCGCGCGGGCGGTCGCGTTTTAAAAGAATATTATCTTGTTTGTTTCACGAGGATTCAGCTTTGTATGCGAATGAGGAGTTTAGGAGGATTTTCGTTTAAAAGGAATATTATGCTGCGCGTGATGCGTGAGTGGTGCCTATGACAAAGATTAACCAGTTATGAAGTCACTGAAAATACACTGGAGCCTGATAATAACTACGCTTCTTATATACTCGCGAACAATGACAAAGTTCCACTTAGAAAATGCCACAGAACTACCCCAATTTTAGTAAAACATTTAATTTTGCGTTTTTACTTGGCAATACTCTGATGCGCTGCTAGGTGTTATATTATGTATAGTGAGTGTAAATTCCTAATCGATCAAAATCTAAGAAACACCTTGTTTTTCACATGTCCCATAAAAGAAAAGTCTCAGAATGTCCGTTCCATTGACCTGGCAACGGGAAGGTCACAGATTAAATTCTAGCCTGTATGCCTACGACATCTCTCAGTTTGCATAACAGTGAACTAAGGAGCTGGGGGGTCACTCTATATACGACGAAAAACTAAATTTCAGAGCGCTGCTGCGCGATCCACGACTCTATCTGTCGCTGTATTAAACATGCCAATCACACGACAGCTCTCGGCAGTAAGTTTTCACCGGTATAGAATAACCCTCCTGACCCTATCTGAGCACCACGATCAAATCCCTGTACTTATCTCAATAAACTCATTCGTTCGTTCAATTTATCACGATCATCGTAACAAATGATTCACGCAACATCACCACATGAAGTCGTCGATCAATTAAAAATGCCACTCGTTTGCGAGTCGCCAGTGAATCACGCGTATACACTAGTGGTAAACAGTTGACTTGGAAATTATGAGCTTGGTGAAACTAAAATTTGGCAAATTATGAGCTTGGTAAAACTAAAATTGGCTAGATTGTAATTCACAATCTTTGAAGTTTTTTTTTTTAGTTACGTTAATACCTACTTTAGCGATAAGTAGTAATTATGTTGTTACTTCCCTTCAATAATTTGTAATATTAAAAGATTTAACGTTGCATAGTTCAGAAAGTTACCTACTACTAGATGGCGCCACATGGTGTTCATTTAAAGTAGCTAATAATCAATACTACATTATGATGATGACGGATTTATAACCTGGTTGGGAAAACGATTCATGTTCATATGATTTTAATTACGGTGACTTACAATTATAGACAATAACAAGTCATAGAATATTATTAAGCATATTGTTATTACCGTACCAGTAACTTTAGCAAGCTAAGTGATCGTATTCTGCATTATAATATATACATAATCATCATCATCAGCCTATGGCAGTCCACTGCTGGACGTAGGCCTCATAAACATAATGATTCATATTAACTATTATCCTCTCAGTCTATCTCTCTATTACTTTCTCCACAACTCCCAAGGTTAACTGAAATAATTTTAATAATAATAATGATAAGGATCCCACATTAATTTTAACTACAGCCTATTTGACTTCGTATTGACTTAAGGACAAAAAAAACACAATGAAGATTGAATTGATTGATTCGATCGAATGTCCATGCTATTTCGATCCACGGATGCATGTCTAAAACAGCTACCGTGCCCAGAATACTGGTGGCATTAAAATCATAACCTAGCATGCTGTTGGCATTAGCCTAATAAAACGTAGTCCACAGTTTTACTACCGTATCGTTGAAGACGAATGGCTCAACTTAATTTATAGACCGCAGGCCTTCGGCCATAAAGTCAGGACATCTCAAATAAAGTTATGAACCACTTGACTGTGATAGCCCCCTTCTAAGTGTCTTCGGGAATATAAAACTGATATCTTCGGTGCTTGAATACATAAACCCACCCAATTATACACTTGCTAATTATTTGAGTCGTAAGTCTATAATTTATTATTTATGCCAATAATATAAAGTACTTATACAATACACTTCTATGTAATGAGCTTGAACACTAGGTTGGTTAGCCTGCAAAGACAAATGAAGAACTTAAATATGAATAATAACAGCTTCAAGCTTTCTGTAGAACCTTCACATCTCGTATCCTACTGAACTACACTAGCAATGGAAAAGTTCCAGTGACTATAGCAATAAATTACTTCAAAACGTGAAATAACGATATTGAAGTACATAAAATTACCAACTAAAAACGTAAATCCTAATCCTAACTAATATTATAAATGCGAAAGTAACTGTGTCTGTCTGTCTGTTACTCTTTCACGCCAAAACTACTGAACGGATTTGAATGAAATTTGGTATACATACGGTCTAGACCCTGGGAAAAAACATAGGCTACTTTTTATCCCGGAATTCCCACGGGAAAACTATTTAGGGCGAAGCGAAGCGCGCGGGAACAGCTAGTATTTTATAAGTTGAACTTTTTAATTGCTCTCGAGTGTAGGTATTTTTACTTTGATAACTAGGAGGAGCTTGTAACCTCTAGATGTGTTGTGTATGTGTACATCTATGCCATGATAAACCCACACTACATCAACAACGTAACACATTGCAAACGAACCTGCACAAATAAACTTATTTCCATACTGCTAACAGCCGCTCGCCAATATCAACAACTAGTCCATCCATACTGGTGGAATGCGTTGAGGCACATCAATCAATATTCAATCAAATTAGATAGATAGATAGATTAATCATTTATTTGTTCCACTTAAACATAACACATAAGTAGTTAAAACAAATAAGATAGGTACAGCTAAATTATGGGAAATGTGTGTGTTGAAGAAGACCAAGAGGGAAGCAACTCAGCGCATATGTTCGCCCTTAGGGACAAACCACTGATTTTCAGTTACCTCCCATGTAGTTTAATTTTCATTAGATAATAGGTATAGATGGCAGTTTGAGAGCTCAGGTGAATCAATGTATAGAACTTTCTTGAGGTTCAAATTGGAACTCCAATTTGTGATTTTCCATTTAGCCGAGAGATTTTTCCAGATTATTTTTGAAAGTTTTTATAAAGTAAATAAATTGTGCAAAATTTGCGAGTTTGATATTATTATGTACAAAAATTGTAGCAGTTAAAATTTAGGGTACTTTTGGTAAAATATCGGAAACATCCGATTCATACCGTTATCGTTATATTTAACGTTTTAAAATTCTCGTGGGAATTATAAGTCAAATAGAAAAAAAATACGCTAATGAAACACCCAATAAACTTGGAAGACGGAACAGAATTGAATGTTAACACTCAACACATACGGTTTTATGGAATTTCCTCACTCACGGCGATTGCAGACTGCGGGTCACTCTAGATAACGAAAAAACAAGATCTGTTGTTTTAACCTCAACTCTATATTGTTGTCCTGAAAGTACAGATTGCATGAGAGCTCTGATTCGTCAAGTTTTTGTCAAGCTAGAGAAACCTTGCTGGACTGGGGTGAAGCAGCCATTTTATAGTTAGGGAGGGCGCTTCGGCTTTTTGGTTTATAGAATGGAATAAAAAATAATAAAAATATCACTCGCTTTTCACTGTTTTGCACACACGTTATAGGTTATCGCCGTTTTTGGAATGCACTTAGGCTACACATCTCGTGTATATGTATAGATTTCCTCTCGATGTTTTCCTTCTCCGTAAGAGCACGAGGTATAATTGTAATTAAATTCCTTATTGTTTCTACAGAATACATTAGTATGGCCGGATTCGAACCTATGACCTCACTAAGCCTATGACTCAATAAAAGTTGCAAGACTTATCCGTTACACCACCACGGCTCATGGCACAAGAGAAAACATGAGTTCTTAGTATAGTAAACACGGCTTCGGCCTTCATCCCACCACTAGTAAGTACATCTACTAAACATAAGTGCATGTCCCGTTTGCATGCGCATAGAATCATAGAAGTGGCGATTTGCGATCCTACCTCCGCTAACTGCCACTTCTGGTCGTTCACACGACTACGGAGCAGCAGGAAATATCATAGTAGGTATACTTGATTGAATTTTTCAAATCTACAGGCAGTTGCAAAAGGGCTAAGCCGAAAAAGGGTGGCTCAGGGGGTCATTCTGAACAACTTTTGTGTACGAGTTTTCAAAATTGAAGAAAAAAAACCCTTTTCCATAGAAACTGTCTATTTACTATGGAGAACGTTTTTTTTGCAACACCCTGTATATCTTTATTGCTAAAGTTTTCAAAAGATTTTTATCGTTGTGTGTTTCGCAATTTTCCCAAGAACAAAAGTTGCTTAAAATTACGATTTATTTCACCTCCCGTTAGAATTACGTTAACTTATATGACACACATAATATCATACTTAAGTTTTAAAGTGAATATTAAAAATAAT
This sequence comes from Plutella xylostella, assembly GCF_932276165.1. Lineage (NCBI taxonomy): Eukaryota > Metazoa > Arthropoda > Insecta > Lepidoptera > Plutellidae > Plutella > Plutella xylostella. Next base: position 9,143,801 of record NC_064005.1, read on the forward strand.
GATTCCATCTGGCAAGGAAGATGTGAGCTTGAAGATTATCTATCGATTCTTCATTCTTTATACGATGAAGATGATGAAATTTGAATTGCATCAAAGATGAATTACCAATTTTATTGCAAACATTTGTTATTGCAATGAAAATGCCTTTTTAAATAAGAGTTAGAATTTCACTGATCGAACACGTTGTCCAACTGCAGGTTCTCAGGTATTTACTGTAATAAGCAACATAATCATCCTAACTAATAGTATAAATGCGAAAGTAACTGTGTCTGTCTGTCTGTATGTCTGTCTGTTACTCTTTCACGCCAAAACTATTGAACGGATTTGAATGAAATTTGGTAAACATACGGTCTCTAGACCGTATGAAAGACCTCTGAAAGAACATAGGCTAATTTTTATCCCGGAATTTCCACGGGAAAACTTTTTAAGGAGAAGCGAAGCGCGCGGGGACAGCTAGTTTTTTATAAATTGTTACTTTTACACTGTCGTGTCGTTTGAAACAAAATTAGATTACTTAATGATCAGTTAAAAAATGTAAGTAAATGATATAATATTCTAATCTACACAGAAATACCTATATTCATAGATGACCTATGTCAAGAAATAAAAATTATCTCATAAGTATAAGAAATATATACCAAATATTTTTTTTTTTTCGACCTCAGTATTTTTATTTTTCTTGATGCAGTCGCATCTGCACCACTCCTGCACACAGGACACTAGTCTTTGCCCGACAATGGCATGCAGCGACTCCTCATTCGTACGTCTGCAGAGCAATTTCCTCTAATACCAGATGTGGAAGATGGTACATACATATACTAGGGGGCCACTCTATACGACGAATAATGAAGTTTCGGAGCACTTCTGCACGAGCTACAACTCTATACCGTTGTACACTCACGGGCAATGAAAAAGTTCCACTCACAAAATTCCAACACCACGCCTGCAATTTTTTCAAACTTTAAATTTAAAATTTGAAAAAAATACTACCGAATTTATTTGGTAATATCCTGATGCTCTGTTAAAGGTACTTCAATGTTGTAGAGGCAGAGATATGGCGAGGGCGAGGGCGATTTAGTGCTTTTCTCAGTGGAACCTTTTCATTGCCCGTGAGTGCATAAATCGTTCCGATTGCACTCATTTGTTCGTTATTCGTCAATATAGATTAACCCTCCCGCGTTATTCAAGTGCATATCAGCTTTAACTTCTCACATCTATTTTGAACCGTTCATTTCTCTATAAGAAAGAACTCTTTGGCGGTTTAGTTAAAAACATGGTGTTGTAAAGTGCTAAACGGAAATGGCCAGAAATTCTATATAAAAAATCAGCTCTTTCTGTTTTATACCCTTGTTAAATATTCTGTTTTTATTATTTTTATTTATGGATCAGTGATCATGGCGTAATTTTTACTCATCTTATTAACTTACCACCGCTTCTGAACCTATTAAAGTGTTTCAACGTCTACTTTATCTTCTTACCTGAGCTTCAAACCTGAGAAGAACGCGGCCGTAATCATTCAACTTTCAGCTCCATTTACTTTCTAGTTATCTTTAATCCTTACACAAATTCTGAAAGACATCTTTTAGTAAGAAAAGCGGGACACAGAGAGAGCTTAAGACTTGTCTTTGTGATTCCGTGACGGAAATTACACTGCAACTTGCCGTCAAGTTAATATTCATAATTTTCTGCTGTATTTTTACCCGACAGCGTAAGAAGGAAGATTATACATTTTTCGATAGCGCGAGATTAGGACGTGTTTTCAAAAGAGCCACTTAGCTTTTGTTATTTTGCAACGGCGTATTCCATCAGTCTTCGAATACAAACACAGATTTTGTGAGAACTTATGTCTCTTTATGAACTACTCGGTATTGTGACTGAAACAGTTGTTTAATCACTTTGTATTTCAGATAGTAAGTAAAACTTTCCAATCTCCGTGCTAATATAGCGTAGTTGTGTGCCAACTTCACCATAATCTTCTGATGGTTATTAAATTCCAAACTTGTTTAGTCTCTAAGTTCTTATACGCTCAAGTCTTTAGTAAAACAACCCTTAATGAAAATGTCCTTTCCACTTTCATTACAGAAGTCCGCGCGATCTTAAAGGTCAAATAGTCAACAAACTTGATGATCTTAGTTTGATGAACTAGATTTATAATTGGATAAAGTTCCGTGATTCGGCTGAAATGCTTAGTGTGATTAACTATATAAATACATGATTTTGTCCAACATAATTATTATGCTGCAGATGGGTAACGCTACGCTTGCCTGTTCGGGACATCAAATAGAGAAGATATATGTATTTTTTTCATATAGGTACATTTATTCGATAAGATTCCTCAGAGAAACCTCGAGTGCTGCTCTTTCTATAGCACGTTGACGTTGAGGGATTTTAACGGTTAGTGTCCACGTTTCTGAACCATACGTCATCAGAACACATTTGCATTCTGAGATCCCGAGCGTAGCTCAACACTTAGATATACCTTGCAACCTAATTGCAAAATTTGTTTCAGCTTAGACCACATAAAATGTATTAGCTACCAAATTTCAGCTAAAGGAATGAAATCATGTTACATCTAAACAGTGAAACATTGCCATTACGCGGTTTGACGATGCTGCAATTAAATCTTAATTTCCAAGATGGATGCCGAGTCGTTAAAGCTAAGAATGTGGTCATTCGCAACTCTTGTCATAAGAGAAAAATGTTGTTGACAATGTTGACATCCGACGACTAATTGGATGATTTAGAGAGCTCCAGTCTGCTAAATACAAAAACAAAATGTGATGTAGTAAGGATGACCATGTGCTGAAGTACAAGAATAAGCAAAATCCAAATACGCCCGTGGTAATTGCACAGGAAAATACGATATTATTATATTTTATAAATATTTTGGAGTACGCAAAATATCCATGGCTTACGAGCATAAAATCCTTTGCATAAAATTAATATAGAATTCATTTGTCGTCATGGAAGAATAATGCAAATTGATCCAACTCAATACCTATTAGCACAGTGACGCGCGCATTATCATAACGTCAATAACCGAATTACGCGGCGCACTCCCAAAATCATCGATCTCAAAAGGAATACATAATACCGTGTCAATTTGCGCCCGATATTAAGTGAATAATCCCGCCGTCATATTTTACGATCGCGGTGCATTTCATTTATATTCCAATTGGCGTCGAAAGAGAGATGGAGTCCGCAGTGTAATTGCTAGTCCACTTGAAAACTATGCGACGGTCCAGTCCGGCTAATTGTGTTCTGCCCGCGAATATGCATGAGTATGGATCCCGATTTGCGGGGAGTATTCGGGAAAAAAATGGCGGTTCCAATCCAATCTTTACGGCTATACCTACCACCATTGACTTATATATTACTAGCGTAAGGACAGGCCCAACCGCTCTAGAAAATGACACCCTCGCGTTGGCCCTAAAACCTCATAAATCTGTCATAATTTGTATGAATTTAGGGCCAGCGCGCGGGTGCCATTTTCTTTTGACAAAACGTTCTGACGGGCGTATCCTTCCTTTTGAAATCATTGCCTACCACCGATTTTAATAATAAATAAATAATTTCGATAAAAAAATATGTGTTTGTCATAGTCATTTACAATCATTTTATTTAAGTTATGTGAGGTTATCTCCATATCGACTTATAAAATGATATATCCATTTTCTAAATTTCGGTGTATTCTGGTGTTTATACATTTTAATTACTGCGCTGATCGCGAATAATTACGTCCTGGTTGTCTGGTAGAAAATGCTTTTAGCATTAAGTCTACCTTTTCTACACTTATTAATTTATTCGTGCAGTACACAACTAAATAAGTACTTACCTATAGTTTTCACTTGCATTCGCCCTTTGGCATCGAGTTGAAATGTATCGCATGAATCTCATTATCAAACAAATCAATAACAATTTATTGGTACTTATACTTACTTAGTTTGAAATCGCAGTTGAATAGTTTTACTATACTGAATTTGCCTCTGGTATAGGTGAATGATTTCACTGTGGAATATTGGAATTTTGAGCGTATACTTTGTTTTATTATTGGGATGGTTGATGAGCTTTTTGAAAATTTAATCTCAAACAGAAAGTATTTTTGTGTAAAGTAAACAAGTCTATCTATGTAAGTTCACAACATTAAAGAAAAAAAAACTGCCAATGTGTTTAGTTTATATTGCTGTAGTACCCGACATTTCGAATTTATAGGTATTTTTGTGTATGTGTCTCTATCTAAATCTAAACAATAAAAAACCAAGGATATTACCATTTTAAAATGGAGCAAAATGCATTCAATTTTCACTTGAGAAAACTTCAATGGCGCAACGCATGTACACAATACATTTTAGGAAAACGCACGTAGAAAATTTCGAAATACCACCGCATGCTACTTGAATAGAAAGGAATAATTCGATTCTCCAGTTATTCCTGTTAAAATACATTTCGTATTCAACGTTTCACGAATAAAAAAATGTATTCTACATGTGTGCAGGTAGCCAGGCGACGCCTTCTTCTATTGTAAGAGACATTTTATACTGGCGTGCATAGTGATTCGGACATTCGCATACCAAAGAATTGGTTTTGTTTTGGTTTTACATTCTATTCTATTTATATTCAAGTCCCGTTCCAGGTTTTCTTGTATACCTATCATAATCATAATATCGAATGCCAATTTTAAAACGTTAGTGCATCGTACGGTTTCTTAGCTACAGTAGCCCTTAAGCAGACAAAAAGAGTAGCAGTGTCTTAACTGCCACTTTCCATACTTTTTCGAACCAGCGCTGATAAGCGCGGGTAAAACAACCATAGTAAAGTAAGCGCTTATAAGTTTCCAGATTTCTTTCTGTATACGGCCGTATTATTTATAAATAAATACATTACCTTTGTAAATAGGTACCTACATCACAAAAATGGTGTCTCCAATAGTATGTCTTCAACTGTAAGTCACGTACGTAAGCAGAGAGGAAGCCCGAACCCGACATGCGGCGATGTTATTTTAGCCTGAAGGCATAAAGTAACATTTATGAGGAAACACAACTCTATTTTGTTTGACTCCGCTACCCTTTGTACGCGCAAAACTATTATAAAAGGCAAGAAACGCTAAATCATTGTTTATTGTATGAAATGCACCTTTAAATGCGCATTTTCTTTCGCCGTGAGCGCAGGTATGCTTCTTTATAATGAAGAAAATATGCGGTTATGACGAATGTTATTTGATTATTTTCTAGTTTAATAGTCTTGCTGAGATTCAAAGAAACGCCTTCGGAAATTAGAATTTTAATCAAATAAATCCTAGCGTGGACTTCAAAGGAAACCTGCATACTAAAATAATATGGTTATTAAGGGTGCTACGGACAAAAACGCGAGATCAGCTTGTTCCTAGCAAACCACTATCAGACCCTACATAAAGCGAAACGCCTTTTTAACCCACCACCCGTCTGAATTTATAACAACGAAAGTTAGATCGGATTTGTTATTTATGTACCTAATATCAATTAATTTATAACAGACGAGATTATATAAAGAGTACCTATATGTACTTTACGTAATGTAATTTTATTTAGTTAAAGTACGCTGGGTGAATAGATTACTTAGTAGGAACTCGATTCACCATGTCAATAATAATAACGTTTGTCAATAATAGTATATAATTTACTCTATTTTCGACTATTATATACTAAATGAGATCCAAATATGAAACCTATATGAATATATCTGATTTCATATACTTAATACTTAAATTAAAATGTGCTGCGCCATACAAAGGGACTCAGTTACAAAATAAACTAACTCATTTTGAGTCGAATTAGAACTTAGCTCATGAATTTAGTCCACGAGATGAATATTGCATTGTTAAATTATTCTATTCTATTGTACTGTAAATTATTCTTAAAGTAGGTACTTATGCATACCATCAAAGGTTTAATTTGTCTTGTTTGCAATCTGCTACAAATGAAGTGGTGTTATAAGTTTAAGGGCCTGTTTTACAATGTCTGCTGAACATCATGCAGGGGGTCATTGTAAGCAACTTTTGTTCTAAAACTTTTGAAAATTGGCGATATAAAATGTATTTTTCAAATACCTAAATTTTGGTGCTGTTTTGTTACTGTAGTTATCTTTTCAAGAATTTCTAAAACCTGTACAGAAAACGTCTAGAATCACGAGCTCACTACCTATAGCCCTTTGGCTAATTAACCCCTTTAGAAAGATATTTCTCAGCAAATCTCAATCTCTTGTTAAATCCATCCAAAGGTTGTCTCTCAGAGATCCCTTTAGGTGATAAGACCGCGTTTGTACCCTATGTATTCTTTTTGGTGTAGAAATAAAGAGTATTATATCTATTTTATCTCAGAATAAATTAAAATAGTTCTCCGACTGGCCGCGAGATGTCACAAACATAATTATCATGTTGCAGCGGGATTCCCAGTTCCCTTGTAATTTTCTACTTGACGAAATAACTAGGCCAACCCAACTAACACTAAGATGTTGTTTGTGTGTGTGTTTATTGGTTAAACTAACAACGGGATAGACTTCAGCTTGGTGTTACACGTGTTGATTTGCAATGAGGGGTTTCAGAATTGTTTTAGAGCGTTTTCAACATCGTGAAAGAGGCTGCATTAAGGAAGCCTCCTCAATTGAGGTATTAATTATACCTTTAATAAATCAATAGATCAGATTTTAGATTATAGATCAATTTTTCTAATTTTATTTATGGAAAATTAAATTTTTAGAACATCGAAAATGAGGTAGATTTTGAAGACAAATTTACAAAAAAAGAATGTTATGTTTTGATAATTATTCATTTAAAATTGTTTGCTTTTGAATCGCTTCAGAACGATGACAAACCTTATTCGATGGTCACAATGTATTAAGCAGCAGATATTATAATTCTTCTAAAACATTTGTTCACGTAACAAACAGACGGCAGTCAATGAATATTACTGCAAAGTAAACCCGAGGGTTGGTTCATTTGCATTCACTGAAGCAAAAATAACACCCAGTATTTTTTTAAGTCTGTAAAAAACGCTTAGTTTCTTCTTTTAACTGGAAATATTCAAACTTCAAGAAAAAAATGAGTTCGCCACGCCGCCACGGGTCCATTTAACTTTATAACTAGATGAATGAAATTTCGGGGTTTTGTTTTTTAGAATTATGTAGAGATCTCGGCTCAACATTTTTGTTTCCACCCTTTTAGTAAAAAAAGAGAATAATTTTTGCTAAAAGTTACAATGAATTATGTTATCAACCTCTTTACAAACTTACATTTAGTAAAATCAATAGTACTTATGGGTAAGTATGGAGGTAGAAGTACAACCACAACAGCATCATAATTATATCAATCGACATAAATCACAGTAAACATAATAGCGATTCCTGAACCAGTCACCACAAAATCTCTTCCCAGATTCTAAATACAAAAGAGAAGTCGAGTCCAAAACGCATTACGAGTGAAATAAATAAATAAATTATCGATCAGTACATTAAAAGGCGGAAGGAAAGCCAGATTTGGCCAGGATTTGCCAGTTCCAATAGATCGCAATCCTAGCGAGCCGCGTGCACCGCTGAATAAACAAATCTACTGAGGCTGGCCGGTTGCAAAAGAAGAAAAAAAACGTGTGGAAAGAGTTTCTGTTCGGCCTATTTTGGGATTCGAACTTTTTGGTTTTCTTTCTTTTTTGGGAAATTCTTATTGGTAACTTTTAAAAAGATAACGAAACATTAAAAAAGTAATATTACATGGACGATCGGCTGTATGGGCCGAGTATTTTGTTAAGTTCAATTTAACATAAAGCAATAATTGTAACAGCCTGGGCAAATATTAGTGTTACTATTCACATACATTTTATTTACATTCCGACGCCTCCCATCACTAATTTTATGGCGCACGACACGACATGCATCGACAACTAGTGATGTACCGTTTTTAAACTATTCACATACAAATGGATGCGTTCTCGGGAATTTCAGGTGAAATTACTCAAATAACTATTGTAAGATATTATGATACTATGACTGCATCTATATTTACGCACTTATATCTCCAACAGTGGATAATAAAACTATTGGCTGATGATACTGATTTCGGAAAACTAATAAATTATTAAAACGTAATTTTATCTAAATTCTTCTTTATATCCTGCCTGTATTTTTTTTTACTTCTGATAGGTACCTTATAAATTATTTAAATTGCATTATTCTTGCGACCCATCACTACAAACAAGCACTAACTATCATCACATTCTATGTCCCAACTACCAGATAATCGCCATCATACATTTGTTAAACTGCGTATTAATGAGTGGAATGGCCGCGAAACTAGAGCCGGTTCTGCTAAATAACGGGAGATAGATGTGGTGGATTAATTGAAATTAACTGGCCATTAGCTGGGCAGTCAGTCGCGCTGCATTGTCAGTATATAACAATGACGGGAGAGCTATCCGTGTAATGGAAACGTATGGGCTTCTCATCAATAGCTTTAGTTACATACATAATTGTGGAAATTTATAGGTAGAACATAATGTACATACATCCATCCTGGCGTGCCTTAGCAGGGACAAAGGGCTTTGAGAAGATTCCTCCACCTGACTCGATCTTGGGCAACGGCTGCGAGATCTTCCCACTCTATCTTCACAGCTGTTGTCTAACTCTAATATAGGTAGATAGCTATGATAATTTAACATATAAGCATATAAGGACCCCCTCCTCCGAGTGACTTATACCTCTGACACAACCTGGAAAATCAACGACGGGCATTAATATGACAGCCTGTAATTTTGTCACCATGGTGACAAAAGCTAGTGCATAGCCTAAGAAGGAGACCATCCTGTTTCCGTAGCATTTGTACCGATATAGTGAATAGATAAAATATAGACTGAGAAAAAAAAGTCTATGTACAAAAAAATATGTAACGAAGAAATAAACATCACGATAATGTTTTATAGATATAACTATTTAAAAAATACCTAAAGGTAGGTGGTAAAAGAAGTTATAAAATGTAAACGACAAATAATATCTTACTTTTTTATCTGCAACGCCTGTGTACAATGTTCTGGCATCACTTAAAATTATACTTATCTAAGTAACTTTCCCAACTCCCATCAGTCTTGTCCTAAGATGTTTAACAAGAAATTCCCATTACAAACCTTCGCCCTAAAACAAATTGTAACAATAGAACTGAGAGGAGTATAAAAGAATCGGCATTAGCCCAATTCGCAGTAACGAATGCGGACATTTAACGCCACAAGCCACGGAACGTGGAAAAGCGGAATCCCAATCAGCTTAGCACAGAATTTTGTAATTTTTACATTTCCCAGAAAGAGTTATTTACATTACAATAAGAATTAAGTTTTTAGACTCCGATCTTATAATCTTCGAACCATATCTAGTGAAATGGTGATAAAAAATTATTCAGCTATATTTTTTACTCTAATCTAAAACATAATATGACTGGCTTTTGTCGGCACCACTTATCACCTCTCAGCCAAACCCAATACCGTCTAGACCTCTTCAACTTCAACCCAACAATTGACTTACAATTCCAAATAAAACGTACGAACTCACGCTCCAATGAAACAACACGCAATAATGTGACGTCACGGGTCTCGCGAAATTAAATCTCTCACTAATTTTCCACAACAGCCACATCAATCGGCCATTGCTCGTTCAAAGGCGACGCTGGATCAAAAGGTCACCGAAATGTGTGAATCGAGTTAAGGGCGTCCCACGCTACACAGCCAGATATAAAGCTTTGAGGCATCATTAGATCCGAGCTTTCAGAAGTTCCGTTTTCGGTGACGTGATCTAATTATTGTTTTGCACGGATTTTGGTTTTTACGCGTTGCATTCGGAATAGGCCTTTTTTTGGAGATATTTTGATCCACAGCTCGCACATCATATTTGAAAATGGTAATATAATATTTATAATGCTATTTAAATACGTTTTGCAAAACTACGACTTAGGGTATGTAGTTTGGTGTACTGCAGACGTTTTCAAATAATATCCGTGGAATTTAGAACGAGTTCATAACAATAATTAACAGTTGCGCTATAATGCACATCTACTGGCGAGTGACCCGTGGAAGTACATTGATAGATCGTTGATTTCACAGAATTATACTGGAAATTAAGTTCCCTGAAACCGTGTCCAATACAATACGCACTTTCATTATCTGTGATTTGTCCGTGTACGATGTCACAAAGCAGAAATGTTCTTTGTTAAACAATATTGTTTCTTTTCCTTTAAATTTCCAAGGCCCTTTTTTCTTAGTCCTCCCCTGTAGGGCTTTATTTTCAGGACAAGATTTCCTCGTCTTTTTGTGTGAAAATATTGATAACTTCTCGGCAAATGACTTTGTCGTGTCATTCGGCATTTGTCAAACGGAATTTATGAAACTCGATTTGTCGGATAAGTCATGGCTGCCGAATCCTCCAACTTGCTCCAATTCGTTTCGGAATATTCTTCGATTGATCATTGTACCAAAAAAAAACTAGGGTCGTGGGTAGGGTAGTGATAGAAATGGAAAAAAATGAGCTTTGAGCAACTTATTTCAAATATTTTTTTAATAATAATAATATACTAAAACTTGACACCCAAATGCGAAACCTTAGAACACCTTTAGAATAAGATTTTGTTAATTGGTCACAAAAATACCAAAACAGGCAAAAATATTATGCCTGACTATTATAAAAAATTTTTCCTGACTATTATTAATTCAGCAGACAATGTGATATGCTGCGTTGCTATGAATGCGTTCGGTAACCAGTCATATTGATTGCTCCACATAGTATAGCACGGCTCCGGTATTTTAAGACCATTTACCTTTTTAAGATGTGCTGCAACAAACCCTGGTACCCTTTTCCAGATGTGATCCAGGTGTGGTCATTTGACTTCAACTAACTCTCATACCCTGTCCCAGCTGTGAACCAGGTGTGACGTTTAACTTCAACTAACCCTCGCACCCTGTTCCAGATGTGATCCAGGTGTGGTCATTTGACATCAACTAACCTTCATACCTTGTTCCAGATGTGATCCAGGTGTGGTCATTTGACTTCAACTAACCCTCTTACCCTGTTCCAGATGTGATCCAGGTGTGGTTGTTTGATTTCAACTAACCCTCGTACCCTGTTCCAGATGTGATCCAGGTGTGGTCGGCCCCGCGCGGCGCCACGCGTCTGCCGTGCGACCTGGCGGCGTCGGTCCGCGACGTGGCCATGCTGCTGTGGTTCAAGGACGCCGACCGGATGCCCATTTATACGTGAGTTGTGGTGTACTTCTTCTTGTTAATTTAGGTTAGCGTCCACGTATTGGTATCGTACGTAATGGACCAAACGTATTTTAATCGGCAATGTCGATGAAGTGGACGCACTTGTTTTTGTGAATTGCTATACAAAGAATACTGAATGCGATGCGTCCGTTTTGGACGATTCCGAAATGTGGACGTTTACCTTTAGGCTGCGTTTCTATTCAGTAAACTTCACAGGCATACAGACTAATTTTCTGCCACCAAATGAGTGAGCCGAAAGGAGGCAAATTAAATCCTAGTTTAAGCAAACTCAGATTTATTTGTCGGCATCGCAAGCTTACAACTACATTCTGAACCGCTATAGTGTTTTTTTACTGTGTGAAACAACTATACAAGAATATTCTACGTATTTTTCCAAAAAAAGACGCCCAGACTTAGAATTTCAGTAGCGTATAAAAATAAAAAGCTGTGACTTTTACCACCTAAAAAACTTGATGGTCCTCAAACGCTTAGTTTCCTGGAAAAGCCTATTAGCTGTCCGGCACTTTGGTCTGAACCTTTTTCCTTCATGCTCCAGATAATTTTAAACACAAATATAATATTTGCCCTTAGCCGCATTATTACTGACCGTCGGCCGGTGGCGACCGTAGTCGGGGCCGGTGGCGACCGCAGGCTCGACCCCCAAAGGGCCTTTTTAAATAATCTTTCCCGATTTTAATTGCATTTTCGCTTGGCATTTTCAGTCCAAAGGGGTTGTTATACTTTTTTTTGTTGGACATTCTTATGGTTATTTGAGGGTTCTGATTACATTTCAATTTAGCCAATAGCTTTAAACGCGAGTTTCCCTTCGCCTTAAAAGGTTTAAAAAGTTAATATATTATAGTTTATTATCTTGATCCAAGATGTCAGCATACTGCATGCCAAAGTTCATAAAAAAACATGCAGCTGTTATCTCTTAAAATAGTAAGAATAATCGATACTAACTTCACGTTTATAATAATTATTTTCTATTTGGATATTTCGCGTTTCACAGTACATACCTACTGGTTTGTACAATGTACGGCTCAATGCTTTTCGGTTCCGGGTAAAATGGGAGGATTTTTTACTTTTTAGTCCATAATGGAACTCAGTACTTCGTCACAGCTTTCAGGCTCTTCCCGCAAATCAACACTGAAATAAAATTGTTCAAGGAATTTTATTTTTACATAATTCATAACGCGCACTACTACCTACATAATTTCTGAGAATATTTTGTGTGTTATTTATACGTAAAAGGTACAAACTTACTTACCTATAATATTTTAATCTTTTTTGGATAATATTTAATTCCTATAACTACTATGTTACCCTATAATGTTTTATAATTACTATCGCGTCTCCGCTCATTGCAGTCAACACACAAGCTCTGGCATCGCTCCTAGTCATGACACGCGCTAATTTGATCCGATCACTAATAATTCATCACACTGGCTGCCGTGGTTAGCGGAGAACAGCCCACGATCTCTCTCCTGGCCTGGGTACCTGTTTTTCTTTGCCGAGGGTTTCATTCGAGTAATGGCATAGACGCGGCACATTGCATTATTACGATGAACTATGCATTTTGCGAATCACTGCTTTGTAATTTTGTTCCCGAATTGCTTTCCAGGGACCGGGCTAGCAAATGGCGTAAATTACGATTCCGGTGTTTCTATTTTGAGAAATAAAAATAAAAGTCAATAATTTTTTTTAAAATAAGGTGAATAAAACGCAAAATATGTTTTATAAGAGTTTGGTAAGTTTTTTATTAGCTATTTTTGCGTCATCTATGTTGCCACGGCTGACCCCATCACCTATTTTACTTTTACTCATTCCAACATGACTTACCCTTAATAAATTCAGTCAGATAAATTTCCTTCAAACAATTTTACATCGAGGTCGTTTTGTACTAAAATAGCAATAACTTTTTTGTTAATTGAAACAATAGCAACGTTTCATACCATTTTGGAAACTGCATTAAATGAGCAATCTTTTCAAATAAGGTGCCAGGTTTGCGTGGTATATTTTTTTTACAGTATGTAGAGTCAAAGTTGTTTATAAAAAAATACGATTACCTACCTTTTATGACTTTGAAAACCGTGTTTTTTTTTAAACATACAGCATTAGTCGATATTTTTTTTGACTGCGATCAATAGCAGGGCTATACAGGGTGATGCAACACCAAACAAATTCTAACAATATGGATTTTTGTACCGGCGGCACGCAAAAAACTGATCCAAGGTGTCGATTTTCAGCAAATTTATAAAAGTGTCAATATCTCGAAAATTATCGAGTTTTTACTAAGGTCATATTGTGATATTCTGGCCTCTCATGTGCTGACCTATCAGCCCTTTAAGGGATGACGTTGACTTTTGGGACACCCTGTATACTATGAGAAATAGCAACATGGGTATTCAACATAGAATGAATCAAGATTCACACATCTACAAAATACCTCAATCTAGCATGAAACGTCGTCACCGTCCAACACTGACCTGAAAAGTATGTTATTTGTGTTCAGATAGTATTTGATGAAAAATCTGAGTGTTACACGTAATGTAACGGGCAAATTTTATCCCGGAATTCGCATAAAACAAAGTGACGGGAAATAATATGGTATTTTTTATTTTATCGCCGTGCTTCTCGTGTTTATGCAAAACCCCTCTTCGACCCTTGTTTATCTAGTTTACAATTCAGTCCGTTACATTCGAATGCCGCTGAGGGGTACTAAACACTGTCGCACCACAGCCTTCAAACTTTGCATGCGGCTGCGGGCTGTTATAAAAATTGCACTGTTTTCTTACTACGTGCATTGAATACAACGGGCAAACGGTTAAATGCAGTTTTGGAAATATTGATAATGTTTTATGTTAGCATTTAGAAAGAGCTCATAGGTAGATTGCGAACTGCATCACTGTATCACTGTGATTTTTTGCTTATAGTAGGTACTTCATGTATAATATGGAATCTTTGAAATCTTCAAAAAGCTATTCGAGTAATGTGTAAAGCTTCAGTAAGCTTATGTTTAGGGTCTGAATTTGAGTATGCATGTAGCCTTTTAGAGGCATGGGAGGTTATTAAAAGCGAATGACACGGTCGCATTTCTAATTACATTTTATGACACATAAAAATGTGCGTACGTAGGTACGCTTCCCGCATGATGAAATATTTACATAATTAACTTACTCCTAGATGTTAAAATAACGTAGTCAACAGTAAACTCGCCTTTGTCAGTCATTGTCAAGTATACTTATGTCGTAGGATGATTTGTAAACATGATTTTTTAGATAATGGTGATAAATGCTTCATTTGATCTGAGTTATTTGCTTCCCTGCGCTACATTTTACTTTTGACGAACAATTCAGCCAATCACAGCACTGCATTCCATTCTCCAGTATGTCTCAATTTGACTTTCAGTACGTCTAGTACTTCTGTAATTCCATACATTAGCTGTTAAAAGTTGCATGATAGTTTCCGCTAGAGGCGCCACTTTGTATGCGACAAAATGTAAACTTTTATAGTTTACGACAATCTAACAAACCTGTACTAGGCCCTCTGAACCGAGAAAGTATATGCATTAAGCTATTTCTTTTTACATTTCTAACAAGCGGCATAAAGCCATCCATGACGGCCGATGATTAAAAATAATAGGAAAAACATAATTATCGACAACCATTATTATTTCGAACAATACCTATACTGTGTCCATAATTCATTGTACATTTTAATTTCAATTTATCATGTAAGTATGTTACTGTCACCTGTCAATTACTTGCAAATAATTTGCAAATTTTCAGCATTTTGATACATTACACCTTAATCCGTTGTGGCAGTCTCTGTTCTATCGTGTTGTAGGAAATTTCACATACAGACTATTACTGAAATTGCTGTTAAATTTTACTCTTTTGAATTATTATAATTTAAACCAGTGCAGCCGGAATTCAGTTAGTAAACGATAAAAAATATATTTATATAGAGCTCTTTAGGAACTAAAACCCAGGACATTCACTGAGACAATATTGTAACTTAGATATACACGGGCATTTAAGTATAGTATTTATACAGTAGGTTTTATCTTGATTTTCATATACTTAATCAGGATAATATATACGAATACGATCAAAGAGTGTCAAGTACACTGTGGAAATTAAATATCAGAGCAGCAAAATAGTGACTTGATGCCTCTGCAATTTTCAACTTCATACTTTACAACCATCCCCACTTAAATTAACTTAAAAATAAATACTTAACAGTAAGCACAGTTTAATCAATAGCATAACTATCCAAAATCTGTCAGATTCCAAACATTACTAAGTGACAAGCAAACATTTCTAAATAACAACTCAGATGTGTTGCTGTCAATTGCTGGTCCCGCCCACCGCAGCCAGACGATTCACGAAACACCCTATTGCGCACTTTGTCGGTGACACGGACGTAATTAATAAATTTCAGTATCGGGACTGTCATTGAGATGGTTAGGAATTTAATACTCTTGAAGCGATGTTGCGGTTCGTTTGATAGGTTCGGCATTTTGTAATGATTCTACAAAACATGCTATTAATACTTCCATAAAAAAGGAAAGGTTACTTATGAAGTTATGCTAATATTTTATTTATAATTAACTAGGTAGGTAGTTCAGTTTTTTAAAGTTACATGCTGATTTATTTATTGCAGTCTGGTTGTCGTTTATCTATTTAATATGTATCTATCTATGTATTTGTGTAGATAATATATATCAGCTGTCCGACACCCATAACACAGGCTTTGCCTAGCTTGGGGTCGGATGGCCGTGTGTGAAATGTCCCCTCATATTTATTTATTGTTTACGCTATGCCAGGGATATTTATAAGTATCATGAAACTTTCATTGTAATCATTTCCATTCCAACTTAATGTCAAGAAGCCCACTAATAAAATTCCACCCCATAAAATATTATCTCTGAGTTTGTCTTCTAAAACACGCGAGTGACGTACAATATACAACGCTACAGCGACTCGCATGATCAATCAATCTGTCATCAGAACACGTATCGGGGTGAGAGCGGATCTGTCACTGATCTATGGCAGAGTGGTGGAGTTTAGATGAACAATATACGGGCTAGATGGAGTGACAGTACAAAATAAACTTCTCGACATATAACGCCCCGCTTCTATCACTGAGCTCTTATTTTAAATTAGTTCAATGGTACAATGGTTCTTATTAGGTTGAACACCGGTAAATTTTTGCTTCGCTTTTGTGTGCTAAATACCATCTTGTTAATATATCGTTAGTCTATGTGCTGGAGAGTTACTTTAGACTTTAGATTATCATAAAAATAATGAACGAGAGTTGTGACGGAATCGGTACGTAATGCAAAGAGACAGATTCTGGTTACGCAGCTGTGTTCCGAAACTTCGCTTTTCTTAAGTTAGAGTGACCTCCTTTGAACATCCTCTGTCGTATCATGGTTGATGATGTCGGCAGATTTGAAAATATATTAGAAAAATATCCTTGTTTTATTATTTTTCTATAAAAACACATTATAAACAGCTTACTACGGTTCAAATAAATTATGGATATATCTTAAGTAAAGTACCTATCAGATACAGGAAATTATAACACATTTATGCATAATAAATGTGGACCCAGCTTTAGGTATGTCTATTTATCGAGACTTACCCCCTTATTCATAAAAAAGTTACTGGACGGATTAGCTATTGAACTGTTTTGTCACTCTCTGTCAAAGAACAAATTGTTCTCTGTCAGAGAGGGACAGAACAGTTCAATAGTTAATCCGTTCAGTAACTTTTTTATGAATAAGGGGGCTACTATTTTACTTTACGAACTAACAAGACAAACATTAACATTGAAAGAACTTTTATATATAAACGAGTTAGTTTCTTCACCATTTTCCTTTTCTAGACGCGAAAATGAAAATGATTTTATTCCTTCGTTTCGATGAAACGGGCTAATTTACATGTGCCATTTTATACCCATATTAGCACATCGGATTTGATCAGCAATAATGGGATTACGTGTGTGTAAAGCTGGACGGTTAGCAAAACAAACGAGTTTTGTTGGACAGAAAATCGTACTATAGTGGGATTGTCTGCGTGGATACATACGAGTAGTATAGGTACAACTGCCTCTGTGGTCTAGTGGTAGAAGCTTCGCTTCATGACCCAGAGGTCCCGGGTTCGATTCCCGGGTGGGACCATCAATTTGTGTTTCTAAATTGTGGTTCTAAGTTTGGTTAGGACATAGAAGGCTGATCACCTGATGTCCGAAACAGAGAAACGATCCATGCTGTCGGATGGGCATGTAAAGCAGTCGGTCCTGCGCCTAGCTCTCTCCAGTCGTGTCGGTCAATCCGTCCCATTGGGTTATGAGAGTGATGGAACAGAGAGTGCTCCTGTGTACTGCGCACACACTTGGGCACTATAATCTACTCCTGCGTAGATGGCTGATCTCAATTGAGATTGGCCGCCGTGGCCGAAATTCGGCTAGGAGGACATTATTATTATTATTATAGGTACAACACAATGTCACAATCAATCAAAAAGCCATTTACATTTTTTTTTAACTCACACCTCTGTATTAACTGAAGATCCAGAAAAATCGCATGGCCCTGCTAGAAAATGGGCCCTGACTCATAAAAAATACAACTAAGGTACAACAAACCTGTAGGTTATATGAGCCAGCCTCCCCCGTCAATGATTGAAAACAGTTTCTCTTTAAGTTCTATTTATTTACTACTAGCTGTTCCCGCGCGCTTCGCTTCGCATTAAAAAGTTTTCCCGTGGGAATTCCGGGATATAAAGTAGCCTATGTTCTTTCCCAGTGTCCAGACCATATGTATACCAAATTTCATTCAAATCCGTTCAGTAGTTTTGGCGTGAAAGAGTAACAGACAGACAGACACAGTTACTTTCGCATTTATAATATTAGTTAGGATCTAACTAGGTATTTCATATAATTACTGTCAACGTATCTTTATTCTTATTATTCATTGCAACAGAGCGACATTAATTTTCTACAGAGTATTTCCACTGTCAAGAGGAAGATCTTTAGAAGGGTCTTTGGCTAGAAGGGACTGGCTTCACCAAAAAAAATCCTTGGAAAATGCAAAAAATTCCACTAAAAACTCAAATTTACATCCGAACTTATGCTAGCCGTACCGTCTCACATTATTATCTATCAAACATAGATCTTGCATTGACTCGCGGTCGGTCTCGTGCTAATAAAGCTATTGTCTTCAATGTGGATGGATTAATCAGAAGCTCACAATGGGACGCCGAGTGACATCGGCATCGTCTTAGGCGAATCATGAAACGGAATGAGCATTGGGTTCGGCGGTGGGACGCTGAGTGGCTGTAATTGGAAAATAATATCGACGGTGGAAAGGCAGAATGTTTGAAGCGCCATGACATAAAATGTTCACCAGAGTGATTTAAAGTTGGAAATTTTCGAAAAAAATCATATCTCTGTAATTATTCTACCTATGGCTTTGAAAATTAAAATACGTAAAATTTAAATAGTTTTCTATGTAATTCTGTTTATAAAATGAATGTACATATTCTATTTACTGTAATAAGGGACATAAGACATAGGCATCTGAAATCTCAGTCAGGTAAAATTGGCTTAAACGACATTAACATTTTAATAAAATACAATTAAAAACAATTTAAAGACCAAGGAGATTTAACCATCACACCAGCATAATGTTTTATAATAATTTATGTTACTTTAAACATTCCATAAGAATGAATTAACCGCCAAACTAAGGCAATTTATATCTAAGATGAATGACTTTAAAGAATAAATGAACTTATAATTGGACCTCAGAACTCGAGAACGGTTGAACCGATTTTGGTGTAGAAACATTTGTGGAAGTCCAGGGAAGGTATAAAAGGTAAGAAGGGTCAGCTAGATTAAAAACAAAAATTTCATAATATCTGGGGGCACAGCAGTGCCATCTCGAAGCATTATTTTATTATTAACTTTATTAACATATTGTTCACCGCGTAATCACTTTGAGATTGAGATCCAAGTGATCAGGTTTACTTATTCATCAATTAATAATCATAATCCAACCGACATTTCTTCGTCCGTCTCTATGCCACCATTCGGTCACCGCTTTTGTCCACCTTCCGTCCTGCCTTCGAGCCAAGTGTCCTGCCGACTCCCATTTCAGTTCAGTGACCTGCAGGGCGATCACGAAAAACAGAGCTAACGTATGGAATCGAATGCGAGTGCGACAACTGTCAATTCGATTCTATATTTTTCGTGATCACCCTGCTGCATACCGACGTTGAAGACTTTTGTCTTTTGGCGAATTACCACGCTGGGAATACGGTCTGTAAGCAAAATGCTCAACATGGATCGCTCCATAGCTCTCTGTGCAACTCTGATTCGGTGCACAGTTTCCTTGGTCAGCGTCCATGTATCGGCACCTATGTTAGTGTGGGCAAGACACGTTAGCAATTATCAATTCATAAGCAGCGTCGCTCGCTTTAAACTATCTGTCAGATTCATACAAGATACGCTAGATTTAATAAGCAAGCGACGATGCTATAGGATTGTTAATGGCTAATGTTTAGTGGTGGTAACCCCAAAGATAGGTGCGACGACGAGCAAAGCGAGGAGGAGCGTGTTAGGTGCACATGTTCGTCGAAACCAAAGCGGAGCGCAGCGAAGCGGAGCGGAGCGTCTCCCCACATAGCGTCAATAATAATAATAATGCCAAAACCCCTAGTACCAAAACCTAAAGATAGGTGCGACGACGAGCAAAGCGAGGAGGAGCGTGTTAGGTGCACATGTTCGTCGAAACCAAAGCGGAGCGCAGCGAAGCGGAGCGGAGCGTTCCCCCCACATAACATCAATAATAAAGAAAATACGATACGACAATATTTTTACTTTTTGTGCATTATACATTATGATAATTATATCCGTTGTAGAATATATGTTATAAACGTTATGCATTTTAATCGTTATATCAATTGAAATTATACTTTTTGAACGTTATTCTTTACGAAATTATGTATTTAGTAATTATGCCTTTCGTTTGTTATGCACAGTGATCGTTATACTTAATAAATTTATATCATATGGGCGTATACCTTATAAATGTTATACCATTCGTTTTTATACCTCGTATTACTTACCCAGAAATAATAAGGCACAAGGAACACTTAAAGAATGAATTGTATGTCTTAAGAAACATGGGATATGATCAACCATCAAGGAAGACTTAACGTCGAAATAGACGACCATTCTAAAGAAGCACTTGCGTACGAGTATTTTCTTTGTAAACTTAATATCAAACGAAATTTAAAAAGACAAACGCTGCTAGGGGTGACTCTATGTCCAGAAATGAGACCACAACCATCGGCTGCCATAGAAAACATGAAGGATCTATACAAAGCATCTTGAAGAACATTGCAACAAAACCCAGGATATCTCCTTGTTACTATGGAAGATTGACTTTCAAGATGGTATGGCCACATTGCCGAAGTTTTTAATGATCCTAGCCACCATCTGAGGAGTTGGATGCAGATGAAAATATACCAAGATCATCTTGTATCTTGATGCATAATCGTAATCATTATGATTAATAAAATCGGCAGGTCGCTAAGGCTAGTCAGAGGCCTTCGGGCGGCTTGAAGACGTCTGACAGTTAGGTTGCCCACTTACCCGACACCTCTCTCAGCACAAGATTGCTTGTGTTCGAGCCCACCAACCCGCGCTAGGCCAGCGTGGTAGACTAGGCCTAAACCATTCCTTCATTGGAAGGAGACCCGTGCCCCAGCAGTGGGGATGTAATGGGTCGTGATGATGATTAATGATGAGATTTATGACTATCCTGCATCTTGACAGAAATTTAAATATCCAACCCCCAAATAAGACGAATTGATACGGACCATACGATCGCTAAAGAGTGGCAAAGTACCAGGGAACGATGGTTTTCCTACGAAGGCATAAAAAGGAGGATAGATGCAATATACCAGATATTGCACTCTTCAGCGATGGAGGATGATGAAATGAAGTTAGAGTAAAAGTTAATTTAATTCATGTACAACTTTTTCCTATAAGGTTTGCTTTTCGTTAAAATACTTTATTCTGAAAAATATGGGATACAAACAGGTCGTGGTACTCTTGGTCACTCACTTAAAACGTGGTCTTCTACTTCGTATAATTACCTAACAATTATCAAAATCGGTTAAGTTCATCCAGAGTTTTGCGCTTGGGAACACTTTTTCGGTTAGATTTTTATATAGATAAGAAATTCTGTTTCTGACTAGATTTCGATGTAGGTAAATTATTTAAGAATAAGTTTATTTTTGAAATATAATTTTTATATTGTATAAAAAGTAATGTCATGTTAATACATTAAAAATTTTGTCATTTAATTTAATACATAATTTGTAAATGCTGTGCATGTCTGTTATGTGTGCACACTTCGGACCTACATTATTATAAACTTAATTTTAATTCAATGTTTGTAGTGTGTGCTGTTGACGTGCCAATAAATAAATAAATAAAAATATTTTACATTAAGAACCATATTGTCATAGAAAAAATATTTTATAAAAAATAAATAATTGGTTTGATCCTTTAGAGAAACGTTAAAATTCTCTACTTGCATAGAAACAGCAATTTAGGGGAAGGGATCCAAGTGCATATTTTTATTAATAACTCAATAAATATTAATTATAGCAACACTATTATTTAGAACCGTAATATAATACCTAGATATTATAATTTAATGTAGTTATCTGGTGATATAATAAAAAATATTTATAGTTTTATACTGGCGAACGAATCTGAGTTTGTACCTACGTAATTGCGCTGCGCACGCGGCACCAACTGTCGCATAGACGCACGTCCTCTCACAATGAACGTCCCGGCGGGGTACTGAAGCGACACCTTTCTAACCGGTCCTATTTATATATTGGCGTTTTCACGCAATATCCTTCTGAATATAATAATAATATAACAGTTTAAACACCATAAACCGCTTCATTGCGATTCTTTTAAATTGTTTTATATCACTTATATCAATTATCTACAAATCGCAAAACACCGCTTAAATGCCAATCGTACCATTAACCAGATTTAGGTAAAGTTGTATTAACCGCCAAACGCCGCGAGTAAGACTGATCGGTAAAATGGTTTAAGTGCCAGTGAGGCTTAAATTACAATTACGTAAAATATATTAAGTGCTTTTATGTTATTTTCGACAAGAAGGCATTTAGTTTCATATCCATTATGTTTTATTTCGCAATCAGGTAGGTCGCTTAAGTAACTAATGATACAAATTCACATTCATCCAAAATGAATTAAGTCACAGTGTTTTACTGTTTTAGTAAGGGTAAAATGTTTTATATAACTTTATTATTGATCATGTATGTTTGAACATACAAATGACTAAAAAAGTGGCTCTTAATACAAGAAAAAAGTATTAAGATTTCCAAAATCACCGATGTCTTAAGCGCCAAAAAAGTGCTCAGATCGAAACGAGACCCACACCATTCGAAAGAGAAAAATCAGGCGATTCCAACGGTGTATATAACTCATATTCGCCAAAAGTGGCGGATAAAACATTCTGCCTTTCCACCGTCGATATATGGTAAGATGTATTTACCAATATTTTAGACTAAACACGAGGAGTGATAGGATATGAATATGCGTATCATGATTACCTGGCGGGTTACTCTATATTGCCGAGAAACGAACGAACGAGATTTGTCGAGCAATCGGCACGTTAAATAAAACGAGATATAGTCCGAAATTCGTGTTTGTCATATAGAGTGACCCCCTGATGTCCAATCACTCGTTTTACACGGCCATTCTATTTGTGTCGATAATAAAAAAATATTCAGTGTTAAAGACAGTAGCTGATTCGACAAGAGGTAGACAAATACTTAGCTGGAATTGTTTCTATGAAGAGCACCACGGATAGTTGCACTCCTCAGGCCTAGGTCCACTTGTCCAGCAATGAAGTCATATTTCAACCGATTTAATGCTGAAATAAATACACTTAGAACCAATACATGTAATTTAAATATCGATGTTCCTCTTTGCAGCAATACAGTTTGATTTGAATGGGTATTCGTCGAACCGATTATTAACTGGTAAATGCTACAGATTCGGGATTATCGGAGAGCAGTGAGCGTGTGTCGGTAGTCGGTACCTACTGTCAGTGTTCCAGCAACTTCGGATCGATAATTTGAAACATTGCGGAATATCTCTCCAATAATAATCCCCCGTGAACTTGATATTAAATTAGGCAGATTAGTTGCGAAACGAAATGTCACAGGGATTACGAAAACTGGATTATTCTCGAAAAGGTGCTCTTACCGAAATTATTTTATTTTAACTTTATATTTTTTTGTGAAACCTATCTACTAGGTGTTTTTTTATAATAAAATGAGTACTTAAACATTCAGGGCTTATAAGTATACACACAACAGTAACTATGTAGATAGGAAAATGATTTTCAGATCGTCAATAAAATAGTGAAGTCATGCGTAAGTCAGAAGATACTGCACATTATGTAAAGGCAAACAATTTAAGGGTATTTCTGCATTTCTTTTTTAACTCTACTCTTGCTGAAATAACATAATATATGAATCTAACTTCAACAGTCAGTTTAGCATTCACTAACTATAACTATAAGTGCAATGGTAACTGCTTAGGATTGGACTATCGTGGTACCAAAATTTAGAATAAGTCACCATCACTTACTTAGTTAATCAACTTTTCTGTCAAGAAACTCAAGAATACTGGAGTTGGTAATTACTGAAGAGCTATTTACACAAGTTTTGTGTACAACTTCTGTTGAGATTATTCTGGTAAATAAATTACCGTTTCGCTGAGAAAAGACAGAGACATAATGTCGGACTGAATTTGGAATTAGGTGGTGCTGCATTGCATGAAATTTAGAAAAATAACTCTTTTTACTTTCAATAACATTGTTAAGCATTCTATAAATTAAATAAAAAATAATCAATAGGTACTATACTCGTACAAATGAGATCGTTTTAACTTCGAATCCGGTTCTTCTCAATGGTACCGACTTAGTTACTAAACCCTTCAGAATAATGGACTTTATTACATCTGCTTTTGCTGTCAAAAGGTATGATATATCCTTCCTTCTTTTCTGTTGAATGCGTCCTCTGTAGCCGGATAGATCACTCCAATCACTGTTATTATGTAGTTCTCTGACCATTTAATCAATCTGAATCGTATAGGCAAATGGGTAGATCCACAAATAGAACAAACATACTGTTATACGTTATAGGTATAGTATGTGTGTAGGTTGGTAATGTAGACAAAATAGTAGTTAACAGTCAAGAGTTACCAAGATTTAAAGTACAGGCTCTATAAGAAACAAATAGACAAACTTTCAACAATATTGCAAGTTCAATAAAAACATTCAATTTCCGTACACACAAACAGCCAATTTCACTTGAAAACTTTCGGCAATAATAAAAACTTTGCGATTGCAAATTGCTACTTAGACTAATAGAAGGAAAGGGGTCGCCGATAGTCTAATAAATTCAATAAGGAGTGCAGTATAAAAAACTTTCGTAAAAGTTTGTTAAAATATGAATCGACTAGTGACTACAGCTATTTCAAAATACAACGGTGTAGTCATGACGTAGGTATACAAAACACCATGGATGTTTGTAGCTTTTGACCGTAAGATTATTTGTAAGTGCAAGTTTTTTTTAATGATATACTAGTTTACATTGCAATTTGATTATTTTAAGTATATTTTTCATAATATAGGTATTTATAAAATTTTGCAAGTCTTCCGTAGTATACATAATTTTCTTTGTTATTCATAATTTTACACTGAAAATGTTAAGCTCGCTGTTAGAAGACCTTTTTGCACGAAGTAAAATCTGTAGTAAAGTAAACAAGGTCAGCGAAACGAGATTCCCTTCCACTTTCCAAACGAACCTCATGAAACCAATTAAAAACCATCCAATCAAGTTCAGAAACTCCACCGCGGCCGACGCAACCGAAAGTGAATCAGCAATTCCTGAACGCGAGACGTAGATAAATTTCTAAACGCTGCGAGGTCCGAAGGTCATCCATAAATTACGGAAAGCGATCCCCCAACGTCCATAGAGGAACAACCGATGAATCGCGGGTATTTTTTATTTTGCCAATTCGGTTGGAAGGCCGATGTTTCTTTTGGCGAAATATGTCGGTGCAAATTTGTGCGCCGATCGCCATTCTGAGGCCGATGAGTCTAGTTACGCTTGCCGCTCCATTCTTCTTTGAATGATGTTGTGTGAGTTGAATTGTTACATTTTGAAACTCATTTTTGTTGAATATACTGTACAGGAAACTATTAAATGTGTACAAATTACCTAAATAATTATTATGTCAATTTAATTATAATTCGAAATATTTTGGAAAAAGATAAAAACCATGGGTCAGTAAGTACACGGTAGGGTTTATGAAAAAAATCATAATATCAACTGTCTAATCAGCCTTCTAGCCTCCCTATAGTTGCTGTGTTGGACTATAAATTTATTTAGCATTTGATTAAGCCCAACCAAACTGGTTAAAACCTAGTTATTTTAGAATACACTCGGCCATAATTTGTGTAATCCTAATCTCTCTAGTGTAGCCCTCGCCCTGATAACGACATCGCAACTTCCACAAACGCAATCAGCCTCTCTCACCTTTAATTTATCAAAGATTCAGAGCTCCTGGAGCTTTCCAAATTGAATTTTGCTCTAACCGACTGTAGAAAATGAATTGTATGAGAGGAAACTTGTCTAATTAATTCAGATCAGGCCACTCAGGTACTCGGGATAATTTGATAAAAGGAACAGGTATTCGGAATCCGTAAATAAGGGGGCTCTCAGCTAGCCATATATTTCGAAGCCGAAATTATTGTTGGAGGATTAGTTATTCCAGGTTGATGCCCGTAATTTGAATTTTGGCTCGGCCAGAAAGATTAGCGCCTAGATACGGAATGGTCAAAGTTAGATGAATTTGAATATAGAAGTTGAAACGGTTGCCGGCGTAAATATAATCGTTTCCATGCTAAGTAGGTACAGATATATACATTTATACTAGTACATAAGCAATTTTTGGGTAGTAAAATGTTCTAATGCATGCCATGCATGCATAATGTTAGCCCCAGAGTTTTCACACGTAATGTATCGTAAGAAGTTTATCGCATTGCCTTTTCATTGCTTGTCAAATATATTTGTTCATCATCGAAACTTAACAAAATAACTGTGCAATATTTCTATGAATAAATGAAAGTTGAGGCTTGCAATTCACCCGCAGTAAGTGGCGGCTCACTCAATATTCCCCGCAGTCCCGCGGGTGCCAGCTTCCATGCACGATTTCGACCATAAATTGGATTCTAGAAACTTCGAAATAGCTTCAATATGAGAAACACTGGCCTATAGGTAGTAAGGTTACATTATATGGAATCTCATTGGCATTGCAGTTAAGTGCGAAATAAAAAAAGCAATCATCATCATCGTTATGGAATACAAACTAATTTAAAACACACGGCCCGTAAATAGTCTACTTCCGGATATGGCATCCTCCAAGATCAGAGAACTATTGCTGTAATCTCTATACTTGGAAAGCAGGTTTGAGATATAATGTACAGAACACAAACATTTAACACTCAAGACATGAGAAGAAATTTGTTTTTAGGTATAACAGTTATCTACCCTCATCGAAACCGGAACCTTTGGCCCAAAGGTTGGAGTCACTAACCACGCACCGCACCAACGCGATGCATCCAGTCATTATCATCATCATTATCATCAGTCCGTTATCGTCCAATGCTGGACATAGGGCTGAAACTTGACATGAGACCAGCCTTCCGTTTGATCTCTAGTATAATAAAATAACCAACTCCCAAAAGAAACCCTCCAACATTGCAAGTCAGTTTGCACCATAACCTCTGAACTGAAAGTGTTAACACCAGTCACCCTTTCACAAGACAGCCTAACAGAATCCTGCTTGACCACCCAATTAGGTTCAAACTTCACAAGCACCGTAAACTATTCTAAGTAGAAACATAAAGATCTTATGTCGGGAGTGCCGGGAGCGGCAGATCAATAACTGTCTGTCTCTAACCGAGTTCGCAATTTGCAACCGTTCTTAGTAGACTCGAGTCTTGCTAGTGTTATCTGCAATTTGAGAATTAGGTAGCGCGCGGAATAGTTACAAATGTATTTCCTTTGCTGGAGTATAGAGGGTTAAAGTGAGTGTCTTGAATAGAATAGAATAGAATACTCTTAAAAAAAAACATTACCATTTCACAACTTAAAAAGGCGGTCTTATTACTTAATGCAATCTCTACCAGACAACCTTTGGATGGAAGAGACCATTTTAACATAATTAATGGGAGTAGAGGTCTTGAATGAGAGGCTGGCAATGGCATGTATTTATGTAGAAGTACTTAAAACAATGAACGAATGGTGTAGTGGTTAGTGCCCTTGACATGCCGATGGTCCCGGGTTCAATCCCCGGTCGGTGCAAATATTTGTTTAAAAACTAATATTTTTACTTGTGTCTTGGGTGTTAATTCATTCAAATCATATATATAATATAACATGTATCTATTTACGTAAATGTAAATGTATGTGCAGATAATTATATTAGCTGTCCGATACGCATATTACATACTGAGCCTAGCTTGGGATCGGATGGCCGTGTGCGAGATGTCCCCTTATATTATTATTATTCATTTAAAGTCTTATCCAGGCGGTCTTCGAATATAGTTTTTTTAGTCAGTAAGTATCTAATAAAGTGTTTTTAATGGAAAAATTACGATCTAACAAAAACTTCCAAAGATTCTCCTTTTGGAAGATTTGTTTTTCTCCCGATAGCTGCTTGGGAGTAATAAATATTAAAAGCTTCTTACAATATCAAAATATAAACTTCTTAAAACATAAATGTTACCGAATTATTTTATAAGATAGTTATGTAAGAACGAAACAACCTTTTAGTGAACTGAAAGTGCCTATCGTAATCTTGTTAATGTATTTTCTATGTTTGGTTTGTGTACAAAGCCTGGCCAGTTTTTAGGTGAAATCGAAACCTTAATCTAGAGTCGTAATTCTGTACCTAAATTCTACTTAGACCCTTCCTTTATCGCTTTTTAGGTTCAAAAGAACAATAGCGCGAACCCAGTAAGTTACGAGAAGGTTTCCTAAAATATACTATTCCTTTACAATCCTCGCATTGGGCCCGATTATATTATATAACTATAATTATTTGTGGTTCTGGCCGTGATGGACTCTACATATTTTATGTGATAATTTTTTTTTGTTAAGATGTATTTTTTCTCTATTATTATTCTTTATTAATCTACTTACTCAATTATTGTTATTTTAACCCATACAACAACCATTCGGACTCGGGTGTCATTTAGTGCCAATTTCTCCATAGTCGGTTAGAGCATAAACAGGTATTAGTGGTTGACTCTTGACAGATCTGTCAAAATTTTTATATGGAGACGTATAATTGATGAACCAATCCCTGGTCGGTTAGATAACCGACTATGGAGAAATTGGGGCTAACCTTAGATTTCAGAGTGTAATTTTTAAAATTTTAATGACGTTCGTTTGTAATCTTCTAAACACTTCTTTCGCCATTTCTTTCCTTCTCAATGACGGGGCCTTTGTGAAATGGTGGTAGATGACTATCGACAAATAATTGTAAAATTTTACGTCGATTAAACCATTTGAATTTGAATTTGAAATTTGACTGAAACGACACTGATAAAATTGTACCCTTTATACAACCAATTTAATGTAGCCTTAAAATAAAAATTGAAAAAGACTTATCCTGCCTTCTGAATGAGGATTTATCCGTGCCAAAAGAATTCTTTTCTTGCTTTTAAACAATACACATGCACATGACTCTATTATGTTAATTAATTCTAGAACAGTTTTTATTATAAAATGTAACTTGTTTTTCATACTTACTATTATTATAATAATAATGCATGTACGAAAAACACTGTCATTTTTTATAATAATAAGGTGATATGTAAACAAAAAGGTGGGTTAAATCCATCATAATACCTAGTAAGAATCGTAAATAAAGCTTACATAAGCTCCATTCAACTGCCCTGGTCCTCAGATAGAGATCGTAATGTAAGCACTTGTCTAGTGTTAAAGATTCAAAATCAATCAACCAAGGTTCTTTCGTTTCAGAGATACAATGCACCGACATAGCTCACCGAGCTAGTAAGCTTAAGTGGCAGTGGGCTGGTCACATCTGTCGAAGAACCGATATCCGATGGGGTAAACGTGTTCTGGAGTGGAGGCCGCGACTAGGCAAACGTGGTGTGGGACGCCCTCCGGCTAGATGGCGTGACGACTTGCGAAAGGTGGCTGGTTATGATTGGATGCGAAAAGCTAAAGATCGCATCCAGCAGCGTGCTTTGGGAGAGGCCTACGTCCAGCAGTGGACTGCTATAGGCTGATGATGAATGCACCACAGTTGAACACACCAAAATGTATTACTTTTTACTGCTTTCTCTAGGGTAAATAAAGCACAATCAGTCGGCAAACATTTAGAACAAGAAAAACTGACAAGACCGCATTCCCGCTGCAGTCGAGAAACAAAGACGAGTCCTAATGAATCAAACCCGACAGAGTTCGAAACTTATTTCAACAGTTCCGAATAGTGATGTCACGGATAGCGCTCTCGTGGATACATAGGTTTTCGGAAGAAACGAATATCCGGTCTTCAGGTATTGACTGTTATGCATAAAAAGAAATTTAAAATTTTATAACGGTTCTTTAACGGTATTGCATTCTTACTAGTGAATAATTAGTAGTTAATTATTGACAATACTAGGTACCATCTACATACGCTTCGATCATTACACTTTTACATTGGTAGCGATTCTGAAGATACCAATTTGAATTTAATTACTGTAAACACTTAAAATTAAATAAAATGTACGAATTAATTAGTGTAAAATTCAATACATTTTGAATCCGATTATGGTTGTCAGAACAAGTTCACGATTGATATACTTACAGCTTAATTGATTGATAATAGTAGAATTAGGTAAGTATGTTGGTGTAGGAGCGGTGGTAGCTCAGTCGGGTAGGAGTGGTGGTAGCTCGGTCGGGTAAGGCAGTTAAGACCTTGGGGATATGCACAAAGGTTCCATTCGAGAGAGCCAGATGCAGGTACCTACACCCCCCACAGAGAATAGAATAGAAGTAGGTATGTTTACCTTTCATCGACTTCACAAGACTTCAGTTCATTTACACTTCGCAAATCCGAGTATTCGAAATAGTAACATCACTAGACCAAAACGTATAGGGGACAGAGGCCTTGGCGAACAGCCAGAAAACCGCGGCTTTTACAAAAATTAAACTTGTAAACCCCCTATGTAGTATAAATATATACCCGTGAAAATACATCTGATGCCTTTTCAACTTTGTGTGTCTCTTTTTAAACATGTGGCAGTATAGCGTAAGTCTCCAAATAGTGAATAATATTATATTTTATTGGTAAATGGTCGATAAAAATTAGACCCATCCAATGAAAAAAACAATTCCGTAATTTTTTCACCCCAGACGAAAAAGAGGGATGATATAAGTTTAACGTGTCTGTGTGGGATTTAACGTTGGTTAGGTTAAAATGTTTAAGTCACTGGTTACCAACTGGTAACAAACAACAACATACTTACGTATTTCAACAATGTAGAATAAGATTTAGTTAGGTTATTCTAACACCTGCCTAAGCCCTTCAGAAATCTTCACTCATTAAGATATTTCTGCAGTCAACCATTACAACATTGAGTTGTCAACACCCGGGGCAGGTCAGGGGTCCACTGACCTGATCCCGGCAGTGGACGGTTTAATTACTGATGATTATCTTGTTAAATTGGAGTTTTGTTCAATGTTTTGGGCCTGCGCTTCTAAGTACTTTACTTCAACTTCGTCATATTCAAAATATGCCAGTCATAATCGTATCGAGTTTGAAATTATATCGTTTAGTGATATAAACTGAAACTGATTGAAAAAATCGCATAAAATAAAGGGGCTTAATGAGTTTTAAATATTTGAGTGAAACAGTTTTTTTTTTAATTTTAAGTTTAACGATTGCCTTTTATGCCATGTCAGATAAATTGACCTGGCAACGGAAACATACCTAACTAAGATAATGCCTATAATGCGAAAATATACTCGCACAGTTTCGTCAAACCTCATTACTATAATTCAGCGTACAACATCTGCCTACACAGGCACACACAACCCATCTGATGAACACCGGAAGTTGCTATCGCTCGTGTTTTAAAGGTCCCCTGAGACGTGCCATCACGTAAACTTTATTACACAAGAAGATTCAGCAGGGGGCGTACCGATACCACGTGCCATTACAGTTTATTTCAGGCGAACCTTTTTATGATTCTGAGATACTCGTTGACATTATATTGCATATCCGGCGGTATTCCAAGTCTGTCCAAGAGCCCAAAATATTTTGATTCTATACTTTTTTACACGTTTTTTTTAATGACATTTATTTATAATAAAAACTTAGGCTAATACTATTTTTTACTGCCAAGCTGCGTAACAGTTTGTTGGCAGACGCTCTTAGTTCTAAACTAAAAAACTAAGTACCTACTGACACTTATATTAAATTTAATCTATAAATAATTAATCTAATGGTACAGTTGATATATTATATAAAGGAATTTTATGGTATAATTTAGATGTTAAGTTTCAGAATTTAAAAAAAATATTTTTTAATTTAAGTTTTAATGTGGTTTTACAAAATTTGTCGGTAGATCGCAATAGGGGGATATTATTACATATTTTAGGGGTTAAGTATCTTCTTGTCCTTTGTCCGTAGTAATTATTTGCCTTTGGCTGGATAAATTTTCTATTATTGGCTGATCTTGTAAAATAGCGGTGATTTACCACGTAATTATATACTCGCGAGCAATTAAAAAGTTCCAGTGACAATAGTATGTAAATAGTATTAAAAGGGAAGGGAATATTCTCTTGCGCTGTCAAATGTTCTAGAATATTACAGACAACGTCATTAAGCTAGCCATTTTTGTTTAGGAGTAACTCGGCGCTTTCTCACTATAACAATTTCATTGCTCGTGAGTGTACATACTTACTCCAACTGTTGTAGGCCTATTTGTCGACTTCACGGTAGGCCCGCTGTATCGCGGTGCTACTCCCGAGCGTTTTATTACCAGCCAAATGATGGGACCATAATTATGAAATGAGGCCCGTGAGCTACAGTAACTCCTTGCGAGTTATAATGAAGTTGCGCGGATGTATGAATGTCACAACTTTTCATGAGTGTCGTTATTTCTCTTTCTTTTTTAATGTCACAATGAAAACAGCACGGGGAGGTGACGAGATGATTATGTTTTTGAAATAGAAGATGGTACTTATATTTTTATAACTACCTGCTAGCTTTGTCTAGTGAGTTTTGCCTTGCTTGTCTTGGTAGATAACAAAATTATGTTTGTTTTTCGTTAAATACATTTCGTTAACCCTTTTGGGTTTGCAATGCTTTTGTCTGTAATAACAATGCAACAATCAGGTTAAACTACCGCGATTTCATTTAGGCCCGGGTCTCCTATTTACGCCGTAGTTCGTGTCCAGCGTCATCGCCGTAGGCCGCGTCACGATGCTCATGACATCTACGCGCCAACGTCGGCGTGTGAGGGAGACCGCATCAGTACATTTCTATAGTGAGCATCGTGACGCGGCCTACGGCGTGACGCTGGACGCGAACTACGGCGTAAATAGGAGACCCGGGCCTTACTTTTTGTGAGAATTTGACACATTTAGTAGAAGTGAGGTAGTAGAGGGGTAGGTACTTCGAACTCATAACATCAGCATGCTGCCGTCGTCGTTATTAAAACGTGGAATATAGAACCTTACGTCAAACTTCAAGAGAAACTGTCCGAACTTCAAAAATAAATCTTACAAGTCGCCCAAGTTACCGTTTCATCTTTCAATTTTAGTCTCCCGAATAGTCGGTAAGTATTATTTTTTAACCGAGATATGGCTAGCTTTACCTATTTCTAGACATTGTAGTGATCATCCCCATAATCAGAAATAAATAAAATTACTACGTTTAAGAATGTACTTGCTTATTTTCCCGACAAACTTCAGACAAACTAGACTATACAAGGAGCTTACGTCGTAACAGTACGTAGACTCGTAACCATGGCAACGGGCACGTTCCCAGGTTTACGATAATAGGAATCTCTAGATGATTGAAATCCCCAGCCGTTGGATCCACGAGTAAATGTATTGTGACGAGATGTGCCCTATCACCCTATGTATTCTGCTCTGAAGCTACTTTATTCGGGTTTGTTCGTACTTTGACCTTGTCTTCATTTGTTATTCATGTATAACATGAATCGTTTTATTTTTACGTCTGTGATTTTACGGATAGAAATAGAATAAGTTCAATAATTAGATTGTTAGAATCTATTAATTCGGGTTGGTGGGTTCACATATCTATCTATTTAGCACATCTAGATATGTGAACCCACCAAACCGCAGTGGACCAGCGTGGTGGGAAATGGTCCAAGCTTAGGAAGGCAGTTTAGACCTTGGGGATATGCACAAAGGATCCACTCGAGAGAGCCAGGTGCACTTACACCCCCACAGAGAATAGAAAAGAATCTATTTATTCGCTTTATGATTATAACAATCTCATAATATTATCAGTCTCTAAGATTGCCAGAACGCTTTGCTCTCAACTCCCAAGCCTCATAATTTTATAGCAACAAAACGAAAGAAAAACATAACTCACAACAAACCGCCACACTGAAACGATCTCTACAACTCCGCATAGTTCAAACCATAAGGGGTAAACTTATCAATGCATCTGACTCAATTTTTGATATTCTCTCAACGGTGAAAGAAGCAACATAGTGAGAATGCAGCGTCTTCCTGCTTGGCCGGCGGCCAGGCGCGTGATCAATGAACCGTGTGTGTATTTGTTGAAAATTCCAAATATTGCCGCCCCCACTGCCCCCCCTTCACCCCCATGGGGGCGGTAAGTGGCGGGATCTCGTTTAGCACTGAAATATGGATCGGTTGAAACTTTCGAGCGTTTAATGCCGTCTTTTGTAGTTGTTCGATTGTAGCGTTTTTTTTTCTCTTTTAATGAAGTGTAGCTCAGTGAACTGCGCTAAAGAGGTACAATGTAAGTTGTAAGGGTCACTTTTACCAAACGCTAAACGTATTTAAAATTGTATTTAAATGAAATTTTAAATACATTTTGTTCTAACTGACAGACGTTTGACAGGCTACTAAATACGTTTAGCGTTTGGTGAAATTCCACCTATAAAAAAATTATAAGTGTTGGAGGATAGCGTTCAATATACCTGACAGCTAGGTTCCTATGTAAATCAGTAGGTATGAGTACGAAAAGCACCAAATTACTCCTAAACTGAAATCTGCAACATTGTAGTACATTTAACATCGCATCAGAAAAATACTTCTAAAAACGAAAATGCTGGTGTTTGGTGTCGATAATTTGTAAGTGGAACTATTTCTCTGATCGTGAGTGTATCCACACAAAGTTTTAATATTACTCGTATACACAAACAGCAATGGTAAGTACATGTTTAGAAAAGGTATGTGAAGACGCGCCAGGGGTCCCTCTATTTGACGAAAAACTAAGTTTCGGAGCACTTCTGCCCCAGCTACGACTCTATATTCCCGCTGTATTAAACGTCCCGATTGCTCGACAAATCTCGTTCTTCCGTTTTTCGTTAGTATAGAGTAACCCTCCAGGTTTACATTCGACTGAGCTCGACCCAGGTGCACGAACTAACAGAATAGAATGGAATAGAGTTGAATAGTTCATTGTGAGAACATGTAAAATAGCGATGCTGATACTGTATGTATAAGAGGAGAGATGGTGAAGCAATCCATTCATTCATTCGTTTCCAGTCAAGGTTATACAGAGTTCCCAGTTTCTCATTTTAGTAATATTACAAGTTTAGACCAAAGATGTGTACCTAATTAGTTGAAATGAGAAATACCTACGTATTTCTACAGAATACTTACGTTTTTAGATGGTGATGTCCTTATGCGCTTTTAAATGTACTCTACTATTAGGCCCGGGTCTCCTATTTCTCGCCGTAGGTTGCGTCCAGCGTCACGCCGTAGGCCGCGTCACAATGCTCACTACATCTACGCGCCAACGTCGGCGTGTGAGGGAGACCGCATCAGTACATTTCTATAGTGAGCATCGTGACGCGGCCTACGGAGTGATGCTGGACGCGCCCCTCGGCGTAAATAGGAGACCCAGGCCTTATTTGCTGCTATGTCACTGGAACTTTTTCATTGCTCGTGAGTGTACAGTGAAAAACTGTGTCTGTATCAAGTTTCATTGCATAATTTAAACTGCAAATTGGAGCAGAAAAACTTTTTAAAGCATTTAACAAAGACACAAACAAACCACAGAGAGTATTGTAGTCGAGTTAATTAGCGCGACGTATGAACTAACAGCGCCGTAACAAATAATTTCAACTCAAAATTCACAAGGTTATTTCCAAGCAAAGTGTACACAAATAGGAAAATATTAAAGTGAGATAGGTAAGGTGGGACAGTGTCAGTGATCGAGATGTGTGTCGGTCATTGTACCCTATAGGATAAGTAATAACATCGGATGACAATTAGTTAATTAAAGGTACACAGTAGGTATTAATATTTCAATTAAAAACATAAAACTGAATAATTGAATATATCATATTTGAGAATTTATATAAGTAATATGTAGGCATTGATATTGATGTTTTAGTAGAGGTGATTGGTTAATTATTCTGCTTGTGGCCGATTACTAAGTACGGAAAAAATATATAGGTAATAGGTGTAAATTTTGAATGAATAAATTTAATTAAACATTAACTTCTGTTTATCAGCTATAGGTATGACCAGGTACGACCTGGTTTCAACTAGCTCAATGACTAAATTTTACCCTACATATGCAAATAGGGGTGCATGTGGGAATATTTATTTAGTCTAAAGAGATTCGTGTTTGGTTTTCATAGTTTATTGAAAAAACGATATCTACCTACACTATACCGATACCGTATGCACTATCTAGCTATTATTTGTATTGGAAAGCAATTTCGATAACTATTTTTTTCTAAACAGAAAAAGATACAGATAGATTTTTTATAGGAATAATATTCAATTATTGAATATAGCGGCCTCACAAGTCCACTATTCTAAGATCGCTTTTATCAGTTTTGTGTGTGGAAAAATAGATCGCATTCTTATCTATTCCAATTTAATAATTGCAATATATTTGCTTGGTAAGGAGATAAATAATCAATTATTTAACTTCTGCTGATAAATTAATTATTAAATATAACTTACAAAATAACGCAACAACAATTCCAACTACAAAATTAAATGAGACACGAAAATTCCGATTCAGATTCCGTACGTCAGCTGCAAAAGGCAGCTCGCATATCAACGACCGAGTCCTCAGAACAATGAGCCCTCAGCATCGACAAGGGCCTTGATTTGACAACGGATTCACACATTTCAGTGTTTCAGGATTTCAGAATCCAGTGGACTTGTGACTGTTATCTTCTGGCGCTCGGTTGAATGACCTCGCCTGCTCTGGTACGCTACTATGGTTTGCCGATGGTTACTCGATGTTTTTAAGCCCCAACGAAAAAAGAGGGATGTTATAAGTTTAACATGTCTATGTAACTGTTATAATGTGTGTGCATCTGTCTGCTGTACCACAACAAAAACATAAGAACGAAAGAGCCTTCCTGAGCCGCGAGCACAGGACTCGATACTATTTTCGAATCTACACAAACATATTATGGAAAAAGAACATATCGTCAACTGTCACTATTTTCCAATGCCACTTTTGGAACTAACAAATTTGCCTTACATTTTGACAGTGACATTTGACGATACGCAACGTAAACGGAGGTTTCGAATCCTGTGCTCGCGGCTCTGAAGAAGGCTTGTCATCGAGTTGCAAGTATCGGCTAGTCAGATTAGAATCAAGGAAGGTGTGATACGTCACTTATCATCCCTTTCGAGCACTCCAACCACCCCTTCAATCATTTCGGCAGTAACTCCGGATACAATTAACGTAATTGTGGTAGTATTCGTTGAAACTCGCACTAGGCACTCTGCGCCATGGTAGCGTGGCTGGCCTAGTGCCAGCTCCGCCGCGCTGCCTCCGTCTTCGGTAATGTTGCACCATCTGTAATTTATAGTAGCTTTTGTTCTACACTGTGTAATTTAGCTTTTTATTCGGATACGTTTAATGAATGTTATGAGGCCGGTGAGGTGCACGCGTGTAGCTGTGAAGTGATAGCGCGATTGCGGAATAGGACTTGTTAGGGAATAAGTAGGTACAGTCAGCTGCATAAGTACCACTTTTGCACCTTGTCAAACTCACAAACTGCCTGTTCAAACATTGACGGTTTGTTATGTACTCAGTTTGACAAGGTACAAAAGTGTGTTGCTACTTATGCAACTGACCGTACCTACAGTTTTCTTTAATTAATAAGCTTTTTTATAACTCACTCTGACTTCACGATCACTTCTTTATTGTACAGCTGCCCATCAGCTGTCTGTCAAGAACCATTATCTTGCGTGAAGATAATAATATCAAGTAGGTAGGTGCCTTGAAACTATAAAAAATCAGCCTCAGCTTCTCTTCCATGTTAACGTAAAAAGAAAATAAAGCAATACTTAACAATAGCAAATACTTCTGTTTTCTGGTAAATACTGTTTAAGAGTTATTAAATTACAAGAAACGTAACAACAGTCTTAAAATGTTTTTAGATTCATTTACTTGTAATGTTTCATAAAGATTTAATTCTTCGAATAAAAAGTGTTTACTTTGTCTTATTTCTCTCATAGAATCTTAATTAATCTTCTTTCAAAATGCTAAGACAGCTTATCTTGCTTAATTACCCACCTTACTCATCTTATTTTGGCCTTTTCTATCGCTAAATGTATTTGTTATATCTCGAGTGGTCATAATAATTATTGTGATAAGTCTTGGCCCTTGGCTTAGTAAATATTAGCTTAGAAGAAAAATGCACGTCTGCGAACCTGACTTAATAACCTTACAAGATACCTTTCCACGAATTTTCATAAGAGTTTGAAAAAAAATACAGACAGAATGACTGACTTTGTACAGAATGACCCCCTGAGTCACCCGCTTTCAGATCACTATACTTACCACATTTGCGATATCCTGTATAAAAATATAATAATGAATAAGTAAAGTATACCTAAATAGAAATAAATACATTTTTCCTATAAATTTTTCCAATTATTCTATGGATGAATTTTTGACATAGCCTATAGAGTCTAGACATAACAAATAATAACTTGGCATAAAAGCTGCATAATTTTGAAAACCAGACAAAATATCATGTCTAAAGAATCAGGATGTCTCATTTCTAGGATCACAACATAAAGCATGAAAACCTCTGGTACTCCGCCAAGACGGGACTGCATAAATTGTAAACCGTCTTAACTATCCCCCATATACAGGGTTGACTTTTATCCGTGTGCTTGTCGGCAGGTCAACTACCCTACTAACTGATCCTAACTGAAATCTTGAAAAAACATAACTGTATGAGGAAAGTTTAAAATTCGGAGTTGGTAATTAAATAACTTATGTATAAGTATATGAAACGGCTTTATTTTTGTTTTCAGAGATGTACTAGTGTCTAGAGTTCTACAGGATGTTGCAAACAGGGTAAA
Source organism: Plutella xylostella (assembly GCF_932276165.1). Taxonomy (NCBI): domain Eukaryota; kingdom Metazoa; phylum Arthropoda; class Insecta; order Lepidoptera; family Plutellidae; genus Plutella; species Plutella xylostella. The sequence continues at coordinate 9,182,808 of NC_064005.1, forward strand.
AAAAATCATTTTCCATAGAAACTTTGTTGGTCACGTGACTTTTTTACTATGGAGAATGTTTATTTTTCGCGAATTTTTCAATTCTGATTTCAGTTTCGGGCTTAGATATACGAGTACCATGCTGCACATGTAGGTTTCGGCTTAGTATACCCATTTTGCAACACCCTGTATAGTTAAAGCACAGTTCATTGCATAGAACTTTTAAAGGGAGTCACACTGATAAAACTCCACCCAGTACAGCACGCATACGCGCACTCTCCTTTGGCTAATTTAAAATACATTTATGCGATGCTAAATCTTGTACGAGTGGCTTATTTTGCGCTACACGGAGTATTGGTGGCTGAAACTGTTTTAATGAAACTTAGATTAACGATATACGGACGAGGTATGTGTATTTAAAAACTACCTATATATACGTATTTTTTTTAACGGTCAAAGCGTTTTAAGTTCAACCGTATTATAAACATTGCACCAATGAATAAAGTGACAAATCTTCTAACCAAACCAACTCAAAATAAGAGTTAAGTGGTAGAAGTGGGGTGTTATTTGTCGAGACGTTTGTTTGCACTGTCACTCCATCTATTTCGTTCGTATTGAAAAATCATTAACTGAAACTAAGAAAAAGGAACTTTATTATATTTTATTATTTTTAAAAAAAGTTTCAGTTTATGTTAGCGTACTGCGGATACAAAGGAAAACCACACATTTTATGTACCTTCGTCATCATATAATAAAAAGCATAAAACAAGCTTGCTATAAGCTATAGAAGGCCTACCTTGGGATCAATCGTAACTAAAATCTGATGGTTCAAGTAGTAAGTTAAGTTAAGTTAAGTTGTTGATGAATTCTTCTATCCTTGCTTCTCAAGATTGCACGAAGTAATCTGTTCCTGCTCTTTATTGTTGCAGCTACTTAAAGTTGGACGAAATAATTCAAGGAAAAACCTTGAGCCAAGAAAATGCAAAAGTATGTTTTTGTTGTACTTGTATGGTTCAGCGGGATTAGCCTATAAAGTTTATAGGCATAGTTTATAGTTCTTATGATGCTTGTTTTTTGATCGATATAATAATTAAGTAGATATGTATGATATTTATATAAATTTTAAGTAGTAGCACGGATATTATTTGGGTAAGTACTAGTTCTTGCACATAGCTGTGATATGTAGGTATGTTTAAAAATTTACTCATGTACCTTAATCATTGAAATTAATGTATAAGAAAAACAACACCGTACACCAGGTACATAAAACATAATTAGGTACGAAAATTTCATAAAATACACAGTACACGAAGGTTTCACAAAGCATAGCGGATGCAGAGGTCGGATTGAGCAGTTTTCAGAAGAACCTTCTCCGAATTTACCACTACATAATTATAGGCCAACACTTTTCCAGATCGAGCCTTCTTCAAGTACAGTTAACGTTAAGTTGTTATGAAGAAAATTAAGACTAAGGCCATTTTCTGTATTTTGTTGTTGATTCTTTCTTTTTCGTTTTTATTGTTCTGTTTCCGTGTGTCAAATAAATGTTTCTAACTTTCTTGTCAGAAAGCGATAGAAGTATTTTAAAGAAAAGCATCCACCGTTCGGCAACGGACGCATATCCTCGACCAAACACTCGTTCAGTTGCTAGCCATTCATTGGCCGAGGATTGGCTGAGGATACTGTAGGCTGTAATCAGGGTATAACATGTGATCTTTAGCCTTGCATCTCAGCAGATTAAACGAATAGTTGAGCAGTTCCTTTCAGTAGTCAGATTTGTAATGTCGCAGTAGTCTCCCTGGCTCGCCGCCAGAGTAAGTGTCTCATGGCTAAGTATCGCCAAGTCGAGTGTAGTCCGCAAGTGCTTGTAATTGTTGCAGCCGCGAGGAACTCGGGGAGGCCTCACTATTACACACTGCAAATAATTATGATCTTTAAAAATATGACATACTTATGAACTACTTACTTTAGAATAAATGACATCGTATAAGTACCTACCTAAATAAGCAAACAAATTGCACACCATCTTAGCTTTTTCCTTATTTCATTTAACACACTCGCTATTTCGACAGAATAAAGAAGAGTAAAAAAGAGTAAAGTACATATTTCGGAGACAACCTAGAAACATAAATACAAAAATAAAATACTTTAGTATAACCATTTTGCCATGACCACATTTTAAATGTGTCATAAGTAATATTTGTGCATTGGCTTCATGTAATAAAAGACTGATGATGGTAATAATTTTATCTACATAGACAAGGTTAGGTCTTACCATTTTATTACAATTAGGTATGTACCTAATGGTAAAGGAAACTTGCTCATCAAGACTAATCTCTATTCGGATGCCAACAAAGTTCATAATTATCTGTTACTTAATCCAAGCTACTAAGTCGGGAAAAGTTTTTCTTTTATATCTACCGAGTTAACTGTAACGAGATTGTTAGCTTAAAAAGTTTATTCTATACTGTAAGTGGAGCGTCTTTCTGAAATTTTAAATTATGTTATATAAAAATATAGAGTACAATATACGACAATGCTATACTAGGTATTTTTTGTACCTATCCAAAGGGCATAAATTAATGTTTGTACTTTCCTTCTTCTTAATCGAACGTGTTACGATCTTATCAGTGTATAGGTAGTTTTGCTTAAAGTATTTTGTCTCCTCCAACCCAAATTATCAATTTCTACCATATAAATAATGACTCTTTTTTTTCAGTGTGGACTTCAGAAACGGCGCTCCGGTCCACTGGGCGATAGCTGGGGAGTTCGGGGCCAGAAGTCACTTCGTGCTGAACGAGTCTGACCCGTCGTCAGCACATCTCGCCATAGAGAAGGTGGCAGCGCAAGATGAAGGCCTCTACAGATGCAGAATAGACTACATAGATTCACCGACCAGAAATTACAAAGTGAACCTTACTGTTATAGGTAAGTTTGTAAATATTAAATACTGGGAACATAATTATGTTGCAGTTTAAGACTTCGTCGATCATCAATCTTTGTCCCACAGCATTAAAGAAACGTGTCCTACGTTTGGTCGCTAAAATAATGAGACCCTAGTTGGGTGCCAGGTTGGTCGCCAACGCCGAGATGGGCCCTAGTTGGGCGTCAAAATGATAGTGAGTCGTAACCTTGACCCATGTTTAGGCGCCAATACCGTCTGTTGGAGTCCAATAATGTCCCAAGTTTGGGCGCCAACATAATCCTAGGCCCAGTTGGGCGCCAATTATGTCCCATGTTTGGGCGCCAATTTTATACTATCGAGCGAGGTTTACGAGCACTCATGAAAATAAGTACCTACTTATCATAAGAATTCCACATGTTTGCAGGCATTGGCCATCAGTACCGTGCTACTTTATGACATCCTTATTTATGGTGAATTGTGATATTATAGAGACGTATCTACATCGATAACGAGCCCGTGTAGCGGCCAATGACTGTGTATATTGTACTGACATCTTCTCATTTCTCAGTCCCGCCAGAATCCCCTCGGATATACGACTCCGAGGGTCGCGAGATCCTCGGCGGAGGCGCCGGCCCTTTCAGAGAAGGGCAGGGCTTACTGCTGTCTTGCCAGGCATCAGGAGGTAAGCTGCTGCATAATATTACCTCTATTATAGCCGATTCTAAGTCTAAAAGCATCAATTCTGCATACTTCACATTGTTTTTTAATGGTTTCCCGTTGAAGGCATAAGTATCCATTGTTTTATTCTGAAGTTTAAATAGCTATATCAAGTTTAATTTAAATCTGTTCAGTTTCTGCGTGAAAGTGTAACCAACATTCACACACTCACAAACGCTCGCCTTTATCATATACGATATCACCTGTGTGTGATGTGATAAGAAACCCCACTAGCCATCCACTCTCTGGAAGAAATTACTCTTAGTAATAAGGCCGCCAACTGTACCGCCTATGTTGTGCATTTGCTGTTGTAATGTTCATGTTTGTGAAATAAAGAATTATCTATCACCCACCAGGCAAACCCCTCCCAGACGTGTCATGGTACCGCGGCGAGGAGCGTCTGGCCCACACGCGCGAGGGTTCCGTCTGCCAGCTCCACATCCAGGAGCTGACCCGCGAGCTGGACGGCGTGAAGCTCCAGTGCCGGGTGCAGCCGCCGCTGCTGCAGCCCACTGTCCGGAATGTCAATGTTAAGCTGTTTTGTAAGTATATTTTAACCAACATGTTATCAGTGTAACGTACCTATGTGTATGTATATCTGTCTGTGGTAGCATAGCTCCCAATCGGCTGAACCGAATTTCGATTTGTTTTTTGGGTAATAGATACCTATTGTTACGCTCAGTGTTCTTAGCCAGATTTAATCAAAATCGGCTTATCTGTTCAAAAGTTATGCGACTTTTAGTTTTGAATGTCGGGGATTTTTTACGTTGGTTATGCCACCTCCACAATCCTTGATAATGATACAAAAGATAAGCGAGAGAAGTTTAAACATAATTATATTTCTTAGCTATGATTATGAATCAGTTAAACAATTCAAAATGTACTGGCTCTTCCTCTTATATGACTTTAGAAAAAAATACAAATTTATTTCTCCTACTTCTAAAAAGACCTTTGTTTCCAGTAAAACCCCAATTCGTCCGCGTGACGGGTCTGGGCAGGACGCGCGCGGGCCACGAGCGTTCCTTCGTGTGCACCACGCGCGGCTCCAAGCCCGCGCCCAACATCGACTGGTTCATCAACTCGCAGCTGATTGACTCTACGCTGAGCCAGGTGTGTGGGGATTATGGGTCAAGCTAGTGGAATGGGTGGACGATTTGGTCCGTTAAAGATAGAATGTATTAAGTACATTCTGCTTTGAAGGTTATCAAAGGAACTACCATTGCTTTATGAAATACCATCAGTTAGCATAGCAGCAATGCTTTGGGGTGATTATTTGATCTAGCAAAGAGAGCACAAACGGAACTAAGAAGCTATTCAACTTACTACACACGTTCTGTAATACTATGAAGAACACTAGTATATTCCTTTTTCTAACCAAGTACAACGTCACAGGTGGAGGTAGACGGGGAGGTGACTCGCAGCGTGCTGGCGTGGCGCGTGCGGCGCGAGGACGGCGGCCGCGGGCTCGTGTGCCGCGTGTCCAACCCCTGGTTCCCCGCCTACACGCTCGAAGACTCCGTCATGCTTGAAGTCATGTGTGAGTATGACGTCACAGGTGGAGGTAGACGGGTGGGTGACCTACTGCAAAAGCGGTATCTATAGTAAGCCGAAAGGAGACTCGCCGCTTGTCCTTTATTTAGGACATTTGGAAAATAGATAAATATAAAATGTACTCCACATAGTACAAAGTTATAGAGAAATAGTTGTTCAGAATGGCATGCCTGAGTTACCAAGTTTCGTATTACCACAATATTTTTTAAACAAACTGTATAAACTCTTCGCATAAAACACACTATTCTACTTCGTATATCTTTCATTAAACAGACTAACCAACGTCTGCACAAGTTTGCAGCCGCAAACCAGACAAGCGGTACAAAACACTTCCTTCTTAATACGCAAGCGTATGTAACAATAACGTAACTTTTGAACTGCCTAACAAAGTTACTTGGCGTGAAAGTTAGGAAGGAAACTGTCAAATAGTATAGCGCTCGTAAGAAGAGGTGGTTTTGTAAACGTGAAGAGAAAATGCTTGTTTTCTTTTACGAAAAAGTGCCACATCACCCTAAGGCGATGCCACCGCGGGATCAAAAGGCGATAAGCCGTATTCTCCAAAGTCATTATGGCTCTTCCGAGAACCGGGAAAAGAAAGAAAAATGTATTCCTGTATCGGCTATGACCAGATATTATTTTGGTCATTATTTATTATTTTTACTATATTTACAATGTTATCTTTTATAGTCCATATTCTCTCATATTGCTTATGTCTCTGAAACACATGGCCGTATTTTTTTTTTATCTGTACCTAGTTTTCCAATCTGGAAGCTGAAATATCTTACTTTTGTAACATTATTTTAATGATTGATGACACTACCATAGCATGATATTGGAATATTTTGGTGACATGACAGTCGTATTGACATTGTTTTTTCGACTATATTCTTTGCTCTTATATTCGTTACTCGTTGTCTTTAACATAAATATATAATTATTTATTATAAGAAAACTGCCAAAACACACAAGTTTATAACTTTCATACTAATAAAATTATATAGTATAAGGTTTTCAGAAAATCCATTAACTTTTTCAAGGAAAAGTTATCTACAAAAACAAATATTGGTTTAACGTTTGGCAGCCATCTGTGATTAATCAAAAGTTGGCAAGTCGTAAATAGACTGGTTTAATAAGTTAAACTTCGACAGACGAAGTTGTTCGTCGCATCTGTTCGATGCATTCGACGATCCATCAACTGATTGCCAATACTGTTCGTAGTTCGGTTGTTTTAACTTCGCTCAAGTAATCTATGCAGGACAAGTGTCTTTTATGTAGTTTCGGTTAGTGCCTGCATGGAGTTTATTAGTACGAATTTGGTGTTTTAACCGCTACGATGTACCTGATGTTTGTAGAGAGGGATTTTTTGTTGTTGTATGATGAGTAACTACCTATTTAATGGTAAAAATATATTTATACTGATGTATATTCACTTCGTATCATCATCGAAACCCATTACGTGACCACTGCTGAGGCACAGGACTCCTTCCAATGAAGAAAGGGTTTATATATGCACTTCTATATCCAAGTAAATGTCTTCAGTGACTTCACGTACGTATACATCTTAGTACACAGTGCGAGTATATTTGGTTTCTGTCTGAAGTTTCCCATCAATACAGGGCTAAAGAGTGGGCAAGTACAAACAGCAGATCGATTTCGTCTGTAGTTGTAGTTAGCAGCTAAACAACCAACAACTCTTCAGGATTCTTTCTCAATTGAGCTGCTTTAAAGAATGCCAAAGTTTTCTTTGGATCTTCTCTCAGATAAGTTTCCCTATTTTTTGCCAAATCTAAAGATAGATTATAGCTTCTGCTCTGTTTTATTATCCCGTGCACTGAAGTGTAAGATTAAAGTTTTTCAAAGTTGTGTTATCTTTTTTTTTGTTTTGTTTTCATAAGAGAAAGTAGCAGTGTTATTTAAATATTTTATTGTATTTTCTAAATTGAATTAAAATAAATTTGTGAATAGTACTCATATACTCTTTTAAGATACCAGACATTGGTTCTTCGTCATAAATATTCGGTCCATTGTCACTTCTACCTTACCTATTACTTGAGTTCTCTTACAAATTACCCATAATACACTCACTCAGTAGTGAGTCACACGTGACGGCTACAGATGGCCAGAAAGCGACCGTCCTAGCCGATGACGGAAACACAACTGTCTCATAAGGGTATTTTACATATTATCTGAGTTCTCTGAAAAATTCCACATGATAGACAAGACGACCCTGAAATATACCTATCATTATGGTATACTTAATGAGCTATATTTCTTCCCAGACCCGCCAGTAGCCCAGCTGTCCCTAGTAGAGCCGCGGGAGGCGCGCTTGCTGCGAGAGGACGAGAACGCCCAGCTCCTGTGTTCTGCTGATGCCGTGCCGCCGGCAGCCAACTTCAGTTTCTATAAGGAGGTAGGTACTTTTTTTTTTTTTTTTTTTTTTTTTTTTTAAGATTTTATTATCACTCCACAGACTTTATGTCCGTGCCTTTTTGAGAGATCAATATATTGTGAGAGTTTGGTTGTTTTTTGTCTTCATCTTTTAACTACTCACTACTCAATGTGGAAGCTTATAATATATATATTTTATCTTTTATATATATATACCTATATATTATTAATAATTTTTTTTTTTTTTGCACTCCTGGAGGAAAATCTACACAGACACCTGGGAAGGGGACCCAGGTAGTGTCGGCCTTTAACCGACTAAAAACCCCCAGTTGTGCATTTCTTGTTTTTTTTTTTTTTTTTTTTTTCTTTGTTTCACACAGTCACACTTACAATTATAATGGCAACAAACATTTGAAGGGTAGGGCCAGTGTCAGCTGTCTTCAGAGAACTTAACAGACGCCTGTCAGTGGCCGCACACTCCTTTTGTCATCGCTGTTGTTTTGCCTGGTGTTAATGTGTGACAGTGTTCTTAAAACTATCTTAATTTTATTGGTTAGTTCTTATACAGATAATATTAATTCATGATATACTATACAATACCTACATATCAAAACTATACAATACATGCTATATACTATACATAACAAAACTATAAAATACATGCAATACGGTTTGGCCGTCAATATAAAATTAAAATCAAAATTCTCCTATTCCGCTCCATTTTGCGTTGCCAAAAGCCTTGATTGCTGGGCAACGACCTCTTTGTCCCGATTTTTTATTGCCATCTTTAGGTTGTACTCGAGGATCCGTTTCTTCGGTGCTGTTATTGCCGTTTTAGCGAGGTTGCCGATAGCGTCCTCGGTGTCATCCGCATAGTAGGTGCAGGCGGAGGTGTGCCTCGACAGCGCCACTACTGCGTGAGGTATGCTATCGTGCAACTTTATTTTATCTTTTGTTTTTATGATAATGACGGATTCATACGTCAATCCCTGTGCTTCGTGTATGGTTAAGACGCGTGATCCCGTTCCTTCTCCAAACCCTTGGCTGGTCAGGGTCTCTTTTTCTTCCTGTGTATGCGTCAGGAATAGAGTGTTGGTTTGGGATTTTGGAATTGCTGCGTCTGTAAACCTTTTCAGCTGCAGGGATTGGATACGCGTTGTGGCTGCGTATATGCCTGAGTATACTTCTCTTAGGGCGTATGCAACATCCATGGGGTTTCTGTATGAGCACAACAGCTCCTGGGTGATGTTTGCTACCAGTGTTGGGCGACTGTACCTTAGTTCGAATAGGTTCTCTCTGTCTATGTACGGTAGCTGGTTGATGTCTCCGATTAGAGCAATATCACTGGCACGGGACAGGCGGGCGGCAATTACGATTGCCCCGAAATGGTTCATCAGGGCCTCGTCAATTATCAGGCGTTGGCATCCGACATGTTCTCTAAAGCCGTTTACTAGGACTGATGCCATCGTACGTACCCTAGTTCTAACCATGTCCCCGATCCTATGCGCTAGCCTGTTTCGTATATCGACGGCCGCCTCAGTTGTCGTGGTGATAATGGTGTCTTTGCTCACATCGAAGTTATTTACCACCCAGGTTGTCTTCCCACATCCAGGTACCCCGTTCACCCAAGCGATGGTGGGCATCGTCCAGCTATTCCAGGTAGCGTTAATGGTTTCCGCTTTTGCTAGGATTTTGTCCTCTAGCATAATCCTGGTACACTGAGCTACGACCACCATTTGGTTGTTGTGTGGGAGAGTGAGTTTCGGGATGTTGCGTTCCCAGGGCACAAATCCGCATTCCTCGCTATAAGCCGCCATATACGCTCCAGTCATTTTGCCTCTGAGGACTTGGCAACTACTGTTATCGTATATGCAGGCTTCGGCCTCCTCGAGTAAAACTTTTAGCCGGCTTTCGTTCTCTTGCCTGTAGGTCTGCATGATCGTTTTGCAGGACAAGAGATTTACCTGCTTTGTGGCGGTTGTAATTGCCATAAATTCGATGGCGGCATTCTCTAGATGGTCGTTTGAGGTGGTAGCTGTTTTCAGCTTCGGTGGGACCACCTGGCCCATATCCGCTCGAGTAATTTTCCTCTGGGCAAGCCTTTTTCCAGTTTTAGGTTCTCTGGAGATTTGGCGCCTCTCGGGTGTCCTCTGTGGTTTTCCTATAAGGCTTGAGGCAGCTGCTTTAAAAGCCTGGAGGAACCCTTGGACACGCCCTTGCGATGTTAAATTGTGCATCCTCCTTTCCATGTTCCGTTGTTCTGAAGCGGCGACAGCCCCAGCGGTCATCCTCTCCTGTAGGCGTTCAGATCCGGTGACCAAGTATTCGGCTTGTTGGTGGCAGTTGTCAATGCCCCTCGCAAGTATATGACCTTTGAGAAAGCTTAGATCTTCGCCTCTGTCCTCGTACACCACTATTTCATGATGTTTTGAGGCTTTTAGGCAACCCAGCTGGTCAACAATTTCGCCTTTCCTATACTCGATCACCATTGCGTCTACGCTTATTATCCTGGGGACGTTACTGTCTAGCGCTATCTCTCCAAGCTTACTGAGCCATGAGCATGCCTGAACAAACGGGGTGTCGTCGGCCCAGTCGAATAGTGCGATGGTCTTGTTACGCCATCGCACTAGTCTGCAGGGCTGATTTCCCACTAGGGTTACTGGCAATGCGTCGTAGGCTTTACGCTTCATGGTAGCCTTCGATGTGCTCCCATTTAGGAGAGAGGCTAGGCCGGGTGATATGGCCACGCTCTTTCGCGCCCCTGAGATACAGAAGCTGATGCCGAGTCTTTCACTGCTTCCGTCCATGAACAGAGCCACGCTTCGGAGTCTTAGTCTAGCTTCTCCTTTTTCTCCACAATCCAACAGCTGATGTGTTGCTGTTTCTTTAGGAGTTGCTTGTGGTGGTGCTGTGATGGTTGTGACTGAGGCTTGATATACTGGTATTGATTGCGGGTCGGGGCGGGGTATGGTGCTGTTTCTCCTGGCTGCTACTCTGAAGACACGATCTGAATAAGATAGAAAATGAGGTCTATGCTTGGTGTCTGCCAGAATATCTTTTAATTCTGACTCCACCAAATTCCTGTCTATCAATATCTCCAGATCTTGTCTTGCAGCAAGGAAACGGGGGCAGTCGAGAATTATATGCCAGACCGATTCAATGATGTTGGGGTCGCATTCACATTCTGGGCTTTCTTTGAGTTTAAATCTGTACAAATACTCTCCCATCCCCCCATGTCCAGTCAGCATTTGTACGTGAGCAGGGGTCAGTTTGGCACTTCGCGTAATCCGGTAAGCTTGGTTGACATCCGGTAAGAATTTACGCGTGACTGCTCCTGTACTGGATGTCGCATATCGGTCTTGCCATTTCCGGACCGATTCCTCTCTGATCTTTTTCCTGACATAGGACAGGGGGACTTTGTCATAGTCGTGGGAGGTGCTTTGTAGAGCTGCCGTTTTGGCGAGCTCATCGGCTCTTTCGTTCCCGGCAGTTCCAATGTGTGCCCTCAGCCAGAACATTTTTATCTCCCTGCCCTCGCACACGACCCTCGCAATGTTTTCCTTTATGCTTCTTGCCAGGGGGTGGCTCAGTTTCGGATTTCGGAGCAGATCGAGTGATGATCTCGAGTCGCTCAAGATGTTCACTTTGTTATCCGTACTAGAGCTCACCAGTCTTGTTGCCCTGTGAAGGGCATAAAGTTCCGATTGGAAGACCGTGCACGACGGGTGGAGACCAAAAGTCTCGGACAGTTTTTCTTTTCCATCCTCCCACCAACTTAGGGCGGCGCCGACTTTTCTCTCTATCTTGCTTCCATCCGTGAAGATTTGGGAACCGGTATGCAACGGGTTGGTGTTTTCAAAGAACTCGTAGTTGGTAGAGGTAAGTGTGGACGGATGTGGTAAGTCCAGGTACCCTACTTTCCGTTCGAGCTCTTTGCCTGGCGGGAGGTAGTCGGTTGACAAAAGTTTTTTGGATTTGTACAGATTTGCTGCCTCCTGTATTCTGAGATCGAGAGGCAGCAATCCCGATAGTGCCAGTGCAGATGTGAGCGACACTGTTCGGTAGGCTTTGCATATTTTCTGCGCGAAACCTCTTTGCAGCGAGAACAGTTGTTTTTTGTTCATTTCCAGTTCAACGGCTTCCGACCAGACGCTTGCGGCGTATGTCATGATGGGCTCCACTACTGCGATGTATATTGTCCTCACAATTTCACCGTTAAGTCCCCAGGTTACTTTCGCCGCTCGCGCTAGCTGTTTGTAAATATCCGCTGCCTTTTTACACTGAGCGGTAATATGAGCTTTAAAAGTTAACCTGCGGTCTATGATGAGGCCCAGCAGTTTTATTTCCTCTACGAGATTAATTTTTGTGCCAGCCATGGATAGTTGGGGTAGATCGTACTTCATCTTCTTTGTTAGTGGCATCGCGTTGGTCTTATGCGATGCGAAGTTGAGTTTGTTCCGAGTTCCCCATTCCACTATTCCATTTAGTACCTACTTTGTTCGCTGACTCCTCTAGGGTGTTTACTGCTTGACCTGTGAAGACAAGGGCCACATCATCTGCGAAAGCTTGGCAATACACTCCCTCAGCCTCTAGTTTGTGTAGCAGTGAGTCGAGTATGATGTTCCAGAACGTTGGTCCTCCTATGGAGCCTTGGACACATCCTTTAGTGGTTCCCTTCTCACATGCTGCACGAGCGTAATTGACCTTGATTTTTCGGTCACTGAGATAAGAGCATACCATCTCGTACAGATTTCGTGGGCACCTTTTCTTTGTCAGTTGATGTTTTAAAGCGGGCCACCATGCGTTGTCGAAAGCACCCTCTATGTCCAGGGAGATGAGAATGACGATGTTTTTACTGTTTATTCCCTCTCTTAGGTGTTCTACGAGGTCATAGAGGGCGTCCTCGGTTCCTCTCTGAGGCATGAAGCCGTACTGTTTTATGTTAAGCGTCGGGAAGATATGCCACTGGAGGCGACTGACCATTAGTTTTTCAACAATTGAGGTAGGTACTTTTAAATTCTTGCACAATCATTTTACGACTGGTATAGGCTTTTAAGATCTCCGAAGTAGTGTTTATCTGATATTTTAAACTGGCTGGGTTTAGAAATAAATTCGTTTGCACTAATGCTGTGAACAATTGAATATTGATCGGTGCTACATAACAAACGCATACTAAAGCAACGCAGCATAGCTGATCTCTGGTGGATCGGCATCCTTATTATCTGAATCACTTCTGTATAAGTGCAGAACACTTTTACCAAAAAACTAGACATTCAATCAGACGTTTTTGTTAATATTTTTTGCAAATAGCTTATGCATGTGTTAAATGCCGTGTTAAACACGCTTTAAACCAGGCTGAAACTTTTTTGTCGTAACACAGATTGAGTCCATATCAAAATTCAATATGGTAATATCACGCAAATACTAAGTTAGAGGTTAATAAGGAACAACGTACTAAGTAGTGCCTAGCGTGATAGCTGTTTAACTTCTTGAGTTTCATAATGAGAATTTAATTAAAACTTTACAATTATATATACGGTTTGGTAAAAAGCGTATACTTACCTAGTAACGAAACGGTCGATGGGTAAGTCAACACAGAACAATACATTATTTCTGAAAAACATTTGCAATATACGCCATTTTCAAAAGTTAACTCAAATTTTTCAGTATGACCCCGAAGTGAAGGGGACATTTTCTGACCATTTTTTTTTCCGATTTACCATCGTCATTAGACATGTATTGGGTAGCCTTCCTTTCTTGTCCAGACGGCCAAGGGTGTCGCACGCTACGTTTTCCTGTTCGCGATATCCACAGCTGACATTTCTCCATAAAAAATGCATCTAGCTTGACAGTGATGCTGATATCAACGCTATCAATGTTGAAATATTTCACTACCTACCCAACTTGTGGGACAAGTTGTTGTTGACTTATTAAACTAAACTTACTTACCTATTTTTAAAGCACTTATTAAAGTATGTAGTACCTATATATAATATGAAATTAATTTGTAAAACCTAAGAAGCTGTTGGTGACAAACATGTTATATACCTACTTACGGTCAAGCTATAAAGCCCTGACATCAATGAGTGCGATTTTGCTAAGACTTTTTATGATAATCAGTTATTTTTTACTTGCTTTGGTTGGTTTAGTTGGTGAATATGTACCTACTTACTGTTATGTACTACGTAATGTTATGTACCTACTTACTTAGCCTGTATGAAACTTAAATTCATTTTAAAAGTTTACCCTAAGTACTTACACGAAAGATATGTGGCTACCCATAGCACAGGGTATCCTAGTTTGGGAGCCAGGAACCAAAATGTATACCTACTTATGGCAAATAAACGTTTTTCTTTTTTTTCATTTTATCAGTAAACAATACGTTGCTTTTTGTTTACTTTGACGATATATTGGTTATCTACAATGCTATTCTAAAAACAGGTTGGCTTTTTAAATACGCCTATTCATGTCCTGTGGAGTAAAATTTTTACTCAGCCAATACCATGTTAGTTATTATAAAAAGTTAAAACGATTCGAGTAGTACAAAGCGAAATTCTATGATAGATAGGTTTTTAGTTTGGTATTTTAGTAAAATCCAAATGCTTTGGCTTTTAGTATAAAAATTACTATGCATTCGAATTATGTGTGACCCAGTTTCGAATTGAACGTATTTTTACGTTTTGTTACAGGTCGCAAAATAAAATGTACTGTTAAAATATTATGTACTAGTTACATCGACAAAGTTGCATCGATAATTTAAAATCTCACGAAACTGCTGACTGCAATAATAACTGATGATTTAAACTGAACATAAAATAGTGTATCAAACAGTCTCCTAAAACATTCTTGAAGCCGTAAACATAACTTTGTTACGTTGAAAATTCTTTGTAACTACCAAATATATGCTTGCAGGCGCACGGGACGTAAACTTTACTAACGGTACTAAAGATTGATTCCAGATTACGATAAGTATTTCTTTCTTGTTTTTACAAACATGTAAGTCATGATTCCGATGTTTATTCGTCCATTAATCAAGCCCCCGGAAAGTTGGGATTCTTGGGCGAATTAATTAAGAACTATTAGTCATTTTGCGGCAAGACGCGACAGGTAGTGGAGGGTCTCAATAAAGTGGCCCGAAACGGCTGTGGCTTACGGAATGTTAAATAGTTTTTAGTACAGGCTTTACTTGTTTCCGTAGTGTACATAATTTACTGAAATTGTAACTGTACATTCATGTTATGAAGATTAATGTCTAATAATTGTTAGCTATGATTAGAAAGACGACACACGAACAGGCAAGTATAACATGGGACAGCTTCCAGCTTGATTGACAAACAAACTTAAAGACTGGTCGGTAATGACTGTATGAGGAAGGTAGAAGCTGTAGGCCAGAGTCAAATGCCACTTCATAGGAAAAGCTATAATAAAGATATATCTACAGTGAAAGATTAGGAGCTGAGGATGACTGACCAAATAACATAATTACGAACCAATTCCCTTTAAAATGTCAATGTTATTCTCCAACGGTCCTTCAATCCAGGAGCACGAGATCCACGACGACCCTATCGGCGGCATCTCTGTCTCGGGCCGGTCGCTGTGGCTGCGCGGTCTCAGGCGACACCACTCCGCGCGCTACCGGTGTCGCGCCGCCAACGCCGAGGGCAGTGCGCTTAGTGAGCCACTCACGCTTAATGTACTGTGTAAGTATTTATATACTCTTACATAATAATAATTATGTCGGATGTGTTCCTATAGTAGGCAAGCCGTTTGCTGTCGACTGAGTGCGGTTTGTATGCCAAGTGCCTCGGATTGCTAGTTCTGCGGACACTTGCTACTAGACTTAAGTTGCTACACAGCAGAGGGTTGTAAAAGTGATATAGTAAGCCGGAAGGAAGTGGTTCCATTCTGTAGTAATGTAATTATTATAAGATAGGTATGGATAATGGCTTAATATGGACATAGACTTGTGATGACTTGCGACTACTCGATATCGTAAATACTATTCACAAGACCCTATCGGCGGCATCTCTGTCTCGGGCCGGTCTCTGTGGCTCCGCGGCCTCCGCCGACACCACTCGGCGCGCTACCGGTGTCGCGCCGCCAACGCCGAGGGCAGTGCGCTTAGTGAGCCACTCACGCTCAATGTACTGTGTAAGTATACATGAAAGAAGAAGAAAATAAGAAACATTTGACATACAGACAACAACACCAAAAATACAGAAAATCTGCAATATAGCAATAATATACATACAAAACGAATAAAGGTTGCTGTCCAGAGTGTCAAAAAGACACCAGCTCAGCATGTGCTAGGTGGGTATATAAGTTAGATTATCGGCGTTATCTCGGTGTCCGGCCGGTCCCTGTGGCTCCGCGGCCTCCGCCGACACCACTCCGCGCGCTACCGGTGTCGCGCCGCCAACGCCACTCACGCTCAATGTACTGTGTAAGTATGTTAATTATGTTAAAGCTACATTATGTAGTAAAGCTTACTATAGTATAAATGATTATTTAAACGACAAAAACGCGTGGTCTTGTCCACCTCAGCTAAGGCTATTGAAAAAATGAAATGGATATAGGTACTTAAGTAAAATTGTAGGTACTAGATATAAGTAAAAATTGTAATAGATTATAAGGAAAAAGTTGAAAAGATGCTCGAGGAGTTTCTTCCGCCATTTCTTTCCTTCTCAATGACGGGGCCTTTGTGAAATGGTGGTAGATGACTATCGACAAATAATTGTAAAATTTTACGTCGATTAAACCATTTGAATTTGAATTTGAAGTATTTCTAAGTATTCAGTGTTAAGTCTGCTTCTGGTAGGTCATGGCGAATGCTAAATATTAATTGTGGACTTATCGTATGTAGATCGTATTTTTCTGACAACTTTCCACAGCTTAGATTTCTGACCATGTCTCTTTGTATTTACTCATCTCTCTATACTATATAAAGCGGTGTCAGATTTCTATCACAAATGAAAGGGGTGCGGACATTTTGTATATGTATGTAACCTACAAGGCTCGTGCATTGGTGGCTAGCATTTAAAAAACAAGCGTTTGCCTTGCATAGAAATCCCTATAGTCCCTAGTTTTGCGCTAACGTAGACTTGTCTAAAATTCGTCCGTACACCGTTGCTTTATATTTATAATAAAAAATATTACACTGTGTAAGTGTGTAGGTACTTCTGAACTTGTACACTATGTACTTACCATGTGTCAATTACCGATCATAAATTATAGGGATTAACTGAGGCAAAACAAATATTTAATTTTTGAAGAGTGCTTATGAATAATTATATTCAGGTAAAATTCTAGGTAATACATATTTATCCCCTCCGAAATTGATCCTATTAACGCATTATTATAATCACGTGTATCAACCTCCATTGTAATACATTAATCCGATATCATTGATCATCCAATACTGATTCCTGACTAAACGAAAATAGGTATATAATAGCTACAAAGTGTGCTTACATGTATAATAATATTTTATAATATTGGCAAACATGTACAATATTAGTATCCAGTTAATTAATAAATAAAATTGTATTTTATGTTTTACTCGTAATCTCTCTGTAAAGTTGTTCAATATACGCATAAATTGATATCCAAATGAAATCCAAATAATCCTAACTAATCCTAACTAACTGTGTCTGTCTGTCTGTCTCTCTGTCTGTCTGTCTGTCCGTCTGTCTGTTACTCTTTCACGCCAAAACTACTGAACGGATTTGAATGAAATTTGGTATACATATGGTATAGACACTGGGAAAGAACATAGGCTACTTTTTATCCCGGAATTCCTACGGGAAAACCATTTAAGGCGAAGCGAAGCTCGCGGGAACAGCTAGTATTATATAACTTCTTCACAAGGGGTACAGAATGTCTTCAATTAGATTCTTTGAGAACAGTTCCAAATTCTGTTTGTCGAGGAACCTTGCAAGCCTGGACGAAGCTTTGCCCTCAATGCCATCCCCCTTCAACCAATGTAATAGAGCTCTGCTTCCAAGCTCTCTCTTGCACCGCGTCCAGAATGTTCTGCTTGCAACGTGATGCTAGAAACCTGGTCACAACCATACCACCCCCCAACTTAACAAACCCCCCCTCCCCAGCGCGTCCAGAGTGCTCAGCCGGCAGCGTGGTGCAGCAGCTGGCGGCGGCGCCGGGCGGCGTGGTCCGCGCCCGCTGCTCCGTCACTGCGCCGGCTGCGAGGGACGCCGGGCCGCTGAGGTTCTTCTGGACTTATAATGGGACGCGGGATGTGCTGCCGGTAAGTGGAAAAAAAGGAAGTAAGGGTAAATTTTGTGGAATATGCAGGGTGTACAAGATTCCGGGACTGCATTTGTAAGCAAGAATGTAAATAAGCAGTGATGTACCTTTGTAAGTAAGAAAAACTATGAAGTTGTAGTTTTCAACGAGGGTACACCCGAGTCCGCGTTGTTCTATGTTTTCAACCCTTTAAGTATAAAATCATCTACTAACATAATATAATGTGTACACGTTTACTCATCATGTCTCAAACTAATGCTCTATGTCACAATGCCAGACATTTTATTACGTACCTATTAGTTTATAACTAAGTATAAAATGTTATAAACTTTAAGGAGATACTCCTGAACGTAATTTTCATGATTAGTTTGTAATCATAAATTCCCGGCTTAAAAAACTAAAGTCACCAAGTAAATTAATACTTGTTTGGAGTTTTCGCGAAGATTACTCTTGAGCTTAGCTAATAGACGAAACAATTTTTAGCTGAAAACTAATTTTGAAGTTCCAAAAGTTTGTAACAAGATTATGAACAAATCCCGTATAAATTAATTTTCTTCACTTCAGAATCTAAAACCTGCATATCGTATGATACGAAATATTCTTTTTACGTGGAACTTTTCAGTTAAAAATGTAAGAAGAATTTAATATCTACAACGAATTTAAGATAAATCTGTATGTATTACAAATAAGACTTCATGTTATTTATAATAAATACACTATTCGGTTTAGATTGAGTCACTTACTTAACTAGTTTCACTACAAAGTCACATTTACTCCCGTTGAATTCACATAAATATCCTCCCCCATCATTATCAGCCCGTATTCCCCTCATACAACCACCACCGGCCACCTGTCTAAATTCGACGGTCCAGCGGGCCAGAGGGTGTCCGACGCCACGTTTGCCTGTTTGTATGTATATCCTCCCCACACCCCATTTACTCACAAAACTACCACATCATCCAGATACCAGCATCCAACGTGACGATGATGGGCGCGAGCAGCACCGTCGTGCACGGCCTGCCAGCCACGGCTGACGGGGACCTGGGCTGGCTCGCGTGCTGGGCCGCCAACGACGTCGGCAACCAGAGGGAGCCCTGCCTGTTCCGGATCATGCCTGCTGGTAGGTGAAGTGAAGAGTTTGTGGGTTAGGGAAGATGGTGGTGGTTTTGTTAGTCGTTTCAAAAAACATTAGATAAGCATAAATATTTTGTATAACAATAAGCCAACAAATTATAAATATTTTGTGTAACAATAAGCCTACAAATGATAAATATTATTTTATAGCAATAAGCCATGTCACTATTATTTTCACAAACACACAGCCCGTATAATAATATAGTCTACTGCAGAACATGGGCCTCCTGCAAGACTGGAGAGTTTTGCTATAACCTCTACGCTTTGCACGTGGGTTAAAGATATATTACAGACTAGGCGGATAGACTTTTTACATACTACATTTCACAATTTCCACTCAAAAAATCCTGCCAACACAATCACACAACCCCCACAGCGCTGCCAGAGCCTCCGTCCAACTGCGAGCTGGCGGAGAACTTGCTGGTGGTGCGCTGCGAGCCAGGACACGACGGGGGGCTCCCGCAGCAGTTCCTGCTGGAGGTGCTCGAGGTACGGCGCCCCCAGGAGGCCCCCGAGGATAACGAGATATCCACCATGAACGACCAGGTAAGCGCGGCCCACTATACCGCTTGGAGATGCCGTGCTTTTCTTCCTAACCGGTTTCAAGTAACACTGGATGGTTTGAAGTTTGAGAGCTTGTGGAGTGTGCAAAGAAGAGATATTAAAAAGAGATCCCGCGTTTGTTGAAACTTTCTAACACAATTATCCTTTTCATCCTCAACGCAAGACGCGGTCTTGTAAAGTGAAAAAAGTTTGCGGACTTGTTTTGCATGCGAAAGTGTCCGAGCACAATAGCGTCTCTTGTTTGTCCTCATTATGCGGTTTCAGATGTATAAATAACTGAATCAATATTATCTCAGGGCATCATTGGTCGAGGTCTGACGGAAGCGGTGTACCGCGCTCGCAACGACGCTCCGCAGTTTTCGCTGGATGCTCTATCGCCTGGGAAGTATACATTGCTGGTGTATGCTGAGACGCCTCGAGGACGATCACCAAGACCGGCCGCATTGCACAGCGTGCCGATACGAGTTGGCGATGAAGACGTGGATAAGCCTGGTACGTTCGCCATAACCAAGCAACATCATTAAAATCTTTAGAAGTCTATTCTTGGTTCAATAAAGATCGTAATCAGCAAGAACCATTGTAAAACGATTCTGTGTTTCCTGACCAGATTCCTTACAAACGATGACGCCGTCGCCGCCGATATCTCCGATGGAGAACGGGGTGGCGCTGCTGATTGGTTCGGTGCTGTCGCTGGTGCTGGTCACGATCCTGACCACTCTGTGCGTGTCGCTCGTCGTCATGTGTAAGAAGAAGAGCCGGGCGAGACCGGATAGCGAGTAAGTGAAAGCCAAATTTACTTTATCACTGCACTGTAGGTATTTATAACTGCTTTTGAAAGTCCAATTTGCAGATTGTTTTGGCACATGGTTATTGTTATTATTTTGGTAGATCTGTCATTAAATACTACAAAGTTTTATCCCCTTTTAAAACAGTACAGTAGCAAAAAAACGCACAAGTAATTACATCTACGTTAACAACAACCCACCTCACTTCTCTAGACCATTTTCATCACATCACCACCTCAAAATTTCCAGAACGATCCTGCGCAGAAACGTCGGCGTCTCCATGTACGGGGGCTCCTCTCTCTCCCCCAGCATCGTCCCCACGGTGGTGGTCCGCGGGCACCGCGGGTCGCGGGTGCTGGCCGCCAGATGGTCCGGGGTGCTGGATGAGGCGCCGCTCACTGTGCTGGCTTTGGATACTCGAGCTCATGGTTAGTTGGGTTAAAGTTCTAGTGTTAAAACGCTGGTTGCAAAATCCAGTTTAGTGAACTGAATAGCTGATGCTGCCAAACCACCACCGACACACTATAGAGCTTCCACTATGTTATTATATTTTTGACGTTTCCTTATGTCTGGTAAGTAAAGTTGGTTTTCCTTTGCAGTCTTCAAAAATGTATGGGATTTGAACTGTCTAAAAACCAATAATATAATGGACAGAGTATAGCAATTAACAATTCTTAAGCATCATCTCATCGCTTATCTGTCAGATTACCAATTATGTATTTTTTTAGCAATGCTGCTTGTGCATTCTGATTGCTAATGTATGGTAGCTGTTAGGATTATTTTCCAATGTTTGAACTGTATATTTTCTCTGTTCCAGACGTGGACTCCAGTGACTGCGAGCCACACCAAGAGACGCAGCTGACACGACACTGCGACGAAATGGAAACACAGACCGACACGTGATCAAATGGAATATTCCAACAAATCGGGAGTCCGAACCATTTGACTTGTCAATAAAATATCAGTATTAAAACCGTGATATCCATGCGAACCAAAACGAACAAACATTTGCAGATGCAAATAACAAAATAGAGTGCATGATCCGAGTTAATTTCTGCGAAACTTAGGTACCGCGAGTAGTTGACATGGCCAGCTATTTGTGTTCACATGAGGGGAATAAATTTAAACTTGCAGGTTATGGAATGTTATCGTGTGTACACCCTGTTTCATAGGAACGACTGCTATGCAAGCTAAAAGTAATCTTATCCAGTAGCATAGAGGGTTTTGTTTCGAAAGTTCTTACCTGGAATAGGCTATAGTGAACGTCTTGAGACAGCCGATGAAATATTGTTTCGATACCATCACAGACGTAGTCGGCAGACATTCATGGGCGACCAATAACCATTGAGTTTTCAGGTGACTTATGATCGGGGGCTATTCTGTAAGCATTCTCTGAGGCAGTGTTACCTCAACATCTTCGGTAGTAAGCTTTGTAAATTGCGTAGTAGAATTCGAATAAATTTAATGTTAGATTCTAGATAATTATAACCATTTAGGATTGGCAAATGTCAGTACGAAATAATTTTTGATGCTGCGATTTATAAGTTATAAGTTTATTACCTATCAACAATATTTTTATATCTATAACTATCATCACGAAACAGAACGATCTAATAAGCATCAATGTGGTTTATGGAAATATTTTTTAATTTGTATTATACTACTTACTACTAATAATTTAATGTAGTAATTATTAGTAGTAAGTATCTAAATTAGTACACTGTCTGAGTAGATATTACATAACTTGTATTTATATTGGAGTGATTTTAGAATATAAAAGTTGCAAAAAAATATGTAGGTAATTACATTATGCAGCCATAAGTATACCATTCAATACTTTTTATAATCATTCTGCATTCCGGAAGTTGCTGCTGTTTTATGTGAAAAGATTTTCTCATTAAATTTACAATACCTACAAGGCAAATAATACCTTTCTACATTTTATTTACTAGCCATACACTACACAGCTGCCTGAGGATTCACCTGGCGGGTAAAAATGATCGTGAATGGCTAGCTAGTAATGATTCATGAAAAGTTCTTGATATTTAACACTGTTAATAATATTTACACTCACGGGCAATGAAAAAGTTCCACTCACAAAATTCCAATACCGAAATACCCAAATATGTTCAAAAATTAAAAATATTACTGTTCTAAGTTGGTTATATCCTGATGCTCTGTTAAATGTACTTTAATGTTGCAGAAGGCATCATAAAGGTAGTTTTTACCGTTTAGGAGTAATTTAAGTGTTCTTCTGAGTGGAACCTTTTCTTTGCTCGTTATTTATTGAGTGTATTTGGTTATTTAAAGATGCAAAAACAGAAAACAGATTTGTAGCACCATCGAATATACGGGTACTATTTTTAAGTTACTGTAAGTAATAATACCTAAATAGCCCATAGATAATGAAATTTTTAAAAACATTTCTCCGGTCATCCTTAGGGGACGACCGTTTTATGTTTCCTTTTCCGACTTATTTCTTCCTTTGCTTCTCATAACTTGCCGATTATTATATTTATATATTCCTATTTATGTACCCTATACCATAACTCCTATAAGTCCAAAACTATATTAAGATTACGTTATTTAAGATTATTCTGTTTTATTTTCTAGAGACTTATGTTTAATTATGTTTGAGGAAGTATTGAAAATACACTAGAACCAAAGAATAGTTGATCAAATTTATACTTATGTATACGTAAGGCATGTATTTTCTATTTTCAATTTGTAGCTGATATTATTTAAGCAAGATGTATACGTTTTAGTATGACATTTTCACATGATCCAATAAATAAAGTTATATGTACGGTAGTTAAATTATTATTTTGTTATTCTCGATGTACCTATGTAATTCCCTACACACACACAAAACACACGCACTCACGCCTTGTACTAATGTACTCCCTTGCGGGGTAGGCAGAGGTGCATTGCTGCACCCACTTTTCGCCAGAGTGTTATGTTAGTCCCATGAAATAGGGGGCGGGCCTATTGCCATTTTACGGGCACATCCAAGACCCGAGAACAAATATCTGTGTTTAAACAAATATCTGCCCCAGCCGGGAATCGAACCCGGGACCATCGGCTCAGTAGTCAGGGTCACTAACCACTACGCCATTCGGTCGTCGTAAAGGCCTCTACACACCAAAGCCGCTGACCCGGCGGCTCAGGCCGCCGGCTCAACCCGCCGGCCTTATTTTTTACCATCATGCCTCATTTTGTACTATGTTAACCCGCTGGCACTAGGCCGCCGGGCTATGCCACCGGGTCAGCGGCTTTGGTGTGTAGAGGCCTTAATTCCCTACACTATTTTCATATTAATTAGTCGGTACCAAACGTATAATAAACACACCTTGTAGTTGTGTTGTGGATTGCCAAAATCCAATTTTACATCTTGTGTTTCAAAATAAATTATTAACAAACCTACAACACAAGATATTTTATAATGAAAACCAAAGAGGCTGTTAATCGAAAAGAAAACGATTCTTGTTTTAATTTTTCTGCACGATATTCTAAACACACTGGCTACGGGAAATCCATTTAAAATTCGAATGTCCTATTCAAAAAGCACCTGTTTTATGGTCAAACCACGCCAGGGGTTGTCTAATGAACCCATGCCATGCGGTCTTGCCGCGGTTTCGACCCGTCCCGTGACACAGGATTTTCTGGTTATTTAGGGCATGTAATGAGCACACTAGACAATCCGCTCTATTCATTCATCGAATTAGGAAGTACTACAATAGAATTCCATTTTTGATTTTCCATCCTGATTTGACTTTGGCTTCTGAACAATTTTGTCTCGAGAACTGTAGATGTATTGTTTCAGGATTACTGCCACAATATGGCGGCAACCTTTTGTTGTAATTAAATAGAGGGTTAAATTAAATTATCAACTCGTTTGCCTGGGCAAAGTTGAGAATTGTTTGTGGTTTTCGATTTTGTGACTAGTTTCTAATTGAATTCTTTTAGCGTTTGTTTTTGATTTTGTTGAGAAAATATTGTTATTTTCTTTTTTCAAAAAAGAAAGAAGGTGAGTGGTACCTTCTATAATATAAAAACACAAAGGAGTCAATAAAAAGAGTACGATAACTACCTATAAACTATTCTGTTCAAGATAACGATTCTATAGCTTCTATAGCGTTTGGAGGTCGGCCATGTTTGTTCCCGCCACCGCAGCATCTTCCGAACAAACTTTTCACTCCATCATTCGCCTGATTTTATTAACCACACAAGGAGTTTGCTAATTCACTTCAAGTTCACTTACTTTGAATATTTAAGCCAGTGCTTTACTCACTTAGCAACGTTATGCAATTTTATGTTATCTATTCTATACTATACTAGGTATTTATATTCTCTGTTAGGGCGGTAGTAGTAGCCATCAGAAACTGGGACTATTTCCCACATTGGTTTATTGTGAAGTTGTACGTTAATGTATCAGTATACCTAACACAACGTGCGAATCACGAAGTTATTATTCTGAGTTTTAACTATACAAATAAAAGAAAACTGTCAGTGATAGCAGTCCAAATTCAAATTTAGAATTTTTGTGAATCGAATATCGAACCAAGCATGCTATCGAATATTTTAAGCAGATGTGACATCATTAGTTTTCGATTTAAGACATCGCATTATTTTATTAATTAATAAATGCGGGTAGGTTTATATTTTATTTTTTGTGTCACATTTTTAGCTCGCGGACACTTGTTTTCGGTCTTTGCCTCGGGCGGTCGGTTCATAGCCTCTCTGGCGCTTTCGCGATTAATTTATGATTATTTAATAATATTTACTTATAACATAGATAGGTACAGTCATGGAAGTAGGTACCTAGAATTTTTTTTTTCTACTTCCATGGGTACAGTATATCAGATTTCTTTATGATGACGAATAAAATTATTATCCGTCCTTTGGGACGACAGACGATCAACTTCCTACAAAATAGCAGAATGATAGCTCAAGACTATTGCAATCTAAAGTTAATAACACTGCGGCCACTTTGTGAACCCCACGACACTCATAGTTTAATAGAAACTCCACTCTTTGACAACGCTAAGCATTCTAGTTACTTACTTGAAACTCGAAATGATATTTGAAATTAAACCAGCGGCGGTTGAAATGGGAAAGGAGAATTAGTGTTCTGGTATTCATTGGAAAAAGTACTCGTGTTAATCTTACTTTATGTAAAATGTATTTTTAAAATTAAGGTTTTGCTGTGCATTGCTTAAACAAATTTTAGCATTGTACTTGTAAGTTTACACAACAAATATCAGATTTGCCTATCCAAGTATCCACTAGTGTATGATTCAAGTCATCGAATAGTTTTATTTTAGTTAATAAAGGCGCGTAAGTACTTTTTAAATTAATTTTATGTCACCATTAATCCCGTCATATATAGCAAAAAGTGACATCTTCCTCGAAAATAAAAATACAAGCTTCAGATAAAAACAGATGTTAATAATACTTATCTCCCATAATATCTATTTCTTTTTGTGACGAAAATAAACCATAACACGTCGTCATAAAGGCGTTGTGGTGACTACGAAATAAGTTTATTCATCTATCTGTTTATGATATGCTTTTGTGGGGGAAAATAGCCCTTTTTATGACCTGGGAACGGGTTTATGTAAGGGATATTAGGCTTACTCCACGTCTCAGCTTTGGTTTCTCTTGAAAATCCCTTTTTCGATAACTTTAAGGAGAATTAAAAATAAATATGATGCTAAAATACTTGTCCTTAAAAGTAATAATAATACAGTTTCCGACCCCAACGGCATTCAGCAATAAAAACCTAAACTCATACAACTTTACATTGGTATCTCCAAGAATAATTGTTGCCAAATTTGTTGTAAATGCTGGAAGGACTCGCACGCATATTCACAAAGCGTCGACAGTCCTGGTACGATTCTAATATGATATACTTCTGGACACCCACACCTAGGTGCGTACAATATTATTATGATGTGCTAAACCCACACACAATACGCTACATTTTCACGTCACATCTTAGATTTCTAGAACAAAGAATTGTAAAATTAGGTAAAACCACAAATCTACCCACACGTTGTCGCCCTTCATCAGCATTACATGTCCTGAACACGCTGAATATTCATCACGTTACCTCGTATAAATACCACGAGCCGCCCAACACCAGCACATTCCATCTTCAACCTCCGAGCGACGCGCACGTGCAGCCATGAGTCTTGTGCAGCTGGTGACGATGTTAGTGGCGGCGGCGGCGGCGGGGGCGAGCGCGGGGGCGGGCGGGGAGGGGCAGGTGTTCTGCGGCCGGCGGCTGGCGGACGCGCTCGACGTGCTGTGTGAGAATGGGCTGCTGCTGGAGAAGCGGTCGCCGCCCCCGGCGCTCGGGGGGCCCTGGTTGGCGCCCCCACAGCCCTGGCTGGGGCGGGGGCGCGCGCTGGCGCGGGGGCGCAGGCACGTGGTGGACGAGTGCTGTCTCAAGCCCTGCACCGTCGACGAGCTGATGACCTACTGCGCCTGAATATAGATTTCTTTGCCATTTGTTTAGTGGACTGCGGTGTTATACTTACGGAATTTTTGCGTCAATTTTTGTAAGGATTTGCAAACATGATACTGTTGTTGTATAGGTATTTTATCATGTGATTTAAATATATTTTCATTAAATAAGTTTTAATACTAAATGTTTATACATAAAATGATTTCCATTTCGCTTAGCTTTATTCTATTCATGTTTAGGCAATGAAACCAAATAGCGCTGTCAAGATGATGATAGTGTTCAATAATCACTTTAATGAGACTGTTAACTACATCGTAAAATCGTAATAATCTTTACCAGAATACAGCTTCCTTGGCTGCAAATGTTCCGCATCCATACGAGACGGCGACTTAAAGTGCAGTAGCTATAAAACAGGCTAAATGTCTGTTTAACAGGGCACCGCTACTGACACTGCTGAGCTGAGAGCAGCTAAATACGAAATAACCTTTATTTATATGTTTTATTTGGACTAGTTTCTGACACTGATGCTGGAGCTGGTTGGGTGGGTTTTTGTTCGATGTTCTTGTTACTATAGGTACCATACAAATTAAATCATTTAATATTACCTAGCTTAAAAAATATTCATCCCATAGTTAAAAGTCACATGACGAACAAAGTTCGCGAAATTGTACATATTTTTTTTCAGTATTGCCCCCTGAGTTACTTCTTTTTGGTTCACTATAGCTTTATTAACACAAATAAAATACAAATAAAAAGTCAAACGTACCTAGGTATTAAAAAAATATTTTGAAGAAAAAACATTTTCCAATATCTTCTTGTTCCATAAAATATTCATTCTGCAAGTAAGTAGGCGGCCTCAAACATCCGGGCACCCTGTATAATCCGTCGCTCCATAACCTGATTGGGAAACTTTACTCTTGAAACCATTTTCTGTCGAGTCAAGATCTCACTTTGTTTGGGCTAACGGTTTTATGATGAAGTGTGCTTTTTCCTCGTAAAGAATAGTTTTTGTTTGAACTGGTCTTTTTCTCGATCGTTCTTTGAGTTTGCGAACTCTTTGGATGGGATCGAGCGGTTGTGTTTTGTTTGTATTTGAGTACTCATAGACAGAGGATTTGTTCCTGAAACATTTTACCTCTGATTCTAGTGTGCTTTAGCCATCTAGTTTTTGTTTGTAGGTATAGTAAAATATTATATCGGATTATTGTAGACTGCGTCTATTAATCGCACTGATAGCTGGTGAAAGTTTGACTTCTTACGAAGAAAATTTATCACGAATGATATTTCCCTGCAGTAAAGAATTAAATATAAATATCGACCCACCAAGCGTGCATATTCGGGGGCATACATGATGCATGCCAATTTATGAAAGGCTGCACCCTTGGCCATTCGCCAGTCGATTTAGTCGGCCATTACAGCTTGATTACTTTCTTGGCTCCAAAATACTAACTTGTTGGCAATTTTGTAATTGTTTGCTGACTAAGATTACGACGCTATCCTGGCAAAAATTGGCGCTTGCCGCCTTACACATTACATATACGTACGTTTGAGGTGATATTAGGTTTTATGTTTTATGACTTTAATGAGGTAAAATGGCGAGGCTACAAAAATGATTAAGTACTTTGTTGGTGGCTGATGCACTAAAGGAGCCTCGTCTTTTACTGTCCAAAACTGGACTGACGCAATTTTTGTGACTCTTTTCTGTCATCGATACGACGAAGAAGAAGAAGTTAGGAGATGAGTCTTATTCGTCTTGTGGTTTACAAAATACCTAAGCGGTTTTTGGCGCGATGCACAAGACCTATTCCTGTGTTTCGGGTGGTGTAGTGTGATCAAATTTCAGGATTTCGATTAGAAGTAGCAGTTTAGCAGTATCTATCAGTGCTGCTCTTACAGTGTAGGAAAACCTCGACATCCTGAATCTTTATGTGAAGCCTAAGGACTTACATGATATTTATATCTATTCTAAATCAGCGATACGGCTCGCAACATACTGCGCGAGTGCAGTTGTACGGATCCCGAGTAGGGTTCTTTAAATAATACGATTACTGTAATTGTAATACCATACTTACGGAATGTCATTTGGGAAATTAAAAAGCATTAATTCCTATGAAAACGGTCGTAGAATAAATATTCCAGTCTTTATCTAGAGATTCTCGGCAAATAAAGCAAACGGCACGGCAAAAGAAAACATTAAATATAATACCCTCCTTCCGACTGAAAGAAATAATAAAAATGAACTTAAAACAACAAATAGACTGTCCGGGGTTAATAATTCTACAGGAATAAGGCCGAACGCAGATTTGAAATTGGCTAAGTAATCGAAAAGTCTTAGTTAAGAAACATCGGCCAAAGTAGATTTAATTAATTAAATCTTTGTGTAGCTAAAATATCTTTATATAAACAATGATAACAATATCCTAAATTTACCTACACTTTTTTTTTCAATATTTTTAATTGAATTAGTAGTTGACTTTTAAATTAAGTAGTAACAAAAAAAAAATAATATGTACCTACTTAAACAAAAAAAAAATTATAGTCGTCCCATAGTTTATATTAAATGAATTATAACAGCAAGATGTATTTTGACAACATCCTTATAAAAGCTTGAAATGTACGGGCGCCCTTACAGCTGCAAAATAAATAGCTAGGGCACACCGGCTCAATCAATGCTAAAGTACACAGAGAAATATGATGTTGACTCGCATTTAAAAACAAATAAATAAACATTAACTTCTTACCATGGCGTGACGCGGGAATTTGTAAATTATTCAACTCAGTTTAATGTGAAATAGGATTTCCCGTCAAATATTTTATATGAGGGTAGATGTTTTTTTTGATTTCCTAGATTTGGAGATTATTTTATTTTAAAAGCAGATAAGTTCCTTTATGTAAAAGATTTTAGTATTTCAGAAATATGTGCACTATAATGCACAGGTCAGTCTTCATTAATTTCATCATTTAAAAGTTTGCTTACTGCCTCATTAAAAATTATGCAATCGAACCTAACCATCTATAATGCGGTACACACTTTACAAATTTCCTTAATCCTAACTAATATTATAAATGCGAAAGTAACTGTGTCTGTCTGTCTGTTACTCTTTCACGCCAAAACTACTGAACGGATTTGAATGAAATTTGGTATTCATATGGTCCAGACCCTGAGAAAGAACAGAGGCTACTTTATGTCCCAAAATTCCCACGGGAAAACATATTAAGGCGAAGCGAAGCTCGCGGGAACAGCTAGTAGGTAATAAAATAAGAACAAAAGTGGCACTGTTGTTCCACCCTGAAGCACGCTCGAGCGGGCGAGTGTGGAGAACCCTCAGACAGAGTCCGTGTAACTTATTATTATGATAGTGAACAAACCTCTCCTTCAAATGAGGGATAAATCTTTGTGCCATATTCCATGATATTGAGATAAAGAATATAGCGCTGACGATGTAGATTGCATTAGAATAGTAGTTATCCATAGCGAATTACAAAATCCTTATTTTCAACTATAACAGCAACGGATTATTAGGTTTGTTTAGAGCGAAAACCCTATAGAAGATTATTTCAAGATCGGAATCTATTCCGAAACCTAAGAAAAAACGGCAAGTTGCAAAACGAAACTATATATAGTTAAGATTATAATATAACCCGCCTAGTTTAAGGATGCACCACCACCTACCCAACTTCGACATCATAAACACACATTGTAACATGGCGCCGAGTTCATTCCAGATACCAACTATTCGCAATTTAATCTATGTTTAAGGGTCTAAGCGACTTCATATCGAAGTTTCAGGTCTGAAAACTACTCTCCGAAAGTTAAGCTTGATTCCAATAGCTTGGAGTTGCTGTACAAAGCTATGTTAATATAAATTGTGCAGCTTGGTGATGCGGTATGGAAACTAGAGTGGGGTAGGAACCGGCCGGTTCGTACGGCTCGTTTATCGCTGTAGATATAATGTTTCATGCGAAAAATATAAAATCGCATACGATAATGATGACAGACAGACATTTTGGACTTTGCAACCGACGAGAACTTGTTTTGATAATGATTTTCGGATTCAAAATGTATTGAATTTTAAACTAATTTCGTAAATTTCGCGATAGGGGCCCTAGAACTTTGGGAACTTGCATAAACTCATATTAGGAAGGCATTTGTAAAAAACTAAACAAGCAATAAAGATACCCTCATACCTACATAAATTAGGTTACTATTATATTTTCTAAAATTAAAAAACTTTTTTCAAATCCTATGTAATAAATAAGGTCTCAGGTAAGTAGGTATATATCCCGTGCAAATAGACTGTACAGAGCGAATCTAAAGATATTTATCTACGGAGGTTTCGCATTTCAGCTTCCTGAAAATATAAAATGTATTAACAAAAGTTCGTTCTAAATTGAATTCTGTAAGCTGGCTGTGTAGTAAATAAATACTCCAGTTTGTAAAATTGAATCTGATTCAGCTAGTGAAATGACGGTTTTATCCCAATTGACTGTCGTTCTATATTATACAAAACTCACCATGTGATTTTGTTAATTGTGCATCCAATATATCTTATAAATGATGGAATCTATTTCGGCTGTCCCATTTCAAAACACAGTAACCGCCAACTTTAAAAAAAAACGGGTCTTTGATTTATACATTATTTTAGGCTATTCCGCACAAAACTGCATTGTCAGAATATCAAAAAACCGCTTAGAAACGAAAATAAAATTTCTAAAAACCTAGTAACTCCACCCTGCGAAATCAAAAATGCCACGAAAACCATTTCAAAACATAGTAAGAGCCACCAACCATTTTAAAACACAGTAAGTGAAAATGACTTACTAGGTTTTAAAATGGTCAATGGCGCTTACTAGGTTTTGAAATGGTCAGCAAAGGACAATTTTCGTCCGTTAATTTTAGTAAGTCACAAATGGCATACATTATTACTAACACTTTTTTCGAACAAAATATCAGACATTTCAGAACCTGTATCTTTGCACCAATGAGACCTAGAGAGTTGAATTAAAAGTAGAACATAAGCAAATTTTGTCTTCTTTATAAAAGCCATAGAGACCTTTCTCGTCAGAACCTTTCTACTAGCCCTATTTTGCATAAACCAAAAAAAACAAGTTATAAATAAGAGAAAACTGATTTTTAGATAGAAATTTAGCAAATATTGTCTAATTGAAGGCAGCCATAAATAATTTTCATGTTAGAGCCTTCTTAATATGGCTATTTAATTCATTTACATAAAACAAAAAAACAAACATAAAAATATGCCCCTATTTCAGCTATTACTTATAGTGCCGTCGTGTAAAAGTGCTGCAAAATTGGATTTATAATATGTGAAGGATCCCAAACATATAAAAAATGAAATTATTACGCAATTATTGCAATTTCAATATACTTAACTTGTCTAAAATGACAAAAATAATGGCCCTTACTAGGTTATGAAATGGTCAGTGAGGGCGGTTTTAGGGTGAGAAAACCATATAAAACCTAGTGAGTGTTTACTTTTGTGCATTACAGCAACAATTTTAGTCATATTTAAATGAAATAGTATTGTATGTAAAGCCTAGGTTATGCCGCTTCTTTTAAGTTTACATTTGTTCAGATATCTATTATAGTTTTACCAGGGCATTGAAATGAAGGGACCAAAACGTTTTTTGGCTCTCCTGAACATTTTGTCTCATGGCTGTTACTGTGTTTTAAAATGGGACAGCCGATTTGTATTAGTACCTACTTGCTTTAGATTGATTACTGATAAAATTCCATTATTTGTAGTGGAAAATCTAATGTTTATATCGGATCTGCCTCTAGGTTGATTCCATCTAACATTTCACTCCTAGTTCATCAATACCTAGAAACCAACTCTCAACCACACGCCTCTGGAGCCGTGTGCCAAAATCCATTGCAAAATGGTCACTATTATTATTGACACCAAACACTCCCCTGACAGTCGAAATTAAAGGCGTACGGTGGAGACTTTGCTCCCTGTATTTCAAACGCCACAATACGGGGAAGTCAACTCGCCCGAAGTACATACGTTCGGAAACCAGATCTATGGAACAACTAACAAATGAGAAACTACGTTAGCCAGCTCACGGCGCATTGTGCTGATTTCTGAACGGAATTCTACGCTGGATTGAACCCAATGCCAGCGAGATAAGAGCCAGTGAAAGCTTCGGTAATGAAGACAAACAAGCGCATACGTTTTCAATAGCTGCAGCGATTATAATGGCACTCGGAACATAAAGTCAGCTTAAATTACGAAAAATTTCAAAACGAGTTAGTGAAATGGTATTTGGAAAATTAAAACAATTCTGACCGCACCGATTTTAAATTTAGCAATCTTCAAACCTAAAATATCATATTACTTTGCCTTTACAATTTTATTATTGTCCTCGTAAGTTTTTTTTTCATATTCCATTTTTTCTTTACAAATCTTTTTTTTGTCACGCTGGTTATTTCATTGCAGAGGTCAGCGAAACACGCAGATTCAAACGTCAAACACACAACAGCCCTCTTTCCCGCTCCTTTCAGCTTCCAGAATATTCCATTCGGACAGAATCAGAGTTTCAAGACTCTAATAGCATTAACGCAGACCCATGTTGCCCTGATGCATGTTGTGGATTCCGTCGGACTCTAAGCACTACTTGCTAGTAGAGATCGTGTTCCACAGAGGTGTAGTGCTATTCTCTGAAATAGTCATAGATGGGTGATTCTAAATGGTGTGTTGATAAAGGATAAACTCTTAGGGTATTACAAATGGCTTTTCGTGTTGCTTTAGAAACAGTAGCCGTTTCACGAATATTTTTTACACTTGACAACCGTTAGGTACAATTACCGTTACTGCTATTCATTTTATTAATTGCAAACGTTACAACAAAATTTATATATAAAAAATTACGTACAAATTCCGGTAAACCGCCCACGCAATAACCAATCAACAAGCGTCAAAATTACTCCTGGTACAGCTAGGTACCTCCCGAATACTTAAATCATCAGAACAAACATCCGCACCGCGCAAACACGGCTAAGAGCGTGTACCAGGCGCCCAGACGCGTGGTAGAAGTTATCAGTTATCACACGCGCGGCCACCGCACTCCGTCTCACACACCGCATGGGCTAGGGTACAGTAAACACACTGGATAGAGAAAACGGTGTTGGAATTTAGTTTCAGAAAAGGAAAATAGGGTTAAGAGTTTGTTGCAATTGTTGGCTTACCATAGTACACCAAATGAAATAGTATGAGGTTTTATTAATGTTTTATATGAAATATTACTGTTAAATCATGATTACATGCCAGATGACTTAAAATAATCAGTACAATAGTTAAATAACATAGTCAAGTTTTATGCAATATACGTTCAGGCGCAGTAGGTCACCAGCTCGTCGACGGTGCAGGGCTTGAGGCAGCACTCGTCCACCACGTGCCTGCGCCCCCGCGCCAGCGCGCGCCCCCGCCCCAGCCAGGGCCGTGGGGGCGCCAACCAGCGCCCCCCGAGCGCCGGGGGCGCCGACCGCTTCTCCAGCAGCAGCCCATTCTCACACAGCACGTCGAGCGCGTCCGCCAGCCGCCGGCCGCAGAACACCTGCCCCTCCCCGCCCGCCCCCGCGCCCGCCCCCGCCCCCGCCCCCGCCGCCGCCGCCGCCACTAACATCGTCACCAACTGCACAAGACTCATGGCTGCACTTGCGTGTCGCTTGGAGGTTGAAGATGGAATATGCTGGTGTTGGGCGGCTCGTGGTATTTATAAGAGGTAACTTGATGAATATTCAACGTGTTCAGGACATGTCATGTTAATTAAGGTTGATGGTGTGTGTAGGCTGGTTTGTAGTTTTCTCAATATTTACGTTGGCGTTAGGTGTGCGTACATTCATTGTTTAGGCATAGGTGCCTACTTCTTCTCAGGTTTCAAGGTGTTATTAATAGATATTGTTATTTTAAAATACTTAGGTACTTGGTAGCCATACTACATTGAACTGCACACTATATAGGGAATTTTTGTTATCGTTAAATAACAATTTCTTTCACAAATTCCTACAACAATAAAAAAAAATACTGCATTTACTGATTAAAAACTATAGCTAAACAAAAATAGCAGATTAAATAATTTTATAAATTAATTAAGTGTAACGCAATATTTTACTGTGCACCGCTGTACACTTCAATACAACCCTGTGATCCGTAGAGCGTATCACATAAATAATATCGAGAGCCATCGCACAGAGAAGACTGAAATATTATGGCCATAAAGTTGCTGCCCCAGTGCGTCTGGCCTAATGGCCATGTTGCTTCGCTGGCCGCGATATTAATGCTTTCATACGATTCTGTAAATAATCATACATTAAATGTACACTCCATCGCAGGCTTAAGTGAAATTTACGTGTCGGGAAACGATGTGATCCCGGTAATGTTGCAGGTGGTACCGTCATTTATAATGTTACTGAATTTTAGTTTTAAGTGTTATTTATTGATTAGTTTTCGTGCGTTTTGCTATGTCTCCGCAATGCGAGTATTTTTATTATCTGTATCATGGTGTCATTGTAAAGAAGATAAACCTAACGATAAAAAGTGAAACATGTATTAATATTGGATTTCTACTAAAAATGAGCTACCCGAAATTGAAAATACAATTATAGAAGTATTATCTCTCTATCTCATTCAGTAACTATCTAAGTTCTAGCAAGAGAATCTACAATTTAGGTTAAACTCGTGAAGAAAACACCACAAATCCCTTGTTATCTCATCGTTCAAACAGTTCATATCTACTTTGATAATGTTCAATGTTTTAAATACAAAAAAAAAATTATAGGTCCATCTATTTGTTACGTATTACATAACTGCTTTTCCGCAACCGATCATCTTCATTTTCATCTTGAAAAAAGAACTATTGAAATAATCTGCATTCTTGAGAACACAAAACTCACTCAAACTTTCAGTGACTTTGTAGACAGCATAATATAATACCTAGATTACTTACTTGTATTGTCTAATTAATTAATAATGAAAAATAAAAAAATATGTAGAATATTCCAAGATACAATTTTTTAAAGGACGCGAAGCTCGCGGGCGCTGAACTAGTTTAAGATAAATAATAATATTTAGTGCTGATAAAAGCGGATCTGCATCTGTAGCGTATTATGAACGTTTCAGGAAGCAGCGGGGGGTGAAGCGGGGGGGAGGGTAAATAAAACGAATGGCTGCATTCTTTTGTTAGATCCTTTATTCAAAAGTTTTGTGGGTCGATTACACGTAAGTTATTCTAAAGATGCGATTTGAACTTGTTACTTGGCAGTTTATTTTGGTTGAACACGTACAGCTTATAGGT
This sequence comes from Plutella xylostella, assembly GCF_932276165.1. NCBI lineage: Eukaryota > Metazoa > Arthropoda > Insecta > Lepidoptera > Plutellidae > Plutella > Plutella xylostella. Next base: position 9,218,878 of record NC_064005.1, read on the forward strand.
AAAGAACTAAAGGGCCCTCTGATCTACCTAAGTTACCTGGTTTATCTAAATATAAAATAAAATAAAAAGAGATAGGTAGTGTGTAGGAAGATAGGCCTAGGCACAGGTTCATCCTTGCCCAAACGTTTTAGAAAGATTTTTCAAACATGAAACTTTGAATAAAATAGTTAAAGAACAACAATAAGAATACATCTAAAAGAACATGTGGATATTTTATTTGTACTTATTCAAATAAATTAAAACAACTTCAAAGTTCATATCGATGACCGCGATACAACTTAAAACTAAACAACTCCACCTTAAAAACCAGTGCACCTCCGCCGCAGCCTCCAATAAACCGTCTGGAGGCAAACATAAACGGATATGTGTGGAGGAATATATATTTTATTTCTCCTTCAGTAAAATTCACGAGTCTCTGTAACGAATGGCCACGGAATAAATCTCTTAGTTCGATCGCTGACGCCGGCGCGATTATGCGGATGCGATGGAAATTGTGGCTCGCACGGTATGAATGGGGGATTAGGTGTAACTAAGCTCATGTGGGATTTAAAAATTTCAAAAATTAGCGAATTTTAATAACAATCGACATTTAACACAAAGGGCGGCTTGCACAACAAAGTTAATCACAATTATATAGTGGAGCAAGAGGTCATAGATTTAATTTTGGTTAACTTTGTTGTGCAAGCCACCCTAATAAAAACAGCTCAAACGATTTTCATGAAACATGGTTAAGAATTTACAGACTTGGGGTAACATTAACGCGATAACCCTAAAAAACAAAACGAAAATCGTTTCAGCCGTTTTGGAGGTACGCAACCACAGACAGATACGCGCACACAAATACGGAGATACTCTAACGAGTTTTACTTATAACGTCTCTCTTTTTCGTTGGGCGTTAAAAACAAAAGAATGCGATTCGATGAAAAATCCAAACACAAGAATGATTATGTAGCAACATATGCGGCCACGTCCAATAGCGGCGCTCGATGGAACTAAGTCCCAACAAGTGGCATTAAACGAACATTTCCCAATATCAAACACTCCTCGCCGAATTACGCGTAGATTGTATGTACGTGACTTTTTATATGTGTGATTTTGTAGTAGATCATCATCATCATGACCCATTACGTCCCCACTGCTGGGGCACGGGTCTCCTTCCAATGAAGGAAGGGTTAAGGCCTACCTCCACGCTGGCCAAGAGCGGGTTGGATTTTGTTGTAAGTACCTAGATAATAAACTCTTATCATCATCAGGTCCTGGGATCCCTAATCAGGGATATAGGGCTCGTAGTGTAGATTTCCAAGCTCTTGTAATAAGACAATTATGATGATAATCCAGAAGAACCTGAATCGGCCTCTCCTGTCCATCCCTTGTTCAAATAGCAACTACACATGTAATACATTCATAAGTGCTGCCGAAACATTTAACAGTTTATAAAGCAATACCACCGATCCCGATCATGTGCATCCTTAGGCCATTGAGGCAAAAACTGGAACGGTGGTCAGTTCATAAGGAGGCCTTTGCCCAGCAGTTGGACACTATACAGGCTGCATAAAAAAGCAATACCAGTGTAAATAAAAAACCATTGCAAAAAATTATATTCAATTCGATTACTTAGGCATTTTAAAATCCACCCCTTCGGATTCCAGACTCAATCCGCCTGCATTCCTATCTGGTGGTTCTAAGTGACGCAATTAAAACAGAAAATTCACAAACAAAGCTTCATTGAGACCAAATTTCGCTTTAAAATCTCACCCGAGCCATCGCAGCTGCAAATGGCATTTCGGAATACAATTTAGTCCTCAACGGCGAGTGCAAACAAAATATACAGGGTGTTGCTAAAAGGAAATAAGCGAGTCGAACTGAAGAACGTTAGCCTCAAGCCTCAAATAGTTAATGGATAAGTGTGCTGGGTTTCAGGAATTTTAAAACGTTCAAATGAAACGGAGTTTGGGATCCATTACTAAGAACACCTTAGTATTATCAGAGCTACCTACAATATTTTGTTACAGTTTTCAATACTTTAATATAGTTTTTACGCCCTGTAGACTACTTCACTTTGTTAACAACACTTACATCTAAATTGTAAGCTTCGCACTTCATTTATGCTGCATTCTTTAGTGGAACATCCTATTTATTACTCCTAAACATAGGTTTCTGACATGGAGCTAAGAAATAATGTCATTGGATCGGAATAATAACTACAAAGCGTAAAGATAAATTTAAAGATAGTTACGGTAGCATAATATATTATTATAAATGTTTTCTAAATACAAAATAAAGTAAATTAATCTTTACCATAGCTCGTAGAACACTCGTAGCCGTCCGTAGCGCTTGCTACGACGGTGCGTAGCACTTGCTACGACGGTGCGTAGCACCCCTCTTTCAGTGTAGTATAGTCTAATTAATTATTGTAGTTTCGGATCTTTTTGAGTCTGGCACTCTTTTTTTTTCTATTGTCAAGTCTGTGTTTATAAATAATGTGGTTTACTTCTACCATCATCACAACCCATCATTTCAGAAAGGTTTTGGCCTAAGTCCATCACGGTGGCCTAGTGCGGGTTGTTGGACGCCAACACAAGCAAGCTTGTTCTGAGCGAGTTGTCGGGTAAGTTATGAACCCGACTGTCTGATGTTTCGGTCGTACATACTTACATAAATGTACCTATGTAATAATAATCTAGCTATACATAATACAGCTATACATATATTATTAATAGCTGATACATAATATCGGGTTGGGAATTCAAAGAATTCGTCCGGGATGGCATCTGGAATAGTTCCAGTCCACATTGTAGTGACCGGGACGGGAGTAGGGACTGTAGTTATATCATAATTCAGTGCGGAATTGTTATAAAGTTTCCGAATTCCGATCCCTATATTGGAGTCGGATACAAAGTCGCCGACACACTGGGTGAGGTGTTGAGCTAGTAATTGTAACGACTGGTGGAAAAAAGAGTTATGTAAGTTTTACAGTTTATAATTAGTTACAGTATATGTGTAGTTGCTTACGATGTTGTTCCCAAAAGTATTAACTTCTTTCCTATTGATATCACACTACCAATTACTTTCTATACATCAACAAATTTAACTGGTAGAGAATGCTACTAGCATTAAGTTCGCTTTTGTACTTATTTGTATTTTTTTTTACTTTAGATGGAGTCATTTATTCATGCAAAAGATAATCATAATACATTAAAATTAAATAAAATCAAATTAAAACTTATTATACATCAATCAATTGTATTATGTGCAATAAATAAGTTTTCAGCTTTCTCCGGCTATTTCCTTTCTAGAATACCTCAAGAAAACGTTTTAAGTTTCATCCTACTTTATTTACAACCCGACCGCGTAACACCCCAAAGGAGACTTATTATTTAAACCGTGCAACACAACAACACGTTTTAAAATGCCATGTATCACACGCGCAGGTAACGATAGCAGCAGCACAGATGAGTCAGGAAGCAATATTGTACGTGACTGTACGTCGGTTGCACGACTGTACCCGCGGGTCACTCTAGTATTAGAGTAACCTTGTTAAAAACACTAAGAACACACGCGGTAAAATTACTTATGACCCAAAAAATACAAAAAAATAGGTTTAGCCCTTTGTGAGCTACGCTACTACAGACAGATGCACAGACACGTTTAAATGATGACACCCCTTTTTTCGGGCATTTAAAAACAAAGGTTTTTCAGGGCTGCTGCGGTAACTACGATTCTATAAACGTTAAGATTGCATGGCTGCTTTTCTTTGTTTTGTCAAGATAGAGTAACCCGATACGCGTTTAATAAATTCGCTTTGTTTTTTATGTTAAGTAAGTTTTTACTGCACTGAAATGCTGAAATGTTATGATTATGTAGGCACTAATGAAATGTAATATTGTAAAAAAACAATGATTCATTCGTTCTTCTGACACACAATATTTATGTTCTTTATGTCAAAAGATTTGTCGTTAAGTTTCTTATTAAAGAAATTGATTAATTTTGCCTTTTGCTAATGGATTTAAAATGTGGTCTTAAAAAATGTTGAAACCCTTTGATATAATCTCAGCGTAAACCGCAGTGAAAATATAATTCTGGCAACATTGATTTCAATGTTGCTGCATTAGGTGCTTTAAGTATAAATTCAAGGAGCAACTTTGTGTGGGGCAAACCGTTTACCGTAACAACGTTTATGAGCCAACGGTGTGCCCTGTGGTGACTCATTTAGTTTATGAAGTTCAGTGTCGAATACAAGTTTAAGCGTGGTGGGACATCTGTTGGGTGGAACGGTTTAAAAGTTTTTAAGGCAAGCGTCCATCTTTCAGCATCGTACACGATGGACGCATCGCATTCAGTATTATTTGTATAGAAATTCACACAAGTGCGTCCACTTCATCGACATTCCTGACGTTTCTATATACATACATTTATGTCTATCATAAGTTACTAAAAGTTTCATGAAGGAATATTATAGGTACAATAATACATAAAATAAACGTGTGTTGTCGTCCTTAGGTAAAATACACGTAGGAAATATTAATTAATTCAGTTATATGCATTTCTTTTATTACTCAGTCAAAGATAGCCTTACTAACCCCCGAGCGTCCAAATTTTTTATCTTTGAAACTTCGTTCAACCATAGCTCTAAGCCCAGTCTGAAGTAATTATCTACAATTCATAATGAGAAGCGATCCTAGGGGCATTCTACAAAACAAGAAAGCAGCCAGCGTATCACTGCGCACTAAATAAGAGCTAAATTAGTGTAGCAATGCCCCGCCAGGCCCTTCGGGAGACATGCCAGAGCTAACACTAAATTGGATTTGTCTTTTCAATTCAGTTGATGTTTTAATCTTATTTATTTTGATGTGATGCGTTGTAGAGATTCGGGATCGATTCAAAAACTTAAAACATATGCAAAGTTACTTAAAAAAAAACGAACAAATTATACAAAGTAAGATACTTTTTATTCTTAAAATTCTAACTATAGTCTACCTACAGGGTGTGTCACGCAAAATCATTTTTATTGTAGTTATTGACCAGTTAAGTTGCTATGAAAAAGCATTCTTTTTCGTGTTTGTCAAAAGTCAAGTCAGCAGTTACGGCTTACCATACCAATTTTGCAACATCCTAACTAATATTATAAATGCGAAAGTAACTGTGTCTGTCTGTCTGTCTGTCTGTCTGTCTGTTACTCTTTCACGCCAAAACTACTCAATGGATTTGAATGAAATTTGGTATACATATGGTCTAGACCCTGGGAAAGAACATAGGCTACTTTTTATCCCGGAATTCCCACGGGAAAACTTTTTAAGGCGAAGCGAAGCGCGCGGGAACAGCTAGTCCTGTATATTGGTGATGTCTGCTCCTATGTTTATCTGTTTGCTATACTATATACACAATACTCCTGTCAGAGATCTCTCGTTAAGTGATTCAATTAGGAGATGGCTCGTGATGAGGGGAAAAACTACAACGTAGTTATATGATAAATAAATAAATAAATAATTTTTATTCCAAAAAAGCTTATCTAATTACAAATTACATCTGTGCCTGAACTAGGCCAGAGACCTGTACATCAGGCATCAGCGCTCCTCCAATAGAATATAATAATAAAGCTGTGCAAATTCAAGTAGGTACTCAATATGATTAAAATTAATTTAAAATAAAATTAATTAACTTAAAAATAAAATTAATTATAACTTAAAAATAAATAAATTAAATGAAAGAATCATACAAACTTTACATCAAATAAAGCTAGCTAGATCAATCTAAAAATTAATGGTGGCTAGAAGTTTAATGGCTTGGGAATTAATACCCAAGGGACAAAATATTTGTATTTAGTAATAGACAGTTTTAAAATTTACATTTATGTATACTATGTTCTCATAATATAATAATAATAATAAAAAAATAAATAATAAAAGTTAGGTAGCAATCATTAACAAATGTTCAGTATCCTCATAATTAAGTTTTTGTAGGTATTTTAACATAACATTTTTACACTCATATTGGTTCAACAGGTGAAGTTTATTTAATTTATTCAATTTATTGTATAAGTATGGTCCAACAAAGCGGAAAAAGTTACGTACGAAGGCATGTTTATACGTGATTGTCTTACAAACTTTGTAATTCCTTCTTAAATGTTTGTTAGACAATGTGTCAAGACAGTCCAGTACAAGTTTATGCTGCTTCAGTACAGTGTGATATATAAACAGCTGACGAACTGTTAGAACTTCGCAATCTTGGTATAACCTTTCAGTGGGATAAAGTATGCGGCGGAAAGTAGCTACTTTAAGAACAGCTCTTTGGGCCCGTTCTAGAATAACAAGGGTAGTCTTTGGAGCTCCGCCCCACGAGGTAATACAATAGATAAGTACTGATTGACAGAGAGCTATGTATATTTGCTTTAGTAAGTAGGGATCTAGGATATGTCTTAGTTTTTTAAAGATAAAAATGAGCTTTCTCACTCTTGCGGACGTTAGTTGAATATGGTCTTTGAAATTCAAGTTCTGATCAATCATGATGCCTAGATATTTTATTTTATTAGACCTGGAGATGTCATCGCAAGAACATGAATCAAGATGCCCGCAAGTGTGGTAAGTAATTTTAAACTGTGAGGATGGTTGACTAGAATTACGTATTGAAAAAGAGATATATGTCGTTTTACTTTTATTAAGAGTAAGCAGATGTTGTCGCAGCCATAGTGTTACCTGGTTAAAACCACTTTGGGCATGTTTGAAAGTTTCCTCCCACGAATTTGCAGAGAAAAGGAGTACGGTATCATCCGCATAAGATATGATTTTACCATGGGGTAGACTAAGACTGAGGAGATCGTTAATATAAATGATGAAAAGGATAGGTCCCAATATACTGCCCTGTGGTACACCATATCTTACAGGTAGGTCACAACTAGTGTAATGGTCAATCTGCACACTCTGATATCTTTCGGTTAAGTAATCCTCGAACAGCTTTAGCTGATGTCCTCGGATCCCAATATTGTGGAGTTTATTTAAGAGTATTGGCACAGAGACCGTGTCGAAGGCTTTAGCTAGGTCTAAGAAAATCCCCAGAGTTTTTTGCCCTTTGTCCAGATTACCAACCACATAATCAGTCAGTTCGTGTACAGAACCATCAGTGGATTTACCAGACCTAAATCCAAATTGGCAGTTTGAAAGTAGCTTATTTTTTTCTAAATAGTTGATAAGCCGGACATTAACAATTCGCTCTAGTAATTTAGATATGGATGGCAAAATGGAAATCGGTCTGTAATTTTCGACACGGTCTCTGTCACCAGATTTGTGAATGGGATGTACTATGGATTTTTTCAGATAAGTTGGAAAACATCCCTTACTAAGACAGATTTGAAATATATATGTCAATGGTGGTACAAGAACATGTCTAAGCTGTTTGAGTATATTGTTGGAGATGTTATCCCAACCAACGGCACATTTATTTTTGAGGCCTATTATCATCCTTTCCACCTCCTCCTCATCAGTATCTAAAAGTGCAAAGGAGCTACAATTAACTACTTGAGCAGGTGGCATAAGAGAAAAGGTGGGATTAGTAGATGAATGCTGGGACTGGTTATCTCTTGTTATACTCTCAGCCAGTTCCTGCCCCACACTAACAAAATATTGATTTATGGTGTTCACATCATCGTTATGCTTATTATCAGATTTAAGTAAGTCATGTGCCGAATTCTTAGGTTCAGTTGTGAAAGTAAGTCTTTTTATTGTTTCCCAAAGTTGTTTGTTATTGTTTTTCACCAAATCGAGTTCATTTTTGTTGTGCTGTCTTTTTATCTTTTTTAATAAATTATTACAGAAATTTCTGTATCTTAGATACGAAATTTTTAAAACTGTGTCTTCCGGTGAACATTTTAATTTTTTGTGCATACGGTCTCTATTTCTCATGCATTTTATAAGTCCTGGTGTAATCCACGGTTTAATTACTCTATACCGTCGAGGTAGTGTTGTAATGGTTGAATTTTCATCTATAGCATGCTGTATTGAAGTTATGAGTTTTTCAGTGCAAAAATTAGGGTCTTCAGAGTTATATATTTGTTCAAAATTCATACTTTCTACACTATTTTGTAAGCCTTCATAGTTAATTTTTATTTTATTTGTGGATGAAAAGTGTCTCTTAACTTTGCTATCCAGGGATATTAGAACTGCTTGGTGATCAGTGATGGTGGATGTGATTACTAAGGTAGTTGCAGGATAGGAAGTTTTTAAAATGACGTGATCTAGGCAGGTATTGCTGATTTGTCTCGTCGGAAATGTGTGCGCTGGGAGAAGTCCATGGTAAGCACAAAGATCGAGATAATCATTTGCTCTATCGTCTTTATCTTCCGGGCGAATATTTATATTAATGTCACCTATGATGCATATGTTTTTAAAGGATTTGAGTTTAATCAGTGTTTTATTTAATGAATCTTTAAAAGTCTCTAGATTTTTATATGAAGGGGATCGGTATAGGGCTATGAAGGCTGATTCTGAACCGATTTTTAAAACCAAACAATTTCCTTCCAAGAATAGTTCTTCCTCTACCGCTACATTTAAACATTTTTGTGTGTAAATAACGACTCCATCATTTTGAATGGGGTTACGTTTTGTATAAAAGCAGTTATATCCATCTATTTGAGGAAGTATAGGGTTACATGGTAGCCAACACTCCGTTAATACAAGTATGTGACACTTAATATTAAGTCTATGTAACAATAATTGAAATTCATCAAAATTTTTTGGATATGCTACGCACATTTTGGGTCAGAGTAGTAAGTCGAGTGGGTTCATTTAGGTGAAATTTAATTGTTTCTTCAACATCACATAAGAATGATTCAGATACAGAAATTTTATCAAGTTCCTCGTATATTTTATCATGCATTTTTATAATTAAAAGACAAGTGAGCTAATTTAAACTGGAAGTGGTGATTTGATGGGAATCTGAACTGAAAGGATGTGTTTGAGATTGCAAGTTGGACTAAGGTGCAAAAATATTTAGCATACATATATACTTGTGTGCAGGAGAGACAAACTATGAGTGATATTAATTGGATACAGAGAACATAAACTTCAGCTGTGTAAGCACTATAGTGTAGATTTATAACAATAATAATATTATTTATAACATAGCCGATGAAACTTAAGCTAAATAGTCAGTTATTCTTCGATTGAGACAGCTTAGTCAAATCTTTTTCATCATCAACGCGTATCATAGGTGCCCCTTCATTTTTCCGGAGCATAACCCTACCGTTCAGAGTCCAACAGAATTTGTATTGGTTTTCTTTAGCAAATTCCCGGGCCATATAGAACAGCCGTTTGCCTTTTTTGGTTAGACATTCGGACACAAAGATTTGCTTTATCGGACCATTTATCTTTATGTGGCTCGTGTTCAGTCGCTCCGATTGGCCTTTATTGAAGTTTTTCACAGATCTTATGAAGTTGTCCTTTTGTAATTTGCTGCTGATTTCAACAATTATTGACCCGATCGAGTCGTTTTTTACGTTGGACCTATATATGTCCATTATATCAGTTTCCGAGATCTGACTATTGATTGCTTTTGCAACATTTTTTACCACTTCTATGAGCATATCCGGAGTTTCACGCGTCTGCTGTTTTGGGATATTACGCAGTTCAATATTGCGTGATGTAGCTTTTTTTTCTACATACTCAAGTCTGTGTTCCAGTGCTTCGATATAGCCCTTTTGTTCTCTACGCTCCTCTTTCAGTTGCTCAAAAGCCACTTTCATTTCTTCATATTTTTCGGAAATAAATTCAATTGACTTTGTTATTACTGAGTTTTGGGATTTAATTTCATTTATGGTTTCCTGTAGCAATGTGATCTTTTGTTCTTGGCTATTTGTAAAAGCTGCGAACGACATTCTCATCTCTGACATGAAAGACCTGATTTCACTGTTGTCTTCGCCACTGAATTTTCTCTTTGTTCTATTTGAGTTTTGTTCAGGTTCAGAGTCGCATTGAGAGTGTCTAGTCTCATCCGAAGTAGACGCTTTACCCTTCTTTTTAGTGGGCGTACGTTTAATAGGCATCATTATGGGGCTTACAGAGATTCAAATGTATAGGCAAAGCAAGAAATAGCAGTAATAAAAAATAAAAAGTATATCCAGTGAAGCGTCGCTCAGAGGGCTCGAACCCACTAACTCCGTCACTCTAGCCGGGCTATGTCCGCCTGGGCTACTGAAGCAGATAGCTAACGCAGTGAAATAAGCAAATGGTTCTTTGCGGGGATATGTGAGGTGGACAAACTAGTTTGGAATCGTAGGTAGGCAACTTGTCGCCTCGGTTGCAGACCGTTAACACTTTAATGAGTCACACACATAGAACAACGCGGACTCGGGTGTACCCTCGGGAAGCGTCATAGCGAACTTTCTTGATACAAAAAAGTCTGCCAATTTTTGCGGGGGGAAATTTTACCGTTTACCGTGATTATGTCTCATGGGACATGTCATTATGAGTTTTAATTCCTAGCAATAAGGGATATGCGAAGAGACATTTAATTATGAACACAGTGTCGTCATTCTTTCTTGCCATGGATGTAACAATTATCGATAAGTGTTATCGATGAATACGAGAAATGGGTTGGAAATACTTATTTGAAATTATTTAAATTATGAATTAAACGTAGCATTTAATTATATAACAGAATATAACTTATCCTAAAAACCAATAGCTAATTAACAAAGAAATAACACACATAATATAGGATGTAGATGACATGCTTCTAAAAAAGGTAACCATATTTTGTGATTTACTGGTCAAAATAATCAACTTTTGCTCTACGACTAAAATGTTTTTGCTGCTCCATAGAACCTTGGTACGTTACGTGTTTTTTTTCTATGGGGACTACAAATATCTCGACTTTCCTGAAGTCGATGAACAAAATGGTTCAGAATGTCTCATGAGTCAACCTTTATGGCTAACATCACCACTTTAGCAATATTTTATTATTATTATTATTTAACTCTTTATTGTACAAATATTACAAATAAAAGTACAAAGGGTGGACTTAACGCTAAAAGCATTTTCTGCCAGTCATATTTTGTATAAATTCAAACATTTTAAATAAATTGTGAGATCATTTAACTATGACCTTTTTTGTCGATCAATACATATTTAGTTACCGGTACATCACTATTGTATTTTTTTGACATTGGTTGCTAGGCAACGGCTAATAACAATAAACCATGTCCAAATCTGTGATCAAATCCGGGATCCGGATATTCTATTATAAGTGTAGGGAGTAGAATTTTTGTTAACGCTGTCCACCCTTTGCGCGCTCGCCTATATAAACGCCCCGCGCCAGACGCTCGGGCTTACTTTTCGGCGGCTCTCGGTGCGTGCGGTACTCTTGGAGTGCATAACGGGTTGGCAGCGGTTCGGTATCGTTATTTTTTATTTTACTTGCTTTTATTTTCATATCTTACTGTGTGAATAATATTGCTGTGCTTAATTTGTGTATATACGAATGGCTTTTTGATTGTGTGATTAACTTAATTATTAGGAAATAGATCTAAGGTTTTGTTTTTCAATAAATTGTAATTTGTTTAATTGCTGTTTCACTTCTGATTCTAATATCAGAAGTGGGATAACAATTCACGCTCCACGTGTTGATTTTGAGGTTAATTCAAAGCAACAAAAAGCCATTCAATCATGCCTCGACGCTCGCGCAGCAGATCACGCCACAAATCGCGAAGCAAGACCCGAAGCCTACGTAGGCATAGGCATAGGTCCCGAACTCCATCCATACCTCGATCTCAGGGTGGAGATAACTCGACAAAACAAACTTTAGAGTCCATTCTTTCACGACTTAATAACCTCGAAGAAACTAGTGCGCGTGCTACTCCAAACCATTCGATAAATGAAACGGATCCTTCTACGTCCGCGTCTGCGCAGGCCATTGCTACCGCTTTGTCCGCTTTACAGCCACTAAGAACTCAGAGCTATTACGTGTCCAACTTTGATCCTTCTATCCACAATATCGACGTGTGGTTCGCGGAGGTAGACCGCGCGAAGGCAGCTAACAATTGGAATGATAGTGAGTGTTTATCCCGCGTTGCGCCTTGTTTAAAAGGGGATGCAAAGCCTTGGTTAGATGAGTGGGTGTCGAGTGACAGGTCTTGGACTAACTTTAAGGTGGAATTCAAATCACTTTGTCCGCAAAGATTAGATTTAGCAAATATACTCTGGGATGTCATGTGTACCACGTCAGATGGGTATCGAACGTACGCCGAATATGCTAGGCGTTCATTGTTGCGGTTACGGATCGTGAAGGGGCTTAGTGATGAACTAATGGTTCAAATTATTATCCGGGGCATAATGGACCCCCAAATAAAAGCAGCCGCCTCGAATGCTAATTTAATGCCCGATTCCATAGTGTCGTTTTTGTCAACTTACGTGAAACCACAGCACAATGTGAACACAAATCGTAATCAACAACATTTAAAACGAGGATTATCGAATAACTCAACGACTAAATGTTTTCGATGCGGTCTGCTGGGTCATAAGGGTTATAATTGCGACAAAAAACCTAGGAAGTTCACCCCATCTGCGAATAAAGCGCCTCCCAATACAACCTCGCGTACAAACACTGGTCCTCCTTCCTGTACATTTTGTAAAAAGCTGGGTCATACTGAAGACAACTGTTTCGCCAAAAACCGTTCGGAGTCACGCAACCAACGGAATGTCAACCTATGTAGGGAACGCCAGGTAGCTTCAGGAAATAACGACATAACGTCAGCTGTAGTCCAAGGCATTCCAATCGACGTACTCATTGATAGTGGGGCTCTAAACATTTCTTTGATCTCGGAAGACGTACTGAAATACTTTTCTTGCTCCGAAAAACCCGTCCATTGCACGCTTAAGGGAATCAGTGATAAATTAATAACAGCTACGCGGTCTGTAACATTAAACATTGAATTCAAAGATATTACTATCGAAGCGGATCTTGTGGTAGTGCCCGCATCGTGCATGAGTACTCCGATTGTTATAGGTACGGATGTTTTGAACAGGGACGGCATAGTTTACGTACGGACAAAACATGATCAGTTCCTTACGCGTTCCACCGAGAGCCCCGTAAAAGTTAATGCGGTTCATGCGGAAAAACGTCGCGAAATAAATACGCCCTTACTCGAAAGCGATCTCGATGCATTGAAGGCTGTAATAGACGAATACAAAGTTTTCTTTATTTCGGGAACGGCTACTACTACTGTTAAGACCGGAAGTATGAGTATTAAGCTAACTAGTGATACGCCTGTAGTTTACCATCCATACAAGCTTTCATACCATGAGAAGTTGAAGGTCCGGGAAATCGTGTGCGATTTGAAGGAGAAGGGTATTATTAGGGAATCTCAATCTCAATACGCAAGCCCTATACTTCTTGTAAAGAAAAAAGACGGAACCGATCGCATGTGCGTCGATTATCGCGCTCTAAACAGGATTACGGTTAAAGATAGATATCCGCTCCCTCTTATCGATGATCACATAGATCGGTTAGGGAATTTCGAGCTTTTTACTGGGCTAGATATGGCTACTGGGTTTCTACAAATACCGATGGAGGAAGAGTCGATTTCTAAAACTGCTTTTGTGACCCCCGAGGGACATTTTGAGTATTTAAAAATGCCCTATGGCTTATCAAATTCCCCTATTGTGTATCAACGCATTATCAACAACACTTTGCGCAAATTCATTGATTCCGGGAATGTTTTAGTGTATGTTGATGACGTGCTAATAATGAGCATGACCGTGGCGGAGGGACTAGAGCTTTTACGAGACGTCCTGAAAACATTGACAGAGGCAGGATTTTCGATTAATCTAAGTAAATGTTTCTTCCTAACTAAAGAGATTGAATACCTGGGGAGAGTTGTCAGTAGAGGTCAGGTTAGGCCGAGTCCGCGAAAAGTTGAAGCTCTAGTCAACTCACCCGTCCCACAAAACGTGAAACAAGTTCGACAGTTCCTGGGTCTAGCCGGATACTTCCGACGGTACATCAAAGACTATTCATCAAAGACTGCATGTATCGCTCGCTTGACGAAGAAAGGGGTTAAGTTTGATTGGGGCCCGGAACAAGAAAAAGTTAGACAAGAACTAATTGTGTGTCTGACAAGCGAGCCCATACTTGCAATCTTTGATCGCACTTTAGCAACTGAGCTGCACACGGATGCGAGCAGTGCAGGATATGGCGCGGTACTTATACAGGTTGATAAGGAAGGAAAAAAACGGGTAGTTGCCTATTTTAGTAAAGTGACCCAAGGCGCTGAGAGCAGATACCATTCGTACGAGCTGGAGACTTTAGCAGTAGTCAAAGCCCTTCAGAATTTTCGTCACTATCTGGTCGGAATTCCTTTCAAAATAATCACGGACTGCAATGCCCTGAAGTCGACAGAACGTAAGAAGGATCTGCTCCCGCGTGTTGCTCGTTGGTGGATTTACTTACAAGATTTCGATTTCACAATCGAATATAGAAAAGGCACCATGATGCCCCATGCGGACTACTTAAGCCGAAATCCACCAACGACCAACCAGGTTCACAATATAGAGAAGCCACGAAACTGGGCCCAAATTGCTCAGTCTGCTGACGAGGAAACCATAGGTTTAATAGAGAAACTAAGAGATGGCAACTTGGATCCCAGACAGTATGTTTGTCAAAATGACATCCTCTATTACCGGTACACACCTGTAGGTGAAAATGCACGGTTGTTGTGTTATATTCCCAAGGGGCATAGGTTGAGTCTCTTGAGAATATTCCACGATGAACACGAGCATATTGGGGTTGAAAAAACTATTGATCTGATACTAAAGCACTTTTGGTTCCCTGGTTTGCGCCAATTTGTTTCAAAATATGTAAGCCATTGCCTCACATGTATATCAAGAAAAAGAGTCCCAAGGGCACCACACCAACCACTAACCTCATGGGACAAGCCTGATTCCCCATTTAATACTGTTCACGCTGATGTGTTAGGTCCATTACCACAATCAAATGGTTACAAATTTGTATTTGTATTGGTAGATGCTTTTACAAAATTTTGTTTACTGTATGCAATGTATAAACAAGATGTAACTGAGCTTAAACGAGTGTTCAATGATGCTATCTCACTCTTTGGAGTCCCAAAACTTCTTATAACTGACCGCGGGCGCATGTTTGAATCGTCCCAATTCGTAACTGTGATAACTGAGCTTGGCTGTGATATTCACTACATCACGCCTGAGATGCACCAGTCAAACGGTCAGGCCGAGAGGTACATTCGTACCGTTCTTAATATGATTAGAATAGAAACAAGCCAAAACAATTCCACATGGTCCAATGTTTTGTGGAAACTTCAGCTTGTTCTTAATATCACCAAGCAAAAAACCACTCAAGTATCACCGCTTAACCTACTAATTGGATCTGAAGGAACTACACCCGTGATTAGGTCCCTAGTTCGTGATGTGGCCGTGGAACGGTCACAACCTAACCGCGAAGCCCTCCGAGAAATGTGCAGGACTCGAGCTAATGAACTTTTGAAGAGGAATCAGGAGCGCCAGGACGCGTATGTCAATCGGGACCGTCGTCCACCACGGGTATACAAAATTAATGATTTGGTATTTGTAATCAAGTTTTCGCAGTCAACAGGAAAGCTTGACCCAGGCATGCGAGGCCCGTATAAAGTAACGAAGGTGCTGCCCAGCGATCGATACGAGCTGAAGCTGTTGAGTGGGGGCTATGGAAAGACCACGCAAGCTGCGGCAGAATACATGGTGCCGTGGCGTGGAGAGTGGTGCCCCGATACGTGCGCAGCATTCTTTGCGAGTGAGTATGAACAGTGAGCATTGTGTAAACTGCGGGATATACGTGCTCTGATCTAGCCTACTGCGGCACACTTTTGTCTATTGCTAAATGCGGCACGCTTTTGCCTAGTGCGAACTGCGGGACGTATCTACGCATATTATTATTTTTGAATAAGCAAACGGACTGCGGGACGATTTGCCTTATTAAAATGAGAAAATCACAGATTGTTAGAAAGTATTAATTACGGGGGAAACACTGAAGATTTACAATTTTTTATTTAAACGCGTGTTGATGTGTTGATGGACGTACGTGATGGTGATGTTTGGTAAAAGATGAATGAGTTTGAGTTACAGAGTAGTGTGAAAGAGTGAAAGAGGGCCTTGAAAGTTGAACGCAGTGACGGTTATATAAGGGTAATAGTTAACACTTAAAAATGCAAATTCTAATACTAAGTTGTTTTCAGATGATGCTAACGAGGGTGACAATGCGGGGCCACCACTTCAACCTGATGACAACTCTTCAGCTCCAGCAGGGCCATCATCGCGATCCGATGATTGCTCTTCGGCTCAAGCAGGGCATCCTCCGCGACCTGATGACAGCCCTTCGGCCCCAGCAGGGCCGCCACTACGACCTGATGACGGCTCTTCGGCTCAAGCAAGACATAAAACTCCCGAGGACGGGATAGCGTCAGGATAGGCCGTATAAGTGTAGGGAGTAGAATTTTTGTTAACGCTGTCCACCCTTTGCGCGCTCGCCTATATAAACGCCCCGCGCCAGACGCTCGGGCTTACTTTTCGGCGGCTCTCGGTGCGTGCGGTACTCTTGGAGTGCATAACGGGTTGGCAGCGGTTCGGTATCGTTATTTTTTATTTTACTTGCTTTTATTTTCATATCTTACTGTGTGAATAATATTGCTGTGCTTAATTTGTGTATATACGAATGGCTTTTTGATTGTGTGATTAACTTAATTATTAGGAAATAGATCTAAGGTTTTGTTTTTCAATAAATTGTAATTTGTTTAATTGCTGTTTCACTTCTGATTCTAATACTATGAATTCAAGCTGTCATTGTAGTATGTAAACAAATCATTTTCTATGAAACGAACGCTTTGCCAACTAGATTGAGTCTAGTGAAAATTGAGACTGCAAGTAGTTTTTATAAATCGGTGGGCCTTTCTGGCCTACCACCCCGCCAGAGGGGAACGTCTGCCTATGTCGTCTCCAGACCATTCATACTCAATGGTCACACACAACACCACGATAAATTTGGAACTTATTTCTTAAATTGCTGCTCAATGCGGATTTAATTTGTTACACGGGTTTCACAGTTTTTACTCCTTAGTAACAGCTTTGGAATAGTATAGATTTCACTGGGCAAATGTCACTTTTAATCACTTTTTTTTATTAAAGTAATGCGGAGGATACAGTACACATCTACGTCTCACAGTGGCGCGCGGAGGAGGGGCAAAGCGCCCTAAGTGATCGCTTCGGATTTGTGCCATCAGTCAAACTTGGTAATCTATATTTATGATATAATATAATATATGGGGTCATTTCACATACGGCTATCCGACTCCAAGCTAGGGAGAACCTGTAATATGGTATCGGACAGCTGATATATTTACACAGATTCGTAGATGGACACATATATTATACGAGCTGTTCCCGCGAGCTTCGCTTCGCCTTAAAAAGTTTTCCCGTGGGAATTCCGGGATAAAAAGTAGCCAATGTTCTTTCTCAGCGTCTAGACCAAATGTATACCAAATTTCATTCAAATCCGTTCAGTAGTGTTGGCGTGAAAGAGTAACAGACAGACAGACAGACACAGTTACTTTCCTATTTATAATATTAGTTAGGATTAGGATATGTACATATCAACACCCAAGACCAAGTAAAAATATACGTCTTTAAATAAATATCTGCCCCGGCCGGGGATCTAACCCGGGACCTTGGGCATAGACAGGGTCACAAACTTCTACGTCGTCAATTATAAAATCCTTTATCCTGCGTAACTGACTGAAAATCAAGGCACTAATGACCGCATCCTCTTAAAGGGGATATTTCTTTACGTATGATGAGTAGTGTTTGTCACTGTGGTGCTAATATCAGCTGGAACTATGAATCTGTGGTATCCAAGTATAAGTGTGGTATCTCAAAATTATGATTAGAACCAAAGCAAAAAAACAACATCCAAAAATATGCTGTAAGTACCTACCGAAAATACTTGAAAATTTCCTACAACCATAAAACCCGATATTAACTATTCGTGTTTCGCGGCGGCCGTTAAGGGGGCTATTCTTAAAACTGTGTGTAGTTTAACCGCAGCATAGATCTTGGTCATTTGGCGGCCGGCCCTCCGCTCCGGATATGAGATTCTTCTGGTCTAAATGAATAATGTCTGGCTCTCGCGGTCCCTAAATGAAATTGTTATGTAAATTTCTGCCGGTCTCAGTAACCGACCAGGTTATTTTTGTGGCAGAGACCGTTGGGTTACTTATAGCGCTATAGCGGTACAAAGTAGAGCTGTTTTAGAATTAATAACACCAAGTAGCCCTAAATAGCACATTTTATTTGACTATTATAAGACGGCCGTGTTAGCAATGATCATAGCGCAGGGCTTGATAGTCAATAGTCAAGGATTTAGAAAAAAACTAAAGAATGACGAGTCAAATATGCCTAGCACAATTATCACTTAGTACCTATTCAATGTACATAATAGAGAATATAAATTCGAAACTGCAATAAAATATCTCACCGTGTCTCGTAAAATTAATAAAAGTGCGGAAATAATAAAAATTAAAAGAAATCTCCGGCAAGTGAGCAGTTAGTGAGAATTATCAATATTTAAATGATGAATATTTTATTTGGTCTGTCTTTTTTTCAGATTTCCCTTCGCTTCGTGAACATTAATAACTTCCATTTTTCTTTTGCTTAAGGAGAATGTTTGCCAGGTAGATTTGTACTGAACAATACCTACCCGCTGTTGCAGTATTTTGTCAAATTTATGTCTTATGAGGGGAGATATATATAAATTTACCTGTGGCGGGGGCGAGAGGCGACAACTTCACTAATTATCAGGTTTAACAGCAGACAACAAATGATTAAATGAAAATGTCTTTAAATAACAACTAAGATGACCACAAAAAAACATTACTGCGATTAAATAAAAAATATAAAAAATGCAGTTTACAAGTCATTCAGGTTTTGTGGGTTTTGTAAAACTTACAATAGTTCAAGTTACCGACCTAGTACCACAGGATAATCACTAGTCACTAGTAAAACTAAGAATACACGATCGCATAATAATTATGATAGATAAGCGTTTTAGAACTTATAAGTATATATCATATTCCTTAATATCACTTCCCCTTAACAGTCCATATTCATGGTCCACGCGACCGCTAAAATATCTACCTTCTGCTTTTAATAGCTTTTATCCAGAACTGGCGGGAATCTTCCAAACTTATAAGCGTAAGGCGACTTAGAGATTTGTGAAGGGAACATCTTAAAAAGAACCCTCTTTATATTGATTAAGGTATTTTTCAATTTTAATACCTGCCTTTTAAAAGTTGGGAAGTTTGGGGTGGGTGCTAGTGACGTCTTGGGATTGCGAATGTTTTATTTCATATACACTCACGAGCAATGAAAAGTTCCAGTGACATAGCACCAAATGACTTGTAAACGGAAAAGACTAGCTTAATGACGCCGCCGCCGTCTGCAATATTGAAGTAGGTCAAGGCATCAAAATACTACAATACAACCTTATTGGTGTCGCATTTTGAAAGTGGAACTTTTTCAATACCTATGACAGTATTTTATATAGTTATTTATTTATTAAGTTTAGTTTATTTAGTTGATGCACAATAGTTTGATTTCAGACGTTGGCCTCACAAAATATAATTTGTCCAGGTACATAAAGCCCAAAATTTTACAGTAAATTATAATGTATTTTCGTGGATATTTTTCGTTTAGTAATTTTGTCAGAGACGCCACAAACCCTTGAATTCCAGTCATAAAATTTTCTCAAGTCTTATGGGTGGTCGAGTTTTCAACGTGGTTTTAGTGTTGAGGAAATATGACTCATAAACATACAAAACAATGGCATTTAATTAACACAAGGAGATTAAATTTACCTCAAAATACGAGTTATAACAATACAGGATGTTGCAAAAAGAGTATGGAAAATAATATATATTTTTTTCGCGAATTTTGAAATTCTGATTTCATTTTTGGGCTTAGATATACCATGCTTCACATGTAGATTTCGGCTTAGTTTACCCTTTTTTGCAACACCTTGTTAGGTACCTATGACATAGGATAAATTTATCTTATACAAGCCATTATAATGCCAGCCATATTAAGTTCGGTAAACAAAATGGTGTTCTCATTGATCAAATTGTTAACTCTTAAATCTTCCCGAGCACATTTCATGTTTCTTAGATTTACAAAAAGTCCGGTGGAACAGATGGAATGTTGGCCTCGTCTCATCCATCAGGTTGTGATAAAAACGACACTGGGGGTTACTCTCTAAGTTTAAGCTTCAGAGCGCTGCGCTATCCACGGCTGTATCTCACCGTTCTTCCTACGATTTAGACAGTCATCATCGTCATCATCAGCCAATAATCATCCACTGCTGGACGTAGGCCTCTCCCAAGGAGCACCACAACACTTGGTCCTCGGCCTTCCTCATCAAACCACTACTGACTACCCGTCTAAGGTGGTCAGTCCAGCGGGCAGGAGGGCGTCCCACGCTGCGTTTGCCTGTTCATGGTCTCCACTCAAGAACTTGTCTACCCCAAATTTAAAGAGTGACCTCCTTTACTCCGTACTCCCTTCCTTGCGCATTCCAGCTTTTTAAAAATCAAGTTTCCGAGTGCTGCTGCTCTATCCACTTTGTCTAGACCCTGTCTATACAACCGAATGGTGTAGTGGTTAGTGGCCCTGTCTGCTATGCCGAAGGTCCCGGTTTCGATGCCCGGCCGGGGCAGCTGTCTGGTACCTACCTATATTACAAGCTCTGCCTAGCTTGTATGGCCGTGTGTGGGATGTCATACCTTACATATTTATTTAATTACTAGCGGTTCCCGCGAGCTTCGCTTCGCCTTAAAAGCTTTCCCGTGGGAATTCCGGGATAAAAAGTAGCCTACATTCTTTTTCAGGGTCTAGACCATATCTATACCAAATTTCATTCAAATCCGGTTAGTAGTTTTGGCGTGAAAGAGTAACAGACAGACAGACACAGTTACTTTCGCATTTATAATATTAGTTAGGATCATTTATCTCGTTCGAAATAAACGTAGGTAACAAATACAGGGCATCGTTCGCTCATTTTTTGTGAAGCTAAATTAACCCTTCAGATTCTAAATGGATGTTGCCGGCTGCTGCAGTTCTTGGCAGGTTCCGTTAATTCCAGAACAGTTTTTAACCCCCACGACACATTACAGAGGCTTGTTAGTTTTACCGTGTCTGCGTGACGCATTGTAGCTGGTAAACGGATTGGTGGGGTTATCGCGAAACCAAAACGAAGTAATATTAACGTAGTAATTAGTGTCAAATTAAATACAATCTGAATACGAAAATGGTTCCAAAACAAGTTCGCAATAGGGGCGCCCAATTTACATCCGACAAAATAGAATAGGTGACTGTTTTTAGTAAACGCCCATAAGTTGTACGGGATGGGTATCCTTTCTACTTAAGCAGGTTATGTATAATCTAAGTTGAGTCAACAATTAAACTCCAATTGGTCCCTTCCTCATATTTGTGACAGCCTCAACTTGCCAAAACTTGCTAACAGTGCGAGGGATGTTGTATTATGAGATGTGTAACACAATTATTGTGTTACTGAAATATTTTGTTTACTAATTTAGGTCATGTTATGAGTTTATAAGATGTGTTACACAATAATTGTGTTACTGAAATATTTTTTTTACTAATTTAGGTCATGTTATGAGTTTTTTCACAAATAATTGTTATTTATATTACACGATCACAAGACATTAACTAATAGTAAAAGGCAAGGTAGGCAAAAATTTTATAAAATTGACACTCAAACTTAGGTCAAGAAAAATATACTACTCGACTTTTCTATTTCTAGATACCTACGTAGGTAAATCTAGAACAGACCACTCCTTTATACTTATTTTAACAGCCACTTTTAAATCCAAGAGTTCTCTCTATCCAACGCTCCGTATCAACCCATCTTAACGGGACTAAAACAAGTAATTTGCGCACTAGATGGAGTAATGAACACACGCGGCCATCAAGCCCCGTGTTATCTGTCGAGCGTCTAATTGTCGACAAGCTGGAAAATTGTTGTTCCAAGTTTTGAACTTAATTTCTGGAGACACGGTGAACCTCTTCCTGTTTAATCTGTGTAAAAAATAATATAAAGAAATATTACTATATTAAACTTTTACCTACATTATTAAAACAAATGTAATATCAACCTAAATAATTAAGTATGTGCGCTTATTGTTAGCTTAGATAGAGCGGTGTCTCTAGGTGTCTCAGATTCTGCTTAAAAGAAGTTACCAAAACCTCAACACTTTTATTAACTGCAAGTAAAGATTTTGTGTTGCAAGTTTTGGCACATATCGGAACAGTCGCAATAAAATACATACTGAAAACACACTTTCAAGCCTTGTTTTGAACTCCATTCAATAATAATAATATAAAATGTTCGTGTACATTTAACATACGTAAAAATTATGGATTTCTTGCAAAAAAAAAACCTTTATGTTGGTACTCTACGGGGACACAATTTTCATTACAACTATAATAATTTGAAAATCCACATTTATCCTCATTTTATTTTATTATTTCAACTAAGATTTTATTAAAACACCAAAATCTAATGAACTTCAAATCATATTTAGGGTAAATATTTACAAAGCATTTTTTACCAGCAAAGTGAACATCCTTGTTTTCTGTAATCTCCCTGAAGAAACGGAAATTAAAATATTCCGATGCCCGAAGATGTTGACAAAAGTGAACAAAGAATCATTTGGAAATGGAATATAAAGGCTCATTTACAAACTGTTTATTGCGAGTAAAACCTAGTCCAGATCTAGTGTTTGTTACTGAAACGATAAGGAGAAGATCAATGGCTGTCATATCTCCCTGATGACACCTTAGCTCAGGCGGTAGTAGGCCTGCTTACACTAAGCAGCAAAAATCTTAAAAAGACACTTGTTTAGCAGTGTTCCAAAACCCTATATGCATCTGTGGAATACCGAATCGACCGCCTTAACTCCAATTTCACAATAGTCGGTTAAATCGTAACCAGGGAAAGGTTGATCAATTATTATACGTCATCTCCATATAAAATTCTTGACAGATGTGTCAAAAGTCAAGCAATAGTCCCTGGTTATGCTCTATGGAGAAATTGCAACTTAAAATATGGCCTACTTTTTAAACACAGTTAGGTACGTTTAGATAATTATTAAGAATGTCACTTCTTCGCAATCATTGTTCCACGAATGTCGAAGCCATTTCGGATTGCAGAATAAAGACGTTCTGAATTTGAAATTTAAATTACAATAAAGCTTTTGGCGGTTTGAATGTCAAACTTGTCAAACGTCGGCTCAACATTCCGATCGTGTCAACATTATGCCGGGTACTATTGTTCTGTGGATCCCATTTATGTAATCGTTAATGGATAACACGATTGGAACTATAATATAATAGTGTACGTAAGGAAATAATATTAACAAAGACAATTAATAATATAACCAAAACAAAGTTACAAGCCCCAGACATTAAAAACTAGAAGTTGCATGACTTCTGAACTGCTGAAACGACTTGCATGAAACATGGCTAAGAACAATCGGGGTAACATTACCTACGTCCATATAAAACGAAAACCAGACACATCACATTTATAATACCCCGGTCACAGGACAAACATATCCAGGATCTAGATTTGCAGGTTTCTTCAGGATAATTTTATCTGCATAATATTAAAAAAAAACCTACGTAACTTTATATTTTAAGTACTTGGAAATATAAAATAAAATGGAACATTCTGATATAAAAAAAGTAGTAATTATTTCATTTGTATAATTCCTTAATATTCAGATTGCGAAACATTTTTGATTAAATCGTAACTTTGAAAATAAACTTTTGATAACCGGAACAAAATAATTAATTCTAACGCTGAAAGATAAATTTAATAGTAAGTACCTACCCTTTTATAGATTATATAGATATAGGTAAATGCGTTGGCAGTTATCTTGATAAGTTTGTATCAGATTGCAGTAGGTTTCACATTTTAATTTAAGGTGGAAGTAGTATTACAAATTCTGTTAAAATTTCAGCAGTAAACTAATAATTAACAATAAGTCGGTCAGATACTTATACCTAAATCTGAAGGGCTAGCACGGGACGCATCGCACTCGCTGAAATCGCGCAGCCTCAAGAGCGAGCGAGACGGAGAACTTTTGTCACGTCTTAATGGCGCCCGTGCTGCCTGAAGAAAGAAAAATCGTCATAAAAACGTCAACTGTGTGGGAGCACCGTTATGAATATCTAAGTTCCCACATTCTCCTTTTAACTTTAGACAGTGCTAAGAAATTTAAAATTAAAATTTGTGTATTCGGAATTGCAGCCTACCATGGCTACTACCTAAAACCCTCTCGAAATTGTTTAATGTAGGGTGGAAACGAAATTGTATTCTTTTATGAAAACAAAATGGATTCCGAGAATCATTTCAGTCGGTAGGTAATTCGATAACGACCATCTTCAAAATCGCCATAATCCTTAGCATATTTTTTTTTCTTTGCAGGTAAAATCTTGAAATGATGTCGTCAATTGATGAATAAATGCAGTGCACGAAAGGAGAAATAGATGAAAATGCTTTAGACAATTTTTAGACGAGTCGCGTAGCTTCGATAATGCGCCAATGTGAGTGGAACCTTAGTAATTACTTAACACTTTATTAATTACTTAATAACTTATTTTAAGATGATAATATATAAACATTTAACACTGTGGTATAATTCATAATTTTCAACTCCCATTGTTTGGATAACAATGACATTATGTAGAGGTACCTATTATTTTTTTTTTACAACCCGCCACGACACCCTGTGTTATTTTATTGATCCACCCTGTACCAAAATGGGTTAATAATCCCCGGAAAAGTAAGTATTTGAGTTTTATCACAGCGGAATGAGGATTATATAACGGATAAACTGAAAATCATTAAGAACGTTCACGCTCAAAAATGAATTTAAAGTTTGATGCTCAAAATGTAATTTATCATTTTGCGTTGAGCGGTACACGGTTCGTTTAGATATTATATTTACATCGCATCCTGTTTCGGGATAATAAATTCGAAAGTATGGCCGACAGTTTTGTCACTAACTTTGGTGCAGTAAGTAGAACTAGGGCTAATTTGATACTAATCATAATCACACTAGGAGGTTTTTTTATAGAATAGGGCATAGGGACATTATGCTCACGATATGCAAATTCTTTACTTTTTGATATTTTCATATAGGTTTTTAGAATTGTTAAGTAAAATTTTATTCCATGTATTTTTTTTAACTCGGTTCCAACTGGAAAAAAGGGCAGGAAGGTCGATCAATAAAAAAAACTACATTTTAGAAAAAAAACAATAAAAAACTCATTCAAGAGAGAGCACGAAATGGAAAAAAACGGTCACCCACAAATATTATCTTTATAAGCTGCCAGTATCATTGATTTTGGGTCGAGTGGCAGTAGCCAGACATTTTTTTGTTAACTTGTCGTAAATTGAATAGTAGAGCCCCAACCTCGTGCCATCGCCTAAACAAACATTTTTTTCTGGAGAGGAAACTAGCCCTAATATGGAGTTTGTTAACCCCACCCTTTTATCTGATTCGGAGAAGTTAAAACGAAGACGAGTTTTAATAACAATAGTTAGTACCTACTTACATATCCATTTTAATAAAAGAAATCTGTCATTCGCCAACGTTAAATTCCCGCAAAATGAAGAGAATAGAGAGAAAATCCTCTCTAACGATTTAATCTTGTTTCTCGAATATCCTGTTAACTCGCAAGCGCTCGCATGAAGAGTTGAAGACAGATATTAAAATTCTTCCATGAAACAAATATGTCGAAGCGTTCAATTAAAAAAGAATAAAATACGAGAAATGAAATAAAGTAAGCCAAGTGGAGACGGAGCTTTAAAGCGCAAGTTCAGACGACGATGTGTGTGTGTGTGTGTGTGGGAGGGCGCTAGTGTGCGTGGCTCTGCAGGTATTGGATCGCAGCCTTCTCAGTTAGCTTCGAGCGGCGAAGCTCCGGGGACGCGCGGCCACGTTGCGGCATTTCAAATTTCGAATTCGATCGCGGCATTGCCAGTCGGCGGAACCGAGTTCGCATTTCAAAAATGGAACCACCCATTCGAATGACTCTGTGAATTTTGTGATTGTCGTTTGTTTCCCCCTATTGCAGTGACGAAATAGTGACAAACAGTATAACCATAATATTGACATAATGTCTTACAATTTGACAGCCGTAATATTTTGAGATAATTAACGGCCGCATGTTTATTCGTTGAGTGTTCAATAATATTGTGTTTGGTTGGAATATGTTTGAGGAGCAAAGGGAGAATAAGTGAGATTTGTTTTTTTTATAAGTGTTTTGTGTTACGAGACTGCAGTGTATGGTTGCCGGAACATTTGGATTTATATAATTGCTCTCCACTCACGGTCAGTATGCTTTTACATTTTAATACTGTGTCGATTAACTGAAGATAATGATCGGTTATAATTATCATGAATTCGTTCGGAACTTCGATCCTTTATTAAAGTTTTATTACTAGATCTCCCAATGTGAATAATCACATTCAATTAATCGGTGATATTGAAAAGACTATAAAGCTAGCAAGGTGAGATATTTAATTTCAAGACATTTTTATACGCTTTTGAATTCTTTTACTTGTAATTTAGTAATAAAACATGAAATATTTTTTTTATATAAAAGGAACACCCACTTTTGGTATCCCACGGCTCTCCAAAAAGAACAATGATCTTTGAAATTTGATAGATTTGTAGACTCCATTACTCCCACTGCAGTTAAACCTATGAATAACATTAGACTCTGGAGTTCCAAAGTTCACAATTTACTTTATTTTTTAACAAAAAGCACCTATACAAGAAGTTTTAAAATTGATGTATGTACTAAAAACTAAATTTAGACCTGAATATTCATTTAAAAGACACAATAAATTAAGGAGATGAATGATAATAGACAGAAACTAAAATACAAACCCGAATTATAACTTTTACTAGGACTACCAAATTAGATGTTTCTGCATCCCCAAAAATAGAAGCTGAAATAGTTCACTACACGTGACTACGTGAAGTCACATAATCCAACCATAACAATATTCACATTCTGATATAAACCTGTACACAACAAAGTAATCCTTAACGAGGTGTCAACATCACACCAAATTAAAAATAGACAGCAATAAACCCATAACGACGACACTGTAAAATGACTTGCAATTTGAACTTTAATAAATTGTTTATTCACTTTGAAGTTTATTTCTGCTTAACATCAGAAGAGTCTACAGCGATACAAGCACAGGTAGATACGCTGGATATGTAAACGGTACGGATTTAATCTTATCATGTAACATCAAACGGGATCCACACGATAAACATATTTGACTTTCCGCCTTGAAAAAACATCATAAAAATAACATGTATGTTTATTTAAATCTTTGTGGATATAATATAGAGATAATTATGTTAGGAAGTAAAAGTAATTAAGTAGGTGTTAGATGAAAATTTAGTTATATATTTTTTTAATAAGAGATATACATGACTGAGTGTTTATTTTAAAAGTTGAAATAGTACAGTATAACAAAATGTATTTATTTATTTATTTATTTAGAAATAAATAAGTTATGTAATTTCTACAGTAACAATTAAATTTTACTGTGTACTGTTAACATGATATCTGCGATGACTTCCACGAAACCTATTGTTTTAATTTTCTACCACTCATAGAAAGCTAAGAGCTTGATATCTTATTCTGCGAAATTTGAAAGCCATCTAGTATCACAAATATTATATTTATTTATTACTACTTTAGATCTATTATAACAACAATTAATAATGTCGGCTCGCGACCTATCACATGAGTACAAATGTACAGAGAAAAGCGGGTCACTCTCGACTCACCTGTGACTACTTCTTCGGAGCAATCATGAGCATAGTAAATTATACATTATAATTTCATTAAGTAATTCATTTCACCAGTACAAACCTGACTTAGATTTACCCAATCAGTTTGGTGGTTTCAAAGCTTGGTCAGGTCGGACGCGCCGGTCAATTTCATCAGTGCGGGATGAATTGTCTCTGACTCCGACATCACGTAATGAGGGTGTGGCGAATTTGACGGCGATCTCCCGGACGTTACATATCCGCGGAAGCCTACCTTCATACATAATCAATGGACATGTGTTAGACAATAGAACGGACGCCACCGCGTTTGTCCCCGCATTAGGGGACGAAATTGGGTAAATGGTTCGTTTTTGATGAAAACGATAAAGATTGTCATGTGGGAAATGTGTTTTGTTTCTTTGATGTAGGGCAAAGCAACAATGTTGCTAATAATGTAGAAAGGAATTTTCCTATAATAAGGTCACAAGTTAAACAGAGAAGTAAGTAAGTACATAGTAAGTCGTCGAGAAATACTCCGTTGTAAATGAGTTGGATCAAAATATTATTTGCTTGTAAAAAGCAACAGGGTAGGTTACTGGCACAGTAAAGAAGCTTTTAGGTTAGTACCTACTAATTTATTGAATTAAACTCCATTAGCTTTGTTTTCGGTGGGCATAAGAGGAAACATGCTTTTATATAACAATATTTTCTGCAAGTAAACGTAAGCCTTGATCTTCAACCACATTATCTCGATCTGGCTCCAAGTTCTTACAATGTCTTTGTGATATTCGTACATTTTAACATATTTTTTTGCAGAATTGGAATCACCAGGCACCGAGATGTGTCAAAAGGGAAATAAGAAACATTCATTATACACGCAAATCCCCATACTTTTAATAAGACACCAGCAACAATGCTGAATACGATTACGCCGCCGAATTGTACAAAAGAAACGCGACGAATGACATCATAACACGAACACGCTACCGGCAGATTCCGAGATTAGGTTTACGAATGGAAAAACTGGAATCGCACAACTTGGACCTCTTACTGTAAAGTGATCCGTATGAAAAAAATTATAAAATCTTTTAAAACATAGGTATTGTTTTGACCAGTTTCTGTAAATATTGCATGCATTTACTCATAAACTAGACAGTGAAAAAATACGTTAGAACTTAAATTATCTCTAAAGACTAGACTTAAATAGTTTAATTTAAGTATACAATAAAAATGTTCCTGATTTTTCCAACGAAGGTATGCTTCTGAGTTCTGAACAGAGTGAAGCCAATTTTGTTACGGAATCCTAAAATGAAGTAAAAAATAATATTAAGCTCATTTCTCACTTTGAAGCCTTGAGGAAATAAGTGAAAATGAGCCGCCTCTGACGGCAGAATATTCTGTCTGCAAAATAGGGTTTTTTAGCTTCTAGTGACGTGAAGATACTTACTGCCGAGACATTTGTGCCTTGAGTTGTTTCAGATGTTTTTTTCCTCATATGTAGGTACTTATATTATGTTAAGAAAATACGCATGTTAGGACTAATTATTAAAAGTATGTTATATTATGGATATAGAGTAGTATAATATAATATATGATTCAATTTATGATCTCTTATCAATCACATCTTCTAATATTAACGAAGGTGATCATTCATGAGTTATTAAAGTCTCTACTCACAAAGCATATATAATCGATTGTTCCTAATTCCATCGGAAAGCTTAATTTTCGATCGTAGATCAAATCTGGATGATTGATTTTGTCCTTAATGAGCTCGATAGATCAGATGCATTAATTATAAAAGAAGGATTGTAGGTACTTACTTGTTAAAAAGATATGTCATTTTTACTTTAATATTAACGAGAAGACTTTAATTTTAAAATTCGACTTTGTTTTAATTTGACTGCAGCTCTAGTTGGTAGGAACATAGTGAAATAATGAATTTACATAATTTTTGGTAGAATCTTTTCCTGATTTTATAAATATATGGGAAACGTATAAGATTGAGTTAGGTATAGGTAAATTTTAGCACAAAGGATATCTAAAGGTATTTTGAACTTTTCGATTAAGCTCTTTATTAAAGCTCGACCCCATCATCACATCAGGATCAGGCGACCGACAATTGAGAATATATCCCTGAATTTTATTAAAATTGTTAATTGAAATGAATTTTATAATTAAACGAAAGTTTATACAGGGTTGTGCTGTGTTTTCTGTTCCTTTTAATTAAACATATTTTATTGTAACTATAACATGAAGTCTTTATTTAATCTGAAATTAAATTTTGTGAACGATTCAGTCATATTTTGTTATAAGTATATTTTATTACGTTTTGCCAGTTGTTAAAGTATAAGGTACCTACTTACTTATTATACATAGTTTTTACTTAGGTAGTATTAGGTACTTCAATAAATTCTCATTTCATATCCAACGAATACAAATAAACGGGCAAGTATATATTCGATGCCTTACCTGTGCGATTTCATTTGGTGCAAACAACATCTAGCATCGAATAAATATTTAATTCGTATACTCTAGGAAAATAAGGCCACGAAGAACAACTAAATGAAGGAGAAGATATAATATTATAATAAGATACCTGTTCTTCGGTAGTTTCAGATACAAAAATATACCCGACATCATGAAAGAGTCTCGTTAACGCTTGATAAATGATTACATAAACTAAAGCATGGGAGCACTTCCACTTTATTCATTGCTCTTGAACATAAGTCGGAATAATTCACAAATATACGGGACCTAAGTATTAAAATCACGAATGGTGCTTAAACTTAACTACCAGTACTTAAGGCAAGTTCACGAAACAGTGCCTAGGAACCGTACACTGTTGAAAATTAACCAGAAGTAAATTGAGACATATTACAAGTGAAATTGCAGCGATTCGTTCAGTCGACGCTGGTAATATTTTTTGTCACGATTTACGGCTTGCGACTACAGGTATTGTAATCTTGGTTTTTCACGCCTTAGTAAAGGCAACTTGTTATAAGGTAAGTATGGGGTTATACGCGGTGCATGTTATCAATCTAACTAATGTGGTAGGTATTATGAACTCGAACTATATTATGGATCAATTTTGGTGAAATTTAGTATGTATGTTAGAATTTGGATAAAATATATACATATATTATATGACAATAGTACCTACCTACAGTATGGATTAATAAAACGGTTAGTTTTCAATCTGGGAAACCAGCTCAAAAGAAAAGATAGTCATATACATTTTCTATATTTTTGTTAGTTCGGTTTGGGATCACAAATGAGATTTTTAATTATTTCTCCCTATTACATAAACGATCATACTTATATTGTTTTATTAGATCTTAAAACAAAGCTCAGGTGTTATGACTTAATCTATTTCAATTCAATTGGTAACAGTAACGGATAGTTTCCATTGGCACCCAATATTTCGTTCCCACCATCTGTGTTCACCCTCGGGCCCTCCCGAAACTTGTAGATTGAGAGAAAACAGACGTGTACTTTGTAAGTCAATGCTTCGAACAATTAATTCGGTAGTCGGTTGGTTGTTTCATTGATTATTATATGTGTTACTTGTGTAAATAATAGTTATCGTAGTACATATTATTATGTTATATTATGATAAATACGAATGATTTGTGTGTAGGTACCTATTAAAGTTAAAGTACGTAGTATGTTAATAACGATACAATAGAATTCCCACAGGCTGAAAGAGTTTTGGAACCCCGCATAAATAAATCGTTGACGTTTTTCGTTTGCTATAGTAACCCATGGGGGTCACTCTCACACGAGAGTCGTGCTTACCGAAGTAGCTTCGGAGCGCTGCGCTTACCACGGCTATATCTAGTTGTATTAAGAGGAGAGTATACCTTCGCGATTCTAGCAAAATAGGTATTTAGGAAAAGATTTGTTATCACTTGCGCTCTCATGCCCCGGGCACGGGTGCGATAGAGATGCACTGCAGCACGCGACTGACAATAGGTACTTTTCTTAATGAAATTCTGGTTTCGGGAGAAAACGTTTTCCACTTACTAAATATCAACCAATCTTTTAGATTTTGGTGTCAATCGCTTCAGCATAATATATTCTAGGTTTATAGGTATCACTTAAAAAAAAAATACATTGTTATTGTTCAACCAACGGCTTGATTCAACAAACAAAAATTACGTTATTTGAGGTGCCTATAAGGTTGAATCTATTAAAAAAAATTAAAAAAGTAAAAGCTATAAACCTAGTTATTCCTTGTGTCAATCACATACTAAAAAATCATGGAGATTGGATAATATTTAGAGGTAGTAAAACGTTTTCTCTTTTTGTATGGACGAGCAAGTGCACTCTCCTCTTAACCGTGCCGATTCTCGTTCGTTCGTTCGTTCGTCGGTCTAGAGAGTGACCCTGCTGAGCGGTGCAGCGGCGCAGACTGCATCAGATTGCGGAGGCGTAGACGCTAGACGCTTGTGTTTCACCCGGTTCACCCGGTTCACCCGGCGCACCCGGACCGGGTGTGCGCTACCGGTTTACTGCGGGAGTTATTAGTCAGGGTGTTTACTGAGGGACTCTTCTAGTACTTGCAGTTTAGAAAAGGGTATTTGCAGGATTGTAAAGCTATAGATATTTGTCCATTTTCTTACAATCCTGTATAATGGATTTGACAAAATTAAAGTGTTAACCTATGCTTCGAGTATGTTTTAATCAATAATTTATGCACGTATTACCAACTTAATTTAAGGTTTTATGTACAAACTCATACAACCCTTAGGTGTAAACAACTTTATTATCAATTAATGTGCTAGTAGTAAAATTTTCAATGAACACAAAGTTTTATTTACACTCACGAGCAAAGTTTCTGGAACTTTTTCATTGCTCGTGAGTATATTTTCACGTAAACTTTGTTTAAAAATATCTACAACATATTTTTTTTGTGTTAGCGAAAGCTATTCATACACTGAAACTGTCCGTTTCAAGTGATTTTATCTCGCACTCAGCTAAAGCGTAAACGTGTGCGATACAATCTGCAAAGCGCCTGCAAAACGGTGCGGAGGCGAGATATCGGGTTGCGCCGGGGTATTCCCGGGATATGCCAGAGGGGTCACTCTATACTGAAGAAAAACGAGCGAGAGCAGAGCTGTAGGTGTAGGCCTATCACAGGCTAACGTGGCAATTTGCTAGCGTTGTACGATACTATATTATGGAAAAATAACAGCGCCAATGTAGTCATTTTTGGTACAAAAAAAAAAGATCAGGACATCACATATGGACTTTAGTATAACGCGTATTTCGTCTTTTTGCTCATAGAAATTTGACATCTTAGCGATCACGAACCTGTCGTAAAGATTCGAACGAAATTCTATCGCTAACATTAGAATTTCATTTGACAGTGACAGTTGACGCAACTTTAACGGAGGTCCGAGAATCTGGTGATTGGGGTTCTTTCCTGCAATCGGCATGTTTAATACAACAAGATAGACTCGTGGAAACTTCGTTTTTCGTCACATAGAGTGACCCCCAGGCCGTGCCGCGCCGGCTGCTGGAGCCCCGTCGCTTCCGACCCGCCCCGTGTATGCAGCACTATTAGTTTACAATCATGAAGACAGGAGCGGCTGAATTGAGGATAGCTTGGTGTTGTGTTGCAGGCCAACGAAAGGATCTTCGTATGATGAGACGCAGATAAAGCTAGGCAGTAGGGACATGGCAGGCAAGAAGGGGACATTTATACATTCACGAGCAATGAAAAAGTTCCAGTGTCATAAATATGGAATGGCAGTGGCAGGTGGAACTTTTTCATTGCTCACGTGTTTATTATAGTCCGCGGAGACGATAATGTTTTTTTCAACCACCTCCACTGCGTTCCAGTGGAAATAGCTTAGCTGATATCTATGTGCTGTACTGGGTGATTGCTATGTCGATTTATTCCTCTAAATGGGGTTTAGAGAAACGCATTTGCAGTCGATTGAACCCAATAACGCCCTATTCGAAAATCTTACCATTTCTCCTTCTCTTAACCAGCTATAACTAATGAGTTTTCAGTTTTTTGTTTTTGTTTTTAGAGGTCACTCCGTAAAGACCAAACGGAAAACGCGAGTAGGAAAATGAAATTATAGGTAGATATGAGAGTAAATTAGAAACCATATAGGGTTAGGACTGGGTTTAATTTAGTTTTGTAAGAAAAATTGGTTATACTTCCGGCGCATGCCACGCTCACAATAAAAGTAATTAATGTGAAATAAATAAAGTACTCACACGGGAAACGATATATTACTACGAAATATTAGTTTCCTCACTATGAATTTTCCTGTTACTATTTTACTAACTTACAATTAAGAGTATTGTAGTTCTGTAGTACTGCCTTATAACATTTTCCTAGTGTGGGAGGTGACAAATAAGCAGGTCACTATGACAAAAGCAAAGCGAACGACTCTATTTCGTTGTATTTAACATACCAATTGCACGAAAACTATCGTTTTTTTTTTCAAACTTATCGCTAAGTAGGTACATGGATAATTAAGCTTTAGTGGGGTCACTCTCAAAATCAACGAACGAGGGAATGTTTTTTTTTGTCAATACGTGTTTGTTCTTTCTTTCGTATAGAGAGTGACCTCACTGGCTCATCAATGCCTCTGGTCGTCTTGTAGTAATAACATTGTCGAAGTAGTGAGAATCAACAACTGAGCTAGGCTTAAGCGACTGTTCAGCAACTGTTGCCGAGTTAAACAAAACAGGACTGTTGGCGGTCTTATCAGTACATTTATACATCAAAGAGCGCTAAAGGAAACCTGTATTGTAAGATTATGACATTAGGTAATGCCCGGTTTCGTAATTAAGTAAATCTACCTTAGCATTAACTTAGATCAATGCCGCATTCCATAGTGTATGGAATTCTGTGTGAACCGCTTGTCCTGTATTTTAGGATTAGATTAGATCAATATTCTCCACATATTGTATTGTATACTACGAATACACAATAAAATATGCGGAGAATATTGATCATTTGTCATATTATCTAAAGTCAATTTACGTGTCATAAAAGTAGTAGTTAGTTATAGGGAACTGTGTAACCAAAAGCTGAGAGAAATTGACTTACCAGTTGAACTAAATCAATGCTGTGATTTTATGTGTGATAATACACAACATAATAGTGTTATAGATAATCTATACAATAAGATTGTAACAATTTTATCGGAGGCAGCTATTTCTACCGGCAGCGTACGGTCTGTTAGAAAACGAAAATACGTTACCGGCTGGAATAGGTATGTCCAAGAGTCTCACAGGGAGGCCCGACTAAGTTTCCAGTTGTGGCTAATAAATGGCAAACCAACTCGTGGACCATGCTATGATCAAATGAATAAAGATAGGAAACTTTTTAAGGCTAAACTTAGGTGGTGCCAAGATAATGAGACGCAAATAAAAATGGACATAATTGCGTCTCATCATAAGAATAAGAACTTTAGTCAGTTTTGGAAAGAAACTAAGAAGCTAAGCCCAAGGGCGGGCCTCCCTGTGAGTGTGGAGGGGGTAAGTGAGACCACAGAGATTGCTAATCTCTTCATGGAGCATTTTAAGGTGAAGTTATCGAGGGGGCAGGGGGACACGCTGCGGATGCCCACTGCTGACTCCGTCATCGCCCCCGTCACAGTCAATGCCAAGGAAGTTCGCAATATTATAGTGCGAATGACAAGAGGTAAATCGCCGGGGCATGATGGACTTAGCATTGAGCATTTGCTGTATGCTGGGGTTCACCTGCCAAGAGTCCTGGCTTTGCTGTACAGTCTCTGTATTAGGCATTCCTATCTACCTGAGGGTCTAATGAAAACAATTGTTGTTCCGATCATCAAAGATAAAAGAGGAGACCCGTCAGATAAAAACAATTATAGGCCGATATCGCTGGCAACCATCATGGCTAAGGTGCTGGATAGTGTGCTTGACAGCCATTTAGGTAAACATATGTGTCTGCACGATGGACAGTTTGGGTTTAGACCTGGGCTGTCCACTGAATCTGCCATACTCTGTCTAAAGCACACTGCCCAGTACTATGTGGATAGGGGAACTCCGGTATATGCGTGTTTCCTGGACCTCTCGAAAGCATTTGACCTTGTGTCTTATGACCTCCTCTGGGACAAACTGTCTGGTGAGACCAATCTTCCCTCTGAGCTTGTGGCAATCCTGGGGTATTGGTATAGGCATCAACAGAATAATGTTAGATGGGCAGGCTCTCTCTCGGACACGTATGGGTTGGACTGCGGGGTGAGGCAGGGGGGGTTGACCTCGCCTAAGCTTTTCAACCTATATGTCAACCGTCTGGTCGGGGAGCTCAGCAGCGCCGGTGTTGGCTGCTCTATTGATGGAAAGTTTGTTAACAACATTAGTTATGCTGACGATATGGTGCTGCTGAGTCCCTCGATCAGTGCTCTAAGAAAACTCATCGGCATCTGTGAGTCCTACGCCGTGGCGCATGGGCTCAGGTATAACGTTAAGAAGAGTGAGTTGCTGGTATTCAAGGCAGGGCGACACTCCTGCAATAATATTCCACCAGTAACTCTCTGTGGTGCTCCTCTTAACAGAGTTAATAAATTTAAATACCTGGGTCATTGGGTCACGGAGGACCTCACGGATGACCTTGACATTGAGAGGGAACGCAGAGCGCTGGCGGCCCGATGTAACATGCTGGCTCGCAGGTTTGCACGCTGCTCCAAAGAAGTAAGGGTGTCGCTTTTTAAGGCTTATTGCCAAACCTTCTACACATGCAGCCTGTGGGTCAAGTATACGCAGAAGGCCTACAGTGCTCTGCGCGTCCAATATAACAATGCCTTCAGGGTTCTACTGGGGCTGCCTCGATACTGCAGTGCGTCAGGGATGTTTGCAGATGCACGCACTGACGGGTTCCACGCAATAATGCGAAAGAGAGCGGCTTCCCTGATGCGCAGGATCCGGGGCAGCGCCTGTCGAACCCTGAAGGTAATTAGTGAGAGGGTCGATGGCCCTGTTTTATGTCACTGGGTAAAAATCCACAGCCCTAAAAATCCAAAGGTTTTTTGTAAATAAGTATTTATAATACTTGTTTGCAAGGAGCATTTGTATTAAATAAATATGTATTTAATAATATTATTTTTTTTTTTTAATTTAATAATGTAATAATAATATTATTGTTTTTAATTTAATAATTTAATAATGTAATAATGTTATTCTTTTTAATTTAATAATGTAACTAACCTAGATAATAAGCCAAATTGTTACTAACACAACTATGGACTTTTGTCTGAAATAAATATTATTCTATTCTATTCTATTAGTTAAGTATGTATTTAAATATTCTTAACACATAAGTGATAATTGACTCATTATTAAGCCTTGTTGAGTTATTGATAATTTGTGAAACTTGTTATGAATTTATTTAAATATTTTTAATGTTACCTACTCATATACATTTTCACGGACAAATATCACTCAGTATAGTAAGTATAAGTAATACATAATACAGAGGTCCACATCTTTCTTGTGGCTTGTGTGACTAGGGCCTTAGATAGGGCAGCTCCAAAATACAAAGTAAATATGTGAGAAAATTGGACTGGCCTTAATGTAAATATTGAGCTTTGACAACCCGCAGGGTACCGGCAAGCTACTTTTTAGGGTTCCCTAAATTTATGTGAAGATAATCTTACAGTAAATATTTTATTGTAACTTACGATATAAATTATCTTTCATTGACCCAAAAGTTGCCTGAAAGAGATCGCTTTAAGCGTTAAGGCCGGTTATAGTTCTTACTCCTTTTTTGATATTTAATGTATGTGGTGTGTTTTTTAAATAAAGTTATATTGTATTGTATTGTAAATAAAAAAAATAAATGTAGTTGCATTAGGTTGGAACTCCTATTTACGATAACTGATACTTTTAATATTAATTGTAGGTAGGTATTCATATTTTATGGTGAAATTAATCGGACCCTCTTAGAGAGCTATCTAGATAGAGGCTAGTTCCGTAGGATCAACGTCATCGTTATTTTAATAGTCTCGGAAAAGGCACATTATGTCCAGCAGCAGCAGTTAACTGATGATTGGAATTCCGTGAATCCATTACAAAATTCAGCTGTCCACCGAACCGAAATATGAATTTTATCGTAAATAAAAACAGACTACCTACATAACCTTTTTTTCATATCATACCGTTTTACTAATCGAATGATACTCGGCAAGAAAAAACAGGGACCTCTCCCACAAATTAAGCTTTGCCGAGCCGTGAAATGTTTAACATAATTGGTCACAGAACCCTTTCGGAAAATCCACGGACTTCCTTATCTTGCCTTTTTATTTGGTCGCCGTTTGAAGAGGGCACAATTTTGACATTGAGTCTAACTTTCTCTGGGTATGCCTCGTTTTATGTGTTTAGTGTTGACTGCAAAGCGACCTGCGGTGTGACGTAGACCGCAGACAAACCAGGGTCACGTTTTGCTGTGCTGCTTTCACACATTGGTTGGGAAGGTATGTTGGATTTGTTAATATGTTTCATATACCTATTGTTCAAATTGTCGAAAAATACATGGGGTTTGATATGTATGTAAATGTATTGTGGCTGCATTCACATATTTGTCATTGACAGCCGAAATATTTGGTCAGGCCTCCCTTGGTTGTAGAATTTTAGTGGCATAGGGTTATGTTAAAACAATTTATACGTAAAAGGGCCACTTAGTAGCCTATAAATTGTACTGACTATATATTAGATATGTCCGGCGTTCAATGGACAGTTACCGACGGAGAACTAATTTAACTGACTGTCAACCCCTAGTCCAGCTCTATAGTTTGTCACCGACAATAAGAATAAAAAACAATCTAGACATGTGAACCCACCAACCCGCATTGGACCAGCGTGGTGGGAAATGGTGCAAGCTTAGGAAGGCAGTTTAGACCTAGGGGATATGCACAAAGGTTCCACTCGAGTCAGGTGCAGGTACTTACACCCCCACATAGAATAGAATAGAGAATAATATAATATAAATATATATTTTTTTACTATGATGACTACATCATAATAATATTTAAAAAAATCATGGTCACTATACCAGACAGACAGTTCATTTAAAATTCTGTCTTTCATTGCACAAATCACAAAGTGTTTGTTTTTTTTAAAATTTTGTGATCGTGAAATTAAAGGTTATGCTTTGTTTGTGTTGAATAATAAGTCGTTCTACCGTTCTGTTCAAGACATTCTTAATTCGTAGGTCGTAGGGATTAAAATGCATCTGCTAGTATAATTCTGCAATGGTTGATTCAGATGTACCTAGTGATATTACTTTCAGAATTTGCTTAGCAATTTCGAGGACAAAATTTTTAATTTCCAAAAATCACGCGAACAACGTTCTTTGTAAATGTTTCTGTGACTTTGTTCATAAATTATAAGCAAGTTGCTTGAACTCTGAATGCTACGTTATAGTTTGCAACCACAAAACGAAACAGAATATTAAAAGGAAAAGTTGTAATACCTAGGACTAGAAGTTTAGAAATGACGTAGTTCTGTTGGTATTTCTTAAAACATAACCATAAAAAGCCCGACAATTATAGTATAACAAAAATCACGTTACTATCAAAGTACAATAGTACCAGTACCAGGTAAGTAGTAAGAATACTAAAATCATTTTAATTATACTTAGGGCCTGTTCCACAATGTCTGGTTAGTGGCTACCTGTCGGATAAAATACATGCTGTCACTCTCTGTCATTATTTTTTAGACAGTGACAGTATGTATTTTATCCGACAGGTAGCCACTAACCAGACATTGTGGAACAGGCCCTTACTATGATGTATCTTTTCAACTTATTACTGATTTTGAATATCTTATAAATATTTTGTAAGTAGTGTAATGTAAATATCATCGACCTAAAGCCTACCCTTTCCGATACGAGAGAGCTAAGCAGTAGGAAATCCTTTATTCTTTTCCTCTTGTCAATAATATTTACCAATATACAGGATAAAGCTACAACAAAAGCCTAAGGGCTGTATTTAGGGATAAATAATGGAGTGAGATGTTTACCTTACCAAGAGTAGTAGTTTACCTTAACAATAACAACCCTCTACAATACCTACTCTAAAATTTTCATTATGAGCTGATATTAGCTATAATACCATTATCATTATAACAATATCACAATACTAAGGGTCTGTTTCACAATGTCTGGTTAGTGGCTACCTGACGGATAAAATACATGCTGTCACTCTCTGTTATTATTTTTTAGACAGTGAAAGCATGTATTTTATCCGACAGGTAGCGACTAACCAGACATTGTGAAACAGGGGCTTAATATCATGGTTACATTCTTGGTAGAATAGCCCTAGAACCGTTAACCTGTCAGAGGCTGCTGTCATTATAGTGGAGTGTGCTATCTGACGACAACACAGACTCGTCGGGCAATCAATCCGGCGATTAGTTTGATGACAGATCCGAATTCATCCAGTTTGAGCTGTGATTTGCCAACAGTGTTGGTTCGTTGATTGAAATGTGCCGACTCGCTATTGGTCAGCAACTGTTATATGAGTAACGAGTGTGAGTTTTGTTTTAGTATCATTTTGCTTTATAACTAAGAGAAATCTTAGTGTGTTAAGCTATAAGCTGTATTCTAAGTATACCCACGATATCTAGCTATATCTTATCTGTAGGTATATCCATACTATACTATAACATTATTGACATCGTCCCATCGCAGTATAATTAACGATTTCCTGACAGAGAGGGACTCCCAAAAAAGTTAACCTTCAACTAGCATTTATAATCCCTTAACCCCTATAATCACCTATTTCCACAACCTTTACTTTTCAAGCAAACTTGAAGCTCCATAATTGCAAAATTCAAAGCCTGTTTCAGCACTATATACATTTATTATAACAAAGCCGATTAGCTCTCAAGGTATTATACCTCGGGTACGTAGTTTTACCCTAATTAATTAGGCAACGGGTGCGATTAAAAGGTAATGGTCCTCTGAAAGCAGGGTTAACCGCCAAAACGCCAGTCCTGAACATTTCTTAAGCCAGCATCGCAACCGCGGCTGAAAAACGGGCTGCTTAGTGAATAAGCCAGTGACGGCTAAGGGTTATTCTGCAATGAATTTAAGTTATACCAGATGATATGGGGGAGACAAAAGAAAAAGGAGTCAAGTTGGTTCAACCATAATTTACAAAACTTCATCGGCATTGCCGACGCCGTTTCACCGTACATTTCTGACAATCCGTTTGGTGCGATACGTACGATATCAATAGGAGGACGCTTACCTTTGGTGCTCTGCTGTGGGCCTCAGTCAGTGGACGTGGACGTCTTATGCGATCAGCCTAGCTCTATGCCCCAAGAGCTGTCTTGACTATTTTTACAATCACAGAACAGCGTGCAAAATATTTGGATTCCGTACATAGATATTTTGGCATCCAAAAAAGTTCCTCTATGCATGCAGCTAATAGAGGATATAGTATAATTGCCTTACAAATATACTTGTACATAATTGTGTACGTTTGTTGCTAATACGAGTAGTTTCAGAATAGCACAACTAAGGAGGGTAGATGGTTGTTTTTAGACCCCGCTGAAGCATGACTAAACATATTGTCTTAAGCCAGGATGTGAGGCTTTTAACCCTACCTTAGCTAGTTGTAATGATTGCATAATGTTCGCGGTGAGGCGTTCAGGCAACCTTTGTAGTGAAACACACAAAGATAAGTTGTTTTTGTCTTGCTTAAGATTAAATTTAGCTTGGTCATTTTACGTATAGTTGGGTAAAATCTTTGTGAAATTTATTTGGACTAGTCCTCAATATTTCATCTACCACTCTGAGCTTCTGAATTTACAACGGAAGAGATTGCATGTAGCGATAAGACCCCCCCTCCCCCCATTTATGCATTCATATTATTTAAGTTATGTTGAATGGTTTGCAAAAAGAGATTATTATTATTAATAATAATAACAGTCCGTAAAAATACTACTAAATACATATTCAAAACTTAAATAACACTGAGCAAATGAACACTTGTGTCAATGCCACTATGTTAGATCGTATCTTGACATTGTCACATTCACTTTGGGAACAGAAAATGACTCATTTAGGGCTAATGATCTTTTAATAACGACACACCTTTTTAACTTGACAAGCACCATTATCTTTGCCTTAATAAACACTTATTTTTGTTACGTGTTTTACAAAAACACAAGAATAAGAGGTCACAAATTGACAGCACTTAGAGAGACCAAGACCTGTCATTACGTGTCAGAAGAATGGTGTAATCTCAACGTGCGTATAAAAGAAATATGTCGACTTACATTTGACAGCTGACAAAACTGACCTCGGTCGGTTGTGAGCGGCTATTTCTAATTGCGTGCGAAATAATAAAAACGTACATAAGTAGGTAAGTACGTAAAATATTAATGACATTGTATCCACAATTTTTTTATGTATGAGCATTAAGTCAGCATCGACCAGTGACCGCCGCTAATCTGTGCGATTTTCTGACTTCGGTGACAAACCATTGTCACCATGTTCGTACCAGGGGTCGTTTTAAATAACTAGCAGTTCTCTTTAAACTTTGTCTTCGTCATAAAACATCTTACGAGTAGTCTACACTGCGTCTTACAAGCACCGTTGACTGCCTTCACATCTTCCTTATCTGCCAAATCCTCCAACCTCCTTACAAATCAACATAAGCCAGTTAACATCCGACCGACCGGATCGAACAAAGTAGCCGGAGTAAACGTAACTCATTCCACCCGGTTGAACCCGGTAGAAAATACTTTAAATGAGCTTGAAACATTTCGGACCTCCAAATTAGCATGATCCGGATAACCGGGGCAGCCGGGTAAAACGGGGACTCAAATAGGATAAAGTTAGTTGCCAGCGAAAATTATTTATTACTTGTGGAAGCCTTTGTTTTGTATGGGCGCCGTGCGTTTCATTTTTGCGGTCGCTTGCTCTCGGCCCGGCTTAGACTTCAGACATCCCGTATTCATATTTGTGTAATCGCTTCTTTAATGGTGGCTTGGTTTAAGGAGGTTTTTTTTTAATCTAATAGATAGTAGCATAGACTAATATAGTAGGTAGGTATTTAGTGTTGCTAGCACATGTAACTGCTCCAGCCACCGCAACACGAGGTATCGTAGTGGTGAGCTAAGGTTATAATTAGTTATAAAATTTTATGTTGATTACTGGGTATAAGTAAATAAAAAAATTTATTGGTATTATAGTAATAAGGATACCTGTAAGTACAGTCAGCTTCATTAGACCTGTACACTTTAGCATAAAATCACACACTTCTCAATTGGAAATTTAACAACACAATTAATTAAAATGTTAGTGAGGTTGACAAGGTACAAAACCTTAATTGTAATTGTTATTAAGTTTAAATTTAAACTTTATTTCTATTCAATAAAATATCAATACAATTAGGGATTTACCTGAAACAAAATAATTTCAAGTTTTGATCAAATATTGCTGAAACAATTGAAAATTCTTGAGCCCTGAAATTCATATTTTTGACATTTCGGTCGTTGTTTGACAGCGCACAACCGTTGTTTTGTTCGCTACAAATTGGAACAAGGAAAGGAGGAGAAGTTAAATAAATCTGAATAATTAAATTGAACGTCAGTTAATAAACAGTTTATTTAGTAAGATTTCACTTTATGTATCTAAAGAAGCGTGCCATACAAGTCTGTTGACTACTAAGTCAAAAGTTCAAAATGATTATTACATTTCTTAACTTTACTTACTATCATAATTTAAGTTATAAAATGGCATTTTTTTTTGTTGTTTTGTGTGTATATATAGCCAATTCAAATTATTTTTACGATGTCTCTTATGTACCTACATTATTATAAATATATTTTCTACCAATGCTACCGACGCTCTAGTTCTCTTTACCCCGATGTCCGCTGGCAGTACAGCGGCCAACAATCAAATTATTAATTCGTCGAGATTGTCAAATTTGTCGCAAAACTTTCCGATTGTTCACCAGATTCGAGGTATTTGTCGCCTTTGTTATTAACGTCATTCCCTTTAAGGGCTTAAAATTAATGAACATGATGTTAGATTGTTCCACAGAATCTGTTTAAGTTAAAGTTTAATGGGATTTAAATTATTTAACTCAGTCCAAAGAGCGTTGTTAGTTATTTTATTTTTAAAATAGGGAAACCGTTCCTTGTTGGGAGCACAATCGGGATTTTCAATGACTGTCAAAGAAGGTAAAAAATTACCTGATTTAAAATAGGTTTTAGAGCGAGACAATTACGCCTCGTTTCTAATAAATCTCGAGTCAAGCTCAGTAGGTACATTATATTCTCATGTGAATAGCAGATTACTCAAAGCCTCTTCTACAAGAGTGCGTGCGCAAAAAGGTAGAGGTATCATCATGGATGTCCTAGCTAGCTTGATTAATAAAATATCCTGCGTTTTAAGTGTAGTTGTGTTATGTTTTTTGTCTTTTAGATTTGGTAAGCTACATAGGTATCTAAATGTTGTTATAATAGTAAATTGTCTAATTGATTATTTGCACTAACTGTAAGCTAAGGAAGAGCGGTGCTCCCTGTCACAGGCTCTGCTTAAAAGAAGGCACCAATCACGTTTAATGTATACAAGTTCGTATTTATCGCAAAAAACATTTTGAATTT
Source organism: Plutella xylostella (assembly GCF_932276165.1). Classification (NCBI taxonomy): domain Eukaryota; kingdom Metazoa; phylum Arthropoda; class Insecta; order Lepidoptera; family Plutellidae; genus Plutella; species Plutella xylostella. Next base: position 9,263,414 of record NC_064005.1, read on the forward strand.
GAAATTTTGAATTTTGCTTTCAAGCGTGTTTGTAGTTAACATGTAGTCAGAGCTGAGATTTTCATGTTCGCAGTCACAAACACAGTTGTGCAACCCGTATGCAACTGTCAAATAGGATTAATTCCTACGAAGGTCTTAAAAACGTTTCTTAAAATGCGACGCTCACGTCACGTTTTTTTTAAAGGACCCTCATAATTGTTCCGTATGTTTGAGGTTTAAATGAAAAACGGCAGTTTGCGATTTGTTTGTTACTGTATTTGAAGGAGGAGAATAGATAGCCAGGCTACAAGCTGTTCTAAGCTTTATTGCTATATGTATTGTAGACCACCGTCACCGGCCGCCTGATTCCATTGATAGTACCTCTGCATTTCTCAGTTTCCAATTTACTAACGATGTTCTCTATGTAACTGCAAACCTATGTACTTAATTAGTAAGAGCTATTCAACCACCCACGTTATATGTTTACAATAATAACGTATGTAATACTATCTGAACCACTGTGTGCACAGGGGAACGGAAACATCTCAATCATCTTGTAAATACAATTATGTGAAGGATGGCTTCGATTTTCCTAAGAATAATCATCACATTGAATGAATATGCATTGGTATAAATGAAGGTGCATTTAGTGTGTGATGTCATTTATTTAGAAAATAAACAGGGTTTGAAAATAAAATATAGTTACTCGAAAGGGGTTGATTCAGGGACGAGGTTGGGTTATCGCGAAGTCAAAACAAAGTAACATTTACGAAGTAATAAATACAATCAAATTCGAATCCGAAATCGTTGTCAAAACAAATTCGCGATAGGGGGTCTCAGTCTTTCAGCTATCACTACTACCACTGTTGCGACACCCTGTATTATGTTTTCTACGGTTTACAGTTGGGTGTAGCGATACGGCATAGAGCAGCGTAATGAAAATGCTTAGCTCACACACAAAGCACAAGAGAACTAAACAATAAACCATATAAAAAAGAAAACTTAAAAAAGTAATTTATCCCGAGCCAACAATAAAAAAGGATGTTTAATTCATCCCTCGAGCAGCGGAACTTTAGAATCCACACAACAGTAGAACAATGAAACGAAAAGAAGTGTTATACGTTCATATCACTCCTGATAATTTTTGTTTCGAAGGGAAGGTTCCTTGGAAGAGATCGCCTATAGGAGGACGCTACCCATAGTGTAATTTCCAATGTATAAAATTGATATTTTTGAGTTTTTTTTAAATAAATAAGTAGTAAAATAAGTAGAAATCTATTCTAATTTATTCGATCTTTCGAATGGAGCTTGAATAACCTTCTTTACATATCTACCTATTATCTATCTAGTTGTCTACCGTGGGTGAACGCTAGTTCACTATCAACAGCCTCCTACAAGCCACTTCTCCATAACATTTGTTCGTCGGCATCCACGTATAGACATCAAGAAAGTCCATTCGAACCGAAGTTAAATCAAATTACCCGGAGTGGGACGCACGAGGCTGTTGTGTGGATGACCGCGTGAATACAGGGTGTTGTGACTTAGGTATAACGTTTGGATGTGTATGTGCCGTAAAAACAAATATGCCGAGTAGTTAAAAGGAAGTTAAGGGTAAGCTTCCAGCTATCGGTATGGTATGTACCAAACTTACATACTTACTTAATCCGCTGGCTCAGCGACCCAAAGTGAGTCTTGGCCTCCGGTCTACCGCCAGTCTACGGCTTGTAGCTCGGCAGGTAGGTTATGTACCAAACGAATTTTCATAAATAAATAAATATGTGGGGACATCTCACACACGGCCATCCGACCCCAAGCTAGGTAGAACCTATGTTATGGGTGTCGGACAGCTGATATATCTACACAAATACATAGATAGATAAATACTAAAAAAAAAACACACACACACTCACGCCTTGTACTCCCTTGCGGGGTAGGCAGAGGTGCATTGCTGCACCCACTTTTCGCCAGTGTTATGTTTAGTCCCAATGTAAAAGGGGGCGAGCCTATTGCCATTTTACGGGCACATCCGAGATAAATACTAAATATAAATAAATGTATGGCGAAATGGCAATGCCGATGAAGTGGACGCACATTTGTGAATGACTATACAAAGAAAACCAGCTGAATTCGTTGCGTACGATGCCGAAAGCTGAACGCTTACCCTAAAGATAATAATTATGACTTTGTTTCTGTCCGTATATTTCAAAGCATTTATTTTATAGGGAGTGCGTACAGAATACAAACATTATTTTAATGTGCACCTAACTTTATTTTTTGTTATGGCTATATTAAGATAAAAGGTTTTTAAATAGATGTGAATGTGACCTTTTAGTAGAGAAATATGGATTTCGTTCGAAGAAAGTCTAAAAGTAGGACCTTGGTATAAATAAACTCAAATGATACAGTTCAATACTCAATTCTCTTACACGTGTAAATTTTCTATAAGTTAATCCTAATCCTAACTAATACTACAAATGCGAAAGTAACTGTGTCTGTCTGTCTGTCTGTTACTCTTTCACGCCAAAACTACTGAACGGATTTGAATGAAATTTGGTTGTACATATAATCTAGCTAGACTCTGAGAAAGAACATAGGTTACTTTTTATCCCGGAATGCCCACGGGATTTTTTTTAAGGCGAAGCTCTTGGGAACAGCTAGTAGGTAAATAAGTGAGTCAGCTAAGTACTAGTCCTCTAAAACGATGAAAATAAACATAGGCTGGACCAGTTGGACCCTAATATTGCTTGGTCCTCAATATTCCTCGTATGCTATAAACGAGTCTAAAATCTAACTGTCTACGATCTAACTTATAGTTATAGAACCTTATGTGCGTTTCATATTTATAAAATCTTCTCCACTCTCTCGAATAACGTATTTTATTAACAAAATTTAATATCTTCTGTGACTAAATGAAAGTAAAATGATTTAAGTGCCTACTCCCTTTAATATTTATGCCGTAATGCTTTCAAAATGCTCAGTAAATAGAGATTTTAAGACCAAACTTAGCCAAAGTTCTTTGAAGGGTCTGTGTTATTTTATTAAATAAAAAAATACGTACGTACTTAGGTACTTACTCAACTCATCTCGAGACATATAATAATATATCTGGTCTTACTCTCTAGTAAACACATTTGTAGCACTATGTATCTCGTTAATAGTTTTTTTTGCTGAAGATTTATTAAAACTAATAAATAATTTCTGCCACAGATACGTCCAAAGGCTATTTACGTAATTTATCGTTCGAAATTTAATTCCTCCATTAATGGCGACACTCTAATACCGTCTAATTTGAATTCGTACTTCAAAGTAATAAGATTGGAAAGAGCCGATATTAAAATATGAAATTCCGCCTCTGAAAAGCGAAACACTTCAGGAGGGTTACTCCTGCTTGATAAAAAAGGAATGAAAGAGAGCTGTCATGTTGGTCGGTATGTTTAATACAACGGAATAGAGCCGTAGTTATCACGGCAGCGTTCCGAATCTTGGTTCATCATAAGCTATAGAGTCACCCACGGCTTAAGGAGCTAACTGCGCGTAACTAGTGATAGTTTTTTTTTTAATTAAATGTCACTATTCAGCCAGTAGGTAATTTTAGTGCAATTGAAATAACAAACCTTACCTAACAAAAATAACATACCTTTGTATGTATGTACACATTTATCTCGTATGAGGTCCTGAAGATAGCAGGGTAGTAACAACCTCCTTCTTCTTCTTCTTCTAATATTCCGTATTCCGATACTGCTGTAATACTTACTTTACTTCATTAATGATTTTTCAATAGTTTTAACCTAAAACGAATTTAATCATTTTGTTTGACCGTACGTTTGTGAGTTATGGTTTTTCTTGAAAGTATAATTTTCTGTGCTTACATTAGTATGAATAATCTCGCGTTGCCCCTCGCGGGCGCTATCGCCACGGCAACAGAAAGGAAGTCGCTTATTTATTTATTTCCCTTCAGAAATGTTGTTGCGAGATTCTCTTCAAGGGCGCTATCGATTTCTCTTTGACAAAGCTTTGTTCTTAGGGTAATTTGTTGGAAGATACTTCGCGGCGGGGTATTGTGTGTCAGCGGTTTAGTGAGTAAAATATAAATTTAGTAAGCACTTCGTTCATATTTTTTGTAATTAAGTAATGTTAGTAAATACATAAGTGTATTTATTCGCGAGCAATGAAACAGTTCTGCTTACAAATGGCCCCAATTTTATCAAACATTATCAACGTTGACCATGATGCACTGTTACATCTGCTTCAATACTGCAGATGGCGTAATTAACCTAGTCTTTTCCGTTTAAATTATACCAACATATTATTATAAGTGCCTATTATATTAGCTAGTCTTATAAACCCTGCAACATCTTCAAAAGACAATCTCACACAAACTATTTGCCAACACTATCCCGCTCTGCCCATAAATCATTGGACCCAAACAACGAATGGGTTAAAATTTCAATTTTCTCGCCCCCGAGTAGGGTCATTAGAACAGGGCGTCGGCAATTAGGGCCCAACGCTGGGGCTGAATGGGGATCCGAATGGGATGGGATGGGATAAGGGATGAACCTCCGGGTGTGGACGGACTCGACATGTGGGGAGTTATCTGGAAGAAGAAGCTTTGAGCGATAAGTGGTGTTTTGCTGGTGATCTTTGATTAAAATATTTTTGTTTTTATCGTTAACTTATGCCAAAGTGCACTCCAAATTATACGTGAAATGAAATAAGTTTATCAGTGAAAAATTTACTCTACAGGATGTTGCATAAACTGATAGGGTCAGGAGGTTATCATGAAAAATGCCACTATCCTTAATTTTCCCCTAGTAGGTCTAAACTGCCTTCCTAATTTTGTACCATTTTCCACCACGCTAGTCCACTGCGGGTTGGTAGGTTCACATATCGCCGGTATTCGAACCCGCCTCTCTGACGTCAGAAGCGAGCGCTTACCCGAATGAGCTACCACCGCTCTTCCTTTAGTAAAAGTCCTTAATTTATACCTAATAAATGCCCAATTTTAGTTAGAATATTCTAAGAACATGTCGAGTTTCGCACTACCCTTCATGTGTGAATTTGCATATGCAAGTTGTTGATTGAAAATGGAATACCAATTGTTCTACATCTTCATAGATGGAGCTATAAACTAGACAACGATCTCTCCTTACGATTGTAGACCCTCCCACCCGGGGCTTAAGGCATAAATTACCTTGTGCTCCTGGGATCTTGTAGTTTAGATGGTTTAGAGGTGATATAAGTTTAAGGCGCCGTTAATTCCCCTTTGTTCCAAAGTTATTGGTTACTGAAGTGGAAACAATATTCCCGTTTGTCTGTGCATGTGTGTGTGTGTGTGTGTATGTAGAGTACTAGTGTAGTTAATTTATTATGTAATACCAATATAATATTGACACCCACTGATCAACTTGTGATAGATAATAACATAAAGGTAAATAGCTATTAACCTGTTTATAATTAATGAAGTTATAAGTTTTACCAAGTTTATAAAGGTCTTCGACAGTAAATGAATCGTGAGGTTAAAATTTGTACAGAATGAGTAACCCCATTTTTCACTTTACCCCTTTCGCAACATGCTGTATATACAAAAAAAAAAAAAAAAAAAACACGCACTCACGCCTTGTACTAATGTACTCCCTTGCGGGGTAGGCAGAGGTGCATTGCTGCACCCACTTTTCGCCAGAGTGTTATGTTAGTCCCAATGTAATAGGGGGCGGGCCTATTGCCATTTTACGGGCACATCCAAGACCCGAGAACAAATATCTGTGTTTAAACAAATATCTGCCCCAGCCGGGAATCGAACCCGGGACCATCGGCTCAGTAGTCAGGTCACTAACCACTACGCCATTCGGTCGCCTGTATATACCTACATAGCGTACCTAGATATATGCCCTTGGCCGTTTTTTCTCAAGGCAATAAGTCCCCCTACTGACAGCTTGCCCAGCAGTTTGTATTTACGGTGTAAGTGAAATGAGAGATATAAATGCACGATCCGTCCGGAGAGGGCGCATAAAACACTCTGTCCCTTTGGAGGAATAGAACTGGTTAAGATGCAAGTTTGGTCCTTGATAAAAATATATTCTCTCTCTCTCTCTCTCTCTTAGCCTTCTGTAGTCCACTGTTGGACATAGGCGTCTACTAACGATCGCCACCCCAAACGGTCACCCGCCATCTGCATCCAGCGGCTTCCCGCTACCTTCCGCAGATCATCAGACCAACGGGTTGGGGGGCGACCGACACGCCGTTTGCCGACACGGGGTCTCCACTCCAGAACCAATACCAGAACAGAAAAAATATATTAGCTGTCAAAAATAAATACCTATCCGTTTGTCGCTTTATTTAAAAATGGTCATATCTGGCTGACTATTTATGGTATTTAACGTTTCTTTTAAGTGTACTTTAATTTAGTATTAGAACAGTTTGCAAGTTAAATAAAACAGGTAGGTCTTTTAAATTAAGGTTCAATAAATAATCATATATACTCAACTCTGAAGATAGACGAGTATATTTTCACACACTACTTTTAAGTTGCATGAGTAAACTTCCATTTATTACAATAATGAGCTTATTTGAAAACCTCATCATTTTTAATTTATTTCTGATTACATTCATCTTAGATTAATTTCTACATAAAGTAAACAAATCTATTGGAAATCGTGTCTAAACCTACATTGAAAAAGTATTTATGTTAAAACCGCAATAAAATCCAATCAAAGCAGCGTTTAAATTGACATACTAGTCAGAGTTACTTTTTTCCGTCACAATTTCGTTATTTATCGCAGCGGGGGTCAACTAGGTCAATAGTTGAGGTACAAACTGGACCGAAACCAGAAACATATTTAACTAATCCAGCTCGTGCTACGCATATCAATGGGCCAATAGTTTTTAATTATAAAATCTTCATTTTTATTGGTTTTTATCTGGCGTAATTACGTAAATGGAAATTTCTTTGTAGTTTAGATTCCAGTGATGTTCTGGTTGAATAAAGTATTAAAATAAATATGTTGGGTTACAAAAACGTAAGGTTCCTTTTATCGCTGTTTTTTTTATTAGGTATACTTACAGAAATGTAGCGAAGCTGATTATTTACTCAAGTTGTTACATGAGTTTCACACAGGCCTTATATTTAAATGTTATTTAGGATAATCCACAGTATTTACTAACTTTATGTTTCAAAGAAGACATTATGCATGTCATAATAATACAGAGCGGTACCATAACCATAATTTCAAAAAAAGTAATCCCATGTTGACTTTAAAACCAAGAAATTTGACCTTTTCTTTGAAGATAAATTTTCCCTAACTCAATAGATGTTATCCGAAGTAATTTATGTTCGGATCAGTAACGTTAGCACTTAATCTTTTATGTATTAGCATAATACTCGATCGAAGGAGATTCGTGCGCATTGAGTATTAAGATATCTTAGCGATTTTGATGTTTATGTTTAAATAACCCCTTCATAGCAAGATCGCTAAGAGACGGCAACAGAAGAAAAAGAAGAAGTATGATCGTAAAATTACCTATTAGTTTTCCGTATACAACCAAAACATTTATCCCACATCCAGCATTATGCTATGTAACAAATAAACCCTACATTTATTCGTATCATTTGCAACCGTCCTCCCCCGCTGAAACTTAACCCATATACAGCGTGTTCCTATTTACGGCCAACCAATCCATCTCGCACTTTTCCGGATCAGTATTAGTAATTACATACATTTCTACTAGGGCCGGGTCTGCTATTTTATATGCATTAAAAATACGATTTATAGCGATGGTTGAAAACTGTATCGGTCCTATAAGCCCGTGCCATGTTTGTTCTGTGTTGTTACTACCACCGAACATTAGCAATAAGCACTCCTTAAGCAGGCTTGCTCGTCTGTCAGATCCATACAAGTTTGATCAGATTTGACAAGAGAGCGATGTTGCTTACGGATTATTAATTTCTAAGGTTCGGTGCTGGTAATCCCACGGTTATCCTTCCAATCCAAGGAAACAAAACTATCATGAATCATAATATTCCCGCTAGCATGTTTCAAAGTTATAGGTGTATTTATCGGTGTTTTGTATTTACTTGTGTGTAATTTAGATTTAGTTTGTTTCTGACCCTGGACGCAAATGAATTTTGTTTAAGTAGTTTGTGTTTATTTGTGTGCCATTTGGTTATTCGTGTAGATGTATTGGTAGACTTATTCTTGTAGATGTATTAGTAGACTTGGCCCCATTGATCGTGCGTCTATCTCGCCACGTATACATCCCAATACGATTACATTCCTTAGAAACCTTCTTGAAATAGTTTATCTTACTTGCCTCAGATAAAACTGTTCGGCGCTTCGTTTTATTTTATTGAAATGGCTCGTCTTTCCAGAATACTAAATGCTGGATGCTATTTTCTGTTTTGTTTCCATTGAATTATGATTATGTAATTTTATTGCATGTGAAAATGTGTATTCCTAGAAGTAGTTCCATAGTTGAAACATTTGCAGGTTATCTCAATAGCCGTTGATTAAAATTAAACGGAAAATGATGAGTTTAAATAATCGTTACAGTATAATAATTAAGTTTTTCGAGGAAAAATGCCTCTGAATAAATGAGAAGACACTCTTTAATAATTTGACGATAAAAATATTCTGTTGCGATCAATCTATTAATTTACTGAAAATTGTTGATGGCAAAATATATACTTTGCTGGCAAAAAGTATAGTTCCCTTATAATAATATGTACCTAAGTATCATTGTGTTTTGTTAAACAGACTGTTACAAAGCCTTATAGTAAGCCGAAAAGGGGTGACTCGTGGGTCATTCTGAACAACTTTTGTTCTACGACTTTTGTAAGTTTGTAGCTGTTACCTAAAGGTAAGCGCCGTTTCTCCATACATTTATGAAAATCCATTTAGTGCGATACGTACGATACCAATAGGACGCTTGTTTACCTTAAATAAGTTATGGATTAAATAAAATATTTTTCCAGAAACACAACTCAAACGTAGAGCCGTTTATTTTTCGGTTGATGGTTGAAAAAGGAGGGTTACTCTATACTGACGAAAAATTAACAAACGAGAGCTGTCGTGCAATCGGCACGTTTAACACAACGAGATAGAGTCGTGGCTCGCGCAATAGCGCTCCGGAACTTAGTTTTTCGTCATACAGAGTGACCCCCTGTATCTTTGTCCGTGTAAGCCGGCCCATTTCTCCCCAGTTATCCGTAAGGGCCGGCTATGGCCGCGGCCCTAGATAACCCGAGTAATGGAGCGGCCATTAGTCCGCTCCCTTTCGGAACACTATTTTCTTATTTTTATTTTTTCCCGCCACTTCGAGCACAGCAAGAGCATTTATTTGTTTCGCTTTTAGTTGCGAGTGGCTAATTGATTAATTACTTGTGCTGCTGTTCCCGGCCCATGAATATGCGGCTGATAGCAGTGGTGCCTTATTGTGTGGGTTTGTGCTTGTACCTACCTATCTATACTTGTGTGTATTTTGGAATGTCAAAAACTATAGGTAATTAACCTAGAAAAAAGGTCTTCCATATTCCTGATAACATCCTGAGCCTCCTGTTTTCCGTTGTTCCTCTTTTTTGGACACCCTGAGTAATTAATTTTGGATGAGAAGTATAAACTCAACTACATAAATAACAAAACGCCGGTGTTGTAGGGGAATTAGCTTACCTGTCGCATATCGTATACTTATGTTAGAATAGAATAGAATATCATTTATTCGGCGTTTGTGTGATGATCACTTCTGTTTTACTTGTGTCTGTTTTTTATCTATATCCTATGTACCTATTTGTATACCTATCTATATATCTGTCCGATACCCATACGGATTGTTTAGGGGCAGTGTTTGAGATGTCCACACATAGTATTAAATTATTACTATAACTAGTTCTTTTAACAATGTTTCCAATTAGCGACGTACGGAAGTACATTTCTCATTGCGAGTCTTTACACGATGGCAGCGGGGTCACTCTATAAGACGAAAAATTTAGTTTCAGAGCGCTGCTAAGCGAGCCAGGACTCTATCTGGTTGTATTAAACGTGCAAATTGAACGACAGGTCTCGTTCATTTGTTTTTTGTCAGTATAGAGAAACCCTTCAGGTTCTTTGTTGCGGAAAACAATTAACTTTCAATCCATAAACCAAACTTTCTATGAAGAAAACGTTCGCGGCTACTATAGAAGGAAAACCTTTAAGTTCCAACAGGACAGTCTATTATTTTTATAAAGCATATTTGAGGATTCAGCAAAAATACTGCAACCTATATATTATAGGTACCTTTGCATAGATAAGGAAGGCTATTCAAGCTTTTAATTTCGAGTGTCAGTACATTTATCGATCTCCCAATTCCTGCCTTGAATTTCATTCCGTTATATAATATCAAAATAACGTCTTTACTTAACATTATGTTTATTAAATTACTATAATATTCCATTTTGTCTTCTTTCATTATGTCCATAGATTTTGACCCGAATCTGTCGCTCTTCTTTAAAAGCCCACCCATAAGGCACTGCGTCTAAGTGGTTATAGGAGACGGATGTCAATTCTCAAGATATTGATAAACAAGGGGCACGATTTGCATTAAGGCCCTCACGTGGGGAACCCGGATAGACCACGGGATTGATACCAACGTTTTAAACATCTCTATCATTGACTTTATTTTTACTTTATTTAAAAACCTTATAGGTAGGTAACGTTTATCGCAATATTTATACAAATAAATACAATACTTAATAAAATACTTTAAGAATTTATAAAGGTTCTTTAATAACATTAATATCCGACAAAAGATAACCAAATACATCTGAGAAACTACTACACGCCAGACACAGACACCAACGAGAATAATATTGTGAAACTTCCGCATTCATTTTATTAGATATTTCTAGGTTAGCCCAAACCTGTAAAGTATGAGATTGTTATTCTGTTGCTACAATAAAACTGTAGTCTCATTTATCAAACAGCTAACGACATCATTCTTTTTACTGCTAACAAAACACATAATGACCGAAATAATTTGACAGCGAATGTTGCTGTGGCTCAAACTAGACATCAAACGGGGAACAAACCTTCCCTTTGTCAGCTCATGTTTCAAAGTGCTATTTATACGTCACTAAAATGATGTGCTCCCTTAACAAGATCAAAAGCCTGCGACAAACTACGTAGGACATTATTTCCGGTACTTTCTTTGATAGAGAGTTTTTGAGTAGTACGTGGAATCTGGGACACAAAGAGTAAAATATGGGTTGTACTACCTACGCATGAGTTTACTTATAGATACATAGGTACTTATAGTATTATATTATACAGAAGAGATGCCCTTTATGAATGGGACATATTATGTAATATTTAGCCTACGTCAAGAAATTACATAAAAAACGGACGTAGAGGTTAGAAGGACGAAAACATAAATCGATGAAAGATCAAAAAGATTTTTGAATGAACCAAAACGTTTTTTTAACTGTTTAGTTTCTAGACTGACGCCGAGTTGCAACAAAGAACTTTTAGCTAATGTCGACCTTTAATATATATTGCTGTCTTGCTTTGATAGTATACGGACAAAAAGAGACAGCATAAATTTAACGTCTCAAAGTTCCTTTCTGCAACTCGGCATAAATCTAGAAGGTGTCGGGGTGGTGTAACGGATAAGCTCTCGGATCTCATTCGTGAGGCCATAGGTTCGAATCCTGCCATATGACAATGAATTCTTTAGAAATAAGGAAATTAAGTACTGGTGCCTTATACCTTGAGTTTACGAGGATTGGTCAGCTCACACTGTGGCCGCGACGTCTCGAGGGCTGCTATTAAGTTTACAGTCTTAACACAGAGTAGGTACTTGTAATTAAAGAGAGGGTATCTAACATTATAGTATTTTGAGTAAAATTTAAATCAATCATATTTGTAAAAGTAAATAACAAGCACATAACTTTACATACTTATGAAATGCTTATTTAAATCACAATAATCAATGAACACTCCCTTTTTAAAATTTAATTTAAGAATATCTATATAAATAATGTAAACTAAAAAGCAGCGTGCCTGAAAACGTACACTTAATTACGCAATTCTGGAAGCTTACGCCTAACAAAGACAAACGACTAAACTATCGTCCGTTCACAGTAGGAAGCTTAGGCAGTGCTTATCAGCAAATTCTACCACCCAACACAGTATTAGGCTCCTATTGAGTGAATGTAGAGCAGTAAGCACTAACTTTATAAGTTTTATTGTTACTTCACTGAAAGTTATAATTTCTAAAATATACCTAGATACCTACTATGGATATAATGTAATAGTTGTGTGGTGAGAAAGAATTTTGATGAATGAAGTTTGCTGATGAGATTATTATATATAAAAGACTCATTGATGACTTGGTAATATCTCTGTCTGTGGTTTACTCTGCATAAAAGTATTGAGTATCTAAAGTATTATGCAAATAGGAGCTGCGGCAAAAGTGTTTTTTGACGCGAAACCTGCGATCAACAGCGCGTAACTTAATATTTTTGTTGACGTAATAGCCTTATAAGAGAGTAACTTATTCGGAAAGAATAAATGGGATACGTTATGTGAATAATTTTCAGGAAATTTTATCTTTTGCGGGGCGGGCGTGTATGGAAATTTAATATTCAATGTTTCCGCAGCGTTTCCTCCTTGCATGGGAAAATGGGATATTATTTATTTTATCCTGTGGCTAACAGTATCGCTTTTAAAAACAATCCAGTTATACCGATTGGCCACGTGGAACTAACTCTAGCACAAACAAATGACGTATTGAGTTATTAATCGAAGATTTTAGCGAAATTTCTCATATAACGTAGCACATAACATATATATGTTATGTGCTACGATGTATATGAACAACGTGTTCTGATTCCAGGCACCTACTTCAATTGTTACCGGTTTTTTTGTCCATATAGGTAGCCTGAAAGACAAACTTCAGTATTAAAAACAAATTGCTAAAAGGTGGCGGGGTGTTGGGAGACGTATTCTCGCGTATATTTGCTCTTTCAAAACCACGTCACTCTCATCACTCCCAAATCTACCAATTTTGAGTCACAGCCAAAAAATGCTAAATTTAAGCGAATGCACATCTTTACCCACGTGTTCTCAATAAATCAAGGCTGAGTACTTATTGTATTGAGTTGAGTGAGAACATTTTGTACTAAGTATACCTATCTATGTTAGATAAAATTAGCCTGTAACATACCCATATTATCACGATATTCCTTCAGAAACGAATTATTTTAGCCGTTATAAAAGGTTTATTACCAACCCATTAAATATTCAAAGTATAATTTAAACTCTTACCTAATTCACTTCACATTTTATCGCACAATTGCACATGAAAGTCCTTTGTAAAACGGAACCTGCCGTAACAATGAAATATTTAACTTAATCAAAGATTAAATATGAATGCTCGTGGATGAAAGGGCAATGCACGTGAAAACTGACTGTAATACAGTGAAACCTCAAATTGTGAACACCAAAGGGAGGAAAGCTATTTGTTTTATGATATTTATGATAAATGATGAAACATCGTCAACCCTTAATATGGCTAAGGCAATATGGATCTTTAAGTTTTTATGTAGAAGTCTTGTATGTTTATTTATTATCTAGGTATTTCCGGATTAGGTACTGAACGTCTACATGTTTTTAATGACGATAATATGTAGGTATCTTGATTTTTTTATTTATCTATTTTTTATTTTTATGTAATGTTGTAACAAAACTCTATCCTTGACCTTCCTCGGTCAGTGACCAGCTACCCACCTGAACGCGTCCATTTTAGAAAATCCTTCATGAACTAAATGAAACCAACGTAAATTATAAACGAAGAAGGCTTAGCGATTGCCGTGGGTAACCTTTTTAAAGTGGTTGCTATGGCAACAATAGGAACAGCGGAAGCGAAGCGCTTAAAGTGATTTAACGAAAAAAAACTCAAAATAAAAAAATATTAAAAAAAAAAATTATACAATATTTTGCTATACGAAGATAAAAGGGGAGGGCCTTTGCCCAGCAGTTGGAAAACAAGTAGGCTATAAAAAAATATTTAAAAAATGCTATAAGTACCCTATTTCTCTTTCAGTCCATTCAGCCTTTTTTGTGCCCTTTTTTGGTTGTTATTTATTAATTCCTGATTTACTTACAAATAAACAATTAAACAGTCTAGGTGTATAAAATTGAATTTGTTAAGAAAGAAAGGTACATATACTACTTCTCTTACAAGAAGTCTCAAAGTATACTGTGACACAGACACTGGCAGTTAAAATAAATGAACCAATTTTATATTTTATCTGCATTACTTTAAAAAAATAACCCTGGTTTAAACCTAAACAACTTTTTCTTCTTACAATTTATTGGCACTTTCCACACCCTCGCATAAGCGGCCAATGTTTTGTTCAGAAATGTTCCGTGGCAGCCGGGTTAATTGCCTAAATAATTTATTCACGAAAACAATCAAAAGGAACACAATTCTTCGGTAATGCCTAGATTAAACTACATTATTCTATGATACTTTGTGTCTGCGCAATATAAAATAATTAATTGAATCTATTATTTATTCATATTGGAAAAAAAAATCACCGTGTTTCTTATTATCGTCACCTTCAGCCTGTAATCATCCACTGCGAAGAACCAATGAGGACTCACCCTTACAGGGATTTTAAATCACTGACAGTCTGAAGATTGTTTTTTAAAATATTTTCAATAATATTTAGAAACGAATAAAATTCGGCTTTGACTTAAATTAATAATTAAAACCTATCTACTACATTTACACTTGTATGTATACCTACAGGAATATAACTTGTAAGGACTTCTAATTAGAAGGGTGCGGTCAAACTTTACAACTAATTCAAACATTCGTAGATTTGGCTCTGCTCTGCTCAGCCTAAGCGGGACCTTTTAATTACGAAGGCGGTATTACGTTTGGGAGGTCGCTTCGTAACTCGGATTATAAAAAGAGGTTAAATTTATTGTTGTAGTGTTACAAATATTTTAGGGGTCATTTTTAATTAAGTATAATGAGTTATGAATGTTACCTGATACAATAGCATGATCTGAATTATTTATGTTATAGCAAACTATGGTAGGTATGTTGTTGTATTGTAGTTACAAAAAAAAATAATTACAAAAAATCGAGAAAGAGTAGTAAATAGTAGGTAGTAGTTAGTAGTAGGGTAGGGTTGGTTATACTTACTATATTTTTATTTTAACATCTGTACTGTGTAAAATATTGAATATGATAATATGCATATTTTATTAACATAACATCGCACTGTTTCTGAGACTTAATCTTAAAATCGGTATCAACAAAATGACACCTAATTTAAAAAAATTCAAAACCGACTTCAAAAAACCACTAAATTGTATAGAATTGCTGTAAACCTTAAATTTTTTCTTACATTTTAGTTGTTTTTTGAAGTCGGTTTTTATTTTTTTTTAAATTATTATTTTATTTTATTGTTTTTAGTTTATTTCCAATAATTTTCAATCAAAAGTAAGATGCAAATGATACAAATAAGTCCTACTAGTCAATACGAATAATTGAAGCCTAACCACGAGGTAGTTGCTATATACCGTTGAGGAGTTCCCTTGACTGCCTTCCGTTTCCATCATCAGATCAGCTAAGGCTCACTATCATATTTTTTTGTTATAAGAACTATATTAATGTTCTAAATTTCATTAGAATCGGTTAATAGGTGCCAAAATGGAAATTCATACCCTGTTTTTACCCCTTTACCCACCCTTGGGGGTGAGATAAAATTCTAAAAAAAAAATGGGACCACCTGGGAGAAGAATTTTCAAAATCGGTCCATAAACGGCGGAGTAATCGGTGAAAATACATAAAAAATATATAAAAAAAACATCCCGACGAATTGAGAACCTCCTCCTTTTTTTGAAGTCGTTTAAAAATGTCGAAAAAAGCTAACAAAACCTAGCCGCAAACTCACAAGCCACGGTCATTACCTTTGTCTAACCAAATTGGCTGAAAAGAGATAGAGGTACGACGTCGCGCGCCACTGGCTCCGAATCATCCTAACTAATATTATAAATGCGAAAGTCTAAAGTAACTGTGTCTGTTTGTCTGTCTATTACTCTCTTTCACGCCAAAACTACTGAACGGATTTAAATGAAATTTGGTATACATTATGGTCTAGACCCTGAGAAAGAACATAGGCTACTTTTTATCCCGGAATTCTACGTGATTTTTTAAGGCGAAGCGAAGCTCGCGGGAACAGCTAGTACCAAATAATCCGAGCCGCCGCAACGGATAATCGGTTCATATCCGATTGGGTCTGTTTCACGCATCGACAGTCGATTTTTTCTCCTAAATTACGTAATTTTCGGGCATTTGCGGCCGGAAATTTTTGATTAGTTGCGCCTTTTTGTGGACTTTCTCCTTTCATTTTGTTGCGGCCTTTTTGAGGACAAATAGGTATTTGTTAGAAGTATTTTCTTTAGCCATTGTTTTCTATCTATCTATTGGATTTTTGTTCTTGATTCCCTTCTTAAAACCTGTCCGCTTGCCTGACTGCTACAATATAAAATGAGGCTAAAATAATATAAAAATCGTTGGATATATTTTTAATTGATCGTCACTCCGACAAACACAAGTAATCGTTTAACGAAGGTGAATGTCACGCAATTTAAAACCCTACCTGGAGACGTTTAAGTTCAAAAACCATTGATGGCTGTCGCCGTCACCGTGACTGAGAAAATGTTTATTTTATTATGACAGTTATAAATGACATTGAGGAATAATTGGTCACGGAATATTTTATAATAATTGAAGTTATTTACCTACAATTTCGTGTCCGCAGTCAGATAGGGTAATTAATTAATGATAGGGTAAAAATACCTTGAGTGTCCAGAAATTTTAAGGTGACGAAACCGATATAATTGATAAACTTACAGGTTTTTAACATAATAGTGCATGCTTACTTTAGTCATAGTTAAGAATTTAGGCTATTTACTAACGCTTGCAAAACTTATAAAATGTTTCAACTTTTCTACCAGACTCGTCCATAATGGTCAAAATTTTAAAGAATTTAATTGTTAAAATTGGAACGTGTACGGAAGTCCTTTACATGATTTACGTATTTTAAAAACTCATTAAAAATATTACGACAGCATAAAGGTAACCCGATAATTTTTGACACATTAATGTTTAAAATAATAATTAATCCGTGACCAACCAGTTAATACATCTTCGCATATTAATTAAATTGTAAATATAAAGGCGGCAATAAAATATATTAAAAATGAAGTTTAGCAATAATATCTACTTCTAGGAACTCATTATACTGTGAGCATAGCGGATGGGAGGTAGCAACATTTTGCAAGCTTTTTCTGTGAAAGTGTATTTAAAATTTAACTTCGAATATAAATATGATGATGTTTTTGCTTATTTTTTTATGAAAAAATGGTGGATTTATATATTTATTTCTACATATAAACATAGATAGATGCCAAAATTATCAACACTGACTTTGTATGAGAGAAGGAATAGTTTTACGAATGAAGTTTATTGTATTATCAGTTCTTGACTTCTAGAAAATTATACAAAATGTACCTACCTTTTTATTAATTTATCAATACATTTTGTTTATAAATTTAAAAATGATGCTGACATAATCATCAATGCAATTTGCTGACCATTTTTCAACAAGCATTTCTTTATTTTGATTTGACCAATCATCACAAATTACCACACGTATTGAAATACAAAACAACGTAGGTCACATGAAATGTACTTACTTGAATGTAAAATAAATAAATAAGAAAAATAAAATTTAAATAGATTCTTGTTTTAAAAATAACTCTTTAATTTAGTACTATGAAATAAGCTATAGGTATAATTATATGCACTAAACTAGGCTCTAATCCTAATCCTGCAACAGAACCTAGATAGTAATCGAAATAACTGTTAGTAACATTCATTAATTTATAATCATTAAATAATACTCCATCCCAAAGAATAAACCTTTAATGATCTAAAATCATCTCCAAGGTTAAAAACTCAAATAGTAATATTACCTAATTAAAACCAATATTAACATACTAGTCGTGTGGTATATTGCTCGGATTACGGTAATTTATGTAAAAAAAAACATTTAATACATAAGAAGCGTCCATCTGTTCATGTTACATAAGAGAAAAAAACCTGAGATTAGTGTCGTGAATTCGCGACAGCTTTTAATAAATATTGTATTGACGGAAAACAAATATGCTTAGGCATAATTAGCATGACTCTATCTCGTCAATTTAAATTTTAACCGATAGAATATGAAATGGAGTTTTTTTTTATTCCATTGTGACAGATTATTTTCGAACGCCGAAACAAAGTCAAAGTCAAATGTTTTTATGCATCGTATAAATATAAAATTTTCTGATGAACGAACGAACAGTCGAGAAGAGCCTTTGGCAATGTCTGGATATAAGTTTATCGGCGTGACACAGTTGTATAAGAAAAAAAGCTACATCCTGTATCGATGGTCCAATATCTACGGGTCACCCTGTAGACATCATTATACCTAGATCGTGAAAGCATGGCTTTTACAAACACCATAGATAATAACATGATGAAAGTAATAGATTCAAAAAAGAATACAGGCGAAACATGCCAGCACGAAATTCTCTGAAAGGAGATTGACACAACACCGTAATAATTAAACGCGTCTCAAAGCGTTACAGGGGGTCTACTATGACTACACTTCAGGAAAATAATGGTACCTATTATGCCGGGGGCGTGACTGGAAGTGCATGTTCCTTTATTTTATTTTTATTCTATTTAAGTGTAAATAGCGCTGTAACATAAATTATTCTATTACAAGACAAGAAGCTCTTGCAGCTTAATGCAAATTTTTCCGGACAACCTTTGGGCGAAAACATATAATATTATTATTATATCGACACTTTTTACTATTAATATATTTATTAAAGAGTTATCAAATCGCAAAGTGAGAGTACATGCCCTCTCCCGCCCGGTCGCCACACTGAGTACAAAGTACAGAATCAAAGCATACCAGCGCCGCTCGTGGTATCCTAAAATCGGGCGCTTCTCCGCTCGCATGCTCCGGGTCACTCCGCCCACGGCATGTGGTCTACGGGGGAAATGGGAAGCTTTCTAGTGAGAAAAAACAACAAGATAGATAGATAGAATAACTTTATTTGTAGACAAACAGAAAAGAAATTACAAAACTTATCTAACATATAGGTACAAAAATGGCGGTCTTATCGCTTAAAGCGCGCCGACCCTTGCGAAAACAACTTTGAGAAATAAAATTACGCGTCCTGAGTTTTAAGTGTGTAGAGGTGGTTTAAAAATAATTATAAAAAGTTAGTATTGAGTATTTAATTTTGAATGTTAATTCCATGAGTGTGTTTTTGCGCTCCTTGGTAGGTGTTTAAGAAAATCTAGCAGTAAATAGTAAAGGGTATGGCTACTAATAGTAGTAGGGTAGGAAATAAAAAGCTGTCCTTATAAAGTATACCGTATATTTACTATACTATTAACTTCAAAATCATCATGTGAATGAAAGAAAAAATATATAAGGAATTTGATAGTGTAAAACATATATGACAATTTTTACAGTTTTGGTGGCGAGAGAGGCCAAAATATGTCATATCGACGGTGGCGCCGCCACAATATCTGTCTAATATTCATCAAGCTACCATGTACTGAACGAGACACACACTTCTAAAACGTTCGTTAAATTATCACCCCTAAGCCTTTCAGATATGATCTAGGTTGTAACGTTTTACTGGTGTGATAGCGTTAAGTTATGAATACAAAGCCTCTTGAATATTGATCAGATAAGCATGTTATGGCGAATTTGCCTTAAATGATGGAAAATTGATGTAAAATTTACCTCTCAAATAAGTTTTGCGAAGGAAATGGCATGAATTGCGACTTCAGTTTACTTAGTTATATTCGTAACGGTATATTATGTACATATAAATCATATAATGGTTATATTCATAGACCAAATTAAAGGTTGCCTGGAAGACATTCGCTTTAGCGATAAGGTCGCCTATTGAGTTATATCCACTTTACAAATATGTTCTGTTAAAGTTAAAGCAATAAAGTAGTAAGTAAGTATTACATAGACATGTGTGTGTAACGATACATAAATAAACCAACATATTTATTTACTCACGTCACTTTTTTCAAATACATTCACCAACTTACTTAATTTGGCACTAAAAATAATAATTGTATTTTCGTTCAAGACTCGACCCTTATATCAAAGGTCAGAATTAAAACTGTCAAAAGCAGGGTTTGACCTCGTAACACGAACAAATCTAAGTACGAAGCAAACATTTCAGCTGAAGTACGAATAGTGTTAAAGCTAACTAGCTCAGCTGCAGTTCAGCTGCTCAAAGTGGATCTTTGCCTCCAAAATTAAACCGAAGTAGCGCCGCTGTCAAACTTACTTTAACCCTTGATTACTCGCCTGATGTATATTGTACCTCACGGTGTTTGCCCAAGGCTGAGAGAATCGTATTAGGTTACACCCGCTAGAAAATTGTGAGTTCAAGGTAGAAGAAGTGGGTAAAAGTGACAACTATGACAGTAATTATCATGAAAAGACAGAACTTACATGTTATGTGTTAATCTGTTAGGGAAGACTGGTTGCTCGCTTGAGAGCCACCTATAAATAACTAAACTTTTTTGGATAATTCTTGCCACAAGCGTAAGTATTAAATATAAATTAAGTAAGTAAAAAATGATATCAAAATTATATTTTTATCATCCGATTAGGGTTTATTATACCCCACGTCAAATATTACTGATACTATTTTGAAGCGAGTTGTTAAGGGTTAAGCTTAGAATTGCAGTGAGCTGCAAGTACAAAGGAACTTGATTGAATATGAATAGATCATTTCTTACGCATCCTGTAAATGTAGGTATTAGGCAAATATAATAATAAATTTTTATTTAATTGAAGACAAGACATAACTACTACTACAACTCACATATAAACAAAAACAAAACTTACATCAGGTTTCTGGCCACTTTGTAGAAGATTTTAATTTCACCACCCTTTTCTTGCTATCAATTGTTTCTTTTTATAAAAAAACAAACATAAAATACATTATGTAACTGCTATAATCAGCCAAAAATGTTACACATTCACCATTGCAACTTCTGCTATTCAAATTGAACTCTTACTACTATTAAGATCGGTTCAAAGTCCAAGTCCCCTACGGAGCTCCTCAGGGGTTCAGTGTGGCTGATTGCTCGTCTCCCGACGGAACCCAGATTTGAATTTATTATTACGAGGCGCCGAGCGGCTAGAGGGTTACTCTGTACTGACAAAAACTAACGAAAGAGAGCTATTGTGCAATCAGAGCTGCGAGCACAGGATTCGATACTATTTTCGAGTGTACATAAACATATAGAAAAAGAACAGTATCGTCAACTGTCACTATTTTCGAATCTACACAAACATATTATGGAAAAAACAAATGCCACTTTTGGAACTAACAAATTTGCCTATCATATTTTGATAGTGACATTTGACCATACGCAACGTAAACGGAGGTTTCGAATTCTGTGCTCGCGGCTCAGCATGTATACTACAGCGAGATAGAGGCGTAGCTTTCGTAGCAGCGCTCCGAAACTTAGTTTTTCCTCATATAGAGTGACCCCCCTAGTTCTTGCGCACGAGTGTGGCCCAAATATAAGAGTTAGAATAGAATAGGGCTGTACCAAGTTAGGAGAATGGTAAAATATATGAACTGAAAAAATGAATTCAGTCACGAGCTGCAAGTATATTTTTCAGGAGGGTTTCGTTTAGTTTAAACAACTAAACGAAACCGATAAGTCCAATGAAACAGAAAATAAAAATAAAATCTTTATTGTTGATCAGATTTTTAGGTCCTAACCACAAAAATTAGACAATATTTAACAGATGTTTAGCACTGTCAAACGCCTACAAAATCTGTCAAATTTCATTTTAAACGCTTTTTAAAAAGTGTTTAAAGTTTTTTGTGGTAGCACAGTTATAGTAAATTTTTGAGACACACTGTTTAAGATCAATAAACAAATAATATTTATATATTTTTTTTATATGTAAGTATTGAAGTAAAACTCAAATACTTTGACATTCAAGTAGCCGTCTCTCCGTGAACGCAGCATATCCTACAGAATCGTGGATTCCGCCAGTTTTGTTGGTATATTTTCACACCGCAGTGTGAGGTGAATGCATAAACGATGTGCCCTTTGTAGCCAAATCCATAATCTCGCCTTTGTATTGGGGTCAGATGCTATATTTTATATAGTTTAGATGTCTATTTCGTATATTTTGTCAGTTTCTACACTGTACACGGCAGAAAAGTAAGGAAAATTATTTTAAAAAATAAGTACCTAACACTTTTCTAGTAAGTTATGTCCGTTACAACGCAAGGATTGGACACTAAAGTATATTTTCTGGTGCGAAAATTATACCTGAATGACTTTCGACGTAGTATTAAGTTTACTATAGCATTAAAAATACATGTGAAATTATTTTTGCATAATATTATCGAATTTGCATACTTACCTGACTTCTCAGTTTTTTTATGATTTTGATAATAATACTGATTATAAAAACAGGTAGAATCATTTTTGTGTGTAGTGCGTTGAACTCTTGTTCAATAAAGATTAAGATGAGCATTGAGCACTAAGCAATAACTATAATACCTATAGGCTGTTAAAATTTATGAAGACTATTTGTAATTATAATAATTATCGCATGGCTACCTTCATTAGGATGATGTTGTTAAATACTAAAATAGATTTATAGCTAAAAGTGATATTCGGGTAAATACAGAGAAATAATAATAATGAACAGCCGAGTCTACCGAACAAGATAGCAATATGAATAATTAAATGCAGAACTTAATAAAAAAATAAAGAAAATGTTCACTATTGTTAGCATTTAAAATGGCATTTTTCATCTCCTGTTAAGCTGCGTACAGACCGGCCCAACGAACGCCCAACGATAGATATTTATCATACACAATACAGGGCAGATTGCAGCAACGAAACCGTTCGTTGGGCCGGTCTGTACGCGGCTTTAGCAGAAGCGAGCTAGACAAATCGGAGCCGGGAGTCGATGCCATAAATTAAACATGTTCGATACGTATTTAGAATCGAATCGTTTTTATAATCTCGTTTCGGAATCGCATACATATTCATTAGCTTCTTGGCCATTTAGAGTGTTTTGCAATGTAAAAGTAATAAAAAATGCGAGGTATACTCATCTGCTACGTTTTTTACTGATATAAGTGTTATCTGTAATCGTACCTTGACCCGGAATCTCATAAAATAAAATACTTTAGGTAAAGTATTGAAACTATTAAAAACAATGGTGAAAAAAGTGAAAGCTATATTTCATACGTTTGTAATTTTTCGCGCGAAGTATAAATAGTATAAGGAAAAGATTTCGGATAAGGATAAGTACTGATATGTAAAGGGTTGTATTTGTTACTTGGTGACATTTGTCTCAGCAGCAGCATAGGTATAACTAAAAAAAACAATGAAATTTAAATTTTTCAACTATTTCAATGTATTTTTTTGGTATCGGAACCGCAATAAACTATCGATAATTTGTAGGTTGCCTTATTTTTAACAACTTTTTTCTTATTTCAGGTATGCGAAGACAAAATATTTCCGGGCGCCGCCACACTGCCAGCCAGGTTGTCGGATAAAAGGTTTACCATAACTTAGTATGTTTGGTATAGAGGCAGTTTTTGGAATAGATTCCATTATTTTGGTACAATGTTTTTTTTTTAATATGTACATTGTACACATACTAATTATACACATATTAGGTGATCCCGCGAGCTTCGCTTCACCTTAAAAAGTTTTTTCGTAGTAATTCCGCGATAAAAGTAGCAGTGTTAACCAGGGTAACAGAACAGCTAACTCCATACCAAAGTTCATTACTATTGGTTCAGCCGTTTTAACGTGAAGAAGTAACAAACATACACACACGCATACTCACAAACTTTCGCATTTAAAATATTATATAGTAATATTAACGAAGTAAAATAGGAGTTATGTACATTTTGAAATCTGTTTGTTTTGAATTTTGAAGCCGTTGTCGTGAGACCGCGTTGGCGTCTGAGGGGAGCACAAGGGCTCTAAAGTAAAACTTGTATCCCAAAATAATCTATACGAGTGACATAAAATGTATAAAATATCTGTCACTGTCAAACGTCACTCAAACGGGCGTGATTCTCGGCGCAACTCGGCTCACGACAAAACCAATTAACGCAGTTTTAGTCATATTTTTAGCCGACGTCGTTCCAATTCAGGTCTTATTTATCAATGTCAGCTTTCGACATGTCACTGGGGAGTTGAATTTTAACGCTCAATTGATTTTTGGTCACATGGACGGCGAGGGTGATATTGTTTTTTTCTATTTGGTTTTTGTGAAGTTAGCTGATCTGTAAACGGCGACCAAGGAATGCCACAACACTACATCCGATTATTTATAGGCTAATGACATAACGAAATGTCATAAATTAAACAAAATCATTTTTATAATTTCCTTATCTTCAAAGAATATTGGTGTCTCTTCTCACATCACCAAAAAGAAGATAGGTACGTTCTAAAGGGCGGATAACTATAAACATATTCCATTATGATAAAGTTCTTTATCCAGAATTTATCAGAAATAAAGATAGAATAGATAGAACAGTTATAAGTTTAAACCGACATATCGGAAGAGTCTAAAAATATGGAATTTTCATTTCTTATAAGAACAATGACAAAACGAAAATGAAAATTTTGGTGATCCTGTTGATAGCCTTTGATACCAAATTAACATAATAATTCATACATACATTCTATAATCCCATACATGTGTGGGTGACAAATGGGAGCACATGATTATGCCGTGGGTGTGCCTTAACTTATTTCCGGTTGCACTAAGATCCAGAAATCCACGAGATTAGTCGCCGGGATTAGTGAATGCTCACATAAATATACATTCCGACAGATGGGACAAGATGAATACCGGATGTATCGATGCTATTAATAGAAAATAAATAGTTAATGTAGGTAATGAATGGAATTGGCAAAATATAGCTGTAAAAGGTAAGCGTCCACCTATTGGTATCCTACATATTGGAATAAACTTTGTTTGTTCTAAGGAGGTTTTAAAACTGCATCAGGTATAAACTATTTATAACGAAAGAAAAAAAAACCCAATTAATATTAGAAACTAACAAAACTATAGGTAGGTTTTTTTTTTCTTTTCCTTTTTTACTGTAGATTCTGTTTATTTAATAAGATTATGAATATATAGCTAATACAATTTAACACAAAACTTATAACTAGATAAAATTAAATAAGCACTAATAATAGGTAGGTTAATAATTTTAAGGAATATATATCTAATCTTAATCTTAGGTGGTATTTGTTAAACTGTATCATTCGAATAAAACGGAAATGTAAAATAGAATACGTTTTATAAAAGCGACTGTTTAAGTTATCATTTTACAAAATTGGTTCTTTTATCTTCATTATGAGCAAATAAAATGTTTTTTGATATCAGTTGTCGTCATTATCATAAATAAGTCGAGATTTGACATCTTATTGATTTAGAAAAAAAAAAACGTTTTGAAAAATGTCGGTCATTATGATTTGACTTAAAAACAGTCGAAAAAGCATCAGTCATACGTTGGCTGTTGGTCCCAATTTTTTAACAAGGACAGAAAATATACCTAACTAATCAATTTTTTCACTATTGGACTAAAGAAAGCTAAGTTTGTGTGCAATGCATATTTTTTTAACTTTGAAATAAACTATACAAACTATCCTAATATATAGACTTAGTTAGGTATATTTGTAAAAAAAAATTAACATAATTTACTCGTTGGTATCCTCCTACATACCTCGCGTTAGTCCATAATTAACGCAAAAGCCAACTAATATGTACATAAACTGTACTATGTACAACTGTATACACCACCAAAAATTTAAAAAAATATGTTGGTCAGACTATACTACTCTCGCTTATCCTATCCACCGTATAATTCCAACCTTAGTGTGCCGTATTGATTAAAAAGATGTTATATGCTCTTCTTTAGCTATTTGTTATTAATTAAATTCGTATCCAAGGCTCTCGGAGATATTAATATGTAGAAAAAATCGTAAAGTTTATGTCGTTAGATAAGAGCAGGCAACATTAGTTGAAATGGACCGGTTTTAGTAGAAAACAGGTGGGATGATTAATATTAATGGCTTGACACGCCATGCGGGGATTGAGGATAAGAAGTGACCTTGCAAGGTCGACGGTCGATCACGAATATTCACGATAGATGGAGCCATACTGGTTTGTTGCGTACGATGCTGTTTTTCATATTTTTATATGATGAAAATAGTTTTGAACCGGTTTAATATTAATATAGTATTCAGCGGTTGGTAAGTGTAATCCTAAGAAAGGTTAGAATTAATGAAAATATAATAGTGTTACGTATAAAGGTAGACTCTCAGATAAAACCAGAACATTCTAAAGCCAAAGCAGTCCACATTTTCTACTATTTATAAATAAACATCCATTCATCATAGCGACCCATCACGTCCCCACTGCTAGGGCACGGGTCTCCTTCCAATGAAGGAAGGGTTTAGGCCTTGTCCATTCATACTTAAAATAATGAATTTTCCAATACATACAGCGATTTAAATTTTTGGTCAGATATAAATTCCGAATGTTAAAACCAAGATAACCCGATTTTAGACCCTTACAATCATAAATTAGCTTCAAGTTAGTTAATAAAAGCTTCATAAGGAGTCAATTAATAAAATTATTCCCGTATATACAGCGTGTTCCACGGAACATCAGCCGGGTTCGAAGGTGTAACGAGGCGCGCCGAATCCCCCTTCTATCGGGATGTGGCCAGGAAATCTACGCAATTATACTGAAAGATTTTGTAGTCCAACGTAGATTCGGATTTCGAGATCTTGGATAAATTAGAAGTGAGGTAACTCAAAATAGGATTTGATTCACAGTTACCTACCAATAAGTAACTCATAAGGCACTTAAAATCGGCAAGCTAATATGGCAGAGGGCTAAATGAGTTCACGAGTGGAGACCACAAACACTGGGGTTACCACCACTGAACATTAGCTGAACTCCACTTTTCGTAGTATGTAATATTATGTAGGTAAGTGAAACTTCAGTAATTCTAAGGAGTTCTAAAAAATAAAGGTATTTACATAAATTAGGTACTTTCTAACAATTTTCGGAAAACTTACAAACACTAACCGCCGTCCTCGCTCTTGTCGTGGCCCCACTTTAATGCGTTGCGAAGAATTCAACGCAATAATTCTATGGGAAGGAATTATGTAATCTGGTGCTTGTAAATCTGCCGGCGTCCGTGATTGGATGGGCCTTTATCTGCAAAATTTGTCGGGAGATTCTTCCTCGCTATATTACTGTTACCTGTATATCTAGCACGGGGTGCAAGACGCGCACGACAAGGCGTGGCAAAAGCAGCCATTGACCAATAGGTATTATTAGGTAATAAACACAAGATTTTTATTTTATCTCTAGGCATGTTATAGAGCTTTTATGTCATTAGAGAGACTATTTTATACCCATAATTATTTCTTTTTCAAACTTCACACCTTCTGTTTAACATGATATTAGGTATTTTTATCTGGCTTTCCATCCAATACCAATACATAATAATATTTAAACGAAGACTGTTTGAATTAGTCGGTTTATACATTAGCCGGAGCTTTATTTGTTTGTCGTTGTCCATCACGATGTGTCAATACGGATAACGCGATATATACAAGATCATTAACGCAGATACCCCGACAGCGCAGAGGTCTTCCCAACTGATCATGTATAGAGTGATCTGTTAGATCTAGGTAAAGAAAGCAATATTTTTTATATCATCATCATCAGCCAATAATCATCCACTGCTGGACATAGGCCTCTCCCAAGGAGCGCCACAACACTCGGTCCTCGGCCTTCCTCATCCAACCACTACCCGCCACCCGCCTAAGGTCGTCAGTCCAGCGGGCAGGAGGGCGTCCCTCGCTGCGTTTGCCTGTTCGTGGTCTCCACTCGAGAACTCGTCTACCCCAACGGTTATCGGTTCTTCGGCAGATATGACCAGCCCACTGCCACTTCAGCTTGCATTTTTTATATAGTATTCCAAAATTAAGTGCACAGTATAAATTGGTTACTTCATTTTAAGATTGTAAGATTGGCATTGATACCAGTTACGACAACGTAAAAATACCTTCTTAAGAATATAAATTAATATCAATAGTACATAAATATTATAAAAGTATATTTAAAAAAGGGTCAAACGGCTACCGCTGAATAGTGGGTGTCTCGCATGCTAGTTTACTTTTGTACGTATGCTATGCTAAGGATAATCAGTTAGGACTAAATCGCCGCTGCTAATTGTAGTCGGACAGACAAACAGCCTGATTGACGCAGCTTCATTAGTGAACATTGAGATACACACACACACACACACATACACCTGTGACGTTGTATTTGTTTTTTAAGCATTTTGTTTTTAAACCTATGAAATTTGTAAATTTTTCACTGTGAGTGAAAGCTTTTAGGGATTTTAAAATAACAATAAATGATAAAGTTGTTTCAATATTTTTGGTTAGAAACAGTCATCAGTAAATCTAGTTAGATATATCTAATTTGTGACAGTCAGGAGGAAATATTTTTATACAGGATGTTGTTGAAATACTAAGCCGACACCAGAATGTGCAGCACTACCCTACCCCTTACCCTTTTTGCAACATCCTGTATTATTATATTTGACGAATATCATTATGAGGTGTACATTCCGAAAAATACCTAGAAAGTACTGCAAGAAGTGTACCTCCAAGTCTTCACCCTGGAATAGCAGAATCATTTGTGGAAATGTGTAACAAAGACTCGTGTCAGCGGCAGACGCCATTATCTTGGGCCTCGCGCGGAGCAGCGGGGTCACTCTATACTGACGAAAAACGAACGAGAGCTGTCGTGCAATCGGCACGTTTAATACAACGAGATAGAGTTGGGGCTCGAGCAGCAGCGCTCAGAGACTTCGTTCTTCGTCAGTATAGAGTGACCCCTCAGATCAAACACCGGGTCCCACTAATCAGCCTCAGACAATGCTTTGTCCTGCACTCACTTAAATTTCGTTTGAATTCAGGCACGGATTCTAAAACGAGGGCCATAGACTGGGATGAGTATTGATTTATTTCTGCAAAGAAATTGTGCTTTGAATGTAAATTAAAATAACATTAATTACTATCAACGTCAAATGACCATGACATGTACGTGGACGTAAGTAGGTATATGATTACATTTTGTTTTCATTGGATATTATTATTGTTTATAATAATAATATGTGGGTCAAATTATGTAGTAGCCCAACTTTATACACAATGAACTATCGTAAGGTACCTTCTGGATTCTGCATGAGATGACAGAAAGATACAAAATACTCGATATAACGATAAAAATTACGATAAACGATGATAAATTAGGACATTTTCATTCAAGATGTAACTTTGCGCATTTACACAAAGCTACAGGCACAACAACTATAGGACATTATTGCCTTATTCCGCCACCCCTTCAACTTAAGTTAGTGAGTGCTGGATGCAAACTAGAAGCAAGAAACGTGAGTGGGGCATGTTCCGTGCAGTTCGAATGTCAGACAGAAGTCCACCAATCCGGTTGCAGCATACGCTGCGTCATAGCTAATCAGCCAACCAGCTGCGGCGGCTTTGTTTCGCACTAGACTCAAAGCGAGAGCTCGAGATCGTATTCGAAACTTGTGACTGCAAATGATTGGGGCTTCTCTCGAGGACGGCTGCACGTTTTGTTTAAGTATTAGTGAGATGAGATATTATGATAACATGGGCACAATAGGTAGATAGATAGAATATTCTTTATTTGTACACACACATAAAAGAAACTTACAAAACTTAAATACTAACAAATAGGTATGTAAATCGTATTAGGTATCTAAACATAAATATGATTATAAAATGAATCTGTTTTTTTTGTTGTTTTAGATGCTAATAACACTTTATTAATTAGTCCAAATAATACTTATATTTATATTCATGACAATACCATAAAACAAATGATTTTAAACATGTACCTACTTATATTGACACACTCAAAAATGAATTATGAATGTTCTATCCACTGACACATTTATAAAATAAGCAGCCAAACGTACTAAGAGTGTTATCTGAATCTGAGTAACACTAATAAAAAGTAATAAATAGACATCACTTTAAAAATCAAAGCAAATGCTCAGGTAGCTGGACAGATTGCATGCAAACGTGATGAAAATACAAAAACTGGCGCGAAAACTGAACGCACGTAAAAAGGAAAAATTGCAAGTCATGTCTACCAGGAAGCCATTTCGTAAGAAGCTGCTAAAAATAAAAGTTTAGTTTTCAACTAACACGATATTCAAACAGAAGTATCGCGTGTTTGAGGAACACTTCGCGATAAGGCCGAAAAGGTCAAAGAGTTAGAAAATTTAATAAATCATGAAGACTTGATTCTTAAAAATATATTATGTTTCTAAATGTATACAATTCATTGGTCATTTGACGTTGATATTAATTTATTATCAGAAGATATTATGAAACAGTGAATTTACTATTTGACTCAACGGTGCAAAGGCAAATGGTTACGATATTTCGTTTGACGCTGAGAGTATTCCCAGTTCAGTGTATTAAATGAAAGACCAAACGTTAGATTAAACAGTTAAATTACTTACGAACTCAAACGCTAAATAATTATTAGGATAAAAACCCAAGAGACCTGACCAATTCCAGCCACAGAAAGTAAAGGCTAATATTTTTCTTTTGATGTCATTACCAGATAATATAACAAGCCTTAGCCACATGCCATTAACCCGAAATACGCCCCAAAGGTAAACAAATTTTAATCGAATAGCCGCAATACCGTTATCTTCGCATCGTCGTTCTATGATTATTGCTCGTAGGCTAACGGACATGGGCAAACAAACAGCCCTTATAACGTCCGGTGTCCGTGCTGATTATTTACTAATATCCGTTGGGAAACTTTCCATCAAAGTTTTTAAAATAAATTATGAACATTCTGTTGTATGCCTGAATAGCTTAAAAGCCAAAGCAGACCAGGGCCCCAAGTCTGCTAAGGAATGGCGGCACAGTTGTGTGTCGGCAGCATGTGTTTCGCACTGTAGGTATTCATTATCTGCCTTTTAGGAAATATTTATTGCATATTTTTTTAAGAACTAATATTAATAAACAGTAATATATGTGTTAATAGTTTCATATTGCACTACTGGGACTCACTAACCAAGAGATAACGGATACCTAAAGTCGAAAAACCATTCAGACGACACAACATTGAGCCGCCATTCCTTAGCAGACTTGAGGCCCAGAAGCAATGAAAATCAGTGGTTTAACTTAACATAACTCAAAAACAAAGTACATGTACTTACATTATTTTTGATCAAAAAATTTAGGTAAACTAAACTTGTTAATTTTCTACATGGTATATATGTGTAGAAATATACGATAATAAACATACTGCAAAGTATATTGATGATCAGTTAAGAATGAATGATCTCCTTGGACTGTATCTATATTCGCGTGGACAAAGTGCCCTCGGTTTAGCACCGAACTCATTCTCCCCCTCCCCCCACCATTAATTAAAGTGATTATGTCTATTAAAGTACCATTTCCCGGGGTTTTTCACTATTCCCTTGTCAATCTATCGATGCCTATCGATGATTAAAAATGACATATTTTTCGTAGAAACGCTCGGTGGTATTTGTTTATCGTGGCTGAAAAAGGTGTGGTTTTACTAGAGTGTGTTATTATGACGTTTTGCGGAAAAAGAAAATTATAAACCCGGGCCGAAAAAATATATACCTATTATAAGTTTGAAGTTATGAAGGAATCTATCCGTCCGTGAAATACTCGGGCTATTTGTGGGGTAACTTGACCGATTTAGCTTCTTCCATCTATCATAAATCCGCCTTAAAATATTTTTTATGTCTTTTATTAATACACACAAATCCAAGCTTCAAGCACGGAACTTAATGGATATAATTAAGTGATTTCAAACTACCTAGATAAATACCCAAGAATAGAGTTCTTAAAATGAAAGCGATCAATAGCCGCTCCTGGGTAAGATTATAATGGAATCGACTTTCCAACTTCAACAGTTTCGTACAAGTTTAACCTCTTTCCCAATACTTCTTTCGTTTTCGCATTTAAATATAGGGCGTTTATTATACTTTATACTTTTAACCATTACCGCAAATACGGCAGGCTATCCTTCAGTGTGAATTATTGTACTTGTGAATGATTGATTATTGAATTTTATTTTCTTTGCAGGTATGTTTTACTGACCTCAATTCGTGAAAATGGCTGGTAAGGAATTTGCAATAAGTAATATTTACGCAACACTTTACTATACAAATATGTATTAAGAACCTAGATTTAGACTGTACTTACGTCT
Source organism: Plutella xylostella (assembly GCF_932276165.1). Lineage (NCBI taxonomy): Eukaryota > Metazoa > Arthropoda > Insecta > Lepidoptera > Plutellidae > Plutella > Plutella xylostella. Next base: position 9,295,884 of record NC_064005.1, read on the forward strand.
TAATTTGGTTTATAAAATTGTTTTCGACGTTCGCATTACAATGACTGTGTTTAACTTGATTTTACTTTTCGAAATAAGCGAACAAAAATTGCTCCTCCATGCTAAAAACTAACGTGACCATCAAGTTATCTACGAAGAAGCATTTGCCAAAACCATTTAGCAAATGCCCAAAATGCGTAGCACAAAAGTTGGTCAGAACCACCCCCTGAGTCACCCCCTTTCGGCTTAGTTTACCACGTTTGAAAATCCTGTATAACATACTTACCGTACCAACTGCGATTTGATGAGACACAGAAATCTGAACAGACATTGATTATGCATGGAATCACGGTGATTTGACTGTCAATGTCGGGTTTCTGACATCGATTATCGCTATTGGATAAAAACCGAGCAAGGAAAGCAAATCACCTTTGTGCCTACCAATCTGGGGGTGCCTGTAGTATGAAAATTGCCTATTATGTAAATGAGCGGGGACATTTTGTAACTGAACTGTGAATTCGTTATCGACAGACAGACAGCTGTTGTAAGCGTTTATGTTCGAGTAGGGAGGTAGAATATGTCATTCAATGCTTGAAGTGTGTCGATATGAATGATATGAATGTTCTGCTGACTGTTAGCAATTTGGTGGGTTATCTGTGCTATTGAGTATTGTGAAGATTGAAATTGAGCTGTTTCGGCCTGCTAAAATAATCACTGGTATTCTTCTTCTTATTAGCACGTCGGTGACAAATACGACATATTAGTACTGTGCGGTCTAGTTAGGCGTCTAGGATTTGTTACCGAAGTCACCGTGGTGAAAAGATTAGCCAGTTAGAATAGCATCACTGCGCGCTGTCTGCACAGTGTGCGCCGGACGCATATGCACCAGTATAAAGTACCTAAAGTCTGTTTTTTAATCTCAGATACTAAATTGACAGATTCTGAACCGTTCATCAACAGTGCGTCCCGCCAATAGAACGATACGTCACTTAATCGTGGGACCATCCACTGTTGATGAACCGTTCAGAATCTGTCAATTTAGTATCTGAAATTAAAAAAACAGATTTTACATATACCTACGATACGTCACTCGGGGAGGCTTATTTTTTCCACCCTGTGTACAATTCGGTAATTGCTAAAAGTTGCCGTGTCAGTTGTTTGCAATGGCGATGTATGTTTTAATGAATATGTTTCAGTTTTATTGTTCGCTCTGGGATTTCAGTTGGTATTGTAATTACTATGCAGTCTGCACATATTTTTAATCCTAAATGAAAATAAAGAGGAGTTATTTGTTTGCCATTGTACTAAGTACCTATAATATTTTTTTATAAACATAAATAGATCAGAATAAGTAGATAAGATATATTATGAAGTTGTAACTGGCGGAAAAAAGTTTCACAAAGTGTGATAGATACAGCCAACGATGTGACTAAAATACTAAGGTACATGTTTTCTACGTTTTCCTAAGCAAAGCCATCAGATTTTGCAAATAAATAGTTTAATAATACTGTATTTATTCAAACACCAAGCACTAAACACTACGTATGCAAAAGACAGTAGAAATCAAAACCATACTTTCCTATCACTCTATAAAATTTTATTACCCCTTGACACTAAAGCTGCATTACAAAGATCCTCGCGGGCGAGGCGTCAGAAACTACATCTCAAATGTATGCAAAACTCACTACCCGAGTTCTTACTCAGTTTATCTCTGCTCGGATATCGGTAGTAAATGGGGGAACGTTTTATTCAGGTACAGTGGGGGAAACCAGATGGGGTACTCGAAAGGAGCCCTTTCGAGAGACGTATCACCTGTTCCTTAGGCGCTCCGCTCACCGAGAGTCGAGGCGGCGGCGGCGTCGCGGTGGCGGCGACGAAAAGGCCCGCCTTTTCTATATTTTTTATGCAAGGACAGGTCGATGCTTACTGAAGAAGTCAAAGCGGAGTCGCGGCGGAGTTGCGGTGCGGGCAAGGTTCAGGCGAAGTTATAACTAATCTGACTGGTGAATTTTGTCAGCACGGTGACAAGCTCTAGTGTTTGTCACATGCAGACATGGTAATAATTATCAAAAAGAATTTAGGGACCAGATAAGAGTAACAGTTTGGAGTCTGTACTACATACCTAATTTATAATTCGTAGGTAGTAGTGGGTCTAAAAACAAGGTTCTATTTCAAATTCATTTGTTTTGTCACAGGAATAACACAATAATTCCGTGATACTTACATAAATACTGTTATCAATTTTACCAAAAATTAAATTCTTATCTTAACGAAACAACTCCGCGCCAGCCTCCAACTGAAAATAGCTGGCCTAAGAAAAATCGGAACGACAAATTTACGACTGTAACCGAAATCATATCGGATCCTACCAATATACAAAGCTTGCACCAATAAATATGACTTTACTACCGGCTTCGGCAACATATAAATTGGATAAAGATATTTGGAATCGGTCGGGAAACGTTCGACTTATTCATTCCCTTGATGTGTTCCGTGAGTTTACGGCTTGGCTCGCTTGCGTCTGGTTGCTGTATGTTTTTATGTACATGTATTATAGGGTTAAAAAATATTAAACACAAAAAAACAAAATTCCTATAAAATATAAAAAATAAAATGAGGTCCATTTTTTTTTGATAATACTCTTCCTTTTCTAGTTTCGATAATACTTACTTAAAATCAGGATAATTTATCAGTTAGTTTCGGTCCTGTTAAAATTCGCGCAGATAGAGACCGACGGCACAACGTGTAAGATACGGGAGATTATTATATTTTCTATAACTGGTAGCCATAAATAAATAAGAAATACGTACCACACCAGTGTCAGAACTTACAGAGAACAATAGCTAATAGTTGCCCTAACAAACATTTGTAGTGTTGGCACTTTTTTCTATTGCAAAGTTATCGTGGTGGATCGTGGATGAAGCGAGCCCCAGCGGCTCTCAACACTCAGGCCACGTTCAGATGACAAGCGCTCAACGCGCGTTTTGGTAACGCGCGTTTACAACTACATACATTTTATTCCGCGCGACGCACGTTAGCATGTGTACAGCCTGAATAAAATGTATGTAGTTGTAAACGCGCGTTACCAAAACGCGCGTTGAGCGCTTGTCATCTGAACGTGGCCTCAGTCAAACGAGAAAATGAAAAAGGAATAATACTCCGACGCTGGACACAAAAAATCCATCACGACACCTTTATTGAAGACAGCCGTGTTTACACTGAACTGTTACGGAAATGAAATTTCTTTTGTTTCGCAAAAAAAATGTAGAGAAAATATTTGAAAAAATAAGAATTCATTTAAAGTAAGAGACGTCAGCCGCTGTTTCGACATGAGTTGAGTATTGATTTGTAATTTTATTTATTTTTTGTTCGGGCATTCCTTTCTCCTGCTGGATCAAAGCCATTTCTATTGTTACAACGAAGAACCCTTGTTCAATGGTCAATATTAGATGTAATTATAATTGATAGACGGTCGAATGGCGTAGTGGTTAATGGCCCTAACTGCTATGCCGAAGGTCCCGGGTTCGATTCCCGGCTGGGGCAGATATTTGTTTAAAGACAGATATTTGTACTCGGGTCTTGGGTGTTGATATTTATATTTAGTATCTATCTATCTATGTATTTGTGTAGATATATCAGCTGTCCGACACCCATAACACAGGTTCTGCCTAGCTTGGGGTCGGATGGCCGTGTGTGAGATGTCCCCACATATTTATTTATTTATTTATTTATAATTATACTGGGGGAAATTTTATCATTTCACTTTCCGTTAGCAGGTCCAAACAGAAGTTAAACAAATTGAATAGTACTCTATGTATTCGAAAGACCTTTTGCTAAAAATTATGATTACAAATCATGAAACAAAGTTGCTTTCGCTTTCATTCCCGATGTATAACAGTAACTTTATCTTAATTAAATCCATGAAACTACCCAACAATTTTTGTCGCGGTGTTTCAAAATAGATAAAGTTTAGTGATTCAAGAGGTACGTTTAGATATATATTAAGGGCGAGCTGCTAATAAAAATATAATCCTCGCTTATAATTTTCCATAGAAAACACTTCTCAACCCAAAAGAAAATGTCTTTGACAAAGCCGATTTTGCTCAACTCTAAGAAAAAGCAAAGACCATTTTAACATCAAAATAAATCTGCCAACATGGGTTTTCAAGGACACCTTTCGGAAGATTAGGGATCTCTGGGACATCACTGCAGGGACTACTTAGGACCCTCTCTGCCAGTGGCTTGGGGACGGATTAAAATCTATCTTATCTTTAGCTAAGGTACATAAGGAATGAGGTAAGGTAAGCTATTTTTCGCACGGATGGTTCCGTAAGTTGCCGTGTAATTTTTTGAAATAATTTTGATTATCCATTCACGGATACATATTACATGACTGTGTTGTTGTCCTATGTAACCCCATGAATGTTACATAATATTTATTATGATGCTCACAACTACATGCCCCAAAGGGTTTTCAGAGGTGACTCGAAAGCGTTTCACCAGCTTTTCGCAGCTAAATTGTACTCACGTGATAAGTTGCCAGCCGTATCGGCATTTAAAATTTGTGTATAAAAGTGCCCTAAAATATACCTATAAATATCAACCTGATCTTTTTCTTTACCCAAGGGTTCATGAATACTTAACATTATTATTACACCCACTAGCACACATTACCGCATCATCACTCATACGTCTCTATGGATGGACCTGACTTTATTGGCCCGTATTCAAGTGTTGCCAAATTTCCGTTCATCGGTTTCTTTCACGATCCTGCCAATTCATGCCTCGTCGGTACCCCAAAAAATAAAGTCTCAAAGGGGATTAGGGTCCGTACACATGTACAGCGTGACAGGGGGAGACGAGGGTGCTCCGTGGCGGGAATACAAATGTGGGTCAGATCTGCTGCAATTATACAGGTGTTTTGTGAACTATTGAGCTCCAGTTGCTAAGATCGACGCGGCACGAAGCTTAGGGCGGGTGACACTGAGTTGAGCCTTTTTACGTGGGAAATTTTGTACATACTTTTGTGCCTACTGTGTTTTCTAATTTTGCTTTACTCTTTGGGCATTAATATTATCTACTTGTATATTTTATTTTCATTAGTTTAAATAACATACTTATCTTAAGTCATGTACAGGTGTACAAAAAAATAAAAAATAAATGTATGTTTTTGCAAATCAAATAGCAAATGACTCAAACAAGATTAAAGTGGAGCTGTATCCATCCAGATTTTAAGACAAGTGAAGTATCCATCATCATTACTAACAGAATAAAAGGGGTTTCAATTACTTCCAAGTAAGTTTGCAGTTTATATCAGCCTGAGTAAGTAATAAAAAGTGAAATAGCGCTTTTATGGCCACTCTCTGTCCCTCTGATGGCTAATGTGCAGTACATGGCACAATCAAATCTTTAATTTACCTTTTAAAGTAGGTATATAGGTACACGTTTTAAATTAACTTTAAGGTATTGTGATCACGAAAAAATAAATTACCTTATGTGGTTTATGGCTTTACCTTAGTAATGTACACTTGAGTACGAAAGGAGCCTCCTGAAGTCATGGTTATATACAGGTTGTTGCAAAAAGGGTATACTAAGCCGTAATCTACATGTGCAGCATGGTATATTAAACCCCGAAAATAAATACAGAATTTCAAAATTCGCGAAAAAAATATCGGGCTTAGATATACCATGCTGCACATGTAAGTTTCGGCTTAGTATACCCTTCTTGCAACACCCTGTATACTTATGGCGCACCCGGGCAATCTACCGTGGTGACAGACCCTAGACCTCTAGTGTTTGTCACCGACACGCTACGACAAAGAATGAAGCTGTAACGTTATCGGATACTAATCCAAAAAACTCAATGATTTCAAAACGCTAGTAATATATATATAAGTCAATGAAAAAACTCTTCAAAATCTGTACATGAATATACCTAACAGAACTACCGTAACAAATGGTCGTTGCTCCACACAATTTTGTTGTTTATCTAATACAACGTTAACAAGCTATCCAAAAACAAAATAAATGCAATAATGAAATGTTTATTCTTAAATAATGAACGTTGTTTTCATTCGAACCTCCTCCATTTAAAACATTATGATGGCGTTTTCTAAACATGTTGGGAAATATTGAGTGTAGGCGGCCGTGGCAGAGTGGGTTCTGCACAAGATACAACGTTGTGATCGATTACAGAGAGTCACAGAGTTATGAAACTATAGCAAGTCAACTGATAGTGGTACCTGATGGGGCCTAGGGTCCTGACTATGAAGATTGGATAAGCCCTAAGCTAATAAATGAGTGGACTGTATTTTATGGTATCGAATATTTAAATGTCTGGTTTACAATGGTTGTATGACAAAATATGTATGAAAAGATCGTGCGTCCGAAAAGTAAGAGGGTAAGAGGGTCCGGACAACCGAAGATGACGCATTTATACGTGGTGTCGCCGCTCCCCGCGCTCCTCCTCTTGCACCGATGTTGCCAGCTTCAATAGCCGCAACAGTACCTAGATAACTACATAAGAGAGTAAGATGATCCTTGGGAGAGCCACCTTTCCATTCTAATACAGGCTATTGATGGATTAATAATATAACTACTTAATTGCAAAAAAATAGAAAAATAACTAACTTCATCTAGTAAGTTATTACAGATTTTAGTATCCATCAAGGTTTTTCTAATTGATAACATAATAATTCAAGTCGTTATCGTGAACTTGTGATTTTGGTTCCAAATTTGATAAACCCGGATGTTTACGGAACCCTAAAATTAAATCGATGTCACATCAAGACAGGAAGTCCCGCCAGAGTATTGGTTTTGTTTCCGAAATGAGCGTAAAAACCTGTTCTGTGTTGACAAATTAAAACTCGATGAAGCCATGTATTTTCTCACCTCTACAACTAACGGAAATTTGTTGACAATTCTTTACTGTTCTGTAGAAAACTTAAATAATCCAAATACTTAAATATTTAGTTTTTCTTGTAATCTTTTCTAAAAGGAATTCATATATTACCTTATAAACTTATAACACCCCTATTTTTGCGTCAGTGGTTGATTAAAATAGACTATCACAATCGAATATTCACTGCCTATCCATTCCTAACTATCTGCAAAATCTGCATACTATAATACCTACATACCTTATAAGTATAGAGGTAAACACCACATCATTATTCCAACTTTTTGGAATTCCAGCTTTATCGAACGCACTGTAAATCAATGAATGCCAAATATTGGAACAAAATAATATCGGTAATATAATTTTATTCCTCCTCTCCGCTTATAGGATCAATTACAAACTAATTAAATATGTACACGTGTTACCTATTCGCTATTACAAACATCGTTTCATTACATTCCGTGTTATTTCACATGGAAATCTCGTACGCTCATACGATTTTCTGTATCAGTTACCTGAATCAAAATGATTATTCATGTTCATACATAAATTACGTGAAATTATGCCTGCGATATTATTTTATCCTGCGAGTAACGAGTCATTTAGTGGCTGGGGCTTCGGTAATGACCCTTGAGGGCGATTTGAATTTTGTTATGATAAGGAACGCAAGTGGGAAGGTTTGTCGCGTGGTAATAGTGATATGTTTTATGTTACATAGCCCAGTGTATGTCGTATATATTGTCACAGAATACACAAAGCTGAAGCACAGTAACTTTGAAACCACGATCTTATATTTTTACGGCTATTTACGATTTTTACGAATGAATAGGGATGATAATGGTTTATTATGCGTAGAAATTTCTTCATCTGTCGAAATACTCTATATTCCTATTATTTTGTTTAAAGCTTGTACAGCTGTACAATAGAGCTTATGGTAAGCTTTTATTCTAACCGATATGATGTTCTAAATAGAGATACACTTCAAAATTTTAAACTTACATCTACCCTCTCTTCAGGCCGGGGTTAAAATCGATGTTGCAAAGCGAGCCGCCCGCACCACTACCCACAGTTCGCTGCACCGTTTCATCCACGCGAAAGGTTCTAACTTACTCACATAAAATTACGGAATTACCTTCTAAATCCGCCCAATTTATTTCCCAACTTGTATAATTTAATTGCCTACGAACAAAATACTTGGATGAACTTCAGGTCTATCGGTATTCCGCGAAATTTCATTTACAAATTTTTTAGCCCACGAGCTTCGGTAAAGTTTTTTAATCTCGAGCCAGTGCCGAGGGTTGTCAGCCGCAAGAATTACTGGTCTCCAAAATAATAATAAATGTTGTTGTCTCAAAATGGGGCGAGGAACAAAAAGCTTCAATGTACACTCTGGCTTTGCGGATACTGAGTTTTACCACGCAAAACTCGCCCTTATTGTGATGCTTCAGAGGTAGCGATGGAGTGGGTGTAATTCTGTGAATCGTGTTAGTAATGTCGACATGAGCCTATATGCTTAGTTTCGCGCCACGACGACGCTCTTGGGGGAATTTTTGGAAGTTCTTTTTTTTCTTCAAATTTATGGAAGCATGAAAGTTTTTGCGCTAGGGATGAGTTTTGGTAAATATAGTTTAGGGGTAGTGGCGGGAACATACACAGGTACAAGCCTTACTCCCGGAGGAGACTTTTAATAATTATGTAGAGTTTTGTATTGCAAAGAGCACTTTTTATTATTTTTAACCTATATAACATCACCAACTTCGCACTTTTTCGTATCAATGACAGAGCAAAAAAAACAGGCCGTAACTCTCCATTTCAAGCGCAATCGAAAGTCTATCCCCTACGATTCAATAAAAATAGTGGAACATTTGGAGTAACTAGCAAATAAACTCAAGGATGTCGTCGTATTATTCTTTAATAGACCCCCCCCCCTCTCCTCTGCCCTTCTATTGGCCGGACACTGCAGAAAGAAAAGGAAGGCTCTGAGGCTATTTCATTGAAATTCAAGTAGCTCATAAATTCGACGTAAAAACCTTTGAGAGACGGGAGCGTTTCCAACCTGGACGTGTTTGATGGAAGATTTATTTTCATCTTGTTTTGTTTACAGTTTTTGTTTGCATTTTGGTGATAAAATTAAAGTCTTTACCTTTGGTAGAAGGTTTGAATATGAACTTCTTCTTCTTTAGAATGAGGTATTTTCTTTATTTGATAATTTTTATTTTGGTTCATACACGAGTATGTCAGAAGTAATCAACAGAAAATAATATTTACTTACCTATGTTAAACTGTTAAGAGACAGTCCATAGAAGCCCACAAAGAAGTAACATTGTTTGAATCTCCTAAAAAACCTTAGAATTACGAACAGGCCAAGTCGCAACGGACCGGACGGCCCGCGCCGTATATCGGGCATAAATCCTAAAGGCTGCGTATGTGTAATGCCTCTTTATATGCTGAGAAGAATATGTTGGATTTCGGATAACGGTTTACAGAAGCTAAAATACATGTACCTAGCTATAATTTGTTATTTTTTGTCCCACATACCTGAGCACATAAATTATAAATATGAGATTATTATCGCTCTCAGTTTCGAAAAACACCTTCCTTATACAGCATATTGCAGCCGGCTCAGGTAAGCAGCAAATAACATAAAGAAAGCTATTTATTAGATTAATCTTAACCCTAGAGTGCTCGCGCTATGAGCATTTTGCCGCCCTCAGCAAAGAATGTTTATTATTTTGTGAACTATGCACTCCTCAAGGTCCAGCGCCTATGTAGCTGCCCTCTCGGTCTTCTCCTACATGTTACGTAAATTTGGAGAAATTCAGTGCACAGGTTACAGCAGGAAGAGAGAATTGAAGAGAGTGTATCGCACGGGGCGGCATAATGCTCACCGCGCGAGCACTCGCGTCAGTAAAATTCAAGTAATTTTTTTACAATTGTTATGAAATATTGTAAATTTTTCAGTGTTTTTTGGTAATAATAATGTAAATATAATGTAGGTATGTATCTATTTCAGTTTACATTTGATTTATGATATAACTTTGTTAATTTACTAACGAGTTAATTTTACGATGAATTTACCTGGAAAAAATAGCTGTGCCCATAACTACACGACGTATAACAATAAAATCTTACATATGGACAGTACATAAGTAGTTTTAATTGGTCCGGTGGTACAAATCCCCCGTTTTGTACCACTGGACCAACAAAAAACACCCTGAAGAAGAGAGGGTACATGCCTATAACTATATCCATATAAGAAAAATAGCAGGTCAAAAAAGGGTGCAATACATGAAGAAAGTTACTGTGCAACGAACACTATGTGTTCATGTTTCAGGACTGTGTTGCTGAAATAAATGCTGTAGATGCTCGATAACGTAATTTTTTTTTTATAATTTTGCGATTTATTGATTTTGTGTGGCTTAAGACAAATTTATACCTAAAAGATCAGAATTTTTCCCGAAGCATGAACGATAGCTCATATAATGAACAATTATAATATAAAAACTATAAATATTACTTTTTCTAATACCATATGATTCATTTTATTCAAATTATATACATTTATAAGTTTTAGTAATTATTAAGTGTCCAAAAAATACATTTTAATATTGGCGGCAAAATGCCGCCAGGCGAGCACTCGCGTCACAAAAAAAGGCGCGACTACTCTAGGGTTAAGAGGGTAAAGGGCAAATGTGGCTAATAAATTGAATGTTTTACTTCAGCTGTCACCAAATAAAGTTGGTTTTAAAATCACCGTGTAGTATGAAATGTACATCTTACCGCTATGAATGTATGAATTCAAAAGACACAAAATGTCCGACCATCAGTATCATCAGTGGTATTTAAGGATAGCTTATCCCAAACACCCATAACACTGCCAGGGTACTACTACACAGGGTAAGTATCGGGATACGAAACGACCCAGATCTAGAAAGATCATCCCACTTTATGTGTCCCCATTATTCCCACACTTACCACTACCACAGGTTATTTAATAAGAACGGATCAACAGAAAGGTGGCAGTAAAAAAAGATTCCGACATTTAAGGTTTTTTTTCTCTATTTTTTATGGTGCTCGGGTCTTTTGTTTTCCCTGCCTTTTGTAAGCCTTCGGTTTTGTTTGAGTAAGAGGCTCAGTGGGCCGCGAATAATTTTATTATAATTGCGTCTGAAAATCATTGTAGAGGCTCCTGATTTTGCAAGTTTCGTATTCCTTTCTTGCGTCGAATTTTCGGCCAAAAATATTATATCAAACCCCGAGTTTTAATAAGAACGCTTCTAAAGGCTGCTAATTTATTTTCTTCACTTTTTGGTGCATACTACATTATATGTGTACCTATACTATACAATACCTGCATTATAATATATGTAACTGTAAAATTTTGAAAAAAAACATCGTATCCTAAGAAACTTTAAAATCTACAACTTTTAATACTAGTTAGAAAATTCTACTGTAAAGCATAAAACTTCCATAAATTGAGAGGCAGATTACTTAGCATCAGTACCCATTGTAAAAAATAAACAGTTTGCAAATGAAAATCTAAATAAGAACTAAAGTCAGACCGTCCACTTCGCATTCAATCCGCGGCCGTCAAGTGCGACGGTCCTCGCTCCTTTCATCTTCATATCGCGTTTTTGAAAGAAACTCAACAATTGGCTTCACAAAGAAATTCATAAAGTTGGCAGCGAACGCCTCAAAATGAGAAAACGCACAATAGCGTTTTTTTACTGTAATAAACAGTTACTTTGTCCACGCGGGTGCGCGATGAAATACTGCTGTTGTTCCTTTATTTAATGTTAATTAATATTTTATCAGGAATTCAGATAATGCCAAAAATATATTCATTTAATAACATAATTATGAGATAAGTTTATAAAAGCTGTTTAAACTTTAATAGTAATCGTAAAATAATTATGATAAAGGATAAAACCCTTTAAATATTATTATAATTATAAAATAAAAGAGATATCAAATACCTCTGTTTGTATCTCTCATAGGTAGGTACGTAACATAACATAAACTGATCTATCGTAAAACTACATTTTCACTATAATTACCTACATTCCACCAAGTGAAAAACACATAATGGGAAAAAATATTTTACACTTTCTGTTTTTGAAAAAAAAAAACAATCCTAACCCAAATGAGTGTCTAAAACAGATGTTTCGAAAGTAGGTACATACAGTCGTTTGCAATAGAAACCAACAATCATGTTAACAAATATGGCGGACTGACATTGACAGCGTATTGTTTATGCCCATAGTGATGTCATAGTGTTCTAATTAGATTAAATATATAAGCCATAGACTATAAAATAAAACTGATTATATATAAAAAAAGTGTTTATTAAAACAAATTTAAATCTTCGTCTTCGTCATCATCACTATCAGAAGTGTCGCCGGTGACCGTAATTATAAATGGAACCACTATGTCATCGCTTGCCATGTCTAAAATGCCGTCGAGCTTTTTCATTTCTTCCTCTTCCTTTTTTCGTTTTGGTTAATTATATTAAGCTCTTGAATTTTTTTTAAATTGTATTCAAATAATATTAAATTAAAATAATTTATTAAATTAAAAATAAAAGATAACTTCAGATTACGAACAACACTAACTTTTCAATGACTTATAGAGTTCGATGAGTAAAAAACTAAGATGACAGCTTGTCAAATACTTCGAAATTTTTACGTTGCAAATGTTTTAACAAATTTAACTTATAAATACAAGTTAAATCGTGTTGAAGATAATGTGAAAACAATGGTGTGTTCGTTGAAATCAGACTATGTTCATAAATTGATCGAAAATGTATGTGATTACGGAGTAATCGTGACAATTTGGTTTGTTTACATGATTGCTGGTTTCCATTGCAAACCACTATACCTACCTCCGACGCCATTCATAATTATTATGAAACGTAAAATTTTCCTTAAAAAATTGCATATCCTACCACAGCTATGCTGCATTTACTGTTCCTTCCTCGCAACAGTATCAAGCTCTTCTCAGCACAACTAATATAGACACAACAAGGAGCGGAGAGCAGCGGCAAAGGAAACCAGTGTTTTTCTTATTAAATTTTCATGTTGCCTCATAAATAATAGAGTAGTTGTATCGCGGTCTGTTCGTCTGTCGTTTCATTTGGCGCTGCCTGTTCTTGGCTTGCACTCATAAAAATTCTCTCGCATTGCAATATTTAAGTCCGTTTCTGGGATTTTAAATTATCTTCAGCACAAAGAGTGGTGGTGTTTCAGCCATTCTTCATTTATTAGATGTAGTGTTTTCATTTGTTAATGTATGTTATATTGTTATGTAGTTTTAAGAACAATATTATGCTCAAATATACAGATAGGGTGTAGTATTGCTATCCATAATTTAAAAGGGGTCAACGTCTTTTATCTACCTTTTATGCAGATATTATGAAGCAGGCACTATAAATCCAAACTAATCTTCTAGGCAGACTACATAATCACACTGAACTCCGATTTCGTCAAACAGAATCTGGGAATATGGGGCCCGACACAGTCATACAATATGTAATCAAAAGTGGAATCAGTGGCAGTAACTCGGATAATTAGGAGAAAAAGGCACGCGACAGCCTATTCGACAATTCGGGTTATAGTAGCATGTTACTGTACGGTCTTGTGCAGAGAAACCTGACCCCCCTCGCATAGTAGCAATGCGTATGAGAGGGGTCAGATTTCTCTGATTTATACTGTACAGTCAGCAAAATTATGTATGCAACCCAGCGCAAATAGGTACTTTAATTTTATGGTCCACTGATGGGTACGTGAGATGAAAAATACTTGTGATTGTTTGATTGTATCCTGGTATATTTATTGGTTATTGGTTAAATGTGTTTATTGATTCATTTATCTTCCACCTATGAGTCTTAGGATCGAACCGTTTGCGCTCCCTGGTGTGGTATACGGTATACATGTCTCTTTTGCGGAGACGGTTAATTTTACCACCGCAGTCAGTCTTACTAGACAGTATTAGTGGTGATTGGTGCTCGGATGAATGAAATGCACCGAATAGTCAGTCAGTATCAACTACAATACAATGGGAAGCCAATAAATGATTAAGAGTATGACGGGTCACTCACACACTCTTAATGACGAAAAACTAAGTATCTCGCTCGTTGTATTAAACGTGCCGATTGCACTCTCGTTCATTCTTTTGCCGTCAGTATAGAGTAACCCTATATACCAAATTTCAGTACTCAACCTAAGCATTAACAACAAGTCCTGCTCATTTTCAATTTTATTCAACCAATCACAGTGTCGTATGACCTACTTAAGTTCTGCTTAAAATGACATTCTCAGTTGTGAAACTGGCAGTAGATATAACTATTGAACTACGCTTCAGGCGGCGGATTGAGGGCACGTGGAATAAATCTGTCAGTTTTTGCTCCCGACATCTGTACTCACTGTCAGAACACACAAATATGGAAATATGTTAAATTCTGGATAAGGTTACGTATTTAAGCACAGTTTTTTACTTGAATATAAGGTTTAATGTATAAATTACTAAGTACATTATTATATTTGTATACAGTACTAAGCAACTTCAGTCCAACTCGATGACAACTCAGCCAGCCAATGACATCGCTGCATTCCATGCTGAAGTTGACTCCTATTGCTTTAACCTACACTAATTTAGGTTAGGTTTGGAGGTTAGGTGTCACAGTGTAAACATTAAATAATTTAGCTCTTGATAAAATTTAATAAATACTTACATAAATAGAGTAGTACTTCATGACCAAGTAAAGTTTGTGACACTATTATACCCGCCAGCTATATATATACTTCAAGAATATTATCCATTCATTGTTTGGGTGACATAACCTATAAGTAATTTCATAAACAATGGAATCAATAATGAAATCACTGGAGGATATGAAGGAGCTCTTTGGGAGCAGCATGTCCAGCTTCCAGGAACAACTGGACAAGAAATCCCCGAGCCCCCCAACCACCACTGGACTTGCTGCAGAGTTCAACACATTCCGGACGTTTATCATGTCTGCCCTGGCAACTCTGCAGCAACAAGTAGACTTCCTGGCGCGGGGCATGGACGCTGTTGAGATGAGGAGCCGCCGCAAGATGCTGCTGGTGCATGGTGTCCAGGACAGCAAGGACGAGAACACCATGGCGGCTACCATCAAGGTGCTTGCCGAACATCTCGCAGATCCCGAGCTCATCAAGGAGGACAATGTGAGACAATGTCACAGGTTAGGACGCAGTGTAGGTGACAAGGCCAGACCCGTTGTGTTAAAACTGAAGGAGGCTGCAGTGCGAGACAAGATTTGGTTCTCCAAGACCAAACTCAAGGGCACTGGAGTTACTTTGACGGAGTTTTTAACCAAGCCGCGTCACGATACATTCATGGCGGCTAGACAGCGAGTCGGTGTGACGCGATGCTGGACGAGGGATGGGTGCGTATTCGTGCTCAGCCCGGATGGTAAGCGGCACCGAGCAGTCACTGTCGCCGAGCTCGATGTGGTGTGTCCGCCGTCGCCGGTAGCAGGATCGTCGTCGTCCGATAATGCATCGACAGACGTTGCTAAAAGGAGTGGTGAAAGACCCCCATCCACTAAAGCTCGTCCAAAACGGGCCAACATTCAGAAATCTTCGTGATCATCTTAGTGTTCCGCTTTAGTCTCTGTTTTGTTCATATTTTATTATTCTACCTGTAAATTTCACTTTTGTAACTTGTTTTTGTTTCCATTATTGATAAATGTCACAAATTTTAGCTGTCATTTAGTTGACTTTGACATCTATCACAGACTATGTTTATTTTTATTTATTCTATGATAGTGCTTTGAAACTTAAAATATTTATATAACGTAGTCTGTGGCTATCGAATTCGGACAGCTGGCGGGTGTATGATACGACTTTGTAGTACTTGCGTATAGTGCTGCTTTGTTAATATTAGGCACATATTATTTAGTTTAACTATTTGTTTAGATATTATTTATATTTATATTATATTATAATTAATTACATATACTATATAGGTACTTGCAAATTATGTCCATACTGAATGAAAGCACTGATGTTGAAAACTACCTCTCTTGTACGTCCGATGATGAGCTGAACAGCACAGGTAGTAGTTTTCTAAGTATCCCGTCCCTATCAGAAACCCTTATTTCGAATTACTCTGATGTTCCAAAAAATTTTAATGTCATTCACTTCAATGCCCAAAGTATTCCGGCCCACTATTCTGATATGCTGGCAACGTTTGATAACAAAAATGTCCATGCTATATTAGTTTCCGAATCCTGGTTAAAACCATGTCTACCTACAACATCATATTCTCTCCCTGGTTTTCGGCTAATTCGAAATGACAGGACTGGCAGTGGAGCGGGGGGAGTGGCTATTTATCTTCGTGCCCACATTCCTTTCACTGTCATAAGTATGTCCGCACAACCCCCTCCACAAAATTCTGGTGAACACCTGTTCATAGAGGTAACTCTTTCACAGCAAAAAGTCTTTCTCGGAGTCTACTACTGTCCCACTCTTCGTTATAACTTTTTTCCCTCATTTGAAAAGCTTCTTGAAGACTTTACTTCCACTTACTCTCATATAATTTTAATGGGTGATTTTAATACTTGCCTTCTCAAAAACGATACCCGTTCTTCGTCTCTAGTGTCAATCTTGAATGCGAGCAACTTAAATATTCTTCCCCTCCATGCTACGCATCATTTCCCCAACTGTAATCCGTCTCTTCTAGATCTAATAATAGTTTCCTCCAATAATCACGTTGCTAAATTTGGTCAATGCAATGCCGATGCGTTTTCGTATCATGACTTGCTTTATCTTTCCTACAAAATTCGCCCCCCTAAAGCCAAGCCGAGGATACTTCTGCAACGATGTTTTGGTAGCATGGATGTAGAAAAGCTGCGGTCTGATGCTGAAAAGCTAGATTGGGGATCTATCCTAAGCGCCAACTCAGTCGACGATAAAGTGGAGCTTCTCAACTCTTTACTGGAAGACCTTTATGACAGACACGCTCCAGTCAGAGCAATTAAAATGAGACACTTGCCAGCTCCGTGGCTTACTGACGACATAAAAGCTCTGATGCATCGTAAAGCTTCATCAAAATGCAGATTCAAGTGTAATCCTACAGACCTCAACAAAGACAAATATATTCTAGCAAGGAATCGCTGCAACAAGGCGTGTAGGGACGCTCAACGACGCCATATCCACGAATCTGTACAAAATGGAGATCCGGTTAAAGTCTGGAAATTCCTTAAAACATTAGGAGTTGGGAAAATTCAACATAGCTCTTTCCCCAAAGATATTAATATAGACTCATTGAATCAACACTTTTCCTCAAGCTCATTTCTCAGTGGATCTAGTAAATCTGATACACTTTCTCGTCTCTCATCATTGCCAACTCCTAACTACCCCCCTTTTACTTTTAGCCAATTTAGTGAATGTGATGTTAAGAAGAACTTAGTTTCCATTACATCGAATGCAGTTGGAAGCGATGGTGTTAGTCGAAACATGATCATCCCCATTATTGATGTCGTCGTCCCAATAATAACCCACATCTTTAATTTTTCAATTAATGCAGAATCTTTCCCCGTAATATGGAAAGATGCACAAATTACTCCCATTCCTAAAAAATCCAACCCCTCCTCATTCTCAGATTATCGTCCCATCTCTATTTTAAGCTTCCTCTCCAAGGTGTTTGAACGATTGGTGCATCACCAATTAAATTCCTTCCTTTCTCAAAACAATGTCCTTAATCCTTTTCAGTCCGGCTTCCGTTCAGGCCATAGCACGGTCACAGCGTTAATTAAAATAACAGACGACATCCGTTGGGGTATGGAAAAAGGTGAACTTACTGTGTTGACACTACTCGATTTCAGTAACGCCTTCAACACCGTTGACTTCGACATATTGCTAGGAATACTGAGTTCACTTAACATATCTCCAGGAGCTATTGGCTGGTTTCACAGTTACTTGCGTGGCCGACGGCAGAGGATACGCATTGAAGACTCCTTCTCAGCGTGGTGTAGCACCAATGCCGGAGTCCCGCAAGGTGGCGTCTTATCTCCACTTCTTTTCGCCCTATTCATTAACGGCATATCCCAAAGCATTTCATGTTCCTACCACTTGTATGCCGATGACCTTCAAATATATTGTCAATCACCTCCACAAGAACTGCACAATGCAATATCTAGGATGAACTGTGACCTCAACAATATCTCTGACTGGAGCAAGTGCCATGGTCTTAAGGTCAACCCTACGAAGACCCAAGTCGTACTGGTTGGCAGTTCGAGGCTGAAATCTAAAATAGACTGGCTTCAGCTACCCCTCATTGCTTTCGATGGCGTTACGATTCCTTTTGCTGACAAGGTCAAGAATCTAGGCATCTTTATCGACAGTAATCTGACTTGGGCGCCACAGATCGGTGAAGTCAGTCGGAAAATTTTCGCATCATCCGCCAGTTTGAGAAGACTGCGTAATTTTCTGCCTACCGCTACCAAAATCTCGCTTGCACAAACTCTTCTACTTCCGATCCTCGACTACGCTGACGCCTGCTATTCAGATATCACAGAGGAGCAACTTAATAAGCTTGAGCGCCTTCAAAACTTTTGCATACGTTTCATATTTGGTTTACGCAAATTTGATCACATATCCGAATACCGCACTAAGCTCAAGTGGCTCCCAATCCGCCTTCGCCGGAATGCTCATATTCTCTCCTTACTCTACTCTGTGCTGTTCAATCCCTCAACACCGGCGTACCTTAAAGAGCGCTTCGTTTTTAAACTTCACGCAGACAACAGGCCGATGAGATCCTCACAAAGGCTTTTATTAGAGCTTCCAACGCACACCTCTGAGTTTTATGGCAACTCCTTCACAGTAACCGCCATACGGCTGTGGAACTCACTGCCATTGGAAATCCGTTGTGCAAAATCAGCTTTTGCTTTCAAAAGACAAGTAAAGGAATATTATCTGTCCATCATTTAATAGTACCTACCTACGTATAAATCTTTATATAAGTATATGGTATGTATGTATATATATAAGTATCTATTATATTTGTATGTATGTATCTAAGTATTTATTATTAAAACATAAAAAATATCACTAGTATTTAAATGCAATACGTGTACACCTTCCTCTTCTACTCAATAAGTCTCTCATTCACCCAAAGGTTGCCTGGAAGAGATCGCTTTTAGCGATAAGGCCGCCTATTGTGCTTACTCCTTTTGTAATTTAATGTATGTTGTGTGTTTTGTTCAATAAAGTTATATTGTATTGTATTGTATTGTATTGTAACGTGGCGTGGGAATCTGGGGAAACGCCAACGATCATAGCCAGATGTTAACTTCTACAGAAAAATCTTCAAAATACACTCATAAGCAATGAAAAAGTCTCACTTACAAAACTTTGACACCAAATGACCCCATTTTTTAAAACATGAAATTAAATTTAGTATTTCATCAAAATATTTCCGTTTTCAGTTGATAATATCGACGGTAGAAAGGCAGAATGTTTTATCCGCCACTTTTGGCGAATATGAGTTATATACACCGTTGGAATCGCCTGATTTTTCTCTTTCGAATGGTGCGGGTCTCGTTTCGATCTGAGCACTTTTTTGGCGCTTAAGACATCGGTGATTTTGGAAATCTTAATACTTTTTTCTTGTATTATGAGCCACTTTTTTAGTCATTTGTATGTTCAAACATATATGATTAATAATAAAGTTATATAAAACATTTTACCCTTACTAAAACAGTAAAACACTGTGACTTAATTCATTTTAAATGAATGTGAATTTGTATCATTAGTTACTTAAGCGACCTGCCTGATTGCGAAATAAAACATAATGGATATAAAACTAAATGCCTTCTTGTCAAAAATAACATAAAAGCACTTAATATATTTTACGTAATTGTAATTTAAGCCTCACTGGCACTTAAACCATTTTACCGGTCAGTCTCACTCGCGGCGTTTGGCGGTTAAT
Organism: Plutella xylostella; assembly: GCF_932276165.1. Taxonomy (NCBI): domain Eukaryota; kingdom Metazoa; phylum Arthropoda; class Insecta; order Lepidoptera; family Plutellidae; genus Plutella; species Plutella xylostella. The sequence continues at coordinate 9,315,733 of NC_064005.1, forward strand.
ACAACTTTACCTAAATCTGGTTAATGGTACAATTGGCATTTAAGCGGTGTTTTGCGATTTGTAGATGATTGATATAAGTGATATAAAACAATTCAAAAGAATCGCAATGAAGCGGTTTATGGTGTTTAAGCTGTTATATTATTATTATATCCAGAAGGATATTGCGTGAAAACGCCAATATATAAATAGGACCGGTTGGAAAGGTGTCGCTTCAGTACCCCGCCGGGACGTTCATTCGGAGAGGACGTGCGTCTATGCGACAGTTGGCGCCGCGTGCGCAGCGTAATTCCGTAGGCACAAACTCAGATTCGTTCGCCAGTATAAAACTATAAATATTTTTTATTATATCACCAGAAAACTACATTAAATTATAATATCTATTATATTACGGTTCTAAATAATAGTGTTGCTATAATTAATATTTATTGAGTTATTAATAAAAATATGCACTTGGATCCTTTCTCCTAAATTGCTGTTTCTATGCAAGTAGGGAATTTTAACGTTTCTCTAAAAGGATCAAACCAAATATTAAATTTTCATAAAATATTTTTTCTATGACAATATGGTTCTTAATGTAAAATATTTTTAATGTATTAACATGACATTACTTTTTATACAAAATGAAAATTATGTATCAAAAATAAACTCTATCTAGTCAGAAACAGGATTTCTTATCTATATAAATATCTAACCGAAAATGTGTTCCCAAGCGCAAAACTTAACCAATTTTGATAATTGTTAGGTAATTATACGAAATAGAAGACCACGTTTTAAGTGAGTGACCACGAGTACCACGACCTGTTTGTATCCCATAATTTTCAGAATAAAGTATTTTAAAGAAAAGCAAACCTTATAGGAAAAGTTGGACATGAATTAAAAATAACTTTTACTCTAACTTCACTTCATCATCCTCCATCGCTGAAGGCCTCTGACTAGCCTTAGCGACCTGCTGATTTTATTAATCATAATGATTACGATTATGCATCAAGATACAAGATGCTTCTGGTATATTTGCATATGCATCCAACTCCTCAGGTTGTAGTTAGGATCATTAAAAACTTCAGCTATGTGGCCTTACCATCTTGAAAGTCAATCTTCCATAGTAACAAGGAGACATCCTAAGTTTTGTTGCAATGTTCTTCAAGATGCTTTGTATAGATACTTCATGTTTTCTATGGCAGCCGATGGTCGTGGTCTCATTTCTGGACATTTATCCGTTTTTGGAGCGTTTGTCCTTTTATAAATTTCGTTTGATATTAAGTTCACAAAGAAAATACTCGTACGCAAGTGCTTCTTTAGAATGGTCGTCTAGTTCGACGTTAAGTCTTCTTTGATGGTTGATCATATCCCATGTTTCTTTAGACATACCATTCATTTTTTTTGTGTTCCTTGTGTCTTATTATTTCTTCGCAAATTTTTAACATCACGTCTTCGATGCCAAACCTTTGATCTTTGAATGAGACCTCGTCCAGACTTAGTAGATGGTATTTGTTGTCGATCTGGATACTAACTTGTGGGTCCTGCAGCATATTTACACGACACCTTTGGCAGATCTTGTGGCCTGCTCCTAAACGCCCACTATCTTCAAGCCGATTTTTCCATCGACTAAGTGGTGATCACTATTGACATCAGCAACCCTCTTATTCCTAACATCCAGAAGTGTCTCCATTTTCGACTAATTGACCAATCGTCGGTCGATTTGGTTCTCGGTCCGGCTGTCGGGTGAGACCTAACTCACATTGTGATAGCCCTTTGGGGTTACCACCACTAAACATTAGCCATTAAAAATCCTAAAGCATCGTCGCTTGCTTATCAAATCTAGCGTATCTTGTATGAATCTGACAGATAGTTTAGTTGGTAGATAGTTAGTTGGCGAGCGACGCTGCTTATGAATTGATAATTGCTTATGTGTCTTGCCCACAGTAACATAGGTGCCGATACATGGACGTTGACCAAGGAAACTGTGCACCGAATCAGAGTTGCACAGAGAGCTATGGAGCGATCCATGTTAAGCATTTTGCTTACAGACCGTATTCCCACCGTGGTAATTCGCCAAAAGACAAAAGTCTTCGACGTCGGTATGCAGGTCACTGAACTGAAATGGGAGTCGGCAGGACACTTGGCTCGAAGGCAGGACGGAAGGTGGACAAAGGCGGTGACAGAATGGTGGTATAGAGACGGGCGAAGAAATGTTGGTCGGTTATGATTATTAATTGATGAATAAGTAAACCTGATCACTTGGATCTCAATCTCAAAGTGATTTCGCGGTGAACAATATGTTAATAAAGTTTATATAGTAAAATAATGCTTCGAGAAAAGGATGGCACTGCCGTGCCCCCAGATATTATGAAATTTTTGTTTCAATGTAGCTGACCCTTCTTACCTACCTTCCCTGGACTTCCACAAATGTTTCTAGACCAAAATCGGTTCAACTGTTCTCGAGTTCTGAGGTCCAATTATAAGTTCATTTATTCTTTAAGTCATTCATCTTAGATATAAATTGCCTTAGTTTGGCGGTTAATTCATTCTTATGGAATGTTTAAAGTAATATAAATTATTATAAAACATTATGCTGGTGTAATGGTTAAATCTCCTTGGTCTTTAAATTGTTTTTACTTGTATTTTATTAAAATGTTTATGTCGTTTAAGCCAATTTTACCTGACTGAGATTTCAGATGCCTATGTCTTATGTCCCTTATTACAGTAAATAGAATATGTACATTCATTTTATATACAGAATTACATATAAAACTATTTGAATTTTACCTATTTTAATTTTCAAAGCCATAGCTAGAATAGTTAGAGAGATATGATTTTTTTTCGAAAATTTCAAACTTTAAATCGCTCTGGTGAACATTTTATGTCATGGCGCTTCAAACATTCTGCCTTTCCACCGTCGATATTCTGATGCGCCGATAAATGTTACTTCAATATTGCAGACGGCGTCATCAAACTAGCCTTTTCCGTTTACGAGTAATTTGATGCTATTGTCACTGGAACTTTTTCATTGCTCGTGAGTGTGTCGTTCACGGGAATTGATCTCCACTTCCCCGTATCCGTGTGCCGGTCCCGTATGCTGGCTGCGTACGGACCTTCATCAGGGCAACAATTATACGGTCGGCACCCGCGTCCCCGCTCTGGGGGGTCACTCTATATGACGAAAAACCAAGTTTCGGAGCGCTGCTTCGCGAGCCTCGACTGTATCGTTTTGTATTGAACGTGCCGATTGCACGACAGCTTTCGGTTGTTCGGTTTGCGTCAGTGTAGAGTAACCCTCCTGTCTCTCTTTACAATACGGACGAGTACATACATAAGGATATAGTATGTATGTATACGTCATAGGTACATTTGTGTAGAGCTAGCGGGTGCTGTAATGTACCTAATAGGGGTTAGTTTCTAAGTAAGAATTGCGAGAAAAGGGTATGATATGTAATGTTGTGTATGTATATTACAATGTGTAATTATGTAGCCATGGTGGCGTAATAGATAAGATCTCGTTGTCTCAATCGAGAGGCCGTGGATTTAAATCCTTACAGCCAGCACTGTCGGCGAAGAAAAACATCGTAAGTAAATCTACACATCCAGATTTGTGAATCCAACACTGGCAGTGGACCAGAGTAGTAGAAACTGGATCCAGCATATTTCCGCACAGCAGGCAATAGAGAAGTAAATAAATGAAAAAAGCGCCCCGAAAAATATAGTTTTATGTAAAGTTGTGGTCAATTATGTCCGGACTGAATTATAATAATTATGATTATTATCCGAAATCGTATAGGTATAATATATCAAACAATAATATGTGGTGGTATTTAATTTTGAGTAATTATTTCTCACGGCCCCTACTGACCTACGTTAATAAGTTGCAAATTGCCATTCTAGTTCCAACTCGATTGGGAATGTAAATTACTAATTTAGTCGACACATCGATTTCCGAACGATTATTCAATGATAAATATTCAAATAGATCCGACCATACCGTAGATAACAGATGACCTGGGCTGTTTAGCCAAAAACCACCAATTTTGTTTCAGGAAATTTTGTTTTAACTTTCCGCATACAATTTTATTGACACCCTTTCTGCATATTTTTTTTTAAATCTGCTTAGTGCGATATGTGAGCTACCAATAGGTGGTTGAGTACCTGAAGTCTACTATCTTGTTTTCAGGTAGTGTTTCTAGTTTTTTTTTAAATATTTTATTAAAACAAAAGAAAATAATAAATCGTCGTAGCATAACTACATAAAAATGATTCACTGTCACAACTTAGTGCATGATACTTACCCAGCTCAATTTAGACAACAAACTGAAAAAATCCGCTAATAATAATAAATAAATAAATAGTTTATTCATGAAACTGTACCCTGTACAGCAAGCAGGCAAGCAGGCAAGCTGCGTCGGACATAGCTTTTATATTCCAGTTAAACAAGTATTGTTTAAAATGTCACGTATTAACGGTTTAGCTGTCAACAGCTATAGTGTTTGATGTTGTATGTTATTACGATTATTATTAATGTTGACAGAAAAGTAAAAGTTGTGTCTGGTCGGCTTAACATATCATTTTGGTTAATGCTTGTTTTTATAATTTGTTGCTTTAGAAGTTTTGTTTTCACATTATCATAAATTACTGAGCACGCTGGGTGTGTAGTTTGTTAAGAACTGATTATGAATTTATGTTTTATGTACATGGTTCTGGAGTTTATTAGCTATCTGTGTATATCATCATCATCATAATAAGCCATCAATTGTCCACTGCAACACTCTGTCCTCCACCTTCGGTTCAATTGGAGTGTTACTCTATACTGACGAAAAACGAATGAACGAGAGCTGCTGTGCAATCGACACGTTTAATACAACGAGATAGAGTCGCGGCTTGCGCAGCAGCTCTCTAAAACTGAAACGAATACGGAAGCGTATCGTAAGGCCCACCCCACGCTACCCTTGCGTATTTCTTTATTCAAGAAAACGTTTAACTACTCCACTCCACTGTCAAACAAGCATGCCCCGGTTCTCTAATGACTACCTAATTATTAACCGTAATATTTAATGTAAGCATTTACCTCTCCCAATTTCTCAGAACAAACAACAAATCGAACAAAATCACTTTGTTCACTTTCAGATGAGTGTATGTTTTTTGCATGAATATACACAGTAAACTAGACTGTTCCTTTCCTCTCTGTATATTTAATTATTGTTTCTTCTGCTGCACTATCCGACTGGTTTAGGTTATGCTATCAGTCAGTCTAGATTCTAGATCCATAACTATATTCCCTGAAGATTCAGGTTTCCCGAGAGGCTCGACCGTGCCTCATGCGAGCGTGAGGAATCAAATAGCTTATAGTCTACAGTCTAGATACTTATCTGCTAGCATATTCATGCTTTGATACAGTTAGGTAACAACTTAGATGACCTAGTTTCAGATTATAGTCTGGCTCTGAATCAATACTTTATGCTTCACAGTTTTAATGAGCAATTGAGTGTTGATTCTTTCTATAATTGTTGTTTCATGAGCAGATAACGGATCGTTTTTATCTACTAAGGGTTGTCTTCCTGATTTAATTTATTGAACCTGTAAAACTTATGGATGCAATAAATGATTGAGTATTGAGTCTTTATCACTGTATCGTGGAACATAGGTAGTTAGTGTGTTTTGTTTTGTATGAAGTCGTTCTAACAATACCTGGTTATATACTTAATTAACAATCATAATGATAAACATATGATGAAATATTTTTAAATTTTAACTCATTGTTAGTTTTTTGCAAAGAAGAGTAAACAACATCTTAACTTAAACTCATGTTTTCTTCTTCAAAAACTTTGAAGCTCTTATTTTACGAATAATGCTTAAACTACGAAGCACGTTTAAAACTGAACCATAGAGCAAAAGTAACTGGAGTTTTAACAAGACTTTACTTCATCAAAAATTCTATCAGGGAGCCACTTGAGGAAGCTTATAATTTGCACCAAAAGAAAAAGAACTGCTTTTCGTCACAAACAGTGAATAAAAGGAGAAGTCATTTTTTAAAAGTATAAGTACTCATATAGGACAATTTAATTTTGAAAATAAGAAGGTACCTACTTAAAATAACATGTATAGTGCCACAAACTTATCTGTTCCGGTGAGAGCGAACTAAATTGGTCCATACCTCATTACTTACTAATGAATTTCATATTGACATGACATAGATTATATGGACCAATTTAGTTCGCTCTCACCGGAACAGATAAGTTTGTGGCACTATAAAACAAATCTTTAGTGCTGTCATACAGACGTTAAACTTGATTTGAACTTTTTTTCAACACTGACATAAATCGAACCTTCAGGAATGACATTGGCTACAATAAATTCATAATTAATATGAAAATATTATATTATACCTACATATTATTTATATTATACTTTCATGAATAAAAAAGAAACTAAGTAGATTCTCAAAACTAAAGAGCGGAGGCACTGTAACGATGTACTGCAATATTCCAGGCGGCTACGTAGTCTTTTCCGTTAAGGAGTAATTTATTGCTATTGTCACTTTTTCATGGCTATAGTGGGAATATATTTTCACTTCTCCGTAGCGTTGTGCTAGCGGCGGCGGCGGCGGCGGCGGCCAGTCGGCGCTCTCTCAATGTGCTTTGTTATAGCTCGTAATAGGAGCAATAAAATTTTAACGATACAATTCTCGATCGGACAGTGCGCTTAAAAGGTTTCCCTGGCTCGGTCAGGACCGTGTTACTTTGTGATTTATTGCAGACTTTGTCAACTGCAAAAAATAACAGATGTAAACAGTAAAAAAATCTGCGAAGGTTATAATTACAATGTTGTATTTTTATAGTGTTTGATAGATACAATAATACCTATGTGGGGACAACTCACACATTGATCCGCCCTCAGTAGGTATTTATATATCTATGTATATGTGTATCATCATTAGCCTATATAGCAGTATAATGCTGGACGTAGGCCTCTCCCAAAGCACGCCACTGGATGCGATCAATAGCATCTAGATACTAGATGTGTATCATAAGTGCATTTTACTTGTAGAAAAACGGCGATACGGCTCACGACCTATCTCTTGAGTACAAATTTACAGCGAAAAGCGGGTGGTTCGCTTACAACCCAGTAAAGGCGAAACTTTGTAATTATGTGTGTGTATATAATGTACCTATGTTTGTTACTTCTTCAAAACCTCAAAACGGCTAAACCGATTTTCATTAAATTTGGTATGGAGTTAGCTGACTCCCCTGGATTAACACATAAACTACTTTTTATCGCGGAAATCCTAAGTGTTTTTTTAAGGCGAAGTGAAGCTCGCGGGAACAGTTAGTACCTACTTATATGTAATTTATCTGGAGTTACAAGTAGGGAATGCAAATCTCGCGAGATTGGGGCTCCAGCGAGATCTCGCGAGATTGGTAGTTTTGTGTGTGTTTTTTTTTCAATAATGACAATAATGTATTTTTTCTTACTCTTCGTAGATTTTGAGCAATCTTGGAGTGTCTTTTTATTTGAATTAATTTAAAAACTTAGTTATAAAATGAAACATGAACACAAATTAAATACTTTACAAGCAAAAATGATTGATTTCGTAATTAAACCATTTATTTTGGCCGTAGTTTATTTGTTTAATAGTATTTTAATTAAAAAGACACACAAATATTGTTTACCTTTTTCGCGAAATAAGAATGAATACAGTATATAAATTGTAAGATAAACATATATTTTTATTTTTTCACCGAACATTGTTTTATGTATGTCTGAAATATTTTTATTTAATAAACTTTTAAAAATAAACTTTGATTTACGTATCTATCAAATAATAAATACAAAATGAAACAGTCTTCGCTAATCTCTTCTAATAATAAACAAAAATATTTTAGTATTTTAACTTATAATTCACGCTTCGAAGAGGACGTTTTTATGCTCGATTTCAATGTCGTTAATCTCGCGAGCGTTTTCCCCCCGAGATTAATCTCGCTCAGAAAGGCCGAGATCTCGCGAGATCGAGATTGCATTCCCTAGTTACAAGCTTGTGTTGGGGTCCACCAACCCGCACTAGGCCAGCGTGGTGGACTACGCCTGAACCCTTCCTTCATTGGAAGGAGACCCGTGCCCCAGCAGTGGGGACGTGATGGGTCCTGCTGATAATCTGGAGTGACCGGCGGCCACACACGGTGAAACACGGGAGCGCGGTCTAAGCTCGGTTATCTGTTCATCAGCTCAGTCGGAGACTCATTACGAACATTTGTCTCAATTTATTGGGACGTGTTAACGAGTATTGGATTTGTTGTTTTACTTTCAGAAGTAGTTTGAAATTGAGCATTAAAAAATCTGATTTATTATTTTTTTTTTTTCTTTAAATCTTTATTTATTTAATTGGGACTTTGTTCAACAAAAGAACATGTCAGTCCCATCATGCCTTAAACTAATACAATCACAACAGTCTTAAGTTAAATCTAATCTAGTTAACTAACATCTCTTGCTTTGATACTATGTTTTATAAAGTTGTATACACATTTAGCCGAGTCCGACCATGGTTCGGCCAGAATACTACAAAATAAACCTATGTTATAGTTATTATCACTAATCCCTAACTTATGTAACAATGCGCGACGCGCGCGCTCGTTCCGGGCGCACTCCGCCAGCAGGTGCTGCAGGTCCTCACACGCGGCGCACGCGCTGCAGTTGGGAGAAGGAACTTTTTTCATAAGGTAGCCGAATGCATTTAGTGGAATGTGCCCGGAACGAGCCCGATGAGCTACATATTATAATGTCAGATCTACTCAGTTTAGAATCACAGAACCAAGGCAAACGAGGAGGGTGTGACTGAATTATTTTGTACCATATTCCCTTTTCTTTCGACAACTGATTGAAATATTCTTTAAAAAGGCTATAACACTTGTTTTTATACCTAAATACACTTTCGGAATAATGTGGTAAGATGTATAATTCCGTACCTTCTGTACTAGCGAGCTTAGCTAACCTGTCCGCCTCCTCGTTCCCCCTGAGTCCAATGTGAGATGGGATCCACTGTAAAGCCAGCTGTTTCCCATCGCTGCTTAGTGTGTGTAGCAGGCGCAGTACCTCATAGGCTATCGAAACACCTCCGTGTCCGGAGACGCATCGAGCCAGTTGTTGTAGTGCGCTCTTGCTGTCTGTGAACACCACTACTTTGGCATTTTGTACATTTTGTTCAACATATAAAAGTGCCTCTAATATAGCTGTTAATTCACTGGTCATTATCGACAAATTATTATTTAATTTTAGCATACGATTTTGATTTATTATTGATTATAGGTAGGTAGGGCAAAACACCCAGTAACTGACCATGTGCCAGTAACTGACCACCTTCCTCTTCAACTCCAATAAATAAGAAATATAGCCAAGCAGGGCCATCTAGTGAACATCCAGTCTATTTTGTGGTTCATTGAGAGCATTACTGATACAAAAGATTTTGCCAGCCGCCAACAGATGGATAGTGAGCGATCGAAAAAGTTCAGTTGGCGCGCGAACCGAGTAAATTGCAGTTGTGACTAACGTATTTGTTAAGGTAAGTGAATTTTTTGATCGTAAAATTTACCATGAAAAAAATTGAAATCATTGAAAGAAAAAATTATACCATATAGATTTAATTATAAAGATTACGTTTTTGATAAGATTCAGCTTGTTATTTCCCGTTTGATTGTTTTTAATGGGGTGGACAGTTACTGGACGACAAAACAGCGATTTTCCAATAACTGACCACCTATGTCGGTTATTGGGATTTTTGGTTGAAGCTGAATTTAGGCAAAATAAGAACGTAATATTAAAGCTCATATGTGCCATTTTCTTGTGTCAAAATATGAGCATTCTATCTTCACTCCTTCCATTTACTGACATAGGTGGTCAGTTATTGGGTAAATTGGTGGTCAGTTACTGGTATTATTATATATGATATATTTTTACAGCTTTCAGCGAGATGAAGAAGCGCCAAGATAGCAAAAAAAGTATAGAAAAGGCAATTCCACTTGTCTGAGACAAACTAGGATCAACAAGACATTCCAAAATAATTCAGGGTGACATGCAAGCACCTTTTAAAATATAGAGAATTCAAAAACAAAGTCCAAGTTTGTTCCAGATTCGGTATTAGCTGATGAGGAAGATAAAAACGGTTGTGGAGCATACTATCAGCCTAGGATAATGTGGATTCTCCAGGATAAAGACAGATGTCACCATTTTTCCTTAAAGATAATCCTTGGAGCAGTCCCTTCAAGAATGCAAGACCAGGAGACAAATGGTTTTCACCATCTCACTCTATGAAAAGATACTCAAATGCTATCTTCAGAACAGCTGAAGGCGTACCTAACCAATGCCAGCGCTTGTGAACCAGATGAAATTGGTTCCCCGAGCACAAAAGCACTTGGCGAACAAGACCTCAATGACGCTATTAATGACCCAACCCGAATATACGTTACCGACGAAACGCGCCTCCACATTTTTCCAAAGACAGACAAAGCCACTTCAGCAAAATAGGAAAAAGAAAGCATCACTACAATGCTAGCACCCTCAGCACCAACACGCCCTTCAATGGCATTATGAACAGCCAGCGGATTTCAAACAGAACGGTAAAATTGGCACACAAGAAATGGGGCATTCTTCTATAAGTTGTTACCACGACCAACACCCCAGCCATTTGGAACCGATACCACAACTATCCGGAATCCACTGGCAACGCTATACTATCATTGGCAGACACATTAGTCCAGCAGCGGAAAATGCAGAAAGTACAGCTATGTTCTGCTTCTGTGACGCCTCTTCAACGAGGCAAAGATTCCCTGTCCCCCTTGCAGAAATGACTACTCCTGTCTTTGGCCAAATACTTACCTACGAAAGCACGTTTCAACAGCATCCTAAATATTCCAGTTGAATCCTTAAAAAAGTCATTGAAATCCCGTTCGTCAAGGCATCCATCTTTGTATCCTGAAAAACTAACCCCCAATATCTGATTCGGTCATAATTACAATGGCTAGCCTCAATGACTCTTTAAGCCGCACTGAAAGTCTCTGGGTGGGGTTTCAGCAATAATGAAAACCATCTGTCTCTGGTCCTACATCCTTGAAAGGACCGGCGGGGAAAGGGCCTACTTTCCGGCGGGGAATTTATGTTTTCCCAGGCCGACAATACAATCCGCCACGATTCCTCCTCCTCATCAGTTGATACCGAATATGGAAAAGACCGGCTTTAGCGCTTGGATTAGCTACTTTATATTTAAGAAAATGCTCGTTTCTGGCACCATGAATGCTTCATGGGCCTGTCCCACTGATCCTGGCTTGTTCCGGACAAACAAAATCGCCCTTTCTGTGACTTATCTGAAGGTACTACATTGGGGCCACTTAATCTCCCTGAAAGCTGTAAATTTAAAATGCGTGTTCACTATGTGCATGTGTGTTTATTCCTTTGTTTTAGTATTTAACAAAAATGCATAAACTTGTGTTTTTAATAAATAAATGGTTGATTATTAGGTTAAGATATCATTTAAATTATGCATTAATCTGATTAATTAATTTAATGCACTTTTCAGTTAAGAAACCTTGAGCAAAAGTGATGTGTCACACATTAAAAGAGACCAGAGGATCGGTACTATTACATGAAGTAATCAAATAAATAAATAAAAATAAGATTTAATCATAATTCCATTTTTAAACCATTTTAAATTGGTGGTCAGTTACTGGCATCGAGTGTGGTCAGTTACTAGATTTTAGTGGTCAGTTACTGGGAAAATCGCTACTTTTTGTTTGCAAAAATATATAAAAAAATGTGTAACTTCTACATGTTTGCTATTTACTCAGGAATGTAGCTCTGTTATTCTAGTTTCTAAAACAAAAATCGGATTTAATAAGCGATAAGAATTGAGCCCGCTACAGATAAATTACGTGAACAACTCCCTTAAGGTGGTCAGTTACTGGGTGTTTTGCCCTATATTATTTCTTTTTTGGATGGTTCGTTAAAACTTTATTTTTTATTTAAGTAGGTAGATATAGAGTTGTATTTTAATTCATTTGCACTAAAAAAAACTTTATGTTTATAATCCGCCTAGTTGCTCAATATTTTTTTACTATTTCCATAGTTTCCATTACTGCTTTATTTGGCCTGAATCCTGATTATTCGCTAGAAGGTATTCGTTTGTATCGTTTAAAAACTGTAAAACGTTATAGCCGCGTCCAAAATCCGAATATTTCAATTACTATTTTCAATTGATACCTTTCAATTGAATCGAGTAATATTTCCTATGATAACTAAATACCAATATTTTATATTTGTTCCTGTCTTCCAACCGCCACAATCACCTTGTAAATAAAGCATAATAATTTATGTAGATCCTACTTATATTATAAAGGCGAAACTTTGTAAGTATGTGTGTGTATGTACCTATGTTTGTTACTTCTTCAAAACCTCAAAACGGCTAAACCGATTTTCATTAAATTTGGTATGGACATGGAGTTAGCTGACTCCCCTGGATTAACACATAAACTACTTTTTATCGCGGAAATCCTACGTGTTTTTTTTAAGGCGAAGTGAAGCTCGCGGGAACAGTTAGTACCTACTTATATGTAATTTATCTGGAGTTACAAGCTTGTGTTGGGGTCCACCAACCCGCACTAGGCCAGCGTGGTGGACTAGGCCTGAACCCTTCCTTCATTGGAAGGAGACCCGTGCCCCAGCAGTGGGGACGTGATGGGTCCTGCTGATAATCTGGAGTGACCGGCGGCCACACACGGTGAAACACGGGAGCGCGGTCTAAGCTCGGTTATCTGTTCATCAGCTCAGTCGGAGACTCATTACGAACATTTGTCTCAATTTATTGGGACGTGTTAACGAGTATTGGATTTGTTGTTTAACTTTCAGAAATAGTTTGAAATTGAGCATTAAAAAATCTGATTTATTATTGATTATAGGTAGGTATATTATTTCTTTTTTTGGATGGTTCGTTAAAACTTTATTTTTTATTTAAGTAGGTAGATTTAGAGTTGTATTTTAATTCATTTGTACTAAAAAAAAACTTTATATTTATAATAGTCCCCTAGTTGCTCAATATTTTTTTACTATTTCCATAGTTTCCATACTGCTTTATTTGGCCTGAATCCTGATTATTCGCTAGAAGGTATTCGTTTGTATGGTTTAAAAACTGTAAAACGTTATAGCCGCGTCCAAAATCCGAATATTTCAATTACTATTTTCAATTGATACTTTTCAATTGAATCGAGTAATATTTCCTATGATTACTAAATAATAATATTTGATATTTGTTCTTATCTTCCAACCGCCACAATCACCTTGTATTGTATTCATCATCAACATGAGTGTTGTTGGCTCTTAGATATAAATTTAGGCACTTGTTCCTTATAAGTCTTTGTATAGTTATTTCAAAAGTTCACAAACTAAGTATACCGCTATTATTAACTACTACTCTATTCTTTACCCACCACGACCCATGAACTATGAACATTAATATTGTAAGGTCAACCCACGAATCATGACATAAAACTTTACCAGCCCATTTTTATCTTTAATCTTAGCAGCAAACACCATTTCGCCTTTAGTGTTGAGAATGAGAAATTAGTGAATAAAATTACAAAAAGTTTGATTGAACAATAACAAATTGACTTCAAGCAGATTTTCGCATTCATACCTATAATATTATGTTATAACTGTGCCAACCTATCTGTTTAAAATTGATTACTAGCATTAAAAATATTACGTTAAACATGATTTTTTTTGATTACAAGTCTCCAAATGTCACCATAAATGGCGGACAAGTCTGACATTATTATCCGGTTGATCTTTGTAAAAAAATATCTAACCATTCTCGGTGTAACAAAACGTTAACCGATACTTATGGTAATGTGGCCTTACAATCTCATTATTTCCGATAAAGCTATTCTTTACTGTCGAAACTGAACCCTTTGGCCATTAAACAGGCGAGCTGATTACGAAATAGCGTGCATGGGATTTCATATTTTGTTAGTCATTGATTTTGTGTGCAAAGAAATATAAAACAAAGATGGTACAAAAGAACATAATTTTTCGGTGGCAGGTTGCTTTTTATTGACTTTTTAGATAGATAGATAGATAGAATATTCTTTATTTGCACACACACATGAAATAAACTTACATAACTTAAATACTAACACATATGTACAAAAATGGCGGCCTTATCGCTTAAAGCGATTTTTTCAAGACAACCTTTTTAAGTTGTTTGCTTTCGAAACAACTTTAATTTAATTTCGCATTATACAGGGTGTTTCAAAATTGGTATACTAAGCCGAAACCTACATGTGCAGCATGGTATATCTAAGCCCGAAACAGAAATCAGAATCTGAAAATTCGAAAAAAAAAAAAAAATAATTCCATAGAAACTTTGTTGGTCACGTGACTTTTTACTATGGAAAATATTTTTTTTTTCGCGAATTTCCAAATTCTGTATATAGTAAGCTTCAAAGGACATAAGAAATAGAATAAGGACGCCTAATGTACCGTCTATGTTTATTATTCCTTTTTGTAATTTTAGTGTAAGTGAGCAATAAATATTTATCTATCTATAAAAATATTATTATAATAATTCTGTAAAACATAAGACCTCTACTTAACTGCGATGCAACAACGACTATGAATAAATGGTGCAACCTTCAATATGGCAGATTGTAATGTAAACGCTTTTCCATCAAGCTAAAAGCACATCCGATATTTTAGGTGCGTGGAGTTTTAACCTTTTATAGCTTAACTGTGTCAGATTTGTTATCGTTTAGCCTGCGTTCCCAGTGGGCTGAATATTAGTCGTCGATTGAGTTAGTATGGCGTATCGGTTTAGTATACCAAGTGCTCATTGTACCAGGTTCGCGGTGTCACGAGCGCCTAGCAACGTGAGTGTAGTTTGTCTACTGGGAAAGCAGTCTTACCTCTAACTAGCGACTCTCCCAGCTTCACACAGTGTAGTATAAAAAGAAAAACTATAAGATGTATTATTTACAATACAGACTGTATGTAGCTGTTAATTCATTTCAATCTTTCGTGAATCATCGCGATTTACTGAATCCCACCATCAATAAAATCATACTTCATATAATTATGAAGTTGAACTATTTGTGGTGGAAAAAAAACACCAAATTGTCTGTATTTCAAGTACCGATTGCATGCGCACGTCAATTCAGTGAATTTCATTTTCCGACGTCGAGTGACTCGCCGCCGCCGCCGCCGCCATGAGCTCCCGTCTGGAGGCACGAATCTAACGCCAACTTTCCCAAACTCTAAAATTACCGGCTCAAAATTCCCCTCAGATAAACGAATTAACTTTAAATTAGTTATGAGAGTTCGCTTCGGCTTTTTTCCCGGTTATCATTACAAAGCTCGGCCGTCGCTAGCTGCTATCAAGAAATTCTTAATTCACTTTCACTCCTTGTTGCGTATTTTTTAATGTTCCGCTCTCGTCTCTCTAAAAGCTGGTGTTTGTAAGGTTGTTTTTGCTCCCAACTGGTGTTTCGTTTCTGTAATTAACGCTGTTTTTTTCAGACACTTCATTATTTCCATTTTTCCTTCGTCATAACAGTCTTTGTGAGTCGTGTGCCATTTCGCGTCTTTGTCTGCTCGGGTGGTACAGGGCGTCTCGCGATGTCGCCTCACATTTTTACGCAATGAAATTCACCCCGTATTTTATTTTCTACATTCAGTTTTCATACTTGTGAAAATATGGCCCGCGATTGGTGGAACAGCAGGCGTTTTATTTTCTGCGGCGCGCTCCATAAAAATATCAGTTTTCATATTCTTTTCGATCGCCACGATTGATTCACTCTCGCCTGGCTCCCATTCACGTCGGAACAAATACGATCGCCTATTTATTTGAAGAAGTAAAAAAAGAACAACATCGCAGGCGATGATGGCGAACACAAACAAACTCTGTTACTGGAATAACAAAGGCACTCGGAAACCCGCCGAAGAAACATTTAATGTTATACGAGAAAAGGGTAATAGGTAATGGGGAAACAAAAAATAAATTTAATATTCCGATACTGTGCGGTATAAAGGAAACGCGAATACAGAAGAAGAAATATCATTTTTTATGCATATATTTAACGATATGGGTTTATGAAAATCTCAGTGTGAACTTTAGTGAATGCGATAGTATAGAATCTAGGTATAGACCCTTCAGAAATTGGGTCGTCCTGGCGTCGAACAGACATCCGGTCCTCGGCCTTCCTCACCCAGCCTCAATCTGCCTCTACCTGTCATTTGAAGCCTGTTGACACATTTTATACTGCCCCTGTAATTTTCCTCATCCTTACCATTTTTATACTGGAACTTTTTTATGAAAAATAACACGATTCCCCATTACCTTACGAGCGTTGGTGAAATGGCTTTGACGGCCTCGTTACATACCTCTGGAATGATGATGAAACCGTGTCAGAGTTCAGCAGACATACACACATACACGGGATCTGATAAATATTGCATAAGACCAACTCGTATACTTTGTTACTAGCCTTTTACTACACCGCCGGCGAATAAAAAGGTTCCTTTTACAACCACCCGTGTACATTGGTACTTATTTTAACAAGGTTCCTGGTCCATAACTTTTCTTGTTAAGTTCCATTACGTCGGCATCTTCGTGAAAGCTTTACTTATCGTATTGATGTCGGCGTTATTGTGTCTTTGCATTGGAACTTTGTGTTTTTAAACAGTATTGTTCTGTAACTGTAGCCTCCGTTGTTTACTTCTGGTGTTGTTTGATAAAGATTTTTTGTTTGTGTGTTTGTTAATGAAACTCAATTTCAACATACTTTATTTACATTATTTTACAAACAAATCCAAAATTTTCATAACCTCAACTATAAAATATAAATTATGTCAACCGTATTTACCTAAGTATAAAGCCATTACCTATAGGCACTTATTTGCGTAAAAAAACGAATATTTTCACACTAGACTTGAACCATTTCATAAACTCCTCTGGACCCGGCACACGGCGCAACACAAACTTTTTGCGTTACAAAACTTTCCAAAACAAGACAACTCTATCCAACTTCACGTGAAATCACATATTTTTACGAAATAGCTGTCGATTCATCAAAATCACCCCTCTTGTTACGCTAAGCAGCGAGGAAATAAAAAATAAATAACGTGACGCCATCCATGCCCCGTAGCGACGATTCGACGATTTTAGATATTGCGAACGAACGAATGACCTACGGGAGTGGGGTGGCTTCTATTCCTCACATGTCATATGCTTTGACTATTATGATAATTATTTTAATCATCTTCTTTTTAGAGTTTTCCTTATTTTTTATTGTGCGTCATGTCACGTCAGTTTACTATATCCTCTTTCACTCCACACTCTACCATATTTTCTTTCATGTAATCAAGGCACGTCTTTCTTGGTCTTTCTCTCTAACGCCATTTCCACAATTTTACACTATCATGTAATCAAAATTATTGTATGGTCAGCATTTTAGGTGGCTTAGCACTCTTAATTATATATACGTACTCGAACGACACACAATGATTGATGAAAAAATGCGGTTTA
This sequence comes from Plutella xylostella, assembly GCF_932276165.1. Lineage (NCBI taxonomy): Eukaryota > Metazoa > Arthropoda > Insecta > Lepidoptera > Plutellidae > Plutella > Plutella xylostella. Next base: position 9,333,278 of record NC_064005.1, read on the forward strand.
AAAAAATAAGTTTGCCAAAGTGCAAAAACGTATAGCTAGTATAGCTACTTAGGAAACTCACTACATTTACAAATGTTAGGTAGGAGGGTCTAAGACAGTCTAAGCTGTGTTTGCATGTCAATCGTGGTGGACTCGATAACTTAGTGTTAAATATTCGCACAGAAAAGTTAAAACATTTTATATTTTGATAAAATTTTTAATAATCCGTGTTATAACTACAACACGAACTATGTTATTTGACAGTTTTAAAATCGACAAATTGCGATGCCGTTAACCGGAATGACCCCCCAATATTTCCTATCGAACCAGGCAATAAGTTCGAGTCAGGCCCTTTCGCGGGGCTTAAATGATTTTTTCGCAGTCGAAAAAATACGGGCCGTCTAAATAAATCATTCGGCAGCTCCGGCCTTTGTGCCACAGGTCGCTATTATAGCGTAAGTACGCGGGGGATTTATGGGAATAGACTTTTTGGCGCGACTGCGTTTTGGTTAATGGAGGAGGCTGGATGATGAATACCGCGGTTGGTGTCTCGAGCGGTTGTTGATTTAGATGGGAATTTGTCAGCGAAGCTGCTTGCGTGTTTAGTGAGGTCACTCTATGAAGAAAACCGGCCAAGTGCGAGTCGGGCTCGCGCACAAAGGGTTCCGTAGCAGCAAAATTACAGTTAAATCAACCTATCTCAAAAACTATAAGAGATACTTTGATCAAACCAAAAATCGTTGAAAGAGTTAATTAGCATGCATCACCTCTATTTTTTTTAGAATTTTATACCCCGTAGTTATAAAAATAGAGGGGGGGGGGACATACTTTTTACGACTTTGAGAGCTGATATCTCAAAAACCGTTCACTTTAAGAAAAATGTTTTTTAGAAAACTTTATATCATTTTAAAAGACCTTTCCATTGATACCCCACACGGGTATGTACATCGAAAAAAAAAATTTCATCCCTCAGTTACATGTATGGGGGGCCCCACCCCCAATTCTTTTTTTTACTATTTAGTGTCATATTTTTGTAGCGGTTCATACAACACATATTCCCATCAAATTTCATCACTGTAGTACTTATAGTTTCCGAGTAAATCGGCTGTGACAGACGGACAGACGGACAGACGGACATGACGAAACTATAAGGGTTCCGTTTTTGCCATTTTGGCTACGGAACCCTAAAAACGAGGTTTTGGTGCGCTGCTGCGCGAGCCACGGCTATATCTAATTCAAATTATCGCATTCAAAAGAAAGCTTTTTGGTAATATTTACCTTATAAAGTGTTTATTTCTTCGAATAGTTAATACTTTTTTAGTTATTTATATTTAATGCCTTGGTTTTCATCGCCATGCTTTCATTTCCGTGGCTTCCGTGGCCAATATTTGCTATGGCAATGAAAAAAAAGCCACGGCAATGAAAAAAATTTCATTGCCATGTCTTGTTAAATAAATTGTATTCATTGCCGTGGTTAGGTTATTCATTTCCATGGCCAGGTTATTCATTTCCGTGACTTATGTTTTCATCGCCGTGGTATGTATGATTAGGCAAAGTAACATTTCTTTACCATTTTTTACCTGTAATACTGGTAATACCGATCACTGACATTACCTACAGGACTAGTCAAATTACCTCTTTTTGCAGTGCGTTAAAACGGGTGCGTATCGCGATGTATAAAAACGAATTATATAATATTACATTAATAATAACAATCACAACATAATAATAATGAACGTTATGTATAAATAAGATCGGTGGTAGCTCAGTCGGGTAAGCGCCCGCTTCCCACGCCAATGATGCGGGTGCGTATTCCGGCACTGACATGTACCAATGTGTTCCTTTGAATTTAAATACCTACAATGTATACCATCACTCTTACGGTGAAGGAAAACATCGTGAAGAATCCTGCATATCTACCTATAGATTTAGCACATCTAGATAATATGTGAACCCACCAACCCGCTGTGGACCAGCGTGGTGGGAAATAGTCTAAGCTTAGAAAGGCAGACCTTGGGGATATGCACATTGCACAAAGGTCCCATTCGAGAGAGCCAGGTGCAGGTACTTACACCTCCCACAGATAGTAGAATAGAATATAATAGAACAAACATCTCTGCAGGAACTCAGCTGGATGCTAAGTGGCCTTGATGCTGCTTGCAATGGGCAAGACAAAAGTCATGTAGAGTGTTCACATAAAACCGGAGCCGGTGATCATTCGTGAGACAACTATCGAAGTTGTGCAATAATATGACTACCTGAGGCAGACTATTCGGCTAGGCAGAAGCAATTTCGACAAGAAGGCTGAAAGGCGCATCCAACAGTCTTCAACCATTGCGCCCTGCCAGTTATGACATATGGTGCATATACGTGGACACTGATGGTGGGACTGGTCCACCGATTTAAAGTCACTCAACGTGCTATGGAGAGAGCTATGCTTGGGGTTTCTCTAATGGATGGTATCAGAAAAGAGGTTATACGTCAGAGGACTAAGGTTACCAACATAGCTGTCAAAATATGCAAGCTTAGGCAGGTAGCCGGTAGTGGCTGGATTCGGAAAACCGAGGACCGAGTGTTGTGGCGCTCCTTGGGAGAGGCCTATGTCCAGCATTGGATGATTATAGGCTGATGATGATAACATGTACATTTCATATTATTATACCAATTAAAATGTACTATGATTTAGCATAAAGTTCATAAAATATTCTATCATATCACATAATCTGTTAAATTACACAACACCATGAAAACCTCTAGCACCACAACCTAAAGATAGGTGCGATGACGAGAAAAGCGAGGAGGAGCGGTTAAGTGCACATGATCATCAAAAGCGAAGCGGGGCTACATGGGGAGACGCTCTATGTTTAGGTTTTGGTGCAAGGAGTTTTGACTGCGTTATTATTATTGGCGCTGTGTAGGGAGACGCATAGCTGACCAACATTTGCACCTAACCGCACCTATCTTTATATTTTGGTGCTAGGTGTTTTGCCGGTGTTGTGTAATTCAGCACAGATTATGTAATATTATAGTATATTTTATGAATTTTACATAAAATGAACAGTATACGAATTGGATATTATACCTTATGAAAATATAGATGTCATAGGAAAGGTTTATCATATGTTGTGAACGTTATTAGTGTGAAATGAAACATTTTGTTTTATACGTCGCAATACGGACCCCACAATGCTACTTTATTACCTTATTATTCCTACTGTTAGAAGGAATTATTCACAACAGCTTTGTGGCCGCACTCTTATCTCGAGGAATAACACAGAATAGAAGAAAGTTGTCTATGATATGTCTTGTCTATGGACTGAGCGTTTTCTGACGTTTACCGGCATCTTGTTCTCGAGCATAAATTGCGCATGGCTTCATGATTTTAATTTAAGCGAATCCTAGAAAAATAAGCATAGTAAGTAAATATTTTAACGTTTAAAAGATTCAGAAGTGAGATTGGGCCTTCCGCCACTAAAATTTTCAAGTTTAAAAGTAAAGTTCATCATTTTCCATATTTCTGTTAAAACCGCAAAAATAATTTATTATTTTGGTAAAATAAAGACTAATTTCAGTAATAAAACGCTTACATTGTGCATTTTGGTGTGTAATACGAATTTAAAATCCAATCCTGTGTGCGGGAATAGACGCTTTGTTGTTTTATAAAAATAAAATATCTTACGATCACGACGAACTAACCTCTAAAGTTACTAACCTATTTTGTGTTGTGCATTGTGAATTGTGCTTTTAACCTGCTGGTGGTGAAATAGTAAGACTGTTGGATTGTTGCTATTATTGCATTGGGTTGCCCATGCAAGTTTGGTGAGCTGTAAATAACCTATTAACTATTCTACTGTGAATGCCTACTGTCTCCTGAAAGGCTGGCTATTTTATTATCATTGATAATTATTTCGTGTGCTTATTTTAAATACTGATTGACCGTGTTCTTATTTTGTGTGTGCCTAATTGCAAATACTGTGCATTAGCTATTTTTAAATAACTACTGGGTGTGTGCATATTAATTATTTATTTATTTATTTATTTAATACTTTATTGCACAAATATAACATAAGTGTACAAAAGGTGGACTTAATGCCAAAAGCATTTTCTACCAGCCAACCTACAGGAGGTACAAGAAAACAAGTAGAAAGGTGCAAAAAAAAAAAAAAAAAATTAAACAGGATAAACTAAATATAGTCACTAGATTATATATAGAATTATAATTGCTATACTTGATAAACTTAATAAGTGCTTATAACTGGTACACTTGAAGTAAAGTTTTGTGTTATTGTGCTTAGCATAAGTTTAATTAACATTACTGAGTGAGAATATCTAAAATAATAATGGGACGGCATAAAAATAAGAAAAGATCTCATAGTAGTAGTTCAAGTGCATCCTCTTCAAGCAATAATAATAAGAAGAGATATAAATCTAAGTTAAGGGAGAAAGACAGACGTATTGATGCATTGGAAGATGTAATTAAGGTGCTAAGGAATAGTGACCATATTAGAAATGATAACAATGACCGGGACACTGAATCTATATCATTTGTGCCACCTGTACCTGGACCTAGTAGTGGTGGTATTGCTAGTAATGGTGGTATTGCTAGTAGTGGTGGTAATGCTAATCTACCAATAGTGAGATATGTTGGACGGAACGATTTCATCCCTGAATTTGATCCTCAAACCACAAATGTCCCTGTCGAACACTGGATCATCAATTTAGAAAGCACTGCTAGGATGCATGGCTGGGATGAGCGTAACCTTATTTGCAACTGCACTTGTAAACTACGTGGATATGCAAAGGGATGGTATGAACGGCAGGCATCATTTGAAATGAGCTGGGATGAGTGGAAAGATAAAATTATAAAAGCTTTTCCATTTCCTAAGAATAAATTATCTCAGATCCAGGAGCTAGTAAATAGGATGCGTCTACCTAATGAAGATCCCATAGAATTCTATTACATTAAATTGGGAATTGGCATGTCATGCCAGATGAGTGATGAAGTTATTACTGAAGCAATCATAGGAACACTTGGAAATCAGCTGCTAGAAGTAGGTGCAAAGTCTGCTGGCTGTCAAAACACAACTACATTACTGAAGTACTTAGCCAGCATGAATACATCGAACTTTGGCGACATTAAGTATTCTGTGAGTAATAGTGAAGGAAAGACAAATATACCTTTGATATGTTTTAAATGTGAGAAAGTCGGACACAAGGCTGCCAGGTGTCGGCAGAATAAAGAGAATACAAAAGAAAATATAAATAAAGAAAACAATAAATGTGGCTTTTGTGGTAGATTGGGCCATACAGAGATTAATTGTTTTAAGAAGAAGAAGCACTGTTCATTCTGTAACATGAATGGTCACACTTTAGAAGAATGCAGAAAATCAAAGTCAACATAAAATTTAATACCTAATATAATATTAATTTAGTTATACCACCAGATATTATACAATACTACATTCACAAAATAAACAATACAATATATATATATATATATTAACTGTCAGTTCCGGATATACATAACTGTGCCTGCCCATTTGTCACAGCTATATTAATGGTGGATGGGATTTAATTGATGACTGACTTTTTGAAGTATACCAGGCAGTGGCCCAGTACCTTGATGTGTTGGTTGGTGACCATTTTGAGGTCACAGTACAGCATAATAATATATTGGTGGGTAAAATAGTTGAGTTTCTCCGCAATAGAAATGGCACTTCAATTGGCAAAGTTATAGTGAGGCTATTGGATAAGTGTAGTATACCAAGAAGTTAGAAAATTGTTTAATCTGTCACATTGAATTTGATTTGGAATTAAACTAAACTAACTGAAAAGACAGTCATAAAGTACAAGCAATATTGTATGTTATTTTATGAAGCAGAAGTTTTAATTAATACTAATGTTTATATTAAATATTGTTACTAAATTGGTAAAGTCTCCAACGTCCAGTAATTTAAGTCAAGTAATAATAATAATGGAAATAAAATAGCTTAAATTAAGTTATGATTGATATGATAAATACACAACAGAACTGCTGAGGTAACTTATTGAACAGTAATGCCTGAGGGAAGCTTTTCATCAGAGGAATACTTGACTGAGCAATGAGTCCTATACAGAATACTTAATTAAGTGTGCTTGCCTTCGGGGCCTCATCACACCAAAATCATATACTAATTATTATTGTGCTTGCCTTCGGGGCCTACATAGCATAAGTGTGCTTGCCTTCGGGGCCTACACAGCATAAGCGTGCTTGCCTTCGGGGCCTACACAGCATAAGTGTGCTTGCCTTTGGGGCCTACATAGCATAATCGTGCTTGCCTTCGGGGCCTACATAGCATAAGTGTGCTTGCCTTCGGGGCCTACACAGCATAAGCGTGCTTGCCTTCGGGGCCTACACAGCATAAGTGTGCTTGCCTTTGGGGCCTACACAGCACAAATGTGTTGCCTACGGGGCCTAAACACTATGCCTATGGGGCCTGAACATGTTGCCTGTGGGGCCTAGACATAATGCCTACGGGGCCTGGACATAATGCCTATGGGGCCTAGACATAATGCCTATGGGGCCTGACATGTTGCCTGTGGGGCCTAGACATAATGCCTACGGGGCCTAGACAATGCCTACGGGGCCTAAACAATGCCTACGGGGCCTAGACATAATGCCTACGGGGCCTAGACATAATGCCTACGGGGCCTAGACATAATGCCTTCGGGGCCTAGACTCAATGCCTACGGGGCCTAGACACAATGTCTACGGTGCCTGAAGATGTTGCCTACAGGGCCCAGACACAATGCCTACGGGGCTTAACATGTTGCCTGCGGGGCCTATGCTCATTACCTTCGGCGCCTACTAACATTGCCTTCTGGGCTTAGACTCATTGCCTTGGGGGCCTACGCATGTTGTCTTCGGGGCCTATATGTTGCCTGCAGAACTTTTCAGAGCTATGAAGAATCTCATTGTAAGCATGAGCATCAACTACTCCTACGAGGACGCAGGAGAATCAGGATTCATTTTTTTTATTTAGTTAAGTACTTGATATTGTTTTACTGGTAAATAAATATTTTAAATATTTTAGGATGGCCGAACTGTTAGAAGGAATTATTCACAACAGCTTTGTGGCCGCACTCTTATCTCGAGGAATAACACAGAATAGAAGAAAGTTGTCTATGATATGTCTTGTCTATGGACTGAGCGTTTTCTGACGTTTACCGGCATCTTGTTCTCGAGCATAAATTGCGCATGGCTTCATGATTTTAATTTAAGCGAATCCTAGAAAAATAAGCATAGTAAGTAAATATTTTAACGTTTAAAACTACCTTATTATTCCATACTATATTCTTATTTTTTTATACATAGGTACTGTCGTTCTTTCTTTCGTTCCAATATCTATCCAAATATTTCCCCCATACATACCTGTCTAAGTTTGCGTTTCCCACACAGTATTTTTAAAAAATTGCAGTGGATTGATTCTTTCATTTCCATTGTATACAGTTCTTTCATTGCCGTGGAAGTTTGTTTCATTGCCGTGGGCCTTTGTTTCATTGCCGTGGACGCTTGTTTCATTGCCGTGAACGCATGTTTCATCGCCGTGGCACGAAATTTTTAATCATCGGTATCTCGTTAAGTTTTTAACTTATTTGCTACCCATTTAGTAAGAACACTAACATTAACAAAAACTTTAATAAAAGCGTTTTTCTAATATAAAAAACCTTAAGATAAAAAAGTCCACGGAAATGAAGATTTTTTAGGACTTGTTGAAATCCACCCATTTAGCTTTTTGCTTTCATTTAGTCTCATCTATTGCTGTAACGGGGCCCGCGCCACTGAAGCCGTTATCTGTGTCACAGTATACCGCGTTTTGCAAGTCACTTCTATTCAATACAACCTACCTACTCACTCTGTAATAAACAAGTTCTTACTGGGCTGGAAATAAAGCACAATTTACAACAATCGTGGTCGAGTGTCACTGCAACAAAATTACAATGGCGCTGTGTTCCTTTCAATAAGTTTCTATAAATACAGCGCTTTCATGAAACCTCAGGTTTTTTCTAACTATATTTTAGTTTAGACAGTCTCTGAAGCTCTCTATAGGGTTGTTTGTTTTCCATTATAATTATTGTGAAGCGTAGTGATTGTTATTGGTATTTATTTATACTTTTAATGCACTTTTACTTGCTCAGTATGTTTTTAGAATGAGAATCCCTAAAATCCTAGTCACAAGAAATACAATAAAAAAATGTAGAAATTTTAAAAATCAAAGCAACCTTTCAAAAGTTTGTTTTGTAGGTAATTACATAGTGTATTATTTAAATAATCGTGACACAAAATTTATTCAGAATGACCCTCTAAATCCCCCCCCCCCCTTTTTGGCTTACTATACCAATTTCGCAACATCCTGTAAATGTACAGCTCATCACAACTCCCAGCTATAATTTCAACGCATCGCACTAATTTTCCCTATTTATAAAGAGCACTCATGACTCCGCTCCATACACTCACGGCTTAAGTCTTTATTCCGCTCAACCAAACACTCAATAATCTGAAAAAGCCACTCAGAATCTCTTCACGTTGCTTATTTATTGAGTACAAGTGAGTACAAGTGTACAGAATGGAAGGCGCAAGGATTTAAGTAGGTTATATCGATGATTGAGCGGTAAGCAGCTTTCGGATGGCTTTATGAGGATCTCCGTTGAGTGCAGTTTTAAGACAATTTCCAAATATACATTTACAGATACAGATTTAAAAAACATACATTTAAATATAGTTAGCTTTTTTCTGTGTTGTATAAATATAGTTATTACTTTTTTCTGTGTTATTTTAAATGGGATTATTGTGTGATAAGATAGGACCATAGGTATATTGAATTATCTAACCACTTGCTTAGCTTTCTTATTATGTACAATCATGTATTGTATATTCTTTCTTTCTTTCTTCTTTCTATTAATTATCAAAGGCCACCACCACTACCAACCAATACCACCAACGGGTCATCTTTTTATAATGTATTTGCTACGTACGTATCTGATTTTCATTAAGTGTAAAACCATGGCCGAATCGTTAGAAAGGTGCAACCGTATAACAGAAAAAAACCAACAACAAACACGTGTCAGAGTTTACCATATGCTGGAATTCACATAAATAATATATTATTACATAGGCAGAAATATCTGAAATTCTGTTTCACACACAAACTTTTCCGTCATATTTTTTTTTGCGTCATCTCATTTAGTTGCCCGGGAGAAGAGTATGTTTTCCTGTTCGCTCACTAGTGAATTGAATTCTGCGTAACTCAATGCTTATTCGACGGAAATTCTATGCAGTAGGCCAGTCGAGGCCGTGTCTTTAGCCGAAAAATATACCACTTTCTCAAATTTAATAGGTATTATGCATCAGGCATAGGAATATTAAGACACAACACGCTATGACCCAAGCAAAAGTATGTTATGAACATTGTAGATACTTTAAAAACATTTCTATAGGTACTTAATAGAAAATTTCCAAGAAAATGAATGGAATACTGCAATACATTCAAATTCAGCGTCCAATCCAAACCGTCTACACAAAAAATTACCCAAAAATTCTGTTAAGTGACGAAACTTTGTTATGTGGACGAAAGAAAGCCGAAACCAATGTTCTTTCCACCACCCCGATTCACTACCGATGTCAAGGTCGTACGTTTTCGATCGAGTATCGAACCCCATCAACTGTCGGAATAAGTGAGAGCTCGCAATTTCTTGAAGGACCTGTCACTCCGAAGGTTCCTCTCGTTATCTCGGAATAAGTGCTTTATACGTGCCATATTTAGGGAAACGCGGAAAGCGGTAGTAAATACCTGGTGACACGAGCCACGGATTTCACGATGCTCACGAGCACGAGGTAAAATGCAGGGTGACAAAATTTGTCACGAAATACGCACTACAGGATATAAAATAAAAAAATACTTGTGAATATAGTAGGTACTTTTTACGTTTTTTAAATTATATCGCATAAATACTGTGAAATATTTCAATTACACTAGTCATTTAAAAGAGCTACGTGTGAGAAGATAATAAAATTGTTATGAGCTACAGACTTTGATTATCGGGTATAAAGATACAAAGTTTTAAAAAATATAACAAAGTAAAAACATTTCTCTGTCACCAAATTATTGAAGGTTGGCCAGAATAAATAGCTTATGAAAAGATTATTCATTATATATTTAGTATTATTTAGGTATTACTAAAATCTGTGTTTAAATCTCATAATTATACTAAATTGACTGATTCTGAACGGTTCATCAACAGTCGATTGTTGTTTAGTGCCAATTTCTCCATAGTCGGTTATCTAACCGACAGGGATTCATTTATAAATTAAACGTCATCTCCATAATATAAAATTCATGACAGATGTGTCAAAAGTCAACCACCACTCCCTGGTTATGCTCTAACCGACTAGAGAGAAATAGGGAATATGCAAGTGGTTCAAATAAAGGTCAAATATTATTTATAATAAACTTTGTTGTTTCATAACTACGACTCCATCATTATTTTTGATTATAATTTATTTTTGAGCAAGTAAATGAAGTTGAAAAGTACAAAAAAACTTCGGTAAATTCTAACTTCCGAGAAACGTCACCCATTTTCTTAGGGCGGATGCGACGTCATAATTCTTTATATATCAATCTCAGAATAATAACTTCTTTGCGTTTGCGTATAGTTAAATAAATGTCAAGTGTAAACAAAGAAATGTTAATGTCACCGAGTATTTGTGATGCTCGTTGTGATCAGATACGATGGATCACATAAAAATTCTTCCAATACGAGTAGATCCTAGCCTCCTTTAACCTCTCCACTTCTTGTTTGATATGCTTGTTTGTTTGCAAAGTTTAAGACTTTTTATATTTTTTGTTGGTAGTGTATGGGCTGCCACTAGTTGTTCTATTGTAATGAGGCGTAAACAGCCATTCGCTAGTCAACGAGCCACTCAAATATGCTCCATATTGCAACACAGTAAAATTAAATTTGCATTGTAAGTATTATGACATGAACATGACACAAGTTGCTCTTTCTACTTTTAGGTTATAATGGCAGTCGTTATTATATTTCAAAATTTGTTATTTAAGTTATGGAAGAATTCTCGTAATCAGAAGAACTGGACACATTAAATTTATTACGCAGTATGAACGAGTAAACTGTGGCCAGCTGCGGAAAAGGACAGCAAAGACTATTGAAAAGTCGAGAGCCGTGTGCCCAAATATTAGGGAATATGCATATATTTTTATACTCTTATTCGATAGTTTAGATAAGGGGGTTTAGACCTTTGAGATATGCACAATGGTTCCATTCAAGAGAGCCAGGTGCAGGTTCTTACACCCCCACAGATAATAGAATAGAATGACCCACTAACCCTAGTCTCTCTTACTGAGAACCAAAGTTACAGTAAGTACTTACATACAATACAAATATTACTTTATATTCATATTGCCATAATAGCGTAATATTGTGTACAAAGGTCCTCTGGTTTGCGCGCTCCCATTTCAAAAGAGCTACTAGCAGCTATTTACGAGCTCCCATTACAAAACAGCCACTGGTCACACTTTATTACCATTACAAAACAGCCACTGATCACACTTTATACACTTCCTTTTTCGTTTGTTACCATGACAACATTGGTTTGTTGAAAATACAAAAGTACTCTGTGATTACTTGATTAGGTAAAAAAAAATCGAAATCTATGCCGACTGACGGGACTCATTATTCTGAGCCGTGAAATTAAACGATTATGACGTCACACCAGCCCGCCATCCTGACGGGAATTTCAAAGTGGTCGTGATGGTTGTAATTTTTTAACTTTCTTTAAAATACCTTAAATTACTTATTTTGGCGTTGAATTTTTTTTTACTATAATAAAGTGATGTAAAACTATCCAATAAAAGTATAAAAAAAAATTACGCATATTCCCTATTGGCTCTCAGTATCTGAGATTAAATATAGACTTTAGGTAGTAGGTATTACTTATTATTATATTGTAAAATAAGGTAGGTACATGGACCCTTATCTCCAGAATGTTCCGCCCGACACGAGTGGCTTAGCGTCGCGGAATACACTCTGTACTACGTAAATAATGAGCCAAACATCTTGTAGGAGGACACAAAATATATTACACATTTTTTTGGGTACCACGCAGCTAAGCTTTAATAAAAATTATAGGTATTTATTAGGTATCAAAATATTTTAAAAGTGCTTGCATTATTCATTTCGGACGCCTTCAAATATTATTTTCATGTTATTATGAACCTTGTGAATAAAGAGAAATAAAAACTTGGACACGCATAAAGAAGTAGCAATGGAAATTCTGGCAGTAACAGCACAGCACAGGCGTCTTGCAATAGTAGCCGAGACTCGATGTGCTTTAGGTGTGCCCAAGCCAAGTAGCATCATTCTCATTTACTGCCATTATACAAACGTGTTTTTTTCTTCTTTCCAGGATGCCAGTGCTAGTGCGGGTGATGTGTGCGAGCTGAGGCGATGCGGCGGCGGGGCGCGCGGGGGCCGCAGCGGGGCGCGGGGGGGGCGGCGTGGCTCGCGCTGCTGCTCCTCGGAACAACGACGGCCTACACCGACACAGAGGACTTCATCTCTGATCTTGACAAGCCAGGTTAGTCTATGGTTTTATGTGACGCAACCTGTCATTGTGACAGGGCGGCATTTGTATTCATTTATGCAAGAAATAGGAATTATACTTTTATTTTCTTTCTTTATGGTCAAAAACAAATGCTGTCGGTCTTTAGTCGGCATTGGATACCATAAAAACATAATTTCAAACGATCAAATTAAATCCCATAGACTTTTACTTGTGCACGCAATAGGAAACACTTAAAAACCGATTAAATTAAACATCGAAATTATAAATTCAAATACTGGCAACATTAAACAAACAATAACATTTAATTTAGAAAAATAACGTCGTTTTTTTAAATAAAGAACACGGATTTTCGTGTAAACATTTAAAAAGAATATGCGTTCGATGACAGCCGAGTAATTTTATTCATGAGTAATGGCAGTCACTGGCATCCACCATAGCCAGCTTAGGGATAGAAAAAAAACAAAACGTTCTATTTTTAAATGGGTTTCTTATTATCTTTCATGGTGATTATAAGTTCACGCTGTGATTTATCCGTTCGGATTATCGCATGCAGCTAGAGGAGAATGTAGATTATGTTTTTAATTAAGATACAACTATCTGCGCCTGTCACCTAATTTACATTGACTTATTGTTTTAAAGTTAATGGATCAGGAAACGAAGACTCACATTCTCACGAGTAATTTTAGATTAGAATACGGAAACGAGCACCTTCAGGACATTGGTAGTATATGTATATAAATAGTATATACATACCTAATTACGTTGTTTGTATGCCAATATGTACTGGCTTAGACTTAGAACTAACCTAATTAATGATTTAGTTTAACTAGTTACCTCATAGATTTAAAATTAATTTTAAAATATAATTACTAACCTAAACAAATGTTTGTGTAGCAAACTACTCTAGCATGTTTTTGTTACATAGTTTTGGACTGTTATTTACTTTAAGATCCACAAGCATGAATTTATAAGAATGTGTTAATAACAATCTGTTTTGTAACTTACAAATAATTAAATAAATAAATTGGCCTAATTTATTAAAACTTAAAACGAAGTGCCGGAAAATAACTATAATATTATTAATAAAATAAACAATTTTGGTTAGAACGCTGTGATTTTTTGCAAGTTTATGGGTAACAAAATACAATGATGCTAAATATTGGTCTATTTTCTGACTTTGATACTGAAAACTGTACTTATTATTGGTCCAGTTATGCGGAGTCAAAACAAACTTCATTTAAGGTAAGCCTCCGCATTTCGGCATACGCAACGGACGCGTCGCATTCAGTATTCTTTGTATCGAAATTCACACTAGGACGTCCTCTTCATCGGCATTCTTCCATACTTTTTATCAAAATCCCTTTGGTCCGATACGTACGATACCGACGCTTACCTTTAATAGACAAGGCAAGAAGAGAAGCAGCTTGCAGTATAATATATAGTTAAATGCATCCATCTAACTTCATTTAAACAGTATCAACAAAATACCATCGACCTTGCTCAGACTTGGAGCGTAATTCGCGATCAAGATAATGCTTTTTTACGGAACCCCGAAATATAAAATAGTCCTAAAATGTGGTTGAGCCGACGACTGCGGTATACGAGCTGGCATCATACGAGGGTTTTATTGGCTTCTGTCACGCGTGCCCTGAACATCCTGCCGGTGGATAATAGAAATGGTTCCGTCTTTAAAAAATTAAAATAAAACATAAATTTCCTAAAGGTTTTTCCAAGACTAGTTCGTAGATCTAATTCAATATACATATAAGTACCTACCACAAATTGCTAGCATAGCGTGAGACGCCCTCTGGCCCACTGAACCTACTTATGGTCTTTGAATGGTAATCCGTAGTCGCTGGATGGGGAAGGACTAAGACAGATTGTACTAGCGCTCAAAAAACGGTTATAGCCTGACGATAATGATAACCTTCTTTCTGTAATCTTTGTAAAATTTCCATCCTATAATTATGTTTTACCAACGCCTGTAAATGTCACGAAGTATAACACCTACCCTCCGACCTTCAACATTTGGTTGTTGAGAAAGTTGCGTTACCCGATAAACATTAACACACAAGCTCGGAGACACTTTATCAAATTGCTTGAGGCGTGTGTCGGAGTCTAGAAAGTTCTGCGCAGTTCAGAGTCATTACTGTGTTTTGGGAGTTGGAGCAGCCACTTGAACACGCGGTGTGAACAGTGAACACCTTCCCCTCTCACTTCCTCTGTTAATATCTTACGGATTTTTTCTTGAGATCTTGATAAATATTATTATTAACCGTTGTAAAACCAAAGTAAAACATAGGAAATTGTGTTATAATATGGGGAATAAAAAATAAAAATATAATTGTGTCTCTCTCTGAATTTTCGCTTAGAAAGTGACAGTATGGCTTTTATCAAACATTGACAACTTTTATCTATAGATAAAGAAGTCTCTAGTCTAAATTGGTACAGTTTTTGTCTAACTCGATCTGTTATGGTACCTAATCTTCCTAACATTGCCATTAGGGTCGTAACTTTTAGAATTCTACGACTGAACCCCAAATAACATTGGGTACCAGTCGTTTTTATATTCCAGAAGATAATCATATATCAAAGAATTAACATACGGCCGTACGGTGAAATTATTTGCTTTGTGTTTGTTACAGAACAATAAGTTCATTCGTATATTCAAAAGGTCATGGTTTGAACATTCATAGAAAAATACAATATAATAATAATGTACCAAAATGCTTTTGTTAGACGTTGTTTAGGTAATGATTCGTCTAATATTTATCTGATGCTATATTGACAAGTAAATATTATAACACTCAACCATTATAATATTTTCCACTCGTATATGGTATGTATACTATTACGATTATTCTTATATTATTATGAGTCTCAAATTTTGTCTGTGCTATTTACTTTATATTTGCACTTGCTTAAATACATCTAAAAATAAATATTTATAGATGGTAATATTGAATATTTATCAAATAATATTACCTTATTATTACTAAACCGACGATGGCTGTTTTTATAAACTCAAGCCTAGTCATTTAACACGTCAATATAATAACAAAGTAACATAATTACTCTCGTAAATTACTAAGAAACCTGAACTTTGACTGAGACCTAACAAGTATAGTGCGGTACTTAAAACTAGTAGCCTTTTTAGTTTATGATTTCGTAAGTATCATACACATTTATGATATGGGTAATTATAATAATATAATGTGGAATTTCGCGTTGTGTATTTTATTACATGTACTACAACATCTACTTATGTTTAGCCAAATAACTGAATTAAAACTTGTGGATATTCGAACCACTAAAGGTTTATTGTACCGTAGTCAACTTTACCCATTAGTCAAATCACTGGTCAAGCATTACAGCTACATACTTTTGTTGGATTTCCAATGGTTGTGTTAACTAAGGACCAAATAATCGGTTCCAAAAATGTTTACTTGTACAAAATTATAATGCGGAACATACAAGTGGTATAGGTACCGACAAACTGAGAGCTGAATTTCCCAAACGTATTCGTTCTTTACGAGCCTGCACTAGAGGAAGTAACGCGCGTTTGAAGGTTGTCTTCCAGTTGGTCGTAAAATGCGTTACTTCCACAACAATTACTGTGAAGCTGTTTGTAGTTGTTGGAGATAATAATTAAATGAAAATAGTTCTCAACAGACTCAAAACAAATTCAAAATTATTATAAAATCATTTTGGATCTACATAAGTAGGTACCTAAAGAAATCGCGGCCGGAAGTTTGTAAAATTTTATATAGTAAGTACCTACTCACAAATTTCATATCTGTCAGTTATTTGGCAGGGCATTGTTATTCTTCGTGTTTAAATCTGATTGCCATGCATCTATAACACACCACGACGCCATACATATAGAAATACACGTCAAACATTTTTTTTTCTATACTATAGTGTAAAACTGGGTGAACGTACAAAGTAAGTGAAGCACAGAAAGCTAATATGTATTGTGTTTTAAACCAGCGAGCATTGTGTACATTTTAAGTTTTAAAAGAACTGGGGAAGGTTTTGAACTGAATTTTTTATTGCACCCCGCAAGTGGCAGCGCGGGGAAGTTTTGCAATTCCCGTTTGTAACTCTTTTTTACAAGAATTGAGTGGACTACGCAGTTGAGTTGTTGACCCATGCAGTACGAAAAAAACTCTTGCAAAGATCGCGTTCAGAATTATTGTAATTCCAAGAGTAACAGATATTATTATATTTTAGAAAATGGATATGCTTTCTACCCTAATATATATATTTTAAATCTTTGTAATAATGTCCAGAAAGACTATCGGTAATAAAAACATGTAGCTTATGTATCTAGTTGTTATCTACTCCTTTATATCAGTGACATGCTAATCCTTTAACCAAGCAGACAAACCTAGTCCAGCTCTAGTACTCACTTGTCTACGACACAATAAGAAAAAAGGAGAACCTAACAGCGATAAAGTTTCAATGAATTCACTTGTACTTGTCAAAGTCGGGATTTGAACCCGAATCCCAGGAGTTGGAAGCGGGTGCGTTACCACACTGCTACCACCGATATCCTGATAATATTTTTTACTGTTTCCCATAAGTTTTTTGGGGACAACGCAAGGTTTTTGTTATGTTTCAGGAAGGGTGCGGTATTGTGAATGTTATCGCGCGCAGAATGTGCCGAGATAACTTACAGCTGTTACGAATGAATATGTTTATTTTTTCTTGGAAAAACTTCGCCTTTTCTTGTTATTGAGTGTGAAGTTTTTGTGCAATAATATTTTGCTTGTTTAAAATAACTTTGTTATAAGTTGAAATTCTGTTGTTTTTATCAAACAATATTTAACATACATTTTAATTAATTTTGATGACTTCACACGTGGAACAGACTTACGTTCTGCAAATAATCAAAGCAAGAAATAACTATAACCAAACTTAAGGCTATCCTTCACAGTTTATAACATAACGTAAAAACACAAAAATCCCAAATACCTACATATGTACTTATTAAAATATACTTGGCTAATATTTTCCGCATGGAATCCGCCCAAGAGATTGTACCTCAACGGTCTTTAGGCGGTTAAGGGTTGGAAATTCTTTTTTCGAATTCCGCCCCTGCCCAGCTCCAGCGTCGTAAATTGGACGGAGAGGTTTAAACAAGGAGGCGGGCAACAACAACACTTTTTTATCTCAAACCTGGAGGGTGACTCTATACTGACGGAAAACTAACGAACGAAAGCTGTCGTGGAATGGCCACGTTTAGTACAACGAGATAGAGTCGTGGCTCGCGCAGCAGAGATCCGAAACTTCGTTTTCGTCATAAAGAGTGGCCCCTGTACCTACGGGCTGCGGAAGACGACCACAATTTACGCTTGCAATCTGAAGTTTCAAATCTAGTTCTTACGACAAAGGTGATAGGATTGCAACTGAGAGAGACGCCACTATTCGGCCAGGAACAAAGCGCCCTAGGTGTCCCAGGAGTGTCTACACCGGGTAGTGTGTCTAACTCGCAGCCACTTCAACAATAAAATACTGTTTAAAAGAGCAAAACCGGCAAGTGGTTAGCAAAGAGATTTAGCGTCGAGTGCTAAAAAAATTGTCGACAAGAGTGTTTTACCTCGAAATCGGGAAAAGAAAAAGTTTTTTTTTCACGTTTTCGCTCTCAAATTTTGCACGCGTGAAGCTTAATTAAGGCTTCGGGAAAGTGCGGTGGAAGTAGAAACGGTTTCACTTTGAACAATCAGGTTTTTTTATGGTAGAGATATTCATCATTTTTGGGGCTTTCTCCCCCTCCCCCCCCTGTAGTAAATAAAAGGTGTTTGCGGCAGATAGGGGGGATGATTCATCATTTTAGCCCACGAGGGTTCACCTGGCATTTTTGTTTGGTCTGTTTGATGGCCGAAATAAAATCACCCTGCTCTCTCTTGATTACAAACATTGCTGAAATTATAAACAAGAGTTTTCGTAACTGGTTTTTATTATTTTTTACCATTATTTATACATATTATCTTATATGATACGTAATTCTTTATATTTTATTATGTATTATGTTTATCATCCTGTACAAACCTCATATTTAAGTACTACTTGTATGGGTAAGTGGAGCTATTTGTACAAACATCAAACTTAACATCATTGGTTAAATAAAACATTAGCTAGAAATACGGAGCAATAACTCATCTACCTAATACGTAGGCAAAATAAATGTTTTTTCATAATGTTTGCGTACAAAATGTAACCAACGGGAAAGGCCAGGCAGTGGAATAGCAACTGAAAATTTGCAATGCGTATGAACCGCGCTCAGGCGGTTATATTTCAAGTCTGAACATTTAATATATTATTATGGAATCCATCTGAATATTTATGAGAACGCCCCAACCCGTACCCCGTTCTACGTAACATCCCATCCCTATATAATTAAAATTAGAATGAAGTCAAACTTATACGCTTGAAACTTTTTTATGGAGTAACTTAGTGGCCAGTTCTATTCCGCGACGGAGGTGTAAACCTCCTTGGCACGCTCCAGTCTGAATTTCAAATTCAATTTTGGAATGCATTCGTTGAGTTGGCAGTTTGGATGTTGTGTGAATCTCGGCGAAACGGTTCGATTGCAGCGATTGCTAAAATAGCCATGTTTAGAAAATTCGAGAGAAATTTCGAGAGAATTATAGCTATGGTTACAAACGAATACCTAGCTATGCCATATCTGCTGCAATGTCATTTCATTTTACTAAGTGCGCAATTATGTTTACTGTCTAACTGCTACTTCAAATATAAATAAAATATACTATAGGTTCTCTGAGGAATATAACCCCAAGTAACCCTATCGACTGTTACATAATTCTGGTTTAATTATGCTCCGGAGCCAAAAAACACGTGAGCATCCGAATTTATGACCGAATCAGAGTGCCAATCGATATCCTGGCATCGGAGGCAATCTCCAACGCAATTGCAATCTTAACATCAGAGGGAAAAGAACGTTTGTCGAATGGGAGATAGTTATTTGTGTTGACTAAACGTACGGTTCGTAATATGAAATGAGCGCCGTAACAGGCATAATAAATACTCTGTATGGAACCTCCGTGGAGCAATGTGTGCTTCATACTTACTGTTATATCATTGTATGTAGTTCAAACAAATATGCTTACGGGAATTGAAAAAGTTCCAGTGTCATAATAGTTTAGGTGGCAAGGTTAACCTATATTATCTTGTGCCATTAACGATGTATGTTTGTTTATCTTACATATTTTTTTTATCAATAAATATTTTATTTATTGTTATTATTAATTATTATGGAACGGCGACGGCTTTTTCATTGCCGTTGTGTGATAAGGTATATCTGGGCCACCCTATGGAGCTCAAACCTTATGGTGCATAAGTTGAGCGTTGCGTTGCAAACATTGACGTCCCGTGTTCATGGCCCAGTCCTGTTACATTAATTGTTTTTTTCCTCATTGTAATAATTATGCACATAGATAGGTAAAAGTGATATATGAAAAGAGCCTTTATATTAGGATCAATCATACGAAAAAAAAATTGTAGCATTACACGGGTAACTTTAATAATTTTGACTTTATAAACAATGCATGGTATGGTATGTGGCTCATCCACCTACAATAACGGAAGTGCTAGAAATATTTTAACCGATTTAAACATGTTTAGCTTATCTCATAACAAGGCGATGATTTGACCACGCTATCACAAAGATAAGGCAGCACGAGCTAAAAAATAATATATCGTCTATGCATATGAAAGAACTTACAGGTCATCTTCATCCGGGCTTTATTTCCATTGCATGAAGGGATATTGTTGCATGTATAGAATTTAATATAAGTTGGTGTTACTTACGATCACCCACGTTGAAATTCTAAACGTAGTTTTGAATATGAAAAACTCATGTTATAGAGAAGTTAATTGTGTTGAAATCGGTTTTGGTACACATTTTCTTGTTGTTGATGTGCGATAGAGTGCTTTTTCTATTTAGTTATGAATACTTTTACTAAGGTCAAGTGGGATGTGAAATATTGTTGCAGTGGATCATAAAATAAACTTTTTCTTAAATTGACTTTAATACCGTAACTACAAAGCTCAGCACTTTTGGGCTTGAAACTGTATTGTATCTTTGATTGTGCAATTGTGCATTGATGATGCAGGCTGTACCGGCTTACTAAGAGTTACTAAAGTAATATATTGACGAAAGAATGGTGTAGTGGTTAGCGGCTCTGACTGCTATACTGAAGGTTCCGCGTTCGATTCCCAGCTTGGGCAGATATTTGTTTAAAAGACAGATAGTTGTACTTGGGTTTTGATCGTTAATGTGTATCTGTGTAGATATATCAGCCTGTCCGATACCCATATTACAGGCTCTGTCTAGATTGGGGTCGGACGGCTGTGTGTGAGATATCTTCACATATTATTATTATATCTCACACCCTATTCTGAACTTAGCATACCCACAGCCTAGCATTGGTACAGGCCTCTTGTATATTTCAGCATTGTAATTTCCTTCTCAAGTTCATCCCCACATGGTTCAAATTCGTGTAAATTCTGTCTTTCGGAGGCAGCAGGGTAAACTTTTATAATTGTTTGCCCTTGACAAATGTGGAAGTGAAACCGCGAGGATCTTTGCAGAGGATGCAGAGTCAATATGGAGAGCTCTTAATAGCAAACAAGCCTTCAGTTAAATGTTTAATTGCTCCTCTGAAGGATGTATGTTATGGATAGTTATATTTTTGTTAATGGGTAAATGAGATGTCCCCACATATTATATAGGTATAGGCCGGAAGTTAGGTGTATTTGCAACCATCTCTTTTGTGTATTACCTATGTATCTCAATAAGGACAACTAATTCGGGACAACTACACCAACTTAAGCAGGGTACACAGCTTTGTATCATTACCCCGTATCAGATGATACACATGCCGTTACTATGATACGGACATCAGATACTGGAAAATGATACACTAAAATGTGGGCCCAGTTTAACATGACAGTATAAGACCTTTACTTTGACCCGATGAGGTAAAAATCACATGCAAATTAAAATCAATTTACTGAACAAACAAGCCGAGATGTTGAATGAATATCATCATCAAATATTATTCAGTCACATATCATTGGCATTTGTCTAATTTATTTGCTTTTCAAGTGTTTATTCAAGTTACGCCCTTGTTTACCGAATACTTAACCTAAATGTTTTTTTTTACTAAGTATAATTATAAATCGAAATTTGTGAAAATATAGCTTGTTCAAAACTACGTATGTTAAAAACAACCAATAACTTTACGTAAAGGTAGGTAATCGAAAATATTAAACCTGTAAAACATAAATAAAGAAAAAAAAACTTTATTTCATGAACGTCCATAAGTTAAATTAGCTACATTCAAGTTTGACCTCTATTGCCATACAGTTAAGGGTCGCCTCTAGCGGCTCGGTACTTACATAATATTTTATTTGTCGGCTATAATTTGCCGAATGGTCATCGTCCATTTACGAGTGCAGATAAAAGCCTCAAGTAATTAGAGTGCGGTATTTTGTATACAGGAAATTCACCGATCAACATCCTCCCTGTATTTTTTCATCCACGGGCAATGAAAAAGTTCCACTGAAAAAGGCACCAAATTACTCCTAAACGGAAAAGGCTAGCTCAATGACGCCTTTTGAAACATTGGAGTACATTTAACAGAGCATCCGGATGTTACCAATTAAATACTTTAATATTTTTTTTAAACATTGGGGTTGTTTTTTGTTGGTATTTTGTGAGTGGAACATTTTCAATGCCTGTGAGTGTATTATATTTTGCAGTATGATATGCAGATGTATATGTGTATTTTTTATAATAGAGACTACTAGACTTGTGTTTGTCTACATTTTTAACGAAATACAAATTAGTTAATTTTCAAAGAAATAACGTAAAAATGTAGTCAACCTTGACCTTATAATTTTGGTTAATTAACAAAATTAATTATACAGTCATCTATCTGAATTACCTTTGACCTCGTTTTTTTTAAATGAAGATCTGATTAATTGTAAGGAAGTAATAATATTGATATTGCCCTCAATATGGATTTGACCGTAGAGCAATTTATGTAAATAAAATAAAACTTTTTCTAAGGACTCTGTAATATTATTGTTAGTTTAGAATTTACAAATTTTATGAAGATATAATGAGAGATTCAAGACATCAACTTCAGCAAATTAAGACTATATTTGTAAAACGATTTACGATTAAATTCAGATCAGGTAAAG
Organism: Plutella xylostella; assembly: GCF_932276165.1. Classification (NCBI taxonomy): domain Eukaryota; kingdom Metazoa; phylum Arthropoda; class Insecta; order Lepidoptera; family Plutellidae; genus Plutella; species Plutella xylostella. The sequence continues at coordinate 9,356,112 of NC_064005.1, forward strand.
TATAAAATCGAATTTTAAATAGGTAGTTTCTTTAAATAAATATTTCAAAATAAACCAGAATATTCCGCATACTGAATCCTTTTACGTAGCAATTTTAAAAATATCTAAACCAAAAGTACCTACCTAACACTTAGATTTTTCATAAAACGCACAATAACCAGATATTCAACATCAAAGCGTCATTAAAAGCGCCATGCGATATCCGAGAGGGCCAAAATGACGCCGTCGAGAGCAATTTTCTCGAGTTGATTAAAAAAAAAGTGAGATACAAGCCAGCAAAGGGTTTACCTCGACGACTAATCGAGTGTCATTACTTGGCTATGAATAAATTACGTGAGTACCCGTTGCGCCCCACTTTACACACTTTGTCTCGCTGCAAGCCACAAGCTGTTTCTACAGCGTTTTGGGCAAATTTTCTGTCGTATAGTGTTGCTCTCCAATGGCGTGGTGCCTGAAGTGAAGTTCCGATAATTTACGCAAACACGAAGTATGTAGACTCCACGAGTGACGTATCAACCTGAACTATACTGATTTATAAACGTCCGGCGTATCCTTGGGGCACTGACGCTATTTTACAGTGGGTGATCAAATTATTATGATCACTTGGAGAAAAATCATTTTTATGTTTCAAAAGACCTTGTTCTTTTCAATTTTTTTCTTTATGTTATTGACTTTTGACTGAGCAACACTGTGCTTTTCAGCTATCTGACGTTGTGAGAGATTTTTGTTGAGTAGTAATTTTTTGATTTCACCTATTTTTGGCTCAGGAATGTCTTTGCCCTTACCCCTTTATATAAATTTTAGAAATTAACAAAAACCGAAATTAAAAACCACTTTTAATGGTGAAATCTAAACAATTTATATTAAAAAAACAACAATATAAAGAGTAAAAAGCAAATGAATTGCACTACAGAACTAATAACAAATTTTACCCACGTGGACAGTTAGGGATGTTTTTTTATGAGTCTAGACATAATATTATTGTCATGTATAAAATCCAATGTTACCATACGCATAAACGCTTTGTGAACAAAATGATAAATGTACAATACTCAAAGGTTTGCTGGTGGTTTATGACTGAAATATTAGATCGTAGTCATAGTCGTTTTCTTCATAAAAAATCAAGTGATCATAAAAATTTGATCACCCACTGTAGCTATTCTAACTGTCTAAGCCCTTGTTTTGCTTTACTATGTTAGATCATTAACACCCTGTTACATGACACATATTTTTATGTCAAGAATTCAATACTTATGTACATTTAATTGGTGTTAATAATTATCAAACAGACTGGTGAAACTAGGCCTAATCATTTCACCACCATGGTGACAAACCATTGACACCCACAACCGACTCGTGTCTGTCACCGTCATCGACACAAAAGGAGATGTTAACGCATTCATATGTCAACGGAATGCATTTTCCGGAATTCCCACGGGAAAACTTCTTAAGGCGAAACAAACCTCGCAACAGGAGCTAGTTTATTTTTAAATGAGTAATTTATTTCTTTCATTCTCTTTTGTTCCCTGACATCGATCGGAAAACCGACTCGAGTAAGAACACGGAACAGCAAAACTAGTTAAAAATTAAGTGTGGTGAACCTCACCTACTTCCGGAACTCGGCGTACTTTTTTATAGCAATTACGTATTTTTCTTTAACACCATCGTTGAAAGTTATTTTGGTGTATCAAAGTAAAATAATGGAATTTAATAAATTTACTTTTGCTCGCTTTCGCGTATATTTTAAGCGTATCACCGAGGGTGGAGTGAAAGAGACCTAAACCTGTAATCTACTTCATACAATCTCTTTATTGTTACATTCTTTTCAGCGAAAAGTTTGTATCACTGCATATAAGAGGAAGAGGACAGGTATCTATTTACTAAGAACGGATACTACTACCATCTCTTCCGTTGAAATCGAGCTAACACCACAAAATAATAACTTACATAACCTTATTATAATTGGGAAAGGAGCACTAGAGGGATAGTTACAGAGGCAACATGCAAAGATTTGTTGTTCTTTCGTAATCCCATAACAATAATATTATTATATTATATTATAAAAAATCCTGAAGCAAACAACCTACCCAGGTAATTCATTACAATGCAGGTGTATCGTACCTGTGTTACCTACCACCTACGCTACGGAGTAGGCCACAGTGAAGTGTAATTTTACTCACAAACCAACGCCGGGTTATGAGGGCAACTTTGTTTGAAACTCGGAAAATATACCGCTCTGAATAAAACTTATACATAAATTTTCCGTATTTTATGGTTGTAAAGGAAAATACTGTTTTCGGTTTCAGTAACAGCTTTGTTGGTGTAATGCGGTTGACTTGTAGGATGGTACCAAGTTTTAAGGTTTCGGAATGGAGTGGTGTTTTGTTTATGTTACTCTGATAAATAGTGCCTCATTTTGCAACAATCCACGCTTGGCTGGTTGGTTGGAGATATTGACAACACAATCATTTAATAGGTACGATGTATTTCTTAAAAACTGTTTGCTCTCGCAAAGCCCCAGCTGGGAATCGAACCTGGCACAGCAGTCACTTAACCACTGAGCCATCCGGTCGTCCCATTTATTCACGAATTCCTTAAACGCATTTGTTTCCACGGCGCCGTACACTCGTGTTGTGAAGTGCTTCGACATAATTCCATTTCGTGTTTACATGTTGACTTTGGTTCAATTTACCACGTCTCTCCAGCGGTCAAGTGCGTGCGTTTACTTCTCGCGTCTTGTCCCTTCGGCAGGAGAATGCTGGTTCTTATCGCTGTTACTTAATGCATATTTTTGCGCTATCAGGTCTCAGGTTAAAGGACAAGACGGTGTGAAGGAAGAATATGTCATAGAGAAAGAACGAGTGGTTTTCTAGCATATGTAGAAATGGTTCGGTTACCAGTTCGTCGTTGTTTAAAATGTTTGATTAGAACATTCTTTATGTACAATTAAAATATACATAATAATTTTAGAAAGTCCGGATATTGTTGAAGTACTCTAACATTAGGTATATTACGTTTATATGTATATCGGCATCATGAGGAACTTTACTTGCTATTATCCATTTTTAATTATTATCTCGCATGTTTCTCTATAAAACATATGTATACAAGAAAAAATGGCTTTACTGTCTTCAATGTGTCTTGTTGAATCTTTTCCAAATTCTAAGAAGCTTAATCCTCTCAGAGGCAAGTCTGAAACTTTTACCATATTTTATATTTTCCTTCCCAGTATCTAGCAGAGGTCAGTGATGTGAGGTTTTTAGGTTAATCTTGTATCGGGAGGCTCGATACACGTGCGTGACGGGGACCCATTGAGTATTATACTTAATAATTCGTATATTATTCTTATTATAATTATCTACACGTACATAAAATATATACCTACTCAAATATTTTCTATTGTATGGGCATTAGAGCTTGTAGCCGGTGCATTGCGGGACATCATTGTCAGCTGGTCATCCACCAATGCTGGAGCAATACAAAATTCTGTCCTCGACTTTCCTCATGCTGCCACTACCGGGTACCTGTCTATAGGCCCTTCGGATACAAACAAGACCCGAGATCAAATATCTGTGTTTAGAAAAATAATATGTGCCTCAGCAGACGTTTTTTATAGTTTTCGACAAACTATCAAACCAAGATGTGCAAAAATACTTTTTGTTTTGTAAATTAAGATTTTAATTTTACTTATTATGTGTTTTATGTGCAAATAAATAAATATTTTACTTTACTTTACTTACTTTACTGTACGTGCCTGTACTATATACGTACAGGACTAAAAAAGCTTTATTTAAATTACAATTCCTGCAACGCCATTAAATCCAAACCAACGTAACTTTACCAGTGGTTTTATGAGGACAAATTGAGTCGTCAAATAAGAACATAAACAATAATGTTAAATATAAGTAGAGCATTACTAATGCATAATGGTACAGTTTGAAAGGGAATTGGTGGGGTAATGGCTACTTACTAGTGTTGTGTAAGGTAGGTAAGGTACGGTAGTATTCTAATCTAAAATATTCTTAGTAACAGAAGTTACAAAGACGAAAACATAATAGTTTATATAAAAAATAGGGACCTGTAAAATAGTCACTATTGGTATTATAAGAATAAGATAATAAAATGTGTCTAATAGAATTGGAAAAATTATATATTAACTTATAAAAGTGATTGTTTTAAATAATAAAAATCAACCAATAAATATTAACTGTCCAGAAAAAAACTGTGAAATAACGAACTAAGCTCCATTTCACAGCAGTCCAAACAATTACTGAACTACAGTTCACTTGACTGGGCCGAATCGGGACCAAATGAGTCGTATTACATTACCCGGCACTAGTCGTGCGACTTCACTTGATGGCCCCGGAATTATTGCAACACTGCCCGATCATCCCCCGGGTAACAACCTTCTTAGGGGGTCACTCTACAGGGTGTTGCAAAAAGGGTATACTAAGCCGAAAGGGGGTGACTCAGGGGGTCATGCTGAACAACTTTTGTTCTAAGGGTTTTGGAAATTCGCGAAAAAAAAACGTTCTCCATAGTAAAAAGTCACGTGACCAACGAAGTGTCTATGGAAAAGGGATTTTTATTTCGTGAATTTCCAAAACTCGTAGAGCAAAAGTAGTTCAGTATAGTCCCTTTTGCAACTCCCTGTATAAAGAGAGCTAAAAAAACTGCAGCGCTAACCAGTACTCTATCTCGGTTTATTAAGCGTGCTGTTCGTTCGTCGATTTAGAGAGTGACCCCCTGAGGAGAAGCAAAACCGAATATTAAACGGTTAAATGACAAGTTGAAAATTGTATTGTTAATTTCGCCCCTTTGTTATTGTTTTATGACGATTTTGTCATCCATTTTGTCATCTTTAGTGTCGATCTACTCTTTGTTGAGCTGAGGAGTGGCTGTTAAAAGGAAGGTTTAAGATTTTCATTGAATTAATTTTGAAATGTAGGTATTTGTTTCTTGTTTTTATTTATTTATTTATTTATTTATTTGATACTTTATTGCACAAATATGAAATATAAGTGTACAAAAGGTGGACTTAATGCTAAAAGCATTTTCTACCAGCCAACCTACAGGAGGTACAGAAAAACTAGTAGAAAGGTGCAACAAAAAAAAAAAGTAGTTACTAAATTGAAAAAGCAAAAACAAAATAAAGTCACTTGATAATTAACTTAACAGATATACATAAAATATACATAATATACTATAAATTCAATATAAATATATATATACGAACTAGCTGTTCCCGCGAGCTTCGCTTCGCCTTAAAAAGTTTTCCCGTGGGAATTCCGGGATAAAAAGTAGCCTATGTTCTTTCCCAGGGTCTAGACCGTATGTATACCAAATTTCATTCAAATCCGTTCAGTAGTTTTTGAGTGAAAGAGTAACAGACAGACAGACAGACAGACAGACAGACACAGTTACTTTCACATTTATAATATTAGTTAGGAAGTTAGGATACCAATTATATATACAATAATACATACAAAATTATAATATTCAAAGAGGTACAAGAAAATGCTACTTATCTAACTTGCTGAGATAATGAGCACGGGTTAGTCGCTTGAAGACATTGCGGGAAGGAGCTTTCCTAATGTTCTCGGGAAGATTATTCCATAGGCGCACAGCGGTGACAGCGAAAGAGTCTGACATGAAACCTGAATGGAAGGAGGGCAGTGCTAATAGATGATTATGGGAGGAACGGAGATGACGAGTGTGAGTGTCAGAAAGAAAGTTGAACATGGACTTAAGGTAAGGGGGAGTATTTGGCTCGTGGAGGACAGAAAAGAGGAGACATAGAATCCGTAGATTTCTACGATCTCGGATGGGGAGCCATTTTAGCTGTGCGCGGTACTGGGACACGTGATCATATTATTATTTACGTAGCCCAAAAACGAAACGGATACAGGTGTTCAATAAGCGTTCAAGCTTATTGAGAAGTGCCTCGGTCAAATCCAAATAACACACATCCGCGTAGTTCAGGATCGGTAGGAGCAGTGAGTTGACTAAGTTTTTGTTTGTTTTTATACTATTTTACCGTACTCTTAGTATTAACCCTTTCGCTGCTGCCTGGAGATCCTTCAGAATCAGATTTTATGTTGTATCTAATTTACTTAATGGAGTACCAACATCGTTTACTTATTAAACAATGGCACGGGCAGGAGTACTTAAAATCTTCATTTTTTTGTTACCCGTGCCTATCGAGAACTGAAATTGAGATCTTGAAATATTTTCCCATTGAAGTAGGTACAGTTTAATATATCAATATAATAAAAAAACGACGTAAAACCGTAACGTAAAATTGGTTCGTCAAAGGCCGAAGGAAGCACCTAGAAGCAACAATTACATTCAATGTTAATGGAACTCGAACAAAAAGTCCATCACGAAAACTAGGTGGAAACATATCGGATCAACAGTAAATAGTTAATTGCTACATACATGCGTGTTCGATACCTCATAAATAAATAATGATTGAGACATTAGATGTTAAAGATCAATAAAAAAAACGTACTTTGAAGTTCAAAAGGAGTTGAAGAGAATAGCAGACTTCGGAATGCTATTAAGGTTACACGGGTAAACGCGAACCAAACCTTTATAAAACTATTTTAATTGACACCTAAAATCAAAACACTTTTAAACCACTGAAAGGTAAAATAACTTTATCATTTTGCGCTAGCTTTCAATAAAAAACCAACAGTCAGTTCAGCCATTTTTATTCCAACTATCAAATGTTAAAGTTTAACTACAAACTGCTCTTTTTGGGGGTGAAAATAGTTGTCAACTCGTTTTGAACTCGATCACTGCTCGCGTCCCGCGGGTCACAGGGGGGTTACTCTATACTGAAGAAAAACGAACGAACGGGAGCTGTCGTGCAATCGGCACGTTTAATACAACGAGATAGAGTCGTGGCTAGTGCAGAAGCGCTCCGAAACTACGTTTTTCGTCATATAGAGTGACCGCCCTAAACTAAAGTGACTCGGTCAATGTACAGTAGAGGACGCTAACTACCAGACTTGCAGTTGGAATTGAACTCTTACAACTCACTAATTAAGGACGACTTACATAACAAAGTGTAGCCCACACTGTCCCCCTTGTAGACTCGTACAGCGATATAACCATTACCACTGTGATAGCGAAAGACGCCGTAAAGTCACAAAACATGAACAGTTCGGAAACTTTTCTAATTTATTCATAACAGCACGTTGGTAGAGGCCCTGAAGTTACAGGACTTTGTTAAACAATACGGATGAGAACATCCGAAATGGGATTCCACTTTGCGAGTAATTATTTTGTTCGCTCTGAGCTCCCTTTTTATGGCACATCTGCTTTTTGTTAAGTCGTAAACGTGTGCGTTTTTACGGCTTTCTCGAAAAAACTTTGCATTTGAAGCTTCCTGTGCATTGTTGTAAAAATAAGTGCTTCGAAATCTGTGAGATCCTTGGGATGTTTCGGTTTCACTAATAAAATGTCGGCAATTGTATATATAAAATATATACATATTCCTTTGTGTAGAGTCATGCGGCGAATATGTCCCACTTGCGTGGGTGCTGCGTACAGTCAAGTGTAAGTCAGAGAATTAGTATTCAGTTAGGGACTTCGATACTGTGTAACCAGTAGCTGATATCTGTGAAGTTATTGAACGGGTTTGTACCCTTCAAGTTAGGTCTAAGAAGGTACAATTTTGTGAATACATTTGTTTCTCTTTTCTTTGGTCTTCGGGTAGTAATCGGGTAACATGTGCCAGAAACAATCGGTCTAGCCGTTGGGGAGCTACGATACCACAGACAGATACACAGACACGTTTATATTATAACACCCCTCTTTTTCCTTCGGGGATAAATCTAATCTAAAGGGGGTTAATAAAAGTCAATATTGAAACTAAAGATTATTGAAACTACGGAAAGCTAAAGATCGCATCCAGTGGCGTACTTTGGGAGAGGCCTACGTCCAGCAACACTGCTATAGGCTGATGATGATGATGATGATTCTATGATTTTTGAAACTATGTTTGTCCACAGTATAAGTGAATAAAGATAGGAAGTACCTACGGAGTTCGGCGGAGTTGCCTGCATGCGCTGCGCTGGCTGATTATGCGTACGTAATGGCAAAACTTGAGCCACACGAACTTTGTAACTGATTATTATGTATGAACTGTGCTTACAATTAAACTGCTGATGTAGCTGAAAAGGGTTACAAAGAAATAAGTAGGCAGTTTTTTATGAAAATAATTACCTAAATGTTGTTACCTACTTAACAACAACAAAAATATGAAAACAATATCATGCATCTATAATCCATTGCATATTTCATGATAGCTAGATACCAGTTACCAAAGCAATTTTGGTAGGTCTACATTAGGTATAGTTATGCAATAAGATGTAAGATCCAAATATTTCGTCCATCAGAATCAGTCTGCTCAACAACCGCCCCCAGAGTAAGCAAACAATATTCACCAGTGTGAAGTTGGCAGCCTAAAGTTAGCAGCCTAAGTGTAGGCGACCAAATTAAGAAGGTTACGATTTGTACCACACATATTATTCAAAATTAAGGCTAATTTCATATTACTAATAAATACAAATGTATTAAATAATTAAAATTTAAAACATCGAATGACCAAACCGCAAAATAAAAAGCAAAATAATTTTTTAAAAATCTATTCTCCATAAGTGGATGACGTTTCAACCACGAAGGAGTCGGAAAGCCACGACCAGACCTAGTTTAAATCGAAGGCTGGTTAAGTAACACCACCTGAAAGAAGTTTCATCAACATTGAAAGAGGATTACAGGTGTCAGTAAGAAGAAGAATGCTGAAATCTGGGGAAAAAATACATATTTCACAAAGTTTTTTAAAAATTTCAGCCGAAAATGCTGATAAGAACAATACGTCTGCTGGTTTATATGATTGGCAATGATGATTACTGAAAACTATTTTCAGGATTTTCAGCTCACATGAGTACCTCTTCAGTTATAGGTAAATAGGTATTTAGCGGCCCAAGTCAAAATAATACACTCATACCCTCAGATACCCTAGAAGCAGGTGGAAAGCCACGACCAGACCTAGTTTAAATCGAAGGTTGGTTAAGTACCAACAGCTGAAAGAAGTTTCATCAACATTGAAAGAGGATTACAGGTGTCAGTAAGAGGAAGAATGCTGAATTCTGGGGAAAAAATACATATTTTACAAAGTTTTTTAAAATTTTCAGCTGAAAACGCGCACAAAACCACAACGTCTGCTGGTTAATATGATCGGCACTGATAATTGCTAAAAACCATTTTCAGGATTTTCAGCTCACATGAGTACCTTTCCAGTTATAGGTAAATAGGTATTTAGCAGCCTAAGTCGAAATATTACACTCATACCCTCAGATACCCAAGAAGCAGGTGGAAAGCCACGACCAGACCTAGTTTAAATCAAAGGTTGGTTATGTACTAACAGCTGAAAGAAGTTTCATTAACATTGAAAGAGGATTACAGGTGCCTGTAAGAAGAAGAATGCTGAATTCTGGGGAAAAATTAGACATTTCCCAAAGTTTATTGAGATTTTAGGTGGAAATCCTCTTGAATCCCCTAGAAGCAGGTGGAAAGCCACGACTAGACCTAGTTTAAATCGAAGGTTGGTTAATAACCAACAGCTGAAAGAAGTTTCATCAACATTGAAAGAGGATTACAGGTTCCTGTAAGAAGATGAATGCTGAATTCCGGGAAAAAAATACACATTTATTAAAGTTTATTGACATTTTAGATGGAAACCCTCATGGATCCCCTAGAAGTACTTGGAAAGCCACAACCAGACCTAGTTTAAATCAAAGGCTGGTTAAGTACCAACAGCTGAAAAAAGTTTCATCAACATTGAAAGAGGATTACAGGTGTCAGTAAGAAGAAGAATGCTGAAATCTGGGGAAAAAATACATATTTCAGAAAGTTTTTTAAAATTTTCAGCTGAAAATGCTGATAAGACCACAACGTCTGCTAGTTTTTATGATCGGCACTGATGATTGCTGAAAACCATTTTCAGGATTTTCAGCTCACATGAGTACCTCTTCAGTTATAGGTAAATAGGTATTTAGCGGCCTAAGTCGAAATATTACTTTTATACCCTCAGATACCCAAGAAGCAGGTGGAAAGCCACGACCAGACCTAGTCTCAATTGAAGGTTGTTTATGAACAAACATCTGAAAGAAGTTTCATCAACATTGAAAGAGGATTACAGGTGTCAGTAAGTGGAAGAATGCTGAATTCTGGGGAAAAAATACATATTTCACAAAGTTTTTTAAAATTTTCAGCTGAAAATGCAGATAAAACCAATACGTCTGCTGGTTTATATGATCGGCAATGATGATCACTGAAAACTATTTTCAGGATTTTCAGCTCACATGAGTACCTCTTCAGTTATAGGTAAATAGGTATTTAGCGGCCTAAGTCGAAATATTACACTCATACCCTCAGATACCCAAGAAGCAGGTGGAAAGCCACGACCAGACCTAGTTTAAATCGAAGGTTGGTTATGTACCAACAGCTGTAAGAAGTTTCATTAACATTGAAAGAGGATTACAGGTGCCTGTAAGAAGAAGAATGCTGAATTCTGGGGAAAAAATAGACATTTCCCAAAGTTTATTGAGATTTTAGGTGGAAATCCTCATCAATCCCCTAGAAGCAGGTGGAAAGCCACGACCAGACCTAGTCTCAATCGAAGGTTGGTTATGTACAAACATCTGAAAGAAGTTTCATTAACATTGAAAGAGGATTACAGGTGTCAGTAAGTGGAAGAATGCTGAAATCTGGGGAAAAAATACATATTTCAGAAAGTTTTTTAAAATTTTCAGCTAAAAATGCTGATAAGACCACAACGTCTGCTAGTTTTTATGATCGGCACTGATGATTGCTGAAAACTGTTATCAGGATTTTCAGCTCACATGAGTACCTCTTCAGTTATAGGTAAATAGGTATTTAGCGGCCTAAGTCGAAATATTACTTTTATACCCTCAGATACCCAAGAAGCAGGTGGAAAGCCACGACCAGACCTAGTCTCAATTGAAGGTTGTTTATGAACAAACATCTGAAAGAAGTTTCATCAACATTGAAAGAGGATTACAGGTGTCAGTAAGTGGAAGAATGCTGAATTCTGGGGAAAAAATACATATTTCACAAAGTTTTTTAAAATTTTCAGCTGAAAATGCAGATAAAACCAATACGTCTGCTGGTTTATATGATCGGCAATGATGATCACTGAAAACTATTTTCAGGATTTTCAGCTCACATGAGTACCTCTTCAGTTATAGGTAAATAGGTATTTAGCGGCCTAAGTCGAAATATTACACTCATACCCTCAGATACCCAAGAAGCAGGTGGAAAGCCACGACCAGACCTAGTTTAAATCGAAGGTTGGTTATGTACCAACAGCTGTAAGAAGTTTCATTAACATTGAAAGAGGATTACAGGTGCCTGTAAGAAGAAGAATGCTGAATTCTGGGGAAAAAATAGACATTTCCCAAAGTTTATTGAGATTTTAGGTGGAAATCCTCATCAATCCCCTAGAAGCAGGTGGAAAGCCACGACCAGACCTAGTCTCAATCGAAGGTTGGTTATGTACAAACATCTGAAAGAAGTTTCATTAACATTGAAAGAGGATTACAGGTGTCAGTAAGTGGAAGAATGCTGAAATCTGGGGAAAAAATACATATTTCAGAAAGTTTTTTAAAATTTTCAGCTAAAAATGCTGATAAGACCACAACGTCTGCTAGTTTTTATGATCGGCACTGATGATTGCTGAAAACTGTTATCAGGATTTTCAGCTCACATGAGTACCTCTTCAGTTATAGGTAAATAGGTATTTAGCGGCCTAAGTCGAAATATTACACTGAAAATTTTTTATTTTAATTAATATTTTACTAACATTGAAAAAATAAAAACATAAGTAATATGGACTGATGATTACCGGATTTCTTATTTCAAGCTTCGCTAGTACTTCGAACGCACACCAATTTTTTCCTTGTCAGAGCGAGAAAAAACACAAGATCTTATACAATTTTATAGAGCGACATCTCTTTCTTTCACCTCTATTGAAATACGGAACGCAACATCGGCCTGATATCGGCTTACTTCGGCTACCGTTTCAAAAATAATCACTAGTCGTTTCTTGATATATTTTCTACGTTGTCCCTGGTCCGCGGCTCAGTCAAAACCGAGGTGGTGGTACCAACTGAATCGGCCTAAATTTTTCAACTGAGTTTTAATTGGCTTTTTTGGATAGCGACTATTAATCGCTGGGAGTAAGGCTGCTGTAATCCTCTTTCAATGTTGATGAAACTTCTTTCAGATGTTTGTACATAACCAACCTTCGATTGAGACTAGGTCTGGTCGTGGCTTTCCACCTGCTTCTAGGGGATTGATGAGGATTTCCACCTAAAATCTCAATAAACTTTGGGAAATGTCTATTTTTTCCCCAGAATTCAGCATTCTTCTTCTTACAGGCACCTGTAATCCTCTTTCAATGTTAATGAAACTTCTTTCAGCTGCTGGTACATAACCAACCTTCGATTTAAACTAGGTCTGGTCGTGGCTTTCCACCTGCTTCTAGGGTATCTGAGGGTATGAGTGTAATATTTCGACTTAGGCCGCTAAATACCTATTTACCTATAACTGAAGAGGTACTCATGTGAGCTGAAAATCCTGATAACAGTTTTCAGCAATCATCAGTGCCGATCATAAAAACTAGCAGACGTTGTGGTCTTATCAGCATTTTCAGCTGAAAATTTTAAAAAACTGTCTGAAATATGTATTTTTTCCCCAGATTTCAGCATTCTTCTTCTTACTGACACCTGTAATCCTCTTTCAATGTTGATGAAACTTCTTTCAGCTGTTGGTACTTAACCAGCCTTTGATTTAAACTAGGTCTGGTCGTGGCTTTCCACCTGCTTCTAGGGTATCTGAGGGTATGAGTGTATTATTTCGACTTAGGCCGCTAAATACCTATTTACCTATAACTGAAGAGGTACTCATGTGAGCTGAAAATCCTGAAAATGGTTTTCAGTAATCATCATTGCCGATCATAAAAACTAGCAGACGTTGTGGTCTTATATGCATTTTCGGCTGAAATTTTTAAAAACCTTTCTGAAATATGTATTTTTTCCCCAGATTTCAGCATTCTTCTTCTTAGTGACACCTGTAATCCTCTTTCAATGTTGATGAAACTTCTTTCAGCTGTTGGTACTTAACCAGCCTTTGATTTAAACTAGGTCTGGTCGTGGCTTTCCAACTACTTCTAGGGGATCCATGAGGGTTTCCATCTAAAATATCAATAAACTTTTATTAAATGTGTATTTTTTTTCCCTTAATTCAGCATTCATCATCTTACAGGAACCTGTAATCCTCTTTCAATGTTGATGAAACTTCTTTCAGCTGTTGGTACTTAATCAATCTTCGATTTAAACTAGGTCTGGTCGTGGCTTTCCACCTGCTTCTAGGGTATCTGAGGGTATGAGTGTAATATTTCGACTTAGGCCGCTAAATACCTATTTACCTATAACTGAAGAGGTACTCATGTGAGCTGAAAATCCTGAAAATGGTTTTCAGTGATCATCATTGCCGATCATATAAACCAGCAGACGTATTGGTTTTATCTGCATTTTCAGCTGAAAATTTTAAAAAACTTTGTGAAATATGTATTTTTTCCCCAGAATTCAGCATTCTTCCACTTACTGACACCTGTAATCCTCTTTCAATGTTGATGAAACTTCTTTCAGATGTTTGTACATAACCAACCTTCGATTGAGACTAGGTCTGGTCGTGGCTTTCCACCTGCTTCTAGGGTATCTGAGGGTATGAGTGTAATATTTCGACTTAGGCCGCTAAATACCTATTTACCTATAACTGAAGATGTACTCATGTGAGCTGAAAATCCTGAAAATAGTTTTTAGCAATCATCAGTGCCGATCATAAAAACTAGCAGACGTTGTGGTCCTAACAGCATTTTCAGCTGAAAATTTTAAAAAACTTTCTGAAATATGTATTTTTTCCCCAGATTTCAGCATTCTTCTTCTTACTGACACCTGTAATCCTCTTTCAATGTTGATGAAACTTCTTTCAGCTGTTGGTTGTTAACTAACCTTCGATTTAAACTAGGTCTAGTCGTGGCTTTCCACCTGCTTCTGAGGAATTGATGAGGATTTCCACCTAAAATCTCAATAAACTTTTGGAAATGTCTATTTTTTCCCCAGAATTCAGCATTCTTCTTCTTACAGGCACCTGTAATCCTCTTTCAATGTTAATGAAACTTCTTTCAGCTGTTGGTACTTAACCAGCCTTTGATTTAAACTAGGTCTGGTTGTGGCTTTCCAACTACTTCTAGGGGATCCATGAGGGTTTCCATCTAAAATGTCAATAAACTTTATTAAATGTGTATTTTTTTTCCCGGAATTCAGCATTCATCTTCTTACAGGAACCTGTAATCCTCTTTCAATGTTGATGAAACTTCTTTCAGCTGTTGTTTATTAACCAACCTTCGATTTAAACTAGGTCTAGTCGTGGCTTTCCACCTGCTTCTGAGGAATTGATGAGGATTTCCACCTAAAATCTCAATAAACTTTGGGAAATGTCTATTTTTTCCCCAGAATTCAGCATTCTTCTTCTTACAGGCACCTGTAATCCTCTTTCAATGTTAATGAATCTTCTTTCAGCTGTTGGTACATAACCAACCATCGATTTAAACTAGGTCTGGTCGTGGCTTTCCACCTGCTTCTTGGGTATCTGAGGGTATGAGTGTAATATTTCGACTTAGGCCGCTAAATACCTATTTACCTATACCTGAAGAGGTACTCATGTGAGCTGAAAATCCTGAAAATGCTTTTCAGTGATCATCATTGCCGATCATATAAACCAGCAGACGTATTGGTTTTATCTGCATTTTCAGCTGAAAATTTTAAAAAACTTTGTGAAATATGTATTTTTTCCCCAGAATTCAGCATTCTTCCACTTACTGACACCTGTAATCCTCTTTCAATGTTGATGAAACTTCTTTCAGCTGTTTGTACATAACCAACTTTCGATTGAGACTAGGTCTGGTCGTGGCTTTCCACCTGCTTCTTGGGTATCTGAGGGTATAAAAGTAATATTTCGACTTAGGCCGCTAAATACCTATTTACCTATAACTGAAGAGGTTCTCATGTGAGCTGAAAATCCTGAAAATGGTTTTCAGCAATCATCAGTGCCGATCATAAAAACTAGCAGACGTTGTGGTCTTATCAGCATTTTCAGCTGAAAATTTTAAAAAACTTTCTGAAATATGTATTTTTTCCCCAGATTTCAGCATTCTTCTTCTTACTGACACCTGTAATCCTCTTTCAATGTTGATGAAACTTCTTTCAGCTGTTGGTACTTAACCAGCCTTTGATTTAAACTAGGTCTGGTTGTGGCTTTCCAACTACTTCTAGGGGATCCATTAGGGTTTCCATCTAAAATGTCAATAAACTTTATAAAATGTGTATTTTTTTTCCCGGAATTCAGCATTCATCTTCTTACAGGAACCTGTAATCCTCTTTCAATGTTGATGAAACTTCTTTCAGCTGTTGGTTATTAACCAACCTTCGATTTAAACTAGGTCTAGTCGTGGCTTTCCACCTGCTTCTGAGGAATTGATGAGGATTTCCACCTAAAATCTCAATAAACTTTGGGAAATGTCTATTTTTTCCCCAGAATTCAGCATTCTTCTTCTTACAGGCACCTGTAATCCTCTTTCAATGTTAATGAAACTTCTTACAGCTGTTGGTACATAACCAACCTTCGATTTAAACTAGGTCTGGTCGTGGCTTTCCACCTGCTTCTTGGGTATCTGAGGGTATAAAAGTAATATTTCGACTTAGGCCGCTAAATACCTATTTACCTATAACTGAAGAGGTACTCATGTGAGCTGAAAATCCTGAAAATGGTTTTCAGCAATCATCAGTGCCGATCATAAAAACTAGCAGACGTTGTGGTCTTATCAGCATTTTCAGCTGAAAATTTTAAAAAACTTTCTGAAATATGTATTTTTTCCCCAGATTTCAGCATTCTTCTTCTTACTGACACCTGTAATCCTCTTTCAATGTTGATGAAACTTCTTTCAGCTGTTGGTACTTAACCAGCCTTTGATTTAAACTAGGTCTGGTTGTGGCTTTCCAACTACTTCTAGGGGATCCATTAGGGTTTCCATCTAAAATGTCAATAAACTTTATTAAATGTGTATTTTTTTTCCCGGAATTCAGCATTCATCTTCTTACAGGAACCTGTAATCCTCTTTCAATGTTGATGAAACTTCTTTCAGCTGTTGGTTATTAACCAACCTTCGATTTAAACTAGGTCTAGTCGTGGCTTTCCACCTGCTTCTGAGGAATTGATGAGGATTTCCACCTAAAATCTCAATAAACTTTGGGAAATGTCTATTTTTTCCCCAGAATTCAGCATTCTTCTTCTTACAGACACCTGTAATCCTCTTTCAATGTTAAGGCTGTCACTAAAGCTGGAAGAAAATCAGAATCTGTCAAATCTAGTGAGGGGGGGTTGAGGTATGCGGGGCGTTCTACGGACAATGACATGAAATTTTAACATAGTACTCGAAAACATAAAAGTGAAGACATGCCACTTTGTTAAAAATATACTAAGTAAGTAATATTGTTTTGTGATACGAAAATATTTATTTTTATTTGAAAGTATTTTTAATATTTAATAATTAATTATATATAAAGTCGTACCCGTGCCGATATTTATACAGGTTGTTGCAAAAAGGGTTTAATACTATGCCGAAACCTACGTGTGCAGCATGTTATTGATGTTATTTCTAAGCCAGGAAATTAAATCAGAATGTAAAAAAAACGCGAAAATATTATCAGAGTTTAATAGTTCAGGGTGTTGTATTAAACTCTGCCCCCGTGTGAGGTATAAGAATAGTAAATAAAAAAAGTATAGTTAGCCGAAAGGGCGTTACTCAGGCGTCACTCTGAAAAACTTTTATCCTACGTAATTTTTTATATTCGTGAAAAAAACGCTTCTTCATATAATTTTTTTTTGGTCACGTGACCTTTTAGTTAGACGACCTGTTTTTTTTTTGGTGTTTCAAAAGCCGAACAGTAGTTTGCAGAACTCTGCATATACAGGGTGTCACAAAAGGTGCTGGCAAAGGGATATGGGGAGGTCACCAGAAAAATAATAACATGTAAGTACCCCCGCAAGGGAGTACATTAGTACAAGGCGTGAGTGTGTGTGTTTTTTTTTAAGTACTTATGTGTATTTGGGATATGATAGAAATAATATTTTTGTTTCTTAAAAACCAAAAAATTTACACCTTGCTGCGCTCTTTTGCTCACTGTAAGTACACCTACAAATATTGCTGTATTAAAATACGGTTTTGTAATAACGATTATAAAAAAAAAGGTTATTTTCATGTCAAGGAGTCATTTACCTAATTACGATTTCACTCAACAGCAGGTGAACTAAAAAAATAAGTTCTAGTTCTATCATCACTTTAGATCGCAAACATTGTAACTCCACTTTTCTCGGCGAAAAGTACTCTTTGGTGTCAATAGAAACGTTTTTTGAATTCACATGTTTTCCTCTTTATTCGAAAAAAAAAAACTGTATTCCACATTTTACCATTTGTTTTCCTCTAAACCCCAAACCGTGATTTTTAAACAAGAAAACTTAGTAATTACCCTTTATTCTCATATACAACGTGCGATGTAGGCGAACGTGAACGAAAACTATGCAATAAGCCTTTGTTTTTATTACTACTTTAGTAAATTACAATAACATACTCAACAATGTTAATTTTTTTTTGCAATGTTATGTTGTTAAATTAAGATCTAATATTTTATTAACATGAAGTTACTTTCAACTTTTTTTTGCATCTATGCGTCGAATCACAGCATGACGGCTGCTGCAGCTTCCTGCTGTCCTGCCCTCCAACCAATCCCACCAGTACTGCAGGTTGCGTCGAATACGAGCCATTCTCTTCGACTTGACAAGACAGGTGCTCCCGGAAGGATCATAGATCGCACGGAACCCGTACCGTATAGATAGAGGCAACGGACTCCTTTGCAACAGCCCCCCAGATTCGGAAGTAGCCCATGCACTGCATGGCGAGCACAGCTGCAGCAATTTTTTCGTAATGAATCATTAGGATGTCATCCCCGAAGGAGGCTCTCAGCCTACCTCACGACCTGTGTGACATTAGAAAAATGCACTGTGCTAACGCCGTTTGCGAGCTTGATTTGCAGGACCGCGTTGTATGCCAAGTTCCACAGCAGAGGGGTCCAAGACCTACCGCTGTGGAACTCCGCAACTGAACTTCTTCTGTGAAAACAAACCCTCCCTTTTCGCATCCTTAATGTACTTGTTAGACACGTATGACCTCTGTCAATTTTCTGCAGATAAGAAGACAAGTGATGGTATACAAGAGCCGCCCTAAAGGTTCGCCCTCTAGGGGATAGAGTTGAACGCGGTTACTATTTTTAAGCAAACAGCCAGCGCAACAACTCGCCCGTGGTTCTTATCCTGCTCCGACAGTGAACGAACGCAAAGTATTGTACCCACTATTCGAATCCGCATTTCGGATGCCAAACTGACTGTCCGAAAGGTCGAAACCGTACCACCACAGAGGTATGACTCGTTCGAAGAGCTTATCAGGCTCTTACAGCAATCAGATGTGTCGGTACACTGAAAGATAATCTACAGGCCTGCTTTATTTATTTAGGAGCACTAATTGCCTCCTTTCAGTCATTGAGTCACTGGCACTCAGTTCAACTGCGGTTGAACAGGAAGATAGACTGTCTAAACAAATCATTTTTAGGCTAGTTAAAAAAAACTTTAGGTGGGTAGTATGCCAACTAGAACTACAAATAAAACAGTATTTTTGTCTCCTCTAAAATTTGGTCACGAGGAGTTACGATGATTACGATCTAAGGTGACGCTGACGATATTTTATACAAGGTATTGAAAAAAGGGTATAAAGCTTAGCCAAAAGTGGATTTAGGTGCCATTCTGATCCATTTTTCTTCTACAATTTTGAAAATTCACGTAACAAAACCTTTTACATAGAAACTTATTCGATCACGTGACTTTTTACTATAGAGACCGAATTTATTTTTCGAGAATTTCCAAAACTTGGAGAACAAAAGTTGTTCAGAACAGAATAACCCCTGAGTCAAACCCTTTCGGCACAGTATACCCTTTTTGCAACATCCTGTATAGGTAATATCAGGTTTATAAAAGACCTGGGCCTGTAGAGTGAGACTCGGCATGGGGAGTCATAATTTATAGATCTTTTAGGTTGCAGTGGCGAATGGGCACTGGTAGCCCTGCCCTTTTCTATAACTATAACTATAGGTAATTTTATGGCAATTTAAAAATGGTACCTATAACATTTATCTATTTGAAAAAATCATTAAAAATATACATTACCTATCACCCTAATTTAAAAAAAAAATTCAGCCCTTACTTTAAACTTATAACACCCCTCTATTTCCTTCAGGGGTTAAAAAACCTGTGTATTTAATATTTTCTTATGAGTTTTTTTTTAAAAACTAGGCTCTTACATAGTTGTACATAATATTATGCGGTATTTTATTCCACTTGTAACGCATAAAATTCATAGCTACAGTAAACATTTCATTTTTTCATGGCGAGATACAGTCGCACTTAACCGCTTTTTTGCAAAGCTTGTTAAATAGATTTAAAAAATTATGTAAATTTTAGATCTTCAATTTTTAAAAATACTTACTTATTTTTAACAACCTGTAGTGTACAGACTACCACATCTTAAAATATATATATTTTTAATTAACTACGGTTTTTGGTTTCAAATAAAACAAATTATGAACTTACTTTTCAACACCCTGTATATTGTGTAGCTTACCTACCATACACAACCGTTAAAATAAAATAAATTACCCCTCAGAATATAAACAGGCTCGCGCTTTGGCATACTGCATTGACCGTATAGTTCTTATTCGGAGAATCTAATAAGTGTCATTATGTGCAATGTTTACCTTTATCTATGCATCTGTAACTCTATAGTAAAAAATGTAAACAAATCGAAAAGGCGAAATGTTTTCTAAGAATTTTCGGCTTTTCTGCATCTAAAATGATTAGAAAATTAACTTTCCATAGCAAATGCATATGTATTATAATACTTGTAGTCATAATTTGTTGATTTAATCAGTTTTTGTGAAATATTTGATAAAAAATAAAATGGCGTGGGTATCGCTCCTAACAGGCCGCCACCAGGGCGACGACTGAAGAAATCTGAAATCTGTCACGGTGTCATCATTTTTAAACCGGAATTTATTAGTTTTTTGCAAAAAAAGTTGACTTCTGGTCCATTAAATCCAACTCTTTAAGGTAACTTTGTTAAGAATTTAATTACCTACACATACATATAAGATTCCATGAAAATGGGCCCTCTGATTTCGAGGGTTTTTTCATAATAAGTCAAAAAATGGCAAAAGACATGGTGTGTTTGCATTTTTTTTTAACATACTTATTATAATCCTGCACCAATTTATAAGCAACTAACATGTTCAGTATACCCTCTGCTACAATATATATTTTTACCAATGTGATAGAAGCCACCGTTTTTCCAATCTAATCAAGTATATCAAGCCGACTTTAGCATTTTAGCTTTAGGGATCCCCTTAATGAAACTTCTTTCAGCTGTTGGTACATAACCAACCTTCGATTTAAACTAGGTCTGGTCGTGGCTTTCCACCTGCTTCTTGGGTATCTGAGGGTATGAGTGTAATATTTCGACTTAGGCCGCTAAATACCTATTTACCTATAACTGAAGGGGTACTCATGTGAGCTGAAAATCCTGAAAATGGTTTTCAGCAATCATCAGTGCCGATCATAAAAACTAGCAGACGTTGTGGTCTTATCAGCATTTTCAGCTGAAAATTTTAAAAAACTTTCTGAAATATGTATTTTTTCCCCAGATTTCAGCATTCTTCTTCTTACTGACACCTGTAATCCTCTTTCAATGTTGATGAAACTTCTTTCAGCTGTTGGTACTTAACCAGCCTTTGATTTAAACTAGGTCTGGTTGTGGCTTTCCAACTACTTCTAGGGGATCCATTAGGGTTTCCATCTAAAATGTCAATAAACTTTATAAAATGTGTATTTTTTTTCCCGGAATTCAGCATTCATCTTCTTACAGGAACCTGTAATCCTCTTTCAATGTTGATGAAACTTCTTTCAGCTGTTGGTTATTAACCAACCTTCGATTTAAACAAGGTCTAGTCGTGGCTTTCCACCTGCTTCTGAGGAATTGATGAGGATTTCCACCTAAAATCTCAATAAACTTTGGGAAATGTCTATTTTTTCCCCAGAATTCAGCATTCTTCTTCTTACAGGCACCTGTAATCCTCTTTCAATGTTAATGAAACTTCTTTCAGCTGTTGGTACATAACCAACCTTCGATTTAAACTAGGTCTGGTCGTGGCTTTCCACCTGCTTCTTGGGTATCTGAGGGTATGAGTGTAATATTTCGACTGAGGCCGCTAAATACCTATTTACCTATAACTGAAGGGGTACTCATGTGAGCTGAAAATCCTGAAAATGGTTTTCAGCAATCATCAGTGCCGATCATAAAAACTAGCAGACGTTGTGGTCTTATCAGCATTTTCAGCTGAAAATTTTAAAAAACTTTCTGAAATATGTATTTTTTCCCCAGATTTCAGCATTCTTCTTCTTACTGACATCTGTAATCCTCTTTCAATGTTGATGAAACTTCTTTCAGCTGTTGGTACTTAACCAGCCTTTGATTTAAACTAGGTCTGGTTGTGGCTTTCCAACTACTTCTAGGGGATCCATTAGGGTTTCCATCTAAAATGTCAATAAACTTTATAAAATGTGTATTTTTTTTCCCGGAATTCAGCATTCATCTTCTTACAGGAACCTGTAATCCTCTTTCAATGTTGATGAAACTTCTTTCAGCTGTTGGTTATTAACCAACCTTCGATTTAAACAAGGTCTAGTCGTGGCTTTCCACCTGCTTCTGAGGAATTGATGAGGATTTCCACCTAAAATCTCAATAAACTTTGGGAAATGTCTATTTTTTCCCCAGAATTCAGCATTCTTCTTCTTACAGGCACCTGTAATCCTCTTTCAATGTTAATGAAACTTCTTTCAGCTGTTGGTACATAACCAACCTTCGATTTAAACTAGGTCTGGTCGTGGCTTTCCACCTGCTTCTTGGGTATCTGAGGGTATGAGTGTAATATTTCGACTTAAGCCGCTAAATACCTATTTACCTATAACTGAAGAGGTACTCATGTAAGCTGAAAATCCTGAAAATGGTTTTCAGTGATCATCATTGCCGATCATATAAACCAGCAGACGTATTGGTTTTATCTACATTTTCAGCTGAAAATTTTAAAAAACTTTGTGAAATATGTATTTTTTCCCCAGAATTCAGCATTCTTCCACTTACTGACACCTGTAATCCTCTTTCAATGTTGATGAAACTTCTTTCAGCTGTTTGTACATAACCAACTTTCGATTGAGACTAGGTCTGGTCGTGGCTTTCCACCTGCTTCTTGGGTATCTGAGGGTATAAAAGTAATATTTCGACTTAGGCCGCTAAATACCTATTTACCTATAACTGAAGAGGTACTCATGTGAGCTGAAAATCCTGAAAATGGTTTTCAGCAATCATCAGTGCCGATCATAAAAACTAGCAGACGTTGTGGTCTTATCAGCATTTTCAGCTGAAAATTTTAAAAAACTTTCTGAAATATGTATTTTTTCCCCAGATTTCAGCATTCTTCTTCTTACTGACACCTGTAATCCTCTTTCAATGTTGATGAAACTTCTTTCAGCTGTTGGTACTTAACCAGCCTTTGATTTAAACTAGGTCTGGTTGTGGCTTTCCAACTACTTCTAGGGGATCCATGAGGGTTTCCATCTAAAATGTCAATAAACTTTATTAAATGTGTATTTTTTTTCCCGGAATTCAGCATTCATCTTCTTACAGGAACCTGTAATCCTCTTTCAATGTTGATGAAACTTCTTTCAGCTGTTGGTTATTAACCAACCTTCGATTTAAACTAGGTCTAGTCGTGGCTTTCCACCTGCTTCTGAGGAATTGATGAGGATTTCCACCTAAAATCTCAATAAACTTTGGGAAATGTCTATTTTTTCCCCAGAATTCAGCATTCTTCTTCTTACAGGCACCTGTAATCCTCTTTCAAAGTTAATGAAACTTCTTTCAGCTGTTGGTACATAACCAACCTTCGATTTAAACTAGGTCTGGTCGTGGCTTTCCACCTGCTTCTTGGGTATCTGAGGGTATGAGTG
This sequence comes from Plutella xylostella, assembly GCF_932276165.1. NCBI lineage: Eukaryota > Metazoa > Arthropoda > Insecta > Lepidoptera > Plutellidae > Plutella > Plutella xylostella. The sequence continues at coordinate 9,379,431 of NC_064005.1, forward strand.
TAATATTTCGACTTAGGCCGCTAAATACCTATTTACCTATAACTGAAGGGGTACTCATGTGAGCTGAAAATCCTGAAAATGGTTTTCAGCAATCATCAGTGCCGATCATAAAAACTAGCAGACGTTGTGGTCTTATCAGCATTTTCAGCTGAAAATTTTAAAAAACTTTCTGAAATATGTATTTTTTCCCCAGATTTCAGCATTCTTCTTCTTACTGACACCTGTAATCCTCTTTCAATGTTGATGAAACTTCTTTCAGCTGTTGGTACTTAACCAGCCTTTGATTTAAACTAGGTCTGGTTGTGGCTTTCCAACTACTTCTAGGGGATCCATTAGGGTTTCCATCTAAAATGTCAATAAACTTTATAAAATGTGTATTTTTTTTCCCGGAATTCAGCATTCATCTTCTTACAGGAACCTGTAATCCTCTTTCAATGTTGATGAAACTTCTTTCAGCTGTTGGTTATTAACCAACCTTCGATTTAAACAAGGTCTAGTCGTGGCTTTCCACCTGCTTCTGAGGAATTGATGAGGATTTCCACCTAAAATCTCAATAAACTTTGGGAAATGTCTATTTTTTCCCCAGAATTCAGCATTCTTCTTCTTACAGGCACCTGTAATCCTCTTTCAATGTTAATGAAACTTCTTTCAGCTGTTGGTACATAACCAACCTTCGATTTAAACTAGGTCTGGTCGTGGCTTTCCACCTGCTTCTTGGGTATCTGAGGGTATGAGTGTAATATTTCGACTTAAGCCGCTAAATACCTATTTACCTATAACTGAAGAGGTACTCATGTTAGCTGAAAATCCTGAAAATGGTTTTCAGTGATCATCATTGCCGATCATATAAACCAGCAGACGTATTGGTTTTATCTGCATTTTCAGCTGAAAATTTTAAAAAACTTTGTGAAATATGTATTTTTTCCCCAGAATTCAGCATTCTTCCACTTACTGACACCTGTAATCCTCTTTCAATGTTGATGAAACTTCTTTCAGCTGTTTGTACATAACCAACTTTCGATTGAGACTAGGTCTGGTCGTGGCTTTCCACCTGCTTCTTGGGTATCTGAGGGTATAAAAGTAATATTTCGACTTAGGCCGCTAAATACCTATTTACCTATAACTGAAGAGGTACTCATGTGAGCTGAAAATCCTGAAAATGGATTTCAGCAATCATCAGTGCCGATCATAAAAACTAGCAGACGTTGTGGTCTTATCAGCATTTTCAGCTGAAAATTTTAAAAAACTTTCTGAAATATGTATTTTTTCCCCAGATTTCAGCATTCTTCTTCTTACTGACACCTGTAATCCTCTTTCAATGTTGGTGAAACTTTTTTCAGCTGTTGGTACTTAACCAGCCTTTGATTTAAACTAGGTCTGGTTGTGGCTTTCCAACTACTTCTAGGGGATCCATGAGGGTTTCCATCTAAAATGTCAATAAACTTTATTAAATGTGTATTTTTTTTCCCGGAATTCAGCATTCATCTTCTTACAGGAACCTGTAATCCTCTTTCAATGTTGATGAAACTTCTTTCAGCTGTTGGTTATTAACCAACCTTCGATTTAAACTAGGTCTAGTCGTGGCTTTCCACCTGCTTCTAGGGGATTCATGAGGATTTCCACCTAAAATCTCAATAAACTTTGGGAAGTGTCTAATTTTTCCCCAGAATTCAGCATTCTTCTTCTTACGGGCACCTGTAATCCTCTTTTCAATGTTAATGAAACTTCTTTCAGCTGTTAGTACATAACCAACCTTTGATTTAAACTAGGTCTGGTTGTGGCTTTCCACCTGCTTCTTGGGTATCTGAGGGTATGAGTGTAATATTTCGACTTAGGCTGCTAAATACCTATTTACCTATAACTGGAAAGGTACTCATGTGAGCTGAAAATCCTGAAAATGGTTTTTAGCAATTATCAGTGCCGATCATATTAACCAGCAGACGTTGTGGTTTTGTGCGCGTTTTCAGCTGAAAATTTTAAAAAACTTTGTGAAATATGTATTTTTTCCCCAGAATTCAGCATTCTTCCTCTTACTGACACCTGTAATCCTCTTTCAATGTTGATGAAACTTCTTTCAGCTGTTGGTACTTAACCAACCTTCGATTTAAACTAGGTCTGGTCGTGGCTTTCCACCTGCTTCTAGGGTATCTGAGGGTATGAGTGTATTATTTTGACTTGTGCCGCTAAATACCTATTTACCTATAACTGAAGAGGTACTCATGTGAGCTGAAAATCCTGAAAATAGTTTTCAGTAATCATCATTGCCGATCATATAAACCAGCAGACGTATTGTTCTTATCAGCATTTTCGGCTGAAATTTTTAAAAAACTTTGTGAAATATGTATTTTTTCCCCAGATTTCAGCATTCTTCTTCTTACTGACACCTGTAATCCTCTTTCAATGTTGATGAAACTTCTTTCAGGTGGTGTTACTTAACCAGCCTTCGATTTAAACTAGGTCTGGTCGTGGCTTTCCGACTCCTTCGTGGTTGAAACGTCATCCACTTATGGAGAATAGATTTTTAAAAAATTATTTTGCTTTTTATTTTGCGGTTTGGTCATTCGATGTTTTAAATTTTAATTATTTAATACATTTGTATTTATTAGCAATATGAAATTAGCCTTAATTTTGAATAATATGTGTGGTACAAATCGTAACCTTCTTAATTTGGTCGCCTACACTTAGGCTGCTAACTTTAGGCTGCCAACTTCACACTGGTACAATATTCTAACTCAATTAGAGTCCGTAAAACTACTTAAACATGATTCATACATATTTCATTGCATTCCGGGACTCCCCGGGCTTGTTTCATAAGAAAACAAACAAGAACTTGCAATCATCGTTCAAATGAACGCTAAGTAGCGAACTTCGTAAATGCACGGCAAAGGATTCTTTTATCAAAGCAATTAGTGAGCAGCGCGCCCCGTGAATGTTCCTGGCGCCTCATTCTCTATATTCTACAGCTATCTCGATGACGTTTTATTTTATAAGAAAGAAATTGCAGATCGGATAGTTTCTTCTGTCAATTTTAAGGTGATTGCGATTGAGTGAAAAATGAGCCAATCAGGCACCTGGAAGCGGTAATCCGCGCCGTGATTGGATCGCTTTTACACAATCTTTTTTTTTACACAAACTTCTTAAAACATCCTCCTTTTAACATTGACTGAGTTTTTATAAGCTGCCTTTATTAAAGTTTGGATGGATGGAAAGCCTTTTCTGTGAAGAATTTTTAATGTGGTAATATTATTTTTGTTCTTTTTGCGTTCTGCGCTTTTGCCTTGATTTTGAGATGGATGATGCAGACAATATATTTTGGTGAATATTTGTATAGAACATTACTTAAGCTCAATGATAATAAAAAATAAATCGTAATAGGTAGGTAATTTTACATACATTTTAGTATAGAGCATATCGATCCCCGGCCGGGTAAGATATTTGTTTAAAAACAGATATTTTAATAGACACGCACTCACGCCTTGTACTAATGTACTCCCTTGCGGGGTAAGCAGAGGTGCATTGCTGCACCCACTTTTCGCCAGAGTGTTATGTTAGTCCTAATGTAATAGGGGGCGGGCCTATTGCCATTTTACGGGCACATCCAACCAAAGAACAAATATCTGTGTTTAAACAAATATCTGTCCCAGCCGGGAATCGAAACCGGGACCATCGGCTCAGTAGTCAGGGTCACTAAGCACTACGCCATTCGGTCGTCATATTTTAATACGTACGTATGTTTGCATCTGTGTAAGTATATCAGCTCCCCGATACTCATATTACACGTTCTGCTTAGCTTGGGGTCGACCCCACATATATTATTGTTATCATTACTATTATTATGTACATACCTAAATAATTGTTTTACTAATCACATCATAAAGAAGCCTCATAATTATCACAGTGGGGCGCTAAACATTATCTTCCGTGCTTCCCGAATTTCCCCAACAGTAGGAACACATGTGATGCAAACACACACAGTATTATGCTTCTTACATTCGCCCCGGCGCTTCATATAATTAATTAATTATCCTACAAGCCGTTCTGTTCTAAGCAACTCGCATGCAGCCAACCGTTTTATTATGCCAGGGACGAATTCGGGCCCCAACAAATGGCATTTAGGGCCCTTTCGCGTCAGCACGGGATTGAATCAATGGTTCTGATTGAGTCCCCGTTTTGATACAAATTTGGCGGAAATGATTGCTATGTGTTGATTGGTACTGATAATTGATTAGTATGTTGGTACCTAGTCTCGCTTTGCGCTCGCTGGAGATTTATATGGGACTGTTTGATTGGATTTTGGTTTGTGTAATGGTATTGTGTTTCCAATTTGAAGTACCTATTGTTAATTCAAAAGTATGTTGTCTTTCTTTCTCGGCAGAAATACTCTCAACCAATTAGCAAGCTGTGTATAAATTTGAAGAAGAGAAGAACAACTAGTGTACTTTTCGCTAAAGTGATAGATATAAAGAAGTAGGTATTTAATTCCTTGTAGTTGAATATTCTGAAACCTTGATAGGAGCTAAGTAATAAGTATTATCTCACCTAACCAGCTACACATTTTGTGCTGAATACAGAATCTGGTAATTACGTGAGAGCTTAGCATTAATAATACATTTTATCTTCATGTTGTATGGATCTTCACTAGTGTAAGTTCAGTTTTTTTCTGTGATGTAGGCATACTGTATCTGATTATCTGCTTCGCATCTAAGGCAGTCAGTGATTAAAGCTAGTCTAAATATTTTCTTTCTATTACTAGCCCATACTTCTCCAACTACTGTCGTGTCATCGAGAAGCTAAGAACAACACTAGCAAAAAATATCAGCAAAAATGCATAGAAGGGTCTAGTAGCAATCTGGAACAAGAATAGCCCACGAAGTAAATTCAAGCTTACTGGCCAAAACTCAGCTTTCCTTGATCTTCTTTTGTTTTATATATCCTTTCTGTGAATAGTGAATCAGTATGTAATTATAATGACCTAATTATCCCTGAATACGTCCCTGTCGCTGTAAATATCCGTTGGTACCAGCGCATGTATCATAGTTAAACGGATAAATACACTGAAATTTACAGTATTACGGTCTCGTTTAGTTGATGAATGATGATTTGAACACTTATCAATAAATTACAGCTCCAGTATGCTAATTGCATTCACGAGAACTAGCAAACTATTAAGATATTATCTATTGATGACAGACGCAACATCAAACATTACGGCAACTAAGTTATCATCCACTCAACCACCAGAGGGAATTGAAATTAGGAGGGGGATTATAAGACTTGTCATACACTGTACATAACCATAAAAAGTGCATTACACGCATTGCTGTTTCTAAATTCTAATCTTTGTCATTTTCATTCAACTATCTCTTAACCTATAACTAGCATAATAAATACACTCTCGAGTTATGAAAAAGTTTCACTTAAAACACTTTTATCGATACCATATTATTATGACAACAATTAAAAAAAAACCGGCCAAGTGCGAGTCGGGCTCGCGCACAAAGGGTTCCGTAGCAGCAAAATTACAGTTAAATCAACCTATCTCAAAAACTATAAGAGATACTTTGATCAAACCAAAAATCGTTGAAAGAGTTAATTAGCATGCATCACCTCTATTTTTTTTAGAATTTTATACCCCGTAGTTATAAAAATAGAGGGGGGGGGACATACTTTTTACGACTTTGAGAGCTGATATCTCAAAAACCGTTCACTTTAAGAAAAATGTTTTTTAGAAAACTTTATATCATTTTAAAAGACCTTTCCATTGATACCCCACACGGGTATGTACATCGAAAAAAAAAATTTCATCCCTCAGTTACATGTATGGGGGGCCCCACCCCCAATTCTTTTTTTTACTATTTAGTGTCATATTTTTGTAGCGGTTCATACAACACATATTCCCATCAAATTTCATCACTGTAGTACTTATAGTTTCCGAGTAAATCGGCTGTGACAGACGGACAGACGGACAGACGGACAGACGGACATGACGAAACTATAAGGGTTCCGTTTTTGCCATTTTGGCTACGGAACCCTAAAAACTAAATCGATCACAACATTCACGTTTTTAGTTGATAAATTAGTTGTCAAAATTGCAGACGTTTTCCGCTAGGGGTAATTGGTTGCTATTATCAACTTGGAACTTTACCATTGCTCACGAGTGTAATATAATTAATTATAATCATGTATTTGACTACTTATGTACCAATGAATTTATATAATACCTACCTCTAGAGGGTGGTGGTATCGGGGCAAATCACTTGATCACACGGCGACCCTGTAAGTACGAACCGAAATTAATTAACAACTCCATTTTATCTCTCAAAGTAGCGCCAGCAGAGCACAAAATGTACTCTCGAATAAAATTAATATTCATCGGGAACAAAGCGCCGTGTTCATTGTACATTTTAACTAAAATCAAACATTGCACAATTTCGCGACCGGTTTAGCGTTACCAACTTAAACAAGCATAAAATTATTTAATTAGCGAGAGAGCCGATAGCGGAGATACGGTCGATGCGAACAGAGAGGTGCAGACTGATCACTCATCACTGATCATTCTAGATCGAATCTGACGAAACGGCAAAATCTATCGAGATCGCCCCGCCATCTCTGTCTGGGTCTTACGCGACTCCGCGTCCATCACTGGGCACCCACTGTGTGACAATTCTGGCCCACCGGTCCGGGTGCTTGCGGTAGATTTGGCCTGCCCAGGTCCACTTCAGCTTTGCAGCCTGTGCGCCCAGCCCACATCAGTAACACGAGCATAGCGTGATGTATCTGACTTTGTGGGTCTTTGCTACACCTAGTATGGATAGTTTTGTTTAGTAATGCATTTTCTTTCAGCAGCGCTCCCAGTATCAGCTGGGAAACTTGCAGACACGCCTAATTGTTAGCAGCGCAACAAAACACAATAAATTTATTACAGATCGGGTTCCGTAGCAAACAATGCGATCGGGACAGGATTTATGCTAACGAGACCCGTCCTTTGAATGAAAATGCCTTCAAGTATTACGTCTCCAGAAAGGAAATATTTAAATTACATTCCGATGACAATAGAAATTTTATGGCTCATCGACCTAAATATTAAAATGTGATTCGAGTCGCGATTCGAATGTAAAAACAGTTATCAGATCAGGCGGCAGTCGCCGTGTTGTTTTAAGGGAAATTGGGTGCGCGAATGGGTTTTTGTATTCCGGTCGGATTCAAAGGGACTTTTATCGAATAAGTGTATTTTTTAACTATGTACCTACGTACTCTTGTGAAAACATCCGTCACCAAAAGTTATTTTAAACCATATACCTTATTCATGTCGAATCTTATAGGTAGTTTTTAATTTCAGCATCTATTTCATTGATCGAAAAATAAAAAAGCTGTAAAATATGATGATGAAATTGACGTGACATGTGTTTATTATTCCATTTCACATAAAACATCCAAAATTTGATCGGTAGGTGAGTATTTAATAAAAAAAATAGCTTTTTCCCATGACAAGACCACAAAGTTGAAACAGAGATATTAAACAAATCTAATAAGTAATTTGAATAGTTTCGAAGCTAAATCGCTTGGGCAAAAAGTTGAGAAAGTTGCAATGTTCGCTCCTACCCGTGGGAAATGATATTTCCCGGACTAAAATGTAGCTTTTATTTCAGAAAAGATATTTCGGCATGAATTTAAAATGGTTTTATAGTATTTTTTACCCAAATGATGATGCACGTGCAGTTTTAACTATAGTTTCTAAACGTTACGAACGTTTCAGATCCATATTATTATAAAATTATTATCTTTTTCTTGTGAATCAAGTTGCCTATTTTCAATATATGTGGCAAAAGTATTTCAGGTTCACTTATTAAACATGTTAAAGAAACCCACTTGTAAAGAAAAAAAAAACAAATAAGTACCTCAATCATTTTCAGTGTAGTTCTCTTTCAGCATCCTAGTACAGTTTCAGAATCCACAAGCATAATAATATAATAACCTAATAATAAAAAGATTCCCTCGCTGATGCACTAAAATTATGACAAAGTTCCGCAGCAGCCAGCAACACTGCAGCGCTCACACTCGCAGGAACTTTTTCAAACTTATCCCCAAGTTTACGACAGCATCGCGACAACTCAGTCTCATGTTCAGGCGCAATTTTCGCGAGATTAAATCCCTTCTTTACGCTCTAAAATAGCGGAGACTTAAATATATTTATGGTATAGCAGTTCAGGACTTCCCCAATGGACGCGGTAAAATATGGAATATAAGAAACGATTAATGAACTTTCCGTGAAACTTTGCTAATAGGATTATTTTTTACCTCCACCGTGACAGATTTCGAAGACTTAAAATCGACGGAGGTGTTCATTTTTTACTGTAATTAAAAGCTTTTATAGCATTTCCATGTTGAACTAAAACTGTTAGTGCTTAGTGAACTCAGTTTTTAACTGTAACAAAATGGAGGATGGGTTTAAGCAAACCCGAGCAGCATCTTTGAGATGGGACTGCAGAAGTTTCACTCCCAGTATCTTATTACCGGGCAGTAGGGTGGAGAATGCGAGGGTGTTTCCTGGCGGGCCATTCCGTCCACTCCAGTGAGTCTCTTCAGCATGATAAGCCGGAGTAGATTATTTTGTTTTAGGGCGAAGCGGAACAAATGAGAATGGGAAGCTTTGTGCTTTGAACGAGACATCTTCGACGTTTTTGTACATTTTCAACCGACGGCCGCAGAATAAGGGTGTTAGAAGTATTAGGTTCTGATATTATTATTATTTTTTGCCAGTAGGTTGTTTCTGTATCTGCAAGTATCCTCAGCTGTAGTTTCGGATGAATTGGTTTATTTATTTATTTAATTCTTTATTATATAATTTTCTATCACTCAATGCAGGCAGTAGAGGAGAAAGTATGGTTTTCTGTTTAATTTTCCTCAAATACATTGCACTGTTCCTAAAAGGCTTTCAAGCCAAGCAAACCGACTATGCGGAAGGATCTTGATAAGATTTCCGTAAAAAACCCAGTAACCTAATTCATTAATTCTTTTCTTTATCACATTCCACGGGTATGTTTTCTTTTTTGAAAGATTACAATAGGACTTCGCAATACAGCCGTCTTCAGGGAAATCAGGATTCAAATTATCTTTCCATACGCGTCGTCTTAAATTTATTACTGACATGGGATGAAGGCGGGTAACCTCAAATTGTTTCCGGGAGTAAATTTCGTAAGCCACATGAAAATCAAATTTTAAAATTCATGATAGTGCCTGCGGGCTATATTGTCTTCCTGAACAGTAGGGTGAGCGGGCGAATGTGGACCTTCTTTTGAAGATATTAAAGAGTTAGATTTCAGTAAGCCTGAAGATGGTTCTATGGGAATTTCTAACGCGCAAAAGTATGAGCCACTAGCGCAATACAAACTGAAATATAAATATGGACACAGCATGTGCAGTGAGAATAATAATTTAACTATTTCGAGGATGTATCAAAATTGTAATTACATTTTATTTCTGGGTGCAAAAACTTTTGTACTTCGATTTGTACTTTATATTATTACCGAATTAAACGTATTCAAATAAGTATTGAGCATTAACACGCACTTCATCATAAAAACATGATTTCCCGACTAAGGTCTTCTCAATATATTTTTCTGAAGAAACCACTCTCCCAAACAAATAACTCGATCCAATAATTTTCCGAAAGCTAATAAAGTCGTCTGGGCAATCCTAACCCTAATATAGGACTTCAATGTAAGAGATTTGATCATAAAACGGGGCTGCCTCATGAGCGTATTACACAGATCACTGGCTCGGGTCAACTCGGGATACGCTCACATTTTTACACAGGTCCTACAGATTACCTGTCCTAACTGATCATTTTTTCAACGCTACTATCCCTGCCATAAGGATATAATAATATTATAGATTGGTTTATGAAGAAGATTGGTAGAATCTTGCGTGGGCACCAAGAAAAGGAGAATGAGCGCCCACTGAACATTGGGCAGATACAGGAAATGTCGTAATTCAGTATCTAGATACGGCAGTCTGAGAGAAGAACATAGTAACTCCTTCGTAGAGGCCTATAATGTCCAGATTTAGTTGACTTTACGTCCAGATTTGGCATCCTATGGTATGTTAACCATCGATTAAAATTTTATAAATATTACTTATGTACCTACTAAATATACGCCCTTATCCATTGATCCTTCATCATAACCATTATAATAATACTCTAGCTTTGTAAATTGTTAAGCTAAAACTAAAATCTTTTACTGAATTTGATTTGCAAAGATAAAAAAAAAACTAAATAATGATATTTTAATAAATTACTAACTACTTTTGTGTACTATATCGGTGAGTGACCACTGATCCTAGTTTGAGTATCACGGGACACACTATTGATGCATACAGCCTAAATCTATGCTTGTTAACTTTGGTTTTTGTACCTACTTAAGTTTAAGTTTGGCTATGAAATAAATTATTATTTATTTATTTATAACCTTATTTCACTGATCCATGTCTCGCTATCAGTTTGGATATCGTAGGTACGGTAAATTTGTTTGAAAAAAAGACGCTCTTCTAACGTTAGATCTGCGTTTTTTTTTTTACTTTACACGTTTTGTGAAAAGGCTTAGTGGCAATTAAATGTACTGTATTAACAATATTTTCCGTCTTCTTAGCGTATAAGAAGACGGAACATTTATTTGGTGTAAAACTATTTTGTATAGGTAAGCGCGAAATAACTAAATATCGAATGGACCAAAATGTTCTACATACTCACCTCTTCAAGCGAATTTTACAATTATTTTTCCAGCTCCACTATGAATTTCACTAAATTACACTATCTCTATTGTAAGCTCCGTTAACTTCTCCTATTTTAGCGTCCGTCACCCACAATGTAAAATAACTAGGGAATTTCTAAAACTCCCTGTAATCTAAAACCCGACACATGCCATATATCTCCAGCTAAAAAAACGGTGCCTTTTTCAGCCCTTGAATGCCTTAACCAATTTAAACTTTATAAACTTGCCGCGTTATATTAGACTTTATCATGTGGTGTTAAGGGCTAGAGGGAATGAATGGATAATGTGGTTTTGTAAGACTTTTCGTAAACGCAAGGGTATCCTCATTGGTTATTAATATCTCGGTGCGGACCCTCACTAGCGAAATAATGGTATACTAAACATTCTAGGTCCTTTCAAAGACTACTTTTGCATTGAATTATTTTGAACAAAATTAGTAGGTACATACCCTACATTATTGTTAGGTTGGATTATGACCTCCAGAGTTATAATTATTACCTAAACGGGTATATAATATAATCAGTATACATACTTCCACGTGTGGGGGACCAATGGATGTCAGGGCAAAGATGGCTCAGGAGTTTCATGCCCAGGTTTTTCTATTTAAAAAAATAACAATCTTTTCAACAATTTTCGAACAGATAGCTCAAGTTTGTAATTATTAAGGTTCATTAGATAAATTAATACGTGTAAACATAATATTTATAATAATTCTTCGCAGTAAACTACCGACCAAAAAGCAATGACCCGCTGTTGTCCCCAAGTTGAAACCGCGTCGGTGGCTTTTTATATGTAAATCATTGTTGATGCTTTTGTCGGTGGGTCAGGATTTATTGGACAGCGCAGTTTGAGATATGTTTTCCGCATATTCAGGTTAAAATTTAGTTCTGGTCACACTCGACACCATTTTGGCTACATGTCAACCGCTGAGTTAGCAAATGGAGGAAAATAACTATTTTGTCATCCTTTCAGCCTATAAGATAAAAAAATCGTTTTAAATGAATATGATAAGTAATGTAACACTTAGGGTTAAGTAATCTTAGGGTTGCTACACATTTAAGTACTTATAAATATCAATGCTTATCTTTATGAAATTCTAGAAGGTCTTCCTAATAAAAGTTTCTAAATACAAAAAGGATTGCTCCAGTCCAGCATTTTCTACCAGTTTAATCTAGGTGTCATGTACACCTTTACAGCATTAAGTCCTCACTTTGTACCCTTATTGATATATTTGTGTAATAAAGGATTAAATAAAAATAAAGAATATTATAATTTGATTGGCTGATTTTTCTTGTCAGTCACAGCTCTCAGAATAGATCTGGGCATCTAATAGGGATATTTAAAAATATTTAAGTATGCAGATGTGTCTAAATATTTATTTGAAACTTTTTAAAACACTTTTTTTGCATTACAGTTAATTAAAATTATATTGTTTCAGGTATGTTTGAAATTGGAACAAAATTGACATGGCTACAACCAAATGGTATGTTAATGTACCATAACAGGACATCACATTATGCTAACGACTCTTCTAAATTTGTCGTATAATGTAGCAGCACATTTTTAAAATGGTTTCTGCCATATTTCTTTTAGCATTTACTGGAACCATTCAAAGTTATGTTATTTTCCCTGACAAGTTTGTTCATTATAAAGATAGAAGGCAATGCATTCTTATACTTATGAATAAATAATCTTACCGATATATACATATTATGTATGCTATACACAATAATGGGTGCACCTGTACCTATCGTAAGCTAGAATAAATATGATCTACCTATCTATCTACCTATACTACCTGCAAATAATAAGGCATAGGTACGTATACATAATAATATTTGAAAAGCCAGTGTATAAAAAATAGACTGTCATATTTTCATAACTTTCCTATACATTTTTGGTTCATATTTCCAATTAATAAAAGGTATTTAATATTAATACCCTTTTCGGATCTGAAGGGATTACTTTTCTGCTCATTGAATTTTAATAACAAGATTACTGCAATATACAATCTATAGGAGGATCAGGAAATAATTATCCTTGCAATTATTGTATCTAGAAAGAACATAAATATCAATTTCATCTAAACTTATATTAAACTCATAGTAATTACTTTATTATTGTTATTAGTTGCTCTATCAACAAATTATATTAATTACAAACAACATTAAACACACTGCATACTTTTATTTTTAAATAATCCGAGTGAGTAATTTGTCCGACACTGTATAAAATATTGCGTGTTTCATTAAAATGTTGTGCTGTTTAAAAACTGAAACACAGACTGAAGCACGTTTTAATCACTTTCGCGCCTTACTCGCTTGTTTTAAATTTTACAAAAATAATCATTGAATAACTATCGAAATACAGTAAGATGTCTATACCTAGTACCTACTGGATTTAAACATGAGATTATTACATATTTGGAGCGGTGGTAGCTCAGTCGGGTAAGCGCCCGCTTCTCACGCCAGAGATGCGGGTTCGATCCCGGCGCTGACATGTACCAATGAGTTCTTTTAACTTAAGTACAATGTATACCATCGCTCTTACGGTGAAGGAAAACATCGTGAGGAAACCTGCATATCTAGATCTAGCACATCTAGATATGTGAACCCATCAACCCGCAGTGGACCAGCGTGGTGTGGAAATGGTCCAAGCTTAGGAAGGCAGTTTAGACCTTGGGGATATGCACAAAGGTTCCATTCGAGAGAGCCAGGTGCAGGTACTTACACCCCCACAGAGAATAGAATAGAATAGAATAGAATACATATTTTGTCTACAAAATGACACTTCCTATTCAATGTTTATAAAATTTAGCAAACTGGCTGTGATACTGTGATACTTCACTCTAAGAGCCTCCTTTCTTGCACCCCATGATAAATACTCATCATCAGCACAACCCATCACGTCCTCACTGCTGAGGCACGGGTCTCCTTCTAATGAAGTAAGGGTTTTAGGCCTCGTCCACCACGCTGGCCTAGTGCGGGTTGGTGGATCCCAACCCAAAACAAGCAAGCTTGTGCTGAGAGAGATGTCGGGTAAGTGGACAACCCGATAATGATAAATACAAAATAAAAATAAACAATTACATAACTCGGTTATGCAATATACTAGCAATATGCACTATGCAATATGCACTATGCAATATGCACCATTTAAGCTAAGTTTTATTTCGCAATAAAATTATGTTTATGTTTAGGTTGAAAGTAAAGGTATTGTCATATTCTCCGTTAGAATGGAAACATGATAACATTTCAGATTATTTAATAATTCCTCGGAAGCCATTCGCATACAAATATAGGGGAGGCGTCCGCAAACATTATGTTCTGATGTGATAGTAAGTGGAGATGAGTTCTGTAAACGAGGGGAGATAGGGGTGACACGGATCCTTGTTAGTTCTCGGATTTCGTTTCCATCTGTGGAATGATTTTAGTAGTGTTTGTCCTATATATTATATGTAAGTAGGTACCTATATGTCATTGGAGATGATTCGATGTTATTAAATCGTTTATGTTACTTGATTTCAATAATTAGGTACCTCTATCAATAACTTGTCAGTTTTTTTGTCTGAGCTGAAAATTTTGAACAAAAGCCGGCGTTTTTCAATTTAAATTGAAATTTCTCATTCAACAAAAAACGTAAAACGTGAAACTCACTTCCCGTTTTCGCACCCGAAACTCCCGAAAACTAGAGACCGCCTCCCAACAGATGGACCGTCCGAAAAAAACGACCGACACATATATTTCAAGAGCTAAACTGCTAGACTAAATAAAAAAACACACACCCGGAAAACTAGACCGTGAAAGCCGCAGTGGCCCCGGACGGCCCGGCCCCCCATATATTAATGTCTGCCCACAATTTTTAACACTAAAATCGGCGAATCATGAAATCGAGTAAAGGGAGGGTCCGTTATGCTGTCATAAAGACTGTGTGTTTATGACGCTGGGTGTTTAGCGCAGGGTTTGATGCAAAATGTTTTTGGGTTGGACGAGTTTTATGTTAATATCTGTTTTCGGTTTTATCTTGAGACAGGTGAAGCCTCTGTTTATGTTGCTCAGTAACCTTTTACGGTGTTTACAGGGAGGGTCGGCAGACTAAAGTACATAAGTCATAATTCATTTTCACTTTAGTTTTTACAGGAACAACAAAAAACATAATAAAAATCTATGTATTTGGAATTTAATAATTTATTTATTACACTTTCATTGTTTAACATGAAATACATTAGATGAACATAAAAAACTATAAAAAATAAGTCAAAAGCAGACTTTGAGTGACTTATGTGATACGTATTATTTACTAAGTACACCTTAGATATGACTTAAGTGATTAGGCCTAGTGAAGTGTTGCTTTTATTTCAGATAATAATATTAATCATACACTCACAGAAGAGATGTGTGTGTGTATGAATCATAATTATCTAATTATTGAACTCTTCTTCACTACTGAAAACATCTGGGAGTGTGTTCCGAGCTGTTTCAGAAGAACGCAAATTATTGTAAAACTAAGAAATATCATATTTTTTCTCTTTGAATATAGGTTTGTTGGACATCAATGGTATAGCATCGGGCACTATCTTCTCTTCATTTTCATAGTCTGGAAATCACTATTTCGGTCTAAGCTATTCTTGAACAAAATAATCATCATCAGCCTTTAGCAGTCCACTGCTGGACGTAGGCCTCTCCCAAAGCACGCCATCGGATGCGAAGTCGTGACCCCATCTAGCCGGTAGACGTCCCACACTACGTTTGCCTTGTCGCGGCCTCCAGTCCAGAACACGTTTACCCCATCAGTCATCGGTTCTTCGACAGATGCGATCAGCCCACTGCCACTTAAGCTTACTAACTCGGTGTGCTAAGTCGGTGACTTTAGTTCTTACGTTCCGGATGCAATCTTTCAGAGAGACTCCAAGCATCTCTCTCTCTCTCGCATTAGCTCTTTCCATAGCTCGCTGAGTGACCTTCAGTTTGTGAACCAGTTCCACTGTAAGTGTCCACGTTTCAGCCCCATAGGTAATAACCGGTAGGACACACTAATCAAAGACGTTTTCGTCTTGAGACTTTGTGGTATGGGCGACGACTTGACGAAGTTTGCCAAATGCTGCCCAGCCCAACTGTATTCTTCTATTGACCTCTGATTGGAAGTTGTTTCTACCCAGCTGCATATTGTTGAACAACTTCTAGGGTCATGCCATCAACGGTTATTGGACACGGTAAAACGTGGTTATTATACATAACCTTAGTTTTATCCAGGTTCATCTCGAGGCCAACCTGGCGTGAAGCTTTGAATAGGCTGTTCAGCATTTGTTGAAGTTCCTGCAGATTCGGCTATAATGACGATGTCGTCGGCAAATCGAAGGTGCAAGATGTTTTTGCCGTTGATGTTTATGCCTTGTCCTTTCAAGTCCAGCGTTTTAAAGACATCGACCAAAGCATTGCTGAACAGCTTCGGGGAAATTACGTCTTGTCTGCTGTTTTATTTTCTTTTCTTACATTTCATTCTACATGCTGCATTTTAATGTTTTGTAACTTTGGCCTGTACTACGCATTTTTTTCTGTTGTTTCAACACACGCAAGCTTAATCCAGCAACGGCAGGTGGTTCATTTGTAATGTCTAAGTCTGAAGTCGTAGAAGAACTATCATTTGTAACATTTTTAGTTCTATGTGTTCCTGTTTTCGACTAGACCGGTTCGTTGACAAATAAAAAGTCGGGGTCAGCTATAGAATCATCTGAATCTTCGTACCTGATCTCGACTCCTCTGAATGTGTTTGATGTGTATGGTACTGGCTCCATGTATGGGTCATTGTTTGATCCCATTGCTTGAGAAGTCATCACCACACTTATGGTGCCTTCGTTTTCTTTTTGATTTTTACCGTGTATAAAGTATAAGACAAACTAAGCATAATCAATTTCAATTAATAAGTATTTATGAAAATATGCATTAGTTTATACTTTATACATATTGCAGTTAAACACTTACTTGCTGTGGGACTTTAATCCTAGCTGAGCTAGCTGAGCTGCGCCAGTTCCACTAGCTTTTTTCTTCTTCCTAAATTCATTTTTAACAATAATTCACTTCACACAATATGAACGATTAAACGTACTGTTTAAAATAGAATCAAAGTTAAGACTGAAGCAAAATAACACTTATATCCCACAGGATTGTAATAAAAAATATCGTGTAGGTACCTAACCACTTGTAGACCACCCGTAGTTGACTGCTGTTCAACAAAATTCTTTGAAGATATATTTTTTATTTAGTGGGTAGTAAGACACTTGAGAAACGGTGTTAAAATTATTAGGTACCTTATAACATAAGTCGTTCCTTATCGGCACAACGTGACTGTGGAGTGTTAGTTCCTTTTCACATAAGTTCACTTATGTTGTTTAGCCTGATTACAAATTGGTAGCTTTCAAAATGTTCATAAGGAACAATTTGAGACTTAGCTACTTATAATAGTGATTTGACATGTGTGTTTTAGTCCAGCTATGAGTCGAGCCAAAATAATGCCCCTGGCGATTAACAAAAAATATAGGTAAAAATGACTTATGTGCTTTAGTCTGCGGGCCCTTCAGTTATGATAAATGTAAAAGGCGCAAATTTTAAGGGACTTCAGGACGCTCCTGCTCCCGGAGCACCATTCTGTTAAAACTCAAGCAAGCTCAAGCTTTTCAAATTCCAACATGTCAGACATTATGTATAGAAAATAATAGACACTAGGGTGGTAAATACAGAGAGCAATTACACAAACAACAGTGTTTTATTAATTTAGGGGTACCAGTAAAAAAACTACTACGTTACTAACGCCTACTTTTACCAATGCAAAGTTAACTTTCTCTGAATTAAAATCAAATTTGAAAAACAAATAAGTAGTATGTTACGTACCTATTTCCTACATTTTTCTGGAAAATTATTGTACAGCTAGGTACTTACATAATATACTACAGAGTCAAAATTAAAAATAAAGTTACAAAACGAAATGCTGAAAGTGAAAAGGCGCGTATATTAAGCAAACTTGACGGCTTGTCATAAACATAAAAATGGCAGCCAACATGATCGACGAGCTAATAATGTTCAGCTCGCGACGTCAATAATAATAATAACTGAACACGGAACCACTGGAGGGTTACTCTATACTGACGAAAATCGAGCGAAGAAGAGCTATCGTGGAATCGGCACGTTTAAATCAACGAGATAGAGTCGTGGATCGCGCAGCAGCGCTCTGAAACGTCGTAAAAAATTAAAATACTTGCTTGCATAAAATATGTAAAAAAATATCCTGTATATTTTTTTGAGTCTTCATAGGTGCACATCCGGAAGTAGGTATGTCACAGAGCTTTTCATTCTGAACGTTATGATGACCTTGGGATATTCCCAGCTCTGTGACATACTTTAATAAATAATTCAGCACTGTCCTTAATTAAATACCCTCAGGTCCCTCAGTAGGTCCAAAATATGTAAGTACATGCATATATGAATTATGATGTAAATTAATTGCGTTTAATCGCATCGCTGTGAGAAACTCGTACCTATAACAATATATATCTAAAAACGTAAGTTGGTATACATTTGACAGAGCCCTTTGAAATAACATTTAGGAAGACATCTATCAAGTTAATGTAGGCTGTTGTGATGAATATTTTTTTACACACATCATTACTCGTAGGATAGAAACGTTTAAGTACCTAAGCAACATTATCAGTCAATATTATTGTGTATTAAAAATTACTTACCTTAGGTATATCGTATATACCTACAAGGTATTTCAAAACGGTAGACTGTCTAGGTATTTAAAATTATCAGTGAGTAAGTGTGACCGTGTATTTAAATATACTAAGCTATAACATGGCATGGCATTATAATAGTAAGCCAAAATGGCCACTTCTATGAAGTAGCAAAAAAACGCGTTTTTATGGTTGAACAAAAGGTAGTCAAAATGACAATTCATGAATTTTAAAAATATCAGTTGAATGAATCAGAGACCTACATTACAAAATTATAAATTACCAGGACATCATAAGCTGCTGGTAATCAGAGACTAACTAATTGCACGTTCAAACGATAACTCAGGGGGTCACTTCATATGACGAAAAACTAAGTTAAGAAACGCTGCTGCGCGACCCACGACTCTATCTCCTTGTATTAAACGTGCCGATTGCACGACAGCTCTCGTCCGTTAGTTTTTTGTCACTAAAGAGTGACCCTCCTGCGAAGTACACTATACAGTATACACTACTCAGAGTATCAATTAGCCCACTAATTAGATCACCAAATTAACAATTATTAAGTTAATCGTCTCCTAATCGGTTATCGGGTTACGTTTGAAAGCAAACGTCTGATTAAAGTTTAATTAAAGATCGCGATGAAATTGTATCCGCTATAATTATTTGGCAGCACTTTTAGGTACAATTTGTGGAGAAGTTTCTCCAGGTTTGTAAGTTCTAGGAATTTTAGGCTTATTTTCGTCGAAATCGTAGTTTTCAAGCTTGAGAGAGAAAATACTTATTATTATTAATTTACTCAATTACAAATTAAGTAGGTGAAAAAAGTTTACATAAAATAAGATTTTCAGAGATATCGGTGGACATGCATAAACAAAACATACTCAGAAGAACTGAGAACCTCCCCCTTTTTCTAAGTCGGTTATAAATGAGCTATCGATTATCTTTCTGTAAGCTTTCAGGGCCCCAAGTCTGCTAAGGAATGGCGGCACAGTTGTGTGTCGGCAGCATGGGTTTCGCACTGTAGGTATTTATTATGTAGGAAATATTTATTGCATCTTTTTTAAAGAACTAACGTTAATAAACAGTAATAAGTGTTAAGTGTTTCATATTGCACTACTGGGACTCACTTACAAAGAGAAAACAGATACCTAAAGTCGGAAAACCATTCAGCCGACACAGCATTGAGCCGCCATTCATTAGCAGACTTGAGGCCCAGGATGTAAGAAGGTCATTACCATTTGTTATAGGTACCTACTAGTTGAACTACGCTGAAATAATTATTATATATCCTTATTACTGTACAAACACATTATGCTAAACAACACATAAGCACGCCATTTAGGAAAGCACTATCAAAACTAATTTATATTAATTGCCGGGACTACGTCTTCCGTAGATCTTGTTTATAATACAAAGTGGGTTTACCATTAACCTACCGAATGCGAGGATCTTTTGATGAAGCGGCAAACAACGCAGACATACCTTATATAGCTACTGCTGCTGGTAGCAGTGCGGAGATTACATACTTAATAAAAAAAACCTTTCCCAAAAAAACCGGCCTGCGAGATGGATACAAGAAGTTTTTTTAGTACGTATGGGTACTTATTCCCAATTATTTTCATATTTTTTGTATGAAAAACAAAGTCATAAGCTCAATTTTTTTTCTCAATTTGTAGTCACTCGTATTTGACAGTATTATACTTACTTGGCTTTTATTGTTCTGTGTTTTCGGGCAGTACCCTAAACTGTACCAATTTAAAATACCTATCTTCCTTTCTTAATATTTTGAAGATATATCATAGTCGTGTCCCCTTAACCCGCCAGTGCTCGCGTCAAATTTCGTGACACAAACAGTCGCATGTGGGTCTTTTAGACCCGAAAGTAAATTGATCTATTTTCTCGAAAAAAAAAGAAAATTTAGATATTATTGTACATCAAACGTAAGGTTAGTAATAAATCTATATTGGAATCAAAATTATTTATGAATTTATGGATAAAAAAAATATGTTTTGATAGTTTCAAAAGTACTATGCTTTATGTTCTTATTTATCTACATAGGAACATAAATTACAGCTTATTTTTATTAATTTTATATTTATCAATAAAAAAAACTTAGTTTTATCTAAACTAATAACCATTCTTCTCAGTAACAAAAAAATAATTAACTTTTTATATAAAAAAATAATCAACAATCAGCCTTCAAAGTTAACATAAATTTACATACAAAATTACTTCTTCCTTGTATTGATTAAGTATATAATTAGGTATTTTCTTCGGTATTTTCACATATTCGGATTACAATTAATGCATAAAAATGCAGTGTGATCTCTACAAAGATCGTCTAAAAGGTAACGTGACATTTCTGAAAAGAAAAAATAATAAAATAAAAAAAATTTCAAAAAAATTATACTGACACAAAGCGTCGCTCATGGGTCGAAAAGACCCATACTCACTTTGAATGTCCGTCCTGTCCAAGTGCCGCGGGCAATCTGGTCGGGGTGGGGAGTGCGGCTAGCCTATATGGTAACTTAAAGGTACTAGGCACGCCAATTAGTAATATCAAATATTTTAAAAGTTATCGAGGTATAAATAGAGTGCTGGGTCTTTTTGACCCACGCGCGACTATCCGCGGGTTAAGTCCATCTGAGACCACTAGTTAAAGTGGATATCCCGGTAAGATGGGCATTAAACCCATAAGGCTCTGTACTGTTGCCTAAAAGGCTCGACAATGGGCCGGGTTATGGGCTCAGCCTTTGAATGAGACTATGAGAATACTGAGCTTACTTTAGGGTAAGTGGCATTATGTGTTTAAAAGATAATTATCATGGTTAAATTTATTGAATAAATGAAACTGTATGTTATTTTATCTTTAATAATTTTATTCACAATAAAGAAAACTGTAAGTATGTTAAAAATATTAAATAGAAGTTATTAAATTTATAGTAAACAAACTGTAACATGTATTAGGCTTAAAATATACATAAGATACATTCTTGTAAGTTCGATTCAGTTTTTTCCGTAGCCTATACATAATTCAAAGCCTATATATAATATAACCAACATAAAAAACTACACAAAAAACATAATTTTATTTAAGCTTTAACAATAAAATTATTCATCTTAAATAAAGTTGCAAAAACTGCACTCACTCAAAAAAGCTCCCCTTCAAGCTGTAACTATTATGAAATAAATCACTGAAGCTGTAAAACATAATCACTATGGTGATTCCTTCACTCCGTGTGAATCGTATGCGTCGTTTAACGACAGCCCTCGAGTCGTAAACGTAATGGACAGAATACGACGGCAAAATATGCTTTTATTATTACTGTGTGATGATGACGGAGGGGCGACGGTTTTAGTATTCAAGACAATCATTATCAATGACTCTTCAGACTGATGTTTTATACGTACTTCATTGAAAGCAGATTTTTAGCATTTTCAAGTTTGTTTTTTATTTTGGAAGCTTTAAATAATCATCATGCGGAAAGTTAGGTATTCACCAAAATGTATATCCTTTATTTTGTTGCATTGACAACTTATATCCTTACAGTATCGCGACCGACACAAGCGGATTCATTCCCGCTGCGGCTGGTCTGCCACCATCGATGCACTTCCTTCACCTTCCTCGAGGAGCGCCAGGTCGGCTGGTGCAGGATCTCGCACAACTGACACAGCGGGTGCTCCCCCGCCGGCCACTCGGAGCCGAGACCCCTGCGCTCCACTCTGTACCTCCTTCGCCAAGAGAAATACCTCGCATACGCTTCAGGGTCATCCATCAGCGCACGCATCATCTCGGCCACTTTCTTCGGACCAACCGATCTGACGTCCAAGTACGATCCTGGAGGCAGGAATTTGTCTACATTGGCCCCACTTAAAACCACAGGCACAGCACCGTTGTAAAGGGCTTTCACTACTTTATCAGACATGTAGTCTTCGCATAGGGCATTCTCGAAGACCAGGTAGAAGTAGTAGGAGCGCCCGAGAGACAGTGAACAGTCGGTGTCCGTGTCGCCGCGGCATGGGCCTATGGGTCCGCAGCGCCCGTGAACATCTACTTGTACTCCATACCGACGAATCTTCCGTACGTACTTCTGTCTTTGGCTGACATCGTCACAGTTCGTCGCGATCCAAACAGCTTCATCTTCTTTCTCTTTAATGAGATCGTTTATTTCTTTTCTCAAATAAGAACCTGGTTTGGGTGGCTTCGGATTTTTCCAACTGACTTTTAGGGATGGAGCTACAGTCTTATTGGTCCCTTTGTCCACTATTGCAAAATATGGCGACGGTATGTCTGAATCTAGGCGGTACGTCATAGTAAGATCCATTAAGTTTGAGAGTTTTTCTGGCCAACGAAGGTGCACCGGTGGTTCTAGAGACATGAACACAAATAGTTGATGTGGCAAGGAATGCACAGGTAGATCTAATCTGTTAGAAATGCCATCGTCAATGTGAAAGAGGATCGCAGCATCCTGACTATCTTCCAAGTGTTGGTGTTGGCGATAGTTCATGATGCAATTCGACACTTTACATTCAGAAAAGTCAAACACTCCTCTTTCAGATCTTGTTGGTCCAAATGAATTTTCGTTGTGATATCGGTTCCATATCCTTATGACTTTTGTCTCATTAATGGAGGTCACGCTTTGATTATTTTTCAATTTATTTTTGTTTCTATTGTTATTCCTGGATGACACCATGATAATTTGTAGCAAAACGAATGTGATGCTGATCTTCATATTATTTAATTACTATCAGCAAATCCTACGACGTCTAGATACCAACTAAAATAATGAGGACCATAATTGTCTAGATATACCTAGTTCATTTTAGATCATCTTGATTATTATGATAAGTCATATACAATGTTTAAGTAACAATACTCAACCGAATTCAAAATATAAATCATGTCTATGCTTAAAAACCAACCATTCATATTTATTTCTTCTGTAGCGTATTATGACTAATACACCTTTTGATGGCAATATTCGATACATACGTGTATAGATGGATGATCTATGATTTCAATACAATAATTTTGTGAAGAAAGAAATAAAACATTTGTTTAATAAAGAGATAGCAACACGTGCTCTAGTATTGGTATAATAATTTTTAATTTTTAATTGCAGATGTATTATAATACATCTGCAATTAAAATAAAGCTTTAAAATACTGCAGGTCATCCAAAGTGAACATATTTTACACAGAACATTAAAATAAAATGTTATGAATAGTTAATTGTGTGCAATTTTTTGTTTAAAAATGATTAACTACTATGGTATCTAAGTATACAATACATGGTTTTTCACATTGGCAAAAACCTAAAGAAGGGCTGCGAACACGCAAACTCTTTACTGTTGGGCTTAGTTTGCCACCAAAAGCGAACTTCCTTCTTTCGCAAAGATCTGGGTGCCAGGGGATGGTGCAAGATATCACACAAATTGCATAGAGGATGTTTTCCCGTGGCCCATTTTTCTTCAAAATATCTTCGCTCTACACGGTATTGCTTACGCCACCAAAAAAATCTCTCATAATCTTCCTTGTTCCCCATATACTGCCTCACCACCCCTGCCATATCCTTCGGGCTCAGCTTACTACCATCAATGTATGAATTTGGAGGCAAAAAGTTCTTCAAATTTGCACCACTAAATATTATGGGCACTACGCCATTCTCCAGAGCATCCACCACGCTCTCGGATAAGTAGTCTACGCATAATGCCTTCTCAAAGATAAAGAGGAAATAATACCTAGCTCCTATTCCCTTAATACAGTTTTCGTGCACGCTACAGTTTGGTGATAGACCACATAGACCGTAAGAGTCAACTGTTATTCCATTACTGCGAACTTTTTCCACATACATTTCGGCAACTCTATCACAATTTTGCTCTATCCATGCTACTTCAATTTCTTTCGCAGCCACGATTTTTTTTACGTCGGAAGATTCTTTGTTAGCTTTTTCGTCAACCTTCGGCAATGTTGCGATCCAGGGAGGATTTAACACAGGTGCAACGTCTATATTGCTATTCCGATCAACGACAGCAAAGAAAGGCCACACAATATTAGAATCAAGGCGGTAAGTCATGGTCATGTTGAAGAAGTTTGTGAGCCGAGGAGGAATATTGAAATAAATCGCTGGTTCTAAAGTCATGAAGACGTAAAGTTGCTTTTGACTTCGGGCATGAGGAGTTTCGAATGTGGTGGACATGCGGTCATAGGCATGAAACACGATTGCATCATAAACCTCGAGACTATGGTAGTACCGATTAGTGAATATTTTGCAGTTGGTATAACTGCATCCTTTATTGGTGAAAAAGTTGATATGGCCGTTCTTCGAACCGAATATTGTTTGATGGCTGTATTTAGTCCAGAATAAAATTCTTTTCACTTTCTTAATTTCTGTTTTTCCAGATACACTGTTAATTTGACAGGGAATAATCATTATTACTAAGCACATCGAAACTAAACACCACATTTTGTATGTTAACTTACAAAATCAAAATCACTACTAATCCGAAAGAACTTTAGAAAAAGAATGAAATGTAACATTTTGTTTTCAATTTGATTTAACGTTACAGGAAATAAAAAAAGACAATCGTTTATTTGATACCGCCACTTAATAATGTTGAACATAAATAATTTTATTAATTCAATTATCGATTCCGGTCCGTTCAAGATTCATAATATTGTAACATAACACTCATGAAAGTCATGAATGAAATATAAACAATGATTCATTGGATTCATTGAAATTGATTGAATGGATAATATAACTTACAGCTAGAGAAATTTGCAAGCTTGATAATTAACTAAGGTATTTTATTTCAATTTTCACATTATACATCATCACGATCCATTATGTCCCCACTGCTCGGGCACGGGTCTCCTTCCAATGAAGGAAGGTTTTAGGCCTAGTCCACCACGCTGGCCTAGTGCGGGTTGGTGGACATATACATACATATTATAAAAAATGAAAAAGTTACACTTACAAAATGTCGACACGAAATGACCTATTTTTTACTCACCTATCCATCTATCGGTTCTTAGACACTTCCACTTCAGCTTGCAGATTTTGTGACCGAGGTAGGTTTTTCAGTTACAGCTGTCTTATTTCTGATGTAATCTTTCAGATAAATCGTAAGCATCACTACTTAGCTCATTCCACTGTCTGAAAACAAAAGGAAAAAGCAAAAATATTATCTGAGAAACTAAAAATAAACAATGGTTTTGTTTCTTTTGAATGTAAAATATTGTAAAACCAAGAGAAATCAATATTATTATATTACACAATGTGTATTGTTAATCAATATATTACACAGTAGCGTGTTTTTGGGTGAAAATACACAATATAAATGAGCGAGGAATATAATTTAACATAAGTTCTTTCCCATACGTAAGCAATGGAGCTCAGAAAAGTGTTACAAGTAGTCATTTTGTTACCCTTCTCAATGGCTTCAAGAAACGAAACGGATGTTGAAATATCATCACCAAGAACAAGAACTGAAACAGTGCTAGAGAATGAACCAAAAACGATGTTACTATACAATATGGAATCAGATTTTCCAAAACTCGAAAGGGACTACAACCTGACTTGTACGAGCAAATACACATGTTCCACAAACGTGTACTCCAACCCTCAACTACAGTTCGATGCAGTACTGTACCCGACCAACACGACGAAGCCCAGAAACGACCACCATTTACACAACCAAAAACAAATTAATGTCTTCTACAGTATGGACGCCACAGCTACCATTCCAGAAAATCTGGACAAGTTCTTCAATTTGACAATAACATACCGCCTGGACTCAGACATACC
Organism: Plutella xylostella; assembly: GCF_932276165.1. Taxonomy (NCBI): domain Eukaryota; kingdom Metazoa; phylum Arthropoda; class Insecta; order Lepidoptera; family Plutellidae; genus Plutella; species Plutella xylostella. The sequence goes on from NC_064005.1 coordinate 9,405,739, forward strand.
TTGGCCGTTCTTCGCATTCATAGATCGTGCAACGCATCAACAAGTTGCGCCGGCGATCGAACCTGTGTGGAGGAAGACTCGCAGACCGATGCCAGGCTCGTTTGAAGAGAAAGAGATAACAGACCTGGTGAAACATAAAGAATATGATGCTGTGTTTGTGGCTTCTACTTGCAACACTCAGAGCCGTCGGGAGGATTTCGTGCGTCACCTGCGGAAGCACGGGGTGCAGGTCGACACGCACGGCCAGTGCGGCCAGTTCCAGTGCCCGTATACAGACGAGGACTGTGCTGAGACCATCGGCCAGAAGTACTACTTCTATTTAGTCTTAGAAAAGGCTTTGTGCGTAGATTACTTAACTGAGAAAGTCGTGTTAGCCATGGAAAGCGGAGCGGTGCCGGTGATACTCAGCGGAGCTAACTTGACTCGCTTCCTGCCGCCTGGTTCGTACATCGACGCTCTGCAGTTCAGCGTGAAGTCATTAGCAGATGAGATGGCTCGGCTGATAGCAGATCCGTCATCTTATGAGAGTTTTTTTTGGTGGCGCACACAATATCGCGTGGAGCGTCGTGATCGACCCCACCGCGAGATTGATGAATCACATCCGTTTTGCAAACTCTGCTCTGTGCTGCACAAGCTGGATAAACATTATGTTTATACTTCCCGCGGCTCACGGAGTGTAAGGAAGTGGTGGAACAAGATGCCTAACAGTGACAGATCTGCGTGTGTGCATAATGATGAAAGCGTTTATAAGCCGACTATGACTAAATGGCGTACGCTCGTTTGAATTTGTTACAATATCTATAACTTGTACATAACGGCCGGGACTTGAACATACTAAAATTAACAGTACCTACATACCTTTCTCAAAAAATTAAAATATAGAATTAGAAAAATAATTTCTTTTTTCGGTAGGATATTACAGTTTGGTTTCTTTAAAAAAAATTGGCCTGTTTTTAAAGGACTTTACTTTTCCTTCAGAGCCCATAAGATTGTTCCGCCCTGTGTACATAAATAGAGATAAAATAAAACACAGTTCAATAATTGTACAGTGAAAGGGCCTGTTTACTTTCACACCTTTGAGTATCCTAATCCTTTAAGCCATCCACTATCGAACGCTCCAAATGGATTCCTACTACAACAGTTTTCAAGACTGATATTCCAGTCGGATTGTGGGTGCTATCCATGGATGACTTCCATATTTTATATAATATCATATTTCTGACTCTTATCGAAAGTACCTTAACTGAATACAAAAACTGCAGTTAAAATTAATGGTTAAAATAAAATCTTAAGGATGACTTGCACCACCCATTTAAATGCTTTAAATCTATTTTTTGCTTGCTTTGACAGTGTAGTGTCAAAGCTAGGCAGCAATAGATATAATTACGTTGAAATATTTGGTACAAGCCATCCTTAATGAACATCCCAAATCTATAAAAAGTGTTGCCGTGTTGCGGTTAGCGATTCCCCCACCACGTATAATATACTGAGTTCAAAGTGGGGTGAGACATTACACGTAAAGCAGATGCAACATGTCTGTTTGTGTTACTGTCCTGGCTGAGTTCGGTACAACGGTGGATAAACAATGTCGACCCTTATTGCTTCCCAGTAAGTCATCTGTTTCGTCTCAAGTTGAACAAACTGTAACATATAAGCATCTTTGTTTTGAGAACTCAGATAAAAGGTAAGAATATTTTCAAAACTGTTATTGTTCGTGAAGCGGGTCTCTCTATTTCAATTCGTTTTTGTACTCGTAAGGTGCTGGAGTGCATTCTCTCAAATCAATATTGGTTCCGTTCATCGGTGAATTTTAACAAATTATTCAGTTTTCCTGTTTGGTGTAACTAAACCTGTTGAAAATAATAAACTTTGAAATCGGTTTTACCAACCTTTTACAATCAATTTACATTTTTAAACCGTTCAACAACTAGAGTAATTTCATAATGTAATGGTACTTTAAACGATAGGTATTTGAAAAGTGACATGGGCAAAAGTACTCAGTGTTTAAAATTCGATTGGTGTTTGAGGTTCGAGTAGATTGTTTGTTTTCCCGTCACCTGTGTTAGAAAAAGCCTATTTTGTTATCCAACGGGAAACCCGAGTGTGAGTGGTCTTGTTTTGAATTGGGCTTTGTTTGATACATTTCGGGATCCAGATTTTAGTTGGGGCCTAAAAGTCGAACGCTGTTGCTAAATAAATGTCATTGCAAAAACTTCGTTTTGGAACGTGCTCCGCGTTATTTAGTTTTGTGTATCATATTTAGCTGGAAATCTGTGGTACCTATAAAATATTGACGACCGAATGGCGTAGTGGTTAGTGACCCTGACTACTGAGCCGATGGTCCCGGGTTCGATTCCCGGCTGGGGCAGATATTTGTTTAAACACAGATATTTGTTCTCAGGTCTTGGATGTGCCCGTAAAATGGCAATAGGCCCGCCCCCTATTACATTGGGACTAACATAACACTCTGGCGAAAAGTGGGTGCAGCAATGCACCTCTGCCTACCCCGCAAGGGAGTACTTTAGTACAAGGCGTGAGTGCGTGTGTGTGTGTGTGTGTGTGCTATAAAATATTTTTTAACGTAGGTACTTAATTAATCTGGTTTATATAATTTAGAGTATATACTCACAAATTACCACAGATCAAACACTTAAATTCGTTTGCATGATAAAAACATAAAAAACCATCAAATCCAAAATTCTTGTAAAACATTATTATTTCTATTCCAAACCATCGACAGCAGAAACTTGACCCTAAACAAATAAAGGTGACTTGAAAAGACGATCGAAGAAAGATTAAAGCGAGCCGAAGTTAAATTTGAGAAACAAGTAAACTTGAGCCGCAGAATCAATCGTAATTTATTCAAAGTTCGCCATCGACACTGGCGGCAGGTGCCACGCTAAACTTTGACTTTGACTTTAGCTTTAAGACGATGTTCTTAACATCAAGCTCAACTTCGGATATAGATTTTAATGACATACTTTTTTACTTCCCTTCTAGAGGTACCTGAGAAGTGGACAGGTGTTTAGCAATAACGCCGCCTTAGTAAGCCTGACGCCCGAATGGTGTAGTGGTTAGTGACCAAGACTGGTATGCCGAAGGTCCCGTGTTCGATACCCAGCTGGGGCACATATTTGTTTTAAGACTGTATTTGTGTCTGTATTATACTAGCAGTAGGTAGCTATCCGATACCCATATAACAGACTCTGCCTACCTTTGGGTCAGGTGGCCATGTGTGAGATCTCATCCTCACATATTTATTTATTGTAAATTTTCAGGTGCTAACTGTAGCCTCTTGAGTTAATTTGCACAGCTCATTTTCTGGTATAATATTATTTCCTTGTAATTTTGATTCACAGAATTGGCTTTTTTTGTAGCGAGAAATAAATAATTGACCATTCTTGAGCAAAAAACTTTGTAACTACATAACTGATGTTGGTTTTGTTTTCAAATTTACAAAGAAATGGCATTAAAAAGTATTGTGCTGCTGTAACTTTCGTCAAGTTTGCAAAATAATGCCGGTGCCGTGAGGTTTCATGGTTTTGTTCGGATTTTGTTACTTTCTCTTGGTAAAGAAATATGGCGCCTTCGTCTTTTAGCGTTGGCCTTTGTTATGAAATATTTGACACCACTCTTTCAGCATTTCATGGAATTTTCGAATGTTTCACGCAAATTACAATAAGTACAGTTTATTTGCACCAAAAACAAAATTAATAAGTGAAAACATTTAAAAAAAACAAGTATTCTTCTAAAATCAAAAACAGGTCTTATTTCTTAAATAGCAAATACTTAGGTGTGTCTCTCTTGACTCTTGGATAGAAAAGAATGAGTTTAAACTATTGTTTCGAAATATTTTTCAAGTCTTGATTATAGTAAATTTATTTCTTGAAATTAACAATTTACAGTCATAAACACTACAAATACACCACTATATATATATATATGGATATAATAACTGTGCAGAATAAATAAAGCAGATTTCCCAAACAGATAAATCAGAGATTGCAATCAAAAAGGGAACAAAGATGAAATCCGCAAACGGGTACTTGATAATCCCGATTAAAAGACTTGCACCGCTCTTTGCGTGGTAAGACATAGTGTTGAGAAAAAACTATCGAATAAAAATTAAATTTCATAGTAAGTATATACCTAAAGTGTGAGAAACGAGCAAGTTAAAATAATTATAATGATATGGCTTAGTGGCGCTATCAAATACTTATACATGGGATTTATACCTCGCAATAGTGTCAACTTGTTATTGATAAAAATAATTCGGTTATTGCATGGTTTTTTTTAACCTATTCAGGTGCATTAAAAATGTAATTCTTGTTTTAAACCTTTGGTAATTGTATGCAAATGCTAAAAAGTATGTTTATTTAATAACCAATATAACAAACACCTATTAGTAGTCAAATAAGCATACATATGGTAAAGCGACACAACATATTTTTCCACAACGTGTCACATCATTACTCCTCCCAGTTACTTTGAAGTGCAATAAAATAACATTTGTTTCTTTTGAAAAGCAATACAATTACATTTTTATCAATACGCCTATCGATATCAAGCACGAGGTATCTAAAGGACTTAAAGCTTATCGATAGAATTATGATCATTATGCATCTCTACACTGCCGGCCGCACTTTGAACCGGAGAGTCTTGAGATGTGATCGGGAGAGGTTAAGGATCATTACGATGCAAAGGTGCATTCGAAGCTGAATCAGCTAGTTTAATGGACAGGCCGAGAGTTTTTATCTTAAGGAAATTGTCTACTTGAATTATCTTTGAACATCTTCCTCTACGGATCTCTAGTTATATTATGTAGATATACTATAATTGTGTTTACTACAGTAATGTTTGTTGATGTCAACGCGTAGGTTTAAATTGGAGTAAAGCACTTAGCATACACTGTCTAGCCTTTAAAATATTCATCGATACCTTTATAACGCATTACCTGCCAATCAACATCTGTCATACATGAATTAAATCTGTTTATACACTCAATTACCAGCTGGTTTGTGCCACTCTGTCAAAGCAACAGATTTGCATACGCTTCCATTTAGGAAAGTGACTGTGTGCTAATCTAAAACACCCTTTACGGGTTACGAGATAAGAGTTTTAGTGGTAGCAACAGGGGAGTGGTTGGCAGTCAAAACATTTACATGTCAATTTCCGTGGAGGCATGGATGGTAATCGAAGTTGTGTACTTAGTCAATATAAATGCTCATTTACTCGATGAGCCAATGGTCTTACGCGTTTGTGAAGAGATCGTCTTTGCTGATGCTCTAATGGATCCGTGGGAACACTTGCACGGTAGCGAAATGTGGTAAACATAATGATTAGGTTTACAATTCAATCACTATAATAATTGTAATAACTTTATTCACGCTGACAGGATTGCATTCAACTAAAGTTAGTAACTTACATAATCATAAAGCAACATAATTGTTGAACTTGTTTAAAGTATCGAACTGGTGTCCTTGCTAGGTTGGCAAAAAAGTACATCAGTGTATATCCCGGACGAAGATAATTAAAATTATGTTATATCAAAAAAGATATAAAAAAAATTATTCCAATAAAGCTTTAATTTTTGTTACAGGTAAAACTACAGTCAAACATTTTTATATTATGAAAGAATTCTTTCTAAGATAAATTAAATAGATTCATCCTTTCGCCTCCCTTGAACCAATTCGTAGACGTATTTCCTGTCAGAGAATGTATTTTTTCCTGCGAACACTCTTAGATGTTCCTGTAAACATGAAAAACCTTATCTTAGCTACAAATAAGAGCTCTCCATCCAACTTAAAAGACATCTCAAAGAGCATTGTGAACAGAGTATCTTCCTGCTTCAGTTTGCAATGAAAACAGTCTCGAAAAACTTATCTCCTAACCATACGAATTGCTCTCAAACAACCTGAAAAAGTCCGAAATCAAAGCAAAAAACGAAACGCGGAAAATTCCTCTTTTATTTGAACGGATGCACAATAGAGAGCTGTAGGGTCCTCCAAACATGTTCTAGACGCATGTTTGCGGACTGCATGCGGCGCCGGGTACCGCGAGGGAGAAATTGTGTACGAAAGCTGTTTGCTCGGGCCTTCCTTCCTTCCTTGCACTAAACTTTTCAGGGTTGGGCAGGTCATGGCACGTTAAACTTGGGACTCGGTATTGTTCTGGTTAAAATATTACCAGGAAATTGGGCGGAGTAGTTTTCGTTTAACTGTCTTTGTTTATTCGGCACGCGATTGTCTTAATTAATTCGTCATTCTTTTTCACATAAATGTTTTGAATTCGGAACAATACCTGTAGTAAGAAAACAAAGTGTGCTTTCAAAATATTTTATAGAATTTCAGTAACCTTAAAAAGTTAAAAGTGAGAAAATATCGACACCACATTCACATGTTGTGTGGATTCACACTTGACAGGAGTTTTTCTGGGCGCGTCGTCTCGACTCCTTTTGATTTACAAATAAGATACGGCTTCAAAAATTTTACTTGAGCTGCAAGACGTATTCGCCATGTTTGATTTGGAAGCAAGTCTCTTGGCACAAAATTTTAGATTACAGATGTTTTTATTGCAATTTAAATACAGTTAAATATTGGAATTGTAAATACTTACCTCACCTTATTTATTAAAAATATACCTACTTGTTTATTTTCTGGTTTTATAGCCTTTTTCTATAGGGTATAGTGTATACCTAGATAGTATACAGATATTGGTATACAGATATTGAGACCTAAACGATATTATTATGCTATATTCGTATTAAAACCTGATACACCGATAAGCAACCCTGTATCCTGTACAGACAAGAAAAAAGCAAGACTAAACAACTTAACATTGAGTCACGTGCCTCAGGTGTAAGAGCCTGTGCTTTGTCACTCGGCTGTCAGCGCAAGAGGCGGCGTCCCGCAGGGCGCGTCCTGGCGCCCGGTTTGTTCGTCGTGTGACTGACAGCGTCTGCTCGTCTCTGTGCTTGTTGCGTTCACGTTTAGACTCTGTTTACGTTTGCAATTCTTATGAGATGGTGTAAAATGTTTTTTTTTGCTTAGATAAAAAGGAAGCTTTATTTTAAGCATATTATTTTTTGTGTTGTAAAATAATATTCACATTAAAAAGAGTATTTTACAGGTACCATTCCATAGACTAAAACAAAAAAAAAACAGAGTCTTTGCAAATGGCATAGCAATAAATATTTATCTCACTGTTAAACAACATAAAATCAACCAATATACTACGCGTTAATTTGCACGCAAAGTCAAACAAACAGTCCAGCATGTTCATCTGCTAAATTGGTCTGTGGAGCAACAATTGTGATTGCCGCATAATATTAACTTAACTCCGCAACTACTGCAATCAGATAGCGTCTTTATTCCTTTGTGATAGAGTTTAAAAGGTTATATCCAAGTTGTATGCTATCGTTAGTAGTAACGATACGGTTCGTAAACATTTCGATCCAGCTCAGCGGGTGGTCGAGTCTCATAACAATGAAGACGATCTTAAAATATCAACTGAATTGTGAATTGTGCGTATAAGGAATTGATTTTGACGTTTTTATTATTGGATATCAAAGAAAGGTGTCTCGATGTGTACTCGTATCTAAAAATGGAGAATTGACTTTTAGAATTTATGTGTTTAGGCATATAAATAATGTTGTTTCTAGTTTAGTTTTTAAAATTGGTAATATTTTTTTCTATTTTACAGGAAAACTTTATTTCAGACCGAATACGTTTTGCATAGACCTGAATAAAGTTTGGCAAGAAGTGTACCGTCAATTTATTTTGAAGAACGAAAGAACAAAATGATTAGAGACAACCTCACCGTCAAATGTTAAGGTTGACACGGATTACGTCGTTCGTTCGTTCATCAAAATGTAATACGACTGGACCCTTTTGAAGTAGCCTTTTGTTCCTTAATTTGTCGTTGGAGTATCTTATTCTGCTAATGAGTTTATTAATTGGATAATTTTAAATAGAACAATACGAATGGATCTTTTGTCTGTTACGAAATCAAATCCTTAAAGTATATTATTACATTTCTATCTTTATTTATAATTAATTATTTAATAGTTTATTTACATTATAGAGAACTTATATAAAAATCAGTACAACACTGACTTGGCACTATACATATACAACAGTCATTATTTTAGACAGATCGAATCACACGTTCGACAGTTTTAGAGTAAATAAACTCATCAAAAGTAATCCATCCATCACTTTCGGAACTAACGTGGTCTGAGCCAGATACTGAATACAAGAACATTCATGAAAACTTACTCAATAAATCTCTATAACTGCACATCATTATTATAATGTTTTCTAATAACTTTCGTAGACTGCTCAATCCAGTCATCAATGTCCAAGTAATCATTATACAATCAATGCAATTCTCATTAATGATTAAAGCGCTACTTCCTGCCGGTACTTAATTGTTGAGAGGAACGGATAATTGATACCCCATTTACACTCTCGCCTCGGCCCTCGCCTCCTCGCTCGCCTCGTCACTCGTGCGGAGGCGCGAATGTAAACACCCACTCGCGTGTGACGCGAGTGGGTGTTTACACTCTCGTGCAGAGTTCAGTTGTCTTTGAGCTAGCAACGATGGAGGACGTCGAAGTTTTAGCTGCAACAATAAAGAATTTATGTATGATCATCGATTACTTCGCCGTTTATGGACCGATTTTGAAAATTCTTTTTTTTATGTATTGGGTTGAGATCCCATGTGGTCCTATTTTTTTCAAATTTTTATTCCACCTCCAAGGGTGGGTAAAGGGTTAAAAACAGGCTATGAATTTCCATTTTGGGTACCTATTAACCGATTGTAGTTAATGTAATTTAGAAAGTACATAGGTACTTACTTACCTATATTTTTAACATTAAAAAAATATGATGGTGACCTTGAGCTGATCTGATGATGGAAACGGAAGGTAGTCAAGGGAACTTCTCAACGGTAGGTATATAGCAACTACTTCGTGTTTACTACTGACTAGTAGGACTTATAGGTATCATTTGCTTCTTAATTTTGATTGTCAATTATTGCAAATAAACTAAGTATAATAAGTAATAAAATAAAATAATGATAAAAAAACGACTTCAAAAAACCACTAAAACGTAAGAAATAATTTAAGGTTTAGACATGGTTTAGACCTATTCTATGTGAGAGTACTAATATATCTAAGCAGGTAAGTACTGCTTTTATTTCTTACGTTTTAGTGTTTTATTATTATTATTATTTTATTGAAATATTTACTTATATGAAATTAAATGTTTCGTCTTGCGACCAATCCATTATACAACTGAGGAAAAAACACTACGTTATAATTATACGACGACAAACACAACCTGCGCGGCACGATGGAGAAGCCAGAATGAAGCGGACGCGAGAGTGTAAACACCCGCTCGCGTGCGACGCGAGCTCGACGCGAGCTCCTTTGACTCGTGCCCCAAAAACCGCTCCGGACGCGAGCGCCGCGAGTGGCGAGGCGAGCGAGGAGGCGAGCCACGAGCGTCTGTTCACACTCGCGCCTCGCCCCTCGCCTTGTCGCTCGCCTCGCCACTCGTGCGAGAGTGTAAATGGGGTATCATAGGTACGATTTGATGCAATTAAAATAATGACCTAGGACTCCATAATATCGCGGTTAAGCACCGTTTTGTGTAGGAATGTGATAGATAGGTAATACAATTTCATTTCATTTTTTTTTTTCAAGAAAGCTGTCTTCAAATCTCATTTTAATCTTGTGCTTTCTGTAAAATAAATTCTAATAGCTTGTTCAAGCGATTAATAATCCATAGGTTTTGTGCTGATATTACGTTTATTTACAAAGAAAACTGAATATAATACAATTTATACAGATGCGTATCGTGACGAGTTCAGATTGAGAAGTGAAAATTCTACAGGCCTCTTTCAGAGGATTCTTTCATTTCTTTTGTTTCTAGTTTCCGCCGACCGCCACCAGGCAGCGCGGCGGTCGCGGCGCTGCAGTCGCGAACATACCGCCGGCCTTGGAAGAACCTACTTCCAACATCTAGGTCGTAATCGTAGGTGAAGCCGGTGATGATGATGAAGAGGGCTCTGGCTGGAGAGGCAGTGGGCAGATCTTCGAGAAGGCGCGGCGCACCACGCCCGTGGCGGTGCGTATGTCTGCCACCCGAGCTACTCCGTCCGTGCCCGGGAACAGCTGTACGATTCTTCCCAGTCGCCATCTCGGCGGTGGAAGGTTGTCCTCTTTTATCAGCACCAGACTGTTCATCGTGAGTGTGTCGTGGTTGATTTTCCACTTGGTTCGTGTTTGTAGTTCAGAGACGAATTCTTTTGACCATCGCCGCCAGAAGTGTTGGCGAAGCTGTTCGACTCTGTCGTATCTGTTGAGCCGGTTGGTCACGGCTGCTGTCAGGTCCTCGGCTGGTGGGGCGGTCAGGGGGCGTCCGATGAGGAAGTGTCCCGGCGTCAGCGGCGAGAGGTCGTTCGGGTCGGCGGAGAGCGGCGACAAGGGGCGGGAATTTAGGACGGCCTCGATCTGCGCTAACACAGTACTAAATTCCTCAAACGTTAATCGAGCATCACCAACTATTCGCCTCAGGTGACTCTTGCAGGACTTTACTCCCGCCTCCCACAAACTTACAAAATGAGCAGAGTAAGGAAGGATAAAATGAAATTGTATACCCTGATTAGCCGAGTGATCAATGACCTTTCGTTTATTTTTCTCACAGAGTGAGGGAAATTGCGTGTCTACGCCTACAAAGTTTCTTCCGTTATCTGAAGTAATCGAAATAGGTTTACCGCGTTCACTATAGAACCGAATGAGCGCTAGAACATAATCATTTGTCGATAAACCGCTTACTAGCTCCAAATGAATCGCTCGCGTCGAAAGGCAACAGAAACGTAGCAAGTAGGCAGCTATACGTTGTTTAGTGAAGTCAAATAACTCATCATTAGGCTGCGTACTCACTAAGCTCGTCGTATTATTTGTCGGTTTCATTTCAGGCAGTGACTCGAAATGCACTTGATTCGTCTGACTAGCTGGCTGGCAATCTCCGAGAGATTCAACTGGTTCGTTTAATGGCATTCGTACTGAAAAACTACCACTAGCTTCCCGTATTGTCGTACTAGTAAATAGATCCTCGCATTTTTGTTCGTCTAATGTAAAACTCGGTTTACTGTTATCAATCGTTTGAGTGAAGTTGCACTGAACTTGATAATTCATGCGCAAGTCAGTGTTTGGAATCGGCCCTGAAACTAACCATCCTAACTTAGAATCGATTAAGTAGGTACCGCTCGATAATCGTATTTTTCCTGATTCTATCAAATCCCAGAATAAATCAGAACCTATCAGCAACTCGACTTCTGAAGGAACGTGAAAACTAGGATCCGCTAACCGTATATTTTCAGGAATTCGTATATTTTGCACATCTACGCGGGTAGATGGCAAGTGTGAGGTAATACTAGAAAGTACAATACATCTTAAAGGTGTACTGTAATCCTGTACCTTTGATCGCATGGTGATATCGCATAAGTGACTCGAATTGGTGTGCTTGTTGCCTACACCTGTAACGTTTAGAGTGGACTGTATCAATTTCGTATTTAATCGTTTACTTAATTTCTCCGAAATGAAATTGTGTTCGCTGCCATTATCTAATAATGCACGGGCAGTGTGATACTTATTATCGTCACCGGCGACTTCGACTAGCACGGTGGACAATAAGACCCTTTTTAACAGCTGATCGTTATACTGCGAAGTTGTATTGGTTGGTTGCAACCCTAGTGTGCTAAACAATGACACCGACTCTTGAACTTTGTCGGGTAACACGCGGGTACTGCTATCGTTTTGATTCGTATGAAGTAGACTGTTGTGTTTCTGTTGACACTGCCGGCATGGCCCGAATAAACAGTCTGCTACAGAGTGACCTGCCCGTAAACAGTTCACACATAATCCGTTTTGTTGCACAATTTTAGTTCTTTCACCTACTGCAATGTTAAGAAAGTACGAACACGTAAACAAAGGATGACTTTTGTTACACATTACGCAGCTCCGTGGTGAACGTTTATCTGTCGACTTATTTTTATTAGTGGAGACGTAACTGTGTACATAATTATTTTGTGAAGATCCTTTCTTTTCGTGAACTGCTTTGCTTTCGGTTGTAACTTGTTTAACTGTGCTTTTTGAGTTAGATTGGTTCGCATTAACCATTTCTAAGAAGTCTGCCCTATTGCGAAGAAATGTCATCAAATCGTCTAACTTTAGTTTATTTGACTCCGAATTAGAAAGTAAGGTACCCTTGTGCTGTTCCCACTCTCGCTCTGAGCTCTCATCGAGTTTAGTAACAATCAAATATATTAGCAACGTATCCCAATGGCTCGTGGGCTCATGCAAGGTTTGAAGTGCACGTAGGTTCCTTAACACCGTATCTATGAGCTTCCGTAACTGCCCAGGGGACTCCTTACTAACCGTGTGAATGTTAAACAGTGATTTAACATGATTGTGAACTAGTAACCTATCGTTATGAAATCTCTTTTCGAGTAGCTCCCAAGCGTGCGTGTAATTATCCGCAGTAAACTCTAAAGCACTAATAACTTGAGAAGCGCTACCAGTTAGTGACGATTTTAAATAGTGAAACTTCTGAATGCTATTTAAATCAGTGCGTTCATGAATCATTGTTACATATGAGTTTCGAAACTCAAGCCAGCGATCATAGCTACCGTCAAAGGAAGGGAGTTTAATGTCAGGCAATTTTATATTAGTGAATGGAGCGCATTTGGCACTAGAACTAGGCGATTCATCGTCAAGCAAGCATTTAGCAACAGCTATGAGATTAAAATATTGTTCCTCAAATGACTCGCGGTAATCCAACTGCAACATAAGCTCATCCTCATCGGCTAATCCTTCTATATCGCTCTGAATAGCATTAAAACATTTGAATGTATCCTCCATCGACTGAATTCTAACGCTAACTTCGGTTTTTTGTAATTTATCTAACGTACTATCTTTAAATTTTGTAACGTACTTTTCGAATATAGTTAATCTGCATTTTAACGTACCTCTCTGTTTCTTAAGGTCGCTAATGCGTGGATTACAAGGTGACCTACTTCTACTAATATCCTCTTTACTCATTTTGGCAGTTTATAGAATGCAAGAGTACTCACAGTTATCCTGTGCTGCGCGCGCCAACCTGAGCCGAACAGCAGGGTCTCGTGTACTGAAAAGTGAGTGCACAAGCTATGTTAACACAGATCTCTGGCAAAGGGCAAAGGAATATGTAGAAGGAATGTCTTGACCGTGTTCTCGACGCCGCGCTGACTGCGTGGAGACCGCCTCGAAGTGGTGGGATTCTCGCTCGCCTCAGTGGGACATCTGCTTCTCTCGTATGTTTCTCGTTTCAGGATGCTCGTCCAGCGTATCTGGCGTCTGATCCAGTGGTTCTGACTCGTCGACTTCGTATTCGCCGCACGTACTACTGGATTCGTCGAAGTAGACGTGGCTCGATGACTCGTATATTGTATTTTCGAATTCTTCAATTTTCTTGTTTTATCCGGCTCGAAGGACCAAATTTATGTTCAAGCGATTAATAATCCATAGGTTTTGTGCTGATATTACGTTTATTTACAAAGAAAACTGAATATAATACAATTTATACAGATGCGTATCGTGACGAGTTCAGATTGAGAAGTGAAAATTCTACAGGCCTCTTTCAGAGGATTCTTTCATTTCTTTTGTTTCTAGTTTCCGCCGACCGCCACCAGGCAGCGCGGCGGTCGCGGCGCTGCAGTCGCGAACATAGCTTGTGTTCCAACTTATGATATGATAATCGGAGACCCTTAAAAAAATTAGGGGCGCTGATCAAGATGTCATACAAATTGCTATCGATTTAGCTGTCGACTAAAGTCGTCAATATTTGTACACACACATGTAGCACACTGATGCTGGATCTGAACGTTTGCACAATAAAAATTTTTACTTAATCCGGAAAGATACTTGAACAACATAATAATCCCTCTATTTTAGGAGTAGCCTCATGCCCAATAACAATATGATTGCGTAACAGTTTCTGTATGATTAATGACTGAATATAACTTAAATTCATTAAAAAAAATCGCGCAATGCTCGCCAGGCCAGCGTTATTAATTTGTTTAGGTGTTGTCAGTTACGACACTTCAATGCAGTGGGCGTCAATTGTACCCATTCTTGTCAAAGAACAATCATGTCTGCAGCAGACGTGACACTTCGATGCTTTGAAAACAACTCTGTATCGCATCTCTGTTCTTGCATCGATTGACGAGCTCGCTCTTTGTTTAGTATAATAGTGGATGCTCTACTCTACTTCTGGGAATACGTGACATTGACAGAGTTCTATGGAAGTTATTTCTCCATGAAGGTATGGTGACTTATGTTATTTTATATTCTCTTATCTTATAATTAGCTATCATGTATATTATCTCTTAGGTAGACGGACCTAGATTTGTAATTGTATACGTATACTTAGTAAAGTGAATTTAACAGATGAAAATCTTTGATTCCATCGCAGATAATTTCAGTTAATAGGCTTACGTAGGTATAAATAACTTGTGCAAATATGCATAAGGTAAGAAAATTAAAAAAAAAATGGAATGGATATTGATTAAATATATAGTTTGTGGTTTGCCATGTTTCATAAAATTTGGACAAACAGGTGGCATACCTGCACAGTGTACAGGCAGACCTCTCCTGCCAACTGACCTTTGTGTGGCCTAAGTTACGAGTGCTATGACTTCGTTAATAAACTACCAAGTGTCAGTTCTACAACATCGCCCATCTATGCGTCATCGTCAGCGTGACTCCCCCGCGCCCCTCCCCCCCCCGCCCCCGTGGGCGCCGTGATTGATGCTGGATCACTGTGTGGGTCTCATTGTGGATCACTGATCAATCATCACGGAAATGGGTTCCGGAACTCGAAATAAATTTATCGTCATCCATTTAAAAGTGACTAAAATCGATGTTTCCTGGTCTTTTAATTAATCCTTTTTTTAATTGTATGATGTCATCACAAGCCTTTAAATATCTAGGTAGGACAATATACCTACCGTTGCGTCGTATTCATGGATTTCAACTGACACATGGTCAACATTAGAGTGTTATTCACTCATTTAGAAACCCCTAACCAACCACTTCAAACTTTACAAATACGGAGCTATGCATCTGTATCAAAATAATAATGCTATCGAGGGTAGTCAACCACAACCAAAGCTATTTGTTTCTTTCCTTGAAATTCCTTCACATAGCTACTCGAGGGATTATCACCAAACCAAATTGGTTGAATATTGCCACCGACTGTAGCAGGCCTCCGACATAAACACTGGAACAATCCAACTGTTATTATAATATTAACCGAGCGTTTACCAACACGTGCCAACAGCTCGTCTAAGTACGCATGTAATATTCAATAAGTTCTCTAGATGATACGCCAACGGTATTCATACGAGGCTGTGAATTCTGAATACATACTTATGTTATGTGTTGGTACATACATATGTATATAGGGGTGGTATTCACTTGGATATTTCGTCGCAGGTGTGTGGAAGAGCGGACTGTGAGGCGTCTATGGGCTAAGCTACGAGCGTAACTTCAGCTTAAGGGAAATTCATGTTTACTAGAAATTTACAATAAACGCTAAGTTTTAAAAACAATTGTCTCAGATTTTGAAATCTCAAACTTGAGGTTTTAAAATGAATGAAATCGCCAAATAAATTCTTTATTCGCAGTGAAGTATTAATATTTATATATTATGGGATAAAACCGTGGAATTTGTTTCGTTGATTAATTAAATTATTGGTTATTTGGAGGCGCACTTTAAACCAAGAGTGCATGTGCCGTGCCGGTGGCGAGGAAACCCGGGTAAATAAAACAAAAATGAACATTCATTTTATTAAAAGCAATTGTATTCGTTTTTAATATACGCAATAAATTTCCCGACACAATTGCGTAAAATATTTATTATTTGCCAGTAATCAAAGCATCAACAATCAAAGAGTAAATGCTGAGTCAAACACAACGAAAAATGAGGCTAAAATTATACCTACCACCCTGGCAATTTTAAAAATTTTGTAATGCAATACCCTGACTATTAAGTGATAATTAGTTGGTTGACTAAATTAAATGTATTTCCATGGACACACAAAGCTTCCCCTTAAAAGACTATTGTGAATATAGTACACCGAAGCAGCCGGCTAACGCAATAGAACCACGTAACAGAACAGCGCTGTATTTCTGCACTATCCTCCTTTATAGTTTACTTTGTTAGTATAATAACATCACTGTGATAAATCAGATAAAAGCATAAAAGCTCGCTTTAGTTCAAGAAAATTACATTAATGAAGATGTTATATTTTGCGGTTTGCAGGCTACTTTGAATCACTGACTTCTGTCCTAAGGTTGCAGGTTTGGTGCTAGGCTTTACTTCTATGCTAAGGTCAATCCCTGTATTTATGAAGAAAATTGTCAAATTGTCTTAGCTACTCATTATTTTGTACACCAATGATAAAAAGATCTAGATAAAAAGATAAAAATTCGGTGTCTAACACCACTCACCAAAAGAATAATAATAACATAAGTACACAAAAAATAAAACAAAAAACTAAATTAAAATTAAAAGTGAAACAAACATCTAAACAAATTAATTCCTAAATCACCACACCTTTACATAATAAATCACCGTCTATCATTCTTGGTATACCGTCTTACGCCACACCAATAAACTAAGTTTTATCTAAAATTTAATTAATTTCTTTGCCATCGCTGGCATCAACTTTACCGATACATCAAAAACCATCCTTATTACTATTCTTATAGAAGTGCTTTAAGTTTGCATGGTGTCTATTCATGTTTTTAGGTTCCCAAAAGGCAGGAAGTTCAGAAATAGGTACTTTTTAGTGAATCAACTGTGAGAAGACGGATGACTGTGACTGGTCGGGTGACGTAAGCCGGAATCGGTGATATTTCATTTTGGTCTGTGATGTCATAGATATAGCTCCGAGTATTCGTAATTGTTACTAACAAAAAGTTGTGGTCACGCAATTCACCACTACAGCACAAGAAATGGTCGGATCTACCTAAACTTATACTTATTTTGTTTATGTATAATATAGGTAATATGTCTCCTATATCATACATAAATAACTCATCATCAGTGGACTGGCTCCCTATTGCGAACTTGTTTTGACAATTACTTCGTTTTGACTTCGCGATATCTATCTGGTCTCTATCAAGAAGTGAATAATACATACTTTATTCTAGCCATTACCAGCCACACCCGGTCTCAAGTCGTCGGTACGAAGACGAAATCACCTCAGCAATTTGAGTATCAATCATGGAATATGGCAAACTCTTACAACATCAAATAACGTCATTATAAAGATTGAGCATAACGAGAGGCTTTTGAAGCATAATAACATCTCCGTAACTGTACACCTTCTGTGTAACAAGGGCCGAAGTCTGGTTCTAGTCTTGAATTCAAAACGAAATAGCATCTATTGTTATGTGTTTAAGGACGTTGATGATTTTCTTTATTAAAAATTCAGATAACTTATTGAAAATTAATGCTTTGTCGGTTAAATCTGCCCGTTCTTTCTCCGTTTCAGGACTCCATAAAACGAGTCCCGTAAAATGCAAAATTTCCGAAACCTGAGTTTGAAACAAGGATAATTTTAACAATGATTCCAAAGTTTTGAATCAAGTTTTGGGAACACGGGTACTTGTTACTGAGATACGGGTGATACTTATAAAGTTTCCTATAAATTCCTTACAGTGTAGGTAGACAATCCTAATCCTAATATCAATGGAGATCCATCTATTTAAATTTGATAGAGGAGGAACATTTTTACTGTTAAATATTAAAATGAAGAACCACCTGATCCATTTATTTACATTATTATCGAACCCACATTGTTTTGCGTGGTATTTTGCAAAGTACGGTAAAGTTTATCGTGAAACAACGAAACATTCGAACAAAGTTATCGAAGTGACGTCGATAAAACAAGTGAAACACGAGTTTTCCGTGAAATTACCCCGTGATTCGTGAAAGTATCGGGCCGACCGTTTTCGACACTGCGCTTATATGCTGAGACATAAGTACCTACTGTTTCCCACCTCCCTTATAGTAACGTGAACTTTTTTAACTTTGTGTAAATATTCATGTACTTAAATTTAATGTATAAATAACAGTAGATACAAATTAAAATCACCTATGAATTTAGTTACCTTCGCTTCGCCGGCATTTTGAAATACATCATTATCACGTATAGGTTTACAATATTATCTAGGTAAGTTAGGAAGGTATTAATCTTATCGGAAACTAAAGTTGGTAAGTAAGCCATAATCGATTCATATGTAATAGGCGCCACGGGATGCGGCCAACTATAACAAATAGGATGATTGAGATTGAACGCTTTCTTGAGTATGATAATGTGATATATGTATATTATTATGTAGAGCTTATAAGTCTTAGACTATGACTCAATACACTAAGATATAAGACAATTTCCAGTGTTTATTAGATGTTATGGAAAAAAAATATATTGCTGTATTGTCGTATAAGTTTACCGCCCTGTAGGTGGTCCTACAGGGCGGTAAACTTTAAGCAATTCGAAAAAGTAAACCATTTTGAACCATTTGCAACCAAAAAAAGTTAGGTCCACTATATTTTTCCAACGAAAATCCTCCACATTCATTTTTTGTTTTAATATCAGCACAAAAACCGTCGAATCGTCCGCCGTCCGTATTGTGTGTGCAAAGTTTAAATACACGCCGTCGGTAAAAAGGCCTACAATGTGGATGTGAATCTAGCCGTTCCAGGGGGGTCACTCTATCATGCGAAAATCAATATTTAGGAGTGCTGCTACTCTGACCACAACTCCATATCGTTGTATTATACCGTACCGATTGAAAGACTCTCTTCCGTTATTTTCGTGAAGGTAGAGTAACCCTCCAGGCATCGCATGTCGGGTTGTCTTCAACTTGTCCTTTGTTCCGTGTAAAAACTTGGTTACATATCGTCGGCACAAAAACATGGCGTCCAGCCAGTATCGCGACATTACGGTGTACCAACTTTTGTAATTAGACGGGAATTTTTTAATGCAGAAATGGTAGGAGGTTAAATGGAGAAATAATTTCACTACAACTTTGTCGTGAGGAAGTTTGACCTCAGTTTGCACAAATGATTATATAGCGTTGATATTGTTTGATAAACTACATTTTCGTATGTTATGTTTTTTGAACGTTTAAAGCCGCAACACTAACAATTCTCCCATCTCTCTCCGACCAGTGCCCACGCAACACTAACAATCTCCCATCTCTCTCCCACCAGTGCCCACGCAACACTAACAATCTCCCATCTCTCTCCCACCAGTGCCCACGTCGGACGTGCAAGGAGTGCTGGGCAAGAAGGCGTCTCTCCCGTGCGACATCCAGCCGCTGCACTCCGACGACTCCGTCTCCATGGTGCTCTGGTTCAAGGAGTCTGATGGAGAGCCGCTGTACAGGTTTGTTAGAGACTTTATTGCAGAAGGTAGTAAAGAAGAAGAAGCAGTATATAGTTGGAGAATGTCAACCAGAAGTAAAGGTTGAAAGATGTTAAAGCAACACTATGATCAACATTTTAAGTACATGCTTATGTTGATTGACTCTTATTAGCGACTTCTATGGTTCTTTTACATGAGAGTACAGCAGCAGTTGAGGCAGAACAGCTAGGCCCTGGATACTGAGAAGATTGAAAGTACTGTTCTGCCAACTGTTCTGCCTCGCTGCTCTACCCTGCCTCGTATGACAGGGCCAAAAGTAAAGAAGATAATTTAATGCATGTAATCTAATGATGCATGTACTACTTTCTATATGAATATAATTTTCTACCGTCAAACAAAAAACAACATTTACAATCGTTGTCCGCATTTTCAATGGTATAGAATGCTTTTAGCATTACGTACATCTGAATGTATAGTATATCAGCTACTCTTTGGAAATTGTGCAATGAAATTATTAGAAATAATAATATACCTTTCTCTCCACCAGCTACGACATCCGCGGGCGGTCCTTCAGCCAGCCTAAGCTGTGGTCGTCGCCGACGGTGTTCGGCAACCGCGCCTTCTTCCGCGCAGTCGCCGACCCCGCCGTGCTCATGATCGACAACGTGACGGCCGTCGACGCCGGGGTGTACCGCTGCCGCGTCGACTTCAAGAACTCGCCGACCAGGAATCTTAAAGTCAACTTTACTGTTATTAGTAAGTGTTTCGGGTGAATTATTGGTGTCTGTGTTTTCGTTACAAATAGGGTTTTTTAGGTTTTTATTTATGTTGGCGCCTACCGCTGCCGTGTCAACTTTTAGAACTCGCCGATCAAGAATCTTCAAGTCAACTCTACCGTTATGAACAAGTTTGTTGGGTGGATTTGGTGTTTTTGTTCTCTTTTGATTTATTTCTTGAGTAAATAGAACATTTTGCTTCCTTATTTGTTAGCAGAATCAGTTGCTATTATTTTAGTAATGATTAGTGGTTTAGGTATAAACACTTTTAAACAAAGTGCACTCTTAACCAAACTAGGTATCTACATGTACGAGTAAAGTAAATAAGTACTGATAATATTTTAGTTCTTTGTAAGTGCTATAGCGACGGACATTACGAAAGCATGTTAACTACATTCAAATGAGTATTGTGAACAGAAGCTCGAAGCTGTGAACATTTTCAAGGGTTTAATAGTTGACACGAACATTAAGTCTGCGTTTTGTTGAGAACTTGCCATTGTTTCACCGTTCCCGTTTCTGGAAGGTCACTCTATATGACGAAAAACTAAGTTTCGGAGCGCTGCTGCGCGAACTACGGATCTCTCTCGTTGTATTAAACGTGCCGATTGCACGACAGCTCCTGTTCGTTTGTTTTATGACATTATAGAGTAACCCTCCTGAGTATTCTTACAATAGGTAAGAGGGTACAGTCGAGTAAGAAAAGAGTGTATAGCGTGAGAAAATTATAGATAATAGGTACCATAGTTTAAATAGAAGTATTGATTAATCCATTTACAAAACGGGTACATTACAGTATAAAGGGATTTTTAGGACGTTTTCCAATTTGACTTTCGAATTCGGTACGGTATTAGATTTCGTATTTCGAATACGGTAAGAAAACGAAGTGTCTTTTGAACGATAAAAAATACACGCATTGATGTGTAGTTGCACGCTCATTGCCCTTACCGTGCCCTTACTCAATGAAGAGATACGATGACATTTACGACCACAGCTCCTACTCAAAGGAGCTGCGAAATGTAGTTAGTAAATGTCACTTTCTAAGATGCTGATGCTACTTACTAAGTTGCAAAAGGAAAATATAATGGATATTTTCTATGCAATGCTTTTGATATATCGTAAAATATGAAATAACTTACTAAGATTAAGTAGGGCAAAACACCCAGTAACTGACCATGTGCCAGTAACTGACCACCTTCCTCTTCAACTCCAATAAATAAGAAAAATAGCCAAGCAGGGCCATCTAGTGAACATCCAGTCTATTTTGTGGTTCATTGAGAGCATTACTGATACAAAAGATTTTGCCAGCCGCCAACAGATGGATAGTGAGCGATCGAAAAAGTTCAGTTGGCGCGCGAACCGAGTAAATTGCAGTTGTGACTAACGTATTTGTTAAGGTAAGTGAATTTTTTTATCGTAAAATTTACCATGAAAAAAATTGAAATCATTGAAAGAAAAAAATATACCATATAGATTGAATTATAAAGATTACGTTTTTGATAAGATTCAGCTTGTTATTTCCCGTTTGATTGTTTTTAATGGGGTGGACAGTTACTGGACGACGAAACGGCGATTTTCCAATAACTGACCACCTATGTCGGTTATTGGGATTTTTGGTTGAAGCTGAATTTAGGCAAAATAAGAACGTAATATTAAAGAATAGAATAGAATAGAAAAACTTTATTCGACACAAAAACAACAACATGGACAGTAAAACAGGTAACAAAAATACTTAATTACTAGAAAAATTCATATTAATAAATTAGTAGGTAGGGTACACTAGGTGCTAGTTGCTGCTCAGTGTCGAAAAGGACTCCAGACTCAGCATGTGCTATAATCCCGGGGACTATAGCGCTGGTTTTCAGCTGGATCCTTTGCGAACGGAACGCCGTAGAGTAGGAGTGCGATCGTTTGAATTAAACAATTACAAAGCATACAACAAAAAATAAACAAACAAGTAAGTGAACAAACAAGTGTTAGTTAGGTACTACAATGAAAGATATTATAAACAGTGAAACAACAATTATACATTTAGATTTAAGGGTAGGTCTAACATTTTGTGTAGGCACATACATATTAGGTATATAGGCATTAACCAAACTCAAAAAGATGTAGGTACTCATGGAATACTTCATGACTGCAACTTTTGTAACAAGATCAGGTGTGTTTTGAGTCTGTGCTTAAAGGTGCTTTGTCCTTTTAGGTCGCGAATGGGAGGGGGGAGATTATTCCAACATTTACAGGCTGCGTATCGGAAACTACATCTAAATGCTGCGCTTCTGAAGTCAGGGGTAATGAGTAGATAGGAGGAGGCCCTAGTGTTATGCTTATTAAACTGATGTGACCATGTAAGTTTCTTGTTAAGATACTCAGGGGTTTCACCTCTAACAACCCCAAATAATAGGGTAGCGAAATGAAGCTTTCTTCTACTTGATAATTTTAATAAATTTGAACTGTTCAAAAATGGGGTCACATGAGCACGAGGAGGTATATTAAAACAAAAACGTGCACAAGCATTTTGGACTCTTTGAATGAGGTTCTGCGTTTTAACATACAGACAGGGTCCGTAGACAGTGTCTGCGTAGTTTAACTTTGATAAAACTAGTGCTTCACACAGCTGAATACGCAGTTTTTCACTAATGTACGGTCTTATTTTGTATAGCACTTTGAGTTTGTAAAAACAGCTTCTAACAACGTTGAGAATGTGTTTCTCAAAGCGAAGGTTTTGATCAAAGAGTACGCCAAGATTACGGGCCTCAGTAACTTCTTCAACACTTGTGCCGTTAACTTTTATGTTAGGATCGTAATTTTTTATTCCCTGTATTTGTTTTTTTGAGCCTAATATCATAAATTTAGATTTAGTCGGATTAAGAAGCAAGCAGTTTTTATTGGACCAATCTACTATCCGCTCCAAGTCCTCATTGATTTTGTTCACCGTTGGCCCAGAATCCCCTGGCAAACAGGCAAGATATAATTGAGGGTCATCAGCATAAATGTGGAAGTTACAGTGCTTAATACAATTGGTAATATCGGAAGAATATAAAATAAACAAGATAGGTCCAAGGATTGAGCCTTGAGGGACTCCTCTAGTCACAGGTAGTAATGACGAGGAAAGAGTTTTCCCGTCAGTGCCTGTAAACATTACCCTTTGCGTCCGATCTGAGAGGTAACTCCTGAACCAGCTAACTGTAGATTTTTCAAATCCATAGTAGGATAATTTCGCTAATAACAGGGGAATATTTATGGTGTCGAAAGCGCGGGAGAAATCCAGTAGCGTCAGCAGTGTGCCCTTGCCCTTATCCTGGGAGGAAATTATGTCATCCACTACGTTAAGTAATGCCGTTGCCGTGCTTCTTCCCTTTCTAAATCCGGACTGAACTGTAGGAAGGATTTTATTTATTTCTAAGTACTGTGTTAGTTGGTTGCTAACAGCTTTTTCAAGTATTTTAGAAAAACATGTCAGTAAACTGATCGGTCTTAGTTCTTTTTCGGATACTGGATTTACACTTTTTGGAATAGGCCTAATTAGAGCAATCTTCCATAGATCTGGGAAACAACTAGTTTTGATGGAATAATTGACCATGAAAGTGATTATTTCTAACGTGCGCGGTAAAGTCAACACTATCATATTTAAAGCGATATTATCGACACCTCGAGCGTTTGACTTAAGGCCATTTATGATTTTGACCACTGTTTCCTCATGGATGGTAAAAAGGTTAAAAGAACATGATGTGTCAAATTTATGCGACTCATAGTATTCGATATCGGTTTTACTGACAGAGCTATTTCCAGGAAGATCCAAAAAATGCTGGTTGATTTTATCCGGATTCTGTAGATGGTTAGGAAGTAGGGTTTCGTTCCCGCTTTCCCGAGAATTCCCGTTCCCGGGAATTCCCGGGAAATTTGTCCTTCCCGAAACCGGGAAAAAAATTGCATTCCCGGGAATTCCCGGGTTTGATTTTTTATCGAATTTATGCTATATTATTTTCGTCTTTATCTATCTGTTTCTCCTACCTTAAACCAAAAAAAATATCGGCAGGTTTGTCGTCTACGATCAGAAACTCGGTTTTGTTGTAAATTATTGGAAAATCATACGTGTTATTGTTTTCACGCAGCTGCATTGCAAAGATAAATGACTCATCTACATCACTTTGTTTCACCTCTCCCTGATTCAATATTTTCATCTTTATTTATCTGTTGGTCCTCCCACCTACCTAAAACCAAACAATTGATCGGCTTTTACATATGTGACCAAAGAGTATGTAAAAGCTAACACTAGTGTGACACCTGTCATATATTTTTTTTATGTCCCCGTTTTATGTCCGCGTTTTATTTTTTTTTTAATTACTAACGCATAGAAAAAACCAAAATAAGAAGTAGGTTGAGCGATAAATCGTTGAATGAATTATTTTTTCTAAAACATTACCTCAAGTGTAATTAATTTTTTATTTTAATTATATGTCATAATAATATTATTTTCAAACTATTAATTATAATACCTTTGTTATTGTTTAATTTACAATAAAGAAAAATAAATGATTTGGCATGTAAAACAAATCATTATATGTAATTTTGATTGTTAATTTATATGATTGTTGCTTTTTTCTACCTATACGAGTGATAAAAGTATTTGATTTAATTGTTATAGTTTTAATAGACTATTTTATAGACTTTTAATACCCGAAAATAGCAAAACCAAGCATTTAAAACAATTTCCCGTTTCCCGGGAATTCCCGGGAAATCTTCAAAATAATTCCCGTTTCCCGGGAACAGAAAAAGGTCGGGAAAAACGAAACCCTATTAGGAAGGCATGGTTCTGTGTGACTGCGGAGCGCGGTATTCTTTAAGTTTTTCCAGAGGGTGGCAGCGTTTTTAATGTTTTTATTAATATTTTGCTCAAAATAGGCTCGCTTCTCGTTAAAAATTGCACAATTCACCAGTTTTTTCAGATCCAAGTAGCATTGTCTGTGAGTATCTGATTTAGAAATACGGTACTTCTTGTGTGCAGTGTCTCTTAGCTCCATCATAAGTTTTACAGTCTCTGTTATCCATGGGTGGCTGTTATGTTTTATAAGAATGCGTTTCTCCGGTGCATGTAAGTCAAAGAGTCTAATAACATAATCATTAAATGTGTCAATCATAGAATTGAGATTGCCAAGTGTTTTAATATTCTCCCAGTCAATGCTATTCAGATCCGAGTTGAATTGTGTTATATTTATATCCTGAAGTGGGCGATAAACAATCCAACGCGGTTTAGGCTTGATTTTTTTAAGATTAAGTTCTACACATATAAAAGCATGTCTACCAAGAGAAGGAATGTAATCAACAGTGGTTCGGCGGGTCTCAATATCCGTGCAGACGATATCAATCAGGGTCTCACTGTCGTCGTTAGCAAAATGAGTTGGCTCAGAGACCAACTGATTCAGAGTGAGGCTTGATACAAAGTCATTTACGGTTTGTGTGTAGCTATCATGTTTCAGTAGATCAATATTAAAATCTCCTACAAGTATAATTTTATCGTAACCGGCTAAAGAAGTGACTGTGTCAGTGATGGCTTCAAGAAATGAGTTCAGGTCTTGCCACTGTGGACGGTACGCAGTACCCACGAGTAGCTTAAAAGAGTTCACGGTGCATGTGAGCCACATCTGTTCAATACCAGCGGCCACGGGATGAGAACGAACCCGGACATTTACACCCTCGCGGATGTAAAAACCCACTCCTCCGCCTCGTTGGCGCTGCCCCGGAATGATCACGCGCGGCGCGTGACGTAGTCGGTAGCCGGAGACCACTGGGGCTCGCTGGTCTTCACCCTCATATAGCCAAGTTTCGTTGATTGAGACAATGTCGGCACCGTAACGCTCCATGACGGCTATGAACTCATCGTGACCGGTCCCTAAGGATCCCGCGTTGAAATGTCCAATTGTAAATGATTTTGTCTTACCCATGGGTCTTTTTGTGGATGATACATTCGAATTTACTCATTATTAACAATATTATGTAGGTTTCAATCCTAAAAGCAGCAGGCTCAGGCCAGTATGCAAGAGTTCGATGGTAGACTACAGTCAGGAATTCAAACATAAGCGTACCCAAAAATACATACACACACAATAATATATTCAACACAGATAGGTCCTTTAAAAAAATTGCATTCAAGTCATTCTGGATTAGTTTTGTAACATATGAAGTTATATATAAATATACATATGCACAATAATTTAGATCGCAATCAAAAAGGTAGAAACATTTCAACACATCAGAATCTATACAACAAAAAAATAATAACAGTTTAATACCTACAGGCACCGAGATTACAGGCAACTTCCATATGAGAAATACGACCAATATAGCAAGAAACATTAGTCGAAGAAAATCATCATCATCATCAATAATTTGTAGTACTAGGTTTAGGAACGTTTGTGCCAACTTTATCTGAGCCAAAAACACTCGCGAGGTCCATTTCCGATCTTATGCGGTGACTGGCCTTTCCTTGTTCCTTACGAACCAGTACCTTGCCCTCTTTGGTCCAGATGAACCGCCACCCGTGACGCTTGCCCTCTTCGCGGGCTTTATTGAACAGCCATCTGTTCGTTCTTGTAAGGCGTTCGTTCACGTAGAAGCGTCTCGATGGTCCGGGAAGATCGCAGTCTGCTGTAGTGGCGCCACGACGAACACGCGCTGCATTGATAATGCCATCTTTGACAGATCGGCGCGCGAACCGCACGGCTATAGGGCGCGGGCGCGGCTCAGCCGCCCCGTTCGAGCCTTTGCCGCTGACGTTTTCCACCAGACCGCCTGGCCGGAACACACCTACTCGGGTAGCACTGACAATATCACATTCATTGATGCTTAGACCGAGCTTATTTGCGAGTACCTGAACGATATGGCCAACGTTTTCTTCTTTCGTCTCCGTTATTCCTGAGATCTCAACATCATTGCACAAAAATTCCTGTTCGCGGTCGCTTAACTCCATTTTGAGAAGATCAATCGCGTTGGAAAGAGTGATGTTCTCAGATGCCAGCTTCATTGTAGTCTCGGAGAGTGACTCAATACGTGCCTCCGCTGATGAGATTCTCTGGTCAAATGAGCTCACCGTGTCACTGAGTTGGGTAAGTCTCGCGTTCACTTCTGTCTTGAACGTATCGATTGAGTCTTTGAGAGAATCAAATCGCCTATTAATGAGACTTATCAGGCTTTCGGTATCTATATTAATGATTGATGACATAGCTTCCGATTCCTCACATACCTTATTCAATACAATCGGACTTCCCAGTTTTGGTGGTTTGCAGTTTCCGCACTTCCATTTGGGCTTATTCATAGGAAGGATTTTCTTAAAACCTGCCATATCCAGCCCAGCGCAGGTATAGTGCAATGTTATCGAACATGCATTGCACTTCAATAGTTCCTCCGGCTTTAATTTCAGCTTACATTTAGAGCAATCCATCTTGGACAATGTGATATAAAAGCTCAGAATGAGGAGTCGCACTACCAAATTTTATCAATATACGTAAATTGGAACGTATCTCAAATATCGTATGAATCGCAGGTGTAGTGGCAGCCTTATCTGTTTATTATGCCTGGCAACATTTATCCGTTGACATTTAAGAACAGCTGATTGGTCTCCGAGGTGTTTGTTTACCAAGAGTTTGAGTAAAAATATTGCTGTTAAGGCAGTTAAAGCTTAATTTGAATTCAAATTTACTGCGAAATGAAGACAATAGATCCAACTGTGTACCTTGTTTCAGGATATAGTCCAAAATTAGAGTTTAAAACTCAATTTCACCAGTGGTACTAGATGAGGTGAGGTTATATCTTGATGTAGATGATAATTTGATGGACACTAGGCACTGATTTACTTGTTTTATGATTTTAAACTTGAAGAGCTTTATGATAACAATGTTTATAAACACACGGCGACGTTCCGTTTTCTAAAGTTCGTAAAGCTCATATGTGCCATTTTCTTGTGTCAAAATATGAGCATTCTATCTTCACTCCTTCCATTTACTGACATAGGTGGTCAGTTATTGGGTAAATTGGTGGTCAGTTACTGGTATTATTATATATGATATATTTTTACAGCTTTCAGCGAGATGAAGAAGCGCCAAAATAGCAAAAAAAGTATAGAAAAGGCAATTCCACTTGTCTAAGACAAACTAAGATCAACAAGACATTCCAAAATAATTCGGGGTGACATGCAAGCACCTTTTAAAATAAAGAGAATTCAAACACAAAGTCCAAGTTTGTTTCAGATTCGGTATTAGCTGATGAGGAAGATAAAAACGCTAGTGGAGCATACTATCAGCCTAGGAAAATGTGGATTCTCCAGGATAAAGACACATGTCACAATTTTTCCTTAAAGATAATCCTTGGAGCAGTCCCTTCAAGAATGCAAGACCAGGAGACAAATGGCATTCACCATCTCACTCTATGAAAAGATACTCAAATGCTATCTTCAGAACAGCTGAAGGCGTACCTAACAAATGCCAGCGCTTGTGAACCAGATGAAATTGGTTCCCCGAGCACAAAAGCTCTTGGCGAACAAGACCTCAATGACGCTATTAATGACCCAACCCGAATATACGTTACCGACGAAACGCGCCTCCACATTTTTCAGCAAAATAGGAAAAAGAAAGCATCACTACAATGCTAGCAGCTCAGCCTCAGCCGGTGCACCAACACGCCCTTCAATGGCATTATGAACGGCCAGAGGATTTCAAACAGAACGGTAAAATCGGCACACAAGAAATGGGGCATTCTTCTATAAGTTGTTACCACGACCAACACCCCAGCCATTTGGAACCGATACCACAACTATCCGGAATCCACTGGCAACGCTATACTATCATTGGCAGACACATTAGTCCAGCAGCGGAAAATGCAGAAAGTACAGCGATGTTCTGCTTCAGTGACGCCTCTTCAACGAGGCAAAGATTCCCTGTCCCCCTTGCCGAAATGACTACTCCTGTCTTTGGCCAAATACTTACCTACGAAAGCACGTTTCAACAGCATCCTAAATATTCCAGTTGAATCCTCAACAAAGTCATCGCCCCAATTTTGGCTAACATCTTTAATAAATGTATCGCTGAAGGTGTGTTCCCAGATCTTATGAAATTTAGTAAAATTATACCTCTGTTCAAAAGTGGGGATATGGAGGACCCTGCAAATTTCAGGCCTGTCTCGGTTCTTCCAGTTTTGAGTAAAATATTTGAGAGGGTCATACTCAGTCAGATGCTTTTGCATTTCAATGATGCTCGATTGTTTCATAGCCAGCAGTATGGTTTTACAAAAGGCAAATCAACAGCCGATGCCGGTACTGCGTTGATTAAGCACATATTTGACGCCTGGGAAGACCATCACGATGCTATTGGAGTCTTCTGTGATCTGTCGAAGGCGTTTGATTGTGTAGACCATCAGACTTTAATTTCGAAACTTAGATACTATGGAATAGGAGGAAAGGCTTTAGATTTGATATCTTCATATTTAGACAAGAGACAACAAAGGGTCGATATTAACAATACTAAATCACAGGGGGCTCATGTAAAAATAGGCGTCCCTCAAGGATCTATTCTAGGACCATTTTTATTCCTCATTTATATTAATGACTTGCCTTTTATGGTTGAAAAATTGACTAATATAGTTTTATTTGCTGACGATACTTCTTTGCTTTTTAAAGTTAAAAGAAGAGAAAATAATTTTAATGAAATTAATTCAATTCTATCTGACATACACGATTGGTTTACCGTTAATAATCTTCTATTGAATTCTAAGAAAACGAAATGTATTAAATTTACACTGCCGAATGTTAGACAATGCGATACTAACATTATTCTAGATGGGAATAAATTGGACCTAGTTAATGATACTGTCTTTCTTGGGATGACTATAGATTCAAAGTTACAGTGGGGACCTCACATTGAAAAATTGTCTGGAAGGTTGAGCTCCGCAGCTTTTGCTGTACGGAAAATTAGACAGCTGACCGACGTTGAAACCGCCAGATTAGTTTACTTTAGTTATTTCCACAGCTTATTATCGTATGGCATTTTGCTTTGGGGTAGAGCAGCTGATATTGAAACTATATTTGTATTACAGAAAAGAGCCATCCGCTCTATATACAAACTTGGTTCCAGGGATTCATTGAGAGAACTATTTAAAGAAATTAACATCCTTACAGTTCCATGTCAGTTCATTTTTTCCAATTTAATGTATGTACGAAAGAATATTTCAACTTTTGATACAATTGGCAGTAATCATGACATTAATACTAGGAACAAGCATAAGCTGGCTTTTCCAGCGATGCGTCTGGCGAAAGTTAATAAATCGTTTTTAGGGTACTGTATTAGATTTTATAATAAGCTTCCAGCAGAAGTTGCTCAAATGCCAGAGAATAAGTTTAAGTGTTACATTAAAGAGAAACTCAGTAAAAAAGCTTATTATAAAATTGATGATTACTTAGAGGACGTTAATGCATGGCTGTGATAAGTAGTTAGCTCTGCTCATATTATTATAATAATAATTATTAAGCTTATATGTATTGTATACCAACTAGTTTTAAGTCTTTTTTTGAAAAGATGGCTCAGGAGTTTCTTGCCTCCGTTCTTCTCCTTAGACAGAAAGAGCCCCCCCTTATCCGAACGGAGAGTAATTTGTAAAAATTGACGTTCATCAGAAAATTTTATATTTGTACGATGAATAAAAAAAATTTGAGTTTGAGTTTGAGTTTGAGTTTCATTGAAATCCCGTTCGTCAAGGCATCCATCTTTGTATCCTGAAAAACTAACCCCCAATATCTGATTCGGTCATAATTACAATGGCTAGCCTCAATGACTCTTTTAGCCGCACTGAAAGTCTCTGGGTGGGGTTTCAGCAATAATGAAAACCATCTGTCTCTGGTCCTACATCCTTGAAAGGACCGGCGGGGAAAGGACCTACTTTTCCGGCGGGGAATTTATGTTTTCCCAGGCCGACAATACAATCCGCCACGATTCCTCCTCCTCGTCAGTTGATACCGAATATGGAAAAGACCGTCTTTAGCGCTTGGATTTGCTACTTTATATTTAAGAAATTGCTCGTTTCTGGCACCATGAATGCTTCATGGGCCTGTCCCACTGATCCTGGCTTGTTCCGGACAAACAAAATCGCCCTTTCTGTGACTTATCTGAAGGTACTACATTGGGGCAAATTAATCTCCCTGAAAGCTGTAAATTTAAAATGCGTGTTCACTATGTGCATGTGTGTTTATTCCTTTGTTTTCAGTATTTAACAAAAATGCATAAACTTGTGTTTTTAATAAATAAATGGTTGATTATTAGGATAATATATTATTTAAATTATGCATTAATCTGATTAATTAATTTAATGCACTTTTCAGTTAAGAAACCTTGAGCAAAAGTGATGTGTCACACATTAAAAGAGACTAGAGGATCGGTACTATTACATGAAGTAATCAAATAAATAAATAATAATAAGATTTAATCATAATTCCATTTTTAAACCATTAAATTGGTGGTCAGTTACTGGCATCGAGTGTGGTCAGTTACTAGATTTTAGTGGTCAGTTACTGGGAAAATCACTACTTTTTGTTTGCAAAAATATATAAAAAAATTAGTAACTTCTACATGTTTGCTATTTACTCAGGAATGTAGCTCTGTTATTCTAGTTTCTAAAACAAAAATCGGATTTAATAAGCGATAAGAATTGAGCCCGCTACAGATAAATTACTGGAACAACTCCCTTAAGGTGGTCAGTTACTGGGTGTTTTGCCCTACCACTGTTAATATTAATTATTTTGTGCTAACAGACAATTAAACCAACAAATCATTGATTAAAATGTATTCTAAATATATTTCTTTGTTACAGTACCCCCAAGTCGTCCAACAATATACGATGCAAAAAGAAGAGATAGAACGAAATTAGTGGAGCCTTATAATGAAGGCTCCAATGTGCTGCTCATATGTGAAGTAGAAGGAGGTAAGTACCTAGTTATGTGTAAGTTGTTAGGTATGTGTATTAAAACATAATAATATGTACTAACCGTGTGCCAATACATACATTCAAAACAAGCAGAGCGTCAATAAATAATTATTAATCGAGCCTGAAAGTTGATCAAGATGAATAAGTAATAAATACCTACATTGTATTTTTTTTGTAAAAGACGAAACCTCTAATATATTTCGTTCACTCTTAACATCTTACGTAATATACCTAATAAAGTAGTAAAACAACATATTTATGTGGTTCAATAGTTTTGTTACTTTCAACGTTATTGTCTGTTTCGAAGAGCTTATCCTAATTTGCATTCAAACGAGCATTTTGTTTACAATGCATTCAACGTTTTACATTACACGTTATATGTAGTTGTTATTCCATTGCCCATATCCCACGTAATTACAGTAATTTTAGAGCTTTTGTCATCAATCTTTGTTTAATTTCACTATTCTGTGAACGGCATAATTTGCTTTGTCACTGTTAGACAAACATTTTGTAACAATACATTTCAAAACGAATTTTAGTGACTTCACAGAAAATTTTGAACTTGTTTGTTTTCTGTCCTTTACGAGTATTATGGATATAATATAAATGGCTTTCCAAGCACACAATGACATTTTTAAAAACCTGATTATCCAGATGATGTTTTCAGAGCAAAAACTAGTCATTCTTTATTAATAGCTTTTACTGCATAAAATATTCTGAAATTAAGTTTTTTTTTTCGTTAAAGAAAGCGTGATCAAAGCACATTAAAAATATATTTAATATGGATCGCAACATGATCGATTGTAACGTTATTTTAAAAAAAAACGTTATATTTCCTCTTGACTCATGATAATAACAATTATGAATATGAGGCCACTGTAAAACCTTTGACAAATGGTTCGAACCAGTTTAAACGGAATTCTAATTTCAAATTCAAAACTAACAATTTCGTTATCAACCAATCAGCAATCAAACATTGTCAACACAATATAAAGTAACTTGCGTGTTTGTTTTATTGGTCATTATATTCTCATATAGTTTTTATGTTACCTGTCGTAAATGAAGAAAGAAAACCGACAATTCCAGTTTAGGAGTTTTCAGCTCTATCATAATATTTATAAACCTTAGCTTTTGTTTTTTCTTTAATGATTTCTTGAAAGACTTTCTTACACACAAACATTTGAAATAGTCTGCATTATGTTATGTACACATTTCTCTAACCAATTTCATTGAACGAAAATCCTCCAATCCACCCAAACCTGCATCACCAATTCCCCAATTTCACTAATTCTTCCCTTTTTAACAGGTCGGCCAAGGCCACGAGTCACGTGGTACCTGGAGAACGTGGTGATAGACGACTCATTCGAGCAGCGTCCTGACGGCGTGACGCTCAACACGCTGACCTTCCCCAACGTGGGGCGGCAGCACCTCAACGCGCGGCTGGTGTGCCAAGCCTCGAACACCAACCTGGCGCCGCCGCAGACTAAAGTGCTTATATTGGATATTAATTGTAAGTGGATGATGTGTTTTTGATACAGCTGTTCTTTATTATGGTGCGGATTTTACCGTTTTATCGCGTCCCATGTAGACGCGTCTCATTTTTGACGCATTACAATAAATAGGTAAAAACATAAAAAAACATGAAAATGAAAATAGCCGTTGTCACTCGTGCATGATGAAATAATATGCAAGATATTAAAACCCCATAATCCTGTGATTTTTGCAAACAATTCAGATACTATAATTAATCTGAGTTATCCTCGATGATTTATTTCTGTCATAGATAAAGAGTAGCATAAAAGATCAGTGTAGTCTTTGCAATAACAAACCTTTCAAAAGAAACTAATCAAACATATACATTCCACAGTAAAACCAATAACAGTGACGATCCTGACGAAGGAGAAGCAGATATCTGCGGACAAGCGCTACGAGATCGAGTGCCGGACCACGGGCTCGCGGCCTGAGGCCTACGTCACCTGGTGGAAGAACAACCGGCAGCTGAAGAGGATGGCCAAGAATGTAAGTTTTTTTTTATATAAGAGGATGGTTCATTTGATTTTAGATGATGATACGGTCAGGTGCAAAGAAACCTGACCCCCCTCTCATACTAACAATGCTTCTGAGGGGGGTCAGGTTTATCCGCCCCTTACTTGTAAAAGACTGCGAAGTTAAATACGCTTTTTAAGTAAGGGTTTTAGAAGTCACATAATCACATTAGATGAGAAAATTGCAAATTAACGACTTGTAATCATGTAGATATAATTTTATTAGAAGTGTATAAAATCAGCAATAATGCAGTCCTTCCTATTAAATATCAATTTTCGATTTAATTTTGCGCATATGATCATTTTATAAACATAGATTAAAATGTAATAACCGAAGTAAGTCATTTCACGTCTTCTATAAATAAATGTTATCTCTATTATTTTGTAATACAGGGGCTCGTATATCACTTATTTATAATAATACCTTTGTTGTATTTACAAACATCAAATTCAATTTAGCTTATACCGCGCCCGGCATAATTCTATTGTAGGCATATGTTATTATCTGTACAAAGAGCCGTATAAATGGGGGACTATTATGAATCATAATTCAAATCTTATCTTAATCACGCAACTGTGCACGTAAAAGAGACCTGGCATTTTTCCTCCATTATTCCCTTTCAACGATTCCTTGAACATTACCTGAAATCATCGCTTTCATATGTCAAGGGTTCCTTTGGCGATGAGGAAATATGGCCGGTCCTGAGCGGATACTTGTCGGGCGTGAGTCATTATCGTTATTCCCCACAGTTTGTGTTGTAGATAAGAAAGTATAGAATTGGCTGGTGGATTTCCTCAATGGATACGTAGATACGAGTATATTGTTAAACAAACGTTATAGATAAACCAAATATATAAGTATAAATAAAACAAATTTACATAAATAAGTAATTACGAGTATTTTAGAACTTTAGGACTTAAAGGGCCACTTGCACCAACATATTGAAACTAGATTTAGTGTTAAATCTCGATTTAGTGTCAAATTTTATATGGACTGACGTTTCTTAAACCGACATTTTTTACACTAAATCTAGATTTAATTTGTTGGTGCAAGGGGCTCTAAATTACTGCCCAAATATGAAAAATTCTAAACACACTTCAGAAGGCAGATCCCTCATTTTTTTGTTGTTGCGAGAAAAATACCTAAGTCTTCTTCAGAGACATTTAATATTAACGCTGAAAGCGTTAAATCATGTATGAGTCAAAAGTGTATTTGCATGTTCTTTAAATATGTTTTTGAGTACTCTCTTACTTTGCCTCTAATGACGTACTGATGTCTACAGTATCCATTGTCCCTATTTTCCGATTCATTCTTTTGTCTTTTAATTAATTCATTCTTTTCTTTCCTCATTCACTGTGTTTGGGTCGTGATAAATAGTAGCCATTGTCGACTGCCTTGTTTCGTTATATTTTTCTTTTATTTTTTTGCCAAGTGAGCGTCTTGTCGGATGGAGTAAAAGAATTTGAGGTTTTGTAGTGGAGTGGACTGAATGAACACAATACTACTGAGAAGTGTCATAGGATTTTTATTTCAGAATTCTCCAGAGAAACTCCACAAAATTAAAACGAGAGAATAGCAAGTTGTCTATAAACATACAGCGGCCGCTACATGGGATCGTTCTACATTCTTAAACTCGTTTCATGCGCGTTTCACCAATCACAGCTCCGTATTTTTCGATGAATTTCAATATGCTACGCCGGTGAAAAACCTGTGTTGTGGCAGCTGGCCTCTAACTCTAGACCGCACGCCATTTTTTTTGTTATTACCTTGCCTCTTAAAGGCGTGGTTGAGACCAAGCTACATTCTCTACCTTACTCCTCAGTTCTCGGAGAACAACGAGACGCTGTCCGTACTGAGCCTCGTCCCCAGTGCGGAGGACGACGGTCGCGTGCTGGCGTGCCGCGCCGAGAACAAACACGTCGATGACTCCGCCATCGAGGACAAGTGGCGGCTCAATGTGCACTGTGAGTGAGCTTCTTACTCTGTTTTTCATAACAAACGTAGACTAAAGATGGTGCTAGTTTAGACCAGTCCAGAGATTTCATACAAATCAGTAGACTACAGTGCTGGGTATGAACCGGAACTATCTTTAATCTTAGTTTTATAATAAGGAGGATTATAATAGGACGACGGCCGCTCACTGGCGTGCCGCGCCGAGAACAACACGTCGACGACTCCGCCATCGAGGACAAGTGACGGCTCAATGTGCACTGTGAGTGAGCTTCTTAGTGTAAAATTGAAGGTCTACTTCCGAGCGGAGCGGCACCGAAGACACTGACTTTGCTTCGACCAAAGTGACAAGTTACAGTGACAATTCAGTTGTCTCCAGAGCTGTACCGCTCGGAATTGGAGCTTTACCAAATATTCATATTGTATATTAAGGTGAATCATTATCCATCAATCTGCATTGGACCAGCGTGGTGAGAAATGGTCCAAGCTTAGAACGGCACTAAAATCCACGTAATAAATAGACTATTACAGAATGAACAGTAAAGGAGCCAATGAAGTAATTATGGTGTATGGATTATGTAATTAGGTATTATCATTCACCTAAATAATTTATAAGCCCCGGAAAATGCTATCGCCCCTGTCTGTCTAAGCAATAATGGCTATTATTGACTTGTGTTCAAATCATGACGTTATTGGTTCAGGCACATTAGCCATTCATGTCTTTTTAACCGACTTCAAAAAAAGGAGGAGGTTCTCAATTCGTCGGGATCTTTTTTTTTTTTTTTTTTTTATATTTTTTTTATGTATGTTCACCGATTACTCCGCCGTTTATGGACCGATTTTGAAAATTCTTTTTTTGTTGTATTGGGTTGAGCTCCCAGGTGGTCCCATTTTTTTTTCAGAATTTTATCTCACCCCCAAGGGTGGGTAAAGGGGTAAAAACAGGGTATGAATTTCCATTTTGGGCACATATTAACCGATTCTAATGAAATTAAGAATGTAAATATAGTTCTTATAACAAAAAAATATGATGGTGACCTTGAGCTGATCTGATGATGGAAACGGAAGGCAGTCAGGGGAACTCCTCAGCGGTATATAGCAACTACTTCGTGTTTAGGCTTGAATGATTCGTATTGATTAGTAGGACTTTTTGGTATCATTTGCACCTTACTTTTGATTGAAAAATATTGCAAATAAACTAAAAACTATAAAATAAAATAATAATTAAAAAAATTAAAAAACCGACTTCAAAAAACCACTAAAATGTAAGAAATAATTTAAGGTTTACACAAATTCTACTCGTATGTGACAGTACAAATATACCTAAGCAGGAACTGTTCTTTTTTGAAGTTGGTGCCATATTTCTTCAGATTACCTACTTTGTCACCGCACCAACATCAAAAGAGAACAGTTCCTGCTTAGGTATATTTGTACTGTCACATACGAGTAGAATTTGTGTAAACCTTAAATTATTTCTTACATTTTAGTGGTTTTTTGAAGTCGGTTTTTTAATTTTTTTAATTATATACTTCGTCACCTTAAATCGTAAACCGCCCAACTCCACGCGAGCAAATTTTACAGGAGACAAAAAAAACTGTTTATTTTGTACTTCTACTTAGGATACCCCCTAATATTTTTTTGATACTAGACTAAAAAAGTGGTTGCGCATTCAACGGCGTTATGAAAAATTAGTTATTTTTATCGCTTTATACATAAAATGGACTTACGATCTTTTCCCAATCTCTATGTGAATACTATTATTGGAGATAAGTGTTTTTCCTGGAAATACGAGTTTTTCGGACTTTGATTATGAAAAATATTGTTCTCTTTGATGGACTTATGCTGTTCAAATATAGATAAATCTACTTACCTTTTCCTATTACTTCAAATTTATAGTATGATTGATGTACTTAATAAAATGATTATATAATCAGCAGTCATCGTTATAAGCAGTAGAAAACATAAATCAGTACTAGGAGGCCATGGTCCCGCCGTTGCCGTTGAATCCCTGGTGGTAAGCACGCTGTTTCCCAGGGACTAGGAACATCATCACGTTTAATTTAATGGTGAAAAATAAAGAGCATTCTATTCTATTCTATCATCTGACGAGCAAGGAGTGACGGATCTAGAGTTCAAACGGAGCGCAAAAGACTGTTCCTAGCCCCGATGGAATACCAGACCGCGTGTGAGTGCTGGCGCTCAAAGCTGGTTTGTACAGAAAGTTTATCTGTCTGTTGAACAGCAGCCAGAGTGCCAGTGAGGTGTCCACTGACTGAAACGAGGCCACGTTAAAGCTCCTGAAGAAAGAAAGCAGTCCTGCAGATTCTTTTTCTATGTACAGACCCATCTGCCTCCTGTAAGAGGCTGACAAGCTTTTTAAATTAGTGACACCCCTGGATGAACGGTCATTACCTTTCGGATTGTCAGTTTGGTTTACGAAATGTACAATCGATAGTGGATACAATACGTATTAGTAGAAGTACTTCTATGTTCGTTCACTGTCGGAGCAGGATGTGAACCGCGGGGATAGTTGCGCTGGGTGTTAGATTAGACCAAGGATTAGACATGGTGTACCCGTTCAACTCTATCCCTTGAGGAACCTTCAGGGCCTCTCTTGAATACTATCGGCCGATCCTACCTCCAGCAAATAGTCAGAGGTCCAACTGGTACAATAATTACCCGATAAGAGAGGGTTAATGTTCGCAGAAGGAGGTCAGTTGTGGAGTTCCACAGGGGTCAGTCTTGGACACCTCTGCAATGTAACTTGGCATACAATACTGTCCTGCAAATGAAGCTCGCAAAAGGCGTTAGCACAATTCATTCTGCTGATCTCCATCTCCAATGTGTGTCACATTGAAGATGGCTGAGAGAGCGTCCATCGAGGATGATTTATCAAAGACGATAGTGGCATGATCCACCGCCTAGGCCTTAAAACAGCGCCCCTCCTGATATCCTACACACTCCTAATGAGCAGGGAGCCAACAGATCTGTCGGTGCGGGTTAGTGAGGTTCATATTGCTATAGAACGGCACATGTGCTACCTCAGCCTAGTCGTAGATAGTAGCTGGTCATTCAAGGAGCATTGCAAGATGTTAGTTCCCCAGAATCAAAGAGTAGCTGGTGCTCTACACGCCATGCAGTGCACGGGCTACTTTCAAATCTGAGGGCCGTCGCAAATGAGTCCATCGCATCTATACGGGTGCCGTGCAATCTACTGCCCTTCAAGGAGCACCTATCTGGTCAAGTCGAAGAGAATGACTGTGATGAGATCGGTTAGAGGAGCCATGGATTCGTCAGCAACGGGTTGCAGCAGCCGTCCTGCCTTGTTTGCAAAAAACCTATATTAGTATGTAGTAAAGTGCTGATTCCAACCAAAATATACAAAATATTTTGTTTGTGATATACGCGTAACTTTTAATTTAAGAGCATAATATTGCTAAAAAAATGCAAAATTTAACTATAAATTGATCAATAAGAATGTTAAGTTCTATAATTTATTAATGTAGTAATAAAAACAAAGCCAAACACATAGTTTTATTGCAAAAATGTACGTTCACTCCCGCCTACATCGCTCGTTGTATGGGAGTAGGAGGAGTTACGAGGTTTTATTG
Organism: Plutella xylostella; assembly: GCF_932276165.1. Taxonomy (NCBI): domain Eukaryota; kingdom Metazoa; phylum Arthropoda; class Insecta; order Lepidoptera; family Plutellidae; genus Plutella; species Plutella xylostella. Next base: position 9,445,571 of record NC_064005.1, read on the forward strand.
TTTAAAAATCACGACTTAGAGTTAGGAGGAAAACGAAAACTAAATTTTCTCAGAATTCTGATTTTTTATCGATTTACGAGTAATACGAGTAGATGCGCCTTGAAAAAACGCTTCTATTGATACCAAAAAGTCATTTTCGCCAAAAAGTGGAGTTAGGCGGTTTACGATTTAAGGTGACGACTTAACGTATTCTCTATCTTACAAAATACAAAATTAACACTATGATTTGTTTACAACAGATGTCCCTGTAGTGGATCTGAAGATGGGGTCCAAGTTAAACCCGGACGAGATCAAGGAGGGCGACGACGTGTACTTCGAGTGCACGGTGAAGGCGAACCCCAAGACGCATCGGCTGGTCTGGTTCCATGGTGTAAGTGGTAGTTGTTTTGTTTGTTTAATATAATAATATATAATGTAGGTGAATTTTCTCCCTCTAAAGATAGGTTGTAAGATATTTTGAAGAGCCATCTAATGACAATGCTCGTTTAAAGAAAAAGTTAAAGAGCGTCGAAATAAGTTTTGAAGACATTAAAAGCATCCATTATATTTTTATGATAGCTTGTATTATCACTCTCAGTGCTTTCAGCTATAATTATAACTGTATAGAATATTTCTAAAACTCAATTAGTCTGATTTGAAACAGTCACGCAAATGAACCGCTAACAAATCTAAAATATATAGTTTAGCGGTGACAGGGCACACACCGACTTTTGACGGATCAGCGTGACTGCAAACCACAGTTGCCCATCCCGTCAATTCCTATCTATCAACCTAACCTAACTCTCTTCTTCCACCAGAACAACGAGATCTTCCACAACGAGGCGGCCGGCGTGATCCTGTCGGCCCAGAGCCTGGTGCTGCAGAGTGTGACGCGCGCCGCCGCCGGCGACTACACCTGCATGGCCGCCAACAGCGAGGGCAAAGGCACCAGCAACCCCGTGTCGCTGTTGGTCAGATGTGAGTAGTGTTGACGCTTCTTTAGATCGCTATTGGTCAGATGTGAGTGTGTTCTCTAGCAACCCCGTGTCGCTGTTGGTCAGATGTGAGTAGTGTTGTCTAGCATCCCCGTGTCCCCGTGTCGTGGTCAGATGTGAGTTTTTTTATAAACTTTACTACCTACCTTTTTCTTAGGGACAGTTTTTTGTGTTAAAAATTGCAACGATTACCCAGTTAAAAACTATCATAATTCAAATGCAGCTGTCATGCCTGACATGTTTTGTGAATGAACTGGTTAGGCTGTGTCTGAGATATTGCGGTGCGGACACGGCCGTTAACTATCCGGTTTTTGAGAGTATCTTTAAAAATATTAGGTCCTTACATATGAAATTGGCGTTTTCTATAGGAGGAACATAAAGTCGTTTTTTTTTTTAAATGAAATATATTAAATTAATCAAAGTATGTACCATTGCTATGTATGCACTTTTGCCATCTCATAGGTAGTTCATTGATCCCCTTACTAAAAAAAACCATTCGGGCGGGAATCAATAAAATCTTTGAAGGCGGTTTGGACTGCCCCATCGGAGTTGAATTTTTTTCCTTGCAAGTAGTTATCCAAATTGCGAAAAAAATGGTAATCTGTTGGAGCAAGGTCCGGAGAGTACGGTGGATGTCTAAGACATTCTAATTGAAGCTCCTCTAATTTGGTAGCCGTCTGTTGTGCAGTGTGTGGTCTAGCGTTGTCCTGAAGCAGCAGTGGCCTAGAGCGATTGACCAGCCTCGGTTGTTTAGCAGCTAGCTTTTCCATCATGGTTTGCAGTTGCTGACAATAGATATCTGCCGTAATCGTCTGGCCAGATTTAAGAAAGCTGTAGTGAACGACACCGGCACTAGTCCACCAAACACTTACAAGCAACTTTTTTTTAGTCAATTTTTGCTTAGGGCAGGATTTGGCTGGTTCGCCAGGGTTCAGCCATTGCGATGAGCGCTTCCGATTATCGTAGAGGATCCACTTTTCATCACAGGTAATGATTCGATTTAAAACTCCTTTATTATTGTGCCGGTTGAGTGACGTAACGCAGCAGTCGACGCGTGTTTGTCGGTTTGCTTCACTCAATTCATGAGGTACCCACCTTTCAAGCTTTTTCACCTTCCCAATTTGCTTCAAGTGGATTAGAATAGTTTTATCACTAACACCGGAGCCTGCAGCTAACTCGGACGTGGTTTGCGATGGATCCGCTTCCACAATAGCCTTCAATTCTTCATTATCAACTTTGGTCTCCGGCCGTCCACGAGGCTTGTTCTGCAGGTCGAAATTTCCAGAACGAAAACGTTGGAACCAAAAACGCACTGTGTTTTCTTTTGCGACAACGTCACCATACACATCATTAATCCTTCGAGCCGTTTCTGCAGCACTGGTGCCACGGTGGAACTCATACTCGTAAATAACGCGATATTTCAAGTTTTCCATGTTGTAAACAGAGTGACACAAAGAAAAAAACAAAAGAAGAAAAAACAAATGAATTAGGGGGTTTGAAACACAAATGCATGAGTAAATAGCTGTATGAATTTGAATTTGGAATTCCTAACCATAAAGGTAATATTTGAGATCAAAGTGGCCAGTACGACAAAATGCCAATTTCATATGTAAGGACCTAATAATACATAACTCGATAAAAAGACAGACTGTATCTGTACCTACCCACGTAACTTTTAGTGCCTCACCCTGGCCTGTGTCGAAATTAGTAGAAAAATTAAATGCAATAAGTTGTATGTTATTTAATGACTGTTTCTAGCAAAATATAGGAAATAAAATAAATTTAGAATGTAATATTGCTTGCGAATCGTTTGTTAATAATGGTCTATTTCATAGCGTGCTGAACAAAGTATTATCTGTCATTTTCATTTGACGAACTTACAAAGCTTTTTACAATCAAATCTGTCGTCCGTGAATCACAGAGAATCAGTGATGACAAATTATTTCCGAAAAATTGTTAGTCAAAGTAAAAATTGAACAAAAGGCCTCCAATATCCTGTCCGTCAGGCGGCACCTCATTTTGTCGAAAAATACTCTAGTTTTAGGTCTCAAAGGGAACGTGAATTATATCGTCGAGCTTAGTGCGAGCGCTCACAAAGGGGCTTAGAGTGCGCCTGCCAAACGTACTATTAGATTCCAAAAGAAAACGTAATTTAAGAAAGGATGAAATTCAAGTCCCACCGAGAAAAAAAGCACTGTCAGAACATGAAATAGGAAAGTGTCCGTCGACGAACCGTTTTGATGTTAATTTGACGAGCGGTGGTAGCTCAGTCGGGTAAGCGCCCGCTTCTCACGCCAGAGATGCGGGTTCGAATCCCGGCGCTGACATGTACCAATGAGTTCTTTTCTGAATTTAAGTACAATGTATACCATCGCTCTTACGGTGAAGGAAAACATCGTGAGGAAACCTGCATATCTAGACTTAGCACATCTAGATATGTGAACCCACCAACCCGCCGTGGACCAGCGTGGTGGGTAATGGTCCAAGCTTAGGAAGGCAGTTTAGACCTCGGGGATATGCACAAAGGTTCCACTCGAGAGAGCCAGGTGCAGGTACTGACACCCCCACAGAGAATAGAATAGAATAGATGTTAATTTATTGTTGATGAGGTGAAAACACTTCCTCAAGCCAGTTGCTCATCATGGATATAAATGGTTCCGGCAAGATGCCTTTTCTTGCGTTAATTACCAACGAAGTAGATAAAAGATATCTTTGTAATTTATATTGAAAAACTTCCGGCTATAAATCCACTTCAACGGAGATAAAGAAGACTTTTCAAGACCTAAATCCCTTTGTAACGATGTAAACAAATGTTGAAGAGACAATATTTGTGAAAGTCGAGTCGGCAACAGTAACCGATACTTCGGACCGAGATGTTTGGGATTGTTTCGTAGCTCATTACTGTAGTCCATGAAACATCGAGGGAGGAGTTCTTTACTTAAAGTCAATTTATATTAAGGTTAATATTGGTTGGAACATATTTAATGTACCTACTAAAGTATATTTCTTTATGTAGGTATTTATTTAGCTAGCTGTTTGAAGACCTTTGCAGCAAAGCGTTTATTTTTCATGACCCTTTATAAAAAAAACATGTTAATTCCCGAATGTCAATAAAATGGCGATAGCGACTATTATTAACGTAACAGAAAGCTCAATGTAATAAAAACAAAGCATTTCAACGTTGCTTGCAAAATAACAAAAAAAAAGCTTCCGAAAATCGCGCACTGAAAATCCGATTGCTGCAATCAATTTAGCGGGGAAACAATGGGCACTTAAAATTTTGAAGCTACATTAAAACAATACCCACTTGCTTCGGATCTTTTGTTAGCGGCTCGGCGCAACGCAAAAACCGGGAAAATGCAATCCAGCCAGTAACTGGATCTGGGACAGCAACACTCTTCAAACAGTCTAACTAGCAATACAGAGGGGTCATGAATAAAATACAGAGAGATTTTAATTTAACGAGATCGGGAAATGCAGTGGAGAGAGATCTGGAAAGGTAAACAGAACGTAATTTCTGAACGTGCGCCCACTGAGCCGGCGTACGCTGTGCAGTGTGCAGGTGGAAGGAACTCCCCTGGGTTATTAATTTTCTCATTAAGCCGCACTAACGTAATTATCTTTGGGCAAACTTGGAAGAGATTTTATGACAAAGTTTAGAGAAATCAATCTCGTTTAAAGTTTCATAGTTTCTTCTATTATTTCAGCGTAGTTTGACCTCTTCTTTGCTGATATTAAAAGCGGGGTTGTTAAAGTCCGGGCTAAGTTCGCGTCAGTTCTCCGTCGTGAAGTTCGGTCTCTGGTTAGACGCTTGGTTTCAGCCCGCGAGCATCGGCAGTGGCTTTGATAGTCGGGAATTATGTCGGGTTTTAACTAGTTTTACGGACTGTTTCTGATTTTAATTGCACGGAACACGGTTCTGTTTTCAAGCTTCCTGTTTTTCGAATGCAATGCTGAATGGACTGAATGTATGTGAGAATAATAATATTTTTTATTTCCAATAACAATCCACACCATGATTACAATAATGATAGAAATTGAAATAGTTTATTTTCTTTCTAAACTCAACACAATCCGTAACGATCATGAGTGGAGCCCCCTAAATAATTATAACGACAATAGAAATGGCCTAGAATGTAGCTAAGTAGGAATACAAAATATAGGCATATAACATGTTGAAGGATTTTAGATTAGATAAATTTATTGTTAACCACCTAAAATAACGAAATTGGATTATCTATTTCTTATGACGCAAAAGCCAAACACCCTTCAAAGTCTGCTACCGCATCAGTACTTACACCATCACCGTAACAACAACAATAAAACCCGCCAAATCCCTCCTTTATTCACTGTTGCCCGTAACTCTTTCCGCAACCCTATTGCATTCCCGGCCACCATTCAACAGAACTAAAGCATTTTATCTCCGTACTCTCAGGGATCGAATAAACTAGCCACAATTCGTTTCAGACGCTCCGGTCTGCGCTGACAAAAGGGACGGCGAATTGTTCGGTGCCTTGAAACATGAGACGGTCTCGCTTCACTGCTCGGTGGACGCCAACCCGGCGCTGGTCTCCTTCCACTGGACCTTCAATAACTCCGGCGAGCAGACGGAAATACCGCCGCGGTAAGTCCACAGAACGTTCTAGAGTTTATGACGACAGTGTGACGGGTATTATCCAACGGAATCCTGAGAGTTATCGGCCGGTTGCTCGGAGTTTGTGGTGCTATTTTTGGATCTGTTGAAAAATAGGAGACCCTCAATGTGTAGCAAAGTTAGTTTTGTTATTTATTATAGGTATTTAATTCATTTTTTTCCTTTTCTCTTGACAAATCGTTACACTTAAATGTAACTGAATCGGTTAATTCAGTGTAATTTGAGGAATTACAATATGTACCATGTACTGCAATAAATATAATTAATGGTTAAATGTTAATTGCTGGAGAGGTTTATTTAGGTTGGTTGCAAAGCTCCCATTTTCTGCAAATCATGGAAATTAATTACCCCATTTATTTGCATAGCTGCCCTCATAGCACTCATACACGGGAGGGCTACATGGACTGGGCGAACCAGGCATAACTTCATTGAAATTCTTCGGAGTATTTAAATACATAATAAACAAACCCAACAGCTTAGAACATTCGTCTCATCGATTTTTTGGCAAATATGTGCCGGAAACTACTTATAGTCTAAACCTTGTCTTGTAATTCTTAATTTCTGATATCATTCTTCAAATCAAAATAAACTTCGTAGGTACTGTATTTATAACTATATTTTACCGAATTAATAAAATAAATGGCCATTTACGGAAGTAACATCCAAACAGAATGCAAATTAACCATCGATTTGAGACTCTAGATTTCTCAGATTCAATTGGAAACTTAATGTACACAAGAACAGCGCAACTACAAAAGTTGGTCTCTTGAATTGAGTTATCATTTCTGAACATTGCACTGAATTTCTCGGAGAACAGGAAAGCATAATATTGTGCCTTGTATCGGGAAATTCTGGGAAGATAAAATATTTCCGACTACATTATTTTTATAAACACATGTTATTTTACTGTAGCAGTCGAAAAATGTTGCGTAAACGTTGTGATAATAGTTTTTTCTACGTAAAATATTTGTTCGCGACATAAATTGCTACAAAATCTCAAATGCATCAGCAGATTTTTCTAGATCCTTGACCTATGTATCTGGTGTTATTCAATAAACGATTCCAACCTGGTAAACTAATACCCTTCAAAAAACAGAATCTCTCGTCTCCTGTTATCATCCAGCGCCCGCTCCACGGGTTTGTTATCGACTTCAATACCTAAACTTGTGTAACCTAACACCGTATTTATGACGAATCGCCACTTGGTAACGTATGTCTACGTTTCTAAGGAACCCGTGCAGTGGTCTCTTAACACGCCTTCACAATTTATCCACCTAACACCTCCCCAACCCCCCAGGTTATACTCAAGCCACGGGCACACGTCAACCCTCAACTACACCCCGACCACAGACATGGAGTACGGGACGCTCGCCTGCTTCGGAGCCAACTCCGTCGGGCAGCAGAAAGTGCCGTGCATGTTCCAGCTGGTGGCTGCTGGTGAGATGTGGCTTTTGTTTGTTTTTTATGTCTTAGATCAGGGCCCGAAGTCTGCTAAATAAAGATGTCAATTGGATGTAAACTATAGGCAGCTTCATATTTGGTAAGCAAATAAATAATAATATATATTTTCCTGGTCTATCAAATTACCATGCTATTGGCATCCATGAAACTTAGCAGACTTTGGGCATATGAAGCTAAGAAGCTTACATCGGCCCACGATTTTCCACTACTTTAAATTTTAACCCACTGATCGCCCAACACTTGATCTACGATAGGCCTTTCTTGCATAAATTTATAATCATCATAATCATCATAATCATCATCAGCCAAAAACCGTCCGCTTCTGAACAAAGTCCACACTTCCCAAGGATGATTGAAGGCCAGCTGCTTAGCTCTGCTTACGTCGAATCTACCTATCTTCTCAATACAAATAAACAACTTTAAACAAACCTATCTTCTCAATACAATTCAACTACTCCAAACAAATGACTTACGAAAGCAATTCTCCAATCAGGGCGGCCGTTCCAGCTGCAGAACTGCTCGGTGGCCAATCAGAGCGTGGACTCATTATACGTGGAGTGTGTCGAGAACTTCGACGGCGGACTTCCTCAACACTTCGTCATGGAGCTTGTGGAACTGCCCACGCATATTGTAAGTATTAGGGGAGGAAAAGGTGTTGTAAGATTGACTTGTTGTCCGTTTGTGAAACAACCTAACCAATGTTAAAAACCCCGACATTCAACACTTACTTAAAGGCGCATAACTTTTGAACGGCTAACATTACAAGAACGGTAATATTACCTATTACCTCAAAAAAGCAAATTGAAAATCAGTTCAGCCGCAGACGCGTGGTCAAAAGGGTGTAAGTATGAAGATTTGATTGAGTGTGACTGTTTTGTATGTTTACCCCGATCATTGAGTATGAAGAGGGTATACCCGAGTCCGCGTTGTTCTATGCCCCCTAAAGAAAAAGGGGTGTTATCAGATTGACTTGAGTAGTCGTTGCCGTTGTGTTGTATTTGTGTATGTATTTATTTATTTACATCGTAATCAGACAGCATCTAATGAATACGATGAGCAATCTAATGTTGGTCAAACGTTTTACTACGTTAAGTTCCAATGAGATAGGTAGGTAAATAATTACGTTTAAATTTATGAACGTAGTAAAAGCAATAAATATGTACAATTAAAACTAGTCTTCAGAATATATTGAACTGCTTTTTCGCTTTAATCACTTCTTATTTGTGTTATCGTAGCATCTATGTCATAAAAGCCAGAGGAAATGTTAATTATCGTAATAATAATTAACAACAAGTGCATACTGATTAATATTTATTGGACTCGAATAAAACTTGCTTGATATTTTATCAGCATATTTATTGCATTGGATTGAATAATCTACGTGCTTGTTTTTGATAATGAAGCCAATTTAATGTTGCGTTGTGTATTTTTAAGTATTAATTCATAGTTTCCGTGGTGTAGCGGTTATCACATCTGCCTAACACGCAGAAGGCCCCCGGTTCGATCCCGGGCGGAAACATTCTTTTGTTACGTGATGCTAAAAGTCTGTAAGAAAACATCGAAAAGGTCTTTCAAAGCACAGATTAATTAACTAACATATTACCTAGTTCTAATCCCCATCATATTACCACTAACATTCTCCCAACCCTTCACAAACCACTCCTAAGTACCTATTAACGCAACAATATGTTTACAAGGTCCGCTACAACGTGTCCACCAACCGGACACCCCCGTACTTCGAGATCCGCGGCCTGCCGCCGGGGGTCAGCTACCGTATCGACCTGTACGCCGTCAACGCCAAGGGACGCAGCGACGTCGCCACGATAGAAACCGTGACGCTGAAGGGACAGGCCAAGTTTACTGGTGAGTTGTAGTTATAAATACACACACGGGCAATGAAAAAGTTCCATTGACAAAATCACCAAATTAGTCCTAAACGGATAAAAACTAACTATATGACGTCTTCTGCAATAAGTACCTACATAAAGTAAATAAATATGTGGGGACTTCTCACACACGGCCATCCGACCCCAAACTAGGCAGAACCTATGATATGATTGTCGGATAGCTGATATATCTACACAAATACATAGATAGATAATAAACATAATTAAATAGATAAACGACAACCAGACACAAGGCAAACACAAATTCTCATCACACAGATGCCTTGTGATGAGAATTTGCCTTGGGCGGGATTCGAACCCGCGATCCCAAGCTTCGGAAGCAGCTTTACTACCCCCTTAGCTACTGTGCCGTCAGTATTAGTAGTACAAATACAGTGCAGTTAATTGGTTGTAAAGAGGAGGGTTTTGTACGTTTGATGTTTGTATGCTGTGTTTGTGGTCTCGAGACTGGTCTCAGCTATGTTAAATAGAAAACGGATAAGGGATAGAGGTTTCCTCTTACAATCTCCAGCCTAAACAGGCAAAGAATGATATCCCTATAACCTAAGTTAGCATCTGAATAGATTGCTTTATGCAATGATGCGAATAATAAGACCCTTTCGCTGAACATAAACAGAAAACCCAGCTTCGGTAATTATGGATCCACCGAGCCAGCCAGCCATGTTAGTTTTGGGTTGTCGTTTCATGCAAATGATTTGTAAACGAGCTCCAATGTCCGTTAATGCCTAAGTAGTTAGACCAAACCGCAGTTTGTAGTTTTAAACTAATAAACCGACGCCATTAAAAGTTGAAAAATCAACTAAAAAGCCCGAAATATTTCATGCACACTCGAAGCGCGAGCAAACGAGAACATTACCGAATGTGAAAATGTAACATGTATATAGAACAAGCAGTGTGGTAACAAGCCTCTATCAAACTTGTTCAACTTTAGTTTAAAACTTCCAAGTTTTACTAACAAGGAGGGAGAAAGATACTTAAAATGACAATATACAAGTATGTATGTGAGAAATTGTACAAGTATTGTAAAATCCATATGGTTAATCAGAAAATTCATATACTTACTGAAGTCGTGAAGAACAAATTTTATACTTATACAAATACTTATAAGTACCTATGTTTAGTAGAATTTTTGGAGGATTTGGGATACGATTTGCATTTGGATCCGTTGACTGGTGAAATTTCACACAGATTAATATAATTTTCTTATCCAGTATGAATCATTGTTATTACACTGGTATACATAAACTATACACTGGTCATTACCTATGCAGTATGTGTATGTACGAGTATAAATATGATTTATCTCAATACTAGCTGTCCCGCGCGCATCGCTTCGCCTTAAAAAGTTTTCCCGTGGGAATTCCGAAATAAAAAGTAGCCTTTTTTCTTTCCCAGGGTCTACACCGTATGTATACCAAATTTCATTCAAATCCGTTCAGTAGTTTTGGCGTGAAAGAGTAACAGACATACAGACAGACAGACAGACAGACACAGTCACTTTCGCATTTTTAATATTAGTTAGGATTAGGATAGTTAGGATTAATACTACATTTAATAAGTTTGATAAGTACAACATAATTAGAAGACTATATAGGAGCACTATATAGAAGCACTATATAGAAACACTATATAGATAAGATAGTGACTATGCTCCTGGTAGGTAGACAGACATTGCGGCCGCGGTGGATCTCGGTTGATTGGTGGTTTCATGTCTCACATGCGGTTTGTGGTCAAAATCATTGTTTTAAATCGATTCACAGCCTGCAATAACGCCGGAGGTACACCTTTTTGCGGGTTGATTTCATTAATTTGCGGTAATTAACTTTAACAACACGATGTAAACAATGAGTAGGTTTCTGATAATCCTGTACGTAATACAATAGTTTTGTATTTTAAATTCAAACAAAGCTTATTGAAAATGTGGTTTTCAACATGAAAAATTTATTATACATATTATTATACTAATTAAAACAGCCATTTGAAATATTCACATTAAAACTGGGTTTATTATACTCATCAAAGCATCTAAAATACCAAGAGGGCATAGAACGTAGGAATGCAGGGACAATGCAGAGCACGTGTTTGTAACAGGTTCCTAAACAGCCGCTGCAGCGATCCCGAATACCAGGCGCACAGAACACTGCAGCTGGTATCGCTTTATGCCAACAAAGGTCATAAGGACAGGGCCGGATATGCCAAACATGTGTTCTTTACAGGCTTTTAACTACTGTACGGGTGCTGCCAAAAGGCAGCGATAACGTCCGTTGCTGTTGCGGCTCAAAATTCGTGAAATGTTTTCTTTTGTGGTTGCGAAATGTAGCTATTTAACCAGATTTATTGTGTTGAGCTTGTAGGTATTTCAGAATTTTCATACTTATTTCAAAAGGCTTTATTTAGACACAATATTATTCTTCCCCAATCTTTCCATCAATACATAGATACGGCAAATAACTTATGCCAAAACTCAACTCCTTAGGAACTTTGGAGGTATCCTCTTTAGCCTTCCCAAACCGCCGGCACAAGTACCAGGAGCGCATAAAACTGAACTAGTCTCTCTTGCGGGTGAGAGCACGACGTAAAGTTGTCATTTTAGTCACCCTCCTCTTCAGCTAGTTTCCGAACCACTAACCCAAGTACCAGGAGCGCATAAACCAGAACTACTCTCTTACAGGTGAGAGCACGACGCTAGGGTTGTCACCAGTACTGGCCTCAATAGCCGCGATGGCCGCGCTGCTGGCCGCGGCCGTGTGCGGCGTGCTGGCCGTGCTCTACAAGCGGCACTCGGCGCGGCACAGACACCTGCCCGCTAAGCATGCTCCACTTAGGTAAGTTTAGGGAGATTGAAGTTAAAACATATTTTTTTATATGAATTTTGGCCTCGGCTTGGGTTTAACGGAGAAACAACGGAAGCATTATGAACAAAAGCAATTCAAACTTATGTGTATTTTTTGTAGGCCTTAAATTACAATAGCCCCATCGTCGATATCACATAAGGTATACTAAAGCAAATCTTCCTTACTGGTGTTGCAATCATCAATACCCCTTAATGACAACAAAGACAAAGAAGCAGATTTTCGTCAACCCTACTCTCTGACATTCAGAATCATTCACTGTTCTGTTTGAAAAACCTTACCATCTTCAACCCTAACCCTCCACCTTCTTCCCAGCGAGGCGATGTACATGGAGCGTCAGACCCACAGCCCTACGCCCGTGAAGCAAGAGTGCGACACGCGGTCAGTGACCCCGGGCGAGGGGCGGGCGGAGGGCGCGCGGGGGGCGTTGCTGCGGGCGCCTGACCCGAGGGAGGCTGATGATGCTGATCCGGATATTATACCGTGTTTGTATGGTAAGGTCTAAGGCGTAAAATACCAAACTACTGTGATCGATTGCAAAGGTTTAATATGTTGAGTCTCGAGAAGCGTAGATGTGTATCAGATTTAACAACATTATTCAAAGTTGCCAATGGATCATTCGGAGCTCAATTACTAGAATTAATACAATTTAAGGTTCCTGCTAGATCAGTACGATTCCCTAAGTTGTTTCATGTGCCACCTGTTAATAATAATGTATCATACAATAAACCTATAAATAGAATGTGCAATACATATAACGGAATATGCGCCAATGCAGATATTTTTAATACTTCCATTACATGTTTTAAGAATGATTTAATTAAGTTGTTATGAAATGTTTTTAAAATTTTAGCATGCAATTGAATTAATTCATTAATTTATAATTATAATTATGTCATAAAATAAATAATGCATGAATAGTTATATTTTTAGGTTAATTAAGTTAAGTTTTATTTAAGCTAGTGTTAATGTAAATGTTGTGTGTAATTATCAATAGGGCAATAGATTTAAAATGTTTTTATAGTGCTGAATTTTATGTAATATGGTAATCTATTGGCTGTTATTACACCTTTTCCAATAAAATAAAATAAAATAAGTGGTGTGGTGTTGGTGATGATGGTTTTGGTGCTGAAATAAGCCTTTCCGAGTCACGCCTAAACTGTTCTTTATATACGTATGTCGTGCCCTGGGCGGTCAGTGAGAAACCTGAGTTATATTTTTTTTTAAATAGTCGTAATCATCATCATCAAGTAGTCATCGACTGCTAAACATAGGTAAGACTCTCCCAAGCAGCGCCACAACACTCAGTGTTAGGAATTCCTCGTACATGCTCATCGGTCACCTGCCTTAGGTCCTTGGTCCGGTCATGAAAAAATTACCTGTGTGAAATTAGCAGCCTAAAGTTAGCACCATAGCTTCCATCATCACTCGCATCTGGGGGCACGGCAGTGCCCCCACCAAATCGAGCAAAAAAGCGGCACGGCCGTACCATCCTTTTCTCGAAGCAATTCAGGCCATTTTCGACCCCCTTACATATATTTCACAATAAAACTATCCCGGATCTGATTTGGATGCCATAATAATTTCGTGAACAGGAGTGAACTCTCGTACAAATTGTAATCGTTGAATTATGGAAATTTATACCTTATTTTTGCATCTTCTTGAGTCCCACTACTGGGCAGCTGTCTCATTTAATTCTAAACTTAGGAAAACTATTAAAATTTACTCCTTTGCCTTAAAATTTGGGGTGTTTCCTCAAAATTAAATTCTCAATATTTTAAGTGTTCATAATATCGCTGTCGAAAGTTTATATTTCTTGCTATAAAACGTAGTTGTACTTTGGTTCTTTATGAGTATACTTTTATATTGTGCTAGTAGAATATGAAATGTAATTTAAGAAACTTCTTTTACGCCATAAGTTATTGTCGCCATAACTCTAGGTCATATTCTAGTTTGCATCTTTTATTTCAAGGCTGTAGCGCGTCTACATGGAAATGATGCTCATAACATATTTCTTCGCTGTTATTGCGTTTTCTCACTTGTTCACGTCTTTATTCTTTGCTCACAGTAAAGTGAATAGGTAACACAAAACACTTTATAAAGACAATTTGTCTGAGGATTTTTTGGTATAAATATCATAATAATCTTAGATATCATCAACATTTACACCATGCAGCTGCCCAATTCTGCTAGTTGTAATTTTTTTCACTAAACTGACAGCCATTGAGAATCTTTTGACTTTTTGTCTGAATTTGGAAATCAGATAAGTCTCCGTGTGAAAAAAATATGTTCGTCATATGCGTAGTTTATATAATAAATATAAGTGTTAGGTAGTAACTTCACAGATATTATTACTGCACAAATTTCAGATTCTATTCAGGTCATATTTCGGAGTAGCTATTTGCGGATTGCTCAGTTTTGAAACTTCATCCTGAGTCCAACCCTTCAGGGTGCCGAAACCTGCTGAAAATTTGAAAATTGCCCCAATATCTCAAACCTTGTCCCACACCTAACCACTACTATCCCCGCAGAGCGTCGGTCGATATCCAACGACTACATGACCCTGCAGTGACAGTAACAATAATCTGGCGACGATATCCAACTAAAATTTCACCCCAGGCCTGTCCCAGAATCTTCTACAACCACTTACCACAGAACATCTGCCTCTACCAACTGAATTCGCCTCCAATATGCCAGCCAATCTGCCTGTATCCAACTGAAATATTGTCTACTGACGAGCTGTCCTTCTCCAAACCTGATTTAACCATAATATATAACGTCTTTTTCTACCAACTGATCAGCCCCTTTTCTCCCTAGAGCGTCGGTCGATATCCAACGGCTACATGAGCCTGCAGCGGCCGCCGTCCTCCACCAAGCTGGCGCGAGAGCCCGAGCCGGACCCCGCCTTCTACACAGACTTCCGGAAGAAGGGCGCCAAGCTGCCTTTAACTAGTGTGAGTATACTGGGTGTCTAGGGGACTAGTGGAAACAGGGGGGACGAAAGGGTCAATCTGAGTAACTTTTGGTCTGGGATGGTTGGAAATTCGCAAATTCGAAATTTGGACGGATAGAAAGTAGGAGCTAAAGTCGCTACTGCCAGAAACGTCCGTTTTTTACATTAACTTCCATATTCTAGGTATCTTTTTGTTACTGTTGCTCTAAATATAATACGTATTTTAATTTTTGCAGCCAGTTATTTTTCAAAGTTGAAAAGGCTTATTTATTTATATTAGTGGCTTTATATTAATTAAGTCACTTTATCTAAGATTATACTTCCTGAAAGCTTCCTTTATTGTAGAAATGTCTTTGACAGCTCTACCCAGAAGCTACGCGCTTAGCTTACAAAAGTTCTTATACTTAAATGGTATTTCAAGCATCTTGGTATTTTTAGACGCAGCCAACGAAATTCTAGATGTGTACCTACAAAATGTGTCTGTAAAGCATACCTATGCTACTTTAGCAAAGCTATTTTCAAGAAGATATATAATATATTTGAATACAATGTTCATAATATTCAATTCAATGCAGTTTCAGTTCAGTCATGTGTGTATCCTCACACTGTGACGAGATAAGATGCATTCTCGGTACATTCTCACTCGGCCATTCATCGAAGGCTCCTTAGAAGCTGTTATCAAAGGCTCTACAGTCTTGCAGGACATCTAAGCTAAGCCAATTCCTTAGGCATCTAGCAATCTGTCTAGGACACCTAATGGCCAGTGTATTTGGGTGATAACTCGCCGCTGGGCTACTCCCGACACTCGATCCTGTTGTCAACGGATAACAGACGTCTAGTCTGTCAGTGTAGCTTAGCAAGGGCTTTTGTCGTCTGGAATTAGGATCCACTACGGCGGTGGAAAGTGCAATAACTGATCATTATTTTGATTTAAATTAAATATTAGAATGCTGCTGTTTACAATAATCCTATCTACCTAGTACCTACCTCTTGAAAAATATGAAGAGACACATTTATGTAGGTATCAAATAAATAAAAAAAATACTTATAGCTTTACCATGTTGCAACTGTTTTTAATGACTTAAGTACCTATTATAATTTAATTTTTACCATTTTTGTCATTAATAAAACGGGATGCCTGATTTAATCCCTCTCTCATCTATCCCTCAAACAGCAATGACCTTTACCCAAATACTAATAAAATATTCCTTGTTGCAGTCATACCATAGTTTAGGACGCGCGAACAAGGGAGTAAACGCTTGCAGCCCAAGCTCAGCCACAGGAGTGACGTCATCACTCACGGCACATAGACTGCGGCCAGAAGTCGTCACGACTTCGCATCGAGTGCAAGAGAGTTGTATATAGAGCGAGAAACGACGGTAGCCCTCCGAATTTTGTACATAACTAATTAACTACGCGATAAGTATTGACTGTGTTCCTTGAATGCAATGTGCTGTGGGAATTGGGCTTTATTGACATTGCGTCTAGTAAAGATGATTAAAATTACCATGAATAGGTAACTGGATTGTAATGGCAGTAACATGATTACAATAATTGTGGTAACGACGCATTGTGAAGCTTAGGGGGGTTATTGATTGAACATGATAGATAATCATTTTGAGTCTTATTAGTACGATCATTAGTGACCGATTCAGAGTGTTGGACGTGATGTCGATAAAGGTCAGTTTTGCACGGCACGTGGCAATAGAGTAAGTTGTTACAAAATGTATGATAATATTTTGTAAGCACAACCTCAAGTTTTGTATAAAAGTATCATGAATTTGTATAATGATTGGGTAATTTAATAATTTATACGAAAATGTGTTTTCCAACATCTGCTAGAACTGTAGACATTTTAGGTAAACTAATAAATCTAATATTGTGGGTTTGAACAAAAAAAGGTTTTGTTTCGTAATTTGGTAATTTAAAACGGTTACTTACTTATTACTTATCATACGAAGTGCGAAGGCATTTAAAAAACGATAAGTAGGTTGGTAGGTATTTCACAAGTTAAAAGCATTGGTATTTTATAAACAGAACTCTATCTCTAACACAATAAACCTATCAAAAATACTTAAACACCGTTTGAACTTTTAACTGTTGTTGAAAACCAATTATCACAATATAAGTTTGTCTTTTAAGGGTATAATTTTACTTTTAAACATTAATGAGTTTAATAGTCCAATAATAAACTATGCAAATGTTAAGTAGAAGTAACTTCTACATGAAAACAACTGTGTCTTTTTGCCAGCGTACATACGTATAATATGTTTGACTGTGCCTTTTTGTGTAAAAACATTTCTCAAAAACTAACCTACCAATTATACGTCCATCACCTTGACATAGACAAGCACGTCAAGGACCCTTTATACCTAACATAATAGCAATAAATATACGTTTGGTCCGTGAAAAATTACCTGTCCCATATCTTTCTTCGCAACAAAAGAGCGTAGCCTTAAATAAGGGGCCTATTCTCTAATCACTGGCGACCGGGAATCCAACGGACAACGCTATCGGTCGAGATTTAACGCCCTCGCGACCACACGTGAGAATTCCGACGTAAAAATAAATGACAACATTTGTCTTGAGACTCGCCGCCGATCGCACTGAGTAGTTGGAAACCGTATTTCGACGTCGTTGAACGTGAAGCTTAGATTAACAATGTACGAATAAGATGGTGTATGTCATATACAAAAACTGTCGAACCGTTTTAATTTAAGTTCAACCTAATGACAACTAAATTCTAACTAATATTATAAATGCGAAAGTAACTGTGTCTGTCTGTATGTCTGTTACTCTTTCACGCCAAAACTACTGAACGGATTTGAATATAATTGGTATACATAATGGTCTAGATGGTTGAACCTACCGTATTATTAAATCAAAATTTTACATTTTACATCTAGACCTTGAGAAAGAACATAGGCTACTTTTTATCCCGGAATTCCCACGGGATATCTTTTTAAGGCGATGCGAAGCTCGCGGGAACAGCTAGTTCAAAATAAGAGCACAGTGGCAGAGGTGGGGTGTTATTTGTCGAGAAGTTTCTTTTGTCTCACACTCCATCTGTTCGTATATTGTTAATCTAAGACGTGGACTTGTAATACTAATGCATTACTTTGACAAATTGTTGTAACTTGTGGAGATTGTGGAGGTGAAGATTGTAAGTGAATTATGATTTCGGTTTTTGTATTATAAATTATCATCTACGCTGCGCTCCATTTTTCGTTGCAGTCGAAATTTATCGTTTAAGTAATTCAATAAGAATCAAAACACGACCGAAAACTCGTATTTGAACATGACCGTTAATCATGTGTTAAGAAATGTTTTAACGCCGCTTGTACACACGTTATTTTGACACGTCGTTATGAATCTTTAAACGGTGAAATAATAAATCTTTATTTATTCTTGGTTTAGTCGCTCAACGTATGATGAAAGTTATATTTTATGGTTGATTTTTAAGAGTGTGAAGATGTCGTTCTAACTGGGTAGTTAATACTTCCACTTTGTTACAACATCATTATTTAGAAACGGGATTAGTGTTTTTTTTATTTACTTTCAAGAAAATACCGCCCTTAAAACAAACATAATTATGATTTCTGAATAAAGTAAACATGACTTAGGTATACTGCTCCTTTACTTCCTGAAAAATCTGTTGCTCAACCTTTTATAAATATCAATTGAGAAATCCGTGTAACAAGCTCTATTTAATTATTTAATATCAAAGATATCAATTTGTACGTATGTAAATTGTACATATCTGTTTTGTAAGATAGTTATATTATATCTCTAGTCTAATATAGTTGTAACGGTACTAAGTTTAGGGCCTGTAACACAATATCTGGATAATGGCTACCTGTAAGATAAAAAAACATGCTGTCACTCTCTGTAATTATGTTTTAGACAGCGACAGGAAGTATTAAAAAAATTTACTGTTAGGCATTATCCAGACATTGTGAAACTGGCCCTTAGTGTATAATACTGAATAAGGAAGTTTATTGAAAATGGCTGGAAAGACCATACTGGGTATGTTGTTGAACAAATTCTTGTAAATGTTTCCAAATACAATGTCAAGCATTTACTTATTGGTTGTTTTATTACAAAATATATCCCCATATTGTATATAACTATAGTTAAGCAAACGATTATCCAGTAATTGAATAATTCATTTGTGCATAGTTACATGCATTTTAAAATAGCCCCCGTGTGTAGCGTGGGACGCCGTCAGGCTGGACCAATGACCTTATACAGGAGATGGCTGGATGATGATGGCCTCGGATGTGGAGCAAACAAGACTCCTCTGTCCAAAAGTGGACGATTTCTCGGTTGATGATGAAGAAGTCTGATTGAACAAAGTCAGGCATCCTAACTAATATTATAAATGCGAAAGTAACTGTGTCTATATGTCTGTCTGTTACTCTTTCACGCCAAAACTACTGAACGGATTTGAACGAAATTTGGTATACGGATGGTCTAGACCCTGAGAAAGGCTACATTTTATCCCGGAATTCCCACGGGAAACCTTTTTAAGGCGAAGCGAAGCTTGCGGGAACTGCTAGTTACTAATAAATTACACACTAATGTTTGAGAAAAAAAAAACAAAGTTTAAAGGTAAAAAACACCGATTAATTCCTTGTTTCGTAATCCCTATTAATTACACGTTTTCTCACGTTTTGTTTTTTTCCTCAAAGTTTTAATTAAGACGGAGTGTAACAAATCTCCAATTTGGTTGACATTCAGCCGATCGGTGCGTCCGTAATTGATTTAAGGTTTTAAGGGTGTTCGGTAACACGGGATTAGATTACACTTACGATGTCATTTAAAAGTTAATCTGCACTGTATATTGTCCTGAGTTCGATAACTGAAGTCCTCAATTATTATTCTTAATAGAATAAGTAGATATTCTTTATTTGTACACAAAATCATGGTCAAAATTACAAAAAACTTAATCTAACACATAATATGTACAAATGGCGGTCTTATCGCTTAAAGCGATTTCTTCCAGGTAACCTTTGGGTGGAAGGATATTTCGAAAAATATTTAATACTTGATTAATACTTGCATTAGGAATGGGAAGGCGTAGAGTTCTTTTGTTTTAACAAAAACCTGTTCATCTTTTCATTTTTCTTTTAAATTTGTATCCGGAATTTGAAACATGTTCACGGTTGTGAAATAATGCCGTGAGGTTTGATTTGATGAAATCATATCAATCTCAAATGCTATAACCACAATTATATTCCAACATCCTAACATTCCAATCTTTATAATAACCCCCCGGTGAGATAAAACCGATAGATAAAATGGATATTGTTACGATTGAATTTTGATAGTTTTTATTACTTTGTGTCAATACTTTATGTCCGTAAGAACGTATGACATCAATTACATACAGCCTCTTCTTTTGTGACTGGTGGGTGACTCTAGATAACGGAAAACGGCTTTTTGGAGCGTTGCTGCGTTAAACAACACTGTATCTCGTTGCAGTCAGTCACCGATTACCAGTCAACTCTCATTCGTTCGTTTCTTGTCAAGGTAAAGTAACCCGTGTTTGATGTCCTCTATCTTTTGATTTACAATTCAGACAAGAGTATGTTTAAATAGGTACTACTTTACAGCCTACACAAAGGATTTAAAGTTAATACGTAGTAATAAAATAAATTAAAATGGTACTTAATGTAAAAAACAACAAATAAGCCGAGGGCTGAAGATATATGTGAGTATTATATTGGTCGGCACTTTAAGTGTAATGCGATAGGCTTATTACAGGGTGTGTCACGGGTAATGAAAAGGTTCCACTGAGAAAAACACCAAATTACTTCTAAACGGAAAAGGCTATCTTAACCCTTTGGCTGCCAACATTTTTTAAGGTTGTTTGGTTAAAATGTCACAGTATAAAATAATTTTTTATTTATTTTATTTTTTTCTTCTTTTTTTTTTGTTTATAGTTAGGCTAGGTACCTTTAGTCATAATTTTTCTTAAGTTTAGAATAAGTTATTTAGATTCTGCAAATAGATCTAAATTCATATATTTAATTACTTAGAAATAATAAAATTTATTTTGTTTATTCTGTTCGTTAATAAACACATTTAGCCACGAGAACTAAATTTAACAGAGCATCAGGATAACTTAAATCGGTTATATTTTGTTCCAATTTTATCTTTGAAAAAATTGGGGTCGTTTGTTGTTGGCATTTTGTGAGTGGAACTTTTTCATTCCCCGGCAGTGTATAAATATGTATGTTCAGTGAAACGTGGTTTAGGGGTAAACCTCTGCAGCACAAGCGAGATGGTGAGGAGCTCATGCTGAGGTCCTGTCACTTCAGCAATCAATCACCTCTGTCAGTAGGAGAAGGTAACCCTCTGGATTGGTTATAAATTTACTTCTTTGGCGATAGTGGTAAGACAGGTAAGTACAGTAACACAGGACAAATTAGACAAATTTGTGTATGCCTTGAAGTAACGTAGGTACCTACTTAAGTACTTCTTACTGACCATCAGACAACTGTACCTACCTATGTCATAATTATTAAAGCTGTTCTTAAATTGACGTCCTCGATTGTGAAACCGGGACAAACAACTTTTCGTTCCATGGTTCTTATCACAAAGCGGTTCCTGTGAAAGTAATTACAAGTTATTAAACCTTATCAACGGTTCCTGTTTTTAAGTGTTTTCAGTTCCTGAATTAATTCCATTTCATTATGAAGTTGTTTACGGTTTTGACATAAACATAATCCTTACGACTGCTTTTGTTTTTTTTTAATTTACCCAACCTTTAAAAAATAAAGTGATTATAATAATAGTACCTACTTTTGTATCAGTGTATGATATGGGCAATATAAAAGTGTTGCGATATGTCATAAAGAGGACGTTACCTTAGTGCATTTTACACGATAGAGGAAGAGTATCATAAAGTAAATCTCAAGGCTTTAGGGTAACAACCAACAACCTGTGTATGCGTTTTCAATACTATGTAAGTATCAGTAAGTATGAATTTGTTGTACCTATTATGAAGAAAAAAAAAACAAAAAATGTTTCCGCCCGGGATCGAACCGGGGGCCTTCTGCGTGTTAGGCAGATGTGATAACCGCTACACCACGGAAACTGTGCTTCATAGCAGACAAAATTACAAATTGATTGAGTTACAGGTTATTTTAAGTAGTAGATACTTAGTAACATTCTATTATTATCTTTATGACCTAGGTACCATACTTTGATAATGTTTATGGCTATAGAGCACTATTTCATATTACAAAAGACAAAAGGTCAATCTGAGGTGTGATACCAATAGGGTTTCTGTTCGAGAATTCTCGAGCTCGAGAAGATTCGAGAAATTCGGCTTGGTTCGAGACGAGAAAAAAATCTGAAGACTCGAGAATTTCTCGAGCCTTGAGATAAAAATTAAGAATATTCATTTCGAATTTTCCTGCGCCGCTTAACAACACAAACGCATACCGTGTGCGTGTATTATGATTTATTATGTTTCATCTCCATTTAAGCTAGTGATAATACCAATGATAATACCAATGAATGATTAAAAAATAACGTAGTAATAGTTACGTATCTATTACTGTTTCCTAGTTCAGGTGGACCAAAAGAAGTCATCTGATGTTGTTTGGCTCTCATTTTTTTTCTAAATTAAAAACTTCGATTCTGTTTTTTGATTATGTTTATTTGAACCTTTACAATTTTATGTAAAGGTAAAGTCGAAAGGAAATGATATTGGCCAAATGGGCGCCGTCAGAATTGATTGCCATACGGGCTCGTTTTATGGCATTTCTCATCACTTCAGCGAAAAATTCGGGCGAGAGATTCTCTCACTCGTGTCGGATGTTGTCCTTAAGGGCTTCCAGAGACACGGGTTTATTCACATAAACACGGGACTGCAAAAAACCGCAGAAAAACTGCCTGAAACGGTTAAATCGGGCGATATTGCAGGGAAAAATGACAGATACAACGAAAAAAGGCGAACGAAAACTTAATGAACACAATTATTCTTCGTTCTTGGGGAGTATATATATCACTCCACGGTTTCTGAACTTGTATTCTGCATTTGTCTAGTCCATCAATATCAAAACTGATTTGAAATTGGCGGCCATTTGCAACATCCAATAGGGTGATTACTTTTGGCCCACCTTGTACTAGTAATTAGTAGCTAGCTAGACGGATAATTATGAATATTAGGTGGTATTAGTAAAGTATTTTCTTTGTGATTAAGTTGACAAAGTAAAAAAAAGAGATTTAGTGGTTTTTTTTTTTAATTAAGGCTTTTTTTAAAGTTTTTCTTAGAAAGGCTCGAGACTCGAGAAGACTCGAGAATTTGGGCTCGAGAATTCTCGAAGCTCGAGAACGAAAACAGGTCGAGAAATCAGAAACCCTAGATACCAACCAATATAGATTGCTCTAGTGTAGGTGTAATATCGATGTTCAAAATGAAGTGAAATTAGCCTATACATATTTAATTTGACCTTTTGTCTTTTGTAATATTATACAGGGTGTTAACTAGAATGCGTTTGAGCGGGAAATGGGGGTTAGTATTAGTCTAACCAAGCACGTTTCTAAGAAAAAAAACATCAGAATCTCGAATATTTATGTTTAAAGTCTAAAGTAAAGTGGAAAGTTTTACCTTAATCAAAAACATGGTCACCCTACACAAACACATAACCAATGAGACATTCGATTGCAAAAGAACACACACTGTAAATTTGTTATCAACTTCACTTTTCATAATTTATTTGATGTAACTATGATTGTAATTAATTACACAGTAGGTAATAACAATTATTAAATAAAATTGAAATTATTCATGGTGATTTATGACATACTAATCAACAATTAAACAGCTGATGTGCATAAAGTTTCATAGATCGTACAGAATATAATTTATGACTTTCTAGGAGCTCAGAACAATAATTAAACCTTTTTACTCAGAATAAGGTAAGCGTTTAGTATTCACCCTTGATACTCACCACATTTTATTTTTCTTTTATTACCTAAAGATGCGTACAGACCGGCCCAACGAACGCCCACCGATGGACATTTATCATACATAATACAGGGGCAGATTGAGCAACAAAGGTCAACAAAACCCGTTCGTTGGCGTTCGTTTGGCCGGTCTGTATGCAGCTAAAGATAAAAGACCACAATGCATAACAGGATGATAACAGGGTCTACTTCAATGACGAATTGGTTTACTTACACTCGCTCATCTCGATTTGTGTTGTGTACCTACTTGCGATTGAGACATCTTTGATGACGAATAGTACGGAAATCCTCATAATAAGTATGGCCTCACTTTAAATACCAGTAGAATAATAACAATCTCGCGTATCATAACCATCGAGTATTTAATGAGTATTTATGATAGTCATTACCTTCTCTGTGGATCTAGTCTGTCAGTCAGTCATTGTTGTTTACTTGTTTACAATCATTTTATACAATTATTACCTAAAAGGGAAAAGGTACCTACAATTCTATCTTTTGATTACCAAGCCTTGTTCCTCATTTCGTTTTATGTTGTGCTGTGCTGTGAATACGTGTGACCTATGTTATGAAGCATAAAATGAAAATGTTCTGTATTCATAAAAGATAATTGTGTATCAATAAAGTGATACTTATGGAGTAAAATGAAATGTCTACAATGGATTGGGTACTTTGAGTACCCAAAATCACGGTAGGTACCTTGACGATGTGACTCCACGAGTGTGGTGCAGATGCACGCATACTTTTTTATTGACCTTGGCTTTGAATTGTTTGGCCTTGATCTTGGCTTTCAAGTTCATGGTCATTCTGTCAAACGTACCTAAACCTGTATAGGGTGACTATGAAATTTTAAAATGTACTAAATAAAACTGTTTTATGTTGGTCAGCTTAAAGCAAATAAAATACGTTTTTTAATGTCTTATCGTGTTCAGTATCATCAGCTGTATCTACCATTTCCCGCTCCAACGCAATTAAGTTAACACCCTGTATAATATATTATGAAATAGAGTTTAAAAATATGCCTATTAATTAATTTTTAATCTAATGGAGGCGTGATAGAAGAATTAAATATGATTTATTTACTAACAGTTACCTAATCCACTTAATTAGTTTATATAAAAAGAGGATCTATAATTTTATCGATTTTTGCGATAAGCCCGAGACGGCAATCGGCACCTGACCTTATACTTACAGCACTATAGAAGCATTGGTATCTTTTTGGTAAATACATTTCTATTTAACGTTAACACACCATAATTAATACCCATTTCAGGTCCTCTTTACATCACAAATAAAAGAGTTGGAGCAAACTATTCCCCAAATAAAGAACCGTCGACTGCGACTGTGATTAATGTACTCAGTTCCACTAATCAAATAGCCTTTCTATTTTGTCACAATTAAATATTTAATCCCCGATCTATCCTTCTGGGTCGCAAAATGGATTTTATGCCTTGTTGTTTAGGGTGTATTTTGTATGATACAACTTGTTCATTAAGGTATTTAGCCGGGGGCAATACGCGTGTTCTATTTGCCTTGTTATACGAATTTATGTCGACTCTATGCACCTAAAAAGACGGATGGAGTGTACGCTATCTAAAAATAGCATTTATAGATGCCAAACCAGAAATAAGTTTCACTGTCACATTTAGAGGAATTTCATACAATATTAAGTCAATCCAATGCATTGGTCTGTCTTGTCTTATCATGCCTGCTTTGCTCGAATATTATCATAGCGACCATCTACCCTTTATGACGTTCCTAGCTCGGTCCTGTATGCTTAAAATTACGTGGGCCGATTGTTGAATTCCCTGGCAGAAAGTATCGTATGGCATCGGGCCACATTACAATAAACAGCAACTCTACAGAAGCAGTGGGGTCCCTGTAGTTTACGAATAAGGAAGTTTGCTGTACATATTGCCAGTGAATCACCATTGCACATAGAAAATCGTCAATCTTTAACTAGCGCTGCTATCCGACATACTCGTAACTTAGGGATCTGACAGATGTTTTGCAGAAAATTAATGTTGCTCAATAATTTCTGATTTCTATCTATCCACGATGGTTCAGTAGCAGCTCTTGTATGTTCGTTCTAAGTAAAGCTACTGGGGTCACTCTTTTTGACGAAAAACTAAGTTTCGGGGAGCTGCTGTGCGAGCCACGACTTTATCACGTTGTTTTAAATATGGCGATTGTACGACAGCTGCTCTCGTTTGTTAGTTTTTCTTCACTGAAGAGTAACCCTCCAGTATCCCTACGCCTTAGGCTCAGCTTCGTTCATAACCAGCGATTGATAACCGGCTGTCAATTTGTGTAATGTTCCATTCGTCTGATTCCATTTGTGGAATTAGTTGGTTCAGTCTGATTGAATGGTGGCGGTCGCTGTGTTTTGTTTATGTTTGTGCTAAATGTTGTGCCACTTGTCCGCATTAGGGTGTGGGAATAATTTAGCTTTTTTACAATTTATTCATAATATTTAAAACAATAGTATGGGACTATCACCCTAGACCTAGACTGTTCTGAGAAGAAAGTGCTGTTAATTACTTACCGCATCACAGGAAAATGGATATTGATGATAAATCTGTCTACTATGGTAATTTGTCTACAATGGAAGATGGTAGCCCTACCCTATAACTACAACACATGATGCACCCACCATTCCAACGGGCGTTTATAACGGCACACGACAACACAATACCGTGTGACAATCGAATAATTAATTCACACTAATCTTCTCACACCTTTATTATAGAAAACACAATGAAATACGTGTGAGGTACGTGTTGCCCAACAGTCGAGCGACATACCGATCGCCACCCACGCCAAACATTTGAATTCTCAATCGTTACTATTCTATTATTTATTCCTGGTTCTCACTTTAATAGCTTGATCAAAATATTTTGTGGGATTCATTATTTTTTATGGGAAAATTCGGTTTTAGAGCTTCCGGGTTTGAAAAGAATTTGTGAATTTCGGTTAAGTGAATTTTTATGTCGGTAGAATCTGATATTTTATTTATTCATTCGGACCTATTAAGTGTGGGAGTGGAACAGAACGCAAGGTGAAGTATCCATGACGACGAATAACAGAGGAGCATAGAGTGAAAGCAGAGTGTGAAAGACGTATAAAGACGTAAAGACGATTTCATATTTCTTTATTTTATTTTGACCCTTATATAATAAAAGTGATAAATACAACATCTGATTTAATTCCTACAAATTGGGGGCTCGTCCGGGATAAATAAAATTTAAAAAATCTCGGAGATTACGGCGGATGAAGACGGATTTTTATAAAAAGAACAAGACTGACAGTTGCAAATTTTACAAGAAAATTTTTCTTCGCATCACAACGCCTTCAGGTCTGAACATATACCATTTTAAGACGTAACGACGACGACAAGAAGATGCCACGGACGACGACGGGAGATGACGGGGAGGCAGTTGGAACATCAGGACCGCTCACGTACACGGAGGAGCTGGTAGCTAAGTTCAGTGGGTGCGACCAGACCGATTCCGCAACACGGTGGGCGCAGGAGGTCGATGACAACGCCGAGATCTTCGGGTGGACGGAGCTGCAGCGGCTGATCGTGGGGCGCAGGTCACTGACCGGTACGGCGGCACTCTGGCTGCGTTCAGAGAAACCCTTCAAGACGTGGGAGGCTCTGAAGACGGCGGTCACCAAGGAGTTCCCAGACACCGTGGATTCCAAGACGATCCATGAGTTAATGAGCAGCCGGAAGAAGAAAGCAAATGAGACGTGCCTAGACTACATGCTGATAATGAAAGAGCTCGGCAAGCGAGGCAAGATGCCCGACTACGTCGCTATAAAATACATCGTGGACGGAATACTAGACGACGAGTTACATAAGGTGATGCTGTACGGCGTGACGACCTATGGGGATCTGAAAGATAAGTTGAAAGTGTACGAGACCATCAGGCAGAAGTCGAGCGGAAGACGGGCACCGGTCTTCAATCGTCTACCTACTGCAACTACACCCGCAGGCCCCGCAGCAGCTGCACTCGCGCCAGGCAACAGGACGACGGCCGTGCGACTGTGCTACAACTGTGGAGAGAGTCAACACATGTCAGCAGATTGCCCGTACAGACAGAGAGGTATTAAATGTTTCCGCTGCAACGACTTTGGACATATTGCTACGCAGTGTCAACAACCAGGCGGAAGCGGCAACTGGCGGAGCAACGACGCGTTTGGACGAGGACGACCTGGTCTGCAGCAACCTCAGCGTGGGTCGAGGCGTTCAATGTTCACCATGCCTACGGAGTTAAACAACGAAAATTCAGCAGCGAGTCGGAGCGACCAACGACGTGAGAACGTGACAGCCAGTGACAGTTCAAACTGTATGGACGTCAACGTCAAGATGACAGATGCGAATGCAAATGTAAACAAACAGACGGAAAGACGAAAGCCGATGAAAACCATTGAAATTTCAGACTGCAAAATGACTGCTTTAATAGATACGGGCAGTGAAGTTAACTTGTTAACCGACGAATACTACAAACTGATAGGTTCTCCTAAGTTTGACGAGGGACATGTGAGTGCTTTGGTGGGGCTCGGACAATTGGAAGTGAAACCCCTAGGGAAAGTCACTTTAAGTGTGAAGATAGATAAAGAACATTATAATAACGTATTGTTTCATGTTGTGAATAGAAGTTGTTTGCCTTACGATGTGATAATTGGTCAAGATTTTTTGAGAAGAGTGGTATTGATTATGGAAGACGGACGCGTGAGTTTACGTATGAAAGATGACGAATGGATGAAACAAGTAGGGTGTTATACGTGTGATTCTGTGGTTGTAGATTACATTGGTGATATCCAGTACAAGGAGCAGCTGACGGAGATGGTAGAGAACTACCAGCCCCTACAGGTCAAGGAGGCTCCCATACAGATGAAGATTGTGCTGAAGGATGATATCCCGGTGGCTCAGCGGCCGAGACGTATTTCACTAGCAGAGCAAAAGGTAGTAGAAAACCAAGTAAGAGAGTGGCTGGACGACAACATTATTCAGGTGAGTTATTCAGAGTATGCTAGCCCTTTAGTTTTAGTTATGAAGAAAGACGGGGACACCAGAGTCTGTGTAGATTATAGATTGTTAAATAGGAAAATGGTGAAAGATAGAGGTAGGAAGGAGAGTCACAAGTACAAGGAGGGAGACTTGGTGGCAATTAAGAGGACTCAATTTGGTGTGTGTCTTAAATTGAAACCTAAGTACCTAGGTCCCTACGTAGTGAAGAAGGTGAAGCGGAATGACAGGTATGATGTAGAGAAATTAGATCCCAGCAGCGAAGGTCCAGGTCGTACTTCTAGCTCTGCAGACCACATGAAACCGTGGCCAGACCATAAAGAGTAAGTAAGTTCTTATTTTGTTTTGTTATTGCATAATATTCTATTGGTGTCGGTATGATAGTGATGATGAATGAAGAAGTCAGTGATGGTAATAAATAAGTTATGTGTGAGCAGTAAATAAAGTCAATCTAGATAGGTTTTGTAATGATTGTAAGGTTAAGTCTTGAAGGCTTAAGGCTCATATTCTTTACAATAGGTGTGTTTAAACAAAACAGGTATTATAGGTATTTTGAATAGGTATTTCAAGATGTTGTTTGCATAGAATAGTTGTTTATGTTTTTCTGTCTAGACCCTAAGTTGAAATCTAACTAATCTAAATTGTTGTTAACTTGAGTTGCTAAGTTTTTAGTTTTTTTTGTTTTAATAAGAAGATTATCTTTAACGTTTGATACTGTTATGTTTTATATTGTGTGTAACCTTGTACTTTACAGTTATTGTAATGAATAAGGCTGAGGGCAGCCTTAATGTCAGGATGGCCGAGTGTGGGAGTGGAACAGAACGCAAGGTGAAGTATCCATGACGACGAATAACAGAGGAGCATAGAGTGAAAGCAGAGTGTGAAAGACGTATAAAGACGTAAAGACGATTTCATATTTCTTTATTTTATTTTGACCCTTATATAATAAAAGTGATAAATACAACATCTGATTTAATTCCTACATAAATTATAATGAATTCAGGGCTTATTTGTTTAACTTTACAGAATCTTGCCAAATGAAGTGTTTTTTTAGCTGTATTCTTACCCTTTTTATTTTAAATCTAAAATATAGTTAAACATTGTTGTGTTTTGTTGGCAATTTCAATCTTTATCTAAGTTTTCTATTGAACTAGCTCTTGCCCGTTGTTTCGATTACTACATTTTTACTCACTGCACGC
Organism: Plutella xylostella; assembly: GCF_932276165.1. Lineage (NCBI taxonomy): Eukaryota > Metazoa > Arthropoda > Insecta > Lepidoptera > Plutellidae > Plutella > Plutella xylostella. Next base: position 9,475,585 of record NC_064005.1, read on the forward strand.
GTCTAGTTTCATTTATCAGTAGGTATGTGTTTGTTATTGCAACTGTCAGTGGCGCGGACAATCAACGCGGATTGACGCACTACTCTGATTGTGCACCAACACATTGAAAACATATCGATATATTTGTAGCCCGCTATTGAAATTATACAGGGTGTTGTAAAAAGGGTAAGTATATTAATGGTAGAACTATGGAATTGTTCAGAATTATCTACGTAGTCATTCTTCGGCTTACTTTACATTTTCAGCAACTTCCTGCAGGTAGAGGAGCTCCATTTGAGCATATTTACAAATGTGTTGTTATAGTTTCACGAGTACTATTATTATTATTATATCTGATACTTACAATCATTTTCTGAATCCATATCTCTCGTCGATATTTATTTTATTTAAAAAGAAAAAGCTTCCAACTCTACAAGGTTAAGTTGTAAATTTATGACAGAATCGAACCACAAGAGGCACCTCCGACCTGGGAGTAATCCCTAACCCGAAGCTTTTTACTAGAAAGCTTGTCTTTAAAATAGGGAACTGATTATTATTGGTAAAAGCTCTGTCCTTCGAGCTTCAGCTTGAAAAATATTCTCAAAAAAAAAATTTAATACATTTTGCTGTTATTCTGGTTAAGTCTTAATCAGTATAGTTAATAGGTACATAAAATTGTGCCCATTCGTCTATCCGTTTAAACTTTTAAAATACTTAAATACCTATTTTGAACACTATTAAACCCATAGAAAAACAGTTAATTTGACAAACTTAATTAATGAATAATTATGTATAACTGTATCCAGAGTACATCGTATAAAAGTAATTTAATTGTACAATTAAATTGTCAATCGACACCTAACAAGAGTTTCTTAATTTAAAAGTGAAATGTATTCAAATAACGAATCTGCGATAACACAGTGTACACTACCCACAGTGAAGTTTCTTACAAACGTCTTCGTAAAGTGGCTACATACCTACCTACATCACAGCACCATAATCCATTGACGCATCAGGACAATTTCGGACTCCTCATAAGTAATAAATTAACTGATGATTTGATTTTGTTTGCTTCTATAGGATATAAGATATTTAAAAATCTCATTTGAATACTGTGGATGATAAATAACGGTTTATTTACTTATCTCGATTTAATTGCTTTATCAGTAAGTGGGTGGTTATTTCCAACTAACTACTCTACACTCAAGTTGTACTGTAACAAGTAACAACAGTAAATATATTTGTTTTGGAAGCAGAATACAAAATAAACCTATGTCTTTTAAAACGTGACATTAAAATATAATAAAATTGTGAGTACCTAGATTCAAATTAAGGAAATGGTCCTAATTAAAATCGTATAAGCTCTTCCAATTAATTAAGATGATCTAATATTATATAATTATTTTCAGGTTACCTAAGTATAAAAAATTATAAATTTATTTGGTCTTGAAAAAAGCTATGTGTGAATCGGACTCAATGATACTTATCTCTACTCAAGCTGAACAAAACTCGACATCTAGTATTTTTAAGTGAAATATTATAAGTATGCAATTCATGAGATATTTATTTACGTCGTGAGATGGTGAACCCCTTTCCACTAAACACAATTCATTTTCTACGATTATGTAGAATCGAGTTCAAATACACTGGGTGTTCACTCTACAGGATGTTGCAAAAAGGGTATGATTTTAGATTCGGGCTTAGATATTAAATGCTGCACATGCTGGTCTCGGCTTAGTACACCCTTTTGCAACATCCTGTATATGCCACGACTCTTTTTCTTAGCATTAAACGTGCCGATTACATGACAGCTCCCGTTCGTACGTTTTTCGTCATATATGTATAGTAACCCCCGGTGCCGTGACCCCGTGACGTAACGAGTAGCGTACCCGCATGCGGTGTGTGCTCGGCATTAGGCCCGGGTTCGATCCCGGCCGCGCTGCGTACACAACCACCCGCCTTCGTTATTGGCGTCAACGCGAACTGAACACTTTCTTTTCTTAACTATAGGTATATCAGCAGGGTTTTTGGCACGTACACTGACAAACATTAATGTGTGATACAGAATGATTATAAGTATGTATGTGCATAGGTATGTAATTTTATTTAATTCCTGAAATTCGCGATAACAAAATCAACTCATGCCTCCTGACAGAATCGACTCCCTAAGTAGTTGAGGACTGAGTACTTATTATTTTTTTCCTTTATCGGACGCAAATAAAAAAATTATAAGAATTTATCAGCTTACGCATTTATTGCCCTGCAATAAATAATTATCTTTCGGTTTTTTATCAAATCTATAATAATTAAATAAATAACTGAACATTGGAATGTGTGTATGTGTGTCCTTCTGTCACGCTTATGTCAGACAAATTTTAAACAATTTTGTCATAGATAAATTGGCTCAAGGAACATAATAAGTCTTTCTCTAACGATAAGGACTGGCTTGAAGACCTCAGAGCGACGACAGGATTTAATCTTTTTATTCTATCTTTCAATCTTAGCTCGCGGGCAAAAGCTAACATTGTTATGAAAAAAAATATTTAATTGTTGTGAATTTGTGATTAGAATTTCACAGTTTCCGTGGTGTAGCGGTTATCACATCTGCCTAACACGCAGAAGGCCCCCGGTTCGATCCCGGGCGGAAACAATGTTTTTTTTTTTTTTATTTGATATAAGTACCTAAATATTATATTTTTATCGTCATCTTAAGTAGGTATCATAGGCGACCGAATGGCGTAGTGGTTAGTGACCCTGACTAATGAGCCGAAGGTCCCGGGTTCGATTCCCGGCTGGGGCAGATATATGTTTAAAAACACATATTTGTACTCGGGTCTTGGGTGTTGATATTTAGCATCTATCTATCTATGTATTTGTGTAGAATATCAGCTGTCCGACATCCATAACACAGGTTCTGCCTAGCTTGGGGTCGGATGGCCGTGTGTGAGATGTCCCCACATATTTATTATTATTTATTTAACAATTATATACTTAGGACTATATTGCCTTCTTATTCATCAAATATCTTATGTAAAGGTATATATACCTACTAGCTATTCCTAATAATAACACCAGAAAATACATACTCAAGTAGTAAGTTTTACAACGGCTAAATGCTATAATTCGTACATGCCCATAACGCGAGGTTTAAGGCACTCTTAACCCGACTATTGTAATAAAATAAAACAGTATCATTTCATTTTATTGTCCAACCACAAAAGTGTACTTACTCATATATTTGGTACTTCGAATAGAGTTTTTATTGCCTAGAACCTAGATCGTTCGAGATACGGCACCGGATGGTGCAGTGGTTAGTAACGACGGGGTTTTGTTGGAGGTCCCGGTTTGAATTCCGACAGTAGCAGTTCTTTGTTTGCGGAAAAAATGGCAGTCCTCAAAGAAAAACCACGACAACAAGCATTTGAATTTAATTTGATACCTGATTTAGAGCAACAATCCCACTAGCATACAGACAGAAATGACATTCCTACTTATAAACTTATAACCTCTCAATTATACTGTCGGCGGATAAAAACAGACACTTATCTTTAATCCAGCACCTCAAACATTCATCAGCTTTTTCAAACTGCATGAATGGTAAACACCCGCGATATATCAAAACTATTTACGAAAACAAAAAAAAAGGAAATTCGCTGGCAGCTTACAGCAAACATAGGGGATTCAGTTGAAAAACTGAAACAATTTGGATTCGTTCTGAAGTTTGGTAATCGCGCGCGGCACTGCTCGTATGCTCATAACTGCATGGCCTAGTTTCAAAGGTATTTTTGTTTTTTGTTTACAAATGTTGAAGCCAAATAATGTATTTAACCAGCTCTCTAATAGGGAATATACTTTGGCAGTGAGTTATTTGTGAAATTATACATATAAGTTTAATTAATTTTAGCCCAACAATTGTGTTAGCATAATTTTATGCTTCACTAACTAGGTACCTACCTACTACTCTTTTTTATTATAAAGTGCCTGAAATATACTATATTAGACTAGGAACAACAATATACAAATAAAGGTAAGTATGTGAGTTGTTTATTTAATCCTGCAATGGATTTTTGTTCTCCACGCTATGGGAAATGGTTAAAATATTGAGTTATAAAATATTTCCTTCACATCTTCGTGTTTAAATTAGAAATTTACAGCAAATTGAATCAATAAATCTCAATATCTAGCGCTCCCGTCAAAGAGAGCTGAGCGAAATTGGATTCGTGCAACATAAAAATAGATACATTTAAATCAATTTGCTCAGTAAATATTAGAATTTTCCAATTACCTACGTAATAACTAATTGAGCACAAAGCTCATATCGCATGCACGGCTCCTTCGGCTATGGCCATGAGATGAGCGGGCGGGATAGGGGAGGGTCATAGGAGGAGCGGGTAGGGGCGCCACAGGAAGAGTGGGCGGTCAGAATCTATTCAGTAAAATACATCCCATTTTCAATGCTTCTTAGCTAGGTATCAATGACATAGCTGTTCTATTTTAGAACAATACATATTCAATGTTCAACTCATTGTGCGATATTATTTTGTATTGAAAGACGTGGGTAGATTTTATAATATTAATTAACGCTCATCAAAAGTCTGTGGAGAGATAGTAATATTATTAAAAAAAACCTTAGGTCTGATGGTATTCTAAAGAAAAATATATAATAATTATGAACAAAAGCGGCCAAATGTTTGTATGACATAAAATATTTCAAAGGATGGTTAAATAGAAATGCATAAAATATCGCAAAAACTAGACAGCATCACAGCAATTCAACAAAACAATCGTAAAAACATCCGACAAACGCAAATTCCGGACACACATGGTATAATAAACTACAACGCTTTCATCTAAAAATGGCTTTTGTTTCATGAAACCCATTTAGCTTCCAATTAATATCTCGGGGCCGCAACCTTTCAATTTTAACATTTTAATTGAAAAACAACAAAAATCGATCGTAGTCCAATGAGAGCGGAACAAAGGAGTTATAAATGTTGATTTTAATTTTGCAATATCAAACGCTGGACTCGTGTGTGATCAGCTGGGAGTGAGGGTCTCGTAGTGTGGATGAGGGCTAGGCGCTGACCAGGGCAGGGTGCAGTCAGGGAGCGGTTGGGAACCAATACAATTCATCATTATTCACACCATCAGACAATAGTCACCCAAAAGCTCCCATGGAACGTATATTCAGTCGCCACTGAGGACTCCTGAGCCATACCTACTTATCCGATCAATTTATTGGCAAGAGACTGCTTCACGCAACTTTTGTCTGTTCAAAATCTCTTTTAATCCAACCGGTTATCTCCAGTACATATAGGAAGGGTTGGACAACGCATTTATCAACTAGACCTGCAAAGATCCGCTTCGCTCATCACCCTGCCAGCGGCCGGAAGGCTCCCGAGTATTCGTCGGTTGCTTTTTCAAACTGCTCCATGCATTATTGAGAGTTCCACTCGACTGCGCGCCGACTCGCCGCCTCTCAGATTGCTGATCAACTTGTTACTCGGTGCTGGATACCCACTGTTGATTTTAGCTGTGATATAGGATACGAATGGACGTAGACATGCATACTGCATAGATAGGTAGGATAAGTAACATAAAAACATACCGCGGTATTATTACGTATAATTAGGTATTTTATGCAGATAACCTTTGGATTTTATTATAAAATAATTTAAAAAAACTTAATATGGTATTTGTCTCGCTCGAATCCTGCGAGTAAGAGGAACGCTAAGGACATAACATCAGTATCCTAAACCTAGCAGAGGACGATTATTGGCTAATGATGATAGCGAGGAAGGCCGAGGAAATTCACTATTCTGGTGGGGTGAGCGCAAAACCAAACAATTTCACTTTGAAAGCAGTTTCATTTCCTTATAATTTGTGGTGAATCTTGTACGTCCGTCCTCCTTACCGTACCCCATTCACAAACCTCACGCATTGTCCGGCTTCCGGCTGGAATTTAAACATATAACTTTATATAAACGTATATAATATAACAAAACACGACCCTCCCGCCGGCTGTTATATGATAATACCGCGATATTCACAAGAGCTTATAATGCGGCGGATTTAACAGTTTCGGGTCGGAAACTTGGCGACTTTTTGTTGAGCCATGTTAAGTGCCGTTATTGAATTCTTTTTGTACTTTCGCACGCTGGATTTGTTGGGGATTTGGTTCGAGACAGTTGCGGGAAAACGTCGTTATGGCGCTGTTAGATTGAGCTGTTTTATCTCTCTCTGTCATTATTTTCGCAATTTTGAACCTAGTATAAACAAAGATTGCTTGCTTGAATTAAAATATTAGGTATAATGTTTATAAGTAAAATCATGCACATAGGATAATATTGTCATGATAGTTTATTTTATTGTTTCAAAACCTTCACGGGTTCAACTTCTGTTCCAAACGTAATCAACTAACACTTGTCCTTCATTAACAATAACAACCCTATTAAAATCTATGGGTTTTTTCCCAAATCTATAGCCGCATCTTCAATTGGTGGAAGAAATCACGCACACAAACGATTTGTTGTTTCTGTGCGTGCGTCCAGTAATTGGTAACAGTGGTCGCGGCGCGTCCACCACGCGAGGCCAGACCACCACTAGACCCCCATCACCACCTTACAACACGAAATTACCTGCTCTATTAGTAGGAGGTTTAGAGCGACGGCCGATGAGGGATAGGGGTCGAAGGATGGAATTAAGGTGAACGGTTAGTAACGAGAACTGTACGAGTGACGTAAATAGTGCTCTTTGTTGATATGCGGCTCTCTCGAGTATTAATGGACTTAGTTTGGTTTGATTTTGTGTTGTGAATTAAGGGCGTAGGACCACGTGGCCAGACGAAAATTTCACTATTATTATTGAGCTGGTATTTGCGAGTTATGTGAAGGACGGACATGAACAGCTGACAGTTAAGCCCAGTTAACCCCAGCGAACCAATATTCAAATTTACACATCCCATACTACTTATCGTAGATTTATTAAATACCTTTCACTGGCGGCTCTGGTCAAAGCAATGCGCTCTGACATAAATACCGAAAGCATGTATCAAAGGCCAATTTGCCAGTAAAGACCTTTACTAAAGATAATAGTCGGGCTGTGTGTAATTTATCAATGGTAAAGCAGCGGCCACAATGATGATTGCAGACAATTAGCAGATTATAGCTTAGATAGCCAATCAGGAGCCGAGTGCCCCCGCGCCCCGCGCCCCGCAGTGTCCATGTAATCGCGCCCTATTATCTGAATGTGAAACCGACTCAATGATGTCCCAAAATGGCCTGTTGGAAATCGGTACAGAGTAGGCGGTTACCAGATTATCAACTGGGTTTGTGGGGCATGGTTCAGTGGTTAGTAACGGTGGGTGAGTGGGAAGTGTTAAAGACTGTTTGAATTTCGGCCAAGGCAGATTCAAACATTTGAAAGGAGGCTGAAAAAATAATTTAACATACCCATGTCACATACCTGTTATTACATAATATTATTTTTATTATTGACATGACACGCAGGGAGGTACAAACTCACAAATTTATTGAATTATTACGAAACAAAAACAATAAGTTCCAAACGTAAACTACCTTTATAGCCATTTAGTTTGACCTCCAAGATATAAAACTAAAGTCAGCCGCAGCCCCGGGGAGCACACGTGGTCTCGTAAACTGCGAGATTCAATTAGACCAGGACTTGGGGCAACCCTTGTCACAACTCCGAACTGACGGCATATTCTCTACCCACTTGTCGCTACCAACCGATCCTGGTCGGAAACTTGTTCTTGTCAATATTCTTGGTAAATTTCATTCACAGACGGCAAACTTTGCTTTACAACGGCTTCAGTATTTATTAAAGTTGTATAAAACAGCACTCAAACTAGCCGATTTGACGACACACTAATAACGGCAGTTAAAGCTAGGGGGGTGCGCGCCGCTCCCACTTAGATTTACAAACTGCTATAAAATACCGGAACAGCTCGGGTGGAGTAAACAAAACAAAGTATCCGCATCCACACAGAAGGAATCGCACGTCGGATCCGGAATGAAATGCAGCATTTATCCCAGAAATATTGGTGAAAGAAACTCCGCCGGCCATTCGAGCCGGATTATCGGAGTAACAATGTCCGGATTTGGGACTCGGAAAGGTTGACGATCACTGCGCCGAAACAATTGGAGCTGGCCGGAAAACAATGTTTTTTCTTTATGCGGTATTTCTTCTTTTCCGTTCGTATTTCGAACTCGCGTTTGGGCGGCAAAAGTGGCAGTTTGTCTTCGCCGGTGACGCCTCGCGCCGGCTTTTTATGCATTGCTGATTCTGTGTATTGCGAGGACGGACGGGTCAGAGCGGCTATTTACGCCCCCAAGCCGGAGATATTATTCAACACTTTTTTCTTTTACAAAAAAAACTTTTTAACTTCTTGAGTGGGACTAAAGAGTACTTGAACAACAACTACTTATTTACACCAATTAGCGGTCATTTGCAAGCGTAAACAAAAAGAAACAATCCGCGATAAAGCGATCGTGCAAATTGACGGCATGTGGCATGCCACTCGGGCCTCTTATACAGCGTGACTCAAAACGGCACGTCACAATCTTGAGCGTGTAAAAGTCAACTCGACCGCGTCGCGTGCACAGGGTGGTCCGGAATTGAATTAACATCAGTAATTACGAACGAGCACGCATCGTACTCGTACAAATTACATCCCCCTCTAGGAGACGGGCCCTGATTGCGAGCAATTCGATAGCCTAATTACGTGCGATTTGGAAGATCGACGTGAAATGGAGATAGTTATTATCGTGCTGAGTACGTACACGGGTCGTCTTTGATGTCTTACAGTAATGGCAATGTTTTAAGTACGCTAAAGAGTTTGCTGTGTAGCATGTTTTATATAAAATACTAACTTAATATACAAAATATATGATTCATGAAATGTTGAAGCTTTCCAAAGTCTGAGCTGGATGAGGAAGGCTGAGGATGTAGGATGATCTCGTCCAGCGGAGGACGATAGCTTTCCATGTCCAGCTTTTTTGTTTTTCCCGAAGCGATTCATTTTAAAGATTCAGTTCTTTAAAGAAGCACAATCACACGTCGGAAATCATACCTCGTATAAAGCCCTTAACTGTATAATATGTGTCTTGTTATCTTGTGGCGTGTGACATGGCAAAAATAGTCAGACAGATATCTATGGTAAGAGCAACCACGCATTCCATTTGCACTGCATTTAAATTGACAGTAACAAAAGTATGACGGGCGTCGGTAATAAGTAGAGTGTCCAATTTGAATACAGTTTTTGGTGTGGATGTCCGGAATCTGTTGCTTTATTTTAAATCGGATTTCAGATCGCTACAGGCCGCAGGGGGGGGAGGCCATGTATTATGTATGCGCTTAAGTGTTCATGTAGTGTAGTTGGAGAAACTATTTTTATTTATTTACGTAGGTATGTTAAAGAAGGTAGTAGGTATATTGATCGTATCGATCGCAAAACCAGTAAGTTGAGGTAGATTAGTTGTTGTACCACAGAATAATAACGACCTAACTGTTGTTTTCATTCAAAAACGGCGATACGACCTATCAAGTTTACAACGAAAGCTCTGAATATCCCTTTGGGGATGACCGTCGTGAGCATAATTAGGTTTGTAAATAAATCCCAATAGTAGTAAGTACCTATATTTTTTTTTACTTATATTATAATCTCAACTACACTATATCAATCATAATTTTCTACAATAGCAGATTTCACCTACTTCTCACCTTTGATTACCCTCTCGACTATGGTCGACCGACCGCACATTCAACTTTTCAAATATATTTTTTATTATGAAGTGTTGCGTTGCGTGTCAAGTTTATAGAAGTCAATTTTAATTTGAGTGCAATTAAGGCGCGGCTGTCCGAAATACGGCATTTTACCTGATTCCATCGTATACGCCCAATTAACTACATGCGTATGAAAATGCTTGGAAATTGGTTAATTTTAGCTTCACATACGTTCTGCGAATGGAATTTTTTGAATATCGAGGAAATACTCGTATTGCCTAGAAAATATTACATATTTTTAACATATTATTATTATTTTTGTACCTACTACTCTGGCCAGGCGTGGAGAACCAAAAATAATTATAATTGCTATATTTATACTTTACAGGGGGAATTTAATCCATTCCATATAGTTTTATTTATTTATTTTATGTTTTTCATTAATGATGCCCTCATGAAGTTTTTCAGTATGATAGGGACATTTAGTAGCCACGGTAACATCATTGATAAAAGTTCACCTTGTCTAGAGCGATCTGATAGGATGCTGCATGTACGTTTGGATTTATGTTTTCTTGCTTATTACAAGACGATATTTATATTAAGTTTTAACAATATTGTAATTCCAGCTTATTTAATACAGAATACCCACAAACCTGCGTAGTTCACTTCAGTCTCTCGAATATCAGCTTACATACAATTCATCTGGTGTGGCTTCCATAAATTCATATTAAAGCAAAAGGGTGGTTACTCTGGATTTGCGCACGAGCTCCGACAGAAAGGCGCATTTATTCCACGCGCGACAGTTCAATGACATGTTGCTCATTCGAACCGCCATACACATTTTAAGTCATTATAAGTAGTAAGTATGAAGAGATCAGGGTCTATCGTGGGCCCGAGTGAAGGTAGGTAAGCGTGGAGAAGAATATAATATGTAGCCCTAAGCTCCACAGGGGAGTAACAGAACGACAAGTAAGTAAGTAGGCAGTATTAATTATTGTATATATTATCCAAAATAGTGCCCGACGACGTCTATTATCTAATTCTTATCTATTTAATTGCAGGAACTATACCTATCTGAATGTGTTCAAATTATAATTAGCATAAACCTTTACACGAGTTACTAATTCTGAGTATTCCACCAATTTTCGCTATCTCAAGATTCGCAAGTTACCTCGGCATACGTAATATTATTGTAATGTAAGCGCACTACACTCCACTCTCCTGTAAATCCCTGGTAAACAAGTTAATATTAAGTTTGAAGCCACATATTATCGAGGATTAAGTTCTATAGAAGTTATCAACAAATTTAAGTTACCAGCATTGCTAGCTCGGCCGAGATAACTTTTAATGAGCAACTATAGGTTTTTGCTTGACTAATTTAGTGATGTGCTTATACAGTATTTTTTTTAAAGCCTGCTTTATAAAAGTCTCGATAGGAATATCCTACTAATATTATAAAGTGAAAGTTTGTAAGTACATTTCAATCGCCAATTCTGTTGGTCCAGCCGTTTTCCCGTTAAAGAGTATAGATTACATAAATAAACATTATAGATTTTTTAAAATATAAATTCTGTACAATGCCGCTACTATGACTGTCCAAGTACAGGACCACAAGACAAGACCTATCCAACTGCAACGTGGAGTGAGACAGGGGGATGTGATATCTCCGAAACTGTTCACCAATGCATTGGAAGATGTCTTTAAGACGTTGGACTGGAAAGGACATGGCATATGTATAAATGGCGAGTACATGTCACACCTCCGCTTCGCGGACGACATCGTTACTATGGCAGAATCTCTGCAGGAACTCAGCTGGATGCTAAGTGGCCTAAATGCTGCTTCCCGACGTGTTTGCCTCGGTATGAACTTGGACAAGACGAAAGTCATGTACAATGCTCACATCAAACCGGAGCCGGTCGCCGTTGGTGAGGCAACAATCGAAGTTGTGCAAGAATATGTCTACCTCGGGCAGACTATTCGGCTAGGCAGAAGCAACTTCGACAAGGAGGCTGCAAGGCGCATCCAACTGGGTTGGGCTGCATTCGGGAAACTTCGTCACATATTCTCCTCGGCCATTCCTCAGAGCCTGAAGACAAAAGTCTTCAACCAGTGCGTCCTACCAGTGATGACGTATGGTGCAGAGACGTGGACACTGACGGTAGGACTGGTCCACCGATTTAAAGTCGCTCAGCGTGCTATGGAGAGAGCTATGCTTGGGGTTTCTCTGATGGATCGTATCAGAAATGAGGTTATCCGTCAGAGGACTAAGGTTACCGACATAGCTGTCAAAATATGCAAGCTGAAGTGGCAGTGGGCTGGTCATATCTGCCGAAGAACCGATAACCGTTGGGGTAGACGAGTTCTCGAGTGGAGACCACGAACAGGCAAACGCAGCGTGGGACGCCCTCCTGCCCGCTGGACTGACGACCTTAGGCGGGTGGCGGGTAGTGGTTGGATGAGGAAGGCCGAGGACCGAGTGTTGTGGCGCTCCTTGGGAGAGGCCTATGTCCAGCAGTGGATGATTATTGGCTGATGATGATGATGATGATGATGATAGATTTTTTAAAATAAACTTTGTCATGTAACACTCAGAAAACAGGATTAATCAGTCATATAGACTACATTACATTACAGTCATGTAATCTACCTGCTTGTAGAGTACGTCATCGTGGCAGCCATTTAAAATATACTTATAAAATATAGTCCCATCACTAGTGAAATTAGCTCAGACCTTGTTCTTTCATAGTTTCTGGTATTTGCCGTTTGTCGAGGCGGCGCGGTTGAAGCGTTCCTTATGGATGAACTAATTTTAATTTACCTTCCACGTATTAACTAGTTAATTCAATAAAGGCTCTTAAGGGTTTACAAGTTGAAAGAAAGAAAGAAAGAAAGAAAGAAACATTTATTGACGCACTGAACAATAAAAACAGAAACAAAAAGAACAAAAGAATACAACAAAAAATATATAAGAAAAAACACAAAATAATACAATATAAACAAACAAGGTTGCTGTCCAGAGCGTCAAAAAGGCACCAGCTCAGCGTGTGCTATGGCCAGAAAGGCCACAGCGCTGGTTTTCAGCTGGCCCTTAGTGTTGTGACCTCAGTCACGAACGCGAGGTATATTAACTAGGATGGGTTGTGTTGTGTTGAGTTTTTTATGGATCCGTATAATCTGCTACAGCTGGGAATTGCTAATTGTATGATTAAACATAATTACGGATACTATAATTAAATAATTATAGTGCCCAACATATATTAGCCACTTGCGCTCATTCAACAAGACTGACCAAAATATTGTAAGTAATAATAATACCTATTACAATTATGAATAACGCATAGATATCTGCAGTTCGTTGACGGTATGAGTGTGCTTGGTGGCCGAAATACTACTTTTTATGATTATCAGTCTGTATGAACTCGATTAGCTACTCTCGAGTGCACTCTGGCTGTTAATGGACTGTAGTTACCTACCTCACCCAACTTCAACTAGCTATAAGTTAATCAATTATTTGTGATTATTGTCGGCACTATAGGTCTATAATAATACCACTATCTATGTGTAAAATTTATTGTAAATGACTGTTTGTTGCCAAAATATAAATAAATAAATAAATATATTATAATAATTATTATTATTTGTGACATGGGAATCTGGCTATAGTTAGCCACTCTTCCTATACTCAACACCTACTGTACTATTTTGGTTTCTACCCAAACAGTAATCAATAACACTTACAATCACAATGGTTCACAAGCCCTGCCGAGTAGCACTTTTACGGACAAACATCGGCTGGGGTGGGGGGGGTGGGGGTGTCATTTTTCAGGCATTCGATTGCTAATGAAATAGCACATACAATACATAGGCTCGTTTATATCAATCAAGATAATAATGTAAGTACCTACCACCCTTTAGTGCATTTCTTTAAGGGTTTACAACCCTTGAAGGAAAATTTCTTCGCTAGAGAAAGAAATGACGATGCTTTTTAATAATTCTTCTCGTTATAATAAAGTACAAATAGGTACCTAATGGTCTAACAAAACAACAATCAATGCAGCTAATTAAAACAAACTCACCTATAAACAGTTTTTACTCGACCAAGAACCACTAGCAGGGTAAAGAGGGGACAAGCCGACAGTTTTAACGTAAAAACTGACGACGCAACGTCGACGGCGCTTCCGTGACGCATCACGAGTGTCATCAGTGTACGGGGGCCCTTAGTGATGTATGTGTGTGCTCCGCCTTATTCCATTTAATGAGGGTAGTGTATAATGCTGTGGCGAGGAGGAAGCACTAGTTAGGCGCATGCAGAATGAGCCTTTGAGGTTAGAGCCTCGGTGTTCGTGGGCGACGTGCTTAGAAAGAACTTCGCAAGATTGTTGTGATGAGTGTGATGACAGCCTAATTAGTAAGTCAATGCGAAGCTCGCGACCTAAACGTGAGACTTGGCCTAAAATCTGTGTTCGTTATGTCAGTAAAAGATACAAAATGTAATGTTATGATTTTTTTTAATTCAACAATCAAATCATTATCTATAGACAATGCATGAAAGGAGCACAGTAGTATACTCCGATAGGCTTGGCAAGGATTTCGGGCACATGTTGGGTAATCATGTAACTGGAAATGTTGTTAATCATTGTTACCCAGAACTTTCATTCGCACAAATAGTACAACTGATTTCAGAGAGGTCGTACACCGAAAAAACTACTATATTAATTATGGTGGGAAATAGTTTAGGTGTGTCAAATTCTGATATAAATAGAAGTTTTACTATATTAGAAAGCATTCCTGCAAAACATATATTTGTTTGTGCATTTCCTTATTCTTGCACACTGCCTGACAAATACAATTATATGACATGTAGCCTAAATAAAAATATGTACAATGCGTGTTATAAATCTGACTGTATCAATTTCTTTGATACTAATTTGTATGTAGATAATTTTAAGTTGACCTGGGACAGTTTATTTCTGTCCTTAAATCAGAAACGACGTTTAGCTACAGAAGTAGCTCCTCTTATTAACTCAGTTATAAGCATTATAACGAAGAAAACTTGTGTCCCTATTGACACCGTCAGTAGTAATACTGAAAATAGTACAGTAGATTTAAATTAGATTTTCAGACAACGGGAGAGCATCATAGCGTTGATATAAAGATTGATTCAGTTCACTGCTCTCTCGGCTCAAAATTATCGAAGGACAAGACATTTAAGAATGAATTTAAATTGGTACATCAGAATATTCAGAGTATTTCTTCTAAATTGTTAGAAATAGAACTATTTTCGGAAAAATTTAACATTGATTGTTTATGTATCACAGAACATTGGTTAGACGAGAATAAAATGATGTTCCAATTAAAAAATTACAAACTTATAAGCTGTTTTAACAGAAATATCAACGAGCATGGTGGGTCACTTATATTTCTTAAAGAAAATTGTAAATGTAAAGAACGAAAGGATATAGTTGCTCTTTCTGTTAAACACCATATAGAAATTTCATGTGCAGAGCTTAATAAGTATATAATAGTATGTACCTACAGGCCACCTACTGGTGATTTTATTACCTTTGAGACTGTCATGGAGGATGTTCTAAGGTTAGCTTCCAATAGTAAAAAGGAAGTAATAGTGTGTGGTGACTTTAATGTTGACCTATTAGGTGACTCTCCTAATAGGTCGAAATTGTTGTTACTTTTTAAATCATTTAATCTTTTTAATGTTTTTCTGGAACCAACTAGAATTACACCCACGTCAGCCACTTGTCTAGATAACATATTCTGTAACTGTGAGTTTAAAGACAGTAGTGTGATTAATTGTCTGAGGTCAGACCACAGTGGGCAGACCATTACCTTAGTAAACACTGACAAGACAAATAAAACTAAGGTGAGATGCAGACCGATTACTACAAAGAAAATTGACAATTACTTGAAGAAACTAGACGAAAAACTTCCGAATGTTAAATTAGATTGCAATTCTAATGAGATGTATAGTAACTTGTTTAAGATAATAGCTGATGAGTTTGAGAGTAATTTTGAAACGAAGGAAGTTTTGATTGACAATAAAATTAAATTTTGTGACTGGGCTACAGAGGGTATTCGCAAAAGCAGGGCGACATTATATGATCTGTATGAGATGAAAACATTCATACTCCGACCTGACTTTCAATCTTATGTGAAGAAATATAGCAAGATGTATAAATGTGTCTGTCACTGTGCGAAGACAATTTTTATTAATAACAAGATTAAAGACTCTGCTAACAAATCTAAGGCCGTTTGGACTATTATTAATAACGAAACGGGGAAGAATCGAACACGCGAGACAAATTTATCTTTGAAGGTAGGCAATGACATTATAACATCGAATGATGCGGTGGCGAGGGTCTTTGAAGAGTTTTTTACGAACATTCCTTTAGAGACTACGTGTAACCTGGATTCTTCGGCTGCAGCAGCTGAAACCCTGACGAAGGAGAACGCACCTTCAACCGATAAGGAATTTAAATTCAGATATATTAATACATTAACTATTATAAAAACATTTAAGTCATTAAATATGAAGAAAACTGAAGACTTGTGGGGAATGTCAGTTAAATTTGTTCTTTCTATTATTAATAAAATCGCCCCAATTTTGGCTAACATCTTTAATAAATGTATCGCTGAAGGTGTGTTCCCAGATCTTATGAAATTTAGTAAAATTATACCTCTGTTCAAAAGTGGGGATATGGAGGACCCTGCAAATTTCAGGCCTGTCTCGGTTCTTCCAGTTTTGAGTAAAATATTTGAGAGGGTCATACTCAGTCAGATGCTTTTGCATTTCAATGATGCTCGATTGTTTCATAGCCAGCAGTATGGTTTTACAAAAGGCAAATCAACAGCCGATGCCGGTACTGCGTTGATTAAGCACATATTTGACGCCTGGGAAGACCATCACGATGCTATTGGAGTCTTCTGTGATCTGTCGAAGGCGTTTGATTGTGTAGACCATCAGACTTTAATTTCGAAACTTAGATACTATGGAATAGGAGGAAAGGCTTTAGATTTGATATCTTCATATTTAGACAAGAGACAACAAAGGGTCGATATTAACAATACTAAATCACAGGGGGCTCATGTAAAAATAGGCGTCCCTCAAGGATCTATTCTAGGACCATTTTTATTCCTCATTTATATTAATGACTTGCCTTTTATGGTTGAAAAATTGACTAATATAGTTTTATTTGCTGACGATACTTCTTTGCTTTTTAAAGTTAAAAGAAGAGAAAATAATTTTAATGAAATTAATTCAATTCTATCTGACATACACGATTGGTTTACCGTTAATAATCTTCTATTGAATTCTAAGAAAACGAAATGTATTAAATTTACTCTGCCGAATGTTAGACAATGCGATACTAACATTATTCTAGATGGGAATAAATTGGACCTAGTTAATGATACTGTCTTTCTTGGGATGACTATAGATTCAAAGTTACAGTGGGGACCTCACATTGAAAAATTGTCTGGAAGGTTGAGCTCCGCAGCTTTTGCTGTACGGAAAATTAGACAGCTGACCGACGTTGAAACCGCCAGATTAGTTTACTTTAGTTATTTCCACAGCTTATTATCGTATGGCATTTTGCTTTGGGGTAGAGCAGCTGATATTGAAACTATATTTGTATTACAGAAAAGAGCCATCCGCTCTATATACAAACTTGGTTCCAGGGATTCATTGAGAGAACTATTTAAAGAAATTAACATCCTTACAGTTCCATGTCAGTTCATTTTTTCCAATTTAATGTATGTACGAAAGAATATTTCAACTTTTGATACAATTGGCAGTAATCATGACATTAATACTAGGAACAAGCATAAGCTGGCTTTTCCAGCGATGCGTCTGGCGAAAGTTAATAAATCGTTTTTAGGGTACTGTATTAGATTTTATAATAAGCTTCCAGCAGAAGTTGCTCAAATGCCAGAGAATAAGTTTAAGTGTTACATTAAAGAGAAACTCAGTAAAAAAGCTTATTATAAAATTGATGATTACTTAGAGGACGTTAATGCATGGCTGTGATAAGTAGTTAGCTCTGCTCATATTATTATAATAATTATTATTAAGCTTGTATGTATTGTATACCAACTAGTTTTAAGTCTTTTTTTGAAAAGATGGCTCAGGAGTTTCTTGCCTCCGTTCTTCTCCTTAGACAGAAAGAGCCCCCCCTTATCCGAACGGAGAGTAATTTGTAAAAATTGACGTTTATCAGAAAATTTTATATTTGTACGATGAATAAAAAAAAAAAAATTTGAGTTTGAGCATCCTCGTATGACGTATCTATTACCTATTCCTCATTTATAATGTCGATAAACCTATAGCTAGATTTTTTCAGCAAAACACTAAAAAGAAGAAGATTGGCAATATTTATACAAAAATAAAATAATAGTACAGCACTTACATGTAGTGTTGTTCCGTGCACTTAAGGACTGCTTTAGCAAGATTCCGGTGCGATTTCCGTGTCCAGGAAGCGTCTTCGAGACCGGGATCCGGGACAAAAGAGCGGGATGCTCCACGCGATTTTGACCTTTAAAAGCATCGCAGAAGGGGTAAGATGCGGGATGTGTTAAATACGGTAGGTTCTTAATTGGGCCATAAGGTCCCTTGAGGTTTCCAAATGGGCTGTCCCTTATAAAGTTGCTGTCAATTGTTAATTATTAATTCTGAGAATTGTAATCCGTTTTGGTTCATTGCCATTTAACTTCTATTTGATGATTTTAAACAAAATATAAAATCCTAATTACTTAATGTTCCCCAACGAACCTCATTAAACTCAGTCATATACGCAAGGCAATTAGCTGAAACAAAAAAAAAAACTATACTATACAGTCCTTATAAATGCTTCTTACAGTTCACAAAGGCAATTTTACTAAACATTACAGAACAGAGATAGCACAGCGCACCCGACTAAGAGAGAAAGGGACACAGAGAAAACTAGTCGTGTGAAACGCGCGTCATTTCAACTTGTTCAGATTATATCGCGGCGCTGGAGATAATGAAAAAAGTTGTGCTTCGAGTGGAGTGATCGCTTTTCCCTGCCTCCCGGCCCGGCGCCCGGTGGCCGGCAGTTCTAAAAGATAATTACTTCCTAAATAGATGTAAAGTGCGCTTGAGGAAGGATGTTGGTTGAGAAAATGGCGGGTCCGCCTTAAAATTGATATTGTTATTTTGAAATGGAAATTATGAGAACTTTATACTCGGTGTTTTTTGCGAACTATCCAATGTTATATACAAGGTTATTGGTAAGTAGACCAGCCCCCCGTATTATGTAACTCCGAGTGGGGTGGGTTGGTATAAAATGGCTGACAACTTAGAGCATTATTAATTAATAACTTTTTACTGACTTATGTGATTTCACAAACGTTTATGTTGAATGTAAGGATATATTGGTAGGAATCTTGTATATTTCTTTCACTAAGATTTTTGGTGTTTTCGGTTAATAAGTCTCTAAGTTGATACCAATTATCACCGGTTGCTAACTCTCAGAAAGTTACAAAATACGGGGGCAGATCCTTTCAGGAGGTGATAGAGGAAGGTATTTCCAGTCGATTGAACCCAATAATGCATTATCCGAAACTTAACCATTTCTAAGATATTTAATATTTAAGTTTTTTTTTAAATCTCTAAAATTTATGCTTAAAACCGAAAATTAAAAAAATTTGCCACATTTTTTTGGTTGTTTTGCGTAAGTAACTCCATAATAAACTAATCAAAATAATCAAATATGCATTTTTCGATTTAAATTAAACATAATACCTCAAAATAGTTAAACATTTTGAAAAAATATTCAAAACGCAAAAACCAATAAATTAATTTAATGAATGAATATTTTTTCAAAATGTTTAACTATTTTGAGGTATTATGTTTAATTTAAATCGAAAAATGCATATTTGATTTTTTAAATTATTTTATTAAAGTGTACTTATGCAAAACAACCAAAAAAATTATTGAAATGTGGCTAGTTTTTTTATTTTTGGATTTAAGCATAAAAATTTTGCAAAAAATTTAAAAAAACTTAAATATTCAATATTTTAGAAATGGTTAAGTTTCGGATCATGCATTATTGGGTTCAATCGACTGGAAATACCTTCCTCTATAGTTGTAGTTGTTGCTCCAACTGTAAATTATGTGCTTTGAAACCCTCACGTTTGGATTTTTGTATGCCAGTTAGTACCTTATTCAATTTCTTGACAGGGTTAGCAGAAACATGTCTCTTCAGACTACTGAAATATTTTATGAAAAGGTAAGTACTTACATTCATATACATAGCTCTAAATAGTATTGTATATAAAAACAATTCAATCAATAATATTATTTATTGCATAAAATAACAATTTACTTAGCTTTTTGTATTTAAACCTACTAAAATTAAAAGTACTATAAATATTCCAAATCGTTTCTTACTACCTCCATATAGTCGGGAGTCAACTCTTACATTTGCCAAGAAAAAGAAACTTACAATGCGAGATACTAAACTGAAAAACTTGGAGAAAAAAGTCCCAAGTAGCGGGTAGTTAGTAAAAACGTTAACTATTATTACGGAATCTTACGTAGTTGAGATTTAGTTAAACGGGTAACTTTTGCTGTTTTATACCTTCGTAGGAAGGCAGTTAAAAGTATTAACTGGCTTTTTTAGACGGTAGTATTTTTTAAATTATAATATTTTTCTTTCTACCAGGGTTCTTATTCTGTATTTATTGGGAAAACAGTAAGTATATTCGATAGGTTTTAGCTTTTGAATTAAATTGAATAAGTACCAACCTACAATATACTCGCGATATTCGCGATTAATCAAAGAGTTCCAGTGACATCATCATCATCATCATCATCAGCCAATAATCATCCACTGCTGGACATAGGCCTCTCCCAAAGAGCGCCACAACACTCGGTCCTCGGCCTTCCTCATCCAACCACTACCCGCCACCCGCCTAAGGTCATCAGTCCAGCGGGCAGGAGGGCGTCCCACGCTGCGTTTGCCACTCGAGAACTCCAGTGACATATGGAATGGCAATGGCAGGTGACGCTTTTTCATCGCTCGAGAGTGTAGCTTTATGTTTTTTTATTCAATATATTTACGAACAATAAGTAAATCTAATTTGTATATAATAGGAGGTTTTCTCCAGAAGCGGTGGCGTGCGTCACAATTTCGGACATAATGAACACTTTGGTGCACGAACTCGAAGTCATTATTTATTTGGGTCAACATTGGTGTTAGTGTGGGACGCCAAATTAGCGGTTGAGAGTGGGGAGCCATTACCCCGGCCCCATCGGAGGAAGCCGTAGCAGGTTAAAGGTAAAAAGTATGATTAAAGTATAGGTATTGTAGTCTCCACTTTTTTTACTGAAATGGTGAAAGAAAGTGTACATGTAGTGTCTGACATAAATTATAGAAAAATGGTATAATATTCATCAGATTTTTATTGCACGCTTTATCTTTTACGAGGACTATGCTATGCCGTATCCTCCTTTTAATAATAAATAATAACATTATAGTATTGATTTATTTATATCAATTCCAGTGCAGTCCTTATTGTTATTCTAACTGGGTAATTCTTACCTTAGGTTTACGGACCCTAGTTTTTGACACCGACAAGCTAAGCTAAAAAAATATTTCCTCTTTAACTATAGGTAATTATACTCGTAAGAGTAAAAGACTATAATAAATGCTGATGGTGAAGGGTTATTATAAAAATTCATTAGTAAATTTTGAGTAAAAGTACTTAAATTAGCCATTCTTAATTCATCTTATGAATATTCTCAACCGTGCACTAATTGTTTACCTCCGAATTTAGCCCCTCCATCTGAGGATGCACCTGTAGTATAATCATATCCGAGTTATCCTCCACAGCGGCACAACTTCTAACTCCGGATAGTTCCACAAACTTAGCTGCCGACTCACACGAGCACTCAGCCCCTGACGCACAACTTGTAACCTGCATAAGAGGATATTATCTGATATTCATACATACAAATAAGGAATTTTGTCCTGGAATAAACGATTTCGATTATTTCGGTCTCTTTGTCTATAGTTTGTTTGTTTTTAAATGCACAAAACGATTTAGTGCGTGAAAGAAGCTTCTCCGAGTGACGTATCCATTGTACTTAGACTAGGCATTCCGTATTTGACGCTATTCTGACTGGCTAGTTCTTTCACTACGGTGGAAAATCCTAGACTTGTTCTAGTGTCCTATGTTTTTTAAAGACACACTAAGAGAAGTACATTTTTTTTATTCAGCCTTTTTGGATTAGCAAGCAAAGCTTGAAGGTTGGCAAGTTATCGATCTTTTGCTTCACAATGTAGGTATCACGTGGATCAACATAATACTCTTATCATCTCCTCAAGTAATAGATAGAAGTTTAAGTAAGGTTAAGATATACTGATAGGCTAATTTGTTAATATTTTATTGTGCTATTAATTGATTGAAAGCGTTAATGTCCTCTTCTCCCAACCTAACAAGGGTTGGCTGGAAGAAATTGCTTTTTGGCAATAAGCCCGCCTTTGTACATTGTTAGTTTTCTTTAATGTTCTTCACCTTTTATTAATTGTAACTTTATAATGTACAATAAAGTGTTTATAAATATAAATAAATAAAATAGACTAGATTTAGTTTCGTTTAACAGTCAGTAGCCGTCTTAAACCCTTCACACTGTCCGCTCCACATATCGTCCAGAGATGTCCGTCCGACTTATCTATAGATTTATTTAAATAGGGATGTACAAGGATATTTATCGATAAGTATCAATTAGCTTACGTGAAAATTAAACCTTTTAAATATTTAAAATTTAAATTGAATATTTTGAATGGGAAATTAATTCAAACGTGGCTTTTAAAAGAAATATAATTGTATCTACATCTAAAATAATCAATTCATCTGATTCAGACCTTAGGTACCACTCCAACTTGTAATGTGAAGAACCCTATTATAAGTATATACCTAATATATTATTTATGTGAAACTAACGTAAATGCAATGTTATACAAAAATGTAAATACAAAATTTGATTGAAATCTTTCATTAATAGTATCGACATCGCATAACAATATTCGAACTCCTGTGTCCTATCCCTAGTGCTCTAAAGTGTTTTTTCAAGAAGCAGCCGTGTTGCCAATGGGAGCGACTTAACCGTTCGGTGCCAATAACTGTCGTCATTTTCACACACGAGCAGCCTCGACCACTCGAGGGTTAGAGGGGTAATTGTTGAGATATTGCTACTTTCCAGTCTCGCAGATTTGTTGGAGTGGGCTAGAGCCTCTGAAGAGATACTACGGATCTGATACAAATAACTAACAAAAAAAACGTCATTCCATACTATACCATTCTATCTAACAGAGTATGGTGAAACTGGGGCAAAAAGCCGCATGACTTTTGAACGGCTAAGCTGATTTTGGTAAAAAATATATGTCTAAGAGCACTTGAGATAATCTATGACCCAAAACAAAAAAGATTAAATAATGTACCTACCTAATTGAATCGTAACTTATCTTAAATAACATGTAAATAATTCAGTTAACAAAAACTAATAACACTGTACAAAGGAGAGGGCCCGATACCCAGATCCGTACATAAAATGAGACAAATAATACCGGAAGCGCCGCTCTCCCGCCAAATGGGAGAATTCACTTCCGGCGGATGTGGCGGCGCCGGATGTTTACTTAGCCGCCGCGATACCAGCGCGGACTGAAGCCACCTGATTGGTTGGACCGTTATTGAAGAAATTAAGATAATAATATAACATCAGGAAGAGAGAGTTTGCAAGCAAGGCAAGCGCTTTTTAACCGATTTCGAGAAAAGGTGTTCTCAATTTCTGTGTACCTATGTATGTTTTTTTTTATGTATGTCACACAATAATACCTATAAGTTACATATAATAAAATTGATTATGTTTAAACATAAAAATCAGTCCATAACCCACACTTATTCTCCTCCACAACAATTTCTCAGTAAAAGATCGACACGACACGTCACAAAAGCGGATAATCTTTTTGCAAGTTCACACCAGAGCTTATTACTTTAAAATTGCGTATATTATGGTAATCTTCGCACGTTATCATTCAGAGATCAGCCTGGGGTCATAATTATATGCAGTCAGTTCACCAACCAGTATACCTTGGCCCCTGATGGATGGCCAGTAATAAATGATCTTGGGTGTGTTGGGCTGACAAATAAATAGTGTGAAATTGCTGGGGTTTAGTGCTCCAATTTGTTGAAGGTGAACTTTAGCCTGTGATGAAACCGCAAATACCTGCACAAGCATATAAGAAACTATAATTATGTGTGCTGTAGTGTTATTCTTTTAAAATCTTCAATTTTGCAGTAAAAATATAAAAAATAGTTAAGTGTAAGAATAGCTACTACCTATTTGTTATTATGTTTTTTGATTTTAAAAAAATTACTAAGCTTACCTACATTTAATCACTTTATCAATTACACACACGCACTCACGCCTTGTACTAATGTACTCCCTTGCGGGGTAGGCAGAGGTGCATTGCTGCACCCACTTTTCGCCAGAGTGTTATGTTAGTCCCAATGTAATAGGGGGCGGGCCTATTGCCATTTTACGGGCACATCCAAGACCCGAGAACAAATATCTGTGTTTAAACAAATATCTGCCCCAGCCGGGAATCGAACCCGGGACCATCGGCTCAGTAGTCAGGGTCACTAACCACTACGCCATTCGGTCGTCTCTTACGTCTCTTTATCAATTACGGAATGCTTTTTAATATAATAATATTATTATTAACGCCATTTAAGTATGTCAGCTTAATGTAGTCAACCTGTACCTTAGGCTGCAATCATGCCTGAAAGCCAGTTTAGTCGTGGCTCCTAAACACTTTACATGGAAGAATAAGTCATGTGTCTTTCGTGATGAGATTAGCTATCAGAAGCATGTACCTACTTAGTTGTGTAGGAAGTTTATATAAATGAATCATTTTTATAATAGTCATTGTCTTATTGTGTCATATACCTTATTAAGTACTTTTCAGCGAATTTTCCACATTATAAATTATTTTTTAAATAACAGATGTGTCGATCATGTATTCAACATACAAAAGTCAGGCAGATAAACTAAAATGTCATACAAAATCTGTTTGGTTTTCTCAATCGCACGGCAACGCATCGAATCCTAGTTCCGTTTTCACACAACATACAAACGCAAAGATGCTATGAGATTGCATCGTTCACGTGTCAGCGTGGCAGCTCGATATTAAACGTGCAATTTCAGTGGGATTGTGCCTCAGTAGCGCCGCGGTGGAATAAATTGTTTTACCTTCAACCCCGTGATGGGTTTACGATCGACTAGCTCAAGATTTGCATATTGACTTCGAGAGTATACTCGTTCGTTTCCCACTGTAGAAAACTTACTTTTTGTTTATGCAAAATATGAATTTTAAATAGGAACTACATACTTACCTATTTAATATAATGAAAGACAGACAACGACAGACTAAATAGTATCTCACACGCTAAGCTAAGAAAGCTATAGATCGCATCCAGTGGCATGCTTTGGGAGAGGCCTACGTCCAGCCGTGGACTGCTATAGGCTTATGATGATGATGATGATGACTAGCAGATACGTTCAGATGTGATCTGCAGATTAGGAATTTAATGTACTTATACTTACACCAAAATCAGGCCACCTTTCCAGTCAGTCCCACAGAGAGAGATGTTAGGTAAATTATATATTATTTATCTGCAAAGTGTTCAGATGCAGAGTTACATTCAGATTCTACAGTTGCAATAGATCAAGGTTCGAATACCTTCATGAGATATCTATATGTTACTCTGTCTTGCATAACTTAGTGCATATAAAAAATTACAGTTTAATATTCGTTACCACTTTTAATAATTTGCCAACCATAATACTAAAGTTGGGAACTATACGAAGCGCTATGAAAAATTATACGATCGAGTTTTACTCTCCGGTTGTTGACTGATGCCGGCCGGTTTATGTTCACAACCAATTTGCGAATATAGTGCGAGCTAATTTTAACTTTATCGCAATTTTCATAGCGGTCACATTGAGATGATGTCGTTTGGCGCGGTTGTAAAAACTGATTGGTCAGATGAGTGAATGAGGCGCTAAGTATGCACATAGTAAAAGTTTTGATTAAAAATATCCTCTGAGACATATTTGTTAGTACCGACATAAAATATAGATAGACAGTTCGACATATTTTCATACAACTTACACTGCTATATTACTGCCTAATTAGTTTGAAATTAAGTAACTGTTACATGGGTGGGAGGCGTTTTTGCAATATGTGTTTTGTTTCGCCTTAAACTTAAAATAATATAATCATTTTCATCTTGTTATTTATTGTCAGAAAGCAAGGCAAATGCCTTCAAGAGGAATGAATAAATGGGATATAATATTAAACCAACTAAAAAAGTTTAGTAACAGTAATAAATATAAAAACGATGAATATTTCTTTCCATAACAATAGGATACCAAACTACGCCAATAATGAACTCGTAAGAATTTACTGTTTCCATACAAGTTGTTTGAAAGCCATATTTTCTGCTCAAGTGTTATTTTATTCACCCTCGTCCCTCTCAGATCAGGAACTTGTCATTGTTGAGAATTACGATCCTTTCAGCATGGTTACCTACCCATGACTACCTACTTGTGTTTGTCACTAAGATTAGAGACAAGAACGAGTTATTATTATTATTTATTAAGATAGGCAGTTTTATAATAGTATTATATTTATAGGTTCTCTTTTAGTTGAGGTTGTTAATTAGTTTTAGAGTTTAGTATTTCAATTTATTGTTTGTTTAAATAAAAATAATAGAACGAGTTCTTGTTTCAAAATGGCTAATTTAAATGGAAGAATCTACAGTACAGAAAGCCAAACTAATCCTGTAGTATCTACTCGCAGATACGTATGCGTCTGTCAAACTCTGCATCAAATTCGAAAATAATAAAACAGTAATCCAGTGCGATGGGCGGGGGCGATCTCGATCGGAGTTCATAAATTTTACGATCGAGAATTATTTTATAGATTGAAAAATTCAGCTGAGCAGATGGTCCGGCCGTTTAGGGGGCTATTCTGGGACCGTGTCGATGTCGCAGACCTGGACGTAATGAAAATTGCGACAAGGGTCCAGATAGAGACGTTCGGTGAGAACGCGTCTAGCCGATGAGTTTAATCCTTGGTTTATTAAAAATAATGTATTTTATAACGGGATATTCCTTCAGAACCAACTTTAATTACAGGGCTAACCATGAATAAACATGAAACCGCGAAAACAAAAGACTTATAATAAGACTAGAATTTTATGAAAGTTTATTATAGCTTGTGTTGTATAGGCATAGGTAATTTTCCCCTACCAAGAGGTTTTTTCCCCTATTACGAGTATATCTCAAGAAGGCTTAATGGAGAGAAGACTTAGATCCAATTTCCCTTTCCGAATGCGCTGAAACCTCAAATGTCGTTCGCCTCGACTTCGAATAAAAGCAAACGGTTGAAAACTCAATAGGCTCTTTATATTTCATTTGAATAGTTTTTTTCAACAATAAGACGTCTCTGAAAAGGTTTTCCCAGTATTTTGTATTTATTTTCTAGATTGAAACGCTATAAGAAGTGGTTGTATTGTATTTGTAAGGAATTTAATTTGTATGTTACCGAGCTCCGTTTATTTTCTTTTACTTTGTGGTCATGTTTTATTTTTAGGGTTCCGTGCTTCAAAGTAGACAAAAACCCTTATAGTAGGTATAACTTTGTGGTGTGTCTGGCCATCCATCTCTGCGTCCGACTGTCTTCTGTCTAGACCCTCTATATCGAGTACGGAACCCTTCGCGAGTCCGATTCTTACTTGGCTGGTTTTTTAATTGTTAAAGTTTTTTACTCATAAAGTGACGTGTACTACCGTGCACGTGTCTGATTAGAGTTGTGGTGGCGTAATAGATATGAAGAGACATGGTGTCTTATACATAATGAAATCGACTGGATTACAGTCGTGAGCATAATGTACAATATCTGTTAGCATCTCTGAAATAAAATGGAATTTCTCAGTTCAACCAGAAAAAACATATGTTCTATGTGTGTGGTGGTATTTGTTGGTCGAACAGTTTGCTAATGGAAAGAAGCAAGCGCGATAGCCGAAGCCCTGTTCAGACAACTTGAATACGTTTCCAATTATTTGCCAAAGTTTTCCGATTTCGGTGGGCGTACTCGTGAACTATATTTTTTTCGATCTGAAATCAACAAGTTGCGATGGACATAAATGAAAATGTAAAATAATTGTTTAACTATTAACTGAGGATTTTAGTTCATGCATTTATGGTCAAAAATATAATAATAGTTTTAGTACCTACCTAGATAAGTTTGGAAATAAATGTAAAGTTACTAATTATTTCTCTCTATCTATTTTGTCAATTCAGTCTATCTTTTTAATTAATTTCTAAAGAGTCACAGATATATTTTATTTGATACATAGGTACTTTCTCAAATACTGAGTAGGGCAGCTTATACATTATACTTGCATTCTATTTTGCACATACATTTTGAATACAGTATAAACTAAGCCAAAATCTGTTTATTACTTTTAAAAAAATACTGTAAGTAATCCTAATCCTAACTAATCCCAACTAATAGTATAAATGCGAAACTGTGCCTGTCTGTCTGTTACTCTTTCACGCCAAAACTACTGAACGGATTTGAATGAAATTTGGTATACAACTATACATACGGTCTAGACCCTGGGAATTCTTTCCATAGGCTACGTTTTATCCTGCAATTCCCACGGGAATTTTTTTTAAGGCGAAGCGAAGCGCGCGGGAACAGCTAGTATTGTAATAATCCGTTTCAGAGTTCAAGCGTACCTCCCCGCATGTCCCGGCTTTGTCCGGACTCCGGGGGAAGTAGTCAAAGATCGATTACTATGAGAGTTCGCGTCTACCGTCTAATCTCTAATCTGCTAATGTCAGAGCATGAGACGAGACTCGGTGTAATGAATATCAATCAGCCAATTAGGAAACAGATTAAGTGCCGTATAAGTAGCGATATTGGATAATAGCTGCTGAGCCTAATTCCTCTTTGAAGAACAAGGTGTATCTATTTTGGATATGATATGAAAACTTTAAGTACATAAATTATTTCTTGTTCCTCTGTTCTTATAAGTTTGCACATATATCCAACAAGTCTATAAATCCATCATACGATTTTTACAGTAGGTTTTTAACATCCAGAAATGAAGATTGGAGAGTCTTAGTTAGTAATACTTCAATTCTATACAAAATGAAAAAGCACTAAAAGGAATACTTGATGTATTTCATAGCTGCCGCCCGCGCAAAGTCCGCAATTTGTCCAATTAACGCTGTAAAAATTTAATAAACAGCGAAATCACTCGCTAAATAACTTTACGAGTTTTACGACTGCTAGTAAAATGTGTTTTTTTACTCTCCGCCGAAGTAAAATAAACAGATAATTGGGAGTCGGACGGAGGGAATAAAACGAAATAGTAACGGTAAGTACCCATCACCCGTTGCAATTGACAATTCGCCCTCTTCTAACAGTCTCAAAGTCTATTTTGGCGTCTGTCGATCGGTGATTGGTGATTGTCGGAATGGCCGCCTGCCAGGTAGGTCGGCAAACAATCGGTTTGTAAAAAAACAATTTGGCTTTCATTAAACTTTAAGTAACATTAATGTTATTTTATTTACAGAGGATACGATCAATTGCAATTTAGTGTTAATCGGGTCTATTTTCTTGCTACTTAGGACAGATCAACCGTATACTTTCCGTATATTTATGGGTATATTAGGTAATATTGCAACATTATTAGATTAATTGGTAAGTTTCGTCATCTCCTGCCGCCTACACACAAGATAAAGCCTGACACAAAGACATAGAAACGGATACTAAGGGTCACTTTTACCAAGAACTAAACATATTTAGTTGCCTGTCAAAGATCTGTCAGTTAATACAACATTTTTTTAAAATTTGATTTAAATACAATTTTAAAAACATTTTGCATTTGGTAAAAGTGACCCTCAGTGTTCCAATAATAATAATTATAAGGTTTCAAATTTTCTTATTTATTTAGTACAGGACCCTCAAAACAAAAAAAAAACACTCCTATAAGAGTACAGCCTCAAGCTACGGCAGCCAATCGAGACGCGTGACGTCACCGGAACCACCCCACGCGCACACTTCCGGTACGGCGTCCCGGAAACCGGAAGTAGTTACCCATTCGAAAAACTTCACAAAGGGCTCGACAGACAATTAACAAGTTATGTTGTGTACTTACCGCTGTTTTTGTGCTTTCCTCTCTGTCGGACAGACAACAGGGAGCTTCTCTTTCCGGAGTGGGTGCTACGAGACATGCAACGGCCATTTCGCCTGTACTTAAGGCTGAGTGAAATAAAAGGGGGCTTTGTGGAACCGCAAGCAAGTTTTGTTTGTTACGGCTGGCTGCAATCACGGTTCGTTCATTAGCGGTAGACGTTATTGTGGCTTTTAAACAAAATAAATAATAATACAAGATGGTTTTCTCTTCTTTTTCAGATTTAACGTGAGATTTGTCGATAAAAACCAACCTAATCAAAACGCAGTATGATATAAATACGAATTTATGAAAAAACAAGTAATTTCGCTCACATTTTCTCATTTCCATGCTAGAGGAACAATGGAACCTGTCAAAAGCAAGCAGGATATTCAACCCTTCATACATCTACCACACACGAGCTTGGGGCGTTTTTGCTCATCAGTCAACGCGGTACTCGCTCGTATTAGCCAAGGTGTCGTAGTTAGGAACTAATAATCCCAGTGGTGCCATCTGTTGGAACTTGCTTGAAACCGCCCTCGGAGTTTGGACAGTATATGGACTAATATGGTAGAGACTTGGACACTTTAATGATTACTTTGTAACCTTCTTATTAACGGAGAGGTAGAGGATTGGTTTATTTCTTTATTTTTATTTGATTTAAATAGTTTTAATAATTATTGGAAATTATTGTATTGAAATATTGAAACTATACAAAAAAAATACAATAACACTTGTCGTAAGTACCTAGTACCTACCTACCTATAAATTAAAAATCAGCACTATTTAAAGTGTGATGCAAAATTGGTATAATTGGAAGGGTGTGACTTAGGAGGTAATTCAACCCAAACTCTAGTCAACGAACCTAATCATTCGTTATCTAATGATTTACGTCATTTTTTTTGGAAAATTCGAAAAGTAATGGAAATAAAAGTTCAGAATGGCCCTCTCAGTCATTCTCATTCAGCATGTTTCACTCTTTTTAACTTACATGCGTAATTCTTTTAGGTTAAAGCCTTCACTGTAACAGAAAGGCAAGTCACAAAACACACTACGAGTCAAAGAATCATTTTGTTTTTTCCAGGTTTTTTCGCAACACTGACCATCCATCATCGTGAGACGTCAAATTAGAGCCGAGAGCACGGGAACTGGAACCCAGGAATTGATTGAATCAGTCATCATTTATCATCGAAAATATTATTGTTCGACGTAAGTCCCTTTGTTCCCGAGCCCTTGACATTTGCCCAGAAATAGATAATTCTTCTTTTCAATAGAGGCGGGGGCAAAAGGAATGGAATTATTGACCTGGTTATCTTAAAGGGCTTTGTTATAGACTTATAACGTAGTTTTATTAACTTCATATTTGTGATTATCTGTTTGGTACAGGTTAATTTGCTACATAGATACCTAGTATACAAAAAT
This sequence comes from Plutella xylostella, assembly GCF_932276165.1. NCBI lineage: Eukaryota > Metazoa > Arthropoda > Insecta > Lepidoptera > Plutellidae > Plutella > Plutella xylostella. Next base: position 9,507,019 of record NC_064005.1, read on the forward strand.
ACTAATATTTCAAACAAATCGGTCATCAATAACTGTAATGAGACAATTCTATTGATTTTGTTACAAATGATATTATCATAGATACAACCCAATGATAAATCAAAGCAAAACAACGTAACATTTGTAACCACAGACGGCCATTACTGGCAACTCTAACACCATACATTACACTAATTAAAACAAAATTACTTAATGTGCATGCCGACGATAACAGCAAATTAATTAGTCATTTTCAATATGTCTGAACGGCCGCCCCGACAAAGGGTTAAAAGAACGACTTTGTAATGATACGATGCGATACGAGGGAATAACACAATCGATATCATTATCCAATATACTGTAATGAATAAAATCTTTATAAAAGCGTTGGTTTCAGAAATTTATGCAGTCATAAATAGTACGGTCATGTTTGTGGTAATGAGACCTGAAGGAAGGCGTAAGAGGGGAAGACCAAGAAAGACGTGGCTTGATTGTGTGAAAGAAAATATGAGAGAGTGTGGAGTGAATGAGGATATGACAGAGGAAAATGGCGTGACATGACGCACAAAACCGACCCTTAATAAGAAAACGGTTAGGAAGAAGAAGAAGAAATACTTAACCTTTAACCTTTGAAAATTATTGAAAAATTTGTTGGGTACAAATGTTTTGTTACTAAACACAAATTGTTCAGAATTTAATTGAAATAATAATTGGTAGGTTACCCACCCACCAAATATAATTGTATCAAATATAGTGTTGTTTCTACCAAGTATAACCTGTGATTCACTAATATTTTTAAAATAGTACTTAAAATATAAAATTATTTACTTATTTAGACAGTAATACCGAATTAATTACGCTGATATCTATGTCTTCTACAATTACCTTAATTATATACATATTCAATAAAATTCTGTTAAAGTTGTAATAATAAATTCCATTCCATAAAATTCTAAGAACTATGTATTTCACTCCATTCATCATCTTTAATATCAGAAATTTCTTACGGTTTCCTAATGAAATCGAAAACTTAATTATTTTACAATAACCTTTTTTAGACTTACTCGTAAATGCTCGCAATATCTGTAAGTAAAAGTCAATGAGCCAAAACGGAGCGCAATGTCGCACGACTCTGATAATAGCACCCTTATAGTACCTATATAACACCCCATAATCGAACAAAGGACTCTAGAAGCACCAATTAGTAGATTAAAATTATTGTAAAATACCTTTTAATGTCCCTCGGGGACCCGTGGCATCTGGGCCTTAGCCTCACTGATTAACTTTTGGCAAAAAGCTAATTACGAAAGACCCACAGTCTAATTTATGAATAGCCGCCGTTTTTACCAATAAAGAAGGGTAATGTTGGGGTATTATTCAGTTTGGACCAAATTTTCTGAATCGTTTGCGGAATTAATCACATATTTTGCATAATTTCACTGTATTAGTGTGACGTTCCAATGAGTCCAATTTCGGCTGAAAATAATTGAATCTGTCCTGAAAAAGCATAAGAGAGAATCATTAAGTAAATCAGTAAAGTTTTCTCTGTAAAATAATTACCACTATGTACAGAGGCAGTTTAAGCGTTTGTAAGGAATTGAAGTAGAAATATACCACGTACTCTTACGGTCTAAAGCATCCGTAGTCGAGCCAGTTTCAGTCATCGTAACTGATCACTGAAGTTAAGCAACACATGGAACCTTCACTCATTGGATGGTTGAACGATTTCAAGTGGTTGATTACCTGTTTTCTGTCTGGCAGCAGTTTGGTATATAGTCTTTGGGCAACTTAAAACTTCTAATCTGTCGGATTGACCACTTGCCCCAAAACCCTATCAGCCACAACCTTTTTAGAAATATTTTATAGAAATTTTGTTAGAGTCAACCAACCCGCACTAGGCCAGCGTGGTGGACTACGCCTAAACCCTTCCTTCTTTGGAAGGAGATCCGTGCTCCAGCAATGGGGACGTGATGGGTCTAAGTGCATTGTACTCATTAAAATACGGCCACCTGTACATCATCATGTGATATCAACTACGTATGCATAACACATTGCACAGTGGGTAAAAATGCTTATTACACAAAACCAACTAAACACTTTCTATAAATCATGTAAAGAATGCTTTTAACAGCCTCCCTATCAATCAGACCTCTAAGATTGCGGCCATTACCCCGAAGCGCACAAAAAACCCAGCAATAATCTTCCCGAAACAAAAGAGCAACCCAAATCTTCGTACATATTCGTAACGGCACCCAGGTGACCGATGACCGAGTGAGTGAACGAATGATTAAATGAATGAATGGGTGGGGAAGGCTAATGGCGACGGAAGACTCCCCTAGATAAAACAAAATGCCAAGACATTATAGCTGGCTACTGATTAATCTTGGACCCTTTCTTGTTTCGTTTGTGCTTTTCTTTTTGTAGTGTGTGGTGGGATAGTGGGCTTTTTAGTAAATGGGTTCGGGGCCCATGCATTGTGAGAGTAACTTGTGATGCCTTTTAATATAATAGTCGGTCATATTTTTCGTTTGCGGCGCATTGTTCCAGGGTAGACATTATTTGGCAAAAGCTAAATGACGGAGGCAGTTCTAGCGTGATGCTGAACAGTAAAAAAAATAATTAAGGAATTATTGAAAATTTTATACCCTAAAATTTTATCCTAAACAAGGCTGCTGAGAAAACTTCAAGAAACATCATCTTCTACCTATAAAAACAAACATAATTAAATTAGGAGTTCCGATGCCACAAATCAATACATTTTGCACACATTCATAAGTTATTAACATTATAACACCCGTCTTTTGCATTCAAGGCTAAAAATACCAAATGAGAGAGAGCAAATTTGCCATTACCAAAGTTCGCCGGTTTACAAGAGTCGCCGGGCAGTAAACAGGATAGTTTACCTCTCTCACCTCGCTACACAATATCGCACATAGTTGATGGCGGCTGTAGCAACTTTGAGAGCAGCCGTTATGAGGCTGTGTCTGGGCTGGCCGGAGAAAGTTCCTGCAACTTTGATGAGGATTTTACATGGTGCATGCACCGGCCGTATCGGCAGTGTTTAGTATAACAACGCATAGCAGGTATGGCTATTCGATAAAATCAGGTCAAAATGCTGACATACATTTTTATGAACCTGTAAAAAATATTTCTACCTATGCCCATGCCACGTTATATGCCAATACGAGAAATCTACTACCTACCTAGAAGTTGAATAAAAATGAAATAATAACTACTTATCACTTTTTCGACATTTTTATTTTATTAAATTAATGATTCCAGTAAAAAATACGCCACGTAACAGTCGTAATACGATGAATATTTAGTAAAAATCCAATCAAATTCCACTCTCATCTAGGCCAAATAACTTCGGGCGAAACCCAAAGTTGCAAATAGTTTTCCGATAACTGTTGGAGACTGTTAACCATCGGTTAGTCGCCGGGGACCGACTAATTTGTCTCTTACTCTGTATGAAGCGGCGACTTTCCCGCGAGTTGCTAAGTGAGTTATGTGTTTGGTCGTCAGCCGCCGTGTTTGTGTGCGTCGATGCCGTCAGGGACTTGCGCAAATATTGTTAAATTGAAAGCTTTTTGGACATTTCTTGGTCATCTAAATAAATACTTTTTAAAATTTAAAAACTATGGTAATAAATCGGATTTTAATTCATACTGTATATTACGAAGTAGAGCTAAAATGTTGGAAACCGAATGTTACGACGCTTATATCACCCGAGTTGAGGAGTCAATCAAACTCAACCCAAAAACATTCTGGTCATTCGCAAAATCCAAAGCCAAAACTAACTCCTTGCCCAGTTGTATGACCTTTGAAGGCAACATAACTTCATCGGGTGATGAAATTTGTAAATTATTCTCGGATTACTTTTATTCCACTTTTCTAGAGCCTGATAAACTAAATCCATCTGATTCTCCTGGTGAAGTTGAGAACCTCTACCATGATTGTCATATATCCTCAATTCAACTAGATCAATCAATTATACATAACCATCTCAAAAGACTTGATACCTGTAAGTCCGCCGGTCCTGATAAAATCCCTCCTATTTACTTGGTAAAGTGTGCTGAACAACTTTCGTTTCCCATATACCTCCTCTTTGAAAAGTCACTTAAAGAGGGCAAGGTTCCAGATATTTGGAAAGCAGCTTTTGTGTCACCTATCCATAAAAAGGGGCCAAAAAACGATGTAAAAAACTATCGACCTATTTCCAAGCTTTGCATAATAGCAAAAGTTTTTGAAAAAATTGTACAACGTGACCTTAATGTGGCGCTTAAGACGGTTTTTAAATCTACTCAGCACGGGTTTCTAAGGGGTAGGTCTACGGTTACAAATCTCTTGCTGTATAATGAGTTACTTACGGAAACAATGGACCAAGGTTACCAGGCTGACGTCGTATACACAGATTATAGCAAGGCGTTTGATCGTATTGACCACTCGCTCTTGCTGATCAAGCTCTTCAAGGCGGGAATTCGTGGCAATCTCTTCAGATGGTTTTCGTCTTATGTCAGTAACCGCACCCAGGCTGTCGTGGCCAGTAACTTTCAGTCTGACTGGGTTAAAATACCAAGTGGCGTGCCACAAGGCTCTATATTAGGGCCTTTGCTATTTTTATTGTTTATTTCCGACATTGATTTGTGCTTTAGTAACTCTAGTATTTACATATTTGCAGACGATATGAAAATTGTTAAACCTATTATTAATGAAAATGATATGATATTATTACAAAATGACTTAAATAACCTAGATAAATACTGTAACGACAATAAATTAGATTTAAATCCATCAAAATGTTCTACCATCACCTTCACTAGAAAAAGACAACCTACTTTAACTACTTACTTCTTAAAAGGTCATGCTATCGGAAGAGACAGTAAAATCAAAGACCTTGGTGTAATCCATGACTCGAAGCTGTTGTTTGATGCCCACATTGATGCGATTACGGCTAAAGCAAGCAAGGCTCTTGGATTTATAATGCGGCTTTCAACTAACTTCAAACAGGCAAAAACCTTTAAAATCTTGTACTGCACCTATGTCAGAAATAACTTAGAGTATGCATCACAGGTGTGGAACCCTAGATATACGGTATACATTGATCGCATCGAGCGTATACAAAAAAGGTTCATGAGGTACTTAAGTTATCGTGTTAGGTATCCCTTACAAAACTATAAGGAAGGTTGCCGCCAGTTTCACATTCTACCATTAATAAACAGGCGTGAAATTTGTGATTTATTATTCCTCCTAAGAATTGCCACCAGCCAAATTGATTGTCCTCAATTATTGGAAAAATTAAAATTTTATGTTCCGAATCGTTCCCGTCGCTTCAATCCGATTTTTAGTAACATCACGGTGTCTACCAATTACCGACAGAATTCGTATCTATGGCGGGCTTGCAACAACTTTAACCACGTATCGATTAATTTGGACATTGATATATTTAATACAAGCATTAATAAGGCGAGAAATATTCTAAGTAGTACCTTTTTTGATGTCTAAGAGTTAATGTATTATATATTTCACAGTGTAATTGTTATTAAACATCTTTGTAGCTTTACATATATACAGTTTAGAACGTTTGATTAGGCGTAGATATTATGTTTATGTACCTACTTTAGTTTGCTACTTTGTATTAGCGTAAATATTATTAAGTTATTTCTATCAGTGGAAACTTGTAAATGGCCTTTTACTGCTCATTCTATTGTTATACTTTCAAATTGTGCTGTAAGTTTTCCTAAAATAAAATAAATAAAAAAAAAAAATAAATAAAAAAAAAAAAAAATCTAGCAGAGGGTCTAAAGCCGTGGACTGTACGTTCCAGGTAGGTACTCGTACATACATACGCGTAGCTACAGGTACCGACGTACCGGGAACGCACAGTCTGTAAATGGCTTAATATCTTTCGCACTGAAATCTTATTAAACTCTCTATAAAGTAACTTAGGGAGTTAGATATATTCCCTTTTCACTAACCTCTAATAGTACCTTTATATCCACAGCCCTTCCCAAGTGCTCCCGACAGTCATATACATCGCACTTCGCTTCCGAGTGTGAAATTGGAGCAGCGCTTCCTTGCAATCCCCGAGAGCGTACTTTAAAAAGATATCAACTTCGCCCGAGCTAATGAAACTAGCAATACTTGGAAGCTTGTTTATGCAACGATCCCCCATTCATATCTTATCTGTGTCACATTACAATTTCAGGTTCCCGCTACAGAGGTCCGATAACACTATTACTGGAATCTCCTGTAAGACTTGGCCGCTGCTCGCTTGCAATTTGCTCACTTATTTGCATTTTAACCCACCCTGAAGACGTTTAATAAGCGTCGTCGGAAACTTAGTGAGACACCCTGTAATCTTAGTTCAGGAGTGGTTGGGGCTGGATAAGAGCGGAGTGAACTGGATAGAACCAGTTTGCAGCGGTGCCGACTGGAACTGCGGTGTTAATTCTCTTAATAATATCCACTATTCGAGTATGCTGGTCGGTATTATTAGTAAAGTAAAGTAAAGTATTGTTTATTTGCATGAATATAGGTGTTACATAAGATGTTACAAAATGTCAATAAATTAAAAAAAAAATCACTATATTCTACCATGCAGGCATGCAAATATTATTATCTAATTACAATTTTGTCACTATCAGTATAAAATTAAAATCATCAAATATTATTAATTGTATATTACATTATTTCTAGTCAAAATTGTCGTCTAGGAACTCTTGCAAACTATAGTAGCATTTGCCTATTAGTAATTTCCTTAATGTTAGTTTGTACAAATGTGTATTATCTATATTTCTAATGCATTTAGGTAGCTTATTATATATTTTCGGAGCCATACCAAATATGCTCTTGCTAAATAGGGTGGTTGAGCGGACCGGAGCACACAATTTAGTGTCTCTTTTACTTTTAAGTTTATTGAAGAGGTTTAAATTAGACCTAACGAATACGGCAGTTTCAAAGATATAAAGTGATGGTAGGGTCAACACATTATATTTTTTAAAGTGTGGCACACAGCTGTCGGTTTGCTTCAGTTTACATATTGCCCTTATGCAACGTTTCTGCGCTTTAAATGCCATCTCTTTGTGAGTCGAGTTTCCCCAGAATATTATGCCATATCTTAGTGTAGAGGCCACAAATATAGTATATCATGCATACTGCTAATAGGGCAGATAGACTGGCTATTTTAGCAAGCATGTATAGAGCATAGGAAAACTGACTAACTTTTTTGCAAATTTGTTCGATCTGTGGCTTCCATGTTAAATGAGCGTCAATGTTTAGTCCTAAGAATTTTGTTTCATTTACTTCGTTATTTTTTTCATCATTGTATTGAATGTCAAGTTTCTTATGTATTTTACTGTAATTGTTGGTAAATGTCATAATATGTGTTTTACTAAGATTGATAACAAGATTATTATGTTCAAGCCAATCGATAATAGTTCTTAGAGAGTTATTTATTTCAGTTTCATAGTTGTTTGGGTTTTGACATTCAGCAATCAAGGTGCTGTCATCCGCAAATAGGACCATAGGATGTGACACTGATTTAGGCAGATCATTTATATAAATGAGGAACAGTAATGGCCCTAATACACTACCTTGCGGTACACCATATTGCACTGTTCTAGGTTGCGAAGAATAATGAATTTCTGTTTTAGTATTATGACATATTTTTGAGACCTGCGTTAGTTGTTGTCTGTTGTTTAGATAGCTTTTAATGAGTTCATGTGCATTACCTCGGATGCCATACCTATGAAGCTTTTTCAGTAGTATATTGTGGTCAACAAAGTCGAATGCTTTGGTCATATCCATATACATGGCCGTCACTGGGATTTTCTTGTCTAAATTCGTTACTACTTTTACCAGAAAATCATATATAGCTAGGTCAATTGTCATATTTTGTCTAAAGCCCTTTTGTTCTTCAGTAAATAAATTCTTTTTCTCAAAGTATTGGTTTAGGTTCCTATAAATTACTTTTTCAAAAACTTTTGAGAGTATAGGTATCAACGCAACTGGTCTATAGAAATTCATGTTTTTCCGATCACTCTTCTTAAATACTGGCTTAATAATAGAAATTTTAAGCTTTTCTGGGAATATCCCCTTCTCGATAGAAAGGTTTATAAGATAACTTAAAACAGGTGATATGACTTCTGCTACATATTTTAATACCTTCGTGCAAATTTTGTCATGACCAGTGCTATTAGTATTTTTTAAGTTCTTTATTATTAAATACACTTCATAAGGGGTGATAGGATTCAAGAACAAAGAATTAGGATTAAAAGTGATTCCTACTGGGTTAATTTGATTACTTTTCTTACATTGTTGATTTACCTGATCAATGTAAAAATCATTGAAGGCTTGTGCAATCTCTTGTGGATCAGTAATAAGGTGTTCGTCAATTTTAATTTGTTCAATGTAATTTTTATGGGTATTGTTATTATTATTTTTCGTGTTATCATTTATTATTTTCCATGTAGCTTTAGATTTGTTTTTTGATGTTTTTATATTGTAATCATTTTGTGATTTTTTAGTCATAGTAATAATTTTTTTAAGTCTTTTAGTGTAATTTTTAAAATTTTGTTTGTTTTCTTGACTGGGTGACTGTCTATATTGCCATAGTAACTGTCTCTTTCTTTTAGTGCATAGTTTTATGCCCTTTGAGATCCATTGTGGTCGCCTATGGCTCGATATTTTTACTCTTATAGTCGGAAAACACAAATCATACAACATTTTAAATAAGTCATAAAACTCATTGAATGCAGCATTGACGTCATTGCTACTGTATATCTCACTAAAACTGAGCCTTGATAAGTGTTCCTTAAACTTATTCAGGTTATCAATATTGTAATCTTGTTTTTGAGAATACCAATAATTAAGGACAGAGTAGTTTCTGACGGGGCACCTCAGTATCTGCCCAGTATGATCCGAGAGTGCCAGTTCTACAACTTCACTCTTGCACCCCCTAATATTGTGTGCGAAGTTGTCCAAGCAAGTACCGCTGCTAATACGTGTGGGAGTATTGAAAGTTAGTTTTAAGTTGTAGCTCATTAAAAGATCTTCAAAGTCATTTGAAAATCTATTACTTTTTAGTCGGTCTATGTTAAAATCTCCACATATAATAGTTTGCCTTTTGCCGTAGCAGAGTTTCCTTAGTAGTTTGTCTAAATTTTTAAAGAAAATGTCATAAGTCTTAATGTCATATTTTGCTTTTCTGTATACACAAATTATATTTATGTTGTGTTCAGGGAGGGTAATGCCACAACATTCAATTGCATTTATAACATTACAATCGTATAAATCAATAACCTTGAACTTATGTCCATTTCTGACAAGAATAGCAGCTCCTCCACTTCGTGTATGCCTAACAGAATATGTTGCCAATTCGTAATTTATTACATTTAAAGAGTAAACATCAGATTCTATCATATTATGTTCCGTGATTCCTATTATGTCAATTACAGATCCTTTATTACTTAGCTTCTTTAAATTTACAGTTAACAAGTCTGCTTTACTAATAAGTCCGTCAATATTTTGATGAAAGATATTTACATGCTTATTCACGAAAAAAGTCTTTCCGAATACAATTTTCATTTGCTACATCATTGAGAGAAACATTAGATACATTATTATTGTCATTCATTTCTGTCTGAACAGTATTACAAGTAAAATCTGTTTGAGTGAACTTGTCCTCGCTCTTCCTACAATCATGGATCTGTTCACATCTGTATATTCATAGGTTAGATAGACCAATTTTGGGTCTAGTACTCCTATGAAAGTTAAAGTGAAAGTTAAAGTCTTATCAATCACCAATCAATAAATTAGTAATAAAAGCTAAGCTATTGCTACCAACAAGAGTCTGTTTAGTTATAGTGTCTATAGGAGTTTCTAAGCATGTTTATTTATTTTAATTACCGTATCCCGTATCTTTAATCAGACTTTCTGCAGGTAACATTAATGTCCCTAATCCAAAATCGTCATTAAACTCAGCGTCCAGCAAATTAAAGAAAAGGAAATCAGCTAGATATATAAGTGGAGTGGAGTTAATAAGTCTTTTCTGTAATTAAAACGGGGAAGTTTGGAATCCCAGAGGTCGGGACGATTGTGAGTGTCGCGAGCCGCGGCGCTCGGGGGTTACTCTATACTGACGAAAAACGAACGGGCGAGAGCTGTCGTGTAATCGGCAACGAGATAGAGTCGTGATCAGCGGTGGTCCGAAACTAAACATAATATAAGAATATAAAAATAAAAAGTGGTATTATGTCCTCCATCAAACTTTATTGCAAACACATAATTAATTATACATAGATACTTAATGAATACAAAAACTCAAAAATCACATTACTCAAATTTAATATTCAGGCAAATACCTCATGGTATGTTTCAATATATCCTCATAATTTTCCATCTCCATTAAAATACTTATTCAAGTTAAAGCCAAGTGCAAGTGCTATTACAGCTCAACACAATTCTGCATTTCCCGCAACTCAGTGTTCCCGGCGGCCGCTAGATGGCGTTGGGTGTGTGAGTTTCTCCAACGAAAGTTGCTCCAACTTGTTATTGCGTCGGCGTGATGGATATCTAAGAACGGGGGGTCACTCTATACGACGAAAAATAAAGTTTCGAATCACGACTTTGTCTCGTTGTATTAAACGTGCCGTTAGATAGAGTAACCCTCCTGAAACGAGATGTTCGTGAACTCTCATTCCTAACGTGTTTGACGCTGTGAAGTTCCATGTTAGGTAAGTATATTAAAAAGTCTTGTTGTTAGGAATCTTATTGTGATAAATGACCAAAATATTTAGTTTCGAGAATTTTCCGAAAGTCGTCACACAAAATGTATAGAGAAGAGTGGCGACGACCTAGAAATTGTTTTGGCTAAAGTCTTAATTCTTATTTTTCAAGTGTTTAAATTTAATCGAGAAAGATAAGAAACATGTAACTTCACCCATCAGAATTCAAGAGGTTACAGTCAACCTCTTTTGCGTAAGACCAACTTTACACCAACTTTGATTTCGCGACTGAACAGCGCATTTTGAGCTCAAAAATGGTGCCAACTATATCAGTTTAACCATTTAGAAGTCTTGACTGTGACTCGACTTCGGTCTACAAGTCTCTCCGGAGGCGCTAACTCGCTTATGGCAACCCAACTTACCAACTCACCCCATCCACGCCAAAATGGAGTTTATCACCAAGTAAAAGGGTTTAAGCCAGCAGTAAAGAAGTTTTGGTTAGAGGTCTTTAGGAAGTGAGGGACAGACGGACCAACATTTCGCGCTAAACGAGTTTTCGCCGAAAGAAAATTGTACATAATTTCGTTTGCTTTTAATTCAACTGCGTCGCACCGGAATAGGAGATTTATAATTTAAACGGGACGTAAGATAAGAAAAACGTGCAATAGGAATTCCTGAAGAATACCTGACTGATGGTTCAGCTGATAGACCTGAGAGCGGTAGCCTGTAGCTGGATGACTTAATTTCAAAAATGCTTATGTTTTATATTATAGTATCTGCATGCCTATCGAGGTATTATAGCCTAGAGCCAATTCCAATAACCGTTCACCATGTACCATCCAGTTTTATTTAGAGAAATATCCGTTGTGTTGTATATAGTGTAAACATAATATATATAGCCTAAACGTTATAAGCAAAAAAGTATTCATGTTTTTTTAAATCGATTAGCTATTTCTGTGTTTATTTACCTGAACCACAATCACCAATCTCAAACAATATAACCACTGGAATGCGGCCACGTAGCTCCAGTAATAGGTACGACGCGCGGGGTTAATACACAAAACGCTATCTGTATGGTAATTCGAGCGTGTACTAATACCCGAATACATGAAGACATTATCCGCTTCGGAAAACAACGTAATTGTATCATCGCCGCACCAAGTCGAAGGGAATCTCACTTTATATTGTTATTATTATTATAAATGTGAGAGATTGCGAGCTTCGCTGTTGGCGAAATCATATAGCGGCTAAGCGGATTTGGATGAAATTTGGCACACGTTCATGGAGTAGAACTCACTGGGTAATAGGTACCTAGGTATTATGTAAAGAAGTAACTTGACCACAAAAATACTATTATAATCCGAGCCCATTTGAGGGTAAAATGACGCATTACGGATTTTGCAAAAGGTCCTCAATTAAAGAATTTTTTCTGTTTATAAATATCAATAGTATCCAAATATTCGTACTCTCTTTCATATCCGAAGTGTACAAAGATTATTCCTTATTGGCATTGAACGATGTTCAAAAATACAACTTGGAAATCAGAGCGAAATCAAAACGTCCCACCGTGGCCCAACAGCAACAGAATAGCCCGAACTGCCAATATCGATGTCATTTGTCATACGATTCGCGCGAGTTAAAAGCCGCCTTATGGCCCTCGTAATACGGACACAAAACGGCACTAGTGGCCAGTTAAAACTGCGACACATTCGCACGGTCGTCGCTCTGCTTTGGTTCCCAATTGCGTTTTGTCTCTTAATATTTTTTGCCGTTTCCATTTTCGAATAGTTTTTAGATTGAAAAATTCTCTGTCCAGCCAGTCCGGCGGTGGAACAATATAAAATGACAGATCATATCTGTTTTGGATGTCAGATGAATAAAAATTGTTAGCTGGCCGCTTGTGTCCGAGTGGGATTTATCTTGTTGACCCAACAAATCTGTAAGCTTCAGTAGGGATAGAATCATTATAGATTTGTTATTACATTAGACATTTGACAAACAGGCAGTACTTAGTATCTGGATGTGGGAAGGCCGAAGACACAGGGATGCCACGCATCTTGACAGAGGCCTTTGAAACCTAAATTCCGGTCCTGAACTTTATTCCCCTAATACTAGCTAGAGGTGGAAGTCTCGAGGACCTCACTTATATAACCACAGTTACACAAGATAGGTACATGATCTAAAAACATTGTGAAATGGAATGGACCAAAAATATGTAATACGTCTATCTAGCCCTACCCTCAATGATTGCCCTCCAAAACAAACCATGATAGCAAAACACACGCGGCTCTTTTAAATTTCGAACACCAACCAAGCAACGGCTTTTGAAGTGAGGTCCGCCATTTTGGTTAGTGTTTTTTCTTTTTCCCGCCACGCGACGCACTGGCTGCAATTGACTGTTTGTCAAACGATGCACTTTTGTTGCACTAAAAAAATGGCGTTCTATTTGCGGCCGGCGGCGCGTCGGAGTTCATTGGGGTATGCGGTGCTTATTCAATCTTATTCATTACTAGCTGTGCCCGCGCGCTTCGCTTCGCCTTAAAAAGTTTTCCCGTGGGAATTCCGGGATAAAAAGTAGCCTATGTTCTTTCCCAGGGTCTATAACGTATGTATACCAAATTTCATTCAAATCCGTTCAGTAGTTTTGACGTGAAAGAGTAACAGACAGACAGACAGACAGACAGACAGACAGACAGACAGACAGACAGACAGACAGACAGACAGACAGACACAGTTACTTTCGCATTTATACATATATATATATATATATAATATATATATATATATGACGGGGAGGGGTCGTCCCGCCGGGCATCTCGTCTGGCGGTGGATTCATCAGGCGGGCGGAAATAATAGGCTCTTCGTGTAGTTCGTATCTTAATTGTTTAGAATACAATCAACACTTAATGTAACAATGCAAGATCGCGATGATGCAGACGGATTACTTTTAGAAACGCGGCAAGTTCGATACAGCACACTGTTTCCCGTGTCACGTCCAACTCGTCCAAGCTCCCAATCCAGAATGGTGGCGGCATGGCCCCTTTACTTTTTAAACGTCACGTGACCTCTTACTTTTTAAAATGTTGCCAGGGCTGTATCGACCTTACCCAAGGAAAATCCCTTGACGTTTCTGATTCGATTACGACGCGTTTACACGCTCAATCAACATCGATGCGGCGTTTGTCTGCCAACGCTGCGACACGGCCATCATGACATCTCACACGTCCTCGTGTGAGTTATCTGGAAAGAAAGAAAAACAACCGCAGTTACTGAATTTTACTCGGCCAGTCCTGACCTAGTAAGGGAAGAAAGCAGTGGGCTCATGAACTCTGCATTCATCACACTGATGAACTATGAAGCTTTAACTTGAACAGTATCAGACAAAAAGTCATTAAATCTCAAAATTGGATATCAAAGTTCAATTAGTTACACGTTTCAAAAGGAAATTTTCAAAACAGCTTAAACCCATTGATGGAACAGCAATAACGTTAAAAATAATCGAAGAATGTATACACAGCTTAAATTAATCATAATCTCATCCAAGACAACCTCTCTCTGGCGTCTGATAGTGACTCAAGACAACCTCTATCCGGCGTCAGTCTACTACCACTTCATCTAGTGGTATCAGACAAAACAAATCAATACCTACTCGAAAGTTAATCCACTATCTTTAACTCTGTACTAAACAAAAACACGGATCAGGATCTGATTACCAATGGTTCTTGCTCACTTGTCCGGCAACCTCATACTCATCACGAATGCACACCTCCATCCGGTGTCATTCCAGTGCCATTAAACAATTGAGCAAGACACACCACAGAAACACACAATTCAATCGATTGCTTCATCATTACTTAGCATAAAAAAGATCGTTATAAAAAAATAGGGAATCAACTTTCGAACATTTACCTAATGAGGTCATGGACGCATGTTCATAACCCTAATGACCTTAGCTACAAAAAAACAATCTAAAAGTCTCTCTCTGTCTCGACTGTAGCAATTAACAATGTCGTAACTGACTTTTGGCCATTTTTCAGTTTATTGCACTAGAAGGTCATAATATCAATAAGGAAGGTGTTAGGAAAGTTTCAGCTCTTAATTATGAATATTTCCCGATTTTTCTTGTGGAAAAAAGTCGGATCTGTTCATGGCGACCGCTTAACACTGTCGGTAAGTATGTCGCGACACTGTTCCCGGGGCGGGCGAGCGGGGCGACCGGTCGTATCTACCACTTCCCGCCATGTTAGCGGGAGGAGCCCAAGTTGCGTTATACAATTTTATTATGTGGTCTTTAAGATCAATTAATTTATAAAAATAATGAAACTATAATGTCTTGCTCTAAATAATGGTAGTCTTAGTGTATCAAGGAACTGGTAAAGATCTCAAGACAATGTATGACAGAATTTGAAGATTTGTGTACAAACATGTTCCATTAAAACGGATACAATTAAACAAATATATATTTTTATAGCATCTCACATTAACATGCTTGCTTAATACAATGTATTTTTTTTTAACAATTAATATTTTATTAAATTTTCGTATGGAAGTTGTATAAACAGTACTGAACAGGTAACATTGTAGCAAACGGCACATCCAACAGTATTAACTGCGCATTATTTTAATTTTGAGTCGGATGTACCACATCCCACATTGTTACTTGCTTGCGTTTCAAGTACTACTGTTGTATATGCTATTACCGACTTTATTATTTGTTCTTCTTTTCCTTGTGATTGTCGGATATGGAAGAACCGACCTTGTTATTTGTACATAATGTTAAACTATTGAGTTGGATGTGGTACAATGTACCATTATTTTCTGTTAACGTTGTAAAATCTCGACCGGCTCTCTATAAAAGTTAGAGCCCAGCCTCACTAGAACCTCATTGACCGCGTTACCAGCAACGTGTCCAAGCTGTAAGTATTGAAATTTATGGTACCTAACTCACTTGGCGACGGTGTGGCATCGTCGCTAATACCATACATTTCAATATACCTACTGCTTGGATACGTAGTTGCTGATGTGACCATGGCATAGTAAGGAAGGCCTCTTACTGTAAATTTATTAAGGGCAGATTTTTCAAAAACAGTTAAAAGCTCTGGTATCTGCAAGAATAGTTTACTTTAATTTAACACTCACATCTTTAGAAATCCCATACATACTCGTAATATTCCAGAGTAGGTAATTCTGTATGGTAAACTGAAAAAAATGATAATTTGCGTAGGTATGTCCCTTAGACTTTTTTAGTTGGACTGAAGGAGCACGTGGTTCATGATTTCAGGAGCATTGCTTTTACATTCTGTATGTTTATAGGTACCGATATTTTATTATTTATTTGTTGTTTTTTGGATAACAACCGTCAGTAAAATTCCTATTGGATTTGAAGATGAACTAGTGCAGTCACGTGCACTGTAACCTGCAGGTTTCTCGGCCTCTTACTGTACAGCTGCAAGGATACGAGTATGCTAGATCTTTAGAGATAACAATAATAAATGACATCAGCGTAGGGAACAACACTCCCATGAACATCCAAACGAGCTTTTTGAGACACTTTCTGACTCCTCATTACAGAGTTCCAGGCTCCAATAAATTTATCTGATTTCCCACTTTCACTTTCAATAACCCCCTTACATCTCTCGTTAACAGGATACCCAAACAATACAAACTCATTCTCTTGCTGTAATCTTTAATTCTCTATCCTGATCTTACACTCAGTCACCGTTTCATCTCTTTCAAACATCATTACTTTCGCCTTTCATTCCCTTCATTTTTAAACATCATACCGGAAAATTACTTATTTTTGCAGCTATTCTACCGACGATGATAGTAAGACTTAATTGTCAGCGTACAACATGCACTTAAGAAGTAACTTTTCGATTCGCAATCCTCTTTATCATCTTTTATATCCCTAACATAACTTTCTTTAAATAAATGAAACACCCAAGGCGAAGCACACATTAAGCAGGGCTTAACACCCCTGTGGATGCTAAACCAGTCAGTGTAGGCTCTATTTATCCTAACGCAAGCTAAAGTCCCTAAAGGGAACCCAGTGGTCGCGTCAATTGGCTGTCCACTCCATAAACGGACATTGTGTCCCACAAATCATTCCTCCTTACTATAAAAGCATTTCCTAAATCTAAGAAGGCACAGAACTCTGTTAAGCCAGGACCTATCTGTGACATTATACGTAGTGATAAGATCGTAATCCACAAATCCCATTCCCTTTCTTCAAATACCATGCCAACACATCCAAGATTTTTTATTCTCTGTCTCCCTATATACCCTTTCAATCAATATTTTTGCATACAGAATCAACGATACTTAAGAGGCTGATGCCACGGTGAATGTTGCGGACCTGGAGAGAGCCTTTGTCTTTATGCAAAGGAACTATGACCACTCCGTTCCAGTTACCTGGCACTGTACCGCAACACCAGCACTCATTGAGGAGTTGGTAAATCTCAGTTGCAGCCTCTCCCAATGAGCGCCACAACACTCGGTTCTCGGACTTCCTCCTCCAACCGGCTACCCGCCTACGGTCCAGCGGGCAGGAGGGCGTCCCACCCTGCGTCTGTCTGTTCGTGGTCTCCACTCGAGAACTCGTCTACCCCAACTGTTATCGATTCTTCGGCAGATATGACCAGCCCACTGCCACTTCAGCTTGCATATTTTGACAGCTATGTCGGTAACCGTAGTCTTCTGACGGATAACCTAATTTCTGATATGGAGAGAGCTATGCTTGAGGTTTCTTTGATGGATATCAGATATTTGATGGATGGTGGACCAGTCCTACCGTCAGTGTCCAGGTCTCTGCAACATACGTCCTCACTGGCAGGACTCACTTTTGTCTTCAGGCTCTGAGGAATGCCCGAGGAGAATATGTGACGAAGTTTCCCGAATTTCCCGTTCTTAGCATGCCTTAAGAAACTGCGACATTCAGTTTTGTGTCTAGAACTATAAGCAGATTATCGTTGCATTATTATAATTGATAACTAAAATTTATCTTAGAAAATAGAAACAAAATAATGGAAAAATACAATTTTCATGGAAAAATTTATTCAGGAAAGCATAAATCCGACATCGTAAAGAATATAAAGTCCACTTAAAATAGCAGGATTTCCCACTTCCGACAAAATTTTGAGTACTAAGTTCAGTGATCATTGTTGAATCTCCCACTACCAACAAAATTTATAATACCAAGTCCAGTTAACATTGTTGGATCTAACTCTTCCGACAAAGTTAATCTGGGATTTGACGGTTAATAATGTCACATGTGCCTTTTTTCACCTTTCCTATCAAAAATGCTAACTTTTTATCTTACTACCTTGTAGCACATTTAAAACTAAGTCACCATGCCGAATTTGGTTAAGATAGATAGAGTAATGTAAATTTTAGAACTATTTTAGTCATATTTAAAACTTAAAACGGCTCTACTGAAAAGTAGCGGTTTTTCACTTACGACATTGTTAATTGCTACAGTCGGTCTCTGTCATCTCTCATTTCTCATCTTTTATGAAAACTCATAAGTCAGAATCAAACTTTATTCAATCAACAGTATCAGCACTAGCACAAATTTACACACAGACACAACTAGTACACGTCAAATCTTATGTACCTAGGTAACTTTCATCAGTTTGCCATGTACCAATCACGAACAAAAATATCATCACAATGATTTATTCTGATATACCATTCGAGTAATCACCTATCACCACGGTTAATCCAAACCGAACTCAAAGACGCACCTCCACCTCATGTGGATTGCACGCGTGTATCACACGCTACGGTCACACAAGACCACGACTACAACCAGAGCCTTACACAAGCACGAGCTCTACACCCACTCTCTTCCACAAAGAGAAGTTGTCTTACCTCGGCTCAGCTACTGGTTAAGTCGAATTAATACGGTCGATAGTAACCACTCGAATCCACCCAAAGTCAATCTTCATCATTCTCTACATCATCGTCAATATTGATTGGTACATCGCTCGCTGGCATCTTTCTTAACCTATCGTGAGTATTTGTAAGTTAATTTATAGCCTTTAGTCGATAACGATCACCATCTAAGACCTCGATTACTTTAAAAGGACCTTTAAATTTTGCATCTAGTTTAGTTTGATTTCGCTCTTCATTTTCTAGCAAAACAAAATCACCAATCTCAAAATTCAATACTTTGGCCTTAGTCCTATCAAAACGAGTCTTATCATAGTCAGCTCTCCTCTGAATATTCTCTGACGCAGTTTCGCGAACGCGTTCCCGACGGTATCAGTGCTGCAATGTAATAGTGACCGGCTCGTTGCCATTAGAATAGAACACGCACAGCGTTCTATGTTGGTGTTCTCGGTGTATATGCCTACGGATGCGATTAATAACATAATTGAGTTTACTGAGTGCATAAGTGAAGTCATTGCGATAAGTGATAACAGTAATGTTGAATCAGTGTTCGTACTGGGTGACTTCAACGCGCATCCGGGTGAGCGCTTCGCTAAAGAGTTGTTATCGGTGTGCGGGACCCAGTCCTGGTCGTGTGTGGACATGGAGCTTCTTCCGAAGGACACATACACTTTTGAGAGTACCGCCAACGGAGCTCTGCGTTGGCTAGACCACTGTGTGGTGAGTAGCGCGGCTCGGCCTACTGTTATTAAAGCTTCTGTTTTGTATGGTATTTATTTGTCGGATCACATCCCATTGTTAATAGAATGCAATATTAATTTAATTATACCTAAAGTAATAGACAAAATTTTTACTTGTAATTCAGTAAAATGGGGTGAAAGAAGTAGTGATCAAATTAATGAATATTCCAGCTTCTGTCATTCTAAATTAAGGTTGATAGATTTTTGTGACGTTTTTCGCGACTGCGCACATAAAAAGTGTAATAATCACGACCATTTCTTGGAATTAGATACTATGTATACTCGTATAGTGAATATTTTAAAGGAAGGTGCTGAGCGCACTTATTTATGTAAAAATAGACGTAAAAATCGTCGCAAGTACATTACGGGCTGGAATAAGTATGTACGTGACGCTCACAGAGAGGCTCGACTGTGTTACCAAACATGGTTGTCGTATGGTAAACCTTGTAGTGGCTATATTTATAATAAAATGTGTGAGACAAGAAAAATATTTAAAAAGAGGCTTAAATATTGTCAGGACAATCAGCAGCAGATAAAAATGGATATCTTGGCCAAGCATCACACTGAAAAGAAATTCAGTACATTCTGGAAAGCTACAAATAAATTAAATCCGAGGTCGAGCCCCCCCGTGAGCGCTGAGCGTGGCGGGCGCGCATGAACCGACTGATATTGCTAACGCATTCCGGCTTCATTTCAAGGTCGAATCACCGCTTACTGTGCCGGTGGGCGATGCTGAGGCCAACACTGACTGGGATGTCTCTAATATCTACACGGCTCGTGATATTGCGACTATTATAAATAAGATGGAAAGGGGTAAATCCCCCGGGCATGATGGCCTCAGTATCGAGCACCTAAAGTATGCGGGGGTTCACCTACCACGAGTACTGGCTTTGTTTTTTAACTTGTGTATTAGTCACTGTTATTTGCCGGATGGCCTTATGTATACGGTGGTAGTTCCGATTGTTAAAAACAAGACAGGCGATGCCTCCGACATTTCCAACTACAGGCCAATTTCCTTGGCCACCGTCATAGCTAAGGTCCTGGACAGTCTGCTTGATAAACAACTAGCAAAACACCTCGAGCTGCACGACGCCCAGTTCGGCTTCAGGCCTGGGCTGTCAACGGAGAGTGCTATACTGTGCCTCAAGCAGACTGTACAGTACTATACTAAGAGAAGGACGCCAATTTTTGCCTGTTTTTTTTGGATCTGTCGAAGGCATTTGACCTTGTAAATTATAATATTCTGTGGAATAAATTAGAAAAAGAAACAACTTTACCACACGAGACACTGTCGATACTTAGGTATTGGTATAGTAGTCAGCGTAATACTGTGAAATGGGTTAGCTCGCAATCTGATGTGTACCGGCTGGAGTGCGGGGTAAGACAGGGGGGGCTGAGCTCGCCCCGCCTCTTCAACTTTTATATAAATAAGCTAATCGTTGAGCTCAGCAGCGCCAATATCGGATGTCATGTTGACGGAGTCTGCATCAATAACATCAGTTATGCTGATGATATGGTGCTGCTGAGCCCATCGATTGAAGCTCTGAATAGACTGATCAGTATCTGCGAGTCATATGCGGCGGCTCAGGGGCTCAAATATAACGTTACAAAGAGCGAGTTCATGGTCTTCAGGGCGAGAGGCATGGAATATGACAGTATTCCGTGTGTCTCGCTCTGCGGATCATCCTTGCGCAGAGTTACCCAGTTTAAATATTTGGGCCACTGGGTGACGGATGACCTCAAAGATAACTGTGACATTGAACGGGAGCGTAGGTCGCTGGCTGTCCGCTGCAACATGTTAGCCCGTAGGTTTGCACGGTGTACGAAGCCAGTTAAAGTAACGCTGTTTAAAGCTTACTGTCAATCATTCTACACCTGCAGCCTATGGGTGGACTTTACCCAGCGGACATACAGCGACCTGCGTGTCCAGTATAATAATGCACTGAGGGTTCTGTTGGGGCTGCCGTGGCGATGTAGTGCTTCGGGGATGTTTATGGAAGCAAGTATAAATGGTTTTGCCGCCATCATTAGGAACAGATGTGCATCTCTGATGGCTCGCATCCGCTGCAGTACCAACAGCATCCTCAGTGTCTTTGCTGATCGATGGGACTCTCCATTGACTCAGAGATGGATGCGGTTACACACCAATTAACATATTCTTGTTGTATATATATGCCTACTAACACTAGATGTAAGAACATTGTATTACTAACTGCTATGGACTTCTTGTCTGATAATAAATAAATAATAATAATAATAATAATAATATTGACTTTGTTATCAACCTCACTACACATCAACGACAACGGTCTTGCGACTTTACCGATAAGTAACTCCAGTGGTGAAGCCTTTGTAACGCGGTTCAAGGTACAATTAATTGCAAGTTGTACTTCACCTAGAGCATCTTGCCATGATTTGTCGCCACTGGTCTCTACTGCAGTCAACATCGATTTCAAGACGCTCATGACCTTAGCTTAACAGGACCTCAGGATTTGATCGACCTCAATGTCATAATCTTTTTTTTTTAAACTCAACAAGTCTGGCAACCCGACAGATTAACAGTTCCAGGACTCGAACCTCGAAAATAATTCCACAGTACCGGTCACACTAACCTCATCCACGTAATGAAACATCTAGCCTCTAAACTTTGAAACTACAGGCATAGTTTAAACGAAAACAGCTCACCAGATTAATGCAACATCCCAGCAGGCGCGCTCACTACGCATAGATCGACCCTCTTCTCCTTGGCTGCACCGGATCCACTCGCTCCTCCACTGGCAGCATCCTGGTCCTCTCTGCGACGCTTTGGACAGCTGGATGCGAAGTGTCCCTGGCTCTGGCAGTGGAAGCCAGTGACCGCAGTCTTCACTGTAGAAGGAGGCGGCATCCTCTTGAAATTGTCGCTTGATTGGGAAGGGGAACGCTCTTCTGGTCTTCTCCAACCACGTCTTCTTTGTAGGCAGAACGTGGACTCGTGCCCTAATTTCCCACGGTTGCACTTTCTGGGAACGGGGACACTGTAGCTGCGCATTTTCTTACTATCGGGGTAGTCGTCGCTATTAGCTACTTTCCGTTTTAGAAACGAAACAGCATTGAGCTCTTACTGAAGCTGGTTGCGCGTAGTCACTTCCGTAGTGAAAGCCAGTCGTTGGACACGTCGGTCAAATCGGGAAACATGTGCCAACACTGTAGCCAAAGCAAGCTGTTCGGTATTCATATTCTTCCAGCGTGACATGATTGCAGTCATCAGCGAGGCAGCATAAGTAGCAAGGCACTCATTTTCTGTCACTCAAATGAATTAGGAATGAAGCTGTATTTCTGGGCACTCGTACCTTGGTATGAAAAGCTCCGTGAAGTCACTCCATGTCATCCAGGTGTTAGCCAAATTTTATACTAGTGGGAATTTATTTTTCATGGTCTGGCAACTCAAAAATATAAAAGTTGGTCGGGTAGTAGGGTTTATTAAAAAATAAAATATGGCGAATTTTTCACTCGGCAACGGAACGATTCGGCTGGTCTTGATTCTGTTGTCTGGTACTTAACTACGATAAGAAGACATTAATAAATAGTGATCCAGAGAAAGGTGTTTTCTTACAAGTCGGAAGCGAGACAAATCTACGTGCCTGATCAAAGGCCGTTCGGACTACAGTATCTGCTGCTGCGTGTTTTCAGGTCAGACTTTTGATATTCCATATTGTTCACCTCCTGAGGCTGAAGAACTCCAATCTGTGTTTTCGGTACATGTGTGACAATGTGTGTACTTACTTTACTTATGCGGAAGTGAACATAAAATTGTCCCATTGGTTATTGTGATTACCTATTTCTGGCAAAGTGTTACGTATTTCCCGGGCTCCATGAGCTTGATAAAGTGATTATTTGATAATGAAGTGAACTAAAATTGACCATTGATTGTAGTGCTTATAATTTCGGGCCAAGTGTAACATATTTTTTGGGCCACGTGATTTCTGGTGATATTCAGTTGTATTTGTACCGCATACATGAGCATTATTTTAATTTTATGCTCACAATTTAATGAAATTGCTTAATTGGTGTGAGTTGTGATTAGTGAAGTAGCTACTTATAACGGAACACTGATCGTTTAAACACTTGGTTACTATAAGTACTTTACATGCTAAACCGATGATAATATTAATCAAATATATCATAGAATCTTCCTTTATTTTATATTTAGTGAATGATTAATCGAATTAATCCGATGTTTTTTTTGTAAGAGTTAATTCCTAATGTAATATAGTGAATGTGAGTACTTATATTGAGGTTATTGATATCTTTTGGTTCTGTTTTGTATATTATAAGTGTTGGCCGTGTTTTATTTTGAATCGCTTTGGAGTTTACTGTCAGTTAAAAGTAAAAATTAAGATTAATAATGGGTAAAACAAAAAAAAGTCGACGTCGCAAGCGAAGTGAAAGTTCAAGTACTGAATCAGTTTCAAGTGATGATAGCAATGTACGGCGAAGATCTAAACACAGCAAACGTCGACGGTACAATCGGAATCATCATCAATTTCATAAATTCTGTTCTGACACTTTCTGACTATTTTTTTATTTATCATATAAAATTGATTAGTACGTATTAAGAGATGACCTCTATATAATATGTCCCAGGGCATGCCACCGCCTACACAGCTGAAAAAATGCTTCTGCTTATTTTTTTACATGATAAGTATCATCAGAAATATCAATGTCATTTGAAAATGACCCATTTGTTGGTTGGCATGTAAACAAAGTTTAAATGTCACTTGTCAGTGTCATTTATGTTTTTTTTGAGACTAAGGCAATAGACAAAAAAAAATTGAGCCTAATATGTGACGCCACTTCCGGTTTTAAAATAATTAACTTTAAAGTTAAAAATAACATGCAAAAATTAATGTACATACAAAATAAAAAAATACGGGTCCTCTTATTTTTTATAAACTTTCCGAATAGCTAATAAAAATATAGGGTAAAGAAAATGAAATGTTGTCCATTGTTAGGGTAGGTTTTTACCTACTTATTCTTATCGTGTATAAGTTCCCGTTTTATTTTTATTTTATTTATTTTTTTATTTATATACCTATATATCTTAAAAATGTACATTTACTAATATGTTACATAACTTGTTTTAATAGATTTATCTCACAGCTGATGTTACTTAATTAATCCCACATTTATTCATATGTTTCAATAGATTGTAAGTCTTGTAAACGTTATTATTTATGATTGTTTAGCCTAGGATTAATGTACACTGGGTTGTTAAATAATCGTGTAAGTTTATGAAAATAAAGACCTTTTAAAACAAAACAAAACAAACAATCGGAAACATCGTAGGGAATCCAGTAGTCGAACAGGCTCTGATAGCCATTCCTGTTGTGCTGCTCGTAGCCAAAATCGTGAGATAGCGCAAACACCACCGTTACCAACTCAGTTACCTGTAAACTTACAAACACAGGTACATCTACCAGAACAAATGCCAACTCAGGTACATGTACCAGAACAACTGCCAGCTCAGGTACCTACTATACTGCAACCATTATTGCCAGTTCAACCGAATAATAATTCAACACAAATATCGATGGCAATGAGTAACCAACAACAGTTTGCTAATCCAAACTTTTGGGCACAAAATAATTTCCCAGTTGCATTTAGTGTCGTACCCGAGTTTGACCCAAGTGACAACAGCCAGACCGTTGAGAATTGGATAAATAAAGTAAACGAGTGCGCACAGATTTATTCATGGAACGATCGTCAAATTTGTCACTACGCCCTTCCAAAACTGAATGGTCTCGCTAAAAAATGGTACCAGGGATTGCCTTCTGTGCTATTCACTTGGGCGGAGTGGACACAGAAACTTAAATTGGCATTTCCATCTAACGAAAATTATGGTGACTTGTTAGCTGCCATGCTAAAGTACCGATGTAGGTTTAACCAATCGTTGGAACACTATTATTATGACAAAATGACACTAATCAATAAATGCGAAATATCAGGGGCAAAAGCTGTTGGGTGCCTTATTCATGGTATTGACGATAAATTTGTAAGGATGGGCGCAGGTGCAAGTATGTTTACAGAACCGGAGCAGGTTCTTAATTATTTGCGGACCGTATCACAAAGTGAGGCCAATGCTCAAACTCGCGGTAGAAATACTGGTCAAAGTAGGCAACCTTATAGACCCCAGGTAGATCAGTCACGTAATAATCAGGATAGTACCTATAATTACAATACGGGTCAAACAGTCAGATGTTTCAACTGCAATGAGATAGGGCACATTAGTTTAAAATGTAATAAACCAATCAAGAAATGCAGCCTTTGTTTCAAATTTGGACATATTACGAAAGACTGTCGAAGAAATAGTAGCTCAACATCACAAGAGACTAATAAGGGTCCCACTAGAATGGAAAATAACCAAACTGTTCTATGCATAGGTGATAGAGACTCTGGTAACAGAAAGTTCTACAAGAATGTAAAGGTTGATGACACAGAGTTACAAGGGTATGTTGACTTAGGTAGCAAATGTAGTATTATTCGTGAGTCTGAGGCAATGAAGGTGACGTCTTCTAAATGGGTAACTACTGACTTACCAATATTACATGGATTCGGAAATTCTTCTGTGAAACCATTGGGAAAATTTAAAGCTAATATAGAATTAGATTCTGTTAGGGCTGAAACTGAAATATTAATTGTTCAAGATCATTACTTGCATACTCAAATTCTAATCGGGCAATCTTTTACCGAGAAGCCTAACATAATTGTTTTAAAAACGACTAATGAATTATTGTTTATGAATTCACCCGAAACGAATGAGGCCAAGGATAAAATAAAGTTAACAGCTTTAGAGGATATATTAATCCCATCAGGATTTACAGTACCTGTCGATGTAAGTACGGATGACGACCACCAGGGTGCTCTTTATGTTGAGTACAGTCATAGGCATCTCCCTAATAATGAGTACCTAATTCTGCCTGGTATTTATAATTTCGATGGCGGTAGGGGATATATTATGATTTCAAACTTGTCACCTAACGTTTTGAATATACAAAAATCGAATTTACTCGCAAGGGGATATAAGTACAATGAATTCAAATCGGAATACATTGGTAATATAACCGAAGGCCAAGCCTGTGAGCCACTCCCTCTTGATGACATCACCATAAGTGCAGATGTGCCAGAAGAGAATCGACAACAGTTAAAAAAATTGTTAGATAAATATCGTGATTGTTTTGCTATGAACCTAAGTGAAATTGGCAAAACAAATCTATCAGAAATGACAATAACATTGACAGATGAAAGGCCGGTAGTCTATAATCCTTATAGAATGTCACAAATTGAAAAACAAGAATTAAATAGGATTATAGATGATCTATTAAGTAATGGCATAATAAGAGAAAGTACTTCTCCTTATTCAAGTCCTGTGATATTAGTTAATAAAAAGAATGGTGAAAAAAGGCTCTGTATTGATTATAGGGCATTAAATAGAAAGACCCTTAAGGAAAAATACCCGTTACCTCGTATAGAGGATCAGTTGGATAGTTTAGGTGGTAATAAATATTTCACAAATCTGGACCTTTTTTCGGGGTATTACCAAGTGCCAATGAGCGAGTCGAGTAAATCACTTACAGCCTTCATTACTCCAGACGGCTTATATGAATTTGAGAGAATGCCCTTCGGGCTTGCTAATGCTCCGAGTGTATTTCAAAGAACGATGAACCGTTTGCTGAAAGGACCTGGTAATATGAGGTCTAATATGGCTATTGCTTATATGGATGACCTTTTAGTTGTGTCCAAAACGTTTCAAGAAGGATTGGTAAAGTTAGAACAGGTTTTACAACTGTTACGATCAGCTAATCTTACCTTAAATCTGAAAAAGTGTAACTTTTTCCAGACGAACATCAATTATCTCGGTTACGAAATAAGTGCCGAAGGGATTCGTCCGAACTTGACTAAAATTGAGGCAGTCGCCCAATTTCCCACACCCACTAATGTCCATGAAGTTCGCCAGTTTGTTGGACTAACGAGTTACTTTCGACGTTTTATCCAAAATTATTCTGTTATTGCGAAACCATTAACAGTACTTACCAAAAAGAACGTTGCTTGGCATTTTGGTGAGCCTCAAATAAATGCGTTTAACGAACTAAAAGCTAAGCTAGTAAGTAGGCCTGTATTAGCTCTTTATGATCCAGATGCGGAGATAGAAATTCATACCGATGCCAGTAAAATTGGTATCGGTGCAATATTATTACAGCGTAATAGGACGACAGGGACTTTCCAACCCAAAGCGTACTTTAGCCGCCAAACAAGCGCCGAAGAAAGTAAAATGCATTCGTACGAACTAGAAACATTGGCGGTGATAAGTGCATTGACACGGTTTAGGGTCTATGTGTTAGGTAAAACTTTCAGAGTTGTTACTGATTGCGCTGCAATTCGAAGTACTATGACGAAACGCGACTTAGTTCCGAGAGTGTCTAGATGGTACATATTGATGCAGGAGTACGATTTTGTAGTGGAACATCGCGATGGCAACAAAATGAGCCACGTTGACGCTCTCTCTCGCAATCCAATTGAAACAGATGTAATAACAGAATCTAAGGTTATAGACGTTTTCAAAATTGATGATGACGCTTGGCTTCAAACAGTTCAAGAGCAAGATTCAGAGTTACAACGTATCATTAATATTTTAAATGACCCAGAAACTAAAGACATCGTCGATATTCATAGCAATTATACGATAAAGAATGGTCGTTTGTATAGAGTAATTACTGACAGAAATGGTGAAACTAATTTGAAGTGGGTAGTGCCTAAATCGGTCCGATGGCAAATAGTTCGCATGAATCACGACGACGTTGGTCATTTCGGGTTTGACAAAACGTACAGTAAAATAAGTCAGGTATATTGGTTCAAAAAAATGAGGCGCTTTATAAAGAAATATTGTGAGTCATGCCTCAACTGTGCTCATAATAAATTGCCTACAGGTTCTAAACAGGGATTTCTACACCCAATACCCAAAGTATCTAAGCCCTTTGATACTCTTCACACTGATCATTGTGGTCCTTTTCCCATGAGCAAGAAAAAGAACGTGCATATCTTAGTTATCATTGACGCATTTACTAAGTTCATTTTCATAAAACCTGTGAAAAATTTGAAGAGTAGTACTACGGTTCAAGTATTCAATGAATATTTCTCAATATTTGGAGTGCCAAGACGCGTTATATCGGACAGAGGTACAAGTTTTACTAGCAAAGAATTCGAAGATTTTCTGTTAGAAAAGGGCGTAAAGCATGTTCTAAATGCTGTAGCCTCCCCAAGGGCTAACGGACAGTGCGAACGGTATAACCGCACCATTATTCATGCATTGACATCCGCGATCCACGGTAAAGCTGAAAACTTATGGGACACGGCTATACCACAAGTGCAATGGTCAATTAATAATACAATTAATAAAGGAACAGGGCATACTCCATCTGAAATGCTTTTCGGCGTTCAGACAACTGGTGTTTCGGACGGAATCATGAATGAAATAGTTTCCGAGATTCATGAGCCTGTAGATCGTGCTGAAGTTTACGATGACGCTACGGTTAGAGTAGCTTCAAATCAAGAAAAACAAAAAGAATATTTTGACAAGAAACGCAAAATTGCCACGCGATATAAAATAGGTGATTTAGTTCGGGTGGAAAAAGAGATACGCACAGAGGTTGGTCATAGTAGAAAACTACTGCCTAAATGTGTAGGGCCATATAGGATTTCAAAGGTGCTAGACAATGACAGGTATGAGATTGAAGACACCCCAATAACAAAAAAGGAGGGTTGCAAAATTTACAGAGCTACATATGCGGTCGATAAATTGTATCCCTGGCTTGTTTTCAGTAACGACGTCATATCAAGTGATTCAGAGTAAAACATGTATTACTTATATAACAATAATTACGAGTATATAAAATTATACCTGTAGTGTATGGGTGTGTGCGTGTATCTATGACATGCACGCATACACCTATGCACTCTGTCGTCTCGGGCACACGCTCAGGTGAGTGGTAAGCTGGTGGGGCAGCGGGGGCTCTCTGCCCTGCTTGCCTCCACCAGCGACGGACGTATTGCGTGTGTGCGGAGCCGATACCTAACTGTTGCTGTGCTGTATCTCGTGTGTCCTTAACGAAGGACACTACATTTTGGCGACGAGGACAAACAACAAACTGTGAGTACATTATTTCGTACCTATTTTGAAAAAAAAAGAAACAAAGGTATTGGCGGGCTGCATTAGTTAATGACTCAGCGGTCCACACTACCATATAGCAAATAGGTATCTTATTGTAATGGCTGGGCACAAGGTATTTTCAATATACCTACTCACCTAATTACCTACCCAAATGGTTGAAAACATGATAGATAAACAAAGTGCACTGTGACTGTTCCATAGAAGATAAGGTTATTTATTTCAGTTTTATCAGTGATCATTGTATTATAATAAGTAGAAAAAAATAAATAAACATTAAGTATTTATTTATTGGGTACTAATACGTAAACAATTGTGTACTTAAGTAGTTTCAGAAAATGTGGGTTACTACTAAACATGCTTATAAAAGTACATATACATACACATTAACTATTTTCATGTTTCATCGTTAAACTTCGTCGTTAATAAACATAGGATATTTTGGGGAAGAGTAGGTATAGTATAATTTAATGTGTCCACGATAGGGACTTATCATAGGGGTACCTGCATAAATAGTGTATCTTAGTCTATAAAGAAAAGACAGTAGATTATTATTATTTTTTATTAAAAACAATTATGTATTTACATAGTGAAGCTAATAGAACCAAGACTATAATATATATAATATACCTAATATAAACGTGTACAAAATATATAATAAGATAATGAAATTACTCCTACAAACTGACGGGTAGAAACATGTTCTATATAACATGTTTCCGTGTAGGTACATAATAGTATGAAACTAACTGCAGTGTGCAATATAGTGTGGATCAACTATTACAACAGATACGTACATCACTATCATAAATTCTCTATTCATCTACAGGTTGATCAATGGCAAACCTCACGTTAGAGAAATTCGAATGTGACGGCGAAACTGGATCAGTAGGTATACGATGGGAGCGCTGGAAACGGAGCCTGAATATTTACTTGGAAGCCGCCAAAATAGACACAGCTGCTCAGAAACGTGCAAGCTTGTTACACTTTGGAGGACCCGAGCTTCAGGAGATATTCTTCAATATACCTGGAACCGAAGACGGCGCAAGTAATGAAGGAGACGTGTTCACGTCTGCAATTGCTATATTAGATGCTTATTTTGCTCCTAAACAAAGCAAACGTTTTGAAAGACACATCTTTCGACAGATAAAGCAAGAAGAAGATGAGAAATTTGAAAAATATCTAGTAAGATTAAGACAGCAAGCTAGCAAATGTCAATTTACTGATGTAGAAGACCATCTAATCGACCAGATCACAGAAAAATGTTATTCAGAAGACTTACGGAAGAAGATACTTCGATCTGGTGACAAGATCACCCTGAATGACATAGTGTCAGAAGCTAACGCGCTGGAAGCAATACATCGGCAACTCGAAGGATTCGATCGCAAAGGACATAACCACACAACTCAAGCAGTTAATGCTATGGGAACAAAAAAGACAGAAAATGAGACGCAGAAGAAGAAAGAATGTTTTAGATGTGGTAGCTGGAGTCACCTTGCCTACGATGACAGATGCCCGGCAAAAGGAAAGAAATGTCTGCAATGCGGGAAGATAGGGCACTTTAAGGCACATTGTAAAACCAACCCATTGAAGAGGAAATTCGAGGAAAAGACAAAACAAGATAAAAGCAGGCAAGATGCAAAGAAATTTAAAAGATCAGATAAAGAAGTAAGAAATATAGAAGAATACGAAGGAAAACACTCGGGGGATGACACTGTCGACTACGTGTTTAACATTGACGATGATGCAGTAGTTGCCTGTAAAGTAGGCGGAGCAGAAGTAAACATGTTGATTGATTCTGGATGCAAACACAACCTAATTACGGATAAGACATAGACAGAATTGAAGAAAAAGAAAGTTAAGGTTACAGACCAGATACCAAGGCCCGAAAAGACTTTTTTAGCATATGGGAGTAAGACTCCACTGAAGTTATTGGGGTCTTTTCGGTCTGAAATTTAAATAGCAAACAAAAGCAAGAACACCATCTTCTACGTGGTAGATGGAGGAACCCGCGATCTTTTAGGAAAGCAAACAGCCATTGAATTAGGGGTGCTGAAAATTGGACTACAAGTCAACCAAATAGGAGAGCAGAGTTTCCCAAAATTTAAAGATGTGCTGGTGCAAATTCCAATAGACAAGCAAGTGACTCCGATTGCACAGCCTCATAGAAGAATCCCTATTCCCCTAGAAGAGAAAGTGAATGCAAAGATAGAGGAACTTCTTAAAAAAGATATTATAGAGAAAGTCGATGGGCCTTCGAGTTGGATATCTCCTATTGTCCCAATACTAAAAGAGAGTGGAGATATTCGCCTTTGTGTAGATATGCGACGCGCGAATTCAGCGATATTGCGGGAAAATCATCCTCTCCCTACGATGGACTGTTTATTACCAAAGGTACATAAAGCAAAAGTATTTAGCAAACTGGACATACAAGACGCATTCCATCAGGTTGAAATACACCCAAATTCGAGACATATAATCACATTCATTTCGAGCAAGGGCCTTTACCGTTACAAGAGGCTAATGTTTGGTATCACTTGTGCACCTGAAATATTCCAAAAAACGCTGGAACGAGTACTAATAGAGTGCGAAGGAGTGATAAATTTCATAGATGACATTTTAATCTATGGAGAGACACGAGATCAACATGATCAGAGACTGAAAAAAGTGATGGATGCTTTAGACAAGAACAATGTTGCACTGCGAAAAGAAAAGTGTATCTTTAATACGGATAAAGTTCACTTTTTAGGTCATGAGCTTACTGAACAAGGTGTTCGACCTCTGGATAAATATATGGATACAATCAAAGAGTTTAGAGCTCCGGAAACAATATCCGAATTACAGAGTTTTCTCGGACTCATCAACTATGTTGGGAAGTGGATTCCAAATCTCGCTACAACAACAGAACCGTTAAAAGAACTGTTGCGGCAAAAATCGGGAAGAAATACAAATATTAGCGAGTTATGGGGACACAGTCAGCAAACAGCTTTTAATACTTTAAAAGCTGCGCTTGGTGACATACCTAACCTGGGATATTACAGCGTTACGGATAAGACTCTAGTATTTGCAGATGCTAGCCCTGTTGGTTTAGGCGCGGTGCTCGTACAACTTAATAAAGATGGCCCGCGCATTATTGCCTATGGAAACAAAACTCTAACGGATTGCGAAAGGAGATATTGTCAAACAGAGAAAGAAGCTCTGGCGTTAGTATGGGCGGTTGAACATTTTCACATGTTTCTGTATGGAAAGACGTTTGATCTGATCACCGACCACAAACCCTTGGAGGTCATATTTGGACCCAAGTCAAAACCATGTGCAAGGATCGAACGTTGGATATTAAGACTGCAATCGTACCAATACAGGGTGGTTTACCGCCCGGGAAAGAACAATATAGCTGATTCGCTATCACGGCTCTGCAAAGTACATAAGACATCAAATGATAGTGACTATGTGCAAATAATAGTAGAAGAACTAAGACCGGTAGCGGTTTCACTTAGCGAAATCGAAGAATACTCAAGACTTGACGAAGAGATACAGAAGGTAAAAAAAGGAATTTTCAATAACGATTGGGATGAAACAGTGAGAAACTACAAAATATTTGAAAATGAACTTTGCTTTTGTGGGGACATACTTCTTCGAGGTACCAAAATGGTAATTCCCAAACAATTGCGGGAACGTGTACTGACTGCTGCTCACGAAGGCCATCCGGGAATTGTGGCTATGAAGCTCAGACTTAGAACCAAAGTGTGGTGGCCTAGGTACGATAAAGATGCAGAGAAGATGGTCAAATGCTGCAGAGGGTGCACACTTGTATCTGCACCAAACCCACCTAACCCTCTTAAGAGAAGAGAGTTACCAAGTCATCCTTGGGTAGATATTGCCATAGATTTACTAGGCCCTCTACCTTCTGGGGATCACCTATTGGTAGTCATCGACTATTACTCACGCTATAAAGAAATAAAAATATGTCGGGATATTAGTAGCAAAGAGATGATCAGACTACTCAAAGAGATCTTCAGCCGCCTAGGTTGCCCCGTTTCAATGATCTCAGATAATGGCAGACAATTCGTCAGTGAAGAGTTCAACTCTTTCTGCAAAGGGAACAACACCAAATTGCTACATTCTGTCCCGTACATGCCTCAGCAAAATGGTGAAGTTGAAAGGCAGAACAGAGACATACTAAAAAGACTAAGGATATGTCAAGCCGAAGGAAACAAAAACTGGAAGGAAGCACTGCTGGATTACCTCAGTATGTACAATAGTACTCCACATAGCGTTACAGGGCAAGCACCGGCAGAAATGTTCTTCCGAAGAAAATTCAGGGACAAAATTCCTATGATAGAAGATGTTCATCATAGAGTAGAGGACATGGACATAAGAGATAAAGATAAAGAACAGAAAGATAAAGGCAAAGAATATGCAGACAGAAAAAGAAAAGCACATGACAGTGACCTAAGTCCAGGCGATAAAGTCTATGTAAGAAATATGAACAAAACAAATAAACTAAGTTCCAATTTTGAAGCCACATCACACACGGTTACTAATCGTGTTGGTGGAGATGTTGAATTACAAAATGATGAGACCGGTCATCAACTCAGACGTAACGTGATACATTTAAAAAGAGTCGAAGGCAATTGGGATGTTTTGCAAGATGCAGGTCGTGAAACAGGCACTGAAGGTGAACCTAGCGTAAAAAACCAGGATTATGAAGATTAAAAGGAAAAAAAAGAGAGATAGAGAGGTAGATGGATCAGTATGATGATTACAATTTAGGTGATTAGTCACAAGGAGGAAAAAGAAAAATCAATTAATTCAATCCTATTAGTCAATCATTGAAGTTCAAATAATAATTATAATTAAATGTTGGTATTGACAAGGTAGAAGCATCACTAGAGAAGTTAAGGTGCCTTTGTAGTAATAAAGGAAGGCAAGTGATTGAAAAATATAAACTATGATAAAATGGAAGCGAGGGAAGTGGAGGAAGCGAAGGAAGCAAATGAAGTGAAGAAAGCGAAGGAAGTGGAGGAAGTGAGGGAAGTAGAGGAAGTGAGGGAAGCGAAGGAAGCGAAGGAAGTGAAGGAAGCGAAGGAAGTGAAGGAAGCGAAGGAAGTTTCATACATAAAAATTATATTTATGAAGTTGGAAGCTTGAAGTTAATAGATACATTAAAATTAAATGATGATTTTGAGATGCAATTAAAAAGTTTTATTTGGATGTTCGACGACGAAGTTAATTATAAATTAAATAAATTAAAACAAGGAAGGGATGTAGTGTATGGGTGTGTGCGTGTATCTATGACATGCACGCATACACCTATGCACTCTGTCGTCTCGGGCACACGCTCAGGTGAGTGGTAAGCTGGTGGGGCAGCGGGGGCTCTCTGCCCTGCTTGCCTCCACCAGCGACGGACGTATTGCGTGTGTGCGGAGCCGATACCTAACTGTTGCTGTGCTGTATCTCGTGTGTCCTTAACGAAGGACACTACAATACCTAAATATATAATATAAGATAATGTGAATAAATATGTAAATATATAACATAGTATCATAGTAATTAATTCCTCTACCTACTTTTATCATGTTTTTAATTGTCGTGTTGTATGATGGTACTTAAACAATTGTAAACAACCCATGAAACAAATGTAAGTATTTTAGTATTTATGAAAGATGATTGATGATGATAATATGTTATGATTAAAAATGTGACGATAAATTGTGTGTTAAAATGCAAAAATCTTTGTTATGTGGAATAATGGTTAAGAGAAAAAGTAACAATTTTGTGATTGTATATATATAGAGGTATGCACAATCATTACAAATCATTTATAATACCTTATAATTATGTCAAGCGTAATGTTAGCCAAAGAGAAGATTTATGAGCGAAACCTAAGATGAACAGTGATACCTACTTTGTTATATGGAGATAATTATAAATCAAGTGAGTCGTCATTGGCTGCCTTTGAACGACATAAGTTTACAAAAGTGAGTCGTCATTGATAAGAGTCTTTGAGCGACATTAGTTAATAAGAGTGAGTCGTCATCGACAAGAGTCTTTGAGCGACATTAGTTAATAAAAGTGAGTCGTCATTGACAAGAGTCTTTGAGCGACATTAGTTGATAAGAGTGAGTCGTCATTGACAAGAGTCTTTGAGCGACATTAGTTAATAAGAGTGAGTCGTCATTGACAAGAGTCTTTGAGCGACATTAGTTAATACGAGTGAGTCGTCATTGACAAGATTCTTTGAGCGACATTAGTTAATAAGAGTGAGTCGTCATTGACAAGAGTCTTTGAGCGACATTAGTTAATAAGAGTGAGTCGTCACTGACAAGAGTCTTTGAGCGACATTAGTTCATAAGAGTGAGACATCAATGAAGAGAGTCTTTGAGCAACGTTTCAAAGTGTGAATCGGTAAAAATTGTAAAAGTAAGCTGATGTACAAAAGAATGCCATTAAATGCGGATTAATGTACATAAATTTATAAAATCTTTTAAGGTATAATCATAAAAATCTAAGCAAGAATGTTTTGTTATAGTGATGGTTAACAATTGTTACAAAAAATATGTGATTATTATTTGTGATGTATATGTATATTTATAAAAACTCTATAATACATTTGCATATTTAAAAAAAAAATCAATGTCAATGTGATATTATGTTTCAGTTTTCTGATAAGAAATTATTATTGTTATGATGATTGAGATTTGTACAATATGTTAATCTGTAATTTCTTTTAATTTTTGGCGCGGGGACGCGTCCAGAGTCAGGATTAGCCGAATGTTAGCCAAATTTTATACTAGTGGGAATTTATTTTTCATGGTCTGGCAACTCAAAAATATAAAAGTTGGTCGGGTAGTTGGGTTTATTAAAAAATAAAATATGGCGAATTTTTCACTCGGCAACGGAACGATTCGGCTGGTCTTGATTCTGTTGTCTGGTACTTAACTACGATAAGAAGACATTAATAAATAGTGATCCAGAGAAAGGTGTTTTCTTACACAGGGGAAAGATACAGTTGACAGCCACGTGGACGCATGACCTTTCAGAGCGCGGGTCAAGGCCACCATAAGCCGTGCGCCTAGCAGATTCTCGTCGTTGATGCACAGGTCCGCAGTCAACATCCAAGAACGTGCGTCGATATCGGATTTACTGGGATCGTAATCAGGTAACCTCAGCTCGGACGACGACGACGGCGTTTTCATAGCTCGAACAAGCGTCAGGAAATTCCGATTCTGTTGTTCTAGAAGCTGCTGCCATTTCTCGTAGTTCGTGTCGTGGTGTGAAGCACGTGGGGTGGCGTCTTCTGATCCCACTTCTGATGACGGGGAGGGGTCGTCCCGCCGGGCATCTCGTCTGGCGGTGGATTCATCAGGCGGGCGGAAATAATAGGCTCTTCGTGTAGTTCGTATCTTAATTGTTTAGAATACAATCAACACTTAATGTAACAATGCAAGATCGCGATGATGCAGACGGATTACTTTTAGAAACGCGGCAAGTTCGATACAGCACACTGTTTCCCGTGTCACGTCCAACTCGTCCAAGCTCCCAATCCAGAATGGTGGCGGCATGGCCCCTTTACTTTTTAAACGTCACGTGACCTCTTACTTTTTAAAATGTTGCCAGGGCTGTATCGACCTTACCCAAGGAAAATCCCTTGACGTTTCTGATTCGATTACGACGCGTTTACACGCTCAATCAACATCGATGCGGCGTTTGTCTGCCAACGCTGCGACATATATATAAAAGCCCGAACAACGGTAAATCCTAAGATTTACGCGTAAAACCTAAGATTTACCAACTCTTAATGGTAAAAGCCCGAAAGATTTTGCGATTCGCACTTTTACCACTATTCACTTGGTAAATCTTAGGATTTACATTAAGGCACGGTAAATGTTGAAAAAGCCAGGTTATCCTAACTAATATTATAAATGCGAAAGTAACTGTGTCTGTCTGTCTGTCTTTCTGTCTGTCTGTCTGTTACTCTTTCACGCCAAAACTACTGAACGGATTTGAATGAAATTTGATATACATACGGTCTAGACCCTGGAAAAGAACATAGGCTACTTTTTATTCCGGAATTCCCACGGGAAAACTTTTTAAGGCGAAGCGAAGCGCGCGGGAACAGCTAGTAACTTATAACTTTCGGTGACAGAATCTGCAATATTGGACACAAAACGGCCAAGTTCAGTAAAAATATTTTCGGAATGGCACCCGCAATTTATAATAAAATCCCAAATACCATACGACAGATTGATGATCTCAATGCGTTTAAACTTAAACTAA
The DNA here is from genome assembly GCF_932276165.1 of Plutella xylostella. Taxonomy (NCBI): domain Eukaryota; kingdom Metazoa; phylum Arthropoda; class Insecta; order Lepidoptera; family Plutellidae; genus Plutella; species Plutella xylostella. The sequence goes on from NC_064005.1 coordinate 9,544,839, forward strand.
AAAAATATCTTATCAATAAATCATATTATTCTATAAATGAATTCCTTCTTGACATTTACTAATTTTATTACTTATCACCATTTTAATTTAATTAGACGAATTTAATATATAATCATTCTTGACATAGACACACGCACACACATGGACAAACTTATTAATGAGTTCATTAGGTTTTTTTTTTTATATTTATTTTCATATAATTTTTTTTTTGCAACAAAATTATTATTTGGCTCAAATTTTTATATGTATTTTTTCTTTTATCTTTGTAGTTATTGCATGTCATATGTAGCATGGACTTTAATTTTTAAAATATTTGTACGCCCTGTGGCATAGCATAGCGGAACTTTGTTAATATTTACCACCTTACCATTAACCTGTGTTAAACAAATAAATGATTTGATTTGATTTGATTTGATTTGAATTTTGTAATGAGAAATATGTTATCAGTGTGTGTTGTGTAAACTGCTGGTGTTCCATATTTGATAAATAAATAAATAAATAAAACCTCCGTAGTCTAACAAAGCGTCCGTATATAGTCGAGCGGGCTTCAGTGATCGTAACTGATCACTGAGGTTTAGCAACAACCAGCATGGTCAGCCATTGGATGGGTGACCGATTTCAAGTGGTTCTTTTCTGGATGCTTTCGTGCTTCGGACGGCACTTTAAGCCGTGGGTCCCGGTTTCTGCTTCGGCAGCAGTCGTTAAGCCTAGTCAGAGGCCTTCGGGCGGCTTGAAAACGACTGACAGTCGGGTTGCCCACTTACCCGACAACTCTCTCAGCACAAGCTTGCTTGTGTTGGGGTCCACCAACCCGCACTAGGCCAGCGTGGTGGACTAGATCGAAACCCTTCCTTCATTGGAAGGAGACCCGTGCCCCAGCAGTGGGGACGTAATGAGTCGTGATGATGATGATGATAACTTATAACTAACCGAACTTAAGAAATATTTATTATTGCAAATTATTTTACTTCCGGTTTCCGTGTTCAAATTATCGTTCAGTGAATGAGTGATCATAAAGTTAATTCGCATCTATTACTATACACATAAATACCATAATTCGGTGCATTACTTCGCCCAAAAGTTGATGAATGACCTTGACCATATAAAAATAATATAAATTCTGAAAGAAAATAATTTAAGTTTTTGATTGAAATAAATGAATAGGTAATAATTAATCTTTGTTTTATTCCCAAAACCAACTTTTACTAGGTGTCAGTGGTAAAACCTAGCATTTACCAAATTCTAATGGTAAAAGCCCGAAAAAATGACCCATTTTCACAAATCCTTACATTTACCAACTCATGTTGGTAAATCCTAAGATTTACTGGTAAATCCTAGGATTTACCGTTGTTCGGGCTTTTACAGTAACATAATATATTAGTTAGAAAGTTAGGATTATGGCCACGATCGTAATTCTAGAAGACGTAGTCAGAGGTACTCGCAGTTTTCACCTGGTTTACGTAGTACCTAGTTTAAATAATATCTTTGCTTTTAAGTATTTTTCAGGATATAGCAACGGACGCAACTGAAAAACATGTTCTGTGTCGGAGAAATGTGTATGATGTAGGTACCTACCTATCGAGAGTATCGTATGTAACGTAACGTTTAAATTTGTTTAGAATACCTGCCTAATTAGCGTTATGTAAGGGTTTTATGTAGGTGTGTTACTAATTTATCAAAACGTATTAAATTTATTTACGTCCATAAATGTAAAATTGGACAATAGATAGACATATAACATTTAACAAAATTCTAATTTAACATAGGTATAATATTAATCCAAAAAGCTCGGTAAACTAAATGTGAAGCAATTAATGAGTTTAATGCTATTATGTGCTATTGATAATGTTTTTGATCTATGTATTATTACTAGGTAGGTTAGTACTATTTAAAACAAACATGTATACGATTCCAGTGATTACATAACATATTAAAAAGCGTACTACACCATTCCATCGTCGGATATGAAGATGATGATAATAATTCATTTATTTTTTCAGCAGGTGTGGTACCCTGACTTGCGACTGTTATAGTGTTACTAGAATAACATAATTATAGTCATCTAACCCAGTGGCTGGAATAATGAACTGATCTAATGCTTACTGAACGGATCACTTCAGGTCAGTTTACACAAGTCAAGTATACTTCGGTTCCCTAGGGATGACAAAAATGCTTAGAGCTTCATTTACAAGTACATACAATAGTTCTCCACCAATCGAAAGTTGACTGGAAAAAATTGCTTCCTATAGGCAATAATCCCGACTTTATGTGCAATTAAATAAGTAATTAAAGTCTGTTTGTTAATCTCATAATAACATAATTTGACCATTTTACGTGCAATAAGTTGGTTATAAAGAAATCAATCCTAGCATGGGGGTTTCACAGACACACATTGTCAAACTTACAACACCCGCTTTTGCAGTGGTTACTAAACATGACCTAAACTAAATTTGAATGTCGGGAACATGTCAACTGTGAAATATTTATGACAGAGTTGGTAATCCATCTTGTTTGACTTCAGCGGGTGTTATTTTTTGGCGTAGGTGTAATTAAGTTGTAATGACCACATAGCTTTCCGTTTTATCCCAAAATTAGACGAAAGTTATTTTGTTAGACCTATCAAATACCTTATGCACCTATCAAACACCCATTCTACCGGTTAAAACTTATTTGTGGTAATACAGTTAGGTATAAAACCTTTTGTTTAAATAGCTGAAACAGTCGCCATGTACCAGGGCAACAAAGGTTCACAGTAGGTCGAAACTCTCCTCTGACACTCTTGTGCACTCCGACCGACTGGAAAAGACGTTGTATTTATTCTCCAACAGAAGTTGTCACTTTAGTTGCGAAGAGTCCCACAGTAGGAGCGCACGATTGTGCACTCATTCATTTATACGAGCAGTAAGTATATGAGTATCGAACACCGTTGTGCTTTTCTGCTCGCCTGGTACAATTGGGGTACAGTATTTTGGTCATTCATCTATTTTAAAAGAAGTAAAATTTTCATTTTCAGTATTTCATCATTATTCAAAAATAATTACCAAAGGATCACTAACAGTCTGACATATTACCTAACCACTACCAGATACCTGCCTAAGGCAATCGTCGAATTGCCCATGTATTTACACGTCAACTCTTCCATACCGAGTCTCCTTATCAACCATAATTAGTTCTACAGGCTTAATTCTCATCAGTAGCTACGTTAGTGTATTGCATACACAATCCTGGCAACGCAAACGTCTATATGACAAAATTCCGCCCTTTACAATGCTTGGTACCACCAAAAGTTCCTGAAGTGTCCGGAAAACACTTCACGTCAGTCCTTCTACTGCGCCCAGCTACACACACACACCCGCACGCTGCACACACACACACACACACGCACGCTGCACCTCGTACATGCACGCTGCACGCGCGTGTGTGAGTGTCCATAAAACATGTGTAAAGTACGTGCCGTCTCACAATGGACTCTCGCCATTATTTACCGACGTATCACACCGAGGATTACAATCTAAGTGCTTTTATATTGTTTAGGAATTTATTGTTGGGGCGGCGCTGCTCTTATGAGCTGCAGTGATAGATGGCGCGACTTGTGGGTGTGATTTGCGGGTATTTTCAGTTTTTCGCCTTTCCCGAGTGAATCGTTAGTGCAGGTTTCGGGAGAGAAAAGTAGCCGGATTGTTTTCGTGAACTTAGTTTTGTACTTTAATTAACTTTCAACGGTAGGTACCTACATTCTTCAGAAAATAATGACGCAGACTATTATTTCATTATAAACTACAGCATCTAAAAGACTTGAAACTATCCCTCAGACTCAGAACACATCAAATGACTTAATTCTAAGCATCCCTCTCCGCTACATCCTAAGGGCGTGTTCAAACTGTACAAATGACGTTTCACGTGTCGCGCAAACGGCGGAGTTTCCCTCACATTATTATTATTATTATAATAAGATGATGCACACGTAGCGAGTATTATAATAGTAATGAGATTAGAGCATGCAAACGTTATAGAGGACGTGGGATTATCGGAGTGTGTTGTCGGGGTTACCGTCTAATGAGGTGGAATGAGTTTGCTGTTGTGTGTGTGAGGAAGCGCTTAGATACGTAAGAAATGTTGTAGGTTATGGTACGTAGTGTTTCGCCTCAGTCTGTAGGTACCTTGTTGTGTAAGTACTTAAATTTAATTGTACGTTGTACCTACTGCGCTTCAAATCTTCTAATGAATATTACAAAAAAATGTACTTAAATCCTAGATCCTAGCCGAATATATTGATTTATTATGTTGCTCCTTTGCTAGTACACTACAAAAACAAACCAACAAATCCAGTCATGAAACTTTTGCAATATTTCCTCTTTTACCGGAGAATTAAAAATAAATTAATCCGCATCAAAACAAACCGTTTCCGTCACGATATGATTAAACCCTCAAACTTTAAACTCGCGAAACGTTTTTATTAACGTAATTTACGTTCGTAAACCTGTGTTTTTGACTCGTAAATAACTGTCGGGCATTTTTAATGTCCCGGCACTATCAGCGGTGGTTATTAATACGCGCGGCGGGAGCGGTGATCTGTCAAGCTATTTCCTGCCGATTTCCGAATGCACGCTACTGATAAACCAATGACAAGATAGAGTGCGTATGGCGATTTTATACCACGGATGTTGATGAACCTATTTATGAAACGTCGTGGCGTGTTAGCTAAACATCGACAAATTTAGCTAGAAAAATACTAAACTAAAAAAAACAATGAAAATGTTAATTGCATCACAAATTTTACGTTCACGTTAAAAATCAGTGGGCGGGGTGGTTTATAGGATTAAAAAATTATTAATATTTATAGGTAGGTATTTATGATTATCTAATTCAATCAAATTGAAATGAAGAGTTCTGTTGCAGTGGAAGTTGATATATCAACTGTTTACGTTTCCTTATGTAGTCTTTACAAGTAGACATAATGAAGACAAACAAATCATCAGATAACCGGCAACTCCACGACCACACCGCCACTGCGACAACCATAAACCATCTCAAGACGCACCACAGCCCGTGTACAATTATTATAATAAACTTTGAGCATTAAGCCGGGTGTACACATTGCACAATGCAGGTGCGGGCGTGCGTGATTTATGCAACAATTTGTCATCGCGCCAAACCGCTGATATGCGTGGCGCTAGCGGGCGGCGGCGGCGGGCTAGCGTAATGCGTTTTGGGTACAACCGTTGTAGTGTCGGTTGTTGGACGCACTCGCCCCGCACGTGTGCACTGAGCTTAAGGTTGCGAATGTGATTTATATTTATTTTGCGGTGCGCGCTTCGTATTTTATGGTTTATATTAATTTTGGCGGTACGTATTTTGGCTACGGATATAATTACTTGCGTTTCGCTATCCGCTACGCTATTAACAGTCGCACTACAAAATATTGCCGCCATTTTTTTAGTGTAGGGAGCCAGTTTCCTGAATAGCATCATTTGTGGGTTGATAAAACAGCCATTTTATTCTATCAGCATCCACATGCCGACAAATATTCGTTCAAATGAAAATGATTTGAAAGGTGGGCCTGTTGTTACCAATTCGGAGCATAATAAGCGAGCAGCACATTGCATAATGTATCATAATTCGTCCGTTGAAGCGATCTTTTAGCGTAACAAGCCGGCACAATTAGTCATATGATTAATAGCGTGGTCGGCGCAGGAGGGGTCACTCCATGTGACGAAAAACTAAGTATTGGCGAACTACGACTCTATCTCGTTGTATTAAACGTGCCGATTGCACGCCAGTTAAGTCACGTGACCAAAAAAGTTTCTGTGGAAAAAAAAATTTTTTTTCGCGAATTTTGAAATTCTAATTTCAGTTTCGGTAATAGCTACCATGCTGCACATGTAGGTGTCGGCTTAGTATACCCTTTTTGCAACACTCTGTATAAGTCAATGCTTCACATCATATGCCTGTAAGTTTCCCATTGCATGTTTGTTTTTCCCAAAGCATCAGTTTCTTAAACATCTTCTCAACAGATTCTCTTGAGTTGGGTAGATGAAAGATGCATTCAACGCTGTATTATGCAGGCATACTGTTAAAATAAATTACAACTTAACATTGCCTAACAACTAACAATCACAGCTCCGAGTTAAAACTACATTCACGAGTAAAAAAACATACTTTTTTCTAAAAGAAAAACTGCTTGCTCTTTTACAAGTTAGAATAGAATAGTAGAGAGAATAACCGGCGCATTGACTAAGGAACAACTCGGCGGAGTTACGAGCACACTTTATATAATGATATCTCATTCCGCATTAGACTACACTCTGTAGCCAACCCACTTAGCTGTTATTATATGCTTGTATTTACACACGATGCTGGTAGAAATATGAGTGTTTTGTGTGTCTGTTTGTCATATATTTTCAACGATGGCGAGACTGTGTTATAAGTTAGAGAAGTGTACCTAACCTATCGAGGTTTGTTATTTATAAATTATTTTTTTACTAGTTTTAATGTGGCCTATGTGTGTTAATCTAGTGTGTTTCCTGAATGCCAAATTTATAGGATAGTTACCAATAGTTATAGGATAACATACATCTATGCATATTTATGAAAGTTTCGCTTAATTTTGTAATATTAGTATGATTCTAGCTACCAACCTACAGCTGCTGTTGTTGAAAAAATTACACAAAAACATATGTACTTACATAATTTGCGCACTGAGGCGTACTTATTGAAATAAAGCCATTTGTACCAGTCGACCTTAGATTGGTGGTGATCAAAAATGTACAATCATTAGTTTAGCCATCAATAGGCTAATCCCCCACGACGTGAGTCCGCGGGCAGCAGCTAGTGAGAACGCTCATTTTTCACTCCCGGCCTGTGTGCATATTTCACAAGGAAAATATTAGTGTGAAAAATATCCTCGAGTTGTTTTATGCGGTAGTTGCGGCATGGAATTTAAAAAAAAAACTTTCTTTTTGTTTGTAACACGTTGTGTTCGTATTTCGCGACGGCGGGTGTTATATTAAAACGAGCGCTAAGCAATATTGCGAAATAAAATATGTGGCGAGACAAAAAAGAAAAATAATCGTAGGTGGCTACAAAAATGTTGTGCGTTAACTGAAAATCCGGTTATTCCGATCTGTTACCCTGAAAATTCACCCTATGGTGGTGGATTCTGAGAAAAGTTTTTGAGCATAAACCGAATTTTCTATGGTACCAAAATAGATCGCATAACCCGTGTATTTATTAATACAAGACCAAAGTATTACTTATATACAATACAAATACTAAAAGTCACTTCAAAAATATCAGTAAGAACTTAAATATAAACAGAACTATAAACACACTCATAAGTACACTCAAAAGAATGAAATAGTTCTAGTGACAATAGAACCAAATTACTTACGTACTTCTAAATGAAAAAGACTAGCCATCTGCAATATTGAAGTACTTACGTACATTTAACAGCGCATCAGAATATTACCAACTGAATCCGTACTTAAGTACCTAAATATTTCTTCAATTTCTTATTTTTAATTAAGATGTATGATAATTTGGGGTCGTCATTTTGGGACCAGAACTTTTTCATGGCTCTTGGAGCCTTTTCATTGCTCGTGAGTGTAGTCTATTTACTTCCATGCCTACACAGAATCATTTTTCTTCGTCGCGAGTGCAAACAGCTCGTACCGCGGCCATCATTAATCTGTGGCGATGACGTCACACGTGCCGCCGCCACACAGCCACCGCGCGAGTCACGGCCGTCCTCCGGTCACCATGTTGTCTATGGTGTCACTCTACCATACTGGACGGGTTATTTATTAATTTTACTACTATACACCGTCCACCAACCCACACTAGGCCAGCATGGTGGACTAGGCCTAAAAAGCGTCTACACAATGAATGCTCTTCTGTTGGCAGCTTTTGACTTCTTGTAGACGTAGAGGGATTAAATCCCTCAGAACTCTTGACTCTCGAATAGTAATCCATTTGTCTACTGTCCAAGTGTCCACCTGTTACGACCCGGACAACAAATAAATAAACTACCTAATTAATAACAACCCTTTTTTTAGTCGGGGGGAAAACCGTTTGTGTTTCTGCAATTACTTTATAATTATAACATACGATACGAGCTCACAACACCCGTAACTCTTGGAACTTACGTAAGTAATTACATTTAGAAAAGACGCAGCTCACAGCTCAACCCGTAACCTAATTACAAAACGCCATTTCCTCACAAAATAATCCAGTCGTTATTTGCCTAACTCGGTGACATAATAAATCATCGCAAAGTATAGAGGCACTAACCTACCAATTTACTGCTTTTCACCCCCACTTCGATATGAGCCTTATGTGTATAGCGGTAAAGGCAATAGGGGAAGTACGGGTAAAGTGGTGCTGTGGAGTTGGCTGTCGTTGCTGACACCCTGACGTGATCTATCACGGCGCAGACGGAGAACTGACGATGTTTAGGGAATGTTAATGCTGATCTCGAATGTCTTTCCACTCTGATGATGGAACTCACTGTGGCGGGTGTTGCATTTGAATGAAAGATGGCTGCGGTTTGGGTTAAGTTTGGCTGCGACTGTGTTGTCAGAAATAAAAAAAATACCTAATGGTTAAACAGAATCTTTTTTTTTTTAAAACTACCATTTTATAATGATTATAAGTAGTATGGAATTTTCAAAATGTCTTAATGAAAATATCCGTTATTGATGATTAATCCTTAAGGTTTCGTACGTAATAGTTTTTATTTAAGTATTTTTGTTTTTTTATTATACAATGAGCATAATTATTTACTTTTTTATGACTAATAAATTCATACTTTGTACGAATACAAACGGCGCTATACCCTGCGGATGCATTTAGTTGAAATATTCCACAAAACTGGTAATCCATTTTCTTTCCACCCGTATGAAACACTAAAACAAATGATACCATTAAAATAATTCCAGTGCAACAGAAATCTGCCACTGAATATGTAACTACCACTCGTATATACTAACTAAGTACATACTGCCAGAGGTACAGTTCACAGAAACATTTTATTTAAGTACCTACCTACTTCAATTAGGTACTTGTTTATATAAGTATATCCATGCTTTATAATTGTAATGAATTTTATACGGTTCTACATCAATTTTGAGATTAATTTACATAAATGTAGGTATCAAAGTATCAACTAAATTTTTGATTAAATAAACCCATCTTATAAATTTCAGAAATAGATGTACTCTGATTGTTTATTTATTACGTACTTTATGATAATAATCTACAACCTTTTTTTTAAGTAAAAAATAACTATATTATAATTATGTAGTTTTATTTTTTTACATAAAAAAATGATTCTAAGCTGTATTTCCCACACGTATGCTACGCCTCAGACAGTACAGGGCGCTGCGCTCGGTGTCGCTCGATTTATCGCTTACATTTAGAGCGCATACTTTACTCATTGCCCTCTTAGCCGCCGCCGCCGCCGCCGTCGGGATTCCCCGCTGCACCCAAACTGTAGCTCCGCTTGTTATGTATGCTTTTTATTATAATACGTTCTTACCGTTTTTCGTCTAACCGCTGTGCAGTTTCGGTGTTAGTTTATGTTTCAGCGTGGCAGTTTAAAGACCGCATCTTTGCAAAAGTGTTTAGTTTTTTTTCTGGTTGGGTGTTTGCTTTTCAAGCTCGGTTTTAAGCAATAACAATTAGCACGTGTTCAACAATGTTATGGTAGACGTGAACTGATTTACTATCAAGTTAGTAAAGCTTATGCAGTTAAATTCGATCGTGTGGTTATTGTATGTGGTGCCTTCAGGCTCTTTAGAAATACTTGGCTTTATGTATGTTTAGAAATATGTACAAGATACCTAGCTACACTAGCTTACTATGGTTCACGTTCACTATTACACATAGACTTTTTACAAGTAGCATCACACACAACACAGTGCTTTTGTATATTCTTCGTACCTGGAACCTAGTTGTGTGACGTATTAATATACCTAATCGAGAGGGCTTATCACTGGCTAACGTGGCAATTCGATACTACACAAACGTGATGGAAAAAGAACAATGCCAACGCAGTCACTTTTGAAACTAACAAATTTGCCTTACATTTTGACAGTGACAGTTGATGATACGCAACGTTAACGGAGGATCGAAAATCTTGTAATCACTGCACAGCTTCTGTACGCTGCATGCCCATAAACATAATTAAATATCATAAACCGCAAAACGAGCAGGAATCAAAGCCGCACAACATTTTAAACTCAGCGCCCGCCGCTACATTGACTTGGCAGGCGAATAAAAAGCGCATTAGCAAAGCAAGAAAGACAGATGGCGCTAGCAACAGCGGCGGGCAGCGGTGCAGCGCATAGATTATCTGGACAGCTGGCGAAATTACGGGCTGCTACCCCTTAATACTACTATTGTGTACGGACGCTTTGTTTTAGTGTTTATGTTGGTACTAGGTAGTTACGCGTTGAATAAAAGTTATGATGCTGTTTTTGCAATGCCAAACTAAAGGTACTCTATGCTTTTATTACATTAAAGGTTGTCTGGCAGAGATCCGCTTTTTGTACCCTAATTAAGTTATGACTTGTTGATTTTATTATTATTTTCTGGTGTACAAATATAGTGTGTTATATCTATCCATCTACATCTTATTAATACCACCGTGGTTTAGCTAAAATTTATTTTTGCTAATAATTTTGGAACGGAGGAGTTGTAAAAGGCTTTACAAGATGTATTTTTTTTGAGAAACATACTAACAAATAATAATAATGTAAGTAAACATACATTTTTTTTTAAACATACAACCTTAAAAGAAAGTACGTAGTGTTTAAAAGTCTTTAAAAACTATTTTTATTAAGCTACAGCACCAGGCGCCCCGCTCTCCCCGCTCTCCCCTCCGCCAATCTATTTTTATCCGCCGGTAAATAAGCCCGCTCACTCACGCCTCACGCCTCACGCTCGCTCGGTGAAATTGTTATTATTTGCCAGATGCAGCTTTTCTCACCTAAGTAGTTGCGGATGCTCCCAAAGTAAATATATAAAAGTTTAACATGTTGTTGTGATGTTCGTGTGAACGGCAACCTTTTAAAGATGAACTGTAATTTTTGTGTTTACTTAAGTTATAGATTTTCATTATTTCCGGAACCGACATCGCTATGAGCTCACTTTCAAAACTCGGCTACGTACTGAAGACAGCTGAAAAGCTTATTACCATTACGTAGAAAATTGGTAAACACACACACTTTCACGGCTTAACAATCGATCATTGCATTGGCAAAAAACAATGTGCACAAATCATAATATTTTTTTTTTATTCATCATCACACTACATAGGATTACAGTTTAAAAGAAAAACCTTAGCGCTACATAGAGGCACAATAATAATAATACTTAGTTAATAATAATGTTCTAATAATAATAATAATATTTATTTATAATAATAATAATTTTAGTTAATAATATTTATCCATCAGACTCACAAAAATTCAGACATGCCTTTTATAACTTTGGCCAGCCATCCGCAAACACATCAACTTGTGGTGCCGAATCTATTATGGCATTCACCATCGTAGTCGCTCGAATTAGGGGTGATTGTTGCCGCGCCACCGAGCGCGCAGCACCCACTGCCAGCAGCCTGTGAGATCTGGCTCGCAGATATTTGTTAGGGGCAAACAGGCAGCAAACCTCACCAACCATATGAGATTATAGCTAGGTTTAGATCCCGACGGACTAATATATAATAATAATATATTAGCTGTCCGATACTCATATAACAGGCTCTGCCTAGCTTAGGGTTGGATTGCCGTGTGTGAGATGTCCCATCATAAAACCAAGTTCGCAACTCGTCGTGCGAGCGTGTGTGTGTGTGTGGGTGTGTGTGTGTGTAGTGAACACGCGGGAAGGCTTCATGAGGTAGATCCTTCGAGGCAGGCTGCAGGTTCCCCGACCGTACACTAAGAGCTGTTCAGTGTTCGCGCGACGTGAGCTGAGATCGTGACGTCCTGCGTGTCGACCATCCTTACGTTAACACCATCGGCATCGGTTGTACAAAATATTTAAAAACCGTGGCCATAATACAATCCCACCGATAAACTCCCATTAACAGCGAGCTGTACATAACTAATAAAAATTACATGTGAATAAACCAAGTCTGCCAATCTTGGATTCAAATTCAAACATAAAATCTTCGGAACTAGCCAAGATTGAGAGCCCGTGGTGGATATCACCGCTCCAGTTACCTGATGATAGAGGCCGTCTGTATAAAATGTTCGTATACTTAATCATATAATTATTATGTGCATAGGTACTATTTAGGTAATCCAAAAACGTAAACATCACAAATCAATAAAACCACACATCATGCTACCAATAAAATAACCTCAATTACGTATTTATTCCGAAAATGGACGTATCCGAGCCGTTCGGAACCTTCCCCGTAAATATTCCCGCGTCGATAGATCTATACAAATTCATCTTTTTAGTGGGATATAACGTTATTTATCTAATAGTTTCGTTAGGCAGCTGTCCGTGCTTGGAGAAAAACTTTTACATAGACAAATATCACCTTACCCATTTCTACCTATTTTTTAAACTCTAACTTAAGTTAAGACACTCTTTTACGGGTTTAGTTAAATAATTTTGAAGTTACCTTACTCCAGAAAATCATACCGGACGCAATCTAAACTCGATTACTTTAAAAACACACCATTTTCTTTTCCTACAGCCAACAACAAATGCTTCCATTAGCAATGAAATGCATCTCCGGCAACAATGAGCCCCAAGACATGCCTTCAAATATTAGGTCAGCCATACATCACGGCGATAGCATCTACAGCTACACATCCGATCGACGCCGCCGGCTATCGACGCTTTTCCAACACGCTTCTTTTGCACAACTGCCCGCTCCCATCCAGCAAAATAAAGCATTTACTTTAAAACGGTTATTTGTAACCGGGAAATGCACGTTTAATTTTATAAAGCAAGGAGGCTAAAGTGCTTTTCGCAGCAGTTTGTGAAGTGACGCGGCAAGTGAATGCAAGAAACACCCAGCGCCGAGATAAACAGAATGGACGCCATTCTTGTGGTACATTAATTCTTTACTCCTTCTGGATGTTGACTGCAGAGCTTTAAAACTCATTACAGATTTTTTGTCTCTCGAAAATGTGTTAAGAAATTTGAACTCGCTGGCTCGGGTGGGTTTATGCCGTCTTTGTGCCAGAAACAACATTCTGAGTCGTTTCGGAATGCTCAGCTATCCGAATCATGATTTAGTGAAAGTGTAAAATAGCTTCCAACATTCAGCAGGGGGTGCCTAAACTAGATTTGAAATAATTCATGTGGGGCGCTCCCGAGGTTTTCAGGCCTCGCATAGCGGAGTAGGCATGGAGGCTCACGCGGCGGTGTCTCGGCCTCGTTGGTATGCAGGGCGCGGGGCGGCGGCGGCGGCGGCCCGCGCGCGCGGCAAATGAAACGGTAACCGTCTGCCCCCAATAATCCCGGCATCCATCTGGATCCCACCCCACTATCGGGAAGGTGTTCCTTTATCGCTCAATTGGAATTTATTTGTTTGTTCCACCCGAGCCGCGGAGATAAGACAAATTGTACAGATTGCCGCGCTGATTGCCGGCAAAAAAGGGATTGCGAGTTCATTTGCTATGCGTTTAAAGGAACAATTGGATCGGGAGGTTTAACTTTGCATTCGATCGCGCGATCTCAGCTCGGATTGCGGCATGAATGAATGGATGGAAGGAGCGGGGATTTGTCTTAGCATGGATGCTTGAATCTGAATATTGAGTTAGGTCTCTGTGATTATGCTGACTGACAAAAGTGCATTAGGTTTTTACTTGGATTAGTTTTCTTGATTTTCTTTGTCTGAATTTTTTCAAGCACGTAATCTTTATTTTGAAAGATCCCTCTAGAATAATAAATTCCACCTTTTTCACGTCAAGAGTAATTCACACGTCCGGCGCCGTCGCCGGCGAGCACCGCGCAACACGACACGCAACATAAAAACCAATGAGCAGCGCAGTAAAACTGTAGAACGTACGTCCGTCAAAGATTTCGAGTCGTAAACGGGCGGGAAGACGCTCATAAATACACTCAGTTCGTTTTAGACGTTTTAGTATTTCGGACCGACGCGACACGTCGGGCCGGCGTGACGCGGCTACGTGACGCGTCGTGTAACGTGACGCGTGACGTTACGCGAATCGACGTGTAACAAGCCCGAAGCTTTTAAATGGCACGTGAAAGATCGCATTGTTGTGGGCGCCAGAAAATGTATGTGGGATAAAAGTATTGTATTGCGATTCGTAGCATTATCAAGTGTCTACTTCTAAACTTAACGTACCTACATATCTATAAAATTGATAGGTAGGACCTATATGTAAAAATATTTTTATATTGGTTTGCATAGTATTTATGTATGTGATTTAGAGCGAAACAAAATTTACACTCCATCTCACAAATTGCAAACAAATCTAATACTGCATTGCTTTCTTTCTCATTTTTGCTTATTAAAAGTGAGCCAAACTTGTTTAACTTTTAATGATATACCTCTCAAAGCACAGGATACACTTATTTTTCTCCTTCCAAGTTCCCTCCACAATGCTGCAGCCTACCTCGGCAGCCTCCGTCTCACATGCATCGTGAATGAGCAAACTTTTATTGGAATCGATGCAGTGGCCCACCAACCGCCTCAGTAAGCAAACTATCAAAGTTTCTTATTTTGTTATAAACTCGCGTACAATGTACTCTCACGTAATAGGAGGTTTAAATTTAAAGTGTATTTTGTGAGATCCTTTTGAAGTGGTAATAAGTTTGCGATGTGCGCTCTGTTGGGAGGTAGTTTTGATAAGCTATTTCCGGTTATCAATTTGATTATACATGACTTTATAAGCACAAATGCTTGATGCGTGCCTATCCACAGGTAATATAGGTGATGTTAGTGGTGAATGGTGATAGTACCTAAGTATCAGCCGTCACTATGAGTACTATGTATATTATTCGATTTTTCCGCCGTTTCTCTTTAACTGTGGTTTGTATGTTTACCCAAATGAAATGAATTTGTATGAAATCATTATATGTTTTGCTAGCATTAAATTATTTTGTTATTCACCTATTTATTTTGTTTTGTAAATATTGGGCCACACAAAGCCCCGCTTGCTGCATACTAGTCCAGCAGTGAAATAAGGAAATTTCATTTCATCCTTTGCTTGAAACTACAAAATGTAGCAGCTTGGAATGTGCAGGTGTCGTATGAGCTACGAATTTAACTGTGTATGCACGTAATTAACTATGCAGGTATTTCTTAAAAAATATTATACACAATTTAATTCTATAATATCCATAGGTAAATCACAAATTGAAATTAGAGTATTAAGATGCCGATAGGGCAGGCCTATGTCCCTCTATGATGATAATGAAACCACAATACCCACATGAGCATACTCCATACAATATAAAAAAATACATTACTTAATTGTATTTCCATCCCGACTTCATTACCCATTCACGTCCGTACAAAAGACTCTTTAAAATAGCACATTTATTTGGCGGAGTACGTCCGAGTGGCTCCGAGTGGCTCGCAAACATAATATTCACAGTTTTGTTGTTTCCAGCTGTTGACCCGGCCGGGACCGGGCACACCTGCCGCCCGGACACCCGGGCAGTGCTGGGACTAGCGACACGGATGAAATTATGGCTTCGGCGTAACCTAGGCAGTCACTAAATGACGCTGCACTGTCTGGCTAATTACTTTCATCATGGTCCGCCATGACAAAATGGTCTAGCGGTCTGGAGGGAAACCCTCCACGCTATATTTGCCATTTCGTGATCACCACTCGAGAATTCGTTTACGCCATCAGCCATCAGTTCGTCGGCGTATAGTTATGCTAGTCCGGCCCACTAACACTTTAGCTTGCCGATTTTAAGACTTATGTTGGGACCTGAGTTCTCCTACGAATTACCTACTTACTTTATTATTATGTGGTACTTCAGTACCGAAAGTCTGTCTACTCAGCTGCAGTAGACACGGCACTGCCCGCGTTGCACCGGGTCGCAGGTCACCTGCGAAATTGAGCGCGCTCTTTACCGGATAACTTCTCATAAATGTGAATGAGGTTGGTTTAAACCGGGTTGATATCCGGATCCGAAGCCCCGGACCGGATCTTTTGTGATTTCAAGGTGTCCGACTGGTTTATCGCTTTCGGAATGAAAAGTTTCGCGGAACTCAACTTTAATATTTTAATGTTTTCAACTTTGGTTCTTTTGTGTGTGTGGGTTTACGATGGTTCTCGGTTCCGGAACAATTTAGACGAATGCTGTTGAGTTTCCATGAAAACTATTAAAGGTAGGTAAATGTTTGAATTTTCAGGAAACGAATTTTACTCGATAAATTATTATTTACATGCGTGTTTACTGCAGTTCCGTGTAAACTACCCACGTATTTTCTCTCATAACAAAAAAATAATAATGACGCCAGGTATTACAATATCCACTACAAGTAAAAATATCAACTTTACTTGAAACTTAAAATTATTTTTTAAATTTATCGGATATCACATTTTAATAACAGGACATTGTTGCGTGAATAAACACTTATATACCATAGGTAACTCAACTAGTCCCTTATGTAGGACATGTAAGGAAGTAGATGAGACAGTTTAACATATTCTGTTAGCTTGTCCACCTACTACAGAAACAAGATTATCTATTCTTGGACCAACAGAGCGCCTACCTCAGCTATTACAACACCCAGGCCTGCTACTCCAGTTTACCCGGGAGCTAGGCTGGCTGAGCTGAAACCAAGGGGATATGTACAAAGGTTCCACTCGAGAGAGCCACGTACAGGAACTTCACCCCCTATGAGAATAGAATAGAATAGAATAGAATAGCAAAAAAATATAGGTAAAGTATCACCTATCGTCAGTCTTTGTAGTCATAGGCGACATAATATACCCGCGAACCACCACCACTTTTCATTATGAATTATAAAGTATAAGGAGTACTACATGAGATGATTCGAGAAAAATATGTATATTATCTCCGATTGATAAAATATTCCTATAAAAAACTTTGAAGGCAGTCGATTATGTGAGTACGATTGTCATGAAGTCGAAAGATATGACAATGGCGACGCTCAAGCGTTCCTCCCACACACTAAACACCACCGAACAAAAGTTGCCGGTTCGTTAATGATAATACTTTTGCAACTCCAACAATTCTTTACAAAGATATCCGCTAACTTTTCGAGCAATTTCATTTTTTCGCTCACATTTTCATAACTAAACCTTTTTTTGGTTGAAACGTGGAGTGTTCACTTGTAGGGAGGTTGCGGGTGTTTTAAACATTTTGTGTTGGTGCGCTATTAAGTAAAACTGTACTCTTTAGGAACAATGGGATCCGGACCTCAACTTTTACAATTCAGGGCGCGACGAGTCCGAACTGATCACGAGGGTGGCTAGAGACTTGCCAATGATGCGATAAGGTAGTATGATCAGTTTTGCGAATAAAAGATTAGGAATGCTTTGTTGTACACCTTGCCTAAATACCTATAAGTTTATTATGTATTTTTTTTTTAACTGGTGATGATTAATTAGGATAAAAGCCCTACCCATGTTCGATCCAAGCAATACACAGTAGTTGACACATTTTTATTATTTTACTAAGGACAATACTCTTATAAATACTGCAATCGATCCTACGACTTAGCTGCTATAAACCCATGCTATAGGTAAACCATATGTATGGGTAGAAAAATTGTAAGTACCAATTAAGTTTTTTTGCGACGTGTGTAATTGTTCGGTGACCAGTCAGCACTCGGCAGCACAATTGAGAGCGCTAAAACGTCGCCATGCTCCTGCTCATTAAGTGCGCGAGCTGCGCCGCTTATTGTTGCAAATCATTGACCCCCGAGTGAGGAAATGATGCAGTAACGAGGCGCGCAACACTCGGCTCGAGGCGCGCAACGCCGGGCGAGGACCGCGCAACGCGAGTGTTACGCGACGGCGTTACAAGCTGTTGACATTGTTTTCCAACGGGTTTTGTTCTCCGGATTTAGTCGTGACTCGTAACAGGTGAAAAGTGCAAAACTAGGGCTTGAAATGGAATTTAATTGTGTAGGTACATTTTAGTTTTTTTTTAAGTTCCTATTAAGTTACTGAAGGTCCTGCTATTATAATTATTATGTATTTAAAAAAAGTCCATAGCATTTTTTAGTTAGCACTTAAAACTTAGAGATAGACATGGAAATTCACTACTGTTATGTAGGTACTGGTTAGGTAACCCAAATGCCAATAAAATTTAATATTATTTTTCTTTTATGCACGAGTAAAGATTATAACATCTTAAGCTTATGCCAACAAATTTTCAAGAAATGATCATCCATTATTCCGAAGCCGTTACAAAATCTTTGAGAAGTTTTTCAGTTTTAATTAGTGATTCCGCTCGACGCGGTCATTGGTCCCTTATTGTTTAAATATTCATAAAACGTGCACTTATTAGGTATTCTGTTCTTATTCGACCCGCGGGTCGTCCCAAGTTTACAGCGTGGTGGGACGATTCCGCTAAAATACTGTTATGTATATATATTTTTGTCCGCAATGACGGCAGTACTCGACAACAGCAGGGACCCTTCTGCATATTTTATATTACACTCACTTGCGTAACGTACTGTTGTTTGAGAGATAAAGAAAAATCTTTACACAGTGTTTCATAATGGCTGAATAAAAGTTATGTGTTGGGGATGATATTCAGTCGTTCTCAGAAATTATGGTTTAGATACTAATAAGTACAACATGTATATTTTTCTACAGATAACTTATGTTGTTGACATTTTATCTTTATATCTAGGTATCTTGTGGCAGTGCGAATGTAATGTACTGCTTACTTCATTAATCTGCATTGCGATTCTATAAAGCTAATTGACAAAACTCGATTCTGAATCCGGAGTGAGTTTTCAAATTGGCATTCTGTAATTTCCGTAGGCACATCGAATTTCGAGATTTTGACAAATAATGTATGAGATGACATAGAATGTGATAACTGTTCGAACGTAAAGTGAAAGGTGAAGGGAGAATGAAGATCAAAGTGAGATATCTGATTTTACAGAATCGCAAGGCGGTTTTGCAACATAATAATTAAGAAGAATATTTTTATCTTATAATAATTCACACTTTTAGTATGACTATTACCAAACGCTAAATTGTACTTAACAAGCGAATAAATACGTTTACCGTTTAGTGAAAGTCCACCCTAAGGTGCACTGTCCAATGATAAGTGTGGCCACACTATAATAAGTGTGGCCACACTATGAAGCACGTGAATAGCCTCGCCGAGTGAGAGTGAAGCATCAAGCACTAGCCCTCAGCTCGAGGGCCGATCTCACACAACTGCACAAATATCGCCAGTTATTGCTAATAGTGTTCGCTGTCGAGAGATTGGGAACGGATTGCAGATCTCATGGTTAGTGTACGTACTTTGTTGAAGTGGTGTTTGGGAGTGATAGTGCTGATGAGTTTTGGGAGTTCATTGATATACTTTTGTGCTAGTTTTTAAATGAATTAATTGAGGATCATTACCCATGCCATGACGACAAAACCGTAAGTACTCCCTTATCTTTTATAATAAGTTCTTAAATAATATTATAATAATGTATAACTTTTTATGTAATTTAACGATATTTCAGATCCAAACGATTTGAACCTAAATCGGATTACAATCTCCGTTCTAAATACGGACTGCAAGTGTTTCAGCTGAGATGAGATTTCAATGGAAGGTTAATTGGTAACCGATATTGCTGACCAAACCTTTGAGCTGTGCAGTGTGCATGTGCACCGATCACCAGTGTTGTCGACTAAGTCGATACGAATTCGATGGGAAAGTCACTGGAATTTGTATGATTTTATTATTTTCTAACGTTACCAACAGGGGCGCTGATCAAGATGTCATACAAATTGCTATCGAACTACGCTGGCGACTTGAGTTAACAGAACTGATAGGTAAGCGAACTGAAGCCTACTGAAACGTAGTACTGAAAAAGTAGTACTCATGGTACTTTTCATTTGAACAGGCTGGATTATGCTTCGCGTAGTGACTACATAAGAATATCCAGGGTGTAATTTGGCATTGTTTACTCCCTATATACCTATTTTTATTATTATCTGGCATTTTCACCCAATTGGTTACCAGCTAAATATTTGCATCAATAATTTCAACCCCTAACTGCCGAAAAGATTTAAAATAGAATCAATTGCATTTTCCGCTGACATGAATCTGCAGTAGAATAGCGAGTGCATCCGACACGCCACGCTATCTGTCTCGCTTTGCTGTTGCCGTCTCCCTCTAGCGCCCGATACCATCTCGACCGCGCCCGATGTTGCTTCAGGGATCGCATTCTCACTACATAAATATTAACATGAAGGTAGGTTTCGTTTGGGTCGAAATCATATTTACTCATCTGCTGGTACGAGCTATAGGGAGAAATTGTATCAGTGACCTTTCTGATGACCTGTGCATGTACTCATGATACTGTGCAACTTTTACTAAGAGAGTCTGTAGTAGTGCAAAACCTGTTCCATAAATTCTGGCCGAGTTTACGACGTTTATTTAACTTTACTATCACACAGCCATAGCTGGTTTTATTTTTGTGATGGAGAGTAGATTCACCGGCCAACGGGTTCTCACTAATAAAATTAGACAAATTAGACATCAAATTAATTGTGATCGATTCTTATTAAAAAAATATTTCTCGGTCAAAAAATACCGCCTCCAGCCCAGCTAGCCAACAACCTAGCTCTCCCTCACTCGGCTCGGCGCGTCACAGCTGCAAGTACCAGCAGTAGGCCAGCCTGAACCATCCTTGCATGATTCTATTTCTATACAGGCACCTACGTCCGGCGCACCCCGGGAAGCAGCCACTGACGCTGTTGTGACTGGGTGATCCTTTCACTAATATGTTGGACTAATGAGGTAATGAGGTTACCACTACTGAACATTAACAATGAACCATCCTCCCTAAATTCCGCCTACGCCCGGGGTAGTTAGGGTAGTCAGCGACTAACTGTTGATGGCTAATCCTTTCACCACGATTTCGACCAGCTATGGTCTCTAAAATGCGCATTTTTGTTATCCTAACTAATCCTAACTAATATTATAAATGCGAAAGTAACTGTGTCTGTCTGTCTGTCTGTTACTCTTTCACGCCAAAACTACTGAATGGATTTTAATGAAATTTGGTATACATACGGTTTAGACCCTGGGAATGAACATAGGCTACTTTTTATCCCGGAATTCCCACGGGAAAACTTTTTAAGGCGAAGCGAAGCGCGCGGGAACAGCTAGTTAAACATATTTGCTTTTTTAGAAGATCTTTATGAACGTCTGAGCTTAAAAGTAATCATGAAATACCTAAGTAATTTCATACATTTAAATTGCTTCTTTTTACTAAACGTGTATTTCCAAAAGATAAATAAAGCAATGGTCTTTTTGGCAAAGTTAATTTGAATGTAATACAGAATAAACGTCTGTTTGTTGTTATGTCAAAAGATTAAACTAATTAGGCGAGTAATGGTAAATTACTGCTTTGTTTCAGCACAAATACGTACATTTTAATTACGTGAATTACCTGAGCGCGCTCACGTTTCTATTTTCATTATAAACATTGACTTTTTGAAATGGAATCAGGTACGTTGTTTCTTTTTGTTTCGTATCAACTAAATATGATTAATAATACTTAAAGATCTGAGGAAATAATCTGAGCAAAACCGTTGCTCCTGGTGATGACGATTTAGTATTTCAAAACATTTCAAGTAAATAAGTTTATAGTGAAAAATAAAACATAACATTTGCTAAAAATACAACAATATTCGTCTCTCTTTAAACAATCATTGAGCACGACACAAGACAGCAGCCGGCCCGGGTCCCGTAAAAAAGTTAAAATCACGTCTAATTTACATAATTGCATCACTCGAGCCGCGTCTCGTGTTTCATAAAAAAATATTAAAGGACACCTGCAGAATGCTAACTTTTACCCTTAAGAATTATTTTTTTGCCGGAACTTGTTTCATAAATCAGGATAAACTTGTTTAGCAAGTAATTTTGGGCGCCAGTTTCCACAACACGAATATTTTACAGGCGCGAATATTTTCTAGAAGAAGGGAATTAGAGTAACGAATAGTACCGGTAGAGGGCGGGGTTAGTAATAATAATAATAATATAATAATAATAATAATATGTGGGGACATCTCACACACGGCCATCCGACCCCAAGCTAGGCAGAGCCTGTGTTATGGGTATCGGACAGCTGATATATCTACACAAATACATAGATAGATAGATATTAAATATAAATATCAACACCCAAGACCCAAGAACAAATATCTGTCTTTATACAAATATCTGCCCCAGCCGGGAATCGAACCCGGGACCTTCGTAATTAGCCTATCATCTGGTCTACAATCCTTACAGTGAATTTATTAGAAATCAACATACTTAACTAACTATCATAAGTTAACTCTTTCTATTGCGCGCTAAGCCACTTGAGATTGGAAAACTACTCAGGACACACTGGTTGAAGACGTGACTTCAAATGTGGAGGACTGGATGAGAAACATAATAATTATGACGAGTATTTCCAAGTTCATCACAATTAATGCTGCATAACAAGTTTAAATATGGGTGCGTAGCACATTGCTACGAGATTTCGTAGCGCGTAGGCCGTAGCACACGTAGCAAGTGGCTGCTACGATTTCCATAGAAAATGAAAAGTTAGCTATCGAAGAACGATACAAAATATTTTTAAAACGTACCTTAATTAATTTAATGCCTTTAACTTTGATGTACCTACATACTAATAATATCCTCTTGGATTTAATTTAACATTCATAACGAAATATAATTATCTACAGCCAACTGATTCTAGAATCAATAAGTAATATTGGCAAAAGTATTTTGTAATAAAAATATGATCATAATTTTTCTCCAACATAAAAGAAACCATATAATATTTCGCTTCTTAATTATATTTCGTATTAAAAGCCTTCGGAGGCTTACCGATAAATAAGATCGTTTTCTTTGTAAATTGGACGTAAAAAAGGTCGAGCAATATTTTTGATCCTATAATTAAAGATTTTGATAGTCTTTTGGTAAAAAAATATTTCTAAGTAATTTTGTTGAACGTAGGATCTTTGTAACACCGTTTTGTAAATAATGTTTGTAAATATTTACATTTGGTAAAATAACATTATGTTAAGAATGATAAGTATAAAAATACGGAAGCTCTTTCGCCGGAAGAGACAATCGGAGCCGTTTTCATGGACTTGGGAAATGACTTGGGGGGAGAAAAAAAGTTGTTAGAATGCCAAATTATATGACCCCGTCTACGACTATTATAGCACTTTTGTAATATCCTGTCTATCATGAACACTAGATCATCCGTTGAACTAGCGTCTAGCGATGGCGTCGACTCGCGCTCGCTCTGTAGGCAGGTGCAGCCGCCTAGAATCATTATGATAACAACACTGACACATCTGCTAAATGTGGAATCTGCTATATTAATAATTTGATGATGTCCTCTTCGTCGTATCCGACAACAGCGACTCTTGCTACACTCTGTTATGTGCTCTTATGTGGCTGGCAAGTCCGAACTTTGTCTTGAACACCCTGTCACACTGAGCACAGTAGAGCTGTCCCATCCTGTTGTATGTATAGTTGTAGGAGGGCTTAGGGCGTGTCTTCCGAGAGTGGCGTTTCACGTCAAGGGCTTGAAGTCGAGACTTTTAATTTTGACAATTAATAATTTATTACGTCATTGAACTTGAAAAATTATTCGTTTAGAAAAACTCCTTATTATTCTTTCATTAGTGGCACCTAAAGTATCGTGCTTCGTTAAGAAGTACATTCGTACAAGACCCCTTATCACGTGTAACATGTTTCAACAACGATTTTCGGATTCAAAATGTATTGAATTTGATCCTAAATGCTTAATTACCTACTTCGTAAATGTTACTTCATGTGCCCCTCAACCCTCAGTGGTTATAATAATATTCTTTTTAATAATATTTAGGAAAATTTTATTCAACATAAGATACAAATTAAAACTACACCTTACGATCGCTTACTTCAAGAAAGATATTCCTGTTCTGTCCAGATCTCCATTTTATCTCCAAATTACGTGCCCGCTATAAAATACCATCCGAAGTACTTGAAAACTTACAGTTAACCAGACCCGCGGACCCCGCGAACTCGTGAACCTTTTAAGAAGATTGGACAGAATCTCGTTGTCATCTCGCAAAGAGAATAATCGAATCAAATAATTAGGTTGGTCCGACGACGTAATCAGCGGAGTATTTCATTGTATTAATTACACGGATCTTTGGAGGAAACTTGCCTTTGTAATCCAAGGCGGAGAGATGACGTGTTTACCGACACTCACTACCTCTCTATTTTTACATCTGTGTGTTTGTTATTAAACTATTTAGGACTTATTGAAACAGGCGAAATATGAACATTAAGCAAACGCAATAAATTCTTTGGAAGTTTTTTTTTGTCCTAGAGAAATTTTACGGTTATCCATATTTTAATAATGTTGAACTACCAATGAACCCAAAAGCATTCAAGCTACGAGTTAAATGAAATATTACATAAATAAACCTCTATAGGTTATCAGAAACGCCGTACAAAGTAAAATTATAAATAATTCTTCGAGCACACAGCTTTCCCTTCAGTAAGCTGTTATCGTATGATCTCGATGCGGCGGCGGCGGCGGCGGCGGCGGCGCGATGCGAGATACAGGATGTTATCGGCAGCGGTCGGGGCTAATTGGCTTTGAGCTCAAAGCAGGTGCGTCCCGGCGCGGGCTGGGCCCACTGCTGCCGACACGGAGTCGGGATTTGTGGAACGTTGTATTTATTTCATTTATATTATGGTCACAGTCTTATCACAATTACCATTAACATCAATTCGTTTTCTCGTCATATTGAACTTTAATATTAATGCTTTCATTAAATATTTATGAAAATAATACGTTCTCATTTCACTATAGGGACTAATTAAACTGAATATCAAGAGTCAGTAATTTCTTTTAGTAAATTAACGGTACTGTAATATTAGGAAAATACTGTCAAATGTAAGCCTGTCTTTCTTATTAACTTTTTATGTCGAGATAACTGAACGGTGGCTGGAGTATACAATGCTACGAACCTTTTGAAACAAAGTAGAGCTCAAGGACAAAGCCGGCATATTATAATATCGAAAATCAATGTTATATTTTTTCCAACAGACAGATCAGCCAGCGACCCAAACCCATTACACACACTCGAACCCAAAATAATGATGATCGAACAAAAGCCGATAAACAAAACGCGCTCTCACGCCGGGACAAGTGGACACAGGCCGCTCTCCAGCCGTTGACATGAGGCTACAGAAGGCTTTCATGCTCGCTGAAAATATTGACAACCCCTCTGAAAAGGTTGAAAGGGGCCCAAAGAAAAAAGGCCGATTTTTCTCCTTGCTAACTTCTTCAGGGGGTGAATGGAACGCATTTCCGAACTGCTTTGCGTTCGCAGGAGCTGCTGAAAGAAGCACTTGAGCGTGGAAATTGAGGAGAGGATCCCGTGTGGTGCATGATGCATGCGCTGTGAGGGACCACATCACCACACACGCGGCGCGCGGCAGCTTGACCGAGTGAGGGAGTGTTTGCTGATCAGGTTGATTATTTTGCGAGGCGATTTGTGTTGCTGTGCTTGTGTGCAGTGCTTATTTGTGTCTATTATGTAGTTAGTACTAAGATCTTTATTATTCTTGACAATACAATAAACAATTGCAGGCTGACATTTTCATTAGTGATAGAGCCTAAGGACATTCAGTGTTTGAGTTTTTCGAGATGTTTAATAACTACATCTGTTTTAAGTTCGCGAGATATACCTATTCGTTGTATGGTACAAATTTATTTTCGCCTTTGCAACTTCCCATGCAATAAGTAAGTTAAATAAATGGATAACTTAGTAAATTTTCGCTTTTCTGTGTTTCGCAAGTAAATTGACTCGCTTCGGCTTCAGAACTGAAAATTTTAAGTTAATCAGAACTTAAGTGTGACATGCAGTGTGATGCATGATGTGTGATTTGATTATCTCATTGAGCTCGACTTTATTTCATGCTTATAATATACTCAAACATGAAGTTGGGTCTTACACATTTATAAAAAATCCGTTTTGTATTTATTGTGATCTGCTTTAGAGGCCAGAAACGTTTTTCTTCGCCACAATCAGCTTGCAACATAAATAACTTTTCAGCGTTCATATTTTTTCAGGAGGTTTTGTTTTTATTCATCGTCTCGTGGCCTTGTCCACTGAAGAAATATGGCCGCTACGTGAAGAGTTAATTTGTCTGTTCGAGGACGGTTCTGTTAAATGGTTGTGTTGTCTGTTGTAGTGCGCAACTTTCCTCTCTCGATATCATTAAAATTGCAGAATTATTTATTATTACAAGTAAACAAAATAAATAAGATAACAAATCTTTGATTGAAAAAGTAAAACACAAAAAATAAGCACTTAAATATGTTAATGCAATATTTTATTTTACGTATTATTAACCACCATTTTTACCAACTGTTTGTTCAATATTTGTAACACCTACCTGAGCGATTGTAGCTTTTTCATATAAATAGTTGATTCCAATAACTGATAGCAAAATGTTACATGCAGTACATACAAATGCTATGAACTTTACGTTTTCATGGCAAACATGACATGATTGTAATAAAGGAATACCTACACTCGGCCCTGCACGTCAGACGAACTGCTGCAAATGTAGATTCAAAGCTTTTATTGTTGTCAGTTTTCTAAAATGACACGGCAAAAATAAAAACGTTGAGCCAACAATGGACGCCTCCAACAAAGACCAAACGTTGGATAAAAATAAACAATTTACAAAATCCAGGTTACGTGACTGCCGCTCTATGACGGGTATTAGCCCTGCATATTGGGACATACAAGTGTATGGATTGTTCGCGTCAAAAATAGTTTTATTTGTTTATTATATTGTAAATTCTTCTAACTGTGAAAGGTCAAAATATTTGACTGGAAAATGGCGCAAAGCCCACCCCACTGAAATGTTGATGTAAACAGTTAATACGTTAAAAAATTATGTATACGCGCAGTTAACATTAGTTTCAGGTAGTTTTAAATACACTGTAGTAGCTATAGGAAAATAGCTAACTTGGTAAAACATAAGAAGCTTCTGTAACAAAGAGTACAAATAGATTTAAGTCTGAAGACGTCAACTGTCTCGGCTGGTGGCGTTGACCACGTGATTGGAATAAAAGCTGGTTTCAACGTCACGCAGACTTTCCTACAACTAGGTAAATCATTATTTTATTTTTCTTTCTTTTCCATGTCCTCAGCCAGTCATCGTACCACTAAAGGAATCTCAAGCAAAAACAAAATTTACAAATTTTCAAATTTGATTGAAATGACCCGATGACCCCTGAGTTGCCCACTTGGCTTACTTTATATAAGTTCCTTTGTTTTAGGTGGAATTTCACCAAACGCTAAACATATTTAGTAGCCTGTCAAATGTCTGTCAGTTAGTACAAATTGTATTTAAAATTTGATTTAAATACAATTTTAAATACGTTTAGCGTTTGGTAAAAGTGACCCTTAATGTCCTATACGTAGAGATAGTTTAACATTTCATATTTTTGTTTTATAATTATTTTTGATGCTATTTGCTTTTCCAAACCATATCATCAACCCACACGGGTAATGTCGAGCTGGTTCCACCTTTTTTGGCATAAGATTTATTTGACTAATCTCGTATTGCATAGTAACGTTTGGTCAAAGTCTCGTTAGGCCGAAAATCGTATGGCATAAATCTCCTTTAGTAAAAAGTTATTTCGCATAACATTGTTTAGCCTAATAATGGTATGGCCAAATCTTGAATAGCCTAATAATGCTATGGCATAGGTTTATACAAAGTAATAATATTCGTTTGGCTTTAACTTTGACGGAGCGTCTCCCTACATAGCGCAAACTAGTGCCTTGTATTGTTTCCGCTGTTTGGAAAACGCTCCGCTCCGCTTCGCTGCGCTCCGCTTTGGTTTTGATGAACA
Source organism: Plutella xylostella (assembly GCF_932276165.1). NCBI lineage: Eukaryota > Metazoa > Arthropoda > Insecta > Lepidoptera > Plutellidae > Plutella > Plutella xylostella. The sequence continues at coordinate 9,572,926 of NC_064005.1, forward strand.
TGTGCACCTAACACGCTCCTCCTCGCTTTGCTCGTCGTCGCACCTATTTTTAGGTTTCGATCTCATGGGGTTTTTAATAATTATATGGGTCGTTAACTTTCGATTTTTTGATCATACAATATCGTGATTTTTGGGATGTAGGAGAAAAATACCACAATTTGTACATTTACTACATACTAAATATATTATTTATGAAGATAACATTAGGAGAAACAAGATTATACATAGGTATAGACGAACATAAATTTGAGCAAACGAAACTTAGGTGTTTAAAGATTGTGCCTACAGAGTTTTAGACGAAACGAGCCTTATGCCACATAAGTCTTGGCAAAGTGATGGTTCGGCCAAAAAAGTTTAGACCATACGAGTTATGCGAAATGAGTTTTGGTCAATAAAGATTATGCGAGATGAGCGGAACCCTGTCGAGCTACATCTACTCACACCTTCTATAAAAACACAGTATGAAATGTAATTAAATGTTAAAAACAATCACAAATCACCGCGGGAATTACAAAGAGAAAGTAAGTGAATTAATTATTCAGACCGATGTTGTGTGCGCGGCGATAGCATCTTACACTGTTACATTACACTTGCTACCCGCGGACTTTGTCCCCATTCGAGACGTTTTTAACCTTTAGCTATTTATTAAGTATATAGTTATGAGATTTTTTATATACATATTTAGTATTTATTTAACTAGATTCATTCAAAAACCTCTTTGGGGATTACAGTCGTGACCATATGTTTGTACATGTATTTATGTATTTAAGTAGATTAGCTAATTAGCTATGTTTAATAAAAAGTTTTTTTGTCCTTACCGAGCGTAATCTAGTAACCTCTATACCTTTATGCATACATACAGTAAAGATAAAAAGGCGACAAGTTAATATGCAAACATATTTCAGTGGTAAATACAACATAATAATGCATGAAATATGAATTCAAATCAAGCGATTTGGCGCAGAATAAGACTTGGTTAGGGGTCAGTCTATTCAAGGGCAGCTACAACGTGCTAAGCTCATCTAATCGGCATTGAACCCGGGACCTTTGGCAATGCTACTAACCCCGACGGGTTCCCCCAATCGTACATTTTATAATTGCATTATATAGGGTGCTTAGTTATTTATAGATAATGATTTAATGTTATGCGGTAAAAGATAATAATTGTGAAATTTGCTTATCAATCTTTTGTTTAACTTAAACGGTAAGCAGCTAGGACCTAGGTATTAGTTTTTCTAATTTCTGTAGCTCAAAATATTTTATTTTAAGTTTTTAGATACCTAGGTAAAATAAAGGTCACTATTAGAGTTTAAACTAGTCTCAACCCGGTGCAAAAGGGAATAGCGGGGCGGTAAGCTGCTTAGCACGATGAAAGATTGCACCCTAAGGGTCTGTTCCACAATGTCTGGTTAGTGGCTACCTGACGGATAAAATACATGCTGTCACTTTCTGTTATTATTTTTTAGACAGTGACAGCATGTATTTTATCCGACAGGTAGCGACTAACCAGACATTGTGGAACAGGGGCTTATAGAATCAACCTCTAAATAAGTAAGTGGCGTTACTTATGCTCAAATTGATAATTCTAGTTTGAATTTTACATGAAAGTTTTTAAGTGGATTTGCACTTTCAAAGGGGTTCGTTGAAAGTGTAGGTATTTAAAACTGTATGCCATGTTACCTTTGTATCTACTGTTTATAGTATTTTTACTTAGTTCAACCACTTTTGTAAACCACTTAGCCATATTCATCAGCCACCATTCCATTGCTGGACGTAGGCCTCTCTCAAAGCCCGCCACTGGATGCGATCTATAGCTTTCCGCATCCAATCATTACCAGCCTCCTTTCGCAAGTTGTCACCCCATCACCCTATCGGTTATCGACAGATGTGACAGACCTTTGTACAACAAAATTTTATAAGACTCGAAGTTAACGGCACACCAAAAATATTCCTAACCTAGAGTGACCCCCTAGCCATCAGACCAACATCCCGCTACAGTCAGTCGACACTCGCCCAGTGTCAGTCGCCAGTGGACACCGGCCGGTCAAAGTCAGACCCGCGGTGACACCGGAGCCGGCAGGTGTTGGGGCACGCGGCTCCCGGGGGGCTGGCGGGGCGCGGGGGTGAGGGTAAGAGAGTAGCGTTCTGCCTGAGTACAGCCCTGCTATGGTGACCATTATTTCCTTGTTGGTATTTTTTGGTTTGGTTTGTTCCGACGTAGTTTTTGTAAGTAAACACAAAAGTTTGTCTAGGATAAGGTATGTATGGAAAGTTTGCTACTGACACCTTTGATTAAAACAAAGCTCGAGGGAAAAGTTAGGAATGGATAGATATAAAAATAGTAAGCACTTACATATTCACTGCACATTCAGCTGAAACAGAAAAAAAATACTAAGCATATTTAATCGGCGAACTTACATACGAATAAATGAAATATTATTATCCTATATCAAATAACTGTCGAATATGACATTTTCTCGTGTTAATTTCATGAAAATGCCACTGACACAGTTGTCTCCAACTCCTACAACTTGCACCGCGCCCTCTCAAGTCCTTGACAAATTGAATCTCACTCGTCCGCCTCGAGCTAAGAAGACAAAGGGCCGAATCAAATTTTATTTGCCATCTGATGCTTCGGCTTCTGTCGCGGCAGACAGGATTCCGATAACTTTTGTTTTACAAGAAAATCTAAATAGAAACCTTGAAGGTTTCATAGCATAGCAACTTCTGTGAACTAGACGGAGGTAAGAAGATTATTTCACAATGTCTAGTCGGTTTTTTTTCCTAATAAAAAGACATTCAAATTTATTTAGAAGTATTCTAAAGGAGCGTTTCAACGATAATATTTTTTCGGCCCAATTTTATCGCCTTATCTGATTTAACGCGCTAATGTTTCCTCTCACGCCATCTAGTAGACAACGGCGGAACTTGTTGAACATTAGCACAAATGGGCGCTCGCCGCTACCTCTTTTAATATTACAATCGGAAGGTCACGTACAGCCTGATATATCTTTCTGAACGTTAACTCATAACATGCAAATTTAAGTGCCTAGGAAAAAAAATGCGCACCTAAATGAAATATTCAGTAGGCTTGCTTGCCGAGGTTATATCAAAACTTTGGTGGGCGCCATGGAGGTAGGACAGCGCTACTCGGTAACTATGCGCACTCTTCATACGTAATGGAACAAAATGATTACATAATAATACTTAATAATATTTATGTGAGCTTTTTTAAAACAAATTATTAAATACAGCAGCTTGCTAGAGCTTTCAGTGCTTGAAGCTTTTAAATAGATAATGCATTTCTTTCGTAGTTACCTATTAAATAGTATAGCAAATAAATATACAGGTTGTTAAAAAGGTTTAAATTAGACGAAAATGTGTCTCAGGGGTCTATAAAAGTTTTATTTCATGTACGAATTTCCAAAAGCCATAGAACAAAATTGGTTTATAATGACCCTCTGAATCCTATATACCTATCTTGCACGCTTTCTATACTTACCACTTAATTAAATGATCTAGAGAAATGAAGGTAACAATAACAAAAAAAATGGTACAAAATTTACAAATAACCTATATAGAAAAAAGGTTTTTATATTTCTGTTGTGGCATTTTGTAATTTGAAGAAATTTTAATCCTTACTTGTTTGTTTCGTAATTATTATTATGTAGTTTCATTCGTTTAACTTAAATATCAGCTTGCAAAGTTACAACCGTACACCTTATTTATAAAATTTTCTCTATAGGAAAACTTTTTTTTACGAACAATTATGGCCACCTCATGTTTACTCCTACGTCCATGGCCTCACGTGAAACTTGGCGCGAACTTGCGCCATTGCTCAGCGGTGTGCGCCGCGTTATCAGTTGTCATACAGTCGGAGGACTTTAACTAAGTTTTCTTTAACCCGGACTTTTCTAACGAACTCACCGCTCCACCCCGTGAGGAGCGATGAATGGCTCTTTCGAGTTTTTTAAACTTAACTTTCAACTTCTCGGAATAATGATAAAATTCGGGTGCACTCAGTGTGTGCGATTGAGATACGGTTATGATTTGCTGATTTATTGGACGGGGATGGCGTTAGTGGAAAAGTTTCGGCTTTTTGTTCTTAGCGTGTCGGTGACAAATACTACGGATGAACTAGGTTTTTCTTCGTGGTGAGAGGATTAGCCAGATAGATCAGATACCGACACATTAGCATTATTAACAATCCATACACAGAGTCGCTGGCATGTCGAACATTTGCCAGACAAGTTGCGTCAGATTTGTTAATTGCTAATTTACGGTAGGGGTAATCCCACAGTTGTCAGTCACTGACTGCTGCAGGTGCGGAAGTACTTAAGATACAGTTGATATGAAAGAAAGAAAGAAAGAAAGAAATAGTTTATTCGCCTTCAAGAATACACAACATGGAAAATCACTTAACAATACAAATTAGGTAGGTACACAGCTTGTACATTAAATAAATTAACAATATTTTATGGTTGCCAATCTCCATGTCGTGCACAGTGATAGCGAAATGGTTCAGACTCAGCATGTGCTACATATATAAGTGTGTATATATATATAGCGCTGATAATTCTGCCAGAACCAGTTCTTAAAGGGTACCTATGTGGCGTATACATATATTATAAGTAGGTTATTTGGATGACTCCTTACGTGCACTCCCACTTATGTCTACTAAATATTATATTTAGATGAAGCGTCCGTAGTCGAGCGGGCCTCAGTGATCGTAACTGATCACTGAGGTTAAGCAACAACTGGCATGGTCAGCCATTGGATGGGTGACCAATTTCAAGTGGTGCTTTTCTGGACGCTTTCGTGCTTCGGACGGCACGTTAAGCCGTGGGTCCCGGTTGCTGCTTCGGCAACAGTCGTTAAGCCTAGTCTGAGGCCTTCGGGCGGCTTGAAAACATCTGACAGTCGGGTTGCCCACTTACCCGACAACTCTCTCAGCACAAGCTTGCTTGTGTTGGGGTCCACCAACCCGCACTTGGCCAGCGTGGTGGACTAGGCCTAAAACCCTTCCTTCATTGGAAGGAGACCCGTGCCCCAGCAGTGGGGACGTGATGGGTCGTGATGATGAGATATTTAGTGGAGAATATAGTGTAAGCTTCGTATTGATTTCAAAAAGAATAATCATTGAATCTGATTTCTACAAAATTATTTAATAAGATATCCGTTCAATCTGTATAATATCGACGGTGGAAAGGCAGAATGTTTGAAGCGCCATGACATAAAATGTTCACCAGAGCGATTTAAAGTTTGAAATTTTCGTAAAGTTTAAAAAATCATATCTCTGTAATTATTCTAGCTATGGCTTTGAAAATTTAAATACGTAAAATTTAAATAGTTTTATATGTAATTCTGTATATAAAATGAATGTTCATATTCTATTTACTGTAATAAGGGACATAAGACATAGGCATCTGAAATCTCAGTCAGGTAAAATTGGCTTAAACGACATTAACATTTTAATAAAATACAAGTAAAAACAATTTAAAGACCAAGGAGATTTAACCATCACACCAGCATAGTGTTTTATAATAATTTATGTTACTTTAAACATTCCATAAAAATGAATTAACCGCCAAACTAAGGCAATTTATATCTAAGATGAATGACTTAAAGAATAAATGAACTTATAATTGGACCTCAGAACTCGAGAACGGTTGAACCGATTTCGGTCTAGAAACATTTGTGGAAGTCCAGGGAAGGTATAAAAGGTAAGAAGGGTCAGCTAGATTGAAAACAAAAATTTCATAATATCTGGGGGCACGGCAGTGCCATCCTTTTCTCGAAGCATTATTTTATTATAAACTTTATTAACATATTGTTCACCGGGAAATCACTTTGAGATTGAAATCCAAGTGATCAGGTTTACTTATTCATCAATTAATAATCATAATCCAACCGACATTTCTTCGTCCGTCTCTATGCCACCATTCTGTCACCGTCTTTGTCCACCTTCCGTCCTGCCTTCGAGCCAAGTGTCCTGCCGACTTCCATTTCAGTTCAGTCACCTGTATACCGACGTCAAAGACTTTTGTCTTTTGGCGAATTACCACGCCGGGAATACGGTCTGTAAGCAAAATGCTTAACATGGATCGCTCCATAGCTCTCTGTGCAACTCTGATTCGGTGCACAGTTTCCTTGGTCAGCGTCCATGTATCGGCACCTTTGTTAGTGTAGGCAAGACACATTAGCAATTATCAATTCATAAGCAGCGTCGCTCGCTTTAAACTATGTGTCAGATTCATACAAGATACGCTAGATTTGATAAGCAAGCGACGATGCTTTAGGATTGTTAATGGCTAATGTTTAGTGGTGGTAACCCCAAAGGACTATCACAATGTGAGTTAGGTCTCACCACACAGCCGGACCGAGAACCAAATCGATCGGCACGATTAGTCGAAAATGGAGACACTTCTGGATGTTAGGAATAAGAGGGTTGCTGATGTCAATAGTGATCACCACTTAGTCGATGGAAAAATCTGCTTGAAGATAGTGGGAGTTTAGGAGCAGGCCACAAGATCTGCCAAAGGTGTCGTGTCGTGTAAATAAGCTGCAGGACCCACAAGTTACAAGATAACTTAGTATCCACATCGACAACAAATACCATCTACTAAGTCTGGACAAGGTCTCTTTCAAAGATCAAAGGTCTGGCATCAAAGACGTGTTGTTAAAATTTGCGAAGAAATAATAAGGTACAAGGAACACTTAAAGAATGAATGGTATGTCTAAAGAAACATGGGATATGATCAACCATCAAGGAAGATTTAACGTCGAACTAGACGACCGTTCTAAAGAAGCACTTGCGTACGAGTATTTTCTTTGTGAACTTAATATCAAACGAAATTTAAAAAGACAAACGCTGCTAGGGATGACTCTATGTCCAGAAATGAGACCACAACCATCGGCTGCCATAGAAAACATGAAGGATCTATACAAAGCATCTTGAAGAACATTGCAACAAAACCCAGGATATCGCTTTGTTACTATGGAAGATTGACTTTCAAGATGGTATGGCCACATTGCCGAAGTTTTTAATGATCCTAACCACCACCTGAGGATTTGGATGCAGATGCAAATATACCAGGATCATCTTGTATCTTGATGCATAATCGTAATCATTATGATTAATAAAATCGGCAGGTCGCTAGGGCTAGTCAGAGGCCTTCGGGCGGCTTGAAAACGTCTGACAGTTGGGTTGCCCACTTACCCGACAACTCTCTCAGCACAAGATTGCTTGTGTTCGAGCCCACCAAGCCACGCTAGGCCAGCGTGGTAGACTAGGCCTAAACCATTCCTTCATTGGAAGGAGACCCGTGCCCCAGCAGTGGGGATGTAATGGGTCGTGATGATGATTAATGATGAGATTGATGACTATCCTGCATCTTGACAGAAGCTTAAATATCCAACCCCCAAATAAGACGAATTGATACGGACCATACGATCGCTGAAGAGTGGCAAAGTACCAGGGAACGATGGATTTCCTACGAAGGCATAAAAAGCAGGATAGATGCAATATACCAGATATTGCACTCTTCAGCGATGGAGGATGATGAAGTGAAGTTAGAGTAAAAGTTAATTTAATTCATGTCCAACTTTTTCCTACAAGGTTTGCTTTTCGTTAAAATACTTTATTCTGAAAATTATAGGATACAAACAGGTCGTGGTACTCGTGGTCACTCACTTAAAACGTGGTTTGTTGGTCTATTTCGTATAATTACCTAACAATTATCAAAATCGGTTAAGTTCATCCAGAGTTTTGCGCTTGGGAACACATTTTCGGTTAGATTTTTATATAGATAAGAAAGAAATGCCGTTTCTGACTAGATTTCGATGTAAGTAAATTATTTAAGAATAAGTTTATTTTTGATATATAATTTTTATTTTGTATAAAAAGTTATGTCATGTTAATACATTAAAAATATTTTACATTAAGAACCATATTGTCATAGGAGAAATATTTGATAAAAAATAAATATTTAGAAGTAGAAGAACCAAGGTAACCGACATAGCCTATCGAGTCAGTAAGCTGAAATGGCAGTGGGCCGGACACATTGCTCGAAGGTCTGATGGTCGGTGGAGCAGAAGAGTCCTAGAGTGGAGACCACGTAACGGCAAGCGCAGCGTTGGGCGGCCCCCCGCGAGATGGACGGACGATATAGTCAAGTCCGCGGGGAAGCACTGGATACGGGCCGCCTCCGATCGGACAAGGTGGAAATCATTGGGGGAGGCCTATGTTCAGCAGTGGACGTCCTATGGCTGAGATGATGATGATGATGATGATGAAATATTTGGTTTGATCCTTTTAGAGAAACGTTAAAATTCTCTACTTGCATAGAAACAGCAATTTAGGAGAAAGGATCCAAGTGCATATTTTTATTAATAACTCAATAAATATTAATTATAGCAACACTATTATTTAGAACCGTAATATAATACCTAGATATTATAATTTAATGTAGTTATCTGGTGATATAATAAAAAAATATTTATACCTAGTTTTATACTGGCGAACGAATATGAGTTTATACCTACGTAATTGCGCTGCGCACGCGGCGCCAACTGTCGCATAGACGCACGTCCTCTCCCAATGAACGTCCCGGCGGGGTACTGAAGCGACACCATTCCAACCGGGCCTATTTATATATTGGCGTTTTCACGCAATATCCTTCTGAATATAATTATAATATAACAGCTTAAACACCATAAACCGCTTCATTGCGATTATTTTGAATTGTTTTATATCACTTATATCAATTATCTATAAATCGCAAAACACCGCTTAAATGCCAATTGTACCATTAAACAGATATAGGTAAAGTTGTATTAACCGCCAAACGCCGCGAGTAAGACTGACCGGTAAAATGGTTTAAGTGCCAGTGAGGCTTAAATTACAATTACGTAAAATATATTAAGTGCTTTTATGTTATTTTTGACAAGAAGGCATTTAGTTTTATATCCATTATGTTTTATTTCGCAATCAGGTAGGTCGCTTAAGTAACTAATGATACAAATTCACATTCATGCAAAATGAATTAAGTCACAGTGTTTTACTGTTTTAGCAAGGGTAAAATGTTTTATATAACTTTATTATTGATCATGTATGTTTGAACATATAAATGACTAAAAAAGTGGCTCTTAATACAAGAAAAAAGTATTAAGATTACCAAAATCACCGATGTCTTAAGCGCCAAAAAAGTGCTCAGATCGAAACGAGACCCGCACCATTCGAAAGAGAAAAATCAGGCGATTCCAACGGTGTATATAACTCATATTCGCCAAAAGTGGCGGATAAAACATTCTGCCTTTCCACCGTCGATGTAGTAGGTACCTACCTATAATCGATTACTATATCTACCGGTGGAGCGTGATTAATGTCGATTAATCGTTGTTTAATATTCATAGAATCGAGATGCACAATCGAGATACAATCCTAGTCGAGTTAATGTTGGTTCAATGGGGGTGTTTCATATCGGTCCTTCAGTGAGCATGCGAACACAGATCTCAGATAGGGAGGAAGCATTTACAGATCAAAGATATAAATTATACTAAAATGGTATTTACAATCAAATGAAATATGGGATAATCTAGACAAATAATATAAAAATCAAAAAAGATTATTAGTTTACTATCGTCATTATTATAAGTATAAAAAAAAGGTTTGAAGTCTGATTAAGTAAGGCCGTTATTATTCCAAGTTTGAATCGCATGTTAACCAGCCAGCACCTAAAGAGGTAACAAACCTGATCTCTCACGACTCACGAGCTCATTGCTCAAACAAAATGGCGGGTGTTTAAACTCGATAAGACGCGCCGATCGCGGCAGATTGTCGCAAATTACATCAATAAACCGCCATCCACATGCAACAGGTAAAAAACATATTTGATACACGCTCAGGGTAACAATGTGGTAGAATTAAAATAAAGATAAGTTATAGATCTTTTTATGGTAGGTGAATTAATTTTCTGTGACATTTTTATTAGATTTATTATGATATTTATGGCAATTATTATGAAGGCTTCATTGATTACATGTTCGGAATTCGTAAACGTGTTCGTCTGCCCTCGCCCTATGCGTAGGCGCAGGGGGGTTACTCTATACTGACGAAAAACTACTATACTACCGGTGTAACGGTGTAAAGGTAAGTTCAATTATATTTATTTTAAAATGGCTTCGTTTAATTCAATATGATATTCAATAAATCATTATCTGTTCTCAGAAAGATTGAGGTCTACGAGCAACCAAAGTTGACCAAATGTCAACCAATCCCAGAGCTGTCCAATCCAATTCAATTTTATTTAACCCTTTTGCCGCACATTCATTCGTCGAATACCCATGCTCACCCACTTAAGGCCGGCCGCAACATATTAAAGAGTGTCGCGGCGTCGCATCATGCCCACTTAGCTCCTTAATTGCGAATCTGACCATGTTTGCAGCTCCCGCCTGACACCTTTTTACTCTTTTAATAATTAAGTGCGAATTTTTGCATTGAATTTTACACCACTCTGCTCCTTAAACTGTAGGGTGTACAGGCTAAATTCCGTTGTGAGAAGAGTTTTTTATGGTTTTTTATGCAAAGTAGCCAGTGCTTATTAGGGTAAGGTATCGATTTGAGATAATTTGACTATCAACAGTGGTTGGGATGGGTTTCTGTCAGTATTTATTATGCGCAAATTAGCAGTTGAAGGTGTTAGTCTATTTTGTTGTGTTTTTATCATCAAAGCATCATCAGGTCTCATAAAAAAACTGACGCTACTCAGATTGGGCCACATTGAAAAACTCTACCTCTTGTTTTTGTCGCTGACACGATAAGAAGTGGATTAAAATAATACGAGAACCAAATATTATACCTATTAGGTACCGTATTAATGCATTGTCCGTTGGAGATTTACCGCGGAAGGACTATAATAAGTAGGTACCTAAACTATGTCGATATGGATTAATAAAACTAAATAATTCCGAGGAAAAAATATTGACTACATCGAATAAGGCTTAACACACCGTGAAAGCCTATAATCACCAACACCGTCCTACGACGGACGTTATCGGAGCGACGAAAAAAAAAGTAAGTACAGCAAAAAAAACGACAGATGGCGCCACCCGCTCTCTATCTCTCCGTATTTAAATAGCAAATTGTAATTTCTTGGACCGTTCAGTTAATCTTCATTTAAAACTGACTCAATTTGCATTTGATTTGTTTACTCGCCTATTTATATTCGTGCGTTTGTCTTGTCTCAGTGTTTTTTGTGTTTCATTGGATCGCTTTGTCTTGTTTCTCTTTTAATTTATTTATTTAATGCTAAACGCAGACTATTGGACGTGCATTGATAGAGTTACGTGTGCATGATATTGTTGTTTGCACCACGTGGGTGGAATAACTAAATTATAATTATTATTTAAACTGTAAAATACAACAAAACACTGCAGGGAAGGATTGAATTTCGCTTCTATGACCCAAAATAACAACAACAGGGTACAGTATTTTGTGTTTTTACCCTTTTGCTAGTGTTGAGTATCGGAAGGAAGCGTAATTTCTTGTTAGATGTAGATCTACATCGCGCCTCGACCTCGCTCGGGTGAAATAACGAATAGCGCCAAGCTCGCGACTGCAGCACATTTTAAACAGTTTCCTTAATGGAATTGGTGTTTTATTTCTTATGATGAACAATGTTTTATAGTTTAATTTTAACGTGAAGAAGAACAGCGATTGTAAGTGAGGTTATTCATTATAACTTACAAAGTGTCAAAAAAAACGCGAAAAGACTCAACGTAAAAAATATTTACGTTAACTTTTGATAAAACTATTTAAATTTGTAATTTATTTTTTTATCATGAATGAGTTTTCAATTATTCATGCCCAAGAGTAGTAAATCCCAGACCAAAACCAAACAACAAGTCCAAAATGTCCGAACTCAGCAGTGGACCACTCCGCCAGCCATAAACCGTGAACACTCGCCATAGATCAGCGCCGAAACTCCTCCAAAGCAGATGTCACGAACAATAAAAATTTAGATTTATTAGCCCCCTATCAACCTCTGCAAACTTCTGTTAGTGGACCCTATAAACCTTGTCCCGGGCAGTTAATCAAATCCATAGTTTTGGGTCGTCTGTAATCGAGTGGGCATCCTCCTTTATGGTAATCACGGCAAAAACGTGCCCGGGGCTACTCTAGCTTGGCAAAAACTAAAGTTACGAGAGATTACAATATGTCCATAGATAGATGACATGTAATACATATAAAGATCTTTACATTCACGAGCAATGAAAAAGTTCCACTTACAAAATGTCGACACCAAATGACCAATGTTTTAAAACATTTAATTTCGAATTTCATTAAGATATATACATATTTAGTTGATATTATTCTGATGCGATGTTATTGCATTTTGGAGTAATTTGGTGCTAATGTCACTGGATTTTTTTCATTGCTCGTGAGTATATTAACCTTTAATGCAACGAGATAGAATTGTGTTAGCAGCGCTATAAACCTTACTTATTCTAGGGTGACCCCACCCGGCTAGTTACACTCGGGGGCTAAACTAGTTTTAAAACTTGCTGTAATGAAAAAAGGAAATTTTAGATTGCTCCAATCTGTTGGACAGCAATTTTATTTTACTTTCGCGTCGGTGGCCGGTAGTTAGTCGGTGTGTTTTAAACGTTATTCTGGTACAATGGATTTGGGTTTTATTTAAATAAATTGGAATACTCACGTAGTTTTTTTAACGTTACAGTAAATTCTATTGTTATATTTTTATGAAAATGCCATTAAATAATAATACAGGTTCGTTCAATTTAAACCAATTTCCAAGCACTGCAAAGTATAGAGGTTATTTAAAAAAAATCTGCATAATTTAAATTCGTATACCTCAGCTGTTATAAGCTACATAGGTGCTTAATATTGTACATGTAGGTACATAAGCATAAATATGTAATATAAAGTCTCAAACATTGATTTATGTGAAAAGTAAAGTCCCCGGGTAGGCTTTAACCCCTCGAACGTCAGTCGTAAAAGTTGAGCGATGGACACTCGGCCCGATCTGTGATCCGATCCGCGACTCGATCTGCGACGCCCGATCCGATTATTGTTCATTGTCACTTTCTTTATCTGCGGACGGCCTGTTTTATTTGTAGACAGAGAGCTGGAATACAATTTTTCATTTCGGGTAAGTTCCGTCTAGTTTTAGCTCGTTTGTATTGTGCAAAATGCATGGAATAGTTTAAAATTGTCTTTGTTATGATCATTATACATAAATTATAAACTGCCCTTATACGTTTTTTTTCATTATAATCACGCATTGCATTTTAACCAAATTTCATGTTACTTCAATGATTTTAATGTGCAATTTCATTATTTTTTTTGCGTTCAGCTAATAAATTGTGTAACAGTTATTCAATTGCAAGCTTAGATTCATACATTTCCACCACAAATAAACCTAGTAATGGTTTATAGTTATTAGTTTGATAGCACACACATAAAACTTTTAATTTTTCTGAACACTTAAATCAAACACTCACATTATTCTTTTTTTTACTTAGCCATGTTAGTGTCCCACTGCTGGGCAAAGACACACGTCTCTGTTATCGACCGCCTGACGCCTATCCGGAAAAAATCTGTCCAGGTCGTCCCGCCATCTCCGCCCTGGGCTACTTATCTCACTTCATTCTTACGTCCATTTATTTTAACACTAGCTGTTTCCACGCGCTTCGCTTCGCCTTAAAAAGTTTCCCGTGGGAATTCCGGGATAAAAGTAGCCTATGTTCTTTCCCAGGGTCTAGACCGTATGTATACCAAATTTCATTCAAACCCGTTCAGTAGTTTCGGCGTGAAAGAGTAACAGGCAGACACAGTTACTTTCGCATTTATAATATTAGTTAGGATTATTCTAATAAGAATACAGAAACTAGTGTCCACCTCCCGGCCTATATTTCCGAGAATACCCTCAGTATCCCTGCTTAGTATTCCCGATGCTCTTTACGGCTCCACAATAAAAGCGAAGCCTCCAGTTTATACTCCCGGACAATAAAATGACCCGCCTCCTTTTAACAGATTAAAACTAGCTCCTTAACTATACGTAGCTAGTGTTTTTCTTAGATGCTGGTACTGGCAATTTTGCACATAATTAAATGTAAGTTTTTTCCGTGTATTAGCACGTTGTATAGCATAATATATTGTCTATTTCCTATCTATGTGGTTGTCTGGAAGAGATAACTTTTAGTAATAAGGCCGCCGATTGTACTATTTCTTTGCTATGTTTGTGAAACTGTTTCTGTTTGTGTGCAATAAAGAGTATTTTATCTTTATCTTTAATATATCACCATAAAATCTGTTCAGCAGGTTTTGTTTGAAAGAGTAACAAACATCCAAACAATGTTTCGTGTTTATGTAGTGACTGACTACAATTTTTTTATCTATGAATGTAATGTTGACATTCTTATATTATTATTATTTCAGATTTCCATTATACTTTTCTCAAATCAAGGAAATTAATATATTTACTCTTATTAAATATTTTATCCGAATGACAATAAACTCCTCATGGCTATTAAAATACAACTTCACTTCCTCTGCCACGCCCCGCCGACGAACTGAATAGAGACAAATGAACGCAAGAACTGACACCCATTTATACTCATTCCTGTGTCACTGGAAAGGTTTGTAAGTTAGTTAAGTACCTATATCATGCTGTATAGGTTTAGGTTACTTAATACATAGGTACTCATGCTGGATAGGTAACGAAAATATTACTTATATGAAAATTGTATGTTAATAACAGTGCATGCTTAAATATCAAAAATAATTTGGTATGTATCCTATTTCAAATATGTGATAACATAACTCGAACAAAACAACACTCAGCACGTCCCCTAATGTACCAAATTTTATTTCACGCCACAAAATAGAGAGCATGTTTTATTAAAACAGCCGCAAATTTAATAAAACGAGCAACAACTACACGTTCAGCGCACACGTTACAGGGGGCCACTCTACACTGACGAAAAACGAACGAACGAGATATTACAATCGCCTCAATTCACACAACAAGATAGAGTCGTGGCTCGCACAACAGCGCCCCGAAACTTAGTTTTTCGTAATATAAAGTGACCCCCCAGAAAACCACTTTGAAAGTGAAACCGTACCCAGCACTTAACATGACGTCACTCGTCTATTTTGTTTGGATATTTCCCGCACGGCAGCGCCGGAACCGGATGCGGCGAGGCGCGGAACTAATGGATTGAAAGAGGATAAATATTGCAGGAAGAGACCCGTCGCCGGAGGCAGCACAGCTACAGGGCGGAGGCTCGCACGGAGTTCTGTTACAAACAGATTAGATGGATTTCATAATAGTTTGAAGAGGAGCATGGTAAGTTTATCAGAAAGTGTGGGAAAAGGTTGAATATACCTTTCATAATTATAACTATGTTTTGTCTCTTTCAAAATTGAAATGACAGTGATGAGATGTGTTGTCCTTAAAAATAAATAGGTAGACTACTGCGTTAAGCAGAGTTCTAAGAATTTTCCTTCCATCGGCCGGCCGCCTATGACACTAATACTACACACACGGGCAATGAAAAAGTTCCACTCACAAAATACCGACACCAAACGACCGTATTTGTTTCTACCATTTCATTTAAAATTTAAACAAGATACCTATATAATATCGTAATGCTCTGTAAAATGTACTTCAATGTTGCACAAGGCGTCATTGAGCTAGCCTTTTCCGTTTACGAGAATTTTGGTGCTTTTCTCAGTGGAACCTTTTCATTGCCCGTGTGTGTACCTATAAGTATTAATAAAAAAACACACTTCGTAAAATCATCCTGTAAATTGTGCCCAAGATTCCTTTACCTACGAATCAGGTCGTTAATATTTATGTATTTGATGCGAGTAGTGTCCTCAGATGTTCGCTGAGCACATTCAATGGGTCTTGTATTGACCGAGTTCTTTTGATGGGACAACCCTTGTGTTTGTGAGGTTTCTGGGACCCTCAAAGTTGAAGACTACGACGTATGTACCTGAGGATCGAATGACTATTTTGTTGTAAATAAATGGGATCTGTTTGATGTCAAAGTTAGCAAATTAAAAAATATAAATTTAAATCCTGAGTGACCGTTTTATACGTATTAGCCATTTTGCAAAAAAGGAGTTACAAATTCATCTTTAAAACATACATACGATACAAATCTGAATTTCTTGTATGATTTTGTAAAATACTGGTATTTTTTTAAACAAACCATGTCTTCTGCATGACAGTATAAACTCTGCTTTTATTGCTTACAAAATGTATTTAACAATATTCTTGAAGCAATAAAGCATCCACATTTTAATAAGATACTTTACATCAGGCAGCGCGACTTGCTAATACATTATACAGGGTGATGGCGCAAAGCAGATTGCGCTCCGTAATAAATAAATATTGCATGTTGCACCTCCCGCGTAGGCCCCTCGCCCACGGGCGCGGTCGCGACAGCTGTTATTGCTTCAAGAATCAACTAAGTAGGCTATAATATCTTGTATTGAGCGGACAAGATGGAATTTGCAAAAATGGTTTTGCGAACTGTTGGTATCTAAGCACATCAACAAAAAATATAGTCACTGTAAATCACGTTTATTGGCAAATAACAATTAAGTGTAAACAGAGCATTTAGATCACGTACAAGAATGCAAAAACCAGACCATAACGAGGTCATAATTAGTATTATAGTAATATATAAGATCGATATATTAAAATTTACCATAAAAAGAGACGATTATTTATTTTTGTTATTTAGTCTAAATATTTGAAAATAAATGTGTTTAAAAATACACAAGTAAAAAACATAAAACTACAGCCAAATTCGGCATCCTACAAGAAGCTTAAAAAACAAAGAGCGTCAAGTGTACTACTCGCCTTAAGGGCAACTCGTGACGTGTCACGGTGCTGCGAGCGCCATCTATCGGCCGCCTCCGCGGGTGGGCGCGCCGGCGGCCACGATGTTACATGGCCACTTGGAAGAATCTCAGTTCAAAATAATACTTAGATACTTTTGTCTTAAATTTAATTAGAAAGATTTTTGTGTGTTTTACGTTTTCAGATCGCCTGAAATGTGTCAGCTGGTACAAAAACCTTACTTACTTACTTATTTAATAGTGTCGGAAATTCATTAAAATATATATTACATAATAATATCAACATCTCTTTCCATGGCATAAAAATAGATAAAAGAAACATTCTCACTGAAGGACACCTTATACTTGCCTTTTACCCAAAGTATTTCAGTAGTAGCTGTAGCCGTAACCTTTACGTGCACTGAAAAACTAAATAGCAACCCAGTTAGAGTTTATTGTACCTACTTTATACAATGTATTCTCAGTTTCAGTGCCTTAATAAAGAAAAAACCTATTAAGTGTGAGTCGAACTCGCGTAAGAAGGGATCCGTATCTAAATAATATTTGGGTAGGTAGTTATATGTTTTTCAGACAGCAACATAGCTTTGTTTTTAATTTTATAGTTTTCAAATGATCCCCGAGATTTGTACTTATCAAAGGATATGGATACCTGCATGCCAATTTTTTTATATTGTACCCACTTAATTCTATACATACAGAGCATCGAGCAAATTGACATATTGCAAATTGTGTTTTCTTAACAGTCAACAAAGTAATCCAAAAGGGGTTAAGTTTTTACCAGTTGAGGCACAGAACCCTAAAGAATATAATTTGCAAGTGGCAACTCTACTTTTAATATTGGTTTTAATAAACTACATTGTTAGTGTAAGGTTTCCACTGGGTTCTTCGCTGCATCACATCATATCGGTACGTCTAGAGTCACGACGAACATACTAGATACACTATTAGGTTTATAGTTTATAGATATAAAGTAGCCATTCAAAAAGTGCCCAGTTTTAATAAGATCCCGTAAAGGATAAGACCTTGTATTGTGCATTGTTTCTAGGCTGGATGTATATTGATTTAATATTCGTATAGGTAGGTATCTTTTCTTTTTACACATTGCACACCCGAATAATCCTTGAACTTATCGGTGGTGACACTAATAAATTATACATAGTATGTAGTAAGTATATATCATTTGTCTCAGTACGATATTTTAACTTCATAGAACGATATGCGGTATGCGATTGGAGTGATCTATCATCATCATCAGCCTATAGCAGTCTACTGCTGGACGTAGGCCTCTCCCAAAGCACGCCACTGGATGCGATCTTTAACTTTCAGCTGATCTACGTGTATACTCCAACAAAATAAAATGGAGATTTTAGGTATTTACTTAGCATAGAACGCTTATAAAATTATGAATTCTAATGAAATTTTATGCAAGTACTTAGTATCTAATTTCGCATAAAGTCGGAATTCAGCGACTAAACTTCCCTGTCATAAACCTCATGAAGGCATGAGCTATCGCAACGTCTGCAGGCCGGAGTCCTCAGAATATCGTTATTCGTTATCGTTACCGATGTCATCCCGTCCGTAGCTGGGGGGTTACTCTATACTGATGATAAACGAACGAGGAAGAGCTGTCGTGCAATCGGCACGTTTAATACAGCGAGACAGAGTCGTGGCACGGTGAGGCAGGGCAACTCCCTTTATAGAGTGGCCCCCCTGACATGCGCTAATGATGCAGCCCGGATGATGACTGCTCGGGCGAGTCAGGCGCGTCGATGATGTGATGACGATGACGATGACGTGTCATTGTGCGGAGATGGATGCGGGCGCCTATTCTCAACGCTGCCGCTCTGAGGCAAGTGCGTGATTTCATGCAATATTGAATTTGTGGTGATTAAGGGTCAATTCAGACGTACCACAACCACACCACAACCACAACCACACCACAACCACGCGGTGTGGTCGGGCGTATATTTTGTATTGACAATGAATAATCCAATTCACACGTGCCACATTTTGCCGTTGTTATCGACCACCTGTGTAATACCACCACATCGCAACCACATCGCAACCACAACGCAACCACATCGCAACGGCAACGCCGCTACGCGGCGGCGGCACCGCGGCAACCTGTTTTGCCGTATTAACTGCACAAGACGACGTGGTTACCACATCGCAATGACAGCGACAACGCAACCACATCGACATTTTGTCGCTGCCACAACGCAACTGCAAAAAGCCGCTGTCACACAATTCACACGTAACCACAGCTGGACCACATTTTGTCGCTGCGACGTGGTGTGGTTGTGGTACGTGTGAATTGACGCTTAGTTAAATATTATCAAACAAGTAGATACATAGTATTTCCCTTCCGACATTCCTTCCTTCATTGGAAAGAGACCCGTGCCCCAGCAGTGGGGAAGTGATGGGTCGTGATAATAATAACTTTATCTTCATTGAGTTATTTTAGTAATAATATTTTTATTATTTTTCCATCCAAGAGCGGATCACAAGAATAGGCCCCCGGCTTCACCCGTTTGGGGCAATTTTGATGTATGAACCGAGTGGGGTGTTATTACGGGGACAGGTCACGGCATATTGGAGACGAGGTGATCGCGTCACTCCGAGCTTCGTCTCCTGTTAGTTGCTGCACCCTGAATGCCGTCATAAATAGGATTTTACTCACATTCACTCAGGATAGAAACATGTAGGTAATAAGTAGTGATCATTTATAATTTTACATAAACAATCAGCCAAGCTTTGCTGCTAGACCAGGGATTTGTAATTAGAAGATCTTCCCAAAGATACTATCACGTAAGCATTCACATAAACTCGAGTAATCACATTAACCCATAAAGCAACCTAGCTCTGTATGCAGAGCGCGCCACCATAAATCATAATACAGCGGTAACGATGCATTACTCGTCACGTGTGGTGTTAACTGCCGGGCCGCGTGAGGAAGCAGCAATGAATCACGTGTCTGCGACAGGTAACGAGGACTACGAGTGCTTTAGTACGAGGTATGCAGATAGAGGTTAATGACTATGGTGTTGCTGTATCGGAAATTCAGAAAATTTTAGGAGTTTTTGGGTTTTCTGTAGGTGTTTCATGAAACAATATTATAGATGGGGCAACAATAAAATGAACTCGATTGTTATATAAGATATAAACTAGGAAGATGCCGCTTGCATTACCCAAAACTGTACAAACTCTACTTCAGCGTCTTCTTCTTCTTCCTTGCCATATCCTTATTTAGGGTCGCTTTGTTCGTCATGTCACGCCACTTTACCCTAAACTGTAGAGTTCAGCGTATTGGTGATAAACACTAGAGCGCATCGAGTTTGTTTATATACGTTTTCAGCCGCAGCTTTTACATCACACATAGATAACATTGCACCCTGTATAACACAACACAGTCGGGAGTCGGGAAGTAAAACACGAAATCCAAAATCTAAACATCCGCTCCCACCGCGTCACAAGGCTAGCACAAGGCTAGCGCATCAAGGAAATTAATATTTACTCTTATTAAATATTTTATCCGAATGACAATAAACTCCTTATGGCTATTAAAATACCTACAACTTCACTTCCTCTGCCACGCCCAGCCGTCCGACGAACTGAATAGAGACAAATGAACGCAAGAACTGACACTCATTTATACTCATTCCTGTGTCACTGGACAGGTTTTTAAGTCAGTCAAGTATAACATGCTGGATAGGTTACTTAATAAGTAAATATTATATGAAAACTGTATGTTAGTAGCAGCTAGTGCATGCTTATTTGGTATGTATCATATTTCAAATATGTGATAACATAACTCGACTCGAACGAAACAACACTCGGCACGTCCCCTAATGTACCACATTTTATTTCACGCCACAAAATAGAGAGCATGTTTTATTAAAACAGCCGCAAATTTAATAAAACGAGCAACAACTACACGTTCAGCGCACACGTTACAGGGGGCCACTCTATACTGACGAAAATCGAACGAACGAGAGCTCTCATGCAATCGGCACGTTTTGTAAAACAAGATAGAGTCGTGGCTCGCGCAGCAGCGTTCCGAAACTTAGTTATTCCTCATATATAGAGTGACCCCCAGAAAACCACTTTGAAAGTGAAACCGTACCCAGCACTTAACATGACGTCACTCGTCTATTTTGTTTGGATATTTCCCGCACGGCAGCGCCGGAACCGGATGCGGCGAGGCGCGGAACTAATGGATTGAAAGAGGATAAATATTGCAGGAAGAGACCCGTCGCCGGAGGCAGCACAGCTACAGGGCGGAGGCTCGCACGGAGTTCTGTTACAAACAGATTAGATGGATTTCATAATAGTTTGAAGAAGAGCATGGTAAGTTTATCAGAAAATGTGGGAAAAGGTTGAATATACATTTCATAATTATAACTATGTTTTGTCTCTTTCAAAATTGAAATGTTATTGATGTGTTGTCCTTAAAAATAAATAGGTATATACTTACTTATTATATTTCACATCCTTACAGCACCTCTTCAATAGAAAAATGCAGACTACTGCAATAAGCGGAGTTTTAAGAATTTTCCTTACATCGGCCGGCCGCCTATGACACTAATACTACACACACGGGCAATGAAAAAGTTCCACTCACAAAATACCGACACCAAAAACGACCCTATTTTTTCTACCATTTCATTTAAAATTTAAACAAAATACCTATATATAATATCGTAATGCTCTGTTAAATGTACTTCAATGTTGCACAAGGCGTCATTGAGCTAGCCTTTTCCGTTTACGAGAAGTTTGGTGCTTTTCTCAGTGGAACCTTTTCATTGCCCGTGAGTGTATAAGAAGTATTACTTAATAAAAAAACACACTTCGTAAAATCATCCTGTAAATTGTGCCCAAGATTCCTTTACCTACGAATCAGGTCGTTAATATTTATGTATTTGATGCGAGTAGTGTCCTCAGATGTTCGCTGAGCACATTCAATGGGTCTTGTATTGACCGAGTTCTTTTGATGGGACAACCCTTTGTGTTTGTGAGGTTTCTGGGAACCTCGAAGATGAAGTCTACGACGTATGTACCTGAGGATCGTCTGACTATTTTGATGTAAATAAATGGGATCGGTTTGATGTCAAGGTTGAGAAATTAGAAAAATAAAAGATGTGAAAAATACTAGCGTTTCTATGTATGAATCCCGAGTGTCACTTTCCTACATACAGAATTTAATAAAAAATGGTTCAGTAGTTTCCCTAAAAAAGAGTGACAAATATGCATCTTAACAATAAACATAAGTACACAATACTACCGCTGTGATATGATATTGTAAATTTATACTGTTACTTTTTAAAACAAACCATGTCTACTGCATGACAGTATAAACTCTGCTTTTATTGCTTACAAAATGTATTTAACAATATTCTTGAAGCAATAAAGCATCCACATTTTAATAAGATACTTTACATCAGGCAGCGCGACTTGCTAATACATTATACAGGGTGATGGCGCAAAGCAGATTGCGCTCCGTAATAAATAAATATTGCATGTTGCACCTCCCTCGTAGGCCCCTCGCCCACGGGCGAGGTCGCGACAGCAAAGTTGTTATTGCTTCGAGAATCAACTAAGTACTGTTACTGTACTATATTCTATTAGTTGGACTTGATGGATTTTGCTAATCATGTGTGCGAACCGTGGACGCGACAATTAAGTGAAAATGAAAATACATGAACTACAAATGCTTGTAGTCACTGCAAATCACGTTTTTTGGCCATTAACAATTAAGCATTATTTAGGGATTTTTTATTAACTTATTTAGACAAAAAATATACCAAAGAACAATTTTTTTAATGAATTGGTAAATTTGCCATCCTAAAAGTAGCACTAAAACAAAGAGCGTCAAGTGTACTACTCGCCTTAAGGGCAACTCGTGACGTGTCACGGTGCTGCGAGCGCCATCTATCGGCCGCCTCCGCGGGTGGGCGCGCCGGCGGCCACGATGTTACATGGCCACTTGGAAGAATCTCAGTTCAAAAGAATACTTAGATACTTTTGTCTTAAATTTAATTAGAAAGATTTTTGTGTGTGTAACGTTTTCAGATCGCCTGAAATGTGTCAGCTGGTACAAAAACCTTACTTACTTACTTATTTAATAGTGTTCGAAATTCATTAAAATATATATTACATAATGATATCAACATCTCTTTCCATGACACACACATAGATAAAAGAAACATTCTCACTGAAGGACACCTTATACTTGCCTTTTACCCAAAGTATTTCAGTAGTAGCTGTAGCCGTAACCTTTACGTGCACTGAAAAACTAAATAGCAACCCAGTTAGAGTTTATTGTACCTACTTTATACAATGTATTCTCAGTTTCAGTGCCTTAATAAAGAAAAAACCTATTAAGTGTGAGTCGAACTCGCGTAAGAAGGGATCCGTATCTAAATAATATTTGGGTAGGTAGTTATATGTTTTTCAGACAGCAACATAGCTTTGTTTTTAATTTTATAGTTTTCAAATGATCCCCGAGATTTGTACTTATCAAAGGATATGGATACCTGCATGCCAATTTTTTTATATTGTACCCACTTAATTCTATACATACAGAGCATCGAGCAAATTGACATATTGCAAATTGTGTTTTCTTAACAGTCAACAAAGTAATCCAAAAGGGGTTAAGTTTTTACCAGTTGAGGCACAGAACCCTAAAGAATATAATTTGCAAGTGGCAACTCTACTTTTAATATTGGTTTTAATAAACTACATTGTTAGTGTAAGGTTTCCACTGGGTTCTTCGCTGCATCACATCATATCGGTACGTCTAGAGTCACGACGAACATACTAGATACACTATTAGGTTTATAGTTTATAGATATAAAGTAGCCATTCAAAAAGTGCCCAGTTTTAATAAGATCCCGTAAAGGATAAGACCTTGTATTGTGCATTGTTTCTAGGCTGGATGTTTATTTATTTAATATTCTTGTAGGTATCTTTTCTTTTTATGCATTGCTACCCGAATAATCCTTGATATCGGTTGTAATGGTACTAATAATTATTATTATTAATCATGTAATTCGTCGTAGTACGATACTTTATCATCATAGAGCGATGTTATGCGTTTGCAGCGATCTATACTAGGTAGATATAACAAAATGAAATGGAAATTATGGAGTTAGCATAGAGCATAGAACGCTTATAAAACTTTAAATGAAATTTTATGCAAGTACTTAGTAATTTCGCATAAAGTCAGAATTCAATGACTAAACTTCCCTGTCATAAACCTCATGAAAGCATGAGCTATCGCAACGTCTGTAGGCCGCAACGTGCTGGCCTCAGATCTATCAGCCCTCAGAATATCGTTATTCGTTATCGTTACCGATGTCATCCCGTCCGTAGCTGGAGGGTTACTCTATTATATACTGATGATAAACGAACGAGTGGGAGTTTAATACAACAAGACAGAGTCGTGGCTCGCGGATCCGCGCTCCGAAACTTATTTTTAATATACAGGATGTTGCAAATGGCGAGAAATGACATCAGAACGTCAAAATTCGCGAAAAAAAAAGTTACACGACTTTTAACTATGGAGAATGATTTTTTTTAACAAACACGATGATGCAGGGCAACACCCTGTATATAGTGACCCCCTGACATGCGCTAATGATGCAGCCCGGATGATGACCGCTGGAGCGAGTCAGGCGCGTCGATGATGTGATGACGATGACCCGATGACGTGTCATTGCGGAGATGGATGCGGGCGCCTATTCTCAGCGCTGCCGCTCTGGGGCAAGTTCGTCCATTCATGCAACATTCAATTCATGGTGATTAAGTTAAATATTATCAAACAAGTACATAGTATTTCCCTTCCCTCATTCCTTCCTTCATTGGATGGAAACCCGTGCCCCAGCAGTGGGGACGTGATGGTTCGTGATAATGATAACTTTATATTCATTGATTTATTTTAGTAGGCTAACGTAACGTACCTTGGGACGCTTGTACCTCGGGACATTGATTGTATTTTAAAAACCGGCTAAATAAACACATTAAAATTCTACCCTAGGTATAGTATTTTACTCGCTTGGCAAAACTAGTGAGTCTTGTGATCATACCAGCATCGAGTGTGTGTTGAAGACAATATGAAGTTTTTTGGAGTCAAAAGTAGCTTTTGTATAGTTTTTTGTGTTGCTTTATCTCATTGAGGCATGCTCAAAATAAAGACATGGATGTCACGTATAACTTTTCAAATATTTAATTTTATGACATGGCAATTATCTGAAAGATTCCTATTAATTAAAAATAAAGATATTTAAATTTTGGTTATATATTGCTTTTTTGTACCTTGGGACACGATTAAATTTGTACCTTGGGACACTGTTTTCTATGGCTTTGTACTATGGATAATGCAAACATCTAAATGACGCCTTATATCTCTGTTTTTATTAGTGCCAGAGTGAAACTAGACAGAAGAGAGATGCAGTAAATCAATTAGAACAGAGATATAAGGCGTTATTTTGAAGTTTGCATTTTCCATAGTACAAATCTATAGGAAACAGTGTCCCAAGGTACAAACGTGTAACGTACCTTGGGTCAAAACAAGCCTTTTTACTTTTATTTTAATTTAATAAAATCTGGCCACACTAAAGCTTTAGCACAAATACTAGAGATAATAGATTATATATCCTACCGAATAAACAAAATTTCACATTAATATCTTAGTTGTACGCTGCGATAGCTTCATTCAAAGTTGGGGTAGTCGAAAATGTCCCTAGGTACGTTACGTTACCCTAATAATATTTTTATTATTTTTCTATCGGTATTCAACCGAGACTGGATCAAGAGAATATGCCCCCGGGTCCATCCGTTCGGGGACAATTTTGATGTATGATCAGAGTGGGGTGTTATTACGGGGACAGGTCACGGCATATTGTCGACGAGGTGATCGCGTCACTCCGAGCTTCGACTCCCGTTACTGCGCTGTGAATGCCGTCATAAATAGGATTTTATTCACATTCACTCAGGATAGAAACATGTAGGTAATAAGTAGTGATCATTTATAATTTTACATAAACAATCAGCCAAGCTTTGCTGCTAGACCAGGGCTTTGTAATAAGAAGATCTTCCCAAAGATACTATCACGTAAGCATTCACATAAACTCGAGTAATCACATTAACCCATAAAGCAACCTTAGCTCTGTATGCAGAACGCGCCACCATAAATCATAATACAGCGGTAACGATGCATTACTCGTCACGTGTGGTGTTAACTGCCGGGCCGCGTGAGGAAGCAGCAATGAATCACGTGTCTGCGACAGGTAACGAGGACTGCGAGTGGTTTAGTACGGGGTATGCAGATAGAGGTTAATAATGACTATGGTGTCGCTGTATCGGAAATTCGGAAAATTTGAGGAATTTTTGGGTTTTCTGTCAAAGCTGATCTAATGCGTTTCTGTCAAAGCTGATCTAATCCATCATTTTTTAAATGTAACAGACATAAAAAATAAATAATGGAGGATTATATTTTAATTGGCGGCGAAGGTTGGCCTTACACTCACCTTCAGTCAAGTGTGGCTAGATAAATACTGAGAAGATGCCACTTGCATGGCCAAAACTGTACAAACTCTACTTCAGCGTGTCGTTGATAGACACTAGAGCGCATCGAGTTTGCTTATTCGTTTTCAGCCGCAGCTTTTACATCACACAGAGGTAACAATGCACCCTGTATAACACAATACTAGTCGGGAGTCGGGAAGTAAAACACGAAATCCAAAATCTAAACATCCGCTCCCACCGCGTCACAAGGCTAGCACAATTCCTAATTACGGCTCTAATAAGGCTAGTAATTTATGCTAACTGCCACGAGCAGCCGAAATATCCAGCCGGCCGCTTGTACCGGCAGCGAACAGCGAACAACGGCCATTAAAAACGGCAGGACTATTAAATGTGTGGAAACCAAAACTGGGAATAGTGTACACTCACGAGCAATGAAAGAGTTCCGGTGACATGGCATCAAATTACCTACTCCTAAAAGGAAAATAATAGCTTAAGGGCGTAGTCTGCAATATTGAAGTACAGTGCATCAGATTATTACTAAAAGTCAATATTGTGTTAAAATATTATTTTTTATGATTCAAAAAATTTAGGGCATTTATGATGTTGGCATTTCGTATGTGGATTTTTTTATTGCTCGTGAGTGTAGGTATTATGTAAAGGATAAGTATTGTCGAAGACCCCCCAGCCCCATGCTACGTGGTCTGCCCGCGCGTCTGGAGGGTTACTCTACATATACTTACATAATATGTATACTAACTCGAAACGGTCTGAAACTTAGTTTTTCGTCATTATAGAGTGACCCCCGTGATGTGGAATAAGCGGCCCGTGTCCCGCTGCATGTGGATTGGTTTGCATTTCATGTATTGAATGTTCTGATTGCACGCTTGTTGGATTTGCGCCGATTTTATGCCAGATTTTGCAATTAAACCTCTACTTTATATGTATAGGTTGGCGAGTGTTATGACTGTATGTTTGTATATGTAACCTTGCTTGGTAAAGATAGGTGATTATAGCGATTGGTAAAGATACTAATTATATTAAGGTTACTATCAAAGATATACGCTCCGTCCCACATAAACATAATTACGGTCATCCTTATGTCTTATCCTTGAAACATACCCAGAGGAGCTAATAATATTCATTCCAATCTTTGATCACAGCTTCCTCCTGCAATCCAATGACCACAAATCCATAGAGCATAGAAGTTCCGACTCTAAAGTCCGATCTAGCGCTAAGCGGGCAGCGCTGCGAGTGTATAAGGCGCGGACGAGAGCAGCAAATCGAAAAACTTTAAATGAGACCAATTCTACGCGTTCCCGTGGCGCGGGGGACAATTAAAAAGATAGCTTTCTGGCTAGTTGGCTGCTTGGAGCGGTTGTCTTTGCCGACATTCAGGTTAAGGCTAATTCAACGTCTCATCCTCGAGGGATCGTGTTTTGTTTTGGAGTTCAGGTGGATTGAATAAGAGAAAAAAAACAACAGACTTAGCTTCTGACGTTTACATAAACTTGGGCAATAGTAGTAAACAATATGGATAGTTAAGAAAATGTTTCGGGTTCTTTGTTACATTTTCCTGACACCGAAGTGGTAAAGGTCAGACATAAAAGGTACATTTTGTAGTGCTGAAGAAAATACCCAATAGTAATAACGTGGTAAAGTTTAACCGGAAGCTCATTTCTAGTCTCATAATGGTAACGGTTACGTATACAAACTTTTATTCATTTTTTGGCAGATCGTAACAAAAATTGTGAAGTGAGCTATTTTTTGCAAACTCCCGCGGGGCTATTCTTCCCCATGCAGATAAAAGGTGTATAAAAACTCGTATGAAATTTTTTATCACAATTTTAAGCGAAACTGAAGATGATCTACGATTGTCAGGACACCCATACCTATTATAATAGTACATCTATAATAATTTATAAAGGTTGCTTCTGAGGATAACGTGCCTTAAAGTACTGCTGTCCGTTGAAACTGAACTGCAATGAAATTTTGCAATAGCAAATTACGCAAACTGACTAATCTACCACTGAATATAATCAGGTAAAGTTCAAAATTGGAACTAAGTATTTCTTTCTTCCAGGGAACCCGAAAAGTCTCAATAAGTAGGCAGGTACATTAAATTGGGGCACAAATTGGCAATGCTATTTGCTTCCATCACTTCGGGCAAACGAGCGAATTATTTTTTTTAACTTGTCATTTGTATTCACAGGGCGATGTCGAGCCGATCAAATAGCATTATGTGTAATGGAGAAGTTTTCATTGTATCGAAATTGCTTTTTAGAGGTTAAAATGGCTGGTGTCAGGTGAACATTGATATTGTACTTAATAAAACTTTTAGTAGGTAAGAATTATAAATTCAGCTGAAACGAATTTTGTGACAAATGAACCAAGTTTGCCGTGTCATGTTGAGTTAACGGACTTATTTGATACTTTGGTGATCCATTTTCAAGTATTTATATTATATCGTCTTTTTTAGGTATTATTAAAAATATTAACATGAATATGCTGCTTAATGTAATTCCGCTGTTCCTGTTGTGTTATACCATACTCGTTAATCTATGGTTATACTAAGATCGTTCTGTTTAAATATGCTTGAGCTTGGCACATTGTCTTGCTTTCATTGAAATCAATTTGAACGTAGGTATTTTTTTAATACAAGATGGCGTTATCTTCAATCTTCCTTGCTATTGCAGTCCGAGGCACGTGCGACTAAACAGCGCGGCGAGTTTTATCCTCCATTCAGCGTCGCGGCGCTCGTAAAATGGCGCATCCTGTAGTTACGGGCGGCGCCTGACGCGTGGCATGTGACTCATGTGAATGTGACGCACAGGTGGGGGCGATTCTTATGTGTAGAGAAACTTACTTATCGAATCTTTAAGGTGCTAATTGTTAAATACGAGAGTAAAGACGGCTGCTTCATTGACACTGACTTTTATTTCTACCAACGGTGTTAGTGAGGTGGTGACGTAGCATGCGCCATATTGTGTATAAGTATAACTAGGTACCTATAAGTGCTTACATCCCTAATACTAACGTATCATTCATCACGTATGCATTATAAAAAATATAATACACTCACGAGCAATGAAAAATTCCCACATGCTATTGACGTTCCATATGTCAATGAAACTTTTTTAA
Source organism: Plutella xylostella (assembly GCF_932276165.1). NCBI lineage: Eukaryota > Metazoa > Arthropoda > Insecta > Lepidoptera > Plutellidae > Plutella > Plutella xylostella. The sequence goes on from NC_064005.1 coordinate 9,602,486, forward strand.
TATTTATCTAGGTATAAAGTCAATGGATTTTCTTTATTGTCATGTGACATGTCCCAGCCACCGCAATAGGGTCCCCGGCACAGTCACGCCGCCGCACCGCGCATAGATAGCTGATGGCGGCCGACTGATTCAGAGTGAGCATGAGTGAAGAACTGTGTTCTATGGGACACTTTGTTATTTGAGAGAGAAAATATCTCTCATTGTGGGTGAGGGGTTTCTGAGAATAAGGCAGACAGACAGACAGTCGGACAACAAAGTGATCCTATAAGGGTTCCGTTTGGGATATGGAACCCTAAAAATAAATATGATAAGTACCTTGAGAATTGTACCCACATACGTTGAAAATTAAAAAAAAATCATGCCTTTTGCTCATTTCGTTTCCACAAACATTTATTTTTAGCGTGTTGGGGACCCTGATCAGCTCCCGTGTTGAGAAGATACAAGGCATTAGAGGGATAATTTCGATTGAAGCATAAAGACTTTTTGACTGACCTAAATAATAAAGAAATACTTAAAACAGTTTGAATGACTTTAAGTAGACAGTAAATTAGGGTAATCAATGTCTGTTACGTCAGAGTTGTAAAATATTCGTTTATTAAAACCTAATTATCCGGAAGTGAGTCAAAACTTCAGGCCGCGCCCGATTGAACTAATTTTATTTGAACAATTTTAATAGCCCTGGGTTTTAATCCCTTCAATGCTTTTACTCTGTTGAACACAATTAACATAATGAGATGTAAGTTATCATATTAGTAAAATTAAAACGGATTATTAGAATTTTGTGCTCGGGATTCTAGGTTCCATTCACAGCTGCGATTGGTTTTCAGCACTGGTTTTCGGGTTTTTTATTTAGGGACCGGGAAATTGGTCTGTTACATCGAGTTATCAATACCAATTTTAAGTATCTCTAACTCATTTTTTTAAATATATTTAAAAATATGCAAGATAAGATTTTTTTATGGAACATAACATACCAATAAATATTTCTTAGCTCAGCTAAAAACAGTTATCTGATGATTCTTTGAAAACACCTCGCCCTGCCAGTATTAATGAAGCTGCTACAATGGTAATAAAAGTACTTAATGTAAATCTGTGAACAACATTCGATTGCTCGTTTTATTCTCACTTTATGTCGCATTAAATACAAAAATACGGACCCGCCCGTAGCCGCTGCTTTCATAAACATTTTTATGTCATTCTGCTAGGCTTAATTTTCTGCTTGTCCAAGAAACACTTTATATATTGTCGTAAGTATACATTTATACATAAACTTGGTTTCCTATTATTTCACTAATAATAAGTTTTTTTCTTACAAAGGACTCCCGTTTGACATTTCTTACATAATTTACCTACCCAACTATTTAAGCCTGTATTGAAAATCACTAAAACTACGCTGTATTTACAGAACATGCAGCAATCACTGTAAACTATGCATTCTCCTATTAACTAAAAGAATTTAACGAGAAAGCAATAAAGGAGAGTGGATTTCAATTGCCGCCTCTAATCTAAAGAAAACTTATACAGGGTGATTCTGTAACGGCTAACGACGATGTTGTACGGGAAGGCTTCATTCATGGGGTAAGAGTATGTAGCAATGATTTCCTTCATCATCATCATAACCCATTACGTCCCTAGTCCCTGCCGCTGGCAACAAGCCTTACCTCTTTCTTAAAAAAATCGTTTTGGAGCAAATAAATAATACTGAGCAGTGGTGGCGTAATGGATAAGGCCTCGTCCTCTCAATCGAGAGGCCGTGGGTTCAAATCCTGGCCTATACCAATGAATTCTTACAATGGTGTTTTCAATTAGTTAGTAATTAGGAGTTTAAGTACAATAATACCACGTGCTCTACGCTGATGGAAAACCTCGTGAGGAAACCTGCACATCTAGATCCTAGATGTGTATTCTAAGTGCATTGTGCATATCCCAAAACGGCGATATGGTTCGCAACCTATCACGTGAGTACAAATGTGCTGCGAAAAGTGGGTGGCTCGTTTTGTGAGCCACCTCTGACTACCCCTTCGGGGATCACAGCCGTGAGTGCATATATTATGTATATGTAAATATAATAGTGTAGTTAAGTATATTTAGGAAAAGTAAAAAAAAAATGTGGGTGTCCCGAATGCTAACAGAATAGCGCAACTGCTTCTACTTACACGTTAATCGTTTTGAGCACTGTAATCCGTAATGTTGTAAATCGATTTTAGTGTTGTTGCCGCCATTTTGTGAAGATTGACAGCCAAATTGTAATTGGAAATGGAGTTAATTGAAAACCGTCCGTTAATGGGGTGATTACCCGGGGTTCATTTCGGATTTGTGTAAAAAAACGGTAACAGACAACGTTACTGCTGCAAATTACTGAGGAAAAGTCGATCGCGTCCGTTTTGATTATCCGCTTGTTTTGTTTATTTGATGGTGATAGCTTGAGATTATACAGGATGTTGCAAAAAGAGTACCGGTTGCCAAAAGGGATGACTCGGAGGGTCATTTTGAACAATTTTGTTTCTAGGAGTATTGGGAAACCGTATATATAAACCCCTGTTACAGCTGACTATACCTTTTTACAGAGTCCGACTGTTATTCTTAACGTATCGAATATAAACACTCGATATTCGATAGTAAATACTTAGCTACTGGAACCTGGAACTAGAGTTTATCAGTGTAGTGAAATGATTAGTGAAATTAGCGTCAATCGCTGGATATACAATTAAGATATAATTATGTTACATGCATATTAGAAACCTCACTCAGGGAGGCTCTATTCTTGAATCCAAAGACTCCTTTTACATATTTTTTCTAAATCTGAATCATTTTTAATGACATCAGAGACATTTATCAATAAACAAAATTTTATGTCCTTCAAAATTCTACCCTATAAAATTATAATATACCTAGGTAATATTTGTAAATTATAATACTACCTCTTGTATTACCTGATTCAGCGACACGTAGCGCCATCTGTTGCGTTACGTCTGAACTAATGTTGTACAATCACACGCAAAAGTGGTTTGGCTTGCCGAGGCTAACACGTGTCTACGTTAGTACTTATGTAAAATGTATTTGTTAATTTGGCTCACATTTCATTTACTCGAGGTAATTTTGTTTCCAATTTTCTTTGTGGAGCAGTCGAGTAAATCAATCACATTGAAATTGAAACCGTATTATTAAGACCTATTTGAGTTGGTGAAATGTATTTTGTTGAAGTCTGGTGTGACCTTATTTTCGGTTTTTGTTCGTAAATCCGTTGCATTATAATATGATATCGTGTTATATAACAAAAATGAGTATTTAAGAACAAAAATCTTAATTACGGTACTGCCATAAAATAACCCATTCGACTTTTTATTCACCAGCAACTTCTCTCGAAATTTACTCTCAAATGTCACGCCCCTGAATACCAGCACAAATAAAAAATGGAAACAGTCATGAAAAAGCGCACATAGTTATTAGCCCATTTAACTCCTGAAAACCTCATCATATCGCAAAAAGACCATCACTCATTTGCTTATAAGCAGTGTTCGCATTTCGCGCCATTTTCGCGCGTCTTCATTGGTCCCCCAACATGGAAATAAATTTGAATAATGGCCAGCGAGGATTCACGTTCCAAATTTGAAATTCAAATGTGTTCACAAACACGCGAGCCGCGGTGCGCTGCAAAAAATGTTTATTACGTAATATGTTCTTGTGTGTGCGACTGTACAATCATCGGGAATCCGCCCGTTTGTCGGTTAACGACTTGATAGCTAGTGCGGCTTACTGAAACTGAAACGAATATGCATGAATATTTTAATGCTTTTTTCCCCGTTCTTTTTTACTCAGATTACAATAGGTACCTACAGCTTTAGTTCTGTGTTTTGTTTAAATGCGGTTGCAACTCTCGTATCACCAATCACCATGAACCAATTTTAATTTTTTTCAAAATATTTTTATGAGCCTGACTTTTTATATGATTTTAGCATTTAAATTTAAGAAGATACCTATTTAAATAGTGATGAGATGCGAACCCTATATCGAATTACGCTCGCCCGTGCCTCCTCAGAACTCGGTACATATTTGCGGAGGCACCGCGGGACAAGTTATATCGAATTCTAACTTGATCTCTGTGACTGTACCTCCGCAAACAATGTACTGATATATTGACTAGATTGAGTAGATTGCTGGGAGAGACGAACAATAGTTGTAGGTACAGCGTGTTGCAAAAATGGTATAGTAAGACCCTAACCGAAAAAAATATCATACTTATAATAATTTATGACAAAATGATTATTCGTCTAAGGGCTGATTTTTAACCGACTTCAAAAAAAGGAGGAGGTTCTCAATTCGTCGGGATCTATTCTATTCTATTCTATTCTCTGTGGGGGTGTAAGTACCTGCACCTGGCTCTCTCGAGTGGAACCTTTGTGCATATCCCCAAGGTCTTAACTGCCTTCCTAAGCTTGGACCATTTCCCACCACGCTGGTCCACTGCGGGTTGGTGGGTTCACATATCTAGATGTGCTAAATCTAGATATGCAGGTTTCCTCACGATGTTTTCCTTCACCGTAAGACCGATGGTATACATTGTACTTAAGTTAAAAGAACTCATTGGTTCATGTCAGTGCCGGGATTCGAACCCGCATCTCTTGATTGAGAAGCGGGCGTTTACCCGACTGAGCTACCACCGCTCCCTTCGTCGGGATCTTTTTTTTTATATTTTTTATGTACGTTCACCGATTACTCCGCCTTTTATGGACCGATTTTGAAAATTCTTTTTGTGATGTATTGGGTTGAGCTCCCAGGTGGTCCCATTTTTTTCAGAATTTTGTTTCGCCCCCAAGGGTGGGTAAAGGGGTAATTCAGGGTATGAATTTCCATTTTGGGCACCTATTAACCGATTCTAATGAAATTTAGAACGTAAATTAGTAACGTAGTTCACGTAGTTAACGTAGTTCTTATAACAAAAAAAAATATGATGGTGACCTTGAGCTGATCTGATGATGGAAACGGAAGGCAGTCAAGGGAACTCCTCAACGGTATATAGCAACTACCTCGTGTTTAGGCTTCAATGATTCGTATTGACTAGCAGGACTTATTGGTGGGTGATATCGCCAAAATTTGTACGTAACAAAAGGGAAACGTTACAAAAATGTTACAAAAAGGAACTATACGGACTCGATCACACTACTATGAATAAATAAAACAATTTTTATTTAATCAGCAAGCACTACGGCGAAGCGAAAAGGAGAGTTATGATTTTGACCGGTATCTATTCAATAATTAAAACACGAACTACTTTCGTAATTTTTGAACAAAAATATTTAAAAAATATATATATCTATGAGGTTTTTTTTTTTATTAATTGAATTATTAATTATTTTGGTATTAGGTATCACTAGTTAGGATAATTGAAATTAAACTTCTGTACAACTAATATGTTTTTGTAATTTATTAGTTTAAAAAATGTCATCACATTCTTGTCAGTCTGAATGTGCCCTTAGCTTTCCTTTTTGTAACGTTACAAAGAAAATTGTAACAAAATGGAACAAAAATTCTTACGTTCATAAGCTAAAAATATTTTAACACACGTGGAGTTAGTTTTCCGAAAATTTGACTAACTGCATAGTAAACAGACTGAAATTATGATTTTACGTGTAGGAATTACTTTGTAAATACTTTCTTTTAACTTAATTTGTCGGTTGTTACAAAGGGGAACACTGAAAAGTCTTTTTTTCTTCCGAGTTCACTATAACTTCGATAACGACTACAAACAAAATGGCGGAGACGCGACACTAACGCCACTTCTAAGAAAACTTTTGCTCGTGGTGATGCCAGTAAAATAATTTAGATTTAATACTATTTTATACAAAAAAATACTGTTACAAAGAGCATAACAAAGAAATATGATATTTTTATTAAGATTTAAATTTATGTAAATTTTAATTACCACTGTACAAAATATGATAAAATACAAATAATTTAATACGTTACTTATTCTACTAACATGATTTACCAAAATTTTCTATGTTATTTATTTATTATTATTATTATTTATTAACAAACACATATTGGTACATATAATTAACAGTATACAACACCACATAAGCCTTCAAAGGTTTGTGTGTGATGCGATTTTAATCTACCATACAAGTTATTTTTAAGTAATGATTAACGTAGTCATACAATATAAGTAGGTATAAGCCATGAAGTTGTTATATTTTTCTCATTTAGTAGGTTTTAGTGCAACCAAGAGAAATGGACAAAAAAATTACAAATTTTGGTGATTTCACCCTGGTATCATTTGCTACTTACTTTTGATTGATAATTATCGTTCACCGTAGCGGCCGGTGAGGAGCTACTACAAAGGATCGGCGACACTCGACAGGAGAAGTGGATCAAAATGGTCACCAGCATCGACCTCACTCACAATAGTAAAAAAGCATGGCACTCCATCCGCATGCTCACAAGTGATCCACCCCCACCACAGTCTCCTTACCGAGTTACCGCTAACCAGGTAGCCCATCAGCTCCTCCTCAATGGAAAGTCACCAGGCCGGCTTGCGAAAGTCCCGAAACTGAACCATACTAGTTCCTGCGACAGTATAAGCAAGCCATTTAACCTGAGCGATATTGTCAAGGCCATTCAACACCTTCAGCGCGGTAAAGCCTCTGGAATGGACAACATCTCTGTCGAGCAATTACAGCACCTCGGCCCAGTTGCTGTGTCTTGGCTGCTTCAGCTTTTTAACTGCTGCATGGAGTCCGCCCAAGTCCCCAGTCTCTGGCGAAAGTCGAAGGTAATAGCTCTCCCCAAGCCGGGTAAAACAACAGATAACCCCAAGCACTTCAGGCCTATCTCCCTCTTGTGCCATACATACAAGCTGTTTGAGAGATTACTGTTGACCCGGCTCACGGGGATTGTTGACCCGAAACTTATCACAGAACAGGCAGGATTCCGACCAGCCAAGTCTTGTTGCAGCCAAACACTGAAACTCACGCAACACATCGAAGATGGTTTCGAGCTGGGGAAGGTGACTGGCGCTGTGTTTGTGGACCTGTCCGCTGCCTATGACACGGTAAATTTGAGGCGACTGTTGTGGAAGGTGGAAACTATGACTGGGGATCATCGCTTCGTTATGGTACTCCGCGAACTTCTTCACAACCGTCACTTCCAAGTCAACCTTCTCACAGAACGAAGTCGTTGGAGAGCCCAAAAGAACGGTCTGCCGCAGGGTAGCGTTCTAGCCCCGCTCCTCTTTAACATTTACACAAATGACCAACCATCGAGCCCAAATACGTCCCGCTTTCTCTACGCAGATGACCTTGCACTAACTTCGCAACACACGAGCTTTGAGGAAGTTGAGGCTGACCTCACCGTAGCTCTTAATAATTTAAGTGCCTACTACAAGGAAAACTCCCTCAAGCCTAACCCATCAAAAACAGAATCTTGCGCTTTCCATCTTCGCAACAATCAAGCGGGACGTAAACTTGATATCACGTGGCAGGGGGTGCCGATTGCTCATAATAGTCTCCCTAAATACCTGGGTATTACCCTGGACAGGTCACTCACCTATCGCAAGAACTGTGAAAATGTCAAAAAGAAGGTACACTCCCGCAACAACATTCTACAGCGCCTTACATCCACAAAGTGGGGAGCCTCACCACAGGTGCTGCGGACGTCTGGACTGGCGCTTGCGTTCTCCGTAGGAGAATATGCGTGTCCAGTATGGGGCCGATCTGCCCACGCCAAACTGGTGGATACTGCACTTAATGAAACGTGCCGAATTATAACTGGTTGTTTAAAACCGACTCCGGTACAGATGCTTTATCCACTGGCTGACATAGCGCCCCCGGACGTCCGCAGAACTGTGGCAAGTTCCGCAGAAAGGGCCAAAATGGACGACACACGACATCCCATGCATGGCTTCATCCCTGCGCCGCAAAGACTGCCAAGCCGACGCAGCTTTATGAAATGTGTTGATTCACTGAACACTGGCCAAGCGCAAGCGAGGTGTGCTCTGTGGCGTCAAAAAGTGTCCCTTCCAACCCCATTTGTGCAGCCGTCAGAGAACCTCCCACCTGGACATAAATTGCCTTGGGAGACCTGGAAGTCTTTAAACCGACTTCGAACACAAGTCGGTCGTAGTAAGGACAATATGGCTAGGTGGGGATTCACGGATGCACAAAATCTGAACTGCTTGTGTGAAGCGCCACAAACTATGGTGCACCTCACTTCATGCCCCGCGTGTCCCTACACCTGTACGCGGGAAGAGCTCATGACCGCTACCAGCGGTGCAGTATCAGTGGCCCAGTTCTGGGCATGTATTATTTAGCGACTCTGTTCGTTTGTCGTCGACACGATAAGAAGAAGAAGAAGAAGAAGATTGATAATTATTGCAAGTAAACTAAAAATAATAAAATAAATTAATAATTTAAAAAAAATAAAAAACCGATTTCAAAAAACCACCAAAAAGTAAGAAATAATTTAAGGTTTAGACCAATCCTAGGTGACAGTACAAATACCTAAGCAGGAACTGTTCTTTTTAGGGTTCCGTAGCCAAAATGGCAAAAACGGAACCCTTATAGTTTCGTCATGTCCGTCTGTCCGTCTGTCCGTCTGTCCGTCTGTCACAGCCGATTTACTCGGAAACTATAAGTACTACAGTGATGAAATTTGATGGGAATATGTGTTGTATGAACCGCTACAAAAATATGACACTAAATAGTAAAAAAAAGAATTGGGGGTGGGGCCCCCCATACATGTAACTGAGGGATGAAAATTTTTTTTTCGATGTACATACCCGTGTGCGGTATCAATGGAAAGGTCTTTTAAAATAATATAAAGTTTTCTAAAAAACATTTTTCTTAAAGTGAACGGTTTTTGAGATATCAGCTCTCAAAGTCGTAAAAAGTATGTCCCCCCCCCTCTATTTTTATAACTACGGGGTATAAAATTCTAAAAAAAATAGAGGTGATGCATGCTAATTAACTCTTTCAACGATTTTTGGTTTGATCAAAGTATCTCTTATAGTTTTTGAGATAGGTTGATTTAACTGTAATTTTGGTTAAGTTATTGTGCTTACTACGGAACCCTTTGTGCGCGAGCCCGACTCGCACTTGGCCGGTTTTTATTTGAAGTTGGTGCCATATTTCTTCAGATTACGTTTTCACCGCACCAACATCAAAAAAGAACAGTTCCTGCTTAGGTATTTGTACTGTCACCTAGGATTGGTCTAAACCTTAAATTATTTCTTACTTTTTGGTGTTTTTTTTTTTAATTATTATTTTATTCAATAGTCAGACTAACATGTAGACGCGACAGCATCAGAATGATTCTCCAGATAACTTATATCTGGCTATTGAAAAATCAGACCTAAAAAGTTTTATATATAAACATTATTATAATTTCGTAGCTCTCAAATAAAAAAATACCTTTAACTATTAAAAGTATTTTATAAGGAATAAAACTCTACAATTTTTATTTTTATTGCTGACGTTAATAATGAGTAGTAATTAGTTGCATTTTAAAGTGAAAATGTGTAGCGATAGCATCGCGCGTGCCGCCTCAACTTTAATGAAATTGCTTCTTCCGAAACTAATTATATTCATTAAAAACGTTTACTTTTATTTTCTGCAACAATTTTCTTACTGCTAGAAACAAAAATTGTGTTTCACTATGAAGTTTTCCCATACTTACTTTTTACTTAAAACTCGATAATAACAAAGATGAAAAAGGAATACGAAGCTTATAAAAATCTTATCCCTTAATCCGGTACATTTGCTTAACACTCTTTAGCAAAATAGCCAAGCGAATCAAGTTTATAACTCTGAAAGACAACACCTACTTACAAAGCCATTTGGAGCTGAAACGGTGAAGTTTTTCGCGCGAGCTCACATTCACAAAGACACGTCGTGGTACAGTCGCGTGCACAAGTCGCTCCGCGTCGCTCCGTCTCGCTCCGTCGCTCCGTCTCGCTCCGTCGCTCCGTCGCTCCGCCGGCGCAGATGGCGCTCGCGTCGCGTCGCTTCATAAAGCGAGCAAATCGCCCGCGAGCGCCGATCTGCGTAAACAGACGCGATACACAATGTCGTAGAGGTGCAACTGGGGACAGTTTCGGCTCGTATTCGTTCATATTTTTTTGTTCGGATTTCAAGTTAGGTAGATTTATTTTGATTCTTTTTTATAAAGTGTATTCACTTTAGTTTGACGATATTTATTAATACTGGTAGCCGAGACAAGAATTAAATGAACATGTTTTTGTCAAGAAAGAATAACAGCTAATATGTTCAATTATTTTAAATTAATTACTTTACTAACGTATTTTTCTCCTTGTAAATATGTAGCTATAATACCATCTATGAAAATATACTAAACATAACTACTTTTTTGTCTCTGATAAGTGACAAAACATCCATAATATTATTAAAATTTAATCAATCGACAATAGAATAACACGCTTCAAATGACTTTATTTACGGACCACTGGACAGGGCAAAACATCTACTTAGCCTATTTTATCGAAGTTCTTTGAATATCATAAAATTACCCGTCGTTGAACAGGACTTAAGAACTGCAGAAGCTCCCGTGCACATGACTGAACCCATTTCATAATTTAATTACGAACCCACTTCCCGGAGTATTCATAACCGTCTGAATGTGCGGCCCGAGTGGGCTGGCCGATGAAACCCTAAAAGACTTTCTGCTGATCGCACACTGGAATTAGGCCGCATAAAAATAAACCTTCATTTGATGTAATAATGGGCCCAAAATTGTGAATAATCTCCACTTAAAAGGGATTGGCGCGGTCGTGTGTTTATTCTCTTTTTAGAGCCCATGCATGGGGTGGCTCAAAGGTTTTACGAAGTTTTTATGTATGAATACGCTTACCATTGGTTAAACCGTAATAACTGTATACTTACATTTATCTACATAATACGTAAGGTATTCGGCGATAAAAATTCTATTTCCGAAATTAACATCGACACTTTTGGAAGAAACATAATTCTAAATTTTTAGCGCCTGCTGGATTTGCCGCGAAAATTTGACTTTCAAATTAAGAACAAATCGCGTTCCACGGTTATTAAAATTTGAATTTCGCCGAGCGCCAATGACGCGGAAATATGAGTGCGATCGTTCATTCATGGTCCAATTTGTTTTAGAACAGTTTGCGCGCGACTGTACCTGGCTGTACCGCGCAGGCTCTCACCTTCGTTATTTCAAAATTTTGTCAGGTAATATGGAGACTGCTCTTTGAGCCGAGTCGACTTTGACAAACGCAGCCGATCTCGGTTGAAACTAGATTTATGAAGCCCCATATGTCAGGCTTTTTGTAGTTTGCTGCACTTTATCCGCCTATTTCATGGCTGTATTAGTTTTGTTGTTACACAAAAACAACTGACAGTATTTTCCTCAGATCAATTGAATTTTTTACACTATTGTACTGTAATTAACAATGTATAATTTGGATAGATTTATCTTATGTTAGACATACCTATAATATATAAAATAATAATTAATTATAAACATGAAATGGTTACAATGGCGGTTAGGGTTCGTTTTAAGTTTAATAAGCGATCCGAGCAGTTGCTTCGTAGATTACTTCCTGCTAGTGATGCACTGCGTAGTGGCTCCTGATTCATGATCTTCTTCTTATCATGTCGGTGACTGGCCAGTATGATTAGCGTCAGTCGCTAGTTACCTGCTGTAGAGATTTTCTCCAGGTGACCTCGGTGACTTGTCATAAGAGAAGGCTGATGGGCTACATCTTAAGCGGTAACTAATAGCGGTGCGAGAGTGCGGGTCTATTGCCACGTTTTGCCCACATACAACAAATACAGAACACATACAATTTGGATGAGAGAGATGAGACAAACAAAGGGGGTCCTTGGTGCATTATACAGGAAGGGATTTAAACAAAGAGCTTTCCGACATAGTTTCAAACGAAAAAAGTCGCTAAAAATAGATTCCCAGAATTATTGAGCAACTGATATTGCCTCGTCACTATACGTCATTGCAAATAGCATTGGACAAAAGGTCAAATTAAGGCACGATGAAAACCAATAGTGACACTCCATTTTGAATATCGACCAATACCTATAGAGATAGACCTATACGCGGGAATTGTTGACATCATAAATAAGTAAATGGCATGACCCCGATGGATTTAAGATCATCTATCATAATATTACTAGTCCAACTGAACAACTTTTCCCATGAAATATACTGTCTGAAATTAACTTTATTCAGACCTACCCATCAAAATTTCACAGTAGATATGGTGAGTTTACAAAAAAATAAGGCAATTTTATTTGCTAGTATCCCGGATTCTTTGGAGAAGTTGTCTAGTTTGCTGAGTGTTATATTAGGTTTAAGTAATCGCGAGCATCACTTTAAATAACCTAAATTGCAGCAGTTATAATCTCCTGTAGGTATAGGTAAGGTTGAAATGAGACATGGATGAATATCATTGACCCACCGACTCAGTGGCTCCCTCCGCCGAGCCACTGGGCCCATCCCTACGGCCCATGGGGCGGGGAGGGGGGGGGGGGGAGTCCACTTCCCTTAGACTTAATGAGCTTTCCACTAGTGTTGACTCGCCTGCAATTAACACAGTCAAAGGACAGTGCGTACACGAGAGAACAGCTCAATGAGAGTAGCGCCGCTGCAGGTGCTATTTACTTGCTGGGCTGGGGCCGTTAAAAATGGTTTAGTGTATGGTTGATGAAATTCGGAATACGCTGAAGTTAGTTAAAACTTTATGACCGCCACTTATGTACTTCGGAAGTAGGCGGGATATAATTAATCAAACAAATATGTGTGACATCTCACACACAGCCATAAAACCCAAACTAGGCAGAACCTGTAATATGGGTGTTGGACAGCTGATATATCTGCACAAATACATAGATAATACAAATATTAAATAGATAAACGACAGTCACATCACATAAATGTATACCCTGGGCGGGATTCGAACCCGCGGCCCCAAATTTCAGAAGCAGCTTCACAACCACCTTGCCTACTAATTTATTAATTATACATAGTTGAGTAAGGAATGAAGACAGTAAGTTGTTACAATTACAGAGCCTTCTAAGTTTATAAACACTTACTCACTTTTACTCCGCAAGCTCATAAAATGCTTCTAACAAGTTGTGTGTATAACGTATTCAAACGCAAAGTTTGAGAAGCAAATTTAGAATTCAATTATCACAATGTAGGTACCAACATGCAAATTACACAGAATGTAATAATAATAATTTCAGCTCAAGTCCCCTGCAGATGTTCAGTATAAAGTTCGCTGTACAACGTAATAATACGAATACCTACATAATACATTATTTTATGGGTTATTTACGAGGAAAATGAGGATACTCAATTCACATTTTATCTGAACATAATACTTTATACCTACATGTATATTATGTACCTACGTATATTTTATATTAAAGTACAAAAGTATTATGAATATATTTTTATAGAAGGAAATACGATTATAATTAAAACACGAGTTATGATTCATTTTATTTAGGTACTACCCAGTTTATTTACTAAATAAGCTTAATCACCTAAAATCTTTGGCAAAAAGTAAAAAAAAAAGATTACAATAAAAATACAATATTTATCAAGTAATTCCGTACTTAGTATCGATGCATTTTGTCATACCGGTGCGGCCCGTGCGGCGCGTGGCACACGGCTAGCGGCACCTCCACAAACACGTGGGTACTCTCCGTGGCCTCCGTGCTAGCCGTGGACGCCGTGGATGCCGTGGACGCCGTGGCCGAGGACGACGGACGCGACCGCCCGCGCCACACGTCCAGCGCGCCCCCCGGACCCCACTTGTAGCGCTTGCCGAACTTCATACGGAGCTGTCTCCAAATACTCGCCTTGCAGACGAATATGTAGAAAATAATCACTCCTATAGCCAGGTTGTACGCATCCGAAATCAAGAACAGCTTCACGTCAGGCTTCAAGGCGCTCACTACTTCCAAAATCCAACTGACTCCCATCACGACTGAGAGCTTGATGTACAGGATGAAGCGTTGTTTCTGCGAGACGTGCGCGGCGGGGGTGCCGGCGGCGGCGGCGGCGCGGTCCAGCAGGCCCAGCCCGCGCGACATACGCACCATGTTGTACACCGTCAGTACGAACAGCAGCGCGTTGCTCGCCAGCAGCACCAGCATGGGCACGTGCATGTAGTAGAAGCGGCTCGCCTCGATCAGGAAGCAGAAGTTGTCGATGTGCGGCTGCACGAGCCAGGGCCAGCGCTGCAGGTCGGCGCGGTCTACCGCCACCATCGCCGCCGTCATCGCCGCCGGGATGCCCCACGAGTAGACGCAGTACGTCAGGTACTTGCACCACTCGCCGCGCCGGTTGATCGCGCGAGCTTTAGCGAAGCCCCTGAAGGTCCAGAAGATATCGTACGACATCACGTTTAGCCAAAAGAAGCTGGATAGTATCAGGAAGTACGCTATTAGTGTAATGTTGTTGCAGATTAGACTAGAGGCGTTGCCGGTGTCAGTTAGTATGTTGAGGGTGGCGTGTAGCAGAAAACCGAACATTAGGCTGGCCACCCATGACATCAGGATTAGTCCTCGAAGATTCCTCAGCTTCGGCAGTAGGGCATACACCACCAGAACTAGGCCCAGGAAGACGCAGGATATCAACATGCCCACGGTTATGTGAAGGGATTCAGTTGTCTCGCCCGGCTCAGCTTTCATACAGACGATGAGCCTTTTATTTCTTTTCTTAATTATCTTATTGCTTAAACATATTGTGTTGGATTTCCGGTACGTCCATCTTTCGTGGGGCGCATAGTTGAAGATATCCACTATAAAAGTCCCATCGACAGCCAGGTGATGAGATTTCTTAGGGAATCTGACACCGAGGGGATAGCAGAAGTAATCGGTAAAGTTTAAAGGCTTTTTAGGGCTCACAAAAACAAAGCTATCGCTTAGTGTTTTATTCGTTGGCGATACACTATTGTATTCTTTGTAAGTGACCAATCTGATATTAGGAAAATCGTAATTCTGTTTTACTTTCACACAACTGTAATCATTTTCAGATCGTTCAATGACATGATTGTCTGGACAGCATTTCATCAAGCAAGGCTTTTCTCCGCAGTCTGGTTTGTTATTTACATTGTCAAGGTTTACCGTTGTACTCTCTTCATTGATAACTGGGACAGGTGTAGACTTTGTTTCCATTGCAGTAGTGGTTGGTGATTTTCGCTCTGCATCAGGTGTTGTTTCTGGTGCATCTTTATTAGGTTTTGATGAATAGCTTGAATTAGTAGTAGATGTAGACTCTGATTCCACTGAAGTTTCTGGTATTTTTGTTGCTTCATAAGGTATTTTCTCTGAAGTCACTAAATTAGGTTTTGATGTTGTAGTCGATGCGTTTGTTATTAAGTTTATGTTCGTAGTTGGTGTTGTAATCACTGAGCTACGTTTAACAAAACTTTCAACTATAGATGGTGTTGAAACAATAGTAAAACCTGTTGTTTCTATAGTTTGGTTTTTCAATATTCCACTAGAGTCACTAAAACTTCCACAGAACAAGGAAACTAGAACTAAAATTTTAAACATAATTTTAATGAATCACTTATTTATAATTGTAATTAAACATTTGCTATGAGCGTTTTCGACAGTAGAATAATAGGGAATGACTAAATTTGTGGTAACTAATTTTCCTGTTAGATAGAGCAAGCACCAACGTTATGCAAGACCGCATATTTCTTAGTAAATTTATCCTGAAGGAATAATAATGTTATTATAGTATTATTAACTAGCTTTTTCCCGTGATTCCTGTATGACTAAAATAAACGTCTATTTACTTATACAAAAAAAATACGTGGTTTCAGGGAAAGCTCTTTAAAATTTAATATTAATGAAGATGTCCACAAATAGTATACGAAAACAAATAAGTAAGTACCTACCATTAACATAAGTACAGTTGCCTATACCTACCTTGCACTGCAAAAAATGCCAATGTCATGCAGACATATTGGCGGATTTTTGCTTCGCTTATTTTTGGAAATCCCACAGAAAAGCTGGAAGTCATAACCGAACGTTATTAAAACAACAGAATTAAACCAGAAATATTGGTCGCAAATCCACCTTTCATCCCACATTTAGCCTCGTGTCCACCAATTATATTACGCAGATATACTTCCGAATGATTGATGATAATTGCCATCATCAGCCGACCACAATTATCATCTTATCTTACCCGGCATCTAGTGAAACTTGAGACGCCTGGCAATTGGGACTGGATGTCACACACCGATACACACGAACACACACATCCATACATTACACACACACCCCACAAGATACTTCATATGCGATGTATAAAATTACTCTCATATCCGTACCTACCGTTATTTTCGGGCCCACAGTGCAGCCATGCGCAATAAGCTAAATTGTGCGAAATCACTTACATTGCCCCAAATAATTTCGTGTATGTATAGGCTAAGTATGGGTGTTAAGAGTTTGCGTAAACTATGAAAATATCAGTTTTCCCGCATATATATACAAAGTGGCGTCTCTAGCGGAAAATATAGTGAAGTATTTAGCAGTCAGTAAATCTGCCTATGTATGACAGAGAAAACAAAGCTTTTTTCAACATAGGAACTCTCTAAGTAATTTCGTTGATACTAAACTTGATGAACTTAAATTATGAACACGTTTCGTCCGAGAGGCTACGAGGCAGTATGTATATCGGTTACGTAGTGAATGGCTTCCGAATGCTACTGGGATCAAGTTTCTACCATTACAGATACCTATATTATTATATTCTACTTAACATTAATGAAGCTCTAGTAGAGATCTGTGATCTGGTGATACTACAAAGTACCTACATAGAAGATTATGGATTTCATTCCAATCTCACATTTAACTAAATGTATAAAATACACTCACGGGCAGAGAAACAGTTCCACTTACAAAATTCAGACACTAAATGAAGCAAATTTTTTGTATTATTTTATAGGAATATTTAAAGAAAATGTTTACGTTTCTAGTTGGTAATATGATGTATCGTTAAATGTATTTAAATATTGCAGAAGGCGTCATCAAGTTAGTTTTTTTCGTTATGAGTAATTTGGTAAATTTCTCAATGGAACTTTTTCATTGCCCGTGAGTGTAATAATTAATAATTTCGAGGATAAGCAAATCTCGCGGGGAAAAGCTAGAAAAAATATTTAGTAAATTAAGTTGATAGGTATGGCAGCAAAGGTAGGTAGCGATTATGATGAAAACTCCACTAACTAATTTTCACATCCATGTAATTCTAAACCGTTTATCGATTACTGATTGTGCGAGTATTTAGCATAATTGATATTGCTGAAACTGTTCCGCGAAATCCACTATGTATGCAAATAGCCATATTCTAAACCGTAAATCATTCATTAGGCATTACTGGGAGCCAATCAATTTTACAAACAGTAGCTTATTATTGTCGTGCCTCCGGAATTGATCTTACTTGACCCACCATTGGTCCCAAGACCCACCTAATTAATAGATAGAAGGTAACCGCAGGGGACACTGCGAGTGGCCTCGTCGGGCTAATAGATTACGAATGTACTGACCAGGGGGGTCACTCTTTAAACAGACGAATGAACAAACAAAACTTTTCACGCAATATCGGCACGCTTAATATGCTCGTTCTTTGATTAGAGAATGACCTCCTGAGACTTGGTCAATTTCGGTACCTTCATTCATTCTACTCGTATCAATGGTATGTTACCTTTGCCGAAGTCTATTTATCTATGTAAGGCCACTTGAATGAAGCTTTTAGTTCGCCTATTCAAGATGTTTTGCGGTTGACTCAGGTAAGGTAACATTAAAATGCCCTTGTGACTGTATCATTCCATGCCAAAATTAAATAAATAAATATGTTGGGACATCTCACACACGGCCATCCGACCCCAAGCTAGGCAGAACCTGTGTTATGGGTGTCGGACAGCTGATATATCTACACAAATACATAGATAGATAGATACTAAATATAAATATCAACACCCAAGACCCGAGTACAAATATCTGTCTTTAAACAAATATCTGCCCCAGCCGGGAATCGAACGCGGGACCTTCGGCATAGCAGTCAGGGCCACTAACCACTACGCCATTCGACCGTCAAAAAATTATGCGTTTTGTGAGAGCTCATGCTGTATGACGAAATGCAAGCAAGCTCCTGAGCTCCTAGCACTTACACGATATTTTTCATTCCAGGATAATAGGTAATATTACGATTAAGTTGTCTAACAAAAATGCGGCGACATTACTCATAATTAGATAGTTTTTACTGAAATTATGATAACTCTACGAATAAAATATCTCACATACAGCTAGTCAAATACATCACACGATATATTATAATGTATACCTTGTAGGTTGACTGTATCGATGTGATATACGGCCAATTTGTCGACGTCGGCAACAAATTGTAAATTTATAACACCCTGTAGCAGAGCTAGCGCCTTGAGGAAGATTATGTTTTATATGCACTGAAATGAAATTCATTTTTATAATTATTTATAAGTTACTGTGGGAGAATATAGTTTTTTCTACGACAATGATGTTGATTTATGGCTGGCTGAGAAAAGGTAAACCTTTTAAACCCCTTAGCGTACGTAAATTATGAAAAGATTGCTTCTCTGGTAAATGCTGGCATTATTTCCTTTCAGTAGGTTTCTCAGTTGATCACAGGTATCTAAAAAATCTTTTTATTACGTAAAATTACGTTTTCATACTTTGATATACCTAGCTGCTGATGATAACGACGATGTTTTGCGTGATGACCTGATTTGTTTTATGCAAAAGCATTAGTGTCTGCGTCCGATTACTCAGATATTACGTTACGATTGAATCGTGTTGGCGCCGCCAGGTGGCAGCTCGGGTGTTTGTCTGCACTCAGCGCCGTGCGCTCCGCATGTTGTCTGACGAAATGTTTGAAGAATGCTCGTCTTAGTCGTCTCAAACTACTTCTGCATAGGTCACCGTTTTTCTGTATAAAAATACGAAAGAATTCAGATTATGTTTCCTTATTCATAATAAATATGGTTAGTAACTATGAATTATTTGTCGTAAAAAAAAAAACATTTCTTTACCACAAATTTCGACCATTTACGACAAATGGTTATAATATACACAAAACACACACATTTGGTTATAATATTGTTACAAATAAGATTGATATGAGCTGCAAACTAATAATTGCCCGTCTTGGTTGATGACTAAATGATTTCTGACTAAAGCTTTCACATTCAATGCACCTGCAACAATTATTTCCTCCATCATGAATACTATAAAATAGAGTGTATTGTATAGATAAAATACAGGGTGTCTGCCTGTCAGTGCTCAGTTAGCGCGTTCGACGTCTTAACTCGCTGCCCCCTGTTTGTTCTACTAAGTGCTTCAGGCACGACACCATATGCACACATTGCAGTTTAAGCCTTCATGTATGTAGGTATATCTATTAAAAAACATCTAGGTATGTACCTACTATGTTAATTTATTTCTAAACAACAAAACAAACACTCACGGGCAATGAAAAGGTTCCACTGAGAAAAGCACCAAATTACTACTAAACGGTAAAGGTTAGCTTAATGACGCCTTCTGCAACATTGAAGGTGATTTATCAGAGCATCAGGATGTTACTAAGATAACACGGGAATATTTCGTTTAAAATGTCTGAAAAAATTGGAATCGTTTGGAGTCTGCATTTTGTGAGTGGAACTTTTTCATTGCCCGTGAGTGTATTTAAAAACGCATCAAATAATACCAAAAAATATCAGCCCGGTTAGTATTCAAACCCTGAAACTTAAACAGAACACAATGTTTGATAAATAATATATTGATTAAATTAAATGTAATTGTTCTAGTCATAATGCTATTTGCTTAATTGTGTTTGTACAGAAAGTTTAATTATCTCAACAAATTTCATGCAACAAAGGAAATGAAATGCTTGGATCGTCGTAACGGAGATTCTCACTAGCGGATTCAGGATTCAGCAAATAGGGATTGCACTCCTTGAAACAATTCATTATAATCCGTATGCTCTTTTCTGCTAATTAACCTCTTCTGCTTTAAACTCGGGCTTGAGTTTATGGAGCTTGGTTGGATGGATTCGCATTTAAATTAATAAAGGTAGTAACTGAATGATGTAGAGATGAGATGGACTGGGAGGGTTACTCTATACTGATTAAAAACGAACGGACGAGAGGCTGTCGTGCCATCGGCACGTTTAATTCATCGAGATAGAGTCGTGGCTCGCGCAGCAGCGCTTCGAAGCTTAGTTTTTCGTCATATAGAGTGACCCCCCCCCTGGCGCCCATAATATTTATGCGGATTCATTTTCTATTACGGTTATCGTAGTCATAATAAAACTAAAGCAAAAATAATAATTAAAAAAATTAAAAAACCGACTTCAAAAAACCACTAAAATGTAAAAAATAATTTAAGGTTTACACAAATTCTACTCGTATGTGACAGTACAAATATACCTAAGCAGGAACTGTTCTTTTTTGATGTTGGTGCGGTGACAAAGTAATCTAAAGAAATATGGCACCAACTTCAAAAAAGAACAGTTCCTGCTTAGGTATATTTGTACTGTCACATACGAGTAGAATTTGTGTAAACCTTAAATTATTTTTTACATTTTAGTGGTTTTTTGAAGTCGGTTTTTTAATTTTTTTAATTATTATTTTATTTTATAGTTTTTAGTTTATTTGCAATAATTTTCTATCAAAAGTAAGGTGCTAATTATACCAAAAAGTCCTACTAATCAATACGAATCATTCAAGCCTAAACACGAAGTAGTTGCTATATACCGTTGAGGAGTTCCCCTGACTGCCTTCCGTTTCCATCATCAGATCAGCTCAAGGTCACCATTATATTTTTTTGTTATAAGAACTATATTTACGTTCTTAATTTCATTAGAATCGGTTAATATGTGCCCAAAATGGAAATTCATACCCTGTTTTTACCCCTTTTACCACCCTAGGGGGTGAGATAAAATTCTGAAAAAAAAATGGGACCACCTGGGAGCTCAACCCAATACAACAAAAAAAGAATTTTCAAAATCGGTTCATAAACGGCGGAGTAATCGGTGAACATACATAAAAAAAATATAAAAAAAAAAAAAAAAAAAGATCCCGACGAATTGAGAACCTCCTCCTTTTTTTGAAGTCGGTTAAAAACCGCCTCACTTACCCCGTAAAGGATAACAAGCGTGAATGTTTTATGTCGTGCCAGCGCCATACAGTGTCACACTCACCCCTAAAACCTCCATAATTCAGTCGCCAAACTCTCAGTGGCTCCCAAAAAACACATCGTTGGCTTATTTACGCCTATGATTTAAAGATAACCTTATATCTCGCTCGCAATCTCCATATCCGATGCTATATCGTCGATTTATAACTTGGCATCGGCTCGGCCTGATGTGTATTCTTCGAAGAAGTAACAAATCTCTGTGCGGAAAGACGATGCCTGCTTCACCTACAGTCGCTCCGGCCAAGTTGCTCGTGTGCCAAATAATTTTGAAATAGTACTTGATAAACATGGGGTCGTGACGTGTTGTTGCTTCAATGTAGTCGTTATTACGCCATCAAGTTTTACCTATACCTATACCGTGGTAACCATTGACTTATATATTACTAGCGTAAGGACAGGCCCAACCGCACTAGAAAATGACACCCTCGCGTTGGCCCTAATATCTCATAAATCTGTCATAATTTGTATGAATTAGGGCCAGCGCACGGGTGCCATTTTCTTTTGACAAAACGTTCTGACGGGCGTATCGTTCCTTTTGAAATCATTGGTTGAAGAAAGTTAGCACCCGTCGCGTAGCTACTTTCTTTGGTGATGGTTAAAAGGGGTAGATTTAATGATATACTTAATTATGGTTCTTAAGTAGATAATAATATAATGTCACTGTTACACAAGTTAAAACTGGTTACAAAAAGGGGTTAAAAGGAGGATATAAGTATGAGTACAATGGTGTGAGTTCGACGGTGGTAAAACGTGTACTGACCTAGAAAGACAATTTCATGCATAAAGTGCACTGAACTTATTTTATACAAACTAGGTAATTTCGTTATTGCGTTATTGCAATGTGCTGATCTGTTCGATCGCGCTGCTTCGAACATACTCCCGAGCACGAGAAGAAACAACTAAAGACAATGAAATAGTCTAATTGAAGAAGTGGTTAGCTTAATTATTATGATTATGGTTTAAAACTAAGCAAACTAAAATATGGTAAAATGTAAGTACTCACACTACACATCTAATGAAAGTAAAAATTCTGTGTAAGTAAAGCTATAAAATCAAATAAATGTAAGCAATAAAAAACACTTTCAAAACAATGTTCATTACGAAAATTCTGAATCTATATATGAATCTAACTTATATTGTCCTCTATGGTAAATATAGGATTGTCTATGGTTTGGACTGATGTTTGCACATTATTAGTGTTCGCATCGCGCCTAACACTTGGCCATCGTTTGGCTAAATTAAGGAACCGTACACTAGCTCTATTTCTCTCACTAAATGCACTGGCACTCAACTGACTCGGGTCAGCTGTACTCTGCTTTCGCGCACTGATCACTGGTGGCGCTGGCGGCGGCGGCGGCGGCAGCGGCTCCGGGCGGCCCGCTAGCCCGCGCGCGCCCGCCGCCCGCCGGCGCACGCTCCTCCACACCCACGCGACGCAGCCGAACAACGCCGCGGTCAGTAGCACGTAGCTTATGGCATACTGGTGAATATCGTGATGAGACATATCATCGAACAGGCTTGTCTCACTTGATTTAATGGTATTTATTTGATCTCCAAGTATATTGAAGCTGCTGTTCAATGAGGCGTCATCTACTACTTCTTCCGTTGGTATCTTTACATTTACGATGTGGTTTATCTGGTCTATTGATGGTGTGTATATTTCAGGTGATATTTTCATTTGGTGGTATTGTTTTTGTAAGGAGAAAAGTACAAAATCTTTTCCCTTTATGAAACACTGTGGGGATAGTCTGATGACTCCGGCTTGACTCAGCTGTTGCATTGTAACTTGATCGTTGCATATAACTTTTATAGTGTAGATATCACAACAGAAATATAAGTATTGCGACGTCACGTTTAACTCGACCCATTTGTTTACACACGGTGTTCTATGAGTTCTGCATGTATTGTTTGGTGTGTTTTGATCGCAATAGTTTTGGTCATTGTCAAGATGTAATATTGGTTTCGTTGGTTTGCACATGTAGGCATCTTCATGATATAAACATGAATCTAACTCATTTATGGTGATGGTGAAGTAAGAATCGTGTTTGAGATTAATCGCGATGTATTCTGATACTGGTACTATAGTAATCATGTTGTTTTTCAATTGGTGTGGTATAGGTATCAGTTTGTAAAGCTGAAAACCTTCTCTGCCGATCAGTGGTAGCGTAACTTCAAATATGACAAATTTTTGAGTAACTCTGGCTTTAACTTTTAATAACTTGTAGATATAACGAATCTGTGTATCTATATCTTGGATCGGTAGTTTTATATCATTTATCATCTGGCTATTTATGGTGTGTAATTCTTTGCGAAGTTGCGCTGGTGATAATAGATGTATACTTATTTGACCATGGTAAATATCTGTGATTGTGTCTAAAAGGGTTTCTTGAAGCCGTTTTAAACTTTGAATTAAACTATTGCCCGCCATAGCAGACAAAGTAAAATCATCGATAGCGTACAGGTCTTGAATTTGTTTTTGGGAGTTGTTCATGCTTTCTTCTAACATATTTAATCGTTTATTAATGGTTTTATGCTGCTTATCTATGGTGGTTTGCATTCTTTTCATTAAATTAAATTCTGATTCAATCACTGACGTTTGGTTCTTCCACAAACTTAACAGATGTTTTTCATTCAGTCTGGTAGTTTCAATGTCATCGACATACTTATCAGCGAAACGGGAGTCCAATACGCCGAAGAGTTCATTAGCCAGATACCCGACACCGTTGACGAGGCCCCGCCGGCGCCGACGCTGTCTGGCGCTCACGTTGAAATGCTGACTGAGCAAAAGTTCATTGTAGTACTCTAGTTCCTGATAATCGTGACGTAGTTGCGATATTATCATATCACAATGGGATTGCATTTCAATGGTGGTGCATAACTTTTTTAAATATTGATTTATTTTTTGGTACGTATTTATTCCGTCCCAATATGGTTCTAAGTCGAAATAAACAATCATTGTCCATTTGTCTCGGACGAGTTGTAGTTGGGCTATTGGATCAAAATAGAGTGTCTGGTTAGTTGGCAGTTTTTTAATGTTGTGTTCTGCACTCAGTGGGCTGATTAGCAACATCATAATAAATAATATAGCCGATGTAAAATATGCTAGCTTTGGCTTTTTTGAACTGGCTCTCCTTTTCTCGGGTTTGGTTGGTGGGTTGATGGTTGGTTGGTTCATGGTTTCTTGGTGAATTCTGTTTGTTTCATTTGTATCGTATACTGGTAAGATGGAAAGTTTGACTACAGGACGTTTTAAGTGGCCATTTTTGGTTTTAAGTGTGACCACTCTGATCAGACCGTCATCACCCGCGTGTGTCTCCAGTACCCGTCCCATAGCCCATTTTCCTGGTGGTAGGTTGTCGTCGTGTATGACTACTAAGTCTCCAACTTCGATATTTTTCTGTGTAGTCATCCATTTATTTCTGGCCGATAACTGTGTCAAGTATTCAGATTTCCATTTCTTCCATAGATCTTGAAACAACTTCGATGTGAGATGCCACCTGGTCCGGGCATCTTCTTCAGTTTCGATCACGGTTAGTCCTGGTCGTCCTGTTAGGAAATGAGCTGGTGTCAGACAGTCAAGGTCTTCTATATTCTCAGAAATAGCGCACAGTGGTCGAGAGTTCAAGCAGGCTTCTATCTTGGCCAATAGAGTGGCGTACTCCTCAAAGGTCAACTTTTGACTCCCTATTACTCTCTTTAAATGGTGTTTCAGGCTCCTTACTGCTCTCTCCCATAATCCTCCAGCGTTAGGCCAGGATGGCGCTATGAAGTGCCACTCAATGGCCATTTCTGTGATCTCCTTGTAGAAACTGTCGTTGAATACTTGCTCTAGTTGGTGATGCTGCTCTTGCAGTGCTCGGTTTGCTCCTTGGAAGTTGGTTCCGTTGTCTGAATAAATATGTCGGGGCGCTGACCGGCGAGCCGACATCCTTTGAAGACATGCGATGAAGGCCGAGCTGCTGAGGTCCGACACTAATTCAATGTGCACAGCTTTGGTCACCATGCACACAAACAGTGCGATATATCCCTTTGTGGTTTTGATGCCGCGTCCTTTGTTGGCCTTTACTTCCACGAAACCCGTGTAGTCTACCCCGCAGTGGTAGAATGCACTTTCTGGATTGACGCGACACGCTGGTAAATCCCCCATCAGCTGGTGCTGCTTAATGGGATCGTGTCTTTTACATGTGACACACTTTCTTATTAATTTTTTGGTGGTTAAATATCCTTTTATAATCCAGTATCTTTGGCGGAGATTAGCAAGCGTGATCCGTGCTCCTCCATGGAATGTCAAAGCGTGAGCTTCTTCTATCAGCAGAGTGGTGAGTCGATGGTTTGATGGTAAAATTATTGGTGTTTTCGTTTCCTGGTTAATTTGAGCATTTTTCAGTCTCCCACCTACTCGCAATATTCCATTTGAATCTATAAATGGATTTAGGCTGAGTAATTTGCTTTTGCAATGCACAGTTTTGTGTTTTAATAAATAATTTATGTCGTTTGCAAATTCCGCTTGTTGCACGTATTTGACGATCAGCAAATTTGCGCGCCGCAATTCTTGCAACGTAAGGTAAGGTTGGTGAACTCCCTTCGTTTTACTAGGTATTCTCAGTATCCATGCAAAAATACGCGTCAGTTTGTTTATGTCCGAGTACCTTTCTAGTAATCTTTTTATAATGGTGTTAATGGTATCGTCTGATTGGTTTTGGCACGTCACTGTGTTGACTTGTTTTAGTGGAATTGGTTTCTGTTCTAATGTGGTATCGTAAATAATGGTTTCGCTGGTATTTTCCTTTTTATATGATGGCAACCATGACGGTCCTTGCCACCATAACCCATGTTCCTGAAGCTGTTGGTTGGTTAATCCACGACTTGCACAGTCCGCTGGGTTCTCACTGGTGTTCACATAGCGCCAGCAACTCGAAGGTATAGCTTCTGTAATGGCCTTAACTCTGTTAGAAACGAATGGTTTCCACCGTCCTGGTTCTCCCTGTATCCATCCTAAGACGGCAGTCGAATCAACCCAACAGTATTTTTCAAGGGCGTAGTTTGTCAATGAACTTTGAACTTTTTCCATAAGTTCGGACAAAAGTTTAGCTCCCATCAATTCTAGCCTCGGGGTTGAGCAGGTTTTATTTAATGGTGCTAACCGAGCTTTCGCGGCTGCTAGGGTAATGGTTGTCTGGTTATCCGTGGTGACCTTGCAATAAATCACTGCAGAGTATGCTTTATTGGAGGCGTCGGAAAAGCCGTGTAGCTCAACTTTTTGGTTATTCTTGGTAGTACCCAGCCATCTGTTAACTTCTATGGTGTTTATCAGCTGTATGTCTTGCCTTAGGGAGGTCCATTTGGTAGCGATGTCTTCTGGTAGGGTGTCACTCCAATCTAGGGCAGACAACCATACGGTTTGAAATAATATTTTCATGTTGATGCTTATCGGAGTCAACCAGCCGAGTGGGTCAAACAGTTTGGATATATCCGATAGCAACGATCGTTTGGTTGGTGGTTTTGTTGTCATTTCTATGGTCGATTTAAAGTAGAATTTATCAATGGTTGGTTTCCAGCCGAGACCCAAGGTTTTGGTAGAATCCGCCTGTACTTTAAATTCAAATGTTTCTTCTTCTTGGTTGGTGGTGGTCTGTGAATTTTCCAGAATTCTAGGATCATTGGCAGTCCATTTTCGTAGGTTAAATCCACTTTTGGCTAACAATTCTACTAAATCACGTCTTAATTGGTTTGCTTTAGGAATGGTATGGCTTCCTCCACAATAATCGTCCATGTAGAAGTCCTGGTCTAGTGCTCTTGCCGCGTCGGGATATTGTTCTTTCTCCTCCTCAGCGAGCCTTTTGAGACACTGTATGGCGATGTAGGGCGCGACCTTGAAACCGAAGGTCAAGGTCGTTAGTTGATAAATACGCAATGGTTGGTTATCTGAATCTCTCCACCATATTTTTTGGTAAGATTGGTCTTCAGAATGTATCATTATCTGCCGATACATTTTTTCAATATCGGCCGTGTAGGCATATTGGTACTGCCTCCACTTCATAATCAGATGTTGCAGGTCTTGTTGCAAGTTTGGTCCTTTATGCATGTGTATTTTACCAAAAAGTGTTTTGAAACCGCAGAGGAAGTTTACATGACCATTAAACAATTACTTGATGATATTATAGTAAAATTGTCTCAATCAATATGTTCGAAGCAGCGCGATCGAACAGATCAGCACATTGCAATAACGCAATAACGAAATTACCTAGTTTGTATAAAATAAGTTCAGTGCACTTTATGCATGAAATTGTCTTTCTAGGTCAGTACACGTTTTACCACCGTCGAACTCACACCATTGTACTCATACTTATATCCTCCTTTTAACCCCTTTTTGTAACCAGTTTTAACTTGTGTAACAGTGACATTATATCTACTTAAGAACCATAATTAAGTATATCATTAAATCTACCCCTTTTAACCATCACCAAAGAAAGTAGCTACGCGACGGGTGCTAACTTTCTTCATGGTCCTTCGAGAAAGGGCTTCGGATCAGTGACGGGACCAGTTCAGTGCATTCGAGGCATAACCAGTGATAAATTTCGTACCTGTTGGATTGCAGTGTTTGGGATTTATTGTACCAGAAAACCAGGTCAGATCAAACCATTTATTTAACTCTATTTATAGCTATCCTTTTACACCAAAACCATGGAGGATTACTTCTTAAACCAAACCGAGATTTATGAAGCGTTGAAAAAACTGCTCAGCAACATCAAAAAAGATGGAGCTGAAAGAAAAACCATCGATTATTGTAACCGCAAGTCTACTATGCTTGAAACTTACTGGCGTGATTATGTAGAAAACCATAGAAAGATGTGCAAGTTTAATACTTTTGACCATGTGTATTTTACCAAAAAGTGTTTTGAAACCGCAGAGGAAGTTTACATGACCATTAAACAATTACTTGATGATATTATAGTAAAATTGTCTCAATCGGGTAAGCCAGCGTACCAGCGTCAGTCCGATGCCTATCAGCGTCCCGCGGCGGCACCAGAGCCGCACGGAGCAGCGACCCCCGGCCCCTCGGCCGCACCAGCGCCGGGGCCCTCCCCCGCACCAGTGTCGACACCACTAATGGGAAGCGCCTCTTACCACACCAATATCAATCGTTCATCTAAATTGGACGAGATGATAAAGAAACAAAGCATACATTTTAAGGCATTCATGCGAACGGTGAGTACCATCGATCTGGACCATATGCAGAACAGATGGGAGATCGAAGATGCCCTGAAAACCCTTCAAAACCGTTGGGCAACCATTGACCATTACCACTGGGAAATAGAAGCTGAAGATGGAGGTAATGATGTGTGTTACCAGAATGAGTTTACCAGATATGAGAGCACTTTCAACGATCTCAAGAAAACAATAAACACCAAAATGTGGTCTGCGTCACATCGTGACAAGTCTACGCCGCAAATGGACATACCAGTCTTCAACGGCAACTACCACCATTGGACTTCGTTCAAAGATCTGTTTGATGAAGCCATCCACAGGAACCCATCCCTGTCCCAGGCCCAGAAGATGCAGTTCTTGAAAAATAAAGTAACGGGAGAAGCCGAGCGTCTGATACACCACCTACCAATAAGTTCAGACAATTACGAGGTCTGCTGGGAGATCTTGAACCATCGTTTTAACAACAAGCGCCTCATCTTTACGTCCCACATTAATACATTGCTAAGTATTATTATTATTATTATTATTATTTAATACTTTATTGCACAAATATGAGATATAAGTGTACAAAAGGTGGACTTAATGCTAAAAGCATTTTCTACCAGCCAACCTACAGGAGGTACAAGTAAAAAGGTGAAAAGGTGCAAAAAAAGATAAGTATATGAAAGCAGGAAAAACTAAAAAGTCACTTGATAATTAACTTAAAAGAAATACATAAAATATACATATTACAAGAAATGATAAATATAAATTATATTATTTACACACGAATACTTCATAAATATAATATTTATATATATATATAGAATATATACAATAATACATAATTATAATATTCAAAGAGGTAAAAGAAAATGCTATTGATCTAACTTGCTGAGGTAATGAGCACGGGTTAGTCGCTTGAAGACATTGCGAGAAGGAGCTTTCCTAATGTCCTCGGGAAGATTATTCCATAGGCGCACAGCGGTGACAGCGAAAGAGTCTGACCTGAAACCTGAATGGAAGGAGGGCAGTGCTAATAGATGGTTATGGGAGGAACGGAGATGACGAGTGTGACTGTCAGAAAGAAAATTAAACATGGACTTAAGGTAAGGGGGAGTATTTGGCTCGTGGAGAACAGAGAAAAGGAGACATAGAATCCGTAGATTTCTACGATCTCGAATGGGGAGCCATTTTAGCTGTGCGCGGTACTGGGACACGTGATCATATTTACGTAACCCAAAAACGAAACGGATACAGGTGTTCAATAAGCGTTCAAGCTTATTGAGAAGTACCTCGGTCAAATCCAAATAACACACATCCGCGTAGTCCAGGATCGGTAGGAGCAGTGAGTTGACTAATGCTAATTTGGTGTGTTGAGGAAGGAAATTTTTAAGGCGCAGCATGGAGTGGAGAGAAGCGTAAACTTTGCGAGACACCTTGTCCAACTGCTGCTGCCAGCTCAGGTGCTCATCTATAGTCAGACCTAGGTCAGTAACAGTTGGAGAAAAGGGAACCACACGACCGTCGAATAGAACAGGAGGTACAGTGGAGTAGTCCAGACAGGATAAAAGTCTTGAACTACCTATAATTATCGATTGGCACTTTTTAGGGTTGACGGAAATACCGAAGTTCAGTGACCACCTCAGTATCTCGTCGAGATCACCATTCACCCCGGCAATGCCAGCATCTAGTTCGTCAAGTTTAATATGGCTGTAAATCTGCAAGTCATCGGCATACAAGTGATAGGAGCAGTGAATATTAGACGTGACGGAGTTTATAAACGTAGAAAAAAGCAAAGGAGAGAGAATACCGCCTTGAGGAACACCGGCAGTCAAGTCAGCCCAATCTGATAGAACAGAAGGACCACTGCGTATTGCCTGCTGGCGACCTCGAAGATAGGAAGAGAACCAGCTCATAGCAGGAGCGGAGATCTTGTGACATTCGAGTACGGCGAGCAACAGATCGTGGTCGACAGCGTTAAAAGCGTTACTGAAGTCGATCAGCACCAGAATTGTCACCCGCCGATCCTCCATGGCACACCTGATATCTTCTGTCACTTTAAGCAAAGCTGTGGTGGTACTATGACCCGAACGAAATCCAGATTGGAGAGGGTTGAGGAGGCCGCCGTTGGTGAGAAATGAGGTGAGTTGGCGATGCACGATTGATTCTAATATTTTGGACAGGAAGGGAAGTATGGAAATAGGACGATATTCATTTGGAGCGGAGGGGGTTGGAACTTTAGGAAGAGGAAGGACGTAAGCTTTAAGCCAAAGGTTAGGAAATTGTCCGGAGGAAAGGGAATGGTTAACTATGTGGGTTATTGCAGGGAGAAGAATGTCGAGGAGGGTAGTGATCATTACGCGCCCTATACTATCGTGACCCACAGCTTTGGATTTGAGTGAGAGAATTATCTTTTTGATCTCGTCCCGCGAAGCTGGTGAAAAATTAAAGGACTCGATAGCTGGCGTGGGAGTTATGGTACTCTTGATGAGATTTAATGATGCCATCTTAGTGAGAGGGTCAAGTGAGGGAGCTGAGGTAAAATACCGGTTAAGGTCATTAATATCTACAGGTATTTGACCCTCCTGATTTGGAGGTTTTCCCACGCCAAGGCTCCTGAGGAATTTCCAGATCCCAGCAGGAGAAGAGAGTTCAATTTGTTCAAGAATATATCGGCGTTTAGCGTTCCTACACAGCTTGTTACACCGATTCCTTGCAGCTTTACAGGCAGACCAATTCTCATCGGACCGAAGTTTTTTGTAACGACGAAAAAGACGGTCGCGATAGGCCATAGCCTTGCGAATGGGGTCGGTGATCCATGGCGTAGGACGATGTTTTAATTTGACTGGTCGAACCGGAGCATGTTTGTCGAAGATACGCAGTATGTGAGAACATAAAAAGGCAACCTTATCGTCGACACTGGGTAAGTCCTGCATATCGCTCCATTGAACTAGGGATGCGTCGTGTTTGAGCTTCTCCACATCCATCCTCGCAAAGTTCCTTTGGAACAAGACCACTGGTTTCGCTTTTGGGATACGTAATCTATATGAGCAGAATATAAGGTCATGCTTGGAAAAACCGGGAGCGAGATACTGGCCATGAGCGGCAATAAGGGAGTCATCGGAAGTGAGAAGTAAGTCAATTAGGGTGTCAGTAGTGTTCGAGTGATGAGTGGCCATTGACGGCATGACTTTAAGGTTAACAGAATTGACTATGGAGAGGAATTTACGGGAGCGAGGGTTGGAAGCAAGTAAATCGGTGTTGAAATCTCCCATAACTAAGTGATGTGAGTAATTAGAAATATGGTTTTCCAAGACCGATTCCAGAGAGGAGAAGTAATCATTGGTAGGGGGACAGTAGACTACACCAAGAAGGACTTTGCACCCAAGATTCAGTTCCACGAACAAGAATTCCGCGAGAGCATTCCGGGCCGGAGATTGAGCTATCACCTTATAGGGAATATTACTCCTTAAGTAGATGGCAACCCCGCCACCTCTGCCCCCCAGACGATCATTCCGCAATAAAACGTATCCAGGTAGACAGTAGGAGGTGGAGGGTAGGGAAGGTTTAAGCCAACTTTCCGACACTAGGATGGCGTGACAGCAACCCGTAGAGAAAGTGTCTAGGAGCTCACTGTAATGAGCAGGTATGCTCTGGGCATTAATGTGACAAATATTGAAATTTTTAGATAGCGGCGCAAAGTCTTTTGCCAAAACCGCACCCAACGTCAGATCCTCATCAGCGCTTAGGTATGATAGCGAAGAGTGGGCCGATGCGAACGAGTCATCATCGCCAGACATAAAATATAAACAAATACAATAATATATATATATATAATATTTACGTACTACAGAATAAATAAATAAGTAAATCAACTATCTAGTGACGTGAATAAAATATTAATTTAAGCTAAATAAAAAATTAAATCAATGAAACTATTTTTTGCCTGCACTGTCCTGCTGGCTGAAAGTTAGATGAGGAAAAAATAAATGGAACTAACATTTAGCACAACAATAATCTTAGATTGCCCAGCTAAAAATATTTTTTAAGTTATTAACAAGTACAAGTTGTAGTGATTGTGATAAACAAACATCTTACATTATATTATTACGGTTTACGAACGTTGCAAACTGACATTGACATAAGAATGACATTTGACACTTAAAATTGACAATTGAGAATGACAGTGACAGCTATCACAACTTTGAGAACAGAACAAAACAAAAATAATTAAAAGCGGGCAAATAGCGAAAACAAAATAACACGATACCTTCCAGGTGGAAAGAAAAACAAGTATTGAAATTGAGGCCCAAGAAGAATCACCGTTTGTCCCGGGAAGCCGACGAACCTGCAGTCCTGCTCCTGGTCGCAGGCGCGGTCGTGCCCGCGGCACGAGCTGTAGGCGGAGTGACCTTGCTCTGACCGGCCACCGGCTTTGCAGAGGGCAATGGGCCCTTCGCTGTGTCCTTAGCCTTCGGGGTGACGGCGGGGTGCTTCTTGCACAGCTCATCCAGCGCCGCCTCGGTCAGCACCTTGACCCGGCTGTCGTCGGGCAACTTCACCATGACGGCGCCGCTCCTCGTCCAGCAGCTGCTGACTCCGAAGTGTCGGCGCGCGCGCATGAAGATGCGCTGCCGGGGCTTCGTCAGGAACTCGCCGACGACCACTGGGCTTGCCTTGAGCTTCGTCTTGCTGCTCCACAGTTGAGACTTGGTGGCTAGACTGGCAAGTCTAACCAAGATCGGCCTAGTAGCATCAGTACGTCGAGCACCAAGCCTGACACACTGGACCATGGAGCTCCTGGCGAACTCAGATATCCCCATGAGATTGACCACAGTGTTGCAAATCAACGCAGATGGATCTTCATTATCCTCCTCCTTGATGCCAGTGAATAGGAGGGCATTCCGGCGGGTCTGGCAATCCATCTCGTCTACTTGTGTGGCAACGCTGAGGATCTGTTCCTGCAGCAGGCGCAGCATGGGCAGCACGGACTCCTTAAAGCTGCAGTAATCCCGCGTGAGCTCCTCGAGGTCCATCTTCTTTGGTGATGAACTCAAGCTGCCGAGTCTCCGTTCGAAGTCCTCCATTCGGGCAGCCATTGTTCTCTCTAAACTGATCTGAGTCTCATGCAGCAAGTATTCACAATATGCAGCAACAATCAGCAGGTTCCATCAAAAAGTTACATGACGTTTGTAAAGAAACTCTGTACGCCATAAAAAATCTTGGAGTGGATATAACATCATGGGATCCCATATTAGTTCACCTTCTGGCACAAAAATTGGATGGTGACTCATTTGCTGAATACTTGGAATCTGTGAAAAACCCACGGGAACTACCAGTACTTCAAGAATTCTTAGAGTATCTTGAAACCAAGTTTACGACGCTTGAAGCATCTCGCCGTAAACAAGACCCACCAAACCAAAAAATAGCAAACCAAAACCAGCCAGATACCTACCAAAAAAGATACTCCAATAATAATAACCAGAATAATTATAATTCAACATTCAATAAAACATATAATTCGAAACCAAATATGAAGTCAATGCCCGTAACTAGAGCAATAAACTGCGTTGTATGCAATTCTACACACGGCCTTTGGTCGTGTAATGCATTCTTGCAAATGAATAATGAACAGAAGTTAGATGTGCTAAATAAACACAATTTATGCAATAACTGTTTCGTAAACCACT
This sequence comes from Plutella xylostella, assembly GCF_932276165.1. Classification (NCBI taxonomy): domain Eukaryota; kingdom Metazoa; phylum Arthropoda; class Insecta; order Lepidoptera; family Plutellidae; genus Plutella; species Plutella xylostella. The sequence goes on from NC_064005.1 coordinate 9,636,615, forward strand.
TTAATAAACCATGTCAATCTGCCAAAACGTGTCGCAAATGTTCGGGGGCCCACAATACCCTGATGCATGAACCAATAACAACAACTAGACCAACTTCATCAATGAAACCAGCTTATAAACCATCAACCAGAGATAACAAAAACTCATCAATTAATGTGTCATGGAATGATATGTCGGAGATATTACTAGCCACGGCTATGATTGACTTGACAGGAAAGGACGGAATTAAACACAGAATGAGAGCCCTAGTAGACCAAGGCTCTCAAGTTTCACTGATAAGTGAGAAGGCTGCACAGACGTTAGGATTGAAGAGAAGCCAATGTAAAGGAAAGATATTTGGCGTAGGAGAGAAGGAAAATAACTGCAAAGGAATGTTAAACGTAGTTATTCAATCCATTCATAGCAGCTATACAACCAGCGTTAACGTTATTATTATGAATAACTTAATAAAAAGCCTACCAACATCAACCTTTTCAAAACCATCGTGGCCTCACATACAGGACATCAAGTTGGCCGACCCTAGTTTCTTCGTGAGCCAACCAGTAGACCTACTTCTTGGAGCGGATGTGTACTCTAAGATCATGCTGGGTAGTATACTACGAGGAGAAAATGAAGACCAACCTATCGCTCAGCAGACGAAACTAGGCTGGTTACTTTGCGGCTCACTGCAAACCTTCCAGTGTAATGTAGTCTTACATGAGATAGACGATTTGAAAAGGTTCTGGGAAATCGAAGACATCGCCAATTCCGAGATCGAGATGTCTTCTGAAGATCACGAGTGCATGGAATACTTCCGTACAACCACCAAAAGACGTGAAGACGGAAGGTTTGAAGTACGCATTCCATTCAAGTCTGAGTTAAAAGAAAAATTAGGTGACACCAAACCAGCAGCGACGGCCCAATTTAGAAATTTGGAAGGGAAATTGGCCAAAAATGTACCACTCAAGAATGAATACCAAAAATGCATGAAAGAATATATAGATCTAAACCATATGATTCCTGCGAAGGTGACGAATACCCATGAGAATTATTTACCTCATCATGCGGTGATAAGAGCAGAGGCAACCACTTCCAAGGTCAGGGTGGTATTTAATGCATCGCAGAAGTCATCATCCGGACTTAGCCTGAATGACGTCATGCATAAAGTGCACTGAACTTATTTTATACAAACTAGGTAATTTCGTTATTGCGTTATTGCAATGTGCTGATCTGTTCGATCGCGCTGCTTCGAACATTGGTGGTAACCTTTCCTGTACGAAACAGCGGAAATTATTCGTTTTTTTTTTTTTGTATTGAGTTTGTTGTCTAATCAAATTATTCTACAAAAGTGTGCTAGAATAATAGGTTTTTCTAGCACACGCTTTTGGTTATTTATTTTTATAACTTTTTATAGGAGAAGTTTTTTTCGTAATGAGTTGATCCAATAGGTAGTACGTATACGTAGTACCTATTGGATCTCAATACAGTTTTATATCTCCCTTCCTTTATAAAGACACTAGTTAGAGGAATGTCAAAGAGTAACAAACGCATACGACGTCTCCTAGTATTAGCGATTCCTTTTGATTTTCCGCCTCCGGGGACGCCTAGAAATAGACAAATGAGCCGAATTGGCGGGCCCACTCGTGCTAGAACAGGGATGGCGAGAAACTAATCATTCACCGCATTTTGGCTTGGCCGAAGGTTCTAAATTTTGTATTAGCTATACTGTGGTTAGAATAATCAATTTATTACAATAAATTTACAGTCTGATGGAAACAAACCTGAGCCCTAAGTATTGTCCCTGAAAGAAGTGTCAGCTATCTTTGCCGCCGTCTTTACTTTTGTAATACTTTGTAGGGATTAGAGACGAGAAAGAAGGAAGTACACTCGGCTAAAAGGGAAGGAAATATCGCGGCAATGATCGCTCCACTGATGTGATGTCGGGAAACTCCATGTTTTTGAAGTAAATTACTGGGGAGAAAAAATTGCTTTCGCCCGGCCGAGCTTACCGATGTCGATAAGATCTAATAAAATCTGTACTGATTTTGTAAAGGCGTTCATTGCACATACGGAAAGAACGCAATTTCACGCTTTTTTTCAGTCCTAATAGTATTTTGGGATATATGTATTTGGTATTGGATTAAGTACCTACATTAAAATTTAGTTGACTTAGAAATTATATTTTATGAAAGAAAGGAATATTATTATCGAGGTGATATGCCGTTATTGAAAATGAAAAATGAAAATGAAAAACGTTTATTAGCCATAAGTAGGTTTACATTTTGGTTCCTGGCTCCCAAACTAGGATACCCTGTGCTATGGGTAGCCAGTAGGGCATGCAATACCGCAATACCGGTATTCGTAATACCGGGATCCCGTACAAAATTCCCGCTTTTTTCAATACCGGTATTGAAAGTTAATACCGGTATTGAAGTAATACCGGAATCGGACTTTTTTAGGCTATAAATAAAGCGATTAAGATTTAGTTAGCCTTGTGTGTGTATATACTGTGAAAGCGCACTTGTTCCCAACCGTTTAATGCAGTTTTCGGCTGCTAGAAATCTACTGTTGACCATGCGTAAACCGGCACCGGATGTAAAAAAATAGTTTATTCTAAAATTTAAACTCTAAAACTGATTTCTCGTAAAAATCTACAACAAAATACAGAATATGATTGCATTTTCTTGTTTTATTTTGATGTATACGACCTTTAAACACAGTATATGCCATTTATTACAAGGAAGTCTAATACCGGTATTAATACCGGGATCCCGGTATTGAGTTGTAATACCGGGACTCAATACCGGTATTGAAAATTGTTCCGGTATTGCATGCCCTAGTAGCCAGGCATCTTTCGTGTAAGTACTTAAACTAATAAAATGATTATAACGTACGTGCAGGCTGAGTAAGTAGGTACATTACATTACATAGTAGGTAAGTATTTCATTTTTGTCGCAGACAGAGGTTTTAATATTTATTATAGATAGGTTCTACTTATGTAGGTGTTAGTTTTACATTATGTACCTACTTGCTACTGCTATTAAAATTACTGTTACTTTGGTAAGTATCTAACTAATTAAGTTACGTACAGTTTAGGTTAGGTAGGTGCATTAAACTACTTAAATAGGTGTAAGTATAACATGTTTATCGCAAACAGCTTCTTAGGTATTACAAATTGAATTTAAATAAAGTCTACAATACAACTTATTCCACAAGTTGGGTAGGTAGTGAAACATTTCAACATGATACAGAAAAATGTTCGTAATAGCGTAATAGTAATATTTGTGTCTATTGAAAAAGTAATATAATTATTTTCTACTGTATTCTCATTGCATTAAAGAACAATATTGAAGTAAACATCATCCGGCGTGTGTCTACAGCTAGGGTCGTGAAGTATATTTGTTAGTACCACGTGATGGCTTCCAAGCTATGTGAGTGTGCGTGATGGATAGTATATGTGAGTATTGAAGATTAGTGTTGATTTGTGGTGAGTAGTAGTGAGATGTAAGTAAATATTTTAATGATGTTAGTAAGTAATATACTTATATTGTTATACCTATATATTATTATTTTTTTGTTATAATGTTTTTATTTGTTTAGTTATTAAGTAGTGTTATTGGGAAATTGTAATGTTATGGGGGAATCTTCTAATTAAATAAAATTTATTTGGTTACAGAATGAGTTCGGTGTCCACATAGTTTTTTTGCAGTAGCCATTTGTACAAAGTCGTTTTACATTTGTGGGTTCTTAAATTGACTATTTGTAGGGTATTGTTAATATTAGTGTAAAGAATAGGGCTCCTAAATTTGTAAAAGTGGCTCGCAAATATTGTTCTTGATTGAGGAACGTGCCAGCGTTCGAATCTGCTTGGCCGATTGGTAATTAAGCGGGTTACTAAAGATGTTTTATGAAATCTTAGGACAGTTCTTTGAATGTAGATTTGTCTGACAGTCAGGACCTTGCTTTCTTGATAAAGTTCAGTTGTTGGAAAGCGGTAAGGTTTGGAGAGAAGAACTTTTAGTGCAGCTCTTTGCGCACGCTCGAGTTTTATAAGTGTGGTTTTGTGGGTTCCTCCCCAAACCACGATGCAGTAGCTGATAATGGACTCGCATAATGCAAGGTACACCGATTTCAGAATCGTCCTATTTGCAGAATTTCGGAGTCTTTTAAATATATGAAGGAGTTTCCTGACTCTTGGCACTAAAGCCGCGATTTGGGAAGACCAGTTTAACTTTTCGTCGATTATAACACCTAGGTATCTTATGTTTTTTGACCGTTCAATGTGACTGCAGGAGCACGATTGGACAGTGTGGGGATTTTTGCACGAATGGATTTTGATCATGAAGTCATCTGGTTTTGATGCTTCAGTTATGTGGAAACATAAAAAATTGGTTTTGGAAGTGTTTAGTGTGAGGAGGTTTGATTGTAGCCATTGAGATACTTTGGCCAATCCTTTCTCCGTCTTAGCCTTGACGTTTTCCCAAGTGTCTGCCCTGAACAGTAGTGCCGTGTCATCAGCAAAAGCTAGTATTTGAGCCGACTCTGCATCCATCTCACATATGTCATTTATGTAAGCTAGAAACAGAGTCGGCCCAAGCACACTTCCCTGCGGGACTCCGAAATGTGTGTACATTGTGTCGCTTTTTGAGCTATTTAGCTTAACATATTGCCGCCTTGTTGTCAAGTAACTGGTAAACCACGCGAGTGCCGTTCCATTCACTCCAATAGCCTCGAGCTTTTTTAAAAGAAGAGGAATTGATACGGTGTCAAATGCTTTTTTGAGATCCAAGAAGACACCAATGCACCTGTCGCCTTGATCGAGTGAGCTAGCTATTGTGTCTGAGAGTAGGGTGATGGCATCCTCTGTGGATCTCTTAGCTCGAAACCCAAATTGGTTGTCAGCAAGCAGTTTATTAGACTCTAGGTACCTGACCAGTCGGTGGTTGACTACTTTCTCAAGTATTTTAGCCGTTACAGTCAATAAGGAGATTGGCCTGTAATTACTAGGATCAGTCGTGTCACCATCTTTGTGTATAGGACAGACTACGGATAGTTTAAGTGATTCTGGAACAGTTCCCGATGATAAACTAAGGTTGATGAGATGTGAGAGTGGATCTGCAATTAAGTGTTTTACGTTTTTGAAGAATTTAGGTGGCAAGAAATCCCAGCCAGGTGAGCCGTCTGATTTAAGACTCATTATGAATTTAGTGATTTCGACTGTGTCAGTCGGAGTTAGAAAAAGAGAGAAAGAGTGTGGTCTTGAGGTTACTTCCATATTTGATGCGAGTAGTTGCTCTGTTGTATTCGTTAACGTGAGTATTTCTTTAGCCAGCTTACTACCGACTGAGGTAAAATAGTTGTTAACTAAATTTAGGGCAGAGGATGGAGTGTAAGATTGTCCAAGGAGATCAACACATGTTTTTTTTCCAGTATCCAAGTGGCAGATAGACTTAATTGCCTCCCAAGATTTTTTGGGATTGCCTATGTTTTTTTGAATAATTTCTTCTTCGTGTTTAGTTTTTAGGTTTTGAAGGATGAAGTTACAAGTATTACGATATTTGAAGTAAGATGTTTTAAGGTTTTCATTATTTGGGTTTTTATTGACTTTGTTATGTAAGTTGTCTCTTTTTTTCATGCATTTGATCAGACTAGGGGTTATCCAGGGCTTCATGCTATACACTCTGTGAGGTATTTTGTGAGTAGATTTGTGTTTGTTATACAACTTTGAGAGGACTTCAATAAAGTAGTCGCAGGCAATGTTAGGATCCTCGAGTTGGTAGAAATGGTCCCATTTGATTTCTAGTAGTTCTTTTTCAATATCTTCGTAGTTTACTTTTGTTATTGTTCTCGGTAAAGGTGGGGTCCGAATTAGTTGCGTTTCAATAGAAATCATTACTGTGGAGTGGTCAGTTACACTAGTCTGACATACTCCTGCTATGCTCGTTTTGTTAGTTTTGATAAATATGTGATCGAGACAGTTCGCTTCACGGGTAGGAAATAAATGGGCAGGATAGTAGCCATGTAGAGCTGTCAGGTCTAGGTACCTGTCACTGTGTCTGCAGATATTATTTGGTTTGATATCTATGTTAATATCCCCAATGATTATGTTAGTTTTAGCGGTGGAATATTTTGTCAGAGTGAGGTCAAGAGAGTTAATAAATTTATCTGTATTGCCGAAACTGGGAGATCTGTAAATAGAAGTTATAATTATATCATTACCAATTTTTAGAATAAGGCAGTTAGATTCTTCAAATTGCGGTTCTTCAACTGTGACTTTTATGTTATTTCTACAGTAGGCAACTATTCCATCATTCTGGTTTAAGTAGTTTTTAGAGTAGTATAGATTGTACCCATTCAAAGGGAACTGTGGTGGTATATCTTTAGTGAGTCTGCACTCCGTGAGAATTATTACGTCTGGTGTAAATTGTAACCTAGTAAGTAGGGTAACGTAACGTACCTTGGGACGCTTGTACCTCGGGACATTGATTGTATTTTAAAAACCGGCTAAATAAACACATTAAAATTCTACCCTAGGCATAGTATTTTACTCGCTTGGCAAAACTAGTGAGTCTCGTGATCATATCAGCATCGAGTGTGTGGTGAAGACAATATGAAGTTTTTTGGAGTCAAAAGTAGCTTTTGTATAGTTTTTTGTGTTGCTTTATCTCATTGAGGCATGCTCAAAATAAAGACATGGATGTCACGTATAACTTTTCAGTTATTTAATTTTATGACATGGCAATTATCTGAAAGATTCCTATTAATTAAAAATAAAGATATTTAAATTTTGGTTAAATATTGCTTTTTTGTACCTTGGGACACGATTAAATTTGTACCTTGGGACACTGTTTCCTATGGCTTTGTACTATGGAAAATGCAAACATCTAAATAACGCCTTATATCTCTGTTCTTATTAGTGCCAGAGTGAAACTAGACAGAAGAGAGATGCAGTAAATCAATAAGAACAGAGATATAAGGCGTTATTTAGAAGTTTGCATTTTCCATAGTACAAAGCTATAGGAAACAGTGTCCTAAGGTACAAACGTGTAACGTACCTTGGGTCAAAACAAGCATTTTTACTTTAATCTTAATTTAATAAAATCTGGCCACACTAAAGCTTTAGCACAAATACTAGTGATAATAGATTATATATCCTACCGAATAAAGAAACTTTCACATTAATATCTTAGTTGTACGCTGCGATAGCTTCATTCAAAGTTGGGGTAGTCGAAAATGTCCCTAGGTACGTTACGTTACCCTACCTAGTACTAAGAAATTGTCGAAGTTTTTGTTAATACTCCTTATGTTTTGGGTTATTATGGTGAGATTGTTACGTCTTAAGTTAAGTTTTGTTTTGCATAGTTCTGGGTCGGTTACCAAAAAACTACTGTTTATTGAGGTACTATTAATATCGTCTATTAAATTTTTAACTGTAGAATCGAAAATTATCAGGGTAGAGTTATGATTTAGTACTTTGGTGTGTGTGAGTTAGTGAGTCATGTAATATGTTAACTTTGTCAAGAATTTTGTGGTGGATTGTTCGTGTAGCGTGTTTGGTGTTTGTAAATAGATTTAGTGGTTTTGTATTGAGTTTGCATGTTGTTTGCTGTGTTTTTGATGTAGTTGTTTTGTGTTTGAATGAGTTAAGCTTGTTATACGAAAGAATTAGTAAGTAAATGTGAGCAGTAGGTGTAGTATTAAAGTAACTTACATGGTATGTACTAAAAGGGTGCCATAAAATGTAGCTTAAGGTGAGAGCTAGTCAGATGACGCGTAATGCTTTCTCAATCATTATGACCTGCTTTTCCTGTTTTAATTCGATTGCCGGTGACTCCTCATTTTTCTTTATAAAGATCTTTCCAGAGCTTATCCAGCAGAACTGAAAGTTATGGTTGCGTTTCAGCATTCGGCCCATGTAGTGTAGTTTTGCTGCTTTCTTTGTGAGGTGATCAGCCGCATATATTGTTTTTTTCGTGCCTGGAAGTCCCATAGTCTCGGTGTTCAGTGGCTCTTGTTTGTTTTTAAGATTGTAGGATTTTATAGCACCCAGGAGAGCTGCTTTCGACTTTGTGCTGTCCATCTCTATAATCAGTGGCTTAGTAAAAGTCTCTTTGCTGGGTAAACGATATGTATCTGTTATATTGTGCTCGTTAAAGGGTAGGTTTATGACTTGGTACAGGGTTCTTATCATGTTAGTAAGATCTTCACCTTTTTGGAATGGTATGTTCCTCACCTCTATCCATTTTGAGCGAATTTTCCGTTGCAGATCCTCTATGTTTTCTTCCAGTGCATCAATGTGGAGTTGATTCTCTTCCTTTTGTAGTTTGATTTTGGCATCTACTTTAGTTTCCTGTCCTTCAATTTGAAGTTTAAGCTCATCATGTTGCGTAGAAATAAAGTTGACGGATGCCTCCAGTTGTGCCTGTTTTTCAAGTATCTTCGCGTGCTGCTCGTTCATCTTGCTCATCTGGGCACTAAGCATTGCAAATTGTTGCGACTGCTCTCGTTTCATTTCGGTCAGGAACGAAAGAATCGCATCTTCGGAGTTTTGGTTTGCTTTTCCTCGCATAGTCACAAATTGTGGAGGTGGTGATTCTTCTAGTATGTTAGCGTCTGAGGTGTTGGTCAGTTCTTCATCAGCTTTCACGAAAGTGTTGTCCAACATGTTGGTTGACATCGACAATAGGATTTATCTCGATTTCTTGCGTATACTGTGGTAATGTGACGTCGGAACTTCTGTTTCTTAACCTTACTCGTGGGGCTGATTTAGACCTTACTCGCTCGTGACAGTAGCGATAATCACTTATTTAGGCAGATAAATATTTTTGAGTTAAAAATTACTTTCGATCATAAGCAGAGCGCACTTGTAACGCGACCGCTTCTATCGGTGTCCGGACGAAAGAGGATTATTTATGTCTTATTTCTTATACGTATGTAATTATGTAGTTATTTTCTGCATGTGTTTATGGCCATAGGTAGTATTGTAAGTAATGTAATAATGAATAAGAAATTGTTCCTTGTAGTCGTCTTTAACACTTAGGGACATCATAATAGACATAGGATTTGCCTAAACAATCTGCTCTGTTAGATCGTATAAATGCACTTAAGTCATAGATAGATATACACTGCTATTTTAGTCATAGAGACCCTCTTGGGATTATTAATTGAGCCTCAGCTTTCGTCTTAGTAATCTTCATATATTGGTTTTTCATCATTTACAATGCGTGTTTTGCTCATCTTCACGATTCAGTAATAAACACACACACACACAAACATATAGTCATACAGACCCCTCACGAGAGTACAACGTGTGTAAAATCCCGACACAAAAATCAGTAATCAAACATTACAATTCAAAGCGTGTATTGTGCTCGATGTTTAAATATTGAAAATATTAATCCCGGGCCACTTGGGCGCGGAAAGCTTTGAACAACGCATTTTTTCCACTTTATTAAAAACCGCGCGCGGCCAGCTACGTGCTTGGAATTAATTTATCTTCGCACTAAGTCCTTGTTTGCCGACCGCCATTATCGCGGCTGCCGATGCCGATGCGATGTTCCTGTTGTCGTGTTGCGCCGCGAGATGGCGCTGAGTGCAACAAGCGAGCGGAGTGAGGCTCGCTGGCATAATTAGGGAGGCTCAAGCCTTGTTTTGTTACTCAATTTTCTTCACCTGAAGCAGGTCCTTTAAAAATTATAATATTCCGTATATAGAAATGTAGGTGTGAGATCGTTAAAGAAACTCTAGCAGTGGTATTTTAAGTATACGGACATACAATAGAAATATAAGGTATTAAATAAGAATTTAACCGTTGAGTGATGCGTTTCCGCGACTCTAGTTCATGTCAGGAATGTGAAGAATAAAATATGCACTTATTTCATAAGCACAAAAAAACTGAAATTGGGTTGTTTCTCTTTAATATTTCAGTAAAATGTACTAAAAAATGGTTCAACTTTCTTACAATCTTTAAGTGGCTTTTTCTTCTAAGCGTCTCGTTGACAAATACTGGGAGCTGGTTTAGGGTTTATCATCGTGGTGAAAGTGTTGACAGTCAGAATAGGGTCAGTCACTTACTGCACAGGATGCGCCGGATAGGAACCTACAAAGTACAGTTGATATTATAATGTTATTTAGGTGGGGGCGAGCTTATTGCCATCTTCCAGGCCGCGGACCTCCAACTCAACAGACACCGTTTGCTAACGTTGCGCCACATTATAGATAAACGTAGTGTTACAATACAGTGTTACATAGTGTACAGTGCAGTATAACCAGGTATAACAAAGCTTATCTTTCAAAATAATAAAGGGAAAATTTAGGTCTTAAAAGTTCCTAGGTATAGTTTTCGTTTAGTTCGGCTGCTACCTAGAAATTCGGTGAAGGATGAAATTGCCCGCTCTTGCAAACTCAAAACCTCTCACAGTAATAAACTTCCTTTGAATATCGATTACGAATAACTTGCATTAAACTGACAACGCGAATGAACTTTTATGATTGTAACTTTATGAACCTACCTTTAAGTACCTTTTATATTTTTACAAAAAAAGTTTTTAAACTTTAATTTTTTATTGCTTTTCTGATTTGATTATGGACATTGCTTACAGTTAAATGATGTTCTATTCTCAGATGATAAAAAAGGTTCTACTATTACAGAATCTGATTATAAAGTAGGTAGGTCTACTTACAAACTTTTTTATTTCTCCTTATTTTATATAGTAACACAAACATTTAGGTACTTACTAGGTACGTAACCAATACTCATCTTTAAACCGCAATCGGTCATAAAACGTAAATATTTTGCAGTTCAACCCTACGTTAAAAATAGTTAATTGAAAACCAACGAAATAATTTGAGTAACAATAGCCGACTAAGGGTTAAATAAAATCGTTCCAAACTATCCCAGCAGATGGCGCTGATCAAAAGAAACATTTGAATTCGCCAACGAGTATTCTTGACCGCTCCGTGTGAAAGATAAAATAGAATGGGGAATTCCCTGAGAAACTTTTAGAACAACGGGATTGCGCGAGCTCAGACCTAGAACGTGCCGCGGCTTAAAACTAGCGAGTTTTGAATATCGCACTATACTTATTGGGTAGTATAAATTTGTTGTATTTTGGTTTTGCTATTTCTAACGAAACTTGAATTTTGAATTCTGCAGAAAGATAAAGATGTCTTTATAAACAGCGTGTTGGAAAAGTGGTTACGAAGCCGAAAGGCGGTGCCACCTTGACATATATAACAAAAGCCGGTCTTATAGAGATCTTTTCCAGACAGCCTTTCTGCAGAATTTGTAAAAGAATTAAGTACTTTCGGATTAAAATTTAAAAAAAAAGATATTTTTCCTTTTTTACCTCCCCGCATTAGTGAAGCACACAAACTTATCTACAAAATAAGGGTGCATGCACACTAAGGCCTAAAGCGACATAAATTATTCAAACATTGTAAGTGTCCCATCGATTACAATAATGTATGCTCTCAGAGATTATTCCCGGTGATGAGTCGTCACTGCCGAGGGTGAAAGGGGTAATTCCTCACTTTAAATGGAAATGAGGAAAGCTATCGTTTTATAGGGGATGTTAAGAAAGGTTTTTTTTCCTATATCGGAAATTATTTTCATACAGATCTTATAAGTTGCTCTGTACTTATTAAGTATAACATTTTCATCTTATATAATATTATTATGCGAAAGTTAGGTACTATTTTATTCTACTCTTAGCCTATCTACCATATAGGTCCGTTTTGTTTGGTACTAATAAAATTTAATACCCAGTTGTCGAAACAAAACAAATATACAATATCATACAGATCGTTAATCGAATCGAGAGGAGCTCTCACAAAACATGGAAACATCCAATACTTACTATACGCAAATTGGTCGGTTCAAAATGGACCGAGCCATGTCCGGCACAGCCGAGGTAGTGTTGCAGTAGTGGAATTGTACTTACCTCTTCCTGCCCTTTCGTTCAACGCTATTGGTTGGATACTGCAACAAACAAAGCAAAATTTTGAAACGCAAAATAACCTAATATCGACTAATGACAAAGGTCAGCAGTCATGAATATTGGTGACTAAAACACATAATGAGCTAAATGTGATCAGTTTCTTTGGCCAGGCTGAAATAAAAATATCATCATCATCATCAGCCAATAATCATCCACTACTGGACATAGGCCTCTCCCAAGGAGCGCCACAACACTCGGTCCTCGGCCTTCCTCATTCAGCCACTACCGGCTACCCAGCCCACCTGGGTCGTCGGTCCAGCGGGCAGGAGGAAAATGTATAGCTGCTCATAAAACTTTCCGTACTGCACCCTGTCTTAGCTGTGCCGCAGCTCCGAACATGACACGTATTTAATTGCTGCGGATTTGTTCGCTATAACGAACTACCGGCGACCGACCAATCCCGCCATCCCGCTCCCGGACTGTACAATATGCGTACACTCACAGCACAGGCACACTCGCGGACAGATCCCACCGGGGCCGAACGCTCTTATGAAGATAGTGATAAGGATGACGATGGTAGAAAGTGATGTGTTCGTAACTGTACAGCGCTGTTAATATTAATGGTTTGGTGTTTATTTTATTATATATTATTTATGTTTTTGTTTAACATGTTAAAATATAATATATTTTATTTATCGCGGGTGGAGGCTTGATTGTAGTTTTAAAAGCGTGGGCGACGCTCTCTGGGTATCTAGAGTTGCTAAATGGGCCATTATTTTATTTTGGGTACAATTTGACATACTTTTACAGATATTTTTTTCAAAAATAAACTTCTTATTAATTAACCTTTCAATATTTATTTATGTTAATTAACATTTATATTATTCATTAAATACATTTGCAGCGATGTTTTCTTGCTATTTCTTAAAGTTATTGACGTTTAATCGAGGAACGATGAGAAAAAAATACTACTGCGTTACTTTCATACAAAATTATGTTTTATTGTTAGGAACATATATTTTGGTTCGTAAACATATACCAAATAAAAGGTAAGAAAAAAAACATTAATCTAACAGTTTAAATTACAAAATATTCTCAGTTTTGTTATTCATTCTATAATAAAGTTTCCCACTGCGTTACCAATCAATAAGTTTTAATGCAATACTTTTCGAAAAAAGGACAAAATAATCATAATTTTTTGCTCAAAGTTTTAGAAATAGCTCTAAATAAGGTGAATTTTTAATTATTATATTTAGTTTAACATTCTTTCTAATATAGAGTACCTAAAATGTTTGTGAATACTCTCAGGAAACGAGGGACAAATAGATAACGCTGTGGTTAATTGGTAACACAGTGGTATCTCAATCACAATCTTTATACTTTCTTCAATTAAAACTAATCATAATGTGAAAAAAACTATCAAACTAAAATTAACAGAACTCTTTGTTTAATATCAAACATTAAAATCGCTGAAAATATAACAACTTAATACTAAGAAATATTTCTCATTTTTTTTGCCTATAAAGCCGTTGTTTTTCAGCCGCTGTTTACGCCATTGAGTCTGAAATGTTATACTGTAACAATATAATATGCTCAAATGTTATATTTGTACCATAAATTGAGTAACAGATACCTGAAAACTATAAGAAAAACCCCTGAGTTACTATAGCTACAACTGCGTTACTGAAAAAGTAACGAAGTGTAGCGGTAACGCAGTTGTAAAACAATAACCTATTTGAAGTTAGTACTTAAATGAATACACATACATGGGATATCAAAATGCCCTAATAATTGTTACTAATTATTACATATATTGCATGAAATAAAATAATAAATATCTATAAAACTCACCGTATGTCGCCGGTAACTCAGTGGCGTCACAATAAATACACGCGCTTCTCTCCAGGACTCACATCCGAAAGACTTGGTCATTTTATCCGTCCCGCTCTCCTTCCTGCACTCCGATACAAATATACAGCCATTCAAATGATCTTAGGTGTAAGAAAGTGAAAAAAAGTTTATTTATGATTGAATTTCCTAGGGTAACCTAGTGTAGGTGTATTTTTGCTTAGGCTTGGGGACTCGGCCAGGAATATTAATTGTCCCATAATATGTTCATATAAAATCATGATTATTACCGTGAAGTAAAGTTTAAATAATGACATATTCGTTATAATATTCAAAAAAATTGTTTCCATTATAATTTTTTACACACGTTGTGCTTGTTTCATATGACTCGCTCCGAGGGACAGACAATTTTTGTATGAAAAACAATTGCGTTACCAAAAACAACAACAGAGTTACCGTAATTTGTAAATAAATAAAGTATTTTACATAAATTCATTATATTTTCTGTGACCGGTGTCTTATTTAATTGCTACAGACGGTAGCTATATTCCTGAATTTCATTATTTAATTTTTAAAAAATGTTTCTTTGTAGGGGACCGATAATGGTCCCTAAAATAAAATAATGGCCCAAATGTTGCTGCTCTATTCAGGCAAATATATAGTACATTGTTACCCAAGGTATGAAACCTGCTGTTCGGGTTTGCATTTGAAATGTAAGAAAGCTATTTTCCATTTTTTTTTCCTCTACCTCTAGTGTCCCACTGCTGGGCAAAGGTCTCTCCTTGAACTTTCCACTTATCCCTTTCTTGGGCCTGCTCACACCATTCCGTGCTAAAATAGTCCAGGTCGTCCCGCCATCTCCTTCTTGGTCTGCCTCTGCGCCGGGATGAAAAATCTTTTCAGGCGATACTAGCCTACTTTCAGAGCATGAGTTACAAAAAAATACTAGCACCCTACGCTGACTCCTGTGTCGCAGGTCCCGGGGTGGGGTGGTCCAGGGACACTATTGGTTTACAGACAGATTATATTTAGTGCTTGGGACGTAGATACTTTTGATGTGTGTATTCAGAGACGGTGGAAAAGAGTTCTTTCAAATGAATATTGTCGTATTAATTTACCAACAGTAGTAGTTTTTTAGTATTTACATAATTATGATTTATGTATTAATTAATAATTACGTAAATGGTAAAAAGTTACTTTTTCTTAATCTTGCTTCTATGGATGAAGTCAAAGTACCTAAGACCTTTGTAGTCTAGTATTTTAATAAGCATTGGAACTTTACATAATTCTGTACATAACTACATAGGTACTCACTTAATTAGAGTTTCAAAACGTAATATTAACTAGAAATAGCCATTCTACAAAACACAAAGCACGCTATTATATTAAATGCCGCCTCCGCCAGTGAAATTAATCAAATACAAGCAAATATTTGGAAACACTATTGTGTCGGGTCCACACTTGGAAAGTTACCCGCTAACTGCGATACTCCATAAAGTGCTTCAAAAGTTAATGAAATTATTTCAGCACGACACAAACTAACAAGCAAGCACACATTTCCGCTTTACTTCGTCCAGCGAAGCAGCTGAACTGTACGCAGGCAGCAGTGGACGCCTCGCTTGGCAATTGCACCATGGACGATATCGTAATGGCAGGTTATGCGTTATACGAGATAACGAGGGGCATATTAGAGACACAGCTAATTGAAAGCTTAATATTACTCCCGACAGCGTAAATTTAAACTACACGCTTAATTACTCAAACAACATTTTATCCGCAAACCAGTTTTTCTTTATGAACCTAAAAAGTACTGACTTGATAATGCGATCAACAAGATATCTCGATGGATAACGAAGGGTAATTTAATGGAAAAACGTGGCTTTAACATTTTTTCCGTTGAAGAATTTCCGCGCATTTTCTCTAAGGCGTTTTAGAGCGCAGCCCCTATGCAGCGCGGCCGGTCTCTGGGCGGAGGCTGCCCGTACCCATCATAGCTGAGGATTTTGGACAGTCATTCCGAATTTAAAATTCGAAATTGGAATTTCCACGTGTTTTTCATGAGCTGGCTCTGGCCGGCCAGCTATCGGTTTTCTATCATTCAGTTCAGTACGCGCCGCGACGCCGGGCAGAGCGCACGCCGCTCGCAGCTCCGTCTGTGTATTTGTAAACGTCGGACTGTTTACACTGAAGCTGAAGTGATTACAATGGCAATGTGGTTGTGGATTTAACGGTTGTGTCTTTACATCGGAGCTTTATTTACAGCTTTTAAAGGCTCAGATTCCGGTGCGGGAAACGTTGACTGTAATAAACATTGTAGCTTTGGTTTTCGTGAGTTTAATTTGCGATTATTGGCTGAAACTTTTTCAGCGGATATTGACATTCGGAAAATAGTCGTGCAAATGCTGGACGAACATATCGAATTTTCTTTTTAAAGTGTTCCCTATGTACATGGGTGGTGTGGTGTCTCCTGAAGCGGGTGCAGGATGGCGGGGGCTGCGCGGGGGCCGCGGGGGGCGCGGGGGGTGCTGCCGTGGCTGCTGCTCATCAGCTCGGTGAGCGGCTACGTGGAGACGGATGAGTTCATCAGCGACTTGGACAAGCCAAGTGAGTCTCCTTGTGTTTATGCACGCCTGGTACTTCTGTTGATTTGGTTTTATTGCGTAGATGAAGTAGAGGTCCTGAGTTTGAATCTCACCTGGGCTTTTTGTTTGTAAACAAATATAGTATTGTGTTTAAGGATCTTATTACAATTGAATAATTTCGTAAATTTTAAGCACGATTTATTTCCTAAATTAAAATGACACGAAATAGCTCTATTACATCCTTATTCTATACATAGATAAAAAAATATCTTGTTAAGTTTTCTTATTATAAGCATATCAGTGAGATACAGTATTCGATCTGTGCTTAGGCTTGGTCACCGTGGTGAAAGGATTAATCAGCGAGTCCGATTATGTACCTATAGGTATTACATTTGGAAGTAGATACGCATTTATAATATGTATATTATGTATATCTAGCTGATATAATTCAAGGAGGCTTCTTGTGCGGGGTGTTAAGTAGGTACTTGTTAAGTTAGGCTGAAAGTATGGTTCAAACGAAAGTCTGTGACGCCGGGGCTCTTTCTGAAAACTTTTGATCCTACAGATAGCAAACGATATCATAAATTTTCTAAACTCGTAGAACCATAGTATTATAACTAACTAGTAGAACTAAACTTTGCTCAGAAGATCGAGCCTCTGCGTCACCCTGTTTCGTTAGATCCATACATGCACCGACAACGTGTATAATTGTATACCTACCCTCTACTACATCCTAGGCCTTCGGGCGGCTTGAAAACATCTGACACTCGGGCTGCCCACTTACCCGACAACTCTCTCAGCACAAGCTTGCTTGTGTTGGGGTCCACCAACCTGCAACAGGCCAGCGTGGTTAAACTCTTCCTTCATTGGAAGGAGACCCGTGCCCCAGTAGTGGGGACGTCATGGGTCGTGATGATGATGATGACCTGCTACATCCCTTGTTACTAGTAGTAGTATAGTAGGTATAGTTTAGTAGAAACTGTTCTATAATCAATCTTTTACTCTTAGCTTATTTATTATCTTTATCTATTATCTTCATGAAAGTTGATATTCCAGGGACGGCCTTGAAAACTCGATCCGAGAATGGAGGCGCTTATCCGATGGCTCCGATTTAAACAAACTTTTTCATAAATTACTAACTCAATAAGGTTTAAGGTTTCCGTGACAGTCCAACTCAATACCTACTTAAATATTTGTAATTATCGTGTCAAAAACGGTGCAACTCATCAAGATCAAGACTAAAATTAAAAATAAACTGCATTTCCATGAGAGTTCCAAAAACGTTTCGTTAAAATGTGAACTTCACGCTGTCACTACCAGATAGATAATTAAGATACATTGTACATAATGTAAGCTCCTCCTAATGTAGTTAATTTGTAAGGGAAATATATTGTATAATAAGATCAGATTAAACTTATCATGTTGGGCATGCTTTATTTAGACTACTGTTTGTACCTACTTATTTATCATAATGAGCACAACAATAAGACTAGACTAGACAATGTATTTTCTACCTCTTTTGTATTTACCGTAAGGGGAAACCAAATATTTGAAATTCATAAAAGTTACTTATGTCTTTCACAGGCCTCTTCTTAGCCTCTGAGGTAGTCCACTTCATTGTGCTTACCTTTAGTGCCAATTTCTCCATTGTCGGTTATCTAACTGACAGGGATTGATTTATAAATTATTCGTCATCTCCATATAAAATTCATGACAAATGTGTCAAAAGTTAACCACTACTCCCTGGTTATGCTCTAACCGACTATGGAGAAATTGGCACCTAGTGTGTTTTAACGTTGGTTAGGTTATTATAATTTCACACATAAAAAAAAAAATATTAGTCAGTTCGTTTTATAGTGAAATCTCCTAACCGTCTCTTCGACCATAACAATCGAAGCTCTTATCATGTTTATGAATCTGAACAGAACCCTTTTCCGAAGTTTCTTTTTCACCTGAAAAACACAGTTTCAGAAATATCGCACGAGGAAATATCGTGAAGATCTGAAATAATGAATGGGTTCGTAAATAAACGAGGGTCTGAACTGAAACCCTGAAGTGTCTGTAATTCTTGGGTGGAAAGTAAATAGTTACTCAGGTACTTCATCTTATTGCTTTAGAGTGCAAAATCGGCTCAACTAGAACGGACATAGTAAAAAATATAGTAGGCAATACCATGTTGATAATAATAAAATAGCTAGTGGGACTAAATAAGGGGTTCATTCTGCACAAATACTGTCCTTTTCTGTAAATAACACAGATCAAAAGTATAAAGGTATATTTTACAAAATACGTAAAATGAAATATTAAGTATTGGTTTATGAAAATACGAATGCCTTACCTACAGGCCTTGGGTAGGGAAAACAGTGTAATAATATTTTAGGAAATACGCTGAAATGCTATATAGCAAACATGTGATGTATAATATTGTGTAAGCTATATCACGCGTCTATCACAGAATTTCTAACTATTGAATTGTAGGTACTATTCGTATATTCACTATTGTATTGAGGTAATTTTGGTGCAGCACTATTGAGATCACATCCAATACAGCTTATATTATAAATAGACCATACCAAAGGAGAATATTCTAGTTAGGTATTGAATGGTATTAGTTCAAACAATGACGTATAATTTAGTTTAGCTTTAGTAAGTATATTCGCGTAGCTATTTATATCTAAGGAAAAATTATAACATAAGTTTTCTATCATCAGACATTTTTATAATGAACTACTGCTGAAAAGGACATTTTATCAGGAGCGATTGGTACAACTCGTCTTCCTCATTCCACCACTTTTAAAGGTGTTCCCACGGACTATATGTCTCAACATACGCTCACCCGCCTCACTATGCTGTTTGTGTGTACATGTGTGTGTTTGTGTGTGTGTGTGTATGTGTGTGTGTGTGTTTCTCTGCTACGACACATTCTCCACCGCTAACATTAATTTAGTTTCAGTTGGTGCGTTCGTTACATTAAATCTAGTTTTGGATTTAGAATTACATGAAATATCTGTAAGTGTATGTGTTATGTTAATTATTTGTATTTCTCGAGTTTAGACTACTAGTAGGCAAACATACCCACACACTGTGCTGAATGGCTCAATATCAGGCCCTGATGGAATCGCTGCATGTGTTTTTATTTAAATAGTGTGGGTTGATGCCGGCACTGTAGGTACATGTAGGTACTCGCACGCACAGTGGTTCCAATCAACTGAACCAAGTGCGCCAGAGGATTTACAATATATCTAAAAAAAGAACCGAACAGAATACAAATAACACGAGTGATTTTCATCCAAAAACAAACGGAAACAAAAACTTTAGTCTCTTAATGAAAAAATAGCCATTTCTGTTTTCAAAGCGAAATGGGTTTTTAACTTGCTGATGCTGTCATTTGCAAGGGATTTGTTTTTTTTGTTTTGTTTTATTTAATTCGAATGTACTTACTATTTTTGGTGATGTAAACAAGTTGGGCACATGAGTGGCTTGCTGGATCCATAGAATGAGATACATAACTAGTTATTCACGTAAAAAAAGTCATAATTAAATCATAAAGATAAAAGATAAAATACTCTTTATTGCACACAAACAGAAACAGAGTTACAAAAAAGAAAAGAAAATAAATAGCACAATCGGCGGCCTTATTACTAAAAGTAATCTCTTCCAGACAACCAAATTGATAGGAAATAGAAAGAAAGAAAATGGGTATCGTGTGAAAACAAAGAGATATTTATAAACTACATTAATATAAAGTATAAACGATATGTAAATACCTACATAATTATAATAATACATAAAACCTACATAGTTAATAATAAATATATACCTATATGTCCTATAATAATACATAAATATTATTAAAAATAAATAAATAAATAATTCCTGGTGCATTCTAATCAGGATAAGATAAATTTAAGTAGTGCTGTCTGAGCTTGTTTTTGAAGGGATCTCATAATTAGGGAACCAATAAACAGCAATTTCGTTTATATGAAACTTTGCATAGGCAACATATAACTTATTTTATAGAACACTTTCCCATCATGTAGTACAGTAACACTAGTTTCGGAACCTGAATAAATCATTGAAAAACAGATTCGTAAATGTGCTCAGTTTTATACGATTTTCATACTAAAGACAAAGTTGGTGAGTTTCGTCGTAGTTGCGAAAAAACTTTTACCTTTTTTCAGTCCCTAAGGATAAGGAGGCAATCGCGGGTGGCCATGTGTCTTTGTGGACGGACGTACGAGTATTCCTAATAACATTTTAGGCAAAAGTAGGTCCGAAAGTTGCGCCTAACTAGTTGGAACTTTTGGCTAAATCCGGCCGCTTCTATCTAATCTATTTTCACTGCTGAAATCTATTTTCAAATTTAATTTGTATTGATTTTAAAATATTGTTACAGTTATTTGCTTCTGTTGCTCTATAAAATTGCTTGTTGCTTTGCATTTGGAGTAAGTTCTTCTACTTCTATGGTCGCTAAAACATTCTACCATCCGTAGATTAAATATTCTACATAAATCTCTGCACGCATCGCACCATTTCTTCAATAGTTCCCATGGCCCTAAAAGGTCGGATTTATGTCGAAGCAATTTGAAAGTTTTTTTTCCGTAACTTTATAGGTACGTACGACTCTTATAATTTATTAGTGAAATTTTATACAACCGGTAATAAACGGCTGAAAACAAATTTTATGGGCGTTACAGCGACTCCGAGTCCCCGTGCGCAGATAACGTCGGAACGACATTATTTCTTTATCTTATCTCTCGCAGAATTTGTTATGTATAAAGTAAGGATGTTATGGGTTGCGTTATTGCCAAATTTAATACTAGGTAATTACTATTGCCCCTAATCAATTTTAAGGGTGTTTTTGCTACGTTATCAATAGCTGTGCTCGTTTGACTGATCCTATCACACATAAGGTACTTCATAAGAAAACTCAGTTAACCGACATAACTCTTAAAATATTCTAATAATAAGTAGGTACATATAACTTAAGTAACACATAACGTGAACAAAAAGATAAGACATTGTGTACACACACGGGAAACAATAAAGAAAGCTAACAAAAGCGCAGTAGTTTTGCGTAAAGCGCGGGTTTTATTTAGTTTTATTCAAGCAACTTTAATAAATTGTGGATAAATAGCGCACGCCGCTAAAATGTGCCCGTGTATATGGTAGAATGTATGCTTTCATACATACAGAAGTCGTATTTCAGTATGTGTATAAGGAGTTTAGTAAAGAGACGTGGTTTTTTGAGTAAAAAATAAAAAAAAAAAACACGCACTCACGCCTTGTACTAATGTACTCCCTTGCGGGGTAGGCAGAGGTGCATTGCTGCACCCACTTTTCGCCAGAGTGTTATGTTAGTCCCAATGTAATAGGGGGCGGGCCTATTGCCATTTTACGGGCACATCCAAGACCCGAGAACAAATATCTGTGTTTAAACAAATATCTGCCCCAGCCGGGAATCGAACCCGGGACCATCGGCTCAGTAGTCAGGGTCACTAACCACTACGCCATTCGGCCGTAGTAAAAAATAATTTCAGCTTTTATGTGGAGAGGTTACTGGTATATGCTTGTGGTCATATATCAGCCCTTCAAGGTTGACTTTTGTGACACTCTGTACAATACAACGTTTTGCCTACACATCATTTAATCCCAGAACTAGATGTTCGTTTAACCCTAACTAAAGTAAAATTAATATTTGATTGAGCTTTCGTCACATAAAGTTAGACTGCACTATGTAATTCATGATATATTCCACGGGGGCGAAAAGTAGAGTAATTTATGAGTTCGTGTTTTTTTTGTATATATCCAGCCTGATGGATCCATTACGTTGAAAACAGTCAGCCTGCTAATCTACCAACAGCAAGTTTAAGTTTTTAATAAATATCTTCTCATCATGATAAAACACAAACAAGGAATATAGACCAACTATCTTTTTCCACGACAAGAAATTCCCTTTTTGAATATCTTATGAGCGAAAATATATCACAACCCAGCGCTATACAGACCTTTTCCACATGAAAAATCGGAAACATTCAATACAGTAGGCTCATTGAAAAAAATCGTGCCCTAAACATTTTTTTATGTGGAGTTTTGAAGAGTGGCCCGGTACGTACATCAAGGGCGTATCGGCAGGATGTGGCCCACACTCGAGGGGTCATTACTTTTTATAACGGGACCTAAGTTTGAGGCCAACCCCGGGGCTGACTCGGGACAAACCCTTTTATGTGTGTGCTTCAGCGATATTCTACAGTTCTGGGTATCTCTCCATGTTTATGGGTAATTTTGCTCATTTTGCGGACGCCTTCTGTAAATTTATTTCGTACTCACTTGAGTTTATTCCATGGTGTCTTTCTTACGTTATTCATTTTTTTTTGTTCAAACTACGGTATGGTTGGCCCTTATGTGTGGAAATACTTTTAACGCTAGATAAAATTTGCTTCTGTTACTGCGTGTAATTCACGCGAATCTTACGAATCGAAGTTTACCAACTATTCTTAAGAAACCCAAAAAAACTGTATGACACAATATAAATACTTACCTATCTTTTATGTACGTACCTACAGACTACGTTCAAAGTATAATTTTGATTTCTTTACAGTTTAGTAGAATACGGCCCGGCTAAAGGCTGTAGCTATAAAAGGGTGCTTAAAAACAATGCTGCTGAGTATTTAACAGAAGGCATTGTTTCAGGGTCTTCAATTGATTTTCATTGCGAACTACTTACGTTGTGCGCGTTCACTTTTTATTATGTTTTTAAGCGTTTTAACTACTTTTCGTAAAAAGTTGTGTGATGGGTTAAGCGTGTAATTATGGATCTCATCAGAAATAAGATAGGTGACCTACGTGAGAAAACTCAAGTATCCGACATAGCTTTTAAAACCTGCAAGCTGAAGTAGCAGATTAGAAAGTTTTGGCAAATGTTGCGAATGCATAATATAACTGGTACAAGTACTAGAATAAGACCTATGTAACCATATTTTAAGATTGATTTGTATTGTGTACTATTTGTATTCCTTTACCAATAAATAGAATAAATAAAGCAAAAGGCCAGGCAAAGGGAAACACGCTATTATTATTTTTTAAACCATGTCGGGGTTTTTGCAAAACTACGAGCTTTGACCCTTATTTCTCGATCAGATTACCACTCTTATAGCACCTCGTAGAGGCGGCCGCGTGCGGGACTCATTAATCAAGTTGGTTAATCTCTGTTTAAGTGTTATTGACACGTGATCGGGATCCGCACTTTGTTTTCACTTATTATGCCAATTATTCATTATTCAAAAGGTTTAACTACCTCGTGGAGCAAAAATGCCTAAGTACTTGGGTAAGTACTTGATTTTTGTGTTAAAAGTGAGTAAATTTACTTTTAAGAGGCGTTAATTTTGGTATATGATGACCTTTTAACAGTTGCTCTTGATCTACCTAATACCTGCGAGTAACTTTTTAAAATTTTGACTAATTGAATTACGTTGGTATTCAAAGCATTAAAACTTTAAAGATTTTTTTAAGATACATTTTATAAAGATAAAATGAGACATGTTATCAATACAAAGTATAATGTTGCTTCTGTAATATTTTTGTTGATTTTGGCACTTGTTTCTGTTACTAAGTTAACTTTGTCGATATCTATCTAAGAATAGGCGTCGGAGAAGAAAAGCTTTATTAAAAGAATACCTTTAATCTTTTTTATTTGGCAAAGATTAATGAGTATATATTTGTAGGTACCTACCATATTTTTCACCTTGGCCGACTTTTTATACGGGTGCTTTTATTATTCGATAGGATAGCTGCTAAAAATAAATTGTTTTCGGAAAAGTAAATTCTGTGGCGTTCCAACAATGTACCTGGTTAAATAAAATATTTACAGGAAAATCAGCGCATACCTATCTACATGTCCTCAAACAAATAATGGGAAATACCTTTCAATTTGAATAAAGGTGAAAATAGCCGTGAATAAAATACAATCCTTGTTTTTTTAACCTCCAATAACAAAAGGAGCGCAAAATGAAGAGAAAAGTCTTTCATAGAATATTTTTACGCAAATTTTTCAAGTAGCAACTGATATGTTATGCGCGGGGCTTCGGCGGTTGCGGCAGGGTACCGCACGGGGGGCACTCCGAATCTGCGGACAAAAAAATCTTTAGTTATTAATTCTAAGTTAAAGTTAAATAAAGTTAAGTATTGAAATCTTAAATACTTAATTAATAATTTCGCAGTAAAAACCACAGGACTCGGCCTTCCTCACCTAGCCACGGCTTCAATCTAACAGATCGGCGTTGGCGATATTCAATGTTTTCCGGTATTCGTGGTAAGAGTATTAAAGAAATATACAGTAAGTAAGCCATGAAAGGGTGACTCAGGGGGTCTTAATGGACCATTTCTGTTCTAATACATTTGAAAATGTACGTCGGTATTCTACACTACTTTAGCAACCCCCTTTCTATTCACACTGCCAACGTCGGAGTAGTCGCCCAGTGATCATAAAGCTGGTGAGATACGGACGCGGTCCTACTCTATATTTTGTTTACTCACAAACGAACAAGGAAATGCTCTTTCTGGTTAAAAAAATAGCCAAAGGAAGAAAGGACTAGGGCCAGCTTAGAAGGGTTCTGAGTGTAGCTGTGTTCAATTTATGGTCTCCGATCACAATGCTCAGAACAAAAATATTCCGTGCCTGTAAAAACAATTATTATTAGTTGCGAACTGATCATTAATTAAATTATGAAGTATCTACAATACATTTATGTAGAATTAGGGTTGAATAAAATTTTATTTATGATAAGTGCTTAGGTGGAATTTGGTAAAAGTGACCCTTGGTGAATTACGCACAAAATTAAATTTAATTATATTCGCCTTTATAATAAATAAATATTCAAGGACAATAAATTATTATTATCCCATACGTTGAAAAAAAATGTAAGTATCAATAATTTATTGTAGGCTTCTCTATCGAAGGCCTCCCTTGTCTTTTCACAGAGATCCCTAAAATTGGTTAGCGATCGCATCCAAAAGGTATAACCTCTATAGGACCTCGAAGGTAGACAAGCATTGAGTGGGATATGAGAAATAAGAATAAATTACTTGATTCGAGAAACTTATTTACTTTTGCCAGGATTCGGTTTTTCCTGGAATAAAAAAATTGCGGGGAAAATATATAAAAAGGTATCCAGAATTACAACAAAAATTGTAGTGAGTTTCAATTTAACTTTGTTTTTGTATGTGTTAGTTCATCTTGTTCGTATATTGTTTATCAAAGAGTTAAATAAAAGAACAATCAACCATCATTCAACACCCGTTGCAAAACTAGCAAGTATTCTGTTGGTAGTATCTTGGAAGTCTTTATGAATTCAAAAGCTTCATTCATAGTTCCATTTAAACAATATTACATGTATAGCTGTGCATATACAATTTTGCCTGCATTTTTTTAAGATTCCACCCACACCACAGTGAGAGCGGAAACAGTCCAGCGTGTGATGGACACCGGACAGCCGCTAGCGACTTGATCTACTGAGTGACGCGTCATACCTTGTTCTGTTCACCAAGGCCCGTCAGACTAGCGATTGTGGATGCTAAATACAACGCAGTAAGGGTCCTGTCAGGGGACTTGGCGAAGAGTGAACGCATCGATCGGAATGGATAGTGAAGTGATAGTGACACTTCCTCGCACTTGTGCAGAATTTGAATGCCAACGGATAGAACAATGTGATACTTTTGCAAATTGACGCAGTGTTTTGTTATGGTTATAAAGTACACTTCATACTGTTAGATTCTTTAAAGCTAAGCGTCCACCTTTAGGCGTCGTATGCAACAAACGCATCGTATTCAGTTTTTCTTGCATATAAATTCACACAAGTGCGTCCACTTCATTCTTTGCCTACCCTACAACGGATTACAGATACATCGAATAACTAGGTTTATTTTTTTAAACTATATTAAATTAAACAGCTAACATCGTAAACAAAGATATAAAATGCATTGAAAGACATTGAAATAGATTAAATTAAAACTTTATCTTTCACTGAACTAAAACAGAAACCCTACACTGTTTCAGTCAAACATGTCACCGCGAGACAAGTGAGTATCATGAAAACAAATGCATATCGCTGCATTACATTACGATTACATTATACCCAGCCAGTTCCCAGCTCGAGGGCGGTCCCACATAAACGTAAACAATGGGTCCGCGATTGTAAACACAGCTTTATAAAACCATTATCGGGTGACTTTGAATCCTATTACGCGAGCGGAAGGTCGGGTTTTAAGTGAAAAGTGCTGTGGCTCCTAAATGCATTAGGTTTGGTGTAAAGGAAAAGAGTGAAGTCGCGTAATTCTGTATTGTATTATTTTTTAACTCTACAGTAGCGTTGGAAGCATCTGTACCTAAATGAAAGGGCAGGAGGTCGTACACATCTATCGAAGATCCGATGACTGTGGGTCAGACCCTAGTAAAGACCACAAACTTCCAAACCAAGCGTGAGACGCCCACGTAATACAAGTGTCTGGATGAGGAGAGTGGAGGACCGAGTAATTTGACGCTGCTTGGAAGTTGGAAGATGCTTATATCCAGTAGTGGACGATTACGGGCAGATAATGATGACTAGAGTAAGCGAACTTGAGAAGGTATAGAATGCAGCGCTTTGATTGGCTGAACTGTCGTTGAGTAAGGGTTTTCATGAATTGTGCAGACTTACTCAAGGGTGAAACTAACTGATCACTGACGAAAAACTAAGTTTCAGAGCGCTGCTCTGCGATCCAAGACTCTATCTCGTAGTATCAAACATACCGATTGCGCGACAGCTCTCATTCGTTTGTTTTTCGTCAGTATAGAGTAACCCTCCTGGCCTCTGGAGCACTCTATAGCGTATCGCGTCACCGCCCGCTGGTCGCCTGTGCGTGGCCCGCTGTTCGCCTGTGCGTGGCCCGCGCTCACATTGCTATTTATTTATTTGAAGTAAGACGTGCGCGTTGATAACTCGCAGCTGATTCAATTGTCGGTGTCTCCGCGCCCTGTTCGCGTTAACTCACTTTTATTTCACTTCTCAAAATAATAATACGTAGGTACCTACTTGAATTTCCAGCCAGGTACACGCGCAATTAAATTTGACTTCTTCGAAGATGAAATTCATTTGAAATTATTTGTTGGAAACGTGTGTGGGATAATAATAATAATAATAAAAATCTTTATTTTGATCAAGAACAGTAGGTCAATAGACAATTTAAAACGTTAACAACTGCAATAGTGAAACACTGTGGCGCAGCCATTAACGCCCACCTTAATAACTAATTATAACAGTTTCCTGATCGGACAGAATATAGGTATAGGTATAAAATTATTACAAAACTTAACCTAACTTACTTAAATTAACTTTACAAAATATTTAAGTGACTTTATAAAATTTACAAAACCAAACAATATTGGGGTCTTTAATACATAGCTACAAGTTGTTAGTAGTTGAAAGTTGTAGGTACTTATGTATTGTTGTGTAAAAAATGTGTATTTATTTATTATTTATTTACTGCGCTAAGACTCTCAGTATCTTCATAAGAAAGGGAAAGCAACCATGTGACAGTTGTGAGCTTACATTCTCGGAGTGTCATGTGGTATATATCAAGAATTTTATTGAGCCGGTTGTATAAGATAGGACTGATACAGTAGTAAAAACGACCAGCAAATACCGTTTTGTGCTTTACCAATGAACAGACGATATCATGCCTGCGCTTAGTTGTCATGTAATTTGGATGAAAAATAGTGTTTGTATGTTTACGTAAAATAACGGCCATATAAAATAACTTCCTCACAGACAAGACTCTCCAATACGAATAAATTTCTGAGGTAGAAAATAGAGTAGGTTTAAATGCCATCACCTTCAATATGCATCTTTGGGCTCTCTCAACTCTGATAAGGCGGGTTTTGCAGCATCCTCCCCAGGCAACAATGCAGTAACTGATGATAGACTGTGCAAGGGCATGATAAACTAACTTCAAGGTATCAGAGTTTGCAGCTATTCGTAATCTTTTAAACACCACTATCAGTTTACGTACTCGCGAGATGAGTTGATTACAATGCTGGTTCCAACCTAACAGACTATCAATTATTATACCTAGGTAACGGATATGATCTGTTCTTATAATGTTGTTACAAGAACATGGACTACTTGTATTTTTAATGTCACACACGTGTGCCCTTATTTCAAAAGATGGGGGTGGTTGGGAAAAGCGTCTAATGGAAAATGTTATATATTTGGTTTTTTCAATATTTAGGGTAAGGAGATTTTTGGACAGCCAGATCATTATACTATGTAGAGAATATTCAGCAAAGTAATGAACCTCATCCCAAGATTTAGCTTGAACGAGTAAGACAGTGTCATCAGCATATGTAATAATTTTACTATTTTTTATGTTGAAGTCACATAGCTCGTTTATGTATATAAGGAACAAGGTAGGTCCAAGGACACTACCCTGAGGAACACCAAAGCTAATGGGTTGTTCGTCGCTTATATGTTCACCAATGACTACTCTCTGAGTCCGATCTTGAAGATAATCAGTGAATAAGTCAAGCGCTATCCCACGAATACCACAGCGTTCCATTTTACATAGAAGGAGGGGGATAGAGACAGTGTCAAACGCTTTACACAAGTCCAGAGATAAAATTCTTATGTATGTGTAGGGAAATGATGGCTGTTATTAGGTAGATAATAAAAAAAACTATACACAGTATTGTGTACCTGGGTAGATGTGGACATGAGGAAAATTAAGATGTTTCATAATTATTAGTTACCAATAATAAATGAATACTACCACAAAGTAATAACTGGTTTGCACTAAAATCATATGGCCATTTTAGTGCCATCGCCATTAGGTCTCGGGATCCTTAATCAGGGACATAAATACCACGATTAGAAAAAAAAGGAAGTGTATTTATTAATCACTACATTTTCAGCCTGGTCCGCCCAAACAAAGGGTAGCGGGATCGAGCCTGTTTACCGAGTGCAGATGGTCAGTGTTTGTGCTCGGAGACTCGGGGATCCTCGGAATCTGTTTAATTACTTTTCTTTGTAACAATATCGAGATTTATTCTTCACGAGCATTTGTCTTTGTTACGGACGCTTTTGGTTTCTGAACGTACGGTGGACTTGCAGTTCAAATGTAACTCCTACGGAGCTTTATTTAAGAATGGTTTTAAATCCGAACGGAACGATGAGACAGTACAGTCTGTACAATAAGGAGCCGAAGTGTTTCACGTTTCTTGGAATGTTGGACTCTATTGCATTGGGTTAAAAGCTATAATATCCGGTTGGAGGGTGACAGTGGGTGCTCTGGAAGCCGCTGACCACGACAGGGTTCAGGGACTTGAGGTGGTTTCAGTTTCAGCCACTGAATGTCACTACATTTACTGTACGATTCAATGTAGGTATTTATTAGAAATTACTTAAATTTTATATAATCACAGGCTATTGCAAAAGCGGTATACCTACTAAGCCGAAAAGGGTTGACTTATTAGGGGGAATCTTTGATGCTTACTTGACTTTTTACAACGGGGAATTATTTTATTTCATATGGTATATCGTGATAAGACTCTCTATTTGTTAACATTCGGTAGAATTTCACCAAATGCTAAATGTATTGATCAATTAGTACAAAATGTATTTTTAAAATTTGATTTAAATACGTTCAGCGTTTGGTAAAACGACCCTTAGACTCAAAACAGAAGTTTCGTAGACTAATCTGGTCGTTTACGGGGAATTCTACTGAAAGGTTACAAATAAAATAACATTTAAATCCATTTTAAGTGGAAATATACGAATCCTAATCGCTGGAATACAGACCCATCATTATCCCTTTATCACTGATTAACTTATTTAGCGATCGAATAAAATGATATTATTTAATCAACTTATTTATAAAAGTGGCGTTAAATAGCTGTAGCATTGATCTAGTAACCAGTAAAGATGTTGTCGTTATGTTAAGCTGTTATACTGTCCAGAACACAATTTCATTTCAGAGAATGAGATCTTGATATCCTATAAAATCTATTATATCCCATTCATCTTATATCCAGGTATTGTGAACTACGCACGAAGTGTTATAATAATAAAGACATTCATTTAGCGACTGTGACCTGATTTTATTTGTTCATCAATTTGCGTTTAGGTATTCAGCGAAAGTTCAAACGCTTTTCCTCCGATTTTATCATTGTAATAATATGAAACGGTATTATTAGCTTACAAAGAGAAGTCGTAGGTATACTTACAATCAAATGGAATGGTTTCAGAGCTTTTACAGTCAAATTGGTTCAGTTACACAAACAAAACATGCCTTACCACGGTACAAAGAAACATTTCGACAACAAAATTGTACTTACCTATACCTACGGAATGAAAGGGATACTTTTTAGATTTTATCAGATTCTATTCATACTAAAACAATAATATGTCATATTTAGGGTGGAATTCATCTTAGACCTACTGATAACGATTATCTACTCCCAATAATATGCTAATAATTCTTATTCTATCATATTAATTTCCTTTGATAAAATAAGTTGTGAAGCTGTCTGTCCTATGATTAGTAGGATTGACCAAAGCCTTTGCAACACTATTCTTGGAGTGGTAGTCAGAATTTCGCCCACGCTCTAGCATGTTGCATATCCGTGATAATTATGACCTGCGGGGTCAGGGTCAATATAGTTGGTAATAGAAAAACGAATGACCGGAAGTTGTCGAATATTTTCGATTTCTACAGTGACCTTACGCTTACGAAAGCTTACGAATCACAGACGTCAGTAAATGTGATTTCAAATATATAAATATTATTACAATTTTTTTCTATATTATATATATTTATATATTATGTATATTTATATATTTAACTCTTTATTGTATTCTACATTCATATATGTATTATGTACCTATAAGGTTACAAGCTGTAAGGTAGTATGCGACCATTTCATCGACGAACGGTATCCGTCAGATGAGATATCTCACTTTAAAAGGAGTAACAAGTGGTTTGAAACTTTACAAACACGCATACAAACACAACACCATTTTAATCACGTTAGTAAATTCTTAGCACGCGGCAAAGGCATTCCTGGATAGTTTCTCTTTTGTCCGATTTTCGGAATTCCGTTTACCGATTCAACATCCAATCGCCCGGACTATATTTCTCGGAGGCCAGTATTTGCTCAGCCCCTCTCTCCTGCTCTACTGGGGGGAACGTTCAAGGGGTGAATCCATTATTTTGTTTACCCCAGCTCTCTTTATTGTCTTAACTACGAAATGAATCGGTATTGATGTTTTTTTAAACATCGCATTCGTCTTTTTGCGGCGGTTCCAGTCGAGTGGCGACTGAAAGACGAACGAAGCTGGGACTTGATGACTGTGATAAAGAGATGTAGTGTTTCCAGTCTAGCACAATGATTGGCAACTAAATGTGATCTCACATTTTTTGTCATAGCACTTAGGTACCAGGAGTTTTTGAATTATTATTTACTCGCCTGTTCTAGGTAAGTAGGCTAGGTATTTTGAATATTTTAAACAAATTCTGTGATGGGCTCAGGTTCGAAAGGAAACGACCGGCTCGAATGAGTACATGTTTAATAGTGAGTAAATATTGAAGTAAATGCGATTACAGAGTATACATTCAATACAGACAAAATATAGTGTAGATGCAATATAGAGTACTTAACTTAACACACTTCACCTCCGGGGGTGAAAAAAGAAAAAAAAATAATACATTATATTTTTTTTTTAAATCTAATACATATTTAAAAGTTTTAATTATTGAATAAATGGCTTAGTTCTATTCTTATGTATAATGTCAATTTTGTTATTCTTAAGTATTTTAACATTTGGTTCTATGTCTTCTATAACTACAAATGGTCCATCATACAAACAATCCAGTTTATTAGCTGTTTCATTTCGAACTAATATCAAATCGTCTTTAGCGTAAGTAACAGGGTTAACAGATTTATCGTAAACATTTTTTCTTTCATTTTTACTTTTTAATACATTATTACGAGCATCACTGTGTGCTACTTGTAAGCGATATCTGAGTTCAAAAGGATAGTAATCAGGGTTATATAAAGGTTGTACATCTTCTTCTGTTATTTTAGGTAAATTTGAGGTTCTGCCAAAAACTAATTCGAATGGAGTGTATTTTGTTGCACTATGTACTGTGTTATTGTATGTATAACACCAAAATGGTAACCAATGAGACCAAGTTTCCGGATGTCCATCACATTGGATTCTTAAAAACGCACCTAAGTTTTTATGTGTGTTCTCAAGAGCTCCAATGGATTGATGATGATAAGATGTTGAGTTTAGTTTATCGATTTCTAATAACTTGCAAACATCTGTCATTACAGAAGACATAAATTCAGATCCACGGTCTGTAGCGATGATTTTTGGAATACTATACCGAAGAATGAAGTTGTTGACAAAATTTCTAGCAACTGTCTCACTTTCTTTATTTTTTAGAGGATATGCCTCGATAAATTTCTGGTTAAAACTGGTTCGGGCTCATTATCTCAGCAGGATAGGATAGAAGACAGTTCATTTTTTCATGCACCTCAGTTGTTGTGTGTTTATATAATAATAATATTATAGTATGTATATTTATATTAGGTATTTATGTATTGTATATATTTTAAAGGTATAGGTATAGGAATATATATTATCTATTAGTATATTGTATAAGTATAAATTTTTGTAGGATATTATATTTAAGTAGTACATATTTAGTTTTCTTCGCTGAAATTGTCTTAAATAAGTTCTTTTTTTTTTTGCACTCCCATACAATTTACTTCCTGTACCTCCTGTAGGTTGACTGGTAGAAAATGCTTTTAGCATTAAGTCCACCTAATTGTACATAATTACTTTTGTATATTGTGCAATGAAGAATAAATAAATAAATAAATAAATTTCGATAACTCACATTGTATTGTAAGTATATACTTATAACCGCTATAATCTTCTTCAATAGGTCCTACTATATCTAAAAATATCTTCTCGAAAGCATAAGTAGATGTAGTGGTAATAACCATTGGTTCCTTTATATGTTTAGAATATTTCATCTTTTGACACTTGTCACATTTTCTTATGAGCTCTCGAATATCTTTTTCTAAAGAAGGCCAATAAAATCTAAGTTTAATAGTATTCACCATTCTGCGCACACCAGCGTGTCCACTAGTGGGCAGTAAATGAAAATCATGTAAAATCAAAGCTTTTTCTTCTTCATTATCTATTCTTTTAACACCTTTTAATATGCAAATGCGGGGTCCGGACCACACTTTTAATCTTTGTATTTCATCATTAATATTTTTTATAAATAACGCGTTGTCTTTATCTTTTATTATATATATTTCTTTTATATTTCTTTCATTACAAAATTTCTTTAATTTCTGCACAAAAACGGCTCGCGTGTAGAGTGCCTTGAAACTAAGATTAATGTATAAAATTCGTCGACTTTCATTAAGAGCAAAACATTCTGCCTCGGCAGTTATTAAATTATGTTTTCTATACTCTTGTAATTCTTTTTCTTCTATTAACATCATTTCAGTTGTAAAATCAGGTTTATTTAGCATTTCCACAACTCTCGGGTGATCAGTCCGATGTTCTGTACGTGCATTTTGTGTCGAATCCGTTTGTTTATTTGCATCTTGCATCTTTTTACTCTGGGCCCTAGTCATTACAGTCATAATTTTCTCATTCATGCTCTTCAAATCATTCATCGTCATATACATTCTTGATAATGCATCCGCGACTGCATTATCTTTCCCTTTCACATATTCAATCTTAAAATCGTATTCCTCTAATGCTAGTCTAAATTTTAGAAGTCTGGACGAAGGATCTTTCATTCCGAATAAATATACGAGTGGTCTGTGGTCTGTCTTAACTGTAAATTTTCGACCGTACAAATAAGGCCTAAAATATTTAATACCCCATACTATTGCTACTAATTCTTTTTGTATGGTAGGGTAATTTCTTTCAGCTTGGTTGAGTGGTCTGCTAGCATATGCTACTGGTCTTAAATCACTATTACATAATACTGCTGCTACCGCTACTCCTGATGCGTCAGTTTGTAAGATAAATTCATGTTTATCATTAAAGTTAGGATATTGTAGAACTGGTGGGGTTGTTAATGCTGTTTTTAATTTTTGAAATGCTTGTTCGCACTGTTCAGACCAAACAAAACGTTCATCTTTTCTAGTTAATTTGTTTAAAGGCATGGCTGTTTCTGAGAATGATGGTATGAATTTTCTATAATAATTACAAAATGCGACGAACCTTTTTACGTCGTCAGTACATTTTGGAGTGGGATAATCTTTTAAAACACTAATTTTTTGGGGATCCGGTTTAACACCTTCTGCGGAAACCACGTGTCCTAAATATAAAACTTCTTTTTTGAGAAATTGGCATTTGCTTGGGTTTAATTTTAAATTGACCTTACGTAATCTTTCAAAAACATCAAATAAATTTCGGTTATGTGTTTCTAAATTTCTGCCGAAAACTACAAGGTCATCCAAGTATACAAGACATTTTTCGTACGTCAATCCTGATAGAGCTACTGTCATCGCTCTAGAGAAAGCACTCGGGCTTGTCTTCATACCCATTGGTAGACGCTTCATCTGGTACTGTCCTGTGTCAGTTGTGAACGCAGTTACCTTTCTAGAGTCTGGGCTTAAAGAAACTTGGTAATACGCCTGTTGGAGGTCACAGTGGCTAAAGTAAATTGAGTTTGAAAGTGAATCTAATATGTCAATTATGTTTGGAAGTGGAAATTTATCATCCAAAATGGTATCATTTACTTTACGAAAATCTACTACAAGACGCCATTGTTTATCGGTACCTTCCTCGTTTTTCTTTGGTACTAATAAAATGGGTGACGACCATTCACTTTGACATTCTTCAATTATATCATCTGCTATCATTTTTTCTATATTTTTCTTAATTTCTGGTTT
Source organism: Plutella xylostella (assembly GCF_932276165.1). Classification (NCBI taxonomy): domain Eukaryota; kingdom Metazoa; phylum Arthropoda; class Insecta; order Lepidoptera; family Plutellidae; genus Plutella; species Plutella xylostella. Next base: position 9,671,924 of record NC_064005.1, read on the forward strand.
CAGAGCATGAGGTAAACGGTATGGTTTAACATATACTGGACTTGTATTTGGTTTCAAATGTATTTTTTGTTGATACACATTGGTAGTAGTAAGTTTATCACCAGGTAAATAGAAGATATCCGAATATTTTTCAAAAATAGGTAATAAAGATTCTTTTTCTTCCGTATTTAGATGATCTAATTTAAGTAAATTTAATAATTTTGATTTCCGGTTCAATTTGGATTCACACCTTTTAAACGTACAAACGTCATATTTACTAAATTCGTGTATTTCTGGTTGAAAAGTAGGTATAGTAATGTCTTTGTCCGAAGTATTAAGTATTTGAATAGGTATGATACCCTTATTTGGCTTTACTATGGTACTAGCTAAGAATACGTCTTTCTCTAGCTCTCTCGCGCAAACCACACAGTCATCTGTCATACTTTTATCTATCTCGATGTAATGAATTGACTCACTTCTCGCAGGTATGATCAAAAAGTTATTTTTATTCATATACAATTTATTTGTATAGTACAGAGGTACATAAAGTTCATTATCATTACAGTACATCTGTAAGTAATTCGTATCTAAATTAATTTTCGAACGGTACTTGTCTAAAAAGTCAAGTCCTAGAATTCCGTCGGCCGAACATGGTAAGGTATCAAACACATAAAATTTATGGCGCATAATGTTATGGTTATCTGGCGATATGTTTAAATAAACATACCCAGTTGTCTTTACTTGTCCACCGATTCCTTTAATTGTTGTTTCATCTCTATAAATGGTAGCGCTTCTAGATAATAAGTCGCTTCGTATGACGGAGAGCGAGGCGCCGGTATCCAATAACCAAGAATGTTTGTTTTCATTAACCGACATGAGTACATACCGAACATTATTACTACAACTTAGAATAATATCTTTAGGCACGAAAAAACTGATGTTCGTTATTTTGCGGTACAGTTGAAGAAGTTGATGGTGACGACGCTTCGTCTTCATTTATCACCGGATACATGTTTTGATGACGGGGATAGCCTCTGCCACGGTTGCTGTTATAGTTATTATTATGATAATGGAAATTTCGCCTATTTCCCCGATTAGAAGAATTGTTGCCATCGGCATGGTAATTTCCACGATTCGGAGAAAAATTACCCCGACTTCGCGGAAAAAATTCGCGGCTTCCATTTCCGTGGTATCCTCTATAATTCGATGTTCTGCCCCTGTAAAAGGTATTATAATTAGACCTACCTCTGGTGCTGGCCATGACGTGCTGAGGCGGGGCGGGCGGCTGCGCCAGCTCCTCGTCCTCGGCGGCTCGAATCGCCTCGCGAAGGCTCTCGTAATTTCGAGCTGTAATAATGGTTCCTAAACGCCTGTTTCGAAGTCGTTTTCGTTAATTGGGCGTAAAATTTCATAGCTGTTCGGGTTGTTGTCAGCTTGAGAAATAGTCAAGTCTACGAACATCTCTTCTATTTTCGAAGCATATTGCTGTAGCGTCAAATTATTTTGCGTAATGTTATTAAGTTGCGTCAATAACGACGTGCTGGATTTTTTGGTAATTAGGTATTTATGGATGTCACTGATTAAATCCTTAACAGTTTGGTACTCGGATTTCAATTTTAATTTTCCGTTTTTTGTAAGACGCGTTTTCAAGATAAAAGAAATCAATAACTTTTTATGATCTTCCTTTAACATGGTCTCATATAGTTCTACACTTTCTACTAATTTTATTGTAGTGTCGTCACTACCGTCCATAACAGGAATTAACGAACTAGCCGTTCTTAAATCAAAGTTCTCCATGATTGTTGAATTACTGCTTAAACTACACGATTCCCTCTTAGAACATAGGTCGTTAATTTCTAAACATAAACTCCTAATTTTATTGTAAATTACAGTTATAGCACATATTTCGTCCTCACTTGACGAACTCAAAATATTTTTATAAATTTCATGAGCATCTAATAATTTTTCATTCGCTTCACTTAGTTTATTTTCTGCAATAGCACCTTTAAATCTTTTTTGTCCTTGTTTAATTAAATATTTTCTTATTTCGATTAGTTCATTATAAATTGAATCTAAACATTTTCCCATAATATTAGACGATTAATACAGTAAATAACGATTAATAAATGTCATTAAAAATATACGCTAAATAAAATTATAGAAAATAATTTCTTATCAGTCCCACTTTTAACTCTTAGGCTTATTCCTCACTGATACACATGACAATAATATAATTAAATCACTTTTAAATCTTTAAGGATCATTCCTAACACATGCGAATAATTAAAGTTCATACATACAGTTCTTGCTTGATTTTAACTTTCCTCATCACACTGGGGTGGTGGTGGTCCTCGGGGCGGGCGCGGCGTAGGGCGGCGGCGGGGGAAGCCTCGCCAGCTCCATGCTCGTAGCTACTCGCGGGAACTCTCGAAGTTGCTGGATGGTCATCATGTGCTCGACTCGTTGCAGCATATACTCGTTCACTTTTGTTATAACTTTGTAGAGCAGGACGAGACCCAATAAAATAACAATAGCCCATACACAGTAAATTAAATTGTTCATATGTCCTTGTAAGGGGTGCGCATTTTTATTATATGTGTTTGAGTATCCCAGTTGTGTTATAATGTCCATGTCACTGGAAGGGTCCCTCGGGGTCACTTTTGAGTTACACATATTGACACACTCAGCCAGTATAATTATAACGTGGAATTATTTCACCGGTATTGCACTTTAGTCTTTGCACGCGCGCGACCGCAACTTGATCTCCAGACCAGCCATATTAGGACTGGCACTGGCAGGGTCGCCATGTGATGGGCTCAGGTTCGAAAGGAAACGACCGGCTCGAATGAGTACATGTTTAATAGTGAGTAAATATTGAAGTAAATGCGATTACAGAGTATACATTCAATACAGACAAAATATAGTGTAGATGCAATATAGAGTACTTAACTTAACACACTTCAATTCAAGATACTTTTATTTTCGTTTTTAGTTTTTTCTTCTACAAATAGTCAACCCGTCTTTCAGGTGGTTTATGCTGGTGGTTTATCTAGAACCACCTTAATGATCGCAGTAATTAAACACACTTAATAATTATACCATATCAATTTAATTACGCAACAATCATTACCATAATAATAAGGTAGTGCACAATTTCATTCTAGGTATTTATATTGTGTTAGTTTATAAATGCAGCAATAAAACAATTTCATTTCCGCTTCTGCGGCGACCAAACCTCACTAGTGGAGGTAAGTTGCTCCCGCTATCATTCAGTAATGTGTCATAATTTACGAAAACACAGCATTTCATTTCAGAGAATGAGCTTGTTTTATTTAATACAGGGTGTTGAAAAAAGGGAACTACTACTACTATACTAAGCCGAAACCTACATATGCAGCATGGTATATCTGAGCCCAAAACAGAAATAAGAATTTCAAAATTCGCTAAAAAAATAAACATAGAAACTATGTTAGTCACGTGACTTTTTACTTTGGAGAATGACTTTTTTTGAAATTCTGGATGTATTACACCCTGTATACTCAAGCAAAATATTTAAATTATCCTAACACGCACAGGGTGTCCCACGTTGAAGTGCACATCCGAAAGAGAAAGACGTAACTACTTATTAGTTATTCGTTCAAAAAAACTACCGCAAGGTAAGAGAATAAACGGGAGTGGCCAGCGTAAAACACAACTGAGCTTGACGAGGAATACGGAGGTATGCAGCGCTGACCGCCAGTAGTGGAGAGGCAATAGAAGAAGAACTAAATTATAATTTTATGTACATTAAGTGTGTAGTTAAGTGACTTACATAAAAACATTGTTTTTAACAAATTATGACTCTCTGTTGGTTGAAATAAGTAGTTTATTCTTTATTTATTATTATATTGAGCGATGAACGAATGCAATACATAAGCGGGCCACGTACAAATAAATATGAAATGCTTTTACAACTCGAATGCACGGCGAATACTTAGGTATGTGGGCGGCGAATACGACGTAAGAATTTCATAGATGCTACACTACATTTTATATATTTTGTAGTTGATGAATAAAGCTCAGCTGTTAAATAATTTTTAAATTTAAATTATGATTCAGTCATTTCCCTTTGAATATATATAAAAAATGGTTGTTTTCTGTAATCTCCGCTGTTTGTGAGAATTTTCGAGCGATAAATGAGTAACTGAAAAGTCTATTTTGGCGCGGATTACTTTTAAAAAGTCTGCAGCGAGCGTCGGTCTCAACGGTATACAATTTCGGAGTAATTTGATAGAAGATATTCCAGGTAGAGCTGTACCTACTGGTTATTTGTGGCCCTACAGCCTACTGCTTTATTTTTGTCCGAAAACTTTCAGCTTTCAGCTGATTGATTGGTAGGATGAAGGCTTCTGAAACACCGGTCACGCAGGTGGCAGCACTGTAACCGCTGTATTTTATTTTTATTTAGTTTCTATGAATAAAACCGTTATAGTTACGGTATACTAAATAAAACTCACGTGTTTATAGCCATATAATCACTTTTAGCTATCATGATCACGACCCATTACGTCCCCACTGCTGGGGCACGGGTCACCTTCCAATGAAGGAAGGGTTTTAGGCCTAGCTTAAACTAACACTATACCTATGCATAATTGTTATATATGACTATGATTTTAAATCATATTTTTTTGGGTAAGGGAGTTACTTTATTATCATTACCTACTTATTGAAATAATAGAGGTAGGTACTTATAAAAGACAGTTTTGTGCGCACTGATCTCTAAAAACTTGTGTCCCGTCGGGCGGAGAAGTTGCAAGTCGCCGGATTGTGCGGGGAATTCTACTTTCATTTGTTACCGCTACGTGCTGTATTGTGGACTTTAACTAGGTAAGGGAACGAAAGGAGCCTTCTCGAGTGGCACATCACCTGTTTATTAGGCTGCGTTCCCAGTAGGCTAACTGTTAGCCGGGAGAAGCCACTGTCAACCACAAATATTCAGTATATCAGCTACCAACCTATAAAATCCTAACAAAACCAGCGGTTTTTTATTAGTAAGAGATCATAGAAATTTGATACTACAGTGGTGCAAAGATCGCTGACCTCTCTCAGAGTGACATTGTTACCTGACGGGGTTCGGGTTCAATCAAGGATCGGGTAGCTATTAGAAACCAGCGTCCCTATCAGTGCTTAGATTAAATACAATCGCTTTGAGTGTATTATTGCCATCTATGTAGATTCTCACACGGGAGTTGCGACGACACATGATATGTTACTGTGAGCGAGTGATGACCGTTACGCACCAGCAAGCTCGGATGTTCTCACACACTGCTACGTGGTGTGTTCGTAACACCCTGTATATAATATAGGTGCCTAGTTAAATTAGATCGGTGATTGACCCGAGTACTTGTCGTACGGAGGACCAGCTGAAAGCGAGTAGCGTTTACTGTTATCTACTTAAATGCAGGTATTACATTTTGTAATGAAACGTTTAAGTATATTTAGTAAGCAATGAAATAATGTTCATAAAAACAATCGAATACCGACGACGACCTTACTACTACAATTTTAAATGCATACCTTTACTTTATTAAACGTAAATAATAATAAACTCGCATTTCTAACTCTTCAAATAAAAGACTTAAATTGAGTTACGAATGCAGGAGGGTTATTCTACACCAGCGTTTTTCAACCTGTGAGTCGCGACCCCCTGGGGGGTCGCGAAGCTTCTGTAGGGGGGTCGCCAGCTCTCAGCTGTTATAACTTAAATAATTATAATAAAATTTTCTTTTAACAATTTTACATCATCAATTAATTGTACTAAAGTGGCAATAACTTTTTTCTCAAATAAAACATGAACAACACGGTTCATAAGTGTGTTTTTTTTTAAATAAGGTGCCAGGATTGAGATTTTTTTTTACAGTATGTAGAGTCAAGGTTGCTTATTAAAAATACGATTAAGTACCTTTTATGACTTATTTTACTACTCGTTACTTTCTTGAACTGTGATTAATAGTAGGACTATACAGGTTGATGCAACATCAAAAAAAAATAACAATATGGAATTTTGTAACTAGTTACCGGCGGCAAGCCAAAAACTGCACCGAGGCGTCGATTTTCAGCAAATTTATAAAAGGGACAATATCTCCAAAATTATCGTATTTTTTGTAAAAATCATGATGGTGGTATTACGATATTTTGGGGCTAGTACGGGGTGCATTTAAGACGTGACAAAAGGTCTCCGTCGCCCTCGCTCTTGAGGCTGCGCGATGTGAGTAAGCGCGGTCCAAAACTTATGACATGTCTTAAATGCGCCCCGTGCTACTAACCCTGAGCTGGCATCAGCCCTCCAAGACATGACTTTTAAGACAGCCCTGTATCTATATCTTGATGTTCAACTCACAACCGACTTCTTCAGTAAAAGATTAGGTCGACGAAATAGCATCAAAGTTATTTTGGTTCAAAGACCACGACCACAAGTTTTTTTTTCTGTTAAGCCATGCGTTTTGTCTTTTGTATTGATGATTATTTTAATTTTCCTTGAAGACTTTTAATTGTAAAATCATGTGTTTTTGAATCGGATAAGTAAGTAGGTACTTATATCCGAATCCTAATCATGGAGACCATAAATACGTCGTATGGAATGAATATTGGTAATACTGTATACACATACATGATTTTAAAAAAAACGAAGGGTCAAGGGGGTCGCGAAATATTTTTTTATACCAGGGGGGTCGCATCATGAAAAAGGTTGAAAAACACTGTTCTACACTGATGAAAAACGAATAAACGAAAACTGCTGTGCAATCGGCATGTTAAATACAACGAGATAGAGTCGTGGCTCGCGCAGAAGCTCTCTGAAACTTCGTTATTCGTCATAAAGAGTGACCCCCCCGTGCCGGTTCGGTTTCCGCTGCAAACACAAGAATAACGCTCGCGACGTCCGCGGAATACATACAGTAAACTGAACGAATAAATAGGTGCACGGTATAAAATACGTACCCACTGGTTACTGTTCAAATGCATTCGAAATGGCAACGACTTATTTTACTTTGACTTTGAGATGAGTCGATTGCGTTTTGGCTGCCTATTTTTTTTCTCCGGCTGGGGACTATACACAGGACATCTGGATAGGTAATTCTGTCAGGTTGTATTGAAATTATATTAACGGAGTTTATATTAAACTCAGTAGGTATTCCCACAAGCCATCGTCCACGTGCCCCAAACAGACCTCAACCCACGCGTCCCAGCAAGGGACTATATTTATAATAATCTGTATTAAGGGTGCTTAATCGCCTATCCACCAGAGATCAAGGGACTATATTTAGGTATATAAATCTGTTTTAAGTTTTAATATCACCAGAGAGAGATGTTTAGCTGTGGATGCGATGCGTAGATTTGCTGTCCAACAAAAACACATTCATTGGTTCCATGGCATCGGTAATAAATAACTCTTTCCGTCGGGGGTTAAAAAGAGGTTTCTTTCACATGATCGCAGCATAGCTACATAGCAATCTGGTGGATATGCACTCCATCCCAGATATCCCAGTTATCCCCACCTTCACTTGTAACAGTCCATCCCTTGTGTCATCCCTTCTTATTTTAGTGCCTCTCCATAGTTTGACTGTTGGTTAGATCTGCATAGGTATCCTCTGTATTCTTCACCTAGCGCAAGAGCTGTTCTACACTGGCCACTCCAGTCTATCCTCTCTCTTCTCATGATCCCATCTAACCAGTGGCTTGTTCCACTTTATGTACCTACTCCTTTCTCTTCTCATCATCCCTTCTAACCTGTCCTTATTGTTCCAGTCCCGACGGCGGCGGTGCAGGGCGTGGTGGGCAAGAAGGCGTCTCTCCCGTGCGACATCCAGCCGCTCACGGCCGGCGACCAGGTCTCCATGGTGCTGTGGTTCAAGGAGGCTGACGGAGAGCCGCTGTACAGGTAAACACACATGTGAAAGCTTAGGACCGGGCCCAAAACGCTCACGCCAAGACGTGACAAAAGTGTTGCGCTTGCTCACATTGTGTGAAAGACGAGTGCGACGAAAACTTTTATCAGGTCTTGTCGTGCGTGTCTTGCCCCCTGTGCTAAACCTTCTGATCTATTATTTATGGGGGTGTAACTACTTGTACTTGGCTGGTCCACTGCGGGTTGGTAGGATTTACACGATCACTATAATAATATATACAGTTTAAATCGATTTCATCAGTTGAATACAAGAAATTAAATAAGGTTGATGTCGAAATCTTGTAGTTTTTTGCAATATTTAACAACTCTACTAATGGTAATAAACTTTTGTAGCTCTCATAGAGAAAATTACAGCCGAAAATACCAATTGTTTAGCTATTTCATGTGGCAATCTCATACCATAAAACAATTAAAGCCTAGACTGCATTTTATACCATAATTGCATTCTTACGTGGAAGATTTACAGTGACCCCGTGCGAGGTGGTAGTAAAACGGCGCATACTTCAGTTACTTAATTACCCCACTAAAGCGAGTTATTCTTGAATTTTAAGAATATTAACTCGAAATTGCAGACGCTGCAATTTGTGGGCCAGCACTCGTACTAACACTTCCAGAGTAATTCAAAATTCATTCTTATGGAACACGGATTAAGGACCAATGAAATGAAAAAAATATACAATGCAGTGCAGTATCTCTCGCTCTATTAGTACAGTTGAGAAAAGTCAGGATCGTTCCCTCTGCGAAAAATCCTACACTATGGTTCTTTTTCAATATTCACCGACTTCATTATAATAAATAGAGGGATAATAATAATACGATGAATAAAAAGGTTTTATGCAGGGTCAATTCAATGAATATTTGTCTTATATTGAAACTGTAGATAAAGTTTTTTTTATAAGATTCTGCTGATTGACAAGCTGGCATTTTACTGATAAAATAATAGATAAGTAAGTACTTACCCTGAATTTTTCACAGATGCTCATGTTGACAAAGTAAACAAGTATTCTTATAACAAGCTCAGTAATGGAATACATTGTGAGAGCATCCACTTTCTTTTGTGTTCAAGTATCAAAGTGTTTCTTTCACTAACAACCCGATTTGCACTTTCATTTACTCCCTGATAGGAGCCAAGACAAAGGAATAATTTTATTTTATTTACCAAGGCGCTGTTAAAATTTATTTTTATACAAAACTAAAAATGAAATGTATTACAACGGTAGTTGTTCAATGCCAAAATTACAGCCAAATTTCTTTGGAGAGGCATCCGTCTATTTACTTACCATTATACTCGAAGACATACAGTGTATACAACCTAAACATAATTCTGTATATCTTATGAATCTTATATATTGCAATAAAAATAAAGTATAATCATCTATTTAGTAAATACAGTTTACCACCGCCAGTTAGCTGCCATTGGTGCACAAAATAAAATGTTATCAGATGTCCAGTAGTCCACTCGCCAGCAGACACTTTTATAAGCAAACGTTAGAAATGACCAAACGCTCCTCACGAGCTAATACAAACGTAACGTATGGCGGCGCGCCGATTGAACTGGTCTACTGCGGCTCTAGCAACACGCCAGGCCAGTGTCACCTCTGTTACACAGGTATAGAGGCGAGGTTAGCTCAGCCACGTTCATGAACCAGTGAACCCCTGGCGTGCTGCCAAGTTGGCTAGCGAAGGCTGTAACTGCTAACTACCTACCTCCCGCCGCTAAGAAATGTGTTTACGTTTCCTTTCATACGTAAGGCTTTGAATTATACGCGGATGATGGTATAATTTATGCTCAGAATGGAAAATAATTATGAGGTAATATTTGTAGCTTATGTAATATACGATCAAAGTTGGGGTAGGAATTATTGTCGGTTTCAGCCCCTAACAGTTACTTAATGTATGTACCTATATCAGAAGCTGAACTGAACTTTTGCGGATCAAAGCTTTTGATATGTTTCAAAACGCCACAGTTATTTCTGATTGGTTTTATCTCTAAGCGGAGCGCAATATATCCCTAAAATGTTTCAGTTTAAACTGCAAACCCACTTTTCATCAATTCCACACTCAGCAAATGCTGTAAATCAGAAGCGGCTGCAGCCTTTTCATCATTGACCGATTCTACAAGGCATATTCCAACACACGCAATATTCTATTTTCGTGGTGGAACTTCTATATAAGATACACTACGGTATTTTTTGCTATCGAGAACCGAACACAGTGTGAAAAGATTATCCCTATCCGGAATTCCTACGGGGAAACCAAGCCAACCAAGCTTTTCTAAGGCTACGTCCGCACAGGCATGCGGTTTGGTTAGCGCCTAGCGCCTAGGAAGGCACCTGGCTCAATAAAACAAACGTTCTACAATCTTCGTGAACGGCCGCATTGATACACGCTAAGTGACAAGCTACGCGCCAAGTGCGGATGTAGCCTAAGCGAAGCTCTCTAGAAAAGCTAGTTATTAATCCATGATGTCTTCCCCCAGCTACGACGTCCGCGGGCGTCTGCCCTCGCAGCCCAAGCTGTGGTCGTCAGCGGCGGGGTTCGCGGCGCGCGCCGTGTTCCGCGCCGCCGCCGCGCCGGCCGCCCTGGTGGTGGACCCCGTGGCGCGCGCTGATGCAGGGCTGTACCGCTGTAGAGTGGACTTCAGGAACTCGCCCACTAGGAATATGCGGCTCAACTTTACGGTTATTAGTAAGTGGTTTTCTAAGATTTTTTTCGTTTGGTGGCCATTGTTTTATCATATAGGTACTTTTATCATAAATATTTTCCGACAGTTGAAAAAATAAAATAAAAATTATGTTTATTTCGAATTGAAATAGTTAATAACGACGTTTTCAGTGCGACACCGATATACGATAACCTGCGCAGACGTCCGCGATGGACGGTAAAATAAAACCGCGGAGAGCGTCGAATTCATCCGCGACAGACTCAAAACCTCATCTTCATGCGAACGGAATTCGTTTAAATCTTTCGCAACCTCAAGTACTCGTCGTAAGTACTTTTGTACTAGAGGTTTTGCACTTGAATATCTACAGAATGTTAGTAGGAACATATAGGTAGGTATGCCTCATTAAGGAAATAATTAACATAATTAAACTCGTGTAAATTGAAACCATGATAATAATAATATTATAAGGTAATAAGTCGGATTTTTGTTATTAATATCTATGGAGAGAAACACGAAGACACTCATTAAGATATGCTAATTTTATTTTAAAACGGGTAAAAATATGGCAAGAAAGTTTTTTATAAAACGTACGCTAACCTGAGCGGACTTTCAAAGTGAAACCAACAAAGGGGATCTGACTCCCTACAAATAAGTAAAGAATATTCATATAAGCTAATTTACAGTGCTCAACCGATTTTAGAGAAATCTCATTCGAATCGGATATCTCAGCTTCGTAACGAAGCTTCCGTTAGACAGAGATAATATATACCTACTAAACAGCACAAAAACAAATTCAATACTTACTTAATACAAGCATAAAATGTAGGTCAAACTTAATAAATGAAACTTTTGCCTTGTCAAAAACCTTAAAAGCTTAAATAAAAAAAGAAATTGGACCCCCTTCGTTTCGTAGTAAATATCTAAGTACCCATCTACTTTCTTAGGCACAGTTCTACGAATACTTTTGAGTAATAACATGATAATATTAAGATGTCCAAATACTCCAGAATACCTAACTTTGCTTGGTAAATGTTTGCGCAAAGGGAAAACATTACAAATAATTTCGGGTCTAGTTTAGTACGTAAGTAGTCTCTTTGAATAAGTGACCTAAAACAGACCTTTACTTCTAAAACTTCATTAGGTAGGTAATACGTAAGTAGGTATACCTAAAGAAGAAAAAATATTAAAGGTATTTTTTGTACAAGGCTGATATAGATAGGTACAACTTTTCTGGAACTCAGTATTTAATTTTGATTTATGGATTTAGGTAAATATGATTGGAAGAGTAACTGCGAAATACACTTAGCGATACCGACAATCCACAAAAAAATCTTTCAAACTCGTTTCAAATTTCGTTCTCTTTATATTTAAATTCATATTCTGTCGAGAGGCTTCACAACAAGATCTCGCCCAAGGAGTGTCGTGTAAAAAAAGTTCGTCAGCTGAAAAAAAACCACAAAACTGTGTCTTCACTGCGTCCGAACAATTTCCAATTGTTTGAGAGAGCGCGGCGGCGGCGGCGCTCGGTAGAACGATCCAGACGTAAAAATAACACAATAACGTTATTTGATTCCGCAACTTTCAAATAGTTTTTCATTTTGGTTTGTTATTTCTTAACTACTTAAAATAACAACTTGCTATTGAACCAAGACGACACGATAGACAAACATATTTTTAAAACCGATGTAGTACCCATCATATTATTTATATTCCTTGTGAAAAAACTTGAGAAACAAAAGCAAGTGTATTTGGCAGCCACCACTACTCCGACACGTAGTTTCAACTTGGTGGCGCTATCTTTCACGCGTAATCTGCAATCCGCGCGTCTACCTATAACTCTTTCCCGCCGGAACCCCGGACCGACAATGACAATGAAAAATTCCCACCTCCATCCGAGCTGTAAGGAAGTGTTGCCAGATGAAAATTAATTAAAATTATTATTGTCGCCAGAGTCGGACAGATGTTTCAATTCCGATCAATCTCGTTAGCGGGACGGGGACACTTGTTCTCCGGTTTTGTATTTCTAGTTTGATTATTTAGATTGGCCCGCGGGCTGTCTCGGCGTCTTTTTGAAGAATGACCCCTGACTTTCTCCTGACCTTACAATTTTATGATTTTTCTTGGTTTTTACAAAATGAAACCTAATTTACTTGTTTTACATACTTAATAATATTAAAATTAAGGTGGAGTGTAGGTATTATGTTTTGGATTCGCGTGTGTAAGGGTAATGTGGGTGGAAGGCATTCCATGTTTTTGACAATTTCAGGTTAATTAAGTATTCAAAGAACAAAATTTTCGACTACAAGAGATTTTAAGATACATTTAAGAACTAGTTTTTTTTTTACTTTCGTTAAAATAGCAGTGTGTGAAAGAAAATACTTACCTCAAACGAATTATTTTCTTTTGATTTGTACAGTGAAAACATCATAGCCAACAAATGTGAATAACTTGAACAAGACAATCGTTCTTGGAACTGTCAAACACATCTGTGGCATCCATTAGTTACTCTGTGACTCTTCTAAACTCATTTCTCTTCGCTTTATTTGTTTTTCTTTAGGTTATTCGCTGCTACATGATTCCGCACTTAATATATTCAGGTTCTTTCCATGTGCGAACTTTGTTCCACCTTTTTTTTAATGAAAGCAAGTGTGGAGCGTACAGTCTTAGTGCTCTTTGAAATATGTATATACACTCACGGGCAATGAAAAAGTGCCACTTACAAAAAGCAGACACCAAACGAACCAAATTTTTTCAATCATTTTTTTTGAAATTTGAACTAAATATTACCGTTTTTAGTTGGTAATATCCTGATGTTCTGTTAAATGTACTTCAATGTTGCAAAAAGGCGTCATTAGGCTAGCATTTTCCGTTCAGGAGTAATGTTGTGTTTTTCTCAGTGGAACCTGTTCATTGCCCGTGAGTGTATAAGAATCAATTTAGCACATTTGCTATAAAAAAATATTACAAGCTAATTCTTGGGATGTCTGTCAGGCGATGCGAAAATCGTGTAGGCAAAAGCTACTTACAAGTATTAAATATGCAACTGATAAAATCATAATGTACATACCTAAAGAAAATTTAATGCAACAACACGTCGCCTTGCTAGCTCCAAGGATATCCTTCAGATGAACTGTTCGCGCTTCATTAACTCCAAGCAAAAAAAAAAGAGTCTAGTGGAGGCAGTTGGACTTGATTCCATTAGAGGCCCATTTTTTTCTGATTAGGCCGCCCGCTCACCCGGTAATCCGCCGGGGACACTCACAAGACGAATTACTCTAATTTGTTCCAGGGGGGTCACTCTATATGACGATAAACTAAGTTTTGGAACGCTGCTGCTCGAGCCACGACTGAATCTCGTTGTAGTAAACGTGCCGATTGCACGACAGCTCTCGTTAGTTTTTCGTCAGTATAGAGTAGCCCTCCAGAGTCGTCGAGTCTCGGGGGTGTCGACACTAGCGCCACCCTCGTCTGTCTATCGCGCTTGTAAGACACACGGATTAGCATTTTTTTGAATTAATTAAATCCGAGTCCGATAAAACGATGGCCCTGAATGAAAATGCCTGCAATGCGCGCGAAATTCATTAATTAAGCTGTCGTCGACGTGATACAGAAAACGTCCGATGAAAGTTTATAAAAACATGCTCAAAATTAATCAATGTGTTTGTTGTATAAACGCAGATTTTAGCAGAACAACATAACAGTTTCCCGTACGTTTGAACCAATATTAAATGTAAAGTCCTGATTTCAAGTTACTCCGAGCGGTGACTTCGAGTCGTCTCCGCTCCCCAATATCACGACCTCACAGACTTTACATACGCAAATATGGGGAGGGTTAAGCTATAGCTGAAATCAAGCTGAATTTTAAGTTATTGGTTACATAGCTTTTCCCGTGAGTTTAGCTTCGCCTTAAAATGTTTGTCCGTGGTATTTCGGGCATTGAACGTAGCCTATGCTTATTCAGGTTTTTAGCTTCCTACATGCCAAATTTTATCCAAATTGCTTCATTTGTAATCCTCTAAAAGAGTAACATCCATAGGTATATCCATACTAAGGTACGGGCTGGTTACCGTAGTGTAACATATTTTCACGCAAAAAAACAATATTAAATTGTGAAAGTACTTATATTTTCGATGCACCACTGCATAATGTGTAGGTAACGGACTGTTCTTAAAAGGCACAGCTTAGATTTAAAATCTACTGCAACGTCAATCTCAACACTGCCCTAACTGTACCCACTTTAAACAAACCACACATATTAAATTAAATTTTATCAAGATTACAAAATGTAATCTACTGTTTGTCGTTCCCGGCTACCCTCATTAGGCGGCCAAGTTGATTCAAGGAGGTATATTCACGGCTCAGGGGGGTCACTCCATATAACTAAAAACGCAGTTCCGGAGTAGTGCTGCGCAAGCCACGACTCTATCTTGTTGTATAAAACGAGCCGATTGAACGACAGCTCTCGTTCGTTCGTTTTTCGTCAGTATAGAGTGACCCCCCTGTCGCGCAGCTAGGCCGTCAGCGACTGACGCTAATCCGACTATAATCCCTCCACTACGGTGACGAACCGACGAACTTTAGCCCGTACGTAGGTATCCGTATATTCGCAATACATTGCTGCTAGTAAACCGGGTTCTCCTTTCAATTATGACGTTTGATCGTCAATGTTCGTTCACTGACGTTTTGATAACGCTGTGTTGGCAATACGTTACCAGGGCTTTGAGAATTGGCCTCATGCACACTCTTCGATTCTTGCGCTAGGATTTATCGCAAAACGGTCACTATATCGCGTGATGGTGCACCTTTGACAGCAGATTTTAAGGGTGCCTCTCCGTCAGAGATGTGATATGCTCATTGAAGGGGATGACTCGTGGATGTGAAGGAAACCGCGTGTTGGTAATACTGGATACTAGTTTATTGTTGCTTGTACAGCGAGGTCCCGTGGAAAGAGGCCGAGACTCCGCCTGTAGCGGCTTATATGCTACCACCACCCCCGACACTGCGCCATCTAGCAGGATGTATAGGAACTTAATAGTGTAGTAATGCTTAATAATCGATCTATGCAAGTAGCCTGCGAGATAACGCTGTGTTTACATAGGAAACTAAGTAGTTAAACCTTCTAATTTATAGATGGCGCTAATATATTGTTAACACAGTTAACACTCATATTATCTCTTCTATCCAAATGTTGTCCGGTAAAGATTGCTTTAAGCAATAAGGCCGCCTTTCTTTCCTGTTTAAAAAAAAATAAGTTGTTTTTAGTATTATTATTTCCTTTTGGTGCAAATAAATAGTACCTATTTGTTTGCACCAAAAGGAAATAATAAAATTTGTATATTATTATGTCATTGCTATTTTCCAGCCATCATAAAAGCGGATTGTTGCGAAGTATCCCGCTGCTGTACTGTTTATGGTCAACATTAACAAGTTATTATGTCTTTAGCGCCTCCGAACCGGCCCAACATCTTGGACGCCAAGACGCGCGACCCCACGCGGCTGCTGGAGCCCTACAACGAGGGGGACACGCTCGAGCTCATCTGTGAGGTCACTGGAGGTAGGCGATTTTCACCCGGGTAACAGTGGTACATGTTCATCATCATCACCATCATCATGCAGCCAATAATCATCCACATAGACTCTCCCAAGGAGCGCCACAACACTCGGTCCTCGGCCTTCGTTATCCAGCCACTACCGGCTATCCTCCTAAGGTCGTCGATCCAGCAGGCAGGAGGGCGTCCCATGCTGCGTTTGCCAGTTCGTGGTCTCCACTCGAGAACTCGTCTACCCCTACGGTGGTAGATGCATGTAGCGGGAAGTGATAGTTGGATGTATGCTTCTCCCGTAGATATGTAAAATGAATGACAAAAATATTTATTATTCTTCCTAATAACTCCTGCATTCCAATATCCATGAAATAGACATTTACATAATTGATACTATTTTGATCGTTTCCGATTTAGAGCTTATTTGAGCAAAGCGTTTTCACAATACGCACAATTATTGCTTATTAGAGTGTCATTCAAAATTTAATTCAGCCTCAATCTACAAGCCAAATGACACAAATCAATACAGTAGCTTTCAATTCGTAGTTAATGCAGCCAATTATTCGGCTGCTGCATGCTGGCCCGCTCGGGTTAAACTTCGATCAGAATCACCTTGTGCCCGTTTATTTTACTGTTTCCAGCTGAAACTGTTAACGAGAAATAAAACCAACATGGCGGGTCACTATCACCACACAGACAGGTCTCGTTGCCAAAGCCTCGGCAGTCAAAGGGCGCGAAATAAAACGTGCTAGCGAACACGGTGTCGGACACTTGAGGCCGACACTCGCCGAGTCCAATTAAGTGTCGACACTCGCCGTCTGAGAGTCAAAGGTCCACGTGTGTTATTAACGCAGATGCAGCTAGCCGTGAAATTAAAAACATCTCTATGCTACGGTTAATGTATAACTGAATTGATACACGAGGTTGTAATGTAGCTCACAGATTACTGCGAATCATGTCGAACAGTTCTGTGAATCGCCGGCAAAAGAAATGGCTCAAACTTGTAATAAATACATTTTTATCGATATTTTCCGGGAAAATTATGGAGACCCAGCAGGAGTAGAGTGACAGAACGTGTATTTTACACGTTCTTCCCACTACATCATAACAGTTTCACTACCTAAATTATTGTATTTCAAAGTCACGATAACCGTTGAGCTTCTTGACTGCTGCTGACTCGAGCTTTTGAATCCTATCGACCGCTTGAGGTGATAGGTCTACACGAGAGCAAGAGTCAAAATCGCTTTATTTCACACCTCAGTTTTGTCAAGTGCTATCTACCTGGCAGCTTTGATAATAACTACCTAATCTAGATTGGTATATAAACATAACATATTATGAAATACCTTATGTAGGTATAATACATAAACGGTGTGTATATCCAGTTTATAATTACCACAAACAGATGTCTAATTAGGCTTGTGTTTGTAATTAGCTATTGCATCAAACAGGATTCATAGATGATCGTATCGTATAGTTACCAATGTAGCCAACACCACATTAAACATCACACAATCAAGATCTAAGGTCTAGTAATTGTTATTTAAACACTTTTATATAGATTTTTTTTGTTGTTTTAGCTGAGCTTGTATAAAAACGTGTAGGTTTTATTTGTTTTACTCTAGTTAATTTTTTGTATAAATGTAGTCGGAAGTAAGTTATTGAGATCTAAGCAACTGTATATTGTTCGGTATTACTACAGCGATGTCGCTTTGAGGGTTTAGTGGGAGTTCTTACCATTTCAGCAGTGAAAACTACGCGAATTTGCATGGCGGCGTGCAACTAGTGACTCTTCTACGCCATGCGAATTCACCTTTAGTTTTCAACGTTGAATCTCAAGGTCAAGGTCTTCAGGTATGAATAGACCTA
The DNA here is from genome assembly GCF_932276165.1 of Plutella xylostella. NCBI lineage: Eukaryota > Metazoa > Arthropoda > Insecta > Lepidoptera > Plutellidae > Plutella > Plutella xylostella. The sequence goes on from NC_064005.1 coordinate 9,689,925, forward strand.
ATCACTACCGCGCCACCAATCCCATCATTCACCTCTTCCCCTCCCCAGGCGACCCACCACCGCGCGTGACCTGGCTCCTCGAGAACACGGTCATCGACGACTCGTCCACCACCCGCGCAGACGGCGCCGTGGTGAACGCGCTCACGTTCCCGCGCGTGGGTCGCCAGCACCTCGCGGCCAGGCTGGTCTGCCAGGCCAGCAATACCAACCTGACGCCGCCGCAGAACAAAGTGCTGATACTGGATCTTAATCGTGAGTGGCTTTAACTTAAGTACTGGATGGTTACGTAATGACGTAAAACGGACGAACGAGAGCAATCGGCATGTTAAATACAAGAGTGGTGGCTCGCGCAGCAGCGGTCAGAAACTTAGTTTTGCTTCATATGCTATAAAGTGACATCCATGTTTATTCTTAGCTTGTCGCTGATAAATAATAGTGCTGAACAGCGCTGGACATAGGTAATAATTATTATGTAAGGTACAGTTGATACGTCACTAGAGAAGGGCAGGCTCCTTTCGTTTCCCCGGACGCATTTTTATCTAGGTAGTTGAGCTTTCCCGAATAATTTTCCCTAACAAAACCCCTCTTGCACTACTTAACTACAGATAATACCTATACTTAAGTTTAAAAAAAACTGTAATCCGGTTCAGGCGTCGCACATGCGCAGAAAAATCATTATAAATATAGCTATTGAAAGCGCAGTTAATCTGTGAATAAAGGAGTGTTAAACAAAGCCGTTTGCAGAGCGCCGGTAAAATAAGAAAATAATATAAACACGACTATCCTTTCATCCCTTACCGGCTCCACGGGAAAATCCATTCAGTGGATGCCATGGCGTCCGAGTGTTTTTTTGTTTTCAGGAAATTAGTTTTGATTATGCTAATTAAATTCCGCCAATTCTGGTTCTAATGGAAACTGAAAACAATTTTCGGCAAGATTAATTGTGTAATTACAGCAGAGACTGTAGAGGATCCTTTTGTTACATTTTGTGGAAATGGAAAAAATAATTATGTATTTAATCGCTACAATATAAATGTGTTTAGGTTGTGATTACTGATTAAATTCTTACTTAAATACTTATAATTAAATATCCATATATAATATTTTATCCAAATCTGAGTGAGCCATAATATACTTTTGGAAAATTAATTAAATAAATATTTTTGGTTTTAATATTCCAGTGTGGTTATACGTTAACCACAATAATCCGCGTAACACCTACATACTTATAATTATGTACATGTGTGATTTATTGATTATACTAGTTCAGTTAAAAACACATGTATATGTTACTGTAAAAGCCCGAACAACGGTAAATCCTAAGATTTACGCGTAAAACCTAAGATTTACCAACTCTTAATGGTAAAAGCCTGAAAGATTTTGCGATTCGCACTTTTACCACTATTCACTTGGTAAATCTTAGGATTTACATTAAGGCACGGTAAATGTTGAAAAAGCCAGGTTATATAGGTTATAGGTTATATGAATAGAACTGGTGACATCTCCGATAGAAACAACTACAGGCCTATATCGCTCGCAACTATCATTGCGAAGGTGTTTGACGGTTTGCTGGACGCCCGGCTCAGCGCGCATCTGCAATTAAATGATGCACAGTTTGGCTTTAGGCCGGGGCTGTCGACGGAGAGTGCTGTGCTGGGGCTCAAGCATACCGTCAAATACTATACGGATCGCAAAACGAACGTGTATGCCTGTTTCCTAGATCTCTCCAAGGCATTTGATCTAGTGTCATATAATGTCCTGTGGGAAAAATGTAGAAGGTCAAACCTACCTATGGAACTAGTCAATATTTTCCAATACTGGTATGATCATCAGAGTAATAAAGTAAGATGGGGTGATGTTTATTCTGACGAGTATGGCTTGGAATGCGGGGTGAGACAGGGTGGTATAACATCCCCAAAGCTCTTTAATCTCTATATGGATGAACTTATCGGCGAACTCAGCAGTATGCATGCAGGATGTTATGTTGACGGCAAAAGCTGCAACAATATCAGTTATGCAGACGACATGGTGCTGCTGAGTCCGTCGACAGGTGGGTTAGTGAAGCTACTTGGAGCCTGTGAACAGTACGCGGAAAAACATGGTCTCAAGTACAATGTAACAAAAAGTGAGATAATGATTTTTAAAACTGAAAATAAGTTACCTCAGGAGATACCGTCTTTTTTATTATGTAAAAATGAACTGAATCGCGTGACTAGATTTAAGTACCTTGGGCACATTGTGACAGATGACCTTAAGGATGATGAGGACATTGAGCGGGAGCGTAGGGCGTTGGCAGTCCGTGCCAATATGTTGGCCCGCAGGTTTGCACGCTGTACAAGAGAGGTAAAGGTCACCCTATTTAGGGCATATTGCCAATCTTTTTACACGTGTAGCCTGTGGGTCAACTACACGCAAAGGGCTGTCAATTCCCTGCGCGTCCAGTACAATAACGCCTTTAGGATGTTGCTGGGGCTGCCGCGACACTGTAGTGCGTCGGGCATGTTCGCGGAGGCGCGTGTGGACGGCTTCCATGCCATTGTCAGAAAAAGGACGGCCTCATTGCTGAGCAGAGTGCGCGGCAGCACCAACACCATCCTAGCAGTCATCGCGGGGCGGCTCGATGGCCCAATACTGAAGCACTGGGTAAGTGTCATTATTGGTACACTTACAGTATGTGGGAAGTCGAGTCGTCCCATAGCTACGTTACCCTGACATGCTATATTGTTTTATTCGGATCAATTGTATTTAATATTTTATTTTTTATCAATTTAATTTATATTTTACACAATTTATTCTTATTATTTATTAATGTGACATTGTTTATTTATTTATTTTTATTTTGTTTTAAATATAGTTAAATAGAATTGAACCGATATAGATTAATATACTGTATGAATTATACTAATTGTGATTTATGGTCATGTAATTTTAATTAATTTAAAGCTGCAACAATATCAGTTATGCAGACGACATGGTGCTGCTGAGTCCGTCGACAGGTGGGTTAGTGAAGCTACTTGGAGCCTGTGAACAGTACGCGGAAAAACATGGTCTCAAGTACAATGTAACAAAAAGTGAGATAATGATTTTTAAAACTGAAAATAAGTTACCTCAGGAGATACCGTCTTTTTTATTATGTAAAAATGAACTGAATCGCGTGACTAGATTTAAGTACCTTGGGCACATTGTGACAGATGACCTTAAGGATGATGAGGACATTGAGCGGGAGCGTAGGGCGTTGGCAGTCCGTGCCAATATGTTGGCCCGCAGGTTTGCACGCTGTACAAGAGAGGTAAAGGTCACCCTATTTAGGGCATATTGCCAATCTTTTTACACGTGTAGCCTGTGGGTCAACTACACGCAAAGGGCTGTCAATTCCCTGCGCGTCCAGTACAATAACGCCTTTAGGATGTTGCTGGGGCTGCCGCGACACTGTAGTGCGTCGGGCATGTTCGCGGAGGCGCGCGTGGACGGCTTCCATGCCATTGTCAGAAAAAGGACGGCCTCATTGCTGAGCAGAGTGCGCGGCAGCACCAACACCATCCTAGCAGTCATCGCGGGGCGGCTCGATGGCCCAATACTGAAGCACTGGGTAAGTGTCATTATTGGTACACTTACAGTATGTGGGAAGTCGAGTCGTCCCATAGCTACGTTACCCTGACATGCTATATTGTTTTATTCGGATCAATTGTATTTAATATTTTATTTTTTATCAATTTAATTTATATTTTACACAATTTATTCTTATTATTTATTAATGTGACATTGTTTATTTATTTATTTTTATTTTGTTTTAAATATAGTTAAATAGAATTGAACCGATATAGATTAATATACTGTATGAATTATACTAATTGTGATTTATGGTGATGTAATTTTAATTAATTTATTGATTTATTGTGATCTAATTTTAATTTTTAATTATAATTTTATTTTTAATTTGATTGACATTGCATGTACTATGGATCTTGTTATCTGAAAATAAATGTATTATTATTATTATTATGTTGTGTCGTTACCGTCTCGGGACCATGGGGTCCCGGGCATTTGGAAGGCGTGCATGGGGCCGAAGCCAACATGTAGAGGCCCGTTTGACAACATTAATCTATATGAAATGTGACACCATCCGACGATTTTCCCTGTGCAGACTATAGAAGTAAACCCAAGGAAAATCCCCGGTTCTCTCTCTCAGCCTTCCGTAGTCCACTGTTGGACATAGGCCTCTCCTAACGATCGCCACCCCAAACGGTCACCCGCCATCTGCATCCAGCGGCTTCCCGCTACCTTCCGCAGATCATCAGACCAACGGGTTGGGGGGCGACCGACACGCCGTTTGCCGACACGGGGTCTCCACTCCAGAACCTTTCTACTCCAGCGGTCGTCGGCTCTGCGGGCTACGTGGCCAGCCCATTGCCACTTCAGCGTGCTAATCCTTTTGGCTATGTCGGTAACTTTAGTTCTCCTGCGGATTTCTTCATTACGAATCCTATCTCGCAGGGACACGCCTAACATAGCCCTTTCCATAGCACGCTGAGCAACTCTGAGCTTGTGGATAAGCCCTTTGGTGAAGCACCACGTCTCGGCTCCGTAAGTCATCACTGGCAACACGCACTGATTGAAAACTTTTGTTTTCAGACACTGAGGTATGTTTTCAGTGAAGATGTGTCGTAATTTCCCGAACGCTGCCCATCCGAGTTGGATTCTACGAGCTACCTCTTTATCGAAGTTGGATTTACCTAATCGGATAATCCCCGGTTAGTGCAGGACTATTGTAGGATATGGAGAAAACTAATACAGGGTTATGGAAGGGGGTGCTAAACGGACTGGGTAACTGGGACTATGGAAGGACTATGGCCCCTGCCTGACCTATATGTTTCACACACGGATAAAAAGGCAGGGGGTGACTCGCACACACATTAAATGGGCCCCCCAAATCAGTCGCTAGCACATAACAGTGACGTAGCAACAAGGGGGCAACATGGCATGAGGTGCTGAGGGTGGAGAGGTATACCAAGGCTCTCAGAGCAATCGCGGATGCCGGTCAAGACCCCTACAAGCACTTACTGGATATACTTCCTTCCTCCGAGCATATCTGCTCTAGCGGTACACCACTCAAGCCAGCCAATGAAGGCAAGCAAGAGGTGGGAGATCCTGTTCCTCGTCAGTGTTCACTCTGGACAACCAATAAAGGCAAGCCAGAGATGAGGAACAGGGGTTCTCCCCGGCATCGGGTGGGTGGGGTCGCTAATGCCCAACAGCTCGCCACAAGCTGCCCTATTATTATTTATTATTATTATTTATTGTGTTTATTTATCTCGACTTTTGAGGTCGGTGTTTTTAAACTAATACTCCCGCTCTGAAACCTTCAGAGAAGAGGAGCATCAGTGTCCCCGTGTACAAAAACTGAATCTCCTAAAACCTTACTAACTATGTTAATGAGCTCTGCAATATAACAGCAAATCAATCCAGCATCTTCGCCTATGCTGATGACACGGCAATTATCGCTTATGGACGGACCTGGGAGGAAACCATTGCAATTGCAGAAAGTGTTCTTTCTCTGGTTATGACGTGGCTCACAAATAACCTTTTGACTTTAAATATACTAAAAACTAAATATTTAACATTTGCGATTAGACCAAGCGACCACCCTCAAGAATTAAGTATTCATGCTCACACATGTCAGAATTCGCCGGTGCAGTGCTCCTGTCTTGCCTTAAGTAGGGTCAAATCAATAAAATATTTGGGTGTCGTTCTAGATTGCTGTCTCAACTGGTATGAACATCTTAATTACCTAATGAACAGAACCAGGAAACTAATATTCATCTTTAAAAAACTCAGAAATTCTGCTGACAATGAAACTTTAAGAATGGCCTACACGGCACTCTGTGAGTCGATCCTTACTTACTGTATCCCTGCCTGGGGAGGTTCATCGAAGACTACTTTTATAGATCTGGAAAGGTCGCAGAGAGCAGTGCTCAAAGTTTTATTTCGAAAACCTTTCCGGTATCCTACAAAACAATTATACAGCGAACTCTCCCTTCTAACCGTTAGACAGCTATATATTCTTCGTGCTACTCTCCGTAGACATGCCTCTGCTCCAACGCGAACTAAGGACGCTGCTCGAAGAAGACCTAAACCTCCCTTCCACAACTTTGATGTGCGTACAACATTTGCTAAAAAACAATTCAGCTACCAAAGCTCTAAACTATATAACTATATTAATAACTCCCTCGATCTTATATCTTCCACTAAATACAAATGTAAAAATAAATTAAAAATCTGGCTCTTAACCTTAGACTACGATCGCACTGAATCCATAATAAAATAACTTATATTTTGCCACTTTTCCGTAAATCAACTATATAATCATTTCATTCATTCTTTCGTAATCAAATCACAAACAAAACATCTTATACAAATGTACACACACACAAAACACACACACACACACGCACACAAACACACACACACGTACACACTTACACACACACACACACACCCACACTCAAACAGACACAAGCATTCAATCCAATCGAGATGTACAAATAGAAATACCTATGTTATTTGTATTTTTTTTTTTTTTTTAACTTTGTTTATTTAATATATATAAATCATTACATAATATTATACATAACCATGCGCTGAAACCAACAGATTTTAACAGATTAACTACTATAGTAATACTCTAGCGTTGTAAATTGTTAAACTTAAACTAAAATCTTTTACTTAATTAGATTTTCAAAGATAAAAACCCTAAACAATGTTATTTTGATAAGTTACTAACTACTTTTGTGTACTATATCGGTGAGTGACCACTGATCCTCATCTTACAGGTTTTTACCTAGTTTGAGTATCAGGGGACATATTATTCATGCATATATATAGCTTACATCGATGCTTGTTAACTTTGTTTTTGTAATTAAGTTTAAGTTTGGCTATGAAATAAATTATTATTTATTTATTTATTTATTTATTTACTATAGTTGATGTGTGGATGGCTGCCTGCTTCTGCATGATATGTATGTTTATTTTTGCTTTTAACTTATTACAATATCTATGTAGACTTTTTGCAACAATTCCAGTGGCTCCTATTACTATTGGTATTATGTGTGTATCCGTGTTCCATAATCTTGCTGTTTCTTTTTTCAGAAGGTGATATTTGCTTAGTTTTTCTATTTCTTTTGCTCCGATGTTGTAGTCTGATGGTATTGTTATGTCTATTAAGTATGTTTTGTTTTCTGCTTTATCTGTATATATTATGTCTGGTCGGTTGTGTGTGACTGTAACATCTGTCTGCACTGGCATCTCCCACATTAATTTTGCTTCTTCATTTTCCTTAACTTGTGGTTGCGTTAAATTCTCCTTCCACCATAAATCTGTACTATGTAGGTTGTGTTTTTTGAGCAATGACCAGTGAACATATTGAACTACGTTGTTGTGCCGTTTTGTGTAGTAGGTGCCTGCCAGCTTATCACATCCTGAGGTAATGTGTTGTATGGTCTCATCCTTAGTCGCGCATAGCCGACACCTACCATCTATTTCCTTTCTTAGTATGTCTCTCTCGTGCTGTCTTGTAATAACTGCTTGATCTTGAATGGCGAAAATCGAAGCTTCTAATGTTGATGACACTGGCTGTTTCTTGAGCCATCTGAATGATAACTCTCTGTCTATATTGTCTTTTTGAAGAACTGCCTTACAAAATTGACCGTGAAGTGGTTTTTCCTTCCAGGTGTTCACTCTCTTTTTAATTACTGCGTTTTTTATTTCTTTATCTGTGTATCTATTCTGGCTATCTAATTGTAATTCTTGTAGGTTTTCTTGTGAATCTTTGTAAATGGAGTATTTATCTTTGGTTTTGTCATGTTCTACTGTAGCTTTGATGATGTAGTCGGTTTCTTGGTCCAAATATTCCTTGTATTTAATTATTTGCGTCTTGTGCAGCGTCTCAACATTAGTGAGTCCTCGTCCACCTTCTTCTAGGGGTAGATACAGTCTCTCTACTTCTGCTTTTTGTTGATGGGCTTTATTCATGGCTAACAGTTTCCTGGTTTTCGTGTCTATTTTCTTTAAATCACTCTGCTTGTAATTAATTATTCCGAAGGTGTAAAGCAAAACTGGAACAGCATATATGTTAATGGCTTTAATAAGGTTTCGAGAATTTAGGTGTGAATTTAATAACTTCTTTACTCTTTTAAAATACTCTTTTTCAGTTTGTTGTCTAATTTCGTTATGTTCTATTTTACCTGCTTCATTGATGCCTAAATACTTATAAGATTGACCGATTCCTAAGTGTGTAAATTCTTCTCCACTTAAAAGGACATGGCCCTCTCCTTTGTGTGATTTTCTTCTTCCAGCTGTTATGTGTAATGTGTTGCATTTATCTAGTCCAAAGCTCATGCCTATGTCTTTTGTAAATATTTCAGTGCTGTCCAGTAGTACTTTCAATCCTTCCTTGGTTTTTGCGTATACTTTCAAATCGTCCATGTATAAGAGGTGGTTTACAGTTGTTCGGTCTTTAAGTCTGTATCCTTTGGTGTCATACTTGTTTAAGATTTGTGATAGTGGGTTGATGGCCAGACAGAATAGAAGCGGTGATAAGGAGTCCCCTTGAAATATGCCCCGGCGTATATAAATGTGGTCTGTTTCTACAGTGTCGTGTGCACCCTGGGCTGTCATTACCACTCTCCATTTGGGCATGACCATCAGTAGAAAGCTCTTGACAGCGTCAGGACACTCATAAAGGTCTAGCACTTTGAGCAACCATTCGTGTGAGACGCTATCAAAAGCCTTCCGGTAGTCAACCCAGGCTGTACTGAGGTTTTTCTTAGACGTGTGAGCGTCTTCCAGTATAGATTTATTAATCATGAGATGGTCTTTACATCCCCGGGCACGTCTTCGACATCCTCTCTGTTCTGGTGCTATAATGTTGTTGGATTCGCAGTGTCTATAAAGTTCGTTAGCTATTACGGATGTGAGCAGTTTGTACATGGTAGGAAGGCATGCTATTGGGCGCCAATTTTTCGGGTTCTGGGTTTCTTCACTTTTGGGTATCAGAATTACTTTTCCTGTTGTGAACCAGTCTTCTATTTCTTCTGCTCCCTTCAAAATGTTATTGTATAGCTTTGTTAAATGTTCATGCGTGTTTGTTAGGTATTTCAAGTAATAGTTTTGTATTTTATCTATTCCAGGTGCTTTCCAATTGTGTGTCTTTCTTATTGCAGCTTTAACCATGTCTATTGAGATTTCTTCAAAATCACTTTGTTGGATGTTAGCGTTGGCTTGACTTATTTCAGATATCCAGGGTGCTTGTCTATTGTATGGAATTGGTTGTGATAAAATTGATGACCAAAAGCCTTCAATTTCATCCTTGTTGGGTATTCTTTCTGGTGGTTCAGTTTTTCTGTCTAGATTTCTGTAGAATTTGTGCTGGTTTTCGTGAAATAACTTGTTCTGTGCTTTTCTATTACTCATGTCTTCATACCGTTTTATCCTACCTGCATATGCTTTAATTCTTTGTTTGATTGTTTCAGCTGTGTTGTCATGATCCTGTTCGTTAAATATGTTGTATTTTTCATATAATTTATCTTTCTGTTTGTTCATTTTTCTACTTGTTACGCCTCTTTTAATTTCAGTGAATCTCCCTAACTCTTTCCGTAGCACTTCTATTTTCTTCTTTATTCTTCTTTTCCATGGTGGTTCTCTATTCTTTTTTGCAGTGTTGGTTGGGTGATACGGTTTCTGGTTATTGGTAAGTATTAGTGTTTTTGCCGTTGCGTATATGATGTCATTGACTTCCCTGAGTGAACTGTTGGTGGCCAAAACTATCGGTAAGTATTCGTTTAATTTTTGTAAGTTGCTGTAAAATTGTTGGCAAAATGTTGGTTTCGGTAAGTATTTCCTATCTTCTATTGAGCCTTCTTTTGTTTCAGCTAATACCTGTAAAAATCTGAGTATGAGTGGATCAGTATCTTCGTTGACTTCAATGTCTGTACTGTCTGTAATGTGTGGTAGCGAATTTTCTGATGTATTTGTGTTTGATATGCGTGTTTGTATTGGTGTGTGTTCTGGTGTTATGTTAACATTTATAGGTGATTGTGTATCTGTGCGAGTAGATGGTGTTGGTGATTGTGGGATTACGTCTGTGGGTTCTGAGTTTTCTTGAGCTTGTTTTCTGATCTCATCCAATACCAAATCGGACAAGGCTTTACGGGACAAAATTACTCGGACTTGGTTTGACAAAGTGTTTCCGTTAAATTTGTGTATTTTTGGGTTGGTTGGGTTTCTTTCCTTAAATAATCTTTCTAGTCTTTTAATGTATCCTGCACCTTCTGATTTTGCTTTAAAGTAACACCACATTAACTCTTTTATTTCGTCGTCGGACCATTTATTCTTTGCATTTCTATCTATTGTTGACCTATTACTTCCAGACGATGTTTGTTCTATGTTTCTGGTTTCTGGTTCTGTTCGTGTATCTGTTTGTTGGGTATCTGTCTGCGAATTAATTTCTTCTGCTTGTTGTTTGATAAGTTCTAACTCCTGTTCTGGCAATGTATTCTTTTTTATTACATTTCTGGCTTGGTTTGAAAGAGTATTTCCGGTAAATTTACTTGCTTTCGGATTGGTTGGGTTTCGTTCCTTAAACAGCTTCTCCAGTCTCCTAATGTATCCACTTCCTTGTGCTTTTGTCTTGAAGTAACAAAACATTAACTCCCTAACTTCTTCATCGGATCACTTTCTTCTTTCGTCTTCATTATTCGTATGTGAACTTGTCGTGTCCTGCTCCGATGTACCGGCAGAGCTAGTGGGCGAAGCCCCGCTCTGCAAAGTATCATCAGAATCCCAGATAAGTTCGGCTGTAGTCCCTTCGGTTTCCCCGACTCTCGCCCGCCTGTTCAGCAGAGAGCCACTGGCGGTTCGCATGCTGCCACGTCCAGCACCAGCTCCAGACGTGCCCCGGCGATCGCCCCCGGGCAGCGGCCCAGTACTCGTATCATTATTAATCATTACTCCATAAGGGTTGCCATAGCCTTTTAGCGTGTAAGTTTTCTTTTTACAAGTGTCCCCCTCCCACGTGGATCTGATGGTCGATCCGGACGTTAAGGTTGGACTTCGGGAGGGTTATTTATTTATTATTATTATTATTATTATTATTATTATTATTATTATTATTTATTATTATTATGTTGTGTCTTTACCATCTCGGGACCATGGGGTCCCGGGCATTTGGAAGGCGTGCATGGGGCCGAAGCCAACATGTAGAGGCCCTTTTGACAACATTAATCTATGATATGAAATGTGACACTAACCGACGATTTTCCCTGTGAAAACTATAGAAGTGAACCCAAGGAAAATCCCCGGTTAGTGCAGGACTATTGTAGGATATGGAGAAAACTAATACAGGGTTATGGAATGGGGTGCTAAATGGACTGGGTATCTGGGACTATGGAAGGACTATGGCCCCTGCCTGGACCTATATGTTTCACATACGGATAAAAAGGCAGGGGGTGACTCGCACACACATTAAATGGGCCCCCCAAAACAGTCGCTAGCACATTACAGTGACGTAGCAACAAGGGGGCAACATGGCATGAGGTGCTGAGGGTGGAGAGGTATACCAAGGCTCTCAGAGCAATCGCGGATGCCGGTCAAGACCCCTACAAGCACTTACTGGATATACTTCCTTCCTCCGAGCATTTCTGCTCTAGCGGTACACCACTCAAGCCAGCCAATGAAGGCAAGCAAGAGGTGGGAGAACCTGTTCCTCGTCAGTGTTCACTCTGGGCAACCAATAAAGGCAAGCCAGAGATGAGGAACAGGGGTTCTCCCCGGCATCGGGTGGGTGGGGTCGCTAATGCCCAACAGCTCGCCACAAGCTGCCCTGCCGCGTTATTATTATTATTATTATATTATTATTATAACTTATAACCTCCGTAGTCGAACAAAGCGTCCGTAGTCGAGCAGGCTTCAGTGATCGTAACTGATCACTGAGGTTTAGCAACAACCAGCATGGTCAGCCATTGGATGGGTGACCGATTTCAAGTGGTTCTTTTCTGGATGCTTTCGTGCTTCGGACGGCACGTTAAGCCGTGGGTCCCGGTTGCTGCTTCGGCAGCAGTCGTTAAGCCTAGTCAGAGGCCTTCGGGCGGCTTGAAAACGTCTGACAGTCGGGTTGCCCACTTACCCGACAACTCGCTCAGCACAAGCTTGCTTGTGTTGGGGTCCACCGACCCGCACTAGACCAGCGTGGTGGACTATATCGAAGCCCTTCCTTCATTGGATGGAGACCCGTGCCCCAGCAGTGGGGACGTAATGAGTCGTGATGATGATGATGATAACTTATAACTAACCGAACTTAAGAAATATTTATTATTGCAAATCCAACATTTACTAGGTGTCAGTGGTAAAACCTAGCATTTACCAAATTCTAATGGTAAAAGCCCGAAAAAAATTACCCATTTTCACAAATCCTTACATTTACCAACTCATGTTGGTAAATCCTAAGATTTACTGGTAAATCCTAGGATTTACCGTTGTTCGGGCTTTTACAGTAACATATATACATCAAAGACATTTAGCTTTTGTAGTTTACATAGATTGTTGGTCACACGCGCCGCCGGTGCCGCGCCGACATCCGCTCGTTCGTTTGCTTCTTACGATGTTACAGCTTTGCGCCTCTTGTGTGATCAAAGTCAAAGATAAAGTCGAAGTTAAAGTCAAAGTCAAAGTCAAAGTCAAAGTCAAAGTCAAAGTCAAAGTCAAAGTCAAAGTCAAAGTCAAAGTCAAAGTCAAAGTCAAAGTCAAAGTCAAAGTCAAAGTCAAAGTCAAAGTCAAAGTCAAAGTCAAAGTCAAAGTCAAAGTCAAAGTCGAAATAAGAATAATAGTATAAATATATTTTTTCGGATGAACGTCATTAGATAGATTCTATCTTAGATTCTAACTTTCTTATCCTTAACCTTCTTATCCTAGATTCTAACCCAGTATTCTCCCCCAGTCCGTCCCCTGACAGTGGAGATCATCAAGCCGCGGGGCGCGCTGTCGGCGGACCGCGGCGCGACGGTGGAGTGCCGCTCGGCCGGCGCGCGCCCCGACGCCGCCGTCACGTGGTGGCGCGGCGCCAAGCAGCTGCGCCGCGGCGTCAAGAATGTGAGTACCGCTGCAGGCCTAGCATGGGGCGCAAGACTGCAGCTACCTACCATAATAATCTTAAAGCGATGCTGTTTAGTTTTAAAAGTTATAACATCATTATCATCATCATTAGCTGCCATAATTAATTAATTATGTAGATCTCCAAAAAGAGCCACAATAATATTCTGGCCTCAGTTGTCCTCATCCTAATACTACCAGCTAGCTTTCGTCTATACGTTGTATTACAATACTTTGTGAATTTCATCGCGAAGGAAAGCTAAAACAACGAGTCTTTATAATAATAAGGTAATTTGGTACGATAACTTTTAAATTGATAACGCTAGCCAACATCTAGTGCGTGGCGTCCTTTGTTGGATGCCTACATTAATGTCATTAATAAGTTGATCTGGATTATCTCTACTCTGCGGGAGCGCTAAAGTGCTTGTTTACACAGATTAATTATTTTAGTGCTCGTGTGCAGTGCACGGCTATTATGTACTCCTAAACCTAGATGCCTAGGTATATTATATTGAGTATGTATTATGCAGGGTTCAGCTTGATTTGATAAAGTTTGAGGGAAAAGGTAGTGCCTCGAACTGGCTCGACCTCGCCTCGCCGGTACATTTCTACGGCAGATTATTTTTGTATTTTATCTTATCACGACACAAACTTTCCACGAATTTCATTGCGGAAGTCATCTCAATCATATTATCTCTGACAACTTTGTCAAAGTAAAAGCTTCTGCAGTCGGTAAAATTTTCAAGGGTTTTCGTTTACGGTTGTTGTGACAGAGTTGTGACTGGAGACGTTCTCTGCGAGTGTTCTTTGTCTTGATTTTCAGTATTTTCACGTGGAGTTGTGCCCTCGCGGGTGTAGTTATTTTGTTGAGTTAAATTATGACTTTGAAGTAAACAGTTTACAAAAGTAACAAAGTTAAATATAGCAAAACTTTATTCTTTTAAACTTGAATCAAAGCTTTTATGAACAGACGAGACGCCGAGACGGCCACCTGTAGGTACTATTTCATCAATAAAAAGCTATTTAAATCAATATTCATTAATCAACTTCGTTACTGCCATTCAAAGTGAAACACAAAGCGAAATCAAAGTTTCTTACAGCGCGCCAACAAAATATTATTCACAATTTCCAGCATCAAATATTCAAAATAGAAACTTCGTGTCTCGAGGTAATGAAGAACAATATCGCGAATTTAAATTTGAATAATTTTATTTGTGGCTTACTGCGGGTAATCATTAGTTGTGAACAGATGTTTCTGAGATAATTAGCCGCAGTTTAATATTCACTGTTGCGAGTGTAACAGTATCTACCCAGGTCTGTGGAGTTGTTATATATGTACCTAATTGTTTAGCCGCTCCATTATGGATGTAACATGATTCATTACTAATCACGTCTGTTTTGTAAATACCTGTATATATTTGCTTTAGATTTATAACGTTAACTTATTTTCTGTTTACAGTAAATTCAAATATTAGATTAACGTAGAATATTTCTTGGAGTTCGCGGCTGCCGCTTGGGATTGTTCCGAGGAGGCTGGCAGGCATGGTCTACCTTAGATATTGCGGCGAATGATGATGAGACATATTCCTGTTATTATTCTTTGCATTATTATGCAAAAATATTCATAAAAATATCTATATTTCTTCTATAAAAGAAGTTTGTGTCCCAAAATAACGAACCAATTTTAACACTAAAATCCGTGTTTATGTTTAGATCATCTATCATTTATTTGTGATCCGTGATTGTTTGTATTATTCGACACCTCCTCTCAAATTCCCCAATATATCTAACTATAGCACAATAATATTACTATGTATTTCAATTAGAGGATAGCTGCTTTGTTTGTGCCGGGAGCCCGGAGCAGAATTCATCATGTTTATTAATCCGAATGCGATTTGGCTATGAATCACATTTTGTCGAACGCTGCTGTATTACACGTCATTCTATTACGCCCACTATACAGCATGTATTACTTATAGAACTTTAGAGGAATGCTTCAGAGTAAGAATACTTTCCGACTGTTTATGGATCTTATTTCAACTGTTAACTTTATACGATTGGTAAATAGTGACTGGACGTGATAGGCCGAGGACCTAACGCTATACGAACGAACTTATTGCAATGCGGACAGAAACTTATCTTATCCCTTCTGTACTGAAATACTGAAACAATCTTCAAACCGCGTTTTCCAAGGTAGGTACTTTGCTACGCCATCTAGCGTAAAGGGCGGCTTACGACTGTCGCGAATGCACGAAATAGTAACTTTAGATGTCATTTGGCAGCGGATGCCATGAGGTTGCAGCAGATGATTGTCGTCTCATACCATCCACCAACCAGCACCTTAACCCCTACAAATCAAGCAGTCATTTCCCTCTTCTAACCACCCTCCCTCTGTCCGCAGTTCTCTTCCACTAACTCAACAACGAGCGAGCTGTCGTTCACGCCCGAGGCGGACGACCACGGGCGCGTGCTGACGTGCCGCGCGCACAACCCGCGCATACCGGACTCCG
This sequence comes from Plutella xylostella, assembly GCF_932276165.1. Taxonomy (NCBI): domain Eukaryota; kingdom Metazoa; phylum Arthropoda; class Insecta; order Lepidoptera; family Plutellidae; genus Plutella; species Plutella xylostella. Next base: position 9,705,575 of record NC_064005.1, read on the forward strand.
CCCTCGAGGACAAGTTCAAGATGAATGTGCACTGTGAGTAGATGCATTTGTCTGTATGTTATCGTTGTGTTTGTGTTTAACTTCCGATGAAAGGTGTTATAAGTTTAACATGTATGTGTATCTGTTTGTGGAACCTTAGTCCAACGGCTGAACCGATTTTCGATTTGTTTTATTTTAGGTCATTGGTAATGTTACGTTGAATATTCTTAGCAATATTTTATCAAAATTGGCTTAACCGTTCAAAAGTTATGTGACCTATTTTGAGGGTTTTTAAACGTTGGTTCTGTAGAAAGGATATTATGACAGGTCACAGCGTGCCGGGCCGCTGGGAAAACCACATAAATAAATTGAGTCCCTTCAATATATTTTATATGAACTAATGCTACACTAGCGACTTTTCCGGGCTGCAGCAAGACATAATGTTCGAGATCCTTATTGCAGCTCCCAGATACAATCCCTTCTAAGCGGCGCAAGCATAGTTTCAACATGTGACATCATTAATCTTCCGGTTTCCCTCCATACTTCACCGAAAAGACGCACCTATACTGCTTGAAGACTTACGGTATTGTGAAGACTTCTAAAATCATTTATATCCGAGCATCCACTACGGATTAAATAGACGGCTAAGGATCGATAAATACCCTTATAGCAGATGGGCAGGGTGCGGGAAAAATCAGCAGTAAATAATGAATCAGAAATGGAATAATTTTATTTAAGCACAATATTTAGGTTTTCTTTTTATCGACTGTCAGTATCCCAATAAATATTGACATAGATCTTTTTTAAACCGACTTCCCTAACAATGAACGTGACGTAGGTAGAGGCAACCGACAGATGAACAAGCATGAAATGAAGTTATAACGCCTACACTTATTATTAAGTAATTTCGGTCCGAATTTCCCGGAATTCCTGTTGGCGAGAGAACAATGGCTCTCACTTGGTCGAACATCCTCTTTTGTTTTTGTCTAATGTTGAAAGCGCAATGATACGGTATTCTTCTCTATTAGTTTGCTACTTTTATATACTAAATTTCAGCTTTTTACAATAAGTTAAAGAATTTTAGATACTGTAACAGTATAAATAAAGCGATAAAGAATATCTTCCTACAAGGTATATAAAATATATACCTTTTTATGTTAAGACCGGAAACTTTGTTCCAGAACTTTTTCTAAAAACTCGGCGTAGTTTCAGCAAACACGCTAAATAGGCTTCAGGTAAAGGATCAGGTCGCGATGTTTGTACGGAATTGTTCGCGAACTGCTTATTGGATCAAGTGACCCGCGCCGCCGCCGCCGTCGCCCGCCCGCCCGCCCGGTTCCGCCCGCCCGCCCGGTTCCGCCCGCCCTGGCCATTCCTGCCCCACGGTTATTTGATAAGCGTTCTCCTGTTTGTTCCTCTACGAACGAATCATTTACGTTCAACAAACAATCAAATTATACTGAGTAAATAACTAACTCTACTAGTAGAGCACACTGTTGTATGCGGAGTATTGAGGTAGGTATATTATTTTCATCTGGCTTCTCTCTTTTCTCTGCTAGCATAGGGGATTGAATCACTGGGGCCTTAGTATTTTTTAACAGAGCAAGTTTAAATCAAAATTGAGTTTTGAAATTGTTTACGTAGGATATTATATATGTGTTGCATCGGGTTAGTTTATTTATTTTATTTAATCTAGATAATTTAAGTCAACAATAAACTTTTACTACTAACATTTCATTGTAGAGATACAAATTAAAATAAAATTTTATGAAAGGTACGATCCTATTTAACAGACCCGGAAGCCCCATTTCTCAAAATACACTCACGTGCAATGAAAAAGTTTTAAGTGACATAGCATTGAATTACTCCTAAACGGAAAAGACAATCTTAATAACGCCGTCTGCAATATTGAAGTAAGTTCATTAAACAGCGCATCAGAATATTACTAAGAAGCTAGTCTTTTCCGTTTAGGAGTTATTTGATGCTATAGTCACTGGAACATTTTTTATTGCTCGTAAGTGTAAAACCGTTATTATTTTGATCAAATTCTAGATTAAATGACAAACATTATGAAAAAGATACCGATGAATTGAGAACCTCCTTTTTTTTTGAAGTCGGTTAAAAAGTGGAACCTTTCATTGCTCACTCCTCCCCCCACCCCGCAGACACGCCGCTGGTGTCGCTGAAGATGGGCTCGAGCCTGCAGCCGGCGCTCATCAAGGAGGGCGACGACGTGTACTTCGAGTGCGGCGTGCAGGCCAACCCCAGGCCGCACCGCCTCACGTGGTACAAGGGGGTGAGTGATTATGTACTTATACAGAATGCTGCAAAAATTGTCTTATAAACCGAAGGTGGTGATATAGGGGGTCGTAGAACCAGAGTTGTTCAGCTAGGGGCGCTTGCGCGGGTCGCAAGACGTTACTAAAGTTTTATGTCGCGCTCGCTCTCAAGGCTGCGCGATGTGAGTGACCGCGACGCAAAACTTTTGTCACATCTTGACGTGCGCGTCTTGCGTCTTGTGCTAAGCATTCAGAATGATCCCTTGACTCACCCTTTTTTGGCTTACTATACCCGTTTTATAACATCATGTAGACTTCACTAGCAGCTTCTTATCATAGCATTCTTTCAACAAAAACACATTTTGGATAGAGCCTCAACACGCATATTGTCCCATCATTCCAGTGAACATCTTCTATTCATAGTAGCATTCCATTAACTGCAAACCCTACAAGTACGTTAATTCGGAGTACACCCCCGCTCATTACCGCGCTAGTTGGCAGTCGGCGTAGAACAGGACCCCGCGAGCAGCACCGCTAATTCCTGATCACAACTTGCTCAATTGAAAACAACTCACGTTCAACAGAATAGTAGGGAACGGGGAACTTTGTCAATTTACATTGTTTTATCTCGCATATCGACCGGGAGTTAGTGAAGCTGTTGTGGTGAAGGTCCCGGGATTTATTATCGGTAGAAGAAGGCATTTATTAGAAATAGTTAACTGTTTTTTTTTTATTAAATGATTGGTAATTTATCGGTGATTGCTACGACTGTAGGTACGACTAGAAAACATTCAATAAAATGTTAGGTACAGTTGTTTGTGTATATAGTGTGTCCGTAAAAGTATGGATACAGCAAACTATTAATAATACATGCATTAAACATTTTGATCGAAAAGTCGAGTTGAAAAATCATAGAGGTATAGATAAGTCCTTATTTAAACAAAGTACTTGTTCGTTGATGTGTTTATCCCGAATAATATGTTATAGAAGATAACTCCACATCAATGTTATGTACCTACAATGTTTCTGTTAGGTAACTATACGCAACTGTTGATAAACTAAACTTCACGTGAAGATTACTGAAGCCACGTTCAATAGTGCGATGTACTCATAGCTACTGATCCCGTGTAGCGAGCTGCAGGCTGTCGGGGAATTAATTATGAAGCACGAGTAGAGCCTTGCGGTGCTCACATTGTGCTGTAGAACAAGGATAACGGAGCGTTATCGCGAACTATTGATTACTGACGATGTAAGTAGGTATATAGAAGTACGTCATATATTTGGTTATTATAATATCCTACTACTTATGGAAAACTCAGAAGTCGTAAGTTGTTGTTTTTAAGATGTAAAATGCTTCTGAATCATACAATTCTTTTATCATACAATTTGCGGGTCAACCTAAATTACACTCTAATACAATATTTTACAGTAGTACCACAAGATATACCTATACATAGGGAAACCCCTATGTTAGGTTATGTTCAGTTTGGCCTACAATACCTATACACTTGTGTATAAAAATGATTCCCTTTTTCCTTTGGTCAATGAAGGCCTCACGCTAGAGCGCCGAGCGGCAGGATCGAATTCACTAATACTTTTTTAGTTGTTTGCATTACCAGTAAGGGAAACTCCCGGAAATCCAACAGGAAAAACAAAATCAAACCTTTTAAGGAAAGCGATACTCGCGGCCAAAAACTATAATTTATAACTTATATTATCTTTTATACACTCTACAAAAAAAACAGGTAGGCAATCCAGCTCTACTGTGAGCTGTTATTGAGTCCTAACCCGGAAATTCCTCAACAATTCTATCGGAAACGAAGCTGTATGCAGAACCAACAACACACGCAAATGAGAGCAGCCGGCGCTCTCCTACCCTGCGCCAATATTCACTCATTCGGTTTATTTTACCCACTCAGCATGAGCTGGGAATCTGATTCCTGCCTAGACACCTAAAACAATATTATTCAGACCAGGTTACTATTCCCATGTTTGCCGTTACGATTTTGCTATTCATATTTTAGCCAGCCAGCCATTATACTGGAATGTTTCTGCTCCGGCGAACACAATTGGGCTGGATAAACCATCGGTTGTAGGTTGCCTTTGCCGTTACTAAGTAAATATAGAAAGCAATTAAATTATATCGTTCTGTTTGTCGTCCGTGCGGTCTCCTTTATTGTTTGAATAATAATTGTTGTGTATTACGAGTACGAGTGTGGTTGCACAATATTGCTGACACTATTGTGTTGAATGCAAGATAGATCGGGAGAAAATAGTCTTTCTTAGAAAATCTAAAAAAGTTAAAGAAAACTATTTTAGGTACTTAGTAGGTAGATATTTTCATATCAGTTACTTTAATCAGATGCTTACTTATATACAACAATCCTTCAGTCGATGAATGGATATTTGTAAATCTTTGACAAGGAAATGTTAAGCTGACACCCTGAATTAGAAAGCCACTTTTTGTCCCGTAATTCCCATGGCAAAACCTTTTAAGGCAACGCGAAGCAGGAAAAGAGTATAATCCTCCGATTCTTTCCCCCTTTTATCCCCACTCCCGTTCCCAGGACACGGAGATCGTGCACAACGCGTCGGCCGGCGTGATCCTCAGCGACCAGAGCCTGGTGTTGCAGAGCGTGACGCGCGCCGCCGCCGGAGACTACAGCTGCCTCGCCGTCAACAGCGAGGGCGCCGGCGCCAGCAACCCCGTGTCGCTGCAGGTCCGCTGTAAGTGACTCCTGCTGCGACATCATAGCGACCTGGTGCTGCAGAGCGTGACGCCTTTCTGATCTTATACTGACTTTACATTTCAGCAGGATTTATAAAACAAACATTTTGTCTTTTGGTGGTTGGTAAACAAATATAGCAGGGACCTCATGAAAAGGCGTGTATTGATTTAGATTTTGTTTTCAATTATAGTTTCTTGGAAGCCATCTTTAACATTTCCATTGCCTCGCTAACTCTATCCAATGTTCCTGAGAATCCCCACTCTACTACAAAACCAACCCTCATCATCTATCATTTCTTAGACGCGCCAGTCTGCGCGACACCAGCAGCCGAGGGCGGGGTGTACGGGGCGCTCAAGCACGAGACGGTCACCCTCCGCTGCGACGTGGACTCCAGCCCGCCGCCCACCAGCTTCGTGTGGACCTTCAACAGCTCCGGCGAGCAGAACGAGGTGCCGCCCAGGTCAGTGCCGGGTGGTGACGTCATCAGCCAATGGGGGCTGTTCTAAACTTCTTTTTAATCCTTACCCAACGAGTTGCTGTTGTGTAAATGGCTAATCTTTTCACCACAGTGACCAATCCTAGACAAGATAAGCTGAAGAATCCTAAAATTTCTACAGTCCAGTGCCATCTACTTCTAACCTTCGTCTAGCGGGCCGGAGGCAGCTCTTGTCCAATTCCAATTACTAGCTAAAACAGTGACCTTCTCTACCAGATTTAACTTCATCATGAACATCAGCCAATAACTAACTGGATACTACTGGACTGGACACAATCTTGACAATGCTCTTTCCTCCAATCTTCTAATTCCAAGCCACTATCGGCTACCAACCAAAATCTTCTCTTCACCATTCTTCCTCTTCACCAGTTCATACACAAGCAACGCCTTCACATCAGTGCTGCGCTACACGCCGGTGCGCGACGTGGACTTCGGCACCATCTCGTGCGCGGCGCACAACGGCGTCGGCGAGCAGGACGCGCCTTGTCTGTACCGGCTTATTGCTGCCAGTGAGTACTAGTATCAGTTGAGCTGTCTAGATGACATAGGGAGTACCAGTATCATCGTCATACGAGCTGACAAGCTGACAGAGTGAGTACAAGTACCATCATGTGAGTTGTCTAGCTGACAGACTGAATACAAGCAGAGTGAGTACAAGTACCATTGTCATACGAGCTGACAAAGTGACAATGAGCACAAGTAGCATCATGTGAGTTGTCAAGCTGACAGACTGAGTATAAGTGACCAAGATAAGCTATACGTAGCTGACAGAGAGAGTACATATAGTGACCATCACGAGCTGTCTTGCTGTCAGGCAGTCGCAGGGTATAGTGTAACGGCCCATTGCTACCATATTTTTATCCGATACTTATGTCTTTTTCAATTCTCAAGAAGAAGTTAATCTCAACATATAGGTATATTTTTTCTCGAATTGAAATAATGTATTACACTTATACATTTCACCTATTTCTTCGAGTCAATGTGAATATGCCTAGCTTTATTTATGTGTAATGTAGTGTAAAATATAGTAATGAGAAGTTGGTAATAATTGTTCTTAGAATTTGTTTTAAAAAACCGATTGCTTTTTCCAAACTGCCGAGAAACAAAGGTTCATTATTGGGATTTTATTTTTATCGTTATTTTCAATGAAAATACGCACTCAATATTTAAAATATAAAAAAATACATGGAATCACTCGGTATTTAACATCCCTTATAATGTAACAGTTCCACAAAATGTGTCAAAGTTTGTATCCCCGTTTGTACTTAGCCCATTATTCTATCAAATCTGAATGCCGTATTATCCTTCCCGTAGTCTCCTCAGGGTACAGTCACTAACAGTACAGTGAATAAAAACAAACCAATAATGCGTGTCATCCAAGCACCGTAACCGCACGCCCTCTACCTCATCAATCAGTTATTAATTAACTACCGTTCCCCCCAGGTCCCCCGCAGTCCCCGCAGAACTGCTCAGTGTCGCGCGGGGGCGCGGCGCGGCTGCGCGTGGCGTGCGCCCCCGGCGTGGACGGGGGGCTGCCGCAGCGCTTCCGGCTGGAGGTGCTCGAGCTGCCGTATATGCTGGTGAGGAGATTGCACTTTCCACACTAAAACTATTGCATAGCGTCAAGGACCTGCATGAAAAGATCCTCCAGATTGAGTCCTCAAGTGGCGTTTATTGGGCTATAATCAGTTATCATCATCACTCCGCTGACGCCGAGTATAACCAGGACTGACAAAGTAACTAACAAATTTCCATCGACATTTATCAAAATAATCACTAAAATAAATAACTTTCATCTGGTTCCCATCAACATGAAGAATTTGTCAGCGCAGCGTAGGAAACTTGCTGATTGCACAGAGTCCGACAGACGTTTAATGGTACAGTCTGTACGTCACTTGAAGAAGCCTCTGACATTCTGTCGGCCTTCGACTCTTCACCTTCCGTTGTTCGCCACATACACAAAACACGGAGCTCACTCACAATACCATAATATTAGTACCCATCTTTCATCACCTCTTACACACCTCTCCCTGCAGGCCCGGTTCAACTTCTCCTCCAACTCGAGTCCCGAGTTCAACGTGACTGGTCTGGACGCGCGAGTGAGCTACGCTTTGAGAGTCACCAGCATCAACGCCAAGGGGGTTTCCGACCCCGTGGAGCTGTATACGGTCGCTGCCCGGCCGCCGGATAAGTATACTGGTGAGATTGCTGTTGTGGGTTTCGATATTGCTGTTATGTCTTTCAAAGGTATGGGCGTCTAAGGATCACATGATTGGTTTTATCATGACTCAACTAAACCTAAGATTGTATACTGGGCTTCGAGTTAATACATAGGTACCTGATCAAAATATGTATTCATAGGAAAACGGAACCCATAGTCTCAGGTTTCGAGCCTTGTTTCGAAATTGATTTCAAATTGGTCACATCTTTTGCTGTTTCTTTATGTCACACAGGCAGGTTTAAAAGTGTAGTTGGGAATTGGCTTTCTGGCACTCTTGTTTTTGCAGTTTATTTGTCTTGTAACACCTGTATGGTGCCGATAAACACATCGAGAACCAACTCCAGACTCTCTCCTCTACAAAGGAACAATACCACCAACTATAGCTTATTCCTCCTACCCGCAGGCACCAGCACGTCTCTCTCCCTCTCCCCGATGCTGGTGTCGCTGCTGGCGCTGGCGGCGCTGCTGGCGGCGGCCGTGTGCGCCGTCATCACCGCGCTGTACCGCTGCTCCGCGCGCCGCCACGCCGCCGGCAAGCAGGCGCCCGCCCCGTGAGTCATCCTCTCTTCACCCAGGATAACAGCATGGAAACATCTAACAGTCGAGTTGCCCTTCACCCGACAGCTCTCTCAACATAATCTTTATGGAACAGCATGAAAACATCTGACAGTCGGGTTGCACCTTACCCGACAACTCTCTCAAAAAAATCTTGCTTGTAGGGTCCACCGACCCGCACTAGACCAGCGTGGTGACTAGGCCTAAACCATTCCTTCATTGGAAGGAGACCCGTGCCCCAGCAGTGGGGATGTGATGGGTTATGTCATGGTCATACTTATGGAATAAATTGGTCTACTGTGAGCTGGCTTCTATCGATAGTCAAGGGTGGAAAAGTGTTGTATCCTGCCCTTTGCCCCACTGAGTGGGGGGACGGCATAGTATACAAAGTTACAAGCAGAAAGGTATACGGGGACAACATACATTATGGCAGTCGCAGCATTTATATTATTATATTTAATCATCTTCTTGACTTAGGTTCATATTAAAAGGTTTTGAAACAGAACAGTTAGCGACATGTGATGGAACTTGGGTAAATACTTTAATGAAGTCATTATTTCAGAAGTTCAAAGTGTTTGAAGTACAACCTACTTATAAACTTTTTAATAAGTGAATGCTGCCATTACGATATAATTCGCAATTAACTTGCAAGTTGTACAACTTCATCTGCTAAGTTCTAAATAAGATTAGCGAACATTTCCGAAGATCTTAATTTTGTAAAGATTTTATAAGAAGTTGTGGACGAGTTGTAATTTTAGGCCTCTTTTTGTCTCGACATTTTCTTGCATGAATAATTCTGAAATGTTCACCGAACTTTAGGAAGTCTTTAAAATTCTAAAAAGTTAAGGCATTTTGCGAATCTCTAAATAAGTGATTTAACTTACTTACTACAAGTTTAGTATACTAATTTACGAGTCAATAAAATGTCTTCTGTTAGTGAAAATAGACGGAATATTAATTTTATGACCTACTAGCACCCGTTTTCAACCCTCTTGTGGATGGACAAAGGCTCTATTCCAGTGAACTAGTTTCAAGAACAAACTAAACAATTCAACCTAACCTCCTGCTTCTGTATAACAGAGTGAAGAGTTTCTTTAAAAAATATTAATGACGTCATAGTCAGCAAGTTCCGTCGCATGTTGAAAGGTAGCTGAAACGCTCAGCTTTATGATCCAATAATGCACGGTTGCCAAGAGCACACTTAAGTATTTGGCAATCGTTTTCTGTATAATCTTCAATTTTCCAGAGTAACGCTCCATGGCGAGTGCTTAAACCTGTTCATGAAGAAACTATAATATTCTCCGCTTTATAACATGTTTTTGCATGCAAAAAACTAGTGTAATAAAATATTATTGCAGTACTTTATGAAATGAAAACTGTTCATGTGCAGAGTTCGATATGGGAACGACTTATATTAAGCGTTCCAAGTTTTATGAACGTTTCTATCAATTACATATTTTTATCGTGATTATTATGGGGTGCACGAATAAAGCCTCCTCGAGTGATCCTGAAAAACGTTTGGCGCACCTTGGGCAGTCAGCGGCGGACTCTATTCAGACAGGCCGAATCCTTTCATCAAGGTGACAAAACCTTGTCTAGCTTATATGTTTGTCAACGAAACAATAAGAAGAAGAAGACCATGATTATCTTGATAGGTTTAACATTTAAACAAACTAACAATACTATCTTTCTTTACATTACAATACTATGTCCCTAAAGCCGCAGCCACGATCAGGTTTCCCAGTCCTGCCAACTTCACGGCGTCAATTATTCAGGACTCATGGTCTTCAGGCAAAGACTTCAGGCCCCTTATAAGACAGACAAATCCGATAGAATAGACTTCTTAACACCGTAGCTATACTTCTGCCTCTAGAGGTACTATAGCTCTCTCCTCTCTTCCAGAGACGCACTGTACCTGGAGCGCAGCCTGGAGTCTCTCTCCGCGAAGCAGGACTCTTACTGCGTGTCCCCCCTGCGGTACGAGGGCGGGGGCGCGGGGGGCGCGGGGGGCGAGGACGAGCCCGACATCATACCCGGGAACTATGGTGAGTTACTGGAATTAATATAAAGTCTTTGATGTTATGGGATTTAATGTAATGACTAGATAGTAGATAGTTTATTAATATTTTTTTCTTTGCAATAGGTGTTTAGAGTGCCGTACAAAATTATGCTAGCATTGCTGTCATATTATGTGGTCACCACCACCAAACATATATACATTGAGCAACTCACCCACTTAGCTGTATTGTTGTTGCTATCCGTAGGAAGTCGCGTCTGCAAAGAAGAAAATTTCAGATAAATGTTACATTCCTTCATATAGTCTCCAATAAAATGAACCCTTCGAATCTCTATAATCTTTAGTCATGAACCCTAATAGACGAGCTTCTACCGGCTTTCGCTCGGGACTTCGCTCGGCACTTCTAATTAGGTAGTTAACCAATGCTTGGTCCGTATGTTCTTCCCTGCGGACACCTCCATACAGACCGAGCATTGGATGGCTATCTAGGAAACCCGAAGCATGTCACTACATAATTATTGACATTAACTGTGATCTGTGACGACTTGTGGAAGGTGGCTGGTAATGATTGGATGCGGAAAGCTATAGATCAGTGGCGTGCTTTGGGAGAGACCCACGTCCAGCAGTAGACTGCTGTAGGCTGATGATGATGATGATGTGTTCCGTGTCCCTCAGACAAGCTGCCCCCGCCGCCGGAGTACCTGCGGCTGCGGCCCGCGCCGTACGCGCCCGCAGACATGTACAGTGGGACGCAGTTCGGCGACAACTGTGTAAGTACTCATGTGTACTTGACTGTACTACTACCGACACTAGCAACCCGCGATCCGTCAGATCCATACAAGTTACGCTAGGATTGTCGATTGCTAATGTTTGATGGTGGTCTATTGGTAACCCTGCTGATATTAATTAATTAGGGGATGCATTAGATAGAATTACTGGTGTCACCGATAGTTAAGCAAGTTTATCATGTTATGCAAGTTTTTCAAAGAATGCTTGTACCAATTCAATGACACTTAGTTTGTAGTACACACCTAGGTCACGAGTCGCAAACAGAGCGAGGAAAGCGACTGGCAACAGCTGATGCAAAAGACTTTCTGATCGAGATTTGAGATTCTTCACAAATTCACATCGCTCGTAATAGTTATCAAGATCGTTATAGTTTTTGTCTTACCAACTTGTGTTTTAGTTACTTAGGTACAACTTGTAGCAGTTAATATAGAAAAGCAATGAAACAAGCACAATCTACGACTAAAGTTAGTCGATTTCTTGTCCAAAGTCCCGATGAAGCTGTAACGTGTATCTAATTACCCGGCTCGAGTGATTCGGCCAATCGCAGGGGTTCGTTTGATGACGGCCGCCGCCGCGGTCGCTCAGCCACGTAAAGACCCTAATCTAAATTAAGTTACCTTTTTCTAAGGACTCGGGTTTCTTGCACCTCAGGGAGTCTTGGACTCAGAAAATTACTTCGGAGAATAACGCTTTTTTTGTAACTCGAATAAAAGGTCAAGTTGAAAACGAGACTGCTTACTTAAGACGATAGAGTTATCAAGAAATATGATTTTTATTTTTTGTTCAAAAACTGAATTATGGAAAATCGTTTAAGCTAGTTTAAATATGCAATAATATTGAGGCAGTAAAACAAAATTGCAGCAGGAACTAACAGATTTCTAGCGGACCGGATTTATGGCTAAACTTTTAAAATCTCATGAAAGATTCCCGTATTGTTCGTAGATCGAGTTTGGTCGTTTCGTATGGATTTATAATGTCATTTTATACACTTCTGGCAGTCGTAAAACTAGCTAATATCAGCTAGGAATACTCCGTTTTATGGCTTAGCGAGCAAATAGTTTTATAGCAGATTTTAACGAGACTCAAAAATCACAATTAAATTTTCATTGTAGGAATTTCTGCTTGCGTCTATATCTGATCGAGCGTGTGACAAAAGAATTGGTTCTTTGAATTCCTGTTAGGTAAATATTTCAAGTCGCAGCTAAAATGTGTACAATATTTATGTTTAGGCAATTCTGTTTTGTAATATTATTCTACTTTACTTTTGTTTATTTCGTATCTTCAACCCAAGATTCTCATCTCCCAGGAGAGAAATGTAGGTCGACGTTTTAAATAAGTATTCCGAGGAATATCCTCGGAGACATTAGACATTATAATGCTAAGAGCAGCGAACTTTAGCTATTTACTTATTTATGAACTTCAGAAATTCGCTTATTAAGTATATACCTACAGCTATATGTATGTATTATCAATATCATAACTAGATATCCCTCGCGAATAGAAATTATCTGTAATATATCACTATGTTATTTAATAAATCCCAGTTTACGGTATTAATTAACTCCCCTGGAGGTATAACATTACATAAGTGCTATTCCCTATTGCTTACGTTCAGAGCTGCTATGGAATATGTATATACAGTATTATTATTTACATCGGTATATTGATCAACACACAACTGGGTCTCCTTCTCCATTAACTCTTCCAACAGCTGAAGACATACATTATAATTTACACAAGAGCTTCATGAATCGGTGAGAAACAATACATGAAGAATACGCGATTCGTGTATGACAAGACGTGACAAAAGTCCTTCGCGCTAGCCTTGTGCTAGCTGTGCGCCGCGCGATTTGAGTGACCGCGACGCAAAGCTAACGTTATACTTTTTCCCGTCTTGTCACGTAGATCTTGCGCTCCATGCTAGGTATGCAGGTGGTGATATAATAACGCGTGTTCTCCCGCAGCTGTCGCCGGGTTCGCTCAGCCGCGGGGTGTCGGCGCGCGCGGCGGACCTGGCGCCGCGGCCCGAGGTCGTCACCACCGCCAGAAAGGTCAAGGAGAGCTGCATCTGAAGGTCAAGGTCACCCCGTGGCCACTCACGCAGAACTAGCATTTGACTATGAAGAAGGGAATTTAGGAGGTGAAATGTGGCGTGAATCTGCGGATGACGCTGTGGCGGATATCTGACGATTTGAGGTGTAAGATATTTAAGTAAATGCGATAATGCGTGGGTGTACAGACATTGTAGTGAGTGACATAATAAACTGGATTATTTATTTTCTGTTGTGAAAATAGTTTTAACATGTTTAAACACCCAGAATGCGGTGAGATAGCGTAGGTTAAATCATTTTGAGACATATTTATCAGTTCTACTTGAAAAATAATGGAGAATGGTACAATTTCTGTAAGATAACATTGTTTTCATAATGAATTTTCATAAAGTAAAAGTCAAATATAACAGTACTTACAGATTTATAAAAATGTGCTCTATATAGATACCTAATGTAATGTACCGATCTATTTGTTGAAATAGTAATCACGGTGCATAGTGGTACTACCTTTTGCTCGATCACTTTTAAAATGTCAGTGTATGTATAACTTTATTTGAATAACAATTACTTACTTCGATATTAAAAGATGAGCATATTTCGCTCAATTAATTACCTATTGATCAGTAATAAATGATTGCTGTGGATATGTATGTAAGTAATATTTAGTATAATTATGTAAATAATTATTACTACCTAATGTATATGTTTTTATAAGAGCAAAATTGTTTGTGAAAACCCCGTCCTGTAATATTTTTATTAATCATAAGTAAGTTGGGCTCAGACGATGCGGCTGATTCAAGGCAATAAGCGGAAAAACCTTCGATTTTTTTTCCGTATTGATCATGTAATCAACTCAGTTTATGAAAATTATATTTAATATTGTTTTGAGCACACTTGTCAATCTTTGAATTTGTCATAATATCGTTAATTTTTGGTCGGTACACAGTTGTAATAATTACCTAATGCGTATAAAGACTATAAAGTTTTTGAAGACACAAACATTAATTTATTAGATAGGATCAATTAATTTATAATATTTAAAAATTTAAATCTGTAATGGGATTTTAATGATAAACCAAATAATTTCAAAATATGCTAGTTGAAAAAACAACATAGTTTACTTTACTTTTAGGTAGCCAAAATTCGTTAACGATTAGACTGTAAAACTTCACATTTCCAATCACTAAACCAACCATTATAAAATATTGTGTACATTCCAAATAAAAAAGATGTTTCAGGGATATATTTTTAACAATTACCGTGTTTTTTTGCGATAACACAAATAAATCGACCTACATACACCCCTTACTTTCTAAGCGATAGTTAGGTTTAATATAATGTACCTAAGTAATACATACCATTTTAAATTTATCGATCACTTTTAGTTAGGTAATATTTAATATTGAAATTGTTTAATAAATTGGCTAGAGATTTAGAAAATTATAAAATGGTTGTCGACAAACATAAAAAATAGGGAACCTCATTATATCAAAACTTGTGGTTCAAGTTTATTGAAGAACACCCAAGAGCAGTGAAAAAGTTCCAGTGAAATAGCACCATTGCTACAAAACGAAAAACGTTATTTCTGAAGTCGTCGATTACGATACGTTAATTACCTACAAAATAACGGAAGTCATTCTTATTGACACATAAAACACTCCTCATTTTTGTCAGGGTTTAAATATAGAAGAGATTAAAAATTATAGGTACTTACTGTGGTGTGGGAGCAAAGCTAAACATCTGCCCGTAGACTAGTTTAATTTTCACTGAGAAAAACAAGTAGGTAAATATATTTATTAATTATTTTAATAATAAAGCTGTTTTAATATAAAACTGTATTAAGTACGAAAGAAACGAAGATCCGTTTCGTCTACTCATGTCTTCATTGTTAAATTAATATCTCTGTTACAAATTGTTACGCTATAAATTATTAATTAATTAAGTAATTTTAAATTAAAATACAAATTCTCCTGTAAGTTGTTGTTTAAGCCAAGAATCCGACTGAAATTTTATTAATAGTGATATAATTATAAAATAAATACATGTTTTATTAAATTGTTGTCTTGTTTTATTTGTGCTTTGAAACATCTTCGTAGAACCTGTCGTTAAGTAACTGACATAGACTTATTTTAAAAAATTCAAAGTCGTTGGAGTAGTCGTGTTATTAAGGTAAATATTCAGCAATCAATCCTTTATGTTTGTGTGTGCCAAATAAATAACATCGATCCATCTATCTCTATTAAAGTGGGACAGAAAGTTAGTAATTACTACTCGATGTATAGCCGATCTATTGCGAACAAAGTTGGCAAGTTGACGAACTTCCGGCAAACAATACGGTGATTCATGTTGGATGGTGCGGTGTAGTGGAGTGTAGGTAAACTCCATTTAACATCACTCGTTTTACCAACAAACTATCTAAAACATATTATAGGGATTAATTGATCTTCGTTAGTTTACATTGCTATCATGTAAGTATGAATTCTACTTAGGTGGAATTTCACCAAACAATTTAAAACGTATTTAGTCGCCTGTCAAACGTCACCGAATCGGGACGACCGAATGGCGTGGACGACCGAATGGCGTAGTGGTTAGTGACCTGACTACTGAGCCGATGGTCCCGGGTATTACATTGGGACTAACATAACACTCTGGCGAAAATTGGGTGCAGCAATGCACCTCTGCCTACCCCGCAAGGGAGTACATTAGTACAAGGCGTGAGTGCGTGTGTGTGTGTCAAACGTCTGTCAGTAAAAATTAATTTAAAAGGAGAATAGCCAAATCTTTATGGAGCCTTCACCTACCAGAACATCCATTGATGAAACACATACTGAGCCGCGAGCATAGGATTCGATACTATTTTCGAATCTACACGAAGGTTCACTTTTACCAAACGCTAAACGTATTTAAATCAAATTTTAAATACATTTTGTACTAACTGACAGACGTATGACAGGCTACTAAATACGTTTAGCGTTTGGTGAAATACATTTTGACAGTGACAGTTGACGATACGCAACGTTAACGGAGGATCGAAACTTGTGCTCACGACTCTGATGTGTAGCCCATGACTACAGTATATCCTGGTGTAAACTTCATTATTATGAGGCATGGGAGAACGAAGATATACTTAGGTCAGATTTGGCCATTCTCTTTTGATTTAAATAAATTTTTTAAAAGTTACATTTAGCTTTTGTAAAAGTAAAACCCTTGCCGTACGACTATATTTAATTCATTTTATTTATATTTATAAACACTTTATTGTATACTTAGAAGACACAGTTACAAAAATGGGACTTAAAAGTAGTGTATACAAAGGCGGCCTTATTGCCAAGAAGCAATTTCTTCCAACCAACCTAGTTAAGAAAAACACTTTAGTAAGGTTCACACACAAGTTTTTTTTTTTTTTTTTTTTTTTTTTCTAAATGAAACCTATTTACTGAAGTCGGCCATAAGGGACTTATTCAGCTTTACCCTAACTGTGGGGGAGGCGCCGATAGGCGCCTTCACCCAGTTAAAAAGAGAGACCTACCTAAATGACCCGTCACCAGATGGAGGTGGTGAGAACCGGCCAGGGATGTACCTGACGCGGGTATAGTACCTGTTTTGGTGGAGAAGGATCCTAGCCCTACGATTCGGACCGGCAAAAGGCCGAGACCGAGTGTGAGTCCCTCCCCCGGGTCTGGGGCGGGGTGTGTAAAAGTTAAGTGGGACAGTTGCCGAGGCAGGGGTCGGGGAGTCAAAGGTTTGCAACTCCCTAATACGGACAGTGATCTCATCGTCCGGGTCACAGAGAACGTGTCTCGGACGACGTCGCCTCTGTTTGAACTCAGGGAAAACGTGATAGTTAGCCGGTTTGCTAATTAGTGGGTTCGTGTGATTAACCGCTTGGTCGAAGTAGCGGTTTGAGGAGACTTTGAGATACTGTCGGATAGTAGGGATTTGCAAATCTTTGTGCAAGTTGAAATTGCGGACGTACCAAGGCGCGCCTGTCGCCCTGCGCAGAAATCTATTTTGGATTGCTTGTAAAGAATTGATATATCTGTTCGAAGCATGAGCAAACACTACGCTAGCGTAGGTCATGACGGGTCTTATGCAAGTTAGATAGAGTCTCACTTTGCTGCGTAGTGAGAGCTTTTTGCTTCGAAACAGAGGAGTTAGTCTTCCTAAATAGAGAGAAGCTCTATTCCTAACCCTACGTATATGACTAGCAAAAGACAGTCTGCTGTCGAAAGTGACACCCAGATATTTGACATGGTCGGACCAAGGGATAGGCTTGCCGAACAGAGTGATGTTGGGTTGAGGAGCAGTGTTGGGCCGGCGGAGAGCCCGTGAAAAGTACACTGCGGTGCTTTTCTCCGGGTTCACCTCCATTCTCCATTTGCGAAACCATTCGCCGAGGGCGTTGGTTGCGCTTTGGAGATGCCCGTGCTGGACTTTGCCTTTAAACCTATCCCTTAAGTAGATCGCTGTGTCGTCAGCATATAATGCTAGCGACACATGCGTATGTCTGGGGATGTCACTTGTGTATAAGGAGAAGAGAAGAGGAGCTAGAACTGACCCTTGCGGGACACCTGCACGAATCGGATGAAGAGATGATCTGGAACCCTCGACGCGAAACTGGAAGTACCTGTGGAGCAAGAAACTGTGGAGAATAAGCACTAACCGATCCGGGATGCCTAACGTGAAGAGCTTAAAGATGAGGCCGTTGTGCCACACCTTGTCGAAAGCCTTCGCTATGTCGAAGAAGAGAGCTGCAGTGCCTTTCGGCCTCTTCCTATGGAAACCATCTAAGATGTATTCCGTGATACGATGAACCTGGTTGACGCAAGAGTGCTGGGCCCTAAAACCAAATTGTTCGTTAGGGATGAGGCCCTGAGCGTATGCTATCTTTTTGAGCCTGTCGGATAGCAGCCGCTCATAGACCTTACCTAGGGAAATTAAAAGACTGATGGGGCGGTAACTAGAAGGTAAATTTCTAGCTTTGCCAGTTTTATGTATTCCTATGACGTCTGCTATTTTCCACAGGTCTGGAAAATAGCAGTTCGCCATAGCTGAATTAAATATGGTTACTAGTAAGAGGATAAGCGAGGCTGAGAGGTTCTTAAGGACTCTGTTGGAGACGCCATCAGAGCCAGGAGCCTTCTTGCAATGAAGGTCCTTTATGACTAACTTAACTTCGGATACCGTCACGAGGTCGAGAGAATCTACTGGAGGTAAGCTAACCCTACGTCCTACTTCCTCGTCTACGACTTGGATGAAAGTGCTGTCGGGATGCTCTTCCGAAGGAGAGCATTGCGCCTCTAGACTTAGGGCGAGACATTCAGCCTTTTCATCGTCGTCGAAGGCGAGGGAGTTATCAGGTTTCGACAGGGGGGGCATGTCTACTACGGTATCCGATTTAAGCGCGCGTGTAAGACGCCAGAAAGCAGTGTGGGTTGGCCTAATATCATCCAGCAGGCTATCCCACCGCTCTGAACGTAGAGCCTTCATCCTAGATTTGCATTTGAGATGCAGTGAGCGGAGCCTATCCTTGTTTTCCCTACTTGGAAAGAGGTCGTGTGCCCTAGTGGCGGCGTGCTTTGCCCTGAGCAGGGCCTTCATATCATCAGGCAACCTCCAACGATGAGGGGTCATCGCAGGAACCCGCCTGGTGCAGTCAGTGATGACTGTTTGAAGGTGACCGCTCAAGGCATTGATCGCCGTATCTATTTCTACTGTGGAGTTAATTTGAGAAGGTAAGTTTGCTATGTCAGAAGGACTAGCCGAACCTAAACGCTGACTAAGCCTATCCCAGTTAGTTATGGTTTTGGTAGGAGAGAAGAGGGAGTTGGCATCTCCGAGACCCAGTATGACCGGTCTGTGATCGGAGTCAAGCTCGTGTATTACCTCTAGCTTATTTAAAGAAAGAGAAATGTTCTTTAAAAGTGCAATGTCTAAAATGTCTGGCTGATGCTCAGGATTGAATGGATAATGTGTAGGCTCCATTGGAGCCACCACATCAAACATGTATTCATCCATGAAATTAAAAAGAATATAACCGTTTGGGTTATTGACTCTACAGTTAAAAGATTTATGTTTACTGTTAAAATCCCCTGCAAGTATGACATTATTCCCCATATCCAAAAGAGACTTAAGGTCCTCAGTTTTAATTACTTTTCCTGATGGCTGATAGCAAGAGGCAATATACAGATCCGGATGTCCGGTCATAGCCAGCCTGCACACTGAGGCCTCGAGGCTGACAAGCTCCGGGGTATTGACACAACAGACATGAAGTCCACTACGGTAGTAGATAAGTGTACCACCGAGGGTGGACGACAGTCTGTCATGCCGTATGATTTTATAGTTACTAATGTTGGGATTCTTCATGTGAGGCTTTAGAAAAGTTTCCTGCACAAGAAGGATGTCAATGTGATGATCGTTGAGGAACTTGTGAATCTGTTCTTTTTGATCTTTAAGAGAGTTGGCATTGAAGAATCTCAACATTAGTGACCTAGGTTTAGTTCTACAGGTGTTAGAAGTCATTGCGAAAGTTTATTGGAAAGGGCGGAAAGTTCCGAGCTTAGATGGTGGAACTGAGCGAACACGTTCTGTTGGATCAACAGCATGCGTTCACTCAGTTGGGTTATCGCGAGCTGAAAGTCCCTGTTTGGATCACCGTTGTCCCTCCTCGGGGATGGAAGCGAGGACTGAGACAGCGGTGATGGTCCTAAAGAGGGCGGGCAGGTCGCGGGAGGCGGGGGAACCACCCGAGAGGGTGCATTCATCCGACTCGACGACGGTGCCTGCCTTGGTCCTTGTGAGGCTATGGTTGGGGGTCGAACCCAAGCGTTAGGTGGGGTGGCTACCGACGCGTCCGCAGGGGCCGCTAAAGGCGCTTGTGGACTAGGGTTTTTCTTTATAGATGATGATGAAGTTTGTTGTTGACTGGGCTTGGATTTGGGAGCCCTACGGTTACGAGGGCGCTGGGGGCAGCCGCCATATGAGGCTGTGTGTCCCAGCGTCCCACACAGAACACAACCAGGGGCCTCCGTACACTCCTTGGGATCTTTTGGGCGCGGGCAGTCGTGGGTGTGATGGTCGCCCAGACACTTTACGCACCGCGCCCTGACGTGACAGTTCCTAGAGGAGTGCCCGTAGGATTGGCAGTTGTGGCACTGCGTGGGACTCGACTTCTTGTAGGGCTTCTCAATCTTGAGCCCAGAGATTTGGCATATGGCCGTTATATTGAATATCTTTTTCCCCTCAGGGGAAAGGTCAAGGATGACGAGGATCATGTCGTAAATGACCCGCTTGCCTCGCCCGTACATGCGGTGAACCTCATGCACCGGCAGAGACTGCGCCTTCAGATCCGACATGATCTCCGCAGAGTCGAGTTCCTTGGGAACTCCCCGGATCACTACCCTTAGGCGGCGGTCCTCTGGGAGCTCCCAGTGGTAGTACTCGACCTTGCGCTCGTCGAGAAGTTTGGTAAGAAGGCGATGATCGCCAGAGGTGGGCACCTGGACCAAAATACCATCTCTGGTGTTTTTGGCCTTGGTGAAACCGATTTTGTTTGCGGCAAGGGCCTGGGAAATAGAGTTCCAGGAACCTTTGTCGCGGAGCATCAGAGATGGAGGGGCTCTCGCCTTCGGACCTTTCGGAACAGCGGGAGCAGAGGGCGAGGGAGTAGGAGAGGAAGGGGGGAGCTGGGTTCTGACAGCTTTCGCTGCCGGACGAGGAAGCTTCGACTTCGCCTTCCGCTTGGCTCCAACGACGGTGAAGCCGTCGTCTGGGTCAGCGGATGAAGCGGAGTCCGAGAGGTCCGAAGGATGAGCTACGTCCATAGCCTCAGGCGACGACGACCTACTGTGCTGAGCACATTGGAGGGACAGAGACACAGGCGATGACGGGATGACCCGGGGCACACGGCGAGCAGGAGACGCTGGAACGATTTCATCGGGTGACGCAGGCGAGAAGTCAGCGTCAGGAGATGATGGACATGGCTCCACAGGAGAAGCCGGAGGGCTGATGGCGGCAGGCGAAGCAGGATGGCTGGATGCAGGAGCGGCAGGCGACGCAGAACTAAGCTGAAATTTTGTGAGGACCTTCTGGAAAAGCGAAGGGTCCTCACGTTGTATGAAAAGGAGCAGCTTTTCAAACATGGAGTCCATAGTGGAATCCATGTTGAAAAGAGGTTAAGTGTTACCTCCCTGCCTTGCGGCAGGGGGGCAGATAGAGTACCTACTGCGTACCTGTAAAAAGGTACGCGTGCCTGACTGACCCTAACAGTCCCTAGGCAGGCGCAGGTAGTGCAATTGCGCCTGCGTGTACCTGAGTTCAGGTAGTTGTCCCTACGGGTACCTGAGTTCAGGTCCTAACGGTCCCTACACTAACAGCCCAAAGGACCGAGAAGCCGGGCCGTAGACCGACTCCAAACAGTCCAATGGGAATAGGAAATAGGGATGAGGAGGGGGTGGGAGGGAGACGACTGGAGATCAACTAGGAGTTCCCCCAAGGCTGATGGTTCCAGTCCCGTCCGGTAAGTTGATATTTCCAAAAGGGAAATATCGGGCAGCCGGGTCAGTGCCCCGTAATCGGGTTCGTTAACACCGCAAGGTATCAGCCGATACGACCACACAAGAATGGTGTGGATTTTCAAAATCGTATGCAAGTCCAGAAACAATAATCGTTTGTAAAGAGTCCGGAAACAAGGAGGTCCGTCCTCGGCGCGCGGCGAGTCGGTGACTGGCACCGGTCGACCACGGCGAGGGGTCGGGGGCGGCGACGGCGGGGCGTCGCGGAGAGCGGCGACGGCGGGGCGTCGCAGCGGGGCGGCAGGCAAGGAGACTGCAGCGGAGGTACACGTCTGCTCGGCGGGAGCGCTGAGAGGCGTGTATGTGTCACAAGTTTTATTTGAAGTATAGGAAGTATTATATGGTAGTTGCTAAACACAACCATACCGCGATGTAGCATGTGTCACACCAGCGCCATCTAGTGAGAATCGCTGTTAACAATTTCTTTAAACATATCGCCCCCCAAGGACTATTAATGTCCTTAATAACAAGTAAGCAATAATATAATAATCTTGAAAGTATCATCATCAATAAAGGGAACAATACAATATTTTGTGGTTAGTATTAAAATTTAGTGTTTACAATTAACTTGACATTGGCAGACATTGAATTTTAGTAAAAAAGGTGGTACCTAAACAATTTCAGTTTGTAAAAAATCTGATTCTATGAATGTAGGACAATAACTATCATGAAGTTATACAATAAGACGAAAGTAAAGGTGTACATTGTGTGTTGTTACAGATGTGAATGTGTATAAAATCAAATCAAGTAAAAGTAAATGAATTTTGCAATAGCATCAAGTAAATAAGTTCAGTTACAATAGTTTTCTTAGAGTCCATAACAATTTCGAAATTATCACTTTGTGCAAATTTAGTTCACTTAACTTTAACACATTGAGGAATTTCACTCATCACTAATTCATCTCTGTTCATGTGTGTCTTCCGAGTAAGTTCTTTTTCAGTAAATTCTTCGCGTTCACAATGTGCAATTTGGTGCAAGGTATGTATCGATGTCAGTAAATCTCGTGTATCTTGTTGTGAAGGTGGATAAATAAGAAGCTCTTCATTAATGTTGTTTGTTTTCACAGGTTTGGCGCTTCCATCATCGACAAGTTGAAGTTTAGTATTTATTACTGCATGGTCAGGTAAGTAGTAGGGTTTTCTCCCATCTAATCTTTCTTTTTGGGTTTCAGGTACTTTTTCCGTGTGTAACTTCTCTTCGTATTTCGTCAATAATTTAGAATCTTCTTCCTTAGTTTCAGTTCTACGTGTAAATGTGTTTTCCAGTGGAAGTAATAGGTGGAGATCAGCGTTTCGAGTGTGAGTTTTCTTGTGTTGCTCTTCACACTGAATCTCTTCATTAGTTATCGACTTCTTCTCAGGTATATACTCTTTTATGTCCTGGAACTGATCTACTTCAAACTTTATATGTGCCACAACAATATTGTGTGGTTGTGTGTCAGTTTGTATTGTTGTGGAGCTGCCCTTATTTGTATCCGTCTATACTCTTGAATTATCCAATATACTCAGTCTTAAAGCAACCGGCGTTTCACTCAGATGTCCCCGTAGCGACAACCCTTATATGGCGACCTTGCCAGTCGGCGCGACTCGCGTCGCGTCCTGTCCTGTATTTAGTGCGGAGATAAAAATAATTAAATAATAATTAATGTCGGAACATTAAAGTGAAATAATTAATTAAATTAAATGGTGGCGTGTACCTAGTTATTTTGGGACTATCCGTGAAAATAATCGTGATCGTAATGTTCGCATAATACTATATTATTTTTTTCAATGAACGAGACATAAAGAAGAAATAAAATCATGGGGAAGCCTCAGTCTAAGGAAGAAATAATAATAGCGCAGAACGCAGCGGGTTCGAATGCTTCTTCATTAGAGGAAATTAAAACCCATCTTAGTACGACCAATGTAATCCTCACTGCAATGATTATCATGTTCCTGTTTGCTGGGTGTCTCTTCATGGCAAAATTATACAAGAGCTGCCATACAAAGTGGATTCGGCGTGAACTGAACAGCGGGCATTTGCGGCGTTCGGTGTACCGTCGTCGTGGCAATCCGGACCACAAGGAAGATGGTTTGGAGCAAGTGTGATCAGATAAATTAAAAATTTGCCAGTTAAAGTGATCGCGTAAAATTCGTAAATTAGTGCATCAGGGTATTCCACGCGACCGTCGGTTGATGTATATGGGCGGCTGCGACATTCCGATGCCCATATGGAGATTAAGTGGTAAACATGGACTATAAGGTACCGATTTTAATTAATAATTAAACTCTAAGCTATTGTTATTTTAAAGTAGACTAAAGTATAGGTATGAAAATGGTCAACTGTAATTTGCCATGGCAGATAAGCTTAAAAATATTATATGTAAGTTAAAGTTAATAAAAGATAATCTTGTAAAATTAAGTCAGGCTAGAAGAACGCCAGAAACTTTAAAAAATAAATATGATGAAGCTTCTAGAGTATATGCTGAATATGTCAAGTGCTCGGAATTAATAGATGAGCAAATATGTAATAGCGAGATAAAAGGTTCCGATATCATAGAGATAAAAGAAATTTGTGTTAGGATAAATACAATATATACACAAATTCAGGAATTTTGTTCAGTAAGTAGTACAAAAGAAAGCCAAGAAATGGAAAAATTTGATTTAAAAACGGCTGTGGCCTTGCTGCCGATTATTGACAGTAGTGAAAAATCTGTAATGCAGTTAATATCGGCTATTGAAATGTATGCGTCATTATTACAAAATGATGGTAAGCTGACGTTGATTGATTTCGTCCTCAAAACGCGTCTTTCAGAAAGCGCAAAACTTAGGCTAGCATCTAGTTATACATCAGTTTCTAATCTAGTAGAAGACATGAAAAAACATTTATTGGTCCAAAAATCTTTCACCGCTCTTCAGGCGAGGTTACTTCGTGCGTCACAAAATCAAAAGACCATAGAAGACTATGGAAAAGAAATAGAAAAACTTTTTGTTGACCTAACTATTTCGCAAGCCGAAGGAGACCCAACTAAGTTTGAAATTCTAAAGCCAATTAATGAAAAACAGGCGATCAAGCGGTTCTCTGACGGATTGCGAAATGGTCACCTAAGCATAATTATTTCAGCACGAAATTATACGTCATTAAAAGACGCAATTCGTGGCGCCAAAGACGAGGAGATATCGTCGGGACCATCAGACGGCGCGATAATGCGATATGACCAGGGTTACAGGCCAAATTACCAACGTTTTCAGCGTGGCTTACAGTTTCAGCGCGGACAGCAGAGAGGGTATCCCCACGGACGAGGCGGAAACAGCAATCGCGGGGATCCACCGAGTCAGCAATGGCGTGGATACTCTACCAATCGGGGCCGAAGCCGGGGATATTTCCCTAGGCACCAGGGCAGAGGCGCAAGGGGTAAGTCATTCCCTAGCAACCTGAGTCGAGACCATCATGTACATTATGCTGATGACGCAGTTACGCCGCCAGAAGAAAATTTTCCAGAACAATCAGGCGAAAACAGCATGTTTTTTCGTCGGTCATGCTAATATTTGTGCATATAATAGTTATAACAATGTAATATTAGACACCAATCGACAGAGTCATAATTGGCTCATAGACACTGGCGCGTCGCTTAGCGCCATAAAGTACGAGAAATTGAGACATCATAACATTCCAATCCATAATGGAAAGGTAAGAATAAACGGAGTGTGTGGTGAACTTTATTCTGAAGGTTTTGTTTATCTAACACTTGCCTTTGAAGGAAAGGAATTCGTACACAAGTTTCACGTGTTTAAGAACTTGTGCTGTAAATGTGATGGAATTTTAGGACTTGATTTTATAAGCAAGTACAATGGAATTTTAGACTATGAGTTAAATATATTTTCACTAAAGAATAATAATGAGCGAACTTATATACCGTTGCAAATGGGTAATATTGGGTTAAATAACTACTTAACAGTACCGCCGCGATCAGAGTCAATACATTTCGTGTCAACTTCAATGAATGAAGATTGTGTGGTTTATCCAAGTCAACTGAGTGAAGGTGTTTTTATGGCCGGTTTAGTAGTGAGTCCGGTAGATGGAAAAATACCTATAAAAATTTTAAATACAAGGAACAGCGAAATTAAATTGAGTTTTTTCAAACCACAAGTTGGTTCACTAGCGGAGTATGATTTATTAAGCTATGAAAAACCCGTAAATAATGCTGAACGTGTAAAGAGAATGTTTAAGGAATTAAATTTGAAAGGATTGAATGGGGAAGAACAGATGGAAATAGAAAAAATATGTGCCAAATTTTCGGATATTTTTCATTTAGATGGAGATAAGTTAACAACCACCAACATTTTTGAACAAAAAATACAGTTAAAACCAGACACGGATCCAGTTTACACAAAACAATATCGCCTACCTAAATTTCAGGCGGGTGAAATTAAAAAACAGTTAAGAAAAATGTTAGACGATGACGTCATAGAAGAAACCAAGAGCCCGTGGTCCAGCCCTATTTTACTCGTACCTAAAAAATCAGTTTCAGAAGAAAAAAAGTTTAGGCTTGTAATAGATTACCGAAAATTGAATGAAAAAATTGTTGATGACCGTTTCCCTTTACCTAACATTCTTGACATTCTCGACGCCCTAACAGGCTCTGTTTACTTTACCCATTTAGATTTATTTTCTGGTTATTATCAGGTGAAATTAGATGAAGAAAGTAGAAAGTGCACTGCATTCACATTTGATAAACAATACCAAATGAAACGAATGCCAATGGGATTAAAAATAAGCCCCAGTGCCTTTTCACGAGTAATGACAGTTGCCTTATCCGGTTTAAATTACGAGAAATGCCTAGTATATCTTGATGATTTGATTGTTTTTGGAAGAAATTTATCAACACATAATAAAAATTTAATAGATGTTTTTTACAGACTAAGAGAAGTAAACTTGAGGTTAAATCCGAAAATGTGTGAGTTTCTAAAAAAGGAGATCGTTTATTTAGGTCATGTAGTTACGCCAGACGGAGTTAAACCAGATCCCGGTAAAATTCAGGCACTAACTGACTACCCGGTACCGAAAACAGTAGATGAGGTAAAAAGATTTGTGGCCTTTAGTAACTATTATCGGCGTTTTATTCCAAATTTCAGTGAAATTGTAATACCTCTAAATAAATTATGTAAAAAATATGCAACGTTTGTTTGGGACAGCAGTTGCCAAGAGTCATTTGAAACATTGAGACAGTCACTTTCAACACCCCCAGTTTTACAGTTTCCAGATTTCTCACCAGAAAACGAATTCCGTTTACAAACAGACGCTTCAGGAAGGGCTATAGGCTCGGTGTTAAGCAACAAAAACAATTTACCAATTGCTTACGCCAGTCGTGGACTCAATAAGGCAGAATTAAATTACCCGACCATAGAAAAAGAACTTTTGGCTATAGTTTGGTCAGTAAATTACTTCAGGCATTATTTATTAGGGAAAAAGTTTAGAATATTTACAGATCATCGACCTCTGGTATATTTATTCAACATGAACAACCCAAGCAGCAGACTAACTAAGTTCAGGTTAAAATTAGAAGAGTACGATTTTGAAATAGAGTATGTAAAAGGAAAGGATAATGCAGCTGCAGACGCATTATCACGAGTGTTGTTAACATCGGATGAACTGAAAGGAATGAGTGAGCATGTTGTGAGTGTTATGACAAGACGACAGAGGAGTGAACAAAAGGAAAGAGAGGTTAAACAGAATATTACGGATGATAACATTTCCGAGGGTGAACGGTGTGCGCAGCCGGACATAGTCGAAATGGTTAGTAAGCCGAAAAATTCTGTAGAATTAGTGTTTACATCAAGGGAAAAGTTAGAAAGAATGATAGATAATGAAAGAAATGAATTGTTTGTTTATGATCCACAAAGGTTTACGATTTATACTTGCCCACAATCTCGATCATGTATTACGCGAGACGTATACGTGAGAGAATTTGAGCAGTTCTGTGAGAAAACAAATATAAAAGAAATTTATATAATGAAAAATTATAGTAATGATAAATATATACAATGGCTAGCCAACGATTGTAATAAAAGTAATAAATATAAACGGTCCGGACCGCGAATTTATATAATAAAAGAGAAGCAAAGAATCAATTCAAATGATGATAAATTAGTAGTAATGAATGATTTTCATATATTACCTACAGCAGGTCATGCAGGTATACGCAGAATGATTAATAATATAAAGAAGTATTACACATGGCCAAAAATGG
Source organism: Plutella xylostella (assembly GCF_932276165.1). Taxonomy (NCBI): domain Eukaryota; kingdom Metazoa; phylum Arthropoda; class Insecta; order Lepidoptera; family Plutellidae; genus Plutella; species Plutella xylostella. The sequence continues at coordinate 9,733,493 of NC_064005.1, forward strand.
AACAAGACGTCAAGGAATATGTTTCCAAGTGTAGTAAGTGTCAAACACAAAAACACTCGATACCGGTTAAAGAGCCAATGGTCGTTACAACTACGGCAACATCGGCTTTTGATAAAATATATTTAGATATAGTTGGGCCCCTAGTTAAGGATTATTTTAATAAAGTTTATATATTAACCATACAGTGCGAGCTTACCAAGTATGTGGAGGCTTATGCATTAGACAGTAAGGATGCTATTACAGTAGCGAGAGCGTTCGTGGAAGGTTTTATTCTTAGGTACGGTATTCCAAAAGAAATCGCAACCGACCGCGGAACTGAATTTCTAAATTCAGTCCTGAAAGAAGTGTGTGGATTGTTGAAAATATCGAAATTTACATCGACAGCTTACCATCATGAAACGATAGGATCATTAGAGAACTCGCATAAAACTTTAAATGCTTTCCTGAGAATACAAACAAACAATGAACTAAAATTGTGGAGCACATGGGTGCCATATTGGTGTTTTAGTTACAACACAACTGTCCATACTTCAACAAAATTTACTCCTTATGAACTTGTATTTGGTAAAATATGTAATATCCCAAGTAATTTAGTGAAACAGGTAGAACCATTGTATAATTGTGATAATTACCCAGCCCTAGTTAAATACAGAATACAAAAAGCTCAGGAGCAAGCTAGACAAAATTTGATACAATCTAAAATTATAAGAACAGAAAAAGCTAATCAAACCAGCAGAAGTGTAACATACAAGCCCAATGACTGTATTCTAATAAAAAATGAAACCGGAAATAAATTTGAAAATGTGTATAATGGTCCTTATGTTGTATTAGAAGACTTGTCACCGAATGTAAAAGTAATTAAAGATGGAAAAGTCGATATCGTGCATAAGAATAGAACAAAGTTATTTGTGAAATAAAAGAAATACATAATCAATGTAACCAATATAATCAGTGTATTCAATGTAATCAGTGTATTCAATGTAATCAGTGTATTCAATGTAATCAGTGTATTCAATGTAATCAGTGTATTCAATGTAATCAATGTAAACATAATCAATATGTTATAACAATTATTATAATGACAAACATAAAAGTATGTATTCTTTATGATTTAAAAAAAAATGTAAGTTAGTAACTTTCTTTTTTTTTTCATTTGCGTGGGTGGTGTTGTGGAGCTGCCCTTATTTGTATCCGTCTATACTCTTGAATTATCCAATATACTCAGTCTTAAAGCAACCGGCGTTTCAATCAGATGTCCCCGTAGCGACAACCCTTATATCTCTCCCCTTCCTTCCCTTCCCTTCCCTTATAACTCTTCCAGATATGATCCAGCCCAGTCGGGAATTGAGAGCAATCAGGGAGTTATGTCTCTTTATTCCATCTAGGATTATTTGTGCATGTACTTCTGCACCAAGCAATACGTCTATAGATCCTGGCTTGTAATATTGTGGATCGGCAAGTTTCATACATTCATGAGTAGGCCAGGTATCTTTAGAAAACTCTTGTGATGGTAACAAGGAAGAGAGTTTTTTAAATACGTATGCGTTGGTTGTGATTTGCGTATCTTCGTTTTCTTGTGTTGAGCAGAGTGTCAATTTCACCATAGAGTTTGTGGATACCACTGATGTGTCTGATATGCCTGTGATTTTGCCATCTACGTAAGTTCGATCGAGACCGAGGAGTTGTGCAGCTGCTTCAGTGATAAAAGTGTGATATTTGTATGTGTGGGTAGGCAGTCTGTTTCCAATAAACGACACGTATCGTTGTATCTCTGTGTTTTAATTCGATAATTTACTTACAAATATAATATTGGCGACGAATTCGAAACTACAGCGTGTAATAAGTGGTATTATAAAGTAATATTGTTGAAATAACAATGAGTGCAACGAATAACATGATTTTCGGAAATAACCTCACTTTCGACCATCGTGCGCATGATTGGAGTATTTTTAAAAGCCGCTTCAACCAGTTTTGTATGGCGAATGACCTAACGGACATCACTGACAAAGCAGGTACCAGAAGACGAGCTATACTGCTGACATCGCTGGTGGAGGAAACATACCGCGTGGCTAGAGACCTGGCATTCCCGACGGAGTTGGATGAGCTGGAACTCAAGACGCTCGTTGAGAAACTGGATGTACATTTTCGTTCAAAGAAATGTACTTTCGCAGAGCGTTACATGTTCCACAAAGCGGAGCAACGACCTGGCGAGGACTTGGCAGAGTGGGCAGCGCGAGTGCGTAGCTTGGCACAGTTCTGTGGCTTTAAAGCTACCGAGCTGGACACTGCACTTCGTGACAGATTTGTTCTCGGACTCGAGAACTCGAAGGAGAAGGAGAAGCTGTTCGCGGAGGACGTGGGCGTGCTGACGCTGGAGAAGGCGCTGGAGCTGGCGCAGGGAGTGCGGTGCGCGCGCCTGGCGCTGCGGGCCGGCAGCCCGGCGCGCGCCGCCGACGTGTTCGCGGTGAGCGCGCCCGCCGCAGCCGCCGCCGCCGCCCCATCCGCGAGTGTGTCCAAAAAGTGTAGTGTTTGTGGATATAAAAACCACACAAAAGAACAGTGCAAGTTCATAAATCTACCTTGTAAAAAGTGCAACCGAAAAGGGCATTTGAGCCGGATGTGTAAAGTTAGGAAAAATTTCTACTTGACTCCGGCGACTGATGATGATGATGACATATACGAAGGTATTTACAACTTATTTAGTATTGACTGTGATAGCAGTAGGCCGATGCAACAAATAGTTTCGATCGACTCAAAACAGGTTTTATGCGAGATAGATAGCGGGAGCGCCGTATCAGTTTTACCAGCTGATATGTATTATAAAATGTTTTCACATAACCCGATACAAAAGTCTTCCGTTAAATTAAATTGTTACAATGGCAGTCAAATGATACCGTTAGGTTTTGTACTATTACCTATTAAATATGAGGATAGGTGCTGCAAAATTAAAATGTTCATTATACAAACAAGTACTGAACAAAAACCGTTGCTAGGTCGGGATTTTATTTCCAGTTTTAAACTGCGCTTATGCAGCTCGGCATGTAATAATGTATCTAAGTCACAAGAGTGTAATGCCATAAGTCAATTACAACAGAAGTATTCGGACGTATTTTGTAATGAATTAGGTTGCTTTAACAAATATCAAATTCATTTAAAAGTAAACAATGAAGCACAATTAAGGTTTTTTAAACCTAGGCCTGTACCGTTAGCTTTAAAACCTAAAGTGGAAAAGGAGTTAGACAGGTTGTTGTCATTAGGAATTTTAGAAAAAATAGAACATTCTGACATAGCAACGCCTATCGTACCTGTCTTACGGTCCGACGGCAACATTAGGATATGCGGGGATTATTCTGTAACACTGAATAAAATTTTATTTGTTGATAATTACCCCTTGCCCAGGATTGAAGATTTATTTGCTAGGTTACACGGGGGTGAAAAATTTTCTAAATTAGATCTTTCCCGAGCCTATAATCAGCTGGTCCTAGATGAGTCATCGAAAAATTTAACTTGCATAAACACACACAAAGGCCTTTTCCGGTTTACGAGACTTGTGTTTGGATTGTCGAGCGCACCGAGTATTTTTCAGCAAACAATGGAAAAGTTGCTTTCTGACATTCCCGGAACGTGTATATTCTTAGATGACGTGTTAATTACGGCCCCTAATCAAGAAATGCACATGGAAAGACTAGAACAAGTGCTTAGTAGGTTTAGAGATGTAGGTTTTTGTTTAAAGTCAGAAAAATGTGAACTTTTCCAAGATTCAGTAGAATATTTAGGTTTTATAATAGACAAAAACGGGTTACACAAGTCTAAAACTAAGGTTGAAGCTATATTAAATACAAATTTTCCCAAGAACGTTTCTGAACTAAAATCATTCTTAGGAATGTTGAACTACTACAGATCGTTTATTCCAAATGCATCTAGTATTTTGCATCCTTTGAATGCGTTGCTTAAGAAAGACGTTAAGTGGCATTGGGGGCAAGAGCATATAATTGCTTTCAACAGAATTAAAGATGAGTTATTTTCCGATCGTGTCCTGGCGCATTACAACCCCGAGTACCCGACGATCCTCACGGTGGACGCGGGCCCGGCGGGGCTCGGCGCCGTGCTGTCCCAGACCCAGCCCGACGGCACCGAGCGCGCCGTCGCCTACGCGAGTCGCTCACTCTCACCGAGCGAACGTAACTACGCACAGATACAGAAGGAGGCAACTTCTATCATTTTTGGAATTAAAAAATTTCATTACTATCTGTATGGCCGATCAACTCCATTTATCCTTAGAACGGATCATAAACCGCTTGTGTCAATTTTCGGGAGCAAAAAGGGGGTTCCCGAAATGGCTGCAAATAGGCTGCAGCGTTACGCATTATTTTTATCTGCGTACAACTTTAATATTGAATATATTAAGAGTGAAAATAATACTGCGGATTTTTTGTCTCGAGCAGTAAAACAAAGAAAAATATCTGACAAACAATTTCAGGGTGTAAGTTTTGAAGATGAATCAGTATACGTAAATTTTTTGTCTGATTTGAAACCGTTAACAATTGAAGACATTAAAAAAGAAACACTGAAAGATCAACATTTAAAGAAAATCGTGTACTATTTACAAAATGGTTTTCCAAAAAAAGAATCTGATCCGGATCTGAAGCCATATTTTCTCTGCCGTTTTGAATTGGCTTTAGAAAAAGGTTGCATTTTAAGAGGCCATAAACTATTAATCCCATCAGTTTACAGGGAACAGCTCTTACAAGAACTACACAATTCTCATTTAGGTGTAGTTAAAACAAAGGCAGAAGCCCGCAAGCGTATGTGGTGGCCTAAAATAGACAAACACATAGAAGAAAAGATAGGTTCGTGTAACATTTGTAACACGTTAAGAACCGCTCCGCCTATGGCACCGCTCGCTCCGTGGCCTTACCCCGCGCGGCCCTGGGAGCGCGTGCACCTCGACATGGGCACCGTCGCCGGGAGAAACTTCCTAATATTAGTGGATGCGCACTCCAAGTGGGTTGAGTGTTATGCTATGTCACAGACGGATTCCATGAGTGTCATTGTTAAATTAACCAGCACGCGTAGCACAGTATGGCGGTGACAAGATATAAATGACAGCTACTTGCAACAAATTGTGTGATACCAGTTGTCCTCACAAACGCTAACATGGCCAACACGAAATAATCACTACAAGATGTGAGTTACAATTTTGACAGCGAGATTGGAAGATTTGTCTTATTTCCTAACATGGGTGTACCAATTTATCCACACATGTCTCAGTTTGACATTTGTTTAGGTAGCATTATATCACTCAAGTTCGAAGGTGGTGATAACATGTGACACAAATAATTATTTGTTTAGTTTTTGTTAATTTCATCCTTGCTCTACAAGAAGAGATGCAGGAAAGGAAAATTACTATAATACTTATAGGGAGGATGATCCGGGACTCTAATAACCCGTTGGAAATGCTTTAAAAACAACATTTGTCAAAACACACATCCTCTTTTTTATTTGACTAAAATTATACATGAGAGTATATTACTTATATGTAGCGGTGTTAGCTCAGACGGGTAAGCGCCCGCCCCTCACGGAAGAAATGTGGATTCAAAACCTGTCGCTCACATGTGCTAAGAAGTTAGATAGATAGACATTAGTTTGTTTGGAAGCAACTCAGTGCATATGTTTGCCCTTAGGAACAAACCACTGATTTTCAGTTGTCTCCCATATACTTTAAGTTTGCCTATTCACGCCAAAGTATGTAGGTAATGAAGTGGCTAATTGAATAGTTTGAATGCTAAATGTGGAGTTCACGAAATGTAAATCATATACATTGAATAGGTCCGGCACACCGGGCAGTCAGCGACTGATGCTATGATCACTGGTTGTCCTTTCACCACAGCGACAAACACTAGTTAGGCTTTATTATTTATCAACAACACACTAACTAAAATGAAGTGGCTAATTGAATAGTTTGAATGTTAAATGTGGAGTTCAAGAAATGTAAATCATAATACAAACTGTACATTTAATAAGTCCGGCACACCGGGCAGTCAGCGACTGATGCTAATCCTTTCTCCACAGCGACAAACCCTAGTCAGGCTTTATTATTTATCAACAACACACTAACTATAAAAAAATAAGTGGATATGCTAGCATGTACAACTAAATTAAATGGTTATAAAAATATAATATTTTCTTTAGGTAAGTAAAACATTTATTAAACTTTTAATTAATAAATTATAAAAAGTATACTATTTCACACACCATAAAAGCATATTAGGTATTCTTAGTTATCAACTATCACAATAATCACTCTGAACTTGGCTTATATCAGTCATCAAATAGGTCTCATAGTATGTATGCCAAGTTTTTCAACTTTTTCAGTTCGGTGCCGCTCCGGTTCATTGTATCACCACAAGGTTGCTGATGTCATCTGACCATCTTCAGGTGGTTTCTGCCAACAAGAGCTCTCCAACCGTGTCTAGGCCATCATTTTCTGACCGGTTTTGACCATCTTCCGTCTTGCCTACGAGCCAATTTCAATGTTCTGTAACAAACAAAAATGTTTCATTAGATTTTAGTTATACTTATGAACTAAGATTATGACTCCTATTGTCATCTTCATCATCATAGCCCATCACGTCCTCACTGCTGGGGTACAGGTTTCCTTCCAATGAATGGCCTAGTTGACCAAGTACTGCCAAGTGAAAAAAGTTTTTTGAGTTGTTTTGTGTGCATGTGCCCAATTATAATAACATGTGACTGGTACTGGCACTTACCTACTGTTTTTTCCTTCCATTGATTATACAAATATTATTCAGTCAGGCCGTGGGACAAGCATCGTAGATGATATTCTGTTGCGCCCATCAGAATCCTGCCCGAGCTTTTGTCTCAAGGCCTTCTAGCTCCTGGGGCCGGGTAAACGGTGGGTGGGTCATCAGTCAGGTGGCATGCTGTTTTGTTCTTCGTCTCATGGAGCCGGTGCATAGAAATCGTCTGCCGAAGAACTCCCAAGGAATCTGATCGTGCTTGGTCGGGAGCAAGCTCGGTCGTATATTATTTCATGTGACGACGTCCAAGAAACTCAAGAAAGTAGTTAATGAGTCCATGGGGTAGCGCAATGCAAAAATGCAATGGTAATATTATCAAAATATTTCACTCGAACGCACCAAACAGCGAAAATTTTCTTCAAATTTGACGTTTGGTGACATTTAAATTGTCAAAAAACCATAGACAATACAAACAAGAGCCACAAATGAGGGATTTTCAAAAAAAAGAACGAATGAAATACATATTTCCACAGAGCAGAAAAGTTTCAGTGTCACTGTGGCTTATATCCAATCACACAACTAAAATGAGTCCCATGTACACCCTATGCTAACATTTAAGACTGATATCAAAAAGTGACTCAATTTAATCAGTCACTTCACATGTTGTCTTATTATGGCCATACTAGCCGTGCTGTGCATTTAGTACATTTGGATTGCCGCGTACTTTGGTTACGGACAATGCGTCAAATTTTTGTTCGGCCCAATTCGAGAATTTTTGCCAAAGCAATGGTATAAAACATTTAACGATAGCACCATATCACCCGGCATCTAACGGTCAGGCTGAAAACAGTGTAAAAACCGTTAAAAAGGGTATTAAAACTATTATACTGTCAGAAAGTTCAAACATGAATAAGTTTCACATTAAACTCAATAAATTTTTGTTCGACTACAGGAACTCTGTACATTGCACAACAGGTTTTACGCCGGCGCAATTATTAATGGGTAGGTGTTTACGATCGAAGCTCGATTTGTTGCAAATCGGCAGTGACGTCACTAACTCTAATGATGCTCAGCCGCCGCCACCATCGGCCCGCGAGTGTGACTCATCAACATCAGTCGCCGAAGCCAAAAGTAATGTGTTAAAAAAACAGATCTCACAATGTAATCAATTTGGCGGGAAAAGACAGATAAAGTTCACTGATGGAGATACAGTTTTAATAAAATCATTTTATAACAATGGCACCAAACATACCTGGGTGAAGGGTATCATAAATGAGGCTATCGGGAATAGAATGTATAAAGTATTTGTGCCACATCTACAGTTACATTTAAGAAAACACGTAGACCAATTATTAATGTATAAAGGTAACGACCGGTCTAACGAATCGGAATATGTGGGTGAAATCCCGATAGTATCGGAACACTGTATGGACGTTCTCGTAAATGAGGATGGAGAGAGTCAAGCCAGCAGCAGCCGCGACGACCGCGGGGAGTGCTCGGCAGCAGCGCCGCGGCCAGGCGCGCCCGCCGCCGCCGCCGCCGCCGCCGCCGCCGCCGGGAGCAGCGCGCCGCCATCGCCGCCGCCCGCCCGGCAGCAGCCCGACCAGGCGTCGGAACCTGCCCTACTAGATACTCCTAGATCACCTCAACCACAACCCCAAGATGGGAATGAAAGTCATGATGACCGTCGTTACCCAATTAGGTCAACTCGAAATCTAAATATTAATTATAAGTTGTAATGATAGATTAATAACTATTATATGTAGGTATATACTTTTTTGTCCATTTCTATTATAGATTGTCTATTTATATTATATACGCATGGTTATGTTTTTTTTGATGTACTTATAAGAAGTTTAAGTCATTTTGTTAATTATAGGTGGAGGGATGTGATATTTGTATGTGTGGGTAGGCAGTCTGTTTCCAATAAACGACACGTATCGTTGTATCTCTGTGTTTTAATTCGATAATTTACTTACAAATATAATAAAAAGACGCCTGTGATGCTTGATCAATAAGCGCTCTTAGTGTGTGTGTTTTTCCATACTTTGAAGTAACTGATATCAAGGCAGTCGCTAAAAGAACCTGTGCGCTGTTACAGGTGTTTGTGATGGTCTGAGTCTTCAATGTCAACGCTTCATCTTTCTCAAGTTCTTTTTCAGCTGTTCTCACGTTATCGTACGTAACGTGTAGTAAGGTATGATGACGTCGACCACATTTCCTACAGCTTGTGTTTGAGCGACAGTCTTTCAGTCTGTGTCCCTTGACTAGACAATTAAAGCAGATCTCGTTTTCTTTTATGAATTCTTGTCTTTGTGGTATATCTAGTGCGGCAAATTCTTTACAGTGGCAAACATAATGATTCTTGTGACAAAAAGTGCATTCTATTGTGTGTTCTACTTCAGTGACAAATGATTTTACGGATGTAGCCTTTTGTGTTTGTGGTGGTGGTCTTATGTATTCTGGTTTGTATGTAATTTGTGATTTCGACATCATTTCCATTGATCTGAATCTAGTTTCTAAGTACGCAGATAGTTGTGTGAATGTGGCTATGTCAGTAGAAGATCCAAGTGACTGTTCCCAAAGCTTGTGAGACTCTATATCGAGCTTTGCAACAACAATGTGTACTATAATCGCATCCCAGCTACAGGTATCAATCTGAAGGTTTTGTAATGAATTTAGGCATTCCTTTGTGGTGTCGAGTAAATCTTTTGTACTTCGAACACATTCATTCGATATTTTCTTCTGATTGAGTAGGCGATTCAGTATTGTGTTTACAATAATTCGTTTGTTATTGTAACGATCCTCTAATGTTTTCCATGCGGCGTCATAGTTTGCATCTGTGAGTGAGAAGTGCTTTAGTAATTGTTGGGCTTCTCCTGTTAGGCTAGATTTCAGGTAATGGTGTTTCTTTATCTTTGATAATTCAGTGTCATTGTGTATTAGTGCTATGAATAAATCTCTGTAACTCATCCAATCATTGTAATTTCCGGAAAAAGTGGGTATCGGTATGGGCGGTAACTTTGTGCGTTTGATAGAAGTTGTGTCATTATTTGCAGTATTTTCTGTTGAACACTGTTGTGTATCTTTCTTTGTGAGTTCTATCAAACAATCTTTGAGTAAAGTTTTAAGTTCTAAGTAAGCCTCTTCCGTAGTATCGAAATTCTCGTGTATGTCAAGTCTTATTTCTGCTAGGACCTCATCTGTGACTGTATTATTGATTTCGTTGTATTGTGTGTTAAACAATGTCCAATAGCTTTCAAGTGTTTCCATCCGTGTTTCGATGTAACCCACTGTGTATCTAGTCTTAGGCGTCTTCTTAGTGTTACTTAATAGCTTAGCTATTCTTTCTGATAAGAGACGTTGTGATTGACAAAGTTTCGCCATAGTTGCAATTCAGTCCGAAATCAATAATAAAACTTCAAATTTTCAAAGTTCAAAATTCGTTGAAATTTTGTCAGAGTCCAAAATCGCAGAAATTTTTCTAAGTGTTTGAAAATACACCGGGATCAAAGGTCAACTTGAAAACAAGTGACGATTGCTCTGGTAATCTTTTTACTTACCCAGAGATCACGACTTTACCACTATTTCACTTTATCACGTTTCACATTTGTCATAGGTATGGGCGTTATTTCACGTCACTATTTACAATAACTGGCTACGGGACATGTAACCGAATAACCAGTTTCTAGATATACGACAAGCTAGTGATTTTTGTAACCTAGTGATTTTTGTAAACTGGACATGGGCGTTATTTCACTGTCACTATTAACAATACGTTATACGACAAACTACTAGTGACTTTTGTAATCTAGTGATTTTTGTAAACTAGGTATGGGCTTTATTTCACGTCACTATTTACAATACGACAACCTAGTGACTTTTGAAAATATACCTCTGCCCTCATACAAAAACATACCTAAAACAACTCCCCCTAAACCACTCCCCAAAACACCTTACGATTGCCGAGATATTTACAGATTTAAATTTCCATTTATCCACCAAAATATTTTGTATGTACATACCTAACTGTATAGTTACAAAACTACTTTGACGAACACCAGTTTGGAATAAGTAACGTAGTCAATGCAATATTTTCGTGTCATTATAGTAATACTTCGGTAAAATAACTTGTATCTAAAATCACCGGTTGAGGAAATAGCTAGTTACAAAAATAGCTAGTTATAAAAGCTAGTGACGACTTCGACGTCACCGGTTACGTTACGTTTCGTGAAAATCACGTAACGACCCACACCTAATTTGTCACTTTTAGTATTGCACTTTTTACATTTATCCGGCTCGAAGGACCAAATAGTTAAGAAAAACACTTTAGTAAGGTTCACACACAAGTTTTATTTGAAGTATAGGAAGTATTATATGGTAGTTGCTAAACACAACCATACCGCGATGTAGCATGTGTCACACCAGCGCCATCTAGTGAGAATTGCTGTTAACAATTTCTTTAAACACAACCTTTGTCTGGTGGAGAACTAAAGTATTTAAATTAAACTCTTTTTATACAATAAATAGCTATAAGTAAGTAAACTTACACATAAATCACTGATGTAAGTATTACCTCTACTTCTTTTATTCATCGTCGATTACGATTGTATTATGATGTTCAGACCGTCATTGTCACTACAAGGTACCTGTCCCTAAGGTAGTCGATCGTACGTAGTCTCAACTTACTTTCATCATCAGTTATTTGACAGATAAGACCGGCCCATTGCCACGCTAAGCCCGACTGGGCTAACACCGCACCGCTAGGTAACCCTTATGATATCTGATGCGATCCACGCAACACACAATGAAATAAGTCGCTAACTATTGCGACACTATACAACTATAGCTACGAGTAGCTAAGCTTTCTTACATGTATGTGAGATTAGAGTCTAGAATCTAGATTATGCTAGTGCATTGCAGATTGCGCGAGGTACCTGAGACTTTGAGGATTACAAGATTACCCGACTGCTGCTACAAGTAGGTAAGTACCTGCAGTAGTACATACCTAGCTACTTCAAAGGGCGAAACAATTTACAATTTTAATTTACTTCAAAGATTTTTTACTCTCTTTTACTTAGATTTTAACGTTATTTCCTCGGAATGAAACCTCTCAGATTGACGGACGTTATTACGCAATAAGCAATTTTAAAGTCAAATGAGCTTCTTTGAAAAAATGACCGTTTATAAATACGAGTAATAAGGCCTTCGCGGGCAATTTAAAATCAAAGTCAACATCAGAGGGCGCAATTATTTATTGATAAGCCCCGCCTGCGTACTAACAGTGGACTTTAAAACTTTAAATAAGACATGGATCAAGTAAATAAAAATATTTATTATGAAAATATGGAATGTTCGATTTCGATTTCTATGAGTTAAGGCTCTAGTTAATGAGCATAACTCGAAAATGAATGACGCAATCACACTGGAGCGGGTCCACTCATCACACACTCCGGACGCGTCCGCACGCAAATAATACCCGAAAACGATGCAAACAAAATTAACATTTCGCAATAATAATGCCGACAGACACAACATCCCGGTGGGAATTTTTCAACAAAAGGCTCAAAGGTTGGTATTTTAAACAGTATGCTTAAATATTCCCGCCACGTAGGCGAAGAGATCGCGTCTTTTTCAGCATTTTCAGTGAGTTTTCAGGCTGAAGTGTCGAGATTTGCATCACAAAGTGGCGGGATGCGCTGTTTATCTCGCGCAGTGTGCTTGAGTCGTTTGTGTCCCGTCAAAGAGACGTAAGGTGGAGAAAACGTGCCTTTTTGTTGGAAATAAAATTTAACTGCAACTAGTGGTGGCCCTTGATTGCGTCGATATCGATAAAAATACAGACATCGCGTTTATTGCACACTTCTCGGCGCGCGGAGCGGGAGAAGGCTGAATAATTGTTGAATTCAGTATTTCAATGGCTCTCCAGTGATTTCAATGGAGATTTAGTAGTTATTGAAAGTTAAGTATTTTTCTTCGTTTCAATGCAATCGGGTAAGTACCTATTTTTCTTTTCTGTTGTTTACCATAAAGTTTCGTTGTTAATGCTATACGTTTATCTGCACTATGGATACTAAGGATACTGTCTACTAATGTATGTATGACATGTACCAAATATCGAATTCTAATTGACTATGTCTATCCTTGACGCAATCTGTGTTGTCACGCCTTGAGTGTGATTCATTGTATGTGTGTGTACTACAATGCCACCGATACATTACGGGTCCCTTAAACAAGTAATGTACACTTCAAATAGCCGTTTCACCCACCCAGCATGGTGATATCTGTATACGTATCATTTCTGAAATTCTGAAATGATACGAGGTGTGATGACACAGTTACTGTTGCAATAAGTATCGACACCGGGCCCGCCCGCCCTCCGCCCGCCCTAGCCGAGGTAGGCGCTGCAGGCGGCGGCGGCGGCGGTGGCGGCGGTGGCGGCGGCGGCGCGGCGAGCCGGAACACGTGTGTGTGCCATCGGAATATTTACGATGACCGAAGGCTGGAAATGCCGATTTCCAATGTCAAGAAATCTGCTGCTGTCTTTACAACTAGATATGGACCGTTTTTAACGAATGGAAATTAGTATATGCTAGGAGTCAGTATAAGTCAACTGCTAACAGTAATTTGTAAAAGTGTCGGATTCCCAACACAATAAAACTTTAGTAAAAACTGCAGAACTAACGGAAAATAACATTTGTCCAGCCAACTTTCTGAAATAGGGCACTAAAGTGTCATTTCTGGTCGTAACAGACAAAACGAACGTTAGAAAGATGGCCCATTAGCGGTTGGTCACAAAGTTCCTCGGTAGATAACTGCAGGCAGCTCGCTCGCCGGACGTCGCGGGGAAATTAGAACAAATTACTAAAACACTGGCGACTAACAATTAAACTCGTATTGACTAAATGGACGCTGGTCTTGAAGCCTCGTTGGCGTGTGTCGTGTGTTGAAACTGTGTACTGGGTGTCTAATAGGTAAAAAAAATATTGAACTACTACAGAGCTAATTTTGCTATATTCTACCAATGTAAACCAAAACGAGAAAGTCTCCAAAGTTATTAAGTATTTTTAACCGACTTCGAAAAAGGAGGAGGTTCTCAATTCGTCTGTATGTATGTTTTTTTTTTTTTTTTATGTATGTTCATCGATTACTCAGCCATTTATGGACCGATTTTGAAAATTCTTTTTTTGATGTATTGGGTTGAGCTCAGGGGTGGTCCCATTTTTTTTTCAGAATTTTATTCCACCCCCAAGGGTGGGTAAAGGGGTAAAAACAGGGGTATAAATTTCCATTTTGGGCACTTATCAACCGATTCTTATGAAATTTATAACGTAAATATTGTTATTATAACAAAAAGATATGATGGTGACCTTGAGCTGATCTGATGATGGAAACGGAAGGCAGTCAAGGGAACTCCTCAACGGTATATAGCAACTACCTCGTGTTTGGGCTCGAATGATTCGTATTAACGAGTAGGACATATTGGTATCATTTGCATCTTACTTTTGATTGATAATTATTGCAAATAAACTAAAAATAACAAAATAAAATAATAATTTTAAAAAAATTAAAAACCGACTTCAAAAAACCACTAAAACGTAAGAAATAATTTAAGGTTTAGACCAATCCTAGGTCACAGTATAAATATACCTAAGCAGGTACTGTTCTTTTTTGAAGTTGGTGCCATATTTCTTCAGATTAACTACTTTGTCACTGCACCAACATCAAAAAAGAACAGTACCTGCTTAGGTATATTTATACTGTGACCTAGGATTGGTCTAAACCTTAAATTATTTCTTACGTTTTAGTGGTTTTTTGAAGTCGGTTTTTAATTTTTTTAAAATTATTATTTTATATATACTCTTATCTAATTAATTCTGTATCTACAACGAAAAAAAAAACAATATTTTTCCGCAAAGACATATTAATATTTCGATCGAACTTCGAAGGTATCCAAATCGAAAACATCAATTTGAATGCAAAAAGGAAACACGAAACCAATTTAAAATAGCAATCAAACAATTTTCATTACAAATCCCCCTAAGTCCGCTGGGCGCTGGCACTCTTTTTAGAATTTGTTTCGCGAGCCGCTCCAGCCCGCAACTAGATTTGGGCATCAGATTTGCATAGCGCCCGTTCGATGGACGGTACTCCGGGCGCATGCCACTTCACAGACATTGTGCAAGCTACGGAACAGAGATACAGGGTCAGGGGTGTTTGAGTGCTAGACTTGATTGTGTCTATCTGCATGCGTGTAACAGCTGAAGGTGGTCGGTTAATCAAGTGGGTTCGGCAGTTATGGTTCATGCGGATGGTGGAGAGCAGACGCACTAAGTTGTACTATAATTCCTACATCCGCTTGGACTAACACCATTAGCTGGGAACTAAATCCTATAGTTCATCATTCATCCTTCCGTCCGGCATTGAGGGGTCACTCTATACGCAAGCTACGCCTCTATGTCGCTGTATTTACTTAGTTCGTTAGTTTTTCGTCAGTATAGAGTGACCCCCTGGTCCCGCAAGTGGCAGGCCCCGCGCCCCGCGACGCAGGTATCCGCACGCGCGTGTAAGTCAATTTGCCTGCGTAATAGACCACAACGGGACCTAACAAAGGAAATTATTTTTTCCCCACAGCGGGGATTTTTGTAATTTCCGACTATTTCGCGGAGGCGTTTAGTTTAATAGTTTTTAGTTTAAAACGTGACGTGAGGGGGCAATTACTGCGACGTGTTGCGGAAAAAGTTTAATTTAATAACGCCTGCGCGGCGCCGAGAGAGAACACTTCCAGCAACTTTATAAATTACACTCACCGGTTACTGAAAACGCTGAAACCTTCGGAAAATAAAATGTAACAATAGAAATTGTTGATTTGTAGTTTATGAGAATCGAGCGGCGCCAATACTGCAGAAATACAATAAAAAAACAAAACAACTTTTATATTTATAATGAACATCTGGATAGGTACCAGCTAACTATTTAATATTTGTCATTAAAATTAATTTTATAAATGGTGTGTGTTGTCCAACACCTAAAAGGTCCTCTCCTCAGCTTACACCGCTACAATGAGGTAGCATCCACCCACCTGACGTGGCACTGATTTTCGGTCCAGCTGTTTCACGAATTTCCAAAAGCCGTAGAACAAAACTTGTTCAGAATGAGCCCCTGAGGCCCTGAATCAACCGCCTTTTGGCTTAGATTTAGATTTAGATTTGTTTATTGATAATTATTCATTACATGTCAATATTAAATAAACAGTAAAAGTGATACATAAGTATACCAAACTTTAAAATTAAATAATTAGATCCAGAAATAGTCACAATGTCAAAATAAAATAGAATATTAATACGAAAATTAATCTAGTTTCAATGTCACAGTATACCACTTTGGCAGCAATCTGTATATGCCTACTGACAGTGCCTAGTAACACAGTTAGGTCGTTGTTTAGGGCTTGTTCCACAATGTCTGGGTAGTGGCTACCTGTGAGATAAAATACATGCTGTCACTGTCAAAAAAATAATAACAGAAAGTGACAGCATGTATTTTACCTCACAGGTAGCCACTAACCAGACATTGTGGAACAGGGGCTTAATATGCTAAAACATCAATTAATATCTTCACACAAAACATGTTTAGCCAGCATTTCATATAAGGGCGTCTGGGACACCTTTCACCAGACACGCTTAACCCGCAGATCGTTTAAACCTCAAACCCCGAGTTTGCAGAATCACACACGGATAATTATCCGCGACGACTGTCTTCAGACAAACGTCACACACAAAAAAGCGTGGATTTTTCTTTGTATTACCGAAGAGTGGAGGTCGCTGACGGGGCGATGCGAGGCGTCGCTGTGCCAAGAGATAATGAGGACATTGTGCAAACATTATAAATATATTCGAGAGTAAGTATGTAAGTACAAAGTTTTTGTGTCACGGATTTTACAAAGTAAAATGATTTATTATTCTCGCTCTAACCCTTAAATCTTCATAAAATCTACCAATCCTTAATGCCATGATTCAACACAGACAGAAAAGTATGAAACCTATAACGCCCCATTTTCATCTGGAAGCTTCTAGAAAGACTGTCAAAAGTGCCGTCGCTGCTGGAGGGTTATTCTATACCGACTAAAAACGAGCTAACAAGATCTGTCATGCAAACGGATTGTTTAATACAACGATATAGAGTCGTGGCTCGTGAAGCAGCGCTCCGAAACTCAGTTTTTCGTCATATAGAGTGACCCCCAGAGCGCGAGCCGTCACGTGGCGCGGACGTCATTATCCGGACGCCATTGTAAGGGTAATGAGCGTCGCGGCGGCGGCGGCGGCGGCGGAACCGGTTCATTAAAACCACAGTTAGCGGTGACGATGGTATAACTGACCCATTGTTCAATGCAAGATGTGGGTATTAAATAATCCTATAAAAATTTACACCTTATTTTTTATGTATTACGTCTTCTGACGGCTGCAGAGCTGACTTTTAAAGGAAAGTAATTGAAATGGCGACATTCAAAATATGAAACTCGGGTAGAGTGGGACATCCTCCGGTTGAATGTAGGCACCGATCTTTACATGACAGGTAGCTGCGACAGCGAGCAGAGACAGGCAGCAAGTAGAGTGTTGTATCGCTCCTCAAGAAATGAAGGCATAAATATATTAATTAATCTTAATCTGGTCTTAATTTACACAAGTTGTCGTCGTACATAACTTTTATATTCTCCAAGCATTATTTATTACATAATTGTAATCAGTTTATCAAAATCAAATCTGGCTTTCAGCGAGTCTTAAATAAATGAAATTACTAAGGAAGATTTGTTATTTTGTAAAAAGATATCGAATAACTTTTGAAGGTAGTAATATGAGCTGTTCATTTATGTATTACGTATAATACTTTACGGTAACCGCCTGAATCTTCAGAGTTTGGATATTCAGAGCAATAAATAGGGAATGAGCTTCACCGACTGCGCACAGGTAGTAGGTAGTTTACAGGTTTCAGGCTGGAGGTACTCACGCATATCGTATATTTTTATAGGCCATCGGGAGAAAATAGGTTTTATGTTTGCTCAAAAAAAGGCTGAACGATGTATTTTTTACAATATTTTTTTATTGGATGGGCGCTATGTAGGTATACTTTAGACTTGTTAATTTAGTATGAGTAATTATATTATTATATTACCATGACAATAATTATTCTAAAAATATAATAACACAATACGCTTTCTGCTGATAAAGTTAATGGGCACAATTATGTACCTATAGGTACAAAATGGGTAAATAAAGTGGCTTTCTCAAGAAGTTGATTGCAATGGATACATTGAGTATGTTTCCTGGTAGATTATTTCTCCAGATGCACGTTGTTTGATGTTGGCCACGAGCTGGCCGGGTCACACACGAGCCAGTTGGAGCTTCATTTACTGAGCCAAATAAAAACTCCTGACACACTTTCCTTTGCTAAATATCAGCGCCAAATGTTCAGTTTACATTCGCAAAGTCAATAAACATCAGACAGGACCTCGCTGATTACAGATCTTAATAGCGTCACAGGATTTAATTTTAAATATTTTGTTAAATACCAAATGATATTAAAACTGGTTGTTGGCAACATAAAATATTACTAATATGAGTATAGTAATGTTCAATAGTTCGCAATCAGGGGCTAATGCCCACTTCAACTACCACCACCTTAACTAGCTGTATGTACCAATTCAACTGCAACCACTCACTGCGACACCTAGCTGCCTCGCGATGCACTTAGCGGACTCGGCTCCGCGTGGCACGGGAGCCGCGTTAATACCCATTGAACCGAAGTAATGGACCAAAAGTTGATAACATTATCGTTTCTATCTTATGCTAAATAGTCTTGTTGTGCTCGGCTTTTTGGCAAACAACTGAGTGCGGAATAAAAACGCTTAAGTGCGAAACTTTTTTACGATCACAGTATTGTACATAATAGTGTGGCGGTCGATACGTAATCACTCTCCAAGTGCCCATTACGGCTGAATTTCTTCAGGCTAATAGGTGTTCAACTAATTTTCTGGATAGGGAGTACCTACCTACATAATTAAACGCACTAAGTACCTAGACGAGTATCTAATTCAGTGAGACATGAATACACTAGTCATCAACTCATCATGTATCATTAATATTAATGATAATTGTCGAGATTTACCTGCTGATGGAGGAGGGGGGGAGGGTAATTAAGATGCTCCGAGAGGTCTCGCGGAGTCAGCCGACAATGAGCCTGAATTTAGCGCAATTCATTACTCCATCCCGGCCCACAGACGTCTGTAGCCACTCCGCGCGTCAATGCTACAGTAAATTATAGCTACAAATAAATACGGAACTTAATAGAAAACCTGTCAGCTGCGCTATTTTTCTGGTTAGCTTTTAATTTCTTAAGCTGTGGGGCTCCCTCGACTGCCATAAATCGTAGTGGAGTAAAAGAGGTGATTTATACCGCAGAGTTGGAAACCGCGGGCCGCTAGGGCGGCCGCACACCGGCGCAGGTTGACACATAAACATCTCCTTCTTGCTCTTGGTAACAACATTTATCTCTTTCTCATTGCAAGTATTCCCACTATCACTGCCATACCTCAATCGATTTACCTCATCGAGCCAATAAAAGTTATTCCAGAGTGAATTTTATTCATAAATCGGAGCCAGTGTGCGGCAGCCCTAACATTTATGTGAAGTTTTCTATACAGTGTCGTGGCTCAACGTCCGTAGTTACGGCACGACCGTGTTGTACCGACGGACGCGTGACTGCGAGCCGCGGACCACTCATTCATTTATTTATAATATCATATCAGTTTAAAAAATCTTAGCGGTGCATAGTGGCCCATGCCTCCAATGTGCCACTATGTGTGAAGAAGTATCAGTTAATTATTAATGGCTATAAATTATTAATACAATATGGATAACCCGAACAAATTATCATCCTTAATAAATTTATCGATAATTAAATCGATGTAACACCGCATGTATCGTACCTATACCCATCGGACCTTTTAAAAAATATCAATAGGTAATTAGTCCACCTTTTGTACACTTATATTTTATATTTGTGCAATAAAGTATCAAATAAATAAATAATTCATAATATTTTTCAAAGCTAGAAAAGATGCGACTGCAGAGCTCCTTATTTCAGCCACGTATCATAGTTACCGTGCGGTTTCCGGACATCGGCAGAGCTCGTAAATTTCAGGGAACTTATCGAATGTTGGCAAATATTGCCAGTTCTTAGCTGAAATATTACAATGATGGCGGCCGCGGAAGTGCTTTATGGCTCGGTTTGCGAAACCTGCAAGCTGCAAGGGATAAGCAAAAATTGGGATGTCCGATAGTTTTTTTATTTATTTATTTATTTATTTAAAGGAAAACTTACAGCTAGAGATATCAGTAAAAATAGCAAAGTATGAAACATACAGCCAATTACAAGTTTCCACATGTAAGAAACAAAATATTGCCATTATGCCTAATAAGTTCTACTTATTTCAGTGAATAGTAATAAATAAAAGTAAGAAACATTAAAATAGCCTTAAATAATAACTTTACGTAACTATAAGTGAGATTACAATTAAATGAAGTGAATGTGCCTATTACACAAAATATCTATATAAATATCTACCTACTTAACAAATTTTGAGCTGAATTTGTCGGTCAGACAGAAGTATGCCATTTTAGGGTTACTAACAAATAAGTCAAGACCTGGGTATTCTCTGGTCAGGGAGTTAAATGATCGTGAGGCTCTTAAAAGAAATGAGTTCTGTCGGTAGTTTGTGTGAACTACTGGTACATGCAAAATAGTCTTTTGTCTCATTTGACGATCGGGGGCTAATATGTTAATTTTACCTAATAAATCCGGACAGTCAATTTTATTTTGAGCAATCTTTAAAATAAATGCGATGTCTGCTGCGTCACGCCGTATATAGAGGGGCAATAAATGAAATTTGTTACACATAAATTCGTAATGACCTTTAGGGATTCTGAATTTATAACGTAAGTATTTAATAAATTTTATTACCTATTTTTAGGTAGGTATACGATGAGAGTTTCAACCACTGAGCATGAATTGATTTGTAGACCTCGCGAGTAAAATGTAGTTTGTGCTACTAGGTTTTATTAAATAATTGCGAAAGTAAAGTATGGTAATAAAACTCATCTGTTCATAAACGATTGTGTCTGGTCTGTGAAGGGGGTGGGTAACTTGGTAGTGAGGGGGCGAGGATCGAGATACACCGAGCGGTAATTACCTCTGCTAAGGCTTGTAATTGTGTTATTAACAAATAAAAAAGGTTAAACCACCATAAAAATTGTCAATCTGTAGGACTGAATGATATCTGTTCATTGAGAAAAAACTTCTTCACACTACTTCAAAAATGGTGAATCTATTTTTACTTGTCTTTTTCTCTAGTAAAGTTTGAAGTAAGTACTTATTACAAAATGGAAATCCATTACATACCTACTGAACTCTTTTATATGAAGATAAACGTGTTCTGTTGATAATGTTATAAAAATTAAACTGGAGAGCAACAAACAAGTTACACGCAAGTGCAGCGCAACACAAATCAAGAGAGCCGCAACTACTGAAACTAACACGAGAAAAAGGAAACTCAATAGCTTTTAACTAGTTCTTTTTGCTTATTTTACTCGGCGGTTTCGATAAAAATTCAATTTCTTCGCTGTTCCGCGCTTCGAAGAATGAAATAATGGCGCGTGATATAGTTGAGGGGATCTTTGCGCGACACTAGCCAAATGAGCTTTTGTACGGAGGAAATGTATAAGAAAGCTTGAAGCAACCTGCAGAAATTTTACTTTTTGATTAACATTCTAATTTTAATATAGTATGTAACGCTATTTTGCGAAGAAAACTCTACAAAATATCTAAACCTCTACAAAAACAGGGCAAAAACACCGGTCCGAGAGCACACTAATGAAAAAACACGATAAAGCGCCATCTTCCGGAAAAAGACAAATAGATTGGGCCGAGTCTCGCTCCAGCGCCGCGGCATAAATCAGATCAGGAACACCGTTATAAATTTCTTGGTCAAGAAATTGGCCGTCCCCGTGATATATGCCGTATCCTCGTCAAGGCGCTCGCCTAATATACGGCCCGCAATATCTGGCTCGATGAAGCCTCCGTCAACCGGGAAAGTGTTTCTGAACGCGCCACATATTTTATATGAGTAAAAAATATCGTTTGAATAGTCCGCGCATCCGTCTTCTGACCCTCCCGTTTTTGTACGAGATTATCTCGTGTGAGAGAGATTGTTTTATACACAAATTTTCAGTTATCAGTTACAGTTTCAGTGACTGAAATAAATTCAGACAACTTATAACATTTTGTCCCCACATATTATTATTATTACATGTTCAACTTTGACAAATTTATGAGATTCATCGATGAGAATGCGGTGGTTTTTACAATAAATCTTTCAGAATCACCAAGCTTCTGTTACATACATACATACATAATAATGTCTCTGTAGTAGTTAATACGTCGTGTGACTCGTCTGTCTGCACTGCAACATTCTAAATTTATCAAAATTCGTATTAAATATTACCTTTATTTGCCCTACAATGTTTAATTTAGTTGTCATCGTTGGAATTCAATGATAAAATGCAAACCGCGATAGATAACAAATTCAAATGTCAGTCTTATTGTTACCTTTATTTTGGTAATTTATCGGTAGTTAAAAATAAAATTATGAAAATAAAAACATTACCCTCCTACTTCGGCAGTCGGGTAAAAATAAATCGTATAGGTACTTAAAAAGTATACCTACATGTCATGTGTATTTATCTGTATGTAGATTTACTTACGGCAATAGATGAATGAAATGAAATAATGAAAATGTTAATTTATGTATCATTGATCTCTGTTCATTGACGACATTACATTACACTTTACAATTAAGCATGCAGTTAATATAAACAGTATCGAGTGCCTAGTTCAATATTAACTAAATAAATATTAATATATTATATGAACGCAATATTAAACAAACTGTAACCCTGCACAGGCATTCAATAACACCAATTAATGTTCATACGCAGTGTAGTTACTAATTAGGTACGTATTCTCTGTAATGAAAATCGGGAGCTTACAAACATGTGATTAGATTGTGGAATCAAATTAACTGAATAAAAATATTTTTATTTAAATATGTAGAGGTAACTTAACCTCCTAATAAGTATGTTATACTGTTAAGCTATAAGTTGTTTTGTGTTTCTGTTTATCTGTATACTTTTCAGTATTTTTATTCCGTAAGCAGCGTAATCTACTTCTGCAACTTTTTCAATTCTTAACTTTCAATCTAAGTATGACAAGTCATTAGATACCTACTTTAATTGCTTGAAACACCGCTGATTACTTTAATATTATTAATCAAAATATTATACTAATCTTAATAATATAATTAACATATTCATACATTTATCAAAAATATCCTTTGTACTGATTCAGAATGCCTTATTTACACAGCTGGTCTTCAGTGCACAAGTGTACCCAGCGCCTTAGTGCAACGGCGGGTTAGTCAATGAAAGATAATTCAATTCGATTATTTCAGCATTATTAGTGTTCTGAAACACACTCGACGCAGCTGCGACATGCCGCCACCTGTTATTAAGCAGGTAATAAGTGAATTTACTTAATACAATTGAATTAAGGCTTCGTGTGTGAAATAAAATAAAAGTGAAATACTAAGAGTATAAATTATATCAATTCCTCTACTTACTCGTATTGAACGTGTAAACGAAGTGTGTAGTACCTACGTGATATCTATCCAACCCGCGGACGGAACGACAATGGGCAATCGGTTGGTGTGATATTGTTATAAGCGCTCTTGACACGAGGACCAACAGAGGGAGACCTTAGGTAGATGCCCGGCATTAGCTGGATGAATGATGATGGAATGCTGAGGATAGTGTGGTGGAGATCCTTAGGAGAAGCCTACGTCCAGCAGTGATTACTGGCGAAAGATGTGACAGCAGGTTTACTTTCTGCTCAGTATCAGTCAACTAGAACCATAATACGCTTCCCTTGACCTCCCTCATTCGGCTACATAAGCCTGTCTAAAGCCGTCTGTCCAGTGGGTCAGACGGCGACACAACCAAAGCTACTTCTTTAGACTGTCAGCTATAAACTCCCATGCTTATCTCCAGGTGTACGCGTCATGCGGCGCGCTGTGCCTGTTCTTCACCAACGGCTACCTGCTGGGGCTGCAGGCGGTGCTGGCGCCGAGCCTGCGCGGGGGACCGCTGCGCCTCACAGCCGACCAGGAGTCCTGGATACGTGAGTGCTGCTACACCGGCTTGATTAAATTATGCCCTTGTCTCGTTGTCCAGAAGCAATTCTATCACCATACCTATATTTTTTACCACAATTGAGGCCCAATCAGATTTGGGTTCACCAGAAAACCTTGGTTAGCTTTAATCATTTCCAATTGTATCGTTCCCAGCGTCGTCGCTGATCCTGATGGTGTTTCCGTCGGAGGTGTTGTTCGGGGTGGTGAGCGACGCGCTGGGGCGGCGGCGCGTGCTGCTGGCGGCGCTGCTGCCCTGCCTGGCGGCGGTCGCGCTGCTACACTGCGCCGGCAGCTACCCCGCGCTGCTGGCCGCCTACTGCTGCGCCGGCGTGGGCGGCGGCGGGCTGTTCGTCGCTTCCATGACCGTGGCCGAGCTCACCGCGCCCCGCTACCGGCCAGCCTTCATCAGCTGCCAGCTGCTCACGCAGATCACCGCCATTGGCCTCGCGCATTACATCAGCAACTTCGTGGACTGGAGGAGCCAGATCATATACGTGGCGATCCCATGCGTGCTCGGCATGCTGGCGACTCTGACGGCGCCGGAGAGCCCGGTGTGGCTCGCGGCTAGGGGACGCTTCGAGGAGGCCAAGGCCGCGCACTACTGGCTGCACGGTGATGATGCCACTGACTCGCTGCAGCAGCTCATCAAAAACCAGGAGATGGAAATCCATGCCCGGATCCATAAAACAGACAAATCATGGAGGTGTCGAGTGTCTTTTTTAAAAGAAAAGCAATTTCTACGTGCCATGTTTTTGGCTTTCGCTGCGGCAATTTTCATCGAAAACTGTGGGAAGCAATTGTTTAACGCGTACGCCATAGACATGATCAACATGATCATGCACGAGCCCGAGCACGTGTACTACTACGCGGCCATGTTGGACGCGGTGGACGTGGTCAGCCTGGCGCTCTCCATCGTCCTCATACAGAAGTTCAACAGAAGAACTCTGCTCATGAGCCTCGGGTTTCCCGCTCTGACGTTGCTGTTCATCACCAGTTTGTTCTCCTTCTTGATGTCAAAAGACATAGTGCCTGCAAGATTCGCGTGGGTGACGCTACTGCTGCTGTCAGTGTACTTCTTCATGCTGAATATCGGCGTGATTCCGTCGCTTTACACGGTGATGAACGAGGTGTATCCAGTAGACCACCGCGGGGCGGGCGCGGCCGCCACGTCGTTGGCCTACGTGTCCGTGATGTTCGTAGTCACAAAGCTGGCCCCCGCGCTGCTGCGGGGGTGCGGGGTGGGGGGTCTGCTGGCTGCCAGCGCCGCCGTGTCTGCGCTGTCGCTGCTGGGCCTGTGCTGGCGCCTGCCGGAGACCGGCGGGAGGACGCTGGTGGACATCAGCGAGCAGCTGCGCGCGCGGGGGGTGGAGGAGGAGCGGGGGGCGTGGGGGACGCGGGGGGCGGGGCGGCACCTCGCGGGGGACGTCCGGGACAAGTTCCTCAAGACGCCGTATCCGCCGTCGCCCACCAGCTTGTTGAATGTGGAGTACGTTAGTGTGCAACAAAATTGCTGTTGATGGAGCTAAGACTAGGTAATATAGGTGTACTAAGTTCTTGCTATTTATAGTGGCTAGTATCTAATATTTTTATTATTTTTCATGTTGGACGTTGTCGGTGGGCAGCTGCTATGCAGGATCTTTGTCAAGATTCCACCCTATACAAATAATAATTTATTACCTGTAAGGTTATTATGTTTGTGATCACAGCTGTATTTCTTCTTCTGACCTCTACTATGTCACACTGGTACATATTATGTGCATTACAAATACATGGCACAATAGCTAATACAATAAAACCTGTATAAGTGCCACTTCTACTAAATTAATCTAACTTTATAATTATTATAGCCTCAGATAAAGAGGTATAAAATACACTAGATGTTTCAATTTGTTTTTAATGTAAACATTAAATTGTAAGAACAAATCTCAGCCATGTAAAGGTACACAGTTCTGCAGACATAACAAAAATACAAACCTACCGACGAATGACGAGAGGTGTTCGTTTACCTTCACATTAGAACCTCACGTTAAACGCTCTTCACGGCAGGCGCGCGGGTCACATTCGAGCGACATTTGATAAAATGTCTACAAATAAAGTCGAACATAATAAAATTATCGCAATCTAATGTAAATTTGTGATCCAAGAGGGTGAATGATATTACTTCTGTTAAATTTAGCACCAATATGCGAATGTGTATTCAATGACGATATAAAAATGTGAAGTATTTTAAGAAGTAGGTAACTATGTAATTTGTAAGCCGCGCCCATTAAATGTAACGTAACGCATTTAAGTTTGAGTGTTCCAGTCCTTTCATTATGTAAATAACTATTTTAAAATTCATTAAAAAAGTGATACCTAAAGATTTCATTCAGGAAACGATAAATGTCGGAAATGTCTAAATGGCAATAAGTCCCCCTGCTGTAACGGGCCGTGAAAAATGTAGCACCTCCGGAACCTGCCTCGTACCTACCTCGCTCCGTTACAGTTTAATTAAACTTTCGATAGCGGCCGTTCAGCGGGCGCCGCGCGGTATGTAGCCGTCTACTGCTCACTTTAATTTCAATAAAAATACTTATTATAAATTGAATCTACGTATTAATTTAAATTGCATAACGATATAAGTACATAAACGTATGCTCAATTGGATTTTTTTATTACTTAACTTGTGTAAAATTAATCTACGTATTAATTTAAATTGCATAACGATATAAGTACATAAACGTATGCTCAATTGGATTTTTTTATTACTTAACTTGTGGAAAATTTTAAAGAAAATGCGTTACCCTGTCTAATTTTTTTTTATCTTGTCTCCTTCATTAACCTATCCTATACTCCTAAAAGTAATTTATCTACACAAGGAAGGTAGCAGCAAAGCAGCGAAGATATCTCTTTAAGCGCGCTTAGAACTATTTTATTTATGTGTGTAAACTATAATGTAGAGTAAACTGTAAATGATTTGCCATGAATAAAGTTATAATTAAAATGTAAGTATTTAAGTTAATTGTATGCAGCTCAATGAGGCAGGTACTTACCATGGGGCGACATCTTAGATTTATTGCGCAGAAGACGGATTTTAAGCTGATTTTAAAGGAACTTCATTTTAGTTTGTCGAGTGAGTAAATTGATATTGTTTATTAAGCTCCCTCTGTGCTCCGTTAAATTAGTTGCAGCTTTGACTTACTTTATGGCTGCTCTGGACTTGATACTCATGTTTTATTACATTCCTTCCTTTACTCTATAGTGACTTTATAAAGTATAATAACAAGTACCTACCTACATTGCTTCTCATAATCATGCTAGGTAATCATATCTGCATCAAGACATTGCGAGGATTTTAAGAGTAGCTAGGTCCTTTCTCGAGATTTTGTTTGTTTTACGACATCAAATAAACAAACTAAAGTCCTTTTTTTGCCCTAAATTTTCGGCTCCATCACTCACAGCAGAGTCATAAAGTTGAAACAGCAAGCGGAGACGGCGCACAACAACAAGTGTCGGAATTGTACATCAAGCGAGGAGGAGAGATTGAAGAAATTAACTCTTCCACATTTGCGAGGCGCTTAGCGAAGTGGCGCAAACACACCGCGCGGCAGGCCCGGAGCCGTCACATCATTGACATAAACTAACTAGCTTTTCTTTTCAACTGGGAAAACCGGGAATATCCATCCATACTTATAATGTTCATCGTTTATAATATTAAAAGTAGCATAGGTAATTATAAGTAATGCTTAGATAAGGAGATGCACGAAGCTTCATTGTGTGACATAGAATGAAGACGCTGAAGACTAGAAGCTATATGTATAAATGTTTTCAACACGATCAGTCGTTATGGATACGATCACTAGAAATAGGGCAAAAAACTTGACTACCTAGTCAATATACTGTGCTATCTTTGAATGTGGAATGCCAAACGCAACAATAATTTAAAATTTTTAAAAGTAAAAGAGACTGGCTCATATAATATGTATAGCGCGTATGAGAGTCCTGCTCACAAGCGATAACGTGGCTTCGGCTCCCGGCCCGCGCCCTCGACCTCTATTATATTATTTTTAAACACCTCTCCGCCGCGACCCGAGAGGGCAATTTGCATCCCTCCCCTCCCCTCCCCTACCTTCCCCTTCCGTCCCCTGCACTCTTCACACCTCCGACGATGAAACTTTTGGGGAACAACTGAAAAATGTTCTTATTAGCACTTCCGAGCTGCGATTGAAACTTTCCATTTAATTAGTGGAAGCACGGGAAGGGTGTTTTAGGTTCAAGTTTTTTTGTTAAATTTTATTACAGCTGGGCTCCCCCGACTTGTTGAATATTTTAGTGGCAAGTTATTTGCGCTTCCTTGGTAGCGTCTACTTTAATTATTAAACTAATTTCCTGGGTGATTTTATTAATTTTAGGTATTTTAGAATTATTGGACGTTTTATAAACCCTGTAGTGATGGAATCAGGTAATCAAGTCAACAATATCAAGCATTTCGATACATAGGTAATATTATTAAGGTAGATATTTGCTGAATTGTCGATAAATTGGCAGTAAAAATAACGATATGGTGCTGAAATAATATACGGATCCGACGAATATTACTGAACTTTAAAAACTATAACTTTGCGCCGCGACAGCTTTTATGCAATTTAATTTGCATAATTATTATTATTCATAATAAAAAGAGCAGGCTCTGTGCAGCGGCACTCGGTATAAACCGCTGTAAAATTTCGTTCTTATTTATAGCTTTTTAAACTGCCGCTTCTATTACTGGAACACGCATCGCTCTCATATATCTAAAAAACTTTGCAAAAGTTTTTTCAAAGTTTTATTCAGATTTTATAAATAGTGTAAAGAATTAAAAAATATATAAGTACCGATATTTGAAACGACCAAGACCCCATGAACGAACATGAAAATAACCTCAATGTCTACAACCTAATAATGAAAAGCGAAATTAAAATTCAAGTCAGTCCGGACGCGGCTCTCCGGCCGTTAACGAAATCACGAATAGAAAGAAAATGAACAAAACAGAAAAGGTAATTTCAAATTTGGAGCGCAATTTCCCTAAATTCAAGATGGCGATTAACGGACGTCAACTTAGTGTCACCGCTTTGTCTCCGAGACTGATCTCGGACATTCGTATCTCGGAGTTGCACCGTTTCTCAACTCACACTTTAGCATAGATTTAGCTAGTACCAGCCCGGTTATTTATTACTGACGAAAGTTAAATTTCTGGGGGTAGACGTCCTAAAATCTTAGTACTAAATAAATTTAATTATTGGTATTTAGTGGAAGAATAAAATGGAATGTTAGTGAAGACTTGGTGTACGGAATACGTTTGGTTAAATTTATAAATGGAGTGTACCTATTTAAAATCAGATAAATGATTAGTGGCAATCAACTATTTCCTTAATTTATCAATATTTAATATTATTATGATGGTCCCTTGGTTTGTCGCATGGTCCGACCCTCCCCGTGCCATGTTGTGACGTCGCAGTTTCATTGTCCGTATTATTTTCCGGCAACTCTACGCTGGGATCGAGAAAATGCAACGTAATTGTTATTTCACACCGTATCTAAGTAGCTGAACAGTGAACACCTATTGTCGAACAATTTATTCATTTTTATTTACTTTTCATACATTAAGGATATTGACAAAATTAAGAAAGTCACTATGAATTAGTCGTTCTGTTAAAGTCAGCTGTATTTCACAAAATACATTTTTTTTTTATTTATTTAAAAAATGTATTTTGTGTATTTTATTCTATGGGCCCTTGATGCCTGCAATAAATGGATTTATTATTATTATTATTTCAGTCCATAGACATGATGGGCCCACCAGGCCTGCTGACCGACCATAGATGAAGTTATTGTGATACAGCAGACATGATAGTGGGATCATAACATTCATAACTCATGCATGATATAATAATAATATAGGCTATTTTTGTGGCGCAATGGTGCAAGGGGATTTCATCTAGTTTATGAAACAATAAATAAATGTCCTTATCTTTATAATTACGACCAGTAGGTACTTAATTAAAAGTACTTCGTATTATTCAAAATCCTTACCCCGCTGTCCTATTTACCTACATCACACGTAATCTTTATTCTTTAGTTTGTCGCAGTCCAAGTAATTTAGTATTCAGAAGCGTCACTTTAATCCGTCTCGCGGCGACACGGCCCGCATCGGAATGAACCCGCGACCCGTGTCGCCATGCGGGCTGCGGGCCTCTGTTTGTTTATGTCCCTAGCGAGGGAAAGTGACCCAGCGAGGAAGTCTATTGGGTGAGTCTATCAATATCAGTCAAGCTGTTGAAAAACCTGTATACCTATGTAATTAAAATTTAATCAGACAGAGGCTATCAGCAAAATGAAACCAAATAAAAAGAAATAAAAAAATACTCACGAATTAGGTAAGTTTAATGTAGGTAAGTACAACAAGTTACAATTGGTCATTATTAATCACGGTCTGGTGAAAACACCAATCTCTCTGTTTAAGCTTGATTAAGCTGATTAGAGATGTTTCTTCGACTGAAGCAATTTGCGCATTGAAACGCTTCGCGAGATTGTAATTGACCCCCGAAAGACGTCTGGGGGTCACTTGAGCATGCGAAAAAAGTTTTCGAACGCTATTACGCAGACAAGACGGACGTTTTTATGCTCTGACACTCCATCTAGTATTTGTAGTACCTATTGTTCAAAGGTCAAGCTAGAGTAACCTCCTATGCCGCCGCGCGGGTCTCAGGCTGCCCGGCCAGACAGACTCGGCTATGTGTTAGTGAATAAGCTCCGTACAATTACTCGTAAATTGCGCCTGAAGTTCAGTCGAAGTGATATGCAGTCGACGCCATCCGATATTAGTTAAGTATTATTAGGTGATGCGGCGCCGCGCCTAAAGTTTCATAAAATTATGTAAAGCAAATTTCTTCATACAGACATCGTTGATACAGACAAGTGATTTATGGTTGTTATTGCTATGGATAATGGTAGCCAAACTCAGTAGGACCTACGGTTAATCCGTAATGCAAATTTAAAACAAGAAATATGAAGAATATTTTTTGTGGTTCTCTTTTATCATGTAAAGATGTCCAAGAGTACATCGCCCTGACAATCGCTCATTACTTATTAATTCAGTATTTTCAGGCCAACGGAAAACTTTCCAAGCGTTACCCAGTAATAAAAACAATGATAAAACCGCATTTAGATTCTTGAGCCAGAGTTGCCGGCAAGGGCGCCCCACGAGGAAATGGACGTCATAATCGTGTTAGCACAAAACAATCCGCCCGCCCCCGCCCGCCCTGTGCCGCCCCCGCCCCCGCCTGCGCCCCCGGCGGCGCATTATGAATTCTAATCACTTCATTTGCCGCACAAAGAACTACGCAACGCCGGCGCTTCGTGAAGACTGCACCGCTAATTATAGTTTAATTAGTCGGGAGCAGACACAATCAATAATAAACGACGACCATATACCTACGATGGCCAACCAGGCCATTCTCGACCACCCGACTTGACAGTGCCTTTTCAACAGAGATCTGCTATGCTGCTATGATCTGAAAGCTTCCCACTTCCACTAGTGCTATGCTTTGTGGACTAATGAATAATTATTGATGGATACGTATATCAAACACGTACAGCATAGCACCTTTTGGGGTGAACCTCTATAGTGGAAAAGAACCATTAAAATCAGTCATAACGCAATAAAGAAAAAAAAACACTCACACCTTGTACTAATGTACTCCCTTGCGGGGTAGGCAGAGGTGCATTGCTGCACCCACTTTTCGCCAGTGTTTATGTTAGTCCCAATGTAATAGGGGGCGGGCCTATTGCCATTTTACGGGCACATCCAAGACCCGAGAACAAATATCTGTGTTTAAACAAATATCTGCCCCAGCCGGGAATCGAATCAATCGCTCAGTAGAGCCGAAGGTCCCGGGTACTGACTACTGTCAGAGTCACTAACCACTACGCCATTCGGTCGTCCAACGCAACGCAATAAAGATAGTGACTATTTTAATTTTAATTCTAATACTAAACTAATACTAGAGAGAAGATCCTATCCCGACACCCAATACACTGATAGGTACTAGGGCATGCAATACCAGAATTGTTTTCAATACCGGTATTAACTTTCAACACCGGTATTGAAAAAAGGGTCAAACTGGTCCGGGATCCCGGGATTCCGGTATTGCATGCCCTAATAGGTACCTACTTCAGGTTCACACTGCACACGCGTGATAGCGACGCGCAGGGAGCACGTATCTGTAATGACTGCAGAACAACAGTAGATGTGACGGGAAATTGCTTGATACTTCTTTATTGAGGGCAATTTGGAGATTTATTTGTTAGCGGTACTTTCGACGCTGCGGTTTCTTATTTATTGGGCACTATCTAAAAATACTTACGTACCTAATCTAGTAGAGTTATGGAAATAAGTTTTGGCAACATTGGAATTTTTGTGGATATCTTTACGCGCGTTTTGCCGAAATTTGGAGTGTCACGCGTGTCTAGTAACGTTATCTCGTTCTCAGTTTGTCTACTGGGTGTGTATGAATGTATGCCGTATGAAAGGTAGTCAGCGTAACAGACATAACCCTTGGTGTTCAATCTCGTTGGCGCGGATGTCCGCCGCCGGGACGCGCCTATCTCCACTTAGAATAGAGTACTAATTGCTGAGCCGAGGCAGTAGGCCGGCGATGAGCCGGTCTTACAGCTGTATACATTATATAGATACTTTTTTCTATAAAATGAACATACGAGTTAGAAACATCAAGGTACAACTTGAAATTGTGAACCACGCTCAAGACGGTAGTGGAAAAACAACCCTACAGCAGTCTTCAGTATTCAGTACAAATATTTTCATGAAGCAGTAATGCCTCGTGCCAATAAATGGCTTCTCCGCCGATTTTCTATATCGATATTTATATATCGCCTTTATAAATATGATGTGGGTATTCTGTTCTTTGCTTTCTAGCTACTATAACCTAAATATAACACAGGTATTAGGTTATTCAACTCTATACTAGGAACTTATACCTAGAAGTAATAAAGTTTATACATTATATTAAGTACCTAAGTATATCTAGTAAAATTTTATTTTTCTAGCAGTCTTATCTGAGGTGGACAAGACCACGTTTTCATCATTTAAATAAAATTTAACTAACTATTTAGTAGATATAAATAATGCTAGAGCAAATCAGCCAACTCCTTCAATACACATCAGTCAGTGAGTACTGGCCGCCCGGCGCCCCGGCCAGCAGGTCCAGCCTCAATAGACAGCCTCGCTCTCGGCACACAATAAGCTATCTAATCCTAAATTGGCATTCCCAGTTTACTTGAGGCGTGCGGCCGAGACCCGATTACCAGCGAGCCGCAGCGATTGACCCGGCGCTTCACTCGGACCGGATCCCCGGCTCAAGGCAAACACCACATCGGAGCAAATCGGTCTTGCCTCACCGCCGACAATGCAATAAGGGTGATTCTCTCACGCCGCTCGCTTCATATCACTGAATAGCCCACCTGTTCCATACGTCCACATGTTGTGAGTGGAACTTAAGCTGGTGTTTGTTGTTATTCTTCGCACGGCTCTAGACTCAGAGTAATAATTTGCTCGCACTTATTTGCTACTGTGGTCTTCTTACTTATATTTTAAACGTTTTGTCAGATGACAAATCAATCATAATTAATTAACTATTACTTTGCCTTAAACTTAAAATCCCTTAACATTCACTGTGAGTTTCATGAATGAAATCAATTAAATCACTTGCTCTTACATTAATTCAAGACAACATAGGTTCATACTTTTGAGATTGTAACGTCAGTGAAACACAGAGGCTAATGGTTGACTGATTTATTACTAATGTCACACCGCATACATACATATAGCAACACAGGTAGGTAGGTAAAGATATCTATAGCTACTTATCCTAACATCTTCCCCTCTCAAATGACATGCTTACTAAAAAACACAACTAGATAATACTACATAGTATTCAAAGAATAATGTACATACCTACTAAAGGATGATGTACCTACTAAAGAATTTACACCCTAAGAAGTTCACAGTTAGAATACTTATATTAACATCCTATAGTAATTACTTACTCGGCAGACACGCATTAACAATTTAACACACTACATCATAACAACGTAAACAAATGAAGTTATTTCTGTTTTAAGTTGGTAGGTACTTAGTTATTATTCTTATTAACTCGTTGAGCCCTATTGAGAGCGCGCAACGCTCGGGCCGACATGTCGGAGGGCAACAGCTGATGCGGCGGCGGTGACGTCACTTGTTTACTGTTACTGCCACCGACCGGGCTATTATGGTCAGCCGCCGCCGTGTCCCCTTCACCCTCTGACGCATCCTCAAATGTAACGTCAGCATCCTTATCAACTTCTACCGAGTCATTGGCAACTACATTAGCATTAGCCCGCGTTAATGAATATCGGTTTCTATTTACTGGAATCAGCTGATCCGAATGTCTCCGCCATTGTACCTCTCGACCTACGTCAACTTTGTACGAAACTGGTCCGGTTTGTTCGACTAGCTTCCCTTCCGTCCACTTCCCCCCCCGCGCGGAGTAATCCCTGGCCAGCACGGTGTCCCCCGGGCGCAGCGCGGGGCGCGGGGAGCCCGGCGCGTTCTGCTGCTGGCGCCGCTGCGCGCGCTGCACCGCGGCCGCCACGTCGGGGCGCAGCGCGTCCAGCCGCGAGCGCAGGCGCCGCCCCATCAACGCGACCGCCGGGGCCACCCCCGTCGTTGCATGGGGACAGTTACGGTATTGCAAAAGAAATTTTGATAAAGCGGTAGCAACGTCCTCCCCCTCATGTAAAGCCCGTTTTAAACATTTTTTTATTGTTTTTACGGCATTCTCTGCCGCCCCGTTACCTTGCGGCCTATAAGGAGCTGACGTTACATGTTGAATGCAATTCTTTTCACAAAATTCCTTAAACTCTAAACTAAAGAACGGCGGGCCATTATCGGTCACCAATTGCGAGGGTAAACCCTGTGATGCAAAGACTGATCTGAATGCGGCTATTGTCGATCGCGAATCTGTACTACGCATCATAATGGCTTCAATCCATTTGGAGTGTGCATCGACTATTATTAGGTACTTTTTACCTCCACATTCCCCGAAATCCGCATGAACTCTTTGCCACGGGTTGAGTGGGAACTCCCAGGGGTGCAGCGGGGCGCGCGGGGGCGCGTCGCGGACCGCGCGGCACGCGCTGCACATTTTACAAATATCTTCTATATCTCGATCTAAAGTAGACCAATAAACATAATTTCGTGATAAATTTTTCATTTTATTTATACCCAAGTGGCCCTCATGAATTTCTTCTAAAATCTTTTTATGTAAAGTGCCCGGTATCACTATTCTGTACTTATAAATAAGACAACCTAAGTCAATTGTTAGTTCATGTTTACGCGCAAAATATGGTTTTTCTTCCTCGCAAGTGGTGTTCGACGGCCAACCAAATAAAATATAACCATAGATTTTACTTAGCAACACATCTTTCTTTGTCTCTTTAGCAATGTCATGGAAACTTATAGGCAATGACTCCTCAATCAAGTTTACATAGTTAACAACGTCCTTTACACGACCTTGCTGAGGTAACGGTAAACGCGATAATGCGTCGGCCGGGCCATTGTCCGCCGATCTAACAAATTCGACTGTAAAATCATACGCAGCTAAACGAGCTGCCCACCTCTGAAGGCGACTAGCTGCCGTCTGAGGAATACCCCCTTTAGCCCCAAAAATGTAACTCAACGGCTGATGGTCCGTTCGTAAAATGAATCGACGGCCAAATAGGTACTGATGGTGTTTGGTAATTCCGTAAAATATAGCTAGCGCTTCCTTGTCGAGCTGACTATAATTACGTTCGGTCGGGCTGAGCGTGCGCGACACGCAGCTGACGGGGCGCTCGGAGCCGTCCTCGTAGCGGTGCGCCAGCACGCCGCCCAGCCCGTACGCGCTGCTGTCCACCGACAGCACCACGGCGCGCCCCTCCTCGTAGTGGGCTAGTACACGTTCACTCAGCAAAGCCTGTTTCGCCTCTAAAAAAGCCTTATCACATAATGAGTCCCATTTCCAGCTCGCTTCCTTTCTTAACAAATTATGCAATGGATGAAGTAAGCTACTCAGGTTAGGAATGAATTTTCCATAATAATTTAACATCCCTAAAAAACTTTTTAATTGCGATACATCTTCAGGTCGTGGCGCACTGGAAATGGCCTCTAATTTCGTTGGATCAGGCCTCAAGGCATCCTTATCTATTATAAAGCCCAAGTATTTGACCTCATTTTTCATAAATTCACATTTACTTAGTTTAATAGTGAGTCCCATGTTACGTAACCGTTCGAGTACAGCCCTGAGATTACTTATATGCTCTTTTTCATTAGCACCCGTACAGCAAATGTCATCTAAAAATACTACAGTACCAGGCACCCCTCGTAGTGTCTCTTCCATTAACTTTTGGAATTTTTCTGGAATGCACGATAACCCGTACGGGGTACGGCGGTAGGCAAATGTACCCATGTGCGTCGTGATAGCCGTGTACGGCTGAGAGTCTTCAGATAAAAGACACTGTTCATAGGCATGTTTCAAATCTATCTTTGAAAATTTTTCCCCCCCGCTCAAATTAGCAAATAATTCCTCAATGCGAGGTAAAGGGTAAAAGTCCCTCTTTAATTTAGGGTTAATTGTGATCTTATAATCACCGCATATTCGTACCTCGCCATTCTCCTTGACGACCGGTACGATGGGGGTGCCGTAGTCTGAGTGGTGGACGCGGTACACCGAGCCGTCGGCCTGCAGCCGCTGCAGCTCGGCCTCCACGCGCGCCCGCAGCGCCAGCGGCACGGGCCGCGCGCGCACGTACACGCCCTCCGCGTCACTCAGCTGTAATCGAATGGTTTGTTTACATGTACCCAACTTATCTGTAAACACCTCAGGAAACTCCGCCCGTAACTGGTTCACTAATGAGGTCTCGGTTATTTCATTAAAGTTTATCTGATTAACTTTGAGTGCCCGCATCCAATCCCTGCCTAGTAAGGGACGGTTACTATTTTTTATCACGTATAGTGATAAGCCCTTAGCCTTTTCAACCCCCAAGGTAACGTCTACGTTAATATAACCGAGTGACTCGATTGGTGAACCAGAATAACAGCGTAACATTAAATTATCCGATTTTAGTGGGTGGTGATAAAATACCCGTTTATAAAAGTCTTCACTAATTGCTGATATTCTACTGCCCGTATCAATTTCACATTCTATCTCACAATTGTCTATCAGTACTTTTATAAAATAAGGTTTATTACCTTGCGCTACGACCGCGATGTTAAACATGTCCTCGTCCGACTCCTCATTCACGAAATGGTGCCGCCCGGCCCATCTATTATCACTGTTATTTACTTGTTTACACATCACTTTTAGGTGACCCCTTTGATTACACTGATCACAATTATAATGCACAAATTTGCATCTATCCGGCCGATGTGGCTTGCCACATCGCCAGCACTGCATTGCGGCCTGGGCCCTGGGCCCGCCGCCACCGCCGTCGCCGCCCCCGGGGGCCGCGCGGCCTGGCCAGCGCGGCCGGGAGACGCCCCCGCTGCCGCCGCCGCCGCCGCGCCTCGCGCTCGCCTGGTGCAGGCCCTCGCCTGCCTCGCCGCCGCCGCCGCCGCCACCTGAGGTCGTCGCAGCCGCCACGCTGCCGCTCACCTCCGCGTGTTTCTCTGCAGCCTCCAGCGCCAGAGCCAGTTCCACCGCCTCTTTATATTTGATTGTTGTTTCCGCGAAGATCCGAGACCTCATTGCCTCGCTCACCAGTCCCGACACAAATTGGTCTCTTAAGTTTTCTTCCAGGTTAGTTTTAAAGTTGCAGGTGGAAGCAAGGTGCTTGAGACTCTGTAGGTAGTCCATCAGTGGCTCGCCGGGGCGCTGGCGCCGCAGTCTGAAGACGTGGCGCTCCGCTATTTCGGACCGCTTCGGCTCCAAGTGCTCGGAGACTAAGCTTACCAGCTCGTCGAACGTCTTCTCCTCAGGATCCACCGGTGAGCAGAGGTCACACATCAGTGAATACGTGGCCTCGCCGACGACCGTGATTAGCATTGGCACTTTTAGCTCATCCTTTATTTCGTTAAGTAAAATAAACTGATTTACCCGCCGCACGTACGATAACCACTGTTTCGACCCTAGGTCAAAGGCTTCTGTTTTGCCGATTGGCATTTTATCGAACGATTAAATATCACACACGCCGAAAACAAGATGTCCGCTTCCGCTCGTCGCCAGTGTAACGTCAGTGAAACACAGAGGCTAATGGTTGACTGATTTATTACTAATGTCACACCGCATACATACATATAGCAACACAGGTAGGTAGGTAAAGATATCTATAGCTACTTATCCTAACAGAGATGAATATAAATGAGGTGTTTCTTAATATGTCAGAAAAATAAACTGAAGAGCCTGTAAACTGCAATCCTCGGCCGTCATACAATGTCACGGACTTGAGCGTACGATGTCCCATAAAGTAGATGTTTCTAACAGAACGTAGACGTCGCCGTTGTCACTTGTCACAACTGAGCGCGCGTCCGATAGCAACCCCCCTCCCCCTCCCCTCTCCCTCACAAACATGGTATTGTTGCAGACACGACTGCAGCCAGCGTGATGGCATTGTCCATCTACTGATGTTTCATTCTTGGACCTTTTCAATGAATTACGGCTACAGATAGTCGTCCGGGAGCCTTTTCAAACCAGCAAAAAAGAGGGTCAACTTTAGAGGTATCTACAGTAGATGTACATAACCATAGAACTGTCAGAACAAGGAGGAGACCATTCCGTGCAGCGGCTTTAGCTAGGAAAAGACTCATAGACTTAGACCTGTTCCACAATGTCTGGATAATGGGTACCTGTGTGATAAAAGACATGCTGTCACTGACTTAAATATAATTACAAAGACGTTATGAGTGACGGCATATCTTTTATCCCACAGGTAGCCTCTATCCAGACATTGTGAAACAGGCCCTAATATTTATTGTAATTAAGCTTCCTATAGTAAACACGTATCGTATAGGCTTTATGCCTTTACCTCTGTTTATTTTTCGGAATCATACAATGTACCTATATTCGTTGATAATTATAAATCTATATCCCTTTAATGTGATTCTCATGTTGAAATTAATTTCCTGGTTGATTATAATTTCAAAAATAATTGTAATTAATGAATTATTGATATTTCGTTCAATTAATTTCACACCGGTCCCGTCAAGTTGAACCTACAACATTATTTTGTGGTCTTTAGGATTTTTTAAATCCCGTAACTGAAAAAATACATACCTACATACAGAATAACTCATTTTTTCGAAATCTGTTAAAATACCTTTTTGTCATTATTTTTCTTAAAACAATACTTAATTATATTTACGTGAATATCCCTTGTAAGGTATTTAAATATCTGCTCTATTAATACATATATAACTCGTAATAACAGTTATAAAATAACACAAGTCATAAAACAAGTAATTTTCCCACATCAAATCAAACCATAAATCTACAAAACATTCTAACTAACCTACATGAAAAAATCAACCGAATCATCGAATATCTAATTCGATATTTCGCGTAAGTACCGCGAGCACGCGAGTTACTACACATTCCCGGCAATAACCTGTAGTCGACGAATAAAATCGTAGGTTTGAAGGCCGCTGTATGGGGAGTAGAGGACATAGGACTGTGGAGATGTGACTGTGGGACATAGGATGCTGGTCTTGGACTGAGAAGCACTTTAGACTGTTTGCAGTTTACTGATATATCCACTGTAGCGTATAAAGCTAGGTATGGGTACACATCTTATTGGTGGGTTCATAATATTATCTATACAGTCATGTGCAGACTTACTCACGATGTTTTCCTTAAAGAGGCAGGCTAAGTGTTATAAATTTTATCATATAAATTCCCCATTTAGTTCATATGGCGTATCTTCTTCTATTTTCAAGGTTTACGTGACGATAGAAATAATATTAGTAGATCGGGGTTAGCAGGTCAAGTCATTTGATATTTATATTATGTTGAAATCAAATATGATACAAATCCATTTATGGCTTTTTTACTACGTAAAATATCATTTTTAAATATCCATTACAATGTTTTGCTGAAAGAGCATAAACTCATTTGTAGTCATGTTGGTATTGGTAGTGTCATAGTGGCCTCTTGATTAAGAGATTCATATTCAAATACACAAAATACTCTAC
This sequence comes from Plutella xylostella, assembly GCF_932276165.1. NCBI lineage: Eukaryota > Metazoa > Arthropoda > Insecta > Lepidoptera > Plutellidae > Plutella > Plutella xylostella. Next base: position 9,773,790 of record NC_064005.1, read on the forward strand.
ATAATATACACAAGTATTGTAAAGATTCCCCGGCGGTGTAGTCCCGGGCAGACCCGCTAGTAGAGGCACTCTGCGCCCCGCGGCCTATTTTGTAAAGGATTACTCGACTTACTTAAATAAATTCTTCTACAACACGTAATATGAGTTTGTTTTGTTAAGCTCCTCCATTACTTACTTACACAAACATTAATTAGGCACCTAATTTACATACGAAAACGTTACACGGGATTTATTTTCATTATAAACATACCTTACACGGGTTGATTTTTTGCCTTGTCCTCGTGTTGTCAAGTGCTATATGCTCGCATGTCACATTATGATTTAATCAGCAGCGTGTATCAGCCCGGTCGCGCACGCACCGCGGATGTTGATCCATTACACTTCACTCGGCCGCGCGCGCCAATCCATCAAGGGTTCTGTCTTCAAGCTCTCATTTTTCCAGCGAGTTGTATATTTTCGCAAACTTTTTCATGTCACGAACAAGAGTGATTGTGTCATGTCATTAGTGCGGCAGGGTTCCAACAAAGGTCAATTACCCCGGCCCTAAACGTCATCCTTCAGGATCCAGCGGCGTCGAGTGTCTTCATAATGACGGCGACCTCGCGAGCGACGTCATTTGTCAAACAACGCAGCCAATTATTTTCTCGTACCAGCAGCTACCAGGGCAGCAGAGCATCCGAGGAGGTACATAAATTATCTCGCCTTTACACGGACGATGAGGCACTTGTGCGTAAGTAGCTGCTCTTACAAAGTTATGTTTGCCTAGTCTTATCTATTTTGTATTACAGTTTACGATCTGTGTTGCTTTCATAACCACCGTTATTAACTGAAAATTACAAATTTATGAAGCAACGTGAGCACCGCCAATGTTTCCATAGCAAATCAGATTAACCGTATAATAATACACCCAGGCAGGTAATAGTTAATTATAATAATCATTAACGCTGATAATGATAATTCATAATTAACAGTTACGTTCACGATTGTAGGAATGTGGCAATTAATTAATTGTTGTTTATATAACTACAGTTTTTATCGTGTTTTATCTTAATATGTATTCATGTAGGATAAACAGGATGTTTCAAAAGTGGTATAATAAGCCGAAAGTGGGTGAGTCAGGTAATCATTCTGAACAACATTAAAATTAATTGTGCCCTACGTCTTTTGGAAATCGTATCTTCTCCTATAGTAAAATATCACTGGACCAACTTCTACAGAATTACCCCCTTTCGGCTTTACCCTTTTTGAACACCCTGTATTTAATTACTAGCTTCAATCGCAATCTCCCGGGAGAGCCAGGAGAGTGGTAAATGGGCAGATTTCAGGTCCAGCGCAGTGAATCACTTTGTGCCGGGCGCCGGCGTCTTGGGCCTTTGTCCGGCCCGGAGAGGCTATTGTACAAGTGCCTTAATTGCGGCTCGATGTAGTTTAAATTGAAAGCTCCCCGCGCCCCCCAGGGAAGATTTTATACCGTCGCTGTCTAAAACTTAGTGCTAAACTGCTAATCTCTCTCTACATATATACATTACTCGTTAGATATATGAAAATGGGTATATTATATGCCGACGGTCATTGATATATCTGTAAGAGTCTCAAGGCTGGATCTGAAATATCCTGAAACTTTGTGAGCTGGTAAACAAAGCACTGCTAGGGAGTGCGAGGTGAATACTGAAGTAATACAAAATGATTAATTATATCTAGAAATACGCACCGGCGTAATGGCTCCATCAGCCAATTTATTTTGAGAGTGCTCTCTCGAATTAAAGTCCGTCCGATTTCCGATTTCGGGATTCGTCCGGGGATTATCCCGGGCGGTCGATACCGGACGGAGAGGGGTCATAAAAGGAGTTTTTGTCCGAGATTCTGCTGGCTTTCATTGTGATTGTTGGCTTAACAAACCAAACTTTTGTACTCTTTGTGTATGTGTAAATAAATAAAAGCAAGTTTATAAATAAGTGTTAATAAGAATTCTTGTTTTAATAATTTTTGGAAAAAGGCTGTTACAGATCATGGTCCTATTAATCGAACGGATCGTTACTTCATCGTCTGTTTTAATGTAGGTATGTATGCAGGAAGGGAGATTTTGTAACATTATTTCTGCCGTCCGACTTAGAATTAATTACTTTTGTTAAATTATGTCGTATGTAATTAATTAATGATGTATGTACCTATAAGAGCAGTGGGCCAGAGCAGCACAGGACCTGGAGAATTGGCGTACAAATAAGTAGGCCTAAACCCAATAGTGGGGGATAGAAGGCTGATGATGATGTAAATTGAGTCTTAAAATAATGCGTTCCCAGAATTATGAAGCTACCTATAGAACCAATTATTGTAATTTTGAATTAGCCAGGCAAGCAACTCCGGTGAGTTTCTTACAATTACCTAATTAGTTCCGACTTATTTCCAGGAATTATTAATCTTATATCTCCTATATAATTGCGGCTTGTTTCTTTGAAAACGCTAAATTCGGAATTATGGTATTCTACTGAAAATAGAACCCTCTAACAGGTAATATTACTTTTATTATAATTTAAGAATAATCCCAAAGCAAGTAACGAAATCTTATTTGAATGACACCGACCGATAGTGCAAGGTCAATTAAACCAATAATAATAATACGACCTAATGCAAATTTATTGCAGTACAATATGCACGGGCCAGTGCTCACTATTCAGCAGCTGTCTCCGGCATCAGCTGTTCCTCCCCCCACTTCTTCCCCAACATCTATTATTATTTATTTCACCTCCGCTGTAGCCGCTGCTCTGAACATTTGCTACAAAAAATGCTTCTCAAGGGCATTCGAGAAGGAGCGAGTGAGAATCAATGCAACGGTCATTGGTTTGTCATAATGTGAGATCAGTGCAGCGAGCACCGGATTCGATACTATTTTCGAATCTACACGAAGGGTCACTTTTACCAAACGCTAAACGTATTAAATCAAATTTTAAATACATTTTGTACTAACTGACAGACGTATGACAGGCTACTAAATACGTTTAGCGTTTGGTGAAATTCCACCTAACATATAGAAAAAACAAATGTCACTTTTGGAACTAACTTTGCCTTACATTTTGACAGTGACAGTTGACGAAACGCAACGTTAACGGAGGTTCGAAACTTATGCTCGCGACTCTGATGCAGGCAAGAGACGTCTGAACGCCACTAATAATAGGTGGGGACTGGTGGGGGGATCATAAAATACAATTAACTGTGCTTGCCTTTACAAAACCTATAAAAAATAAGGGAGCTAAATGCATAAAAATTAAGGTGTAAATTGGTAAGAACATTCCGAATGCATAGAGAATGACATCGCCACTCGGCACCCATCCTCGTGAACCGCCCGAGCAGCCCAGCGCGCATGAGGGTGCATCTCCACTGCGGATCATCTCACTTTAAAATAGCCAATAAAAAGCTCTCGTCGAGTACGCGTCTTTACGACGCGCAATTCCGTACTCGAGTGGCGCAGGAAATATGAAATCGCATAGCTTTATTAAAAAATTCTAGTGCGCACAGAGCGGTGCGAGGCGAGTCAGTTTTACAGCTCGCTCGCTGGCAAATGACCCTACCTAGCGTTTAATTTATTACCTGTAGATAAAACGTGGCATAAAATATGAGTTTGTAAAAACTATTCTGACTCTGAATCATTTTTCCCGTGAGATATGCATGAGTTTAACTAGTATGTGATAATAAAGTATGCGGATAGGTAATATAACTAGATTGGACGCTTATACAGGATGTTGAAAAATGGTAGGTATACTAAGCCGAAAGGAGGTGGCTCAAGCGGTCATTCTAAACAATTTTTGTTTTACGAGTTTAGGAAATTTGCGAAAAAAAATATTCGTTCGCCATATTATTAAAAGTCACGTGACCAACAAAGTTTCTATGGATTTTTCTTTTTATTTTCATGAATTTTCACCCCTTTTGGCTTAGTATACCCTTTTTGCAACACCCTGTAGATTGGAAGGTAAATAGTATCTCTAAGTATGGCATAAGTACCAGGGCAGCAGAGGCCCGGGGCAGGTCTCGCGGCGCAGTGCGGATGCTCGCCGGCTCAGCCGTGAGCTGTGAAGCGCTTCCCGCGATCTTCTGTGACATTTTGTATTTCCCCAAATGTATTTATGGTATTTTAATATTATCAACCTAACTTGGTTCGTAGTTTTCTCAAGAAATGTACATGTAATGAAATTCTGCGACTGAAAATGAGATTCACAAGAAAGATTCCACTTCATATAATGTATAATTTCGTAACTCATTTATTTATATTTAGGTAGGTACTTGTACAGGCATCCATATTATAATAAGGGTTTAATTCACTTTATACATCCATTAATCTGTCACGGTAAAGTGAACCCTAAAATCTTTCGCACAGCGGCAAAGAAATTCCACTTCAAAACGCGCTCTATCATAGATGAAATCCAGGAATTGTGAAAATCATACGTATTCAAAGACTTCAAACGCACTCCGCCGCTCTCCGTCCCCGACAGACTTGATTTAAGAGAAAATTCCTTATAAAATATATAAAATAAGTACGTCAGCGGCAGGGAGCGTGGAGCGCCCTCCAGGCCGCGGCTGATAGCGTGCACGCGCGTGTGTGTGCGTACACGCGGCCGACACTCGGCACACGCGCCCGCATAAATTATATTTACGATTACGCCTGATCGGAGAATTTATTGAATTCGAGAAAAACGTCGAAGTACGAGTAGACAATAAACAAGGGGTGTTGTTGTACTGTTGTGAATGTGCGGCGATCCGTCACGCGGCGCGAGGGGGGGGGGGATCGGACGAGGGGTAGGGGGGAGGCTGATAGACATCTTGTCGTTTAAAACTTGAATGATGCGACTGCTGAACTTGGGAATTCACTATTCCGTGATTCCAAGTAGGAAATTTACCTTAGTAGCTGTAGCTACAAACAAACAGTTGTTACCTAAACACGAATGATGACAAACATTTTCTTTTTACATGAATTGCAAATAAATCTTTAAAAGCTTTATCACTACTTGTTGAGCCATAGATATCATGACATGATGAGTAATCAAGTGTCCTTTCGCTTTAACATAGATACTTACAGAAAAGTCGAAGGTTATCCAACAAAATCCTGTAAGTAGCTACACAGCTTAGCCGGGATTTGAAAAAAACCTTGCCTGTAAGAGCTAGGCGATTCCGGGAAGCATCCAGAAGGCTCTAGCGAACTACTACGTGGGGTATTTGTACTGAACGACGCTACTTGACTAACTTTCAGGCTAACTTCACGATTTTCAGGCAACAACACTTGTGAAAGTCGTTGGCGGCTGCTTACTTTCAGTGGCTGCGTTCGTTCATCTGCTGAATACTGCCTTTCAGCGGAGTACTGAGGTAGAAGCATAGAATACTACAACGCTAACTCGGCAACGGTTAATAAAATGTAAGGATAAATAAACTAAACCAAGTCAGTGTCAAATATTACTAAGCATACCTAATAAAAATATTGCTAAAGGTATCGTTTTCTGACTCTAGTCGTAGCACACAGGGTAAATAAAACAGTGCGTTTCTTAATAGCTGGATACAATTCATCCACGATTGACGTTCCCACTTGTGAAACCCACAGTAATCATACTCCAGCCATATTCTGATATGTCGTCTCGCCATAAACAACAATTAGTGCAACAGATGAGACGCACGACGGCTGCCTAGCTCGCACGCGGCGGGTGAGTGATGAGCGCGCGGTGTGAACTGACGGGCTCAGGATACAGCTCGCCTGTCGCCTCGTGTCCTTGTCTCCTTGTGAGGGAGATTGGTCGCTGGCCGGAGCTGCCTGGGACAACAGTGCCTTAACATTGCAGCCTTCATGAAGTTGTTGGCATACGTAAAGGAGTTATTAACTTACCTGCGTACATGCGTAGATTGTGTCAGTCAGCCAGAGAGCGTAATGTATTTACCTGAAAATAACAATTTTAAAACTTTAGATATGTCATACCATCGTAGGTATATTGTTTAGTATTGTACCTCATCAAAACACATAGAAAAACAGATATATTTCATGAATTAGTTAAATAAAGAACAATGCAATATTGTGAACAACATCAAAAGAGCAAAGTAACAAGAACGCTCGCGCGGGCAAGATATTACGAGTATTACGACCAACTACATAATCAAGCTAAACTTCACATTATAGTTCAGTATTTATTCTTTTTCATTCAGTATTTTTTCTTTCAATCACTCATCTAGAATATTAGAATTATGTCCATTGTCATATTATATATTACTAGCGCAAGGACAGGCCCAACCGCTCTAGAAAATGACACCCTCGCGTTGGCCCTATAATCTCATAAATCTGTCATAATTTGTATGCATTAGGGCCAGCGCTGTGGTATAATTTTATTTTGACAAAACCTTTTGAAATGATCTTTCAGTGTAAACGAACAAAAATCTAGAACACAATAACGCTTTGAAAAAGCTTTCTATCGATACTCTTGTTCTAGCTCTGTGTTCGCTTAATGCAAATCAACCTTTGTTTATGACGTTAATACGAACTGCGATCACCCCTGTCCCACTGTACCTAATAGCGACATCAATATTGTGACGAACATACACCCTGACACTAAGCAGCCAGCCACCCGCCACTTTGCCCAAACATATCATTATCTGCTTGTTATGTAGCCATTATGTAATAATGATGAGGTACTGCTAACTAAGTAGTTAGTTTATGGTTCCCCAGAACCATCAGTTAACTTGGACACACGTCTGTCTCGGTGAGTGATTTAGTGTCAAGTATGTTCTTGTGAACCTTAAACCGTTTATACATAAACAAGTTACCTACATACATACACTGCTCATACAAGAAGTATAACCACTTTTTGTAATAATTTCCACCGTAAGCCATTTAAATCATAGCAAAAGATTAATGTACACTCACGAGCAATGAAAAAGTTCCACCTGCCATAGACAATCCATATATCACTGAAACTATATAAGAGCATTATAAGTACCTATAGAAATTATATATTATTGCATTGAAACAACAAAAGTACCTAATTTGAAGAAACATAATCATCATAAATACTAGGTAGGTACATCGTTCCTACCATTATTGCTGATTTCAAAGACCACTGTGAGTGAAATATTTTAGCCAGATTTTAGGAGGCAGTTTCTGAATCTCGATCTAAACAGACTTTACGGTTATACAGCTCAAGTATAACTATGGCGAAACTAGAATTACTGCAGTTGAGCACTAAGTCTAATGCTAACAAAGTATCGCGCAGACTGTTTCCCCTTTGAGAACTTAAATCCTAGCGACTGAGAAACTTGGCTTCTTACTTCCGACCTGCCCTAGGAACCCTACAATTAATATCGATGTACCTAGATTATTACTAGTCTAAAAAATATGATTTAGCCTGAATAGATTTCTTTAGTTATAGACGTTACACATCATCTATCAAAGTTATTTCTTGCACAATTACTCTCTGTTTACGCCCAATTGGTCATTACGTGTTCGAGTGGTTCTGAACTAGCAAATAGGTAATTATTCAGTGTAAAGTTAAATGATATAACTCATCGCAATATGTATAAATGTCTTTGTCTGTTTTATGCAAACAAAGAAAAGTTTTCGGTTAGACTAAAAAAACATACCGACGGTAACTTCATCCTTTTTTTCGAAGTTGGTTAAGGAGAACCATGCTTTTATTGTAGCTCTGAGTTCACAGTCGCTGCCGCAAAGTCCTAAAGCAAAGCCTGTAGGTACAGTGGAGGACATAAACATGTCTACTTTGCCGTGTAAATTATGCTCGCGTCACGGGCCACCATTCCTCCAGCTTACATCCGGCTCAGACTAACTTACAGCGAGAATTTATGATTAGATATCTTAATTGTTATGGTAACATTAAAATACTAATGACACTGAAATGTAGGATAATTGAATAAAATATAAAGTACTGCCGCTGAACATAAACTATGCCAAGTGTTACAAATAACACAAAATTTTATCTCTAGTACTTTTGAAATTTATTAATATAACTTAAATAGTTAATTATTACTTCAATAAACAGTAGGCGTAGCTATAGTTATTAGTTAGTTATAATATAAATCAGAATATTTTATATACCACTTTAAAGATAAGTTATCCCATAGTGCTACACACTAATTTAGCCCAAAAAAGGATGCTAAGCTCGTGCGGCAAAGCCACTCCTATAAATAATAATAAATATAATGTAAATCATGTTATTATTATCTACGGCGCGGCGTAGCGTTGGCGTAGCCAAGTGCTACGAGCTCGTAGCAAATTGTGCAAGCGGGCAAGGCTAACCTCACATCATGAGCATTCTTACACAAAGTGAAAATCTGTTTATATGTATAATTTGACCCTATATAAAGATACTTAATATTATGAGAAATGAATTATTTATTGAAAATGCGAAAATGTGTACGTTTGTCTAAATGCAGTGCATAGTTTTTGTCGACTTTCTCGCGCCTTACAAATTTACGTTTACTACTTGAACGGTGAAAAAAGTTAAGAAACAGGAAAGTGGTCATCCAGAATACAGAATGCCCACAGTAAAAATAGGTGACATGAAGCTGAAATAAAATATCTTCGATGTAAGGAACTCGACCCCACTACGGCTGCTGTACCAACCACGCCACTATCCGGTAGCCTAATGAGCCACTTCGATTATAAAGGGAAAATTGGTTTACAGGTAAAAGATCTATTTCCAGTGAGAGTGGGTTCGGCAAGACGCCAGATCAAAGACGACATCCCGACAGTATTATTATTTCTTATGAGAAATCAGTCGTCAGAGAACGGATCCACTCATAATTAATTAATGGTCAAAATAATGTTAGTTTATAGTTGCGAAGGAATGTGAATTCAAGCAGTAGTATTGATGCGTAAATCCCATATAGGATATCGTCATAATATAATCCTAACTTAATATTATAAATGCGAAAGTAACTGTGTCTGTCTGTCTGTCTGTCTGTCTGTCTGTTACTCTTTCACGCCAAAACTACTGAACGGATTTGAATGAAATTTGGTATACATATGGTATAGACCCTGGGAAAGAACATAGGCTACTTTTTATCCCGGAATTCCCACGGGAAAACTTTTTAAGGCGAAGCGAAGCTCGCGGGCACAGCTAGTATATTATAAAGTGTACAGTGGACTGTTTGTGTGTGTACTTATATTTAATTTTGAGTTATTTTGAATAATCGATATTTCTCGTGACTGCGTTAGCTATAAATAGGCGGATAATCCTGTCACCAACTACACTCTCCATAGAACACACTGCATCTAGATATTGATCACAAGATTCACAATTTGATAATCCAATATTGTGTAGTAAGTAGAAAATAAATGTGAATCGATAATTTTCACGCACTACGCGCCGGAGTTCATTTTCATTCTATTTTCAAATTACATTGTATTCGTCCGGATACGGCGCCGCTGATTGGTCGAGAAGAGATCCGCGTTTTTCAAACGGACCAATGGCGAGAATTGCTTATGCCAAAGCAACGTTGGCAACTGTTTAATATTGTAGTTTAAAAAGTTATGTAATGTAATATACCCCCCCCTGTAGTCAGATTTCGGACTCTAACCTACCTATTTGAGACGTATTTTTCGCCCTAACTAAACTGAACCGAACTGGAGAGAAGTCTTGTAACGGTATACGTGTTTTGCATTATTCGTTTGGCCAATACGTGATCGTCTAGTCTAGCGGTTAGGACTCTACATTTCCGAAGTAACTCAAGTTCTTTTAGGAGGTTGAGAGAATCCCTACCCTAGCACTAATCCCTAGAACCCTAGTTCATAATCCCTAGTTTATCTATTTGTCAGGACAACAGAACAAAGCTCAAGCAATAGTTATTTCTTAAAACATACATGATTTAATTAAACAAAAGTAATTTAAATATATACAAAATTATCTATAAAAAAAAGGGTTTTTAATTTGAATAGAAGGTGCGCCCCGCCTCGCACACCCTATGAAGGACGACCAGATCCGTCCACCAGACCCATCTACCTTCTCTAGCCCACTGGCTCTATTCAAACTGTTTTTTTTTTGTCAGTCAGTCCCTAGGAAAGGATCTATTGATTGGGATCCAGATGATGTTAATAATATTTTATTCAGCTTCACAATTCGGCACGGATATCTCCTGAGCCTACTTAAGCATTTATTCGACACGGATATTTCCTGAGTCTACTTATGCATTTATTCGACACGGACACTTCCTGAGTCTACTTAATGTATCAATAATGTGTAATAGTTATTCGGCACGGATAGTTCCTGAGCCTACTTCTGTATCCACAATACGCAATAATTATTCGGCACGGATATTTCCTGAGCCTACTCTTGTATTTTCGACACGGATATTCCCTGAGTCTACTTATACATTTATTCGACACGGATATTTCCTGAGTCTACTTAATAATGTGTAATAGTTATTTGGCACGGATATCTTATGTATCCATAATGTGTAATAGTTATTCGGCACGGATATTTCCTGAGCCTACTCTTGTATTTTCGACACGGATATTCCCTGAGTCTACTTATACATTTATTCGACACGGATATTTCCTGAGTCTACTCATGTGTATCGTCACAGTACAATGTCTTCCAATAATGGACATAATTAGAATATAATTACTATCTCCCATTTCAGCTTGTGTCAAGAGCAATCACTCAAATGTATCTCTATATTGTAGATCTCAGAGTTATGTGACAATTAATATTTTATCGATGCTGGCTTGTGTCTACCATGGTACCTACAAGTTGTTCGAGGTGGTTTCCCTGCCTCTAATTAACTTCATCACAGTCAAGCTCAACATTACTTATTAATAACTAACTGTCATCATCTCCTCCTGTATATAGTATGTATATTGGTCAGTTTGTAAGAAGAATCCAATTCAGCAACTGCTTTCCTTTACCCAAGCTGATAAGAAGTCATTTCAATTTATTTATCGGTAGTAAGTAACTCATGTACTATGAAAATATTTTCCTATCTTATTCAAAACTTAGTAAATTTTATTTAGAATAGAATACAGTTGAAACTCTTATGGTCGCCAATCGCCTCAATGACCCTAATTATAAATTTTGTTTAATATTATCAACATCTTATCCAAACCCAAATCAATAATTATTTTTATTAGCAGAATTAAAGGAGAATAATAAGTATAATAAATTATTACTAATCACTTAATATGTAAAAGTTGTCATGGTCACAGTCAATAATATATAGCCAATGATACCCATTTAACCTTCAAAAGTAAAATTGCATGAATATTCACTATGGAAATATTTATTTTATCTTTTCCAAATATTTCAGTTAACTTAAAATAGTGTTAGTGCTCCTATGGCCGCCATCCAACACATTGACCCTACGGGTATAAGTATCTAATTGAAGGTATTTATTTTATTTAATCAGACAAGTAGATAACTTTAGTAAAAGTAAAGTTGGTGCTCAACTAGGTCGGAAACTGACTCATTGACCCTATTATTTATTAATTTTGTTTAATATTCTTAACATCTTTTCCAAAGCAAAATCAATCTTTATTTATATTAATAAAAGGGTATAATGCAGGTTTTTAAGTATTATAAATTATCATTAACTTGCTGAATTTATAAGAATTGTCTTAGTCACAGTCAGTCAGGTCTGTACAAGTTATGGCCAATATAACCATTGAATAAAAGGAATACTCACTAAATTACATGAATTCTATTCTGTTTTCTGATACATAACTAGTAATTGAGGTACTGAAGTAAATACCTATTGAATTCCAATAAAGCAAACTTTACATACTTAGGTAGGTAAGTACATACCAAACTCATATCTATCACATCAATGACTAAGAGGCCTAGATCCACCAACTATACATCAATAACATTCACCACACATGAGATACAATAGGATAGCATGTTTTTCAATTCAATAACCTACTCTCCCACAGTCTAACCCTACCTGCTTAGCATCTAACTGGTTTGAAGATGAAATGCATTTTATACAAACCCACATTTTACACAATGTACCTAGTATCAAATACCTAGTAAGTAAGTATAAATTTAGAATCTGGGTTTCTTAGTTCTGAACTAATGTTTTGAAAGTAGATTTGTTTTGCAAACAATACCACACTGGTGTCCCTTAAATGTATGTTAGTTTTGTTGCTGCCTAATTGTTAAAGTATGATTTTTCCTTTTATGATAAACAATACTTCAAATACCTGAATTTACCAAGTGTAGCTAAACCCATAATAAAACCATAGAGAATCATTAAACTAGTGAATCACACAAGTACACACAATAATTATTCAAGTAGAAACATAGTATTTTATGAAAATATGGTCCGGCCAATTTTCATCCCGGTGGAAAAATGTTTAAAATCATTTCAAATATTAAGAATACAAGTAATAAGTAATGTTTATAATAACCACTCTTAGAGAATCAAAGTAGGTTGAGCTAGCTGTAGATTTTAAATTACTTAAGTACTAAATAGAAATGCTGATTCAAATAAGAATATAATTTTGCTAAATAGATTCATAGCTTAATATGAATAACCTGAAGCATATTCTTCATTCTGGTTTCAAGACTGAATAGATAAGTACATGCTTACATGAGAACTAGATGGAGTTGGTAGAAATAAGTTTATATTGTGTATCTCAGGAGATAAATAAATAAGTACCGACTACCTAGGAATATGAATCTTCTTGTAACCTAAACAATTTCAGAATGATCTAATATGTTACCTAATAGATTTACTTAAATTGCAAGCACTTATCACTGAATAGGATTCCACATAATTATGTTATATATCTGATGAATCATCCATTATTATTACTTAGGTACTTATTCAGATTGTTGTGCAAACCTAGTAAGTTTGTAAACCAAATATGTTGGAACATAGGTTATGATCCACCACAATGAAACATAGGTACACCTAATGGTCTGTATTATGCTAATTACTGTTCTTTACTGGGTATGCAAAGACTGCTGGGTGAAACAATTTCAGGTAGATAGATTGCTGTGAGTAAAAGTAACATACTTAAATACTTGATTCATTAGCCATTATCTCAATAGAACATACTATTCAATATCTGTACTATATTGATATAAGTAACTAAGTTTATTCCTTCCAGGTAAACAAACATAGCTTGATGAAACAAGTGGGGTAATTTTCCCATAGTCGAATGTACTTATGCTTGTAAATTGATTGTTTAATGTGATAGAATCTTTAAGGCTGATTGATGAAGTAAAAGGTGGTTTCCTTGGGTCTCTCCTAATAAACCTAGGTACCCTAGCAGCCTTCAATTTCAAAATGGCCAAGAAGCTTAACAATAAATAATAATGGGGAACAATTGGATTTTTAGGTTATGAAAAATATTCTAATTTTGAAACCAGAACAAAGTAGATCGATATTCTAATATAAAGAATGGGGTGAAGTATAGATATGCTGCGATACCTCTAAATAGTGGTTATGACAAAATATTATCGACACTTAGCTGAGGATCCTGAGGCGCCGCCGCCGGCCGGTCGAAGCTGCAAAACCACCCCGCCATAAAATACACTTCCACTATCACTCCCATATGCAAACGCTCCCTCCTATCACCCGAAACTCCACGAGAAGACCAAGGGCGAGTTTTCTTCCCGAAAACTATTTATAGCCTTTCCTGACCATCGACTCTCTTTTTTCTCTTTTTTTTTCGGTTCCTCCATCGAACTTTATCGATTCCACCCCATCCCTCAGATCCTAGACTACAGGTGGCGCCACTGAGCTAGACAATAACACAACTATTAAATATTTTTAAGGTAATAAACCGATGAACTATTGTTCTATAATTATTGATAATTAATATTATTATTATTTAACTAGTATTTACTAATTTTAAGTCCTGATTCGATTAATTAGAACTAAAAGATACTCAGTTGAGCGTCAAGGAGGCGTAGTACGTAAAGTGTCGCGTAAATTAGTGTTGTGCAAATCTGATCCTCATAATAATAACTTATCACTATGGCGTCATTCATTTCAATAATCAAACAATAATTAACAGAGCCGTATAAACGGTTGAAACATAATATAACCGAATCTAGTATGATATCTCTTTAAACTCTAAGCGTCAACAATAAGACTTGTACTTATTCTAGGTATCTGTCGATTCGAACGACACAACACCCCCCGAACATTACCATATAAGGAAATGCGTCATCGAGTCTAACCCAATAGATGGCACTAGTGTGGCATTTCTACATCGCGGTATGGTTGTGTTTTCCAACCAGCGTATAGTCTTATTTTGCTTATAATAAAAATTTCGCCAATCTATACATAAATATTGTAATAATGTATAAGTCTGCTACGGACGGACTATGTTCCGTTACAACAACCAAATAATTTTAATTACTTACATAACTTATATTAATAATTATTATTATTAAGACTGGTATAACCCAATATGATAAGTTGTTTTAAAATTTATACTACATATAAATTAAGTAGATATAACGTTATTGGCTCAGAGCCTTGTGATATTATTATTAATTTCACACCTTTTTCCGTTAATAAAATATAGACCATATAAAAAAAACAATTTTTTTATTAAAGGAAAAACTAATATAAAAAACAGTACATCCTTAAGAGCCCTTTTGGAAATTACACAATTTTATAATAATCTCTGCTGAAGTCCGCGTCTGCATGCGGGCGCTATCTGCCGCGGTCTCGCTCAACTTCTGCTCTAGAGGTACTATTGCTATATACTCATCTCTATTGTTTTCTTTACTAGCCATTCGAATATAGATTTAGCATAATGATATAACACTCAAGTATACATATATATATATATATACAGTTTATGTTGTAATATGTATTACTTATATTAACTAATAACCTCTACCACATATTGGAATACACCTTCACATAGTCTAGTAATGAGCTCAACTTACAGAAACCAGCTCAAGCTTATTTCTGCTGAAGAATGATATTTAAAATGTGTGTAGAGTGTTACAGAACAAAATGCAGAGTCGGTGTCTGCAATCAGCGCCTCGCCGCCCCCCCCTTGCCCCCCGCATCCCCCGCGCCCCTGCCCTCCCCGCCGCCGCACACTAGACCCTGATGCTACTAAGCTCAAATAAAAGTAGAGTATCTACTATGTTGTGTGAATGTCGATTGTATTGTTTAAGATACCTACAATGATTATTTTTTAGTATTATCCGATACGGCAGTCCTGTCGCCTGAAAATGTTGGTTTCTACACCATACAGGATGGTATTTTATCAATGAAAGTGAAAACGTGACGAAAAATTGTTGTTCCGGACACAGGTACTTACGCTGTAAATATTATATTGATGTCGTATGCATTTTGCATACGACACGTGAGTCAGTAGTAGACTGAACTATAGCGTGGCTGCAACATACAAGCCCCGTCCCCAATATATCAGCTCCGTCACCACAGGATCGAAAATAATCCATTTCCTGATGTAAAAGTTTCCCCGAACATTATTGTATAGATACTCGTATTTTCCCCAAAACTCGCTCGACTTGATTTCTGTTCCTCAAAAATGGAATTGGTCGTGTGTGTATATTAAAAATATACAATTTCGTAGTGTAAGTTTTCCTATAAATACACAGAAAATTACCATGCCCCAAATAATCCGTTTCCTAGAAGTTCCTTTCACATGTATTACCTACTCTACGCAGCTTGGTACGTTTTCAGAGCACCTGTTCTTAAAACATCTATTTCCATTGCCAAAGCTCGCGGTAGAAGCTAGTTGTAGATAAATTATTTATAAAATTGCAACAACAAAAAGTAATATTTAGAGTGCAAAGAGCTATTATTTTTATACCTACTGCTCAGCAATCCCAATGGAAAATAAACTTTTACATTGAATTTTTGTATTAAAATTCAGTATTCCAGTTCAAACAAATACATACCTATAATATTTCAGTTGCAAATTTATCGTGAAAAATATCGACACGGAAAAAAATGATTTATTATTACTGCATACTAATTTGAAAACTAAATATTCTGCGTACGTAAATATTGTTGACTGATTTAATTGGAGCATTTTTTTTAGAATTTCATTAACATGAGAATGTTTAATATCTTCATGTTGAGTTACCTCATACGTGGAAATGTAGGGTGGGATGAGCTCCGGCAAGCCTAACTGAAGACTAGGGTCTGCAATACCGTTAATATTTTCAATACCGGTATTGAAAAAGCGTGGATTGTGTCCGGGATCCCGGTATTACGCAATACCGTTATTGCGGTATTGCATGCCCTACTAAAGACCTAAGGCAGGTAGCTGGTGATGGCAATATAGTTAAGCTCTAACTTCCTTCGTGCAACTCTGGGTCGAGAGGTCCCAATACTCTCAACTCGGTGAACAAAAATCGCACCGATTGTTTTTTTTTATAATTTTGTTATGGAAACAATAATTAGTACTAAGAAAGGTACTAGGGTAAGTTCTGAAGAACTAGAAGTTTCTGTGAAAACTGGGGTTAACATTCTATTGTTTGGACGACGGACAATATTCCACCCTGTATGATATAGATTGGCAAGTTGCTTGGCGACCCTCCTTGCGGGGTGAAAGACGCGGAGGGGACGAGGTACCCAAGACGACAGCGGGTAGCGGAAGGGGGAGGGGTGAAGGGCAACGCGTGCACTGCATGTCATTGTTACGGCAGTATCGGCCGCGCAGCCGAGGCGGCCACATGTCTTATATAGTCTGTCATAATTTGAGTGCGACCCACATGAGATCACTGATCCTGAGACCATTAGTCTTAGGATGAGTGTTGAGGCCTTTTTAACATTATCATTATATTATTATTAGGTATCTACGTGTATAATTCGTCAACAAAATTACGTTAAAAACAACAAATCGTATAATGTCTCAATATAGGGGCTTCTTGTAGAACAGCGTACCGGATCAGTCATGCTACGCGGCTAAAGGTTGGTACTGCGCAGTCAGATACGAAAAAGTAAACAACAAAGACGAAGAGTCCATATGACAGTGCGTCAGTTGTCAGTTCTTGTAACTAGGAAAGCAACCAAAATTTATGTGATTTAATGAAAGTAATTAATGAGCAAAACACAGAGAAAAATTACAAAATTGATGAAATTTTGAAAGAAAATGGTCATATCGTGCTTTGCCTACCCCCATACCACCTGGAATTAAATCCTATTGAACTTGTGGGGCGGAACGTGAAAGGCGAGCTCGCAAGAACGTCGATTGACTCTAACTTAGATAAAGAGATAAAAGACTTAGAGTTGCTTTTCTCTAATTATTCGCCTGAAAAGTGGAGAAATTGTGACGACCATGTCATAAAAAATTAAGACGAATATTATAAATCTGATAGAGTATTTGACGATGTATTGGACAGGTATATTATTGTTTATTTATAATTTAATGTAAATTAAACATAAAATATTATAGGTGTACACTGAACTAATATGACTAGTACATTATACTTCAAAGTAGGTATTATGTTTTTTGGTTTTTGTCTTAGATTTATAATTGAAGTTAATGAAAACGATGATGAAGATGAGGATGTGGCGACATCTATAATGAATACGCGCAAGCATAGAAGTCAAGATATATAGATCCTGCAAAGAGATATCAAGGACGACCAACAGATGGCATAGAAGAGTGAAAGCAAAAATACCAAATCCTACATCGCGGTATCTAAAGAATTACAGCTACTTAGTATATATACAGAATCCCGACATGTAACCGTCGGGCAGTTGCCCACCAAGCTAAACCGCCCAGCTTGGTCGGAGGATCCTCCCTTTTCAATGGAGGAGTGGCAACACCTTCACTCCTCCATAAGGATGACGACGACGATGAACAAGTTCAAACAGAGAGTGAACATGAAAGTGACATGGAAATTGATTTATAAAATAAAACACTTTTACATAAATTCATATCCAGGCGTGGCGCTTTGCACCTGACACTACTGAGGAAGCACTGAAAGATTACTTGAGGAAAATTCACCCATCAGATCAATACTACGTATCAAAACGTGAAATCAAAACGGACCGACATGCGTCGTTTATCATTGGTATACCAGAGTCAATATATCCTAGGTTCAACTCTCCCTCAGCGTGGCCCACCGGAGTAATGTTTGCAGAGTGGTTTCTCCGACGCCCCCGCGCCGATCTCCAGCCGCGGGGGGGGGACACTAAGAGAGTATCAGGTGAGAAACAGACATAATAACTATGACCAAAATGAGATCACGATATACTACCAAAACGTGCGCGGTCTCAGAACGAAATTGGACGTCTTTCAGCAAGGCATTGCAGCTTCGGAAAGTGATCTCTTTGCCATAACGGAAACAGGGTGTAACGAGACTATAAACGATGCTGAAATGTTTACCAAGGGTTTTTCAGTGTACAGATGTGATAGGACAGACGGGCGCAAGCAGGGGGGGGTAATGGTTGCAGCATGTCCTAGTTATGAACTTAAACAAGTGCCAATAAGTGTAGACATAAATAATTCATTATTCGAAATTGTATGTGCCTCTGTATACCTGAAACATAGGCATTTGTTTGTTTGTTGTGTATTATATATCCCGCCAGGTGCGCCAGATATTGAATATTTAAAATTGTTTAGAATTATTGAAGAACTATGTATAAAGTATAAAAAGATTTTAGTTATTGGCGATTTCAACTTGCACTCAGCTTCAGTAGATGTTCAGAATTATTTTGAATTTTTCGTAGCATATGGAGAGTTCAGCCAAATAAACAATGTACCAAACTGTAATAATAGACAACTAGATCTCGTATTGACAAATTTTTCGCTTTGCGATGGGAAACCATCAAATACCGTGGTGTCGGCCTCTAATATGCCATTGGTGCCAATTGACAAATATCACCCCCCCTTAATAGTAACTATTCCAAAGGGTAGGCACAGTCTAAGAAATTTAGCGGCGGTTTCTCATACAGCTTCAATGGCCAAGCGGTCGGCCGATCATAAATTACAAGCACTTGAAATACCACGATGGAACTTCCGGAAATGTAATTTCCAACAACTTTACGCCGATTTAGCGGAATTTGATTGGAGTACTCTATACACCATAACACGGGTGGAGGAAGCCCTGGAGTATTTTTACAGTGAGGTAAATAACATAATAGACCGTAATACTCCCAGGAAAAGCAAAGATGCAAAGGGAAATCAGATGTATCCAGAGTGGTTTAATGCAGATATTATACATGACTTAAAAGAGAAAGCTAAGCTACATAAGAAGTACAAGAAAAGCAAATCAGAAGATGATTATACCATTTTTTCCAATTACCGTAGATCGCTGAAATGTAAAATATCTGCTGCTTATGATCAATATCATAGACGCATTGAAACTAACCTTAGTAGAGACCCAAAAACCTTCTGGAAAGTGATGAAATCTAAAAAGACCCATATTAACAAAATGCGGCTACAAAAGGAAGGTGTAGAGGTACCAGAAGACGAGGTCGCGCAAGCATTTGCCGACTACTTTCAGTCAGTGTACGACCCAGCGAGGCCTGATCTAAACGTAGAGCGCGCTAGTTCCTCTTACAGCGCAGCGGACGGCGGCGGCGGCGCCCGCGTACACATACCAAATCTTGATAAACACCAGATATTACAGGCGCTTAATCGTCTACCCGCCAAACACTCGATGGGTCCGGACGGTATCCCACCATTTCTCGTAAAGGATTGTAGTAAGGCATTTGTCTCTCCCTTACACTACTTATTTAACAGGTGCTTGGAGACAGGGCACTACCCTGACAGTTGGAAAATATCCAAAGTGTCTCCAATTCCAAAAGGCAAAATAAGCGATGAAGTGCATAAATATAGACCAGTAGCAGTACTCTCTACATTCCCTAAAGTCTTTGAATCCGCTCTACAAGCGTGTATTTTGAAAAAGGTAACACCCCAACTAGTGGATGCGCAGCACGGATTCAGGCCGGGACGCAGTACCAATTCTAATCTACTGGATTTTATGTCAGTGGTGGCCCCAGCGGTGGACTCTGGAGTGCAGGTCGACGTCGCTTACTTCGATTACCGGAAAGCGTTTGATTTAGTCGATAATGACGTCCTACTGTCGAAATTGGCAGCAGTCGGCTGTACTCCGCTTGTACTGAGATTCTTCTCTAGCTATCTGAAGGACCGACGTCAAGTAGTCGATGTAAACGGACGTCTATCAGCACCGTACTATACGCACTCGGGAGTGAGCCAGGGTAGCAACCTAGGGCCCCTAGAATTCCTAATACTGATCAATGATCTTCCGAAATCAGTAGTTAACGCCGAATGCTTACTGTTCGCAGACGATCTGAAATTGTTACGGATCATAACCAATTTCGAAGATTGCAAACTCCTTCAAACTGAAATAAACAACGTTATTGATTGGAGTGGATTAAATAAGTTGCAGTTTAACGTCGACAAATGTGAGGTTATGAGCTATGGCCGAGGCAAAAATCTACTACTCCACGAGTACAGAGCGGGGGTTGTGCCACTGGCGCGAGTTTCTGCCGTGAGAGACCTCGGGGTGCAGTTCAGAAGTGACTTGAACTTCCGAGAGCATATTACTAGTATCTGCAAGCAAGCATTCCAAAGACTGGGTTTCATCCTTAGACGATGTCAGAGCTTCTCTAATACGGTGGCCGTCAGAACATTATACAATGCCCTGGTAAGAAGCAAACTGGAATGCAATGCAATTGTTTGGAGTCCTCACCAGGACAAGTATATTACGATGTTGGAACGCATGCAGAACAAGTTCACAAGGTTCTTGTATCTAAAAATGTACGGTGTTTACCCCTTCTACCCACTCATGTATCCAACGTTGTTTGTGCTGGGAATGGTGGGGTACAACAAACTCGAAGTCAGAAGAAACTTAGCCCTGGTGATGTTCCTTACCAAAGTAGTGCGGGGACTGGAATGCAACCCTAATGTGCTAAAATTGTTAAAATTTGTCGTACCAAGCAGTTCACTCCGCCGCCGCAAGAACAGAATGTTCGAGGTGCCGCTGGGAAAGACGGCTCTGGTCAATGAAGCACCCCTCACTAGAGGCATTCGCCTATTAAACATACTGGCAGATGAGATCGACATCCTGGTATGCAAGATGAGCGAGCTAGAGAAAGCAGTCATTTATCTCATGTGCTACGGAAATACAAAATAATATTGTTATTTATTTGTTTTTTAAATATTTTTTTGTGTAAATATTATAAATGTATATAAAATCTATAAGATAGAAAATTATTTAATAGTAAAATCAAGTAGGTATAAAATTATTTGATTGTAAAATTTGTTATTGTTGTAAATTTGTAATTATTGTTATTTTATGTGCGTAAAGTTTCTATATTTAAAAAATGTCGCATTGGTATCTACTGTAATGGCATTTATTTTGTAAATGTAAAATAAATAAATAATAAATAAATTCAAATTGGTAGATATTCTGAAGGTAAACATCCAAATTTTAATGCTGTCAAACTATAAATTTTAAGCTAAATATGACATTTACGGGAACACTCATAGAATAAAATTTTACTTACGTCAGAAATAGTTACAAGCTATCGCGAGATTAATCCGGGCACACTTTTCTACGTGTGTAGCATGTCGTGCTACCTCGCCCCCGCCACTTCTTTCACCCCGCAAGGAGGGTCGCCAAGTAACTTGCCACATTATAGTAGTGTGTGCTCGTAAACAGCTAATGAACTCTTCAAACAATAAAACTCCAAAGTACGTGTTTCCAAGTGTGAAAGGGTGTGTAGTTCTATACTGAATAGATAGTTATTGGTATGTATGTACTAAGTATTATCTTTAGGATACTTACAATACCTACATATCGCACATGACAATCCGAACCGTCATATCTTGAAAAACGTAGTTTCGAGATATCGCGTTTTGAAAGTTTGGTGTCTCATAATTTAAAGAATAATAAATAAAATAAATATATTTCTTTTGTAATTGGTAGATTAACTCTTTGCCAATAAAAACATATAGTTCAATTGAGCCTAAGACATTTCATTTTATATCTACAAGTGTTTTTCTGAGGCGGTCCGAAGATAATACGGTCTTGCCTGTCAAAATTTTCGATTTTCGTATTTATGACTGTATAGCCCGTTTTTTTGCTTACATACTTGCTGGTAATTTGTCATATGTCGAGATAATACATACGGTTTATCTTCTTTTAGGGAAAATTAAATAATACAAAGCGTTTGATATATTTTTTTCTATGGAAAATCGGTTCTTTTATTGATTAAACACGAATTTTAAAAACAAGAAATCTCCGTTTAGAACAATATTTGATATTTTTAGACTTAATTACAAAAAAATCTGAATTTAAACCTTTGATTATCTAAATACTATGTACTTTTTCAATGAAATTATAAGGAACTTAGTAGAGTGCATAGTTTCTTAAGCCGTAGCGAAGAATGATACAAAAACAATTTTATTATTTATTGCTTTCCATAATAGATTGTGAGTAACATTTCGTCAGAATAACAGGCCCTCACCAAGCGTATAAAGAAGCTGATACGAAAAGACCTTCGTTGCTACAATACACTAGTTATAGAAGCAGCTATAGAGCTAAATTGCGGGTGAAAGTATTCGTTCAGCAGCATGGGTGATCGTCAACAACTATCTACGAAGTATCATACGAAGACACTGACCGAACACCATCACCAATATCGAGCTATGGAAGGTTACAAACCAAAAGACTATAGACATAGACGTCCAAGAGCGAAAATGGCGATGGCTGGGCCACACACTGAAAAGACCTGATGATCATATCCCGAAAGAGTGGTCCTCCAATGGAAACCTCAGGGCGGTTCAAGGCGACCCGGTTGACCAGCTCATACTTGGAAGCGGTCCATATTCAGCGAGGCCCAAGAGAAAGGAAAGTCGTGGCCAGAACTCAACTTGCTGGCCCACGACAGAGAAGGATGAGAGCGCCTGGTGTCAGCCCCAGACTCCTCGGAGGAGTAGCGGGATTGAAGAAGAAGCATGGGAGAACCACCAGACGAAGTTGAAAACTGAGGACAAGATTTGAATAGCCCTTGAGCAGCTATAAATCAAAAATAATCCTGGTGCAGACAGCATTACCTCATAGCTTCTGAAACCTGGAGGTATTACTAGTCTCGAAGCCTCGGACAGCTCAAGAAGTAGTGCAAGTCGGTTGCTTGTACTGGTATAACACCGGAGGCATCGTACGAGAGAGTCTTGGTATTTTTTTAAGTAACCGTTCTAAGGAACTTTAAATAAAAACCGTTCTATGGAACTATAGACCGAGGCTATATAAGTGAGATGTATGTACGTTCTCAAAGATCATTTAGAACCGTTTCACTAATTAGTTTGCCGAATTTTTAATCACCATAGATCATCCTGTTCGATGATCTATGGTGATTAAGGCTAGAAATAGTGCTCGACCGATGGTCAGCGCTGACCGTCGCTTGACGTAGCTATATCTATGCAAGCTACGCTGACGGTACGCGCGTGATTTCGTGTGACACGTCGGTGCAGCCGTCGGTCGGGCTCGTCGGTCAGCGTACGTGTCGGTCGACCGACGAGCTTTGAGCTTGTAGGGACGCTTTCAGTGCTTCCCTGACGGAGCGACCGACCGCGTGACCGACCGCATGGATTCAACACGTATCGCAGTTTGCCGTCAGCGAAGCACTGAATGCATTTTGCAACCGACGCGATGGTAAGCGCTGACATTCAGATGGTACGGTCAGGACGTACCGTCGGTCAAGCACTATTTCCAACCTCAGGCAGATTATACAGAAGACCAAAGATTACAATTTTTAAACTTGGTGGCCTTGGTTGACCGAAAGCTTTGGATATTTCATCGAGACGAGGACACTTCTGGAAACCTTGCAGAGATGTCAAATTGAATGTCGATATATCGATGTGTTGAGGTATCTGTAAAACGCCGCTACTGGCATAGCATCGACTGTGTGCTTGTCTAGGACCACAAATCAAGACTGAATTGCAAAGAGTAATTCAACAGAGGGATTTAATATCGCCAAAACTGAACAGAAGTGCACTATAATATAATAATATTTAAGAAATAAGTCTTATTTAATTGAATGCTTACATTAAACCCAATTCGGTGGTAGTTGCATGGGAAGCCCAAGATCAAAGTTGCTCAGGAATTTGTCTAACTTGGGCAATGGGCAGACTATTAAACTAAGCAGAAGACAAGCATACTATAAGTTGACCTGCATAAGGTAAACTTCGTCACACATTTATCTTGAGTCCGTTTCTAAAGTCTGAACTCAAAGGTCTTCAATCAGTGCACCCTGCCAGTGATGACGTCTGGTTCAGAAACGGCTGTGACTGTTGGACTCCTCCAACGGATTAAAGTCGCTTATCGAGCAATTGAAACAGCTATGCTCGGCGTTTCTCTGAAGAACTACATCAGAAATAAGGTAATTCGTAAGAGATCTCAACCAAGCTTTTAAAATCTTCCTCAAGCTGAAATGCCAGTGGGCCAAACATTTAAAGCAAACATCAGACTTCAGAACTGCTATGGGCATGCTCGCAATGTTGCTGTTGTTGCTCTGGAAGATTTGGAGAACTTGGACAGAGTCACTATTTCTTCGACAGGTTTATACGTAAGTAGGGTCAACCAAATCATCGTCAAAGTCATTGTCTGGAGTCTTAGGTTCCTTAGCTGCAATACCCTTCAGGTTCCAAGCCTTTTGTTCGGAGGAATTGCCGTCAAAACTAGTTTAGCAGCACGTTTATGTAGCTTCATGATGTTACTACAACTCAAATATTCCATGAATAGTTACATTAAAAACCGTACAAACCGTTTTATTTCTCTTATGACATAGAAAAATTATTGATTTAACTGGACAAACAGTATTATCTTGACGAATCCCATAGTTAAACCGTCACATAAAATCATACAACAATCAAATTAGTAAAAAATCAATAATAAAACAGGCAAGATAGTATTATCTAGAAATAATACAATAAAAATTCTACGTGCGAAACAAGCAAAATAGTATTATTTACATTATAATACGTTTTGATTCATCACATTTTGCGTATTTTGTAACTACACTTGTCTTAACTTAAGATAAAGCGACCGGAGCCCGCGCTTCAGACATGGTCAGCGTATTAAACTAAAATATGACTGTTTGTCCATCGACAATGCGTGTGCATCACAACAGGCAAGACAGTCGTATAGGTCCATATCTCGGCCCAGAAAAGAGCTACAGATATCACTGTTTTACCAGATTGTAGAGCATGATCTGTAGAATGCAAAAATGTAATAAAAAAAATTTGCGATTTTGCAAGATATGACGGTTCGGATTGTCATGTGCGATATATTATAACTTTCTATTATTTTCGTATACCTTACGCAAAATATGAGTAAACTCATATTTCGTACCACAATATCTCTCAATATGAGAAAAAATACTAAACAAACGATTTATTTTTGTACTTATCCCAAAATGTGCAAAAGAATGACTTAAAACAGCGCAAGTGGAAATCCTCGCGGCAAGCACTTGGCTCGCGCAGATTTTTCATTAGGCCCCAAACGAAGTGAATATTTAACTTAATCCTTAGGTTTTACTTAGAACACAGATATTTGGAGAAGCAATTTTTTTTTTAAAGTAGGTTTTAATTAAAATAAACACTACATTATTACTATATATTGCTACTAACAAATTATGGCTCTTGTTGGCTGAAATAAATGGATTAATAATAAATAATTATGAATTTATGACGTTGTTATCTAAATTAATATCTTAACATTTTTAACATAACTTACAAAATGCTTACTTCCTTCCGAATTGAGCTACTTATATTTATTTAACGGATATTCTTAGGTAACTCTACTTACCGACTGAGGCTAATCCACCGGTAGTCAGTAACATTTTAATCAGATTATCATAGAGAATTATAAATATAATGAGTTACGCGAACGTGTGAAAGTCTGATTACTTTCGTATAATTAACTGTCGATACTGGATTATAAATTGTACTGTCTTCTAACCTTAATGCCATTATAATATTATTGTGTTCTATGGTTATACAAAGTTACTTTTGACATATCGTAGGAGTTAACTCATGTAAACATTACGTTATTCACTGCACTTTTTTGTGAATATCATAATTTTTGTGATAGTTACATCAGATATTCTACTTAACCAGTAGTAGTTGATTCTATATTTATTTTAAAGTTTTGATGAAGTGGCGGACCGGCGGTTGTTAGTGGAGCCCTCTACACCTCTAGGGCACCATAGGAAAACTCCATTTATAAATTTTCCTCTGTAATATTTAATAGTACAACGTAGTGACGTCACATCGCGTCAACTGTGCTCGGCGGCGGTATCTCATTACTCGTCTCAGCGTGGATTAGCGCGGCTCCGGCGGCGGCGGCGGGGGGGGGGGGGCGGCGCGGGGGCTCGCTCAAAGGGCGCGCTGCTCGCGAGCGCGTGTGTCGCTAATGGTATCCCGCAAATGAGGTGCGGATTGAGCCCCCAATGTGCCTTACGCATTACGCATTACACTAGAGACGGCTAAAGAAACTGGGGGGGTCACTCTATAAGATGAAAAACGATTTTTCGAAGCGCTTCTGCGCGAGCTACGACTCTATTTCTTTGTGTGGAACGTGCCGTTTGCACAACAGCTCTCGTTCGATCGTGTTTTGTCAGTATAGAGTAACCCGCCTGGTACTGTATGTAAACGACAACTGTATCCCGTGAGCGAGCTGTAAGTACCTACCTGTAGGATATTGCTGCTTTCTGTATGAAGTAGGTACAAAGAATTTGCATGTAGTGTACGGTTTAAGTTTCATTACTGTTTATAGCGTTATAGGATATACTTTCACGTTTAAAACTCCCACAAGGGCTAAGGCGATGTCCTATAGGTCCTAGGACATCGCCTAGGACCTAGGACCTAGGGAAATTGTAGACAACTCTACTTACCACACCATACCAGGGGAGTAAGATGAAAAACCTTTAAAAACCGACCCTGCGGTTTGCAAGATGACAGATTATATTTTCCTAAACATCAGTGAATTAAATTGTTGTCCTATAAATATATAATAAACTTTTTTGGTATTGGCACTTGTGGCGTTTTCGAATTTTATCTTATAAACGGTAGGTAGTAGCTAGTCATGTAAATGACGAGTAGGCTGCAGGAGTATTGTGTTTTGTTGTGTACAAATCAAATATTTCATCTGATCGATGTGTTCGTTATGGAGGCACCCCGTTGAGAACACTTTTCGGAATTGAAACGAAAAAATAAGGAAGGCATATCCTCACGTGTGGTAGAATCAAATAGATATATTGTAGAGTATTCAAATTCAGCATATGAAAGTGACAAAACAAACATTAACATTATTACAAAATACAGATTATTTTAACTCCCATAGTTTACCTATCAACACTGGAAAAGTCACAAATTAGAGACAAGATGAATTTGCAGTAAATTTTATAGAATAGAATAGAATAGAATAGAAAACATTTATTCAACACATAAACAGCAACATTATCAACACACATTACAATTAAACACTTAATCTTATATTTATACACTCCATTATAAATAAAGTTACCGGCGCGAGGTCACGAGGTATTCAAGAAATTCTTATAAACCAGAGCAATCGTGAGCATTGCTCGGAATACTGAGCAGTGTTCATTCTTAATTCACGGAACTACCTGTAGCCGCCGCCATCTGCATTAATGCACCTTTGTTCCGCCGCTGCTTTGTGCTACTAAATACTACGCGTAGTAGGTATTATTCTAATAACTGTAGGTATGTACTGTCATTGAGTAATTCGATCTGCAACGCATTGGCCTCGTGAAAGCACAGAGCGCGGGTAAAATATATTCGTGGAATTGATTAAAATTACGACGACGGAACTGCTAACTCAATACTCAGATAGTGCGAATGCTAAGTAAATAATGATTAATGATAAAGAGAGAGAGCAGCCGAAGCAAAAAACATAAAGCGATCGGAACGGAAGACAACACAAACAAAAGCCACTCATAACGGCGAACGAAAAACAATTCCTTTTTTGAATAGTTGTAGATAGCGCGGCCATATCTCAAGTGAACCCCCCCCCCTCGCCCCGGCCCTTCCGCTCGACCGAATATTGGCCAAACCACATTATCTGCTGACAAATGTCTTGCCATAACCGAAATTTATGCAAACCACTCGCCGTTATTGCAAAAATATTTATTTGTTCGACGCTTAACAATTTGTTTTCAATGTAATGTATAGCGGTGGCCGTAGGGATGGGATCAAGAACGCCACAGCTAAAGCAATCCTACTTATTCAACCTTTCTCACTACGCTGAACAATGCGACTAACTTATCTGACCCCATGACTATTTCACTATTCTTCGGAGGTCACTCCTTTGTAATAATTTTCTTTGCAGAACCACAAATAAGGGTCTGCTATAATCAATATCGGGAGACATTTTTATCAACAACTCTGAACTTTCAAGGCCGAGGTTATCGATAATCTGTCACTTTTGACAAATACGGAGGTGACCGGCAATAAAAGTGCGTCAGGGCGGGCTACGAACATCGCTACGAGTATGCTACGCGGGGTGCGCTACGAACACTGCTACGAGAACGCTACGCGGGCGTACTACGGGAGTGCTACGTACGGCGTAGCATCAGAAATCTTGCTCCCAAGGACGAATCACGGATCGGAAAGAATGAAATATAATATTCTTTATAGGGCTTGTGGAAGTAAAGTTTTAAGGTCGACTTAGCGCGCCGCCGCCGCCGCCGCCGCCGGGGCGAATGGTCGAGCATTATCCACTGACATTCAGTACTTTTTATAACAAAATGTAAAGAAAACTTTCCGATATTTGACGCAGTAATACTGCTGGAAGCAATTTGTCTCCGATGATTTTTTAACTTGGAAGCTTTTATTACGAGCACCGTTTTTGTGATGGTTTTTCAATATTGAGCATCTGTATCAAATACTATTATTTTACTAAAGTCATGTTGTGTTGGCCTACATAATTATGATATTTATTGTATAGTGTTTGTCAGCAACACCCTAAGAATAAGTTTAGTTATTTACCTAGTAGTTGTAATTGTACACACCCAACCGTACCCTTTATCTTAATAGCAATTATAAAACAGTGTATGTACTCATAGTACGAGTATATTATGGCAAAGGTTATACTCTAACGAGCAGTGTTGAACAACTACACACCAACTATTCGTTTACGTAACGGATGTTACGGTAATAGCACGTTTACGGTCACTTTTCGCTCCGTCGTGAGCTACAATTAATATTTATTTCCTTGCGCCAGAATGTTATTAACCAATGGAGCTAGCAATAAATTTTTCTAGTACCCATTATACTAGCCTAGCACGGCGTGCAAGACGCGCACGTCAAGACGTGACAAAAGATTTCCGTCGCGCTTGCTCTTGACCTGCAACGCGTCATATATTAAATACAGTCTTAAACTTTCTCACGTTTGACCATTTTCGGGTTCTTTAAAGCATACGACGACAAATCGTGCAGCTTTTTACTTACTGCCACATTTTATAACTAAACATAACTAACAACATCTTCGGCTTCAACATCCGAGTCGTCAACTTAAATATACCTTAATAGGCTGTAATTTCATAATGAAGTAGACTGACTTAATTTAGAAACAGGGTGATATACACACACAGGTAGTATATTTTATGGAAGAACTAGTACAGTAGTTACAGCATACATAATGCATAGTTAATGAGAGGTTTGATCGCACCGCAACATAACCAACAATTAGGTCTGGTTTAATATGCATCGATGCTGCAGTAAACTCCCCGCCTCGGCACTCCCGCCACCGGCCGGCTTCTCGCAGCCTCCAGACAATATCACTATCTACTACCACCAGCTATGCAATTATTTATTGATGAAACCACTAAATAATACAGAGTTGAGATGGTGCATAATAATGTTTTTCATGACTAATAGTAAACGTAGAAATTTGATAAAAATAATTACATTATTATTCTAATCATTCATAAAGCCTTAATATTAAAATCAGAACGTTGCTTAAAATTTAATTACACGAATTATATTTGATAATTGATGATCCATTCCAAATATTTTCTGTAAATAACTAAAACATAACAACTTGGATTTTGATTTAATTAAAACATATTTGATATATTTACTTAAATAAAAATATGCTAACAAAACACAACTCGCAACTGTACAAATTCATCGCCACAGAAATGGACGAAAAGATACTTCACGCTCGTATTTGGATCGCATCAAAATATATATACGGTCTCACACGTTTCAGGGAACAATCCACAATGGACGGAGTGGACTTCCCAAACAAGCGAGCGTTGCAGTGGTCCGGTCCGGTCCGGTACCGGGAGCGCCGGACCGCGGCAAACTGGACCTTACCACCCTCACACACGGGACGACACAGCGAGACAGATAAATAGTTAGTCTCTCTGAAACAAAAGACAATAAATACAGGGGCGTCGAGCGAACGATAGCGTCAGATGAGAAATAAACTGTTCTCATTCGGCTCTAACGTGTCCAGGACACGGAGAGGACACGTTATATTTTACAACACAGTACCTATGACATTCATTGCATGCATTTTAATAGAATAGGGGTCAACCTTGAAGACTATAATAGCACTGGAAATTAAGCAGAGAAAAATAGAAGCTAAACCTGTGAAGGAGTATATAATCTATTTCTCGTCACGCCAATAAGTGAAAACCCAACAATAGCCAAAGTTAAAAACCCCAAAACTAATCAAAATCCTTTCATCCGTTCCGAAGCCTCGGTAAATACAGTTGGACAGACTCTAACACCCCTCTTGTTCAACGCGGACTTAAAAATAGCAGTAAGGGTTTTGTGTCAGTGTTGAGAGGTTTTTATTAGTCGTTTTGGCGGCGAGTGTACCGCGGGCTATTGTTCCTCTGTCACGTTTAGCGCTGACTGTACGCTCGAGTATTATTCCTGTGAGCGGGACAATGCCGAGAGCGGACGAGCCAGTACAAAGTGCCGTGTGGACGCGCCGCCAGCGTGTTGGTGTAGGGAGTCCAATGGACTTATATACACACGAGCTATGAAAAAGGCGGAACTTTTTCATTGCTCATGAGTGTAATTTTTTGGAATGAGTGGCTAAGGCCAAGGCCTAATTGTAAAGCGGTGGTTAACAGTTATTGTTATTGAATTCAAAGCAATTTTCGTAATGTGCTACAGCGCCTTCGTACCATGTGCTGCGAGTACAACGCATAGAATGAGATATCAAATAAGTTAAAAAAAAATATACGCAGCACATCTAAGTACCTCTACTTTACAGCAACCAAAAATTCTTATGATACTCTGTAAAATAGTTTAGTATAGTAAATACCTCTGTATTTATAATAAATTTCTTTCATAGAGATATTTCAGAGGCATTAATAATTTTCTGGATGTGATACACATTACTACAGGATATCTGCTTCAGGAAGTTGGCTTTCGCCTCATTAGCCGAGCCATATTTGATTGATCCAAGGGAGAATGAAACTTTTTTTTTTCAGGAAGCTTCAGACAAATCAGCAATAGATCGGTTATTTATTTTGTGATGCAATATGAATCTCAATCTCGGCCTTTCCTGACAGCATACGTACTTAGTGGCGGGTACTTAGCACTAGCGTATCCCAGGCGGGCCCTCCCTGAGCCGCCTTGTATGATATTGCGCATATTACTCGGTATTATTATATTAAAATATACATAGGTACTTTGAAACGTCTATGTACAGTTTCGCTTGGTAATGAATGGCACCTCCCACCGCGCGGTAACTCTGTCATCAATTTTGATTTTTGAAATCCTAAATTCGACATAACTTTTGTCCCGTGAGTTATGGATGAGTGTTGCGCAGATCAATCACAATTACCGCGTACAGAGTTTACGCCTAAATATTTGCGCTACAAAAATTGAACCGTGAATAATTGTAGGGACCCGCGGTCCAACAGGAAACCTTCTCGGGTCCCTTCGCTTCTACATAAACAAATCCAAAAATTTCGTTAACTAGCGTTACTTATCTGGATATATGTAAAAATATACAATACAGAAATACGTTAAAATATAGATAAGCAACACGACTGTGTAATTATTATGTTAGCAAAAAGGTTTCTGACTCAGCATAATGATTATTAAGTATAAAACAATCACAGCATTGGTACTCTGCCAGATAGCCAATATTCCGTAGAAAATGCTAACAACTCGCTGCGAGGCACAAAGACTGCTCGATTGCGTCTGAATGGTACAATACCGCGCGAGTATGCAGAGGAAAAATGGACAAAGCTCTGAACTGACCGTGGGCCGATGTGCACAACTAGGTACGTACATGTGTATTCCACACTCGTCGCTACGCCGACCGCTAGCCACCACATCACTACACACTACACACCAGATTTTAGGTCAATTAGGTGTACTTCTGGGAACTATATGTACCTACATTCATTATTAAGAATGGGTCTGTACACTTCCGAAGACTACATACAGGGAGAAATTTTATCATTGGAATTCCTGTCCGCCGGTACATGTATAACGAAAAAAATCAGCTGTCCCATACATTTTGGAAGATAAATTTTACTACGAAGTAGCTGTATTTTTATACTATTATATACGAGTATTATTTGCTCAGTAGAACGGGTACATTGGCCTGCCGTGCCGACGGGAATTATACTGATTCCATCCAGTATATAAAACAAATAAATCCAATACTTTTATAACCTTTTATAACATAAGTAGATTATCACCCCGCGCCGCCGCCGTCCGCTAGCGGGTACATTTCCAACGAGCTCAGTATTTTTAAGCAATTAAAAGCGCACTCTCCAAGTATTTTCCTTTAATATATACAGAGCCGGGAAACCAATTTGCAGCCGCTGTCTACATATTCTATTCTCTGTGAGCATCACTGGTGCAGCCGCGGCGAGTCACGAGGTCCCGCCAGGTGAGACCGGGGCAGAGTGATGGTGATGAGATTGATGAGTGATGCTATGAGCAGCTGTAAATAGCTCTTGCTGAAGGGTAAGGGTAACTTCTTATTATATGCATTCGGTCCTTGGATTTTGGATAGGTTTCCAATTTGTGTCACTTTCCAAATGTAGAAATTATAATATTGTTAGCCTTTCGAAACGTTATATCCGTTTCCTATGCCAAAAGCACGATATAATATGTCAAAATATGGCACGGGTCCTCGTGACTCGCAGGCGCACGGAGCCGCTACTTGACTTGACCATTCTCCTTCCCACTTATTAGTTTATCTTTTATTTCTTTCGTCGGATTTTCTTTGTATTTTTTACTCGTCTTGTTCTTATTTCATCGTGGCCACTAGTAGGGACGTCTATATTCTGCGAAGTCTCTTTCATAAATTAGTTTACCTAGACCCATAGAATATGATTCAAAAGATTTACCTAAGTAGGAATATTAAATAATTTATATCATAAAAGTTTTAGTGCTATTTAAAATTACTAATTTATAAATATGCTTCAGACAATCTCACTTTTATTTAGAAAAAAACTTTGGTTAATCATTTTGTGACTTGATACCAAGTTTGATTTCTATTCAATAACCGACGACTCAAGTTCTGATTAGCCTAACTTTTGCTTAGCTCTTATTGTCTTGTAGGCACTATCTACCTCTAGCCTAGTGTGTTGGTAACACTGTCTAGGCTTCAAACTTCACGGCTGGTGCGGCTCACTGGGCGCAGTAACAGCTTGTAACATCGCACAAAGGGGGTCACTCTATATGACGAAAACTAAGTTCCGGAGCGCTGCTGCGCGAGTCTCAACTGTATCTCGCTGTATTAAACGTGCCGATTGCACAACAGCTCTCGTCCGTTCGTTTTTCGCCAGTATAGAGTAGCCCTCAAGGTCCGTCGCTCGGCTACGTCGCCGCACGGGAGCTAATAGCGCCCATACGTCTCGCCTTATCTACACGCTTCAACGCACGGTGCAGAGGGGTCACTTCACTATAGCTTGCAAAAACAAAGGGACTAGAGGTTGTCACGCAACTTTCGGTACGCTAAATATAACGCCGTGTACTCCTGAACTAATTTTTTCGGCAGCTTCGGGGCACTATTTTTTTGTTTCCAATACTACATCGCGGTATTAAGCGTCCCTAAAGATTGCATGACAGCTCCCGTACATTTTTTTTCTTAAGCTACAGTGACCCCCCAGAATAACGTACCCATAAGTTACCCCCTGGTCAACTGCCGCTGATCGACTGCCTCGCGACCTGCGCCCGGTACCGGCCGAGAAACGAACTCAATCCGTGATAACTTGATAACGTTACAGAGTTAACTGATTCTGCTTTCTATAGTAGGTAAGTAATAATAGAAAAGAGAACGGAAAATGCACTAAGTATTAAATTATAAATAAACGTTTTGTTGTATAGAAAATCTTCTTCAATGTCTGTAATAAATACTCAAGCTAGGTATTCTCAGTGAGGTCTTTCTGAATTGCCCGGAACGTTGGTAATTAAATTATGAACTGAGTTTGTCAAAGTAAGTACCACCCTAGGTAGGTTAGTGAATTTTGTATTGCGACTTGTTACTTCGGGACAGATATTTTCACTGTCTATGGGCATGTTAATGACAGTTATTTGGTACTTAAATATCTTCTGAAGTATATTACATTTTATCTTCGTTTTACCTACATATAACAGCATAAAATATGACAATAAATAGTAAAGTATTTGTTGAAATCATTATTTACTCTACGGCCATCACTACAGGCTTCATACTTTAAGACGGATGATCTCCCTCCCCTCCCTTCCCCTCCCCTCCCCTCCCCTCACACCGAACTGCTGTTATCCTGCCGATATGGAGAAGCCTCTACCAAGTGCTTATTATAAGGGAAAGTTCAATATTTGCAGTCAAAGTATCTGTTTCGTATTATTTGATCGTATGACCTTACCAAATAAATATTAAATAGCTGATAAAATAATATTTGTATCAACTTAGGCTTCTCAGTATCTGACGTAAAGTAGAGAATAGCTTGTACCCAGCCTATTGTACCTGCATTGCATAGAGCCTGGTTATTCTACACTAGAGAAAAACGAACGAACGAGAGGTGTCGTGCAATCAGCACGTTTAGTACGACGAGATAGAGTTGTAGCTCGCACAGCAGTGGTCCGAAACTTCGTGTTTCGTCATATAGAGTGACCCCCTGCATGTGTGCCGCCGCCGCCGCGTGCTGCAGTTGGCGTCGCTTGTCGCTACTTCCGCTCTGCAGCTAGCAATCGGACGGATCTAGGCTGGTCAGTGAAAGGTCAGTCAGTATCAATATACTCCGTATATTTTACTCCAATAGATCTAGTGAATAATATTGAAACTTCAGTGTTCTTCCAGCTAAGAGAGTTAAACCTACAGAATGTTTCCAAAGTGGTAAGTTTAAGTTTCCAACTGACTATGCGATGTAGGCACAATAGGCTGGCAACAAGCTATTCTCTACTCTACGGCTGACCAAGAAGCCAAAGTTGTCACAAATATTATTTTGTCAGCTATTTCATATTATTTGATAAGGTCATAGGATAAAATAAGTAATACGAAATGTTGCATGATACTTTGACTGCAAATATTGAACTTTCCCTTATAATAAGCACTTGGTAGAGGCTTCTCCATCGGCTGGATAACAGCTGTTCGGTGTGAGAGGAGGGAAGAGGAGGGGGGGGGAGGGAGATCATCCGTCTTAAAGTATGAAGCCTGTAGAAAATGCTTTTAGCATTAAGTCCACCTTTTGTACACTTATGTTATATTTGTGCAATAAAGTATTAAATAAATAAATAAACAGTACTTATATTAAACCGAAAGAGAGTGACTCACAGGGTCGTCCTGGAGAAGTTTTGTACATTCTCAAAAAAGATATTCTGCTCCCCATACTCAATAAAAAGTCACGTAACCAACAAAGTTTGTATGGAGAAGAACGAAATCTAATAACTATGAAAAACTGATAGCGAAGCACTATCCGTGTAACTACAGCGTGTTTTTTAGGTAAAACGCTTCCATTGTCTTGCCTCGCCCGGTCGTGCATGAGAGTGCGCGGGGCGGGCGCGTGTAAACCATCCCTGGGCGAGTGTGAGCCCGCCCTCGTGCAAGATATACGGTAAAAGAGCGCTTTGTTCTGTCTGAATACTTCTACAATGCCTAACTCAGCTAGCCATTATACGGAAGAGCTCGGCCTTTGCGTTGTAAATAAATGTAGTTCTGCGGTGGTAATAGATTTTGTAGGAAATTTTAAATAAATAAAAATAGGCAAATTACTCATACCCACTTCCCAAGCAATTTTGATTAATAGAACACATCGTGATAGTCGACCAGCCATGCGCCAACACTTCTTGTATACAATACAGTACAGTACAGAATAATCTCTGGCCACACGTCGTGTGATCGCTCCTCACCGACACACTCCGCTGCGGAGAGGCGAGTCAAAGGCGTAAACAATCGTATTAGAAAAGCTTTGTCGCCGTGAATATTCCTGCTCTACGTTTCAGGGGGTCACTTTAGCTCACGACAAACGAAGTGTAAGAGCGCAGCTGTGCTAACCACGACTCTATCTCGTTGCACTGAACGTCCCGATTGCATGATATCTCTCGCTCGTTTATTCGTTGTCATGCTAGAAAAACCGTCCGGGTCCGTTGTGCAACATGAGTCGGTTCCCCGGAATGCGCCGGGCCCGGTGGTGCGGGGGGTGCGGGGGGCGAGGGGGCTTCGTGTCAAAGCATCGAGGAATCCCGTCGAATGCCTCAGATCTGTGACGCTGCAGCTCTGATGCCGAACACAACATCAAGCCGATTCAAACTGTCGTCGTTTTGATAAGGTGATATGACTTCAGTACGTTTCAGTAGGTTACGGTACGTTACATAAACTCAGATAAATAAGTTTTTTCAGTAATTTCTCCTGACTTTAACCGAGCTCTATGCCTTCATAGCGTACCTATATTAACTTTCATTTAAGTATAGGTGATTATCAAACACCTCTCAGTACCAATCATTTAATATTGTATTACAGGGTCTTAATAAAAATAAATTCAAACTTTCAGTACAACAATATTTACTCCCTGAAGATATTAGTTACAACCTTTGCCCATAAACGTTTATATGTGTTCTTTCAAACTTTACAGTGAGTTCACAAACATTTAATATTCAGGGGCGAAGGTTTAGCGTAACTCTCGAGTTAACTACAAGCTGCTGTACAGTTCGGCGTAAAAAGGCATTAAGTGAGTGAGAACAGGCGAGGCGGGTCGAGACGAGGTGAGGCGAGTTGGAGCAAGTTGCGGCGACACGCGACTGCCGCCGACATCTCGCTGCAACTTTCATGTGAACTCGTTCTGTTCAAGTTTCACAAGAACAAGACGAGGGTGAAGGCTAATTTGCAATTAGAGAAACTTATTTCAAGTATATTTAACTTATTAAGTGTGTGGTGTTGGTAGCTGTTTATAAATAGGATACGAAAATAGCTACGAGATCTGAAAACCATAATAAGATTTTGTAAGCAACATAAATTTATCAACATTTACGTCGAACGTGACACGACCTCTGCCAAGAAATGATAAGCTAAGTATTACTCCGCAAAAATATTATATCACAGTTTACTCATTCATCACTTTACTTCTAACAACCATTTATCTCTTTCCCACACCTTGGCAGAGGACGACTCGACTTCTAAACTCTTTGTTCATAAAATTATCCATCCCTTTCCCTCCCGGAGTTAATTCCCAAAACAAAACACGACTTCGAGTCGAGTCTCTCTAGTTTTAGAGATAACCCCGAAAAAACTTTCCGATTGTAGTAATGATTACGCGGTTTATTTTTACGGATAATATTATTATAAACTTGTTTTCAGAACAGTTTGTTTTGCTAGAGAGACCTAAACAGGGAGTGTCTTCCAGTGCCCGTATAGTTCTGTAACTGGTTCCCGTGTCACATTCTGGTAGGAAGTGCAGTGTGATTCGCCCTTCACCATGGTTCCCCTGAGCGAGGAGCAGCTGCGGTTCTACCGTGACAACGGCTACCTGGTCCTGCCCGGGCTGCTGCCGGCGGATCTGCTGGACGAGCTCAGCGAGCAGTACGACCGGCTGTTCCAGCGCAAGAACCAGGACAAGATGGAGAGCTCGTGGGTCGGGCGAGACGAGGATGACCGGAAGAGTGACAGTCAATATACTGTAAGTACTTTTTCAAGAAGTAAATTTTTGGTGCCGGTATTCCCTGCCCAAAATTGGTTCACTAGAAGACTGTCCACTGCTCCATTAGCTAGAAATCTTCCATAGCTGGACATCATTCCCAAGAATTGCCACAACCCTCTGTATTCGGCTTTCCTCATCCAATCACTACTCCTCTCCTTAGGTCTTCCATCCAGTATTATGGTGGCATGTTCGTCATCTCCTCTCAAGAACTCTATCCCAACGGGTATTGGTCCTTGATCAAATCTTCGGCCCACTGTAACTTGAGCTTGTAACACACATAATCCACCTATTTCCCTTGCAAATGATCCAACATAATTCGCTTGTTTCCGTCGCAGGTGAAGGGCATCCACCACCTGCAGTTCCACCACGCGGTGTTCGGGCGCTGGCTGCAGCAGCCGGCGCTGCTGGACGCGCTGCAGCAGCTCATGCGGACGCCCAACATCCAGCTGCACCACACCAAGGCGCACTTCAAGCCGCCGGAGAAGGGAGCCGCCTATCCGATGCACCAGGTTTGGTAGCTGCTTCTGAAGCGCCTATATCAGCTTTTGCAACAACCAGGCTGCTCCAATTTACACGGGGCTAGGCTGGCTGACTTGAAATTAGGGAGATGTGTATAAAGGTTCTTCCCCTCAGGATAGAATAGTAGCTGCTCCTTTATTTTTATAGACTCGTCGCGTCGTTCAGATCTAATGCACATCCTGTCTAAGGTTATCGGTCCAGCAGGACAAAGGGCTTCCATGATTACGCTTGCCTTTCTGTGCTGGTCTCCACCTGTGAACTCGTTTATACATATATCCCAGTGGTCATCTTTTCTTCAGCGTATTGATGTGGCCGGTCTACTGCCTCTTGAGCTATCAAATGTTAAGTGCTATCTCTTCCCAGGACTACCACTACTTCCCGTACGAGCGGGACTCGATGGTGGCGGCGTTCCTGCACCTGGACGCGGCGGGCCCGGACAACGGCGGGCTGCACGTGTTCCCGGGCAGCCACCGCCTCGGCCCGCTCGAGGACGTGGGGGCCCGGGAGACTGACGGGCAGTTCCATTATGTGGACCAGGTATGTAGCCAAGTAGTGTATCCAAGATTTACGAGTGGTTGTTGGTTTCTGTTACACGTAGCTGAATCCAGTTTTTCAATGTCCAGTTGACGGTTGTAAATCAATATAAGAAAGGAGCCTTCTTTCCAAGGTTCCTCATAGGGGTTTTGTACTTCCAACGCACCTCTTCACACTTATTTCGAGACCCCTTAGTTTTGAGGTTGTGATTAACGACACCCTAAACTAAAGAAGCCAATAACCAGCATAAGTACGCTATATTTTCTTAATTTTCCAGGCCAAGTTCCCTCTCTCCCTCTCCACCCCCGTTATCGCGGAGCGCGGCGACATCGTCATCTTCTCGTACCTGCTGGTCCACGGCAGCAGTGCCAACGAGTCGCCGCGCGGGCGCCGCATGGTGCTGGCCCAGCTGGCGGACGCGGCGGACCGCCCGCTGGGACCCCAGCCCACACGCCCCGGGCAGGGCTGGATGCTGCGCGGGGAGAATGTGGATAGGGATGCGAGTATCAGCAAGCGGTTTGAGCAGTGATGGGGTTGGTTGTTGGATTGATGGGAGTTTGTGGAGTGTGTCGGTGATTAAGAGTTATTATAATTATTAAACAGATTAATTAATTAAATTCTGTTTACTTTAAAATGATACCTAACTCACTCACATCTGTCTTCGTCGTTTGTGTACAAATCTGCCATGAAAATATACCTAGTGTTCTTTCAACAAGAATACTTTATCTAAAACGATAAGATTGTCCAGAATAGAGCAGTCATCAGGAATAGTTGGAGTGTGGCCGCGCCGGGTGTTGTCCGGACGGAGACTAATTACCGCCGCCGCCGCCGCCGCACTGCCCCGGTGCCCGACAATAACAAAACACACACGTTCTCGTCACCAAACTCATTTGTTCTCTACAGGCCTTTTTGTGTACTTAGGTTCTTATAAGAAGACCCCTTGAGGTTAAGAAAAAAAACATTTTGGACATAAGTAGGTAAAGAAACCTAACCCGCCTGGCAAAGAAACCTAACCCGTCTCAAAGTGACAATGCTAGATAGACTACATAGCGGTTACTATATGATCAGGATAGGTATATACATTATACAACTATGTATACAATCTGCCATCAGGTGAATTTTATTCCCTGAAGGAATACAAACTGTACGAAGTTATAATACAATTTCCAAGATTGAATTCACTTCGAGTCGCCAACTTTCAAAACTTTCTGCACTGTTTCGTCCGTTAGCCCATTAGGCATTCCGCCACAGGCGAGCTAGGAGGGCTAGCAGCTAGCAGGGTACCTAGGTATGCTAGGTGGTGTTTCTGTTTAGTTCAGCCTGTGTTAGCTAATTATTCGGGAACAGCCGCGAGCGAGTTGTGAGCCGACAAACAAACCGTCTTGTCTCCCCTACCCTCGACCCTCGACACTTACTCAAAGTAGGCAGCCATTTATGGTAATAAGGTACCTAATTAAATTATTATTGCTTTAATTTTACTATCATCATCAGTTTGTAATAAAATAGTACACTACCGGTCATAGCCTTTCCCAAGGAGTTCCACCACACTGTCCGCGGCCTTCCTCTATCGATCACGTGTCTACGCTCAGCGGTCCGGCATATAAGATTTTGCTAGTTACGACCTTGGTTGTGCTTGTGAGTCTGTAACTATGTAATATTTTGAGAATACCTCAACAACATACTAAGTAAGAGCTACCGTTTTGGCAATCTTCCTGTAAATCATCGAGTGTTCAGAGGCTCCAGAGGTAGGATCTATCTCAAGATCTGGAGCTATAAATTGTAGATGTTCATAAATTCAATAAGAAGCAGACATCGCCTGGCGGGCGGCATCAAGCTCGATCTCTGCAATAAAGTAATATTTCTATACTTATTTGTACCGATCGCTCCAGTTTTACAGCGCTTGTACTAGCGATGCTCGCTGAAACCGTCGTAAGTATAACAAAAATGCTCTACTTGTTTCAAGAAACTTGACCACTATTCATGAAAGCCGGTATTCATTATGCATTTCGTAAAGAGCTTTATTTAACTAGACTATATTGATATAAAATAAATGCGGTAAGTAATTTATAATTATGTGCCATATTACAGTTCATTTTTTAAGTTCTCTAGACTTAAGTGAGATACGTAGATATTTACATAATTTTCTATGGATAAATACAGGATGTTACACAGATATAACTAACCATAGGTACTTGAGCAGTCAGTCAGTCCGGACAAGTTGGAGTGGCACACGGCACGTATCTAACTGCGGCCAAATCTAATAAATGCGGCGGGCGGTGGGACTGTCACTCGCGCGCCACTAGCGCCGCCGCCGCCGCCGCCAGCGGCCGGCGCTGGAACTAACAGCCGAAATAACTCTCAGCGGCGATGTTTTATGCATGCAGGTTTTATTCACCGCCGCCGGACGGGCGTCCCACGGGAATGAATGTAATACTTCAGCCTCAGCTCTGCTCATTACCTTCAGGAGACCGAGCGAGCTGTCTACTGTCATAAAACTCATGAAGCTAGGTACGGCGGATTTAAGTTTTTAAGTTAAATAGAGTCATATTCGGCGTCGCTGAAAGTTGACTAAACGAAATGTTACTTAAAACTGGGGCTATAGCTAGATGACCGAATGACGTAGGAACAGTGGCCATGTATGTAAGTACTACGTAATTTATGTAAATGAATATTTCGAGATAATCCTCATCTTAATCAGTCAATAATCGTCAAGTACTGCTACTGAGGCTGCTGGACCCGTCGTCCCTCCTAAGGAGCGCCACAACACTTTCTTCTTTTTGTCATGTATGTACTTGCCTAGCTAGCCTACAATGTTAGTCTACCCTACCCATATGGG
Organism: Plutella xylostella; assembly: GCF_932276165.1. NCBI lineage: Eukaryota > Metazoa > Arthropoda > Insecta > Lepidoptera > Plutellidae > Plutella > Plutella xylostella. The sequence goes on from NC_064005.1 coordinate 9,815,767, forward strand.
ATTTCCTACTGTATGTATAGTGTTTATGGTAAACAGAATAGATATGTTTAGAAACTATTAACTACTGATCCGATGACTGACTCTCCCGGGACCGCACCGGAACACCATAACAGTGTACTATTTGTACACGCGCGTATACACTTACTATACCTGAGCACCTCAAGCAGTCATCTGCATGTGAATGGCAGAGGGTGTGCGCATATTCACTCAATTTCCCGCCTCTTCAGTAACTTTCAGGGCATAATGGGCGACGCGTCGGAGGGGGGGAGCTTAGCGAATTTAGATACATTTGTTTGGTGTTTACAAACATGTCATGTCTACTTTACATAACAGTACAATACTATGACCTATAACAGAGATACTTAGGATGTGACTGTAAAGAAACTGTGTCCATATTTCAGGATATTTAATACCTATTTACTCGCTTAAACGATAGATGTGCTTTCCTAATTTTCTATGACAAAGCAAACTCTCACTAAAGAAATAGGTAGGTATACGGAGAAGGCTATAGGGCGAAATTTTACTAAATTTCAGTCTGGCTCGGTAACTAATGCCTAGTTTACAAAATCGAGATCGCATAGTAGGGGTGTGATTATCTCGCTGAGACGTCGTGCTGTAACCCCGGCCCGGCCCCCGCCCCGGCCCCGCACAAGCCTCTTACTAACTTACAGCTGCACAGTACAGCTGCGAGCGAGCGGCTTGTGAGCTCACTAGCTGGGAGCAGCTAATTGTAACCACACTGGCAGAATCATCAATGTAAGTCATAAAATGTAAGAATACAAGTAGGTATTGCAATACTGTATTCATATAATGTCTGACATTGCAGCTCGGTACTTAAAGTTCATCCAACCAATCCGAATTCCAAAATAAGCCAAGCTTTTATCATACTATCGTTTATTTTTCATATTTCAGTAAGTATTATCCGCCACGGCTCCTTAGGTGTGACTTGTGTAGTCTACTTATTGGTTATTTATATTGGTTTTTTGATAACTATGTTTCGATTTTATAAACGTTTATCTTCGAACATCTACTAGGACATTCATATTAATATTGTTAATGTTAAATTTAATGTAATTACGTAATTAGCTGCCTCCTATAAGTTTCCAAGTTATAGCTGAGATTAATCCAACAAGTGTAGTCACGTCGGCAAGTTTGCCGTGGCTTGTTGTCGCCGCGTGTCGCCGCGTGTCGTCGCCTGCCGCCGCGACATGCAGCAGCAGCTACTTTATTTCCAACATACTTGCGCTAAACTAATTTACACTTTATAAAATCTTGTTAAACTTTTTCTTGGCCAGAACTGCAGCGAACAAAAGTCAGAAAACACAAAGTCTCATGAACGTAAGAGGTTATGCAACTCGGAGACATTGTGAAAAATATTTGTCGTTTTAAGTTTTAGTGGGACATGTTTCTGCGCGCCCGGGACCGCGGGGCTTGGGGACACGAGATTATTCATAAAACACACAGTCTTATTTTATACAGAATATTTCCAAGAACAAAACCGAGTAAGGCGAGGCAGCGCATCACTGCAACATAATTATGGGCAAAACAAAACGCACCCTCTTTTCTAGCGAAGTAATGATTCAGCGCCGGCGTGTGATTGTGATTGTGAACCAACACAGTAAGTCTAAATGAGCGTTTCATTAGTTCTCCGCACGCAGTGAGATGTGAGTCATGCATGTGAGCGAGCTGCGTGTGAGCGACAGGAGCCTCGTGTCGGAAACCATGTCTACTAAATAAACGGGGAATTAAAAGCTAATAAATCAAGTGAAAAGCAATTTTTTTATCGTTTTCAGAAATAACTTCGGTATGATATAAAAATAATGTCGTAAAAATATTTTGAGGTCATACTCGATCATATTATCCCTAATTTTTGAAGAAGACTGGGATAAAGCGAGTTGCAACGGAGGTTTTTGTATGTGTAGGTAGCACGCAACACAGTGACGAGGTGCCTCTGAAGGGACATGAGGGGTAATCGATAAGACAGTATTTACTATTTACCGGAACGGCCCGCTGTCGCGCCGCGCGCCGCTAGCCGAGCTCATAACAAATTGCATTCTTCCACATCTCCATGCAGATACGCAGCTTACACTACACATACAAGCCAGACGTATAGTGTATTTACATTCATTATCTATTGAAATACAAACCAACAGGCGTTTAATTTCATACCGTGGTTGGGCTTAGGTACAATCATAATCATAAAAGGTACATACCTACCTAAAATATAACCTATCTTTATAAACAAATTAAGTACATAAACATGTAAAAAACTACTAAATCCTACCTATATTAAAACAATTCCAAGGAGGGCACTGATACCTGTAATACAGATTATATCTAGTACAGGTATTGGAAGTTTTCCATATCTTAGTACATAAGGGTAATAGTAATACTGTAACTTCTATAATGTTAAATTAATATGTACCTTTACTTGAACAATAAAACAATTTTTAATTTTTTATTTTTTTAATTTTTTTAATGACGATGGCACCTATACAAAGACCTACTATAAGTATAGGTAATTAGGTACCTACCTACGTAAAATTTTACAAGATTCAGTAAGCGAAAAACTTCCAATTTTTACGCGTGGGTCCAATAACTATTACAAGTACAAATCAACTTGTAGTAAGTAAGTACCTACCTAGAGTACCTAGGTACTTACTTACTACAAGTTGATTTGTAATGAAATGTAAGTATAACAAAAATACTCGAAAACTGTGCAAAGTGAAAAGTCACTGTAAACTGAAACATAATTGAGAATGAACTCAAAGGCTGAAACAATGGAAATGTCCAGTGGAAAAACGTGAAACGTATCGCATGAAAAGATGAAATGTTGAAAACATTACAATTACCTAGTTGATACGATGTTTGTAAACGACCCGGGATTTTAGAGAAAACTCGCACCCGGTGTCCATACCAATTTAATTTTGATTCTTTCTTTTATCTGCTTTACATATACATATTTTAATAATTACATATATCTATTTAAGGTAAACGTCCACCTTTCGTTGTCATACCGTCTACTTTATCGGCATTGCCGACACCGTTTCTCCATACATTTATGAAAGTCCGTTTGCTGAAAATTAAATATTGTCGCCGTCTACGATCTACGCATAAAAAGATTTCGCAAACAAATTTTCTACTTTATTTTTTACGCACTGAGCTACTTTTCTTATCGAGAGACACACGAAAGTAGAAAAAAATAATTCCGCCAAGCACCTACACCTATTCGGCGACTCAATAAATTATCTTCTTATACAGGGGACACTTTGCTATGAGAATAAATCATGAAAGGTGGCTCGAATGGTCATCACCCGCTAGATAAAGTTGCTTGCACACCGACATCAATCAAACTTACTGTCTGCCTTACTTAGGGTGCGTTTACACTGGGCCAGCGAGCGTAGGGTTTGAGCTACGAGCTGCTTTTAAGTTGGAACTATTGGATCTAAAGTGTTAAGTATACTAGCTTATTGGTCGAGGTCACCTCAAAGGGCTAACTAAAGCTCAATGAAAATTTATGGACAAATATAACTTGAACCCATTTAATGAGGAGTAAGTACTTAACTAAATTGATGACGACGACTATGCACGTTCGCTGTTCGTTATAAAGTTCTTCTAAACGTGCACACTGCCCGCTGTGAACGCGGGTGGTGTGATCCAGAGTAACTGGAGACGTGATGAAGACGCCGCGCCGAGGATACTGAGCTAGTCATTGCTGATTAATTGCACTCTGTGTGTGGGTGCACGGCTACATCAATACAGGTTAGAGTATAAACTAAACTGTCTCAGGTTGTCCATCTTTCCGGTACCTAAATGGTATATTTTATTATTGGAAATTATGACTTGCTGAAGAGTTTTTTTATACATATAATAATACTATAATATGTTCTCCATCTGGAAAGGTCTCAGGCACCAGCTAGTGGAGAGGGAGAGATTCATGACTTGCAGAAGATGATGATGACAACGTAAATCAGAATGACCATGTTTCACACTGAACAGTGTCAGTTCAGTAGTCAGTTACGAGTAGGATATCTGTGAAAAGTTGCCCATACATTTCTAGGATGTTTGTGTCCTTGATAAGTTCGCAAGTGCCGTAAAGTTTGAAATTCAAGTTTTAAGTAGCAAGTTTATCCTCCTGGCTGTCGAACTAGACCCTAGTTTGAGACATAAACTACAAGCAAACAGATCTAATTTACTGAAACGTGCAGCGACGCGACCGCACCTGACATCATGAATCTACCATGTAGGTGAGAGAGATATGATTTTCAGTCATACCTATATAATGGGAAACTTCATGATGCACGTGTGTCACAGTCGCCCAGGGACAGGGCATAAAATGACACTTTATAAGCTTCTGCAAATATTGGTCTCGATCTAAAATAAACTACAGGATGCGACGCGACGTGCGGGCCGGGGCGGGGGTGGCCAGGAGTGGTCGGGACGGATTTATGTAGGACTCACCAGCACGACACAGCGGCGCGCGCGGGAGTAGCGTCCCCTACACGCACCATCCGCCATACGACCATCCAGTCACAGTGGGAGCCGGCAAGGAAGCCACGGATCTACGCCACTGTCCACACACCCACCTGTGCCACTACTAAGTACCTCCTGCTATGTTGATTCATGAGAATCTTAACTGAAATAAAATTTATCTCCCGACTTTATATCTTTAGCGGTAAAATAAGGAATATGACCGCAGGCTCACGCGGCGGAGCTGAAACAATTTTTCTTTATTGTTCCCGCCGGAGTGCTAATAAAATAACTTGCAATCGTAAATGTTGCAGTTTTATTTGGAGGAGCCCCGTTAGCAATATAAAATAACCCACGAGTGTTTCAGAGACTCGCAGCTGAAGCAATGCTGGTCAACCCGCCTTCGTCATCATATTATTATTATTAGGTAGGATCTACCAAATGTAGCATCGCCACCCCCATTTCGAGCAGATAACATCAAATATCAATGATTCGTTTTAGTTGGCAGTCAGCGTCCGGCCGACGATGCAATCAGAGTTTGCACAGATTACAGGAAATCATGGGCTCGCCTGTAAAAAATTACCAGCCGCTGTTAGCTGATACCTCGGCCGCATCTCACGCTAATGTCCAATTCCCCTCTTTACTGCGCCGATAACGCCCTCCCGCGGATCAATTTCAAATATGAAACTCACGCCGGGAAATAGTAAAAGTTTTATTTCCCCTGCGAGGTGGATCCGGACTTATGCCGAGTGTTTATAGCGTTGCTGTAATAGAATTTTTAACTGACGATGGATGGTTGCGGGGCGGGGGCGGGGCGGCAGGGCGGGGGCGGCAAATTGAACTGTGAGTACGCGCGCCGCATCCGCAACGCTGGCATCCATCACACACAATATGAGGAAACTAGTTTTATAACGCTCCCTTACGTACACTTGGATATTTAGATCCGTCCTCATAAACGTTTAACACCGTCTGATAGCTTCACGCGCGAGCGGAGCGGCATCAAGAGATAAGTTTTCTCACTGAGGTAATGGTTAAGTGCGGGCAGTGGGGGGGAATTCAGGGATATATAAAATAGCTAGCACATAGGCATTGTTAAAGTAAGTACTACATAGCATTAGTATTAGGTTTACAATAAGATAGTGCCATGCCTGAATATGTTTAGGGGTGTCCTAAACTAGCAGTACTTAACTGCCTAGTCATAGTCACCAACTTACAAACACTGACACGACCTAGTAGATTACAGCTACGAACATTCTTCATGAGCAAGCTCAGGTGAGTGTCGATACATTCATCTGCACACCGTGTCGCATTATCTGTAGCTAACAGCCCATCGGCGATGATTTATCCGCACTCCACGGACGCAGTGGGAAGCAGTACCTCCTAGGCATTCGATAAAATATAAAATATATTTATGTAATCTAGGTTACAGGACCGAGAACTAAAACTACCTACTGACACCTACTGCAGAGATCATCTGGCATAAGATAAGCATTGCGCAAGAATCGTAGGAACATTCATGGACGAAAATCGCCAAAATAAAAGAGGAAACAACAACGTGAGAGCGTCCGTCGGTCGCGAGTTCCCGCTTGTATCTCGCTAAAGGTGGATACACACTGCAGTAACGTAACGTGCAAAGGAACTCGCGATTAAGTAAAGAATCTCTATAGTGTCTTACGAACCCTGCACACTACCTACGGTCATAAACATTTAACCAAGGGAATTACTTTCATTGTGTATGAAATTGCACGTAACGTAACAGTAGTGTGTATCCACCTTAAAGCTATCGTAAACGTGCCGCAGAGCGCTACGTTTATTTTTGAGACGCAGCGAGGAACTGCCCGATACTAAAATTCATACGAGAGTGGAATATTATTTCATCGTTACAATACGCTGGGGAAATACAATGGGAGAATTATTGTTGTGCAACAAACATCTGCATTTCGCTTGGAAATGCACGGTCTAAAACTAAAACAACATTACCTACTTAATGTTAACACTCGTGTAGGTATTTTTACCTATTTATGTAAGTATAGTTCTAAGCGTACCCTGTTATGAAACAATGATCTTTGGATTTCTCTCATCTCATCCCCGGCTAATGCCTCGTGGCGCAATGTTGGCGCCGCGGGAAAGCATACAGCTGGCACTATATGCTGTTGCGGGAGTCACGACCCTATCTCGTATTAAACGTGCCGATTGCACGACAGTAACCCTCCTAAGCCTTACACTAATGATTGAGAAATGCTTCTTTATCCAAGTCTGTTCATTAGCTACTATCATTTAATAAATGATGGCAATCCCTATTCTTTGTTTGAGATAAACAGAGGCAGGTTTGAGTAAATTAATTCTGATTAAGTAGGTACTTTGGTTTCCTACTTACCGTTCTGTTAATTTGCAAAAAAAAAATATAATACTAGCTGTACCCGCGAGCTTCGCTTCGCCTTAAAAGGTTTTCCCGTGGATCCTACCGCACAAAATCCTATCTACCCTACTGTCAATTTTTTAAAGTTTTCGACCGGTATCATGACCGGTATAGATATTTGGTAATTTTCTGCTATTTTATACAGCGGATAAAATAATATAATAATAATAATTATGAAGTAATATACAATTATTATAAGTGGGTTTAAAACAATAAGACTTAATTTGCTTATAACATATTATTATATTCAAAATTACTAACACTAATTGTACAAGGAATGAGCATAACAATAGGACAACAGTCATAAATGTGGCACACAGTAAGTAATCTTAGGGAAACTGTTTCTTTTATTATAACATGCATTCCAGATGCTACCCTGTTCCAGACAAGGCACTCATAAAAATATTGTATCCATACGTAGATCGCTTTTGAAGTACATATTCTTTTTAAAGTAAAATATTTATTCTATGAATCCATTTACGTCTAGGCGGTGGTTGGGTGGGCGGCAGTGGTTGCAGTGGGGTTGATTCCTTCACATAAATGGCAGTGTGAGATGCTCACAAGGATCCAGATGACCGAGTCTACCATCTGTTCCGCCGTCGGTCCACGGTCACCCGCGTGCAGGGTGGGGGTGGCTAGAACACCGGTGCGCGGTAGACCAATGTGCACTGGCAGTAGACTGATGTATTCCCCAGTAGACAGCTTTACCGGCGGTTGAGTGGAGTTGAGGTTGTGTAGGGGGTGCTAGACTGGGCTAACCCCCAGTAGACGTCTACCGGCGGTGGTCGTCTAACGCCTGTTGACGGTGCGCTGCACGGCGTGTAGGGGCCAGCAGACGTCTACCGGCGGTTGCCGTCTACCGGCGGTGGACGTCTAGCGCCTGTTGACGGTGCGCTGCACGGCGGGTGGAGGCCAGTAGACCGGTGTACACTGGTAGTAGACGTCTACCGGCGGTGGTCGTCTAACGCCTGTTGACGTCTAACGCCTGTTGACGGTGCGCTGCACGGCGGACATGCCGTCCACGAAGCGCGTACGGAACAGCACGTTCGCGTTGTTGAACATGCCGTCCTTCAGCGACACGATGATGAACTGAAACAATATTATACAGGATTAGACCACCGCACAGTGTGGTTGGTTAGCGACCTTGACTGCTATGCTGAAGGTCCTGTGTTCGACAGACAGATATTTTACTCGGGTCTTGGGTGTCAATATCTTCCTTATTATGAAACGTAGCCTACAGAGTTTCGGTTTAAACCCGGTTTAAATAACCTGTTCTAAACCTTAGGGCTATCTTTAGTGTACATTTTATAATAAGGGGTTATGTATCTATCTATTTATCTGTATAGATATTACATCAACTGCCTGATACCCATATTACAGGCTCTGTCTAGCTTAAGGTCGGATGGCCGTGTCTAATATGTCTCCACACATTATACCCGTACCTGCGACGCAGTAAAATGCTCCTTGAGCATCTGGCCTATATTCTGCGTGTGGCTCAGATCCAGCGCGGCGTCGACCTCGTCCAGTATGTACAGCGGCGCGGGCTTGAACTGCAGCATGGCGAGCACCAGCGCCAGCGCCACCAGCGAGCGCTGGCCGCCGGACAGCTCGCCCAGAGACTCCTTCCACGTGTTGTTGAAACCCACTTTCACCTGGAAGAAAGATTTTTTTATAATTATTTGATCACGACCCATTACGACCCCACTGCTGGGGCACGGGTCTCCTTCCAATGAAGGAAGGGTTTAGGCCTAGTCCACCACGCTGGCCAAGTGCGGGTTGGTGGACCCCAACACAAGCAAGCTTGTGCTGAGAGAGTTGTCGGGTAAGTGGGCAACCCGACTGTCAGATGTTTTCAAGCCGCCCGAAGGCCTCTGACTAGGCTTAACGACTATATCGACTTGTACTTATAATTATTTATTGCACATACATACATAGTAAAAAGGACTTAATGCTATTAGCATTCTCTACCAGTTAACCTTTGGTGGTGTCGGGAAAGTGATTGGTAGTGTGATAGGCTGAGAGGAGAAAAATTTATCTAAATCAAGACAGAATGAGGTGAGTGGTGATTGTAGCTAACAATAAATGAGTTCTGATGAAGACTGGCCTTTCTGTATTCGATGATTGTGTTATTGTTAGTTCAAGACTATGTACTAATGTACTCCATTGCGGGGTAGGCAGAGGTGCATTGCTGCACCCACTTTTTGCCAGAGTGTTATGTTAGTCCCAAAGTAATAGGGGGCTGGCCTATTGCCATTTTACGGGCACATCCAAGACCCGAGAACAAATATCTGTGTTTAAACAAATATCTGCCTCAGCCGTGAATCGAACCCGGGACCATCGGCTCAGTAGTCAGGGTCACTAACCACTACGCCATTCGGTCGTCATATAACAAACAAGTCTATTTGAAACAGAGGATTTACTTGATTTGTGACTGTCTGACTTCCTGTTGGTGTATGTAGTGTGCCTACGAGCTTATGGTGGTGTTGAGTGTCTAGCTAGACTGTCTAGTCTCCTGGTAGTGGATACCCTGGAGCCGGTAAACAATACACTCAGTGTACCCCTCTAGCAGTCTAGTAAGCCAACTCATGTGTGGCGTGCTGCCTGCCCCCCTGGCATTGTGTGATGCCTACCCTCCCAGAAGCGTCCTATGCTCACCTCGAGTCCATCAAGTACAGTGAGCCCCGGCGGCGGCGCGAGGCTGGCCTGCGCGCCCGGCAGCAGCGTGCTGAAGATGCTCGCGAACGACTTGTTCACCTGTACACACCACATCATTCATATTATCATTCAATTTTTAAGGGAATAATTTGAAAAATTGGGGCCATAAGGTAGCGCTATTTTGTAAGAGGAACTTTTTAATTGCTCGTGAGTGTATTATGCTCAAATGTTTAGCATCACCCTGTACATTAATGTATGCCTGTACCTGGCTGCAGGCGGCTAGTATGTAGTGTGTCAGTACCTGGCTGCAGGCGGCTAGTATGTAGTGTGTCAGTACCTGGCTGCAGGCGGCTAGTATGTAGTGTGTCAGTACCTGGCTGCAGGCGGCTAGTATGTAGTGTGTCAGTACCTGGGTGCAGGCGGCTAGTATGTAGTGTGTCAGTACCTGGCTGCAGGCGGCTAGTATGTAGTGTGTCAGTACCTGGCTGCAGGCGGCTAGTATGTAGTGTGTCAGTACCTGGCTGCAGGCGGCTAGTATGTAGTGTGTCAGTACCTGGCTGCAGGCGGCTAGTATGTAGTGTGTCAGTACCTGGCTGCAGGCGGCTAGTATGTAGTGTGTCAGTACCTGGCTGCAGGCGGCTAGTATGTAGTGTGTCAGTACCTGTCTGCAGGCGGCTAGTATGTAGTGTGTCAGTACCTGGCTGCAGGCGGCTAGTATGTAGTGTGTCAGTACCTGGTAGTGATGTAACGAATATTCGCATTCGCATTCGCATTCGCGAATATTCGCATGTTTTTGGATATTCGCATTCGCATTCGCATTCGCAAGATTTTGTGCGAATGTTTTGCGAATATCAGTACTTATTAACAAAAACTATTTGAAAATAATGGTAGGTTAACAAAATCTAAATCCATTCGTCTATGACTTTTTTATTTCTAGTTACCCTTTAAATCACATTTCCCGTCTTACTTTATCATTTGGTATTATTTATATACTTTGAGAAATGAAACTTTAGATGTTAATAGTTTCATAAGACATAAAGGGCTTTACCACAAAAACTTAGACAGAATTTAACAGGTGTTTAGCGCTGTCAAACGCCTACGGAATCTGTCAAAATCTGTTTTAAACACTTGTTAAACAGTGTTTAAAGTTTTTTGTGGTAGCACAGAAACTCTTTAAACAAACAAAACGGTATTTTGACAGTAGGTATACAGGATTATTTGCAAGTAGACTTGATCCTTTCAGGAGGTGACCTGAACATTTCCAGTCGACTGATCCCTATAATGCATAATCCGAAACTTAACCATTTCTAAGATATTTAATATTTAAGTTTTTTTTCATTGACAAAATGTTAAGCTTAAAACCGAAAATAAAAAAAAAACTAGTCATATTTCATTTTTTTTAGTTGTTTTGCATAAGTGACACCTTAATAAACTAATTAAAATAATCAAATGTGCATTATTTGACTTAAATTAGACACAATACCACAAAAAAATATAAGTTAAATTAAAAAAGAATATCATCATCATCATCAGGTCCTGGGATCCCTAATCAGGGACATAGGGCTCGAAGTGTAGATTTCCACTCTGACCGGTCCTGTGCCACGCCTTCGACTTCGTGCCAGCTCATGCCGAGGGTGGCTGCCTCCTGCACGACAGTGCGACGCCACGTGGTTTTTGTCCGTCCCCTCTTTCGCTTGCCAGATGCAGCCCACTTTGTCAGGGCGATTTTGAATATCATGTGACATTATTTTGTGCACTTCAACTTAAAAAATTATCAACTTATAAGCTTTCAAATAAGATATTTCAATATCAAATCAATTTAGGTATCACCAAGATATGGCCAAAACAACCAGCACAGGCGGACAAAATTCAACAGGAAAACTAACAAGATTAGCCCAATTTAAAGGTAAAAAGTGTGATTGTTTTCAGTCCTGTTGACTGTATGGAAACCCCTGTTGAGTTTTCTCCGCGTTTTCTGGTTGTTTTGGCCATAATATCTTAGTGATACCTAAATCGATTTGATATTGAAATATCTTATTTAAAAGCTTATAAGCTGATAATGTAAAAAAAACTTAAATATTAAATATCTTAGAAATGGTAAAGTTTCGGATAATGAATTATAGGTTCAATCGACTGAAAATGTCTTCCTCTATCACCTCTTGAAAGGATCAGGTCTACTTACCAATAACCCTTGTAGTGTCAGAACAAGACAGTCATATATTTAAATACGTTTAAATGTTTCGTGTAAGTCATCCTCAGAAACCGCACACAGTCGCAGTGTGTCGTAACAGTTACGGAGCAAACTAAAGTGTTACTACTTTTACAAAAAAACTGCGACTAGTGTTGGCTAGTCGGATTTGGAATGTGCCTAGAACGTAACGTACCTCGTTCAGTACGAGACTGCCACTAAAACATACAAATGGCTCTAAATTTTGAACACAAGCTGAATATTCGCATTCGCATTCGCATTCGCGAATGTCAATATCAGATATTCGCATTCGCATTCGCATTCGCGAATGTCCAAAAACACACATTCGTTACATCACTAGTACCTGGCTGCAGGCGGCTAGTATGTAGTGTGTCAGTACCTGGCTGCAGGCGGCTAGTATGTAGTGTGTCAGTACCTGGCTGCAGGCGGCTAGTATGTAGTGTGTCAGTACCTGGCTACAGGCGGCCAGCAACGTGGAGCGCTTCTTCTGGTCGAGCTCGGCCATCACCTGCACCAGCTTGGCGCGGTCCGCCTCCACGATCTGCTTCTTGCGCATCACGTCCTGGTACTGGAACAAGGAAACAAAACATTTTTACTCGAAGTAAAAATATGAATACATTCTTAAACTTATTAAATACAAGCAGTTTCGGCGAGCGCTTCGGCTTAAAAAGTTTACCCGTGGGTAGAAGTAACAAACATACACACATACTTTCGGCCACACAACCAACAGATAGCACAAAAAGCGCAATACACAGAACATTTTATGGAACCGAAGCAAATTACTATGAAATCCTACATCGCGGTAATAAAGTTATTTAGCTAGACTGCATTAAATACAAAGCCTATTCAACATAGACAGACAGTTAATTTCGCATTTATAATAATATTAGTTAGGATAAAATAAACCATTTTATAGTCACTGCTCATACCTGTTCCTCCTCCTTCCCCAACAGCGTATGCGCCCTGTGGTTCAGCCCTCTCTGTAGTTTATCCCTTCGTGCCGTGAGCTGCGCCACGCGAGCCGCCGCCGCCGCGCCGCCGCGAGCGAAGTCGAAGGCGCCGCCCGCCTGACCGAAGTACTCACGTTCTGAGGGGATCCACGGGTGTTCCGCTTCTAGGGCTTTTATCTGTGATGTGGTAATGGGATTGTTAGGATGTGATTAGAGGTAAGAGAGGGTTCCGCTTCTAGAGCTTTTATCTGTGATTGGGTAAGGAGGGTGTTAGGACGTGGTGAGACGTAAGAGATGGGGTTGTGAATGTAGTGGTAGCGGAATATCAAAATGAAAGCACTAAAATTTCTTTAAAGAAGTCGAACGCACCGCCCGCCTGCCCGAAATACTCGCGTTCGGAGGGTATCCATGGGTGCTCGGCTTCTAGGGCTTTTATCTGTGATGTGGTAATGGGATTGTTATACTCTGTCCATTACATTATTGGTTTCTTGACAGTTGAAATCCCATACATATTTGATGACTGCAAAGGAAAATCAACTTTACTTACCAGACATAAGGCAACGTCAAGAATACAATAACATAGTGGAAGCTCTATAGGGTGTGATTAGAGGTAAGAGATGGGGTTGTGAATGTAGTGGTAGCGGTATATTAAAATGAAGGCACTCAAATTTAATCAAAAATCGATTATAAGTAAAGTTGTTCTAAGTATCTTGGCCACATTTGCCGTGTTATTTTTTAATTTGATCATGTAGGTATCTAAAGAAACTATAACAAGCTACTACTCGTATCTTTCAGCCAAAAGGAGATACATAAATAAATGGAACAACTCACTATGGCCGTTATCTACCTACTTCACATGAGTTGCCTTTGGCAATACATTCATTGTCGCCATTTCTGACTGGCTTATCCTATCACCACGGCGACACACCTTAGACCTAGTATTTCTCATCAACAACCATCTCGCACAAAATACGTGGCTCTCAGTACACACTAATTCCCCTACAACCTACCCTCTTCTCACAATCACTGGCCTCTCCCTCCAGTTCTGTAATCTTATACTGTAGTTCCTTGATCCCCAGCTCCAGCTCATCACAACTCTTGGCCAGAGTCTCCTTGTATCTTGACCACATTATTTAACGGTGCTATAATAAGCTTTAATAATCTTTCAGCCAAAAGATTTAGATTTACATTTAGATTTAGATTTGTTTATTGATAATTATTCATTACATGTCAATATTAAATAAACAGTAAAAGTGATACATAAGTATACCAAACTTTAAAATTAAATAATTAGATCCAGGAATAGTCACAATGTCAAAATAAAATAGAATATTAATACGAAAATTAATCTAGTTTCAATGTCACAGTCAAAAAATAAAATAATATATAACATTACATGAAATAACAACAAATTAAAATTATCACATTGATACATTATTACAATAGAAGATGTCAAAGAGACAATACTTAATTATTTCTACCTGTCGATGAATTCTCCTACCGTGTAGAATGCCTGCGTAGCGAGCCATTTTTTGAGTTTATATTTAAATCCTTGTAGTGTCTGCATACTTTTTACATCACTAGGTAGTTTATTGTAGATTCCCGGACCACACACATACACGGACTGCTCGCTCCTCGCGAGCCTGTGCTGCACGTCGAGCAGCTGGCCGCGGCGGCGGGCTCCCCGGCATTCTTTATACAAGTGCAGGTTCTTCCGCACAAACAAGGCTACACCAAGTATGTACAGTGATGGACACGTCAGTATCTCCAGAGAAACAAAATACTGGCGTGCCGACTCATCTGACTTAATTCGAGCCATAGCGCGCACTGCCCGCTTCTGCATTACGAATGCCCGGTGCCAGTCCGCCGCGCGGCCCCACAGCTCGATGCCGTACGTGAGGAGGGATTGGATCGTTGCAAAGTAGCAGGATCTGGCCACCTCGCGCGGCACCGTTCCTGCAAGTCTCTGGAGAGCAAAGCAAGCGCCGCCCAGGCGTCCGCAGAGCCAATCTATGTGGTCACTCCAGGACAAGCCACTGTCGACTTTAAATCCGAGAAAGCAAGATGTATAGACCTGGGACAGGTCTTCGCTCCCTACTTTCACTTGTAGCGGACGGCTGCGTCTACCGGCCAGGTTGAATAGCATCACCTGTGTTTTTTTAGGGTTGAGTGCAAGCCCGTTAGCCTGAAACCAGTGTGCGAGCTGCTCAGCGACCAGACACAGCCGCCGCTCCAGGTCGTCGACAGAGCTGCCCGTGACCGTCGCGGCCACGTCATCCGCGTACATGGTGACTTGGGCATCAGGAATGGAATTTGGGAGGTCATTCATTAGTAGCGAGAAGATGATATTTGACAGCGACGAACCTTGTGGAACGCCGAGGTCAGTACCCATTTCTCGCGACCTGGATGCACCTCCCTCACCTACCACAGTTTGCACTCTGTTAGACATGAAGTCACCTAGGAGCTGCAAGGCTGGGCCCCTGATGCCGTAGTGCTCGAGTTTCGCAGCTATGACGGAGTGGTCGGCCACATCGAAGGCACGCGACAAGTCACAACAGAGTACAGCGACGTGCCGGTTGGACTCTCGTGCGGACAGCACTCCCCACACCACCTCCCGCGCGAGGTCCGTGGTGGACCGGCCAGCTCTGTACGCGAACTGTTTATCGGAGAGGAGGTTACCAGCATCCAGGAACATCGTGAGCCGTGCGCTTAGTCCGTTCTCCAGGACCTTTGCTGGTGTAGGTATTATAGCGACTGGTCTGTATGCATTTCCGTCTTCTCTCTTACCCTTTCCCTTATACAGCGGTGATATTTTCACCCGTTTGAGGCTTGCTGGGTAGATGCCTTCCTTTATGCATCGATTGTATAGGGTGGATAAGGCGACGGCGACCGAGTCAGCAACAAGGCTCAGTAGTTCGCAAGATATATTATATATATCTTTGCTCGGTTTGCGGGGTATCCTCTTAACGATTATCGCGTAAACTTCATGCGGAGTAAATGGCTTGAGTCGAAGAGAGTGGTCGAGTGGGCGGCGCGTCCCGTGCAGCATGGCCAGCGCGAGCGGCACGGCCGCGGCCGGCGCGCCGCACGCCGCCGCCGCGCCAACGAACTGCTCATTCATCGCATCGAGTAGCTCTCGTTTGGATGAGTAGTTTGACCCATCGGGACTTTTCACCAAAGCGGTAAAATCGAGTGAGCAGCGGTTGCCGCGGTCCAGCTCAGTGTTAATCACGCCCCACATTGCCTTGCACTTGTTCTCATTACTGGCGATTTTGTGAGTGAAGTAACTCGTGCGCTCCAGAGCTAGCATACTCTTGTACTTGTCCGTCGTTTCGTTCACCATAGTGTGCAAGTCTGGATCGTCAATTTTAGAGTTGAGTTCTAGTAGGTCGAACAGTAATCTTTTTACGTTAAGAGTGCGTTCCGATATCCAACGCTCACTCTTTGCAATGAACGTCTTAGATTTATAGGGGAAGCATTTACAAAATTTACTGCTCAGTATTTCAAGAATACGTGTTGCAAGCACGTCGGTACTGTCGGCTGGTGTAGTGTAGATGGCCTCCCAGTCGACGCTTCGTACGGCGGCGACAAAGTTCATTTTATTGGCACGACTCATTTCTCTGATCCGGGCAGTGCGGGGCGCGCGAGACGGAGGCGCACAGTCTAGCTGCGCGCGCACGGCGAGGTGGTCGCCGATGTGCGTCGTGACGGGCGCCGCGCGCGCGCCGCCGGGCCCTCCCGAGCGGCGCCGCACGTAGACGTGGTCCAGGGATGTGCTGGATGTCCCATGCACGCGCGTTGGGAAATCCACAATATTCACCATGTCATACGATGTGATTGTATCAAGTAGCATTTTGTTATTATGTGACACTACTAAGGTATCAATATTAAAATCTCCTACTATGATTACGCTAGCAAAGTTAAATTCAACGATTTCGCTCAGCAAAGACTCGAACACGGGGAAGAATTCATTACAGTGCGTCAAATTAGAGCGATACACACATACTACCGCTAGTCCTATGTCTATGAGTTTTACCGCAGACACTTCGCAAACCTGTTCTACAGATAGACTGCACAATTCGGCAATAGGTTGGGCTTTTAAATTATTTTTAATATAAATACAAGTGCCACCATGCTCAATGTTGGGACGACAATAACTCGACACAAGTTTATAATTAAGGATGGTTGTGGACTTTAACTTATCTAATGGTAACCAGTGCTCACTTATCGCTAAAATATCACATTTTAAATCGTGCAGTAGCAGCGCTTCGAGGCGCCTTGTCTTATTGTTAAGTGACTGCGCATTTTGGTGAGTCACAGTAATGTAAGTCGGCGGAGCTGGTCGCGCAGTGGCCGGCGGCGCTCGGGCGGCGTCGGGGCTAGTCGGAGGCGGCGGCGGCGCGGGGCGCGGGGCCGCTGCCTCGGGTTGGGGATGACTCACGGCGGCCCCGCTGGTGGCGGGGACGAGCGAGAAACCAGTCCGAGTATTTTACACCCGGTGGCCATAGAGTGGGAGTTTTTAGTTCGTCGAACTTGTCTTCACGTATGCCAATTATAAAGGACGAGTGTCTGTCCGTGTCGATGACACGTTTCTCAACATGAAATTCTTCATGCGTAGTTAGTGACGGTATAACCTTTTTAAGGAAGTCAATGATAAGGTCAGTTGTTGTAGTTGGGGCAAACATCCAAGCCTGAATGTATTTTAATTTTTTTACGGTTTTGATGCCGTAAGTCTGTTTGCCAACGCCTTCAATTACAATATTATGTGAACGGGCATTTCGTGGACGTTTACTTTTCCCCACTATGGTCCATTCACTTTCCTTACTATCACCATGAGTATGTTCTATTGTTGTGATAAGCGGAACAGACTCTCCTTTAGTGGCCACCGCGCTGGATGTTCGTCCGTTGGATGTTCGGGCTTCGGCTACGGCGGCGGCGGTGGCGGGGCGCTCGCCGAGTGACGCACGGGGCTGTACCTGTTTCACTCCAACGGTCGTTGCAGCGCTTTTGCCTCCGCTGATCGCTGCGGTAGCTGCTAAACGGGCCTGGCGGACCGGGCGCTGTAGCGCTGCTTGCGCGTTGCGGGCCGGTGCTGGCTGCGGCGTCACCTTGGGGGTAGTTGTCTCGCGAGTGGGCGTGGCTACTGCTGGTGATGGCGGACTAATGCGAGATATCAGACTCGACTGGCTAGCAATTATTGCACTTTGCTCACCAATCTTTAGCTCCAGAGCACTGACTTTAATAACTAGACTTTCTAGTGTCTTTTGGAGTTCACGTATTACACTTTCCACTGTTTTAGACATGGTTATGCAATTTTAAGGGCCGAATTATTACGGAGCTACGTATCAACTTGTCGGGGTATCCCCACTCTGTTAAAAGAAGAAACATTAAAGAATGCAACAGCTCATTGTGGCCGGAAACAACCACCACTATCATGTAGATAGTTCATGAGGTCTATCTACATTACAGTATCGCAATTTCTTACTGGATTCTCCTATCATCACGGTGACACATGGTACTCCTAGTATTTCCTTAGACAAGCTTTCTGGAAAAAAAATACGTGAATTTCCCTCCAACCTACCCTCTTCTCACAATCACTCGCTTCTCCTTCCAGCTCAGTGATCTTGTACTGCAGTTCCTTGATCCCCAGCTCTAGCTCGCTACAGCTCTTGGCGAGAGTCTCCTTGTGTTGCAGCAGCCGGGTGACCTCGCCGCTGCGCCGGGACATGTCGGCCTTCTGTTGCTTGATGCGGGCTTGGAGCTCTTTGACGGCACTCTGGAATGTTAGAACAGTGGTTTTACTGCACTGCAGGGATTGGAATGGAATGCTATTTATTTCTGTCTAGTGAGATGGGCAGTAAGAGGGAATATTTTATGGAGATATATGTAGTAGATACGTACGTGACGATGCGATAACATAACGAGGAGTATTATGATCTCGATGAATCATTCATGTTACTTCAATTACCCTCTGCTTGTCATTAGTCTTCCTTTTGGCCTTACTCTCCTTGTATCTTCTCTTTTATCCCCATAACTCGTAATTTAAATGCCATCACCATCGTTTACGTCAGTTTATCAGTCACCAACTTATGCCTGAAGCTGTAAAACCTAATATGTACAGCCAGTAAAAGGGGGCACTCATATACAGGGTGTTGCAAAAAGGGTATCCGGAATAAATTTATTTTTTGCTAATTTTCAAAAAGTGTAAAACAAAAGTTGTTTAAAATGATCCCCTGAGTCACTCCCTCAGCTTAATATACCCTTTTCGCAACACCCTGTATGTCGCTGCCTGTACCTGTGCCTCCTCATGCTGCGCCCGTGCAGTGTCCTCCTGCAGCTGCAGGGTCGCCAGCGCCTCGTCCAGCTCCGCCAGCTGCGCCCGCGCCGCCGCCACGCCCGCCTCCAGCTCACGCACCTAGCAAACAAACAGGAAATTATGTTTACGAGCTGTTCCCGCGAGCGAAGCGAAGCCTTATACTCTGTCCATCTTATTATTGGTTTTTTGACATTCAAAATCCACAATGACTGCAAAGGAAAAACCTAAAGCATGGTTCTCACGGTCTATATATACTGCGGATCATTACAAAAAGCCGAGACAAGACACAACGGCGCAACTGCACAAGACGTTTTGCGCTTGCACGGACGCGACCCATATCACGGTGTGTCGTGCACACTGGCCTGCGTTCGTCCACAATATGACAAAAGGATATACTGGGAATGTAAATGTAAGTCAAGCCAATTTTTGCACGAAGTACCTAGGTAAATAATGCTGTGTAAACGCAATGTTATGTAGAAGCTGTACCTCTAGTGTGAGCGTCTCGAACTCCTGTTCTCTTCGCTTCCAGTCCTCGCTATGCTTCTCCGCCTCTTTCTTCGCCGCGTCCAGCTCAGCCTGAGCTTTCTTGAACTCTCTGCGGAGAACCAGGTTTATCGCATTCATTATAGTTCAGAAACTTGGACACTAGAGGTTTGATAAGTCAACTGATTTAAAGTAGGACTATGGCAAAGAGTGGTCGTAGTTTTTCTGAAGATGATGACTAAAAGAGATGAAGGTGGCCGATTAAACTGTTTTCTGAACCGGCGAGCTAAGACCTGGGAGTAACTCAATGACGAAGGCTGAGGACATAGAGTTATGAGAGCGCTCCTTGAGAGGCCTTATGTTCAGCTGTGGATGATTACAGGTTAACAATAATTATGCATGACTGTCCGTTTAGTTAATCCCTACAAAATAAAACTTCAGTATCTACGTACCTCTCCCGATGCCCCTTGATGTCCTTGACCTTGGCCTCCAGCTCCTTGGCCCGGGCGGCCGCCTCGACCTTGGTCCTCTCCTGCTCAGCGATGGCGGCGGCGAGGTCAGTGACCTGCGCGCGCAGGGCGGCGATATCAGCGTGGAGATGCGCGTGCGCAGTGGACGCTACTCGTTGTTTGAGCACTGACAGCTCGTGGGATGACATCTCGTATCTGGGGGGGAAATGTCAGGGTTTTGTTTTTTATTGCACAAGCTATAAAATACAGTGAAGTATGGGTATTATATTGAGCGGTCGTTGCTCAGTTGGGTAAGCCTCTTCTTAGGTCAAAAATGCGAGTTCGAATCCCGGCGCTAACATCTACCAATGAGTTAAGTAAAATGTATACCCATCGTTCTTATGGTGAAGGAAAACCGAAATAGCCTGCGTCCTATGATCGTTACCCAGACCACTGACTGGCGCCAACCAGACGACTGAATGGCGTAGTGGTTAGTGACCCTGACTACTGAGCCGAAGGTCCCGGGTTCGATTCCCGGCTGGGGCAGATATTTGTTTAAACACAGATATTTGTTCTCAGGTCTTGGATGTGCCCGTAAAATGGCAATAGGCCCGCCCCCTATTACATTGGGAGTATTGGGACTAACATAACACTCTGGCGAAAAGTGGGTGCAGCAATGCACCTCTGCCTACCCCGCAAGGGAGTACATTAGTACAAGGCGTGAGTGCGTGTTTTTTTTTTTTTTTGTTATTGTTTACCTCTGCATGGCGGCGGTGTACTTGTCCGCTAGTCTCTGCGACTGGCTCAGCTCCTCGCTGACACGGCGGTACTGCTCCTCGGCTTCACTCAGAGAGGCCTCTAGTTCGCGCAGCTGTTGCAGTTGCAGCAGGATCGAGCCGCCCTAGAAACATACAACAGAATTTAATTATTGTATTAGTAGGTTTTCGCTCAGTCTTCAAAGGATTTTATTGCAGGAATTCCAGGACGAAAAGCGCCTATGTATTCGTCCAATGTATCAGCTTTCTTTATTATGACAAATTTCACTAAATTGGCCCAGCCGTTTTCCCGTGAAAGAGTAACAGATAAAATTTCTCACGGAAAACTGTTACTCTTTCACGGGAAAACGGCGGGTCCAATTTTGAGTGAAATTTCATAAATCTCTCTTTTTACTGTTTCTAATCACATTTCCGTCTCACCTTAGCCCTGGCGCCTCCACTGAGCGTCCCACTCGGGTCGAACACATCTCCGTCCAGAGTCACACACCTCTTCATGACACTGGGGTGATACGTCACTCTCTTGGCCGTCTGTAGGTCCTTACAGACCAGTGTGTTGCCCAATACCCAGCGCAGCGCGGGCGCGCAGTGAGCGGGGTAGGTGACTAGGTCTAGAGCCAGTTGCACGTTGTCGGGACCGCCGCCCTGGGATTCAGATTGGAATAATGTAAATTTATACAATAAACATAACTTTATTGTGCAATAAACTTACCCTCAAATTCATAGAACATATTGTAAATTTACAACATGGTTAAAATTGACTGACGTAAAGAGTCGAAACTCGTGTGTTTCGACTCTTTACGTCAGTCAATAAGTTGAAATTCGTATATTACAAATTGTCAAAAAGCTCTATGAATTTGGGGGTTAGCCTATCAAGTGACGCCCTGACTCCTCCTGTATGTAAGGAATCAGTTCCTTTTGTTTTAGCGCTTATAGTAGTAACTAAATAATATAAAAAGGTATACGACGACGAACGAATGGCGTAGTTAGTGACCCTGACTGCTACGCCAAATGTCCCGGGTTGGATCCCCCACCCGGATCTTGGGTGTATCTATGTATCTGTGTAGATCATTTCTTTTGTTTAATTTCTCTCTTCCGAGGTAGTCTGGAAGAAATTACTCATAGTAATAAGGCCGCCATTTGTATCGTCTATGTTGTACGTATTCTATTGTAATTTCTGTGTTTGTGTGCAATAAAGAATTATCTATCTATCTATCAGCTGTCCGATACCCATATCTCTGCCTAGCTTGGGGCGGGCTAGCCATACGACAACATTGATGTCGATTCTGAAGGCAGAAATTCTAATTTTAACGCTGTCAAACTAAAAAATTTGCTACCATATAATGACATTTACGGAAACAATCGTAGAGTCGAATTTTAAACAAAGAAATTAAGGTTTTGACAGCTCTAAATTTGGAATTTCTGCCTTCAGAATCGACATCAATGTTGTCATATGGCAAGCCCGCCCCAAACTGGGCAGAGACAGTGATATGGGTATCAGACAGCTGATAGATAGATAGATAGATAATTCTCTATTGCACACAAACACAGAAATTACAATAATGCCTCCAAATCACGCACCTATACAATCAACAGAATCGACATGATTGCCTACATACATGTTCCTGCGCAGCCCGCACGGTCCTGTCGTCGATGCACGCCGCGTGGATCTTGTTGAGCGGCACGAGCGTGGTGCGCGCCTCGAGGCGGCCCCGCTGCAGGATCAGCTTGCTGGTCACTTCCGTGTCCACCACCACGTTGTACAGCTGGGGAGGACATTGACAATGTTAATAATAATAATAATATGTGGGGACATCTCACACACGGCCATCCGACCCCAAGCTAGGCAGAACCTGTGTTATGGGTGTCGGACAGCTGATATATCTATACAAATACATAGATAGATAGATACTAAATATAAATACCAACACCCAAGACCCGAGTACTAGAGACATCTGTCTTTAAACAAATATCTGCCCCAGCCGGGAATCGAACCCGGGACCTTCGGCTCAGTAGTCAGGGTCACTAACCACTACGCCATTCGGTCGCCTTAGTTGGGTTTGGGTATTGCACTCAAGTATTCATCGTATTGAGCCTGCTAGACGAAGTCAAGCTAGAAAGTGTTGCATACAAAAATTAAACAAGATGGCAGCGGTTGGGAATTGAAGTCATTATAACACAATTCATCATAACAACGACGACCGAATGGCGTAGTGGTTAGTGACCCTGACTACTGAGCCGATGGTCCCGGGTTCGATTCCCGGCTGGGGCAGATATTTGTTTAAATACAGATATTTGTTCTCAGGTCTTGGATGTGCCCGTAAAATGGCAATAGGCCCGCCCCCTATTACATTGGGACTAACATAACACTCTGGCGAATAGTGGGTGCAGCAATGCACCTCTGCCTACCCCGCAAGGGAGTACATTAGTACAAGGCGTGAGTGCGTGTTTTTTTTTTTTTTTTTTTTTCATCATAATGTAGAGTAAGACAGAATCACTGTATGATTCACTGCATAACCTATTATAGATATGTACTCGTATACTCTTTTATTCTAATAAACGTCAGTCGTCTGTAAACCATCCGTGTGTTTAACTGCCTCCAATCCCCCAACCTTACATGGCGACCCTGCCATGTCGCGAGCGCGTTATCCGTACCGGTCAATAAATTAATTAATAATTAAATCAATTAAAATGGGCAATAAATTACCGACACCGGAAAAAACTGTGGAACAGCAAGAAATTATTACTCAAGTGGGTTACAATAATCATGTGCAGCATACGAATAATATTTTGAACCAAGTTTCTCAATTAAACTGGTACATCTTCGTGATAATTATACTGGTAGCAGCTGTTGGAGTATTCTTCGTGTTCAGATACGTGAATAAATGTATCAATAAGAAAATCGATCGACGTGCACAGGCAAATCTATTTCGTCTGTCTAAAATGGAGCATGTAGCAGCCTAGGAGTCCAGGAGACCAGAGGAGGAGCGCAGGCGCCCGGCCCGGCCTGGAGCCCGGGCCGCCCTGACATCCATTGGAAATTCAAGAAAATAAGTGATAGTGAAAAGTGTCAAAGGTCATTTTGTGTGAGTCTAAAGTGATGCCAATAGCGCAGGAATGCGAGTGCAATCCTTTTACGGACGTATAGCGATATACATTTAAAAGTAATGTGACGCGTAACAATCTTTTATGGACACTAAGGTTTATTTTTAGAATTATTATAAAGCTGAAGTACATGTATGTAAAGTAAAAATTTATTATTTATTATTAATTTTGCTATTTTAAATGAGTTGAGTTATGCTTAAAGATATTAATTCAGTAGCTGAAAAACTTAAAGAAATAAGGACATATTTATGTAAAATTGGTCCTAGTAGACGACAGGGGGAAATATTAAAAACTAAGCTTTATGAGGCAAAAGAATTATATTTACAATATTCTACTTTGAAGGGACAGTTTATTGTATTAGTAGAAAAAGGAAAAATTCAAGGGGAACAGATTAATTTAGTGTATAATTTGTTTTCGCGAATAGATACCTTATTTAATGAAATTACGTCATATTGTAGAGAAAAACCATTAGAAAAGATGGATACCTTTGATTTAAAAACTGCTTTAAGCTTGTTACCAATTATGACCGATAATATTGAAAATACAAAACAATTAATCGATAATATTGACTATTATGGTTCTCTTTTGACATAGCCGGAATGCCAACAAAATTTGATAACATTTGTTTTAAAGAGCAGGTTATCCCAGGCAGCAAAGTTAAAATTGGCTTCTAGTTATACTAACGTTAAGGAGTTAGTACGAGATATGACAACGGTGTTGTTATCACAGAAGGCCGCCACTGCTATACAATCGAAATTACAAAATTCGCAGCAAAACGACCGTTCTATAGATGACTTTGGTAGGGAGTTATCAGAGTTATTTATTGACTTGACGATTTCGCAGGCCAACGGTAACACAGACAGTTATGAAATCCTTAAACCGTTGAATGAAAAGATGGCAATAAAAAAGTTTGCCGATGGGTTGCGGAATCGCCGCCTAAGTACTATAATAGCGGCACGTAATTTTTCATCTTTGAAAGACGCCATCCAAGCAGCCATCGACGAAGAAGTGACGCCATCACCTTCTACATCTGGTACAATTTTTGGGATAAATCAACCAAAAAATTCAAATTACAGAGGCCGAGGTAATAACACACGTGGATATAATAAATTCAATAATAATATGTTTTCCCAGGGACAGAGTCGTACTTTTACTGGACGATATTACCAGAACAATAATTTCCGTGGCCATAACAGAGGGTACAACGGAAGCGGTAGGCGAGGAGGATACCGAGGAGGCTACTCCAGGTCATTCCATGGTCCTCCCAGAGGACAAGGTCAAGGTCAATACCGAGGTAAGTCAAATTTTAATCATTCTAAACAGGAACAATCAGTTCAGCCGGAATGTAAACGTCATGACTGAAAACAGCGCATCCACTGCCGAAAACGAAAACCTGAACTTGAATCAGTTTTTTCGAGACTAATCGATCTATTTATGCGTGCAATAATAATTGTCTTTCAGTGAACTTTGCACTTAACAACTCATGCTATCCTTGGTTAGTTGACACGGGAGCGAGCATATCGGCCATAAAACATAAACATCTTCTCGAACATAATATTCCGTTTCATAAAGAGAGCATCTCTATAAAAGGAATTGGCGGTTGCATAGAGACTATCGGAAAGGTTTGTTTATATTTAACATCTAAAGGTGAGACATTCAAGCATCAATTCTATGTATTTGATTCGTTGCCGTGTAAGGCGAGTGGAATTTTAGGACATGACTTCTTAAACAACTTCAAGTCAGTTTTAGACTTAGAACAAAACACATTATCATTATGGTCAGTGAATAATAAACATATTACGTTACCAATGTATAATGGGAACAGTAATGCATGTTTTATAATACCAGCTAGATCCGAGTCTATTCATTCGGTGGATACCTATATAAAGGAAGATAGTGTTGTATACTCAAGCGAAATTCAGAACGGAGTATTTATTGCGAGCACTATAGTTAAACCAATTCAAGGAAAAATACCAATAAAAATTTTAAACACGACGGAACAGGATGTTGTTTTATACAAAATTGATCCTATTTTTGACAGCTTAAATAATTACAAAATATGTATGTTTCATAAAAACGAGAAAAATGCAGATAGAGTAAAAGAATTATTTTCATTTTTACAGTTATCACACCTTAACTTAGAAGAACAAATTTCAATCGAAAATCTATGTGCTAAATATTCAGATGTATTCCATTTACCAAAAGACAAGTTAACTACTACGAATTTATACAGTCAATCTATTAATTTAAAACCAAATTCAACGCCTGTTTTTGTTAAACCATATAGATTACCTCATTTACAGAAAAATGAAATAAATCAACAAATAAAACAAATGTTAAATGATGGTATTATTGAACCAGCTACGAGTGAATGGTCTAGTCCTATACTACTAGTACCAAAGAAAGGAGGTAATAATGGAAATAAAAAATGGCGGTTAGTAATCGACTACCGGAAACTGAACGAAAGAATAGAGGACGATAAGTTCCCTCTCCCTAACATCACGGAAATACTAGATTCTTTGTCAGGAGCTGTATACTATAGTCATTTAGATCTTTTTTCAGGTTTTTATCAGGTAAATTTATCAGAAGAGAGTAGAAAATTAACAGCATTTTGTTCGGGTCAATTTCAGATGAAACGATTGCCAATGGGCTTGAAAACGAGCCCTAGTGCATTCTCTAGAATGATTACATTAGCTATGTCTGGATTAACGTATGAAAAGTGTTTTGTCTACTTAGACGACTTAATTGTTTTTGGACGTAATTTAGATGACCACAATAAAAATCTTCTCGATGTTTTTGAAAGATTAAGACAAGTTAAGTTGAAACTTAACCCTAGTAAGTGTGATTTCTTAAAGAAAGAGATATTATATCTTGGTCATGTAGTGACAGGAGACGGTATATTACCTGATCCAGATAAAGTTAAAATAATGAAAGAATATCCGATACCTAAAAATGTAGAAGAAGTAAAAAGATTTATAGCTTTCGCAAATTATTACAGGAAATTTATTCCAAATTTTTCGGATAAAGTTTACTCATTAAATAAATTATGTAAGAAAAATGTGCCATTTAAATGGGATGAACAATGCCAAAAAGATTTTGAATTAGTAAAACAGTCACTTTTATCACCACCAGTCCTTCAGTATCCAAATTTTGATGAATCAAACGAATTTAGATTGCAAACAGACGCGTCTGGGTACGCATTAGGAGCTATATTATCAAACAGCGATAATAGACCAGTCGCTTATTCTAGTAGAAATCTTAATAAAGCAGAACTTAATTACCCAACTGTAGAGAAAGAACTTTTAGCAATTGTTCGGTGCATTTGCAACCTAACACCTTGTGCGCGCCCGCCGCGCCGCCGCCGCTTGGCGACACTTTACCTAAATACATCAGTTCACGTTCGGACAGCAATTACGCCGCGTGTGCTCACCAGCATATCAATAATTATCATTGTTCACCATCAGTCCATTCTACTTATAACATATTGAAGTGAAATAAACTATTATTAAATTAATCAAGCATCTTATCATTTGAACTCTAGTACTTTAACGTACAGCAATTGTTTGGGCAGTTAAATATTTTCGGCCGTATTTATATGGTCGTAAATTTAAAATATTAACGGATCACAAGCCACTTGTCTACTTATTTAACATGAGAGACCCATCTAGCAGACTTATGAAGTTCAG
Organism: Plutella xylostella; assembly: GCF_932276165.1. Taxonomy (NCBI): domain Eukaryota; kingdom Metazoa; phylum Arthropoda; class Insecta; order Lepidoptera; family Plutellidae; genus Plutella; species Plutella xylostella. The sequence goes on from NC_064005.1 coordinate 9,843,282, forward strand.
AATGGCTTTAGAAGAATATGATTTTGTAGTAGAGTATGTCAGGGGAAAGGACAACGCAGCTGCAGACGCATTGTCTAGAGTGAAAGTTACTTCGAATGATGAGAAAGAGACGCATGAATCAGTTAAAATTAGTGTGAATGAATTGAAAGAGATGAATGAATCAGTGATGAATGTTATGACTAGAGCACAGAAGAAGAAATTAGAGTCAACAAAATCAAATGACACAATACCTAATAACGATTGGATTGATCAACCAAACGTATTGGAAGTGAATAGAAAACCAAATAATTCTGTTGAGTTAAGTTATCTTTCAGAAAAAGAATTAAATAAAATAAAAAATGAGATAAAGAAAGAAAACAAAGTATTTTGCTATGTTCCAAATAAAATGAAGTTGTATATTAATCCTAGATCTCAATCACAACTATCGCGAGCCGAATTTGTGAGAGACATGGAAATATTTTGTAAAGAAAATGATATTAAAGAAATATTCATAATTAAAAATGAAAATAATGATATTTTTATAGAAAAGTTGATAAAAGAAATAAAAGAAACTCATAATTGGACCGGTCCGCAACTATGTGTTTTAAAGAATATTAAAAGAATAGAATGTAAAGATGACAAAAAGGTCATAATTAATGATTTTCATATTTTGCCAACAAGTGGGCATGCTGGAATAAGGCGTATGTTAAACAATATTAAACAATATTATTTCTGGCCAGGCTTAGAAAATGATATAAAAGAGTTTGTTAAGAAATGCGACAAATGTCAGAAGCAAAAATACACTAACCATTACGTGAAAGAGCCAATGATAATATCGACAACAGCTAACGCAGCGTTTGAAAAAATATTTTTAGATATTGTAGGACCATTAGACAAAGACAATCATAACTATTCATATATCCTCACACTACAATGTGAGCTAAGCAAATATATAGAGGCGTATCCTTTAGTAACTAAAAGTAGTGTAGAAGTAGCGAAGACTTTCGTGAATAACTTTATTCTAAGATATGGTATACCAAAGGAAATATCAACTGATAGAGGTTCTGAGTTTATGTCCTCAACCATCAAAGAAGTGTGTACTCTATTGCAGATAAACCAATTAAATTCAACTGCATACCACCACCAAAGTATTGGTGCTCTGGAAAATTCTCATAAAAGTTTAGGAAACTTTCTTCGTATTCAGACTGTCAATCACCCTGAGTCTTGGAGTGATTGGCTTCAGTTTTGGTGTTTTTCACACAATACATCGATTCATTCAGCAACAGGTTATACTCCATATGAATTAGTTTTTGGTAAAAAATGTTGCCTTCCTAGTAATTTGAATAAAAATACAGTAGATCCATTATATAATATAGATAGTTATCCTCAAGAACTTCGTTATCGTTTACAAAAGTCACAGAAAGAAGCGAGAGAAAATTTAATAAAAAGTAAAATTGCAAGAAAAGTTAAGTATGATGAAAAAGTGAACCAAATTGTTTACAAACCAAATGATTTAATTTTAATAAAAAATGAAGTTGGAAACAAGTTTAAAAGCATATACTCAGGTCCATATCAAGTTGTGAAAGATGTATCTCCTAATGTAGAAATTATAAAAAATGGTAAAAATGATGTAATCCATAAAAATAGAACTAAGTTGTATACTCAATAGTTAATAAGTTTACTTGTATTATCGTATTTGTTATACTGTGTAACTGAACTGTATTCAAAACTGTTGTTTTTAAACTGTTAAGTAAGAGTAAAACTAAAAAAATAAATTTATCTTTGTAAACATTTATTTTTTTAAATATTCAGGGGAGGTGTAGAGTAAGACAGAATCACTGTATGATTCACTGCATAACCTATTATAGATATGTACTCGTATACTCTTTTATTCTAATAAACGTCAGTCGTCTGTAAACCATCCGTGTGTTTAACTGCCTCCAATCCCCCAACCTTACAATAACAACCCCAATTCAACCACATCCCCACTGCTGGGGCACGGGTCCCCTTCCCATTAAGGAAGGGTTCTAGGCCTAGTCCACCACGCTGGCCTAGTGCAGGCCAATTTGCTGAAAACGATAGGCGGAGTTTAAGTAACTTTAATTTTTAAAGGTTTTCCCTTTCGTATCTTATGTCGCTGTCAGTAATTTTATGATAATATAATTAATAAAGAAGCGTCCGTAGTCGAGCGGGCCTCAGTGATCGTAACTGATCGCTGAGGTTAAGCAACAACTGACACGGTCAGCCATTGGATGGGTGACCAATTTCAAGTGGTGCTTTTCTGGACGCTTCCGTGCTTCGGACGGCACGTTAAGCCGTGGGTCCCGGTTGCTGCTTCGGCAGCAGTCGTTAAGCCTAGTCAGAGGCCTTCGGGCGGCTTGAAAACATCTGACAGTCGGGTTGCCCACTTACCCGACAACTCTCTCAGCACAAGCTTGCTTGTGTTGGGGTCCACCAACCCGCACTTGGCCAGCGTGGTGGACTAGGCCTAAACCCTTCCTTCATTGGAAGGAGACCCGTGCCCCAGCAGTGGGGACGAAATGGGTCGTGATGATGATAATTAATAAAAGTAGTGAATAAATCTCACCCTGCCGCCGGCCGCAGTCTCAATGGCGGTGCAGTACACGGGGTCCTTCACCGTCATCAGCCGACACACCGTGCCTGCAACGGAATAGCACACGGTTTATAAACACGACATAAATAGACCTGAATGAATTATCCGACATGAATTATCAATGCCAGGCTCAACTTACGAAAGGAGCTTTTGAGAGCGACGTATCACCATCACCTGTTCTAACCCTAGACTAACTTTTCATCACCGACGCGCTAAGTAAAAGATCCACACTATGTCGACTACTATTTTTTTTTGCAGTGTACCTCACCCTCGTCTGGTATCATAAGCTAACTAGTTCACAAACATGACACAGCAGAACTCACCGCAAACCCTTTTCCTGTCAAAATTAGGCTCGGGATCTGTATACTTGAAGTCGCATCTCTGCAGTCTTGCGGACAAGTTGTCCACGGCGTCGCGCTTCTGTCTGATAGAGGCCTGTAGCGACCGACAGGACTCTTTCAGGGACGAGTGACGCTCCTCGCTGTAGTCTAGTGAGGATAACTCGCGCTGGAAATGTAAAAGGTGGATTTTTATGACAATATTTAGAATAGAATAGAATATATTTATTGACAAAAACTTAGCCTATTACAACATGTTTATGATCTAAATAAAGTAGAAGTAGTTAATCTTAAATAATACCGAGTTAACTCACAATTTACATTACACAAGGCTTCGTTTGTATCTCATATACATAATAGCCCATTTCAGACCGTTAGATGATAAAAGTTTTATGTCGTACAGCCTATGTTCAGGCGCCAATCCCGCCTCGTGGAGTAAATACAGGTTTCATAATTTAGGTAATATGTCCTATACCCTGCAGTGGGCTGACATAGGCTGTTGATGATGACGATGATGTCCTAATTCGTCCTGTGGCCCGTGATACATAGGCTGTAGAAGCTGGGAGGCATTTACTGCTCACTTTATCATTATCAATACCAGCAGCGTCACTGTAATAGACTAATTTTGGCTTTCTCTCTCAAAGAAAGCTCTCCATGAATTTATCAAACCTGCAGGTACCAATCTATAAAATCACAAGATGAAACGAATACCTGCAAGGCATCAACTTGCGCCTGCAGCCTATCAATATCCTTCTGGTCCTGATCATGCCTCCCCGCCGTGTTCTTGTACTCCTTCTCGAGAGCCTTCAGTCGCTCCTCGCAGTGCTTCTTCTGCATCGAGCTCTGGGACACCAGGGTCGAGGCTTCGGACGCCTCCTGCTTTGCCGCTGGAGTGAAGAAATAGGTATGTTTATTATGGAACTCCAGCAGTTTACACAAAATACATACATAACTTATTCATAGACTATTAAATTGCCATGTGAAAACCATTTATAGGCACAGGATGAAAAGACTAACAGCATCATTGATCTGCACCGTAATAATGATAACCTTTGAGTGGCTCGAGATTTAATGGAATGTCAAACATAGCAAGGACTTAACAGGAGTGGTAGGATGGGGAAGGTGAAAGGTATTTCATGGTTGGGAGAAGCTTATGTCTAGTACGAGTAGTTTTGCAGTGATAATTGGCTGATAATGATGGTATGGAGATGCTAGAGTGGTACTCCAACCTAAAATTAAGACATTAAGGCTTATACAACCAGGTCCGATGGTTTGGCCTACTACCCAGCTTACATTATGTTTGGGAATTTCTATTTATATTGCATCTTGCTTTTAAACTGTTAAACATCAATACTATGATGTAGGATGTCATAGTAAACTATAATATATATTTTTTTTATAATAAATAAATCATTTTTATTTCGGATTGATCCATATTTTGTTAGTAACAATGAACTTAAAAATTATGTTAGTAATGGTATTAAATTAAATTAAAATGAAATATAAGGTAAATTATTTAGCCGCCCATTTACACGGCATAACATGTGCACACATCAAAGATCGTAGCAGCGGACTGTCTACTCTCTCTGCTAAAGTGGTCAGGAGGCCGTTGGTGCTGGCACGCACCCGCTGCATCAGGGAGGCTACTCGCTTCCTCATGATGGCATGAAATCCATCAGTGTGTGCCTCGGCGAACATCCCTGACGCGCCGCAGTACCGCGGCAGCCCCAACAGCATCCTGAACGCATTATTATATTGAACGCGTAGGGCGTTGTAAGCCTTTTGAGTAAAGCTGATCCACAGGGCGCAAGTGTAAAAGGATTGGCAATAGGCCCTAAATAATGTTACTTTTACACTCTGTGTACATCTTGCAAACCTACGGATCAGCATGTTACTTCTGACTGCCAACGCCCTACGCTCCCTCTCAATGTCCCAATCATCTGATTGCGACTCGGATACCCAGTGCCCCAGGTACTTAAATCGCGGTACGACTTTAAGAGGAGTGCCGCTCAGAGTGACTTCAGGTATATCAGGGTAATATTTAGTACCAGCCTTGAAAACAAGCAACTCACTCTTTTTCGCGTTGTACCTGAGGCCATGAGCTTCCGCATACGACTCACAAATGCTCAGCAGTTTCATGAGAGCGCTGATCGAGGGGCACAGCAATACCATGTCATCTGCATAACTAATATTATTTACAAATTTCCCACCAATTGAGCATCCGACCATGGCATTGCTGAGCTCCTCGATCAGCCGATTCACATACAGGCAAAAAAGTTTGGGAGAGCTCAATCCGCCCTGCCTCACCCCGCACTCCAGCCTGTATGGTTCGGATAGCGAGCCTGCCCATCTCACCATGTTATTTTGGTGCCCATACCAATATTTCAGTATATCAATGAACTCTCCAGGCAGCGTTGAGTCCTCGTACAGCTTTTGCCATAACTTACTATAGGACACCAGATCGAAGGCCTTGGACAAGTCAAGAAAACAAGCGTATACGGGTGTTTTCCTGTCCGTATAGTAACGGACAGTATGCTTGAGACAAAGTATTGCTGTCTCTGTAGATAGCCCAGATCTGAATCCGAACTGGGCATCATGAAGATGCAGGTGTTTGTCTAGCTGTTTGTCTAGCATACTGTCCATCACTTTTGCAACTATGGTGGCCAACGAAATGGGCCTATAGTTATTAACATCTGAGGCATCCCCTGTCCTGTTTTTAACTATTGGCACTACCAGGGTCTTCATCATGTCCTCAGGCATGTAGGAGTGGCCAACACAGAAAGAAAGAAGCATGGCGAGTACTCTGGGCAAGTGAACACCTGCATGTTGCAAGTGTTCAATGCTGAGCGAGTCATGCCCAGGCGATTTACCACGCGTCATGCTCTTTATAACCGAAGCTACTTCTTTAGCGGTAAAACTGATATGGGGAGTATCTGTGGTGGGCACTCGGGACAATGATGAGTCACCTGGCGTGTTCAGAGATGATTTTACCCTAAAATGGTTTTTAAACAACTCGGTAATTTGTTCAGGCTCACTAACGCCCCCTACACTCACCGGGAGACTCGACCTAGGGTTCAGTTTACTAGTCTGCTTCCAGAATTGGCCAAAGTTTTTGCTGTCGTGGTGGGAAGCTATTATGTCCATTTTAATCTGTTCAGCATTATCTTGACACCATTTCAATTTTTGTTTAAAAACTTTTTTAGTACTTATCATAGCGGAATAGATAGGTCCCGTTTTAGGTTTTCCGTGCATAGCCCAGTCTAAAAACCTAAGTCGAGCCTCCGAGTGAACCTGCCTCACATGTTTGTTCCACCCAACTATATGATTCCTTTTATGTGGAGCTACTTTGCCATGACTATGGACAGCCGCATCAGACAATATACTAACAATATTAGAATACATTTTATCTATAACAACCTTATGACTTACGTCACTACAAAGTTTACCAGCACAGCACCTAAATTCCACTGGAAAATCTATATCTCTTAATTTGTTATGACAATAATTCTTAAACAATTCTATTTGCTCCGGGCTTTTTTCACCCCAAATAACTGAGTTACACTTCGAGCCCCTCCCACACTCAGTCTTATTTACTAGTACATTGATGTTACATGTAATCTCTAACGGGAAATGGTCAGACCAATAAACATTATAATGTACCTTAGCGTCCGTTACAGTTTTCCACATAGCCTCCGACACTAGGCAGTGATCCAACCAACTTCTAGTACCATGAACGTCACTTACGTACGTATATGTGCCTGACGAGAGTCCCAGCACTTCTATATCTGCACAGCGCCACTTTTGTTCCGAACAAAAATCCATTAGTTCGTTACCGAACCGGTCCCCATAGTTTGCATTTAAGTCACCGAGTATAATTACCGAGTCTATGTTACACTCATCCACTATAGCTGCGATCTCACCTAAACACTCCGTAAACACAGGTAGGTTCTCGGCCGAGTCCGTCGGCATGTAAACAGAGAACACTAAGAGCACACGATTCGATAGCACTATTTTTATAGCAGATATACGCGCACTTTCGCACTTTATCACGGAGACCGATTTAAATAGGCTTTTCCTCCAGAGCAAAGCCACACCACCATACGGTCTCCCACGAAGTATGCCACCGCCCGTATCAACGGCCGATTTCCCCGTGTACTCGAACTCCGAATCAATGCTGCCTAGAAATGGGACATCATGTGGCAGCAGCCACGTCTCCTGCAGGGCTATGATATCAGCTGTTTGACAAAGGGATCTCACGCATTCGACTGAGCGGGTCACTGACTTACAATTAAAACTAATGCATTTAATGTTATCTTGTATCTTAACCATTAATGAATTAGTTACAAGTCTCGTCATTTGACCTTATTTTCTCCTTATTTTCATACATTTCCCTGTTAAAATAAATAAATCGACGGAATCGTATGTCCTCAGGCCACAAATCGTCATCGAGAAACAGAGGTAACTTAGCTTGTGGTACAAACACTTTATAAGCGTCATAGCGTTTCTGTTTTTTCATATTAATCTTTTTCATGGTCACAGATACACCCGTTTTTTCCTGTATATATTCAATTATATCTTCATCTTTCGTTTCTTTATCCACATTGTAGATATAAAGGGGGACTTTAATACCCGCAGCTTTGAATTTTCCTTCAGGTTGTGGAATAGCCTTGCCCTTGGATCCCTCAATGCGATTTCTCAGCCGCTTTCTCTGCACTAGCTCCCATTCAGAATTGTTTTTCTTGTCCCCTTCTCTGGTATTACTGTCACTAACGATGTCCGCTAGCGTTTTTGACTTGGGCCGCACGTCAATATTTGGTATTTTTTATGTTTTTGTGATATGTATTTTTGACACAATATCCACTCTGTCCTATCACTAACAACTATTTATTACTTGGTAGCCACTATTATAGAAACAGCGAGTCCTTACCCATGAGTTGGTCCTGCAGCGAGTCGCCGCCGCCCTCGCGCCCGGCGCTGACGGCCAGGAAGCGCGCCTGCGCCGCCGCCAGCGCCGCCGCCGACGACTCGCTGGCTGATTTGAGAGATGAGAAGGTTGACGACGCCTGGAAGATTGGGAAAAGGGACAGGTTATAAAGATATGCTTATTAAAGGGTTATACATAAGGCTGTTGAATGGCTGGTTAAGTTTACTAAAGTAACAATGGACACTCGACGGTGTATGAAAGAAGAAGCGAACTTTATAAGCTGCTAATCATAAAATACGAGTACGAGGAAAGTGAAACTAGCCGGCTCTCAGTCGTTCGGTAGTCACCACCTCCCGATGTACCTACATATAATAGTAAGCCTTATCACAGAATAATATCTAGTACCAGTAACCCTATGTATGTACTGAAACTGTACATACCTACCTGTTAATCTGTACTTATAATTATGGTTGTGAAGTAAATTAAATACTAATTATCAATTATACAAGGGGTGTTACTGGGGTGGAGGTCAGACTAGTTCGTAATACGTTGGGCTACTATTCATATATCTTGTTAAGAATTTTGGTCTTGTGGCTCCATATTCCCCGCACCCCCCGCGCGTCCCCGTGCGTCCGCTGCTCTATGTACTAGTGCCTGTGTACGTACCGCCTGCAGGATGCTGTTCTTGTGGCCGCAGGCCTGCTGGTCAACTTGCAGCGAGTGCTCGAGCTGGCGGCGGCGCCGGGCCGCGCCCCCCCGCGCCTCCGCCGCGCCCCTCCGCGCCGCCGCCGCCGCCGTCTCCGCCGACTCGAGGGCGGTTAGTTCTGATTCGAGTTGCTTGAGAGTGTTGCCGCTCTCCTGGGGAGGTGATGTAGGATTAGAATGGAGAGAAAGCGGGAGATGTGAGGGAATCGAGAATGAAGATAAACTATACAGTTGACAGACAAAAACATAATCTATCTACGTTGTGTGTTGCGTACGTTATCAAAACAATAAGTGCCACTGCCACTGGTGCCACTACAGAGTATATGAAATTTCAAACAACTATGACATTAGATTATCTCTATTGTCTAAACATGATAATCACGAGTATCAAAATAGTTTGTAGTTTGATCCTCTAAAGTCTAAAGAAAACGGCGTTTCAGACCTTAATATGGAATACATCAATGTTTGTACTCATTCAAAACGGCGAAACGGCTCGCGACCTATCACGTGAGTAGAAAAACACACCACAAAACTGGTGACTTGCGTGTGACGCTTGCGAGTCACCTCCGACTACCCCTTCAGGGATTACAGTCATGAGCATTAATTACGTATGTATCAAAGTAAAGTGTTCGTAAAGACATAAATAAACACTATTAAATACACATTACACATTACCTCATCGAGTCTCTTATTAATCTCCTTGACCTGCTGGTCGATCTGCTTGCTCTCGTCCTTCTTGCTGGCGATCTCCTGCTTCTTCTGGTCGATCTCCTGCGTGACCTCGGCCACCCGAGCGGCGGACGCGGCCGCGCTCTCCTCCGCTTTTACGTATCTGGATGAGATAGTCATTGCTTATTATTACATCACATCACGTAAAAAGGCGAAAGTTTTTGAGTGTGGTGCGTATGTTTGTAGAGAATGGTTTACTCCAAAAAGATGTAGATGGATCTAACTTAACAGCTATTCCATCTCCAAGTGTTGTGTTTCGACACCCATAACATAACAAGGTCTAGAAAACTACTAACCCATAATAGCCATAAAAAAATATTTAACCAACTTTCTGTAGATTTCTTTAAATTAATTTGGGTTTTGGGATGAAAGTTACCGTTAAAGTGGATCGGCTATGTATGCTGAAGAACGTGTGACCGGTAGGGAGATCTCCCGTGGAGACCATGAACACGCATGCGTATTGTGGCACGGCCTCCACTCCTCCAGACCAACGACTTTAATAGACAAGTAGCTGATAGTGGTTGCTTCAAGGAAGGCCGAAAACACAGTGTTGTGTGTTCTGGCGCTACTTGGAAGGTTAAAGGGATGATTGTGAGTTGATAATGATAATGACCTGTAAGCAGCATTCAGACGGGTTAGTGCTGTCAGCTCGCGCACCACCTTCTGGTACTCCTGGAACTGCGCGCGCTCCTCCTGCAGCTTCTGCAGCTTCGGCGCGATGTCCTCCTGGATTATCTGCAACACACATACATAACAGGCCAGTTGCATACCACACATGAGAACTTACACCCTACACCCCTGCAGAGACCAGAATAGACTCAAAATAAATAAAATAGCGCCAACTTCAAATCATTATAGTCTATTCCTAAACAATAGTGGTAAATATACTTGTAAAGTCAAAGACAATAATATATGTTAAACAAAAACAAGAACATCAAAAATACTTTTTCATAGTCACACAACACAAACAATGACCGACCAAGACGCCCAAACAGCCACAGCCGAGATTCGAACACAAAAGTCTCAGCACTAGAGTCAAAGCTTCAAGTATTTGGCGGGGTTGTACTAACGCAGATAGACTCACATCATTGAGTTCCCGCAGCTTGGCGTCCTTCTTCTCAATGGTCTTCTGCGCGGCCTGCTTCTTGGCCTCGTACATGCGCGTGCCCGCCGCCTCCTCCACCATCGACAGGATCTGACGAGGAAGGTACATGTTGTGTGTGAGATAGCTTACAATACACGGCTACAACGTACCCTCAACATATGCCACATATTTATTTATTTATTAACTCTTTATTGTATATAAAAACACTGAAAAAAATATATGAAAAAGTAAGTATACAAAAGCGGCCAAAAAGCAATTTCTTCTAGCCATCACTTGGTTGGTGGAGTATAGTAGCAGACTATACTAAATCTAAGAAACTCTTTTTATAGAATGAAAAAAAACAGTAAATGCAGACATAGAAATATAGAACAACAGAGAAGCTTCTCGTGTACTTAAAAGTAAAACTGTACATTCTTATTTCTGCCATCACATGGAAGGCTATATGCACTTACAATATTTCTAAATTAAGTATTGTTATGCTAACTAACACACCAAATACTCACAGTATTAAATAGTGAGTAACTATTTACAAAGAAGAGTTCAACCAATAAAAACTGCAAGTTTATTATGAACTATAGGATTCATTACCCTAGTTTTTTCAATTATTTTAGATTTAAATTAGTAATATTGTAGTATTCATACCTCCGGTGGCTTCATGTTGAGCACCTTGGTGATGCGTCCCTGCATGATGAGGAAGTGCGGGTTGTTGACGTTGAGCTGCACAGAGCAGAAAAGGTCACTCACGCGCTTGTTCTGCACATTGATGCCGTTTATCAGGTACTTGTTCTTGCCGCCCATCACCACCTGCGAGAACAGAGTTTGCTATTTGTATGTTGGTTGATAAACAAATCATTGCTGTTATTGGATATTGTTCCAAAGAGCTGTTGTGAGTGTTCTGTGCCAACATGAAGCTTATTCTATATAGAAATAAACATAAACTTATAATAGTTACTTCAGGATCTAGGAAGTTCTGTTTCACTGTGTTGTCTTTTATATCCAATCAGGGCAAACCCTATAAATATAGTCTAAAGTGAACTTAAATAAGCTCATTATGAATGTAATGCCGTCAAATCCTTTATCCCAGATAATTAAGCAATTTCTTTACAACAGATTCTTGTTTATGTTTCCCCAGACAGTCGTATTTATCCCTTTTTTCATATTTAGAGCTTTTAGTACACCTACCTGTCTGGTAACAGTGATCTCATTGTGGTTCTCGTATCCGATGGGGCACTGCGTCTTGTCACGGTTGTCGAAGGTGATGCTGACGGTGGCCTTGGTGATGCCGGCCTGCCCATGCTTGTAGATCAGCTCCTGCAGGCTGCCCGCGCGCACCTGCAACCACAAACCACACTCTCATCATACTTATATCCTCAACAGGGCTTTTATCCTGGGTAAACATCTGTTTTGCCCACAGTTTTGCCTTTAAAATAGTGCTTGTTACTAATTTTGCACAGTATACGTCGGTTTGAGAGTACTTACATTGGAAAGGTTGGTGATTCCCAGCACGAAGCATATGGAGTCGAGGATATTGGACTTGCCGGTGCCGTTGAGGCCGGTGATCGCGTTGAACTCGGGGTCGAAGCCGCTGACCTCCACGCGGTTGCCGTACGACTTGAACCCGTCCAGCACTATCGACTTGATGTACATCTTGCCGGCACTTTAAACAACCATTTACACCTTTAAACACCGAGCATTGTTCAGTTTTAAACACAGTAAACAAGGGAATCTTGGAAAAATTTAAAAGCGGGAACGTTAAACGTTAAAATGAAGCTTGTTTTGACTTTTGACAGTTGGTAAATAAAATCGTTGACAATTGATATTGACAGTTGACACAGACCAAAAAATATGTTATCAACGTGAGGATTGCGCGGCCACCATGGTATAATGAACTGAGTTTGTGGCGCGATGGTCGAAGAGGGTCGAAGCTGGAAGATCAATGGTTTTCAGCCTACAAATAAAGAAATTCTATCAGCGTATCATTAAATGCTTTCCCAGATATTAATAATTTAAAACCATAATTATGTAATATAACAGCCTATTCGATAGAACACTAGGTATTCAAAATGAAACATTGCTATGCAAAGTATGCTGGGCGCTAGTACAGGGTGAGGTGAGATGTTTTATGAAAATCTCGGTGAATCTTACTGATGTTCTACCTGTGTTGACCGCTCATAAAAAGGACTAAATTATTAAATCCTAGATGGGGATCTATTTCTTTTTAATAGACTCACGACCACGAGCAATGAAAAAGTTCCACTTGCGTACAACTGCCGTTCCATAAGTCACTGAAACTTTTTCATTGTTCGTGCTCGTGAAGTCGTGACTCTCGTGAGTGTATCTGTTTTTATGGGTTACTAGCTGTTCCCGCGCGCTTCGTTTCGCCTTAAAAAGTTTTTCCGTGGGAATTCCGGGATAAAAAGTAGCCTATGTTCTTTTCCAGGGTCTAGACTGTATGTATACCAAATTTCATTCAAATCCGTCCAGTAGTTTTGGCGTGAAAGAGTAACAGACAGACAGACAGACAGACAGACAGACACAGTTACTTTCGCATTTATAATATTAGTTAGGATTAGTTAGGATTAGGATAGTTACTTCAGGCTGCAATATTAATTTAAATAGGTAGGGACCATCTGAGTAGTCGTGCATTACAAAACCCTACTGAATAAATTTAATTTACAGCGCGGCATTTAATGTCTCGCAGGGCTCTACCCTCAACCCTATTCGGTTTCCTATGCTTATCAGCTTCTTCAACTTCCGAGCATCCGCTTCTCCAAACCTTCAGCACCAGCCAGCTCCACTAGACCCGCGGCACCATCCACACCCTCCCATGACGTGGCTCCTGCAGCCTGGTGGCAGCTCGTATCGGTCAGTCGTCGTCGGCTGCGTGCGCACGACGCATGCGCGGTGCGAGCGCGCGGTGTTGTTGTTTGTTTACGTCAGTCGCTCGGGGCCGGTCGCGTGAACTGCCACCTGCTGCTGCTGCTAGCTGCTGGTGCTGCTGCGGACTGCAGCCAGTATTCCTCGCGACACTGACCGGGACCGGCTGGCTTTCAGCGGTCTCAACGACAAAGCTTCCATAATCCCTGTAAGTTTGTGTTAAGACTATTGTGGTATTGAAAGCTCTACGACGACGACGACGCGACAAGTAGTAGTAGGATATTCTTAAAATTTACCGTAAAGTATACTGAAAACAGCCTTCATAAAGCCCATGTCATCGCCATTTTGTAATATTCATTGATATTATTATTTTTCACGTTGGTATTGTATATTACTGAATGAAATGTAGGTAATATTAGGACATTTTAGTAGACAATGATGTTACATCCTAGGTACAACAGGTGTTGGCAGTTTTCCGGCGTATTGTTGAGTTTCCTAGGAAGCGCCGCGGCGACCCGCAGAGATAGAAAGGCAAAGATAGCCGCTGAAATGCGACTCTATCTAGTCCAGTTCACACATCTTTATCTTTGGTACCCAAGTACTAATGAGTATTTTGTTAAATTACTTACTTACCTTATTTTCAGATATAAAATTGCCTAATGCGAATGTTTTGCCCTTACCTACTTACTTATTTCGGTTTCTGCATGATTAATCAATCTACAAAATTTAACAAGTACTTAGGCTTAATAACGTCAATTATTATTTATCTTACAATACTATTAGCTGCTCCCGCGAGCTTCGCTTCACCTTAAAAAGTTTTCACGTGGGATTTCCGCGATAAAAAGTAGCCTATACATATACATGTATGTATACCAAATTTCATTCAAATCCGTTCAGTAGTTTTGGCGTGAAAGAGTAACAGACAGCCATACAAACAGACACAGGTACTTTCACATTTATAATATTAGTTAGGATTAGAATTAAGTATTTGGTAGGTTCGTCCATTTAAGCATAACAAAGGCTATATTCAGTATTATTTACTATAGCAATTATGTCTATTCTTTCGTACCTAATAATGTTTATCCTCTAAGGCCCGAAAGGATACCTATTCCGAGATAAGTCGTCTATTTACTCGAGACTCGAGGAGGTAAGAAACGTCCCAGATCCTATCTAACGGCTGGGAAGATATTTTTGTCCCTCTGAAAAGCTCAGCCGCATTCGATAGGAGCATTTACCAAACGTGACTTCCTGCATGTTGCACGGCTTTCGCACTCCACAGCGGCGCATTCGATCAATATGGATTTGCGTTGCCGATTGGGAAATAATTACTTGACCGCTTGAATGCGGCTAATTAAATCAAAAAAAATTTAAAAAAATGCTCTCGTTGGATGCACTTACAGCAATGGACTGCGATTATTACAGTGTATGTTTTTCAGGCATTTTCAGAAGCCTTGCGGGTGCGGACTGCGGAAGTCAGCAGCCAAATTGTCACATATTAGACGATAGTTGAGTTGAGTAGCTAGGTACTCTAATGAAACCCCAGGCTGTGCCAATAGTAGTAATGGTGAAATAACTTATCATTTTCCTGAGTTTCATTGCCATCCATAATTTGAGTGCTGGTAATGGCTATAATTATTCAGTTAGATGGGTCGGCAGTTGATGCTTAATCATTAATGCACTGATTTAAATACGTATGCTAATCAAACTAGTGCTAGGCAGCGCCATTCATTCAATTGATTCATTACTCAAACACCTTACTTCTCCACGTTTGTAAAGTATGTTTCATAGTCTCCACGTTTAGCTCTTCTTAATTTTCAAATTTCCTCATCCACTTGCTGGGTCAATTTTTGTATTTATTCACACCGAGGAGGATGTCCTGGCTTCCTGAAAGATCACTCCGAGGGTCATTTACATTTGCGACGAAAATTTAGATCATAAAAGTAATTGCGCCTGCTTAACATCAATGATGAAGTGGGTAAGATTGTCTTGTTAACTTTCAGGAAAACATGAAGATTAAATGGAACGAGTATGGATTTCTGTGCGTTTAGGACTTGTATTAGTTTAATGATTAGATATTTTTTTACTCTGCGGAGTAACCAGCTCATAGAGTCAATTCATACATTACCCATTTCAGCCAAAAATCACATGGATGTAAGTGCGTCTTTCCGTCCCGCCGCCGTCACCATCATCTGACCAGCTACTAGTTTTCAGTAAGTTAGTTACCAAGTAGTCCTTGTATTACTGGTAATTTACCATCATTGGATTATAGTTCTGATACCTAGATAAAGGTAGGGCCTACCTGTATGGTAGGTCTACATGATATCGGAAGTGCCAGTATCAGGGGCGTGCAGCATGTCGGTGTATTTGCATATGAGTGTTATCGGCCGGCGGGCGCGGCCTTTGTGCCAATCTGTTCAATACGCCCGTGTGCCTGGCACATGTTGTATTGTAGCCTTTATGCCACCTTTATATTCTGTACCTAGGTACTATAATCAAAGCCATAGGTACCCTGCTCCATGTACTTATTACTGTGTGGACCAGACGATCGATCGATAACCGATCGAGTAACCAATGATACAATACAATGGACTGCCATTAGTCTTCTAACAGAAAATTTGATTTATCATGGATAGATAAAAAGAAAAAAAAACTTATTGATTTATCGACAGCAACATCAAGCTAGGCAACCTGGGAGTACATACGCAAATGTATAAATAACTTACGATCCACGGATAATTAACTTATCCTGAGACCGTAATGTGATCCGGCGCGTTTCCTCGTTGGCCTCAGCTGTCGCGATTCTTGTACTTATTGTTTTAAATCTTTGCAGCTTTAATTTATCATGTCCTTAAGTAATACATAATGATACATACCTATATGAGTATCTGGTACCATACACGTCTCTATCATAACGTACTACGTCAGGTAGGAACTAGGTCTATCTCATTTACCTACCTAATTCAGTGGTACATGGCTTAAGTAAGACCTATCTGCACAAGAAACTGTTTGATTGCGTTAATACAATACAATAGTAGTTAAATATTCCCACGGCTATTGATCACTTGCAATTATTGCATCTCTCCGGTGTTGGCTAATGATGTCATTAAAATATCAGCATCAGCAGGGATATTCGTTCATCTAGGGACCTAGGCATTATTTACTACTAATATTGTCCACTTATAAAATGTAGAGATTATGAGGCTTTGATCTTTTGAAGCCATTATATTCTGTTCACGTACCTGGTTATCTCTGATCATGATCATGAGATCTTTGAGCAGCTCAATGTAAACAATAGAGAAAAGTTTTCATCAAAAACTGATAACAAAATATTCAAAACAAAAATTTCTACACGACATCATGCATCGTAAGGACAAACTTTAGTAGTAAGTAGTTGTTAGGTCGCGGAAGCGGGCAAGGCCAATGTCTGAGGTGACCCAGTTCTTGTCGGAGGGGGGCGCACACCTGCAGCAGCACCCTCGTGTCAAGACACCGGGGGAGCCGGCCACGCCGGAGGTCAATGCTCCGGGGGTAGTACCGAGACCCTGCATACTTAATAAGTTAATCTGTATTTCAACCCACTTTACAAAATTTCTTCTAGACCAATAAAGTTTGGTCCTTATATTCTCCACGAGTTAGTTGATAGTAGACATGAATCTGTCCTTCGGTAGGTACCTTATGAGTATTCTTCCTCCAGTCTCAGCGTCCACTGCTTTGCCGGTGGCGCTAGGTGCAGTCATCATCAGAAGTGAACCATTGTTGTAAACTGATCAGTTCGATGCAGCCACTCCTCGAGTCCTCGCGGCCACTGGGCCGGCGCCGGACATGCGATACGGAAGGCTGCTCGTATTATAATATACTCACTTATGTATTATACACGGAGGTCGGAACTACAATGACTCATTTCTTGGATAAATGTGCTGATTGCGTTTGCAAGTAAGGACAGCTTATGAAAGCAAAGTAGGCAAAACCATGAAATACACTGAAACATAGGATATCTACGGGCGTGTTGAGTAGGTACTTACATAAGTTTATACTTAAAGCAAACTCAAGGAACTGTATTCATTGTTAAGTAAACGGAGTTATCGTGAGCTCGCGGTTCAGTGAGCAAACATGGTGACCGCGGCACTATCTTTGTATAGCTAAAGAATAACAGTTAAGTATTGTAAGCATGTTACAGTAGGAGTAGGAACTAGGAACTTAGCCTCGTTTTGATCAGTCATATTACTAGTAGGTAGACCTCAGATCAAGAAAATAGAGATAGATCAAGAAGATAGAGACATAATACTTCCCATTCCCACATTTCCCACCCAAACATAGCACCTATAATACATAGGTTTTTTTTAATTTTATTAGAAATAATGGACAGTATTTTGTTAAGTATCAGTGAAGTACCATTTTTATTGCATCTGGAATGCACTGCCTGTGCCGCCCTGGTCGATGGTCTGAGAATCGGCTGCAGGGCGCATACTGATGGGTAACGGACCTACGTATGTACCTATTCATCTATACTCTATACGTGGGTATCTATAGTTAGAATAAAACACCTATAAAATATGTCCAAGCCGGCCTATTAGGTTTCGAGATCGATGTAGACAGACTTATTGATTACTTTGATTATGGAATTCTCCCTGACGACATTGCGTAGGTGTAGACTGTAGCGTCCACCCTACACCTACGCAATCTCGTGAAAGCCACCATGAATCGTAACTATCCGTCTAGATATTGTATCGAGTGTTCTGTCAATAAGTGTAACAAACTCCGCGCAACTGCTCCAATATCCGACGCTAGTTTCCCGAATAGTGTGCCCGTCACGTGTCCGCGCCGGCCCGTCCCCGGCCCGCCCCGGCCCGGCCCGCCTAGGACGCATCCTGCGCGATATCGATCACACGTCATACGTGCATAAAGGTGCACTAGAACTAGCGCTCCCACCCCCGCGCCTAGCTGCTAGCTGCTAGCTAGATAGTGTACAGTTACTGTCAATTACAGTCAACTGGAGGAAACAGGCGGCTTCATGTATAGCCTCATTCATTTATGTACTTATTGGTTTATCTAGCGCTTAGAAAACTTTTCCTTTACATGTTGATGTACAATATGTATATACACAATTACATATACATAGTTGGCTACATAGTTGTACAGTAAAATTACCATCAGTAAGTATTGTTCACTTTGTAGTTTTGTTGGAAAGCTAAACCATGAACTTCGGTATAGAGGTATATAAACCATTTGTTGAAGAAAAACAAACAACAATCTTTTATTTTTAACTCAATGTACGACGTATGAAGTTCAACGTGATTAAAAATTATAATTCTATGTTAAAAGAGCCGGTGAACCGATTTAGTAACGAGTACTATTGTGATGGAATTAACGTGTATTCAAAATACGGCAGACAGTTTTTTGTACAATGAACACTTGAAAGCATTCCTGTTTCTGATTACAGGGGCTGAGGTCAAGTCTTGTAAGGGATCCGAAAATTATACTGAATATATTATGCGGCAGAACCGCATAGTTCGATTTACTTTAAGTTTATGAAGAATGAAGATGCTTCTTTGACTATAAAGCTTTCAGTAGTTTGATTTACAGTTACAGCGCCGTAAAAATCTTCAGTTGTAATAAACAGATAATAATAAAAGTGGTGCGTCCTTGCCGCCACCGCTTATTTACATCTCTCGGCACTTGCTCATCTTCACCACTATCAAACGACCACTTTATTCATTTACATTCGTTTTACTAGTAGTTTTAGTTTAAAATTTTAATAACGATAAGTACTCGTATCTAGAATGGAAGTTAACTCATGTTTCCCTACTTTGCATAAATATGAATGCGTGAGGTATTCAAATGTAAAAATATTATCATATTATGACAAGTTTCAGTGGTTCCTCATCACGTTATTAAGTAATCGGTAGCCCGACTTGCCTTTTCCATAAATATTTATAAAAATAAAATAACTATAAACTAGGTAAGTAATTGAAATGTTAACTTAAATGGTAGTAGAACGGTACTGGTACCACAAGTATTGCTAAATCCATTTCAATTTCAGCCTAAACGTTTCCTTGAAATAATCTCTGGGTGCATATAGTGAATGGGTTGACCGTATTTTCCATTGGTCCCTGTCGTCTGTTGCGAGACTGTGCGATGTACGGCGACTGTGGCGAGGTGGCGACCCAATAACGACTCCGATGAATGGACGTGACGCAGGGCACGTCGGGCTTATAGGATTACGTTGTGTGTCTGTTGTCTGACCGTCTGCTAGCCAAATGTGACCGAGTCGGACCTGCGGCTACAGTCGCAATGATTCGCAGCGGCGGGCGGCGGGCTAGTGCACACACAATAGAGCTGACGCGACTGTGGACGCACCTCGCATACTAACTCCTCATTACTTGACTCTAGAAAGGTTACTCCTACTAAAAAAAAACGAACGGTGAAAGCTGTCTTGCAATCAACAATATTAATTACTACGAAATAGAGTCATGGTTAGGACAGTTTCGTTTTTCGTTAGCTGAAGTGACCTCCGGCCGCGGTCACCACGGTGCATGGAGACTAGTGCAGCAGGAATGTGAGCCCGGTGTATGATGTACGAGCGGTGGAAGTGATTCGCTTGCGGGTGGGCCGCCGGAGTGACTGGTGCGTGACTCACCGGATCAATATTGAAAGTGGATAGTAAAAATGTTATGTGTTTTGTTGACGGCTTAAAGAGTACTTTAGGAATTATACATACATGTATTACACACACGTATTTTTTATATTTAATGACTTCTTATTATAAGGTTACTATTTTCTTCCACTTTTTAGCATGATTATCAATCAAGGTCCTAGTTCAGAGTCTCTACAGGCTCTAGATGTTAGCCACATCTGCTTGCAGCCAGCCACCTGATTATTCCTTGCCTTGTGCAAATGCTGACTTCTCTTGTTTCATACTCTCCTGGTAATCCCAAGTCCTTTGATGTTCCAGCACGTTGGCGGCCTCAGTGGAGTGGGTGCGGCTCGCGAGCGAGCGCGCGGCGTGGGCGGCGCGGGGCGGCGGGGGCGCGGGGGGCGGCGGGGGCGCGAGGGGCGCGGGGGCGCGCTGTCCGCGGGGCTGCTCGCCGCCACCGCGCTTGCCCTGGCCCTACTACCTCACGCAGCCCGCGGTGATGTCGTCTTCCGGGTGCCAGAAGTGCTGGTTAGTGAACATTTCTTTATTATACACAACGCTTCCGACCTTTAGATCCTGCCTTGTTGTCCATTCAAAAACTGTCTTATCTTAAGAGCTACCGCCTCTTTGTCAGATATGTATTAACATTATCTCTGGGACTATAGTCCATAGCCAGAGCTTGTTTATGAGATGAAGAGTCTGTGATTGGTCGCAGGTTCGCCACACTGCCGCTCCCCGCGCCGTCGGATCCGGCTTCCGAAACGCCTCTGCCGCCGGAGGAGGAGGAGGAGGAAGCGGGGGGGTCGCGGGGGGCGCGGGGGGGCAGCAGCAGCCGCTCTACGAGGAGTACTTCGTGGAGCACGACGTGTCCACCGCCGACGCGCGCGCCGCCGCCCGGAAACTAAACACTGACGGAAGTGAGTGCTGCTCGAGTTTCTAATGCCCTGGTACTTCCAGGAGAGATAGATCTATGTTTCTTTTTCGTATTTTTAGTGATTTTCAACAGAGAAACGGTATGAGTGCCGTTTGGGCTTGTGATTTAACAAAAGCCAGTTGCGTGCCAATCCTCCAGTTAGTTAGCCCGCATGATTAAAACTCCCGATAAACGTGACTCATTTCACAAGGAGTTCAACGAGCCGCTATTTTGAGATCTTTCACAACGAGAACCCTTATTAATTTCAGTTTCCTTAAATTGGCTAATAACATACCTACTTTACCATGAAAAGTTTACAAAGTAAGAAGCTGTTGAAATTAGGCCCGTTTGCACAAGTAGTCCAACGTGATTCTGTAGCTCGAAAAGGAGGCATGTGGCCCCGAGTGGCGCCACCGGGTAGGCAGGGAGATAATTGACGATTTGCTCAGGAACTAAGCTGATGTCGTCACCGCGCCCGATGGGCCGCGACCGTCAAGGTCACTGCATCGACGTGAACTAGAGGGCCACAATACAACCGAACTGGGTCACTGAGATGGGACAAATCTATGGGCTCTGGGCTAGACAAGGGGGGGAATGAGTGACTACCTTGTGCAATATAACAAGGAGCCTTGAGTACCGGACTGAAGAGCTTTTTATTGTTTAAGTGTTTCACATTTTATAAATATGATGAAGTCTGTTTTATGTTGAATACTGGGCAGACTTGATATTACAAGACAGATGGTCAGAAGTAAGGAGTGTTGGTACTATATGATTGCCGGCCACGTATGTAATGTTGGTAAGAACCTTATTGTCTTGTGTAGTCTTAATTTATTGTTATGTGTGACAGTCTGGGACTCTAATAATAGAACTACATGGTTCCAACATACTGCAGTGTTCCTTCATTGGATGGTTAGTCATCTTCAATTAATGGAGGCAAATAGGGCAGGAATTCCAAGGATACCAGTAAACTCAGACCTGTTTATTTTCTATTAGATACATGATCTGAATGTAGAGCCTCGTTTTCGTAAGATTGAGGTAAATAAATTTTCATTTATTGTGGTTATAAATGGCAATGACACGGACGGCTTTGAGTAATCGAAGGTTGCTCGCTACAATAAGAAAATATCATAAAAACTAGACAAATGGTCAGCGTTTGCTCAACCGCGTTAAATTATTGATAGAAAAACGACGCGACAAAAACATTGTAGAGTTCTATTTCCTATGTAATAATAACATGCGCGTGAAGCAAAACAAGGCTACTGAAGAATTTTAAAAATCATTTCAGTGCGTTACGTTACAGGACAGGATTTCACTTTTGAATATTGATAGTAGAAAATCTGTTTAAAAAAAGTATAAAATTCACTGAATGAAAGAATACCCAATAGCTATTTTACGTGCTAAAAGGTTTTCCTTGTTAAACGAGGAGAAATCAGTATAAAATATCGAAATGGGTCAAACTGATAGGTACCTACCAACACTACCAACATTATAGCAGTTATAACGAGATCGGCAATAAAATAAGTGTAGGGGGAGGCGGTGACGTCAGAGTGGAGTCATTCTGCGGGGGAGAACAACTTAGATACCACTACATTAAATTACTATGAAAAGGAAGCCTATTCTAGTTTCTTCAAAGACATCATTATTGCCATCGCGTGTCTCGTGAGCACGTAATTTGACTTTTGAGTAAGTTGTAGAATGTTCGCGTAACGACGCTATACCGTGTCGCATATCTCTCTGACATCTTTGATATGCATCAGAACAGAATATGTCCGGAAAAACAGCAGGAAGCCAGAATTTGGGACAACGCAAGTACTAGCTATAGTAGCTATGTGCTACCTGGCTATTAGGCAATTTGGCAATGAGCCACCAGGGCCGCAGGGCGGGGCTGCAGTAATCACAGGGTCCACACAGGGCAGCAATTGACAAAAACCCGCAGGTATGATTAGATTCGCGCCGCCATTGTTGCCAGCCCTCATTGTGTGACATTGCACTACGCAGGAGGTCACATTCGTTCTTCCACTAACTTCACCTGTTGATGTGGAAGTACATCTTTTCAACTTCCGATATCAATTAAAACTTCCTCTACTGTGTCTCCTCCTGTGGTGAAGTATTCATAAAATGTAACTTGTTAAGTAGCTTAAAGTGATATCAGATGGGATTAACTGTAAAGAAGAGAAAGTTTACTGCCACATCATTATATTTATTCCCCCTTTTGGGGAATAAATATAATTATGTGGCAGTAAGTTTAAAACCCTTAGACAAACCCGTGATCAGCAACTTGACGCCATCGACTGGAAATAACACACCGAAATGATAAAGTTAATAACTCCACATCACTGCTATTATTACGTTGTTGAAAGTGTCATGATGTTTAATAAGCCTCCTCATTCACTGACTTCAGTAATTTACGGGTAATAAAAAAAATCCAGCAAATTAAGTTTTAATTCCGCAGCCTTGGGCGAGGATGTGATGTGAGTAATAAATAGTAATGAACGGCGGCGGGCGGGGTTCATTATGTGAGCGCGGCCAGTTGTCTAATTAGTGCGACAGTACAGGGGGTCATTCTATATTAAGAAATATGAAATTTCCGAGTGCTGTTACCCTAACCATGACTCAGTCTCGTTGCGATAACCGTTCGATTGCAGGTCAGTCTCACTCTAGTAACTTAGTTTTTGTTAAGCTAGAGTAACCTGCTAGACCTATGAGGAGTCCTTCGTCAAGTCGCGCGCCTTAGAGTCGCGCGCCGCGCGAGTTGGCATCTACTGTTTTTTTATATCATCAACTCGCGTGCCCATGTAAAGTACATGTAAAGTACGGTCAGATGCAAACGAATTGAAACTAAAAAATATAGTTAAATATTGTCCCCTGGCTGATTAGCATAAGAAGGTACCGACTAGACAGTCGCCATTAAAGTAGGTAGATGCTTTGATTTCGGGACAATAAAGCCTATGTTGGAAGTGCGGAATGAGGCAAAAGGGGATGTGACCTATGACGCATGATACCCAAGATTGCTATCTCTCTCATCCCGTGCGCCAATTTTACCTGTCATAGCTATGTCCTTCAAGTTTTTGTTGCAAAAACCGGTTTAAAGGGTTAAAACGTCATCATTGTTTTAGTGACGTCGTTTTAGTGTTACTCCTAATGCGAAGCAGTTACATTAATTACAGTGTTGATAAGTAATAAGCCAATTTTTTGTTGTTGATTATTATTAGAATATTATATCTTAAATTATACATCTCCGAAAGGATATTGTGTTTTATTTTAAGGTAAAGTCCTATAAAATACCCTATACATTTTAAGTAGTTACCTTAAGCATAAATAGCATAATAAATTATAACTTTTGTGGCTGACTCTACATATTTTCACAGTCGAGCGAGTTGACGACAAAAAACGTAGGTAAATACGGTAGGGGCAACTCGCGCGCGGCGCGCGAGTCAAAGGCGCGCGACTTGACGAAGGACTCAATGCGGAGTGTAGGCAGCCTCGCTATAGGACGCCGAAGCGGAAACATGAAACTTACTAATAAATAGGTACATACTCGTACTTGTGTACACTATGTTTACCTCTGTCATCATTATTTTATTGCTCATCATCAGGTACCTACACAAAGAGCTGCTACCTATCTGTAGGATGGAATCTAACGACTGAACCATATTGTAAAACTTTTTAATGTAAGGTAGGATAAAATTGATTGTCTCTTCTATATAATTATATATTATGTCACTCCTAACGACCATAGTAAATAGGTCTTATAACATTCTGACTCAATCAGGTGCAGTGAAGAAGCGCTCTATATTGAATTAAACATAACTAACTCTGAAAAGCTCATTCAAGCCACACGACACGTCCAACACCCATTGTCTACTTCACACAATACCTACCTCCATTACTCACGGCCTATCCACGTCCATCGCTGCTCCTTCACCAACAATGACGAATCTGTATCTAAGTGAAGACGCAATGTACGCATACGTCTCATATCAAATTGCTGACTTAATTTCAATTGAATCAATAGATCGTTGCAATTACATTGCAACGAGCGATGCCAGCTGCAGGTTTATGTTCTGGGCCGTGGATCGATTACCGACCATGTTCAATGGCGTGTTGTATTTGATGTGCCTATAAAATGGCTAATTATGATGTCTTTCCTGTTAGTTACTAGTTACTACGCAGGACTGATAGTCTCTCTTTTTATACGATCCTTTGGAGAAATCCTGAGCATAGCCTTTTCCTTATCACGTTGAGGTACTTTACATTGGTAGAACAGTCCAACCGCAGATCAGTTAGACAGGTAGCTTGTAGTGGTGGGTGGGATGAAGCGCGATATGGGACAGGGTCTATATCTAGATATTGCTTACTGCACTATTATAGGCTGATGCAATTTTTTATGCTGCCTTTCCAGATACACACCCAAAATATACCGGCCAAAACCTTACCTTACACCCAAACTATACCAACCGCTCATCATCATGTCCCTCCTGTTCCAGTGGTGGACTACAACGAGGGCGCGCCGCGTCTGCCGGGCGGCTGCGGGGCGTGCTCGCGGCGCGACCGGCAGTACTGCGAGACGCGGCTGCTGGCGGACCACTGCTGCTGCGAGCCGCGCTACGTGCCCGAGCCGCTGCCCTGGCTGCCGCACACGTGCTACGCGGGCCCGCGCCGCTGCACGCCGCTGGCCGGCGACTGCGAGCGGTACTCGCGCCTGCGGGACTGCTGCTGCTACAACGTGCTCGCCAAGCGATGTGAGTGCCTGTTATTTACCCCTGCTCATGTACGAGTAGCTGATACTAGTCAGCTGCTCCATGTCCCACAACACAAGGAAGGGAAACCTTGCCACTCTTCTTATCGTATCGGTGAAAGTCACAAGGGTTTGACTGACAGATAAGCATCAGTGGCTAACTGCTAGGGTGCGCCAAAAGAACATTTATTATGAAAAGATGGATATGGATGTAGGTATTTCGATTCAGGAGGTTCCTTTTGTGCAGCCCACTTTGTATAACTTTGCCATCCTCAGTTACCAGAGATAGATAATAACCAGCTTCTCATCCTTCCGAATGTTTTGGGATCCTACATATATCATCTAACTTTACAATCGCATTACGAGTATCACTAATCTAAAATAACATAGTACCGCTCGCTACAAGTTCAATTCAAACAAGACTCTAATGCGCGGCTAGCGTGTGAATCAATTTAAATGGATCAAATTGTCAACACAAGACCTATGGCTTCCTTAATTCCTGTCTAATCAGGTCATCCTAATTGTCTTAAACAACAACTGACACGCACCACCGATATAAAATTAGCAAATTAGATTTCGGGTCATATGAAAAGCCATAAAAATTACTATGATCTTATGTGTTTGCTGGATATAGGCCTAATAGCGCCTCCACTTCTCTGTCCTCTTGCTCAGCCTGCTGTCCATTCGTCTGTCAACGACATCTGGCTTCCACAACTGACAGAAATTTTGAGCAGCGGTTAATATATAATGAGGTCCATAATGTTATGCTTGCAGTGGACTATACGGGCTGTCTGTGTGTGTCTCTGATTCGTCCTGTACTTGACTCACGACTATGACTTATGACCTCATGTGTGGTCTCCTCATGTTGCAGGGAAGAACATCCTGTCTCGCTCCCCGCAGGCAGTGGCGGGCGGCGCGTCGCTGCTGCTGGTCAGCATCGTCATGGTGCTGGTGCGCCTGTGACCCGCCGCCCCCCGCGCGCCGCGCGCCCCCCTGCTGCCTCTGGTGCCCGTGTAGCCACCCCCGCGCCCCGCTGCTGCCCCCCGCCCCCGTGTAGCCGCCCTCCACACCCCGCTATTGCCCCTCAAGACGATCAGATCCTTACGAAACCAACACCCTTACTGCAAGGATGTAAAGCAGAGGTTACGGTGCCAGCGTTCTGATCAGTCCCTCAATGAAGAACCAGCTTCCACGGGTAAAATGTGTAGTTCTGGAGATGGCAGCAAACCTTGATCGCTACTGCAGCATCACGACACGGGGAGCCTCGTGGAGCCTCGACCACGAGCGAGAGCAAACGCCAGCTCGCCTGCGAGCTAGCTGCTATATTGCTTCCCCATTCATTATTTAATTGTGACTGGCAATTCCGGTATTTCAAGTATACCATGCATAAAATATTTTTTAATGTCTTCGCTAAAGAATACAACTAAGGAACTTGACTTATATTTTGTCGTAGGCTTTGACAGTTGACATAATACAAATTAATTTGTACCTAATTGTTTCTGTAATGCAATCAAATGCATATAAAAAAGAAGACTAACTAACTTCCACCAAAGATAAAATTTTCGATCAACATTATTACTTCCATTTTTATACTATACTAGTTTTATTTAAGTATATGAATTGTTCTATACATATACTTTCAATATGGCAGGCATAGTAGAGTAAAAAGGCTTTGTAAAAATATTATATTATGTACAAGTAGGTAGGCCACCTACCTAAGGACAGGGTAAGAATAAAGTGTTGGACTGAGAAAAGGTAGGGTACGCCATTCGCCAATGTTACCAAGTTATCATAGAAAGAAACAGATTCCAGTTTACGTAAGTATTATTACCTATTATTGATTGATTTGACTTATTATTCACTCATTCATACATGAGTGCTTTACAATTATGAAATGATGTTACAAATAATTTAAAAATCAGTCAATAATTTAATAAGATACTTTACTTATCAAGTTTAGGTGTTTTAAGAGTTTCAGTACAGAAACATTCCGAAGAGGCTCTTCTAACATTTTCTATTTTCTAAATGATATTTTAACAATATTTAAAAAAGATTTCAACATAAACTTTTTATAATCTCTACCAGTAAGTGGTTTATCGATGTCTGAGCCATGTGATGGCGAATATTTATCTGTTCGTGGCCTAAATGTGTAGTTTTAGAAGTAGGATAGTGAAACTTTGTCGTTCAAATATTTTTATTTATTTTATTATTGAATGTATTACTAATCTATTTCAATGAGTTGTGTAACTTTGTTGTAATTAAGTATCTATAAGTTTATTTAATTATTATGTTGAAGTTACAGGTGCGTTATGTTTAAAAGTTATCTAATTGGGTATTTCATTCACCATCATGAAATGAGGGTTTAAAAATTTATTTAGATTTTATTTCGTGTAAGTTAAGTACCTGTGTATTTGGTTTATTTATGAAACTAAAATTATATTACAAAACGATCGATAATTTTTCCACGGTCTGTAGAAATAATAAATGTCTATTTATGTAAATTGATGTTACCTACTAATACTTACATAAATATGGTAAAATAAAGATTTTATTACCAGTAATACACATCGAAAATACGTTTCATTTTGATTACTACGCCGCACTTCCCTTCGCTCACTAAGTAATAGTTATAGTTATCTAACTCACTAAGTATGCTCCGATGAGTACCTAAACGTACTATCACAAGCTACAGTCCAGCCTCACAGCCACTCACAGCTAAACCCACTGTCTATATTTCTAGAGGGAGCCTGAAACTTTTACAATAGCAATATCCAAGCACTGTAACAGTACCTCTACATACTGCTCGGGGAATCATAGCAACTCTCTGAATGTAACGACCACGGATTTCCGCGGAAGGGACCAACGAGTCACCGCCTCCCCACGTTTCCTCCGTGAGTGGAGTAGCTTACACAAAGAACAGGCACCTGGGACTGTAGCCCACGTCCCAGGTGCCTCATGGTATGGGGGTCGAACAGGAAATAAAACAACCAGCATAATTCATAAATAACCCTTATAATATGAAAGTCGCTAAGTAACTAATTATACAGGTGCAGTACCATGGTGATGCGGGCTAGTCTAGGCGTCGACGGGGTCGTTGGGCGGGTCAGCGGCGGCGGGGGCGACGGCGGACGCGGGGTCGCATGGAGCACCCGCCGGCTGCCCGATGATGGCCGGGATCACCTGCACGTGGGGTCGCCCTGCTTACATTATACTGTCTGCTACAACTTACATTGTAATTGAAGCATACACACATCTATAGGAGTCGACGCCTGGTGGGCTTTCTAACTTGACAAGAAACGTAGGGACAAGAGCTGTGAGTCTTGCAATGTAGTACGTTAAATTCAACGAGATAGTCTCATTGAGTGGACCGGTGTCCGGTGTCAAGCAGTGGTTCAAGAGTGGCTGACCAATGACCATGAAATTTTGTCTAGATAGGTTTGTAAGTTGTAGGCAATCAAAATATGTAAGTGATGTAGGGTACAAACAGTGTGAATTATGTTGGATTTCTAACACATAGTTCTAGGTTTAACCAGCTCGAACATATTTATTTGATGAAAAAGACTGATGAATATGATTCAGTTAACACAGAGCAAGCTTTGCCGTTAACACATCAGCGCCTGCATCTCCTCATCACAACTACTAACCTCATCATTGTTTCGGCCGCGTTTCCTACTTCCACCGTCGCCTCGCCTGTCTACCCAGCTACGATGCCTATGATCTGCAATGTGCACAAATGTTCCAGTCGAGTGGCCGATCCATGGCTGCTTATTTGATGGCCAGAGTAAACTGGGTAAAATAAAGTATTTTCCGACTGCGGAGATTTCAGCATTGATGAAGCGAACGCGAAATAAGCCGAGTCATCAGAGACAGTATCTTGACTGCTCGGTGAAGTCTTTCAGTCGGTCTAACGTGGGTGATCGTATGGTTCCATAGTGGTGATTCTCACCTGTTCTCCCAGCATGGCGAGGATCTGCGCGACCTTCTTGATGGCCTCGATGTCGGCGGCAGAGGGCAGCGGCAGGCGCGGGTCGCGGGCCGCGCGCGCCACGTGCCCGCCCAGCTCGCCCAGCGACGGCGCCTCGTGCAGCTGGGGCAGGAGACCAGGGGTGCATTAGGGATCGGAAATGTGACGTGTCACTCGAACTCACAGGTGTTCTATAGGAGAATGTGATGTCGCGCGAAATGTGAGCTCTGATCTTTGGATCTTACAGGCAGGATAATATTGTTATGTGTTACACGCATCCATATGGAATGTGGGCGGCTTTAAGAAGTAAACAAATAGTGTTCAGTACCTATGCGGTGGCGTTCAGTGGATTTCAGGATATTTCATTTTGGATTTTCTCAACTTGACTAACTCAAACACTTAGTGCAATATGGGGTGCACTAATGGGGCCTCTCCAAGTATGGTATCATATATTCATATATGTATATAACACACCCTGGGTAGTCAGTGGATCTGACAATGGCAAACCCTAGTCTAGTACCTTTTTATCACCGATATGCTAAGAACACTCACGGGCGAGCAGTCTCCGAGCGCGAGCAAGGCGGCGGCGAGGACGGCGAGGGCGGCAAGGCGACGCGGGGATGAGGACATGGCGACAGTGCGCCCGCCGCCGCGCCGCCACGTATATACGGGCTACAAAGCGTTTATGCGCTATTTCCACAAATTGGCCCGCGCCATTACCGCGAGCCTCTCGTGTGCCATCGGCCATTAGTCTGGGAGTCTACTAGTGAATATCACATTTGAATGGCCAGATGTAGATTTCTTATTTGCGCTTAGAGCGGTGGTTGGTAGGTAGCTCAGTCGGGTAAGAACCCGCTTCTCGCGCCAGAGATGCGGCTTCGAATCCCGGCGCTGACATGTACCAATGAGTTCTTGAATTTAAGTACAATGTATACCATCGCTCTTACGGTGAAGGAAAACATCGTGAGAGAGACCCACCAACCCGCAGTGGACCAGCGTGGTGGGAAATGGTCCAATCTTAGGAAGGCAGTTTAGACCTTGGGGATATGCACAACAGTTCCATTCGAGAGAGCCAGGTGCATGTACTTACACCCCCACAGATAATATAATAGAATAGTACCTAATCCATAATAATATGTGAGCATACAGCTCCCAGCCTACCATCATTGTCCACCACGAGCACTGCGGCCGAGTGTGCAGATGTGCATGCACATAATGTGAGCACGGGCACCCAGGGCCGGCGTTGTTACCGATAACTATTAGATATACCTTGTTACTTTTATTACTTTATTTTTAGACTTTCTGTTTGTTCGTAATTGGAAACTTGTTAGAAATTGCCGTATCCCATTTCACAAATAAGCACATCTGAAATAACAACTGGAAATAATACGGCGATTCTTGTTCGTTTTATTCGTCTTGTCCATGCCATCGCACAGTCCAAGTGGCTTGATAGGGTTTCGATTTCGACCCCAATAAGCTTAGTACAGGAACAGAAAGATAAAGCTTTTTTGCGCGACAGATACCTGCTTACCTAAATAAGCTGATTGTGTGACCACAGGCAGACAGAACCCACCAGTGGAGTTACCACCACCGATCATTAGCTATACAAGTGATACGTACATTTTAATTTTATAAGAGGCTTTTGTATTGGGGTATGATTGGGACTGACATGTTTTCTTTAGAAATCAAAATCCTTAACTAAAATAAGAAAAAGATAAAATTTAAGCTTATAAGAGCACAGAATGTTTGTTAAGGTTATGCTACGAAGTCTCGTAGCGGTACCGAGCTTGAGCCCGTGGATAAGTAGCAAATTTTTCACATGCTTGTTCTTATTAGATTCTTATTTCAATATGCTATTATGCCACCATGGTTCGGCTAAATAAAGTTTCAAGTAAGGATATGGCGCCATCTGTGGTGATAATAATAAAAATACCATGTCAGCAATGATCTCTGAGGTTGATGTGTTTCTCGAATAGAAAAAGAGATGGCAGCACTTGTGAAGTTTCTATCATGACTTCACATTGGAGATCATTTTGATGTTTGTCAAGAAAGCACCTCTGATGGCCTGTTTCTCTTCACTCAGCAATTTCATTGAATAACGACTTCAAAGTACTACTACTAACTGTATGAATAGTACTGAATAGTGATAAATAACGCAACACTCAACAGCTCAGCCTTGTAACTATTAATATGTATAGGATATTAGAGTACATACATACATAGTAGGTATAAGGTGGCACTTTTTCTAATAGATTGTGAAACTCCGAGGCTCTAGCCACAACCTAGAGTTAAACACAGATATGTTCGGCAGATAGTGTTGAATTTATGAGCCATCTAATAAATACACTATCAGCTGAGAGGTTTACCACCTATACCTACCTAGTGTGCCTAGGTCAAGTATGTATAATAACATTAATAACTATATTACTATGTGAACAGAGATAGCTAGGTAAGTGCCTTATTTTATAAAAGCATATCCAACATTGCACTTACAGGCTGTCGTCAAAATGAAGTGTTATTATATCAGATAGGGAACCGCTCCTGGCACAAAAACCACATTAATTAATACAAATACCAGACATTTCCATGTGAAGTAGTGTCCGGGGGCGGTGCGGGGGCGGGGGCGGGGGCGAGCTGTTCTGGCAAGCAGCTCACGTGGCAGTGGCGATATTCGGGGAGACGCTCCGCCGGCGGACTTACATCGGAAAGCAATTTATTCCAGTCCCAAACGACCTCCGCGGCGGCGCACGGCCCCAGCCCGGCTTGCCGACTCGATAGCTTTCAGAATCAGATATTCAAGCTATTTTTATATTCTTGAGTTGGTGCTAGTTCATGAAAATGGTGGTTTTGGCTGATTATGTAATGGATATGATTTTTTTACCGACTCTCTCTCTACTATACGGAATGGTTTTGCTCTAATATTTAAATTCGATTGAATTAATTTGTAACGGTTAATAGTGACGCAACGATAGCCTAGAGCTTGCCTGTAGTCATGGTCACGCAATAACTTTCCAAAAATCGAACGACCTCTACACAGTTTCAGAAGAAATGAACCAGCATCGCGTCGAGTCGGGCCGACGCCTTGTCCTAATTACTAGGCGGGAGGAATATTAGATGGAGTTATTGGAAGATGTCGGCGGCGGCTGTGACCGGCTGCTAGCGCGTGGAGTGCACTTGTTTGTGAAGAGTGGTCGCCAACTACTGCACATGTGGACGGGCCGAGGACCGACATTCGTAATAAGTACATAAAATTATATAAGTATAAAAGTTAAAAGACGAAGGTCTATCAGAACGTCAACGTTCGCATCGTATTCGTAATGAGATGAATAAGGACAAATGACCTCATAAAAACCCAACATTGCATACACGTATTCTATCACATAGAACACATTGCAATATAATTTAAATGTAAGCATAAAGTAAAATGTCATAGATATTCAAATTAATTACTTCCACTTGAATAGCGTGTTTATCATAATATCTAACGTGTCCCTATTGCCGTCCACATGTGGCCGTTCTCACGACTCGAGCAGTATGAACCGCCGCTCCAGTGATTATAATCATTTGTATTTCTGTTCAGCCTCTTCACAAACACATCAAGGACTGACTCGGAGAATAAGGGCTGAGGGACAAACGAGTTAGTGAATAATGCAGATAGTGGCCGCCTGCGTCAGACGCGGCTTTAGAAAGAATTAATGAATAAATAAGTCTGCCCGTCCGTATCCGCAGATATGCATAATGCCGCTCCAGGCAGCTCCTGGATGCCTCATGGTACGGTCAGATTCATAAGTAGTTAGTGCAAAAGTATATGAAACGCTATTATGAAGGTGATTGTATAGTTCGGTTCAAACATCTTTATAATTCTGAATTAGACTTTTGTGCTTTGTCAAACTAACCAACTGTCAAACTTTGAAATGATGACCAACTGGTGATCAAGTTGTTTGGACCGAACCACATATATATGTAATGTCTGTGGAGCGAACTGTACGCGCTGTATGGAGGGCGAGGCCAGGTCCACATGATCGATGGAGAGCTCTCTTTCAGTTCTATTGACTGAAATGCTTTTAAGCGGAATTACATAATAGCGGCGCACTTGTGTGTACCGAGCACGGGTTTGTGTACGTATAGGGTGCTGCAAAAAGGGTAGGAATTATAATTGGAATGTACTCTCACGACTCGACTCACGATCCCCATTCTAAACAACATTTTGAAATTTTAAATAATAAGAACTCCTCATTCATTGCATTTAAGTACCTACTTACTAAATATATATGTATATGGACGAGCCTTGTATTACCAGAACATAAAAAGTACAAATTTCTTTAAGGACAAGAAATATATTAATTATTATAATATGGCTAAAAATACACAACGAAATTCGGAATTCAGCGCTATAAAAGTGCTTACTTTTACCTATTTTGAAAATGATTTAGACCTGCTTAAATTTACCCCTTACCGAAATTATTGTGGATTACTGTAAGGTAAGTACCTACTTACAGTAATGTTTTGCTATAATTACTAGGTAGGAACTAACTTATAATAATAAGTACTTAATGACTGTATTTGTGTTTGTGTAGGAAGGCTGGATCGATACTAAAGGAAGATTAAATACAACATAAAGTTACTGTGATGAAAACATTAAAGATCCTTATCCTTGTGTGTTTTTTGGAAATGTGAACATATTGTGTTAAATCAATGATCGAATTGCAAACGCCGCCGTTGAAATCGGAGCTCAACGGGGCTTAGCGCAAAAAATATGAAATGCAATACAACAGCACAGTGTGTGTGTGTGTGTGTGACAGGTCCGTGTGAAGGAAGCTGCAGGGGGCGGGGGGGGAGGTAATCGATTCTTGATATCGCTATTGTGCCGCGCACCCTGTATACTGCACACACAGTGCTACACACAGTGCTCGGGCGACGGCGACACATTGTTAGGCGAAACTATACAACTACGACACTTTACAATGAAACTATTACAGTTTCATTGTAAAGTGTCATAAAAAACATGGAAATGCTTTTGCCAGCTTACTGGATCGTTTTTTTACGAGCGATTACAATCCATAGAAATTGCGCTGTTAATCCATTTTTAAATCTCTCTTAGAATTCCAGTTTTTTCTAGCTTTAACACTTTGATGATTAAGTAGGGGTAACTAACTAGATGTAAATAGAAGTAGGCTCAATGACAAGTATTAAGTACTTACTTGATAAGCGTTTGGTATCCAGAATATGTAACGGGCCTAAGATTCGAACAAGCACTCTATGTCCTCTATAACTTTGATAATTGTAGAGTATAAACCTAAAGCGTACTGGTTCCTCTATAGTAATAGCATAACTAATGGTAGAGACAGAGGGCGTCCCGCGCCTCGCCAGCCTCGGGATCAGCTCGTTCTTAATTACGCTCTCGTGAGCTCGACGTAGTAACTGGTTATTATGCTGTAATGGACGTTAATGCCGGCTTATTCAGATATACGCGCGGCTCACGTCAACTGGGACTGCCTTCTAACTAATATTGATTTAACAGCCAGTTACATGCATACAATTGCGTTTTATAGCAGCCCGCTGGTAATAAACATGAATAATAAAACTGATATTCCTGTATAAACCCCGCATAGCTATGGAATATTTACCGAACGTTTACACGAACTCATGAAAGTCTGTAAATAACGATCGACATAACGGCTAGCGCCAAATGTGCAGTTAACATTTTATAGTTCGACGCAGACAATAATCGCGCTTAATGGCCTCTCCTTCACAAAAAAGGTATTTCACCCTAACTCAAAAGCTCCCTAGATAACGATCTAAACTCAACTATAATGATAGTGAACAAAAAAATTGTCGGTTCGAAGCACTTATCCCTCGCATTAGTCCCTGAGCTGAGTGTGGCCAGTGTCGTGTAGCCAGCAGTGGCCACGGTGTGGCGAGGGCGAGGACCAGGCTCGCAGCGCGCGCGGGAGGTGGCTCCGGCGACGCTGACGTCACCACCGGTAATGGCCGCGCTCGTATGGCACAAGATTACAGTGATTGCGGCCATCACGCCCCGGTCTAGCCGAGTGCCCGAGAGCTGGCGTGCCTGCGAGCACTAGAGTCTCCACGCTATTTCAAAATGGAAAGCGATCGGCATGTCGAGCCGCCGCCTGCAGCTGAACGAATCAATACTGCACTCCACACTAGGGCATGCAATACCGGAACTATTTTCAATACCGGTATTGACTTCCGGTATTGCAACTCAATACCGGGATCCCGGTATTAATACTGGTATTAGATTTCCGTGTAATAAATGGCATATATTGTGATTAAAGGTCGTATAGGTCAAAATAAAACGAGAAAAAGCAATGAAATTCAGTTTTTTGTAATAGATTTTTACGAGAATTGAGTATTAGAGTTTAAATTTTACAATAAATTATTATTTTTACATCCAGTTTACGCATGGACAACAGTAGATATCAAACTGCATCAAACGGTTGGAAACAAGTGCGCTTTCACAGTACATAGGAATACTATACCTTAATCGCTTTATTATAGCCTAAAAAAGTCCGATTCCGGTATTACTTCAATACCGGTATTAACTTTCAATACCGGTATTGAAAAAAGCGTGAAATTTGTCCTTGATACCGGTATTGCGGTATTGCATGCCCTACTCCACACTGCTCTCTGTGGAATTGGATATTTTATTTAAAAAAATAAAATATCAAATGCTGCTATGATTGTGACTGTGACCCTTTATAATTGAAATACTTTATTGAGCATAATTTCATCGAGTAATCACGTTGCACCCTTCCCGGCTTGAATAAAATTGGTTTGAGTGCGTTTGACATGCAGCTCGCATTGTGCATTGTGTGCCGGGGGCCGCGGCCGGGGCGGCGGGCCCGGGGCTCCGGTCCAGCGGCCTCGCTCGGATCTCTACGAGTCTATAAACGGTTATCACGACATCGCGCGCCGGAAGTCGCCTGCCCGATCAATAACATGTAGTTGGCAAGTTGGCGTGGCACACGGGACGGCTCGTTACGCTGTAGGGAGCTGGCAGATGGTCGGTAATAGGTAGATAGGTACAGTCACCCGAAACGTTCGCACAACTCGAGGTTGCGAGGAAGTTGTCCTTATTACATTGACCACTCGACTCTACGACTGTTAAACTTAATTACCATAACCCTAACTGAACTAAACCCTATCCTGAAATACTAAAGTCACAAGCAGACATACCTACTACTTGTCATAAGTACTTATTTGTTTTTCTAAAGTTCTACTTTCAATATTCGTAAAGCAAAAGTTCTCTATTAAAGATTGTCAAATTTCCGCTTTCAGGTTTAATTTCGAATTTTTTGCAGCATACGGATGTTTTGGTTTGGTTCCCACCACCCAACGTGCTCATTCTTCTTTCATCTCTATTGTAGTGGATCTGTATTGAGAAGGGGTTTGAAGTAGCATTTGCCTATACATATAATATAGGTAGCTAAATTATCCTTGAAACTTTCAGGCCAGACTGCTGGGAATTCACCTAATCATACGTAGGTATAAGTATGTTGTTGAGTTATACTCAGTTGGCAAAACCACCAGAGTGTTCCACCATACGGTTACTGGCATCACACTCTGCACTGTGGTTGTCTCCATAACATGATGTAGATCAACTCCATACTCGTGAGTGTCACCGCACAATCATCTCCGTGCGCGGTGGTCGTGACTCGTCGTGATGGCGGCGGCGGCGCGGTGCAGTAATGATGATGCGGACGCGTCGCCTGATGGCATGATGATGGCTTGATGACTTGACGAGAGGGACATCAACTACGTAACTGCCGACGGAAGCGGTTCATATACTTAGGTATAGATATGTAACAAAGAAAATATAAATAATACAAGTGGATGACATAAAAGGTACCTTTTCCCGTAAAAAACTGAAACTGAATCATAAATTCGTTTCAGCGGTTGTCAATTGTCATGCTACGTAACAATTTGAACTTTTTTTGATTTATCTTCCACTGTACTGTTGTAGATACCCACGATAGTAACAAAAACTTATCTCACGTTTATTCGTTCTGGTGTTCATGCAATCATTGGATTTTTACGCAGATAATTCTTGTTCCTCTGTTATTATTATTTTGATATTTTCATAGTTACCTATATGAAATATGAAATGAAATAAAATATTTATTTTTTACAGAAAAATGGATACATTTGTCACACAGTATTACATCCTTAAATGATATGGACGTGGTGGAATTAGCACAAGAAACATAAGTACTTTGAGAAGGTCTAGCATGCTGCATCACGTCCCCAGCTCGTGGCTGCCCCCCTCTTGGACCCCTGCGGCGGAAGTGGGCCCTCCACACAACGCCCCACTGTCCTCCGTCCTCGCGCGCAGGAAGAGACCGCGTGCTACTAATAACTACACACTGCATGCTCTTATCTACTCCGGCTACGGTCGAGAACTAACAAATAACCATTGTGGTTGGCAACGCCAGATATCGCCGTCACGACCACGTTATAAAAAGTTTCGAAATGGGGAAGCTACAGAATTTTATCTAGCTTAACGTTTAAGCATAAATTATTCTCTTTGGTAGGCGAGGCTTACAGAATGTCTTGAAGTGCAGCCTTGGTCTTAATACAGCCGCGCCGTCCTCAGTGGGCCTTTTGACCCAGTTATGTTAGTGTGTGTATGTTAGTCTGTATGTACGTGTGTGTGTGTGTGTCGGTCGACACTCCCGGAGCTGCGGGGATGCCTAGCTCCAGCTACAGACGTGTAGCTACACTACACACTGCTCACTACAGCTACATACCAGGCATCAGACGCAGGCATCTGACATATTGTGCGAGTAATAAATAAAGAGTGCTGTAACCCCGCGCAGTGGGGTCTGTGGTGTAACGGCCGAGGGGAAACATTCGTGCGGTTGTTTGTCTCGGAGGCACGTCATGCAACTATTGTTGAGAACATCTCGTATGGTGTTCAACCCCATAAACCCCATTATTACTATACTTCTATAAGTAAACAACTAAGTTTACATATACGGGATCGTTTTTATTAAACCAGGAATCTGGTTTGCGTACAAAGATTGTATTCACCCATTCATTATTGAAATTCTATCCTGTATTTAATTTGATCCAGCATGTGAGATCACACTTGTCTATAGAAACGTTCTTAGTATTGTTACGGGATTTGTTTCCCCGCTTATTGTACTTGATGCAAATTCCCGTCCCCAGAATGTGACAAGCTGACATCGAGCAGCTGAGCCTGAGCGGGGCTCGGGGCGTTTGACGAAGATACTTCTCTGAGAGGATTTGTCTTTTGTTGCCGCGGATAATCCGCGTCGAGCCCCGCGCGGAGCCAACGCTGTCAGCCATTACTTATTGTTCCAACTTGTTTAATTATAACCGAGAGATATGGCTCAAACAGATCTACATAGTACTTTACTAATTAAAATAACAAACAATGATAAGAACAGCGCAGCGGCAGCGGCGGCGGCGGCGGCGGCGGGCGGCGCCTAGAGACCGCGATGGTAATCAGGAGGCAGGACGCGGCCTAAATATATCTCACCTCTTGGAAGCAATTTGTGTTCGTTTGAGAGCGAGTTACTCTCGGTTCACGCTCGGGGGCCCCGGGAGTCGGGGCACAAAGGGACTACAAAAACAACATTAGAACCGCGGCCCAGCGGCCATACAAAAAATATGAAAGAGAGATAAGGAATTTAGTAATTTCGTGTCGGGACGGAACAATGTACACTCGGCAGTAACTACATAATGGCCGGTAACTAACGGCGAAAGCTCGTAAAAGCAACAAATAAAAATAAAAGTGCCGCGATAAAGCCGGAGGTAAATAACTTTATACTTACTCGGCGTAATTTTAGTTTTAACTGGCGAATGACGCTTTTAGCGAGTGAACCGAGATTGCACGGTCACTACTGCACGCCACTCATGACCACACTTGCTTGTCTCATTATAATAAAGTGAAAATACATAGGTAGGTACTACACGTATTTCACAAAACTAATCAAATTAAATGTAATGTAAATTATTTACAGAAAAGTAATAAGGAAGTACATAAAGATAATTTAAATATTTATACACCAGGTAAGGTGTGTAAGTAGTTATAAATATAGTAAAACTTAAAAAAGAACACAACAAATATTGACATTAACCTCATGGATACGATGTGGGAGAGAAACTGTAATCCAGGAGCGACAACACAACTTTTCGAAACGAGGAACGAAGTAGTTTGTAGTGTACCAACTAAACTCATATTTTTTCCTTAATAAGATACAAAAACCATTAATTTGCGTGTTCGATTGCCATCGGGGCCGACTAGTTCACTTGAGTTATTTACAGCGTTACAATTTCAAGGCGAGTTTAGTGAAATAAGAGGCCGAGAGCGTGCAATATTGCTGTTAATTTGTGTTCGAGCGGAGCGAACACCGTGACGCGAGCCAGCAGTGCCGCTGGGGGCATGGAGGTGAGACCTGTCGCTGAACTACATGCAGTGACTGCGGGAGCACACGGCGTGCCCCCGACGCACCAGCTGCCGCCCCCGCCCCCACACATGCTGCAATGCAAAGGCCATGCAATGCATTATGCATATTATGAAAAAAATGAAAATGCAGACAACTTTTTACATTCGCATCAGTTCAATACGGGATTTTACAAAATACTCTGCACTTATGCCAACATTTGCTATGGATATTGAAATCTTGGTGGAATAGAAAGTTAGTAAAAAAACTATATTCTCACACATAAGTAGGTATAGTAAATAGACTGGATCTAAATGTATCAAAATGCTTCTATATCACTTTCTCACGAAAACTTTCCAATATAATTTTTTCTTATAAACTTAAAAATCAATCAGTTAGCTCTGTGAACTACATAAGAGATTTAGGCCTAGTTCAGGATTCCAAACTTCTCTATGATAGTCATATAGATAATATCATTAAAAAAGCATCAAGAAGTCTAGGATTTATAATACGATCGTGTGCTAAATTCAAAAATATTAAACCAATTAAAATATTGTATTGTTCTCTTGTACGAAGTATCCTAGAATATGCTTCTGAAGTATGGAACCCACGTTATGACTATTACATAAATCGAATTGAATCTATCCAGCGTAAATTTTTAAGATACATACAGTTTAAAACGGGTATTTATGACATAAGTTATGACCTTCGCTGTAAAAGACATCATTTGCTACCTTTACAACTACGGCGGCGGATAGCTGACCTGTCTTACCTACATAAGATCATCAATGGTAGTATCGATTCTCCTGAGTTGCTTGAGTGTGTTAAGATGAAGGTACCTACAAGATCAAGTCGAACTGGTTTTCAACTACACGTACCTAAAGCTAACACTAACTATAGGCAAAATAGTTTCTTTGTACGGGTGAGTAGACAGTTCAATGCTATGGCAAATGAGATTGACTTTTTTAACTGTAGTTTATTATCGTTGAAAAGAAATTTGGCATCGGAGTACTTTGGTTCCCAGACAAACGATTAGCTTTAGTATTCTTTATTAAAATAACAATATAAGTTCTTATTCTCACTGTTAGCGTAATTTAATTCTTGTAATTGCTAATTGCGTAGTTTTACGAAATGTGTAAATTAGACTTACCATAACTGTTTTTCTTTTTGTAATAATTTACTACCATATGCGAAAACTATTAAATGGCTCTTAGATGCATCATATAAATGTAAACTAGTTTAAGATAGCTGTAAGTTTTCCGAATACGATAAAATAAAATAAAATAAAATAAATAAAATAAATAAAATAAATAAAATACTGGATTGATAACGATAAGGTGATAATGATAACTTGGAATCGTCTTTTATTGATATACATAGTTAGATAGATAGTTTATTGACATCCGCCACAGGGTAGTGAC
The DNA here is from genome assembly GCF_932276165.1 of Plutella xylostella. Taxonomy (NCBI): domain Eukaryota; kingdom Metazoa; phylum Arthropoda; class Insecta; order Lepidoptera; family Plutellidae; genus Plutella; species Plutella xylostella. The sequence goes on from NC_064005.1 coordinate 9,884,656, forward strand.
CCGCCCGCATACGATACTACGGCACCGTGTACACAACACAAATACAAATATGCAAGCCCCGTCGTCGCCATGTCTGTAGCCTGTATCGAGGCATCCCAGACAGATCCTCAGAAGTTGCCGCTTCCGCACAACCTACTTCGGCCCTAACTTCCATTCCATACAACATACAACTACACTAAACAACGCTACAAGGATAGCTTCTACATAGCTGTGTTCCTGCAGTCCCGTCGTCGAGCATAATTTCCTATTCAATCAGCTTCTGCTCCGTCAGTCGTCGCGATGGAAGTGCTCCGTCTTGTACTTCAGCCTATTGTTGTTTTACAATCGGCTTCTTGTTCCACTCCAGGGCCGAACCTTCAAAGGATCCACAAAAAGACAAAAGAAGACGGCCCCTTTGAGGCTATTGCGCTGTAATTACATGACAAAGACTTGTAACAGTAATAATAAATAACTAATAAGGCAAGACGCGGCACAAGGTAAAATTTGTTGAGAGGATGTTAATTGGCCTCAGGTATGTGAATATGTCAATGAAACTTGTAAAGAATTTTAATAGGAGGACTATTCGATTACTGTGAATGATAGAATACAACCTATCTACATCTACAGCCTTTATTTTAGAGGTTGTTATTCTTTTCTTATTTATTTTGTAACTATTGTAACTAGCATAATTATTATAGATACATTATTTTACGTATACGTTTTATTTTTATTATAGCTGATGTAAAGTTTAAATTATAAAGAGGGAATCAGTCGGCTGCAGTCCTGCAGTAGGTACGCTACTGTGGGACTTTTTAAGGAACTTTATTTGAAATAGTCATGTTATTTTTTAATAATGTAAGCAGGTTCCTGTGGGGTTCTTGGTCCTCTGTGGCTACTTCTACGATCAGCTAGCGTGGTGAATAATTTTATTGTGAAAGGTTGACTCGTCAATTCCTATTCATACCGTCATACTGTTCGAGACGACTGAACTACAACTAAGTATACTAGGGGTTCATTGTGTGGTCTCAAACACACACACACACGCACACAGCTGGAGACTGTTCTCACGTCTCCCACAGGAGGTGAAGCTGAAAGCTAAAGTGACAGGTCAAAGGAAGCTCGCTCAAAGACTCGTTCCAAATACCTGGTCGTAAAGGGACGCGCGGCGCGCCGAGTGTGCTGACAGGGGCACAGGGGCACAGGGGCAGGGCTGAGGGGCCGGGACAGGGACGGGGTTCACGGGATTCAATTAGTTTCAGATATTTTCAACGTCTACCGGGTAATGTAGTGTAGGTGTCTGCGTAGTTTGGTCTATCTATACCATTATATTATAATAGTTTATAGGTATTTTATTTGTTTTAGCAGGTTCTTCAGCGGCAGTTCGCGCCGCCGGCACCCGTGTCGTCGCCGGACCCGGCCGTGTCGCCGCTGCACTAATTAATATCAGCTTCACTCCCGGAGCTTAATCACCCTCGTTATTTGAGAAAGCACCGACGGCGGCGCGGCGGCAGAGCCGGAGCGAATATACAATTTATTCCGAACCTTAATAACAATAACTTGTTCAAAGTTTTTCTGAAAATGAACGACCGAGGGGACCTACCCCCTGCCGCTCGGATCAGACGGACAATATTCACTTCATTATTATTATTAAATACGTAAAATACTGACATCGACAAACGCCGGCTCCACTGGGTCGGCTCAAATAGCTTTCATTGAGCAGTTGAGCGATGGCGATAAGCTCGCCGTAAACATGCGGCGGAGTCCCCTCCCCCCCTCCCCTCCCGTCCCTCCCCCCGTCCCCCCGCGTGCACTCAGTGTACACCACACTGCACACTGCGCGGAGAAACTGATCAATTACGATAATGCCTTTTTATATGAAAACATAAATAGCACGAAGCGACCGCACACGACGGAGACGTCGCGGAGTGTACCACATGCTCTCCCGTGCCGCCGACTGTACCCGGCTGCAGCGAGCGCCGCCCGCCGACTGTACGCAGTAACTACACATCTCTCTGCTTCAATATTACTCAATTTAAAATTCATGGACGATAAATCCGCATTTGAATTCTCATCATAATTCCAGCGTCGAATCTACTTTATACATAAATACAGAAGAACCCATATCTGTAATACAACGTCTATGAATAAATAAAGCAGCCCGTTCAATCTTTTATTCAGATTCAGAATCTGAAAGCAGAAACAGTTTTATAAACACTATTCCGTAGAATTGTTTAGGGATTTACATAATTAACTGCGCAGCAAGCGGGATTAGCGATAAGCCAGCTCACGAGGCAGCAGGTTCCGAATAATTGAAGGATAAAAAGTACTTACTTATAAGAATTCTCAAAATAACAATAATGTAGCTACAGACTTACAAATCTTACAATGATGTCTTGCGCTGGGCGGTGAAATTGATGATGAGTGTAAGCATTTCAAAAAGCTGTTATCAGACGCAAAAAGTGTACTTAAGTACTTACCTACTTACTTAAATATTATTTTTGTAGTAGGTGGATGTATTGTGTTCGAACTATGTCTGACTTTAGCAGGAACTGAGCCACTCTAGCCATGGATGGTCCAATTCTAATTTATGTTTTTTGTTTGGCATTTTAGACGAAATCTGTTCAGCCGTTATAAAACATGGACAAGGGTTTTTACCTACGGTCAGAATAATAATTATACGTAGAGGAATCCGATAAGAGGCTCTACGTCGCACCGCTGAGCCGCCTCTGACTCACGCTGTGTTAATGAGTAAGTAGGCAAGTACCTACCTACATTTATTTAAGTAAGTACTTATATGTAATTTTGACTTTTAATAAAGTTAAATTCAATAATATTCTGACTCATATCCGGGTCTTCGACAAATGTGGAGCTTTTGTACAAAGCTGCAGTTATATTTTTTTTCTTTTGTTATTAATCAGAGTTACATCTTGTGTATCTTTTTGCAGAACGGTGCTAACAATGCAAGATACAATTTCAAAGGAATATTTATTGACACATTTTATTGAAATACAATATTGAAAATGTATTGGTCACACGATATTAGCGAATTGAAAAGCACCGTGTGACAAACTTAGAGAAGGTCTTGTGTGAGTTTCCTTCCCACACACAGATACACACACACACACACACACCACGGCGACTCAAAGTATCGGATTATACATGATGTGTAATGTACTTGCACTGCGGCGAACCCGATAGGCGTAACCGTGACGTCGACGAACCACTGTGGACTCTCTTGCCGAGACGTAAGAGTCACATTCGAGTCGAAGTCGGAGTTAAGTCTGTCGCTGTTAGCAGGCACGTCTCGGATCCCATCAGGTTCGGTTTCCTTCACCTGATTAGGCACGCGGCGGCGGCGGCGGCGCGGCGGATGCCGAAGGGAAAGGAACTGCTTACAGTATGGTTGAAATTTTATTTCGATTTCACAAGAATATTCTTTACATTTTACTCCATATAATAACTAGGTACTAGGTGATTGAAATAAAAAATAACAAAATTACAATGCGAATAGCAGTGCACCCAGCACACCTCCCTGTGGAGCACCGGACGCCGGCGGCCACCACGCTCACCGGATGACATACGCAGGACGCACGCAGGTGACACATGTGACGACATGAGCATTCAACACAACAGCCTTCCAAGCAGGTTCCTCATATGCTATTGTTGAATGAAATATGATAAAAGCTTGTACTAAGTACTTATAGTATAAGTATTTCTTATATGACAAAGGTATGGTTGGATTTCTTACTATGCCTTGAGGTTAAAAGCTATCTGTAAAGAGTTAAGACCGCACTCGGTGATAGGTAAAAGTAAGTCGAGGTAAACGATACGAGCGAGGCCTTAAATCTTAAACCTGTAATCTAAAGCTGCGGCATTTATCAAGTATCAGACAGTCGATCTAGCCGGAGCCTGCAGTCCTCCTACGGCTTTTGTAATTTAGTATCTGCCGAGGAGAGTGGAGGCGGCGGCGGCGGCGGCGGCGGGCGATGACTCCGGCGCGGCTCTACACATAGAGGAAATCATGTTACAGTCCCACGACCCATCACTACCAGTCACCAACGATGTGAATCACCACATAATGCACACCCATCTGTTGTTCAACAAACAATTAAGATTCGTTATGAACCCTTGCGACAAAAAACGCACAGGATCTAATGTCGACGCCAGACGCAGTCGCAGCAAGGGAGATAAGCATGCGTAATCAATTCAGCAAATACGACAATTCAAATAACAAACGCGTAAAAAAACTTTGCTGGATTATAATGGTTATTATTTAGAATCTGTATACCGGGACCGTAGCCTGTGACGTGACAGCAACATTGTGGATGTGTGCGGCCTCTATATTATTATCCTATCTATCCATCTACTATCCATGGATTTGCTTACTTAGGGCTTTAATTTCATGCATGGAGTGTTTGTAAAGTAATGGTTTCAGGTAAGCAAGTGAGCCCGCAGCGCGCTCGCGCTCTCGAGTCTCTCGTAGTGGCGTGTTCCGCCCGACCAACAAGTATTCCGAGAACTTCCAGATAAATCTGTAGAAAAAAACGTGTTTATTCTACGACGCCTGGCCCCGGAGCTCGGGATACGTGTATTGCTGCTATTTGGGTTATTTCTAGGAACCTCCATCATGTTACACCTTTGAGTTTGTCTTTTTGTTTACGGGATAAACAAATTTCAGTGAAGCTTTAGCAGACAAATACAAAATAACATAATACCTATATGAAATTACTTTTTGAGATGCATTGCCCCAATGCAGTTTATGTTTTGAAAGATAGGTACGAATATATCGCTTATTGGAGATCCCAAGAGAGCGGAGTAGAGGCGGCTAGAGATCGACTAACAGTCAGCTATACTCATCCTGCGGCCCGCGGGCCGCATGCGGCCCGCGGGCGTTTATCAGTGGCCCGCGTGCCATGAGACATAATAGAGAATATGCATTTTTTTTATATATTTTATTCAATAGTTTACATCGGTTTATTATACAAAAAAAAAACATATATTTTTTTGCTTTTATCCAGCGAAACGATCACTTAAAAGTTTTTGTGGCCCTTAAAAAAAAAAAGGTTGAGTACCAGGGGACTAACTTCAATATAATGATATTGCTCAGGAAGTGTACTTAGTGGATATGGTTCGGCTACAAACCGATCACCGTGCTGATAGAGAGCTGAGTATGTAGGTACTTACCGACTATGTATACAGCTCGACAGCCGCAGACGCCACGTCGGTCGGGACCCAGAGGTACAGCGCAGAGGGGAGGGACGCAGACGCTGGCTTGTTTATTTTGTTGGATCAGGCGGCAGGGCCTGCCGGTGGAACATGCAGCTCAGGTTAAGACGATGTCGAATTGCTACTAACTACATTACTTATAAATTTAATAATAATAATAATAAATAATGTCCTCCTAGCCGAATTTCGACCACGGCGGCCAATCTCAATTGAGGTCAGCCATCTACGCAGGAGTAGATTATAGTGCCCAAGTGTGTGCGCAGTACACAGGAGCACTCTCTGTTCCATCACTCTCATAGCCCAATGGGACGGATTGACCGACACGACTGGAGAGAGCTAGGCGCAGGACCGACTGCTTTACATGCCCATCCGACAGCATGGATCGTTTCACTGTTTCGGACATTAGGTGATCAGCCTTCTATGTCCTAACCAAACTTAGAACCACAATTTAGAAACACAAATTGATGGTCCCACCCGGGAATCGAACCCGGGACCTCTGGGTCATGAAGCGAAGCTTCTACCACTAGACCACAGAGACAGTTATAAATTTAATAATATAAGAAATAGGTAAGTACACGATAATGCAGTAAAATTACAGGTCAGTAAGTTAATGAAGTTTAGTTAACGATAAAACCGGAAGCCGCTAATCTTCATGACAATAATTTCTTCTTCCTTTCTTCATAGTCCGTAAGTAGCGAGCGCACTTCGCAGAACTACGGCTTAGCTAAGTTTTTTAATTACTTACTTAGTTTTAAAGGTACCTAGGTTGGTATTGTAGGATTTTAGTTTTTATAATTATTGAGTCGTATTTTATGTGTGATTTATAACGATAGTGAACCTACCAGTTTCGTTAAGACTTTTCTCTTTTAAAAGCAGAGTGCTTTTGTTCGAGATTGTATAGAGTACATGGACTATGGACCTTTCACAAAGAACATCCCTAACAAAATAGTTATACGGAGGACAATGACTTATTGTAAAAAATCTAGGCTTTACATTCCTACATAATTATGTAGGTACATAAGTAATTATAGAGCTTATTGGACACTTTTTGCCGTTGTTTAGTCGATTTATTAACATATAAGTAAGTAGTACGTAAGCATTCTTGATTGATTCTGAGGAATTCAAATACCTCACTCACAACAATAATTATTTAGAAACATTTGATTCAATCTGAAGACAAAATAGACTATGACTCTATGATAATATTTTGATGAATCTCTATCATTTTCTATGTCACCATCGGCATCGTCAATGAAAGGCATCAGTATCAGTGACAGATTTGGAAGCAGATATGATAATATATATTATTATAGTACATGGACACGACACGATGTACACACAACATGATATCACTCACGATGATAGATTGTGCACGTCGCCCTCAATGCACAAAAATAATATGGCTGCTCTAGTTGGGAACATAGTTAGTAGAGCACCTCTGCCGTGCTTGTCGCGACCTTCCTCGTATGTGGAGGATATCAGCGGAAACGAGAGGAAGTCACTTTATACTTATTACCAACTACCAAGGGATATGGTCCAAGCTTGGGATCGGATTTTAGATCTTGGTAGAAATGCACAAAGATTCCATTAAAGACAGCCAAAATAAAGTAGAATCGAATATGTATAAGTGGTGGAGTTAGAGCTTCAGCTCACGTGTAACACGCGGCGACGTGGGGCGGGGTCGCGGGGGCGCGGGGGGCGCGGTTCCGCTGACGCACAATGTGCAGACATTACTGCCATCTGATAATACCACACATCTGATGAACTGATGTTGCAAGCTCTGATCATTATATTTCCCCTTTGATAGCATGTCTCTCTGACATATCGGCAAGGTGCGTTAATCCTTACTAACTTGCATATTATGTGAAGAGCTCCGAACTAACACTGAAGCTTATAATAAAGGTTATACATATAGAAATCTAGGATACTAACAAAAGATTCTTATTCTGTGTTAGCAGAAGCGAGTTGTGACGTCACGCGCGTCGTCCGGACGACCTTCCCTGAAGCTGAAACCTTCCCTTGACTTTACTGAAGCCTGATACAAACATTCAGCGAAGAGTTCGCCCTTCGAATAATTCTTGCACTCCTTTGTGAGGCGGAGAAATGAATGTCGGCGTCGGTACTCGGCCGGTATCGACAACACAAAAGATGTGATGTGATGTCGGTAATTACACATTTCCTACGATTACCAACGCAATTTCCAGACGTAATAAATTACAGTACAGCTTTGTGCAGTACTCGCAAGTCGACTATTATCCGAAGTGAACAGTGGCAGCTGCCGGCGACCCCCGGAGATCCTAATTTACGGCGCCGATTGTTGACGGTAAAAAAGGACTATTTTTCACATAAAAACCTGCTTCAATCACGTCAGGCATTCATCCTTGTTTTCAACTGAGCCCGGGTAAATCGAGCGAGGACTGGGGTCCCGCGGCGGCGAGGGGCGGCCTCGTGTGTGTGTTTGGGACCCGAGCACGAACCAGCGAGCAGCGAACACGGGCAGCGAGCACGAGCACGAGCAGCGAGCACGAGCATCGAGCACCGAGCAGCCGGGAGCGCTCGCGGCGCGGGCTCCGGGTGGCCTTTAATTACTTTTTGATGGAATGTTCAAAGAGCGTTGTTGCACTTAATTTTTGCTGTCATCATAAAAATTATGACTAATAAAATTTTAATATAATGTATACCTGGATCTTTTATTCGACGGAATTCTGACATTTCAAAAGTGATGCTACTTAAAAAGCTCTTAACCGAAAAAAGGAAAAATTTGGATCCATTTCTGGGCAATAAAAAAATAAAATGACAGATAATGTATGGAATTCATATTAATTACTTTATTTTATTCTTTAGCTGGCATCACTTCCTACTAAATTCAGGGATAGTAAACCTTTTTAATCGATTTCAAAAAAAGATTCTTTATTCGGTACATACTTGTATGTACTTATGTAAGATTATTGGGACTGCACTACAAATATACTTGAAAATTTTTATAGATGTTTATAATGTTTGTCCACGCATATTTCCGAAACGATTGAACCAATTGCCACTATTAATTTTTTTAATGGCTTACATTGAGCAGTCTAAGTATCATCATATTCGGTTAGTATTAATAATGATTAGATATTCTATTCTATTCTCTTTGGGGATGTAAGTACCTGCACCTGGCTCTCTCGAGTGGAAACTTTGTGCATATCCCCAAGGTCTAAACTGCCTTCCTAAGCTTGGACCATTTCCCACCACGCTGGTATTTTTTCTTTATTTATTAATTTATACTTTAATTAAGTATATTATTTTTGTGATGTAAAGGGACGTAATTATTACTCACCGTAGGTATATCCCCTTTTAATTTGGAGCGCCGCAGTAAAGTAAAACCGCGTCTAAAGTACTCTATACATTTTATTTGTTAGTGAATGTACCTATCCATTTTATTAAGTATAAATTAATAAATAAAGAAAAAATATAATTGATTATTAGAATATCTAATCGATCATTAAATAATAATAAGAGCGGTGGTAGCTCTGTCGGGTAAGCGCCCGCTTCTCACGCAAGAGATGCGGGTTTGAATCCCGGCGGTGACATGTACCAATGAGTTCTTTTAACTTAAGTACAATGTATACCATCGCTCTTACGGTGAAGGAAAACATCGTGAGGAAACCTGCATATCTAGATCTAGCACATCTAGATATGTGGGGGTCACTCTCTAAATCGACGAACGAACGAACAAGAATTGTCACGCAATCGGCACGCTTAATACAACGAGATAGAGCCGAGCTCTTGTTCGATCGTTCGTTTGATTTTGGTAGTGGCCCTCCAGACTCGTATTGAAAAAAGGGCTCAGCCAAAAAAGGTTTGTGATCTCTGATATGTCAAAAGTACATAACTGTCAGAATTCCGTCGAATAAAAGATCCAGGTATAGGAAGACATTCTAAATTAAAACCGTGATACAATGTAAACTTGATTATTTGCCCGACTCATACAATGCAATGATGTTAATCTTTATTAGCCTTTATCTAGTGTAATCCCGTCCGGCCCTGCGGACTACGGAACCAGCTGCACTGCATACAATACAAATATACAATGTTACTCGCGCTGTGAATTTCATATTGATCGCCATGAACCTGACCTTACTGTTCATGCTATGTTTTTAGCATTTTTTACTGACGCTAGACTACGCTATGGCATCGAGCGCCGCTTTTCGAGATAATTTCTTTTTCACCAGTCTGGTAATTGTGCAGTGCAGTGCGGGGCCACACGGGGGCACTCCGGTGCTGCGGCTCCCGGGCTCGGCGGGGGTCTCTGCACATGCACAATGCGTCATTAGCGCGAGCCGCTCGCTGCTACACTTATTCCACTTGCATCGTTTAGTTCCGAAATAACCAAAGTCTCCACGCTGACTGAGCACAATTCATAGCTTTAGAATTGTTTGGGTTCTAAAAGACTCTGAATACAATTAAATTGATTGTTCACCATTCACCAGTCATTGATGTAGGCCACCTATAGATTTACCGTGAATATTGCTTCCTTAGAAAGTAAGATACTTTTTACTCCTGTACACAAACAATACAGTAAAACTAGCAATTAATTTGGCGCGCCGCGCCGCGGGCCGGCGTTTAATTGCTTTAGTTATGCGCTGAACGTGAACTGTTCCAAGAAACGTACTTACCTACTCGTACTATTCACAACTTTTTCAAGACTCTTGAAAGTTTCCTCTACATTAAAAGTAAATAATTGTGATTAACTTCGTTTGCAGTTGTGTTGCACTGCAGAGTCGTCGGGCTCGCGAACTCAGTTAATGTTATTAAGTGGGAACATGTTTGCTAGTAAAATAACTAGCAATTTATTAATGTGTTAGCGGTGGGGCGCGCCGGCGAAGGGCCCGGGTTCGACCCGGCCGGCGCCCCGAGTACCCTTCACTGTGTGTGGGACCATCAGCTCTGTGCAAACACTATCTCGGTATGACGATTCACAACATATACGTACGAACATTCTTCTTACTTCATGGGGAATTGGGGATAATATTTATTGATAGATAGATAGGATCACTTATACCTAAGTATATAAAATACATAGCTACTTCGATAAAAATTACCCAGGTTAGAATTTCAAATATTTTGTATGCAGTGGATGGAACACATTATTTGAATGCGATGCTTTGAAATGGATCCACGACATCGCCGACGGATGTTCTAACCAAACATCCTCTCATAATAATCTCCTCGTAGTTCGAACAACACGCACACACACACACACACACACACACACACACATTCATATACACACACACATTGCTAGAAGCTGGTGTGTCTGCACTGCAGTGACAAGGAACTCATACATTGGTTTTGTTTCCATACTTTCCACATGCTAGCCATCTCTTATGTAGTAAGTGTTAGGAAGAGTTATAATGATAACAGAATATGACGTGTCACAGCCCAGCAGTAGCTAGGTCCTGCAGCCAAGTCCCGCAGCCAGCCTGACATCCGCACATCGCGCGGCTGCTTGTCCGTACATAGTCTACGGTCCATAGATGTCTACGGTCCTATCTGCACATAGATGAAGGGGAGCACTCGACGATGATCGAATCTCAATTATAAAAAAAAAACCAGATAGTATCCATTTCAATAGGATGAAATTGGATTCGAAGCGTTGGAGTCTTTCTATAGCGTACTTTATTCGTCGTCGTTGTATCGAGTTTTCATAAATGGAGAGACACATTTTGTAAGGAAAGGTCAAATCGGAGAATACTCAGCCCTGAACTCAGACTCGCTTATTCAAAACTTTTCTTTGAATATTTACAATGACATGCCTTTACAAATTAAATGCTATTGAGCGAGATTTATGGAAGAATCCAAAAGCTATAACTTCTATAAGTAAAGAACTGTAGGGTCTACAAAGGTCTGTGCGACTCAGACTGGATTCAGTACGCCTTTCCGAAACACGTTAAGCCTTGTAACATTTCACCTTAGGTGCTTAGTACTTACGTCCTGGGAGCGAACTTGGAAACCCCTCAGTGTGCTCGGGAAGCGATGTGGGTCGGTGATCGATGTACGGAATATGTGTAGTGATGTGGGCTCGCATGTCAGGGCCTCGCCGGGGTGGATGCGACAGACTACAATTTTTTTTTATATATTTATTTAGGTACTAAGGCACAAAAAAACAGACAACGAAGGTTACAAAATTGAAAAAATAACACATAGGTACATAAGTCTAATCTGTTCTACATCGTTACGTGACCGAAAACATGCATGCAAAACATGGAAAATTAAAAATTGTGTTATAGTTATATGTTAATAACTAGGTAGATAGATATACATAGATACTGCAGTAAGTATATAATATTATATAAGTAAAGTACAACAAACAAACTAATAACGACAGGGTAGATAAAATTAATTACTAAATATAATGTAGGTAAGTCTAAGTATACTTATCTGCAGATAATGTATCTTCTGAGTAAGTAGAGTTGTGTGAGGAGGAGCTAGCCGCCAGTAACTAGGCCGGAGCGACCCAAGACTGCACAGACAAAGAGCCCAGAAGGGCCCACTCTAACTTACGGAAAACAAACATTCTGAGCTCTGTTTCGCTAACCACGACTCTGTCTTGTTGTATTAAATGTGGCGATTTCATGATAGCTCGCATTCTTCCGTTTGGCCAAGTTGGTAGAGTAGTCCGCCAGTGTCTGCACAATGGTGTCGCGGCGACACAATGGTCGTCCCGCGGCCGCGGCTTCGACGCGCATTGTGCGCCCCCGCTGCCGCCGCCGCCGCCGCCGGGGCCGTACGAAATAACATTCCGTCTATCACTACAATGGACGATATTCAGACGACGCTGTTTTTGTTAGATTCTTCCCGCACAATATCTGCATGCGGCCCGCGGAGCTTTTATGTGACTCAGCGGAAGATTAATCACGTTGATTGTTAGCGAAGTGATTAAGGAGTTGGCTTGTGATGCGAGCGGCGGCGCGGTCCTAGTTCGGTTCCCAGAATACGTCCCCCGCGCCGCCCCGGGGCAAGCAGCGGACCCATAATACGATACGGTGCAGTTTGCTGAGATAAGTATCGTATTCTCTACATTTTTACTGCATATAAGGCAGCTTATAGTTAGACTAGCTACTAAGGCGTACTGTACGTACAGGTATTACTTTCAGTTGGTGATTCGCTTCAGAACTAATTTACAAACATGAATTGCAACACTGGAGCGCTGTGGTTGGAAAGTTACCATACAATGAGGAAGTGTCGGGTTCACCCGCTAACCCGCACCGCTGCGTGAACAATAGCGACTTTACATCTCATTAATAAATATTTTATTTCTATTTTCAGAATACAGAAAACAATCGAGTTTAATGAATGTCGTCGAACGTCGATCAACCCTAAAATGGAAATAAGTATAAATCGCCGGATATACGTGATCGTGATCGACTGTAATCTGATTCGATGGATGGAATGGAATACTCGTATTATAATCCTATTACGATGCTACAAAAAAACGAAATGCATTGAAGCGGGTCCACAGCGCTCCACGTCCACACACACACACGCACACGGATCACAGGCTACGGCGACGACGACAACACAGCTGAACAATACATCTTAAAACTAATTTGCAGAACCGGAAATAAAAGGATATTGTTACATGCTCATACCCTTAGCTATAGGTTGGTATAAGTACACCGAGCGACCCCGCGGGAAGCTGGGGGAAATCCATAGAGCAATAGTTGGAGCTCACGCGAGCACAATGACGAGGCTCCGAGGACCCTCCACCGACGACACCTGACAACCAGCCGCAACATGGAACTATCACGAAAGGGGTAAGATATATAATATATAGGCTAAGTACATTGTAACTAATATACGTAGAACTTTAGTTGTCTGTTGAATAAAAATAAATTAAATTAAATTAAAATATGTAGGTAATGGACTAAAGTTCTTGCTGCAAGTAAAACACAATTTCCTGAAAAATATACTTATTGCAGACAATACGGTTGTTTTCATAGTATGAACATCAAAATTAAGTAAGAACTTAAGGTATAAATAAAGTACTATAAGTACTAGTTTGTATTTTAGAGAAAGTTAACATTGCAGACACTTCTCACAGAGTTTTTTTTTAACCACCCTACTAATTCATGACGTGTTCTTTGAAGGCTTTTGATTTTGCTTCCTATTATTCTCTATTGCACAAGCTAGAAAGAATGGGTAAGTATTAGAGGACTTGCTATACAATGGTTATCAATGTAAGTACTTATGTTGTGTTTTTTTTTATTTATTTTTATCAACAATCATTTGCAAGGAAATGAAGTTTAAGTCATTATTCAAGCTATAGCTAGAACAAATGCGGTGTCCTTCAGGGTAGTGTCCTTGGTCCCTTATTATTTATTTTATTGTATAAAATTAGAAATCACAAAGTTGTTTTAAATAGCTCTTGTAGGAATAACAACGGCAAGGAAAGTAAAGAGCCTGGTTCTGTATGAGAACTTATTTGTATGTTAGTACTTAAAGGTTTTTGCTGTTCTGTTAAAAAAATACAATCGAATCAAATATGTGTGTGTGTGTGTCGCTCGCGGCACGTCGGTGTCTCACGCACGCTCGCCGCAGCGGGACATGATCCGATGTTTCACTAAAATGAATTTTAATCATACATATTTTGTCGATTCATTTAAGTGATCATTTCACGTAATTACGACTCGTACTTAACGATACACCGTAGGTATCTTATTTTAATACAAAAAGCCGAACCCTCTAATGTTCTTTCTCTATTGTCCGCCACGCACGTACCTCGTGCAAAGTTTAATAAAAAAACATGGCTTTGTAAAGGATATGAGTGTTCGTGGGTGGAGCCACTCTCACGTCACGTCATGTAACTTAAATGCCCGATGTAAACTAAAACCTCATATCATTTAAGTATATGTATTTCGTTATACCTGCTTGCTTACTTAGATTTGAAAATACCTTTGTTATTAGCAAATAGTCCACACTACATACATACAGGCTCCATGACTGCCGCAGATATTTATATACATATAGCATACCTAGGTACAGATCTCTGTATACATCGTGGTTTCACGTTTTGATTTAATCCTGCGGCGGCCATGTTGTTTTTCATTAGTCTGCACCGCAGCAGAGCGCCGCGCGTGGCTGGCTGCTTGTGTTGTACCTAGTAATAGTAATCCTAGTATGTAATGTAATGACATTACTCGTGTAACAGAAGGGTTCTTTGTGCTGCGGCAAGCCGAGCATGTAGCTCAGCTCACAGGCGCCGTGCGACGTGCCCGTATGACCCGTATCACTTTATTCACCGTCTCTTACAACTAAGTATGCAGTTGCAGTTCAGCTTCAAATGCTAGATAATCAAAGAGATTTATCCTCTCATTCCTCACAACACAATAAGATGTTATGAATTTTGATTAAGTAAAACATGAACCGTCTCCGAAATAAAATAAAAAATATGATAAAAATATACTTACAGATTGTCTGGAAGAGGAGAGGAGGCTATAAGCTATGAGATCGCCTTTTGTACCATAATTAAGTAATATCATGTAAAATAGACATTTATTTCTTGTTCTCTAAAAAAAGAGCATGTACAATCTATGTCTATCTAACAATTTATAGTTATAGCCTTCGTAGGCTAACTTGAATGGTATTGACAGTTGATTGGTAGCGGTACCGCTATAACCATGACCAAACATGGTTCCCTCGTGGGCCCGTGGCACAGCCCACAGCCCACAGCCCACAGCTCACAGCCCACAGCTCACAGCTCACAGCTCGGTGATACAGCTCTATGCTCGTGCGTGCCTCACTGCAGTCGACACAATCGATGTTTGTTTGATATTGAATCACGTCACGTCGGCGTGGCCGGATTACACTGATTGTTGCACAGATTATGTCGAGCGCTGCTGATACTGCTGATGGCAGGTATTCCTCGTATCAGCACAACGCATCTAGTTTACGTAGGCACCACCTCGTACCTGCCTGCAGCGCATGAGTATTGACTGGTGATCGTGATAACCTCATGATAACTTCTAGAGGTAATCTTGGCCCAGGACACGTTCATCACGTCAGTCAACAGTGCAGTTTTTCTGTTTTTCATCCACATATTTTAGGTACCTATAAGTACTTATGTGTAATGTGTATGTCGTAGGACTAGTAGGTCAATCATAAAATTTGGGCGATACAGAAGTCAGTTATGGTAATGTACAGACGCTGAGTTGCAAAAGGAAGTGTAAGGCAAACTAGCGCCGCTAATAAAAAATAATCATAATGTCCGTTTCAAAGCGTTTTCCCAAAACTGCCACTTTTCACGGCCTCTTCGTGTGAATTCAAATTTTTGAAACCTACCTCCCTAACTCCCAATAACTTTAATAAAGTTTGGTTACGTATATATAGCAAATCATAAATTGGGTTTCCTAAAAATAAGGCCAATGATAATGTTGATGGCTGGCGGGGCTCAGAGGGTTCCGCCGCGCAGCAATCTCCGCCGGCTGACTGCCTCGCCGCCTGTCATTGCGAGGATGATAAGTGATAGGTTTGTGTACAATCAGCCGCCCCCCCCCCCCGCACCCCCGCGCACGCCCCGCACGCACACTCGCGCGCCAGCTGGAGCCGCGCCGTGTATCGACCGCCCCTCCCCCCCGCCCCCGCCCCCCCTAGTCTAGGCCTGCACGAGACGGGAACACGCTGTATAGTGTATACTCGGAATAAGAAACGGGTCACAGTCATTAGGCTAGTAACTAGTAACAATTCGTAACACATTCCAACCTACCTAGGTATAGCTATTGTCATCATCAGGCCTTAATGGTCCACTGATGGACTAAAGGCAGAAACCTACCTAAAGTCACTAAACTAGTGACAAGAAACTAACTGGTAGACAGGTAAGTACTAAAATTCGGAAATAAATTAAATACTAGTCGTTAAACCAATACGTATACAGTTCGGCTGTCCAATTTCAAAACACAGTAACAGCCAAGAGACAAAATGTTCAGGAGAGCCAAAAAACGTTTTTGTCCCTTCATTTCAATGCCCTGGTAAAACTATGATACATATCTAAACGAATGTAAGCTTAAAAGAACCGGCAGAACCTAGGCTTTACATACAATACTATTTCATTTAAATATGACTAATATTGTTGCTGTAATGCACAAAAGAAAACACTAACTAGGTTTTAAATGGTTTTCTCCCCCTAAAACCGCCCTCACTGACCATTTTATAACCTAGTAAGAGCCATTATTGTGTAATTTAAGTCAAGTAAAGTATATTGAAATTGCAATAATAACGTTATAATTTATATGTTTTTTATTTTTTTATATGTTTTGGATCCTTCACATATAAATATATATTATATAAATCAAATTTTGCAGCACTTTTACACGACCGCACTAAGTAATAGCTGAAATACCGGCATATTTTTAAGTTTTATCTACATGAACCAAATCACCATATTAAGAAGGCATGTCTGACACGAACATTATTTATGGCTGCCTTAAATTAGACAATATTTCCTAAATTTTGAGCTAAAATTAGTTTACAATGTTTGAGGTTTTTTTGGTTTATGCAAAATAGGGCTAGTAGAAAGGTTCTGACGAGAAAGGTCTCTATGGCTTTTATAAAGAAGACAAAATTTCCTTATGTTCTACTTTTAATTCACCCCTCTAGGTCTCATTGGTTCAAAGATACAGGTTCTGAAATATCTGATATTTTTTCGAAAAAAGTGTTTGTAATAATGTATGCCATTTGTGACTTACTATTAACGGGCAAAAATTGACCTTTGCTGACCATTTCAAAACCTAGTAAGCGCCATTGACAATTTTAAAACCTGTCAATAGTAAAGTCAGTCATTTTCACTTACTGTGTTTTAAAATGGTTGGTGGCTCTTACTGTGTTTTAAAATGGTTTTCGTGGCATTTTTGATTTCGCAGGGTGGAGTTACTAGGTTTTTAGAAATTTTATTTTCGTTTCTAAGCCGTTTTTTGATATTCTGACAATGCAGGAATGTGCGGAATCGCCTAAAATAATGTATAAATCAAAGACCCGTTTTTTTTTAAAGTTGGCGCTTACTGTGTTTTGAAATTGGACAGCCGAGTTGTCTAAGGGCTAATTTTTCAATATTCAGATAAAAGTTTTCTGAGAAATAATGCTTTTTCTGTCTCTGTCTAATAAAAACATTCAGACGCGACAGCATCATAATTTTTCCCCAAATTACTTTTATCTGACTCTTGAAAAATCAACCCTAAGACGAATAAGACGTATATGTGCCCCCGCCGGGACCGAGCCTCGAATCCCGGGGTCCTCGGCGGCGCAGTCACTAACCACTACGCCATGTGGTCGTCTTTATTACTTACCGCGAAATTATGGTACTTATTTATTATTTATTTATTCTTCATTGCACAATATACAAAAGTAATTATGTACTTACTTACCAGTTTGTCAAGAAAAGAAGTACGAGTACCTACAGTGCCACAAACTTATCTGTTCCGGTGACTGCTCACGTAAATGTGTAATATTTCTTCATTCTATAAGATTTTAAGTTTGCCAGTAGTGGTAATTCCACGGTAATTCGCTCTTACGGTTTCAATAAACCCATCTAATCTTTATCAACATATAATTCATTAGTAAATAATGAGATATGGATTAATTTAGTTCGCTCTAGCCGGAACGGATAAGTTTGTCGCACTGTAAGCTCCACCCGCGCGACTGCTAGTGATGGGACACATCATACCGGTACCGGCGGTAACGGTATCGGTATTTATAATACTTAATACCTAATAAAAATAATTACGATACCTAATAATAACAGAAATACTTACATTAAAATCTTAAGCACTTACCTAGATAAAATTAAGAAATATTTATGGCATTTTAAATATATTTGAAGATGCAGTTTGGTACTTTAGTATTTTATAATCAACGCAATAACAAAATGTACTTAATTACTGTGTAAATATACTATCTGAACCATGGCAGTGGCAGCTACTTCAAAAAAGTCTGCCTACTAGGTATAAGTAGGTATAGTATACTGTATTCCGATAGTTTTGTAGTATTCAACTGCATTTTTTTGCTAATTTATATTATTAATAGGTAGGTACTTACTACCCATCATTTGACGACCGAATGGCGTAGTGGTTAGTGACCCTGACTACTGAGCCGAAGGCCCCGGGTTCGATTCCCGGCTGGGACAGATAGTTGTTTAAAGACAGATATTGGTACTCGGGTCTTGGGTGTTGATATTTATATTTAGTATCTATCTATGTATGTATTTGTGTAGATATATCAGCTGTCCGACACTCCGACACCCATAACACAGGTTCTGCCTGGCTTGGGGTCGGATGGCCGTGTGTGAGATGTCCCCACATATTTATTATTTATTTATTAAATACTATATTTCACCAATTTAACCTGCTGATCCCAACAGGTATGTATATTATACGGATAAACATAAACATAATATTATTATGTGTACCTGTATATCCAAAAAATTATCTTATCCATGGAAGTAGATAATTAGAAGTTTTTAAAGTATTTTTTTTGTTAGTATGTATATTGTCCTTGTTTCATAAATTTTGCAGTTAGATTCAAAGTTCAAACCTTGGTTTATTTGAGGAGAACATTCTTAGTACTTACCTACTAGATAAGCATTGCAATCCAGATGAATGGTGTAAAAGAGGATCAGTATAATAACATATTATTCTCTAGGTCTATGATTAAACCATGCTCTCTATTATTGCATTTAGAGAAGAGAGAGACGAAAAAATATGACAGCAAAATGGCAGCGCCCCCCCAGGGCCGACACCGCCAGTGTGCGGGGCGAAGGGGGGGACGCGGGGGGCAGCGCGGGGCGCGGGGGCGGCGCGCGCAGTCTGCGGTTCAGTCGCGCTCAGTCAGTCGCCAGCCGCCCGCTGCCGCACTCGGCCGCGCAGCCGCGCGACATCGCCATGACGGGCTACGCTCGCGGCGAGAGCGACTTCGCTGCTGCCGCCGCCGAGCGATATCGGCGGGACGCAAGACCGGCATCAATCGCTCCAAAGGATTACTCGGTGCCTTTACACGTAGACTGCAGTATCGAATACGAGCTTCCCGACTGTGCCAAGCCGCCGCAGGGCGTCAAGATCGAGCCGCTGCTCATGATCCACCCGGCGCACTTCCGCAGGCTCGAGGCGCTGCGGCGGGTGCCGTTCGTGAACAACCTGCCGCGGACGTCGCCGCCGCCCGCCGCGCCGCGCCGCCGCCGCTGCTGCCGCCCGCCGCCGCGCAAGCTGCCCTGCCTGCCCCGCTGCGGCAAGGCGCACCCGTACCTGCCTCCGCTGGACGACCTGCGCCAGCTCGCGCCGCTGGAGCGCATCGACACCCGCGCGCTGCAGCAGCTGCCCGTGTTCCTCTAGTGCTGTGCGCGTGTGATCATGTGATAGACGATGTTCAGTTCGGACGATGTCATTCGCCGAGGAGCGGCCGCGGTGGCGGAGCCCGACGCTTCGTTAAATTATTGTACTTTCGCCGATTCGTTGCGTACTTTCTGTATAAAATGTCATATCGATAATTATATGTTCAAAAATTGTATTATACTATGTACCTATAGAATAAAAAATGAAAGTGAGAAAAATATTACGAATAATACTAGTAATAGTTATGTTATCGAATAGATGACGAGTTCTAGACGGACCCGAGCGGTATCCTAGACGTGTCACTACTCTCATTTGTAAACAGTTATGTTTGTTGAAATTATATAAAGAGTCCTCTGATGAATAGTCTGATTAACAAATATTCGGCATGTAAAAGTCTTTATAAAACGCTTACTTAGCATATCATAGTATTATATTGTGTCATAGTCCAATGCCAAAAATATAACTATCTTTTTACAAAAATGAATAAAGAATAGTTTTATTTTCCTTCACGCCCATAGCCCGTCAATGTGAGCGTGACTGAGTGCCGTGAGTGTAGTGTTTGTGTGTGTGGTGACATCATCAGTGCTCTCAGGATTGTGGATTGTCCCTCAAGCGTGGAGTAAGTATACTGTTCCGACGATGACCCGGCATTCACTGCAGCTCATTGCCGTAATTTGTATAACTGAATATAACTACTGAGTAAACGATAATAATCTTTCTCATGAATCTCGATTCTAGGTCCTGATTAAACTAACAGAAGACCCAACATGCTGTATCGATCGATAAGCGATATCTGACTCGGAACCGTAAATAAAGAGAGTTTAATATAACTTTGGGTAGTGAGAAGATGACCTTGCATAGCAACAAAGAAGATAATTGCAAGAAAAGAACAGTTACTAATGCTGAGAATTTAGACGTCACAATCTTAAGCGAAACAATACTTTCATTTTCATAAATTCTTTTCTATTTAGGTACCCACCTTACTATCAATTAAAGACAAATAACTATAATAACTAATAAATTATAATTGTTTATGAAATAATTTAAATTCCCAATAACTTCGTAAAGACTGAAAAACATAATTCAAATAATGATGTCAGAACAACTCAGATAAAAAATCTCGTCTGTAGAAAATGTATTATATGCCTAGGTGATAATATAAATGTATTCAGCCTGATAAAGTGTCTTAAAGTAGTCATTATTAATTAGATATCTATTAGATAGGTTCTCGAGCATTAGAAGTAGTATTGAATATTGACTAAAACGAGTGTACCGCATTATAGAAACCACTTAAAATTAGTACCACCATACCATACAATTTATTTCATTTAATTTAGCATTTCAGTATATCGCTAATGTCTAGAAATAGTTTTATTTGATTATATTTACTCAGATCTGGTAAAATAATATCTTTCTGAGCTAGGTGTGCCAAATTTCTCAATTATTTCCTGAATATTTTGCAAACATTAGCGTTGAGCTTTTGAATATTTTGTTTAAAAGTAATTTTGAGGATAAAGTCATCTTACATATTTTTTTATTGAGAAATTAAAGGTCAAAATAGGCATTGCTTGCTATAATATTGTTACAGTATGCTAATTTTATACTATCTAATGAAGATTCAACATGCTTATTTTTTTCATTGTGACATTGTTTTTATATAACATTTTGTCTACTGTTTCTTTCAATTAGCTAACAAGTTCAAAGGCTGTTATTTATAATGAAAGTAACTTGGAATTTAATTCAATTCACATTACCATATTTCATTTATGACTTTAAACAATTACACCCAATCCTCCTAATGTAACTTAAAGGGTAAAGATTTCAAAAATATTTATTTATTGACTGAAATTTTGTAGCCTATAATGTTTATTTCTCATACCCTCTCAATTGTCTCGTTTGTATCCAAATTTATAAATGTATAGTATAATAGTGCAATAAAGATTTCCAAGGCTAGTGTTTAATGATAATAATTTGAAATGGTTTGTTTTTACTGTCCCAAAAAATTCATCAATTTTGTTAAGTATAAGAATTAAGAAGCGTTCACCCTGAATTGATACATAGGCTTAGGCTACATTTTATCCCCGAATAGCCATAAGACGGGTAAATTTTGAAGGTGAAGCGAACTCGCGGATAGGCTAATATTTAATAAGGGTACCTAAGACTATTATAAATTTGACATTGTTAAAAATAGGTTTATTTTTCAAACAAAATTCTTACAACATTTTTTAAAATACACTCATTGTATGAGAGCCTTCCTCTATCTTAAATCTAATGCTTACTGTCAGTTTTCTTCTATCTCAATCTTATGATGGATGCAAGAGAAGATACCCTACCCTAAGACCTATTTTATAATGAATATTGTAATCAGGTTGTATTATCCAGCTTGATTATACTTATAAAGTTCTTAGATAATAATATTTATATTTAGTAACTGTAGACAGTGAAGTCCGTTTGTCTCTGTAGCACAACGCAGCCCGTTTTTGTGTTCGTTTACGACAAAATGTGGAATTGATACAAAAAATATGGCCTTCTTTGCCGCGCTCTGATAAACACGCTTTATGATCGAAGTAGCAATTCTGAAGTAATTTCCTCGAAACGCATTATAACAAGTAGGTAGTTACAGTTAAACGATACGAGGCTCATTTGCATAAACGAGCGAGACCCAAGAGAAGGTGAAATTCGATTCCAAAAATGTAAGTATAAATTATTGATGGAATTATATCTCGTAAAACCCATTTAATGTACCTCCCGTGCCGCCATCGTAAAACATAACATTATCGACGCCCGCCCCCTGCGTCCCTAGGCGATCACGAAACTAAGCAACGCCGGGTCGGCCATGAAACTCTCATTTTAAAATATCGAACTCGAGGATGATGGCGGCGCAGCTCTCCTCTCTGCGTCCTCTTCTAACTGAGAATGTTAAAGCGAGACCGACAGAGATATTTCTGGGGTGCGGAACGCTGTAATATTACGTCAACAAAAAAGAAGAGCTACTTTCTGCGATTCCAGATATTTTATAAATACGAATCCCCAACCTCCCTGCCGCTTTTGCAATACAATGCTGAGATAAATTTATAAGCCCCGTCGCATAAATATAATGTGTTATGCACGGTATGGCATCCACGAGGAGGATAGACAATATCAAAGAAAGATGCCGCTCGGTGAATGAGTCGTTATTCTCGGCGGCGACGCGGCGGCGGCGGCGGCGGCGGCGGCGGCCAGCGACCTACTGCGATCAGCTGATTGGGCGCTTGCCTGTGTGCGTGCGGGGGGCGCGCCGCGTCGCCACACGCTCACTCACACTCAAGTAATAGCTTCAAACGTCGCTATCGGTACAAAACTACCTACCTAGTTAACTACCGACCGAATGAAGCCGAGACTTAGGAGTTAGGAGGATATAACCGCTAGGCTACTGATAGCCGGATGTTCATGAATTACAGTTTGATTTACATAGGTACCTTTCATCTTTTGAATTTCAAAACTTTTTTTTGTAATTGCCTACCCTGAAAAATAAAAGCTAACAGAACTTCGGATGACTATTGGAATTTAATACATAAAAATATTTAATATTGTGAGGAAAAATCGTTGAATAAGTATAAGTACTTACCTATAATCATAATTATTATGATGTAACTATTACCAATTACTAACATTGCGGACGTCGCAATCGGTCGGTCGGTACAAGACTACCGGTACCGGTGTACCGTTATGTCCCATCCCTAAACTGTGAGATGAGTTGATATAAAAATATGTTTATAGAATAGAACACACGGAGACAGCTATTTAAGTATAGTTTCTTACTTGTACATTTTGTTGCAAAGTTTACTTTCTACAGAACTCATTAATAATTCCGGTATAGCGTAAACCGGTCGAGGGGCCTCTGGCACAAGATCTGTGGCGCATTATACAAGCCTTGCCGTAATTATATGTTAATTGAATATTAATATAAACTTATGTTTAATTCATATAAAAATGTTTACTGTAAAATAGTGTTTTAATTAGTCGTCCGTTCTCAGCAATAATTAATGTGAGATTAAAATGCGGCGAGTGGGCATCGAGCTACCCGGCCCGGGCACCCGGGCAGACCGGCATCGCACGGCCAGCGGTCACCGGCCGGACTCACTAGGTTAGGTACTCTAGGTAGTCGCTTTAAATAAGAACATGGACCGAATAGCTAATTACTCTCGTAACGTTTTTCAGATATCATACGTATAGAACAGAAGGAGTATAGTATACGGTACTTATACATAATGTTTGTAGAATATGCCCACATCTCACAAGCGGACCTCCTACACTTTTGGAGTTAAAAACTAACAACGCATTTGTAAATTGTCTAGTGGGTCTGGGTCCTGGGTATGTAGATACGTAGATAATTAGGCCTCACAGCCTGTTCCTATAAACTACTTCTTGATAACAACTTTTCTGATATGATCTGGTGAATAGCAGGAAAAATGTGTGTTAGTTACTTATGTATGTTTGTTACGGATTAACCCGGAAAAAAATTAAAGGCTCGGAAAAGCGGTATCATCATCATCATCATGATGATACTTTATTAAAAAATAAAATAGTTTACTTGTACTTACCTAACGTAATACAATGATACTGTTTATGTACTTATCTGAATTAGTTAGGCTGGTGCATAGTTGTAGCAAGCAGACACGGCGGTGGTGGTGGTCGAGGACTGCAAACCAACCTGCTGAGCTAACCACAACTCTATCTCGTTGCATTAAGCGTACCGATTGCATTAAAAGTCTCCGTAATTTAGTATTCAGCCAAGCAGGAGTAGCCCCCTGGTCCGCGGTGGAACTAATATCGTGTTTCGGCTCTCATTAGCGACACGCGACGCACGCGCCCTTCCCTCTCTCACCCGCAGTTAGTGTGTGGCGTGTGGCGTGTGGCGTGGCACAGCTGCTCCGGAGCTGCGACCACTAACAACCAGCTCCGGGGTAAGAGCTGTGTGTAGTCACGAACTCAATAGCCTAGCACGGGGCGCAAGACTTCGTCGCGCTCGCTTTTGTGGCTCTGTAAAACTTTTGTCACGTCTTAAATGTTGCCCGTGCCAGTCCTTCTGGTCCCCGTGCTATGCCTTCTGGTCGTGATTCGTGGCTACTCGTAACTACATACTTACAGCCCGTATCCTGGAGGTGGTGACAAGCAATCTAGCAATGTAGCAATATCAAATAAAATTCAAATTTCAATCATTTACCTATTGATAAATTTCAAAATTAACATTTATTAAACGTACTTAAATAATGTTCAAAAAGTAACCAACACTCTCTATCTAATCTTGCTCATCAAATCAAATGAAGCTATACTTAATTATGAAATCACATTTAAAACATAGATGAATGTGATGTTGCTGAAACTTTTCAGTGACGTTAGTCGTTACTGACAGACACGGGCTGTAGGGCGAGCACAGGATTCGATACTAATTTTCGATACTACACAAACATATGGAAAAATAACAGTGACGTTCATTTACCTATCGACTATGGTATCGAAAGCGTATAGATTCGAAATTCATTCACCTATCGACTATGGTATCGAAAGCGTATAGATTCGAAAGTCTTTGCCCATATAAATTTGACATTTTAGCGATTACGAACCCAATTTGACGCATAGATTCGAACGAAATTTTATCGCTAGCGTTTTTGTTTGAATCTATACGTCAAATTGGTTTCACAATCACAAACGTCCATATTTGTTCATAATACGATATAAAATTAAAACAACTTTTAAAAATAATTGATAGAATTATTTTAATTTCACTTTGTTTATTTATTTAATTAAATAATATTAAATAATAGCACTTATTTCAACAATATTTTCATAATAAAAACAAAAAAAAATGCGAAATTTAGGATATAATAAGGTTAAGACAGCAGTTTCTAAACGAACCTTCGAATCTCCTAGCCAACGCTAGCATTCAATGCTATCGATTTCGACTGTAGATTCGAATTAGGTATCGCATAGATTCAACGATACGCAACGTTAACGGAGGATCGAAACTTGTGCTCGGGCAACTGGTCTGACACAGTAACGACTAACGTCACTGAAAAGTTTCAGCAACATCACATTCATCTATGTTTTAAATGTGATTTCATGCCAGGTCAGCGGAATCATCGCATAGTCTGCGACATCCATAAATAAGGTTCAGAATAGTTCAGATGTAGTTATATTATGTAGGTACCTACTACCTACTTATTTACTTACTAGTGTCAAACCTGGAAGGTCACTTGCTTACGAAAAACTAAATTTTGAGTGGGTTCTGCGCTGACCAGACGCTGCCTCGGTCCCGTTCGTTAGTTTTTTTCTAAAGAGTAGGTATTTCTCCTGGACTCTTTTGCTCCCTCCCACGCCAGCTCTGCCCATGCCCAGACGTCCTGGAGCGGAATAAGGGCACGGCAGGCCATCTGCACACTGCCCGCGCAGTGACCGCGACCCGCCGCCGCCGCCGCCGTCATTACACGCTGAATTAACCTCTATGTACCCTCTAGTTAACATCATTAGAACGGTACGGATAGCCAGCTATCTTCACTGAGCTATACTGGACAATCCTAGCTGTCATGAAATGGTATTTATTACCTAGGCAGTAAGGTCGAGCCGGCTCGCTGCATACGTTGAGCTAAAGCCTCCCCTCGCGAGGCTTCTTCGAACTATTCATAAAGTTATGGAAATGCAGCTAATGCAATTAGTATGCCACGTAGCGTGTGTTGTACGTACCTACCTACTTGTGTCAGCTGCAACTGCTGAGTCTAATCGTGTGTGAGAGCGACGCGGCTTCATGTGACCGTGTGCGGAGCAGCGCTGGGGAAGGATATTGGGTATTGACTACGATACAACAGCCAGATTAGAACTGACTGACGCACCTTGGTACTTAGACCGTACCATAACGTAAGCATAATTACATATATTTTGTTTATGACCCTGACGTTTTATTAACTTTCGCATTATAAACTTTAATAATGGTTCATAATAACCGAGTACAAAAACTAAAATGAAAGCAACAGTATAACAAAGGCTCTCGCCTATACAAAATGTTAAACAATTGATTTCAACAGCACCTTCCTGAAACGCGAACAAAGCGCGCTGCGCGGGGCGCGGGGTGCGGGGCGCGGGGCGCGGGACGCGGGGCGCGGGGTGTTAGTAAATATACGCCGCGGAATAACTCACAAACACATTCGAGGAACACGGCACAATACCCAACCCACATGCCGAGAGAAACAATTCACTAAAGAATATCTTCCAGGGACCAATATAACGTAGTTATTTATGTACTTACGAGGTATAAACCACATAATATTATGGCCAGCGAAAGAGGGGACGGCCAAAAACCACGTGGCGTCGCACTGTCGTGCAGGAGGCAGCCGCCCTCGGCATGAGCTGGCACGAAGTCGAAGGCGTGGCACAGGACCGGTCAGACTTCGAGCCCTATGTCCCTGATTAGGGATCCCAGGACCTGATGATGATGATGAATATTATATTTACAAAGACTAACATTGAACAAAACTTACTCAGAACTACCACCTAATCTACACCACGTAAACAAGAATTTAAAAATCACAAATCACGAAAGAGGTAGACGATCAATAAGTATGTTGTTTAGAATGACAAGCTGGTTCACCCAATTCTGATATTGGTACTTAATAGTAGTACTTACACTTCATTTAAAAACTATGTTAACAGTATCGTAATAAATTGCAATTTACTTACTTAATAAATAATGTTGGTTATGTATTATAAGCCTTAAAAATATTAGTATATCGGATAACAGTTAGTGGTAGTGTACTCTACTACTCTCGGAAGGAACGAGGCTTTCAGTTCTGAAAATTTTACTTGATACGTGAAACTTTCAGCTACTGAAACTTACAAAGGATTCAGTTTAAAGCTTGAAATAAAGTTTAAAAGGAAGAGGTTTCATTACAGTTTCGCGACCCGACAAAGTTGTTCGTGGGGATGGGGACCCTCCTTCGGACGGATCGTTGTACGTATATATTGATGTGGATTCTAATCTATGAGTGTTTCCGTATATATATGTCGCAGGCATCTGGTTTAATCTCCTGTTTGATTGAACCGCTAGCCCGTTCATTGGATGACGCTATTCAGTTGTATGACTAGGCCGAACGTTGATTGTACAAGCGTCACAAAACGTCCAACTAGTTAGCGGACTTAAAATCAGTCAGGTGGAGAATAAAACAAATATGGCGTCTAACAGCGAACAGCTGACACAAAAAGCACTTGTATTGTTATTTTTTGCAAATAAATTAGCTTTAAAGTGCGTTATTTATGTTAAAATAGTGTGACAACATGGATTTACCTATTATTACACCGCCTGCGGATAGTTTCAAAGAAAAAAATGTGCTGAAACTGGATAATTATGAACAACAATATCAAGGTACGTTTATTGTTATTGTTTAGTTAATTTGTGAGATGAGAGCTTTGTAACATAGTCTTTTTGTTGACTCTTGTCTGGTCATGTTCATCTTAACCAGACATTACAAAGTTGCTATACTATATCCCATTTAACGACTTCGCTGAATAACGTTCAGTCAAGACGTTGGACGTTACAGTCAACCACTTGACGAGTTGTTCTTTAGTCATTCAACTGAGTAGCGTCATCCAATGAACGGGCTAGCGGTTCAATCAAACAGGAGATTAAACCAGATGCCTGCGACATATATATCACTGGTAATTTTATTGTTGTTTAACACTATCGTTAAGGCTGTTGTTGTCACGTATGTTTTTCAAATCAAATCAAATCAAATATTTTATTGCCATCAACTAGCAACTAACTTAGAATTCAGGTACAAATTCACCATGTTCGTGTTTTAAATTAACTTTTTAATTCTAGGTAGGTAGTAGGTAAGTACTTAACTTACTTAACTACTAGGTTTTAGGATCTAGGTTCAATAAAATCGAATCAGCTCTAGTAAGATCTACATTGAACCCCACGCACCCACAGTCCCACACCGCGACACTCGTACCTCGCCTGTACCCACACTGCAGCAGCAGCAAGTATCATCACAGCATTCACAGCGCTACATACCGCTAGGCACATAGTGTATAGCAAGTAGGAGCTCGCGGCCGCGCTCCGCCACTCCGTCAGTCAATAACCGAGTGGAGCGCTAAATTCAGAGCCAACAATGGAAACCTTTTCAAAGGACATCAAAGGAGGTACAAAGTTGCCGTCTTTTATACTTGTATATTTTAGTTTATGAGGTAACAATAGGACGGATGTGGCGCGGGGGCGCACTGCGGGCGAGGGGGGCTACTCCGACCTGCTCCACGACTCGACTGCTCGGTTCAACGCTCGACTAGCGCGCGGTGCTATACTCACACTCGCAGCTCCATGCTACACTGTGTCGCGGAGCACTGTCTGTACCACGTAGTATGTATTTAGAGCGGGGCCGTGTGGGGCACATAGACCGGGGTGACGCGGGGACAAAGCGGCACTCACATATGTTCCACCAATAATATGTTCTATGTGTTCCACATAAGAAGAGATGCTCCAATCATAACTAAACATTAACCCCGACGGCTCTGTGGCCTCCGTGGAGTTCAGAACCACTCCATGTTTAAGTACTGACACAGCTGTTAGATCTCCGAGATAGGCATAATGTTAGAGTAAAGTAAAGGCAACCATTATATTATTATACAGAAGTAGAATTAGTGCAGTTAGGAAAGTGCTAGATTGGTAGCTGAGTGTGGGTACTTAATACAAAGGGTAAATTCACTTCAAAGGAATAAGTAGGTAAACGGTTGATAACACTAATACTGTTAACTGATAAGCAGAATGTAGGCCTGAACATTAGAGTAGGTAGAGTTTAAAGAACTTTCAAAACCAATGTAGGTAGATAGTTATGTTGGTGGTCCGCTTGACAGAAGAGGTCCGGATGGCAGGGTTATCGCGTCCTCCCCTCTTTACGGACTTCAACCCTAGGACTTCCCATTTAATATTGCCCAGCGGAGGTCTGTATTGGTGATTATATTTTACATTAGTATAATATAAGGTAGTAAGTAGTTGTAACATTCATAACCAGTTTCCTCTGTAAGTAAAAATAACTTTGCTAATGAAATACTTTCACAACCGCTACCGAAATTACCTCAATCTCTAATTACTGCAATCATTGTAATTTTGTTTAAAAGCAACCAGAAACTTTATAAAATAAAGTTAGTGGCATTTGCGAGCAACATTGTAAATGGTAGTCAAGCAGGGATAGGTACCTACTGTCAAGTAGATAGAGTTATTGAAACCAGCAGTAAGTAGGTAGGTATAAAGTCAACTAGTTTATTTGTACTGGAAGCTAATAAACAGAAAATAGGTAGTTAGGTTACTTAGGTCTACCTAGTTATGCAACCCTGTAGTACTAACAACCCTCCGATATTCGATGACTCATGCTAACGTCATCGTCATTGTTCTTAGAATGTTTAGACTGTAAGTTTTTTTGTCAGCCCCTTTTTTATTGTATCCCACGACCCATGTTTGTGTCGCCTGGTCAGCGGCAGAATAGATCGAACTATCGTCACAGATAGACCTCGTCTGGTAGTTTTAAGTTTAGTTCTAAAATTAGTTTTTAAAAAGTCATTCGCTTGACACTGAAACTTGACTGGCGCTGCGGACAGGATTGCTGTTCCATATAGCTTGCACGTCAATTCCGCGATTATCGGTTCGGGTATAAACTCTATCTAACCGCGTGGATAGAACGGCGCGAATAGGCTTTACAGCAATCCCTCGAACAAATAAATTCGTCAAGTGTAAAGAAGATAGCACCGAGTATGGCAGTGGCTGGTTGGTGAGTAAAACTCTTCGCCTTCCTTTCCCTTCTGTATTTTTCATTTGTAAAGGCTGCAGGTAATTTTATTTCTGGGATCGAAAATCTCCCGCTATAACGGTTATCTGTTTTGAGTTAGGCTATACGCAGTCTCGCTTCCAAATCAGCGATTCTGTAATAAGTTAGATAGGCTATACACAGTTTTGCTTAAAATCAGTAACTCTGTAATAAGTTAGTTAGGTCATTATAAACAGTCTGACTTCAAAATCAGTTATTCTGTAATAAGTCCAAAGTAGACATAATAATTAGGTAATTACTTCAAAATCAGTAATTTCCCAATACCTTATTGATAATTATTTTACAATTGTGTGTTTTACAACTTTTACATTTTTCCCTTGCTTTCACTTACTGTATATTTTCTTGTGTGATTTTTTATCGTGTGTATTTTCATTGTGTGTTTAAATTGTGTAAAATGGCTACTCTCACGCCTATACCAGCAGAGATGCTGAAGTTGATCCCCATGTTTAATGGAGACAAACGACTCTTAAATCTGTTTCTAAGAAAGTGTGAATACGTCATAGCCAAGTATAGAGGCAACGATACTCAAAATTTATACCTGTATCACTCTATAACGAGTAGGTTAACTGATGACGCGGCTGCATTAGTTTCCGAGCGAGAAGATGTAGACACTTGGTCTGCATTAAAATCCCTCCTAGTTCAACATTTTGGTGACCCACGTAGCGAGGAATGTATCGCTATTGAGTTAGAGACCCTAAAGTTAAAGGCTAACGAGCCCTACACCGAATTTTGCAATAGGATTCAAACAGTGCGCTCCATATTATTCTCAAAGGTGAACGAGTTAACTGATGAGAATACGAAACGTAGCAAGATCGCGATATATAACAATACAGCCCTAAACGTATTTTTATACAGTTTGCCTGAAAATATGGTTAGGATTGTAAGATTAAAAGGTCCCGACACGTTGGAAAATGCATTGTCTATTGTGCTAGAGGAAGTAAACTTCCATGACCAGTATAACATGAGAAATAAATTATTGAATAATCACCATAATCTAACGTCTAAGTCAGCACAACCCACTACGCAACCCCAAAACTCATCTAAATTCGGTACATCTGCCCCAGGATTTGTACATAACAGTTTTAAGCCACCATTTAACAATTACCAAACCCCTAATTTCAAGTTTGGCATTCCCAACCAAAATAGGATGATGCTCCCTCAGAGCAACAATGTAGGATATAAACCCAATTTTGGGTACAGGCCAAATTTACCCCAACAGTCAGGTTACAGACCTCAATTTGGTGTTAAACCTCAGTTTGGCATCCCTAATCAAAACTCATTCAAACCCCAACATTTTGGCAATAGGCCCCAAACTAGCCAACAATTCGGTTATAAACCAAACTTCAATATTCCAAAGAATTACACAGATGTGTCCATGAGAACAGCATCGGCAATTAAACCGGCCCAACAACAAACCGGTGGATTTCGTCTTAACGAGGTCCATATGACCGACGACCCATCGCCACAAGGCGAACAATACGAACACGTGTCCGACAATCAACACGAGTTCCAGGAATCGTACGACTACGATTACAGTATGACCAACGAATACATACAGACCGACCAACATTTAAACGAAAATGCTTCGACGGACGAGCCCGTTGAAAATTTTCACATAATAGCCTCAGACCCTGTACAGAAATGATTCAACTTAATTGTGACCCTAACCTTAAACTACCCCATATATACATCCCCGAGATAGACTCTGTATTTATGATAGACACAGGTAGTACACGTTCTTTTATCAGTCCCGATAAAGCAAACGAATATTACTCCGCGTACAAATACGTTGAACCATTCAAAGTGGTTAGCACTCATGCGATAAGTCAACACAGTGAAGTTATTAGCATACCCCTGATGCCCACGTTCTGCAGTAATGAAGAACATAAATTTTACATTTACAATGTTGACTCTAGATACGACGGCCTTATTGGTAGCGACCTTCTCAAAGAGCTAGAAGCTTCGGTCGATATGAAAGATCAAATCTTGCATACAAGATTTACCTCAATACCAATTATTTATAACCCGGCCCCATACAATGTCAAAATTCACGCTAGATCAGAGCAACGCGTAAAACTTCCGACAGATCAATACTCTGGCCACGCGATTCTGAACTTTAAAGAGTTCTGCCCCGGAGTTCGAATGCCTACCGCGATAGTAGAATGTAACAACGGTTACGCAACAACTATCATACAAAATCTGACAGACAAAGACATCACGATAGGAATTACAAGACCATTTTTAACCAGTGACTTTATTGAAGACACTTTGTGTGACGTAAACTATACCACGCAACAAGATATAGAAATAGACAAAATCTTAGAGCAAAATTTATATAATAAACTCAGACTCGACCACATGACGGACGAAGAACGGATCCGTATTCAAAACCTTTGCATCCAATATAAAGACATTTTTTATTGCGAGGACTTGCCCTTGACTTTTACAAGCCAAGTGAAACACCAAATCCGTACTAAGAACGAAGACCCAATATATGTTAAACCATATAGGTTAGCTCCAGCCCAAACCGAAGAAATAAATAGACAGGTACAAAAATTATTAAAAGATGACGTCATTCGTGAATCACACTCTCCGTGGTGCGCCCCCGTGCACCTTGTTCCCAAACGATCCGACGCCTCCGGTGAAATTAAATACCGCATGGTTATCGACTATAGACGACTGAATGACTTGACCACCGACGACAAGTATCCACTCCCCAATATAACAGATCTTTTCGACAAATTAGGTAAATCCACATATTTCTCAACCATTGACCTTGCAAGTGGTTATCATCAAATCGAGTTAGAGGAATCTGACAAACAAAAAACTGCCTTCAGCATTCAACACGGCCATTTTGAATTCCAACGAATGCCGTTCGGTCTCAAAACTGCACCGGCGACTTTCCAGCGCGCAATGGATAGCGTTCTGAGAGGACTGCAGGGAATTCACTGTTTAGTATACTTAGACGACATAATTGTCTATTCAAGTAGTTTAGAGGAACACATACGTAAATTACGCGCAGTTTTCGACAGACTCCGACAAACTAATTTAAAGGTACAACTGGACAAAACAGAGTTCCTTAGGAAGGAAGTCCTCTACCTAGGACACAAAATCACTAAAGACGGTCTTAAACCAAACGAAGACAAAATTAAAGCAGTTATGGACTTTCCAATTCCCAAAACAACTACGGAAATAAAAAGTTTCCTAGGACTTGTTGGTTATTACCGTAAGTTCATTAAAGACTTCGCAAAAATAACCCAACCATTAACGAACTGTTTAAAAAAACGTAATAAAATATCCATAAACACAGACTATATAAACGCATTCAATAAATGTAAGGAACTATTGTGCAACGCTCCTCTTCTGCAATATCCCGACCCTAGCAAACCTTACATATTGACAACAGATGCCTCCAACGTTGCTTTAGGCGGGGTACTTTCACAAGGACCTATAGGTAGCGATAAACCGATAGCATATGCTAGCCGTACTTTAAGCGATACCGAGTCCCGTTACAGCACAATAGAGCGAGAATTGCTTGCCATTATATGGGCCATAAAGCACTTTCGACCTTATCTCTACGGACAAAAGTTCTTTATCTATACTGATCACCGTCCCTTAGCTTGGCTCAATTCAATGAAAGACCCGAGTAGTAAACTGACCAGATGGCGATTGTCTCTTCAAGACTACAACTTTGAAATCATATACAAAAACGGGAAACAAAACACGAACGCGGACGCCTTGTCTCGCATTAAAGTAAACGCCACAGATTCCGATGACGACGTTTCCATGAAAGTAAACGTAGATCAGAAGGAACAAAAGTTACAAAAACATATAGATTCCCTGACTAAAGAAATAACCAAGTTAACTAGAAAAAAAAGTAGTTCAACTCTGAGTATCTCCGATTCCGAAAGAACTCATACAATAAGTCCAATCTCCGAAGTAATATCAATATCCTCTGGCGATAAGGAACCCACACAATTCGTTCCCTCAGTCTCTAGTAGTGCTGACACAATACATTCAGCAGTAGATATGGAAACTACCGGTATCCCCATCCTTCATGAGGCGATCGATACAAAACCAAACCAATTATTAATATTCACATGGTTCCGCGATACTTGCCAAGTAAAAGATTTGTCTAGAAATAAACAAAAAGTATTAGAAGTCCACTTACCACTAGATAACGAACAATTAATTAAAGATTTCCTGAAAAAATATGTAAAACTGAAAACAAAATACTTCATTTACTTCGAAAATCAAGAACACAGACGACTCTTTACCAACATCATTATACAACTGTTTAGGCAAGATATGGTTCAGTTTTACGAGTGTACAGAAAGAGTTATTTACGTAGAGGACGAGGACGAGCAGAAACAAATAATTATTAAACACCACGAAGGAAAGACAGTACACCGAGATATAAAAGAAACCATAGCTAGAATCCGTAGAAATTACTATTGGCAAAATTTACAGGAAACAGTTACAGCAGTATTAAATGCATGCGAAGTCTGCAAAAAAATGAAATACGACAGGAAACCCATTAAACCTATGTTACAGCTCACACAGACGCAAGATGCTCCCTTTCAGGAATTATTTATCGATCTTTTTACAATAGACGGAAAATATTACCTAACTATAATAGACGCTTTCAGCAAGTTAGCACAGGCCATCGAAATAACTAACCGATCCACCCCCGAGGTATTAAGAGCACTAATTAAGTACTTTTCTTTCTATGGTATTCCAAAAAAGATTAGTTCCGACCCCGGTTCCGAATTCAATAATGAGTTAATGAGAGAACTGATGACATTGTATAAAATCCAACTTCACATAGGTACTAGGGCATGCAATACCGCAATACCGGTATTCGTAATACCGGTATTAGGGACAAAATTTACGCTTTTTTCAATACCGGTATTGAAAGTTAATACCGGTATTGAAGTAATACCGGAATCGGACTTTTTTAGGCTATAATAAAGCGATTAAGATATAGTATTCCTAAGTACTGTGAAAGCGCACTTGTTTCCAACCGTTTGATGCAGTTTTCGGCCGTTTGATATCTACTGTTGACCATGCGTAAACGGACACTGGATGTAAAAATAATATTTTTTTGTAAAATTTAAACTCTAATACTCAATTCTCGTAAAAATCTATTACAAAAAACTGAATTTCATTGCTTTTTCTCGTTTTATTTTGACGTATACGACCTTTAATCACAATATATGCCATTTATTACAAGGAAATTTAATACCGGTATTAATACCGGGATCCCGGTATTGAGTTGCAATACCGGAACTCAATACCGGTATTGAAAATAGTTCCGGTATTGCATGCCCTAATAGGTACACCCCACAATCCAAACTCCATGGGTTTAATTGAACGATTCCATTCGACAATAATAGAAATTTATAGATTGGCTAAATATGAACAAAAATGCACAAATGCATCCACCGTAATGACATATTGCATCATGGCTTACAATCACACCATTCATTCTGCAACTGGATTAACCCCATTTGAAGTAGTATTCGGTCATACCGACACAGGAATAGCTTTTGACATAAACTTCCAACATAAGTATATGCAACAGCTAATTAAAGACCACGCTAAAAGAACACAGTACTTATACAAACACTTATCACAAAAATTAATGGACAATAAAGAAACAGTTAGGCAAAAGAAAGGAGGAGAGACCAACATTAACCTCCCCGAAGGAAAGGTTATCTTTTCTAAGGTAGTTAACACCCGCCAAAGCAAAGATAAGCCCATTTATCAAAAGGCAAAAGTTACTGGAAAAACAACCCGTAACGTAGTTCCCATAAAAGTAGGTCAGAGAAATACAAAAGCACCCATTAAGAATATCAAACGCCCTCCGCAGGTGGTGTCTGCTGACATTCATGGTCCCCAACCTGGCCCTTCATCTGCAATCACTTGAAGGAAATCCTGGTATTTTACCTGTGAAGAAAGGAATTGCCCATATTAAAATAGATAAGTGGCTAATTATTAAAACTCTAGATTTGGAAATCATAGTTAACGATCTTAATTTTAACATAAGGAAATATAATGAATTTAATAATTTAATTAGCAACAATATGACATATTCCCATGAGTTTTATAGTATCAAAAAGCAGTCTGAATACCTACAAAAATTAACGATTCAAAAATTTCAGCAACTTATACCTTCATTACGCTTTAAGAGAGGTATTATTAATCCATTAGGTTCCTTAATCAAAGTAATTACAGGTAACTTAGATCATAGCGATGCTCTTTTGTATGACAGCTTAATTTCAAATATTAAAGATAAACAAGTACTCACCTCAAAGAAAATTACCGTGGTCACCCAAATGTTAGACAGTCTCATCAACAGTTCACAAACTCTACAGGAAAATTCCTTTATATTAAACACTAGATTAAAAAGTGTCGAGAAAATGTTAATAGAAATATCTAAGAATGAAAATTGTTTCCACTCTACATACATTTTAGGAATGTTTAACTTATTCATAAGCAACTTTCGAACTGTATACTTAAAGCTAAGTGAAATAGAGACAGCATTGTCGTTTACTAGAGTATCTATATTACATCCATCTATAGTACAACCCTATGAGTTATTAGAACACCTGTATGAAATCTCCAAGTCAGAGAATTTAATGTATGACGTCACTGAAAGTAATATAATTAAATTTGAGGAAATTATCGAGGTAAAATCTTATGTAAAATCAAAACAGATAACGTTTATTATGGAAATCCCTCTTACAGAGATAACAGCCTATTCATACTATAAATTGTATTCCCTACCTATGTACAGCATCCCCAAAAACCAAACCCATATTATTATTCCCAAATATCCTTTCCTTTTGGCGAAGAGTACGAAATACTTACCTCTACACAAACCATGCCGACCGCTTACAGCCGGAGACCACTTCCTGTGTACCGAAGAAGACGCAGTGATGTACCCTGAAACGACTTGCATCGAACAATTGATGAAATTCGAGGAAAATCCATCTCAATGCCAACAACATAAGGTGCATATTGAAAATAGTAGAGTTCAACAGTTGAGTCATAACGAATGGATACTGTACACCAATAAGAAAACTCGGCTAATCGAGGAATGCAGCAACAGTAATCGCGACGATCGATACTTACAAGGAACATACAAACTTACCTTGCTTGGAAATTGTACAGTTATCCTTGATAATCTACGTATACACCGACATAGAGTCTACCAGGAGAGCGCAACGAGCGAGCCTACGCCTG
Organism: Plutella xylostella; assembly: GCF_932276165.1. Lineage (NCBI taxonomy): Eukaryota > Metazoa > Arthropoda > Insecta > Lepidoptera > Plutellidae > Plutella > Plutella xylostella. The sequence continues at coordinate 9,922,319 of NC_064005.1, forward strand.
CGATTTCTCTCCCCGAGTTCCGTTCGAGCAACTTATCCGGTGCACCCGCACTCAACATGAAGGAAGTCGACTTCGATGACCTCAAGTACATGTCATACACATTGAAGCAAAGTGCATTTAGTGAAAGTGTAGTGAGGCCCGATTATAGCCTGGGAACAGTGATACTGTACGGCAGTATTTTATGTGTTTTAGTGTTAATTATAATATGTCTTATGTCATTTTACTTTCGTGTGTGGCGAAATCATCTCAATACTCCTAAAACGAGTGATTCAGATAATTTCGCACTTAAGGAGGGAGGAGTTATGCAACCCTGTAGTACTAACAACCCTCCGATATTCGATGACTCATGCTAACGTCATCGTCATTGTTCTTAGAATGCTTAAGATTGTTTAGACTGTAAGTTTTTTTGTCAGCCCCTTTTTTATTGTATCCCACGACCCATGTTTGTGTCGCCTGGTCAGCGGCAGAATAGATCGAACTATCGTCACAGATAGACCTCGTCTGGTAGTTTTAAGTTTAGTTCTAAAATTAGTTTTTAAAAAGTCTTTCGCTTGACACTGAAACTTGACTACCTAGACAGTTTCTTTATATTTACACAGGACTGGTGCTCTGCAAGTTTCAGACAAAATTTCCTACCATTGCCATTATTTTCTCTAGTCGTGAGTTGAGCTGTGACTGCTGTGAGCTGGCCTCACCGATGTATAAATGGATATTATTATCTCTTTTGTGTTGAAGGAAATATGAAAACAGACAGTTTTACTACAATTTATGAAAGCTTTCAGATACTTACAGGAAAAACTAGAAATGACTGACCAAATATCTATCTTTACACAACACACACACATTATGCTCATGTTCACAGTACTGCATGTTACAGTACACACACACACACACACACACACACACTCGTGCACACAGATACAATTAAGCCGAAACGCTTTGTTTGCTAACCATAATGAATGCTTTTTGTTTTTGGTTCTTTGTTAATTCATTTTATGATGGCTCACAATATACAATGATTAAAGTTCATTCTTTTAAAAATTTCTATCGTTTGTTCCCGAATGGTAACAAGCAGTCCATTATGATATTGTGTAATTAAAGCAAAGAGCTGACGTTATCTGCATGAGCAATGAGCAATGAGCTCCAAGCGGGCTCGCACCGCGCCGCCGCCGCCGCCGCCGCCGCCGCCGTACCTGAACACTGCTCATAACAAACACTACAGCTGGAATAACATTCGTCATCGTCCTGAAAGGCATACAAAAACGCGGACGCGCCATTGGATTTCATAAAGGAACAAGTCTCGAGTGCCTATTATAATAACAGGCAAATGGGTCACGACACCAAAACATACTCTATAAATATTGCCACATCCAGTCGAGTCGCTCCAAATGATAATGATTTACTTTTAAATTGTATGTAATTAATGATAATTGGAGCGAGTGTCGAGTGTGCTGTGTGGGTGGGTAGGTAGTAGAATATAGCCAGAGTAAAGTTCTAGTGGCCCTGGTTGAAGCATTATACCCAGGTCTGGAACCAGCTCGGCACAATGTCGGTCCAGGCTCGGCCCAGGCTCGGCATAGTGCCGGCACTCCGCAGACTCTACTGCTCGTTAGTTCTCGACGTGAATAAATCACGAGATAAAATCGCAAATCAAGCGGCGAGAGGTAATTACACTGATTATCGGGACGAGGAATAAACATCGCACTGGCGAGACGAATTATCTTTAATCAAGTGAGATCGGAGAATACTTTACGGATGACTGCGCAACTATCTGAATATTTAATTATACACTTTTAAGTAAGTTTCGGCAATAGATAAAATGATGCTATTATGGGTGAGCGACTAGAATAGTGCGCTGATGATGATAATTATTGTTCCACAAAATAATACCAACCAGCAACAAAAACAATTTTGTTTATTGCCAAGCGAAATAAATGGTTCATTTTATTACATTTATAATGAAGTCAGTGCTATAATTAAGACAGACAAACATTGATAAGCACGCCGAATTTATTTTAATGAGTCTCGCAGACACAAATTTAAATACATTTCAAATGTTTTGTAAATATTAAACATCCTCTGGAATGTAATCTGTCTGCTTCGGTACCGATTAGTGGCGCCGACACAGAGCTGCTGGCGCGGGGCGCGGGGGCAGGTCCACGGGCACCAGCGGCGGAGTGGACGACACCAGCCGGCGGCGGAGTGGACGACAGCTCCATATGGAACTAGCTGCGGATAAATATATCCTGGCGTAGTAAGTCGAGGAGCTCGTGGGGCGAGTCACGCGCGGCGACACCGCCACTCGACACTTGGCGGGCAGTCTGGAGTAGGGCATGCAATACCGCAATACCGGTATCCGTAATACCGGGATCCCGGACAAAATTCCCGCTTTTTTCAATACCGGTATTGAAAGTTAATACCGGTATTGAAGTAATACCGGAATCGGACTTTTTTAGGCTATAAATAAAGCGATTAAGATTTAGTTAGCCTTGTGTTCCTATATACTGTGAAAGCGCACTTGTTCCCAACCGTTTAATGCAGTTTTCGGCTGCTAGAAATCTACTGTTGACCATGCGAAAACCGGCACCGGATGTAAAAAAATAATGTATTCTAAAATTTATACTCTAAAACTTAATTCTCGTAAAAATCTACAACAAAATACAGAATATGATTGCATTTTCTTGTTTTATTTTGATGTATACGACCTTTAAACACAGTATATGCCATTTATTACAAGGAAGTCTAATACCGGTATTAGTTAATACCGGGATCCCGGTATTGAATTGTAATACCGGAACTCAATACCGGTATTGAAAATTGTTCCGGTATTGCATGCCCTAGTCTGGAGACCACGGGAGAAAGGAAAAACCACGGAAAAACTAAAAAAATACCTTCTTACATTTTATTTCACACTCACAGAACAACATCACAATACTCAAGTAAATATACCTAATTAAAAGTCCGAAAGTAATAAATAAAATAGCGTGAGTGTTGCCACCTTGCCACCCGTGCTGAAACGGGTTGTAACTCAGCTTGATACTATGGCAGGCTATAGTTAAAAAAAAAAAAAAAAACAAAAAAAAAAACACGCACTCACGCCTTGTACTAATGTACTCCCTTGCGGGGTAGGCAGAGGTGCATTGCTGCACCCACTTTTCGCCAGAGTGTTATGTTAGTCCCAATGTAATAGGGGGCGGGCCTATTGCCATTTTACGGGCACATCCAAGACCTGAGAACAAATATCTGTATTTAAACAAATATCTGCCCCAGCCGGGGATCGAACCCGGGACCATCGGCTCAGTAGTCAGGGTCACTAACCACTACGCCATTCGGCCGTCCGCTATAGTTCTTTAGTACTTATAGGTTTTCAGCTAATAAGTTACGAGAGTTATACAATCTGCGATACTTGCGCACTAACATTGCATACAACACATTCTTAATGGATCACAGGATCACAGCATCAAGTCACCTCAAGTTTCAATTTCAAAATTCTGGCAATGCTATGAACGTATGAATGAACCCTCTTCCGTCCTCTGCTCAGTAATACTTAAGAGGAGAGTATACCTTCGCGATACTAGCGAAGTAGCGAGGTACCTATTTAGGAAAACATTGGTATCGCTTGTGCATGTGCTTGTATATGGAGAAATGTAGTGCTTTGCAGAGATAATTCAATGCGTTCGAGGACAGACGGCAGGAAGGAGGCCACAGCTTAATCTTAATTCTTGCCACACGAGCGTGAAGCGTGAGCGGCTCGAGGCGAGGCGAGGCCGGGGCGGCGCGGCGACCCCACACACTACACAGAGTACACATGACTACATGTGACTACTTGTGGCAGCAGCAGGACACTGCGGAGAGCCACTCGCTGCAGTTGAACATCCGTCGCGTGACGTCATCACCGCACACTACGAATTAGGAAAACCTTGGCGTTTGGCCTTTGCTCAAAAATACATAAGTATAATATTAATATACCGATGCGATGTCACACTATGTGTGTAGGTATTCACTGAGTATTATGTTTGGATTATTTAAGATTTTAAGTTGGTAAGCATAAGTAAGTAAGTAATTATTCAAATTGATTAAGTGTAGTGTGTGTAGTACTTATACCTTATAAAGTTAATTAAAGTTAATTAATGCCACATCCCTGACCCGATAGTGATTCGTTTTGAAAAACTGGGTGGCAAATTTAATGACAATATTCTATCTACATATTTATGTTCAATAGGTACGGTCAGGTGCAAAGAAACCTGACCCCTCTCTTATAGTAAGATAATGCTTCTGAGGGGGGTCAGGTTTCTCTGTCCCTTACTATACTGATTAAAAATTAAATTTTAAATTAAAAAGTCTTTATTGACACCATACTTAAAATAAATCAAAAATGTAAGCTGAGAAACTTGAAAACATAAAATTTAATACTGTATAAGACTTTATTATTTAAAGTCTTTATTATTATTATATTATAAGACTTTATTATTATTATAAGACTTTAATACTGTATAAGATACTTATAGGTATTTATAGGTAGCAGTTGAATAGGTATACTAGGTACAGCAGAAAACTTTCCACTGAACCGAACTAAAATAAACAGTTCATCAATTGGAAACTTATCAAAGCAATCGAGACAAGTGGAATATTTCATAGATTGGTTCCAGAGCCCCCGCAGCTGTGGCACACACACACGCGAACATGGCCGCGCGAGTGTGTGTGTGTGTGAGTGAGTGTGTGTGTGTGTGAGTGTGTGCTCAGCTCCGTGTGGTCCGTAGTTGAAGGTTTGCTGCTTGTATTCTTTGCTATTTCATTCTCTTATTAAAGTCACGTACAGTCGAGAGGAAAATCAATATTGACCGTATGATTGCGCCCCCAGAATGTGTGATGAAGTGATAATGTGACACTCTCCTGTAGGTAGGCGGGTCCACACAGTGTGCGGGCAGCAGGCACCAGCCGCAGGTTTTTACAAGTTTTATTGTTTCCCATTAAATAAATAGATTGCCTATACTTGGACAATACTCAATACTGAAACAACACACACAATGTCCGGGCGCGGGACGCCCCTCGGACCCCCGGCCCTGGCCCGGGCGGCGGCGGCGGCGGCGGACGCAAGGGAATCCAACTAAACTATATTTTTATAGCGCTTCTGCTAACGCTGAATCGACAAGTCTTATCCTCAACCTAAAATGCACCCTATCGCACCCAAAATGTGGTCTATTTCAAAGCGGATCTAGCTCGTATGTCGGGCGCCACCGCGCTACGCATCTGTGTCAGGGCTCCACTCGCGAGCGTCACTCGACCGAACTGAAACAAAAGAATAATAAGGAGTACCTAGCTATTGTTGCGTCGAATCACTTACAATATTTTAGGATACTGTGCAGTGACAAACGAATCAATCAATGACTGAAGTTATCACTTTAAACTGCAAACCACATCTCACTCTCACTATAATACAATAGTATACCTACTTACATGTATATACAATCCTGATAAGTATTCAAAACATAAAATAGGAAAGCCTCGTCGATAATCTCTCAGAGGAAGGAATGGCATGAAACTTACATGTTATTAAAATGTTTATGAATGAATGATTAGATTTGCGTAGCTCAGGTAGGTAGTAAGTAAGTATCTGAAATTTTATGTAAGTATTTTATTTCTTATAATACATAGGTACCTATTATATTTGCATTATTTTACAAAATTATGAATAAATAAGGAATATGAATAACTTACTGATCAGAATTTTTAGGCTATTAGGTTGCTCAATTTTCACCACAGCAAATAAGAAAATTTAGAAAAAATGTCGCGTCGTGACAATGAGTGACTTGATCAGTGAGCACCGCCCGCGGTTGTCCACGCCCGGCACGCCAACCTCGCCTCTCTGCGCACGGGATAAGCACCACAATGTCGCGGCTAGTGTTATATCTTCAAAAATACCTCAAAGATGCTGGTCGAGTGTTTTCTTTTCATTACGATCAAGGGAGATTATTTACGTACCTACGTTCGTTGTTCATGAAAGGGAACCTTCCAGTAAATTTTCCGTCATAATTAAAATTGGTTCTGCTTTATGTACAGAATGTTAATGATTTAAGTGTTCCACAGCGAGTTTTAGTAAATACTGCGAGGAGAACTAATCGCGATTCTCAACAGCTGAGGACGCGCCGTGGGAACCGCCGCCGCCGCCGCCGCCGCCGCGCGGGCTGACACGCTCAACATGTGCTATTCACCGCCATTATTGTCTTGGTTATGACTTAATTACTTTTTGCGAGTCAATGAGTAAGAGAAAAACTCACATCACTTATCCAATGCACAGTTGCACACGAGGTGTACTTAGAAGAAAGTTGTGAAGGAAGTAGGTAGGTAAGTTAGGCTGGACGCGGCCTACAGAATACTGATGCCCTCGGCTCCTCGCACCGCTGGCTGCCTGGTGCCTGCTCGCCCTCCGTTTGTATTCAGCAGTCGTGTTCCATTGTGTGACACTGCAGGCCTCGTCGGCGCACAAAAACTCTTAATTGCATATTAAATCAGCTGTTATTGAATAAGACAATTAATATTCCATTCAACGAATTCCATTACTAACATTCACACAGCTATACTTACTTACGCAAGTACATGTAGGCTGGTTGAAAGTAGTCAGTCGAACGGTGATATCGGTGACATGCGAGTGGAGGATGGCACCGGGCGAATGCGGGCGAGCGTCTGCAGCTATGCTTAAATGACCAGCCATGGAAGTGTGCATATTTGCATAGGCTCAGATATCGTACCCTGACATCAAACCCTGTGTGCAGTGTGCATCAAACCTTCTAGATCGTAGCAGACAACTGAATAGAGCGGTTACATCATACAGGCACCCCACCAAACATTTAAACGAAACTCAATCTATTGCTCTTGCCTCGGCAGTATACTGACTGAGCGTGCTGCAGGACAGCAATTCGATTTAATGTTACAACTTACACGTATTGCAGACGAATTGGGGACCACCTCCTTTTTTCGAAGTCGGTTATATATTGTGCTTTAATTTAAACTGAGTAGGCGGCAGCATAGCTTGGCAGTAGGAAATAGTAGGAATAGGAGGAAATCATATTGATATGGGGTATTATAACAATTAGGTTGTATTTGTAGGTGAGTAGTCTGCATCTGATTGTGCTGGCCCGACTTCCTCTTCTTAGTGGCGATATTGGTGTGGTTTTGTCAGACGTGCTTTCGTCTCCCGGAAAATTTAACCATGATCCATAAAATTCCGACGGTATATTTATGATGGAGTCAGTTGTTCAGATTTACCAATAAGTAAGTAAAGCAGTTAAATCATGTGCTGCTGTAATTTTCTGGGAGCATGTACGTAGTTGGCATCCTGTATTAAAGCTTACAGATACAGTACAGACATGATTAATTCTGACAAGGAGTGAGGATACATAGGGGAGCTGAGGCGAACAGCCGCCGCCGACACTTGAGCCGCGGCGGAGACTTGTTTGTGTCCCGAGGAGCCGCGAGCGTGACGTGATCGATAGCCCCCCCCGTCCCCGCCCCCGCCGCGCCCCCCCTCGCCCGGTGAGTGATGACCGCGGCCGCTGCCGGCGGACACCGAGCCGGCCCGGCGTCGCCAGCCCACGACTTGCGGTTAACCGACACGATCGCTACTAAAATTACATCTTGGGAAGGCTGACGTTTACCCGTGATTCCCAAGATCGTCCATGAATATGAAACATCTGCTATTACAGTGAGCGTTCCATTAAGTCACGCAGCGGAAAATTCCGGTGTTTAGTGTCGCGACGTAACGTGAGCTGCTGGCGGGAGCGATCCCGGCGCTGGAGGCACCGGCCCGGCGCGGACAGAGCGGCGGCGGCGGCGGCGGCCGCGTGTTGTTGCAGAATTAGATTTCACGTTCACATTAATTGCTATTCACGTTCACGATTCCACCTGCACGCCACGAGTCGCATACCGACGTTGTTTCGGCACTGCCACCCTTATCGCAGAGGTAATAAGTTCTAGTATCGCATATGAGAGCAATGTCAGTGCTGTGACTAGTGGGTCGGATGCGCGCTGGCAGCGGCCGGGCGCGGGTTCACAATGAGATCAATCATTTGGCAGTCTCCCCCCCCGCGTCCCCCGCGTCCCCCGCGCCCCCCGCACCCACTATCGGGAGCATTCCGCCGCCGCGACGACACTAACGACCAAGTTTCCACTCCACATCTCTCAAATTGCCTCAAACACAAATTGCCTTTACAGAATCACACCTACCCACTAACAATTAAACGTACCTAATTGCCTCCGAGATAGCGAGTCGGAGCGAAACGATATGTAATTCTTTTTTACGGCACATTCCTTTAATTGGGCTCGGCTTGCTTTTGGAAAACTTGTTCGTCTCTTATTATCTCTGCGTGATGTCGCTGCAGTCGGCGGCGTGTGCAGATCCGCTCACTGATAACCGCCACCGCCGCCGCCGGCGAGCGGGACACACTGTCACTGTAGGTACTTACTTACTTGCTGTCAGTAACATAGGTACTTAATCTCTATTTGCACACCGGAAAACATTACAGAGTATGTATCTAGTTTTATCTAATAGGCCTCTTTAAGAGCGATCTCTTCTAAAAAACCTTTGGGTTTGGATTGGATGGGGGACGGAGTGGAGACGTAGGATGTATACAATGCCGGATTAAGTAATACACATTGCCTATAACATGTATGCGTGTAGTAATAAGTATAAAGATGTAAGTATCAACATCAACTGTTAATCAGACTCATTGCAAAAATATAATATCATGTTTCAATGGGACAAAAACAGTAAGTAATAAATACATTTGGTCTCCGCAACAACTTGTTTGTAGAGATTCTTGTTTGAAGGTTTTCTCACAGTAATGTTGCGACTCGCACAAAGGAATAAGCAAAGCCGTCTCGTAAATGGATAAATAATACTGCTGCGAAATCAGGTAAAATGTGAAATATTTCACAGAGAAATATGTATAAAAAAGGGACAGTGAGACACGAGGGGAGCCAAAAAACTGCAATCTTCCTCACTCGGCCCAGCCGGCCGCTGCGAGCACCTTCACACACAGACATCCATCTCATCGCGCCGTCTCTGCACAGCCAGCTCCATGCTCTGTAGTCTGTACGTACTAGCAGTAGGTGATAAGTACCTAAGTACTTACTCACTCAGTATGACAGTGAAACATACTATCATGGAGTGAACTGCTTAAGTACTTAAATTAAATTATATGCAATATACAATCACGAGCAATGAAAAAGTTCCAATGACAATAGCACAAAATCTCTCCTACACGGAAAATACTAGCTTAATGACGCCTCCGCCGCCTGTAGTTGGTATTTTCAGCACATGTAACAGCGCATCAGAATATTACTTAGGTAAGTAGGTACTAACAACTAATAATGAAGGTAAATATTTAAATCAAATTCTAAATTATGGTAATTTTTAAAATTTTTCATTGCTCGAACGTTTATAAATGTACCTACTTATTAATACGTTTTGTATATGTAGGTATATGCAACACGCTACTGTACGGTTTACTCAGGAAGGTCATTTATATTCGGAGACTACAAAAAGAACGTCCATTACAGCATACCCTTAAAAACGCGACATTTTTTGTCGGTTTATCGGCTGATGGAGTATCGCAGGGGGGGTGGGACACGGGGCAGGGGGGAGGGAGGGGGAGATAACGCACAGCTGATGGCGACAGCCGGGGGGGGGGGACTGATGTTATTGAAAGGTTTACAGCTCTACATACCCCGCCTCTCGACGGACTCTTTGTATTTCAGATGGTCAGGCTTTCCATAGCTTTGTCATATACAGAGACAAAATCTTCAGCATCGGTCTTGCATCGGCACATCGGCCTTTGTTTTTATCCGACTACGGCGAAGCAAAAAGGAGGGTTATGATTTTTATCTATGGAAACGCAATAGGAACACAGCGACATTATTATGTACTGGTACGCTAATTAGCTTTCGAACTAAAAACTCCCGCAGCCGCTTAACGCGCTATTTATAACCTCCTTACAACAGATAAGTCATGCTGATGGAATTTTAGAACTTCGTTTCTTTTATGTAAGGCTAATAGATTAGGCAAATCATTGGTTTCACAATCAACCCATCAATAATTTAAATTTAATTCATAATATGGATGGCTTTAAGCAGCACTCATGTGATAAGATTTTTATATCATAGTACGTTTTTCGTTTCAGACAGGAGAGCTCTTGCCTCTAACTCGACAGAACTCTAAGTAAATTAGAACGTCTCCGTCGGTTTTGGAATTAGTATCAGCTCTGCACGACTCCACGCCACGAATTTCTTTAGCAAATACCATTAGTTCGTCGCAAACGAAAATAGTTCTTATAATGTAGGCATACGGGCGCGGGGCTCGAGTGCGGCCGCGCCGGTGTTTGTTCAGGGTGTTTGCTGAAGGCGGCGACTCGACGCAGCGCGAGGAATGCTCCCCGAGCCTCGACCGCCGCCGCCGGCGAGTGAGTGCCGGGCGGAGGCACAGGTAGTATGTGTACCTGACTATGTAGCTTTTTCTTTAAAAAAACAATACTAGACGCAGCCGTGCTGGTCGCCAGGCAGGATGGCTCGGGCCGGGAGCACTCCAACACAATTATAACAGTAACTATCCCCAGCGAGGCTCTCCGGGCCGTGCCAAATGTCGGCCGCTTCGGAGCATTTTAAGCACAAACTGCACAATTATCCGCATCGAGCGGATCATCCAATTAGCGGGCGAGTCCGCCGCCGCCGCCGCCGCCGGGTGACGCCGCCGCCCGGCACTAATGCTCTCACATTAAATTAAATAAAGCATCTTTAAAGTTGGTATGTGAATTAAAGTTGGAGCAAATGTTGCACGCACCATAAGCCTTTAAGTAGGCGGAACGTGAAGACCACTACATATCCTCGCTGCAGCAGCGGCGGCTGGTCCCGGCCCCGGCGGCGGCGACCCCGGATCCGGCGGCCTGGGGGAGAGCGCCGCCGCCGCCGGCCGCACGCTCCACCGCCCGCCTCGCTTCACTAGATAGCTTTTTGTGTCGCCTCACTCAGCACTATTCCAATAGTTTTTCTGCACATAGCAGTGGACGGCCAAATTGCCTCTTTTTCGTCGGTTACGAATAAAAACTGGTGGACGGTAATCGATTTAGTATTGCTATAGTATAGCTACAGCAGTAGTTCCCGGCTGCCAGGATGCGACGCTCCGTAATCCTGTTAAACCCGTGAACGAATGGCCGCCATATCTCCCCGTCGCGAGCTCACGAGTCTCACGAGCTATGTGGACCGACTTCACTGCTAATGCATTCATCATTCGACCTGCATACGTACCTATGTATATGTAGGTACTGTACAGTGTACACAGAGCTGCGGCGACTGAGTTATCTTCTATCTCGCAAAAGCAAGTCAGCTCTTTGGTACTAAGTTGAAATTAAAAGTTGAAGCTGTAAAAACATCAAACAATTTAACGCAAACAATTTTGACGCTCTCGCTCTCGTGCCCGAGTCCGACTCGCACTTGTTTTTTTTACTTTATCGGCTTCCTTACACGACACTCATATTTGATCGACTCCATATTCAAACCGACTGCTGGTCTGCGTCAACATGTACCTAGTGCTGACGGAGTTGTGCGCCGCGCGGTGGCTTCCGCCGGCGACCACCATCGTTATCCAATTGATTGTTTTTTGTGCAGTGAGGATGCACCCCCTCTCCCCGCGCCCTCCCCCGCGGCGCCTGCAGGGGCTACGCTGAGCCCGATGCTCATCAAATAATTAATCAAAGTAGGTAATGTTTAACGTGGGCAGGTGAGGTGCGGCCGCAGCGAGCGCGAGGAGGGAACAATTAGTAGGTATATTCAGAAATCGTATCAAATGACCGGCATACATCGCAGTGACTAGAGTAGCAGGTTCCTGCCAGCTATGTTCGCCATGTTCGTGCTATACGTACTCTGTGTGTATCGCTTGGCTGCGGTCGATGCAAAGCAAATGGATAAGTTTCGCGTAAAAATTCCTATCGAGGCACTTTCTATATTCGGCGGCGGACGCGACCGCTCCATACATATTTATAATGTGGCTCTACGTGCCCCGTCCCGCTGGAGCAGGCGCCGCCCTCCGGGCCCCACGCCGGTCAGACAATGCTCTCAATGGCTCTCATACTCTATGGAAAACTAGAGATGAAAACTAATTTGACTAGTTCTAATACGGAATGCGGAACCCTGCGTGCGCAAGTCTGGCTCGCACTTGGCCGGATTTTTTAACACTGTAGATCTATGGACAAAACGGCGGCATTCTAGCACCAGCTAGACCCACACTGAATGTAGAGGCGAGTGCCACGCACACAGCGAGCGAGCGAGTCACGCCGCGCGGACATTAGCGAGTCGGACTTCGCTCCATCAACATAAATTGTATTAAATCATTGGCATTAACGACGCACGAATCAATTATACCAGCAGAATTATAAATCAGTGCTGCAATAGTGTATAATTTAGTTCGATTATAGTTATCGACGGGGTATATATGAATAGACGAATAGCTACATTAATAAAGTTAATGTAAGTAGGTAAATGTACGTATAGGAATCGTGGTGTCGTGTGTCGGTCGTTACTGGTGTTGGTATGCCGTAGTTAGCTAAGTATTTATTCTATGATGCTTAAGTAACATGACTGTAATTAATGATATCGGTGTTCGTAGCGGCCACATCGTGCCTGTCGCTCTCACACGCGCGCACACACACACACACACACACACACACACACACACACACACACACACACACACACACACGCACACACACACACACACACACGACGTGTCTGTCTACATTTCAAGTGGCATTGCTTGGAGACTGACGATATATCCCGGAGACGTAAGAGGATTACGAGCTCGCGTTATCTGAGATGTCTGCCGCGAGTGCGGGCAGCGAGTGTGTAAGTGTAAGTGCAGGGCACTGTGTGGTTAAGTTTCTTTGCAGTTTTCGGTTCTTACCATAGTGCATAGTAAGTACTTATATTATAAAATTTATTGATAGTCGCGCATTTGTTGAATCATAATTAAGTATCATTTCCACACCAGCCAAGAACCAGCTGTTTGTGAAAGTTAACCAAATGTAGACAACATAACACGCGAGTGTCAGACTGATCCACGCAAGTGAGTATATACTTACTACCTTTGTATGCCTTATACAATACATACAATGTAGAATATGGATACCCACCAGTACGTACGACCAAATACAATTTCAGCTTCTTAACGACGACCGCCGAGCCATAAAGAACTGGATGTAAAATGTAAGTAATATAAAAACGGAGTAATAACTGAACGTCGCAAAGTTCCGAATATTGCGTAAAATATGAGGCATAAACGTGCAGCGAATATATCTTTATTAAATTATCACTAGAAGAGAAGATAAACGAACGACACAAGCTCGCAGTGGCCTCTTGAAGATAAACTCATCGCTTGCACACACATGATCCTCACTATCGGGCACCTCCGAGTCAAGAATGCAGTCGCCATGTCGCTGGCGACTCCCGCCCTCTTTCCTCCACTGCATCTCTGGATGGACTGGACATAACTATCCTGGGCGGGATTATGATGTGGGTAAGTATTCGTATGAACCGCAAATAGGTACAGTCAACAAAATAGATATGAGCGCCATCCATGCATGGGTGGAACAATAGTGGAACAAAGATGAATCAATAATATTTTATCGATAAGTACATACAAAACAATCTACAGTTCAGTATTGTTCAATGTTCATGTCACGCAGTCACGTCAGTGGATTAAAAAAAGTGTTTGCGCCGCGCCGGGACGCGGGGAGGCCAATGACGCTGTTTTGCTGACTGTACAGTGTACATGACGGTGACGGTTGATTCAGAGCTGCCGGCGCATGTGGAAGTACCCCTCCTATGTTTAACTTGAGCTAGCAGGTAAGTACTTAATTGTATAAGCACATCTGTGCCAAATTGAGCATGCGGCAGTAAATTGTTACTTACTAAAAATATAGTTTATCACTTGGTTGTGAAACGTTGTGTCGTGGCCGAGCGGTGCGGGGCGGGTTCGCGGGCGCGCGCTAACTGCCGCCGCCGCCGCCGCCGCCGCCGCTGTTAGCACCACCGAGCACTGTACTGCTGGGTACAACCTCATAGCAACTGGTACATCGCAGCCGTCCGATAAGAAGAGCGACGAATGCGGGAACTATCGTCGGTGGGTAACCACTAGGTATTATACCTGTCGACTGTCGAGCTATCAGAACAGATGTGTAATTTGATGTGCATGGTTTGCCAGCAGCAGCCCGCGCCCCGCGGCGACGCAAACTCACTCCACGCTCCTGGTGATAGAGCTCACTGTCCCGCGGCCGATCCTCGCTCTGAAACACATCGTTAAGTGACGGGCTGACGGCACTTTTTGCTCACTCTAATGAAACATAACACTTAAACCTCGGTCTAAAATGCTTTCATAAAATTATTATTACTTATAATATCTAACATATTGGTAACACAGCGGTATCTCAGTCACAGTCTTTATACTTTCTTCAATTAAAACTAATCATAATGTGAAAAAAACAATCAAACCAAAATAAACAGAACTCTTAGTTAAATAACAAATATTAAAATCGCTGAAAATATAACTACTTAATACTTATAAATATTTCTTTTTTTTTTTGCTTATAAAGCCGTTGTTTTTCAGCCGCTGTTAACGCCATTGAGTCCGAAATGTTATACTGTAACAATATAATGTGCTCAAATGTTATATTTATACCATAAATTGAGTAACAGATATGTGTAAACTATAAGAAAAACCCCTGAGTTACTATAGCTACAACTGCGTTACTTAAAAAGTAACGAAGTGTAGCGGTAACGCAGTTGTAAAACAATAACCTATTTGGAGTTAGTACTTAAATGAATACACATACATAGGATATCAAAATGCCCTCATAATTGTTACTTATTATTACATATATTGCATGAAACAAAATAATAAATATCTAGAAAACTCACCGTATGTCGCCGGTAACTCAGTGGCGTCACAATAAATACACGCGCTTCTCTCCAGGACTCTCGTCCGAAAGACTTGGTCATTTTATCCGTCCCGCTCTCCTTCCTGCACTCCGATACAAATACACAGCCATTCAAACGATCTTAGGTGTAAGAAAGTTAAAAAAAGTTTATTTATGATTTAATTTCCTATGGTAACCTAGTGTAGGTGTATTTTTGCTTAGGCTTGGGGACTCGGCCAAGAATATTAATTGACCCATAATATGTTGTTGTAAAATCATTCTTATTACCGTGAAGTGAAGTTTAACTTATGACATATTCGTTATAATATTCACAAACATTGTTTTCATTATAATTTTTTACACACGTTGTGCTTGTTTCATATGACTCGCTTCGAGGGACAGACAATTTTTATATGAAAAACAATTGCGTTACCAAAAACAACAACAGAGTTACCATAATTTGTAAATAAATAAAGTATTTTTCTTAAATTTATAATATTTTATGTGACCAGTGTCTTATTTGATTGCTGCAGACGGTAGCTTTATTCCTGAACTTCATTATTTAATATTTTAAAAATCTTTCTTTGTAGGGGACCGATAATGGTACCCAAAATAAAATAATGGCCCAAGTATGTTCTGTACGATGCAAGTACCTAAGTAATTTAGTAAGTTCTTGCCTACTTGGTGTTTGCTAATTGGCAGGATTTGTCTAAGTATAACAATTTTTATACTTACTTAAGTAAAATGTATTACTTAAGTACCTACTTAACTCATTTAAAATAGGTAAGTACCTATGACGGTATGAGGTATGGTAAGAATTATAGGTGACGTTGACGGGACATGGCAGCAGCCGCCAGCACCGTGCGCCGTGGAGTGGGCTGTGCTGTGAGACGTGAGCACTGAGCAGCCGAGCGTCGTGAGTGTGAGTGACGCCACCAGCCCACCGCTGCCGCTGCGGCCGCGCTGCGGTTTTTCATTTAAATTCCATACTTTGCTGCGCCGTCGTCGTCGGTAAATACCCACAGTAGAGCATTCTTATGACGACGTAGAAATGTGTGCACGGAATATTCTTATAAAATAAACGCTTAGGTTTCCTCTTCGCAGTGCCGTGGCACAGTGGGCACAGTGGCGCCGCGGCCGCGCCCGGAACTACGCGGGAAGACCCACCGCCGAGGCCGTGATCCACGAGCCACGAGCGTGCGAATCCTGACTTTACACCCTTCTCTTACGGACCAAACTGCCCTGACCAGTTCCTCCAGTAACTGAGACTCACACTAAATGGCTGAAGCCTTTGAAAATCTGTTCTGTTATAGAAGTGGCTTACAGTTGCAGTAATGGGTTTATGGGCGAGGATATAGACTAGTAGAGTGTAGCTGATAGTTGGCATGAGGCACCAAGGACACAGCATGCAGCATAGCAACAACCTCATTCTAAGTTTACTTCTTATTATAATTAATTTGTTAGTAAGTATAGATATTTTAATATTCTAAATTAGATACTCACAAACTTATACATAAGTAGAAGTACTAACTTAATTCATCATCACGACCCATTGCGTCCCCACTGCTGGGGCACGGGTCTCCTTCCAATGAAGGAAGGGTTTAGGCCTAGTCCATCACGCTGGCCAAGTGCGGGTTGGTGGACCCCAACACAAGCAAGCTTGTGCTGAGAGAGTTGTCGGGTAAGTGGGCAGCCCGACTGTCAGATGTTTTCAAGCCGCCCGAAGGCCTCTGACTAGGCTTAACGACTGCTGCCGAAGCAGCAACCGGGACCCACGGCTTAACGTGCCGTCCGAAGCACGGAAGCGTCCAGAAAAGCACCACTTAAAATTGGTCACCCATCCAATGGCTGACCGTGTCAGTTGTTGCTGAACATCAACATCAGCGATCAGTTACGATCACTGAGGCCCGCTCGACTATGGACGCTACACTACTAACTACTACTTAATTACTATTGGACTAACTTAATTATTAAAACACAAAATGTACTTAATTATCATTAAGTCCTAAGTCCTATCAATTCTATTAAATAAATGCTTACCCCCGGTAATAGCCTATATTATACATAAATAAGTAGGTAAGTACCTAAGGACCTACAAAACTTAATAAAGTACTTTACGTCTTAATGACCTGTATTTTGTTTTTCTTAAAAAAAAATTAACATGTTCATGTCACCGTAAGTAAAAGTAAGTAGCGAGCGACAAAACCAAAGAACATAGGAACTTCACGTTAGGGCATGCAATACCGTAATACCGGGATCCCGGACAAAATTCATGCTTTTTCCAATACCGGTATTGAAAGATAATACTTTTTTAGGATATAAATAAAGCGATTGAGATATAGTGTGTTCCTTCCTTCCTTGTGTTCCTACATACTAAAAAGCGCACTTGTTCCCAACCGTTCACGTTAGAGAAGTTCTTAAAAATTTAACTAGGTATTCTAGGACTTTAATATAGATTAAGACTATTTACTTAATAAAGAAATTTTTGATTTTTTTTTTTTTTTTTTTTCTAGGTAAGTAAGTACGGTCAACGGTGGCCTGCGCCTAAAAGTATACAGGCGGTGTTTTTAAAGTAGCGATCCCTGATGATGAAGGGACCAGCTACATCTGTTATAAATCCGGGGACGTGTTGTGTGTGATGTGTGTAGCAGTGGTGTTTATGTGGATGTGCTTGAGCAGCATGTGAGCTTGAGATCGCTATTTTAAAAACTCCGCCTGTATACTTTTAGGCGCAGGCCACCGTACATATTATTATCTTTATCTACGCCTAGCCTATGAGTCTATGGCTGAAACGATTTGCTCTGGAGGAGGATAGCTTGTGGATGGTCTACTTCCATGGTGGATGATTATTTTTATTGGTCGCTGTAAATGTACACAGACTGTAGGCTAGGCCTGCTGTATGACGTCATGACAGAGTAGTTAAACTTATCCAAAACAAAGTGGGGTAGAATATATATGTGTCGAGGTAATTTGAATACACTATCTAGTCTTTCTACCCTACTGCCTTCGCAAGAATGTTAACTAGCAGTGACTTGCACAAACGTACTGTGTGTGTGTGTATATTATACACTCACTCACCACGCGTTTGGTCTTGCTCGTGACAAACTGCTTCACGCTGCCGGCAGCTTAATGCTTCACGTGACACGCGCACGCCGCCGCCGCACTACATCCACACATCATTACATCCACATCTATTTTGGGGCTCTTAAAAAGCAAACCTACCGCAGCGGCGCGGCGGCATGGACGGGCCTGACAACTGTTTACTTAGGCCGAGCTCCGCGCCCCTGTCCGCGCCCCGTGCCGTCGCCGCTCCGCCTCGACCAGTTAAGTACTAAACTACAGTCATGGAAATATAATAGGCCCGTTTGACAACTAAGTACATAAATTTTCTTTTTACATTTGAAGTAAGCACTTGATGAAGTACATAAAAAGACGATGAGAGATTAATCTGTATCACGAAAATTCGAGCTAACGAATAGAATCGAATGCGAGTGCGACTATTGTCAACTTGACAGCACTTTCGAACACTTTTTACCTTTCGAATGAGTTTCGAAAAGAATGACCACAGAGTACATAATATTATTCTGACAATGACCTATGGAATGATAGCTGTCAAACTTTCGCAAATCTATACACCGCCATTTTGTAGTTGACAGGTTGACAGCACTTTCGAATAGACTATCGAATAGAATGTGCTGCGTTTTTTCCGGATCGCTCTACTGGTTTCTTATGTAACATTCGAAAGAGAAAAGAGATTTTGAAGGACCAAAAGTTACTTATTTTACAATTAAGAAAGTAAAGAAATAAAAAAATATAGTAAAGTACTAAGTCTGGAGTGTTTGACATAATCTTTGTTTTCTTTTTGTTTATGTAGAGACCCACTTTGTTGCATTGGATATTGTTTTCAGATAGCATACCTTGTAGTTCCTCTTTTGTACTTGCAAATATAGCTTGCAATATCTTATATATTGGACATGTACTTTCCATTTATATTGATACCTTTTTTCTGCAAGTTGCATTTTTTATAGATATGTTCCAGCAAAGGGACAGCAAAGGGGAGTAAGGGGGAACGGGATCAACATCTACCCGACCCAAATGTCATCCCCACCTGCACGCGCTGGTGGTTCTTATGAATTGCTGGCGGCGGCTCTGCGGCTCGCGCTGCACAGCCGTGGTGCTCCCTGCTAGACAACGGACGGGGCAATGGCGACCGAGCCAATAACCATTCACCTAGCTACTGCTGGACGAGGCCATGCAGTAGAGGCCTTGGGGTGCAAAAAGCCCCTGAAATTCCTGCAAAGCTTGTCTGTACGCTTGAAAGTAGCAGCCCTACTAACAGACTAGGCTACTATGGGCTAATTACTCGTATAGCTGAAATTTAATAAATTACTGAAACCTTGAGAAGAAAAAAACGGACCGATCCTAAACAACAGACTTTTGGCGCGAAAAAACGGACTTTGATTGGCATGTGGAATGTACGAACAATGCGCGAAGAAAGTCATCATCAGCCAATAATCATCCACTGCTGGACATAGGCCTCTCCCAAGGAGCGCCACAACACTCGGTCCTCGGCCTTCCTCATCCAACCACTACCCGCCACCCGCCTAAGGTCGTCAGTCCAGCGGGCAGGAGGGCGTCCCACGCTGCGTTTGCCGGTTCGTGGTCTCCACTCGAGAACTCGTCTACCCCAACGGTTATCGGTTCTTCGGCAGATATGACCAGCCCGCTGCCACTTCAGCTTGCATATTTTGACAGCTATGTCGGTAACCTTAGTCCTCTGACGGATAACCTCATTTCTGATACGATCCATCAGAGAAACCCCAAGCATAGCTCTCTCCATAGCACGCTGAGCGACTTTAAATCGGTGGACCAGTCCTACCGTTAGTGTCCACGTCTCTGCACCATACGTCATCACTGGCAGGACTTTTGTCTTCAGCCTCTGAGGAATGTCCGAGGAGAATATGTGACGAAGTTTCCCGAATGCAGCCCAACCCAGTTGGATGCACCTTGCAGCCTCCTTGTCGAAGTTGCTTCTGCCTAGCCGAATAGTCTGCCCGAGGTAGACATATTCTTGCACAACTTCGATTGTTGCCTCACCAACGGCGACCGGCTCCGGTTTGATGTGAGCATTGTACATGACTTTCGTCTTGTCCAAGTTCATACCGAGGCCAACACGTCGGGAAGCAGCATTTAGGCCACTTAGCATCCAGCTGAGTTCCTGCAGAGATTCTGCCATAATAACGATGTCGTCCGCGAAGCGGAGGTGTGACATGTACTCGCCATTTATACATATGCCATGTCCTTTCCAGTCCAACGTCTTAAAGACATCTTCCAATGCATTGGTGAACAGTTTCGGAGATATCACATCCCCCGGTCTCACTCCACGTTGCAGTTGGATAGGTCTTGTCTTGTGGTCCTGTACTTGGACAGTCATAGTAGCGGCATTGTACAGACATCTTGTTCACACTCATCACGCAAGATCTCAGAAGAAGTAGGGACAGTAAATAAATAGTCAAAATAGTGTATATTTAAATTTCAGTCTAGCAACATTTGTATTGTATAACTTCACTCTTATTTCAGTCTTGCAACATTTTCATTGTATAACTTCACTCTAAACTTTCAATCAATCAAAAATTCATTCATTCAATCTTCCTTCAACTTTACGTCAAACACGACACATTCTAACGATCATCATTTTCAAGTAAAATAAATTATTATACCAGCATCAACATCAAGCATCTTTCATTGGAAGTACGCACCAAACACAGGCAGGCAGGCAGACATCATCATCAGCCCGAACATTTGGACCTTACTTCGCCGGATCTTGAAGAAAATTGGACCACCCAGCCTGACCACGTGTAAGCGGACCCGGAGCATTGGACAAAGGACCAGGCCACGCCAGCGACGAGCAGCCACAATCAGCCTCATCGCGGTAAGACGTGCCAGCCGAGAACTCCAACCCGATTCCCCTTACCCTTGTGTTAATACCGTACTTCATATCTATTCCAGCCATCCTTGAGCTGTGTTGCTGCAAACTGCGTGCTAGCTTCAAGCACACCATCACACGTCACCAAACTTCATCACATCATCATAACCGTGAGTACCTCGACTTTCATTACAGTACACCAAAATGTTGGGTGCGGATGTGGCTTCAGGCATTTATACCCCATCTAAATCGAGTGACTCTAGCTTACTAACTCGTAAAAGGGGAGTGCTAAAAGGTAGGCTCACTAATTTAGAAAAATATTTAGATTCATTCACAGGGCTTACTTTAACCTCTGAACAAATAATAGAAATTAAATTAAGAGCACATGGCGCGTCATCATTGCTAAATGAGTTTAATACAGTTCAATCACAAATAGAGGAGCTTAGTGAAGAGCTTACTGACGCGTTACAATATCGGGAAAGCTTTGAAACTAAATATTATAGCTTAATAGCAAAATCACAAAACATAACCTCAATTGATGAGTCCGCTAACAACCCCAGCTGTGCTAACCGGTGCTAATCAGTCAAGCTACCAACCATCACATTGCCAAGCTTCAACGGTTCTTATGACAATTGGCTACAATTCAGAGATACCTACCTGTCTTTAGTCCACAATTCCACACAAATTAGTGCAATTCAAAAGTTTCATTATTTGAAATCATCGCTTGAGGGCAGTGCGGGGCTAGTTATTGAATCACTCGAATTCTCAGCTCAAAATTATAGTATAGCATGGGAGTTGCTAACAAATAGGTATGACAACACACAATTACTCATACACAACCACATCAAAGCATTGTTCTCGCTTCAACCTTTGACGAAGGAGTCACCGGCTTGGATAAGAAAGCTCATCGACACAATTATGAAGAACCTTCGTGCTTTAAATACTCTCGGGGAGCCAACAGATTCATGGGACACTTTGATTATTTACATGGTTGTTTCCAAACTAGATGCCGTTACTGAAAGAGAATGGGAACAACATAAAGTATCTACACTGTCACAAGCCGGAGATTCCAAGCCAGGGTTGAAGGTTGATGATCTGCTTAAGTTCCTAGGTCGTAAAGCAGACATGTTAGAAACTGTTATTGTCACACACAAAAACAAACACAGTTATTATAACACTTCACACACTCAAAACACACCCAAGGTTCACTGTAATGTATCTTCATCATCATCATCCAACAAAACGCATCAGGAAAGGAATATACATTACAAACCTTGCCCGGTATGCAATAATAAGCATGCTATTTATTCATGCCAGAGATTCTTAGACATGCCAATCTCAGATAAATACAACATCATTTCACAACACAAAATATGTGTAAACTGTTTGCGTTCTGGACATGCAGTAACTGACTGTCGGTTCGGTCCGTGCAAAAAATGTACAAAGAAACACAATTCAATTCTACACCAGGACGGGTCTAATGGAAGCACACATAACAACACTTCATCGTTAGTCACATTAGATTCAGAAACACATCAATCCCCTGTAGCAACTGAAAACAATTCACACACATTTAACATTAACACAATATGTGAGACGTTAAGCGCACAGTCTCCCATCATAGAACCTGTACTGTTATCAACAGCTGTCATCGAGCTTGTTGATAAACATAATAATTATGTTCAAGCTCGCGCATTACTAGACAGTGGTAGTCAAAGGTGCTTCATCACCAAAGCTTTATGCGACCAATTGAACGCTTCAATAATACAGTCCACTCACACAATCAAGGGTGTAGGTAACGCGGTAACACATAGCACACAAACCTGTGACATCACTATCAGGTCCTTATCGAGTTCCTATACAGCAGACATCAAATGTTTAGTCCTTCAGACAATATCATCAGATTTACCGTCAACTAGCATTTCAATACAAGAACATAACTTCAAAATACCTGACAACATTCAGTTAGCTGACCCAAAATACTTCATGTCTCAGCCTATCGACATGCTAATAGGTGCCGACTACTTTTGGGATCTACTTGAGGAAGGTAAAATCCGCTTGGCCAATGGCCCGTTCCTTCAGAACACAAAGTTGGGATGGATCATTTCAGGTCCAATTTACAACAGCACACATCATGATTCTCAGGTTCATTGTAACTTCACTGAAACCATAGACACTTCAGCTGTAAAGAGTCTCGAGGTAGTAGAAAGCGCTTCACAAGACCTACCCGAGATTAAATCACAAACCACGCAGAGTTATCATGCTTCAGATAATAATAACTGGTTTCCATTTGAAAGATATTCCCAATTCAATCGCATGAAACGTTCCTTTGCTTATTTGATGCGCTTCATTCACAACACACGTAATAAAAATTATAAAAGGACAGGCGCGTTAAGTGTAGAAGAATTGAACGAATCTCTAACAAAATTAACAAAAATATCACAACAAGAATCGTTCCCTAGTGTTTATGAAACACTTAGCAAACAAGAAACATTAAAAAATTCACACAACTTATCAAAGTTACATCCTTTTCTTGATGAAAATCACATCATTAGGGTAGGGGGTAGGCTTTTAAACTCAGCTGATTACAGCTATGATAAAAAACATCCCATTTTAACTTCAGGCAAACATCACTTCACTACACTGTTGTTCCGGGACGAGCACCTTCGGCAGCTTCACGCCGCACCGCAGGCCTTGCTATACACCCTACGCGAGACGTGGTGGCCGGTGCGAGGGCGCGACGCCGCCCGCCGGACCGTGCACCGGTGCGCGAGGTGCGCACGTCTACGCGCTAAACCGCTCACGCCCCTTATGGGTAACCTCCCTTCAGAACGCATCAGCCCTGGGTTCGCCTTCATCAATACGGGTGTAGATTACATGGGTCCCGTGTACATTTTAAATAGAAAAGGTAGAGGCGCTCAAACCGTTAAAGCTTATGTTTGCATTTTTGTTTGCATGGCAACTCGCGCAGTAAACCTGGAGTTGGTAGGGGACCTATCAACTGAGGCCTATCTTCTCGCCCTTAAGAGACACATCTCACGCTATTCAAAGCCAAATACAATCTTCAGCGATAATGGTAGAAATTTTGTAGGCCTGATGAACGACTTCACTAAGTTCCTAGGTAAATGTTATTACGCCACAAGTCAAAACATTAAATTCAGCTTCATTCCGCCTTTTAGCCCAAATTTTGGTGGATTGTGGGAAGCCGGGGTAAAATCATGTAAATATCATTTGAGACGTGTGATAGGTAATTCACATTTAACATACGAAGAGTTCAATACGGTATTGGCACAAATCCAAGCCGTCCTGAATTCCCGTCCTCTAAGTCCTCTGTCCTCAGATCCACACGACTACTATCCTCTTAGTCCAGCTCATTTCTTGGTTGGCCGTCCACTCACTGCTCCGCTCTGCGAGGACGTCAGCAACACTGCCTGCAACCGCCTCACACGCTATCGCCGAGTGGAACAGATCCGTCAGCATTTCTGGTCCAGGTGGTCCAAGGAATACATATCCGAGATGCAGACCAGAACGAAGTGGAAATCAAGACTAGATGACCTGAAGCCAGACACGCTCGTGCTCATCAAGGACGACCAGCTGCCTCCGCTAAAGTGGCACCTGGGTCGCATCATCACCACTGTTCCAGGGAGAGATGGGATCTCCAGAGTAGCAGACATCCGCACTGAGAAGGGTGTCATTCGCCGTGCCTGCTCCAAAATCTGTCCTCTCTGGGAAGAAGATGACTGAGACCAGCGCAACATCCTCGGTTGAAAGACCATCCTTTCAAGGCGGGGGGCATGTTCACACTCATCACGCAAGATCTCAGAAGAAGTAGGGACAGTAAATAAATAGTCAAAATAGTGTATATTTAAATTTCAGTCTAGCAACATTTGTATTGTATAACTTCACTCTTATTTCAGTCTTGCAACATTTTCATTGTATAACTTCACTCTAAACTTTCAATCAATCAAAAATTCATTCATTCAATCTTCCTTCAACTTTACGTCAAACACGACACATTCTAACGATCATCATTTTCAAGTAAAATAAATTATTATACCAGCATCAACATCAAGCATCTTTCATTGGAAGTACGCACCAAACACAGGCAGGCAGGCAGACATCATCATCAGCCCGAACACATCTCAACACCTCGATATAGCGCCAATCGATTTGGCATCTCTGCAAGGATTCCAAAACTGCCCAGGTCTCGATGGAGTCGAAGGCTTTTTCATAGTCAACAAAGGCTAGACACAGAGGCTGATTATACTCTTCGGTCTTCTGTATAATCTGCCTTACTGTGTGGATGTGGTCTATTGTACTAAAGCCTTTTCGAAACCTAGCCTGCTCTGGGGGCTGGAACTCGTCTAACTTTTGGGCAAGACGGTTCGTGATAACCCTTGAGAACAGCTTGTATACATGGCTTAAAAGAGTGTCTCGCTTGAAAGTTTAGACTCCTTGCTTTTGCTTCTCACGCTAAAATGTCTGTGGCCCACCTCACGAAGAGCCTTCACTATTTGGATTGTATCCGCGTCAATATCCGTAGTGGTTTCCAGCGATTCGAATCGGCTCTGTAGTTCTCTCTGGAAGCTGGTGTTGCCAGCTCTAATTTGGTGCAGTGTGGGACGAAGGGTCGACTTCACCAGACGTCTCCTCTCCAGCTTGAAGTTAATATTTAGAGTACCTCGGAGAAGTCGGTGATCACTCCCAGTTTTAAACCTATTGATCACTGAGACATCTCTGAATATGTGCCGCTTGTCAGTCATAATGAAGTCGATTTCGTTTTTCGTCCTACCATCGGGGCTTGCCCATGTCCACTTCCTCTGGGGCTGTTTCTCAAAGAAAGAATTCATCAAGTACAGCCCCTCCCTTTCGAGGAAGTCAACAAGCATTTGCCCTCTCTGGTTTCTGCTACCAAAGCCATGAGGTCCTACCCTCGATTCGTCGCATTCTTGTACCACCACTTTGGCGTTGAAGTCCCCCATCACAACGGTGTATTGGGTCTTAGCAGTACACTTGATAGCTCTAGAGATATCTTCGTATACTGCTTCGACTTCTGTGTCAGAGTATGCCGAGGTTGGTGCATATACCTGTACGACCTTCAAGGAATACCTCTCGGTTAGTTTTAGTACTAGGTACGCTACCCGATTCGACACACTGCTGATCTCCACTACGTTGTTGACAAGGGTCTTGTTGACGAGGAATCCTACGCCACCTTGGGACAGTTGGTCGCCCTCGCGATGGTAGAGCATGTGGCCGGACTCCAGGGTCATCGTGTCCTCGCCCTCTCTACGGACTTCTGATAGCCCTAAGATGTCCCATTTTATTTTGCTAAGCTCTACCTCGAGTTCTACCATCTTCTCGTCCTCTCTCAGTGTCCGTGCGTTGTATGTCGCCAGTTGTAGTAGCGAAGAAAGTAGAGTGCATCAAGTAGCAAAGTATATGGCTTGACATCATGGGCATTTCAGAGGCAAGATGGAAGGACTTTGGAGAGGAAAGAGTAGGTGACATGACTCTCCTATACTCTGGCAAACAGGAAGCAGGAGTAGCCCTATTGCTTAGTAGAAACGCCCAAAAAAGCTTAATAGACTGGAATCCGGTATCTGAGCGCATCATGACAGCCCGCAGTTAGGAAAATTACGGTCGTCCAATGCTACGCACCGACAAACAAGGCTGATATGGCAGAAAAGGAAACTTTTTACAACCAGCTTAATTCCACTTTGAAAGCTATTAAGAGGCAGGATATTGTGATAATACATGTGCATGGGTGACTTCAACGCTCAGATAGGCAATGGTAACAGAGGCATAGAGTCGTGGGTAGGTAAACATGCTCTAGGAGACCGAACGGAGAATGGAGACATGCTTGTGGAGTTCTCCTGTGAAAACGATCTTGTAATAGGTGGATCAGTGTTCCCGCATAAGAACTGTCATAAGGTGACTTGGGTTTCGCTAGATCGGCGAACAGAAAACCAAATTGACCACTTTTTTGAATCATCTTTCATCATTGATCATTTGTAGAAAGTGGAGGCACTCTTTGTTAGACGTCAGAAATAAAAGAGGTGCAGACGTGCATAGTGATCATCACTTAGTCGTCGCAAAGATCAAACTGAAAATAGCAAATGCTCAACAGAGGTCAGCACCAGCTAGCAAACGCTTTGATGTCGACAAACTACAGGATCCCGAAGTAAAAGAGAGATTCAGTGTCAATCTTCATAACAGATATTTTTCTCTTGGAATAGATGAAGCTCCAATCGAAGAGCATTGGTGCCAGCTTAAAGATGTGCTTCAAAAGTGCTGCAAGGAAGTGTTGGGAAACAAGGAGTATTCACGAAAGGAATGGATAGCAAACGAAACGTGGGATAAAATCCAAAAACGCAAATCCATTAAAGGAAAGCTGAACTCCGAAAAGGATCACACTGCTAAAGAAGCGCTAGCCTATGAATACTTCTTGTGCGAAAGTGACATTAAACGTAGCCTAAAAAAAGATAAACGTCGCTGGGCTGAGTATATCGCTCGTAGAGCAGAAAGAGCCGCCATGACTGGAAACACCAGAGAAGTGTACAGAGCAGGGAAAGAGTTAAGTGAAGTTTTGTTGTCGTCCGCCACCGGCATAGGCAGTAGGCAGATGCGATTGAGAGCGCGGCGCACCACGCCACGCGAGGTAGACACGTCAGCGACGCGCGGAACTCCATCGGTTCCCGGGAACAACTTGACCACTCTGCCGAGGCGCCAGCAGAGAGGGGGGGCGCTGTCGTCTTTCAGCAGCACCATGTCGTCAGTCTTAAGTTCCGTGCACCTGACCCGCCACTTGGTACGTTGCTGCAGCTCTCCGACGTATTCGTTGGACCAGCGACGCCAGAAGTGCTGCCGAACTTGTTCAAGGCGCTGGTAGCGATCCAAGCGATTGGTGTTGCAGTCCGTCAGCGTTGGTGCGGGCAGTGCAGTGAGTGGCCTGCCAATCAAAAAGTGTCCCGGTGTGAGGGGCTGTAGGTCGTCAGGGGAAGGACTGAGAGGGCAGAGGGGACGGCTGTTAAGGATGGCCTCGATTTGTGCGAACAGTGAGCTCAACTCTTCAAAGGTCAAATGTGCGTTCCCTAATATCCTACGCAAATGAAATTTGGCTGACTTGACCCCAGCCTCATGGTATCCTCCAAAATTAGGGGCCTATGCTGGTGTAAATTTAAATTCTAGGCCTTGCTGAGCTGAGAAATCTAGAACGGCATTAGTGTTCTCTTTCGAGTTCAAAAAATCTTTAATTTCGCGGGCCGCGGCTACAAAATTTCCACCATTATCACAGCTAATTAATTTAGGCAGACCTCTACGTGCAATGAAGCGCTTAAGCGCTAAAATAAAACAATCCTTGGAGAGTTCACTAACCGCCTCCAAGTGTATGCATTTATAATTGAAACAAATGAAGATGCAAAGATAGCACTTCGTAATTTTACATCCCCTTCCTTTTCGGTCGGTGATAAGGAAAGGACCGGCAAAGTCAGTACCGACAGTAGCAAATGGAAAATCTGGCATAATACGCTCTACTGGTAGGTTTCCCATTATGTTTGTCATAGGCTTGCCTCTAAATCTACTACATACAAAACATTTACGCGCAGTGCTGCGGGCCAGATTTCGCCCACCTATAGGCCAAAATCGATCTCTTATAGATGTCAGAAGAAGCTGTGGCCCGGCATGCATGAGACGGAAATGTTCTTGCTGAAAGAGGAGCTGAGTTAAGCGACAACTACCATGCAAAAGTATTGGGTGTCGTTTATCATAATCATAATTGGAGTCACCAATGCGTCCACCTACCCGTAGTATACCTTTAGAATCAATGAAAGGATTGAGTGAGGCAATATTTGAGTTTGACTTAAGTGGCTTGTTTTGCAACAACATGCTTATTTCCTTTTTAAACCAAGAATTTTGTGACTGTTTCACTAAAACAATAAGTGCATTATCAAGTTCAGATGCATTTAGAGGTTCTGATAGTGGAATTTTATTATTTTTGTTTACTGACTTCGCATTGTGAAACCATCTTAGAACACGAGCGTATGCACGCTGTGCTATTTTTAACCTTGAGATCCGTGAAAGATTGAGAGGAGCTTCCCCCACCAAAGCGGAATGAGCTTTGACCTCCGGCAAGTCTGCAACATCATGCGAATCCTCCACTGAGGATGGCCAAGAAGATTCTTCTAACTGTAAGAAAGGAGCGCCCTCCCACCAAATAGTTAGATCAGGTACGAGCTGTGGATCAACACCTCGCGATACGAGGTCAGCGGGATTTTGCGATGTTGGAACATAGAGCCAGGGGGCCTTTTCAGTAAGGTCAGTGATGGCTGCCACTCTATTGGCAACAAATGTCTTTAATTTTTTGGTATTCCGAAGCCAACTCAACACTACTTTAGAATCCGACCAAAATATATGACGGTTGATTACAAATTTTAAAGCTTGGGTGACTTCTGAGGCTAATTGTGCGCCGAGCAGAGCAGCGCACAACTCTAAGCGTGGTATGGTAGTAGCCTTAACAGGTGCTACGCGGGATTTGGCACAAAGAAGACTCACCTTTACCTGTCCTAGAGCATTAGAAGATTTAAAATAAATACAGTTTCCAAACGCCCTTTCAGAAGAGGTACAAAAACAATGCATTTCGATATAAGTGGGATCATCTACTAAAGCGCACCTATTTAATCGCAACGCTGCAATGCTGTCCAGACCTTCCACAAATTTTAGCCACTCCATTCTAATTACTTCCGGAATGGGGTCGTCCCAACCCAGCTTGTTAGCCCACAAGTCTTGAATGAAAATTTTCGGCCGAATAGTACAAAGAGACAGCAAACCCAACGGGTCGAAAATCTGAAAAGTCGAGGATAAAATAGTTCTCTTTGTGAAGGAAGTGCCTGAAAATGGACTTATGGGAAAATGGAGACTGTCCGAGGTAGGGGTCCAACCAATGCCTAATATACTGGTGGCGTTGCTGAAAACAAGTGCATCGCCATTATTATCATCACCCTGAGAAGGTAAAGACGGCATATTGGATCTAAATTTTCTTAAGTGAAAGCCGCCTTTAGATATGGCCTTGGTTATGGATTGCTGAACGTGGAGCAACTCAGCTTCGGACTGCGCTCCCGTGAGAAAATCGTCCACGTAAAAATCCTTTTGTATAGTTTCTTTGGTGAGAACGTCCTCACATTCATCACCTAATTGCCACAGACAACGCGTGCTAAGAAAGCTAGCGCTTGAAAATCCATATGTGACAGTGTTCAAACGTAGAGTACGAAGAGGCAAGGACTCGTTCTCTCGCCACAGTATTAACTGAAGATTACGATCGTGTTCATCGACCATAATCTGTCGGTACATCTTTTCGATGTCGCCTGAAAGAACATATTTATGAGTACGAAAACGTATCAAAATATTAAATAGTGAGTCTTGAATAGTAGGCCCCGTCATTTGTATGTGGTTCATGGAGAAGCCGGATGTGGAGCGAGCGCTGGCGTCAAAAACAACGCGGCATCGACTGGATGATGGGGAAGATAATATTTTATCTCTGTCGAAAGACTCTCTGTCTCGACATGCTCTGACAAATGCCCTAAATCGGCATATTCGCGTATAAAATCGCAGTACAGTTCCTTGAGTAGGGGCTGCCGTTTAAAACGAGACTCTAGGTTCATAAAATGGGTGATTCTTCGGGGACCGTATTTTCGACGGCGATGAGGATATCTCTGTAACCAATTAAGATAATGACACGTAATTTTTTTTCAATACAGTCTAGCTCTATCTTTATTTGTAACCAATCTCATTTTTTCAGTAAATACTGTTTCAGTACTGAAAAAATATATATGAAGTGTGTTATTCTGATTCATATAGGGCGTCCGTTTTCCAGCTTGAGAAACAAAATATTCTGTATCACATTTCCCTTTTAATTTATTAACATAAATTAATTTTTTATCAAAGGGCAATGAGATTTCCTTTGACAAAAAAAATATTTAGTACTTATAAATACGTAAGTTTTTTTATGAATCAATAATTAAGGAGTGTCCGGTATGTAGTACTGTAGGCATCAGAAGCCAGCTCTCCCATGCACCAGCCAGTAGATGGAGGTGCTCCTAGTATGCCTACATCCAGGTGAAAAGAAGGTCAATGTCTGATTCATATGATATTGGTTCAGGTAACCTTCTGATTAATATTCCTTCTGTAAAAAATCTGTTTTCTGAGTATGATTCTTCAATGTGAGTTTCATGTAATGCTCTTGGGTTACAGATTTATGAAAAAAATAAACAACACTATAGTGTGAATGTATTATGAACTACTTAAGGTTTTATGCAAAATCCTGATTCATATGTATATGATTCATACGGTAAAAAACGTCATCCTATACAGGATGTTCCAAAAGTTTACGTCATGCCTTGGAGGGCTGATAGTACAGCTTAGGAGTGACCAGAATATCGCTATATGACCTTAGTAAAATGTCGATAGTTTTTGAGATATTGACACTTTTATAAATTTTATGATAATAGTCGCCCCAGATCAGCTTTTTGCATGTCACTGGTACAAAATTCAATATTTTAAGTTTTAATTTTATTTTGCGTAACCTTCTATAGTTTTTCTATTGATGACAGTTCAAGAAAATTACGAGCAATGCTGTATGTTTAAAACAAAGATGGTTTTCCATGGTGTTCTCTCTTCTGTTTCTGATTCATATGGCAACAAAAAATTGTAACGTCAATAACTCAAAAACTACTTGATAAAAAAGGGAGCCTTTTCCAATTATATGTTATTTGCTATATCTATTTTCATATAAACATACGTTATACAGCTAAAAATGAAATTAAAAAATGGCCATATAAATCAGACGAAGAATGGAATTTCGAAGAATCACCCAAATCTGTTTTTGGCCAAGCGAAATGAATCTCCTAAACATTCTCTATCATTACGCAGTGGAAGTTTGACAGAAAATCGACCATCTTTACCACGGTTTGTGTGCTCCACAAAGTGCTGCTCACACAGCGCTTCTTTTTCTGAAAGTAAAGATTTACTCGGAACCTTCTCTAATTCCCAAAATCTTTTTAGGTCATTATTGAGCTCTGCAAGACCTTCACTTTGAGAAAAGTTGCAGTAAGCCTGCGTTTTGTCAGCTACAGCAAAAATTTGACCACCTACCAACCAACCTAGTTTTGAGCTACGAAGTATCGGATTATTATCTCCTAAAGAGTGCTGCTCTGATCCTATCAGATCCCAAAAAATATCTGCCCCCAGAAGCATGTCGACTGTGGAGGATTGATTGAAATCAGGATCTGCCAATAAAAAACCAGATAAGTTAAAGCCCTCTTTTTGAAAGGAAGCTCTAGGTATTTGGCCAGAGATAGTCGGCAGCACAAAACAGGACAATGTTTTGTTGAAATTGCTATGCTTCGAATCGATACGAAGAACACAGCGTTTTGGATTTAATTTTAGTGAAGTAGCGCCGATACCAACTATATTTATATTGGAAGGCTGAGGAGTCAGTTGAAGAGTTTGCATCACACGTTCTGTGATGAACGATGACTGGCTCCCGCTATCTAGCAGCGCTC
Source organism: Plutella xylostella (assembly GCF_932276165.1). Taxonomy (NCBI): domain Eukaryota; kingdom Metazoa; phylum Arthropoda; class Insecta; order Lepidoptera; family Plutellidae; genus Plutella; species Plutella xylostella. The sequence goes on from NC_064005.1 coordinate 9,954,760, forward strand.
GTACTGTCATACACTTATTATTAGACGGGTTGCTCAAAGTTATTTGAGCCGTACAAAGTAATATCTCCGGAGTAGATAAGGCGGACATAGAAGAGACTTCAGAAGTTGTAGGAATATCGACCACCTTTTTTTCTAGTACTTCGTGCAATAGGGAGTTGTGGCGTTGTTTACATATCCTACACGCCCCTGGGAGCCTGCACCGCCGAGTGACATGCCCTACACGCAAACAGTTAGTACACAGCTTTAAGTTAGACACTACAGACATTCTATCTTCTACCGATTTAGCCTTGAATGCAGAACAATCATAAATCCTATGTTGGCCCTTGCAAAATAGACACCCAAGTGAAGTAGACGGAGAAGACACCTTAGGAGTGGGACTACTATCACCATCAGTGGAGGAATGCATAACCTTCGAGTGAGTCTGTGCATGTGTTTTAGGCCGTGAATTTTGCTCGAACTGTTTTGTTGGCGCGGGTTTAGCACGATTAACAGTCTCAAGGACATCTGCTCGGCTTCTCAGAAATGAGAAAAAATCGTCTAGCGTAGGAATTTCATTTAACGAACCTTTAAGTGGGAGGAAATCCCACTTAAAGAGGGTTTTCGAATCTAGTTTCTCAGCAAGTAGGTAAATAATCAACACGTCCCACTTTTACACGACTAGTTCGTCAGTAGCGAGTTTCTTCCTTTGCAGGTTAGCTTGGACGACGCTAATCCATTTTTTTTTTTTCACAGCTGTTCGGTGTGGTTAGGTTAGGTTAGGTTAGGTTAGGTTAGGTTAGGTTAGGTTAGGTTAGGTTAGGTTAGGTTAGGTTGGGAGACTCAGTGCTGGAATGGGCTGCTGGGCTCGACCTACGGCTCTTGAACCGGGGGTCCGTGCCCACGTGCGTGCGGTGGCAGGGGGAGTCGATCGTGGATCTTTCATGGGCAACTCCTCCTGCTGCACGTCTTGTGTCTGGATGGAGGGTGGCTGAGGAGATGGTAACCCTGTCGGACCATCGACACGTCGTGTTTGAGGTGAACCTCCGGCCAGCTGGCCATACCATCCGCACGGACACTGCACAACGCCGCTGGGCATTAAAATCGCTGGACCGGGATAGCCTAATTGCTGCTGCAACGGTAGCGTCATGGGCGGGAAGACCAGCCGAAGGCGTCAGCGTAGAAGAGGAGGCCAATTGGTTCCGGGAAACGATGACGTCCATCTGTGACGCGTCGATGCCCCGGGCCAAGCCATCCACGCGCAGAGGGGCGTACTGGTGGTCAGAGGAAATTGCGCAGCTGCACGCAGTTTGTCTCCGCAGTCGACGCCAGTACACCCGAGCACGGAGAAGACGCCAGGCAACGGAGGCCGAAAAAAGTACCGCCTATGATGCTTATCGGGAGGCCAAAAACGCGCTTCGTTTCGCGATTGCAGATGCGAAGGCTCGGTCCTGGAAGGAGCTCCTGGAGGGTCTCAACAGGGACCCATGGGGCCGACCGTACAAATCTGTACTGGGCAGGCTGCGTCCGTGGGTCCCTCCGTTGACCGAAACCCTGGAACCCGCTCTGGTAGAGACGGTGGTCAGCACACTGTTTCCCAGGGGCCAGGAAGGTCAACAAGACCCTCTCCCGTTAGACCCGACCACGTGGTCTGACGAGTTAGGAGTGAAGGATCCGGAGCTGGAACGAGCAGTCAGGCGTCTCGGAGCGCGGAACACCGCTCTCGGCCCCGATGGCATACCAGGACGTGTGTGGGTGCTGGCGCTCAGGGCTGGTTTATTCAGACAGTTCATCTGTCTGCTGAACCGCTGCCTGAGCGACGGCGAGTTCCCCACCGACTGGAAGGAGGCCACGCTGGTGCTCCTGAAGAAGGAAGGCAGGCCCGCAGACTCTCCCTCTGCATACCGACCCATCTGTCTGCTGGACGAGGCTGGCAAGCTCTTTGAGCGAGTCATCGCCGATCGCATCCAGGCACACCTGAGACGGGATGGTCCCGACCTTTCGGATAGTCAGTACGGCTTCCGGATTGCGCGATCGACAGTGGATGCGATACTTCGCGTTCGCTCACTGTCGGAGCAGGGTGTGAACCAAGGGGGAGTTGCGCTGGCTATTAGCCTAGACATAGTTAATGCGTTCAACTCCATCCCTTGGGGAACCATTAGGGAGGCTCTTGTGTACCACCAATTGCCTTCCTACCTGCAGCGTATAGTCGGGTCATACCTGTCGAACAGGTATATCAAGTACCCGGGCAGAGAGGGTATGTTTTCGCGGAGGGATGTCAGTTGCGGAGTTCCGCAGGGGTCGGTGTTGGGCCCTCTTCTGTGGAACTTGGCATACGATGCGGTCCTGCGAGTTGAGCTCCCAGACGGCGTTAGCACAGTGTGTTACGCCGACGACACACTGGTAGTTGCTAACGGGGCCTCCTTCGAGGAGGCTATACCAAGGGCGGAAGATGCTGTGGCCAGAGTGATTGGCAAGATCCACCAGCTGGGTCTCAAAACAGCGCCCCACAAGACCGAGGCGCTGTGGTTCCATAAACTGCCTAGGAGCAGGAAACCACCTGACCTAGCGGTGCAAGTTGGTGATGCTCGTATCGCCATAGGACGGCATATGCGCTACCTCGGCCTAGTCCTGGATAGTCGCTGGTCATTCGAGGAACACTTCAAAAGGTTAGCCCCCCGGATACAAAAAGTAGCTGGTGCTTTGCATGGGCTGCTTCCGAATCTGGGGGGTCCTCGCGAAGGAGTCCGCCGCCTCTATACGGGAGTCGTGCGATCCATGGCCCTCTACGGAGCACATGTCTGGTCGAAGAGACTGACGGGTGTCCGACGCAACCGAGCACTGCTCAACAGCGTCCAACGTAAGATGGCCATCCGCGTTGTTCGTGGATATCGCACGATATCGTACGATGCGGCGACTTTGTTGGGTCGCTTTCCGCCACTCGACATCTTGGCGGAAATGGACGCTCGAGTGTACCAGCGACTACACAATGTGGAAGTTGCCGATGCGGAGCCGGCATCAGCCATCCGGCGATACGAGCACCAGGTCGCTCTGGAGCACTGGCGGGAGCGGTTGGAGGAGCCGAGAAGTTGTCGACAGCGAGCTGTCGCAGCCGTACTTCCGTGCTTCGACGCATGGATGCAACGACCGGGCAACCTCACGTATCGTCTGACGCAGGTGCTGACCGGGCACGGTTGCTTCGGTGAGTACCTGCACCGGATAGGGCGTGAGGTTGCACCGTCGTGTCACCACTGTGAAAGCAGCCTGGACTCCGCGCAGCACACACTTGCAGTGTGCCCAGCGTGGGAGTCCGAAAGGCAGATCCTGGCTAACAGGATCGGGCCGGATCTGTCACTGCCCTCAGTGGTGGCAGCCATGACTCGAGGCAAGGAGTGTTGGAAGGCCGTGGTCTCGTTCTGTGAGACCGTCATGGTCCAGAAAGAGGCCGCAGAGCGAGATCGGGAGAGGGCCGATCCAGCTCGGAGGCGACAGCGAAGGGCTCAGGCCCGGTGAGCCCATCGCGTCCCTGTAGCCCGGGAGTAAGAATAAGGCTACGGTATCTCCTGCCCGTCGTAGAAGGCGACCAAAAGGAGGTTAGGGGCTGTGGGCGGTGAGGACGGGGGTCCGAGCCGCCGCATAATAGCGGCCCCGGGAAGAGCGGCTGTGCATGTGGCCATGTACAGCCGCGCAGGCTGCGAAGGAGTTGGGAGACCTTGAGTCTCCCGGAGAAGAGCTGCGGCATAGTGCGAGGTGACTCCGGTGCGTTCCCCTGGAGATCCCGGAGCACCTACCTGCACTGATGGTGGCCACCGAGGGGGTTTTAGTGGGTAAAAATCCCACATATCCCGCCTTCCTCCCCCGAGGTCGGCGGGAATCTTTCTGAAGATTTCCCCCTCGTAAAAAAAAAAAAAAAAGGTTAGGTTAGGTTAGGTTAGGTTAGGTTAGGTTCCCCCCCGAAGGGTTCTCGGCTTGTCGTGCCGGGGGGGCTGAGTAGCTGTAACTGTTGAGTCTGCCGCTATAACTCGACTGATACGGTGAAACCAAGAGGAACCCATGGGCGGCTAGCGTGCCCAGCCACGGGCATGCTTTTGCTTACGCCACCCGTAACCCTGGATGTACTGTGGTGGGACATCATAGGGTCGGGGGCCGCTCTCCTTGTGTGGGAGGGGCTGCGAGGAGAAAACCTCTGTAAAAAATCCAAGGTGGAGGCGGAAACGCCCGTGCGCGGTGCTATTTGATTAGTTTCCGGGCAACCCGTATCCCTTGGATATTTCCGAGGAACGGGGGCCGCTCTCACAGTTCGTGATAGGGGCCACGAGGAGACAACCTCTTCAAAAACCACGGGCGGCGGGTCTTAGGTCTGTGAATTCATAGACTGCTAGACAGGCTTTCCTACAAGCCACCGCCGGCAAACCTGTTATCCCAAGGTGACGTGGTCATGTCTCGCGGCCTGGGACCAGGGAGCTTGCCTTAAACGGCCGGCTTAAGAGGAGAAAACCTCAATAAAAATCCTCAAGTTACTGGCGTTGTGGTACCTACGGGTCTAGCGTGGCGTCAGGCTCCTACTCGCAAGGGTAGGAGGCGGGGGAGTATCTCCGTCGTTAACGACCAACCCTGGAGAAGTCCCGCACTCCAGGTGTATTAGGGATATTTTAAAATGTTCATACTCGTGGGATCTAAACATGCAACAATCCAACAAAGACGAAGATGAAGTTGTAGATAGTAGGAGGCGTAGTTTAAGTAGGTTAAGTTTTGAGGTTGAGGAGGGAGAGGAGAGTGGGAGCAGTAATGAACATTGTGCAAAGGCACACACTTTGGGCACTAAAGCGGGCGGAAAGCCCGCGGAGCAAACTGGACTGAGACCGGGTTCCACCACCCCGGAATCGGTTCAGGGCTCTGGCCAGGGCGCTCGCGCCAAAAAGGGAGGAAAAAGGGACGGGGTCTCTGAGGGATCGATCCGAAGCGGCAGAGGTCGATCGCTCGAGTCTTTCGCCCATGTAAGCGAGGCTAGTGTGGTCATGCTAGAGTCTGCAGAATCTACAGACAGCGCGGAGAGCACTGCAGACGAGGAGAGATTGGGTCCCTCTGGCAAATATTGGCAGAGTAGGTCCCAAAAACGTAAACGATCTGCGGTCTTCGACTCTGGAAGCGGCTCAGGAGGAAGCCCGAGCGGTGTGCCTAACAAGCTTGGCACACCCAAAAGGGGCCGAGGCAGGCCGCCTACCACTGGCCAATATGTTGGCTTAGCAAAGGCCAAAGCTGAACTCGCGGCAGCCAAGGAGAAAGAATTACGGCTCCGCTTGGAAGAAGAGGTTGCAAACCATTCTCTGAAAGCCAGAGAGTCGTTTTCCCGGTTGGATCAGGCCATCTCCCAAACACTTGGGGATGGCGATAATAGGCTGTCTGCTGACTTGCAGACAGTTATAGCCAATAACTTGGATGTTATCATGGACGTGGGGAAAAAGTCCCGAAACCTAAAGGGCACCTTTGTGCGGGCGATAAAAGATTCCGTCGAGGCAATTTCCACGGCTGTGAAAACTCTTAGTGTTCGGACTACAAACGAAGAGGTGGCTAAACTGCAGGCTGATAATAATCGCCTGCAGTCCGAGGTCGAGCGCCTGAGAAGGGAGAACGAGGCACTCAGAGCGGAACAAGCGGACCTGCGAAGGGAGTTCCAGACTCTTCGCTCCGGCTTCGAAGCAGCGAATGGACGCCGATCCCCCTCCCCTGCTCCCTCGGTAGGCCCTAGGCAAATTGATGAGGCACGTGAGGTTTCACCGCCACGGACGGTACAACCAAGCCAACCCAGCCGGGCTGGGCCACCGGCGGAGCGGGTGAGACCAGAATTTGCCGAGTTTGCGCGTGCTATAATGCTGGAGGTGGGGAACATGGTGGATGCCAAGCTCTCCTCATTAGAGTCGCGTCTGCCACCCGCTCCTCCGATGCGCCCTCCTTTAGCTGCAGATAAAAAGAAGGCGGAGGCTGCAAAGAAGCAGATCCAGACACCAAAAGGCGGTATAGTGGCTCAACAACCCGGACCTAGCCACAAGAAAAAGAAGTCCAAAAGAAAAAGAGGCAAGAAACCTAGTGGGCCCGCACCAAATGTGGCACCCAATGTGCCAGCACCAGTGGACCAAGACTCACCCTCACAACCCGTTCGGCCAAATAGGAGCGGGGAGACTTGGACTACTGTTGTTAAGCGTGGAACCAAGAAACGGGCGACAGTGGCAGCGTCCACTAAAACGCCTGCTAGGGAACCCCCGAAAATTAAACTAAGACCTCCACGGTCTCAGGCCGTGGTTGTAACCTTACAGCCGGAAGCGGCGGGCAGGGGAATGACTTACGCCAAAGTCTTAACTGAGGCGAAGTCCAAGATCGATCTCTCTAGCCTAGGAGTTTCAGGGATGCGGATTAGGAATGCAGCCACGGGTGCCCGCATCCTTGAAATTCCGGGAATTTCAAGCAAGCCCGCTGCCGACGCTTTGGCAGCAGAAATCGAAAAAGTGATAGGATCCGAGACTGTAAAAGTGTCTAGGCCCACAAAGTGTGCGAGTCTACGCATATACGGTCTGGATGACTCTTCAACCTCGGAAGAGGTGGTTGAGGCAATAGCCCTTGTGGGAGGATGCCCTAAAGAGCAAATAAAAGTAGGAGAGTTACGTATGGGACCTTCTACCACGGGCAGTGTGTGGGCTAGCTGTCCCGTCGCTGCTGCTCAAAAAATCAACAAGGCTAAACACCTCAGGATTGGTTGGACGTCAGCCTCGGTAAAACTGCAGCCACCGAAGACAATGCGGTGCTACCGTTGCCTTGAGGCAGGACACGTTGGCGTCTGTTGCAAGTCGGAGGTGGACCGCAGTAACACTTGCTACCGCTGTGGGCAGCCTGGCCACAAGGCCAGCACCTGCAATGCCGACCCTCACTGCTCCATATGCAGTGCCGCTGGTAAACAGGCCAACCACAGGGTGGGTGGCAAAGCCTGCGTTCCTCCCTCAAAGAAACAGCGGAAGAAGACCTTGGCGGCCACACAACCGCTGCCTACCAGTGCCTCGGCTAATACTGAAGCTGCAGCGGCGGTGGAAGAAACAATGTCCAGCTAGATGGCACTCAGAGTTCTCCAGGCGAATATCAACCACTGTGAAAGCGCTCAGGACTTACTGTACCAGAGCATGGCGCAGTGGCTGATACACTTGGCGGTGGTGTCCGAGCCATACTATGTGCCTCCAGACTGGGTCTCGGACCGGGATGGAACGGTGGCCCTGGTTTCGCGGGGTGCCGTTGGCTCCCCTCCTTTTGAAAAGGTAACAAAGGGAAGGGGATGCGTGGCGGCACTGTTGGGCGGAATAGTGATCATTGGATGCTATTTCTCGCCCAACAGGAATGTGGCGGACTTTGAACATTTCCTCGCGGAGCTTGGATCACTGGTTCTGCAAAGTCGACCATACCCAGTCATTGTGGCAGGAGACCTGAACGGGAAATCAGAGGCGTGGGGATCCCCGGTACGCAATGAGCGTGCTGAGCCTATGGAGGATTGGCTTGCCCAGGTGGGACTTTCTGTTCTCAACCGGGGGTCAGAATGGACTTGTGTGCGTCACAATGGGGGTTCCATTGTGGATGTCACGTTCGCGAGCCCCGCACTGGAGCCCCGTGTCCAGGGCTGGAGGGTTATAGTGAATGTGGAGACTCTGTCAGACCATCGGTATATCCGATACGACGTCTCCGCAACACTGGATACCACACGCTGGACCAATATATGTGGCGCCGGTCCCCGTTGGGTATTACACCGCCTGGACCGAGAAGCACTAGAGGAAGCGGCCATCGTCCATGCTTGGGCATCAAGCCCGGAAAGCCTTCCGCATGTAGATGATGAAGCCAACTGGTTCCAGGAGACTCTGTCGCAAATATGCGATGCAGCTATGCCTCGCGCCAGACCAATTCCTCCCAAGAAGAAAATGTACTGGTGGTCTTCTGAAATCGCGGAACTACGCCGCGCATGTATGTCGGCTCGTCGCCAGTATACCCGACACAGAAGACGAACCAGGCGTAGGAACGATGTCCCCCCAGACGCCGAAGAATTTGCCCTATTTGCCATATACAAGGCAGCCAAGAAGGCAATAAAAATTGCAATACGGCGGTCCAAGGAGGCTGCTCGTAATGAGATGCTGGAGGCCCTAGACGTGGATCCCTGGGGCCGGCCGTACAGGGCTGCGAGAAAAAAGCTCCGCACCTGGGCTCCACCACTGACTCAAAGTCTTCGGCCCGAGCTAGTGAATGAAGTGACCTCGGCTCTCTTTCCGACGAGGCCTCCACATGCCCCACCATCGATGGCAGTCGTGTTGGACTCAACGGAGGAGAATCTTGTTCCTCCTGTAACGGAAGCGGAGCTTCGAGTAGCCCTTCATAGACTCCGCACGCGAAAAGCCGCCCCTGGGCTTGACGGCATCCCTGGCCGTGTGGTCTACCTGGCTCTCAAGGAGCACCTTGGGCCAAGATTCCTCTGCTTTCTGTCACAATGCCTAGAGCAGGGGAGTTTCCCACTGCAGTGGCGGACTGGCAAGCTAGTGTTGCTACAGAAGGAGGGACGGCCTGCAGATTCACCCTCAGCATACCGCCCAATCGTGCTGCTAGATGAGGTCGGTAAGCTCTTTGAGCGTATCATTGCCGACCGCATTACAGAACATCTGGAGTCAGAAGGACCCAACCTGTCCGAAAACCAGTTCGGCTTCCGGAGGGGTAGGTCCACTGTCCATGCCATTCTGCGGGTAAAGACCTTGGCGGACGAAGCAGTGCGCGATGGTGATGTGATGATTGCGGTGTCACTTGGCATTTCCAATGCCTTCAACACATTACCCTGGCCCTGCATAAAGGAAGCATTTGGGTACCACAGGATGCCCAAATACCTGATAGAGATAGTGGACTCCTACCTCTCCGATAGGTTTATTACATACCCTGGGCGGGAGGCTTGGGGCCGAAAGGCGATGTCGTGCGGCGTCCCACAGGGATCGGTTCTTGGCCCGCTCCTGTGGAACATCGGCTACGACTGGGTGTTGCGTGGCGCGACCCTCAGAGGTATCGAGACCACCTGCTACGCAGACGACACCCTAATTACGGCTCGGGGCATCACGTTCAGGGATGCTGCCATTCTTGCAACGGCTGGAGTCGCCCAGATGGTGCGCCGCATCCGAATGCTGGGGCTGGAGGTAGCTCTACACAAGTCAGAGGCCCTGTGCTTCCACGGGGCCCGAAATGCTCCTCCGCCTGGATCAGTCATAGTAGTTGGCGGAGAACGTATCGCTGTCCAGTCGACGATGAAATATCTGGGACTCGTCCTGGACAGCCGGTGGAATTTTGCCGCCCATTTTGAAAGGCTGGCTATAAAACTGGTCGCCACGTGTGCGGCACTGAGTAGGCTCTTGCCCAACCTTGGTGGGCCAAGAACATCTTGCAGGCGGCTTTATATGGGCATCGTGCGTTCTATGGCCATGTACGGTGCTCCTGTGTGGGCCGATAACCTATCGAGGTCGAACATCACCCATCTGCGCAGAGCGCAAAGAGTGATGGCCTCAAGGGTGATTCGGGCATACTGCACCATCTCCGCAGAAGCCGCTTGCCTGATTGCTGGATCCCTACCGTGGGACTTAGATGCCCGTGTCCTCTCATCCCTGTATCACTGGCGGGAGGAAGCACGTCGGACAGACATGCGTCCAGCACCAAGAGAGATCGGGGCTGCGAGAGACGGGTACGTGGACGATGCCATAGAATTATGGACGAGAAGGCTCGACGAATCAGCCTATGGCCGGCGCACAATCGACGCGATTCTCCCTGCTCTGCGACAGTGGCTAGATAGGGAGCACGGGTCGTGCACTTTCCGTGTGTCACAGATGCTTTCCGGGCACGGATGCTTCGGGAAGTATCTGTGCCGGATCGGGAGGGAAGAGACGCAAGCGTGCCACCACTGTGGTGCTGCAGTGGACTCCGCGGAGCACACACTGGCGGAGTGCCCGGCCTGGGCCGATGAGCGCAGCGCTCTCTGCGCGGTCATCGGGCAGGACCTAACGCTGCCTGCAGTAATTGCAGCGATCGTAAGCAGCAGACCTGCCTGGCGTGCGTTCTCCACATTTTGTGAGACCGTCATATCGCAGAAGGAAGACGCAGAACGCGAGCGGGAACAGGAGGACCCAGCTAGGCGTCGTGCAAGAAGAGGCCGCCGACCCCGGGGTGGCAGAAGATAGCATCTCTGTCGCCCTGCGAGTCGAGCGAGATAATATATTTAAACGGTATCCCCTGCCTTAAAGGGGGCCCCGCCCTGTAGTTCGGGCATTACAATAGAGCTACGGTAACCCCTGCCTCAAAGGGGCCCTGGAGTCGCAGGCGCACGAGAGGCGGGAGACCCTTAGTGCGTCGAGTTGCGGGTCCTGCGGCGTGGTAACACGTATTGTGGATGCGTGCTACTGCGGAGGGTAAGAAATCCCCCCCTCAGGAGTGCTGCTGTTCACACAGCAGCCTGCGCGGAGGCTACCGGTAGTATGCCACAAGGCGGTTCCCGGGACACCTCCAAAAAGCGCGATGGAGTCCACCGTGGGGTTTTAGTCGGTGCAAGCCCGACATAACCCAGTCGCTTCCCCGAGCGGCTGGGTATGCGTTAGGCATTTCCCCACGTTAAAAAAAAAAAAAAAAAAAAAAAAGGTTAGGTTAGGTTAGGTTAGGTTTTTTTTTTTTTTTTTTTTTTATTAAATGATTCTACAACTGCAGACACGTGGTCCGCACCTTTTTTTTACTTTACTTCTTAAAATTATTATATTGAAAACTACAGTGTTTTTTAATATTCACCACATGGGTGCGCTCCGCATTAAAATGGTAACAAAAATAGCAAGTACAGATATTTATTTCATGATGTCTTAGCATCACAGTTCTAGTGTTCCTTAATTTAAAACTTACAAACTATTATAATATATATATATAATATATATATATATATAGATCAGGACTTAAGTACTGTTTTCAATAAAGATTTTAACAATTTTTACATTTTCTGTGACTCATTGGTGATAGGAGCAGACTTGATTCTAATGGCAGCATAAAACGCGAAAGAGGTGGGCCAATGTCAGCCGTCTTCGGAGAACTTAGTAGATTACTGACAGTGGCTCGCTCTCTTCGTTGTTACAGATGTTGGGTTGCCTTACAGTGAGCTGCCCCTTTCTTTGATGTTATACATAAATTCCCGCAAGACCTGGAGAATCTTCTCCCGAGTAAGGTGGTCACCTTGCCTTATGGCCATTTTTAGGTTGTAATCTATTATTTTTGTCGTCGTCGCACTCTCCGCACGTAGGATCAAACGTGCGGTGGCATCGTTTTCGGTGCTGTCCGTATAATACGTGCAGCACTTGGTATGCCTGGAGATTGCGACGACGGCATGGGGAACACTAAGGAGGACTTGGTGTGGGTGGGATGTTGCACGCACAATTACCACTGTCTCATAAGTTAACCCCTGCGCTTCATGAATGGTTAGAGTTCGGGATTCCGGCTGTTCTCCGTAACCCTGGCTGATTAGCAGTGCCTTCTCAGCCTGGGTGTGAACAAGATATAGGGTGCCGGCTGTCTTTGGAATTTCCGAACCCGTGTACCTTTTCATCGCTAGGGATTTGATGAGAGTTCTGGATGAGTATATGCCGCTGTAGATTTCGTTGAGGGCGTATGCTGCGTCCATTGGGCTCCTGTGCGTACAAAGGAGTTCTTTGTTTATGTTGCAAACCAGGCCTGGTCTGTGGTAAAACAGCGGAAATAGGTTGTTCCGCTCAATGTAGGGCAGTTGATTTATGTCCCCTATGAGGAGTGTTTCACTGGCGCGGGCTACTTGTATTGCCAACACTATGGACCCAAAATGGTTCATGAGGGCTTCGTCTACCATAAGGCGTTTACACGATTCGCCCTCTTGAGTACCATTTACTAGTAGGGATGCCATAGTGCGTACCCGTGACTTGACTTTGTGTCCATATTTGGCTGCCAGTTTCTCTCTCAGATCTTTTGCTGCTTGAGCGGTGGTTGTGACCACTATGTCTCCATCCACGTCAAAGTTCGAGACTATCCAGGTGGATTTCCCGCAACCTGGGACTCCGTTTACCCATGTGAAAGTAGGCCTCGTCCAGTGCTTGGGGTAACTGCTTTCGGACAGACTGCCTGCTATGGTGGTTGCCATTTCAAGCACTCTGTCATCCAACATCACTCTGGTGCACTTGGCAACTACGACTATTGGGTCTTCTGGAGGTGTTTTGAAAACATGAGCCCCTTTGATTTTGGTTTTATCTTCTTCACTTTCCACAAAACCACATGCGCTGCTGTAAGCTGCCATATACGACCCAGACATGCTGCCCGCGAGGACTATAGCGTTCTTATTGTCGTAGATGGCAGCCTCGGCTTCACTTAATAGAACCTGTAGCAGGCCAATTGTGTCCCGTCGGTATACCTGGATGATTTTCTCACAGGTGTCCGAATTGACCTTGCGGGTGGCCTTGGTTACTGCTACAAATTCCATGAATGCGTTATACATGTGATCTTGTGGCCCGTGGGCCGATATAAACCTTGGGGGTTCCACTTGTCCCTCGTCTGCGCGAGTGCGCGGTGGACTACGTGGTTCCGAACTTTGACGCGGAGTGGGTTCCATGAAGTCCTCCACAGCCTTCTCCGCCGACCTAGTTCTTCCAAGCCTGGTTAGCTTTTTTGATATTATATTCGGGATCGCCTGAAATGCCCTGCCCAGTGTCGCGAGCATCGACGAGGTGGCGTTTGCGTCGACGGACTTAGAACTCCGAGCCGCTTCTTTCTCCGATTCTACCCGTAACTGGAGACGTTCTGACCCCGATATCTCCGGGTTCGAAACGGGATGGTCCAAGTGATCGGTGGGGACTCGTGGTGCACCGTGACCGTGGTGTTGGGTCAAAAGGTAACTTAGGCTCTGGCCCCTGTCCTCGTAAACCACGATTTCGTGGTGTTTTGACGCCAGGAGTACTCCCTCGTAATCCTTTGTTTCCCCTTTAAAGTAGGCCACGGTCATGGCGTCCACGCTGATCTTCCGAGGAGCGGTCTCAGGTGTGGCCCGGTTGCCTATACGTGTCAGCACATTGCACATCTGTTCGAACTCGGTGGCGTCTGTGCAAAGATCGCCCGCGCAGAACAGTACGATGACCTTGTTGTCCTTTCGCACCAGTCTGCACGTGACATCTTCGACTTCCACCTTTGGTAGTTGATCGAACACTTTGCGGCGCATTGTGATCTTTTTAGTGCTGCCGTTTACAAGTGCCCCTAGGCCTGGTGATAATGTGACACTGTTTTTGGCCAAAGCATTGCAAAACGCTATCCCTAGACATTCGGTGTTGTTGTCCATGAACAGCGCCGTGCCTCTCAGCCGTATTCCAGGGCGACCCGTATGTGCCAGAGACAGGAGGTCCAGCTTCTGAGTTGCGCGTTTTAGAGCGAAGGGCTTCTGTGTTGTGTTTTGTGTTGGTGTTGGTGTTGGTGTTGTGGTGTGATCGGGTGTGGGTGTTGGTTTGTTTAGAGTGCTGTTGCGTCTAGAAGATATTTCAGCAACATATCCCATGAAGTCCAGCAGGTATTGTCTGGACTTTTTGCACTCTAAAGCTATGTGTAGTGTGTGATGAGTCAATTTGGTGTTTATTAAATATTCTAAGTCCTGGCGTCTCAGCTGGAAGCGGGGGCACTCGAGCAGAAGATGTAACACCGACTCATTTACGGTGGCATCGCACTCGCACCCGGGGTGCTGTTTTAGGTTAAACCTGTGAAGGTATTCCCCGAAACCCCCGTGGCCCGTCAGGATTTGAGTCTGGAAGTGGTTCGGTTTTGCCTCCCTGATGATACGGTACGCTTTATCAACGTCCGGGAGGAACATTTTTGTGATTGAACCAGTTTCAGAACTGTCGTATCGATCCTGCCATTTCTGAACAGTTTCGCTCCGGATTGTTTTCCTGACGTATGAGAGTGGTACCTCCGCATAGTCTGGTTGCGATGGTGTTTTTGAGGATGCTGCCTTTGCCAGTTCATCTGCTCTTTCGTTACCCGGTGTACCGACGTGGGCCCTGAGCCAGAATAGCCGAACTTGTCTTCCATCTTCTGCGATCCGAGCCATATCCTCTTTTATTATTTTGGCCAGAGGGTGTGACAGTTTCGGATTGTTGAGTAGTTCTAGCGAAGATCTGGAGTCGCTTAGAATGTTTGCTACTGATACCTTACTGTCCTTTACCTTCCTGACTGCCTTATGGAGTGCATAAAGCTCGGATTGGAAAACCGTGCATGTTTTATCGAGGCTGAACAGTTCGTTCGAGGTCTCTCTTCCATCCTCCCACCATGTGAGGGCGGCGCCAACTTTCCCATCCATTTTACTACCATCTGTGTAGATTTGTGGTCCGGTAATATGGAGGGTTGCTATAGTGTCGCTGTCCATGTTCTCCAGGAGCTCGTACTCGGTAGTTATTTGGGTTGCAGGATGCGGGAAGTCTGCAAACTTCACTTTCTGCTCGAGCTGTCGTCCCGGAGGTAGGAAGGTGGTTGATAGTCCCCGCTTGGCCTCGTACATTGCGGCATTCTCTTGTATGCGCAGGTCCAATGGTAACGTCCCCGATAGCGCCAGCACCGATGTCAACGATGCTGTTCTATATGCCTTGCAGATTTTCTGAGCAAAGCAGCGCTGTATTGCTTCCAGCTGTTTTTTATTTGTTTGTAGTTTAGTGGCTTCTGACCAGGCGCATGAGCCGTAGGTGATAATTGGCTCAATCACCGCGACGTATATGGTCCTTATAATTTCTCCATTCAGTCCCCAAGTAACCTTGGCCGCACACGCTAGTTGTTTGTAAATATTTGAGGCTTTTTTACATACTGCCTTCACGTGTGCGTTGAAATTGAGGTTCTTGTCGATGGTGAGCCCTAGGATTTTTATTTCGTCAACAATGGCTAGCGTTTTACCGGACATTTGTATGGCGGGGGGGTCGAACTTTAGTTTCCTAGTTAGCAGCATGACGTTGGTCTTATGTGCTGCAAAGTTCAGTTTGTTGTTTTCCCCCCATTCGGTCACTTTTGCCAGCACACTGTTGGCGGTTTCCTCCATTTGGGCTATGGACTTTCCAGAGAAGATCAGGACACCGTCATCCGCGAAGGCTTGGCAGTAGACATCCTCGCCGGACAGTATCTGGAGCAAAGGGTCAAGGATGAGGTTCCAGAAGGTTGGTCCACCAATTGAACCTTGAACACAACCCTTAGATGTGGTCCTCTCACTTTTTGCCCCTGCGTAGTTTACTGTTATTTTCCTTCCTTCGAGGTATGAATCTACCAGCCTCCTCAGATTTTGCGGGCACCGCCTGGTCAGTAGTTGGTGCTTGAGAGCCGGCCACCACGCGTTATCGAAGGCACCCTCTATGTCTAGTGAAACTACAATGACCGATTGTTTTGCCTGTAGCTGAGACCGGATATGTTTCACTAAGTCATAGAGCGCGTCATCCGTACCGCGCTGCGGCATGAATCCGTACTGTTTGGGGTTGAGAGTTGGCAGAAGGTGATACTGCAGCCTGCCCACCAGGAGTTTCTCGAGAATCTTGCCTAGTACTGATAGAAGGCCTATCGGTCTATAAGATTTCGGGTGGGTGTAGTCTTCCTTGCCTGATTTCCTTAGTATGACTACATGGGCCGATTTCCACTGTGATGGGAAGTAAGAAATGGCTAGGCATTGATTTGCGATTTCCATGAATACTTCCTTTTCACAGCGTACGGCTCTGGCGCAGATATCTGCAGTGTACCCATCTGATCCTGGGGCTTTCTTCGGGTTTTGTGCTTTAAGCACAGCTTCGACTTCTGCCTCAGTAAAAGGTGGGTCCACTGCCGTATTTTCCCTCACTTGGTGTTCTTTCCCGCACTCCACTGTATGTCTGAGTTGCGTATGGTATGGTTTGTCTGTGGTTGCAGAGTCCTCAGGGTAGAATGTGTCGGCTAGTAGTGCGGCCGACTCTTCCTGGCTGAGTGTTTTGCCGGTGCAGTTACGCAGTAGCATGTCTTCTTGCCTGCCTGCAGTCTGCCTGAGTACTCTGTACACTCCATCCCACATGCTCTCTCTGTCCTGTGCAGTGCAGAAGGTTTTCCAACTCTCTGTTTGGGCTTCAGAGGCTTTCTTGAGATATTCCTCTTTGGCCTCAATGTATTCCCTCAGCACGTGTTCTTTTCTGATTGGGGCAGCATTTTTAATTCTACGCTTTTTGCGCAGTACGTCCTTGTGCAAGGTGTTCAGCTCTGGTGTCCACCATGGAGGCGTGGTGTTTGTCTTCCTGTTGCCTGTTTTCGGAATCGCGTGCTCGCACGCTTCCTCGATGGACTCTATGTAGGCTTGTATATACGACTCCAGTTCCTCGTGGCTTTTGGCCGACCTTATTGTGTTGACGTTGATGTTCCTCCTTACGAGAGATTGATGTAGCAGTGAGTCGAAATCCTCCCAATTTGCCTTATTACAATTGTACCTCCTGGTGGTAGTTCGAGGAATTGGTTTTAATTTTCCTCCCACCGCCAGGGTGAATGTTATTGCGTTGTGGTCGGCTGTGGTCAGATCTCGGTCCACATACCAGTTGTTGATCTTCCCAAGCAAGGGTGTCGAACATGCCGTCACATCGACAAAGCTGCTGTGCAGCTTCCCTCCGCGGTATACTTCGAAGGTCGGTGTGTTGCCGCTGTTTAGAACTTGGTAGTCCATTTCTGACAGGAAGGAAACATAGTCCTGGCCTCTTGGGTTTTCGGACGGGCTGCCCCACCAGTGGCTCCAAGCGTTTATATCCCCGCCGATAAGTATGTTGGCCGTGAAGGAGCTTAGTTTTTCGCATACTGCTTTAGTACGCTCAATGTAGGGTGAGATACTGTCGTCACCTTCGTAGTATACGGACACGATTCCAAGTTTTAGTGGGCCTGCTTCCACCAAGACTGCTGCTTCCGTTTCTGTGACAAGCTGGGGGTCATGCGTTACTCTCAGCCTGTCACCGAAAATTATTACAGCAGCCTTGACGGGCTTCTGGCGGTTGAGGGTGCACTGGATTACTTTTGTGCCGGGAACTTGTTTGACTATGCCAGAGGATCCCACATATGGTTCCTGGACAATAGCTACCGCGGTTCCGTTGTCCTCAGCCGCTTTCAGAAGCTCGGCCGTTGCCTGTTTTGATCTTTGCAGGTTGGCTTGGATGAAGTGTAGTCTTGTGTGCCCGTGATTACTTTGGTGGACGTTCCCCTGTTGAACTGTTGCGTTAGCAGTACGCGACCCTGGACCGCGCTATGTTGTCCCACATTTGTCTTTCAGGACATAAGTCGCTGTAGGCTATGTGGGGCTCAATACTGGAGGTGTCGCCCTTCTTTTTTAAGCAGTTTTTGCAGGTGGGTGGTTTCTTGGCCTCCCTGGCTGGACATTCCTGCCAAGAATGAGATTCGCCGCAATAGTTACAGCTCTGATTCTCATCTTTGCACATGGGTTTTGTGTGTCCAAAGCCGAGACATTTGGCGCACTGTACGAGGGGTGATTGGTCCTCCACTGCAGCTCTGCCCAGACCAATATGGACCAGACCCACCTCCACCAACCGCTTATGTAGTACAGGCGACACCTCCAGCACTGGGTGGCACTGGAGGTTGTTGCGTGCCTTTTTACGGTAGCGCACCGTCATTTTCTTTTCGTCCAGTGCTAGGCCCTCAAAGGTGTTTTTGTTTTGGGCCTCCAGGATCTCTAACAGTTCCTTATCGCTGTGGTAGGCCATAACATTTTTTAGTCTTACCAGCGGGTTTATTAGTTTTCCACTAACTACTTCTAAGTCGTTTCCTAGGCGATCAAGCTGGGACTTGACCTCTTTGGCGCTCTCCTCATTCCCCATGCTCAGCACCACTTTACGGTTTTTACCCTTACGCACTTTGTCGACTTGGATGCCCGTACCTTTGAAGTCCAGCGACGTCCGTATCGTCTCTATGACGTTGTCCCCGGTGTTATTGGGATCCTTGGACGTCACTATGATCGTATGTTTCGCCTTAGGTTTGGGGCGGGCCGCGACAGATGCGTAGGTGGTGGTGGTGCTTAGAGGTGTGAGCGCCGATTTATTTTTATTTTTGAGGGCGGAGTTAATCCACACCAAGTTAGAATTTAGGGCCTTTGATTGGCTGGCCATCTCTGCCACATCTGCCCTAAGGGGAGTTATAATTTCCTCCAGATGTGTGGCCGTGTCGGAGATGGCCAGCTCGGCTCCAATTCCAAGCTGCCCCGATGTTATTGGGCCGCTCGTGTGTATTTGGTCCTTAACTTCCTCAAGTTCTTTTATAATGTCGTGGGACCTGGCTTTAAGTCCCACTGTCTCCTCCCTAATTACCTCCCGTATGGTTTCCTCTGTTACTGGTCTCGTGCTGCGGAGCCAAGTTGCTATTTCTTGAAGCTCGCCCTTGAGCACGGAGATCTCCCGGTTGATCAATTGGAGATCCTCAGTAATTCCGGTACGGGGGGTCTCTGGGGGTGGGGATTTTGGAGATGGGTGCCCTGTAGGTGGAGTCTGGGCGTCCATCTTCATATAGTGGATCTCATTGGCCAGGTCCCCGAGTTTTAATTTTATCTCCTCCAGAGCCGGTCTGAGGTCAGGATGTAGGTGTTCGTTTGCAGTGGTCGCCATGGTTGTATCCTGCGTAGTTTTTTGGGGTCCTTCGCTGGTTTTGTTCGTTGGAGGTGTCACCTCTTTTGCTTCGATATGGACGGCTTTTATGGTCTTCATAAAGCCGTCCATCTCAAAGTTCAACCAACTTTGGACCCCCGTTACCGCCTTATGGGTACCGGTCCAGGCTTCCTTTGCCTCGCGCAGCAGCACCTCGGAGCGCTGTCTTTCTTCCACGAGTTGTTTGTTGTGGGCGCGTTCCACCCTGACCATTTCCCTGGCTGACCTGCACTTTTCCTCCTCTCTGAGGAGCTTGTGCCTGTTTCTTGAGTCAGCAAGAGATAGCACCATTTCATAGAGGTTTGCTAGTTGTTCCACAGCGATCGCCCGGATTTCTCTTTTTAAATTGTTGGCTGACTCTATGGCCCCCTTGCCGGCCATGAGGTATTCCCGGGCCCTGGCTGTAGCTAGGTCCTTACAGACACCGGTGTGCTTCCCAATAACGGGAGGAAGAAGGCTCTCCCTTCCACTGGCCACACTCTCGATGTCCGTCCAGTCTTCGTCCGTGAGCGCCTCCTGCTCGTCATGTGCTACTTCAAGTTCCCTAGATGGTGATGGGGACTTTCTAGGTGACTTCACGGGGGTGGTCGAGACAACGATGCCGTAAAAGTCATTTTTAGCGTGCGTCGGGGAGGCGCTGGTGGACGGTTGTGGGTCCTCGATGTGAGCCTTTTGGGCCGTATCTTGACCGGCTTCAGGGGGACTGTGGTGTGATTTGTCTGTTGTTGTGTGCGTGTTTTTTTTGTGTGGTGTGTGGGGGTCACAGAGGGATTCGTCTGCCACAAGGTCGCGCGTCTCGTCCACGGACATCTTCCTTGCGACGGATTGCGCATTCTTTATGGAGACTGCCCTCCGTAACCCTCCCGTGTGTATCCGCTTTGTAATGCCCTTCGCTTGGGCGATACTCCGGCAAAGGTTGCTCGGTCCCTTATTGCCACTAAGTCTTTTAGGTTTGGTGGCAGCCGCCCGGTGTTTGGCGGCTGGGACCGGAGTGTAGGATATCCTTTTGCCGATGCTGGGTCCTGCCTTGATTGTTGGGTTTTGTGGGGTTTTAAGGGGAGTTTGTAATGATGACTCGGTCCTCCCTTCCTCGATGGTCTCCGGGGTCCCCGCTGAGATGTTGTCCTCGAAGAGGTTTACTTTAGTTGGTGTTGTGTTACCTGACATTGTGGCTACTAAAAACCGACGATTTCGTGCGCAAACTTAAAGAAATTCTTAGTAGTATATATTTAACCTCTAGAACTGTGATGTGGATTATTAATATTTTATTATTTATTAAAAGTTATTGGCAATAATTACAATATCTTTCCCTAAACCGAATTTGGAAAAACCCTTGGAGCCAATCGGTAGGTCTTGTTTTTCCGATTCTAATGAGCCCAAGCACGGGTCTCTGCGGCCAAAACTGGCGGAGTAAGGCTCCGAGGGGGTGAGGTCAAAATTTTGAGGGGGGAGGGGGGGGGAAGGTTTCGTGGGGAGTCTATGTAGGGGGGGTTATGATTGGTACTTTTTGGGAGGTCTGGTGGGACGAGTAACTGGGGGGGCCCACAATTAGTGTGGCCAAAATTTAGAAAACCCTTGGAGCCAATCGGTAGATCTTGAGATTCCGATTCTAAGGAGCCTAAGCACGGGTCTCTGCGGCCAAAACTGGATGAGTTAGGCTCCGAGGGGGTGAGGTCAAAATTTTGAGGGGGGGGGGGGGCAGGGGGGGGGAAGGTTTCGTGGGGAGTCTATGTAGGGGGGGTTATGATTGGTACTTTTTGGGAGGTCTGGTGGGACGAGTAACTGGGGGGGCCCACAATTAGTGTGGCCAAAATTTAGAAAACCCTTGGAGCCAATCGGTAGATCTTGAGATTCCGATTCTAAGGAGCCTAAGCACGGGTCTCTGCGGCCAAAACTGGCTGAGTTAGGCTCCGAGGGGGTGAGGTCAAAATTTTGAGGGGGGAAGGGGGGGGGGGGGGGGGGGGGGGGGGGGGGGGGGGGGGGGGGGGTTTGGTGGGGAGTCTATGTAGGGGGGGTTATGATTGGTACTTTTTGGGAGGTCTGGTGGGAAGACTAACTGGGGGGGGTTCACAATGACAAAAAATATTGAGTCTAAAAAAAAAAAAAAAAAAAAAAAAAAAAAAAAAAAAAAAAAAAAAAAAAAAAAAGGGGGGGGGGGGGGGGTGACCTTAGGTCAGATATCGCAATATAAAAAATAATCGGACTCCTCTACCTTCTTCTTCCTGGGGTACACCTGGTGAGTTGACCTCTTCGGCGAAAGTCCCAGCTCGGGGTAGTTCCTGGTTCCGGAGATCCCTCGATCCTGGACCGGAGCTGGTGCCGAAGGTGTGGTGCTGGTGCGGGTGGAAATTTGTCAGGTGCTTGTATGCGGCGGTGGAGTACTGATGTCTGCCTCCTCTCGGTGAAGTCAGTACTTCCCGGTCGTAGATGGTTCAGGAGTTCCGTTGACCCTCGGAGGGGGATCAGGAGATGAGGAGCCTTGAGGGTCTGAAGGGTTACCTCGATGCTGTGGAGAGGTCCTGGTGATTTCTCGAGATGTTCGGAAAAACCAACTCTCTGCCGTTCGCTGTTCAGGATATCCCTCGATCCCTGATGATGACCAGCCAGGTGTCTCACAGCTGGTCGGCCAAACTCCTCGAGCCCTCGTAAGTGTCTTCAACTGTGGCCGCGTCACTTGTTTACAGCCAAAATGGCTGTGACGTCGTGCAGAATGTCGGCACGTGTAAGTTGTTGGAAATTTTCCAGTAAGTTACTAAGGGAAATATGGCAACTTACGAGGGCTGTATCTCCTGATCGGGTAGGGTTATCCACGTGGTTGAAGCGCCGGTAGATGTAGCTCGGCGCTCCCCTCGCAGAGAAGTCAAGATCCAATTTTGAAGACGTTCTGGGGTGATGTAGTTGCGTTCTGAAGTTAGAGTCCTGCGGTTCCCGATTCTTCCAGGGTAGGACGTCACAAACGATAATCCTGGAGAATCAGCCACAAAACTCTCACCAGACACTAATTTTGATAAAATTTGAGCACTTTTACTATTTTTAGCGAATTTTTCCGCGGAGCAGCGTGGTGTTAGTGTCGCTATCGGATGAGTACTGGGTTAGGTTAGGTTAGGTTAGGTTAGGTTAGGTTAGGTTTTTTTTTTTTTTTTTTTTTTTTTTTTTTTTCCGTAGGGAGGGGAAATCCTAATGGACACCTGACAGCCCGTACTGTCAGGTAGTGTCGGACTCTCACCGACTAAAACCCCTCCCTTTCCAGTCACCCCTGACATAATCAGGGACTTTGTACATCAAAAAATTAATAATCTAATCTTAACTTAAACTTATCTTCTATCACGGGAGACCGTAATCGGTCAGAATATTTTGTTTTTCTTTTCTGTTTTACTTTTGTTTACATTTAATATTTTCTTTTTATAACTATATATATTTTATGTTTGTATATTTTTTACTGTATTTTTTATCTTTTTTTTTTTTTTTTATTTCTTTTTTTTATTGATTTTTTAACTTATTTCTAACTTAAAATTACTTAACTTTTTCTACAGCACTGTTTTCTCATATCTTATATTACATTTATATAGTTTAGGACACAGTTGTATATATACTACATTTATATATACGTGTTATCCTTATTCTAACTTACTTATTCCTATTTGCTACTCTTATTGCTAATTTCTTACAATACTGTAAAAACTTTTCTCTCACATCATTATCACTTATTAAACTACTAAGATTTTCCTTACAAACTGATACATTTAACTCTATCTCTATGTTCATCCTATCGACGCCATAGACGGGACACTCGGTTATTATGTGCAGAATACTCTCGTTCACGCTGGGGTCACAGATGCAGGACGGGCTGTCCTTGCACTTGAAGCGGTTCAAGTATTCTGAGAACCCGCCATGTCCCGTCATAACCTGCGTCACCACATGGTCTATTGTCATCTTTCTGACCGTTCTGTACGCCTGTATCGCGTCTGGAAAGAATGCCTTAGTGGTGGATGCGGTTTCACCTTGTATGTATCGCCGGTTCCATTCGCCGAGCGATTCCAAGCGGATCTGTCGCTTGGCGAATGAGACCGGACATTGGTCATAGTCTGGCTTTTTCTTCAATTTCAGCGCTGCTTCTTTTGCCAGATGGTCCGCTCGCTCATTTCCTGCCAATCCTGCGTGTGCTTTGATCCAAAACAAGGAGATTTCCTTGTCTTGGAGTTTGCAGGTCCTTATATTTTGGCGTACCTCTAGTGCCAGGGGGGTGCCGCGTATTGTTGTTCGTGACCGTCTCTAGGGCGGACCGCGAGTCACTGTACACACCGAAACTGGTTTCCTTTCTCTTCAACACTACCCTTGTAGCTTCGCATATGGCCAGCAGTTCCGCCTGGTAGACCGTGCAGTGCGGCGACAGCTTTAGTTTGACGGACTTGATCTCGGCTCCATTGCTCCAGAGAGACAATGCAGCTCCCACCTTGCCGTCAATCTTGCTGCCGTCGGTGTAGATACGTACTGCTTGTGTGTTGTGGAGGTCCACCAGCTGTTGGTCTTCCAGGCTTATGAACTCCAGGCGCATATGTTTCGCAGGATGAGGGCTATCGGCATATACAGCCACTCGCTCCACTTCAACATCCCCCAGCGCTGGTCGGAGTACGCCCCTCTTTGCCTCATACAACGCTGCTGCCTCTTGTATTCTGAGGTCGAGAGGTAGCACTCCGGCCAACGCCAAGGCCGCATTGAGTGAGACGGTCCGGTACGCACGGGTCAGTTTCTGGGCAAAGCCCCTCTGCACTGCGTTGAGCTGTTTTTGAACACCCAGTTTCTTGGCGGCTGGTGCCCAGGCACTCGCCGCATACATAATAACTGGCTCAACCGCTGCTGTGTAAATAAGCCGTATAACCTCGGGATGTAGTCCCCAGCTAACTCGGGCGGCCCTGGACAGCTGCTTGTATATGTTCAACGCCTTTTTGCAGACATTTGCTACATGGCTATTGAAAGTCAGCTTCTCGTCTATAGTGAGCCCCAGTATTTTAATCTCCTTTGACATGCCAATGTCAATCCCGCCCATTCTAAGGTGCGGGGTGTCGTATTTTAGCTTCTTGGTCAGTACCATAGCCTTGGTTTTTTGTGGACCAAAGTTGAGCTTATTACGGACACCCCAATCCCGAACATAGGCGAGAGCGGCATTGGCCTGTCTTTGGATGTCCAGAGCTGTGTTCCCGTCAAAGACCAGTACTACGTCATCGGCGAATGCCTGGCAGTAATCGCCATGCTGCTCCAAGCCTGTCAGCAGCGGGTTTAACAAAAGGTTCCATAGAAGCGGACCCCCAATCGAACCTTGCACACACCCTTTGTTCGTGCTCTTGGTGTATTCTTCACCCCCGTACCTGACAGCAACTTTTCGGTTTTGGAGGTAGCTGTCTATGATTCGTCTCAGGTTGATCGGGCAGTTCTCCTCAGCCAGACGGACTCTGATAGCTGGCCACCAAGCGTTGTCGAACGCTCCCTCTATATCTAGTGATACGACGGCTACAATTTTCCTGTCATTTATTTTGGCATGGATGTATTGTATTAGATCATAGAGGGAGTCTTCGGTACTTTTTTGGGGCATGAATCCGTATTGGCGCGTACTTATTGTTGGCAGAATGTGCCACTTCAGCCGTCCGATGGTCATCTTTTCCAAGATCTTTCCCAACACTGGCAGCAAACCTATGGGCCGGTACGATTTGGGATTTGTGTAGTCGTCCTTTTCCGGCTTTCTCAACACTACAACTACGGCGGATTTCCAGATCGTCGGAAAGTATTGTAGTGTGAGACATTTGTTGACCAGTGCTAGGAACAGATCTGGGTGTTTAAAGATGACTTGTTGGCAGATGTCGGCCGTGAACCCATCCCCTCCAGGAGCCTTCTTTGGGTTAAACGATTTCACCGCGTCTATCAGCTCCACCATTGTAAACGGTGGGTCATGTTGTTCATCATGACTCATGTCGTTTACACTTTCAGCTTTGGTTAGGTTAGGTTAGGTTAGGTTAGGTTAGGTTAGGTTAGGTTAGGTTAGGTTAGGTTAGGTTAGGTTAGGTTAGGTTCCACGGACCTGCTTAGTTGTCTAAGTGGGAGGGGAGGTGAACCCCTACGTGGCGCGTCCCAGGTGGCGGATAGGGAGCCTCGGCTCTCTGCAACTACTACGCTCGTACTAGTGGCAGTGAGCCGAGGTTGAGTTTAACTCTCGCGGACCAAACACCAAGGTGGAGGAGTCCTAAATCATGGAGGTACAAAAAATAGATGATATTGTACCCCAGGAGGGTCCCGTAACTGGAGAATCCCTCCCCGAGCCAATTGGCTCGGGCTGCCCCTCGTATTCTGGGGGGGGGCAATTTGCACCTTTGTGATTTAGGAAAAAAAAGTTGTGATAATGTGTCAATTTGTAATAGTGTGTCAATTTGTGACAATGAATTTGCGCGCCCATTTGAGCGCACGTCTCAGCGCAGAGACAGTGTCGGGTCGGACACGTCGTCGGTGGTGTCATTTATCTCAATGACATCATCGGACGTTGTGTCTAAACGGCCCAGGAAAAGGGGGAACCCGGGAGCCAATAACAGCCCGCCGGGTTCAAAACGCCGAGTGCTAAGGCGCTCGGTTAGGGATGGAAGTGGGGAGGACGATGAGATTCTTGGCCAATCTCTCACCCCCTCCAACACCAGGGCGAAGGCCTCACTACCAAAGGTGGATGACCTGTTGGCAGAAATGCAGGGACGACCGACAGCTGATCTGAATGCTTTTATTGCAGCTCAGCTGTCCACTGTCGAAGGGGTTGCCGACAGGTCGAGAAATTTGAAGGGCACCTTCGTCCACAGTCTTCGCCTTGCCGCGAGACAGGTGCAGGCCGCCACCACAGAGCTGGTTGAACGCACGGTGTCGGGCCGGAACGAGGAGAGGCTGGAGCGGGAGAACGCAGAGCTGCGCTCTCAGGTAGCCTCCCTCAGTTCGAGGCTGGAAGACCTGGCCAAGGAGGTGGCAACACTCCGGCAGACTCCGAACCATGTCGCGGCGCCGGTATCGCCTACCAGGCCTTCCCCCGAACCTTCGGGAGAATGGGAGCGGCGCCTGATGGAGCGCATTGGGGGCTTGATGGACAAGAAACTGGCGGCAGTTGCGTCCATCGCTCCCGCTCCAAAGACCCCACCTCGTGCCGGCTCCACACCGTCAGCCGGGCACAATAGGCCAGCAGCAGGGGAGGTTCCGACGACACAGCCCAGGCCTAAGGCTAAAAAGAAGAAGAAAAGGAAGAGAAAGAAGGGGGTTGTGGAGACCCCGGCTCTGGCGGCTCGAACACAAACTGTGCCTTCTGCTACTCCGGTAGCGAGCGGAAGCACCTGGTCCACCGTAGTGAGCAGGAAAGCCCCGAAGCAGAAGGCGGCAGTCACCGCACCGCAGAGGCCGACACAACAGAAGAGGGTTGATTCCGGCAAAGCCTCCCTCAACGGCAGCTATTACCGTCACGATCCGGGAAGGCGCAGATGTAACATACGCTGCTGTCATGGCAGCAGCGAAGGAGCGTGTGCGCCTGAGTGACTGCGGGATAAGCACCGTCCGCATGAAGCGAGCCGTGACTGGGGGCCTCGTTCTCGAGGTTTCTGGCGCAGAATGCTCGAAGCATGCGGACGATCTTGCCGCAAAAATGAGGGAGGCCCTAGCCGACATGCCAGTCCATGTTGCGCGCCCCTTCAAGACTGGGGAGGTGCGCATCATGGACCTGGACGAGGCAATCTCGAGTGTTCAGTTGGCCGCGGCGATCGCCAATGCAGGAGAATGCCAAGCTGCCGATATCAAAGTGGGTGAGATCCGACCAGCACGGTCAGGTCTGAATTCGGCGTGGGTCCGGTGTCCGCTCTCTGCAGTGCGCAAGCTGGCAGCAGCGAAGCGCATCCGCGTGGGGGTGGGCATCGGCGAGAGTTGAGGTCCTGGCGGCCAGACCAATGCAGTGCTACCGCTGCCTCGAGACTGGCCACGTCCGCCGCCAGTGCCCCAACTCTGTTGATAGAAGCGACAGGTGCTACACCTGTGGGGAGCCTGGTCACCGCGCAAACCAGTGCAGGGCGGAAAGGCCGAAATGCCCCCTTTGTGCCGATCTCGGAAGGCCATCAGATCACCGACTGGGCAGTAAGAGGTGTACTCCACCTAAGGGCCGAAAGAAGAAGCCGCAGGCCTTGCCTACCAATCCCCGAGTCGATGAACCGGTTCCAGCCAGCTTGCCGGTTCCAACGGGCAACACGGGCCCGAGGGAGGCAATGGAGGTTTCCCATTCGCAGCCATAAACCTGTTGCAGGGCAACCTGAACCACTGCCGAGAGTCACAGGACTTGTTCCTACATACTCTGGCGGAGCGTTCGGTTGCCATGGCAGTCGCGTCGGATCCTTACCGAGTGCCAAATCACCCCCGATGGTTCGGCGATACCGGAGGATTCGTCGCCGTTTATTGGTGCGGTGGATCGGGTGACCCCCCGTGCACTCTCCTCGAGCGGGGCTTGCGCTTTGTGGCGGTTCAGCTGGGCCCTATGGCGGTAGTGGGCTGCTACCTGTCCCCCAACAGTCCCCGTGCAGAGTATGAGTCTCATCTGGATGCGGTAGCGCTGTGTGTTCGCAGATGCTTGCCTCGCCCCGTGCTTGTCCTGGGCGATTTCAACGCCCACTCTAGAGCCTGGGGCGGGGAGGCAGACGACGCTAAGGGAGACTCAGTGCTGGAATGGGCTGCTGGGCTTGACCTACGGCTCTTAAACCGAGGGGGTTTTAGTGGGTAAAAATCCCACATATCCCGTCTTCCTCCCCCGAGGTTGGCGGGAATCTTTCTGAAGATTTCCCCCTCGTAAAAAAAAAAAAAAAAAAAAAAAGGTTAGGTTAGGTTAGGTTAGGTTAGGTTAGGTTAGGTTAGGTTAGGTTGGGCAGAGAGGGTATGTTTTCGCGGAGGGACGTCAGTTGCGGCGTTCCACAGGGGTCGGTGTTGGGCCCACTGCTGTGGAACTTGGCATACGATGCGGTCCTGCGAGTTGAGCTCCCAGACGGCGTTAGCACAGTGTGTTACGCCGACGACACACTGGTGGTTGCTAACGGGGCCTCCTTCGAGGAGGCTATACCAAGAGCGGAAGATGCTGTGGCCAGAGTGATTGGCAAGATCCACCAGCTGGGTCTCAAAACAGCGCCACACAAGACCGAGGCGCTGTGGTTCCACAAACTGCCTAGGAGCAAGGAACCACCTGACCTAGCGGTGCAAGTTGGAGATGCTCGTATTGCCATAGGACGGCATATGCGCTACCTCGGCCTAGTCCTGGACAGTCGCTGGTCATTCGAGGAACACTTCAAAAGGTTAGCCCCCCGGATACAAAAAGTAGCTGGTGCTTTGCACGGGCTGCTTCCGAATCTGGGGGGGTCCTCGCGAAGGAGTCCGCCGCCTCTATACGGGAGTCGTGCGATCCATGGCCCTCTACGGAGCACCTGTCTGGTCGAAGAGACTGACGGGTGTTCGACGCAACCGAGCACTGCTCAACAGCGTCCAACGTAAGATGGCCATCCGCGTTGTTCGTG